>NW_023425540.1:18573822-24356322 GCF_014108245.1 Pipistrellus kuhlii | reverse complement strand
GCCGTTTATTAGTTCCCAGCTGTAAAAATGAAACTACTGCAATGTTACCTGCCCCTGCTAATGGTGAGGACTTCAGTGCATGGCAGTTGGACATTCCTTACACAGCAGCAGCACTCTGGGCCCTCAAGTCTCTAGACAGTCCATTCCATGGCTCTCACCTTAATTTGAGGGTTGCTGATTATTTGTGCATATACTTAACCTTTATCTTTGCATAACATTTTCCCTTTTTACCATTCATGCAGTTGACAATTCAAAAGGTAGATGGCAATTGCCCAGACATAGTTAAAGGATGTGTGCGCGAGTGTGTGTGTGTGTGTGTGTGTGTGTTTATTTGGTCACAACCAAGCTGAGAATGTTTGATGGAAAGCAGTTGTAAGGAGCACCCAGAGTTACAGAGTGACAACCTCCTGTTGCAGTGTCATCTGAGTGCAAGAGACGAGCCGAGAGCTGATCACAGCTGGCCTAATGGAAGGAAGAGACCCTCCCAAGGAGAAGCCAAGAAGGAAAGTTCATTAAATCTCTGCACCTGCTCTCCTCATTGCCCCTTCATCCTCATTTCAGAATAAAGATAAAGAGCACTGACCAGTGTGGCTAACTGATTATAGAGTGTCGGCTCCAAACTCCAAAGGGTCTAGGGTTTGATTCACAGTCAAGGCCATGTACCTGGGTTGCAGGTTCCATCACTGCCCAGGTCTGGGTGAGTGCATGAGAGAACCAATCAAAGTCTCCTTCTTTCTCTCTCTCTCCCCCTGCCACGTCCCACTCTATCTCTTAAAAATAAATAAATAAATAAATAAATAATAAAAAATCAATGGAAAATACATCCACTGGTGAGAATTAACAAAAACAAATAAACATGGAGAAAAATTTCTTGGCCAAGTTTGAAACTAGCTTAATTTTTAGAGACTGATGTTCATTTTCTCCGGGGAAATACTTCTTCCCATTAGTAAGAAAGAAGTTGTTGTTTTTTAACTTTAAGAAAGATCCCAAATCGCAGACATCCAATATCTGTTAAAAACAAACACCGTTTTTGATAAGCTATGTATAAGTGAATCAGAAACATGTGGCTTTGATTTTCCTTAAAAGGCTTACTTTGAACCCCAAATATTTTTTAAAAGTTTGAGGTGTTCAAACACTATGCAGTTGGGCACACCCAGCCATAATTTAAGGGGATGGACTCAATGCACATGTTTCTGATCTATTTACAATTATCAGAGTCAGCTCTTCATTTTGAATCGCTTTTGATGTGCAGGAATGCCTCTGAGGCTTCAAAAATCTCTCTGCTCTCTCTTTCCCCCAGAAGCCAGCAACCAGCAGCCGAAGGGTGCGTCTCCTGAGTGTCACATGCCCTCTTAGCCTGACACCCACATTGCACATCATTAACTCATGCATTTCAGGAAGTATCAATCTGGTAAAAATGCCTTTTTCATGTTAGGAACATGTTAATCTTGAAAGAAGAGGTAAGGAACTGCCAGGGCTGCTGACCTCTGATTTGGGGGTGACAGTCATCATCATTCAGATAGACACAAATGCTCTCTGGAAATTCCACTGGAGGATAGAATTTCACTGATGTAATTCCCATTTTGGTAAGCCAGAGATCAGTGCTGGGGCCAAGCGCTATGGTAGAAGCAATTCATATGATAGGTAATTAAAACCCAGGCTACCATTGTGCAGCCTTGAGGGGATGACTTCCAAATGCCTTCCGAGGTGTGCCTGTCAGCCAGATACACAAACACAGGCAAGCAGAGGAGATAGTGGTGAACTTGGGGTATCAGAACTCATTTAACAAGCAATTGCTGGGTGCCAGGAGCTACTTATAGTTTATAAGCGTAGAAGATTTAATCTGCTGATGAGGCAGTGAGGTTAGAGTTAGTATCTACTAAATTCTAAGAGTGAGGAGACTAGGGTGATGACGCACCTCAAAGCCCAGGTTTCTCACCACCCTCTGTGCTGTCTGAATGCATATCCTTCACTAGAATAGGAGAAGGCTCTTCCCAGGTTTTAGGGCTCTTTTACTTGGGAAATTGTCCCGTGATGTGTACTTTATCTGGAAGAGCTTCCTGTTCCTCGATCAGCCTCCATTACCCTCAGATCCGCCACTAATCCCTGGGGATGGAGCTGGTCCGTCCCAAAGCCAGTGTCTTCAAAATCTGGTTGTAATTTTTCTGGCATCAGTAGGCAATGCTATTTGTTCTTACTGATGTCTTTATGCCTAAATTGGACAAGCTGGCATGTCATGTGCCACATTCTGTCTGTGGGGAAGAAGTCACTTGTGTTTTACAGACACAGCCATTTGCAGTAGGGTGTCCATGGTTCTGAAAACTGCAATCCCTTCCAGATTCCTGGTTCCCTGGTCTCCTTTCCACTGAGGCTAACGATCCTGCTTTCCTCCAGGCCCCCTCCCTGTCTCTTTGCCTCTCTCTCCCAACCCTCCTATGGCTCTGTCACACCAGTAGAGCAGCCCTGAATGTGTCCAGGCTGGTTCTAAGGCTTCTTGGGAGCCAGTGAGTGCAGACCAGGGGCTCGGAGGAGGTGGAGGCATAGCCTATCCACCCCAAGACTGTAAGTTGTGTGCTGTGATGTGAGAGACCTACTGAAATTCTAAACAGTACCTCAATTTTAAGTGCTTATAATTTACTGAAGTGAAGTGTGCATGTAATGTTTGCGGGTGTGTGTGTGTGCATGCGTGCGCGCGTGTGCACGCGTGCGCGCCCATGGTGGCCTGGGGAAGTTGCAGAAGAGGAGGGGAAGGGTCAGCATTGCCAATGTGATCAGTGTGGCTGCCAACCTCATAGTTTACGCCCACACCCCATATTTATCAGAGTGGAGCTATGTTTACCTAGAGAAAGTTTTATATCACAAACTTTCTGCCTCATATTCATAGACTCCTGGTACAAAAGCCTCAGTTTAAAGGTAGGAGAAAGAATCCCACAAGGTCAAGTGAACATTCTCAGGACCCACAAATCTCTGTCCGAGGATGTTGAGAAGGAAGAAGATGCAATCAGTGTACAAGGACACCTGAGGCCCTGTGTCAGCACATCCCACAGGACTTCAGGAGGTGGAGATACCTGCATTGACCAAAGAGGCGGAAGTCAAGGAGATGTGGAATGAAGTGGGTGTAGCGGCAGAGTCAGCTGCTGCCTCCTGGTCTCAGGAATTGGCCCACACACTGCAGATTCAACTTCTGCCTCAAGTGGACACACCTACTCCTCTTGTTCCAGGGTCAGCCTTTATCCCCTGTGACTGGCATGATCCATCAGGCAGTCGTCATTTCAATTAGAATTGAGCCAGCATGGCTGCCATCTGTGTCATCTCTGCCTCCTGGTCTCCTAGGGCCTCCCTACCTGGTTGACTTTGTTGTTACAATGCTGACTCACCATCACTGTGGTCCAGATCCAGACAACACCATCTCGGTGCCCAAATGCATGTGAGCAGCTTCTTTTCCTGAAATCCTGAGCCTCCAGGACATTCTCAGACAGACTTCACAAGAACTTTTGAAATCCATTCATCTCATAGCAACTGCTTTGTTTCTGAATCAGTCCCGGGCTTGGTATCTAAATGTATTCCGAGACCTCGGGTGCTTTGCCTTTCTTCTGAGACCCAGACCTCTTCAGGTGGGGCAGTTCTGCAGAGTAGCCAGTTGGTGCCATAAAAGGGATCTTGGGTACGAGTGACGACACCACTTCAGTTTCCTCATCATGTCTAGTTTTACTTTGTGTTAAGTGGCTTTAAGATGGTTTTGTACAGTCCTGTATTCAAGAACAATGCTGGCTTTAGCATAAACACTTTATTTTGATGGCAAGAGAGGGTAATGAGGGGAACAGAATGTGAGAACAGTGAGTTCCAAGTGACCGAAATTACAGAGGCAAGGAGATCCCTGGAAGCCACATGGAACTAAGTGAGAGGTGTGTGGAGGCAGCAAGTGAATGGCCTCCTTCCCTAGGGCACTCCCTTCCACAGTGTTTATCTTTCAAACGCCATACTCCTTTCCACTTCACTTCATGTGCTTCCTTCTCTTAGTATTTTGCTTTCTGGGCCAGTTGCAGAGCATTCTGAGGGATTTCCCTGATTTTAAACATGAACACATGACTGGAGACAACACCGTTGATTTCACTCCAGCAGCCTGTGTGCTTCCATGTTGGAGCAGATGGGGCCCATTCTGTGGTAGCTGTCCAAGAGCCTGCGGTGGTCGGCCCACTTTCTACTGGTGAGAAACACATTACATGTAATTTGTAACTTACATTTTGCCCTTTCATCCATCCTGAGAGCATCAGTCAGCCAAGTGACTGCCGTCCCCCAGGACCTGGGAGAGAGAGGTTTGCGGGGGCTCTTGCTGATACAGCATTCCTGTGGGTGTGGGGATGGCTTCCTCTTCGCATCCATGAAATACTTTAAAAAATAAGAACAACTGGGGATTGTGTTCTTCCAAGATTAGTCTCAAATCCCACTGGTTAATGCCATCGGTGAAAACAATTAACTTCTGTATATTTCAGGTTATAAGCAGGACCTTGTCGAAATCTTATTTAATTATGTGCTATATTAATGTTATATTGATTATGTTATTGCCTGTAAATTCAGTTGCTTAATAAACTTGCAGTCATTTCTCAATAAAGTTGTGTTTGCAGTCAGTTAATGGGTATCTGGGGGCAGACAGCTATGCACAGGGGGCGTGGGCACTAAGAAAATTCGTCCTAGGGCCGAAAACCATAGGAACCAATAGAGAAAGTCAGTTATTCAATGTAGGTGTAGGAATGCATGGATGCATAGGGATATAGTTGGATTAAGTAAAAGGGAAAAGTAGAGACCCCACTGCACTTATTTTTAGCACATGGATCTGGAAATTTATGAACCGCCGTCTGTATGGTTGAGCTCTAAATGGCACCGAGGCAGCATCTGTCCATGGGACGGGATCATGTTTGATTTAAAAAAATACAAGTAAGTGATAACTGCCAATATTGAGACCATGTGAAGGCAAGGGAACAAAGCATACTTTCATTGCTAATCATGTTAACATCCACGTTGGAGGAGCACATCCACCCGTTCGGAGGAAATGCCATCGCCCCTCTGAAGATCACATCTGCCGCGGATATCGTGCAGCATGTGGTCCAGCTTTTATCTCTCCACCAGAACTTCATGTCATGACTTTCACATCTGATGCTAAATTCAGGTCACTACAAAATAAGTACAATAATTTATTTCTTTCTCGTCTCCAGTGATGTGTCCAAGATGTGTGTCCTAATAACAGAACATGAAATAAATATTAAAGTTTTATGAGTCTATTTTTAATAATGCAACATAGCCAATGGGAAGACCAGCCAGTTCCCAATTCGATAGACAGCTGATCTTTCTCATAGATGGAAATGTTATATCAGTCATCTAAGGATGCTTGTGTAATCTTATTTGGGGGCAGGCCAATGGTTCCATTGTGGCAATGTGTCTTTGACCCTAAGGATGAGTGAAAGGGTGAATAACGTTGTGGACACAGATGTGATCTATTACAATGGTGATTATGTCAGAGACCAACTTTCTGTCTTGGGAGGATTCCCAAAACACCCAAGCTTGGGTGGTTGAGGCTCCCTGATTCCAGCATAGGCTTTTGTCAGTGGTAAATAACATTAAGCCAAAAGTAAAATATATTTCCTCTAAAGGATCTTCTGAGAATACACTGTTATCTCTGTGTCTATTCAGTTAGTCTCTCCTATGTCCTCTAGGTTGGCAAGCTTGATCTGTGCACGCCTTTGAGTGTTCACAGGTGGTCACTCACAGGGACTTCTCAGTTCATGACCTTACTTGCTTGTTTATATTCCAGACTCTTGCTTTCTACAGAGTTTTGAGATATCCCTGTTGGAGAAGGAGTGCTCTGTGTTCATCCAAACTCATGTCTCTTAGGCTACTGTCCTTTCTGCTCAGAGGACCCACCCACTTGGTAATGACTGGAGGGCATTTTGAAGTACAGCAAAGAGAGAAGGAACAAGTCCTCAGCCTGTGCCAGGCATTTGTGCTTGGCTTTAGCCCAGAGTGGTAAGAGTGAGGTGGTATTTGGACTTTACCCTTGGGATCATCTCCAATAAGGGTGTTTAGCTCACAGAGAGTCAAAGGCCCCTAAATTCTACCTGATTCCCAATTACTGTGTCCAGTTACAATTATTGTTGTAATTAATCATTGCAAAGAGGTGGCAATGCAAATTTCCTTACAACGGGCATGTGCATCAAATAGGAATGTTACCAAATCAAAATAAATCTGTCTTGACATCATGTTTTTTGGATGGGGACTGAAAGGAACTTTGAAGTAGGAGGCAGCTTCTGGAAACATTATGACCCACATGGGACAGGCTCCTCAGAGAGCAGCGCCTGCCTCACGCTATAATTCCATGCCATGGAGTTTTATCTTGTTCCACATCTCTGAGCAGGAGAACAAAAGGAGATAACACAGCTCATGTATAAACCACATGTGTGTCTGAGCACTGCCCAGGATAAGAAGGGACGACTCCACCCATTGTCTGTTTTCTGGAAGGCTGAGGAGCATCAACAGGGCAGGAATGGGAACCATTCCCCTGTGGTGAAAGCACTGGGATAGGCCTGGGTCAGGAAGAGCCATGAAAGCAACCTATGATGCACAGTTTTCACTAGACATATAAGTGAATAGGGCCCGCCTGCAGACTGGCCACTCACTGTCCTGATGTCAACTCACAGGCACCATATAAAGCTTGATGCCATACCAGGCACCGAGGAGCAAAGAACCAGAAGGGCTGTTGATTTTGTAGAGGAAAGAGGAAAAAGCTGCCATTTGGGGTCTGCTTTCCTTGGCATAATTCTTTCTCTCCTGTTTTCTTCTCAATGTTTTGACTAATTTCCCACCAAGGAGCCTGGTATTATTTTTGCAACTGATGTTTTTAAATCAGTTGCAAAAATAATACCAGGTCAAGGCTGTGAATGAAACCAGGGCTAACTCATATTCACACTGGGGCTATGAAGACACAAAGACGTGAGGCTGACCAGTTGCCTTTTACTCCTTAGGAAGTTCTTGGAAAGGCTTTCTGCTCCCCACCCCATAGGATTACTGCAATACATTTAAACACCCATCTGACATTTAAAAATTTATATATATATTGATTTCAAGAGGAAGGGAGAGGGAGAGAGAGTTATAAACATCAATGATGAGAGAAAATCATTGACTGGCTGCCCATTGGTGGGGGAGGGGAGGGGGAGAGGGGACTGGTCAAACCCACAACGAGGGCATGTGCCCTGACCAGGAATTGAACCATTATCTCTTGGTCCATAGGTTGATGCTCAACCACTGAGCCATGCTGGCTGGATCATTATTTTTAAAAAAATATATGTTTTTATTGATTTCAGAGAGGAAGATAAAGAGAGAGAGAGGGAGAGGAAGAGGGAGAGAGAGAAAGAGAGAGAGAGAGACATCAATGATGAGAGAGAATGCAGGCTGATACTCTATCTACTGAGCTAAACCAACTAGGGCTGGGCAATCACTTTTTAATGAGAAGAGGAGTTCTGTAATCAGAAAAAAAAAAGTAATATTCCAAATATTTTTGGAACAAATTCCCCTTCAAGTTACAAAAGAATTTTCCTGAGATTGAGATTTATAACAGAAAGTCCTTTAACACCAGACACAATTCCTATGTGTATACTTTCCAGCCCATGTGGTAGGTGCAAGGCAAACACAAGGCAGTCACGTTCAGATCCACTCGCACACCATTGCGGGTGTGCATCAAGGATGGATAACAACCCTCATGAAAATGCAGGGAAATTACTATTTGGGGGGCATACTGGACCCATGCCATGTGCAGTTTGTCTTGGAGACCACAAAGGCAAGCATCCTGTTCTTTAAGGTCCTGGGGTGGCCAGAGAACTCTGTCTTCAGGAGGGACTAAGTGTCTGTGGAACAGGTGGGCAGAGGAGCTGAGGTGTTATTCATAGTGTCTATCCACCTTTTCCTTCTAGCCATCCTACCTACTGTAGATTGTAGGGTAAGAAAGGACACACTGAAGAACAGTGCTCCTATGGGGACCCCTGTAAAGCCCTTGGTTGGCCATGGTTGAAATGGAAATGCAGTTTACAGTCTTTATACCTCATATTTGCTCTCCCATGAATGCAGCAACTTCACATGTCTCCCATGAATGCAGCAACTTCACATGTCTCCCTCTTAAAGCCTCAAAACCCTCACTCTCCCCTAATCAGACAAGAGCCTCCTTGTCTGAGCCTGGGTCTTCGTCATTGGTTACTACTGATCTACCCTCTCCTGTGATGGGGGAAGAGGAGGAAGTGTCCCTGCCTGAGACCAGATCCCCAAACTGCTGGGGATCCTGTGTCCTTCCTTCCTAAAGACTCAACTGGCTTTGACATGCACAGCCTTTCTTTTCTACATTATGCTTATTTTTTCTCTCCCCTGTGTCATTTTCATCTGCATACATACATAATACTCTAATATCTCCCTTCTAAAATGAATCAACAAGTGCCCTGCTGTCTTGATTTCATGTCCTCATTTAACTGTGTCTTCATTCAAAACATATTCAAAAACTTCTCTAACTTGGTGCCTAACTTTGCCACCATCCATTCTCTTCCAAATTCCCTCCAATGAGGCTGTATTCATCATCTTGCACCTACCCAGCTCCCACGGAGCTCACCAACACCTCCATTGTGCAAACAGGATAGTTCATTGTCCCTTTGCTTCCGTTTCCTTCTGCCTCTCTGCACATTTGGCAGAGCTGACCTCCCAAGTCCTGGGAGCTGGAAAGTGCTTTCCAAATTGGCTCCCAGAATGGCTTACTTCCCCTGCCCTTTCCCACATCTCCTTCCAGGCATTTCTATTGGCCTTCTTGGCCACTGATTCTGGGGCATTTCATCGATCATCTCCTGTCTCTAGTTCTACTCTCCCTAGGTGATCTCATCCACTTAATGACCTTAAATAGCATCAATTTGCAGGTGACCCCAGATATGTCCCCTTCTCCTGGACCTCACTCATTGTCCTCTGCAGGGCTCCAGGTGGGGTGTCTAGCTAAAGTGTCCATGGAGAGTCCTTGATCCCTTCCACCTCAGAGGTGCCCCTTACCTGTCCCCTGTGAAAAAAACCAGTCTGCTGCTCCCCCACGTGTGTAGGAACCTAAGGGCTATCTTAAATCTTTCTCTTTCCTTCACCCCACAGCTTGTAGGTCAGTAAGCCCTGTTGTCTCTACATCCAACATCACCCCCAAATCCCACCATTTCTGACCCTTTCCCCACCCCATCTACCACCCTGGCCCTGGTCCCATCCACCATCTTTTACTCAGATCACTGTGAAAACCTTCCCCCACCCCCAGGGTCTCTCTACTGAGTGGTACTGGTACCCTGGGAGGGATTTTTAAAAAATGTAACCCATACTACCATATTCCTATCATATGAGCTCCCAATGGTGTCACTTGACAAAAATAAAACAACATCAACAACAACACGCACACACAAACACACCACATACTTCTCACTGTACTTTATAAGAAAGGGTATGAAGTGTCCATGTCAGAAATGGAAGGAAAGCCTACTTTTTACAGCAATAACCCACTCAGGCCCCCAACAATTTGTATGCAGTGGTAACTAATATATTGCGGTGGGCTGTTTCTCTGTTTTCCATGTCCATCACGGAAAATGACAGATTCCTGAGTGGAGGAGCTGGGGATTAAGAAATTAGAGAAAGAAAGAAAGAGACATGGAGGCAGAAATAGATTCATCAAGCTAGGCGCTAGGTGGGCGCCATCTCTCTGAAGGGGAAACAGCAAAGGCGACCCCCCAAGCCACACAGGTTTATTTATAGGGTCAAAGGAGCTTATTTGCATTCTTAACTAGGCTCTAGCATTACTGGATTTACATATCTAGACCCGCCCCTGCTGACTCCTGGACAAAGGTACTCTGCCAGTGCCTTGGGCTCAGCTGACAATTTAAAGAATGTCTACGTGCCTTCTCAGGCGGCCCTCTACAATATATTTTTAGCTGTTCAAATCCTGGATGGCAAGAGGAGTAACAGGCACTGTCATGCATCATCATGGCCATCTTAAGAATTAGGCACCATTATTATTCCACTCTACAGATGAGGAAACTGCAGTGAGAAGAGGCTAAGAAACTTGCCCAGGGGACAAAGTTTATAGATAATGGAATTATGCTTTGAACCTCATGCGGGACAGCTTACACTGAGGTGAAGATGGATGTGCCCTGTGGATGAACATCTGAGCAGGGGCAGGCAGCCAGCCTCAGGAGAGCTCAGAAGGGTGCTCACAGGGATGGGTCCAAGGGCCTGGTTTTTGTCCTACCAACACATTCTATGATGGAGTCACAGGAGGGCTTACTTTGGGTGAAGTGCTCTTTCAGGCACATGGAGAACCAAAGGCTAAGTCTGTCTGGGCAGGACTCAATAACCAGGAGTGTTCCTCTGGTACTCAGAGGCATCTGAATGGCATCACCATGTCTACCACACATCCCTGCTGTTTGCTCCAGAGCCTTCATGTAATCCCTATGCTAAGGAGCACAGGCTCCTTTTATGTCAGTGTTGGGAATGGAACTTGGAAAAGAACCCATGGCTGATACATGCTCAGTTGACAAACAGAGGGAGCATCACACACGTCACATTGCCCTCAGCAGTTCATGCCCAAATAGGCCTGTGCATCCATTTAATAGAGTCGTAACCCCTTTCCCTAGAACTGCCCACCTGGCACTCACTCCTTCTTGCATTATTAACAGGAACAACTAGGTTCTTTACCTGGGGAGTTTTAAGAATTAATGAGGAGAATTGAAAAGTGTGATTGGGTCACTGGGATAACACAGGCTTTGCAGGAGGACATAGCGCTCGTGCTGATGGCATGGATTTGAGTTTCCTGTGGACATGCCCAAGGCCGTTTCTGTCTGGCTTTCATGGTGAGTTATGTTATCTGAGTCCGGGAAAGGAAGGAGATGGCTCAATAGGTTAAAAGGAGTGAAGGGAAAAATTGATTTTTTCATCCAAAATGTCATCATTGCATTGATAACAGACGGCTGTGAGATTATGAAGCTTCCTAGGCTGTGTCCACTGCAGTCAAACAGAATTCACTTAGCTTTTCCCCCCCCTCCTAATGAAAAGATCAAGATTAATTAGCTAGCTAAACAAATCTTTATGAATTTGGGTTCTCTATATCAACAAATGGATAATTGTTGCAGTTTATCATTATGGTTTGGCATAAATAAAATATAAATAAAACAAAAGCCATAACGACAAAGCAGTTTTGCATGGTGAGTAGACACCTATTTAATCAGTGAGTTAATAGGCACCTCATTGCCTGTATGGTGATGGTGTGTAATACAGAGGTGATCAAAGATTTTTCCACATCTTTCTGGGGCTTCTGGTTTTCCACTTTTATGAAGCAACTAATGGCCTGATGCACGAAATATATGCATGCGGGGGATTGTTCCTCAGACAAGCCTGTACCCTCTCCAATCTGGGACCCCTCCAAGGATATTCTACTGCTGGTTTACAGCAGTGAGACATCCCTCTCACGATCCATGACTGCTGGCTCCAGCCACTCACCTGCCTGCCTGCCTCCCTGATTGCCTTTAACTACTCTGCCTACCAGCTTGCTCACACCCAAGTGCCCCTCCACCAGCCAGATCACCCCCAACTGCTCCCTCCTTCCCTCCCCCCTGGTCTGCTTACCCCCAACTGCCCCCCTGCTATCCTGCTCACTCCCAACTGGCCCCCACTGGTCTGCTTACCCCCAAGGACCCCTACCATCTCATCTTGGCCAGATCACCCCCCGCCCCCCAGGCAGCCCAAGGTCCCAGCCCCTCCAATTTTTCTTTTCTTTTTTCTCCCCCCCCCCCCCCCCCCGGCAGCACCTCATTGTGTGGAGGCCAGGGCCAGTTGGAAGCAAGTATCTAGGATTTATTTATCTTCTATATTTGAAATTTTGTAGCCTTGAGTGGAGGCCAGGACCAGCCAGGGTGGGAAACTTGGCTTCCTCCATTGCCAGGACAACCCAAGCCTCCTGTTTGCTCCAGCTCTGTGGCAGGCCACCATCTTGGTTGGATTAATTTGCATACTCACTCCTGATTGGCTCATAGGTGTTACTTGTGGGTGTAGCAGAGTGATGGTTAATTTGCATGTTTCTCATTTATTAGTGTAGATGGGGTGATCAGTCTCAGATTGTTCTGGAATGTCCAGACTGGAACTCAGTGGCATTATGGATAGAAGCAGCTCCAAAGTCAGGTCCTGAAGCTGTGTTTCCATGGAAAGAACTTTATTTATATTTGGGTTCTTTTGGAAACTGATGGAGATTCAAGGGACTATGAGTTTCCTCTCACTTCTCTTTGTGTGGAGATGGACATCTCCAGACTACACATGTGAGCCAGTTGGCTGAAAGAGGGAAGCTTTGAGTGGGCACCACCTTCCTCCCCACCTCTCCTTAACATTGCAGCACAAAATTCGATGTGGCCATCATTGGAGTCATCCAGCCTCCTTTAGACTCTTCATCACTTGGCTTCATTCTCCAAGGAACAGGGTTTGGCTTTGTAGCCACTTCTTACCCTTCCATTGTTCCCATGACTGTCTTCACTTTCATGATTTCTAAAGACAGTGGTAGAAAAGTCTTTGTCTAGAAGTAATCATTTCTTTTCAACCCTCTAAACAATTCTTTTTTTTAACCTGAAATATGCATTAACATTGTCCAAAATTGGCTCTGAGTTGCTTTTTGGTAAAACTTATTTTCTGAAAACATTTTCATCCTAACTCTACCAACTCATTTGCACAGATTCACAATCACCAGCTTCATAATCCTTTTAACTCACTATCTGTTTCCGGGGAGACTGATGACCCACCCTCTGGGTTGGGAGCAGGGCTCTCTGGTTTAGAGTCTTCCTCTGGCATCTGGACTGTGCAGGCACCTGACATGCACATGCAGAATGAATGAGTGCATGAGTCACAGGAAACCCTGTGTGAGGAGATAATTCATTCAGAGCCCCCTCCAGCCCAAAAGAAGTGGGGTTTCTGAATAGCTCTGTAAGGCACATCAAACTGAAGCAATCAAAAATCATAATCACTTAGAGTTAGACAAAAGGCTGTGAACTTGGCTTCTACTTAAATGCAATACATTCTGCCTATTGTAGATACCTGAAGCATACATTTGCTTGTTTATTTCTTGTTCTCCATCTATCTTTAAAAATGACCTCAGTTGCTTATAGTAAAGACACACCTACCAAAAGGTTGATAAATTATACATATAAAATCAGGAATGTCAGAAGTAGAAGCAAATGCACCAATACCAAGATTTAATATAGGTGAGATAACTGAACCCAAAATCAGGGCCATAAAAAGAAACATGACATAGGACCCATTCAATCAACAAATATGTGTTTAAACTGATATACAATATATCAGGCTCTGGGCCAGGTTCTGAGGATGTAAAGAACAAGGGACTTCGGCCCAAACTTAAGCCTCATCATTGATTCCCCATTTTCCCAAAAGACAAATCTGACTAATCACATTGATCAGTTATTGTGGAGACTCTAAAATTCTAACTTATACATCAGGGAAGGTATTTTCCCCCTTAACATTTTAGAACAGATATTCTCAGTCTTCTTATACATAGAAAAACATCAGCAGCACACCCACAGACCCACTGAACATGTGGTTGTGAGTGATGGGGCCCCTGGGGAATATCTCATGTCTGCCCAGTGCAGGCACAGATGTGTAGGATACTCTATCACTGTTTAGGGCATATACCATGAATTGTATAATTAAAGTAATTTAAAAAGACCTGATGTAAATTATGGATTTGAGTGATAATGACTCATCCATGTAAGTTCATTAATAGTAATAAGACACCACTCTGGTGTGGGATGTGGACGGAGGGGAAGGTTGTGCATGTGTGAGGTAGGGCATATGGGAACTTTCTGCCCTTCCATTCAATGTTGCTGTGAAATGAAAATTATTCTAAAAATAAAATTTATTAAAATATAAATAACACCAGAAACAATCAAAACATCCCTAAAACTAAGATTTCTCCAACTGCGTGCTGTGGTCTGAGATCTGGATCCTCCCTGGATCTCCTTCCTCAGGCCGCATCTGTGCTGCTCCCTTTCAGCTCTTGAACTTCAGATCTTTCCATCATGTGTCAAAATAAATACAGCCTTTTGGTTCTAGAATACCTTTATCATCCCTCATTGCCCACAGACTTCACAGGAGCCATACCTTTCGTCTCCGCAAGAAAAAAGAAGGCTGTGATCTCCATATTGCAACACTTTTATTTACCTTATCTGTAATATAATTAATAGATGACTGTGAGGAGATCAAGGCACTTTCAAAGGGAATGAGACAGCTTCATATGAAACTTGCTCTTTTGAATTAGTCCAGGCCTCTATCAAAGTCTGTGTGATAATTCTTGTAAATGCTGGTGTTCTGAATCTGTATCTTTTAACCTGTACATACCATTTTAACACACTATGTTTCAAAGACATTGAAGGCTGGTCTAATTTGTATTACAGAATTATGTGATAATCGGCAAGCAGCACATCATATGATTTCTTCAAATTAATATGGAAGCTTATTATAAAGACATTCACAGAGATATTATATAGTCATCACAAAAGGGCTATGATGGATAGAAAACACAGTCTCAAGTGAAAACCTTCCAGTGTCCTACAGCCAGTTTCTGCCATGGATATTTGGATTTTGAAACTGCCTTTGGCAGGATCCAGAGGTTCTGCAGCATCTGAGGTTGCCTTGGACATGAACAATCACAACTTGTCAACATTTGAACCTCTAGTGTGCTTGTTTACAGATTCTCCTTTGTTTAATTTGAACAAATAAAATTGTTTTATAAACTTTGATTTTATAACTAGTACTGTTCCTCTCAGTGGTCATCCCAGGGGCTTTCTTAATCATCCATTCACTAGTGTTATCTGTTTAGTGCCGTAACATATGAGTTAGGCCTTTATCTTGATGCTGCTCTGTCAAAGAGAGTAAGTTGTGTAGTGGTTAGAGAGAGATTGAAACAGCCACGAAGGACAGGCACACAGCATTACATTCCTGTGCGGTTAATAGAATCATGGTCATGTGTGAGTTACAGCCACCAGCCAGGAAGCTACATTAGAACAAATAGCAGGGTCTTCTTTTTCCTATTGGAAGTTGCATTTCTGTAGCTCATCAGGGTTGAATTAGGGAGGGAGGTTACATTTCCTGTAGAAATTTCCTAAGTCTTCCCTGACCCCTCTTCCCTCTATCCCTGCCCTCCCCAATGCACAGCATCCTTGGCCAAGCACTGCCTTCTCCCCAATGTCCCTCCTTTCATGGATTCCAGTTTTCCTCTTATTTGCTGGGAGGGAAGTAGACTGTGGGTCAGGAACCGTTAATTCCCTCTTGATGTGTGAGCATTTTGGGGCTCTGAAAACAAAGCAACACACACTTGGTGATTTGTAACAACAGATATTTATGTCCTCAGAGCTCTAGAGGATAGGTCTCTTCCAGGGCTCATGGAGCTGGAAAAAGTGAAATAGGAAAAGAGAAAAAGGAAACTTAGAAACCATTAGATCCTGCCTACCCTGGAGAGGAACCAGGATGTGAGTCCCGGTTTGTGGGAGGAGAGGGTGGCTCTTGTTGGGGACTATGGGTGTGGAGGGGGCTGTTCCTGTCTGGATTCTGCTGCTTGCTTTTCCCTTTCCTCTTCAGGTCCTGGTGCTTCCATTCCAGAATCAAGGTTGTGCCTTGTGCAAAATAGTCCCTTCCTGGCTCAAGCTCCAATGGCACATGTAGGTCTGTCATGGGGGCGGGGGGAGAGAGGTGAAGAAAGAGATTTAGCTAAAATGCTCTTCAAAGTGTTGCTTTTAAGTGGAATCATCCTGCACAACCTATCTGGGCTGACTAACCTGGGTGCACTGTCCTTCTGTCTCCTGGGCTGAAATCAGAGCCCTTTGAAGTCAGAAGACCATGTTGGAGAAGAAACATCTTGATATCTCCTGGCCCTTCCTGCCCTCTCTACTCTTTTTATGCCCAGCATCTCTTTGTCTGTTTTTGGTCGAAGACCTTTCAGAATTATCGAGGACCAACTGCAGTCTCCTTGGGGCCACCAATGCTGGTGATCCAGGTGGTGATGGAGTGGAGGAGATTCCTTTGCCTCTTGAGATTAGTTTTTCTTAGGGCAGTCAGTGTGGTCAGGGTGCTCAGACTTTAAGTTCCTGTGAAATTCAAACTAGATAATCATAGGTGAGTGAAAATTACAAATGTCCACTGTTATTGGTATGGATGGTGAGATAATTGATAATTGAGCCCTGGTCATTCCTCTGGACATCATTTACATGAGCAGGCAGAGCCACTGCTGTCCCCTGACCCACCCGGTGGTAATTCATTTTGGCCTCTCTCCACCCCAGTCTAGTGGCAGTGGCTACTTAAGATTTGGGTTGTTCTCTCTCTTCTCTACCCAGACACCTTGGATTCTTCAGGATGGGTGAGGGTGAAGTTCTGGATTTTTTCAGAACCAAGTCTGGTCCACACAGCTCCCTCTCAGTAAAACCTACAATGAAGTGCTGGCCACAAAAATGGACCTAGAAGGGCCAGGCATCCAGTGCTTTGTCTTTGCCATTTTTGCCAAGGAGAAGCAGACATCTACATTGGCCCAATAAAGGGTGATAAACTTTCTCACTCATATACCCACTGGGCTGATCCATTCATCACCCTTCAATCAAATACCTTAATAGCTGCTCATTGAATGTTCAACTGTGGCCAAACATGTGGTCTCTGCTCTAGGAAGCTGCAAGCCAGCAGTGGGCCTCAGGGGACACCTCAATGACTTCTGCAGGAGTGGCACAGATGTTCTGGCAGAATTTTAGAAATCCTGTAGCTAGAGGTAGATTCTGGGGGCCTAAGTGGGGCCTCTTTACAGTAGTGCCAGGAGTGAGGGGCTTTGATGAGCTACACATATATTAATCTGTTGATTAGTACCATAAAATTATAGTCCTCAAAGATAATTTTCCCATTTATAGATTAATGGTTCAATATGGAGAATGACTATTTCCCAAAATTACATTGTTATATTAGAATCTAGATTAAAAAAAATATTAGCTGGCGTGGCTTTACACTCTTAAAATGCTATGCCTAGGTTCTTGCCTTTATAATTTTACTTCTGTAATGTGGGAAGAAGAGTTCAGCATTGGGTGTCAGCAGGCCCAAGTCCTCGCCTCAGCGGAAAGGGCGGGGGGAGACAGCCCTGGGTGGGCTCCTCTCTCTGCCACTTTTCTCTTCCATAGAGGGAAAGGGCTGCCAGGAGGATGCCAAGGTTCTCTTCAGCTGCAGTCCCCTATGCTATTCTGCACACTGTGCACTAGGAAAGGGTGTCCAGATGAATGTTGTTTACACGGAAAGAGGTGGCAGCTTTTCTGCAGTCTTCAGTTCTTAGGTGGAAGTTCAGAGAGCTCTCAATTCAGAGTATGCAATCTGTGACCTGCTATATCATGATAAAGACATTTCATGCACAGGGAAAATATTAGTGGGGATTATTTATTTCATGAAGCTTGCAAGGGCTTTTTCTGAGTCTGCACATAAGTATTTGTGGTGGACAAAATGTTTTGTTTGACAACAAGAATAGCTCAGCATCCACCTGCAGCCATGACAGAGAATATACTTCAATGAGCTTTCTTTCATATCTTGGGGAAATGGGCGAGATTCCATGGGTCTAACTGCTCCTCAGTATACCCTTTTCAATACACAACAGCTTTGGAAACAGATGGGGCTCAACCTTTAAAAATATATTTTATTGATTTTTTACAGAGGAAGGGAGAGGGATAGAGAGTTAGAAACATCGATCAGCTGCCTCCTGCACACCCTCCACTAAGGATGTGCCGGCAACCAAGGTACATACCCTTGACCGAAATCAAACCAGGGACCTTTGAGTCTGCAGGCTGAGGCTCTATCCATTGAGTCAAACTGGTTTCGTCAAAGGGTGGGGGTTCAACCTTTAGAATGAGGTTGCTCTCTTCTTCCTGCTCTCTGAATGCAGAAGACCAGGCTGAAACATCATCCCCCTCAGCCTACATTTGTCAAGAAGATGTGTTCCCTTCTGGAGAACTCATGCCATGCTACAGAAGGAACGAGGAACCAAGAAGATGTGGCTGGGGATCTCAGCTATTCTCTCTAACAGGTCAGCATTCTGAGTGCTGAGCACTTCCATCCCCTTGAACACCAAAGGAAAGGATACAAGGAGATGAACATTAGGGGAGCTCTTAGCCCAGATCCTGGAGCATAGCAAGTACTTGGCAAGTACTTTTATTTCTGCATTTTGTTGTTCTTAAGGTAGAGGGAAAAGTCCTGGGAAAGTCTTTATGTTAAGGATTATTCTGTGTTCTAGCAGATCATCAGTGCCTGTGTAAAGATCATGGCTATTTTCTGTTGTCTTCCTCAAGATTTGGGTTTTCAAGGAGGAAGCTAGCTAATCCCTCAGCTCATCTTCAGGGTTAATAAGAAGTTTGTCTCCCACCTATGGGTGCTTTTATTTTTTCCTCTCTTCACATTTGTCTTTCTGAGAACAGAGTCTTCCACCATCAGTCACCATGAGCTACACCTATAGGAGTCTGGGATTTAGGGCTGCAGTGAGCAAGGAAGAAATCAGAAGCCAAGGAACTGGGTGGGGTGCAGGATAGCATGTAGGGACCATAGACAATTAAGTTGGAGTTGTTGGTCTGAGGGCATCCAGTCAGATTGTCTGAGTCCCTTCTTCCTTTACCAGGAGCTTGAAAAGCTCTGTAGGCACCTGCAGGAACATCACTTCCTGCTTCCTGTTCTGGGTGATGCACAAACTTCCTGCCTCTCTACCTGGAGAGCAACCTTATCTTATGCCATTCTTAGCACTAACAGTCAATTCTGCCAGGAAGCTACTGAAAACATAAACTTCTCCTATGAGAAGACCCATCCCACAAATGGCTGTTTTGGATGTCAGTTGACTCCAGGAGAGTTATTCTAGTTTGTGCCTCCTGCCTGGGACAGCCTCATTAGCTGGGCTGGTGCCTGGTGGGGGAGAAGACAAAGGGCAGTGTTGTCAGTTTGGGCTGGGAAAGAGGGAAGAGAAGTAATGTTTTATTTTTCTGTTGAATTAATTCTAATTTCTACAGCAAATCATAACACATTTTTGGAGACATTTGAACAATCCCAACTAAACATTCAAACCATGCATTGCTATTCTGGGAATGAAAATTGAAAAGCACTGTTCCTTTTGCACAGTCTAAGTCATTATATTTTTATGACTTTGGTTAACATTGGGCTATAAAACCCAGTAAATAACTGTTAAAAGCATAGTCATTTGCTCAAAAATATTTTATGAGCTTAATTTTTGGAAAGGTTGACATTGCCACTATATTTTTTCCCCCTCTGACTACATGGAAACTTTGTGTTATTTACAGCTCAGCTTGTTGACAAAACTTCACTTTCCTGATGGTTGGCCTGATGGGGCAGAGGTTGCTGTTCTGTGTCTGGATGATGCAAGCAAGCCATGTTATTCTTCCCACCCACCCCACTTTCTTAGAGGAAATCAGGATTGTAGTCTAGGCTCATTGTGCTTTCAGTCAGTGGTTTCACCTAAATATAAATCAATGCTGCCACCTCTGAGGCTCCCTCCAGTACCTTCCAAAGTTTTAATTATTGGGATGAAGAATGGTGAACTTGACCCCCAAACATTCATTTGCATTCGGAGGTCTATGTGGAGTTGCACTTCAGACAAGGTGCACATACCGCACAACTACTTTTGCCCTGCAATAGAAAGTAGAGGACAGTATCCTGAACTGCTCATATGCTCCTGGCACACGTAGGTCCTCTGATCATTACTTCTTATGAACATTCCGTGCCAAGGAAAACCATGAAAACCTCTCAGCCCCAATAATGGTTCAGGGTGCCTGTACATTCAGGGTGAGATGATTAAGAAGTCCCTAGATATTTATTCTAGGGGCCCCATTCAGGGAGGGTTCCTGTGCTCCAGGTGTGTTACCCAGACCATTGTATTGTAGTTGACTATTTATAGCAACTCTGCAGGTGGGATAAAGCCATCTTAGAGATGAGCAAACAGAGAAGGATGGGGATTAAATATTTGCCCCAATCACACAGCTAGTGATGGGGACATTGTTGCATGACTCTCACTGTGCCTGCTATGGTGATATAGTATCTGCAGAAAATACACTGCCAGGAGCCATCCACCCCATCTCAGGGCCACTTTAGTCTCCCTTAGAAAACCACTGGCCTCTGAGATCCGTGGGGGCAGGCTGCCCAAACAACAATGCCTATTTGCCTCTATCTGGCTCTATTTTGTTGATATCTTTCTAGCTATTTAGTATGATTTTTGTATTATTGGGTGTGGATACAGGCCTCAAAACTTACTCCTTAATTAACCTTTTCTTTTAAATGTAAATGCATTTTTTTTAAAGCAAGCAAACTAATGGGGTAAGTGATTCTCACTGTGATTGTTTTGCTTTATATAGTATATGACAGTTTCCATGCCAGGTCCCACAACAGCAATATAATTCAGCATTTTAATATTTGAGATTTTCCTTCTATTGCTAATATTATTATCCCCCCACATTCCCCTTTGAGTTGTTTATTATCATACCTGACAAAATAGTTGCTGCTCTTTTTTGCTATGTCATTTGGAGAATATTCACCCCTGAAATGACTCCATTACATAGGACATGAGACCATCAAAAGCACTCATTGATTGGTGTCCCCAAGAATTCCTTGGGGGGACAAAACATGCGAATGTGTCATCTATAATCTCAGCCCCATATTTCTTTATCAGTGTCAAGCATCCAAAGTGACTTCAGACCCCGATTTTCAATGGTTTTCACCTTATGTAAGGTTTTTTGAAATGTATTATCTTAGAGTAAATATTTTTAGCTAGAGTCTGTTTCTCATCCCCCTCCCTAACACACACAATATCTTCTAGTATTGGTCAGTTCCAATGGCTAAATTTGCAAGTGGTGGACAGAAATACTAGGCATGGGTTGTGAGAACTGCTCACCTCATGGAAAACACACAAAAGGTGAAGTGTGCTTTGGGAGGTATGGATGCAAGAAGAGTCTTTGTGCATTTTTAGTGTTGGCCCAGGTTTATTTATGTACTTATTTTATGTCATTCAGGGCTATGCTTTTATTTATTTTTAGAGAAAGAGAAAGAGAGAGGAAGAGAGAGAGAGAGAGAGAGAGAGAGAGAGAGAGAGAGAGAGAGATATGCAAGAGAGAATATGCAAGAGAGAAATCTTGATTGATTGCCTCCCATAAGCACCAGGAAAAGGGGTCAGACCCACAAGTTAGGTATGTGCCCTGACTGGGAATTGAACCCACAACCTTTTGCTGTATGGAAAGATGCTCCAACCAACTGAGTCACCGGCCACGGCATGAATGGCTCAAGTTTAGATGAAAGTACCACAGATTAGAATTTTCCACATTCAGGTGCCCATATTTACCTCAGATAAACAGACGGCATGCCATTCCATTTCAGAACTATACTTAAAATGTAGCTTTCAGAATTTTAACCTTACTTTGCATTACCATAAAACATTTTTGGTTAATTCAATCTATTTTGTTGATGAAAATTTAGAGTGGAGAAAATATGACAAAAAGACTAATTTGGAAAGAGAATAGTGTTATTTGTGAAACCCATACAGTGTTTGATATTAGTTTTATGAAGTCAGGATCAGAGACTGCTTCATACATCATTTTTAAAGTTTGATAAGCTGTTATTTAGGAATCGTTATTCCTGTTTTATCTGTGTTACCATGTTTGCCCTGCTCTGAAGTGTGGCTGTCTATCTCATGCAGTGACTGTCTTAGGAAATAGAAGGAAAGGAGTTAACAATTGTCAAATGCTTCATAGGTGTCAGGTGTCCACTGATCATGTTAACTATCACCTCATTCAACTTTCACAAAACCCCATGAAGCAGAAAGAGAGCTACCTATTCACAGATGAGAAAACTGAGGCTCAGAACATTTAAGCATCTCACGCAGGGTCACTGAGGTATCACTGAGGATATGTCAGACCTGGAAATTGCACCCAGGTGTGTTGGAATCTGAAATGACAGTTTTTTTCACATTGTATCGCAAATCTGATGAGACACTAACACGCACAGCCCACTGTGAAATATTGCCTGTAATTATGAAAATCCCGGGACTTGTATGTTGCCTGCCTGCATCTCTCTCTTCATTAAACCTCAGTCAGAACTCAGGGATAATACTGATCTGCTCTTCCATAGCCCTGTCAGTCCTGACGGCGTCACTTAACTCTCCAAGTGGGGGAAGGAGGCCGGGAATATTGAAAAGCTATTCAACATGGGCCTTTTATGGCCTGTCTGACAGAGATGTCTGAGTTTGTACGTTTTCATGGTCTTCATCTGAATCCAGATAGTAAATGCTGTGTCAAGATTTAGAGCCCAGGAAATAAGTCCATTACCTTCTCAGTAGGTGCCACTTATATGCTTCTAAGCCACATCTGTTGAGATGAAATGCCATTCCCGGGACATTTGGCCTCGTTGCTGCTGCACAGTTGTTACAGAAAGGGGAAGTGTCGGGCCAACGTGAAGCTGGTGCTGCCTCACTTCCTTTCAGTGGTCCCATCCTCACACAGAAATTGAAATAGCCTTGCTTGCTGCCTATGGGGGTAAAAAACCAGTGGGGGCCCAGTCTGTCTGCCCCTCAAGACCAGTCAGGTCCTAGTCAATTCATGCTAATTGGATTCACAGGCAATATATTTTTTCTTGAGACAAAACCACATGTCCCTCCCAATTTGACCAGTGTGGTCTGGGAAACTGATTGTCATGCCATGAGGTACATCCTGACTCAGAAATGAGAATGTCCATCAGATCTCTAGCTGACATCCAGTAAAGAGATGTCCCAGCCACACATTCCCATTTCTGTTCTTTCTTTCTCTGATAACCATGACCCATTCCTTACATAGCAGTCCTCTGCAGCTCTGAGCTCACTGTTACATCAGCACTGTTGCTGCCTCAGCAGTAGTCAAGAGAAAGCAATTCTTGCTTTTTTTCCATTCCTTTTTTTTTTTGTAGTTATGCTACACATTGAATCAGTTATATTATTTCTTGGTGATTTCAATGCAAGAATAACTTTTCAACATATTTTTTTTAATTTAATTTTTACTCCTTTGACTATGGAAAACATTTGCATATAAAAAATTAATGCCACATGCTAAAGAATTCTTAAAGAAATCTCAGCCTGATTCCTGTGTCTTTCACCCAACCCATCTATCTCTGATGGGGCATTTTCATTTTCAGGTGTCTTGCATATGCTACACTTTGCAAAAAATAAGCAAGTATAGTTAGACATTTATTTGTATTTCTATCCCTTTTTGAAATGTAGCATACTATACACTTTTTTAAAAATATTTTTATGGATTTTAGAGAGAGAGAGAAACATTGAAGGGATGCCTCCTGCATGCCCTGTACTGGGGATCGAGCCCCAAACCCAGGAATAGAACCAGGACAATTCTCTTGGTGCATGGGACAATGCTCAACCGAGCTACACTGGTCAGGGATTCACTTCTGAAATAGTTGCTTAAAGATAAATCTTGGAATCTTCCTTGTTTTTTTAATGCCCGTGTAGCAGTCCATTGCCAGAAATATCAACCTTTCTCCTGAGGGTTGGTACCCGTGATGTTTCACTTCAACCAAGAGATCAAAACAGGAACCTGTGGTGGAATGAGAGACACCATGTGTCTTGAGGAGATGCAGTGGGAAGGACAGGACATTATCAGTGCATGATATTTACTGACAATATTGAACCTCACTCAAGTTAGGAGGAAACACAAAGACTCATCAGACTGTGAAGCATTCATCCAAAATGTCCAGACCAGAAAAGATAAAACAAATAAAAAGAGGGAGCGGAGGAGCCCTGAAAAGTGAAGACACAGAAGCAGCCAAGTGCTTTTCTTGGGCCTTGCTGGATCCTGGGTTGAATTGAAAAATAAAATAGCTCTAAATGAATTTTTTGGGGACAATTGAGGACATTTGAATCTGAACTGTATTCTAAGCACTGCTATTAGATTAGTGTTAAAGTCTTCGAGTGTGATAATGATTGGGTGGTGCGATAGTTATATAGAGGGACATCTCTGATGAAGGATTTTGGAGCAAAAAAATGTCTTAAGTCTCTAACTTATTTTTAAGTGGTTCAGATAAATAGGGAGAAACACCTTATATTCTAGTGGTGGGAAGTGACTTTCTGGCACAATGGGGCCATGTAGCATCACTTAAGCTTTCCAGTGTGCTGGGCAGGACCAAGATGTGACAGTCCCAAAGAGGAATGAGATGAAATAGGCCTTGGCAGAATTGCAGCAAATCTTTGAGGAAAGTGGCCCTGTGGGGGTTCAGGGTGGTGGCCTAGGCTGGGCATTCTGTGTTGGGCTGAAGTTAGGGTCCCACAAGTTAGAGTTCAGTCCCTATTCTGAAGGAGTTGAACCACAGTGAGTCAGAGCCAGAGGAAGCTTGGGCCCAAAGGCACCCATACATCTGCATGGAGGGAGACCTGGGGCTTTGAACAGAAGACACAGCAGTGTGGAAGGGAGAGGTATCTGTGGCTTTTTGGGGAATAGTCCCCAACTCCTGTGCATGAGAAGGGACTGTGAGGCACCAGCCCACTCAGAGCTGCCTTTCTGTGCTGGTTTCGACCTCTCTCTTGTCAACATGGCCACGGTGTTCTGTTTCAGCTCAGTTCTCTATGCAGACCACTTCTCCTAAACTCCACTCTAGTGTCTGAAGAAAATAGGGTAGAACAGGGGATAATTAAATATCATGTCTCCTTAATCCTCAGGTGCTGACAACTGTAATATGTGCCATTAACTTAAAACAGTTTTTCTGGAATTCATCGACATTTAGTGCTAACAGGACTTCCCACGTGCTCCCTGGTTTAAGAAGCACACGGAAATACTGTGAGCTTGGGAAACATTGGATTGAATTACATAGGTATGTCTTTTCTGCAGAACTTCTCAGAGCTTTTAATATGCTCAACTGCACTGCACATTTCTACGGTGGGTATATGAGTGCAGATTTGTTAAATTCATGTCAGCAGCAAGAGCCTGGGCATTTCCACCTCCTTTCTGGGCTGCAGTTTGGTGCAACCCTGGAGAGCTAAGTGACCTTATTCAGCAGTGTCTGATGTTTGTGAGCTGCTGTTACTTGTGAGTGGGGGTCGGTGCATGAAGCCCAGTCTGAGCCTCGGCCTCATCTCTGCTGGGCAACAATAGATTCATTGCTTTCTTTTAAGGGATCATGGGTGCAAAGTAGTCACAGCAGAGGTGCATACAGCAGGTATCTTCAGGGACCACAACCCTTGCTCTCTGGTGCTTCTCAGGCTCCCAGTGCCCAGAACTGACAGGCTCTCTTCCCCTGCCAGATTCCAGTGCCAGGCCTTTTCTGGCCCTGCTTTGAACAGGCCCAAAGTTCTCTCAGGTTCTGGTTCTATTTACTCTTTGATGATCCTAAAATCGCCTAAAGGTGAAGTCATCCCTACAGGCAATCCCCACAACCGAACAGAGTGTCCGAGGCCACGCTGCCATAGCATGTGGACAAACATCACATGCACAACTCCAGTTAGAGACACTGGAGTTACTGATCCATTTATGCAGCAAATATTGACTGGACTTCTTCTATGTACCAGGGCTTTTCTAGGCTCCAAGATGGAGCATGAACCCCAAAGCTTTCTAGAGGTGGAAAACAATTGCATGTTAATGTAAAAATCAGGGGGTTTTAATCAATGTAAGTGTCAAGGAGAAAAGAGGAGTAGGAGGAGGTGGGGATACTGGTGAGGGGAAGATGCCCCCAGAGGTCCCTTGGAAAAAGAATGCATTAGTTAGAGAGCCCTATAGGCCTCGTGGTGCTCAGCAAGGAGGCAGTGAACTGATAGTCATCAGTCTGACTATCCTCTCTCTGAAGTCCCCTCCCCTCTGTCAAACTGACCTGGGTGAGGCAGGCTAGAAGGCAGTGAACATTTTAGCCTGAGGTTTATTTGGGACATCTTAGTTAGGTTTAGTGACTGTGAAGAAGAGATTTGGAACTGCCTGCTCTGGTCACACAGCTTGATGGGAATGCGCTCAATGTCACCCACAGGCCACCCCAGATAGGATGGATGTGAAGATGCAGGGCCAGAGCACCAGCTCACAGCGAGTGTGTCCCTGAGTGCCTGCACTGGAGATCAGGCCTGAGTGCAAGGTGCAGACATTCTTCCAATCACAACTGTAAACTGTGGCAGGTGGAGGGCGTTCGTTTCTCCTCCAGGCTTGTTCTACACAGGAAACACCATCTTTCAGGAATGTTCTTCTCTGTGTTTCATGCTCCACTGTAAATGCTGGATGTTTCTCTCCCTCTCAATCAGAGTAGACCAAAATGGATTTCACCAGGATTTGCTTGTGGAGCACAGACTTGTTGCATTACCACAATACGCAAGTACACCTGTATACATCAAAGTGCATCAAAGTTACAAAAACGCACTTCAGTCAGCCTGGCTCCACCATCGATTGTTCCTTCAGTAGAAGAATGAGATCAGTAAATCACTGTCACAAGAGAAGCGATAGCAATGTGGGAAGAGGGTGTGATGGAAGTGTGTCTGGCAGTTGATTAATATGTTATCATTTTGGGTTTTCTGATATATGTGGTCTACTTCAAACTTAAAATTTCTAATTTATTTTACACTAGAGGCCAGAGGCCCAGTGCATGAAGTTCATGCATGGTGGGGCCCCTCAGTGTGGTCTGCAGAGATTGGGCCCCAGCTCATGCCCCCAGCCTCATAGCCCTGCAGCCCCTCAGCCCTCAGCCCCAGCGCAGCCCTGCAGTCCTGCAGCCCTGCTTGGAGCCCCACCTTGGCCTGGCACAACCTGTTTGCCCTGCCCCCTGCCTGCTGCCCCTGGTCACCATCTGTGGGGTGATTGGCTGGATGGTCAGGCCCCCACTTATACCCACCTTGGCCTGGCACCACCCGCTCACCTGCTCCACCATCCCACTGTGGTCCTGTCCTCATCAGGGTCCATCAGGGCCAGCAGCACCTGCACTGCCACCTATTGCCTGGGCCACATTGCCAACACCTGCCATAATTCTGTGCCGCCCTCTGGTGGTCAGCATACATAATAGCAAGCGGTCAAACTCCTGGTCAATGACTGTTCGAGGGCAGTGTTTTTCAACCTTTTTTGGGCAAAGGCACACTTGTTTCATGAAAAAAATCACGAGGCACACCACCATTAGAAAATGTTAAAAAATTTAACTCTGTGCCTATATTAACTATATATAAAGTAATTCTCTTGAATAGGAATCAAATAAACACAAAGAAAGTATTTTATAATTACTTTATTATGAAATATTAAGTAAACAAAATAGTGAAAAATTATAAAATTCTTGTCTTGTCTGCACCTACGGCACACCAGGCAACATCTCGCGGCACACTAGTGTGCCGCGGAACAGCGGTTGAAAAACGCTGTTCTAGGGGACAATTTGCATATCAAACTTTTATTATATAGGATTTTTGTTCTAAATATGCACTTTTGTGCTTAACTTTATTGTTTTTCCCCCCTTAAAATGCTCCTACCTTCCTCCCCTACCCTATTCTTGTATAAGCTTCTATCACCCAAGATCTGGATCTTTCTTGACTTGTGTATATGGAGGGTATGAGCTTTCCAGGTAGAGAGAAGCAAGTGCCAAGGTCCTGGAGTTGAAGTGTGTTTGACTGTCCAGGGAACAGAGAGAGGCCACTGCCTGGAATGAATGAATGAGTGGGTTCATGGAGCAGGCAATCAGAAAGATGGTCCATGGACACAGCCTGGGTGGGGCTGTGGAGGTTGTGGTCATGCTATGGGCTCTCACAAAGAGAAAAATGGGGAGTGCTGGGTTGAAAATGTAGCCTCATCCCACTCATGCCTTATGGGGTGATTCTGGCTACTGTTTTAAAAATGGCTCTTAGGTTGTCCATGGCTGCCCCAGCTTTCTGCTCCTGATATACTCCTAAGGTGTCCAGATTGGGTCAATGCTCCTAGAATATTTCTTCCCATTAAATCTAGAAGATATTTGAAAATAGTATGAAAATGACTTCTAAACACATTTTCACAGAAAAGTAAGGTCAATATTGATCAAAGGAAAAATAGAAGTCAACAGCTATGCTTTAGAAATGGACAAGGAAGAATTTGCCCGACCCCACCTGGCCAGTTCTGCAGATACTTGTGGACACTGAGTCACAGTCTCTGCTCTGGATAAGGGGTGAAAGGGCAGGACTTCCAATAACAAATGCACGTTAATGGATTGGATTGCGGCTGCCCAATATTCAAGCAACATCCTGCATGCAGTACGCTTTCATTTTAAATGAAATGTTTTCCTTTATTTTGAGATTATTGTAGAATTACATGCACTGGAATGAAATAATACAGAGGGATCACTTTTACCCATGTTTCCCTCAACAATAAACGTATCTAAAAATTTGAGTGGAAAATCGCAGCCTGACATAGACACTGGTTAACTCACTGGTCCTGCCCCAATTTCCCCATTTTGCACATGCTCATTTGTGTGCACATGTATGTCTCTAAAATTTTATCACTCATATAGATTAGCATACGGACAACTCCAACAAAGTATAGACACTTCCATTAGTACTAGAATTCCACCTAATGCCCTGTCCCTTACAGCTACAGCCACTTCCCTCTTGCCCCAGCCTCCTCAGCTCTGGAAGCCACCAATCTGTTCTCCCCTTTCCAGGATTCTGTTATTTCCAGAATGTGACATAAATGGAATCACACAGTATGTAACCTTTTAGCACTGGCTCCCCCCGCCCCCCCCGCTTTTTTTCTTTTCACTTAACATAAATCCCTTGAGATTCATACAGTCTGTTGTGTATATCAATCCTCCATCTTTTGTTACAAATTTTATTAAATTTATTGGGGTAACGTCCTATATAATAAAAGGATAATATGCAAATAGACTAAAGCAAATAGATCAAACACAGAACAACCAAACAACCAGTCACTATGACATGTGCTGACCACCAAACAACCAGTCACTATGACATGTGCTGACCACCAGGGGATGTGTGTAGAACATGGCTGGCGTGGATAGCAGGCAGCAGAGTGTGAAACATGGCAGGCATCAGCTGCAGCAGGATGATGGAGCAGGTGAACAGGGGCACCAAACCAAGGTGGAGTGCTGGTTGCTGTCACTGGGGTGAGTCTCTGGTGGTTACTGAAAATTTTTTGCTTCTGCATGCTGCAGTCATGCCCAGCGCTTGCACCCATTGACGGAGCCCATTGCCGGCCCCTATCACTCACTGCCATCATTGTGTGTGAGCAGTGGGTATGATTGGTGGCTGCTGGCACTGATCACCCCTCAGGGCTTTTCCACCTCCTCCTGCTCCTGAAGGGTTATTGAGGCCTGCAGCTGCCTCTCGCACTTGCTACCAGTGCCAGTCCCAATCACTCCACATCATCAGTGGGTGTGAGTGGGGCCAGCACCTTCATCTCGTGGGAATGGTGGCAGTGGGTGGCAGCGGCAGGAGCAGGGCTTCCTGCAGGGCAGACAGAGGACTGGGGGACACAGTGGGAGGGGCTGGCTGTGGGCATGGAGGATGGGCCAAGACCCGCTCCTGTGCCCACCGCAGCCTCGTGGCCCAAAGTTCCTTTCAAGGTGCATGAACTCATGCACTGGCCTCCTAGTTGGTTAATAAAATTATATAGGTTCAAAGTGTACAATTCTATAATACATCATCTGTATGTAGCATCCACCATTTGGATGGGCAAGATACTGTTTAAAAGACATATCTCACTATCACAGTCCCCAGGAGGAAATCCAAAGGAAAAATTCCCCAACCATTTTAATGATTGCAGGGTCCTGGAGATAAGTTTATGCCAGCACAAGAGGCGTTACTCATGTGACTCTGGTGATTGACAAGAGTGGTGATGTAGAAAATCAAGCAGGCTCCCATGATACCCACCTTGATGTCCTGAGTCACCCAGAGGAGTGGGGCAGTTTCAGCTGCGGGCCATTTAAGATCCTGGTACTTGTTGCTACTGTGGCAGGGGGCCTTGGGGACAAGGCTGAGGCTTCCCTGTTTGCTTAGGCACTGGGAGATGAGGCTGGCTGCTGTTCCTTGTGGAGTATGTGGAAGTCTTTTCTCCTGGGGTCACCTCCTGTGACATGGAAAGTACCCGAGGGATATAAACAGGCAGCAGTAAATATCTGCAAACAGAGAAGGCAAGTCTATATAATTTTCCCCGGATGTGAAAAAGCCCCAGCAGTTTATTTAGTTGCATTTGGGTACCACTACCTTCCATTCTCTGAGAATAAATTGGTTAATTTTGTGGAGTGCTTTGGAAGTGCTGTAAAATGCTCATGATGTAAGCAGGCCCCACGTGTGCACTAGAAGGGAACAGGGGCAGAGGGGCTGTGGCTGGTAGTTTGCATAGTAAATTTGATGATTGCTTTTGGAAATTATGCCTTCTTATTTATAAGTCTTGTCAAAGAAATAAATTGAATGAAATCACCAGATGGCCCTCCATATAGTCTTTATTGCCTAGAACCGTCTTTAGAGAGCTTTTGTTATAGGAACTGGAAACCTTCAGATGGTGAAACACAGAGGGAAAAGGACACAGTGCCTAATTTCAATGATTGTCACGACTGTCTATTTATTTTCTTAGTGAGGTGAGGGGGAGACCATCTCGTTTAGACTTATTAAAGGGTCCAGAAGTGTAACACTCTTCAAAGGGGTCACTATAAATACGCCACATACTGTATTTCATAGAGTTTATGGGAAAGGAAATTGAAATCTCCTAAAAATAGAATTGAATCTTGTCCAAACAATATTGGATACACCAAACGAGTGTTTTTGTTATTACATATAACAGGCTGATATTCCCAGGCTGATATTTCTATGAATCTTTAGTTTGTTTTCATAAATTTTGGACTTCCCTACAATTCTTAGGTTTCTTATAATTATCAGTCAGCATGAGTGGGCTTTTAAAAAGGAAAATGCGAGGCTCTTTAATGGCAGGACTATCATCTCCTCCTGTGACAGTGGGTGGGGCAGGATACAAATTCTCACTGGTCTGGATGTGTCCTGGGTCTGGACACAGAAACAGACAGAGACTCTACCAGGAAGCCCCCTTGTCCCGGTTGACAGTGCAGACTGGTGTCCTGAGATACCACTGCCATCTTAAGAGCGGGAGGCATGATGACTACCAGGAATGAGAGTCCAAGAGATGTGTAGAGATTTGGACTCGACACTTGTAAGCTTTTGAGCCACTGACCTGTAGACAAGACACCTGTACATCAGAAAAATAAAGCTTCACTAATGGAAGCCAGCCTTTCTAGACTCTTGTGGCCAAATGCATTATCCTCTGACTAGTCAACCCCTGGGACAAGTTAGGGAAGAGGTAAATGGTCAGGAATTATTGTTGAGCATGAACAAGTATGGCTCGTGCTTCCTATTAGACAAACAGAGGCATTCTGTTGTACCCACAACCCTGTCTGGATGCTTGGACCTAGGTAGGGGCATGGAAGATGGAAGGAAGGAGGCCTTTCCCTCATATTTTCAAGGTAATGAATAAAATCTGAAATTCATGCAACCAATGTGCTGGCTCTCCTCTGCTTTCTGCTTAAAGGAGGCCTTAGCAATTCACAAAGGAGTCCTGGTTTCCTTCGTTTCTACAGATCTCACACTCAGCAGTGTGAACACGAGTGGCTCTCTATACAGGGGCACATTCTCTCAGCGTGTATTGGTGTTGACATGTTTATTTTAATTTCTGTTTCTTGAAGATGTACACAAATCAAGCTTTTATAAACCATTTGTACTTGACTTTATATGCATAACATTCAAAATCAGACCCAAAATAAAGCTTTACTCTCAGGGATACTTAAATTAATGACATCAGTGTGTTTGTTTGGTTTAAATTACGTGGCTGCTCACAGTGTGAATATCATTCTGACTTCCGGGGCCCTGTTTCTTGTTTGGCAAACATCCTCTGTGTTATGTGCTGACAAAACTCCTCGTCACTCTCTTCTTTGAATGATAGAAAAAAAAATCTTGTCAGTCACCACGGTGTTAACTGGACTTTGCTGAGTACAGAAGAATCACTTTTTAATCAATTCCAATTCTGTCTTTTTCTTATAAAACAGAGCTGACAAAAATAGATTCTTTTTTTATTATAATTGAAACTAAATGCAACATTAAAAATAAAAACATCTTGTAATAGTAAAACATTAAAAAAGTAAAAACATTTTGTAACACACAAATTTCTGAGGGTATCTCTGGCACAGTCCTAATCTGAAGAACAAGCTTATTAAGAAACAAGGAACCTTTTCTGGTGCTTTTAGGTCTTAACATCTAAAGTTCAAATTACCTTAAGAGTTATGCAGATGTGACCTTGAATTGATTGGGATGTCCTTGTGGGGACACACTTTATTTCATTTATAGGGAGGTAGCTCAAGGATGCTCTAATATAGAATATTAATATCAGTAAGATTATTTTTTTGGTCAATTCACCAGGCTTGTTCAGTGCAGAGGCCTCTCCTGTTGGAAAGCCATGTGGACAAAGATGTAAGGAAAGAAGGCGACATCATTGATTGAATGATTATTTCTCACTGAGCTTTTCCTCACAAATAAATCAGACTGTCTTTAATATCCCATTAAAAGAAATGTTACTGTCCTCAGACCATTAAATTAACATTTTAAATACATAGTTCAAAAATAAAATAAAAGGGCATATGGAGAAAAAAAATCATCCTTCTGGCTGTTACCATAGCCAAACAGTTAGAGCCCAGGCAGCCAGCTGCAGGGTAAGTGCTGTGAGGGACAGGCCGCATGTGTCCATGCTAGCTGAGCAGAAGATGTAGGTGCACTGGGACCCAGGGGTGCCCTGTGAACTCCACCTGGCTCCCTGGGATGGGCAGAGACTCTGTTCAGGATGGGGAGATGGGCTGAGGGCAAAGACATCTTCAGGTTCTGTAGCTCCACCACTCCTAACAGGGAACATTGTGAATCTCCCCCATTGTCTAGGATGGTGCACGGGAGGTTCTTACACTGTGCATCCAAAGCTAGAAAGATAAATGTATAGGGCCTGAGCAGGTAAAATTAAGCATGATAATTGGACAGGAAAAGGAGCTCTCCCTCACTATCCATAGAAGAACTTCTGGCTTGAGCAGAAAGTGGGTGGTCTTTGAGATAGCAGTCCACCATTCTCCCAGGTTGAGGCACCCGAATAAAACTATCTTGCCTCACAAGCTTGGCTTGTTGCAGCAGGCAGCTGAACCTGCATTTTAAGTTACACAGCCACTTTACCTGGGTTTTGTGCATCTTCCAGATAATTTTTCTTTTATAGACAATTATAGACAAATCCTTTTACCCAAATGGTGCATTGCTTTGCTCCTTCTTTAATTTTTCTTAGTTACTAATGCAACTTCATCCTTCCTCCTGTTAACAGAGACTGTATATTCATAAAGTCCCCATAAAATTTAAAAACTTGGTTTGTGGTAATAATTTTGTTGTTCATCATCCCATGACCATTTTGGATGTTCTCAGTATATTCCTTCAACATGATCATGCAAATTTGGGATTCGTGAGCAAACTCCACTTAGAACTCAGGAAATCAGTGATAATGAAAGGAGTTTGAACATGTTTTGTGTCGCTGCTTTTCCAAATACTTGCTTGTTTGAGGGGATTCTGTGCCTTCCTGCAAGAAGGACCAGCAGAATCCTAGCAAGGTTGCCCAGAGCCAGAGCCTGCAGCTTGGCTGTTACATGGCTGGTGGTGTCTGCATGAGAAAGGGCAGGGTAAACAAAATGCCCTCCTACTTCCCACACCTGCAAGGTCCTCTCTGCATGCCATTTGATACCTGCCTTTCTTGACCATTCCTTCCTGTATTACATGTGATTAATCTCACTTTCTTAATCACTGGTTTACATTGATACATTGCTGCGATAATGATTCTAGTTTCCCGCAAAGAGAAAGCTCCAGCCCTCAGTGGGTGGCTCTGGCCTTGGCATCTCCATCTCACCTTCCAGCACCTTACTGTGCAGTTTCTAAAGCACACCAAGAAGGAGTGTGTTTGTGCTGGCTGCTCCCACCTGGCTGCCCCTCCCCACCTTTGTGCAGGACACTTCCCTTCTTTCCCAAATGCCACCTTCTCCATGAAGTCTGCCCAGACCACCCTGCTTCCACCTAGCTTATTCCTCTGACACCCTCTGTTTCTTTTGTATTTTTCATCATGCATATAGGTGATTTGTCTATTCATATGCTTACTTTATGTCATATTTTTCCCCACCCAGAAGGTAACTGCCAGGAAAGAGGGATTGAGGGTTTGTTTCCCATCACATCAAAAATGCCTCAAATAAACACCTTTGCCAAAAGAATGAACACACGAGCATGGGAGCACTGGCCCCAGCATATTCCCAACATAGCCGAGAGTTCTTGGTGCCTCGCTGCCCACACCTGCCCACTTCCCGAGGTGAGAGATCGAAAGAGAGTCTGGCATTGTTACTTTCCCTTCTCTCAAGCTGCCTTTCAAGCTTAATATACTAAATTATAAAACAAACTACTAGTGGAAGAGACTATGAAACCAGGAGGATTGTTTTCAAACAGAAAGGGGATCTAGTGAGGAAAAGTGAAGCCTCAGAGAAGGTGAGGTCTGTGGCTCCTCACCTGTTTGAAGGCTTCTGTACATGTCACTCCTGTGCTGTTAGAAGTTTAGTCTTTTGTTAAATTATTTAGAGCTCTTGGGGGCTGCCAATCAGGCCAGGATTAAAGCTAGATATTCCTTTCTTGGTCCTGTCGGTCTCTGGCTACATATTTTCAATAACAAAATATCTTCAGGAAACACGATTTCCATAGGAAAAATTAGCATTTGATAAAGATTAATCCTGCTGAGTGTGGTTCTCTCAGAGTCATGGCAAGAGTTCCACTTTTGCAGTGGTCACAGTGAAAGAAAATGCTAAAATAAATAAAATTAAGATTTATGAATGTCTTCTTTCTCTACTGTTTTCTTATGCTAAGATGGAAAATGCTTCCTATTAAGTTGATGACTATGTAATAATTGATTTGATGTTGGAATTATTAGAAAATCAACTTGTAATAGTCTTGGAAAAGCATGCACATCTAGATCTTAGCTTATAACTTGTCTCATGAGCCCGTTACTTTAGGCAAGAAGAGATCAATCTAAAACTTATTAACAAGCTTTAGATAGCGCAAACCATGACTCCTATTGGCCATTAGCATTTTCTGGCAGCTATTTCTGAACTATACAACCTTATATAAAGCATTCCTAACAGGGATTTCTCACTGTGTTCATAAAATCTCCTACTGTTACATTTTGGTGGTTTACTCCACATTCTTGATCCATTTTGAATAGACAAATTGCAAGTTGCACAATAACCATCTTTGATGAAATTTCCCTCTGAGGAAAGATAGCAGTAGCTGATGTTTATTGAGTGCTCACTATGGCCAAACTTGTGATAGCTTTTTACATGCAGTATCTCATTTACTTTCACAGCAAAAATAGGATATGGATGTTATTACCAAGGAGACAAGGGCTCCAACAGGTCCATGCATGCCTTTTTCTCTTCTTTTGCTGCTGAAGGGGCCCTGTAGGTGCTGCAGCACAACACCTCAACACTGCTTGGGATCTTCTGGTCTGACAGAGGTGGCCAGGTACTGTGTTTCTGAGTGGGAAAGGCCTTGCCTGGAAATGTGAATTCACTTTCTGATGCTGGTGACATCTCCTGCTGTGGGACCCTCCATAGTTTTTGGCTACAGTTCAGTACTCAGCTCTTTGATGTTCAGTCTGTCTCCCTCAGATAACTGTCTGTCCCCAGAATAACTTCTCCCCCAGATAACTGTCTCCCCAGAATCACTTATTCTTCAGATAACTGTCTGTCTCCAGAATCATTACCTACTCCATCTTGGTAACTGTGTCTCCTAGAATCTTCCTCCCTCTAGATAACTGTCTCTCTGAACTCACCAGCTCAGTGACCGTCTGTCTCCCAGAATCTGCCTGTAAGCCTGTCTGAGACTCTGGCTGTTTGGTCACCAGATGGGAACAGTCTCCTTGCTTCCCTAGGTGTACCATGCCCACTGTGGGACTGTCGTCAGCCTTGTCCCTTTTCCACTCTTGGGCCACATAGCTTTCTCATCTATAGGCCTATCTTAGTAAGCTTGAGCCACCATAACAAAATATCGCAGCTTGGGTAGCTTATGAGCAAACAATTATTTTTCACAGTTCCAGAGATGGGTAGTTCTGGATGAAGGTTCCATCAGATTCAAACTCTGGTGAGAATTATTTTCCTGGCTTGCCTCTGAGAGAGAGTTCCTGGTGGCTCTTCTTATAAGGTCATGGCTATATTGATCAAGCCCCCACACTTACAACCTCAAGAAAACTTAATTATATCTTTAGAGGCCTCGTCTCCAAAGAGAGCCAGACTAGAGGTTAGAGCTTAATGCATAGAATATGGGAGGAAACAACTCATTTCCTAAAAAAGCCCAAGGATGTGAGGACAGGACAGACTGGACTTGGGAAGGTCCTACTTGATCTGTGGTTGGGAACTGTCCTTGAAAATACAAATCCATTGTGGATGGGGAGGGGTTTGGGGGCAACAAATGCCTCAAGCACACTGACAGAGGGGTAGAGGCACAAATATTCCCAGTGAGCCAGCTCTTCCTCCAGATCCAGAGTGACACCTTTCACCTGGCTGCTGATGGGAGGAGTGAGTGGGCTGAGAAGACCAGGCTCATTTCTGTGAAAATCTTCCAGGGTCCGACAAAATTGGGGGCTAAAATCCTGGCTTTTTAGACCACATGAGGCTCTTTCCTATTCTCCCATGTGTAACTGGAGTCCCCAGGTCAAATGACATCCATTTAAGAATTTAACTTATGGAGAAAATTCACCAGGTGCACAGGGTAGCAGCAATGTTCTTTACAGGGTTGTGGGAGCTGCACCTTGGTTATAGTTTCATACATCAAGGGATATGCTCACAGAGAGCAGCAGCATTACCAACCATTCATCCCTGGCCTCAACAACTGCCCCATGCTAAAATAGTGCTTCACTCATTCTAGGTACTCACACATATTTGTCAAATGAATGAATGAATGAATGCATTGTACAATAGAGCCTTGCATTTGTAGAATATTATAATAAACAAAATCAGAAGCATATCTTTTTTGACTTGTTTGCCACAAGTGATTCATATCTAACAAATGCTTTATAAGCAAAATGAATTCGACATTTGAAGCTTTTGGTGGTGAGAGTGTTAATAATCATATACATTTTGCTGAAAACGGTTTGGCTCAATGGCTAGAGCACATGTGTCAAACACAAGGCCCGCGAGCCAAATCTGTCCCGCCAGGCCTTGCAGTGTGGCCCGCACTGCGCTGTCATCACTGCACTCCGCTGTGTTTCCGTCACAATGACAGTTTATGACTGTTCAGTAAACCATTCGGCCCTCGATTTAGGCTGGATTTTAGATTTTGGCCCCTTCTCTGATTGAGTTCGACACCCCTAGGCTAGAGTGTCGGCTTGGGGACTGAAGGGTCTCAGGTTCGATTCCAGTCAAGGGCATGTAGTACCTTGGTTTCGGGCATATCCCCAGTAGGGGGTGTGCAAGAGGCAGCTGATCGATGACTCTCTCTCATTGATGTTTCTAACTCTGTATCTCTCTCCCTTCCTCTCTGTACAAAATCAATAAAATATATTTTAAAAAAAATCATATACATTTTGATGAGTGGGATCACTCAAGCAAGACAAAGATGCATCTAGTATTCAAGTTTCCTTTATTTTAATAATTCCTTTTTATACTGATGTACTAGTTACTTTGCCTATTTTCCTCCTGCTCTCTTCTCATCCTCCTTCTTTATTAATTTTTTCATTTACAATCTTCTTTTCAATAAATAATTTCAAGCAATCAATCACTTCAAATGTCCATTTACCATAGGAGTCTCAGTTGGCTCATTCCTAAAAAGACTCCAGAAAGCAGAACAGAACCCTTATAATGACCAATTTTGTTGATGTCACAGGTATTTTCAATGGGACAAGTGTTTACCAAATTACTCTTTTCTTCTGGTGTGGTTGAAGGATTGTTCAAGGTACATTTTCTGCTCTACTGATGTCTGCCCACCCATCTTTATCTATTGAATATTTTTTCTTTTGCTTCTGTGACCCATGCCTACATGGAGATTTCCCTTCTAAACTGCTGCTCACAGTTTTCATGGAGTTAGTTGATGACTTTTTTTGTTGTTGTTCCTATTGAAAAATGGTTATTTTTAGGATCACTGGATAACTGACATTGGTGGAGTGTGGATCTCAAGTACTCTGTGAAGAATAATAATTAATCCACCAATTAGACTTTGATCTGACCCCAAGAGCATGGTGTTGTGAAGTATTTTTTCCTCTATTTTTGTTGGCGAGGCATTTACACACAGCTTCCTCTGAACCTCAGATGCAGGGTGAATGAAGAGCCCCATTCATCTGGGACACATGGTGGCAGGGGCTTTGATGGGCACAGGGCATCACCCCACCTCTCAGATGGAACCGCATGGAGCAGCCGCTGGATCCCTTCCAGAGCAGCGCTGCTCTGCCTCCTGATCACTTAATCCATCAGCGGGAAGGCCCAGGGATATAAAACATCTCGTTCTTTCAAGTGTTTCCAGATCTGAGAACAACCCATCGCCTTGGTTCTTTGTGAATCTGTTCTCTTCAAGGAGAGGAATGTGGAATCAGAACCAGCTGAGGTTAGGGCATGCCAATCAACAGTTTGTATTTAGGAAACCTAAAAATTACACTTAAACCCATAGCTACAGTTCAGCTTTTAACAGCGTATGAACAATTTTTGGGCTGAGGGGATGGGACAGGCTGAGCTCTCCATCCTAGGCTCCCTGCTCAGCCTGTTTCTTCATCAGTGAGAGGGAGTGATGAATAAAAGTACATGCCGAGGGTTGGTGAGAACACACATGGAGTGTTATAACCAACGGCTTGGCTCAGAGTGAGTCACTGCAAATCTACTTGGATGTACCAGGGTGTGAGTAGGACATGCCTAATGGACTAGAATGGCTTCATCTACATTGTGGGTAGCATTGTGACTGAAGCTTCAATGCCCAGGGGGTGTCTATGGAGGGAGCTTGGAGAAGCTCATGGAAAGTCATACTTGCCACGTTGGGCAGATAGCTGTCCTCAGAGCCTATGCCTCTTCTTGCATTCCGAGTCAGAGGATGTTCCATGTCTGGAAAAAGTCGTTTTTCGGGATGCAAAAAGTCCTTTCTCACACGTTCCCACATAATCAGCAAATCTTGGAACAAGTACATTGTCACTCCTCAGATGGCACCTTGTCACCCCCCAGCCAAGGTAGGTGGAGGCCCTGCCCGTCAGATCCTGGGAGGGCTTTGGTTGCTCCCTGGGAGGTTGGCTGATGGCTTTTTAATTGGACTTGGAGTCTGTTGACATAAAGAAAGAGTCAACAACATTCAATTTGGAGGGGGCTGAGGGCAAAAGAATTATTTTGCATTTTAATGCTTCCAGGAAACTTGTGTTAGTTTTCTCTTTTAATTTTATTTTTCTTTCCTGTTTGGGCAACACTAGAGAAGCTTAGAAATGGTCTTAGGATCTTTATAACAGTGACTTTTTTTCCAAGTTAACTTTGGCAGGACAAACGTTGTTTTAGTCTCACTTTGGTTGATAAATGACACTTGTTTTAATTTTATGTTGTAGAGAATTGATTCAAGATGACTCGTAATTTTGGAAGGACGATGCCTAATACAATTCCTGTTTTGACTAGACCAGAGAAATTCTCACATGAGATAGTGAGACCTTTAATTTAGATTATGTTACAGGGGATCTAAGCATGGTTATGGAGACCAGCATGAGTTCTGAATACACAGCCAGAGTTCAACCCCGGCTCATCACCTTCTGGCCAGGGGTTACGGGGCACAGAACCCCAGCTTCTGGGCACCAGCTTTCTTATCAGTAAAGTGTGGTAATTGTGCCAACCTTTGGCTGCTGTGAGGAGTGGGTGAGAAGATGGTTATAAAGTGGGAGCCTACTCTATAATATGTGGCACAAATGTGTCAACAACTGGTCTTTATTCCTTGTGTGCTTCTTTCTGTTTCTGAATCTCTCTGTGTGTATCTCTGCCTTTCTCTTTCAACGGGTTTCCTTGGGTGCTGGGAGGCTGGTGGGGTTCTGTAAATAGAGAAGGAAATAGAGCAAACATGAGGTACCATGGTTGTGCCAGCATTAGAGCCAGGCTGCTGACTTTATTAGAATCTTGCAGCCATAGGTCAAGTCTCTGAGTACAAAAGCTGGCAGCTTCATCTACTCATGCAGAGGCTTTTTGTAAAAAATCTTAAAAATACATACAATTGCATTTGACAGATTTTTTAAAAAATCGGATATAACTTCAATTATCTGCCTATAAAGACACAGCACATCCTTCTCTCTCAGAGGCAAGGCTGATCACTCTGTGTTGGGCAGAAATTCCAATGCCTGAATGCAGGCCTGGTGCTCATCACTAAGGGTGTCTTTGTTCAGGAGAGGGCCTCCTGAATGCCAGCTTAATCCCTCAGCTCCAGGGACACTCTCAGTGTTGACAAGACCGAATTAGCAACAGTTTTCTGGGAGGAAGGACAAAAAGACCCCTCAGGACCACCTCACCTGTGAAATGAAGACAACTAGCTTCACTTGGCTTGGGGGAAATGAAGCAAGACTAAACATGAGCACAATTTAAAACTTAAAAAAAAATGCAGTTTCAGTGTGCAAGTCACTGCTTTTCTATGATCCATTGTTCATAGATATCAACCTTCAGATTTTCAATAAGCTCAGATATTTTATTGCATGAATTTCTTTGTGCATTTCATGTAACTGGCTCAGTTACATAAAATGCATAGGGCCGTTCATGCAATTAAAGTTTCCCTAAAACAAGAACAGAGTTTGACTCTACTTGAGCATTGATAAGACAGGGCTGTCCTGCATCCCCATCACTCTAGCCCATGTGTGAGGTCTGCTTCTAATGTGAACATCTCCAGATGGGAGGAACGTGCTCATCTGGGTTCCCTCTGTGGTTGATCGCACATTTGGTTGGGTGTTGCCTGCTGGCCACCCCCTGAGATGCCCTGTGCACTGGTCAGCCTGCTGTGCATCAAAGCTGATGTCTGAGCTGCTCAGCTGTGAGGTGCCACTGTCAATCCCAGCTCATCAGAAATAGAGGCTATTCCTCTGGGTTTCACTTTTGACCAAGTGAAATGTCAACTCTTTTTTTGTTATTATTAGGAATCTTTTAATAGATTTTTTACCAGTAACCCTCAGGTCACAGGAAGAAATCCAGGGCAGAAAGATTGGACCAACACTTTCATTTAGCTCTGCTGAAACCAGTTATATCTACCTTCTAAACAGTTGGCTGGGTGCAACCCTGAGACTTTTGAAAACCCAACTCTACTCAGGGTGCTCAGGGAAATCTTCCCTAACAAAATGTCATGAGGTTTACAAACCTAAAGATATTTTAGAAAAATGTCTGCTTCCCTTCTGAAGCCTATCGCCTCTCCATCAAATGCCTCTTCTAATTCCAGCTGGGCTGCTCCAGAGCTGTCTGATCCCTGAAGGCTGGTTTGGAAAGAGCCTTCTCTCCAGGTTCCCCAACATCTGCCTGTGCTAAAGAGAAATGCCTCTACACCTCCTCTGGGATGTCAGAAGTCTCTTTTTTTCATAATAACCCTAGGGCAATAAGGGGACATGTCCAGGACCAAGACCATGCATCTGCACGCCCTCTACACTCAGCTCTTAAAAAAAACAAAACATATATATATATTTTTACAGAGAGAGAAAGGGAAAGGGATAGAGAGTTAGAAACACTGATGAGAGAGAAACATTGATCAGCTGCCTCCTGCACAGCCCCCACTGGAGATGTTCCTACAACCAAGGTACATGCCCTTGACTGGAATCCAACCTGGGACCTTTCAGACCGCAGGCTGACGTTCTATCCACTGAACCAAACTGGTTTTGGCTACACATAGCTCTTGATACTGCCCTTGGCTTTCTCCTTCCCATGTGGACTTCTCTTTAATTTGAGAAAAAATTCATTTTCAAATACTTTATGTTGAATTACTTTTGCTTTTCTGATTCAATTAGAACATTTTAAGGGGAGGAATCATATCTGTAATGATTTTACTTCTTTTTTCTTGCTTCTCTTGAGCACCACTCCATAATTGATGATGACTTTTTTATTTCTTTACTGAAATGTAACATACACGCAAAAGAGTAAATATAATATAAAGGCATGGTAGTAAAACATACATCTTTGAGCCCATACTAGAATTTAAGAAAGAGAAATACCAACACCTTTGATGGTTCCTGTGTTTTTTCTCTGATCCCACCCATATCCCTGCTTCCATCTTGAATTTCCTGGTGTAATTCCCTGTGATTCCTTATAGTCCTGCCACATATGGATGTAACCTTAATCCCATACTGTTTTTTATTGTATGCTTTAATTTTATGCAAATGAAATTTCATTTTCTTTAGTCTTTATGACTTGCTTTTTAAAATTCAGTATTATGTTTTACTAAGATGCTAATCCCCATTGATGTGTGCTATAGTTCAATTATTTTCACTCTGGGTGCTCTTTCTTCTTATGAAAATATTGTAATTGATTTACTCTCTTGTCCATGAACTTTTGGCTTGTTCTAATTTTTGTTATAACACACATTCTTCTGGAAGCCTTCTTGTTCATGACCCATCAAGCAGATGTAGGAGTTGGTCTAGAGTACACATGTCCAGAAGTGGACATGCTGGATGCTTAGATTGACCAACCAGTTTCATGAAAGGTGTTTGCTTCCAAATCAACCTGTCTAATCTTTTCCATCACTACCTTATCATTGTCAACACTTAGTGTTGGCAAGATATATTAATTGTTCTAATCTGGCAGATGTCACTTAGAGGTTACAGTCTATGGGCACATACACAAACTTGTCCTCCTGACTATCAGTAGAGTCTCTGTTTGAAGATGAGGCAGCATCTTATGGTGTTTTCTTACAAAACCATGTCCTTGTTCCTTCTGGTCCTCTATACCTCCCAGCCTTTTCCTGGGGGTTAAATTGTGAGAGGCACTAAATATTTTGTTTGCCATGTTTTCTTTTATTCCTTTCCTTTATCTGGGCAGTGGAGATAAGGGTTATTAATGTCTGTCTTCTTGCTTTCATTGTTTTGGGTATGTTTCAGAAGGGACCATAGTGCATATGTAGATAGCTGTCAACCACCAGACCTGCTTTTTGACACCAAAGGTTACTTGTCTTCCTTTAAAGTATGTATTATTCATACACAGTGGAATATATTTAATTGCTTGCTTTCCATATAAAAATATTGAATTCTTAAACTGACCATCCAAGTTCTGATAAATCTAAGCCTCAGATTATCATTGGAGCACAGAGTTAGGTATAAGATAGGATGTACATTGGCAAAAGTAAAATATACATTTCTTTGTTTCCTGTAAAATTACTTTTAAGTTAGAAGTTAGAAGAAGCTACATTTGTGGATTATTGTATTTTTGCTGTAAAAACAATAACAAAATAGATGTTGCACCTGCAATTTCTGATCACTCCTGCAGTTATCTTTGACTTATACTTGTGGATAAGTACTTGTGGAAAGTACTTATGGAAAGATGCTATCTTTTCTGGATGGTGCATCACTTACCTTCCAGGTGTAGGGGCAAATGGTGGAAACATGATATACTAATCAAGTAATGCTCAGTGGTAAATATCATAATATACTTTTGATGGAGAAATGCAGAAGGTATTAGATTTGTTCCCTCTGAGAACATAGCTTTATTAGGAAATTACTACTTGACTAATTGGTTTTATCTACAAAGTTAGGTTATTAGTTAATCTGGGCCCTAAAATATGTGATAGTCAATTGTTTTGAGGTCTCCTTTGATTGGCACCATCTATGTTTTAAATAATTGTGGTTTTATTCAAGTCAATATTGTCTACAGTTACCATGCCTTGAGTGAAAACTTTGGCATAACCGTTAGGATAATTAGGCATTGGGGATTATTACAAGTCTTTATTATGTGAAAATGCCTAAATAACATCTGTTCCAACATTCCTGTTTTTCAGGGCTGCTTTGTAGTTTCCATGTCTTCAGGGACTTTCGAAATAAGCAACAAAGAAATTCAATATACACTGCACTTCATGTAAAGCCCTTTAAACCCATCAAGAGAGTGTGGCCTGGATCTGGGTTAGCCGAAGTCTTAGCAAAGAAAGGACTTACCCAAGGCATGCATTCTTCTCCGGTTTTTATGCAAACACTCAGCATAGCTTCTCCATTTCCTGTATTTCCAACATATGCATAATTTAAGAACACTGTCTTTACTACGGCTGGGATCTTTACTCTCTACATAACCCTGGCATTTCAACCCCAGGATTAGGCACTCAGAGTAGCTCTTAAATACTTCTTGTTGGCTTTTGTATAACTTGGAATATGGATCACATTCCTCCCCATGAAAGAGACACTTTTTGGTGCAAGGTGGAGAGGAACTGTCTTGTTGGCTGAGATGGGGCTAGAGGTGGCCATCAGAAATGGGTGACTACTTGCAATGCTGTCACCATTTCTAAATGGTAAGTGGAGCCCGAGTCCGCACCTGCCTGGCCCCTGATCTCTGACCCTAGTGTCATGAGCTATTGAAGACATGGCATTGTCTGTGCTGCACAAAATGGTGGGACATGGGTTAACTAGCACATGGGCTGCTTGACTGTTAAAGGAACTAATGTGGGAAGAGTGGTGGCTGTGGCATGTGGGTAGCTGGGGGTGAAGATTCTCTGAGATAGGTCTGCAGGAATGTAGGTCACCCAGGTTGGAGGTCTGGGAATGGGGGCAAGTCCCCACAGGTTCCAGGGGGAGTGAGATGCAGGTACAAGCTCTTTTATCCTTGTGTCATCCATGCATTCCCTATTGTTCTACACCATGTCTGGGCCACCAGCTTTTCTTACTGTGCAGGAAGTGTACGATTTTCTGATTTTGAGGTCAGCTCTATTCCGTAGTTGAAGGCAGGGAGCCCCCGAGATCAATGCCTTATAGTCTGCCTCAACTGGCCTCAGTTAAAATGGTAAATTTTAACATATATATACATATATACACACACATTAATAAAAGAAAAAGATGCAAAAAAAAAAAAAGAGATGCATTCATATGCCTTTTTCTCAACACCCACCAGCCAATCAGGAGTGATTATGCAAATTAACCCAACAAAGATAGTGGGTTAATTTGCATACAGAGGTACTGACCAGCCCCTAGCAGATGCTTGCTTGATTGCCATGGCGACTAATGCAGGCATTCCGGAACCACCCTAGCTGCTCTGGGCCCCTGGGTAGTTTGGAAAGGTGGAAAGGTGCTCTGGGCCAGAGTGAAGGCAGAAAGGTGGCTCCAGGCTGGAGCAAAGGCAGAAAGGCAGCTCTGGCCAGAGTGAAGGTGGTGCTGGCAGCCAGAGGAAGAAAGGCCCATTCTTGCACGAATCTTTGTAAATTATATGTCATATATGACAGATTCTTGCACGAATCTATGTAAATTATATGTCATATATGAATATATACATTTACCACAAAATATTTATTTTAAGAGATACTAATGATAAAATGCTATACAACTTATTCTGTTTTTTGCTTCCCCCTTCAGAACTCTAAAGATCTTTCCATATTACAGAATATTCACATGGTCAGTGGCTTCTGACTGCTGCCTACTCACTGTTCCATGGTGTGCAGTGATTTTTACTTTTCTTTTGCCAAAGCAGTGACATTTAGAGTCCCTCAAACTGTCACCAGGCAAGACACTCGGGGGGACATCACCGTGCTTGTGGCCTTGTTTTCTCTACTCTCTGATCCCAGGAACAGAACTGCTGGGTCAGACCATATATATGCTCTGAATTTAATTCAGTAGTACTAGTTTGTTCTCCAAAAGGCTGTGTCTAGCTGGGGACCACCTTAGGGCAAGACTCCCCATTCCACCCCCCCCCCCCCCATGTATCTGCCAACACTTATCAATCCATCTTTCAGATACTTTCCAGTCTGATGGGTGCAATGTGAGATCTTGCCGTTTTAATTTTCAATCTCTAATTATTAACGAACCAGAGCATCTTTGCACATCTTGTTCGTGGTTTGGGTTTCCTCTTCATGTGAGTTGCCTCTTCATGTTTTGCCTTCATAGCTAATGTGCTTTTTCTCTTTGATTTATAGGCATTTCTTACATATTCTAGATAATATGGTCCCTTGTTGGTTTTAGATATTGCAAATATATTCTCTCAATCTGTTATCTGTTGCTAACTTTGCCCATGTGTTTTCCATTAAAATCAGTCCCTATTTAGAGTAATAAATTCAACATATTTTTCCTTTGATTAGATCATTTGTTTTTAATCTTTCTTGCCTCATGAAAATGTATTTTAACATATAAATCTTACTTTAAAGACTATTCTAGATATGTCCACACATTTTTAAGTATAATATTTTCATGTTGTTCAGTTCTAAGTATTTCAAAATTTCCTTTCAAGCAAAATGTATATTATTAGGATTCTAGAAATAGAGAAAGTTTTTGACTTATACTTTCAAAATAAATTCCTAGTTTTATTCAATGTAGTAGGAAAACATAGTTTTGTGACACTGGTTCTTCAAAATATATTGGTCTTTCATTTGCAATCTAATACATGGTCGATATCTGTAACTCTTCTTTTAAACGCAGAAATGGTGCTTGTCAGACATTCTCTGGTGAAGACCCAGATATTTCTGTTTGTTTTGTTGTTTTTAATTTCCAGTTTGTTCTTTTTATTTCTACTGGTCATGCTGATCACCAGTTACTCCAATTTCTTCCATCATATGTGCTGTCCATCCTTTTAATAATGCAAGTGTAAAATGGTATTTCATTATAATTTTCATTTTCATTTGTTTGATGAATACTGATGTTGAACATCTTTTAATGTATTTAGTGGCCACTCATGTACCTTCTTTTATTACTTGCATATTTATATCTTTTGCTCTGTTGAAAAATTGTTTTTATTATTAACATTTCAAAATATTTATGTAAACACATCAAATATATGTACTACAGTATTTTTCTACATTTGTGATTTATTGATTTCATGTCTTAATGATCTATTTTGATTAGCAGAAAATTTTAATTTTGATAATGTTGAAGTTACCAGTTTTATTTTTTGTGCATTCTGCTTTTTGTCTTCTGTTCTAGAAATCTATATCTACCTCAAGTCCATGAAAATATTCTGTTATATTTCCTTGGGTAAATTTTTGGACACAGAGCAAGATGATATTGAGATTCATTTTTTCCATATGACTATTTATTGTTCAAACAATATTTATTAAAAATACATTGCTTTCCCCATTGGATTAATTTGGTTCTTTGAACAAAAATCAATGGACAATGTATATCACAGTCCGCTGCAGCTCTCCTTATTCTGTTTCATCAACCCACTAATCTATTCCTATTGTCAATAAATATCTATGGTCTGTGATAACAGAAATCCTTTCATTTCCATTATGGGGATGCAGACATGTTTAATTATATATTCCTTACCTCATAAATTCTCTTTTTTTGTTTCTATTTATGTTTCCTTAAGATGACTTCTGCTAGAGTTTCTTAAGCCAATCTTTTTCTTTATCTGGATTTATTCTGCATATTCTCTCATCTCTCATGTTTCTTATTTCAATTACTATATTTTCCATCATAACCATATTTCAATTTTTTTTAGTCTGGATGCAGATTGCCTGAGTTCAGATCTAACTCTGCCACTTCCTTCTATCTTACCCTCCTCTCTTCCTTCCATCCTTCCCTCCCTTCTTTCTCTCTTTCTTTCTTTCCTTGCTTTCTGTTTTTTGTTTTTGTTTTTGTTTTTGTTTTCCTTTTTCTCCTTCCTTTACCCTGGTCCTCTGTTTCTGATTTCATTCTTTGTATTAGAGAATAACTCATTCACTTTTTCACTTTTCTGTACAAATACCTTTTTTAGTGACCATGTTGTGATAAAGGAAAACAATCACCAATGTGCAACCTCAGTGCACAATTTTCATTACCATATATTTATATTTTTATTTCCTCCCTTTATAATTTTTTGAAGTACATAGAAGGTTTAAAGAGCAAAGAAAATAAATAAATACTGTGATGATATTAAACAAAGAGGAGACAGTTCCATGGAGGTGCATTTAAGAAATGTAATCAGAATCTACCCACATTGATATAAAGGGTTCAGACATCCCAGGCTTCTGCCCAGGTGACAGTGCAGATAAAATCCCAAGAACAGGGTGATGACTTCTGAATTCATTACTTACAAATCTAATCTTTCTCTTGTGATAGAAAAAACAATTGAAGTTGTGTTGATAAATATTTTTTCAAATTCTGACAGCTTTTGGCTTTTTCATGGATTGCATATGCACAGGATATTGTTTTGTTGTATTGGAATGTTACAATTGGAACAGAATTGCATGTATCCCAGACACTCCCGCATAACTGTTTGAGACTTGCCAATTTGCATGATATGTGTATAGTCATCTCTGAAGAGTTTAGAAGGAAACAGCAACAACAAAACAAACAATTTTGGAAAGTTAGAGGTGAACTTGGCCTTACTAAATTAAGACGTGCTGGGGAAAACATCTGCAGCTTAACTCACAGTGGGGAGAGGCCATCCTTACCACGTAAAGGTGAGATTTCAGTAGAGCCTTTTAGACCCATTCTGCTTTAACATTATCTGATGAGTCACTTTGAATTTCAGAATATAAATATGTGCTCTTTAATGAAAAGTATTCTATTGCATTTGAAAGCCTGTCAGTAAATATGCATTGAACCCTGCGCTCTGCTTTCATCCGGAATTTCCAAAAGCCCCATGGAAACAAGTTCAGACTTCCTTTTCTTCTTTTTTTTTTTTCTTTTTGATTGAACTTATTGGGGTGACACTTGTTAAGAAAATTATACAGGTTTCAGGAGCACAATTGTACAACCCACTGTATTGTGGTTTCATCATCCCAAGTCAAGTCTCTCACCTACATCTTCCTCCACTTCTCCCTACCCCCTTGCTTCTGACAATCACCACACTGTCGCCTGTGCCCATGAGTTTTTCTCTCTTTTTTTCCTTTTATCTCAATCCTTTCACCACTCCCCCTCTCAGTTCTCCCACTCTAACCTGTCAGACTGTTTTCTATCTATGAGTTTGTCACTATTTTGCTTGTTAGTTTATTTTGTTCATTACATTCCACACATGAGTGAAATCATATGGAACTTGTTCTTTTTCTAACTGGCATATTTCACTCAGCATAATGCTCTCCAGGCCCATCCTTGCTGCTGCAAAGGATAAGATTTCTTTCTTTTTTATAGCTGAGTAGTATTCCATTTTGTCAATGTACCACGGCTTTTTTATCCACTCATCTACTGACCTCATCTTAAGATCAATCGTGCATGTGAAAAATAAACAAAATTTGCAGTGTTAGATGAGTATTTTTTAAGTGTTAAAAAACAACAACAACAAAAAAACAAAAACAAAAACCTGCAATTAACTCTGAAGAAAAGAAGTTCAGATCAATTAAATTTCTGAAAATTTGAGACAGAGGCCTAATAAATACATTTAAAAAATGTTATTAAAATACAAAATTCATTTCTCATGTTATTTTTTAGTAGCACCTTTAAGCAAACTTATTAAATTATTTTAACCCAAAACCATGTGTGATGAAGAAAGAATATTTATGAATCACAGAAGTAACCATGCTTCAATATATTAAATAACAAATTATGAATAAAATGGGAACAGATGTAATAATGCCCATAAACATAATTTCATAAAACATTTTAGCTCAGTGGAATTTTATGGGCAGAAAGCTGCCCTTCTATATGCTGGCAGAGCTGCCTAAGCCAAGGCCATATAATTAGTTGTTCTCCACTGTAAGGTGTGCCGTTCAATTTGAAATTTGTCTGACCTGTCAGCAAACACACATTCTTCCATTCAGCCCTATTCCTTGAGCGATGTTTTGTGCCTCTTTTTTGGCTTCATTGTCTTTAATTCAGCTCACTTTTTTGTTTTGGGCTTGACTTAGAAAAGTAGGACAAGTTTAGATTTTGATGGTGTCATTTTGCATTTGGAGTGAGAGGACTGTCTATACGTGTCTCTTCAGCTGGTCTCCACTTTGACATTTTTTTCTTTGTGATTCTAAAACAAGGCTGTGAGGAGCCCTTCTTGGATGTTTCAGGCTTGGGTTAGCCCCAGACACATGCAAATAACTTAAAATGCTGAAATGTCCAAATAAAGTCTGCAGAAGCATGACTGCAGTTCAGTGGCTGAGGCACCTGCGATATCTCAGATCTGTAAAACCCCCATCTTGAGAACTGTCATTCGGGCTGGAATATTCTTAGCCAGCCAGTAAACTTTCACGTTACATATTTATGGCATGAACTAAACCTCTGCTTTGCTTTTGGAGCTGGTGGGAGGAATGGAAACTGCACTTACGCGGAGGGAACCCATGCCAAGATGGGGCCTCAGGAGCAACTCACTTCGCATCATGAGAAAAAAGGTGAGATATTTTTATTTCAGCCCCCCCTACCTCATCCTTCCTCATAAGTTAAAGATATTTCTAACACTGAGAAGCCAACACTAAGTGAACTTTATACAACTCAGACCTTATGATGTAATTAGCAAGCTCCATGCAGTCTGAAGGGGGCAGGCTGTAATCTTTCAAGCACTGAAACATCTATTTTCCTTTAAAGATAATATTAATAAAATGTGCCATTTAAATGGAAGTCTTTGTCCAGATTGAGAACGTCTCAGTGTGGGGCTTCTCTTAATACATTTAAATGCCATCCTCAAAGGGCACTTCCTGGAGTTTCCCAGAGGCCTGCATCCAGCTACTCCTTCCCTGCTGCACAGGCATGAAGGACCAGGATGTCAGGAAGTGCTTGGGGGTGTAACTACATCATCAGCATTGACTACCACGCTCAGACTCGGTCACCATGCCCTCACAACTCTGGACAGCTGTTACTCTTCATCATTTCAACTCACACTCTTGCCATAGATTCAGGAATGTCTTCCACTGGAACCATTGACCAGAAAGTTTATTTCAGGTGACAAATGAGTAACATGGGTCATGAGAATCATGGGAACAGCACCTTCATTTGTGAGGTAGTGACAAAATTGTGAGCATTGGTTAATGGCCTTCTGTTTTAAGAATCAAACATTGTTATTTCTTATTTAGTATTATAGGTATTTGATAATTTACAAATACATTTCTAAGTTACCTGATTCCACATTTATTTTAGAATTATCTACAGCATAAATCATGGTTGTTCTGCATTTTTTTTTTTTAGACTATTCTGTGGAATGACTGTTCTTATGTCTGAATTATGTCTGTAAGTAGAGGGAAAATGAAATAGTCTTCTGATCCAATATGTATGAAGCTCACTCACATTTATGTTTTTGCTCATTTAAGAAATATTAAAGATGATACTTTATGCCAGGGGAGAAGATCACATGTTGTCATAGGAAACATACTCTAGTGTTGCCAGGTGACCTGGTGACTCCGACCGCCTTGTCATCTTTCACAGAGAGGCATTTACACAGCAGATGTGTGGGTCATATGCCCTGACTGCACCAATGAGTAGATACTGGCTCTCATTGGCAACCAGTCCCTCTCCCCTCAAAGTCAAAGTTTCATTCCTGGCCTAATGTGAGGACTTCCTGGAGTCAGGGTTTAAAGTACAGATGCTGCAGACAGACTGGTTTGCATTCAGGCTCCTTCACTCCCAAGCTGTGTGACTTCTCTGTGCCTTGGTTTCCTCATCTGTAAAGTGGTGATATCCACCTCACATGCTTACTAGTACTGTGAGGATCCAGGGCCTCCATATTTGGAAAGCACTTAGAGGAGTACTGGAACATGGAGGGTGTGATGTAAGTATTTGATAGAAGAAACAAAACATAAATAAGAACTGGGCTTTGGTCCACCGAGATCTGTGACAAGGATTTCCTGAAAATGATGCTGGACAAGGAACTCCAGACTTGTTCAGACTCTCCCTTGCAGCATGCCCCTCTTCAGTCTTCACTTGTTCTTCATCTTTTTTTCTTCTTCTCCTCACACCAAATAAAGTGTTATTTGGGAATACTTAGCTGCTGGAAGGCACAGAGCAGGAACATCCACATGGAAGGCATAATCTCAAATGTGTGAAAGTTTCCCCTTGGAACTGGCATCAAAAGTGCCCTGTGAACATGCAGCATTTATTTAACAGCAACTTTAAAAAACTGAGTTTACAGAGTTCCCCAGTTTGGTGACCACATCAGTCAGTAGGTTCTGAATAGCTTTTGCCATTTCCCAAATCAAAATGCATTTTCCTATAGTATGGAGTGTGCAAATGCCTGAGGTTTCACATATCACTTAATCCCATGGAATCCCAGCCTTTTCATCTGTAAAATACAACAACAACAACTTAACCACCAAATCGAAACAAACAAACATGCAGAAAAGCAATGATGATTCTCTAGCATTGGGTAAATAAATTAAGATTACTTTGTGCTTTTTACACTATCTGGCATGGAGTAGGCACTCCATAAATGTTTACTTTGCTTTGATATGCTGCAGTCTAAATTACAAACTCTGAAACTGTTTTGAACAACACCAGTGTTGATGGAAAGAAGATGCTGTGTGTGATCTCTGGTTAAATAGTTACAGCCAATCCTCCCGACTTGCCCACATGTGTTCTGATCCATATTTTTCATCTGTCTCATCTCTTACACATGTATCTTCACCAGCTAAAGGACAGCTTCTAAACAGGCGACATTAAATCATTAGTCACGTTAAATTAGTTAAATTGATTAAATAAATTAAATTAAAGTAAATTAATTAAATTAAGATGCAATCATAAAGCTAAATAGTTGATGCAAACTATTCAAAATGAAAAAAATTTAAAAAAATTGTCTGCTTTTGCTTTAATTTGCTTTAAACATTATTCATCTCTGCACCATAAAAATTAATATTAGTTATTTTTTTTGTTGTGAAATGAATAGAAACAAGAAAACACGTACTTATAGCTCATTCATTTGTAATGAGTATGAAAAACAAATACACTATACTTTTAAGACTGAGTTACATAAAGCTAAAGTTTCCTTAAAAAACACCAAACAGTTTCTTATAATGCCTTGCATGAGATTATAAAACAAAACTATGGCATTTCAATAAATACAAAACATGCCATATGCAACTTTTATTTTTCAAATGTGAAAAAGCAATTTAGAAATTGTGTTTATATACATTTAACACCTTCCTCTGCCCGCCCCTGGGTAAACTTTATTGATCACACATTTCCATAAGGTTCTCCTATTGAGGAATTTAATTTGACACGAAGACCCTCACATCCCCCGTCTCTGATTACTGCCGGGATGTGACCTCTCACACTCGGAAGCCATACTGAGCCTGACACTCGCCTGTGGTTCTGTTCGTTGGAGCCACATTTTCTTAATAGTTCTCGACTCCTTCTCAGAGATTTCCCAGGTTATATTCTATTAAGGTTTTACTCATAACATTTTTAACTTTTCCATAAAGATGTACAATAAACATAAGCAGTAATGGGAACAAGGGCTGTCAGGGAGCCAATCGGTCAATGTAATTTCTAGAAATATGAAGGCTGTGGATGGAGACGAATGGCCGCATTTCCATACCGTTTATTGTTGCCTCTAGCCTCTGGTGCAACAGCAACTATTAGGATTTTAATATATGGATTAAAGGCTATTTGCTTCAGATTTGATGAAATATTAACGTTGCTTCTGAAATGTGCTGTAAGTGCTGCACTGCCACGTCCTGATGAATTATGAGAGGGGGCCTTTAGACTTAGCGGTTCTATTCTCGCTTCACAGAGTTATTACCCCGTGTCATGGAAACACTTGAAATTTATGTTTGAAAAACCTGTAAAGTCTTCCACTTAAATATGTTATTAATTTTTAAACTTCTGCTTTAGAATAACCATATATTTGTAACCATAAATACCGCAAAAGAAATAAATTTGTACCTGAATTAGAATCGTTTCTCAAGGAACCAGCACACAATTACTCGGAGGAAAAACTTTGTTTTTCTGAGTAGGTCTTTGTTTACAGCTCTATTTAAGGAGCCTCCAGGAAGGACTTTTTGCTCTTTACCTCCCCACACTTATGATTGGAGATCACTTATTGAAGAGGGAGAAAACGAAGATTTTAGAATATAGAAGATGGTGATATGGATAGCATTATGTCCCCCTTAACTTTGTAGAAGGAAGCCATAACCCCACTAGCATAGAATGTGACTGTCCTTGGGAATTGTGTCTTTAAAGAGGTCATCAAGGTAAACTGAAGTCTTTTAGGGTGGGTCTACTATTCTGGGGTTCTTAAAAGAAGAGATTAGGAAGCCAACCCACACAGAAGGAAGGCCATGTGAGAGCAGTCTATGTGCTGAGGAGGGAGTCCTCAGGAAAAACCAGCCCTGTCCACATCTTGATCTTATACTTCCAGCCTCTACAACTGAGACAATAAACTTTGGTTGAAGTTGCACAGCCTGTGGGTACTTTGTGGTGGTAGCCCCAGTAAACAAATACAAATAGCAACTTGGGGAATTGGCACAGCCCTTGGAAAACAGACATTAATTTCCAAAACCACCTGGATGCAATATTTGTATATGTATGGTATCTTATAAAATAATGTTTAAATCAAGGTGTGAGTGAAAACATTTAAATACAGATTAAACATATGAGAGTTTAGATCTCCCAAGGAAGGTTCTGGACTATATCAAAATGTTGTTGCTTTTAAATTTTCTTAATTTGCAAAAATAATCTTTAGTTGGATATGAAGGACCAGGGCCTGCAGTAATAGAGTCAGGCTTTGTGAGGTCAAACTTACACCGAGAAAAAGTGACTGCTGTATGAGGTCAAATTTACACTGAGAAGTGACTGGTTCAGCAAGAAACTTCCAAGTACACACACACACACACACACACACACACACACACACACACCTTCTTATGTGCATGTTGTGTCCATGATCTTTGTTATGTAAGAAAGCTGCTTTGATGTACTCCCTCAGCCATAATCAATGAAAATTTATTGGATTGTGCCAGTCTTCTCTGTACATTGCTTTTCATTCATTCCTTCCTCCATCCATCCATTCACTCATTTCCTTGTTGGTGCCAGGCATGGTGTTAAGAGGCAGAGACATTGTTTGGTCACCTTGTCACTTCATATGTGCCTGCTGTCCAGCAGGTGAATAGATATCTGACATCTGTGTCCATGCAGCATCATGGGGACTGGGGACCTGGAGAGCATGGCAAATTTGAGATTCTCTGCTGGGTGTTTCTTGATAATGATACTGATCACCTTACACCACCTGGGACACACCTGAGTTGATTTCCTAATCCAGGTACAGTCACTTCCATCCTTACCATTCTGGGGAGTCTAGCTGTTTTCTTTCCAAATGGGCTTTTGTCATTTCCTTAACCCCACCTCTCTCTCATTTCCACACCACATAAATGTTTTCTACAAAAGCAGAATTTCTTTAGAAACCTTGAGACATCATGTTTCTTCCCTGCCATACTTTGGATTGGCAGGTACCAGAAAAGGAGGAAACAACAACACATCTCAAGGTTTATATACTTGCTCCTGGGAAATAGCACAGTGTCAAAACAAAGCGAAGCAAATCCTTTTATCTAACACTTGAGCGTGGATGTCTGAACCCATCTAAGCCTCAGAGGGCCTCCATGTAATCATCATCCCTAGGTCTCTTGTATTAGGCTGTTTGAAGGGAGGTCACTTTCCAAACAGCTAACAATCTTGTTCACTGGAAATATGGGGAACCTACATTTCCACCGTTTTAACCTTTTTGAGAGTGAATGTGCTGTTTACTGTGATCCTATTTGAGGTTGTATTGGTCTATCACAGGTTGTTTTTAAGGAGCAATATTAAAGTATTCTAGCATTTACCTGACTAGAGCACCTTGTTATTACAAGCTAACAGAAATCAGCCAGAGTTTCTGCGCCCTGGTGGAGGGGCCATTCAGGAGGAGCCCCTTGACAAGGCAGAGCACCCAGCAAAGACAGCCACAGTTCCATTAAACAGCATGTTCTCATTCTCCTATCTCCTTTCCTATTTCTCAGCCAGCATTGAGATCTTAAAAGGAGTGATAATTTCCTTTCTGAATATTAAAAAGGATGATACATTTTAATTTGATAGAACCATAAACAATGGAACACATCACTGAGGGCCAGGAAGAGTGAGTACCTGTTTATCTGGTATAAATCATCAGTGAGCTGCTGATATCTGTTTTGTAAAAGTTCAATAAATACAATGACTTGAAAATGTTAGTTTTTTTTTTAAAGAAAAAGTGGTTACATAAATATTTTTTAATATCAGAATTAATGTGTTTAATGTCTTCATTTTCCTCCAACTAATCTAGATTAGTTACAGAAAAATTATTCCCTTAGATTATTCAGAGTCCATACACTTGAAATCAAAGCATGACATAAAAACTATGCCATGTTATGTATTGTTCCACATTTTGTTTTTTGTTTTTCCCATTTACTCATTCCCTGCCTCCTCCTTTTGGCAGGCAATCAGCTTGTTCTCTCTATCTATGAGCCTGTCTTATTTATTTGTGTGTGTGTGTGTGTGTGTGTGTGTGTGTTTTGTAAATTCAAAATATTAGAGGGGTCATAAAGTATTTGCCTTTCTCTGTCTGACTTATTTCACTTAGCATAATGCCCTTTAGGTTTAATCATGTTTGCAAGTGGTCAGATTTTATTATTTTTTGGACTTTAGTATTTCACTGTATATATGTACCACTCTTCTTAACCCATGCATCTATCCATGGATACCTAGGTTGATTTCATATCTTGACTATTGTAAATGATGTTGCCATAAACATAGGGATCCATATTTCTTTTTATTTATTTTATTCTATTTTTCAAATTTTATTTATTTTTTTACAGAGAGGAAGGGAGAGGGATAGAGAGTTAGAAACAGCTGCTTCCTGCATACCATCTACTGGGGATATGCCTGAAGCCAAGCATGACCTTCACTGGAATTGAACCCAGGACCCTTCAGTCCACAGGCCAACACTCTATCCTCTTAGCCAAACCGGCCAGGGCCATATGTCTTTTTAAATTAGTGTCTTTGTTTTCTGAAGATAAATATCCCAAATGGAATTGCTGAGTTAATGGTAGCTCTACGTTTAATTTAAAAAAAAAAAAGATTTCAAGTGCACAGAATTTTATGTTCCATGGTGGCTGAACCAATTTACAATCCTACCAATGGTGGAGGAGGGTTGCCTTTTCTTCACATCCTCACCAACACTTGCTATTTTTTTATAAGGAAGTTTTTTTTTAAATTTGATACCTTCACTTGGCAGACCTACCAGGTTGGCCAGCAGTAACAAGACTGGGGGCGCTGCTGTGAATATACCAACAAATAACTCTTACCTTTAGGCTTTACTTGCTCCTCATAATTTTGATTGTGCCTGGTGTCATTTTCTCATACACCACCTCTTTATAAACACAGGGGTAAGGGGCAGAAAGCCGTGAGCTTTGAATGAGAATCATCTTATTGTTGGTGGTTACGGCTCACACATCAATTCATGGCTTTCCCCTTTGTGAGCTATCTTAGATTAGAAAAATATTTCCACGGATGGAAGTTGTTAGCCCCAATTGTGGCTGTTTCTCCACTGTGATTTTACGTGATTTGATTTTATTTTCTAAATGGCTGTTTATATTATGCATGAAATCATTCTCTTTGCCTCTGGGGTTTGTGTGATATGAGGGCAGCTAACTGCTTTTGTTAGGGTCATCAGTAAAGTGATATATTGTCACGAAAGAATTAGGGATCATTTGGAAAATTGACCTCTAATGCTACTTGTGTGCACTGCAGACTCAGAACAGCGTTGCCAGGCATTTATTATATCATAAAGTTAGGCATCTGTCCCTACTTAAATGTCACATTTTTGGTTGTTTAACACAAAGATTGCCCCGCCGCCAGGCTCTTGAAGATATAACCTGAGAGACGTGGGCTTTGATGCTCGGAATCTTGAAGGATTTTTCTTTCCTTTTTTGACTGTCACAGCTACTTATGACAGAGTTGAATTTGACAGATATAATGGAATGAGGAAAAAATGAGCACAACATGGAAAGCTTAGGGAAGTTCCAGAGGAGAGTCCAAAGTGATACAATATTGGAACATAAATCCCCTTGAGAGACGCTTAAATGCATTTTGCTTTGAAAAAAAATATATCTGAGGATGGACTTAATAATTGTGGCTGGGTCTGCATAACAGACTTCAGATGGTTGAGGTTTGGGGGAAACAAAGATGAAATTGCCTATTTAGTGATGTCTTAAACCACTAAATGCTTGGCTTAGGCTTAACCCAAACCACAGTCTCCACCTAAAGAGCCAAGATTGGCACCTTCCCTGCCACATCTTCAGGTCAAAGAGACCTGAGGAGAAGGTTTTGTACTGTTAAAGCTACTTAAACGTGTTTTTTTTAAATTAATTTTCCCTTTTTACCTAAAAACACTCATGATCCCTCAAAAAAAAAAATTCTGTCTGTAACTTGTTGACAACTGTAATTGAAAGATGCTCTGTGGACCACTTTATCATGGCATAACTTGGTAAACGTCAACAATACCACCTAAAATGTGACTATGGCTGTAGTGTGTGCACTAATAGTGTGACTGTGTACCCAAGCATCCAGCTCACCACCCAGAAACACTCCACAGCTTTTTCCAAATCCTGCAGAGACAGAGAAATAAACCTTCTGCACATTAACTAGGATGACTTGTGGTGGTGTTTGTATTTGACAATAAGTGATACATAAATGTTAACAGTCTTGTTGTAACTGTTAGTGACTGTGAGGCAAGCTAATACAACATTGAATCCATGAAAAAATTTTTAGTAGGTGGGAGCTGTTAGCTCCACATCTATGCTATAGTTATGAGCCTCTGGAAGTTCTACACCTAAGTCCTGGAGACCCACATTCAAAGAGCAGGCTGATCCTTAAATATTCATGCAAGAAACATTCTATTGGATGAACTAAGAAATGAATGACAACTTTTCCCCTTGACCAGTTGAAGTTTCATGGTGGAGAGAAAGGACATACACAATCATACCAGTTTAGGGAGTTATAAGTTGGGCAGGGGAAGGCTCAGATGTCCTTTGGGCACAGAGGAATTTGTAGATGGTTGTGATTTCTTGGAGAAATAATATTGGTGGGAGTTAGAAAGGTCAATCATCAATTGACAAAAGGTTTATCTTTGGCCAGTGGAGCATATTCAAGTTGGCTCTTATGTTTTGGGGCATGATCCTAGCATGGCACCTCGTTCTCTTATATGGTAAGACATAGCAGGCTTATCTTGTTCATGTCTTACCACAGGCCTGGAGTCAGATTTCTCCAGGGAGCTTTGGTTCCTCTAAATAGCACAACCTGGAAGCCAGATAATCTGACTTTGCTTTCATAACAGAAATTTTTCAGAATTTGGTACCAATTTGGTAAGTTATATGTTGTCCATTTCAAAGTAAGCACACATGTTCCCATAGCATCAGCATCATCTAAAAGTTTATGCCTTATATAACTTGGTTTTAGCCAAGATGTTTGGATATTTTGGTAGAAAATGCTATGCTACCTTGGAATTTTTTTTTTAATTTAATGGTGACTGAATTTAATAAAATCAAAACTTCTTAGGAATTCAGCTTATCAATGTATCCCAGTGATTACCGCAAACCAATAAAACTTAAAGTAAAAAAAAAAAAAAGGCATTGAGGAAATACTTATCATTTCAATAAGGAAAAGCAACATATATCCAGACACAACTGGGGCATACTAGCAAAGATATCAGCAGGCAGATTGAAAGATAAGAATCCAGTATGCTATGTGGTGAGGCAGAGCCGAATCCTTGTTATGAATCAATCAGTGAGAAGCTAAGGGCTTGTGGGCAAGTGGCTTCCTTTCTGAACATCATCTGAAATTGGGCATGACATCCCTGCTTGAGAGACGGCCTCAAGATTGATAGGATGGTGCTTGTGAGAAGACTAGCAGAACGTTTGGCACAAGAAAGCACTGAAAAAAAAAATCAAAATGCATGAACTGCTCTGGCTTCTGGAAACATACATAGAATGTGACAATGAATTAGGACACTTGGGCTGGGGCTAGTGCTTGTGTTGCCTCCAAATAGATATGTGACTGTTGACTCATCTTTAAGGTCTCTGGGACTCAGTGTTTAAACCTGTAAAGAGATGGCCTTGAATCACCAGATCAGAAATGTCATTGTGACTGTGTGTGTGTGTGTGTGTGTGTGTGTGTGTGTGATACAAAGTGTGCTATGACCCCCTGACAATTGTAGTTCTGATATATTTCTAATCTGAAATGCTCTGTGGAGAATTTTTGCAGATCTGATACAGAGTGAAAGCAAACTGCACTGTCAGGAAGCTCCCAAAACAAACGCTATTAGCAGAAAGCCGTGAAGGGTGATAATTCTTCATTTTCTTTTGTCTGAAATGTAGCCTGTATAATTTTTTTTCTTTCTTTTGGAAGTGATTTTTGGGAGGCATTGGAAGAAATCCAGGAGCGCAACGGTGAATATTGAAATCCTTTTTTTCTTCATAAAGCAGCAGCACCATTGGCTGCTGTAGAAAGTGAAATCTTGTTTCCCCTGGAAAGAGTGCTCCCTAGAGTGATGTGCAGGAATATTTGGCAGAAAAATGTCCGAGTCAATCTCTGATGCCTCTGCTATCTATCAGCTCCTTTCTCAATTTCTTTAGCTCTAACTTTTTAAAAGAAGGTTTTTCCTACATCTTGAAGTCAAAGGTTACTGAAAAAAAAAATTCTCATTTAAGGCTGCCCTTTTGTCCTTCTATAAATTAATCTCTACACGACAAATAAAAACACAACCCATGTATATACATGGGGTCAGGTTTTCTTTTTATTATTAATAAACACTTACCTTAACAATTCCAGTGGAGACACCTGTGATATGTGCTGGCCAGTAAACATGATTCTGGGAGTCAGAGAGAAGAATATAAATGAGGTAACCAGGCAGCTCTGTCATCACAGCTGACACAAAGAATTGAGAGAGAACAGGACTATCTGTCTGTTGGTACAGAAAGAACCATTCACCCAGAGGCCCCTCCTCTAGCCAAAGTTCCACCTTGAATGCAAAGTTTTTGAAATCCTCTCATTGATAATTGACTCAAGAACAGCTGATTTTCACTTGTTTGAGTTCAGAAATGCCTTTGCCATCACCATTTTATCCATCTTCCCTCCTTGGCATTCTAGCCATTTTGAAAAGAACTTATGCAAGTCTAAATGATTCAAATTGTTTTAGACTTTTTTCTTCCATCAAGCCAACATTTGCTTCCCTGTTACTTCTAATCATTGGTAATAGCTCTCCTTTTGGGAACAATAAAGGTTAGATCCATTCTGTTCCTCTTAAAGTATTTGACCTTTGTGCCAGAACTCAAACATCTTAGCTGTTGCTAATGAATTCATGACGTATTAGGGCTGTGGGATTTGATAAGACACTAAACTTTCTTGTAGCTCAGAGTTCTCCACATTCAAGAGAGATATCATGTCTGCCAGTACTTGGAACAATAAACTGGGCAAAGATAGAGCTACATGATATGAGATGTGTTATTATGACACAAGTATTATGATGCTGTTCCAAGATTTCTTAACCTTCTGATCATCTCATCTTCAAAGCCTCACTTATCATTGTCCTCTATGAATTTTATTGCCATCTGCAAAGCAGATCAGATACTGTCTGCTCCATGTCATTTTCCTGTGGAAAACCTCCAGCCCCTCACAAAGCATTGAAGTCACACCTCCCTCACCTCTGACAGGATCCTTGTCTTATTTCAGTCGCATGGGAAAATCCTACATGTCACATGTGGAGATTGTGCTTTATCCTTGCTGTTCCTGCTGTTCCTGTGCCCACTGCTTGCCCTCATTAGATCCCGACCAAGCCCCACCCTCCAGGAAGTCCTTTCAGAGAATGTCTCTCCTATGTTTACAAATTCACAACTTTGTGCTGTTGTAGAGTTCAGGTGTTTTTTTCTTTATAGATTAAGGATAACCTGTTGTTGAATTGCTAAGATTTAGTTCAGAGCAAGCTAAGGACTTAGTAGATGTGTCTGTGGGGTTGTTTCTGTGACATCAGCATTTGAATTCATAGACTACATAGAACAGATTGTTTTTCCCAAAGTGAGCGGGCACCATCTAGTTAGTTGAAGGCTTGAGTTAAAGAAGAAAGGCTGAGGTAAGGAGTATTCTCTCTCTCTCTCTCTCTCTCTCTCTCTCTCTCTCTCTCTCTCTCTCTCTCTCTCTCTCTCTCTCTCTCTCTCTCTCTCTCTCTCTCTCTCTCTCTCTCTCTCTCTCTCTCTCTCTCTCTCTCTTTCTCTCTCTCTCTCTCTCTCCTGACATATTGGTCGCCTTCAGACTCAGATGCAGACTAAAATTTACACCATTGGTTCTCCTGAGTTACCAACTTGTCATTCGCAGATTGCAGATCTTGGGACTTTTTAGATTCATATTGGTTCTGTTTCTCTGGAAACCACCGATTAAGACACTAGATGTTGCTGAAACCGGTTTGGCTTAGTGGATAGAGCGCTGGCCAGAGGACTGAAAGGTCCCAGGTTTCGTCAGTTCACTCCCCTTCCATACCTCTGACGATTCTTGGGGGAAAGGGGAGAGGGGGGATGTGGGAAGAGACTGAACATAAACTGTGCACCTATGGATGAGGACAATGGGGGGTGGGGAAAGGGCAGAGGGTGGGGTGGGAACCTGGTGGAGGAGAGCAATGGAGGGGGGAAAAAAAAGGAACATTTGTAATAATATGAACAATAAAAACTTATTTAAAAAAAAAAAAAAGAAAAAAAAAAAAAAGAAAGGTCCCAGGTTTGATTCCGGTCAAAGGAATGTACCTTGGTTGCGGGCACATCCCCAGTAGGGGGTGTGCAAGAGGCAGCTGATGGATGATTCTCTCTCAACCATGTTTCTAACTCTCTATCCCTCTCTGTAAAAAATCAATAAAATATATTAAATAAAGAAAAAGACACTAGATGTTTATTGAAGCTGGTGTGGCTTACCTGCCCTCCAGTTGCTTAATTCTTAAAATATTCTAATTTTTCAGAATCAACAACTATGATTATATAATACAGATTTTTAAAAATTATCAGGCAGATACCCTGCAATGAAACAATAATTTACCGAGTACCGCCGAAACTGGTTTGGCTCAGTGGATAGAGCATTGGCTTGCAGATTGAAAGGTCCTCGGTTGGATTCCAGTCAAGGGCATGTACCTTGGTTGTGGGCACATCCCCAGTAGGGGGTCTGCAAGAAGCAGCTGATTGATGATTCTTTCTCATCAATGTTTCTAATTCTCTATCCCTCTCTCTTCCTCTCTGTAAAAATCAATAAAATATATTTAAAAAAAGAATTTACTGAGTGCCTTGCACATCATTAAGTCATCATACTTCATAGCCACCAATTATCACTACAAATAATAAAAGCAGAGGATTATACTTACACTAGGTATTTGCAAATATGAAATATCCGATGTCCCTGGATATAAGCCTCTGGGACATCTGGGGCTCTAGAACTTCAGAGAGATTAGTGTGTAGTTAGTGAGCATAAGCACAAGAAGCTGTGGGTGAGCAAGGCTCTGAATTTATGCTGGCACATACAAGCCCAGTGTACAGTATGGTTTATGATCAAGAAAAAGACAAAGTGTGAGGTTGAGATTATGGGAGGGGGAAGGCCCATCCTTTGCAGTGTAGTCTTTAGAGAAATCAGAGATAGAACAGGCCATCATAGAGACCTGGGGTTCTGGGTAGCACAAGGCTGCAGGGATTGCTTGGGAGGGGACAGGACTCCCAGATACAGCTGTCATGGACCTGCACCCAGCACATCCTTCAGCATCACTCAAGAAGCTCCATGCCAGTCATCTCCTTTGGGACTTTTCTCTAGGTGCTGGCCATTTCTTCAGTTTTCCCTCTTTGGGAATGGGGAGCTGGGGTGCAAAGTTGTTAGGGAAGAAGGTGCCTCTATTGGAGAGGGAGTGAAAGAAAAACACAAGCATGCTTTCTATGTTATTTTTAAAACAATAAAGCAAAAATATCATTCAAGACGTATGTGTGCAGAAGAAAAGAATAAATTATAACTTGTCTGAGTGAGAGCTCACAAAAGTCCCTTTCAGAGCTCACCCTGACTCCTAGTTTATTGACTTTTAAAAATGCTTTGTTTATTCAAAACCACATGGCATATCCAGGACAGGTCTTTCCTTTGCCTTAAACCAATCTTAAAAATAAATAGAGAATACAAAGAAACAGCTAAAAGGGGAATGAAATCCTGCAGAAAGCCAACACAAACAGACACCAGGCGTGATGTCACAGCTCGTGGGCACTCTTCCTGCTGCCACACATGTAACACAAAAATTGTTCCCCAACAGAGCCCTTTATCTCCCTCAAGAGGTCCCTAAGAAAAGCTCACCTGTTTGCACACCCTTGCTCCTCCGGGGCAGCCTAGTCAAACTTCCACTTAATGGGAAAGCATTGCTTAATGGGAAAGACTGCCTGACAAAAATGCTTGCAAACATAAGAACACAAGGTGCATTGGAAATCTGGCTGCCCTATTATGTTAAGTCTCCCAATGGCTCCAAAACTGCCTGAGTTGAGCAAGTGGTGGGATGCAGCCCCAGACCTCAACTCTGCTCTGTACACTCACCTCCCCAGGGCCACCTCTTGGGGCCATAGGAAACATCACATCTTCTTGGCTGACCTTGGGCCATGCTTCAATTAGAGGCCCAAAGATGCTCCTGGCTAAGTGGGTGCTGTTAAGTGAACCATCTTTTATAAACAACTAGTATGGGTAGAAGTGGATGTTTAAGACTTGGGCAAGTGCCTGCTGTCTCCTTATGTAGGGGATGGGGATAGTTATGGGGCAGATGGAGGGTGGTGCTTCCAAGGGGCAGATGTGACATCTCCTGCCACTGAGCTTAGATGTGTGAGTGTTTGCGGGCCTGTGTTGACTGGTGGCGGACATGGTGTCAGATGATCCATCAACACCATGACACGTGTTGGGAAATGACACCAGAGCTCCAGGAATATCTTCCCTCGGAACAGACTGTTGACTTAAGTCATCAGTTAAAATGCTCAGTTTCTTCTGCCAGTGGCTCTGCATCCACTTTAAATCTCTGAATGTCATTTCTAAAGGTTTGCTGGTTACGCTAATTACATGTTACTAAAATCAGAGCCGCCTCAGCTGTATGACAGAGCCCAGAAAACAATTTGTTGACCAGAGACGCCCACATTCGGAGTCAAGCCAATGCAATCCGGGGCCTGTTATAGGAGTTAAAAAATAAATAAATAAATTATTGAATGCAAATATTTGGTGATCATAGGTCTGTCATCATAATTAAGAAGGTTTACAGGGTCTCTCAGCCTGTGAGGGGCTGGCTGCTCAGGCGCTGGACTGAAGCTGCAGAGAATATCGTTGAAGAGGCCATGGCAACTGGACTGCAGGGAGATAGGCGAGTGGCTCCCTAAATGATTGTGGTGTCAGGGCTCTGGCCTCCTATTTAGGACTTCATGATGTGGGACAAGTTAAGTAAGAAATCTAAAACATGAAACCCTGGACATAACACCTAAGATACAGTAAAGACTAAAGCTGGAACTGGACACATTTTTCCTTAAAACAAACAAACAAACAAAAAAACACAAAAAAACAAATTCTGCTTAAATGTCTCTTAAACTTAAGTGAAAATGCCATGGCTAATCTTTTTAACATTTAAGCTTGGAAGAAAGACTACACCTGCTTTACAGTCCTAACCTGGCTAGTTAAGGCTTGTAGCAGACATGTGCACCTTGGGCACTGGCGGGTGATTTTGAGTTTCAGGATCATCAGAAATCAACCCTTAGCTCAAGACAGATGCAAGTGGCAACTGGAGTATAAACAACCCAAATTCTGAAGTGTCCTGAGATTTCCCAGAGGAACCCAAGGGACTGAGCCTCAGCTTTCCAGAGTGGTAACCTGCTGGCTGTTTTCTACCCAGTGTCACTTCTTCTAGTACTGCCTCTAGAGGTCACTTCCCAGATAAACTGCCTCTGTCCACATTCTGAGGGGTCCCAGCTCTGGACACACAGAGAACACCCACTGTATGAGAAAGAGTGTGACACATTCTACTGATGCTATGCTCACACATTGGGGCTGCCCTTCTCTGGTATCTTCAGCAGTGGAGGAGTGGACAATTGTCCTGGAGTTGCCCCAATCATCTTCATGTCAGATGATCCATGTCAGTTTCTTCTGCCAGTGGCTCTGCATCCACTTTAAATCTCTGAATGTCATTTCTAAAGGTTATGAAACATAACCTAAAACATAATGACAGTTTTGTTATCTTGGGGATACTTGAACTTCCTGTACTTGCACCATTTTCCTCACACATTTCCAGCTGGTGCCACAACGCTGACAGGAACAGAGACCTATGGTGGTCAGAAGAGGGAAAGTGGCACAGGCCTGCATGTGAGCCTAGGCAAGGTGGTCAAGACTCTGACCTGGGTGTGTCTGTGAAAGTGTTTCTGGATGAGATTATCATTTTTATCAGTAGACTGAGTAAAGCAGATGGCTTGCCTATGTACGTGTCCCTTATCCAATCAGTTGAAGACATGAATAGAACAGAAAGGCCTGCCTGTCTTTAGAGTCATGCTGAAGCTTCAGCTCTTCTGTTCTTCAGTCTACCATTTCTTACTCCTGAACCCAGGACTGTCAGTTTTCATAATCATATTAACTAATTTTTCATAATAAATCTTATTATATATCCATTCTATTGGCTCTATTTTTCTGAAGTACCCTGACTAATACACTAACTTTAGACAAAAATGCCATCCAACACTGTTTGGAAGTACAAATTGCTCAGGTTGAGGTCTGAAATAGTCCTAGGACTTCTGGTTTGTTGAGCAAGCATGATGCCTGTAGGCCTGTGATCAGGAGGATCAGGTGAGGCTCAACAAGTATCTAGTCTAAGAGGCTGACCACATACTCTGCTTTGCTGGGCTGAGGCTAGACCTCTGAGTCTCAGCTCTGTCCTGAACAAGCTACCATGGGAAGATCTGTCTGCTGACCCAGAGGGAGAGCACCTGGAAGAATGAGAGAAGGTCATCCTTCCACTGCTTTCTGTTGGTCTCCTGTTCTTGTCAACATCACCCAGCCTCACTTGGGAGGGCCCTGTTCTACCAGTAATAACTGATCCTGGCTTCTTCAATCAGACTCAAGGTGCCCAAACTCAGTAGCACTGACTGGATAATGCTCTCTCCTCAGAGGTCTTTGCTTCTGCATTTGGGGCTTTCCCTCAAGTTTCTAAACACTGATAATTCAGCTTCTTCTGTTTGTTTCCCCAGCCCCAGGGATAGTGGCTGCCTCAATAGGTTGCTATAGAATATCAGGAAATTCCCTTTGGCCTCCCTACTTGCTGGTGAATAGTCTTCACAGCATATTTTTCCTGTGAATAACTGGTAAGTTTTGTCTTCCCACTGGACCCCCATTGGTCAGTGGCTTCCACCTTGTGCCCTGTCTTTCCCAGAGAAGAGGCAAGGTCACCCCTTGCTCCTCTTTTGGAACCATACAGCCTGAACACACGTGAGTGTGTGTGTGTGTGTGTGTGTGTGTGTGTGTGTGTGTGTGTGTTTTAGGGACAATTTAAATTCAAACTGTGACAAGGAGACCAGATAAAACTGGAGCCTGGTAGCATTTAATTATTCATTAATCCTCATGTGTTTAGAGAAAATGTTTTTCAGAGAGCTACCTGGAAAGAATGCTCTTTGGTGTAAAACTTTCATAAAAAACTCCCTTGACTTCACTGGCACATGCCCAGCTCTAGGTTACATGTCTGAGGAGAGCTTTATACAAACAGCATAAAATTCAGCTTCAGTCTGCAACACTCACCCTATATTTTAATGAACAAGAATGACTCCAATTTAACGCAAATTTTAATACTCTGCGGTAAGTTTTCTGTCACCTGCCAGTGAAAGTTGTTCTCCCAGACCCACAGTTCTGTAAAACACTTTCATTTGTTTTTATCTTTTATGACAGTCGTATCACAGAAAGGCTCTTGTTTATCCTCCTGGAACCACACAAACAAGAGTTCTTGCTGCATAGCTTGTTAGGTAAATATTACTGAAGGTGTGGTTCATTTGACAGGTGAGAATGGACAGGATGCCTCTGTCTCTCCTGCACCAGCACTTGGGGTCTTGTCACCCTGTTAAGTCAGAGTTGTGTTGCCTTCCCCCTAATCTTCAGGAAACAACCTTAGCTTAACCATCAGCCATGCACTTGGGGTTCATTCTATCTCAAGGAGTGGGGTGACTCAGACAGCGAGTGTGTTTGAGAATTGCAGTACTTTGTGTTGTATAAATTCGTGATTAACTTTTTAGAATATTTATATATTTACAGAAAAGTACAATGAGTTTTTACATACCCCTACTCAATTTGCCTTTTTTTGTGACATTCCATTGCTGAACCAAAATGCCACATAACTCTGAACTACACCCTTTCCTCAAATACCACTGATTTTTAAGAATGTCCTTTTTCTGTCCCAGGATCCTATTCAGGAGGCTATATGCCATGTAGTTATTAGAATCTAAAAGATAGCTTTCTCTTTTATAAAGTTACTTTTAACCCGATTCCCATACTATACTCTTTGGAAGCAAGTCACTAATTGTAACCACATTTGAGGGCAGAGAAGGGAGGTGATGTGCATGTCATCGAGGGCAGAAGATCTAGAGAGATTATGCTCCAGGTACATGTTGAATATTTCTGGCCTCAGGCACAGAACCATCCATTTTCCCAAGGATCCATGGTTTCTTTTATGGGAGAACAGTTCCCATGACTGTGGTTCACCTGGGGAAGGGACAGGACTCTAGGGCCAATCTTGGAAGCAGGATTAGTCAAACTTGGAAGAGAAATCTGTGCTCTCTGACTCAGGACCCAGATTTATTTGTCCTTTATAATAACCAGAGGTCAAAAGTTGATTCTGGGTGCAAAAAGCCCCTTTATTAATAACTTTATTGAATCAGCATTTACTGAGTATGAGGTAAGTATCCATTATGGATTAGGACCTGGGGCCACAAAGAGAACCACACTCAAGTTTCCCTTCCCTGAGTGTGGGGACTGAGCTCCTTGCACCTCAAAGCCCAAGCATAGCCTGTGTCCACACCCTGCTAAATGTCTGTTGAAGGCAGTGGCTCAGTTTCTCAATAACCAAGACACTTAATCTGGTTCATGTCTTCTACAATGTCCAGGAATAGAATTCTTGTGAACATTGAGGTGCCGAGAAATGTTCAGAATGAAGGAAAGGGCCCATTTATGGACAATATCAGTAGCTACAGACATGGGCAAACCAGTTAGTAAGAGGATTTGCAGGCCATCGGTGACAGTCATAGAGACCATGTTATTGGAAATGAGAGTAGAGCCTTTCATTTCTGATGTTCTCAGTTGGAGTCTATTATTCACGAGAGTGTGTACCATTCTACCATCTGCATTGTGGTTACTCAGGAAGGCATTAGGACGTGAGACCTCAAATGTTAACATCAATAACAGGGATGTTAAATGCAAGATAAACCAAGGGACAAGTTGCTCATTATGAATCTTTATTTTCTACAAACATCTTTTAATCATCTTTCTATTAAATGCCTTGTAAATAATTCAGCAGGCTACACCATATGTTTTATAAACATTAACCAAAATTACTATTTTGAACAGAATATGACTGAAATGAAAGAATAAGACAGTATTTCTCATTTTAGCCTATGTTGTATGTTGATATTCTATAGCCATTTGTAAAATACAACATTTTAGCATTAGCTCTGTCACAACAATATTAATTAGCCCTCTATTCTATGTTGGGCTCTGGACTAGGTTCTGTGGCTATAGAGTTTCATAACAGCATTCCCTGTCATTCATCAGCTTTAGGTGGCAAACTCAGATTTTAGTGATTAGCCATGAAGGCCAGCAGGGTTGTGACCACATGGAGCCCACTCACCCCATTTAAAAAAGGCCACACTTCCTACATGGTGAACTCCTACTTGCAAATCCCAGACCCAACTCAACCACATTGTTTGGTTTGTTAAAAAAAAGACAGACATTTGGATTTTCATATATTGAATAATTCAACTAAACAATCTTGACAACCAATTCAAGAATGTTTGAAAGAAAAACCTATCATTGAGCTAGAATGAAATCTGGGTCAGTGAATGCTTCACAAGTTATTTGGAATTGATGAAGAGATAAGGAAAGAGGGTTAGGAAGGAAGAGGGCTTTCATTCTCTTACCCTCTAGCAACATCTATATTGTGCCAGGGCATGTCCCAAGTCTGTCCATTCACCATTGTCTGGGGAGACAATGGTGAATGGACACGTCCTGGACCTCTGTTGCTTATGAATTAAAGGACCAGGGTCCAGGTAATGTATGGACAGATCTTAGTTGAGTGTTTGTGTGAATAGCCAAGCACCCAGGGGTAAGCAGGACTGATGGTCTCTCTCTTTTGATGCATGTGGATCAGCAGAGACAGTCCTATTAGACACTGAGATCACAATCATGGGCCTGGAAGGAGAAGCATGCCTCCTATAGAATGTATGCTATCACTTAGGGGTGTGCTCACCCCTGACCTCCAGGGAAACACTGCTGGTGGACATCTGTTTTGCATGGTGTTTCCCTTCAGATGGTGGGCAGGGAGCCTAGACCCCCACGAAGTGTGTGATCTTAGTGTGAAGGGCTCTGAAGCACATTTCTCTTGATTTATGTTAGTATATATGCTTGTACCGAATGTGTGAATGAGCTACATGGTGCTAAGTACTGCTGGGTGCCGCAAGACCCATCAGACGTACACTACATGCATACACATACACACTAACATGCATGCACACTTACATACAATGCGTACTCATGCACACACACTCAAGCATCCCTCCACCTCCTGCACATTGTAGATGTCCTTTACTCTTCCATACACAGACAATAAGCTTGTAAAGATGCTTTGATGGTCAGACATAGTAATCTTTTCCTACACCAGGTGTGTTCAACTGTTTGAAAATGGGCCACATGATACTAAGGCCACCAACCTTGGCTGTGCACTTACTGTTTTTTACTCAAGAGAGTTGACAGTTTTCCAAAAACATATTGATCAGATTAAGTAAAATGTCAGCATGATAAACAAAGGTGGACATTCAGGTTTATTCTGCCAAAATTGTGAAACAAAATCTTCATCACTCTGCCACTTGGAAACTTGGCATTAGATAAGCCAATGTTTTCACAAACATACAGAAGGCACCTAATTCAATCTATGTGCAGCATCCTGGCATGAACCTGGGGAGTCACTCAGCCCCTCTGTCTTCAGATCTTCCTTGTAAAAAGGCCCATGGGGTCCCATTGCTCCAGCCTCCCCAGGCTGCCTCGGGGCTGCTGGCCCTGAGGGGGTTCTCCCAGGATCCCACCCGCAGAGCTGGGGACCATTTGTTTCCTAATTCAGATTAGTGAACTGGCTGCCCGAGCTGCATATAAAATCTACCAGAGCTGATTATTAGAGCATTAAAGATCTCTTTGGTGCTGGCATTTTATCCTCTGCTTTCATATTTGTAACCCTTTTTATTTCCTGATATCCCCTGTGTTTGACAGCGCTTCCTAACCTCTGACACCAGGAAGTCAGTCAATAAACCCTGCACTCTTTGATCCTCAGGATTATGGGATTGCTTCTTATGCAAAGGGAAACATCAGGATAAGCAAATATGGAAGGAAAAACCCCTCTGGAGCTGGGGAGTTGGAAGACAAAGAAGAAACAATTCCAGAACATTTGCAATGCAAACCCTGCTGGACATCTGAGACTTATTTATCAGCTGTAAGAAAGCCCAGACCCTGGACTAGAGGGGGTGTTTATGCACCATAACTCAGGATACTATGCAGCTTGCTTCTGGTGATTTATAGTGAACATGTTGCTCTGTGGTTATCTCTTTTTGATATTTCTGATGACACAGGGAGCACATATCCTCACAGCATTTAAAACAATAATGCCCTTGAGGACTCAGCAGTTGGGGATGTTATTATTTTCCCAACTCAGAAGCCTATAAATGATGCAGGCGATGAGCATACCATGATATTGGTTTTACTTTTCTATCTTTGGTCATTTACTGTCAACACTAGTGAATGTTGTATTTTTACCAAAAGATCACTGACCTCTTCAGACATGAATAGACTTCTACATCATGCTTCTTAACTCCACAGGCACTGCAGTCTGTTTCCCAATGGTGCAAAATTTACTTCCTATAGGGAACAGGGTTTGACCTTGGGTGTACTCTTTTTTTTCCTCCTAAATCTTTTGTATTTTGTTTATTTATTTATTTAATCTTTGAGAATGTTAAAGATTTTCCCCATTTGCCACCCTTGCTGCTTCCACCAACCTCCCACACCACTCCAGGCCTTCATCTGTCTATTGTCTTTGTCAAATGCGCTATGCACATATGCATATAAGTCCTTTAGTTAATTTTTTCTAACCCTCCCTCTGAGATCTGTCTGTCTGTTTCAAGCTTCCATGCCTGTTGTCCTATTTCGTTCATCGGTTTATTTTGTTCCTTAGATTCCACATATGAATCAGACCATGTTATATTTATCATTCTCTGACTGGCTTATTTCACTTAGCATAATACTCTCCAGGTCCCTCTATGCTGTCTCAAAGGGTAAGAGATCCTTTTCTTACACTTGCATAGTGTTCTATTGTATAAATGCACCACAACTTTTTTATCCACTTATCTATTGATGGGCACTTGGGCTGTTTCCAGATATTAGCTATTGTAAAAAGTGCTGCTATGAACATAGGGGGCATATATTCTTTCTGATTGGTGTTTCAGGATTCTTAGGATCTATTCCTAAAAGTTGGTATACTCTTATTGTGCATTTGAGATGTATATCTTTTTGTGTACTTTCCATTGCCTGTTGGGAAAGCCCTTTTGGTCATTATTTCAATTGATGTGAGGCCTCGGAAAATGAAAATTGGGAAATACCAATACATACCGTATTTTTCGGACCATAAGACGCTCCGGACCATAAGTCACACCAGTTTTTAGAGAAGGGAAATGAAGAAAAAAAGATTCTGAAACAAATAGTGTCCTAAAATATTTTATGTGCATTAAAACCCAACATCACAGTCATAAACACATGTAATCAACCTTGTAAAGTAAACAGCAACATTTAGAACCATTTTAGAGCCGGGCAAGCACACAGAGACCACACAGAGCCGGGCAAGTAAAAAAACTTTTTTTTTTTTTAAGTATATGTGTAGGCTATATTTGGACCATAAGACTCAGGGACTTTTTCCCCCCACCGAAAAATACGGTAATTGCTGCTACTAGTACATCCATCATGTGTAGGCCCTAATCTGACACTTTAGAACTTTCTAATTTCTCGCTGGTCTTTTCCAGAGAAAGGGCCTACCCATAGAAGCACCTTTTGGAATCTATTTGCTTTTTTGTATTTTCTTAATGAGAAAAAGTTCACTCATTAATGGGTGAATTCTATTGTGTGATATTACCTTATTTTTTTTTACTACGATGTGTTCATTTTCCTTTTCTTCTTACAAATGGAGAATAGACCCATGCTTCTCCACCTACAGAAAAATCTATGTAGGGCAATTTGTTTCCAAAACTCCCAACTCATTCTGAAGATTATGCAGAAGCCCCTGAAGGAGACACTAAGGAAAGCAAGACCCAGTGTCCTGGAGTAACTGGAGGGAAAGAACCTTTGCTCATCCACCCTGTTTCTCTTTACCTCACCTCACACATAATCATGGGAAGAGACTTCTCCTGTCTGGGACAGGAGGGGTAAGAGGAATGAGGGGCCTGCCTTACTTCCTGCCCCAGTATCCGTGGGGATAGTGAGACTTGCTTATGGAGATAGGTTCCTGGAAATCTGACCACAATCCCTATGTCTCAGGAGTGCTGTCAAGAGAGTTGTTGGGCCTTGAGGAGCTACAGGATAGTGGGTTTTGGTGGTGACATGCGGGATCTGACAGCTAAAAGTCAGAAGGAAACTTCCTCACTCCTCCCCACTTACACCCTAAATGTCCAAGCCCCATGTCAGACCCTGAAACACAGATGCAACCCATGTGTTTATGGAGTGAAAAACTCCACAAAAAATTGACTTAAAGTTTAAGATATCACTTCTCTTCAGAAGAAACATAAGGGAAAATAGAACTAATCTGCCAACACTGGGTTTGAATAGGTGAGTTGGGTATCCAACTTGTAGGTTGGGTACCCAAGAGTTGCCTGGAGAGAGCCAAATGGGTTTGAAGTCAGCATCCAGGAAAGAACCTTGATAATGAATGAGAGACCCTACCTCAGTCTATACTACCACCAAGAAGAGTATAGAAGAGAGAGAAGGGGCAGCTCAGACCACTCAGTAGATAATGGTGCTGTGGAAGAGGAAGTCAGAAAACTAACCCCATTAGGTGAGATTTAAAAAAAGGACCCAGTAGAGGATACTGCAGAGCTCACAGGCCAATGAACATTATAATATTGGTGATTTTTAATCTTATCACTTAAAATAGTTTCAAGTAATTTTTTCAATAAAGAAAATATAATTGTAAATAACAGATAGACTTCAGTGTGTATATATTCCACTGCATCAAATATAATGTTTCTTAAAGAAAAAAGACTTTTGAATCACTATAATTGCAGAAAAAATGCAATCATTTTGAAACTATTTTATGACAGATAAAACATTAAACTTTCCTACATTTAAAAATAATTTTATAGTGTTTGCCAAGATCTCTTTTTTTGTGTTAAATCTATCTATCTATCTATCTATCTATCTATCTATCTATCTATCATCTATCTATATATAAATGTTTAATTTAAAAATTATGTACCTTTTAGAGAAGTATGTTAACTTTACACATGATTTTGAATATCACCAATATAATGTGACATAAAAGTACATATATTATATAATTAATATTAATTTATTTAAATAGGTTTGTCTTGCTAATACAGCTTTATTATAAGACACTTTGAAGCATGACAGAAACTGTTTATCATTACTTTCTTAATTATATTGAGTTAACATAACTTAAATTCATTTTTTAACAGATCTCAAAGGAGATTTATTTTTAAGTAAAAAAATAAAGAAATACCACTAATTTGAATTATACAAGTTGCTAAACAACTTCATATATTTAAATGCACATTCAGAAAGCACCTTGGTTAGAATATAAAAATGTCAAAATAAAGAAGGAAAATAAAAGCATGCCTTATAATCTTATTTTCTAGTCAATTTTAAATAAAATATATCTTCCCTCTGCTTTTCAAATCACTAAAAGATAGAAGAATGCTCTCAGATCAGCAAGCGCTCCTTGTGTGGGAGGTTTGTGATTTCAAAGACATTGAAGGCACCTCAAATCTTCAAACACCAGCTATGGAAAATGAGCTTTCAATTGGCCATTTCCTAACACATTGGGAGAAATTTATATTCTTTATATTCAAGATATAAGAACATGTAAATTCTTCTATGTGAATACTTAATTAGGCAAATTAAGGAAAAGTCAATTGAAGATGTTTACAATGTTAATGAGAAGCCTCAAAAATAACATTGTACTTTGTTTCATAAGTTCTACTTCTAGTAAGTTTTTCTAAATAACCACCAGAGTTACATACAAACCTCTGGTACACCATGGTTATATTAAAAACAATAGGACAATTGAAAATGGCCTTTGTGTTTAATGATAAAAATTCCCACCTCGGGATATTTGTGCTGGCTGTTCTCCCTGTTGGAAGTGCTCTTCCTCAAATATATGCAGAGTTTGCTGCCCCACTTCATTGTATTCTTTCCTCACACATCACCTTCTGAGAGACCAAATATCCTCGCCCACCTACCTGAGATAGTGTTTGCCGAGATCCAGTTTTGTTTGTTTTTTTCCTGTCTTAAGTCTACTGCTACCTCTCGGGACAATCGCACCTGTCATCATTCTGATCTTCATGCACAGGATGGTCAGTCTTGTGCCCCAGAATTTGAGCTGGGCATTCTCACTATTCTTCCTGCTTAAAACAGCACATGGCAGACACTTGGTAAATGTTGAACTGAATCAACACTGTTGTAGTATATTTTCTCAAGGTGCTGAGTCCAATCCAAGGTAAATATTCTTATATTGGTTTTATGAGAAAATGGAGGGTCAGAGTGGTTAGCAAAGACAACATCATGTGATGTAATCTGGCAGAATTAAAAACTAAATCTAGTCATGTGATTCTAAATCAAGGAAAGAAAGGGCATATAAGCTTCCTTCAGGGTTTTTACTATCTTTAATGGTATTGTGGAATAGAAAAGGATTGAGGACATGAAAGAGAGATACTACAATGGGGAAAATTATAGGATGATTAATCTGATAAGAAAATAAAGGATGAGTAAGTGAAAGAATAGGGGTAAAATAAATCAAAAGGTAATTTTTCTTAATCTGTCAACTCTTCAGAATGTTTTAGAGCAAATTCTTTTGCACCACCAGCAGCAATGACCTATCTTGTTGGTTTTGCTTTGGGATGAGAAAATATCGTTATCTTTTTTGTTTGTTTGTTTGTTTTTTGTTTTTGTTTTAAAATTAAAACAATAGGACAAAATATAGGGCATTATGCTAAATGAAACAAGACAGAGAAAGCCAAATACCATATGATATTACTTACATGTGGAATCTGAAAAAAAATAAACTCCTGGAAACAGAGTAGATTGGTGGCTGTCAGGAGCTGGAGGTAGGGGTGTGCGAATGGGTGAAGGTGGTCAAAAGGTACAGACTTTCATTTATAAGATAAATAAGTTATGGGGATTTAATGTACAACATGGTAACTGGAATTAAGAGGATTATGTAGCATATTTAAAAGTTGCTGAGACAGTCGATTTTTAAAGTTCTCACCACAAGAAAAAATTTGTTACTATGTGAGGTATGGATGTTAACTTATTGTGGTAATCATTTCACAATATACACAAATATCAAATTTTCCTGTGGTACAGCTAAAATCAATATGATGTTATATGTCAATTATCTCTAAATAAAAAGCTCAGGAATAAGATTTTCTTTTGTTTGAAAAGGTGAAAATATTGCAAAATTTCCATTAAAACATGATCTGCCTATGTATACAAACAAGAATATAAACAGAAAATGTGAGAAAGAGCCCTCCCTGCTTAAGAGTTTGTAGAAATGTCACTGTTATTGAATTATGGTAAAAACTTCACTCCTCACTATGAAGTCAGGTGAACCCTAACTTCCTTTTTGTGCTACATAACAGCTGTGCAATCTCATTGGAGTTAATGGACTTCTCAGGTCCCTGGACTCCAAATCCTATCTCTGACTCTTAAGAACTGATCTACAGGCAACTTCTCAGAAGACCCTGGGCACCAGCCAGGTGCTCAACACATGAAGTTGATGTAGTTGCTATCTACACTAAAGAGTGTATTGATTATATACTCTTTTATGATATTTTCATAAAAGTGTATAATTAATACAATACATAGCCTTAAATTGGGGTTTTTGTATTAGCTACTCATATATTTTCCAATTTCAGTATTTTCTCAAATATTGAGAGGGGAGAAGAAAAAATATATATTTTAAAAAGGAATAGGAAGATAAAAGAAAAACAGGGATAAGAGAGATGGGTTTTGGGAGAGAGATGATATTGGAGAAAAAAAGATGGCTGGCAGTGGAGACAATAAGAGGAGGTTGGAGAGGACATGGAGATCCAAGGTTGGAAACACTGCCCTCTCTCAGGGTTGGAGTCCTAGCATTTGGCTTTGCACCAGAGTCATGTGTCTTTTTGCGGCCCATCGAAGAATCTACTGATGAACCCCTGGCCCATGTGACTCAGTTGATTGAGCATTGTCCCATAAACCAAAAGGTCGCTGTTTGATTCTTGCTTAGCACACATGTGAAGGTTGTGGGTTCAATCTCTGGTCAGAGTATGGGAGGCAATCAATTGATATTTCTCACATCAATGTTTCTCTCTCCCTCTCCCTTCCTCTCTCTCTAAAAATCAATAAAAAAGTATATTTTTAAAAAAGAATCCACCAGTGAAAAAGGTATGGCATGATGGGGTTTCTGTCCCAGAGGAGGTTCTCTTGGGAGCCCAGACTCAGGTCCTGTCCCAGAAAGGTCCTGCTTCGAGGCTGAGTTCAGATACATGAAATCCATCCTGGGAAAGGGCAGGAAGACATGCCGAGCTCTCAGCTGTCCGTACCGTGTGTCTCATGTTCTCTCCAGCAGGTGATGTTCCCATTGGGAAGAAGAAAAGGGATAGGAGGAGAGGAAGGAATATACCAATCCAGCCATTCAGCCTTTCGAGGGCATCTTTCTGTTTATCTTTTTCCCCCAGGTAAAATAATGTCTTCTTCACTGAAGATTTACAATGAATGAACAAATTATTAAAATCATAAATGAATCATACAAAGATGTCTAAACAGCGCTATATTTTTTTTTTCAGGAAATTAGTCATAGGTGTGATATTTATTTCGTCAGCTGCTATTTTATATATAAAAACTCACTCTTGACAATAGATACCCAAATGCTGGCAAGAAAAGAAGAATCTTGCTTTAGGCAAACAGTCTTAAAGACTAAAATGTCTCCTTAATAGACCCATGACATTGGTACTCTGAGATCCCTATCCCATCATTAGGTAAATACACATTGTGAATTCTTGTTTTCAAATGAAACCCCCCCTCCCCCATGAGTCATAATTAGCTCTTTGTTTATGTTAAAAATGGGGGTATGGAGTTGAAACCATTCACCACAATGCACCCCTTTCCATGGAGACTTATTAATGTGTTCCCTCAGGGTATTGGTGACTTAGAAGTGAAGAGAGCTTCATTTATCTTAGTGAGTGTGGCTCTGTGTTCATCAAACCCCACTCCCAGCATTGGCTACAAAACATCCTCTGGAAATGATAATTAAAATAATTACAGAAGCAATAGGAAAGCATAATAAGAGAAAAAATATTTTAAGGAAATTATTCAGGAAATATTAGAAGCCGACACTCTGGAAATAATCCAGTCCTACTAATTACATCTTAATAGGTTAGAGTAACGTATAATTGTTCAAAGATGAAAGTCTCCTGATAGTTTAAATTCCATCACAGTGTGATATTTTTCTTTATTTAAATGAAGTAAATGCAGCAATTATCACAACATAAAAAAGATGCTTAGTTTTAATTTAAGGGAGAAGTGTGGCCACGTGCTTTCAACAAGGTTCTCCTGCACAGACACAAATATAACAACTTCTTTGGTATATTTTAAACCATTTTTCATAAATCGAGTGGAAAGCTTGTTTATTTTACTTTCAAATATGCTCCACAGAGTGCAACTTCATTCCTTCCTCTTTCGGTGATTCTGTAATTTTTTTTATTGAAATCTTGTCAGGGTGCCTTTGTCAGGGCTCCCGCCTGGTGCCCTCCAAGCCCAGGCAGACTGGTGAGGCAGGGGCATGCAGGATGCTAAGGGCGGGGACCTCAAGGATACTATTCCTTGGGAACAGAGTCCCAGCAAATCTCCTAAGCCATCACCTTTGAACAGTTCTCCCCCCACTCCAGACTGGGAGTCTGTGGTCCCAGACTTGGCAATCAAAATCTAGGGGCAGAGGAGCCAAGTGGAAATGAAACATCCCCCATACGGACCAGTCCCTCACTGTGGCCTGGCCTGAGAAAGAGGGTCCTCATGCTGGCAGCCCTGTGCAGGGCCATCCCAGGGTCCCATGTCACTCTGGGAAAAGCTAAACACTTCCCATTGTGTTTAGAAATGCTATAGCAGAGACTATTTATAAATGACTAAACACAAAAGCACTTAAGCTCTCAGCCTCTCTGATGAAAAGGGAGAAATGGAAGAGGCTGAGCTGCCTGACGTCTGCCCCCAACCTTAGGCAGTGGCCCTGCTGGTCTGGGTTGAGCTCTGTGCCCAAGCTGACTCATTATAGGGATCATAGTAACAAGGTATGTGCCAGCCTGCGCCCAGACCCCTACGCCACTCCATGAAGCTGCACATTGGCTGGGATGTAGGGCTTCTGTACAATGGCCTGGCTGGGTTCTCCTTGTTACTCTGCAGAAGAGTCTGCCTCCCAGGAGCCTTTGCTGAAGAGGGAACAGCCTTCTATGATAAGATTCCAAATCAGCACACACAGGGCCAGTGGTACCAGCCACGCTTTTGGTCCCTAGATGTGGGATGAAGGTCTATCGATAACATGGGGTATGTTGTTGGGGAGGCTTTGATGGGGACATGATGAGGCAAAAGTCATTAGTTTTCAAAACCGAGGAAGTTCATGAGTCCTTCTGAGTCTGTCATTTCGGTTTCCACATCTTTGAATTAACCTATATCATAACTTTGCTCTAACTGCGTCCCAAATCTTGAAACACACACTTATCTGCAATTTTATTTCATAACAAACTGAATCCCCAATGTAATTCATATATATGTGTATATTTTAAACTTGAAGATACATAATCTTGAGAAAGATTTTTAGTAGAAATAATTAGATTACCTGAAACACTATGCCATCTATTATTACAGATATCAGCAAAAATGACATAATATAGACACATTCTGTTTTTGTTTGTTTAATTTACAGATGAATTATTTATGGGGAGGGAACCCCCAAAATTCAGAAGTGACCTGGAGGAGCCAGGATGTGCTCTGTTGTACTCAGGGCCCTGGCAGGCCAGGCCTGTTCCTGTGTCTCTGCTCAGAATGTGTGTCCGCTTGGGAGCAGCCTCAAGTGCCCCCAGATGCCAACAGGGACCAGCCAGGCCCTCGGGAAGTCACATGAAGACTCAAAACTTCCAGTTTTCTGGGCTACTTCTCTCTTCCGTTTCCTCTCCCAGTCAGGTAGAAAAGCAGATACAGGTCCCTTCACTCAATCTGTTGTACTTGTGCCTCTGGAGGGCTCAGGGATGCTGGGTGATTACTCATGTGGGCATTTTTGTCCCCCCTCAACTGTAGTAATTAGCCCTGGAGAGAGCAGGAGGAGGGCTCAGAGTCCAGTCCTCCAGGAGAAAATCCATGATCTAGATAGAACAATGCCTATTTTCTGAGAAGAGGATGTTCAGTGGTTAAGTGGCACCCACAGATCTCAGGGTCACATCCCCCTGACCTGTCCTTGGGAAAACGGAGCTGGCCCTGAATAAGGTGTTTGAGGGTGGGCCACCTCACTGGGAAAATTTGTCATTGTCTGATTTTGGGGGCAGGTATCCCTTATATCTATTTCCTGATACCCCTGAGAACCCAGCTTCAAGGAGGCAAGGGCCTGAATGTCCCAGGGAAAATCCAGGAGATGGCAACAAGGGAGGAGCAGACAGAGATGTGTGACATGACTGTACCTGCAAGAAATGGAATTTCCCAAGATTATGTCAAAGAACAGATAATGTCACTGAGAATAAGGTGAGCCCCCACCAGCCTAACATGCTGCCTGCATTTAAAACACTGGCTATATGAGTCCTGGATTGCATGCAGATTTAGGGACATTTTTAGAATGAATAGTGAGGTGTAAATTTGGGAATTCTATGAGCTAACAGGGTTTTGTCACAGCCCATAACTTAGCACACATTTTCACCTTATCCCTGTCCTCCTGTTTGAGTGTGAGCTGCAAAAAACTGATTACCTATTTTGTTTGTTTGGTGCCCGTGACCCCTGTTTCCCAGGAAGGCGGCAGGGGGCAGAGGGAGGTGCAGTGGCCTCTGTCCCGGGGGCATTTCCTTCTCTGGCCCCGTCAGCCCCAGATAACCCTTGGTGGTCCCTTTTAGTGGCAGTGCCATATAATTCTGGCAAATTAATGTTGTGCGGGAGAAGTTTTCTCAGACTCCTCATCCATTATTGAATAATTTTTCACAATAAGAGCACTTCCTAAGTCAAACAAAGCCTGGGTACAGCTCAGGGAACTGCTGTGCTGAGTGCATCATGGTTTATTTTTCTGGTGAAAAAAATAAACTATTACTTTGACTAATAACTCCAGTGGAATGTGGGTCGGGAGCGCCGTGCAGTGCTCGGTGCCAAAAGAAACGGATACCACCGTCCTCCCCAGACACACGCGCTGGGTCACACACACGGGCCCAGGCCTGGCCTGTGTCATGAGTGAAAATCTTCTAAATACTCACAGCGGGACAAACCCATTTTGGTTTCTCCTGGTCTAGAAAACATACACATGACGGCAAAGATTTGTTATTAAAAGGCTTCATTCTTGAAAGAAAATTGTTGATATTCATGGGTAGCCATCGATAGCATCTAATATTTTAAATTGGTGGAAAAACGCATAAAGATACCATGGCATATTAGCCAAAGGGGCTTTGAAACGAGAAGGCTGCCTAAAACAGTGGAACATGTACCAGACAAAGCTTTTTTTGATGCAGAAGAAGGAAATTTAAGGAGCTCTTTATTGAATAAAGGCTCTGGGTCTGGCTTTCTTGCCAAAAATATCCAGGCAGCACATACTGCTCCTTGGGGAGACCACACTTACCATCTTTTCTACATGTTTATACTAGAGTTTCCAGAAGAATCCCTTTGGGTTACTGCAAGTGGGATGCAATGTCAGGAGGCTTGGGGGTGAAATAGTTCTAGAGTCAGACTTCCTATTTTCTAACAAGATGTTGAATTCTTCTGCTGCTGCCCCCAAATACCGCCTTTCTCTGATTATTCTTATTGCTTTTCTCCCAAAACTCACATTTTGCAAGTTCATAGTGCTATTTATTAACAACTGACCCATTTTTGTATTGTGTACAAATTGTTATATTCTTCTAATAAATGTTTTATTAATTATAAAAATCTAGCCACAGATACACTTAACATTTTTCATAATACTTCATAATCATTCAACACCATCTTTTTTATTTTATTTTTTAAAATATATTTTATTGATTTTTTTACAAAGAGGAAGGGAGAGAGATACAGAGTAGAGAGTTAGAAACATCGATGGGAGTCATTGATCAGCTGCCTCTTGCATGCCCCCTACTGGGAATGCACCTGCAACCAAGGTACATGCACTTGACCGGAATCGAACCCAGGACCTTTCTGTCTGCAGGCCGAAGTTCTATCCACTGAGCCAAACCGGTTTCGGCAACATCATTCTTTTTAGTTTGTGTTTCTCTGTGTGTACTTGTGGAATCTTTGTGAAAAGTTTTTGTTGCAACATTGACTTTAAAAATATTTGTATTGATTGATTGACTTCAGAGCCCGATAGCAAGAGGAGAGAGATAGAGAGATAGACATGGATTTGTTGTATCACTTATTTGCATTCACTGGCTGATTCCTATGTGTTCCCTGATCAGGACTGAATCTACACTCTTCATGTATAGAGATGATGCTCTAACCAATTTAACTTAGCTGCCCAGCCAGAGCCACAAATGAGGTGAGCTGAAAAGACTCAAAGACACAATGTGAACAGAGTTAAAAATCACCAAAGTGAGGAGGGAAGGAGAGAAACAGGGGCATAGGAAGGCACACTGCTTCTCCATCTCTTCCTGGAATCTGCACCCTCTGGGCTCTTCCTCCTTCTTGTGTATCTACAAGTAGTTCCTGGGACTCCTCAAATGGACATTTCTGAGATCTGGAGAAGTAAAGGACTCATGACTCTCATACTGAAAAATACAAGAAAAGATGTTAAGTTTTAAGAAATGACGAGAGCTAGAGCCATTCTTGTATATGAGCAAGCTGTCAATGTTCTCCCTAAATCTTGTCTAATGCATGTCAGTCATCCCCCCTAAAGCAAGATTACTGAAACCAGGAACTGGAGGACCTCCATCCTGCTGGCACACAGGTGGGCACATGGGCACACAGACGTCTGCCTGGAACATGCGCAATCCCCCTCTTGGCCTGAGCCCACACCTGCTCAGACGGACTCAGTCTCTGCTACTCGGTTATTAGGCATTTGCCAAATGTTTCTGCAAAACTACAGCAAGTACTTAATGTGTGGCAGTCAAGTCTTCACCCACCAGTTGTCAGTGAGGAGTCACAAAGGATGGATTAATCACATTGTGCATTCTCATCTCTGTTGGTAGAAGCACCACATTGCTGCCTTTGAGGAAACGGGAATAAAATCATTCCTGTGTGAAGAACTGATGGTGAAGTCTCTTAAAGATGGCTTTTTATGAATAGTTTCACTTAAAACAAATCCTGCACCCCTTCCCCTGTAAACATCATTGTGTAGTAGGTGGGAACTGTGCTTTGGTCATAATAGGGCTCCACAGGGACCTGTGGGTAGAGTACTGTGATGATGGCACCACTGAGAGACCCATCATTGTGGTAGAGTCACAAGATTGTGAGTTTCTAAATGCTCTTTTTGATTGGATTGTTTTTCATGGATTTTAAAAGACATTGTGATGTGTGGACACATTAGGTCCTTTTAAAAGCCATGAGATTAGAGGAAATAAGCTCATGGGACTTTGGTGACAACATGTCATTTGCAGCTGCAAGACAGCAGCAGGGGAGAGGCAGCAAGTACTCAATTCAATGGTTCCCAATGTTTCCCAATTTTTAAATCCTTTTCTGAAATCACTTTGGCTTTCCAACTTGTTCTTTCACAGACAAAAGTGCCCCTGTGTCCCTTTCATCACCATATTGGTATTTTGTTCTTTGCTCTGCTTATTTTTTTTCATTATTTGGGCTCAATCAAAACTACTTCATCTGGAAACAGAATGGTTAGAACTGCCTTCAAGTATGTGGCATTAATCACAATTGCTACTAGGAGAAAATTAAGTTAAAGCATGTTAAGTGGCAATGGCTGCGTAGAGTGTTTATTTCACAGCTCTGTGAATGAAACAGATACTATGGTTGTCCTGGGAGATAAATAAGCAACACAAGGTGTCAGGAGTTAGTTTACCTACCACACAGCAGGATCATTTGGTTAGTAGTGGGTCCAGGATGATGCCATGGTATCTTAGAGGTGGAGGAAATGAGTGACTAAAAGCAAGATGGCACTATATATAGATACAGAAAATCACCTAAATTCTTGCGAACAAATATAAAGTGAAAACTGCATGGAGGGAAAATACATGAAAATACAATAGCTTCACACTTTGATTATGGGTTGTCCAGGGTGGGGTGTCTTTCGGAAGTGGCCATTGGGCTGATGAAAGAGAATGTACTCACCAGACACTTTTGGGAGACAACAAAAATCTAGGAAGAGGAAAGGAGAGATGTGATGTGGGAGACTAAGGTAGGAGACTCTTCAAGATGCTTCAGTGTATCTAGAACATTAGTCACATTCCACAGCTCATCAATTCTAAGTTACCCATTTTCTTCCTTATTCTGTAAATCTCACACTGGGAGGATACCTTTGATTCTGAAATATGGAACACAAAATTACTAATGATGTTACTAATATTAGTTACTACAAGCTTGAGAACATGGGGAGATGACTTTCAGATTCTTCGTTCAGAAAATAATTTTTAGATGCAGTTGAATTTGAGAAGAAGTTAGAAGAATGGAAATTTCAATACAAAATATGCCAAATGTTTTTAAAATGTCCTCTATAATGATAGGAAACAGTATTATTTCCATAGTAGAATTTTTAAATTTTTTAAATTATTAATTAGTGAATCAATTAATTTGCAATATGGAGAGACTAGAACATTTGGGATTGTGGCAGAAAAACAAAATAAAATGCAATAATCCTTGAAAAGTTGCATCTGACCTTTGAGTTCATATTAGTATTGCCTCTCACTACACAGAAAATCATCTCATATTTCAGGGTAGCTCAAGTGTTTACACTAATTCTTTCTTGTTTTTTATGTAGACTCAACAATCCTTGACTTTGTCAGTTTCTTCATTTATATCAGCTAGCTATTTACTTGTCCTAGAGAAATGTTTCCTTGCAAAATGATACTTTCTAAGGCTACTGATATTTCAAAATGTTATTTGCTTCTGGATTAGGCAGAAAAACAGAGGCTATAAAATCAAAAGAATTGAAATTCTCCTTGCTTAATTTTGCTTAAACTCATTCCTAACAACACAAATTTAATATCTAGCAAAAAAGAGAAGTATGTAATATTAAGAGATATTCTCATATTTGATGTCAAGTCTCCTATAACAGAAACAGTTTCTTGCAGTTATTTTTTTTTCTTTTTATGCAAACTATTCTCCAAAAAGATATTCCCAGCACAATAAATTTTATTTTCAGTGGCCTCTTAGGAAAATATAGCTCCTTTGATAAAAACATCATTTACATGTTCCATCAGAAAACGTGCAAGATATTTTCTGAGAACCAGAAGAAGTTCATGGGAGTCTGTGGCTCAGCCTTTGCTTGAGGGATGCTCCCAAGCATGTGAGTTCCTTGGAGGTGTCATGGATCACTTGTGATCAAGAGAGAGGGCTGGAGGAAGGCAAGTCAGCATTTTCAATGGGATTTCCCAGGGCTCTAACCCTCTTCCAGCACAGCAATCTGGGGGTTCTTTTTCCAGAACATCTCCCAGGTTATATTACCTCAATGCTGCTGGAGAGGATTGTCCTGAAGCCAGGTGGGAAGCTGAGATTCCACCAGGGAAGTGCCAAACCTGTGCTGGAAGATAATCATGGAATCCAGAGCTCTTTTAATGTTCCTGAAAACATTTTTTAGTCACACTGAGACAATACACTTTGTTCTCCTTTGAAGTATTGGGTCGGCAACTAAGTAATTGCGGATTTTTTAAAGAAAATCAAAGACAATTTTTTCATGGAACTAAATAACTTTATTCTGTAATGTATTGCCCATTTTGATCAATGACCTTTTGCCATCTTTCAGGCAGCATCATAATCCCACATTCAAAAAACTTCTGGTTTTTATTAGCAAAAAACTGAATCAGGTACGATTTGACATCATCATCATTATTGAAATTTTTACCACTCAAGGAGTTTTGTAAAGATCGAAACAAAAAGTAATCAGATGGTGCAAGGTCAGGACTATATGGTGGATGTGGCAAAACATCCCAACCAAGCTCCATTAATTTTTGCCGAGTGACCAAAGATGTGTGTGGCCTTGCATTGTCATGATGGAATACAACACCTTTTTCGATTTGTCAATTCTTGCCGCTTTTCTTCAACTGCATTGTTTAATTTCGTTAGTTGTTCAATGTAGACATCAGAATTGATCGTTCTGTTGGGTGGTAAGAGTTCAAAGTAGACAATTCCTTTGTAATCCGACCAAACTGATAACAAAACCTTCTTGTGATGAATATCAGCTTTTGATGTTGTTTGAGTTGGTTCACCTGGCCTGCTCCACGATCTTTTCTGCTTGATATTGTTGTAAACAACCCATTTTTCATCGCCAGTTATCAGTCGTTTTAAAAATGGATCATTTTCATTACGTTTCTTTAGCAAATCGCAGCTGCTAATGCGTTGCGTTAACTGTGATTCTTTCAGTTCGTGAGGAACCCATGTATCGAGTTTTTGAACATAGCCAAGTTGTTTTAAGTGATTTTCAATGCATGTATGTGATACATGAAGCTTTTCTGCAATCTCACGTGTTGTACTGTGACAGTCCGAATTGATTATTGCTTTAATTAGGGCGTCATCAACTTTAACTGGACGACCAGAGCGTTTTTCATCTTTGAGTGAAAAATCACCAGAACGAAATTTGGCAAACCAATTTTGACACTGCCGTTCTTTTAAGGCTTCGTCACCATAAACAGCACATAACTTTTTATGAGCTTGCGATGTGTTTTTCCCTTTGCGGAAATAAAAAAGCAAAATATGACGAAAATGTTCCTTTTGATTTTCCATTTTTCAACGAACGCCAAACGAAAACTACAAAACAGATCAAAAAACTTTTTTCACTGATTAACAGCTGAATAGCCAACTATCAAATAACAAAATGTGTTTTACATTTGTACTACGTCTGCAAACCTAAAAATTCAACTGAAGCCATATATGTGTGAAACCCGCAATTACTTAGCTGCCGACCCAATAGTTTAAAACCAGTCAAATATATCATCAGTTTAGTCCAAGATCTGGGGGAGCTGCTTTTATTATAAACTATTAGACTGTACCTACTCTACCCACTGAGAGTCCTGCATTTCTAAATCAAATTTCTAATGGTTTCACATAAGAATCAGAGAGAACTGATTCCAGTGTTTCCTTAACATCACTTGAAACTAGATGTGTTTAAGAAACACTTTAAGAAAAGGAAGCTTTGAGGGAAAGTCTGAGCCTCGCTGGGCATGTTCTCTGTCCTTTCCATACTATTTTGATTGAATGAGCTAATGGTAATAGTTTTTCTGACTTCTGTTCTTCTATTCTTATTATGTTTAAATTCATCCCAACATGGTGACAAACCCACCTGAAAATCTCTGGTTGTTCTGTGGAGTTCAGGAGGTCTAATCTTGGGGGCCACCGAATCTGTGGGCATCTCCTTTGCTTTTAGATTTGGAATAGATTTTGCTCTTTTTTTCTAAGTTCCCTTTTGAAGGTAAATGCTTCATGGCAGTCTGACTCCCCACTCTACTTCCTTCCAGTGCCTCTCATGGAGGTGAGATCTAGAGCCTCTCTCAGGTCATCACTCACTGAATGAGTCATGCCTATGAAAGCAGGACCCTGCCTTTATGCATATTCCCCATGCCCTCCACACAGGAAAAGCCCACCTTTCCCCAGGACTTATTAGCTTGGGGTCCAATGGGTATCACTGTTCAGGAACAAAGCAGAGTCCATAGTCTGCCCCTCTGAGACTTGCCTACCAATCCAACTCTCTTATACTCCAAGGTTCCTTGCATAAGCCTCCAAGGGGATGTCCTCTGCCTATGAATTTGATTGAGGACCCCCTCCCTGTGAATTGAATATTTGCCTTCAAAATTTACATGATGAAGCTATAACCCTCTATATACTGATTATTTAGAAGAAGGATTGGGGGGGGAAACAGGTATGGGTGAGGTCATGAGGGTAGAACTTATGATGGAATCAGTTTCATTTTGAGAAGAGGAAGAGTAGCAATGCCCTCATTCTTTTGCTATGTAAGGACACAGCAAGAAAGTGTCCATCTCTGCCAGAAAGAGGCCTTCTCCAGGAATCCACTCAGCAGATACCTGCTTTTAGGTTTCCAATCCTCCTGAACTTTGAGGCTCCCAAGTCTGTGGTGTCTTGGTATGAGCTGAAGACACTGGCACAGGTGCTAAGCATCACTTCTGCATCTCTGCTTAGAGCTTTCCTGCTCAAAAGGGGCTCTGTGCCAGTGTTTATGGCAAATAAATGTTTTTGGCAAAGATAACAATTTTAATGAGAAAACGGATTCTTTAGTGGAGATCCACCTCCACATGGACTGGTGAGCATTTTCACAGCCTCCATGCTTGGACCTGCTCTGAGAGGTTCACCCATACTCTGATAGGAGCACTAACTATGGTTGGCTTCTCTACAAACACAGAGAGAAAGTGGGTTTACTGGATTAGTTAGCGGATAGAAAGGTTTGGATTCCTTTATGTTTAAAAATCTCTTATACGTAGTAAGCAGTCTCTAAATACTTAAGACATCATCATCTTAATAGAGGACCCTTCTATCTCTTGAAATGGCTGGAAATTACAACAACAATGCATTCTTGGATATAGATAGCTCCACGGGAGACTTGCTATATAGGTTGTTTGAATTTTAAACTGGAAACCACAGCAAATAACCCATTTTACTTTGTGGACCAGTATCAATACAACTGCATACAGAACTGAAATAATTTTGTGAAATGATACTAGCTGCCATCCATACTTTATATTTTGTATTTTTATTGATTCCAGCAAAAATGTGCAAATCCAAGAAATTTGTTTTATAATCATTGTAATAAGTGATGATGCACATCTTGAAAAACCCAGGCTCATTGCTGAAATGGACAGAAATGTTAAACCTTTTTTTGTTCACATTTAAGAAACATTTAAGGAGGAACATTTAAGGAACAAACTATTTGGTAGAAGTCTGGCTGAAATACCCCATAAAATAGAAGTAGATTTAGTTGAAGAGCATGCTGGTCTCCTGAGTTAATTTCATTTTTATAGAAATATACTTCACATATCATAAAACTCACCATTGTAATCCAATTAATGTTAGTATATTCATAAAACTGTGCAACTATCATAACTATCTAATTTCAAAGCAATTTCATTACCCCCAAAAGAAACTGTACCCATTTAATTTTACAGTTAAATTGTTTAGCATGCTTGAGGTCATTTGTGTGACCATGATATTTATTGAGAACTTTTGAAATTTTATGTAGTGCCTGAAGTAGGTAAATTGGAAAAGGAAAGTTTGTACTGTAAGCTGTCTTTTAACATAGATCAAACGTGAACTAAAGTTTGTGGTGTAAATATTTAACAAGTTAAAGAAAAGCCAATTGTCTCCCTCCTGACATCAATGTTCACATAGTGGCCAGCTAGTATTTAGAAGCATGAAATATGCTGCTGACAATGTCTCTTGGAGTCCACTGGATTCAAATGTTGCCAGAAATATTATTTTGGCAAATACTAAGTGTGTAAGAAATGTCATTAACGCTTGGAAAGCAAGGCGTCTATTGACCATTAACAATTATGGATTATCCATTCACACAGCTCAGAGACTGTGTTGTCTTCGCCTTTATTCTCCAAGCTGCCAAGAGAATTAATTTAATTCAAGTTTTGTCTCCTAATTTCCAGTCAGACCACCCTCTGGGCATCAATCCCAGGCTGGCTTTATCAACAGCAACAAAACTCTGACAGTTTGAAGCTTGCATCTAAAAACATGCAGCGAGGAAAGCTTTCAAAAGAGCGAGACATTGACTTTCAAAATAGCTCTGTCTATTGCCTGCGATCTTGATAAGGAGACTTTCCAATGAAGAATGTGCGGGGTGGGCTGCTGATAGCAAAGCTGTCTTTCCTGGGGAAAATGTGGCATCTTCAGTTTACATCAACTTGCTCTCATCTGAGACAAAAAGTGTAAGTAAAAGGCAAAAGTTTATCCTCTCCTGCGTCACTGTGGCAGACAAGAAATATTTTCCTGTGCTCTTCAAAGGAGGGAAGGTTGTTGGAACTGGAGTTGACTGTAAGCTCAGTTGCTGCTGTGGTAACATCTTTAAGCATCATACTCACCAAAAGGTGACCTTGCATCCACCAGTGTCATTGGTAACTTCAATAGCTCAGGACTAACCTATTCTTTAGTCAAGCAGTGAGGATGGCACCAGCCCAGCAGAGCAGCAGGGACCACCCTGCAGCAGGTGTAACTGGTTGCTATTCCATCATCTCAGCAGATTTAGTGGTTAGGTGCCTATTTGAGAATTTTTCCTCCATTTGGAGGGAATTTACACACATTATCAGGTGTGGCTTTGTGGAGCTGTTTCCCTGCCACTGGGTCTTTTAAAGTCACTACAAGCACCTTAAGAAAAGGATAATGGAAACCAAGATACGGTGTCGATACATTGGTGCCCATGTAGGATGGGTCTAATACAGACCAACAAATCCTTAGCTAAAAGAAAGAGTTTTTATTTGTGTGTAAAAACAGGAATATAGCATTGCAATTGGATATGTCTGAGGTTAAATCTTTGCTCTGTCGTTGGTTGGCTGGGGAATAGGTTTAACCTTTATCACCAATGAAATGTGGAATAGTGTTAATGAGTTAGTAACACTGTAGATTAGAGAACCTCATATACACACATATAAGGCACCTAGCAAATAGCATTCAGTCATACCCTTCTATTTGCTGCCAATGCTGTGGGATATCACCACAATTTTTATTAGTTCAAATGCCTAAAAAGACACATATCACAAATATGTGAATAAATATATTTAAAGCAAAAATACATTTTTACTTCCTTTGGAGCAATAGTCTCCCATATAAATGGCAAGGAAGATTTGGTGAATATTAAATCTCAGTATTCTCAAACTTTGAGGCATTCCAAAAATGTGTGCCTGTTTGCTTTTGCACTGCCCACTCCCTTGATATGCCATACCACATACGACTGAGGATGCCACGACCTCCATGGCAATAGCCTGGCATGTTCCAGGCCTGGCTGTGGAAGGACTAGGAATTGCTACTGTGCAATCAGAACTGGTTATATGAAAAACTGGGACCTGCTGAAGGGTCACTGCTGGGTTCCTAGATGGAAACGATGACCACACAGTGGACATTTTACTGAGTATGGTGATACCCAAAGTGGGAAGGGCAGGAGTGCTCACTGATGTTCACAGAGTCAGTTGGAGGTGGCCTGTGACCCTTAGTGTGATTGCAATGCTAGCTCATGGCTTGCTGGGAATCCCATTCATTTCAGGGGGAAGCCTTTCTGAAAAGTCAGGGTTGCTACTTTTCCTCCAGAACTGTGACAGGAAGGAATCATAGACCACTTCCCACTGTGCTTTGCAGAATTTTCCCCAGAGTCTCAAGGGAAAGACAAAGCCAAGTGTACCACCCTCACCTGCACTTCTGTGTAACAGGAGCCCTAGAGTACAGTGCACAATGACTGGTAGGTTGACCCAATGACAGTGGGGACAGTATTGACCTCCCTCAAATGCCTGTTATGTTTTCTGGTGCCAGAGAACCTGGCCACCATGACAGCAGTTGGACAGACCAGTCAGGGCAGGTAGCATTTTACCTGCTCCAGAAAGGGACAGTCCTCTATTCTTAAACCCCATCTGAGCTCAGCTGTGGTTGTCCTCCAGAGTCAAGACTCTCTTCTGCATAGACAGCCATCTTTTAGATGTAATGAGACCATGGGCAGAAAGCATTGACAGGAATTTATATTTCTGTGATTAAAAAAATCATAATAAAACAAGAGAGACTCTGGGAAGAAAACATTGATGTTGTTGTGATGTTGTTGTTCTCCTCCCAGTGGCCCCTAGGAAGTTGAGATCCTTTGCTGTTGGTGTTCAGTGGAGACAAAGATGCTCTGAAGCATGGTTGGCTGGGGGCTTCCTGTGGCTAGTTCCTAAAATATACATGAGCCTCAAAAAAAAATATACATTTGCAACGTGGTTACCATTTCAGGTAAGTCTGGGGTTAAAAAAATAAGGTATCATTACATGAAATGCATGTCTCTTTCAGCAAAATAGAGACATAAAAATGCTAAAATTACATACTTCACTTCAACCAGATGTCAGAGAGCTCTTTTTTGGAAATGTGGTCCTCACTATTGCATAGGGACACAGACAGATGCTCAGTGGCACTTCATTACTTCATTGCGAGTGCATCGATGTTGCATAAAGGGTGTTGTAGAGTAATATTTGCTACTCTCCATGTTGACTGCAGGCTGAGATGGCTGCAGCTTTAGAGAACAGATGGGACTTAAAGTTCTCATTAAATTCCCATCTCCATTGCTTTTGATGAAGAGCTCCAGAGATAGCTTTAAGTGAATGTTCAAAGGTAATGCTCTGGGTTTCTACAATGCATACAATTTTTGGAGGGTGTTGCACTAAAGCATAAGAAATGCTTAGGTATGACTTTTATTGACCATCTTTGAGGACTACACCATGTGCCACTTACTGGCAAAGTTTTTTTTTTCTAAATAGCATGCCTTTCTAAATAGCACCTTGGTCCAGCCACCATTCCTGAGACTTTCACCTCTTTTATTGAAGCCAGTTGAGAGAAACTACTTGGAAGAGGTCGTGGCTCTGTGTGAGCTGTGATGTCCAGCTAGTGGAGCCTTTTTGAAAGTCTCATTTAGCTGAATAGGGTAATGCATGGACCTCAGAGAGGGGAGAGCTAAGAATAAAACTCTCATTCTTATTGAACTAAACAGCCAACAGAGTTGAGGCTAAGAACCTGGGGTTAAAATATGTCACAATTGGATTTCAAATTGTGATTCTGACCATCATAAGCTCTGTAACCCTGGCATGTTACTGGGTGTTTTTGAGCTTCAAGGTTCCTCTCTATTATTTACTAATAATTTTTACTCCACAGAGTTGTTGTGTGGTTTAATGAAAAAATAATATTTCAAAGCACAGCATGAAGCATCTGAGGACAGTGCCTATATGTTAGTGTTACTGTGCATGTGTGTGGGTGTATGCGCATGCACACACATATAAATACAAGTAAAGTTACCAAATGTTACCAAGGAAGTATATATTTAACATTCCAGAAGCTTTTCTTTACTACAGGACTCATTTCCTAACTCACAGAACTTCCTCCCAGATGGACAATTTTTTTTGGTCATAGCAGTTCTCATTATTGGATTAAAAAAACATTATTAGTATGACCCAAATATTTCTAACCAAGGGATATTTGGGCATGTCATGCTTTTTTGTGTGTGCACTTCTATAAAAAATTATGAAAAGATATATTCTGACACTTGTGTGGTGTGAGTAGGTTTGCTCAGAAATTGTCAATATTGCCTGCGATTCTAACCCTTAACACTGATGGCCATGGATTTTGGGTCAAGAGCATCTATTTCACTCGTTTATTTTCTTAAATGAAGCAGCATTATTTTCAAACATTGCAAATATAATTTTACTATTGGGAAAATCAAATTGATGCTTAGTCTGATATTTAAATGTCTCAAAAAGGGAGGTGGGGATGGATGAGAGCTAGAAAGGGTGTCTGGCAGAAGGGGAGTGATGGCTAAGTCCAGCAAAGAGGTAAAGTGGCTTCTGGCCAATAGTGTCAGCCAGTCCAAATCTGCTCCTTTTGTTTCCATGTCAAGAGTTGGAGGTCAGATATCCCCACCTGCCAATGTAGTTGGGTTTCGAACCCTAGTGTCTGTCATGAAAGGGAGTGTTAATATCCTAACAGAAGCCAGAGAAACATTCAGACTGAAGTGCCCTCTGGTAGGATGGGTAGCAATGACTTGTCTAGACTTTTGTAGTAATGGGCTTTTCTCAGATACACATTTTGTTATCAAGGTGCAAAATAATTCCAGTAATCATATGGTTACTTTATGAATAAACCAGATCTTTTACCCCAAAGTTGCTTTCATTAGATTGTTAAGCAACATCTGAGTAAGGATTGAACTGCATTTTTCTTTATCTGCTCATGGTTTTAGTTTTGTACACTGAATATGGTGACATTTTAATGAAAGTTTTGTTGATTTGAATGGCTAGCTATATATATACATGTGAATCTGTATCAGTATCTATGGATAAACCAATATCTATGTCTGTATTTATTTATACCTATATATCTATACCCACTTATATTAGTATCAATACATACATCAAAACAATATCTGTATTTATATATCTATTGTACCTATATCAATATCTATATCAATATATGTACATCTTACCTACAATATCTCTGTATATTTATACCTACCTATATAAATGTCTATAACAATATAATATCTAAATCAATAGCTATATTTATCTGTATTATTATATCTATAGAAATATAATAGTATCAATATCTATATCAATAGCATATCAATACTTATTTATATTCACATCAATATCTGTATCTATCTATATCCATATGAAGCATACCTTCACTTATGCCTACACCTGTACGTCTCCCTACAACTGCACCTGCACCTGTTCCTGCACTGGCCCTGCACCTACATCTACTTCTATACATACAATAGCTTTACAAACTTCATGTTCATGAAAGTCATGGCCAAAGAAAGGAATACTAATTTCTCTGCAGCTGATCTCAAAAAAAAAAAAAAAAAATAGAATCCTCCTACAGATATGGGATATTCCAGTCTAGAAAACTATAATCTTATTCTTCCCAGGTGACCACGTTACACACATACATGTTTTGTGAAGAATCTGTGTGTGTTAGAACCTCACCTGTTCACTGAGCAGTCCTGTGTCTAACCTGGGTGCTGTACATCCACAGGAGACTTCTGTTCCATGGCCCATGTGCTGCTTCTCTGTCCTGTTGTTAGAATGTCTGTCCTGTATGCATGGCTGAGTGTTCTGCGTCCAAGATACATTACGGAGCTTCAAAATGCATTCGCAACAAATCTGTGGGCCTCCATAACAAGGACACACAAACTCAGGCAACGCTGAGACAGGTTTAGAGTTTCTGTGGGGATTTTACTTGGTGAAATGACTTCCATCTGTCTTCCTGAACACTCCCCCGGGAGGGTTAACTCCATTTCCTCGCTTCCTCCCTCCCTGCAATCAGGATCGATTCTGGGAGTCCTTCATTACTACATACAGGGAACACGTGTGTTGACATGATTAGCAGTGTTTAGAACTGGTGTTTTCTGGGACAAGGAGGCGACAGACGGTTGCATTAGTCCGTCAGGCCATCAAACCAGGGGCTCCGTCTACCTTTTTCAGGCAGAAAGCTCTTAAATTGAATAATTGTCATTTTCCAGCTCTCAGTGAGACCAGAAATCACTAAAAATCTCATTTAAACTTTCCATTTTAGTTCTCAAGCAAATTTACAGCAGAGGTCAGTCCTTTTGCAAGATTGCTGGAGAGAATTCCTCATCAGAACAGAGGTATTTTTCTCCATTGTCAAACCCCCTACCTTCCATCAATTTTTCTCGTCATCTCACCCATCTTATTATGACCTCCCTGGGATAAAAGAAGTACAGCTCTAACTCTTTTTTTCTCCCTACAAACGGCGCCTCCTGTGTGTGATGTGGTTAATATTGATTATAAATCACAGTCTGCCCAGCCAGCACTGCACATCCCCCAACGTCACTTCCCCAGCTGGGGAGACAGTTTTCTGCCTTTCACCTGCTACTTTGGATATCTCTTCTTTTAAAATGAAATCACCACTCCTAATTGTATTTATTTAGACTCCAAAACAACCACAGTGACTCCGTCAGGAACAACCAGAAACAGAATAGGACGAGAAGTCCTGCCGCTGACAGCAGTTCCATGATCTAATTTACCGACAACTCAGATAATTCTCAGCTAGAGCTCCGGGTCCCCTTGGGTTACTCACTCAGAGGTCAAATAAAGGAGAAGAAGGGCTGGGGGTCACCTGCTCTTTTTCTGATCTGTATCTCTTGAGTATACAGTTTTAAAAAACATGCAATTTTGATCTAAGCTGTAATATTCCTTAATGAGCCTGTGTGCAGATGTGCAGAGTATAGAAAGGAATGAGAATACTGACAATTAACAATGTTGTTTTCTTTTACAAGCTTTTCCAATGATGATAAATTCAACTTTGGCCACTTGGGTTTTTACTGTTACTTTTAAAAATCCTGATTGCCATTAGGTTTTTCCAGGCTGATTTGAATGGAGGGACATTATTCCTCAGGCTATGGATATAGCCTCTTCCCCATCTAGCTGACTTTAGCATAAAAATAAAATTGAATCATAAGCAATGAAATTTTATCTACTCGACTGTCTATTCTTAACTGGAGTTAATAATGCTTGATTTTGCTCTTTCTCCCTAAATAGCATGAAATATATAAAGGTGAAGTTAACACATCTCCACAATGGTTAGGTCACAAATATATTTTTATTAAATTTACTTGTGTTCATTCTTTCTTAACCAGATAGTGCAAGTGGCACTAGACTCATTTTCTTATAAAATTATTCTAATAGAGATAAGTGATTTTTCTTCAGTAAAAAACAAACAAATAAAACTACCAAAACCCAGAAAAAAAAGGCGATATCCTATATATTGTAATAAAAGGATTATATGCAAATTGACTGAACAACAGAATGACAGGTCACTATGACGCACACTGACCAACCGTGGGCCTCTGGTGAAATAATACAAAAGCAATGATTGCAACAACATTAACAGTGAGAATAAGGACAAGTTCTTATTGATTAATCTGTTACTTTGTGCTAAATTCTTTGTGAAATACTCATAAGCAGAATGATTTGGGCTGGATGGCCCTTGTGGGACACTGAGGAAGGAAAGACAATTTCCTTGATGAATTCAGGAGTGTCTGCCCCAGAACAAGGGAGTCCTTCAGGGTAAGGACTCGCCTGAAGAGAAAACCCAGGTGTGCTGGGAGTGACAGGGATGTGCACAAGAAGAGCCATTTCAGGGAAGATAAAGGGGTTGATGAAGAGTCATTTGCAGGTGGAGTTGGACAGTGGGTAAAGCAAACAACTGTGCGGAAGGAGCATTTGCAGTTGGGCTGTCATCTCAGGTCTTTAGGCAGTGCCTGTAGGATTAAAAAAGTAAGAAGTGACAGGAGGGGTTTGGAAATCAGAATGGGCAGGCCATATTGACCTGTTGACCCTGAGGGAGGGAAGGGCACATGACTAGGTTTTTAGTCAAGACATAGACAAATGAAGAGGATGAATGAACCCACGACCAGGCAGCAGAGATTGGTGGTGCCTCTTAAGGGTGTCATTGTTCCCAAAAGGGAGTTTCTGGAACGTGGGAACCATAAGGCCATCATGAGCTCAGTGGCACTGAGCCTGCAGTGACTCACAAGAAGGTACTTGGTTGCTCACGGGTTCCTCCCCATAGTTTGGAGTTCTGCACCTTTCTCATGATTTATGTATGCTCTGTGGCTACTGAAATGTTTCATTACGTCACTGCACACGGAAACAAACACAAAGCAAACATATCTTTCTCATGGAAAAAACTGCTTCCTTTTCTCAGAACCAAAACCACATCTCTTTTTGGGGATCTGCCAGGAGCAACTCTGAGAGGCTCAATGCATTTGAGAAAGAAGACAAGTCTCTGGGAATGCTCTGTTCCTGAGCTAAGATGTAGCTAGCTTAGGTGTAAGGGCCACATGCTCTGAATCTCTTTAGGCAGTTTCAACTGGAAAACATGTTGAACTTTGAGTAAAATTGTGAAGATGATAATATTTTTAGTGGAGGAGTTACATGTGGGGCCACTGAGGCCACTTGCATTATGTCATGGTCACAGAGAAGTTACCTGAAAGTCAGGGCAGTTTGCACATTGTGCTGACACTGACCCTCTTCTGAAGCTGGCCACAGTAATGGGTTTAGTTCACTATCATCAGCACAAAAGTTTACATATGGCATTTCCTTAAATTAGTGTGGGTTTTTGGGAAGGCTCTCCTAGTACAGTCTGCTGGGTTGACTGCTCTTAAATGTACTGTGGCTACCCATGGACTTCTAAAAAGATCCTGAGAACTCCAAACAGAGAGGGGTTCAACTGATCCCCAAGGCTCAGCCATCTCCTCCCTCTAGAATGAATATGTGTGCTTGAGGAGTAGTGGATATGACCCATTTTCCTTAACCATTAGCACAGAGCCCTGGCTGGAAAGACCTTCAGCCTGCAGGCTTATTGCTGCTAGTTAAACATGCCATCACGTGGCCAGGTTCCCAGGCAAGTGTTGCTGAGACCTTTGTCAGGCACAGAACCCATGGGAATCTGGAAAGACATTGGCCCACCTTAGGGGACTCCCAGATGGCTTTGAGCTTCCCCTATTTTACTGAGGGAGCCTTCCCTAGCTTACTGAGGGAGAGTGAAGGCCATTTTCACTTTCTGTGATCCAATTTCTTCTCAGAAAATGAGCCCTGACCAACATGACAATCAAAACCTCAACTCTGCTCACCTTATCTCTCAATGAGCTGATAATCTGAATGCAGTGGAAAAGAGTCAGGTTCAAAAATCGTGTCTGCACCTACTAGCTGTGTGACTTAGACAAGTTACTTACCCTCTCTGAACCTCAAGCTTCCTCCTTTATAGAATAGAGATAATAGGCTTGTACAGGGTTAGCATGAGGAATAATGGAGAGTCTGTATGTAAATACATAGCATATTATATGGCACTTAGTAACCACCTAATATATACTGTTAACCATGATGATGCTAATGCTGTTGCAACCATGGTTTTCCTTAGAGGAGACAACTGCACTCATTATACTTTTTAGGGAGAAAATTAAAGTTAGTAAACATTGTATAGTTTCAGATTCCAGAGGGAGAAGGGAGAGGGGCAGGATGTCTGGCTCCTCACTGAAAACCGCCAACCTGCTCACCACTTATTTTCTGCAAGTAACGGAGTCAAAAGTGGATGCCTCCACTGAGCTCTGCAGCCATGCAGGATGAGAGACTGGTGACCTTGAAGTTGAACCAATGGCAACTGTACTCTCTGAAAAGGAGGTGAATGTCATTTAGCTGAAAAAGAATCAGAAGGGCAGATAGGAAGGGATTCATTTGTATAAGCCAATGTTTACTACCCCAATGTGAGTTTTCAAAATTAAGGATACATTAAACATGAGATTAAAGGCATTGCTAATTTTGCTATTTCAGGTTAAAATGGACAAAAGAAAAACACTATGTTGTTAGAGACAACAATCAGTTCAATGTTTTTTGTTTTGTTTTTGTTTTTAGTTTTGTGGAAGGCAAATCACCTTTCTTAACCAAATGATGTGTCATCATTTAAGGACACTCTTTGTATCCCTGATCTTTTGATGGCCATGAAGATCTTAAACATTACATTTTAATAAAACATTAGTATTATTAAGATGTAAAAATCAACTGATAAATAAAGTAGATGAAATAATATACATGCATTAATATTCTTTCCATTAATTTAAAAATTATTTTTTTATTGATTTCAGAGAGGGAAGGAGAGTGAAAGAGAGACAGAAACATCAGTGATGAGAGAGAATTATTGATTGGCTGCCTTTTGCAGGCCCCCCACTGAGAATAGAGCCTGCAACCTAAGCATGTGCTCTGACCAGGAATAGAACCCTGACCTGGTATGGAGGTTGACCCTCAACCACTGAGCCATGCCAACTGAGTTCTTCCTGTTAATTTTTATCTTAAATAATGTGTCCAGAAACGTAAAAAAAAAAAAGAAGATCAATGTTGTTGTTTGAATGGATTCCTTCAATTCTATATTTTTCATGTAGTTTAACCTTTTATGCATTAACTTATTATGCCTTTGAAAATAAACAAATATAAACCATTGAAATGTTTGGCAATTATTGTGTCACATGCCCACTACTGTGCATGTGTGTCTGAGAGCCTTTCAGTTCTGCATCTGAGCAATATCCTCTAATGTTTCTTGAAGTTTTGCAGAATTTTTCAATAAGCAATCAGAACATCTTCAAGCTAAAAATAAGTAGCTGAAGTGGAGAAATTTGTCCCTTATTCAGTAGCACTAAAATATCCTATCCTTTTTCATGTCATGGTTTGAGAGCTCATTGCACATACACAATTATATTTAAATGAGGAGTGAAGTTTCTCCTACTGTTTGATGTGGAAAATCGATGTGATTGGGATTTTAAATTACACATTGTTTGAGAAACAAATAAATCAGTGATTACTTGATTTGGTTTCTAAATAGCTCTGAATGTGCTGGATGAGAACACATGATTTAGAAAAGGTTAAAGGAAACTTCTGTGACAGGGAAAGATGGTGTTTGTAATTATGTAATGAATGTTAAAATACTTGTGTGGGTATAAAGCATCTGATTTCCCTGAGTTTTCCAAGAAAGTATTTCTTTGGCTGTTTTTTTTTTTGTTTTTTTTTTTTCAAAGTAAGAACTTAAAATATAATGTATGGTTGAGAAAGGATATCTACAATCAGATCTTGGAGACCAAGTGTCATTATGAGAAAATTTCCCAGTTAAAAAAAAAGATATATGTAAATTATACAAAGTACATTATTTTAATATATAACTAATCCTTTTTACCATAGTAAAAAAAATAATTTTCATACAAAATTTTGCTAGTTGTATTATTAATTTCTTATTGTTTTTCTTAATATGGAATCCAAGGGGGTGGAGGAATTCTGATTACATATTTAGTGAGCAAATTTGTTTTTACTATTTTAAGATATTAATAAAAGGTTATAATTAGCACAGACACTCAATGCATTAAAATATATAACTATTAAAATTATTGAGAACACAAGGAAGAATAGTATAGTCTCTGAGAGTTCTCCCAGTTCTGAGGTGGTATCGTCCGGCTCTGAGGACTCCTCTCCCCTAAGAAGCCCAGGCAAGTCACCATTGTCCTCCTCAATGCAAGATATTAACTCAGATGGGTGAAACATATATGTAAAAACTAAAAGGAGTATGCCAAAATATGATCTTGCTTCCTTCCATATTCTCTTTTTAAATTTAATTTTTCCATCACCATCTATCCCCTTCATGCCCTCTTCCATTTCTACCAACACTCCTCCCCCTGAAATCACCACTGTTGTCTATGTCCATGAGTTCTCTCTCTCTCTCTTATTTTGTTTTTTGCTCAATACCTCCACTGTCCCCCTCTCCCTGTACCCGTACAAGAGCCGCCTGCCTGCTCTCTATCTAGGAATCTGTCTCCATTTTTCTTGGTAGTTCAATTTGTTCATTAAATTCCATGTATGAGTGAGATCAAACTGGTAAGGTGCTTTTGCTTCTCTAACTGGCTTATTCCTTTTTATGTACATATTAGAGGCCCAGTGCATGAAATTTGTTCATGGGGGTGTGTGTCCCTCAGACCAGCCTGCACCCTCTCCAATCTGGGACATCCTTCTCACAATCCAGGACTGCTATCTCCCAACTGCTTGCTTGCCTGCCTTCCTGATTGCCTCTAACTGCTTCTGCCTTCCAGCCTGATCATCCACTACCAGCCTGATTGATGCCTAACAGCTCCCCTGGCAGCCTATTTGCCCCTAATTTCCCTCCCTTGCAGGCCTGATTCCCCCCAACTTCCCTTCTCTGTCAGCCTGGTCACTCCTAATTGCTCTCCCCTACTTGCCTGATCGCCCTCAACTGCCCTCCAGTGCAAGCCTAGTCACTCCCAACTGCTCCCCACTACTGGCCATCTTGTGGAGGCCATCATGTGTCCACATGAGGGCAGGATCTTTGACCACATGGGGACAGCCACCTTGTGTGTTACAGTGATGGTCAATCTGCATATTACTCTCTTATTAGATAGGATAGAGGCCTGGTACATGGGTGGGGGCCAGCTGGTTTGCCCTGAAGGGTATCTGGGATCAGGGTGGGGGTTCCCCTGGAGCATGGGAAGGCCTGAGAAAGGGGCCTGTGGTGGTTTGCCGGCCAGCTACACCCCTCAGCGACCCAAGCAGAGGCCCTGGTATCTGGAATTTATTTATCTTCTACAATTGAAACTTTGTAGACTGGAGTGGAGGCCTAGCTGACCAGGGCTGCAGAAGCTTAGCTTCCTCCATTGCCAGGAAAACCCAAGCCTGCCTCCTGCTCTCTGTGGCTGCAGCCATCTTGGTTGGGATTAATTTGCATACTTGCTCTGATTGGTTGGTGGGTGTGTCTAGTGGGTGTAGCAGAGTGATGATTAATTTGTATATTACTCTTTTATTAGATAGCAGATATATATTTCAGAGTGGAAGGGAGAGGGAAAGAATCATTGATCAGCTGCCTCTTGCACATCCCACACTGCAACCTGGGCATGTGCCCCAACCTGGAATCTAACCAGGACCTTCTAATTAATAGTTTGTTATTCAATCAGTGAGACATGCTGGCTGGGTCAGAGCTGAACTTGAGATCTTTATAAACAAACTCCACACCACTACCTTTCAAAATGGCATATCTTTGCACCCAATTGCAAAGATCAGAACCAGGGTCCATCAGTTCCATGTTCCTTTATCTTGGTCCTGGAATGCAGTTTACTACTAGGACAGTTGGCTTGGCCATCAAGGTCTACATACTCATCTCAATCTCACTATCTTTCTGCTTTCCTCGAACTGCTACCTCATTTTCCTACTTTGATCTTGTTCAGGATTTTTTTTTTGTAGGAGCCAGACTTTACTTACAATCTTATAAGTATTAACTTGGGAGACATTGCCCAAGTACATTCACAATCTTCAATTGTTTCACTTGTCATTTTTAATAAAATAAAGAATTTTCTATGGTTGACCAGACCCTGAGGGCTCTGACCAGGCCCCTCTCCTCTATGTGCCTTACCTTTTCCACCATTCAGTTCCCACTGCTCTTTGAATTTTAGCAGAACTGTCTTTATTCAGTTTCTTGAACATGTTAAGTTTGTTTTTGATTCACAACATTCCCAGGCTTTTTGTTTTGTCTGGGATACTCTGACTTCCACACCTGTAGGTCTGAGTTTAAATATTACTTCCTCCATTCACCCCAGAGCTAGTTTGACCCTGTTTCTGCCACTCTCAAAAAATTACATGTTCTTAAATATAATGTTTTCATACTATCTGATTGTTTCCTTCATAATGCTTATTGCCTTTATGATACACTATCTAGTAATATGTGGACTTATGCGCATTGTTTAATGTCTGTGCTTTCATGAGCATAAAAGTATGTGTTTACTACTGTTAGAATACTCAGTTCAATGCCTGTACAGCATGTGGATGGATGGAAGGATATGTGGAGATATGGATAGAGAAAACTTGAGAGGATTTGAGAACATTCAGAGGAAAAAAAATTTAGACCGTTAAAGGAAACCAAACATAAACAACTGGAAAACAAATGAATGATAATATACCTTTGTTCAGTTAATCTATATTTACTACACATTCTTCTTTAATTGTTTCTTCTCTTATTTTATTTCTAGTGCAAATTGAAATATTCCTTTTCAGAAGTTGAACAAAATTCTTTCAGGAACATTACAAGAAAACCTGAGGACATAATTACTCAGAAGACACAATTTCTCTTTAATAAATAAATCTCTACAGATGCTGATTTGGGCGTATAATATAAGCATGCAGACCTTCTGCTCCCTTGCTGATATTATTGGAAAGAATGCATTTACTGCAGAAAGTCTTACCCAGTCCTTGTGAGCAGTGAGAACATGGGGTGCCCTCATCTTCTCCCAGGAGCTGTCACTTGCACATTATCACGCCAGCCACAGTTTAGATCCTTATCACCCTACTTAGGCTTGCCATGTTTTCATCTATTACTTAGACATATTTTCCCCTTGGATGATAGTAAAGGGCATCTTCAGGCACCCTTACCTCTCATATTGAATTGTGAATTTGTTGTGGTGGATTAGATTAATCAAAATGACCTTAGAAAAAATATCTCCATGTGTGCTTTTCAAACTCAAATAACTTCTGTCAATTCTTTTTCTATAGACACTGCTTTCTGTAGTCCATTCTCACACGCTGGTTCCCTATATTTCATGCAGTTGAAGATGTACTTATCCCAGCCCTTGGTGGCTTGAATTTATATTGTTTAAATTATACCTAAGCGGGAAAGGCAAGGATTAGAAAAATAACATCAGAAGTGGAAGCAGGCAATATTTAAGCTGTTTGTTTTCAGTAGAACAAAACATTTAGAGTACTCTCACTCCATCAAACTTTTTAAAACCATATATTTGAAAAATTTAACAAAGGCTTATCGGATTAGAGGTGGTATTACAAATCTAAAACACTGATATCTAAAGAGTTTATCAAACATTTATTCAAAGGATGAATATCTTAGAGTTTTCCATTATCCCTTTGATTCTCCCCCACTTTCTAAATTAAAAAAATATATATTTTTAAATTCCTTTATTGATTAAGGTATCACATATTTGTCCTCATCCCCCAATTCATATCCCAAACTCCTCCCCACGCATGCCCCTACCCCCTGTTGTTCGTGACCATTGGTTAGGTTTATATGCATGCATACAAGTCCTTTGGTTGATCTTTCCCCCTAACCCCACCCTCTCCTACCTTCCCTCTTGTCAGGAATTAACTTGTAAGATACCATGCAAGAAACAACTTTAAAAATGCTTCTTTTAACCAGAAATTTCTGAGCTAACTCCCCAATATATTTACCATTTTATATCTTTGCTTTGTTTATTTTGGCCAACCAATTGCTGCTGTTGGCAAATAAGAAACCCTAAATGATCAATCCCAAGTGACCCCCCTTGAGTCATTCCGTCAGAAACCTGTGATCTAGCACTTGCCTAACTTCTGCACACTTATAGTGTATGTCATCTTAGGACAAGTATATTCTGAGCTTACTTTTCAGTTAATTTAAAAAAAATATTGATATTTTCATGGCTTTTCTGTGATCTGTTACATTAGCAATAGAAATTCAAATGAAGTCTGTCTTAATTTATTTGGTATTGATTAACCTATTGATTGGCTGTATAGATTAACAACATATAATTTAAGAAATAGTAATTATATCTCACTACCCATAATTTTACTATATTTACATTAAACTAACTGCTATGTAATCTTAGTGTATATTATTTTTCTTGTTTTAAAACTGGGCCAATATTTAGTGTCTCTACTGATCTAGCCCTTTTACTTTTTCCAAACATTCACAATACTTTAGAAAACCTATGATTGCGATTGTGCCTTTGAAAGAAAACAAAACAAGACAAACAAACAAAAAAAGCAAGCAAACAAGCCAAAAACTACTTACAATACTTACAGCTCATCTTCCTAGTATCATCTCAGCCTGTATAATAACTTTATTTTATTTTAAATTTTTTTCTCTGTGCTGCCATTTTTAAATTGAACACTGTGGGGTTTCCTAGGAAGACTGCACTTTCTAGAAGAAGCAGGTTGTGTAGGGGTTCTCAGCTACCATTCTGTTTCCCAAGCAGGGGCTCTGCTTGTCCTTTCTTTGCTATGCTCAGGACAAATATGTGTTGTAGACTCCTTTTTGTTAATTTTAGTGTTTGTGGATGACTGGATCTAATTATTTAGACTGTAACCACCCTTAGAACCAAGAAAACCTTTAACAATGACAAATTATTGCTAAGAACTTAGCAATATGTTCCATACTCAACATTATTGTGCTGGGTTTATCATGTGTGCCAATGGAATCCTTTGGATTAGAAACATATTTTGCATTCTTCATTTAAAGAAAGGAAATAGGAACACAGGGCTGCATCCCTGGCTGATAATAGCTGCCCTTAGTCTTTTAAATGTTAAAACAGAAGCAGAATTGGAAATGCGTGTTGTTTTGTTTTCCCACTAAATCAAATTTTATGAATAAGTGGTTTTCTTGTTCTGAATTTCATGGTTTAGCAAGCTTTAGTGCAAAACTTATTTTTAAAAGAGTGTCTACAAAGATGCTATTATTAATTTGTTAAATATTTTAAAGATAATTTTAGCTCACTAAAAAAGCTTATGATTGGAAAACCACAGTATCTCAATCTATTGGTATATTTTTGGTGGACTGAAACAATAATTGGGTAAATGTTCATAGTAAGCCTAGAAGTGCTGAATGAATTTCCCAAATGGCTTTGCTTTCAGGGAATAGTTATAGTAAGCCAGAGCCCAACCCAACCATTTCGATTTCTTTCTTCAACAACAAGCTAAATAATCCCTTTCTGCCTTTGCATATAATATCTAGCATACTCCTCAGTGAAACTGAAAGAAATATTTCCATCCCTTAGAGATTTTATGAAGTGTGACCTGCACTCTAGATCAGCTAGACTCATCAGAAAAATTATCTTACCTATAGTCACAATGGTGATTGAAATATAGCTACATAACCTTGACACTTAAAATGCTTCCATTGCAACTAAATCTCAATAGTAATTTCTTCAGGGAATGTTTTAAAATAAATCAAAATAAATGCATATAAAAGAGAAAGATACCCTGTACATAGGACAATACTTTTATGTGAGGCTTGGTAGTAGCTGGTGTCTTAAATATCGACAAAAGTAGACAAAAAATATCACACCAGTCAAATCATTACATCACCCTTAAAAAGTAAATGAATTAAATCTATGGAATGGAAGGGCCCAGGACTCCACTGGGATCATCTGTACCTCTTATCCAATAAGGAGTGCCACTTTGCCTTCGGGCATTCTAATTTACGTGATTCTGCCATCACCTTCTTTGAGACACCATATATATTTTTTATTGTTTTATTCATTTTGTTTTTGACAAATTTTTCTTCACTGAAGTTTTAAAATCTAGATCATGGGGTAACTGAGCCATGTGTGACATCCTTATACCTCAGTGGGAAGGGAAGAGACCCCTCCTGTCTCACAGGAAAGACAGGTAAGCTGGAGGCAGGATCTACAGTGGGGAGCAGTGTGATGTCATCTTTGTGGAGTTCACTCTATAGATGCCACAAAGCTCATTTATAGGGGCTGCCTAACTCCCAGAGCAAATACATTCTCATAAATCTTGTAGAGAAAGGTCCATGGGGGCAGGAGTTGGGGAAAGGGCTCATTTACAGAAGCACCATTCATACATTCTGTCTGTACCTGGTAGAGTCAAGAAGAAACTGTGTAGGTCAACCTTTAGAATAAGTTCTAGGAGGAAGCACGGATCTAGGTGAGAGAAGAGGTTGTTGAACACAAAATGTGCAGATAAAGTAAAAATGCTTAGGGAATTAGAACCTTGGACAAAGTGTGAGAAAGAAGTATAGATTTTTGATTCCAAAATTTCATCTTTTAGATACATGGGTTAAGGTAGAAATCAATTACTTTTTTTTTTGAAATATTGGTATTTTTTTAAGTGCTATCTAAAGTTATAACTGATTATAACCCTCTCTACTTCTAAGGGTATGGCATAATTCCCTTCCAAATTCATGGTCATTTTTTTTTCCTTAAATATATTTTATTGATTTTTTTTTTTTTTTTTTTTTTTTTTTACAGAGAGGAAGAGAGAGGGATAGAGAGTTAGAAACATCAATGAGAGAATCATTGATCAGCTGCCTCTAGCACACCCCCTACTGGGGATGTGCCTGCAACCAAGGTACTTGCCCTTGATGGGAATCAAACCTGGGACCTTTCAGTCCTCAGGCTAACACTCTATCCACTGAGCCAAACCGGTTTCAGCTTTTTTTTTTCTTTTTTTTTTCTTAAATATATTTTATTGATTTTTTTTACAGAGAAAGAGAGAGGGATAAAGAGTTAGAAATATCAATGAGAAAGAATCATTGATCAATGGTCATTTTTTTAAAACAACATTTTTTGATGAACTACCTTGGTGGGAGAAAGAAAAACAAAGAGATAACGAGACTTTCAATTGTAGGGAATAAAAGGAGATTTGGAATAGGTTAGAGAAAAAAGGCAAGGTGAGCAGTACTGGAAGGCTAAGTCTCACCACAGGTGTTGAGGGCTCTACAAAGAATCATCCACCTTGGTGGGGTGACCATTGGACAGATAAACTCCCCAGTTCCCACCAAAATTTCCAAGCATACAAATGCCTGGCAGGAGGTGTGTTCCGGAGGAACTTGGAAAGAAGGCTGGTGGGGCATTGTGGTGCAGAGAAAAGACCAGGCAAGAGTGAAATAGAGAATTCATAATGGTCAGAAATCACAGGGGAACTATACAAATTTTAGGGCAGAAAGTATATTTTCTATTAGACAGAGACTATGAACTTTGACTCAGTTAAATGGGGCTCCATAGGAAAAAACGGTTCCCACTGGTACTGGGGTTGAAAAAAAATTGAGAAAATTTTAATTTAGAATTAAAATAAAGTTAAAATTAAGATCATGTAGACAGCCTGGCCAGTATGGTTCAGTGTCATCCCATGCATATTCAAGAGGTCACTGGTTCAACTACCGGTCAGGGCATATGCCCGGGTTATGGGCTCAACTCCCAGAAGAAGGCAGCTGATTGATGCGTTTCTGTCTCTCTCTCACTTCCTTCCTCTCTCTAAAAAATCAATAAGAACATATCTAAAATTTTAATTTAATCATATAGACAGCTGATGTGAGGGAAATATTTTAACACATAAAATTCAGTAAAATATTTAAATCTTTATTTAATCAGATGACTTGCAATATTTCTAAAATTGAGTGACTAATTATTTGGGTGACATATCTTTCTATCTTAAACTTAAAGCCAAACATTTTCATACCATTTAAGTACATGAAAATTATTATGTTGACTCCACAAAAATCCTGGGAAATAGACCAAATTTCCTTTTAAATTTAAAAGGAAAAAGAATATAATTGATTATATTCAAAGCCATATATCAAATTTAATGTAGCAACAATAAGGAATTCTTAATTTCCTTAATATGTAATTAAATATAATATCTACCAGACAAATTATCTTCTATTGCAGCTTAAATAGCCTGAAATTCCAATTATACTTTTAAACACAGTGGAGTCCCATTTATTCACCATGGTTGTGGTGAAGAGTTCTTGTTAACAAAATATTCTGTTATCTAAACAAAGAGGCTCCAAATATGCTATGAAAGGACCTATAATTTTTAAAGAATTATAATCTTGAAAACTTACCTAATAAGAATAACTACATTTATAATATTATAAATTCAGTTTTTAACTTTTTTATTACACAATTTATCTCGGCATTTTGAAAGGACCTTGAAAATCCAATTTACAATCATAAAATGTCAACATAGATGTAAAGGATTGTGTGTGTGTGTGTGTGTGTGTGTGTCAGGAGTGTCAATAATTTTTAGAAGTCATTTAGCCTGAGTGATAATTAACAATGCCATCTTCACTCCCCAGCTATGATACAATGCATAGATCAATATACTGAGGAAACTTCCATAAGTTTTTGCACAATGTTTTCACAGATATCTTGAATAAATTGAGAAGCAGACTAAGAAAATTATATTCCTTTGCACAACTTTTCTTGGGTTTAATGAGAATAACAAACCAACATTTCCAGCAAGGTTTATTGATGCTTCTAGTAATTCTGTATGTTTTCTACTACCAGGTGATTATTTTCATTAACCTATTTTATAACCCCTTTATTTAGTGGAATAAGATATTACCTTGAGTTCTGCAACTGATAGACTCATATTGTTCCTTTCAATCAGCTTTAATAGTATCATCTACAAGTTTTGTAAAAGTGAAACAAAATGCAGAAGATAATGTAAAACAAGAACATAATGCCACACTGGCTGAATTCATTTAAAGAGTACCTTGCATATACCCCTCAAACCTTGAGTTCCCATTATATTGTAGGGAATTTTATTATTGTATTTCTAAATGAGATTTTAATGATACTTTCTATGTTTAAAGAAAATCAGAGAAGCTTGCTTTAAAATAGAATAATAGAACATGCCATCAGTACCAGATCTTTTAACCAAAGAAAATGGAAATAAATCCTTGGGAGATAAAAATCACAGAAAGTTGGCATTTAGTTACCCTTGGATCTTACAATTACAAGGCTCAGGGTTGCAGTAATGCTATTCCTCAGACAGTGCCAATATTGTGTTCATACACTGCCTTCCATCAAAGGTTTTCACATGTGACTTCTAAAATCCAAGTCACCCTCTCTGAGACAGGAGCCAAGAGCAAGGTGACCAGACGTCCTGCTTTTGGTGGGACAGTCCCGATTTTTAACAATTTGTCCCGCATCCCGTGGTGTTTTTAAAAAAGTCCTGATTTTTGGAAAGAATGCACCACAAGCTAGGGATCGGGGGGGGAAATGGGAAGGGAATATTGGTTTTCAGCGGCCATGTGGCTATTTAGCCAGGATATGAGTCTTATATTATTATTTTTTGTTAATTTTATAATGTTAAACTTTAATACTAACAAATAATTGTTGAGAACTAATTATCGAGAACAGCTTATCAAAGTTCGCATTGTTGATCAGTTGTTAGAATTCGACCACCATTGTTTGGACTTAATGAACAATGGTATTTTTTGGGATTGGCAACGAGGAAAACATTTTGTAACTGTCTCTCAGACAATACACATTGTACTCCGTGCTAGTAAGCTAGTTAAACAAGTGATGTCATTACAAATCAGCTATTCACATAATTTAGGTAATTTATTTATTTATTTATTTATTTATTTCATAAATACATGAATTTTCTTGAATTTAGTAGACAGTACTCATTATTTATATTTTATAGTGGCGGCAAAAAGCCTAGCGCCGGCCTTGAAAGTGACACTTATGACTATATATAATTATTTATTTATTTATTATATTTGCAAATTGGGCTTATGTTCAAGTTTTAAAAAATATATTACAATGCTATTTTTGCATTCTATGAAAATTTTTGTTGCTCCATATAGACCAAATTTTTAATTAAGACCCCCCCCAATGGTGTCCCACTTTACCAATATTAAAATCTGCTCACCTTAGCCAAGAGCTGACTCTTATCATGACCAACCTCCAGCCTCCACCCCACTCACAGAGGTTTAGAGCCTTTCCTGAGGCCACTGTAATGAGCCTTGGTGCTTATAAGGATGGCAGCAACCTTGTTTCCCACATTGATGGATAAGCATGTGGCCTGGTTCCCTGACAATCATTTCTGACCATTCTGTCCAGTCACTTTGGTAGTGGGATACATTGACAAAAGTTGCATTCTTAAGTCACATCTTGTACAGACATATGAGAAGTTCACCATAGAGTTACACACTGGATTCTCTGTTTTTTTATTTTTTTATTTTTTATTTTTATTTTATATTTTATTGAGTTTTTACAGAAAGGAAGAGAGAGGGATAGAGACTTAGAAACATCGATGAGAGAGAAACAACAATCAGCTGCCTCCTGCACTCCCCCTACCGGTAGTGTGCCCGCAACCACAGTACATGCCCTTGACGGGAATTGAACCCAGGACCCTTCAGTCCACAGGCTGATGCTCTATCCACTGAGCCAAACCAGTTTCTGCCGAGTCTATGTTTTTGTTAGCACCATACATAGGTTATATATTTTCAGAAAAATAAATACAATTAACTATAATTAATACTCACGTACTATTCAGTTCACTAATATTTCTGATTTTGCAGTGTTCTCAGATATTCGAGGACCTAGGAAGCAAGGTTGGCTCTGCTGGTTTATGCTTGAATGGTACACTCTGACAGACAATAATCTGACCCTGACATTGAAATAGGCATGACAAACACCTATTTGATTGGAGAGTTAGTCTTTTCTTGTTTTTAATCCTAATATTCTACATTTACTAAAAGACTAAGTTGAAAATATTATTTATTTGTTGTCCCTATTTATCACCTAAAATCATGGTATTTGTGAAATTGGGTTTAACAACAACCATCTATCATACCCATGGTTCTTGGTAGAATTATGTGAATTCTGATCTATTTTAAGTCTCTCTTTTTTTTTTTTTTTTAAACTCATTGCACATATATTTTGTCTAGAGAGTTTGTTATTTGCACATGTGTTGATTTTATACATAAATATAACTATTTTTCTTAAATGAGGTCAATGATTTTGGAATAAATGAATATGTTATCACACTAAAAAAGGTTGCAGGGGGGTCTGGAGGAAGCAGATAACACCCACAAGTTGAGTCCATTGAGGACAGGTTAGCAACATGACTGTGTGTGAGGCTGTGGTTGGTGTATAGGGAACCAAAGAGGGTATGACAGTGGCTTCTTATTTTAATAATTTAAAAATGATTTAAAAATCCTAAAAATTTGAGAAAGAATCAAGTTTGTGATAATTCAGAAATTCACTGTCATGTTTCTGGAGATGGCACAACTTCCACTCCTGTAACCATCTTTCAAAAATTGCTGGTTACCTGCTTACACAAACCCCAAAGGACTGAGAGAGCTCAAGGACCCTCCCTGATGGGCTGAAAATCAATTCCAGATTTGGGGAGAAACAAGAGGGAAAAGTGAATTTCAAAGCTTACTTGTCATCCTTTTGTACATTTTTAGAATGAAATAATCAACAGGAGTATTTCTGGTTTTAGTTTGTGAGGGTACATGACTCATTGAACAGTTATGTATCAGACAATGTTTTCAACTCTAGAGGCCTTGAGCAAGTCACCAGGATAATACCAAAGGAAAAAGAAGACAGCTGGAAACAGGAGGTGACCATGAAATAAAACTAAACAATTTCAGTTCATTCTTGTCATTCATGGAAGGTGTGCTCTATATAGTTGCTGTGAACACTGAATTAGTGAGTACAGAGCCACTTCTCCCGGGAGGAGTCCTTGAGAACCTCTGGCCACAACATTATCATCAACCAAAGTCTTGTTTCACATGTATTTCTTTTTGAAAGCACCCTATTTAATATATACTGTTGGTTCATTTACACAGAAATGTTAAAAAGCTGGCACTCAATAGACAGCAGAAATGGCACTTGTTTACAGCATAACAGAGCCAGGGAGAGCAGAGGGTCACCTCTGCCCATCTCAGCCAGGAACGTGCCCTTGGGGCAGCTCCAGATTTCCCTCTCAGTTCACATCTGCAAATGAACAGATTGCCTGAAGATATTGATTTAGGAGTTAAAAATAACTTTAGTGAGTAGGTGGATTCAGAAATAGGAAATCTGCATCCAAACCAGGCTGGGCTTTGTCGTGGGAATCCAGAAACAACCCCATGACAACCAAGAGTCAATGGAGACCACACCAGCACACTGGCAATATCTGATTCATTTGTTTTGAATTTTTGGTTTAAATTAAACATTCTGCTTGTGGTTGTACTGGAAAGTCTATGCCACGATGTCCTGGAGAACTTGTGATGTGGTGGCTACTTCAGTAGTCAGGTAGCCAGAAAGGAGGGGAGGGGTGCTGGGCTGAACCAGGACGGCTTCTGTTCTGACCCCATGCAAATGCCCAAGGGAAGACCCTGCAGTTAGGGACACAGGAAGCATTTTAGAACTGCAGGAAGCTTTAGAATTTATCTTGCTCATCCCTCGAGTTTACAAAATGAAAGCAATGAGGATAAAGAGAATTTGTGCTGATTTTCAGAAGAACTGTGAGCAGAACTATAGGTCAGGACGGTCATAGGTTTTACAGAAAGGGCTTCAGAGGGGGCAGGCTGAACCCATCTTTCAGTGTTGCCTTGTGTATCTCAACATTCATTCTTCACTTTGGACAACTCCCCAGGTCATGTTTATTATTTTAAGAAATATTTAAAACTTCAAGAGTCTCCAAAGCAGTGCATTCTGAATTAATTCACTTAGGATTTATTAGATATAAACTTAACTTTTACCTTCTACAGAAGAAAACTGATGAGGATTTCCTTCCTATCTATTAACTCATCATTTTTTTTTAGTTTCCATTGAATTTTATATCTTATCTTTTCAAACCAAAGTAATTGTAAAACCATCCTTTAAATTGGTTGGGAGGAACAATTTTATTGTTTGACATGATGAAACTTTAACAGGAATTACTTTGACAATATTGAACATGAACTGAGCATTTTTCCATATTAAAATAAAATGTACATTCCGGAAAATCCATGCCAAAAGAAACATTGCAACAGACTCAAAATTTAGGAACTGGAAATGTATTACTTTGGGCAGACAGTTATACTGCTATTTTTAAAAATTTTTACAAGTAGAAGTATGCAGCAATTATGAAGACAGGAAAACATGGAAAACTTGCATTTGAAAATGTATGAATATATTTAACAATCAATTATTAAACACTTAATACCTCTGATAATACAGAGAGAAATAATGCATTCACCCTTCATTTTAAACACTCACACCCTGAATTAAGAGAGACTTGTAAACCATACATCACTCAATACAGTGAACCAATAAAACCATGTATTGACCTAATTAAGAGAAAAAACAATTGTTATGGGAGCACTGAAAAGACAGATCACTGTATGTGGTGATATTACTTTAATTCTGAATCAGGTGTAAATTTTTCTGTGGATTTCTGGTTGTTGAAAGCATCTGCACCTGGGAAAGGGGCCCAGGAGGAGGCCCTAGCAGAACCACCATGGAGTTAGCATTGAAGTCTTCTGTTTCTAACTGTAGGCGTGGCTCACCTGCTGCCTTCTCCACCATGACCGCATGTGCCAAGAAAGAGTGATCTTCCTGAATGTGGGTTCCAGACAGATGATGAGTTAGGAATGGTGGGAACCCCAGTGAGACTGAGGAAGAGAAGGGATAATGGGAGCAGCATTAAGGATTTAGGGAAATGGTACCACTCCCCACCCCTGACCGAGAGTCCTGTTGCCGGTTCCCTCTGTCCTCTCACACCACACACACATAGCCTCTGAAAGTCCAATTTACACCTCCAGCTTCAAGGTGCTGAGGTGGGATCTCCTAGGCAGCTACTGCACTCTAAAGCAGAGGGATAGAGTGAGGTGGGCAGGGAGATGTAAATTGTATGTCTGGTTTCAGTAAATTGAGGGCTACAGAATCTCCTTTGCTACCCAGAACTTTCCAATGTGAGTCTAAGGTGAGCTAAGAGACTGGACTTTATGATCTAATGATTATGTAAAAATGACAGCTATGGGGATGAATCATTTTCCCTCCAATGTATTACTTCAGGGGCAGACATTTATACTGCTCTTGCCTAAACTGTGTCCCTTCAAAAGACATGCTGAAGGTCTAACCCCCTGCACATGTGAACATGACCTTATTTGAAAATAGGGTTTTTGCAGATATAATTAAGATAAAATGAGGTTATCAGAAGGGGCCTGGTCCAGTATGAGTGGTGCACTTCTAAGAAGAGGGAACCCTGAGCACAGAGATATACACAGGGAGGAGAGAGCATTCTTTGCAAGCTGAAGCAAAGAATGAGTGATGCAGTCACAAGCCAATGAAGACCTTGTATCACCAGATGCTAGAAGACACAAAGTAAAGTCTTTCCCTAGAGCCCTTGGAGGGGGTGTGGCCCTGCTGGTACCTTGATTTCAGACTTTTAACCTCCCAAACTGTGAGAGAATAAGCACCTGTTATTTTAAGACATCTCATCTATTAGTTTGCTATGGCAGCCCTAGGAATCTCACCCACCCACCATCATGAACACGGGAGCAATTGGGTCTGTGCAAATTCAAGTGACATTCTAAGGAGGAGGGGTGTGAATTTCCCATTACAGCCACTCACCAGGAGTTTCAGCCCATCTAGGATGTTTTTCTATGGGTCTCTTCCCCAACAGCCCAGACTGAGAGCATTCAATCTATGACTCCAGATACACTCAGAGAAGTAATTTTAGTTGTAATGAAATGGTTGTTTTTAAAGTGAGAAACATTGAAATTATTTAGTTTTATTGTATTAATTGATAGAAATTATGTGTAGCTGGGTTTAGTTCTTGAAACTGTTCACTTTATTCTTTCCCTAATAATATATACATCCTCTGAGGATATACACTATTCACAATTTCTTGTGCTTGCATGCCTTTTCACCATCGGGATGGATTAACAGGCCTTACTCCCACTGAATAACTCAGTTTTGTAACATTTTCCTTTATACTTAGAATTGTTTACACATCAGTTCTTTGACTCTTACTATGTGTGTGGAAACAATCTCAATAGACTGGGAACTTGGGTTATGGCAGACACATACAATGACACAGATTGGAACAAGTCACCTTGGTCCCTATTGAAATTCCCCAAATGGGACACCTCCTGAGAATCCATTTCCTGGGCTACTCCGTCATCTGTGCTGTAAGACTCTCAGCTCCTTAGGAACCTGGGCAGACATTGTAGCTGTGATGATGGCTCGCTGTTTCTGCATTGTCTCCTGCGCTGGGATGTGGAGCACTTTCCCAAGCAAAGTGCGGGGCCATGCCAAGTATTTGTGTCCCCTGCAGCTTCCCACAATGGGGACAGTCGTGGCTCACTCACAGAAATGGAGGGATCTTCCTAGTTAGTGCACCACACAATGCATCCAAAAGGAGGGCTTTGGGATAATAAATGGTTGGTGGCTCGCACTCCCAGTGCATTTGCAGGAGCCCTGACTGTGCATAGATCACCCTGTCGGAGCCCCACCGTGAGCTCCGTGAGAGTCTGGCCCAGCAGAAACCCCTCCATGGACATAAACCGATCAAGGTCCCTTTGTAAGCCAGGACAATTTGCTTAGGGAATTCCAGACAGAACAGGGAGCATTTAACCAGTATGTTTGGTGTGTGGCTCTCATCTTGATATGCAAAATAGAGGGAAATTTCAAAATCGAGAGTTGGGAGGGATGCATTCTTTTCTTCCCTATCACTTGTGGAACTACATGTAATATGAACATGATGGCTTTTGATGGTAGTGTTGAAGTAAAGTGTAAATAGTCACATCGCATGAGAGCAAAATCTTAAGGAATGATTCTGAATTAAGAAATATTTCAAGCTGGACTCCTAAAATGAGTTAATTCATAACTAATTCATGTCTGAAGTTCACATCCAGCCAAGTTTTTAGCGAGGGTTAGATGGTTTCCATGCAAGTTCAATGAATGGTGATCCTCATTTTTCTATCTCCCCTGCCTGGATCCTGGGTCCAAATGCTTTCACACCCAGAGAACAAACACAGCAACAAGGGATGCTGGCACTTCCAGTGAAGGAGACAGTGAACCCAAACAGGACACACTGTGCCTCAGGAAGCTGAGCAACCAGTGAATGACTCTCCCAGGGACTACACGGGCCCTTCCTAGACAAGAGACAGATTCTACAGTGAATTCAGGTCACCGGAGGCGCAGGAGATGCAAATCAGATGGAGTTACTGACTCTATCACTGTGCTTTTCCATAATAAAATAATAGCTGATTTTGTTCACATTGAAAGATTGATCTACATTCACATCACTAATTCTCCTTTTTCCTAGACCATTCAGTTTTCTAAGGACTTTTGCATTCTTAACATCCCTCACTGTTTTTTTTTTTCTTTCTCAACATGATATTAAGTGAAAGCTTAAAAATGACAGTGTGCTTTCTTCACTACCATGTTTTATACAACTTCAACAGAGCTGGTTTGGATGAAGTTTTGTCCCGAAGGGAAATCTTATATTTTAAACATCATTTGTTGCCTCTACAGCATTGGTGTTTTCCTGGCATCCCAGTAGAGAGGCACAGTGGTGTGTTACCCTCAGACTGGACCTCAGGTATGTTTATCTAGACTTGTTCAGATCCATAATACTGCAAGAACAATTCTCCCTGCTTGTCCTTTAAAATGCATAGCTCTTCTGAGGAAAAAAAAAAAAAAAAAAAAAAAAAAAAAAAAAAAAAAAAAAAAAGGCATGGCTCTCTCTCTTACATTTATTTATTTATTTATTTATTTATTTATTTATTTACTTATTTTTATTCAAGAGTTAAGATTTCTCCCATTTGATTAAAATGGTCCTATTTATATCACAGGTTTTAGAGGTTCATCCATTAAATGTGAATGTGAAGGCATAAGAAATCCACCGGAGTAGGAAATCACTTTGCATTTGGTGGCCAAAGATTGCCTTCTGTGCCACTGAGATTTAGATAAATGGTGGGAAGAACTGAGGGTTGATATTGGGTTGAATATCATCGAGGCCTCTGGAGGCAGTACCTCAGTCAGGGTCCAGTGAGGAGGTGGGATAACACAAGAGATAAGAACAGGGAAAGTTTCATTACTTACACTGGAGTGTTGACAGCATGGGGAATTGACTCAGAATGTGGTAAATGTAGAAAATGAAAAGGGAATGCTAACAATAATTAATGTTTCTTACTCTGTACTTTGTGCCAGGCACTGGGCTAATACCTTATACCACCGATCGGCAAACTGCAGCTCACAAGCCGCGGTTTGCTGCTCTGTTGACTAATGAGTATGCCAAGGACTGTATATGAATAGATAGACTGTCAGTGCTCTTTTATCTAAAGACTAGACTCTCCTGTCATACCCATGGAGAAGTCACAGATACACCTTAAATGGTTGAATCAGAAGTGCTTGGAGACCTGCTGGTATGACTAAATGGTTGAGTGCCCACTAATGAACCAAGAGGTCCTTGGTTGCATGCCCATTCAGGGCACATGCCTGGGTTTAAGCCGAATCTCCATTAGCTGGTGTGCGTAAGGCAGCCAATTGAGGTGTTGTTTTTTGTTTGTTTGTTTGTTTGTTTTTTTCCTCTTTGATGCTTCTATCTATCATTTCCCATTCTCTCACTCTAAAATATCAATAAAAACATATCTAAAAACAAAAGAAGTGGTTGGAGGTTTTAGCTGGTGAAATATGATGTAAGGATTCTGTCACAAGGGGATGGCTCTGCAGACAGCATGATGACCACTATGGCCCCTTCCATGTTACTGTGTGAAGGTCAGGTAATGCTGGTGATTATTTTCTAACAGCTCTGAAATGACCTTTGCTACCATGAATACAAATAGATGTTACTTTCTTTTCCCCATGAAAATTCACAAGCTATAAAATGTATATTTCCAACAGTGTTCTTCAAAGTGTTGTCTATGAAATATCTGCATCAAGATTACTCTGGAATCCTGTTAAAAATCCAATATTTGGGTTTCATCTATTGACTCAGGGTGGGAACTGATGTTTTACTAGTATTAGATAGCTTGGGTCTCTCTTATCACACTAAAGTTTTATGGCCATTGCCTTAAAGAAATTGCAAGGAAAATATGGTTTTAAATGCAAAGTAATGCCTTTATATGGGCTATATAATGTCTCAATATAATCCCTTTAATAGACTATTTTATTACCCAGTTAAAACAATTAAATTAGCTTAATGCTGCTTATGTTACTCAACATCAAATGGTGCATAAATATTCAAGTCCATTCAGTATCCGTAGAGGTGAATTGAAATGATGGCAATCAAACACTGCTGGGATGAAATACTTTCATAAAACTTCCAAAACATTAAGCAGCTTTAAGGATCAGGTTCCAAAGTATAGAATTTGGTGCATTATCAGAATTATAAGTGTCATGATGACATAATATAATTTGCAAGGAGGCTTTACCACACTCCTGTTTTCCTGGATAAATTAGCATTTCTGCATACCTGCACATGGACTCTGCCTCCTGTAACAAGGGCTGGCACCTGTGTTCACCAGCGAGGCTGTGCTGGTCTTGATTTGCCTTCTTTATGGGGTCCTACCTGGTTCTCTTTGGTTCATCTTGGAAGGCACATGCTTACTCACCTGGACTGAGGATGGTTTGTGGATTTTGTCTATTTTCTAAGGACCTGAATACATAGTTAATAGCTGTGGAACTAATCCTATATAGGCTATTTGTTATAGGTTCCTGTTGAGAAATGATTAACTTTTATGATTGTCTTATTAACTCTGTATATTTCAGCTCCTGATAGTCAATGTACATGGACATTGGCTATTGAAATCAACTGAACCACTTCTGACCCTAAAGCTGCAATAACTTTATAACGTGGGAAAGTAATTGTGCAACCTTGACCCCAACTTAGCCTTGGGTCACACCTCCTGGAAACTCTCCCAGAAGAACTTTCAGTAAACATATCAGCAGGTATGCATGGGGCAGTCTAGTGAATAACAGTGAAAACTATACCAGAAAGAATCCATGATTATGCAATTGCTTTTTTAAAAGAATGCAATAAATTGATATATTTAGATAACACATTTAATAAAATATTTACTCAGAGTTTGCCCACACTATCACAAGCAAGCATAAAAATCTCATTCATTCTTCTGAGTGATCCAGTTTTAAATAGTAAATAAGTTTTTCCTCTTGTTCTGTGTTCTAGCTACAAATATAGCTTTCCTGTATTTAAACTTTCTAAAAATTAATTTCATTTCAATTGATACATATATATTTTTAAATGTTAAGTTGTTTCTATTCCCCATCTTTTAGCCCTGACATTTTAAGTCTAGTTAATGTTTTCCACTGGAGATGGAAATCCACACAATTCATGACAAAAAAAAAAAAAATCAACCAACTCTTGAACCCTGGGGGTTCTGAAATTGATTGCCATAAATCTATGTCATTTGACAGCTGTAAAAGTCAAGAAAAGGAAGTGCTTTCAAAATAGAAATAAGTAACCTTTGACCTCTTTTCTCTGAGTAGTTTGATAGTGAAATTTTTACCATTTAAAAAAGATGTTTAAAGAGTTAAATTAGGTTCCACAATATATTTAGGGGAATGGTATTTATTGTTTATGAACAATAGCATCATCATTTACCTAGTATTCTTCTAGGAATTTTAGGAGCAGTTACTGAATTCTCAAAATAGAATAATTTCTTCTGATATAATTCAGAGGCACTGAAGCCATTTGCCTGTGGTTTAGATTTATTTTCTCAACAAATCATGTTTTGACTTTATCACTGCCACATCCCTGCAAATTCCTGCCTTTCTGCCATTGATGGGCTTGTTATCATTAAGCTTTGGGTGTCTCCGGAGCTAGACGACATCTGGGTTTTGGATCTAAGTTTGAAGTACATCCAAAGCCTTTTTAGTTACATCAGATAAAATTTCACCTGTACAATTTCAAACCTCACCATCCTTCAAGGGACTGAACATAATGTTATGCTTCTTTATGGTGGTTTATGCTTATTAAATATTAAAACCAAACATTACCACTATAAAAAGACTTTTACAGCCATGGGCATTTTCCCTGGTAGTAAAATTTTACTTAGTTTTATTATTCCTTCTGTAGGGCATATCTGGGATCTCAGAGAAACTACTGAACTAGAAACACAAGTAATATGTAATAGCTAGGAAGGGACCACACTGTACAGGACTAATAAAGAAAAACTAAAATCTGTATGAAATTTGATGTGAGCAGAATTACCTATGGGAAAAAATCTTCATATAAATACAGGTACAGTGTCATGTGTTCTTTCAAAAAGACCGTGTGCTAGATCGCCAATGTATTAAACTTCATCCAAACGTTTCTTTTAGAAAGTAGAAGGCAATAGCCCAAGCTTCCTACTGAGTGAATTCCCCTTCCCCAAAGGGTCATTATGCCACTTTATGGCTTAAGGTAATTTGTCATCCATTTGTCTTGGATTTCATAAGTGTGATGGTGTTCTTTAAAAAGGTGTTTTCATTGTTAAAGACCATACTCTGAACAATGGGAACTCTAGTACTCTGTGGTGGTTGGATGTACTTGACAGAGATGACAAACCAGTGGATTGCCTGTAGGTACCTATAAATCCTTCCCAGAATCAACAGAACTTCAATGTCATGAATATTCATGAGACCTCTGCAGGAGTCTAGTGGCCCTGTAAATGGCTTGGCAAAGCACTTTGAATTTCAAGTGAGATGAATTATTAAATAGCAACTACCAACTTAATGTAGCACTTACCTGTGCTTTGTAAAGGGAGAGGCCATGGGAAAGTTCAGTCATGCAGTAAAAACACCTTTTCTCCCAAAACAATCTTAGACTGAAAGGTAGCAGGGCTCTCGTGGGTGGGGGTGGGGCAGGCAGCATATCTGAAATGAGGTAAGATTTTCATTTGAGAGTATGTCTGAGACCTGTGCCTGGGAAGGGACAAATGCCCTTGTCCGTGGGCAGGGAGGGCTCAGGGCCACACTCAGGGCTGTTGCTCTTTATGCCCAGGCAGGGGGCAGCTTGTCCATCCATGGAAAGCAGGATTACAGAACATAACACTGGTGTAAAAACCTTGCAAAGATGGTTTTAGAGAAGGGTTCAGTGAAAAAGAAGCACAGGACAGTTGTGGAAGCTGAAAAAAGCCATTTGATATAACTTTTCAGAAGTGTGTCCTGGTTCAGCTGCCTATATCAGGATGCCTTGGTGGTCAGTGGCCATGATGACACAAAAGGAGGCTGCTTTAACTTTGAATAAAGCCATGTGGAAGCAAAGAGTTCACCACCTCAGGATGAAATGGAAGTTGGTTCTTTGGTGGCCAGAGAGTTTCCCTGTGAAAATAGGCTTTGTTCATGAGAACTATGACTTGGAGGACAGCTATGTGCCCAGCTATGGGCTAATGCAAGTCATACTTCTACCTGAAGTTGACCAGATTAAAACATTTCCAGATTTCACTAATCACTTTGTAGATATTTTAACTGGGTGGAAAGTATAATAGGGGAACAAAATATGAAAGTGAAGTGAAAAGGTTGGGTGGCCTGTGTACTGGGCTGAATGGTGGCCAAAATGATATATGCTTGTCCTAATACTTGGTACCTATAAATTGATCTTATTTGGAAAAAGGATATTTTCAGAAGGAATTTATTTAAAGATCTTCCATTAGGGACTTCTCAGATGATCCTGTGGGCACTAAATTCGCTAACAAGTATCCCCTAAGAGAGGAGAAGAGAGACATAGGAGTAGGCTGTGTAAAAATGGAAGCACAGATCGGAGGGATGCAGGAGTCACAGGAAAGGATAAGCAAGGAAGGGTCCTCCTCTAAAGTTTGGAGAAAGTATAGCCCAGCCAACACCTTGAATTTGGACTTCTGGCTTCTAGAACTGTGAGAGAATAAATTTATATTGTCTTAATCCAGCAGTGCATGGCAATTCATTCACAGCCTCCACAGGAAACTGAGTTGGCCAGGATCACTGGGCTTGATGGGGGACCTATGAGAGGATTAGGAAGAAGGCATCCAGCGAAGGAGCCACCCAAGGAGCTCTCTGCCCAAGGCCCTCTTTGAGTGCATCCTTTTCCCACCTCCTTTCCCCAGTCACATTCAGAGTGATGTAAGAACAGCCATCAGAACATTTAAAGTCAGTAAAAACTTAAAAAAATATAGACCACATATTTGATTAAATAATTGAACTTCTTTAATATATTGATTTGCTTAATACAGTATCTTTCAGGTTTCATAATGTAGCATAAGTTGTATTTGAACCCTTAGCAAAGCCTTTGTTTTTATTTCAGGCAATTGGGTAATCATCCCATTTCCAGAAACAAAAAAATATGTTTTTAAGAAATATTTATTAAAACTTTTCTTTGCTAAATAACTTATTGTTGTAATATTCATGATACAAAAAAAGCTGGGTAAAAACTCAATTACTTTAACTTTAAAAGAAAGATGACTTTGTTGGTCATCAGGAGATAATTGCCAAGAACCTAACTCAGCGACAAAAAGCACACAGAGCTATTTGTTGAATGAATGAGTGAACAAACAATTGTATATTAAAATTTTATTATTGTCTTTACTACTGGGTAAATAAACAGCATTTTTCTAAGACCTGTATTTTCATGACATCATAAGTGATAGTTTTTTAAATTTTGAAACTAGAGGCCTGGTGCAGGAAATTCATTCACATTTCCAGCTCTAGCCAGGGCCTTTCTTACCTGGCTGCTGGCTGCCAGCTAGGGCCTTCCTTCGTTCCATACCAATCTCTGGTGGTCAGCACATTTCATAGTGAGCAATTGAACTCCCAGTCTGCTGGTTGAACTCCTGCGGGGGCACTTTGCATATTAGCATTTTATATATATAAATTATACCATTAAAATAATTCTTTTTTCTTCTCACTATCAGATGAGCCATAACATTTTTTTGAAAACCAGTAGACCCATTTGTCACTTTTCTTTTGGGTGATTTTGTTTATATATTTACAGATTATCTTCTGCTCTTCTTTTTTCACCTACTCAGTGACAGAAATGTGACAGAAATGTAAATTCTTTTTCAGTGTGTCTTTTCACTTTCATATTTGCTATCATTTTATTTTCAATATGAATGTTTCTATTATATTCATAGATTGTTTTGAAATATTTGCAATAGATATTTTAAATTAAATATGAATATTTCACATAATTTACAATGCTGACAGGTGATGTTGAACTTACGATGTTTTCTACTGACTCTATTCACAAGTGAAGTAAAGGAAGCTTTATATGCAGAAGTACACACACCCACAAGGCATCAAAATGAGCCTCTTGGTAGTGTCAGTCTGTCTTAGCTGAAAGAAAATCTGAGGCCAGCTCTGTATTCACAGAGCAGCCCTGCTCTTGGGAGTCAAGATGATGCCAACAGGACAGGGCAAGGGTGCTGAAGCCACAACTTAGAAAGCTGAAATAAAGGAAAGCAAGTGGAGCTTTCTTTATGCAAAATAGTCAGTGCCAATAGAAAGAAACCCAGCGGGCCCATCATGCTCCACGAGCTGCCTGAGTGCCAGCAGAAGATTCTTTCTCAGTCACTGCAATTGTTCCTGTTTAACATGGCAGCCCTAAGCCAGACATAATTAGGCTTTTTATTGACAAATTGTTTGTGCCAAGGCTTGACAGGTTGGGAACCAAAATGGTACTGCTGCATTTTTTAAAAGTCTGAACCAGACAAGATGTTTAAAAAACAAAAGTGAATACAACAGAAAAACACTCTAAAGTGAGATCAAAGTTCACATCATGTTTGATCCAATAATTTAAATATGTTTTTCCTGGTCTTTACTGATTTGCTATAATTTTCAGTCTACTGGGTGTAATATATTCATGGAGGAATTGTGAAGTCTCAGTTTATACAATCTAAAAACAATTTAATGTGAAGAAGAAATCTCAATTAGTAGAGATCTTTAGACATACTATGATGTTACACACCTTCTTGTTCTCAATATTGACTGCACATTTTCTAAGATCATCTACGTGTGCCTCATGGCTACCTAGTGTGCAGTCCAGGGTCTATATCCTGACAGAGTTTTGTAATTCCTCATCCTAAAAACTGGGGTGAGAGTTGGAAGCATGCAAGAGATGACTTGTTAATGGTGCAAAATGAGATACAAAGAAAAAAAATGGAATGATGCTAAAGTTCATCTTTTAAAAAAAATTAAAAAAAAAAATATATATATATATATATTATTGATTTTTTAAAGAGAGGAAGAGAGGGATAGAGTGTTAGAAATATTGATGAGAGAGAATCTTCGATCAGCTGCCTCTTGCACATCCCCTACTGGGGATGTGCCCACAACCAAGGTACATGCCCTTGACCAGAATCGAACCTGGGACCTTTCAGTCCATGGGCTGATGCTCTATCCACTGAGCCAAACCGGTTTTGGCCTAAAGTTCATCTTTAAGTGAATGTCAAGACCATTTCTTAAGATGGAAATGCTTAAAGACAGGGACAAGTTGGAGGTTGGCAATAAAATTCAAAATAGACCCATCTTTCAAAAAACCTATTCTTGGGGGATGATGCTGTTGAGCCCCACTTCATAGTCACCTTATTGTCATTCTTTGCCTTCATCGGAGTGCATTATTGCTATAACTAACAACCCCAAATCTCAGTGGTTTCTCACATCCTAAAATAAGATGGAAGGTGTGGGGGAGGCCCTGCTTCCCAAGGGATTTGCATACTCTTGCCTACTGGCCACAACACCAGTATTATCACTTTGTAGGCTAATCCATGCTCTGAAGTTCCAAGTGGTTATATTCTTTGCAATGTCTTAAATTATGCCATTTACATCCACTTTTTACATATCCCTGCAGGTGAGTTTATTCAACCCACATACGCCATGGATGAGTGAAAACAACCACCAGTTAGAAGGGCAGCTTCTCCATAAACATGACTTGATGGAGAAATTGGTATCTCACATACTTCTGATTAAATGACAACAGTTAAACTCTTTTTTTTATTGTTCATATATTTGATTGTGTCTTGATCAGAGGAGGGACTTTCTGATCCAAGTTGAGCTGATATCCTTGGCTTAAATGAGATGCATCCAAATAAAGATCTATTGTAATACTGTCTTATACACTAGGCCAAATATAAGAAAACAAGCTCTAAATTAGGCTGCTTCTTTGACTTCAAAAATGTGTTAATTATATTAATGCTGTATGTTATAATGTGATTTCATCTTCAATGATTCTCTTAATAAGACAAATACCACAAAACATCATATCCTTTTGGTTTTGTTGGGCTATTTTTTCCAGGTAGACAACCATAGATGGTGCCAGTTTGATGTGCATTCAGATTTATTTTGTTAGCGCACACCTGTGGGGACCCCTCAGGATGCCCTAGAACTTGGTCTCTTTGTTAACAGTGCATTTTGAAGTTCCCTCTTGCAGAGCACAGAGCGTGCTGCCCACACCTCTTCCCCTTGGCTGGCTGGGCTGCTTTTAGATGCAGGAAACTATGGAGGCCATGAAAGCAGCCCAGCCACGTGTCACCGTGTGCCTTGCTGCTCACAGCCTGGAGGCAAGCAACTTTCCCGCCTTGACAAAGCAAGTTTGCTGTCAGCGATTTCTCAGAGCAAATGCATTTCTGTTTTAAGTTTGAAGAGGGAAATCTGCAAGAAAGAAGAAAGTGGGAGCTGAGACTCGGGTGTGTGTGTGTGTGTGTGTGTGTGTGTGTGTGTGTGTGTGTGTGCGTGTGTGTGTTTGTGTGTGTGCAAAGCTCTGGAAGACTCATTAGATCTCCAGCTTTGAATTGGTGACAAACAAGGCTGATTTAAAACAGGTGACACTGCAGCCATCCAATGATAGGCAACACTCTGCTCGCCGGTTTTGTCTTTCCCTTTCCTAAATGGCTGTGAACCAATTTTTAAGAAGCTCCTTTTCATGTTGACTCTTGACCAGGGAAAGCCCCAAAGCTCTTGCAGAAAGGGGAAGAATGAGAGGTCAATCCCCTGAGACTCAGGGAAGCAAAAAAGAAAACAAATAAAAAGGATAGCCAAACTTTGTGGAGATTATAATAAGGACAGCATGCTTCTCTTTAAAAGACAACTCAGAAGAGTGAAAGAGACATGCAGGGAGGGACTGACAGGAGTCCCCTGGCGGAGGGACTGACAGCAGTATATGATGGGAAACAGGGATCTGGCTTGCCTTCAGAGGAGGCACCACCAGCACCAGTTGCAGATAGTACTCCAAGCTTTCCCACTAGAACTTGCAGGTTTATCTTTTCATACATTGGGAATATTTTAATTCAGCATCATAACTGGGAAAGAGTTGAGGCTACCTGGGAAAAGTTTGGAGGGTGAAGCTGCTTCCTTTTCATTTTAGCCACTTTATGCCCTTTTGGTGCCTGTTTTTACTTAGGAATCAGAGAGTCCTTCTGTCCCAGCTTTCCAAGGTTCTTCAGCTTAGTATTTTGCAGATCTTTACTCCCCAGAGAAAGGCACACTGGCATCTGCCTTCTTGAAGGGACAGGTTGCCTAGAATGCTAGCTTTTAATTCTTTTTTAAAAAATTTCTTTATTGATTAAGGTGTTACATATGTGTCCTTATTCTTTCCTCCCCTTTTCTTCACTGAGTTAACCTGTTAAACTTAGCACAAAAGACTAGCCTGAGTCTAATGCTCCACCCTTTGGACAAAGCATTTATGTTTAAACAGGGTCTCTGGGGCCTTAATCAGAGGGTGTGTGAGGTTGGAACATCCAACCTGAGGCTGGACAATGTGTGTTATTCTTGTGGCTGCCCAACTCTCATCTGGTGGATTCTTTCCTGCTCTAACTGGCTAAAGGGCATGGTGCTCTTACGTCTAAGAATCCTCACCAGCACTTGTTGTTTGTTGATGATAGCTATTCTGACAGGTGTGAGATGGTATCTCATTATTGTTTTGATTTGCATCTCTGTGGTATGTCTAAACAATGGAATACTATGCTTCTGTAAAAAAGATGGAATTCTTATCATCATTTGCAACCGCATGGATGGAACTGGAGAGCATTATGTTAAGCAAAATAAGCAGTCAGAGAAAGATAAATATCACATAATCTCACTCATTTGTGGAATATAATGAACAACATAAACTGATGAACAAAAATAGAACAGAGACATAGATATATCAAACAGACTTTCCAAACTATAAGGGAAGGCAGGGGGTGAGGCTTTAAGAGATCAACAAAAGGACTTGTATGCATGCATATGAGAATAACCAATAGACATAGACAGTAGGGGAGCAAGGGCTTGTGCTGGGGGGTGGGAGTGGCTGGGGAGAGGTCAATTGGGTGAGGAAAGGAGACTCGTGTAATACTTTAAACAAAGAATTTAAATAAAAAAGGCAGATGTCCACCAAAGCAGTGCTTTCATCATTCTTACCTGACCAGTTGGATTTGAATTTAGAAGGCCTGGTTTTCCTCCTTCATAATCCAGTAATAGCTGCTGCAGACAGATGTGTAAGATATATCTTTGTGACCACAGGGGTGGCCTGGACAATGATTGGATGTTTGCAAAGGATGAACACAGGGTGGGCGTGGAGACATCTACTGGGAACCTGGTAAGGGTGAGGAAGGGCAGAGCCATGGTGACAGATGTTGGCATCAGCAACTTGGGCTTTACTTCTATTTGACTCCCACAACTGTCTTGTGAAGTAGGCAGAGTCAGATATTTCAGAGTCCACTTTTAGCAGCCCCCTCACCCCCCCCCCCCCCCCCCCACCCCCTGGTCCCTGGCACTCTGCAGGGCTCTGAACATGATGTGATTAGTCCCAGTGAGACCAGGGATCACTAGGATGTAGGCTCAGGAGACAAATAACTCTTCCCATTAAAGTGAGTCCAGGACACAAGACTGTTTAACTTTACAGGAAATCATGGCCCTCTTCACACCCCAAGTATTGTAAAGCAAGCCACACAAGTTTGATCTGCTCCAAAACAGAGACTTGTGTTCACCTACACCTAGTATACACACATTTCATTGAAATTAACTGTTACTTGGCCTCACTGCACTAATAGACCCCTTGCCCTTGGGGTATAAATAGGTCACTGGATAAAAATGTTATGTCCATGATATTGATGAAGACTAACACACATTAAAATATAGACTTCTACACAGATTTAATTTTGAAATATGTATACTTATGATAAGTATGTTATTTCAAATGGAACTTTTTTTTTTTTTTGCTGATGATCTTCAAAATATGGACATAATTGTTTTGAGGGTTTTTTTTAAAACATATTTTATTGATTTTTTACAGAGAGGAAGGGAGAGAGATAGAAAGTTAGAAACATCGATGAGAGAAAGTCATGGATCAGCTGCCTCTTGTACACCCCCTACTGGGGATATGCCCGCAACCAAGGTACATGCCCTTGACCGGAATCGAACCCAGGTCTCTTCAGTCCCCAAGCTGACGCTCTATCCATTGAGCCAAACCGGTTTCAGCTGAGGTTTTGAAAAGATAAAGAAGATACAGGAGCAGATATTTTAAAACTTGTATCATGAAACTTTTAAAGAATGTAACAGATGTATATATTAATAAGACACATTATATTTCCATTATATTTTAAAAGAACTGTGATTAAGGACTGTTTAAACATTGTGTTATTTATAGAATACTAGAGGCCCAGTGCATGGAATTCATGCACAGGAGAGGGGAGGGGAGGGTTGTCCCTCAGCCCAGCCTATACACTCTCCAATCTGGAACTTCTAGAGGGATGTTCAACCACCCGTTTAGGCCTAATTCCACTGGCCTAAATCCAGGACTACTGCTCTCCTCTGTTGGCCTAGTCACCCCCAACTGCCCTCCCTTGCTGGCCTGGTCTGCCCCAACTGCCCTCCTCTGCCAGTCTGGTCACCCTCAACTGCCCTCATCTGCTGGCTTGGTCACCTCTAACTGCCCACAACTGTCCTCCCTTGCAGGCCATCTTGTGTGGCCATCTTGTGTTCACATGGGGGCAGCCATTTTTGACCACATGGGGGCAGCCGTCTTGTGTCTTGGAGAGACAGTCAATTTGTATATTACTCTTATATTAGATAGGATATCCAATTCCTGTGTTTTGTTTTTACGGGAATATCTTTCTTTCCTCTCTTCCTTCCCTTCTTTTCTTTCATATGTTGATACTTATTCTGGCAAAAGGGAGTGAACATGTATTGAGTATAAGATTGTGAATAAGATCTCTTCTCTGTTTCCCAAGAAACATGTTCTAATTCAAGAGAAAAATAATGTGATGAGAACTATAGTAGACAAGAGACAAATTAATAGGCTGTCAATAACTATGACTCAATAACATAGTAGAGTCTCATTAAACCATAGTAGGGGCAAGAATGAGGGTGTGGCTGGAAACCCTATTTCCAAATTGCTTATAAAGTTCCTGCAGGAGTAGTTCTGTTTCACATGCACACACAACACCCTTTGCACTATCAGCCCTGTATCCCAGTCCCATCCTCTGGGTCAGGGCTTCCTATCTGACACCCAAGCCAGCTCACCTTGGATGGATGTGCACTCTTCATAGTCCCTGCTGATACCTTTCCCTCCTACAATCCCCTTCTCAGTTGACTTTGTGTGAAATCCTTTGTAACAAATGATTTTCAACACTAAAAGTCATTTTTACTCAGAGCATCTTCTGAACTTTCAGGCAGATGGATGGCTGCAGATACTGTGGCTGGTGCCCAAGGGGCTGGGGATTCAAGGCCACTTGAGCAGAGTCTATGCCCAGTTCCCACAACCACTTGGCCAACTCTGATGGGGTCACATGTTGCTGCTAGGTGGTAAAAGCATGCATATATTCTACAGATTCCCAAGAGCACTTGAGCCTGAAACCCTTTTGGGAGGAATGTGATTCCCAGAGTGCCTACTGGGCTCACCCAGCTCCCTCCAAACACTGTTCTGATTCTGGAGCCTGACCCACCGGCCCACAGCATCACAATTAGTAGGCCTGGCTTTATCTAAATTAAACTCTGCTGGAAAATGAAGCATTTTGTATTATAACAATTCCTGTCTGTTCTTTAACACGAGAATAAAATATAAAACTTTTAATTAAGGTTTTTTTTTTAATTATAAAAACTCTAAACTGTTCCAGGATCCTATAAATGTCAATTTTCAATGTTTCTTCTTCTTCAAGTCCATCTTCTTGGTCTCTTGTTAGATATTATCTATCTATCCTGAGAACTGCCATAAACAACATGCTAAATGTGGTACATTGTTTGAACAATAACTTAACTCTTCTCATTCAGGTTTTCCTGTCACTTCCAGAGCACACGAGATTTTTACTGAAACTTATATATCTCAAAACAATGTCTGGGCATAGTCGGTACTAATCAAGCAATTTCAAGCTAAAAACAATTTGGTTTCACAATAAGGAATCAATAACACTGAGAATGTCTTTGCAGATTTCAGCTCTAAGCTTAGCAATTAACTTCCATATGCTACTAGGCTTTCATAATCATTATATATTATGTGATACTGTATTCTTTAATTAACTCACATCTTAATAGTAATTCATATTTATACCCTTGATTAGTAGTATGTAATGTTCACAGATGTAATAAAAACTGTGCTTAGATGAACATTTCTTGATTCAGAATTATCACCAGAATGGAGATGGTGATGGAAATGAAGATGGAGACCAATGTGATGGAGGAGAAGGAGGAGGAGGGGGAAAAGAAGGAGGAGGATTAGGAGGAGGAAGGAAATAAAAGAAACATAATGACAGAAGCTTAACAGTATGATGATTTTAAAACACCATCACCATTTGAAAACCCCAAACAAGAGGCAGCACCTTAGGTTTGTGAATGTGGTGCTGGGACTGCTGGCTCCCTGCTTCCCTCCTTCGGCAGTTTCTTAGCCTGCTGTAGATTGAAGAAAATAGGAATAAGCATCTTTCGACCACAAACAGATGTGCTTGATAAAGAAAATGTCAGCAAAAATACTAAAGCAATGTGTCACAGCAGCTTTCTGACAGATAGAGGGAAAAGGTAAAAAATGTTCTATCATGTCCGACAAGGTGTTCTTTTTGAGATTTAAAGATCACTGTGCAACTTTAAACATGTTTGTCACTTTGGCTGTGACTGGAGCTATCGGGGGCTTCAGAAGAACTTTATCAGCTGACGGAGGGGGAAAGAAGGCAGCCCGCGCCCATTTATCTCAGCTCGGTTCCCTTCAAAGCCAACAAATAAATTACAGTGTACATTTGATACAAATTGATTTCTTAACTCAAATAACAATGTTGTCCTCCCGGTCGGGCCATGTGTCACTCATTCGCGAGCCTGAGTGAAAGCCTCAATCTGTCTGTGTGACAGAAATAGGCCTGATGCTGCGCACCCAGGAATTCTAATCACCAGGGCCGGCTGCCTTTGTGGGTCAGCCCTGATAAGGGGGATCAGGCCGCCTTGTCACCAGCACCGGGGCCAGTCCACATGGTCCCAGCACACTCTCCAGGCCCTGGAGTTGCCATCCTATTTCATGTAGGAAAATGAGATCTGGCCACTGTGCTTCCTTGCTGCTGGCGGGGATGAGGAGCCAGAACTGAAGTGAAAAGCAGCCCATTGAATATCTTCAGCTGATCTTATCAGCCGCGGGAGAAATGAGATATTGGCAGGGACTGTTGAGTTTCTCAAAGCAGCACAGGTTCAGAAGGTTGCGAAGTAGGCCATAAGCTAATTGGATTTGCCCTGACTTGATAAACAGTGGCAGCCCCACTGCCAGAAACACAGATATCGGGTGGCTTTTGCTTTGTTTAAATTGAATTCAGGAGAGGGGGGGAAATCACACCAACCCTTTTGAGTCTTCCTGAAATGCCATCCCACAGGCATGGAGTCACCCTCTGCTACAGAAGTGGCTGGCTTCTGATTTTCATCAGTGTTTAGCCTTGCTACCCCTGATAGCAGGCACCCATCAAGATTTTAGAGCCCAGGGAACCAGTTTCAATCACTGAATCTCCGCACTGACCCCTCTGTGGGTGGTGTTTTCCAGTGGGTGCTAAGGAAGAGCTGCTTCTTTTTAATTGGCAAACAGAATATGGTCTGCATGCCATGTGTGTACCCTAAGGATAACATGTTCAATGTACAGGCAGTATTTCTCAGTTCATCTTCACATTCATAGGACAATTCTCAGCTTTAGAGCTATGAGACTGCGATAGAATCTCTCCCTCCTCCCCCAAATCTCCATATCCTGAAGGCATTTGTAGTTTTTAATATATAGTAGCCGATATTTAACATTGACCTTGGGCTAGAAAATATAGAGGCCTTAGAATGTTGAGATGACATCTGGTTGAGATAATCTTACCCAAGATATATTATTTCAGTCAAGTTTAACATATTGGAGTTTCAAGGTGAATTTTGATTAAATGTAGATTAAAAAAACACACAACGTCATATTGCATTATATGACCTCTTTAAATTCTTTCACAACCACAGAATGAGATCAATCTGGTTCAATCCTGTTTCTAACAAGACAAGGAATCAAACTGTACCCCACTCATGGGTAACACTGTGAACCCCTCACTTATCTCTCCCTCCCCCCCAAGTCCCCTCCACTGTCCACAGATCCACAGGACATGAGCTGACCTTGAGCTCTGGAATCTATTCAGAAAGAAAGGTCCGCTGTCCAGGACGATCTGGTGCTGAAACCATTACAAATTCACCCCAAACCCTGGATCAGGGAGGCACCTTTGAGACTTGTCTCCTTTTGCTGGCTGACCTCACAATAAAAACTCTTCTTTTTCTGAAGAATCAGTGATTCAAAATTCTTAATCTAGCCATTTAGCTCATTCAGTCTTTCGCTCTGATAATACACTGTTCCCAGTAGAGAAATAGCACATTATCAAATGCTCGGGCAGCAAATGCACAATTTTTTCCAATATCTTTTGCTAGGTTCTTTAAAAATGCTTGCATTATAAATATTCAACTCTAAGCCAATTAATACAAAAATACAAAGTTATATAAGATTTTTTCTCATGGGTACATCAGAGAATATTTATGATTAAAATCATATTTAGTATCTGTTTGTTCGTTTTTTGTTGTTGTTGTTTGTTTGTTTTTTCTTTTTTCTTTTTTGCCGCAACATTTATCAAGGGACAGTTGCAATCAGGGTGCTGGATTGGAGTTTTAGAGGATAAAATAAAAGTAGCTGAAGACTTCCTATGAAAGGGCATACTATTCAGTTTATTTCTATGTATAAGGTTGCGACCATGGTCAAGCCTAATGCGACACACACTATTCTTTCTGATAGATGATATCACATCAGACATATATAAGAATCAGTCCTTAAAAGTAGTTGCTCTGTTTCTGGAAAAGTTGATTTGGAGTTTGCTGTTCTGATCTCAGGCTTCAGGGTACCTTGTCCCTTCCCCTCTGCACTGTTCACACCTGTAGGATCACCATCAAGGTGGCAGAGGATATGCCCCCATCTCCTGGCCCCACTGGAAGACAACTAGATGTGAAGTGCAGTGTAACACCAGGCCAGTCCCAAATGGGTCATGAATAAGCAGGGACAATAATCCAATTTCTTTCACAGATAATAATCCAATTGAACTTCTATGGAAAGAACTGAGAGTTTGGAAGGAAGGAGGCTCAGTGTGGCTCCTCTGGATGGCTGGAGAAGTGGGGCCCATGGGTCGGGGACCTGAGTCTCCTCAATGCACACTGATGCCCAAAGATTCCTTCACAGCACTGGGCAGTATTACAGATGGCTAACAGAGTTCCCAATTACAGAGACTTGATTACATTTTCCAAACTTAAGTGAGTTATTAATACCTTTTTGCCTTTTGAGATATTAACCCTATCAATTTATTTATCTAAAAAATATATATCACCTGCTTACTATGTACCTCAAGTAGCATCAATGAAGGTACATGTAGCTTGATTCATAGCTAAGAGACAAAATAGACATCAACTATGAACTGAATTTAAATGTCAATAAAACAATGTGCTGACAATTGAAAAGTACCAAGTCAGAAACATGGGATGTTTCTTAACTCAAATAAGTATGGGATGGATGCTGCTATTTTAAGTAGTGTGGTTGGGGTTAGCCCCATGGAGCAGGTACCATTGGAGTGGAGACTTGGGAAGAGGGAGCTGGTGGTGTTCTCACCAGGAGGACAATGTTCCAGGAGGGGGTACAGCCCAGAGTCCTGAGAACCTGGGATGCTCAAGAACAAGCAAGGAGGCCTATATGGCCAGAGGTGAGTGAATGAGACAGAGGCAGGCAAGAGAGTCATAACAAGGTATTCTGGAGGGTCTGGCAGAACAGCTAGGGCATTTTCTAAGAACTCTTTCTCACAGGGATAGGGAGCCATTGATCTAATCAGTTCTCTTGCCATAGGTCAAAGGGTGATAATTGCTAAAACCCTGAGAGCAATTGCCACACCACAGATGTTATTAAAAGCACCTAACACATATTAATTCATTTGGTCATGATAATCTTGTGAGGGAGGAATGGATCCCCTTTTCCTGGTGTGGAAATAAAATAGAGGCTCAGAGAGGTTGAGAGGGTTACCCAAGATCACACAGCGACAAGTGATGGGATGAAATTTAAATGCAGGCAGAGGCTTCATGGCCACCCCTGCTTTCTGTTTTAGGTCTTCCTGAGTACCTGAGCACCCCTGTTCCTGGGAGGTGTTTTCATACAGGCTGTGCTGCATTTATGCACAAGGAGGAACCGAATACTAGAGCATTGTTTTAAGGTTTAGTGGGCTTTTCTATATGAAAACAGATCTTGGTGAAAAATCGGTGTGTGTGTGTGTGTGTGTGTGTGTGTGTGTGTGCGCGCGTGTTTAAGTAATTTGTCTAAATACCTATTTGAGGTTTTCTGTCCCCAAAGTAAACACCATGCCCAATGTTCTTCTGGGTGTCTGCTGCAGAAATAGAAAATACTAAATCAAGTCTTGTTTTCTGGAAAAAAGTCTGCTGAATAAAATGCAATATTATAAAAAAGTGCTATGAAGCAGAAAAGAGCACGTTCCATCATGTTAAATAAAGTAAAGAAAACAATTTAAAGCAAACTTTCCTTCAAATTAAAATGCAGGTTTATTTTTAAAGAAAGAAAAATCACCCTTCACTATAGCTGTGTTTGGGACACAAACCCTTGATATAAAATTGACTCTGCCTTAAAATATTTTTTTTTTGTATAATGATTTATTCCTTTAATGTTTTGAGTGTTGTATTATCTTTGGATGCATATCAACACATTGTAGAAGCAAAGGGGAGCAGCTTGGGGATACCAGAGAGAAATTTCAATAACATAATTACCGTCAGTTGCAAAGAGACTTTCTAAGAATTTAGTGAAATCTGTCTTAGTCTGCTCAGGCTGCCATACTAAATACCTCCGACTGGGGGGCTGAGACAACAGAAATCTGTTAATCTGTTTTCTCAGGATTCTGGAGGCTGGAAGTCCAACATCAAGATCCAGCAGTTTAATTTGTTTCCTTCTGAGAATCCTCTTCCAGGCTTGTAGACAGCTGCCTTCTTTCTATCTATCTATCTATCTATCATCTATCTATCTATCTATCTATCTATCATCAAGAGAGGGAGGGAGGGAAGGAGGGAGATAGAAAGATTTGGTATCTCTACTTATCAGGACCATAATCCTATCCTATCAGGGCCCCACCTCAAGGACCTCATTTAACCTTAATTACTTCCTTACAGCAAATATATTCACACATTCATACTGGGGGTTAGGACACCCTTGGGGACACACTGCAGCTCATAGAAGTGTATGTGGCTTTGGTGCAGGATGAATGGGAACATTTATAGATAGGGTGTTGCAACTGGAAAAAGCATTTGGCTTCTGGAAACTGCCATGGAAATCGTTATAATGAAAGTGCACTCAACTTGGAGATAGTTCACTTAAAAAAGTTTATCACCCATCTGTCCACCAACCAATTGAAAAAAAGTATTTAAAATCCCATTTTGGAATCTGCCAAGATGGCCTGGGGCCCAACCTTCCCCTGACCTTGAAACCTTAGGTCACAGAGGTGTTGGTTTTCCTTTACTCTATTAGCTATTATTGGACACTCCAAAATATTTTACTGTACTTACATTGCTGGCTTGTTTCTTTCTTATATTCTATGACAGTATTTTAACTAAACCTATTTCAGCAGGATTGTACCCAAACATTCAGCATAGCATCTGTAATAGATGTTTTTTAGATGTAAGAATATATTGTCCACAGTGCCATGTGCACTTTCAAAGCACTTTACCGTTCGCACGTATGTGGAAACATCCAAGTGCAGTCCTCACTTCATGAGCAGGATCCTTGCAGCCATTTACTAGTGGGGCGACTAAGATGCTAGGACAGCTAAGGACATGAATGAAGAACCCTTCCTCTCTTCCCTCTTCCCCCCAACACACACACAAGTCAGGGCAGAGCTGCTGTTGGGTGTCTGAGTTCTAATTTAGTAATAAACTGACATTGGGATGAAACACAGCATTTCATTCCCAGGTTGCACTGGAAATTGAAATCTAGCAGTTCAAGTTTCTAATATACAGATAAAACAACAATCTTCTTAAGGAAAAACATTAAGAATATGATATGTTTACTCTTTAAAAAGTCTCTGTCATTAATGGTGTTCTATGAATGCAACATATCCTCCACGTTGTGAGGGAGATGTTTTCAACCTGTAGAAGATACTTCTCAAAGATCGATTTGTGATCATATTAACCTTGGCACTTAGAATGAAGCAATATATAAGTTGTCAATCAACACACTAGGATTTATCCCATGTCACTTATGAGGCTTCTCCAGCTGGGAGCTGAGCAGCACTTGGTACATCAAGATGGTTCCTCACTATCTGCTGCCTCCTGCCAAGTGGTCACTAATAGCTCATTAATTTACCTTGGACATCTTCCTAAGCCCCACAATGTCACCTACACCACATGCCATTGGGCAAAGGAAGTCACAAGGTAAGTCCACAGTATAAAAGTTTTCCTCCCTTTTAATGTAAGGAGTGGTAAGCTCTTGCATTCACAGATAGATAAGAGATTGTGGGGGTGATTTAATGGCATTGATTATAGAGTCCATTTTAATCTCATTTAATAGCTACTGAAACATAATCCACACAACATATGCTTAACTAATATTAATTGACTAAATTGAAAAAGTTCTACAAGACTTATTGCTCCTGGAAAAGCTCAGAGAACATTCTGTGACCCCATGACAACTGTGCTTCAGGAATGCAATGGCCCAAACATTTGTGTTCCCCCAAATTAATATGTTGAAGTTCTTTTAAAAACATATATTTTATTGATTTTTTTGTTTACAGAGAGGAAGGGAGAGGGAATGGAGAGCTAGAAACATCAACGAGAGAGAAGCATTGATCAGCTGCCTCCTGCACCCCCCCCCCACTGGGTATATGCCTGCAACCAAGGTACATGCCCTTGACCGGAATCGAAGCTGGGACCTTTCAGTCCTCAGGCTGACACTCTATCCATGAAGCTAAACTTGTTTTGGCAATATGTTGAAATTCTTTTAACACCTGGTATGATGGTGTCAAGAGGATTTAAAGAAGTGTTGCAGTCACACAAGGAAGCTTGATGAATAGTATTAGTGCCATTCTAAGAAAAGGCAAAAAAGCTCTCTTACCCTCTCTCTGCCATGTGAGGACACTGGAGAAGCCCTTTGGAAGGACATGCTCTCATCTTGGACGTCAGCCTCCAGAACTGTCAGAATTAAATGTCTGTTGTTTATGACACCTTTCCCCCCAGTCTGTGGTACTTCGTTATAGGGTCCTGCTTCGGGAAGGAAGTCCACAGAAAACCCTCTGATTTTTTAAACATTCCAATATTTTCTGAGGCTGTGCTGATACATTTAATGTGGATACTGTAATGGCATGTACAGGGTCCATTATTAGTCTATGTTGAACTTCACTTTGAAGTACATTTACTTGGAGGATAGTCCAGGATATCTTCCCATCTGAAAGTCAGAAAACGAGCAGCTTTAATTTCACCTACAAAACTTTCATTTTTCTGTGTCATGTAACTTAACATATTCACATTTTTAATAGGAGACAGGTATGTATTCTGCCTACCACATGTTGTTTATTACAAATTGCTGCTGCCTCTTGACTTGTCTATATCACTGCATAGACATACCATAACCAGTACAGTAGCCACCAGTGCAATACCCATTAGTCATTCAATTGAAATTAATTAAAACAGAGTAAAAACAAAAATTCAGTTTCTCCATTGCACAAGGCAGATTTTTAGTGCTCAGTAGCCACCTGGCTGGCAGCCACCATATTGCACAGCATGGATATAGAGCATTCACATTATCACATAAAGTTCTGTTGGATGACACTGGTGACTATTTATCCCTGAGTACAGTGAGGTGTGTAGTTGGCTTGTGGATGCATAGTGCTCAGCCTGTACCAGCATCAAATTGGCAATCATCCAATATTTACTAATGAATGGATGACAATGAATAACACATGCAGTGCTAAAGCAGAAGGTAGTGCATAAACTTTGGTCTCTCCTTTTCTAGTCAACAAGCAAACTCACAGGCATTTGCAGTGACATGAATGCAGTATCTAAGTGCTTACAGAGAAAGGGAATGAGAATTCATTTGTAAATTAACTTGGAGACAACTGACTTTAGCTACAGATTGAAAAAGGCAATTAATGATCCAAATGGCCAAAGCAGCCAGGAATAGGCAAAATTTGCCATTTGTCAAGTGCCAATGGCTAAAAGTGGCCTTAATTATTTTCATCAGAATTAGATTTTATTCTCTATATACTGGTAATTAAGATTTTTTCCTCTCTTGTATTTTGGAAACTCTGCCATGCCTCTGCTTCACAGCACTTTAGAGGCATGTGTGTGCCTTCTGTGTGTGTATTGGTGGTGGTGAGGTGGTGGTCGGGTGGGGAATGAGACAGAAAAATTTAAGCCTAAAGGATTTAATTTAAGAAGTTCCACTCTTCCAGGTATAGTAAATGTGTCTGTCATAAAAATGAGTTTCATCATTGGAAACTTTGCTTCATGCTAACTCATGGTATATTGACAATAGGCACCTGCAGCCTCACTGATATTCCCAGACTATCCCCTGGCTTCAACAGCTTGTGAGGAAAAAGAACATGGTGACAGGGGAAGTGAGGGGAGACAGTGTGGACAGGAAGGCCATGGGAAATTGGTCTATGGTGATTTCCTCCTGTTCATGGCACTGAACACCTACACCCTTTATAAATTTCTAAGCGAAAAGAGCACCAGGAGCATCTTTTTACCCCCCTAATGAGATGGCTCGGAGTGGACTCCTGGATGAGAGCTTGGCACCAGAAAGATAAATCTGATATTAGAAGGTTGAAATTTTAATTCCTACTCCCACTTTTCAGAGGGGGTATGCCCATGTAAGAAAGCTTCCATAATATCACAATAGTTCAGGACTTCCAGATCAGTGAACACATCCACGGAGGAGAGTGGTTCACCCCAAGTCTATAGGACAGAAACTCCTGCACTTGGGGCCCTTCTGGACCATGCTCTTTGTATCTCTTTATCTGGCTGTTCATCTGTATCCTAATCTTTTAATAAACTGGAAAACATAAGTAAGTGTTTCCCTGAGTTCTGTGAGCCACTCTAACAAATTAATTGAACCCAAGAATAGATTTGTGGGAACCTCCGTTTTGTAGCTAAATTGGACAGATGATGTGGATAACCTGGGGATCGGTTACTTGCAACTGGCATCTGAAGTGGGGTACATTCTGTTGAGACTGAGCCTTTAACCGGTGGGATCTGATGCTATGAGTTAAATTGTGGAACACCCAGCTGTTGTTGTAGGATAGCTTGGTGTGGGGAGAAACCCACAATCTGGTGTCAGTGAGTGGGATAGTGTGAGAGTAAGGAGGAAAGATTGGGTGTTTTGTTTTTGCACAATAATGCATAAAGCATGTCACAATAACCATTCTGAGAAAAATAGGATCTTTAGAAATGGTTTATAATAGAAATATACTCCCCCCCTTTGTTGTCCATATTGGTGGTGATCAGAGAAGAAGCAGAAAAAGCTGCCTACTTCTTTATTCCAGCACATTCAGCCATTTTATTGTTTTCAGAGAATGTGAATTATGGAAAATACCTTAGATGTCCAAAAAATATAAACATTCATGCAACGTTTTAACCATTGTCTTTTCAGAACATGTTATTCTTCAGAAAGTGTTATATCCTTTTGTTGAAAAGTTTTCTTTGATCAACTTTCTGAGAAAAAACAAACAAACAAACAAAAAACAACAACACAAAAAAAAACCAACTCAAGTGCACATTAGTAGATTGGTCTCATTTGTCCAAGAAAAACAAACCATGTATTTTCTCACTGAGAAGGAAGGTTGTTTGGAGCTGCCTTAGCAAACACTAAGGCCAAGAGAAAAAATAAAATAAAAGCAGGATTTCATAGGGAATAAAATTAATTATCTCTGTTTGCTACATATACAATATTTTATGCATTAAGTACACCATTAATATATACAAACACTCAATGTTGTACAGTATTTTATTAAATTCACTTATCTTGCCCTTTTCCTTTGTTATTACATTACAGAATAAAAAGCACTACTAACTTATCTTGTGTCAGATAATTGCATTTCTTTTCTTTATTTTTTTCTTCCTCATCTCAGAAATGTAGTACACACACAGAATATAAAAAAATAAATCATATTTATATTCAGCTAAAATCAATCAAGTATTTACTAAGTATCAGACACAGCATCAGGAGATTTCACATCCATTACCTCATTAATGAGGAAATATTATAAAACCCCAGTTTTGTACCAATGCACAGCAATGTGAGGCAGTATTGCTCATATGACACCACAGATAAAGACTGAAATCCATGTTTCAAAGAAATGCTAACTCCAAAATAAGGATATTGTCCTACATCCAATGTATCTCCTTCAGAGTTGGAAATTTGTAAACAATAGAGAAAATATTACCATTTACAACTCAACAACAACTGATATAAACTTTAATAGATAAACTGTGTATATTCAGGCAATGGAATATTATTTTGCACTATAAGGAAATGAGTTATCAGTCCTTGAAAATACATGGGGAAACCTTAAATGCAAATTGCTAAGTGAAAGAAGCAAATCTGAAAAGGCTACATGATGTTTGATTCCAACTCTATGACATCTTGGAGAAGGCAAAGCTGTGGAGAGAGCAAAAATCAGTAGTTTCCAGGTGGAGAGGGATAAGTAAGAGAAACAGTGGATTTTTAGGAAGTTAAACTACTCTGTATGGCACGATAATGATGGATACATTTTTCTAAGTCCATAGAAAGTTTAACACCAATAGTGATACTTAATGTAAACTCTGGACTTTGGATGAACATGATTAGTCCACATAGGTTAATTGATGTAACAAATATACGAGCTGGTGGGGGATATTGTTAGTGGGAGAGGCTGTTCATGTGAAGAAAGTCTATACCTTGCACTTGATTTTGCTATGAATATAAAACTGCCCTTTCAATAAATCAATATAAGATGTGAACAGACACTTTAGGAAAAAAAGGCTAATAAGCCCATAAAAATGCTTAACATTAGTCATTATGAAAACATAAATTAAACCACAATGAGACACCACTATCCATCTATTAGGATGTCTGAAAAAGTGGGAGAAAAATGGACAGTAGCAACTACTAGAAAATATGAATCAATCAAGACTCTTATAGGCTCCTGGGGGAATGTAAGATGATGTAATCAGCTTTGGAAACAGCTAGGAAGTTTATTAAAAAGTTAAACATGCACTTACCACATGGCCCAGTCATTTCTCTCCTAATTATTTACTGAGAGAAGTGAACATACATGCACACAAGCACTTGGATACAAATGTTTGTGACAGCATTATTCATAAGAGTCAAAATGTGGAAACAACCCCTATTGTTCATCAACTGGGGAATGGACAAACAGAGTTTGTTCTATGCATCAAGTAATAGTACTTAGCTAGAATGAAATCAGGAGAGCTGCAATTCTACACACAGACACAGAGTGTGGTAAATCTCAAAAGCATGATGCTAAGTGAAAGAAACCAGACACAAAAGGCTATCAAGTATACAATTCTGTAGGCGACATTTATGGAAAAGGAAAACCTGTGAAGAAATCGAATCAGTGGTTGCCAGGATTTAGGAATGGGGGCAGGAATGCCTATATAGTACATGAGGGGACATTTTGGTTTTGATGAAAATGTTTTGTGTTGTGATTACAGTAGTAATTACACAGCTGTCAACATTAGTCAAAATACAAAGAACCTTACACTTCAAGAGGTGATTTTTACGGTATGTAAATTATAATCCAACTAGAGGCCTGTTGCACAAAATTTGTGCATTTGGAGGGGGGTTCCCTTAGCCCAGACTATATCCTCTCTCAGTCTGGAAGCCCTCAGGGGATATCCGACTGATAGCTTAGGCCCACTCCCCATAGGACATCAGTCGGACATCCTTAGTACTGCTACAGAGGCAGGAGAGGCTCCCACCACTGCTGCTGCACTAGTCAGCCATGAGCCAGCCTTCTGGCTAAGCGGTGCTCCCCCTGTGGGAGCACACTGACTACCAGGGGACAGCTCCTGCATTGAGCATCTTCCTCCTGGTGGTCAATGCATGTCATAGTGACCATTTGTTTTGCTGTTTGGTCTATTTGCATATTAGCCTTTTATTATATAGGATTATGTCTTATTATGGGCAAGGCTTCTCATTCAATTTTTTTAGGTAGTTAAAGGGAGGGGCAGAATTTTCACTTGAGCCTGAAGGTAAAATAGCCCTTAGCTAAAAAATCTGCATACCACTGAGACACATCTTGGTGAGGCTCAGTCAGAACCCCCACACTTTTCTATGATGAGCATAAGTATTGGGAACCATCTTATCTCTTTAGTGAAAGGAACCTTTTGTTATATTACAGTGACTATATCTCATGAGTTGTGTTTTGGCTTCAAATCTGTATCCAGTATTCATGCAGCAACTTCAGCTCTTCTGTTCAATATTTACCTGGCATATCATTTATTTTCTTTTCTCTAAATCTTTCTAGATTTTTATTTATTAGGAAGGAATAGCCCATGGACACAGACAATAGTCTGGTGAAGGCCTTTAGGGGCAGGTGCAGGATGGAGGAGATCAATGGGAGAAAAAACAAAACTAAAACAAAAGGACATCTGTAATACTTTCAACAAAAAAGATACATTTTAAATAAAGGAAAATACCTTAGTTAAAAGGAATTTTATGTGAAATAATATAAGTAATTGCTCTTTATATTCTGTTCTTTATATTCTCAACTCCTTTCAAAGAGATATTAATTGACCCTATGTTCACTTACTGTAGGACTGACTTCTGCCACACCGACCCAGCACTGACTGTCATGGGGGCTGCGATCAGACCCAGATTTTCTCTCCTGGCCTCTGTCTGGGCCTGATCGCAGCTCCCTTGCCAGTCTGTGTGGGGTCATTGAGGCACTTGCAGTGCAGCAGTCAGTGCTGGGTTGCCAGGACTGACTTCTGTGACATTGGCCCAGCACTGACTGCAATGGGGGCTGCAATCAGACCTACTTTCTCTCTGGGCCTGATCGCAGCCCCCTCAGCAGTCAGTGCTGGGCCACAGAGGCACCCATAACACTGACTGCAGGACTGACTTCTGGTGTTCTGTTGAGCCTTTGGTCGTTTTTGACATTATAGACCTTGGCTCTTTACATATAGAGATAAATCTGATTTAAATGCACATATTTCATTAAGATAAAAAATTTCCTAATTGGATTTCATTTTTACCACTTCTCTCTGGCATAAGACAAAGTAACACTTCTGTACAGAGATAAGGGGAGAAGTGATGGCCACAGATATTCCCAGATTAGAACACAGTGCTTGTGATGCAAGTGAGACTCAGTGATGTTCTCCAGTCCACAACAAGCCTCAGACTATTGGTCTGTTAATGTCATTATGGGGGACTCACAGGGAAGTGGGAAGAGGAAATGAAAACTGAGGAGAGGGTACTACTAAGAACATGAGAGACCTCACAGATGGCATGAGCACTGGATAGGTGCTGAGGAAGCTACCCAAATTGCCAACTAAATGCTATAGTCCCCATCAGAGAACTGTTTGGGGCCAGTCTACAGGTGTGTGTAAGATGGAAATGTTTTATTTTGTTCAAGTAAAAAGCCATTCCTTACCCATTGCAGCTATTTCCATTGTCCTGTGTATGCCCTCCTTCATAAGTCGATTCGTTCTTAAAAATTAGTTTCATTTGGAATATTAAAAGCTATTTAAATACACATTAAGTGACTTTCAATTCAATTTCCCTGTATAGCTCCTTGACAAATGACCCTTGACTCATATTTGACTTTTTTTTAGATATAGCATGAGAAGAGATGGCAGAAGTATGTTTAATTGAATACTAACATTTCAAATCGGCTGCATTTTGCCTGTTATATTTTCAAAATTCTAAAACCTACAAACATTTCAGTAATTTCTCCCTGTGTGAGATGAAAAAGTCCAGTGTGAAATATCGTCCTAAGTTTTTTAGTTGATGACGACTTTATTTTCTCCTCCTTGAAGCCCTTTCCATCCCCAGACCCACATCCCCCACCATCTAGGTGAACGTGCACACACACACACACACACACACACACACCCCACATTATTTGTTATTGCACACATATTGTCTTTTTTGGATCTTCAAATTTCAAATACTACCACCCATGGACCACACTAGTTACTACTGAGCCCACTTAAGGAAAAGTCATACTGTTACCCATTATCAATCAATAAAATGAGTTTTATGTTGCTCAGGCTTTGAAAGTCGCACAAAGGAAGAGAAAACCCTGGGCATTTGCTGTGGAGCCCATGCAGCAGCACCGCGCCCCATCATGCATAAACTCAAAAATGGCATTTATGAGTCCACTCCTGTGAAGCTGCAGCAGGCAGATTCATGAAATTCACCGAGATTTGGATTAAATTTAAACCATTCTATACAGCTCTACTTTTGATTAAGGCTGTGTGTGCAGTGAAAACCTCACATTTGAATAGAGCCTAGGTCTTTAAGAACTTTGAATGTGCACAAATCTAAATTGAGCTCTGAGCTTGATCTGGGAATGTACAGTGGGCCAATTTACATTTAGTATTAAAGGTGGGGGCGAGGGAGATAAAACTCCATCCTTTTAGAATTGTAGCTTTGGATCAGAGTTTATTAATATTGGGATCAACACAGAGATGACTCACTCTATTTGCACTTATTAAATTATGAGACTTAAAGTCCTTAAACTGAGATGCCAGCAAAACAACTGAAACCAGTGAAAGAGGGGAAATACGATTTTTATGTGCGTACGCTCACACACTCATCCCAGAAAAGGAAAAGCTTACCGGGTTACACAGAGTGGCCTTTCAGAGTCCCAGAAATGCATCTCTCTCTCTCTCTCCCTCTCTCTCTCTCTCTCTCTCTCTCTCTCTCTCTCTCTCTCTCTCTCTCTCTCTCTCTCTCTCTCTCTCTCTCTCTCTCTCTCTCTCTCTCTTTTAAAGAATACCCAAGGACATATTTTATCATAATACTTTAATAAAAGCTATTTTTGATCTGACTCTGCTAACCTGGTCTTTTCCCTTTAACATAAAATTCTACATTTCTGTCTGCCACTGTTCTCTCTTTTCCTGATTATCAGCAGATGTGAAGGGAACATCCTAAGCCTCGGAGCTTATTTTAATATCTTCAAAAGATTCACATCTTATTCTCCAGGAGTCAAAGGATGAGAGATGAAGTCATATGGTCCATGGCGAGGTATAGGAAGCATCCAGGTGCTGAGCAGTTATGGGACAAACCAGTTCAAGCAGCTTGGTTGTCAGTATCACTTGCTGCCAAAGTCAGCAGGCAAACATGCTGGCCAGGGAGCCCCACTGAGGACCTGGCTGCCTGACATCCCAGGAAAAGGGCCTGGCTCCAGGTTGATAATTAAGTGGATGATGAGGATAGACAGGTAGGCAGGACATTTTGCTATCAAAAGTTGACAAACCATTCCAGTTTATATGCTTGTTCTATAAACACATGTTCAGTTAACCTCTAACAAAAGTCTGAGGTACTGAGCCACTAACAGCAAACCAGGGCACATCATGTCTTTCTCCTTCTGAGTTTCTAGGGGTTAAGCCTTGACTCTTGTCTGACCCTCTCTTTACCTGTCTCCACGTGAGAAAACAGGGAATGCCCAGGTGCCTCTGGATTGAATGTAGAACCAGGTAAGGAACCATGTAAATGTAGGCATTTAGAGAATTAGAGATGCCAAACTCAGCATGTGTAATTCCCAAAATCAGTTAAAGTGCTAAGTGGAATAGTTAGACAAAGAAAGACAAAGTACCATATATGTGGAATCAGAAAAACAAGATAAATGAACAAAATAGAAACAATCATATATAGACAACAAATTGATGGTCACCAGAAGGGAAGGGCATTGGGGACATGGGGTGTGACTAAGAAATACAAATTGCCAGTTATTAAAACAGTCACAGGATGTAAAGTACAGCATAGAGGATATAGTCAATAATATTGTAATGACTATGTATGGTGCCAGGTGTATACTAGACTTATCAGGAAATTACTTCATGAGTTATATAAATACCTAACAGCCATGTTGTACACCTGAAGCTAATGTAATATTGAATGTCAACTGAAATTAAAAATAAAATAAAAATTTAAAAATAGAGTTGAAGCAAAGTAACTGCTTTGTCAAAAAGAAATTATTTGGTAATAGAGTATTGCTTTATAAATATGAATTGGAAACTGCAGAATGATAGCAAGCTGGCCTTTTAATTTTAATCATTAGTAGATAATTCTTTCAGGCTTATTATTTTTCTAGAGGAAAGATGCACGAAATTCATGGATGGTCGGGGAGTGTGTCCCTCAGCACCCTCTCCAATCTGGGAACCCTCGGGGGATGTTTGACTGCTTGTTTAGGTCCAATACCACTGGCCTAAATCCTCTATTAGATCAGACAAAAATATTTTCAAAAATGTAAAACTATACTACCCTTCTCACTATTTTTCTTTTTTTCTTGGAAAATATATTTTCATGAAATATGCCGTAGTTTAATTTTTAAATTAATGAATACTAGTAGATAATACATTTAATTTTTAAAATTTATAATATGATAACAAGTAATAGATTAAATCCACACAAACAAAAGCTATTTGGGATTATTAATAATTTTTAAGAAAATAAAGGGGTTCTGAGACTAGAGAAGTGACCATGTTTTGTCTCCTCATCCCGTAGGATTTAGGCTCTAGGCAGTAGGGAGTGTAATAGTTCTGGCTGTTCTGATTCCCCTACATCTGGCTGGTGGAGGGCACTCAGAGCCTTGGGTGACTGTCAGAACTCACAACCTTGGGTGTATTATTCAGGTCTCCATGGAGCTGCTGGTATCTCTATGTATCTTACCTGTTCAAGTTCTGCCTGTTCAACCTTGCAGAAGCCAAGTAGCCACTCACCTGTCTGGACACCCTTCCATAATGGACATGGTCTTCTTTGGTTTGCATGACCCCAAAGTGTGACACCCTCAGAGAGTGACAGAGAAGAGCTACGAAATGGGAAAGCTGAAAGGAATGAGATAGGGAATAATAAAGCCCCTTTGGCAGGCCCTTTCCCCTTCTCACCTCCACACACCCCCTCTCCCCCACACACACAGATTGTGCCAAGTATATGGGGGGATGTCCATGGAGAGGCTACATTGAAAATTAAAGGACTAAGAGAAATGGAGTATTAGGAGGAAACTGGGAGAAAGAGAACAGATTAGGTCAAATGGGCAGAGAAATGCCCAATGGAGAACAAGAGGCAGTCAGGTAGCTGGACATCCAGGAACCATCCTAGACTGGGGCCAGAGCCTGGGTCTAGACCTCACAAGGAGGCATCAAGAGTTTTTGTAGGTGCAGATAACACACAGACCATAAGTAGCAAAACATTGTGGGTACAAGTCAGGAGACACTCAAATGTAAATCAGGGCTTTGTACACACCATCTGGCTAACTACTCATAGATGGCAACCAGAGGTTCTCTTTCATTTAAATAGCTGTGGAGTCTCTAACTGATGATGACCCACCATGAAGGTCCAGGGGGCCCAAAACATGAGGGAGAAGCATAAAGCCAGGATGGGTGCCCAAATCTCAGGTGAATAGCTGCATCCTTATAGACCTTTTTTTGATGGGGTAGAACTGAATGGTGGGGATGGCAGGAGCTTTCTCACAAAGTTCATGGACATTAGGCTTTTCAGAAGCCACAGGACATGGATATATTCTGATTCAATATGAAGCAGAATAATAATCAGGGTGTGAGTATGTTTGAGTGTGAGCAAGCTACTGTGAATTCGTGTGTGTGAGTGCATGGGTTGGATTATGGGAGTGTATTTGTGGAAGTGTTTGTAAGCATGTGTGGGTGAGTGTGAATGGCAGATGTACATCCCTAGGTTCCCCTCTCTCTTTTTCACAAACTTCTCTTCACTGGACTTGAAGGAGCCTGATGACAGTGGGCCACTATAATTATATATCTTGACTATTCCTCATTAAGCTTCAAAGAACACTTGCTCGATTCAGGATATTTTCTTCTAAAATGGTTTCCTTCAGGCTCCAGGTGGTCTATGAACATTTAACACACATATATATATATATATATATATATATATATATATATATATATATATATACATACACACACACACACACACACACACACACATATATATATATATACACAATATATATATATATATATATATATATATATATATATATATATATATATATATATAAGCCTAAGGCACTACCAACTATTTAACTGTTCAACCAGTAACTATGACATGCCATGGCCACCAGAGGGCAGACGCTCAATTCACAGGCATGGAAACATGGAACAGACTGATGAATCTCAGAAGGAAGTTGGGAGGGGAGAAGGTGAGAAGAGAGTAACCAAAGATCTTATATGCATACTACAGGCCTGGCGCACAAATTGGCCTGGGGAGATCTTGCACCAGTGGGATCCCTCAGTTTGATCTACAGAGATCAGGCTGAAACTGGCAGTCTGACATACCTGAGGAGTCCCAGATTGGAAGAGGGTGCAGGGCAAGCTGAGGGACCCTCTGACCCATGAATCTGTGCATCAGGCCTCTAGTTTAAAATAACTAGACAATATTCCCATCTTAAACATGGGTCAGAAGGAAGAGTGGGGAAATACCAACCTCTGACCACTTTAGCTTATCTCAGATGGGACTGAGTGCTGTGTCTGTGGTCAAGAAGCTAGTGGGTTGAGCATACTTTTAGTGTGAACTTGGAGTTGAATACCCACATGGCACTTGAGTTGATGGTGACTCTGGGCTGGGACTTATGGGCTTTAGCAGCTTGGAGGCTGTAGTTCAGCATGTGGCTGCCTCTGTGCACATTCACATCCCTACTGAACCACCCAGTGTAAAATAAACTGATGGCTTGTGACTAGTGTTCTCAATCTGGGTCAGTGTGGTTCCTCAAAATGTTGACCCAATAGAGCACAAAACCAAAGTGCAAAAAGTCTTGTTTGTGGAGGCCCAAGTGTAGCCCTGAAGCTGATGTTCTGTGTTGGGAGAACTGGGGGAAGGGTGTTGCTAACCATCTGGTGGGAGCAATTTTACTGCCAAAGATTAACATCTGTTTCTTGAGCATAAATATACAGTGGTTAGAAATGTAATAAGATTCATGGTTCTGTTTTAAGTAGATTAATTTTGTAATACCTGCTTTTCACTCCTTTGTATTTAATATTCAGATTTAGATTTGGGAATTGCTTTATAAAAGAACTTAAACACTTTGCCTGATGTTGAATTTAACATGCTGCCAGGCCAGATACACATTATTATCTGCATCTTGTGGTCACTCACTCCTGTGTAGAAGCATCATGTTCCCATCTGTCCAGGCTTAAGGTTGTGGGTCATCCTCTAATATCTGACTGTGGTCAGTATTCTCAGTGGGGACAAGCATCTGTAACTGTGAATTGTTGAATGAAGATTTCTATTAAAATAGTTTTAAGGTGAAGTATAGGTAGCTGAAATGATCTGTTGGCAACTTTAAAAAAGGTAAACTAATTCACCCTCTGATGGGGAAGCTATAACAAATACCACAGGCTAAGTGGCTTAAACAACAAGCAATTTAGTTTTTCAAAGTTTCAGATGCTGGATGTCTAAGATCAAGGTGTTAGCAGGATTGGTTTCTCCTGAGGTCTCTCTCTTTGGCTTGTAAATGGCCACTTTCTCTCTGTGATCTCACATAGTCTTTCCTCTGTGCATGTTTGTATCCTAATATCCTCTTCTTTTTAAAAATATATTTTTATTGATTTTTAGAGAGGAAGGGAGAGGGATAGAGAGATAGAAACATCCATGATGAGAGAGAATCATCAACAGGCTGCCTCCTGCACACCCCCTACTGGGGATTGAGCCCACAACCCAAGCATGTTCCCTTGGCTGGAATCGTACCTGGGACCCTTCAGTCCACAGGCCAATGCTTTATCTGCTGAGGCAAACTGCTTGGGCCTAATATCCTCTTCTTAAAAGGACATTGGTAATATTATGGGTAATATTGGATTAAGGCCTTCACTAGTGACCTCATTTTACCTAAATCACTTCTTTTTTTTTTTTTTTTTTAATATATTTTATTGATTTTTTACAGAGAAGAAGGGAGAGCGATAGAGAGCTAGAAATGTTGATGAGAGAAAAACACCGACCAGCTGCCTCTTGCACACCCCCTACCGGGGATGTGCCTGCAACCAATGTACATGCCCTTGACCGGAATCAAACCTGGGACCTTTCAGTCCGAAGACCAATGCTCTACCACTGAGCCAAACCGGCTTTGGCTAAATCACTTCTTTATATGCCTTATCTCCAAACACAGTCACATTTGGGAGGTCCTATAAATTAGGATATCAACGTGTGAACTCTGTGACACAATTCAGCCCTTAACATCTTCCAAGAAGAATAAAACAGATTCTAATCTCTGAAGGACAACCACTAATGAGTTCCTAGATACTTTTGGACTGAGTTTCTGGACTGAGTTTTAGTTCTACTGAAAGTCACCTGCTAGGCTTAGAGGAACTAAGCTGCACTGTCATATCACTTAATATGAATAAACTGATGAGTAAAATAGAACCAGAGGCATCGAAACAAGAAACAGACTGAGGAATCTCAGAGGAAAGGGGGGCAGGGAGGGCAGGAAGAGATAAACCAAAGAACTTATATGCATATATGCATTATCCATGAACACAGGCAATATGATAATAAAAGTTGGGATTGGGCAGAGGAGGGAAATGTGAGGGGATGAGGGAGAGAAGAGACATCGGTAGTACTCGAAACAATAAAGATATTAAAAATAAATAGAGTTCAAAATCAAAGAACTCAACAGGCATTAACTTAATAGCCTACTTTTTAAAAATTTGTAGTTAAAACATCTTCTGAGTTGGGTATCAAAGGTGTCCCTGACAATTTGTGTATCCAAATCTGCAATTTCAACTCACATCTGTCCAATGGATCAGTCATACCAAGGGTGGGTCCATCAGAATGAGCATCTCAAAGGCTCCTTTGTGTTCCTTCTTTACTGAAAGCCATTTCACCCTAAGTTACTCAGGACTTTCATCTCAGGGATTCTTAAACTGAAAGGTAGTGGTATCCTTCTCTTAGTTTCTGTGGGGAAGATACAGGTGGATAAGGAAAATTTCTGTTTCTAAGGGACAATTGGTCAAATTTCAATTTGAAACTTTGAATTTTATGGGTTCTCCATAAAGAATGAGGTGACATGTAACATCTCACCATTAAGATTTTGGAGTTTTACAAGAAAATAAAATACTGTGTTTTTGCAGTCCAACAAGGGGAGACACATTGGAAAGCCCCTAGCCTGGACCACAGGTGCTTCCAGCCAGGGGCACTATTCTCAAAATCTGTGCAAGAATACACATGACTCCAGATATTTTTTTGTAATTGTTTCCACGTGACAAACACAAATAGTATAAATATTCTGATGTGAATGCATTTGGCCTGGGTCTTCTTTTTATTTGTTTGGCCTGCAAATGAAAGGCTGCTCCTCTGTGAAATGGAAACAGCGCGTTGCCTCAGGCGAGGGGTGCTTGTGGAGTGCAGTTGGCTGGTGGCAAAACGTGGGAGAGGCATTTGCTTTCCCCAAACACACATGCTATCAGTCGAGCTTATAAATTAAACTACAAAGCTGAAATGTATTCAGTGCTGAAGGTGCGTTATAAATGAAGCCCATTTGTTACTGATTTTTTTTGTCCCTTCTGCTCCTCCAATGTGTTTGGTTTTGTCTTCAGCGATTCCTGGAATTATACAACTCAGATCTGAGGGTGGGAAGCTAATTGTTATCTTCTCACGTCTCATCCCTATGTTCACCTTCACCCTCCCATTCTTAAATGCATGTAAATGGATTCTATATTGTTTCAGAAAGGATGCTTGCTTTACAAATGAAAGGGAGTGAACAAGGAAAAAAATATATATACCCCCGTAGTAGTGGTTCAGGGTATTTATAGTTGGAGAGAAGGCTGCTTTCTGTCACCATCTGAATGTATAAACTTAACTTGATCACCTTTGAAGAATTTATGAATCATGCTTAATAATCCGCTTTAGGCACTTCTGAGGAAAGAATCACATTTTGAAGCTACAAAGGTCCCCTAAATAGCTCGTGGGAAATGACCCTGCATCCCATTAAATGAAAAAATTCACCACCATAGGACTGGATGTCAGAGCTAAAGCACTTCAGCTCCACTCACTTCAAAATGTCAGGGAGCCCTTGACTTAAACACTCCATTAATCTGCAAGAACCAGACCAGACAGCTCCTTCTCAGGAAAGGAACAAATAATGTGTTTTTAAAAAACTTTTTCTTTGCACTTAAAAAATAGAGATTCCCCTTTTCCTCCTTCCCCTCATATCCATTATTTTTCTGTCTTTAAAAAGGCTTTTATCTGACTTTGATCTCTCCCATATGCCTGTGGCAAACACCAGCATCTCCTTTCCATTTTACAAATCGGCCCAGGTACAGGCTTTATCTGACTCACACCGGCTTACTATTTTCCTATTTAAATGGTTGATGCGGAATCAAAGTCAAATGTGAAGGTCAGGAAAATGGTTTTTGGAGCATCATGATCTAAAACACAAATAGGACTTACTTGATGGAGGAAGCAGCAGTGCAGGGGGTCTGGGCAGACAGCCCACACCCAAACCCCAGACAAAAAGGATTCTTACCTATTGTCAACATTTACAACCTGAGTTTGAGTGATTTGACCCTTGGTTCACTTTATCTTTAAGTATGTAAATAATAATAATACATAGCTATTATACATTATGTAAAAATTTTATTGATAATACTATTAATTTATTTGCTACTAATAATTATTAAGTTCTAATAATCATTTCAGTAATTTGAATTTTAAAATAAACCAGGTCCCATGGAGTCTACAAAATAGGTATCTTATTTGGAAAGCATTATAGAATCTTTGCAGTTCTTACAATTATTACTGTTATTTTATAATCATATTTCCACAGAAGACAGATTAGTTCCTGATTATTTGTTATCAATACTTTGTTCTGGGAATTCCATTGTTCAAAGTTATCTAGACGCTTAGATCAAATGAAAATGAGGCAAGTGCCAAAATGGTGTTAACTCAGGGTGCTTCCTTCACATTTACCAGTTACACATCTCAGAACTCATGAGTGTCAGGTTTGTCTTTGATGCTAGGTTTGCATTTGACATTCTTCAGTGAATTTCTAAATCTTTGTTGAACTTTCTTTCATGGGGAGTCCATGCCATCTTCCTCAGGTTTGGGTGGAGGTTTCACTGTATCTTGGGAACTTCTTCCACTTTTACAGATGACTGGTCCTGTTTTTAAAAAGTGCACTTCAAAATTTGCTAAGAGGGTAGATTATTTGGTAAGCATTTTTTACCACACCACCACCATCACCATCCCCACCACCATAACAACAATGAAAAAAACCTACAAGCAAACAAAGAGACACAGGAGACTGGGGAAGGTGATGACTATGTCTATTCCCCATGGAGATGGTGTCCAGGTGTTTGCATGCATCCAGACTTATCCATTGAGACACATTTCTTTCCCTATCATTTATTCCTTAATAAAGCTGTTTTTAAAAAAAAGAAAGAATAGCCTTGAAAAGCCATGATACAGGCAGCCAGGGTTTATCATTGAGTGAGCAAAAAATAGCACCCCAGAGACTCCTTGAGATCAGTTGGCCCTTGTTTTGCATCCCAAGAATGAAAATCCAACTAAATGAGTGAGAGATGTGTGGTGAGGACTCTGAGATGGTTGGGTGTGAGTGATTTTGCAAGCTCATCACACAACAGAAACTGGATCAAGTGCTTTTAGCAAAGGGCTTTGTCCAGCCAGCAGCCTCCCATCTATATCTCTATACACAGCTCTAAAAATCCTTCATCAGCAAACTAGCTAGGCCCTGGGTGTGCTGGTGGGTGACCTTCAGCTTCCAGAAATTGGACATTTGTATGTCTTCTTGGGAGAAGTGTCTGTTCAGGTCCTCTGCCCACTTTTTAATTGGATTGTTTGTTTGGTGTTTAGTGATATGAGTTCTCTATATATTTTGGGTATTAACCTCTTGTCAGAGATGTTGTTTGCAAATATCTCCTCCCATTCAGACATTTTTTTTTGGAAGTTTCTTGACAGCTCCAGATATATCATTCAAACAGAAAGCTAGTAGAGAAATAACTGCCTTAAGTTACACATTAGACCAAATGGACATAATTGGTATTTACAGAGTCCTTCATCCTGAAATATCAGATAATACATTCTTTTTCTGGGCACATGGAACATTCTTAAGAATGGAGCATAGGATAGGAAACAAAACTAGCCTCAACAAATGTAAGAAGTTTAAAATCATACCAAGCATATTTCTGACCACAATGCTTAGAAATTAGAAAGGAATTTCAACGAAGAAGTAACAAACAAACAAACAAACAAACAAACAAAAAAGCCCTCTAGAAATACATGGAGATTAAACAACATATTACTAAAAATAACTGAGATCAAAAGATATATAGAGACAAATAAGATGATACTATGACATTCAACTTTTGGGATACAGCATTGTTTATATCCCGCTAAGTTTGAGGACATCTATTTGTGGTTATGTGATTTTGTTAAATGAAGAGAGATAAATCATGGTGGTGTGTGATTTATGTGGAAGTGAATGTAGTATTCTTTTCTTTGGAGATTAAACAGCCTATGGAAACACCATAGGGGCACTTAGGTTACAGTGTCATTCTCTAGCTTATTAGCAACAGAAAAAATTAATAGAGAGATTTCACTTTCCCTTGACAAGGAACTTTTTACTCAGTGAGTATTGAAAAGGCAAAACTCCAGCTTTGTGAAACTCTAGCTTCAGTGGGGAAAGGGAGTTCTCCTTGCCCTGCATTAAATGGAACAGAAATGCTACCTTCATCATAAAATAGCCCATTGTTTTCTCATTAACATAAATCCCCAACCTAGTTGAATTGTAATAAGAGGCTGAAGTCCAGGAAATATATTAGCTTTTTTTTTTTTTTTTTTTCAACCTTCAATGGGCCTCTTTCTGGGCCGTGCTCACCTGCAATCCCTCAGCCATTGTCTGCCCCACCAACTGAGTGCCACTCAGGGTCCCTGCAGCTTCAAGCTGTCTCCCTGAGAGTCATCCTAGTAAATAGTACCATCCTCGCATGGAAAGGCCCCTAGAGAATGAATGTACAAAAGGACAATGGCCAGACCATAGTGAAAACTGAACTCTGAACCAAGACCTCTGCAGAACTGACAAGGATCCCAATCAATGCCAAAAGCTCATGACTGGCTCTGTGACTACAAATTCCCTTATTTTTGTCTCCCAACCCCTCCATTTCTGACTCAGGACCAACCAGAGAGAGCCAAACAAGCTCCTCTAACCAATCAATTAGGATGCTGGCTTCTAGTTCCTTGCCTCTTGACTCACTGGGCCCTTCTGAGCCCATCTTTCACCACTGTGAAGCTCCTCCACTCATTCACTAAAAACTAAGCAAGCTCACAGTAAAAGGCCCCTGCTCAGGTGAATGGTCTGGGGTGATTTCTGCAGCTACCTGAGAGGCCCATTTAGAGCATGTCCACTAAGTTTGACCCATACCCAGCACTGCTGTAGGTTCTGGCATGCCAGACACAAAAGTCAGTATTTCTGACAATTGACTGGTCGTGCACCCCCTACTCTTGGGCTTCAAGACACAGGGATTCCAAGGGACTTCTGTGTCCATGTGGCCAGAGTGCCCAGGACTGTTGGACTCTTGTCTATGAGGTGGCTAGTGTGACCTAGTCTGAATCGCCCACCTCAACCACAGCTAAATGCATTTGCAGAAAGATGATTTCCAGCCTCTGCTCAGCGATGGACATATCAGGATCATGCCACCTTATTTTCAGGGTTTTCATTCACTGATCTAAATAATGTCCCAAACCTCCCCTATCTTTCGCATGGCCTCTGGAATGATTAAAGAAAAAGAATTCCTTCTTCCTTCTAGAAGTCACTGCTCCCTTGGGAAGCTGGTCTTGGCCCTACAGGGTGTCTCAAGAGCCATATGACTCACACCCACCCTGATAGCCAGTATTCCCAGAGGAATCTGCCACCTCATGTCAACCCTTTCACCAGCTCGAGACATTAAGTGCCCCATTAATGTGATCCAAGCAACTAGAATCTTAATGCCTTTGATCTCATCACATCAAGAACTGGTTCCTCTAGCAATTTGTCTAACACTATTAACCTTTTCTTTGTCACATTGCATTGTTGACCCAAGTTATGTGAGGGGAATCAAAATCAGCAGGTCTTTTTCCATAAAGTTTAAATTCTAAGTCCTTGATTTGTGAATCTTGATTTGAGCTTCCTTTCTTTTTTTCTGAATGCTATTTTGTGTTGAGTTCAGCTCTTCATGCCAGCCTAGGAAGCTTTCAAGGATCAAGTGATCATTGCTCATAAGGAACAACACTTGTCTCAAGGCAAGCACTACTTTCGGTCCCAGGTCCTGAGCATCACCTTCATTGCACACTAGTGCACCCTACCAGTGAGCATCCCAAACAGAGGGTCATGGATTGGAGACCCATGAGAGATAAAATTCTAAGAGATAAAATATGAGGATAAAATGCTAAGATTTTCTAAGAGAGGAAAGTAATGTAATCAAATAATACTGAATTTAAACCAGAGAGGACAGAAAAAGAGGGAAAGAGAGAAGCAAAGAACAAATGTAGTAGATAAATATAATTAACAATTTGGTAGAAATTAATTCAACCACAGCAACTGACACTTTAAATGTGAATGGCCTAAATAGATGATTTAAAAAAATATATAAAAATGAATTTAAAAAGTAGATAAAAACTATTTTTTTTTTGTTGTCCTGGCCTGTGTTGCTCAATTAGATGGGCATCATTTTATGCATCAGAAGTTTGCAGATTTGATTCCTGGTAGGGCACATGCCTGGATTTATAGACTTGATCTTGGGGCATTCCAGAGACTGATAATCGATGTTCCACTCTCCTGTCAATGTTTTTTTTCACTCTATCTCCCTCTCCCTTCCTCTCTCTCTACCTTCCTCTCTCTCTCTTTTTCTCTTTCTCTTTCTCTCTCAAAGTCAATAAAATATTTTAAAAACTATATTTTGTGTCTAAAATAAATCTTTTTAAAATATAAGGATACAGAAAACTGAAAAGTAGAAGTATGAGGAAAGATAAACTGGGTTTACATTAATTAAAAGGAAGTGAGAAGCAATATTAATTTCAGACAAAAGACGTCAGAACATGAGGTTCGTCAATCATAAAGGAGTGTATTATGTAATGATAAAGGGATTTGTACCCCAATAAGGTATAGCAATCCTAAATCCATATGCACCTAGCAGTGAGATGTCAAAATATGGGAAGAAGAAGCTGATAGAACTAAAGGGAGAAAGAATTGCAATCACATTCACTTGAGATTTGTCACACCTTTCTGTCAGAAATAGATCAAGCAGCGGGTAGGCCAGCAAGGATCCATATGATCTAAACAGTTTTATGAATCAACTTGCCCTAATAGACATGTATGCTCCATCCAACCACAGCAATATACATATTTTTCTCAAGCTCATATGGATCATTCACAAAGACTAACTGCAGTGTATGTCATAAGCACACTTTAACAAACTCAGAATACTATGAATCATGCAAAATATGTTCTCAGGTCCCATTTCATCAAACTAGAAATAAATAACAGAAAAATGGTTTGAAATCCACAGGAATTAGAAAATTAAGCAATACCTATCTAAATAACCTATGGATCATAGGAGAAATCTAAGAAAAAGTTAAACCTATCGAACAAATCCCAATAGGGGGACATTCTTCAAAATCATAAAAAAAAGTCTGAAAATCTGTCCTAGGTAAGGGGAGCCTAAAGGGACACAATAACTAAATATAATGTGCATCTTGGATGGAATCCTGGAACAGAAAAGGAATATTAGGGAAAAACTAAGGATATCTGTATAAATTATGGACTTCATTTCATAATCATTTATTGAGATTGGTCCTTTAACTGTGGTAAATGTAGCATGCTAAGGTAAGATGTTAAATATAGAGGAATGTGGCTGTAGATATATAGGACTGATCTAAACTATCCTTGCAATTTTTATGCAAATTAAAACAGCTTTCAAATAAAATGTTTATTTTTTAAAAATCTAACCATTGAGTCAATCTTTATATGAAAGTTAGTAAGAGCATCTTCCCTATGAAAACATGCAATGATAATAACCACCGGTGGAACTAAGAAAATAGATTGCCTTTTAGCCACATCTCAGAAGCTTTAATTTCATAGGCACCCTTATTTGGTTAGGATTAGCACTTGCAAATTCACAGGGATTAATTTCACTTGATGCTGATAAAGTCTCTCTGACCCTTGGTAAATTGTTGGTGTTTATTATACTGTGTCTATGTAGCAACACCAAATAAAAATAAGTCGGAACTGGGCCTCAAGATAATATCATTTATGAGTGTGGAGCAGAGTCATAACAGAAACAGATAACTTAACAAGAACAGTCACCTAACAGCTGGAGTATCAGAGTCCCCAGGGCTAGCTTAAATGTTCTCAGAGGGGCTGTGCCCTTCCCAATTACATGAAGAACCCGTGTAAAATAGTAACTTGTGCCAACTGAACTGTTCACCTCCCAAACATCAGTTTATTTTAACTCAATTACTTATATGAGCAGGGCCAATGGTTTCTAAAAAAGGAGCCTCTCATGGACTGTGATAAGTGTTCTGCCAAAACTCAGCATGCATTTTGTTTTCCTTAAAAACTACCATTTCCATATAATTGGATTAACCCAGCATGTGACTATGGCCAGATGTCAGAGCTTCCTAGATTGGATAAATCCCTCATCTGACTTTTCTCAGGCTTCTCTCATAATAGTCTTGGAGTTACAATTGAGTCATTGGCTAGATGCAACCTTTAAGTATCCTTAAGAAGTTACAACTGTTGGTCAGAAGAAAAACTACCAAGGGCTCAATGGCCATGGCCAGACCAAGAAATAATTTGTTTATTAATTGTTTGAGGCAACAATTAATGGATAGGAGAAAAAGAAATTCAAGTAACTATTAAATTTATAAAACATCTAGTTATTTTAGCTCTCCAATCTGCTTTTTAAAATAATTCTACTGCTAATAATCTAGCTTATTTTTCTCCAGCATCTTCCATTTGCCTCCTCCAAAGACTTGAGACTTAAACTAAGCAAAGATATGTATCAGATCCTATGATGTGCTGTCAATGGGAGGGTTGTGGAAATGTCTGCCCTCAAGGAAAAAACTCTAGATTAGAAGATGTGACAGCAGACAAAAAGTGTAATTTTCAGAGTACAGGAACAAATTTCCCCAAATTTTTGGGAAACACACACACACACACACACACACACACACACACACACACTAAAAAATGTCATTGTAGTGGACATTCATGGCATTAGAGAAGGTTACAGGGAAAAGCATAAACTCTGTCTGTTAACATCACTACAAGACTGGAAGTGGACTGGTAAGCCATTCTTTGGGCAGCCCAATAGGATGAAGCTCCATTGATTTCAGCTTTTGGCCTCCCTATGGCTTACACCATCTCCTCCTTCCCCTATTTCTGCCTTTATTCACCAACTCTGCTATGGCCAAGGTACCCACTGACTCACACACCCTGACCACAGCACTTTCTTTCCCAAGAGATTGTTCAAACATTTCCCCAAAGACTCTTCATTTGATGTGGATTTAAAATAACAATCTCACCCAAAACATATTTAAAACAACAAAAAAGAAAACAAAAATTCTTATTGTTTTACTCTCCACATCAGAACACTCTGATACCAGATGTATGTTTTCTCATATCAAACACAACTCTCCAGACACCAACTGGTTTCTACAATTAAATTCTGACATGAATTTCCCAAAGTCAGCTGAGACCCCACATGTTAAGAAGACAATTTCAGAAGACTCTCCAACCCCATTTCAGGTTCAATCACAGGTATTCCAGTGTTTCTGATTAACCATCTATAAACTGAGGGTTCCTTAGGTTGGGTGATTTGTGAGGATGGCTCATAAAACTCAAGAAAGCACTTGCTTTACTTACTATTACTAGCATTCATAAAGGGAAAAACTCAGAAACAGGCAGATGGCACAAGATACATGGCACAAGGCATGGAGGAGGGGGCAATGATACAATTGAATACTACTCACCCACAAAAAAAGATGAAATTTATCATTTAGGGCAACATAGATGAATCTCAACAGTATCATGGTAAATGCAATAAGCCAGATAGAAAAGCACAAAAAAAGTATGATTTAATTCTTATGTGGGATACAAAACAGAAAAGAACAAATAAACAAATAAGACAAACAAACATACTCATAGATACAAACAACAGAAAAGTGGTTAACAGAGAGAAAGAGGGATGGGGGAAGGAAAAAAGGGTTAAATATATGACGGCAGAAAGAGACTAGACTTTAGGTGGTGAGTGCACAATTGAGCATTCAGATGTATTATACACCTGAAATTTATATAATGTTCATAACTAATGTTATTCTAATACATTTACTTTTTAAAAGTCAGGACATGGTTAGTCTGATGATATTTAGGAACTGTTGTAAGTCTTGGAGATTCTGAATTAAGTTTTTTTTTTGTATTTTTTTTTTTAAGAAAAGCTTTAACAAGGCCAACATCTTTGTCATGTGGTATTTGAATTACTTATCATTGATTTGACTAAAATTTATGTAAATTGAAGGACAATTTTTCTTGAGATCATTTAGAATGGATTTTTAGCAATTTCTACCCTCAAACAAGCAAATGACAACCAAAAATGTTATAGGATTCCAGGTTATTGCAGATGTAATTATTTGAAAGTCAATGAGAGAATGAGAGAGACTGAGAGAGAGAGAGAGAGAGAGAGAGAGAGAGAGAGAGAGAGAGAGAGAGAGAGAGAGAGAAAGAGAAGAGGTTGCTATTGGCTAGTTCTGCTTCACTATTTATTGAAAAGCTCATCAAACAGTCCATTGCAATGTAATAAAGTGGTAGGAAGTCTGGCAGGAGCAGAGTAGTTAAGAAGTTAAAAATGTCTGGGGCACTGCAGCTGAAACCCATCTAAACAGCAAGGGGCAGAAAAGGTCAGTTCAGGCAAATGCCATGGGAAGACCAGAGTAGCCAATAAGTGGAAGCTTTCAAAAGGTAAATAAACAGTCTAGTAAGGAGACAGTTTAAGAAAGGCCTTTCCAAATAACCACAAGAGAGGCAGTGAGATGATTAGAGGAGTCGGGTAGAAAAGTGGGGGATTTCAGAACTATTTCAATTTACAACTGTTTAATTCTGGAGGTGAAGCAAGTGTGCAGCCCATGGCACCCACTGCTTGGAGGAGGAACAAACCTGAGAGTGTGGGAAGGCCTGGAGCTTCTTCCAGGACTCAGAGGAGGAAGAAGAGAATTCCCTGAAGCTGGGGTAGTCTTCCCAAGGACAATGGGTCAAATCAATTAAATTGTGGAGTAAATGGCAAAATCTACATACTCTAAATGGAGAAAAGTAATACTCTGATGAAATTCCACTAAAAACTGGTATTCCAATAGAATTTAACACAAGGAAAATTATTCATCTTATTTAGACCTCAACATTTTCATTTGTAAAAAGAGAGCTGGATAGCTCTTCTGGGTTAAAGTGTATTAAAGTTAAATTGAGATTAAGGGAACTTCACTTAATCCCTGCACAGAAGAAAGTGTCACAATATTGGAAATTGCTGTAGAAAATACATTTCTAAACCAACACGTTTTTGAGAAGCAAAAACCTCACAGCCATTTCGATTTTTCTGTTCTCTTGAGCCCAACACTGTTTTGCTTATAAAAATCTTTAAAGTTTGGGCCAAAATAAAACCAGCAAGATTAAAAAAAATATATCACCTACATAGAACTCAATTTAGGTATTCCTAAAATATTAAGTATGTATGAATTTTTGTGAATAAAATTTTATTTTATCATTAACCTATTTCATAATTTCAGTAATGCCTTTTCTTACCCTCCGATTGATCTTCAATGGACAGGGTTCTGACAGGATGGGTTATATGACCCTTGCCTCAAGATCAAATGGTTTATCTGTCACTCTGTAAGCCTTATGAAAGCTGGATGACTTTATCAGGTGATGGGTCCTTTACATTGTACATATCATCTACAAAATTCTTCTTCTCTAAATTATAGCCCTCAGAACTATTTTTCTTTAAGTGAAGACATTCTACCTACATAGACATAGTAAAGCATCTGTAAGCTAATTAATAAGGAATTTCTTTAGAACACTTGGTGGCAATATATGCCACAAGAACATTTGATAATTAGCAATAGATAAACAGACTCTTTCAGGGAAAGCAGGAAATGTTAAATAAAACCATTGATCGAGTAAGAGTAAGCAGACAGAAATAAATGGGACAGGGTAGAAAAAGAAACTCAGCATTATTAAGGCATAACCTGATTTTATAGCAACAACAGAAGTTAACACTCAGGTGATGTCAGATGATGCTCCCACAGTGTTGGATGCATTAACTTATCCTAAACTCTGCATAATAACCATGGGAAGGCATACACTAATTAAATACTTCTTCCAACAATTCCACTTTACAGATAAAGCATCAGGCATAAAGAGGCTAAGGCTGTATCCAAGGTCACACATAAGAGTTGGGAACTAGCCCTACTGGTGTAGTTCAGTGGTTGAGTATTGATCCAGGAGGTCAAAGTTGAATTCCAAATCAGGGCACATGATGCAGTTACAGGGCTAGATTTCCAGTAGGGGTATGCAGGAGGCAGCCAATCAATGATTCTCTCTAATCATTAATGTTTCTATCACTCTCTCCCTCTTCCTCTCTCTCTAAAATAAAGACATTAAAAACAAAAGAAGTGGAGACTAGAAATATGGTTACCAGGGGCTGGGGGTGGAGATAAAAAATTCCTTACAAGATGAATAAGTTTTGTGGACCTAATGTACAGGATGGTGACTGTCCTATATAATAAAAAGGTAATATGCAAATTGACCCTCACTCCCTCACAAAGATACCAGGCCAGCAGGGGGCTTAGTGAGGCATGACCAAACAACTGAACAGCAGGTGGCACGAGGTGACCAGGCTGGCAGGGGTGGCAATTGGGGGTGACCAGGCCAACAGTCGGGGCAGTTGGGGGTGACTAGGCCACAGGGAGGTGGGGGGGCAGAATTTGGGGCCAACCAGGCCCAGCTAGGGGGGCAGTTAGTAGCAAACAGGCTGGCAGAGAGGGACAGTTGGGGACAACCAGGTCAACAGGGGGATTAGAAAGGGGTGACCAGGCTGTCAGTGGGAGCAGTTAGGAGCGACCAGGTTGGCAGCGGGGGACAGTTAGGGATGACCAGGCCAGTGGGGGGGGGGGGCAGTTAGGGGCAACATGGCAGGCAGGCAGGTGAGCAATTAGGAGCCAGCAGTCCAGGTTTGTGAGATGGATGTCTGACTGCTGGTTTAGGCCCAGTCCCTGGGATTGAGTCTAAACCAGCAGTTGGATATCCCCCAAGGTGTCCCTGATTGGAGAGGGTGCAGGTTGGGCTAAGGGGACATCCTCTCTATGCATGCATTTCATGTACTGGGCCTCTAGTAATTAATAATATTGAATTATACACTTAGAATTTGCTAACAGAGTAGATCTTTACTGTTCTTACCACACACACACAAAAAAAATAAATGGTAGTTATGTACTATGTTGGAGATGTTAGCTAATGCTATGGTGGTAACCATATTGCAATATATGAATAGTGTATGCACTTTAAACTTACACAGTGTTATATATCAATTATATATTATTGAACCTGAAAAAAATAAAAGAAGTGGATACATGTGAAATTGAAAACTCTTTAATTAAAAATTTCTTGCTCTAGGCCACTGCAAAGGAGCATTTTTTCTAATCAGTTAACTGTGATAGTCCCTCTCATAGCATTTTGGGCTGAATTTGTCACTCTTCTTATCTGTATATTACCCACCACCTAGAATTATGGTTTTCCTACCTGGCGTTCTGAAAGCGGGGAAGACAGACTGCATCTTACCACATTCTGTACTAGCACTTTTACATCATGTCCCTGCCCACCCCAACCCAGCCCCTTTAGCAGCAGCAAAATGATGCTTCTAGAAGAACTGTATAAATGTTAGGGTTATGATGTTGTCAGGATTGATTTGCTACTCTAAAATCAAACGCCCCCTAAACTTGCTTTCCCTTCCCACCTACTCATCTGCCTCAGACTTGCTCTGCTAACACTGATGAGGAAACCCACACCCTCTGGAAGTAAAGACTGCCCACGCTTGATGGTCTGTGGAAGCTGACATGGAAACAACTGTGCTGGCACATCTGGCATTGTTTGTGCCGACTCTTCTTTCCCTGACATTTTTAGTTGAGTTGAGCAATATTCAAATTCCAGCCGAGATACCCACGGGCCAGCCCCATTCATCTTCAGATGACATCTGTTGAGAATTTTTCAATAACGTAATGGGTGTGGAGCATGTGAAGGGGAGGGAGAGTGTGATGGAGGGATTATGACATAAAAATGCTAAAGCCGAGTGGGGAAACTGCTGCACATAAAGTTTTGATTTGGTAATTCAGACTAACGCAGTTAGTGGTCCTCCAGGGAGAGGCCAATAAAGGTGGAGGATATGCTCCTTCATCCTGATGCAGAACACCAGGACCTGAGAGGTGCCATAGTCAGCAGGCAGGATGAGGGCGCAGGGGCAGGTCCTAGCTCTCTGTCCATTGGCTGTATGATCACCCAGAGGTGATGGATGAAGCTGGCATGCATTGTTTGTGCTAAGGGACATTTGCCTAGAGGAGGGGTTAACTAGAGGGAGGGTATCTTGTTTCTTTGTTTTTTCCTTGCCAGTACCATTTATAACTCAGTATTTCTATTTTTTAGCTTTATAGATACAATGGGTGAAAAGGGTGCAGGGATTAAGCAAAGCAAAGCAAAACAAAACAAAACAAAAGAAAACCTTCACAGACAGACAACAGTATGATGATTACCAGAGGGAAAGGGGGTGGGGAGGGGGAGGCAGTAGAAGAGGGTAAAAGGGTGATAATGGTGATGGAAGGGAACTTGATTTTGGATAGTGAGCACACAATACAGATGCTGTATTATTAAATTATATACCTGAAATCTATATAATTTTATTAACCAACATCACCATAATAAATTCAATAATTTTTTAAGAAAACAAGTATTTTTTAGTTACAGTTTATATATAATATTATGTTAGTTTCAGGTGTATAACATAGTGATTAGATGTTTACATAACTAATGACTAATCACCCTAATATATCTAGTACCCATCCAGCACCATAGGTAGTTATTATTTTCAAGGTACTACTTCTTACCTTGGAAATTCTTTTGAAATATCTAATCTATATCTCTCTGTCTACCACCATGCTGGGTTTCACAATGGCTATTTGCTGGGGCTGACCAGCAGATCCTGAGCGATGTATGAATGATTACTCTAACATAACATTTGCTGTGAAAGAGAGGGCTAAAGGACTACCTGGCTAAAGGAACTAGACAGCTTCTATCACCTTCCTTGCTAGGCTTTGTTGTAACAGCAGTTTGAGATAAAGTTTATCTTTTAGATACAATCAGTAGGATAAGTAATCTTGGGAGAGCATGTGTGTTTCCAGTGTCCTTTAACTAAGGACACCCATATTAAGCATAAGGATTCCAGTAAACATCTGGGGGTCTGTTTATGCACAGGCTTTTTTTGAATGGTCAAGGAATAATTAAGAGCACTACTTCAGCACTCTCCTACATCGGAATTCCAATAAACAGGGCAGGCCACCTTTAGCACAATTCCCTTTTCTCAAAATATCCTCTTTACAAACTTTTCAACCAAGTCTTATGTGCTTTCCAAAAGCTATTGGCAGACAGACTCTTTCACTGACCAACTTTAGTCAGGCTCTTCTGATGTCTCTTCCCAAACAGGGTTGCAGGGTTGCACCTTGGCCCTGTCTTTGTCAGGCCAGTAGTTACAAGAATCCACCTAAGTCAGGTTCCTTCTAAGAATCTCCTACTGTTTATCTCTCTTCCTAGTAATTTTCCATGCATTGACCTTCATTCTACTTGATGCCTATAAGTCCCCTCCTGAATTATCTATGTTCAAATTGAGCACTAGCCTCTGCTCACTTGCAAACTCCTAAGTGAATTCTTCTCTACCATTTTAATGTCAGGATATATTTTGCTTGAATAATACACTTGAAAAATTATTTATTATCTTCCTTACAGATCCCTCTGACATGTTTTTCCTCTGATAGGAAGTATCACAGTGACCTTATGACCAAACCCACTGACCTTACATATCTGACTTCAAGGACACAGAAATTTTCCATGTTTTTCTTCCTGTCACCAAATTTACCTGTGTCACAGTTTTAGCTCCTGTTGTGTTATTGGTCCTATTATACAATGTAAAGGGGATGAGATTTTTCATAGTAAGTCTCTGGTCTTTTTCTAAAGCAGAGAGTTCCATGAGAAATAGCAACACAAATTAAATACCTTTCAAAATAAATACTTTGCTTCAGTTTATATAAGGAAATTATTCATAATAGAGTGGGAATCTTTTAGTTATGATTTGGAATGTCTTAAATGAGCAGCATCAGGTTCTATTTAATACTCTCAACATTTAAAATATAGAATTAGTAATAAAAAGAAAAAAAAACTTGGTGCTATGTCTAAAAGTACATATTTGAAACATCTATTGGAATAACTCAAATAAAAATATTGGGAGAGGGTGATACTGGCATTTCTCTTGTGAAGATTGTAGCTGAATTTTTAAATTAAGTTTACTCAGAGAGCTCTTAAGTAAACATATTTATAAAATTTTTATAGATTTTTTATAAATTGTGTTCACTAATGATTCTAATGATTGAACAAATTTGACAGCCAATAAACTGGAAATTCACACCCATATTCACGAATAGGTTGTTGCCATTCTCTGTTTAATAAACTTGAATTAATGTGTGAATTATTAAAAATTGAAAATTTATAGATTTCAGATATTTCAAAGACCTTAAAAATGATACAGTACAGTGGTTACCCAACTGTGCTTTACTCCAAAGAACAGGACCATGGTAAAAGCATGACAAGGTGAAAAAAGCCATAATCCCTCAGAATAGAGAGTACCCCCATAATTATTTTTTTATAGCAGCCTTCCATCTAAATTTCTTTTAAATAACAGGCTTCTCTGTTTTTAGAAATGTTTGAGAACAGTCATAATCTACACCAGTACTTCTCAAACTATGTTAAAATGGTTCAGTGGGTCTCAGGTAGGGTGCATATTCTGCATTTCTCACAAGCTCCCAGGTAGTGCTGCTGATGTAAGAATCAAAATCTGAGTAGTTAGGAGCTACGCCAATGCAATCAAATATAAATATAACTCCATATGCATTTTTAAACATTATAGTATATAACTACATAATCAATTTAAACATTATGGTAGCCCCATTTTAAAAAGTAAAAAAAAAAAAATGTAAAATTTTATTTAATAAACTTTATACAACCCAATGTAGCTAACATATTACCTATAAAACATGTAATCATTATAAAAACTATACCAATGAGATATTTTACTTTTCTGTGTGCATTCCCAAATCTTTGTAATTGGGTAAATATTTCACACTTCAGGCACAGCTCAGTTTGGACCAACATGTTTCATGTGTCCAATGGCCACATGTCTCCCATATTGAAAAGTGCAGATCTAGGTCAAGTATTGAGCCAATCATCAAACAATGATGTCTTTCAACAACATTTCAATAAAGTATTCACAGCCACTTTTCAAACATTTCAAAGTAATACAAAATCTCCTGACTTCTAAAAATATCAGTTTATAATGTCAGCTTTCTTAATTTCTCCCCCTACCTAGGTTAAAATTCCTCTCTGTAGCTTTCGTTCATTGTTTCCAATTCAAACTCTTGGAGCTGCAGAGAATTAAGCTAATTTATTTTTAATGCAAAATACTTTCAAATATTAGGGGTTGTTTTTTTGTTTTTTGTTGTGTGTGTGTGTGTGTGTGTGTGTGTGTGTGTGTGTGTGTTTGTGTTTGTGTTTTTTCAGATCTTTGCCAGCTCTTTTCTTAAGCTGCACAGGCCTAATTTATTTCTTCTGACCAGTTCTTGAGTTATTTTCCCAATTCTTTTTTCTCTGGACATAATTCATCTTTGTCTCATTTAAATTCAGAGCACAGGGGCAAGCATATCCTTCTAGCTATGATCTGACCAGTGCAACAGCCTTGGTTTAGCAGCTGTTCTGTTAATGCAGCCTATGGGGGGCTCAACACTTCCTCAGCAATGCTCCCCCAGGAGGTTTCCTCATCCCAAAGTGGAGGAGCCTTCTGAGCACAACCATCCCGTAGACCATTAGGATTGTGGGGCTTCATCTCCTCCTGGCAAATGTCATTGTCTTATATTCAGTTCATTGTCAAAGCTGTGAAGATGTTTTGGATGCTAGTTCTATCATCCAGGGAAATTATTATCACTTCAAGCTATATGTCATGCAAAAAAAAATTGGGCAGCTTGACCTCAATGCCCACATCCAAGTGATGGCAATTTCCGGCTTGGCCTGGAGCCAATGAACCACATCCTTGGGGAACTGTCTTTGAACTGGTGAGGAATCTAAATTTCATTAGCATGCTGACTATGCTTCTCCCTCATGTCCAGAAGGAAAGAGCATGATATTTGCAACTGCTTTGCTGACATCTGCACTAAACTATTGTCAGTGTTATGTTTCTCATCTAGAAATCCAGTAATCTTACCCGATTGCAAATGAAGTTTGTCTGACCTAGGTCTGTGTGAGCCTGTGTTGACTTCAGGACAGATGCTCCTTTTCTACCGGCTCCTGGGCCATCCCTGTCCTGCTCTTCCCCAGCACCAATGTTCTGCATTACAGTTGCCTTTCACATGGAATTATGACTACATCTGCTCCTCTGACCTTGGCATTACCCTGTGGTTGCTCAAGATTTTTGGCAGATATCAGTGCTGTCCTTCCCAACTTAACTCACTATCCCAGGACAAAATTTGTCCAGGCCCAGAGGTGAGAAGCAATTACAGCTCAAAAGGCACCCTCTTTCAGTCTATTTATCTATATTTTTATCCCTGTTTCAATATTCATTTCATTTATGTCCCTAGTCCAAAATATCTTTGACCTCAACTAAGAGTGTGGGAGCAGAGTAGATACTGGGGATTCTGGTATCTTTCAGTCATCTGTACAAAGAATGCCACCAATACTAAGCAGTGAATGGTTGTTCTTTTCTTTCCACTGCTTTCTTCCTAACCCATGGATTCACTCCAAAGCTACTTTATTGATTGGCTTCTATGTGTAGAAAAATGTCATTGGCACCGTGGACCAAATGCAACAAAACCAGCAGAGTCCTTGGTCCTCAGAACTTAGATTCTAGTAGATGGCAGCACCTGAAAACTGGAGTCAGCCTCTTGGGGGTGTCAGGTTCTGATGGAAGATTCTAGGGATGATTGGATAATTACTGCAGAAATCAGAAGCTTTCTTCATTAAAGGGAGTCACGTGCAGAAAGAAAACATAATTATTCATGTGTCATTTTATTTCTTTTGGTTTAATGAGATATAGTTCCTTTAGATCTAGGACAAAGACCACAGGAAATTACTAGTTTTATGATTCTAACCTTTAACCCTTGCAGCCAGTATGATAACCTTAATTATATTTTACACTTGAAGTTTGCAGGTGGTTGTTGTGTTGTTTTGCCAGCATTATATGTAATGAAATCATATTTTATAAATATATTTTGAAACCACTTTGGAGATTCACAAATTTTTTTTATATAAGGTCAAAAAAGCGATATAACAACTGTTTGAACACCTTTAACCAGTGTGTGTTTTTTCTTTCTGATGGTTTATTTAACATTTACAGAGCATTCATCCTAAAGTAGAATTAAAGCACAGATTATTCAAATGCCCCAAATGGCTAATTTGTCTGGGTTTTTAATTAATTAAAACATTACTATTTCCTGAAAATTTTGTGACTTTATGAATTCATATTATGTACCAGTTTGTAGTTTTATTATTTCAATGTAAAAAAATTGTTCTTTGAACTCATATAGGAGACTATTCTGTTTTATAATTTTATTAAACATAATGGTATACAATTTAAGATATTACAGAATCACTCAGTGGCTGAGATATGCCAGCATCAATCACAAAACAATAGCACTTGCTGTTTCTTTCCTTGTTTTGTACATGAGAAAACATGTTGTACTTTCATATTATTATTTTTAGTATTAGGAATAAATAAAAGAGAAAGGAAAATAATAATTCTCTTTACAAAAAGTTCTATTGCATTCTGTAATTGTGAAATGTTTTATTTTTAAAGAAAATTTTTTGTCTTTCAATTAATGTATAACATTCCACATCATGGTTATAATGCAAAGGAGAAATATTACATAACTATCTGCAAACATTTTAATATTCGGTTTATATAAAGCACTGTGATCCAAAACTAAACTCAATTGAATTGTTCATTGCAAAGTGATGTCGCCACTGGAGTTCATAGGAAAGTGGTGTGCTTTCCCTGACTATCAGAGTCCCCAGCCCATCCAAGCTGTGACCAAACACAGCTGAGGTGCAGGCTAAGAATATTGTCACCCAACCAACTTTGTGACAAGGGGCCACCAGCATGTTCTCCTTGTAGCTGCAGAAGGTGAATGAGGGGAGGAACTAGAGAAAATGTAAAGACAAAATGCCAAAATTTAAAATTTAAGCAAATTTAGAATAAACTCATTTAGAATAAACTCATAAATGCTTAATATAATATAAACGAGATTTCATACAAATGACTTCTACATAATCTTTGAATACTTTAAAGTCTGTGTGTATGCGTGTATCACACACATCTCTGTATGTGTGTGGTGGCATTGAAGATGTAGATGACATATCATTTCCTTGTGTCCAGTATGCTTTAACATGCTTATTTGCTGTGAGAAGCTTGATATAAAATGTCATTCTCTCCAGAAACTAGTATTTGTGTGGCCTGAAATAACGAATACCATGTCTGTAGAAAACAACCCAGCAGCTTGTCTGCATGACTTAAAGTCTGCAAGTGCCTGCTGCATCAGTGAGAAAATATGCCCAACTCAGTGTTGCCTCTCTCAGAAAGAGAGGGAGAATGACTGGGTTGTGGAGGGGAGTTAATTTCCCCAGGTTACAAGATAGTTATTCAACTCCAATATTCCCAGATTTCACTAAGGATAAGAATTTAAGTTCACAGTACAGATTTCTAGTACTATACTAATTTCTGATAATTTTAGTACTATGATTTCTGATAATTTCAGATAATTTCTAGTACTATACTAATTTCTGATAATCAGTATAGTACTCAGTGAGTTTGGAGTCCTTTCTGAGGTGGCAGGTGGTGAGCTGGGTATGCGTGGAGGTGCAAGACTCCTAGAGGTCCTTCTTCACCAAATGAATCACAGGGAGGCTTGAGTAGTATGCATTCCTGAGCATGGTTATAAATATTTCTTTCAAATTTGTGGAACATGTTCAAAGGCATTTTTAATATTGCTTTCATTTAATTCTGGCACAGAGAACTGTGCCTGCAAAATAGTTTCCCCTAAATCCATGTTAGCAGCTTCTTACAAATAAGGGGTGGAGACAGGAGAAAATGTTAGTTATGCTTTTTATATACCAAAAGGAGAGCAAATACAGGTTTGAAAAGCAACGTGAAAGAGGTTTACAAAGACACACGTATCCCACACATCAGGGATCAAAAAGGCACATTTTGATGCACAATTCAATTGAATGTGCCAAAAATATCAATATAATGACTGTGTTTTGTTGTTCGTTTCTCCCTGGCCCCACCTGCTGATGGGCAGGAGCAGGGTCAACTAAACAGTGGGTAGTATATTTTTTTCAGGTCAGGCTGATTGGATGGTCAACAAACCCTTTACTACAGAGTTCAGGCCCTGGGGAACCAGCCCACCCACTTTTCCCCATCCGACATGGCTTACTTGGGATGGTGGGTGAATTGCCATCCCCAGGAACATAAGGAACCCAACCTCTGGTCCCAGCTCAGCCCTGGTTTATGACACCTGCCCATTTTTCTGCAATTCAGCTCTGGGCTATAACTCCTGACCAGGTCTGTCTGTCTCCTGGATGGAAGAGCCCAGGTCACTGTCTCCTTGGTCACATATCAGTGAGGTACATTCCATAGGCTGCTTTGAAGCATTGAGATTGGCAAGGGCCCTCCCTCCTGGCTTCTCCTTACTCTGCACTAGCACCCCCTCTTTTTTAGTCCCCAGAGAGCTTTTTGGCTTGGGGTCCTGTCCACACCCAGTATAGCACAGGAAACGTCAGCGGATCTCAGCTAAGGACATCCTTTCATTTCCTTGAGATGGCAGTGCTAGATGATTGGGCAGCCTGGAGCATTCTCCTCACTGAGTCTTCAGAGGAAAGGAGGGGTTTTCTTTTTACTCAAGGCTTATGATTTCCCCTTTGAGCCAAAGTCATAAGAGAAAAATCTGGGAAACCTCTCACCTTCAAGTTTACACCTTCTCTTTCTTTCCACAGTCCTGTGGGACTAGGGGATGAGCTCCCCACCCTCCCTTTGCCTGGGACCCAGATCTGAGGCTCTAACAAAACTGAGCCTCAATGAGTAGTGGAGGGGTGTCTGATAAAGGACTTGGGGTCATCCCCTCTTCAGACAATAGCTTGATTTGCTGAACTGACTTTGGTTGTAAGAACCTCTTTTGCAACAACAGTTCTCTTTTCATAGGAACTTTTCTCTGTGTTTTTTTCTGTGACAAACACCAAACCATCTCTGGACACAACCCTGTCTTCAGGAGAGGCACATGAAGCCACATGCTCACAGTGGCCAAAGAGAAAGGTACCTTCCCAATATGGAATATTTTATATAGACATACTCAGAAATACAATTGTATCATTCAGCAAATGGGTGAAGCTGCATTGGGGTAAGCCTATTAGGTGTATGTAAATGATGAGGCTAATGAGAGAAAGGGAGTATTTTGAACTGAAGATAATATACACAGAAGCATATATAAACCCCTCCCCAAAGCAGCCTTTATTTCCTGTAATGCATGATGGCCACAGATATTAAATGAACCTTTCCTAAACTTCAAAGCCATTCAAAAACATTGCTCTAAAGTTGCAGTCCAGTGATGTGAGTAAATGAAAGGGTAGATACTGAGAAATGGACTAAGGTCCCTTACATTATGGACTTTTTAAAATTTAATTTAAAATAAGAAGTGAAATGAAGGCAATAATGTTTGGGGACAATCATTCCTGTGGGCTTAGAAATGGCCCCGGATATGGGTCCATGCCTGTCATCAATGGTGGTTGGATTTGAAAGCCCACATCCACTTTCCACCTAAGTGACATATGATGAAGGGCAGGAGAGGTTTAGATATCAGAAGTGACACACCTCGAGTCATTACCAGATGTAAGAGTATGTGTGTGTGTTGGAATGAGGACCATTTCCTGAAATCTCAGTCATTCCAGGTAGTAGAACTGCAGAATCACCCCAGTGGACCAGCCTGATTTTTGTTGATAATAAATCAATTGTCCCAAAAAGAAATCATTTGTGACAAAAAGCTGCTCTTTGCTTTCTGTTTGCAGAGAACCCTGATCCACTGGGGCCGTGAGACTATTGAGTTTGCACACAGTGGCTCCAGGAAGCACTGTGAATGCTTTCTGACATCTTCTGTCCCTTCCAACAGCAGAGACACAGCATGGAGAAATGAAGGTTGCGGGGAAAGCACTGTGATGGAAAACTATTCCCCACGTCAGGCGGCAGGACTGTGGCCATCAAGTTCATAATTAAGCAGTAATCCCCAGAAATGCAGTCATTACCAGCAGTTAATGACGACTTTGTTGGTTAACAGCTAGACCTGAAGCTGAAGATCGTTAACACTCCATCAAACTCCTTGTTAACCGCGCTGAGTTTTATGGAAACACACTTGGATGGCAGCTGGAGAGCGGTGTGGGCATGGGGCATCCCCCAGTGGCTAATGACCTGGCTTTTTCCATCAGTCAGAACACCGGGCACATTCCATTATGTTTATATAATAGCTGTTAACGGCTGCGGACTGGTGCCACCGCGTTCAGGGACTTGACGTGACACTAGGTTCAACTCCTTTCCCTCCCCTTGCCTCAAAGGCCTGTTTTGTTGTTGTTACTGTTCTTTGTTATTGGTGTTGCCCATATTTTCACCTCTGTGATTTATCTAAGGCTTACTTCAATAGTAAAATTTGAGATTAATCAAGAAAACTTAGGCATCGCAAGTGATTCTGGATGTGTCACCCAATTGAGGAGTGGGTCCTTCAAGTACCCCATTTGGAGCTTTGTTTTGGCACTTTCTGGAACTTCAGGCCTTCTCTTTGAGGGGAGTTGGCAACCTAAGTGATTGTAATCAGAAACACAGTTTATGGTTAGTTGAGAGAGAAGGAAACTTTCACCGTTAGGATGCTGGCCTTGCTGGACCTTATCCTCCAGAACCACAGTGGATGCTATTCTTTGCCCATGATGGACAGGTATGTGTTTGAAGGTAACAAATGTCCTTCCTGAGTCACAGACCCCTGGGAGGGGACTATAGAAGTGAGTAAGGTGCAAGGAGGAGGCTAATTTCAGATGTGGGTCAGTCGCTGGACTTCTCCGTGATCCACACTCAACCACAGGATTTCTTACTTGTTTACCATTCCCATAGGAAAAAGGTCAAGCTACAGGACCCACTTGGAGATGCCCAGGCTGGTCACTTCTGTCCACATTGAGTCAGCAGCACTGTCTGCCTGCTAAGCTACTATCCCAAGAACCCATCCCTTTGTTGAGTGTGTCAGAGACATCCAGAATTCATTATCATAGTAATGTTGGAGGGCTCCCCGAGACCGAGTTCTGTCTGTGCGGGGGGCTTCCTGGGGCGCTGAAGGAGGAGCGCAGCCTTTGGAACAGGCGGCATTCAGAGCATCCGTGCAGATGGGCCGAGGCCCTTTGTTCCACTCGCCCGGGAGGCTGTTATGGGAAGCAGCCAACCTGCCTCTGTCACGGCGAACATGGTCGCGCCATTGTGCGCTTTTAATTGTTACTATGTCCATGGAATCCGAGAGGTCGCTCTGGGTATTGAGAACAAGTGCACGGAGCCCTTGGCCAGACTAAACAGATGTCCTGTGGCGTTCCCACATTCAGCCCCCGTCACCTTTTGCTCAAGGAAGGATCTTTCTGACAGAGCAATTAAAAAGTATGATTTATTTACAAAGCAGTCTATAAAGAAGTCCCAGAATGATCTGTCTCTGGCACTTTCCCATGTGGCTGTCTTAACAGGTTCTTCGACAATGAAGCAATTATTTCTGCCCCGGTGATATTAAGGCAGTGGGCCACTAATTAAAAAAACTGACCACTGCACAACATGAAAACAGAGAGCAAGGCCAAAATACATGTCTATCCTATGTTTAAGCATCATTTCCCTGCTACGTGTGTCAGCATATGTTTTACCACCACCTCTTGCTGTATCTAATTCAGGGTCATTTTGTGTGATGACTGCCACACGGTTGAAAGTCAAAAAGTCTGCATTTGCTAGTCTATCTTTATGACCTCATTTACTACATGGATTATTTGTTAAGTTTAGGCAGAGGTACATTTTTACTTTGCTTCATGGTTTATTTAAATTTTTAAAGGGTGAGTTTTTAAAATAAATGTTTTTCAAGTCAACCAGGATCAAGACCTGGGTTTCATTTAGGTCCAAGGTGAAGACTCACCTGAGGCCCATCCTTCACACCCACCTAACAGGTACCTTTCTCTCCTATCCTATTTGTGCTACTCTTATGTGCACCCCAGAAAATATCAAAGTAATTTCTCTGTCATTTATACCTGAGAGCCTCCTAGACAACTGAGATTTGATTCTCATGAAGAATCCCGTCTGACTCATCAAACTACCTCCTATCCCTCTCTTCATGGCTGACTCCTCCATTCTTGGAGGTCAGGTGTGTCACAGCATCAAGAATTTGCTCTGCTACCTGGGTTTCTTCATGGAAATTTACATCCTTTTAAGAAGGGACTCAGTGAAAGAAAGAATATCTCCCCATCTCTGTAGTTTTCACAGCATCAGCTTTGACTTGCTGTCAGCACACATCTATATCCACAGTCATGAGTGAATGTTTGGCATACCTTTCAATCAGCTTGGGCATTATATGGAATTGCTTTACTTTTAAAACCCTTAGACCTGAAATCTCTCTCTCTCTCTTTAGACATATCCTCATGTTTTCCTATTGTCTTTGCAAGACATCATGAACAAAAGACATGGGCAAAGAAATTTTTTCTCTACTTTCCAGACATGGTCTATTGACTACCAGATAAGAAAATGTACTTGAAATGTTCTTAGACTCAAAACTGGTCCAGAACTTTATTTATTTATTTATTTATTTATTTATTTATTTATTTATTATTTTATTTCATTTTTGTTTGAATCTGTGTTCTATTACAGTCTCCTGATGGGCCTCTGAAGTCATAGTCCTCAGAGAGCTCACAGTTTAGCAGGACAAACCGAAATTGCTGCATCCATAATTGCTGATTTCTTGGAGGAATATCTGACTTTGCTACAGCTACAGCTAAATCCACTTGCCCATGCCTTGGTGACCTTCCTTCCTCCTCCTGAGTCACTCAGTTTCCCCTTACCTTGACTACATGTCACACTCTCTATAGCATGGCTCCTCTTCTCTACAACCTCTGGGACAGTATCATGTATTTCTTGGCATTCTTTAGTGGCTAGGCATTTGGAAGTACCCCCCAGTGAGTACCCCTGATGTTAGCTTCTGTCTTCCTCCTTCACCAAGTCACTTGCCTAGAGCATCCTCAGATTGAAAAATCTATGTTCCTTCTAGTCTGCTAGTCCAACCTTTTGAAATGTACTGCTCAACCTCCTGCTATGTTTTCAAATTAATGGTGTTCACCAAAGTGCATTTTTTTTTTATTTCTACACATTAGTTTATAATGGGAGGGCAGCCCTGTGAATGGATCATTTCCATCCTCATGCCTCTTCACCCTGAGGCACCTTTCTCTATTCTTGCAACATCTTCTTCTTCCCCATTCAAGTTGAACCTGAGTTCAACTCTCCTCCTCTTTTCCCATGGTGTCCCTTGGAATCTTTTCCTTTCTCACCTTCTGCCACCACCTCTATGTGAAAGACTTCCAGGTGACCAACTCTTTCCCCAAGTTTGGATTCCCAAGTTTCTAGGGAAAAGATCTGGTGACTCAACATACAAATGTCTCCAGCCAGAACTTAAGTCTGTGAATTATACATTAATATTGTACACAAATAGGTTAATGCCATCCATGCTCATTACACTATTAAACCACCATCATTCTTCCTGGTTTTCAGTTTGCAGGTGACAATGTCTCCCGTCTATCAGTCTTTCTGTGGAAGAGGAAGCTATGCCTACACATCTATTATAGTTGTATGTTATCAACTTCTTCCCTTTCCTTGGTTTTATGTTCCTTTATTCAGCCTCTATGAGTTAGTCTCTATGCATAATCAAACTGCTTAATCAAAAACAGAGGGTGTCTGAAGTGGGCAGAATATATTAATTAAAAGTGTAAGGTCAAGAAAACATGCAAAGTTTTCATGGGTCCCTGAGCTAGACTAGCACAGCTTGGAGTAGGTTGCATAGTCAGCTCATCTTTCAGAGAAAGTTTGTAGGCAACAGTTATTTGCACAACCCACACACTTGAAAGACTCTAGTACAATGCTGTGTTCATGGCCACAGCAAAACACCTGCTTGAAGCTGAGACATAAAACCATGCTGGAGAGAGTTCAAAGGAGCAGGGCGATAATTGCACAGCATGGAACAAGATGGCAGTGACTGCCCCCTTTTGTCCATGGCTGCTTCATTGGCATAGAGCCTGGTCAGGCTCCACTGTTTTAGATATTTCTCCTGGTGCTTGACCTTTTCTGTAGAATCAAGAACAAATCATAACGAGTTGAAAAGATGTGTCAGGTCCAATTCAGACATTTTCAACCATATAGTCAGAGCCAAAAAACATAAAAGGTGTAGTTGCCTGGGGACCTATTTTTCATAGTTTCCTTTTGTTTCTACTCTTGCCCAGAGGCATCTCCACAGTCCTGCTAGACTAGGGTTCCTGGAAGAGAGAAATGCCTCCTGGGGCTTGCCCAGGGTGTTTCTGGGCCCCATGATGAAGGAACTCTTTTTTGCAAAATGCTCTATGAAGGGCCAGAATTCAAACCTTTATAGTATAGCCCTACTCAGAACTGTGTGGGAGCTCTGTGGGAGTTACGGTCAAGAGTTACTAATGTTCATAGAAAGGATAAACACACACCCTGTAATGAAAGTAGGTTTATTTAAACTTCTATTTAAAAGATGAAGAGGGAACACCAGGGAGCAAAAATAAGATGAAGAGGTAGGAGATAATCCTGCAAGACAGAAAATAACAGGGAGATTTCATGGCCTTTGTAATTTTTCCTGTGTTTTCCCTGTCTCTTTCTCTGTGGAGACTAGTCTCCACTTCTGATCTGGTCTCTGGGGGAAAGACATGTGGATAGATGTTGAGCTGAGTCTCCTTGGTGTCCCCTCCAGAGAGCTTGGAAAGGGTATATATTTGGGTTCTCTAGAGAAACAGTATCCACATATAGAAATAGATTTATGATGAGGAACTGGCTCTAATGATTATGGAGTTGGCAAATCCCAGGTTTGTCTTGTTCTATTCAGACCTTCAATGGATTCGATGTGTTCTACCCACATTATCAAGAAGGACAATCTGCTTGACTTAGTTTCATCCCAAAGCACTCTTACAGGCATACCCAGAATAATAATAATAATTAGCTAAATCCCTGGGTCCCACTGGCTTTGCTCAGTAGTTGAGCATCATCCTATGAACCAGGACATCATGGTTCAATTCCTGGTCAAGGCACATGCACTGGTTGTGAGCTTGGCCCCCAGTAGGGGGCAGCCAATCAATGATTCTCTCTCATCATTGATCTCTTTCTCTCTCTCTCTCTCTCCTTCCTCTCTGAAATCAATAAATATAAACAAACAAACCAACCAATCAATCAATTAATCCCTGGTCAATTTGACACATTAAATTCACCATCACAGGGTGCAAAGGGAGGTGTAAGAGAGGTTATGCAAGCCATGTTGCTGCCAAACACTTTCTCCTTCATTGCACATGTGAAGTCCAGCCAGAGAGGTCTTGTAAGTGTCTCAGAGGGAGGAGGGAAGATCTGCTCTTGCAGGTGGGGCAGGAGCCCATGCAGAGAAAGAATGAATGAATCTTCCGGAAAACCATGGGTGAAGACATTAACCATTATATTGCTTAGGGCCTTAATCTAAGAAATCAAATGACAATTTTCTTTAAAAATTTTTAAAAATCTCCATTGATGAACAGGCATGTGCTCCCTCTATCAAGCAGTGATATTTCCTTATTTTCCATTATTTCCAGGAAATGTAGAATGAAATTCATTGTAACTAAAGTGCAACAGACATTTTTAATAATAATTTTATCTTTCTTTCTATATTTTAAAATGATTTTTATTTTTTACTTAAATATGTTACCATGCATTTCTCTCATTTTTTGCAAATACTATCACACCTTTAAAAAATTAAGTCATAAATTATAAAAGTTCTCAACATTTTTATGCATATCTGTATGAAATTTGTGTTCTTTTTTTTTAGTGTATACTTTTTAAAATTTTATTGTTTAAGGTATTACAAATAGTAGTATATATTTTTCTCTTTTTCCCCCCCACTGACTTATGTTCTTGTTTAAATGTCCATCTGTGTCTTCATGAGACAACTTGGAAGAGCATGAGTCAGAGTGGAATTCCTCTCTGGCCTGAGCTGCAGTTTCGTTCTGTGTCAGACCATGGATATAAAATTATCAGGGCTTATAGGATCTTTAATAAAGTGTCCAACATCAAGCACAATTCCCACCATCACCTTTGTTCTTTATTATACATAAATGCATTTTGCATGTTTTTTTTATAAGTTCTGGTTCAATTTTCCAAGCTCTCTGTTAGCCTTCTTCTGAGCAACCTACTAACACTGTCTCCATTTTTTGCAGAACAAAGGCACCAATGAGGTACACAGGGTTCAGAACATTCTCAACATTGAGCCTGGACTGTTGCAGTGCTGGAGCCAGGGCCAGCAAGAGGGGACTGCTTTACGTAGAGAGGCCTGGGCCCTCTTGCTGCTCTGCATTAAACCTCGGTCTCTTGAGCTTGGACAAGCCCCTGACATCATGACACCTTTGTCTTCTCATCTATAAGTGAGGGGTTTGGAGTAAATCCTTCTCTGTCCTTTTTACACCTTTAGCATAATTTAAAATTCAATGACATTTGAGCAAAGATGAAAGAAACTGAAAATCAGACAACTTAATGGCAAAATAAATTTATGTAGCAATTCTGTTTTAAGAAATCCATTTAATGTTGGTGGCAAAAGCTATAAAACCAAAGCAAGCATCATTTTTGGCAGGTGCACCCATCTGCCAGGCTCACCCATCTGCGGAGGAGGCCCCTGTGCCTAGGCTTTGGCTTGTCATCTGAACAGCACGTCTTTGCTTAAAATTCTGACAGCTCTCAAAATGCAAATATCTCCGGTAGGATTGTGGCATCTTAGCAAAAATGAGCAATCTATTAAGTTTAATAAAGGCCAGCGTGAAGGTGAGGGTGGAAGTGGAACGTGACCATAAGGGCCTTATTTCATGACAAAGGAGGATGAAGAGCAGGACTGGAGAGTGTAGAGGACTAAATCCCGCCTCCTCTGCCCACTGCAATATGTTACAAGGAAAGAAATCTGCTGATCACTCGATCTTTCTAGTTCTTGCTAGTCCAACAGGTACAATGAAGCAGTTTTAAAATAAATTATGTTTTTCCTCAGTGAATGTGTGATCCTTGCATGCCTAAATATTTTGTCAATTCATTTGGCAACAAATGGTAGCATATTAAGCCAATTTGTTCCTCTCCTTGAAAATAAATTCTGGATTCAGACCATTAGAGCTGCTCCTGAGAGAATATGATAATATAGGTTTCTGCTAGTGAAAAAACAAAACAAAACAAACAAAAAAACTATCCCCCTATAACATCGAGACATGAATTATAGAAAACATTGTTTTATTTTCATACTAGATGCCTTGTATTTATATTCATGTTTTTCTGTGCAAGCTTTTTTATTTTATTTTAAAAAGTGTTAAAAACAAGGGCTCTAACATTCATATCTTTCCTTCCTGTATGTAAAGAAACCGGCATACTAACAGCAAACAGAAAACAATGGAATCATATGATTATTTCAAATTACAGAGTTTTAAAGACAAAACTGCAGTATTCTCCCATAGAGCTTTCTGAGAAAGAAAATAATTTTTTTATTTTATTTTATCATAAGACATATTTGTGTTTTTGGAAATTAGTTTTCTAAAGAAGTTTTTTAAAATTTATCTTTATTGTTGAAAGTATTACAGATGTCCCCATTTTTTCCCCCATTGACCCTTTCTACCCTTCACCCAGGCCTTTACCACTATCACAAACCACACGTACATACGAATGTACTGATTTGCTTTTAAATATTATATTATTACTTTTTGCTATTTAGGATGGCTCTTTTAAGAGGAAGAGAAAAATATGATAGAATATTCACCATGATTTAGGTCTGAATGGTAGTTTCTTCAAGATTATATATAATATCTTTTTATTAAATTTTCTGTGTTTTATAGTTCAGTAAAGGATCAAACCATTATTGGTAACAATTCCATGATCACACCTGATACAAAGACAACGGATGAGTCCAGATGATTCCGAAGACTAGTTGCTTCTGCCTTTACAATGTAGTGGCTGTCCCTTACCTGGATACCTGGGAGGGAATGGTGTGAATGGTGTGGATGCTAATGGAACCATGGAGGACTGTCCCGCATAGCCTCTGCTCTGGGCATCTAACTCTGCTCTCTATAGCTCTCCCTCAGGTTGGAGCCTGACAGTGAACTATTTTCACAGCACATTTTAAATTGTCCTTTGTTTTTCAGGCTCTTAAAATGTGGAGACAATATTTTGAAGAGGTTTTGGAGATCAAATTCTGAAACTTCAGAACTTGCAGACAATGGAGCATACACAGTAGTTTCAGATATCTTCAGAAATAATTTACCTCTCTTGTCAGTGCTGACTGACAGCTCTAATCAATTCCTACATTTTAAGCAGACTTACATTTCACATGCACTTGCTCTCCTCTCCTGAGCAGACTGGAACATCTATTGTCAAATGCATAAAATAACATTAGAAATGCAAACTTGATGTAGCCAATGGTAATGTGTTATTTAGAACTTATGAACCCAAATGAGGGCTTATTTTCTTCAAATTGAAATTTATAGTTTCATTTTAGAGGGCTAAGCTGAATATTTATGGGGCTTAGGTATGCTATTATAAAATGGCAATGGAAAACAAAGCAGGTAAGTGCCGGGCACGGAGGAGCCATTATGGAAATGCAGGGGCCTTGTATGAAAAATCGGATCCTGTTACCTGTTCCGATGGCTACAAACATACTGGTAGACCAGATTTTGTGCAGAAGATATGCAGCCCTGGGTCTATTGCATTTTATTTGCTTTCACACCATGTGATTTAAATGTCAAACAAACAAACAAACAAACAAACAGGGAATTATTGGTCTCTGTCCTTCACATCTTCCAGATCATTAAACAGATGATAAAAACCATAAGCGTAATTTTTGAAATTTGATCTCTCCTCTATTAGTTCAGCATGTGATTGATAGCTTTGCCTGTCACCTTGGCAAAATTGTTACAATTTCATATTTTACTGCAGTTTAAATTATCATTGCAGCTATGGACCATTAAAGGTCAGAGATGCAAATTAAACAGAAGAAGCTGTCCTCAAGGGGCCTGCCATCCAGGCCTGGATGTGGCTTTACTGTATACACCCTTTCAGGTGATGCAATATAACATATACAACACTTTTTAAGATAAAACAATATAAATAGAATAAAACATACAACAAAAATAAAATAGATAATACATAAAAATAACAAGCAAAAACAATGAAATAATGAAAATACATAATGATTGCTCCCCTAAAAGAATAGGAAACAAGAAAATATACTTAAATTAAATTTGGTAGATGAATAATTTAAGATTACCTGAGTATTTAAAAAACATTAACTCCTATTCTCTAAAGAAGCACCCCCCTCTCCATGCTGCTCCCACGTCCTGTCCATCCCTAAGATGTGGGAAAAAATCCCTGACATCACTGTTTGGGTGAGACACCATTTGTGGCCTCTACCCTGTCCCTGAGCTCCTCGTGCAAGCTGTGGTAACTCCAGGGTCAGTGTTTCCTCTGTGTAGTTTCTCATGCTTCTTGGATTGACTTGGATTCCAGCCTGCTCTTGACCTTGGCCGAGGAGATGCTAGATGAAGTATCTCACTCTGGGATCAGTGACTCCCTGCCCCTTCTCTCCTGTCACGGTGGGAGGTGTAGTGGGGCCCAGTGAGCAGCAGTGTGACTCCATGAGGGAGGACTAGCAGGGCTCAATGGGGAACAGGAAAGAGATGAGGATAGAAACTGAAAGCAAGCAGGCGCGGCTCTGGGAGTGCCTTCTCTCCAAATTCTGATAGATTATCAGAATCAGAAGGAAAACCCCAACCTCATGTTACTCAGATGGAACAGCATGAGGTCAAAGATACAGCCCAGTAGCATCCAGGGGGTTTCTGCTGTGACCACAGCAGGTATTGCTGGTTCCAGGTCCCAAAGCTAACACATGGGTGGCTTCCCGAATCTCTTCTGAGAGAAATTTCTCCCTGAGGATGAAGTAACACAATGGAAGTGCAATTATGGAATCATGATTATCATCCTGTCCTGTCATGTGGAGCCCATGTGTCTGCCCTCTGAAATATCAGAGCCCAGTTTCCTCTGTAATGTTGTGCATGTCTTATAGGAAACATAGCCAATGCAGTAATTAATGCCCTTGCTTAAGACTATATGGCCAAATTGCCATGAAGGCATAAGAGAACGGACACTTATTAAAAAATCAAGATGCTTGGGGGTCATAGTGATGTGTTGACCAACTGGACTAGTTCCCCATTCGCTCACCTATACCTGGGGAGTTTGGTGGCAAGACAGGTCTCTCGCCCACTAATTCAGGTTGTTTTTAAAAAGATATATTTTATTGATTTTTTACAGAGAGCAAGAGGGAGGGATAGAGAGTTAGAAACATCTATGAGAGAGAAACATCGATCAGCTGCCTCTTGCACACCCCCTGCTGGGGATGTGTCTGCAACCAAGGTACATGCCCTTGACTGGAATCAAACCTGGAACCCTTCAGTCAGCAGGCCAACACTTTATCCACTGAGCCACGCCAGCTTTGACTTATTTTTTTTTCCTTCTGCTGAACCAAGACCCAACTGCTACATGATGCAATGGCATGTGATTACCTCAATACAGTATACACTTACCTGACGGGCTCTGAACAGTCCAGGAGGCACGAGTCTCCCAGCCAGCCAGTGTCATTACTGGGACCTGGGTCTGGCCTGACCCTCTTTAATGACTTAGGGAACACAATACAGCAAATATCCACGGCATTGGACTCTGCTTCCTCCTTTCTCTTATTTATGCACTAGAGGCCTGATGCAGGAAATTCGTGCAAGGGGCTCAGCCCTTACAGACCCAGCCAGTCCTTGCAACCTCGGTTGACCCTTCCAGCCCCTTGCAGCCTTGGCCAGCCCTCATAGCCCCTCGAAGCCTCAGCTGACCTTTGCTTCCCCGGCTTCATCAAGAAGGTCATCTGGAATGTCATTCAGCTGTTCAGTCTAATTAGCGTATTAGCTCTTTATTATATAAGATAATCGTATACACAATAAGATTATTTTCCAGGTCTCTTTTCTCCACTGTCTTATAGTATTTTTCTCTAGGTTAATTAATGTTTCCAAATGTGAAGATAACTTTGGGAATTTACAAAAATGATACAAGTTAGAACCCTCTGCAGTTATTATAGCAAAATAAACACTCTAAAAATAACTGAATTTAAACACACACACACACACACACACACACACACACAAAATTTCATTCCCCAAGTTTTCCATAGAGCATTAAATAGCTGTGTGATTTTAGCGAGTTTCTTAATTTTGATGTGCCATGATATATTTTTTTTACCTATAAAATGGCAATAAAAACATAATTTCCTACATTGACTGTATTGCATAACAAATGAATACTGTGACATTGGCACACATCTCATTTTGTGCTTAAAAACTATTGGGTGTGATTATTAAAGTATAAATATTTGTATTAGTATTTGGTAAAATTTCTAAATCAAGTCACTAAACAATAAAAAATGTATGTAGTCACAGAAAGACAAATAGCATATGATTTAATTTATATATGGAATCTAGTGAACAAAATAAACTAACAAACAAAATAGAAACACACTCATAGATACTGAGAACATACTGACAGCTGCCAGAGGAGGGGAGTTGGAGGGCTGGGTGAAAACAGTGAAGCACAAACAAAGTCAGAAACAAACAAACAAATGAACACAGACAACAGTATTGTGACTGCCAGAAAGGAAGGGGGTAGGAGAAGGAGTAGAGGAGATATATGGTGATGGAAGGAGACTTGGTTTGTGGTGGTGAAGACATAATACAATATGCAGATGATGGTTAGAGAATTGTATACTTAAAATCTATACAATTGTATTAACCAATGTCGCCCCAACAAATTCAATAAAAATAAAAAACACACATTTTATTTAATGCCATAAACATTTTAGCCAGAATTTAAGCCTATTTTAAAATTAAAAATCATATAATTTCTTGTGTTTTTTTTTTAAGAGTTCATGTATTACTTTCATTTGGGTCACTATCCTCTACAGTGCCTTTTCATTTAAAAAGCAGTTTCAACATCAAATGCATAAAATGTCTTCAGGACAAACATATCAATTAAAATTTTCCAGTAAGTTATGTATTCTTATCAGTTTCATTAAAACTATAAATTATTTTAGAAATGATTGCTTATCACTTTTATACTTAACATGAATCACAAGAAATATTATTTATGTTGTACTATAAAAATTTGCCTTTATGTCAGCAATGGTCAAATACAGTAATAGCAATTTCATATTGGCTTACCTAATGTTCAATTTATGAAATTAATCACAGGTACAGATTTTTTTAAAAAAAATTCTATCATCTAAATGCCCCAAATTCATATTTTACAGACAGTTTGAAAGTTAGTATGATCTGAATGAACAGTGAACAATCCCACCATATATGCATCATCATGGAGTAGCTGCCTTGTTTGGAGCTGAATGAAATATTTATGGTGGACCAAATAAAGAAGCAATGTAATGGCAAATTCCTATATCTGGGGACATCACTGTCACTGTGGGCACCAGTGAAATAGCTCTGGCCTAATTTCATCTGACTTTGGATGTGTGCAAATAACAGGGAAATGTGAACTGACTACAGACTGAGAAAATCAGCAAAGACAGAAAATCATTGCAAATCAGAACCTTATCAATATTTTACTAGGCTAAAACTAAACATCTTATTCCTTCAGAAAGAAAAAAAAACACACCTCTTTTCTTAAAATCTTAATACTGGGATTAAAAATTTCATCACAATACTGTTAAATGCTAAGGGTTTAATTTAGACTTCAGTATCCACTGTATGTCACACAAAATTAAAACAGGCATGCTTATAGTCAGTATTTTGGGGTAATGGACGTATTTTTATGATTAATTTTAATTAGTAATCATGCAGGCCATGCACTAACCCTTGCCTATGATATACTAATAGAAAGTTACTTGGGATCCATTCTTATTATTTCTTACTAGAGTAACCATAATCTAAAACCTAACCAACAATGCATGATACCTTTCTCATTTTTTCTAATATCAGGAGAAAAATAGTATGTTTTCCAGGGCTGCTTCTATGTTCTTCCTAACATTCCTATTGTGACAGCTTGAAAGTTTAAGATTTTTTTTTAAAGTATCATTCGCTTAAAAAGAAGACACAAAAACAGAAAGAAACCTTAAATGTAACTTCTCAAATTTCAATCCAGTCCCTAAACAGAGTGAATTCCCAATTTGATCAGATTGTGGTTTTCACCAAGAAATATATTCAACTGCATAAAGCTTTAGAGATCTCATTCTTTGTTCTGTGATAAATTTCCCTTGAATGGAGGCAAATAAACCAAGAAAAATAAACTAAACACACCAATTAAGGTTCAACTTAATACTTCACATAAACTGAGCATACGTTGATAAATTCACCCATTCACTGCATTTGGAAGGTTTGTGTTTTGCTTTGTCATTTGAGTTTTTGCCTTAAGGAAGAAAAAAATGCCAATGTTTATGAAAAGAGGAAAATGTCTGAGAAAAGTCAGAAGTTTGTTAAAATTAAAATGTTCTGGGCAGAAAAGGGTGGTCAATTTAGAGCACTTAAAATGTAAAAAAAATCATAATTACCTATGAGACTGGATCACACACACATACACACACACACACACACACACACAAGCGAGCCAAATGGCTTCTTTCTCTCAGTCTCAGAGCATACCAAAATGCTCCCCCATTCTAAAAATCTAACCCTCATCTCCAGTACTACCTACTGGCCAACTGCTCCCTTGTCAACTGCTCCCTATTTAAGCCTCTCCCAGGATGCATTCAGGGTCCCTGTTTCTGCTCCTTCAGGTCCTCAGCTCATTTCATTCCTGAGCTCCACCGAGGCCACCACTCAACTGGAATAGCTCAAGCTGAGAGCATTTTTTCTTTCTCTTTCTCCAATTTAAAGGTCACATTTTAGTCCTCAGTAACTACCCCACCACCATTCCCTGCTTTTTCTTGTCCTCTTCTTTCTGAACTGTTGAACCCCCATGCCCCCCATGTGCTCACAATTCTGACCCCTCTGCGCATCATGTCTTTGGGGTGTTTGGGAGTTTCCTGTCTTCCATCATCATATCTGTCCTCACACATACCCTCTGCCTTCCCTTTGCACACTCTCCATCACCCACATTCAGGGCTTCTCCCATCATAGCCAGACACATGATTTGCCAGTCTGTCGTTTTAGCCTGCATCTGCTCTCTATGGATTCTGAGTTGTATATCTAGACATATAATGGTCAGAATAATAGACATAGATTCTACCATGAGAAAATGTTTCCAAGTTTTGCAGCCATCTTTGTGCCCAGCAGGCAGATGAGATGCTCATCCATAAGACTGGCTGGAAGACAGGCTTGGTCCAACAGTGACCCACAAATACATCTGCTGGTGCTCTCTATCTGTCTTGTCATTAAGTGGACAAGTACAGAAACCATGGCCTAAGAAGGGCAGGTGGCAAGCAGAGAAATTGTATGGTTAATAGTTTAGGGCCTGAATCCCATTATTCTCCTGGATCCTGTCTGCTTTATAATTGGGTGGTTATAATGGCATTTTGGTTATCCTGGCATTTGGAAGCACCTACTACGTTATCAGAGCTTGAACTGTATTATGTCACTTAATAAAATTATCCCCATAACTATTGAGGAAGACATCTTTTTACAGATAATGCGTGGTGCCCAAGGTTGACATCATTAAATGGAAGACTTGGCATTTAATCTCTTCTTACACATGACTCTAAATTGAGATTTTCATGCAATGTGGATTTCCATTGATTTTTAAGACTATTATATGCTTATTTATCTTACATTCTTGGTTCTATTTGCAGCAATTTAAAAATTATAGCATCCTTTTGGCAAATATGATAACATGTATACTTTACCTTCTACTCTCCCTGTATGTTATATCACATTTCCTCTACATATAAACAGATTCTAGTCTTTTCCACCTAATTTTAATAGTTCCAAAGAAACTCAATGAAATATATTTGCTTTAACAAATTGTAATTAATGCTATTTTTTATTTGCTTTTAACTAATAAAATTAAAAAGTGGGAGCTCAGTGAATGAAACATTTCAAGTTGAAAGATTAGCCAAGATCTGTAAAGAGAGGTCATGTTGGAGACATTTCCATGTTTTGTCCAGCTTCACTCTTCTGAGCTGCCCACATGAAATGTGCTGTCAAAGTTTAGAAATAGCCTCTGCAAAAGAAAAGAAAAACCTTCTGTGTCTGCTTTGCTTCTACAACTCATTCTGCTTTTCCTAAATTGCTGCTCTCTTTGGACCTCTCTCTGTGTTCCACGTTGATTTGTTCAGCTTACACTGCCTGCATTTCCTAATAAAGACAGACCACAGATGGGCTCTCTTAATAACACCCTTGATAGTGATCTAGCCCACGTTGGTGAGAAGTGGACCCACGGGGTGCACAACTTAGAGAGCTGTGCACTGAGATTGAGGGGACTGATTGTGAGCATGTCTATTTCTGGATTATCTTCGAAAGCTTTATTTTTTTTAAAAGTGCATATATAAATAAAACAGGCAGAAAAAAAATCAGCCAGCAGGCAAAGGCGGGTGGTGGGTGGGGGGAACCATTGTGGCGTTGAGTTCTGTAATCACAGCAGGGCCGCCTGGGTCCGTGGCTAATGTAAGGGTTATGGGATAGCATAATCCCTTCACTGAGCGCCTTTGCTGTAGCCATGATGACTAAATTTCTAGTGTCTTATCACACTGTCACAGGCTGGAACCAGGAGAAGAGGCTCTGAAGAAAACTCAGCATGAAAACGAGAAAGACGATGATCAGATTACCAGCCCCTGGATCTGTGAGCTAGCCCAATCTGACCAGAGCAGGCTTGATTCAAGACCCACAGGGACTGACACCCCCAACCTCGCCCCATCAGCACAGTGGACCACTAGTTTTAAAGAATCTCCACCTCTTTCCAATTAAAATAATTTTGTTTTCTTTTTTCTCTGTCTATCCATTATAATTTTTCACTGAGAGTTGCACAATACTTTTGGAACTTCACAGGTGGGAAATCAGATGGGTTGAAGGATAGCAGATTAGAAATTCTCCCAAGAAGATTGAATGTCCAAAGAGGTGGAGAAGTGGACATCAAAGCTCTGTGCTCCTGCAAGGAATGTGTGTCTCACACAAGTTTGTTTGTATTGGGTTTGTTTATTTTTTTTTTCCAGCTACAGGTAGGGTTCTTAAGACATAGACCATCCTCTCATTGCTTTCAAGAGCCTGAATGATCACAATCATCCAAAACCAGACCCATGTATCTGTTTAGTTTCTCTCTGCTCCTTAGCATTTTGAAGACAGATTAATTTTGCTTATTGGGGTGGGGAAAATTGCTTGATTCTCATTGAACTTATACCTGTAATAGTGAAACTTATTTTTAATAAGATATATGAATCTGCATTATCTTTTATGATCTAGGATAGTGCCAAGGAGGAGCTGGGAATTGTTAAAGGTACATGCTTTCTGTGTCATGGAGAACCAAGATAAAACACTTTCTACCTACTTTATCCCTAACACAGGTACTGTCACTTTAAGCCAATCTTACATGTGCTTGGGGAAGGTGTAAGATGCATGAAAGTGATGATGAACACCTGTTCCCTGGTCATATGGCTTTTTACCACAGTTCATCTATCAAAAGAGATAACTTAAAAAATGTAAGCATGTACAAGGGCTAGGAAAGCAGAGCACTGAGGGAGTAATCATGCACCGAACAAGCTAGTTAGCTGATCTGTGGAAAGAAATAAGAATTGAAATGTTCTTGTGGTGAACCTTGAAAAAGGAGTAGGATGCTAAAAAATTATCTCAGAAATGGTCACCCCAGTTTGTAAAGAAAAAAGATTAGTGGAAATGAAAGTGATGCTGTAATACAAGTCTTGGAGGCAGTGTTGTTATGAAAGGAGGGTTCTATCAGGAAGACAGGAGAAAACTCTGCTTGGGAGACAGATAAAGATGATGCATGCCACTGAGAAGCATGAGGAAGTTTTGGTTGTGTAAACCACCCAGCAGGGTCACTCGTGCACAGGTGAAGAGGATAAATCCCAATTGGGGTCAATGATTACTTCTTGAGAATCAGTTTTACCCTGCTAAATTTTCAAGGTGAGAAGAGAAAACCACTGAGGACTGAACAGCTTTCTAAAATTCATAGGAGAAATTGCAAGAAAGAAATGATGGAGTGGGTGTTTGACAAGAGAAAATGAAGAATCAAAAAAGGTAACAAAATGTATTTTAAAGTTTTAAGTTCCTGATTTTATACATTATGATGAATTTATCTAGAAATATTCTTATTCATTTAAAAAGAACTAGAATCTACTTTAAGGAAAGTGATTATCCTCCCAGGAAATTTTACTTGTAGGTGAAATTACAACAATTTTAATAATATGATCCAAGTAATATGTATTAACCATTATAAATTTGGAGGAACTGATTCTCATTTATTAATCACAAACATTGTCCTTGAAATAATATACAGATTATCCCTGTATAAAGAATGCCATCTCACACCTGACAGGATGCCTAGCATTAACAAATCAACAAATGACAAGTGCTGGAGAGGATGCTGAGAAAAAGAAATCCCCATGCACTACTGATGGGAATGCAGACTGGTGCAGCCACTGTGGAAAACAGTATGGAATTTCCTCAAAAACAAACAAACAAACAAAAAAAAAAAACAACAACACAAAAAAACCCTAAAAATGGAACTCCCCTTTGACCCAGTGATCCCACTTCTAGGAATATTTCAAGAAACTATAAACAACAATCAGAAAGAATATATGCACCCCTATGCTTATAGCAGCATAATTTATCATAGCTAAGATTTGGAAACAGCCTAAGTGCTCATCAGCAGATGAAACATATGTAATACCTTAATCTATAAATAAAAAAACGTAAAAAAAGAGAATAACTCAAATGTTTAATTATAAATCATTATTACTTGGTAAAATAGCAAATGATGTGTAACTGATAGTGACCAAACTGACCTAGAGAGACTTTGGAAAATGTAATGCTGTAAAACAGTTTTTTTTTAAAATATATTCTTGATAGAGAATAAAAAAAAATAAAAAAAATGAGTTGTCAGATTTGCAAGCCTAGGGGAAAACTATGGAGTAGGGGAAAGAGAAAAAGAAGAACAAGTATGCCAATAGAAAATGTTGGTAAATGGTACAAAAATATGCCAATTTTTTTGTATGTGTGTGTGTGGTGATGGTATTAAAGAAAACTTTGTAGTATGCACATAATAATTGCTCTTTCATTGTAACTATATTTCCTTGGAACTGCAAATTTGAAAGGTTGTGTGAGAACTATTTGCATGCTGTTGGTTTGTCAAGACAAAATTGTTCTATTAGTGCTTTGCCTAGGGCAGGCTGAGGGAGAAGCATTGCAATGCTCCAGAGGTCAGTACTTAATTCTAAGTGAGCAAACATGTTGGCTCAGAGAACAATCACTGTTCTGTGTCCACAGCAGAACAGATGCTGTGGTGCAGGTGCGGTGTGCTAGGTATTTTGGTCCTTACCTGTCTTCATGGACCAAAGGTAGATGGGGACATCCACAGTGGCATACAGTAAGCTGGTGTCAGGCACCAACCTTCTGTTTTGAGGTAAAACAAATACATAACTGGACTGTCTTAAGCAACTCAGAGACTGGTAATAAGGTGTTTCTCAAGAGATAAATTATGTGTTCTCTAAATAAAGGTTAGGTTATATGTGGGGCTTTCTGATTCTCTAGGAAAAAGTGGAAGAGGCACATTCTTAGTGGGGTGCAGTGACACCTGTTCTTTCATTCATTATTTTGAATAATGATGATGATGATGATGATGATGATGATGTTGATGATGAATGTAAGCCTCTTTGCTGGTTCCTAGAGGCACCAGACTGTAAATGGCACCAAGAAAAATTTGAGACTAGAGAAAAATATTGAAAAGAAATAAACAGATCCTCAGGTACATGTGAAATTATATATATATATCTATATATGCGCCTAAGCAACCATTATGACCAAATGACCGGTCGACTAGTCGCTATGACACACACTAACCACCAGGGGAAAGATGTTCAATGCAGGAGCTGCCCCCAGTGGTCAGTATGTTCCCACAGCCAACCTCCAGGGGTGGGCCAACCTCTTGCAGTCCCTCCCCCTGGCTAGCTGACCCCAATTGGCCCCTCCCCCTCAGCCAGCCAGCCCTGATTGCCCCATAGGGACTGGGTGAGATGGCCAAGATCAGCCCCGATCCCTAGCCAGACTGATAGACCTCACCTGTGAATGAATTCATGTACCAGAACTCTAGTATTTCCATAATATGAGTAATTTTATATCTAGAGGAAGACAAGACAGAAATTGGAACAAAAACAGATTTTAAAAAAATTCAATGACCAAAAATTTCCCAAATTTGGAAGAAAATATCAACCAGATCAACCAGGATGACCAAGAAACATATGAACCCTTGAAGGGATAAATACAAATGAAACTGAACCTAGGCACAAAATATTTAAACTACACCTGTGTGCCAAAGATAAAGTGACCAGCTGAAGCTCAGCAAGAGGAAGGAAAAATCATTATCTTCAGGGGAACAATAAAACTAAAATGGCTGACTTATCATCAAAAAATTATACAATAAATGTTTAAAGTACTGAAAGAAAAACAAATCCAGTCAAAATCTCATTCACAAGTAGAAGGAAAAGAAAAGTTTTTCACATAAGCAATAGCTGAAAGATTATGTCACCAACAGATCTTCACTACAAAGATTGCCTACGGAAATACTTCATGCTAAGGGAGAATGAAAACAGATGGAGTAGAGCACAATCAATGGTCATTTTATGAGTGAACATAAAACACCATCTTTTAAAAATATTTGAAGACAATTTTTATTAAAGTGTAGTTGACATACAATGTTATATTAGTTTCAGGTGTATAACATGATGATTCTACATGTATATACCTTACAGTGTGATCACCAGAATATGTAACAATTTGTCACAGAACAGTTATTGTTATTGAGAATATTCCGTATGCTGTACATTATATCTTTGTAGCTTATTTATTTTATAACTGGAAGTTTGTGCCTCTTATTCCCATTCATGTTGTTCACCCATTCCTCACCTCTCTGCCCTATGGCAATCATTAGTTTGTTTTCTGTGTTTATGAGTTTATTTCTGTTTTGTTTTGTTTTGTTTATTTCCTCATTTATATTGTGTTTTTATTGTTGTTTAGATTTCACATATAAGTGAAACTATACAGTATTTGTCTTTGTCTGACTTATCTCACTTAACATAATATCTTATAATCCCATCCATATTGTTGCAAATGGCGACATTTTCTTATTTTATATTGCAGAACAATATCCCTGCATATATACACTGAGTGGCCAGATTATTATGATTTCTAAATGCATAATAATCTGGCCATTCTTTCTATAAATATTGGAAGCCTGATGCATGGATTCATGCATATATGGGGTCCGGCCAGCCTTGCCAAGGGGAGGGGACATGGTTGGTTGGCCAGCCTGCCTGCTGATTGAATTCCTGGTCAAGGGGACTATTTGCATATTAGCCTTTTATTATATAGGATATTCACTGAGTGACCAGATTATTATGCATTCAGAGATCATAATAATCTGGCCACTTAGTGTATACACTAGAGGCCCAAAATTCACGCAAGGGGCTCAGCCCTTGTCCACTGCAACAGCTGCCTCTGTCTTAGCCCCACTGCAGCTATATTCAAAAGAAAGGACATCCTGAAGAATGGCTGTCTAATTAGCATATTAGGCTTTTATTATTATAGATATCACATATTCATTGATTCATCTATTGAAGAATACCTAGGTTGCTTCCATATCTTAGGCTGGAGACTGTAAATAATGCCTCAATGAACAAAGAAGCACATTCAGGACATTTTCCTTTGTTGACCACACCTTGTCACTTCTTCACTTCTTAATTTTAATTGATGCAATATAGAATGAGTTATTTTAATCAATGTGTTACATTTACATGACTACTTTCAAGTTTTTTTAGTGTGTGTAGATAATAGTTTTATAGGATACCATTATGCTGTTGGATAACTGAGAATCTAAGCCTGCCTATCCTAACCTCTAAATTTAGGAAAAATTGATTAAATTAATGATACAGGTGCTGTCAATCCCATAGATTAAACATATTAGGCATTAAATTTATTTCTTAAATTATATTAGATGACTTGAATAGTAGTTAAACAATTCAAATTGTATGTTTGTTTCATTTTAGGAGAAAAAATATACTTAAAAAAGTCACCTATCCCCACCAGAAAATAGGTTTGTTGTCCAGAAATTCAGGCTATCTATATATCGTGTAGCTAAATGAAAGGGCAGAGGAAGAAGTTGGTATACCAAATGTATCTCCTTCTACTGATTGTGCATGCACTTCAAGGCACAGGACAATCCTATCACCATCACCCATGTTCACTGCAAAATCTCCAGCTATAACTTTTATCTACAGTTCTGAAAGAAACATCCTACATCAATAAGTAGAAGTAAAAAGGTATTACATAGAGCATTCATATGGGAGAGGAGAAGTGGACTATTGTACACAAAAATTAATAGGGAAAGAAACATCCCCCCAAATTTATGGAATTTCAAAGTCAAATTTGAGAAGGAACATCTGCTCTGCTTGCTTGGGCTAATGACTTCTCAGGAGCCAAAAATAAATTTTTTTAAGGGGGTTTAATTCTGTTTTCATTCTTCATGGATGTTCTAGTGGTTGGTTATACCAAAGAATGGTACTGTTTTCATATACTTCTTATACAGAGAAGAAATCCAACGGATTGCATCCTGGTCTTTGTGCTCCTTTTTTTTCTTTGGTGAGATAGAAGTGCGGGGAAGTGATTCTGAATTTTCTAGAAAAGAAATTACACATAAATTATGTTTGTTAACACAGCTAATACACTTAATGTATTCTTGTCTATAAATCAACTAAATTGCTAAGTATATATCATTAATAACGACATATGAAACCTTTCACATTATGTCAAATTACTAGAATTAAGAAGCTTGAGAGAGGGAGAGCAAGCCAATAAAATTTAAATATGCTAAGCGAACATTAGAGCTGGGTGTGATAATTGAAATTTGCTTTACAGTAATATCATTAAACATTCATAACTATGCTGGTCTTCCCTCTCTCTTCTTTTGCTAGTGAGGAGTTAAGCCATGTCAGTAAAGTATGATTAGGATATGTACCTGGTACATTCCATTAACAACAGTGCTGAAAATAAGAGACAAGTTACAGATGTGAGGGATAGATGTAACATATACTAGCCAAAATGCTTCAGGTGAATTTGGAGTCTTGGTATTTTCCTTAGGTCCCTACCATTCAGTTTTAAACTCCCAGGGAATATATATTTTTTAAAATATATAATTTCATAATGTATTATCTAGTATTTTGCAATATTAAATAGTTGGCAATTACCCTGGAAAGATTAATTTGCAAACTATTTAATCTCTTAGGATAATATTAGGTCTAGTAATAATTAATGTCGTTTTCTAATACTTTTTTAAATCGAATTTATTTAAACAATACAACAGAATTTAATCAACAATATAGTTGCCGTTGTTTTCTACTACTTGTGCCCAACACTCAGGAAGCATTTTAATCCCTCTGTTGTAAAATTCTTGTTATTTTGATGCAAAAAATTCGGTCAATGCATTTTTGAGGCATTCTTCATTATTAAATTTTTTTCCAAGAAGAAAGTTTTGCAATGAACGAAACAAATGGTAATCAGAAGGGGCAATATCAGGAGAATATGCAGGTTGAGGGAGAACTTCCCATTTCAACTGGCGCAGTTTTTCAGCCGTGATTCTTGCAGTATGCGGTCGTGCGTTATCATGGTGAAGAATTACGCCCTTCCGATTAATCAGCGCGGGTTCTTTTTCTCTTAAAGCTTGGGCTAACCTTTCCAATTGGGCACTATACACTGCACTTGTAATGGTTTGGTTAGATGGTAAAAGTTCATAATGAAGAATTCCTTTAAAATTCCACCAAACACACAACATCACTTTTTTCGCATGCAAGTCAGGTTTTGGAGTGGGCTGCGGAGCCTCATTTTTGTCCAACCATTGAGGCTGCCTTTTCAAATTAACATACAGCACCCATTCTTCATCTCTGGTAACAATTTGCTCTAAAAACGGCAAACGGTTTTGACGAGAGAGGAGCTAACTGCAAATTGTGACTCTCTGATTACGGTTGTTGTTGGTCAACTCATGAGGAACCCATTTTCCAAACTTTTGGACTTTGCAAAGTGCACGCAATTGAGTGGAAATTGTTTTTTGTGAACAATTTAAAGTTGTCGCAAGCTCTTGTTGGGTAATTTGAGGATTTTGCACCAAAAGAGCTTGAAGAGCTTCTTGATCAAAATTGGACACACGGCCTCGACCACTCTTGTCATCTAACGAAAAATTTCCCTCGCGAAATTTCTCAAACCAACGCTGGCATTTTCTGGCGCTAACTGCATCTTGACCAAGAGCACTATAGATGTTTTTTGCAGCCTCACTTGCTTTTCTTCCTAATTGGAACTCGTAAAGCATGCAGTGCCGAATATGCTCTTCATCCGCCATCTTCTTAGCCCTAGTTTTGCAACAAAAACCAAACCAAACACAAACTTTTTCAAGCAAAACTTGTTAATTGCACTTCACATGTTCTGTAGATACCACGTGTTTGAAGGTTATGTCAATACAAGTCAACGCCAAGCAAGATTTTAAACGAATGTTAAAAAACGACATTAATTATTACTAGACCCGATATATTCCATCATCTGTTAATTATTATTTTAAAAAATCTATGTCAGAGAAAAATAATTGCCATTAATGTCTTCTCTCACAAATTGTACCTGAAAATTTTGAGAAATAGACATATTATATTTAAATATACAGTATATGTCAATTGATATAAGAGGTGTTAAGGCATATTTCAGAAAATTATCTAATGTCATCTCATGGTCATCATGGATTCATAAGAACATTTCCTGAAGTGTCATTGGATGCTGAGTTTTAAAAATTAGTTATTATTTGAATTTTTCAAAATTACGTAGTGTTAGAATGAGTCTGTCAATTTTAAAATACATTTTGCTTAATACATGTTTCTTAAAAAAAGTTATGTGAAGTTTTAAGGACAATTTGGCCATGTGTTTTTAATTCATTTAAGGATAGGTTACTAGAATGTTTATTTATAAGATCTCTTAGAAGTTAACAGAGCCTTAAGTATTTGATTTACTGGCCATTTAAAATGTTTATCTCAAAAAAGATATCTCTATTTGTTAAGAGCAAACCAATTAGCATCTCTCATGGTTGGGTTTTCCCTAAATCTTAAATTTCAAAATGTTTTGATACATTCTAAATTTTTTAATTTTTTTGTGGTCTTTCTCATTTTAAGGGTTGAAAAGCTAGATTGTAGATTTCATAATTGTATAATATACTGAACACTAATTTATTCAAACCATCCAACATAGTTTCTACAATGACACTGATGAATTAAGGGAGCAACCTAATCTACACTAATAAGAGAGAAAGATGCAAATTGATTGTACTTCCACAATGTTCACCAGCCAATCAGGTGTGAGTATGCAAATTAACTTGACAAAGATGATGGATTAATTTGCATATGCAAGTGTCCAGTGGCCTAGGTCTCAGAAATATCCTTGGGAGCCAGGCTGCTCCGAGCCTGTAGGCCCAAACATATGCCCTGAGCTTCCAGGGTCTCAGAACACCCCTGGCCACTCCTGGCCTAAGTGTCTTGGCACTGAGTGGCTGGGAGCAGAAAGGCAGAGGCTTGAGCAGAGCTGGAGCAGAGATTTTTAGAAAATATATGCCTAGGCAATTCTTAACTAACATCTTAAAACTCCATCAATCTTCTTATTTATACTAATAAAGGGTAATATGCTAATTAGACTAGGCAACCTTCTAGCCTTGGGGAGTTGGGGGTGAGCAATCTGGGGGTGGGTATGGGGGTAATTGTGGTGAACAATCCGGCAGAGGGGGCCATTGGTGATGATTGGACCTGCATGCAGAGTGGTTAGGGGTGATCAGGCAGGTGATCAGTTAGGAGCCAGTGATTCCCCCAGGGTACCCAGATTAAAGAGGGTGCAGGCTGGGCTGAGGGACACCCCCCACCCATGCATGAATTTTACTCACTGGACCACTAGTAATAGTAATAAAAAGGTGTTTCATGTAAACAAAGTTGAAGATTATTGGAGTTTATTTTATGTCAGAATTTAAAAGCTAAATGGGTTCTAATTTTGACATAACTTATTCTTTGTCTATAATTTTTTGATTGAATGGATGATGAAACAGATCTCTGTGAGCTTCCTGTTAGAAAAAGCCACATGCCTCAAAGGAAAGATTGAGCTAACCACATCTCTCGGGCTTATTTTCCATTTACTTATAGATGCCTGGTTTTCTAAATTCTTTACACACCTTTCTGTTGGTGTTGTATGACTCCTATTTTCATTGGTGTTGTTTTTGAAATTTGCTTTTATTTTTTATTTTTACTTTACATTATTTTTGCATCTTTTTATAACTGGTTTGCTGATGATGATTCTCCCTGTTTATGCAAAGGGAGAATATTATTTTTGAGTAATTGTTTGAGAAACTTTTATCTGACTTCACTCATTTAAAATAAGCACAAATGGGAATTTCATGGTGCATGAGTCACAGAGAAGAGGCCCTTCATATGAGCTACTGATGCAAAACTACAGTGCCAACATGCAGCAAACCCAAAGGAGATAAGCAACCTTACTGCTAAATGGAAAAGAAAGAACTGCTTTTCAAGTGGCTGCATTTTATGACACTAAACCAATTCAAGGGGCATCTGTCATAAGAACAACAGTCATTTTGAGAGAGAGACCAGGAGCAGAGAAAGGTTGGAGGTAGAGAGAGGAATTGTAGAAATAAAAATAAAATTTCTTGGCAGAGTATATTAATTTATGTAAAGTCTAGAGATATTAATGATTTATTAGTTGAGGTTATGTATCGAAAGAAAATTAATTAAATAAAATTAAATACAAAAGGAAAATGTATTGAAGAACACTGGATTTGGATGTAAACACTGATTTAATACTGAGTTCTGGAACTGTGACATCTGCACACAGGCTCACCTTAGAGGCAGCTCTCAGACGCTGGGAGTGGTGTGAGCACAAGTTTTAGGATGGAGATCAGCAGATATTGTTCACATGATTGAGAAGATGAATTTGAGGAAGTATTTGTTGCTCAGGCAGGTATTTAAAAATATATATATTTTATTGATTTTTTTTTACAGAGAGGAAGGGAGATGGATAGACAATAAGAAACATCTATGAGAGAGAATCATCGATCAGCTGCCTCTTGCACAACCCCTACTGGGATGTGCCTGCAACCATGGTACATGCCCTTTACCGGAATCGAACCTGGGACTCTTGAGTCCACAAGCCGACGTTCTATCCACTGAGCCAAACCAGTCTTGGCAGGCAGGTATTCTTTAGAATTGTACTCACATCATTGAACAGCAATGATAAAACTGCTCCTTTTGATCATGCCCTTCCATGAGACAGCTGTGGCATCACAGTTGGGTGGGGTCCCTGGCTCTTATGGTGCTTTACTAGTCTACCTGGAACATGTTTCAGGCTATCTGCAGTTTTCATTGCATTTAACAGGAAAGTGCTTCTAGATGAAAATATACTAATTACAATTTGACTCCAAAGCACTTCACCCACTGGTCTCCTGAAGGCTGTTTCCTGTAATCCAAAAATCTGCCCCCGGATATGGCCCCTGAATAAAATGTACCTTCTCAGCACAAGCTGTGTGGTCAATAAGTAAATGGCATTAATTGATGAGCAAGACCTGGAAGAGATCTTAATTAAAGAGGCCACCGCTGATACAAATTATTTTTCAAGTGTGGAGACAGGGCAAAGCACGCTGGTGGACAGCGGTGAGCAGGACTCAGTGGGCAGTTCCTCTATCAGGACCTGAGTTCCTCCAATCTTTCCTAGTGTGTGTTCCCAAACAGATATGAGAATCTAAAGTGATCAGGATGAGCTCAGACACATACCTTTTCAATAAACACTTGATATTGTCCCCATTTTTTTTATCCCTTCAAATGTTGGTCAATGACTAGAATTCTCTCTCACTTCTTTCTAAAACATATATATATATATATATATATATATATATATATATATATATATATATATATATTAGATTTTTTAATGTAGGAAAATAAGCAAATTACAAAATAAGTCTATAATATGACTTGCAAAATATTTTATTTCTGTTATTATTATGTGATTATAGTTTTCCTAATGAGCCAGACAAATGTATCATCAAGAAGAAGATTCATCAATCTTTGCTGTTCATGGGAGATTTAAAGTTGCACCTGCACATCCAAGTGAGAATCATTCATGCATCTTAAGGGAAAGAAGATTTAAAATTTGACAAGGTATAAAAATTTCAAAGGAATGTGGGTGGAATAGAGGGGAAATGGGAGAAATTAGGAGCACAGAAGGGGAAATGAAAAGAAGGAAAGGAAGAGAAGTGAGTGGGGACAGAAAGCCCTCTGTCCTCTGGCAGTACATCCAGCCATTTCAAGTCTGTAGCTAGGGTCCCCAAGTGGTTTACTCTGAGATGTGCTTTAAAGAGACAAGTCTGTGATGTCAGCAGTCTCCAGCATCTAGCTAATGGACCTTCAAAGATCAATATAAAAACTCACCCATCATAATGTCTGGAAGCCTATTTCTTCCTTCAATAGATTCTGCAAGCCAGAAGAAGCAGTTGATGGTAAATGACTGGTTCCTAATCCTCACTCAGAGAAACAACAACAACAACAACAAAAAACAAACAAAACAAAACAGATGCTATAGTGATAGAGGTAGTTCTCTTTCCCTTGGCTCTTTAATTGTAGAGAAAGAATCTCTTTCTGAGAAAGCTAAGGAGAAATCAGCAGTGCAGCTCCAAGGTCATCATGCCCTGCTTTCTATCTTATTTCCATATCAGAGTTTTACCAAAGTCAGAGCTGTGTAGGGGTGAGAACTGGGACTTTTGCAGCCACTGTGAAGTGTCAATATTGTTTGGACAAGGGAGTTCAAAACCCTCCAAAAAGAACAAGGTTTTAGAATTTTTTAAAATAATAGTTTATAGTTAAATCACAATAACTTAGAAGATATTAATAAGAATATAGTTCTGATTATTAATTAAATATTATCACCTTAGAGGAGGGACAGCAGTAGAAATTTATGATTGGTCCCTATGGCATTATTACACTGTATTAAATGTGTACATTTAGGTACCTTATCAATGATTATTGCCAAATGGCTAAGTGGCCTTTAGTGTAAAAATATTATAAGAACTTGATCTGTCTCCATGCCCATTCACAGACTGGTAAGGAGGGAATGGGTACGTGACACAACACGGTATTCATATTTTACCTTCTCTTCTTCATTAAATGAAAATGAATTTGAGGTTAAAAGTATAGAAAAATTTTACATATTTTTCTGTTAATTCAAGCATGGAATAAGTTTACTTTTATTTGATATCAAAGTAGAGGGCTTCTGGGCATTCTCTCCACGTCTTTCTCATTCCATAGCATGCTATTAGTTTACTTGCAGATCTCTCCTTGGAAATCCATGTCTACATCAGAGTACATGTCCATGTAGACTTAGAATTGGAGGGTAAACTCTACCTGCATTATATACCAAAAGGAGAAAGTTGTTTTCCTAAGGAAAAGCATATCATTTTTATTCACATAGATGCTTATTAACACCCAACTCAGCAAGACAGGCCACTTTTGGCAATCTTTAAAATGCTATAAACCCAACACATGAAAATTCAGTCTAAAGCCATTGCCAGACAAGGGTACCATGTGCCTGGACTTGGCGTACATGTTTGAATACTCACTTATCTGAAATCTGTCGAGGAATTAGTTGACTATTTGAAAATGAAGATTTGGGACCCATGTCCAAATCTTGTCTCATGTCTTTTTATTACTCCACAGCTCCCTGAATGAATATATAAATTGTGATATGTTAGGCTCAAAAGTGAGGCAGGAAGATGAGTTTCATAAGTATGCTATATCTCTATGATAGTTTATTGGTGTAGTATTGATAGTTCCCTATGCCATACTACACCAATAAATCATGGGGATTGAAGGCCACAACATCTGAAAACCTCTTCACTTCTCCCCTTGCTCTTCTTCCTCATCTCAGCTGGTAATGACCTTAGAAGTTAATGGAGTGCCTTGACACAGCATGGATATGCTCAGCACAGGCTGGGTGATGAATGCAAACACTCCCAAGAAGGATGTCTCTAAGCCTTCCTCATTAACTCACTGACCATGGAAACCCCAACCCAGAAGGAGGGGCCTGTAAAGAGCACAACATATTTGGGGGTTAAACTGCTTAAAGGTCAACTGCTCTCTAATCACACCTTAAACTCATGTTCAGACTTTAAGTTTAGAAATGGCTCATTATGGGTCAAAGCTAGAGGAGGAAGAGGTTTTCAGTACATAGCATGGTTCCCATTGCCTTCAAAATTCCATTTGCAGAGCATCTGGGAAGATGAAACATTTGCAGAAGAAAGAAATGTTATTTATCCTTAAAAACAAGTAATCTCTGTGAGTTAGGAGTTGGTAGGATGACCTCTTATATGAGGCATCCACTAGTCCTGGGTAGTTCAGGAGAACACAGAAAGATACAAAATTTTTATTCCTTAACAAATTTACAACAGTTAAGGAGCAAGATTAACTGCCAAAATGTGAGTCAGTCAGCCAAACTTACCTAAATAGGGAAGTCTCTAGAGTCTAGAGAAGCTGAAGCCCTGGACAGTGAAACCTGAACCCTGTTCTCATTTTCAGTTCTGCCGTAGACATGGAATGTGAATTTGGGCAAATCATTATTCCTCAGAACCCAGGAATTCCACCATGTAAAATGTGAATAAAGGTAATAATTGCTATTAGCATGCTCCATAAAGAAAATGTATTTACTCTTATATTAGTTTAGAATTAATAGTTCTAATTTACATCTGTATATGCATAAATGCACATATTAGGTGGAGGTCTTCATAAGAAACATATAATTTAAATGCAAATTTCTAATACAGTTATATAAATAATTCCAGACTGAGTAATTGTTGCCATAGGAAAAAAATATATATCTCCCTTATGCATTTTGTTACTTGCCATAATTAAGGTGTGTATACAATTTAAATTTATGTTGAATGATTTCCTTTCTTATAATTTCTGTAATTAAATATAAACTGTAATTTGGAGTGGGTTTATTGGATGATGAGTTATTTCAAACCACTTGAGTACTAAAAGTGCTGTTAAGAGACAGCTGTAGGCTCTAGGGCACATGTGTCAAACACAAGGCCTGCGGGCCAAATCCGTCCCGCCAGGCCTTGCAATGTGGCCCGCACCGCGCTGTCATCACTGCACTCTGCTGCATTTCCATCACAATGACAGTTTATGACTGTTCAGTAAACCATTCGGCCCGCGATTTAGGCTGGATTTTAGATTTTGGCCCCTTCTCTGATTGAGTTCGACACCCCTACTCTAGGGGAAGAAACAGGGACTCAGTAGTGATTCTGCACAGATGTGTGTGAGTGCTGCCTACAATTTAGCTCTCCTGCGGAGGATGCTATTTGTTAGAAGAAGTAATGGGTACTTTTTCCAAAATTCAACTTTTTGAGGCAATCCTGCCTGTGATGACTTCTTTGTGGCTTTGTGTTCAATATGGAGGGAATTCTAGTTTGGGAGTCTGAACCTGTCTTCATTACCGAAGGGCAGAGACACATATCAGGACTAGAGTTGCTATCGATCAATGAATCAATAACCAATCAAAAAACAAGTAAACACAAGAGAAACTTGTCATTAACTTCATTTATGTAAAGACATTGACTAGCTATGTAACTAGTCAATATTCACCTATGGCAGAAATAGATAAATAGAATCCATGTTAAAGTGGCTGTATTGTCCGGGTGGCTTAACTCTTATGAAAACTCAGCTGAAAACCTAAGTAGGCAAGTTACGGAATTGGTCCTTATTAATCAAACATTTTTTCTCAATGACAGCTTGATAGGCTATGGTCCACTCTGAATTCACTGATAAGAGGAAAAGGCATCATTGTGTTCCTCTGTTAAATGACATGTATTTGGTAATCTTATTCTTCTTTCCATAAGAAAACCATATCCCTGGGAAGAGTTCTCAGGGACAGAGACAAGCCCATTTTTAAGGGAACTGTCAGCATCTCTGGAAGATCAAAGGATTGTTCTCCAGTGACACACACAGTCACACATCCCTTGTAGGGGTGTCGAACTCAATCAGAGAAGGGGCCAAAATCTAAAATCCAGCCTAAATCTCGGGCCGAATGGTTTACTGAACAGTCATAAACTGTCATTGTGATGGAAATGCAGCGGAGTGCAGTGATGACAGCGCGGTGCGGGCCACATTGCAAGGCCTGGCGGGACGGATTTGGCCCACGGGCCTTGTGTTTGACACATGTGCGAGATTCAGAGATGCCCTCAGGATACCCCATGTCCTCCATGAGAGCCATGGCCTCTCATGTACTCATTTACTAAAGGGGTCACCATATGCATGGGAGTTCCAACCCCAATGCTTAGGGATTTATGTTAGCATGCAAGTGGTCATGAACCTTGGCCTCTTGGACACAAGACGGGGGCACAATTTTTGGACGTCATGATGAGGTGTGAGGATTTAGTTTCAAGTACCAACTCAGAAACAACGCAGCCAACACAAGCTTTGAATCAAGAAGACAGACCTCTTCAAAATGAATCAGATTCTGGTATATAGCCATCCACATAAAGGTGGTTGGAATATAAATTAAAAACAAAATAAAATATGTTTCATGAGAATATTATTTTCCTTTTCATTCTCTGTGAGGTTTATATGACCTCTGCCTAAAAGCTAGATGGCGCACTACTATGGTCCAGACTTTTTTATTTTATTTTATTTTATTGATATTTTACAGAGATGAAGGGAGAGAGATAGAGAGATAGAAACGTCGATGAGAGAGAAACATCGACCAGCTGCCTCCTGCACACACCCCACCGGGGATGTGCCCGCAACCAAGGTACATGCCCTTGACCGGAATCGAACCCGGGACCCTTCAGTCCACAGACTGACGCTCTACCACTGAGCCAAACTGGTTTCGGCTGGTTTAGACTTTTGACCACAAATGTTTAACCCTTGGTTCATTTTTGCCTGGTGGCCTCCACAGGGCTTGTTTGGCAGGGTGTGATCAACATCAGAGAGAAAGGGTGGGGAGCTGTGTTCTCTGATTTGGAGTCAGATGGACAGGTGTCCCATTGTCTCATCTTTTTGTGTTAACCAAGTCAGCAACATTGGATGAATAGCTTCTAATTAGACACAGTCTGTTTCTTTTTCTAAGGACACCCATAGGTGATGGGGAGTGCCCTGGTGGTTATGTAGGTGAGGTCCCAAAATGAATGGTTTTGAAAGTGATGGCACAAACAAGCCCTGTGTGTCCTTTTCAGGAATCACTATTATCTCCCTCACAATCAGCAGCCACCTCTGACAAATCGTATGTAATCAAATGCTCGGTATAATCCTGATAAAACACCCAGGAAAGAACTCCTGGCAATGTCTGGATAGAATTTTTTTTTCCAGACAGTCAAATTATTCAAAATTATGGCAATCAAACACTGGTGAGGAAGAAAAATGGTGATACGCTTAACAGAAACCACTTAAATGCCACACATCTCGATAATGTAATATCTCCACAACTGTTTCTGTTTAAAGCTAATAAAAGTAAACATAAGACATCCCCGTCCTTTCCTATCAAATTTATTACTTTGAGCGACAAAATGACAAAATGATTAGCAGTTAATAAGGCCTTGGCTTAAAAGATTGACTGACATTGCATTACTCATTTAATTTCCGTTTCTCTGAGCTTTTTTCCCTCTTCTTCCAGCATGAAGGGAATTAATATTATCACATCAAAGGCTTTCCTTTAAATGGGGAGAAAAATCATTTAAAAGGACACAGGCTGTGATTATTCAAACTAGGTTATTTGCACCTTGTATATATAACAATATCATGGTACAACTTAATTTCACTCAAAGTGCCGTCAGTCACTAATAGAAGAAATTTGCTACCCTTTTATCAGCAGCATTGTGTGGTGTCCATGGGGGAGGGGTATGAAATGCAAGATGTGATAAGAAGCATATGAACAGAGAGCAAGGGCTGAGCCACGTGATGGGAGAGCGATTTCTAGACTAATGCTCAATATGTAAATTCTCCTCTGCCCATCTCTTTTCCTTTCACTGCTTTCTACTCTTTGTTTCTCCTTCATCCCCCAGTTTTTCTTAAAGAACTGTACTCCCAGAGAGGTAAGTGTCAACCTCCATGGAATCCAGAATGTAATTATATGATGCAGCTTAAGTATTTTACTTTCTTTCATTCTGAGTTTTGGCAAATTCAACTAGAGCTGATTTAATGGCTAAAAAGGTATGTCGTATTCCCATAGAATGGTGGCATCTGTGGGTGAAAGTACTTGCTTCCCTCAAGTACTAGCCAATGACCTATTAGTATTTAGGTCTTGGCAGATAAAATTGCTGTCCTCTCTGGCTACAAGTGCATTACAGCTTGCATGACAAAGGATTTGCATGTCAAATATATATATTCTATTTTCCAATTAAATAAAGTGGGCACATGCTGACCAATGCGTGAAAGGGTTTGATAGAAGTAGGGAAACACTAACACCTACATGAAAGATGAAACAACCATTACCAAGGTCAGGAGGCAGAACTTGGTCACCAAAGCTGCAGGTGGATTAAATCTTGGCATCCTGGGGAAGTGCAGAGGCCAGCCATCAAGTAAAACTGAAACAGAGTGCCTCCATGTGGGAAAGTTGGAAGACAAGCCTTGTTAATTCAGGAAACTGCAGAGTGAAATTAGTCCAGGCCCTGGTAAAAAGCAGAGCTGCATATTGTGCCAGTGAGATAAATTTCCCCTGGCTGGCTCCCACACGCCAGCCACTGACAGGACACTGCTGTGCCTGGTTCATTAAAATGTCCAACTCATAGGGAATTTTAAAAATTTATAATGCTTCCCATGGATGGTGGGGTCAAGTTCAATGGGCAGGAAAAAAAATAGTCAAATAGCTCAGGGAATTATTCACATTTACTATTTCAACAATTTAGCATTTTTCACAAAAATTAAGACTGTCTTAATGTCTTTAGAAATATAATTCTTAATCACAGAAGCAGACAAAACCATTCTCTTTTTGTGCTTGATACACACACACTGTGTGTTAAGAAGATGATTTTTGTCTTGGGCCAACAGTATTTTTTTTAAGTCATACTCTAGTCAAATAATACCTGGGGATGCATAGTAATCTCTGGCCATTACTAAGATGACAGGATATGCCTTTTAGGTTGTTCTGGAGTCTTAAATTAAAAGTAGAGAGAATTGTGGTTTAATTATCCTAATATATAAAAAGCCAGGGGTCATCTTTACTGAAACAACCGGACAGACAACTGAACAGCAGGCTGTGTGGGGCTACCAGGCCAGCAGGGGGGTTAGTGAGAAATGACCAAATGACTGAACAGCAGGCTGCATGAGGTGACCAGGCTGTTGTGAGAGGGGGGCAATTGGGGGCTATCAGACTGGCGGTCAGAGGCAATTAGTGGTGATTAGGCTGTTGGGGGGGTGCAGTTAGGGGTGATCAGGCAGGCAGGCAGGTGAGCAATTAGGAGCCAGTGGTCTGGGCTTGTGAGAGGGATGTTTGATTGTCAGTTTAGATCCGATGCCCAAGGGGTCCCGAATTGGAGAGGGTGCAGGCTGGACTCAGAGGGAACCCCTTCCCGCGCCTACCCCCACCACTGTACACAAATTTCATGCACTGGGCCTCTAGTATATTACTGTTACAATAGGATTTTCCTAGTTTCTTCTAATTCACTAACACTGCCCAAGAGTAAAAATAATATTGCCTTCCCCTGGGAACATGCATTTTTCTTGGTAGATTTCCCTTCTTTAGGCATGTAGACACTTTCCCCAGATATAAAAACTCTAATTATGTTTGGTCAAGTAGCACAACATTTTGTCTAAATGTTCAATCAGCATATCTTGATTTAGTGTCTTCTAGTCATTGTTGAGCCGAGGTGATAAACAAAGCTTCATTAGTCCATCTAGTTTGAGAATATAGACAGGCATCAGGACTGCAGGAGTCACAAAAGAAGGGGAAGTCTCATCTCATAAACATTCTATTCCTGAAGCCTTGCCTTGGGTTAATATCCAAAATACACAAAACACAGAGTATATTCTTGTATTATTATTTATTAACTAGGAGCCCAGTGTGTGATTCAAAATTGCACAGTATTGACCACTCTGGAGTCACTGGTCTGGCCCTGCCTTACTCCCCGGGCCTCGCAGCAGCCACGGCTGCTGCTGGTCCAGCCCTGCCTCAATCTCCAGCCCTTGAAGCAGCTGCTGCTGCTGCTGATCAGGCGCTCCCCCAGTGTTGGCGTGCCGAGGCCCCTGCCGCCCCGCCCCTAATGCTGAGTGCTCAAACTCAGCCTGTCTGGTGGACTATTACGGGGTCCTGGTTAATGAGCATATTTCTCTATTACACACACACACACACACACACACACACACACACACATACACATACACACATACATATGTATGTTATTGTATTATTTTTCATACAAACAACTGTAACCTGCTTTTGTCCCACGCTGTATAATAAATGTTTATAACTCAATAGAAAGAAGTAACCCAATTATAAAATAGACAAAGGACTTGAATAGACATTTCTTCAAAGAATGCATACAAATGGCCAAAAGTATATAAAAAGTTGTTCAACAGCAGTAATAACCTGTGAAGTACAGGTCAAAACCCAATGATATATAATTTTACTCTTGTTAAAGTGGTTATTATTGACCACCCCCACAAAAAGGTAGTAAGAGTTGGATGAATGTGGAGAAAAGGAGACCTTTATGCACTATTGATGAGAATGTAAAATGGTACAGTCACTCTGGAAAACAGTTCTGAGATTCCCCCCAAAATTAAGAATAGAGTTACTATAAGACCCAGCATATCCTGTGGGATATAAACTATGTCTGACTTCTGGATGTTTATCCAAAATAATTAAAATCAGGCTCTTAAAGAAATGTATGCACTCCTGTGTTCACAGCAGCATTATCCATAATACGAAAACAACCAAAATGTCCATCCATGAATAAATAGATGAAGAAAATATGATGTGCATATACAATGAAATATTATTCAACCTTAAACAAGAAGGAAGTCCTGACACATGTAACAACATGGGTGGACCTAGAGGACATTTGATAAGTAAGATAAGCCAATCACAGGAGGACAAATAATACATAATTCCACTTATATGAGGAATCTAGAATAGTGAAACTGAGAAGCAGAGACACAAATGGTAGTTGCTAAGGACTGGCGAGGGGAAATGGGAGATGTTGTTCCACCAGGTCTAAAGTTTCAGTTACATAGGAGCCATGAATTCTATTAAAGATCTGTTCTAAGCATAATGCCAACCTATATTCACAAAAGGCTAATATGCAAAGAGTTCCCTCAGGAGTTCAACCAGGAGACAGGGAGTTCGATTGCTATGACATTTGCTGACCACCAACGGGTGGCACAGAATGAAGGAAGGCGCCGGCCAGCAGCCAGAAGGCCCTGATCAGCCCTGATTGCCAGCCAGACCTAAGGACCCTACCCATGCATGAATTTATTGCACCAGGTACCTAGTAGGTACTGTATTATATCCTTAAAATTTGTTAAGAGGTTAGAGCTCCTGTTAAGTCTTTTGTTACCTAAATATTTTGAATAAGTATTGTGCTATTCTATTTGAAGCCAAGAACAAATGAAAATGTGTACTTGATCAGAATGATCAGATAGAAACTAGACCTCCATGAACCCTCAAAAAGCAAAGGAGTTGCTGTTACCATCTGCAATCTGCCATCCAAAATTAGCTTGATCTATAGATTTCTGTAAAACACAAGATAATTAATCAAGTTTCTTAGAAAAGAAGGAAATATGTAAAAACAAATAGCATTAATGTTTTGAATAATGTTGTGAAAACTCCCCAAATAGTGAAGTCTCCAAGGTACAAGGAAAGAATGCCCATTGGTCCAGCCACCTGACCAGGGGTGTGCATTCCTGACTCCTCACTCCTGTGCTGTACTGCTCTTAAGACAGATGGGTCTGCAGATAAATGCCAGTTTGTGTTCCCTCAGGAGTAGGGCTGCCACGCAAGTGCCACAAATAGAGAGAAGAGAGAACAGCAAGGGGGCCACTTTTGTGAAGTTGCCCTAGAATCAGGTTATAAAGAAGGAAAATGAAGCAAGGAATGGCCATGAAGAGGAGGGGGAGTATGTCCAGAAGCCTGGAGGTCTTCCAGCAGTCAGCTTGACCTTAGGCTTCCTTATCAGATCTGCAGGGAGGGCAAAACATTGTGGTCAGAGGATGGAGGATGGGGAATCTGAGGGGAGAGATCTTCCTATATAATAAAAGGGTAACATGCAAATTGACCAAATGGCAGAACGACCGACCGGTCACTATGACACGCACTGATTACCAGGAGGCAGATGTTCAGCCAGAAGCCAGGGTCATGGCTGGTGAGCGCAGTGATGGTGGCAGGAACCTCTCCCCGCTTTGCATGAGCTCTAAGGATGTCCCATTGGTGACTTAGGCCCACTCCCAGCTAAGCCGTCAATCAGACATCCTCTGAGGGCTCCCATACTGCGAAAGAGTGCAGGCTGGGTTGTGAGACCTCCCCACCCCCAGAGAACAAATGTAGTGCACTTGGCCTCTAGTCATTAAATAATACACTACCAAGAGTGATAAATAACACAGTAACAATCCTTTATTTAGCATTCAAAATATTGATTAAGCGAACTGTGTTTGTAGCTGTCATGTCAAATCTTTTTCAAGGGGTATGTGGCAGCAAATTAGATAAACAAAAACAAAAGCATGGACATATAAAGAAGGTAGGTAGTGAGAGAGGACATTAATACATAGAGCAGTGGTGTCTCAAGTTTTCTATATATGCTGTGTCCTAGAAACTGATACCTACTGACCCTAAAGACCATCATCACTAGTAACTTTAGTCATGATAATGGTACTAGACACTAGGTCATAGCTGCTGAGCAAGTGGAAAATACACTAAGAAATGCTTTGTGGCCAATTAAACACATCCTATATTTTAAGTATACCAGAAACAGAACTGGAAAGAGTGGAGTGTTCCCGTGGCCTAGATATGTTCACTGGGAGTTTCACAAAAGTGTTGATCAAAGATCTTTTTTCCCTTTATTAAATTCCACAAGATTTGCTTCTCCCTGTTCCATTAGCTAATTTGCTAGGTCTCGCCTGCCTTCCCAGGAATGCAAATCGCCTTCCCCCAGCCAGGAAGGGCACAGGCACACCGATTTCTCCTGCAGACTCCTGTTCCCTCTGGACCAACGGGCATTTCTCGGTCTTTTAAGCTGTCATGTGTAGTCCCTGGGTATCCCATCTGTTAAATGAATTAGCTGTCTATTGTTCTGACTTGGAGCTATGTGACCTGCCTGCTCGGCTTGGCATTTTCTACCATCCACAGGTCCTCATCCATTACCCGGTGTGCAGCCCTGGTCCTTGTGCTGTAAATCATCCAAGGTCCAGGGCTGCCCTTTTTCCTTCAGTGGAACTGGGCGCCCTGCTCAGAGAGCATTCACTGTAGTTACATCAGTTCAGCCACAGAGAGCCTTGTTTGAGGATCCATGTGGTGTTTGGCTCTAATTGATTTAAACACCCATTTCCTTTTCTCTGAGTCTACCACAGACCTAGAAACACCTGTGACATTTCAAATAAAAGTGCAAAACCTATAACTGTCTACTTATGACACCTCAGATCAGTCAGGAATACATTTATGCTCATCACAAGTGAGTAAGGTGGGCAAAAGATATATATGAAAGATGAGAGAGAGAGAGAGAGAGAGAGAGAGAGAGAGAGAGAGAGAGAGAGAGAGAGAGAGAGAGAGAATGAACTAATATTATCATGTCCCTTGCCCCTTGCAGCATATTGAACTAGGCCTTCCCCCTGTCTTCTCCTACAGACTCTCTGGTTGATTTCATCTAGGGTTTTGTCATTTTCACCTTGACTTGAGCTTTCACCTGGTTGCATTCCTCATGCCCTCCATAGGCAAAGGTCAAAAGAGCTTCTAAGTATACTAGTAAGTCAGGGCTCATTCTGGGCCAGTCTCTGCTCCAGGAATGTGACATGCTGTGATATGCTGACAGCACATTCCCTTTATGAGGCTGGCAATATGGCAGTGTAGACATTACAGATGGCGACACTGAGGCTGGGAGAGACAGGACACCTTCCCATTGAGGGCTGGGTGAAGCTTCACTCGGTATTCAGTTCCAGAAGCTGTGCTCTAAACCACAGTTTACATGAATCTGCTTTCAGAAAAGAAGCCAGAATGAGGCATACCTTGAGACAGCAGGACTCTGATCCTTCCGTCCTAACCCTCAAAGTCAGTAGGCTGGTGTACTGGTGCTATTTACTAGTATCTCTTCCCTGCCTGTAACTTGAATTAGGTCCCAAACACTGTGATGTTAATCAGACTATTCACATCAAAATGCTTTTTTACTTGGTATTGATTCATTTAATTACCATGTCTTAATTGACAATAGTGTATCAATTGAGAATACAGAATGGGGATGGGGGAGAGATGCCATTGCAACTGTATAAGCTTCATCCAATCTTCATAGCACATATGCCATGAAGTAATGTAACAGGCATTGTTGCAGGATGGTCAGCAGGGAAAACGGGTCCCCTGCATAGCTGCAGAAAGCTCACTCAAATCAGCAGGTGAAAACACGTCTCTGGAGAAGTGAGCTGGGGAAAAGAGGAGAAAGAACAGGGCAGAGTCCAGAAATAAAGTAATTCACTCAGGCTGGATTATGATGCAGACACTGTGAGACATGGTGCTTGTAGATCCTTTAAGACAAATATACATTTTGATTTGAAAAAGCCCATGGAATGGGCTCTAAAGGTTACACATTTTTAACTTCCAGGTCCACTGGCCTCCAGGAGCTGCTCTGCAATTCAGCAGTGGTGATGGCTGCTGATAACGGGTGAGGAGTGCCAAAGGGCTGTGTTTGCCAGGACGGGGAGCATGGACTCTGTCTGGTAGTGATGGGGACCAAATTGGGCTTGATGTCATCATGTTTGCTTTCTAGAAATATTTCTCTCGGAGCTCTATAGAAGAGCTCAGTAATATTGGAGGCAGGCCACTCAAACATATAACACATCCATGCACACCTATGCATCAACTGTGGTCTTACACAACTTACATATGTGGACACACGTCTCATATGTGCACACACATATGTGTGCATGCTACACACAGTGCACACACCGCACATATGTGCATATACAACACACATGTACACACATGCTTATATGGCTGGTCACAGTAATGCAGAAGAAAAATTATCAAAGTCATTGCAAAATACAGTTTCTGTGGTTTTCAAGAAGAGGAAGTTTAAAAAATTCTTCCCTGGGAGATGTGTAAGAGAAAGTATTTTAAGAAATAAAGGGAAGACAATAGGCGATGCATACTGTCCCAACTGGACTGGTCCCAGGCGCTCCTTGTTGCTGCTGTTGCTTCATTTTGGGAGCTAACACTCATTTTTGTGGATGATTCACTGACCTGAGAAACACCAAGTGTCTGTTTCAAAACAACTGCAATTGCTTTCTTTTTTGTCCACATGAAATTATCATCGAGCTTAAGCTATTCAGAGTATATAAGCCTTAAAGTAATTCTGTATGTGTGTGTGTGTGTGTGTGTGTGTGTGTGCGCGCGCACCCGCGCCAAAGTAATAAACTCCTGTAAATCGAAAAAGAAATGCCATTTCAAACTCACTCCTAGAATTGCTTCTGTAATGCTGTGGTTCCATAATTGTACCTTGTTTTAAATTCATATGTATTCATTTCATAAAAATAGTCTATATTTTATACTGATAAATTTATCAATAGAAAAAAGATACCACACAAAGATATAAAAAATTACCTGCCAAAATAATGATTTATGCTGGTTTTGAAGCTTCCTCTCTATTATTCATGTGCATAAATGTTTTTTTTTCCATTTTGACATTTACTTCACATTATAAAAATGTGTTCCTCTGTGCCAATGTCTTTATTTGAATAGCAGGTAGGGAGGGATGGACTGGAAGCAGCCCTGCCAGGCTCTGTGCTTGCTGACATGATAGATCAGAGTGGGCAGGTGGGCCTGCAGCCATCAGGTGAGGCAACAGGTCAGACAGAGCTCAGACTTGTGGTGGAGATCAGTATGTGAATGCCTACCTTTCCCAATAAATGGCAGCACACAGGGTTATTTTATTATTTTTGTTATTTTTTTGTTATTTTTTTACTAGCATCATATTTATTTGACAGATCAAAGGCAACATATTGCCACTAATGTTAAATTGGGGGGAAAAAACACACAATTATTTCAGCTGGGAAGAAGCTGGCAGGCAAAGCAGAACTTGAGGAGACAGTATCTGTTCCTTACTTCTGTTTTCCTATGTGAATCTTCAATGGTTCTAGATGCGTATTAGAATGGAAATCTCCAGAGACACCAAATTCAACAAGCACTGAAGATCAACTTTGGGTCTGCAGTCTAAACTCAAGGAGGTAGGAAGTACATAAAGTCTGGAAATGCTGATCTAGGCAGCAATGGGGATGAAGGACAATTGGTCCTCTGGGCGCAGGAGAGGCATGGGGAGGGGTGAGTGGGAGAAATGAGAGTCACTGATGAGAAGAAGAAGTCTGGATCTTTAACCCAGAGGAGTTCTTGTCCTTTCCAGGTCTGGAAACTCAGGTTGGAATTGCTGATGGAGCTTTTCTGGAGACCACACAGTATGTTCATCCCTCCATATGGAAGACAACCATAGCATATATTTTTCTTACCAAAGCCCCATCACCAGCACCAGGCCACAGAGAGTCTGCTGGAGAGGAGACTGGCAGGAGTGTGCACATGATAGCAACCTGCACAGACAGGTATTTCTCCCCAAACAACATTCTAGGAAGCAGATGAATGAGAACAAGATAACCTCCAAACCCTTGGTCTATGTGACTCCAGCCCCAAAACAGACACAAAGTGAGGGTGGTGCTATCTGACACATATTTGTTTCTGATACCCAAAGCAAAAAAAAAAAGGATTCAGGATAGAAATCAGAGGGGTTTGTGGCTAAAGTCTGTTTTCTTCACACTGGAGTCCATGGATTGAGATTTATCCTTACTCTATATACAAAGGCATGCAAGGTAGTGTTGGAGATTTCATATGTGATTGCGTGTTTGAAGAGGGCAGGTGATGGGGCTTTGATAAGAAAAGATAACTAGACACATAGATCAGATAAATAATAGTGTCATACCAAGACAACCACAGACCTAAAGTTGATCTTCAGTAATAGTTGAATTTGGTGTCATTAAAGATTTCCATTCTAATACACATCTAGACTCATTTCATTTTTACTATTTTTTTAAATTGCAAGGTATTTTTTTTAAAACAATAATTTGACATTTTGATGCACATTTGAGTTGATTACAAAAGCATCATGCCCTCTAGTATTAAAGATGCCTGAAGCCAGAACCGGCCCTCCCACCTTCTTTCATCCCACTTTCTGTCAAGAAAGAATCAGTCTCAGTCTGTATATTTTTAAACCTTTGAACAAAGACACACAAATGCATAATGCTATAATATTCAAATACTTTTCCAGCACAAGCTTGCAAATCTATTTTCAGTGTGATCTGATATTTGGCTTCTTGAAAGAAATATATAAATAACAAATTGACTAGGCATAGATATTTATCTTTTGTCTTGACATATGCAAAGCAATATTTTTTAAAGTAATAAAAGGCCAGACTGAAAGTTAAACTATGAAGATGTGACATTTGAAAAAAGATGCCCAAATAGTGGATGACCATAAAAAATATACTGTGTTTTCCAAACACTGGGAGACTAGGAAGGCTTGCTTTGAGATACCCCCAGCCTTTAAAAAAATTTTTTTTAGGTGTGTGTGAATTGATGCTCCAGGTCCAGAAGTTGACGTTTATTTAGCAATCCTGGCCATTTTTATGAGTATAATTGATCACAAATCTAAACTAGGGCAGGAAGGCTTTCGAGTTGCCAATCAGCCCCCTGTCAAGCAAGAGTGTTTCTCTGTGTGCAAGGGTATTCCACTGTGTTGTCTCCGAAGGAAGGATAGAGTCCTGTTTTACCCACAAGAAAAAAAAAATTAAGGAAACACTCTTCCCAAGATAACTGAGAAATAGGCTTACCAGGTAAAAATTTAGCCCCACCCTGAAAGAGTGGTCCTTCATTCACTGAGAGATGCTGCCCTTTAGCCAATAGCATTCTGTTAAGACTGGCCTTTGAACCCCACAAGCTGGGCTTTGGGGGAGTTCCCACAATGGAAACCCACACATTCAGGTGGCTTTTCCTATCAGAAGCCAACAGATCTCCCATTCAATGGCATTTGGAAGCCAGGGGAGCAGATTTGTGTGTAGCCTCCACCAAGATGGCAGCAGATTGAAATTCCTTAACCATCAGTGCTCCTTGATCTCTGGCAGACTTTCCATCAGCATGCATGGGAATGGAAGAGAGATTGGGACCCGGAAGGACTCTACGCTGTCTATTCCCTCATTGGGAAGATGGAAGGGTATTCCTGCACAGGAAGAGAAAGAGAAAGGAAGTGTCCCCAGACGTACAGAGCAAGTTTAGATTTGGACATCAGAAGGGATCAGTTTCAGCAAAAATAATTCATTTGAGTCATCAAATAATTTTTATTCTCTGAGTTTTATCATCTGTGTTTCAAAGTCCAGGGAGCCTAGAGAGGCAAAGCAAGGAAAGATCACGGTCATCCAACAAGGGGTGCTCAAGGTGAAAGCCAGCTGCCACCATCTGCACATGGACTCTTATCAGCATCTTCACACCAAACAGGGTTTCCCATGCCAAATCCATCTCTGCATTGACAGCTTCGAGGAGACCATGCTGACATAAAATATCTTGGTAAAGAAGAGATAACCAACCAATTGTTTTTCATGGTTTAGCCAACAAACTGCCTTTGATGGTGTTCTCTTTCTTTCTTTCTTTCTTTCTTTCTTTCTTTCTTTCTTTATTTCTTTCTTTCTTTCTTTCTTTCTTTCTTTCTTTCTTTCTACCTTATCTAGCAATTCTGACACAGAGATGAGATTATAGGCAGAAATATCTGTAAAACCTTTGTAAATATTTAAAAATTGAAAAGGACCCTAGTGTACTGCTGGTGGGAATGTAGACTGGTGCAGTTACTGTGAAAAACAGTATGGAATTTCTTCAAAAAATTAAAAGGGATCTCCCATTTGACCCAGTAATCACACTTCTAGGAATATAACCCAAAAAATCAGATACACCAATTAGAAAAGACATATACACACCTATGTTCATAGCAGCACAATTTACAATAGCTAAGATTTGGAAACAGCCTAAGTGCCCATCAGCAGATGAGTGGATTAAAAAACTGTGGCACATCTACACAATGGAATACTACACTGCTGTAAAAAAAGAAAGAACTCTTACCATTCACAACAGCATGGGTGGATCTAAAGAACATTATATGAAGTGAAATAAACCAGTTGGATAAAGAGAAATATCACATAATCTCACTATTTGTGGAATATAATGAACAACATAAACTGATGAACAAAAATTGATCCAGAAGCATCAAACAAACTGTCAAACCTCAGAGGGAAGGCAGGGGAGAATGAGGGGAGGGTGTAAGAAATCAATGAAAGGACTTGTATGCATGCATAAAAGCATAACCAAAGGACACAGACAGTTGCCTGGTAAAGGCAATGTACTGGGGGGTAAGAGTGGCCAGGGAGAGGTCAATGGGGGGAAAAGGAGACATATGTAATACTTTAAACAATAAAGAATTTAAATTAAAAAATAAAAATAAATAAAAATTGAATATCATTATTGTTGTCTTATTGGAAAATATCAATTGCCAGTATGGTGGCCCCTCTTATACTGGTGTTTTTACTGTCCTGCAGTTGGACTTACTGCTATAATTGCTTTTTTTTAAAAAAAAAATATATATATTTTATTGATTTTTTATAGAGAGGAAGGGAGAAAGATAGAGAGCTAGAAACGTCGATGAGAGAGAAACATCAACCAGCCGCCTCCTGCACACCCCACACCGGGGATGTGCCCACAACCAACGTACATGCCCCTGACTGGAATCGAACCTGGGACCTTTCAGTCCGCAGACCGACACTCTACCACTGAGCCAAAATGGTTTCGGCTGTAATTGCTTTTAAGTACTGGCACTCTATCTACTAGTATACTTCGTAATAAGTGTATGTTTGGCCAATAAAGGAAGGAATTAGGTGCCTAGACTTCTGTCTCATGGGTGTGTTCTATTGCGTCTGAAAGCCCAGTGATTCTGTCTGGATGGCTTCTTCCTCCATTCTGAAGAGTCAGAGGCTGTAAGTTGGAGTGACCTGTAGGCAAGCTGGCACACAAGGACCTTCATTGACAGCCTGTTGGGTGCAGCCCTGGCTGGTGGAGGTGTTAGTTACCTAGAGAAGAGAACTGACACTTCCACACAGGGTCTGGGTAACAACCAGGTGGCTACCTGGCACAGTAAAGAGGACCAAGGCTGAAGGAGGCTGGGGACAGAAAGGTGAGCTCTCTAAAGTCCAGGTGGAAATGCCTTTACCTGCAGGAGGTTCTGAGATGTTCCATGCACACCTTTTGGCTCCATTTTGTACACTTTTAGATAGGGGCATTAAAGGGATATTCAGCTATTGGCAAATATAAAACAGCTCATTAGGAAGAGAAAAAGCTACATGGTTAGGAGAAAAGATGCCTAGGAAATTCAATGCCAACTCCATCTGGGTTTTACCCCATCACAGAGTTACACAGGCTATTCCCAGAAGATAAATCAGAGCTACCAGGCAAGTTTAAATTAAATTTAACATCCATGCAGTGTGTGTGTGTGTGTGTGTGTGTGTGTGTGTGTGTGTGTGTAAATTTTTTAAATAAACATTGTTGTGTGTCTATAAGACCTAGAATCACCCACCAGACCGTGTTCCCCTGAATTGATTGGAGGGAAGCACATGGCATATTTTAGGCAGATTTCTATCCAAACTCCTAGCAATTAAAAAAAAAGTTACACAATGGGGGTAAACTTCCATTGAACCTAAATGATTCATTTCCAAATTATGACACAACCAGGGGATGTTTCTGTGAATCTCTTACAAAGATCTCCAGCTTCACATTTTCCTGGGAAGGGCTTCTTGCTTTTATTCTGAAACCCTTTCTTTTATGTTTAAAATTTAAAAGGGAGAGGAGGATGTTTTCTAATGAATTGAAACATTATTTCACTATTGATTCATACTCAAAATCATGTGCTGCTGACTTAAATAGAGGAGCAACAAAGGAGGAATAGAGAGAATGTCCTTCGCAGCAGGCATGTGCTGTCAGTGGCCTTTTTTTTTTTTTTTTTTTTTTTTTTTTTTTTTTTTTGAGAAGACACCAGCAATGAGCCCAGGATCCTTCATTCCTCTTCCTCTCTCCCACTTGAAGGTCACTGCTGTAAGACAAAGACAAAAAGAATACCCCCCCCCTCCTGCCAAGGTCCCTGTCCCCTCAGCCCTGTGATGCCCCCACTCCCTAGGTCCCCACGGGCCATCCTATCACTTCCCGCCACCAACAGGGTCACCTCAATGCCTGGCTGTCTCCTGAGGCCTGCTGTTCAGGATGAAGGAGAAATTCAGAGCTGTTGAATGATGATAGGGGCAGTGAATTAAAAAATAATAATAATAAGTGCCAGAGACAACAACAAAATAAAAGGTGGGGCTGCTGTGGGAGAAAATGGTTCCTGAAGAATGTGAGAAAGATAAATAGGGCCCCTACTTTGTTTCATTGTCAGGATCACTCTGGGGTTATTTGAAGCTCTTATTTATGCTCTGTAAGCAGAACAATACGGGAGAAGAAATGATTAAATACCAGCTCTGTGAGCAGCAGACATCTCATTGTGGCATTGGGCTCACCACTGGGTGGTTTTGATAAAGGCAATATGAGTTGATAACTGATACAGTTTGCCAGGGAGTCATCTGGGGCTGCTGACAGCTCCAGTGCTTTAATAAAATCATTAGAATGTAAATGTTTTTATTGCAGAATAAAGAGCCTCCAGCGAAGTTGACACTGCTCTCTCTCTGCTGAATGGGGGTGCCGATTAGCATTCAAATGATATCATGATAGGCTGGTTATCTTTATTAAAATTTTTCAAATCGAGTCTTCATTTTGCATGATTGAGTTTTAAACAAATGCAATATCCAGTCGGCTGGCGAGCTGGCCTGAACACTCCTGAAATAATTAAAGTGTTCCTTTTATTTTTTTTAAACATGTGTTTCATAAGAAATGAATTGGATTTGCTATTTTAATATGACAATATCTAGTTAGCTTTGCATAAAAACAGGGATGTTATAGCATAATTATTGAAAGTGTACAGCTTTTAAACATATGTTTCATAAAGCTGAATTCAATTTTCTGAAATATGACAATACCAGTCACTTGGTGAAGATAGCTTGATAATTGATTGAGATCAATCCTGGAAGTCTTCGTAATTGATGATTGCCCATGGTGTTCATTCCTGGTATTTCCAAAGGAAGGAAGTCTTTTTTCCCCCACTGAACATTTCACACCTATTCCAACTCTCCTGGTAGAAATGGCTCAGTACATCCTTTGATTGCAGGCACTTGTCCACAGAGGCATTCATTACCCAGAACAAGCTAAACCATCATTAAAGGCCAAGAAGTCTTGGTGGATATGAGCAAAGCAACATTGTCTTGTGGGAGAATCAGTTAATAAATAAATGACTGATAGGGTCCATTTCCCTTGACATCTCTAGTCATTCCTTTCCCTGAGTCTGGGTATCCTTTCTCTTCAAAAGTCACATTGTGTTACAAACACAACCATTGTTGGCAAGATTAACATGGGAAGTTCTTGGTTACAAAGAGTTGAGAAAATCCAGAATAAATATTACTTTAAAAAAGGTGTCCCTGAATGTCCATGGTAGAGCTGACTTCATTTAAGGGGTGACATTGGAGACCTGACAAAGCCTGGTCTGTTTGCTTTGTAGAGTGGAAAAGGGGTCTGACTCACTTCCTTGTACTTGAGTTTTATTTTGTCCCCCCCCCCCTTTTCTTTTCTGTGATAAAGACTTTGAGAAAAATTACAGCATATTTTGTTAACTTATACTAGCAGACTCTTATTTTGTAATGACATCCTGATATCCTCTAGCCAGGGTATAAATTATCACTCAAATGGGTTAAATTGATAGGCAAACATCATATTGGTTAGTGTGATTAACAGAGCTAAAGTTAATGCAGATATAATAAGTTTAGAGTTTTAAAAACTTTGACATTAGATTCTGAATTAGCATAGATACCATACCTCAATTTTTCTAAGTCATAATTTAAATTAGGCATACAGTATAATGTTAAACTTTCAGGGAAAATTGAAACAAACATTTTTATCATTGAGTCACTATAATAGAGATGGATGTTGGTGATCAATGCAGAAAAATAATTCTTTCACAAGATACTTAAAATGATAGGTTAGCAGTGGAACTGTAGTCATTATAGAGCAGTTCTGACTATCATTGCAAAGGTCAGAACCATGTGCCCACAAAAACAACCTGTAACCCTGCCTGCAAGAACAGCTAGCACGGTCATTTTGATGTATCAGCCTTGGAGAGAAAACAAGGGCTAGAAAGTAAAGGAGTTACAGAAAAGTCCTGGATTGAGAAAGTCTCTGAGGCCACCCCTCCAAGAGAGCACTCTAACATATAGGCAACTCAAATGTAGACTGAGAAACAAAGCTCTGATGTTAGAAAGTAGAAAATGACCCTGCTCCTAAAAGTTTGTAATGAAGGAACTAGAAATTGAAACATAAACCACAACTTTCTAAAACAGGCTAAGTATGACTTGCAAAACAGATAATCTGCAGTAAAACAATATAATTACAGATCACCTGAGCTAATGTTCCTAACCCCAGTGTTCTGTGTATACTTATGTTTTCTAAAGTAAGACCAGTGATGTTCCAGCAACACCTAGTGCCTTGCCAAGATGCCCTATGAGTGACTCCACTTCTTTGAATTTTATTAGGTTTATATGTAACTTTTCTTAATAAGCCTTATCTGAGACACTCCAAGTGTCCTGTGGTGTCTGATGTCCCTTGCTACAGAAAATAGCATACCTAACTCACCTAATTCACTATTGGTGGCTTTTGACTGATGGTCAGTGGTGCAAATCCTATTTTTGGTAACCTTAATTCTTCTCATTTCTTAGAGCTTTAGGGAAGGGAAGAACCACAAATAAAATGAAATTTAAAAGGCATCCTCTGACACACGGGAGAAGAGAATTACCCTGTGTCATGTCAGTCTCCTGTGGTCAAATTGTCCTCTGACTGAGTGGCGACAAGCACTGGTACACTCTAGGTGGGTGGATAAGTGGTGGGCTGTCATCATTAACTGTGGGTGGGAGTTATTTCTCTATAAGTGTTCTCAGTACCTGACAGAACACTGTTAATTCTTGATGGAGCCCCTTTTGAGAGCTGAGTACTCAACTGTGTTGTAGATTATGCTCAATATGTGAAGAGCTCCCTGCCTTCCAGGCCACAGATGAAATAACTAGAGGCCAGTTCTTGGTGTCCATACTGCCTGTAGGTGCAGTATGAATGAGAAGACCAGGTTAGCCTAGATTTTAGCCTATAGGTTGTAAAATAACTCAACAATAAATGAATAAAATAATAGAGAAAGCAAGATGTCTCATGTTGTGAAATGGATTAATTTAACTATTGGCAATTTCTTTATCAGACTGTGTACCCACATGGAGCATTTAATAGATGTCTACCTGATTGAAGCTATACTATCCCTATCACCTGGTTTACCCAATCAGGCTCTTAAATGTATACTTATAGTTCTTAGTTCTAGTAGCTGTGTCTTTTCTTCTTTTTTCAATCAATTGACTTTTATCGGTCAACTTTTGAGAGCTGAATTTTATGGCCCTTTTTATTAATATTGACCACCTGCTGAGTTAATAGCAGTTCATATTTAAATTAGAGGGTTTTGTCACAAATGTTTTTGGGTGACTTACTTTAAAGTGGTTATTTTATACTTTTTGAATCTTTGTATCAGTGATTTTATTTTTTAAATAAATAAAGAAGTGAATGAAAACATCAAGAAATAATCCACGTGTCTCTTACCTGCATCAGAGTTTTATGTTTTCTATATTTGGAATTTCTCAGTGTAAAAAATTATGGTAACTGCATGAACTTTATCAATGCTATTTTTTTCCAGTTTTCTTAGACTGTGATACCTTAAATTGTTCATTTTGAGAGTACAATTAAATATTAGGTGAAAACATTTTTTTTTTTTTGCCAGAGAATAAAATAAAGTAAAATGAGCATTACATGGCCTGCTGCTGATCATGTCCATAATTTGAAGAGCATAGGGATTCTGCTCTGACCCCTGGTATAATATAAAGAGAGACAGAGACATGGAGGAAAGAAGACTTCCAGAGTGAAGAACCTCTCTTCAACAGAAAAGCTGACTATTCCCTACAGAGCATTTTATTTGCACAAGGGCCAAGTATCTCAAAATGACCCACAGTATTTAACTTGACCACAAAGATTTGAATTCTCAGCATCATCCACTGATATGAGCTTATGTAATATCTTTCTCTTGCAATTCTATGGGTATAGAATACCCTACTAGGATAGCAAGCCCACACCAGAGCTCCTTATTCAGAAGGTACCAGGTAAATTGGTGCATAGATGGGTGAGTTGGGCTAGAAAGACTATTAATTTTTGTCAACTCCTAGAACTTATAGTGATATTGAATTAATGGTGATATTAAATATGAGCTGCAAATGCTGTTCATCTCATGTTTTATTTTAGCTAATGTTGGTGATTTGGTCCTGCTCTTTTAACCCCAGGTTGGAAGAAGTTAGACGCCACACAGCTGTGCACCTGGCCTTTGAAGGTGAAAATTGAAGGCAAGGGAACTTTATATGTTTCCCTATCTTAAGGAAAGACAACCCATAACTCATTGCAATCTCTCTTTTTCTGTCAACACACATGATTACCATACATTTGCGTTTAAAATTAGGATGTATAACCATGTGCACACTGTACATGTCCTGCCCCATTGTGAGAAAGACTCTAATGTGAAAAGCCCAAGCCTCCCACCTGAGCCCTGTGCCCACTGCAAACAAGTATCAGATTTTCCATATTGATATTATCAAACTTTGGGAGTCTCAGTAGTGACAACACCATACAAATTGTCAAGGGAAAGAGGAAGTGTTTGGTTTTTATTCTTTTTTCCTCTCTAGCAGCTGGACTTAGAAAAGAAGACAGGCATGAAATTTGCGGGTAGATCTGTTTCAACAATAGCAAGAACTACCGATTGTGTAACCTGATTTCAACAGGAGATTTCTCTTTATCTTAATAACTAGTGAAATGGGTGGACCTCAAATTTCATTTCAGTTTGGAAACACGCCCAACATTTTGGAGATGTTTATTTCAAACTCGGCCAACTATATAAACCTCTCCAGGCTCTAAAATCTTTCTGGGAATTACACCAAAGGATATATTTTTTTTTGGTGAGATTTCTAATACTTCCGGCTTCTGGAACAGCCTCCATCTAAATCCTTCAGTAATTCAGCATCTAATCCAGACCACAAGAAAGAGCACAGGCAATTCTGGAAAAGAAAAATAATGAACCTGTAAGAACTTATGTCTAAATTTCAGATAAAGTTTCAAGGGAGCCTTACCTGTATTCAAAGTAGGCATCTCTTTTTAACAGACTTAGTGAGGCTCTTTTTTTAGGTTTTGTGTATTTTAATCTCTAAACACAAAATATCATAATATGTCTCAACATGGCCAGGTTCTTCACAATAAGGAAGGCCATGGGCAGGTAGAAATTGTAACATTCAGGTCCCCCCCCCTTTTTTTTTTTCTAAGTGTTTCTTTATCTTCTGCAGTCTTCCTCCAATTCCAGAAATAAGAAATTCTATCAAGCTTTCCACATGCCCCAGGAAGCTCACTTTGACATGTGGGGAAGAAATATTAAGGAAGTACCTTGCATGTGAGTCACTTCCCATGAAAGCCAAGCTCCTAATTGTATCCAAAGATGTGAGAATGTTGAAAGTGTGAAGCCGCACAAGCACCAATGAAGATAGAATTTGCATCACTGGAAGTAGCAAGGAAAAAAAACATCTTGCATAAGGCAGCGATGGATCACTGGAACACAACCTGAAAAACTAGACTTTATCTTGAATCATGTGAAGAATATGGGGTTGTGCAATCCATGGGAATTAGCAAGAGAGAGAAACTCTAGATGAACTAGGGGTGTGGAGAGAGAGTGGGTAACCCTGAGAGCCACTGGTCAGTTCCAGGGAGACTGGCCTCCTGGGGATCTCTGAGTTGAGGGACTGCAGAGGATTTATTCAACTAATATTGCTTCTACCCAGCCCAAGGACTGATAGACTGTTGAGCATTAAAGTGGGTAGAAAGTATAGATTCAAAAGCTTATTCTCTACCTATGATCCTGGGGAAATCAGTAGGGTGTCTCAATGTAGATGAAGCAGGAGAAACTTGGGAAAAGACACCCAAAGAGTGCAAATATACAAGGAAAGGAAAAGAAGGCTTCACCTCAATATTCCTAAACCAATTGACACTGTGATGATAATGCATCTAGAAAGTAACTTAATATATTCATAGTCACTTTGGACTTGAAAAAAGTACAATGCACATTTACAAACACGGACTCAGAAAAGCCGTGTTGATTCATTTGTGTTTAAGAAGAAATGTCTATAAATTTTGAGTCAGGAATTTCAGTTCAAGTAATATAAATAGAATTTTTAATTTATACATTTGTTTCGTCAGTCATAAGCATTTCTGAGAGCCTCTTCTTCCACCTGCAGGTGATCAGGCTAGGACAATAACAGAAAATAAAGGCAAATAATTAATACCGATGTTCCTGAAAAACAGAGAGGAGAGAGACAAGTAAATGCAAGACAGAGTCACAGGGATCTCTGATCTCCTGTAAAGATCTTTAAGAGGTGTTGTCCCAGCTATGAGGAGGGGGGGAGGAGAGGAGCATCTGGTTGGAGATTATTCACTAGCCTAGTATATAAGGATACATGATTTCCCTTGTACTCTAATCACTTGTGAATTCTGTTTATTCCCCCCAACATGCTACAAGGTAGAGAAGATAATATGACTTTTATGGCCACCCAGATACCATAGATGATAATAACTTTCTTATTTGCTTTAGATTTCCCTTTATATTATAGTCAAATATATTCAACATAAAATTAGCACACAATCGATTTTGTCCAGTTTTGCACAAGATTCAATAAGCAAGTTTCTATTAAAAAAAAAAAAAAAAAAAACAAGAGAGAAAAAAGAGAATCACTATGATTATAGCAAAATCTAGTGGAGAGTTGATGTACAATGTCTGTTAATTGTGACAATAATTACTTTAGTTTTTATTTAATGTCAACTCAAATGCCTTACTTGGTATCAGAGACACAATGAACTTAAAATTACTTGTTAATAGAAGTTTTCAAGATTCCTCCTCCTCCTCCTCCTCCTCCTCCTCCTCCTCCTCTCCTCCTCCTCCTCCTCCTTCTTCTTCTTCTTCTTCTTCTTCTTCTTCTTCTTCTTCTTCTTCCTCAAGAGTTCCACATTGGGGACAGATCCTTTTAAAAGGAAGGACATTGGGCAGCAGGATGTACAGACATCAGTTTTTAATTCATGTACTTTTAGTTGCATTCACAGATCTGAGGTTTAATTCTACAGGCTTTATTTTTCCCATCTAATGGCTGGGTGTCAATGGATCTGTTGTCCATCTACTCACTGGGACCAGGCTAGTAGCATCGGCTATTCCCATCATGTGATCTTGACTGTGGGTATCCAAGAGGCAGAAGGGAGAATAAGCTGGAACAATTGTTTGGGAGAATTGGGGCTGGCCCTAGAAGGAGCCTTCTTCTACATGTGGATGGCCAATACCCAGGCCACAGATCACAGCTAAACTCTAGGGCCTGGGTGGATGTGGAGGGTGAGAGGTGAGTGTGCTTCAGACTATCTAGCCTGTGCTTGGAGGAAGGGAGTGGATTTTGGGGAACAGTGAATGTATATGCACATTCACCCCACCTGCCATAATCCCATTCTTCACCCTCCTGCCCAGTGCTCTGGGGAAATGACTGGGACACAGGACTCCTCCCACATAGAGAGCCAATGTTAGAATCGAACTGAGGATAGAAAGTACACAACTACAAAGCCTCTGGGCCTCAAAGAACACCTATGCTTTGCACAATAACCAAGTAGGTATACATTTCTCCAGATTAGCCCTCTCTTTGCTATATCTAATGTTTTCACTCAATTCCTCCTCCCTATTGATGCCTTGGTTTCCATCTTCCTTGGTTATTTTTTCTTTCTGCTCTCTTTTTTTACATTTTAACTCTCTGGGTTTTGTAAGGTCCACAGGTAATAGATGGATAGATAAGGTAAGCTCCCTGTGGCCCTTCCTTTTCTTATTTTAGGCCAAATTCCACAGGAAATGTCACACAAACATAGCTCCCCACAGCTCACCCCCTGGAGGACACTGGGTGCCTAAGAACCACAGGAGCTCATGGTCCAAAGTTCTCTGCCAAGACCAAGCCTACGCAGTCATAGTTGTATAAATATGACGGACGCCTGGGACTATGGGTCAGCTCCAGATGGAAATTGCTCTGTGGGGTCCCCATGTGAAGAGGCCCTTTGACATCCAAAAATTTTGATTCCCAGAAGTCTGTTCTGCCACTCAACCCTTCTGACTGCCAGCATCAACCACAGCAACTCATGAGCAAAAAAATAAAAAAAAGAGAGAAAAGTTTTCTGTTTCATGTTAAAAAGTATAAATATTATATTATTGATTCAGAAAGGAAATGTGCTGAGCGGGAACTCAAAGTGCACAGAAGTGAACCCCAGGGATGGCTTAGGGGATGGGATATAAGAACAGTTTTAGAATGAAAACAGATGTTGTTCTGCACGAAGAAAAAAGAAAAGTTTGCATTTTTTGGTTAAAGCAGCAGCAGGCTAACACCTGGACAAAAGATTTCAAAACGAAAATGTGCAATTGTGTCTATTCTTGAGAATTATGCAGAGGGAGGTAAAAGGTAGCTCCCATTGTGCAAAGTAACAGGATCCACGTGAAGACTGGCCTGGCTCTGAGAGGAAGAAGGTGCACATGCAGCTCTCATTTCGTCTGATGATTGGAAGACAAATGGAAATGAGCGGGCCATTGGAGGAGCAGCTGGGGCATCCATTTCATTTCTAGGCATGCGGCTCCTTAGGCTAAAACACACATCCTGCCTCTTCTCTCTTGCATATTTAAACTCTCCCGTGCTTGTGTCAAGTCAATGAGGCAATTTTTTTAAGTTTGAAAGATTCTTTGCCTTCACTCATCTGTCACTGCTGTCATCAGTACTTAGAGTATTTCACCTGCGACTCACAATGTGCTTACTCAGGTCTTTTATCTTATCCACGTCAAATAGTTTGATACTGAGTGTAATTTTGCAAAGAAAAGGATCCCAGGGCAGAGCTTTAAGAGATGGCTCTGTTTTTAACCCTGCTTCCAGAGTGAGATGCAAACACTTCCACGTAACTCATTTGTTTCTCAAGTAAAAGGATTGCTTCTGCTGTCTAAACATGATACAAAGGAACACTTTAGGAGATGAATTTGAGAATCACCACTTGGCTACCAGACACTTGGGCTCTACTGACCAGATGGTGACCAGATTTAAGCAATCTTAGAGTCTCTTGGCCAATGACTAAATTTCCTGTGCATATTTGCTGCCCATTAGTGTACAGAATTCATACTAGAACCGTGGCTCGGCACATAGGAGCCAAATTGGCGGTTTTTCTGAGTCCCTATTCCGCCTGGGTAAGGCATGTCTGTCATTGGCTTGCAAAGCTGGGCTTGGGGCTGGGTGGCTGTTTTTGTTTTGTGCAATGGGTATGACTGCTTCCTATGAAATAAACAAGGTAAGAAAAACAGGAAGAAGAATCAGTCATTTGTCTCAGTCTTGCCCTTCACATCAAAGAGGGACTAGCTGAAGAACACAAGTCTCTCGGCTGTGAGAAGACTGTTATTTGTAATCTCTCCTCTGCAGTCCTTGCCAACACTCACCCAAAGGTAGCCGCTCTCACTGTGGAAAGGAGAGGCATAGCAACCTCCTCTGTCATTTGAACCCACAACTCTTACAGGACTAATGTGGTTCTTTACCCCAGATCCAACCTACAGAAGGGTCAGCATCTGATACCCTTCCACACCCAAGGGGTTGGAAACCCTGATATACCCCCCAAAATTCAGGGATAAAGATTTAATATTTTGTAACATAAAATAAAAAAGGTTTAAGATAATAAGACTCCAAGTTCTTACATATTTCTTCAGCTCCTGCAAATTCCAACTTATAATATATGCATGGCTTTCCAATGGAAGTCTATTTGACTTAATAACCTTCTGTTTCATTGGCTTTGCTGATACAATACTGTGTTAATTATTATTCCCAGCTTCTCTCCATCTTCCCCCACAAGTGAGAATGCCTGAATAGTGCTAGGCTGGTGTAGGGTTCTTTTTGCTTCAGCAAAAGCAAGAAGTGACAATGAGCATTCAAGGAGGCTAGGGAGCTGCTCCGGAAGTTCATTAAAGATTAACGAGCCTCATCAACCCCATGGAAATAAAGAGGCCCCTGGCTTTCAATGGAAGTTTTGTGGGTACGGCTCACAAAAGTGCAAGCACAGAAAAGATCTGAGCCCTGGCGGGTCCACGGGTAGGTGGGCACGGCCACATTCAGCAACGAGTGACCTTTGGGGAAGTGCTCATTTGACCCAACTTCAGAAGTGACCACAATAACCTAACACAAAGAGGAACGTAAATTGGCAGAAAAACACAGTGTAATAGACCCACTCACACTGTGCTCAAGGGGACTCCGGGGACCAGCCGATCCATGTGAGAAGAATAGTACAAGCTAGACGGGCGCCACAAGATTAATCACCACCGCAATGCAGATTTAGCGCGTTAGGTGAAAAGATAAATGTGTAAAAAGCTGTGTCAAAACCCATGGTGTGGCCCACATGGCATTTCAGGGTCAGTAATTGAACTTCACTCTAATTATCCTGGGGAGATAATATTAACTTAGAGTCGAGTGCGAGCCAGCGAGTCCATAACTCATCACTCGATGGGCTGCTCATCGCATTGTGTTATTGAAATATGATGGCTCCATTTTTATCCTGTCATAATGACAACTGATGTGCTTATTTTCTTTCTCTGCGCCTCTAGGGGATGATGAAATAGTAAGCAAACATTCTTTCTGGTGAAAGAGCAGCACTTTATCACGCTGGCTGCAGCTCTGAAACAGCATTGCGAACTCAGGCAGCATTTCCCGGAGCAGAGCTGACCCATTGCTGTACAACCAAGGGTGGCAGAGGGCTGGCCAGCAGCGGGGCCCTGGCCCTGCTAGCCTTGCTCTTCTCAATGACTCGAGACCCCTCCTGGCTCAAAAGCATGGTTCTGTTACTCATTTCTTGGGACTCTCAAGCATCCAGGCCTCTTTGATTTACGCTCATCGCAGGGTGGAGTGCTTGGGAACGAATAGAGATTTATTAAAAACTTAACTCTCATTTTATTGCCATGTTTACTGAGCAGGCTCCAGAACTCACTGTGTCCCACTTCCTGCAAAGGGCTGGCATTGCAGCTGTGCCTTTAGAATGGAGATCCCCAGCAGCCAAGGTTCATTTCCACCACTTTTATTCGCTTCCCTGGCGATGCTTCTGTTTTCTTCACAGATTTGTATTTGCATTCTCAGAAGCATTCTTAATACATTCTAGACAGATGCCGGAATGAAGGACTCTGCTTCGTAATTTTCAGATAAAGTCTCATGAAATTTAAAATAAACAGTTCTCCTGGTTATTTGAAATGAAGCTAAAGAGCTTATTTCCATGAGTTGGAAAGAGAGTTGGTTCTGAAAGACAGAAGAAGGGGTGAGGAGTGTCATGGAAAAAAACAGAAGATCCCTTCAGGGTAGGAGGAAAATTTGAGGGTCGCTATGGGGACCCTGAGCACTGACCTCCTGACGAGAAGTGTGAAGACAAATTCAACTTCAATTAAGAATACAAGCCAGTGGGGTGCTAATGCCTTTTATGAAAAGGCTGCTGAGAGGATGAGAACCAGGATGGAACAATGAAGGCAGCCCGGCCCCTCCCCAAAGCCTCTCATGACTGGGAAATTAATGGAGATTTTCCTTCTTAGGGACATGATGGTAAATAAAGGCATGCAGAAGCCCCCTGCACTCCCTCTGGACAGTTTGCTATTTCAATTGAGAACAGAAAGCCAGTACAGAATTCAAGATCTTGGGAAAAAAATAGGACTTTTGTCTAAAGTAATCTTCATTTGGTCCTTAACCTTGAAGTGCCCAAGTGTGACCCCTAGGGCATCAGTGTCTGCTCTACTGTGGAATAGGCAGAAGTGAGATGGCCTCCTAGAGGGATGGCTCTCTCAGTTACACATTAGCTTTCATTGTTTGGTCTTCAAAAGAGGCTTCAAGAAGCCTTCCATGTGAGAGGAAAATCTTTTCATGCTGATTGCAGGGCCTAAGAGTAAGGCTCTGAATCACCTGGTTCCTGCTTTCCTGGGCCTTGCCAGAGCACTCAATGAAATGCAGAGCTGAGGTCACATTTTCAGGGCAATTCATGGGACAGACTGAGTCTGACTAACACTGTCTATGCATTTGGAGTTGCTGGGAAGACAGTACACAGGGACTCATTACAATCTGCTTACACCTTCAAAGGTGACAATCAAAGGTCAAGGTCACTGTAGTCTCTCTTCTCAAGTTATCTTGATTCCTGGACTAGATAATCAGAAGGAACTCACTCATTCAAATTGCAGGCACAGGCTTTCTAATGGGAAAATCACAGGAATTTCCATTTTTGGGGATTTTCAGGTCAGTAGGTCACCACCGTAACATAGGAATAAGCACACAGAGCAAAGCACCTGGGAGTTGGAGATAATAACCCCCCAGAGAATTTGGCTTTATTATGGAAAACAAACAAATATACTGGTAGAAACATGGACAACCAGTTCAAATCAGCAAAGTGCACATGGACACCAAAGAGGATGGTACTTCTGAGAAGGAGCAAGAAGATTGGGTATTATAGGGTGTTCATTATACGTGTCCAGGGTGCTCTCCCTCCCCAATCAGACTGCAGGACTTTGCAGTGTTATCCTGAACATCTGAGTATCAACATGAAGAGATTAGAGGTTGAAAGTAAACAAATCTACTCACACAAACTGCCTTTTCCAAATAAAGCAGCCAAAACCATTCTCAAAAGTCTGTTGACTCAAATTCTTTTAATAGGTATCTGAATATAATTTTAAAGCATCTACTTTCTTTAGATATGTCCCAGTCAGCTGGGAAGACAAAACAACACCTTAAAAATAGATTACATTCATATATACTAGTACACGAAGGATCATGACAGCCTGGTAAAGCATTACTGTCTATAAAATATTGTACATTTTAAGGGTCCTCATAATTTATGTTTTAAAATTTTCTTTCTATACATTTGCAGTATACCTGGTAAAATGGAAGGTTCTTATGACATTTATAAAAAAAAAAACAGCTATGATATTCTAGCTAAATGGTATGCAATGTTCTATAAATTATAGTCTGGAATTTGCTCCAATATTCGAGTATTTCTGTGACAGATTTTTCTCCAAGAAAAATCAGAAGGAAATGTGCAAAGGAGTAATCCGTTATAACTGTGTTAAAGGTGTGACTAGAACATAACTCTCAAAATACTTGGGATAGGAAATAGGAGGATATTTATTTGGTGGTTATTCTACTAAGCCAAGATTTTTTATTTATTTATAAAGACTCTAGTCAACAACTATTGGTGTCTTAATAGATAATATCCCACAATATTCTTCAATTTTTCTTCAAGATAACTTTGATTTGTTAACTTAAACCACATCCCTGCCTCCTATCATTGCTTCTCTATGAGGAGCCCTAGTTTTAACTGGGGTCAGGCCACCTGGAATAAGGGAATGTTTCAATTCACTTAAAACTGAATAGGACCACATGACTAAGCTTTGGTAAGCAATGTAAGTGTGGTGTGGCAGCTTGGGGCAGGGGGTTGGGGGGAGGGAGGTTGGGGAGGGTCTTATATAAGAAATGGCATATATTCTTGGCATCTTCTTACCTCTTGCTTCCAGCTTTTCTTGATTTGATGACTACCACTCCTCCTGGAACACGTGGTGGACCCACTCCAGGGATGGAAGTGTAGAGCAGCTGAGACTCTTATGCCTGCTCCAGATTGCCACCATCCAAACTGTGACATGAGACAGGAATGGGAAAACTATCTGTAAAGAGCCAGAGAAATGATACTTTGGCTTTGTAGACCATGAAGTCTCTGTCACAACCATTCAATTCTACTGCTATAAAAACAGCCATAGTCAGTTAATTAAGCAGTGGGTATGGCTGTGTTCCAATAATATTTTATTTACAAAAACAGGAAGGAGACTAGCCTTGCCCCATAGGCCATAGCTTGCTCACTCTAAATTAAATAAATAAAAATTAATTCCCTAAGCTCAAGCAAGAAGGACCCCCTGTGTACAAAGTTCCATGTATTCAAAATGTCCAACTGTTCTTTGGCACTTTGCAAACCTTCAGATGCCCTCTTGCAGAGGCAGGCTGCTATGCCTGCATAGAGTATATGTGAATGACAGACAAGTTTATCCAGCCACAAAGACAAATCAAATAGAAATTCCAACAGACTCGGCATTGGGAAGCCAAACTAGCTTCTTCTTGTCACTGCCTGGCTGTACACCAGGACAATCCTTTTAACCTCTCCAAGTTTCACTGTTCTCAGTCATAAAATTGGGACTCAGAACTCCATTTGTCTAGGGTTCTTGCTAATACTAAGTGACATTATGTCTTCTCAAACCCCAACCAATTTACCACAACTCTTGGCCATTACAGCTTCTCAAGAAAAGAAAAACTGTAATTGGGTTTTCCTGTCATTGGGTTTCCTCCAGTCAACACTGCAGAGCCCTGAGGCAGGTGGGTTTTCAATTTAGGACTCCCAAGAAGATAGTTCCAACCCCAGACAAGGAGACATACCTTCTGTCCTTTCCTATAGATTTTCAATATACCATTTTCCTCTCAAGTCCTTCAATCGTTGTAAAATATAATTGAGGATTAGTCTTTCATAGCTTGTCTCAATCTTATATTCACTAAAACCAAAACCATGAGAGAAATATATACGTGGAATAGCATTTCATTCATGATCCAGTAAATGTTTTTACCCCATTTAAGAATATAGTTATAAGTTAAATATGTTTATTTCCACAATTACAAAATTTTACTAATTTTTCTATGTAGATGTTTTATAACATTTGAAGGCTAGTACTTCATAAAATATTCATGTCATGTAGAAATTCTAGTTTCCGAGGAACCACATCAACCTCCACTTTCATATTGCTTGAATCATTCAGAGTTTATGGTTAAACAATTGCATGCGCAAACAGATCATTGCAGATTTTTAAAATGACTCATTATTTTTAGATGCGTTTCATTTCACATATTTTAATGAATATGATAATTAAAGACAATAGATCGAGAAAGAAAGGAACAGAAAACCTAGTACACAACACCTGACTAATTGAAGTTTGGCAAGCCTAAGGTTCAAAAGGACATTATTTGAAGCAGAGTAGAAACATTAACATTTATCACAACTTTGTCATCTAATTACTGTGGCATATTTGTGATAGGAAATATTCCAATAACAATTTAAATTAAAGTGATGTATTATGTAAAATTTTGGACGGATTACTGACTTATCCCATATGTTAGTAATTACTGGCTACGTAGTCCCTTGCAGGGATAAATTGCTGGTGCATTACCTAGACCTTTGTTGTTTGTGACTTTTTAAATCACTTCACATGAATAAAAGAATTTGACTATGTTCAGTGAATGGAGCTGCTTTTCACTCTGTACTTACATTAACTGCATCCGTTTTATCTCTTTAGGGGAAAGCAGCTCCATTTACATTTACTGACTGGTATGTATAAAAGCCTGGTGTCAAGAAATCCATTTGCTCTTTAATAAAAGTTATCATAACGCCTGAAACGCCTGATTTATGGAGAGCCTGCAGTCACCTTGACTGCCTGCCACTTTCCTCTTGCAGTTAGAAACTCAAGACAGGTCATGCCACTTACACTAGGCCAGAATAATAATTCCATTCAGATCATGCTCTTTGACAACACCCCATTTGTCTCATTTAAATAATGAACATGATTGGTGGAAATTGCAGGCTGTAACCCTAACACACAAAGGAAATGACAAACACACTGCAATGAATAATAAGGCAAACATTGACAGGTAGCATGACCTGCTTGCTGCAAATGGCTGGTCTTCTATTTACTTACTTAACCTTCACAAAGCAAATTTGATAAAAGTCCAGATGGTTAAGAGACAGAAAAATGAAAATGTTTTGCTAACCATGTTCTGATAAGGAAACCTGCTTCTCAGTGGTGGCGGTGCCCCTGATCAGGGGTTGTTCTCCAAGGCCCACCAAATGTCAGCACTACTCCCCAGGCAGGAGGGCAATATATCACCCTGAGATCACTCTCACTTTACAACTTGCAAAAATCCAAAGGCAGCTAAACCACACTGCTGTATGTGGACGGCATTCCATCACCCCCAAACCAAAGACTCCTGCTAACTGCTGACAGGAGTTAGGTCACCTGATGACTGACATTGAGCAGGGTCAGCTCACTCTAGGCAATATTTGAGGAGGGGATTGAGAATGTGTTTGGGGTTAAGAGGGCTATGTGAAGGGATGAGGAGGGAAAAGTTGCAGGATACATGAATGAGGAATGCAAAAATCGGGCTCCCTTTTGGATGAATTGATTGAGATACTAAACAATGAAACTCACTAGCAGAGTGAGCATACTGAACAGCTGGCCCCAAGAAGCAGAGCAACCACATAGCTGGGAGGATGCAGCCTAAATTTAATCATGGCCCACAGGGGTGTTGTCTGGATCAGGTGAGCAACTTACTTGCCAAAGTTTCAATTGGGTCAAGCAAAGCAGAAACCACAGATATAAGATTTTTATTTTTATATTTTTAGGTAGAGAATTATAATGAACTAACACATATTAGACATTTTGGGTCTTAAGAGTAAGTGGGATATCCAAGAAAAGCAATTCAGGAAAGTGAAGAACTGAATGGAGAGACCATGGATAAGAGTTCCAAGCTGGCGATGAGCTTCCTGAAATTATAACTGAGGTGCAAAAAGAAGACGAAGCCAGAAGTCCCAGCAGAAAGAGAGGAAAAAGTGCAGGAACACACAGCCTGACCTACAGGGTGAGTTGCTCGGCCCACAGCCTGAAGGCCATTGGGTCCATTTTTTATGTCTTCTGCTTTGTCTTGGATGCTGCAGCCAGAGTGAATGTTTCTAAAAGCCATTAAATTTGAGCTTCTTTGTACCCAATGTATCTCTTTTATCCACAATCTATCAAGCTCAGATCTTCATTTCCCTTCATTGTTTTCTGGAGTTGAATATCAACTTCCCTCCAGCCTCATCTGTCACAACCAGGATGGAATGTTTTTGACTCTAAAGCATTTGCCACACCCAGTTTCCTGTTGAAGTTTCTTCATATGGGTCAGGAGCCCCATCTTGGGGTCCTGAGCACTGCCTAGAATCCTGTCTTATACATAATGGGAGCCTAACAAATACTAATGGGTGGTAAGAAAAACTTGAGCAATGCAATGGACCAAGCTGGAATAACTGCTTCTGCAGGAGGCTTTTCAAGCATGTTCAGATTCTGCAAAGGGTTGAGCTCTGAGGAGAACTCATATTGTGCCTACCACACCTGCATTACTACTCTCCATGACTTTCTTCCTGCTCTTCTACTAGCCAGAAACACACTTAAGGTACCCCTTCTTGATCTCACCTTAAGAATCTGGGCTCATAGACCCTATTCTGTGCCTCATTTGATTCAACTGTATTAGCCTGAAGGCCCAATATCAATTAATATCACCTATGACACACTGAGGCCTCAGTATTGGTAAATAAAAGTATCTGTGTCACATACAGGGTCAGCATTGGTTAGCATCATCTGCCTCACATTCTAGAGTCACTATTGATCAGTATCATCTCCCTCACATTGCAAGGTCATTATTGTTTTGCATCCACAGCTGTCTATGGTCCAATGACAAGAACTTGTCTTATTTCTGGTGCCACCTTTTGCCTCCCTGCTTGCAGCCCTGAGGAGACAATTTACATAACTGCAAAAACTGAAATGAACTATACTTAGAATCCAGAGGTGTGCAGTGATTAATAAAATTCCCTCACCCATTAAGATCTGGAATGAATTTGGAGTTCACTTGGACCTGCCAGTGAAAAGTGAACTAAAATGACCAAAGATTAAAAAAAAAGATTAAAACAGAAAAGGAGATATTTAGATCTTAAATAAATTGTTACCTTGTCTGTCAGGGGTGAACTAAGACTCATTTCTGTTCAAGGAAGAATTGGCCAGGAGATTATCAAGTCCACAGGAGGCCCTGGCCTGTGGCAGCCAGCACTGATTCCAGTTCACGCTGCAGAAAAGCTCTATCATGAGACCAGCCATTGGGTCTTATTTTTCCCTGCATGTAATTAGTTCTTTGGTAGTCCTTGATATATTGTTTTATTTCTAATCAGTCACTCTTCATAGAAATGGAACCTACATGATTAGTGAATGCTGACTGCATTAGTGTTAAATCACTTCAGTGTTATTGATAATTCTAATATCTATGGGACTAAGGACATTTCATCATATTCTCTATCCACCCTGTTTTATAAGTATTGGAAAATTTATATAATTATTTTGCTCTTCCATAAAATATGAGATCATTAAGCAAAGAATAGTGTTATAAAATATGGCTAATTACTATGCAGTTCTCCAAATATGTTTAATCATATGTCTTAATCACATGCTACTCACCTTGCAAAATAACTGCAAGTTGACCCATCTGCTGTAGCATGATAATGTGAGAGAAGGCAGCCTAAATTTAATCATGGCCCACAGGGGTGTTGTCTGGATCAGGCGAGCAACTTAGCTTGCCAAAGTTTCAATTGGGTCATCTAGATAATGGGGTACTCCAACAGTTAACTGTAAGGTGTATAATACAATACACAGAAAGCCTGCAGACTCCATCTAAGATAACTGGAAAAAGCACTCAGTAAATGGTGGCTATTATTATGAGACACTGTGTGCTACTCTTGTACCTGACATATGATCAAGAGCAATGGTGAAGTTCAGTGGTGTTAAATAACACAATGCAGTAGTTTCCCTGATATAACACTCTGACATCTGCTAAAACTGCACCTTGCAAGCCATGGACCACCCACGCATGATTTTTGAGGCTTTATCAGTGCTTGCTAAAGGTTGAATAAATGGATAAACAATTAAGTGGCATTTTTAATAGGTTGGCATTTGATATATCCCCTTACAACGTTTTATAACTGAAATTTCCTCTATCTCTGTAACACCTTCTAATTTTCATTTTGTTCTAGATCTTAGAAAATCATTGCTATTGTCTTAGCTAATATTTCCAGTTTCTTAAATTTTTTTCCCTCACATAATATGATAGGAGTAAAGAATTGAAAATAGTGACATCATATCATGTAGGTTACTAGGAATACCAGACCCCCTTTAATTTGAAAAATGACTCAGAAGAGGAAAAAGAAAAAAAAAATTAGGATTAATCTAACCATTTGCCCCCATTCCACTGTAATTTTTAAAAAGTTTTTGGCAGTATCCTCAAGAAATTTACATACATTCTGACCACTTGTCTGACAAATACTAGTGACCCAACATGATTGAGAATGGCTAGGATATTAAACATGAACTATCAGGGTTAATTATGGGAAATCTGACAAAGTCCTAAACTGTGTGTGGAGAGGGGAGAAAAGACAGTCTTTTTTGACATTCTAATGCCTCAGAAGCATTTACTCTGTCAATCAAGCAACTCTGGATGACCTGGAATTCACTTACCATTAGTAACTGTTGTGGGAAGCAGCAAGAGGACAAGCTGTTTTCAAATGTAAATATCCTTGGCATTTCAAAAAGCGTTGTAGACTTTGTTTTCCATATTAATGTATCAAACCCCACCAAAATCTGCTGTTGCGATAGGTTCTATCAGCTGGTTTTGTTAGGGCTGTGATCATGGTAAAATAATGAAGGTTTTATAAGGATGTGCATTGCATTTGTGACTGATATATGCAGGAAATTAGCATATGCCAAATATGTCATTGCCTTGCTTGCTGTCAGGGTGCCTGCCCTTGGGTCTCCCTTAATGCTAGCTGATGATACATATTGACTGAGTCACTCTGCCACGATTTTTATTTCTAAAAATAGCTCAGTGTTGTACAGTCTAGCAATGAGACTTCTCAAGATTGCTTTGCAAAATAAATGGCTATTTTTTTAAACTGCCAATCAATGGGACAGCTACTGACCCAATCTTACTAAACAGTGCTCTCTAGAAATGAGACTGCCTTGAAATTTTTTTTTTCAGTAAATACACACATACACACAACTGGAAATTATGTATACTTCTTAAAGGAGTTTATAACATACACGTTATAAATAACCCTCCTGCAATATATGTCCTTATGTTCAAAATTTATTCTTATGACAATTAATGGACTTACTTTCAGGAGTGGCTTATTTCTCTCTGGTAATAAAATGCCTTTAGTAATAAGCTTCATAAAGGGCCATTTGGGGAATTCAAGAGAAAGATAGTGTAGACATTTCCTGGGTATACAAGGAGACATCTGTAATCACTACAGCAAAGGGGTGAATAAAATAACAACAAACAAACATCAAAGCTGGCTTTTCAAAGCAGTTCATGTAAATGTAATTAAAATGTGAGCCTATTTTAAAGTGATGGCATCTGTAATAAAAAATCATCTTGCATCCATACTAAAGTGTTCCACAACTTAGTGATACAGGATAGGGTACCTGGCCCCTGAGAGGCTTGCTTGGGGACAACTGGTAGTGTGAAGGTTCTTGACTTTGTGCTGGAAAAATTCACAATACGAGTCCAGGTGAATCTTAGAGGACATTTCTTAAAACTGTGGATGGTGAAATAAAGGAAGGCCTAGGATAACAGGAGAGGGAGTAGGTGGAAAAATGAGCCTAGACTGGGCTGCTTTGGCTTACTAAGTAGTTAGAGAAAAGGGAGGCCTTGTGGACAAGTTCAGGGGAGTTGCCAAGGGTGAACTGTCATTGCCTATTGCTGCCCTAGGTGCAAGCCTCGTGGGAAGATAGGATTTACTAACTGGCTGCACATGGCTTGGCATCCATTTGTTGTAGATGGCTGCCAATTGTTTAATTGTGTCTCAGTTTCCCTATGCCACTTGTCCTGGCTTACTAGCATGTCTCATTAGTAACTCACATCTTGTTGGGTAAAATTGATAAAATAGAATCCACTCTTCACACTTCTAAAGGGACACTGGGTGAGGCCAGAAGAAAGGTGGCATCCTGTCTCACCACAGATGACATGCTCTTTGGGACAATAACAGGAATATTCCCAAGTCCAGGCCTCTACCAGGGCGGCGAGGCCCTGTGGCGATGGAACCCAGTGGGCCCCTCTGTCTTCTGTGTGCTGGGAGAGGCAGGGGCCTGCTGCACAGCCTAGTAGTTAGGCTGCCTCTGATTCTGTCCCTTCCCTTCCTGCTCTTCAGTTTCCTTGCAAACTGATCTATGGCAGATGAAGAAAATAAAAATTAAAAGTGAATACATCTTCACCACTACCGTTTAATTTATTCTTATTTTATACACTGTGGATCCTGATTAGCCCACTCCCATAAAAAGGGTTTTGTATGGCTTATGAGATGGGCGGGGAAGAGGGGGAGAACAAAGTGGCTTCAGACACCTGTTGAAGAGATACGGTGGGCACAACTGTATTGAAGAAGATTTTCTGAGGAAATGTCAAAGACGGTCACCCTTAATGTTCCAATCAATCATTTAAAAATCAACCTCAGAAAACCCTGGAACCTGAATTTGAGAGAAGGGTAAATTAGGAGCAAACGAGGCATTATTGACCCTCGCTAATATGTAGAAATCTGTCCCTTCCCTTCCTGCTTTTCCATGCATGATCTTCCCTCCTTCCACAAAGTGATCCCCTTGTTTTTTATGAGATGAGGTGGTTCTTTGATAAATAAGATTCTGACCGCAGTGGTAAGTCCCCATGCCTGCCTGGATGCTTGAGACCTGCCATTAGTATCACTCAAGTTATGTCACCTTACGTTAGGTCTCTGGTGATAGGGAGGTTTAAGCTGTCCTTTCCAAACAAATGCCATGATATGAAATAAAAACAGTTACTTCATTTTGTATAAAGCTTTTACACTTGTGGGCTGGGGAATGTGTTTTATTAGCTTATTACCCACCTGTCACTCCAGACTGTAACACTCAATGCTGGAGAGAGCAATTAAACTGGAAATTCTCAGAGGATCACTTTAAGAAATGAACGTTCAAATGTAGGGAAGTGAAGAGGATGTAAATAAATGTTACCTGTATATGGCTGTGTGTGTGTTTCTGTAGTTTTTTTTTTAATGCATAGACGTGCAGATTTATACACAGTTGCTTTTAAAATGAAGTGACTTCAAGATCATCTTGACATCGATATGCAGCTTTCATTCTGTTAACTACTAAGGTAAATGTAACAATACATTTTTGTGGTTTATAGTGTGGGGATGATTTATTTGTCTCTGTATAAGGACCTTGCTAATCGTGTGCTTTATTCTAGTGTGCCATGTACTGTTAGTGAGTTTCAGATCACAGAGGGGAACTGGTCCTGCGTTCTTGTTAACCTGGAAAGCAATCCCAGGCTGTCAGCAAGGAGAAGATGGAGGGGGACACCCATGAGACCCACTTACAATGTCTCACAGGCTAAAAATCCTATAGATGTCTAGGAGTTCTCTGCAGTTCCATGCTACTGCCTCCCCACCCCAGTCTGAAAGTATAGCATTCCCGTGAAACCTGCTGTAAGCCCAAATGGTATAAAGCAATTACCATTAATTTATATTGAAACATTTTTAGCATTCCCGACCCCCCAAATAACCTACCAAATCATACCAAATAACACATAAAACCTAAAATTGCACTCACCTACAGTAAAAGCAGTGCCTCTTTCCTCACTTGCTGGGATGCCTTTATAAATGTTCACTGAAAAGCAAACACTAAACACTATTTTTACTTTTTTTTTCTTAATAGTGAAAAATTCTTGTCAGATTTCTTTGGGTTAGGGGAAACAGGTACTAAGGTAGGTCTCTCTGAAAAGCCAAGTTGTATAATGTGAACTTTTGAAAAAACCACTGTGAAACTAGAATTTTCAGAGAAAAGAAAAACTGATTTACTATGTGCCATAATTGGACCCAGCTTTCAACCCATTACTTCTTCTGAGTAATGACTAGTCTGTATTCTTCCCAATGAGATTAAGGATAGAACCCAGGCCTTCTGAAACACTAGCTCCTCCCTCTACCTGAACTGAAGTTCACCTCTCTCTGCCAGGGTATTATCACAGAAAAGAGCTTTGATCAAACAGTTTACTAGTAATACAAGATTGACCCACTCAGTTCCAGAGCAGTTCTTAATAATACTTGAGCATCTATAAACAACATCCTGCTCTACTGAATAGATGTTGTTGTTTTTGTTTTGTTTGTTTTTTACATGAATCAGTTGTTTTCCACCCATATATCAATGAAACAATGCTAAAACAATGCTATCGATAAAACAAAAATAATTGTGTGTCTTTTAATGCATTTCCCCCTTAGCCTACCATAATAAATGATTTTCTGTTTTTTAATAATTTCCTACCTCAGACTATCTCAATAAATCAGCTTTCTTTCAAAATCCAATGTGTTAATATTGGAATTTTGTTTTATATAGATAAAATGTATTGTGTTTATTTTTGTAGTTGGAGGTATTTTATTTTGTTTTTAAGTATTCAAAAACAATTATCCCCAACTATGTTTCTGAATATTATTTTATTAATAAATTATGTCTAATGATTATTTATTTATCTTCCCATAGCTATATGTGACTTTTGGAGAATTTTTGGAATAGCTATTATTAGCAATGACAAAAATTTAAAATTAAGTTGGGCACCATTTCTGAGAATTTCTATATAAAATGTGGACATATCTCTATCAATCAATTTAGATGAAACTTTGATTAAAATTTTCATTTAATGAGGGGTAGATTTTTATCTATTGCTTTTGATGAAAAAGAGAAGAGAAGAAGAAAAAGGAGGAGGAGAAGAAAAAAAGAGAAGGAAGAGAAGGAGGAGGAAGAAGAGGAGGAGATATAGAAGGAAAAAGAGAAGGTAAAGAAGGAGTAGGAGAAGAAGAAGAGGAAGAGGGAACAGAAGGGAAAGGAAAGGGAGAGTGTGATATATGGGTGGAAAACAACTGATGCATTGTCAGTTGAATAGCTTGCTTTTTGGTCTTTCACAAAGAAGTAAAAATGAATCACAGCCACATGTTGCAGGTGGTAAATGGTTTGGGTTGCAGTTATCCAAACTATTCATCATCTCATTTAAAGAATTTGAAGAGTTAACTATTGTAGTTTTCAGAAAAATTTCACAGATGCAAATTTTCTGAGCAAAGTAATTTTGCTCTAGCTATGAGATATGCAGGCCTGCAAATGTGTGAAAGTGTAATTTCATGGGAAGTACATACAAATCCAAATAAAATGGCTTATGGGTCTTTAGTACCTCCCACAATGCCAAGGTTTATGTTAATAGAAGAAGCCTTTAGTCAGTCATAGCCTCTCTTCAAACATTGTGTCCCCTCACAATGGAAAATACCTTCTGCTAAAACATTCAGATCCTTGCTTTGCATCTACCAGAAGATGCTGAAGGGCAGAACTAGTAGTTAAACCATTGTTGAGGTAAGAAACCCCTCAATTGGGAGGGTGTGTGAAAAATTTTATAAATCTCCTTCTCCTTATCGACTTCTTTCTCCTCTTTTTTCTCCTTCTCTAGTTATTCAAGCATGAATCGGAAAAAAAAAAAGAATATCATATGGTAGAATGAATAATGTAAGTCAAACTGCATTTTTCCATCTGCTAGGTGGAAGCTTGGTGTGGTTCCTGCTTCCTCATCATTCTAGGTCCTGTTGTACTTTCTCTTAAAGACATAGCAAATGTATCTTGCCACTGTTTTCCAAATTGTAGACTTAGTCCAGGCACAATGAGAACCTACAGATCACCTGATGATAGATAAGCCATGGATTGATAGATACAATGGATTCATCTGCCTCAGTCTCAGCCAAACATATGCTACAGTTTAGCAAAACAAACACAAAGCCAAACACTTTTTAACTATCCACAAATCAAATATTAAAATATTTTATTTCTATAACCATATAAATTATCTATTATGTGATAAAATTAAGTGGTCAACTACAGCTAATATTTAATATTTAGTTATCAATATAAATTAAAATGTGTGGAGAGGAGATACAGCATTTGGACAGTATCAAGCCTCGGACTGATGAGAGGGCATAGTACTCTTTTTAAAAAATACATATATTTTATTGATTTTTTACAGAGAGGAAGAGAGAGGGACAGAGAGTCAGAAACATTGATGAGAGAGAAACATCAATCAGCTTCTTCCTGCATACCCCCTATTGAGGATGTGCCCACAACCAAGGTACATGCCCTTGACTGGAATCAAACCTGGGACCTTTCAGTCTGCAGGCCGACGCTCTATCCACTGAGCCAAACCGGTTTTGGCAAAGGCATAGTACTCTTGTGGCAAAGCCACATACAAGTCCCAGCTTGGAAAGCAAAGCCCTCCCAGTAAAATTATAGCCAAAGGCTATGGTTGTATATAAGCTTGACCATATAGTCTGACCTATAGTCCTAGGATGTGGGCTGTGGGAGGTACAGCAAGTGCTGCTACAACAAAGCTTGATAGAATTCAGAGAATTGCAATAACAGGAAAGAAGCAGATTTGAAATTGGCAAGAACATTGTAAATATATTGACCTCTTCCTTGCTTTTCTTTGTGGGATCTGACTATAAAATAAAGATTTGGCTTGCACGCGGTGTCACTGTGTCCTCACAGAGGCACAGTGATCCACTTGGCACCAACCATATTCTCTTGTCTGTTTTCTTTAATCCTTCACCATCCCTTCTCAGGTTCATCATTGGCCATGCTGGATGTGGTTCAGAAATGTAATATTCAATTGGAATGTCATACATCTTATTTAATAACTAGAGGCCCAGTGCACAAAATTTGTGCACCAGGTGGGAGGGAGGTGTCCCTCAGTCCAACCTGCACGCTCTTCAATCTGGGATCCCTTCAGAGGGATGTCTGACTGTCTTAAACCGGCAGTCGGACATCCCTCTCACAATCCAGGACTGCTGGCTCCCAACTGCTCACCTGCCTGCCTTCCTGATTGCCCCTAACTGCTTCTGCCTGCCAGCCTGATCATCCCCTTACCTCTCCCATGCCAGCCTGATTGATGTCTAACTGTTCCCCTGCCAGCCTGTAGGCCTGGTCACCCCTAACTACCCTCCCCTGCTGGGTTGATCACCTCCAACTGCCCTCCCTTGTAGGCTTTGTGTGTCCCAACTGCCCTCCCCTGCTGGCTATCTTGTGGTGGCCATCTTGTGTCCACATGGGGGAAGCCATCTTTGATCACATGAGGGCAGCTATTGTGTGTTGGAGTGATGGTCAATCTGTATATTACTCTTTTATTAGATAGGATAGAGGCCTGGTGCATGGATGGGGGCCAGCTGTTTTGCCCTGAAGGATGTCCCAGATCAGGGTAGGGGTCCTTTTGGGGTGTGAGGTGGCCTGAGCGAGGGGCCTATGGTGGTTTGCAGGCTAGCCATGCCCCCTGGTGATCCAAGCAGAGGCCCTGGTATCTGGGATTTATTTACCTTCTACAATTGAAATTTTATAGCCTTGAGTGGAGCCAGCCTCCTGCTCACTCTGTGGCTGGCAGCCATTTCTGTTTGGATTTGTTTAACTTCTATAATTGAAACTTTGTAGCCTTGAGTGGAGACCTAGGCCAGCAAGAACACATGGAAAGCTTGGCTTCCATTGCCTGGGAAACCCAAGCCTCCCTCCTGCTCTCTGTGGCTATAGCCATCTTGGTTGGGTTTATTTGCTTACTAGCTCTGATTGGCTGGTAGGTGTGGCTGGTAGGTGTAGTGGCATGATGGTTAATTTGCATATTACTCTTTTTATTAGGTAGGATAGGCTGCTAAGTCAATAATTTCAGCAGGGAGAACAATGAAGATATCAGTATTTGTTTGTTTATATAATGTGCAATCAGTATTCCCTAAATTTTACAATATGTTCTAAGCTCTATTCTTCTGATTAAAAGTTGTCTACATAAATATGTTTTTATTTTTATTTTAAAATACGTATTTATTGATTTCAAAGAGGAAGGGAGAGGGAGAGGCAGATGGAAACATCAATGATGAGAATCATTGGTCAGCTGCCTCCTGCACAATCAGGGATGGAGCCCACAACACAAGCATATGCCCTGACTGATAATCAAACTATAATCTCTTCATTATGAATTGACATTCTACCAATGAGCTACTGGGGCTGTACTATAGAATTATTTTTTAAATACATGGATAGAAATTAATAGAATCAACTTGTACTATTTAGAGGAGAAATTAAGTGAAATATGATCTTGGTATAGAATATGTGCCTCACTACACAACATAAAAGAAGGGATACAGACTTTAAACATGAAAGAAAGCAGTTCCATATGTTCTTTGCCCAGACAGGATTTGTTCACTATAAGTAGATGTCTAGTTGAATTTTACTTTCTTCATTCATTTAAGAAGTGTTCTTCCCATAGAATACACTTAAAATTTAATCAAACAAACTATCTTTTTTTCCCCTTAAATTTTGTAGGTGACAATGGCTAGTTTTTAGAACAGAAATAAACTATGGACACAAGATAGAGGAGAAGTTGTGTGGAGCCCTGAGCCAAGGTTCCAGAGGACTCTTCCTCAGAATCTGAGTGAGGGAAGCAATTTGCCTCTGATGACTGTGCAGGAGAAGCAGAGGAATCTGGGGAGATGTGCATTGAACAGCTCAGCTATGTAGAAGAGCATCAGGAAAAGTGAGCTTTTAGCAGCTCGAGAAACAAGGTATGAGAAAATCTGTGACAAATCTAGACATAGCAGACATTCCCATGTGCTCTCACTAGTCACTGCAGGCATCAGCATGGTGTATGCTTATTTAGAGAAATTGTGATTCAGTCCTGGAAAAAAATGTGTGTTCATAGTCATCAATTTATTTATTACTTTTATTATTAGTTTTTTTAAATCTTCACCTGAGGATATTTTTTCCCAATGATTTTTAGAAAGAGGAAGGGATAGGGAAAGCCAGAGAGCAACATCGAAGTGAGGGAGACACATTCATTTATTTCCTCCAGCATGCCCCTGACTAAGACCTGGAGCCTGCAACTAAGGTATGTACCCTTGACTGGAATTGAACCAGGGACCCCTCAGTCCACAGGTCAATGCTCTATCCACTGAGCCAAACCAGCTAGGGCCTTATTCCTCAATTATTAACACAGCATCTTGAAAACCCTAAGTTATACAAAGATTATACTACAACTCCTTGCCAACTTGTTCACATTTTCATCTACTTTTAATGATCAGGTATTGTGGCAATTACAGTTATAGGGGAAAAATGTTATGATTCTTAAAAATATATACACATTTTAAGTAAAATGTTATTATTTTCATCTTGTGTATATATTTTTAAGAATCATAACATTTTTTCCCTATAACTGTAATTACCACAATTTTATGGGTAAATGTATTTAAGCCACAAGATTCTTTTTTATTATAAATTTAACTTGCTCATGCTGCCTGGCTCAGAATAAAGAGCAAACAGACATTGGCTAAAAATCTTCTGAGGAAGTACTTGAGGTTAAATGAGATCTTAAGGTTGGGCCCTTAATCTCATAGTATTGGTGTCCTTGTAAGAAGAGAAACAAGAGATCTCTGTCTCTCCAGGCATGTGCTGAGGAAAGGCCATGTGCGACCACATTGTGGTCTTGAATTGTCCCTTTTGTGGGCTCAGCCACCTTATTGGAAAATGAAACAGTTTAGAAATAGGAAACTAATACCACCAAATGAAGGGGAGTCTCTACATAGGCTGGACTTAGGACTGGAGTCCTTGTATATTAGTGTGGACCTTGTTGGAAGGAATAAAATGAACTTAAAAGTGCATTCTTAATAATTTCCTGTTTCATCCACAATTATGGCACTCAGAATTTTTAAAACTTGATTAGGGACAAATTTTAAACATATTTTGCTTGACAGAAAAAAACAAAACAAAAAACCCACCTGTGAGAGAGATACTACCCATCTTTGGTAAGAAGAATGTTTGCAGAAAACCACAATGCAATTGCATGGAAATGCACATAATCCAAAATAAGTTCAGGGAAACAGACAAATAATCAGTCATTTGAGACTGTGAATGGGTTTGAAGATCTATGGTGAAATCAGTTCACTTCTCTAGTGGTTTACACTATACTTGAAGAAATAAACCAAATCTGACTGTGGGTATGAAAAGCAGGGGGCTGCTGAAAGTATCAGAAGGCCAACTCTGTACCCTCAGCTCTAAATGTGCGAGAAACCTGCTGTCAGAAGGACACTAAGCAATGAGCTGAAGAATGTATTCCTGGTGGGCCTGGGCCGGTTCTTTCGATGGTTGCTGATTTACTTGTAGACAGCATGGCTATCCTGGTGGAGATTTAGAATCATTTGGGGGTGCAGTGGAATGTTTCCGTTCGAGATGTGAGTGAGGCCAGTGAGGACAACTCTTTGAAAGAGTCATTACTGCAGCGGGGCCCACGCCTCACATTTGATGCGCCAGCACAGTTACTGACAAGAAAAGTTGTTTTGACAAGTTCAAGATCCTTCACATCCAGTCTCTCTCCTTGTCTGAGGCATTTGCTATCAGAAGTGGGATAGGGACCCTGACATGGCCAAGATAACATAAAGCAGTTCCTTTCCTGGGACATAAATCTCAATGAGATGTTGGGAGATTGTACACATTCACTGGATTTCATCAAATGCTGCTGCTTTTTTTTTTTTAATCCCCTGTTACTTGTATGATTAAGGTACTTTTGCCTGACCTGGGGACCTGTCAGTATGCTGCCTTAAAATGATTTCAGCTTCAAAACATTTGACCTATGAATATGCTCATCATTTAACCTATTATACAAAGACTATTCTAATTTTATGACACATTACTCTTGGGCCACCTTCTAGGAAATGGCAGAGAAAACTGAAAGTCTGGTGACATTAGATGTAATCACTGTGAAATATATATTATTGATCTACATTTCATAATAAAGACAAAGGTATGATTGATTATAAAATGAGAATGTGAAAATATTTAACATTCACAAATAAGTAAAAAGTGAATGCATTAAAACATCTACTCTGTAGATGCATATCACTCTGCTTTCCACAAGATATTGTTTAATACACTTCTAGCTGGCATGTAGGGGACACTCAACAAATATGTACTGGTTTTGAATAATTCATCATGTGTAACATTGAATTATTTTTGGATCAAGTTTCCAGCAAACAAAAATGTATTTTTAATTTTAGTATCTTGCTGCTAAAAACATTAAATAATTTTTCATTAACAGGAAACTATTAGATTATTATATAAAACAAATTCTGTTCATTGTAGTTTTCAAGTTCATTATTATTTACTGATGTCACTATATATTCTAATATTTCCAGGCTAATGGGAGGGATAATTATGCCACTGACAATTTATAAACCTTAACTAACAGATTTCATGAACTTATTCCTTGTTTTCTTCTGGAGGATGTGTTCACATGTAAATCAGCTTGTTAAGTTAATGCATTTTCTCAGCAGACCATTGGGTCATTCACAAGATCATGACCCTGCAGCAAAGCTAAGTGTGTGGAGGACCTAGAGGGGTAAGAAGATCTGTTATCATTATCAAGGGCTTTGGGAGAAAAATGGATGAGTTGGCTTCTTGAAGGGTGAAGGCTAAAAAAACCTATCAGCTCTGTGGGAAAATAAGAATTTGAGAAGTAAACACCCCTTGGGGAGGTGATTTAAGAAACAAGTCAGCCTGCAATGGCAGAAAACAAATCACAAGGAAGAAAATGGCATTGAAAGGTCATTGGAATATAAACAAGAAAGGAACTTTTTGGGGGTGGCTTAAATTTGTTTTGAGTGATCAATTTGAGAATATTGCCAAATACCAAATCAAAGCCACCACATTTTCCTAAGACATGCTGTGTAATCACTGTGAATATTGACTATCTATAATTCTGTTTCCTGACCTTCACCATTTGCTTTCTTATGATCTTTTTATTTTATTTTATCATCTACGGTAGCAAAAATGAAAATGTGCAGGGGCAGCTTTAAGTTATATTTTCCTTGAATATCACACAAGATCGCTGTGATAACTTGTGAAGCTGAGATTGAAAACTGATTGAAAAAATATTATGAAAAATACCACATCTGCACAAAACTCTTTAAGATGCCAGACATTTCCCTAAGACCCTATAATTGAAAAATAAAGTTAAAAAGTCATCCGTCATGATGTTTTGAAAAGGAAAATATTTGCAACCCTGTTGCTACCAGTGTCTGTGGCTGTGTTTTCTCCATCAGCAGCTAGGGGAGGCAGCATGCTTGTTTATATTAATGGAATTCAGCATTTGTAGAACCATTTTCTCCTGGTTCATTAAATTTACCACCCACCCTTACATTTTCAGTGTTTGAGAGCAGGGCAGCTATAGTTAGGAGAATCCTTAAAGAACCCCCAGCCTGGAATGAAAAATCAGATATTGTAACAGATGACCACAGGAGTTTCCTCAAAATCTATTTCAGTCAGAGATGAAACACAAAACTGATTCTTATGTAAAGATTCACTATAGAGAAAAATCTGTGAGACAGTGTCAGGGTTCCAGCTGCCCTGAGCCTTTCCTTCCACCCTGACCCACCCAGGATGATCACCACATGTTAATCAAGTCCCTGGCTCATGCCTCTCAGGTGTTACTGGGGAAGAAAACTGTCCAACTGGTGTGTCACAGTTTTCTTCAAAGAAAGTCTCCTGGTTACCTCGTGTTCCCATTCCTTCTTTGAATCTTTAGGCTGTTCTCTCAAAGGCATTTTGGACCAGCAATCCTTCTGGGACCATAGCCTAGTGTTATATGTTGAATTGTCTCTCCCAAAGGTATATTGACCTCCTAACTCCCAGTACCTGTGAATATGACCATTACAGATATTCAAGTTAAAATGAAGTCATTAAGGTGGATCCCTAATCCAATATGTCTGGTATTCTTATAAAAATGGGAAATTTGGACATAGGCGAATGCAATATGAAGACTGAACTTATGCTGTCACAAGTCAAGGTACACCGAAGATTGCCAGCAAACAAAAAGAACATAAAAGAGAGAGGCTGGAACAGATCCTTCCCTGGAGCCTTCATGGGGAAGGACTCTGTCAATACCTCAATATTGGATTTCTAGCCTGTAGATATGTGAAAGAATACATTTCTGCTGTTTTAAGCCAGCCCATTGTTACTTTGTTACAGCAGTTCTAGCAAACTAATACACACTATATTAGGGAATTCACTTTTAAGTGTTGAAGACTCTTTCCTGTGAGAAGTATGCATGGGATGTGCTGACTGGTTTGGTTTCTGATTGTGGCATGGCCAGGGGGAGGAGAGACACAAAAACATGATTCCTGGCTATTCCATGATCCCTGAGGACTTGATCTCAGGAATCTTTGTGAAAATTCCTAATTTCCTCCCCAAATCTGTATTGAACATAAATGTTCACCACATTTCTCCTTATATGGAGAGTGTTCTTAAAGCCCTCACTACTTTTTATCTCCCACAGAGAGGGGTGCACATAAAAGGAGCCCAGTGAGGCTGAGGCACATGCCTAGGACTAGCCTCCTGAGAAATTCAATTCCCACTGTTAAATTCTAACAAAATGATCACTTAAACCTGCTGAAATGTAGCTTCTAGTTTATTAAAGTTTACTGTCTCTCAATCATCGTCGACATGTGGTTGAGCTCCAAAACACGCACTACAGAATATATATATATATATATATATATATATATATATATATATATATATATATGAGACTGGGACCTTTGGCAGATGAACAACTGCATTATATTTTGTTCGCTATTGTGTTTTCTTAAGGTGCAGGCTACACACATTCCTCCTCTCCTCAGAACTTGTCACAGAGGCACATGACAGAGGAACTGGAGATCTTACCCTATTTATCACTGAGGATTACCTGATTGTAAAGTCATGCTTCAAAGACTTACACATAAGAAACTGAGTGTCCAAATATGAAGCCCTTAGTGTGTAGTTCCTGAGCAACTGTCCCCATGCAGAGCCAGGCACAAATCATTGTGGTAAGTTGGATACAAGGAGATTGATTTACAGGAATGTCAGGGTGCCTTGGTGACCTGGAACTGGTAATCAGGATTCTAATTCTGATGAGGTTGTAGGGTTAGAGCTAAGGTAAATACATCCCAGTGCTTTCTGTGTAAGAACAGTTAATATTTTGTAAAAAAAAAAAAAAAAAAAATCATATGTGAAAGCAGATTACTAGCCTCTAAGCATTTGCAAGTACTCTACTTGTCATGCCAGTGTAGAAGCAGCTAAAGAGACCCACTGGCAGGGCAGTTTAGATGAAAAATTGACCTCATTGATTGCTTTTGCAGTTACCTAATCAAAATAACTAAATTCAATTTTCTTAAAATGCACCGTGTGGGGTTGATCACCTCTCATATTTTGAAAATGTTCATGAACTCAAACACTGCATTAAAGCAAATTTGATCTGACACGACCTAAGGTTGCCTGAAAAACTACACTGAAAACATTTCTCCTTCCCCAGCTGTTAGGTGAAACCTTGATAACAAATGATAATGGCTGTGGGGTAATGGATCACCTCCAGGGGCCCGGGGTCCTGCCAGCTTGCCGCCAAGCTCACTCTGCTTGCTGCAGTTTCTCTCTCCTCTCCTGTCTATCCAATATATCTTCCTAGATTATCTCCATGATGCAGGAACACCTGGTCAATTCCAGGAATGCCAGTAGAGGAGGGAAAGTATCCCAAAGACGTCCAGCTGGTTGTTTTGGCATTGTCTAGTTTCAGTTCTAAAATGTGCTGGGTGACGTGTTTGTCATTCCTGTGGGCTTCCTCCATTACACTTGCCATTGTGTAGCTTGCATTCTACTTCTTAGCCACATCTTGTGCTGATCTGGAACCCTGGCTGAGAAGCAAACAATCATGGTGTAACAAGAAACGCACCACCTAAAAGGGGTGCAGCCTTCCCAGGAAGAGTTCTGGCCAAAGTACAAGGGTATTGCACAGGTATTCCATGTCCATAAGAAGGTGCATATGTGAATACACAAGTACACAAACATCTAAGAGTCAGGCTTACGTGCCTGTCCATTTTCAAAACATTTAAGTAATTGTGCTTTATGCTTTTGTTTTTAATGCATAAAGTCATACAGTGTTAATTAGTATTTATAAATAGCTGTCACTTGCTCATCACCTACTGGAGCTCAGTTAAGTTTTTAAACCAATAAATTCTTTACCACTTTTATTTTATTTATTTTTAATCTTTTAAAAAGTCTTTATTGTTGAAAGTTTACATATGTCCCATATTCCCTCCCATTGATCTCTTCTAACCCACCTCCATGCCTCACCTCACCCCAGGACCCAGGCCTTCACCATCCTATTGTCTGTGTTCATGGGGTATACATAAATGCATACAAGTACTTTGGTTGATCTCTTCCCACCCACCCCCACCTTCCCTCTGAGATTCCACAGTCTGTTCCATGTCTCTATGTCTCTGGATCTATTTTGTTCAACAGTTTATTTTGTTCATTAGATTCCACATTTGAGTGAGATCATGTGATATTTGTCTTTCTCTGACTGGCTTATACACTTAACATAATGCTCTTCAGATCCCTCCAGTCTGTCTCAAAGGGTAAAAGATCCTTCTTTCTTTACTGCTACATAGTATTCCATGGTGATAATTTTTTAACTGCATGCATATTTAACATTTTTATAATACTGCATACATGGAAAAAATATTTTTTTTTCTTATTTGCTCCCTTCCTTTCAGTCTTTACTAATATCAAACTAATGTAGCTATGTTAATTTCCCACAACTTTTATTTATTAACTGGAGGCCTGGTGCATGAGATTCATGCACTCAGGGGGCGTTTCTCAGCCCAGCCTGCACCCTATCACAGTCTGAAGCCCCCAGGGGAGGCAGCCATTTTTGTTGGGATTTATTTTTCTATAATTGAAACTTTGTAGCCTTGAGTGGAGACCAAGGCAAGCCAGGGCTGCAAAAACTTGGCTTCCTCCATTGTTGGGGGTAAACCCTAGCCTCCTGCTCTCTGCAGATCCATGGCTGCTGCCATTTCTTTTGGAATTTATTTATCTTCTACAATTGAAACTTTGTAGCCTTGAGTGGAGACCTGGGCCTGCCAGGGTGTATGGAAAACTTGGTTTCCTCTATTGCTGGTGAAACCCAAACCTCCCTCCTGCTTACTCTGTGGCTGCAGCCATCTTGGTTGGGTTAATTTGCATACTCACTCCTGATTGGCTTGTGGGTGTGGCTTGTGGGCATGGCTTGTTGGTGGAGAGGAGTGATGAGTAATTTGCATATTACTCTTTTAATAGATAGGATGTCTATCATTTTTTTTATTCTATAATATTACCAATCATCTATCCATCTATCTATCCATCCATCCTCATCTATCAATTTATCTATCTATCTATCTACTATCTATCATTTATATTTTTTTCTATCTTCTATGTATTTATCATCTCTCAATCATCTATGTATCTATTGTATTATTTATCATTCTATCATCTGTTTATGAAACACTATTGTTAGACATTCGGCATGACACAGTAAAGGATGATGGTCCCTGAGAAAATAGAAACATATGAGGTGGAATTTCTTTTAGGAGACCTATTTCAGGTACTAATGTAAAATCAGAACACAAATTATAACAAAGCAGTCTCACTGAAATGAAGTGAGAGAAACTAGAGCCTAGGAATGGTGGGTGTTTGGTATTTGAGGGCAGAACATAGAAAAGGGGAGCAGCATAGAGACAGTGCCTTAGAGGTAGACATGGGGTCCTCTTGAGTGTTTGGATAAATGCCAAACTATAAGCTGTGTGTCCCAACGATACAATGTTAGACTGGTAAACAACAGCTGGGGAAATACTGAGATCTAGGATCCTGGGTCAAAGTTTGATGAATGTTGCTGAATGATGCCCAATTATTTTTTACAGGAGCCATATTGTTGGTCTTTTACCAGCAATAAATAAAAGTACCTGTTTCATCAGCTGAGCTTGTTGTCAAACTTTTGTATATTCACTCATGTTTCCAATCTGGTAGAAGAAGTGAGAAAATATTTCCATCATAGTTTTCATTTATGTTTTACTAATTATGAGAGAAATTAGTATATTTTCATGTGATTAAGCACTACCCGCATTTTTTACTACAATCTGTCTATGTATATGCAGTCCATTTTCCATAGGATTTTTTTTTTTACTTTTAGATCTTTATGTATTAGAGATATTAAGTTTTTGTCATGACTGCAAACATTGTTATAGCTTTTACTTACCTTTTTATCCTGCTTATGATTTTTTACAAAAATATTTTTGCAAAAGTTTTTTTTTTACTATCATCAAATATGTCAATCATCTACATTCAAGTTTTATAAGAATTCACTCCTGTTTCCTTTTACTACTCATATGGTTTCATTTTTCATCATAAACCTCTGACAAGTTTAGAATCTATCATGGTATATGATGTATAAAGTTGATTCAACCTGATCTTTTTTGGCTGATGAGCTGTTCCATTACTCCTACACCATTTATTAAAATGTTTACTTTTTTCCTACTGATTTAGATGCCACCTTTATTATGTAATAAGTTTCCACAAGCAGTAGTATCCATTGTGAGTATTCTACTCAGTTTCACTCATCTATATATTTGTGAGCAGCCACCACTACATTTTCATGAGGTTCTACAGTAAATAGCACTATATTTGAACATTGTCTCCCCACTTCATTAGTGTTCTGGATATTCTTCTTTGTTTCTTCTTCCACATGAACTTTAAAATCAACCTGTTTATTTGTAGAAAAATGGAAATGATGGAATTATAGTTGAAATGACAATAAATTTACAAATTCAGGCCTCATTTTGTTGTATTGTTTCGTTTTCAATATAGTTATCTAATGTAAATTTTCAATGTAAAAGACAGAATGATAATTTCTCTGCTTAGAACCACACAATAATAAATCCTTTATCTAACTCAGAGTAATAGACAAACCCTCCCAACTGCTCCAAAACCTAGTAGTTCATCTGGTCCCTCTATGAGTTCTTGATCTCATTTTCTCCTTTCCTCCCTCACTCTCTCAGTCCCTTGCTGCCCTACATGTTACCACCTTCAAGCTTGGATTTACAATATTGATACATCTGCTTAGAATAATTCTTCAACAGATATGTATTCACCTCTTATAAGCCTTGCTAAAATGCTAGATTCTCACTGAAGTTTCCTTTACCATATATTTACAAGAGAAGATCTTTATCTCTGAGCTGGCTACCTTCTTTCCATTCTTTATTATTTTTCCATAACCCTGATGTGACAAATTGTAGAGGGCCACCTGGGAAGAAACTTCAACATTCTTTAGATTGTTGTTGACTGGGCTAGGGATATTGATGGAATCATGTCAGTTGCACTCCCACCCTGGGATTGTGAAGATGTTCTTAGTTCCTGGCTCCTGTTTGTCCCAGAGGAAGGAATGGGTGGGACTTGGGCCCTCTAGGCTCCTTGTTTTCTTATGAAACCCCCTTGTTGTATTGGAGAATAAATAGATGTGCTGCGTGGCTCAGGATGTCTTCGTCTGCCTCTCCAGCAGAGGAGGTCGGGCGGCCCTCTCAGCTCCCAGCTTAAAATCTCTCTGTGTCTTCTCTCTTTATTTCTATTATTTCTCAATCCCTGGCCACCTCCACTTAGAACCGGTTCGTTCATCTCTCTTTCCATGTGGGACTCAGAAAAGGGAGATCCCCACCGCATCAGGCCCCCACAAATACATAACTTTCCAACTTATTGATGTATTAATGATTTATGTTGAATTAAATTTGTTCTCATTGGTGACACTCAAACCTCATACAGTGCCTGACACATAGTAGGTGTTCAGCAAATATTAGCCAAACAATTGACTAAATGGTAAACACTGAAGATAATAACTCTCTATTCAATTAATCTGTTTCTGAAAAATCTGTTGGAAACACAAAAAGCCTGTAGGAGCTACTTGATGGAAATGACATGATGACTGATTGCGAGGAGAGAGCAGCCCTGTATGTGACTTCTGCTTTCTCCCTCATTCCCTGCCTCTCCCTGTCCTGGGCATAGATATTTATTGCAGGTTTAGAGAAGATTAGCATTTCTAAGTCGTTACATGGAGAAATTCCTGCCCTTTTGTCCCAAGCCAGTCTGTCACTGAAAAGTGTCACAGTTTAATCTGATAAATGGCAACACATTCTGCAAATAAATCCAGAGCCAGCCATAATAATCAGACCTTTGAGGTGAATTAAAACTATTTTATTGCTAGGGAAGGCCACTTCATTCACCCTAAAGTTTAATTCCTTTTTGTGCCGTGAAAAGGCCATCTACACCTCCTCTCCACTCACACACAGGCATGTACACACACTACACAAACATATAAACCACACAGTTGCACATACATCATAGGCACACATACCTACACATGCACACACACACACACACACACACACACACAAATTACACGTGCATGCACATAACCATGAAAACACCTGCATACACAGACTCTCTTCAGGTTGACTGAAGCATTCCACATGTGAGGCACTTTTTCTACTTGTTTATCTCACCTCATCTTCTTCTTTGCTCTGAAAAAAAAACAAAACCAAAAAACACTTCTATCTTATTTAAAGAAATAACCTTGATTGAACCACTTATTTAGAATTTAATATATTTTAGCATCATTTGAGTCTGTGATTTTAAAAATGAATTTCCAGAATATAAGTAACCTGTCAATTTTATGGACACCATTAGTTAAAGAGAAAATAAATAGAACAAGTACATTCATATTTATAAAGTCACTGATTTTCTTAAAGAATATCACAGAAGTTGAGAGATAAAATTTGAAATTGAAGACATTGGAAAAGTTGAAATTAAAGAGGTCAGTATGTTGAGACTTAATTTTTGTCCATGGCAGTTGAGAATGGATGAGAGCTTTGTGCATTGGTTCAATTTACTTAACACAAGCTTGGTTGGTTGAAATAATCACATTGATTCACTTCAAAGACCAAGGCCCTGTCTTTATAACAAAAACCAGAGGCAGAAATTCACATAGGAAACGATATACTTTTCTTATCATAAATTTTTATTATGGGGTATAAAAGACTACAAAGTACAATATGTTTGACCTCTTAATAATCTATGTCTCACCGACAACTAAAGTTTCTCATGAATTATCCTAAAAAAATGGTCCCTAGATCACAGACATCTCTTGCCTGTCTTTTTCCAATAGTGTATCTGTTTCCTTCAGTGTGGGAAGAAATATAGAGGCAGCAGGCTGAAGGGAAGACAATCTTTTATTTTAGTTTTTCTGTCTATTCTCAGCTCTCTCCTTGAGACCTTTTGAAATAGGATTTACAAAATGTATTGTATAAGCCATGTGTTGTCATTTTGTGTATTGCTATCTGTGTATTTAATTCTGGCTGCAAAAACCCTTTTCTTAACTAGTACAGCCTTGTAAGTTGGTCACATTTTAGAACCATAAGAGTATTTCCAGGAACTTTACCCATTATTATATAATACTTTTATCTTCTGCTGCATTCTTCTATCAAAGACAAAAAAAGCATCTCCAATCCACTCTCTGATTGCCTTGTACTTAGGAGAGCAACTGGCAGTTAAGACTTTAAATAAATGATTAATCTTCAAGAGAAAGTATTTGCATAGGATACCATGATGAAGGTAATTGGTCAGCATTCAGTTAAAATTGGAAGCAAGAAAATGGTAGAAATATATATCTTTCAGACAATTGTCTTTTTTTTTCTCTTATGAAAACAAAAATATTAGAAACCTCCAAACTACCTCATGGCTATAGAACTAAAATTTCTGGTTGTTCACAAACACACATACACACGTCCTCCCTACCCCCTCACACACACACACACACACACACACACACACACACACACACACACAAAGTTGAGTGCCTAGATCAACAGCACTTACTATTCTTATTACTCTCTCTCTCTCTCTCTCTCTCTCTCTCTCTCTCTCTCTCTCTCTCTCTCTCTCTCTCTCTCTCTCTCTCTCTCTCTCTCTCTTAGAATAAATTTGTCATCTGTGAAGTGAGCTCATTGGAGTTGATGTTCTTTGTTAGTGGCAAAGCTGTTTCATGGCTTCTCTTAGTTCTGAACCAACAGCCCTGCTGCAGGTCAGAAATAACAGCATCTGTGGAGGCACCATCAGGCTCCCTTCTAACATTTCCTGGAATACAGAGCTCAAAGGTTGCTTGCAAAGAAGGAGACAATGTTTCAGGGACCAAGGAGCTCCATGAAAGACAGGGACTGAAGCCCTAAATCCCTGCTGCTGTGGTTCAGAGATCTACTGGTAGGCTGTGTAGGTGCTGAGTGGGGTTATATTGCAAAAAGGGACTCCAGCCTCTAGGGCAGTGCCTTGTAGATCTGAACGTGTGAGGAGACTCACTATTCAAATGGATTGTGGGAAGGTGGGTTTCCCAGGCTGGATGACACTCCGTACTCTCTGCTCATGTTTTCCTGACAGTGGACAGGGTGAGCACAGAGTGGCTCTGATCTACAGACAGAGTGTGGGGAGCTTTAAAGCCCTTTCCAGGGTCCTGAAAACCTGGATGGCATGAGTTAGGTCCAAGCAGAGGTCCATGAGACGGGGTCAGTAGAAAGGTTGGGGAGAATATGTCTTGCAGGCAAACCTTCCCACTCTGGACACATTCTCCCAAAATATTTTGAGGAAGCTGTCCCTTTAGGCTAAGTAAATCATCAGAGCTTCACTCATTCTGGAAAAGGATCTGGCTCCTAGCTAGAGAGGCCTTTCCACTCATCTGAACATGACCTTGCCTTTATCCTGTGGAGTGGCACAGGAGCATTCAGTTTCAGTCTGTTTGCCTGAATGGCAGGCAAGATTCTCAGGCCTCCTTACACTGCACGTCGACCTGTCCTGGTGTTTTTTTGAGTTCATAATGGGAATCATGTTTTGTATAACACCCCTTCAAATGTTCCTTCTTGCTTTTATATAAACTGGTTTAAGCCCCATATGTCTCCCATTTTCCACTTTGCATTTTCTGTCAGATGTCCTTTTTGATGTGCTCTGAGGCTTTTATGCAAGGCACACAGGTGACCAAGGTAACTCACATGCCCGTGAAGCCAATGTGAGCTTTCTGAACCCTGGTAAATGCTCAAGTTTCTCATGAGTGAGGATTTCAACTGAGTACTTTTAATTGAGCCTTTTGCTCAATCACATATTTATATTTACTTAACAAATTAGTCTTAGGAATCTAACATAAGTTCAATATATTTATCACCCCCTAATAGGAAATGAAAATCCAGCAATTCCACATTGCTCAATCCTGGCACACCCACACTTTGACTTTGACATGTTTCTCACAAACACATGGTTTCATGAAGGAATGAGTGTTATACAGAACAGGTCACTGGTGTGGGGAGTGGTCTGTTCTCCCTGCTTGTGAACACGTGTCTCCTGCTCCAAGGTCAGACCACTTCAGATGAAGGACACATTTCAGTGCAGACACATTCATCTTTTAAAGGGCTATCTTTAATGAGGTTGTTTGGCTTTAAATAAAATGGAATCCTTTCTAGAGTTAAGATAGAGATGACTTTATCATTCTCTTATGAGGATCAGTCAATGCCATCAACTCACTGGGCTTCTCTTGGGATAAAAGATAAAAAGATTCTGCAGTCTGTGGTATTTAATGCTCTCCTGCCTCTGTGAACAGTTAGTCTTGGAATTCTTTGTATTTTATTATAGAACATGATTACTGTGTGTCTAGGGGTCATGGTTCAGGAGGTAATTGTCAATTAGTAGTATGGTGAAGGTCAGAAGGGGCAGGTCCTGAGTAGAAGGGGGTCTAGTGGTAAAAAAGGGGACAAATGTAATATTAACAACAATAAATATAAATGTATTAACCTTTGATCACACGTTAAAATGGCAAAAATGAAGTTTTGAGTCTTTTTTAGTGAAAGTTAAATTATTTTAGAGTATTAATTCTATTAAACCACTGGTAATTATTTATGAAAGACATATAAAAACATTTTCTGTTTGCTTTTGTTTTGCTTTATTTTTTATCACAAAGAGTTTAATACACCTTGATTGAGCATTAAGACTCCTAGAGACAATCAACAAACACAAGGAAATGAAGCTGAGACTTAAAATTATTTGCTAAAATTAGAACCAAAGCTCAATTCTCTAGATCCCATTCTTTCTTGATCTCTTTGGGAAAATTATTCTTCTCCTAAGCATTATTTTTCATGTTTTCAATTGATCAATATTTTCTAGTGCTATTGATGATTACATATATATGTAATCTCTTGCACACCCCCTTGATAATATACACCATCCTTGATAATTAGGATTTTGAAAAACAGATGAATGCACAACATCCTCTTTGCTGGCATATTAGGGATGGGCATGTGGTTTGAATTCCAGTGTTCACTGTACCCTGTGATATTGGACAAGCAATTACATTGCTTAGTTTCTCTGTCTTGTTGATCCTTAAATTTGTATTAATAAGGGTGTGTCAGAAGTTCATTGTAAATCTTTAAGTGAAAAAAATGCATGTAAAATATCTGGATAGAAAATATCAGACTCTTCTTTTCCTTTTCAAAAAATATTTTTTAATTACAGTACATAGTTAATATTATTATATATTATTTTCAGATGTACAGCATAGTGGTTCCTACTTTCCTCTTTGCTGACCTTGAACATCACATACTTACCTAGATTTCTGATATTTTGTGGGGAAATGTCAAACCATCTTCTCTCTAATATCTTGAGAAAAGATCACATAAATTTAAAAGCAAATCAAGACTTGATTCCCCTTTCTCTCTTCATGTTATCACTTGCCTTTCTAGAACTCTCTATAGTCTTATATAGCTAAGACATTTTCCCTATTCTTCTATTCAAAATTATATCCATAATCTCCTTACTTTAGAGCTGAATCATGATCCAGAAACAACTGACTTCTTAGTTTACCTTAAAGATAAGTGATGGCCATGGTAACCTATCATGTGTCATTACATTAGATGGAACACAAGACAACACAGTTATGGTTATAGTACAACCTTTGAGCAAAGCTTGCAGGCCACAACACAAGGGACTATGTCCAAGACATTGCCCCAGGGTAAGTGAGCAAAAAACACAAAATGCCTGTGAGGAGTCTGCCATTTTAACATTTGAATAGATCTATGATTACAGAAATATGGAAAGAAAAATTTCTATATTTTTAAAAAGATCATTTGACAATAAATCAGCAAGTATCCAGTAAATTTAAATAATTGTAAAGATATCTCAGGAAGCCAGTACCTTTTTAAAAAATATATTTTATTTTATTTATTTATATATTTATTTATTTATTTATTTATTTATTTTCAGAGAGGAAGGGAGAGAGATAGAGAGCTAGAAACATCCATGAGAGAGAAACATCTACCAGCTTCTCTTGCACACCCCCTACTGGAGATGTGCCCACAATCAATGTACATGCCCTTGACCAGAATCGAACCTGGGACCTTTCAGTCTGCAGATCGACACTCTATCCATTGAGCCAAACCGGTTTCGGCAAGCCAGTACCTTTTACAATGGCAAAAAGAGGGAACATCACCACATTCATCCCCACTCCATTTTGCTGGTTTGATCCTCAGTTCTTCCCACCAGCTCAATGAAACACTGATCAGAGGTCCAGGTTTTGATTTCTCTTAAATTAAAGAGACAGAAAGGTCCCCTGTAGGAATCCCACCTGGAGAAACTGACGTAGGAATGAGTGCCAGCAAAGTGATGTCAACAGAAGTCTAATTATCCCTTAATCTCACAAAATATGCAACATGATGTGGCCATTTGCTTTTCAGGCAACAGAGCTATAAGCAATAAAGGTCTTAAGGGTGTCATTTTTCTGGGAAACACACAAAGATAAGCTGACAACTTATCTATGGAGTTAAGATGTCCTTGAGCTCTACACATTGAGTGGGTGGCATTTGCTTCCTTATTCTAGATATGCACTTTTTATTAGAAAGACAGATACACCACAGGCAGACAGAAAAATCTAAAGCACCACATCTTGCTATAAATCAAGATTTTTATCTTTAAATTTAGTGGCCAACCTGTGACAAACTGAATATTGACAGATCTCACATCTGTGTAAACATGGGGCAGGATCAAGATGGTTCATCATAAATTCTTATTTAACAGCTGGTGCATTTTAAAGCCTATATCTCTGTGAAGTACCTTATTTCTGCTGCCTTCTGCTCAGGTTTTAAGTGTTTTTCCTATATAAAAAAGACTTATTTGGCTCCAGCTTGAGGAGTCAGTAAAATATGAAGTAAGTGAGGTTACAAGTCTTCCGGGTCACTTCCAATGAACACAGTTTTGTTTTGTTTTTTATGATTATGCTTTAATTGATCACATGATAAATGTATTTTAAAACTTCTGCTCTTAAAACTTCCTCTACCCAAAATATGTTTCTGCTTTCATATGGCATTAGCATTTCTTTCATATTGCATTGGCATGCAGATGCCAGGTGTATCAGGGCTGCTCCAGGCAGGCGGTGAGCAGCAGCTCAGCTTGTCCACTCATTCTGCACACAGGGCATAAGGAGCACCAGAGAATAAATAAAGCTCTTATCAATGGTTGTGAGTTTTGAAATGTCTTTGTGTTGCTTTAATTTATTCTTCCTGAAGTGCCAGTTTTTTGTTCGGATCAAAACAGAATCACAACTTTCCTATTTTTACTGGACTCAGAAAATACAAATCTTTTCTAACATCAACTGCTAAAGAGACATGCTGGTGTTTTGAAGAAATTTGCATAGGAGCTTAGCATGTTCTTGTGCTAAATCTTTACCTCAAAGGCTCTGGATTCATCTCCTAAATGAGGATTTGTTTGAGGTAACTGGTGTTTGGCACATGGCCAGACATCTAAAGGCTGACCCACGGTTAATGTTGAATCTGTGATAGAACACATTATCACATTTGGTGGGTTTTCTTGATGAAAATGGTAGGAAACTTATTTTACGTCTTTAATTAGTACATTGAGAAAATTAAGGGCTCAGGGGTTTTACTATCTCAGCTCAGGTCCCCTCTTCACTTATGGAATCAAATCTGAGATCCACTTCTGACACCAGTTCAGGATGACACTCCTGCTCTGCATGTCACAGACGTGTTTGGTATGAGATCATCTAAATTATCCATTAAAATGTTGGGGGGAATACAACCAAGAGGCCTTTGACTGGCAAGCACTCAACCCATGGCCATCAGGGAGGGGGGCAAATGTGGGGTCAAAGACCAGAAAGGTATTTGACAACTAATGAAAAGGAAACTACATGGGGTCCAAGAATTTTGTTCAGCAAGAAAGACATTTCCCGCCAGTTTTGGATCTGGAAGCATTTTACTGTTTTACCTCTCTTCCAACATCTAGGGGAGGGGGGGTTAATACCTCACTTAGAAGAAAAATCTTAGCAAAATCCAGAAGTACAAAAAAGCAATCTAGTATATATTAATAGAAAGGAGGCCATTTCTGGACTAAAGCAATGGACAAACCCCATTCAAGGTTTTGTGGAAGAGGGAAGACAGGGATTTCCTGTCTTCATTGGGAATTGTTGGGCAGCTGGTCTACAAACAGCTGCTGGAAAAAGAGCACATGTAACTAGCCAGAGAGGCTTTTGAAGAACATTTTATTCTTAAAAAGTAAACATTAGATAATTTGGAATTCTGAGAGACTGATGAACCTCAATAACTAGACGATCACCTTTAGCATGAGGAAGAACACTGGTGAGGACGAAGGATGGCATGTGAAAAAAGATGATGCTCAGCTAACAAAGAACAAAGTAATGAAAGAAGAGAATTCAGATTTAAATAAAGCAGAGACACTTTTTTGTTTCACCTGAATAATGCTTGACTAAGGTTTTTTTTTGCCAGTTTCTTATAGTTTATTTTACCGCTTCACTGAGCCACATAGTTCTTGCATGTTAGCATATGAATTGTTTAAAGCAAATGCTATTCTTCTGGGGTTGGTTAGTGTCAACTCCTTAATAAGTTGTATTCTCATTCATTTTGTAAATTACTCTACCCAATCTACGTTTTATTATTAGCATCTGTGTTTAAAAACCTCCTTGAGTTTCCCACTCAGACACCTGTATGGAGTAGGCAACAACAGGTGTGGTTTGGTGCTAGACTAGGTAGAGCAGATGCCCTCCCACTAATGCTCTTAAAAAAAGTAGGATCTGTAGCATCCTGCAATGCATCCTTCTCAAGGATGACAGAAATTCATTAATAAGTTTGTTCCAAACTCAGTTATCTTACCATCTCTGTTATTTATATATTCTTTTTCTGCAAATTCTCACATTAAAAAATAAACAGCTCACTGAGTAGGTTGGTGGTGCTCATGTTTGAGAACTAAGATATAAACTCTGTTTAAAATATGAGTACATAACTAACATTGGAAGTAAAATACAGGATAGCAAAAGTATGTATAGCCCAGGTGGATGAAATGTTGATTTGGATATATACCAGATATGCACCATCAAATGTGCAAATAACTTATATGTAAGACTTCTTTAAAGAAAAGAAGTGAAGCCAGTGGCCAGTGAGGAATGTAAGGATTTTGTGTAGGGAAATCTGGGTTATCACTGGGCCATGTCAGAGAAAGCATGTAGAAAAGATATTATCAGACATTAACCCATCTTATTAATGTTCCAGTTGCCATTTGTCTTCATTTTGATGATATACATGCATCTCAGACCCAGGGCGACTGAGATAAACACATGATCCTAACTCTTTTTCCTCCTTCATAGGCCCTTAAATCACCACCGAGTCTCCTGATCCAGCTGCCAGTGTGCTGGATCTTCTCTCCACCAGTTCCCTTCAATGTTTAAGTTCAGGTATCTCCCATCCTTTCCTGTCTTTCATGGCACCTAGTTCTCTGGTATCCCTGACTCCAGCCTAGTACCTCTGTCCTCCAAGCAATGCATCAATGGTGATATTTCTTAATTGCATTCATATTCCTATTCTACTAATAATATCCCCTGGAACTCCCTGACCTTCAAGGTAAATGTCAAGTATCTAGGTTGGTATATTGTACTCTTTGTGATCTAAGCTAAATATACCTTTTCCACCTCAATTCTGACTTCTCTATTACTGGACCCCTTTCCAGAGGACTCTTATTTCCTTCCAATGCATGAAGCTGGTCATATCCTTGTCATCTCAAAGGTTTAGTTATGATCTTGTCTGGTTGATATTATATCTTATGAATTCAATGCACTCATATTCATCTTAGTGTCTAACAGCTTATCATGAGATGACTTTACTTATTCTGATCTCTCTCTGCCTGCCCCTACTCCCAGACAACTTCTTTGAGGACAGGGCTGTATGTTGCTGATGACTTGATTGCTGGGTCTTTCAGAGAGAGAGATTTGCTGAGTAGCAAATGCAAGAATGCTGGTAGCTGTAAGATGAGAATAAGAAATGTGAGGATGAGAATTAGGAGAAATGTAAGCACAGGTTATTATACTGTACATGAATGCATCTCAGTGGAAAACTCTTCATCAATAAAGGAGTGAGTCTGAAAAAGATCAAGGGTCCTTGAGCAAGACAGACATGAATGGTTCCACATCCAAAAATGGGAAAACAAAAGCAACAAACTACTGTACCATAAACACCTCCCATAAAGTACATCTCAATTAAATGCAATTTGGGGTTTATCTGAATATGTGACTGAACCAAGTAGACTTCAAGGGTCTACCTGGTGTGAATCTACTGATACTTAAGTATGTGAGCAGTTATTTTCCTCCTGATACATCATGTACATATATAAATAGTCACATTCACACATTCACAAATAAACACACTGGCACTCTCTCATACATATATCACACACATTCACATACAACATTCTCAAAAAAATTAAATAATATAATTATTAAAAACAAAGGCTAAAGCAGTAGGCATTTTTGATTCTAAAGAAATACCTTCCCAGCCCTTTACACTCCTCAAATTGGATCTGGTCACTAGATGGTATGATTATTTAGTGGCTAAAAGTGTCTGTGTATGTGCTCTGTTTTTTATGTGATCTCCTCTAATCTCATAGTAACCTTGTGTCTTGGTTATATCATCTGCTTTTCAAATTATAAGTTACAATTTGGGGTAATATGCAATACCTTATATGACAGATGTTACTACTGCAAATGTCAACGACCTCTTAAATATATATTCTAAAGGAGCTAGATGTTAGTCACTGAACTATGTGGCACTACTATGATATAACAAACAGTTGTATTTGCTTGCATAGAAAGCCAGGTAGAATCATGTAAGCACAATGGCCTCCCTTTGTGATGAGTCTCAGGCCTTTCCTAACTTCCAGTACTCAGCTTTATGCACCAGAACATGAGCAATGATTAATGAGTTGGCAAGAACTCTAGAAGGTTAGAGGAACTATCCATATTTAGTTTAATGATGAGATGGTTGACAGCTGACCTGAAAAAGACATTCAGGAATGGGAGTGAGCATTCACCAAGGATGGTGACCAGCTGCTCTCTGTCTTCAGTGGGCAAAAGGAGACATGAGAGGAAATGAGCTTAAACTGTATCATAAGGTAATAATTTGAGTTATAAAGAACTTCCTGAGGCTGGAATGGGTTACCATGGAAAGGCATGGAATATCCTTTCCTCAAGGTCTTTAAAAATAAGTTCTGTCCAACATTGTTAAAGTTTGGGTATTCCTCTCAACTCAGAGTTGGGGACCTAGTCCAGAAGTTTACCCCATCTATGGATATCTATCTGAATTATAAACAGTGTGCTCTTCTTCACACCCTCTCATGTGCTTCCTCTGTTTTTCACTTTTTATTTAAAAGACTAAAATATATTCTTTTGGTGTATACCTCTGTGAAGGTTGACACATGCAAACAGTCACCACAGCTAAGGGAGAACAGTTCTGCACTGACTTCACACTCTTTTTCTCTGACATTATTATTTTACTTTTTCTCTAGACACATGTGTTAATATTTAAAATCTGTAAGAGCTCAGCACCAAATTGCCCTCTTCAACCCTATGCATTCAGTAGGTGATATAATGGGTTAAATACTTATATGGAGAGAGAGGAGGGGGGTGAGAGAGCCATTGAGAGAGAGGCTTTCATACTCTCACTTTTTTTAGACTTGGAGTAGAAAGGAGTTGATTTTAAAATGATGTAGGTGAGTGTGCTTACCTTGTGCTCAATAAACTGACCTCAGTGTCTGAGAAGAAATGGAGATGGAAAATAAAAAAATATATATATATATTTATATATAAAATTTGGAGAGCCATCCTCCAAATGGAATGAATTTTAAGTAGAATTCTTGAGACAGTAGGGCAAAGATATGCATGTATGGACAGTTAGTATGTGCACTGGGAGATCATAGGTGTTTCATTGCTCACCTCTATTCAGGGAGTTAGAGAGAACCCTTGCCTTACAGGAAAGATGAAAACTGACTTTTTGAGATGAATGGAATCAAGTGTATGAGAAGGTGAGGCTTTGGTTTCTGGCATCAGGAGTTATTTGAATTCCAAACCTGGAGGTTCAAATGAGATGTAGAGTGGAAAGAGTACATACTTCACAGCTCTGAAAATGGCAGAAACACCCCCTTTGATAAAAGATTGTGGTTCAGAGAGATTGGAATGAGAGTGTAAATTAGCCTGGAGTTGTTGCTTCTGGCCTTCCCATACTAAATCTAGGAGGACTTCACCAGATACCTTATGAGAACAAACACATAAAAACAAAAAACTACAGAAACCTGAGCAGACCCTAAGGAAAGCAGATTCTTAGGCTTTGGTTGTAGGGTGCAGCCATAGAGAACATTGGCCTCCTCTGATGTCCATCACAAGCATGTTGCCAGAGAGATGGCTCTGAGGAGGCTGGGAGACCAAAGGCAAAAAAGCCTCAGTTCTCAGTACATCTTGGCCTTGTTTGCAGGCTTATCTGATGCTGACAGTTTCCAAGTCTCCTGAGAACCACAATAAGGCCAAGGGTGCTAGAAATGGACAAGTATATTTGCCCATGGTGGGAGACATTGGTTGTCAGAGCAAATACCACTGGGACAGAGGCTACCCAAAACCCAGAAAAAGGAGAGTCATACAATAGCAAAGGCCAGAGATACATGGTATCAATGAGCTGAGAACCCTTCCCCAGGCTGAGGTGTATGTACCCAAGAAGTGTGCCATCCCACAGCAAGGTGTAAGAGGCAGAGAAAGAAGGCTGTGGTTATGTGGGCAGTGATATGTGCTGGGGATTAGCATAGTCCTGATCTGTAAGGTTGCATACCCAAAGGAGTTCACACCCACTAGTCAAGGCTAATTTAGGTAAGGTTTATTTCATACCTAATGAATATATGTGATTCATTTCTGAAAGCTGGTCCTTGTCTTGATTTTTATAATAGAATCCTATTGCTCAGATCACAGCCACTGTAATTTAAATTATTTTTCTTTCTCTCTTCTTCTTTTGATTTTTTTTTTTAGAAAGGTAAGTGCTGAGTTTATTAGAAGAACATCTGTGATATCTCTACTTCTCTTCACTGTATGGATAATTTCTCCCTCATTCTATTATTCTCATATTATATCTGCCAAACTTTCCTTTACCTCATATCCAATCATGGCCTATTTTGCCAAATTCAGAGAAAAAAATTCCACACCTACACATACATATATGAAACACACATCTATGCAAAGTGCACGTTATATTATTATTAAATAAACTTAGATTTTAGGAAATAAATGAGTTGAGCTTAAGTCTTTCTTTGAAAAACTCTCTTTTCTCTGAGTGTTGTGGTACAGAATCACAAGTTATCCTTCACACTATCAAGACCTCTGCTCCTTCACAACCATCTTTGCAGAGGTTAGGGGCAGTGTGTGACTGGCGCTCTTCCACTCCCATGAATGCCCCCAGCAGGCCTGTGGGAGGGTCCTGGCAGTGTGTTGTCCTCATGGTCCTCAGTCCTTAGCCGCCTGCCTGGCCTTAACTCCACACTCACACTGGGATTTCCCTAGTTAGACGGGTTGGTTTACTTTGGCTCTGGCTCATCGTTCTTGAATTATGCTTCCTTGCATTGCTCAGGGTGAATTTCTGAGCAGAATATGCTAAAAAAAAAAAAAAAAAAAAAAAAAAAAAAAAAAAAAAAAAAAAAAAAAAAAAAACTCCCCCAACCAATGGAATTCTGTCTCTTTGCAGCTGCTGGGAAAAAGACTCTGGTTTCAGAAAGTGGGTTGTGGAGGTGGGAGTTCCCAGATCAGGTTTTAGATTCCTCCAGGGCTTGGTTGTGGAGTGAAAAGGATCCTCCTGCTTCGGGCGGGCGAGGCCCTGTTTCCTAAGACACCCGACTGGCCCAGATGAATAGGGAATATGAGAAGGGAGAGGGAAGGGGGATTAGTCTGTATGGAGTAAATGTTGATCTTTCCTCACCTGCTTTTAACAAGTCTTCGCCTCGCTGAAATATGTTTTTATTAAATTTTAATCAAAAGCACAAAAACAGATTGTTTATCATAGGAAAGACTGACCTTATTGTAAGAGTTCCTTGCCCAGCCAGTCTTAGGGATGTTAGCAGTCTGACACCAGATACCTGGGCTTCATTCAGGAGTATAGAACTGCGGGAGGACCCAGGGGCATGGACACAATGGATGGATGAGGACTGATTAATTTTGTTATTATTTGAACCATGTATTCCCTTCCACACAAGGTTTATTAAGGAAGCCTGATTGCTGATTGTTGTTGCAACATTCAACAAGGGAGCATTTAGATGACTGAATTTTTAAAGTTTTCATTCATATAGTTGGTCTTTTCTGAATGGTCTTATCTAGTCAGCCTGAATTTCTTGAGATGGATAAAATTAAATAATGTGCCTGATGTGCTTCTGGCCTCTGATGACTTGTGCTATGAATTCTTGGTCTATTTTTAAGGAAAGCCAAGGATAACATACAATGTGTATTGATAAAGTTTACATTCTAATTAAATATTTAAAGAAACATACTAAGTTTGTGTGTTGGGACTATTATTCCAGTTTAACAGTTTCTTCTCCAAGTTCACACTTTCTACTCAAATAACTGAGTGATTCAAGTAAATGAACATCCTAGCTTAAGAATGGTTACAAAATAAATAAGATAAGACTTATTATCATCTTCTGAGAGACAATGCTATCTTATAATATTTTATGTAGTGTTTTTATATTTTATATCTATCATATAATACATTGTAATAAAATAATTACCAAATATTTTTATTTAATTTACCTTACAGAGGGGAAAAGAAAAATCAACTATAATCAGATGTTTTTGGCCTTGACCACTTCCCTCTACCTAAAGACTTCTAAAGTCAGCTTTCTGCTGGGTCCTAACTGGGCTTAATAATTGTGCTTCCTTTCTTGAAGTGTAGGACAAATACAATAAAAAGGAAAGTTTCCATGGGCAAGGAGCAAGGAAAAGTGGGAAAGAAAACAATAAACACTTTTAAATGTAGTTAATACTTGCCACCCCCAGGCTGATTTCACAGCGGGTTTTGAGCAGAATGATTCTGGAAGAGAATATTGGCCTTTCAGCCTCTTTCATACTACCTCCCATTAAGTTTCTGGAGATATCCTTCTGATTTTTAATTATTTTATGCCTGTTATGAGGTGAGAGATTACCAATATTTATTAGATTCTTTTTTACAATTCGATGTATGTGTTTTTGTATTAAGAACAAAATAATGCAATGTTTTCTTCAAATTCAGATGTGTCTAAAAAGATGAGAGGAATAGGAGAGGAGAGCTTTCCCTGAATATTTTCTGTGAGAACAAGATCAAGCCTTTGCAGGTTACATGGCCCACTAAGTTGACACTCTTTATCTTCAATGATGTTGTATTTTAAAACTGTGGTCCTAAAACTGGGGTGTTTAGCCATAGCATCAGCTTATCCTGGAATATATCAGAAATGAATTCAGTCCCACCAAGACCTGTTGAATCCAAAAATGGTGACAGGTGAGGTCAGCAAGCTCTCTGGACAACTCAGATGAATCCACATTCAAAAATGAGAGCCAGTGTTCCAGAGAAGTAAGTGGTATGGGCTGAAGTGTGAATCACAAATTCATAGAATCTGATCCTAATCTCAATACCTCAGAATGTGTCTATAATAGGGCCTTTAAAAGAGGTGTTCAAGTTACAATGAGGCTCTTGGGCTGGACTGAATCCAACATGAATTCATATAAGAAGAGAATATTAGGACACAGATGCACACACACCATCACACCCTCATATATATACTCATACATACACACATATACACTGTTTATACACTAGCACATACCCATACACTCCTACCACACACACACACACACACACACACACACACACACACACACAAACACACACAAACACATACACATATATGCATGCATGAGCACACACACATTGCCCAGGGAGTTATGGAGCTCAGTCAGGACTCTTTCTACCCAGATCCTCGGCCTCATGCACTATATGGCTCATTTCTCACTCCTAAATCTTTTGATAGGAGTGCAAGCATAGAAAGCAACCCTTCAGTTGATACATGAAGCTTTGCAAAAGATGATTTCAAAAGTTCCCTAGACTCCAATGTGAGCCTTGACCATGGAAACCTCCTCAGGAGCTGCTAAACTTGAGATATGATTACTGTGCTGAGTCCTGGATCACTGATGGCATTCTAATAAGAATCCAAGGGCATGAACAAATACAAATAAACAAACTACAAAACCACACCAACTGTATTGGGATTATCTTTGTTCACTTGCAGATGCAAGCAAGTGTACCTTGGAAATGACCAAGTTGAGCATTTGGTAATAGCTGTTAAATTTTTTGCTAAAGACTTCCTGTTGATTACATTTTTTTTTTTACATACATTGCCTGTAAACCTGACAATATTGCAAAACAAAAGTTGATACCTACATTGTACTGATAAATTCTGTTTCAGGGAAATTAAGAAACTTTCCTGAGACCATGCAGATAGAAAGGGTTAATTCTGGACTCCAACCTGTATCTGTCTGATTCTCCTGTCAACCTGTACTTCAGTGCAATTACCCCAGTGCAATCCTATGCTTTCTCTGACCTCAGACATAATACTCAACATGTCTAACAGAGCTTCTGGAGGTCGCCCACAGAATCATACAACTTGGCAAATTCTGATTCAGAATATTTCAAGAACTCATTCACTATTTAGCAAATAGAGATATATAAATACCTAGAGTTTTAGCTTCTAAAGAGTTTATTTTTGGAAGACGAAGGGCTAGATATTATGCTGCTAACTTAAAATGTTTCTTATTCAACAAATTCTAGCTAGAGAATTAGTTAAATCCCATAATATTTTTTTAGGAACCCTCTAATCTGTTAAAAAAAATTATAATGCTCTTATTTACAGTATTAATATTTTTTTTATTTGTGCAAAGAACTTTATTGCTAAACTTAACCAAAAGTAATTTGGATAGTATGACTTGAGATCCATTGTTCACATGTTTGTAACTTTAATAGCCTCAAATAGTTGGTAAATTGTGCCAAAGGAAAATGCTTTTAAGATGAATGGCAGAAGGATAAAGTCAGACCATTTATATTCATGTTATCTTTTTCCTCCCAGACTTACTTCAAGATGTGTGAATTGGGCAAATGCCAAGATATTTTTAAATTCAGAGGTCTTTAAATAAAAGTAACCCATATTAGGGTTGGGTTTGGAGTGGAATTTTGAATATAATCCTATGCCTGATTTTATGCTCTTTTAGAATGCTCACTTTATTTTCCTGATTCATGGTCATCAGCCTGTATTTCTAATACATTATTTTGCTTCATTTTTAAAGGCTGGCAAAGTAAAACAAATAAAACAAACAATTAAATGAGACACACCAAATGTATGTAGGTTATCTTTGCTCACTGAAAATCACCTCCAGAAGTGGCCGCTTTCTACAATCACCTCAATTCAGGTCTGGGAAGCCCATAATATCCAGGTGTAAGCAGATCTTCCTGCTTCAGCTTGGGTCCATCAGCACCTTTTCAGGTGCTCAGTGTGGCTGGCGGGACATGCTGATAATAGCTACTTACTGCAGGACATGCAGCTCAGAAGAAAGGGGTTTCAAGTTTGGACTAAGGCAAATCACTCATTCTTCCCTGGCAGTGATGAGAATCCTATAGGGAACTGAAAAGAGGAGAAGCATGTCCTAGGGGGCCATATCACTAGCCCACAGTTGCCAAATGAAAAATCGTAATAACCCGAAGAAGAAAATACCTAAGTATTCTGAAAATGCCTAAAACTAGTTTGTTCTCTGTTTTTATTTTGATAGAATAAAAATGAAGTAACTATATCCTAAAGGAGAAGAAATAGATATAAATGTCTTATTTTAGTCAAATTAAAAGACATAGTCATTGACTCTTGTGGTGGTGACTCTATGGTCTTTAGTCGGTGCTCCTTTGTACCACCTCACAATGCCAGAAAGTCTCATTATTATAAGCTGGCAAAATCACCTCCCTGTAATAAAAACAGTTGTAATTCTAGATTAGAAAGACACGGAGTCATATTTCATTCTTATGGGAATTATTGTAATCTAATTCCTTTGAGATTTGAGCTTCTTTTTATGCAGCCACCAAAAGGCATTTCTTCACAGGTAGTATGGTACTCACAGGCAGCTATAACTTTGCCTCTATGGACTGCCACTGTCCTTGAGCTTGTTACAGCAAGTGCTGCCCCCTGGCACTTTCCAGAGGAGAAGCCGGGTGGGGATGAGTAAGAACTCACAGTCATAGAGAGAGAAGTGGCTGCCACTAAAATGAGGTACACAGGGAAGCACAGATGTAATGGACCATCCAGAAAGTCCTTTGACCACTAAGTCTCATTTCAGAACAGGGAGTGATCTGGTGACCCACTCAATTCCACCTGTCACTGTAAAATTGACTTATGTGGGAAAAGGGGGAGTGAGATATGGAATTTTACTTTAAAATCAATCAGGGTCATAATGTGAGCATTGTGTCAAGGGATATGTATATATTAAAATCTTCAAAGAATATTGTCTTCCCTGGTAAACTATCCTAAAGAGTCATAACTCAATGTCAGAGAGTCATTCCCCATATCTAACCTGAATTCTTCATGCTGTCATCTAAGCCCATTTTCTTTCGTTCTGCCTTTAGTTAAAAAGTGAGAACACTAGCTGGCCTTCATCTCATGGGGAAGTTTTCATATGTTTTAAATATAGGTGCTGAATCACTCCAGTTGTTTCTTCTTTATGTCAAATAACGTTAACCTCTTTCATTCATCCTCACCCACTGCATTTTTGTCTTCTGAAATGACATGTGGTGGGCCAGAGAGATGTGCCGGGTGTTCCACATGTCAAGGTGACAAACCCCTGGGGGTTTCCAATCAGCAATCACCATATATTTCTTGCTCATCCACACAGTTCAAGCCATTGGGTCACAATAAAATTTTAAAAAATGAAAAAATTCATACCGTAACCCAAGTTCCTAACAGTTTCTGGGAAGAGGGTATGTCTCCAACAGGGGGCTGAGCTATCTTCCTGAGAGAACACTGGCACAGTGCCACAGAGAGGGCCTCCACTCTAGCATCTCCTCTTCTGTACCCTCCCAGTCAATGGAGCAGCTTCTTCCTGGAGCTTTGCCTGAAACTATAGTGAGAAGAGAAGGTGAGGGACGTGGCAGGATCTCATAGCACTGGCAAGGCAGGCATGCATCACCTCCACCTCCATGCTGTTAGCAAAGAACTCACAGAGCTAGGAGATGGGATAGAACACCCCTCACAGAAGGGATTCCCTAGTAGTAACAGGAATGAAGTTCACCATTGGCCACAGACATTGGAACATGGAGGGTGGGGATAGTATAAATCCATGAGAGTAAATGGAGGGAGGCAGTTTGATTTTTAACAAATATTCTATCTAATGAAGAGGGAATATGCTAATGGATTCTCAGACTGTCTCAAAGATGGTGGTGCCCATAGCCAATAAGGAGGGGGTATACTAATTGACTGTCATGCCCGCCCTCAAAGATGGCAGTGACCACAGCTACAAGATGGTGGTGCCTAGTCCCCTCAGCCCCTCCTGGGCAGCAGGTGTATGGCAAGGATGAGCCCAGCTACTTTGTGTGCCTGCCTCTGGAGTCCTCCAGTCCCCTCAGCTCCCTAGTCACCCAGGGATGGCCCAAGGCACAGACAAGCCTCAAATAGCCACTGCCTAGCTGCCCAGGATTGCCTAAGGCTCAGGTAACCAGGGCCAGCAGAAGCTTGTACTGCAGGCAGTGGTAGCAGCAGAGGTATGATAGGGCATTGGTTTCCCCTGATCACTGGGTCTCCTCCCGCCCTGAGGGCTCCTGGATTGTGAGAGGGGACTAGCCTGGCTGAGAGACACCCCATCCAAAGAATGAATTTTCATATTTTCATGCACTGGGCATCTAGTACATTTATAATGTTAAAATTATTTTTATATCTTTTTTAAATTCCACTGTTATTTTGTCCCTAATTGTTATTTTTATTTCTCTTTATTCCTGGTTTTGTGCATTTAGTAAGTAAACATAATCTGTGCTTCAAGACAACAAAAACAACAGTCAAGTTCTAGAAATTTGTGTTTAGAATGGGGTGAGGGGGCTTTGAAAACCAAGATTAAAGAAAGAGAGAAGCTAAGCCAGAGGGGTGGCACCATGACAGCAGCAAGACTAGGGCTGCAGTGTGGTCGCTTCCAGCTCTACCTGTTACACTCAACAGGATGCTGCCGGGACAGACCTAGACCAAGAGGGCATTAAGGATTAAGCTTCGTATCAGCCTGGATAGAAAACACTGTTACTGTAGTGATCATATGTGGGAAATTCCATGTTGGAGAGGACAAATTGAAATCCAAAATGAGTCAATCTATAGATCAGACAATAACTCAATGAAACATGAGTTGGGGAATCATATCAATGCTCTTGACGGTGTTTGCCATCTCTGGACACCGCACCTCTACAGTGGCAAAACAGTGGGATCTGTGTACGTTTCTAGTCTTATCAACAAGTCAGAAAAGTTAATAAGCCCAAGGGCAAGGTTATTTAGAGTTGTTCTAAGCATTTTTGCAGATAAATACCTTCCATGGAGTGCACACCCTTTTCAGAAACTGGGAGGCATGGACTGAACCAGACATAACCCTGCATTTGTCATCAGCAGACAGCAGTGGGATCCCCACTCATTACAAGCTCAAGACATTGGAGCAACTCCAAGACACACTAACTAGGTAAGATTCCAGAATTAGGAGCTGGCAACTCCCAACACTCGCAGATTATCCTTGTCTGATCTGAACTTATCTGTGCCCTTAAAGCTTTAAAGAGAAAATGATTTTAAAATAGTCTACTTGGCACTGCTTCTATAAAACTTTCCAAGTACTCATTAAAATATGTATAAAGATATACAAAACCTATCACTATAAAAATGATTATTTACAATCTATTTGTTCTAGGTTGAGTCTATGCCCCCCCCCAAAAAAAAAAAAATTAGGCAAAACTCTATGTGCAAATGACTTTTTAAAAAGTGTCTCCAGGAGAAACTGAAATCTGTAGAATATTATCTATGCTAAATACCTAAACCTGGTCCTTTACCTTTCAAATAATATTACATCTATCTTGATATATCAATAATTTGGATATATAAAGCAAAATATGGACATGAAAACAATTATTGGTACATATCAATGAGTGTTAGTGGGTATGATGATGGTGGCTGCATGTTCCTCAAAGCAGAGGATGTCAGACACCCAAATGGGGCTTCTCAACTGCAGAGCAACCTATTCCCAGCCCTGTCTTGTCCCTGTAGGTAGTATTGAGAGAGGGTCACCTGTGAGAGTCTTTTCAATGACAGTAGGATCCCATGGTGTGGTGGTAATAGTTTGAGTTCTGGGGCTTTGCATCACCCATATGAACTGAGACATGTATCTGGCAAATTAGATAATGAAAGGAGACTCATTCTGTTTGTTAAAATGGGGCAATGATGAGGGTTGCATTAGTGTTTAAGACTGCAGTAACAAAGCTGAATTATAGGTAAACATGTGCCCAATTTAGATTCGGGGGGGGGGGGGGGAAGTTGTCTTTCTTTAATGTATCTACAAAACATCTATTTAAAAAAAAAAAAAAAACACCACCAAAAAACAAATACACATACACAAAATCCACCCATAGATGTGGTCTTAAAACCTCAATGAATTCCAAGGTGCAGGACTTCACAGTACTCAATGCTGGGAAACCAGGACTCCTTTTAAACAAATGTGCAGCTAACAGGAGTATTAAAAACGATGTTTCCAAACATCTCCTATGTCAATAGTAAATGTTTCAAGGTCTTAAAGCATATGCCTGGTGAATAACCAGGGAGAATGTCCAGAGAAATGAAGAGATTCTTTATAGAAAGAAAGGATGAGCAGGTGAGGTGTGGGTGGATGGGGTAAAGCTACATGTCCTGGGAGTTGTGCCCTGGAGTGTGAACATTCCTGCCACATCTGGAGACTAAGTCATGTGTGAATAAGGGGAAATTGTCCAACATTCCTAGCCACAGTGCTATTGCAAAAGAAAGAGATGCAGTTGGATTTATTTGAGATTCTTTCCAGGCTCGAATCTCTCCAGCCTTGCTTCAGAACCTGCCTGGGTCAAGGAGGTCAAACCTGCAGGAGAGACGCCTTCTATCTTTTTATAGCATTGTGCTTACCATGAAATAGGGAGCACCTACAAGCTACTGAACTATCCCATTGCCTTAGGTGCTGTCCATCTTCAAGGAAAGATTTGACTCCAGAAAGAGAACAATATGATCAGATGTAAGCTCCTGTCTGGCCATAATAGAACTAATGAATGCTGAGAAGTGTAGGCACTGGGGGAGAGAAAGGTTCCAGAAGGAGTCTGCTTTTGCACTTGAATGAAGGGGCTTTTGCTGGCTGGGTAAGTTAGTGCATCTCAAGCACCTATGAACTTGGAATGTAGATTGCATTACAGAATGAAAATAAAGAAAATGATACCTGTGTCGGATAAATTAAGCATTTCTATCAAAATGTCGACTAAAGTTTAAAACACCATGAAGTAGGTTCCCTGTTGACATATTCAAAGAAAAAACAATATCTATTTCCCCTATTTTATTAAATTTTTAACTTATTAAATTGCGGATATGGATCATTTTACAGCTTATCAAAGGTCCTGTGAAATAGTAAATGAAACTATGTGTGTTATTCTGTCAGTGACTGAGGTTGAAATGACCAAAGCAAGTGAAAAGATAATTTCTTGTACCTAAGATTCAGTGTCCGCACCAAACTGTTACAATGTTTGTTGCTTTTAGTAACGTGTCCTGTTTGCTTGAAAACTCCTCAGAAACTTCACAGGAAAGTATCTTTTCTGACACAAACAAGAAAAACAGCCCTGGGTTTCTTTCTGTCTCCCTAGAATTAAGTTTGGAGGGATGGGGAGAAGGCGATAAAGGAAGGGAGGAAAGTGACAAAAAGAGAGAGAGAGAGAGAGAGAGAGAGAGAGATAAGCTGGCACTTCCTACTTGAAACAGAGCGGTGACCCAGTTTGTATTTACAATGTGCTAAGTATTAACACATGAGAAATCTATTAAAGCAAAGTATTTATTAGAAGAAATATAAATAAAACAGCAACAAATTGTGCACTCAAAATTAACTACAAGCAATCTAGCTTCGCTGAGCTGTACAAAAAAAAAAAAAAAAAAACTAACATGAAAGAAACACAATCATTGTGTTAAACAAATGTCCATAGTATAAAGGGAGGCTAAAAGTTCACCGAGAGGGAAGAAATATCTCTCTGATGTTGATGAAAAAACGCGTGGATGGTCCTGCCCGGAGCTGCGATATGATCTGCACAATGTGTTCACCATATACTTTCCACATGAGGGGAGAACGCTGCATATTTTCAGAGTTAGCTTTAGAGGAAATAAAGCAGAAACTAGGAACTGGAAGTCGGTGTCAGCCTGACATTTAGGGTGACAAAGCCGACCATGACCTTAGCCAGAATAGCTCCGGAGTAGTTTTGATTGTCCAGCGAATTGCTTTTTGTTTGGTATTCCTTCTACATGTTATCTTCAATTAAGAAGCAAACGTGAGTGATTTGACTTGGAGGGGGGGTATATATATTGAGATAAAAATAATTTAAATATTTCAATCATTAAAGAGTTTTGTTTTTTCTGTAAAATGAACATTGTAAGGGTGTTTTAAACTACACTTGTATACTGCATTTTTAAAACCATCCTATCTGTATTCATCAACTTGGGGCTGTCATAACAGTGCCACAACCTGGGAAGCCTGAACCACAGAAATGCATTTTGGTCTACCCAGATTTTTACATTACTGTCACTCAAATTTTCATTTTAAGACAGAGTGAATTGCAACAGAAATGAAGGTCATTTTACCATTTGTAACAATTAGTACTGCAGCTGAAATATTGCTGCAAAAAGTAATTACACCTCTAAAACAAATTATACTTATGCAGTCAAATCTAGGAATGCTTTAAGAACCAGTTCTTAGCCTGCAGATCCACCAACAAGGTTGGGAAAGTTTACAGTCTCTTGAGAAAGGACAGCAGCCTGTGTGGGTGAGTGCACCGGGGCAAGGCATGTGTTACTCACAGGCATATACATTCACACACGTGCAGCGTGGGCCCACTTATACTTCCACACACACATGTTCCTACACACCCACACATGCTGACACACTGATACACTCACAATGAAACATGTGCACATACAGACACACATAGTCAGTGACACACTCACACACAGTGATGCACTCATGCACATTGACACACACATGCACACTTGCATGCACACAGACACATAGGCACACTGAGAAACACACTATTGCTCACAATATCATATGCATATGACACCCACACACTCACATGTGTGCTATACAGTCCCTCACACACTCACATATATAAGACAGTCACACAGAGTGAAATGTCACACACATAGAAACTCTAACACACATGGTAGCATGCAGGCACACACCAATTCACTCACATGCACAACATACCCTGTCACACTGACACACAGAGTGAAGCACCCATGCTAGTCACGTGGGGGGAGGCAGGAGGTGGTCTGCAGGGGGTGATTTTAAGGTTGGGTCTGAAAGCAGTCTCATGACTTGACTTGATTATCTTACAAATGTGGCTAGCACAGGTGCTTCCCTGGGTGGCTGCTACTGGATGTGGCAACAGAACAGGCCTGAGACTGAGCCTCTGGGTTGCCCAAAGGCACTTGGCCCCTGAGAATGTGGACCACACAGAGATCACAGATTTTTCAGTTATTGCCATCCCATCCACCGAGTATCCTGTACTTCCCATCGGCCCTGCAGGATCATAGATCTGTGTATGTCAGGCTTTCTCCCCGCTACTCTGGTGTCATCCCAGTCATAAATCCAGAACATTAGAAAATTGGTATAGAGGACACTAAACACAAAGAGAAAAGGTGTACCATTCACCATTAAAAAATATTTTAAAATGTGGTTAAGATCACATAAATACATAGGAAGAACGGTCTAAGGCCAAATGTCGAAGACATATAAATAGATAATAATCCTTCAAAAAGATGTGCAACCTCACAAGGGACCCAAAACATGCAACTTAAAATAGCAACAAGATAAATGCTATTATCCTTCATATTGAGAAAAATCAAAATAATCATCATACCTAGAGGATATGATCACCATTGTACAGGCATGGTTGAAAACTTGATAGAAATGTGCAGAATTTGGCAGTAACATTAAAATTTAATATAGCATGCCCTTTGGCCCAGAGGTCCCCCTCCCTGGAATCTTTCATATATAAATCCCCACTCATGAACAGAGAGGTAATTACAAGAATGGCCATAGTTGCATAATTTATAATAACAAAAAACAGTAAAAAGTAACTTGATCAAAAGAGGAATTAAATAAGTTAGCATCCATTTTCACTCTAGATCCTGGCTGTATGACAGTCAGAAGAAAGCAACATGTATACTGGCTAGGAAAGGTAACAAATAATACAATTACATCTTTAAAAAATCAAATTGAAGGAGAATAGTATGGTATCTATGAATGTTTATACTTGATCTATCATTTGCACTGGTGCTGGCTTAAAGCACAACATGTACTCATTTTTGGTGACAGAAATTATGCCTTCTTGCCTTTAAAAGAAACACAACAACAACACAAGAGGCCTGTCTGTTTGAGGACTCTGCCCTTTAGCAATTCTGAAAATGCCTTCCTGACATTTTCCCTGTAACTATCAATGCTTAAAAATAAGTGCGTATAAAAACCTTTTGGGACAAGAACACACATTCCAACTTATTACAACATCGTTGTTATTTTTACCTACGGCCCCTGCTACCACATTCCAAGAACAAATTTTATTAACCCTTTGGGTCTCCAAATGATCCGCATGTTATACTTCGTGTTTTGTGATGGTAATTATCAACAGTAATGAACACCGCAATTATGCATGAAATTCAATTTTTGGAACCTTGTGCCTCGTGTTAATTATTAATCCTCTCCTAGAATGCCTTTGAGACCCTCTCCATGTTTTATTTAAATCTCCTCATAGACACATCTTCTGTGTGATAACTCTCCAATGTGTCTTGGTGGGGAACAGTACTTTTAACCAAAGGCTTTCTATACAACTACAAACACAACACTCATTCAAATAGATTCTTCCCTAAGAAGAAAAGACACTTACACGGAATTTTGAGCATCTTGACATATTTTCATGCCATTCTCAGGAATAAACATTGAGCTTCTCTATAACAATCACAAATGTAAAACAAGTCAAAACAACTCTATGTTAATTAAGGAGATTTTCAGACTTACAGACATTTAATTATTGGCTCAGTCCAAAATGAACCAAACTCTATTATCTTTTCTCTTTTCTTTCCATTATTCTAAATTAACTTGGGTTTTATGTATTTATGTCTGGATTTAGCAAATCTAAATGCCTTCACTCTTTTTTTTCTCCCTCCTATTATCAAGACTATGGAAGGGTCTCTCAGCTTCTCTGTGCAGCCATGCCCTTCACCTTCACTGTCCAGAGGGGAGCTCATCGTGATGTTGAGTGAATACCAGTAAATGTAGGGCCTTCATCAGGAGAAACACACAACTCTACCAAAAGGAAAATGGATTTCTGGGATCAGCCTTTTAACTGTAGGGATTATCCTTCATTCCTGACTTCTTTCCAATTATAATATATTTTTAATGATTCTTCTTTCCAGGTGAGCTGATGAAAGATGCTATATCTCTGGGGAATGTGTCTTATCTTGGAGGGAAGCTTGGGGATATGGGAAGCCAGGCCAACATTGGGTTTGCAACCCAACTTGATCACTTTGCAGCTGTGTAAAATCTAACTGCAATTTAATCTCAGTTTAATTTAATTTTTTTTCTTTTCTTATTTAGACGTGTTGCACTGCCTTCAATGCAGATTGTGATAAATGGAATAATGCTGAAAATATATCTGATGGACCTGGGCACATAGTAGGTGCTCAAATATTAATACCATTGTGGGGTTCCATTTCAGAGAGAGTGTATTCTTATCTTAAAATCAAGCTTGGAAAGATCATTCTTCTCATTCTGCTGCTTGCTGTCCTGGAGAATTGATCTGTGTGCCATGGAGAGCAGAGTAGGGGGGGCGAGTTTGCAGACAGAAAGATAAAAGTAGTTTGAAGTGTGTCCTGCTGGATGTTGGCTGGGGCAACACAGGATGTTCTCCAAGCCTCTTTTCTCATCTGAAAGGGAGGGAACAGTTCTTTCTTGGGTTTCTGTCAAGATCAACAGTCAAAGCAGCAATGGAACCAGCACATAATATCTGCTAGGCTCCTTGCAGATTGTCTTAGGTCCACTCTCTTCAGTGTAAAACTGCATCCTGCTGCACTATTTTATTTGTGAAAGACAGAAAATTGAGTCCTGGATGTATGGTAACCTTGGCCTTCAGATCTAGAGAGGAGACAGTAGGAGGTCCTGGAGAAGAATTCTACTAGAACACCACATAGCCATGATGTCCTGTGTTCTTGGACAGGGTTCGAGGAGAGAGGTAAAAGAAGCCGGGAACATGCCAAGCTTGCAGTACTGCCTTTTTGTACTACATGGTAAAGCAGGGCTGTCTCTGGTTCTTGAATTTTACACCCTTTATCTTCACCCTTAAAAAAAAAAAAAAAAAAAAGACAAATTGGGTCTCTCCTCCAAATTCAAATTTCTAAAAGGATGGACATCACCAGCACAAGTTGGGTCAAAGAAACCACTGGGAGCAGAGAATTCTCCAGATGACTACCCCAAGTGGCATACCTTAAGAGGATCCAGCCTCATAAAGGTGTCATTTCCATTTCTGACCTCACTGGATACCATCATGCTGTGTAACACTGGAAGGTGAAGTCAGCTAAGCTCAGGCATCTTTCTTTGTAAACATCTACAAGAGGGTGTTTAACTCTGGCACTCACAAAGACTATAAAAAGTCTTTAAAACAATTGAGTTTACAGTAAGGATTAAAAAAAAACTATAACTGTTTACTGATCAGATAAAGTGTGATTAAATATAGCAAATTAGTGTTGATGATAACTTTCTATTGGTTTTCCCTCAGCCTGGTCTAAGGATGCCTTTGAATGAAGCTGCAAACCCTCCTCCCATTTGATGGGATGCATTTCTTTGCCCTTCTTCTGCAGGTTTTTGTTGCAGTGATAGAAATATTCTGGGTTTTCTACAACAGTTCCAAATAGAAAATAAATTAAAAAGTGTTTATATCAACTAATGTTTTAATATCCTTTCTCAGATTACAGTTTTTCTCTATAAATAGTTGTTAAATTTATCTTTTCTGGAATAAGATTTCTCTCTATATTGTCTGCACTTTTTATCTTTCTATAAAGAGTTCCTTGCCTGGCCAGGGTAGCTTAGTAGTTGAGTGTCAACCTATAAGCCAGGATGTCATGGCATATGTCAGGGTTTGGGGCTTGATCTGCCAAAAGGGGGCATGCATGAAGCAGCCAATCAATGATTCTCTCTCATCATTGATTCTATCTCTCTACCCTCTCCCTTAATCTCTGAAATCAATTTAAAAAAAAAAATCAAAAGAGTGTTTCCTTCATGAGCAACTAGCAACAGCAGTTGTGTAGTAAGTAATGGCAATTACAGTTAAGTGTAAAAAGTGTAACTTCCTGTTTCTATTAACATATATTTAGAGCCTTCATTGTTACTGAATTCCAGAGATAAAGTGCATCAGAAAAAGAGAGGCAACATGACCCAGGGGGCCTTGCAAATTATAGAGAAACCACTTCTGGTAGAGCCAACTGCCAAGCAAATTTATTTGAGATTATGGTGATTGAAAGATCTCAGTTTTACTAAGTTTGAAATTGCCTGACTTTTGAACTAGGTCTATTGAATAACAATGTTAATTTATGTGACTATTAACTATTAAGAGTGGATGATGTGCTCAAGGATTCTTAATAGCTAATTAGAAGACAATTCTGAGCAATGCTCTCTAGTTTCTCAAATAATCCTGACAATTACTATACAGATGATTGGCACAGAGACTGGAGCTGAGTGAGGTAAAGTCAGTGCAAGTCATGAGCAGTGGAGACAGAAACCAGTGGAAGGCTGGGAGTAGGTATGAGATGGAAGAATGGGGTGATCTCTCAGCTACCTTACAGGAGCCAATGCCCACCTCTTTTTTTTACTATCAGGATAAAGAATCTATATCTGCCTAACTATCATATAAAAATGAAAGTTGAAGAAATAATGTCTGCAACCCTATACCACATAAGGAAATGCAGAAACAAATATCTTCAATCACTATACTATACAGTAAAAGGGATCAATCAAATTTGTATAATTATCAGCAGCAAATAAACTTCCATAGACATTGCTCTGGTTAGTGTTTTTATAAAACCATTGTTTCCACAATATATTTGACCTAGTATTAGAAACAAGCAAAATTGGAATATGACAAATGAAAGATCAAAAGCCAGTAGTGTCAGTCTGATGTGAAATAAGTCAAAGTCACTTTTTATTTACTTAGTCTAACTACACATTTGTGGCAAGACTTTTAAGATAATTTAGGATTTCTTTGGAGGAAGGGTGTAGTCATTCCTTAACAATTTCAACCCTGATTCAATTGTGTTAGTTCTCTGGTGTCTAATTTGTACAGCTGAACATTCAATAAATAAAACATATACAAATATTTTGTAGAAAATGTGCCCTTCACTGTATTGATTTCTATCAAAGCTATCTAAAATTTTGCAGGTTTGACCTTTTCTTCTTTAAAGACAAAATATTCTCCCAAAGTGACAACATTAAAATGTTATCATGTAGAAAACCCTTTTGGTAAGGTATGTGTCATCTGGACATAATGGATGATGGTATCTACCTCAGAAAGCATTACGCAAGCAGCCTGCTGTCCTAGGCAGTGATCAATGAGCAAGTGGCCTGGAAATATGTATTTTGTGTTCCCAAAGCATGGTCTTGAGGCCCCATCCCCACTATGGCCACGTAGCTCCGATTCTTAGAAATCAAGTGTTCCTTGCTGTAGCATATATCTCAAGGTTTTACCCATTTTTACTAGTTTTTTTTTTTTTTTTTTTTCCAGGACCTTTCCTTCTCAGCAGGGTCATTGATTTCCAAACATAATAACCAATATGGCAACCTTAAAATGTTAAGCAGAAAGGCAGAGTAAGTTTGAAAACACTGGGATTCCTATAGTTAGTGACTACCCAGTAAGTAATTTATTTATAGAAGTCTTCATTTTATTGCAGATTATTTGAACATTAAATATACCCAGAATATTTATAGGGTCAAGACTGATAAGGGTCAAGATTGGAAAGAAGTTGGAGTCCAACTTTTAAGCAATGAGAAAAGTACAGTAACCAAGATAAATATTTAATATCATTTAAAAAAAATAAAAATTTTAGCAGAATATTCATGTGTTGAGATTCACAGCTCTCAGAAAGCCTCTTTGTTATGACCCAACCATAACCCTGCAAATCAGGACAAAGTCCTCAATGTCAGACACTGGGAAGGCAACTTAGAGTTCAACATGAACACGCACCCAGCCAGTCTATGTACAACATCACAGCACAGGCAACTTGACCCTGATGTCCTCAAGTTCAAGTGATTTCCTAGGTGGAAGTAACTGTAAATGTAATTTTCTGAACTAATAATAATAATTTAAAAAAAAAACAGAGGTGAATCTGTGAATGTTACAGTCTATGGGATGTTTCTCCTGAGAGGCAAACATTCACTTTCCGAATAAGAAACACTATCATGTCCTCCACAGAACAAGAAAAGAAGTGACTGGACACACATCAGAGATGGTCATCCTGAGAAATTAGCACTTGTAGGTCATGTCACAGAAGCACTCAGAATGTGAGCCACCAGCAAAGGTGACCTCAGGTTCTAACACGTAGAGGGAGCTCTGATTTATGAACTATCAGTGGGACCCAGATGAGCTGTTTGTAGGAAACCTCTAATGCACTTGTTGAGTAAAAAGAACAGACCTCTTAGAAATGGGCACAATGAGCTCTGTATGTGAAAAAAGTATATAATTGCATGAAAATTCCCTAAAACTCACGGTGAAGACACACTCTAAAGGACTCTTCTAAAGATAAAAGGAGAAAAAAACCACATTGTGGTTGAGAAATAGAACAGACCACACTTGCAAAACAGAACAAATGAGCTGTGCACATTTGTGGCACAGATCACAAGAATGACATAGTGAAACGACATAGCTCTGATGTGAGATTCCAGTTTTGATACATCTGCTGGAAGTCTTATTCAGCTAAAATACTGTATCTGATAAATATCAAACTTGCTCTGCTGACAATTTTATCTCCCAGAAAGTAGAAAGAGAATCAAAGACAACTGTTATTCCCGAATTAATGGTGAGCAACAGGAACTGACTGTTGACTAACGTAAAAGATACAATAATCTTTGGGAAAAGCCTCTATGTCATCATGAGGTTCACTATTACTGGAGAGGAGATACCCCCCTGGCAGAATGAGAGGAGATCAGGCCACGTATAATTCTGAAATACTCATAGAAAGATGAACAGATTTTCAAAAGTGTGATTCTAATATATGATGTGGCTACTTTTAAAAGAAAGAGGAGAATAGGGGTGAGGAGAGGACAGTGAGCATACATAATAGACTCTGAAAAATGTATATTTCATAAGGACATGTGCAAAAGATTAAAAGAAGGTTTTGTGATGTAAATAACAATAAAACAATTAAGATTACACACTAAAATTTTTGACAGAAAAGCTAATACTTAGAATGACCTGCAACTTCCAAAATGAATAAAGACAAAAATCATATTCTCAGACAATGTTTTCAATTGTGAAAAGAAGAGCAAGGAAGATTTACACACTGCTAGAAAAAGATGTCCTGAAAACAATTTCCCCAAAACTTTTTAATCAAAGTGATCTGCAAGGAATATTACCCTTCAAATATATATCTGAAAGACTCAACTTTCTGCAATTCAATAATTAAGAAAAACATAATTCAATGCAATTGGGCAAAAAATTACAGTGGATACTTTACATTAGAAAACATAAAATCATCATTGATCACATGGAAAAGTGATCAACCCTATTCATCATCAGGGCAATGGAAATTCACATCATTACCCCTACCAGATGCATAAATTAAAAAATGATAACAGCAATGGTTGCTAAGAATGTGAAGCAACTGTAATTCTTGTATGTATATTTTTGGTGGAATTGGGAAAAAATCTTCAACCAATTTATGAAATGTTTGCCTCTCCCTTAGAAAATTAAATATCCAGTTATCCTATGACTTGGCAAATCTAATCTTAAGCATTTACTCATAAGAAAGACAAAGATGATCATATCATATATGTATAAGAATGTTCATAGCATCTTTAGTAATAATAGCAAAAAAAACTTGAAACAGGCAAGGTTTTTATAATCAGGAAAATGGATTAACATTAGGATATTTAACCAATGAAATGTTATTGAGCAATGAAAAGGGCTGAGCTTCAAATATGTACAATAGAAATACCAAAAACATTAGGTTGAGTGAAAGAAACTTCACACAAAATAATATATAGTACATATTTCTATTTATATAAAATTAAAAGATTCCAAATCAGGTAAATCTAAATCTGATTAATAGTAAACAAATAAACAAAACTACAATAACAACACAAGAGCAGAAACTGCTCTGGAGGTTATAGGAACAAGGTTTTAGCTAGTAAGGTCCTGAGAGAGTTTCTGATACTGTGTAAGGTTGTGTATCTTTATAGGGGTTTGGCAACACAGGTGCATATGTTTGCCAAAACTCTGTAAGTAAATACTTAGGATTTGTGTATTTAATTGCATGTGAATTTACAGCTGAATAAAAACCTATAAACACATATTAAAATCTAACTACTAAATTCTGCAATTTACTGTGAAATGCATCAGGAGAAAAAAAAGATTGATGAATAATAGGTGGATAGATGTGCAAAACAAATATCATAAAATGTTTTTGGCAGAATATGGATGGTGGACATATTGGCATTAATTTTTTTTAACTTTGTTATGTGCATTAAATTATCCTATATAATAAAAGCCTAATATGAAAATTGTCCCCTCCACCTGGAGTTGGACCAGGGGGTGGGGCTGGCACACTAACTGCCTGAAGCCCCTCCCCCTGGCCATTCAGACCCCATCCATGCACAAATTCATGTGCTGGGCTTCTAGTAATAAAATATTTGAGAATATTTATGCAAAGGAATGAAACTCAGTGCAGAAAAGCAATTTATAAAAGTAGCCTGAGGTGTTCTTTGCTAATACAAAGCTTTCTTGCTTAGGTATATAATAGTAAAATAAACTGAAAATTTATAGATGGAGTTGCTAATCAAGATTAAGGAACAGTGGAGTTTCAAATAAAGTCAGAGTATAGAAGTTTTACAAAAGTTATGCACTGTTTAACCTGCCATTTATCTTTCAAAGATAGCTTGTGACTCACCATAGCCTTAATGAATAATTATTTGTTAATTCTTGGCAGTCTACCATTTTTAATTAGAGCCGTTTTTTTTTTTTTTTTTTGTGTGTGTGTGTGTGTGTGTGTGTGTGTGTGTTTGTGTGCAACAAATTACAATTTATTTTATTTTTTCTATATTGGAATTAGTTTTTATGCATTCCCTCATTTGTAGCAGTTATTTACCAAGTATCTACTTTGTATCAAGCAGCATACAAAGCACTGAGAACTGAGTGGAGAATAGGAAACATACAGCCCTGCCTTCTAGTAAATTATAATTCATGGGAAGTTAGACCAAATACAAGAGCCAAGGGTGGCTAAAGTCCTGGTGCATATATTCTGTTGGAGCTACTGGTGTTATGCGCAGTGGTGGAGCAGAGGCCTGACACTACCTTCTTAACGAACCTCTCTTCTAGTAGAGATGCTGCTCATTATAGAACAGCTATTTATAAATCCATGTGACTGCTCTAAGTCTCCATTACTAGTTCTTGAAAATGGAGATAGTAGAGTTGAGAACTCTGAAGTTTAGTGCAGATTAAAATAAATGATGTAGGTGAATACTTAAACATGTTCATGTACCGAATTGACCCTGTTGATCCTTAAAATGGCTGTGGTTTTGAGTTTGTTTAAAACGTCAAGGAAAGCATGCTGTCAAAGATAAGGAACAATCACTGCCAGCCAGCAGCAAAAAACTGGATTGCAGGTGTGTCCACACAACCACCACACCCTTTCTGGTATGGTTCCTGCCTTCCCCCAGTTACGTGGAAGGTGCCAAGCAGGGAGCAGAGGAAGTTGTATCTGGAAACTTCAACTTTGAAATACCCTGGGAATAAGACAATAAAGATGTTAACTTGATACTTTGAAATTGAAATTCACAGAAATGACCATGTCTATTAAAATAGCTACCAAGAAATGGTTTAATGGAAATGGCTAGTAAAGAACTGATGATTAAGATGAAATACTGAGGTTTATCTCAATGAGCGCAATCCATCTTCTATGAGGACCAATTTCAGCCTGAATATGAGCCCTTTAGGTGGGAAAAGTGGCTGCTTCATTCACAGCTCTAACCCCTAGCATCTTCCCAGCACCTGCTGCCCCAGGTCTGACCACTTGATGAGGGTTAACTGGGTTAACTCATACTATATGAAAGGCTTACTGTTTGAACTGTAGTGAATTGACTACATTAAGGCAAATGTTATTTGTTTATTCTTTTTCTTAAAGATATTTGAGTGCTATGTCATATCTTCTTTAAAATGGAATACTTGCATTTATTCTCTGCATAATAAAATTAATTTAAAAAGTGTACACATATGAAAAATTAGTTATTTTCCATTATCCTATATAATAAAAGCCTAATATGCTAGGTGTTCAGTCATCTGGTTGGCCTTTCAACCAATCATAGCTTAATATGTTAATGATATGCTTAGGCTGCTCAACCACTAGCTATGATGTGTACTGACCACCAAGGGACAGACAGTTAATTGGTCAACCAGTTACTGTGACATGTCCCTCCCTGCCTGGCCAACCTCCTGTGTCCCTCCTAGGCCCTGATTGTGCACTGGTGGGGTCCCTCGGCATGGCCTGCACCCTCTTGCAATCCTGGGCCCCTCAGGGGATTTCAGAGAGTAAGTTTCAGCCCAAACGAGGATTGACTGGTCACTATGATGTGCACTGACTACCAGAGGACAGACCCTTGAGGCAGGAGATGCTTCCTTGGTGGTCAGTGCACTCCCACAGAAGGAATGCTGCTCAGTCAGAAGATGGCCTTATGGCTGGCAAGAACAGAGGTGGTGATGGGAGCCTCTCCCACTTCTGCGGCAGTGCTAGGGATGCCCAGACTGCAAGAGGGTTCAGGCCAGGCTGATGGACCACCTGAGTGCACGAATTTCATTCATCAGGCCTCTAGTGTCAAATGACTGAGGTCCTTTATTTAACTGTGGCCATGCCCACTTAGATGTAAATATGCTCATCAAATGAAGCAAGTTTTAAAATTGTCATATCATTAAATTGGGTCTTCAATAGACTTCCCCCCAGGCATAAAAATAGGGTTTCCCATCTTGTGGCCCCACTGTTTTGTTTTGAGAATGTTCTCAGGATGGCACAGCAAGACACTGGGGCCCAACAAGAGGAGTTTTAAAAAGTGATTCTTAATGGGGTGCCTCTCCTTACTCCCCAACTCAGAATTTGGGAATGTTTGGAGACATGTGGTTGGCCCAGCTTGGGAGGGAGAGAGTTTCTAGTAGAAGTTAATTAGGAAGAGAGGTTCTAGTAGAGCTGCTGCTCATTATAGAACAGCTATCTATAACCAAGGCTTTGTGGCCCAAATGTGAACAGTGCCAGGGCCATGAAACCCTGGTTTGAAATTCTGGCCAATCCAGTATTTGAGAGGGTAGCAAGGGATTCCAGACAGAGACTCTATGTTTGTGGATTGTCTTCCCTGGCATTGATTATGGGTATGGAGCAAAAGGGTAATCTCCATTGCCCATCAAATTTGGCTCTTGAGAACATGTATTCACAAATTTGGTGAAAATTCCCATTTCCTTTGCTTCATGGTAGATGTGTTAACTCATTATTTTTAATGACTAAAATAACTTTGTAACTGTAACAACAAGGAAAATGCAGTCTGTGTTATATATATTCCATATAGAGTGTCTGATTTTGAAGCTGACTTAACCCTGTTGCTCATGGACAGCTGTACACACACGCTTTCATCGTCTTGACCTTTGGTGCTGACCCCAGCTTTCTCTTTGTTGCTCCTCTGAGTTGTCTTCCTTTTGAACCAACTCAAAACATTATTTTTCACTCTGAAGTATTGTTGAAAACCTTTGGTTGCTGAAATTCTGTTTTCCCACATTTAGTTGTATTGTGATTATTTTCATGTTTATTTGTGCACATTTTTCAGAGCCAGCTCTATTTTTTATATTACCTTCTGGGCAAAATTGGAAAGTAGTTAGTTCTTTTAGAAGAGTAGCCTCTACTAGCATGTAAAATTGCAGAGATATATTATGTGTATGTATACTTATATCAATGCATACATTATGTGTATATGGTACATTCTGTAAAACTTTAACTTACACAATTAAATACATGTTTGCCTTCTGTGTAAAAAATGCATATTAGAAGAAGTAACTCAGCAGTCTAGCTGGAGTTCAAAGTATTTTAGGAAATGCTTTCAGGGATCTCAAATCAGTGGCAAGAGTTTCTGATGAAATAGTCCAAAGCCTCTGGGGTCAGCTACCAGGAGAAAGATGAACAAATAATCTGTCAGGGTGAGAAACATAATTTATGTTTTATCAGGAAAGCCAACAGGAAAGTGATGGAGTCTGTCCTCCGTGTGTGCTTTGAGCCCCTTTGTTGCCTACAGATGCTGCGTGAGAGTTTGCTCAGATGCTCTCCTTTTACCCAGGGGCAAATGTCTCATCCCCTGTGACAGAAGCCCTGCCAGGGAGAGGGACAGGATGGTTGCTCTCCCTTCAGCTCAGCTCCACACTTTAAAAGATTCCTTAGAAGTATCACATTTGAGAGTTGGGAGAGTTCATAGATGCTGGTTTCTTGGGTTATAAATGAGGGATTTGATGGGCAGAGTTAAAAAGCTACTTGCTCAAGGAACCACTTTTAGGTAATGACAGAACTAAGTTTTACAGCCAGAATGGCTGGGTTTTAATCCAGTGTTCTTTTCTTCAGAATTGCCTTGGAAGGAGAGATATTTTTCTCCAGTAATTTAAGATTTCAGATGCAATTGCCTCTCCTTTCACTTCCCAATCTTCAAAAAACAGCATAAACTTCACCAAACACAAGGAAAACTTTCGCAATCTTCATAAAAGTGGGGATGTATCCTCTAAATTCCTGTAATAGCATTTAGTTAGTTGATCACACACATTGATATTATCTGTTATGTCCCCAAAATATCATTGTGGAAACAGACCATTATTTAAGCTTCTGAAAAAATCTTCACAATTTCTAGATGCATCAACTATAAAATATAAATAATTAGCTATCAACATGAGTATATAAATGCATGAATATATAACCCTTTTATTAAAATATCAATTAATATTGTCTTCAATTATTTTTGCTATTCTTTAACTTAAAGCTGGAATTTACTATTGTAAGTTAGTTGAACCATATTGAAAAATTCTGATGATGGTTAATAAATCTGTATAGCTCTTTGTAGTTCATCTACCAATATTTTAATTTCTACGGACTGTTCTTCAGAATAGTCCTATCTCTCTTAACATACCTCCCTTCATGGTAAACTCTATTTTTGTTGATATTTTGTTTTATTCTGTTCATACAATAAACTTTCCTTTGCAAAAGAAAGCTAGTATTATAGAAATTTAATACTAGCAAGGCAACTAGCAAGACTTTACATTCAAAATTTTAGATACAAAATTTTTATGAGGTTGCTTTGTATATTTTGAGAAACCACCTCCTAGTTTTAAATTGATTCTTAAATTTAATTTACCACTAAACTAACTTATGAAGTAATAGGTGCCCAATGAAACATTGTTCAGAATTGAATCTCATCACAGTGCACTGACTCAGTTATAAAAAACTTACGTAAAATTGAGGCCTAAATGGCAAAAGTTGGAATAAAGTTTAGTCAAATAAGTATTTTAGAATGAAGCACAGAGGCTATTAATATCATGGCATTATATACTAATAAATAGAATAAACAGAATTGCAATAGAAAAAAAATAGAAAATCAGCCAACAATGTAATAAAATAATAACTATGCATTCCAGCTACCGCAAAGAGTTTAAAAGAAGGGAAGGAAACTCTAGAACAATTTTTAAAAAATTCAAGATGTGTTATTAATAAAACATTTGTAATAAAATTAGTATTACTATTGGTGCCTTGACTCTAAAACATCATTAGCTCATTCTGGTAGTTGATACTAGTGTTTTAGGGCGAATAACAACCACTACTCTATTAAATATACACATGGGTAAGGTACAGCTTGAACTCAGAACCATTAAAATATATAAAACAAACCAACAAATGAAAGGTTGCAAATTCCATGTGTTAAGGACATAGGAAATCAGGCACAAGCATGCTCTGCTGAACACTCACTACACACCTAATATTGGGATGTATGCACAAGCACACAGACTATGACTAGAAAACATGCATGACAGAAGACAAAGGCACATTAAAGAGAGAATTAAAGCTACCATTATTTTGGGAGAACAAGATAAACCCTGCTTTATAAAATGCATCTCACTTAATTCTCCAGGAAACAGACACAGAAGTGCCCAAGTCTACAGGATTAATGAAAGGTGAGTGGATCTTGAACCTGGCTCCTGATTCTAGGCACCCACTCTATAGGGAACTGTTAACTGAGAAACTGTGATATTATTTTGCCTTTTTTGCATATTAATCCAAAGACATAATCAATTTGGAAAATACATACTATCACTATATTTGTTACTAAACCTTTGTAAGCATGGCCACTGGAGTTTATTTATCCATTGTTGCTTTTATTCAGTCTTTGAGCCTTCCATTTCCACATAAGTGACAAGCCACAAATATTCCTGTAAATACTGAGATGGAAGTTTCTCAGCTGGAAACTGTCCATATAGACAGTGTAGATTGCTAGAAGGTCATCTCTGTGAGAGGTGATGGGACACCCTCCAGAGGAGAGTTTGCATGCCTTGGCTCATGGCTCATCTGCTCCAGGGATGCCCTGGCAGGCACAATCTCAAGGTGCAGTCATAAACATGTCACTACCATAGTGGGATGGCCCTCCCACCATTTAGAAGTTTAGCCATAACAAACATCCTGTAGAAACATTTTATATATTATATATATATATTCAGGATCTGTGATTTCATTGCTATATAATTAAGAGCAGAAGACATAAAATAATCTTGAAAGTCTGAGTGATACTGTTGAAAATTTTACTTGGATTAAACAAATCTGATGGCATAAAAACTCCCTCTATATTTTATATTTTTATATGCAATCTAATTTCTTGAGATAAAAAAGTCTACTAATTGGGACAATGATTTTGTGTGTGCGTGTGTATGTGTAAAAGTATATTCTGTGATAAACAATGTTTGTAATAGCTTAGTCAATATTGTGTTGAAAGTTAAAAGATTGATTTTTTTTTCTTTTTAGCAAGATTTGGCTTGGACTTAGAAATGCAACTCTGTCAAATAACCAATTAATATGATTATTTGACAAAGTTTGAAAGAAATCATATACAATTTTATTATGATATTGTCCTCCAACACAAGAGAGGGAAATGTGTATTCTAATGAGAAAAGAAGAGTTTTGGCATGAAAACTAATTTAAAAGAAAGAAAAGCTTTCAAGACCAAAAATGTTTAGTCTAGATACTAATGTTTAGGCTCTGCAGGGCCCAAGAAAATGTGACTTCTCCAAGTCAATAAATCTTGATAATGGCCCTCCCACCAATCAACAGATCACATAACTTGAGGATTTTTTTCAATTTATGGGAACAATTGTCCTTTCAAATCTGCACATGACAGCATGGCAAGGATATAAATGCATGGTGGAGAGATAGCCCACTGTGGTGTGGGCATGTGTGAGTTCTGCCTGCCCCCCTTCTTGCCCATGGATCACAGGGAGCAGGTTCCCTGTGGATGACCAATTAAAAGGAGAGTGCAGCAACCTTCTTTTGCTAAGCCACTTAGTGCACAGTCATATCTCCTTCCTTCCGTTTCCTTCTTCCTCTGACCCTGGTATATAATGTGTTTTATTGGGACAGAGTGAAGAAAAACCAATTTTTATAGGGTAATGAAAGTCAGAGGTCATAAGCTCCTCCCTAGACCCTCATTTGCATGTTCTACAATAAACACTTCTAGGAAAGACTTTTTATAAATAGCCTTGGGTAATAGACTGATCCCAAACATTTCCTTTTCTGAGACAAAATTTTTTTAATCTTCACACAAGGATATGTTTATTGATTTTAGAGAGAAAGGAAGGGAGATAGAGAGACACTGATGTGAGAGAGATACATACGTTACTTGCCTACCATATGCACCCTGACCTGAGATCAAACCCACAACCTAGTTATTTGCCTTGACAGGAATCAAACTCACAAACTTTTGGTGCACTAAATCACACTCCAACCAACTGAGCAACCAGGCCAGGGCTGAAACAGATTTTTAATACATAGGTTTCACACTGCAATTAGGGTTTGCTTCTCAACAAAGAATTGCCTCTAACCTTTAAGCAGTCATGTCTTTTCTACCACACTGAGATTGAGTTTAAAAATGGAATTTACACCAAAAGGCAGACGTGTCTTAGAAACGTAACTCATGAGTGAATTAATGATTCAACATATATTTATCAAGTGCAAGCTGTGAGCCATACATCATGCTGCTGCCCATAACTGATTCTCTCCAGAGGCACCTACTGATAATGTAATTGCTACACTCTGAACCAGTGATATAGACACTTCCTGGCACATTGGAAGCATGAACTCTGGAGACAAACATCCTGACATCAAACCCAGGCTCTGCCACCTGCTAGATATATGCCTCTGGCCAAGTAACTTACTCTCATTTCCTCAGTTTCCCCATCTATATATTGGGATTCATAATAGAGCAAGTTTGGGGCTTCACTGGGAGGAAAGCACATGCATGTAGGGCTTTCCAGCGCCATACTGGCATTATGAAACTTATAGACATTTATTAATATCTTCATATGGGAGAAAGGAAGGTCCTGTTTTCTGAAGAACCTGAGGTCAGACCTATGCTTTTAAATGGGGAGCAGGAACCACCCTGTGTAGAGACTGTGAGGGAGAGGACGACAACCATGCTCTCATCACCCATAGATGGGACTTACACCTGCCCACACAACTTGTGGGCTAGTCCCAGCAAGAGAAGCTGAGAGATAGGTAGGAGCCCCATGGAGACCTTATCTGCTTCCTTCACATGGACTCTAGATACTAATGTCTAGAATATCTAGAGTCCATGTAAAGGGACCATGGCCAGGAGGTCCACAAGCTCACAGACAAGACTCCCACCCTTTTGTGACATCAATATCTTTGAGTTGTTTAAGGTGGTGGTTTTACTTGTAGGGTTTGTTAAAATGATAATAAATGATAATAATAAATGATCATCATGAACCAAATAAAAATTTAAAATTGGTAGTTATCTAGCTAGTAAAGCATCTGTATAGAATATTCATACTGCATATTTTATAAAGGGTATAAACATGTCAGTGCTTATGGAAACTGTGTGTCTCTTGAAAAAATATAAGTATCCCAAAAGAGCTTGCAGTGGAGATAGGGATGTGATTTTAAGCAGAGGTGCCTGACTTGGCAGGATCCGTATTTTAGATGGATGACTCTGGCTGCTGTGTGGGCAAATTTGAAGGGACAGGACTTCAGTTAGGAGGTCAGCTGGGAGGCTTGTGCAGCAGCCCTGCTAAAGGGGCAGGATGCCTGCAGATCATCACAGCGGCCTCTGGGAGGAGTGGAAATATGTGGGAAATGCTTAGAAGTGACATGTGATATCTTCAACTTCAACCTATCACCCTCCTACCTAAAATCTTGAATATCCCCTTGTTGTATAGAGAACAGAATTGATACTCCTGGGAATGGCAAACTTCTACTCAGATGCCATCTCCTCGAGGAAGACTCACTCCAGCCATCTTTCCCTAGCCCCCAACCCCAGTTCTCTGCTAAGTTTTCCCTCTGATCTCTTTTCTGTATCTGGGATGGTATATTTGTGACTTACTTACTTTGTTATTTTACTGTCTTACCCACTCTAGTGCCCTCTCAGAGACTTTAGCTGTTCATTGGAGACTTTGGTCCATCCATCATTCTCTTTCTCCCAATTTAGTTTGTGTGATTATCGTTGCAGTTTGATCATTTCTACTCTTAGTCCAGGACATTTTCAGACCAGCTGTCTTAACACAGAGTTCTCTATTTTCAAGCCTCAGCCTCTTTGGGTCACAAGTTACAGAAACAACCTACAATTAGCTTAAGGAAAATCAGTGGTATCATAGGTACGTTTATAGCCTCATATAATTAAGAAATCTATTGTTACCATGCACATAAATGGCAACATGATGTTAGAATCCCATCAGTATAACCTGGTCCAGGTCCTTCTCCTGTCCTACCCACAGCTCAGCTCTCTGTACCACTGCTCGTCTCTCAGGAAGCATCTCTACACATGGCTTTGCTGAGGCTCAGGCCTGGCCAGCTGCAGGTGGACTGCACTATGGCCCATCTCAGAAGGACACATTATCAGAGGGAGAGGAGATTATAATAATGAAGGCAGTGAGCTCCAAAGTCTTTAATAAATTTAGTAAAATTGGAGCAAAGAATGCTTCTAAGACTGTCTACAAATGGATGAAGTAGGCAGTTAACACTTTGCATAATGGACTGTATGAAATTTATGAAATTTATTTTCTTTTTGTTTTTAAATTTTATGTACACAATATAAAAGAATTTCACCTTAAAAATCCAGTGTTTATTTTACTGATTATACCAGTGAATCGTGGGCATAATTCTTGTCCTTTGTTATTTGTTAATGCTTTAGATCCAATTGCATCAAAATATTCTAGACTTGAATATTAGAAGGGAATTTTGTTTCTTTTGCTTTGTTTCATTCTATTTGCTTTGAGTTTTGGTTTTGCCTGTCTGAAGAGAGACTTTTGGGTTGTACTACAACCAAGTATTTCTTTTTTAATGCTTAGGATTTTAAGACACTCCAGAAAAAGTTACCTTTTTCATCAAATAACACACTTTCCCTTGCAGAAAGGAAAAATAAAGTGGTGTCCTGAAACACTTTTGGTCTGTGTAGTTATTCTTTCTGGCCCTCTGGTGACAAAGCATTCCTCAACAGGGAATCACTGTCATGTGGTCCTTCAATGCCTCCTGGCCTGTGCCTGATCCTCTAAATGATGCTGTACATTTGGATGGGCCTGCTTGTACTGGAGACTGGCATCTGATTGATGAGGCTCCAAACAGGGGTGGGGGAGCAATGGTCCAGCAGGAAGGTCGGCAATGCAGCTGCTGGTTGGCTGTGATTCTGAGAACAGCACAGGGGCCACGCACTAGCAAGCTCACAACATAATGCTAAAAGGTATGACCTGTCTGGCCTCAGGTTTTGAAAAATGCCAGAAATCTGTGTACAAGCAGTCCACTTCTCCCGCCATCACGGGGTTCAGCAGATTAACAAGTTCCAGTAGCAGGGAGAGAAGCCCAGAGATGATACTCAAATCGTTGGCTGGGCAAGGAGTCCTCTGGAGAATGCCGGTCTGTCTGTGCCATTCAGCTGCAGAGAGGGATGAGGTCAAGCTTTCAATCACCATTTGCCCCTTTGAAGGGAATTGCAGTTTTGTGGTAGGTGTTGTTATTGAACTGAAAACTACAACTAGAGATTGCTTTTAAGGTGTTTGCTTAATTGGAAATACCATATTCTATGCACTTCTGATAGTTTATGCTAAAGGGTTTGTATAGAGCACCAAAAAATGGCTCCCTTGTTGCCATAAACTTCAGGGCAAGCATTGATTCTTTAGCAGAGTATCTTTGTTTTGTAGGGTCCAACCAGGAGTAACATAATAAATATTGTCACAGCTTTGTAAGCTCTTAGTAAGCTGAAAGGATGCAATCTGCAAAAGTATTTCAGAAGAATGAGAATCATTTTTCTACATAAATTAATAAGCTTAGCCACAATGAAGCCAACACACCACCAGCAAAATAATTCCATTCATTCTGTTGACTGAAGGGCCACCTCCTTAGTTTGTACTGGACTGGAGACTTAACATCTGAGGATGGCCCAGAGCTCTCTAGGCCACTAAAGGATGAAGCTACCAAAGGTGTGTGGATCCCTGAAAACTGCCTATAGGGCCCCACAAAGTTGCCCCTTACTTGATGGTTTTTAGAAGTCCACTTGGTGAATGTCTTGCTCTTGTTTTTACTGCAGAGATTCCCTCTCTAACTACAGACTCTCATGCCTTAAATCCATATTTCAGTCTTTACCATTCAACTTCCCAAGTAAAGAAAAGCAAGAAAGATGATGGAGATTACTGCCATGTGCCTCTTTACAATTGGAATACATGCTGAGATATGTCTCTTTAGGTAATTTTGTGGTTGTGAGCACGTCACAGATTGCACTCACATAAACCTACTGGTATAGTACATTACACACTTAGGCTGGGTGATATGCCATCCCCATATATGCTATCCATCTTTGACCCAAGAGTTTGTTATGCAGCTCATTACTGTATGTACTCTTTATATCCAGAATTTGCTGTACTATTGATGTTCAATACTCTCTGGGAAATTTTTCTTGGTCAGCACAGGTAAAAGAAAATGTTCACAGCTTTGTCACTTATGGCAAAAACTCATATACATCTTTATCATAATACTCAATATTTTTCAATGAAATTGAATGTGTAATCCAGAAATAAAATAAAAAAATAAAAAGTTTTAAATTGTGTTCTATTCTGAGTAGAGTAGTGTGATGAAATCTTGCATTGTTAGCTTCACCCAGTCTAGGACATGAGTCATCATATAAGCTTCCAGACCATTAAGTCAGTTTAATATCTATCAGGATCATCAGATAACTGTATTGGTTTCACAGTGATTGTGTTGAAGTCACCCTTACAGTATCCTAATGCTATCTCACAATGCCTATGTCATTAACTTAATTTGAACATTTCACTTCATCACAAGGGGGATGAGTATAGTATTATAAGACATGTGAGTCAGAGAGAGCATATTTACATAACAATTACCATAGTATATTGTTAAAATTGTTTACTTTATTATTATTTTTCACTGTACCTAATTTATAATTAAACTATGATAGCTTTAGATGTATAAGAAAAAACATAGTACATATAAGGTTTGCTATTATCCATGATTTCAGGCTTCCACTAGGGGTGGAGGAATACATTCCCAGAAGATGGGGGGCCTACTGTACCTATTTTTCAGAAGAAGATTGAGAATGAAGAGGATAAATAGCATGTCCAAGGCTGCACAGTAAAAAAGTGCCAGGATATTGCACAGCATGTCCCCCCTCCATGATTTTAGAAACAGGTTTTAAACACAGGAACTACTTTTTCCCATGTTGTTTGTCAAGGTAATGTATGGTGAGTCTTGAGTGACTTGCTATAGGCACTGATGATGGGGCAGTATGAGAGGGCAAAATTAGTGAAAAGTTAAGGGAGTTTCCTTCCTGAATTTTTGAACATTTATTAATACCTGAAGGCAAAGTTCATTGCTAGCTAATATTTTACTAATACATTTGCTAGGACAAAAGCAAACTCCCCACACTAACAGTGCCAATTCTTGGCCTTATCAATAAAATGGACAATTCTGGATTTTCTATTTTGATGAAGCTTATATATAATTTATCTTTTAATTTCTGACTATGTGAGAGGATCTTGCCCATTGTTGAGATCATGTGATTTTTTTGGAATAGAAAAAAGTTTTCCAGAAATTACGGGTTTAGGTCACAATTTAAATGTCACCAATGCATAAGAAATAGATCTTGCCTTAATTTGAACAGGTTAAAGGCTAGTTCTGTCATCTGGTGGTTAGGCACTACTTTTCATTTGTTAGGAGATCTGTGTCTTTTATTAACCTGTCTAGTAATATGCCCTAGTGCATACATGATGGTTTCCACAATAAGAACTATTTACATTTAATAACATGAGTACAGATAAATTGGAAATGTTCAACAAATGTCAACATTTTCTAAATTTAGCTCCATTGAAAACATTTGTCAGTGTTCTGTATTTCTCACAGTTAATTCTTCTGGTTCCATAATTCATAGTATTTGTATGGGCATGTGTGCATGTGTGTTTGATGTGAAGACTGAGATATCTTTAATTAAGTCCAAAGTGTATAAAATCTAATTATATGTCTGTTGTATATAACTAATTTTTTCTTGTTTTAAGCCTCTGAACCTAGCAATTCATATTTCCTGAACTTTGAATTTGACATCTGATGAAAGAAAACCATTTTTACTTTAAGTGCTGATTTTGAAAGATTTCTACTTAGATCTTTTTAACAGGCTCATGTTTATACAAACTCTCCTTTTCTACCTCTTCTTATACCAAACTGTTCTTCTTTTGTAGGTTGTTTTCAATTTTTAAATCACCTTCATATACATTATTTCATTTTCTTTCTTATTCAGAGAATTCAAGTAGAAAAAAAGTTCAAAGACTGATATAACAAACTCCATGTTTTTCCCACTAAGAATTAATGACAATGTGTCATATATTTTTCGAAGTCTTGTGAGAGACATTAAAAGATAGAAACCAGCACGCAATAATTCCTCACTTTTCATGACAAGAGATGTGAAGAAGGGTGGGGAGAATCAAATAAAAGGAGAAAGAAAACAGACTGTAGATGAGAATGCATTTATACAGTTCCTTCCTGAATTTTTGAACACTTATTAATACCTGAAGGCAAAGTTCATTGCTAGCTAATATTTTACTAATATATTTACTAATATATTTCCTTCAGTTTTAATTTGGACCTTATAAATTTTTTTCTATGCTTTTAAACAAGGCAACTATCCACTAGGCCCATTGAAAGGTGAGGTGGTGGCTTTGGGCAGAACTGGATCTTCCTCTCCTGGCCATTTCTGATGTCAAAAGAGTAGGAAGCTGGTTTGGCTCAGTGGATAGAATGTTGTTCTGTTGACTGAGGGGTCCCAGGTTCGATTCCGGTCAAGGGCATGTACATTGGTTGCGGACACAACCCCAGTAGGGGGTGTGCAGGAGGCAGCTGGCCAATGTTTCTCTCTCATCGAAATTTCTAGCTCTCTATTCCTCTCCCTTTCTCTCTGTGGAAAATCAATAAGATATATTTTTTTTTTAAAAAAAAAAGAGTAGGAAGACAATCTAAAGAGAATTAACTAAAATACTATATACATTTTCTTCTTGTCTTCTCTTTATTCTCCACCAGAGTTTTGTTAGAGGCACTGTAAAACATGAGGTTCCAGAGAGATCAAGAGGGCCTTGTTCCTTGAGATGCCTTCAGCCCAAAATCTGAAAAGGACATTCAAGTACATGATGAGAATTATGCTTGAAAATCTGGAAGGAGGTGGAAACATTTTGTTACATGAATATCAGATGGGGAAGCAATCTCTGACAGAGCTGTGATGTGCTTCTTTCTACAACATGATGCTTGTTTTCCCCATAGAGCTTAAAGAAGAAAAGGAAGAAAAAGAAATGTGCATAGCCTTCTTCAAAGACAGCTCCTTCTGCTGAGAATGTGTTGCAGGCACAGTCATTCTAAAGGTAGGATATTTCTGAGGGCAAAAGAAAGTGAAAGGCTTGTGAATTTGAGCTCAAATTATGTGCTCTTATCACCTCCGTGGCCTGACTTTGATCAGCTTCATCTCTGAGACCATGATGGCCCAAAGAAAGAGAAAGATGGAAGTAATATGATGTCTTGAACCCCTCAAGGTCAGCTAAAAATAGTGGGCACAACTTGTTAGCCTCCCCTCACAAAGACTAATCTACTAAGATCCATCTCCCAATTCTTAGAGCACCCTCACCTACACACAGTAAAGTGAAGAAAAACAATGGTGTCCACAGAGAAAAAATAGAGGTCTAATTCCTCATAAAGCTATGCTACCCAATGAAAATAGCAGAGGAAGGAGAAGCAAGGCTTTTGAGAGTGTTCTATGTACCATGCTCTCATCTGCATGTGGCAAGCTGACTTTTTATCTCAGCTAATTACTGATTTTGTGGTTCATCTACACACTTATAATGTTAGCATTTTTCTCCATTTCCTTAAAGTCCAATGAGTGATTAAAATTGGCCCTACTGTTTTATACTTTCTGTGGGGAGCAAGGCCCAGCAGCCCATCTGCTGTGGAAATTTTTGAAAGACACAGAAGGTACATTATTCTTAGACAAAAGGATTTCTCTTGGTATTTGAAATTGTTCTCAGTCTTTCATCCTTTCTTTCCTTGGCCTCTGCAATGCCCATGTTGTGACCATATGCCCAAAATATAACCAGTGCATGTTTTCCCTATACTTTACGTGAACATCAATAAAATGCTTCAGCAACTCACTGAGTTTCTTTCAAATAAGATTCCATTCTATTTTAAATAATAAAATAAAATTAGTATATGAATATTTCAATTATTTATCTATCAATATATAGATGGGAATAGATGAAGAGATTGCACTGCAGACATAGACATCTTTATGGTTTTAAGAGGAAATTTGGTCAACCACAACCCAATCTATATTTGAAGGTTGATGTTTATGTCCATAGTTCTCCATGATTACTATGAGATTAACTATAACTCTTCTAAGTTGTCTAAGAATGTGTCTTTTGTTTTATTCATCACTTGCATTGCCTACTTTTCTTTTACATTTAAATTTGTTTCTAAATTTTAATAAGGCTATTTGAATGTTGAGTACACATGTCTATTTGCAAATTCTTATAATAAATTTTCTATCATTAAAGTATTTGAGAAAGTCATAGTATATGTGAAATAATGTAAATTATGGTTATTTATAATTTAAATATTATAATAGACCAAATATATATATATATATATATATATATATATATATATATATATATATATATATATATATAAACATAGCTAAAAATATCTTATCTATTATTTTCAAGAATCTTTGGTGGTGTTCTTTACATTATTCTAATCATTGTAGAATACTCCATGTATAAATATAGTCCTTATTTTTTAAATTGCCACTTGACTTCCATTAAAAGATTTCCCTGTTAGTGATGAGAATTTTAATACTGAAATTCAATTAGCCTATATTGAATTCATACCCACTGTCAGATACAAAAGAAATGCCAATGACTCAAAGACGATTCCCCCTCTTGTGCATGTTTTCCATTGAGTGTTTTCTCCTTTTTCCTTCCTCCTTTTTACCCTGCCCTTTCAATCAACCTCATTTATTTCTGCATGCTTCTTGTTCCTCGTCTAATTTTCCCAGGACACAATGGTATCACTAAGTCTCACTGGGATTGTTCAATTTAAGGAACATTTCATAGATCAGTAGCTAAACTAGATAAAAATGGCAGAAAGCAGTAACCATCAATGACTAAGACCAACTTATAATGGAGTTGAAAACATGCCTTATCAGGTTTCCTCAGTGTGTATTTTCCACAAATAATACTTTTTACTTGCTTGCATGTGTGTGGGCAGTTGATGTAGCCAAATATTTTGGAACATTTGATACCCTACTTCATAAAAATGAGGTTATTTCAATATTTAGGGCAATCACTAGTCAGGATCCCATCTATATACATAAAATCTCAATGGCCAAAACAGTGGAATGATCAGAACAACCAGAATGACTGGTGGCTATGACACACATTGTGGTGGCCAACCAGCCTGAGTCTGGCCCTGATTGCCCCCCCACCTGGCTGGCCCGGCCCCTCATAGGCCCCCAACACCCTGATCAGGAGTTGGACTGGCCAGGGACCAATTGGTGGTGTGGCTGACCTGCCAACTGCCCATGGTCTTTCCCCGCTGCTGGCTCTGCCCAATGGTCCCCCATAGGGGTGGGTCAGCTGGACCCAATGTACACGAATTGAATTCCTGCACCAAGCCTCTAGTTAGTTAATAAATTATAGTATCCTTTTACTAACCCAACACTTCTAGGGATTTGTTTTTATGTTTTTAATACCAATTCTGCATACACAATGAAAAGGTAGCTGTAAGATCTCAATCTCCAGCATTTCTTACCCCTCCACTCTGCAGCCATAGACTCTGAATACTGCTTAGTCATGGCTTGGGAATGTCAAGTTGAAACACTTATTTTTGGAGATGTCTTCATTTCCTTCAGATTGAAGTCCTGCACTGGTTCTGCATCTATCCCACATTACAAGAATGTAAAGTAACTGGCAATTATTAGAGAATCTGAGCAGTTTTATATGTTACTAGAAGAAATACGTAGTACTAGTATATTCGAAACCAAACTTAACTTTGCTCTTGAATGCCCTGTTTTATTTCTGGCCCCCAGTGCTGACTACTCATTGTCATCATTTTAGCTTAGTAGGCATAGGGTTCTAACTATTTTTAATGATTTTAGTTTCCTTCAGGATGTGACAACACCTACACCTACAACAGTATTGACAACAGTACATTGTGGGGAGCCAGGAGTCCTGTAACCAACCACCTGGAGCTCACATCACTCTTGGCATACAGGAATCATTGCCACCCCAGCTTGAAGGCCAATGATAATGACTCAGTGTCTCCTTAACTCATTAGATGTGTACAACCTTCATCAAAGCTTAAGAATAAGGCTCAAAGACAGAAAGCATTGGTATTTGTTACAAGCTTGGCTTATACATTTTAAGTGGCTGATTCTTTGTTGTCCTTCTAGGTTTGCTGGTGACAGTGTGACCTTCAGTGAAGATGGCCCATCCATCACAAATTGAACTTTTCACTCTGTATTATGCTTATTTCATCTTTGCAAGGAAACCTTTGTCCAAAGCCTTGTTTACGACTCATGAGGGAGTTTCAATCTGTGTATTGCTGTAGCTCATGTAAGGCCCAGTACTGGAGTAGAGAGCACCAGTTCAGAATTTCCAAAATAAACTGCAAATGGTCACGTAAATATTTATCTATCATTTTTCATCATCTTATTGTGTAATGAAAATTGTTTTTATTATATTTTTAATATAAACCAATTATTATATTGGTAATAGTGATTACGTAATATGAATCTGAGACATCTCCTTAGCATTACAGATATTTTACATTTGTTCACATCAGTAGAATAAAATTTTATTTGATATAATATAAGCATGGCTTGTAACTATTAATCATCAGTTCTTCTAAATTATTAGGCAAAGAAAATGTCTTTCAGAATTTTGCTACTGGAATCTTTGAGTAAATTCTCATAGCATTATTGTGTCTTCTAAAAGCGAAAATTAGAAGTGTTTAGTAACAGGAAAATAAATAAACAAATCAAGATCTTTACCAAATTCCAGATTAAAATAAAATTTTCAATCACTCATCATCCTGGGGGAAAAAAAAAAAAAAAAAAGAATTCCTGATTTGGAAATGCATTTTTCTGGAAGTTTGACTTTAGAATTGTGTGGCACCAGAAAGAAAAGTGGCATTTGGTTCACAAGTTGCACTTTATAAGTGAAATAAAACTGCTATTCTTTAACTATGTGCCTGAAGTATGGGTGGAATATGTGCCTAGAAGGACATATAAGATCTTGTTAAATATGTTTATCACATGGGGGTAAGATTATGTATGAATTATAATTTTGTTAAATATTTTTATATGTAAATAGAATTACATATAACAGATAACAATGACACATTTGGTTGATATAATATTTACATTGTATGTTATTTGACCAATTTTAAGCACCAATTTTGGAGAGGGTGTTACATTTATTTCCCCCCAAATTTCAGTATTGTATGATTCTACAAAATATATTGGAGACTGCTTTTTAATTGACTCATAAATATCCCAGTTGTATGCATTAAGAAAGAAGCAAGGAACAGATTTTCATACATAATCTAGAAATAACAGAAATGAGCTAACAAATGAAGTTGAGACAAACTCATAGTGAGCATGCTGACAGGAGCAGTGGTTGAGTGGGTGCCTGGGCTAGGGTGGTAGAGAAATTGAGCAAAAAAAGAAAAAAAAAAACAGCAACTCATGACACAGACAATAGTGTGGTGATTGCCAGAGGAAGGAGGAAGGGGGATGTGAGGAGGTTATATGAGGGATAAATGGGGATGGAAGGAGATTTGACTTGGGGTGGTGAAAACAATACATTGTACAGATGATATGCTGTAGAATAGTGTACCTGAAACCTATTTAATTTTGCTAACCAGTGTCACCCCAATAAATTTAATAAAAAGGAGGAAAAATAAATGAGAAACCAAAGAAAATCAAGTATCATGCATTTGAGGAAGTTCTTCTAAGTGAAGTATCTTCTCTGAATTTAAAGCAAATGGGAGCTTTGGCTATCTATGAGTGAGGCCTGCTAGAGCACATTGAGGAAGCTGACATAGCATGGCTGGTGCCTTGCAGAAGATGAGAGCAGAGCACACTGAGAAAGGGAACGGTGAATGTAGGGATCCTGATGTGGGAATGAATTTGGCATGAATGTGGCATGGAAAGCTTGATGAAGCCCAGGGCAGTGAGCAAGGGAGAGTGGAAGGAAGTGATGTCAAGGAAGTGAACAGGGACATGTCATCTGTGGCTTTGTTTCCCACAATAGGAGTTTTTATTTATTTTAAAATGATAGAAGGGAGAAAGGACGTATTTGCCCAATATAGGGAATTTCCAGTTGTGTAAATGCTCCACTCTGCAGAGGTCGAGCATATATCTTCACTCCTTAATTGAGGTTTGAATTTAGTGACAAATTTCCAAAGAATACAATATGGAAACAGGGAGAGACAGGTAGACTTTATAGAAGCTCAACACTCAGGACCTCAGACAGGTGATCAAGCTCAATACCAACAGCGATAAGTCACATGGAGAACAAGGACCCCTACTATGATATGATGAGAAGGGCACTTTACTTCTGTAGTCTTAAACCTGTAGCCCAAGCTTAATCAGGAGGGGAAAAATAAAATCAGACAAATCCCAATTGAGAGGCATTCTATAAAACACTTGACCAGACTCATAAAAATTTTTAAGGTCATAAAAAAAAGGAAGTATTGTCTGGCTGGCATGGCTCTGTGGTTGAGTGTTGACCTATGAACCAGGAGGTATTGGGAAGTATGCAGGAATCAGCTGATCAATGATTCTCTCTCATCATTGATGTTTGTATCTCTCTTTTCCTCTCTGAAGTCAATAAAAATATATTTTTTAAAAAGCACGGAAAATCTGAGACACTGTCAGAGACAAGTGGATACTAAGGAAACATGACAATGAATTATAATGCAAAGTCCTTGGTGGGATTCTGGGACAGAACAAGGACATTAAGGAAAACCAGGAAACCTAAATAAAGTACAGAGATTATTTAATAATAATGTGTTAATATTGTTTTGTTAATTGTGAAAAATCTATCATATTAATGTAAGATGTTAATAATAGGGGCAATTGGGTGCAGGAGATATGGAAATACCATTATCTTTGCAATTTGTCTATAAATCTAAAACTTTATAAAAATAAAATAAAAACCACTTAGAGAAAAAGTGATGGAAACCAGGGGGACCTTTAAGAAATGGGAAATCCATATCTGACCTTTCTGACACATGGGGAAGAGAGTAGAAGCTGAGAGTGTTTAGAAGGCTTTTCTAGGTAAGAGCCAAGGGTGTGGGCTCAGTAAGAAAACACATTTGTGATGTATTTTGGAAATAGAGGATCTAGATAGGCCTTTGCAGTTTGGATGAGGTATGTGAGGGCAATTCATCTGTTGCCAAGCCCTTACATTTTCAGGGCCTGGGGAAGAATTGAAAAGAAAGCTCATGTACCATCTCTATAATATTTAGTTAATAAATCCAGCTAGCAGGTTGTTTTAAAAATATATGTTACATCTTTTAATCTTGCCAGACCAGGAAAGCCAGGTTTCAATGCAAAATTATCTGACTCAGGGAAATGGGGGGGGGGGGGGTGGGCTGGGGAGGATCAGGTCTGGTTCAATTCCTTCCTGTTCAATTTGGCAGGAAATTCTGATGTCTTAGTTCTGAGAGTAGCATCTAGAAGAGGGGAACATCCTAATCTCTTGAGAATGGACAGAGCTGGATGAGGCTAGAATGAGGTTATCTGAAAAGTAAAATGCAGGGAAGGACCCCCTTTAACAGTGGTGCTGAGTTAGATTTGAAGGGCAGAAGGCATGGCACCTCTATTTAGAGAGATGGAGGATGCAGTGGAAGGGTGGGAAGGAGAGGGAACAGGGTTTCCTCTGTCTTTGTGTCCTTGTTATATTTGAGAAACCCAAATTCTTCCTGATGTCCTGGGGTTTGGGGCATAGTGTTTGTTTTATTGTTTCAGTTTCCTTGTCTGGTCAATAAATAGACATTTTTTCTCACATAGTTAAATTATGAGATTGAAATACTCTACTCCTGCAAGTTCTTTGGGGAAAAAGGCAGACGTTTTGCAGGGGATAGGAGAACATTTAGGTGGATCTTCTTCTGTATTGGAAAGGTACAAACTTCAAGTTATAAGTTAAACACTGGATGCTTTGTACAACATGACTACAGTAGCACTGCTGTGTGGTGTATTTGAAAGTTGCTAAGAGTAAATGCTAAAAGTGCTTATCACAAGGGGAAAAAACAACAACATTTTGCTCTTCTTTTATATTTATTTATTTATTTATTTATTTATTTATTTATATCTCCATGAGATGATGGATGCCAACTAAACCTGTCATGGTCATCATTTCCCAATAAGCCAAGACAACATGCTATGCACATTAAATGTACACAGTAACATATGTCAATTATATATCAGCAAAAATGAGAAAAACATGAAAAGATCACAACCTTCTCTGAAAACTTGTAAGAAAAAGAAAGACAAGTGTAAGAAGGCCTAGAATGTTTTATATTTTCATACATTTATTGCCATGCATGCAACGATGTGGCCAGAAAAACAAAACAAAACCAAAAAAAAACACCCCACAATGAATAGAATATATGTTGAATGCTAGTGTTTTTTTGTTGTTTGTTTGTTTTGTTTTGTCTTTCTTTTTCAGACATAGTTACATTTTTTTTAACCTTAGTATGTGATTGTGGAAAAATATTTTAGACTTTTTACTCATTAATCCAAGTGAAAAGTGATAAAAATGAATATATGACTTGTTCTCAAGGAGAACTATGAAGAAACTAAGGATTTCAGATGAATAGCTTCAGAGTGGACCTCACTGGACACTCTAGACCAGGGCCTTTTCCTGGACCAGGATGTCTCCACCTGCTGAGGGGAAGCTGCCTGTGGTCTCTGACTTGGGTTCTTTTTTAAAAAAAATATTTTCTTTTATTGATTTTAGAGAGGAAGGGAAATGGAGAGAGAAATAGAAAAATCAATGATGAGAGAGAATGATTGATTGGCTGCCTCCTGTATGCCCCCTACTTGGAATCAAGCCTGCAACCTGGGCAAGTGCCTTTGACCAGAATTGAAATCTTTCAGTCTGTAGGCTGACACTATCCACTGAGCCAAACTGGCTAGGGCTGAGTTAAGTTCTTGGTGGTCACCATTTTACCATCTTCCTGGGGTCCAGAAGGAGCAGGTATTATTCCTAAATCAGTAATCCGCCCAGTCTTTGAAGCAAAACTTTCTTCTAAGGGCAAAGTAACTTTTTGGAATTAAACTGAAACCTAAGAGAATTGCGAGGGACTTAGATGTTCACTTGTTAAAGTCTCTGAAAGAAAAAAATAATTCTCCAGGTTTAAGAGACATTTTCTAATAGCTGAAATGCAAAATTCTGATACTTTCAAATAATTTATAAATGATTTAAACCTCTCGACAACCAATCACACAGTCATCATTATGGCCATTTCAATGTGGAGACAGAGAAGGTCATAAAATGACTTCAAGATCACACAATTAATGAATTTCAGGATGGTATGAAAGCTTAGATTTGTCAGTTTCAAAATCCACAGTTTTAAAAGTTGTACTGCCCTGCCCCCTCTCGCTGAAAATAGATGCCTGTCTCTAAGATTTGACTGTGGTGTTGGGCTTCTGTCAATTTAAATTTGACTTTGTTCTGGCTTCTAAAGCACTCAGACAGACACTTGCCAGATGGGCAATATTGAAATAAAAGCAGAACAACCAAAAAACAACAAAAAAAAAACAACTGATAGATCCCTTTGTGGAATAAGGATTGTAATCTTTTATTTATTAAGATGTTATGTTAAATATTTGAAGAGATCAACATTTAATTTTAAAAAATCTGTTGAGTTTGAAGTGAGCTCATGGATTATGAATATCCAAGGAAATAACATCACAACATCTACCATAACTTTTGCATGGAAAAGCTCTTTACCTACTTGTTGTAAAACTTTATTTCATTGAGATTAAATATAGTAAGCTGAGTATCACCCCATTTTCAATTACTCCCATTGAATTCAATCTGGACGTCTGACTTAGAAGGGATGCCAAGCATATGGCTCTTAAAACCACACACGATGGAAAGAAAACCCAGACCATTCTGAGACACATTGTCCATCAACAGCTAGCACCAACCACTAACAGGTGAATGAGGCTATCATGGTCCATCTAGTCTCAGGTTAGCTTCTCAAAGTGAACTCAAGGGATACCCATAGACAAATCATCCAGAAAATCCTATCCCAGTTTGCTAACCCAAAAACTCCTAAGCAAATAAAATGCTTATTTTCAACTAAAGTGTGTGTGTGTGTGTGTGTGTGTGTGTGTGTGTGGTGTATTACACAGAGATGAATAGCTGATACATTAAGTAAACTTAATATTATATATGTTGTACATTTATAAGTTATGATTACTGGTTGACATGTGCAATAGTAGAACAATACCAAAACTTGGAGTGACTTTAACTTTTAATAACAGGATGACTTTATAAATATCACCTACTTTTATGCCCTGTTTTTTTATTAGTAAGTGGGAGTAATATAGAATAGAATGACTTACTGTGGTTAAATTTTTGTTGCATCCCTTTTGGATGCCAGACTATTCTCATTCAATCTTTGAATTTGTCCATATCAGAGAGTAGGTATGGATTTCTTAAAATTATTTGAGGAATTTTTTAAATCACATGAGTTGATGATCATGGTAGCTTCCACAAAATGGGTACTGAGAATACTGGGCAGGGTCCTATGATCTGAGGAAAAAAGGTATTATCAGAATTATTTTTTATATTCAATAAGGAACTCTTCCCAATACATAGTTGTAATTGTCAGAGGTAGTTATAGATTGGAGACCTTGATTCTGGGTCAGAAAGTTGGTAAATGTGAGAATTACTCTTGACATATCACCCCTGGGGTGGTTTTTTCACTCCTGAAATTTTGAGAGCTTGTGATGTGAGGCTTAAAATTAAAGACCAATACTCAGTGCTGCCTTGACATCTGGTAAAACTGCTATTTTAGTTCTACCCACAAATTCCTGGTCCTGTAGATAATGTTCCTACACCATGTGTGTTGAGAGAACCAGGAGCACTTCCAGTTTATTTTTGAGTAGTGGGTTTCAGCTCTCTGACAGCTCAAGGATTTTTTAAACAAGCAAGTCATGGAAACCATGTGGCACCTCACCCTTTGGGACCTGTGAAGCCTGCCTCCCACTGCTCCTACTGCTTCTCTGTGTGCCCTAGTGCAAAATTCATGTCACCTACACGGTGTGTGGTGTCCATCCTTGGGCAGTGAGTATATGTAACTAATTAACATTTGTCAGTCTCATCTACCCAGTGTTGAGTACTGTATGTACATCTATTTCCATTATCCTAAAACAAGAATCCTTCCCTTATCAACTATCAACAAGTTGAAGGAGAGATAATGAGAACAGAGCAACAACTGAAGACTGATGCAAAGATAATTTTTACCTCCAGGTAGATGGACAGCTTGAGCAGCTACCTGGGCAGCAAGACAACCTTGAGGAAATAGCCTATCTGCCATTGAAATGGCATACACCAAACCTTACAGTGCAGCCTGCTCACCTGAAGACACAGGTCAGAATCTTATGCTATCCTTGCTTGAATGTAGGTTTTAAAAAGTGACATTTTTCTGGACTCTATAAATCTTCTGGGGTCATGGACAGAATTGGGTGAATCATGTGGCTTAAGTGATTGACTAGATGTGAAGTCTATTCACCTCACAACCTTGTGAGAAAATGATGTTCAGAGCATGAATGTACTGGACGACATTTTTAGAAATGAGGAGCTAAACTGCTCTGTATCTTTGACCACGCTTTATGCCTGTCAATCAGGAGCTTTCAATAACCTGTATATCTGCATATTCTCCCAGCTTCCCTGCCTGCCCCCAATGTATTTTGAGCTCACAATGAAGACCTGCAGAAAAATGCTTGGAGTTGAGTGGGTCACTGCTTGTTTCTGGGGATCACTACCTATTCAGAACTAATAGCAGCCAGCACTGGTCTAGAATAATTTTTTAGACAATTGTATTAATTTCATTTTTTAAATATATATTTTTATTGAATTTATATATATATATATATATATATATATATATATATATATATTGATTTTTAAGGAAAGAGAGAAACATCTATGAGAAACATTGATGGGCTGCCTCCTGCACACCCCCTGCTGGAGATCAAGCTTGCAATCCAGGCATATGCCTTGAGCAGGAATTGAACCAATGACCTCTTGGTTCATGGGTCTACATTAACCAACGAGCCACACCATCCAGGCACTATTTAATTTCCTGATATCCACTTAAAATGTAGCCACCTCTTTCTCCAATATTTTACTAAAAAACAGCAGATAATTCATCTTGTCTCCCTTTCAGAGGTGAGTTTCTCTTTGGGATGCTGGGTCTTTGGTGGCCTTGATACAGCATCTCTCTTGTGGCTTAATAAATGTTTAACTTTGCAGATTAACCGGCATATTTTCCTTTTGAGGGTGGAAGCAAACATCTGTACTCCTTTCCAAATTATAAGTTTAGTAAAGAGGACAAGGGAAAAGGAAAATGCCCACCTCTCTAGGTTCTAGATGTCAGTATTGAATTCATTTTAGCCATTATCATCCTTGGATTTAAAACATACTTTTCAAGATTTGCCTGAGATTGCCATATTTACATATAAATTATCTGGCCTCTAAAAAGGACTTGGAAAGGTGTGCTACTTTTGGCTGTTACCATGTCACATGAAACAGTAAGAGCAACTTGAAGCAGCCACGGAGGCAAGGGGAACCTGCCCCTCTCAGTCGTCAGCACCCAGAGTTTCTGTTTCTGTGTCTTCTGTGAGCTTTAAGCAGCTCCAGATGAAGCCTTCATTTCCTCAAAGCTTTCCACTTGTGGCAAAGCCACACAGGAAATGCAACCTACAGACTTATTTCAACATACAATAGTGTTACATAAAACGTGTCTATTATAAAATGTATAAGTTGCAATTTATGTTAGAATAACACACAACAATTTAACACTGTGGATAGGAGGATATTTGGCCCCTCAGTGGGTTAGGAGGGGCAGTGGTTACATAAATTTAGACATTCTACTTGACACACGTATCAACAATAGTTTCTGCTTTGCAATATATATTGTGTGTGTATATATATATATTATATATATCTCCACAAAGGAGCAGAGAGGCCAAAATCAATTTCCTTGATAATTTTCAAAAGATTGCAAGTATTTCTAAGTTGAGTATATACTGTACTTTCCCCTAAGGATGGGAATTATGAAAAGAAGAAGGAAGGGAAAGAAGAGGAGGAAGTGAAAGAGGGGGAAGAGAAGCAGAAGTAGATGTCATTTAAGGTATTTTTTCAGGGTGGAGGAACTTTAAGGCTTGGGCAGAACCACTAAAAAAGTGTGCTGTTCACAAGCGCTATACAGAAAGAAAGCCAAGGTGATCATATTGACTGATGTACTGCCTATTGGAATGGCCTAGTTTCTCTGTTGTCATTCCTTTTGACACTTTAGCTGGGCCCGATTCTCTTCATGATGACAAAGTCCACCACAAGGGAAATCAATCCCTAAAAGAAATGGCATCTAACCCAAACTGACCCTGCTAAGAGCAGCAACCCAGAACAATATGTGCAAGAAAATGGGTGAAGCCCTTTCATTTTCTTTAAAACTGGACTAGTATATATGGAGACGAGGAATTAAAAAATATTTTAAAAATTAAGTTGTTTTGAAGAAAAGTAATCTGCAAAAGGGAACTTGGTGCTCCAAAATCCTTTTTAAAATTCCATTATCCAAAAAGACAATGTTGACATCTATCATATGCTCCAACTCTCATTCACACTCTAAGTTTAAGTAACTCTCTTTGCTTTCTGAATCAGGTTTGGTCAGCCTGTTAATCATACCCACTGCTGTACTTCATGTCACATTTTGGTTCTGTTCCTATGAGATCACACAACTATATTGTACGTGATCCTTATGAAAGGAAGGCTTTGGATCTGAACATGTGACTAAGTCAAAGATGGAGAAAACTATGCACAGAAAATTTTGTATCAGTAGCATTTGCTGACCAGTTGCAGCCTGGAGCTTCTCACAAAGAAGTTCAAGGTGAGCACCAGTCCACTGTCAATCTCTGTTTTGGAACACTCATCCGAACACTGATTGCCATGGGAACTAGGGTACCACTGCTTCTTCAACAACAATTGTAAGTAAAAAATGCATTCTTGTGATGCATATATCTAGGGAAAATATCACAATCCATATAGCATGTCCTATTTAACAATACAAACTTGCCATATGTAATTGTCATGAATACAGTAGGTATTACATTATTTCTATTCAATAATTAATCACTATAGCCACCTCTGCATTTTTGCAAGTAGTCTAACATGGTCCCCCTTGGGTTTTCTGTCATCTCTGAATTTTAAGAGCTCTAGTGTCTCCATTCCTGAGTGACTCATTTCCAGCTCACAGTGAGCCCAAAGATAAAATCCAGATACTGTGCACTCCTGGATCTGGGAAAATCATTTCCTTTTCCATCATGGAGATTTGTACCCAGGAATTCTAAAAAAAAATCAGTTTTTGAACCCTCAAAACACAAAATATAAAATTACACCATCTTCCCCCAGACAATGGCTGCTGGCCAATGCCTGAATGAGAAGTTGCCCTTGGAGATTCCTGGGTGACTCAATCCTTCTGAACATGGTTTCCCAAGTATGCCTTCCCACCCCCCAATATTTTAATGACACCAAGAATAGCTTACAGCACAATTTTTAGGAGAGAAGAAACCATGCACATACATCTTAAAGTACAATGAGTAGATAGGGTTGCACAGATTTAATAAAAAGAGCTCAGTGTATTTGTCAATCACCTTAGTCATTGCTGAGCAAGTATTGGGTAGGATGAATACTTGCAAAATCCTGTGTAATGAGACATTATACCAAATGAAAAAAATATTCCTAGAGCTATTCTTCTCACTGAAGAGCATTAACAAGGCATTGAGATAAGGGACTATTATTATTTATTTTTTCTTTGTTTCAAGAAAAAAAAAAATAGATTTGGAACTAACCAATTTCAGAGTTTAATGGGCACATCACTTAGTACCTTTCCAATTCTTTGCTCAGTTTGGCACATTGGTAGCTTAATCTGACTATGAAGGGAGTATGTATTTCAGAGAAACTGACAAATAATAAAAATCAGGCTTCCTTCCATGCAGGGAATGGGTCATAATTCCTTCCTAGCCTACCATTGGTTGTTTCCTTCTCAACAAAGATGATTCAGAATTATGCTGATTGAGCAAATGCATATGAAAGAAGGGGTAAAAACAGAGTTTTAAGAAATAGGTCTCTGCCTGGCCAGCTTGGCTCAGTGGTTGAGCCTTGACCTATGAATCAGGAGGTCACAGTTAGATTCCCAGTCAGGGCATATGAATGAATTGCAGGCTCAATCCCCAGGGTGGGGCATGCAGGAGGCAGGCGATCAATGATTTTCTCTCATCACTGATATTTTTATATCTCTATCTCCCTCTTCCTTCCTCTCTGAAATCAATAAAACTATATATTTTTAAAAGAAACATTTCTTAACATTTTCTCATTGATTTGTTACCTGAAAAATTTAAAGTTCTGAAAGTTTAAGGTCTCTTGCCAAAAAAGAGGTTTTAAAGCTAACACCTTAATTTTAATGGAGAAAGGGAAGGACATGCCCTTCCCACCCAGAACAGGTAATCCAATTCCAGCCAGCAGCTATCTTTTAACAATGTGTTCATTTACATTTGAATGGCTACGCCTTTTGATAGCCCAAGGGCAAGTTTTCATGTAAACAAGTTTGCTTTGCAGTTCCCAGGGCAGAAAAAACAGGTTTAAAATTATTAGATTTTAAAATTTATTCTTAAAAATATAACAATTTATTAATTAAAAAAAACAAGGAAATTAAAAAACCTGATGAACAATATTAACTGTTGATTATAATAGAATCAGAGATATGGGAGGGGAGTGGACTGACAATTCTAGGGGAAAAGGGGAATGGTGGGTGCTGGAAGAGACTGAACATAAACTGTGCACCTATGGATGAAGACAATGGGGGGTGGGGAAAGGGCAGAGGGTGGGGTGGGAACCTGGTGGTGAGGGGGAATGAGGATCTTTTGTAATAATATGAACAATAAAGATTGATTTAAAATAAAAACAAATAAATAAATAAATAAAAATTGTCAGGAAAAAAATAAAAATAAAAATAAAAGAAACATTTCTTTATCAGAAGTAACAACTAAAGCAGCATTGACATGTTTAAAAATATATATATTTTATTGATTTTTTACAGAGAGGAAGAGACAGGGATAGAGAGTTAGAAATATCGATGAGAAAGAATCATTGATCAGCTTCCTCCTGCACAGCCCCTACTGGGGATGTGCCTATAAGTAAGGTACATGCCCCCGACCTGAATCGAACCTGGGACCCTTCAGTCCACAGGCTAAGGCTCTATCCACTGAGCCAAACTGGTTTTGGCAGCATTGACATTTTTATGATTAAGTATAGAATATCCTGTTTCTCATAATTAGATATAAAGAAATCCAGAGATATTGTAAACCTCTATAGTTAAATATAAACATATTATTTAAACACAATATTATTTTAAAATAACATTTTAAAAGCATAGTTTTAGGTATAGCAAATACTTATTTGTTTATGTTTAAAGTAAAATTTCTTGCCTATCTGTGAACATACAGCTAATGCTCTCAATATAATTTTTAACTAAGAAATTGTCTTTGACAAGTTTGTTAAATTATCTAAATATGTGGTAATGTTATTAAGAGTCAAGTTGCTCATATCTTACATTTTACATATAAGAATACACCCTGAGACCCCAGATTCATAAATCTAAGGAATATAAATGGCTAACATAAATTCTTACAATAAAAGAAACCGGTATTATATTGCAATATCATGTAACAGATATTAAATTTGCCCACCTACACTATCTCACAATCTTCACAAAATCCCAGTGGAAAAATGGTTATGGTTGTATAGGTGAAACTGAGTTCAGTAGAGTTTACATTTACTTAGGGCACCAGGCAGCATAATTTGGTGTAAAATGTTATCTCTTGAGGGCTCCATCAGAAAGGAGAAAAATAATAGTGAACCTTTTGGAAGGTAATTTGAGGTCCATCTATAGATCTGTTTTATGCTTGTAGTGAATAAAATAATTTAATACTGCAACAACAATGTTCCCTTTACTTATCCAGATACAAAAAAGAAACAGGTACTGTTACAATACAAATACCAGCTGGACTTATTTCCTCATAGAATATTTATTTTAGTTCAAATTCAATGCTTTCATAAAAATTTCCTTTAGATATAAATTTGCAAACATCAAAATATTATAACATACATGTTCAAATTTGTAAAATTGTATATAGATAATCTTTCATGTTCTGAAGAATGATATAATGCAAGTTAGTTATATATTCATTATACTATTACTTAGAAAGTATATAAATAAAATTAAGAATTTACTGGTAGAAGTAAATTAAAGTAGAGTGAGAGAGAAAATAACAGGCTTATTTTTGGAAAGATGAAAATTATATGTGACAACTATGAAAATTTAAATTAATAAGTAGCTTGTTAGAAAATTTACAAACATTATTAATTTATAAATAATGATAATTATTATAAACTTTCAAATATGTTTAGCTGATAAAAATGCATTCTTAAAAAGTAAAGTATCTATTAAGTAAAATTGAATAGTGGTTAAATTTTTTTCAAGATCAAGGCAGAAAATCAGTGATGATATAGTTGAACTCAATAATACCATTATTCAACTGGGTGTAATTAAAATCTATAGACTTTTTTATATCCAGCAGTAACATAATCCACACTCTTTTCAAGTTCACAAGAAATATTCACCAAGATAGACCACATACTAGTTCATAGAACATACTTTAACAAAAGTTTAAAAATAAAAATCATACAACATATGCTCTCAGATCACAATGTAAACTAAAAATAAATAATAAAACAATAGAGATTAAACAACACACTTATAAATAATACATGATTCAAAGAAAAAATATCAAAATACAATTTTAAATATTTAAGTTAATTAAAAATGAAAATACAATTTACTAAACTTAATGGAATTCAGCAAAAGCAGTAAATAGAGGGAAAGCCATAGCATTAAATAAATACACAAGGAAATAAAAAATACATAATATTAACTATCTAAAATTCCACTATACAGAACTAGGGGATAAGAGATGCAAATAAAACCCAAAGAAAAAGAAGAAAGAAAATAAGAATTATGATATCTATATATATAAAAGCCTATGTGACCGGGATGCCAGAACAACCAGAACAACTGATCACTATGATGCATACTGACTTCCAGAGGGCAGACACTCAATGGGGAAGCTGCTCCCTGGTGGTCAGTGCACTCCCACAGCCTACCTCCTGCAGCTGGCCAATATCCTATAGTCCCTCTTCTTTCTGGCATTCTCTGGCTGTCAGTCAGCAACCACCAGGAAGGTCCTGATTGGCCCTGATCACCAGCCAGGCCTAAGGACCCCCCACCTGTGCACGAATTTTGTACACTGGCTCTCCAGTCCTATATAATAAAAGGCTAATATGCAAATAGACCGAACAGTGGAATAATAAGAATGACTAAACAATTGGTTGCTATGATGTGAGCTGACCACCACCGGGCTTGTGTGGAACATGGTAGGCATTGGTTATGGTGGGATAGTGAAGCATGTAAGCAGGGGCACCAGACCAAGGCAGGGAGCCAGTCACTGTCATTGGGGTGAGCCTTTGCTGGCTACTGAAAATTCTTTGCTCCCACCTGGCACTTGCACCTACTGCTAGTATTAGCTCTGCTCACACCCGGTTGCCAATGCCAAAGCCACTGCTCACACCCACTGCCTGTGCCCAATCACTCGGCACCATCAGTGGGTACAAGTGGCAGCTGCCAGCCCTGATCGCTCCTGAAGTCTTCTCCACCTCCCCCTGCTCCTGAGAGGTGATTGGAGCAGCAGCCACCACTCATACCCACTGTTGGCACTGTTCCCAATTGCTCTGCACCATCAGTGGGTGAGAGCGAGGCTGGCGCCATCAGTCAGTGTGTGGGAGCAGTGGCAGGGGGAGTGGGGCTGCCAGCAGATGGGGAACCTGGGGTCACAGTGGGAGGGCCTGGGTGGGGGCGTGGAGGATGAGCCAAGACCCACCCCTGTGCCTACCACAGCCTCATGGCCCACAATTCTTTTCAAGATGCATGAATTTGTGTCCTGGACCCCTAGTAAATCAATAAAATTGGATACAGAAAATTAATAGAGAAAGTCAACAAAAGTAAAAGTTGATTTTTTGAAAAGATCAATAAAATCAATAAGCATCTAGCCAGGCTAAGAAAAATAGAGAGAGGACACAAATGTCTAGTATCAGAAATGAAACAGATGACAGGGGGAAAGGGGGGGGAAATCTGATGAACATTTAAATCAGTAGACTTTTAGTAAAGAAGATTAGCCTCCCTAAAGTGGGTGGGCTTTAGCTAATCAGTTGAAAACCTTAAGAGCAGAGATTGGTTTCAGCTAAAGACTGTACCATAACCTGAGTTTTCAGCCTGCAGGCCTGCAGAATTCAAACTCAAGTCTGAATCATCAATTTTTAGTTGAATTGTAAGTCTGCCCTACAAATTTTAGACTTGCCAACCCCCACTATACCATGGGAATTCATGAAAATAAAATTTACTCTCTCATTCTCCTCTCTCTTTCTCTATTTCTATCTGTTTCTCTCTCTTTTTCTCACTTTCTTATAAATGTCTGATACTGTATGCAGATTCATTCATTAAAATAATTTTGATAAATTAAAAATACAATAACCTTAGAAATGCATATGACTAGTAAAAAATTAAGTAAAGGGAAGTCATAGGTTAATGAATATAGTATAAAGGATGATTGTTGCAATGAAAGAAGAAGGCAAAAAAGTGAAGCTTATGAATACATGTACTGATAGGTTATTATAAAGGTCACAGTTCCTTCCTGAGGTTGAGTTTATAAGAACTAGTTGTATTATTAAAAATAAATAACTAAAACTCTTAATAAAAATAAGTCAACATGGAACAATGTGTGCCATAAACATAAGAATGCAAAATCTAATTTTATACATCTGAGACCTGCTAAACTATAAATAAATAGGTAAATAAGTAAACATATCAATAAAATCAATGGATTTCTGGTGCCAAAAGATGGAGGCAAGGAGATGACCTATAAAAGGAACTCATGTTGAGCAATGTGCACTTTTCAGCTGTGAACTTCATTTCTACAGCCTGTCAGGTAGACTGAAATGGAAAATCCTGATGCCTCATTCTCACATATTTTAGTTTAATTTGTCTCAGATATAGTCCAGGAGTCAAAATATTAAAAAAAAAAAAAAAAAAAAAAAAAAAAAAAAAAAAAAAAAAAAAAAGCCGAAACCGGTTTGGCTCAGTGGTAGAGCGTCGGTCTGTGGACTGAAAAGTCTCAGGTTCGATTCCAGTCAGGGGCATATACCTGGGTTGCGGGCACATCCCCAGTAGGGGGTGTGCAAGAGGCAGCTGGTCGATGTTTCTCATCGACGTTTCTAGCTCTCTATCTCTCTCCCTTCCTCTTTGTGAAAAATCAATAAAATATATTTTAAAAAAAACAAAAAACAAAAAAAACCTTTCCCCTTGATTCTAAGGTGCAGCTGAAGATGAACTTCAAAAGGAAAGAGGTCTTATGTTATTTTGAAGGTATTTGGTCAATTGCTTAAAGTTCCTTCTAAGCAGATGAGGAACTTGAACAGATTTGCTTTGTAGAAAAAGGACCCCAGACACAAAATAAAAAGGGATGGTTAGGGGGAGAGACTGAAGTCAATAAAGTGGTTGGGGATGTCTCTTCTCTATGGGGGAAAGGGGACATACCAGAGAGATGTGGCGAGATAGGACTGTTTTGTTGATCAAAAAGTATGGAGGCTGAGAGAGATGGGGGCATGCTGGTTTCCTTATGAATCTAGGAGGAGAAAGAATTCCTACTTGGTGATGATGAGGTATGTTGGCTGGGAGTGGGTATGGGGAGAGGAATCTTGGCCTGTTGATATGTTGCATTTGCAGCATATGAGAACTGTTCTAAGAAGAATCCTTTTAGCTGCATGAAAAGTTCTGTGAGTCATTGGAGCAGCTGGATCCTTTGTCCAGAGGAGGTGATCAGGGAAAGGTGAAGGTTGGTAATAGCATTTCCTAACAGGTTTGCATGAGTTGTATAGGAACTTTTGCTTCTTATTAAGTTCTTGTACCATGTGTGTTGGAATGCTGTCCCTCCAGGGAACAGGGTCTTACTAGCTGCTAGGCTAGCATCCACCAACCTCTCCCAGATTCATGATTTGTAGTTTGTTGTATACTTGCCTTTCAAGTATCAAATGTCTCTATTGTTTTGTTTATTTAATTTTGAAAAATTAAATAATATTTAGTGAGCCATTAAATTGCAGGTAAAATGATTATAAGTAAGATTTATTTTTTTAGTACCGTAAGGCAATACCAAACCATTTAAAGGTTATTAATGATCAGATTAATATTAATATTACTTATTATGTTAATAATTAAAGATAACATTTAAATCCTATATTTCATTAATATATGACTTAGTTATTAAAAGCTTAGTTCCAGTTATTTTTATAATATGACTTTTTGTAGTTTATCACTTTTTATCTTGAAATAAAGAGTAAAAGTATATCTACAGAACACATTTAAATAAACAGCTCACTGTATTTTCTAGAAGCACTGGGCATATGAAAGACTTTGCTTCATTCTCTTTTGATCCCTTGTTATATTTCAAAAAGTGCATGGTGAAAGTCTTGCCTGACTTTGTTAGTCCCCACCATCCCAAGAGCTAAATATTGACAAGCTAGCAGCCATCACTGGGTGTTAGGAATGAGAAAGGTTTGGTGAGTACAACCTCTCCTAACGGCCTGTATTCCTGACCCTAAAGTCAGCAAATAGGCAGAAGTATTTGTCAAATTATACTGGGAAATCCGTCTGTAGTTTTTGAAAGAAATTAGGAGCAGAGGGAAAGTATGTCTGGTTTGTGAAAATACAGAGTGGAAAGGATTCCTTCAAGCCTGCAGCCTTGATCTTGCCTCTGTCAGGCCCCCTCATCTTGAAGGAAGCAGAAGCCTTGAGAGCAGTAAAGGTCAGAGGAGGGGATGACCTGCCTCTTGCCTCCTGCTGTAAATCGGCTGCCTTAACTTGCACCTTTGACAGCCTGAGTAAAATCAGCTCCAACTGCTTAGCCGGCTGGATGCACTGAGGTGAAGAACGGAATGGGGATTAGGGGGAGGTGCCAGGAGTAGGGTCAGGATGAAAGCATCAATCCCAAATGCTTTGCCTGCTTTAGTGCTGCGGGAAGTGAACCAGGAAAAGGGGCCTCCTGGGATCATCAGATGCCAACAGGAGTCATCTCCAATGACTTCTCCTAAAGGCAGAGACAACACAAATTGTACTTGGGTCTGTGATATTTACAAAGAGACACACTGCAAGCTCATTGCAAAGAAACATCTCATGTTGCATTCTTAGTTGTGCTGTGTGAAGTCAACACAGTCTCCAGGAGGAAAAGATAACAATTCAGGTAGAATCTAGTAGTCCACAAGTGGAAAATGGGTGGAACATTCGTGGTTTTTGTCTTTTGAACAATAAGAGGTTTGAGGGTTGCTAAATGTCTCATTCCAGGGCTGGGAAAGCACGCATGGTTTAGAACTCAGCTCTCTTTGAGTCTGAACATGAACATAAAATATTGAGTTGATGGAATGACTGTTACAGTCAGTGCACGTCTGGAACGCAGAGGAGCATTTATGATAATTAGAAATAATCAAATCCAGGCCACAGAAATTGGTGCAAGAGAATATTAAGTAATTTGTAGCCAAATGACTTTAGGACCTTAAGGTAAAATTTCCAGGTGGTGCTTATAGGACCCATAAACACTTGATTTAAAGGGGCTATATTAACATGGAGGTTTATGATCAGAGCATTGAAATTAAATTGATTGTGTCTGCTCCTGCTCTAAAAATAAAAATTGAATAATAATTCAGCTACCCAAGTTAAAAAGCTTACAGCTATGACTTGCACAGCAGGGCAGCATCTGGCATAGGGTGGTTCAAGGACTGGGGCACAGAGTACAGGAAAAATTTGACCCAGATTGAGAGGACTCCAGTTTCTCACCCAGATTTTCTATTCTGTTACCCTGCACCCCCTGGGAACAGAGCCAGCACCCATCTGTATGAGGGATTTAGGAAGGCAGTGTCCCAGGTGACAATGTACTGAGGATTCTTGAATGCCACTTAGTTCAAAGAGCTAAGATGGTGGCTGGGTGAAGTGTGCAAAACAAGACATGAACAAGACAGAAGTGTGGTCAGGATGAGGAATGGAGAAAATTTGGGATATCCTTGAGGAAACAGAGAGCCTTATAGAGGGTTCCTTGGAAATTTCCAACTGCAGGGAGGAAATCAGTAAGAGTATCAAGCTAACTCAGATACTAGACAGGAAGTGGAGGTTATAACAAAAATTCTTGTCCTGCCCATCTTATGGGCTAGTTGGAAAAATCACATGAAGAAGTGTGTTGACATCATTCTGTAGACCACAAATTGTAGTACAAATGCAAGCCCACATCTAATATGTGTGAAATGAGGTGATAATTATTTGCTAAGTGAATAAAGTCAATATATGGGCAGCAATGTAGGAAAGGGGAATATCATTAACAAAAATTGGAACACATGAATCTTCTTCCTAAGGGATTTACTGGTCATTCCAATTTGACTAGCATTGAAGTTAATAACACTGACTATGAAACCTGGACTTAACTTCATATTCAGCTTACTACTTTCCTGGGCCTGTTTTCTTGTCTGCAAAATAAGGTGGTAATAGCATTGCTTAGCTCAAGAGTGGCCTTCAGGATTGAAGGACGTGGTCCATATGAATGTTCCATAAAAAGAAAGAATCTATAAAGAGAAAGAATCAGAGGACAGATAGGCCTGGAAATAGAAAACTGGTGTTATTGATATATAGATGGTATTGAAAGGCATAAAAATTAACAATATCACAGGGGGGGAAATCTAAAGATAAAAGGGATTCAAGGACTGAGTCCAAAGGCACACCAACTTTAAGAGGTTAGGAACATTTTTAAAAAGTGTCAAAGAAGTTACTTCTTCTCTTAGAAGTAGCAGCCCCATGGGTAGAAGGAACCTTGGAGAGGGTAGTTTCCCAGGACTATGTGAATTAAAGGCTTCTAAGTAGGAGAAGTTGATCAATCATAGTAAATGCTGCTTTGGGGCCAAATAAAATGAGGACTGAAAACTTACTATGGAATTTCACAACATGAAGGCCATTGCTGACTCAAATGAGAACACATTCAAAGATTGCATGGGGCATAGCCAGCATGGTTCAGTGGCTGCACATGGACCTATGAACCAGGAAGTCATGAGTTTGATTCCTGGTCAGAGCCCATGCCTGGGTTACGGCAAATTCCCCAGTGTGCGGTATGCAAGAAACAGAGAATCAATGATTCTCTCTTATCATTTATGTTTCTATCTCTCTCTCTCTCCATTCCTCTATGAAATTAATAAAAAATTATTTAAGATGTTGTTACAAAACTTCACAGAAGATGGTTCAACATAGAATTGAAAGAGAAAATTCAGAGACTGGGAGAATTACTCTCCTTTCCAGAGCTGTGCTTCCTGAGCAGTAGCTAGAGGACTGGGACAGGTCAGATGGGATGTTCAGGATGGGAGAAATATGATGTGTCTGAGGCTCTCCAAGCCCTGAATACTCACCCACAGTTCATGCAGAGCCCTTATCTGCTTCTGGGAATGCTTGTCTGTCCTCATTCTCACTCTGATGCTTTCTCCAGGTTATCTACTGCAGACAACTGGATCAACAAGTTTCCAGCAGTTCAAACACAAATAAAGGGATGAGAAGAGTACCACATCTATCTTGAGAGTGAGCTGAAAACATTGCAGAGTCAGAGATAATACAATGTGACAGGAAAAGGGAGTATAAAAATAAAGAAGGAGGAGCCTCAGCCTTGCAGGGTAAAATTGGAAAGTTGAGTGTTATACAGAAGCTTTCAGTGGACACACAGCAGTGTGTCTGTTGCTCTGATTCTAGTGTCTGAATTTTTCTCTCTGTCCTTTAAAGGAAATATTTTATTCTAAAGACGGTCATCAATACACTTGATACCCAAAGCCTTTATAGTCAAGGAGGAGTTGAACTAAGCTCTTTAACTCTCAATGCCTTAAAGTGCAGAATCTTTTCATATGCATGACATTATATAGTATCCAAAACAATCTCTGAGGTGAGTGTTATTATCTTTTATTTACAGCAAAGAATCTGCAACTCTGATGATGTATCTGACAAGTGGTTCTTGCTTTAGGAAAGTTTATTTTTCCAGCACCCAGAAAACTCAATACATGGGTCACATACAAGAAATTCTGTTGAAATTGAAGAATGGGTGAAAGATAAATATCACACGTTCTCACTCAATTGTAAATATAATGAACAGCATAAACTGGTGAACTAAAATAGATCCAGAGGCATAGAAGCATTGTACAGACAATTCAACCTCAGAGGGAAGGCTATGGGGGAATGAGGTTTAAAAGATCAACCAAAGGTCTTGTATGCATGCATATAAGCATAACCTTGGACACAGACAGTAGGGGAATGAGAGCATGTGCTGGGGTGAGGGTTGTGGGGAGGAGTGGGGATGACTAGAGAGAGGTCAAAGAGGGAAAAGGAGACATGTGTAATACTTTAAACAATAAGTAATAAAAAATAAAATAAAGGGTTATGGACCACTGCAAATAGAACATACATAACAATGAAAGGTAAGAGATGTTTCAAACAAGTTTATAGATTTATTTTGATGATTGAAAAATAATTGTTCCAAAACTTTGATCTGTGAGATATAATACCAATTCTGTAGTTAAACATTAGTAATGAACTAACTAATTTAGCCATTGACATTACTAAAATAGAGGTTTGCCATATAACTATATTTTCAAATATACTGAATTGTTCCTTTAGGCAACTTTTTACTCAGTTAAACCATGCTGGCATCCATCTAATGTGCCTTTCACATATCTTTAACTTCTTATTGCACAAAGTTTACCTTTCTTTAATAATTCTTGGTCACTCAAACTTGTGATTTGCCAAAATAAACATAGATTTTGAGTTAATGGGTTGAGATAGAACATATTTTATTTAATATATATTTAATTCTGAAAATGGCCTTTAGTGATTGGTTTTGTTATCCCAATGTCATGCATGAGGATGTCAAGGTGATGAAGATGGAGGGCACTCTCTGTATTAGCTACCTATTACTACATAAAACAAGAACAACAACAACAAAAAACTACCACCAAATCAGTGGGCTAAAACCACATACTTTTATATCAAGTTTCAGAGGGTGGAGAGTCTGGACCCTCCACTCAGGATCACACAGGTTGTAGTCAAGGAGTTGGCTGGGATGAGGCAGAGATCCTTCCTTGTTCTAACACTGAGCTACTCAGCTCCCAGAGGCTGCCTATCATCCTTGCAACTCAGCCCTCTCCCCTTCCTTAAAGCCAAAGAATAGCACACCTGCTGGCTTGGAGCCTCTTGCCTTTGATCTTCTCTTAAAGGACTTACCCAGAGAGGTCAGGTACACCATGATGATCTGCCTTTTGAATACCTAAAGTTCAACTCATCAGAAGTTTTAATTATACCTGCAGAATCCATTCACTTTGCCATGTAACAGAGCCTAATCATGGCTGTTATGGCTTGAACCATGTTTCTTAAAAAAATAATAATAATAACATGTTCAAGTGCCTGTGAGTGTGGCCTTATTTGGAAATAGGGTCTTTGCAGACGTGTTCAAATGAAGATGAGGTCACTAGGGTGGGCCCTAATGCAATATGAGTGGCATCCCTATAGAATGGTGGAAATTTGGACATGGATTCATGCAGTCAAGAAGAACGCCATGTGAACTGGAAGGTAGAGATGGAATGATGTTCCTAGTAGCCAAGAAATACTAACGATGGCCAACAAACTCAAATGCAATGAGAGAGGCCTGAAACATGTTCTCCTCAGCCTCAGAAGGAGCCAATCCTTGGTGACACCTTGCCTTAGACTTCTGGCTTCCAGATCCATGGGACAATAAATTACTGTTGTTTAAACTGCTCAGTCTATGGTGCTTTGTTTGGCAGCTCCAGGAGACTCATACAATATGACATTCCAGTATAGTTACAGTTCTGCCCATCCTCAAAGGGAGGGATTATATAAAGCATGTTCATCATGGGGAGAAAATCTTGAAGCCACCTTGGAATTCTGCCCAGCACATTCTTCCAAGTCCACAGCCAGATTCCCTTCTGCCCTCAGCACCATGCAGACCTTCAGAGTTGCCCTTGAAGCATTAGAAATGGCACATGGAGCTGTTCCATGTGACCCAGACCATCACAGTGCGTGCTGTACAATAATACCTGCAACATTCCTGGGCTCATTTTATTATCTGTAAAATTAGAGGATGGAGGTAAATGATCCCTAAAGTTATTTAGTTTCTGAAATTCCATAGCTGGTTCTTTTCTACAGTTACGTGCAGAGACTTGGTTAGTGTTGGTCTCCTTGCAGCTCTGAGGCCAGTGTTACCTCTTTGAGGTTTGTAGCTGTGCTCTGGGTAACTGGCTTGCCAAGATCTGAATTATGGTATAAACAAGACATTACCTCATTTGGTTTTACTGGATGGGGTGTATAATTAACCCTTTTAATAGGACTGTAGACAGCAAGCTTATCTTATGAGCATCTTTGAACAAACTCTCCCAGTGGATTGAATTACTGGGTCTGACCTATCTTAGTAGAGAAAATAATTTTTAAAATAATAATTGAATCTTTTTAATGCAAATGTCAATTGAAAGCCATAATTCTACCACCTTCTTATTATCCCAGTTAACAAAGTATGTCTTATACATTTTATTTTTAAGGTCTCTTCTGTACAAAAAGTTCTTATTTTGTCTAAAATATAGTTTTATAGAGAAAATATTCCAGTTGTTGGTTATAAGTAAGTTCAAAATGAAGTGTTTTATAGCCATTAAGTCACCTTTTTAACTATTAAAAAAGTAAAATAAGAACAATTTCCCTCCATGAACCTTCTATGTACCATGATGCTTCTACACAAACTCTAACTTATTTTATTTCTCAGAACACACAGGGAAAACAATAGGAAATCCATTTAGGAACAACAACAACAAAAAATCCATCAGTCATTAACCTTTCATCTGATCAAATGCCTTGTGAACAAAATCACTTTCTAAGAAATGCATCCCTTTCTAAAAATATAACACATATGGGAACACATTTTTAAAAATTGTCTTTGAAAGCATAAAATGTTGCTTTGCATAGAGGAATTACAAAACAGCAATGGATCTTTTCATAAGAACTTTTCGTCATCTTTTTTTTTCTTCTTCTTCTTCAATTTGAACACATAAATTCCAGAATCTTTTATGAAACCTTGTTGTAAAGTCAAGCTCTGCTTCTAAGACTTGCACTTTGTAGCACTTTCCTGCCACCTTCCTGACCAAGGAAGACTACCCCAGCCTTTAAATGCACAGGAAGACCTGGTGGAGATGTGTTAAGTAGAGGGCATAGGGTTTCTTTGCCTTTGTTGGAGTATTTCTTTCTGGGTCCCCTGAACTTGAAATTTCTCTTTAAAATGTCCATTAATTCCTATTAGGGGGCTACTAGTAAAGAAAATTGCATGTTGGCTTTTATCAGTCTGTGTGAATAAATGTTAACCATTCTCTGTTAAAAGCCATCTTTTTAGCTTCACTCATGTGAGAACAGCCAGAGCAGCAGGCACATCAGCAAATCATTCAGAAGATGAATGCACTCAAGCCCGCACAAAGACTCAGAGATGTGTATTAGCATTATAGATTTTAATTTGAAATAATGTCAGTCTTTTTGGGCCTGCATTGTAGTGCATGAGCTGCCATCTGCTTATAATAATGTGTCTGACAATCCACGTAAATGTGATTTGCTGCCTCTTTGCCAACATAATGGTTGGGATATTGACCCTAATGGTGAAGCAGTCGCAGGCATTTCATCCAATAGAATGAGGTCAGGCCCTAAGCTGAGCTTTCAGAGGATCCAGGTGGCATAGCAGTTAAAAACAAACATCCGTGCCTTAGCTGGTTTGGCTCAGAGGACAGAGTGTCAGCCTGTGAACTGAAGAGTCTGGTTTGGATTCTGGGCAAAGGCATGTACCTCAGTGTATCTTAGTTGCAGGTTCATGAAGGAAGCAACCAATCGATGTGTTTCTCTCACATCAATATTTCTCTCTCTCTCTCTCTCTCTCTCTCTCTCTCTCTCTCTCTCTCTCTCTCTCTCTCTTAAAAAATCAATAAAAAATATCCTCAGGTGATAATTCAAAAACCAACAAACATATATTTCCCACACAAGTGGCAAAACTATGCATGTCCCCAATGGTCATACTTTCTATTCTTTTTCAAAACTTCAGTACAATCAACCAAATTAATGAGAGACCAGGTCTAAAATAAAGATGCTAGCCTATCCCCACCTTTCTGTTTCTCTCTGTAACATCTGACATAAGACTTGACCAACTAGGAGCTCAGAGGAGCCCTGTGGTCCAGATAAGCCTTTAGGATTGTTGTCTATCATGGTAGTCACTAGCCATATGTGGCTATTCATATATATATATTTTAGGTAAAGATTTTATTTTCTCAAAAATAGAAAAAAATATGTGTGCATTCATGTTTCTAACAGAATTATTCACAGTAGTCAAAAGGTGGAAGGAAGCAACTTAAGTGTCCACAATGAATGAATGAATGAATGAATGAATGAATGAATATACAAGAGGTGACATACATGCAGTGAAATATTATTTGGCATAAAAAAGCAAGAAAATTATGACACATGCAACAACATAAAAGAAGCTTGGAGACATTGTACTGAGAGAAATAAGCCAGACACAAATGAACCTTTATTGTACAATTCCACTTAAATGAAATACCTAGATTCATTGCTTGGTAAGTACAGAGTTTCATTTTTATAAGATAAAACATTTCTGGAGATGAATGGTGGTGATGTTTGTAAGAATGACATATGTACTTAATGCCACTGAGCTGTGCACACTAAAAAAAAAGTGATAAAATGGTACCTTTTAGATTATGTATATTTTATCCCAACTAAAGAATTAGTTCTTCATTTGCTCAATAGTAGCTAGTGGCTGCTGTATTGGATGGCACAAAAATAGAGCATTTCTATCATTGCAGAAAGTTCTACTGGACATCATTGCCTAGAGGAATGTGGCTAGGTCCAGCCTGGTGAAGTGGGAATTAATGTTTGGAATAAAGTAGTCATAGAGAGTTCTGTGCTCTATATCCCTGTGCACAAGGAAACATGGCATAAACAACCTCCAACCATATTCATGCAATATATATGTGACTTGCAAAATTGAGCTTTAACAGTTTTGATTTATATTGTTTCTGTTTTCTGTGATGCATTTTGTAAAATTTTCAGAGTAATTAACCATTAGACTGCAAGAGATCGTTGTAGTCTGTCATGTGGTTTTTCTCCTCTTCCAAAATGCATGTATTTAAAACACTGAAAGTAAACCTTTAATAGTATTATAAAAACAAACCAGGTTGATCTATGTGATTTCAGAAGCTCGCTTTGGATGTAATTCACCAATAGAGGAACATGATGAAGTTATCAGAGGCTGCAGATACATAGGTAGGAGGTATAAATTAGAGGCGGGCATGAGGATCAGTTCTGCTGACACCGGGCCATCTGTTTCTATCCTATTCTGGTCCCATAATATCTAGCAATAAGGCAGCATGGTTATGGTAGTCAAAGCAACTTCAGGTAAATTATTCTTGAATTATTTTCTCTGAAGTAAAATGTCTTCAAATATAGAGTGATATAGAACTGCACCCAATGAGCTAGTTGCTAAAATGTTGAAAAAATCTGATGGTGTGGTGTCTCATGTCACATATCCCATAGTTACTATGATACAAAAATAACTCCCATTTTATATTCTCTCAAATTTGTCATTTTCTTTTTTGGAAGGGACAATGACATCTACTTCATGATAATTATAAGAATAAGTTCATATAAATTAACTGGAAAGTGGTTGATGTGTTTTTATGATATTGATTTTTAGTTTGTCAACTGTTATTCCATACTTTGGACCTTTGTAATTTATTTGACTTCATCACAATTAAGGTCTGCTCAAGATTATGGGGAACAGGAAGGAATTAACATAAATGAATTCAGATGAAACATGCTGGGCTGGGACTTTCACCTCTGCTTTACACATAAATCCCATTTGCTAGAGGTGAGATGTTCTTTCCATTTCACAGATCTGAGAACTGAGGTTCAGAGATGAAAAGTATCTTCCCTAAGGCAATGGATGTGGGCCAGTCGTTTACTGGAATTTTCACTTATGCTGCCTGAATTTGTTCACAAAAAAACTACTTCTATTTCTGTGACCTTGAGCTAATGGAGTTATATCCTCTCTTGATTTCACACCTACATTATAGCCCAGGGCCCTTCTGAACATGTGAGTATAAGAAATGAGTGGACAGAGCCTAGTGCCTACCAGGCAGTAAATGCTGAGTAAGTGCTGGGCATAGTTGTTGAATTTCAGTTGGGTGAAATTTCAAATCGATTCTGAAGTTTGAGTTTTCCACATGCTAATTCTGAAGGTGTTATCATTTATTAACGATTCATTCATTTTAAGGACAAAGATGCAGTCTATTATCTTTTCATCCACAGAACCAGAATTAATGTCTGGCACTTAATAGTCAATGGATGCTTCCTGCAGAAGTGCTCCAAAGGCACCACTGGAAGTTTCCCTGGGAATAAACTCTGCTCCTGTTGAGGTGTTGGGCCTTCAAACATCTAGCAGGTAAGTCTCTAATGTCTTTCTTGTAGCCTGTCAACAATCCTTCACAGTACAAAGTAAAACCCTCATCCTGCATAACTTCAATGATCACCTCTGTTCTTTTGTTTATAAAGATAACTTTCTCATCCTTGATGGCAGATGTATTTTTAAATATAACACTCATATATCAATGATAATAAAATATGCAAAACTGCATAACTTGTACATGTACATGTACCTGAACTTGGTCTGTTCTATCATAAATAGAGCTTCTGAAATGTGCATGCTTTGTTAAAACAATTGACTCGTTGTTTTGCCTCATACACCCCAATTATCTAACGTCACTATAAGGTCAAGCTATCATGGACCTGATTTGTAAGATTGCAACAGAGTGGCCTGCCGTTTCAAAGGCTATTCAACTTCTGTTTTTGACAATCATAAACAGTAATGCCATTTGTCAATTTATTTAATTCGAAATAAAATAAAGAACCATTTTATTTCACTGTACTGACCTTTTTGAAATTTGAAAATCATCCTCATTCTCAATACAATTAGCTTGGGATATAGATAAATGTTGAGAACCTTATCCACAATATAAAAAAAAAAATGTGTTCAACTATCACTCTTGCAAATTGACTTCACATATAAATTCTTTATTTTAAGTTTTATTCAATTGTAATTTAAGAACATAAATCATAAATCATTGCAAATGTTCACTTTTCAATATGTTTTTTTTTTTTTTTTTTTTTTTAGGAACAGAAGTACCATAACTGTGTTCCAATAATTTGAAGCTAAGCATACTTGTTACCACCGAATTTATTTTTTGTCATCAATCTAATAAACTATTGCTAATTTTAAAACATCTTTCTATTAAGTTTCTTCCATTTCAGTTTTATATATTTATGCCCTCTAACCACTACTCCATTCATCCAATTTTTCTGTCAACTTTTACTAATCAGGAGAAGACTAGAGGAAAATCTTCTCTTCTTAAAATTGCATTTGCATTGTTTTTATTTACCATTGCATTAATTTCAGTTAATGCAATTAATAAAAGTAATTCAACCAGCATTTATTGAACATATTTATTCTAGACCTAATTTGTAGAGGAAATCAGAATTCACAAATATATAAAACAAAGCTTCTGCTTTCAAGACAGTCATGGTCTTGTGTCAGAGGCATGCATGCAACCCAAAATTCAAATGAACTGCAATGATTCTCCAGAGTAGAGTGAGCAGAAGGTTTTGAGAGCCAAGAAAGCAGCAGCTAAGTTTCTGAAGTCCTGTGTGGTCTTCAAAGCTAAACAGGAACTGAGATGGGGGTAGGTGGGGAAATGACAGAAGGTGCCAAGTATGCTCAAAGCACAGAGTCTTGGGAAATAGAGACTATTAATGCAGTTGTAAGAAACATGCTCTGGCTAGAGACTTGGTTCTGAAATGTATCGCTTAGGATATGAGGATGTTGTTTTATTAACTCAAATCCTAAATATAGGATGTAGACTAGGTGCTAGGTGTGGGTAGGCACCTCCTACTGGGGATGTGCCCTCAACCAATGTACATGCCCTTGACTGGAATCTAACGTGGGACCCTTCAGTCTGCAGGCCGGCACTCTATCCACTGAGCTAAACCGGTCAGGCAGTACTTGCAATTTTCTGAGAAGTGAAATTATAAGAAAAAAAAATCATGTTGTGTTATTATTAACAGAAAGTTGTTGCATTATAGTACTGACTTAATTGTTTGCTTTTTAAAAAAAAACTGAGAAAAACAACAACAAAAACTAGTTTTGGTGTGATTTGAATCCATCATTGGGTACACCCAGGAATAAAAATGTCTGGTGAGAATGAAGATATATTCAGCTAAAAAAAAAAAAAAAAAAAAAAAAAAAAAAAAAAAAGGTTTCCCTTGGCAACCTCAGTGTCTAATTCTGGAAAGTTTTGAATGTGCTTCTAGGTGTATTAATACTCACATTATTTAAAATTCGAGAACAAATTGCACTTTAAAGTGCAGTCATGGCCACATTTTGGAAACAGTATTTTATCATGTGAAAAAACATTATATTGTGGCATAATCCAGAAACCAAAACTTGACAAGGTCACTAATTATTGAGAAGCCATCATGGGCCAGGCACTGCTGAGGAAAGAGCAGAGAAGGCAGATGAGACTCTGCCATTCTTGGAGCTGGGAAGGGGACAGCTGTGGGGAGACAGACAAAACATCAAGAATCTCGCTGTTCTCATACACATGTAGGGTGAGCACTGCCGGGGACAGGCTGGCAAGGGGACCCAATATTGAGAAGGTCTCTATGTGGAGCTGCCCCCATGGACTCTGAGTGACCACAGGGACCAAAGACAAACAGATCCTGGGACAAAGAAATTTGGCAGAAGGGCCGAAACCGGTTTGGCTCAGTGGTAGAGCATTGTTCTGTGGACTGAAAGGTCCTGGGTTCGATTCCGGTCAAGGGCATATACCTTGGTTGTGGGCACATGTCCAGTAGGGGGTGTGCAAGAGGCAGCTGGTTGATGTTTCTCTCTCATCAATGTTTCTAGCTCTCTATCTCTCTCCCTTCCTCTCTATAAAAAATCAATAAAATATATATTTAAAAAAAGAAATTTGGCAGAAGGGATAGCATGCATATCCTTCCATTTCTATGACCTATCACACAACACTTTGCACAGAATATATTCCATGGGGTGTCAGTGCATAGAGTTGATTCTGTGATTTGTGACCACCCAACTACTTACTACACTGGGTGTGTATATTCTTGGGAAGCCACTGGATTGAGAATCAAGTCATTCCTGGTTACTCCCTCTGGTCTCTACTAACCAGCCGAGATTTGTGGTCAGTGTCTCCCTCCCTGGGGATGTATCTCTTCAGAGAAGGTAAAAAGGCTATATTAGGTAATTTCTGGGTCTTTCTCTAGACCTCTACACTCTTAATAAGTAGTAACATTACTTGAAACTATAAAAGCCTAGAAGAAAACATAGGCAGTAAAATCTTGAACATTTCTCCTTGGCAAGGGAAGCAAAAGAAAAATGAACAAATTGGACTAAATCAAACTAAAAAAGTTTTGCACAGCAAAGGAAACCATCAACAGAATGGAAAGACAATCCACTAAATGGGAGAACATGTTTTCCAATGATTTATTTCATAAGTGGTTAATATCCAAAATTTATAAAGAACTTATATACCTTAATACAAAACAAAACAAAATAAAACAAAACAAACAAACAAACAAACAAAAAAAAAACAACCCCCTTACCAAGAACATTCCAATTAAAAAAATGGGTGAAGGATCAAAGAGAACATACAGATGGCCAACAGACATATAAAAAGATACTCAACATTACTAATCATCAGATCAATGCAAATTAAAACCACAGAATTATTATCAGTAAATCAACAAACAAGTGTTGGTGAGGATATGGAGAAAAAGGAACCCTCATGCACTACTGGTGGGAATGAAGATTGGTATAGCCACTGTGGAAAACAGTATGGAATTTCCTAAAAAAATTAAAAATGAAACTGCCTTATGACCCAATGATTGCACTTATGAGAATTTATCTGAAGAAACCTGAAACACAAGTTTAAAGAATATATGTAACCCTATGTTGCAAGGTAATTTATAATAGATAATATTTAAAAGCAGCTCAATTGCCCATCAATAATAAAGCTGTGGTATATTCACACAGTGGAATATTACTTGGCTGTAAAAAATAAATTTTACCTTTTGCGACATCTGGAGCAATGTTAGGAAAATAAACCAGTCAGAGAAATACAAGTAACATATGACTTAATTTACATGTGGAATCTAATGAACAAAATAAACTATCAAACAAAATGGAAGCAGACTCATATATACAGAGAACAGACAGACAGCTGTCAGAGGGAAGAGGGGTTAGGAAACTGGGGAAAAAGGTGAAGGGATTAATCAAAACAACAACAACAAAAACTCATAGATACATATAACAATGCCGTGATTACCAGAGAGAAAAGGGGTTAATGCGAATAGAAGGTGACTTGGCTTTGGGTGGTGAACATAAAATACAATATACAGATAATGTACTTTAAAAACTACAAAAAAATTAGTAACTAAACACAATGAGATTTATGCTTACAGAATCTTTTTACTTGATTGTTCTAGACACACTTTATAAAGGAGAAATTTGTTTTTTATTGTTTTGTTTGCCTAAAGAGACCTTCATACATTGAAAAAAAAAGTGTCTACTCAATAAATGTTGAAGTTGAATGCCTTTTATTTTAAAACTTTGTAATGAGTCTGAATAAAGTTTTACTATCCAATAGTTCCAGCCAGCCATTTTTTACAAGCGCATTCTCATTACCTAAATTTTATTACCAAGAAATTAATAAAAAAAGAAGTCAATTTTTAGATATTTAGGAAAAGTCCACCTTTAATAATGTCAACTTTTTAAATATAATTGAGATGCCCAAATCTGTAATCTGATTGTATAATCGGAGGGCCAGATATGATTTCTACAGGCACACTTATTGCTGGGGCCTATTTTAAACACTGAATATTCTTGGGGATTATTTCACCCCCTTGAAAGACTTTTGAGACATTAGCTCACCACAATATTCAACCACCTGCCAAGCATTTTATTAGTCTCACTAACCACCCAAAATAATCCTCAAGGTTCCTTTTGAATAAAATTCCAGGCATTGAATGATAGAAAATAGCATTAAGTTGCCTGAAGAAAATAGTCAAGGCTGAGCTATGGAAAAACAGATCAGCTGAGCCCTGGAAATGACAGTAAAAAGAAAGGAAGCAAACTGCCAGCTGGACAATGCAGTGGGATTCGCATCATTTTACTTAATGATCAGCACTTCCAGGATGGTGGTGACCAAGTCCACTCCGATTGTGAAAGCATTACAGCTCAAGGGAGTGGAAGCTAGCACTCAAGAGCTAGTGCTTAGGAGGACCTGGGTTCCAGTCTAATTGGTCCTGCTCTGTTTACAATCATCTGTACATCAGCTATATAACACCTGAGTCACCTTTTCTTGAAGCCAAGCCTGCTGAGGCAATCAGGCTCATGGCCCTGAGATCATGTATACAGCAAGCTACAGGCAGCTCAACTCTAACTTCCAATTCATGGAAATGCAGTGGCAATGAATGTACTCACCTTCTCCAATTATTCTAAAGTAGAGAATTTGGAGTACACCATGTGTGGATGACTGATTGAAGTAAAAGGAATTAATTCAGTCTTCTTGGATCTGGGTGTTCTTTGTGCAGATAGTGAAATAATGATATTCTTGTTGATTTTGGAGACCTTATTTTTCCTTTTACTTTTACACAAAGCCTAGGCAACCCACAATCCACCTAAAACTGGTCTTAGATTTAGCCCAAAAAGAGTGTATTTATTTTCTTTTTAATTTAGACTTTTAAAGTCCTGATTAGATATTCAACATGATTATAATGCAAATAGCACCAGAGAAGTTCCTGCTCATGAAATTATTTCTTATAAGTCTTCCCATTCTAAGTCTTTAATCTTTACTCCTGTGATTAACCAGATAGTCCTCAATTACACTCAAAATCTAACAGATAAGTTTACTTTCTTTGGAAAATTTAGCATTTAAGTTAGGTTTCATTCTAAGCTTCTTTCTAATATAGGCTGATGTACCACATAGACAGCTATTCCAAGATGGTCAGGAAATGCTAAAAACTAAAATGGATAGCTATTTATTTGAATTTTAAGATGTAATTCTACCTAAAACAAGGTTGTATAATTTCCACATTATATCAAAGTTGTTTGGTTTCTCAATACATCAAGTATAAATGAAGATAGGTAAGAACTAAATCTTAAACAATAACAGCATTAACAAGTCAGTGCTTGTTTGTACCTGCCCTGGTTCTGTGCAAGGTAGTTTTATGTACAGTGGTAAGTCATAAAATCCAAGAAAAGTGCCTGGAATATAATAAGCAATCAATGAAAAAATAGTTAATAAATGTGATTTTTAAAAAATGAGTGGATGCATGAATGGGAAAAATTGGTAGTCAGTTTTATTCCTATTTCTTCCTTCCAAATGAAAGTGAAATACAGAGAAGTGAGCAAACTGCCTAAAGCCATGTATGTAGTAAGGCTCCCAATAGGGATTTCAGCCCAGATTGTCCAATTTTAATTTTAATCCTCTATCTGCTTCAAAGAGAATATTCATATTGACAACATCCATGTCTGTGAAGTTTTGAATAATATTGACTATAATATATTAAATAGTAGTTATGTTGGGCTTTAAACTCATTGGTCAGTATTTTCAAAACCTGTTAAAATTAAATCTCAGGAAGCAACTGGTTCTGATTTTCTTAAATGAAATCACTTCTGAATTAAGACATGTTTAATGCTTCTACTCCAGACCAAAGTTACTAGCAGAATTCTCCTTTTATTCATTCTTAGGAGCTGAGTATGTTGTAATTTCCTTGGAAATCCTGAGCTCCCTATGATGAATTATTTATTCAACAAACTACTACATGTGGTTCTGGGTCCCCAGGGACTAGATATTGGTGATGGTTCTAGATGTTGGTAGATTATATAAGTAGAAGGAAGAATAGAAGAAAGATGGAAAAGGGTAGGAGGAGGAATAGGAAGAGGTGGCAACATGGCCTTTTTGCCTTTGCTACAGTAGTAGGGGGGATCCGGAACCAGTGCTGTGGGATCCTGTCTATTAGCCCCAGGGTTGAAGGCATTCTTGTATCCTCATCCCCCCAGAGCCTGGTAAAGGGCTTGTGCTTTAGTTCAGTTTAAATCACTCCTCTCAGGTATTGAAATTCAGAAAGGTCAGCTGTTTGGATCCTACCCTGGTCTTGATCCCATCAAAGAAATATTATCTATGGTTCTTTTTTCTCCACAGCCTCACCAGCACTTGTCATTTGTCCATTTGTTGATGGTAGCAATTCTGACAGGTGTGAGGTAATACCTCATTGTCATTTTAATTTGCATCTCTTCAATGATCAGAGGCTTTGAGCATTTTTTCATATGTCTCTTGGCCATCTGTATGTTCACTTTGGAGAAGTGTCTATTTAGGTCCTTTGCCCATTTCTTAATTGGATTGTTTATCTTCCTATTGTTAAGTGTTTCACTTGTATGTGTAATCTAATGAAATCCCAAAACAAAAACTGATGAACAAAATAGATCCAAAGACGTAGAAGCATGGAACAGACTATCGAATCTCAAGAGGTGGGAGTGGGTGGGTGGGTGGGTGGGTGGGAAGAGATCAACCAAAGAACTTGTATGTATATAGGCATCATCCATAGATACATACAATAGGGTGGTGAATGCCTGGGGCAAGTTAGAAAGGGTCAATGGCGGGAGGTGGCAGGAGAGAAGGGGACATATGTAATACTTTCAACAATGAAGATTAAAAAAAAAAAGCAATATCATTTAATAACAAAATAAAACAAGGAATGTGTTCTCACCCTGCCCTCATTCTATAGTTGTATCAACTGCACACACACAAAAAAAACCTAAGTGCCCAGATTCAGTGCCAGACTACAGCCATATATTTCTTTAAAGACCTAAGTATTTTAGAATACTTATTTTGCTATAATAATAGTGGTAGTGATCCAACACTGCTAATAGTTGAAATTAAATTGTAACTGCCTCTCCATGTTTTTTATGTGTGGTAATTTTTTAAGTTAAAAGACCTCTTACCTTATCAGCTTTAACATATAAAGCTTAAACCTTTTATAATAGACACCTGTTACCAATATTCCAGCTACATGGTACTGCTTTTGCAATAACTACACATGCATTTAACACTTTAGTTAAAGGATATATTACATAAAGCAAACAATTAAGCAGGTAATTACAAGCTTCTTTTTTTGCTATTGTTCTTAGTATTTGCTTTAATATTTATCCTATGTTTGGGTTAGTTAAACCTAGTATATAGCCCTTTATTTTAAGGATTTTTTTTTTATTTGTGCAAGGTCTTAAGGTAAGCTTCTTATGTGGTTCATATGAACACTCAACAACTGACATTCTCTGGCTGTGTGGAGGATCTGTTATTGTCTCTGTCATTATTGTACTGCTTTCCTCTCAGAACTGTGCAAATCTTAGATCAGCAGATAAGAAGTCTATGCCATTTCCTTTGTTTGTTTGTTTTAAATTATTCAATATTTGTTGTTGCATTGAGGAAGACATGTATTGATTACTGAAACCTTGACCTAGATCACTCTGTGTTTATAATATTATAAGAAAACATGACATGATTCTGATTGACACATTGTTTTGAACTATTAAATATCATATGTTGGTCTGTGGAAAATTATCTGAATTGGAAGCTATGCGCTTAATATACCAAAAGTTGACCAATATTGTATGAATTTAAAGTATTCATATGCTCCAATTCATGTCCCTCTCCCCCACGCACACCTTGGTAATTTTAAATTTCATGACTTTCAATATTGACTCTCAATTCTGACACTCAAAATTTTCAGAAAATTATTCAGGCTTTTATTTATATTTAAAATTGTTTATGATAGTAATACAATAGAAAGTGGGACATGTTTGAAATATAGTGTACATCTTTCATTGTTTGTTGTTCTGTTTTTCCCCTTGGTGTGCAGTATCTTGCACTGACAGAGGTTTCATGTGCTTTGATTATATGTCCAATATCACTTAAAGCAAATGGATTAACTTCCCGACTCTATGAGGTGGATGCCTCCTACTGTGAGGGGTGGGGCACAGTCAGTGACAATGTCAGCATGGCGACCCTCCAGGTCAAAGAAGCCTGATCTCTACCTCAAGGGATTGTGTGGCTGGAGCCTCACTTATTTCAATATTTTTCTGCACCTCTCTAAGGTCCCAAGTGGCCTACCTGACACATATATTCTGGTGATGATGTCTTTCAGGGTTTTACATTATGGAAGTAGGGATAAACTTTCAGACTCCTATAGCATTTCTCGCGCTGTTCACGATACATTAGTGATATGAGATTTAAGCCTACTGTATCGACATTTTAAATAATATCTTCCTTCATATATATGTATTAACATACATGTATACACACACATATATAGCTACATCTGTACCAATAGCTTTTACTATGACTTTAAGATTATTTATCTTTGATTGCTGCCAAACTGTCCTCTTGTTGTCCAAATGATAGGAAATAGAATTAATGAAAAAGTTTCCCATTTTCTGAATTGGCAGAAAGGGCCAGCTGTCTGGCTGGCAGAATATGGCCTTCTGATCAGCTGTGAGGCGGCACCTCCATCACTCTGCAGCTGGGTGGGAAACAAGTAGACAAATAGCAAAGTGTCTTCCAGTGTCTCTCCTGTCATAAGGACATGGGCAGCTTGGGCAATTAATAACCATAAAGATGAGGATCTTATGTCATGTCTTTATTGTTGCCTCTCATGGTGTGTGTTCCTGAGACAGTAGGAAAGAAGCAATGGAAAAACAGTGATGAACTTGATGAGGATCTGACTTAAATGAAATAAATTTCATGTCCAACTGATTAGTGTTAAGGCGAGTAGAAAATTCCAAACTCTGAAGCCTGTGGGCAGGTGATGCGGGCTGATCCCTGTATTCCTCTCCCCCAGGACCAGCAGCCCCCATAGGACCCGAGATGCTGGCAGTTGGGAGGCTGACAGTCCATGTCAGTGGATGAGAAATCAGCTCAGATGAAGTGGAAGACAGGGAAAGAAAAAGAAGAAACAACAAATGATGTTTTCTATATTATTTGTTTGAACTTCACCTTCTCATACCCAACTCTTGTCTATCATCGGGAAGATCCAACTGTAAGCAGGGTTGCCTGTCATAGAATATAATTCTTCACCCTGGTAAAGAGACTTTTCATTATATTTTTCCACAGGAGAGTTCTTGAGGGAAAATACAAGGCATCTGGCAGCTGACCCACCACAACAAACTTCCTCTCCTGTCAGTTTCAGTCCATCCTTCTTAGAACTGAAATTTTCCTCCAGTCTTTGCCTCTTCTTGGGCTTTCTTTAATCAAAAGGGGAAAGTTAAACCTGTCAGCAGGTGCACACGGATTCTCTACGACAGACCCAGCCAGACCTGGAGATGCAATGTCTATGCTCCTTCGGAAAATGATCCTTGTCCAGTAACAGTTAGATGTAGCACGGGTTTCCTCCCCCTGCTCTTGGGGAGTAAGAGGGGGATGAGGCTGGGGGGAGGGGGCAGGAAAGGGCAGGAAGATTTGTGCTGCTCCATTTCTTTGAGACAATGACCTGTGCTGACATTGTCTATTCAATGTGGAAGATGGGCCGTCAAGTAAAGCAAGACAAATGCGATGTCCTGACTGATTATTCCCTACACACTAAGTCAATGAGCTTATTATCACTGCAATTACATTACTAATGTCAACAGATGCTACGCGTAGACAATGAGGTAACAATTAAGTGGGCTCCCTTCCCCCACAAATGCTGTGCAAACTCCCTCGCTTCAGAAGGCTCAGATGTTTGCCTGGACACACCAAGAGTCTGAGAATAAAGCAGGGTGTGTCCTGGCAGTGAGGAGCTGAGGACAGCATTCTCTGATCACAGGACAAGGATAGCACCCCTCCATGATCAGCTTCTCCACATCAATATCAGAGTTTTTTACGTCTATAAGTGAATCTGACTTGATAATTAATACTAAATGTAGCTACATACACACATTTCTCCTGAAAATGCTAGATTTATACTGACAATTTGCATTTTTGAATGTAGATAGTGCTTCTCATTTTTCTTAAGATGTCACCATACAAGGAGAAGTTTCCCAATAATGAATAGTGAGTTTTCCTATTATTATGTATTTTCAATAAAATAGAATACTTTGTCCAAATTGCTTTGTCAAGATGTCCTTCTGAGGACTAATGTTATGAGCCCCCACAGGGGCAGAGTTGTGCCCCCTGGTGGTCATATAAACTCATACTTGCTTCTCCCATCACCATATCTTACAGCACTAGTTGGTATGTGGTATATAAAGATGAGCATGTGCTTTCTCTTTTCCTTGTGGTCCACTCTCCCAAATTCAGGGGGCACTGTAAAAAAGAGAGGGAGAGTGGAGATCAAGGAGAATAGAGTCTAGGTTTTCAGACACAGACTGGCTTGCTAATTAGATAATCCTGATATTGAAGACAATATGGGCATACGTATTGCTTTGGTGAATGTCCATTAGATTCTTTGCAACCAATTCAAAAATAGGAGCTGTGATTCTACAGTAGCCTGACAACTGGTGGTAATGAATTCAGGAATCTGACCCAACTGAGGGAATAGATTGGGGCCACCTGTTGACCTGCTGGATGTTTTATCATAGGTTCCAGTCACGACACAGACAGACCTGGAATTAATCAGGAATGGTGGCATTGCTCCAGTTTTGAATAATGACTTTTCTTTCAGAAGACAACAGCTAACTTTATAGATGAGAATTTCAATATATGTTTTTATTGCTTTCTAAATATGTCTGGGTCGTCAGTGAAAACTATTTCTAATGGATATATATTTTTTTAAATATTTATTTGGGGATATTTTGGCACAGCAGGGGGGGAAATGTAAGGGACAAATAATCATGATAATAATAAAAATAGAAGTACCTCTTACCCAAAAGAGGAACTTTTTAAATATAGACACTTATAAATTCATATGGAAAATTGAAAACCACCACTAAAGTTAGTTTAATGTATTAGACCCCAAGTGTATGCTAGTTCCAAGTAAAGCCATCTGGCTGGAATTAATATTTCTCAGCTTCCTGTTATGATCCACTTATGAAAAAACAAACATACAAACAAGCCACAGGGCACGTCCCATTTTTCTTTTAATTAAATTTGCAGCAGAGAATCTGATGAAAGTGAATATAGCACATGTTGTCAGTGGAAGCATCCTAAATAGCCTCACCACATAGACCCACATCATTTCTGAATTTTAATGCCATTTGTGCATAATTTTAAATTAGAATTATTTTAATACTGGTATAGAATTCAAAGGATGCCAGCATAATAACACTTTCTAAGCCTTATTTTAGGAAGTATGGCCAAAAAAAAAAAATCACTTGAGCCTTTGAATTACATTGACAGGAAGTAAAAAGTTTGCTGTAAAAGTACTTTTTCTAAGAGAAAAATAGTGACTTTAAAAAGATGGATGATAGAGCAATAGATGTGAAGATTAAGATGCAGATTAAAATAGATAGAAGCAATTATGTAAATAAGTTTAAATATATGTAAATACCAGTGCAAACAAGCACAAACATTAAAGTTGGTCTCAACTTTCATTGATTGGACAATCATATGTCCTCTATAATAAAAGACTAATGCACAAATTGCCCCTTCAGGAGTTCAACCAGCCCAGAGTTCAACCGTTCACTATATAATGTGCTGACCACCACTGGGCAGTGCAGAATGAAAGAAGGCCCCAGCTGGCAACCAGCAGACAGGAGAAGGAAGGCCCCAATCATCCCTCACGGCTGGCCAGGCCTAGGACCCTACCTGTGCACAAATTTTGTGCACTGTGCCTCTAGTTTATACATGAAATAGAACCTGAAGAAAGTCCCTTTGTGTTCCTTTCTCAGCAATGACACCATCAGCTCCTGTGAAAGGACAGAGACCCAGTGGCTGGTATAACTTCACTGTGAGGAGGGAATGCCTCACTCATGTCCCTGCTTGGAAGGGACTTTGGGAAGCAGGAAGGTGAGCACATGTTTTTGCTGGCTGTGAAAATACAACTCTTTCTTGCTCCAATATATGAAAATGTTTAGTAACTTGTATTTTCAAACTCCTCAGTGAAGTGGGACTTTGAAGAATATATATTTCAAATTTTATTTTGCCTTATAATTAAAGAAAATGGTCATTTGGATTACTTTTCAAAAATATATTAAAAAATTCTTGCTAGGATAATTTTGTTTCTCACATCTTTTCTTTGTACTCACAAATGGCATGGCTTTATCAGGGCATAATTAACCTCATTATAAAGCAATAATGTTATTGAATTAAATAGTGAAAATATTGAATGTCTAAATTGTAATTAACTACTAAGATATCTGTTAGTATGCAGATCAATACCAAAGATATATTTGATTTAGGGCTTTCAATCATAAGTTAATCCTACTTTTAAAGTATCCCATTTCTATTCCATATCTGTCTTTAATAATTTAGATAAGATGAGTAAGTATTTAAACTTCTTTTTTTGTCTTTTTAAAATTTTTATTTACTGATTTTAAAGAGAGAGAGAGAGAGAGAGAGAGAGAGAGAGAGGGAGAGAGAGAGAGAGAGAGAGATTGTTGTTGCACTTTTTTTATTCATTCATTGGTTGCTTTTTAACTATGTACTGAATCTACAACCTTGGTGTACCCAGAGGACACTCTAACCAACTGAGCAACCCAGCCAGGGCTTTTGTGTTTCTTTAATAGGTGGTAAAACCATAGGTGACTGACTGAGACATCATAAATTAAAGACTTTTGCTGCCACTAAACTGGCTGGTCACCAGTGGTCCAATCTTCAAGTGTCCAGTGTGCTGTTCTGCCCTCTCCTCAGAGAATTGGCCAGCTGTGCCCATCACTGCCCACCATGCTGCAAATGTGCCAGGGAGTGGAGGCAGGGCAGAGAACTCAATGTGGAGTCACTGTCCACGGGATGCTGAACAAGCTGTGTGCTCTTAGTACAGAGAACTGCACCACTGCATGATTCCCATGTGTCTCCTAATGTCTCTTGAGACAAAAGGAGATCTGGACTCATGTTCTTTTACTCATGTGTTTTACAATGTTCTGAGCAAGAGAAGACAGACAGATTGATATAGGCACTAAAAACAGACCTACTATAAGTTCTACCTCTCCTTGGTGTTAAGTCCTACTGTGACTTCATGTCCCCCAGTGTAAGCCAGGTGGCCTAACTCCATCCAGCCATGACCAGTAGTCCTTTCATTTCTTTTCTCACTGATGCTCAGGACAATGACTTGTGAGTACACAGTATCCCAGCCAAGGCAGAAAGTGACATCCTGTTCACAGCAGGTGAGTGCTTGAGTGCATCCTTCCCGGGCTGATAGTTGCCCAGGGCTGGTCCAACTGCTCTAGTACGATGGTGAGTTTCATAAGGTTTTCAGCTTCAATCTCTTTCCAAATAGGCAGCTAGACAGAAAACCTGTTTAAAAGAAATAGTCCAGCACTAAAGCTGCAGAATAAAAGCCTTGTCTGTGCCTTATCACCGGAGGCACAGTGTGATTTTATTACTTGATATTGAGAACAACTAAATTCACTCCCACTTCAAAAGAAAAAGTAATTTTAAAAAAAGCCATGTCCTAAAGAGCACATGATGGTACTTCTCCCACAAACCCTTATCACACCGACGTTCCTACACTAGGACATGGGGCGCTTTTTAAAAAAGGAACAGACACCACAGGGTCTCTGAAGGTATCATTTTTGGCTGTTGCCCTACATAGAAACTATGGATTTGCAGCCCAGGGTGCTTGATGTTTCTGTGGGAGAGCATGAAATCACATCATTTTTCTGGCAGTTTTGCAAAAGAGTTGGTGAGATTATAAATATTCAGAAATCCCCGGGGAGGAGCCATACTCCCTGCCCTTGGTTCAGTTGCTCTGTTGTCAGTTTTGGGAGCTTCGCCAGGTGAACACGGACTTCTGGTGTATGACAAGGAAAACAAGAAGTGCACATTTCCAGCAGATTTCATAAACAGGCCATCTGACTTCACGTCAGGCAAGACGAGGCAGAATTTGGTTTTCTCCACCAAATTTGGCTCCCAGCTGTGAAGTGTCAAGTCAGACAGGAACGAGTAATTGTATTCAACCCTAAAATCAAGCTCCCAGCTGACATTTTGTATTAACAGTATCAGAAAGCAGGCCTGTTTGTCTTTTAAAAACAGTCGCTCTGTAGTAGCTATGACTTGCAGCCGTGCAGGCAGGCCCTCTCTGCACTCACGGGCAGATGGACTGGTGGGAGGACCCTGGGCAACTATTAACCTGGACTCTGAGACCCCGTGACCACTGCGAGGGCGAACCACAGCCTCAGACCCTGCACCTTGAAAAATGGTGTCAAAGAAAACAAAGTGGGCTTTAAGCACATTATACTTAATGAATTACTTTTTATGTCTGTATTGAAATAAATTCGAAGTCAACCTACGAAGCATAATCAATAATGAATGTGGAGCCCAGATTCAAAATGCTACCGCTGAAACCGACAGTCCCCCAAACAATTCACCTGTTTTCACTCTCCCTGGCTGTTTTCAGGGTTTAGCATGAGGCTATCCATCAGTCTTAGTAGCAAAGGGAAAGCAGTAGCTAACTTTGTCCTCAGACACTTCGGAGGCCTGGAGGCCCTGGGGACAAGCTGTTGATCTCTAACTCTCAGATTGCTGGTCTGGAAGGAGAGAGCGATGTCCAAACAAGCAAAGTGACAAGTGCAGGTTCCTGGGTGAGTGTGACAGCACAGGAATGTACAAGACAGGGACCGGGGGCTTGTCTGCTGGGGACTGCACAGTGAGGACCCCACAGGTAGAGATGCCCACTTGCCCTGCCTGCATAGTGCTTCGAGAGAGGCCAGCAGGAGCGGGGAGGCTATTCAGCAAAGGCCTGTGCACACACCTAGAGGAAAGAATAGGCCAGAAAGCCTCTTTAAAACGGTTGCTTAGATAATGGCACTGGTGCTATAACATCTGCCAGCTTACACAGCATCTAATTACAGGCCTTCCCTTACCTGGTTGTTCCTTGAGGAGAGTGTGGTGGATTAGAATTCCATGTCACTCAAATGAAACCATGTAACATTGTACTGTAGGATTTTTAATGCAAATATGTCCAAACCTAATAAATGTGTTATTCAAGGGCCCAATTTCCCCCCCAATATTGTGAACTATCTCTGCAAGCATTTGATTTCAAACTAAAAATGAAGTCAAATCATGTTCTGGTTTAATGACCTTTATTTTTCAAAAAATAGTCGATCACTTATAAAAATTTAAAAATTCCAACTTAAAAACAACAACACAGGGAGAATATGATTATGTAAATTACACTGTTAACAAAATTTACACTTAAATGAGAACACCCCCCCCCTCCCCCATCAGAGTTCTTATTATAAGGAAACACTGGGACTTAAATTATCTGCAGAAGAGTACAGTATAAAAATGTATTAAAAGCTGTAAAAACTAAATTGAAATGTCAAACATAGTTATTTGTATTAAAACCCAACCAAACTAAACCAAACAGGTGATGGGACTTCATAAGCCATCTGTTGAAATGGAAAACTCATTTTGCTTTTCTGGGCCACTCTAGTTTCATCAACTTCACCATGGGCTCCTCACTGAGCAGGTCCAGTTCCCCCAGTTGCTCATAATTCTTGAAATTCACTATGTGATTTCTGCTTATATAGTAATTTTGGATGTCTAAATTCCAGGGCCAGTTTTTGGCTTTTTTATTTTTTTTAACATTTCCAGCAGAATTTCCAGAGCATTTTCACCTAAAAAATGTAGACCTTATACCTAAGAGCCCAGAAATGATATAAAATGCTATGAAAAAGGTGAACCCACAGCAGCATAGCAACTTCTTATTTGAAAGGATTCACTTGTTTGAGCTTAGTTCCTCTGCCCTTCCTCTGTCCCCACCTCTTCCTGCCCTTTTTCTTGTGCACTTTTAGGCCTGAGGATGCCCCAGGGCCCCCTGGATCTGCCCCCAGACAATGCAGCCTCAGGGCTGAAAGCATGTAGCTGTGACGAAAGGCCCCACCCACTGGAGCTTTTCAAGTTGATGGGAAGTAGTGACACTTGAGCAGGACATGGCTGGCTTGTTGGATCCTGACAACCAGCTATGTGCACTCCTGCAGCCTGGAGACTCCTGTGACCCCCACTTCTTCGAGATCCGCCCGGGGCGGCCACAGTTGGGCAGCTGCATTGGGAAAGTTAACTGAGCAGAAAGAGCTCCCCAGCCTGTCCTCTGATTTCTCACATTTAACTACCTGATTCCCCTTTCCTGTAGTCATGGAGAAAATGGAATTACATCATGCACCGTGTAGCTCTGGAAAAGCATTGAATGTTTCTAGTAGAGCCACTGGTGACAGGCACAAAGGGCGTGCCCCTCATTTCACATCGGATATTAGCCCTTCCAAACAAGTGTAGGCCTGCCTGCTCTAAGGGTCTTCAATAGGCAACAAAGGAGAACGGGTTTCTATCCTGTCACTAGTAGCACCTCACAGAAGGAAAAACTTCATTTAGCTTCCCTGGTCTAGCCAAGCCTCCTCCAGGTCTTCAGGACTGGGAAGAACTTTTGGAAGCATTGACTTGTGGAAGCTATCACTACAGATTTTATTTAAATCTGGGGTTCCCCCTCCCCCCAACCACCATATGTCACCTTAATCCCTTTAGATATATTTTCATCTTAAAGCTTACTCAGCTGCACCCTTGCTTTTAAGCCAATTCATGATATTTTATAGAACTCAAGGATGAAAACATCCTCCCAAGTGCAAATAGAACCCAAAGGACACAGTAATTCCTCCACATTTAGACAAAAGAGATGACACTATAACCACATATGCAGATAAATCCCATCTGGTGCCATATGACATAGTTGGGTTGATAGATGGTTACTTACCTCTCAGTTTGAATTATGTGGCAGGCCCTAGGAGGCCTCATCATAGTCCTGGTTGATGTTAAGATGATTTCAATAGCAGACATAATCACCTATTAGGACACTGTTTTCAAAATCCCTCTTGCTTCAAAGGTGTAGTCTGTATTCTATTTATCAAAATTAGCAAGTTTAAAAAAAAGAATTCTAATCTTCTATCACATACTCATCTGTTAAAATACTATTTTATCGAAGAAGCAGGCAATCATTACTACAATGCAGTGAAACAAGCAACACACCACACACACACACACACACACACACACACACACACACTCAAAATACAAAAATCAGGATTTGTATGTCTATTTTGCCATAAGTTATTGGGTATTGATAGGAAGTAGTTCTCTGGCATTAATTTGATCCTTAATAGCATATATGAGTTGAACTCCTGCCCAAAGGAACTCATGGCACAGTGAAGATTGTGGAGGTATTATAGCAATGAGCTAATTAATAGTAATGATCAGAAGAGAGCAAAGGAGAGGCCAGACAGTATGAGCATGGTCATCTAGGCAGCTTCACCAGAAAGCTAAAACTTCATCTCTCCAGGGAACCACCAGTTTGTTCCCTGCGGATCACTGGAAGGAGGAAACATACAAAGGAAGAGATGGGTTCATTCACAGTGAAGTCAGGGTGACACAGGAAAGGTGCTTATGTCACCAGCAAATTCAGTCTAGCCTGGGGAACAATGGAATGGCTGGAGGGGTGGACCCCTTCTGAAGTGCAAGCATCTTGAAAGGTAGATTGGTTAGATTGAAGAAGCTCTTGATTAAAATCCCCAGACAGATATCCCTCACTTCTGTTCCCACTTGTTGGCTCTGGATCTCTTTTGTTCATGACCCATATTCATCCCTTCCTTCATCTATTCTCTCTCCATAGCCATGTGGCCATAAGCAGCTGTATGGTCCATGACTATGCAGACTTTACTGCAGGATGCTGGACTGTACTGCACTTGGTTATGAAACAGAATTTCTGGGCAGTGGCCTTAGTTCTGGCCCTGCTGATGAGATTGCACTTCTTCCATGGGGAGAAGTACAGGGATGAGACATTGTAAGGGAACCCTCTTAATTTTACATAATCAATAAAGCTTCCTGGAAGAGCCTCCAGAAGTTATTTTTTGTTGAAGAACCCCAAGAATTCCACTTCTATTGATGACAGTCTTATATATCCTAATTTCAAAAACTGAGAGAATGTAGTCAAATATTTCAGGTCCTGTGTTTCATGGATAACATATTAATGTGTGCATCCAGAATATGTCCATATAGTCATTAAAATGCACTTCAGCTATATTTGTGTTATTGGTGATAACTGGTCTTTTGGAAAACAGTTCATTCACTTTTATTTTGTTTTTAAGATTGGTTTGATCCAACAAATCTTGCTTGGAATTTGATGATTTGAACTTTTTTTTCAATATTCACTTGCATATAAGAATCAGTGAAATTTCTAAAGTCACATGAATATTTTTTTAGTTTTCCCTTCCCAGTATGATCCTGTGCACAGAATACCTGGGTTCCTTGAAATGGCTTTCTTGACCAATAAGTGGATGCATGTTTGTTTCTTATCAAAGTGTCTGCCCAACTGGCCCTGTAATCAGATGGAAATCCAAAATTCCTCCTCATTTGTAGAATAGTTTCTCTTCTGTTAATGACTGTTCCCTTCAGTGTCTTTCTCTGCATTTATTCACAACTGCCAGACTCTCCAGAGCTGAGTGTCAACATCAAATTCACTGTTGGGATGTTTAAAGCTCAGTCTCTATAGGCACTACTCTTCTGAGCCTGAACTCCCAGGGGTTATGATTCTCATAGAACCCAGAGTGAAAAAGGGTGAGGACAGTATGGCCCTGGGGATCTCTCCCCACTTCCCACTGGGACTTTTGGAATAGCTATGACTTGGAGGCCCTGAATGTTTCTGTTTAAGGATTATCTTTTAAAATGTAAGGTGTGGGAGCAGCAATACAGAAAAGCCCCTTTCCCAGCCCCTTCACTCCGATCTCAAAACTTTACAGGCAAAGCAAGGGTTTTAAATGCCAAGATAGCATGGTAGATTTCACCCCCTGGGTTCCCTTCCTCCCAATTTTATGTGACTTCCTTTCACAATGCTCAATGCAGAGAGATGGGTTACCTGGAGTTACATCCAGGACAGTTTTTATGTTTAGAATCTTCAAGTCTTCAGCACAGGAGTCATCCCTTTGTTATATCACAGCCCTTAACAATACAATCTCACTTTTCAAAACATGTGCAATGAGCAGTGTATTTGAGGGATAATAAGACAAGAAATTATAAAATCTTTAGTATAAAAGCAAACTACCAGAGAAATACAAATGAACACAGTGGAAAGGGAACTTGTACAGCCCATGATTGGGGTCACAGTCTGTTTACACATGTGCCCGCCCCCTTGTCAGCCTAAGGTTTCAAGAGAGGATTTAAAATAAAACTCGCTTCACATTTCCTGCCAAATGGGTTTATTTTGTTTTTCTCCGATGTTTTTATCTCCAGAATCTTACAGTCCAAGGGGCACTCCTCTCTCTAGAATCTTACTTAATCACTTGAAAGTAAGTGGCAGTAGAGGCCAGCCCAGCATGCCTTCACCAATTGCCCCACAAATCAGCTAATTAGGTGATTAAGTCATTAAAGAGATATGCACCTGAAAAGCTGTCACCCAACCACTCAGGAGGGATGAAGTCCCAATTCTGACTTTCTTCTCACCAGTCAACCTTTATACTGACTGAAAGGTGATTAACTCAGCCTTGCTTGCTTTTTTTTTTTTTTTTTTTTTTTTTTTAAGTAGAAAAGAAGAGACTAAAGCCAGGAAGCCAGGAAGCTTTTCAGGAACAACCTTTGAACAAAGTAGAATAACAAATGCCTCTTTCTTGGGGGTACCTTGTGAAGAGCAGGATTTCAGGATTTCAATAGCCAAAGGCCAAAACGACTTCAATAAGTGGTCCAGAGTGGGTACACAATGGTGACTTGGGATTTAGGGATTTGCCTATCAGATCATTAACCCGATTAGTAATCCAATACCTTTTGATGTGGACCTTCTTAGACACACCTTTTGTCTTTGTTAAATGAAGAGATGGTGTTTTGTGTTGTGGTTTTTCCCAGGTGACTCCTCTGGATTTCCATAGAAGTAGCACAGATCATTTGCACAAAGAGATACTTCCTAGCTTAATCTCCTTGATGCAGCAAATCCAATTTTTGTACTCTTTATCTTTGGAAGGGAGCATCTGTGGGAAAAGGAAAGAGAGAAGAAACTGGTGTTTTTGTTTTATTTTGTTTTGTTTTTAAGAAGTAAGTTATATTATGAGAATGAAAACACTAAACATGTCAATAAGCCATGCTGAGTTTGAAAGGTCATCGGTCTAACAAGATGGCAATGATTTTAATTTAAAAATTGATGAATAGACTAATATTCTTGAAAGTAAGGCGACATGTCACACAGATGCATCCCAAAATTTTGGGGGGATTAGTGTTAGGCAACTGCTGAAAAGATGCATCACACTGCTCAGGCAGTGACTCTAGGGCTTGGTCTCCACCATCCAGCCCTTCTGCACCCCTCCCCCTATAGCAGAGCCCCACAGGTTGCCTGTGCATTTGTTACATAAGCAAGTGCCACCATGAAACAGTGTGGAGGCTTCTGTTAAGTCCGATCTAAGTTCAGATTGATGTACTGTTGATCAGATGCACTGACCCAGTGCCTGTTTAGTTGATGGTGATGAGACTCAAAGGTCGCTCCTGATGTCAGACTGGAATAAGGATGAGGCACAGTGTCAGACTACTGGGAATACACCCTGGCCTAATATGTAAAACACTCATGCAGACATAAATTCAGAAACAACAGCATTTATCTCACATTCAGAACTTGTATCTACATTTACGACTGTTCAGCTAAACATTACTCCCTGTACCAATTGTTCAGTAACTCTTCTGGGCTGAATGGCATCCTTTAATTCACAAGTTCAATATTGATATGTGATGCTTGAGGCACTTTTTAATAAGTGTGACACATGGTACTAGGCGGTTTGCACTAAAGTTAATGTTTTATCCCACATCCTTCATAACTACCATGTGTACCCAATCCTTGGACAAAATAGACTCCAGTATTTATTGATAATTGTGCACACAGATGATGCTTTAATGGCAATGTACCTAGGACCCCAAGAAAATGAGGCAGTGAGTGAATGCCAGTGACTGTCATGGATGTCAATGAGTATGAACTTGAAACATGACATTAATGTGGTACAAACAAAAATATATCTATACATTTGGGGTGGTGAGCACACAGTACATTGTACAGATTATATGTTGTAGAATTGTGTACCTGAAACCTATGTAATTTTCTTAACCAGTGTCACCCCAATATATTTAATAAAAGGAATGTATTAACTCTGGCTCCACTGAATGGGAAACACAGCAGAAGCATCCTTGTCCAGATGATCAGCTATAATAGTTGCATGATTGCCCCTTCATATCCACTTCTCATCTGCAAATAATTTCCTCAAGACTATGCAAGATTTCAAAGGGAAATTGCTTCCCTTAAGTTAAAGTAAGGCACATAAAACTGTTAGCATATTTGGCATAGTAATCTTTATGGAATTGAGACTATTTCATCTATCCCCCAATGCCAAAATACTACAATTTGCATTTGTTTTGCTTTGCTATTTCTCTCACTGTTATTTGTTGTATCACAGCATCAAATAACTCAGATGTTGAATCTGACAAAACATGATCTATGAATCCAACGGCTACATGGGTTTACTAGTAAGGTTGTGTACATTAAAACATATTACAACATATTATACACATCTGTTGATACATATTTTGCATGCTTCATTAGATTTTCACATTGGATGAGTATCTGTCAGTTCTCAAAAGGGTCTTTCACACTGTTTTATGTATGCCCTGGCTTTTTCACTGTCCAGGGATAGAATATCTGTTCTTTATTAATTAATTAGAGTAGGAGTATGTAGGTTGATTTCGTTTAGCTTAAAACACTCTGTGACAATTCTCATTAAAACTATTAATTTCAATTCTGTACAGCTGTTTTCCTCCTATACTCAGAGCACTCAATATGCTGTCTACTTGTGACCTCTCTCTCTCTCTCTCTCTCTCTCTCTCTCTCTCTCTATCTCTCTCTCTCACACACACACACACACACACACACACACACACACACCATACTGGGCTTGGCTCCTGGTGCACATGCCCTGCTCTCTTCCCAGGGACTCTTGCTTTGTACACGTACTCAGTTGACCATTGACTTCAGCTTCAACATATTTGACATTTAGTTCTTCCCTTAGAATTTATTGGCCTTTTCCTTCATCTTTTTTGGAGGATCTCAGTACTTTTAATGGTGGGTCATTTTTCATGAAAGCAGAGAGCTTTTTTTGAATGAGCTCCCACTTTATTAGTATGTCTGGAAGGGTGCTCGTTTACACCGCTTAGAAATTTACCATAAATTCTCATAAGAGAAAACTTTCAGTTTCAAAACAGAAGTAGCCTTTTGTTAGCAGGGAGCCATCAGCCCTCATGGCCATGGGTCTGCTGTGGTTTCACCAAAATCCCTCTGTGAGCCTTCAGAACTGTTGTGTTTTTCTTGTTTGTTTGTTTGTTTGTTTGATTTTGGAAGAAGACTTCTTCTGTGTAAACCATATGACAATAGGTTTGCTGGCAAGGAGATCAATTACCCAGACTTGACCTGCAATATGCAAATCTAAGGAAGTACCATCAACCTGAGAGAATTTGCATGAGCACAGCTGGAAGAGGGAAGGCTAACAGCTCTGAGAAGGAGAAATCAACTCAGTAATGAGGAGCATTTGAGCCCCAGCTCCCACTGTCAATCCCTTGGATCTTGGCAATCAACCTGGGGAAATCGTGGACTAATGGGGGATCTCAGAGATGCTCCTCCTGCACTTGGCTGCTCAAAGTTGACCACTTTCAGATGCAGCTGGACTGAAAGTCTACGTGCTATTTTGGCCCCCAGGCCATCCGGTCTTCATCTAAACAGATTTATGCACACAATGCCTTCTCCAAAGGTATTTATTTGATTTCCAAAATTAGACTAGATTAATAAGAATGACACTACCTAAAACATGTTCCATGAGAAGATACCAGAAAAGCAAGGGGAGCAGCTCTGGCACAGAGAGATGAGAAAGTAGGCCCAGGTGAAAATTCAGGATTCATGGGCCCTGTTTAAGCTACTGCTCACTAGGAAGTCACCTCTATCCCTCACTGTCCTAGGCCCAGGCTGGTAGCCTGAAGATAGTGTGTGGACTTGGAATTATTAACCTAGTTTTAAAGGAAGGCTGATTGGCATTACTGAGAACCTCAAATATCTCAGGCTAATGTTGAAAAATCTTAACCCTATGGGTCAGTCCAAGATGGAACCCAGTCCTCTGTCAGGCTCAAGAGGAGGAAGAAGGGGAAAGATGTAATGTTGACATTTGTAGTGAGGGGCCCTGCAAGCTACTGTCTAGAAGACCAGGTGGAATTCTGTGCCCCTGAAAAGCATTTCTGGGGAAACTCCACAGCGATTTCCCTGACGTATGCAATGTCTCTGCCTCAGGTGTGAGCAATCTCTGCAAAGAATGTCCCTGAGTGTGTGGCCACTCATCTTCTCCTCAGCCTCATAAGCTCCTCTCATAACTGAGGCTGGGTACTCAGATCACCAGGCCATACAGTGGCCTCTCCCCCTCCTGAGACATTTGCATGGGTCTGAGGGTTTGTATGCTAGCAGCAATAGCATCCTCTGTTAGTCAGAGGGGAGGGAGGTAAAGTTAGACTACTTTTTGACCAACATGCTTTAATTTCTGCAAGCACACACAGACACAGACATACAGATAGGATACTTTTTTTTTCTGAGTGTAAAAAATATCATGCTAATGATAGCTATTTTGACAGAACAAAAATATTTATAATACAGATATTTTCACAAGTCAAATATATTTATACATTAAAATCTTATTTTAGTCACTTAAAACTGTATTTTGCTCTTTTAATGTTTAATATATTTGTAATGCCAGATTTATAAGACATTCTGTGAGGACTCACTATGGAGGCAAAACTTTGGTTTAAATAGAAAGGTGACATTGCCAGAGATGAGAAAGGTCATAGCTGAAACTATTAGAATAAACAATATTTACTAAAAGACACTTCACTGAAGGCTAAGGAATGGCTAGAAAGAGAAGGCTGTCACCTCCTCACCTTGCCAGGTATGTCCTTAAACATGTATGTGACTTTAAAAGGTCCTGAAGTAGGTATTGACCGGGTGGAGAACCTTGTGGGGATTTTGCACAACCATCAAAAACAATCCCACAGTGCTCATTTCAGCTGGAAAGATCTGTAATTTTCCATTTACCTCAAATAACGTATTAGGGACTAATCCATCCACCAGGAATTTTAATTCACCTCTTGGAAGGATGTTAAAAAATGGAGATATTTAGTATTGAGTTTATTTATGTATTTATGTCTTTTTTTTCTAAAGAAATTCTTGTTACTTTTTTCAAAGACATTTCAGTCTAGGATCCATATATGCAAGTTGTAATTGAATGCAAGGAGTAATTTTCCCCTGTAACCATTATCACCAGGGCTGAATGAAGTGATAAAGCAGCTTGCATGTACTTTTTCTAGGCTCAGTGACTACACGGTCAAGAGCTGTTTTGTTTTTCAAAGACTTAGAGTCCTCTACTTCCAACTAAAATTTATATGGTTTGCTAATTGCCTACACGTAAGAAAGGGTGAGCGTGCAATTTCCTTTCACTGTAATTTGAAATCCCATAATTATGGTTTCTCGTCATCCACTGGGAACTGCAGGCTTGGCAAGCTGCAGGCATGGGGGTTGGCTTTCGTGGTGGCATGTAATACTGGCACAAAGCTCTATTTTGTACTCAAAACAATTTTTGCTGGCTTTGGTATTTTAATTTAATGAAAGACTAATAATTCCAGAAATTCAAATTTAAGGACTGTTCTTTTTATTTTTAACCACCAGGAGTAACAATAATCACTAGTTCTCCTTTAAAAATGTAGAATTCAACAAATTAACTTCACAGACTTTTTCTTGGACTTATTTTAATTTGGCTTTAATGTTATAAGTCTAAATCTTGAAACATTTATATCTCTGGTTTCAGTTAAACTAATAAAGTATTACTATATTAATAATTGCTACTCACTTTATTAAGAACTATAGACATCAAATCCTTTATATTCAAGAAGAGAAAGCCCTTGGGCTCTAAATACTTTGGCAAATAGGTCCTTAAGATGTAATTGAGTATAACATAAGGTCTGATTTAAAACATGAATTAAAACTAAGGGCACTACTTCTATTTGCAAATCATTAAGGGGCTGACTTAGAAGATAATTCTTGTGATGCCATTTTAACAGGGACTCACTGAAATTCGAGGCTTGTGTTTGAGGTGAGCTTCAAAAATTTTTGTGCAGATGGCTAGCACCTTCAATATCACTAAACTATTTGAAATAAATCTGTAATATTCAAGGTAACAAAATAGAGAAGCCTGAAGGAAATGACACACTCAATTAAAATGATTCATGAGCTGCCTTGTGAGAAAGCATAATTTAGGATAAAATGCCTTAATACTAGGGGCATTTGGAGTCCTAGATGAGCAGCTGCCTTCTTATCCAATAGTATACAAACTGAAATCAATTCTGCAATTGAAATAGGCAATGGTGGGTGGAAAACACAGGCTCCTGATGGGTAAGAGCCTGTGTTACCTCCAGGTCCCACCAAGAGTTAGGTAACTTAGTGAAGACTTGCTGAATTATATTGGGATTGTTCAAGGCTAAATGCTAGGTGCTACCAAGGTGATTAAGCTATAGTTTCAAGCCTACACAAAATACCAAAAAGAAAAGTTATCTATGTGCATAGAAAGCTATAACCTAGCAATAGCCTCAGGTGGTCTCTGCTGGATTCTTGGAAATATCCTTGGCTCAAGAATAATTGCCAGAGTAAAGGGGCATTGCTCTGTCTAAGGCTGGGTCATGTTGCCCATTCTTCAAAGAACCGAGGAAGAGAAGGCCTCATGAATGACATTCAGCAACAGGGTATAGGTAAGGGCAGCTTCCCCAAGAAAGGCAGGTGGGGTCATCAACCAAACACCAACATCAACTCTGTGGAGGAGGTGGCACAGATGGAAGCTCTTTATGTCTGAACCCATTCCTCTTTCTACCAGAACACCTCACCTCTTAGAGATGAGACTAAAAACACAAAATAAATAAGAACGTTAGAGCAAATAAGAACTGAGATAGTAATATCCACACAGAATTAGACAATTTCATGTATTCTATGCCATATTCTCATGTCAAATGTCAAAGTCTTAATGAAATGACATCTGATCATGTGAACACTGAGCAATGGCTAGACTTTTCATCTTTTCCCCATGCCAGAATCTGCCCTGCTTCTGAGACCTGGCTTCAATGACCTCCTATTCTGTTTCCCTCCCTACACATGACCATCTCTTACCCCAAGCAGAGGTAGGAAAAGTGCCAGCTGGGCTTTCCCCTCAAAATTACAGAGTTCAAGAACCCAGACACTTATAAAATTTGAGCAGAAAATGCATTTCATCATTTTTCCTGGCACAAAGACAACGAGAACTGGTCCCAGGCTATTCAGATTTGTACATGTAAATGGTGGTCTCTGAGTTAAAGTCTGGACCTAATGAAATACATGAAAAAAAAAAAAACCTGTAAGACTATACTGTGTATATTTCCTACAGGCAACTATGTCTATTTGTCTCTTAAATTCTTATTTCACTTATATAAAGATTCTCTCCTCTTTCCTCGTCTGGTATTCTAAAGGTGGAAGACTAGTAAAGCAAGTATCTCAGAAAACAATCAGCAATCCCTTATATCCCGTCCACATGTATACATAAACACACACATATACATACACAAATATACACATATACACACATACTAAACATGCAAATGTAAACATACACATGCACATGCAAACAAATATATGAACATGCACACAAATACATACACACATTTGACACTGGAAAAAATGGCAAGGCATGGGGCCTCTGAAAAAGCTGTGTGTGTAAGTGCTAGACTAGCTTGCTCTGAATGATGTGACCACAGAAATTCCAGGTCCAACTCAGCCAAGAGTAGATCACAGTTCAGAAGGATCAACTGTTTCTAGAGCTATTCTCAGAGTTGCTGTTCTTTCCTTGATGACAGCAAATGACATGAGTAACACCACTGGCTCCCCATTTGTTAATCAAGGGCTACTTCTAGGTCACAGAGGAAATGTGTTCTCTCACTTTATCTGCATAAAACTCCATGTTATGCAGAATTACAAGTAAAGAAACACAACAAGGGGTACAAATTCAAGCCCTTAGTCTCCAAGTTACTACAACTTCATTACCTTGAAAAGATGCTTTCAACGCATAATCAAATTGTATGACCCCACCTGTCGAGATATTCAATTAAATAGATTTTAGGTGTGTAGTGCCTGGGAAAGGAAGTATCAGGCTGCACAGTCATCTGTGGCCATCTAGGATACTTCAATGGATGTGATGCTGCAGATGAGAGGGTACCATATACCAACCTTATGTGTCAGACAGTACTTCCCTTTCCTGGAGGTTAAATCCTGGGCAACTAGCTTGGGCACAGCAGACAGGAGGAAGAACCTGGGGACAGCTATGTCTGGGGAGGGCACACAAGAGTGAAAGTAAAGACAAAAAGAATTAGCCACACCTCCTGGTTGGCCATTTCTGGTGTGAAGGAAACAGGGGACATCCTGGCTTTGCACTTTCCTACGGCTAGTCTCCTGGGTGGGGGAAGTGGGTGACCACATGTACAGGAATGGAGGCATTGCCAGAGGGCAACTCACTGGTGCTCTTTTGGAACCCACTGTCCATCTGAAGGTCTGTCTCAGTGCACTCCCTCCCCTCAGTATCATCTCATCTGCCTGTCCTGGCTTTCTCTCCAGCTCCAAAGCCAACAGCTCAAGAAAGGCTGGTGGGCATGTTCTTTTTCTGGGAAACAACCTGCTCCTAGGTGGTCTTGCCATGCACCTTAAACATGCAGGGCTGCCAGGGACCAGTCAGGGGTCGCAGTCCCCTCCACACACAGTTAGATTCTCATAGGACTGCATGTCTCCAATACATGAAAATCAAAATTTAGCTATAATCTGACAGTTAAGTGGCAGTAGATGTACTTATAGAAACAACATCTGAAAACGTCATTAAAAATAAATAGCACATCACATAACCAGAAAAATGAATGCATGTGATTTCAGAACCCTCCTCAAATCAGGACAGGCCTGTCTTCCCAAGGAAAAAAGAATGAGTCAAGGCCTTAGCAACCCAAAGCTGCTGGAACTATGGTGACACAGAAAGGTGCAGGGTGCAGAGTAAAGAGCTCCTCAATAAGGCCCACAGGTGTGGCAAAGTGAACTTATCACTGTGCATGCTGCTGTTTACAAATGTCCAGCATGCCCTACTCTGCATTTTGCCATCTGCCTTTCAAAATGTGAGCTTCTGCTGGCTGGAATGGTGATAAGGTTGACTTTCATTTTCCTTTTTAAAAATCCTCTCTTAATGTCCCTTTTGAAATGCCTCTGGAAAGTTAAAAATATACCCGTTGCTTGCCATGATGCTATTGGAAAGAGTGGAAAGTGTTCAGGGGCACATCCTGACTCTGCAGGTCCATTGCGCCCAGATTCCTGGCAGAGCATCCCACAAAGCCCCTCCAGCACAGGGCTCTCGCAGGTGGTGGCAGCTCTGGGGATTCTGTTTACAAATCATTAATGAAGTGACTGTGGCTCTTTTCACTTGCTCACACTTTGAACTGCTGGGAATGACACATTTCTAAATGGGGACACAAGAGCAGAGGAAGCCCACAACAGCCTCATTATGGGGGCCACACAAACACTGGCATGCGGGGTTTGGATTAACCCCATCAATTCAGGAGGGACAGGAAAATTCACCAGTCTGAGTTGCTAGGCAGGCGAGGCTGGTCCCCGAATTGTCCCCTCGGCCTGGACCCACACTTTCTTCCTGCACCATGAAAGGCCCTTTCAAAGCCGAGGTTCCAAGCTGTACAAGAAGTGGAAGTCACTGCATTCTCTGAATGAAATAAATGTCTCTTTTTAATTCCTATAAGGTTTGTGTAAGTTCTCCCCAGTGCAGCACCATTAGGATTCCGAGGAAAGACGCATACATTAGACTACACTGTGTCCCTTTTGTGCTCCAAGCATCTACTCTCTCCTGCCGCTGATAGAGTTTAAAAGCTTAAACAAAGTGGGGCTCCTGCTGAGGAGACAAGCTGCAGGGCCCACTGAAGCCACCTTTGTGTTCAGCTGCCCCATGTGAATACACAGCATGTTGTCACTGGTGAGGGCAGATGGCTCCAGCGGGCCGTTCCCGCAGGAGGATAGAGCAACACAGAGAAGTTTATTCATTTGGTTCTTTCATTTACAATCAAACATTTCTTGGCCTACAAAATTTCCCAAAGGCACACAAATAGATCCCCAGGGAAATGGCACCCACCCTGTTTGTAGGGTTCAGAGGTGTCTCTGCGTGGGAGAAGACATTCGGTTACTTTGCCCTGAGACTTCCTCTCTTCTCTCTCTCTTGCTTCCTCTGTGAAATTCTTGTGGAACTCATGGTTTCATAAACTGCTTAGGAAATAACCGAGGAATATGGGGGAAGCCTTGGACTGCAGTTCTGGTCCAGGATGTTTTCACATTGTATTTTCAGCTGCGAAGAGATGTAAGTTAAATGCCACATCAGGGGTTGAATGAGTGGTCAGGGAGATTTAAGACTGTACGTAAATTGTCAGACTTGAAAGCCTCATTTCAAGTCGTATTATGTTCTCTCTTTTAGGTTGGCAGGTGCTCTTCTTCAAAAAGCGAGAAAGATTTGCACCTTTGCTCTCTAGTTATCAAGAGACTTCAAGCATAAATGGAGCTCCCTTGGTTTGGAGAGAAAGGAGAGATGAGGAGTCCTACTTCTGAACATTCATATAATTTTTGATTTGCAGGAAGTTGTCCTGCTGACTGGGAATTTGGAGGAAGGGTCTTTGCTTGGATTCTACCATTATCTTGCCTACTTCTTTGATGAAACCCTACCAGAAGTTTCTCTGAAACCAGAAACTAATAAATCCATGAGTAACTCCATATTTTATGTCTGAGGGTGTATTCAAGTAGGCTAACATCTGAGGGCTTCTAAGAAGCAAAGGATTAAGCAAAACATTATTAAATTAGTGTATGTGCAAAAATGTTTTCCTGGAAAATTCTCAGAGACAAATTTCTATTCCCTTTTAATATAGAAATAAAGGATTTCTTTGAGCTCTAATTTTTAAAGTCTTAACTTTTTGGATTTAAACAGGAGGAGGAGTTTATTTTAGAAAATGCATAGATCATTTACTAGCATTCTCAGAACTTGTCTAGCCAAAAACAAAACAAACAAACAAATAAATAAAAACATACACAACTCAACTCAAAGGCACTTATTTTAGGTTATGCAAGAAAAGGGCATTATACATGGGAAGACAACATTTTTTCCCTACCAGTTCAAACTTATTTTGCAAGTTATTATAGAAGTGTAAGAGTAACTTTAGCATAATGTCTTTATAAGTAAAGTCTAGGTTATCAGGAAAAATATAGGACAAAGTTAGCATTCTGAGATTTATTAACATGGCTACAGATATCATTTATACATGTAGATCAAACCACATTTAATTAAAATGCTAAATATATGAAAAATATTATAAAGGAGCCTATTCTGGTTTGAATACTTGTGTATTTATTTCAATTTACTATTATCACATGTGTGATGTTAATGAAAGCTTGTGTGTTTTTGCTTTGTTTTTAAAATTCTATTTCATTAAATGTAAGGCTGGAATGGAACTTTATGAAACATAATAGATGCTGCTTGGCACGCCTTTTAGGAGAGAGTGTAAATACCTCATAATTCATTACTGGAATCAAACACTTGACATAATTTAACATGGGCCATGTTCTCCCAGCATGTAAGTTAATACTTGGGTGTAAGGTCATGTCTCTACACATTCTATAAAACAGATCACTAATACAGATGGCTCAGCCACATCAGTCAGTCATCTACCCTCATTATGCAAGGTGGCTGAGGAGAGCCCATGCCTGGTGTCTGGGCTGCAACCCTTTGGTTTTGAGAAGGACCTTTAGGGGTTTTAAATGAAATAATTGCCTTGTGATTTGATCACCTTTGGTCAGATATTAGAATACAGAGGTATGGGTAAATTTGCAAAGTTTTTCAAAAGGGCCCTGACTGCTTTGGCTAGATGGATAGAGCAACGGCCTGCAGACTGAAAAGTCACAGGTTCGATTCCTGTCAAGGGCATGTACCTTGGTTGTGGCACATCCCTGGTGGGTGGTGTGTAGGAGGAAGCTGATTGATGTTTCTAACTCTCTATCCCTCTCCCTTCCTCTCTTTAAAATAATAATAATAATAATTATATATATATATATATATATATATATATATATATATATATATATATATATAGTGTTCCAAAAGGCTTTACTAATAAAGATAGAGGGAGAGATTCAACCTTAATAAACTATTAATTGATTAAAAAAGGAATTTTTATTATTTTGTATAAAATAAACTCTGGATTGAAGATTTTAATTTATTAATAATATTCATTGGGATTTTTTTCTACTGTTGTTCCTTCAAATAATTTTTTATATATCCAAAGTATGCTACTAATGAATTATTATAAAATATTATTTGCTATAGAGTGGACTAACTTTGTAGAATATAAAATGGTATAAACTAAAAAAGATGGAAGACAAAGTCAACATAGCCTTGGAAATGAGACTGGTAAAGGGTGAGTGGTATTCCAGCTGCAGTTGCTGCATAGTTAAACTCCCAAACAGTGATGTGCTACCACAATCATTTTATTATATTTACAGATTCTCTTGGTCAGAATTCTAGAAAGGAATATCTTGCCTCTGTACCATGATACCTGGGGCCTGAGATGGGAAGAGCTGAAATCAGTGTGACTGGAAGACTGGGAGCTGGACTCTGATCACTCAATCACATATATGTTGGATGATTATGGGTGTCAGCAGGGACTACAACAGAGATTGTCAGTTGGATCTCCTATACATGGCCTCTTTGTGTTGTTTGAGCTTCTTCCTAGTATGGCACCAAAGAATAAATAGGTTTCTTACCTGATAACTTAGGGCACCACAGGTGAAGTCTTCTGCTAACCAGCTTAAAATTTCATCATTTTTTTGTTTTGTTTTGTTTTGTTTTCTACCCTAGACAATGAAACTCATGCAAAATCATGTATGGTACATTTTTCCCTTGAATTCTAGAAGTAATGCAGAGGTTCAGATTCAAGAGGAAGTGAATTAGAGTCAACCTAGTAAAATGGGAATGGGCAAGTTCTAGAAAAGTATGTGGAATGAGAGATGTCATTGTGGTCATTTCTGAAAAATACCATTGGTCACAAATGGTGGTTAATGAAGCTCACCATAGAGAGCTGAAAACTAACAGCTTTGAGTGGAAAGCAAAAGCTGTAAAGATGATAGTTGTTTCTTGCTTCAAAGCTTGGTGAGAGCAGGCAATGGAGGTACCAGATATTGCTAAAGGCCAGAGTGCAGAAGGTCCTGAAAACTGCACCAATCTTTTTTTAAGGCACATCTGCACCTCCAAATTCCTGCCCATTCATTTGCAGTCAGAAACCACTCTTCTCCACTTAGGCAGTATGGAGAAGAGGCCTACTGGGATAAGTGAATGGGACAGCATTAGTCATAGTTCTCTAGGAAACCAGTAGTCAATAACTATACTAACTGAATCCAAATTGGTGATTAAGTGAAAGTTTATATTTCCCAAATTTGAAAATCCATGGTCTCTTTTTCATTAGCTCCCCAAATTCACATTTTCTTCTCTAGAAGTTACTGATGATTCCTTTCTGTGGTAGCAAGTTAAAATTAGAGAAAAGACACATCTGGTTACTCCTAGTTAAATAGACCCATATATCTTTCATCAACTCAAAATAAAACCACCAACCAGAAAACTCTATCCTTAATCCAGAGTCTGGAAAGATTTTTCAATGCTCCTTCCCTAAGCATGAATAGAGAGCCAAGAAGCACCAGACATTCAAAGAAAGCCAAATAGCAGAGTAAACAGATGAAAGGACATAGCAAACAGTGACAGAGTAGGGAGTAGAAGACAACTCTAAGTCTTTTCATCCATAAACTAAGAACCAGATTTTATAAAAATAAATACCTAAGAAAGAAGAAAATGTTCAGTGTAGTTAATATATGTAATGTATAAATATGTTTATATGTAAATTATATTTAATCTAAAAATGTGTTTTATATTCATATATGATATATAAATTATACATGTGGAAATTTAAAATAAAACAATTCAATGAGAAAAATTTGAGGAAATATTTTATATGGTAAACCAAAAGACAAATATGGAAAATGGGAGGAAAAAAGAGAAAATTAAAGGCGCAATCCATGAGTTTCACTATCTGACAAATATAGGAAATAAAAAAAATTAAAAAACAAAACAAAAATCTAGTGTTATATTAGATTTCACATGAAGATTCAATTGGCCACTCAACACAATGAATGACTAAAAAACAACTACTTTAGGTCTACCCATTTTTACAAAATTTGAGAGATGTCTGACATTTTGCTGCCAATAGTTTCTTCTAAGGTTTTTATGTTTTCACTAGAGGCCCAGTGCATAAAATTTGTGCACAGGTCATGTCTCTAGCAGCTGCCATCTGCCTGCTGGGGTCTTTTTTCATTCCATACTGTCCTCTGGTGGTCACCACATAGCCAGAGATCAAACTCCCTGTGGCTTGAACTCCCCAGAGGTCACTTTGCCTATTAGGTTTTTAGATAACTTATATTTAAGTCTTTTATTCATTTTGCATTTATTCTTGTATATGTTGTTAGGTGATGGCATAGTTTCATTTTTTTTTCATGTACCTGTCCAATGTGGTCTATATTTTATATGACCTTCAATTTGTTTTTATGAAATATTCTAGTAAACAAGTGCAGTCTAAGTGTAGTCTCTTACAATAAATCAGTTTATTTGTCATATCTAAGGAGATTGAAATTATTTTTTTTCCTCTGTGCGGTATGTAATCAACTTGTCATACAGTGCGGGTCATTAATTTCTTTTGTATCTAATTATAAAATACTTGGAATATTACATCTTATGAGGTGATTACTGTCTAATTCTTGGTAGGGTGCATTTGATTTCCTTTAATAATATGTGTTAATGCTTCCTTTTAATGGTTGTAAGTTTGAAAACTTCATAAATTAATACATAAACTTTTTAGGTGTATATAATTATTGAAGCATGTTGTTCATAATTTAAAGGATCTTTTCAGAATAAGTATTTATCTTAGTATTTTCAATAAAATAAAATTACAATTATTGAAAAAGAATAGAAAAATGCTAGAGGACATATTCAGTCCCCAGAGAACACAATTAAACCTTGCTGTTACATTTTTGATAAGTGACTTATCCTCCTTGAATTTAAGGAAAGAAACAAGATGAAACTGAAATTCTTGGATGACTCAGTCAGATTTCAATTCTTTGACTTAAGTATATCCAAATACACATTCATTTAAGTGTAATGTGTGTTTATGTGTTCTGAACTCTTTTGACTAACTTGGCCAAATTGTAATCAGTCTGAAAACCATGCCCATCATGAGTTGCCTGACAGGGGTTTGCTAAACATTCACGAGGTATCCAATCATGATCTGAACATTAGGAAATGTTAACCACTCATATATATGATTAGAGGAACAAATTACTTAGGGTCAGAGGTTTTTGTTCTGGTTTTTTCCCCTCAAGTTAAAGGCAAATACCTCTCACATATTTTGAATTTGGGGAATCAGTGGTTCTCTTTAAATACATTATCTCTTGCTTGAGTTTTACCAATATATTTAATAAGCTTGCTGAGTGACTACTATAGCTTTTTAACATATTGCCTTAACATAAGAGTTTTTCAGTTATAGCATGCATTTGGTCTGGGGACTTCTAAATTGAAAATAAGGTACGATCTTTCAATAGAATGTCCTGCATCTTATATAAAATTAAGATGTAGGTATTTTTCCCCTTTCTTCCTCATTGCTCCAAACTGTGTCAGTTGTTACTGAGTGCCCCATAACTGTATTTCCAACAAAGATTACACAGATATTTTTGTCTAGATACATGTCCTGCAGGGCTGTTCTGTGGTCTTCCGATCAGTAAAAATGTAATAATATTTTCACATAGTCAATATTTAATTCTGTAAATGCAACTGGTAGTTGTAATCTAGGTTATTAACCACACGGTGATTTATGACAGAGGGCAGACAGTGCCAAGGCTAGAACAGTAAGAAGGTCCTCTGGTGACAATAAAAAGGTTATAAATTTCATAGCTCTGCCTGAGAAATGTATTTATATCCTATATTAAGAATAGCTTTTTATAAATTTTAATGATCCATGTTATTAATGGGTCTGTCATCATCACTGCCTGTATGAGACTACAGTCTGTTTATTTCTGTTACTTTTCCATCAGCTGAAGGTCTTGTGGAAAAAAAAAAGCTCTTATTAGCAATTTGCCAAAAAAATCTTTAAGAGTTATAAGCCTATCATTGTTTCCCTGGACTGCAAAGCCTGTGAGTGGTAGTTTGCATAAAGTTTTATGACCAAGGCACAGGTCGGGCTAATTGGATAGAGCACAATTGGAGCTCTATCATGTTTACAAAGGCCAAGTCAATATGCAGAAATAAAACCAGGGCCGTATCAAAATGGGAAGTGTAGGGATGGAAATTGTCCTTCACTTCAGCTCCCTGTTCATTTGCTGGGAGCCCTTTTGGCTTCCAGCTAAGCATGTGAGTGTACACATGAGTGTGCCCAAGTGCAGCTCAACACCCTTCCAAGCCAACTCACTCCCACATCCATCCCCTTTCCAACTTTATGCCATAATGCATGTGAAGAATGAGAGAAAGGGCTACTTTTGGAAATTTGGAAATAGGATGTAATCTCCAGGGTGCAAGGTGTTCTCAGCTGGTGGGGCTTGGCAGTGTTTCCTATTCTCAAACACCATTTCTTTAAAACCAGATGTTTACAAAGAAATCTTAAAACAGGTTTTGGAAATTGCTCCAAAGACTTCCTACAGGCAACGTAATGCAGTTAGAGAATGGGCTGTTTCCAGTTACATGTTTTTAGTGTCAATCCAAGCCACAGTTTCACATCCAAAAGTTACACAGGCAAAGGGAAGGATGATTGAGAGAGACTATTTAAAACAAAGGAAACAAACAAAATTTTCGTATGTGCAATGGTTTTGACCTTTGTTTTTCATATGTGATACTAGTTGATTGCAGTATAACTTTAATTCAGTCAAATTATTAGGGGCTAACTTTTTAATGATTGATTTTAAAGATGTTAAATAGTATTTCTGTATAGACAAATGTTTTGAAATCTTTATTTTGTGGTTACTCTAAATTTTAAGCTAAAAAATAATCTCTACATTTTCTTATTAAGAAGGTATAGATTAGGAATATTAGAGAAGACATCTCTTTTAGACACTTGTTAAAATATCTTTGCCAGCTCTGTGCTTCCCATTTAACCACATCAGGTACATAATGCTAGGTGGTTTCCTCATTAGTAATGCTAATCTTGAAGGTAATAACAGACTGACCTTGCCATGATAAATGAATATTTTTTTATTGGCAACTCACAAGTAATGGTTTTGGTATCTATTAACAAGCTTTGCTGGCATTAATTGTTTTTTTTGGGGATTACAGAATAGTGATTCTCTAATACCACTACTCTTTGTCTTTATTTTATAACATTATTATTATTATTTTTTGATATGCTGAGATTTTCTGGCACAAGACATCCAGGTTCATTTGCTTATTGCATACCTCACACAGAAAATCATCCATTTCTGTAAGGAACCCTTGTTCCATTTAGTGGGGTGTTGTATTTAGAAAACAAGTTTTGAGTACAAGGTGTGTTCATTGCTGCTAAGTATTACAGCCTTTGGACCTTTCAGTAGACAGAAGTAGTAAAAATGCAAATACAATTGTGAAAATATATTAATATTTTCAAATATAATTTAAGCTGACAATACTTTTATATTTGTATCTCTTTGCCCTTAAACGAAAATCCATGGTTTCTAACATTAGTATATTTGTTTGTCTGCTTTACACAGCATATGAAATGATTTGAAATATCCTATATCATTGTTAATATATTCAATAAAACCAGTGAATGAGGTTTGGCATATTTTTTCATTCTTTTGTTGTCCTTAGAATCTGATACACTGAAGCTGACACAGTGTTCATATAGTATGTAGAACTCTTCTTTTCTCTGAGTGGTTATGTTGTCAATCTGACATGTTATTGGGTTTGTATATCTTTGTTTGTTTTACTTTTGGGTATTGGTATTTCCTCTTTTGTGCTTTAATCACCTAATGCCATATATTTGGTTTAAATAATAAAGCTATAGAAAAGGGGAATATTCAGAAGAGCCTCAAGTATATACCAACCATCTCCAGCCAAGTCACCTCACTTCTGGTTATCATTCAAATGCTTCTATATGCAAATATATCTATATAGTACATTTCCCTATTTTCTCTCTCTGACATTGATATTTTAAACCTCACTTTTTGGTTGTATTGAATATATTAACAAAGGTATATTTTCAAATAATTTCATATCTTGCATAAAGCAGACAAATATACTAATATTAGTAACCATGTCTTTCAGTTTAAGGAAAAGGATATCCTACCTAATAAAACAGCAATATGCAAATTAACCATCACTCCACTACACGCACATGCCATGCCCAGCAACCATAACCACCAGCCAATCAGAGGCAGTATGCAAATAAATGCAACAAAGATGGCTACAGCCACAGAGAGCAGGAGGGAGGCTTGGGTTTCCCAGGTAACAGAGGAAGCCAAGCTTTCTGCCTGCCCTTGCTGGCTTAAGCCTCCACTCAAGGCTACAATGTTTCAATTATAGAAGTTAAACAAATCCAAACAGAAATGGCTGCAACTATGGAGCAAGCAGAAGGCTTGGCTCCACAGTTTCAATTGTAGAAGGAAATAAATCCCGGATACCAGGGCCTCTGCTTGGTTTGCCAGGGGGCATGACTGGCCTGCAAACCACCACAGGCCCCTCACTAAGGCTGCCTCATACCCCAAGGGAACCCCCACCCTGATCTGGGACACCCTTCAGGACAAACCAGATGGCCTCCACCCATGCACCATGCCTCTAGCTTATCTAATAAAAGAGTAATATGCAAATTGGCGGTCACTCCAACACATAATACCTGCCTCCATGTGGTCAAAGATGACCACAACAAGATGATCAGCAGGGGAGGGAAGTTGGGAGGCACCATGCCTGTAAGGAAGGGCAGTTAGAAGTGATCAACCCTGCAGGGGAGGGCAGTTAGGGGTGACCAGGCCATCAGAGGAGGTAAGTTGGGGGCAAACATGCTGGCAGGGGAGCAGTTAGGCACCAATCAGGCTGTCATGGGAGTGGTTAGGAGGTAATCAGGCTGGCAGGCAGAAGTGGTTAGGGGCAATAAGGAAAGCAGGCAGGTAAGCAGTTGGAAGCCAGCAGTCCTATATTGTGAGAAGGATGTACGACTGCCCATTTAGGCCTGGTGGAATTGGACCTAAATGGGCAGTCAGACATCCCTTGAGGGGTCCCAGATTGGAGAGCATGCAGGCTGGGCTGAGGGACACCCCTCACCCTGTGCACAAATTTTCTGCTCAGGGCCTCTAGTACAAATATAAAATAAAATTGTTAGTAACCTCTATATTATCCTCAATTTTTGTATTCTGATTTTTATTTTGTAAATGTCAGAGTGGAAAAGTTAGGCAGTGATCAAGAGTTAGGAACCTAGAGTCAGATAGACTTGGCTTGAACCCTGCTTCACTGTTTGTAAGCTATGATTTTAAACCTCTTTGTGGCTCAATTTCCTTCTCTATAAAATGGTAATGACAGTAGAATCTGTATTACAGGGTTGTTTGATCATTGAGTTAATGTTTTAAAGTGTGTATGTAAGAACGATGCCTTACATATAGTGAATGTTCAATATTTTAAGGTTCTTAACTAGGGAGAGAAGGGACTGAAATGAGTTTGGGGAGACACTTGGAAACATGTGGAGACAATTTTGATTGTCACAACTGGAGTGGCAGTACTACTGATGCCTCATGAATAGAAGACAGGGATTCTGCTAAACACCTTACAACACACTACACAGAAACTTCCAAGAAGAATCACATAGCCAAAACACCAATAGTGCTGATATGTGCGTGACAACAAAAGGAATCATATTTTCTTTTTTAAAACTTATGTGTTTATATTCAAGAAGATAATTTAATCCTCTCTACATTAAAATAGTTACTAGTAGTGTCCTGCTGCATCTTTCAGAAACATGAGAATATTATTCACCAAATATTTCCCCTCTTAAACATGTGACTTATTTAGAAAGAATTTTTCCTTAGTAGAAAAATAACTTTGAAAACAGAATAGTTGCACAGAATTCTCTTCAACATTAAAGGGAAGAGTTGTGTGTGAGGAATAAATAGCAGAGTATGTAACTTTTTTATTTTTTAATAAAGCTGCAATTATACTTTCATGAACCCACTAGCTTAGTGAAAAGGCCAACAATTAAAGAATGGTCTTATTTTTCTATTCCATGGAAATATAGTAACTTCTCATATAAGTATGTATGTTTATTATTTTAAAACAATTATGTCAACTCTTTAGTTTATCTAAATTGTATTTTTCTACATATCCTAAAGTTTAGGAAAGAGTTTATTTTAAGGAAAAAAGATTGGCTTGTACAGATTGATTTCTTTAAAGTGTCCAGGATTAATAAAGTGGACAGGTACAAACTGAACATTGGTGTTAAAATACTAGAATTCAAATTTCAGTGTGAATGGAGACTCTTTTGAAGACCTAAACCACTATATAATGCAGACTTTATGTGAATTGGGAAAGAGCTATCATTTTGATGTTAGTGTTCAGGAAGTTGTGTGTTACAGTTGAAAGAGCTACAATTTTGGAACCGGGTCTGGGCTCAAGAGTCAGACTTTCTAAATTCCAGCTGTATGGCCTTGAGCCAGCTACATAAACTTCTTTGAGCTTGGATTTCTTCATACTTAATAGGAAGAATATTCTACAAAACCTTTTTTTATATGATTCAATAACTTGAACAAAACATCTAGCTCAGAACATGCATATAGTAGGTACTCAAATAAATGTTAGTAACTTCCTTACAGCAAAACATAAAAATGCTAAAATTATGGCTTATAATACAGAAATTCAGATATGTTATACCCCATTTCAGGCATCCCCAGATCAACAGAAAGAGGACCACGCAGTGAGTGGGATATGGTCACACCTCTGATAAGAGGTTAAGGTGTACAGAGGTTAATAAGCATCTTACCCATCATTGTGATTAATTTAAATCTGAGATTGTCATGCTTGAGTGTGTATCAATAGTTAGTATAGGGTCCAAAACTTTTTAAATTCCTGCTGTGATGTAAAAACTATATGAAATAATTTTACTATGTCTTTAAGAAATCTAATGCTTTATGGAAGTGCAAACATTTTTCACCATGTCAAGAAGCAGAGACAGTACATTCTTAAAATCTTCATCACAAACTCTCTGGGAAAACCTAGTTTCATGAAGAAGAACAAAGGTAGACCTGAATAAACCACGTAGCAACAGGTATTATTATGAGAAGGTAGTAAATCTTTGAAATCAGGTACTAAATCTGATTCATACTACCACAGCATTTTAATGTGTAGTACAGATACAAAAAGGTGGAAAATAAGATGTCTTCATAATTTAAATGGCTTTCTTGTGTCACATTGGACACAGAGTGTATTTTAGTTAGAAACATTGTGAAAACAACAGAAGTGAAATTTTCTATCTTTGAATCAATGAGTGATAAAATATATTGATATATTAAATAATAATTAAAATATCAGAATGGAAAGTAAATTCAATGGGTCCTTACAGAGTTGTCATATATTTAAAATATTAGTTTTTGTTTGTTTGTAAATAGCTGGTTTTGCTTACTTTGGAAACACTTATTTTCTAAACTTTGAAACATAAATTTAAATACACAGTAGAATACATTTTTATAACCTTTCCAGATTTGATGATATGACTTTCATTCACTCTAAAAACAAACTACTATTAATTAGGAAAACCTTCAGTCTATTACTAGCCTGGGGTATCCCATCAGGAGCCTCTGGGAGCCAGTATTATGCTAATTGACAGGACAACACAGCATAACCACATGGGGTAGATTGGATCATGATCCTCAAACAGAGGGGTTACAGAATTTCTTCACAAAAAACATAAAAATAATATTTCAAACACACTTCTATTTTATAGGGCATGTGTTCCAATATCCATTCCCAAACTATGGAGAGAGGGCACCATGCCTCTGCCTAGGCCACTTTAGCGGTGCCCATGTTTGTATTATTTTTTTCTACAAATTTTGTTTGGTGAACGTCTTTATGTTTAGGTATTTCTGACTGTCCTATTTCTCAACTGGGTTCTGGGTTCTTGGCAGGCAGTAAAATGGTCTCTGCTTCCTGTACAAGCCAAAAAAGATGTCTGATCCACAGTTTCAAACTCTATGTGTTTCATAAATCATCTTACAAATTCAAAATGAATTCTTATTCAAGGTAGTTCATTTCACTATCCAATTAAGAAAAAAAAAAGCATCATGTTTTAGCCAGGTCAATAGATGAGAATATTATCAAAGCACATTTTTCTGGGTACCTGCATGATCAAATTACTGGACAATAATCTATAACTCCCATACCACATGCAGAGTGCTGCCTTGTACCTACGAGTTTTGTTCTGAATATTTGATGATTTAATTTGATGTCCTGGTAAATATATATTCAAGACAAGAATAATTTATATGCACTAATGTGAACATATACTTCAGTTTGAGAAACTGAAAATAAACATAAGTAGACAGATTTTAACCAGAGATTTTAAAATGCACGGTAAGTAGTAATCTGTCGTCATCATCTCTGCTATGACATTTGTTTGGAGGTCAGGAGGGGCTCACATAAAGGAATAATATTAGCTTCTCATCTAGTTTAAGATTCTGGGCATAATAGTTAAGACCTGGAATCTAGGCATTGTGCCAACACTGCTGGGTGAGTTTCAACTTTCTTATAAAATCTACACATAGAGAAAAGTAGTCAATAACTCAATGCCACTCTTAAAATCTGCACTCAGCAGCTCAATCCAAACTTTAATTAATAACTTTATATACTCACATACAATGAAGAATCCACCTATCATCCAGTAATTTACTCTAAAAGGCTGGGCATAGAGTGAGTTATATATGTTATCAATAGTTCCCATAAACTGGAAAAGTTAGGAAAAATTAGTCTCTAAGCCTTGAATCCACACTCAAGGGGCTGTTACCTAAGATAGCATTATAACCAGAAAGACCAGACTGCAGAGGTCACTACTGTCAAGGAATATGTTTTACTCATCAACACTAGGTATGTTTCTACTTTAAGTCCTAAACATCAAAGATGACTTTCTTTGGAAGACAGAGTCATGATAATCAGCACAACTAATGTCAGTAATAAGCTCTCATTAGAATTGTCTCTTTGCTAACACCACCACTAAACATATTCCATGGTCTTACCATCCCACAAACTACTCTCATATTTAAAAAATATGTATTTTTATTGGTTTCAGAGAGGAAGGGAGAGGGAAGAGAGATATAGAAACATCAATGATGAGGGAGAATAATTGATCGGCTGCTTCCTACATGTCTCCCACTGGGGGCTGAATCCCCAACCTGGCATGTGCCCTTGACTAGAATCAAACCCAGGTCCCTTCAGTCAACAGGCAGGCTCTCTACCTGCTGAGCAAAACCAGCTAGAGCTATTCTCAGATTTTAGTTCTTCCTTTGTTAGCCTTCTTGATAGGTTGTCAACAATAGTTGCCTTACTTAACCTTTTTTCACTTTTGTTTTGAAATGGCTAGTCATATTTTTTGACATTTTAAAAAGGGACTAGACCCTTCCCCATACACTCAAAATTTTAATGAAAATTAGTGGAACCCTAAGGGCAAATGAGTTCTCAGATGTAGGTCGGTGACTAGTCCATGAGGCTGGACTGAAGCAGGGAGGAATTCATGAAAACAGGGTCTAAAACATCTGATTTCAGTTTAACTCAGTTATCCTATGAAGATAAAGTGTGAAATCGGGCAAAGCACCTGGTTTCTAAAAACAACTTATATGCAAAATGAGGGCATCTATTTTACCTTTTATTTGTCCATCAGTTTTCAGAGAAGCTGCAATTAGGCTGCAAAATATCACCCCAAATACCAAAAGACCCTATGGATTTCAGAGATCTCTGGTAGAAATCATTTTATTTTGATCAATTTTCAGTCTTGGTATTATTATTAGTTTCTCTCTCAAACTCAGATTGCTGGACCAGTAAGTTTGTAACTTGGCCTGGATAAGAAGCAGTTAGTTTAGGTTTATAGGACTTGAGTGAAGGGTGGCCTGGTTCAGTTTGCAGTGCTCACTGGTCAAATGGTTCCTTTGCATTTCAATGAATGAAACTGCTCTCAGGTTTCTCTCATGGCAGTCCTGAGGTGCACTTTCATAAATTCACAGTATAGAGAGCCAGTAGTGAGGATTTCACCTTTAACACCATCCATCTCCATCTTAGTCTTATGTCCTCAGCCCTCTCTAATCCCTAAGTAATGACTAAGATTCTGAGGAAAATGCCTTCTGCCTTCACTGAGCTGCTACAAGAAAGCTATTTGAAAATAGATTTTGGCCAGAGAATAAAAACTCTTCACCCCAAAATAACAAGGCCCTCCTCTCACCTCCTCCTCTCATCCCCTCCCATCACCACAACCTGTTCTGCCCAGTGGTGTTGCAGGATGGAGTGCTGGGCAGGGGCCAGTGGAGGATGCTCAACTCAGGATTTAGTTATCTCTCCATCATCAGACACCCCACCCATGACTGCTGGAAGGCTCATCCACCCCCATGTGCTCAAATCACCTTGTTTTTGTTGTCATCTTTGTTGTTTTTACTTTTGCTTTTTGTGAATGTCAAACTAGTATCACAAATTGACAGTAAACTTAGCCACTTCAGATTATTGTTCCTGACTATTAATCTAGAAGTAATTATGGACTCAATAATATTCTGAAAGCAATCTGCTCACTGTATTGTATTATATTACCCTCACTTTCAATTACTAAAGGGAAAACATTGAATGATGTTGGAAACTGTGATTTTTTCAGCATAGCCCACTGAAAGCTTGCTCTGGGTGTCTTGGCTGACCAAAGGCCTGCAAACATTCCCATTATAAATCCATATTATTGAGAGCAGAGGTATTTGATATCATTTTCTTTCATTGCTCAACCTCTACTAATAATTTTGAAGCTAACTACAGAAAATTATCTACTGTCAGGAATTGCATATGGAAATTTTATAACTGGGGTTTCCAGAACAAACCAGAAAAAATATATTATTTGAGAAAAATTATATTCCATAAAAAAGTTCCAAAGCTCTACCTCTTGTGCATATATTTTGTGTGTATGTAAAAAATTATTCCATTATTCTTTATATACATATGTATACAATAGAGGCTCTGTACACAAAATTCTGAACTTGGAGGGGGGTCCCTCAACCCTGCCTGCACCCTCTCACAGTCCAGGAGCCCTTGGAGGATGTCCGACTGATGATTGAGGCCTGCTCTCAGGAGCTCTCAGTCAGACATCCTTAGTGCTGCCATGGAGGCAGGACAGACTCTTGCCACCACCGCTGTGCTTGCCAGCCATGAGCCCAGCTCCAGGATTCTGGCTGAGTGGCACTCCCCCTGTGGGAGTGCACTGACCACCAGGTGGCAGCTTCAGCATTGAGCTTCTGCTGCCTGGTGTTCTGCAGTTTGATCAATTTGCATATTAAAAGAGAGATATCAAATTTCAAAGATATATATTAAGAGAGAGACAGAGGAGAGAAAGAGGGAGAGAGAGAGAGAGAGAGAGAGAGAGAGAGAGAGAGAGAGAGAGAGAGATGATTTTAGAGAGATTGAAACAGTAACGATGAGGGAGAATCATCAATCAACTGCTGCCTGCATTCATACTTTGTTACAGCAGCTCTAGCAAACTCATATAGCTGTGTTAAGGAGGTGCTTACTATAAAATGGGCTGATCATTAGGGAGGTAGAATTATCCAGAACCTTGTCTTTTGATGCAATACAGAGCAGCCTTTACATTATCCTATAAAGCTAATGTGTTGGATATTCACAGGGGTTTAAATGCCCACATTTGTATTAAAAAGTTCTCCTATAGCAATATAAAGTTGACTTTGAAAGTTTTAAAACTAAATGCAGGGTTTCCTTCAAGATTTAAGCCCTAATCTGGGCAAATCAGAAAGAGAAGCAGGTGAGATTCACAGAAGGGAAAATTCAATAGGAGAAGCTTGGCGGTCTGGAGTTAGAAACTTAGCAGGTGGTGTAGTCATTATATGAGAAATATGGCAAAGAAAACAATAGAGGAGAAAGAGGAGGAAACTAGAGAGATTGGGAAGAACCGAGTTTTCTGTCTGTGAGTTCCAGAAGAAGACATAGATTTTGGAGTTCCCAGTGTAAAGCCAACAGATAGGAGAGGACTAACCAGAGATGGGACTAGGAGGTTGGCTAAGGGGACCACTCACACCCTGGAGAAGTGGCCTAAAAGCACAGAGAGAGAAGTTAGTCCAGGGGCTGAATCATAGACATCGAAGGAAGGCAAGGAGCCAAACTTAATGCTCCAGTAAACATTTTAACAACTTCTGACTGTAAATAATGATATAAACAGAGCCACTCTAAAATCGAGCCTGAGATGTCATCCCAGAAGAACTGCCTTACACTTCTTAGACCTCAAACTTTTATAAAGCTAAAACGGTGCAAACTAGCCTGTGCACTAGGCCTAAGCAAACTTGTGCCCTGATAACTTTTTGCAAAGATAACAAAAAAGCAGACATTATGACAACTGGGCTAATGACTCCTGGATTAAAACCTTGAAACACATAGAATTATTGTCACCATGATATCTTATCTGCATCAACAGAAATGCTTTCCTTCTATCTATTGATGTAATTCTTCCTCTTCCCTTTCTCAAACATACCCTTTGCTTTTGTCTTCTAATCAGAACATCATGTGGGCTTCTGCCTGAATTAATGATGTCCAAAATGTCATTTTACTGATCTCAAATAAGTGTTTGTTGTCTCTCACTTAGAAAGGTCCTTTTGTTTTAAATTTTATAGAAGCTTCCCAGGGACACTGACCGTATGTATCAACTTATTAGTACAAAACTCAAGTGGCCAACATGGAAGTTTGCATTTAAGGGGAGAAATGACTCAATTCTCTCTTCATTCAGTTTCTTTTAATCAGCCCAGATGGATTCAGAGAGTCTCTTCTGTAATCAAGCTTCCAAATCTACATTTTGTCACCTCCACAGTATGTGGAAGCTGTCCCATGGGCATAGCTTTGTGTATTTCAGCAAATATACAAACTGTTCTGCAGGCAGAGGGGAGATTTATTTACAAGTTCTTAAAGTGGCTTGGAAATTCATATGAGACATAAATATTGATATATGGGTAATGGTTAAATGGATGAGTGCCTTTTATTATTGTAATAAACTTTTTTAAAGTAATTGTTTTTTCTATGAAGTAAATATACCAATTGCAAAGTAGCAATATTTGAATATAGATCTAAATAAATAAATTGTTAAAATCATATTTTATCTGCTATCTTAACCATGCAGGCATTATAGAAGCTATAATATCATTGTTGCAGCAACTGTGTTAATCTTTTGTTTTTCAGAAAGCTGATATCCTCCCCTTGGAGATAAAAAAAAAAAGTGGTGGTTAAAATATAGCTGTCTGGCCCCACCCTTCCCTACTGAATCAGAATCATTGGGGTCCAGAGGTTGGACATCCCCATTTTTAATTAGCTCTCTTAGATAATTTTTATTTACTCTGATAGTTATGTGCTGAGAAAGTAGTTAATGACCTCAAAACTGCATGTTCTGCCACCCATTAGAGATACACATACATTATGTTATTCCAAATTTAAGTCACTCATTATGTGTCCTCCCAATAAGTTTTCAAGCCCTAGCTAGTTTGGCTCAGGGGATAGAGCATCGGCCTGTGGATTGAAAGGTCCCAGGTTTGATTCCAGTCAAGGACACATGTCTTTGTTGTGGGTTTGACCCCCCAGTAGGGGGCATGCAGGAGGCAGCCAGTCAATGGTTCTTTCTCATCATTGATGATTCTATCTCTCTTTCCTTCTCCTTTCCTCTCTGAAATCAATAAAATATATTAAAAATCATTTTAAAAAATAAGAAGTTCTCAAAATCTATGGGATGCTGCCCTACCTCCACACTCCTACCTTTGGCTGGGGTTCATGCCTCCCTGGGGATCACCTCAGTCCTGGGTGACCCCTTCACTCTGAATGCATCCCTGGCTCTCTCTGTGGCTTCATGACCCTCACACACATTATGCAAATAATCTCCACACCAGAGTGTGTCTATTAGGTACTTTTTATTTCCAGGCACACATATCAGTTGATTTTTATTCTCTCTTAAATTTTATGTCAAGTTTTCTTATTCATATTAAGCAAAAGAGAAGGGGAAAAAAAAAACACGAAAAAGCAGACCTCATTGTATCTTTATCACTCCTATTTTGGCTCTGAGGATGATTAGAAAAGTAAGCACAGTCCTCAAAGAATCCTCAGTGATAAAAGGTTATTCTTAATCCTATAATTGGTGTCTGCATGTTTTTCAGGTGCAACTTTCTTTTCTCTGACCAATGCAAAGTATATTTGGAAAGAATTCTCTTCACAGCTTCCCAAGGCACCAGGGCAACCTATGCCCTTCTGTTTCAAGTGCTGACCAAACACAGATAACCTGCTGCAGGGGCTCATATAGAGGGCAGCTGGGACAGTGCATTACTTTGCTGCTTGTGTCGCAGCCTTCATAGGGCTGCATATGGAACTGACAAGTATAGCTGTGTCCTCCCTTGAGCACGATTGGGAACCCTTCACAACACTTACCCTGTCACCATGTGTAATTAAAAATAATTTTGAACCTAAAGATAATGTAAACAAATGTTTTCTATTCATAGACAAAAAAGTCACAGTACTCAAAGACATTCTCTGATGAGTCCAACCAACATATATTAGAGAGGAATCCTCATAATCCTGGTTTGAGTATTTAGGGGTAACCGTGTTATGTGGGACTGAGAGTGCTGGATGGAGAACTCCACTCAAGTTAACATGGACAGAAGCCTGCGTCTGGGAAGGAGGTCACACTTGCGATGGAGTCTGGACACTGACAGCAGGGTATAGGTATCTCAGGACACCCTCTCTCATCTCTGCTGCTCTCAGCATACAGCTGGGTTCTTTCTCAGGCTGACCTGTTTGCTCTACATTTGCAAACACATCTGGCTCTCCTGGGGAAGAGTGATATTTACTCAGTACTTCTTTGGAAATCCTGAGAGAGGACTCTAGTTTCCTAGGATGGCTTGGTAATTATAACTGGTGCAGTCCAGGTCAGGTGTCCACACTGGGGCCACCTACTTAAGGGCAAGGAGTGGAGCTCTGGGGAGTCCCAGCATTGGAGGTGATGTCATTCCAAGAAGATAATGCAAATTGTCATTTAGGAATAAAAAAAAAAAAAAAAAGAAGAATGCTATTGAGTCACAAAGTCCCCAACTAATGGTAGGTGGTTAGAATGCTCAGAAACCTCTGTCATTTTCATCAGTGAGATCACCCGAGACCTGTTTAAACCTGAAATTATTTAATTCTCCATCAAATTAAGTATTAGATTTTAAAATCAATTAGAATAAAATGACCAGTGGTTACAGAATATTTACAGGGCTTTAACATTTCCCCCCCCTAAAATGCCCTTACAGGTGATAAACCAGTTTATTTTTAATATTTTGGGCCATACGTTCAGAGGAACATGTACCTTCACGTAGCCTGAGTCATACATCCAGGAGGCTACTGACCCTGCTGGCACTGTGGTTAGTAGTTCACATATAATAAGACATTTTATCATACAAATCCCTTGTAGGGTACCATCAGACCCACTTTACAGATGGAGATACTGAGTCTCAGGGTTACTCATGTTGGTTGCCTGGCAGAACACTTTACATGGGCCTAGTGCTCAGCTACTAATTATTTCAATCACTGCTTTTTACTCTGCTGTCTAGGCTGGATATATATCTCTCTAGGAGATGTTGGCTCTCCCTGCTCAGTGGGTGCCCATCTGGGGCAGCAGTTAGAAGGGCCAACATGTGAAGCTGAGGGGGCCACATCCTAAAGGCAAGCACCACCAAAGCCTGGTCTCAAGAATCAATGATCACAGCTGAGCAAATAAGGCAAGCAGCCAGGTCAGACCTCCCACATGGCTGGGGACTGGTTGGGTAGACCAGAGACCAGAAAGCAGTAATTTCAGCTGCATGACAGAGGGAAGATGACAAGTCCCAGAAGGTCAAGGGAAGACATGAAAGAAAGTGAAAGACTATGGTGTACCTGAGACCAGTGATGTCATTTAAGGTCTTCCACCAAGGACTGAGTTGTATTTCAACCCTGTCTTTAGCATTTACATATATGATTATATTTTGTTTTATAGCTGGCTGGACAACTTAAAAATCAGTTCACTGAAAACAACAGGGCCTTCAGCATCTTCAACCAAACATTATCTGATAAGTTTTATAAAAGCTCAACCTAGGTTGACTTCTGAATGTTCTGGAGCATTTCTTGGTTATTCGCAGAGAAGTATTGCCTGAACCTCACATTTGAGTGTGGATGTGGGTTTTGATTTATGCAATTTTATTGATTTTATCAAAGTTATCTGTGACTTTATCAACAAATGAGAAAGTGATTATTCCTTTGCTTTACAAAATAAAAATATTCCCCTACAACACTTTTGAAATAATTGCCTGGTTTATTTTAATAGGATATGCATTTGTTTGCTATAGATTCTGTAAGATAATATAAATATATGACTATATTTGAACATTTTCAATGTCATGCCAATTTGAAATGATCTTTTATCTTAAAGACAAATGAAACAACTGGAGATTCTAACTTAAACATTGGCTCAAGGTAGAGATGCTTATCAAACTATTTGAAAAGACATGTTAGATATAGGCAACTGAACAGAGCTATTAAAAACATAAAACTCCACCATTCTTATCACTTGATTCAGAAACCATTAATTAGTTCTGAGGATAGAAAAGTAAAATGTGTTACTGCATCTGGAGATAATTTCTTTAAGGAGGTAACCAAGTTAAATAAGGCCATAAGGTTGAGGACCAAATCTGATGGGATTCTGGTTTTATGAGAAGAGGATTAGGGAGAGATCTCTCTTCCTCTGACATGTAATATGAGTAAGAAGTTGGTTGTGTGAAAGTCAGGAAAAGGGCCTGACCAGAAAGAATCCCACCATTCTCGAGCCCCTATTTCAGACTTCCAGCCTCCAGAATTGAGAGAAAATGCTTGTTGCTTAAGATCGGGACTTCTTTAAAACACCACAGGACTTGGGAAAAATTGTTAAAAATAGGGACTGTCCCGCCAAAAGTGGGACCATCTGGTCACCTTACAAACAGTGTCCTTGCTCTGAGTGTTAAAGTCTGTGCCCTAGATCTTTCTAGAATGGCAAAGCTGTTCCCCTGTATTCTCTGTCTGTGCATTTTGGGTGCCCTGTGGAAAGAGGCCTAACAGTTCCTGAGAAACACATATTAGTGTCTCTTTGCAGTACTTTTAGCAATTCAAGTTTGGTTTCAGGGAAAACACCACAGTCACAGCTTTTGTTTAAATCATTAACTTATGTGTCCTATTTATCAAACCCAGAGGTTGCTTGGCTTCTGAAAAATAATATTAATGTTTTGTTTTGTTTTTAATTAAGGCTGGCATGAAGATTGCCACAAATAGTTAATTTCACACTGCTTTGTGGCACCCTGCAAATTATCATGTGTGTAAATTGCTTTAATGTTGATATTCTCTTTCCCATGAACATTCAGTGATTCCCGCATGTGCTGAGGATTATAATGAGAAATGAATTTTTTTCTTTATCTTCATAGAAAATCATATTAGGTGTAATTGGATAAAACTAGGAATAAACAATCAATCATTCTTCGTTTGGGCTCAGGTTTATATTTGGGTCATTAGACTTAAAAAAATTATTGGTTTTTAAAAAGAGGGAAAGGGAGAAGGAGAAACAGAGAGAAATATTGATGTGAGAGCATAACATCAATCTGCTGCTTCCTGTATGCCCCTTACTGGAGATCAAACCTGCAACCCAGGCATGTACCTTGACTGGGAATCAAACTGGTGACTTTTGGTATAGGGGATGATGCTCAACCACAGAGCTACATCAGCTAGAGTTCATTAGACTTTTAAAATGGCATTGCTTCTGCTTCTTGTATTTGAGCAGTGGGTGCCACTGGTAATCACATGACTGGTCAATATGTTACAGACTTCTTATATCCTCACATGATGCAAGAAACAAGAATTCTCTCTGAGACCTCTTTATAAGAAAACTAATCTCTTTCATAAAGGCTCTGCCCTCATGATCTAGGAACGTCCTAAAAGACCCCACTTCCTAATACAGTCACATTGTTAGGAATTTAATACATGAATTTTGGAGGAACACAAACAATTAGACCATGATATAATTTCAGAAATTAATTGTTAAAATGCCATTAAAATACCTTGTAAACATTTTATTACTTTGGATCTTGGTATGGGAATTTCCTTGGTGGATCTAAGCCATGTTTTTTTTTTAGGACTTATAATTCCCCACTTTCTGAGTGGTTCCCCCAACACTCAAAAAGTTATGAGGTTTTCCACCCTGTTCGAATTAAGCACAGTTTCTGGATTCTTGTGAAGGCTGGGTGCTATCCTCTTTTTGCCTTTTGGGTAGTTCTTTCTCTTTATTGGTTTCCTCATGCAAAAGTACTGATAAGTACCTGGGAGAAACTGTTACACATCCCCAGAGAGCCTTCTCTTGCACTGCTCTCCCCTCCATTGCCATGCTCTGCAAACTCGATCTGTTTTCTACAGGTATTGCTTTCAAAGTTCAAAAGTTATACTTTACTCACCATGCAGTACTCTTTCCTTAATTGTGTACTTTCCTTAACTAAGGCATATATTTTTTGGTCTGTCAAAGAGGAAAATTATCTTGGGGATTAAAAAAAAGAGAGACAGCCCTTCTTATATGTGACTTTATGATTACGGAGTTTCCGCAGGTCTTTTGTAAGGTCTTATGTATGTCTTCTTCTTTGGCTTGTTATTATTTTCAGCAACAAAAATAAAACCTCTTTGATTTTCTTTCCATCTTACAGAGAGGCTGAGAAGGTATAAGTAGACAGGCATAGCCAGATCACCAAAGGTTCCATATATTCCTGCTTTTCATTTGTTTCTTGTACAGCAGCAGAAAGAAGTTGCAAAGATGTTTACTAAAATTTGTCTTTGGGCTCTGGGATGTATGAAGATAAATTACTTTTGATAAAGTGATTATATAAATTTAGTTATTTAGAAAAAAATACAGGAAATTAATATAAGTATTTAATTCATGGAAAACGTGTGTATATGTTAGCATTTTGCTTTGCTAAGATTGATGCTACCTTTTGCTAAAATTAGTTATTTGAAATGTTCTAACTGCTAGATGAAGTCATTCTCTTAAAAGATTCTGCTTTCCTTATCTTTATTCCAAATATTTATATTTTTACTATTTTATTTAGTTTTAAAATATTTTGGAGTATGTATTACCAAAAAATTAAAGGTATACTTAAATCTTGATAAGACATTGATCTTAATTATATTAACCTTTCCAAACTGAAAGGTTCAGCTGTGCCCATCTATCAATGTCTAACTTAATAGATCCAATCACTGGCTCTAAGTTTATTTTAATTAAAACTTTAGGCTGGGTCATTGCATTAACACTTACATTTGTTCTTTGTTTAAATATTCCCTAAATGATAAAACTCTCAAGGTATTTCTTGAGGACATGATCTACCAAATTGCTTTAATGGATATTATACAACAGAAACATAGTAAATCATAAGGAAAATGTGTGGGAGACTTTGAACATTACTTTATACAAATATTTGGGTAACTCTTGTGAACTATAATGCTATTTCTTGAATCTGAAAATTATGAATGAGACATTATCCTATAAAATTATAGCCAAATTGGTCTAAATAAAACCTCAGGTGTATCTTAACAGCCTCTCTCTCTCAAAGGGCATGGACTCAGATTTCCTAAATTGTTTGCAGCAAGGCAAGCCAATGGAGTGGAGAAAAAAAAATCATATATATATATGTTAGAATTAAGCACAGTTTCTGGATTCTTGTGAAGGCTGGGTGCTATCCTCTTTTTGCCTTTTGGGTAGTTCTTTCTCTTTATTAGTTTCATTCTCTTAAAAGATATATATATATATATACATATATATATATATATATATATATATATATATATATATATATATATACCAATAATAGCCAAGATTTCTTTTTCTCCAAAGTATGATGGCACTATCCACACATTATAAATGTTACACCAGCCCTGTGTTTATTCTCTGAGATGGCAAGACAAAGGTCAACTCTACAGAGTGTGGACCAGGCTTTATCAGACTGTCAGAGTACTACGCCTCTCAATTTCCAGTGGCCTGTCCTACCCAGGGCCACATAATTGTGTTATCCTCACATTGTTTTTGACAATCATATTTTAAGTACACAATCCAGTGCACAATTCAAATCACCTCCCCAAAACATGTCATTCATCATAGCCTATTCAGGAGTCTTAGTTTGACCCACAGAGATAAATAATAATTAGTCACAGCATACTAAAATAAAGTTGTTGGGTTTTTTTTAAAGGGTATATTGAAAGATGTCTTTAAAAAGGCGTCCCTAAAAGAAAGGTGCAGTGGACTCTGCCATGTAGGAAGAAGAGACACACTCATTCAGCACCAGGATGTACTGCTGGGAGAAGGGAAAGTGTGAAATGCAGACCCACAGTAAATATACTTGCCCTAAAATTTATGTCAATTTATGTTATCTATATAAATGTATTTGTATACATTTTATATATATGGTGAAGAAACTTGGTCTGTTTAGCACAATAAACGGGAGAATCTGTGGACCACAGCTGTTGTTTTTATGGTTTCAAAGACTTTCTTGCTGAGAGGGATTGCACAAGTTCCATAGGTAAGAACTAGGATCAACCAATGAAATTGTCTCACACTGCATTCTAAGATGCGAAAGTATGGCCAAGTCCAATCCTAATGGCTTCCTTCTCCACCTCAGGATTTCTATGAGCTCCAAAACAACTTTCCTGCCATGAGCACCATAGATCACTGTGGCTCAACGAACCACAAAATCTGTTCCAGTGATTGGCTATGGCAGTTGATGGACTGTGAATGCAGAGAAGCAGAAAATAAGCTCTGCAGTAGGCTCTTAATCAAGCAAAGACTCAACAGTTTAATAAGTCTATAACTTTCTCCCCTTCAGTAATAGTAAGGCAGTGCAGCAATATTGTTTCGGACGAAAGTTGATATGTTATCTCAGTAGATAACTTTGTCCATATTTCACAATGAAACCATAGCTGGAATTTATTTGAGTGAATCACTCCATTTCTCTTTTCTCTATGCTTCTTAACCATATGGCAGTAATTCAACTATCCAATGTCTACTTGTGCATACACACACTTGAGAATGGAAGTGTATGCCTCTGTCTTCTAAAAACACAGGTGTAAATTTCTCCCGTCAAGTCTAGAATCCCTCTTGCAAATTATCAAGAAGTTCAGCAATCGTTTTCTTGAGAGCTCCACCCCTCTACAACTTTCCTCAGAACTCTGGTGTTAGACTGTACCCTTTGATTTCAAAGACTTCAGAGAAATAATGCAGAGTAGCAAGAGTTGACTGGAGAACTTGCAGTTTAAAATCACTTCTGCATTTATTGTTATCTGACAGATCTTTGTCCAACATGGTGCTAATTTGCTTCTTCAAGGCTGTCACCTGCACTGATCCCTTAGGACCTCTATGCTCTGGATACAAGAATGGCTCTCTTCAGCTTGTGATGTTCAGACTTCTCAAAGCATGACTGCTACATCAAGGTGGGTGTGTCAAAGGATATTCTAGTCTTAAGCCACATACTACAGGAAGCAGACCTGCTCTGCTAGCACACACTCAGAGCATCAAGACAGAATCCCACTGCACACTCTTTCCCTGTGGAGACCCCACTCTTGGTGCCCAGCCCCTTGTTCTACAATAGACAAGCATCTGAAGCAACACACTCCACTCACCCTCTTCCACTTCTGGCTATTTACAATGCATTTTCATAAAGGTTCTTGGCAGAGCTAATGATTTTTTTCTAAGATGACTATGTGTGACTCAAGTTTTTAAATTTTATTTTAAATTAAGATTCAATTCAGCAAGTCATACAAAACTCTACACACCCACATGAATTGTTATACTCTCACAATCACATAACTTATATATTGCACCTTAATTAATCATATCAATAAATCATGTGGCTATAGAAATAAAAAGTACTTCAGACTTATTCAAGTCTATAGGGTGGTTCCTTGCTGTTTCATAACTTAGTCTTCCCATTTTAACTGTTTTCAGTTAGCATATTTAATGGTATTTAATTGCCATTCTCTCCATACTTATTTTTTTTATTATTCTTACTGGAAAATGTATTTCTTTCTTTCTGTTGAACTCTGGGCTCAGGTTGAGTTGTGAACATTCATTGGAAGAAGAGGCATGGGTGTCAGGAGCCATTGTATTATTCTTCACTGTGGGTGTGTGAAATCTAAAATGATCATGGAACCATACTTCTACACCCTAAATAAGCTTCCCCATGTTGTATACTACATTGGATAATTTAAAAACAGGCCATGAATTGGGCCACATTGTTATAGGTTCAGTAAAATTTGCATTTGCTTAATTTCTGGAGAGATTTTAATCAGGCATAACATTCTAGGAATTTGATTTGTCAAAAAATAAATTTAAAAGTAAGAATATCTGTTAAGCCCGAAATACTTTTCCTAAGATTTTTCCTAAGGAAATAAAGATATATTATTATTAATAATATATATTATTAATTCAATGTAGTGCATAATAATAAACATTGGAGACCACCTAATTTCAATAATAATAAAATTTTAAATTAAGTTAATAGTCATAAGATCAGATGCAAAAGGATCATTAAGATTATTGTGTTTACAAAAAATATTTAATTGGTATGAAAATTATTAATTATGCAATACTGAGTGAAAAAATATGTCCATGCAGTTATTCTATTTTGTATATTATATGCATAAATATGACTGGAAAGAAATCCAACAAATCATTATGTGTTTATCTGTAAGTCACAATAAACTGTTGCATTCTTATTCATACTATTCTGTATGGTTCAGCTAAATTTACTATGCATGTAGATTCCTTGAGATGATAACTATGGGACAACATTTTGTAATGCAGTCAGTCTCTGCCAAGACCAATTTTGCCTTCTTTCAGGGGACATTTGCAACATCTGGAGACATTTATGATATGATAGTATGGGATGTTTGTTACTGGTCATCTAGTGAGTAGAGTCCAGGGGTGCTGCTAACATCCTACTATGTACATAACTGTGCCCCAAAGCAAAGGGTATTATAGGCTAAAATGACAAAAGTGCTGAGGTTGAGGAACCCTGAAATAGTAAAGAGTACTAGGTCAGAAACCAGGTTTGAAATCCTGACTTCTCTCTAACTGTGTGGCTTCAGATGAATCATTTGGCCTCTTGGTGATTCAGTTTTCATATCTGGCAAATAGGAATTACATCAGTCATCTCATAGGAAAGTCATGCTGCTGAATGGATTAATAAATAGTTAGCACTGAGCAAGGATGAGTAAACACTTTGGCTATCCACATACCTCAACTATTCATTTCAACATTGTGAAAAAAACATAGTGCAAATAATAAAGCAAACACCTAGAATAGTCAAGTAGTGATACTTATTTTCTTCAGATTAAAAAAAAAACTTAAAGTAGTATTACACTTAAATGATAGGTTGATTAGAATTTATTTATTTGCTTTCTTTCCAGTCCAGGTTATCTTCCTACCTCCCAATCAAGAATATTACAGACATTTTTCTTATCAATTATTTAAGCTTTACCACAAATAAATATATCTATCATTTATATGCATTACTCAACTATCAAGTTATAATCATCTTTCATCCAGCGCCTATTTATCAATTCTTCTACCATCTAATTATTTTATGGATTTTTAATATCAAAATATTTTCATCAATTATGTAAGTTATTCATTGTTTCTACTCTTATTCAGAACAAGACAGCAAAATAGCATGGTTCAACTTGGTTCCAAATTCACTTCTTTTATATTGTACTAGAGGCCCAGTACAACTACTCCCTTGCTGGTCTGGCCACCTCCTAATCGCTCCCCTGTTGGCCTGGTCACTCCCTAACATAGGGGTGTCGAACTCAATCAGAGAAGGGGCCAAAATCTAAAATCCAGCCTAAATCGCGGGCCGAATGGTTTACTGAACAGTCATAAACTGTCATTGTGATGGAAATGCAGCAGAGTGCAGTGATGACAGCGCGGTGCGGGCCACATTGCAAGGCCTGGCGGGACGGATTTGGCCCACGGGCCTTGTGTTTGACACATGTGCAGATGTCTGGTCACCTGGTCTAATTAGAATATTACCCTTTTATTACAATAGTATAGATGTTGTGGTTCCTACTTTTTTCACCCCATTTGTAGTAAAACATAAACAATACATTTATTATTAATATGATAGTTAAATTTATTATTAACATAATTTATCATTTTTATTATTCCTATTAACTTTTATACACTTTTCCTTTTAAAATATTTTCTTAATTAATTACATGGCAAATTCTTATCATTTTTGCATGTTTGGAAATGTCTATCTTGTCCTCACACTAAAACAATAGATCAAATGGGTTTGAAAATAGGGTCCACCATTATTTTCCTTCAGCACTTTGCAGACATATATTTTATGATGTTCCAGTGTATGTTGTTGCAGAAGAGATTCTTATTGTGTCTGTGGTTATTCACATTGACAATTATGAGTTTATTTTGTTAAATCTCTGAATACCTTTTCTATTTATAATTTTATTAAAATATGTTTAGTGTGGACTTATTTTATTTATTCCTATCAGCACTAGACATATGCTGAATGTCTGAAAGCCATGGAAAAAGCATAACTGTTATCACTTAAAATATTGTCCCTCTACTATTTCTTTACTTAATCTTTTAAACATTTATTAACCTTTTAACCCTTGCAATGTGTTTTGATCTTGTTTTACTATTAACTAATTTTATCTTCAGTTGTTTCTAATCTAGAGTTCATCTTTTTATTGAGGTTTTTTTTTTTAACATTTTTTTTTCCCATTTTTAGAATTTTTAATAGGTTCTTTTTCATACCAAATGAATTCTTTAATCCTATCATTTCCATTAATTCTATGGATGTTACTTAAACTTTCATTTGTTTGTTTCTTCATTAATTTAAACATATCCTATTAATATTATTTCCAGATTATTCTGTCATTTCCATTTTTTAAAAGAGATATTTCTCCCATTTTACAACTTTGTTTGCTTTGTATGTATATTCTCAGCCCTTAATTTTTTAAAAAAATTATCTTTGGCTCTGAAACCAGTTTGGCTCAGTGGACAGAGTGTTGGTCTGTGGACTGAAAGGTCCCAGGTTCGATTCCGGTCAAGGGCATGTACCTTGATTGCAGGCATATCTCCGGTTGGGAGTGTTCAGGAGGCAGCTGATTGATGTTTCTCTCTCATCAATGTTTCTAGCTCTCTATCCCTCTCCATTCCTCTCTGTAAAAAAAAATCAATAAAATATATATTTTTAAAAAATATCTTTGACCATTGGGAGTGAACATCAGTTTTTTTTTTTCTTGTTTTTTTTTTTTTTTTTTTTTCCCTTTGGCCTCTGCTTAGTTCATTGTGATTCATTATTCTATTCTCACTCTTTGGGCCAATTGGTTTTACTGTATTCCATAGCTCTGGGCTTTCTGTTACCCTCTGTTTGCACTGTAGGTGCTATGCACCATGGGGGCTAGGCATAGTTAAACAGGTGATGTAAAGAATAGGTGGTTATACAGTCTGTCAAACTAATATACATATGCCTGTTTTCTTAGACTTGACCAGAACTTACTCTTCATAAGGACAGGGACCTGTGTCTGTTTGTTCTTGACAAACCTCCAGCAGGTAGAGCTGGTCTGGCAGTCAGCAGAGACTGAGGGCATGTGTGCGGAATGAATGGATGAGTCCTGATACTTCTGCCCCATCGTATCATTACAAAGAGATCTTAGCATGTGGTTGTCAGACTAAGGATGCAGAATTGAAAATGCCTCATGAATAGGATTATTGCCACATCTATGTTTTATATCACTTCTCTCCTTCACTCCCAGCATGAGGCTGTTCTGTTTCTATTTAAATTTAACTCAAATGTTCCTTGGAAACTCATGGATGATTTCAGAACTCAACTGAAAAAAAAAAAGAAAAAAAGAAAGAATATTCAATTGGAACCTTTAAGGTAATTTCCATTCAGTGTGTTGTTTGATAGCATGAAAACAGATGGAAAGAAGCATCTTTATCTTCTCTTTATGGTTCACTCGGAATAAAAAGTTAGAAAGTTGTCATGAGATGAGGCCTATAATTAAAAACAATTTGAGTTGATTTAACAGTTGGCTGAGCAATACTTTCAGTTCCTTTTTGCATCATCAGAGACTAAGATAGAAGCACCCTTTTTGATTGTTAATTATTCTTTTTTATTACAGTCATGACACTTAAGATTTTTGTGTGTGCTTTAGTCTTCTCTGTAATTTAATGTTATGGTTAAAATGTTTATTTCTGCCTTGCCAAAGTTGTGTGTGTGTGTGTGTGTGTGTGTGTGTGTGTGTGTGTTTCTGCCTAAATTTTTCAACAGGAAAATTACCTCCAAGTCTCCCTTAAAATCTAGAGCAAAACTTGGCAGGACACCTCTGTTCTGGACAAAGTATTAGAACATGGCCTCCACTGCCATCATCACAAGTCCCTCAACATCACTCACTGATTTCTCCCTAAACCTGTGAACTGGGCAGGTCCCCTCCTACTCACCAAGTCATCCTGACTATTTATGTTCTCAATGTAAAAAAAAAAAAAAAAAAAAAAAATTCTTTATGAGATACCTAGTGAACAAGAAAAAAATACAAAGAATAAAATCAAAATCAACTGTAATTACACCATCAAAAGAAATGCTCATGGGTATTTTTAAAGGGGTAGCTTATTTCTGAATATATGTTTTTAAAAGTCTGTTTAACCAGTTATCACTATACCATGAAGCTTTTTCATTATATATATATAATTATAAATATATAAAAATATATATATATATATATTTTTTTTGAGAGTCATTTGCTGGCTGAATAAAACCCCTCTAAAGATATATTGTCATAATTTACCATCCCTTTAATATTGGATGTGGATATTGTTTAAAATCTTCACATATAAAAGTCTAAGCAACCAAATGACCAAACGACCAAACAACTAGTCAGTTGGTCACTATGACACGCACTGACCACCAAGGAACAGATGCTCAAGGCACAGGATCGAACTCTCTCCTGTCTGGATTGGGCATGTGGCAATCAGGTCAAAACTGGCAATCTGCATCCTCCAGATGGTCCTGGATTTTGAAAGGGTTCAGGCCAGGTCAAGCGACCCAACTGGTGCATGAATCTATGCACCAGGCCTCTAGTGTTTTATAACTCTATCTAATAAAAGATAAATGTGTAAATTGACCATATCTCCATTACACCCACCAGCCAATCAGAGCAAGTATGCAAATTAATTCAACTAAATATGGTGGTGGCCACAGAGCTGGAAGGAACAAAATGTTTGGGTTGCACTGGTGATGGAAAAAGCCAATTTTCCTGCCAACCCTGGCCAGTCCTGGCCTCTGCTCAAGGCTACAAAGTTTCAATTATATAAGATAAATCAATCTCAGATACATGCTTCCAGCCAGCCCTGGCTCTGCTCAAGGAGGTGCTGGGAAAAAAAGGAAAAAAAAGGAAGGGCTGGGAGCTTGGGTCACTGGGAAGTGATCAGGCCAGGATGGGATGGCAGTTGTGGGTGATTAGGCTGGTGGGGGGCAGGGCCAATGGGGGATAAGCAGACTAGCAGGGTGGGCAGTTGGGGGCAAGCAGGCCCTCAGTGAGAGTCAGTTGGAGGTGATCATGACAGCAGGGGGCAGGGGGGGAGCTATTTGGAGTGAGCAGGCTAGCAGGGGGGCAGTTGGGAGTGAGCAGGCTGGTGGGGAGGTGCATTTGAGGGCAAACAGGTTGGCAGGAGAGACAGCTGGGGACAAGCAGGCTGGCAGGCAGAGTGGTTAGGGGCAATCAGGCAGGAAGGCAGACAAGTGAGCAGCTGGAGCCAGCAGTCCAGGATTGTGAGAAGGCTGTCCAACTGTCGGTATAGGTTCTATCCCTGTAAACAGACAGTAGGACATCCTTCGAGGGGTCCCAGAATGGAGAGGGTGCAGGCCAGGCTAAGGAACACCCTCTTTCCCTTGCACGAATTTCGTGCATCAGGCCACTAGTAAGTAATAATGTCTGATTATCTTTACAAATATACATCTGTTTATATCTCATATTTATCCACATACTAGTATGTTTCTAAAAGTTAACAGCTTTTAGGAATAATTATTAATTATCAGGTGTGTTTTTTTTTCTTTTCAGCAAAAACAATTATTTTTTCTTATCAGGATAATTGAAAATAGGGTGTTACATTAAGAAAAAGAATTTGACTGAATAATAGATTTTAAATGCTGTAGGATTCAGCTGATTTTTATTTATACTAGAAGTTACAGCATATCACAAAACCACAATTTGAGTTGACATTCTTAGAAACAAAATTTTCTTCTTCTTTTAAAACATCTTCTAATTTGGGAGTCGCTTCTTGGACTGACCCGATGCCACTCCTATATGTAGCAATGCAGGCCAAGGAGCATGTGAGTAGAGATGGTGTTGGGAAAAGGGGTGAGGGCACAGTCCTTGACAACACTTTACATAGCCACCTGAAGATGACCAATGAAGCCATGCTGCAGCAGCTGTGCTCACTTCTAAAGTCAGTGAGCTCTTCTATGGATTAAATTTTGTAGCCCCAAAAGTTATGTTGATTTGCTCTTCCTCAGCACTACCTACAGAGGTGGCAGCCATCTCCCACTCGGCACCATGGCTGCCCTCAGACCTCTGGTGAAACCCAAGATTGTCAAAAAAGAGGACCAAGAAGTTCGGTTAGCACCAGTTAGACTGATATGTCAAAATTAAATGGAACTGGTGGAAACTCAGAGGCATTGACAGTAAGGTGCCCAGATGATTCAAGGGCCAGGTCTTGATGCTCAAAATTGGTTATGGAAGCAATGAGAAAACAAAACACATGCTTCTCAGTGGCTTTTGAAAGTTTCTGGTCCATAATGTCAAGGAGCTTGAAGTACTGCTGATGTGCAACAAATCTTACTGTGCTGAGATTGCTCACAGTCTCCTCAAAGAACCGCAAAGCCATTGTGGAAAGAGCAGCACAGCTGGCCATTAGTGTCACCAATCCCAATGCCAGGCTATGCAGAGAAGAAAATTAATAGACGGATTGTGAACACATTGTAAGTGTGTTAATAAAACCACAACATTTTGGGGGGAAAAAAGATATGTTGATTTGCTTATTCCTGGTAACTATGGATGTGACTGTATCTGCAAATGGGATCTTAGCAGACATAATAATCAAGTTAGAGTGAAGTCTTTAGTGTGGGCCTGAATTCCATTTGATTGGTATCCTTATAAGAAGAGGAGAAGACATATAGACATAGATCTACAATGTCATGTGAAGACAAACATGTGAAGGCAGAGACTGGAATGATGTATCTACAAGCCCAGAAACACCAGGATTGAGGGCAGCCATAGAAGCTAAGAGGAAGGATGAAACAGAATCCTCTAAGAGAGCAGGCTCCACTGACACATTGACATCAGACTTCTGTCTCCAGGCCATGAGAGAATAAGTTTCTATTCTTTAACACCACCCAGTTTGTGGTCCTTTGTTACTGCAGTCCTATGAGCTAACTCAGGACCCAAGCAAGCTCATTGTTCATCGAGGACAGAATAATACTCTGGGAACTCTCATAAGAAACAAAAGCTGAAAACATACACATTCAGACCTTGTATTCCTAATCCAATGCGGTTTTTTTTGGTGTGTGGGGGGGAGGGGCTTATTAAAATGCTGATATGGCTGATGTGTGCAGGATGCATCCCTCCTGCCTCAACCCATTGATAGCAACCATCCAGGTGTGCCCACTCTGTTTAAAGTCTTAGGTAGCATGTTTGAGATGCATGCACAATTCAAGCCATTGTCACAGACTAATATATTAGCTAGCCCAGCCCTTGGTGACATGCTGACTCGTTTCTGCTTATTTCCTTCAAGAACATACATCAACCACTAGTTTCTGGGGTTTTCTTGTTTGTGTGTCCCTCCTTCAAGTGGTGAAATGTCTACTTCTTTTCATGTTAGAAATGTCATAGTCATGTATTCAATATTCTATGGCATTCAGGTCTGAAGAAGAATGTTTGCAATGTACTGTTGCTTTCACTCTCTCTGTCGTCTGCTTCACTCTTTCCTGGCTGCATTCATTTCTTGTTTCCATCTGTCTCACTCCTCTTTCTCCTTCTGCTTTATGCATACTTTCCCTCCTCTCCTTTCATATTTCAAAATATTTACAAACTGTTTTTGCAAACTATCTGTAAAATATGTGCATAGTAGTGGCAAAATATTTTCAAAGTTTTATCAACTGCTTTGGAAGGAACATAATTATACCTGGATTTAAAGAATTCATGTGTAGTTTTAAAACTCTGAATGGTTTGTCCAGTGGGTTATGTAATAATTGGTAATATGTTATAAATATCTTAACGCCCCTGTTATGGTGGATGTCTAGTAGCATATGACTTCATGTAAAATTAGATTATTTTTTATTAATACTTTACCAAGTTGCACCCTTTTTGTTTATATAAATAAAATTGTTCTTTCCAGTCTGTTTAGAATATCAAACAGAACTTTAAAGTAATTCATATTTGAAAGAAAATTTAGCAAACACATTATATTACCATATAGGGTTCATAGACACATTCTGAAATAGTAATGGGCCGCTTGGATCTTCAGGTTTCCTAGGGTATCAAAAGATTTCTAGAAATAGAAATGAATGCCAATGCTTGTCTATGTTTAAAGTATATAAAATTGATTTTAAAAGAACCTATTGCAGCACTTTCTCAACAATGTCAGGTAAGTTACTCTGGCTTCGGTGTTCAAAAAGGGACAGAAACACATTTAAATTTTGGGTTGAGACACGACTGGAGTCAATAAAATTGCAGAGCAGAGGAAGACCAGGTTGTTTTCTACTTTTCCAGAGTGAAGTGCGTACCATGGACCCCAGAACCTGAGTGCCCAGATCCTGTCCTGCTGGGTGGTCCAGGGGCAGAGCACCGTCTGTAAGCCTGCAACTCAGTGTCTGCAGAGGGTTAACAAAATGGCACTCAATTGAGAACCTCCCGGATAATAAAACAAACGATTAGGTTGAGAAAAGAATGTCAGTATGATGTAGAGAGTCCCCTGACAATCAATGATTCTGTAGATTATGAAAAGTATAGAGAGTTTCCCAGGTGCTGGCATTTTGTTCTAAGTGTCAATGTGTCGATTAGATGCAGGTCACTTTCTCCGAAGGAGCTCAACCACGGGGCAGAGAATCCTATATCCACCTATTAAAGGCAATCAAACCCACAGCTGTGAACCTGAGAATGTGGGCATTTACCCATGAGGTTTCACATGTGGGCATGGTGATCACTTTGCCCTCCACTCACTCTGGGTTAGCTGCGGGAGACGTTACTGATTCTACTGTAACTAGATAACCTAAAAAGAAAAACTTTCAAAAATTTTGCCTTTGCTCTTTTTTTTTAGTATATAGTCAAAGGCATATGGGAAAGAGCTAGCAGAACAAAGTAGGCAATGATATGCTTATTATTTACTTTCCTTATAAACCAAGTTACAAGATTAATTATAGTTTTATGGGTCTGCCATCAATATTACTAGTAAAAATCTGTGAGAATAGAAATCCCTGCTTCCTGACACAGTCCTCCATTGCTAAGTACCCCACCCCTAACTCTGATGTCAAGAAATATCACTGCCACCTTCATCTGCTCTGAACATTAATCAGAGATTTAGACCCACTTTCCCAGTTGTTGGCACCCTATTCCCAATTATTGTTTGTGGAAAGACATTTTCAGAACATTTTCTTTTCTTCTTTTTTTGCCAATATAGCTAGTCTGGGAATCGGATACATGCATAAGTGTCTTTGCTTAAGTCTTATTTCTGTCACTACAAACAAATTTACCACTTTTGTTCTTTTTTTACCGTAATCCCCTCTGACTCATTATTTCAGACTGAAGAACAGATCAAGCCTTCCTTCATTTCCTTAAGTGCTCTGAGGACTTAAGCACTTACGTGAGCTCGTACTCTTCAAATGTGCTGAGTGGCCATCTCGGAAGAGAGGATTCGAGCAGGAGCTAACAGCTTTCATCCAGAGATTTCAAATTCTGTGCTCTCCTTCCTTCCCTTCCTGTACCCAAACTCTTCCCACTGCAGCCTTCGGTGGGAGCTGCTGGTGGAAGCCCCTCAGAGCTTTATCTTGGGTATAGGTAAATTCAGTGGCTCAGACTCACCCCTCCCATTATTCTGTTTGAACTATTTCTTTTTAGAGACTTCTTGGGATGCAGGGAGAAGACCTGGGAATGGCACTCCAGGTTTTATGGTAGCCTTAGAGCACATGTGTCAAACACAAGGCCCGCGGGCCAAATCCGTCCCGCCAGGCCTTGCAATGTGGCCCGCACCGCGCTGTCATCACTGCACTCCACTGCATTTCCATCACAATGACAGTTTATGACTGTTCAGTAAACCATTCGGCCCGCGATTTAGGCTGGATTTTAGATTTTGGCCCCTTCTCTGATTGAGTTCGACACCCCTACCTTAGAGGATAGAGGGTGACAGTGGACCTTCTAGAAGATTTTTACTTTTGACAACTTGAGTCCACAGATAGGTAGCAGGGAGGCAGAGTGTGGGGTTAGCTAATGTGGACACAGAAACACAGGCAGTCATAGTTATGAAGTTTATGGAGTTCATTTTCCAACGTTATCCCAATCAGTCTAATAGACTAATGTCCTCATCTTTCCAGTGAGGCAGAAGAGTTTTGTCAACTAGGCCCAGGCTTGGGTAGTTATTGTGGGTTGTGGATTACTTACCTAGGGTCCCATAAATCTCCAGCCTGCTCCCCACATACCCCATTCCAAGGCAATATGATTATCTTTTTTAAAAAAAAAAGAAAAAGAAAGTGTTTTCATAACTGTCTTTAGAAACCATTCCTATAGTATTTGTGTCTTTTGCTCCATTTAAGAGTGACTAAATATGGTTCGTGTGTGGCATACACAGAATATATTGAAATAATCTGGTCAAAAATATTTTCTACAATGACCATTCAGAAGGAGCAGAGACACTTAAATATGTTCAAAATTACTACTTTTTAATTATGTTACTGAGTAGATTGCAATTTTATACACTGACTGACAAAACTATAGCCTGCAGAATGAAAATGCTTACAAAGACATTTTGCTCCTCTGGAACTATGATCAGGAGGGAGACTCTACCGTATTTTCTGGCATATAAGACAACGCCCTAATTTTACAGTTAAAACATAGGTTTAGGCCTATATTCACTGTATAAGACTACCCCCAACTTCCGAGGCAACACCAGTTCTTTTTTTAATAGACCTCCTCTCTGACTCTGGCCAATCTGAGCAGGCTTTTTACTAGAACACAATGTATCGATAGCTTCGGGTACAGAATATGTATAATTTGCATGCATAAAAAGCCTGCTCAGATTGGCCAGAGTCAGAGAAGCGGTCTATTAAAAAAAAGAATTGGTGTTGCCTCAGAAGTGGGGGGTAGTCTTATACAGCGAATATAGGCCTAAGCCTATGTTTTAACTGTAAAATTAGGGGGTTCTCTTATACGCCGGAAAATACGGTAACTTCTTCCCTTAGCCTTTCCTCCTCGGCCTCACCCCACCCGGACTCTGTTCTGTGCAGTGATTCCAGGTCTGGCCCATCCTGTTGGAGACTGGAACTAGACGTATCTCTGTGCTGAGCAGAAGTGCCAGCAGTGCTGAGTCAATTTGGGAAATCAGTCATAAGCCCTGTAGACTTCTATCAATGTACATGCTTATATGAATTTTATCTGTAGGGCAAATCTTGTCACATGACACTAGTATCATACATGTAAATTGGGTGTAACAATTTTAATAAGGGCCCAGAAAATTCAGCCCCTGTCTTATACCCAATTAGGACCATCCACTTATCCATTTATCCATTTACCCACTTATCCATTTGCAGGAACCTTTGATCTTCTTCCTCCTTGGCAAAAACAACCTCTCTGCTGTGTTTTCTGCGACACTGGCCTCTACAAAAGCAGCCAGTTTGTGCATTCATGTCTAGGGTAAGAAAGTCTTCTTGTAATCAACTGAACTGATCCCACAGATTTGGCAGAGGGGGGCTCTCGTGGACAATTCATAGGATGCCTACAAGCTCGCTCCTCTTCTGAGCTCTCACTCACAGCTTTGGGTTTAAGATTGCAGCTTACACTGTCAAAAGGCATGCTGATTTGATCCTTTTTCTCATAGGGCTGGATTCATAGAAGAGCTGGCTCTGTTGTGGTGATAAAGGCCTATTCAATGTGGGGTCTGACCCATGGAGACACAGTGCAGCTTGGGAGGAAGTGGAGTTCTTGCACCCCCTACAGTCCAGATGCTGTACATTCACTACAAAGGCTGATTTTTCTTTTTAAATGACTGTGGCACAACTAGATCATTGAGTGATTTATTGATCATGATGTGTTAGTGAGTTTTAGAGTATTATTTGTGGAGGCCCAAAAGTTTCTGATATAGGACCGGGGAAATAATATTTACCTCCCTCCTGTGCTCAAGCAGCTGTGGCCGACCTGCCCAGGCTGGAGGTCCTGCTGCCTGGAAGTGATTGGGCCCCCCTGGGAAATTAGCTCCCTGCCAACTACACAAGCCAAGGAGGGGATTTCACATGGTGTCCTCGTGAAATGTCACCCCTTTCAGCATGAGGCTGCAGTTGTCTGTTTTTCAACAGTTCAGGGAAGGCAATGGTGTTGTGGAGAAGCTGCTGGCAGGAGGACAGAGCTGGATTCAGTCTCTCTCTTGTGCAGGAGCTGACCATACTGTGTGTCAGGGTAGCTAAGAACCAGCTTCTCACTGAAAAGGAGGATGTGGATGTGGAAATGATGTTAAAAATACAAAAAATGTATATCCCAGCTCCTAGCTCCTAAGCCCACATTCAAAGTTTATGACTTGTCAGTGCTGAGCAAGGTAGATGCATGCAGAGTGAGAGCAGGAGCATCCTTTTATTTCTTTCCTTTTTTTTATGGGCTTTACATGAGCAGCAAGGGGCCTTTTCGAGCCAAGCCTCAATACAGAGACACACAGAGATGGAAACATAAGAAAAACTAACTTGTCCTATTTCGTTTGTTGCGTCTTTAGACAGATAAAGGAAGTGTATGAACTGTCCTCCTCCCTATCCCTACCCTCAGAATAAATTGGCCTGAGTGCCTTGAATCAGCCGTAACCCTGACTGACGGGCTCAGTGAAGACACAGGCTCCAACCCCTTCTTATCAATACTTTTGGAGCCAGCTCCATGGCCACTGCCAGGCAGGGTCTTTACCTGACCACCCAGGATCACATATGCCAGTCTGTGCAATACTTTCTCATAGGGATATGGCTTTCAGCTGCCTGACCATCACTTTGGATGATGCTTACACTTGAACAGGTACACAGTAGAGCTCCCCTTCCCACAGGATGGCATCCGTGGGCATAAGGAGAGGGTGACTTTGTCTTCTGACTGGAGGGGTTCAGAATCATCCTCGAGCTTCATGATCCCCTTTTTTCTGCTGGACAAACTTGTCTGATTCTGTCCCAAAGAGAGCCCCTAACTCTCTAACACAGCCTTAGAACTACTTCATAACAACTCACATTGTGTAGAAGGAAATGTAGTGGTAGAGTTTAACAGAGTGCTTTTAATCATGCATGTATTTTGACTGCAGTTACAATATGAAGTTCAAACAGCAGCTCAGCATAGCTCCTGCATCTGGTGTTAAATGTCTGTAATACTACCAATAGCCCAATTAGCAAAATATTTTCATACATAGTAATTATAAGAAATTACTGTAATATTTTATCTTTATTTAAAAATAATGAAAACAACATAAAGTTGTTATAGAGAAAACAAACCTGGATAAATATATAAAGCAAATGATCAGCACTATCCTTTGAACCTCCCCCATCCTGCTTCTCAGAGGATCCCAGTGGTAATGCTTTGTTTATATTATTTGAATTGGAACTCTTGACAAAGACTCCAAGGGGCCTATCAAAACTCCACCTAAGACAATGTCAACATTATAGAAATGGTTGTCCCTCCAAGATGCAAGAAGCTTCGAGAAAAAAAAAAAAGACAATTATTGAGCAATGTATTTGTAATAGTTCTGACACACATCATGGTAATTATACATCTTTCATATCTATAATTAAGAAGGAGAAGAAGAAATATGTGGTCCCTTTTCCACTAGATTACACACAGAAATCTCTCACCTCCTGGTTGGCTTTGCTTCATTTACTTTTTTTTCCTTGACATTGAAAAAGTAGAAAATATTCACATGCAAAGCACTGATAAATTTGTATAAGAATACATGAAATTAAGGACCTATATAAGAACATCTTGTAAAAGGTTATAAAACACAGTATAAAAACACAATAAAAATAAAAATATATTTTCCACAAATAAATTATGTCCCTAAAGATTTGGACGTATTTGAAATGCAAAGAGCTGCTAAATAAAGTGTTTTTATGGAAGCTGCAGGAGGGTTTTAAGAATGTTTCTTAGTAGGCAAGGAATCCTATTTTGCAGAGCTATAAAAGTTGCTTTCTTTTTTCCCCTTCAGAAAAGTTCTAAAAAAATCTTTTCAGATTCTTGAACCTGCTGAGAGTCTGCAGAAATCCAAACAAACATTAAATTTCCCTACCAGTACATCCATTTTTAAGAGACTATGATAAAACTTACTCAAGAGACAAATAATGCCTTTGCTATGATTTATGTAGGTAAATAAATAACTTAAAATACAAACAACAAGATGTTCTGGAAAGAGAATTGGGGTTGTTCTGGCTCCCGTAGCTATTGCAGAGAATAACACTTGACATCCTTTCCACATTAAAAATGTTCTGCATTATTTTAGGACAGAAAGACAGCCCACCTGAGCCTTCTTTTTATAAAGGTCAATTACAATAAGAGGGCATTTACTTATTGCTGTGAAGGCATCAAAAGAAATGTGATGACAGAATTAAAGACAAAGTCCTTTGAGAATCAATGGTGAGAGAGATAGGACCACACAAGGGTTCCAGTTAAGGGGCTTTTCATTTATTCTTAGGATTTTTAAAAAATGTGTTTTATTGTTTTTTATTGGTTTTTTTTTGTTTTGTTTTCAGAGAGAGAGGGAAAAGGAGAGAGATAGAAACATCTAAGATGGAGAAACATAGATCTGCTGCCTCCTGCATGCCCCCTACTGGGGATCAGGGATCCAGCCTTCAACTTGGGCATATGCTCTGACCTGAAAACAAACTATGCCCTCTTGGTCGATGGGACAAAGCTCAATCTACTGAGCCACACCAGCTGAGTGAATTTTTCTTAAATTGTGTCTCAAAAGACTTTGTATAGATTACAAGATTAATTGCTCTTATATTGGAGAATTTAAAGGCAAAATCACATTGATTTCTTTATTTTATAGAATGGAATTATGACATAAAATGGAAAAGCACTTCTTTTCATCAAATGATGTTATTGAGAGAAGAAAAAGGCAAGCTACAAAGTGGGATATGGTAGTTGAAGTACATATATTTGGTAAATACTTCACCTAATTTAAAATGGATAAGAAACAAATATTCATAGCTCACAAGAAGCCTTCCAAATGGCTATTAACATATGAAAATATATAATTACATAGTCATCAGAGAAATGCAAATAAAAAATGTAATGGCATAGTACTACATAACCAGTATAATGTTTAAAATAAATAAATAATAAACAAACAAGTATTTCTGAATTTGTGACTAGAAGTCTCATATAACATCTGTGGGAGTGTAAATTGGAAGGGCCATTTTGGGAATTGTATGTTAGTGTCTACTAATGCTGAGTGTATACAGGCACCTCTTATGACCCAGCAACTCCCTTTTGAGGTGTATACCCTACGAAATGTACATACAAGTCCAACCGTCTACATTAACACTCATACGTCTTTATTTAGATTGTGTCTAATAGGTTTCAGATTGATTTATTTTTATTCAAATAATGATTTTTATTTTTTAATTGAATTGATGGGTTTTGGGAAACATTTGATAAACTATTTAACTGTTATATCCAGAAGTCGTAGTCTGTACCAGGTAATTTGCTAGAGATTTTCATATCTTTTCTCTTATTAAGTTTTATTAAATTGATTGATAAAAAAAATAGATAATGTTTTGGTCACTGTATAAGTTAGGATTAGAGTTAAATATCAATATAACTAATAGGAACAAAGACTAAATTTAGATGGCTAAAACAAGATGGTCTTTTCTCCTTCCTTTTTAAGCAGTTTGGAAGTTGTTAGTTCAAGGCTGGTGACATCTGCAATGGTGTAAGTGACCCAAGTTTTATCTTGAGGATATCTCATGATCCAAGATAGCTTCTTAATATCAGCTTTTACTCTATCTTTGCATTTAGCAGTAAAAAGACAATGGGTGAGAAGCAAAGGAAAAAAGAGGAGGCTAAAGAATACTTCTAAGAACCTCACTTTTTCACATTCCTATAGTCCATTTTTCAGAATTTAAGCACTTGACCACATCATTTATGAGGAATGCTGTAGTATTTGTTACCAATAACCCTGAGCCTAATCTAAAAATCACAGGGTAAAATTAATTAGGGAAAAGAGAAAAGTGCATTTTGGCAGATAGTTAGCAGACTACTATTGAATATAATGTATGTAATAATCTTTGCAATATAATATGAGCATGGAAGTAAAGAATTAAAGACTATATCCTTATAGCTTCTAATGTTGACTTCTGTTTGTGGTTCCACTTTTGGAAATTCAATGTAAGTACCTGCTATAGTTCACAATTGGCAACAGAAACTATTTTTGGCAACAGAAACTTTTCCTATTCTAATAGATTTTTGACATTGCAAAAATTTCACCTAAAGATTAGTTTTCAAGTATACTTCCAATTTGTGGGAACTGTATAAATGGTAAAATCAAATGGGACAAAATTTTAATTAAAAAACAAACAAACAAAATAACCCATGTTTTAACAAATTTACAAAACCCTCCACTTCTTTTGTTGGAGGAGATATGGGCCTAATATAAGTCTTCGTGTAGTGATGAGAAGGGAGGCAATTTCTGCTTATTGAAAGATATTTTCTCTTAGTTCTTTATGTTTACAATTATTCAATTTTATCTATAAATTCTAAACTCACTCAGAAGTTGTGACAAAGACTCTCAGTAATACTGGTGGCCCATTAGGTCAAAGACAGCATCATTTCAAAGATGGAACCAACTATATCCTGGACCTACAAACAGAGGCATGACAGCAAGAACCATAGGAGAGAAACAGCAAACCTCAACACAGAATAACGTTCCTTTCTTCATTATCCCATGTCAAGATTCTCTAAGAAGAGGAAAGTTGTTTTGGGTTGAAGCTTAGGGTAATCATACTCTTACTAATAATAAGTGATTCTTTCTGATATTTACTTTTACAAAAAACCAATTAACTTTAACTTTCCATTCTAATTGCTCCACTTAGTTTGTAAGTGCCCTAAAAAAAACAAATAAAAATGTATAAGGCCCCAAGAGTCCATAGTAGCCTTCTAACTCTGTTTGCAACATTACTAAACAATATTTCAATAGACAGAACATCAGAAACTGACAAAAAGCACCAAAAACAGAAAAATAAAACATTTGAAAAAACATATAAGGTTGGGATTTCTGGAACTTTAATAGCTTTCCACTTAAATTTTTGGCTATCATGCACTTTAGCTAAGAGAAAAAAAAATAATGAGTTTTACAACATTCAACTTGCTTTATAACATATTACATAATGGTGTAAGCTCCATAAAGAAGGTTGTGTGCAGTGCTGTAAAACTTATTAGGTCACCAATATTTCTAGGTTCATATTAAGAAATTAGAAATAATGGTTCAGATTAGAGTCAAATTGTAAAAAGAAAAAATCCTTTGAATTGAATCAGTCATTCCCAAGGATATACTAATGAATTTGTAGCCTTAAAAAAGAAAAAAAAAAGTTTCATTTATAAATTCACCTGAGGTGAAAGAAGTCATGTTAACATTTTAAGTTTTATGTGGACTTTCCATAGACTACAGTACTCTCTCCACTTTGCCTCTGCTCTATATAGCTCACCTTAATTTCTATTTTGTAGGCCCCAATGTGAGAATGATTTTTAAAAATCAGACATTTAGTCTGAATATAGTAATATTTGAATATAGCAAACCCTCCTCCAAATATTATTTTAGGTATAAAATGTTTAAATTATATAAAGTAGTTTAAGGTCCAAGATACTCATCAAGTTCCCCTTTTTATTTCATCCCTTCCCTCAGCTTTCCTTTTTTCTGAGTTCCTTATTGGGATGTCTCTCAGCTCTTTGTCCCAGAGTTGACCTCTGTTGATAATGGAGCCATACAACCCTCCTCCCATGGTATGCATTTGTGCTAAAATAGTCCCATGATTTTGCCTAGTATTTCCAATTACAGTGAGAATTTGTTGCTGGGAACTGTAGCAAATCGTAGAATTTATAGAGAATAGGGTCTCAAAAATGTTTTTATTAAATGTGAGTAAGAGAAAAAGTGTGTGGGGGGGGGAGATAAAAGAGTAATGTGATAGTTTAGATTGAATACTGCTTCAAGGAATTGTCAGCACCTCTGTGAAAGCCAGATGTGCAACAGGTAAAGGATTGATTCTTGACCAAGAATATAATTTATTTGTCCTCCTCTCAAAAAAGAATGTTTAGATTACACAAATTGAATTTTCCTGCTTTTCAAGGCAGAGTGGCAAAATATAGAGTGTTCATTTATTTATTAGTCTCATATCCCTTGAGAAGATCTCTTTTGTTCCCAAATAAATAATTATTCATTGAACCATTGATTCATCAACTTATCCCACCAACCATCCTCCACCATTGACTCATTTATCTAACCAACCATCTATCTGTTTTTCCATGTATCCAACCCACCCCTCCTTCCAACCATCCACCTGTCCATTCATCCATCCAACCAACCAACTACCTAATCTTTAATAATATTAATATAACCAAGTAATGAAATGCTATAACTGTAATTGGTATTTTCTCTTCTCCCAAGAAGACACCATAGGGTATATATTTAACACAGACAATGGCAGGAGAAATTGTAATATATAGCTGTTTAAGATTTTGTGGAGTATGATCTCCAATAAAAACTCAAGGGAATTCAAGTCCACTTAACTTCTTTAAGGAATTAATGAATTGTAGGCCAATACTTAATAACTTTTCACTTATGTTTGACCTAATATGGACAGACAGGATATATGTATTTCCTTATATCAAATATAAATCATGTTGATCTGTGAGATGTACCTTTATTTTTTTATAGTATTGAGCAAGATATCTAAACACACACACACTCTCTTACTCTTGGAAAAGCTCATAAGAGACCTGCATAAAATGTGGTGATCAAAGAGTTATAACCCCAGGTGAGGATTAACAAATATAAAGGCAGAACCTAAAGTGGTATATAGGATAAACTTGAATTTTCAACTTTGGCCAAGGGTGGAAGAAGAACAAAACTTATCTAAGGATTTGTATCTCATGCTTTCCTATACATGAAAATTTAGACTGCTGGCAATGTCCAAATTTCCTCAGGCAGAGAATTAATCCTAAATGGTGTTAAGCTAACAGGGCTCATAGTAGCACACAATAGCCTCTTCAGAAGACTCTGATCTCTATCCAGGCCAAAAGTGATTAAAGGACGCCTTTAACAGAAAGATGCATGTAAATTTCAGAGATGATATAAGGCCAACATAAGTAATCATCTTAGCACCCATATTTGTAGATATATTGTCATAGACAGAGTTATGGATCTATTTAAATTTTTTTCTCTTCAGTTTGATACATCTGAATATCAGACTTAGACTTTGGTAAAATTTTTATTGAAACCCTGGCCTGATGGCTCAGTTGATTGGAACTTTGTCTTATATATCAAAAGGTTAGGGTTCAATTCCTTGTCAGGACACATATGTAGGTTGCAGGTTTGATGGTTTGATTCCCAGTCGGGGTGCATATGAATGGGAGCAACCAATTGATGTTTCTCTCTCACCTTAAAATTTCTTTCTTTCTTTCCCTCTCTCTCTCTCTCTTTCTCTCTCCCCCTCTCTCTCTCTCTCTCTCTCTCTCTCTCTCTCTCTCTCTCCCTCCCCCCTTCTTTTTGTCTAAAAAATTAATAAAAAGATAGCCTAAAGTGAGGATTAAAATTATACACATAATAAGAAATATGCTATAATTCTTTCCTACTTCAGCTATAGATTTCCCTTTATACCATCATTCATATATGTGAAAGAGTTTGTAGACATGATCCTGTTCATGTGTGTGGATTTTTATAGCTGATAGTTAAGTCTCCAACATCATCTTACAAGGGGTGGGGTAGTTTCACCTTGTGTTGGCCAATTAAGATAATTTTGATTAATTGAAAAAGCATACAAGAATTGATATATATTGTCTTTATCTATAAGAATGGGTCTCTTTATTAGGATGTGTTTGAGGTTTTTAAAATCAGATTTTGGGATGGTATTAATAAGCTACTCAAATTTCTTTGATAGAGCTATTAGAAGGCAGGGTGGGTGGTAAGAGATTACCCAAATAATTATATGCATACCTTCATAATCCATGGACACAGACAATAATGTGGTGAAGGCCTAAGGGCGGGAGGGCAGGTGCAAGTAGAGTGGGTCAATTGGAAAAAAAAAAGGGGGACGTACTTAATACTTTGAACAATAATGATGAATTTTAAGAAATTTTTCACTTCTGCAAGTCTGTTTTAGAGGTAAAGTCTAAGTAACAATGACAATCACTTTTAAGAGTAAAATTTACCTTGGGACCCACAACAAGAAAAATTTAGAGTTAATTACATAACTAAGCACTACCAAAGCTTTCAAGTGGCTGGTGAGTGCAGTTGCCTTTGCAGAAATTCATGTCACCTAACCTTGTTATCTGGGTCCTATGACCAGAGTGAGATACAGGTAATCCTAGACAATTTTGGAATTGAGGAGAAAACATATCAGTGTGCCATTCATTCAGAAGATATTTATGGAGTTTGTCCTGAGTGCCGGGCTCTATTTTAAGTGTTGGGGGAAGTGTGTATAAGGTCAGGGGGAGGGTCCAAATATTCTCTTACAGATACCACATGCTGGTAAGTCCATGTTACTCTTGCAGGGATGTAATGCCTCTATGACATTAGATCTATAGTGGCTTCTTGGCAATGAACAATCACTATTACTATTGTGATAAGGACCCACAGAGTTCTCAAACATTGAGTTGATAATCTAAGAATATTTCTGAAAGTGGAACATTTGAAAGAGGCAGCACTGAACACTTGGAAGAAAACATTTATGATGTCAAGGAATAGAAACATTCTTCTGACTACTATTAAACTGTATTACGAGGTTATGATGTGTTACTCAATGTTTTACTAAATTTGTTCATGTATATTTACAAATTTTACTAATGGCATCCTCTTTGTTTTATCATTTTCTTTATTCTTGATTTCCCCCAACTATAACCTGTGTTGAGTGTCTACTATATACTAGGAGAGTGCTGAGTTAGGCCTATGTATTACTCAGGATCATGTTCCTAGAAGCTCATAGTTCAGCAATATGACAGCAATATGATGACATATTTAAGATATCCTATGACAGGTTTTATTATTTAAGTATGCATTAGGCTTGGGTGTTGGAAATAATTGGTTGATGGTAATATTTGCTTAGGGTCAGTGAAGAGGTGATGGCTTTAAGAGATAAAGGATTAGAATGTGAGCTATATCCTGAAAATAGAATGGAGGACATCCTGTTGAGTTGACTTTGGTACTTTCAATGAAGTATTTTCCCTTTCTTTCTTTCTTTCTTTCTTTCTTTCTTTCTTTCTTTCTTTCTTTCTTTCTTTCTTCTTTCTTTCTTTCTTTCTTTCTTTCTTTCTTTCTTTCTTTCTTTCTTTCTTTCTTTCTTTCTTTCTTTCTTCCTTCCTTCCTTCCTTCCTTCCTTCCTTCCTTCCTTCCTTCCTTCCTTCCTTCCTCCCCCCCCCTTTTTTTTTCTTTCTTAATAATCATCTAAGGATATGCTGAAACTGGTTTGGCTCAGTGGTAGAGCATCGGCCTGCTGACTGAAAGGTCCTGGGTTCGATTCCCGTCAAGGGCATGTACCTTGGTTGCGGGCACATCCCCAGTGGGGTGTGTTTAAGAGGCAGCTGGTCGATGTTTCTCTCTCATCAACATTTCTAGCTCTCTATCTCTCTCCCTTCCTCTCTGTAAAAAATCAATAAAATATATTTTTTAAAAAAATCAACCAAGGATAATTTTTGCATTGATTTTTAGAGACAATAGAAGGGAGAGAGGGAGAGGGAGGTAGAGAACTAGAAAGAGAGACAATGAAAGAGTGGGAGAGAGAGACAAATAGATATTTGTTGTCTACCACACCCACTTGTACTGGGGCTAGGATCAAACCTGCAATCCAGGTATATGCCCTCCACTGAGAATCCAACTGGAGATGCTTCAATGTGGAACCAATGCTCTAGTCTAAGCAATGAGCAACACTGGCCAGGGCCAAAGTAATTCTATTTGTATTCTTTTCCCATTTAATGTTTCTAGCAGGGCTTGTAAGGACAGATATCCGGGGTGGTGAGTAGTCACAAAAACACACACAGATACAATTCATTCTTGTTGTTTTGACTACACATCAATTTCAAAGAACTTCAAAAATATGTGCAGCCTGTTATGTGGAATTGTAGACATGTTTTCATGATGTTCTCTAAACCGAGCCCAGAGCTGAGGAACCACAACAGGTCAGGAGGAATCCAGACATTATTCAATTCTCTTTTCTCATGCTGAACCCATTAATCTTTTGTCTATTATGCCCTATAAAAAGATTCTAGCCCCTAACAAAAAAGCACAGGCTTCCAACATTATAACTATTCAGTCTCACTAAAGTGATATGAATGGATAAATATATGAACTGTTTCCTCAACCCATCACCCTTTGGTTACCAGAAAGTTCTGAGTTCTTTACTTTTAAGATTTTGTCCTAGACCCCCCAAATCCTGCAGAACTTGACTCCTGTTTATTTTTATGAACTCAAGTTGCATTCTTGAGGACCCAAATTAAGGTCTTTTCTTTTTGTTTTTCAAATAAAACAAACTGAAGGTAAAACTAACCACATGTCTCAGTTAAGTCTGGCTGCTTTGTAATTCTTAAAAAATAAAAATAAGTGAGTAAGTGTTTTTCAAAGTGATATTTTAACCTCCTGCCAACACTGTTGTAGTAAAATATGATTTTTTATTATTATTCAAATGTGAGTTTGGGGACATGATTGAGGTTTTCCTATAATCAGTAAAAATGAGGAAACAACTTAAAAATGTTTGGGCAACCTCCAAATAGAGAGAAAAAAAGTTTTTAAAGGAGAGTGAGTTAATGTAGCACATGTTATAATAAAAACCCAACAAAAAGTAGCCCTTATAGTCCAATATTCTGGCACACAAACTCAGCCATTCTTCAGGGAGACTTTACTACCTTATTTCTAATAGAGAGCCCTAATTATAACACAAACAACATGAGAGAATGTTGAGAAGGGCTGAATAATTATCTAGTGCTATGGTCACAAATGTGTGTACCAGAGCCTCTACCCCATCATTGGCTTTTTCCACCCCTTAAAAATTCTTTCGATTTACAATGTGTGACATTTTAAAAAAACACCACAAACTTGTCACTAAATATAAAAAGTGAGGGGGCAAAGAGTAGAATTTTCAACTTCATTGAAAGCAGTCCTTTTTCTTGAAGGTGGTAGTGTCTTTTTTCCCCCCTACAGCTTTTTTTAAGCATCACATTTTTAGCTGTCCTCTCATTTTCAAAACCACCAAATGAAATGAAGACATGTTTAAATGGGTCATTTATAGCTCTTTGCTGTCATAATTAAATCTAATAGTGGGTTAGTTTTATCTGAAGTGTTTAAAATGCCATCAATATAAAGTAATATTTTCTAACTTTGCTGTTGTACCATTGGCTCAAAGTTCAAAGTTCACGGTAAAAACAAAACAAAACAAAACAAAAACAAAAAAAAGATATTTTGTCAGCCACTGATCATATACAGCACACAAAGGAAGATTCATGTAAACTCTCAAAAAATAGTCCCCAGTGGCCCCAAATTGACAGAACTGAGTGACTTGTGCTGACATTCTGTGAGGGCAGCTAATAAATAGTCCTACTGAGAAATTGAAACTCAGGGTGAGTGAAACTCAGGGTGAGTGCTATGCTTATTTTACCAAGTGTTACTCTGCCTAAAGCTCAGTAATGTCTAAAGGACTTCAATCTTAAATTGAAGAGGAAAATTGATCAAACCAGAAATAAGTGATATTAACCTGTTCAATCCAGGTTCTTGAAAGGCCAGATTCAAATTAGTACCGTTTTCAAATGCCAAAGGTGTTTCTCCATTTCCACATACATTATTGCGTACTGTGAAATCTAGTCACTGCATACCAAAGGAAAAGATTGGTCAGAAAACATTTGAGACATAGAATTGCACATGGCAGGGAGCACTGGGGATCTCAGTGGAAGCCTGGCTTCCATGAACAGGGGCCATGGAATTACTATCCTTTTTCCTAATGATTCTAAAAGTTATGTGGGAGAAAATTTCCCAGATGGAAGTAAAAATGACATGGCCAACACCCAAAGCTCTGATGTAAGCCAGTGGGGTCAAGACTCTAGTGTGAGTATTTGAAACTGGTGAGGAGAAATTTCTCAGTTAAAGTTGGATATAAGGAAGTGAGTGTGTCAATGAAATAGGCACTCCAAATCAAGTATGGATCTTCAGGTAATGGTCAAGTAGGGATAGTTATCTTGTCAGGAATAGGTAAGGGATAATGATTTGTTCCAGAAAATTATCAGTTGACTGTCAGGTCTCTACTTAATGTCTATCTTGTACATAGGAGATTAAAAATGATACTATTAATCATTTCTTTTCTAAGCAATATCTTATATTGAATGATAAAATGTTGAAATCATGATTTTATATATTTTTATCTAGATGTGTGTGGAATGATTTAAACTAATTATATTTAGTCATAGTTTCTTTAACAGTACCATTTTCCACATTGGGGGCACTGATATAAGTAGGATGTGATCACCTAATTAAAGGTTTATGTGCAGATTTGTCTCAGTAGTGACCAGAATGTTCCAATGGGCCCATATTTAATCAGAAACCTTTCAATTGCTAAACTAATTGCTGTTTCTTTAATGCATATGCTTAATAAGAAAATCCACTGAGCCAAATCCTCATTTTATTATTGTGAAAATATAATATGTTGTAATTCAGAAAAGAAAGAAATGAAAACTTGCTTCATAAACAGGGTCCATGTCATATTTTGAAGAGTGAAGGACAGTTCTGAAGAGAAAGGCAGTGTATGGTCTATCTCTGGGAGATCCTAAGAGTCATCTACTCTCTAGATGCTTTGATCTGGGTCAGATGAAAACACCTACATTGAAAATAACTTCCCTGAAATGCTATTGTGTTTTAGAGAGAATCACTGATTTTAATTCTAACATTAACAAAGTGTAAGTTAGGGAATAGGATCAATTGCTTACCTCCCTTCCCCTCAGAATACCACAACAATTATGTTCTATGAGATAATGCAACTTCAGGGACTATTTATAAAGAGTTAAAAATGTTTTCCTTTAAATAGAGGAAGTTGTGAATCAGAGGTATAGAATTTTTTAAAACTAGGCAGTGAATCTTAAAACTTCATCATTATCTTGAAGCTCTATCTCTTTTGAAGGTATTTTCCCTCTTTATAATTCAGAGCTTAGAGGGCTTCTGAAAACCAACTTGGGAAAAACACCCTTAGTCTAACTCTAATGTAGAACTTTTACATTATGTTAAAATTTAGGCCTAAAGGTTTAATTTCCATGCTTTCTGATCTTAAGCCAGACAGACTCCAAATATTCACTTAATATGCTTTCTTATGGTTTAATGTGTAGTAATTTTAGCATTTTATAAATTTATTTTTCTGAGAAAAAAAACAAAAAAACGTTCCACTAGTATTTTAGGGGGAGGAGCAGGGGAGGAGGAAGGTATAAGAGCCAACTTCCCAATTAGAATTACAAAGCTCATTAGTATAATTTGAAAAAAAGTATAAAAATATACACATGACTTTTTTTTTTTCCATTTTAGCTATATCTCATCCCCAAAATTGAACAACAGGATTAATAGTAAAGCCACAAATTTCTATTAAAACTAAAATGATCTGACAGGCAAATAAGAAATCTTTGTATGTGTGTCCATGATGGAATGCAACATTATCCGGTTCCAGATGGTTCAGTACTGAGTCACAGGACAGAGACTCACCTGCCCAGGTACACCTCCATCTGTCAGAATCAGCATGGTGCATGGTGTTGGAGAACAGGTTACCAGCCAAGGCCCTAGGCCCATCTTTACTGCTCAGCTTTTCTCACAGTACAATAAAGGAGGATGAGGCAAGGGTACCTGCATCTGGGCCCTGGTGGGTGCTTACAAAGTATCCACACTGCACTATACCTGCTAAGAGTTAATGTGGGGCCAAGACAGAGCTACAAAAGGGGAAAATTAAATGCTTAATGGAAGACAATTCATCAAAGTTTCAAGAGGCCATCATGCCAATTTATAAAAATTTATGTAGGAAATTACTTCTTAGCATTCTCAAAATTGTTGCACATTAAACTGAGGTCAGGGTATGCATTTCTGAAAAGAAAAAAACAAAAACAAAAACAAAAAACCTAAAATTGAAAATGTGGAAATGGAAATAAGTTCAATTGTAGGCAAATAAGCACATGGTTGGGGTAAGAATTAGAGGTGGGAATTGTGCACATGATTCCTAAAGAGGTAAAAGCATGTTTTCTGGCCCATACTCCTTTCTTCCTTTCAGCCAGGAATTGCATTCTTAGAAAGGTATTTCTTTTATTTTGCCTGCTCACTCTTTTTATACAATGTCAACATTCTTGGGAAATGTGTGTTGATCATAATTTTCTCAAGATTTAATGTCTATTTCTCAGTTTCCATTTTCCCTTGGAGAGAGTGACAACCACATCCCAAAAGTGCCCTGCCCACCACTCAGCACTTTCAGGATGTGTATGTCATTGTCTCCAAGGGAAGAATGAGGTAGCTGAAGCTCCAGGTGACCCTTACAGAGGAAAATACATTCACAGTTATTATGGCTCATGTGTGATGTCACTGGCAAGAACTTAATTATGTTTCCCTGAAAGAATGCCTTATGACAGTGTTCCTCAAAACTTGGTCCTGGTGTGGCACCAGCGGCATTAGCATCACCTTTAAAGGGGGCATTGTTAGACATATAGACTACTCAATCACACCTGAATTAGAGACTCAGGAAGTTGAGCCCAGCACTCTGTTTAACAGGCCTTCAGAATGGTTCTGATATTCAGGACAATTGGATATTTATTTCACAACTACCCCCTCTCACCAGCTTTGTTCAATGGGAATGCCTGGGGAAGTGGCTTTAAAACCTGCAGTTTTAATCACCAAGTACTCCAGGTAATTCTTCTAATCAGGAAACTTTGAGGTCTGTGCCTCACTCTCCACAATAAAGAACAAATCTGAGCCAAGATGGTGTCTAGCTCAGGGTCATTACTTTCTAAAGCCTTTTTCTTTTTCTTCTATAGCTATTATTTTATGGTATCTCCTCCTTCAAGAATTTCTATTAATTAAATATGGAGAAATAGACATCTCCAGAATTATGTGCATCTTTTAAAAATAGAATAGTTTTGTTAAATTTTTAGATCATAAATAATTTTCAAGTTCAAATGTACTTTTCATAAGAAAATGATTGCTCCTTCATTGAACGGTATAATTATTCTGAGTGCAATTGTGGGGGAAAAACAATTATATGTAAAAAATAATGCTACTATAGAGGCAATTTCAACCTGACCACTCATTTATATGAATATAATTCCCCATTGCCTATTTCCTGACCACAAATGTCTCCCAAATATCAGGTTAGAAATCTCATGAGCATGTCCTTGTTCATTTCAGACTCATGTTGTCAGCCTCACATTAAATTCTACTTTTTTATAAAGCAAGTTTACTTCTAATCCTCAAGTCTGGTTCTCTTCTGAGTCCTCCTGAACAAAGGCACCAATATTTCTCCCCACCAGAAAGAGCAGATTCTCTGAACCATGCTGCTGGCTCCATTCTTCCTATACCCATTGTCCAACTGGTCCTTTTTATTTTTTCTTCCAAAATGCCAACATTTCCAAATTTGTTTTCCTTTCATTGACTCTGTTGTCTCATCTATCTGAGAAACTCAGCTTGAGTCTTTTCTTGTACTCTCTACTTAAGTCAAATAGTGATTGTGTCCATTGTGTGATAATGGCTCTGGGCAGGGAAAACAACCATAACTATACTCTGAAGTAGCAGTGCCTAGGGCTCTATGAGCTTTATCACTAGTCTTCATAACAATGTTATATTTAGACTATATTTTGCATACAAGAGTAATGCTATTAGTTGCATATCTGTGATCCTTCCAAATGCATATGTTCAAATCCTAACCCCCAAATGTGATGGAATCAAAAGGTAGACCTTTGGGAGGTGATTAGATTACCAGGATTGAGCCCTCTCTGCATTATTTACAGTGACCAGAACATGGAAATAAGCAAAATGTCCTTTGATAGATGTTTGGATAAAGAAGATGTGATACACATATATTGTACAATGGAATAATACTCAGCCATAAGTAATGATGAAATACGGTCATTTGCCACAACATGGATGAACCTTGAGATTACTGCCCTAAACAAAGTAAATCAGTCACACAGAGGCAAACTCAACAAGCATTTGCTCACAAGGGCCAGGGCCCTGGGGACATCTCACCTAGATTTCCCAGCTCTTGTGGGCGGCTCCTGCCTGTATGTGACACTGTGGGGATACATCTCAGCACTCTTCTGCATCAAAATTAATTTCTGATGTTTCATCCTTCCTAATGATAACATTCAGTTTAATACATTATTTTGTTTTCAATGTTTATATGTTAAGCTCTTTTTTTCTCCACCTAGTTAAGAGATTTATATTTCTTCAGGACATTCAGATCTTAGTTATGGAAATTTTTCAGGTACTTTGGCAGTGTAATAAGAGCAATACAAACACAGACTAAGAACAAGTCAGATTCAGCCTTATTTGAAATTGCTTTGTTTTGTTTTTGCATGCCACCCTAGTTGTCATTTGCTTGTGATCCTGCCATTAAGCAAGTTTGAGTAACCCTATTGGTATTGGAGGTCACACTGGTTTCCAATAGAATATAATTAGCTATGTATTAGGAGAAGTTCAGTGAGGATATATATTTTAATGCCTGTAGTCTCCAGCAGTAGAAAATTTCCAAGAGAAGATTCCAGCTGCCTTTGTAAAGCTCTGTCCTGAAAATGTAAATTGCCAGAACCAGAAGTCTGTATCCAGAACTTAAGTAAAATGATGCTCATGGGTATTCCAGAAGTTCAGAAGTTGGAATTAGTCATAATAAGCCCATTGAGATAGATCAAGTCATTTGTTGCCAGTGTGACAATGGTCTGTTATGAAATAATATCTTTCTGCAGAAATTAGGAATTATAAGCATAACAGCTCTCCTTAGAAGAGAGCTGATTGCAAATTGTTCTAACAAAAATGATTTCTTTCTATTTCATGCATAAGATGTCCATGGAGAATGATGTTTCTCTCTCTGCCCATCATTTTTTTTTTTTCAGCACAAACAGCTTCCCCCAAGAAAAATAGTAAAAGCTATCAAGACCAAAATTGCATCCTAACTTTTATTGTGTGGGTTGCCAAAGGCCACTGGATTTCGATTGTGCAGAAACAAGATGGCAACAATGTTCTCGCAATTGGCGCTTCCATGACAAGCCTACTAATTTATCGGTGCTGGGAGATCTGTGCAGTTGTAGCTCTTGGGCTGATAATAGCTGCGCTGATCTTCTAGCTTGGAGGCAGGTTGCCTTGTATTGTGCAGCAGACTAATGCTAAGCAGCCAGAGCAAAGGTGCTGTGCTCAGCCATAATTTAAAAGACACTGACATAAAGAAAGTGTTATGATGTTTAACTTATAGGGCATCCAAATGTCATAGACCCACGCAAGTTCCTATTAGCAATAACTCAGGGCCTCTGAAGGGATGTGACATTCAAAACTGATGAGCGCTGGCCCCCTGGGCCTGCTCCGACCTAGCCTCACCCAGGCCACTCAGTAACCTGAGCAGCCCAGGGGTCAAACTGTGATAGCCCTCTTCAATTTAAAGAGTGGCTTCTCCCTACTGCCGAGGTTCTGACTCGGCACAATAAATTTCCCGAAGAGCATAAAGAGCCATCTAGTGTATATCAAATCAATATCATTGTGGCTGGCAGCGATATCTGAGGCCTCAGTTCACAAAACAAACTAGGCCAGGGGCTGGATTCCTGCCCTTTGCAATCAATCAGGCTCCGGGGTCATGGATTTTAGTGTAAATTAACACAGCAGAAACCATCATGCTCCCCAGACGATGATATAATACAGGATTGGCTCCCCCTACCCCAACTAAACCCCATTTCATTGCTTATACTGTGTGGTGATGTTACACTAAGTAGGAATAACAATAAGTAGTGGTTAGGAAGGTGATGAAAATTATATATTTTTTCTCAAGAATAAAATAAATTAAAGACTTTAAAGATTTTACTTTCTAGTAAAATGTTAATATTCTCCTGATCAATGCACACAGAAAGCATGTAAGTGGTTGTAAAGCATGTGGGGGCAATATAATTGCACTGCAACCTACTCAAGAGTGTAAGACATTTCTAATTGGCCCAGTCAAGTAGATAATACTACTTATATCTGATTATCATATATGATAAATGGAAAGAAGTGATGGTGGATATTTTGTCTTGGAAGTGTTCCTCCCAATTTTCAGCATTGCCTCATCTCTGTGAAAGACTCAGTGGAAGTCCCAATGAAACATCTTAATAAATAAAGCACAATGCACTCCTCACCCAAAGTCATAAGACATAAACACCCCATCAGTTCTCAACGTTAAAAAATATTTCCACTTATTTGTTGACAAAGGGGAAGGGATCTTATCTTCTTGTAGAAGGTACCTAAGTACCTCTAAAGAATAATTTGTAATGTTCAGTTTCATATGGAGACCCATAAACAAAATTTATAGAATAAAATGTATAGGTTTTAGAAAAAAATTGCAAACATCATGAGTTGTATTGGAGAAATGAATGTCTGTCCTTAATTTATTTTGAAAGAATAAAACAAACTACCCCACCCCTCATCATACTCCTTATAGAATTTTACGGTCTGTCAGTTCAAATTGCACACATACACAGTGATCCACAGTCGACGTTTGCCCATAGCTTAGAATACTTAATATCTTGACCTGGATCAATATTACAACAGGGCTTAAATATTTGAATGAACACTTTTCATAATTAATATATTTTGTAACATTAAAATTCACACTGGTGAGCTAAATAATGTCTTTTAATGCCACATAGAATTGATCTCATGATTGCTAGAGGTAAGTAACTGCATTATACATAATGACTGAGTTACTAATAGCTACTGAGACTTCTGCAGTCTTCATTTTCTCAGAAGAAGTGGACAGGGAAATCTACTTCTCTTCATTATCTCATAGGGTCTTGTTGGTCATCTAATGAAACAATGTGTGAAACAGAACATAATAAGTTTCTAAAGCATGAATTTAACATAGGACATTGTAATATTATCAAGTATAGACTTACAACCTTAATGTCACTTCTTTTGCTTTCTTGGGACTATAATTAAAACCTGCTGATGGCTTTAAATTAAAAAGTATTTTTAAAAATTCTTTTGACCCACTGTAGCAATTTGTTTGAGATTGGCTTTGACTAAGCCATATTTCTAAGACAAAATATCATTTAGCTGGAAATTCTTTGTGTGTGTGTGTGTGTGTGTGTGTGTGTGTATGTGTGTGTGTGTGTGTGTGTTAATCAACACGGAGCATATTTCATTCCATTGCTTTTTAAAGAGTGGGAGAGGGGTGAAAGCGTGTGTGTGTGTGAGAGAGAGATCAATGTGAGAGAAACACATCAGTTGGTGGCCTTCCACATGTGCCCTGACTGACACAGGGGATTGACACAGAATTGAACCTGTGACCCTTTGGTGGGCAGGGCCAATGCTGTAACCACTGAGAAATACCACTAGGGTTTAAAATTTCTTTAAAAACAAAGCAAATTATAATTATCATCATCCAAACAGAATAAAACAATTACAACAACACAACATATACAGTGCCATCAAGAAAAAATAAATGTTAGAAAAGAGCACAACAAGAAAAGATCATTCCTGTCTATAGCTGTCCATCAATATGATGAGAGGTGACACTCTTTACACTGTCCCAACAGTGCTGAAGTTCACAATGAAACACTCATATATCAGCTTGTGTATGTATTTAAATGTTAGTGATATCATTATGTTGCCCAGAAACTTGTCAAACAGATAAGAGACACATACTACAAGAAGCCAAACTCTGGTTGGTTCCAGTTACTAATTGAGTTTTAAAAAGAATGCCTTAAATGGTTTAATTTTGGCAACAGAAACACATACAGCTGAGCTTAAGTTCCAAATAGCTTGTGGACCAAGTTATCACAAATGGTATTTTCTTAAGACAGAAAGACTTAACTACAGGATTCTGAGAAGCTCACTAAGAAAAATAAAAGTATAGTTTAAATTTAATACTTAATGGGCAATCTCTTCAACTCAGTTGTCATGGAGCAAGGACAAGGACTTGATTGCAGTTTGGGGCAAGAATAGAATAAGCTTATGTCTAAATAAAACCTAGCCATAATAATTGTTTTCATTTTTCAAGATGCATTAAATCAAGGCCAATCAGGTATTTGTCATGCATTCACTCAAGAAGATGAGCTAATAAGAAGATATCAGACACCATCTTTATTCTTCTCAAATTGCCAAGCATGAGGCATAGCTTGAACATAACAATGGTGGGACTGCAGCCAAGACCCATTGTTCCCATTGGGGATTGTGACCATTGCTAGTGCTTTTTCTGTGTACCTCAAGAACTGTGGGTTCTGGCTGTCTGCTCAGCATCTTAACCAAACATCTGACTTGACTGATTGTTCATATGATTAAGCATCATGGTGATTTTGGCCCTGTGTAGTGGAAAATGCCAGTTGACTGAATTCTTGGCATAACAGAGATCAAACAATTGACTGATTGAGTGGAAAAATTACATTTTCTTTTTTCTTTCTTTTTTTTTTTTCTAACAGCAATTTTGGCATCAGAGAAAGTTAAACAATAATACTCTGAAACTTCCTAGGAAAAGCCATATAGCTGGACCAGTAACTATCAGGAAACATATCAGAAGAATTGTCAAACACAATGTTCTGTTTTATAACAAGGATTATGAAAATGTCTTGTAGTTAAATATTTTCTTTTCTATATGGCCCATGCCATGCAGGTTTCCTAGTAATCCCTGTGAGTGTTCTAGAATTTCTAAAAACAGAACTATGAAAAGTCCTTTACATGTAATGTGCAGAAGGTGGCCACCAAGGCAGATTATGAACACATTTTGTCTAAGAGATTGAGTGACTAGCTAAAAAGTGGATGAAGAAAGCATGGAGTCAGGAGCCAGTAAGAAAATAGGACAGAGTCCTACAAATAGTCAGCCACTGGAAATATAAGTAAAGTTACTGAAAGACCCAGTATCTTAGCTACACAGAAGATGAAAGCTTCAGGTTTAAGCTTTTTAGCTTTTTATGTTCATGATGCCAAACACCATTTTGAGTGACTTTTAATTTGTACATTTATCTATTTAGATATTATGAAGAAAAACATATCTAATTTAGAGTTATGTTTGTAATCTGGAAAAACTATATAGAAATCCCAATAGGTACAAATTGTGAACAAAGCAGTCACAGACATTTGACTATATAGTACCATCTGGGTTTAGCTGATTTATTTTTACACAACATAATCTTTAAGTTTCTGACTAGAAAATATTAACATTTTAACTTAATATAATTAGGAAATCACTGAGCTAAAATATTATATAGGTTGGTTTTCATTATAAATTCTGCATAATGCTGCTCACATTTTCTAGATAATAATTAGATGCACTCAGGATCAATGATTCCTTCAGGGCTTATTCTAGAGATTTTTCCCAAAAAATGTGTGTCAAGGATCACCCAGGGTAGAGAACAATGTCACTAAGGAAGACTGCAGATAAAAGCTTCAGAAATGAATCAGTGGTCATGGGCCAAATATTTAAATGTTTAAATTATCAAGTAGAATACTGATAGAGCAGGATCTCAAATTTATTTTTACTGATGCTTATAGAAAATAAAATAAGCATATAGTTTTATAAAGAACTGTATAATTTATATCACAGATATGAAATTACCAAACTAATTTCAATAAGTAGGTAGAAGTTAACAAAGGATTGCTTATTTGCAATCTGGATTTTGGGGGGAATACCATTTTACATTAGTTGCCCTGATTTTTGTAAGCCTTATTTTCCCCTTCACATAATGAGGTGTCATACTATACTAGAGGCCCAGTGCATGAGATTCATGCCCAGGTACAATCCCTAAGCTGGCCTGCAATCAGGGCCATCTTCCCCAGCTGCCTGCAGTTGTTCTGGCCCCCTGCCACCACCCACCCCCAGTTCCTCATTTGCCTTCGGGTGATTGATGCCTGATAGCAGGGGGAAAGGACTGAGAGGTGGTCAGTGCACCTCATAGTGACTGATCCGGCATTCATTCTGGTCTTTCCACCTTTAGGGTCAATATGCAATACCCTTTTATTATATAAGGCAGAGGTCTAGTGCATGGGTGGGGGCAGTTGGCTTGCCCTGATGGGAACTCCAGATTGGGGTGGGAATCCCTGCTGGGAGATGGGGCAGGCTGGGGTGAGGGGCCATGGGTGGTTTGCATGCTGGCCACACCCCAATTGGGATGGGGGTCCCTGCTAGAAAACAGGGTTAGTCTGGGTGAGGGGCCATGGTGTTCTGGTCTCTGGTCATTCCGGTTGTTCCACCAGTTCTGTTGCTGGGCTTTTACTATATAGGATTATATCTTACATTTATTCTAGTTACAAAATTTTTGATACTCTGAAATAATTTTATGTTAAAGTCTATCTAAATATCTCAAAGCATCCTTGAATATTAAAGGATTTTTATTGTTGTTTCCTTTTAAGAAATATTCCTGTGCATTTATCTTTTAAATTCACTCTATGCAGTTAATGTGATTGAATCAATTTTGTTGAAACTTAGTTTTCTTTGGTACCTGAATTCTAACTAGTTTTCTAAATAGTCTCTTCAAAACACTTCTTTCTCTCTTATCCATCTGGCATAAAATAGTATTTGGAACACTAATCTAAACTTTTTTTTTTTTTTAATAAATAAGGTTTCTATATTTGTCAAATAAAAATACAGAATATCCAAGTAAATTTCAATTTTATATTTAAAAAAACAATTTTAAGTATACATGTGTTCCAAATCTTGCACAGTCCATACTAAGTGTAAAGGTATTGGTTATCCAAAATTTACACCTGAATGTGAATTTCAAACTTCAAATAAACTTCTTAAACAAGCTACCATGAACAGGTTAAATTATAAGGCACCGAGTTGCATACAGTTAGAACTGAATAGTAGATTATTAGCACTGTGAGGTGCAAGATAGCACTCTCAGCTCCTCAGTTGCTATGCTGTTTTCAATTCATTCACAGCTGACTGGTTTGGAGGGTCAGGTGGAGATAGCATAAGGGTTGATTTTATGGGTCAACTTGACTGGACTACAGAATGCCCAGATATTTAATTTAACCTAATTATATTTTGGATGAGTTTAACATTTAAATCACTTGACTGAGCAGATTGCCATTTCTATGTTGTGAGTAGGTTTCATTCAATTAATTGAAATCCAGAAAAAAAACAAAATGTGACCCTTCTTTAAATAACGGGAAATTCCTCCTCTCTGACCATCTTTGATCTGGGATGTCTTTTTTTCATGCCTTTAGCATCATATATATGATTTTCCTGAATCTTGAACTTATCATTATCCCATTAGCTCTCATAGTTTTCTAGCTTGTCAACTTTAAATTTTGGGACTTTTCAGCTTATATAACCACATGAAGCAATTAAATTCATTATAACAAATTATCTATCAATATATCTATCTATTTTTATTTCTCTGGATAATCTTAACACAGTTTTTTTTTTGTACTGAGAATACTGGTGCTGCTGTTACAAATAACAACTGTGTAATAGGTAATGGGTCAAGACTAGAAGTGACTTGAGATACATCCTAGAAAAATGCCTAGAATTCCTTGAACAGATGTTGGTAGAAATATAGATGTTAAATATCATTCTGGTGAAGTCTCAGATGGAAATAAGGAACATGTTATTAGAGACTGGAGAAAAGGCAAACCTTGTTACAAAGTGGCAAAGAGCTTGGCTAAATTGTGTTCCAGAGTTTTGTGAAAGGAAGAACTAGTGAGTGATGAAATCGGATATTCAGTTGAGATTTCTAAGCAAAGGGTTGAGGCAGCTTAGTTTCTTCTTACCACTTATAGCAAAACACAAGAGGAAAGAGATAAATTAAATGAATTGTTAACCACAAAGAACTGGAGCTTCAAGGTTTTGAGTATTCTTAGCCTATCTACATTGTAAAAATTGAAGTATTTTGTTCTAAAGAGAACACTAAGGATGTGGCTGAAGAAACACTTGATGAAGAGATCATAGGTGCTATTAATGGATTTAATAAGCCATCTCAGGAGTTACCAGGAGTGGAGATGAGATTTTATCAGCCAGGGGTAAATCCAGTTGAACTAAAGTGAATGAAAATGAGGATGAAATATAGAAAGGCTTTTGCACTGCTGGGACTATACAGGATGGTATGGTAGACCTATTTGACTATGTACTTGTGTTATTCTTCAAGAAAAGGGAAGAATTACTTAGAAGGAGAATGGGAGATCATTAAGCCTGCTATCTTCACCACTGATCCAGGGGCCAGAGCTGGTTATTCATTGGCTTCAAAGCTTGGGGATGCTTGCTCAGAGCCTCAAAAGTAGAGCCTTCTGGCATAACCCCTTCCTAGAGCCATGAAAGTAATGCTATTGTCCAGTGAGCCTGGGATGGAGGGGTTGAGCATCAAACCAAAGATAATAAAACATGAGCCTATACAGCTCTAATGGAATCTGCCTTGCTGGGTTTTGAACTTGCTGGGTACCCATCATCCCTTTCTTCCTCCTAATTTCTTCCTTTGGAATTAGAATGTTTATATTGTACCTGTCCTGCCATTATATTTTAAAAGCACATAATTTTCTTGATTTTACAGGCTCACAATCTGGAGGAATTTTGCCTAAAATAAATTATATTTCGAGTCTTAGCATCTGATTAGAATAATTTTAAGGTGGAACTTTGGTCTTGAGTCTTCAGAGTTGATTCTGGGGTGAGATAATAAATATTTTGGGGGCTTTTGAGATAAAATTAATATACTTGGCATAAGAGAGAAGCATGAATTTTGTCATGGAATGCTATGGATTAAATGGTTGTGTCACCCCCAAATTCATATATTGAAGCCCTAACACCCAGTGTGGCTGTATTTAGAAAGAGGGCTTTAATAAATTAATTAATCCTAAATGAAGTCATATTATGGGACCCTGAATTAATAGAATTAGTGTCCTTATAAAAAGAGACACCACAGAGTATATAGTAAACAAGAAAGTAACCATAAGAAAGTCAGGAAGAGAATCATAACCACCAATCAAATTAGGGATAACCACCTTGGTCTTGATCTCCTAGACTCTAGAAATAAGAGATAATAATATCTGTGATTTAAGCCCTCTAGTTTATGGTATTTTTCATGGAAGCTTGAGACTAATACAAATGAGATTCCTGTTGTGATGATGATATAGACAATATTGGAGATGCTGCATTACCTTGAGCTTGACATGCCTGAAGCTTAAACATAGTTGTTGTTTTTTTGTTTTGTTTTTTATTTATTTATTTATTTATTTATTTATTTATTTATTTATTTATTTTTGCTTTATTATTATTATTATTATTATTATTATTATTATTGATTATGGTCTCACACAATTGTCCCCATTCCCCCACTCCCATCCCAACCCGCCCCCAGATACGCCCTCCCCCCCATTGTCCATGGCCACTGGCTAGGCCCATATGTATGCACACAAGTCCTTTGGTTGATCTCTTCCCCTTATCCTCATCCCCCCTTACTTCCCTCTGAGATTTGAGAGTCTGATCTCTGGTTCTCTTTCTCTGGGTCTGTTTGTGTTGTTCATTATTTTCTCTAGATGTGTTTAAATGTAAATGCAGAGTATCTGAAAAACACATCCAGGGGTTCTAGACTTGTCTACACTGCTGGTAACACTTCTTGGAGGAGAGGAAATGACTCTAACTCATACTAGTGGTCCTTTGTATTAGATCTGGAGTTGAGGAACCAACCATTGAAAGCAGAAAGCTTATTGCATTTTTAAAATATTTTTCTAGAAATAGAAACTCCATTTCAGCATATACTGGTTATTTTGCTAAGTATTATTTAATTTAGAATAGAAACAATAAGGCCTATCAGGAACTACTCTGAAGGCAAAGCATTTACATTAAGGTTGGACATGTTAATGAATTATTTGTAGAAGGAGAATCCTGTGAGCTATTTTCAGGATTGTATTGTTCTCACCCGTACCAAAGTCACTGGCCTCCAAAATAATACATCTTTCTTCAGATTGTCTGCTCTGACAGGTGAGTGATATTGTATTTTTAGACTAAATAGGGAAAGACATTTTCTTTTTATTTACACTCAAACAGACAGCCTAAGAATAAATAATAGGAGTAACCAATTATTGCAATATCTTGGTTATTTTCATCATTAATGGTGACAGGGCTGCTTCATAGTCATTTGAAATGACAAACACTATCTTCAGTATATAATTTTGATATATTTTAGTGCTTTGCCAACAGCAAACTATTTATTTAAATTTTAATTATATTTATTTACTTTCATAATTACACAATACAATTTTAGAAAATGGGTCTAGCCTTTAATTATTTGGGTTGAAATATGACAACTCCAATTACTGCATGTCTAGGATCTGTTTATTTTTATTTTTGTTCTTTTCATCTTTCTTTGGAAAGTGAGGCCACTTCCAATTATCGCCCTTATTCTTCACATCCCTTTTATTCATTGCAGCTGGGATATTTTTTAATGTATTCACTGTGTTATAATTGCTTTGTGTCAGTAGAACCTCAAAAGAAAGTGTCAAAGTTTTACACTTCTTGCAGTTTAATATTGATAGAACGTAGTGTCCAACAACACCCACATTAATTCATTGGTAAAATAGTACCTAAAAGTTTTAATAAGATCTAATACAACCATATTCTATCTATTGAACATTGACATATTAGGTATCTGAGGAAGAGCTCTTTGCATATTGATTATCATTCACATAATAAAAAGTCCTCATATTCTTTTGGTGTTTCTCTCATTATCTCTGAGCTCAGAATATGCACCTAGCTTTTCAGGGTTGTACTTTTGATGCATCGTTTACTTGCAAAATTAGGTGTATTCATTCCTCCTGGCTTCCTAGGATAACTCCTAAACTCTCAGAGTCCAATATTATCAGGCCATCCTATATTTTAGAAGATTAACAAAACAGCTTTCCTCACTGCTTTGGTCATTATAGGCTTCTGCCATGTTGAATGTAATGAAAATAATAATTATTAAAGAACAATAATATGAGTCACCTATGGTCCAGAATTTGGTCAGTATGAGTTGCTGCACTAAATTGAATATTTTGTGTCCTAAAGTTGAATGCAGTCTAGTTAAGTGAAAGGACATCTGAGTCTATATCACATGGAAAACAAAATAAAATCTGACATAATATGCTGTAGAAAATTTGAATATGCACAATTGGTTGATTTCAAAGAAATCTCCTTACATAATAAGTCATGTAAGAACTGCCAATACCAGTTTGCTTAGAAGGTCCCGGGTTCAATTCCAAACAAGGCCATGTACTTTGTTTGCAGGCACATCCCCAGTGGGGAGGTGTGCAAAAGGCAGCTGATTGATGTTTCTCTCTCATCAATGTTTCTAACTATCTCTCTCCTTTCCTTTCTGTAAAAAAATCAATAAAATATATATTTTTAAAAAATAACTACTAACCAATGTGCAAAATGTCAGACTGGTTCCCCAATATGCTGTGTGAATATATAGTGCAATAGAAAAAAATGCATTATGACTCATTTACATGAGCTTCTAGAAACATTAAAACTATGGTGACAGAAGCAGATTGGTGGTTATCAAGGGTTGACATGGGAACAGCAGATCAACTACAAAGTGGAATGATGGGACATCTTGGAGTGATGGAAATGTTCTATATCATGATGGTAAACAGGTATTTGTCAGAACTCATTGTATTTTTCCTAAAATTGGTAGCTTTTAGTATGTCTAAATTGTATGTCAATAAGCTAGTAAGAATAATAATAAAAAAATACAAGTGAATAATTGACTTGCCAACAATAAACTTTTTTTCTCTGCTTAGAAAATGAGTATAAAAGAATGTATAATTTTTTCATATCTCTTACCATTTTATCTTGTATGGATTTCTTTATAGAAGGAAATATAAAAGAAGAAGTAAGAAAATGCAGGACATCAAGGAAACACAGAATTATATTTTATGAAAATATTTAAAACTGTGTTCTGTGATCATGGTGTGACTGTGGGTGTACTTGTTTCTTGGGAATTTCATTTGCTTCTGGAAGAGAATGATCTGGTAGCCCCTCACCAAATCTGTCCCAGAAGGAAATGTACAGCCCAATTCAAGGATGCAAATGAAGCACCCAGCTAAGGGGAGGGTTTTATTCTTGTTTCCCAATTCCATCAAAGATAGTCCACTCAATTATTTATTGAGCTTTTTGTCCATAGGTAAATTATACACTAATATGCTGCCATTAAGGAATAAAATAAATAACAAAATCAAGCTATAAATATCAGTAACGATGTAAAGGCAGTTTTACAACATATTATCCTCAAAAAAGAAAGACTGACCAGTTATCTTCATTAAAGCCTTTTGGAAAATTTGAAATCACAACATTAAAAATAATTCTAATGAAAAAAAAGCTTTTTAGGTCACTACAATGTACAATTCTTGACATTTGCAATTATTTATTAAAATTTAACATCTGGAAAAACTATTGTTATTAGCTACATTTAGGCTTATTCTTCTAGCTTTTTAAAAAATAAAAGCTGCATTATTTGAAATTAGTTTTGGGAGTATATATATGATTCTTAGTCTGCCTTTTAATGATGACTAACTCTTCCAAACTGAGATTTATCTTCTTCTATATGAGGCCACCAGGCACATGTCTTCATAAATATATGAAGAGCTTAGCATATTTGAACTACTCAAGATAACACTAAAGTGAAATAAGTAACAAGTATGATTAACTGTCATATTGTGATTTGTAAACTTAGTCTGAGAAAAATAAAATGCTAATTTTTACATTGTACTTACAAGCACATTGTACTACTATTGTTAATATTAACTCCAATATTTCCTGTTTGTTATATTGACTTTAAATTTAACATTCCCATTACTTGCTCTCTCTAATTTGTTCATACTCTGAAAAAAATGGATACCCTAATTATGATATCACTTTTCTGAATTAAATGTATAGTAACATGGAGATTTATGATTCATTTACATGAGCTTCTAGAAACATTAAAACTATGATGATAGAAGAAATGTTCATATACATTTCCTTTCAAGTGTTTGTTTTTATTATAAACAGCCTGAGTGACAGTAGTGTTCTGGCAGATCCTAGGAAGCCACAGGGTTTCCCTGTGGAAATGTTGAATGCAGAACTCTTAACAGTCAACACTAGCTATTTACAGGATGTTGCAGAAAACTGTTTTTGACTCAACAAAAACTTTTTAGCAAAGATGCCTGCTTCTAACTTCAAAGGCTATCAGAGTTTGAGTTATTTAAAAAAAACAAAACAGAAGTATATATTTCTCAGCAACCCTTAACCTAGGCATTGACCTAGGGATACTACCGTGTTTCCCCGAAAATAAGACATTCTCCGAAAATAAGACCTAGAGCATGGAAAAATAAGACAACCCCTGAAAATAAGTTCTAGCGCATCTTTGGCAGCAAAAATTAATATAAGACACTGTCTTATTTTTTGGGAAACAGGGTAGATCCCTGGAAATATTTAACCTAGAAATCCTGAATCTTCAAGTTTATTTTGAAACACAATCTACAACTGTTACTGGGACCCCACTATTTGAATTTGCGTGCACCCACTAACCCAATGAAATGCATGAGCAGAGATTTTTAGTATAGAAAGAAGATTTATTAGAGATTTGGTCAATTCAGAGAATGTCAAAGCTAATGATCTGCAAGACGAATAAGATGGCATGTTGGTTACAGATTATAAAAGGGAAAAATCACAAGACTCCTTGGATTAAGGGGTTTAAGATTGTGCTGAGAGATGATTGGTCAGAGATAAGGTTAAGTGATAAATAAAACACTTCTTCAGGTCTTGAGAACAACTCTGAGGTCTTTTCAGATGTCCCTCAATCAGGTCTCAGAAGAAAGTATCCAAGTGGTTGTTCCATCTAAGGGCTCAGCAACTGAAACATAACTTGGTCAAGATCAAGATGTTATATTTACCTGGGCAGAGGTCTGACCATATTGATCAGGTTGAGACTACCATCTTCTGCTGCCTCAAACATTGCTGGATATCAGGAAAGGACTGGTCTATGAAGGAAAAAGCAACTAATTTAATCCTGACAACGTCTCCATTTAAATATGAAAATGGAAAGAGGAGAACAGACTGAGAGCAGAGCTGCAGTAGATGCAGGCTAATCCATTCAGCATTCACTTGGATACTGATGGACAGTCTGCCAACACTGGTCCTTCCTTTGAAGGTCGTAAACAACAAGAACATTTTATAGAAAGCAATAATCCATTGGCTTCCTAATGTAACATAAAAGTGTCCTGACTAAAATGGCATGCCATCAAAAATCGTTTCTAATTATTTTAAGTAATATTTAGATCAATTCATGGTAATCATATTAACTTTCATGTTTATGTCTGAATTAGATTACTTTCACGTTTGTTTAAGCCCTGTTGCTTTTTAAAATGTCTCTTTCGAAGATAAATTGAGCCTGATTAACATAATCAATGGTTCTGGGGGTTCAACATTTGCAGATGCCAGTCAGTGATGACTTCTTGCTTCCTCTTGGAGGAGCCATCCTTCCACTTGGTTGTGACTGAAAGTAGTGAGTGGGCTCACACAAGATCCTCTTTGCTCTTAAATATGTGGCAAGAAAGACCAGGTCCTTGATAGGACAGTTATGCATGAAAAAATTATCTTCTGAGTTGCTTGGTCTCAGTATTTGCTCCGGCACTAATCAGGATTCAGTCTGAAGAGAACACATCTGATCTAAGATGGCGTTTCAATCTGGTGGAGATTTGCAGATGAATAGACTGATTATTGACATGCAACATGAAGTGGATTTGAACAAAGATCCACAGAGGTGTGTAAGGACAGAGAAAAATGCTTGAAACAGTATTTGGTAGCAAAGAAGAGGTAAGATGAGGGAAGATCTGTCAGGTCAGGTTTTCTAGTAGAAGTCCTTTTTGACCTAGTTTCTAAAGATGAACTCTATTTGGGGAGGTCTTCCTAGGTGAATGGATAGCTTAGACTAAGACCCAGATATGTCCGCAAGAAAAAGAGGTCAGGAAGCAGGAGCAGGTTAGCAGGAACATACTGCTACATTGCTCAGCAGCATAGATATGTCATCGCAATAGAGTGATAAATGCTATGGTGGTGCTCATCATGATGGCCACAGGCCCCAGAGGAAGTTGACCAAGGGCCCCATTCCCTGGAGAATTATGCTAGACCAGTTCTGTTTTTCTTTTTTGGCTCCTTCTTATGTGAGCTCACTTGTTGGTCTTGAAATACTTTAGGTGGGATTATTACCTCCACCCTACAGTGAGGTAAGTAAGAGAAGGAATGATCATGTGACATATCCAAACCACACACATACACACACACCTGGAAGCTGACAGCCACCCCAAATTGTCTTGTAAGTGCAGAAATCCTTCAAAGGACTGGCAGGTGACCCAATCAGTCATAGGAACCTCAATCAGCTGGAGTCACATTCTCTAAAGCCAACCTCCCAAAGTGGGGCCTCCTCTGGCTGAGAGCCATGCCCTGGTCCTCATCCTTCCCTGAGTTACATTCACCTACCAGCAACACAGCCCAGGAAGGCAGCTGACAAGAATCCAGTGGTCATTGGCAGACCCCAGAACCTGACTTTATTCCCTGTATGCTCAGAAGCTGAAGCTCCTGAGTCTACTAGTGGAAGCTGTTGTTTCTGAGTCTATAAGGAGCTCCTGAAAATAAGGCAGTCACTACCCCTGACACAGTCCCTCCTGTTTACTTAAATTGGATCTCTCCTGGATAAAAAAGCCACGCATAGACCTGCAAGGACCCTATACCTTCGGAGCTGGGTCAAAGGTGCTCAAAGGACATGTACTCATTTTGAAGCCCTGATGTCATACCAGAGTCGTTGACCACAGGATACAGGCAGGTCCTTTCCTGTCTCAGCACCTTTTCCTCCCTGTTCTGTCCTTTGCAACTTGTTCAGGTGGCTGTTACATATGCAGAAGCAATTGAAATGGTTTATGCTCATCAATTATAATAATGCACAGTCTTTAAGTTTCCACCTGAGTGAAGTGGCAAAATGCAATATGAGGAATATCAAGGTAAAAAGCATTATACAATTACTTTAAAAAATACTTTCTATAATGTCTTGTGCCCATGCTTTGTTATGGAACATTTAAGAGGTCAGTATATTTTAGCTAGTTTCCCTCACAACATTTGTTCTTGATTTTTTTATGTAGGAATTTTCCTTTAAATATGCAGCTCTTTCTGGCTTCTATTCTAGAATGTAAGCAACATAGATAACTTGCCAGTCCTTTAAGAAAAATATTTTTAAATATTAAATAGCATATATGATATTTTCAGACTCATAAAAAAGTCAACCTTCTAAGGGAAATTACTTTGCATATAGCAATTTGGTATTATATAACCATTTCATCGCACGATGCTCATAGAATGAGATCAATTTAAAGAATATCCTCCTTATTTTAAATAAAGATAATAAGATATCAATGCCAAGATACCTCCAGATAGCTAGTGAAGAGGCAAGGATGGAATGGAAAAGATCCATCATCAGGCGTGTCTAGCCTAATCTTTATTCAGATCACTTGTCAACGTGGGAAGGGTGATGCCATCCCTGGTGCCATCTGGGGCAAGGCTGAATTTTATAATTGTGCTAATCTCTTTTTAGCCAGTCACTGCTACAAGTTATGACTTTTTGAGGTGAGAAAACCTTGGGTCTTGCCTCAAGCTGGTCATTAAGTGTTGCTAATGACAGCTTTCCTGAAGAAATGGAAAATAACAGAATGTGATTTAGTATAAATATGATATGTCAGAAGCTGCTCCCCCAAATGTCATTATTGAGGTGGGATAGCTTGCATTGCACAAGAAGTATGGCCCTATTTTCAAACAGAGTAGAAAGGAACTCTGATGCCTGAACAAATCTTTCCCACTGCCATTCTTGATCAGCCGCACTTTTATAAGAAAGGCAGGCTGCATCTCACTCTGCACTGGGTCTAGTGCCCAGTGATTAAGCTATATTGCCTCTCTCTTATTTGCCCAGGCCACATGTCAAGACAAAAAGGCCTTCGATTCAGAATTTAGCCCCTTCACGTGAAAGCTCAAGCTGAATTAACAAGCAGGTAAGAATAAGAAGTTGAGAAAGATCAGGGACAAATGTTGTTTGGGAGTTAATCACTGCAGGATCTTGGTTAACCACTCCTGTTACTAAGTGGAAAGTTGTCCATGCTTCCTTTAAAAGAGTTGTGACATAAAAAAAAAAGTCCCAAATCCAAGTAATCAGGGAAACTTACTTTAAGACTTTATTTTAGTTTTTATTTCACAAGACCTCTATGTGATGCTCAAATAATGAAATCGTGTCCAGAAACCAATTGACATAGGAAGTTCCAGGTCAGGGAACTGAGGACTTCAGTAACACACCCTCCCCATTTTCCTGGGAGAGGGGCCACTCCATTTGCTGTCTCTGCCTCTACCAGAATCCACTCTGACCTATTATAACTTACAGATGCAAGTGTGCATAGATAGTATTTGTGATGTTGGCCAGGATAAATCCCAATACTTTTTATTAGGATAAATTCCATATATTTTTAAATGACTAATATTTCTTCTAATTAATGAATTAGGATTTATTCTTTATTTATAAATATTTAGCTAGTTATTTTTTTCTAAATAACAAGCTTGCTTTGTATAGTCCTTTTGGTTCTATACTATTAAAAACTAAGTATACAACTTTAAATCTGCTTTATAACATCTTTTACACTTTCCATTGTTTGCTTTAGTAAGAAAAACGTGCAGTGGACACTCCATGCATATAGAAATGACACATTATTGTTGATATGTGATAGAAAATTTTCTTAGGTATATTCCTAAATTGGAGATTCTGGAGTTTAGATGTTATCCTTTCTGTCACATTATCACTTGATGTTTAGTGTTCTATGGTCAGTGTGCACCAATTTTTAGGGCCAATGGGGTTGCACAGTGAGTTATCTTTGCTAAATAGTATTTAATTAGGACAATGTGAAGTAACTATTACATAAAATACAGTTTCAGGGGTCCTCAAACTTTTTAAAGTGGGGGCCAGATCACGGTCCCTCAGAGAGCTGGAGGGCCGGACTATATGAACTACTAATTCCTACTGTAACACCTCGGCTGCGCTCACTGCCCAAAAAACCTGGCGGGCCGGATCAGACTCCTCTGCGGCCACATGTGGCCTGCGGGCCATAGTTTGAAGACGCCTGGATAATATTCAATTATAATTACATTGTGGCCATGCTGGATCCCTCTTACATTTTATGGGTAGGAAACATCAAAAAAAGCATTTCAGAAAGATTTGTGAGAGAAGGAGTAACTGACATCAGAGAATCTGCAGTGGGTTGGGTGATACAGGATTTTTGGTGTTATTCTGAAGACTGCTATCTTTTTTCCAAGAAGGTAGAAAACCATTGAAGAATTTTGAGCAAATAAGCAACATGATCTGAATCTGTGTGTGTGTGTGTGTGTGTGTGTGAGAGAGAGAGAGAAAAAGAGAGAGAGAGAGATAGTATAAGTGTCCCCTTGACTCCTGTAAGGATAGGTGAGAGAGAGTCTAGAGATGGAATTGTGAAATCTGTCAGGAGACTAGTTCTGGAGAGGTCTAGGTGATCAGTGGAGTTGTTGTTGTTATCAAATCAATAAGATGGAATATACTAGAAGTCAGAGCCAACAAGACTTCCCAAGAAATTAATTGTAGGGTGAGAGATAAAACTGAAATTATGAAGGACTACAATTTCATTTTCTTTAATCAATAGTCAAGGTGAGTTGTGAGTGGTATTGAATTAAAATAGTAGTTGTTTTATACCCATGGCATGTTTCCCAAAGGACTTACAGAATTGTTTACTGTTTCCAATGGTTTGCATTTGTAATAACATTGCAATGAACAAACACATTTATCTAGCAGTTCCCTTTTCTTTGAAGATAATCTTTCTGTTGGCAGTATGGGTTCAATGAAGAATCTGCATGCCATTCTGAGTTGTTAGTAGCATAATATTGGGAGCGGTCATGTATCCCTTGACCATTGTTAATGGATAAGTATGAGGAATGAAGCAGGTAGTTTGCAAGATCAAAGGATTTGTTTATACAGAGGGAAGCAGACCGAATGCACATGATGCAGGGAATAGAGTCCAGGTAGTGACAGTTTCAGAAAAAAAAAAAAAAAGGCTGACACATTGAATATAGATGAGCAGGGGACTTCAGATTAAGCAGTGAAAGAAAACATAAATTAGGGATCATGGTTTGTGATTTTAAAGTAGTTGATGTTGGTTTTTTGTTTTCAATTTATTTTACTTTTGTCCTGATATCATACTCAGGTTCTGTAAGTGGAAGAAAGACTTCAAGAACTGATGCAAATTAGAAAAAAAGATGGAAGAAAGGTTCAGTTCCTATAAATTCATTACCATCCATGAAGTCAGGATGCCATGCTGGCAAGTCTACTACACAGCCCACTGCCATTCTGCCCACACTCAGACTCCCAGTTTTCTCTCAGAAGAGCAAGAGGAACAAATAAATAAGATGAGGCATGACTAAACTATACATATGTGTTTGATCCAGAAGTAGCAGCAGAAAAGATAAAGCAGTCGGTCTGAAAAGTTAGAGCAGATAAGGTTATTTTATAGAACCTAGAGAAAATTTAATCTTGAAATTCTCTCTTTCTCACATGTTTCCCGCTGCCCACCAGTATCAAAGGTACAGTAAATATGGGAAATGGAGTTTAATTCCGGTAATTAATAATGTTAAATGTAACTGAGTATCAAGATGGTGAAATGTGCTGATGACACAAAATTACTGAGAGGATGGGGAAGAACCTCAGATGGGTTGAACAAAATTCAGTAATTAGGCAATATAGTGGCAGATGAAATCCACCATAGATGAGATAAAACGACTAAAATAAATAAATTAAATGCTGAAGGGCTCTAAATTAGTTGTAGCTTCCTGATAATAAGTTCTAAAAATCATGATAGCTCAGGGAAAACATCTGCTCTATGCAGAGCACCAGTCAGAGAGAATGAACCAGGTGTCAGGCTTAGTAAAGAGGAGGTAAAAAAAAAATATGCATGAATGATTTAAAGTCATTTTGTTGAAGACCCCTTCTAATCTTTTATAAAAAAAAAGGGGGGGGGGACAAAACAAGAAAATAAAACATTAAAAAGAGAATAATCCCATGTAACAGGGGTCAATTGGCTATGCATATAAAGAGAACTAAGCAGAAGATTTCTATTTTCACTTCACATAAATGAATCATAATGTGGTGTTTTCAGAAAGACAAAAGTCAGCTTGAATCATCTGCATTCAAGGAATGCAGGAAATGATTGTAGAAGACTAAATAGGTCATAAAATTCCAGGGAAAACATATTTCAGACAAAAGCCTGTGAATATTTTCTTCTAAGAAAACTGACTTAGTTACTGAAGCAGCTTAAGTTGGAACCAAGTGTCCAGGAAGGAGATTCAAGGGTTTTCTGCCAACACAGCTGGCCGAAACCATCCTGTAAGACCCACGGAAAACTCCATTTCATGTTCACACTGAGGGTTTTCCATTTCCTTTTACAAACCAAACTACCTTCACAGTGTCTGCATTTTCTCTGCTTGCTATATTTCATTTCCCAGTCTCTCCAAGCCCCAGGTTTAGCCCTTAGTTAGAAATATTGACAGGTTAGTTTTCTCATATCATTGATTTTCATGTTTATTGAGAAACCTTCTATGATTTTATATATATGCAAAATGAGCTCTTCTGATTTTTTCTTTATGAACATCATCATCAGTGATCCAGACCTGAATAGTCTGCTCATCTGAGGATCGATAAAGGAGTTATAATCACCAAAGCATTTAAACCTTGGACTTATTATTAATGCACTCTCTTCTTTGAAATGGCAGAGGTTCCAGAGAACAAATGGCATACATTAGAGTGCACTAAAAGGTGACTTGTTTACTGCCCTCTTCTGAAAGGAAATTCACTGGATCCCATGCTGCATCTTCACTTAATGGGAGCAGAGCAAGTTTGACCTGCAGGCTGTGCATGCCCCTCCTGGATGATCGTTGTTGCACTAGGTTCAAGAACTGCTCATCTAGATGGTCCACTTTCCAGTTTTGAATACTGATTAAAATTGCCCTCTAACCTCAGGCTTCCATTTCTTCATGACCTTTTATGTCTTCCATAGTATATCTCAGTATCTAACACACTTGTTATTTGCTGTGGCAGTAGATGACACCATGGCCAGCCTTGCCCTTTTCCTTTTTCTCTCCCCAGGCCCTTTGTCAGGTCACTGTACAGTATCCTCTGATCATGGACCTGGTTTCTCCACCCGACTTAGTTTAGCCAACACAATGAGGCAGAAGGTACAGAGCAGGACTGCAGAGGCTCTGTACATCTTATTTGTTCCCTGGAACTCTGCCTTATCAAGTCAGGCACCACCAGAGTATTCCTGCGAATTCCATGAGGAGAATGAGATACTCATGGAGCAAAGCAGAGCCACCCCTGCCAGCCCATAAGTGACTCCTACCTGTATACACATTTGTGAGTGAGCCTGGACCAGCCTTGACCAGCTATGCCTGAGCGCAGGAGGAACCCGAGGAACTGAGACCAGCAGAGACCAACATAAATCCCCTGATCTCTTGCCTACTCATAAATAACTATGGCTTTTCATGTTGCTAAACTTTGGAGTAAGTCTGCTATGCAGCAAGAACTAGCAGGCATACTTATGATTTATTGCCTCTCAACCTTTTAAAAGGTAGAAATTCTTGTCTGGTTTATTTACTGTTTTCTTCCACAGAACCTGCCTCTTAGTAGGGATTCAAAAAATACTTTTGAATGACAGCATCAATCCTTCTGTCAATTAGATATTCTCATCAAATTGTTCTGAGTGTAAATTTAATTGTTTTGGCCCTTTGGATCAGAGGTTGAAATATTTTTTCTGTAAAAGTCAGATAATATATTTTGCAGGCTTTGCATGCCTCAATTATTTGTTTGTAGTTGTGTGTGTGTGTGTGTGTGTGTGTGTGTGTGTGTGTGTGTGTTGGTAATCCTTTAAAAATTTAACCATTCTTAGCTCCAGGGCAGTACAAAAAACAGTCTCTGGCCGGAGTTTGCAGATTCCTGCCTAGAAAATGTCTTTTATTGGATGCATACTGGTTTTGCACACAGGGCTGCCCTGCTGCACATCAGAGCACTATCTTATGGAACTCATTACTAAAACCTTTGTAGAGACCATGATGGGAGCTGTGGCTGCATCACTTCTACTGAAATGTCTCTTTAGACCCATCCCAGAGCAGAGTTATTCTTGACCAACTATGTTGTTTTAGCTTATGGACCTAAAATATGGAAAATTTACATTTGCAACTCTTCAAGACCAATTTTATTTGCCTACTATAAAACCAGAAGATCTCATTTATAGATTATTTGAGATTATTTCTTCTTTATTTTCTCACCATTTTTTCATTACTCCAAATGTGCCTTCTATTTATATATTTCGTTATATAAATACAAAGTTCCCTGCATTCTTATTGGAAGAAGTGAAAAATAGATAAATAGATTTTTAACATACAAAGTTTTTGTAAAAATAAGATGTCAGTCAAATTGCTTAAGAATTGTCCAAGCTTAAAACTGAATTGTGGACTATTATTCTATCACAATGATGTAGTTATACCTGAAAAATAAGAATAAAGTTATATTTATTTTTTGATGAAGAAGTCTATTCATAAAATGAATCCCCCCTATTATGGATGAAGAGAGATTTGCAAATAGGCACATTGCTCTAGTTAGCAACCTCAACATAAGTATTTACCATTGTGTCCTGGGAAGAGTGATTGATTCTTTACATATGCAAAGTATCTGTGTGACAGGGACAACTCTCTCAATATTACTTAAAGGGATAGCACTTACTACCTTGTAAAATAATTATTTGCCTAAATGTTGTCCCACTAAACTAGAAACTGCTTGTGGTCAGGGCTTCCTTTCTTTTGTATTTTTCAGATACTCAGGATGGTCTTTGGCATAGGGTTAGATACTGAATAGAAATATTTGCAGTTAATTCATCTTCAAAAGCTATGGATTTTATGAGAAAGATTATTGATTCTATTAATAGAATAATTTATGTTTTTAATGTTATGTTGTTAATTTATTTCTCATAGGAAGAACATAAATTACAAAATAAGAAGCTGAAGTCTTGGAAATTGCTGGATTTATCCAAACTTAGGCATCTAAATAACTGGCAAATCCTTTACCACAATACAAAACTTCCTATGGCTGCTGTAAGCTTACTTGCAGGATGAAAAAACTGCTTATTAGTGTAAAAATAGGGCCTAATAGAGCTGTGATTGTGTGTGTGGGGGGGGGGGGGGGGAAGTAATAATTGGGGGAAGGAAGGTGTGAAGGATCCAAGTCTATCCTAATTGCTTAGTTATGATATATTCTTATTAAAACAACTTGTATGGATTCAAATTCCTTAGTTTCTCTGGTTCCAATGCAAGTCAATTATTAAAAGTTGCAAATAGGTCTTTATAACATTTATTCTCCATGACCTCCAAGATACCATGTCATCTATTCCTTTGTATGACAAGTTTGACCACTGCCAGTGATTTTCATGGTCATTCCTAAACTGAGCTCTGTTGCTTTAAAATCTATCTTTGTCAATTACTTTTTTAAAAAATAGAAAATATTAGAAAGCTCTTATATTGATGATTATATGAAAGGAAACAGGCTGCTCCATTGGAAACAGATTTACTTTCTGCTTTGTCTCTTTCAGTCGTGTGCCTGGTGTTGTCTCTGCTCCCGGTCCATTCTCGGCCCTCTCCAACCCACTCAGTATCTCTGAGGCTGTGTTCTTTGACTCTGGCTTCTGGGTGCTAGTGAATGCTGGAGGAAAAAGGAGGGAGAGGCATGAATGTTTCTTCCCACCATCTCTGTATTACAAAATGTTTTCTATACCCTTTCTGGTCAACATGCCTCTGGGCATTCCCTACCATAGCCAAGGATCCATCCTCAACTTTGGGTTTGCTAACACAGTCCTACCCCCTACTCACAATAAAGGGATGGTAGAACTTCTAGCCACAGAGAATCTCTGGGTTACCTCACCATTCCCTGTTTGGCTTCTCAGCTCTTTCACCACCTGTGTAACAAATTCCCTGCCTTAATTGTTCTTGAAACACCTAGAGTGGTTTTGTTTCTTGGTTGGACCCTGACTAATCTAAACCAGTTAGTTATTTTTCTTCATTTGAACCAGAGGAAACTGAGTCTCACAGAATACAATATCTGACAATTACAGGTCTAGTTAGTGGTACAGTAAGGATTGTAACCTGTCTGTTTATTGGGGACAGGCCTATTCGCAGAGAGATGCAGAAAGGAAATGGTGCACTGGGGCTGCAATGATGTTTGCTTGGTGTTAGTATCCGGCAGCTCTTGCACTGTAACCTGGCAAGACATGCTGACTGACTATTCGCAGACTCAAGTAGCTATAGACAGAGACTAGTTGTTTGACCTCAGTTGCTTGGGGACAACCAGTGAAAGGTATTCTAAACCTGTGTTGGATGAATCAATGGCCCATCATTGACCTTCAATTGAAAGCACACTTGGGTTAGAGGCCTGTAATTAATATCAGTGATAAATGTTGCATAGGTCTGAGCCGGCAGGATCTGGAAAGACAATGATAGAAAAGAATAGTCTCTGGGCAGCACTTGGATTGTGCAATAACTAATCAAAATCATCATGGGCAGGAAGTGTTGCCAGCTGCCCCTAATAATAATAGCAAGATTTCTCAAAAACAGCAATCCATAATCATGCTCTCAATTTCTTGAGTGTTGCAAATTGAGCTGTTATCTTTCTTTAAAAAAATCACTGCTATCTTGCACCTTACAACTCTTTTGGAATATTTACTGTTTTGTCTGAACAAGAGCACTAGTGCAGAACATCTCAGTGTTTCACCTCTGAGGTTTGTGGACCGTATCAAAGTAAAAGCAATCAATATTGGTTAATAAGCCAGATCAGTGTGATTAGTATTCTTTACAACATTGGCACACTTCATTTTATGAACAGATTGCCTATGAAAACTTGGGCTTATATCTTGTCTAGACAATGCCTTACATGGCCATTCAAATTAATAATGTGCCAGAATTATCTTATGCTTAATGCAGCTGGCTCTATATTGACTCTGGAAATTAAATTTACTCCACAATGGTATTGACAGCTGGGTCTCTGGCATATTTAATGGATGTGAATGAAGATGGGGCTGCATCTTGTGCCTTCGAGCAAAATGTTGATAGCTCATCATTTTCATAAAAAGTGAGAAGGTGTTTTATCTAGAAGCATTCCATATCTTGGTAGATTAAACCAATGTAAAAGGAGGTTGCAATCTGTTGAACTGAACCCCATTGCAGAAAACAAAAAGGGAATCATCCCAGGCATCCTGTAAAATAAGGGCTTGCTGACTCATTAAATGTGTAGTTTGGGAAACTTAACGTAGATTAGAGGACTAGTTTTAGTCCTTAGGAGTAGAACTCTGTTCCGTGGATTTGATTTGAACATAATGAAAATTCTCATAAATGTGTATGTCCAAAGTTAGGCCAGAAACGTGGCTCTCCAAATTTCAACTCATTTATTTCAGGCATGGGAAGTATTTACTGTGCACTCTTCTCTGTGTCATCTTTCTTTAAAAAAACAACAACAACAACTATATATATATATATATATATATATATATATATATATATATATATAATTGATGTTTTACAGAGAGGAAGAGAAAGGGTTAGTTAGAAACATTGATGAGAGAGAAACATCAATCAGCTGCCTCTTGCACACCCCCTACTGGGGATGTGCCCACAACCAAGGTACATGCCCTTGACTGAAATTGAACCTGGGATCTTTCAGTCTGCAGGCCGACGCTCTATCTACTGAACCAAACCTGTTTCGGCTATGCCATCTTTCTGACTTGCAAGTTACCTCTTGAGAAAAGTAATGCAGACTATTTTAAGGAAAATCTGACATAGGCAGGTTTGATTTAATGACACCAACCTATCAACAAATGCTTACTAGCAGATTTTCTTGGCCTCACCTCGGTGGTCCTCAGTATGACAATGCATAAAAGGAAAGAAGCATAACTTTTCTAGTTCCTCCAGACTTGTGTGTTGCAGAATTAATTTTAATATAGTTCTTGCTTTATACTTTCTAAAATAATATAGTCCAGGGTAGTTTTCAGAAGAAAGCCAAACAAAAGTCAGTTTGAGTAGGAGGCTCAGAGATCTGTGTGAGTTAAGTAATAGATGAAAGCAACTCATTTATTCACATCTCTCTCCCAAACCCAAGCCCCCAAATATTTTAGTGTGACATGATGATCTATGGCTAGTCTTTATTCTTGTTAAATGGTAAGTAACCCTAAAGAAAGTGTTGTTGAGTATTCACACGTTGGATAACATCATTGCTGATATGGTATGAAGTTGCAGCTGAACTTTGAAGGACCAGGCACCAAAGAGCAAAGTTTGGGACAGTAACTGGAGAGCAAGGAATCAGTGAGGGCAGATCAGGGTGTAGTCCAGCTGTAGGCCATAGGTAGAAGGCTTGAGCATCAGGCTTCATTTCCCTTCTCAATTCATACATATGTTTGAGTAACTCTGTGTGAGTTGCAGGCCATATTAGGCTGTACAGCCCAGTCAAAGATACCTGCTTCCCAACAAAAACAAAAAACAAACAAACAAACAAGCTGGGAGACCAGGAAAGAGACTGGAGTTGAAGATGAAAATGTCAGGAAACTCTATATTTGCTACAGTAATCATCACAAAATGATTTGGCATTGATGTTTGACCCTGTGTGCCCTTCACTAATCCCATCCCTCCCTCCCTAGAGGTCCTGGATAGAGTTGATGCTCTAGTCATGGGGCTGAACTGCACAACACTGAACAAGCAAGTGGGAGATGTGTGCCTGTAAAACATGGAATTACACCATTCTGAAAACTTAGAAGTTTGTATTCTGCCACCTGATTTTATTTAGACATGTTAGGCAAGTGGTGGATAAAAAAGACTTGATATTTTTTTCAAATGTGATGTCCTTGAGTGAAAGCTTCTCAGGCTGCAATAGTCAAGCACCACAAGATGGGTGGAAATAACAAGAGAAATTTATTTTTTTCCAGTTCTGGAGGACAGGAGTCTGAAATCAAGGTTCCTGTGGGCTGTGCTCTATTTGAAGGTTCTCAGGGAGGATCCTTCATTGTCTCTTCCAACTTCTGATAATAGATGACAATTCTTTATTATCCTTAGCTTGTGGCAACATACCTGTAGTCTCTGTATCTGTTGTTAAATGACCTGGTTCCTTTGTGTTTGTGCCCCCAATTTTTCTCTTTTTATAGGATCCCAGTCATTGGACTAAGGCCCACTCTGCTCTGTTATGACATGATAGTAACATAGTAACCTCTACAAAGACCCTATTTCATAATAAAGCCACATTCACAGGTCCAAGGAGTAAGACTTAAACTTGTCTTTCTGGGGACACATTTCAACCCTTCAGGGATGTGGAGAGACATCAAAAAAGATCTTGGAACTTTTCTAAAATAAGTAATTAGTGTTATATTTCACCCTCTCAGCTCTGCTTTAGATGTAGCTTACAAATTTCGATGTTATGTTTTTACATTAATTCTCTTAAAATTTCTTTACATATGGACTCTTTAGGAATGTATTGTTTAATTTGAAAGTTCAGACTTCTGGAAAAGAGTGCATAAGAGTAACATTGGACATATAGTAAGTAGCCACATCCATGGTATTTGGGGTCCACAAGATGGCCATTAATATCCATGAAGTTATTTCCAGAGACTGAGAGAACCTGTGTGAACCAATGATGCTGACAGCAATGCTTCCTTGCCCAGGTGGAAGCAGGCCAGTAAGATGTGAGAAAATATCTCTGCTGAGAATCAGAATTAAAACTGAAAGACCAGGGTTTCCAGGTCCTCTTCTAGCCATAAATGTTCAGGAAAATCTTCATAAGATGGCTTATTTGTGGAATGACTTTATAGCCTGTGGTGATTTTATGCTGGTTGGCTGCCATCTCTACAAAACTGATCCTTTGAAACAAAATAATTAAAATGCCCATGCTCCAACCCTATATTTAACAGATACCTTTTCTTTCTTTTGCCAGTGTACATTATTCATTTAGTAATGAAAATCCCTTTATTGTTTCTGTGGTGGGTAAATCAGGTAACTCAAGTATGTCAAGAAATAAAACAGTAACATAACTCTACTTACAAAATTCAAAGTCAATCTCCTGAACATCAAGATAAGAAAACATCCTGAACAATAATGTTTTATTTTTACACAATGAGCAAGCTTTCAGTGCCAAATCAAACAATTATCTGAGCATTGCCATTTTTTTTATTCCTACCACGTAAAAAATAGAGCCCTTTTATAATTTGAAATCATCTATTGTTCCACCAGTCTTTCTTCTGACAAGGTTTCATTGTCATCCAAAGTAGGCAATACTTTCCTCTTAACATCATTTTTATATTGTTTTTGTCAAGGAGCAATCCAGAAATAATGTCCCTTACCTGTAATGTTAATTCTCTTAATAGAGAATTAAGACTATTGATAGTAACATTGTCTTAGGGGCATTTCTATTCTTTCCTTTTGCATGCATTTAGCAATTATACACTTCAAACTTAGTGCAAAATCCCTGTGGAGGAAAACAAACAAACAAACAAAAAACCTGAAGAGTCCACAGACCCTGTCTTCAGAGGATTTACAAACACCGAGGGTAGCAGAGGAAGATTGATCTTAGGTCAGGGCAGAAGTCACAAATGCTGCCTGTCTGTGATGTGAGAGATCAGAAGAGGAGTAAAGTGCTTCTAACATCAACATTAAAGAAACTATTGGGAGGAGGTGCAGCTAAAACCAGACTTTGACAATGTTTTCAGACCTGTGAATAGAGCAGTGCATGGATAATTGGGCCAAGAGACCATTGAGCAGTTAAACTAGTGAGCTCCACCTCCTATGGGGTCAGAGAATGGAAGGGCTAGACTTTAAGACCACAGATCTTTCAGAATGTTACTAATGTCTTCTTATAACCTTTTGTATTTACTTTTTTTAGTAACTTTATATTGTTTTTATTTTTTGTTATTTGTTTGTAAACAAACAAAATAAAGAGTAGCCCTAATGGGTTTGGCTCAGTGGATAGAACGTTAGTTCAGTTATTTTTTTCTTTTGCAAAAAAATATAAGAATTTTGTAGTTGTTTTCTTTTTCTGTTCAATAAATTATCTCTTCTTTAATTACAAGGTTTATTCAATGGTTCACACCATTCAAATCAACTTTCTCAATCACATAAGTTGAGATGACCAAGATTTGTCCACATCAACCTGATCACAATGTCAGAAATTACAATCTTGAGATCTTTATTCTTTAAAAGTCTAGAACTATTAACACCCCTAACAAAAACTGCTGGTAAAGTGAATGCACATTAATTGACCATAACCTAATTTTAATTTTGTAAAAATATAGCACTTGATTTTGTAGTTCACTTTTTCAAATCTACAACTTAAAATAAAATAGGTATAACTATCATTTTTCTCATAAAGAGGAATATCAATAAGTCATCCAAATTACAGAAATTTGGAAACAGATCATTCTCTCTCTTGATTTTTTACAATCTGTATATAATTTTAAATAATTTTATTTACATTACACAAGTGTCAATGAAATTTTGTTATAGTTATTGTTTGGGTTTTGTTATTTGTCTTTCTATAATAGAACTCAAATTTCTTCAAATGAGATGTTACTGAACAATGTAACATCTTTTCTGAAGAGATTTTTATATAGGAAACTATATACCTCAGTGAGAAAAACATTAACACCTATGTATGACAGTAAAATTATAGCATTTAAATGTGCTACCCTAAATTTAAAATCAAATCTATTTAAAAGTAAGCCATTTGAAGGAAGGAACTTAATAAGATGCTCCATTGTTCACATAGTTTTATTCCTGTAGATCCAGTTTGGTGTTTATTTTAGCCTACTTTTTACATTAGTTCTACAAAAGTTTAAACAATAAAGAAGAAGAAAGTTTTGGTAAGAAGCTGCCACTGTTCACTTTTATTAGGAATTACCAGGATTTCCCTCATGTAAATGACAACTATCTAATCTAGAAGGACAGTGTCTCACAAGTTATATATAATAGGAAGGTTCTCATGGGAAATCCATACTTCAATAGTTAAATTTATCTGGTCCATTATCTTCACAAAGAAAGGGCATATGGCATATTTTCATAATGTCAGTTACCTTAACCTGACTGCATGGTAAAATGAATACTGGATAAGCTCACATGGGATATTGATGTCAAGAAAAAACTGAGTTATATTGTGTATCTGACTTCTCCATATGCATTGTCTCAGGCAAGCCACAGTACATCTGAGATTCAGTGCTCTCATCCTCCTAATGACACTACCTATGATGTTTGTTATAAGAATGAGATTAGACCAAGTATTGAAAATCCTTTGGTCATTGCTAAAGTTTCATAGACACAAAAGTTTGCATTGTATTAGTTGGTTATGAGGAGACTGCTGTGTTTTTGCACATGATTTAGACAAGAAAGACCAAAAGGAAAAACTTTGCCCTCCATGTGGGAGTGGAGGGGGTGTGTGCAAAACCTGGATGGAAGAGATGGGAACTCAACAACAACCATCTTTAAACTATGCCTCAGGAGTGGATCAAAGTTTTCTTCTCTTGGAAACTAGGCCTCCTCCCCTTCATCTTCAGGGACTCTCCTGTTCAAATAGCTAACCCTGCCCACATAAAGGGAATGCCTGCTCTGAGGTATGTTAACATGTTTGTGAAGTCATGTCATTTACATTAACCATATGTTAATGGTATGTACCCATGACTTAGACTTATTATAAAAGGGTTATACATCAATAGTTCTGGAAAACATATAAGTGAATAGGGCTTTCAAGGGGCATGCTTCAATGAATGTACATTCCTATAGCTCATCTATAAAGGGATTTTCAGGCACGCATTCAGCACTTGGTCTTAATTTTCTGTTGATTTCTAAGCTCAAACAAACCGCAAACAGCTCTGCGGGCTTCTCCACCAAGCTGGTTTCACAGATGTAATGCAGCATCAGATCTTACCCTAAATCAGAACTACATGCAACAAAGAAAAAATAAAAAGAATGGCACCCAGCCCCAGAGCTTTGCACATTATCCTAATAAGCTGTATTGGAACGGAAGTGCCTTATTTGTGATTGGTGATCACTACATACCACAGGACCAGAACATGCATTACCAAGAAAATTGGTTCTTTGTTGTCTTGTTTATAGTTTTCTATTGTTTATTTTGTGTGTGTTAATACTCACCAAATGATATTTTTCAATTGATATTTTAAAGAGAGTGGAAGGGAGAGAGAGAGAGAGAAACATTGATGTTAGAGAAACATTGATTGGTTGCTTCCTGGCCTAATGAGAGCTAAGGATCAATCTTGCAGCCAAGGTACATGCCCTTGACCAGAATCAAACCTGGGACCCTTCATTCCACTGTCCAACACTATCCATTAAGCCAAACCAGCCTGGGCTATTTTTCTGTTCTTAATACACTTCTTTTTCTGCAAACATTTCTTAGGTGTTCAATAGAAAGAAATATTATTTTTTTTTTTTTTGGAACAGGTCTTTGTAAGCATTACAGTATAACTTGTCTCTATATAGGTTTTTCAAATGTGACTCCTATTTTCATATGCATTTTGATCCATTGATCATGGATGGATGTGCTGTACATCCCATTGGATAAGATAGTTACGCACTCATCCTCCCTAATCATATTAGCCTCCTCTCTTCGTTCCCAGTGATTCCCTGCATGCAGATGAGCTTTCTGCTTATCTGAGATTTGAAATGTAACATTGAGCTGATCCCTAATTCACTTCAGGTAATGTACAGGGAATAAGGACCTAAAGTCTTTTTGCAAAACAGGGAAAATACATGTGACAATTCCAAAGAGGCACTTGTGAATTAGTGCAGTGCTAAACTTTCTGGAAACATCATTTTATTTGTAATTCAATGTTGATTGTCTCAGGCAGGGCCAAGCCATCTGAGGAATAAGCAATAGAACCCTGGTTGACCTCTCATTATGCCCGAGGCAATTTGGACTCATAGAAAGCACTGGTATACCATGCAAGTCAATAAGGTTTTTTCATAAACATTATGTATGTAATGAATAAAAATAATTAAGTCCATCTTTGAGCACCAAGTGAGGACTCACTAATAGTATATTTTCTGAAAACTTAATAGCTTGCCATATCGTATACCATTTTTATTCTTCTTACTTTTAGTTATTGAATCAGAATTTCTTCACTATCATATAGAACCCTTCAAATTCTCAGGAAATCACTTCACTGCCCCTTTAAATTGAAACCCATCTTGAAGACCGATCAGTATTTTGTAATAATAGATGAAAGATTCTTATTAACCTTCTTATTTCCTTCTTTCCTTTCTTTCTCCTTCTTTCCCTCTATTTTACCCCTCCCCTTCTCTTTCCATTAATCAGAAATATTTGCGGGGGGCAGGGTGGGAGAGAGACAAGAAAAGAATAAGAGTTAGGTCTTCATGCTGCACTGTATATGGAGAGACCAGTGAACAACAAATAATTATTGACAGAAAAGTGTAGTTCAATATTAACTCTACATAATTTGCCAGTCTTGTAATCTAAAACCTTTCCAATTGATGAGATACTATTTTGTTTGATTATGATGAAGAACAGTTTCCAGACCTTCTTCCAAGAAGGTGCCAAAAGGAAAGACTGTATTTGGAAAAGACACAGATATTATTTGCATATAATATGTTTTCATATAGGATTTTCTTTTATTTCTAGGAAATTCATGACCATCAAATTTAAGAATTCTAAGACTTTCCCCTGATATAAGGCAAACATGTAAGTGTTATTTAAATTGAAGTTACACAGAGAGAGAGAGAGAGAGAGAGAGAGAGAGAGAGAGAGAGAGAGAGAGAGAGAGAGAGAGAGGGAGGGAGGAGAGAGGTTGAAGAGCACTTAATCAGGAGAAAAAGCAAAACCACTACTAACCCCGTCTCTGATTTATTTACTAGAAAACAACCCTCAGGAACAAGAAGGTTTTCATTTATCTTTTGTATTTTATCCATTAATTAATTTAGTTTAGAAACCTTACTTCATTTTCACTGCCAGACCTTGACTTTCCCGCAGCCTAGCAGCACACATGCATCACCTTCCCTGTGATTCACTCCAGCTGTCGGCTATTCTGGTAACAGTCTGTGATGTTAGTAAATAAGGACAGTTTTATTTAGTCATATGGATTTTAAGGTCTTCTTAATCTTTCTGTCTTTCTCTTTCTTGGTTCTCATCAGTCAAAGAAAGCACCAGGTAAGCTATTATCGGGCACTCTATAATTTTACTGTCACCTCAAAGACTAAAACGTTTAAGTGTCTCCTGGGATATATAAATCTCCGTGTTTTATCTTCCATGTTTTACCTTTTCTATGCTGTTTTGTTGGTGGGTAAAAATCAACATAAGTATGAACTCCAACTATTAATCTATGTGTAATACCTGCAAGTTGTAGCAATTAGCAAATAGTCTATTATGAGTCTCTTTGTACTTCTGTGGTCAAACAAATGTGTGTGTGCATCTGTGATGGTTAAAATGGAAAATTCTGTTTCTTTGGTACTTGCAAAGAAATAAAGATGGATTAATCCTCTTTCAGATTGCAATAACTAATATCCTGATTTAGTTAGTATAGTATAAAATCATTAACTGGTCATATTTAGAATCTGGCCCAATGTAAATGAATATATTTTGCAGAGTTAATATAATTTTAGTTCAATAGAGCAAAATTATTAACAAAATGTTTTGGCTTACAAAGTTTGGTGCTAATGGGAGACCTGAGATTGATTGGAAGATATAAATTAGATTCAAAGATCTATGTTTCATAATATTTTTTATTTTATATAAATATATTAGGGCTGACCTTAATTTTGCATCAATCAAATAAATGTAAGTAAACTGGAAGCAGGAAGAAATATATAAACTCTAGCAACTTAACAGCAATTTTCACATAGTAAATGAAGATATCAACAGCTGATCATGCTCATTTTCTCAAAAAAGAAATCCTTGCTGGTAAAGATGGTATGTCATCATTGCCTACATTCTTGGGATTTACTTACTTATTTATTTAGTTAGTTAGTTAGTTAGTTGTACTAATATTAGTACTCTTTTTTTTAACTTTATTTTATTTATTTTTTTATTGATTATGGTATCACATAATTGTCCTTATTCCCTCGTTCCCATCCCAAACCCCACCCTAGATATGCCCTCCTCCCCCCCCGTTGTCCATGGCCACTGGCTAGGCCCATATGTATGCACACAAGTCCTTTGGTTGATCTCTTCCCCTTACCCCCATCCCCCTTTATTTTCCCTCTGAGGTTTAAGATTCTGATTGCTGGTTCTCTTTCTCTGGGTCTGTTTGTGTTGTTCATTATTTCCTCTAGATGTGTCAGATCATGCATTCTCTGAAACAAATCAGATGATGCAGGCAATTAGGCTTTTGGGAAGATGCTGCAGAGCTCCAGGTCACTCTTGCTATAGAGCTTTTCTTTCTGATTTCCCTTTCATTGGAAATATAATCTGCCCTAAAAAAAAGACCCTTGTTTTTTTAAACTTACATGCATTTTATAAGCAATGGACTCTCTCAGGGTGTTTTTGACTCATCCTCATATCATCTCAGTCTGTGTCCAGTGGCATGGGCAGGCCACCAGCTTGCATTCACATACTGGTGATTTCATGATCATGAACAATTCATACTAGGAAATATATTTTTTCAATGATCACACTAGCATTATATTGCTAAGTGGTAATCATTATTTCTGAATAATTATACTGTTTGGATGTTTTGAATGCATAGACTCCTGGATGAATTATCTTCTACATATTTGTACACAATCCCTGTGTTACATCAAGCCACAAATAGAATATCAAATTTAAAAAATGATCATGAATCAACATAAAAGCCTGAAGCTTCATTACATTCATAATTTTAAATCCCTTTTATAGTAATATATTGGCTGTGTGCCTTGTTAGAGAATGTGAAGAAGAGTTTCAGATAAAGTGAGTAATTTTCCAAGGTAAAGACTTCAATAGAAAATATATTAGAAATATATGTCTCCACGTTAGAGTTTGTTTTCCTTTTGTAGGCTTTTTAAAATTTGTCTAGCTTTAATAATATTGATAATCATTGTGTTTAATTTAACTTTATTGCTCTTTGGCTAATCACCATCCAAATGAAATTATGATTAAATCCAATTAAAATATTGGCCCTCTTTTACAAAAAGTATTATTATAAGTTTGGTTCTGGCACAGACCCACAATAACCCCTCCAAATAATTAAAGCATTATTCACCTCGTTTTCTGTATCCAATTTGTCTTTGAGTTCGTTCCTTACCCAGAAGGACCTGGTGAATCATTTATAAATTTGTTTGAGATCTACAGAACTTTTTATAGGGATCTCTTTTTACCCATGCTCCACTACTGCTTCCTCCTTTATTTCTTTAAAAAATGGTGTGAGAATCACTAATGAGCCCCACAAATTTAATACAACATTTTTTCATAAATAACCAAGAGATATTTTATGTGTTGTAAGGTCCAGATAATCATAACAGAAAAACAAACATACAACCAAACAAGTAAATGCAATGTCCAGGTAGATCTTATTATTTCAATATTGGGTCTTATTTTACAACCAACATTTTAAATGTTATTTCTAAAAGTTAAAGACAAAACACGTTTTGCTGGAATCATTTTTTTCTCATGATCTTCAGATCCATACATCTGGCTATGGTCACAATAGTTTAAACTCACAGTTCCAAAACACCCTGATACAGAATGCTGGTGTTCTCCAGTATCTCCACATCCACAAGTGATACTACCAGGATACTCAGGCAAAAATCTCATATTTCTTTGTTCATAACTCTCCCTCATCTTTTACATTGGACTCCTTCAGGATGTCCTCCCTATTGCTAATATGTATTTCAGGGAATCACTGCTCACTTTTTCCACTGCTAAACCCTCATACAAACCACCATCTTCTCCTGCCAGAGTTGGTTGAGAGCCAATCAGTCTCTCTGCTTCTTCCTTTGATCATCCTTCAGAGTGATCTCTTCATAATAAAAATCATGTATCTTAATCATCTATGCTTTAAACTCTCTGATTCCCATTTGACCAATTAGAATACGACAGTCCTATCCACAGGAAGACTAGTTCCTAAGGCCACCTTTGACTGTCTTCTTTCTGTCTTAGGTACATCCTTGCCTACTGACATATTTTCATCTTGCTGCCAGTGGGCTTTGTCTTTGTTATTTTCTTCATCTGAACAGCTGTTTCATCAAGTTTTGAGACTTCTTGCTCTTCAGTAAGTTTCTTTTTAAGTGTATATTTCTTAGAAAAGCCTGTAACCTCTCCTCAAATCATTCTCAGAAGAAACCACAATAATTGGGTTCGATTTCCAGACTTTTATTATATATTTAAATATAATTGCATACAGTTTTTAACTCAATAATTACATTGTTATTAAAATACTTATAAGTTGCTCTTTCACTTACAAGGTAGTTTTGAAAGTTTTATAATTGGTACATAAAGTCATATTTTTCTGTTTTACTTTTTAATTTTCTTTTTGTCTGTTTTTAACAATTATTTTTTTTTTTTAGGATTTGCTGATTTATTGGGAATGAGAGTCAAGGGAAATGGATGAATCAGATAACTCCTAGACTCATATCCCTTACAAAATAGTTTATTTAACCTTCCTTGTTTCAGAGGCAATTATCTTTTATAACTCTTCTTTCATATGTACTCTTTTGCCCTATGATAGATATCAAAACATGATTGCTGCATCCTTGGACATACATATTTTTTATTTTTAAAATATACTGCCTACTTCACCTCCAACATAGCTAAGCCTATTTATCCATCATCAACAACCCTTTGCTTGACTCTACACTTCGAAATTAAAAAACAACAAAAAGAAAAACTAGCTAACTTCATGGAGTATATAATCTCTATCCACAATATTATAAAACCCAAAATGAAAAGCTTTTACCCTAGATGTTATTCACAACATAAAATTATCGATTTAATAATTGAGATAACTGCTTAATAACGAATTGTCATATAGTCTCTGCTATTTTAAAAGCACTTCAGAACCACTAATCATGCAGAGGCCAGCCATGAGCTGAGAGGACTTAGCTCACAGAGGCTATATCAAAGGGCTATAGTGCTTTGCATTGTTTCTGAGTTTGCCTTTTGACAAGTCCATTGGTTATTTCAGTATAGCACCTGAATTTTTTGTTTATGTACCAAAGAAATTAACATCCCATTGGGTGACCCATTTAACACATAGCTTGTATTTGTCTAAAGAGCTTCTGTATTTTGTGATTTTGATCAGGTCCTAAAATACAGATTATTGATTAGTGACTATACCAAGACCTTTCTTTTCTTCTTTGTTTTTCCTTATTTGATTTTTGGAAGGTCTTCCTATTGTTTTAAAGCTTTTAGAAATATATTCATGAAGATTCATCATTTAAAGTAAATGTGGCAAATACAATTCTCTCTGAATATGAAGCGCAGAAGGGCTCACTAGGGAATCTCGGTCATAATGGCCCAGAACATATAAATCTCTCTAAGGAGTGATACACTTTCAAAGAAGACACTTTTTCAAAATGAATATCAATAGAACAATTTTCTTAAATATAACCCAATGAAGAAGAGTCAGTTGAGATATAATTCCTTCAAAACTGCCTCTGCATGGTCAAAAAAAAAAAATACTGCAAGAAGTGACACATAGAGAATATTCCTAAGATATTTAGTTTGGGCTCAATGTGGAAACTGCTTTATTATTGGAAAGTGTGGAGGAATCTAAAACCACATGTACTTCCTATAAATGTAAGAATGGGATCAGAGAATGTGGATTATAGTGTATAGTTTCCACAGATCCATGGCTTAGGGCATGTGGAGCCCAGGCACAGCTGCATGCCTTGAGCATTGCCTCTCTGGCACTATGGTTTACCAGATGTACACCCAGAGGAAGTGGACACTATGTCAGGAAGTGGGAGATGTTTATGAGGAAGTGGGAGATAAGTGTAGGAAGTAGGATGTATGTGTCAGGAAGTGAAATGTATATGTCAGGCATTGAGAAGTGCATCTTGTCCTGCAGTTCTTTCAGAGCAGTGGTTCTCAAGCTTTCTAATGCCATGACCCTTTAATACAGCTCCTCATGTTGTGGTGACACCCAATCATAAAATTATTTTCATTCCTACTTCATAACTGGAACTTTGGAACCACTGTTTTAGAGGAACCTGTCAGGGGTACAAATCTTGTTCTCCCACATAGTGTTGAACTATAACCTACAGATGATGCCCCAGGCAAGTAAAATGGTCTGTTCCTTTTTATTTTGATTGTTATTTTGTTTTGTTTTTTCTGTTGATTTTCATAAACTTGATGAGGACATTACATGAGTGTTACTTTAGAAATCCCTGTATCCACAAACAAAATTTTAGAATAATGTTCTCTTTTGCTAAGAGAGCAAGCAATTCTAAAGATCTATAGAAATCAGTGTCACAGAGACATTATAAGAATCATTTCTAATAAAGAAGAAAACAAATGTTAAATAGTAATATTTGTGTTGAAAGTCAGAGACTAAGAAATGGAACTTCTAGGTAAAAGTGAACTGTGGCCATCTCAGCCAAGAAAGAATTCAGAATTCACAAGGAAATAATGAGTAATTGTTCAGTTTCCACACAATATGGCTCATTCTATTCCTCAGAACAAAAACATTTCAAATTCATTGGTGAATACATTCAGAGAAATAAAAACTCTGAATGTTGTTTTTGGGATAAGAAAGAATATCCCCTCAGGCTTCTTAAATTGTCAATGCTGAATTCAGTGAACTTGAGGTAAGTTCTTGTCACCAGGGTCTAAGCACCCTACACTCCAGTGTCAAGACAAGGTGTGCAGCCAACAGAGTGTAGAAGAATATAATTTCTCATCCAATCCTCTCCTGTCCTTCTCCTTTTTTCTCTCCTCTTCTTCACTTTCTCTCTTTCTTTTCCTTCCTTCCCCTCATCTTTTTCCTCCTTCTCTTCTTCCATTTCTACCACCTCACCTCTTCTTTTTCTCCTCTTCCTCCTTCATTTTTTCTCTTTCTCTTCCTCCACCCTCCTCCCCCTTCACTGTTTTCTTCTTCTCCTCATCCTCCTCTTTCTGGTTCTCCTCTTCATCCTACACTGTTTTCTTTCTCCTTTTTTCTTCTTTTTCTTTCTAATTCTCTTTTTTTATATAGTGACGAGTATATATTATACTTTTTAATACACTTTTAATATGGTTTTATTCAAAATATGTAACTTAACAAGTGTATTACCCCCCCCCCTCCTTATAGCATGATCAGGGTAGAATCCAATTAGACGATATCCCAAATTCCCCTTCAAGTACCAGTGGGCATAGGGATGTGTTTGTGGGATGGCACAGGAGACCAGCAGGAATAGCCATACTGGGTCCTTGCTCTTTCAAGATATAGAGAAATGCTTTCTTTATATCTCACACACTCATGTATTTTATTATTCATAAACTTTTTAAACTTTTTATTAATTTTTTTAATTCCCTTCAGTATCCAGCACAAAAATGTAATTTATATGTTTGAAAGGATGAAGAATAAGACTTATGCTATATTATCAAAATGATAATGATAGACTTCACTATTTATTTTTTTGCAAATGTCCTATAAGTCATTTTAGTAAATCACAATCTTCATTTTTAAGAGCTGGTAAAACCAAAACATTAAAATGATTTTTTAAATCAAACATCATGCTAACAAATAATGTTAAAGATAGTAATATTTACTATTAATACTAGTAAATTCTATGCTAAACATTTATTTTTTGGTTTTTGACTTTTTAATTTTTTAAATTTCTTTATTAAGTTATTGCATGTGTGTCTTTTTCCCTCCATTGCTCCCATTCCCCCACTCACGCCCTCATTTCACAGGAATGAGGTAAAGAGCCGCCATAGCTTCTGGGTACACTGGTGTCACTCTTAACAGTACATAGCACAGAATTAAGTGTCTACTATAAGCAGCCACCTCTAAGCAAGCCACATGTTTTATTTCTAAATCTCTAAACCTAATTTGAAATCAAAGAACAGATGGTATCAGCACATAGGTCTCCCTCAGGTCATGCTGCTCTCCCTTTATAATTTGCATGCTTCCAAAGTCCCTTGATCTTAAAGCACACCTTTAATTTTTGCTTAGAGACATATAGTTTAAATTTTGAACTGCCTTAAGGTTAGAATCTGAAATTGAGTGAACATATTGGGACGCTCACTTTCAAAACATTCATCACAATCATATCATAAGAGTGTCCATCTTTCATAAAACAGAAAAAAATGGCTACTGAGAGTGTCCATCAATCATGATCTCAGTATCAACAAAGGAGTGAATATTTTACCTTGAGATGAAGACTTGAGATAAACTCTAATAGCTGTAACAAAAAAAAAATATTTAAAAGATATAATCATAAAACTCAACCTGTCCTTTTCATCTCCTCTGGCCCATGTTTCTCTGCTGCATTTCTTAGACAATCATCTCATGAGCCCAATTTTGTTTCTTTTTATAAAGGAAAACTTCATTTTAAATTGGTGGTTGAGCCAAAATGTGATTTCCAGAATTTAACATTCCACACATAACCCGGGAAACTCTGGCACCCCCTCCATGGGTCCTGACGGGTAGAGTCCCTGTGCGGTCTGGCCTGGCCAGCCCTCTGAACCTTGAAGCAAGGAACCCCAATGTGAATCAGTATTCTACCACTGTCTTGCCATGTGCTGCCCCTTTGTGATCACAAGACCTCTATGCCTTCATGATATAACATGCCAAAATGCATAACAATTCTGAAATTAGTCAGGGAATTGATCACCTTGGATTTGGACTGAGGTGAGGGGTCAAAAGGGCTTTGCTGAAGGACTTGTGGAAACATCAAGTGTGGACAGTCTTCTGGGCTCTGAGTCAGATTATGAGGACCTTTGGTTTTTCTGTGGTTAACACTCAGGACTCCCACTGCATTATGAGAGGCAGTATTATAAAAATGAACAAAAGATTATATACACCAAAATATTTCATTTCATAAAGAAAAGGATAGAACTCTTATGTTCTACTAGCTTTCTCTTTCTGCTTTCTCGTACTCTTGATTGTTTTTTGTAATAATTACTTTGTTTTTTCTTACTACAGATGTTAGAATAGTTTGATTCTATTGCTTATTAATGTTCAAAGGTTTAGGATGACATAACATTTTTAAAGTTTTATGATCATATCCTTTTTGTTGCCTTGTATTGTATTTATGGCTAACATCAGTAAAACTTTGAGTCTGTCAAAAATCATACAACTTCACAAAACACATTTCTAATTAGTATTGAATATAACCTCAGTAATCACTGCTCTCACATGTTCAACCAATGGACTAGAATGTGCTTGGCATCAGTGATCATTGTTTCAAACTTTATGTTTGAAAAGGTTGAGCTGGTTTCTGTCTATTATAGATGCCCAGATAAGTCTGCTCATAAGAGGTTATGACTCATGAATTGAGTCACAGCTGAGAGGATGTGCAACCACCCCAGAGTGAGCCATGCACAGCATTGCCAATTGCACTGAATGAGAATGGACACATGCTCTGAATCTCTACTCTTAGTAAAATTGTATGAAACAATTGTCTAGGAAACTTATGCAATAGGAAGTGTGGGAGTTGAAAAGCTTACTATTTATTTGGATTAGATACCACACATTTTTAATTTGCCCTAAGAAAAATTACTTTGGAAAGAGAAGATTTGGAACCGTTCCTTAAATAGATCTAAAGGATAACATTCATTTTTTTTTAGAGCTGAAGAGTACAGAAAGAACATTCTTCTACCTTATTTATTTTTAATTGAAGATGCTATACAAACATTTGCCAAATTATTCAAGTGAGAACCATAATTAGGCAATGCAAGTGAGGAGAAGAAGGCAGTAAGTGCCAACAATGAAGCATCTATTTATGGGTATTACCACACAAAATGAAAGCAAAACAGTTGTAGCTGTGTATTAAATTAGGGTATCATTTCTAATAATATTCTCCATGTGTGAAACAGTTGGCAGGAAGTATCAACATAAGGACAAGTTCATGATGGTCGGATGCTCAAGAAACCAGTGCAAATATTTAGGGATTAAATAAATAAATAAACGGAATGTGAAGAAAAAAACATAGTATAGGTTATAAGACTTTGTAGTATAAAGTGAAGTGGTCCTGTACTAAATTACCATTTTTATTGTTTAAAGAAAATGTTAATTACATAATTGTCTGATAGCTCCTTTGCAGAAGAGCCAGATTTTTTTCTATTTCAAAGGCCCCCATGAAAGTAGATGAGTTTTGAAGCAATGTTTAACTTGCTTAATTAGATACAGAGTTTTAGGCTTAATATGTTAAAAAAAATAATTACTTAAAGAATTAAACATTTTTCAAATATGAGTGGAATATTTATATAAAATCCTAATTGAAATATGAGCTCATGGAAATGCCACATAGATGTACCTGTTAGATGTTTGTTATTGAAATAATGTTACTTGACCAATTAATTCATTTACTCAGAAGACAATTAGCTCAATACAAAAATTTACTGTACTCAAGAAAAAAATGGCATTGTATAAGATTTATTTACATTACATTCTATATTTTCTTGTTGACATAGCATATGAATCCTTAGGATTTTTGGAAAAAAAATAAACCACATATGTAGGTTCTAAAGTCTTGTCAGGAAATTTTATCATTGTCTTACCAACTCCCTCATAACCATGACAGTCTGTCAGAAATCACATCAACCAATGAGAAGGCAACAGGTTTCCATCCCACCTGTGTAACATGTAAAAACTGAGAAGGGTAGACATAAACATGTAAAATGAGAAATAAAAATGAATGTCTGAAAAATCAAAATAGATCTCAAGAAAAAAATGGCATTGTATAAGATTTATTTACATTACATTCTATATTTTCTTGTTGACATAGCATATGAATCCTTTAGGATTTTTGAAAAAAATAAACCACATATGTAGGTTCTAAAGTCTTGTCAGGAAATTTTATCATTGTCTTACCAACTCCCTCATAACTATGACAGTCTGTCAGAAATCACATCAACCAATGAGAAGGCAACAGGTTCCCATCCCACCTGTGTAACATGTAAAAACTGAGAAGGGTAGACATGAACATGTAAAATAAAAAATAAAAATGAATGTCTGAAAAATCAAAATAGATCTTTGCGCATGTGTAGGATAACAGGTAAGGTGTAAGGCTGCCTCTGCCTGAGGAGCTTCTTGTTATTTTCCTAATTCTCTTTAACGGCATGTTCTTTATGTGCAGACTTGTTTGCCCCAAATTCATACTCTCTCCTAAAATAAATTAGGAAATAACTCAGGCAGAAATTTTGTCTGCTATCGATATTAAGAAACTACATTTTGAAAATATTTTTTCTTACATTCCTTTATTTTAAAAATTAAATACAAATCTCCAGGCTCCATTGTCCAGAATTCATTTCATTTTTTCCAAATCATCAGTGAGTGACTGAAAGGGTTTGGAAATACCCAGTAGGAAGTGCACATTGTGTTTCAATTGCTTTTAGAGAAAAAGTCCCCTAAGTGGTCTACTTTCAGTAACCCACGTCGCCCTTCAAGACAGAAGAAAAACAATCTCTTTGCCACACCAATCAGACAAATCATCTCCCTACTAGAAACCAGCCAAGGCTTCATGTAAGGTCTTCCCTAGAACAGCAAATCCTATACTACCTGTCTATGCCTAAAACCAAGATGCCATATTTTGCTCTGTATTCTTATTCTCCAGTCACACAGGTATTCTTTCTGGAATGTAAGAACTGTGAACTGCTCTCTGTCTCTTCTTCAGAAATCTTTCCGCCCTGCCTATTTACAGATCTCAGCTTACAAAGTTACTTTTCCCAGCACACCTTTCATGGCCACCCAATCTACAGAAACAACCCAGTCACTCTCTTCATGTCACCTGTTTGCAACACTCGACTTTGGGCTATTTGCTACTTCCCCTTTACTTTGGTATCTCTTTGTTGCCTTATTTATTATTATTATTATTATTATTATTATTATTATTATTATTATTGTGTGTGTGTGTGTGTGTGTGTGTGTGTGTGTGTGTGTGTGTGTGTGTTTCTGGCCCTCACTTAACCCCCTTCCCTTTCCAGCAGTTTTCATCCTAGCTCAGGCCTTATCTGTCCTATTCATTGCAGTAGCCTCTGCACCTAGCACAGTGCCTGGCACTGAGTGGAGGATTAGAAAACTTTGATATGTGGATACATAAATAATTAAGTGAATACAGTGTAAGGGGTGGTAGAAGAGGAAAACATAGAGAATAAATCCAATTGGTGGGAGAAGATTGGTTACATGTGGGAACTCAATTTGGACCCAGTAAGAGTTAAATGTTCTGGTCCAGGTTCAGGAACAGGCTTGGCATACACTAGTACTATCCCATGACAGTTTTAGAAAGTGGACCAACATGCCCCTTTGGGTACACAGTGCAAGTGTGGGGTTGTGGGTCCTGACCTTGGTGACTTAGGATGGAAACAAACTTTCCTGTGCCTCCACTGGCAAAAGACTGAACATGTATCTGTTCAGAAAGTCTGTTCTCAGCAGGGATGGTTTCTGCTTCAATTCAGTCTCTCTTCACCATTGCTGATGTTGTTTTATACATGATATGACATGTGGTGAGCCAGGAGATGAATTTCTTTTAAGATACATAATGGAATAACTAATATATGTGAATGTCCCCCAAAAAAACTTTGCAAAATGTATCTCTACTTTTTAAATTTTATAATCAAAATAAATGGCAAACTTTTATACTACATCTCCATGTCAACATACCATTGCAACATTCACTTTTCAGTTGCTGGTTTGTTTTGTTTTTCTTATTATTTTCTTGGACAAGATTCTGCATGGGGTAGAGGAAGTGACTAACTCTCTGCTCCTGAGAAAGTATGAAAGAACCTAAGATTCCAACACTCTTTAATGTGTGGCCATTTATCCTGTAAAGGATCTTTGTCAGCTTAAGTTTATGCAGAGACTGATCCTTAAATAAAGAGATTACAATAGTCTTATTATTTTACAAGTTTAAAAAATGTACTGAATGACATGTCTGTTGAACTCCTTCCTGCAAAATACACTCCCATAATGTTTCACTTACAACATTATTTTAGTGAGTTGACGATTGTTAGCCTGTAAAACTAATATGACAAATTAGGACATCCTGGATTATTAATATATTCTATTATGTAACTATATATTTTCAATAGTGCTATAAAGTATGGCACTATTTTACAGAATAGTATTTTATGAGCATTGTTACCAATGAATGTTAGCAAAAAACATTACACCATACAGTGTGTGGTAAAAGTAAATTTACACTTGTAAGTTTGCAAAACACTCAATGTGTTCCTGTATTATTATTTATTAATTATTTTATTATTTTCAGGATAAACAACTGTAAACCTACTTTTGTCCCACCCTGTATTATCTTTTTACTATTGTTATTTGATAATTTTCACAGATCGCATGAGGTAAGCCATAGAATTCTGGTGGAGGTTGTTTGGAGACCTTCCTGAATACACAAGATACAGAGAGAGTGGGTTTGTCCTTCCATATCTGGTAGATAAAAGCATTATTGTCTTTAGCCTAGAGATGTTGTCCCTAATTTTAATTTCACATTTTTAATTTCTCCTTCAAAGAAATAATTGTTGACATAGAAAATGTGAAAATTTGAACCTATATAATTTCAATAATTAATTTTGAAATTTGATAAAATAAAATTATTGTATCAAAGTCCTGGCTAATCTATACTATTGATAGAGGAATATACAAATTGTCTGGGACACCATCACAGTAACAGTAATGACTATGTAGCAGGCTGGCAGGGAGGTTAATAGGGATAACCAAATGGCTGAACAGCAGGCTGAATGGAGTGACCAGGCCGGAAGGGGGGACAGTAAAGGACAACTACCCAGGGGAGACAGTTGGAGGTCACCAGGCTGGCAGGGGAGAGTTAGTGGTGGCCAGTAAGTGGTGACCTGGCAGTAAGGGATGGCCAGGCCAGCAGGGGGAAGTTAGGAACAATCAGTCTGGTGGGGGGAGGGGCAGTTAGGGGCAGCCAGGCCAGTAGAGGGGGGACATTTGGGGTCAACCATGCTGACCGACAGGTGAGCAGTTAGGAGCCAGTGATCCTGGGATGTCCTGGATTGGAGAATGTGCAGGCTGAGCTGAAGGGACCATCCTCCCATGCACAAATTTTGTGCACTGGGCCTCTAATATGGCATAAAATTGTGACTTTTGGGAGGTAGTGGTTACTGTTTACTCAAGGCCTGGTGTATGAATTCATGTACAGGTGGGGTCTCTCGCCATGGCCTGTGGAGATAGGGCCAAAAGCAGCAGTTCAAGGCCATCTGCTGCTCCTGACTGATGCTCCTGCTCATCCCAGTTCCACTGCTCCTGCTGCGGGCTCACGCCCAGTCAGTCCTGATTGGAAGAGACTTGCACCATCACAGTGGCACTTGCCAGCCATGAGCACTGTGTCTGGTGCCCATCTCAAGGGGGATAGGGAGTGCTAAGATGCAATCAGCCCTCTGGGCAGGTGGTGGGACACCCTTGCTGTCTTGAGATTTAAATCTACCCCGCTGACATTTGCGCCAGCTGTGGGGAGCCACCTGGCTGCCCCTTTAAAATTGTTTCTTCCTTGCAGAGCATCTAAGAGAGGGGAAGCAGCCATGGTGCCTGAGGCTAACTTGCACAAGGCCATAGGTGATGGTAGGATTGTGCTGGTGGTGCTGGATCATCAGTGCATGGACTGTTCTCAAGAAATTGGACCTGCAGGACTACTGAGGAAGTAAGTAACTGCACTGGGCCAGTGGGTCTCCAGGATTGGTCCATCAGCTGAGTAGCACTTTCACTGTGGGAGTGCACTGACCACCAGGGGCCAGCTCCTGCACTGAGCACCTGCCTCCTGGTGGTCAGTGTGTGTCATAGAGACCAGTTGACTGGTCATTTGGACATTTGGTCCTTTGATCATTCAGTTGTTTGGTCACTTAGGCATTTGTAAATATACTAGAGACCTGGTGCATGACATTTGTGCACTTGCCTATGCCCTATCATAGTCCAGGACCCTTCAGGGGATGTCTACCTGCCGGCTTAGGACTAGAAGCAGGAGAGGATCCCACCACCGCCACTGAGCTCACCAGCCATGAACAGCGCTCCCCCTGTGGGAGCACACTGATCACCAGGGGGCAGCTCCTGCATTGAATGTCTGCTCCCTGGTGGTCAGTACGCATCATAGCCACTGCTCATTTCTTCCTTTGGCCAATTTGCATATTAGGGTTTTATTATATACTAGAGGCCCGATGCATGAAATTCATGCAAGCGTAGGGCTTCTTTCCCCTGGCTGCCAGCACTGGCTTTCCTCTGGCAACCAGGACCCAGGCTTCCCTCAGACTGCCGGCAGGCACCCTTGTAGCCCTGGCTTAGTCCAGAAGGTTGTCTGGAAGGACGCTTGGTCTAATTAGCATATTATTATTTTATTATATATATTAGATGGAATGCTGACTGTGCCTAATGTAGAAGATAAAAAGTTGAAATAATGCACACATGAAATGCTTTGATATTTTTAAATGAGAGTTAAAGAAAAAATCAATAAAATAAGAAGATATAATGATTTTAACATATGAAGAGTACTTTGGAAATTGGACAGGTTTCCATAGGGACTCGTTAACATTTTTATATGGTAGGCATGTTCTTTAGTCTTTAATCTAGAACTTCTGGCAAACTAGAAATTATGGAGTGTTATAAACAGAAAAGGCCACAAGGCAAGGGCTGTGTACAAGAACTCTGCAAGGGAATCCAGGATGGACAGTGCATTGCAAGAATACATCACCACAACCAGATTCTATTTAATGGCAGGGCGACAGGGAGATGGGCATTATAAAATCAACTAGCAATGTCTGTTGATCTTATATGAAAAGCTATAGATTTCCAAAAAAACAGAAACAAAGTTAAATATGGTCAGGAAGAATTCAGTCCCATATCATGTAAGTTAATAAAAATTAATGGAGATAAAATTGTACAGTATAAATTTGAACAGGTAATGTTCAAGTTATAATGTGATCAGCCAAATTGAAAAAAAATGTTCAGCTTTGTCTAAATTCTAGCCTATACTATAGATATCAATGAAACATAAATAAGAAGAATTCATAATTCTGTGAATTAAAAAAAATTGACCTTACATAAACTTCATTTTTTTGCCTGTTAATGGCATGGATACCGTTTTAATTTAAGTTTGCATAATTGAATATAAGCTGTCTCAGCCTGGAATAAATAAGAAAGAGACATGGGCGCCAATGCTTAATTAAGTGTTGAGGTCCCTTGGATATCTGATTGAGCTCAGAGGAAAGTGAGGCAGGGAGTGAGAGAAGGGAATAACAAGAGATGCTAAGTATGGGTCACTGCCCTGGGAAAAGCAATAGCTTATTAGCTGACCAGTCCCTTGGAGGTAGGGATATAGAGGACTTGATCTAGAGACTCTTCTTTGGCACTCCTTTTGTTGAAATTTTCCTCTACGGGCAGTTAACAAGTCTGGGTTCTCATCTGGTCTTCTTGCCATCACCTGAGAAGGTAAGCTAGAGGCTCAGAACAGTCAGCTTCCTGCTGATGGACATGGTCTAGTAAGTGTGGAGGATGCAATTTTCTTGAGATCAAGAAAATTGGAGAAGACATATAAAATGTTCCTAGTGTGTAAAATTTAAGGACATAATATTTCAAATAAAAATTCTAAATTTAAAAAAAAAAAAAACTTAAAGTCTAAAGTTCTTTGACTTAATTTTACCAACAGTCATTTGTTTTTATTCTCACTTTTTAATGTTTTCTTTATTCTATTATTTTTGGCAAATACATACATAAGTCATATGATCTAATCTTTAATTTTAGTAAGTAATAACTTAGATAAAGTCAATTATGCTAACTTCTGATTTAAAAAAAACTCTTTACACACTTCTATTCCTGATTATTTTGAATAGTGGCGTAGATAAATTTAATTACATACTTAACCAACCACTTCTCATCATGTCATTGTACTGTAAATTTTAATGTTATTGCAAATGAGAGCTAAATTAAAAACTCCAGATGAATTTACTCTATTATCTTTCTGGTAATTGTGATTTGCATCTTTATCACCATTATAAATGCCCATGAAAACTAAAAATATATGTCATAAAGTCTTTTCCCAAGATACTTTGCTCTAAGAAAAGGCACATGTTTTACTTAAGCTTTTACTGAATTTTCATGGTTCAATAAACTCTGAAATATTACTCAGCCTGGATAAAACATTACACACAGTTCAGTTAGAGATCAATTATTTGGACTCAGTTCAGTCCAGCACCATTTGAAGGCATACCTCGAACACCACCTGAAGGAATGATGACAATGCAGAAAATCAAGTAAAAGGAAGACTAGCCTCTCTGGTTTTTAAAAAAAAAAAAAAATGTGTGTTTGGGGTGAGGGGAGGTTTTATAGTCACAAGGACCTTGGTGTAGGGCATTTTCTGGGGGATTGATGATCACCTCAGACAATCACTCCACCATTTGACCATTAATCCCCAGGCAATGCTCTTGCTTTATTCAATTATTTGAGGTTGTGGGCTTTCCTTTGTGAATATTTTATTGAGCAGGCAGGCTCTCTGACTTCTCTCTCTCCCCACTCAATTCTGTTTTCCTGATATAGGTCTGCCCAGGTTTATATTCACCTCACACACTCAGAACCATATCTCATTCACGGGAAGCAAAACATGTGTGAATTCTTAGATGCAGATTTTATTAAGTGAACACATTGGGGAAATATTGATAAACAAATTCAAATAGGCATAGACTATCAGTGTGCATACATGCTAGCTTCATCAATCACTGTAGTTCATTCTATTCTAATGTGTTTTTTTAAAATCCAAATTGGAATTAGACAACATTTTTTACTATAAGGTAGAATTTGAAAATCACAAATTAAATTAGGTTGGATGATACTAGTTGAATAAACAGTTATAATCCCTTGACAAAAAACTGGAATTTAAATATTAGAAGCAAAAAAAAGAATTGCAAGAGTGAATGCCATTCCTGTGTTTGTGTGTGTGCACCCAAGTATTTGAGCCAAACTCATGACTTCTGGGAGTGGTTAAGGACCACATCTATCTAGACTTACAAGAATGTCAGCTTCTTAGCTAACATGCAAACCTTACAATCAGAGAGATCAGATTCAAATTTCAGCTCCATCCTGAAGCTAGGGTGTTTCTAATAAATGACCTCCCACCCCTGACAGATTTCTTGGAAGTACTGCTTACAATCCTATTATTTTTAAGGGATAAACATGAAGCTGTCCCATGGTTCACTCTCCTGGTATTGCACAGAAATATTATAGGGAAAACATAACTCTAAAGGTGGATGTACAATGTTGGGTAAAAGTGGGTTTACAGTTGTTTGTATGAAAAACAATACAATCTATACTAATAAAAGGGTAATATGTTAATCATGTCTTCCAGATGTCCTTCCTAACAAAGTTGGGCCCTCTGGGCATAGCTGCCTGCTGTCCCGAGTGCCTGCAGCTGTGGCTGGTCCAGGTGAATCTGCCCGTGGTTCCGGGTGCCTACAGCTGGCCAGAGGAAGGGAAACCTAGGTCCCGGGGACAGGGGCTGAAGCAGAGGTGGTTAGGGGAGATCAGGCAGCAGTTAGGAGCCAGTGGTCCCAGATTGCAAAAGGGATGTCTGACTGCATGAATACTAGAGTAATTAATAAATAATAATACAATAATAAACTCTGTTTTTTGTGTACTCACAACTATAAACCAACTTTTGTCCAACCCATGTGGATGTGCACATACACAATTTATTATAACCACACTAGACAAGTACATGAATTCTCATACATGTGGGGACCTTCAGCCAGGCCTGGGAAAATTGGGCCTAAAACAGCTCTTCAACATCCGCTGAGGGGTTCTAGATAGTGAGAGGACTCAGGCCAGGCCAAGGCACTCCATGGGTGCACAATCAGGGTGGGGAGGATCCACAGGAGGGCTCCAGGGCATGTCTGGCCCCTCTAGCCCAGTCCCAATTGGCAGTACCCCAGCAGCAAGCTAACCTATTGGTCAGAGTGTCTGCTCCCTGGTGGTCAGTACGCATCATAGCTACTGGGTCAAATGGTCAAACAAAGGATTGGACACATAGCATATTAAGCTTTTATTATATAGGATTATTCCACTTGCAATTTTTGTTTTTGTTCAAGATGTAATAATAAAAGTTTATTGAATTATAAATCTCTAGCCTCATTGAAATAATAACTACATTGAAGTTCTTTAAAATTAATATACATTTAAATGTGACCTTTTGAAATAATTAAGCTTATTATATTTCATAAATATTGCATATACTTTATTTGTGTATAAAATTTATATAATCTAATTTTATAAACATGTCCATATTCCTCCACATGGAGACCTCAGCCTCTCAGTAAGTATATAATACTAATATATAAAAACCCTGGGTTGAAACAACCAATAACAATCAAGGCTGGACCACCCTGAAATCAGTCCTACAATCAGGGCTGGGTTGCCATGGCAACCCAATGCTGACATTGACTGCTTCCTCTGCAGCTGCATTGCTCTAGAACTGACTTCTGAGGGGGCTGCAAATCAGGGCCAGAGAGAGGCCTGAAGAGAGAAGTAGGGACTGATCCGTTGCTTCTGTGGCAGTTTTAATCAGTACTTGCCTCTCTCTTTCTCTCTCAGTCTGGCTAGCAGCCATGCCTTCATTTTTCTCCAGGCATTCACCTGGTTGCTGATCAGCCCTACCTATCTAATCAGGCCCTGTTGATAAGCCCGGAGATGCTGACTGGCATAGAAACCAACCAATCAGAACCAAATGTGGATGCAGTGAAGAACCAATGGTTGCCTAGGAGGCAAAGCTTTTGATGCTGACTGGCATAGACACTGACTAATCAGAACCAAAATGGGGTTCTGTGGGGAGCCAATGGTTGCTTAGGAGCTGGAGCTTTAGATACTGACTAGCATAGAAACCAACCAATCAGAACCAAATTGGCCAGCAGAGGAGGGCAGTTGTGGACAAGTTCAGGCCACCAGGGAAGGGAAGTTGGGGGCAACCAGGATGGCAGGGGAGGGCAGTTAGGAGTGATCAGGTAGGCAGGCACGTGAGCAATTAGGAGCCAGTGGTCCCAAATTGTGGGATCAGGCCCAAACCAGCAGTTGGATATCCCCCAAGGGGTCCCAATTGGAAAAGGTGCAGGCTGGGCGGAGGGGGAACACCCGCCCCCCCTCCACAAGTTTCATGCAAAGGGCCTCTAGTTAGTAGATTAACAACTGGGTTTTTACCAAACACTTCTCTGTGTCATAGCAATATGAAGACCCTACATTTTACAATTTCGTTACTCTTTCTGTGATAATTTCCTAAGTAATGATATACATACATTAACACAAATTCCAAAGCAATTGAGCAATTGATCTACTTATGTACAGGCCTATTATGTTAAACAACTGATTTTTTTTTTTAATATTATGCAGGGAGGTAACATTTCGTATAGGGTCACCAGCACAAGGAGAGTTCCCCTGACCTTCTTCAGAGCCTGTCACATATTCCATATTTGAGATCCATAAAGATGGATCCTAAGAAATAAGTGTGATCTCCATGCACATTAAAAACCACAAAATCTAACACAGTTCACCACAATGATAATAATACAAGAGCTCTCTTTCCATTTAAATATAAAATTTAGATATTTCACTTGCAAAAAATATTGCAACGAATAGGCACTTATGTCTTATAAGAAGTTTGTAAATGAGACCTTGTGGAAACTACAATTTTTAAATATATATATATATTATTTAATGTATATATATGTGTATATGTATGTTAGATATATATATGTCATCATTAAATCATTAAATCCAGACATCACTAAATGAATTAACCCAAACATCGTTTCAGTTGACAGGAAGCATAAGTCTTCTTTCCCTGGTAAAATTTAAACATCTAAGTAATTTCTCCTCAAGGTCTAATGGCTTAGGAAAAATATTGCTTTCATATTTTTAATTTGTCTTGGTTTAAATAATCAAGGTTTCACTTATACTTTGAATTTTTCCCACTTTTTTTTAAACAAGTGCTTGAACTTTCAGACAGAGGTATTAAATTAATATTTTAGTAGATAGAATATTACAATGGGAATTACGGAATCTGTATTCCATTTTGATATATTGATTAACCCATTCCTTTTTTTTAAATGAGATATGAGAAGCCAAATTGAGCACAACCTTGAAATCAGCACCTGCAAAATCTCCATATATGACTCATTCTATAACCTGATAAAAGAGATACAATGATACCTTCTGTTTCTCTAAATGCCTTTAAGATATAAATAATTATTTAGACAAATAATAACTGCCATTTATTGGTTGCTAATGTCCTGCCAAGTACTGTAGGGGCTTTTCTTCTCTGTGCCTCATACCATGTGTGCCATAGTGTGTATTTCCACACTGAAGGTGCAGCCATGACTAGGAAGTAAGCACCTCCAAGTCTGTTCTCCTAACCTGAATGGATGAAACACAGGGCCCAATATAACACTCTGCAGCAAGAGTAGAGCTGACATCTCCAATTTATAAAACAAGACCTAAGTCTAGGCACGTGCAATTACAAATGTGGTGGCATTTCAGTTTAGCTCAAACAGAATAAAGTTTCTTTTAGCGATACTACAAATTTTAGAGAAACCTGGTATCTATCACAGTGGAAAGCATCATTAATGTTTACCGTAAAAATAATAATAAAAAATAATGCCAATTAGTTTATCTGGTTTAAAATAATTATGTTTGGATGACCACTTTTTTGTGGAAGATCACAGCCAAGATATGAAGCATTTTCTGCTGTTTTGGGGGGTTTGGAATAACATGGAAACCATTAAAAATGGTTTCAAGTGTATTTGTTTATAATCTCACACATTAAAAGCTCTAAACTAAATTCCCCCTTTGGTGGATAGCATGAGTGCATAAAATACTGTGTCAGGGTTTCCACTATAAATGTTATTTCTCAGGGGTTTATAATTTTGCCATAAAGTGCAACCCCAACCATTAACTATCTTTTCTCAGTATGGAGACTGACATTTTTATGTGTAACTGTTCTTACACATGCAGAGAAGAAAGCTGGCAGTGGAGCAGTTTTAAGGCCACATGTAATTGCTGAGAACATGCTAGTATTGCAGTTCAGATGTATACCTGAAATGCACTTACTGAAGTAAAAATCATGCATAAAGTGGCAGTTAATTAGTCTATAGTAGGGTTATGTTTTATTGAAAAACACATATATAAGCCCTATATTGGTCTGGGTCTTACTTTATTTTTAGAGATGTGAGCCCTCACTACCAGCTTTATCTCCCCTTTGCCCTCCCCACACACTTCACACATGACATAGTTCATTACACACACAAGTGCTTTGTGGTCTTGCTGGTTTACGAGAAAGGCAAATTGAGGCATCTACTACTTCCTATGAGGAATGAACATTGACTTTCTCTGAGAAAATATAAATGGATTTTCTTAATTGGACTTGGGGCATTGGAGCAATTAATAATAGATTGTGTCATAGTGAAGGCTTTGTTTTTATTTAAAGCCATAAATTACAAGTATTAAATGTATATTTATTCCAAGTTAAACTCATTTCTAATTGACATGTTACTTAGCCCAAGGCTTTTAAGATCTTTTAGTATAATTAAATTAATAGAAAGCTATAGATCACAGGATGATAAACAAACAGCCTGGACTTTAATATGACAGATATACAGAACAGGTCGTGTAAGTAGATCATTATTATTGGTTTAGGTTTAGCAGAAAGACCACCAGAACGAAAAAAAAAAGAGAGAGAGAGAATCTGTGGCTGACATGGGTGACATGAGGCATCCATTCTTGCCCATGTCTGACTAACCAGCAGTAGAAATCCCAAACTGAGTAGAAAATTCATTATGAAAATTCCTTGGTTGGATCAATGCCTTGTACCAGAAGCTCTTAAAAAACCACATCAAACATTTAAAGAATATAAAAATCACCCCAGGCTTTGGGCAGTCAAAAAATATGATAGCATTTAATGTATGTAGTGAAGAATTAGCCACCTCTAGCTCTTATTATTTTTCAAAACCTTCATTTATAAATGTTGTCCATAGTGCTAAATGAATATTTTACTAGTAAATATCATCCACACAAGATATAATGTTGGCTTCCAGATTTATAATTTTATTCATTCAAAAAACTCAGCATGCTTCACAATAGTTTGTTTGCCTTGCTTATTTTGACAATGTGGTGAAGAGGCAAATATAGTTTCTCCAATGAGAATAAATTGAGATTTAGGCAAAGTCTACAAGCCAAATTGTTTCTTTTTAAATCAGAATGGTTTATTATTGCCCATAATGGAGACACTAGTGGTTTTCTTGGCACCAGGGTAACTAGTACATGGATATGCTTTAATGCCAACATCTTGACCTTCTGTTGTCCTATAATTTGTCATTTACATGTGACTTTTTCTTATCAGATTAATTGCTCCTCAAAGACAAGTTCCTTATTAATTTTTGTATTCCAGTGGTCATAGTTCTGTGCTCATAGTAAATATGTGATAAACACATTTCTAGTGAATGAGTTTATTTTTATCACAGCCCTTTTTAATATTAAAAGGATTCCTTTTCTGAGGGCACATATAGCCTGGAAGGAGCAGAGACTAATTCAAGATAAAATACTATATCTACATGGCCATTTATCCTATGCAAGCTTCTACTGCTGGTGTTTCTAAATCTGTTAATCCCTTCTCAAATGTAATCAAACTTACAATAGGTCCTAAAAGCCAACCAGTACATGCATTTATTGACAGACACAGAACTTGTATATTTATTGAATCCTTATTTATATTTTTGAGTTTATGGACTTCACCATTTTTCATTCCCTAACTGTTGTATAGTGTTTTCCTATGTAGACGATGTTAAATTTTGTTGATTCTGTCTTTTATAGGCTACTAATAGATGTTTTGGTAGAGGTTCCAGCATAATTTTTAACTGTAATTCATCTTTTATTTATTTATTGGCAAGGAGTTCAGGTGAGGATATTTGGGAAAAACAGTTGCTCAGTATAATCATATCCCTGGATGATCTGTTCAATGTGGGTGTTTCTATACCACTAAAACTTTCTAGTTTTTTTTTTTTCCCTTGAGTGAACTTTTTTATTTTGGAATAATTTTATAGATTTACGGAAAAGTGCCAAAGCTAACAGAGTTCCCATATACTGCACTCCCAAGTTTCCCCATTGTTAACATGTTACTTCACCATAGTTTATTTGTCACAACCAAGGAACTGACAGAGGTACATTACTATGAATTAAACTACAGAATTTATTGAGCTGTAACTAGTTTGTCCCCTTATGTCCTTTTGCCATTCCAGGATACTATCCAGGAGACCATGTTGTGCATGAAGATAATTTATTTGAACCTTCTGGAATGAATTGTGGGTACCTCTCTCCTTACTCCTCTTCTTGTTTTGATTATTAACCATAGGAAGAGTGAAGGGGGGGGGGCACTTGGATATTATAAGAGCTCTCACTCTTGTAATCTGTATATTTCAACCAAAATCTGATAAAGCTATTGTGGAAGCAAATTCATGGAGATGCTGCTTCAAACAAACACACTATCTTTTAACTTTATACCAGCCTAGAAAACCCACCCAAAAGCAGCTGAAATGTTGTAATTAAGGTATTATAACATGTTATAAAGCTATTTCCTCTGATACTAATATAATTAATTTGTGTTGTTTTCTTTTATAATTTATCTCAACTGGAAAGATGGAGAGTTCAGTTTGCCTACTGGGAACATTTCTCTCCAGAAGAGGCAATTAAATAAATTATTACTGATTTAAGACAGTCTGGGATTACATACAATTGAACAATTAGAAGGTGCATAAGAAACACACACTCTTTAAAAATATATATATATTTTATTGATTTTTTTATAGAAAGGAAAGGAAAAGGATAGAGAGTTAGAAACATTGATGAGAGGAAACACCAATCAGCTGCCTCCTACACACACACCCCTCTGGAGATGTGTCTACAACCAAGGTACATGCCATTAACTGGAATTGAACCTGGGACCCTTGAGTCCGTAGGCCAGTGCTCTATCCACTAAGCCAAACTGGTTAAAGCAGGAACACACACTCTTATTAAAAAGTTTTGTTCCAGGGGCACATGTCCATAGATGAGGACCATATTTTTATAACATGAATAATTCAGAAAACTTAAATATGCATTTGGTAAGATCTGAGCATTTTTTGGAAAAAATTCTTCAGTGTGAAGTTGCTAAGTCTAGGCACCTGTAATTACAACTCTGGTGGCAATTCAGTCAACGCATGTCTGGGGAGGAGAATGGGGTATATAATGTGTTAATGAAATGGGCCATTAAAATTTAACTAAAAATATAGGGCACTATCTTATTTTTTAAAGCTTTGCTTAACAATCAGAGAGTATTTAATTTACCTCTAACACTTTTGAAAGAAATATAGAAAAATTGATATGAAAGACTGTCAGATCCATCAGTTATGTCAATGTATATGTTTGAATCTATTATTTCCTTGGTCTATTTAATTTTGTGCCTAAGGGCTTTGAAACCATCTATTCTAGAGAATAAGGCCTTTATCTGGGACTTAAATAGGTCATTTAACTTTATTGTTATTCTGCACAATGATTGTAAAGTCAGTAATCTCTGTAAAACCCTTAAAATACTTTTATAAGTCCAATAAGTTAATTATGAAATTAAAAAGCACAAAGGAAAGGTTTAATCTGCACAATTACACTAATTATGAGATATTATAATTTCTTTAGTTATATCTCAATTAAAATTTTAATATTGCTGAATATTATATCCTACTTTAAACTTGATAAATTTAAATGTACTTTACTCTTGGTACAAATGTAAGCTGGTGTAGCTACTAGTAAAAATAGTATGGAGATTCCTCTAAAAAATAGCTGAGTATATAGCCAAAGAAAATGAAAATAGGATATCAAAGGGATGACTTCATTCCCAAGAATTTGCAGGATTACTCACAATAACCAAGATATGTATATAAATAAGTGCCCATCAACAGATGGAAGGATAAAGAAAATGTGGTACATACATACAATGGTATATCATTCAGCCCTGAGAAAGAAGGAAATCCTGTAAATTTCAACAACATGAATGAACCTGGATGACATTTTGCTAAGTAAAATAAATCAGAGAAAAATAAATTGTACATGTTCTCACTTATATGTGGCATTGTTTTAAAACTTAAACGCAAAGAAATGGAGAGTAGAAAAGTGAGGCAAAAGAGTTGGCAAAAATAAGAAGAGGTTAATAAATGGGTAGGAACTTCTAACTACAACATGAATGAGCGAGCTCTAAGAATCTAATGCAAAATATGGTGACTACAATTTCAATTGTTTAATTGAAATTTTCTAAGAGAGTATAATTTAAATATTCTCACTCACCAAAAAAAATGTATAAATATGTGAGGTGATGGATGTGTTCTTGTATTATAATAGATAGTGGGATCTTTTCACAATGTATACGTCTATCAAATTACAACAATGTACCCTTCAAATATCTTAACAATTTTATATGTCAATTATATTGCAATAAAACTAGAGAAAAGATAAAATAATAAATGTGTCCATACTAACCTAATTACAGATTTTTGTCCCATTATTTAATACTTAATATAAGTATGTTATAAGTAATTCCTTGATGACAGGCAGTTTATGAGAGTCATGGCTTTTTGTTGACTGTCTCTCACAATATGAAAGTTAGGATCAATGACACATTTTGATTGTTTTTATTTAAGAAAATCAAGTAGGCCGAAACCGGTTTGGTTCAGTGGTAGAGCGTCGTCTGTGGACTGAAAGGTCCCGGGTTCGATTCCAGTCAAGGGCATGTACATTGGTTGCAGGCACATCCCAGGTAGGGGGTGTGCAAAAGGCAGCTGGTCCATGTTTCTCCCTCATCGACATTTCTAAGCCCTCTATCTCTCTCCCTTCCTCTCTGTAAAAGTCAATAAAATATATTTTAAAAAAAAAGAGAAAGAAAGAAAGAAAGAAAGAAAGAAAGAAAGAAAGAAAGAAAGAAAGAAAGAAAGAAAGAAAATCAAATAGCATCTCTGCCTCCTGGGCCTGCTCCAAAGTATGGCTATATGGTGATGATCAATTTAAGAAGAGATTCAAGGATGATTAAACTGCATTGTAAGATTGTAATAGAATGCAAAGCTCAGATGGGCTTCAGTTAGTAAAGACCATTTTTAGACTAGACTTGAGTTCCTAACAAAACAATGGCTGGGATTTTGGGGCTGAAATAAGTAGTTTGTGTGGGCTGCTTCTCAAATTTCCCTTTTGGCCAAAGATACCATCTGGAAGGCGGCCTAAATGATGATCACTAACCACAGGTATTAGACCTTTTCAACAAGAACTAGAAACAATTTAAACAGTTGATAAAAGAAAAAAAAAAAGAAAAAATGTGAATGAATTATGTGTTTAATAGATTAATTGTCTTATTTATGTAACTTGTGGTTAGCCTCAGTCAGGATTCTTAACATTGTTGGGTTCAGGCTTAAGTATGCAATCTTCTAATAATCATCACAAAACAGCACAAGAAAATGAACTCTAAAGCCTCCTGGATATTTATCAGACATGTAATAAAGTTTCTTTGCTTCCCACTCAATTTAATTAAACCAAAAAGCTAGAATATTTCCAGTAAGGTATGTCTGGAGGCATTAAAATCATGTTTTTCTATGTGTTAATCTCTAAACCAAACAATAATTATTCCAGGCTATGTCTTTGGTTGCAAATGTTATTTTTAAAAACTATATAAGCATGCTAAATTAATACATAACTAAAACTGGTTTGAATTGGACAGGGCAATTAGGAAGAGTTCCATACTTTATTCTTAAACAACACAGTTGGATTTTTACTCATTCTTTCAATTAGTATAAACAGCTAACATGACACACTATTTTAAGGTTTTATTATGGATTAAATTTAGATCTAGAAAATAGTTGCAAAGACAGCACAAAGTTCCTGCATGCCCATCACTCAGATTCCCCTGATGCTAATATATTTCATAACCACATCACACTTGTCAAACAAAGCAAATTATATTCATACAATACTATTAACTAAACTTTGGATTGTATTTGCATATAACTGACTTTTTCCACTGATGTTTGTTCTGTATCAGGATCCAGTCCAGGATCATACTATGCCTTATTCACTGTGTCTCCTTTGATGTCTACAGTAATCATTTCTCCATCTCTTATTTTCATGACTTTGAGAGGTCTGATGATTATTGGAATAGTATTTTGTTATGTGAACCTCAGCTTGGGTCAGACTCATGTTTTCCTGTTATAGATTTGCAGGGAGAAGAGCACAGAGCTGAGGTGCCTGTTCATCACTTCCCATCAGGGGATTCAGGGCAGCCATATGGCATCCTGGTCTATCAACCCAGAGCACCTGGTTCAGGTGGAGTTTCCAGGTTTCTCCACTCGAAGTTGCTGTTTTTCTTTCCAGATTCTACTTTTCTCTTTGGAAGGGATTCAATGAGTCCAGGCTACACTCAAGGGTAGGGAGGTGAAGTTCCACCTTCTAAAGGGGGTGCATTTTACTTAAGGTATGTGGAATTCTTCTATAAGACTTGTGACATACTATTTAAAACTACACCGTACTTTTCATGTAGAAAAAGTTCAGTGGTTTGCCACTGGCCACTGTGGCATGACTTCTGAAAGTGTGCTGTTTAATCCCTTACAGATGTTTGCCACACTAACAACTGAACAGAAAAAGTCAGTCAGAGACACATTTTCTAGAGATAAAGATATGGTCTCTTCATTTTTTTCTACTCCATATGTTGTCAATATAAATCCAGATAATTTTGAAACATTGTTTTTTGAGAGAAATGCACACAAAAAAGCAACACGTGGTATATAAAAAGAAAACAACATTCTGGTAGGAATGCTCTAGATTAACCAATCTAATTGGCCTGTGGTTTTTATTTTCCTTCAGCACAGTAATTCTGCAAACAAATCCATTAACCTTAAGAATTTTTAACTGGGAAAATGTGGTATCTATGAAGCTCTAAATTAAGCATCTACTGCTGATAAATGACATTAAACTATTAAGTTTTTTAGTTCAGTGTAGTCAGAATAAATATTACCATATGCAACAATTCAATAAAATATTGCCTTACATCTCTGTCAGTCTGTGGAAAGCACTACATTTTATAAGTTGTTTCTAAAAAAATAATTGATTTTAAATGAAGCTAATAAAGATAAAAGAATGAGAATGTATTATTTATCCATTGCTAAATAACAAATTTGGCAAAATTTTGTGGCTGAGAACACACAGCCACGATTTAGAGATTTTGTTGGTCAAGGATCTAGGCATGCCTCATCTAGGTCCTTTGATTCAGGTCTCTCTCAGGCTGTGTTAAGGCATTGGCCAGGATTCAGGACTCTTAACTGGGAGTAGGATCTGTTTCCAAGATGACTTATGTGGTTGTTGGCAGGATTCTTTTTTTCTCGTGAGTTGTTCAACTGAGAACAAAAGTCTAAGTTTCTTGCTTACACTGACCAGAGTCCCTCTCAGTTCCTTGCCCCTTGGGACTTTTCAACATGCCAGCCTCACCAAAGGAGTATGAAATAGAGTCTGCTAAAAAAGATTGTTATCACAATATTTGAAACCCAATCACCACCTATATTCAGTCAATATTACCACATTCTATGGATTAAAAGCAGCACAGTAGTTCAGTTCTTACTCAAGAAGAGAGGATTACACATGTCTGTGAATATCAGGAGGCCCGGGGCCATTAAGGATTATTTCAGAAGTTGTCTTCAACAAACATGTTGTTTTTTTTTTTTAAATAGGCTCTATGCTTCATTAGTAACTAAGTTATACATTAAAGTTATTGTATAAGTAGCTCTTGTTCTAAGTAAACTTGATATTTAGAATTAAAATTACAAACCTAATAAAAGAAGAGTAATAAATTTGTTAAGGATTATTAGGGTTGTTATACATGAATTATTATGGAGAAAATCTATTACACACCAGTAAAACTATTCATTTTGGCATTGTAAGTAGCCCTTTGAAGAAAGAAGGAAGCAACCTTACAAAGTTTCAATTGTGCAATCCAAGGAAATCCAGCCACATGAAAAATACCTATGAATCAATAAAGACAAGGATAAAAAAGAAATTATCTAATTGAGAGAGGAAAAAATAGAGGAAAAATATACCTGAGTGTTTATGAAGTGTGACAAAGGATGAAACTTTCTTGCAAAAAATAAACTGATTAGCAGTAATTAACTAATATCCCAACCCTGATGTAGCTAACCTGAGACTTCTCTCTGAGTAAAAGCAATGTTTCTCCCAGTTGGGTCCTGAGGTTGTATAAGGTACTTCAGTTTTTATTCTACCCAAAACACTGTTTAATAAATCATTAGAATGTATTTAAGAGAAAATTGAATAGCTGTGTCTTAGTATTTGCTTATCTGCCTTTGAGCTTCCCTGCCACTGAAGCTCTGTTAAGTTTAAAGAGAAAGAAGAATTACTAATAGAGGATGCTTGATAAGTTTCAAGTGCAGTTATTCTTAGAGCAGTCTAAAACTTACCCTTAGTTTAAGTCAAGTTAGCAAGTTTGGTTCACCAGATTATATCATGATGAACTCTTGAGAAACATCCTCCACTGAATTTTGAATGGAGTTCCTGGCCTTTCTCATGTGACTGGACTAGATAAAGTTGTTGGATACTCATTATCATATTGACCTTGAGGATGTTGCTGAGATTATTAAACATGGCATTACCCTGGACTTCCATCCTAATAAACTTTAAGAAATCTTCTCTGTTGAGTCACACAGCTGCCACCAAAAAAGTGTTGTCTGGTCTTAGAATCAGGACTAGTCTTGTTTCTCCCAACTATTTTGTCTATATTATTTTTTGTTTTCTCTAAAGATACTGACCACTTTTTAAAATCTATTGACTTCTAGAAAACTCAAAACAAATGTGTGCCCAACCATTTGTAAGTGTATTGATATTTATGCCATGTAGTTTTACATGTGTGTTCTCGACTGCCAAACTTGTTTTCTAGTTTTGTTTTGTTTTTTATTTTATATATATTTAAAATATTTTTACTTTATAGTATGATATCATTATAAATCCCATTAATATATTCTTATAGCATGTTGGGAAAACAGATTAGTTAATTTTAAATTTTAAGTTAGCAGATCTCCACTTTGGGATGATAATATGGGACATTTCTCTGAAATTTAAAATAATAATGCTTTTACATTTTATATAATTTACTAGAGGCCCGGTGCACAAAATTTGTGCACGGGGTGCAGGGGGTGGGGGATGTCAGCCCAGCCTGCACCCTCTCCAATCTGGGACACCTCGAGGGACATTAAACTGCCCATTTAGACCTGATCCCACTGGACATCCCTCTCACAATCAAGGACTGCTGGCTCCCAACTACTTGCCTGCCTGTCTTCCTGATTGCCCCTAACCACTTCTGCTGCCAGCCTGATCACCCCCTAACAACTCCCATGCCAGCCTGATTGATATCTAACTGCTCCCTTACCAGACTATTTGCCCCCAATTTTCCTCCTCTGCTGGCCTGGCCACCCCTAACTGCCCTCCCCTGCAGGGTTGATGCCTTTAACTGCCCTCCCTTGCTGGCCATCTTGTTGTGGCCATCTTGTGTCCACATAGGGGCAGGATCTTTGACAACATGGGGGTAGCCAGCTTGTGTGTTGGATTGATGTTCAATCTGCATATTACTCTTTTATTAGATAGGATAGAGGCCTCGTGCATGGGTGGGGGCCAGCTGGTTTGCCTTGAAGGTGTCTCGGATCAGGGTGGGGGTTCCCTTGGGGTGTGCAGTGGCCTGGGCAAGGGGCCTGTGCTGGTTTGCAGGCTGGCCATGCCCCCTGGTGACCCAAGCAGAGGCCCTGGTATCTGGAATTTATTTATCTTCTACAATTGAAAGTTTGTAGCCTGGGGCAAAACTTTGTAGTCACTCTGTGGCTGCCACCATTTCTGTTTGGTTTTACATATCTTCTATCATTGAAACTTTGTAGCCTTGAAGGAGGCCTAGGTCAGCTAGGGCAGGTGGAAAGCTTTGCTTCCTCCTTTGCCTGGGGCAACCCTAGACTGTACTCTCCAGCCGACTGCATGGTAGGATTGGGTCTAATGGGCAGATGGACATCCCTCTCACAATCTAGGACTGCTGGCTCCCAGCTGCTCGCCTGTCTGCCTTCCTGACTGCCCCTAACCGCTTCTGCTGCCAGCCTGATAACCCCCTAACCACTCCCATACCTGCCCGATTGCCCCTAACTGCCTTCCCCTGAAGGTTTGATTTCCCCGAACTGCCCTCCCTTGCAGGTCTGGTCTTTCCCGACTGCCCTCATCTGCTGGCCTGATTTCCCACCACTGCCCTCTCTTGCAGGCCTGGTTCCTCCCAACTGCCCTCTCCGGCTGTCCATTTTGTGGTGCCCATCTTGTGTCCACATGGGAGAAGCCATTTTTGACCAAATGGAGGCAGCCATCTTGTGTGTTAGAGTGATGGTCAATTTGCATATTACTCTTTAATAAGATAGGATAGATGCCTGGTGCACGGATAGGGGCCAGCTAGTTTGTCCTGAAGGGTGTCCTGGATCAAGGTGAGGCATGGGGTGGCCTGGGCTAGGGGCCTCTGGTGGTTTGCAGACTGGCCTCACCCCCTGGTGATCTAAGCAGAGGAAATGGTATCTGGGATTTACTTATCTTCCATAACTGAAATTTTGTAGCCTTGAGTAGAGACCAGGGCCAGCCAGGGCAGGTGGGAAGCTGGGCTTCATCCATCTCTGGGGGCCACCCAAGCCTCCTTTTTGCTCCAACTCCATGGCGGCTGCCATATTTGTTGGGTCAATTTGTATACTCACTTCTGATTGGCTGGTGGGAGTGGCTTCTGGGCTCAGCGGAGGTAAGGTCAATTTGCATGTTTCTCTTTTATTAGATAGAGTTCTATAGATTGGATAGATATCATTGTCTTTTGTATCCCACAAATCTCTTCTTTTAAATTATTTTTGAAAAAATGCAGCTAAAGAGGAAAACGTTAATTTCACAAGTGTTATTTTTCATAAATAAGATCTGGAGGACCCTGGAAGTCTAAGGTGACCTGGCTTGATCTCTGACTACGCTTTCATCAAAGAGCTAATAATCTCTCTCTACCTTCATAGATGTTTTTATGTAGATTGCTTTTGGGGGGAAAATGTTATTTTATTTTTAAAGAAAGCTAGGAATTTTGCTTTTCTCTTTAATTAGGAGAATATGTACCAAGACTTGATCCTCAAAGTCTTTCATCTTTTCTTATAATTATCCTTAATATGGACTGAAACCTGTGTATGCATGTTGTGTGTATATATGAGTGCATGCATAATTACATGTGTATGTGTGTGCACATGAGTGTATATATACATACATATTAGTGTATATATATATATATATGTACCTCTGTGAATATATGTATAGTACATACATACATTAAATGCATGGATATGTGCATATATTTGTGTGTGAATGTATATGTGTATGTGAATTCATTATTAACACATATGTGTGAATGTGTGTGTGTGTGTTTAAGTGCATGCATATATGTGTGGGGCTGTTAAATAATTTGCTTCCAAGTCCTACATCTTTCTCAGACATCATCTTATCACCTCTGCATCTATCATTTCAATTTCTCCCTTCTTCCATTTTCTTTCTCCACTTTCTTGTTCTTCTTAGCACTTTACAGTTATAAATATCCTAATTTATTTCTCCCCACTACAATGCAAGTTCCAACATGGAGAGATTTGTGTTGATTTTGTTCATTGCTATATTCCCAGACCTAAAGAGTGTTAGGCATGTAGTGGATTTATTAAATACCTATTTCTTATAAATATCTCAGTTGTATCCACTGCCAGGCCTCCCTCCCACAGCTACCCCTGTTCTTGCACCCTCCTTTCTTCCACAGTGAGTGGGAAGACATTGTGCAGTAGCAGCCTCCCCTTGCCTATTCACACACCTATGGCAACACCATTAGTGGGAGAAGAAAGATAAGCTCATGATTTTCTGTGCACAAAATCCAACAGATGCCACAATAAGTGAATGGGATGTTTGTAGCACATTAATTTTAGGTGACTAGACTGAGGACTATGTAAGAGAGGTTGTAGTTCTTGGTCTGAAGTTAAAGGTATTCAGCAAACTATTATCTTATGTTCTGATTGTGTGAAAGGAACAGTTATTAAACTGGAATGTGACAGCCTCTAAGGCTGAGTCATTCCTAAACATGCTCGGCTGTTCTCCGTCTCTTCAGAATCTCCATCGCATTATATGGGAGCTTGGAGGCTGGTTTAATTAAAGTTATCTGAATAGTGTACAGTATGCCAGATGTTCATAATAAATATAATGTAGCTTATGTAATGTTATGCCATCATGGAATATATTGGAATGGTTGTGATTATCCATTATTACCCGTAATAAATCTAAATTTATTTCACCGTTTTTAGGCATTAAGCTTTTCTCAACCACTATAAATTAGCTTAGTATTTGAACTTTGCCTTTTGCTGAAGTTTTTCCAATAGAGATAATTAAAGAGCTCTTTTGGCAAAATTAGTTCACATTATTTCCATTAGAATTAAACATACACATGGGATACTTCAGTTTATGATATTGATGTTTATGATTGACATTTTAAAGAGCAAATGTAAATTAAAGATTTTTTCCTTTCCATTTTTTTTCTTTTTAGTGTACAAAGGCAAAGTCTCTTAATTTAATTTATTAAACTTTATTTCCATAGTCAAACACTATTTAATGTTCTTTTGCATAAAGTAGCTGCCGAATGTTTTCTGAATGAGAAGATGCTGGCTTAATGAACACTGAGTGTCTGGAGAAGGCCTGCCTCTTCTACGGCTGTGACCAGCACCCTCTATCTTCACTTGAGCAGGGAACACTCAGATGGAGGGACTGAACTTTTGAGTAGGATTGGAGAACAGCAGTCTATTGGCAGGGTGGCTGTAGAAAATAGTTGACTCGTCTTAAAGATAGACTTTTGTAGAAAAATATGCATGCCTTTAGATTTATTGTGGTGTCTGAGGAATGGTGGTCACTGTGAGGTGAAGACTGAAATGCTCCAAGCTTATTTCATATTCTCCTATTGCTTCAGTGAAATTGCTGGTCCCTTTACAAAGACAGCCTCACTTCTTTGAATGATACAGACCAGGGCTCAATCTATTTGTTGAGAATTAGCTCAGTAACTAAGTGGCTTTCTGAGCTGGCATGGCTCAGTGGTTGACCATGGACCTATGAACCAGGAGGTCATGTTTCAATTCCAGGTCAGGGCCCATGCCCAGATTGTGGGCTAAATCCCCAATGTGGGGCATGCAGCAAGCAGCCAGTCAGTGATTATCTCTCATCATTGATGTTTCTATCTCTCACTCCCTCTTCCTTCCTCTCTGAAATCAATAAAAATATTTTAAAAATAACTAAGTGGCTTAATTAATCTTGAGATGCAAATTATACATTGGAGGGTAAATGTAAGGTGTTTTGATGAAAGAGTTTGCAGTCAAGGATATAAATTTGGGAGGCATTATCATACATATTGATTGTACACTCTGTGGCAGAATAAGGTAATCATGGCAGTAAATTCATGGGAAGATCATGTGTCCAGTGAGGAGGGAAAGAGAGAAACACTAAGAGGTCCTCATCCACAATAAGGAGTGAAAACCCTGAACATAACTAAAAGGGCATTCTTTACCAGGTATACAAACTGGCACAGGTGTGCACTGGCACAGGTGTCATTGAGCCCCATTTTTGCTACAACCTTCTAACATTCTCAGGGAAAGGAGTTTGAAAATGCAGTGTCTGTTTTATCTTATCTTAAAAAAATGTGCTGTAAGCTGTATTTTTCAATGAATTTTTGATTTTTGATAAACACATAGATGAGTTAACTAGCAGAATTATTTATCAACTATCCAGAAGTCAGAAATCTTAAATGACATAACTCATATGAATTTGAAATCAATAGCATTTTTGATAATTTTTGATAATTTTCTGAATGAACACATCCCCAAGCAGAAGCTAACTCTTCATTGGACAAAGCAGCAGATTAGAGAACCCAGTTTTTTTGGCTTATTTGACTGCAAACTGGCCAATTTTTTTATCCACATTAAGGAAAATGAACAAAACTATAAGAGACATACAAATGAAATACAAATGTGAATTATTTTGATCAAAATAATTTGGCTTGTGAAAAGGCATTTGTGATGGTAAGAATAGGTAATAGGAAAGCCCATTTGAATCTAATTTTAACTTGGATTTAGATTGCTGTCACAGGGGCAAAGAAAACTCCCACCAACACAGACTCATTCATTCTGCTCATCCAAATCAGAGCAGAAGAAGCCAAACCTTTTGCCAAGTCCAGGGTAATGCAAAATGGGCTTTTTTGCAGAAATCAACTCTGTCAGGTAGTTATTTCACAGATTAAAAGTGGGATAAGTGACAAAAGGAAATTGCAATCATAAAGTTTTAATTATTTGGAATTTACTGTAATAGAAGTATTATTAAAATGTGTGGGCAGTTTCTTAGAATGTTCAGTGATATTTTTAGTGAATTTATTTCCAAACTTAAAACTATTAATATAGCTGTTTGTTCACAGCAATAATTGCTAAAGATTAAGAGTTTTACATGATGCCATACATGCATGCATGTTGACCAAGTAGGTGACAGATTAATTGAGCAAAGAATTGGTGGTAGATATAACACCTATATTTACATCTTTGGAAAGAGTAAGGTGAATAAAATTAAATTCCATTACTACTAAACTGACAGGTTTTGAGAGTATTTTAATTTCAATTCATAGTCAAAATTATAGTCAAAGGTATTTAACATTTTTAAGAATTTTCCCACTGTAATCTCCACAAAAATTGCAAAGATTAAATATTACTGCCATTAAGCTTTTTATGTCTCCAAACAATGATTACATTGGGCCAAATATGGGCAGAACTAAATGCTTGAGCGTCCTGACTCAGGAGCAAAAAACACTCTAATATCTCATATGCTACCCTAAGACAAAATACCTCTCTGCCTTTGGAATTACTTTCCTTATTGCCTATAAACAGCACCCACATTATCTAATGGGTGAATATATCAGAATTCCAAAATGGGATACAACCAAGGTGCTTACAGACCTGTGTTTGTTTGGAGGCTTTAAGGAAGAATTTGTTTCCTTGCTTTTCTAGCTTGCATAGGTACGCACATTCTTGGTTCATTTTCCATGTCAAGACCTTTTATTTAATCTCATCAGCAAAGTTCCTATTGCCTTGTAAGGGACTCATAGTTTTGAGACCTCAGGTATGGACAGCTTTGTGGGGGCTATTATTCTGGTTGCTATAATGCCCTAAAATTATTTTTATCATTATAATTTCATTTGAAAATTAAAATTTATTCTTACTATCATAGTTATTCACTGATGTGTTCTGTCTATTCATGAAATTACCCAAATATTTAAATACATGGGAAATGGATTCCTTTCCAGTATAGTGAGATATGAGATGTTTGTCATCTGACTCCATCTAGAATTTAGATTACCACTACACCAGTGGAGAACACACTGGGGCACCTTCACTTGTGCCTGAAGGATTATAAATCTTCATTATCCTCATTTACTCACTCAACACTCCTGATGGACTGCCCACTCCATGACACAGTCTGATCCGGATGCTCAGATCCATCCATGGGAAAATGTCCTAACATAAGGAGGCTGATAATAAACAATCACCATAACCAATTAGCATATTTTATAATGATTTTGTGGGTTGATAAAAACTCAGGGGATAAAAGCAAAATCAGAGCATATCAAGAAAGACTAGAAATGAGGGGCTGGACAGAGTTAGAGAAGAGAATATTGGCAACTTAAAAGGCAGTGGTGCCCTCATTGAGAGTTATACTAGTCAACCATGTGGCCCTGAAGACATCCAGAGGAAGAATGTTCAGGCCTAGGAAACAGCCAATGCAAAGGCCATTAGGCAGATCTCCAGCCAGTTCAAGGAACCCAGCATAGCTGCTGCCAGTGGGGTTGGAGAAGGTAATGTCAGAGTCAAGTTCTTGCTTGTTCATCGAAATCAGACATCCATCCCCTCCACCCTGCCCACTGCCCCACAAGCCACATCTATACTTCCATGCCCTCTTGTTTCTTTCTAGGTTCCTAGATTCCAGCTTATGCACAACAAGGCTTTTGTCTTCAGACAACACCCCTTCTGAAGTCTATGGCCTCTATCAAGGCATCTCTCTCCATTGCCCTCCCATCCAACCCTGCTCCCATAGGGTGCTATCAGACTTCTCCTAAACCCAGCACATCCCTCATTTTCTGAGGTTTCTCTAATCAACTACTATACCTTTTTTAAAGAGTCTATTGATTTAACCCTTCTTAAATCATTATAATCTGAGTGAGGCCTTTGTTTACTGCTGGAATCTTGATTGACCGTGTAGGAATTTGCATGTCCTTATAGGACTTTGACTTTGATTGTTTGTTTGTTTGTTTTGTTATTGTTGTTGTTAAATCTCACTGAGGATATTTTTCCACTGATTTTTAGGGAGAGTGGAAGAGAGAGGGAAAGACAGAGAGAGACATCTATATGAGAGAAACACATTGATTGGTTACCTCCTGCACAAACTCCAACAAGGACTCAGGCTGATGAGGAACCTGCAACCAAGGTATATGCTGTTGGCTGGAATCCAACCCAGGACCCTTTGGTTCACAGGCAGACATTCTATCCACTGAGCCAAACTGGATAGGGCAAGATGTTGACTTTTTTATCTGAGGGAAATGGGAGCTGTGATGTTGTGAACAGGGACTTGACATGATGTAATTAACATTTTAAAAGGACCACTCTGTGTAGAGACTCTAAGGGACAGAGCAGAGAGAAGGTGACAATGAGAGCAGGGCCAGGAGATCTGGTCAGAGGCTGTTCAAATATACCTAGAGGAGATGGTGTCTGAGGCCAGAGTGGGAACAGTGAGTCCTGAGGGATGTATTTTGAGGTCCAACCAATAGGATTTCTGATCACTTTAGAAGAGATGTATGAAAAAAAGAAAAATGCTGCCAATTTTTTTAGTATAGGCAACTATCATGGATGATGTGGAAAAGCCATGGGTGGAACAGGTTTGGGGGTAAAATGAACGGTTGAGATGTGGACATTTAAAATTGAGCTATAAATATTCAAGATGGATGTGACCTTTTCTGTACCTCTTTGGTCTCATCAGCTGTATCTATCCATTCATTGGGTTTTGGGCAAGCACGCCTGCCTCCTGGCACAACCTGGAATCCATTGGTGAGCCCCAGACTGAGGATTTAGAGGTATCACTCCATCTGCCAGAAAGGCTCATTTCCAAGTGGCTTTCTCCTTCTCTCCCTTCAAATAATTGTTCAAATAATACCATCTCAACTTTTTCTATTAATTTCGTCAGTTAGACACTCATGGTTGAGTCTCACTTGACTGTCATCTGAGGCTAAGCACTAGGGATCACAAAATAAACAAGAAATTGTCTCTGCCCTCATGGATTTTGTCTTCATCCAAAACATGTTAAAGAAAAGGAATCCAGTGGGACTGCCTTTAATTTTTCAACATCTCTTTGATTCTTTCAACCTTCATCTGCCTGCTAATATTGAAGCCATGTGCCTTCAGGAGAGAACTAAGACTTTCTCCAGATGTTCTTGTCAATTTTGGCGGCAATCGTATTTTTATCCAATTTGAACATATTTTTCTTGATTAATACAAGAAGCTGTAAGTAGAAGTTCTTAAAATTGTCTTAACAGCTGCACAATCTTGTCAGATAAGATCATGAACAGAATGTGCTTATTTCAAATGAAAAGATGATAGACCTTTCTTTCCTATTCACCTCTTGTATAATTATTGTTGAGGTTCAAAGCTTGGATTTTAAATTCTTAACCTCCCTCCTCACTGGTGTGACTAGAATGCAGTCAGAAATATACCACATTAGCTTTTCAATTTAAGCAAGAAGAACAAAATATTTTTCTTGATAATTGTGTAGGAGTTTTGCATCAGATGAAGATGCTGGCAGCATCTGGGGTACCTATTAAAGTAAGTCAAACTCCTGACCCACAGGCCACATGTGACTCACAATAAATATTTTTGCAGCCCAGCCAATATAATGGTATGTAAGAAACTTTTTAATAATTTTTTTACAATATCCTGTTATACATAATTTTTATTTTATTTTTTTTAATATATTTTATTGATTTTTTACAGAGAGGAAGGGAGAGAGATAGAGAGCTAGAAACGTCGATGAGAGAGAAACATTGACCAGTTGCCTCTTGCACACCCCCTACCGGGGATGTGCCTGCAACCAAGGTACATGCCCTTGACCGGAATCGAACCCGGGACCTTTCAGTCCACAGACCAACGCTCTACCACTAAGCCAAACTGGTTTCGGCCCGTTATACATAATTTTTAATAATGAATTATACCATTCACTAATGACTGACTACTACAATGGCATCGCATTCATTTTCATTATGTGCCTTATGCACAGGTGCATGTTTTTCTCCACTAATACTAACAGCAAATATTTTAGCAGCCTTGATTGCCACTTCATTAGTCTTATACTGACTTGTTTGGTGTGCAGAACAGGAAATATATCACTTTTGGAAAACAAGAAAATAGGTTTATTTGCATTACACTTGTTAACTTGTGCAGTTATTCAGTGTCTGGTAAGTTAATGTTCAAGAAAAACTATTAATTTTTATTAAAATGTTCTATTATTTTATGTTATGATTACTCATTTATTTCAACCCTTTGTATTTAGCATGTCTTTATCAAAATAAACCTACATTTCTATGAAAATTGAAGCTTTTGTGTGTTTTTTTGTGACCAACATAAACTTAAACCTTGTTTATATGGCCCATGTTAGCCTTTAAGTTTGAGGTGTTTGTGTTAAATATTAGAGAACATCATTCCCTCCACAAAATAGGGTTAAGTTTGACTTGAGCCATCCCCAAGCATCACTTAATATATTTAATACTTAATACTTAATATGCAATAATACTTAATAACACAGGGAAGTGTTGATAGAACATTTCCCAAGAAGGCTCCCAGGAAATAAATATTTACAGGTTTTAAAATTTAACTTTCAACCTAAATTATTCAAAGTGGTATTTCTTTGCTTCACAATCAAAAGATGAAAGTGAATATTCAACCAATGATCACACATTCGTTTACCAGAAGTCTTTTCTGAGGAACTCAAAATCACTTAAAGTGGAATGTCAGTAAGGAGTTGACTGGCAGCCATATTGGGGGTGGAACTACAATGTTGGCTGTTCCATTTCATAACACAAAGGAATTGGGTTAACTAAAAAGCTACTTTCAGAAATAAAAATACTGCTATTTATCTTGTACCTCTTGGACTGGTCCATTCTTTAAAAGTTGAGTGTTCAAGAGTGAGAAAGGATCTTAGTAATTTTTTCCTCAATTTCACACATGAAGTAGCTATATTTTTCCCCATAAGATTAATGAGGTAAGTTCAGGTAAAGGTTATTATATATTCAGCTAAAACAAGGCAGGAAAATTAGAAACACATTTAATGTTTTTTGTCATTAAAATCACATGCTATTCTATTTTTTATTCTGAGTTCTGATGATTCAATTGCTTGCCAAAGAGCCAGCCTCAAATTCAATTAGAAACAAATAAAACTGTTATAATTGGATGGATAAAAAAGCAGAATGTAAAAAATAAATCACCTTTAGGAAATATTTGACATACAAAATTTGTAAAAACAAATAAAATAAGGAGCTATAATGTCATTAAAAGATATTTATGTAGATAAACACTAACTTAATAGGTTATACTAAAAAACTGCACAGTAAAATATCCACGTGCACTTAACATTATTATAATGCTACTGACAGTGTATTTTATATTTTGTAATAAATATTGTACAATAAAGGAAAATATAAAGCAATTTAAACTAGAACAAAGAGAAAAATAAAAGATTTGCATAAATTGCTGAGGTTTTTTGCCAGATTGTCACCAAAAGACAATAATGACAAAAGTTCAAGACATGTGGGGAAAGACAAGGATGCACCATGGCTAATAACATTTCTCTCCAAGCTTTGGTTTATGGACAAGAGACAGTATTGTCAATAATTTGGTTAAAGTGCACAAACCCATGTTCTTCATTATTCTAAAGTGCCATCTAGGGTAGACCCAATGTAACACAATTTAAGGGTAACTGCTTCATGAAAGCTGAACATTAGTTTTCAATATGTTCATTATTTTGGTGTCCACAAACTGCTTATTGATTAAAAACTAAAAAGTAAACTTCTATGATTTGTAATACTTAGTTGAAAATTATGCTTGCTAATTTGTTATAACAATTATGCAACCAAAAGTAGAGCAGAGGGTAATAACTGACATACAAAAAGTAACATGCATTTTTCTGGGCAATATTTACTACAGATCAGGTTATTTCCCAAGATTTCATGGACAGATGAGCTGGGACAAACTTTGCTTCAGAAGACAATTGCATTTACACCTCCCCATCCCACAGCCCACTCCTCTGCTTTTTCTTTTCAGCCTCTTTCATGCTCACTTATGACAGAAGCCTGTTTTGCCTCGAAGAAGGCTGCTTGGAAAATACCTAGTTTAATCATAGAAGGATGTTTGTTTTAGACCCCCTTGAGTCTGTGAAGTCATCACCTGATTTTTAATGTGTAAATGGCTGATCTTCATTCCTTCTGTTATGGGTTGAAGGATGCCCCAAGGAAATGTTCAAGTTCTATCTTTTAGCACCTATAGCTGTAACCTTATTTGGAAATAAGTTCTTCACAGATGTAATCAAGTAAAACAGAGGTCATAATGACTAGAGTGAGCCATAAACATGAAGACTTGTGTTCTTCTAAGAAGGACAAGAGAAGAAACAGACACACAGGGAGCACTCTGTGCGGTGGCAAAGACATTGATTGAAGTGATGCAGCTGCAGGCTATAGAAGCCAAAAACTGTTGACAACTGGTAGATGCAATAGCTGTCCTCAGGGTCTCTATGAGGAACCCCCTGTGCAACACCTTGATTTAAGAATTCTGGTCTCTAGAATAGTGAAAATTTGTTTCTGCTGTTTTAAGACACCCAGTTCAGGATACTTTTTATCACAGTCACAAGAAACTCATACACTCCCCTCCTGCACTGCTCCCCAAAGCCACACCTGGCACCAGAAGGGGGATAGCTATTTGGTGATGTCCCAAATGGAAACAACTCTCTCAGACTGGGGGAGGCCAACCAAAATGCAAGGATGGGATTCTGTGAAGGAAAGAAGCAAATGTTCAGTGGGGGAAAACACTAAAATCCATGAACATCTTCAAGTAGAAAAATGTGCTATGCAATAGTAATGGAGGAAAAACAATGTGTTCCATTTAAGTTAAAAAATAAGTCTAATAATTGTTTGAGATGACTCCCATAAACATGTTAATTTTTCTAATCCAACAACTTATGAAGAAAATAGGGGGAAATCAATTTTTAAACTAAAAATGACAATTTTCTTATTTCTATAGTAGAAAAAATTTTCTGGAAATTATATGTGGAGGTTTAATTTCTTACAGCTCTAGTATAATGAAAAAACAATTAATCCAAACCTTGACTAAAATGAAAACCTCAAAAACATGTCAAATATTGTTGGAGAATGAAGCAGATTCTGTTAATTCTATTCACAGTGTTAAAAATATTATCCCCAATATTAAGCACAGCCTCTTAATAATATTTCACAGTGCATTTTTTTACAAATTATCTTAAATTGAAAAGATATTGATGTTAGTCTTTTTGGCCTGAGTTTGTAGGCAGGAATCTGTTCTCCAATTCTGATTTTCCTCTGATTAATGTGCAAAGCATCGTCTTTCCTCCAATCCCATCTCTGTCAAAGAGAGAAAAGAAAGCCTCCCTGGTTATCTGCATTCAGCTTCTGACTCCACAGAGATGTCAAGAGGATAAAATGATCACACAGGCAGAATTCCTGGAGCTCCTCAGAAGCAATCTAATTTGCCTACTTGGAAGGTTTATTGAGAGGATGAAGGGAACTCAGTTCCTGTGAAGTGTTGTGCATGTCTCAGAAGGAAGAAACTTGTATGTTGGATTGCTCTCACCCCATGTGTTAATATGCAGAGAGTCCAATTCAAGTGAATCAGCCCTATTTTTGAAGCAATAAAAACAGCCCTGCCCCTTGCCTAAGTTCATCTTGTGACTGTGCCAAATAAGTTAAACCTCTGATTACTCCTATCATTAAATTTCCACTTCAATTAGAGGTAATAAGACCAACTTTAGCCATTGATTTGATAGCACTACAGGATTTGTTTGCCATATATGTCTAAAAATAGAACAGATGATAATTTTTCTGTAGTGTTGTTGTTAGAATTATTTCTTATTAACAGAAAAGGACATAAACACACATACACTTAAAACTTCAAATATCAAGTTATATGGTTTATTCCAAACTTGTCAGTCAGAATTACTAATTCAGAGTCCCCTCCTGTTATTCACAAAATATGATGCATATGGACATAAACAAATGAGGATGTATAACTTGGAGGATGCATAATTTAGACCTAGTATTATCAAGAAAGTAAGGTTGGCCCAGCAGTGTGGCTCAGTGGTTGAGCCTCCACCTATGAACCAGGAGGCCATGATTCAATTCCCAATCAGGGCACATGCCTGGGTTGGGGATTCATTCCCCAGTAGGTGGCATGCAGAAGGCAGCAGATTGATTACTCTCTCTTCATTGGTGTTCTTATCTCTTTATCCCTCTCCTTCTCCCTTCCTCTCTGAAATTAATAAAAATATATTTTTTAAAATGAAAAAGATAGTAAGATTGCATGCCCCTCCCCCCCAAAATCAGTTAGTTGTCTTTATCATCACTTTTCTTCCAAACTCATTGGCTTAAACAATAATCATTGTTTCTACTTGTGTGATTGTGTTGCACTGATAGAAGAGGGTTCAAGACTCGCTGAGTCTGCTGTGGATCAGCTGGTCTTGACGTTTCCCCACAGGTTTCAGTCAGGCCTGTTCAAGATCTGCTCATCCCGGGCAAAGGACTTAGGGTGGAAAAATGTCCAGGGGATGCTTTTCTTATGACAATGGCATTTTTTTCCTTGCATGGACTTTAGTAATATGCTATTGACTGAAGTGTCACTCAGCTGGGCACCAAACCCAGGAGAGGAAAAGCACACTCTGTCCATCATATTAATCCTCACCATGGTAATCCTTTATGTTAAAGTAACACAAAGCACATGGCAAAGCTCAATATAAGTGGAGCTTGGAGGTTGAAAGTTGTAAAACGAGTGACTATTTCTGAACAATAATCTAATATACCATATGCTCACATATTCTAATGAATTGTTCCAATGCTAAACCTCATTAGCTCTTAGCATCAGGATATGCAAGAACATACTTATAAACCAGAGGGCTTCTTTCTCTAGCAAGAGAAAGAGGGTCTATGACAAATTTAGACTATAATACTAGCCTTAATTTTGTTTTGTTTTTTAATATATTTGGAAGACTGTATATGAAGAATTCTATTCTTTATAATATGAAAAAGTTTAATTTCATATGATCTCTATGATTTTCTACTTAGATTACTAAATATTTTAATTATTTGAAAAGAAGATAATGTTTAATCTACTTGAGTTATAAGTAAGGATATTAAGTTCTTTTGTAGCTAAATATTGAGGCAAATTCATTTGAATCTTGATTGAAACATTTTGACAGAGAGTGGGAGTTATAAACCACAAGGTTGGATTAATATAAATTGATTTGTCTAAGGTTATTTGTTTAGATAATGGAGGTAATAGAAGGAGGGCCCAAGGTCTCCGGGAACTGATGTTCTGAGATGTCCCATCCTGTCATCATGTTCAAAGCAAGTTCACATTGGGGCAACTCCATTTAGGCAGGGAAAATTCAATTAAAATCAATCTGTGGACTGAAACTCCCAGGAGTATCAGGGTAGAAATATGTAGATCTCCTTGTCTTAACAAACTATGCTAACAAATGATATTTGTTGGCCATGTCTTGGCTCCCTCCTGTGTGTGTGTTTTCTAGAATGTGAATATGATCCTGGGTATGAATTACAGTGAGTGTGTATTTTATCTCTTATTCACAGTTTTTGCATATGTCTCTTCCTACTTAGAAAATATAATAAATTATATCCTCATTATAGGTCTCTCTTTCAATAGCTCTTATCATGTGGCTTCTTGTTTTATGGATTGAGATATGGGTTGAATTGTCTTATCCCAAACCTAATGATGGACAGAAAGGACTGTTATCATCATTGTATGATTCTGACATGGATAACAGTCCTGCTCTGTAATTTGATAGTTGTGAAGGCATTTTACTACACACACACACACACACACACACACACACACACACAATCAATTTTAAATAAAAAACAAATATTAAAATATATACATGTGTTTTTCAATGTGGGTATTACCTTGCAAGTGGCAACCAACTTCATGTACTTTAAAGTAGTATCTGAAATCAGATTGGGGGGAAAAAACAGACAACCTGAAAAAGTGAATTACATTTTTTTTCCTTGTAATCATTAGTTTTAGAGACCACAGAAGTATTTTTTTCGCCTTAGAGTAACCAATAGAATCATTGGTTAAAACTTCATAAATAAATAAAATCTCTAGCAAATAGTACTGTGGAGACTTCATTTCGTTACTCTGACTCACTATAAGTCATAATAAAATAATACTTAGTGACAGTCTGAGATTCATCATAATTTGAAGTAATTAACATAGAAGTTCAAAATTTTTCAGCGTGATTATTGACATGTGCCCTGCTCTGGAATCATGCATCCAGCCACTCTGTATAGAGAATGAAACTGCTAACATTCTCAACTGCTTGTCCATGCTGGAAACTCTCAGCAACAACCTCCTTGATATCCTATATCTGCCTCCTGATTATATGGAGGAAAAGAAACTTTGCAGGACACATTATCTCCAAAAGTCTCCCTTAATTTCTTAGCACCGCCTATAAGAGATTATGGATAATGAGAATTTGTTAAGGTACTGAGGATAATTGGTGGGAATTCTTGTTGTCTGTTTAGCAGGTTTCTGGAATTATAACTGTCTATAGATTTGACTGTTTTTTAATCCCAATCTTGATTCAGTCTTGATTCTTCTTGACTATGATCTCCTAGTTGAAACCTCCATAACACAATTGTCATCTTTTTTTGGGAAACGGACTTGGTCTTAAACTAATCTCTTTTGTTCCACCTCCATTGTTGAATACCCTAGGAACTATAATAATTGATTCATTGACTATTGGGTAAATACATATTCAATGGCATGTGTCATTGGGCTAACTGTAGTAAGTAATGGACTAGAGGGGAAAAAGTAAAGATTTGATTAAAGGTAATTATTAAAATATTGACTTGAGCAGCTCAGTGATTAGTGATAACATTTGCTAAAAGGAGAAATAATATACTATTATTTTTCCTAAATTCTTAGTTATTCAGAGGAAATGAAACTAGATTGAGCTTTAAGGAAAGAATTCTAATTAGAATTTGAACTTCAATATATAGCACAATATTCAAAGAATGAAGCAGAATGCTCAGCAAATGTGATTTTCCCCCTCTTTCTTGATTATTTACATTCAGGAATAAAGGTCTTTGAATAGGAATTTGTGTACACACTCAGGTTTCCTAAGAACCAGCGCTAATCACCACAAACAGTACATCTTACATCTTAGCTTCACGTGAAGGAAGAAAAGTATTCTTTCTGATGACCATTCTTGGCTATATAGAGAGAATAAAAATCTTTCAAGTGACAGTTTTGTTTCACTTTGTGCCTTGAGCTGGATGACATTATTGTTCATGTATTATTCCCCCCCACCCCAATAATTCTCTCAGTAAATAAGCAGCAAGCCTGGATAAGAGCTTTATTTCCTTGTTTTCGTGCAAGAATCACAGTTCAGAGATGGGTGGGGTTGTCAACATTACAATCATATTTAGAAAAGGAGAAAGTTATTGGCAGTGTCCCTCTAAGGATTTTTCAGAATATAAGTATTGAACAAGTAACTTAGAATCTTATGCTCCACTGACACAGCAGTTGTCTGAATGAGTGTGAGGAGTGCCCAGGCTATGCAAAATGGACCTTGGAGGTATTCCTAACTCCTCTTGTTTCAATCCAGTCATTCCATGTGGTGTAAAACAATAATGATTAACCTAAGAAAAGTAAAATTCACTCAAAGAATGGGAAGGCAGACCCAACTTTACAGAAGTACCTAGACACCAGGTTCCTGGTTGAAGATCTGATCCCTAAGAGGACAGAGAGGGTAAGTCTATGTTAAATACATTACATTTGCAGGTGTCTTATAAGCATCCTTTATAGCATTTATGACATAAGCATTTGTCTCTTTAAATAGTCTCGAACCAAACCATGATATATTTGAATTGTTAGGTAAATGATAGCGCAAACTATTATTTGGGAGGTGATCTTTTGTCTTTATTCACTGTGTTCTTTCAGGAAAAAAAAATATTATGACAAGGTAGCCTGAATATCTAATGATCTAAATGGTAAATAGCCAAAGAGTTAGCATTGTGGACCAAGTGAGCACTGCTGCCACATTGATGGTTAACTTATTTAATTCTCTTCACTATAGGACTAAAAACATAATTATAGTGGTTTTAAACATAACAATTCTTTCAGGGAGCAAAATAGTCACAAATGATAAAATATTACAGATAAAAACACAATTTTGAGCAGTTAGTCTTAAGAAGAAAAACAATCTTCAATTAGTGAAATTCCACTGCTTTAAAGAAATGGTCAAGTAAGCAATCAATTAATAATCTTATTAATTATGACTGAATCTTAACTGTTTCAACTATGAATATAAAAGTTGACTTACTTGCTTGCAAAATACTTTGATGTGAATTTATTACCTTTGAAAGGATTCAATTTAGTTCATGGCTTTCCAGTAGACTTTAATCACCTCTATAAAACACATAAACAATAACCATACAAATTAATTATAGTAAACAAGCATATGCCCCTTTTTTATCATTATGACTATACTTGACTATATTCCAGAGATAATGTCACTTGGGTTTTCAAACAAGTCAGCGTCATTTTCCTACATTATCTGGTAGATTGATTTTTAATTTTTTACTAACCCCCATACTCTTTTCCATAATGGCTATACCAGTTTACATTTTTACCAACAGTGTACAAAGATTCCCTTTCTCCATATCTTTACCAACACTCTTTATAACATCTGTGAGGTAATATCTCACTGTGGTTCTGATTTTTATTTCCCTGATGAATTTTGATTTTTTTATATATCTTTTGGCCTTTTTAATGTCTTCTTTTCTGGAATATCTATTCGGGTTCTTAGCACAATTTTTATTCAGTTTATTTGAGTGAGGTTTTTTTTTTTGTTTTTTTTTTTTTAATTGATGAGAGAGAAATAGAGAGATAGAGATGAGAGAGAGAGAAGGGGGGGGGGAGAAAGAGATATCAATGTGTTATTCCTCTTAATTATTCATTCATTGGTTGATTCTTGTATGTTCTGTGACCCGGGATTAAATCCACAACCATAGCATATTGGGACTATGTTCTAACCAACTGAGTTACCTGGCCAGGGCTTGATTTCTTTTTTTAAGCTAATACATTGTTGAGTTTCTTATTATTTTGGATATTAGCTTGTTACCTATATACAATTTTCAAATATTTTTCCTGATTGTATAAGTTGCCTTTTATCCTGTTGATTGTTGCCTTGGCTAGGGAGAAGGCATTTTAATTTAATGCAATTTCACTTGTCAGTTTTTGTTTTTATTGCCTGTGATTTTGATGTCATATCCAAAGAAATCATTGCCCAATCCAACATCAATAAGCGTTTTTTCTAAAATTTGTTTATAAAAGCAAAAAAAGAATAAAATAATTAGAAGTAAACTTTAATAAATAGTTCAAATACTTGTACACTAAAAATTAACCATTGCTGGAAAAAATTTAAAAAGACACAGATAAATAGAAACTCATCCCCTGTTCATGTATTGAAAGAGTTAATATTATTAAAATGTCCATACCACTCAAAGTGATATATAGGTTAATTGAAATCCCTATCAAAATCCCACTGATTTTCTTTACAGAAATAGGAAAAAAACTGTAATTCATATGTAACCACAGATGCCTCAAATATCTAAGGCAGACATGAGCATAAGAACAAAGCTGGAGGCATTAATTTTCCTAATTTCAAAATACATGACAAAGATGCAGTGATCAAACAGTATGATGCTGGCATAAAAACAAATAAGTAGACCAATGAAACAGAGTCCAGAAATAAATAAACACTGTTACCTTCAATTGATCTTTGACAAGGGTGCCAAGAATTCACGATGTGGAGTGGATAATCTGATTAGTAAATGGTGTCAGGACTACTGGATATCCACATGGATACAAATGAAATTGGACACTTATCTCACACTATATGCAAAAATCAACTTAAAATGGATTAAAGACTTAAAGACTTGTAACAGTAAAACTACGAGGTGTACATAATATTTTACATGTTAATTCCTCTAAAGTTCATGCCAGGTCTGTGAATTAAGGACTGATTTCACTCACATTTTGCAAGAGAGAAAACTGAGGGATTGGATAATTTGACTAATATCATGTGGTATGTATTGAACTCATAAATTGAGCTTCAATAATTTAGCTACATAATCTGTGTACTTGGTCTCTCAAGTATAGACACTAAAATAATAATGAGATCAAAAGGTAACCTTCTGGAAATATAAAGAAAACACTCTGGACCTTAAAATACTAATTTTCTTAATATTTAAAGTTAGGTTATAATAGAAGGCTTTCACACAATAATAACATTATGATCTCAGTTTTATGATATCCAGTGCAAGCATATATATTTGTAGTTATGTATTGCCTGTGTATAGATGTTATCACACATATTCTTATTATGATTGGTTAGAGTAACATGAGACATTTGAATGTGACTCTTGGTACAAGTAAGCATGTAAATATTTAAATAGCAGCCAAAATACCTTCTAAATTTTAGAACCTGTTGAATGAGCAAATATGAGTTGTCATAAGACATTCTAGGTCAATTCTTACATACTTGTTTGAAAAAAATATAGATAGAGAATAATTAAAATCCAATACCTTACTAGGTTTAATTAGCAATATTATCAATGACTACAAGTCCTTTGAAATTAGCATAAAGAATCTGAAAATGCATTGTTCTGACCATATAATGCTGTTGTTAACATTCTGTGATTTGAAGACTGTCATGATGGTTCTTTGTTTAGAATGAAAACATCCAGGTAATGAAACATTGTGATGGTCATAAAGTATAAAGCTTAAGATGATTGGACTTCTGGTGTGTAGGTTGATTTAACAGATTTCATTAGCATTTCACAGGAGTAATACTAATTTGAGCTAAAATCCTTTTACCAGCTGTCAGAATATTTATTTGCAAGTTGTTGTATAGGGTGGCCTCAGCACATGACTTCTTTAGCTTTTTATCATAATAACTGCCCCTTTGGGTGAGCTGAAGATTTACCAATGAGCTTTGTCTCAGTTGCTGGCAATCAGGCATGCATGTGACAGAGCACCATGGTGCCAGATGGCTTTCAACCTCCAGCATTTAAGAGGGCAATTCCAACCAACCAGAGGCTCTTACAGCAATTGTGCATCTGTTTATTCAAAATGAATGCATCCGTTGCCTAGTGTGGACCCAGCATGGGAGTAGCTGTTAAGAGTAAAGGATCCTAGAAAATTATATGATCTAGTTAACTATTCAAATATTCAAATCTCTTAGTAGTTAAAAAGGGATGAGCTTATAAAGGAAAGAGTTCACACACACACTCACACATTCTCATGGACACATACCACACACACACACACACACACACACACACACACACACACACACTCATTCATCCAGAGAAGCACAGGGAGCTGTCCTGGTCTGTTTCTTTACTCTTTGAATACACTAGGACTCTTCAGAGACTATCATAATTGAGTTATAGCCATCACCTATATATGAGATTCCAGCTTGAGCCATGGCAAGTCTAAGTAATAGATTGAAAAATACAATTATTGCTTACCTACAGAATTCCTTTGCTTGAGAGGTAAGGCATATATATCAGAAAAGTTGTCGTCTTTTTTTCCCCAGGCCTATTCAATAAATGAACATTACACCAGGATTCTTACACAGAGTATCTCTGAAATGGGTTTTGTATTGATTTTTGTAACTACCCTGTTAGATGACGTTATCCCTTAGTGTGTCAGGTTTAGACTAGTCCGCCCGGAGCAGGTCATTGAGGTGATAACTGTCATTTGGAGGGACAGAAAAGCAATCATAGCTTTTTCATTACTTACTGTTTTCCCCCTGCGAGTGTGGGATCATTTGACATATTATGGCTTCTGTGATTTAAGCTGCATTCTGAAATTAAGTGCTAGAATATCATGCTGTGGGTTTAGAAAAATCAACTTGATGTCACAGAACTGCAGGTCCTGTGGGTCACACATATCCATGATCCCCTCTTGATATTAACATAAAATTATAAGAAAAACAGTTTGTTAACTATATAATTTAATATACCTATACAGTGTGTCTGAAAACTGTTGCATGCAATCCAGCAAATTATAGTTTCTTATATTTTTTTAATTTTTATTTATTGCTATGAAAAATACTATTAACTATAAAATCAGTTTTATCACAAATATGAATTGAAAGCATCTGCATTTTAAAAATTATAATATGTAATGATAACATTAATTTTTAAGTTAAATCATATTTTTCTAGAAATTGTAGTTGGATAGTTCAAACTAAAAGTATGAGAGCAGCCAAAAAAAGAAAGGTAAAAATGGAACATACAGAACAACTATTTCTAAAAGTAACCAAGAACAATCAAGGGGGTAAAAAAGCAATATATAAAAGAATACAATATATCCACATGGAGTGGTGACAACCTGTTTTTTAAGTGTCACTATTATGATCATACCAGGTGCCCATCAGACCCCCACCACATGTTGTGCTGTAAAAATCAGGCTGAAACACCCTGGTAGAGACTGATGTCAAGAGACTGATGCTTCCCAGGCTTTACACTCTAAGGACTTATATGTTTAGTTAGAGGCCTGGTGCACAAGATTTGTGCATGGATATGGTCCCTAGGCCTTGCCACCAATCAGGGCAGAACAGGTTCCCCATCTCCCTGCTTCCTGCCTCCTCCTTCCTTCCTTGCTTATATGCCACAATTGTGTGTTTTCCACCCTCCCACTCCTCTTTGACTCACTCTCTCAGCACCCCACTGCCACTGCTAGTCACCCGCCATGTTCCATGGTGCCCTCCCCAACAGTGGTCAGCACATGTCATAGCAAGTGATCAAACTCCTAGTTCCAGGTTGAAATCCCTAGGAAACATTTTGCATATTAACTATATATATATAGGCTAGAGACCCAGTGCATGAAAATCATGCATAGGGGAGTGTCCCTCAGCCAAACCTGCACCCTATCCAATCTGGGACCCCTTGGGGAATGCCCAACTGCCAGTTTAGGCCTGAAACCAGAAGTAGGACTTCACTCTCGCAATCCAGTACCACTGGCCCCTAACCACTTGCCTGCCTAATGCCCCAACTGTTCTTCCCTGCTGGCCAGTTCATTCCCAACTGCCCTCCCTTGCTGACCTGGTCACCCCCACTGCCTTTCCCTGCCAGTCTGGTTGCCCCTGTCTCTGTCTTGACCCCCACCTCCATGGCTTTGTCCACAAGGAAGTCAGACATCCAGAAGATGGCTAGTTGACCCAGTCTAATTAGCACATTACCCTTTTATTAGTATAGATAGATTATATAGGATAGGATTGCTTACATAGGAGAAGAGTCTTTTTCAGCAGGAGGAGATGCTCTTGGCAGACAAAAATACATAAACCCTATATCTGGACTGATAACCATCCATATGCACTATACTGCCAAACTAGTCATTAAAAAATTGAACTGCTTTCTCACACCTTACACCAAACAGCTGTTTCTCTTAAAACCCCTCCTCAACCCCCGCCTTAGGTTCTGCCTTTGCAGTTCACCCAGATTAGGTTCTGATTGGTCAGTTTCTATTTCAGTCATGATAAAAAACTCTGCCTCCTAGCAGCTATTGGCTCCTCATAGTTCACCAAGATTCAGTTCTGATTGGTCAGTTTCTATGCCAGTCAGCATCAAAAGCTCTGCCTCCTAAGCAGCCATTGGCTCCTCTGGGAAATCCAGAATGGCTCTGCCTTCACATGGGTGCCAGCCCTTCAGTCATGCCCCCAGTCCACTACTAGGTGTATCTCTGGCTGCTCTGAGAACCGGAACCTCAGGTCTGTGGCAATTTTGAATTCTCATCTCTGACCTAACCTTCTTACAGTGCAAGCTCTGTGAAATCAAGCAGTTGTCTTGTTCATTCTTTGTTCACCCACAGACTTTACCTGTGTCTATACATCTATGCTAGTACCACATTGTGACTGGTCAAATGGTCATTTTGGTTGTCAAGGCCACTGCTTTTTTACATATAGAGATTATTTGGAGATTTCCTATGGTTAATTTTCATAGAGCTTTGCATGACTTTCCTTCCATTCTATCCACTGGTTCTGTTCAAACAATTGTGTGGTTTTTTTTATTAACTAATGTTTTCAAACTCATCTTATCTCTAAAATACCCCTGACTAATATTCTCAAGTCATTCTCAATCTGAAATTTCCAAAAAGGCCAATTTTAATAAACCTTCCAATGATGACTTTCATTCATTTCTAAACTATTCTGTTTCCACATTTTGGTCTTATCCTATTCCTTATTTTATCACATCTGTTTTTCCTTTAACTAAGACCATCACCCTTGGAACTTGAAAGGAAGTGAAAATATCCTCCTGTTGAACTAAACAAAAATGTTTAGTTCTTATTCATTGGATGTTTCTGTAATATTATATATACTTATTTTCTTCTTGAACTTTCTCCTCTCATCATGTTGCTAAGAGTTTGTTCTCCTGTTTGTCTCCCTATTATTATGGACAGTCTTTTAAAAAATTATCATATTCTTTTTAAGATTTTGTTTTAAATATCATATTCATTGTCTGTTGATGCATTACCCCAAAACTTAGCCTCTTAAAATAACAATGTGAATTATCTTGCATATTGTGGTTCAGGAATCAGGACATGACTAACTAGGTACTTTCTCTCAGATATTTCGACAAGGCTGCAATTAAGATGTTGGATAAAGTAGAAGCCTCATCTGAAGACTCACCTTTTGGCAGGATCTGTTTCCAAACTGAAATGGTTCCTGCAGAATTCAATTTCCCGCTAGCTGCTGGATTGAGAGCATCAGCTACTAGATGACTGTTGGCTGAAGTCCAGCCTTACTTCTTTGTCACTTTGGCCTCCGCAACGTGGTGCTGGTATTATCAAAGCAAGCAAGCCAAGAGGCGATAGGGCCAGACTGCAAAAGAAGATAGTAACAATGCTTTGTTCATCAGAAATATGGCTTTCCCTCACACAACCATCTTCCATTGGTTAGATGCAAGTTACACATGAGAGGGTTCTATAAGCCTGTGAACACCAAGGAGATGGAGGTCCTGGGGGAGAGGAGTAGTACCTATGACAAATATTACTTTTTCTGCTCTTCTGCTTTTAATAGTTTTCTTACTCCCTGTATTCACATGCATTTACCTATGACTTATATTCTCTGTTGAATCATACATTTATCATGTACTTTATTTTCATCATGAGTTCTGGGCCTCTTTCTTTTAACCCATGCCAGAACCTTCCAAACTCAGTATTTTACTGACTGAATGTATCATCAGTTTACTTCCTCCTGCCCTCATGCTGCCAACACTCTCTCCACAGATTTTCTCTTGTCCCTGCTACTGTATTTGCTACCTCTATGACTTTTTAGCTGGTTGCTGAGATAGAAACATAAACATCATACTTGACCACTCTATCTTTCTCATCTTTCTTATAATGAGCAACCTTGGAATTCTATCGATAATTAGAAAACATCTTTGAACTCCCTTTCCCAGCCAGATACCCATCAGCACTCCTTGGGCTTAGAGCATACATATTTTTTTTAAGTTTTTACACATGCCCCCCTATTATGTCTCTAGTTTCCCTGTCCATGTTATTGGTTCAACCCTGAATGTCACTGTAAAAGGGAAATGTCACTATGTTTTGCTCTGACTAATAACTAATACTTCAATACTACTCCTGTTGTCTTGAGGCTGTTGGCCAAACACCTTGCACATGTTAGCAAGATCTCTATGGCCTGTGTTCCACCTATTCTCTGGACTCATCTTCCGATTACCCTCATCTTCAGCTAAGAGGAACCAATTACACTTTCTCAAATGTTTTGCATAATATTATGTGCTTGCACACACAGTTTTTACTACCTGGAACACTTATTTCAGGCAGCTTCTCCAAAGTTCTTTCTCTGGAATACTAAAACAGGCACTCTTTCCCCTGCTATCCTAGGCTAGCCTTTAAGAGGGCACTTAGAGAACTGTATCATATATCACAATATAAGAACTGGTTACTGTTTTGTTTGTTTAACTTGCCACGCTGTGAATTTTTTGGACAGGTTATATGTTTGATTGCTTTATCCATTCATGGCACTGAGCACAGTGTCTTAAACATCAAATATTGATAATATTAAAAAACACACATTAAATAGGATTTAAATGAATTAATGGCCGTACACATGTCCTATACACCTCACAGTCTCTGAAAAAACAAGGCCTTTCATTACCTGCTAGGATGGATAATTCCACCAAGGTTTTCAAATGAATTTTGTTTACTGAAATGACATGTTTTGAAATAAAAACAATACTCAGAAATAGGAAATAAACAGAAGAATGCGTCATGGATACAGGTATCCAATTTGATTATATATTATTCTTTAGATATTCATATGGTTTATCACTTCATTTTGAAAGCAAAGTTAAGTGTGTCCTTTCTTTTTGAGAGGAATAAACCAATAAGGAAAAAAATATTGGTTAAGCACGAATGATGAGATATTAAGTCATGTCATATAAATTATTCCAATAAAACACCCTTGGAATTTTCACCATTTATAAACAGGTTTTTATAAAATAATTGTTATCAAGAGGTTCAGATAAAAAATTTTAAAGAGATAACTCTTGCAGAAATTGTGAGAGATAAAAATGATAATTTTACTTGATTTAAGAATTATGTAAACAGTGAATTTGAACATTCTGTTATTTTAGGAATTGGAATATCTTTAGAATATTTCTTAGTTGGGAATCTAAAGCATCTTATCAGCAATGCTTAATTAATGCCCATTTTTTAAAGGCTTAAGATAGAGAAACAGAAATACAATATCATGAACATTTATTTCAGCTGAGTAGAATATTCTGTCTGTCCTGGGAATTTATCAAAGCTTCCTTATTCCTTCTAACAGATGAACTCAGCCATAAAGTTACATACACACACAGATGATGTCTGAAGCTTTGAAATTCCAAATAAGGTCCATAAAAATATTTTTTCTTTCAATCATATTGTGTGCTATGGCTTCTTTTCAGCATAGTAATACATGGTTTTAAATTTTTTTCAATTGACTTGATAAAAGTATGCATTTTAGCATAAGAATCTTTAGCAGAACTTGATTTCAAAAGTGTATCTAAGTTACTTAAAATTTGTATTCATTATCTTGAATAGAAACACAGAGGATTAGTATTCAGAATTGTTATTATATGTCCTGATTCATGTGTCCATAACTTACGATGGGCCTTTTAATAGAGACTATCCTTGCAGGCACAGACACTGTTTCCAATTGAAATTGGAGGAAGTGAGCTTCTCTGTAGGATTCTGCACACACAGGTTCCCATCATTCACTTAAGCCAACAGTGTGGCTCTCTTTGTGGATTTTCTTAATCAGTTCATCTCCATTCAGGAATGTAAAAGGACCTTAAAGTAGTTTCACATGGACTGCAAAACCACACAAGAAAAGATTATAGCCCATCTTGTCAGCACTTCTATTATATTCCAATCGGTCTATTTTGAAAAAATTGAGGAAGGCAAAGGGAGAACTTTAAGTGGCACTTAGGAAGGCTTTCCAATTTGATAGGATATAAGTTTTTGTTTTAACCACAAATGCAATCAGAATAAGTCAACCAATAAGTTTATCTTCATCTTTAAAAATGATGAGTACACATGCAAATATATTTCTCAGAACCTACTTAATGCAGTGAATTGGGAAGGCTAACTCATTTTAATAATTTGTTTTAAAGCAAAGTCCAGGTGTGTGTTTTGTTTTTTTGTTTTGTTTTTCTTTATTGATCAAGGTATTATATATGTGTACTTACCACCCCATTACTCCCCAACCCCACCCCCCACTCGTGCCCTCACACCCTTAATGTATATGTCCATTGGTTATGCTTATATGCATGCATTGAAGTCCTTTGGTTGATCTCTCCCCTTTCCCTCCACCCTCCTCTGCCTTTCCTCTGAGGTTTAATGACCTGATTGATGTTTCTCTATCTCTGTTTTTGTTCATCAGTTTATATTGTTCATTATGTTATACAAATGAGATCATGTGATATTTATCTTTCATTGACTGACTTATTTCGCTTAGCATAATGCTCAAATGTAATTGTTAATGGAGTCAGGTCACCAGAATGGTGGCATAAAGAGCTCCGTAAATTTTCTGCCCAAAAATCAATGATAATATTTTTTAAAAAGTGTCAAAAAAAACCCACATAATTTCGGGTCTGTAGATAGTGATCAAAGGTATACAAAAATTAATAAGCTTTTTTTTTTTTTCAAGAAAATCTATCCAGCCATCAGTCAAAACAGTAGAACTTTGTAGTGTTTTGGTCTAGGGATAATTCTGTCCCACTATCAAGCTGTTAGCACAGGGATTTTAAAGAACTATGCAAGCTGGGTGCATAACAACTTTGTGGCTAAAGGGAACTGAATTGATCTCAAACAGAGCACTAAAAACCCAATGCCCAAAGTAGTCATTGGAAAAAGTAGCCATTTTAATGACAAACAAATTGGGAAAATAATACTGTATATAGTCTGAGGTTGTGATCCTGAATGGAGTAAAGGATGGACCAGCCAACAGGCCAGAAGTTTAGCAGGAAGATAGATATAGGGAATGAGACAGCCAACAGAAGATTTTATAAGCTTGTGAGCTTTATTCCCACTTACTTCTGCCTGTCAAGAAGAGGTAAGTGAAAGTCAACAGAGTTTGCAAAAGCCTGGTTTGAATGTGATCTACAAGGCACACACAGAGCCATGAGCAAGTTTTGTAAGTCTGCTGGGCTCCAGGTGTCTGAACAAATTTTCTGATAAATCACACACTGAGCATTAACCTTATTATATGGCCCCATTATTGGCCCCAAAATTAAATTAAGACCAGAATTAAAGCCAAGAATTTAGCAAAAAATTAGCAGAGATATCAGTGGCTACATAGTTCTAGAGAGACAGAGTTTACAGAATGTATCTAGGTATGTCATTAATCTAATTAATAAGTTGATACCTAAGGAAATAAGTTATTGGATAAATAAATGTATATAGGAGAATAAATGAATCTCCGGTGCAGAAGAATTCCAAACGATTTATATGGATCCTTTTCCCTCAAAGAGGTGGACCGTAAGTTCGCATTCCTTAATGGTGGGCTGTGTATACTATATCTCTTTCAAAGATTACAGTGCAGAGAGGAGAAAATAAGGAATTTATGTGGAGAAACTTGACAAACATTAGCTTAGCCAGGTGATCAAGATTAACAGCAATAGTAACAAGTCCTATTGATAGCATGCACCTCAGACTTGCTGTAATAAGAATCTTTGACCTTCTTGGTTTCCCTCCCAAACACATGAACAAAACATCAGACAAATCCCAGCTGAGGGACACTCTACAAAATACCAGACTGGTTGGTATTCCTCAAAACTGTTATCACAAACAAGGAAAATCTGGAAAAGGAGCCTAATAAGGTATAAGGACTAATAAATGTAATGTGGTCGACTGGGTGGGGTCTTGAAATAGAAAAGAGACATTATTTTTAACTGTTTGTGATTGAGTATCAAATGATGTGGGTGGGTGTGATAAGTTGGGGGAATGGTGTTTGGGTGAGTGGAATGGACACTAGAAAATAAAGATAACCTTGTGTTAAATTAATTGAGATAGACATTTTATCTTTTAAAAGTATATATATATATATATACATATATATATATATATATATATATATATATATTATTGTAGAATACTTTATCACAGCCTGTGTTCTCTTTTATTTTTATCATTTTTATGAAAACCATAATCCTGGACATCACATCTTTGTTGATACAGAGGGTGAATAATTCATGTGTTGTCAATTCAAAGGAGTTTGTCTTTATGTTTTGACCTTTTTAATTCTAGCTTGACTTATTGTGTTGTTCTTTTTCTAACTAAAGATAAAGAGGAAAAGTTTGAGGAATATAAAAGTGTATTTAAATACCCTTCTTTCAGATCTCATTCACCTACAGCTTTATTTTCAAGCCAAAACTATATCTTTCCTGACCTATATTCTTAAATACCAGTAATTCCTTTCAAAATGCAAGGGTAAATAATGCTGGGAGTGCCACTTAATTATTTATCATTTCCTAAGGATTATAGCTGCATTTTCCATTTTTCACCTCGTTCAGTTTCAGTGAAATATCACAATGCTCTTAAAACAGTATTTGTCAAGTCTTTACTGCGTGTCTGGCTCTGTGCTAGGCTGAGGGTCAGACAAATAAAATAATCATCCCCTCTCTGAAAAAAAAATTACTGGAGATACATTACAAATGTGTCATAGCAGTTGTGGAATTGAACAAAGCGACACCTAAAGCACAAGGTGAGAAGAGACTGACCAGAGATGTATGTGAGTCCAGGTGACAGACAGGATTTATGACATTTTAGGGATTTGGACTTCATCTTATTGATAATAGAAAAAGCTGGAAGAATAGATACAGATGTGTGACCTTATCAAAGCTTTGTTTTAATTATAACACTTTGGTAGTAGAGTGAAGGATGCCACTTTTTATTCCAGTCAGAGTAGGCTGTGGAGACAATAAGCAGGGAAATCAGTTGAGAGGTCAATTTCATTGGCTGGGCAAATGGTGAAGAAGATCTCTGTTAAGACAGAACAAACAGGATAGAAAAAAAAAGTGTTCAATATTTATGAGGTAACATCTGCAGTTCTTAGTTATAGCGAGGAAGGTTGAAACTGAAGACAAGTGTGCGGATCCAGATTACAAAATGGTGCTGGGTGGATTGTGATGCCATTAACTGCCAGAAAAAAGACAATGGGGAACCAGCTGGAAGAGGAAGATCTTAGTTCATGATGAGGTTGAATAACTTTGAGATGTTATTCCATGCTTCTATGTAGCCATATTTGAACATATTGAGCAATTTCTAGTCATTAAAAGTTGAAGAAAATATGATAGTATAGGAATGGAAATGTATAGATTCATCAGAAAAAATGGATGGCTGAGATCTAGAATTAGCTATCCAAGCATTTCCAGCAGCAGGGTCTATGGATTTTGAACTGGGTGGATATGCTCTCAGGGCTCAGATCCTGTCTATGATACCCAGAAGTCAGAACAGAACCTCAAAGCTGTGTATCTAGCTTAATTTATGTAATTGTCACATTTTATTGAATATTATACATATTCAATAAAATATATTTTTGGAATATATATATATATATATATATATATATATATATATATATATACCACACTACAGATGTACCTATTTATACAACTATATAGTTCTATTTCTCAAAAAAAAAAATCACAAAAAAATGATCACTGAGGATTCTCCTAGTTCCAAAAAAGAAAATTTATAAATGGTGGCAAAGGTAAGTACTCCTTAAGTGAATCCTATTTTAATCCTTTGCACTTCTCCCACCAACTTTAAACAATCAACCTGGAAAAAAAACAGCAAACTATCAAACTATTGGTTACCCTTCACCATATTTTTGTTTGCTAGGATGTTATTTCCTTGTAATATCTTTGTTCCATTTAAAGAATATTGATTTCTACAAATATCCTAATGAATATAGCCCACAGCATTGAACAATGACAAAACAAGGTTGCCCATTCACATTGTCATAGACTTAGGTTTGTTTAATGTTGAGGTTATTGATTTTTATAAATAAAAAAAAGCCTTAAGAATTTATCAAGGCTATTCACTTAAAGGAGTGTTGGCCAAAATTTCAAATTGTTTCTATCTGGGCTGGTCAATTTTAACACCTTTTGTTTCCCTCTCTTTCTAGACAATCATAGAAAACCACAAATGGCCCAATGCTATCTCCCCATGACCTTCCAATTGAGTCACCTCACATGCAACTTGGATAAACTTTGGAAAGCCTGCAAAAGGACAAGTAACCATCTTTAACACACCTCAAAATAATTGGATTATTTTCAACAATTATCTATTTTAATATTTTCATAATAAATTTAAAAATTGTAGTAAAGGACATTATAGAAAGAGAAGAAAGAAAGAAAGAAAGAAAGGAAGAAAGAAAGAAAGAAAGAAAGAAAGAAAGAAAGAAAGAAAGAAAGAAAGAAAGAAAGAAAGGAAGAAAGAAAAAAACTGACCGCTGGAATCCTGTCTCAGACATCAGATCTCAGGAATCCCCCAGCTCCATTTTTTAATGCTAAGCTTACACATGACTTCTTTTCTACTATCTGAAGCTTAAAAGTTTTACCTAAGGATTAAATAATGTTTTGCAGTGAATAAACTAAAGAAGATCTGTACAACAAAATATTTTTGGAAACCATTATTTTTATTTATGATTGATCTTGAGTCCTTTTTTTCAGATACTTCTTTGATCTTTGTTTAGACCTATTCTCCTCTCTCTTGCATTGTCCCCACCTCTACTCCCAAAATAATCAAAACAGAAAACCATCTTCCTAGACAAATGCAGATTTCTACTTGCTAATAAGCGTAAACTTCACCTTCAAAATGAAAAGAAAATACACACATTAGGGTGACATTAATAAGTTGAATGGTATCTTTCAAAAATGGTGTATCCCTTACAATAAAAATCTTAGCCTCTAGTATTTTAAAATGTGACTTTATTTAGGTGCAGGGTTGTTGAAGAGGTACTGAGTTAAGATGAGGTCATTAGGGTAGATCCTAATCCAATAAAATTGGTGTCCCTTTAAAAAGTAAATATTTGGACACAGTCATGCAGTCACACAGGGGGATATCATGTGTAAACAGAGGAAGAGATCTGTGTCTATATACCAAGGAACACCAAAGATTAACATCAGAAGCTAGCCTTCCTGAGTAAGGATTTTGCATTTTTCATTTTCTTTCCACCCTCCAGTATCTAATCTGGTCTGTCACATTTTAGGTATACAATAAATATCTGTTAAATATATGTGTTTTTTAGGAAATATGTGAGGTATACCATTTCTAGGAATCTTCTCATCATGACTGAGAATGGACAGAATGTCCCTCCCATATGGTCACTGACTATCCAAACTCCCCTCTATTGGATCAATTATCACTTGTTCTCCTATTACTCTCTGAACACCCCACCAGGTTTTGAATATTTTAAAGTCAAATGCTATTGTCCCATATTTTCAGGCCTCAATATCTTATATATCACATGGCAAAAAGAAGGTCTTCAAAAATCTGAGAAATTAATCTTACCTCTTTTAAATTTTATTTTGTTCTTCTAGTCTCTTGATTCTCAAATTTTTGTATTGATGGGCATTAAATATTTGTGTACAAATATTTTATGCTTTTTATAGTCTAAGCCCCTTGATGAGGCATGTCATGTTTGAGCATATTTATGTCTCATTCTTTTATATTTTCTAGTGTATTTTAAGAGCCAAATAAGGAACCAGTCTTTTCTATATACTAAAGATATTAAAATACTACTGCTAATATTGAAGATTGCTCTGATAGATTCAAATAAAAATCTGAAAAAAATAGGGTTTTCCTGCCTGTTATATACAGAAGCCCTGTCTTGGTAGCAAAATTCCAGCTATCATATTTCTGAGTTGAGTTCTGCCCTTGTCCTTTAAGAAAATCAGTGTCAGGCTCGGTTTTTAGAAGACTCAGAGATGATCTCCATGATACGACAACACGTATTTCTCCAAGGAAGCTGATGCCTCTGAGTTGAGTGTGGGTAACAGTCTAGACTTTTCTGCTATCTTGGATGATTCTCCTGATGAGACCTTCATTTCCCCCAGAATATTCAAGTAGCCAGGTTGGTAGAGCTAAAATAGCTGCACTACACATTGTATACATGGATATAAATGCCTTTGTACTCAGCAATTCTGCAAGGAACATGTGACTGCTTTAAGAGAATCTGTAGAATGTATTCAATGCAAAAAGGAGAGATTGACATAAGCAATAAAATGTGCATCCCATAACATCCTACACTTTTAATATTTGCATCAAAGCAATTGCTCATATAGATGCACTATGAAAATTCTTTCTCCACCTCATAGTAGGAGAAGATTTAGGGTTACCACATTACTGACCCCTACTCTTATGGAACATTGAATTTAAGAGGAGAGACAAACAAGCAGTAAACAAAAACAAATGTATAGTCTACTAGGAAGATAAGGGACATAGCTATGGAAATCTCAAGCATATATTTTAGTCTTATAATTACTCTTTATGTCATCCTTTCATACCTTTGTTCTGCTTCCTTACAGAGTATTGGGTTTTTTTTCTGTTATTTGACCATATTTCTATAATTTCAATCTTATCCTAGCTTTGAATGAAATAAAAATGCATACTGTAATGTGCGTAGCAAGTAAGATAAATATACTATTGTCTGTTATCACCTTTAATTTGGAGCTAAACAACAAAGCAAAACAAAGAAAAACAAACCAAATACTCCCTTTAAGTGACACTTAAGTATTTCTCCACTATGTCTTGTCACATTTCTTGTCTTTTCACCCTTTAGAGAAATAATTTTAAAAGTACCGATCATTCCACATTTTGTTTTTGTTTTTTCTTTTTATAAGATATTACTCCAAGTAAGGACTTATTTTCTCACCAGGAAGCTGAAAGAATATTGCCAACAACAGAGGAACACTCTTCAGTTAATTATTCTCAGACTTTTTTTTAGTAGTTTCTATAATGACCAACCCTTCAGTTATCTGAAAGCTCTTTCAAAGCTAGTTTCACCACCTCTCTCCCTAAATAAGGGCTTCTAAGTCCTTTTTCAGAGATGAGATTTATTTTTCTAATATTCATATTTATAATAAAACAGCATGCTAGCCCTGAGGACTGTTCAAAGGAGAAAACTGACATATATGTACTACCTAACTAGAAACAAATTGATAAACTTCTGAAACACTCTTTGAAAATGAATGCTAGTGCAGTCGACTTCCAGAGCAGCTTTTATGCCGCATCTTGGTACCCTAGAAACTGCTGTCAAGCTCCATTTTATTCCATGTGTGGCCTGACAGTTCTAAGGGGAAAGCGTATCCTAATTCTTCCAAATAAATTAGATTTCAGCCATCTTAAAATGAAAACACAGCCTCTGCTGAAGTTATAAACAGACCCTATTGAATAAAGTATCAACCGAAGCTCACATTGTTATCTCTCGCAGAGGTTCAGAACTGTAAGACAGCAATACCTTAATCATATCTTTGTAGTCCCAGTAATGCAAATTAATCAACAGCTTAATAGAATGTGAAAGTAGGTTCCTCTCATTGGGAGTGTATCACATTTGTCTACCAAAAAGTGCACATTAAGAGAGAGGGAAGGATTGAGGGATGATGAGAATGGAGAGAGATATGAGGTTATAAAGCATATTTTAAAGTCAGATTTAACACACTAAGAAAATAAATCTAAGACGTTGTAATAATTAACACACTTGTTTGGGGATGCTACCCAATCACACTGTTTCCTGCTGAATGCATATGAATTCTAATTCTTAATGTGTGTATTTCAATACATAGAGGCAAGTATTAGATTGGAATTTGGAAATATTTTAGATAAATGGAAGATAAGCAGGCATTTTTCCCAGTAGCATCAGGAAAAATACATTTGGAAAAAAAATGTTGGATTTAATTATAAAAGATTACTCATGAGCAGTGATACTAAACAGGAAAAAAAAATAAAAGATACCATAATTAGGGGTGGGGGAAGGAAGTAAAATGTCTTTATTTGTAGATGACATGCTCCCAAATGAAGACAACCCTAAAGATTCATCACAAATCCAGTAGAAAGAATTATGAAGTACACTGACATCTCAGGACACAAGATCAATATTAAAACATATTTTTATACACAAGCAAAGAAAATTCTATAATCAAATGAGAAATATATCCCATGTACAATAGCATTAAAATAATTTGACATCAATAAAATATATAAAAACCTGCAAAACTTGTACAGAAAAAAGTATAATGTTTTGCTGATAAAAAGTGAAAGTCTAAATAAATAGTAATAAATCCCATGCCCATGGATTGGAAGAGTTGGTGCATTTAGGTTACAATTCTCCTCAAATTGTTTTATAAAATCAATAGAATCAATACAATCTCCATTAAATTCTTGGCAGGATATTTAGCAAAAAATGACTAGCATATACAATATTAAAATGTCTATAAAAATTAAGTTTATATTGAAGAGCTCAATAATTTTGAAATAAAATTCTTAATTGGAGAAATTTTGTTTACTGGATCTTTGCACTATATCTTCTGTCTGGAATATCTCTTTTTTCAAGTCTAAATAAGGTTTATCACTCAATTCTTTTCAGGTTACTAGTTCAATGTTATTCAAAAGGTATTACCTGACCATCCTATACACTGACTGCCTCAACTGCACTCTCTTGTTTTCTTATGCTATTTTATATTTTCCAAAGCTCATCTCCTCATTTGATAAACATTTATGTTTTTATTTGTTACTTTTTGTCTGTTTCTTGAGGACATACCCCTCAGAAAGCAGGATTTGGGTCTGTTTGATTTATTGCTCAAGGAGTACCTAGGGCTCAGTTAACATTTATGAGAGAATGAATGAATGATTAAATGAACATCAGATTAAAATAATTATATTCATTCTACTTGAAATTAATGTCCATCTGAGATTAAACACTAAAGTGAAAGATTCTGAGGATTACCTGGGACTAACCTCAATAGCCACTGTATCACTCAGAGTACTACTAGAAAACTGAAGGCATACTAAAAATGAGACAAATTGGGAAGACATTAAGATTTTGAGACAGGCCAGGCCAGTGTGGTGCAGGATATATATCAAATTGGCCCTGTGCTTTGGACTTACTGGCTACACAAAAATTGTACCTTTTTCATCCAACAATATCCAGCAAATATTTATTCTGTGACTGTGACATGCCAGTCTCTGTAATAGCTACTAATTCTGTGTTGCTACATACAGAAATGCTGAAGGTGAATTCAGTATGGGTGCTCTAGTATGTTTCAACTCTGGAACTAAATAATCAGATTCTGGTAAAATCTGAACATAACCTTCTTATAATACCTCCCTGGCTCAGAAGTAGGACAATTTGATTTGAGAGTTAGGGAGGGAGAGATTATATCTCCCTACCATATGCCCATTGAGAATAAGGAAACTTGTATAAAGTCCTTAAATAACTCACTATGTTAATGGAGATTATAGATCAGAATAAGATTATGTAAATTTACATATGCATCTACACTAATAAAAGAGAAAGATGCAAATTGACCATACCTTTGTGACACCCATCAGCCAATCAGGAGTGTGCATGCAAATTAACCCAACAAAGATAGAAAGTTAATATGCATGCACAGGCACTGAGCAGCCAGGGGTGAGGCAATGGTGCAGGCATTCTCCACTGCCCCAGCAGCTCTGGGCCTCTGGGTAGTATGGGAAGGCAGAAAGGTGGCTCCAGATTGGAGCAAAGGTAGAAAGGTTGGTCTGGACTGGAGTGAAGGCCGTGCTGGCAGCCAGGGGAAGGAAGATTTCTTGCACAAATCTTCATGCATCAGGCCTCTAGTATACATATATGTAAATGGACACAAGATATAAATAATCTCATAAAATAAAAGCCTAATAACTAAATTGCCCAAATTGCAGAATGACTGACAGAATGACCCATCACTATGATGCACAGTGACCACCAGGGGGTAGACACTCAATGCAGGAGCTTCACCCAGCTCACAGAGGTAGGTGACAGGTGGTGGCAGCAGGGGGTGGGTTTGATGAGTGGGTGGCACCAGACCAGCCATGGTAGGTGCGAGCAGGAAGCCCTGATTAACCTACTGGTCATCCCACAGATTGGACCTGGTCACCAGCCAGGCCTAGGGACCATACACATGCATGAATTTCATACATCCAGCCTCTAGTAGATACAAATAATATAAATGTAGATACAGAGTTGTATCTATATGTGTATGAATGTATATGTATTAGATTAGATACAGAAATAGATACAGATGTAGATGTTGATGTTGTCAATAAATATGTAGAAACAAATCTAAAGACATTTATATTGGCATAGATGAAGATAGATATCAAGATCAATACAGATATTGATTAGCTATAGACGTATAACAGAAATAACCCTAATATTTAGCTCACCCATCAAACATTTACTAATAAAAAAAATTTGAAGAGTTTACAATAATGTCCCAACACATTACAACAGTGACAAATATAAAAAAACAGATTATTATTAAAATATCATAAAAATGTCCTTAATAACAGATCTGACCAAATATGTTCCTAATAAATTTTAGCTTAGTTCATTTGAGTCAATGCAGGTGAAAATTTTGCCATGCCTACACACTATGTGAAAGTTAGTTTACTAGTTAACAGATAAAGGTGAGTGAGGTAGATTTTAAGTGGAAATCATTGTCTGTGCAAAGACTCCTAAACTAGTGTCCCAAGCCCTATTTTAAGGAACCTTGAATTATAGGCCAAGGAGACAGGGCCAATGAATCAATCTCTTGCCTTTGACTCTAACATGAATGCTCATTTGCTTTGGACAACATTTTCACTACTTTCAAGATAACAGCCATTGAAATACGGAATAAAAAAATAAAAATTAAAAATAAAATAAAATAAAATAATAAAATAATATAATATAATAAAATAAAATAAAAAAGAAAGAAAAGAAAAGAAACTTTCTCGCCTGACCAGCGTGGCTCAGTGATCAACGTATGAACCAGGAGGTCAAGGTTCCATTCCAGGTCAGGGCACATGCGTGGGTTGCAGGCTCGATTCTCCATTGTGAAACATACAGGAGGCAGTCAATCAATGATTCTCTCTCATCATCGATGTTTCTATATTTCTCTTTCCTCTCCTTTCTTATCTTAAATCAATGAATATATATATGGAGAAATGCTTTCTATAGATGCAGCTTTTCACAGAGCATTTGGTTTTCACTTACAAAAAATGAAACAAAGACCTTTCTCTTTTAAATAATACTCAAAAATCACATCAAAAACACAAACAAAATGCATGCAAATGCTAGCTACAAGTGGTTCCCTACACTTGAAGAATTTGCATGTTCTTCAGAATCATTTTTCCTAGTAGCTGGTCCTAGAAAGGTCAAGCATTTGGCATTTCTTGTCTTTTCCTCTAGTCCTCATGTCTTCCTTAGTCCTGAGCATAGTAGACACTTTAAATTGCTTAACCTTGGGCTACAACTGGTTTAGAACAATACCCTTCAGATGATCATTTATTATTTTTTTTAAAATAGATTGTCATAGAAAGACTTCAGCAGAGAAATAAGTGTGAGGAATATTAAAAAATAAAAAAGCACAATTTAATTCAATAGATCAAATTCAGCCTCCTCTCTCCCTCTCACTTCTATATAATCATATACATGTATACACATAACTCAGTTTCATGGTCTGTGATCATATTATAATAATTCATTGATATACACACCTGATTTTTCACACTAATTTTAATTTAATAAAGAAGATTTTATACTTGAATTTTCTGTCCAACCTAGATATAAACTATGAATTGAGATTTAACATGGCTTGTGTTCTTTCATAAAACTAGTTAAATAATTACAGCATTGGTTATCATTTTTCCATATAATTACATTAATTTTAAACAGTTTGGTTCTATGAGGGTTTATATCCATTTAGAGATGAAGTTGTTTCTAATTATAATGAATAATAAATATACAAGTCCTGGTTCAATATAAAAATCATATTAACAGAGTCTATTGAAAAAATGTTAAAATTAGGCAATTTTACCTAATATTATTAAGAAAATAGAAGGAACGTAGAGAGTTCTTTGGGCATATTGATTTTGCAGTTGAGTAGTAAGTATCTATTTCTATGTAGCAATTATTAAAATACAACAGTCAAATTAAATAGTTTTTGTCAAGTAAGAAGGAATATGTTTCCTCCAATTATATACAAGGAGTGGAACTCACCCACTATAATTAGTGTGTGCACTGAAATAAAATGGACTGACATGGATGTATAAATATTAACAATAGGACACTTTATCACACAGTTTAACTGAAGTCTTGGAGGTTTGTGACCTCCAAGATATTGTGTGTGAAATACAATATCTTCTTAATTTAACCCCTCACCCTGGGTTGCAGTGCCCAGTGCCAAGACTCAGGGAAATTTTCATAGTTTGATTAACTCAAATACTAAAGCAACAATCTCCCAAACACAGGATCTTAAATGTGTCTGATTTATATTATTACTAATATTACTTATAGAAAATATAGATTGTTTTAGATTATAAAATAATATTTCTATTTAGAAAAACATTTCAAAATAATAAGAAAATTTTAAAATATTCTGATATACTCACTTATGTAAAAACATTTTCTATTACAGTTTTCTGAAAGAATTTTTGATTAATCTGAAGATTGCTTATATACTTATAACACACTAAAGGCTGTATTCACTCTATAGTTGGTCAGTTGACTTCACAGACATAGAGTGAGCATTATAAAATGTTCTGAGCAACTCCAACTTAGCCATTCCAAGGCTGACACTGTGATATCTATGTTTTTGCCACCCTATATTTACCTTCTCTGTGGCTTGGAGAAAGCCTGATTCTACAACCAATTTATAAGTTAGAAACATGTGCACCTTTGTGCTTATCATCCCCAAACATTATTTTTAACCATATTTAATTGTTTTCATATCCCTTCAATAAAACAGTAAATAAAAGTAATTTTATTCATATAGAATACAAACAAAAATAACATAAGCGATGAGAGGAAATTTGAAAAACCCTGAATCTTCACTTCTGTGTGCTGTTATTAGAGATAAACCACTGTTCTTACTGAGACCTCTTCTCTCGCTCCTTCTAAGCCCTCATCTATAATACTGTAGGGAACTCTTCACCATCAGGTCCTCATCCTAGTCCTCCTAGTCTTCTTCATCAGGGCTTACTCTGACCTGCCCCATGAGCTCAGGTTCCCAGTTTTCTCTCTTAATTAACATATTCCATTTTTTTTTAAATTTGCTTATTTGCTGTTTTTCCACTTGCTTTCTAGCTTTCCTATTCCCTTTTCTCTCCTCAGTGTCCAGCATAGTACTTTAAACATTTGATGAATAATAATTATTTTTGTTAATTCTTAGTAGCTAAAATTTTTAATGTTGGTATGACAATGATAAAATTTCATTTAACCTAGTGTTGTATGATGATTAATATAGTTATGTGTTTTTTTGGGTGCATAAAACTAATCATACAAAAATGGTAATAGATATTGTAGATCTTCATCTTGGTTTATTAACCTTACCTTATTTTTGGTCCTTGGCCAATGTGTACATTTCTCAACATTACAATTTCATCCCACTCATAACAAGAGAAAAGAACAAAAATTGTGGTTATGTCAGATCAATCTATTTTCACTATTAAAAAACCAAGCTAAAGGATGTGGTATGGTGACTACTTATACATTAAACACACACACACACACACACGTGCATGCAAGCACACACATGTGCATGTGCACCCACTTCTTGACAAGAGAATTAAAATAAGCCACCAATTGAGATGCTGTTTTATTTGCCTAAAACAGTGGTTGGCAAACTGTGGCTCACGAGCCACATGTGGCTCTTTGGACGCTTGAGTGTGGCTCTTCCACAAAATAGCACGTGCAGGGGCGCACTTACAGTGAGATTGAAATTTTGTGGACCATGCGCAGAAGTCGTCTATTTTGAAGAAGTGGTTCTAACGCCGAGCCACACTCAAGGAGCCAAAGAGCAGCATGTGGCTCGCAAGCCAGGGTTTGCTGACCACTGGCCTAAACAGACAGTTGCAGTATATGCATACATTTTCTGATGGTAGTGAAGGTATAAAACATGAAAATAATTATATGATTGTCCATGGTTCAGAAATGTTAACTATTGATAATATGAGCCAGCTAGATACTGAAAAAGCATTTCCAACATTTATTCTTGACATCATATATGTTGAAATGTATGTGCACACCCATCAAATTATGCAAGAAGAGGCAGCAGGATATTCTTCCAGACTGGAGCCCAGATTAGCCCAGAAATCCCTTTCCTTCTTCCTCTCCTTTGAGGTAAGGTTTGCATATAGGCTCATCACCTGCAGTGCAAATACCCAGAATCTTGAGAACATTCTGGGAGGATAGTGCTGATAAGATTACCTGGAAGCAAACAGGTTTTTGAGATGCAGTTTTAAGTAAGCAAATAGCTACCTGTGTTAACTTCCAAGAAAGATTTCTATTGTTTATTTTGACACAACAGGACTCAAGCCAGGTCACTCTATGTGACTGTGTTTCAGAACAAGGTGTGCTTGTTCTACCAAAGATACACTGATAATTCAAGGTAATCAGCAGAGTACATTACAGAAAAGAATCTGAACCAACAAACTGTGCAAATAGAATAGCAATCAGAAGATTTAATGCATTTCTGATGTACATTTAAGGCACTGACACTGGGCCACAGATGTACATGTGTTGTGTTTTATATTGCTGAGATATGGCCTGTGAGAACCTATTATAGCATATCATCATCCATACTGGAGGGGCTGGGAAGGAAAAATTCCATCACACTTTATTCCCACGGATGTATTAGAGAAACAAATTGTACTCGGAATTGAAAAGTCACAGGCTTATTCTGTCTTAATAAATTCCTGCCAAAAGGCTAAGTGTAAAACTAGAAATACTTCCCAAATGTTGTTACTGTATTATCATCTTTGACATCTCCAGGGCTGTTCAAGAATCATCAGATACCAGTTCAGGGTTCTTGCAATAAATTCTTTTTTTCCTCTTCTTTTTTTTTTTTCTTTTTCTTTTTTTCAACTGGGTCTTGATTTTATGTAGCCATTCTGAGGTATCTGTACCTGAGATATGAATTTCTTGTGGCTAAAATAAAAGACTTATTCTAAATAAAATGTTTGCCAGTAGGCCATTCCCATAGGTTATTCTGGAGAATTTCCTAATTTGAGGTGTAAATTCTTAATTTAAACCCCCCATCAGACTTATAGAAAGATATTCGTGATGGTTGGGACAGGTTAAAATATAAAAGTAAAAGCATACACACTTGGAAGATTATGAGTGCTAATTATCTTTATAATACCTAACAGCCAGTGAGATGTGTGACAAATATTTGTCAAAATAATGAATGAAAGGTGTTGTAATTAAGCACAATGATAATGCTTTAAAATATTCTAATGATCTTAAGCTAGTTACCATTTTATATAAACTAAGATACATGATATCAGTTTGAATAAACTAAGCTCATGGTTTACACTGTCCCTCTTATTTTGTCATAATACTAAGACTTCACCTCTTGAGAATAGATTACTTAATTTTATAATCTCAGCTTGGTATATATTGAAGTCTTTCGCTATAATTCTAAAATGGAAAAGAAAAATAACTGAGAGCAACCTACAGTAAAACAAAATGGTTTCCTAATCCAAAGGTTTGCAACTTTCTGTAGAAGTGTATATTAATTATTTAGTGCCATGCAACCAATTAGCCCAAAATGTGGAATTTCCCAAATATCAAAGATTTATTATTTTACAGGTTTGTGTGCCTAGAAACTGGTTTTACTTTATTTTGAGTCTTTTGCTCAGGGTCTCACATGAAACTCACTCTAAAGCTTTTGTTTAGGGCTGTGGTCATCTTAAGCCTCCATTTGGACTGGATACTTCAATTTCCAACCTCTTCATAAGGCCCTTTGAGTGTCCTCATGGCATGCCAACTGATGATACATGAGAATGTTCCAGACAGTTTGCAGGATGGAATTCGTACTATTTTTGTGTCCTGATCTCCAAAGTGGCATCACATCACTTCTGTCAGATCTAGTCATAACAAGTGAACCAATAAGATCAACATAGATTTAAGGGGAAGAGGCTGGGACAGGAGCATGACTCCATGGAGGTGGTGTCAGTAGAAGCATATTAGTGGACATCCTCCATAAAGAGGGTCAGCAATTAATTTCACTTTCATGGAAATAAATTACATTATAATAGTCGTGTGAAATTATGAAGTCAAATTAGGAAGATTTTCAAGATTAAAAGTCACCTCCCACCCCAGTTTTTATTTGTGATGAGCAGATGGATCTATTACATTGGATTATTTCCTATAAAAAGGAAACAAGTAAAAGGTTTGGTGGAGGAAGTCTGGTACTGAGCAATTCCATAATTCAACTGCTGCACCACATGATTTTCAGGCCCTACCTTATTTAACTCTCATCACAACCTTGCAAGATTGATATTGCTATCAGATAAGGGAACTTAGAAAACAAACCCATTTATGTTCACAGAGCTGGACCTTGAATCCACACTTATCTTGCTGGAACACCAGTGCTGTCTGTTCTATATTAATCTCACAGTGCTGACCTTCTTGAACGTGGGGGCAGAAGAGTTGGTTTCTAAGCACCCCTCTTCTAGTTGATGCCCTGTGACCTTAAGCAAGGCCGGTGGTCTTTCTTAAAACTTTAGTTTCCCAAACTGCAACTTGTGGTTTCTAGACCAGAATCACTTTGTGGTAGGATATCTACAATCTTGAATACGTTTAAAGGAATAGTTTATTGTCTCCAAACTGTTTCATGGTCAAATATGGAATTAAAGACTTCACTCTTTTGACTCCCAGGCAGACTTTTCTAGTTTCTGCTGCCTCATTTATTCATTCATCCTTGCAGCAAATATGGATTCTGTACCTATGCTAAGTGCTATGCTTGGCACCAGAGATGACAGCGGTAATCAAGAGAGATGCAATTTTTGTCCTAATAGATCCTAATGACAGATTGCAAGTACAAAAGGCAGAAAGAGTAATTCTGGCTTAGCAAAGGATTAAATATAATAAAATACATGAGAATCTTGTTCCTAAGGATTGTTTTCATGTTTACTTTTGAAGAAAAAAAACTTTTCTACAATCATAGATCTTAATATTTATTGATAAAAGATTTTATGGGAAATTATCACTTAATATATGACTCTGAGAATAATTGGGACAAAGAAAAAAGTAAGTACTCTAGATTTCAAAAGGAGCTGTTTACTACTATTAGCCTACATAAAATATTTTACAACTAGTGATAAAGAACTCACAGTTCAAGGTAAAATAACTGGTAAAATTTTAGATATTTTGATAGACAATATGAACCTGGAATAGGGAATATTAATTAGTGACAGAAATATACCCCCATAGAGACAATGCATGTAAAATATTGTAACTACTATGAAATGCATTTTAAAACACAAGAGCAAATATATAGCTTTAATTTAGAGCACAGTGCTCAAGGGTAGCTCTTATTTTCTCTAACAGTTTTCAATTCAACTGCAATTATTACAAGCATACACACCAAAATCTCCAGAATGAACCAGTATAGGTATAATAAAGGAACCATTAAGGCACAGGTTAATCTTCCCCCAGTGGCTTGTGATAGCACCTCCCTTTATGAAGTCAACCAGTTCTTGCAGCTCTATCCCATTGCTTAGGGTGGTTTCTAACAGTGAATGCTTTCTTTCTACCTTAAAGCAGAGGTAAAATTTAATTTGAGCTCCTCTGCACAAAAGACTTGGAAAGACACTCCAAAAAAGCAGTTAGCAGGATTAAATGCCATTACTTTTTAAAAACTTGTTCGGAGTAGTGATTCAGGTGCAGGTAAGTCTGGTTTTGGCTGTGACAAATGCGCCATTTTTTAACTTCGGTAACATATAATTGATAAATAACAGTGTAAGATATTTAAAATATACAAGGTGATTGATTATTTGCCAAAACCGGTTTGGCTCAGTGGAAAGAGCGTCGGTATGCTGACTGAAAGGTCTCGGGTTCTATTCTGGTCAAGGGCATGTACTTGCATATAAGTACAACCAAGGGACATAAAACTCTGGGAAGGGAGGGTATGTATGGGAAGAAGGGAGGGGGGCAAAAAAAAAAATCAAGAAAAAAAAAGAAAAAAAAAAAGAAAGACACATCTTAAAAAAAAAAAAAAAAAAAAAAAAAAAGGGGGCATGTGCCTTGGTTGCAAGCACATCCCCAGTAGGGTGTGTGCAAGAGGCAGCTGATAGGTGATTCTCGTCCGTGTTTCTAACTCTCTATCCCTCTCTCTTCCTCTCTGTAAAAAAATCAATAAAACATATTAAAAACAAAACAAGGTGACTGATTATTTGATATGCATGTACATTGTGGAAACTATTTCCCCTGTTTATATAATTAACCAAGTAATCACCTCATATATTTATCTTTCCTTTTTTGTCAGAATATTTATGTTCTACTATCCTAGAAAAATAATTTATTTATACAATGAAGGCTTACTGACTATGTTGTCAACTAGTCACTATGTTATGAATTAGGTAATCCTTATTCATTTTATAACTGAAAGTTTAAAACTGCCCCATTTCTTTAAAGCTAGTAGCTGCCCTATGATCTCTTCTCTATAAGTAATGTGCTAGTTATTAGTTGCTAGTATATCTCACACACTCTTTTCAAAGTCAGAAAATGGTAATACTCTTACCAGAGAGGATTTTTTTCAGTTATAAAATCACAATATCTTGCTGAATGTTTTAAATATGGGTTGCCCGTGGAAAACAGTGAGAGCTCCTTGATTTTTTTTTCTTTACATATCTGGAGAATGCATTAGAAGAAAGCTCCTCAGAGATAGATAAACACAGATGTAAAGAATTACTAATGATCACTCTCATTACTGTAGTGTTCATAGTAGACAAAACTTCTTTCAACTCTGTGAAAGAAACTGTGCTGCAAATTATTATTCCCTACTTCTTATGCATTTCCTCTTCTGTAAAGAATATACAAAAGTAATTAGGAATTAATTGAAACTATGGTAAGTTAAAGTGGATTTCCCAGGATACTTGAAGTTTACAACATACCTGAGGATTTTTGTTAACTCTCTCTCAGATAAATTTCAGAGTTTGTATTCCAGATAGGATAAAATTTATAAACAACTTTGATGGGGAAAGAATGTTCCTCCAAATAAGAGGATATAAAGCAGGCGTCCTCAAACTTTTTTAAGTGGGGGCCAGATCACGGTCCCTCAGAGAGCTGGAGGGCCGGACTATATGAACTACTAATTCCTACTGTAACACCTCGGCTGCGCTCACTGCCCAAAAAACCTGGCGGGCCGGATCAGACTCCTCTGCGGGCCGCATGTGGCCCGTGGGCCGTAGTTTGAAGACGCCTGATATAAAGTATTGCACTACAGAAACAGGTTAATGTGAGTTGGTCATCCCAGAATAAGAATCATGAGGAGGGAAGAGAAAGATCCAAGGGGTCTCATTTTTAAAATGTTATGTTGAAAAGTAATGCTTTTGTTCACTAGAGAAGTGAGAATCATTTCTTCTTATTATACTGTTCTGGTAAATCCATGAAGAAACGTAATTCTGTAGGTAATATCGATAATTAAAACAGCTAACATTTCTTGCGTATCCACCATGCACCTTTGTAGAACTTTCTATGTATGTGTTCTTTTAAGTCCTATGGCACTTCTTTGTATACTTACCAAATAGGAACATCAGCTGGTGTTGCACTTAGAAAGTGGTTGTATCAGCCAGGTTAGAATAGGTTATGTTTAAGTAACAAACAACCCCATTGTTTCAGTGGCTTACAGAGCAAAGATTTATTGCTACTCCAGTGTGCACCTGGGGGTCCACATAAGCAGCTCTCTTCCAGAGTCATGTTATCAACCGATGGAAATGCTACATGATAGAGTCCTTTGCTTCTAGCCTAGAGAACTGGAGGTAAAGGATGTGGGGATGAAGTATAGCTAAATCACTCATACTCTCAATTGCATTGGCCAGAAAGTGACCAATGGCTCCTAGTCAAAGTCTATGAGCAAGAATTCCATTTAGATACTTAGAGGCTCAGAAACAGTAGAAGCCACACAGATATATGGTGGGTCTACTGGTCTCTGCTTTAGTAACAGAATGTGGAAAATTACACTAACTATTGGAATGTCAGTGGTAACTTCAGGGAGATAAATATTTGTTAGTCAACTCTACTACCTACCTCTGTGGAGGGGGCATTGGAAGTTGGTATTCCTCAGTTGAAGAAAGAGCACATGATCCTGGGAGAGGCCAGAGGCCTTGGCCCTAGTGTTGGCAGGACTTCGTGGCCAGGTTGGGAACAGTAAGAAGGTTCTTTCCCTCATATCGGAGAAGAGCTTTGGAGGTAAAAGATTACTATTTATTGCCTTAAAGAATATGACAGAAAACCAAAGGTGCCAAATTTATGGACTTTGCACACTGGTAATAAATAATGTGGAAACGTTCTGAGTGTGGAGCTCGGACCAGCAATTGCAATGTTTTTCCACACATAAATGGATGAAATCACTGAAGGGTTCCTAACAGGAAGCAAACTCCTGGGAAAGCTATTAGTAGTTTAACATTTGCAATTCATGTGACACTGTACTTGCCTCGAGGGACATCATCCAAGGAGTCCTGTTTGGTTTAAAATGTAACTATCACAGCAGAGTAAGTTGAGCATTCAGATCTCAGCTGGGTTTCTCTTGAATTTATTAACTTACAAATGGAAACACACTTTAAAACAGTTTACTGTCTTTCAGTAACCACTTCCTCTCGTTTTTTTTAGAAGTGGCACCACTCTCTGGGCTTGTAATCTTAAAGTACCTCTGACTCCTCTTCCCTTTGGCACTCAGAACTCCATCTGACTCCCCAGTTCTGTAAACAGTTCTTTCACAAGAGTGCCCGGAATTATTACTTTCTCTCATTTACACTCTAGCTACCAGTATAGTTCCTAACCACCTTGTCATGACACTTTACTGTTCTCTCCATTGCTAACTAAAAATTATACAGGCAGCTTGATTGTTCTATTATTTTTCTTCCCAAAGTTTACTAGAATCTGGGTCAGCCAGGGGGAGGCCTTGGAACATGTTATAGGATAGACCCTCCCAACATAACCTGATTTTCACATGGGCCGGTAGAATTTCAGGAGCAATACCAGACCCAGAGAAACTTCTACATGATTTGGGGAAATGTTCACTTTTCTGCTGAATTGATAGTTGTTTTGGTGTTTCTATATTTCCCTGTGACATATACTTACCTAAATCATTTAGATTAATTGTCTGATTTTTGTAATTAACTTCATCCTCTTGACTAAGAGACAGAGATTCTTTGCTCCAGGGTCCTGACTGTTTTGTTTTTATTAATCTTCTCTTTTTTCAGAGATTAAAGAAAAAGGCAAATCTAATAAATAATGCATAATGAAATTTTAATAGATGGGCTGCAATAAAGTTTTCTTCTAGGTCCACTATTGTTGCCTTATGTTTTCAAGCATAAAATGAAAGATGACTTGAGGGTATCTTCCATATATAACCAACATACACCAGCTGAAAGGGATACCCCATGTAAAAAAATGAATGTAAAAAAATACAAAATATTTGAATCTTATTGAAAATGGTAACATTAGCATTTATACATTCCAAAATAAGAATCCCTTCAGTCTCTGCAATAGAAACTAAGTGAGAAACTATTTTATGGCCAGTGACTGGTCACAGGGCAGTTGAGTCTACAAGTTGTCAACATACTAACAGGAGTAAGGGAATGAAAAGTAAATTGATTAAGTATGCTGATAAGCCTCCTTAACAAGATTTTCAAAGTCCACAAGCCTTCTGCCCACGAATGCACAAGTTTAGAGTCATATGATTACTCAGTACACCTGCAAACCCCATTGTGCTGCTTGATCTGTGTATTTTACTGTAGGTCAAGGCAGTTAATCACCAAAAGGCCTCGGGGCAGCCACATAGAAGCTTATTTATGGGCAAATCAAGAAACTGAAATACTGAACCGTGCCTGATTAGCTGCACTAATATGCTACTTGTGGCTAATTTCTGAGCTGTTTGCCCACAGGTGTTTGCCCTCCCCATAAATCATGGCAGCCACCCCCTCTTTGCACTCTCAGTCCTGCCATGCATATAGATGGCCTGTTTAAATGACAGGCAGGAAATAATGGATGGTGCACTAAATCATTTCAGTATTTAGTCAATGGTCTCTCCTCTGAAACAGGTCCCACCACGTTCCTACTGCCCAACTAGTTTCAGATGTTATTATAACCCATGTCTATGTGCCACTGCATGCAACTTTCAAAGGGACACAGCGTACATTTCCCCATTTTATTTGTTTTACTTGTAGAGAACACCCTTTGCATAAGACAGCACCATTAAAATTTCCACAACAGCCAGCAGTGCAATGTAGCAGAACTGAGTCCCAATGACTTGGGTGGTGAAAGGAAACTCTCTGGGAATTTAGATATTATGGCTCTCCATTTACCTTTAATTTATTTTTAAATTAAAGATCTTAATTAAATGGATCACAAACCAAAGCATCTAAACACTGAATATTATGGTCAGGAAATACTTGGTTTGCATATGATTTGATTATCTAGAGTAGTTCCTTATTTTAAGTAAACTTATAGGTCAATAAAAACCAGTAGCTATAAAGATACGTATTTTACATATGTCTACAATGTGTGTTTATGTAAAATGTAGAATTTGTAAGAAAATTATTTTAAAATCTGACAAAAAAATGTTAGGAGGAAATAATCAAAGGGCACCAAATGAAATCTTATAAATTAATATGGTAGATGACAAAATAATTATGAAATGCTAGTGTGTAGTTTCACTAAATTAGGGCAAATAGAGTAATAACACTGGATGTAATAGACATACAATATGAGGAATCCTTAACTCTACTGATCTTGGAAGGAGAAAAATAGCTCTTTCAATTTTTCAATTACTTTTATACATTTTACATTTCCCAACCTTAGAATAAATTATATGTTAAGATGGGTAGTCATTTATCCATTACTTATAGCACTCCTAATTGAGCTCAACTAGCCAGATATAATGGAAGATGCTGGAGGAAAAAAAAAAAAAAAAAAAAATATATATATATATATATATATATATATATATATATATACACTCTCTCTCTCTCTCTCTCTCTCTCTCTATATATATATATATATATATATATATATATATATATATATATATGCTCTCTCTCTCTCTCTCTCTCTCTCTCTCTCTATATATATATATATATATATATATGCTCTTGGGGATTTAACTTCAAACCAAGATGGAGTAAAATAGACCAGATTAACCCTTCTAACTGAAACAACTAAAAACAGACAGATTATATGATATATTGATTGTCATTATACTGGACTGCAATCAATGAAGGTACCCGAGATATCAGAAATAAACATGAACAACACTGTAATTGCCCTGGATTATTGCATTGGGAGAGTATCCAGACTAGAACGTAAAATGTGGAGCTCAGTGGATTCCTCTCCTTAAGGAGATGCAACTGAGCTCCCTGGTTCATTAAGGTATCTAGCCTATTACAGAACAAGAAACCCAAAAGCAGAGAACTATATAGAAACCTAAACAAGGTTCTTCAGAGTATTCAGCTGAGCACTGATCAGAACATGTAGGTGAAGAAATTTCAAAGCTGGGAAAGAACTGCCAGAAATGATGAATGAAAGGTAACAGTGACGGGCACTAATGTCATTGTAGAACTATGCCTGTTTTAAGCAAACAGACCAGAAAAATCCATCATCCCTGAGCACTGAGTAGGGGTCTCGGGAATGTATTACTTGAGCAGGTAGGAGTAATGGGATATAAACTGAGCATTAGTTCTATCCCACTTAACAAACTTTAAAAGCAAGACCTGAGAGGCTGAAACTCTTTCCAAGTAATCTAACTGTGTCCAAATGGGGCAAAGATTATAAAAAGGTGTAGGAATACAAAAATATACAACAACCAATAAAGAAAAATGTCTACTGTTCATGGTTCAGTCAAACAGGAAAATGTGACCCATGATGAAAAGTCACTCAATTAAAAACAACAAGAAATTACACAGATGTCAGAATTAACAGAGAAGCTCATGTTAAAGGTCCTTAAATTGTACTTTGTATATTTAAAAAGTTAAATAGAGCCTGACTTGAAATGGCTCAATGGTTGAGCATGAACCTATGAGCCAGGAGGTCACGGTTGGATTTCTGGTCATGGCACATGCCCAGGTGGCAAGCTTGATCCCTAGTGTGGGGCATGTAGGAGGCAGCTGGTCAACCATTTTCTCATCAATGTTTCTAACTATCTCTCCCTCTCCTTCTCTGAAATCAATATATATAAAATAAAGACCTAAATAGAGATATAGAAGTTATAAAAAAAACCAAATTAAATTTTGAAGAGGAAAACTCTGTATAAAATAAAAATTAAGTGGATTGGGATTAATTTCTGTTTAGAGACTGAAGAAAGTCTTTTTAAACTTGAGGACATAGTAAAAGAAACTATGTAAATCAAAGGCAAAGAAAAAAGATGATTAAAAAAGATAGTATCAGTGGTAAAAGGAAAACTTGAAATGGAGCAATAAACATGTACTTAGATACTTTGGATTGGGGGATGAGGAAATAAAAATGATTAAAGACAACATAATTGCATTTTTCAAACTTTATCAATATCACCAACAAACACATCCAAGAAACTCAACAGCCAAAACTGGTTTGGCTCAGTGGATAGAGCATTGGCCTGCAGACTGAAAGGTCCCAGGTTCAATTCTAGTCAAGGGGATGTACCTTGGTTGTGGGCTCATCCCTGGTGGGGATGTGCAAAAGGCAGCTGATAAAAGTTCCTCTGTCATTGATGTTTCTGAATTTCTATCCCTCTCCCTTCCTTTCTGTAAAAAATCAATAAAATATATTTTTAAAAAGAAGAAAAGAAAGTCAACAAATTTCAAACATAAGAAACATGCAAAAAAGCGAACACACACACACACATACACACTACACCAAGTCCCATCATAATTATATTACTAAAATAAGTGTATCCCCCCCAAAAAATAAGCAAAAAAGACCTTATCACAGAGAGAAAAGAAGAAAATAAGGATGACAAATAGCTAGATATTTTCTACTCATCTTTATTAATAAATCTCAAGAATTACCTCCTCTTCAAAAACTCAATTTACATAAACTATATTTATAAATATTGTATATAGTGAGCCTAATTTAAAACACTTTGTTACAATGTTTACAAGTACAGATTTGAGAGACAAAGCAAACAAGGTCAATGAAGATTGAGATGAGAGTACCTACAGGAGGTTGAGGAGATAATTCCAGGATAGGATTGGAGGCATTATGATAATGGTTGACCATGGGAACCCAGTGTCAGGAAAGAGTTGAGAGGTAAGCTTCAATGGGTGTTTGACAAGATTCATTGGAAAAGTTGGATTGGCTACGTACACAATGAACACAATAAAAAGAAAGAAAAAGAAGGAAAAATATGTTAATTGGGATTAAAGAATAGGAGAGATGACAGGACTATAATTGGGGTCAAAGTTTGAGCTTTTGGAAAGTTTAAAGCAACTTCTAATACAAGTGGCCATGATCACGACAACATCAGGTAGAGAGGTGATGGAAATGGAATCAATGGAAGAAGCTGAGTAATTCTGAAGTTGGGACTCTATAATAGCCAATGTCTCAGGTTTCACCATGGTGGTGAGCAGAACAACCACAGAAATCTGACACTAGTTGCAGGAAGAGCTGCTTATATCTTCCCCAAGGTCATCTCAGAACAGTCACTTTATTTATACCCATTTGCAGAGCTAGAAGAAAATTTATTCATTTATTCAGTTGGAATAAAAAAAAATACACTCTTCATATCATCTCAATAGGATTAACATAATCAAATACCAAATTATTTTACCCTCCAGGATAGCATTAGGCTCCTTGTCAAGAGTTCTTTTGGTTGTAGAGGAAGGTCTTTACTGATATAAGCACCACAAGGATCACCCCAGTATGTGCCAGTCAGCCATACCTGGCCTCCCTATTTTTATCACTTTTCATGAAAAGCTGTCAATCATGTGGGTATTATATAACTATTTATTTAAAAGAAAAACTGAGGGTTTTTTTTGGGGGGGGTGGGGGGGGATTGAAGTGCATAACAGAATTTCTTTTGTTAAAATCAAGGAGCGTCATTTGAATATGACCTCCCTAAGAATAATACTAAGAGTTTCAATATGTCTTATTAAACAAACATTTATTCTAATTTACTGAAAAAAAGTGAACATTGTAGTCTAGATTAGAGAATGAAACTATAAAAATGAGAGGATGTTGGTTCAAGGTGGTGGTGAGAAGGCAGTTCTTAATGGGTTGCTGCCATTTTCTGGGATGTGGTTCTGGATTCAAAGGTTTGGTTAAATCTACTGTCATAGGATGAAGCAAGTTCCTGTGCTACATCAACTCAGTGCAACAAGAGAGGCTGTCATCACTGAAAAAATGGATCATAATTCAAGACAGCCTGGTAAACTGGGCATGGTGTCATATCAACAGAAGACCCTTCATGCTGGACAAAGTCAGGACATTGAAAGAAGAGAGAGTGACCAGATCCACACACAGAATGACATTTCACATCCTAATGGCTGGTGTGTCCATCAAACATAGGCTTTAGGTGGTGATTTGCACGGTTTACATCAATGCACTCTCCCTGGACAGGGGCAATGACAGCATGTCTATATGTTTCCATTACATTGACTTTAGATTTCTTTAGGCAAATAGCTATGAAAAAGTCATCTCACAATTCAAAAAAGAAAAATGCATGAGGTAACTCGGGAGTAGCACCTGCAAGAGTTATTAGTGTGCTGCCTCAGATTTAAAAATCAAGGACAATATGGGGCTAGCAAAAGGTATATTCTAGACATAGTATGCTTCCAGTATGGGAATTAAAAGGGCACCTACTAAGTCTGTCAAAAGGCACTTTCAAGATGTAGCACCAAAGAATTATATCACAAAGGTCACTCAGAGAAATACGAGTGTCACAAAGTTAAGTACATCTAGGGAATATCAGATAATAGGAAATATCCTTTTTCAAAGCTGAAATGATAGATTGCAAAAATGGTAAAGTGAAGCACACGGCAGATATAAAGGGAAATCAAGACGATGAGAAAAAAATAAAATAGGAGGGTAATACAATAGAAGTGAATCTGTAGAAACCATAAAAGGAATGCTTGGAAACAACAGTGAAACTTATTGAATAAAGTAAAATTTATTCAGAACATTCAGATGGCAAGATTTAGAAAAATAACCCATGGAGTGGCATTCTGGCTGTTGCAAGATGCTGTGAAGAATGAATTTTAAAAAAGTGTCATATGTTCTCATAGAACACCACATGAATAATTTAACAGGAATGCCAGGATTTATGAAAAGAGTATTATCAGTAAAATGTTAATGCCAGCCCCAAGAATTTGTCTTTTATGGAGATGCTTTGGCTCTAATTTGCATAATTATTTCTATTTACCAACCCCATGCCAAAAATAGAACAGGAAAATCTAAGGTGAACCTTAGAAGTGCGATGCAATCTAAGATATATTATCTTCATTACTTAAAACCTGTATGACCTGCTAAGCGAACTATTACAACATCCTCTGATTGACCAGCCTTACCTTTACCATCTGCATTTTTCCGTGGCAACAAGATTTCTGTTGCCCCAGGGTTTTTTTTTTTTTTGCACTTCACCTTAGTGGGAACACCTTTGCCACTAGCCAAGGCATTATCAGGATCAAGTTTTCTCAGAGGAGGAAAATAAAACCAATTTAGCATCCACTGTAAGAGCCAATTGACATGCCTTTTAGTCACATATAAAAAGCACAGTCCTGTGATGTACACTGGCTCTGTGCAGTCCTGGAAACACCTACAAAGCCCTGGACCCTTTAGTAAGGGAGTACCCTTGGTTACATCTTATTTTCTACATTAAAGATATTAGCATATGCAAAGGTGGCCTTTTATCACCTGTAAGGGACAGCAGCTCAAAAACCACCAGAGCAGAAATCTGAGTTTATTATAGAACATCATAAAGAGAGGGTTGAAGTCAGATGTTTGACCCCTGTGTCAACAATTTCACCTTTGAAACCCTGTAAAAATTGTTGTTAGTACTTTGCAATGTTACATAACACACATGTCCTATGTAGGAATAATTTCAGCTCCTAGAGCCAGAACACATGGAAGAGGCATTGGGGCACTTGATTCATTCTTTTACAAGCTTTTGCCCCAAGATAAGCTGTGCTTTATTGACTGATGCAAAGATAATTCAATTTATGGAATGTTATGCATGTACTCATTGAACATTATGGGTCTCTTAAAAATCACCCCTTGTCTTTATAAAAGAAACTGAAGCAAGGAGAAAATTGCTTATATTATTGACCTGTTGATATTGTACTTATTTTAAAAATTTATATGTAATAAGTATTATAATTCCATCACCATATATTGGTTAGACGTGTTTCCTAAGATAAAATCATTTTTTCTGTCTTAAGAGAAAAAGGCAAAGCATTGTTAAAGGGCTCAGCAAAGACACTTGCTCTAAAATTAACTGATGGCATTGCTTCCTTCAAGTGACCTTCTACTGTGTTCCCAGGGCTTATCTGCAGATAGAATTCCTAGTGCCTTGGAAATAAATGTCGTGTAAACATCACTTAATTTAATTACCAATGCTTGAACCATGTACTTCTTCATCTACCATAAACTAAAATGAACTAGATAGAATTCAATTGTATACATACATTAATGATTTCGTTCTCCCATCAGCCCCATTTTAAAGGTGATAAAATGGAACACTGAAAAGAGAGCACCTTCTTGTTCGCTGTTGCCACCTGGGAACCAGCCTCTTCCAGTCTGAGAACACCCTGCCCTGTTGAAGTGAAAGCCTCAGACTGCCATGCCGTGCCCACCCTGTGCCCATGCACAAGCCTCCTAGGCACTCCCCCACCACTGATGGGTGCAGCCTGTGGTGCACTCTCTTTACCACCACCAGTCTCCTGAAGACTTGACAGCCATATAGAAGATGCAGCCAACAGCTCAGATTCTTGGAACCTGGATCTCATCACTCCCAATGGCACCTGGCACAACCAGACACCCCTCTATCATATTTCTGGAATTTGCCATCATTAATAACTAAACCCCATGTATAATTTCAAATCCAAACATCCCACTTTTGTTCAACTAAGCAGTGCTTTCCTCTAACTAGAATTTATAATGGACTGATTTCATGACTTATTAAAAAACAAACAAACACACTATGTTCAAGTGGGGTTATTTACAATAGATAAGATCTGGAAACAGTCCAAGTGCCCATCAGAAGATGAGTGGAGAAAAAAATTTAGCAAAAACAGTTTTTGGTTCAGTGGATAGAGTGTTGGCCTGCAGACTGAAAGGTCCCAGGTTCAATTCCAGTCAAGGGCATGTACCTTGGTTGTGGGCATGTCCCCGGTAGGGGGTGTGCAGGAGGCAGCTGGTTGATATTTCTCTCTCATTGATGTTTCTAGCTCTCCTCTTCCTCTCTGTAAAAAATCAATAAAATATAAAAAAAGAAACAAATTTAAAAAGCTGTGCCACATTTACACTATGGAATACTATACAGTTGTGAGAAGAAGGATCCATTACCCTTTGAAACAGTATTAATGGATCTGGAGATTATTATGATAAGCCAACTAAGCTAGTCAGATAAAGACAACTATCACATGACCTCACTCATATGTGAAATCTAATGAACAAAATAAACTGATGAATAAAATAGAACCAGAGACATGGAAACATGCTAGTTGACTATCATGCCCTCATAAAGATGGTGGCACCCACAGCCAATGAGGAGAAAATATGTAATTTGACTGTCACACCCTCAAAGATAGTAGCACCCTCAGCCACAAGATGGCATCACCCAGCTCCTCAGCCCCACAGGGGCAGCAGCCATGCAGGCATGATGTGGCATGGTCGGACGCACCCCCAGGCAGATCTGGGCACTGAGAATCCCCAGGTCTTCTCAGCTCCCCAGCTGCCCAGGGCTTCCCAAGGCTCAGGCAATCAGGTCTGGAAAAGGCTTGTGCTGCTGACAGTGGCAGCAGCAGAGTTGTGATGGGGGCATCACCTCCCGCCCCTGAGGGCTCCTGAACTGTGATGGGGGCAGGCCAGGCTAAGAGACCCACCCCCCTCCACTGCATAAATTTTCATGCACCAGGCCTCTAGTATAGGATATAATAGCCTTAACTTTTTAATGACATAGCACTGACTATTAATCCCATCCTATAAGTGATAATAAAAGATAGCATCTTCGCATGGTCTCAGCTATAACCTATTGGCATTCATTTTACTCAGAATGTTATTTTTAGCATTAATATTATAGAATTTAATATTTAAATATTTATTATAATGTTCCACTTAAAAGGGTATCCTAGTTGCAAAATTATTATTTGTCTTCTGTGAAATATTTCCTATTTGCCTCATTTCATATTGGGAAAGCAACTCCTTTTGTTGAGTATATTTTTTAGTTTTGATATCAGATAATGCTGAACTCATAAAATAAGTTGGAAAGTGTTTCTTTATCTTATATTTTCTGGAAGAGGTCATATATAATTGGTATTAATATTCATAAAATGTTTAGTAGAATTTGCAAGTTAAAACACTTGTATCCAGTGAGAATGTTTAAACTAAATATTTAATTTATTTAATTAGTATTACATAATAAATTTTTTTAATAAAAATTCATTATACATTCCTTATTTATATTATATAGTCTTTAAAGAGCTTTGACTTTTGTATCATTTAAAATATATATATGTAATCTATGACATATTTTTATATCTTTAGTAATATCAACTTATTATATTTTTAATATCTAAAGACTATCTAGCAATGTCACTTATTTTATTTCTTATATTAGTAATTTGTACCCTTATTTTTTAACCTGACAAATCTTGTTAAAATGCTTATCTATTTCATTATTTTTTTAAATAATCTTGATTTGATTCCATTGCTTTTTCTGTGTTTTATATATTTTTAATTCCATTGATTTCTGCTCTTCTATTTCTTATTTCCTTCTTTATAATTAATTTAGGTTCAATTTTATCAATTCTATTCTTTATGTGGAAGTTTTAGCAGTTAAATTAAAGCATTTCTTATTGCTAATTTAAGCATATAATGCTATAACTTTCCCTCAAAGAACTTCTTTATCTACATCTCATAATTTTTTGTGCAATGTATTTCATTGTAATTTATTTAGACAGCTATTGCAATTTCCCATGAGATTATCTCCTTGATTTATAGGTTATTTAGAACTATGTTTTTATTTCCCAAATTTTTTTATTTTTTTTTTAATTTGGGAAAATGGGGGCCAGGCGGGAAGTCTACCTCTAGTGGGAAGACTAACCGCTCTCTAGCCTTTTACCATTCCTTTTATTGAGATTCTGAAACAAAGACATTTCTTAAGGAGGAAGTTCCAACAGCAGAAAATCAACTTACATTTACATATGATTAACAAATTAAAGTTGCCTCAAGCACCACTATCTCAACTATACAATGAGTTAATACCTCTGACCATTCAGAGCCATCAAGGTCAGCTAGCTCTTTTTACATTTTATCTCCAGTGACAATGCTAGGTTTTGGTTCCCTGTTCCTGGTTCCCGGCATCTCCCCCCAATTCCTTCCTTTAAAAAATCTTGCATTTACGTACCAGGAATAAACATATAAGAACAAAAAATGTTTATGAGTCCCAATTTCAAAGTTCAAGAGTTCTAAGTCTAAGTTTCAATGTCTAAGAGTTTTGAGTCCAGGTTTCAATGTCCAAAAGTTCTGAGTCAAAAAGTTCTTCATGTGCAGATGTCACCAATGATATCTGGATGGTGGACAAATGGTGGTGATACAGGTCTGACCGTCTCTAGTTTGGTCCTGGACAACCTGCAGCAACACACAGCTGCTGACTGCTGGCATGGCAAGGTGTAGTCAGCGTCTTCCATGTCTGGACTGTATTTCCCAAATTTTTGAAGGAACTGTCTACATACCTCATACTGACTTCTAGCATAATTCATTGTAGTAAAAAAAAATATACTGTGTACAATTTCAATTATTTTAAATGTTTTGAAGCTGTTAATTTTATTTTTAGATAGCAATCCAGTTTTCTCAATGCTGTTCAGTGAATCATCTATTTTTCCACTAATTTAATGTCAGCCTTATCTAATACATTTTTGAACTACATAAAAAAGTGTCATGTTTAATATATCTCTGTAAAAAATATATTTAATTTGTAATGTATATTTTACATGAATTTCTATATTCTAAATTAAATCCATTATGGACACAAAACTATGAGAAATTCTGTGAATCAATTTATTTTTCAATATCCTTTTGAACAAAGCTGCAGAATTTTCTAGGGCTTTAGTCACATCTTTCTGAATATTTTTTTTTTTTTTGCCAAGTTCACTTTTCTAACAAATTTTAAGAAATATTCTGGGCTCTCTTATGCAATGTGAATTCAAAACCTTTTATGTAATTAAAGAAGGGATTGTTCTCCATCGTGGCTTGACTTGCAGAATTATGAATGTCAAGATTATAAAGATACTGTTGATTTAAGATTGCACATGTTAGTATGATTTGTGCTATAGTAGGAAAGGATGTTCAAGTAATACTTTAAGATCCAAAGACAAAGGTGAATTGTTTTTTGTGGGGTTTTGTTTTGAAAATTTTTAATCATTTATTTATTCAATCACTTGACAAGGATAGGCAGGGAGGCACAGAGAGCACAGGAATACTTCTGCCTGCCCTAGGGAAACAGCAAGAGGAAGACGCAGGTATGCAAATCAGAGCGAAGGTGACACTGAAAGAATTCAGCAGCTCCATATCTGTATCTGTGTCTATAGCCACTGTACATGTATCTATATCCATAGCTGTCTATATTTATATACAAAGGGTACAAAGCAACCTTCTGAAATAAATTCTCACCATGAAAGACTAAGGGGAAAAAAAAAAGAATGAGGAAAAGCTTTCCAGAGAAAGTGCTTTTAAAATCTTAGTAGCTTGGGGGGGGGCCTTAGAGAATCTGCCTTAAGAGAGAAATCTTGGCTCCTGACAGAATGAAAAAAAGAGACTGTGAGCTAAAAATTGGTTTATTGTAAATTGAAATATTTCTTCTAAAATGTATCTATATAAAAGGGAGAAAGCTTTGCAAAGACAGCTGTGACCCCATCATAACTTTTATTTTTAAATAGGGGAGACACTTAAGGAAGTGAATAAATGAAAAGTGAATAGGAATAGTGTAGATTCATGGAAACTAATTCTTAATAAAAGGTTTCCCAGTAATGGATAGGACTTTCAGGTTGTTCTCTGGAAAATTGTGTTTATTTTCTTAAGAGTATTTCCTACAATTTTCCCCCACCATTCACATACATTTTTGAATATGTAAGTACATGTACATGAATGCATTTTCATGGCTTATGTTTTAAACCAGGCAAGTATCTTTGCCACGAGGCGATATTTCATATTGACCGTGCCTTTCAGAATATCTGTTCCTGGACGATCAGTATCCCGTATTTAGGGAAGAAATATTTTCTTTATGTACCTCGAGGCATGACGATCTTGCATCTTTGCTAACTGCCCAGGCTAGAGGACTCTGGCACTATCTGTTAATACCAGAAGGTTCTGCATTACATATCTTATGTTAAGATGCAAAACAGTGTCACCTAGGGGCCTCAGATCTTTGAGGAAAATGGATATTTTTGTAATGAGTGTGTGGCTTTCCTTTATCAAGACACTTTCCCAAGCACGAAAAGATGTTAATTTTTTTTACCCTTCCTTCATAATCATGTTACAAGAAATTTTCTATAAAAGATGTATTGGCTGCAGTTAAAATGGAATATATGCATGGATTAAATGGAAAGCCAGCACTGTGAGTTTCTTAAATTATGGTTAATATTTAAATATATTCCAGGTAGCCTGGGTCCATTGTATCTATTATGTTATCTTAAAGGACTAGAAATGTTGGTAACTAGCTTCCTGATTGGATTTAACGATTCTTGGGGTCCCCCTTCTTTCAGAGAGGTGACAAAGGAGAAATAATAGCACTGCTGTTTCTATACAAAGCAGGCATCTACCAACCACGAATAGTAACAGTCTCACTATTTTGTTCTAAATATAATATCGCCTGTGCAAAATATATGTGTGCGTGTGTGTGTGTGTGTGTGTATGTGTGTGTGTGTGTATTGTTGGGTAGGAGGACTCTCAGGGAGCCAAGCATGACAGTTAGTTCCGACTGTCAATCCACGCGTTTAATGAAAAACTCTGCCTGGTTTAATGAATCCTGGTGCCTGACTCTGGCATCATTTTAAACAGAAAGCGCATCTACAACTCGGTGATGTCAGTTTTCAGCCTCCATCATGGCAGCTCGATGAGCCTCGAATGGAAGGAGTTTTCCTTGTGAACTATTAAGCATATATAAGCAATCACTACTAATTTACTCAGACGGAGAGGACAAGGAGGTGTGTGTGTGTGTGTACACGCGCGAGCAGAGGGATAGGGAGAGAATGTGTGCATAACTGGGTTGTGGAGACAGAGTAAAATGTTTATTTGGAAACAGGACCATTCTGCCTGAGCCTGAGCTCCAGAAGCAGAAACAATGAGCCACAAAACAATAGCGTTTATGTCACAGGTGCAATAAAAACATCAAAGCCTCATTGGGCCACAGTTGAGAGTGAAGGCGTCATGCAGCCTGCTGCCATCAGTGGCCCCTTTTGGCAGTACCTGTAGGTGACTGTGACTGTGGCCTTGGCACATGCCCTCACTCTGATTTAAATGTTTCCGCCTTCACTCTGGAGCTCCAGGCTGGTGTGGGGAGCAGGAAAGAGGCCATGATGACTCTATTTTCTCTCAGTTACTTTCTGGAATGAGTGGAAATGTTTTTTGGCTCCCACATGCTAGATCATGGCTGTGCTTTCCCTTGATTTGCTTAAAAATATGAGAAGTGGAACTCAGCTGCTCTTCCCCAGAGTTGGCCTCTTTGGGTTGAACATTACCCAGAGTCAGATGAGAAATAGGAACCCAATGCCTTTCATCTTAAACAAAACAAAAACAAAAAGAAGAAGAAGAGAAAAAAATATTCCCAACATATAGGAGTTATCCCACTGAAACATTAAGGAAATAAAAAAAAAGGATATTACGGTTCATTACCTACTATTTACCCCTCCTATTTTATCCCACTCTGCCTTCTATTTGATCCCTGGGGCATTTGTTTGTTGGTTGTTTAGTAAATTCAAGGTGAGAGAATCCAGGGTGTTCTATGCAGTCAAAACAAAATGTGGAACAAATCACTCAGATGAGCCAATTCCAAGCACTGGGTGACTCTAATGAATAGATGCAGTCACAGGCAAACAATAGAGGTGACAATGAATTTATGAAAGGTCAAAGTCTCCTCCACATGCAAAACTTTCTGCAGGGACGCATGTGTCCCTGGCTGCCCAGTTGGCTGCCAGGCCTTTGACAATGCTGCCACCTGCTGCTGCTGGGCTCCAGGGGAGGTGGCTCACTGCATAGTCCTCTGGGAGCTGGTTCTGGGGGAGATTGCCTTTGTTAGGGCTTCTGCCCCACCCCTTCTCCTGGCCTGAGTCCCAGCTACAGGGGTGAGGGGTTGGCTCTGTTTTAGCTGACCCCTGCCCACCCTATGTGTGTCAGTTCAGGTGAGAACCAGATACACATTAGGGGCTGACCTGACGCGCATCCATTAGACACCTTGCTTTGTTTCATTTCCAAAGGTGAGCTGAAGACAGATGCCTCTGATGGAAGAGGCTCCGGGTGCTGTGATTTAGCTTCTCAGGTGGCAGTGCTTAGAGTCTCTGCTTTCCCCCTGGGCAATTAAGTAAAGTGATAGAAATAACTGGCCAAGGCAGTTGGGTCTACCTTGGGGAAGTAAAGCTTAGGGTTGTCTCTCTGGCTATGCAAACAGATGTGAGAGTTTGGTGAAATTGAAGACAGACTTCTGTCTGCCTGCCTGCCATGGGTCCTTTCACCAAGCTCTCCTGAGAAGCAAGCACTCCTCTGGGGCTCCACAGGGCACTCACACTGGCTTCCTTTCGTTGCTTGCTTTAAAACGAAGACCTGTGACCCTGGCAGGGTAGCTCAGTTGGTTAGATCATAGTCCCAATATACCAATGTCCCGGGTCCAATCCTAGGTGAGGACACATACAAGAAACAAACAATGGATGCATAAATAACTGGAGCAAAGGTCTCTCTTTTTCTCTCTCTCAAATCAATCAATCATTAAAAAAACTTTTAAAAACTCATTCAGGTTTGCTTTAACAAAGTCAGATCTTACTGATAAATGATGGTTTTCATATATATTTTTTTATATTTTTCAGCATTCTGTCTGAAAAAAAGTGATTTTTAAATATTTCTTTTTTACTGTTCCTCAGCTTGGTGAAGAATAACATAAGATGATATCCCTTGGACATTGTAATGGGAAGAGGAACATTTGAATAATCTTTACAATTCACTATTTTAGAAATGGCCTCATGCTCACTGAAGGGTGAGTTAACAATCTCCTGTCAGACTTTAGACCTGTGAGGAAAGCATGCCTTGTGGATGCATAGCAATGGGTAGACAGGGGTTAAGTAGGACTCAGTGATCAGCAAGGAGAGGCTGTTCTGGAAATACTAGTAGGGATTTAAAGGAATCTCCTGCCTTCTCAGAATAGTATGGAAATGCCAGTGATGTAAATGCAAAAGCAGAGCAAGTATGTATAATTGCTTTCATAATACTCAGTAGGGGGAAAAGAAAACAGAAAAACATAATTATCCAAGTAAAGTAATTGCTAAGAAATTGTCCATAATTGACTCCGGGCAAAAACGGGGGTGAAGCAGCCACCTGCCCAGAGTATGGCCCAGCAGCTCCCCTATCCTTCCAGGGACGAAACCAATTCCTATGGAACTGGCTTGTGAAAAACAGTTCAAAGCATGACATTGTGTTTTTGCTTCTCATGAAAATGAGAGCTCTGATTGTTATTTAAAGAAACATGCATTTATTGTATTGAGAAGCCATTTGATACAAGTTTGGGATTTCAGATTCATTATATTTCTTCCAAATCAAAAGATTAATCATTACATTAAAAAAAAAAAAACTCACAGATTTATGTTAGCCATGAGAACAAAATAGGCAGTCCCTTGTCTTCGACAGACTCTGGTATTTTACATTAGGTGGTAGACTTCGGTTTTAATATGAATACCAAAATATCATGTCCCTGAAAATTATACCAACCTTTAGTCTCTGTGTTATAATGTAGCCTTTTTAACCCTTTGCCTGCAGTAACCTTTCCTTAAAATAAAATGTGACAACCTTCCCAGACACAGACATTTTTGTACACTTCTAATCAGACATTTTCACTATAAAACACATGAAATCTAATGCAAATATGACCATGTCACAGTGGGTGGTTAGAAATGAGCCTCTCTGCATTGCTGCCATCGGAATCCACACTTTTCTATTTAGTGTTAGGAAATTGTCAGTCACTGGCCCCCTTTATGAATGTAGGAAGACCAATGTATGAAAAGAGATGACTCTGTTTTTGCTTCCTCCCGGCCACAGCCATCCCCTCCATCCTTGTCTGCGGAGAGGTCCCAACCAAATATAAGGTGTGAAGGTTTTAACTCCTCAGATAATTCATAGTCCAGCACGTGCTATGATTTACATAAGTCATTTACTTATTTTTGAATCATCTTTTTGCAAAGTAAACATACAGCGTTCATTCATTTTAATCTAAGATAATTTTCACTAATAGAGCTTCCATCAGTTTTTTCAACAGTTCATTACTTTATGACCCATGACACCAGATGAGGTGTCATTCAACCAAATGATGGTCTTTATGGCTTTCTTTTCAGCTTTTCCTTGGTTTTCACACTGACTTTTATTGTTTTCCAGGTTATTTTTCTCTCAGTTCCTCTGTCCACATTCCTATTTAGAATTCCCCTAAAGCTCTACCTAAAAAAGACAAAACATAATTCATAATTATATGTGGTTCTTTCCAATAAATCAATCCTTTCAGCTGCTTTGTCATTTTTGCTTCTCTTTGTATTTTTGTGTTTGACAACATCATTTTGATAATGAGGTGTAATAACTCAATGTGGGTCTATTCAGGTGATAGACACTTGGATCTCACAACCACACAGCATAGGAATGCCAGGGGAGCTTCATGGCTTCACACACACGTACATATGCAGGATCTCACCCTTTCAGGAGTCCCATCAGTTTAAAGACCTGTCTCATTTTAATTCTCAGGACCAATAGAGGTCCTTACAGTGCAGTTTGATGCCAAATGGCTCACACATGAACCCTGCTGGACCTGGATATCAAAGAGAGGTTACCAAAGTTCAGATTTTTTCATGCTGAGGTAGGAGGCTTGCCAGAAGATGAGCCTGGACTAATAGATTCTAGAACCAGCTTTATGTGGTTAATGGCAGCTTTTGACACTGTAGGACAGTGGTTCTCAACCTTTCTAATGCCGAGACCCTTTAATACAGTTCCTCGTGTTGTGGTGACCCCAACTATAAAATTATTTCCATTGCTACTTCATAAGTGTAATTTTGCTATTGTTATGAATTGTAGTGTATTTTAAATATCTGTGTTTTCCAATGGCCTTTGGTGACCCTGATAGCGGTTCTCAACCTGTGATTCATGACATTAGAAAGGTTGAGAACCACTGCCATAGGACAAGATGCTATTTCCTTGTGTCCTCAAGAGGTGCCACGATGAAAGTAAATATGAGTAGTTTTAATGTGGGCACTAGTGTGCCAATTAAAAATGCAGAGTGAAAGTAAGGGATTTTACACCTGTTTTCTTCACTTCAATTATAGCAGAAGGTTCACTGATGACATTGAAACTGTCAGTGGGCCATTTCCTAGTTATGCCATCTGCCTTTGCTTCTGATTTCCTATCTGTTCCAGAAGTCATGAATGGACCTTCAAAGTTTGTCCTTCCTTCCTTCCTAAATTGTGATCCACCCCACATGGCATGGGCCTTTCTTTCTGGTATCCCTGGCCTGGTGAGGCTTCTGAGAGCTGCAGAAGGGAAGCCTGGATCCCACTGTAACCCACGGCCCAGCAAGCATATCCTGGGAATAAACCTAACTGACCCTTTCAGAATCCCTAATGTACATTTGAAATATGGCAGTTTTAATTAAATTGAGACATTTCCATTTTAAGTGTCATAATAGTCTTTTTTTGGGGGGGAGGGTTATAAATGAGAAGAAAATCATATAATTAGATCTCTTATTTTTCTTAAAAGACATTATATCAGTCAGATATTCAAGGGATGTCACCTAGACATTAGATTTGTTTATGATTACAAATGTATATACCAAGGCAGGACTTGTTATTTCTTCTAAAGAATATTCCTTAATTTATACAATGATGCATTTAGTCTAACGAAAGAAGTTGAATTACATTCGAATGTTTCTAAAACAGAGTGTGTACTCTTTTACACAACAGTTTTGTTCATTGTAATATCAATCAATGGAATGCCCTGATACTTAAAGGAAAAGAAACACCTAAGGTCACTGTTCTAATGTTTATATCAGTTGTGTTTTCTAAATCACAGCAGGCAAGCCAGTGGCTGGGTTTTGCTTTCACTTTAAAATCCCACATTTGAGCATTTTGTGGCTCAGCCTTGGTCAAGAATTTTGAATAGTCCTTCATGCTGTGCAATAATCCAGCAATGCCAGGGTCACCATTCCTTCTCCCCTGGAATAAAAGCAGCAGAGAGCTGGAGGTCACTAGCTGGAAAGAGCCCCAGGATGCACCCATATTCCCTGTGACACCTCTCCTCTCCTCAGCCCAGGCCAGCCAGGGGCTTTGGGTTGGGTTTGGCAGTTCATCTCCTACAAATACAACACTCCGGGAAATGCAGTTTCATTGTGAATTTAACTGATCTTAACATATTAGGCAAAATGTTCACCAGTGCTTAGCATAAAACAAACCTCATTGAACACTTCCAAAATGGTCAAAGAACTACAATGACCTGGAGGAGAAACTGACCTAATTATATTCAGCCAATACTTATTTTGTGCCCACTCTGCGTGAGTATAAAGATTGGTAAGCTAGAGACCTTGAACTAGCCTCGCACTCTGTTAGGGAGAAGAACAATACATTCACAAATAATAAGTAAAGGAAATAATGTATAAGAAAAATTTTAAATGATATTAATGTTCAAATACACTTTTAAAAACATTTTTACATTCATTTATTTACATGTATTATACACTCCTGGATTTTGTATCCCTGTTTTCATTGAATTTCCACCAAATGGAAGACACAGTTCTAGGACTGAGGACACAGGAACAACACACACAAAACACATGTACAGTCCCTGTGCTTTTCTTGTAAACAGTAGGAGGAATGTGATAATAAACAACTGTCTCATTTAATTTTTACAAGAAGCCTGGTATTGTAAGCCCCTCCTGCATATGATAGCCCTGGGGAAACCTTGGGTCATGATTAGCTCAGTCATGCTGCGGAGCCAAGGACACATACCCCAGGTATGTGTGGTTCCAATTTGGTTATAGGAGAGATGACATTCAACTCCATGACCCGATAGCTTTGTGCCCTTGGACAAGTTGCTCATACGCTTTGTTGTAGTTTCTCAAGCCCCACAGGCTTGTAGTGAGAATTAAATAAGCTCATCCCTGTATAATCTACCTAGTTTTATATGGCATGCAAAATTGTTTTTTAGAAACTTTGTTGGTTTGTGTATTAAGAAAAATATTTTAAAACAACTTTGCTGCTCCATTGACTTAGTAGAAAGAGGTTCCCTTCCTTTCATTTCCTTCTTTCTTCCTTTCTTCCCTTCTACTGCTTTTTCTTCCTTCTGGTTCTTCTCCCTCCTCTTCTTCCTTCTTTTTCTTTCAAATTGGCAATGACCATAATTATTCATCTCTGACAGCAGCAGACTTGAGGGACAAATATTATCTTTACTTTCACAAGCTCCCACTTAATACATTAATAATTTGCCTTCCAGGAAAAAAAAAAAAAAAAAAAGAAATGGTTCAAAATGCATGTTCTCACCATAGTTTACATTTAAAAAAACTTTTTTTTTTAATGCAGGGATTCATAAGGTAGTAGAAATCTTCAAATGGCAGCCAATCTGGTTTTTAGCACTAGTAAAAATGTGATCAATTTCTGACATATTAATATTACTTTAAAATGCCTAAAATGCCTCTGTTTTTAAAATAGGCTGCAAAAATTTGGACTCACTGAATGGAAAATTAAAGCAACAGGCCAATAAAAGCATTTGTTTTGAAAAACACTTAGAATCAGTTCCTGCCATGGAGGCAGCTCAGGAGCTGCAGGAGATGCCATATGTCCATTAGGGTTTGTCCCACACAGAACCCCGAGGCTTGGGGTTCTCTGGAAAAGCTGGGCCAATCTTGTGAACCAGCCCCGGGGTCGGAATGACTTGTGTCTCCAACAGACACTGTTTCCTCAAGGAATTCCTGGCAGCACACCCAGAAGTTTTTAGTGATCCCCAAGAAATATTATGTTTACAAAGACAAAACTGCAAGCACTTTCTCAATTTCATAATAGATATACTTGAATGTGATTTCATGAAGCAGACAAATGTTTAAAATCACATTATCAAAAGCATTATTATTCTGAATCTATTTATCTACAAATGCTTGTTTTAGATGAATTATTTTATGTAAAACATGTAATGTTATCAATGGGTTGCAACAGGAATAAAAGTAATCTGATATTATCAATGAAAAATACAGCTCTAATAGTTTTTTAAGGACTTTTATATCTAATTTTCCCTCTGTACATTTTACTTGCAACACATGAGGTGATCACAGTATCACACATAGAAGCTAACAAATTAATTAATATAGTTCAAGTAGGGAATAGGGTTATCTTTTAATGAAAGTGTTTAATTTTAATAATGATCATTTATTTAATGACATATGGGACTTATCTATAATTGTGATGTAAAGATTACTTGACTTTGTCCTTTAAGAAATTTCATACACATGATTCCTAATGAAAAGAAATAATTTACTTGTTGAAATACATATCAAAAAGTCTACAAAGTCAAGAGAACCTAATTAACTTTAAGATTTTTAATGTAATGTATTATTAAAAGAAGTTAGTACATTGAAATATTACATATTATATATATGGTAGAATAATTTGATAATTTGACAATATTATTTACTCAAAGACTTTATTTATTGTTTTTGTGCATATTTAAAATATCTCTGTGTACCGGAATGTCACAAATACTTTAAATTGTGATCAGTTAATTATCTATTATCTAAATAGATGCTGAGAACATATTTTTTTCTGTATCAGCAAATATCAAATTATAGCACAGTTAATGTCTATTAATTTTAATATTTACTTCTATAAATTAGTTTCTATTCAGAATGTTTTATTTACCAAATGATTTTATTGCATAAAGTAAAATTAGAAAAAACGTATGAATTCTCATTTGTGTTGAGTTTTGAAATGGCATAAAAAAGTAAAAAACAAAACCAAATAATTTATATTCAAAATGTTTCATTAGCTATTGAATATTTGATCTTCAAAGTAAGAAGAGCAATCCTTTGGAATACAGTAACTGCCAAAACTAACAGTAGAAACAATAAAACTGAGAACTTGTAAAGATCATTATATTACACCAAAATATTATACAGTTACTTCAAATATTTTTTTTCCTGACAAGCCCAACAATTGGAACTTACTAAAACCTAGTCTGGTTATTGTTTAACTTTGTGTTTAACGATTATTTGAATGACCTTCTAATTAAAAAGTACAAATCATACCCCTATAAAAATGGCAAGTGGAGCAGGGCTCAGCTAATTTGAGTCCCTTTCAGACTGGGCTTGACGGCCTGGCCTGCATAGATTGCCGTTGAAATGGTGTCATTACCCTGGCCCAAGGTGGTGATGTGTCCATATACTGAGAGGCATTTCGGACAGGCTCCCAGGACCTGTGCTTGAAACAGCAATCAGCATAAGGGGTTCCATGGGCAATCCAATGTCATTGTTGCTGATTTCTGAATTTAAATAGTAGCAAATAAGGCAAACAGTAAAAAAAAAAAAAAAAAAAAAAAAAAATAGTATTTTTCTTAGCCCTCTGAACAGAAATGAGATTTGGAGCAAAACTGATAAGCATAATATGGAGATAAGAAAGTGTGTTTTTAAGTCAAAAGGAAGTCCTCCCCACCCCCCATTTCTGAAAGTGATGCGCTTGGAAAGAGACAGGTCATAATGAGAAGAGAAAAGGCACCTGGCATTTGCTTCGCTCCCTCCGACATGGAGCCCTGACTTGGAGCAGTGTAATTAGAGCTCTCTGTGTGCAGGGAACAAAGGCCTGTCAGGATGAAGAAGAACCCCAAGCTAAGCAAAACCCCAACCAGTTACACCTTCCCGTTCCCTCTCCCTGCCTTGAAAAGAGGAAATATAAGAAACAGGTGGGGGTGGGGGAGCGGGGGGGGGGGGGGAGATTTTCAGTGTTAGGATAGAAGGCTCCCTCTGCCAATGTTATTACTGAGAATAATTACACCTCTTTGAGGCCAGAGACCAACTTAACCTACATCCATTGGGCCCAATGACTATAGTAAAGGAAGACGAGGATAAAACAGGATGCAGCAGAATCTATTTCCCTTAGTCTTGCTAATGTCTTCAAGATACCAAGAATTGGACTGATTAATTTGTCTTGAGAAGTCGCACTGTTTCTGCTGTTCCTTGATCCAGCAAAGCAAAGGTGAGATGGCATGCCAGTGACAGATGGATTCCAGGACAAGAAAGTATGCATTTTTAAAAACAAAATTTAGTTTGCTTGCTCCATTAATTTTAAAGAAGGACAGATTGTGCTTCAGAATTATGATATCTGTCCTATGGAAGTGTTCACTGTCTCCCAAATGCTTCTTAATTCTTAGGTCCCTCAGGGCAAAAGTCCTATATTCACAGAGTATATAGCTAAGTATTGCTATTAGGGTTGAATATTTAGACTTCTCACTTAGTAAATTCACCAGGAACAGCTTATTTTTAGGGAATTAAGAAAAAGTTGTTAGGCATATGCTAAAGGCAGCCATGAGAAGTCAACAATTGGAATGATAGTTTTTCATTGCTTTTAAAACCATCACTAATTTGGTCAATCAGATTAGACTTTTATAGTTTAATCTAGAGTCTGCCCACCTACAAAGCAATAGACTATTAGCCATGTCCTAAACAGAAATTTTACTCCCAAGCACTTACATTGTCAATGAGAAAAACTACACAGGCTTTTCCAGCTAGTGAAACATACATGCTGCATTTGGGACCATTATATATTAATGCTCAGTTCTTATTTAACTTTTTTTAATTCCCATAGTCCTAAAAGGGGAAATTCTTACTAATTTCCATTCCACCTTTGCATATTATTTTTAAAGCATAATTTATTTTAGAAAATAGAAAATATGAAATCATAAAGTGGCTGTTACTTATGTTACAGAATTTAGTCACTAAATTATTTTTAGTAGTGACAATCTATTTATATTTTAGCCCACACACTGAACCTTTCGTTACTATGCATGGATAAATTTCTTTGACAATACCCCTAGGTGGCAGGGTAATATTATGATACTTCAGTTCAGTATTCTAACATTAAAAACAGAGAGAAAGAAATAGGAAAAAAATCAGAAACAAATGTTTGAATCTTCAATCTTAATTTGGACAGCTTCAAAAATAGGACAATGTAATAAATTGGATCATAGCTGGTCCTAAAGCAATTTCGTTACCAGTATAGAATAATATAATACTATTGAGTGTTTCAAAAACTGTATTAATAAGAATATATATATATATATATATTTTTTTTATGGAAAAAGGGCAGTGAGCGGACAGGTCTCAGCTTGTTCCCCACCCCTCTTCTAGTAGTCAAAAAGTCAGTTACCACATGATAACTCCTTTTCAAAATATTCCATACTGTTTGTAAGAATTATTTTGTAAAAAGCCATAAAATGAAACATAACAGGTCATGGGTCATAATTAAACTGCTTTTAATTTTGCCAAAATAAAATTTTAGAATTTTTTTTGCCTGTTGAATTTTTTAAAAATATTTTTAAATAGAATGATCATCAGCCAAGATAAACATTAATACTTTAAAATATAAAATTTAGAGGTTAGCAATTAGTATAATATAAATCTATAAAAGATGCATCAATCTATAAAATTTGAATTCCTTCCATGACAATTAAAATTCCATAAATGAGGTGTTTTATGTATACATATTGTTCATTTTTATAAATTCATGGAGCTACATATTTCTGCTTAAGTATATCATGTGAATTTTTATGACTATTAATGAACACAGTACACTTACTTGTATATATATTTGCAAAATATCAAAAGACATACTTTATCTGTAGTGACTAGAATTCATTATTTTTAAATGGTCATCTTTATTCATTTTGTCAGAAAATATATTTCAGCTGTTTGCCAATATTGTGTGACATGTGAGAGGTCAGAGGTCCCCCTGTTCTCAGGTCCTGCTATACAGGCACTGAGGCACATGGAAGGCTGTTGCTATGATGGCCTTGGAGATTGGCAAGGTCAGGTAGAGGACAGACATGCACCCATGTGGGGAGTCAGGATGCCTCTGTTATCTATGTTTAGGTGTGTAGGACAGGTCAGAATTGACCTTTCAGAGTGGGAAGAAGTGATTCTGCAGGTAGAGAATATGAAGGTGATATGGTTACTTGCACATCAAAGTGAAAGGTTCTAAACACTGATTCCCTCTCTGTCATATGATGACAATGATGCTGCTAAATTCATAGGGTTACTATGAAGATAAAATGGGCATTTAGAAGAAGACACTTTGAACGGTTCCTGGTACATAAGGATGTGAAAGAAATGTGAGGAGAAATAGACTTACTAGATAATAAAATACATCTTAGAGCACATGTGTCAAACACAAGGCCCGCGGGCCAAATCCGTCCCGCCAGGCCTTGCAATGTGGCCCGCACCGCGCTGTCATCACTGCACTCTGCTGCGTTTCCATCACAATGACAGTTTATGAGTGTTCAGTAAACCATTCGGCCCGCGATTTAGGCTGGATTTTAGATTTTGGCCCCTTCTCTGATTGAGTTCGACACCCCTATTTTAGAGCTAAATAGTTAAAATGTTATTGTATGGTATGGGCATAGCAACTAATGGAGAGATTAGAGGAATAGAATTGAGAATTTTAAAATAGATCCACTTTTGTATACAAATCTAATATTTGACAGAGATGGCCTTTCAACACTGGGGAAAATTTGAACTTTTAATAAATGGTGTTCATTCAACAGATAAGTATTTTAAAAGAAAGTAAATAGTTTAGAATCTCTTTTTGTTGTTATCTGAAAAGAAGTTCCAAATAAAAACACATAATTTTTGTATTTTATATTCTAAAATCTTATGTTTTATAAGAGGCCTGGTGCATGACATGTGTGCACTTGGGAGTGTCCCTCAGCCCTTCCTGTGCCCTCTTGCAGTCCAGGAGCCCTCAAGGGGTGTCAGACTGCCGACTTAGGTCTGCTCCCCAGAGAGTGGGCCTAAGCCAGTAGTCTGACATCCCCTGAGGAGTCCTTGACACTGCTGCAGAGGCTCCCGCCACTGTAGCCTACCTTGCCAGCCATGAGTTTGGCTCGGGGCTTCTGGCTGAGTAGTCCTCCCATTGTGGGAGCACACTGCATTGAGCACCTCCTCCTAGTGGTCAGTGAGCTTCATGGGGAACAGTCATTCTGCCTTTTAGTCAATTTTCATATTAGCCTCTTATTCATAGAATATTCTAAAACAGCGAGAACAAAAATTATGTGTCAGTGCAATCAATATTTGTTACAATAATTTTAAAATATGTTCTTACAGTAAGGGTAAATTATCTAGGGAAGACCCAGAGTTAAGCCTTCTCCAAAAAAATATAAATAAATATGGGAAATACAAAATATCTATTGAATATGTATGGTTAAAACAACTAAGACAAAGTTAAGCAGGTAAACTGAAAAGAAAAATTTGAAACATAAAGGAAACAGATTTACTGACTAGTTTCTACATTATTTTTATTGATTTCAACAGGAAGAAACCTACATGTCAATAACATTAATAGGAAATGAGAAAGGAACAGCAGAAACTAATTCACAAAAGAAATGTATAAGACATTTGGGAAAGACATTCAGCCCTAGAGATAATTAAACAAATGCAATTAATTAAAATAAACATATGCTTTGCTTATCATGATAGCAAACATTAAAAATAGTTTTAAGAAAAAGAGCAGTGTTAGGAATGAATTTATTCAATCATCAGTATTTATCAAATGCCAATATGCATTGGGAACTGCTTTAAGTGCTAAAGATACCATTACAAAACAGAAAGAGTTTGTTCACCAGTGGAAAAAGATTGGCTATTTTATTATGAATGGCATCACCCAAAAGTCTTAACTCTCTGATCCAAGATTCTGGACAGGTTTTTAAGGGTATAGGGGGAACACATATGAAGGAATGCTGGCTGGAAACATTTTATTTGGAGCTTGGCCGCTTAAGGTAAGACGCATTAGCACCAGATTGTCCTGGGTCACAGAACTTCTGCTTTTGAAAATGTTCTGGTGTTCAAGTTCCAGTTGTGTCTTGTCATTGGTTTTGTGGCAGATGGAGTGAAACTTTGGCTCTAGAAAAACAGGAGGTCAGAGTTCACTTCTTTTCTCAGAACTTGGTTTGTGGTTTTGGTCTGTTCTCTTTGTAAAGCAAGTCAGTGTCTTTTTTTAAAAGAATAGGACCATTTTGAGCTGGTTCTGTGCTTACAGTACTAGAAATATATATGTATTTTCTATTGGAGTGAGCACCTGTGCTTTCCTAATGGGAACACACTTGTGGATAGCTTTCTGGAACTTAATTACAGAGATATCAAATTTGGAAAATCTAAGTCTCAGAAATTCTTTTTCTGGGAATGTATTCTAACAAAATACAAGTATACTCAAGAAATTTAATCACGGCATTTATTAAAATATGAAGAAAAAAAGAAAGTAAGACATACAATTATGAAGAATTGTAACCATAATAAATATACATGGATAAATGTTTTGCTAACAAAATGGAATTATGTATCATCATTACAATGAACCTATCTGTAGCCACTAAAACAAAGTACAAGTTTAGATCTTTTTTAAACCATTGAAAAATATATGTGCAGGATTTTTAAATAAAAGAATGTATGTTAGAAAGAAACATGGGTGACATGACCCTCTTTGTGGGTGTCAGTGTGGATAAATGATGGTGTGACACCACCATACAGTAATAGCAGATACCACTGAACTGCACATGAACAGTAAAGAGGAATTTTATAAATAGAAAAAAAACAAACAAACATGCTTTTATTCAGAATATACAAAATAAGAACAGAAAGCAGAAGTTTCCTTTCAGTAGCTTAGTTTTGTTGCTTCACAGTAAGCCAATTACCATCAGACAGTTGTGTGTTAACTCGCACACCTGATGGGGTAGCTAGGGCAGCCTGTGAGCCTGAAGGTGCAGCCTCTGTGAGTTCTGTGATGCTAACCTTCTTCACAAGAATGACTTTCTGATTGAAATTCCCTTCTTTTAACCTTTTGAATGTAAACTGTCTAATCTGGGAGAAAAAGTCAGAAACTCTGGAAAGCAGAGCATGGTTGCATCAAAAAGTTTTAAGGTAAAAGAGAATATGTATCTCTAGCAGGGAGAGTCTTCCCTTCTCCATCATTGACCATAAAATTCTCCACAAGATTTAAGTGGATAGGTGATTTGATAGAAAAAGAACACATTGTTTTGATATCTTGTCAATATTGCAGTTTTGGTGTGATTTTGAGCCCAGTGTTGCATCCTATATCTTTGTTCTAGGGGCCTTGTCACTGGGATGTGTTCACAGCTTCCCTGGAATGGAAGTGTTTCCGAGGATGGGTCATTAGTGTCTCAGGAAGTTGAGTAGCTGGACCATGAAAACAGTGTTGGGGACTTAGGAAAGGAGATGTAATTTACCCTCCTTAATTCTTCAGCTTACCCAACAAGGTGTGAATGAATAGGAATTTCACACCTTCCTTTGAGGGGAAAAAAAGTAAAACAGAGCACTTTCAGAGGCAAGGCTCTTCACTGGGAGGGTAATGTGCCCTGACAGACCCAAGAGAAGGCCTGGGCTGTGGGCTGACTTCCTTTTACGGTGACCTTGAAATGCTGAGGGAAAGCTGAAGAGAAAAGCAATTTCATCTTTGAAATTACACACCACTGTTCTCATTCATCTTGATAAGCACTTTCAAGGAATAAAAAAAAAGAGAGAGAGAGAAGTGGGGGTATTGCTTCTATAAGGGTTATGGAGACCTTCCTTCTGCAGCATCAGTTTAAAGGAAATTTAGATGTTCAAAGTGCATTTGATTTCTATTGTGAGGCTAAATTGGCCACTTTTAGAAGGTTAGAAAAAAAGAGAAGGAAACGACACAGAAGAAAAAATATGGAAAAAATAGAAAAGACAATGATTGTATATTCTAGTTTTAAAAAAAATTTAAATGAATGGTTCTGAATTGGAATATACTTTGAAATGTGCTGCCAATCATTAATGTTAATTGATTCCACAGACATTTAGATTAATGCCTGGTTTAAACGATCTAGAACTACTATACTAATTATCAAAATGCTACCAAAGTCTAGAAATAATTGGTTAAATAAAGGGAACTTTATAATGTGACAATGACATTAAAACATCATAAACACATTTCTCATTAAAAAATACATACATATATAAAATAAGTAAACACTTTAAAACTTTTCCTAATAGTAATGTTTACTTAAATATCAAGCTAGCTATCTATTTGGTTCTTTTATTTGAAATAGTGAATATAGTGTGTGTGTCGTGGGGGGGCTCTGCATTAAACATAACCTCTATAAGCTCGCCAGTGCAATGATTAGCTTGGGTCTGTCTCAAACATGCACAATATAATGCCTTACTCAAAATCTGCCCTTCTCCCCTAATCTGGAATGTTTCCATTTTGCTGGGAATAGTATGTCTCTCTATGCAATCCAATACTTGATAATCCCTTCTCCTGTTACCATGAATGCTTATTTAGAAAAAAAAAAAAAAAGTGAGAGCTGTGATTGTAAACCCAAGAGCTGGCACACCAGGCAGAAATTCAGAGCAAAGGCAACAGACTTCACTTAGGAAAGTTGGGTGGTGGTACCTCTGCAGCTGGTGCAAGGGCAGCTTCAGGTATAATTAGAAAGAGCTAGACCAGCCAGAACCTGCTCTGAACCCAGAGTAAAGTCCACAGCCCGAGTTTACATTCCCTCCAATAATAAAGACAACATGGGCTGTATGTAGAGGAGTTAGCAGGTAAGGGGGGGGAGGGGCAACTTCAAAAAACATCCCTTTCATTGACTAAAGATCCCCTCAGAGATAATTAGGAGGAACTGTGTCAACCTGCCACAGGTTGACACAGTTAATCCAGGGCAAGGACTGCCAGAATCAGCACCAGCTGGATTCTGTACCACTGCCTCAGTGCTCCAAGGGATGGCAAACAAGGTCTGTGACATCTGCTTGTGAATGGTTGTGATAGAGAACAAAATGCCTACTTGGCACTGGAATCTTCCTCCTTGGGCATGCCTGTCTCCCAGGGCCTCTGTTCGCAGCCTGGTACTTCTGGTCTCAGTGACAGTCCTTCACCTTCCATTCCCAAGTCAGAGGCTTATTTGTACAAATCAGTTTGCTGTCTGTACTCGGAAAGTTTCTCATGCCATTGCCAAGAAAGTCATGTCAGCAACAAGCTGGATATAGATATCTCAGAGAATTCAGTATCTAGGAACACATCCACTCTGACTACACCCTGATGGGTTCCTGAAACTCCCATATCCAGAGGGCATCCTCAGAGCATGGAAAGCATGGGGTGATATATTCACTGGTTTCTACATACATCCTTCCTCCACCAGACACAGGCTTGGGAATTGGAGGCAGATTAAATGATCTCTTCTTACTCTCCACTTCCTCCTGTATCATGGAGATGAATATAATATGTGTCAGACAAAGTCCTATGAGTGTGAACTGCTTGGGGCCACATATGAAGCAGGTTCATAATCAGAGAATCACTGTTTTTCTCATGGTATGTAGGTTCCCAGAGAATATCCTTTATAAGAGAAAATGTCTCCTGTTTTTCTCATCTTCTCATGCTCAAATGTTTTAAGTGTAGTATTTGTGAGGTCCATAACAACAGTGAAGAAAGAGGTGATCAGAAGAGTAACTGTGGTGGTGTAGAACTCAGGCTGTGTGACTGATATTCTCCTGGCACTAAAGCAGTTCATAGGATCATCATGCTCAGACTTTCCCATTCTAAATTCTTTTTCTCCTTCATCTGATTTCATCTGATAACACTTATTATACAGTATGGAAGTGTGTGTGTGTATGTGTGTGAGTGTGTGTGTGTGTGCGCGCGCGCGCACGCGCATACTTATACACATACACACTCTCAATCTAGAGAATACATTTAATTAGATATTTTATTCATCCCTTCCTTATCTGCTTAAGGCACTTTAGAATTGAAGTGGGAAAGAGAACTTTTGTTGGAACTCATCTAAGGGAACAGTTATCCTTCAGAAACATGATGAGGTGGAATTAAGTACCAGCTTCCAGGAGGATGTAGTTGGTGAAATAAGCACTCACTCACGAAGCCTTTAACCACTTCCCAGCTCATTCTGGGAATTCCCCAGTCACTTTGTCAGGGATTAGTTTTGGCACCTCCAAATTTAAAAGCAAATCTCCCTACAGTAAAAAAAAAAAAAAAAAAAAAAAGTATGAATATGAATGCTATTTATTGTTAGGGGAGAATGTATTTCCTCTTTGAATGCAATTATCCTTTTCAAAAGTAAGGAGCCGCCCTCTCCTTAAAATCACTGAAAGCCTTTTCCAAGATCTTCAGATTTGCATGATTTGCTGTATGGCAGACACCCAGTGATGAGTAATTCATTTCTCAGTTAAGAGTCTCAAACCTGAAGAGCACAATCTTTCACTCTTGGAATACCCAAAGCTGGTGAGACAAGCTCTTCACTAATAGAATGAAGAGATAATCTATAAATTGAGTTTGAGAGATTTGACAAAGAACCTGACTTTTTAGGTATTGAGTTTTGATTAATATTGCTAGAGCCATACCCAAATATACTGTATATTTCTAGTAATATCTAAAAACTAAGTTCCCTGTTTAAATTACACAGACAGGAATTTATCTTGATTATAGTAGAATAGGGTTGAGTGCTTGATTTTGTCTAAAACTGAGTGGGTGTGCAAAATTTTGGGGACAGTATTTTTGAGTAAAGATTTTATCTTGTGTGCTATAACTCATGCCTACCACTTGAAATTTCACTCAAATTGAAATCTATTGTAATTGCTACAATAGCACAGACATGATTTTTGGGAATCTACCAGTGGAAGGGAAGAGGCTTTCCTGTTCAGACTAAGCTCTGGTGATGTTTGGTGAAAGTAATAGTTACAAGAACATGGTTTTGGAGCACCATAGCTGAGTGCCATTGGTAGTGTAATGGAAGATAAGGAAGCTAATTTCAGCATGTCATAATTAATGCAAGAAGTCCTCAAATGGTTGAAAGGCTTCTATATTCAGCAGGGCTGAATCATATTGTTGTCTGCTGGATTGATAAAAAGCATTTCCCCAAACCTGAAGAAGATGCGTATATTATTGCCAGACAGCTGAGGGCATTTCAATCTATGTGTTATATCTGCTGCTGGCCAAACACCTGAGCAGCCTAAGGCAGTTCCTCCAATCTGACAATGCCTACTGTATACCAAACCTTTCCTTTGATATGTATATCTGCTTTGCCTTAGGGCAATTTGTGTTCATAAAAAGCTAGGGGCCCAGAGATTCAAAAAACTTGGTTGCAATAGTTAAGTCTCCTCTGGATCCCCCATGTAGTCCAAATTTATATTTCATGTCAAGTTCTTTATTAATTTACACACAGCTGAGAGGTCACACTCTTCCCTGGGCAGCCTGCAACCTTGTGTCCAAGTCATGAAGGATTGAAACCCCAATCTAGTGTCTGATGAGAAACACCTTTCCAGAGCAGCATCTGAGTTGGCTGGAATTTGGGGGAGTCTGCATCACAGGCTGACTTCTCTCTTTCCCCAACTGTTTCCTCCTCCTTCTTCTCAATTGGAATTGACCTTCACACACATTTTCTCCCCCAAGGTCCATCTCATGTCTGCCTCTAGATACCCAACCTGTATCTTTAGCTCATGTGTCTCAGGACTCTTATATTTCAGGACTCGGTGTGGAGTTCTCCCAGAAAGCTTCTCTGCACTTCTACCTCCAATACCAGGCTAAAGGCTATGAACACTGAGAAAGAAGATATTTAATAAAAAGGACTCCAGGTGACCACATAGGCTCATATTTAAAAAACAAAGCCTAGCAGTGATTTCCTTACAGGCACCTGGCAAGCAAACTGCACCTCAGAGAGAAGCCTGCACTATGTTCCTGCCATCTGAGCTGCCCCTGTAAAGGAGTTCCTGGGATCCTATTTCAACCAATAGGACTGAGGCTTTCCTGATCCAATCAGAGTTGTGCAGATATATTTCCCCTTACTCCCCCATCAGCTTCTTGACTTGACCAAACAGAGCAGCTCCATTCTGACCAATCTAGACAGTGCTTTTTGAACCAATCTTACTGTGAGGATGTGAAGTCCTCATTTTCAGGAGGACAAACCAATCAGGGACCATGAGTGGGGATTTCTGTTTATATAAGTCAGCTCCTGTCTGGCTCTGAGTGCCCACTTTCTCTTTCCACCAAAGACTGAAGACTGTTTCCCTGGCTAGAGCTGAAACACCCAAGGGGTCTCACCAAAGCAAAGCAGAGAAGACCTGTCACCCTGGGCTGTTTATACTGACAAAAGTTTGCTTCTGCACCACACCCCTAATTGAAGGTTCCTATTAATTTCTAATTGACACCAACAACCTTCTGTTGACAGGGCTCAGTGTTCCTTGGGGCCCTGTTTTTGGTGCTTAGACCTCCATTCCTCAGTCACCAAACTGACTGAGGATCCTCTATTTTTTATGCACTGTTGTTACTTGAGAAAGAGAATGGTCTTATTCCCCTGAGTCCTTGCATAAATCCCAAGGACTAAGTCAATGTTCATGGGTGATTAGGTAGAATTTGCCTGATACCTTATGAAATTTGAATGAAATCCTTTAAAATACAAAGCAGTATATATACAAATAAAATTGACTACACAATTAACTGAGTGTTGTGCCCTTACCAGTGCACTGGAGGTATGCACAGCTGACGCTTGTAGAATACCCATTGACATGGCCTGAGTACTCAATGATGGTCCCTACAGGAGAGAAGAGCTATGCCACAGGGACTGTGATTAACCCCCATTTCAAGGGTGAGGGAGTGAAGGCACAGAGAGAGGAAGAAACCCCCTGGACATCAACTGGCCTGCAGGGCAGAGATTGGGCCCCAGTCTGTCTGGCTGCTGAGTGTCTGCTCTCCTCCTGTTTCAGCTGGACTGGAGCACATATTTACTAGTAAAGTGAGTGATAGGGTTTAACATCCTCGCATAGCAGCTGTCCCAAGCATGCACAGCTCTCAGATGCAGGAGAAGTGCTTTCTGATGATGCGTCGCAGCAGAGCTCACACGTGTGGTTCACTTTACATACTCTTACAGAGACAAAGCAAATTATTTAAATTTCAGCTTCATCTTGAAACTGCTGACAATACTAGTAATCTCTCAGGGGTGTCCTGAGGTTAAAAGACAAGCTTGTGTATATTAAACTTAGTCTTAATTTATTTTGCATAGCCAGTGATTATAATTTTAAAATATATGGTACATTATCTATATTGTAATATATTCTTCTAGATAGGCAACCTCCAAACTAGGTACTTTTGAGGCATTCTTCACAAAACAATGAAAGGGGGAACAGAAACCTTTTATCAAACTTATTATCTCTACTCCCATGTTATTTGCAAATTAAAAAGCTACATTTAACTACAATCTACTTTATTTCACTCTTCTGTCAAAGGGTCTATGTGTGAAACACCCCTCTTAGGTTGTCTCTCTCATACAGAGTCATCTTCCCAGGGGCATGGGGATTTGAAGTGGCCAGGATTCTCCAGACTCCTGGGCAGATCTTCTCTCCCCTGTCAGTTGGTCAGCCCTGGACACACTGGCTGGATTCTGCTCCTGCTAAAGCCCCATTTGTAGATGCCACTGTTTTCAGTGAAGAGGTTGGAGGAGAGAAAGGAGGGACAAGACTCAGCTTTCTGACCAGTGAGAGTCTCCCTGGTTCTTTCCTAAGCACTCAGTCCCTGAGGCTAAAAGAATGTGAGGACATTGGTCAGAGATGAATATACAGCAAACACCTAACCTGAATGTGACATCAGCTTTGCAACCTTTTTCCTAAGAGGCTGATTTATCTTTATCTATATATATAAAACCCTGATATGCAAAAAAACAAAAACAAAACAACAAAAAAAACCCCCACAAAAACCTGATATGCAAATAGACCAAAAAGTGGAACATTGGAACAGCAGAACAATAGAACAACTGGTCACTAAGACATGCACTGACCACCAGATGTCGAGCTTGGAACATAGCAGGCATTAGCAGCAGGTGGCAGAGCATGGAACATGACAGGCATTGGCTATAGTGGGATTATGGAACAGGTGAGCAGGGGAGCCACACCAAGGCAGGGCACCAGTCACTGTCATTGGGGTGAGCCTCTGGTGGTTCCTAACAGCACCTGAGCTGCTGCTCCCACCTGCTGCCTGCAGCTGGCCCTGGTCCTGATCACTCAGCACCATCAGCAAGTGTGAGAGGGGGTGTGAGAGGCAACTGCTGGCCCTGATTGCCCCTCATAGCTTCTCCACCTCCTCCTATTCCTGAGGGGTGGTTAGGAGTGGCAGCCTCCTTCTCCTACCCACTGCCAGTGAGGGTCCCTTTTGTACATGCTGCCGGCACTGGAACTGCCTCTTGCACCAACTGACAGTGGCAGCCCCACTTGTACCAGCAGCTGGTACCAGAGTAGCCACTCACACGTGCTGCCAGTACCCAGCACCAGTCCCAATCCCTGTGCCCACTGCAGGCCTTGAGGCCCACAATTCCTTTCAAGGTGTACAAATTCATGCACTGGGCCCCTAGTCTAAAATAATCGTTAAACACACCCAAGGAGAGAAGCCATCTGACTGCAGCATCCCTAATCCTCATTTTCTAGGATATGTGCTCTCCATCAAAGCCCCATTTTGTGACAATGTCCAAGCTGCCTGAAATGCCACCAGTGTTCCCCATTTGGGTGTCCTCTGATGAGAAACGTAGCTCTTACAGTAAAGGGATCCAAGGAATGGATTGTGGTTGCTTTGATGAAAAACTATTGCCATAAATATGATTTATGAAGGAGAGAAACAAACTGTCTTCTGTACCAGGATCCCAGTTTACCTTCTGAGGAAGGGGCAGTCCCACATTAACAGACAGAACATTCTCTTGGTGTCTGCCCCATGCCTGAGAGGGGAAGAGGCCCCTGACAGTCCCTTCCTAGAATGTAATAAGAACAAAAGTATCTTTAAGTGTATCTGTTTATCATCCCCAGGCTCAGACGAGTTGATTTCAGATTTAAAGTTTAGACAGCACATTTTTCACAGGAACTTGATCCCTCCTGATTTTATTGCAAGCCAGGGAGCCCAGGCCACAAAAGGCTTCTTTCACAGACAGGAAGAGTTTTCACCTGGAAAAATAAACTGACAAGGACAACATTTACATATTGTTGATGATATAGTGCCCTTGGAGGAAACCCTATGCGGCCTTTTAGTTAATGGTGCATTTGAAAAGATGGAAATGCCTAGATGTATCGTAATACATAATTTGTCTGTTTCCTGTCCCGGTTTCTGTGAATTTCCCACTGTGCAGTATCCTTGGGACCACTGCGCCGTCTCCATCGCACTGAACAAACATCTGCTTTAGAAACAGCCCATCTCTCTGGCGGTCGATCTTAAAACACTCCACTCGGTTCACTGCTTCGTACTCCCAACAAATGCCGTGTGGTGATCTGTGCTACGGAATAAAACGACAAGTGATACTTTCCTTGTCTAACTTGTGCAAAACTAATGTGAAGCCCAGTGCATGCATTTACAGACAGATCATCCTGAGCTGACCATGAGAAACCAACCAACGACTATGCTTAATTATACTAGTGCATAGACTGCAAGGAATTGAATCTTGGATAACCACTCTTGTCTTATTTTTATTTATTTTTATTTTTTGGCAAAGACAGTCAGTTTTGTGTAAAATTAATTATGTACACCCACCTGAATAGGGCCTGGTTTGGTTGGAGTTTGAGATAAGAAATGGAACCAGAGTACGGTAGGTTTGGAGAGAGGAGCTCATCATATTACAGGTAAATGGAAGAGGAGAGCATCTGTCTTCTGACTTTCCCATCTTCCCTCTAAATTCCACCCCTGGGGTGTTCTCGGTACAAAGATACTGTTACTGGGCTAGAGCTGGGCCCTGACCTTTCTAGTAAGAAGGTCCTGCAAGATTTCAGTCATTCTAAAGAAGTGGTTTTCAACCAGTGTGCCTCAAGAATTTCTAAAACACCCAATACCTGACTATTAGTCAGAGGCACTGACTTCTTTTTCCTTAGATTATCAAATAAAAGGAAAAATATTAAGAGCCAACACAACAATAGACATATGATGTGAATTAATTAAAATTACACCTGCTTTTGTGTGTGTATCAGATTGGGGGGAAAATAGTTTTTGGTAATTATAGTATGTGTGTGCCATGAGTTAGAAAGGTTGAAAATCCATAATCCTAAAGGGTGGGGTGCACTGAGCTGACCCAAATGACAGGGCAATTTCTAGGGCTCTGCTGAGCTTTCTCCAGCCAGCACCTCCACAGAGACAGTGGTAAAGCCACTAAGAACATCCTTCAATTATACTTTAATTGTAACAATTCCAGGCCCCTTTAACACTCGGAAACATGAGTCTTCCAAAAGTGCTCCTAAATGTAATACATTTCTGTTGTGAATAGCTTAGACTTAGACAAGAGGTGAAACTGCTCTGTAACTTGACTGGCCTTGTGTTGACCCACGGCGCCCTCTGCTATTCTCTCTGACCTTTTAGGTCAATTCCTTGTGTCACTTTGCAGAACTCTGTCACCTCAGGAAAGACCAGCCCAACCTCCCACAACACACATTAGTAAGAAGCCTCTGGAAGGCTTCAAAGCTTACATCAAAGTACAAGTTAAATCTACAATGCATCTTCCCAAAGTGGCAACAAAAGTTCTTTTTATCCCTTGATCATCGGAGCTCACCTGTAGGAAATGTTACGCCTTTTTATTAACCCGATGAATTGTCTTTTCTGCATAAACTAGACACATTCTTGACAGGCTTACAGTCGTTAACACCCTCCAGGAATGCTGGGGATGCCCTGGGCACTTGCCTGTGCCTCTGCATGTTAGGAAACGGCTGCTCCCCAAACCCTGAAGCAGATTTTCCTCTTGATACTCACATCAATGATTTATTGAAATGAGCAAAACTTGTATGTTGGCAGGGTAGTCTTTGACACAGATGTGTACAGTAAAACCCATTTGATGTTTTCAAATAAAGACCTTGCCTTACATTAGCAAGCTATTGGATTACTCTGACAGGTTGGCAAAACAAATCATCAGTCAACAGTTGTCACAGCCTCTCTGGAAGCATCTTCCTGGGGTCCTGCCAAGAACGCACCCCAGTGCGGGGGTGGAGCGGCAGTGATTCGGCAATATGAACAGTCCGTACCCTGCCTTCAGTGCTTCCTCTTTAAAGATACTGTTGGAACCAGAACTGGCTTTCTTTTAAAGAACCTGTTGAAAACAGACAATTTCTTTATAATCTGCTGTCAGCCAATAAAGAGCAGTTTGGCCTTCTCCCTTCCTTTCTTCTTCCTAAAACATCTAAGCCTTGAATACTTTTCAAAGAACAATGATCTACCATTGTGGGATATAATCATCTCCCTTTCTTCTCTGAAAAAAAAAAAAGGCTCTTTTTATTAAAAGTACAGTTGTGAATTTTACTGTCACATATTCAGTCCAACACTCCTTCACATATTGAAACTGGTTTGGATTCTTCTTTCAAGGAAGAAAGCCATCAGAGCAGCAACTAATGTATTTGGGGGAGTTAACTATTAATAGTATGAGGCTGTGTTTGGCTGCATGAGGAAGAGTGCCTGTGTTTCCAGTGACAAAGGCATTCACGAGGGCTCAGAACAGCATGTAAGAGAGGGGGCAGGGTCACTTTGAAGGACATATGATTCTAGTGACATCTCAAAGGAAGTGCTTGCAACAGATATCAGAAAGATTCATTTTTGTATATGATTCATGATATATATAGCCAGAGACCATAATAGCCATATGACACCCACTGTAGCCAGCAAACAGACCTATCAGGAGGGGTGGTGCCAGCCAGCCAAATGCCCCCTTCCTTCCCCCCATCCCCACCATCCCTGCCCCCAATCAGCCTGCCCCACCAGATAGACCCACAGCCCCTCCCCCTGGTCAAACGCCCCACCCTAATAGGGGATGGCCAGCCAAGCTCCTGAAGCCCCTCCCCGTGGCTGCCCCACTCCTGATCAAACACCCCACCCCAATAGGGAGACGATATGGCCCACCAACCTCCTGCAGCCCCTTCCTATGGCCAGTCCTGCCCCAAATTGATCTTCCAACCCCAATAGGGGCCAGGAGCCACTGCCCAATCTCCCACAGCTCCTTTCCCCAGCTGTCCCTGCCCTGACTGGGCCCAATAGGGGCGGGCTGGCCAGCCAACCTCCTACCATAAATTCATGCACTGGGCCTCTAGTTTTTTTAATAAAATGAAATAAGTAACTTTTATAGTTATCCAATACAGGTATTTTAGTTACTATAATGAATGCATTTGATAATCAAATCTAGGTATATTTTCTGGAAAATATGATTTTTTGGGGGGGAGTAATCACCACAGAGAAGCTCCTTAAAAGTTTCAAATATCGCCGAAACCGGTTTGGCTCAGTGGTAGAGCGTCAGTCTGCGGACTGAAAGGTCCCAGGTTCGATTCCGGCAAGGGCATGTACCTTGGTTGCGGGTACATCCCCAGTAGGGGGTGTGCAAGAGGCAACTGGTGTATGTTTCTCTCTCATCGATGTTTCTAGCTCTCCATCTCTCTCCATTCCTCTCTGTAAAAAATCAATAAAATATATGAAAAAAGAAGTTTCAAATATCATTCAGCACACCAATCCCCAACACACACAGTTAATGATAACATAGGTGATTGTAATACCAACTTAAAACATTTAAACAACTCAAGAGGTTTAACATCATCCACAGGTCCTATGTCATCCAGTCCCAGCCAAGTACCTCTGTGCCAACTCAACTCAAAGACTTCTCATTATATGTGATGTCTAGACAAGTGGCCCTCTAGTGTCATTTCCAAGGTAATCACTCACAGTTAGTAATAAAAAATATTCTTAACCCTCAGGTTTTCATATTTCTATTCTCAGTTACATTGTATTTTGTCTACATATTGTTATAGAACCAATATCGGCATTGGGTTTGATGGAGGGATTGGGGGCCAGTTCCTAAGAGCAATGAAAAACTACTGAAGTGGCAGTGGATCTAACACACCTGTGAATCTGCCATGATGAGAATGAGGAAGAGAAAGCCTGTAGGAGCAAGACCTGGATCCTAAGGCTTTTGTCTGATGGCACTTTGCTCATATCTTAGCAGCCAAAGCAAGTCACAAGACTAGCTTTGAGCTCAGTGGCATGGATGATTCCTCTCCCTCAGGGAGCAGAAGCATAAACCAGTGAGACAGAGGCATTCTACTTTAGGAAGGAAAGTATTGTAGTTGTAATGTTCAGGCAGTGCTGGTAGCAGAGGAATAGACTCTCATGTTTAAGGTCTATGATCACTGTGTGAAAAGTATGTGAGTCACTTTTTAATAATCTCTAGCTATGATAATTAATTTCAACTTTTATCCTCAAGTGGGCTTCATGCCTCCCTGGGTTACGTAGTGCTACAAAAAGTGTTTTTAATATAAAGCAATAGATTCTGGAAAGTACATCCCTTACTCATCTTCAATTTCTCACAACTGTTATTAGACTTCATCATTTAACTAATTAATTTTAATTAATCATGAATAAGTATTATTCAACTATAATGTATTGATACTTAACTTTAAAGACCAAAAAATTAATTACCTGTGGCTAAGAATAACAATTTATATCAATTATGAAGATTGAAAATGCATAGACTATTTTCTTAAAACATACCTTCTTATCTTACTGGGTTTTCTCCTTAAAGTTCCTATTGACAAGATTCATCTTTGCTGTACTGGTATAATTTGTTGGGAAGAAAGGAACCACATTACGTGGTTCATTCATACCTTGAAATACAGGTGTGGACAGATTTTAATTTATCCCTGTCACACTCCTGTCCTTGGGGCTTTCCCAGAAATCCCAGCACCTGGAACCCTGCAGGAAAGCTGCATAGAAACCTGCACTAAGATGTGGTAAACTCAGGACTTGCACTTCCTCATCATCTCAATAATATCTTAGTGGTGCTGACCCTAAAAGGAATTAAAAAGAATTGGATAGCATTGTGCACTGACTTAAGGAAGTGTGTGTGGAAACCCATTGTGTTATTTTTTTTGTTGTGTCTTTTTTTTTTACTACACATAGTAGAAAGTGAGCACATATCTCTATATCACCATGTGGCTTGAACCTTAAATGCTATATCAATAACCTGGTGGAATTATTAGGAGCTTGGACTGTGGTTTCGTAGTCCAGATCCATTCTTTTTAGGAATTGGAGCTTGGTGTAATTACTCGTGACCACTGCCTCAGTTTCCCCATTTGTAAATTGGCTAGTGTGATGATTAAATGAGCTAGTGCAGGTGCAACACTAAGAGAAAAGCCTGACTGATCACAATGCTCAATAGTACTATCACCCAGACACAGCTGCCCTGCCACTGGAGGAAGGCACACAGCTCAAGCCAAGCTTTCTCTCCACCCAGCAGTCCTGTACCTGCCCCCTCCTCCTCTTCAGCAGGAAGCCAAGTGGGAGCCCTAGACTGCTGGGCCACTTAGGCACAGAGCACCAAAAGAGGACTCTAGATGGGAGCAAAGGATCACCCTGGTCACCCTGAAACAGAACAGATCGCCCTGTAGACTACAGAAACAGAACTGCATCTATGCAGTGGGGAGGATGGGAAGCCATCTGTCCAAGTGCTGATCCAAAAGGCACCTCCAAAAAAGTTCAGTTGTTTCTAAAAATAGGAGGTGCTGTGGAAAAACTGACATAGAAAGTCAGAAAGAAAAGAGAGGGGAAATGCAGTTTGGCTTTACAAGCTTTCTCACAACTTAGAAGTCTATCCCTCTAGAACAGCAACAACAAACTGACAGGAGGTTGTTTTCCTATAGGATTTGTTTTTTAACCTCTTTGTGAAATGGGACCCAAGGCAGAGAGGGCCTGAGCTGCAGGAGCCTTGTTGGTGGAATCATCTTTAACCCCTTGAGGCCACCAAACATCAATTACCTGACTCTTCTCTAACGGGAGGACAGAGCCTCTTCCCTGAGATCATAGGCCCCTGACTTCTCCAGGGCCCATCAGTGATGAGGGGGTATTCGAGTGGGTTGGCAGCCCATGAGAACTTCTTTCTGGAAATCCCCAGGTCATACTTTTCCTTTCTAATATCTTTCCATGAGCTCAGAGTCCGAAACCACCCAACCTCAGGCTAACGTTCCTATGACCCTCCCACAACCCTGTATGACTTACTTGGTCAGCTGAAGGGAGGAGGAAAAATCTCCTACCCACAGATGGCTTTTCATTAACAAGCTATCTTTACTAATTTTTAAAAATGCATGGTTTAAATCGATATTAAAAGGACATGTTATGAAACTGACCTTTTATTCCAAGAGTCTACCTATACCTGATACCATTACCAAGAAAATGCCCCATCTTTGACCCAGTCCACAGTCATCAAGGTCAGACAGACAGGCACACACAGCATAGAGCCTATTGGAAGACTTTCTGCTCCTGTAGGACTCATGAGATATCCTCACACCAAGACATGAGACCTCACCAACCAGCTCTCCATGGGAAGGCTAAATGAATGATGGGTTGAAAATGGGATTTGAGATACTCCTACCTGCTCCCCAGGAGGATGGTTCTCAAAGTAAGCTGGCTTTAGGCACTGCTCCTACCCAAGCTGTAGCCCAGGGCTCAGCTGCACGAATACTGAAGCCCCTTGTGCAATACATAGAAACTCATGGCAAAGCAAGTGCTCCATGTTCCCATTCTGAAACTCTTCATCAGTTAAACGATTTTGGTTCATGCCTACAGTGTCTGTATCAGAATTAGATGCAAGTTCATATCAAATTTAGCACACAATTATAGACCTAATTAGTTTAAGTTTAGAGATTATGTAGAATTTTGTCACTAAACTAGTTGGAAAACCACTTGAAAGGTTGCAGTGACAACAAGCCAATTAAACAGGAAATTCCTGTAACCTTCAAAGGGGGAAAGATGAGAACAGAGACTGAGAGAGACTGAGAAGGTAAGTGCAGAAAATACTATCCAGAAGAGTGGGCAGGTTTATCCAACCGAAGGATATGGAAAAGGAAGAAGAGTAGGGGAGCAGAGAGTTATAAAAAAAAATGGGATGTTGGTTCAATAGGGGATAAATGATTTTTTTAAAAATTGCCTGTAATTTTTAACTGGCAATGCATTTTAGAATACATTAAACATTTATTTTAATTTCTTCTACTTACAGACTTCATATATCCCATGGCTTCTTTGAAGCATGATAGCAATGGATATAACAGCAACACTTACATAATAACATTCTGAAGTTTTAATATTGAAGACATTATCATTTGTGATCCTTCAAATAATGCCTATGTACATGTGAATATTATTCTATTTTTATAGGCAAGGAAACTGAGGAGTGAGGAAATAAAACCACATCCTTGCTCATGCAGGAACTATGAACTAAATTTGGACTTGGAACCAAAGTTCCTAGTCTCCAAGCAAATAAATGCTCTTTTCCAGCATATGTATCAGTGGAGCCTACCTAGAGAATTCTATCATTAGCTCTTTATTGCTAATGAAATGGGTAATACTTTTCTGAAGAATCTCAACAAATGAAAATCTTGACTTATTTCCCTTATGTTTTTTTTTTAACTTTTCCTTCACTTGACCTATATTAACACATTTTTAAAAAATTACAGATATGTAATTAAGTGGTGACATTTTTTGGGGAGGGGTGAAATATTCAGATAGGGTTTTAATTCTTGAAAAGAGTCATGATGAAAACTCTCCAAACCCTAAGTATTTGCACCCCAATCAAACTGCTTCTTGGAACATGAACATCAATATACCAATTAGCAGTTCATTAAATGAACTATGCTATTGAAAATTATAAAACATGCATGTGACAGTTAGAAAGCTTGCTAAATGTCCTCTCTCTCACAATTCAAATATTACTTAGACCAGTGATTAAAGCCAAGAACTGTTTCCAAAACATAGCTCACATCACGAACTGTCTTTAATTACCAAATTATCTATGCTATTGGCCATTATCAGACCCTGGGATTACTGGGCAATGGGGAAAAAAGAGTAATTCAGATTCCAGCACAAAGACCCCCTCCTCTCTCTTCCCAGTTAACACCAACAACTCTTTGGCCATAGGCAATTCTGAGTGCTTTGCATGACTTAATGTTGCTTTTAGCGCTCAGTGCCAGGAATACCTAGAAAATTATCTACTAATTATCCAGCATTATCTATGTCAGTTCATATCTAAAGAGCAGCTCATCTAATTACAAGCCCCTTTGCTATTTTCCTCTAAAGAGTGGTTTAACTGAGAATTTCTCCAAAAGGGTTTGCACTGAAGCTGGTAATTATGTGCTTTGCATTAGCTGTTCTCTCAGGTATCAACAGCAGATGATGCTTTCACAGTAGGTAAGCTGTAAGCAATAATTACATCTTGGCATTTGCTGTGTTTGCTTCTATTGGACAGTTAGTGAAAGGTGTGCTAACTTAGCCCTGACATTCTCTAGAGAACTGTGAACTCTCTCACCCTTTGGAAAAACTCATGGAATCTTCTATCATGCTGCCATAGTCAAAACCAGTCCTCCCTCAGCTTGTGTGTCTTGGACATGTTGGGAGTCAAATAAATCAAGTCTGATTTTGCAGTAGGCATCTAACCCTAGTCAGCATTTTGCTGAGGACTTGAAGACTTAAAAATATCAGTGATGAGGAGGTTGTATTGATGACTGAATGTATGGGCCATTTTACCAATTTAATATGAGCACGTAAAAATAGTACTTCATCACCTCTATGTGCTAGACAATTCTGATGTGACAGCTAATATTAGAAAGCATTTTGAATTACTAGGAAAAATAAGCCACAATTATTATTTTTAATATGAAAATTTTTATAAATCTAGAGAAAATTATAAGTATAGTTTAACTTATTTTTTTTCCTTGAAACATTTGAAAGGAACTTATAGACCCATGCTCCATCACTCATTGTGCATTTTCTACCAAAGATGGATACTCTCCCACATAATGGACTTTCAGCCATGGAGATCAGGAAGCCAACCCTGACACACTATTACCTTCTGATCCTCCATACTATTTAAGTTTCACAGATTGTCCCAATGCCTTTTAGAACAACAACAACAACAACAACAAAAATGTGCCTCTTTCAAAATATGGTGCTGCATTTAACTGTCATTTGTCAGTCTTTCCATGATTTTAATAAACTTGACACTTGTTAGTATTTAAGGCCATTTGCTTTGTAGAATGTCTTCCATGGTTTTATTCATTTTAGTTTGAGCCATATAAATATCCCTTTCTTCATCTGAATTCCAGTATTTGTTTACCTCTCTATGTATTCATAATCTGCTATGCATACTTTGTCTTGTAACTACACACTATTATCATTAGTTATTTTGATGATAAAATTCAGCTTGTAGTCCCTGTGGCCTTTGACTACATTTGTTCATTCTTTGAACATACATACTCCTGGTTTCTGCTACACAATGTGGTAGGCTCATCTTATATATTTCATCTTCCAACACTAGGGAGACAATAAATATCATGGAGAAGAAATTCAAAATCTAATGATAGTACATGACCAATGGTAATAACACCTTTAGCAATTATTGTGTCTAGAGCCCCCAAACTGACTAAATACCATTCACCACAAGCAAGGACCACTGTTACTTAGCCAAGAAGGCTAACCTCAAATATGTAGCTAGGTAAGTTCAAAGGGTCCAAGGAGAGATGGGGCCATGTCAAAAGGACACAACAACTTGATTGAGGGGCTCACAGTTAGTAACTTGTGGATTTTTGGTATCAACAGAAAAGTGGTAAGTGTAGTTGAGTATAAAATGTTAAAAAATTAAAAATCTTTAATCACACACACACACACACACACACACACACATGATAAAGAGAGAGGGGGGGGAAAAAAACAAACAAAAAAAACCCCTCAGTATTCACCATTTCAGGGGGCTATGACATCAACTCTGTATCCTGAATTATAGAAACTAATGTAAAGGGTTAACTCCCTCCTCAAAAGTAATAGTTGATAATCTAAGTTTTTGAGGAAAAGCTGTTCTTTACATAATAGTGTCATTTAATAAATGTAGAAGTAATAATATCATTAAAATCATTTAACACACACACACCCCAAATTGTTGATTCAGGGAAGCTTCACCAATGGATGTTAAATTCCTCAGATGAATGATTGTCACCACCTTAGCCAAGAGAGTAAATTTAGCATCACTAATAACACAGCAACCTGACATGAGGCACCTCCTGATGTGCTGAAATGTCAAGTGTGTAACATGACACATGGGTGTTCTTGCTAAAAATAATGGTTGTGGTATAGACCTAGCCTTCAGTTTATAGGAAATGTAAGAGTTAGAGAAACAAGTTAAATGATACCATGAGAAAACAATCAAATAAAACAGCATGTGAGACAGAAAAACATCATCATCTTGTTCTCTTCAAAAAGTCTCCTCAAAAATTGTGGGGGAAAATTGTAAAGGCTTAGGGAAAAGGGGACTATTCTTTGTTAAAAAGGACAAAGGAGCCGCAGCAATGAAATGAATGAACAGGCTTGGAATGTAAGTTTGATAAACCAGTTCTAAAATACTTCAAAATAATGGGAAAAGGTACACATGATTTAGGATAAACTGATATTAAGAAATCATTGTACATTTTCTCTGGTATGATAGTGGTATTCTTATGTATATGTTTACAAAAACATTGTCAATTGATTTACCAGTGTATTTATAAATATAGGTAAGGACATAATTAAGAGAGACAGAGATTGGAAAAGGAAACAGTAAATGGAAAAAATTATCAAAGTTTTAATTGTTGAATCTAAGTGATTACTTACTGCATTAGTCTCCTGCTTTTCCTGTAATTTTGAAAATGTTCATAATAAATATAAAAATTACATATTAAAACTACTTTTAGTTTAGAATTAAATTTTAGGTCTAATTATATATAGTTTTAAAACATTCCATATTACTGAGTCTTCTTTCCAGGCTTGTCTAAAAAAATCATCCAAAATTGAAATATCATTAGATTAAAAGTTTTTGCCTCTTTTTCCCAAATTATCTTTTAAACATTCAGTCATATAAAAATGATTTGTTGTCAATAAATAAATTTCTGTAAATAGGTTATGTATATATCATTGTCATATTTGACAATTCAATAATTTGCACTGCATTAAAGTAGAAAATTGCAAGTCCACCTATCTCCAAGATTTGCCCTTCTTTATCTTCAGGTACCTGATGCTCTTTGGCCCAGCTATTTATTCATCAATGTACATTCTACCTTTTTACACCTTTGACAAAATTTCTACCAAAAGAGTTGGCTCAAATTGTTGAATTGCATTGGATTCCTAGAATAAAAACAACTGTGTGTGTGTGTGTGTGTGTGTGTGTGTGTTCATGTGCATGTATGTATGTGTGTGTCATACTTCTGACACAAAGTGAATTTATTTCCAAATTCATGGCAGTGAATGACAAGAGACCTGGCAAGTTGGCCTGCCCACAGTCTTGAGGCCTGTGTTCCTTTTCTGCCTTTCCTTGGGGTCTCTAGTTATGGTCATGTAGCCAGAAACATTTACATTTTGTAGGTGAAGGCAGCTGAGATCCAGTGGAATAATGGAAGTGACATTAATAACATTAAATGTCATAACTCTTGACAACCTGATGCAAATGAGCACCTTACTAAGAAGCAAGAGAAAAAAGGCCCTGAATACACATTTCTTTAAAGTATATTCAGTCTTCAAAAAACTCTAGCCAAAGCAGAAGCCAGGCATCCAATTTTGGTGAGTTCACTACATTCCTCCGGGCACAAATTAGTCATCTTTTCTAACTGTAATCATCTTGGTGTATGATGGAGAGCAGTTGTGATATTTAGTACTATGCAAATATGCCTTTTATTTATGCCTTTCCACTGAGATTCCTCCTCCGTTTTTCCTTAATCTTTTATTTTCCTCTCAATGCTGGTGTGATTGACAGGCAGAGGGACACTAAACACCAACAGGCCTCCACTGTCTCTTTTCCTTTCCTCAGAAACATAACAAAGGTGCTTTCAGACCTCAATGAAGCAAGTCCTAGCATCCTTTCCTGTTGTCACAACAGATTTAGCAGAGCCTTCTGATGTGGTTTCCAGCTTTCTCATCTCCCTTGCCTTGTCAGAGGGTTGCCATCATTTAGAAAGGTACACAGTATTTTGAAAGGATTAGAGGATAAAACACAACTCAATCCTTTATAAAAGAGAGGCAGAGAGAGTGGGGAGGGAGAGAAGTGTCAGATATTACAAAGCAATTGGACAAGAATGACTCTCACAAAGAGAACCAGCCAACTGATAGCACTCCTGTTCCTGGGAGGCAAAAGGAGCAAAAGGTGGCATTTGACAAATATTTACTCCCACAGATGAAGCGTCTGGAGTGAAAGACTCATGAGTGGATTATGACTATGTTTAAAGTACAGCAAATAAGGCAGAACCAGGAAGTCGGTGGACACTGTCATTGCGCAGAATTTTTTTGTTCCCCCCCTCCCCCCCCAGCACAGGAGGGAAACAACATTTACTTCTGCACCACCTTTGTAATGAAATGAAAAAAATAAAATAAATACAAAGTCAAATAACCCCCATGAGTCCAAACCTGAATGAGTTTGGCCAGGAGCCTGCACAGAAAGACTCTGCTCCCTCTTTTTTGAATCCACAGAACCCCTGGAATGCAGTGTGACTAACCCTTTCTTTTAGAGGTGAGCAATCAGAAGCTCTGAGAGGCTTTGGTGACTTACCAACCAGCACACAGGTAGTTACTGTTGGAGGCCAAACCCAGGTTATTCTATGTTTCCCACCTCTCAGTCCCCTGTACTCTTAGTTCAACAATCCTGCTGCTCAAGACTTCCAGCCCTTCCAAAAATGCTCAGAGCACACACTCTCCCTTCTGTTCTTGCTCATAGCCACCAGCACAACAGAGTAATGCTTTATTTCTTCTCAGAATCATTATATACAAAGTAAGCCATGCATAAAAATTTCATGGGTAGTATAATATAAAATATTCACAAACCAGGAATCTAAACAGACATACATAACTTACTAAAGTAATAAGTAAAAGAATGAGAATAAACAAGTACTTTTTACAGAACATCCCAATCATGAAATATAGACAAAATTAGAAACATAAAATGTGAATATTGCTATAGACAAGATTCACTGGTGGATATTAAAATTAGAAGGAGAGATTTTAAGGAGGAAAGAAACATTGCATATTTTCTTTTTTAATTTCTTTATTAATTACAGTGTTACATATGTGTCCTCATTCCATTACTCCCCCAGCTCCCCCTCATGCCCTCTCCCTGCATTCGTTAGGCTTATATGCATGCATACAAGTCCTTTGGTTGATCACTTCCCCTAACCCCCATCCTCCCCTACCTTCCCTCTGAAGTTTAATGGTCTGATCAATGTTTCTTTGTCTCTGAATCTATTTTTGTTAATCAGTATATGATAATCATTATATTCCATAAATGAGCGAGAGCATGTGATATTTATCTTTCTCCTCCTGGCTTATTTCACTTAGCATATTGCTCTCCAAATTCATCCATGAACTTCCAACATATTTATTAGTTATTGTGGTCTTAACACATGTCCACAAGTTTTCTAATATTTCTCCTTCTGGGAGGTGAGACTTAGTTATTCTCTTGATTATTGGCTGAATTTAGTGACTTGCTTCGACCTGTATGAGTATGAAAAATGAGAATAGAAACTTTTCAGTGCAGAAATCTAGAAGACCATCCAAACCAAGAAAAAAGGAACATCACCTCTGTGAAATTCTCCCCCCAAACCCTCATTATCAGGCTAATAGAAAATGTCAGTGTATTAATTTGGTAGGACTGCTGTAAAAATATCATAAATGAGTCACTTAACCAACTGACATTTATTCTGGAGGCTAGAAATCTGACATCAAGGTTTTGGCAGGGCTGGTTTATCCTGAGGCCTCTCTCCTTGACCATCTTTCCTTGTGTCCTCACATGTTCTTTCTTCTATGTATCTGTTACTTTCTCTTAGAGTGTGAGTCTTACCTTTCTCAGGTCTGACTCACTGTCATACATGAATGAACCCTGTAGAGTTGTGGAAAAAGTCACTAATTTTGTAATTAAATCTCAGTTTTTATTAGGCTGTGTTCCTGCTATGACCCTCACACATGTTTCTTAGCCTTTTTTTTTTTTTGTCTCCCCTTAGGTTAGACTGAAATATTCTCAAGGATTAAGGGTAGGTAATTATCCTGCTGACTGTGGCTCTGGGAAAGTCTGTTTTGTTGATGACCAGACTCTTGTCATGGAAAACACCCTGGTCATGTTTCAGATTTGATATTTTCCTTCACTTGGGAATGTTTTCTCAGAAAACCTTGTGGAGTTCTAGGATGCAAAATCCATCATAGTATGGGGACCACTGAAAACTGGGTTTTCAGAAATTTTGAATACTTGAATCAGCTTCCAACAATTCATGAAAATGACTATTGAAATGTCCCTTCTACTTCATGGCTACAGCAACTTCCTTTCAATGTGAGCTGATATTGGCTATGAGTCTCTATCTGTCTCTGAAGATTTGAGGGTAGGAATTTGCTCTGGAACTTCAATTCTTTGAAGGATCTAAGGAAAGTCATTCCTTTTCAGTTAACTCCCAGTTCTTTATATTGTATATCAGGAGTGAAATCAAAGGGGACATGGTCCCAGGTATCTGTGACAATCTGGAAGTGCCTTGTGTAGTATCTAGGAGACATTGGGAAATGCTCAGCTTCATTCAGGAGTGATAAAGCTGGTTTACATATGAGAGGCAGCATCACATAAACAATTCTTACTTTTTGGGAATGAACAAATCCATGTCTGAGGCTTCTACATGGATATACAGCCCTGAAGACTAAACATTGAGCACTCAGGAGAAGGAGGGTCTGTGTCCAGGATCAAAAGGGATTGGGTTTAGACCTGGGAGTAATTACCATCAAATCAACAGAAAGGATAGGAGGTTGGGAGTGTTAAATACTGCAGAGAAATCAAGTGATGTAGGCTCAGAAAACTGTCCTTGGATTTGAACAAATCTTTTAAATTTAAATAGCAGTTTTATTTTTACCAAAATACCCAATATAGTAAATATGCTTATTTTGACAAGTGTTTGAGAAATGATGACATGAAAGTCTCATAGGTATAGAAAAGTGATGTTTAATACCAACTCAACTTGTTAATAATTCATTTTTACAATGCAAATCTGACCAGGCAGGGAAGTACAATAATACAAAAAAAACTATACATCAGAGACAGATATATCATAAACACACAGCAAATGTATAAGAAGTGTATGAAATAGACAGAAATAAAGTTTCAACTTGAATAGGAATGTGGATTGACACATTTAAGAGAAAACATGCAAATACAAAACTGAATAAAAGATGGAGAACAAGTGAGGAATTTTTCTTAAAATCTGAGTAAATAGAAACCTATTTTCCTCTTCTCATCAGACATTTGCAGGAGTTGCAAGGTAAAAATTTCTCCTCTCTTTGTCTCTTCCCTGATATGCCCATTTTAGGAATACCCAAAGGAAGATAAAGGACCTGAGATTTGATTATCTACCACATTTGGGGTCTCTTTGTGAGCAGTTTACTCCCATGGGATTTTACCAAAAATTGTTCAAGCTATCATTAAACTAGAAGTAACCAAGAATAAATTGTGAACTTGCCCATTGAACAAGAGAGCAACGTGAATGCCTCCAAAATTATGAAATGTTGATGTGCCTGACATAGACTTAACATGGATTTGGAAGTCTCTCTGCTTTAAAATAAATTAGGTGACAGTTCTGTCAGTTATTCAATTATAAGATCATTAAACAGAGTACCTGGCATGAATATTTAAAAGCTCAGACATGTATAAATATCTATCTAATATCTTCATTTTATACTTTCAAACATGATGCTCAGGGCAATATACTATAGCATTTTATGTTTATGTATTATTAAATGTCAAGACTAAGCAAGAACATTTACTTAAACTTAGACACAAATTGTTGAAGTTTATGGCCAAATTACAGTTTATATTTTTTATTGAGTTTAAATAACTCAAATATGACCTCTTGATGCTAGGACAAATGAAGACCATGTGTGATTATATGATGGAATCAAGTCAATGTGAAATTACTCACATTAGCACTTCCCCAAATACTAATTCACTGCTCCAATGAGACTTATGGAGACTTCCACTGTTCCTGTCATAAAGTTGAAAAGATTAAAAATTACAAATCTTTGCATATCAACCATTACAACCATTAAGACTGAAATGATACAAATCTGCCTGTTTTCTCAGGAAACAGGGACTTGTTCTTAAACCTTTCAATCAGGTGAGGCTTGTCTGACCTTTAGGGCAGAGTTCAGACTTTTGTAAACTAGCTGAAGAACTGGTTTGTCTATAGTCACTCAACAATTGGGGGATGTATTTTTCCCCCAGAGACCTGAAGAGGTAAAATTCCCTTCTTGCTTACAGAGTGCCTTGTTCCAAATAATGGAGACAGGGCAAGATAATTTAATTTAAAACAAAATAGAATGTAGACAAATGTGTGAATGTAGATTTGTCTGCCTTTAGTGGTCCAGACTATTTTATTTATAAGTATGTTTATAATTATGTTCGATTGTCCCTTCTTTTCTAGGGAAAGGAAACTACATTTTAATGTGGCTCCAAGTAAATTATGTGATTACTCCTTCAAGCCACCTGGAAGAAAGAGTGTGTGTAACACAGAAGATCACAGTGGAGAGAGCAACGTGTTACCTAAGCAACTAGGCTGTACAAGATGGAGGACTTAGTGGCAAGATCGCTAGCCTGGGGACATGGCAAGGGAGCTATTAAAATCACCTCTAGGGTTAGGAAGAAGATTCTGAAGTGGATGCATTGTCCAAAAGGAGGGCTGAAGGCAGGTGGGTTTACATTGTGCCTGGTGGCAGCAATTACTGAGTGGCAGCCTAGAGGGAGCCAGGGGCATCCATCAAAACCACAGCCACTCACTTCCTAAAACAAGTTGTAATGTCTGTTTATCATAGAGTTTAATTCCCCAATGAAGGGATCAAAGGCAACTATCAAAATAGAGCAAATTTTTTTGACACTAGGAAGTGAAGCAAGGGACTAACCTCTTCTCAATCTCATCTTTGTTAAAATAAACTCTCGCCTTAGCAGTTCATTCCAAATGTTAGTCAAACTTACACATTAGCACCAGTGTGCTGTGACTAAAGCCACAAAAGAAACAGTAGAGCATAAATGGAACAGCATTCCAGGTGACTTTCCTGGGAAAATAGCAATGGACACAATTGGTAAAGTGTAATCAACCTGCAGGGTGGATGGCATTTTGTTTTGTTTGTTGTTTTTTAATCAGTAGACACTATAATATCTGCATGTGTAAGGGAATGATTGCTGGGTTTTACCTAAAGCTAAAAGCTTTTTAGCAAGGTTATGGGATACACTTCACTCTTAATTTTTTAATTAAAATGTTGAGGTAGCACTGATAAATCACATTATATAAATTTCAGGTGTAAAATATTATAATTCAATATCTGTATAACATTGCATTTTTGCTACCAAAAGTCTAATATCTTTTAGTTACCATATATTTGACTCACTTGACCCACTTTCCCCTCCCACAGGCCCCCTTTCCCACCAGTCACCATCATTCTGTTATCTATGAGTATTTTTGTGTTTTATTATATCTTTAATATATGAGTTAATATGTTATTTTCTGTCTGACTTATTTCACTTAGCATAATATCTTCAAAATTTATCCATGTTGTAACAAATGACAATTTTTGTCTTTTTTTATGGCTAGGTAGTATTGCATTATATATATAGACCACATCTTCTTTATCCATTCATCCATTCATGAACACCTAGGTTGTTTCCATATCTTGACTATTGTAAATTATTAATGAAAACATAAATAACTAGGTGAAAGAAAAAAACAATAATTTTTAAAAATAACTTGCTGACGCAATAACTTGACTAAATAACCATTGAATACTAAACACACTCAATGAATTCTATCCTTACAAAGATAAACTAATAGATTCCACAGTAAGACTTGTGACTTAGGCAACCAAGATGCATTTATTGATTTTATGCAAGCATATTCTTCACATCTCCAGGACAGAGGTTTTGGCTGTTAACTATGTGCCCACAGACTCAGGACTCAGCCTTCAGAATTATTTAAACACGTTCTTCTCAGTGCTAAAAGGTTTTTTTTTCCCTCTCCATAAAATTGAGATAAGCAACAGAACCAAGAACTCTAGGAAAGTTAGTTATACCTGACAAAGATCTTGCTACTGAGTACATCTGTTATGATAATGTTAACAGAGAAAGTTGAGCCTGTCATTTCCATGTGTGTGTGTGTGTGTGTGTAAGGTAGGAAAATTATCAGTCTTTTCCCCCATATTGCTACTGGGCCATAACTTTGTGTTATAAGCCTGCCATCATAGATAATAAAGAGTTAATTTGCAAATTGACCCTCACACCCTTAGAAGATGGCTATTTACAACCAGGATGTCAGGGGGGTTAGTGAGGGACAACCAAATGACTGAACAGAAGGCTGCCTGGGGTGTCCAGGCTGGCAGGGGGGCAGTAAGAGGCAACCAGGCTGGCAGGGGGACAGTTAGGGTGACTAGGCTGGCAGGAAGGGGGGGCAGTTAGGGTGACTAGGCTGGCAGGAGGGGCAGTAGGGGTGACCTGGCCAGCAGCAGGGGGAAGTTAGGGGCAACCAGGCCAGCAGGGGAGAGGCAGTTTGGGGCTATCAGGCTGTGAGGGGTGATCAGGCAGGCAGGCAGGCAGGCAGGTGAGCAATTAGGAGCCATCAGTCCCAGATTATGAGATGGATGTCCGTCCCCCAAGGGGTCCTGTATTGGAGAGGGTTCAGGCTGGGCTGAGGGGACTCCCTCCCTCCCCCGTGCATGAATTTTGTGCACTAGGCCTCTAGAATAGATATAATTAATAGATAGAGTGTTTAGTATAGGTTATATTTCAAAAGAGAAAAACACTTATCAAAGGATAATGGGTAATGAACCAAACTATTTAGCAAATACTTTATTATATTTAAGTAAAATTCTCATTTTGAAGGAGTTTAAATCTTGTACGGTATATTTCTTTTGGTAGAGGTGTGTTGTTTTTTTAAATTTCTGTGAGAACAGTTTTTCCTTATACTTGCCATCTTTTTTAATAATTGGAGAATGCCCAAGAATCATCATTAAATATTAAAAGGTGAGGGGAGCCATATGGTCACCTCTGAGGGATTTCAAGATCTTGATGGCACTCCATCTGCATCAGTAACAATTTAGTCATTACACCAAGGACATGGAGAGATTCAGAAGTGGACTTTGTGGGAGGAAGCTCATGTCTGATGTGGCAAAATGCCATGCACTCTATGCTCTGATCCCCTTCTCTCAGCTGAGTGCCCTTGGGCCTACCTAAACTTATTAGACACATTGTTAAGACAAGTCAGAAATACACCTAGTACTACATGATTTGTTTTGTTTTTTAAAAGCGATTTTTGCAAAATGATATAATCTGATTTACAAAACAGACATTAAGAAAGTGTTTGCTCCTGAAAGGCATGGAACATCCTATTTCAACATCATTCAGTGGTTGCACAAAGCTTTCTCTTAGATATTGTGATTGAAAGGTGTTATAGCATACATGGATTTTATTATTACTGTTATATTAAATACCAAAAAGCCATCCTTTGAATTAAGGTATATCAGAAGTGGGTAAAAGAAGTCTGCTATTGATGTCTACTTCTATACATTAATGCTCCTGTGGCCTACTCCCTAACTCAGGATCTCATTGTATCATGCTATTGAAATGCACCTGAAGTCCATACCTTTAATCAAGTGAGTCTCATGAGCAGTGGAAATGATAATAATTACATTTACATCTTAGAAAATTTAACTCGGTGTATAAATTACTTTATATCATTCCTAACTACAATCTGAGTTTAGCAAAACCACTGATGGTCAAGGGTTTGTGTGATTATGCATGCCCTGTGTTGTCCCTCTTCATAGTTTCCTTGGTTCTCTGGAGTAACTTGGAGCTAAAAACATTCAGAAGTGGAAGGTGGTGTTTTCCCCTGGCTCAGTATAGCTAGGGAATTAGAAGCATTTCATTTCCCAGTGCTCCCTTCTCCCACCTTAGGATCCCTTCTCAATCCTACCTGCAAGTTACCAAATGCACACCATGATTAGTCATAATATTCATTCTACATACATGAAACATCTCATAATACTAGCCCAGGCCATTGAGGAAAGTTGTGCATAACTAAAAAGGTTGACTAAAAAAATAAAAAGTCACGCACAGTTATTATAGGATGGTTAAAAATCTTCCTTTGTGTCTTGTTATCTCATTCCTTCTGAAAGCCCTGTGTTTTCCTCTTTTAGTATCTTTGGTAGCTGCAGTTTCATCTTTTTACTCAGTTTTTGCCTTGGAATATATCATCATCCTTTTGGGTCCCTGTCCTCAGTTACTAGACAATTAAACCCATAAATTAATGTTCAACACTGTATATAATTATGAGAGGCCACCACTGTGGAAAAGAGAAAAAAGTCTTGTTATGGCAAAATTTTCCAGGATTGTTTGCTTATTTGCGCCAGGAGTTGAAGAAAATGTTTCCTTCAGATGATATTTTGATGGAAACATAGAAAAAAAAACTAACACTGATCAGCTTAATTAAAAACAAACAAACAAACAAAAAACCCAGGATATCTATGTCTTAAAAGAAACAAACTAGTATATATTATGGAATCCAAGGAAGGTTGAACTACCAAGATATTTAATGGATATTAATCCAGAAATACCAAAGTTACTAGGAAAATTCTTGGTAGACCACTACATTTAATATCATTTGGTTACAACAAATACCAGTTTCTTTTTTTAAATAAAAAATTCCTAGAAACAGAATCTAATAAGTTTGAGGCAAAAGTTCACCTTAATCAAAGAGCATAAGGTTGTTTAGACATATAGCCCTGCTAATGAATCATTCCAAATAGAAATCAATTGGGGATTGATGTGAGCTAAGAAATCTACAAAATAGGTCCCACCTCCTCTTCCTATCATAGAAGTGGCTATGCAGAATTTGCTTTGTACATATCTGCCTTTCCTCAAAAAAGGAGGAATTGTATTTACTATACAAGAACATTTATATATTGACATCCTAACCCCTACCGCCTTATACATGAGATTTTATTTGGAGATAGGTTCTTTATAGAAATAATCAAGTTAATATGACATTATTAGGGTGGGTGCCAATCTAATAGCATTGATTTCTCTACAAAAAGGGGAAATTTAGGCACAGACATTGACATGCACAGAGGTAAGATCATATGAAGACACAGGAAGAAGATAGCCATCTACAAGTAAAAGAAAGAGGCCTGGAAAAGAAATAAACCTGCCAACATCTTGCTCTCAAGCTTCTGACCTTAACTGTCAGAAAATAAATTTCTGTCTTTTATCCCATTCAATTTGTGCTACTTTGTTATGGGACTCCTAGAAAAGTAGCACAGATACTCATGGACAACATTGGGCTCTCAATTCAGAACAATCCGTTGTTAAACACACTTGAGCCTTTTTCTCTAGAATGGAAATAATTTTCCTGAGGTCACCCCAGGGATGAAACCAATCTCCTGAATGTTCACCTAATAGATGTTTTGCTAAGTACAAGGTCATGGTTATTAGTTAATCATTTACACAACAATCACATTTTCCAAGTTGACTAGTTATGCCAGAGTACAGCAAAATTAATAGATTTGTAAATATTAACTTAAAATATTGGATAAATAATTCTTGTCTCAGAAATAGCATTTCTGATTTAAATGGTGATATGCATTATTACTCTTCAGCTAGATCTCAAAGGATTTGGCCAAGTGATCATTGCACATTCACTTCCTCAAATGTGTCCCATAATTCATGATGTCTTCCTGGGGACTTGCCTTCTCTACTCTATAGGGAACTATGCTGGCTTGATTTCTAGCAATATCTTTAAGTAGGTCATTAAGAAAAACATTTATAGGACGCAGAGGTCAATTCTGGGCCTTTCCCCTTCCAGTTAAATTAGAAAGAGAAACAGTTCTGAAATTTATCTACTGTGCTGTGACATTTGCTTTTAAGATATTCAGTACACTTTTCAAAATTACAGATACTAAGGCAAACACAATACATTATGTCCTGGGTATACTTGGCATTTTAGAATTACACATTGGCTACTTAATTTTCTTATTTTATGTTTGAAGTGAAGCAATACATTAGGAAACAAATGTTTTTCTGTTGTTATTGTTCTTGAGATAACCAGTGAGCTAGGTTAAAATTTCCAGAGCTCATACATCTAAGAAGGTTTTATGCAGGTTTAGATTTTGTGACCTGAGGGATTATGCCACCATGAAGTTATTGTTGAAATTCTTATTATGAACATTTTCTTTTGAATTTTCCTCATTTGATAACAACCAAGTACACAATTCTGATTCTTATCAATAGCTGTGTCTAAGCAGCCAGGGTTACAACAAAGAAGCTGGTATATTGATTGAGCCTCCACTGATGGACCCATCAAATTGTTTCACCCCACATTCCTCCATCTGGTTTTGGACAAGAATGTTTTAGAGAGTGATTTGGAAATGATACAATATTTATTTATTCAACTATTTATTTAGCAAACTTACATTTAATTAATAAAGATCAAATGCTAAGTTAATAGTTACAAAAGGAATTAGCTTTGGATAGTCTATAGTAGGGGTGTCGAACTCAATCAGAGAAGGGGCCAAAATCTAAAATCCAGCCTAAATCGCGGGCCGAATGGTTTACTGAACAGTCATAAACTGTCATTGTGATGGAAATGCAGCGGAGTGCAGTGATGACAGTGCGGTGCGGGCCACCTTGCAAGGCCTGGCGGGACGGATTTGGCCCGCGGGCCTTGTGTTTGACACATGTGGTCTATAGAAATAGAATAAGGACAAATTTGCTGGTAAGCCTAGAATTTGTATTTCATTTTTAACAACACCTCTGTTGTCCACAGAAGTTGAATTCATGTGGCAATCAAAGGTGCTTAGTGTAATCCAGAGACATAATAATTTATACCAGGTAAAAGGCAAACACTAGGAATACAGTAGATGATGCAGTCTCGGTGTATTTCAGAGCAAATAGAGCAAAGAAGATGATGAAGTAGGCATCAGTGATCACTATAGGAGGAATTGCAAAACTCTAGGACATGGATGTGACACCAGTTGTGTTAATGAAACTTGCTAGAACAAGAGCTATGCTTTTTAGAGAAGCATGCTAGTCCAGAAGGGATAATATGGATACACTAAAGTTTTAAATCTTTATTAGTGGTAAGAAAGCAATAATGGACTATTTAGAAAAGTTGTTTGATAGCATATATATCAATGTAAATGATTTTGTAGTATCTTTATGATGTCTTTATAAGAGTACTAAGTAAGTCATCTCTCTATAATCTATCGATTTTGTGGCCTTCTTTGGTTAAAATGTGGGTAGATGTTGAGTTGGATAATTCCACAAATATAATAAGAGGGTATAGTTTTATTGTTCACAGAGTGAGGCTTTGTATTGGAGAAGGGGTAAGATAGGCTGCCAAGTTAGTCCAAAAATGGGTAGAGAGAGCCAGGTGGAGAAAATGGCATAGCTAGAGAGTCGAACCAGATTGATAGTTTGGTTTGTTTGTATAGTTGAATATTTCTCTCATAAGAGCTTTTTTGTTGACTTTTCTAGAAGAGGAAAAGAGAGAAGGGTGAAAATGGAAGGCTGTCAGTGGTTAAGCATCTAAAATGGAGACAGACTTTTTACTACAGTCTAACAATGGTGTTCCAATGAATCAGAATTGACCTTCCACAAATTTTTAAGAGTGTCCCACAGTTATTAAGCCCCATTTGAAATTCTGTGTTCCTACCTCTACCATTTGGACCAGAAACCAAAGACTTAGAAAGTTAGTCTGTGCAATGTAGTCCCAGTCTCTGGCATGGTCATCTGGAATCCACAATGAATGGAGAGTATAAGCCTGTGTTCTTAGAGAAACTTTAACACAGAGGAAGAAACTGAATAAAGTTATAGTTAAAATAGATAAACTTTAAATACCCTGACCTTTTTTCTGTCAAAATATTGATATATCACTAATTAGAGAAAGATAATGACAACATTCTAAAATGCAGTAACACTGGGTTTAATGCTGATGGGAAGAGGCACACTAGAAATTACCCAGAATTTTCACCTTTCAAAAAATAGTGCCACAAGAGAAGACATGAAAATAGCAGTAATTCCAGCAAATAATAATAGAAATATAAATAGCACAGATGATTTATATATAAGCAAAACCAACACAACCCAACAGCTAACTGAACTTCCAAAGAGCAATGATAAAATATCTTTATAATAAAGTTCTCAGTTGGAAGATAGATGGATCTTTAAAGAAATGAAATAAAACCTTAGCTCTTCCTGAAATGCTATTATTTATCGTGATAGTTAGAGCAGAAATATATAAATTTAAGGATATAATACATAAATGATGGAGAGGATATATTGAAAACATATTGTAAGTGTTAATTAGATATGGCTCACATTTTTAAAATAAAAACATTTAATAATAAATTCACATTTTACTTGTAAAATGAATAATACATGGTGGACTCACATTTACAATCTGTAGGCTTCAAAATAGCCCTCAAACTATTTTGGGGGAATGTAATGAAAAGGAGGTGGAAGAGTTATAATTAAGACACAGTAATTGGATTTTAAAGTCTAGTGTCCCAGTTGTATAGTAAATGAAAATGATCAAATTGGCCATTAAGTATTTTTATTTTATGACTTAGCCACAAATGGCCTCCAGTAAACTTCGGCCTAAGTAAAATAGTTGTGTGATTTCCAAACCTCAAGCATCCCCCACTGGTTCTGTGATAAAGATGCCACTGTTCGTTCAGCTCCTAGCTGGAAAGGCCCACCTCTAGATATTAGATTTGTTGATCAAATGAGACCATGTTTCAAGGACTGAACCTAATTCCAAACCATGGAGTAAACCCAAACAGTCCATGAGTGAAGAAGAAACCACAGGTAACAATACATAGTCTTCTATTTTTAGCTAAAGTTTAAACTGAGATATTCCCAGATGTGTTTTTTTTTTCCCCAGTGAACCCAGTGAAATTTGGTATGACTGTCCCTGAACAAATGCAAATAGAGTGTGTGAAAGTACCCTTTACTACCCTTTTACTTATAATTCTCAGTGATATGGATTTATTTTAAGTGCTGTATGATTTATTAGATTGTTGTGCAAAATAGATAAAAATCAATATAAGAAAAATAAATGGCCACAAAAGAGCTTATGTGTGTCTAAAGCCATTATAGAGGGAATTTGTTGACTTTATCTCAACAGCAAAATGCTGTTTTCCTCCACGCTTCTATAAACTTTGTCTTTAACATAACACTTAATGAAAAAGAAGAAAGAAAAATAGTAAATTTGATTTTAACAAGGAAAACTCTTCTAAAAGTAAAAACTATTTAATCTGGTCAAACTGAAATTTACCTTTTGTAAAATGTTCATTTTATTTAGGGATAAATGGATAAATGTGGATTCATATCCACTTATAAGAACTAATACAGAGAAATAATCTTTACCCAGTTTCCTCCAATAGTAGCATCTGCAAAATTACAGTAAATATTGCAACCAGAATATGACATTGATAGTCAAAATACAAAACATTTCAATCAGCATATGAGCCTTCACCTTATCTTTTTAAAGCTATAGCCACTTCTTCTCAACCCCTTCATCCTCCTTAACTATTATTAGCAACTAACCTGTTCTCTTTGTCTATAATTTTCTAAGTTCAAGAATGTGATAAAATGGAATAATACAGTATATACCTTTGGAAATTGACATTTCTTAATGAGCATAATTCTCTGGAGATCCAGCCAGGTTGTTGTGTATGTCACTATAGGTAAGGTGCCATATCTACTACAATTTTCAAGTTTTTTGTTGCATTTGGGTTTCATGTGTTCAATTACAATATATCTTGGCATGAACTCTTTTAGGTTCATCCTATTTGTAGTTCATGTGGCTTCTTAAATCTGTAGGTTTGTGGCTCTTCCCAAATGTGGGAAGTTTTCAGCCTTTTTTTTCTTTGAGTTTTTCATGCCCTTCTTACATATCTTCTTCCAGAGCTCTGACACAAATGTCATATCCTTTGTTATAGTCCTACTGTTCCCTGAGGCACTATTCTAATTTTTCAGGCTGTTTTTCTCTGTATTGTTCGGATTGGGTATGGTAGATCACTAATGCAATTGTAGAGCTTGAAGAAATTTTATCTCATGTTGTGATTTTGAACCTGGCCTTCAGGGAGAATATGTATCCTCTATAATTCAAAGTAAAGTGTGTGTCTGTGTTCACGCATACACGCACACAAACATGTTCTCGGCTAATGTCCATAAAACTCACTTTATTCTAAAAATGGCCCCCACCACTTTTGTCCCTGAATACCAAGCTACTTTCGGAGCTGATGACGTTTTCAGGTCTCTGGTCTTTAATGGCAATCCCATGATCCCTTTCCACGTCTGTCACTCCTTGCCCATGAAGATATTTATTGAAAAAGCACAGGACATTTAACATGTGTTGTCACTCCAGGCTAGAGACTGGGGCGAGTGTTGCCAATTATAAGCAAGATTTGTATTTAAGAACAAAGAATCCCCTACCTTGGGAAGATGGTATGTCGTGATTGCTGAGGATGGTATGGAGGTGTGACTTAGAGGATAACAGACATCAAATACAAAATCCCCTCACATAAAGCAGGCTCATATGTCCTGGTTCACTCCCACAGTGTGGCCAGAACCTTGCTGAAGTTCACTTAATTTCTTAAATGCATCACCCTCTACCTACCTAGACATTGCACAGTTGAGTTCATGATCTCTAACTCCCATTTCTTCATTTTCATGAGCATTTACAGGGGACATGTGAAAACCACAAAACAATTCTCTAGGAAAGCCTAATGCTAGTAAAGAAACACAAAACAGAGATAACTAAATGTAATTGAGCAAGAGTGAATAAATTATTAATAGGACTCTCAGATAAAACAATAACCCAATTATTACTGTGTTCATTTTCTATTGCCACACTAATAAATCAGCACAAGCTTGGTAGCTTAAATAACACAGTGGTAACCTCTTCCATTTCTGGAGCCCAGAAGTCTGAAAGCATCTTTCACTGGGCTAACATCAAGGTGTCTCCTAGAGACTCTAAAGGAGAATTCTTTTCTATTAATAGCATTTTCCTAGCTCTAGAGGCTGCCTGTGTTTTCTGGCTTATGTGCTATACTTTGCATCACTGCAACCTTTTGTTTTCACTATCACATCCTGTCTTGTCTGTAGTTACTTCTTCCTTTCCTCCTTCCTTTGAGAACACATAAAGTATGTACCTGCATAATCCAAGGTAATTGTCCCATCTTAAGATCTCTAAATACACCATATCTTCCATGACCCTTTTGCCATAAAAGGCAATATTCAAAGGTTCACAGAGTCAAGATGTGGCTCTCTGGGGAATTATTATTCAGTCTACTCCAACCATTAAAAATTAAATCAATAAAAACAATGTTTCCACTCTCTCTGGTCCCACTAACTCTCACCACAAAAATTGGGCCCTGATAGCTTTACAGTTAAAAACATGTTTAATCTACCTGAGAAAAATAATCTCTATTTCATTAAAAAATATTCAAAAATCTAGAAAATATAAAGAAAGCTACTCAAATATTATTTTAAGGTCAATGACCTGAAACTATACTTAACAACATTCAATAAGATTATCATGAACTAATCTTGCTTATGGATAAAAGTGCAAATATATGGGTGAAAAGCACATGCTTTTCATTACTTTATTCCCTATACTTTCCATACTTCACAGTAAAACCACCATGATAACAGCAGTGCAAACAAAAGTGTATCAGGTGAGAGAAGGTGATATTTTTGTCCCTTCTGCAACCTTTAGCTTTTTTTTTTTCTTTTAGTAGATAAAACAAATATATGCTAAACCATCACAATGTGATTAAAAAGAAAAGAAAGAGGGAGAATGAAGGTGTTGGAGAGAGGATACCAAAGGGGCAATGTCCAGAGAGAGACTGAAACAGAAGGATGACAAGAAGGTAGTTGGGAATAGGAAATTTTCCTTTCTTGCTTTAGGTTCTTGATTTAAAATAAAGAGGGCAATTTTTCCTTCTCTTCTGGGAAAACACCCAAGAGCAACAGGGTCACAGGAAACACATATGCAAACTCTGTATTTGATGAACTAGGGAGACATATGCAAGCATGAACCATGGGATCTGGGAAAGGATGCCAAGTGTGGAGCAGGCAAAGGCTGCAGAAGGTTCTGAGGGTGGGACTAGAGATAGCAAAGCTCAGGCAGCTGGCACAGGGCCATTCAAAGTCAGTTGCACTCTGCAGGGAAAATCCCACAATTATTTTTCTGTTAAATGGGAAAGTGTACCTAAGGATTTAGAAGAAGAATCAGTGACTGCATCTTGATGTGGTTTCAGGAAATGGAAGATGGTAATAAACATGGAAGCACAGGGTTTGATCGTTTTGTAGGTAACTGCCTTGCATGGGTGAGAGGATGATATGCATGGTAAAAAGCTGTGCCACACTGATGCAGGCTTGAGGGAGGAGAAAGAATGTTTTCCTACATGCATAAGTCTGTGCCACTACGTGAATAACTCAAGATCATTGTCCTGACTTCTCCCAGAGATATTTCTCAGCATAGCATTAGTACAAGAAAACTAGCCTAAATCAAAATTGTGTATATGTAAAGAGAAACTGTCATACAAGATACCCGCCACTGGGAAGAAAAGGAGGAGTGGGTAGGACATCTAATGGCAGACAAAGATCTTCCACCATCAAGATGTCACCACTAGGCAAAGGAAATTTAGATCAGATATAATGACTTTTGGCATATATAATTTTTAGCCAGTGGTGTGCTGGGGTAGCTTTACCACTTGCAAGATCAGTAACTCACATTTCTTCCCAACTCCAAGTTCAGTAACATTGTAGTGGTGGCTTGAAATTGGTCCTGGTGGTGGTTTACAGTATGAAAACTAGCAAATAATGTATTTGATTTTTTCCCCCTTTTGGAAAGCGGAGCACTATACACATATCAGCATATCACCAATGTTCATCATATTCCTGGTGTGTATTTGATTCATTCTGTCTCTCTCTCTCTCTCCCTCCCTCTCTCTCTCTCTCCCTCTCTCCTTCTCTCCCTCCCTCCCTTCCTCCTTCTCTTTTTCTCTCTCTCTTTCTCTCTCCCTCTCTCCCCCCTCTCTCTCTACCTCCTCCCTCTCTCCCTCTCTCCCTCTCTCCCTCTTCCTCTGTCTCTTTTCACAACAAAAGAGTTAACTTACTCATAAGATTGTAAGTGGCAAAGAATTTAAACACAGACCATTATTCTCCACACTATAATATTAATCTCAGTAAATTATAGTAAAAAAAAGTCATGAATTTAATAACATCAACATCAATTATAACATTATAAGACAGTTGCCTTAACAAAAATGAGTGGATCTCAAAATACTTTGACTTAGGAAAGATGTAGATCAACAAGGAAGTGAAACAAAACAAAAGCCAGGAAGCATAGAATAGAAATAATAAACAAATAACCAAACAACCAATCAAACAAACAAAAATAAATCTATCAAACAATTGAAAAGTAAATGGAAAATACTTAGAGAAGAATAACACTATCATTGTTGAAAACAAAGAAACATTGTGAAAATTAAAAAGCAAGCAAAATACTAGAAATTTTTTTAAAGATTGGAGAGAAAGAGATAGCAAAGGAGAAGAAAGAAAGAAAGGAAGGAAGGAAGGAAGGAAGGAAGGAAGGAAGGAAGGAAGGAAGGAAGGAAGGAAGAAAGAAAGAAAGAAAGAAAGAAAGAAAGAAAGAAAGAACGAAAGAAAGAGTGATTGAATCCAAATTCTCTAAAGCTATCATTCCCAAGAAGTTGCCAGAAATAAAACAAAAATCAACCTTCAGCTTGAAAAGGCATACAATATCCCATCTTTGCATATTCTTGCACATTTGATAAACTTCCCATAAAAATCTATCTGATATTCAAACCAGAGGATCAAGTCACCATTACAGTGGAAAAGTCAGGCTGTTCTTATAATCCTCTGTGTCCATATCCAGTGTGAAATCAGACACTAGAATTCTATATCCAGCCAGAAAGACCATATAAATGTTCTCACATTCAAAATAAACATCCTACCTAAGCAAGAATACCATCAGTGGTCTGTGGCAACCTTGTGGGATATCCACAGGCATGAGTGTCTGTCTTTGCCATAATGTCTTAAGATCAGAGTCCTGGATCCCAGATGGGCACATCCCTGGAAAAAATACTCTATTTTTCCCTAGCCAGTTTGGCTAAGAGGATAGAGTGTTAGCCTGTGCATTGAAGGGTCTTGGGTTTGGTTCCAGTCAGTCAAGGGCACATACCTCAGTTGCAGGCTTGATTCTCCATCCTGGTCAGAATCCATTCAAGAGGCAACAAATTGATGTGTTTCTCTCTCATCAATGTTTCTCACTCTGTGTCTATCCTCCTCCCCACTTTCTCTAAAAATCAGTGAAAAAATATCCTTAGGTGAGGATTAACAACAAAAAGAAAGACTCCATTTCTGCACACATGTTTTCAGGGATAGGATTCACTATCCCTGCCTGTTTTTGTGTTACATGTAAATGTAATCAGACAATATACACTCTTTTTGCTCAAGAAAATGTTTACAATGTTCTTTCCTGTTACTGTATATGTAGATAGTCTCTTTATTCATAAAAATTGAACCACAGCTGAGTGTGGTTCAATTTTTATGAATAGATCTCAATTTGCTTATCCAATGTCCTATTTATGGATACCTGAGATGTGACCCTCATTTCTGGCCCTTGTCAGCCGACAGGCTTTCATCCAGAATATGGAGACATGCAACCACTAGAATGGATACAATAAAAATATTAAAAAAAAAAAAAACTGACAGCAACAGATATTGGTGAGGATGTGGAGAAACTGGAACTCTCATACATAGCTGGTGAAATGTAAAATGGTAAAAGCATTTTGGAAAATGTTTTGGTCATCTATCATTATAAAACCCTAATATGCAAATCAACTGAACAGCACAATGAACAGCACTAACCACCAGGGGGCAAACACTCAATTCAGGAGTTGCCCCCAGCCCACAGGCCTCAGGCCAGCCAAGACAGGTGCCAGTGCCCCCTCCCCGCTGATTGTCCAGCCATTCATCTCCTACAGAGGAAGGTGACCCCTGGCAGCAGCAAGCTGGTGAGCAGGCAGTGCCAGGTCAACCAAGGTTTATGCGAGTGGGACCCCTTCCCCAATCACCCCACTGGCTGCTCCATAAATCAGCCCTGATTGCCGGGGTTCTCCGTCCTGGTCAGAATCCATTCAAGAGGCAGGCCTACAGACCTCATCCATGAACGAATTTCATATACTGGGCCTCTGGTTTCTTATAAAGATAAATATAGTCTTGCCCTATAATTATGCAACTCTATTTAGTTATCTGAGAGAAATGAAAACAATGTCCACAAAATAAATTGTATAAAAATACTCATTGTATTCTTATTGAGTAATAGCCAGTCTTATTTTATTGCAATTTCCATAAAAAATGTCAATTAGATTTTAACTTTGTAAAATGAAAAAATAAATAATAATAACTATAAATTTTGAAGAAAGGGGTGAAGAGGCCTCTCAGCTATTAAGAGGCATTATAAAGCTACAAAATTTTATAGCATGGTGGTATTGTTGCATGAAAAGACAAATAACTTTTGGGGGGGAAAAAGATAAAAACAAAAAGATACAGAGATATACCAATACATACAGGGGTTTGTTATTTTACCAAGAGGGCCTTGAAAACTGAGAAAGATATAATAATAGATTACTGCTTAATCTCTAACATTAGGGCAGATGAGCAACCATGTTAAAAAAGTAGATTAAGTTTGAATTCTCCACCTGACAGAATACATCATAATAACTTTCATGATAATCACAGCTATTTTAATTTACATGTTCAAAAATAAAGCATGTGTTCAACCCAATATTCTCTTCCTAACAGATGCAGATAAAAAATTAGTTAAATTCCAGCACCTTGATTATAAATTAGAAATACATATCCAGCCAGAAAGGCTATATGTCTCAATCCATAACGGAGTATCCAATAAAAACCTACAACAGTTATATTTAATGGTAGAATATTAAATATACTTTCTTTAAAATTAGTAATGAGCCACTTTTCCTGCTTGAGTTCAAAATTGCATATACACAAAAATAAATAAATAATAAAATCAGGCAAATTGGAAAGAAGAAAACAAAATCCTCATTAAGACAATGTTAAGTCTGCAAAGAAAATATTTTCCATATCTATAATAATAAAATTGTAATATGCTAATTAGACTGGAAGTCCTTCCTTCCAGACAAAGCCACAATAGGCGGTGGCCATGACAGAGGAGGCCTGAGGTCAAGATCCTTGCATGAATTCCATGCATAGGCCCTCTCGTTTATTATAACTAATGAGAGATTTAGTTCATACTGTTGAATATAAAATAAATATACAAAATAAAGAACATTTCTATTAGTCACTTTTGCACAATTAGAAAATCTAATTATAAGCAAGATTTACAATAAGAACAAAGTTTAAGCTCCCTGAAAATAAATCTAGCAAATGATGATGTCAGAATTTAAGGAAGAAAATGCTAATATTTGATTAAAAGACATTGATAGAGGCCCAAATGAATTGACATAAAGATATAATTTAGAAATGTCAATGATCACTGATTATATGTTTCACACAATTACAATAAAAATTCCAAAACATTTTCACCATTAAAATTGTTCAGCTGACTTTCAAAGAATAAAGCACTGCAAATAGCCAAGACATTTTAAAGAATAAGATAAGGGGATTTCATTTACCTTATCAAGACTTATTACAAAGCTAGTGGTATCACTGCAATAAATAAATAAATAAAGTAAAATAAATTAGAGCAGAAAGCCTAGGTTGAGGTTCACATATGATGGGAAATTGATAGATGACAGATGTAGCATATAGCTCTACAAGGAAAGGACATTTTAATAGATAAATTACCATGACTAGTTCTTAGTTTTAAAAAGAATGATACCGCACATATACAAAAGAGTTAACTCCAAAAGATTATGTAACTTATACTTGTATAGTGAAAAGCAAATTTTTAAACATAGAAATTGGCTGATGACTACCTTTGCATCGGCAAAGACACCGCTTTCACCTCTCTTCACCCAGACTCTCACATAAACGCTCCGCTCTTACACACATGAACCGAGCAAATCTGTGGTTTTCCAAATTAAAGGCTGGGTTTAAGTGACCAGTGCAATTACATACGTGAGTACCCGGAGAGGTGCCACAGTAGGTCAGGGTGGCAATGAAGCCAGAGAGGCTGTGACTGGACCCATCCTTAAATTGTTTTGGAATCATCCGCGGCACAGAAACCGAGGGAAAAAAGCCACTTTTCAAGGGAAATTTGCAAAATACACTGGCCATTATCTTCTTGGAAATGATATGTTCTTTAACGATTGTTTTGAACTTGACCCACATCCTCCCTGACTAGCATCCCCAAGTCCAAAAAGATTGGTGATGTTGGAACCAAGGAGTGAGCATTGCCTTTAGGCTGGGCTCAGCCTGCATCAACACCCTGGGGCCCTGGAGATCTGCTCTCCTCAACACCCTGGGGCTCTGGCAACTGTTCTCCTCAGCATCCTGGGGCTCTGGTGACCTGCTCTGCTCAGTTTCTGCATCTGTAGAACTGAGGACCTGGCCCAGGAAAGGGAGGATTGGATCCCAAGCCATTCTCTCTGCTGATCCCTCTCTGCCTGTGTGAGCTCATTCCAGGGGGGAGGCACCCCTGCACCCTATCTTCAGGCCCAGCAACCACTGTGTCCCGCACACCTTGCTGGGGGCCTCAGTGTAGTGATCATGAGGTAATCACCCGCCTGTGTGTTGGGCTCACAGCTGCAGTTCAACCTTATTAACACCCTGGAGGAGCGATTATCTGCTGTCATGCTTTAATTCTTAATTAAAACAAGACCCAGCACTAAAATAGGATTGGGGAGGGGATTATGCTCCTCTCTGGTGAGACAAGGGATGTGTGGGCTCCCTGAGAGCTAGGGTCAGGCCCCCAGCCCATACAGAGCACAGAGTCACGCTGGCTGAAATCTTGGCACTGAGTATTTCGCTTAAGATTTCCCAAAAAGCAGAGGTCCTGGGACTTTCTGATGTCAACAGCACTCCAGGGCACTTTCAAGTTCGTACTCTTTTAACCTTTTAAGCAGAATTGTGAGCTGTGTTCTCATTAGCAGGTTTCTGTGGCAAGTAAGAGGGAGGGGCTGGGGCTCATTACAGAAAATTGGAATAACTGGTGTTGTATTTAATACAGGCTGGCCAAACCTGCAATTAAAGAAAGTAATTTTAAACCGTGGTGAAATATTAATATTAAAAGTGTTTCAAGGACAGAAATCTAATTAACACAAGTTAAAGAAAAGTCTTAAAGATTCTAATTTTATGATCTTCTTAAATAAAAATTAACCTGATTAGAGTTCTCTCTTAAAGGTTACATTTATTAAAAAGTTCCAAGCAATTTAACTACAATGGGTTTCGACATGACAGCTTCCCGTCTGCACAGCCTCTCTATTTTTAAATTTTATGAGGCTCCTCTGGCCGAGTTTTGTAGCAGTTAGGATGAAAATCCGGATGCACAGCACCCTTGAAAAGGAGAAAAAAAGAGGAGGAGGAGGAAGAGGGAGAAGAAAGGAAAGTAATCAATTTGGTATCAAATTTATTCCAAAGCAGAGAAGTGCATATATAATTTTTTTTTTCTGATGGTAGAAAAAAAGAGACATGCAGAGAGGTCAAAGGTCACACAAAGAGGAGACAGTATTGTGTAGCAACTGTCACGCATCACCACCTATTTTGACATGCACGGGGCCGTTTGTTGTCTGTCGAACATGCAAATTAAGTGCCTGCTGTCATAGCTGGCCGATATCTGAAAGTGGAAAATGAGACCACCTGTAACCAGTGAATGGAGTGATGGACAAGCATTCAGGGCTCGTCATCTCGGAGGCCATTCACTCCACCTTCGAATTGCATATGACATGTAAAAATCTTTTCTTAATATTCACAACCGGGAAGTTTGGGGAATTATGGAGGCTTCAACTGCTGCATGTAATGGCTTCTCCAAGCAGACAGCTGTGACTGGGAGCCGGCTTGATAATTAGGTGTCCAGGAAGATTTTATGCTACGAATCAGTTAAAAGGGAGAAAAGAAAAAGAAAATAATGGCAAGCAAAACTCGCAGGGATGGAAATTGCGTTAACCCTTGTGTGGCTTTTTCTGCTTGTAAGCTTTCTAGGAACCAGGATTAATTTTCTAGATGCAGTGTAGCCATACCTCCCTGTGCCAGGCTTTCATTTTTCCGCATGCCCCATGTACAGGATAGAATGACCAGAGAATTTGGACGCCTGTCCAGGAAACAGTCACTCGGCAATAAATGTGATTGCTTTCCAAAGTGATGTAGTGCTTAGTCACATGCACTTGGATTTTTCTGTCAAAATAAAAATTTTGAGAGGTATATCAAAATAATAGGCAGGAACAGGGAATGATCGCTGCCTTCATGCAAATCAAAGTGCTTAATACGCAGCTTCGGTCCTTTGCAGTATTCCTTCCCCGATGTCCATGCTTACTGTGTGAAAGGGGATCCCAAAGTGGTGGCTCTGCAGAAAGAACCAGGAAATAAAGCTTAATTGAGAACTTTGTACTCCATTCATTTAAATTGAAACTGAAAAGTGAAACACACGAGACAACCTTTAACTGATGCTGGCTTATTTAAAGTTTGCCTAAAATCACCATTTCTTCTCCTCAGAGGCCAACTCCCTAATTCTAAGCTGAGTGTGACCAGTGAAATCCAGACAAACACCTTCCTAGATAAGGCTTTTCTCTCCTCTAGAAACCCTCAATCCCGGACAAATTGCACTAATTCAGTGGGGGCTGGGGGCTAAATCTAAGCATGGGACTCCTTGGCACTGACCAGCTCCTTTTTCCTCCTGGCCTTTCTCTCAGCATGCCAATAGAAGCACTTTGTTCCAATAGCATGTATGTACAACAACATTAGACAGTTCCTTCTCCTAAAAAAGCCATGGAAGCTATAACTAGTTCCTATTGTGTACACAGATGTGAAATCAATGCCTATGTCAGGGTTGGGGTAAGATGGTTTCATCTTTCTTCACTGAAGATCACAGATTTTTTTTAAAAAATTGTATTCTGAAATGAAAAGACCACCATCCTTTACCCTCATCTCTGTAAATGACCTTAAGTTTCATACTTTTTGAGAAGTAACAGTTATTTGTATTTCTTCCTATCTTCATGTTGCTAGTGCAGAAAAGTCAAAGTGATAATAATGGCGAGACTCTCTTTCATCTGTTAAGTATTTATTGAGGGCCTACTATGTGCCCAGTTGCATGCACCTGTGTTACTTCAGTGACCAAGAATAGAAATTGCTGCCTGCTGGAAGTGGAGAACAGTAACTAAGTCAATCTGTAGGATGTTCAAAATGCAATGGAACAGCAGACAAAACAGGGTACGGGCTGCAGGAAGCAGTATATTTATAGGAGGGCGGGGAAAACAATACAATCATGCTGAGAGTTCTTGATTGTAGTTATTTGCTAAATTTGAGAGCATTTTCAATTAAAACAAAATTATGAGTAATGAATAATGACAGAAAAGTCAGTTTCCAATGGTATGCTGGAGCCAGGCAACACCAATGAGATGATAGTTGAATATAGACATTGTTAAAAAAAAATAAAAAGTTACATAGACTTACAATTTAATAAACTATAATAGACACAAGTAATAAAATGTATATCACACTTTAATTCTTTTACTACATTTAACTATTTTTTGTGGTTGTGTTATTAGGTTGATTTCTTCCTTATGCCAGAAATGTTGTACAGTGCTGGCTGCTGTTCATCTTTTTCCCCACCCTGTGTTCTGTGAGGTAAGGTGGGCAGGTTTGAAATTGATCATGGTGGTCAAATTACACCATGGAAATTGGCAGAGCTACCTGCCAAACTCTTCCTCTCAGCCCCTAAGAGCTGGCTGATGGCTTAACACATACTAGTTCATCCCCATTCTGAGTGCACTTTGCTTTCACTAAAGGAGGACAAGGGCCACAGCTGTAGGACATTTGGTGCACCAAGTGAAAGGGAAGTGGACCATCAGGATGGCGCTCATCTATTTTGAGGCCTTAGGAATGCTCACTCTGTGGAACACTTCCCTGCTTTTCAGGAAACTTTTCTCTTGGCCTCTTGTGACCTTAAGGTCAACTTGGGTCAAGTCCCACTCCCCAACAAAAGAGTTCCTGCTCCAAATTTACCAGATGCACCCCAGAAAAGCATTTGCATAAATAATTTTGACCTGGAATGACTTCTAACTTGGAAAAATAAAAAAACCTGGAAAATTAGGCTCTTATGCTTCTGATACAACAACAAAGTGGTATGTCAAGCAGAGAGTCACATGGATGATATTTAGGTATATAACTTGGGAGTGGCCACAGAAAGTGAGTTCCTTTAAAGGGCTATGCAATCCCTGACCTGGCTTTTCTCAGTGCCTGAGAACAGGTTATTTAACTCTCTGGAGCAATATGGAACAGCGTGGAAACTCCTAAGGCCCTGGGAACCCACATCTCCACATTGGATGGGGTTCCCACAGGCTATGATGGCTCTCAGCCTCGAAATGAGGCAGAGAAGCGAGGTCAGTGACAAATTCTGTAGCATTTTTAAATATGAAATTTTTATGTTAAAATACACCATTTGCTGACATCCCTTAAGAGGTATTTGATTTTTTTTTTTTTTGGGGGGGGAAATAGTGACTACTTTCATAGAAATAAATAATCCTAACAATAAAGGTACTTACAGGATTCATATATGCATTCATTTATTCATTAATTCTTTCTAGATTTCATGTGACGATGGAGAAGATGCTGAGAAGAAAGATATCAGAGTCTTGAGATAATATGTCCCAATTATTTTTTGCCCAGGCTATTTGGTTTAGTGTGTTATTTTGATCCAGTTCAATTATAGGAAATAATCAAACTCCATTTTCTAGAAAAACTCAAAGGAAAGCATCTTTACTTGTAGCAAGAACATCAGCTTCACTAAAGCAGAAGGAGTGAATGTGGAACCTTGCATTTTGTGCAGTTTAAGCAAGGCCAGACTCTGGGGTCCATGGGCAGGTGCTGAACAGAAAGACAGTATGCTTTCCCTGAGGATAAGGACATAAGTTCTCCAGAACTAGCACCATGGCTGTCTGTGCCTTTAGTGATGCAGAGCATATACCTGATACATTATCTTTCAGGCTTAAGGGAGCAATTTTAGTTCCCAAATAATGAGCTACCGTATTTTTCGGACCATAAGACGCACTTTTTTCCCCCCAGAAGTGGGGGGAAAAAGTCCCTGTGTCTTATGGTCCAAATATAGCCTACACATATACTTTTAAAAAAAAGTTTTTTTACTTGCCTGGCTCTGTGTGGTCTCTGTGTGCTTGCCCAGCTCTAAAATGGTTCTAAATGCTGCTGTTTACTTTACAGGGTTGATTACATGTGTTTATGACTGTGATGTTGGGTTTTAATGCACATAAAATATTTTAGGACACTATTTGTTTCAGAATCTTTTTTTCTTCATTTCCCTTCTCTAAAAACTGGTGCGTCTTATGGTCCGGAGCGTCTTATGGTCCGAAAAATATGGTAGTTGGAAAAGGCTAGGCTGGAATTTGGGAAGAGGTGTTCCAGAGGGAGAGGCCTGGATATGGGAATTGGGGCTATCCAGGAGGGAGTCTGGTGAACCATTATTGGCCCAGCTGTCAATGTTTCAGGACATTCTGGGCTCTGAGAGTCTTAGCTGAGGTTCAGATTCCCTGAGTCACAGGCAGTATGGTTACAGTTCCCCTCACTACTCAGTCTCCAATTCCACATGAGTCTGAGAGGGATATATTCTTGAACAATTTGGCAATTTTATTGTTTCTTATTTTTTAAAAAACATTTCCCTTGTGCCATGTATTACACTAAACAGTTATCAAATATTAATACTCAAAACAACCCTCGGAGGAAGGTTTTCATTTTATAGATGAATGAACCACGGTTTGCTGTTGCTTTCTGCTTATTTTACATTTTGTTCCCCTCTCAAAAATCCTTAAAAATGCATGGTGATAATGGCTGTATTTTTTCTATAAGAAACACATTACTTTAACTCAAAAACTTTAAATGTTAAAATTTAAGGCCCTGGCCGGGTAGCTCAGTTGGTTGGAGCATTCCCGGGTTGGATTCCTGGTGGGGCATGTATCGAAGGCAATGTTTCTCTCTCAGATTGGTGTCTCTCTTTCTCTCTCACTTTCTCTCTCTTTCCCTTCCTTTCTCTTTCAAATCATATCCTCAGGAGAGGATTAGAAACAATTAAAATTTAAGGTAACAATTCAAAAGGGTTCTTTCTTACTTGCTAAGATTAATTTGTTGATTTGCACTTTATATAGGAAACTGTTTAGGTAATCTCTTTGGTTTTCTTGCTGTATTGTGCTAATTAACCAGCGCATGAACATTGACATAGAAATACAAACACTTCCATCCTTATTTAGTTTATCCATTTTCTCAATCTTCATCCTATTCACATGGTACCAAATACTGGTTGTGAGCTAGAGAGAGTTATACATGAAAGCTGCCCTCAAGGATCCTCGGCTTGTGGAACAGACAAGTCAAGAAAGGAAGAGTTTGAGGTGTATGGAGAGAATCCCAGTGGGATGTTGAGAAGATATGAAATGGAGAGAAGTCTGTTCCAACTGAAGTCAGAAGTGTCTGAGGGACACACTTGAGAAACGGGTAGATCGCTCACCCTGTGAAAAGGAGCAGTCACTCCTCTCTGGGGCAGTGGGCTTCCTCCGCAGGCAGTGGCCCTCTTCCCTCCCTGCTCCTGGCCAAAGTATCTGTAAACTGCTGGCCGTTTATTTGTTGCTTCCCAAAACACAGACTCTGATAAAATCATCTTCCAGTCTGATAAATTGAAGATGTGAAAGAAGATTGCTCAGACATCATTCAACTAAACACATTAGCATTTTATTTTTTTCATTTGAACTGGAAATGGACTTAGCATGTCCTTAGTCCATTGAATTTGTCATCTACTAGAACAGTCTGTTTAATTCATCTTTAAAAGCCTCTTGTTGCCCTAACTGGTTTCACTGAAAGGTCCCATCCAGGTTCTATTCTGGTCAAGGGCATGTACCTGGGTTGCGGGGACATCCCCAGTAGGGGGTGTGCAGGAGGCAGCTGGTTGAAGTTTCTCTTTCATGGATGTTTCTAACTCTCTATCCCTCTCTCTTCTCTCTGTAAAGAAATCAATCAATATATATATATATATATATATATATATATATATATATATATATATATATACACATATACATATATATTTTTTTTTAAAGTCTCTTAAGTGATCCTCATCCCCACCCACAGTCCTTGCTGGTTGGTGCCTTTCCAGCTCTAGCAACCAGGGAGCTCTAATTTCTATTTATGGAATATTTTCCATTCTGTCCATGGTGGAAAATGCTAAGCAATAATTATAGAAGATAAATGTCATATGTAAACACATTATTTATCGTGTGAAGTTTTTTTTAACCACTTAAAGTTGAGCATTTCGGATTACAAATTTATTAGAAAATGTGGCTTCTTTTTAAATATACAACTGTATATGGTTATTATTTCAAGGTTTACAAAGGTTTCAAGTTATGGACAAAAATTAGTTTTCACATGCAAGTCAGGCATTTTTTTTCTACTTTTCCCTTTAAGGTTGTTTCAGGTTAGTTGTAGTAAAAAACCTGAGTAAGTGGAGAATCTTCTAATTGTTTAATTTCAGTTTCTTACAGCTTTGCACCATTTTTCACTGCAAACGTGTAATGGGGACTCCCTATAATAAACTAAAATAGGAAATGTCAGATTATGATATATGAAAAAAAAACCTGAAAATTTTGCCCAAACTTTTTTGCCCATTAACTTGATATTAAAACTCTGACTAATCCTTAAAAATGCTTCCATGGTTTTTGTTTTCTCCTGGGATTATATGTATATGATCTTAAATATGTGTTATTGTGACCAGCATTCAGAATTATCTCTATCATTATTTCACTTTAGAATAAGGCATTAGAGTCTTCTCTCAGAATCAGAGCTGTAGTGGAGATTTATGATAAACAATACCCTTAAATTGTGGAGGAGACACAGTGTGTATCCCATGCAACTAAGAAGAAACTTGCATTCCTCTATGCCTTTGATGACATGTGTGTCCTTTTAAAATATGTTTTTATTTATTTCAGAGAGAGGAAGGAAGTGGGAGAGAGAAAAAAAAATCAATCATGAGAATTATCCATTGGCTGCCTCCTGCATGCCCCCTACTGGGGATTGAGCTGGCAATCCTGGCATGTGACCTGACCAGAAATCAAACCCTTACCTCCTGGTTCATAAGCTGATGTTCAATTGCTGAGAGATACTGGCCAGGCCAGACATGGTTCTTAATCAAAAATCGTTCTAAGGAGGGAGAAAATACCAAGTTGATCTTTCTACAGGAATACTGGTACAAAGTCAATAATATATAACATAGAGCTCCATGTACAACAGAAGTGTCTCCAGAAGACAGAAAAGTATGAGATTGTTGCATCTATACAGTAGAAACAAATGCATGTCACTTCTGACTAGAAAAATAAATAAATAAATAAATAAATAATCTTGTTAAAACAAAACAAATAACAACAAACCCAGCAGAGCCTAAATAAGGTTTCTGATCAATCAGGCAGGTTTAGTCATGGGCACTCTGACCCCATCTGTGAAAGGCCTAACCTGTGGACAGGTTTGGAAAAGAAATGTATTTTAATACTTCCAGCAATATGCTAGTTTGTAAATGCTTTGACAGGATTTTTAGTATGTCTAATTTGCAATTTTTATTTTAAGTTTGTGTGATTTGATGATAAAAGTCTTAAAAAGCACTTTATTCTTTCAACAAAGTTGAGGATGTTTTTGTTTGTTTGTTTGTTTGTTTGTTTTGTGTGTGTGTGTGTGTGTGTGTGTGTTTCCTGCTATATTATTCCTTCTTCTTTTGGAGCAATGTCAATTATCATGCATAGATATACTGTAAAGGAGTTCACTTTATTTCATTGTTCTATACTAAAGGAAACCAATTACAATCAATAATATATTAATATTTAAGAAATAAAAAGTTTCCCACTTTCTTTAGTATCCTATACTTCTATTTCATTGTTCAATCTTATTTGAAATTGAAGATATAAACCCTTTAAAACATTTTCTTTAAAAATGCCTTTTTTTTTTAAATTTGTACTTTCTTTTAAGTTTTTCCTTCTATGTTCTTCCAGGGGAAGTCAGAAGGATTAAAATTGCTTCTATACTGTATCTGCAAGGGAAACTTGCTTTTGGCACATGTGGCAGCCAGAGCTGCAGTGAATATACATTTTGTATAGAAAATACCTTGGGCTTCACCTGCATATATAAATATGCAAATATAGACATAGCTATGTGTGCTTGCTAAAGGATGTTATGTTAGACCTTCAGAACAGAAGGTGGTATGGAAGTGGTGTCTTGATTAGAACACGATATGGGATCCTTCTCAGCCCTATAAAGAAAGTATCCTCAGTCAGCTTACTATACCTAGTTTATTTCACAATAAGCTATGCATTGAGTTCTAAAATATCATATTAGAGTTATTGTATACTTTTATGTTCTATATTTCTATATTATAAATGTTTGTTGTTTGAGTTTCATATTTTCAAACACCAACTTTCCCGATTAGTTTCTTTTTACAAGAAAATTTTTAAAGCTTCCACTTTTTCTTAAAAATTGACAGATTTAAAAACTGACCACTATACCATGCTTAATGTAGAGAAACACTCAGAAGATAACAATGTGAAAGAAAAGACACCTTACAATACAATATCCTCCAAATGGTTCTTTTGTTAGAAACATGCTTACAAAATTAAAATATTTTTTTCATTTTAATCAATAAAACAATAATTGGTATTTCTTTTTATATAATAAACAAGTGAACAGCATATCTATTGTGTTTCTGCAAAACCTATAGGTAGCATTAACGACCTTGCAACCTTTGTTTGTAGTCACCCAACCTATGATTAAAAATACTTACTTAAAAATCACTCATGCACAATGCACAGTGAATCATGAAATATGACCAAAAAAACAAATACTAATAACATCAAGTGTGTTTTGTGTATCTTCTCTAACAGTCTTGTTTTTTTTTTTCTTTCGCATTTTAGCAGATATATTTTGATAGATGACTTTCAGAAAACTTTTCTAACCTGCTTTAATATAGTCGGTTTAAAAATGTAGGGACAAAGCACAGTATGAATATAAATTATTTGTCAACATATGGGGACAGAGGGCGTCACCGACCTGAAAGGGAGCACAAAGAGCCAGCATTGTTCCCTGTGATGAAGTTCTCAAATCGAAGTTCTATGGTGGCGGCCAGAAGTTGCTTGCGTGTTCTGGGGTTACAGCACTTGGTAAAGCAAGGGACAGCTGCACCAATTGTGCATAATTAGTCAAGGTCAGACATGGCAAATGGAGGACATTCACCATTTGTCAGGAGGACAATGGAGGGAGAACTGAGCGTTCTCAACTGGGAATGACTGTGAGGGGGACTCATTGAATCAGGGTGAAGCAGGCCTGGCCTTTCTTGTGCTTGCTGGAAGGGGGGCAGTCACTCAGGACGATTCAAATGCGAGCACTAGCCAGGCTAACCAATGTCACAAAACACAATCTTGTTTTAACTACCAGGAGCATATGTTCATTGACACAGTGTAATGTTGGTGACACTTGAAGGGGACACTGAAAGAAGAAACGAGAGAATAAATGTATTTTTTACATGGCCTTGGGATTTCATGTTTCCTTCCTCCATTCAATGGTGTAATCTTTTAAGTTACCAATTGATGCAATGTAATCCTTTAAATAAAGGGGTGATTACTTTCAAATGAACAGCGGAGCATGGGATGAGGAAAACCATGCCGCCCTGGAATGAAATGCTTTTGTCTTAATGGTTGCTCAGGGAAGCGCTCCATTTTCAACAGGAGAAATTAAACACGGATTCCCAGGATCTACTAAAATAAGTAGATAAAGGAACATTTTCAGTGCTGCTGAGTATCTTAGACCACTAAGAAATTTTAATCTCCCCAATAAGCAAGTATAGCTTAAATGTGATTTTTTGAAAGCTAAAAAGTCTGCACCATTTTTAAGTATCACAGTATAAGGACATTAGAGTTTAAGAGCCACAAAGGTTTAAGGAGCTAATTTTTAAAATGCCTGCACCGCATCCCGTGGAGATGAAGTCTGTCTGGCTTGTGCTGCTTTGCCGTGGGGGTGGAGGTGGGGGTCAGGGTGGGGGTGGGGCACGCTCGCGCCTGCAGCCTGTACACCCTGCAGTTCACAACGTTTTCTCCGGACATCTCCTTTCTTCCCTCCCTGGAGCTGCCCTGTGGGAATCGGCAAGGAGGGGGCAGAGGACAGGCGGGCACCGAGGGGACCACTGGGCCTGTGTACCGCACTGATTTCTCATTAGCTCCCTCACCCTGATCACAATTTCCAGGTGACATTCTTTCTTTGGACTCCAGCCCCTCATTAGTGTCTCATTATAATCTCTTGCCACATATCAGATTTATTTCAGTCCATGCACTTTGCTACACAATTTCCACCTGCCAGGAAAGGAAAAAAAAAAAAGAGTCAAAGAATTACCTGAAAACTAAAAACTATTTAGTGGATGGCGCACACACACACACACACACACACACACACACACGTGCACTCAAAACCTGTTAGAAATTACAGAGCATCTTGCATTTGTAGAGCAAGATGGTGTACCACCTTTCAATCATCGTTCCTTATAATAGGAATTCATTATCTCATTGTATACAAAGCAACACATTTCTGATTAGCCTTTTATCACAGTTGCATTTTCAAAAGAATAAATCACAATAAGAAGAAACTGCACTCTACCATTCCCCCATTACTGCTAGCAAAGCAAGCGGATTACACATTACACATACATTTCTAAAATTTTATAGGAGGAAACTGCACACATTTATCTACATTTATGTATGCAATGTTCAAACACACACACACACACACACACACACACACACACTAGTTGGGTCATTCTCTTCTATCTTTCCAGCTGAAAGAACAAACCTTCCTCACCTCTACATATAAAGAGGAGAAAATAAAAGTGTCATCTCTAATAGTGGAATTGTTTCTCCCTTATTTTTCACATCCTCAAGATTTTCCCCCATGTCCTCTTGAGAAAATGATAGAATCTGCTGTGTAATTTAGGCAATCCCCAAATACAATCTTACAAACTCTACTCTCTGTAAAGTTAATAAAGAAAATGACCTATTAACTTCTTTATTTCTCTATAGTGCAGTTTATCCTTGGGCATAAGGAGCTTTTATGTAAGCACTGCAAATTATGTTCTTTGCATTCTCACTGGAAAAATTATTCAGCAATTAAAAATGAAATACACTATTAAGTAAAGTCATCATTTGTAGTATTCCCTTTATGCATGCTGTCTCTAAATTCTAGGGGAAAAATGCCAACTACTTTTTCCTAGCAGAAGTGCATTTGCTCCAATTCCTTTAAAAAAATTTTTTTTAGAAACATCCCTGTGGGAGAGCCGGCTGGGCCATGCTACTGACATTGTCTCTGTGTCTACTAACTACTGTGCTAAGTGGGTTCCTGAAATGATACTCAAAGCACACCAGGCTACCTATTGTTCCCATTGCATCCAAAAGTGGAATAATACCAACCTCTCATATGAGAATATGATTCAGCATGTTTATTACAATATCATTATGTCTGATTATTTTTATTTCAGTCACTAACACATGCAATCAACACAGTCTCCAAAGACAAAAAGGCAGTTTTATATTTATGTCTGATCTTCAATATGACTAAAATTGACGAAACCAATGTGAAGATATAGTTTATCATTTCGCATTCACTATTTAAGCCTCAGCTTTTGACATAAGAAGAATGATTCCATAGCCAGAAGTGTGTTCAGCCTGAACAAATGTAACCCCAATAGGCAATCTACAGAAGCATATGGACAATTCTACTTCTCAATAAAAAGAAATGATCATCACAGATTAGTTTATTCCAAATAGAAGGTAGAATAAGTACATTTCTAATGAAAACTGAAATAACTTGGCTATCTAAACACAGTCTACTTTTTACCTTTAACTTGCTTAAGTTTAGAAAAAACAAATAGTATCTAATATAATGCTCAGACTATGTTCCTCTGCATGGGTAATTTCGGAATTGACTAACACATCATGAAATAACCCACAAATTTATTAACTAAATGATTCTGGACAAGAGATATACTTGCTTTTGCTCTCTATTTTTTCTTTGAAATTGAAAAATGGCTTAACATTGCACCCTCTCACATGTATGTAGATAGTGTTTTGCATATTAACCTCAGAAGGAAAAGGGACTCTGGAGAATTGGTTCCTCTGAGTTAAAGTATTTTTTATTTGTTCAAACTAGCTCATCTGATTTTTAAATATTAGTTGAAAAACTATGGAAGTCTAGAACTCTATAAATTAGCTGCATGGTTTTCAAATTTCTTCTTTGTCTCCTGAAATAATTGTTTTCCATATTCAAGTATCTTAACACTATAATTATTACCATCAATCTTCTTTTAAAGATCAGACTCATGTTACTTCCTTTTAGTGAATTTTAATAACTACCACGGCGTACTCGATGGGAATCCCAGTGACCTAAAATAATTAATGTCCCTCAGAAAGAGCCAAGACTATTCCTCAGAAGCATGCTGGGAAAATTCTGCAGACGGAGCCCCACAGTGCAGGAGACTTGGACCAAAACAAACAGATTTAGGATTTTCCACTTTGGGGGTTAAATTTTGCTTCCTATCTTTGCTGTGTGAAGGTAATCACACTTAGTTGACCAAGGGCCCCGTGAGAGTTTATTGTTGCTATTTTCCTTTGCTTGAGACCCTCTTTTGTTTTCTTTATGCAAATCATCAACTATTCATCTTGACAGAGATTCCTTTGGTTCACATTCAACAAGCTGAGAAAATGCAACTCTGATGAGAAGTGATGATGTCTGTTTGGTTGGATGATCATGTTGATGCTAAAGCTGCTGCCTGTGAGGATAATAAAGGAGCAGGAGCCACCTCTCATGCACAGTTTAGAGCTTTGATGTTCTCCTCTGAAGCCTGATAAGTGGATTCAATTCTTCATTGTTTCATTAGATGTTAATGAAGAAAAGGTTAATCATTATCATTAAATTTCTACTGAAATTGGATAGTCAAATAGTTTATTGTCTTCAAAAAGCAGAGAACAAAAGAGAACGATGCTAATTATATGAAATTTTTTATGAGATAGGAGTAAGATTTAATATTTTGCATTAGATGGCTCCTAAACCACTATTTGAATTATCGGAGCATCTGAACAGTATTGAATAGAGTTCAGAAATTCAAGCAGATATTGAATAAGGGATTCATGCATCTAAACAATGGCATTATTAGTGAGTTGACTAAATTGTTTCTCTTCACTTGATGCCGTTTTTTATTTCTCTTTTCATTCTGTGAAGACCATCAATATAATCCCTAACTCCAATCTATTAAGAGGGGGCTGTTCTGCCAAACTTCTGCCAGAAATTTATAAAAGATGATAAAGAGAAAAAGAAAAAAACTGTTAGTAGAAAGGGTGATTTAGCACAGTGACCGTAGGTGTAAAATTTGGAAAGGCCCCTTTTGTGCAAGAGTGGTCTGCAGTGGTCCAACAGCTCCCTCTACTCCCTCCGAGGGGGAAGTATCAGCACAGCCCTGCACAAAGGCATGTGCACCGGGCTCTGAAAGACACTCCCATGGTACCCTGCTATAAAACAGCCAGGTCAGTACAGGCCAGGCAGAAATCCGCGGAAACCCTCCCATAAACACTGCCCAAGTGAAACCTGTCACAAGTTTCTCTTCATTAGTCGACTTGATGACTGGCCGGAGGTAACAATTAAAGTGAGTTATTTTATGGTGTTATTAGTGCATGGAGCATTAAAGGTGACTTCATTTGTCATGCCTTGTTAGCAAAAGCATGGGAAAATATTAAAATAGTAATAAACTTAACTCACCCCACCTAAAATTCTGCCAAATCAATTTGACTTTTCCATGTTCCCCTCCACAAACCAGCTCCTTCTTGTTTGAAAGTGACCAGGCTTTAGGAGAGTTTGCCAGTCCAGGCCAGGAAGTAATAGGGAAATGTGTGAAACCTTAATGCTTTGGATGCCTTCTTGAATTAACACTATTTATTTCTAAGGAATATACCTAAATCAGGCAATCTTTTAATTCTGGGACTAGTTTGGGGTGTTGGCATGGAAAACTCTTTGGTTTTAACTTTCAAACATGTGGATTAAAGCACACAGCATGAGTTTCAGCTGTATGTAGACACAAATGTTCATAAAGTAGAATACACAAACATATATATATCTTAAATATATAGATTTACTAAACTTATATATAAATATATATAACTAGAGGCCTGATACATGAAATCTGTGCACTCAGGAAGGGATCTCTTAGCCCAGCCTACACCTACTCATAGTGCAGGAGCCCGTGGGGGATGTCCAGATGATGGCTTAGGCCAGCTCCTCTCAAGGAGTGGCAGTCATACATCCTTAGCACTGCCACAGGGGCTGGAGAGACTCCACCCCACCACTGCGCTTGCCAGCCATAAGCCTGGCTTCTGGTTGAGCAGCACTTCCCCTGAGGGAGTGCACTGACCACCAGGGGGCAGCTCCTGCATTGTGTCTACCCTTCCTGTTCAGTACCTGTCATAGCGACTAGTCATCGTTCCACTGTTGGGCCAGAACCAGCTCTCTGACGTCCCCAAAGGGTCCTGGATTGTGAGAGGGCACATGCCAGGCCTAGGGACCCCACTGGTGCACATAGAAGCCAGGGAGGGACACAGGAGGTTGGCCAGCTGGGGAGAAACCACAGGAGGAATCCAGAGTGTGTCTGGCCCTCCTCACTCAGTCCTGATCAGCTGGACCCCAGCAGCAACCTAAACTAGCAGTTGGAGTGTCTGCCCCTGGTGGCCAGGGCACATCATAGCAAGCAGTGAGTAGCCCTAGCATATCATTAACATATTATACTTTTATTGGTTGAACGGCTGAGTGGATGACTGGACACCATCCTCCTCTCTCACATCCCCTTTCCAGGCCTTCTCCACACTATTGTTTGTCTTTATTATCATAAATAATAAAACATAAATATATATTTTAATTATCCAAAATTTACCATCATGTTTACCCAAACATTTTTAAAAGCTTATGATAATTTATGACATGCTACCTAATTAAGAGATTCAAATCTCAGGGAAATGATTAGACAGGTGATCATTACTAGTTAAAATCATATTGACCATTTGAAATCCTTGGATCTTATATAACATGCTACTAAGTCACCTCAATGTGCTTTAGCTTTTACTTTGAGATGTTTTCCTGATACAAATGTGGTATTCATTCAATTCACCTGTTCACTCACTTATATAAGACTGCTGAGGACTCACTATTGTTTCAGGAAGCAATGGGTTTGAGAAGTGCCCCTCTGCTGGGTGCTGACACCAGGGAGGAGAGAGCTAGCAGAATTACCACCATTAGTGAGAGAAATGAGATGTGGACTCTCACAGAGGCACAATCCCAGAACTATGGCTTCATTTACCTTTTACAAGCAAGCCATGGCCTTGAATAATATATATATATATATATATATATATATATATATATATATATATCTCAATAATCTAATATCTTCATGTGCATATTTAGGGACAGGGGCTTTTGGACTTAAGACATACAATCGTTATTCCAAGGTAAAAGCCTACTCTTTCCAAAAATATATTCCTCTCATTTTCTCCTCCCTGTGCACATACACACATGCACAGTCCATGTGATACAGTCATTTATCCAATTAAAGCAAAAATAAGTAGAATCTACACATTACTAATAAAGAAACAGCCTTATGAAGAATATGAATTTATTAGTACCCATCCTCTGAACGTACATTGATAGAAAATATATTTAAATAAGTATTTATTTTACTACTCAGTAAGCATAAATTGTTGCTAACTCTGCAAGACTGATACAGTGCATTGTTTGTGCCCATGAAGACAATGGTCTTCCAGGCAGGTTTTTTTTTAATCTACAAGGGATCTCTGTGCCCAAACCTGGCAAATGAAAGCAGAACGTTGAAAGGCTTCATCCCCATCCTGCCACCCAGAATTTCGCATCATGCCCATTGCCAGCCCACTGTGTATGGGAAATGCCCATGAAATAACAGTTGAGAAATTGATGCTCTTATAGGTCACTAATTGTTGGACCTCTAGTTTTTATACCACATCAATCCTAATAATTGAGAGATAAAGGCAAAGTTTCATATTACCTAGTCCCTAAACCATCCAGTTTCTTTAAACAGATGCTGTTAGTCAACTTGGACTAGTATAGAAAAATACAGAAGACTGGGGGGCTTAAAATATATATATATAAAATTTATCACAGTTCTAGAGAGTGGAAGTTCAAGATCAAGGTGCCAGCAGTTCTGCATCTGGAGAGGGCCTGCTTTCTGGCTTGGAGACTGTTGCCCTCCTGATCTCATCTAAACTTAATCACCTCCCAAAGGTCCCACCTCTAATACCATCATATTAGAGGCTAGAACTTCAACATATGAATTTTGAGAGAACACAAACATTCAGTCCATAATATTATAGTTACTGTAATATTTTTAGACTTGTATAATACCTGAAGTCCATCTCCTCTAAAATCATATTTCACTTAAGGATGAATTATCTTAAGGAAGCAAGGCCCATTACTCAGGATAAGTCCCATGCATTGCTTTTTTATTGGCCTATTAGTATTATGAAAAACTCTAACTCATTCCCAACACATTAATGAAAGAAATCTCCTTGCCTAAGAATGAAGTTGCTTATTCAGTTAAGATAAACTTCTGTCACTGTTCATGCAGAGGAAAATGTGAGTCCAGCCTGCGGGATGGAGGATGGTGGAGAGGGGCAGGAAGGTGAGAAATTCAATGAAGTTACTCTGGATAGATTCCTCTGATAAATTGTGTGGGATCCAAGCTCACAAGTAGACAAATGACCAAGACTAGAACTGCAGTTCCTGAAGGCAGGCCATTCTCAACACCAAAGTGAGCATGAGCAAAGCTTTGGGGAAAGCATGAGCCCAGGACATGGATCCCTCTCCAGGGAAAAAAAAAAAAAAAAAAAAAAAAAAAAAAAAAAGGCAGAAGAGGAGGAGGAGGAAAAAAAAAAGACAAAGAAAAATCTTATTTAGAAATTAAACTATAATGTGCTCTACAGGAAGAAAATGAATACTATATGATTCAATCTATAAGAAATCAAGTAATGATCAAAACAAACATCTATTAGTAAAAAGTCAGAATTGTGATACTGGAATAGGAAGTTTGATGTAAAGAACACCAGAGAATTCTGGGTGATGAAAAAATCATGTGTCTTATTTTGGTGGCAATTACTTAAATGTATGCAATCATCAAAACTCATTGACCCCAAACTGTAAGATTAGTGTATTTTACTGTGTGCAATTTATGTCTCAAGAATAATAATCAAAACAATGTTTTCTTTATCTATTTTATTACCAGATTAATACTTGGTAATTTTAATTTTAATTTTAAGCAAAACAACACCTAGGGAGTTCTGAAATCTGACCTTAGCAGGCAGCAGCTGGCTTTCAATTCCAGTATGCTCAATTCTTGAGCATCCTCTCGTGCCCACAATACAGTGGAGTTATGAGTGAATAAATAGTGGTGGAGCCACATATTGGAGCACTCATTTAACCTGTGAATCACAAGGTTATTTTTGTAGCTGTGCCCTGCCTTCCAGTGTGGAGGATGATTTATGGTTTTCTGCCCAGCTTCATCATCATTGTTCTCACCTTTGTTTCCATCATAGTTAATTAAAGAGAAGGTCATTGTCACCTTATGTTTTAAACCTTCTTAACATAATATATCACCCTTGGTACACTTTAATAAGGGGATTTGTGAAGGAATGGTGTAATAGGAAAAAAGTTTACAGCATAATCCATCCTGTTCACAATTACACTGTAGTGATTGCACATAATGAAAGTTAATAAGTAGACAGAATGAAGGTCCGTCTTGGGAGTCATTGGAGTGTTGATTAATTGGCTGGGTTATGTAATGGAACAGGAAGATACCTAGCTTTGCTAAGAGGCAGGCAACTGTGGCCAAAACAAACTCTATTTAAAGGACAATCTCTCCTTTTTTTTTTCCTTGCAAATTGTCAACCCCCAAACAATATGAAATTAATTAAGCAACTGTTCATGCAATGCCTTCCTAGGCACAATGTGAAACCTGGAATGTAAAGGGTGAAGCAAGGTACTGTCCCTGTCCCTGAGGGGGGAACATGGACCATTGTTGGTTGATATACAAAGGAAGGACAAATTATTTATTCTAAGTGGTTACTCCCAGGGCTACCAGAATTCGTTAAGATTCATAAGAGCCACTGAAATAATATTAAGTACGCCAAGCACATCTGCCAAGAAAATGTTAAATCCTTTCTGCAAAGCCATTTATTTTATTTATCAAACACTTATAAAGTACTCACTAAAAGACAGGCATTGTTCTGAGTAGTCTCCAACTATTAAGTCATTTAATACCTACAACATCCCTAATGAAGAAAGTGTCATTATGTCTCCCATTGTATAAATGAGAAAAGTGAAGCATGGGTGACCAGTAACTTATCCATAGTTGTGTAGTTCTACAGAAACTGAGCTCACATCCACCTGGCAAAAATTACCTTTAAAATAAGATTATTTTGAAAGTATTAGAAAATCATGACTTTTAAACAGATCTTTGTATTAAAAGGGAATTCTACATAGAGATCTTATAGGAATCTTATCTCAAACAGTAATTTCTGGTTCTGTTAAACTAGAGGCCTGATGCACAAAGATTCGTGCAAGAATAGACCTTTCTTCTCCTGACTGCCTGCACCACCTTCGCTGCAGCTGGAGCTGCCTTTCTACCTTAGCTCCAGCCAAAGCCCCCTTCCGCCTCTCCTCTTGTCACGTCAATTTGCATATTCCCTCCTTATTGGCTGTGGGCACTGCCATCTTTGTCATGGAATTAGGTCAATTTGCATATTCCATCTTTATTAGATAGGATAGTACAACTCAACTAAAATAGAGAACCTATTGACCCAGTAAAGTTCAATTGGTGACCCAGTTAAAACTTAAGAGAATGTGAAGTAAGATGAGAAAATGTGTTTTATAACATATCCTCCTATGCATTTGCAAAAGGAAAGTGGATATGTCACATCCAGGATGAGGAATATCTGAAGTGAAACTTCACACATCAAAAAAATATATAGCACAGTGATAACAATAGATGAGTTCATCAATGACATGATTCACTGTTCAAGTTAGCAGGCCCATCTTTGATTTATGTTCCCCTAGGACAGAGATGCATACAAGTTTACATATGGCAAAAGATGAATACAGGCCAAAATAAATCTGAAACAGCCACATGAGAAGTGAGATAATCAGTAGAGTGGGCAGCTTCTAAGCTGGACTATCAGGATCCCTGTTTCCTGGTGTTCACATCTGTGTATAAGCCCCACTTTGAGTGTGGGCTGGACCTAGTGACTCGCTCTGCCAAACAGAATGCAGAAGAAGTATTGGGAGTTAACTTGGACATTAGTTTACAGAGACAACAAAAAAGAAAAGACAAGCTTTTCTTCAAACAAATATTAAATTAGCAACAGTCCTACTTGTTGTCAGGATAGATGCTGTAAAGAATACTAAGTAGGCTTCACATGTGTAATCCCTAACACCTCGCTTCTAGTGAGAACATCTGTGTATGACAGAAAATGAATAACACTATCCTATTTTGTAATTCCTATAATTCCTCTTTATACCAATCCCCAAAATAGGGATGGGATAATGGGTATATATCATTTTTGGTTTTTTGTTTGTTTGTTTGTTTGTTTTATTTTGTTTTTATTGGGGGGGATGTTTCTGTATTTCAGTAATATAACAAAAAAGATTTTAAGTTACATTTTAAAATACTGGTTCAATGGAGTTTTCTTTCTCTTACTGGTGTAGTGTATACAACAAATATTCATGACATTGGTACATGGATTTCATCCAACAGAGATTGTAAATTAACTTCATTTGATCCTGCACAAGTCACTTCCTTGCTAGAAGATTATTTCATGGCCTGTAAGGAAAGAGATGGGGAGACTGTACCTTTAGGCAATACAATCTCTTGGAGTTTGGACTGAGAAGTACCCTCCATGAGTTATCAGCCTTGAGTTAGAAAAAAAAAATCATTTTGAGCCTTGTTTTTCTTATTTGTAAATATATGTAACACTCATCTCACAAAGACTTAACAAAAAATAATATTTTTAAAAGCACAAAGTCAAATACTTGTCTCAGATTAGGTACTCAATTTATGATTATTTCTTTTTTTAATTATATGGTTGTTGTTTATGTTACTATTATAGTAGAGAGGTGATCGTGAATCTCTACACCAAAGTGAAAATTCTATACCTAGAAAGATAGGAAATAAGGATGTATAGCACAGCTTTGAAGTCCTTGTAATGATAAGTTTGTGAAACCAAAATGGCATATTTTGGCTCCATACATCAATGGAAAGACAAATAAAGACTTCCTCGGCTGGGTCTGTGTTCATTCATTTATCTGCTCTGTCCTTTGGCACTGTGACTGACACAAGTTAGTGGTCAGTAGCTGTCAAATATTTGATTACTTAATGCCTTTTAAAATATTAGAAACTCCATCCCTTTTAATTGATCTGGGAAGTTTTTGGGTGGTGGAATGCCCCAGTATTCCTGGTTGGAAGACCATTTTATCCCTCTTCAAGGTTTTTATCTTTTCTTATTTTTTGGCTTACATAGAAGAACAGAGGAATTATTTTAGATGGGTTGAGCTTTAACCTGACTCCTTTGGACTTTCTCTATGGCAGACTCTCAGGGGCAACTCTTCTTGTTCAATATATATGAATGACTATGGTCCTGGTACCTGAAGATCCTAGGATGTCAGAGTGTTAACATGCATGCTTATATCATGCCTGAAATTCAAAACTTTATAGCAAGTCATGAAGAAATGCTGAGCCTTGGCCCCAGAAAGTAGAAAGCAGGGTTGCAGGTGATGGAAGCAAGTTCATGTGGATAGGCAAACCCTCACTCTCCTTTTGCCAACTTAGCCCTTTGTACAAAGTTTACTTCATCTCTGTGAGCATGATTGGGAAAGCTGATTTAAGTAAGGTCTGGTAGGGCTTCCTCATTGGCAGTTTCTATTCATTTCTTCTTTTTTATGATCAGGCCATACTTTCTCATTTCGTTGTATGAATCAATTTGTAAAACTGGAAATTTTGAATCTTATAATGTAGCCAGTGTGGAAGTCCTTTTCTGTGGTTTGTTGTTGCTGCTGGTAGTGGGTTATTGTCTTCTTATTCAATGGCTTCTCTAGTTTCTTTGGCTGTGAAATGAAGGCAAGGCAGCTTGAATTTTCTCCTTTTCTAAATGTTAATCATCTATCTTATAATGGAGGCAATCATCAGCTCTGACTCCAAGCAAGAATAAATAAAGCTTCACTTGCATTTGCATTACCACTCCCTGGAGGGGCATTCCTCCTTTAAGTCTAGCAGCAAAACAAGAAGAATGTGCATGAAGCCCAAGATTCTTTGTTGTTCCTTTGTCAACTCAGACCTTGATGATACAGGGCAAAGAAGTAGGAGATAAACTATTTTGTGTTGGACAAAGACCAATAAACTAAAAACCCAAGCTTCTAAACAAGGCGTTTCTAGCTCTTTTTACTGATGCTCCTTCTGATTGCTGTACTTCCTTCCTTAGTAAACCTGTATGCAGAGACAGATCCACAGTGCCTAATGTGCCTCTCAGAAATGCCCTCAAATTCAACTCTGGGGACCTACAAGAAGCCCAACAAACAGAGAGGTGACCAGCATTTTGTGAAGTGCTTGCTGATTTTCCATGCCAAAGAGAGGTGGGGTTTGGTGAATGGCTTTTAGGATCCCAAGTCAAGAGGTTAGAGACATTTAGTTTTGTGTTCATGAGAGAAACAAACATGCATGAGACAATGACAGCCACAGAGTCCCTCAGGATGGAAGTAAATACACCTAGCGAGGCCCAGTCCCCTTTCTGTCTTACAGAAGGTAAACAATTCTCAAAAAAAAAGTTTCTGCAAGTATCTGAGACTGCATAATGGCTATGTCCATATTGCTCCCCCTCCTTCCTCCAGCTACTTTCAGGTGACCTCCCTGAGCTTCTTAACAGGCCACTGTGTACATCATCTCGCTACAAACAAGTTGAAGACTGTGGGATCTCTGTTTCCCTGGCCATGTGGCACAAAATCTTGGGTGTGATTTGACAGTAATCCAAACCTCTCATGTAATGTTTTTAATTATTCTCAATGTGATTTTCAATTAACTGTTATTTTCAAGTAATTTTCCATATATTGTAGTGTAAATATATATATATTAGCAGATGCTCAATGCAGAAGCTGCCTATGACAGAAACTTTGCAGAGTGCCCTCTTGCATGCTGGGACCCTTCGGGGGATGTTGAAATGAGTGTTTTAGCTCGATCCCCCATAGGACAAGCCAAGGGACTCCCCCTGCCAGAGGGACCCCACTCACTCCACAGATGCCCTTCAAGCTCTGTTGCCACCCAGCCAAGGAGTGACCATGGGAGGTTGGCTCCAAAGCATGTCTGGCCTGTCTTTCCCAGTCACACCCCTCTGGCCACCTTCTAACCAATTTCCTTTCAATGTGCATGAATCTGTGCACTGGGCCTCTAGTTATTTAAAAAAAATGTATGTTTCATGATTACTAAACTGCTATAAGCTATGACTTATAGAATGCTCTCTTCTTCAATTTTTGCTCATTCTGATTCATAAAACTTTTCTCCAGCTTTGATCTTGACTTAAAATTTCAATTTAGACATGCTTTGTCAAGTTCACACTAATCAAAACAACTGACAGCATAATTGATTTAGCAGGATGAAGGTCTACTTGGTGTTCTGTCAAAATGCCACCCACTGGACCACAAGGTGCTGTTTTGTGAGGCTTCCAACAGACCTAGGCACTGAGTACTGAGCTTTGAAAGTGTTTTTCATGCATATAAAGTCATTTCAGAGGATTTTTACACACATAGTCCTCCCATGGTCTCCAGTTAACAAAATTAGTCACTGAAATGTTATGCTTGCTTCAAATGAAAGGTAGTTTGCCTCTTGACTGAATAACCAATTTCCTATGACAATGGATCATAATACTATGTTAAAGTTATTCTATTCAATCTAAGGGTTTCATGGTATCTCCTGGTTTTAGCTACTATTCCATATTTGGAAACTGAATTTCCACTTGATGTCAAGAGTATACTTTCTTGTGTGCATATTTTGTTATCTTGGTTTGAGTGTCTACATTTTTATAATTGCAGTCATTTTAGGTTGCATATTTGATGTTTTGTGCTCCATTTCAGGGATTGTAAAATATTACAGTAGTCACTAAGAGTAAATTTAAAGTACATCACATTTATTTGATGCATGTACATATTTGTATAATCAGTTAACTAGTACTTAAGTTATTTGATTCCAATTAGTTTACATTAGAAACAAATTACCATTTCAAATAAATGTATAAGAGTATATATTGGAATTTTGGTGTAGGGTAATATCTTCACTAATGAGTGAAAATCATAGCTTCTCACACATTGCAACTTCTATTGAAAACATATGTATTTTGGCTATTCTATAAAATACTTGGAGCCTTAACTACACAGTTTTGAACCTAAATTTCTAATGCAAATAGGCCAGGTAACATTTCCAAGAACACAGAAATTAATCACTTCCTGCATTTAGTTTCTTATTGCTTCTGTAACAGGTTACCACAAACTGAGTGGCTTAAGACAACACAAATTTATCATCTAATAGTTCTGCAGCTGGAGGTCTGACATGGTATGGGAGTAAAGAGGAGAGTGGGAGAGGTCGGCCCTCCTCAGATTCCTGTCTTGGAAAGCTGCATGGACATAATACTACTGGACAAAAAGTAGGGCGGATTTGGAAGTGAGGTCAGGAGTTGGTTTGGTCATAGAGTCTGACATGTCTCTGGTATGAATGACTATGAAGCTGCACCAGTGTGGAATCTGATGTGGGTAAAAACTTGCAAATGACAGTGGAGTCACCAGAAAGCATGGAGGTGAGAAGAGAATAGAGACCATAAAAGACATTCAGGAGGCAGAAGGAAGAAGAGGATCTGGATGCTCAGAAAAGACCAATGCACTGTAACCCCAGGAGAAAGTGAAAATGTGAAGAAAACTTTAAGGGATCACTGAATATCTTAAAGGTTGGGCAGGATAAGAACCCCTATGTATTTATTAATTGTATGTCATCCTCAGTGGGCCATAGGCAATATTCCTGGTGTGTTCTTGAGGATTATTCTGGGTGGGACACATATTTGACCAAGTAAAGCAGATTGCCCTCACTAATGCAAATGAGTCTCATCCAATTCAGTAAAGGCCTAGAGCACATGTGTCAAACACAAGGCCCGCGGGCCAAATTCGTCCCGCCAGGCCTTGCAATGTGGCCCGCACCGCGCTGTCATCACTGCACTCCGCTGAGTTTTCATCACAGTGACAGTTTATGACTGTTCAGTAAACCATTCGGCCCGCGATTTAGGCTGGATTTTAGATTTTGGCCCCTTCTCTGATTGAGTTCGACACCCCTAGCCTAGAGGAAATACAAGACTGAGTGAGAAAGAATTATCTCTCTTAACCTACCCTCAAGCTGCATCATCAGGCTTCCCTGCCTTCACACTGGGACTTGGACTGAAACTATGCCATTGGCAGTCCTGGGTCTAAACTTCTCAGCTTTCATAGTCATGTGAGCCATCTCTTATCATAAACACACATATGTACTATTGGTTCTATTGACAAAGATGCCTTGTTTAAAGTAAAACTAAATTTATGCCATGTCTGAAAAACTCAGCTTTTCACTCATCATGCCATAACTCTAGCTGTTAAATAGTCATGACGTAGAAATGGTGTCTGGCACAGAAAATCTTTCTCTGTGCACATTACACTTGCTGTGTTTAGTTCTCACTGAGCCACTGAGTGGGGCTCTTAAGGCCATCACTAGTGCAGATGGAAAGACATCCTTGATCACATCTGCTCACTTTCAAGTGTAACTTATGATCATTGATGACTCAAGATTTCAATACAAAACCTACAGAAACACAAAGAATGAAACAGTGACCTAACTCTAGTTTTCACTTACTAGCATTGAAATTTTTCTACATACTATAGCTTATCATCATGTTCATTCCCTTCCTGTTTCTCACAACTTCCTGTTTATCACAATTTTCTGTTTGTCACAACACCCTTTGTCTCACAAGTTCCGGTGTCTCCCAACTAGTGACTGAAAAGACCCCAGCTATGTTCCAGCCAAAGCCCCCAACCCCACCCCCAGCTCCTCTTCAGCAAAACCTATTACACTTGAGTACCTATACAGAATCCAATTCCTCTGTGTGCTTTGCCTCTTCTCTGTACATTTTTCCTGTGCTATTCAAAAAGTTCAGCATGATTCCCTAATGCTTGACCATTGTAGTATAAAACCCTCATCAATAAAATGATTTAGAGTTTTAAAAGTCATTGAGAAACACTTTTAAAATCTCTCTTAACTGCAATAAATATTTATCAGAGAAACAAATTCTTCCACAGAAAAGAGGGGGAAAATAATAAGATGCTTACCCAGTCCATTTTTAAATGTGGAATCAATGAAACCTACTAGCTTATTGTTTCTGGGTTACCTATAAAATGGTTCTGAGGGAAGGGTCTGTGTACATTAATGCATGCAAATAATTCAGCATTTAACAACAGCATGAAGATTTTCTCAAAGGAAGAAACATATACACATGCTTTCTCGTATGTTCTCCAATTTATCATTGTATTCTTCTAAACTCTGGTGTGTTGTATTTTAGGGTCCTATTAAATAAATCAAAACAGCATATTATCTGAAATTAGGAACCAGACAGGACAGCAGTTAAAATTAATTCACCATAGTAATTTCCTCCTAAGAAACTCCCTGAGGGAAAACATTATATGCCCATTTCCATAGGCACAAGTTTAAATATAGTTCTCCCGTTAGCATTACATACCTAAATCCCTATCTATTAAATAAAAAATGTACCTACCTTTCTCAGGTACATTTTTATTTCCTCAGAAGGGAAACCTAGAAGTTGGCACTGCTCTCTAAATGAGTCCAATTAAAGGCAATCAAGTTACACATCTATATTTTAGAATCATACTAAATTATTTGAGAGAGAAAACAGCCCTAAAGATAAATGTGCCCATGTACGTTTCTACATATTGCAACCCTTGCCTGCCAATGAAAAGAAAACCCAAACTGAGAGCTATCAACACAGACACATACACATGGAAATCCAATCATCCTAACCCCTTCATCTTGAAGTTACGCATGCAGAAATAATAACTGTGTTCAACAGAAGTGCTGTTAAACACTGGCACCCAAATTCCATTTCATTTCACCTCCAGTGGGTTTGGGGTAGGGGGCACTAAGTGGGGTTGGGTTAGTTGGAGATAATGTGATACGAGCCTGGAAGCTCTCCTTGGATTTCAAACAGGTCAACTTGTCAAAGCTTTATGTGGAAGCCAATTACATTAATTTTCCACAGCAGCCAAATACATATTTCATTTCCATCTCCCACAAGAGATGGGGTCCAGGGATCCTGTTTCGAAAGGCTCTTATCACTAAGTAACATTCATACCCCCAAAGGAACCCTTGGCAGCCGGTGGCCCATTGATGTGATTGAGCAAGGCCCAGGCTGCCCGAAGCTGCTGTGGAGCTGCTCACAGCCGCACACGCTCAGGGACAATGGGCGGCCACATCGGCCACATTGTCAATAAATTTCAATTACACTAATTGCCAAGAGTTCAATGAGTGTACTTTGAAAGGGGAAGAAAGGAATATAAAAAAGGGAGCTTATGCCTTGTAGGGCTAAAGAAAAGGAAGTAATAAATAGTCTGTGTTTTCTAATGGGGGCATTCAAGTATTTTTCAACATGGCTTAACCAGATTTTACAAGCTGTTCCAGCTTCAGGGATCCTGTTTTACATTTCTTTGTTACTGTCTCCAAACAACATATACAGAAACTCAATTATGTGGCATTCTATTCCAGGGGAGATTTAATTTCTAAGTTGTTGTGTTTGTGGTGTGTGGGTGTTTTTTTCTTCCCCACATCAATTTGCTCCACTTGGATGGGCAATGTGCTGAGTGAATTTGGGAAGGCAGTATTGTAGGAACAAATGGGACTGCTTCAAATACTAAAATAGGAATCCATCAAATGGCACAGGACCCAGGGTAGAATGTCCCTGTTATATACATACCCTCAAATAGTTGAAGCTATTTAAAAAGAAAACCTACAGATGATGTATTGTGTATACTACATGATCTGTAGTATTGTACACATGTATACCCAAAACCTATACAATTTTATTAACCTATATCACTCAAATAAATTTAATTATAAATAAACAAATAAACAAACAAATAAGTAAGTAATAAATGCATTAAAAAAAAAAGACCCGTGTTGCTCCAATGGCTATATATATATATATATATATATATATATATATATATATATATATTGCTGGGTACTGTGCCCTACTTTTGTAAGGTAAAGGGAACTTGACCAGTTTTTCACAATTAGATAAATCATTATTATTATTCACTAATTTTGGTGCTCACAGGAAAGGACAGGGAAGAAAACAAGAAAGGACTTATGCCATTTAGGAGTTTGGGTGGCTCCCCAACGCCTTTGTGGCCCTACTGGCATTTTAGTACCAGAAAGAATATCAGGTCTGGGGATATGTTCTGCCTGAGGCTGTCAGCCAAAGGATCGAAACACTGGAGGTGTTCAAGTGGCCCGTCCTCTTGCTGAAACCTTTGCTGATCATAATGAGGCCAAGAAAGCTAACAAGACAACACACCTGGGGGTTTCTCTTATAGCTGTGTTGAAAGGAAATAAGTTGTGCTTCCTTCCACTGGAGGTGTCCTCTCTTATGGCTCATTGCTGCAGAAAGAGCATGGGCATGGGGCTAGTTTCAGTCTGAACCACAGCTTTAACCTGCGCGAACCAATTCTTCATTTGTGAAATGGAGATAATAGCAAACCCTTTAGTTAAAGGACACTGCACCAGGCACTGTACTAAGCCCTTTATGGGTATTAACTCATTTCATCCACAAATTGAATCCTCAGGGTCATCTTTGCTCGTCTTCTGACACAAAACCTGAACACCAGAGAAATGTGATGTTAGTAAATTATGCTTCAGTAATACTTTTAAGTCATTGTATTGCCTCTTCCAAAGATATTTTCATTTTACACAGTATCTCTGCTTATTGAATGAAAAGGTTTGTGCTCTGTAAAGGGGTTTTAAGCATCAAGGAGCAAATGGAGAAATTGTAATAGCTTGATCTTTGGAAACATGGTGCTAATTACACCCTGGGAGGATTAACAGAAAACGCATGAGGATCATGACAGCACTTCTGAACACATCCAAGGGAGGCAGTCATGGCGTTTCACTCAATGAAGGATTGTGTCCTGGTGACAAAATATTCAACAGTGCGGTACGTGATTTTGTGAATGCCTCGTGTGAATGAGCTGTCTTTACCGAGGATGAATACAGGGCTATTTTTAATATGGCTCACTGACTTGTCAGGCTTCAATGTGCCTTTAGTTAGCTGTTTGTTTGGTTACATGGCCCATCCTCCCAATCTTCCCAGATCCTTTATGGCAGAAGGTTCACTTCTCTGGTTAAACAATTAAGAAAAATAATGAAATGGAAAAAGTGAGAAAGGGATGTTTAGGGCCACTGGACACTTTGTTCCTCAGAATGTGTGAATAAAGCTCAGAGAAGATGTGTGTGTGTGTGTGTGTGTGTGTGTGTGTGTCTCAGAGATTCTTACTTTTCTTGTAAATGTTTATAAAAATTTGTACACAAAAAGCCAATTTGAAAAAAAGTACAAATCAGATGTGCCTTATTCCTCAAAAGCTTACTTATCTTAGTCCTAAAGCTTCTGATTCCCAATTGGGAGGGGCAGCATGTTTTCTTGGGGGAGGAGTTTGGTCCCCCCAAATGCCATAGCTGCTCCTGCTTTGACAATCTGAGAAGGCCGTACTTCTAGGAATCTCTTGTTAACTTAAGTACTGTGTAAATAAAACATCCTTTCATTTATTTATAGATTTGAAATTAATGCCTACCTTAGGGAAGAATACAGAAAAGTCTGTTTGAGGAAACAGGGAGAAAAGAATTAATCTGTGCATTTAGCAATGAATGAAAGGAAATTCAGGTTGATTAATAAAATCTGACTTTGTATACAAACTTCCAAATGACTGGGATTGATCTTTCAGAAGTAATCAATAAGATATGAGAGAAAATAACTTCTGCATTTGGGGACATGATCTCAAATTATGTAGAGAGGATAAGGATGCATGCACTGTAGCTTTAAAGAGATAGTTTACACTTCAGAAATTAGATGCAAGCAGCCCTGCTAAGCACAAAGCAAATTAATCCACTCCAGGTATGTAAGCTAGCATGAAAAAGAGGGGAGAGTTAAGGCAAAGCAGAAAATTGTTATTTTTATTTGAAAGTTAGCATATTTATGTTTAAGGGGGTTAAATTGTTTCATCATTGATATTTAGAGACATTATTTATTTTTACAAGGTGAGAGTTCTTTAAGTTTTTTGTTGTTGTTGTATTTTTCTTCTACCATAGGGCCTTTTTGTCTTTTTTAGTATTTATTTAATGTAGCATATGTTGGTGTGTCATCAGCTATTAAGTATTATGACATTCTGATCAATATCCTTAGAGAAATCCATGCGATAGAATGAAAAAGTGTCATCACAGACCTTGACCAGTGTGCAATATTAATTCACTCAGAAGGCCGTACACTTTCCTCAGAAGGTGGAATCAACCCTCAGGGAGCATTTACCCGCAGGCATTAAGCGATGGCAGTTAAGCATATTGCTGCCTTGGCCTTCAGGAAGGTTAAATGCACCCTGAGAACTGTTGTCTTGTGTTATTTCAAGACAAAGAGCAGGTATGAATTGTTATTCCCTAATCTTGACCTTGTCTATTTTTAGAGAAAGCCATCCCTCTGCTTTTCCCTGAGTCCCTGAGATAATAATAGCGTTATTGTCATTGTTTTATTTTTAAACGATTATAATAATAATGGCAGCCTCACTAAGTAATGCTGACCAAGATTTCCTGTGTGCCAGGCTTTGGGCTAAAGATTTTTTCCATGAACAATCGCATCCAATGCTTTAAAATCCCCATGGGATAGGCATTCCTGCTGATTCCATTTTACAGAGAGGAAATAGAAATTCAGAAGAGATAAATAACTTCTATGTAATGACAAAACTAGTAAATAGTGTAGTAGATTTTGAACCCAGACCACCTATCTGCCCAAGCCTGGGTTGTTAACCACTCAGTACTGAGCTTCTTCCACTCCTTACGAAAGTATTGCCCCTGGAGCCAGGCACAGCAATCTTTGTTGCTGGCATGGATTGGAGCAATACTAGCTTGGAGATAACCTCTTTCTCTGGAAGCTCATAAATTCCAGCAAGGGGTGGACTGACATCAAGATGGATTTTTAATGCAACAGCCCAGGATGGATAAGGGAATCAGATTCTGCCAGCTGAGTCCAGGCTATCCATCCCCAAGCATACCTGTGCATGTTGAGGACACCTGCCTCACCTGGCATGTGGAACCCAGACTTCTCTGAGAAATTCAGGAAAATTTCCGTAGCTGAACCAAGCCACTTGCTCCCTGAGACGGCTTGATGGTGGCCTGAATTCCCCAATCAGCCTTGCTGCTTCTTAGTTTTGTTTTGTTTTTCTATTGGAGAATCCCAAATGTGTGACTAGAACAGGATCTGAGACATCACTGCTGATGGTGACAGAAAAGAAAACCCAAATGAAAGCAGTAGGCAATTCACCTAAGATCTTTTGTGGTAGGGTTCACATTCAGGATTCCAATATGTCCATTTGATGTCCCTTTATCCTGACTTTATACTATGCAAATTCTATTACTTCCATTTTGGGAGGGAAAAAAATACTGTCTGTCTTATCTTGTTACCTAATTTCTTGTCCCATTCTAGCATATTTATTTTTTCATTATATATCTTAAAATGTCTGTTAATCAAGCCAAGTGAAACAAACATATCTGCTGTATTTAGTCTCTTAACACATAGTATATCTTGACAGCAGTGGCTTTCATGCAAGTCCTCAATAACTGTGTCCTTCTTTTCTTTTAAATGGGCACTAATAATCTCTTATAGTTACAATCTTCCAAGTGGGGGATTCTTTAAAACCTTAAACCGTGTTGAAGTGTGTTTTTATTTCCTTAGTAGATTCAGATTGTTTTTCTAAAATTTCCAGTAAATGCTTAAGGTGTTTTTGAATTCTGTGAAGCAATGACTGCAGCACACAGACTAAGTAACTTCCCGAACGTGATGTATTGAACCTGGCAGAAGCCACTCATTCATCTCAGAGGTAGAGCGGGAGCATCAGTAATTCCGAAAGGCATTACACTAAAATGGAAAGCCCCTGATGGCAATTGAAGGTGGTTTTTTGTTTCTTGTCATCATCCATTTGTATCTGCCGATAGCCTCTAGTTAAATCAATGCTCCTGATAAATATTGCTTGACTGAGGAAATAGAGCAAATCATCATTTCTTAGTAATGGATATTTATCTCTTTTCTGATAACATTTATTTTTCAGATGGCTACATGCACAATCTGTCCAAATTTTATAAGCAATTATCACTATTTAATGGGCTACTTAAAATTAAGACTACAGAACATGCGAGAGTTTGCTTTCTTTTCTGTTGATATTTTAATTGAATTAGGTTGGGTAATAACTGGTAGATATGTGATGCACAGGAAATACCAGGTACAGAAGCCACTATTGCTTGACTCCTTGACACTGAGTGTCCTAATTTTTTACTGTCCTCACTCATTCCACATGCTTCCACTGGCACCCAAGCCTGCTCTGTGCCAGGCACAGTATATAAAGCACAAAGAGCCTCAATACCTACATTCATGGTAGAGAAATAACTTAAACATCACAGCCATAAGTAGAAACCTCAGGTGTGATGAGTGCTGCATAGAAGGCCAGTGTTTGAGATTGGACCATGAGGATATATGGGCAAACAACTCTGCACTGAAGTTTCAATAATGTATGTGGGTCACTAAGGCCAGTCTCAGCAAGAAGCACATTCCAGCAAGAGGGAGTAACCTGTGCTGAGAGCCTTGGAAGACAGCAACCATGAAGGGTACAAGGAAGTACAATGGTGATGAAATGCAGCAAAAAAGAAATATGGAGCCAATGAGGAAGCTAGAGGGAGCCAGACTTTGGAGGTGTGTATAGGTCAGATAGTCTGTCTCAGAGTAATGGGAAGTTCTAGAAGGGTTAACCTGTGAGTGGAGGGAAAGGGATATTTATGTTCATATTCATATTTGAAATGAGAATGAATCCTGCTGGACTATGGAGCCTGGAAGGAGAAGGACTGAGACCTTGCAGGGGCAGCAGAGAGGGCATGGCGAGAAGTGGTGGTAGTGGTGGTGGTGGTGGTGCAACTCCGTTTCCTTTAAAGTAAATTTATTCTTATCCTAAAGCATCTTTAGATGAAGAATATTAAATAATTTTTGGAATCAAACCAACTAGACTGACACAATATAGAATACACACCCCTCATCACCAGAGGACTTTTTGCAAACTATCCTGCTTTCAGGTTTTGTACTGATATTAACAGCAAATGTAAAATAATAAACTTTTTTCTTTAATTTTCATATATTTTTACAATTTCAAAAATAAATAAATACATCATAAATACAAATAACTTTTCCAAAAGACAGACTCTAATGGAGAAAAAGATTATATAAATAAATCTTTTGACTTCTAAATAAAGATCTAAGTTCTAGAGTGTGTATGTTTTTCCAATGAGTATAGTTTTTTAGAAACTGTGCTACTTTACTATAAGCCTGCCCCTGGATGGACATGCACTGATAAAGGCATATGTTGAGGAAACAGCTGTCTTATCCATGTAGCTAGTCTGTGCCAAGTATAGAGATATTAGTACATAAGTGAAAATGGTTATAGGTATGAACTAGACCATATCTGTGCACTCATGAAGCTCATAATTTGGAACATTTGCTCTGATTATAAGATCTTGATATGAGCCATTGTAACAAATTGATTCTGATATTTCTTCTTTTTAGAAATGGTTATGTAATCTCTTTTCCATATTCCATGCCCACCTGGTTCTCAAAATGTATTGGCAATGACCACAAGGGATGATTCCCATCTTCTCTAAGTTGTGGGGCTGTTGGTGAGGGTAGATTTCAGCTCCAATAAAACACCTGCACATCCTTGCCACATGGCCTTGTCACAACATGGCAGCTTGCTTCTTCACAGTCAACAAAGGAAGACTGTTTCTCTTCAATTTCCTGAGATGGAATAATCATGGAGTAGGTGGCATCCAATCACTTTTGCCAAATCATATTGATGAGAGGTAAGTAATATGTTTCGCTCACACTCAAGGAAAGAATTACAACAGGGCCTGATTCATTGGGATTCACGTTAAGGTGTGTCTACCATAGGGTATGTCCCAGATGCCCTTGTCCTCCTGAGCATGAGTTATTTTCTAGATGGTTATATTTAAAGATCTCATTTATGTAGAATCCTCACCATACCCCACTCCCTGACGAGCCTTCTGGGCATGCCAAGATGTTTCCTAACATCATCAAGGACCTAATTTAAGACCCAGGGGAGATTCTACTGTACAGAACAAATTGAGTTTAATAATGGTATTATCACACAAAATGAAGACATTCAGTTTTGCTATAAAATTAGTAAGAGAGGAGATAGATGTCACTTTAAATATGCCATTCCTTTTAAGTCATCTGCTTAAAAAGTTACTATACAAACAGTATTTATGTTAAAATGTCATTTTTACACATCCAAAGGTCATTACAAAAAAAATTGTGATAAGACACTCACATATTCCCACTATAAAATGCATGCATCCTGGGCAGGGCCTCCTTTCATTATGCTGAGAGTTTTCCTCTATATGTGTTAAATATTTGACATGAATTTACTATAATTTAATTAATTCAGAAGTGAGTTCATTTTGTCTTTTGATTTTATTGTGGCCAACTCACTGAAGTTCATTCATTCATCACTCATTTGTATTATGTTTTTTTATGTGGCTCCCAGGTTCATACCCACTCTGTTCTATGCTCAACTTCTGCCAGGAATCTGGTCCTCAACATCTAAGGAGCCATTTGTCATCACAGAGGTTCAGGAAGGTCTTAAGTTCTTCCTCTCAACATATTACTCAGTAATTGCTGTTCGTAATCACTAATTTCTTTTTAAAATTCCTTAAGGATTATGAAAGATCACTTCTCAATGCAAAGGACAATGAAAAAATAAGTTAAAGGGAAACTGCACCTTATTTTAAATGTTTTTTTCAATAATTAGAATGGATATTGATAAATATTAAGCACAGTATTCAGAAGTGGTGTGAATTGCTACTTTATGAGGCCAATGAGAAGCCACAATAGTAGCAACAGGAAAGTGAGTAGAACTTAAGTAACACTGGAAACCCAGATAATTAACCTCACCATACCTCCATTTTGGAATCTGTGTAAAAATTTTAAATAAGCTTTGTCAATAGTTCTCAACTGAGGCAATTTGATACTCCTTCCCTCACTGCTGGGAACATATGGCAAAATCTGGAGGCATTTTTGGTTGTCACACTTGGGGAGAAAGCATGCACCTGGCATCTGGTAAAGAGGAAGCAGGGATGCCGCTCAAGATCCCCACAGCCCAGAGTCACCTGATCCAAAATGCCAACAGTGCTAAGCTGGACAAACCCTGCCTTACATAGAACAGAAATAGAGGGACTATTAGAAAGAGGGTTGAGAGTTACTTTGAAATATTTGGAAGAAGAATAGTTATTTTGCAAAAATAATAATTGGGGAAAAATAATAAAATAAGGTATTTTGTTTAAGCTATGGGCAAAGTCTGTTTTCAGTGCCAGACATATCAGATAATTATTATAATCTTATAGGACAAAGTCCCTTTCTTTGATATTTCTAGCATGTATCATACTCAGTAGACAAAAGAAGAGATCAAATCCAAGCTTATGCAACAAGATAGGGGCAGGGAGAGAGGAGAAAAAGACAGCATGCTACAACCATGGTACTGACTTCCCCTAAGTGCCCAAGGAAAAGTGATAATGAAGCAACAATGGCAACCACCTCCTTAGGTACAGTAGCTTAGGAAAAGTAATTTTCATGATTCAGTCATGTTGATCATTATTGACTTAAAATAAACCACAATTCTCACACCTATACTTTACCAGTGCTTAAATATTATGGGAAAAAAACAAAACAAAACAAAAAAAACAGCACACAGTTATTTAAACATACTAACTTAAAAAAATCAGCAAAAATCTAAGAATGATGTCATTCTCTTTCTGGGGTTTAAAAGAAAGATTGACATTTAGAGAATAAGAAAAACTGGTCGTAACACTTGTCAACAGCAACAACACATAAATACAGGCACTTAAATTGCCAGCATGTTAATGTGCAGTCACTAAATAAATACTCCCCTTGCTGCCTGCCATCAAGAGTGGCCCTCTTTCTATAAGAAGGAAAAGCAACAGATATTTATGTTTCCTGTAAAGAGGCTGCTCTGCTGCATTCTTCATTCCCCCAGGTCCCTGGCTGGTTTCTCACTCAGACGGCACCACAGGTCTGCCTTGCAGTGATCTGTAGGCAAGAAAACAGAACAGGGCAGAAAGCTCTGTGTACACATCAACGCAGTTGCAGCACATCCTCCTCCTTTCCTTCCCTAAGATGAAGACCATGCTCTTGATATCAGTCTAACCAGAATTTCAACCAGAGTCCAACTCTCCTGGTAGCAAAATGTTCCAGGACATGATCTTGACTACTTATGTGGTCTAGGTCACCAGGCAAACCAGGGGGGAAATGATGGGGCATATGCATCAATGGACATTTATTGGCCTAAATTGCAGCCACACTATGCAAACTCCACTCATAAATTCACACATTCAGCATGTGTGGTTGGTTTGGCTGAAAAGGGCTTGTACTAATAAGCAGAATCAAAACTTGCTTTTTATTTATGTATTTTATTTATTTATTTATTTGTCTGGTTATATCTGTATATGCTAGTTTACACTAAACATTTTAACTAATAATAAAACATTTAGTTGATTTTATTAATTCCAGAATTAATTTTGAATATCAAAATATTGTGAGAGAAGTATAAATAGCAGCAGTAAATTATTATACAATGAAGCCAAAAGCAATGGAAGTTTTAAATATTAGTCAATATAAGCAACGATATACATATAGACAAGGAAAAGTGAAGGGATTTCTCCCTGGGATTCCTTACCCATTTATTAACTTACTTATTGATTGAATCATTGATTATATTTTTTTCTGATTAGTACCCTCTAATCCCCTGCCTTGAAAGCATGTACTTTTATTTAGGAGTGTGGTGGAGATGCAAACTTTTGCTCAATTACTCTTTTTTCTTCTAAGATTCACCCTCACTATCCATTGTGTTTATCATTAACAAGCTTGGAGCCCAACTCTTTAAACAGAATAAACCCCTGGGACATGGAAGAGCAGTGTGAGATCAGCTGATGGGTGTCCCAGGGTGGGCATCATATATCCTGAAGACTTCAAAGTATCTTCTCTTTCCCAGCTCAGTGCCATGTCTGTGGCCACACCATCCTCATTGCTGTAGTTCACAGCTGTGCTGAGAGCTCTTGAACATGATTTTCGATTCCCTTGGTTTTTAAGGGGCTTACAGATTTTTATTCCTTTCCTGTAGTTTTGAGTTTCATGAAGGAGAAAAATAAACCATACCATCAATCCATAGACAACTAAGTTCTATCAGATATTTGAGAGAAACTTCCATCATGAGGCAGATCAAAATGAGATAAAAACTGAAATGGAAGGAAACCTGAGCTATGATTTTTAGAATTGTGGATATTCTTCTATGATACTAATGAAACCAGGAGTGTATAGTTTCTTGCAAGGTGAAATCTGAAACAATAAATCATTTTTTCATGTTATTTTACATTAAAATCCACTGGCCTTTCTGACACTTTGAAAGTCTTATCTCCTACCCATTTGTGATATTGTAACATTCTTTCTTGGCCATTTGAAAAACATTTCTTCAGTTTTGCAGATTTTCCAAATTTTGACATATTTCATTTTAAAATGTCAAAAATTTGCCTTTATTAATAACACTACCAATCTCATCAGAAAAGCCTTTAAGTATTGAGAAGCTGTCGAGCTCATGCCTAAAATCTCAAATTTTATCCTCAGTAACAAATACTGTCAGTTGTTTTCCTTGAAGTGTCAGGCTTGCTTGGTTTCTTTCTGAGAAAATGTCTACAAAATATTTACTCAAGACTGTATAATTATAGTCTGTCTGTCAGTTGTTGTTTCAATTAAATATGGTGTTCAATGAAGGACACGGCTAATTCAGCTTTTAGCCCAATCACACAAGGGCAGTTGCCATGCTCCAGTGTGCAGCAGAAATGCTTTATTGGGACTTCCTGTGTCATCCCACAGGGTCCTGAAAAGCCAGGGCCTCACAGGTAGACTAACCCGGAACAATGGAGACAGGGGCCTCCTGGGAAATGTGGCTCCCCTGACTTCACAGGCAGTGTGGGTCTGGGGTCAAAGAAACTATAGTTCCAAACATCTCTGGGTTTTCTCCTCCAAGGTTTCTGTTTAAATGCTGCATGCATTCATTTTTACTGGGAGAATTAAGATATTTTAAATGTGATTTTAGGCAATCTTAAAATATTTATAAGAACTTGATATTTTAAAAATGTATAAGACCTTACTCTTTAAACTAACATTTTGGGGGTTGTAAGTTTGCCCTGTCAGGAATGTGAAGTGTTCAAATAGGTGATATAACATAATAAACTCAAAATAATGTTTTAAATATTTAAGATAATTTATTCAAATATGAAATCAATGGTACTGATTGTCTTAAAGTTTTATCAGTCCATTTGATAAAATATTAACTTTTCATTAAATATTATTATTTAAATGGTAGGTCAAATGCCTTAAGATTTATAAATTAAATTTAAAATCTCAAGTTATAGAGTTTGAAAATTAATACATTGTACATTATTCTAAAACCCAAATAACTGCAACTATTCATTTATGGCCTCTCCTACAACTTAAACACACACACACACACACACACACACACACACACACACATCCCTTTCAATTTAGAACCACAAGCATTTGAAAGGATAGAAGAATCAGGTAGAGCCTTTAAATAATTAAAAAATTTTAAGACTCAAAAACAGAAATAAAAATATATTCAAAAAATAACAATGATGTAGTGTTTAGAAGTTAAGTTACAGTAAGCAAAATATATAATACTTCAGATATGTTAGAACCAATATTTTTCTTAAGAGAGAATTCCAAAGAGATCAAATGAGAAATAAAAAGCCTTTTGAAAACAAAATGACAATGAAAAACAACAATCCAAAATATATGGGACACAGTGAAAACAGTCCTGAGAGGGAAATTCATCGCTCCACAGGCCTACCTCAAAAAAAAAAAAAAAAAACAAGAAAAAATGGTAATAAATTATCTAATCTTGCCAACTTAAAGAATTAGAAAGAGAGTAACAAGAAAAGCCCAGAGTAACCAGAAGGAAGGAAATCATAAAAATAAGAGCAGAAATAAATGACATAGAGACAAAAAAAAAAAATACAAAAGATCAATGAAACCAATAACTGGTTCTTTGAAAGGATAAACAAGATTGATGAACCTCTAACCAGGCTCACCAAGAAGCAAAGAGAGAGGACCCAAATAAACAAAATAAAAAATGAATAAAGTGAAGTAACAACAGACCCCACAGACATAGAAAGGATTGTAAAAAGAATGCTATGAACAACTCTACTCCAACAAACTGAACAACCTCGAAATGGACATATACCTAGAAAAACACAAGCCTCTAAAACTCAATCAGAAAAACAAAAACAAAAAAAAACTTATATCTGCTGATAACAAATGATGAAATTGAACCAGTAATCAAAAAGCTTCCAGCAAACAAAAGTCCTGGCCTGGATGACTTCACAGGGGAGTTTTATCAAACATTCAAAGAAGAAATAAAACCTATTCTTCTCAGACTACTCAAAAATATTCAAGAGGAAGGCACACTTCCAAGCGATTTCTATGAAGCCAGCATTACCCTAATCCCCAAAGCAGATAAAGACACTACAAAGAAAGAAAATTACAAGCCAGTATCTCTGGTGAACATAGATGTTACAATTATCAACAAAATTCTAGCATATCAGATCCAGCATTACTTTAGAAAGATCATACATCATGACCAAGTGGGATTTATTCCAAGGATGCAAGGCTGGTACAATTCCACAAATCCAGAAACAGGATACATCACATAAACAAATTAAAAGATAAATATCACATAATCATATCAATTGATCCAAAAAAGGCATTTGACAAAATCCAACACCCTTTTCTGATAAAAACTCTCAACAAAGTGGGAATAAAGAGATCAGACCTCAACATAATAAAAGCCTTATATGACAAACCTACAGCCAGCATCATACTAAAACCATTTCCCCTAAGAACAAGACCAGGACAGAGATGTCTGCTTTTACCACTCCTGTTTGAAATAGTACTAGTGCTAGCCATAGCAATCAGACAAGAAGAAGAAATAAAAAGCATCCAAATTGGAAAAGAAGTTAAAATTGTCATTGTTAGCAGATGACATGACATTACACATTGAAAACTCTAAAGACTCTATCAAAAAACACTAGACTTAATAAATGAATTCAGTAATGTAACAGGATACACTATTAACACCCAGAAATCTATGGGTTTTTTATGCACCAAAATGAACTCACAGTAAGAGAAATTAAAAAAAAATACAACTTCATTTACCATTGCAATAAAAAATTATGATACCTAGGAATAAATTTAACCAATGAGGTAAAGGACCTGTACTCAGAAAACTACAGGATACAAAAGAGAGAGAAAGAGAGAGAGAGAGAGAGAGAGAGAGAGAGAGAGAGAGAGAGAGAGGAAAACATAAACAAATGAAATAATATACCTTGTTTATGGATTTGTAGAATCAACATCATTAAAATGTCCATACTACCCAAAGCAATCTATATATTAAATGCAATCTCCATTAAAATACCTAGTACAAACTCTCCAAAAATTCATCTGAAGTAAAACAAACAAACAAGCAAATAAATAGCTGCAGTAATCTTGAAAAAGAAGAACAATGTTGGAGGGATCACAATACCAGATACCAAGCCATATTACAAATCCACTGTTCTCAAAACTGCCTGGTACTGGCACAAGAACAGGCATATAGACCAATGGAACAGAACAGAGAACCTAGAATTCCACCCAAGTCATTATGTTCAATTAATATTTGATAAAGGCAAGAGCATACAATGGAGTCAAGATGGGTTTAATCTCCAAAATGTATAGAGAACTCATACAACTTAACAAAAGGAAGATAATCCAATAAAAAATGAGTAACCAAAATAGACACTTTTCAAAAGAAGACATACAGAGAGGGCAAAGAGACATATGAAAACATTCTCAAATCACTAATTATCCAAGAGATGCAAATCCAAACAATAATGAGGTAGCATCTCATACTGTCACAATGGCTATCATCAAGTCAACAATCGACAAGTGCTGGCAAGGATGTAGAGAAAAAGGAACCCTCATGCACTGCTGGTGGGAATGCAGACTGGTGCAGCCACTGTGGAGAACAGTATGGAATTTCCTCAAAAAATTAAAAATGGAACTGCCATTTGACTCGGCAATCCCACTTCTAGGAATATATCCCAAGAAAACAGAAAGGATATATGCACCACTATGTTCATAGCAGCACAATTTACAATAGTTAAGATTTGGGAACAGCCTAAGTTCCCATCAGCACACAAGTGGATTAGAAAAATGTGGTACATTTACACAATGAAAAACTATGTTACTATTAAAAAGGAAAGAATTCTTACCATTTGCAACAGCATGGATGGAACTAGAGAGCATTTTGCTCAGTGAAATAAGCCATAAATATCACATGATATCACTCATTTGTGGAATATAATGAACAACATAAACTGATGAACAAACATAGAATCAGAGACATATTGATAAAAGCATTGAACAGACTGTACAACCTTTGAGGGAAGGTAGGGGGTGAGGGAGTAAAAGATCATCCAAAGGACTTGTACTAGTATGCATGCATATAAGCATTACCTATGGACACATAGTATGGATTGAGGGCTTGTGCTGGGGGGTAGGGGTAGCAGGGGAGAGGTCAATGGCAGAAAAAGGAGACTCATGTAATACTTTAAATAATAAATATTTTCAATTAAAAAAAGAGAGTGTTAATGAATTGGAAGATAGAATTAAGAATATTATCAGGCTAGAATAAAGAGCTTTAAAAGGTGGAAAATTAAAATGAAAGATTCGGAGTAAAAGAGAATATTATGAATAGGTGCAGTTCATATCTAAAATGGCATAAACAGGAAGAATAGAGAAAAGGTAGCATTTAAAAAAAGCAATGGTGAAGCATTTTGCTGAATTGATTATGGACAAAAGTAAATATGTCACAAGCAGAATGGATCAAATTAAATTCACACTTAGATATGTCTTTGTAAAACAGTAGAGGTCTATAAACAAGGGAATCCTAAAAACAACCAAATGAAGAGAATGTATCTATAAAGTAATTACTTAGAATTATAGTCTCAAAGCAACTATGTCATCCAGCAAACAAAGAATTAACTCAATTACATAAAAATAAGTAAAGACAATAGAGAAAAAAATGTGTATAATTAAAGAAGCAATAAAATTCAAACCTATTTGGTAAGTAAAAACTTTAAATAAGCAACCCTTTGCAAAATCTATTAAGAAAATTGTAAAGACAAAAATAAAAAATTATTAGATATGAAATTGTGACATAACAATAATACAACCAACATGTAAAAAATTATAAGACATTACATACTATTTTATGCTAACAAGTTGGAAAATTTAGACAACTGTACAATTTCTATGAAAATAAAATGTATTAAAACTAAGTTAAGAAACCCCAGAAAATTTCATAAACCTGAAACCATTAAATAAATGAAAGTATTAATGCATTTATAGTCTCTTTTTTTCCCTGCCAAATAAACGGGGTACAGACTGTTTTACAAATGGATTTAGTAAAATAGCAAGAAATATGTTATTTGTATGTTATATATGCCTTCAGAGAACAAAGTAAGGACATCACCATAACTTATTTATAGGGTTAATATAACTTAAACTATACTGGGAAAATATTTAAAAGAAAAATTCTCACTTGCCACCAATACTGAATGAAATAGTCACAAAGCAAATTCCTCAATGTAAAAAAAAGCATATGTCATTACCAAATGGTACTGTAAATTTGAACAAGAATTAATGGAACTTATTGAATAAAGATGATAAAAAAAAAAAGTATCTCAATTCAGAAGACATATTTGGTAAATTTCAATAAACTTTCATTCGTCATAAAGAATTACATGATGTTTTTAGTTTGATCTAAAAAGTATTTTCCTTAACATTATAAATATCTATAATAATAAAAGCATAATTTGCTAATTAGACCAGATGACCTCCTGGACAAAGCTGGGTGCCAGAGGGAAGATGGTCCAGCAGCTGGGGGAAGGAAGGCCTACTCTTGTATGAATTTCATGCATTGGGCCTCTAGTTTATTTTATAAAACTATAGTATAAACCTATAATTTGATAAAATATCAAAAGCATTTCCCTTAAGTTTAGGAAAAAGACAATAATGCCAATTATAAGCAATTCTTTTCTACTTTATGCTGGAGGTCCTAATCATGCAGAAAGTCCGGAAATAATTTATAAGGATTATAAGGAAAGAAACACAGTTATCTATATAAAAGGCTATATGCATATATACATACATTTACATATACAAACATATATTATGTTACATACTATTAAACATAATACAATATGGCATGATATGATAGTATATTAATAATACTGTGAAAGAGTAATAATTGTGAAATATAATAGAATAAAGCAAGATCTCATTTACACTAGAAATAAAAACTATTGAGCTATTTAGAAAAATGACCAACAAAGTATATTAGCATAAGACATAAAAATAAGCTCAAATAAAATGAGAACTCTACCATGGCTCATTTGTGGGAAGAAAAGCTGTTAATTTTTGTTCAATTGTTCCATAAATGCAATAAATTTCTAATTTTTAAGCTTTATAAAATTCTATAAAATTAGATGAAAATTGACAAGTTTACTATGGAAAAATAAAGCAACAAACTAAGCCAAGAGAAGTATTCCCACTTAGTCAGAATCGAGGTGAATGATAGTAATGAAAGAGTACGTATTTGTGGATAGATGCAATCGAGCATGTGACAAAGCAGAGATGCTTCTTGACACAAGAAGGAACTTGGGTCTCCAATGAACACTCAGAAACATGCTCAATGTAAAAGTGATACAATAACTTTCGAGAGCAACTTGGGTTTCTTTTTTCCCCCAAAAGTTAATATACTCCTTTCATAATCTATAGCTATCCCATTCCTAGATAAACAAACCATGGTCCATCCATACAACTGAGTATCACTCAGTAATTACAATAGAATGAACTGTTAATGCATGCTACAACATGGATGGCTATCAAAATAATTCTTCCGATTGAAAGGCAACAGAGACAGAGTACATGGTACATAATTTTTATTATATGCATTTTTATAAAATGCAATCCCATCTGTAGTCATAGAAAGCAGATCAGTGGTTGACTGAGGCAGAGGGAAAAGGTGGTGTGGGAGGAAGGGATTAGGGTGAAAGTTGTGGGACCACCAATAAATTCAACATGTAGTGATGGTTTCATAGATAGGCATTTATATGCCAAAAAGGAAAACACTGAACACTTCAAATATGTGCAGGTATGTCAAATATACCTCCATAAAGATGATTTTGTTAAAAGTCCTATTAGGACCAGCACATCAATGAGTCTACTATTCATTTCAGTTTTCACATTTAAACACACACACACACACACACACACACACACATACACACACACACACACACACATTTCTATTCCCTCCAGCATGTAAGTCTGTGGGAGGCTCCTGAATCAGTGTTTGACTCAATTTCATTCTTTCTCTCCTACTGGCAAAGTGAAGCCCATTCTGAACAGTGTTTCCATAGGCACAGCAGACACTGTTGACAGTTCATGCTTGATGTGAAGGTGGGAGCAGAATCTGGGGCATCTGCACATTGTATATGGGCAAGTGTCAGAGCAATGTGCCTGCTACTTAAAAATGTGTGTGCGTGTGCGTGTGTGTGTGTGTGTGTGTGTGTGTGTGTGATTTGAGTAACAAAGGGAAAGATGCTGGCGATAGTATAGAGATTTCGACCTCAGAAGATATCTAGGGCAGCATTTCTCAGAGTGGGTGGGTGGTGACAAAGCACTTTACTTAAGAAACTGCAAAGAAGACAGAAAGTGCTTCTGTGGGTGTTTTGGGTGTTTTTTTTGTCTTTTCAGTCCTTTGAGTTTCATTCAAAATTCAAATCACTTCTATATTTTCATGAATGGTTCTGCCTTGGAAGGAACCTTGGCATCTGTTTACTTAGTTATGATGGGTGGTCTGCTGCCCACCTAAACCTCCTCACCCTGTGGACAGCCATGTCCCCAGCCCAGCTGATTGCACTCAGGTTATCTTTCAGCACTGGGAGCTTCTTGCTCTAAATGCCAGCTCCTTCTTGTGTGAGGGGCACGCAATTGTTTCTCAACATTATGGTGAGGTGGAGGAACCCTATTCATAGTTGGTAGCACTGGTATAGAGATTACCTGGGGGTGAGGGGGAGGAATTAAGTATTTGTATATGCGAATGCACTCACGTCAAGATGTGGGTCTGGGAGTCATAGCAGACTCTTCATAAAGAGGATGTTCAAACTGTCTGAGTTCCAGTGTTCTCACCTGTAAAAATGGTGGGCATTGGTGCCCCGGTAATGCTGGGATGCTCAGGTGAAGCCTCATGTACATGCAAAGATTCTGCTCAGCAAGCACCCAGGCAACTCCTGGCTCTCGAGGAGTGGTAGCTGCCGCTCAATAATCAGCCTGACGATCGGACTTCTAGATAAGAAGGTATTCACTTAGCAATAATTAAGGGGAAAGCTGATTTTTATAGATTGCAGTTGTTCAGGAAGATTTGATTCACACACAGGCCAATTGCCCACATCATCTCAGTGCAATTGTTGTCTTCTACTGCCACCCTCTGGCAGAGTGTGGGGAGCCCAACACTGGGCAGCTGTGTGAAGATTCATCTCAACCAGATTCACTCCCACTTAGCTTATCCCTTTCTGGTGACTGTGAAATTCATGCAGATCACAGAGGGAAAACGATTTCTCTAAAAAGACGTAATGGTTCTTAAAGGCTCTGGTGAGGAGCCAAGTTAGATGTGCAATGCTAAAACAGGCAAGAAAAAGAAATTAAATCTTCTACATTTATGTATGTATTATTATCAGGTACATTTCAGAAGATATGTTTTAATTAAACCCCTGTGCAGTGATGAGATAAACAGCTTTTTCCCTCTTTTCTGCATCAAGAAGAGTAAGTGTAAATCAACGTGTTACAAGGAAGTAGCAAACCATATGAATATTAGAGAATTAGCTTTTTCTTCAATTACAGTGGGAAATTTTTCATTTTATCATGTTAGCTCCACTTTCCCCCATTGAAATATAGGCATATCATGCCGCTCAAAGGAGAATTTTTTAAAAAGATACACTAGGAAAAGCCCTCAAAAATACTCTGAAACGCCCTATAAAACCAAAGAAATTGTTCTTTAATAGGCCATAGAAAATGTTGCAATTATTGCCCAGTGAACCACATAAATTCTTTCAAGTTACATTTTAACTGTAGAGTTTCATTTCCATCTTCTTGCAATACAGAAGAGAAACAAACCCAGTCTGATGTTTAGTTTAAATTGGAGGGGAAAATGTTGCCCTTTGTTCAGCTGCCTCATATAGCTGCATTAGTGAAAGAACTTAAACTTAACCTGTGTGTGCCTGGTCCCAAAATATGAGTTTGGAAAGCCCTAAACCTTGCTTCCATACTTTGAATTTAAAGCTGCAACTCAGATGAGTTAAATGTCTTATCCAGACAGATTATACAGCTGGTTAGCCATAGGACTGAGAAAAGAGACGATTTCCCTTGATTCTCAGTTGAGTGGTCTTTTCTCCTTCACTACACTCCTCTCAACTGCATATTAATATTTATGCTGCCATATGCATGAGCATATTATAATATGCAGTAAGATAAAATGCATGTTTTGTAAGATTTTTTTTGGAGAAAATTAATCTTCAGTTGAATCCAGAAGCAAATAATGTATTTTGAGTTTTAAAATTTAGTTTTAGAATTTATACTGGCTTTTTTCTCCAACACTGCAGAAATGATTCCTTTTCTAAAATCTTTGAAAATGCCATTGACTTCTTGTCTCTGTTTTATAGATTTAAAAGTCCTGTCACTTCGTGGCTTAGCGCTGTTACAATGAAAGGAATTGCAGATATCCACAGAAAAACCATAATAAAATTCATTAAGATGAATCATTATTTGATTGGAGTCCTCATGATAATATCAGTATCTGTTCATTATAATTGTACTCAGTATTATTAAAAGTATAAAAATATAATGAAAGCAATCTATAATATTGTTACTGAGCATATTCAAACAAACCATAATGAGAATTTTGGAATTCTCTCTCCCTCTCTCTGTCTCTCTCTCTCTCTTTCTATCTCCACATTGTCCATACTGCTTTTCTTATAGTAAATTAAGTTCATGGTCACTTCTGAAAACTTTCTTATTTCAGAGTTTTCCCTATTTTCATGTAGAAGGATTGAAAGTGAACAGACACAATTTCCCAACAAAAGAGTTGTAAGGGCAGCCTGTCAATTTGAAGCTTCTGAGATTCTCAGGGGCTCTTCACTTGGTACCAAATAATCCCAAGAGCAAGAGAGATCTTTGGCTGAGAAAGGTGTATGTGTGTGTGCCTACACCTGTGCATGAGTGCGTGGGTGTTGGGGTAGACTCAGACCCCAATAGTCAATATCTACTGCAATAGGATATTGTGCTTACTTTTTAGTTTGCACAAGGTTTTATCTAGATATTGAATTTGCTAATTTTTCATTTATTCCTTTCTGAAAATATTAATAATTATTTTTTTATTATGGTGTTTTTTTTGAGGTTCAGAAAAGTTAAAATTTTCTTGACAAATCTATCAAAATATGTTCACAGATATTTTTCTCTCTAGTTTTTAGGATTAATGATTTCCTCCTAACACTGATATTTATTTTTCTTAATCTCACCTGTGTGGTTTCCTAATAGTTTTATTAAATATATATTCTAGCTGAATTTATTTTGGAGGACTATAAAAACTAATCTTTATTTTTTAAGTAGTTAAACTGTTTTCCAATGTGACTTCTTGGAAAATTATAAATGCATATAAATTAATTTAAAATTGTTAAATTGGTAAGAAAGCAATTTTTGTTTTCTTCCATTAATTCTGCTTATCTACTGTCATTTCCCATGTCAGTTACATGCTATGTAAAAACTAATATAAGACCAGAATCTATTAATCCTTATTTTTTAAATATTGTTTTGTAAATAGTTTATTGATGCCTTGTCTAATCACACTTGAATGGGTACTAATAAAAAGAAGTTTTGATTAAAATTAAACTTTACTTTAAAATGTTTAATTGCATATGTACATAAATATTTTAATATTTTTTTTTTTTTTTTACTATTTTAAAACATATTATAGACAATCCTCGGGTTACATCAGACTTGACGTACTTTGGTTGCTAAGTCAACATCTTCCATTTATTTATAAAAAAAAAAAAGTTCCGTCATTTCGACATATGTAATATGTGCTTTATGATTTTAATTATTTACTGTATTTACTATAGTAAAGGTCAAAATTGTTATCTTTTTCATTTTTTTTATTCTTTTATTTCATTACTGCTGTGTATGTGCTCCATGTGAGTGACATAGTACTTATGTAGGTGGATTCCAACTTATGGTGAAAATCGCATTACATTGCACAATAGGAATGGATCTCCAACCTAACCCGAGGACCTTCTGTATGTCTATTTATTTAATGAATATTTATGCTTCAGATAAGATTTAAAATTTTCTTTATATTGACCTAATTCATCTTTTACTAAATATATTTGTAGATATTTTATACTTTGTTGGCTTTTTATGAATGGAATTCTGGCAACCAATTACATTTGTCTATGTTCCAGCACCAAAACCATTTTTTTTGTTTTTGTTTTTAATACTTTACTATCACTTTCATTGTTTTCAATTCTTTGCACATCACTGTTCCAATGTTCTAAAATATAGATTCTACTCTTCACTATAACTATTGTTATTTTCATTTTATCAGTGCCATTAATCTCTTCTCAGACTCATATCTCTTCCAGATCCTTGGTGATTCTTGCATTGTGTTCTGTTAGGAGACTTTACTTTTGGTCTTCTGTTTGTTATTCATTGAGCCAATATTTCTAGTTTTTTGGGTTTTTTTTTTTAATGTTTTCAGTTCTGTGTTTTGTTTTTTTCTAAAAAGTCATTATTTTTACTTTACAGAAGTAAATAATGTTCGTTATACATATGAGATTATACAAGAAGTAAAAGGAAAAATTAATTTTATGTTTCATCCCCATCTAAGGTAAATCAGATTAACTACCTGGCATGTTTATTTGTATTTTTCCCTCAAGTGATTACAGCAATATATTTGGATCTATATGCTCTTCCAGAACCTTCCTAGTCTCTGCAAGTGGTAGCTTCCGTCGTTCCAGAAAGGAAAGATAACCACCAACACCCTCCTTGAACAAAAGATCCAGTTATTTCCTTAAACTTGACAGGTGTTTGTGATTGTTTACTTAATAGAATGTGGCAGAAGTAATGCAACTTGACTTCCAAGGTCAATATGACTTCTAGATAGCGCTCACTCTTTCTTTCTCTCTTTATCTCTCTTTCTCTCTCATTCTCTTTCTCTCTCATCTATCTTTGGATCCCTGCCACATAGAGACAAAGTAAGAAATGAGACCTCCAGAAGCAAGAATGACCTCCAGTCATGTGAACAAATGAGACTTCAGATGATTCTAGACTCAGCCTTCAAGTCTCCAGTTGAGACTCTGATCACATGAAAATGGAGATAAGCCATCCACCTTTGCCACATCTAAATGCTTCTGAATCCCTGAGTGTAAAAAAAAATCATTATTTTATGTCACTCTTTACTTTTAAAGGGAGAGAGCCTAGCTATTTTAGTTTAGTTCTTTGTTTTAACTAAAGACATACTGATGACATCACACTGCAGTTTAATATTTTCCTGAACAAATGTCAAAAGGCAACTATAGGAATGCATTTCCAACTTTAAAGACTCCAATGGGCACTGTTTTTCATAGACTCTCTCATAACTATCATGTGATTGGTGACCCCTAATCTGAAAACTAATCAAACTAGGCATTTATTTTTCTTCTTGATGTTTTTTCATGCTCATTAAATGCATAACATATATGTTCCATAGACAGGTAGGTAAGTGAAAGATGATAGATAGATGATAGATAGATAGATAGATAGATAGATAGATGATAGATAGATGAAAAAGTATATCTGTGCAGCAAGGCCATATTTTACACATAGTTTTGTTTTAGTTTTCATTATACTTTCCTTGCCTAATATAGTGCTGAGTAATATTGTATACTCCATATGACAAGGATTCACCAAATCAAGAAGTAAGTGTCAGCCATATGGATAAGTCCATCTGGAATAAGTTCATTGTCCCAGAAAGGAAAGATAAACACCAACGTCCTCCTTGAACAGAAGATCCAGAATTATGAACTAGAGTCAGAATTATGAATTTTTCCAGTTTCATCAGCCACTGAATAACTCATGCTCATCTTATCCAGGCATTGGTATATTTATCGTTACCATGAGCATGATTATTACTTTAGCTTAGACTATATCCAAGGCATAAAGTTGATATGTAAATATAATAATGTCTGTGTGTCTTTTTATATTACTCTCCTTCTCCTTTGCGATGGGGTAGAAATTGGTGTTTCTGTTGCAATGTACTTGCTAACCGGAGCCTGGATCCACATTAGCTATAAAAGTACCTCATGCCCCATAAAGATAATAGGTGGCTTGCATAATTTTGTGAAGAACAAAATCAATGTCTAGTGGTTAATATGTCACTAAAACCTAAATTTTCTCTAATCTCAAATGATTTACGAGTCATTCTAAAAGGCTGCTCATCCAACAGCAAAAGAAAACACCCCAAACTAATTACTGAGGTGTTGGTATAGCCATATGTTCCGGAAGAGTTAAACTGGCTTGTGTCTGAGAGCCAAGAAGAGAAATGAAGATATCAAAATGCCTCTTTAACTTTCTTTTCGCTTAATTAAATTCTTCTTTGTGGCACTGTTGACAGCTGGAATCATAAGTTTTAGATTTCCATTCTTTCTTCCTTCATCAGAATATATGTCCCACAAGGCTACTCAAAATAAGTGTTTTCTTCTTCACCATATCATTATAGGCCCAGTATCTAGAACCTTAGACACTCAGCAAATATTTCATAAATAAATAAATGAGTGAACAAAGGAAAGGGTACCTCTGTCAAATGGTGAAATGAGTTCCAGCATCACTGAGATCTGAGCTAATTCCTTGTAGCAGGTCACAGAACAAATGACAGCAATACCATTTCCCTCCAGGTTATGACAGAGAGAAAAGACTCATAGGTTTAGTGGACCAACTCCCGCTTTTCATTTGTTAGAGGAACTCAAATGGCATCAAAGACAAATCCTTATATTTTAAAAAGTTCAAACACATTAATATTGTATAAACTAAGAAAAGTTATTTTGTGAGGCAAAATATCAAGTTAATGGAAGTCATGCCACCAGAAGCCCAGGGGAGGAAGCATTGGTGTGCCCTGACAGACTCTTGGTTCTGTTGCTTTGACAAGAAAAGATGCCTCCTACCCCACAGCCACTCTGCCTTCTGCATCCACACACATTGTGGATGAGGACCTGCCAAAAATCCCCAAGGCAGTGCTTTTAATGCTGTATAAATAGTTAACTTCAACAAAGCTTGGATTTTAAACCACCATCTTTTGAAGACATTTTACTGAGAAATGAAACATCCCAGAGGACATCTAAGTGTTTGATTGAAATTCTAGGCAACAAGAACAAGAGAAAAAAAAATGATTTTATAGACTATTTGAACACGCAAGACACCATGAATGAACTGAGAAGGTGGAGGATCTTTGAATGTATGAGTAAGGCAAACACTTCCATTTAAAAGGCCCTGCAGCCTTCCATGTGCAAACTTTTTGGCATAGGTGACTATTTGGAAGAAGTTTGGAGGCAGATAATGATGTGAACCTTTTGGGGTTCAGAGAAGTCCTGCTGAAAGCTCTCCTTCGTAAAGGAAAGGTCTGGTCATTTTTCTGGTGGTGGAAATCCTTAGTCTTTTCAAAAGTTGAAGAACTATTTTCTAAATTTGTTTTGTTGTAGAAAATGCTTCTAATTAAAACATGAACTGTGGTAAAGCATAAATAACAATAAAGATAAAATCACTGAGTCGAGGATAAATAAATAATATTAGACTTCAACTCTAGAGTCTTAGAAAACTCAGATGTTTCTTGAATTAGCCTTCCCTTTTCTGGCCAATAAAGTTATAATGTTTATAGTTTGCTAAACTATGACTTTAAGAATTTATTTGTTGATTTCAAAAACAATTTTGCAATCATTTAGTGACAAAGAAAATACAGATAGCTCTTCTTAAAGCATCCTCACATTTGAAATGCTTTATTCCAAACATCATCTTTATTCTTGCTTACTTATTTAAATATATGCAGAAAGATATTTTATTTTTTGCACAGTTTATATTTAGGTTTGTTTTTGTTTGTTTGCTTGCTTGCTTGCTTCTTTATTTTACTCTGAAACCCAAGCTACTATAGCAAGACTTGGTATCACATATTCTAGTGGAAAAAATGAGACTTAATTTTTCACATAAGACCTCAAAATAACACTACTCAGACGAATTGAGAATGGAAACATCCTGCATTTTTCTATGGTTTCTATGTGTTTGTATATATAATAAGTTGATTGCAATCAATTGCAAAATCTGAACTAATTTCAGGACTTTGTTTTATTATTCTTACAATGAGCTAAGAGTAAATATCCTTTTTTAGATATTAAGGAAGGGTACCTGACCCAGATGGACGTATGTTCAATTTAGTGGTAATCCTAATGCCAAACATTGCATATACTAGACACTGTAAAGAAAGATTCAGGGAAGAATGTTAATCTATGTTATAGGTTCCATGACATGCACAGTGAAGTATGGCTCAGCTCTTTGATGAAGCAGATGCACTCCCTAAATGTCCACTGTTCTGGGCTTTGCTTTAGACCAGGTGTTTAAGAACCTAGGTCTGAAATACTGATCTTAAGCTGAATTTTCCTTCTGCATTTGCTACAGATAATGGACAGGCTCTCAACATCCCACCCCCTAGTGAAAACAAGCACACCAGTAACAGAGGAAAGACTATTGTGATGATCTTCCCACTTACAGTCCTTGTTCTTTTCCATTTAAAATCCATGCTAAGGTTTCAAGGCACAGCAATTTTTTTCCTTTGCACCATCAGTCATAGGTATGACTTCAGAAATAAACAAAGAGGCAGGTCCCAATGTACCTATGTTAAAAACAGATAAAAAATACTGGTAACAAAAATGTGTTAAAGAACAGAAGATAGAGAATGTGTGTGTGTGTGTGTGTGTGTGTGTGTGTGTGTGTGTTTTGTTGTTTGTTTGTTTGTTTTTTGGTACCTGACTGAAAGTACAGATGAGTCAAAAGGTTAGAAAGAAGCAGAAACTGATGACATTCATCATAAAAGAAAAGAAAAAACTTGTTTTTAAGGCTAAACTCAGCGGGGAAAACAAAAATTGCACATTGAGGTCAGTCTTGGGGAGCCTCTGAGATTGTTTCGGGATTTCCACCTCTAACTCAGCATTATACTCAATTAATCTGTCCTTGTCCAGAAGTAGAGAGGGATCTTAAAGAGTTTTATTCTTTCTTGCTGTGAGGAACTTTCTCCTTGGAGAGTGCAGCACACAAATTGCAAGATTTAACCTTCTTTTTTCAGCTCTGAAACCCAAGCTAAACAGCAAGACCTGGCAATGTCTTACAGAGTAAAATAAGTGGAGTGGGACCAGGGAACATAAATTACAGTATGGTGACTGAAACGAGCATTCACAGCCAATCCCCAGGGCTGGGTGAGATTTTTCTTACAGAAGAAAACTTACCCAAAAGACTTATGTGTGTTGAAAACCATGCTAGGATGGTCTAGTAAAATAATAAGAAGCTTAAAGTTGGTGAAAATATTGACCATTCCAAACAGGACTCATCTTAGACATTATTATCAGAACTCCCCAGTGTCCAGACAACTTAATTTTATCTGTACTTTGACCACTATGGGTAAGTACTTTTGTTAAAAGACATGTGTGAGTTTTGGTATTGACCTTTCAAAATGCAACACTGAATGGGAAATTTTTGCTAGGGTTTTTGTAGTCATTGTCTGTATCCAAGTTTTCAAAAAAAAAAAATTATGACCTTTAAAGAATGAAATATGGGGTCACCACATGCTGTCAGATTCTCATGTGTTTGTGGCAGCAGGAAATAGAAGAATTTCAAGAAGCTCTTGCCTGTTTCATTCAACATTAATAAAAAGGGGGGAAAGGGACTTCTATTGTTCCACACTCTGCTCATAAAGACAATTTTCATTTTACAAATGATCAGTCCCTCACCTGGCCCCTTTCCCTGTTTGTTTGCCATAAACTTTCTCTAACAGGCTTCTTTAAAATTGAAATAATCTACTTTCCTCCTATTTTTTAGGTCTCCAGATCCACTGCAGCTGACACAGGCTTGATAATTGTTAACACCTTTTCTCACCATTAGCTGATAGTAAGGTTTCCGTGTAAAGGGAGCTGACAGTTATGACCAACTCCCTCTGAGGGCAGGTTAGGCACCCAGACATGCACACAGAGTGGTGAGATCTCCCGGGTAGCATTTTAACATCCACAGTAAGATCTGCAACATCATATCTGTGAGCTTTTATTGAAAATTCAAAAACTGGATGAAGCTCCAATGCTTGTCAAATTGCTAACATATTTCTCCAAATATAAGAGAAAGTGTAAATGTGGCAAATAATAGAATATTTATGCCTCAAATCCACCTTTCTCATGTAAAATAATCACATAGGTAACTTGTATGTGCAGTTGCCATGAAAAAAACTTCCTGAAAGCCTAAATATAATAATATTATTTAACAAGTTAGTAGCCTTGAAAGCAAAAGAAAAAGAGGGGAGAAGTTTTTTAATTTCTTTTTTTTTAAGTAAATTGAATAAACATCCAGATCACATGATTATGATCACATTATTAGTGATAATGGGAGCAAATAACTTGATAATACTAATGAATTGCATTTGGAGCCATCTGGAACTATTCCAATAGCTGAATAGTCTGTCTGGTAGCTTCAGTCTAAGCCTCTAAACAAAGATTTCATAAGAGTATGTATTAATAGGGTCCTAGCAGCAGATACCTAGGAGTTCCCCAAGTTTAGAATGTTGAGCTGTTTGCAAAAAGGTGAGAAAAATGTTTATACAATCCTAATACATACGGGGCTTCCTTACTTCTTATCTTCACAAGGTTAATACCATTGAGATTATGTCCCTTTAACTATTCTCATTATTCATTCATATAGCCAAATGTAGGAATGGTCAGAGAGAGTTATTCTTAAGATGTTTTGAAATATGTATTTTAATTATGTTTAACTGAGGGAGGGCTGTATTTCTTTTTACAAGCCATTTCGTTGGCATGCCAAGTTTACGGTATGGCTCCAGGCTGCTCAGACTGGGAAGCTTGATGGCATCCTCCACTCTTCTCTTTTTCTGGCATCCCACAGCCAGTGAGTGAGGAATTCTTGTTGTCTCAGCAACCTGCAGAATTTGACCCCACTCACCACCCTAGAGCTCTCCCCACGGCATGAGGCTTGATTACCTGCACCTGGGTGTCTAAAATAGCTCCCCATATGGCCTTTCTGCCTTTATTCTTGACAAACTTTCCACTGCGGATGTTAATGTCCTTAAAATGGTCCTCAATGTGCCTTCCATTCTGACTTTTTTCCTACTGCTTTCTCCTTCACCCAGGCAGCTCCCAGGCTGGTATCCTGCTGGCCTTGATCTCATTCACATGTTCCCACCCCAGGCCGTGCCCATGGTTCTCTTTTCCTGGAACTCTCAACCCATATTATCTGCATGGCTGACTCTTTCACATTCTTGAAGACTTAGCTCAGCTATCTCTCTCCCAAAAACTTTCTACCCTGACCACAGGAAACTGAGACCTGCCTGCCCTTCCCCAGGTTCTCATGAGCACCCTGACACATGCTGTTTCTTCATTTTCTTCCTTCAACTTATGCTCTAAGGTGAGGTGAGATCTCTTTCATCATCTTGCATATTATTTACTTTCTGTCCCCCTCTTCAAAAGAGAGAAGACAGTATTTGGGCTTAAAATAAACAAGACTGTGAATTCATAATACTGACCTATACCTTACACAGTTATAGCTTTTAGCCAGAACCAAATTACTCTCCACATATTAATTGTAATCTTTAGGATCAATGTAATTGATGATGTCTTAGTGTCCTGAGTCTATGAAAAAGCATGCCTTACTCATGTGAAAAACACATCTGGTGAACAATATTATATCAGACACCTCTTTGATTCACTACAATGATTAATGGATCAGTTACCAATTTAATTTTATGAATAAACTATTTCACAGTAATATTCTTTTTAAACTAAGTGAATAGAAACAATTATTTTTAATCTAATTTTACAGCGAGACTTTAATAGAACATACCCTACACATATACTAATTTACACATCCTTTGTTCAAGCAAAGGGATATCTAGACAGGCTTTTTCACCAAGCAGTTATTAAATATAGTAACTTAATTACTGAAGCCTCTTGGAAGGAATGGCCGCATCAGTACATACAATGTGGGATGTGGCACACACAGATTGAATCACAATAGGAGGTAAGAAAGGAGTAGAGGAGACAGCTATATATCTTCCGTGCTTCTTTTTAAATATCTATTTTTCATTTCAGAGTTTCTCATTCCCTTAGGTGCAGTATGAACTTAAAAGCAACCTAGATTCTTCATAGGACTTTTAGAGTATATGATAGATCAATAATTTGTTGGTTTGTTTATGAAATATGCCAACTTACTAGGACAGAGTCATTTTTAAGAGGAAGCCAAGATCAATATATATGTGCATAGATTTATGGGTGTTTTTGTTACAATCAGAATAAGTCTGTTTAAGGAACTGGAAACGGCAAGCCTGGCTGTTTTCCCTGTGATCTATTGGCTCCCGGGTGCCACTTTAATTCCAGAGACTAAAAATATCACGTCTGAGAATTTCATTCTGATAAACTCTCCTTGAATGTAATTAATTTTAACAGCCAGGACTTAAAATTGCAGACAAATAGCAATCCAGCTGTAGCTTAACAGCATAATCTCTAGGATTCACTCCCTTTCTTGAGAATGTCAAATATTTGTTCATGCCAATGAATTTCAGAATTACAGCCGTGTCTGAATCTGCATACTGCATTTTTCCCTTCAGAGAATTAAATAAAGGAAACTGAGAATTATGGCTTTAAATACAATATATGTTGTGACTTAAATATCAAAGTGTAAATTTGTTACCATATGACCCAGTACTTACACCATTTTTGTAAAGCTGGTTGTAGTGTCTCAGCCATGCAACACTGAGAAATCAGGTTGTTCAAATCTGTCATTGTTGAGATGACAGAAAACACAAATGAATGTCTTCGTTAAGTTTAATAATTTCAGTGTTACTTTCATTATATGGAACTGCTGAACTAAATTAAGTAACTGGTCTCCCCAACGTTATAGAGTTAGTCCAACCACAATCATTGGCATTAGATAGTCAGTTAAGTTGCAGAAATATGACAAGAGACATTTTGATGTGACAGTTGTATATTTAATAATCTCCCAGTGATGTGAGGAAAACTTAGGGTAGGTTCGGTTAATAACCCCCAACGTAAAGGATGGGGAACCTGGTGGTGATCTCCAGGTTATTGGCTATTCTTAAACATTTTCATTATGGTCTCCTAACTCTGAGTCTCACTTCGAAGGTAAACATATGCATCTTCTCTTAAATGTCCCCGTCCTCAACACCCATACCATGTAGTCCCATGAGAAGGGAAGCACACCTTCATTTTACTTTTTAAGTGTTAATCATGAATCAAAAAGAAAGTTGTTGATGACTAAAAAGAATATTTTTTAATTTCTTTATTGATTAAAGTGTTACATGTGTATCCTTATTCCCCCATTACCCCTACTATCCTTCCACTCATGTCCTCACTCCCTTTCTGTCTGTGTCCATTGGTTAGGCTTATATGTATACATACAAGTCTTTTGGTTGATCTCTCCCACAGAAGAATTATGACTAAATAAAAATTGCCATATGGAGAATATGGAGTCAAGTTCATCTTATCCATAGGATACTAAATAAGCATTTTTTTTCTTTTAGTTCCCATTGATTTGACAATTTGACCAGAGCTCTTGGCTGCCAGTGAACGGATTTGTTCCGTATTGAATATGTTAGCTGTTAACCTGAGCCTTCCCTGTGCTTTCTGGGTCAGAATGTGAGCTTCAGAATGACAAATTCATACACCTGTCCATGTTTTTCCAAAAGCAGGTCGTGCTGAAACAGCCAACTACTCAACTAATATCTGTTAAACTAAGGTGTAAATACACAACCTTACTAAGTACATTTAACTATTCATGTAATTAAAAACCAGCGTCTTTCAGGCCTCCTCCAAACAGGGTCTCAGCTCAGCCATCCTTCTGCATTCCTTAATACTTCCAACCTGATCACAGTGAGGAAGCCCTCCTCCTGTTTCCTCCTCTTATCTCATCTGCTCCTGGCTGCTCACAGTTCTCTTCCTTTGACCTGGCTGAACGTCTGTCTCCCTGGCTGCAGTTATCATCCACCCCAGCTTTACTGGGCACTTGCAACATTGGTTTTAGTGCAAAATGTCATGAGATATGTTCTTCGTCCATTAAATAGTTTAGATTTTGAGTTCTGCACCAAATTGAAAGTCCTTTAAAGGATGAGGTCCACCCTGAGGATTAAATTTGTATAAGAAAAAACTGATTGCTTTATTGAGAAACTCTAATGGGTGGGTCAGACAAAGGAACCCCTGGGAGAAAGGAAAGATTACAGTGGAATAGTTATATCAGGCAGGTTATGGAGATGTGGGTTTGGTAGAAGAAGAGGAGGGAGGGAGGAATGAATGGAGTGGAAGGAAAAAAGGAGAGATGAGGAATATCAACAAAAACAAAAAGTGTGCTTCAGATGTGATTCGTAGGCATCTAATCAACATGCTCATAAATATTGGATAATAACTACCATTCTGATAATTCCATTCAATATTCCAGAGTGTAATTGTGTGCCATGACCCTGTGGATTCTTCCAGGCTGGTATTCAGAAGGAAATGTTCACTAACATTTATTTTCCTTAGGCCGAAGCTCAACTACACTGACTCTGGGGAGAAAAGTCATAGGGGGAGTTTCTTTTCTGAATAAAACCTTAGATTGGGGCATAAGGATTGAGGTGAATTCTAAAAAGAGTGGAGCAGGACTTCATTCGTGGCTGCCACATCCCCCTGCTCTCAGCTGCTGCTTTGGGTTAGCACAGCATCCGGCGATGGAGCCTCCAACCGAGCCCCTCCGGGCCCCTCCAGGAAGGAACTCTCCTGGAGGATATCAATTTCTCTGAGTTGTAGTTTCCTCCAGGCCATTTAGGGATGATGACAGACACAGGGCCAGGACAAATAGTGACTATAAGCAGACCTGTGCTGCAAGACATCTATGTTAATGGCTACTGACTCTTCCTGAAAGGGCATATAAAGGCAGCACAATAGTAACATGATACTGAGGACTCGGACAACCCTGAGACAGGCAGTTATTAAAGAGATTTCAGCAGAGGATTGTCATGGAGCCAAAAGAAATGGTACAGTTTGGAGGTTAAACTAGTGGGAAGAAACAGCAGCAACAATAATAATAATACCACTAGCTCTCAGTCAAAGCTTCACACTTGCCAGGCTCTTGTAAGTAGAGGCTTTTCTGAGTTATTTCATTTAATCTCCCAAATGAGGTAAGTTATACTGTTCCACCCTTCAACTGATAACAAGAGTTCTCCCAGGTCAACCGGATGAAGCAGAGCTTACATCTGAGCCTAAGCACACTGGTCCTTGAGCCAAGTCTTAACTGTTGATGTTTTTCTATTTTATATTATTTTCATTAACATTATCTGTGTACAAGGTTGACAAGCATGTGATCATGCAGCACAGAGTGAACCTCTGCAATTCACCACACTCTGCAGATACTTGCTGAGGTTCTAGAGTTAAAGAAGGATGTAAGACACTGTGCCTGCCCTGGAAACATGCAGTTTTATCAAAAGATGAGGAATATGGATGCTCTGTGGGGAGGTGAAACAGACATCTGTTGGTTCTTACAGGGAGTGTATTTGTCAGGGCTTCAGCAGCAAGACACCATAGATTAGCAGGCCTAAATAACGGAAATGCATTCTCTCGTCCTTGTGGAGACCAGAAGTCCGAGATCAAGGGGTCAGCTGCATCGGTTCCTTCTGAGAATGTAAGGAAAATCTGTTCTCAACCTGTCTCCTAGATTCTGGAGGTTTACTGCCAATCTTTGGCTTAAAGAAGCATTGCCCCAACCTCTACTTTCATGTTCATGTGGTGTTCTCCCTATAGGCATGTCTGTTTCCCCTAAAAACATCCCCTTTTTATTAAGGACACCAATCATATTGTATTAGGGCCCTTTCTAATGACATATTTTAACTTTATTCTCTTTATAAAATCTCCATCTTCAAAGAAAGTCACATTCTAAGTCCCAGAGTTTAGAACTTTAACATATGAATTTGGGGAAACAGAATTCAACACATAATACTGAAAAAATTAAGGTCATATACTGTGTATGGATTAGAATAGTATATTCATTCTGTTTTTTATTTAAAAACATGAAATTTGTCTACAAAAAAATCTTGGTCAAGTAGTTCAAAGATCAAATAGTTATAGTCTATTAAATTAAAATTATTTTCCTCTTACAGGCTGTTATAAAAATTATCAGAATAACTTTTATATTAATCAAAGAACAGCAGCACTTAAGTAAGTCCGCCTTTGCCATTCAGAGGGCACCTACAGTATTTTAGAGTTGTTTTATATGTCTTTTCATTCATGGGGCAGTGAATATATTTTTGGTATGATATTATCAATGTATGCAAGAAAAAGATCAGATCTACTAGTAAAATGTATTCCCCCTTAGTTGGAAATTGGAAAAATAAAGTTTATTCTTATGTCAAAATATTTTTGCACTGCTGTTCATTGTAGGGCTCTGAATAAAATTATGTTTATTTTGGAAAAGTAAAAATTATCATTTTTATTTAACACTTTTGTAATTTTTTTTAAAAAGTTCTGTTTTGTAGGCTAGAAGAACAAAGAGATATTAAACTTTTTTTTTAAATAGATATATTTTCCCCAAAATATAGTAAATCCACCAATGGGTGTCATTTAGAGCAACTGTTCACAAATTGTTCTGGGATTGTGTTGGTCCCTGCAGTCCCTCTAGGTGACCCCCAGGCTAATCTCATGTAGTATTGATGCTTATAATATGAAAATGTCTATATTTTAGTTTCCAGAATGGATGGTTTATGAATAATGTATAATATTTAATAAAAGCAGACATTGCCTCATTAATGTCTCATCAAAAGTAGACTGGATTGCTCTCTTAAATCTGGCATTTTTGGGTCATGTACCAGATAAGATTGGGGAGCTAGATATATATCCTTTTACCCCACAGCACACATTTATAATCCAGCAAATATGATAATTAAATTTTGGAAGATCTTAATCACTAAAAATACTAAATTCAAAATTAAAAATCTCATGTGTTTATTAACTCATTTACTTTGTAATGAGTATTTTTGTTGCTTATTACATAAAAATGCTTGTGAGGAAAACAAAGCCTACAGAATGAAAGGATGTTGGGAAAGGGCACCCTCCTTAAATTGTATAACAGAGCTGTTGCTTAATACATATTTGTTAAATTGCACTATTTGATACTCATCACAATGTTTATTTGGAGACAATGATCATTTGGTATGAGAAAATAATACCAAGAGGATACCGCCATAGGCCTGTGATACTGATACCTCAAATTACTCTCATTAGTCACCCTGTATATTAACTGATACATTATTTGTATTTCAACAATTAAAAAATATAATGTGAATTTGAAACTTCTCTAAGTGACTATAGTAAATCATAGGTTTGTATAATCTTGGCATTGCATGTCTGTAGAATTCACATGATGTCAAAATTTTGTCACTGACTTTTAAAAACCATAATCATGTGGTCTTTTCACAAGCCAACATACATGTCTTTTTAGACCTAAATATGTCTTGTGTTTCTAATATATGTGTTATATGCTTTTAGTCATTTCCCACTCTCCTCCCCTGCCTTCTTCCTGCATTTATTGTAGGATATGATAGGATTAGAGTGGGGAAGATAGATGCAGCTGGGCAGAATTGCCACAAAGAAGAGCGGTTGGAGTGTGGACTGGTGCAGGGGGAGGCTGATGAAACTCTCCTTAAGAAACACTTCTCAAAATGGGAACAGCAGCTTGCCTGAGTAACAGTAGCTACTCCATGAATTATAGTAACTGAAGTCTGGGCTATCTAAAAAGTAATGTTCTAGAAGCTGCCGGGAACTCCTGAGGATCTTCGCAACCAGCCACCATTTGTAATCTTACCTGAGACAATTTGTTGAATGCAATTTAATCAAACAATTTGTTGAATGCAATTTAATCTTCCTACCCATAAGAGGTATCTTACTATGACCTGCAACTGCCTTTCGTGCTCTGACCCTCACCCATCCATCTCTGCAACCTCACCCCTCTCCATTCCTATTCCTCAGTGCACAGCTCAGACTTCTCCCTGGAATTGCCCAATGTGTCCTGGGACTCAGGTGCACCCCTGCCTGACACATGCTGTCTTATCTGTTTTGTACACAGAGGCCAGTGCATATGCATCTTTCCTTCTACTCTGGGATAAGGGCTCCTACATTACCTGTCAGGTCTCTCCATGGCAATCCAGGTGAACCCTTCTCCACTTGTGACTTATCAAAATTCCCTATAGTTGTCCTAGGGTTTGTCCCATTAGTTTGGTCAGAAGGTTAATTATCAGTTTTACCTGGTCAATGCTTTAGGAGAGGCTGATTACTGACTGAATGAATAAAGCTGAAGGGAGGAAGAAAGGAGGACAGATTAGTCACAGTTGGTGAAGGTATGAACGACCTTGATTCATTCAAAAATATTTGTTTTCTGGGAATGATGCTGCAAAGAAAAACAGACATTAATTACCTTAGAGAAACATGCCACACTGTAAAGGAGATTATGAACTTTATCCTCAATCACAGAATTTTTGGTATTTAAATTTAATTCATTTTTTAAATCAGGGTAATGGCAATTTCATTAAGAAAATAATACTGATAATGAGATGGAGAAAATGGGAGGTTTGTATTTGTGAGGAAGAGAGAGAAAATTTATAAATTGGTTCTAGTAGCCCTGCCTTGTGATAACTAACAAAATGGAAGTAAAATGGACAGGAAAATGCATTGGCCAGTGAAAGATGAGAACATTTTCAGGGAAAATTCCTAACTGAGCACTGTATTACATGTTATAAAGACCCCATTTTTCCAGATGCATCTCTGGTTTTATAATAAAAATCATAAAGGACTCTAGTAAACCTACCAGAAGGCATTGACTCCCCTAATTAAAGTGTATCTATACCAGAGTTATTTTTGACTCGCTTCTAATTTGCTGATTCTCTTATCTCCTACTTTGATTTCCCTCTGGCTCATTCTCTCCCACTGCATATTTCCACCAAATTCTATTTGTGAATCAATTTGTCCCCAAGAATAGAGCAGCTCTTGCAAAAATGTTTTTAGTACACAAAGAATGGAGAGTACAAGCAAGTAAATCAAAGGTGTTCCAATTAGTGATTTTTTTTTCTAGGACAGAGATAAGGAGAATTCATTTATTGTGGGGAAAATAGAGAGCACCAAAATAAAACTTAAAAGTTCAGTATTCTTTTTAAATAAAGAAAAGTGCAGATGCATTTAGAAAGTTATTTTTTAATCAGCTAACAGTGTCTACTGAGGAAGATATTTATAGCAGGCCTAAAACTGAGACTTCAGAAGTGCTCTCCTTATCACAGAATCCATTGAGCAGAGCATAAGTGAACATCACCAAAGCCATAAAAACATCCTTATTAACTTGGAGGGCATAAAATAAGGAGGGGGCAGTTTGATCGTGCTCTGTTGTCTACTATCTTCCAAATCCTTATTAGTATGAGGAACTTTAGTTATGAAAAGCTAGGAGATTCCTACTGCCGTCTTCCACTCTGGCGATTTTCCAATCACCAACCATTTATCCTTTAATAACTATCAGAAGATGTTGAGAGCTGAAGTGATTAAGTCTCTTCTTTTTCATTTCCATTGATCAACATATCTCACCAACATTATTCTGATCACCTCCTATACTAGTAACCTACCTACAAATCCACTACACTCCCATCCATCCTCCACAGTCAGCCTGTGCAAAGGATACTTGGCCTTGGGATGAAGTTGTTCCACTTCATTTTTCAGTTGGCCCCAGATATTGGTGATTAAATGATTAGGGCAGCATGGCTGTAAATCACAAACGACACAAAAAAGACATTTGCTCATTGATTGAATCCAATCATTTCTGAGCTGAAGAAAAAACCCAAAACAGGGTTTTTCTGGTACCATTTTATGCAGAATTAATTATTTGAGGTTTGGAAATAACTAATGGCCACTGTGCTGTGACTGGCACATCAGGACAGAGTGTGACTTCCCCCAAATTACCACCCAATACAAATTTGTGCAGCTATTTGCATGATTCAAAGTCAAGATCTCCTGACTTTCCAAACTCAGAATTCACAGATTCCTGTTCTTCCTACACATTACCTAGGCAGACTGAGCTTTTTTCATCTTTCCTGAATTTCTCTGATATTTCTCAGGATAATTCAGGGTTCCTATTATCATGCATTTCCTTGAGGTGCCCTCGAAATTCCCTTCAAATGCCTTTACACCTGTACCTATTTTCAGTAATTTTATCTGGCAATAGGCTGTGTTCGAGTGATTACATCTATATTTAGGTGGAGTCACTAGTGACTTCTTTTCAAATAAAATTAGTAACACAGAACTCTGGGGCCAACACCGAGCTCCAGGCCCACCTTGCTGGCTGCCTATTGCACACCTCCATTTGAATGTCTCCCAGATTCTTCAAAATCAGTGCCCTACCTGATCTCATCTTCTCCCATCTGTCATTTCCCATAAACTTCTCCTCTGCCCAAACCTAGCATCTGGTACCCATGACTTCTAGATGTCTTTGCTTCTAGTACTCCCCTAGAAATCTGGTATGCACTCTGTTTTAGTTCAAAACCCACTTGAAATATGTCTCCTTTCATTTCCATTGATCAGAAGGTCTTACCAATATGATTCCTACACCCCTTTATTGCTATCCTACCTAGAAATCTCCCATACTTTAACTCATCTTCTAAAATGCTACCAGAAATGTTTTTGTTCTAAAAAAAAAAGTTATATTTAATTGGCATTACCTTCATAAAATTTTTCAATATTTCACATTGCAATTAGGATGACATTCAAACTTATTGGCAAGACTCAATTTTCCCATGATCAGGGCCCCTCCTACTAAATTACCTTCTCAAACTTACATCCTTATATATCTATCTGTCTTCACCCCCATGTACACACACACACACTCACACACACACACACACACACACACACACACACACACACACACACACACATATTAATAGATGGATAGATGATAGATAGATAGATAGATAGATAGATAGATAGATAGATAGACTGATAGATGACTGGAGACCAGGAGATCTGCCCTTGCCACAGATGCAGGTGTCAAGGAAGACAATAGGTTTCTATCTCTGATAAAAGCCTGATGGCATGCTGTTTATTCGTGATTGTAAGGCAACTTACCCCAACTTGGGAACTTGTTGTTTCAAAGGCTTGTTACACGTTTTTGTAATTAAAACTGTCGGCTATTATGTCTTCAAACATGTGTTCTGATCCTTATTCCTCATGATTCCTATGGCTTGTATGTTAGACCTCGGACATTGCCCCCAGGAGCACTGAGGCTCTATTCTTTTTTCAGTTTGTATAATCTGTGCTCTTAAAATTGGATAATTTTTATTTATATAACTAGTTTTACTATTTTCTTCTGGAGTCTTTATGCTGCTATAAGACTTATTTAGTGGTCATTTTTTAAATACTATTTTTATTCAATCTATGAATTTCTAGTTGATTCTACATTATGGCTCCTGATTCTTGGCTGATATTACATGATTTTTTATTTATTTGAGCATATTTTGTTTTACACATTTGATAATAGTTACATTAGCTACATGAAATTATTGGCTAATTCCAATATTGGAGTCATCTTGGAGTTAAACACTGTGTGGATGTGAATCATATTTTATTATTTTGCATGCTTACTGTTTTTAATTTTATCATAGACATTGTAACATTATATTATCTACAATATGATATGGATTGTGTTATATTCCTCTGGATAGCATTATTTTTTATTATTAGCAAACATTTAACTTGGCAGAAAGCAAATTTAAAGCTCTGCCTCCCCTGCATCATTAGTGACTCTTATTGCTGCTCAGTTCATTTAAACATAGCAGAGCTGCTTGTACGTATTGCCCTTCACCCATGTGTGGCTCAGGAGTTAGATACATTTGGAATGCATTTATGTGAAGATCTGGACCACACCTTTTGCAGTTATTTCCATTTTGGGATATCTCTCATCAATTTCCTCTGGCTTTATTAGCCCTCAACTTTGTTGATTGATTTTTCAAACTAATATTATTGCCCTTCTCCATCAAATTTCTACCTTTTCTATAAGGTTTCCATAACTGGATGTGATCCTTGAGTAAACACCTATTAAAAATTAAAATTTAACCCACAACCAACTGTTGCTTCCAAGTGTCACCTCCACTGCAGTTTCTTCCTGATTTTGGTCACTCTCCAGTCACTTCAGACAGTTGTTACACAAATTGCCCAGAGCTTACCATTGCTATGTGCAGGAGGGTTGTCCCACATGAAATAATCGACCATTTCTGAAAGTGGGACTTTTATTCTACATCTCCTCAGTCCTTCCAAAAGTAAAACAGCAAATGCTATGCACACAACGACATTTATGTTATAGAGCTAAGAGTTCATCAGTTTCTGGTACCCATAATGTATGTCCAATGAATTCAAAATGCACCACTTAGAGAATATGCATGTCCAGATTCCTAGATTTTATTTCTAGCCACTTTCCTCCTCAGCTCCATTGCTTTCTCACCATAACCAGGGCTTCATTTGCCTCCTTAGCTTCTTAGTTATTGCAGGTAGTTATTATGAGATGACACAAAAAAATAAAAAGAAATCCAGTTTCTATTCCCCTAGTCTACTATAGAACTTTTAAGAAATTGTATGCTGCTTACCTCAGGCTTTACCAAAAGGCAAAAAAAAAAGTGTCATTATTGGAAATGAATTAAAAAAGGAAAGAATAAATTTACCCCAAACCTCTTAGTACTCCCTTTTCTGGAAAGTCCTTCATCAGATTGGTCACCCGCCTACTCAGGATGGGTGACTCACAGAACAAGAGCTGTGGCTGGTTACTTATGCACTGTGGTTTGGATGCACCTAGTACGTATTTCCCAAATAGGAAAGAGCAAGAAGAAAGGGAGGAGGGAAGATCACAGGATGTGACAAAGACCATAAAGACTCACTGAGACCAATTAGGACTCTTGCTCTGCCTCTTCAGCAATCTGTGTCCAGAAGTGGAGAGCTCTTATTTTCACTGATTCTGCTTCCTTCAGCGTTATCTATTATATCAAAGTCTGAGGAAAATCAGACTTTACAAGTCACTTCCTTCTAGGACCAGGCAAAGAGACCAGAGCTCATTACTTCTTCATGTTACAATGGGAGAGACATTTAAGGTTATTTTGTCTGAATTATGTTAACCAGGACAAAAGCTTTTCTATTCATAATACATTTTATTCCAAAAATGTATATACTCTCACTCTCTCTAGACAACATTATTATAGTGGCCTTGTTTCTGTTTTTCCTCTGAAGACTTAAATCATTAACAGAGGGAATTTCTTCCTATGGATGGAAATCTGCTTTATCTCTTTCATATTAAATCCTCTCTATATCAATCTCTACTGTTGACTAAAGTCTCACTGTTACCAGGAGCTCTGCAAATTTTCTTGAATCTTTTCCCCTCGGGGGAAAACATCAAATTCTCTTACTCCAATTTCTTTCTTTTTCTTTGGGCATGTGGAGAGGTAAGCACCAGATAGCTTCAGAAAGTCAATTAAAAAGGGGATAGTGTAGCTTAATCACAGGGCTTTTCCAATCTATTTTTGCCAGTAGTTACTTTAAAACTGCTAACTTGAAATCACAGTCCTGTGTGTCTTAAGAAGTTCACTCAATCAAAAGCCAAGTGCTGAGTAATCAAAGATCTTAAATAACTGGAAGTTCTAACCCTAACCACAAGAGGATTAAAAATCCAGTAGCCAGAATTCAGTTCTTCGATCCAGCCAGCGCCAGTGCATAATGAGAAATCCCTAAAGCCCCAGATCACAGCCCTGTCCTTGCCCACCTTAGAACTAAGTGGAAAACCCACTTTAATTCCTTAAGAGATTCTATCTGCCTGATGAAAATAGATATTGGCTTCTGTGTAGCATGATTAGAAGAATGGGAGAGGATTAGCAAAGATGCAAGGGAAAAGGCTCAGCCTTGCTCATTTACATGGCATTACTGCTGACAGATGATGTTAACAGAAGGGAGGAGTCCAATGGCAAACTGCCTCTGAATTAAAGCATCATTTATTTACTCAAATGGGAGAGTGATTAAAATGCATTCATTTTGCCATATCCACTTTTAAAGAATCTATTAAGCACTTTGATGAGTATTTATTTTATTTTCTGTTTGGAGAGATATTTATTTTTATTCACAATAACCTATCAACTGATTGTAACTGAAATGTAAGTGGTTGTAGCAATATTCCCTTCCTATATATTGGGATGAATAAAAATTATTTCTCTTTATTTAGTCTATAAATATTTTTAAAAGCCACACATTCTTTAATACTAAGCCATTGGTTACTTATTGCTCTATAATGTTTATATACAGTGTACTATAGCACAGACACAATGTTATATGTATGCTAAATACACATATACTATATGTGGTGTAGTATAGCAATATTTGATAATAGGTACTTTATTGAAATGATTGCCTATTTTTTAATATCATGTCTTGAGTAAGTCTCTAAATTTTTTATAATATAAGTATAAAATGTACGTTTATTTATACACTTGGCATTGAAATTGAAGTTAAAATTTTTCGGAGACAATATACCTTCAAAAAGACCTTAAATTGCTTCCATAGAACTTAAAATGTTATATTTTACCACTTCCATTGATCACATAATTTTCTCCCATTGTCAGTTTAAAAACATCAAGTCTTAATTATGTGAATAATTGTAAAATGCAAAATTACTTTAAACAAATAATATCTCCTAGGTGAAATATTGCTTAATTGCTGAACATTAGTATATAATAAAATGCTATGCATTTATACCAAAACCATTACCTCTAAATTCAGAGTGTCTTGATATATATATATATATATATGTCATGTCATCCTATATAAATGTATTTGATATCACTTCTTAAAAAATTATTTTAGCTCAAGATAACAAACATTTCCCCCTGTATTTTCTGCTGTATGCTTTATAGTTTTACTTTTTTAAAAAATATATTTTATTGATTTTTTCAGAGAGGAAGGGAGAGACATAGAAAGCTAGAAACGTTGATGAGAGATGTGCCCGCAACCGATGAACATGCCCTTGACCGGTATTGAACCTGGGACCTTTCAGTCTGCAGACCGACACTCTACCACTGAGCCAAACTGGTTTTGGCTATAGTTTTACTTTTAAATCTCTCATTTATATATTTTGAATTAATTTTTATATGGCATGCGGTATGAATTAAAAGACTTCTTTTTTTTAAAGACTTCTTTATTTTTAATTTTTGTATATTAATCTCTGTATTAGTTTGTTAGGGCTACTAAAGTAAAATTACCATAGACTGAGTGTCTTAAACAACAGAAATTTATATTCTCACAGTTCTGGAGGATGCAAAGTGTCAGCAGAGTTGCTTTCTTCTGAGACCTCTCTCCTTGGCCTGTAGATGTCCATCTCCTCACTGTGTCCTCTTATGGAGGACACAATTTACCTCACAAAAACATTCAATAGTTTGGGCTATCTGTGCTGTCTATATCCTAGTCTCCTCTCACAGCAGCATGGGATTTGGGGCTCACCCATATGACCTCATTTTACCTTAAATATATATATATTTAAACGTCCTAGCTCCAAATGCAGTTACATTACGAGATACCAGGAGTTAGAATGGCAACATATGAACTTTGAGGAGGACACAATTTCCTCACAAGAACATTCAATAGATTCAGTATCATTTGTTGAGACATTGTCTTTTTTTATGGGATCAACTATACACTTCACCTAAAAAATCAGTCATCCATATATATGTGATCTCATTTCTGAGTCCTCCATTCTGTTCCCTTGAACTATTGATCTATATTTACACCAATATAACATTGTCTTGAGGACTGTAACATTACAATAGGTTTTGAATGTTGGTGGGATGTATACTTACTTTTTCTATTTCAAAGGTGTGTTAGCTAATTTGTAATTGAGTGTTAGAATCCACTTCTCAAATCTAATATTCAAAAATACAACATTGGTTACTGGATTTCTGATTGTAATCACATTGAATCTATAGATTATTATAGGAGAATTGACATTTTAATAGGACTGATACCATTTTTAACAATATTAAAAAAGCATGGGTCTTCCAAATTTATGAGCAAGACATGTTCTTTATCTTTTGTATTTATCTCATTATATTTTATAGTTTTTAGTATACATGATTTATAAACATTATACATTTTTTCTAAATATTTCATATTTTAATGTTATAATTTTTAATTAAAAAATAATTTATGATGTCTTGTGACTAGAATATAGAAATATAATTTGTTTTTTTATATTGTTCTTATATGTGATTGCTTTTATAAGTTCACTAAATAGTTCTGTCATTTTTTTAATAGATTTCATCAAATTTCTCCACTGACAATTATGGTATCTTATTTGTTATGGCAAGCCTTCTATGCCCAATTGAAAATAATTATGATTGTTGGATGGAGTGTTCTCAAAACATGAAATTAGCCAGTTAGTTGATAGTGCAATTCAAATAATCTATGCATTTACTATTTTTCCATTTATTTGTTTTTTGAATTATTGGAAAATTGTATTGAAGCCTCAGAATAAAATTCTGTATCTGTTATTTCTCCTGGATGGTCATTATATTGTTACTCTATGTTTCAATCAATGGTCAGGCTGTACTGCTGAATATAATATAACGTGAGTGTGATTGTGGTCAAAAGTCACATAAATGACAAAAAGTCATGGAGAATAGAAAACACACCCAAGGATCACAAGTGCTACAGAGTTAGCTTATGCATGAAAGAAACAAGACTACACAAGGCCCAGCCCCTTGCAATATGTAGGACTCGATGGCAAGTGAACTCATTCTGTAGTCTATGCTGCAATATGTCTGCACATACTTCTCTTCATGCTACAGTAAAATGACCCTACCCTTTGCTCAGTGAGATCTAAAATACAAAAGGGCTGGGACATGTATGAGGCCAATTGATATGTCTAAGCACTTACCAAAAACATTTATGTGTACCTAATGCTGAGGGGCAGGGTGTATTGACTGTGCTCTAAGTTTTTGCAATGTGGTTTTTGAACTTGCCAGAACTTTGTGTACCCAGCACAAGTTTGTTCTTAAAAACACTGAGGAGAAGTTAAAGTGCATTAGATCTTGCCCTCACACTTCATATTTTAGGATGCTCTGTTATTAGGTGAATGAACATTTAGAATTTTTATGTCTTTTTTTGAAGAATTGACCTCTTTGCCATTATGACTTTTTAAATTTTTATTTACTTTTATTAGAAATTAACATTGTTTCTGAACAGCTTTATAAAAATAGTGTTAGCATGGAATATATTTCTCCTTTTCTTACTTTTAAATTATGTGTCTTTTATTTTATTGTTTAAATATTACATATATCTCCTTTTCCCCCATTGACCTCCCACTTTCCACCCCCACTCCCAGCATGTTCCCTCATCCCCTTAGTGTCTGTGTCTATTGGTCATACTTATATGTATGCATAAAAGTCCTTTGGTTAACTACATGTATCTTTTTATTTATTTAAATTTTTTGTCTTGAAGACTGTAAATATTTGAATCTTGTTATTTTTTTTTACCTCTATTGTAATCTATGCCATTTTATAGGACATTTAGAACATTTATATTTAATACGATTATTCAAATGAATACATTTAAGTCTACTGTCTACTGTTTGCTTTCTACTTGCTTTATATTTTCTTCATTATAATTTTTTCTATTTGTCTGTAATTTTTCTTGGTTTATGGTATGTGATTTATGGGCCCACTTATCTGTTTTGTTTTGTTTTTTCTCACTTAATAGTAATAACACTTTTTTTTTTTAGTGGTTACCTTATTGTTCATGGTTTACATTTTAAACTTATAAAGCTCTGTCTTCAAGTAATACTATATGAATTTGTGTAGAATGCAACATTACAATAGCTTTCTTCAATTTCTATTCTCTTTGTCTTCATGTTATTTTTGTCATACACTTAATTTTACATGTGTCAGAAACACTCCCAACATATTTCTTATTTAAAGAATCATTTAAGTTAATTATTTAAAATCTTGTAGATTTACTCATGTATTAATGATTTCCATTTCCAGTGTTCTGCAATCCTTTGTATAAATTTTCATTTCACCAGACACCACAATATTTTCTGCCTGACAGACTTCTTTTAACATTTCTTATAGTGTACCTTCACAGGCATTGAAGCTTTTCATCAATTGTATGCTTGAAAATGTCTGTATTCTCACTTTTTATATGTCTTTTTTTTTTCTTTTAGCACTTTAAAGTTTGAGCTTCACTGTCTTCTTACTGACGTTGCATCTGATGAGAAATTTGCTCTCATTTTTCTTTGTGCCTACGTGTGTAGCATCCTCTCCCACCTCAGGCTGCCTGTAAGATTTTTCTCTTTATCACTGGTTTGGAGCAATTTGATTATGATGTGCTTTGGTATAGAGTTTCTCATGTCTCTTGCACTTGATATTCACTGTGATTTTTGAATGTGTTGGTTTATAGTTTGCATCCAATTTGAAAGAAAAAAAAAACATTAGCCATTATACTTTGTATATTTTCTTTCATTTCTCTCTTACCTTTGTGGATGCAAATTACATTTATACCAAGCCACCTGGTGATGTCCCACACATCACTGATTCTCTTCATTTTTTATTATTCTCTTTTCCCTGTGTGCTTAAGTTTTTATTACTCTCTCTTGGAGTTTACTTACCTTTTATTCTGCAATATTAAATCTGATATTTATTCTACTCAGGGTATCTTTGTCTCACACAATGCAGTTTGGTTCTTCATAAGCTTGATTTAGGTTCTTTTTATAGCTTCATTAAGTAGATCTATAGTAATGTTTTAAATTTATCATTGTGGAGATAGTACAATGAATTTCCATATGCCCACATGAGTTTTCCATTTTATTATGTTATATTATTATAGTGCAATTTTTGCAATTAATGAACAAATAGTGATGTATGATTATTAACTTGAATCCATGCTTTATTCAGATTTGTTTGGTTTTACCTAATCTCCATTTTTTACTCTTTCAGGATTTCATTCAGGATCCCATGTTGTATTTAATCACCAAGTTATCATGTCTTCATAGGTCCCTCTTGACTCTGACAATTTGTCAGACATTCTTGTTTTTTTATGTTCTTGATAGTTTTGAGAAATACAGGTCAAGTATTTTGTATGATGTATCTCAAATAGAATTTAACTGATTTTTCTTCACTTGAGATATAGGAGAAAAACCACAAAAGTAAAGTGTCATTATCATGACATCTTTCCAAGGGTATATACTATTATTAACTGTTGACATTAATAGCAACCATCTCATAGATTTAGTTCTTGTTAGCTTTATCCATGGTAAAGTTATTATCACAGCTCATATTTAAGAGTCAGGTTAGAGTAAATATATAAATTATTTGGAAGTCTCTTTCAATTATTTATAATCTTACTAGAGGCCTTTTGCACGGATTCATGCACATGTGGGGTCCCTTGGCTTGGCCTGCGGGGATCAGGCCAAAACTGGCTCTCCAACATCCCGCAAGGGGTTCTGGATTGCAAGAGGGTGGTTCCCAGGAAACAACTCCCTCCTCTCTGTTTTTGGGTGTGTCATCCAAGAACCAGAGTTGCCAAGTCACAATAGCTCAGCAGCTCCTGTGTTGAAGAACATCTGCCCCCTGATGGTCATTGCACATCATAGCTACCAGTCGGAAAGTCAGAAGGTCACTTAGGCTTATATATATATACACATAAATTTGTGTATGGTTGGGGTTCGGCCGGCCCAGCCCCAATCAATGGATTGAGGCCTGGCCTGTTGGCAAGAGGAGATGATGGGAGGTTGGCCAGTGGGCTTCCCTGATAGGGGCCCTATCAGGGCCAGGCCAGCTGGGGGAAGGAGCCATGGGCAATTGGTCAGTGGGCCCTGGCCCTGATTGGGGGAGGGGGATTTTAGGGGGAGGGGTTGTGGGCAGTGGGCCAGTTGACCCCACCCCCAAATGAGGCCAACCCCACCCCTGATTGGTGTGGGAGGGGGTCCGATTGGGGTGGAACTGGCTGGGGTGAGGGGCCATAGGGCAATCAGGGTGGTGAGGGCTGAATGGGGGTTAGGCCAGTTGTGGGGAGGGGCTGTGGGCAGTGGGATGGCCAGTCCCACCCACAAATGGGGTAGAAGGGTGATCAGGGGCCAGCAGCCTGGGGGAGAGTCCATGATCAGAGTGGGGGGGAGGCCGATGGAGGACAGAGCTGACTGGAGGGAGGAGCTATGGACCATTGAAGTGTTGGGGGCCCATTGGGGGCAGGGCCAGCCAGGAGCAGAGGCTGCTAGAGGTTGGCCAGCTGGAGGGTGGGAGGGATGATCAGGGGTAGAGCCAACTAGGAGGAAGGGATGCGGGCTATTCAAGGTAGGGCAGGCAAATCAGGGGGGCAGGGCCAGCTAGGAGGAAGGGCCCCAGGGGGGGGAGGGCGGTTAGTGGGCCACCTGCCCTCCATCAGGGTGGGAGAGGCTGATCAGGGGCAGGGCCAGCCGGGGGGAGGGGCTATAGGAAGTTTGAAGGCTGGCCCCACCTCCAGATTGAACCTGTTCGCTGGCTATAGTGAGCATCATAGTGAAAAGTCATTCTGGTCATTACAGTGTTCTAGTACCTGGCTTTTTATATATATAAGTAGATTTAATCATTTATTTATACCAATATTGACCCCTGGATATTTCTTTTATACACTGATCTATAATACAATGCTACGTTATTTTTCTAAATATCACAGATTTTCCCACAAGTAGCTCTACATGTTGGCTCCTGGCTCCTGTGTCCTTATGACACACCCACATCATTTTTTTTTATTATTATTTTTTTTTTTTAGTAATTATTTTTCTCTTGCTACATGATGTTCCAAGGTCATTATGGGAGGTTTTTATAGTCTTCCAAAGATAATCACAACCTAATCCCTAGAACTTGTGGAACTGATTTGTATACAGAAGGAACTTTGTTAATGTGATTGAGTAAATAATATTGTGTTGGAAAGATTATCATGATTATGTGGATAGGCCGTAAATGGAATCACTAGAGCCCTTATTAGAGAAGGTATTGTTTCTATACTCTCTTAACTACAAGAGGGAGGATACATATTTGTGTTTGGTGACCTGTGATTACAATAAATTTGTAAATGTAATAGCTGTATCTAATTAAGCTATGAGTTCATTCTGATACCCTCAGTTCTAGTCCATCTAGTCAACTTCTTTGCTCATCTGTCACCTCCAACAGTGAAGTTCTGGGTGCTCACCATGCATCACTCACTCTTGCATTGTTTAGTTGCTGAATATTTTTGTATTTTATAATATTTTTAATTTTATTTTTCCTAAGGTGAACCCAAATTTCTTATAAATCATTTGAATCTTTCAGGTCTTGCTTTCAATATTTGTAGTGATGTACTGGGTTATATGTATGTGCCAGAGCAGTACTAAGTGTAGGGCTAATTTTTCTCCACTATAAAGGCAACACTTCTCTGGGTGCTCAGGTTGCTGCCCTCTAAAATATGAAATTTCATGGTCCACATGTGGGAACAGGTACTGTTACTCGCCCTGCGTGTATGTCTGACATTTTTCTTTTTTCTTCTACAATAAATCTTTCATGTGGTTCTTTTTCTATCCTTATATATATTCTTCACACACACAGGCACACACACACACACACACACACACATGTCCTAATAAGTAATCATTTTAAAATTGACTAAGTTTTCTATCTAGAAGCTTTTACCTCTCCAGTATTCTAATATGCAAGTTCTATCTGTTTTGGTTTTGCTACATTTGTAGGCTTTTCTGCTCAACTAAGTGATTCTACACACTCCTCCTGCTCTATACCCTTCCTTACACTGTAGTCTGGAAACTCTTTTTAAAAAGTCATTGAGCCAGTTATAGGACTCACTTTGTTTGCAGCTTTTAGGAACCAAGATTATTTATAGCCTGATGTCCAATATCTTTAAGAAAGACACAAAGTTTTAGATACTTTACCCATATTGTGTTATTTTAAGAGAAAATAAATCCAATCTCTCTTACTCCTCCTTGGTTGGAAGTATAAATCTTAATTTTAATGAATTTTTATCTAAATTTAGATGTTATATAAAAGTCCCCTTTACTTGTAACTTAAGAATAAATACTAAAAGGTAGAGGAAATGCTTGTCTTTTCTATTTCGTATTCTTAGTTTTTGGGACAGCTGTGTTCAGGAAAGATTTGCTGAATAAATATAGTACTTGCAGACGGTGATGGCTTAGCAAAGTTGCAATGTTTCTCCTTAAGGCCATCCCATGAAATGATCAATTTTATACAACACAACTTGACATAGTACTTTCACTACATATGTAGTTAAAGGAAAGTTGAGTAATTGCATAGAAACAATTTCACAATCCAGCTTTAGCACTTACTATCTGGTAGGACTGACAGAGAGAAAGAAACAGAAAGAGAAAAAAAGAGAAAATGAGCATGGAGTAGAGATGTGTCATCCCTAAACCTGGGTTACTGGACATGTCACAGTCACATTTTTAAGGGAGGAAAAAGCTCAGCATAATTTTTTAAATTTTTTCTTCTTACTATCAGAGATATTATTGAAAACTGGCTATTTCATCCAACCTGCTATTCTCAGGTCTGGGTCCACACAACACATGATGACATCAAACATCCCTTTGGATGCAATTTTAGAGATAGAGTCACCAGCATCTCACTCTGAAACAATCTGCCCAGAGAAACCTATACAGGAACTATTCAGAAGAGAGCAAGCTAACCTCTATCATGAAGTCTGTCAATCACTTCCTCCCTCATTTTGTCAGATGTGCCGTTTGCAAATATTTTTTTTCCCACTCTATGGCTTGTATTTTCATTCTCTTGATCTCATAATAAACAAAATAAAATATTTCTTATTTTAATGAAGTCCAGCTTATCCATTATTTCTTTTCTAGATCATAACCTTTATGTTATATCTAAAAAGCCAATATCATACCCAAAGTCATTTAGATTTTTTTCTATTTTATCTTTTATAATTTTGAATTACAAATCCAAATCTATGATCCAATTTGGGTTACTTTCTTTGAAGGTGTAGGTCTACATTTACATTCTTTTTATTTATTTTTTCCTATGGATATCCCACTGTGCCAGTACAATTCATGGAAAATACTATTTTTTGTTTAGTCAACGGGACTTTTGTATATCTAAATTCTATGAAATCACACTCTAAACCATGTAGCAGATTTGAAGTTAAGACCCTTTCTATCAGTAGCTAGATGTTTCCTGAGTCTCTTATCTATCAAGACAGTGCATGGAAGAATCACTAGGGCCTCATTGTAAAGTTACTGATGCACATAACAGAGAGCCCTTAAATTCTTTTAAGCAAGATATAATCAAGACAATAATGTTTTCCACAATGAAAATTGGGTCAGGGAAGAGGCTCGTAAGAAATAGGAACTGGCAATAGGAAAATAAAAGAAAGGGACTATGAGGCAGGTCAAAGGCCACATTGATTCAAACAATAGAATTTCTGGCTTGGTGTGAAAATGTTATTAATTAATAAAGACTTGTGGAGGATGGAGTTGGATTTTGTAAGGCAGCACATGAGATGCTGGGTGACCAAGGCAGGATTGCCCAGTGGAAATTATAGACATTTATAACAGACAATGAGGAGATGTGGGTAGAAAAATGTTAAGTCTCTGGGCTTCAATGGCATTGAATTAAAAGCAAAAAGAATACAAGGATGAAGTCTAAAATTGATGAGAATCACCACAATTTGTTCAATTGTCTGAAAAGGCAAGAAGAAGAACCCTTTCTCCAGTAAATGGCTCACTGAACTTCATGCCTCCTCACCAATGTTGCTCAGCATGGGAGATGGACAACATATTTAAACTAGTTGAAAAGGCCTTCTTCTTTCTCAGTACAGAGCATTCATATCACACAGGTGAACTTGAGTAAACACTCCAGAAAAGGAAATGCTGAGGCTCCCTGATCCTAACAAGAAGGCTGTGTGCCACAGCCCAACTATGGGTACAATCAGCATTTGGTAAGATCACTTAGCAGCTCCACCTTGGGGTTTGAGTTTTAGGGGCCATACAAAGCAGTGATAGTGTTGGATGTTCAACTGCAGTACTGGTTTCCTTTCACTCTCATTGACCATGTCCAGGACTGTCAGCTTATCCTTCTCCTATAGACACTAATGTCATGGATTTCTATTCCCTGCAAGACATTCATGACCCACAGATTTCCCATATCACAAGTTTCCATTGGGTTCTTTGGCATACAAATATCAAATTTTGTGCCTTCTAATTTTTCAGTTTTGGGGGAAAAGGGGGTGAAAAACAATGGTTTTGCTATCTGTAATGGAGACATTGAGCATATTCATAGCAAAGCAGTTGTTTTATACCTGCCCCAGGTGTCTAAGCTCACCTGAAACACCTAAGCTGCTAATTGCACCAGTAAATGTAAAAATTAAGGCTCAACATAAACTTATAATTATCTGAATTCCAAGAAGTTTAATTTTTTTAAAACAGGTGTGGAAAATTTTTTTGGAAAAGAAAAACTTCATTTGATTTGATTCTTCAAAAGCATCCAGACAAATAATCAGATTGTTTCAAGAGAAAAATAGCAAAATGCTGTGACCTATAATGGTTCTGATTGATGTTAACTTAAAATTGCAAAAACTAAAAATAAATACACTATAGGAAATATGCAAATATGATAAACTAGTGAAGCCAGTTCTTTGCACTGCCCATATTCCATAAGCTACTGCATCCCTCACTTTGCCAAATGTAGATGCTAATAGAGGAAATCAAAGGCTTCCCTTTATGAACTAGGAAGTAGTCATGATGAAAAACAACAGTCACCAAACAAGCAGAGTTCACAATTTGCTTCCCCTGGAGAATCAGAGGGGTACTCTGTGAATTTCATTAGTGTTAAAATCAGTCACATATTTGTCTATCATGCTTTCTATCTTCCCTTCCCTCTTTCTAACCATTGTAAAAACTGGTTGGAAAGTTGACAGGGCTTCCATAGCGGGGGATCTACCTTTTGCCTGGAGCAAAACCCCACAGTTCAACAGGACCTTGAACCCAAGGCTTGGAAACAATTTTCCTTAACTTTGAATCTTGAAGGAGAGTGGTTACAGTCTGACTTATGGCCACTTCCACCATTTCACCCTCTTGCTAAACAAACCCCATTCTCTACCCTGTCTTCCTCATATGTAAATACTCTTCACTAAGTTTTCAAAAAGCATGTTTTAAGTAACGCCATTTGAGTTACCCACATTTTAAGATTTGTTATCTGTAACTAGTATAATCATTTAATTTATCATCAAAATTGGACATTTTTGCAAGTAATCAGGATGATAATTTTTCCAGATAAACAGGCACAAATCCAAATTTTGGGTCACAAAAATCTATGAGGAGATGGAAAGTTCTTCACATATAAGGATGTTAAATAGCAAGTCCTTAAGCATATTCACATTCATGCTGGATTGTTTCCTTATATAAACTGTAACGCAGAGTAAATTCTTAATATCGATTCATTATTCATTATCATTATGATAACCCTGCACCTCAAGAACTGCAAACAGGTAAAATAATGCTGATGCATTCCATTCAGCTTCCAGTGTCAGCAAATAGTGCTTGCAGGAGTGGGTTAGCAGCAAATAGAAAGTGGATTATACAAATTTAATTCCTTACTTGATTCCAGGGTAATTTCCCCATCAGCAGCAGAAGGTGTAGGAAAAAAAACCTCTCCCTCAACAGTTCACGCTCCTCTTGTCTTAGTATTGATATTAATGCCAACAAAATTAGTAATTTGACAATTAGTTCCCCACTTACCTGAGAAGACATTAAAGAGAGAAAGAAAGTATTTTAACCAGATTATAATGTGGCTCTGACAAGTCAGGATCCTGTCATGTTATAGCCTTCCAACTTTAACATTTTCATGTCTGCTTGGCAGGTTATTAAAATAAATGAGGGTGCATTGGGCTGCTGCTGCTGGGCTTTTCTCTAACGGGAGTTGAGGAATTTGCAAGCCACCGATGTAAATTGACCGATCTCAGAGACTGAAAGGATTTAGCTAAAGTGGACAATTAGGATCATTTCTGCACAGTTGAGTGAAATATTCCTTGTTATTTTAATAATTCAGGCTCAGGGTAATTTTTGGAGGCTGAGTTTGTCAAGATAATGTGCCTGTGCTTGTCTGCTTGTCATTTTTAACTCAATCCCACATGTTACAGGTGCAGTCTAGCTTACAAAACAGGAAAACTATTCACTGGAGTATTTGCATATGGAATACAGATACACTGCACTAAGGAAAGGCAGAGCTGGAGATTGACAGGGAGCTACTGAGTGAATGCCAGACGATGGCGAGAGTCTGAATGGCTGATAGATGCTGCATGGCTTTGTTGATACAATTCTGAGTGTTATTGGACAATATGCATATGCAACTGTGGACCACATACAGGGCCATTAGCCCCCATAACCTACACTGTTATGGTTAAGAAATGTGTGAAGACTGGCATAATCCCCCTGTGGTAGATGCAAATGTTCACTTTCAGCTCGGTTTTATCACATGACTTGATGGAATAATAACTTTAACTTTTGGTAGCAAGATACATGTAGAGAATTATACATGAGTTTATGATAGAGAAATCCGATACCAGAGAGTTCATCGGTGCATTTATACAAGTAGAAGCATGTTTGGCCAGATGATGTGATCCCAACAGGTTAAAACATCACTGATGATTATAATGATTAGTATAAAACTAGAAGTGACCCCTTCTGTCTATAGGTTTAGTACAAGATGGGAATTGTCAAGTTAATTTGCAATCAAGAAGTATTAACATTTGATCCTGATCGAAGATCTACCTTTTGCTAGCCCTGCTCAGTGGTCTTGGACTTCTTTAGCTGTTTTAGAGTAATGAATCACCTTAGGTCAGGGGTATTCACACTGCAATTTCCCAAGGCCCTCTGCAAAACTTCAATGAAACAGCTCAGTTCCTATCTAGTTAATTTTCAGATTCCCATGCAATAAATTATTTGAACATTAAATTTATTTTACAAAATAGTAAAGCCATTTTTTTGGAAAAAGAGAATTTGCAATGTCAGTTAACCTAAAATGAAAACAAATGTTCTATTATTAGGTAAATATTCATCAATATGAGTTATTTTTTACTATAGTAATGTGTTTCTATCTAGGGGAATTTATCAAAAAAATTGTAAGGGGAGCCGAAAACGGTTTGGCTCAGTGGATAGAGCATCGGCTTGGGGACTGAAAGGTTCCGGGTTCGATTCCGGTCAAGGGCATGTACCTTGGTTGCGGGCACATCCCCAGTAGGGGGTGTGCAAGAGGCAGCTGATTGATGATTCTCTCTCATTGATGTTTCTAACTCTCTATCTCTCTCTCTCTTCCTCTCTATATAAAATCAATAAAATATATTTTAAAAATTGTAAGGGGAAATGTAGGAATAAGGCTTAACACAATGTAATTTAAGGTGGGGAGATCTAAAACAAGTTGGTCATGCTAAATAATTGAGTTGCACGCAAAAATCCAAAAACTTCCATATATATATCAAATATCAGTAGTCTTCGCCCTGAAGTTGAATGGAAGGTAGTTTTGTGCATCTAAGAGCCCATCGATCACTTTTCCTCTAAATCAAATATCCCTTTAACCTGAGAAAATTTTAAACCTCAGGTTGTACATATATTGTGTCACCCAGCATGAAAGGTTTGTATGTTGGAATGCTGAATTGTAAGGTTCAAGAGGAAACAGAAACATTTTTGCAAGAGGAACCCATCACAGGTCAGTTTAGGAGCTGGAGCTGGAGGAGAAACCATGTTTCCAAACAATGTTTTGTTTTGTTTTTAATTATCTTCAACATGGTTTTTCTAACCAAGTGAGTGCAGTTAGAGAAGCCATTACTCTTCACAATTCTGGGCCAACAATGGAGGGATTACACATTCTGAACAATAAACAAACAAGCAAGCAAACAGAAACAACCCTGAACACACCTGACATTGCTCCATGTACCCCATCATCCCTGAAGAGGTGTTCCTGAGCACACCTGACATTGCTCCATGTACCCCATCATCCCTGAAGAGGTGTTCCTGGGTTCCTAGCCTGCAGTCTCTGTCTCCTGTCCTACAATCCAATACCACATGGTTTCAGGCCTTGCTATAAGACATGCCAATTTCTGTATCAGCTAATAGCAATCCTATATAATAAAAGCTAATATGCAAATTGACCATAAAGCAGGACGACTGGTAGCTATGACACATACTGATCACCAGGGGGAAGTTGTTCAATGTAGGAGCTGCCCACTGGTAGTCAGTGAGCTCCCACAAGGGGAGCACAGCTCAGCCTGAAGTCCTGAGCCAAGCTCATGGCTGGGGAGCATAGCATAGCATAGGCGGCAGGAGTCTCTCCCATCTCCACAGCAGCACTAAGGATGTCTGATTGATGGCTTAGACCCACTAAGCCATCAATTTGACATCCCCTGAGGGCTCTGAAACCTCCCTCCCACACTGAGTGCACAAATGTTGTGCACTGGGCCTTCAGTTAACTTAATAAATGAGCTTAACAAAATAAAGCCTTGCTTCTCATTTAGAACCTGGCATAATGAGCAGACTCCCTGAGTAATCTCTTTTGTGCAGTGGCTCTACATTCAAGAATCCTTCCATCATAAATTCTGTTATCTCAGACTGTGTCTCTTCTAACATGTGATCAGAAGACAGAGAGTGATCTGTTACAGGCCCGGCTCAAGTAGCAGCAACCACCCCAAACTGGCACAATGACTGTCCTGTAGCCCCAAACTGACTGAAAGGGTATCTGGGAAACAAAGCATGCCTATGAGTACAGGACATTAATGAACATCTAGCTAGTTTCTGTCACATAGGCCAACAAAGTGGAAAATGATGACCTTTCAGCAATGAACACAGTCATAGTGGTAAATAGTAGACTAGAAAAGAACAAGGGCTGTGCATTAAAGGGCATATGATACTCCTGCCACCGGACCCATACAAACCTTTAATATTAATACCTGGTTCAATAACTATCTTCATGGACAATTTGGAGGCAGATAATTTAAAAAGAAGCACCTTTAAGAAAGAATTTTGGAATTTTAAGAGTTTGTTTGATTGATCTTTTCAATTGTCTCCTTACTAGCCAAACCATCACATTTTGCCTTGTGTTGACTTTATTGTTACATATTTTTCTACTTCATTATTCTCTATCTAAATGGGGCATGTCTTTGGGTGACACACAACTCTTAGAGTCGGGATGAGATTATTAGTGTAATACATGCTCAATGCTAATATGTTGGGTTATTATAGAATATTAGATTGCAGTAAATTATCAATAATAAGAAAAAGTGGATTATAATAGTTTTACATAAGAGCCTCCATAAGCTAAATAATTAAAATTTGTAACTACCTAAACTTTAAACTTGGCCAACCAACTATGACACAGATGAGGGAGCCTGTGGAACTCAGTGTGTTTTGCAGACTTTCCAGAATTTAATAAAATTACCACAATTATAGTTAATTAATTTTGCGATTATTTATGTTATGACTCTTCGATTAAACAAGTCCCCATTGAGAGAGCCTTCTCTTTTTAATTTGATTGAGAGAAATGAATATCACTTTTGATTTAAAAATCCATAACATATTGGAGACATCAGCTGTCAATGCTAACTTATCATAGTAGGTGGTCTGGCATTTCAATGAGAAGAAGGAAATTAAAAGACCAGTCCACAATCAAGAATCACTTTAGAATCTAACTTAATCATGTCACATTGGTCTCATCTTGTCTCTTGTGTCCAAAAAAGAACCAGCTATGACTAAGAAATGCAGTGTCTTACACAAAGGAATATTTCTGTATGTGCAAATATGCTCAAGTCTAGGCATGTTTTGCTTTCTCTTGGGTACCATGCTTCTTTCCAGTGGCCTTCACTGAAGTATGGGCCACTAACCATCATATGAGATATAAAATCATGATGATGCATTTCTTTATCTTACCATTTATTGATTTAAAAAATATTTTATATTGGCAAATAAAAAGTTTTGCAACCTTACAGAAACTGCAACATTAATTCTGAAATATGTGCTAACTTTTCTTAAATTAAAATTATAATCTAATCATCAATAGCACCTTTGATTACACAAGACTACCCTGAATATTTTATAAGCTGAACTTGACATTTTTAAGACTAAGTCACCATTCTGTGAGGCTTTTCCCTTCACACTAGATTGATATAAAGGTAGGGAAATAATATCGTAAACAATAAGACAGCTTAGGGAGAGAGGTCCATGTTAATCAGTGTTCTCTTCTTGTTTGAGCTTCCCTTCTTCACTTTGTGTTGATTTAAGGCAGGAAACTTGGTATTCAAGGCAAATACTGATCAGAACACAATTTATTCAGTGTGGCTTTCAACTGCAGGATCAGAATATTTGCCTGAATGATCACTCAAGCTAAAATATGGGGAAGCACAAATGTTTTTCCTACTAATTACTAACTTGATTCTGGTAATTTAATATAAAATTCAATTAAAACTGTCTCTGCTGTGTTTTACTGGTGTATATAGATACTCATGTATTATATAACTTATTTAAAACTTACCTTTTAGGTTTTAAAACACAATTCTCACCCATTTGACATGCAGTCAACCCAGCAACATCAGTCAGAAGCCTTTTACCACTTTCCATATTGGAGCTATTCAAATGCTCTCAATATAAATGCTCATTTGCATGTTAACCCTCTGAAAACAAAACAGAAATTCTCAAGTGAAATTATAGCATCTCATTCACGAATTCAATTAGGTTAGATTTGTAAGAGTATAGCTTTTGGACAAGCAGTAGAGATATTTTCTTTCCATAATCTTTAATCCCTCAAAAATAACAGGCATCTAATTTATGTATGGACATGTTTTTAGAAATGCCATTGCTAAACTGTGAAGAGAGGAGCTACAAAATGAAGAGATGGGAGAATATGTGCAACTTGGAAAGTAGTCATCATCAATGTTATCATTATTATTTTTCTTAGAATTAATGCAGTCAAGGTTTGCAGAAGTTTGAAAAAAAAATGACAACATGTAACAATGAAGCTATCCAGGAAAGCATACCCATCAGGCCATGAACATTTAATGCTGGAGCCCAGAGGAGAGGTTAGAAGTGGGAGATGAGCACTGGGCAGGAGTTGGCCACTCCAACAGTAAGCTAAGGTATCTCTATTCTTTCAAGTTCAAAGAATCACTAATTTCACTCTCTTCAACTGATATATATAAAAGTAGGGTGCATAGAGATATGAATAAAGATATATATAAGAAAATAAATACAGATGAATTGCTCCCACTATCAAGTGAGTGAATTAAGGGACTAAGAAAACTGTGCATGAGATGCCTGGAATACACTTCTTCTTTGTATGTGCTGTGGATCTACTTTGCTCTATGTATGACACATATTTTCCAAACTATCTAAGGATGAAGCATGCTTCTTTTCTGTCTCTGAAAAAAAAATCAAGAAGCCATAGCTTTTTCTAAAAGTACAACACTGTTTCTCTTTCTGCCTTCAGCGTTTCCCCTCCTCCCAGAGCCCTATGTTCTCACAAATAAATTGGAAACTTTTGCATCATCCTGGGTTACCTTTTCCTATATGTATTTATCAGGAAAAGGGGATCACTGTTTGCCTCAGAGCAGTTTCTAGTGTACAATGGTCTTCAAGTGCATAATGCATCATCACTCTCCTTTGGCATGAGGCACATTGTCACAATGGTTTCTACTTCCATTAGCCTAACTCCTAAAGGCTAAGATTGGAATAGCTAATAGGGTTACAGAATGATTTTCAAGAGAAAAGTATGGAGCAAGAACAAAGAGGTACCTTTTTATTATTTGTAAAATACTGACAAGCATGTCTATATCACTCACCATCGGGGGAAAGTTCAACTAATACATCAAAACCTCAGAGATGTGAATGCCTCAGAAATGTCACCTTCATGGGAATCCTGTCTTGTCAACTGGTCAGAATGTTTCAATGTTTAAACAACCTTGCTGCTAATCTGACATTGATAGAAAACTTGCCATTTACATGAAAAGGCCAGCCTCACCCAGGACCTGATGTGACTTCCTGGGTAAGGAGCAATCTGCCTGTACACTATAGATATGGAAAGAGTAGCATATGGTGCATTGTATGTAAAGTAGCTACAAAAAAAATAGAGAGGTTTGGTGGAGAAGTTAAGATGATAGTACAACACTAAATAACCAACATTGTATTAATAAAGTCAATCAGCAGGTGACTACTAAGTGCTAAATAAGAGCCCTTGAACAATGAAAACATAACTCTCTGACTGTTAATAAAAGCAAAATGTGATTATGTTGGCCCTTTAAATCCATGAGCAGTGGAGGCATCTATTCAGAGGTCTACTGGATAGATGCAATAGTTGAAATTGGATGTAGATGTGAGGCCTCTTGAGTCTTTACTCCCTTATGTAAGTATTTGCTCCTATAATCCATAAGCTTCTAGTCTGTAGTCTTTATTAAAGTGGGAGATAAGATAAATAGAGATGAATAAGAAATAAAAAAGGGCAAATAAAATTCCCAGTGTAACTGATTGAGGGTCACAGCACATGTGTTCAGTGTCATTGAGTCAGGAACAAACAGTGGCTCTGAGAATATATTTTACTCAACAAGTAGTAGGATAAGCCTGATTTATATTGGCACATGAGGTTATTCTCATGATTATCTTCATCATCCATGTGCTTTTGTGAAAACTTAAGCTTTTATAAGTGTAACCTTCCAACTTTCTTTTTCATAATTCCTGACACCTTCTCAACTCATTCAAAAGCATTCCTGTGGCCTCCAGAAAAATTATATTGAGTGCAGAAATGTTAAAAGGTTATGTAAGTTAGTAATGTTTTAGTTTTATTTTCCTTCAAACATGGCTTTGGAGAACCCAAACACATGAAATTCAGGAGAGCAGGGTAAAAGAAAGGGTACAGAGCCTGAGCAGAGTGGGGAAGGAGTCAACATAGAACAAGAGCAAGACAGAGTTGAAGGACAGAGCGGGAGTGGTGAAACATGACGTGGAGGACATTCAAAATAGACGATGTGGTTGTTCTGGAACTTTGCTGAGCACTGCTGTGTTATTTTACTTTCTTATTAAGTGTTTTGATAAGATTTACTTATAGATGAATATTTTATCTTTTTGATATTTTCTTTATTTTATTAAAAATATATCTAAATTCTTTTAAATTATTTGATACTTTACAGAAAATCTCTCAGCATAAAGGCATAATGGGAAATGTCCTCAGCCTTAGGAAGAGCAGACTGTTGGTTTTTTTTCTCATATCAATTATCTCCCTTTTTCTTCAATAGACATTCCAGTTTGTAGCTTGACACATGGTCACATGGCACAAAAATTTTATGTCCTGTCCTTCCTCACAGCCAGGAGTGGCCATATGTCTAAGTTCTGGACAAGGACATGTAACCCAAAGTTGTGCTGCTAGCACAACCTCCTTCACATTTCAGTTTTCCCCTTGGTTGAAGTTCAAAGTTAAAGCAGTCATCTCGCAGTGTGAAGGCTCTGCTAATGATGACAGAGCAGACAGAGCAAGAACACATCTTGCTCCCCAGTGATCATGGATATCTTGGATGTCCACCTCCACACTTCTTTCTTCTGTGAAAGACTTAAACTTATATCTTATTTAAATCACTATTACTTTGCGTTTTCTGTCACTCACAGCCACACTTAATTCTAACTGCTACAGATGTCTACCATAATGCAAGCCAAAGTCATTTGTAATGGCAAAATGTTAAAAGCACTCCTTTAAAAATGGTAAAAAGCTTGAAAGAATGGCTCTGCTATTTTCTGAAACTGAATGTAATTTAGGGGAGTTTTGCTGTAGACCCAATATTCTGTCCCATGTATGAGGATAATTTTTTTTCTCATTAGCTGTCATTACATAACTAAAATTTAACATGTTCGAAACTTCCAAACCTGTTCTTCCTCCTTTCATTTCATAAAAGTCATTTTAGTGATTGGTATCAAATTACCCAATTCTGGATATTAGGATATCTTATTTCCTGGTCTTACTGTTTCTAGTCTCATTCCTTTCAAGCTCTCTTCATTGTGATATTTATACTATGATAATATAACCAACATAGCCCTTATACTCCCAATACCTGACTCTAAACTAATCATAGATCTTTATCACCTTTGGGGGAAAAAATGATAACCTCCTTTAATGACATAAAAGATCAGTGTCATGCATGGTACTTCATTTAATGAACTTTATCTTCTAGAACTAAGTCAGAAGCCACTTATTATATACTAGAGGCCCAGTGCACAAAATTCGTGCACAGTGGGGTGGTTCCCTCAGTCCAGCTTGCATCCTCCCCAGTTGGGGTCATCTGGCTCCTAAATGCTCACAGGCCTGCCTGCCTGATCACTCCTAACTGCCCTCCTTTTCCAGCCTGGTTGCCCCCAACTGCCCTCTCCTGCTAGCCTGATCTCGCCCTCAAAGACCCGCCTCTGCTGGCCAATTTGGTTCTGATTGGTCAGTTTCTATGTCAACCAGTGCCAAAAGCAGCCATTGGCTCCCCGCAGCCCTCAGATCTGGTTCTGTTTGGTCAGTTTTTATGCCAGACAGAGTCAGAAGCTCCACTTCCTAGACAGCCATTAGCTCCCCACAGCACCCACATTTGGTTCTGATTGGTTGGTGTCTATGCCAGTCAGCGTCAGAAGCTCCACCTCCTAGAAAATCATTGGTTTTTCACAGCACCCACATTTGGTTTTGATTGGTCAGTTTCTATGCCAGTCAGCATCTTCAGGCCTATCTTCGGGCCTGATCAGAGAGGTGAGGCCAGAAGAGAAAGAAAGGCCTGGCCTCTATCTCTGGGTCTCAGCCCCCTGGGGAGTCAGTGCTGGGTCGCCATGGCAACCCAGTGCTGCCTGAAGGACTTCCGGGTTGGTCAGCCTTTGATTGTGATCAGTCGTTACAACCCTGGGCTTTTATATATTAGGATAAGTAGAGGCCCAGTGTACAAAATTTGTACATGGATATAATCCCTAGGCCTGGCCGGCAATCAGGGCCAATTGGAGTTTTCTGGCTGACAGCAGGGGCCTTCCTTTATTCTGTGTTACCTCCTGCTGGTCAGTGCACATCATAGCAAGTCATCTAATTCTAAGTCTCCCAGTTGAACTCCCAAGGGGGACACTTTGCATATTAGCCTTTTATATATTCTTATATAGATAAGAAATCATCTTACTTCCCACAGCTTTACATAAACTATCTGCATGAAATAGTCTATTCCAGTTTACCTCTTTCTCAGAATCAGGGCTCAGAAAATTTCTAACGAGGATCAAACCAAGTTTGAGTGGAAATACAGTTTCACTGCAGAGTCAGCCACAGGAGTCATCCTTTTTTTCTCTCCCAAGTTTCCTCATCTAGGCAGAATGCTACTGCTCTTTCTGTGCCAATTAAAAAATAATAGCCGAATCTGTCCAATCTTCTCTGCTCCAGTGGGTAATGAACTTAATACTTCTACTGGAGATCCTGCATCTGAAGTTAACTGGGATGGTCACTGAGAGGATCACTTGGAGGACACTTGAACTTTTTCCATCTCCCTAACTAGATTCGTCTTCCTGTCCCATTATCTCATGTCATTTGATTGCTACATCTCCAGTAGGACTTTGTTGCTTTCATCTTGACAAGAATGCTTCTTCTAAGGAAATGTATTTGCAAGTTGCAATGAATACCATACCATTCATCTCACTGGGCATGGTTGTGAATAATGCTCCTGGAGGGTATATTTTGTGTATTACACAAAATGTAGTGTCTGGCATTCAGTAGGTAATCATCAAAATTTATTGACTGAATACAAAAATAGCTCCTTTTGATGAATCTATGTTGGATAATCATTTTATAGAATATAACTCTTCCTTTTGTTTGCATTATTTCATAATTGCTCATGCATGTCATGAACCCAATGGAAATATTCATACTTAAAGACACCTTCTTTTGTGTCCAACACATAGATAGCTAGACAGTGAATATTCAATAAAAATATTATTCTTGAAAAAAGTAATTATGATAATTTTTGTGTAATTAGCAAGAATTTTATATAAGCTAAGATCTATTATAACTGTGTCTCATTATTAATAGACTAGAACTAGAACCATTTGATAATGACAGAAAGAAAAAGGATATTAGAAAGGGAGGATGGGAGAGAGGAAAAAAAGAGAAAGAACAAAGGGAGAAGAGAGGGAATATTTCTGCTACCACTAATTTTAGTTCCAGTTTTCTACTAGCAGAATGTCCTTTCCTTGGATCCTCTTAAAGATAAATTGTCCACCTGCCATGAGAAATGCAATCTGCTTAATATAATTTCTTACAAATATGGGCTAGCAGATAATCTTTCTTCTAACAATTTTAAGTTATTTTATAGGACAGATATGATAAATACTCAATTCCTAGTTTAGTTCTCAATCTTATTGGCACATTCTAAAGTGTCCCAGTTTGGGATCTAGTCTCCCTTTTCCTTTCCCTTCTTTAAAAAATAACTTTCAAAACCCTACATGAGTTATAGACAAGGACTGAAATAAAGGTTGGATGATGGTCTACTTAAAAATTGATTGAAAATGGCTTTGTGTGTCCTGTGAGGATGGAAATGATAAAGAAAAACTCTGATTGGACCATTGTAGGACTAGACAAAGAAAAGACATTTGCTCGGGAATATAGAGATTTCTTTATTTGTTTTCTCTTATTTTCAAACCCTCTGTGTATATTAAGGTTTGCCTTGGAGACCCTTAACCTGTCAAGATTATAAATGATTATTGAGTTTGCCTATCAAATATCCAGTGCTGATTGGCTTGTCTGAATAACTTCACAGATTTGGGGTTGTCCTAAGAACCAACTATAAACTGACACCTCCCAAATCGCTCTCTCCAGAGGACCCAGGCTCTCACATCTCATCACTATCTGTTCTGATCTCTGCAGCACACCCTGGAAGGGGAAAGCACATTCTCTGCGTGGACACCAGAGCAGGCAGCATATTTATCGGCTGCTCCTCTGCATTCTCTAACAGTGTGTGTCATTTGATGCATCACATCAGGGTAATGCATGCTTAAGGCCATCCAAGACACCAAATGACAGTTTGGATGGCGCTGAGATTGAGGTGGTAAAAATGCAGCATCCTCTTCTTTTAGGGTCTTAGCTTGCTAATAAATCAAGCAAGTTAAGAAAGTGACTCACGTTGCTAATCAGCTTTCAACTATCTTTTCTTGTTTGTCACAGCACACATTTATTTTGTTTTGTTCGAAAGCTATATACACACATAATATTTCCATGATTAAAGATATTCCAACACTAATTATGTACTATCTATGTTAGTGTGTGTGTGTGTGTGTGTGCATCTATCTGTCTGTAGATATATCTGTGGGTATCTACATATATATAATCACCCTGCTTATTGACTCAGACATGCTAATTGTACTGAGCTACATGAGTCACTCCTCAATGCCCATATTCATGAGATTTTATTGTAAATTTAAAGGAAAAATGCTGGTCAGAATTCTGCACATATATATGATACTTGTTCACATTATGGTGGTCTTAATTTTTAAAATTTAGCCAAAATTTTATTCTTCATTATAATGGGGTCTTTTTTCTCTCCCATTGGTATATATTTGAAAATCTTTAAAAATAGCCTAGAAAAAAAAATGGATGTTACATTCTTTACCATTTGCTTTAAAAAGGATTTTTCCACTCGTTCATCTCCAGAAGGTCATATTTGAGATGTACAAGCCAGCCCTTCATTATAATGTACATGAAAGATTTTCTACTCAGCTTATCATTTGGTGTTTTATTAGGCAGTTTCAAGGTGGTATTGGCTTCTCAAACTCTAAAATGCACGATGCTGGGGGAAGCATTCTTGATTGTTGGACCCAGAGATGTACAGTCCCTAAACTTCATTCTCCTGCAATTATCATGATTTGTAATCGGTTTTCACTTTCTTTCTTGCATTCTTCCTCAGATTCTCTTTGCATTCTATTTCTATTGGTTTGTTTAAATACTGGGCATATGTCCATTTAAATACAAATAGAGCAGTCTAACTCGTATTTGCATTGCATGGAATTACAAGCAGGTGAGAGTTGAACAATTAATACTTCTTTTTTCTCAGTGGTGGTTCAAGCAGTGCCAATTTAATGCTGTTTAAGCTTATTATCTAATTGCATGCTTGTGCTAGCTTCAGAAACGCCATGACATGAAGGCAGACTTGTGCTGTGTTCCCTCCACAGTAGAATATTCAATTATTTGTTCTGACTCATGTAATTCCCTGTATTCCAAGCTTGTTAATGTCATTACAGAGCTGAAATAAAGTGATTACTCTTAATGAGTATTTATCCGATAGGTAAGGCAATGCCTGCACCCTCTAGCTGACAGTGGACGATTATGGATTTTGCTCCCTAGTCCTTTCTCTGCCCCCACTCCAAAGGCACCATCCACCATCTCATGACTTTCCTGTCAGGGAGGTAACATCGCATCGTGGTGTTCTGTGAAATACAGTCAGATGATGGGGGAGAAATAAAAATCTTCTTTAAAAAAAGGAAGAGGAAGGATTGCAACGTCCCCCGGCAGAGTTCCAGCTAATGACCACTGTTTCCACTAGCTGGCAGTGATGACAGCTTGGGCTAAGTGATAATGGCATGCCTGCTGTTGAGTTTGCCCACTTATGTTATTTCTCTTGACATGGTTCTGGGGAAGGCCTAATTTTTTTGACATTTGACCATGCAAATTTGAGTCCCGATACATTATTCTGCATTTACATCCTCCCAGTGTTGCTGTTTAAAATGTGCTACAAGCTCCAGGAGCTCAGCTAATAAAGGCCACCGAATGAAAGAAAGTTAAATATGAATGCAAGAGAGGACCTAATGAAGGGCTGGCTTGTACATCTCAAATATGACCTTCTGGAGATGAACGAGTGGAAAAATCCTTTTTAAAGCAAATGGTAAAGAATGTAACATCCATTTTTTTTTCTAGGCTATTTTTAAAGATTTTCAAATATATACCAATGGGAGAGAAAAAAGACCCCATTATAATGTACATGAAAGATTTTCTACTCAGCTTATCATTTGGTGTTTTATTAGCCAGTTTCAAGGTGGTATTGGCTTCTCAAACTCTAAAATGCATGATGCTGGGGGAAGCATTCTTGATTGTTGGACCCAGAGATGTACAGTCCCTAAACTTACTAAATATTGCACATCTTCAAATGCTGTGCTTGTTAGATGTAATAAAATCCTTCCATATTACAGATTTATGTGGCTTCTGGAGCCAATTAAATTTCATACTATATTGTTCTTGACTCCAGACCAAATTTTGACACTATAAATAGGGGGGGGGGAAATTAAATAGTCAATAATAATGGTAACTATACTTAATTGAGTTAAGAACTATCAAAAATAAACACTTAATCCTAATAATTATTAAAAAAGCTGAGTATTCACAAATCTTGTCATGTGCATCAGCATTTACATAGGGATTTCATTAAAATGTTCTTTTATTCTATCATTTGCAAAAGTTAAAAAGGCATTACTTTTTCCCCATCTTTATATTTGTGTTAATAATTGTTCAGTTCAGAAAATTATTATTTCTTCATACACTTTGGGCTCCCTGAGGGTTAAATGGGTTGCAAATGCCCCCCACCCCCCTCTAAGAGGAGAGAATTCCTATGCTATGAAAGCTTTCCTAAATCTAAATGATCTAAAGAGAAGAAGCAATCACCTTAGAATAAACCTTGCTAACAGATATACAAATGATAAAGCGCAGATGCTCAAGATGCAGTTCACAACTACCATGGTTTGATGTTGAGATGCTGAGTGTGGTTCTCGAAGCCACTATGTGGGGGCCTCCTCGCTGCTTCTCCCAGTGTCAGCTGCCACTATATCCACTATATGAACTCCTGCAAAACAAGCCAGAATGCTATTTTCACCTTTTTTTTGTGTGTGTAAAAGCAAACATCCTATTCAGATTTCTTTTTCTTTTCTTTTCTTTTTTTAAGCTAGCAAAAACAGGTACCAGTGTAGAAATTTCATAAAATCAAAGTGCTATAAAACAAGATTTTGTGAAGTTAGGGATAACTGTAAAAGAAACAGTTTAATAAAAAACAGTACTGAAATTGGGCTTTAGGTTTGTTAAGTATTAAAAGTACTCCAGAAAACCCTCATTCTAATTATTGAATAGCCAACATTTTTCTCCTTTTCTCTCTTTCTTTCTCTTCCTTTTACCCTCCTGTCTGCCCCACCCCCAACCCCTTTTATCCTTCTTTTTACTATTGTTTTTCCCATTTAGAGCACAAAAATTATATCTATATATCATGACACAAGTTAAATACTGAAGAGTTTACAAAAATAAATCAGACAATCTAAGCATAAGCCTCATGCAATAAAGAGTGATTAAGTGAATGTAGTAAGATCCGAAAGAAATACTTTGGTAAAAAAAAAATAAAAAAAAAAAATAAAATAAAAAAAAAACACATAAAATAAACAAACAAAAAGAAACACCTTATTGCCAGAGGTTGTCATTCACTTGAAGTCAAATTCAGAAAAGATAAGTCAATTTGTTTTTTCTGAAGGGGCTATTTTCCTCAGAGATTTCAAAAGTTAGTAAGCTCTCATATCCAATTCTGTGCCTGAATTGTTACTGTTGAGGGGCAAAGAGTTTCTAGTCCTTATTCTCTCCTGCCTGAATCTGGAAAGTACCAGAACTGAGTCTATACCAGAAAAAATAGGAGTAGCCATGGACTGCATTTTCTCTTTCACTTGGGAGATGACCAAATAGCTAGCATGATATTTCACTACCAGGTAACTCCTATACATGACGTCAACAATAGTTACAGAGGCAAAGAGATCATGTGGGTTCTAAGATATGGAATTAACTGTGCTCCTAAGATAGAATCCTGGCTCTATGGAGGAATTGGTAGAAGTACTTCGAATGTCTTTTCCCATCACTTTTGGAGTTATGCATACATAATAGAGTCCATGAATATGTGCATGATACATTTGTTTGTTCACCAAAAAATATGAAGCAGAATTTAAAATTTAGTTTTAAATATTCTCCTTATATTGAATTTAATGTTTTCAATCAATAGTAAATAAGTGAATGACAATGTTATATCAAGAGTTGCTTTTCAACAAAATAAACAAAAAGAGGTTAAAAACAACACCTGATTTTTTTCATTCTGCTGGCGGTGTAGGAGATGGCCTTGCTGGCACAGCAGTTAGTAGGTAGTGTTTTAAGATTTCAGTTATGGAAAGACATATCAAAATCCCCCTTTCATCTCTGATCTTCATCACTCTTAATTCTTATAAAACTAAATAGACTATGTTTGTACTAATAAATGCAAGCCCTTGCTGTGTGAAAGGTCTAAAAAATTATACTAGGAAGCAAATGGTATTGTTAGCCAGTAACTGCCACACATGGACTTCAAAGGTGCTGCTAATATCTCTTCAACTTCTCCAGTAATGGTCATCTATTGTTGCATAACAATAATAACCCAGCCATAGTGGCTTATGGAAAAACACATTTATCATCACACAGTTTCTGTGGATGAGGATCCTGGGTACAGACTACTTACATGTGTCTCCCAAGTCATGATCTCAAGAGGCTGCGGTTCCAGTATGGGCCAAGTCTAAGATCTTATCAAAGGCTGAGCTGGATAAGAAACTACTACCAAGCGCCCTCAGGTTGGTGTATAATTTGGTTTCTTGTCTGTAGGACGAGGGCTTCAGGTTGTAATCATATACATTTTCTCACCTTTGTCATATTCTATCAGTTAGAGGTAATTCCCAGTAAATCACTATGCCCACACTAAAAAGAAGGTAATTACACAAAGGCATGAATACCAGGAGGTGGGGGATCATGGGGTCACTCTCAGGTTCAGTACATCCTGTATGCATTTATATATTGAACATCAGTGAGTGGGTATTAGATGGTGGGCAGGCAATGTTCTAAGCAAGGTGAATAAGACCATGAAGAAAACAGTCATGGGGCTTACATTATAAATGAGAGAAAATACAGTAAAGGTTCTTCTATTTTTTTAATGATAATTGTTGTTAAAGTGAAGAAGAAAGAAGGAAGGAGGAAGAGGAGGAGGAGATGAATGAGTGGGGCAGTGAGGAGAAAATGAAGAAGGAAGGGGGAACAATGAAAACAAGGAAGGAAGGAAGGAAGGAAGGAAGGAAGGAAGGAAGGAAGGAAGGAAGGAAGGAAGGAAGGAAGGAAAAAAGGAAGGAAGGAAGAAAAGATTAGGAGGAATGAAGGAAGGAAAAGAAAAAAATAGTCTGATGGAAATAAAATATGTGAGTGAAAGCCCTAGAGCCAGCTAATTATGTATGTGCTAATAGAAAAGGCCTCTCTGAGATGGTGACATTGAACTATGTCTTGCATGATCTATGAAGGAAACAACCTTGCAAGGACCTATAGGTAGAGCTTTCCAGCTGGAAAACCAGAAAACACAATGGGCATGTGACAGGAACAAAAACGATGTGAACATGACCACAGCCTGGTAAGAAGAGTTACACATTAAAATATGTCAGAGGCAGACTGGACTGGGTAGGAACTTGAATTCATGATGACGAGTTTGGATGTTATTCTTAAAGCAACACAGGAAGTCACTGGAGGAATTAGCCTTAGATGGGCACAGAGACACTTTGTCCATCACAGAAGGCTGGAAGATGGAGTAATACTAAGATCCAGGTCAACTGGTACACTTGATGTTGGAATACTAAAACAAGTCAATCTGGTTGCATGTATGTTCTCAAAAAATAGAACACACACAAAAAAGTCATATGCTGAGAAAAATATGTTTGATAAAGAAGGTGGAAAATTATTATTTAGAAGAGTAAACATATTAAAGTGTAATTCAAATTAGAAGACGTTTGAGGGTCAGTTTGAGAACTTTGGTCATGAATTTCAGGTAACACTGGAAAGGGTGGTGAAGTGCTTTTTCTTTAGCCATGTATACCTGCTTCTGAACATGGGAAATTGGCTAATAGTTGTGGGTGTAAGTTTTGAATGCATAAGTGTGATTCCCCAAAATTGCAACAAAATTAAAGATGTTTTTAAGATGTTGGTTACAATGATACCCTAAGGAATCAAAAATAGAGAAGAAAAAATCAAGGATTTGATTAAGTGTGGAGATATGAAGGACAGACTGGGTCAATAGAAGGTAGCAATTATAGGGAAACTTTTTTTGGCATGGAACTTGCTTGGGAATATATTTCATACAGAAATGAAATATTGGAAAAAAAATTTCAATGGTGTTATTAGGAATGACTAAGTCAAAAATACAAACCTTAGAGACTATAGCTAAAGTGAAATGGATAGAGAGGAGATTACAGAATTCAGAGGCACCAGTATTACAAGGATCATTCATACAAATGTTGAGTTCATCAAGGAATATGTTATAATCAAAGGTCAAAAGAAATATTGTTACTTAGGGATTGCATTCGTTAATGAACTAAAGGGAGGTCATTGACAACTAGTGATAGAATGCATGTCTTAAAAGAGCTTAATTTTCTAATGGTATTTATCATTAAGAGAGCTTTACATTTCTAGTAGAAAACTAGATAATACAGATAAACAAAAGTTAAACACATTAAAAAGTTATTGCCTCACCATCCAGAGAGCACATCAACCTTTTACTACGTTTTCTTATAGATAATTGTCTAGTGATTTTTCTATGTGCACACATACACAGGTGTCTTAATCAAAATGAGATCTTACAGCACTTGCTATTTTTAATATTCTTGTTTTATTTTTTTACAAATAATCTTTTAGATTGCAAAATTCAGATTATATGTAAATTTTTCTAATTGCATTTAAAAGTACTCTTTCAATATAAGTTCTCAAGATCTAGGAAGAGCTTAACCTTTGTTAACAAAGCAGAACTGTTTAAAAACACACGCACAGACACTGATTGTTTAAAAAGCTCAGCCTGATGTCCTATAAACATTTTGTCTCTGCTTCCTCTTGGAGGCAATTATTATTTTTTTTTTACTCCCTGTATTATCATAAACTGGAAATTATACCTAAATACTGAAAATTAAATAGTGTTTGTAGGATAATACATAGGTGATGTTGAATTCTGGATGTTGAATCACATCAGTGGACATAATATTCATGTTAACCAACAAATTAGGATGTTGAAAGCACAATCCCTTCATTGTATAGTCTTCATATGGGGGAAGGGCATCACACAAATGTCCAGTGAATTAGTCTGCTCAGGTTACCATAACAAAATACTATGGATGACTTAAACAGCAGAAATGTTATTTTCTCACAGTTCTAGAGCCTAGAAGTCCAAGATCAAGGTGCTAGCTGTTGTGCTTTCTGGTCACAGCTCTCTTTCTGTCTTACAGATGGCTGCCTTCACACTGTGTCCACACATGCATTTTGCTTGGTGCACACTCACTTACACACACACATTTTGAAAATATATTATTTATTTTAAAAGTAACAATAATAAAACCTGCAAGGTTTTATCTTTAACATTGTAGTATAGGAACACTTTAGTATATGTATGTGTTGTGTTTATTTATCATATTCCATTTTAATGAGAATGGCTTCTTAATCAAAGGGCAAATTTTTATATTTTCAACTCAGGCATTCATTAATAATAATAATAATAATTACTATTATTACTATTATTATTATTATTATTATATTTTCACTAATGTTTCTTTTTCTCTTTCTCTCCAGAGACTCTTAGTATAGTTTAAATTTTCATCACTTACCCTACCAGGTTTTAACATTATACTCATTACTCCAATTTTGCTTCATTTCATTGATATTTTTATTTAATATTATAAATACATAATTCAGTTCTTTCTATAAAATTCTGTGGTTGTCTCACAGATTTCAAAACAGCCTTGGCTAATGTTGGTACAGGTATAGTATCCACATATGGCAACCCAGTTGGGGATCAGAGTGTAAATGACAGGTGGAAAAGATAAAAAATATAACAAAGCATCAGGCCAAGACTTAGCTGTAATCAAAAAAGCAAGGCAATCTTAGGACAGATTTCAAATCTGCTTGTAAGTGACATTTTTCTCAAACTGGCTATCTTAAGCCTCCAGTCTCCCTTAAGGACACTGTTAAACAATTTCACACAAAGTGAATATTCTTCTGCAGCACTTGCCATAACTACTGTTGAAATACTGTGTGCGTGTTTGTGGAATATCTCCCCACTAGACTACACACTTCATAAAGCCATGGCTAGTGTATGCTCTCACATTGTATCTCCTGCTCCATCCATAACAGACATAACATAAATATTTACAGAATGAATAAACTGATTAATGAAAGAATGGATAAATAAATGGCTGAATGACTAAATCTAACATAAGAAACTAAATTACATTTAAGGGAAGCTTTCTGTTTGGCTAAGAATTGAAGTAGAGCTTGAAATTACCTTGTAGTATACTAGTAGACCCTATTGTGCTATTAACAGGGCCCTGATAAAGTCTTATGAGGTCAGAGGCACCCTATGCCAATGCCTAGATTTTAGGAGACACTTCAGCAAAGGTCAGTCCACACATTCATAACTGGTCCTTCGGGAAAAATCCCTGATGTTTGTTGTGAAGGATGGGATGCCACTGGATCACTAAACTGCCATCCTGATGTTCTCATCCTCTCAGAGTCACCAGATTAAAAATAAAACCCAAAAATTGTGAGGATATAACATTCAGCCTTGTGAGCAGTTATATTATATTCTGTGTTCAGAAAAAAACTAGATCCAGCACAGTCTGGGCAAAAGAATATCCACACATCCTAGCAGAAGGAAGGCCAGGTATTAATCAGTCATTCCACCAAAGGGTGCATAAATACCAGTCAGATGGCTGGTCTTTCCCTGCACAGGCTCCACAAAGTGCAATAGAATCATTAAATAGTAAGTTGTAACCACGCCTAGTTTTTGTTTTGTTTTGTTTGCTTTATATTAATTTACTAAAAAATGGAGGTGCTGACGCTAATAGTGTGGCATGAAAAGTTTTGTGAAAAAGAATATTTTGTATAAAAAAACAGAGTACATGTGAAGGCAGCAAGGTAGGACCATTCTAGGCATGTTAGTGGAGCCACAAGAAGACCAAGGTGGTGGGAGATAAGTAATTTGTAACACAACTTTTTTATTATTGTTGTTTTTCCTCTACACTTTGCTAAGTGCTTAGACTTAAAAGACATACAGAACTCCTTAGAGGAAATTTATTATTCAATAGGAATGTTTTACTTCTCTATTGAAGCTTGAAGGAGAAAAGCTAGAGTGAACAGAAACCAGTAACTTTATATTCAATGCAGAAGATGGTTATGGTCCTTCCTCAGAGTAGCTCAGAATTCCTAAAACTTGCCAGATATAAATTAATAATGGGAGGCAGATAGAGTGCCTGAGCTTGTTCTAAATAGCACAAAGATTCAAAATTATTTTAATAGCTATTTATTCATATTCAACCTTTGCTTAGTCCAAGACTGGTCAAGAAGTTGTTTGCACTGTCAAGCGGTTTGCCTAAGACTGAGAAGCGCAGAAGTTCAAGACATATCAAGAGGGAAGGATTTCTAATAACTCCATAAAGAAACTTTCATAAGGGTACAACATCCATCATGTTGTCACCAATTTTATGGTTAACACCAAATTTGAAAAGATCTTCAATAAAATTTGAAATCTAAAATGTGCTTCTCAAAACATATTTCAATACATCAACATTCTTCAGGATTTCATCAGTGGTTATTGCAACTGTGTCTGCAACAAGGGAAATCTGTTTAAGAATATGTCACCATGGTGAATTTTTAGAAGTTCTGAAGACTGCTTATAGCAGAAACCTGGGTGGATGAAATATTTTATGTTAAAGGAGTTGTTTAAAAAATAAAATAAATACATAATTATAAAATAAATTGCTTATATAATAATGGTGTGAATTATTTTATAAATTATGTTAAGTAATAATAGTGAAGGATATCATACCCAGGGAATCATTTTGATGAGTAAATGAGCAGTAAAATTTCCACCTGAGAAATTTTTTTAAAATATGTGTAAGTCAGTTCAGGACTAAAATGAACAAGTAGAAAAATAACCACTGGTAAATACATAATCTTAGAAAAAATGGACTAAAGTAACTTTTTAGCAATTCGGTTGTCTTTGATATTCAGTGTTTCCAGAACAATGAGAATAATTAGTACCATGGCTCTTATATCACAATGCTCAGCAAAGCCTAAACACACACTGTGCATGCCATATAGCAGTAATACTGGTTCTGGAGGTCTTGGAGGTGTTGGAGAGCCATTGTTTAGTGCTTCAGATCATTCTTTCAAAAAGGCATTTGTGACTCAGGACACACAGAGTGATTCACTTATCCAGTATTCAAAGAGTTCAATCAGAAATGATGAGATATGAATTGGGAAACAAAATGTGAATTCTGGCTAATTTGAAGAGTGATGTTCTGCTAAAGTAACAGGGGTAGATGAAATCTGTTGACAAATAGGGCTAATATAAAACCACAGATGGTACAGACGGTATAGAGTTTCTTCAAAAAATTATTAATGGAACTGCCATTTGACCCAATGATCCCATGTCTAGGAATATATCCTAAGAATCCAGAAACACCAATCAGAAAGAATATATGCACCCCTATGTTCATAACAGTGCAATTTAAAATATCTAAGATCTGGAAACAGGCCAAGTGTCTATCAATAGATGAGTGGATAAAGAAAAATGTTAGACATTTACACTGTGGAATACTGTGGTTTTAGCTAAGCTCTCTAGAGTGTTTCTTTCCCTTATCTTATTGAGCTTCTGGTTTATCTGCCTCCTTTAGTGTTACAATAAGAGGCTAACCTCTACTAATTGCTAGGTGTCTTCCAGCTGTTTTCAACAATGCCCCGTCACATGATTGCCCCACCCTCAAACCAATTAAATATATGATCCTCTGAAAGACAGGGGTCCCTATTCTTGATGCTCTCACAAACCCTCAGAGGGATTTCTTGGCTATCTCTTTTCTTATTATCTCTATGAAACTTCACTGATGTAGAGCTTGAGGTATATGTATGTGCAAGTGTGTGAATGTTTGTGCGCATGTGTGTGTGTTTAGACTACATGTGTCAAACACAAGGCTTACGGGCCAAATCCGTCCCGCCAGGCCTTGCAATGCGGGCCGCACCGCGCTGTCATCACTGCACTCCGCTGCGTTCCATCACAATGACAGTTTATGACTATTCAGTAAAACCATTCGGCCCGCGATTTAGGCGGGATTTTAGATTTTGGCCCCTTCTCTGATTGAGTTCGACACCCGTAGTTTAGACCATGAAAAATATTCCCCAATATGATGTTCTGTAATTATTATATAATTCCAAATGTCAATGAAAGGAATTTCCTTGTCATTTTTGGACAGTGAGTTCAAGAATAATAATCAGGAGTAAAGGCAGGACCTGGCAACTATCTCCTAGGTCAGTGGTCTGCAAACTGTGGCTCTTGAGCCACATGCAGCTCTTTGGCCCCTTGAGTGTGACTCTTCCACAAAATATTATACCATGTGCTGGTGCGCATGTACAGTGCAATTGAAAATATACTGCCACTTGGAAGTAAACTGATTTGGTTGAAGGTCATGCCTTCTTTAAAGCTGTACTGTTTTCTCCCTTCCTTCTGGAAAATGTTCCTCTCCTGCCAATTCCCTGTAGAGTGTCAGATATTGTCCTCAGACCAGGACTTCAGTTTAGTATAGTAGCTAATGTGTCTTTTCTGAGTGCTATTAAGATAAATCTCTTTTTTCCACTGACCTGTGGGTGGCCACCATCATCCAGTGTTCATAGAAGAGGTAAGTGTGTTTCATTTCTCTCTGTGGCTTTTACTTTATCTGTGATAGCAAACACACATACTTAGCATTGTTGCTTATGGTGTACTCTTTGATTCTTAAATACATTGAGTGATATATAATTGTTCTCCTTAACAGAAGTAGAAATTAAGGTTTAGATAACCCAAGGTCATAGAACAGATAGAGGACACCTCGTTGGCATTTTAGAAATAAATATGTATGTATATATGTATCTATAACTGGCAGTCACAAGGAAGGAAGGAATTGTAAATTATACCGGGTCTTTGGAGACAAATATCTATCATTGTTCAGTTGTACCTGCAGCTTAATGATTTCTCACATCACCTTGCTAGCTACTGCTCAGTGAGAACTGAAGCAGATTGGTCCCTATTATCTAAAATGCCTCCATCTCTCATGCACACATTTATAAATGCATATAGGAAATGCACAGAGTTAAAGATAATATGTTAGGAACATTAAACCAATGTCTGAATGGAGAGAAGGAAAGTAAGATTTAACTTTAAAAGGAAATTTAAAATCTTGCCATATTATTATCCACTTTAGGACTCTAAATATACGATGGCAGGAGCCCTGAGAAGTATATCCACATTACCGTAAATTCCACTTAGATCGTGATGGGGATTAGTGTGAATCAAAAACCAAGCCCTCATCCCGTGTGGAGTGGCAAACACTCGCTGCAGCTTCATTCCCACTAATCTGGGGCTGCTGAGTGATCTTTGATCACACCAAGTATTACAGATGGAAAAGTACTCTTTTCAAATCCCCAACGTGTTTCCAACTGTCAATAAAATCCTTTTTAAGTGTCAGAAGCAATTGCTCTGGTTTGCTCTTATACGGCGGCTAACCAGAGCAGCACATCTCAGTACTTCTAAAGCAAAACAACAACCAAATGGTGTAACTGCAGGCCAGAATTCTGACAGGCACAGTCACCCTAGGCTTTAATGGCATTAGGGATTCATTTCTAAAAACTGCCACTTATGTAAATGGGACTTTAAAGATTAGGTATTTCACTCAGCAATACCTTATCTGGGAGGCAAAACAACCCCCACTTCCACCCGGAATTAAACAAACAAATCACACAGGTTACGCGTCGAGCCAGATGTTTCACTTCACACAGAAAATGAAGCGATCCTAGTTTCTAGAACATGTGATAAACATTTTAATATTTGGAAGTTTATGAACAAAGGATGTCTTACATGTAAAAGATGATCTCAATGAAATTGGATTCTTCCCCATAAATTATACAAGATGATGGTTTGCAGTAATAATTGATGTAATAAAGTAGCTGGTAAAAAGAGAAACTATTCCCCAAACTAGATAAAATAAGCAATTACCCTGCTATCAGAAAGCTCCATCAGTGGGAAAGTTGTCTGTGTCAGAACAGGACCCAGAAACCCTGTTGCACTTAAGCATCAGAGGCCTTGGTCTTATTATCTTTCCAGTATGTGCATGTATAATAAGCTTCTCCAACAAATGAAAGGGGGATGTTTCTGGCAGAACGAAAAATGGTGATAAACTGTGTCCAGATGATTAATTCACAGAAACTCTCCATCACACGGCGACGACATATGCCCATCTCCTCTGTTGTCCCCGTGGAGATTTTCCTACTAAACGTATGTGCATATTTTTCATGGCCACTGATATTTGAATTGCAGCCTGCTCCCATGCAGAACATGAAACACTTCAAACTGCATAATGCTGACTAAATTATCAAGTCTCCAGTGGCCTGAGGTAGCAATAGCCATAATAATGAGTGTGCTTAAGTGGTTTGTGTGGATCTCCCCGCCCCCAGAACTTTAATGCCCCGACGTATCTATCACATTGGGTTTTTACCCCCCTCCTTTCCCTGCTAGAGATGGCCCCACATATATTACTGGCCATTTTGTGTTGGAAAAATGTGATAGTCTGTCACTGAACATGAATGGGAAGGAAGAGGAAAAGTGGGGATGGCCGATGGATACTCATGGTATAATTAGAATGAAACAGTCCGTTGGCATGTTTTTCTCTATTGTTATTGCACCTTAGTTTAGAGCTGAAGTTACTTTTAATGCTATCATCTACCTGTACATCTAAAATTGGTGCATCAACCTTTAATGACTTCTCATCTTTGTAGGTATTTTGTACTGATCATTTCTTGAGGAAAATGGAAAAAAAAAATACCCAAAAAGTGACTGTATACATTTACTAGGTTATTAACTAACAGCACATTTGCAAAAATCCAATGTCATTCTAGTCTTGTTACATAGTTGTGCTCATTAAAGCACTCTTTTCAGCATTGGATTAAGAAAGAGTAGTTCAACAATGTAAGTAGTTTTTATACCACTCACCACATTTTATGTAACTACTATGGGCGTAACATTGGTGAAATAGCTGCTTTAGAGTTAGCAACAAAAATACCATGTGGCCAGGATCTGAGCAAAGAGGATCCCTTAAGGAAAAGACCTGGACCTACGGTAGATCAGCTACAGACTGGACAGGAAAGGTGTTGTGTTCACTTCCCCCTCTACAGGATTTATATGTTTTGTTTTGTTTTTTTATTCATTAACTCATTTATTGCCTAATGTTCAATTGTTGAACCATGAATTAGATTTGAAGCTGTTTTAATTTTACCTTCAACATTTCTTTCTAACCTTTCTTTGTTTCCCACTGTTCCTTGGTTTGCATGATAAGGTTATTTTTAAATTCAGTCCCACTAAAATAATGCTACAGGTTTGAGGAAACTAAGTGGGAAAAAGTTACCTATTCATCAACTATTTATTTATTGCTTAGTGATTGCTGGGTGTTTATTTAAAGATTTATTACCCAAAGAATACTTTTTTACAAGTATAATCCACATAAAATAAGCAAATATGAATTAGAAGGAAGACTAAAAAACTGATTTATATACCCCATCCTCTCTAATACACAATCTTCTGCTATGTGTCAGATAAGTGATATTTTAGAAGATGATGATGGGTACCTGTGCACTTGGGAAAGCCCATTCCTCTGTGAACCTTATAAAGCATTTGAAGAGGCTGTCCAGCTTCAGGTGGGTAACTTTCCACATCTGAACCTCCCTTTCCACATTTGTAGGTGGAGACACTCTTTGAAAACTTTGGCCTAAATATCCCTACATTAAATATAGAATCTTAGATCTTTTAGTCCTTATAGTTAAACAGTCCTCACATTCGTGACCTGTGGCCTGAAAATTCTGGAGTCAATGGATATATTCTAATCAGGTACATCACTCTAATCAGGTATTTCACTTATGGTGAAAGAGCACTTGAAACAGATTGGGGCACTTGTTAAGTGTTTTGTAAATTATAATAGTTCCATCAAAAAAGTGGCCTTTTTAAGTCTTGATCTCTCAATCCCTCTTTCTTCTTAAACTACTTCGGAGAAATGGGTTTCACTTATCTTCACATTTTTCCACTAAAACATCCCTGAATCGGAACTCTAAATTATTATGACTGGGTTTGGAACAGTAAAGAAAAATGGAACATTTCTAAATCTTTTTATTTTATAAAACTTTATTAGAAAATAAAATTAAGTTGGTGTACTTATCGCCTACACTTAAGCATGCAAATAAATTACGGAACATATGGGTGAAGAAAAATTCTCGGCAGGGTCAAATCCATATGAGATTCTCATTACTACTAGATCAAGCTGTCCTCCAAAGAGAGCCAGCTTAGATCAGCTTACCGTTGTTTATGTACTTTACAAACTGAGCAAGACAAATAGTGTGTTAAGGCTTTATGGACTTGTTATGACAGCTAATTTCGTATCGCCTGACATAGTATCTGAGCAAACGTACAGATGTTCATTCATTTTCACTCCACTGTAGATACTGTAAATTGAGTACCTCTGGAGGTCCAGTCATAATAGCTGACAAACATTCCAGCTACCCACAAGAATGGAAGTTGTAAGTCACAGGGCTTCGACGTGGAATGTTAGCCCAGAACTCAGGGACTCATGCATCTTGTTAATGACTTCATGGCAGAACTCTTGTGTGGGTTTGCTATGGCAATCTAACAGGGGACTCAGAGGACACCTAATGAATTAGCCATAACTTTAATTTAAATGACATAAGACCTGAGAAATGGGCAACTTCTGACTGCCTTTGAGTTTATAACCCTCTCCATGAAACCACCGCCTGTGACCCAAGCCTTGTCTTCGTTTTCTCTTTTACCAGGATTTGTTCCTGATTTTAAAAGGATCAAAACCTGTTACTGAACACAGTAGCATGCAATCTCTCCAAAAAATGCCACACCTGCCTATAGCTGAAGCATTTTTCTCTGCTGTGGAAGCCAACCCATCCTTCCAAATAGATGATTTTCCAAGTGTTTTTATCTGCAAAACGGTGTCAATATTTTTTTTTATTCACAGAATAACATCGTGAGACTTTATATGTGGTTTAAATTAAAATTTAAGACCTAAAAAATAAAATAAATTTTAAATATTGTCATTTTATTAAATGGAATGTGGAATTATCTCATAGCCTATAATATACCAAAACTTCCATGTAGCTATTTTAACTGCTTATAATCCCCCAGACTTCATTACATGGTGTTTGGTTTTCTTGAGGTACATTTTGAACATCCTTGAAAATAAAGGATTTTTAAGAAAGTTAAGTATAGCTTTAATCCCATTAAATATCTATAGTCAGATGGATTTTTGTTTACATTGAGTGTAAAACTTGAAGTATTTATATTACATTTAAGAGTCTAGTAACAAATCAGTGTTCTGACTTTCATGAAACAGTTGCAAAGTTTTCCATCTTATTGGAATGATTGCTACCTCTGGAAAGATCCTGCAACAAAGCTTTATATCTGAGCCTACTTTTGTTTAAAGTCATATATAATGACTTTCCCTATAGTTTATTCAATTAATATTTAAATGTTCTTATTTTCTTATAAAACATTTATGTTAATGATGTCAATAATAGAAAAATATATTTTTCTCAAATTGTCTGCTCTGTAAGTTTTTATATTCAACATTTCTATGAAAATTATAACCTGTCTGTCTCTCTCTGGGTAATTTTTTCACTAACTAGGAAAGAATAGAGTACTGAAAAAGGTCACATTGATGACAAGGAAACTCAAGTGTCACTTCCTACTTGTGGAGCGTGTGGAGCAATAAATAATGAGTCCAACTACCAAATAAACATGTTCTGGAATGAATTATTTCAGATATACTTCCATGTTAGCTCTGGTATTTTATATCTGAAGCTATTCCATGTGTCATAAATGCATTAACCAGAAGTGACTTCTGCCAGTAAACTTCAGAAAAGTAGCACTGGCTCCTAAGCATGCCTCAGGTGCCTTTTGAAACTATCAATTGTTTAGCATCCTGCACTCTGAGTGACCATCTATACATGGGGCATCCAACTTCTGTCTGCAGTTTACCTTGTCAGACTTCATCTCTTTTAAGGGGTCTGGAGTGTCTCAAAGATGAAATGGGAACATTGCAGGGGACAGTGTGTCATAATGGGAGAATATGTGAATCTTGGCCCTATATGGGATCATCTACCTTGGGTAGGGTACAAATAAATACAGCTTATCAGTGTGACAGTCTATAACCCAACTATCAGAAACACACACACACACACACACACACACACACACACACACACACAAAATATATGTAGTATTATAGTGGTTCACTAATTTTTATTTTTATTTTTTTTTCCATTTTATTACTACTCTATCTCTAGTTTTTCCATGTGGACATGAAGCTTGATTCTCTCAGTGCTAATGAGAGATGTCTAATGAGAAAACCACATATTCCACCAGTGTCTGCCACAATAAACCTTTTCAGTAATTGATGTACTGCAGTGGATCACATCTCATTACACTGGGTAACTTCATAAACTGATTTGACAAGTTATTTGACCACATGATTCATCAACTTCAAAAATGGTTTTGGGTGGTGAGCAGATCAGCAATGTGAGCCATTTTAAAGGTAAGTAGAGAGAGTAATTTGCATGATTTCATAAATAGTTAAATACTTTGGATACCTTTGGCATGATGAAAATATACCTGCAGCTCACATTCTATCTGGGCACATGCCATAAAACTGGATATGTTACCTGTTAGCCAAGAAGCAGGACACATCTTAGAGAGAAGATATTCTATATTCTATATGCTATGGGATTTGGTGTTAAAGCCAAAAGTTCTTTCCCTAAATCTTGGCTAAATGTAATGGTGAGGTTGTCATTATATAGAAGAATAAGCAGGCAAGAAATCTTCACGTGCCTGTTGTAAACCCCTAGGGATCCTCTCTGCCAGTGGAAACTTTTTGACCAGATTACTGCCTATAGAGTAACTTTATATGGAGAAAACAGATAATATTTATGCTAATACTTACACTGTGAGATTCTATCATTGAAACTTTGGATTGGTGCATTGGATTTTGGTATTTTTCTCTTTATGCAATTTGAATCACTATATATGAATATTTATGATAACAAATAAGGTATTTTCTACTTAGGGCATGTTTTTGCATTAAATCTCTAAAAAATCAATACACTATGGATTCCAAATGGACTAATGGTAAGATAAAACTACAAAATAAGATGAATTTTATTACTTACTTACTAGTGATGAACTTCTTACTTGACACACAAATATAATTTGTTCCTCCATTAGTGATAGCTACCAACAAAAGACCTGAGGAGTAGCTTGGAAGGTGGGTAATTTGAAATTAGAGTTTAAATCCTGTTAAAAGTCAGATAAAAAAAAAAAAAAAAAAAAGTCCCAAATTCAGACACATTATTTGGAAGAGGAAAAAGAAGAAAATATTTGCAGCCCCATAGAGATGTCAGTTTTTCAGTGTCTGGATATAGTTCTGAGAACCAGTTAATCCCATCTTTCAGGCTGACGTGGCTTCAAACTGAGTACCACAGCCCACATCCCAACTCACCAGGTAACAACTGGAGTCAAGCTGACCTACCATATCCCATAGGCCTGATCCTTATCACTGTGTGAGATGTTAGCTGTCCATGTCATCTCTGATTTTCAATATGGCTGGGGAACATGTCCTTCCACTTTGATGTCAAAAGCCCTGCTTCTAAGGGGCACTTGACTTCCCACCAGGACTTTTGATGCCTTCATGTTCAACATCCTGACTCTGCCTCTTTCACCTCACCACACCTCCAGGTGTATCTGTTCATGGCAATTTGTCTACCCAAATGTGTTCTCCTATCATAGGAGCCATCAAGGTTCAAATAAGTCCTTGCCCTCCACAATATGAATCAATTACAGAAATCAAGTCACACCCAGCATTTTCTTCCATCATTTAAATTCTGCCATTGACCACAGCCTCCAATCCTGCCATCCTCAGAGTTTCCCTCTCCCATGACACCTGTTGCTGGACTGCACAGAGCTCATGTTATTTCTTACATAAAAGTACATTTTTAAATCATTGTCACTTTGCCTTTCCTCTAGCCCAGCATCGCTTCTCAGGTAGTCAGTCTGCTGAGAACAAAGCCAACTTTCTTGCCATACTGGCATTCCATTGTACCTACCCACCAAATGCCAGCCTTAGTCAGTGTTTCTGTATTTTATTTTTTGGTGCCAACACCAAAACTTACAAAAGAATCCCACACCTGTACAGATAAAGAGCTCTAAAATTCTTGACTTCTAATCTAAATTTTAACCTAAACCACCAACCATCCTCCCCTCTGACAGCTATCCATCTGTTCTCTATATCTATGTCAGTTTCTGTTTTATTTATTAGTCTATTTTCTTTATTAGATTCCACATATAAGTGAAGTCATATGTTACTTGTCTTTCTCTGACTGGCTTATTTCACTTAGCATAATACTCTCCAGGTCTATTCATGCTGTTGCAAAAGATGATAAATATTTCCTTCTTTAAGGCCAAGCAGTGTTCAATTGTATAAATGTACTATAGCATTTTTATACTCTCATCTACTGATGGACACTTGGGCACTTTTTAGTTTGATGTAGTTCCATTTGCTTATTTTTTTTTCATATTCCCTTAATCAAGGAGATATATCAGAAATAATATTGCTATGAGACATGTCTGAGATTTTCCTGCCTATGTTTTCTTCTAGGATTTTTATGGTTTTGAATGTAAGATTTAAGTATTTAATCCATTTTAAGTTTATTCTTTTATATAGTGTAAGAAGGTGGTCTAGTTTCATTATTTTGCATGTATCCAATTTTCCCAACATCATTTACTGAATAGACTATATTCACCCTATTGTATGTTCTTTCTCCCTTGACCATAAAGGCATGAATTTATTTTTGGGATTCTCTATTCTGTACCACTGATCTATATAGTCTGCTTTGATACGAGTACCATGCTGTTTTGATTACTATGGTCTCATAGTATAGTTTAATATCAGTTAGTATTATTTCTGCAACTTTGTTCTTTCTCAATATTGCTGTGGCAGTCGGGGTTTTTTTGTGGTTCCATACAAATTTTTGAAATATTTGTTGTAGTTCTGTAAAATATGCCTTTTATGTCTTGATACGAATTGCATTGAATCTATTTATTGCTTTCATTAAATGGGCATTTTTAACAATGTTAATTATTTCTACTCATGAATATGGTATATGCTTCTACATATTTTTATCTTCTTCAATTTCTTTCTTTAGAGTCTTGTAATTTTTTGAGTATAGATATTTTATATCCTTGGTATGGTTTATTCCTATGTATTTTTATACAATTATAAATGGAATTATTTTCTTAGTTTTCCCTTCTGATAGTTCAGTATTAATGTACAAAAATGCAATTGAATTCTGGATATTTGTTTTTTATTCTCCTACTTTACTGAATTTATTTATCAGTTATAGTAGTTTACTGATGGAATATTTAAGGTTCTCTATATACAGTATCATGTCATCTACAAATAATGACAATTTTACTTCTTCCTTTCCAATTTGGATACCTTTATTTCTTCTTCTTCTCTGATTGCTATGAATAGGATTCCTAGTACTATGATGAATGAGAATGGTGAAAACTGACATCATTTATAATTGAAGAAGAAATGAACAGCTTCCTAAACAATAAAAAGCTAAATGAGTTTGTTACCACCAAACTAATATTTATTCCAGGATGCAAGGTTGGTACAATATCTGCAAATCAATAAATGTGATATACCCCATAGACAAAATGAAGGATAAAAGCTATATAATCATATCAATAGATATGATTAAAAGTCATTTGTTAAAATTCAGTATCCATTTTTGATAAAAACTCTCAGAGGTAACATATCTCAATGTAATAAAGGCCATATACAGTATAGCAAACTCACAACCTACGTCTTACTCAATTCACAAAAACAAAAAGCTTTTTCCTTAAAATTAGGAATAAGACTGAGAATAAAACCCTTGTTTTTTGTGTGTTTTTAATTGATTTTACTGGGGTGATGTTGGTTAATAAAATCACACAGGTTTCAGGTATACAATTCTACAATATTTTATCTGTAATTGTATTGTGTTTATCACCCCAAGTCAAGTCTTCTTACATCACCATTTATCTTCCCTTTACTTTCTTCTACCTATCTCCTTCCTTTCCCTCCCATCTAACAATCACCATAGTGTTGTCTGTGTTTCTGAGTCTTTTTTTTTTTCTTTGCTTAATCCTGTTACCCTCCTCACCCAGCCCCCAAATCCCTCCCTCTAACAGCTGTCAGTCTGTTCTCTGTATCCATGAGTCTGTCTCCACTCTGTTAGTTTATTTAGTTCATTAGATTTCACACATAAGTGAAATCATATGGTACTTGTCTTTCTCTGACTGGCTTATTTCACTGTTCTCTATTCAAGTTATTTAGTAAAAATACAACAAAGGCATTCCAAAGTTTAGCTTGGAGTGCCCTCTGCTGGTCATAAAATTAAAACTACATAAAGCAATACACCTGCCTACTCAAATACACAGGTTGAATTTGTTATTCTGCTTTAGTTAATTGGACCACACCGATTACTAATAGGCCTTAAATTATAGTCTTATAATCATAAACAGATGTTTCATATAAGCTTCTCTTAAAATTTATTGTTTAGTGAATAAAAAGCTTGTAAAATTTTAAAAAGTGTTTTCATAGGTGGTATTTAATATAAAGATAAAAAATTTAGTGTCTAAGGTGGATATGGCAACTAATATATAATGTTATGAGTTGATTGGTGTCCCCCAAACTTCCTATGTTGAAGTCCTAATAATGTACCTCATAATGTGACTGTATTTGGAAATAGGTTCCTTGCAGATGTAATTAATCAAGATGAGATCATCCTGGAATAGGGTGGACCCATAATCCAAAATGACTGGTGTTCTTATAAAAAGGGACAATTTGAACACACACACACATAAACAAGCATCCACACAGGAAGAATACCTTATCAAGGTGGAGGGGTAGAGAGAAGCTCCTACAGGCCGAGGGATGCCCGTACGGCAGCAAGCCCCCAAGCACCAGGCAAGAGGCCTGGAGCAGATTCTCTCACAGCCTCAGAAGGAACCAACCCTGCCCACACCATGATCTCAAACTTCTAGACCAAATCTATAGGAGAGAATAAATTTTTGTTGTTTGAACAATCTAGTTTGTGGTACTTTGATATGGCAGCCCTTGTAACTAAGACAAGTGTAAAGTTAGAAATGCAAAACTTATAGCACCTGATAATAGTGGTGGACCCAGGGCCCTGAAGGTGCTACCTGATGGGAGACTCCTACAGGCTTCTGTAGTCCCTGCATCATGGCCACTGGCATAGGAAATAACAGGGTAGATGGTATGGGGGGGGCGGGGCAGAGTTGATTCAAACTCAGATCTATCAGCTCCCTGATTTCACTCTCTTTCTCTTCTGGACTGTGCTGCATCACAGTTCTGGTGTCTGTGAACATGCATGTGTGCACATGTACTAGTATACACACATATACACATGCATATGCAGAGGAACACATGTGCACACAATCACAAAATACTGATATGCGTGAACATTTCCCTGCATGTATATACATGCACATGTGCACATATGCATGTACCTGTACAACTTCACACTCACACTCTCATACAAGTACACATGCCCACATACTCACATTCACCCTCTCATGTGTGTGCACATGTGTATGCACATACCACACGTGTGTGCACATGCCACATATTAATGCATACACACAGTTATTCAAACAGCACAGTAACTAGAAAAAAGCCACACTCATTCTTAGAAAAACAATCACCACCTGCTGTTAGTTGCCACTTCTGTTTCTCACAGTACAAGAGGCCAGGTCCTTAACCAGCCAGGGTGGAGTCAAGGGCAGGTGTGCAACAGCAACTGAAGAACCAAAGGGTGTTTGGGGGCCAGTGGCCTGGTCCACAGAGATCTCAGCCCTGCTATCCCGGTTAGCTCTGCATGCTACCTCAGTTTTCATGCATTACTAGCTCCCTCCAGTTAGCCACAGATTCTTACTCCTTTACTTCTTAGGTCAATGTGAAGTCACAACTAATAGGCTGAGGAGGCTGTCACCAGGGCTTCATCAAGAACATGAAGCAGTAGCTCCAAGAAAGAATCTCATGATCCTGCCTTGACTGAGGACTGGCAATGGGACCACCCCTGGCTCAACCAGCCAATCATGGAGGATGTGAGTGCTTCTGTGCCAATAGGCATGAGTGTTATAAATGGAAATGACTGGAAAACCAGGAGCTGTGAGGTTGGGAGCCCAGCCTTGGGGGACAACGAGGTGGGCTCTATCTGAGCCCTGAACTGCAGGAGAGAGCTTCCCCATTTCACTCCCTCCTCCCCCCACCCCCGAACCCTTGAACAAGGTTCTATAAGGAATAAGAAAACCAGAACATTCCTAAATGAACCATAACAAACATGGTTTGAGCCTCGCTCTGACCCAGGCACCACGGCACCTGCCTTGCACTCAGGATTTCATTTAAAATGGAAACAGTTTTATGAAGTTTAGAAACAAGTCCAAATGAAGGAATATGCTACTTTCGTACTTATTTGATATGTATTCTTCAAGTATATGTGGAAATATAATAAAATGGAAAAGATAATTCCAGGAAACTCTCTCTCACCTACTAGAGCCTCAGCAAGTGGGCTGCTTTAATTACACTGTCAGGTCACTAGGCTCTGGACTAAAAGGGGAGGGCAGTGGGCTTGGTTTTTAACTGTGCCACTCTTAATTTTGCTATTGTTAACTCAGTACAATCCTATATAATCAAAGGGTAATATGCAAGTTGACCCTAACGACGGGAACAATTGGGAATGACTGGTTGCTATGATGTGTACTGACCACTGGCACCGAGGCAGATGCTCAACACAAGAGCTGCCTCCTAGTGGTCAGTGAGCTCCCACAGGGGAATTCTGCTCAGCCCCAAACCTCTCCTGCCCCCTCCGCAGCACTGAGGATGTTCAACTGGCGGCTCCTGGCTGCAAGAGGGATGTCTGACTGCCAACTTAGGCCTGATACCCTGGGGAGCAGGCCTAAACCAGCGGGTAGACATCCCCCAAGGGGTCCCAGACTGCAAGAGAGTGCAGGATGGGCTGAGGGATCCCCTGAGTGCAAGGAATTTTGTGCACTGGGCCTTTAGTGTATTAAAAAATTGTATCATCAAAGTGCATTAAAAGGCCTACCTAAATTGCAGCAAGAAAAATGTAGAATTTTTAAGAAAATATTTAGTCACATGCATTTAAGCAACATGTTAAGAGTGGTTAATATGTCTTCCATTGTGTGTGCCACCAGAGGGCACTGTGAAGCTAAAAAGGAATTCATGATCCTAAAATACATCCAGTCAGTCACACTAGTAAATGTGAGGAGATTTTGTCAGGACCTCAGTCAGATCTTTGGAGATGGCAGAAAAGTATTTTATCCACCTTACCAATTATTTAAACAATGTTTGTGGACGATTTTTACTTGTAACAATCTAGTTCTCACTGATTTTTCAAAAAGAGTTATTCTCTGTCATTCTCTAATTAGTAACTTTTTATTGAAAAGCATTTTATCTTCCTTGGACTGGCATATACAGGGTCTCACCCACACATATGTAGTTGGTTTTCCCAGTGCAGAATCTTTGATGCTTGAGCAAATAGTTCTGGTATGCAGGACTGAGAACTCTCTTTCTATGGGAGCCGCTGTCTACGGTCTACACAGGTTCTTCCAAGAACCCGAGCCAGGAAGGGGCGAGCCAGGCCAAAGCAGGAAGAGCAATGCCTTGAAAAGTCACACCATGTCAACAGGTCACAATCTGGCCGGCATGGTCACTCCTGTGAGGAACAGCACAGAGAGTGATTAGAGTAGGCAGGTCTGGTACAGGCAGCTATCCCTAAATCCTCAGCTTTCACTGACTCCCTGCCCTGACTGCAAGGACCACACAACTTAATACCTTGTTATTTACTATCAAATTATCCGAAATTAACATTACAACAAACTTAGATCTCCTGAGCCCACCACCTGTGTGTGCATGAGCATGAGAACCAGCAGGGGGCACTCAAGGTCTTTGACTTTGCATCTGAGCTGTGCCACCCTACTGGTCCCTGTCCCTCTGCTTTAAGAACCCTGGCCTCTGCCTTTAAGTCATTTTGGTGTTGCCCTCTCCAGCAATGCACTGATGAGATACACCCCCCTCCCCAGGACAGAGGTGGGTCTCCCCACTGTGTGCTTTGTACTTTCTTGGAGGGCAGATGTACAGAGGTGCTGTGCCTTCTCCATAAACGTGGCTGTGTACTTGTCTCAACTGGACTGAGACTATTTTCCTAGTCCCCTTCCTCCTGGGAGCTACTCTTTGTGGGAGAAACAGTCAAGCCTCCACCTACCAGGCGTCCTCAAACTTTTTAAAATGGGAGCCAGATCACGGTCCCTTAGAGAGCTGGAGGGCCAGACTATATGAACTACTAATTCCTACTGTAACACCTCGGCTGCGCTCACTGCCCAAAAAACCTGGCGGGCCGGATCAGACTCCTCTGCGGGCCGCATATGGCCCGCAGGCCGTAGTTTGAAGACCCCTGATCCTACACTAACAGAATTTTCATGAGCTGCTGTAACAAAACCGAAAGAGGGTCCCCAACTCAACATGCAGCAGAGTCAAACACTAATACTGAGTTTTGCAGTGGAGAAATTAGAGCAGTTTAATTTCATGGCACCAAGCCTGGAGAACCAGAAGCTAATGTTTAAAACCTGAACTCCCCAGTGATTTTTAATCAAGGGTTTTTAAAGACCAAGATTGAGGATCAAGAATAGTGCTGACTGGTTAGTTTTTGTGTAAGCTTTAGTGGTTTTCCTTAGCCCAATTAATTCAGTTCTTAACATCATCTTGTCTGGAGCCTTCATCACTGTGGTTGGTGATCTAACTGGGCTGAGGAATCTGGATTCTGCAAAACATCTCATGATTGTGTGTCAGCGATGTTATCTTTAAAGCCAAAGGCAGAGACTAAACATCTTGTGACCACTGTTATTATTTGAGTTATCATTGTTTTGTGCTTAAGTAGCTACATTTTTCTTTTATTTATCTCAAGCAAAGTATACCTTTAAGCCTTTCTCCTGAAACCTGGGTTACAGGCCTTTAGGACATGATTGACATACTTTCTTAATTTTTGACTATGAGCTATGCAATGACCAAAGCAATGGAAACATTTAGTTAGAGCCTGTCCCTACATCACTAGACTCTGGTTTAATACCTACACAGGCTTACTGTTGACTGTTGGTTTCACTGCAAAGATCTTGTACTTTTCTCCCCTCTCCCACCTTACTGTTCCCAAGGGTTTCATTTGGAATCCACTTTCAATTCACTCAAATACATACCTGTATTGAACTCTGTCTCTTGTATGGTATATTGCACATGGTACTGTGAGGGCTATGAATGAGTTTTTTTAAATAGCTCATCTCAGAATCTCATCATATAACTTCTGCAAAAACACTCTGGGTAGGAGAGAGAAGCCCACCCAGATTCCAGGGGAAGAGATAGAACTCCACACTTTCATGGAAAAATTGTCTGAAGATGGTGACCATTGACTGAAGCTATTCCAATACTATTTTAGGAGTTTACCAACATGCGTGCCCTTGAAGATGTTGGCATCTGTCCCATCTGTTTACTAGGGGACCTGTTTCAAACTCTAGCTACACAAACCCAGGGTCCTTCCACCATTGTTATCTGATATTAAAGCAAAGGTCTCTCCTGAGCTCCTATCATGATGATTCTCAAGGAAGACTAGAAAAGTTTAATCAATTACATTCATTCTTCATATTTCCCCCCAACTTCTATTCTTTGTCATATTAAAACAGAAAGATAATTGGCCAAAATGCTGGAGCCCACAATTCTTGTCTCCTCGAGTTCTGAGAAGATGGATGAGCTTGGATGACAGGGCCAAGCCAGTGATGGATGTTCATTAGCTCAGAGCCATGGCCCCATCCCAGTACCTGAGCCAATAACTCACAACTTCATTCTGTTAAAATGACCTGCTACCACTCCATCTCCCAGGAGACTGTAAATTTCCCAGTGATGATGGCCACTTCCTATTCATCTCTACACCCTCTGCATGCATCCCTAAAACATGCCAGGTTTGAGCTGCCCAAAATGCACTCTCCATGTGAAAGGCATCCACCCAGTGTGGGCCCACATGAGGCGAGGAACAGAAAGACCCAGTGCTCTATCCACACAGGGACTGTGCTGGCAGGACACAGCCACATCACAGTCACACATTCCTGAGATTTCCTGTGAGCTACTATCAGGTTGTCTGGAGCTTCAAGTCATCAAACACTGCATTTCTGTCTCACCCCAACTTTGGTACTAGAGTCATCCTCCATGTCCCCCCTCATCCTACCAACTCCAGTCTCCTTTTCCTTTTTTTAAGATGTTATTTATTTATTTATTTATTTATTTCAGATTGAAAGAGAGAGATATATAGAAACATCAATGATGAAATAAAATCATTGATCTTGTATGCCTCCCATTGGGGATTGAGCCCATAACCCGGGAATATGCCCTCACTGAGAATGGAACCTCGAACTCATGGTCAATGCTCAATCACTGAGCCATGCTGGCTGGGCTCCAGTCTTCTTTTCAACATTACTCAGAGCCTGGTCTCTGAGCAGATGATCAGACATGAGGGTATAAAATAAAAATTAAGAAGCTTCCAGATGCAGGGGTAACTTCTGAAGATACCACAAGGCGGTGATTCTGGGTTCCTGAAGGGTTAGGCAAAGGCAGGAGCAAGGATGAGCATGCATTTGTGGGCCAGTCAACAGCAGAATGAAGACACTTCCAATTACCAGCAGTTGCATGAGTTTCACCCACGGGCAAAACAAGCAATACCCTCTTTTCAAAGATGGAGGATATGATACTGGGAGGTTAACAAGCCCATCAAAATCACAGACCAGGTACAAAAGCAGCACTGGCAGGTGAGGTTTGGTGAGCAGGAATGCAGGGAGGTGGTCAAGGCCGGAGTGGAAGTCAGATCCCAGGTGCTGGGTGACCACTGCAGCCTCTGTGACTTGTGACCCCCACCCCCTTATGAGCAGAACCTCACAGAGTGATGATGGTGACAAGTGACACTCATGATCAAGGGCAGGCACTGAGTGCAAGTTTTATCAAAGTCATCCCTGAAGTTGATGGTCACTTGTAGGACTGGGGGTCACCCCAGCACTCACTGGGGCAGGAACAGTAATGCCCAGGTGTGCTGAACCCAGAGCTCACGCCCTCCCCATGCAAGGAACCATGGCTCAAGGAGGATCATGATGAGAGGCTCCTGGGTGGAGTTACCAAAGGTGGGCACCAGACCTCACTAATACTGGAGCTCGTCTGTCACACTCTGCAGTGCAGGAAATACTGCTCCACAGTCACGATGCTGAATCTTCAAGTGGTATTGAGGTAGAGATGACATGTGAAGGATAAGGAAACTGGGAAAGATATGAAAGTGATATGAAATGTTTGGACTGATTCTTTGTCAGCCAGTGTCAAAGAATGAATCCATGAACAGAGGGTAGTATAGCAAAGGTGGAGATTTATTAAAGAACAAGTACAGATTTCCATGTGGGGAGAGGTAAAGAGTCCCACAGAATGGACTTCCACGTGGGGAGGGGGGAAAGGGCCCCACTGAGTACCGTTTTCCTGTGGCTTATAAAGGCTGCAGATCATGGTGCCTTGATATCCCCTCTAATTGATCACTAGTCTTAGACTAGTTACTATAGTAACTCCTAGGCTCAAAGGTCCTCGCCCCACCCCCCTTCCTTATTATTTTCCTATTCCCTTTGGGCTTTCTCCTTCTGAATGAATGAAGGGCTTCCTTCTCTTTATTTTGTAAATATAGACCTTTATTTTGTAAATATAGACCTTTTGCTGTTCCCAGCTTCCTCATTCTATGGAAATGTACCTATTGCAGCTTTTCAGCTTCCCTATTCTATGGAAATATACCTTCTGCTGCTCTGCAGCCCTGTGCTTCTTCCACGGTCCTCTTAATTTACAAAATTTCTAAAATTTCCTACACCTGTCTTTTTCACCCTTAAAAAGTCCTGTTTCAAAAGGATTTTGCAAATGCAAAACAAAAATGCTTAAGTGTTTAACACTTCACCAACCAGAAAGAGAAAAAAAACTTCAGTAATGTGCCAAAGTCATTATCCTGGACTATCTCTGTCCTCCATCTAATCCCACACACCTTAGAGTAGTCGACTTCCACATGTGACCACATGTGTGAGAAACTATGGACTCACTTATGCATAATCGTCCATTTGTAACTTTACCTTTTTTTTTTTTGTTTTAAGCTTTTTTTCTTGCCATGAAAGGAACCTGGGATAATGTGTGTGTACTTGTCTAGGGAGGGGTTGGATGGGAAGACCAAAGACAGAAGCTGCTGTTGCTGGGCGTCACTGATATTTGCAAATAGTGTCTGCCCTCTCCAACCTAAATCAAAGTTTGCCATGTTTGCTGTTTTTATTAACTGACTCACAACTTTGCTCTTTTTTATTCTTCTTGCTTTCTTTTAGGAAATCTGTGAGTGTGGAGGATGAGGGGCTGCAGACAGGAGCACCCTGCTGTTAGGAGCCAGACAGACTAATTCTCCAGGCTGGTCTCCCTGGCAACTGCCCACAGCCTTGACCTGTTTACCTAAGGTCAATGCAGTTCACATTCCGGCAAAGACAAACTTTTTATTATTCTTTAACTTCATATTTGCAAATGCTTTCTTACTCTTTTCTCTTTTTTTAATAAAAATTTTCTGTTTAGAAAAGGAACTTTGAAATTACTTGAGAAGAAATGGCCATAGCTCCCTTTCTTACAGCTGGAGATGAAGAATGGGTACAAAGGTTATGTCCTCGGTGGGGAGTCAGGGAGGGAGGCCAACAAAGCCCTTGTCTGCATTCCTGTCACTTTCCTCTCTACAAAGATGTCTCCCACCCACACTTTCCCTACCCAGGTGCTGTTTCCATGCTCCTCCTCATAGAAGACCTGCAGCCCTTGCTTTTCTCCCTCTCTGAAGACACTGAACATCGCTGGGTGGTGGGATGGCAAGGCATCCACACCATGAGCACCAAGTCGGCCTTCCACCTTCCATGACACCGTGCTTTTACTGTTTCCAAACTTCCTGGTGAAGTGCCAGGCCCTCTTCTCCTGGAGCTTGATCCCCAGTGGAGATTCACATTTTTGTTTCATTCATCTTGATTACAATGAGAAGGTAACAGGGAGCAAATGAAATACAAATCAAGTAGTGAGCCTTGGACATTTTGATAGAGAATTTGAATTCTTATAGAAGCACCTTATCCTGTTTTATTTTCTAAAACTCTCTTAAGTGATGGAATTTTGTAAGGGTTGCAAACAAGAGTAATAGACAGTAGTGAGCTAAACATAATGACTGGCAGGTATTAGCACCCAGCCCCAGCCAAATGGCAGGGCCAGGTTGGGGGATTCGACACTCTCCACCCCCAAGGTAGGCGAGCCTGCTCAGGGCTGGGCAGAAATAGGCACTGACATTCCAGTTGGCACTGAGCAGGCACCTGTCCTCAGATTTCCTAGTATATACGTCACTTTCTAAGCCACCCTCACGGGAGTCTTGAGAGTGTTTTCTGGGAGACCAGGTCCAGGACAGAGAGCCTCGTTGCAGAGCTTCTTCTAAAATCAGGTGAGGCTCTGGCTCATCAGTTCTTCCGATGGAGTCACTGACCTGGAGGTGAGCCCCACTGCCCTGAGCTGCCCCACTTCTCAGATCAGCGAAAGTGGCTGACTAAAGCCTCTACAATACCAGGATGGGTTCAGGGCACCTGAAGTGACCACCAAAATGTTGGTTCTCAGCTTCAGGTGGTGACTGGTCTGGGAGGTAGGTTTTCTCCATGAGAAGGTCACTGTTGCAGGGACACAGCAGGTCTTGGTCCTGCTCTCATTAGGTGTGTAACCTGGCTGGAGACAGGTCCACCAGTAGGTCATTATCCCCACCCATGTTCCTGGAAACCTCCATCCAGTTTCTGGACAAGCTGGGGCAACATTGGTCATCCTAACTTGGAAGATACATTAAAATCTACCCAAACCCTAATGCAAAGCCTATTGACCAAATAAACAGGGGAAGCTGTTCCAGGCTCTGACACCAGGGGGCAGCGGAGGATCATCAACCAGATGGAAAACCAGAAAACTCCAGATGTAGACTGCCTGCCTTTCAGGTTAGGCCTCTCCTGTGTGTGGGAAACTGGGTGTAAGTCACTATGAGAAGAATGAGGCCACTGTCTGTCCCTGTGTTTGTGGGATGTCTGCAGTGTCTGATCTCCTGATATTTTTCACAGTGAAGTCTTCATTAAAATTATTACTTTTTATTATATTTGAAGGGTGAAAGCTTCTGATGCTTGAACAGAAATGACAACTTCTGATTTAAAAAAAAAATAAAACAAACATTAGAGGTTTCATCTGGTATGTGGAGGATAAGGTAGGCCCCTAAAAGTCTCAGGTTTTTGTGTTAATAAATGGAGAAGTTTGAGGTTATTTAGCCAGGCCATTCCACTCTCTGGGGTGCAGATGACTCAGGGCCAGTAGCCACCAGCTGGAGCCAGATGGCCTTGGTCCCTTCTGTGCACTAACATAGCCTCTGCTTGCTGTCCTGAGACCTGTAGGGAGATGGTACAGCAACACCTCCATGAGACAGACCGATCAAACAAGAGGAAAGTTGAGGGACTCACCCCCACAATGTGGGACAGGGGTGGCAGAACCAAGAATGGGTGTCCAGCCTTGGCTCCTGCACCCTTGCGGTCCTCACTCAGCTCTTGTGAGGGACATTCCTAGTGCAGCACACACCTGCAGGGCCTAATTCCTGAGACCCAACCTTTGCCCAGAGGAGCGCCTACTCTCCAGGTGAGTCTGTCCTCTGGAGAATGGGCTCAGGTGATTCCACTCATTGCCATGGTAGGCACCTTATAAATACTTTGAGTGATGAAAGATTATCCCCAAAGACTGGTTCTTAAGAATAAGTGCTCAAGAAGGGTTTAGTCTTTGCTTTTCTGTGTTCCCTAAGCACTTCATAATGTATCATACTCTCTTATGGAGTTGTCATAACTAATTGCTGCAATCTGCATGGCTTAAAACAGAAATTCATCCTCTCATAATTCTCGATACCAGAAGTCCAAAGTCAATGTGTTGGCAGGGCCAGACTCCCTCCACAGGCTCCAAGGGAAGATCTGTCCTGCCTCCTCCAGCAGCTGGTGGTGCCGGGTTCCTTGGCTTGTGGCTGCATCTCCCAGTCTCTGCCTCCATCTTCACATGCCTTCTTCTCTTTTCCATGTCTCTCTGTGTCTGAATCTGTATATAAGGTCACTCTCATTGGACTTAGTTTCCTCTCTTCCACAGAATTCAGTATGATCTCATCTCAGTTCTTACCTTAATCACATCCACAAAGTCAATATTTCCACATAAGAATATGTTCTGAGGTTCCTGGTGGCCATGAATTTGTGGAGTACACTATTCAACAATCTACATACACAAAAATTTCATCTTTTGGATGCTGACTTGGCATAAGCAGACCCTATGTTAGTGCTTCACTTGTACTTTTACATTTTATTCTCAACAGAAAACAATGTGGTAGTGCTGTTATTACCACTCCCATTTTGCAGGTAGAAAAACTGAAACAAATAGGTCACTCATCCAAGGTTTCAAAGCAACAGGTGGCAGGCCCAGGGATAGATTATGAGTCAAATGAAACAGTTGACCCTTTCAAGCACCAGGTGAATCTTCCCAGATATCAACCATGTCCAAACGCAGCTCAGTGCTGCTGGCAAGTGCTCTATGTCATCTTTGACAGATGATTAAGACTAATTGAAAATTTATTTTTGTGACTACTTTAACAATGTTGGAATATCCAGAAAACAATATAGGGAAATAACAAACCAACTGTCCATGCCTATCTTCTGCTGTAAAGTTCTTGGCCCACCACACACCAGAGGGCATTCTCACTAGTGGGTCAAGACTTCTTGCTGGGCCAAAGATGAGATCTTCATAACTTTCCATGCTGTAATTTGGCTGGAGAACAAGGGAGATCAAAACAATGATACAAAGATGTTGGACTTCACAGGTTTCCTAACCTGAAGATGTCATCTGTGAATTTAGGGTAACAAATGTGGCCGCAGTAGCCACACCAGTTCACAGGCACTGAAGGGGTACCTTCTCTGGTGTAAGATGTAAAATTAAGGCCCAAATTATGTGCTGCTTTGACATCTGGTAAAATTGTGAGGACCTGGAATGGCCGAACCACAAACCCCCCCTCCCCACTTTGCTCCCATGAATGGGATACCCTCATCAATGATACCCTGTTTATCCCTAAGTAGTGGTTTCAGTCCCCCATCAGTCGTGCAATGATTGTATAAGCCAGTCCCATCTTTGGGGACTTGGGCTACCTCTGTCTCTTGTTAGTACAAAAATCCCCCTCATTCCATAGTCCTTTGCTATTCCGCGTTTGCCAATGCAACCTCCATTGCCCCTGGGTTGCAGGCTGTGTGTGTCTTCCTCACTTGGGATTTGAGTACATATGGCTAATAAACTGCCACTAATCTCATCTGTGCAGTGCTGAGTGTTGGGTATCTGGCCATGCCCTGGGGCAGGAGTCCCTCCCTCACAAAGGGGTGAAGAAGAGGCAATACCTAATCACCAGGTCCTGGAGAAACTCCCAGTCCCTAGGGAGACAGCTACAGGGATAAACATCTACAACAGCATGTGAAAACATGAGACAAGAGCCATGGATGCCATGCTGAAGGGAGGCAGAGATTACAGTCTTTCCTGGAGCAAAGCTTAGGGAAGAGATGCCAATACAGGTAGACATGGAAGCCAAAGGAGGTGGTCCCAGGCAGACAAAGAGCTAAAGAGTGGCTGGAAAACCATCTGAGTCATGAGGACAGCGTGTGCAGGGATGTGATTGCTAAGAAGCAGTTTGGAGCACTACCCCTTCACTCTTTAGCTCTGGAATCACTATTCTACACTATCGTTCAATGTTCACCACAAGGGACATTGAAGGAGGCAGTAAGATGTTTAAAGTGGCCCCTGGACTCTGATGGGGGGAAAAATGGTCAATCTGTCCTACCAGTTGACAACTGTTGGGTGCCCTGGCCTTACATGTAATCAATAAAACGGCACAAGCTAGAGACTTACCTGAAATGATTGACTCTAGATCTTTTAAATCAATGGTGTTATTCATGGGCTTCCCCATAACTCCTCAGAGGCTTTATTGCAGGCACTGTAAATTATTTAGCATGTCAACTCATTTTGACAAAGCTGTAGAACTCACTTTTAAAAATTCCTATAAAATATAAACTACTCTGAAGGGGGTGAGGTGATTGCAATCTGGCAAAAAATTTTTAAACAAATGGAAATACAAGCAAAGTAAAGCGATTTCATGAGGCATTCGGTATGGTGAACAAGATAAATCTCAAGTGTGCAAGCTAAAGGGCATCCTGTTAATATCACAAAGGAGTCAGAGTTCAATGGCATAATATAACTGTCACATCAAGAAAGGCAAGGGTTGATGCATGAATGAGTCAGGATATGAATCCTTGATTCATATTCAGCGCGTGACATTCGCCCATGTTTTTGTGCCAATAACTTTAATTTAATAAGCCTATGTGTCAAGGGCCATTCGGATATGTTACAGCTACATCCTCCCACTCACTCATCCCAGGGAAAGCTCAGTTCTCTAGTTCATCCCTCCCTCCAGTGTCTACAGGGACTCTCTGCACTCATGTTCACTATGTGTATGCACCCTTCTCAGTAGGTCACCTAGATATCTACTTAGGTCACCTCAGATGTAATATCCCAAATGTAGCCTTCAAAACTATGAACATGGCCATCGAGGTCACCAGTGTCCTTGGAGATATTTCCTTTCAGTGAAGGAAAAATTCAAGAAACAAATATTCAGATTACCTGAATTTAAGGTTAAAAGTCAAAATTACTCAAATAATATATTGAAATAAGGCATCGCAAAAGAATGTGTGTTTTTTACTGTATTAACCATTACTAAAGAGTAAACAACAGAATGGAGAAAATAGATTTTTTTTAATCCCAGGTAAGAAAGAATATTGAAAAGGAATTGATGTTGGGCCTGCAGTTATCTAGGGTTTGTGCAACCATGAGGCCATGGCTTTACAAATAATTTCTCTTTTCTTATTAGTTTAACAAAGTCAGAAACTTGGCCAGTATTAGGAACAGTATGCTCCAAAATATCACAAAAGATGTGTATTCTTAAGCAAATGGGTATTTTTAAAAAAAATCAGAGTAAAGGAAGGAATTAAGTGACTGCATGGTGTATGGAACATCTGAAAAAAAGAGACACTGGTAAAACCAGCCATTTGCTAAAACCGGTACCAACTTTCTGAACACCAGATCACTGACTTTGCTGCAGGGTCTAAATAAATGTCTTTAGATATCATTTCTTGAGCATTTTTTTTAATTAGATTACACCAAAAGGCCAAAGTTCTTGACAAGAACTGAGTCGACCCTCTGCAATGACAACTTCATATAGTTTGTTACAAGTAGTCACAGCCATAGATGATGCAAGAACTATTGGATACACTGAGTTCTGCAGAACATGTGGTTTCTCAGAGCTTTCTCATTGCCTAGTTTTCCAAATTCAAATCCTCCATGTGCCCACCTTGTGATTCTCCATGCTGTCTGTGTGGATTGATTTGTTTCCCACCACACTTTTTTTTTTTTCCCTATAAGTTTTTCATCCATGCATTTTAAATTCCTCAAAACCATTCTCACTGTGGTCTTTAAGTATTTATTAATTTATATAGAGGGATTTCTTTCCCTCTAATTAATAGTCTTTGCAAAACTCGGGTTTCTATTTAAGAATGCATGACCACTATGTGCTGTCTTGACCTTACCTTTTCTCTCTTTAACCTGCACCACCAGTTTGGCTCTGGGCAGTGAACTCGCACTGAAAATGTACATATTCCTTCTCAGTCACAAAGAGGGTAGAGCATCTGGTCTGGTGACTTAAGGACTTCCACATGCAGCCTAAAAAATGGTACCTTTCCCTGCAAGAAATCTGCTCGAAGCTGGCATTACTAGACACGGAGTTTCAGCAGGAGTTGGGTTTAAAATGGTGAGTGATGAGACAGTGGTGTGTCTAGTTTCCAATAAAGAAGACTGTTCATGCATGTTATCACTTATATGTGTAGTTTACCCCATTCTTTCAAAAACTATGAAATTAATGTTTATTGAGAGTTTTACATTTGACTGATTTTATTTCTAAAACTTCTCTATGAGGTAGATATTACTATTCTCATTTTAAATTAAGAAAAACCAGGAACCAACCAGGTGAGTGACTTCTCAGGTAGCAAGGGGTAGAGAGAGAGCTAAAGCAGATATAGGGCTGACTGATGGCTACATAGGCTAAAAGGCAGAAGCATCAAATAGATAAAAAGTGACTTGCTAATAAATATGAGGATATGATTATGCTTCTATTTAATAGAACCATCGAACCATAAAGTGCAGCCAATTTCTTCCATTTCTTTTGTGTTGTCTTATTTTTCTGGGATAACAGAGTAATCGTACATGATTCTCCTGGTTATTATCCACTTGAGTGAATGGATGACTTCCAAGTGTTTCCCATGGCTTTCCACCTTTTAAACCCACAGAGTCAAACTTAAAGCATCTTCAAATGTTAACAATGGAAACCTATATGTATTAAGACTGCTAAGATTGCTTAATTCTCCAGAATGCAATTTCATATTCAGCACGAGTCCCAGGAAGCATAGCAAACACTCTGACCATCCTGGAGACTGAGTGTGAGACCTCAATGCCAAGCACTCCATTATGCAGAGGTAGGTCCTTCCCAAGTGCTCCATTTGATAAGGACAACAGTGGAGGATTTGCCAAATTAAATCTCTCCCACGTAAGGGAGGCTCTTCTTGCTGAGTTGAGAAAAATCTAAAGAGTACCATAAAAGCACATCCAAGTCCAGAGGGAAATAATAGCAAATAGCCTTCCTGATTGCAATAAAACATAAGGCTTGGCTAACCCTTCTTAACCAGGAATAGATGAGATTGCACAGCCCCTTCCACATATGTTTTTATCAGTACCTAACACAGCACCCTGGTCCTCATCACAGAAAACACAGGGAAGGTATTCTTCGAGATGTTCAGAAACGAGGTCACAGAATATATAGTAGAATTTCCAAATTTCTAACCAAGCATGACATCGGAATGCCTTTTATCTTTCTAGCTACCTTAACTATATGTCTGTAATAGTGGGCGATGCAGTGATTCAGATTTTCATTTTGGTGATCAGCGAGGTCACTGAGAGATTAAAAAATAAAACAAAAACAAAAAAGCAAATATTCCTGGCTCTCAACCTCCAGGATCCTAACTGGCGGAAAAGGTGGAGCCCTTAAATGTGGTTCTGAGGTCTCTTCTCTTTTAAACATCTATTTCTTCTTCGTTATAATCTTTCATTTGTTTCTTCTTTGCTCCTCAATATGTGTCCACCTGGCTCACTCCCTAAAATAACCAACTCTTTGATTCTTCCCTGTTGACTCAGCCACCATCATTCAGTTACTCTTTGTTCATTGGACCTGTTTTCTGGACTTCTGATTATTTTCACTGCTTTCTTTTGAATATTTTCAAATGTCCACCCCTTTAAAATATGATTATGTTAATCATACAGTGATTATGATGACAATGATGTTTTCAGAGACCACATTTACTGTTGTCAGATGAACAGCCCATGTATTTCAAATTATCTCTATTAAATTAAGTCACTCCAGGGAAATAATAAGAAACCATTTTTCCACTGACTCCATACTGTCCACTCTATAGTGCATTCATGATTACTATCATCTTTCCAGAAGTTGTCTCTTTCTCCTGATTTCTCCTCTGAGATAAGCTTTCACTAGAATATTGCACTGTCTTTGGAATGGTTTGTAGGTTGGAAGAAATATGATTTAGTGCATTTGAAAGTATAAAATATACTGTACCTCCCATGAGACTTATAAATCTGTTACGAATAATTTCTTTCAGTTTCCTTGTCAGAAAAGGATTAGTTCATCCCCAAAGAGTATGACTGTTCTAGGTCTATTGTTTCAGAACCAGAGATGCAATATTCAGCCCTGTGAAAGTGGTTATTCATTTATTGTGGAAATATAATCATTGACCACAGATTATTTCTACTAAGCCATGCCTATCACACATATTGGGTTCCATATTGTTAGTGAACTGGATCTGATTGTGGTGCTCTCACTTCTAAGTTTATTGTCTGCTGGTGGTGAGAGCTTAAGCATTTAGTCTCTAAGAAAATACTCTAGGTCACATACATGCATGTGGTTTTAGTTGGAAGACATTTCATTCCCCAACTGCATCTTTCTGGCTCAAATTTTCAGCCACCACAACACAAAAGGAAAAATTATATGTACTATTGTCTCTGGGGATCAACAAAATAGAACCAGGGAGGGTCTATGATCCAAAAAGAATCAGAGAGTGGTTCAGGTCCCAGAGTGGAGCAACACGCCATCACACAACTTAGACCCATGTTGCCAGCCTGGAGCACAATGCAGGCTCTCCACTTCTCCCACAAAACATAATTAGAAACGAAGTGATAAAATATAGTAAGTGGCCATGTGTTTGCATCTGCACTTAGAGCCAGTCAGCTCATTCTGTCCAAGCCTTGTGGCTCTGTTTCCAGGATATGTAAGCATGGCGGCCTACTCCAGGCTCACTGTTGATTAAAAATAATCTTATTCTTGACTTCACACTTTTTCTGTGCCTTAATTTTTAAGAATATATCATATACACATCAGTATTTCTCAAGATAACTTTCAAAACACTATTAGGTAAGTGTCCAGGTGCCCAACTTTCAGGACAGCAGCAGGTCAAAAAGGAGCTGACCACATCTGGTTTTCTAGGTCTGTCTCCTCACACCCTTGCCTGCAGGCAAAAAGGGGGATCTGCCTGCTCACAGTCAGCAGCATGGGTCCACAGCCTTGTGAAGAGTCATAGTCTCTGTTCACTTGGGCAAAATGGCAGACAGCCACCTGAGCAGCCTCCCAGCTGTGGAGAAGTGAGGCACCTGTCCTAGGCTGGAGGAGTGCTAAGTATGAGGCTTGGTAAAAGTTTTTGCCTGAAGAAGCATTGGCTTCCTTTACAGTGCTTTTCACTTTATGCATGTTAATTTGTTCAATAAATACTTATCAAGACTATTTGTGCCCTGGCTGGTGTTGCTCAGTTGGTTGATCATGATCTCATGCACCAAAAGGTCATTAGTTCAACACTCACTCAGGGCATATGGCTGGGTTGCTGGCTCGATCCCCAGTAGGGAGCTAGCAGAAGGCAGCTAGCTGATTGATGTTTCTCTCTCACATCAGTGTTTCTTTCTCTCCCTCTCCCTTCCTCTCTGTCTAAAATGAATAAAAATAAAATAAAATAAAATAAATACATTTGCAAGTCACCTTTCCAGTTATTAAGAATTAGTGGTGAAGTTGAAAGCTTTTCCATCAGTCCCTACTCTGGCTGGCCCATGGACTCCTAAGATGGGCTGTCCCAATATATTTCTGTGATTACATAATTTTATGAAATTTGCCAAGGTAAGAATTTAACTGATATTGGGGTCAATTCCACTCTGACTACTCTTTGTCTACCTTCCCCTCATAGCTGGGGATATTAAATGTAAATGACGATAAATATTTTAGGAATCTAGTAAGTGAAATTGGTTTAGGGATATATGTAACTTGTAATTGAAGCTGATATATATAATGAGTTTGCAATAATTGCCGGGGTTCTTGTTCCAGCATTAAAAGAGTTCAGCAATATGGAGAAAGGATGTCTGTAATTGAAGTAAGAATCCAGAGACAAAAGATAATTTTGAAAGGCATTGGGGGTCAGAGAAGCCTGGCTGAAGAAACCAGGTTCTCCTTGTCTAGGACCCCTTGTTTTTTATTAACACAAATAAAGGCAAGGTGGAGATATACACTTCAAAGGGAAGGGTTTCATCTACAGAGTCCATTGTCAGAATGGGGAATAGCCTTCAGCTGTTCAGGTGTTTGACCAGTAGGAGGCAATAACATGTAGATTAAGATGCCCTGAACTGTCTGGCAGCAAACAATCATCCTATTCAGGGTTGGAGAAATGCTTTTAGCCATTCCAACAGGCGATAACATATGTGACTTAGCCCTTGTTGAGTCCCCAAGTTCCAACAACCTTTTGATGAAACTCTTGCAATTATAATATGCTAGAACTGGCTTCTGGCAAATAATGTCCTTGTATATCTAAGTCACTACTAACTGTTGCTACTATTTGCTCATCAGAGACAAAGACCCAGGTTAGAGTTCCTGTAATATATAGAAATATGCCCTGTAGGTGTTGGCATCCACGCCTGTGGTAATGGAGGATAAAAGACATTAAAACATCTGGCTAGGGAGATGGTCTATGGGAATGTCTTTCAGTTCCCAGATGTGTACAACCAGAAGATTTCTGAATCAAAATGCATGTTCTTTCTTTCAGGAATATCCTCAGTGAAGTTCCACTGATAATTAGAAATAAATTCATAATATGTTTTTATGGAAATTCCATGGAATAGAATTTATCAGTATCCTTGTGTTTGTAGGGCACAAACACATATCAACTACAAATGGCGAGAGCATTGCCAAGTGAAGTTTTACATTTTTCATATGCAATAAGAAAAATAAATTTTTAAAAACCAAGATGAGGCAAAGATTAAATTATTTTTCTACTTTTTCTATAGAAAGTATACTATAAAATCACCACTATTTAAAGGAACAGAGGCTAAACACCTAAAAATTAAAAGAAAATCATAGACATGTAGCGATTCATTCACTCATTCATATGTATGTTTTCAATTAAATTATAATTTGCTGTGTTTTATTTGTTGTTAAAAACAAATATTCTTATTTTACTATATATTGTATTGCTAAAGCAAAATTCAAATAACAGATGAGCTGAGTGAGGAAGACAGGATCCCTATAGCCCCCTGCTTTTGTGCCAACTCCAGCACACTGTTCTATGCCAACCTCCTACTTCATTCACTCTGAGTTCAGGATGCTGAGGTTTAAATGATGTGTCCTCACCCCTTTTCTCTGTATATTCCTGCTCCTGGTTGCCTCCAATCCCTAATCTGAGTTCCAGGCCCCTCCCTGCTCAGGAGTGAAAAGAGGTATTTGCTAGCATCCAAGTACCCTGGTTGGGATTTCTTAGTCTCTTCTATGAGCAGCCTCTTGGATGTCTGTTCAATGTTTTGTCCTTGACTTGGCAGGATTCACTTATTGCTGTTCACTCTCTGCACCCTGATGGCCTCTTAGAGTTTGAATTTGGCAAGCTCATTGGCTCATGTCACTCTCTGAATCCAGGTTGCCCTGTGTCCCTCCACTTTGTCAGGACTCTTCCCTCCCACGAAGCTCAAGGACATCATGGTAACCCTGGGGTCATTTTAAAGCAATGTTTTCATGTACTCTGTTGGTTAAAATCCTAAAAATGACAATTGGAGCTTTTACTGAGCTAGTAGGATGGATTGAATAAGTGCTTTATGCCAAACAATGACTGTGATACTAAGATTGACTTTTTTTTTTATATCATGACCTGGTGCAATACTTATGCAGAAGAGTCATACCATCCCACAAGTTCGAAGTGTTAGTGACTGTGTTTATCCAGAAAAACTGACAATTGCTGAAAGGCTGAATTCACTTCGTTCAGTTTTCCACACTGCCTCACAAACTTGGCCTGTACTTCTGGGATCAGATCCCCAAACCTCGAGTTATTCTTCTTCTATGTACTCAGTTCTGCTCCAATCTTACATCCCCTCCCAGGACATTCATGCTTTCCCACAAGATCTGCTATTCCAGGCTCTTCAATTTCCTGTCTCTATAAATGTGGTCCCTTGTAATTCTACTATACAGACCTAAATTATTCCACCTGTTACAGCTAGAGTTTAATCTATCCCCCAGCCAAGGGGAACCACCCTTTCCTTCTAGGGATTCCCAATTCACATCAGCACGATAAACACAATCAATCCCCACTCAGCCCTTGGACATCATCTAATATTACATTTATGTCACCATGTTTACATGTGTGGATGTCACATCTGAGGTTTGCACTCCCACAGCAGTCTGAGCAAACCTCGTGGATGGATGTATAAATTTCTCTTTTTTACTGAAAAATGTAGTGGCTGGGCCTACACAAAGCAAGAGGATTTTTCTGGAATCAAGCATGATCCCAGTGAGAATTTAATCCTACCAAATATAGGAAGATATAGACCTCTATTTGACAATTTTTAAATAATGAGGAGGTAAAAAAAAAAAAAAAGGATTATGGACTCAGTGCTTCAGATGCATGCTAAGACAAACAGGCTTGCTCTGCCCACAGAACTGAACTGTATCAGGTTAGAAGATATTTAGGAGATTCTTTCTCTTCACTGAGGAGAAGAAGTCAGACTTGTCCAATAGATCTTGGTTGCATTAATTTCTACCTTTCACCATAGAATATGATGATGACTTGCCTTAAGTACTTTGCCAAAAACTAGATATAATAAAGAAGAGCATGATTTAGAGCACCTTTTTAAAATTTATTGCAATGAGCATATTGATGTCAATTCTTCATGTCACTAGTGAGAGAAATCAGGAGCTATGCAATGAGGAAAAACTAAAAACTGACCCTGAAGTCAATATTTATGGAGCCAATGTCAGTGAATTTTTTTAAAATCTTGGAAATGTAATAAAATTCATCCTATTGGATAGGAACATACTTCCTCTAAAAATAACTTGGTTACTAAGAGATACCTACATTTCAGTTTTAGCCATGCAATGGCAGATTCTAGACTCACATGGATCTGCCAGGTAGGTAACAAGCCAAGGAACATATCAGAACTTTGCGGTTTTACAGAGTGAACATGGCTCCAAATTCAAGCTGGACACAGACATGTGATCATAATTTAAGATTTTCTAAAACGACACTGAATTTCAATGATGGGTAAAATTTATACTTATTTTACAAATTGTATTCGGCAGATTCAATGGGCTGCACTGTACAAGATGGATTCATTTTAAAATGTAGATATTAAATTTTATTATGTTTTCCCCGGTGTTAGAAAGTTGGAAGCTTAAATTAAAAGCTTTAGTCTATAACATTATGATAAATGTGACAAATGATTACTAGAATTAGTGAGGTGATTACATTGTAAGGTATAAATGTCAAATCACCTTATTGTATACCTAGAACTAATATAACCAGTATATGATTGTATTTCAACTATACCTAAATAAAAATTTATTTAAAAGCTTTAATCTGATTTAAAAGTTTCCTTTTTTCTCTGATCAATTCCTGTGTATTGATTGCCTATGTGTAATGAGCATGGTGATAGGCCCAGAGGTTGGTTACGTGGCCACTTTATCTAGTCAGTAGCCAAGTTGTGATTAACTCCTCTCTCTCTCTCTCTCTCTCTCTCTCTCTCTCTCTCTCTCTCTCTCTCTCTCTCTCTCTCTCTCTCCTGCTCTTGCTCTCCCTCTCACTCTTTCTCACTCTCATTCCTCCACTCCATGGAATGACAATTTATATTTGTCATATATTGACTCTTTACAGTTTCTTTTCTTTATTAACATAGTTACTTCCTAACTGGACCTCTGTATCTAGAGCTTCCATCATTCCTCCCTCAAACACTCACATGTATACTCACATGAATATGTACCCACCCAAAATATGCACACTTAAATGCACACACACACACACACACACACACACACACACACAAACACCCCCACACACACATATACACTGTGTCTTATCACTTTAAAAGCCAATGGGATACCTCTAGAAGAAAATATAACATCAGGCCATAGAATGAGAGTCTGTTTGGATCCTGATGGTCCATCTCGGGGTTCGGGACAAAGGTTCATTTTTACTTTTCATGCAGAGATGAGAGCCTGCCTGTTGCTGTGATTTTACTTCCTAGCTCTCCCGTCTGACCTCCTCCATCCTACATCACAACATGCACACCCCACCCATGTCCTTCTGCATCTCCACCTCACAGTTTCTGCATCCATCCAGGTGAGGGCAGGTTGCAATGACAGAGGTGAGGCAGCAGTGGCTTATCCACTAACAGACTTACTGTCCTCCATGTACAGAGCACCAGTAACTCTTCTATAAGGTTAGTAGGCTTTTTACAGAGAACAAACCTGGTTCCAGTTCTCATTTTACTGGGAAACATCACTACTTCTTTATGCAGACACTACTCTGTTAGGCTTGATAAAAATTAGGGTTATATAACATCCCGGTTGTACCACAAAGAGAAACAGGAATCATCCGAGTATGTTTCGGTTTGTTGCTTTCTTCTTCTAGTTCGACTTTCAAGAAGAGAAAATGAGAGACCACCAGGTGAGCAGGGCATGGAGAAGTCATATGAATAAAAACTGAGAGAGGATGGTGACTGACCATCCATAAGAGGAACAACTGGCCTGGGAGCTGGATGGTTAGACACCAGCCATTGGGCTAGACACTAGAAAGGGGGGAGAACAGGGCAGTGTTGTGACAAGCAGACTTTGCTGTTTCTGCCAAGATGTCCCTATCCAAGGAATACCCTGTGCATCCCGCATGGTGGTGGGTTGACACCCTCATTGAGGGCGGCCAGCACATGCCTGTGCCTTACCTGGCAAAGGGAGCAGAGCCCCACCCAAACTGCCCCTGTGTGGAAGGAGAAGGTGGTGTCCTTGAACACCCTCAGGGCAGATGTGGTTGGAGAAGTGGACTTCCATCCACATTGGGTATCAGAGACCTGAGAGCTTTTCCACCTTGTGCTGGCTCAGCCCCAGGGCCCTCAGCAGCCTCACAGGAAAGTGCAGCCAGGCGGCTGGTGGAGAAGAACACAAAATGAGTTGCAAGGGCTATGCAAGTGGTGCCCTCCCTTCATTGACCACACTGCCGTCCCATGGCCACCAAGAGCTTCCAAGAAGCTGGGAAATGCAGTTGAGCTCTGTGCCCTGGCAAACACCCTGCCACAGAGAGAAGCTCCTTTTCTCCCTTTCTCATTTTGAACAGACACAACAAAACAAAACAAAACAAAACAAAACAAAACAAAACAAAACAAACAAAACAAAAAGATGGGAAATGAAGATGTTCATAGAAATGCATATAATGTAAGTAATTGAAAGGGGAAAAAAGACTGTTAAACTCTCTGAATGAAGACATCTGGGAAAAATTGTGTAACAAAGAAAGTTGCTACATTCAAGTTAGATTCAAATCAATAGATCTTTATTACGTAAAATTCATTTATATGAACAATTTTGCTGACCTACGTAAGCTATGCTCCACAAACAATCACATTTAATAAATATTTATTTGGCACCAAAAATAAACTATAACTCCTTGCAAGTGAGTGCTCATGGGTATGTGTGGGAGAAACGCATTTAAACATTATGGATTGGAATTACTTCTTATTGGAATAATTGTATCTTAACTTCTCCAGCATGCTGACTGATAGTTTCAGTGTTGTGCAATATAAAATGATAAATGGATTTTGCCCATTTCTTAACGACGCTTAAAATGATGCAGAAACCATGCAAGAGCAATGGAAAGAATTAAACATACTAGCCCAGACTTAGAGACACGTAAAACGTTCTGGCACCCTGTTCTTTCTTAGTAATTATGATGCTGCCTCTGTCCACATGGATGACTTGGGTGGCTCGAGGCCACCGAGCCATGTGGTTTGAGTTGTTTCCCACCAGGGGTGATGGATTAGAACAGGTCCAGCCACAATCTCCCACCCAGTCCCCCTTGTGACCAAAGGCATGTGTTTGTGAGAAAGCTGGATGTTTTCAGGAGTGAGACTGGTGACAAAGGAACAGAGAAAAAAAGAAATGTTCAGCACTTTTAATCTGCATCAAGTTTTAACCGGCTAAGCTACAGCTCCTCTTGCCTGTAACATTAGGAACCTCAGCATCATAAGCAATGTCCCAGGAGGCCCACTGCTGAAGCTCAGAGAGGCCAGAAAGCAGAGTTCTCAGGGAGATAAGATCACAGCGACCTGAGCAGGAAAAGATAGACTTCTCTGTAGCATCACCTTGAAACTTGCATTAAGTTTACATTAACCTTTCTTTTCCAAAGTTTATTCTGCTCTTATAATTTTCTCAGAACACTGCAGAAATACCAGAAGAGATCAAAATCTCCATTCAAATATATCCTATCCCAAACATTTCCATAAAATGAGAATGTGTCTTCCTCTTTAAACAAAAAACTGACTCCATAAAAATTCCCAACCAAGTTGGAACCTGCATAAACTGTATCTTTTTAAAAGTGATGTTGAGCGAAATTTAAAATATAGGTTGATGTTTTCTGAACATTTCAGAAGAATTCAAAGTTGCAGGGTTGAGGAAAGGGATAGTTACAAATACTGTAGAAACTATAAATACTGGAGGATTTTTAAAGTAAAATTTGATATGAAACTAAAGGAAGAAATCTTTCCTCCCCTTCTCATAGTGGAATGTTTTCAAAATAGTGAATTATTTTATGAAAATGCATTTCCAGTAAGAGCAATGGGAAAATGCCAAGCAAGGACCTGCCAAGTCATGAGATTCACAACAACAAACAAGGAGATCCGAGATTTATCATATATATAAAAGATAAGGAGAAAAGAAAACAGATTCCAAATGAGAAATATTCTCACATCAATTATAGGCTTTTAAAATTTAGAGGGCCTCCAAAACTGGTTTGGCTTAGTGGACTGAAAGGTCCTGGGTTCAATTCTGGTCAGAGGCATGTACATTGGTAGCAGGCACATCCCCAGTGAAGGATGTGCAGGAGGCAGCTGGTTGATGTTTCTCTCTCATCAATATTTCTCTCTATCCCTCTCTCTTCTTCTCTGTAAAAAATCAATAAAATATATATTTTAAACTAAAATAAAATAAAATTTAAAGGGCCACTTCTATTATGTGTCATAATATAATTTGAACTAATTTAACAAAAACATTAATTAACAATTAATTAATAATAATTAATTTTAACTGCCATTTGACCTACTGATTTCACCGCTAAGAATATATCCTACGAAACCTGAAATACCAATCAAATAGTATATATCACTCTTTTGTTCATAGCAGCACAATTTACAATACTAAGATCTGGAAACAGCCCAAATGCCCAACAGAGAAGTAAGTAGATAAAAAAGCTGTGGTACATTTATACTGTGGAATACTATGCAGCAGTAAAAAAAGAAGGGTCTCTACCCTTTGAGACAGGATAGAGGGACCTAAAGAGTATTATGCTAAGCAAAAATGACCAGTCAAAGAAAAACAAATATCACAAGGTCTCACTCATATGTGGAATCTAATAAACAAAATATGCTAATGAACTAAATAGATCCAGAGACATAGAAGCATGGGACTAACTGATAAATCTCAGATGGAAGGAAGGAGTGGGTGAGTGGGAAGAGATTATCCAAAGAACTTGCATATATACATAACCCGTGGTCACAGACAATAGTGTGATGAAGGCCTGGAGCAGGGAGTGGGTAAGGCCTAGAAGGGGGTCAATGGGAGAAAAATGGGGGCATCTATAATACTTTCAACAATAAAGATGAATTTTAAAAAATGAAAACAACAATAAAAGATGGGTTTTATTGATAAACCCACTTGTGATTTAAGGCTTATGAATACTTCATAGACATCTCACATAGTTAATTTTTAGTATAAATATTTATCTCATTCTTTATGCTCACAGGAGATTAATTGAGATTATAGTTACCACTTGATGGTGTCTCAGAATCTATTGTTCAGTGATTGCACAAAGAACTCTCCTTGAAGCCTGAGACCCCAACCTCAGAGAAAGAAACATTTAAGAAGATAACCCCAATGGTCCCACCTTTTGTCTTCTTATATTAGTCTCTTGCAGGCAAAAAGGCTTGTCTTAGCTGATTCACAGCAGAATGGCTTATACATTTTAAATATTTTTTTAAATAATAAAAGAAAAATATTTTGTGGCACATGACAATTATATGAAATTGACATTTCAGAGCCCATAAATAAAGTTTTATTATTAATATAAAACAGTCACACCCATCCATTAAAGGCTGCATTACTTGTAAAGTTGAGTAGCTGCAACAGAGCCCATATTACCTACAAAGCAGAAAATCTCATTATCTATCATCTTACAGAAAAAGTTTGCTGACCCCTGGCCTAGTGGTGGAGATAAAGGAGTAAAAGGTGAACTATTCACACTTTTAAGGAGTGCCTGGTCTCCATTGGAAGGCTAGGGCTGCTGAGAACTCAGTGAGGAGACCCAGTTAAAATGGAAAAGAGAACCAGATGCTATAATAGTCTGTCTTGTATTTGTGTTTCCAAGGCTGTTATAGCACATACCCTACCATGCATGCATCAAGGAAGGAGCTTCCTTCTTTATTTTTCCAACATTTGACACTGTTTCCAATAATAATGTCTAATTTTTAAACCATAATGTCAGAATGTGATAAATCCTAGAACTGAAAAGAAGGTTGAATATATAAGACACAGACGACATAGAATGTTCCCCATTTCAGCTGTGGGGCTGAAACTTCAGAGTGCCCAGTTAGAATCAGAAAATTCCCCAGGCAATGTATATTGACATCATTTAATGGAAAAAAGACACCTTTCCTTCATACAAGAGCAAATAGCCAAAATAAGGAAGCAATAAGGTACTAAATGCTAAATAAATATTAAAGATCACCAAAATGTTCCTGTAGAGCAGTGTTTCCCAAACTTCTCTCATGATGAGAATCACCTGGTGGAGTTATTAAAATACAGATTCCTAAATCCCAACTAAGAAGAGCTAAACTAGAATTTTTGGGAACATATAAGTAAAATTGTATACTTAACTTAGTGCTCTGTCTTAGAGGTTTACTAAGAATGTGAGAAGACACTACACTGAATGAATTTGCTGACAGTTATGATTGATGTGCCTGCTGCTCCTTGCTAGGGGATCTCACCTGCACCCCAGGAGAAGGCTGCCTGGGCTCCCCCCTCAGACAGCATGATAGGGAGCAGCATTGTTTCTTCATCAGACTTCACTTAGAATTTGAATTTGCACTTTGTTCTGCTTGGTTACTGGCATAAGGAAAAGAGGCTGCCCGCCTGCCTTCTTCCTGGCTCCAAAGCTGTTTATTTCTGAGTAATATCAATGGTGACCAGAAGGGAAGAACTCTCAAGTTCCCTCCTGCTGGCACTAGAGTCCAAAATCACCTTCAATCTGATGGCAAACAAGATTATGGCAACAGAAGAGAAAACACGCAGATTGGATAAGTTTTGTGCTGAAATCATTTTCTTTGCTGAATCAGAACAATCACATAAAATGGTGTGTGTGGCAGCCTCATCTCTAACTTTAGTGGATGGTAAGAAGTCTGTCCAATTCCACTCGAGTGCGGATGAAAAGTCATCTCTCAGAGGTTCTAAGAAATAAAGCTAGCCTGTGAGCAGATGGTCTCAAAGGGGCAAAATGGTAAAAGAGACTTAATGATGTGTGTACGGGTGAGGTAAGGAGGGGGGAAGGGTTGAGCCAGGAGATCCTCATGTGCTTTCATGCAGGGGCAGGAGGACAAGAGTGCTCCTCTGAGTCTATGGGAAGGTAAGGTCCTGAGATCAAAGAAAGGAGTCAGGTGTGAACCAGGTGGGAGAGATGAGCAAGGACCAAGGCTTGGTAACCACCTGCTCTTCACTCCTGGGCTCCAAGAAGGAGCTCTGGGCCAATGGCACTCTCCTTCTGCTCCAGAACATCCACCAGCACAAAGGAAGCTGGGAACACATCGCTGTCAGTGTCACTCGCCACCAAATGTGAGAGTGTCTTGGAGCTAGATAGTTCATTTAGATGCTGGCTTGATTTGAAACATGTGCAGACCAGGAATGCAACCAGCTTGTGTGTAACAGAAATGCCGGCCAAAAGATGACAGTCTTTATGATCCTGACACTTCTTTCTACCACAGCAATTAGTATTCAGTGGGGACCACGCACTCTCTGCTTGTCACTTCCAATATCATATTGTTACTTAATAATAAAGTTTCAGACTTAGCATGAAGTCACAATCTCATATTGTATAGTCGGTTACAGATGCTGAAGACTCTGGAGACACCGCTCTGCAGGGAGTCAGAATTATTGTTTGGCATTTTCTTCTCAGTAGGAGCCTGGTTTTCGGGATTTGTCATGGAGTGGGAGCTCTGGGCTTATTTGTTTCCCGTCGTCACTCTGACACTCCCGCCCTTGGTAAGAGCAGCCAACCCCACCAGCTGGATGCCCTGGGATCCACTCCTTCATGCCAGCAGACCAGCAGTTTCCCAGTGCATTTAAGGGGTCTCAGGACCCTTGGGTTTCCTGCTGTGTGGCTGTCTCCATAAAATTTCCCCACAAAAATGATGGCCTTTTACTAGGCACTGGGCCGGGATCTCAGGTCCAGCCAGGGGAAGGTTCACAGCGGCTGGGAGAGGCAGACTACCAGAGTATGCTGATCCAACAAACAGCTCCTCTTTTCTGGGGAGTTGTCCTAGAGTCTGGAAGGACATCCATATTACTAGCCTTCTCCTCCTGAAAAAAAAAAAAAAAAAGTGGGGACACTAGTGTCTACTTCTTCATCCAGGCACTGTGTCAAAGGGAAGGGAGGCTTGACAGGAGTTGAAGGACACATCTGAAGCAAGCTAACTTAAAAACAGTTGAATTCTCACTAGGATAGGGTGTAATGTGTTCTCTTAACTGATCCCTCTTGAGTCTGACTCAGATTTCTTTTTCTTTTTTTCTTCTTCTTTTAATGCACAAGTGAGCACAAACACAAGTGTCATCAAATTCTCCAAATCCCAACATTACATCTTGTCTGTGTCTTTGTAATACATCAAGGCAGGGGCAATTCCAAATTAAAACTAATTAACATCTGTGGTTTTATTAGCATCATATTAGTTTCTTTAGCTCAATAACAACCAGAAAGTGCCAAAGCACAGATAGCACTGAAGTCACTGAATCTGTGCCTTCCAACCTACCAGAGCACGTGGAGATGTGGGGTGACATGAGACAGATATCAGCTCTCTGCCTGCTGCAGCTAGGCAGCAAGAAAGGCAAGTAATTAAGGATAGTGAGTGTGATATAACATGTTTTCAATCAAATTATTGAAATGGAATCCTTTACAATTTTCACATGTAAACTTAATTATTGAGTTAACTTTTTATAATAATATAGAACTGGCTTTGCTATGAAAAATATCACAACTCCATGTAAATACATGCAAATGTATATGCATATCAATAACCAGAGGAAACATAGTAGCCTAAATGCTCACATTAGAAATAAAAGCAGGGTCTCAAAATGATATTGGTACACCGTGTTCACTGTAGCACTGTTACAATAGCCAAAAGGACAAGCAGATCAAGTGATCATCAATAACTGAAAGGATAAGCCAAATGTAGCATACCCATACAATAGAATATTATTGAGCCTTACAAAAATTCTGACACAGGCTACAACATAGATGAACCTTGAGAACATTATGATCAGTGAAATGTTATGAAGAACTTTATGTTGGTAAATTCAATAACTTACATGAAATGGACAAATCCCCTAATAGAAAAAACCAAAACACACTCAAGAAGAAAGGTAACCTGACCCAGCACCATGTCTTTTAAAACAATTAAATTTGTAGTTACAAACCTTCACTCCAAGAATTATCAGGAAAATATGGCTTTACTCGTGGAATTCTATCTTAAGAATGTGTTAAACCTATACCATCCTTATGATGTAGCCCCTACACTTTTAGGCATTTACTTAAAAGAAAAAAAGTGATGCTCAAATAAACTCCTATACACAGATGTTCATGGCTATTTTAATCTATAATAGTCAAACAGTGGAAACACCATCAATAGATTAGTAGATAAACAAGTGTTGTACATCCATGCCATGTGATATTACTCAGCAATAGGAAAGAATAAATTATTAATACATGCCCTAATATTAAATATGTATGCTAAGTGAAACTAACAAAAAATAATTTCTAACAAATTGTTTTATTTTTATAAAAATCTAGAGGAAACAAACTAATCTATTGTTCTAAAAAGATTAGCAGTTTTCTAGGGTGGGAGAAGAAAGCTGTGAAAAATTAGTAAATGTCATATTTTTCCACTAACTACCCACCTTCAAAAGAGAAATCAAAGCATTCCTCCATGATAAAGAAGTGCAACAAAGGAGGATATTTTATTTATATATGCAAAATTTCAAATTATCCTTAGTCTCTTGAAAGCCACGGTGCCAATTCAAATTCTCAATATTTAAAAATGGCAATAATTGTTCCTGATAAGGAGATGAACTAAGCATAAGCTTAATTACATGCATCCTAAGATAGGAAAGTATCATGAGTTCCAAAGTGATTACTTTGTGGTTGTGCAGAGTCATGGCTTGACTCCAATCAGTAGATTGTGGCCAAAGTGATGGAATGTCATACTATTCAATATGATGATATTCATTATGTAAGAAGCCCTCTTTGCAGACTACAGTGTGAGATCCCTAGCCTAGAAGGAGAAGCTGTCATGACCTAAAGACCTATAAGTACCTATGAGTCCAAGGGCCATTGAGGGGGTCTCTGGTGCTCAGAGAAGCTTGTGGCTGACATCCAATAAAGACAATGGGAGTTTCCGGTCTACAGCTGCAAGGAACTGAATTTTGGTAACAACTACTTGAATTGAAAGAGGACCTTAAGAAGCTGGACCTGTATAAAGACTTCTCCAGGGAGTGGACAAATGGCAGTGTGTGACCCTTAGCTCAATGTTCCTCTAGAGCAGTGGTTCTCAACCTTTCTAATGCTGCGACCTTTTAATACAGTTCCTCATGTTGTGATGACCCCCAACCATAAAATTATTCCAGTTGCAGTAATTTTGCTACTGTTATGAATCATAATGTAAATATCTGTGTTTTTCGATGGTCTTAGGCAACCCTGTTAGCAATTCTCAACCTGTGAGTCACTATCCACAGGTTGAAATCTGCTGCCCAAGACCATCAGAAAACACAGATATTTACATGATGATTTATAACAGTAGCAAAATTACTGCAACTGGAATCATTTTATGGTTGGGGATCATCACAACATGAGGAACTGTATTAAAGGGTCGGGGCATTAGAAAGGTTGAGAACCACTGCTCTAGAGAGTATAAAACACTGAATTCAATGATGGTGAGAAGAGGGGTCACTTTGCAGAAAGATGTTAGAGTGACATGGCATTTTTCCTCCACAGGCTCCCCCGCCCCCCCATGTTGAATTTTCACCCATACCCGACACTCTGCAGAAAATATAAAGATTAAGTCCTCAAGAGCATCTAGCCTAAGGAGAGAAGGTTGTACATAAATCATGATAAATTCAGGTAGAAATACAAGAGCACCATAAATAAGCAAATGTTATGGTGCCTGAGAAGACGGGAACCCACTTTCAGGAGGGGATACCTCAGGAGGCTTGGCAGAGGAGACACCCATGTGGAATGTATTCATAGGGCAGGTAGAAAAGGCTCAGAGAGTGAAGGCATTTCTGAAATCTGGATAGAAGTGATAGAAGTCACTGAGGTCAGAGAATGATCATAGTTCATCCAATAATATCTATGGGTGGGATGGCAGGAGTGGAGATTGAATACCAAGTGGAGGCAGGAGTTCATAGCCTGAACCTCCAGGCTTGAGGAACAGTGAGTTAACTTTGTGGTCAGCAAAGAGGCTTCCAAAATCACTGCATGGTAATGTGGCATAGCGAGAACCACCCTCAGGACACCATGGCTCTGCAGCATTGGAGAGGATGTTAGAAGAGTGAGAGACAAAACACAGAAAAAGAAAGGAGAAGGCGAGCTGACACCTGTCCCAGTGTTCTTCATCCCTGATGACTCTAGGCTTCCAGGTTGTTAACAACAGCAGCAGGTGGAAATGGGAAATTAAAGCTCCAAAGAGAAGTCACAATTGTAGCCACAGATTTATGAGGCATCCCCACAGAACAGACAAATGAAACCACTCCTTAAGTCAGGCATTCAGAGTGATATGAGATCAGCTCACTACACAGGGCACCACAGATAAAGGTTTTCAGACCCCTCTTTCAAAAAGTGGGGAGACGAGAGTCTGAAGTGTTGGGGAGCAGTGTGTACTGATATGATGTGGCATCTTGGCTTTGGCTTAACTGAGAGCACTTGAATTCAGGGAATAGGATATTTTGATAATGATTGCCTGGTAATGGCAATATGCATGATGTGAGTTTTATTCTAAGCTCTAATGTAATTTTTTAATCTACGTGTTTGTGGGCTATAGCAATCTCATCTCACAATAAATGGTATGTGGCTAACATATCCTAATTCATAACCCTGTACCCTGGGATGAATGTTGTCACTGATTCTCTTTTTCCATTAAATGCTTAAACAATCATAGTCATGTCATCAGAATTCAGGAACTCAGATGATGATTATGCTGCCTTTGGGGTGATGCTAAAACATATGTTCTGTTTATCAAGATAGGTTGTTCTTTAGTGTTTCAAACCATGACAACCTGAGCAAAGAAATCTGTTGAGATTAACATATAGCTGTTTAATTTTATATGTATTCTAAGCCAGCTTGTAAGGATAATTCACAGCTCACTCAGGAATGGTCATGGTCTTTGCTGCCACATCCTGGTCTGGGTCTATTGTGCCAGACAATGGAGAAATGACATAGAGAGTACATTGATCCCAATGGTAAAGGATCGTAATGGTCATGGTGATGTTGTTAGGTAGAAAGCTAATGCTAATTCAATCTGAAGGGGTGCACACTGCATGAACTCATGGGGAAAAAAATGTGAGTCAACAGGAGCCATGTCACATGCTATAGCATATACATGAAATATGGAGATACATAAAGCTATTTTTACCACCTACATGTCTGTTTTTACAGTTAAATATATTTAGCATAAAATATTTCTTCAGATATCTTACAATAGAAGAGATTGCAGAGTTCTCAAATGCTTCTGGAGACTTATTTCCAAAGCTGCTAAAAGAACCATTGCATTTTTTATCTTTCTGCATATAGCTAGAATCGAAAACTCTTACTATTGAAGGCCACCATGCATCCCATGTTTAAATATCCCTGTTAGTAGTCTATTATAATTAGATGGAATGCAGCTCTGGGCATGAATCAGTTTCACTATCCTTTGTAAGGCAGATCCAGTGGTGATTGTCTACCTCAGGGAGCCTGGAGAGTATACAGAGAATAGTGAGGACCACCTGGGACTGCCTGAAAGAAGGAGACACTCTAGATGTGGCTTCTGCTATGATGTGGCGGCAACCAGTGCCTTGGTGATGAGAGAAGTGTTGAGCATAAAAGAATAAGTCCAGCTGAACTACAAGTTGAAGACATCCCTTTACAAGGACCCATATCTTTAGCAAAGCTGTTGCTCCCCTACTCTTCTCTCCTCCATCTCTGATGTCATATTAGCTGGTGTTAAGGGGTCAGTTTTACAGATTTGTGGGGTTGTATTTTAATAGGATGTGACATCCCTCTTAAGCAATCAGCCCAGGAGCCAGGGTGTCCATTGTGTGCCATGCATTGATTCTACTCATCTGCTCCAATGGATTGCTTCATATAGCAACTGCTTGTGTACTGATGGTGTATGAGCTTTCATTCCTGAGGCAACTGGCTATTTGCTATGGTAGTACCAGGAGTAATTCTTTCCAGCATAGTTTTATGGATGTTGCTGCATAAGACATCTTGTTTTTCTTGGAAGTAGGCCATTTGGATATAGAAATACTTCAGCAATAGGCTTTGCCTATGGCAATAACCCAGAAGACCAAAGGCCAATTCTGTCATTTCAAATACATTTTCAAACAGTAACCTTGAGTGTTGAAATCAACTGCGATCATAGAGATGATACTTATGATGCATATATTAACTTTCACAGGCTATTTTTAGTAGAAAATCTGTTTTTCTCATGCTTCCCTGCATATTTTGTATAACACTTTAGAATGTCACCTGATAAATATAGATTCCAAACCTACATGTGCTACTCAGGGGCATAACTGGGGAATAGTAAGTGGCTCTAGGCATTAAGATGGATTCTTGGAAGAGGCATTTATTGCCAGAATGGGAAGATCTCCAGAAAGAATTATGTTGCTTCCTGTTCCCTGATGCTATGCTCTCTGTTGGACCATAAGGGAAGACAGACTTCCTTCACAGATGAGCTTTTCTAGGAAACTAGATAAGAAGGAAACTCAGAATATCAAAGTCTCCAAGAACATAAAGACAAAATGCATCCCTACTTTGGGAAGGATGAAAGACTGTTCTAGAAACCACACACTTCAAGACTGTTGGTTTCTCACCTTGTATAATATTTTTCTTGCTTCTCCTTTTCCTCTCTCTAGAGTAGGGTTTCTTGAGGTCAGCACTGCTGACTTTTGAGCTGAGTTTTCTTTGTACATTTAGGAAACTTTGTATCATTCCTGACCTCTTCCTACTAGATGCCAGAAACACCAATTGTGGAAACCAAAAATATCTCCAGATATTGTCAAATGTTCCCTGGGAGGGAAATTGCCCATGGATGAGAACCAATGCTCTGGAATAACTCTTCAATGAAACATAGGACAATGATGATAACTATAATTCACTAGGTATTCTGCTAAGTGCTTCGAATACATTATATATTTAAAAAATCATTATAAAAACTCATCCTAGTTGGTGCCATTATTATTCCTCCTTCGTTTCTGAAGAATCTGAGGCATAGGGAAGTTAAGTGGCTTCCTTAGGCAGACCAGTGGTGGAATATGACTTAGAATCACTGCACTGCACATACCATGTCATGCTACAATGCATTACAGACACACACATACACTGAAGAATGGATGAGCACTTCCTGCTGTCAAGTGCATGGTGCTGGGAATATAGTTGATACTTTACAGATGTTCTAAAATAGAAATTTCAAATAAAATAAATTAATAGCTGTGGTTTATATGTTATATTTAAATCTGTATCTAGAATCTAATTTACTTAGTAAACAAAGGAGATATCCTTATTGATTCAGAAGCCATGGTACTCATCCTGCTCATCACTGTGTGGGGTCTCCAGCTCTTCCTACTTCTCATATAAAACATCTAATTGACCATCATTTGGAGAATCATTACCACATCAGTCCCAAATGCTCTGTCTGCCACCTGCCCACCAGGTACCAAATGGTGCACAGTGTTTTCCTCATTATGTGTCTATGAAGCCTCAAGAACTGTGGAACTCCATGGCATTATTTCTTGTGTAGATCTAATATAAGATCATTGATTTACATTTACATGTGGCAGGGGTTTTTCTGGGTGGGAGATGAACTCTGCACTGAACCCATTTTTACTTCTGAGCAGTGATAGGGCATGGTACTTGCTTACTCATGCAAGCAAGAACATCTGGTGACCATCGACTGCAGTCAACAGCAAGCCCAGCAGTAAAGGGAGACCAGGGACAGAGGGTGAGTTTCTCTATGACCAGGCTATAATCACTCTCTAGAGCCAGGCATTAGGGTTTTAGCACCAGCCGTGGAAATAAGCTCTGATCTCACTCAGCTTCGATGCCAGGAATAAGCAATGCCTACCTCCAAACCGTAGCCTTTTTAATATACAGCTGCAACTGTAATTAGAAAGCAGCATTTACAGAGATCAACAGAAAGCAGAAAAAATCACTTCTAGGATGGGATAACTTCAGTACAGAAGACAGTTCTGTATTCCTCCAACTTCCAACCAATACCCCAGTTCTTCAATAAGGGATTTATAACTTTGGCTCAAATCTTTGTGTTTACCTCTGAGGAAAGAGATGTGCAATTATAGATTTGTCCTTTTAGTTACATTAGTTAGGGTTTTCCAGAGGAACAGAACCAATAGAAGGTATAGGTAGATATAGATATAGATACAGATAAAGATACAGATATATAGAGAGAAATAGATATAGATATAGATAAAAAGAAGATAACTTTATTTTAAGAATAATAGTGGATAAAGATATATAGAATATACATATATATGCTATTGATATATATATAGTATATGCAATACCACTATGTTTGATATATAAACTATTCTATATCTAATATATAATATACACTGAGTGGTCAGATTTTTATGATCTCTGAACGCATAATAATCTGGCCACTCAGTGTCTATCCTATATAATAAAAGGCTAATATGCAAATTGTCCCCTCAACCAGGAGTTTGACCAGCAGGCAGGCTAGCCAACTGCCTATGTCTCCTCCCCCTAGCCAGGCTGGCTGGATCCCACCCATGCATGAATTCAAGCACAGGTCCTCTAATATAAAAGAGTAATATGCAAATTTACCATCACTCCAACACACAAGATGGCCACTCCCATGTGGTCAAAGATGGCTTCCCCCATATGGACACTAGATGGCCAACAGGGGAGGGAAGTTGTGGGGGACACAGGCCTGCACAGGAGGACAGTTGGGAGGGACCAGGCCTTCAGGGGAGGACAGTTGGGAGGAACCCAGGCCTGCAGGGGAGGACAGTTGGGGGGACCCAGGCCTGCAGGGGAAGCTATTGGGGGCAACTAGGCCTGGGGGACAGTTAGGGGTGACCAGGCCTACAGGGGAGGAAAGTTAGGGACAACCAGGCTGGCAGGGGAGGGCAGTTGGGGTGACCAGGCCAGCAGTGGAGGATAGTTAGGGGCAATTGGGCCAGCAGGGGAGCAGTTAGGCATCAATCAGGCTGGGGAAGGGGGAATTAGGGGGTGATCTAGCTGGCAGGCAGAAGCAGTTAGGGCTAGTCAGGCAGGCAGGCAGGCAAGCAGTTGGGAGCCAGCAGTCCTGGATTGTGAGAGGGATGTCCAACTACCCTCGAGAGGTCCCAGATTGGAGAGGGTACAGACTGGGCTGAGGGACACCCACACCACCCCATGCATGAATTTTGTGCACCGGCCTCTAGTATATTATGTAATAATTTATATATCATATATATTAGTTTTTATGTGTGTCTATGCTATTACAAAGAGTTCAAATATACCCAAAAGCAGATAGAATAGATTAGCAAACTTCAATATATACCATCATCCAGAGTCAACAACTACGGCAACATGGCCAGCCTCTTAATTACTTGTTAACCCTGTACTAATTTTAAGCAAGTATTTCTGAATGAATACCTAAAAAGATGAATTTTTTTCAAACAACCAGTACATGATCACATCTAAAATTAATATACATATATATGCACGTACACATAAACTAATATTATATATATGCTGTATTTGTTATATGTAATGTAAGTATATGCTATACATACTATTATGTATTGTGTATTATTTAAACAGATACATACACACAATTGACAATACTATATTATGGGGTGAATTTGGAGCAACTGGAACTCTCATCACCACTGACAGGGTACATACAGGTAATAACCACTTTGGTAATCTGTTTAGCATTCATCTGCTAAAGTTGAACATACAAAAGGTCCATGATGCAGCATCTACCCCTAAATTACTCACCTGGAATGCACACACATGCATACCAAAAGTGTATGTAAGAATCACTCTCCACAAATGCAAACTATAAAGATACAAAAATTGACCAAGAGTAAAATAGATTAATTTTGGTATAAGCATGGAATGAAATGTTAAAATCTTTTCACATCGAGGTGCTCCCAGCTTTATGTCCATGAAAAAGGAGCCACAGTGTATACCTAATAAGTTTGTTCTGAGAATGAAATGAGACATAGTTGGGGAAACACCTGGAATTCTGCCTGGCATAGAAATGGCAAACAATACAATTTTTAGCATAAACATGAAATTTAGTTCATTCAAGGCAGATGGTTCATGGAACAATTCAGCCGGGATATGTATAATGAGCAGTTGGCATTCTGCATGGCAGGAGCACAGAGGGAAGCTGACAAACTTTGGTTGCATGGCCTCTCGGTTCCAAACTTACATTAGTCATACCATTGCGCAATTGAGAAAGTCACCTTTGAGAAAGAATTAGATGGGGTATGTGTGTGTGTGTGTGTGTGTGTGTTCTCTCACTGCAGGGAGGGGTAAGCTGCAGGAAGCTAGACCAAACTGTGAGAATGGCATACATGATGGCTCTCTCTCCCCACAATGGTTTGAATCCATATTGGTGAGAAATTGAACACAGATGACCAGAAGAAACTTGGGTGCCTTTGGGGCATTTGTGGGACTAAACGAAGAACATGAGAACTTCCCAGGAGGTGCTCAACTCCAATCTAGCCAAATGAACTTCTCTTGCACTTCAACCCTTAGGTACTTCTAAAAAATAATATCTTTTATTTCAAACCAACCCATGTGTATCCATGGGCTTCTTTTGAATTGTAGAGCATCCATGCTAGTTTAGTGCACATGTCCTTGACTCTGCCCTTAAATATTTCTCAAAACACAGGGAAAGTACACGCTAAGCCAGTACCACTAGGGACCCCTTTTCTGTCCTCATTGCCCCAAAAGCATGATCTGTTGTCCTTGGGAATGTAAACAAATACTCTTAGGAATATTGGGAAATTATTTCTCACACTTTTCCCCCCAGTAAAAATGTAATAGAAAAATGTGTGGCTTTAACACTAAGTCCAAATAATATGTGGACTCCTTATTTTCCCAAATAGCTGCTTGAAATGTCTAACAACTCACATTTTACACAGGAGACTGATTTTGCAGTGAAAATATAATCCAAGCTAAAAATAATTAACTCACTTGTAGACATTTTTCTTTGGCTATAAATGTCAGAGAATAGGTCTTTGAATATTTATGAATATATGCAATAGCTTCATTTTCTCTTACTTGATTTTTATTGTGCTATCATAAAAAGAAAAAAGCCTCTATTGTATTTATTTATGTGTAAAACCATGTATGACAAGCCTGGACATCAACTCCTCATCCAGCTAGGCTGTGGGTAACAGCCCACTTTGGATTTGGTGTGGCTATGCCACTGAGGCTGAATTCTAGACAATGGATATTAGAGGTTTTCTCCACCATATGGTGGATGTAAGAAAGTCTCCCTCATAACCTTTGCACATGGTTTCTGTCTTCAATGACCTTGTAAGGCCTTGACATCTGAAGGTTCCAACCCTCAAAATGTCAAGAACCCAAGTCCTGATTCACTGCAGCAAGGGTGCTGCCACCAGCTTGACATCCTTGTACAGGAAGTAAGTGAGAAATAAATCTGATTATTTTGAAGCCAGAGAGATGGATGCTAGAGATTTCTGAATTTACTTTTATCAGTACTGTGGGACTAAAATGCATATTATTTAGAAATAAGGTCTAGTTTTAGTTTGAAAAAGTTCAAACAGAGTAACATGGAAGACTGGAAATCCCCCAATTTGGCATCAGAGAGTTGTGTGTTTGAGTCTAGAAATATTTAACAGCTAGCCAGTATTATTCCTGAGAAGGTGGTTTAAGCTCTGAGCTTCAGTACAACTGTGATGATGTTGCTGGAGATATATGTCATGAGAATTCAGTGATAATTCACATAAATTACATTGTATTTTGTAGATACAAAACTCATTTTATTTCTCTATTATCTTTATTTCTAGTGCTAGAGAAAGTTCATTTTCAGAAATCAAGACTGAAAATATCATCAGTGAGATTTTTATACTTTAACTAGCAGCCCAGTGCACAAAATTCGTGCACAGAAGGTGGGTGTCCCTCAGCCCAAACTGCAGCCTCTCCAATCTGGGATCCCTCTAGGAGATTTCTGACTGCCTGACTGCTGGGTTAGACTCGATCCCTGTGGAATTGGGCCTAAACCGGCAGTTGGACATCCCTCTTGCAATCTGGGACCACTGGCTTCTAACTGCTCACCTGTCTGCCTGCCAGATTGTCCCTAACTGCCCCCACCTGCTGGCCTGCTCACCCCCAACTGTACTTCCCACAACCTGATCTCCCCCAACTACCCCTTGCCAACCTGCTTGTCCCCAATTTCCCCCCCTGCCATTCTGATTACCCCCAATTGCCCTCCCCTCCTGGCCTAATCTCCCCTAACCACCTCTGCCTTGGCCCCACCACCATGGCTTTGTCCAGAAGATCTCCTGGTCTAATTAGCATATTACCCTTTTATTAGTACAAATACCGGTAATTTTAGGAATACATCAGAGTTGCAGAACTCATCTATGTCTCCTTCCTGAAGACTGGCTTTTTTGCCCTCTTCCCCTATGTAAATTTTACTAATTTTTCCAACTGTCAATTTGGGTACCATAGCTTTTGGACCATGAGATCCAAATTAGCAATGCTCCCCCTGCTCTGACAGCAATGTGTTCTTTCTTTTGGTTTCACTTATCATCTGCACTGTAATCACCCACTAGTTTTATAAATCTCTCCATTGAGCTTTAGCCTCAAAAAAAGAATCCTGTCTGCTAACATCATTGCTTTGACCTCAGAGCCTACCATCTAGAAAAAATATAAGATGGATTGGATGAGGGAGTAAATGGGGAAAAAAAGTAGCATTTGTTGTGTCTACACTTTTGTTTTATATGCATGCCATGTAAACTAACTTGTAATTCTTTGCCACAGTGTTCCAACATTGTCTAGGTCAAAATTTTGAGCCATTTTAGCTACAATGCTTAAAACTGCTTAGAAGTAACAAAAGACTGTATTTTTTTAATGTAAGCATAAAGTGTGCTTTTTTTGTATTAATCCATGCTGCAATTTTTTGGTGGAGTTAAAGTTATTAAAAGTCCCAACAACTTAATCTCTCTAGGTTCCTTGCTTTTATTTTGTTCAAACAGTTGCTACTCATTTGTGTATGTACCTGTGGTCTACAATGAAGCAATTGCTTTCAAACTATATATATATACTATTTGCTAAAATTTTTATATCTGGTTACCTAATTTCTTGCATAAAAAGTTTCCTAGATGGAATTTATTTTTTTAAAACATATGCTTTATTGATTTCAGAGAGGAAGGGAGGGGGAGAGAGACATAGAAACATCAATGATGAGAGAACCATCTACCAGCCACCTCCTAAATGCCGCTTACTGGAGATCAAGCTGGCAATCCAGTCATGTGCCCTGACCGGGAATTGAACAGTGACCTCCTTGTTCATGAGCTGATGCTCAACCACTGAGCCACACCATCCAAGCCCTAGGTGGAATTTCAAACAAATTGCTCAAAAACTCACTTGAAAAGAGTTCTTCATGGCCCTAGTCAGTTTGGCTCAGTGAATAGAGCATCGGCCTGCAGACTGAAGGGTTATGGGCTTGATCCCCAGTAGGGAGCAATCAGGAGGCAACCAATCAATTATTCTCTCTCATCATTATTGTTTTCTATCTTTCTCTTCCTCTTCCTTCCTCTCTGAAATCAATTAAGAAAAAACATTTCTTCACTCAAAGATTCAATGATGCCTCTCCCAGTAATTGGTACCATTCCAAAGCATAAATGCATGGGGTAGAAGTAGCTTTGTCTTTTAAAACATTGCACAAAAATCCTAGTCCCTGTCAATTTATGCACAAGGTGGCCCAACCCTATGAGAATACATTAGGCCCTATAAGACAATGGCTTTCTCTGTACAATGCCATGTTGCTAAGATATTAGCAGTACAACCCTGGTGGGTCCTTTTTCTGAATGGTCTAAAGCAGCACTTCTTATTATTGAGCTAATTAAATCAAACTACTCAGTCCCTAATCATTTTTTTAATTCTTTGTTGTTTAAAGTATTACATGTCTCCTATTCCCCCACTGACCTCTCCCAGTTGTTCCCACCCCCACCCAGAACATGTCCTCACCCCCCTACTGTCTATGTCCATGGGTTATGCTTACTATATGCATGCATACAAGTTCTTTGGTTGATCCCTCCTCTCCCAGCCCCCACCTTACCTCTGAGGTTGGATGGCCTGTTTGGAGAGACCTGACTGACAAGCCCTTTGCAGCTGGTGTTGCCTTGAGGTAATAGTTGGGGGCCAAGGGAATGCCACCAGTTGAGCCTAAAAATACCTCTGGCATTCATGAATTGGCACTCTCCAAGGGTTGCACACCAAACTTGTAAATGCCCCATGCATGGAAGCAGCCAGATGTCCCAACAGCTGACCACAGTTGGATCTCTGAAATGCATTCTCAGCAGGCAGCTTAAATATAAGGTGGCGCCAAGCTGGTCTGCTTACCTGTCAGATGGCCTTCATGAATCTCTGTCATCTCTGGCCTCTCATTCATTTGTTAACACATTCAAAAATATTTAACAAATGACTTCTACGTGCAGATAACTCTTAAAGAGTTGGATGGAGCGATAGTTGGGAGGGGATTCTGTATGAGTCTCTCATGTTTCCGAACATGTTGTGAGCAGAGACACTGGCTCCATTTGTTTCAGATCAGCTTGTCACGGATGTTTGTACAGAGAACAGACTTAGAAGTAGAAAATTAGTCTCCTTGAGAGCAGAGGGAAGGACTACCTACTGCCCAGCATAATAAAGACAAGATTTTCCTTCCATGCAAGGTAGCAGGTGAATCACATTCTTTGATACAAAAACATTTTATCCAAGTGAAATTTATTAGCCTCCAGTATTAATTCCTGCATATAAATTTCTCGAGGATGGATTATTAATTATTTTATGTCACTCCACACATATTTACAGAATGTTTAAATCAATGTGTTATGATAATACAAATTATAGAAATTTTGTATGACATAATCAATATATAACTAAATTTCTTCATTGGATTGTCAGTCACAAAAGCTACATTGTAATCTATTTTCTTTTTCTAAATTATATGCCATTGTTTCTCCTGCATTTTCTAATTTACATGGATATTTGTGGACAAAATCAGCCTAAACTTTTGTCACAATAGTAGAAATAGTGTTTATAATTTTTTTAAAAAAGTCTTTTTTTTAAGTCTATAATTTAATAAAAAGCTTACAGTGTGCCCAAAAAAATACTTTAAAATAAGGGAACTGTCTCAAATTTTATTTCCACCGAGTTGTCTGTTGGCTCATCTGTGAGCAGAACTGTGAATGTACAATATGTGGCTCCTGTGTGATTTCCTAAAACTAAAGAGTATAATTTCTCTACTACCTTTGTGTACCGTATCCCTTCAGTTTGGGGGTGAAGGGTGTCATTTGAAAAAGAAAGGATAGTATCATAAGTAAATCACAGGAGAGACACATAGTCCCATTTGGGGGCAGAATTTCCCAGAAGCTTGCACAGAGCATACCTTTTGCAAATGCACAAACTGAGACTTGGAGATGTGGAAGGCATGTGTGTCCCCGACCTCACGAGCTGAAGAGCCAATGCAAGACCCATGTTTTCTGTGTCAGCTGCTTTGCCACACAGCCAGTATCCCATGGTAACCTTCTTTCTCCCTACCACCCATCAGCTGTCTTTCCACTCCCCATTTTTTCCCCAACAATTTCCTGACCGGACACAGAGCTGGGAAGAGTGAGCAAAGGTCAGCAATGATACTTTGGATTAATTGTCAGATGAAGTATTTGACAAGTAATTGGTTTATTTCTATAATTGGTTTGAGCTCAATTTAAGAATTACATATAGACTTCGTTTTATGGGTAAGATGCAATACCATATGCTGTTTGTTATGGAAAAATCTCAGCTGAACAGGACAGACTTTGCACAACCCATTATGATGCTGGCTACATAATGATAAGGGCTATTCTCTGGATTATACCAGTGAAAATAAAAGCTCCAACATCTTATTGAGTTGGCACACAATAGCAATAATGTGTTCTCTCACTTCTCTTTAAAAGCCATTCCGTGCTTTGTAATGATCTTAAAAGCAATGGTATCAAATATACACATTACTATATCAGGGCTGACATTTTTAAAAGAATCAATGATGTTTCCTTTAGGGAACAAAAAGATCAAACTGCAAACCCATTTAAAAATGGAATAGAATCTCTGAAGTAAGATCACAGTGTGAGTCAAACCCACGGTCATCAATAATGATTCATTTGTCTTCTGAATCATGTTGGATGAGCAAATGGCTCCCCAGTGCTTGTCTGGACACCCTCCCACAGCATACTTGGGCACCCAAAAGGTACAGCAGAGCCATTTAGAGACACCCTGACTTTTCATGGCCTCTCACCAAACCCTAATCTGGATAGTTGCTTGGCCTCTGACCTCAATCTCACTCCTCTGACTGAGGCTACACTCCCTTATGAGGATGCCAGAGCCCATGGCTAACTTCTTATCCACCATTACCTTCTGGAATTGTGGGGGGGCCTTTTTGAATTCTCTTCTTCTGGTCCAGCATATAACCACATGCCCCTACAGTGCCTCTTTCCTTGACTAGGAATCAGTCATGGAAGAGCTTTCTCTTTTCCCTGAAACTGGTTGCCCACCTTTCTAGAGACACTGTCTAAGTGGTTACCCAACCTCAAGGGCCTGAGGCTGTTCCTGAAAGAAATGCTAAAAAGAGCCTGGCCTCTTTGTCTCACTGGATGAGCATCTATCTATGAATCAGAAGTTCAGGACAAAATTCTGGCATTGTGGGCTTGATCCCCAGTATGGGGCTTGCAAGAGCCAGCCGATCAATGATTCTCTGTCATCATTGATCTTTCTATCTCTCCCTTCCTCTTTGAAATCAATAAAATATATATTTTTTTAAAAAAAGGAAAAGAAAGGAATGCTGGAAAGAGCCTCAAAAGTACCAGCTAGAGGTGAATTTTTCCTGATTTGGGCCACAGAAAGCACTTGTGGGGACCAAGTGTCCCAAAGGCACCCAGGAATTGCTTTCATCAGGTCCAGAGAGACATGCAGGTATGGAAATGACAGTTGTGAAGGAAAAAGGTCATTATGCTCAGAATTCCCTAGAGACATGAGGCATACCATACCACCCACGGCCACAAAGGGAAGAACTGGGGCCACCAGGAGGCGGAGGCAGTGACAGGAAAACACTGGCAAGGGTATTTATTGTGGTGTCTGACCAAAGAAATGAGTGATACAGGTGAGCAGGCTTAAGACTGGCTCTGGAGCCCAGTCCTTCCTTGTCTGGGACCAGGCCCTGGAGTAGTTAGGGCAGGGGGATAGTGGCCTGGAGTGAGAGCCCATGAGGTGGGGGTTGGACTTATGGACTCTGAACTGAGTAGTTTGCATTTGAAGGGCTTGCTCCTGGGGCTAATGGTTTACTATTTCTTCGTAGAGATGGCTGAAGAGTTAGGTGGCTAACTCTGGGAGGAGGACTTCTTCCAGAGTCATCAAAGCCACAGATGCCAAAGCTTTTGAATTCAGGAAATATTAGGCAAGGGCATACAGGCAGTGGTCAGGAACCCTGACTAATGCCCAGCTGTGGGCCCCACGTCACCAGGATCCCTGAGGCCCAGCAGTGGGTAGCATAAACTCACAGAGTTTTTTTCTGAGAGACAGGGCCTGGACTTCCAGTGCCTGACACCACCCAACAGGAAAATCCCAGAGCAGGACACAGTGACCCCTTGAGAGTAGGAGTTGCCTGTGTCCTTGTAGACATTCAGACCTAAAAGAGGGAAAATGGGACTCACCAAGGCAACAGAAAGTGACCCCAAAATAAGAGTGACCATGAGGAAAAAAATCAGTCAGCAATGCCTCTTGATAATGTCTCATACCTAATGAAATAGTCCAGGCTCCCAGGGAGGGGAGATAGGAAAGAAGATGAAAGACACTCTTTATTTTCACCTCTTTCAAGTTTACAATCCAGCTGTTGAGGTAAGAAATGAATCAAAACAAGAATAACAGGAGTAACTGGTGGAAAGTTGCCTATCCCTTTCCTTCTCCTTGGGGGAAATATACCTAGACTGCAATGCCAAACTTTTACCCAATAATATTTATTTCTCATTTCAAACCTTCAGACACATGCACATGATAGACCCTGGAAACAAGGTTATGAAGAGTTAGTCCAGTGGTGGCCATGGGCCTTCTCCAAGAATTAGATTTCCTAAGACCTCCCTCTTGTAACTTTTCAGAAGATGTTCAGAGCAAGCATCATTTACTGTACATTTTCATTTTTAATGGGCATTGGACTATTTTCCTTCACTTATGATCCAAAACACTGCTGCAATACATTAAGATGTATATGAATGATTATAGAAGCTCTGAAGAATTTGTCCTTAAAGCAGAATTGCTACCAAAAGCATATGTGTATTTTAACATTGGACAGTAACAAAAACTCCTCCCAAAAGCTGGGATATTTCTACATGTGTCAACCACCTATGACAGTTTCACCATCTTGTGCTGTCTCTGGATATTTTCAACATTCAAGCTTTCAAAAGCTCAGCATGCTTCTTGCTCCTATGTTTTTCCAAATATCGAGGAAGGAGCGTCTTATCTGTGAGCCGGCTCTGCCATTGTATTTCTTGCTGGCTCAGCCTTTCGCCTATTTTTCCATTGAGCTTAGATGTGTTTCTTTCTGCTTTGCAAGGTCTCTGTTTTATGGGGATTGGAACAAATAGTTTTGTCTAGGCTGGTGCTTGAAATTTTCAACTTTGTTACTGCTTCTTTGTTTTATTTGTTTCCAAAAAAAGCCATTTTTACTCCAAGATTATCTTTTGCTTACTTGTTTTAAATTTTTAAACCATCTGGAATTTGTTTCATTGATGGTGTGACACGGGCATCTAAATTAACTTATTTCATCAGATTTCTCTCCAATCCTGGGTATTAAATAGTCTATCCTTTCCACGTTTTCCTAGTGTACTTGCTCTCTCTCTCTCTCTCTCTCTCTCTCTCTCTCTCTCTCTCTCTCTCTCTTTCTCTCTCTCTCTCTTTCTCTCTCTCTCTCTCTTTCTCTCTGTCTCTCTCTGCTATTTCCTTTCTGCAGTCATCCTCACAGTCCCTTCCCTTCATTTCTTCATTCCAAGCAACAGAGATTGAAATTTTGTCCTTTTCTGCAATGCAAATATCATCAGACTCCACACCCAGCAGTCACTGATGGTAGAAAAATTGTCTGTCAGGTGGAGGCCCAGTGTGCATGCCTGCCTCTGAGTCTTCTGACCAAGGCCCAGGAAGAAGGAGCAGGCAGCATAGAGGGTAGGCAGGAGGGGGCCTTCCTTGCAGAACACAGTTTTCTATCTCTTACCATATCTAAAATAAAGCATACCTCTTTCTCTCCAAGGATGAGTTTTGTAGAAGGCAGGATTTGTAGAAAGGTAATCTCTCCAAACACAGATGTACCCACATATGTTGAGTGGATTTATGGCTTTGTTATTCTGAGACAGCATGGCTTCCTCACAAGGCATGTGAGTTACCCCACAAGGCATCGTCATTACCTCTGGACCCTAGTTGGTTCCCTTATCTCCCTAATGGCAGAAATCTCAGTGAGCCCCACCCTCAATAACAACTTGAGTTCCCAATGTCCTGACTAACATTTCATACAGGGAGTCTTTATTTCTCACTATCAACATGATTTATTAGTTTGGCTCTGCATAATCTTATTTAAAATATACTTTTTTTTCCCTAAGAAACAATTTGATCCTCTGTATTTTACTGCTTATATTCTGACTCCTGAAAGGCCAAGATCCAAAACAGTACTTTTAATATTATATTCCCCAGGTCCGACACAGAAGACTTATTTCAATGAGTTCCCAGAGAGAAATATACTGTTCAATTCCAAAACACAGTTTTAAATATTTTTTATCTGCCTAATGAAGAAATTACAAGTGTGTTAGAGCATCAGGAGCTCCAATTTCATGACATGGTCAGGAATGTGCGGAAGCGGCCAGCACCTTAGGTCCATCCGCAGAGACACCAGTTGTTCTGCTATTGAAAACATCAAATGTTTGGTCAGAAAGAATAAAGCATTTGGCATAAAGAGGTACTGCTTTGCAAAACATTTTAATTTGCAAGGGATGAGTCAAAGGCTCAATTTAGTCACTTGTCTCAAATTCAATAAAGATTTACAATTTTAAATTGCTGAGCTGTCTTTTTCCCCCATAACTCAAAGCCCTCTGCCATTTGATTTTCCTGGAATACATTATCAATTGTTTTCTTATTGTCACATGCCTTTGTGGTTTGTGAAATCCTTTTAGCCTCTCTTTAATGGAGATCCCCACGGGGGCCGAAATCAGAGGATGAGAGGAGAAATCACATTGGAAAGATGCATTCTCTTAATGAAAATAATCAAAGCTTTGTTGACATAGAATCTTTAGGCCTAGATAGTTCCCCCACTAAGTTCAACAATTAGGCAGTGACTGTGTTATCGAGATTCTAAATAATTCTTGGAATAATTTATCTCCATTGGCTCTGAATTGCAATATACTCAATCACACAGAAAGAGCTGAAGTCCAGAAATGATGGTGATGTCATTCTTAAGTTGTGCAAATATAAAAGTAGATGTAATAAGATCACAGAAGTCCATAACCCAATTGAAAATTATTGGTTCTTATAAAACAGTAAACATGGTACAGTTGGCAGTTGGTCACTGTCAAGCCCAGATGGCTACTGGGTTAATATTCTGCATAACATGGCTGTCCAGAGTGCCCAGCAGCCTTTAGCCAATGCATGATCGAGTAACCTGGCCTGGCATGTCCAGACACCCAGACATCTCAGAAAGTCCTTCCCTTACCCTGCTATTTAGTAATCAAATCTAAACAAATGAGATGGGCCATTGAGGGGAGAAAAGGCAAAGATTAAGGCACTACGACTGACCTAAATGGGTCCATGTATCCACCCTTGGATAAGTGAGATTGTCCATTTGGGTAGATCCAATGGAACTGCCTAGAACAGGAACTCTGGACAAAAAAACCACAAATGATTAAAATAAAAAACATTAAAAAAGCCTGAAAAACATCTTTTGAATCATATGGCTTATCATGCTCTTTCTCATTTTCTCATTGGATTGCCACATTGTGTAATGCAGGGTTTTTATTGTCCTCCTTTGATAAATAGAGAAGCTAAGATTTGGTTAAAAATTTCAGAAGTTTTAGTTTATTAAAAAAAAAAGGCAGGAAGTGAAATCATGCTGTATAACTGAATGAGTGTGGGGCTCGCGAAGTGGGATCCTCATTTAATACATGTGAGCCACTGGGGTATAGGTATGAGAGTCGCAGCCTTGGCTTTGTGGCCTGAACACACAGTTTGTCATTCAGAGAGTTGCATTCTCTCTGTGACTCTACATGATATCTTGCAGAGTGAGTTGTATCATCTTGTATAGCATGGTACACATTTTATGGAGGAAGTTGAACACATTGCTTACCAGATAACAATTGGGAAGCATCCTGTCATAGCTAAATTAGGGAAACCTAAGCATCAGTGAAAGAACAGCATCATCTGTGAGGCCCAATGTTCACCATGTGGCAGGTGGACAGAGGAACCAGTCATATAACAAGTATAGAAATGTGATGGAATCGGGTCAGACGGCCCAAAAATATGCCAGCAAGTCATAGGTTTACAGTGACCAAGAGAGGAAATTCACAGACATAGCACTTTTCAAATGAAATTGAAACACTTGAATAGAATAACCATCTTCACAATTCCTTCCCAGCTGTAGAAATGTGGGAAGGCTAATGCTATATCTGTCACACAAATCTCTGGCAAAGACCACAGAGAGCACTATGCCAGCTTAGAGTAGAAGCTCAAAATGCAATCTGGGTGAAAGAAGCCTCTTTCAGTGACCCACTGTAAGAGTTCCAACATTTTGTTGCTGTTCTAGAAACAGAGGCCAAGGGAGACATTGAAAAACCCAAAGGGTTCTAGGCAAGATGATGGCCTTATAAAGTTAGTATCACAACCTTCACTGATAGAAATGTTTTTTGTCAAGTACACCGTAACCCTCTCGGATGTCTACAAAGCTGGTGAGAATTCACTTTCCCATTCAGCAGATACTGAGTACTTACTATGTGCCAGAAGATACAACTTGAATAACACAGCCAGAGTTACTACCTTCATAAAGCTTATATTCTACTTAAGGAAACACATTTTAAAAGAAAGGAAAAGGACAACTAAATTAAACAACTATTTTTTTTAAAAATCATTGCAAAAGCCCTAGCTGGTTTGGCTCAGTGGATAAATCATTGGCCTGAAGACTGAAGGGTCTCAGGCTCGATTTTGCTCAAAGGCACATGCCCAGGTTGTGGGCTCCATCCCCAGTAGGGGGTGTGCAGGAGGCAGCCAATCAATGATTCTCTCTCATCATTGATTATTTCTATTTCTCTCTAGCTCCATTTCCCTTCCTCTCTGAAATCAACAAAAAATATTTAATAAAAATAAAAATTATTGCCAAAGGTAACTCATCTCAATTCAGGTTAGCAACACCTACTATCAGACTCCACTGCAAGCTCTTTTTTTTTTTTTTAATATATTTTATTGATTTTTTTTACAGAGAGAAAAGGAGAGGGATAGAGAGCTAGCAACTAGAAACATCGTTGAGAGAGAAACATCGACCAGCCACCTCCTGCACAACCCGCAACGGGGATGTGTCCACAACCAAGGTACATGCCCTTGACTGGAATTGAACCCAGGACCTTTCAGTCTGCAGACCGAAGCTCTACCACTGAGCCAAACTGGTTTCGACCCGCTGCAAGCTCTTTAGAGGCAGACACTTATTGTGTAGTCATTGGCATGCAAAAGATTGGCGATGATTGATTGATACATTCCCTGGGGATCTTAATCATCTTTGCAAGTGAGAGACATTAACAACTAAGTGACTCTGTCTTTTATCTTATTGACTAGAGGCCTGGTGCATGAAATTTGTGCAGCGGGTCCCCTCAGCCCAGCCTGCACCCTCTCCAATCTGGGACCCCTCAAAGGATGACCTATTTCAGGTTTACAGGGATTGGGCCTAAACCGGCAGTTGGACATCCCTCTCTCAACCCAGGACTGCTGGCTCTTAACCACTCACCTGCCTGCCTACCTGCCTGCCTTCCTGATTGCACCTAACTACTCTGCCTGCCAGCCTGCTCACCCCCAACTGTCCCCCTGCCACTGGCCTGATCACCCCCAACTGCCCCCGTGCCAGTGTGCTCACCCCAACTGCTTCTCCTGCTGTCCTGCTCACCCTCATTTTCCCTCCCCACTGGCCTGCTCGCCCCCAACTGTCCCCTTGCTGGTCTGCTCACTCCAAATTCTGCCCCCTCCCTGTCCTGATCACCACCAATTGAACCCCATTGTCAGCCTGCTCACCCAACTGCCCCCCCCCCAGCCTGATCACCTCCAACGGCCCCCTCCCACCTGCCTGATCACCCACAGCTGCCCTCCCCTCTTGGCCTCTAACTGCCTCTACTTCAGCCTCGCTACCATGGCTTTGTCCAAAAGAATGTCTGGAAGGTCTCCTGGAAGGTCTCCCAGTCTAATTACCCTTTTATTAGTATAGATGCTTAAACATTCTGAGGTATTCCCTACAGGTACTCATAATACAGCTTCAAGCCCAGGTAGAACAGATCAAGATATCACCACTCAGGAATCATTAGAAATGTTCAGTGGTGCACTAGTTTGCTGCAACAAAATGTCAAAAACCAAGTGGCTTAAGCAAGAGACATATATTTCTTAGTTCTGGGGGCTGGAAGTCCAAGATCAAGGTATCAGTGGGTTTAGTTTCTCCTGAGACCTCCACCACCATCCCATCCTGGCCTACCTTCTTGCTGAGCACATGAATTTCTGGTGTTGTTTATTCTTCTTGTAAGGACACCAGTAATATAGGATAAGGACCCCCACCCCTCATTTGACTGTAATCACCCCTTTATAGCACCTGTCTCTAAATACAGTCCCATTGTAGATTAAGGCTTTAATGAATATATTTATGGAGGACATTATTTGGTCCGTAACAAGGGAAAAGGCCTCTAGTCACTAGCATTTTTTTTTTCTGGAGCTGTATACATGGAAAAGTGCTCTTTTGGGAACACTGGCATACTTTATTTTCTGAGAATTGGCACCAGGATTGACCATAGCTTAAATCTAAGGTAGACACATCTCTTTGCCTTTATGGCCAAATCTGAATCACTGCCTGTGAGAAGCCAATCTTTGAGTGCGTGTGTCTGAGGTCAATACAGGAGTAATTAGTACAATAAAATCTACTGCTTCTCATTTAAAAGGTAAACTTGAGATATTTTTAAAAATATGTTCATTTCATCACTTCTATAACATATTTCAATCAGTTATTTCCCTGAATTTAATGTATATTTTTATTATTGACACTATTACAGGTGTCCCCCATTTTCCACCACCTTTGTCCCCCTCTACCCAGGCTCAGACCCCCTGTCTCTCTTGCTATCACTACACTATTGTCTGTGTTCATGGGCTATGCTTCTATGTTCTTTGTCTAATTCTGTCACTTTCTTGCATCCAGTCCCTCCCACCCCCAATCCCCTCTGACATCTGTCAATCTGTTCCGTGTATTCATTCCTCTGGTTCTATTTTGTTTGTCAGTTTATTTTTGTTTATTAGAGTCCTCATATAAGTGAGATCATATGGTATTTGTCTTACTCTGACTGGCTTATTTCCCTTGGCATAATAATCTCCAGATCTATCTATGCTGTCACAAAGGATTAGAGTTCCTTCTTTTATAAATCTAGCAAATCATGACAATTTATATCAATAACAATGATTTTCACAAGACTTTTTAGTGCACTTCTAGTTCCTTCCTGCCAAAATTAAGGTGACAATGGCATTTTTTGAAACTGCATACTTTAAATTTGTATGTGCTGGAAGCTTCTGTGTAAGAAGGCACATGAATAGAGTGGGGTGTTTACAGTGACTAAAGTATCTCCAAGGGCCTGGAACCCAGCATGCATGAGAACTACTATAGAAGTTGAGCATGAGAATATGAAGCTGCTTCCTGGACTGCACAAACCTTTTACATGGCTCATGCTATAAACCTAATGTTTGTATTGCTCTTAGCATAAAGGCCTACCATTAAAACTTTTTGATTGCTGAAGCATCCACTCCAAAGACATCCATTTTGAATTAACATATTGCCAGCTACTAGCACAGCAACCAGATAAGAAATTAGGCAGACCCCCATGATGTTCCCCTTTTAGAAACCCATGGGAAACCTATATAACTGACCATTTGAGTGTCCTTGATTCTCACTTATCACACCCTAGTTCTTGCTTTTATGTTTTCAATTTACCAATAAAGAATGAATTCAGGAAATCCTAAGTTCCTACCCTTGGCCTGATAAGGGCAGATGCTTGCTTCTCTCCTCTGCCCCTTTTCTCTCTCTCTCTCTCTCTCTCTCTCTCTCTCTCTCTCTCTCTCTCTCTCTCTCTCTCTCTCTCTCTCTCTCTCTCTCTCACCTTGCTGTGTGGCCTCAGGTATGCCATGTACCCTCCAGGACCTTTGAGTAATAAATCTTGCTCCTCAAAGTTCCCTGATGGCTTTTGCTGAAGTGTATCCCGCAGTCATAATATGAGGCACAGGGCCAACCCAGCACAACATTGGCTCTGATTGGGGAAATGCCTGTGGGGGGTTGCTAAAAGTAATTCAGGCCTGGGCGACTGCCCCAAGAGTTCTAAGCCAAGAGCATCGCTATTAATAGGCTGAGACCAACACAATACCCCGTCCAAATTCATATGTTGGAGCCACAGCTTCCAATGTGATGGTGTTTGGAAATGGGGCCTTTGGGAGGTGATTAGGATTAGATGAAGCCATGAGGCTCAGGCCCACCAAAGAGCTTGTTCTCGCTCTCTCCATGCTCACACTCTGAGGAACAGACCTATAAGCACACAACAAAAAGATTGCCATCTGCAAGGGGAGAAGTGGGATCTCACCAGAATCTGATCCTGCTGGCAACTGAAATTGGACTTCCAGCCTCCAAAACTATGAGACATAAATTTATGTTGTTAAAACTCCCCTGTCTACCCATGTTGTTATGGCAGCTTAAGCAGTTCTAACACTCATTTATAGTATTTCTTTTTTTATTTTGCTCTTTTTACCCAAGTCTACCAAACAGAAAACACACTATTTATTCGTAACTGTAATTATTTTGTTATTATACACTTAGGAATTATGAAATGCCACACACAACACCTCCAAGTTGTGAAAAGAATAAATCAACGGTGACATCCTGGACAGAGATGAGATCACCACCAGCTTCTAGTTGACAGTGTGTTTTACAAATAGTAAATGTGGAAGAAGTGGACTCGCTGAGTAAGAAAAGTTGTCAAGTTTGACTTTTGCTACATCAATTGTCTTAAGTATTCTAGCAATCAGTGAAATGAAAAGTGTATAAATCAGAAAGAGTTCAAGAATTTTTAATAGACCTTTGGCACTCTGAGTTGATGTGATGAAATCCTTGTTGATCCCAGAATTCTTGGGACTGTTTTTGCTACATCTAGGGCATATTATAAACAGCTTTTAGAAATAAAGGTCTTCTCCCAAAGAGCTAGGTGGCCTCATTCAAATGAGAAACATTAACTAAACATGAAAGACTTCTAAATGATGCAGTGGCTAAAATCAATGGCTTTATGTGTTTCTAAAATTTTCTTGAATCTCTGCTTTGTTTTTAGAATGTATATCTGAACTTTGTTTTCTGTGTTTAAGACCCATTAAAGACTCCTTTGGACTTGGAGGCTTAAGTTTACAAAGTCATTCATCACTTTATGATCTTTAAACCCCACTATTGTGGCAAAGACAGCATTAGATCATTTCACTATATTTTTAAATTAAATTCTTAAATTTGGTGCAAACTTGCATCATTTCCTAAAATTATGTCAAAATAACATGGTTTTCTTAATGAAGCAAGAATGACATTAAAAAATAAAAAACATTTTCCATATATTCTTTAACCAAAAAAAAAAACTTGGGGGAAATACTAAATTACTAGTAAATAAATTTTTGTCTATGTTCAGAATTTCTAGAATCTATTAATATAGTGATTGTTTCTTGTGAATCTCCAGGGACTAAAGAGTTTAACATTACTTTAGTGTCCTCTGGGCTGTGGGTTGAGATATTGACTGTGATCAGAAGCTGCAGGCAAACTCCTCCTGATATTAGGCTCAATATGAACAACAGAAATGTAAGGCACTCTCCTACATGTCATAACTCATCTGGATGGTGAATTAATGCTTTACTCGCAATAATGGATGAAAAAAGCCAAGGTCTTTTGGATTAGATATAAAAATAAATGTATTGGGGACACTGAAAGGTAAGCATTTTGATTTAAAAATCTTGAACAGTGAATTTGATGTCTGGATATGATCCTAAGGATTAAAGATGCAGAAAACTTGACAATTATGAATCAAATGATTCAAAAAGTACAGAGCCAAGAAAAAAAAATATGCTAGGTGGCACACTGAGGTGACTGTCAACAGTGGTGCTGGTACTAATTAGAAGAATGTCTCATTAAATATTTTTATATACCAGTAGTGCTAGTCAAAATTAATTTTCACATTTCAAAGGTCAGAAAACAATGAGAGGAGGTTTATACTACAATAAAGTATCCATGGAATTTCTGAAAAACTCTTCTATTTTATTGTATTCTACCTGGTAGTTAATAAGAAAATACACAATTATTTTATTATCTACTTAAAATTTTTTGTAATGGTTTTTAAAATTAAAATAAAATAAGGGTTTGTTTTCAGATTGTTTTGTTATCTATCTTATTGCCACTAATCTATATATATAAAAGCCCAGCTACCCTTTTATATTTTTATTGCTGTGACATGCACTGACCACCAGGGGTCAGAGGCTCAATGCAGGAGCTGCCCCAGGAGGTCAGTGCACTCCCACAAAGGGAGTATCACTTAGCCAGAAGCCAGGCTCACAGATGCAGATATTGTTGAGGAGAGGAAATGAGATTATTCTATTTGTGCCACAAAATATGATAAGTTCTGGGCCATAGACACCTGTTTTGAGTAATAGAGTTAATGAAGTTAAATACAAGTCAACCCTTCCTAATAGGGTATTCAATCACTTCCCTTCCATTCTTCAGGAATACATTTTGACCCTTCCACACTGTCTATGTTTGCACATAGACCTATGCCCGGACACATGACTAAAAAAAGCAAAAACAAAAAGAGCCATTCTACTTTGGAAAGACATCCATTGAATTTGTATAATTACTACTCAAATTCAGTCATTTTAATTTAAAATAACACTTTTATTAAAATGCTTCCCTCAATATAGGCTTAAATAACAAAATGTACAAAATGGTGCATAGCCTGGCTGGCATGGCTCAGTGGTTGAACAGAAGCCTATGAACCAAGAGGTCATGGCTCAATTCCTGGTCAGGGCACATGCCCGGGTTGTGGACTTGATCCCCACTAGGGGTCTTGTGGGAGTCAGCCTATCCATGATTCTCTCTCATCATTGATGTTTCTCTCTCTCTCTCCCTTCCTCTTTGAAATTAATAAAAATATGTGTTTTTTATAAATGGACCATAAAATTGGGGCCAATCTAAACCCTAAAATATAGTTCTCAAGTGAAAAAAAAAAATGAAACAATGCTAGAATTTAAAATGTTTTAGAAATATATATTTCTCTTAAAATTCAATGAACTTTTATTCTGAGATAGATGATAGATAGATAGATAGATAGATAGATAGATAGATAGATAGCAGATGGCACTGACTCATGCAGTAATAGAATATGTGTGCTATCAGGGAGAGCAGTACTCTAATGGAGACATGTACAGTACTTACTGCCCATTCAGATGTAGGTATTTGTTTTCAGTTTTTAAAATGATTCCAAAAGTCATCTGCAATATCTCACTACTTTTAAGAGTAAAACACTGATAGACTAATAGCCCTGATGGATCCATTTTATTTGAATAATCAAGCTGCTTGATGCAGTTCCAATTGCTTAGGTTCACAGGGAAGATTGGATTGCATGATGCACAATTTTTCATGCTGATTCCTCTAATTACCAAGCTTTAATACAGTTTTTGGTCAAAAATCACAAATGTATTTATTTAACAAATGCTTCTTTCACCGCAAAGCCCTGGAGGTATGTTTTTGAGGTGGGGATGCTTTTCTTCTTTGGCATTACCTAATCTGATAAAGTACAGCCAGATGACTCAAAGTGAAAATCCAGATGCAGAAAAGTACTTAAAAGTTTCAGAGCCCTTTTTAAAATTCCTACTGACTATTCTATCATGCTGTGTCATGGCAAGTGAGCCATATATGACTTATCATACATAGGTGATGGGATTGATAGAATTAATTCAGGGAGCTCCAATGTCCAAAGGCAAAAGTTCTATCCACTGACTGAAGAAAACACAGGGCAGTTAAGGACAGTATTTGCTCTACAGCAGATCTTGAAACACAGATTTAATTGTGCTGTGTGAACAATACATTATAGAGACAAGATCCTTTGGGAATCAGTTGGAAGGAAAATTCTAAAGAGCTCTTTGGGAAGAATACAAAAAGAAAGGACATTCGTGGAAAAAGAAGGAGACCCAAAGATGTCTACAAGCAAGTGGACTCCCCTATATTCCCCATGAGTTCAGGGTTGATGACCCTGAGCACCAGCATTTACCTCAAAGAATGTAGAGTCCCAAAGAAAACACACAGAGAGAAAGACTCTTCTTTGGAAACAAACCAGATTTTTATTACCCGTGCTCAGTGTACAGAGGGTCATTTTGTCCAGTAAAAATGACTCCACCATGGAAATGAAAGGCAGAGAAGTTCTGTTAGAACTATTGTGTCCTAGAAATATAGGCATCTGGACATAACAGTGAGCAAATGCTGTGTCCTCTTATGTCAGAAGAGTAAAGATGAAAATCTCCATGGATGACATTGTTTTATAGCCTCACTATGTATAGATGATGTCCTCATGCAGCTTACATACTTAATAGTTGATTATGTATGGACTCTATTATTTTCTGTTAGTCAGATTTTTTCCCTTAACTGCAGTAATAGTATCGTCCTGATATATCTGGAAAGGAAGAATGTAACGAAATTACAGTCATCTGTCAAAGCAAAAAATTGCACTGGATAAGGCAAAGAAGGCTTTCGCAATAGAGGACAGAGACCAAAATTCAGTCTCAACTCAGCTCTGCTGAAATACAGGGTCAAATGGACTCATTTAATTAGCTGAAGTGAATTTGGGGGAAAGTACGAAAAAATGTCAGGGGAGAGGCTGACCATGGGGTGTGTCCAGCACACTCAGTTATTCCTGCATCTAAAAATGTTTTTCTCTTTGTGATAGGCCATCTGTGTTTGCTAATTGTCACTCTTCAAAGTTAGTGTCTGTAGGACAACATTTGAGTGTAAGAGGGAAGAAGGTAGCAGGAAGAGCCCAGGCAGCAATCAGTTGCAGGAAGGAGAAATCGACTCCAGGCTCTGGTCCTGGGTGCCTCTGCAGTCTCCACAAAGATGGAAGGTTACATCAGAGGGGCAGCAGGGGCTAAAGGACTAATAAATATAGCCAATGTTCATTAGACCAATGGAAGAGAGCACTGATGGAGGACGCAGTGATAACTTTTGAGAATGTAATAGAATAGATACAGAAAGACATACTGTCCCCAAGGGCACAATTATGTGCAATTTCTCTAGCAATGCTCTGGAGTCAGTGTATGGACAAATCAGATGGCCAAAATGTTGAAGCTGTTTTCACCCTAGTATTGAGAAATGTACCACAAATAAGGCTTTTGATTATCTACCATGAGGCGCTTGTTGAGTGTTTTGTTGTTGTTGATGTTTTAATATAGTTTCATGATTTCAGAAAGGAAGAAAAAGGGAGAGAGATAGAAACATCAATGATAAGAGAGAATCATTAATTGACTGCATCCTGCAGGCCACTCACTGGGGATCAAGCCTACAACTTGGGCATGTGCCCTGACTGGAAATTGAACTGTAACTTCCTGGTTCATACGTCAATACTCAGCCACTGAGCCACTGCGACTGGGCACTTGTTGGGTGTTTATATCATGAGGTCTTAGCTGGAATGTGAGAGATATATACAAGGCAGAGAGGGAAAATGGAATGTTGGCATTATCAGAAAGACAGTTGTCACTTCCTCCCAATCTCCTTCAATGGACAAGCTCTGGTATCAAGGGGAACATTTCTAGTCCCCTCTAGCCAGTTTTCATTCACTGGCTCTTCCTTAAAGAGATAGTTGTTACTGTTAGATTTGAGGTGAAGGTCATTGAGATGAAGTTGAATTTGGGATCCTTTGGCTTGCTACACCTTCTCCTGGAATCGCTTCTCTTCAAGGAAACCCTTCCCCTCCCTGCTTCCTCCTCCAGGCTGTTAATTGAGCAATGCAGAGCTTTCTGCCACACTCAGCATCCCTACATGAGAAGCCAGCATGGCTTTCAGGCAGACGGAGTTGGGTTCGGAATACTCAGACATCAGATACAGACACCCTTCTCCAATGCAGAATTGCTATTAAAAAGCTGCTATTTTAATATTATTTTCCAATAAGCAGTGTTTCACATGCTACTACACTGCTCACAATTCTGAGGTGCAAGAGGATGAGGGGTGATGTGGATGCCAAGGCCTGGTAGCACTTCTAAAACCAGCAAAAGTCCTCAGAAATACCTATACCAATATTGACTAGATAATCAGAAGATGAAAATTTTGGAAGGAAATCTTTATAATTATTTCTACCACACCTAAAATGCACTTTCCTAAAGCAGACATCAACATAACAATTCTAAATGATATGAACCTAACATCAGTTTGCAAAAGAGTGCAAGATAAAAACTGATGAAACAGATAGGAGAAATAGACAAATAAACCATAACTAGAGGGTGTGGGGGGGTCCCTCAACCCGGCCTGCCCCCTCTCATAATCTGGTAGCCCTCAGGTGATGTCCTGCTGATGGTTTAGGCCCACTCCACATTGAACTCCCTCTGTGGGAGGTGACCAAGTCAATCAGGGGAAGGCACCACCCCATCACCCCGCTGCTGCTGCCACTGTCAACTGCCACCTGCCCTCATCTCTTGCAGCTGCCCCTTCTTTGTCTAGAAGGACTTCCAGTCTATCCAGTCTAATTAACATATTATCCTTTTATAAGTGTAGATTGTTGCAGACTTCAAGAACAATCTATCAGCAGTTGTGAATTCAAGCAGGAAAAGAAGATAGTTGACTTGAGCAACACTATAAATCATCATCATCTAATATACTTTTATAAACTACTCCATTCATTGAAAGCAGAATACACATTCTCCTTAAGCTCACATGGAACATTCAGCAAGATAGATCACACTTTTTTTTTTTTTACCATAAAATATACCTTAACAAACTTAAAAAGTCAAAATCATGCAAAATATGTTCTCAGACAACAATGATGTTAAACTAGAAATCAATAACAGAAAGATATCTAGGAAATTGTCTAATATGCTTAATTTAAAATTTAAACAACATCCTTCTGAAATAACACAGATCAAAGGTAATGTCCCAAAAGAAATTAAAAAAATATATATTTTGACCTAAAGGATGATGAAAATAAAACAACATAAATTGTGAAACAGCAATACTCCACTTTAAAGCATAACACCCTACTCAGTAAGTGTGTTTTACATAGTGACTTTCTTATAAAAAGAGGACAGTATGGAAAAGGGAAAATAGAATAAATTTACAGTGAAAAAACCTAAAAACATTCCTTCGGCATGAAGATCAAGGTCAATACCAACAGTAACAACTCATATTGATAGTATGTACCTTGATATGATGGAATGAAATGGCACTTTATCTCCAGAGCCTTGCTCCTCAAATCCTGTAATCCTCAAAACTGTCAAGGTCATAAAAAACAAGGGAAGTTTGTGAAACTCTTACAGCAAAAAGGAAGTCAAGGAGACAGGAGCATTAAATACAACTAAATACAATGTGGGATCTTGGATGGGATCCTAGAACATAAAACAGAACTGGGTAAAAACTAAGACAATCGGAATGTGGTATACACTTTAGTTAATAATAATGTGTCAATATTATTTTATTAAATGTAACAAAAGTGTGATTCTGACATAAGTAGGCTCTTAATGAGAGGGGAAATTGGGTGTCAGCTATATTGGAACTTTGTACTGCCTTCACATTTTTTTCTGCAAATCTAACACTAGTGTAAAATAAATTACATATTTAAAAATAAAGAAGATAACTTTGAAAGACTGGATGATTGCCCCAAAGCGACGGGGATAAAATGAAAAAGCCTTTTAGACAGGACAAACATACTGTTACTTTGAATATTTAATCTTCTGAGTAGAAAGAGATTCATAGGAAATTTGGGTTTAATAATTAAAATTTTGTATTTGTATAACTGAATCATCTCATTTAACTTTTAACCAAACTAAAGTTAAATTTTTAAAAAATATTTTTCTTCCAAAATGAAGTAACAAGTGAAAATATATATTTATATTTCTTTTTTTTAATATATTTTATTGAATTTTTATAGAGAGGAAAGAAGAGGGATAGAGAGCTAGAAACATCAATGAGAGAGAAACATCTACCAGCTGCCTCCTGCACACCTCCTATTGGGGATGTGCCCGCAACCAATGTACATGCCCTTGACCGGAATCGAACCTGGGACCTTTCAGTCTGCAGGCCGACGCTCTATCCATTGAGCCAAACCGGTTTCAGCTATTTATATTTCTTTCTATGTTTATTTATAACATTTAAACACACACGATTTTATTTATTGAAATAAATAAATCATAAATAAATAATAAAAATGACTGTATAATAACCTGTGCCTGCTGTGTTAATTTCCTTGAACTGTAATTAATGGATCTGTTTGTTAAAGGTTTTCTATGTAATCTAATTATCACTATCTTAATTATTATTATCATCATAGCAAACACTTCTATAATGCTACATGACATTTATATGATTAATTCCATTAATCCATTCAAACACCATAAGAGGTATATTTCATGGGAAAACTAAGGCACAGATGGCCTGGGTAACTTTCCAGGTATAACAATTATTGATGGAGCTAGGATTCATCTGTTGTGTTCTAGAGTGCTATACTTATATATACCATTCAATCTTGCCATTCATGTACATGCTTACCCTTGGGAAAGCAACATATCTGTCACTAGTTGGCTACATTATGGGCCAATCTGGAAAAGGCACCTTTTTCTTCTCTGCTGCAGTAAATAACAAAATGGGATTTCTTGAACTGCCTCAATTACTGGACCATAGGAAGACTTTGGCTACATGTGGGCAGTGTCAGAGCATAATCTCATGTACTTAACACTAAAATGTTGGGCATGGAAATGATAGTGAATCGTGCTGGGTCTGCTCCTCCCAATGACTCCCTCACCCGAAAAACATGTGTTTGGCAGCTGGGGAAATGTGTTAGTTCAAAGGAAGTAATAAAAGTCAGAGAAAAGAAAGGCAGATATGCATTTTTTTTATTTACTTATAGCATATGTTAAATAATTGTAATGTGTTTGTTTTTGTGTTTCGTTACTAGGTACTTTTACCTTATCTCCAAAGACTAGAAGACAGCCAAGTCACAACACGTCTTGCCTCTTTCTAAATAAGTCATTTATGAGCAGCCGGTGTAATGCTGACTCTGACTATATTAGCAGCAAATCCTGGCTACTTAAAAACTGGGAAAATAGCTTCCAGACACTTAATAACTAGCAGACTGATTCTATTTGAAATGACTTGGTAAGCAATACCTGTTACTCAGCTTGTCAGGACTATCCCATATGGACAGACACACACACACACACACACACACACACACACACACACACACCCTGCACTAAGGCTCAAACACTCTGAAGAGGAATTATCTCCACTCTCAAACTCTGAAAGGCTGTTTGCCAATTTTGAAAGAACCAACCCCTATATAGACCTAAGGATGCAGTCAAAAAATGGATTTATATTCTTCTTAGAGTTAGAACAGTACAAGGGAGAGGATGTGGCTTTAAATGTGGGAATAGTGACTCTAACACCTGCTTAGTGACTGGGAACTAATCATTTCATCTTCCTGAGTCTCAACAATCTCATTCAAAAATTTGATATGATAAACTGCACTCTAAGAGTCAACTGAGAGTGATAATAAATATTAAACCATGATAATAAATGTTAATTTATTTATATTGCTTTCTCTGCTACACCCCCACATATTTGAGATGAAATTAGATGGAGGTGAATTTTAACAGTATGTTGACCTCATGTTATTATTTAGAATAATAATAATTGATGGGAAAAGACAGAGAGACAAGTGAGTGCATAGGCTACCTTGAGACCTTCTCTCTTACTCTAAGTAAATGCACAGCTTCATTCCTGTGGTTGAAACTTGAAAGGATGTAAGTATAATAGATAGGCAGCAATAGCTATGGAGATTTGGAATATGGTTTATTGAAAAAGTCAGTAAAAAAAGTCTGCAAGGTATTCCAGAACCAGAACAAAGAATGTCTTCAATGAATATCATTCTATATCATCTGGATGACAACATGAGGAGCACTCTCATACTTACTAAACTCCCAGGGTAGTTCATTTCTTACTTGCCTTCTCACATATAATCTTAAAACTAACCTATGAGATGTAACCAGTTTCCACTTGATAGATGAGTAAACTGAGAACCATAAGATGAAGTATCTGTACAAGTTCAGTAAGGATGACAGCCCTGTCTTTCCCAGAGCAGGAGTCTGAGCTCCTGACTAGGGTGGCCCTTGCCCCCAGCATTCCCCAGTCCCTGAGCATTGTGAGGACAGTGCAAATGGCTTATTCAGATTTTCTTTGTTGTAGCCCAAGAGCCCAGGCTGCCAAATCATAAATATTTGTTAGATGAATGCTGTCTAGGTTATAACTATTTAACCCAGGCAATGTCATGATAAAATGGGTGCTTGGGGAGCATTAGTCTGATAGAGTGCAGGTTGGTTGGACCAGAAATGTGGGAGTGGAGATGAAAACCAGAAAGATGTCTTAGGAGACTATTACAGTGGACTCGTCTTATGACATCTGAGGCAGCCAGAGAGCTTAGCTCTCCCTTTTCCATTTCATATAACACAGCTTGAGGAAGCCACAAAGCCTACTGTATGGGGCCAATTTGTACAACCATCATTAACTTTCCATACCTTATTATTTTTCTCTGTGTAGTTGGAGCTCCTTCGACCTCAGTAGCTGCTCTTCGGTGGTGAGCATTTATTCTAGCTGCTCTGCAAAATGTCATAAGGAGATGCCTGTGTTGACAAAAGAAGACCACATTCATGCTACATATCCTATTACTTAAATATATATTTTTTGATGTGGGGTGGGGGGACAAGAAGAGATAAACTAAAAAACTTACATATTTATATATGGACATGGCAATAGGGTGATGAAGACCTAAGGGAGAGGGGGCATATAGAGAATGGGGGAGGAGAATAAAAGTGGGGGTGGGGAATGGGAGAGATCTGTAATACTACAAACAAAATATATATTTTTTAAAATACTTATATTTTTAGAAAGGAATAAAAGAGACTATAGCATTTGTTACACCAATTAATTGTTATTTGTTTATATGTCCCTTGCTCATGTAATACTTTGAAGTCAGAAGCTCAATGAAACTCTGCTTTATGGTCAGAATGTGGGAGATGATCAATAAATATGGGCTAAATAAAAGAATTAAGTGTGCAAATTATGTGGTCATTTTTCCTTTTTGTGGTAGGTAGAATTCAGATGTCCCCCAAGATTTCACTCCCTGGCATTTGCACATCTTCACCCAGTTATTCAATAAAACACAAATCTAAGTGCTGCTGCAGGGCAATCTTTCATGCAATTAAGGTCCCAAATAAGTTGACTTTAAAGAAAAGGAGATTATTTCTTTGGGGATGGACATAATCAGGTGAATATTTAAAATGAACTGAACTCTTCCTCGTAGAAGAGATTTCAAAGAATGAGAGAAAGGTCTTTCAATTTTGGCTATGAAGATAGAGGGGGCATGTGGTGAGGAATGGGAATAGGTCCTAGGAACTGAGAATGGGGTTCTGAGCTGACAGCCAGCAAGGAAATGGAAACCTTCATCCTACAACCACAGAGAGCACAATTCTGCCAATAATCTGTACAAGCTGGGAAGTGAATTCTTCCCCAGAGATTCCAGAAAATAACATAGTGCAGCTATCTCCTTGATTTCAATCTCATGAGACCCTGAGGAAAGAATTAGCCATACCATGCCCAGACCTCTGACCTAGAGAACTATGAGCTGATAGATAATAGTTCTTTTAAGATGTTGTTTCTGGAAAAAAAATTTTTTTGTAGGAACAAAATATTTAGCATGCTTTGTTTCTACTGTGTCATGCTTGATAAGGATATGTCTTTGAAAATGTCAAGGCATGCCTTAGCATTAAAGGCAGATTGTAAAATACCCAATCCTCCACTTCCTTAGGAAGGGCACCCTAAATGAGAGCAAGGAATACTTTGCATCATCAACCATGCATCTTATTAAGAACAGTTGAAAAATGTTAAAATGTATAAAAAGTTATGACATTCTACATGATTCTATTTAAAACAATGTGTAATGTTCCATTAGAAGCTTTAAACTGGATATTTGGGGATTTGGGTTTTGGCCACCCATATAGCCCAGTAAAGCACTGATTTTCTGTTCTGATTGCAAGGTTATTCACAGGTCTTCAGTCAATGTCAGCTTCCAAAGTCTGTCATCTTCAGCCAATTTTTTTTCCATTATAGAAATTATAAAGAGTTTGTTAAACACCAGCATTTGTGTCAAGAGTTACAGGCCAGAGAGGAACATGTCCTTTCGCCTTTTATTTTAGAAGCCACCTAAAATTCATGACTCTAATATATCAAACTACTTGAGTAAGACTGTTTGTTTAACCCATAATTTCCATAAATGTCCAGCAAATAAAAATAAAACAACAATAAGAGTTACCCAGGAATGAAGTTGGGAAATGTCAGGAAAATATGCTAGTAAACCACAATTAAATTAGGGGCTAATTTTTAACTTTGAGACATTCAGAGTCAACTAGATACTTTAAGGACTAACTTCAAGCTGCTTTTTGAAGTGTGCCTTGTATGTAAATGAGGGCAATCATGTCTAGCCACTGAGCTTGAATCATGTGCAAGGGAAATTGTTCCCTCTTTCCTATATTTAATGGCAAGATTTATTGGTCATCCTCTGTCCCCCATCAAAGAGATCTCTTGATTTGTGGGTAATGCCACTAGAATAAAACCAATGGGTCTTGCCCAGACAGTGTGGCTCAGTGATTGAGTGTCGTTGACCTATAAACCAGGAGGTCACAGATTTCCGGTCAGCGCACATACCCAAGTTATAAACTGGATCTCCAGTAGGGTGTGTGCAAAAGGCAGTCAATCAATGATTCTTTCTCATCGTGATATTTCTATCTCTCACTCCCTCTCCCTTCCTCTCTGAAATCAATAAAAATATTTTTTTTAATGGGTCTTAGCTGAGTGCTTTTTTATGGATGTTCTGCTTATGAAGCCATGAATTGAGGCAGGCTTTCCAACTCTTTGGCATTTTAGGTGAGCTTCTTACCTATACCTATACTTAAACATAAATCTATATGTATATGTATATCCACCTACACTCATGCTCACACCTGTGCTATACCTACACTTATTCCTATGCTTTTAAGTCTATCTACCTTTAAGGGTTGTTTTGAGGATGAAGTAAGAGGCAGTCTCCTGTGTATGACATATCACATCTAGTAGTATCTCCAAAAATGTTGCCTCTGAAGAGGTTCCTTGGTCAACTTACAGTAGATACATTTCAGACACTGGGAAGTGGTCATTGTTAGACTTTGTAGAAAATGGGAGATCAAAGTGCAATTTGCAGTGATTGTTTCCTGGTCACAAACTATCATAGTTCTCAAAAACAACAACAAGCATTTGATTTGGCTTTATTTTAGTTAACAAACATTTGACCCTGTGATCAAATATCCTTGTTTACTCCTTTCTTGGCACTGAGTGGTACTTTCTCACCCATGTCAGGAACAAGGCCCCATTCCTTCTCCTATCATCCAGCAGCCAGGATGAGCAGTGATACACTATCATGGAAAAGGGGCAAGGCCAGAAGCCTGATGTCCAGAAAGGACCATTTCCACGAGAGCAGCCAGGAGATACCTTGAAGCTACAAAGATTAGCAAAAAAATAAGTCTAGCCTCTTCTGAACATTGCATCCTCTCCAGGGAGAGATATAAAATATTTCTATTGCATTAGCAGTGGGAGAAGGCCAGACAAAGCTTGTCCCTCTACATCCAGAGAAATATCTTCCGTACACATTTGGGCAGCTGAGTCCAAAAAAACAAAAAACAAAAAAAGTCACAGAAGAAAAAGTGACATTTTATTAGAACATGAAGAGAGTTTTTTTCAAGCAGCTCGAGGTGAAAGGCACTCCTAGTGGAAGGCACTGTAGCTGCAAAGCTCTGAGGTCCAGAATCAGTCAAGCTGACAAAAGGTAGGCAGAAGAGGAAGCCTATTTAAAGTACAGAAGCTACAGAGGGATCTATGGTGTACACTGCTGTGTAAGCTCATCCAATATAGACTATGTGCTTGCAAATATTAATCTTCTCTAATGGTAAGGCATTTCAACTCCATTTTATATGTTGTGGAGTTTATTAACATGATGTTATTCCAACAACTACATTCTGCAGAATCTCAGCTATTTAATTGTTTGCAATTATCATTCCTGACCAAATTGCCTATTTGGAAGTGAGCAAAGGTGCAGTCAAAAATTATGCCCCCAAAATAAAAATCTGTACATAAAATTTATGAGATTAATGAAGTGCAAGTGAAGGTTTAATAACTTCTCCTGCTTTGCACCAATAATATTAGATTGGTTCAGTCTTTTGAACTAATCTAATATTATTACATTGGCAAAAGAAATCACAGGTAATTTCTTTATAAGATCTCTTATTTCTACGCTAAGATCCCCAGTAATCCCAGTTTTATCTCCTTTCCAACTCTTCACATAAATGAGTCTATTAAAATGTACTCAACTCTACTTCTTCCTATTGTTTCATGTGTTATTTCAAATGAGGTTTGAATAAACAGCACATTTCTAATATTAAGGATTAAATGTTTCCATTTTCTTAAATTTTCTTGGCTTGGACTCATGCTGCACAACTGTGCTTGGTTCAGGGCTTAGTTATGCTCCCTCAGTACCAATAAACCTGAGTAAAAATATCCATCTAATTGGAACCTTCTTTAGGATGTTTTTTTTGATATTTTAAGAGTGTATGGTTTTCATAGCAAATAGAGAACATGCTGTCCAATGTATCACAGCATGTTCCCCAGTTCTGCACAGCAGGGCCCAGTTTCCCCCCTGTCCATAGCTCTATGAATAGAGGCTAGAATGTTTACAGCAAACAGGAGGAAGGCTGGTGTAGCGATCCTCACACAAGCACTCATCATACTTACCATGGGGTTAGCCACGCTCTCATGGACCCCAGCCCTGTAGACACGAGGCTGCCATCTTGTTAATGTTCATCTGAAGGACTGGTCTTGCTGTTTGTATTCTTTGAGTGCTTCTTCTGTGAGGCTTAAAGATCAACAACCCCAGAATGTGTGGACTGTTATCTGTACCATTAAAACTAGAAAAGCAGCCTTGGCTGGTTAGGCTTGGTAGTTGAAACATCAGCTCTCATATTGAAGGGTGATTCAATTTCTGGTCAAGAGCATGTACCTTGGTTGCAAGTTCTCCAGCTCTGGTAAGGTCACATGTGGAAGACTACCAATCAGTGTGTCTCTTTCACACAGATGTTTCTTTCTCTCTCCTCCCTTCCACTACCTGCCTTCCACTCTCTTTCTAGAAATCAATGGAGAAAAATATCCTCTGGTAATGATTTTAAAAAATTAAAGTTAGAAAAAAAACCAAGAAGAAATGCACATCAAAAGAGTTAGATAAAATAAAGTGATGAGCAGATTAATGTATGGATAGATGAATGAAGAAATGAATAGTTCAGCCAAAGTAACTACCTGAGTTTGGATCACACACCACATCTTGGAATTATAAATAGATAAATAATACAGCTACTTGTTCTCTATCATCATTTCCCCTTTTATAAAGGAGTAAAAATAATCAAAATTCTGATGTAGCTGGCAATCTTATTCCACAGAGGTAAAATATGGAATGATTATTGTGTTTACTATCATCAGCTACTAAATTATACCATGAATAATAAGAGAGTGTTATCATTACTACTTCATACTTTTCAAAATATTTTATAACTCTTATCTCACTTTATAAAGAGAAAGAGGATTTCATGTCTTCAATTAATCTTCAGGTTTTCATCTATTACACTTTCCTTCCTTTATATATGTTTTGCTTTATCTAGAAAAAAAAATGCTATTCCTCTCTTGTGGAACCAATTTTAAAATCACCAATTACAATATAGACTTCCTTTGTTAAATGTCCATAGACATTTTCACCAGGTTTTCAGAACCCATGCTATCCTAATCCAAAAGCTGGATGTGGGACAAGCATTACTTCAACACCCAAAGTGCTGCCATAGGAAACAAATCAAAGCAAGGAGGGGAAAAGCCATAATGAAACCAATGTCTCATTAAAACCTGACAGCAAGCTCATTATTCCCAAGTAGCCCTTACTGGAACAGCAGCAAATGTGAATGGGAAACACCACAGACAAGATGCTATGTTGCTGTGTTGCTGGATGGTCTCTGGAAAGAATTATATTTTGGGTACAGAGCTCACAGTAAGAGGCTAGAAATTGGACTTAGGTGCCTCTCATTTCCTCCAAGTCAGACTCTGAGTAGAATAGTGACTACAGTGTGTATGTGTTGAGGGGGCAGGAGGTGTACATGTGTGTGTGCTGGAGAGAAGCTTAGCCAGATCAAATTGAAAGGAGAGAATATTAGAGCTAGGAAAGCCTGGAATCTGCTCATTCATTCAATCCTGTCCCTGCCCTCATCTAGAATTCACTCTATTTGTCTCACGTGTGGCCCTCCAGCCTTGGCTTAATATGCTTCACAAAAGTGGTTTACCACCACCTCATGGAGGTGGTTTGTAGGCACACATTCCTTATAGTGAAGCCATGATCTGATTCAAAATGAAGTGCATCAACTTGTACTCACTATGACCCATGGACAGAGGGTACCATTCATTCTACTCATATTCTGGTCCTGTCTACTGAGGTGACTTGCACCCAGGGCTCTTCACAGTGTGTAGCCTCCAATTCATCCTCATGTCCTTCACTGCAAGCATTCTTTGTGGCTGTGTGGAAGAGAGAGGCCATGCTCCTCTGGGTGGGAGTAGCCAGCCTGCCTTGCTCAAACACTGTCCCTGCTGCCCCCTAAAATCAAAACACTGGCACTTCTGTAAATGCACACTCATGTTTTACAAGCTTTGATCTTGAAAAAGTGTAAAACTTGATTGCTGACAAGTTTGTGAAAAACTACCCCTACATTTCAAGAAGCTCCTAAGTTTACATTGCCCAAGTACATTTCATTCTACTTTGGTCCCAGTTCCCATGTTTTGAATAATTTGGAAGTCCCATTCTGTCATCTACTATATCAACTATTCCTCCTCAGTTATGTCATGTGAAAATTTGTGTGTGTGTGTGTGTGTGTGTGTGTGTGTGTGTATGTGTGTGTGTGTGTCTGGGCTTTAATCCAAACCACTGAATAGAAGTTAACACATGATAAAGAACAGGACAATTGTATTTGCTTTAGGGTTTTGTCCTTTGATCGACACCAATTAATTAGTAGTTGTTTCTAAGTAGATTGTTAAGGAAGTTCTGACCTATTGATTTGTGCTTTCATCAAATGCAAAAGAATATCAAAAGGACAGCCACATGCATGACTAAAGTAGGAAGCCCAAATTCTAAGACATTTTTCTGATGCACCAATGGAATTAGTTCCGTAAGTTCAAGTATCACTCTGCATTAATCTTTAGGAAACCTGTACTCAGCAAAGCACATTTACTAAACACCAAGAGAAAACATGCTGATCTTTGTGAAACTAATTGAGCCAGATCTTGTTACTGCTAGTCTTTTTTAAATGACCGTCAGCCTGTTAATAATTACATCGTCAATGGTGTCCCTGATCAATATTGAACTGATTGACCCATTGTCTCTGGAATTCTTTCTTTTTCCAGTTTTGAAATTGGAAAATATTTATCTCGTTATTTTATCTAGCTTCTCTCCATAATTCAGTATTTTCTCAAGGAAAAATAACTCATCTGTCATATCTTTACATACTCCACACACACCCTCAAACACTGAGTTAGTTGTAACTTTTATGGAGCTGAAGTCTTGCCTATTCCAAGAGCATCCAATCACTTTCTGTTTTGTAATCCCTCTAAGGCACATGTGTCAAACACATGGCCCGCGGGCCAAATCCGTCCTGCCAGGCCTTGCAATGTGGCCCGCACCGCGCTGTCATCACTGCACTCCACTGCGTTTCCATCACAATGACAGTTTATGACTGTTCAGTAAACCATTCGGCCCGCGATTTAGGCTGGATTTTAGATTTTGGCCCCTTCTCTGATTGAGTTCGACACCCCTACTAAGGGTACAGAGCTTTTTGCTACCACCCCTGTACTGTCCAATCTGAATGCTGTCTTCTAGTCAAAGATGATGAAAATCAAAAAGTTGTCAAGAGGATCTGTTCTGCCCCCTTTTTGTTCTCTTTCTTTTTTTTATTTTATTATTTTTTATTTACTTTATTGATTAAGGTACCACATATTTGTCCTCATCCCCCCTATTCCCATCCCAAACCCCTACCCACACATACTCCCACCCCCCTGTTGTCTGTGACCACTTGTTAGGCTCATATGCATGCACACAAGTCCTTTGGTTGATCTCTCTCCATTATCCCCACCCTCCCCCACCTTCTCTCTGAGGTCTGACAGTCTGATCGATGCTGTTCTTGTTCATCAGTCTATGTTGTTCATCATTTCCCCTAGATGAGTGAGCTCATGTGATACTAGAAATAAACTTCTAAGAACCAAAAATAAGACAAGCAATAATGGTTATGCTGAGAGGCAAATGAATCAGTCTACAGTGAATTTCTTTCTGGGCCAACAGTTATTTTGAATCCCAATTTCTATGTCAAACAGTTCCTTATGTGTGCATGTCAGCAATGATATTTCAGTTCAGGATGGTGGGCAAATGGTGGTAATGAAGGCCCGACTCTCTCTGGTTTGGTCCTGAGCAACCTGTAGCCATGCACAGCTGCTGACTGCTAGTATGGCAAGGCAGCATCAGTGTCTTCCATCTCTGGACTGTTTCTCTTCTGTCTTCATGGCTGGAGCAGTCCTGTCAATTCCTCTCTGTTGCAGAAATTCTCATGGTCTCGGAGTTGTTTTCTGAAAACATATAAACATATTATCGACCAAAAATTAATAAAGGAATATTTGCTATAAATTTGACTTGCGGTCCTTTTTCATTCTTTGCCCAAATGATTTTCCTTTGGCTTGTTTTGACACCATGTATGTTTTACGTGGGTATCTTGCTGTTGTCAGTACAAATGAAAATTAATTTTCTAAGATGTAATTGTCCTCTCTTAATATTACAAATTTCCTCAAGAGTAGACACATCCTTTATTTTTTTCTATCTGTTCTGCAGATACTAAGTGATTGCATCAACTGGTTGATAATGAAGTGGAGGGTTCCTCAGAAAATAAAAGTGGGAAGAACTTTTTAGAAATATATCTTCCTCACTTTACATTTTTAAAGAATAAAAAATATTTTAAAAAGTTAAAAAGCACTGAATGATGTGGGCTTTTTATAACTTGTAAAACAGATTTTGGAACTAGATGATGAATATATAAATTACATCTTCAAAATCTGAATCTATCCAAAAGATCTATAAAAATTAAATGTCAAATTTGTATGTTAAGTATCCTATTTGTTCTCATTAATCATATTATTCAGAACTTATAAAAGTAACCATCTAATTTTAATTATAATAATTATTAATTGAAATATAAATAACTACTTGAAAGTCAGTTGCAATATTATAAAAGAAAATGTCAAAAACAAAATGTGCATATTCCTTTTTGTGTGAACATGCATCTCTCAGAGGGACCTGAGCTGGAATAATTTCCTATGCCAGCTATTTTTCCAAGATCCTGACTTGTTTGGAATATTTTGGTAATCGGTTCCTATTCTTCTGGCAAGCCACCTGTAAGCTAAGGCGGAAGCTAAGGAGGAGGAATGAAATGGGTGGAGTTGTTTATGTTTTTTTTAACATTACTTCATTACACTGTGATGCAAGTTCTGAACTCCTGAGTCCACACATTTTTTAATAGGGTGTGTGGTTGATTTATTGATTTCATTTAGGTCAAGCAATCTAAAGGTTGTTTGTTTTTTTCCTTCAAATTTAAAATTTGAGATAAACTCTTTTAAAGAAATCTTGAATTTGGGATATTTATCAGTGATTTAAAACAGCAATATTATTCAATCTAAAGTTTTAGAGAGACTTGTTTGGTTAAGGTCCACACTGTTCTGTAGCCAACAGATGCTCCAAAAAATGGAGAGTTTATCTGTATGTGCTTCAGGACATCCTCTTTCCCCCATACTCAAAAGTCTATTTAGGACAAGTTGTAATATAAGGTTCAAGATTACTCCAAAGAATTCACATATTTTCTTTCAAAAGCCTGAGTGTTCAAAAAATAGTCTTTCAGGGAGCAAATGAAAAGTCAATGCTAGAAAAGACCCCTAGAAACCTCATAACCCATCTGTAATTCTTTATCCAAAGTAAACCAGGGGTAACTAGTACCCAGTCCTTTGGATTCTTAAGCTAATTCACTGCCTTTTCATTATAAAATTGATATTGAGAAGGAAGAGGAAATAATACTAACATCAATTCTGTGGTTCCATCATCAATAATAGAAATGTCTCCTATGTTCCCACAGCTCTGGGCTCTTCTACAAACTCTCCACACTGTGCTATATTTCTCCTTCACAGCATTGTATGATGATGATGATAATAATTAGTATTTGTTTTCTTACATATCTTTTATCCTCCAGACTGCAAGGTCTGGGCATCAGGGATTACATATTTTATACTCTACACTCTATTGTCCACACTAACAGTGCACTTGGAATATTGTAGGTAACCTACATATTTCTGTCAAAGAAATGACTAAATAAATATGATTAATTATATATTTATATTTAGCATATATTGTAGTTCTTCACATCAGTGTTCATACCTGAATCTTTTGCTGGGCTGAATCAGATTCTCTCTTCACTCCCATATCTACTTCAATATTTGGTTCTGAGAGAATAGCAAACTTATTATTAAATAAATAACTATTATGACCTAATAATGAGTAAATATGGCTTTTATTCTCATGTTCTTTACTGATCAGGGACTTTTTAGTAAATCATTACATGTTTCCATTTTTTCATCCACAGAAGGAACCATTGTACTTGTCTTTGTCTCTCTGGGACATTGTAGAGTCATATGAGAAAAGTGATGATGCAGCACAAAGCCTTAAAAACAAGGTGACATGGAATCCTATATAATAAAAGTCTAATATGCAAATAGACCAAACCGTGGAACAACTGAACAATTGAACAGCCGAACAACCAGTCACTATGATGTGTGCTGACCACCAGGGGGCATGAATGGAACATGGGAGGATGGTGGAGCAGGTGAGCATGAGTGCCAGACTATGGCGGGGCGCCAGTCACTGTCATTGGGGCAAGCCTCTAGTGGTTACTAAAAATTCTTTGCTCCTGTACACTGCATTCCCACCCAGGGTTCATACCTGCTGCTGGTGCCAGCCCTGCTTGCACCCACTGCCAATGCCCGGTGCCAGTCCCAATCACTCCATGCAGTCAGCGGGTGTGAGCAGGGCTGACAACATCAGCTCACCAGAGCAGCAGCAGAGGGAGCAGGGCTACTGGCAGACAAGGGACAGGGGACTGGGAGCCTCGGTGGGTTGCTAAATCCTTTTATAAAGTGGTTGGTAATAAACTGTTTAATCAACTTATCAAATAAATATCACACCAATGGCCCTCTTCATTCAAGTAAGATAAATGTGACAACAGAACAGGTGACCAACTTTGTTGTGCATGGCCACCCTGGTGTGCTTCCAGGAGTCCAGAAAATTCCACTCTGTTAGGAAGACAGCAACTGAAACTCTCTTCAATATCTTCTTTCCCATTTTGAAAATGAATTAGAATTATCACCCACACAAGTTGATTTATCTGCATCATGTTCCCCCTTTATGTATTCTGTAGCCAATCTGAAACATCCTGTTCTCTCTCCTAATATCTAATTAGGAGTAGGTTTATCTATTCTGGAGGGCACTGTATCTAATACACCCAGATATTTTAGATTGAAGTTTTTCTGTGGACCTGCAGCTTTTCTTGACTGACAGGCAAAAATATAAAGCCAGTCACACAAGGACTCAGTTCAATGATGCTTCTTTTTATATAATTTATTTATTTATTTATTTATTTATTTATTTATTTATTTATTTTTACAGAGAGGAAGGGAAAGGGATAGAGAGTTAGAAACATCAATGACAGAGAAACATTGATTAGTTGCCTCCTGCACACTCCCTACTGGATATGTGCCCATACCAAGGTCATGCCCTTAACCGGAATCGAACCTGGGACCCTTGAGTCAATAGGCTGACGCTCTATCCACTGAGCCAAACTGGCTAGGGTCAATTGATGCTTCTTAAGATATATATATATATTTTTAATTTAGGGCATAGTTTAATATAGTAGTGTTTTGTGAATCATTTCTTTAAAATCACCCTAGTGTTTTGTTTTGTTCTTTCATAAATTAGTGACTATAAGCTGGCATTTGTATTACTTAACACATCTATCCTGTATGTGTCTGTTTGCTTTGTTTGTTGAGCATACTGTTTAGTCTGAGGATTCACAGGCCCAAACTGTTAAACAGGATGAAGGTTTCTTACAACCTGACCGTGGGTGGGAAGTGCCTCACAATGCCTGACTTGTTAATGGAGTCCATAAATGATTATTGAAAGCTTGACAGATGGTGCCTATTTTCTCTGACACCCCCTTCATTTTCTAGATACACTAACTAAAGTCAACATATTATTTCTCATCAGCTGAGCACAATGTTTCAGTTGGTTCCAGGTAAGAAGCAGTGGCTGATTCAGGGTGTCCCCTTGTAGATCAAAGGCAGATTCTCTGAAAACATGACTTGTGTGCAAAAGCCCCAGAAAATCAAGGCAGTTCTCACGGAAACAGAATTGTTTACAAACACATTCCAGAAAATATTCTTTTTATTTTCTTAGTGGACGATTTCTGAACTTCACCAGGTCTCTCAGACATCCACTCAACTGTGCCAAACCAAATATGGGGCTTGCCATGCAATCCTGCTACAAAAATTAAAATTCTGCTTCTCTTTTTTCTCCTTTAATTACAGAAAAATTTTTTTCAAGAATAAATTATGTACATTTTTTATAATGATTTCTGCTTTGGGGGACCGGCTCCCTCTATGCCTTTGCAGTAAATAATCATTGAACTCGGTTGATTTAGCACTGAACCTTGGGATTAAAAGAAACCCTATATTGGGTCATTCAGCTCATGTCTCTGAATATATAACTGAAGAAACAAAAACAAAAACAGACTGTTTTGTTCAATATGACACTCTTTGTTAGAATGAAAGAAGAATGACAACCAAGTATGGCAGACAGGCTAGCTGTTCACTTAATTGATGGCATTTTCTTCTTGAACACACAGTGGCACAGTGTTTTACAGGGTCCCCGGAAGTTAGGTGTGGCTACAGAATTAATTAAGTTTAAGCCAATGAACATGAGTATATGTGAGGTACAGCATTAATAAAAAGCTCGGTCCTATTCCATAAGACTCCATACCCAAGATTCTCCAGGCTCTTTCTTCATCCACTCACTTAACATAGGCAAGCATGCCTATGGGCACAAATATCCTATCTAATAAAAAGGGAATATGCTAATTGACTGCAATGCCCTCACAAGATGGTGGTGCCCAGTCCCCTTAGCCCTGCCTCATCCAGCCAGAGTCCCCCAGTCTCCTCCACCCTGCATGGGAAGGCAGTTGGGGACAATCGGGTGGGCAGAGAAGCAGTTAGGCATCAATCAGGCAGGCAGGGGAGCAGTAAGGGACCTATCAGTCTGGCAGGCACAGTGATTAGGGGCAATCAGGAAGGCAGGCAGGAGAGTGGTTAGGAGCCAGCAGTTCCAGATTGGAGACGGTGCAATCTGGGCTGAGGGACAACCCCCCTGTGCACAAATTTCATGCATGGAGCTTCTAGTGTAGTCTATAACAAGAATATTCATTACCCTTTAAATACAGAGAAGCTTATAAAAATTACACTTTGTGTTTTTCTCTCTTTTTTTTTTTTTTTACTACATTTTATTATTTTTTACAGAGAGGAAGAGAGAGGGACAGAGAGCTAGAAACATCGATGAGAGAGAATCATCGATCAGCTGCCTCCTGCACACCCCACACTGGGGATCTGCCCACAACCAAGGTACATGCCCTTGACTGGAATCGAATCTGGGACCTTTCAGTCCGCAAGCCGAAGCTCCATCCACTGAGCCAAACCAGTTTCAGCTCACTTTGTGTTTTTCCATTCCAAATAGAATATATGGCATTTAAATTATGTTTTAATTTAATATCTAGTGAAATTGAGATAATACTTTACTGAATTCCAATGTGATATAATGACACTCTCAAAACTCCTGGGCTTTTATGGGCTCTATACTGTTTTACTAAATTATATCAATTTGCTCTTCTTTATATATTCTTCTTATTTTTCCAGGTTATTGAAACTTTTTACTTTAGATTCATTTAAGCAAAATAACCATGGTTATGGAAATCTTTCTGAAGTATTACATGCGTCCCTGATTAAAAAATGGGATAGAAAATTGTTCTTGTTTATACTTCTGGGCTTCTTAGCCCTCTGGTTGCTTTTGTCTTCTTGTTCTGCTCAGTGTTGAGCTGCAGGCGTGGTGGCTCTGAGCTGAATTCTCCACGTTCTGGTCCATTTGCTATTGGCTGGTTGGGCTCTTGCCAGGCACTGGTGTGAGGGAAGGAGGTTCTGAACCATGGAGGGAAGGGATAAGTCAGCTTTGCCTTCCTTTTGTCTGCCTCCAGTCACAGTTGCTGTGTGGTAACCCCACATCCTCAGAAAGAGTCAATGGGGTCAGCTTAAGCTCAGTTACACACACCCCTACCCCCCCACCCCCCCCCGCAATATTCACTGGCCTGAGTGCAGTAGCTTCCTGCTGATGCTAATCTCTGTGTCCTCACCCTTCTCTTTTTTACCCACCCCATCTTTCCCTTCATTTGTGCAATGGTTTGTCTGTTATAAATCCTTTCTTGTTATGTGTATGTTTCAGGTTATACTGAGTCAGTGACCCAAGTTCATGCCTATAAGAAACCATTTCTGTCTTGAGTCATACAGACAGGGTACTTCTGTGACTCTTCTCCTGCCCCAAGGTCATGCTTTGGCCAATATTCTGATTACTACCGTGTGCCTCCCCCTTATAGAATCCCAAGATACCATTGCTTAGCTTGAGGAATGGGCTTTCATTATGGTATTTTGGGGACTTGCAGAAGTTTTACCCTTTTAATGATGTGAATGTTGGCTTAACCCAAATAATCAGACATATAATGAAATTATGTCAAATTTAATAGAGAAATGTGTTATCCTTCCATGTGAAGTTTTTCTTTTAGGTTAATTTGGACTCTGCTGCCCTCTCTTTTCTGCTTCCTTATCCTCTGAAATAGAGACACCATGAATGAGGTGACTGGCTCACTGTCTTGTTTGGAAATCTGTCTGAAATAAGCATTTACTCTCTGTTCCTCTAACTCACAGGATTTCAAAGGCAGGGAGAGGCTGATGTTGGCAGCTCAACTAATACCTGCCTGGTTTTAATTCAAGGCTGCTAAACAGGGGGCCCATGTTTGTAGAGACGTAAGCTGTTCTGTGCAAACAGCCTGATTAACATGAAAGCAGCTATTTTATTCTCCATCTCCAAAAGGATTCATAGCAGACAAACCATTACACCGATGAAGGGGAAGAGTGTTGGGGAAAAAAGAGAAGGGCAAGGACTCAGAGATTAGCATCAACCTCTTGCCAAATGTGAAGATAGGGGAGATATTTATTAACTCTTTCAAAATACTATCAGCAGTTGACAGAACAAGATCTCATTTTACATTTTCACCAGCCCACGTCTAATTGTCCTAACCCAGAATCTCCACATCCCTTATTGGTAATATCTAACAAAAGAGAGTTAAATGCTCTGATAATTTCCATGGGAAAAGAGTGATCCTCTTTTGGATGTGTATCTTTCAAACATCTCACAATGATATTAATTTTTAAATGTATTTTATTAATTTTAGAGAGGAAGAGAGAGGAACAGAAAGATAGAAACGTCAGTGATGAGAGAGAATCATTGATTGGCTGCCTCCTGCACACTGGGGATTAAGCCCACAATCTGTGCCCTGACCAGAAATCCTACCCGTGACCTCCTGGTTTATAGGTTGACACTCAACTATGGAGCCATGCTGGCTGAGAACAATAATATTAATTTAAAAAGAAATGCCTGTAGGAGAAAGGTATATTATCATTTTATCCACATTGGTGCTGTTCCCATGATCTAAGTTGATACTGAGTTTTCATCCTGTTCCTGACAATCCCCTGCATTCAGGCTCAGTTCCTAAACACTCAATATTTGGCATCATAGAGTCAATGTATTCCCCAGAATTTCAAGAAAGTTTCTCTTTTCTTCCAGATGTTTTTATCTTAAAGAGGGGCTACTACATCAATTGTCATAGCATCTGCTGGAGCTACTGGAAGCCCAGTAGGGGAGAAAGAGGTAGGCTGGGAAAGGGTAAATGTTTGTGTTGTGGTTACTGGATAAGGGCAACTAAGAGCCTTGAATATTATTCTCACTTGTTAGTTATCTAGTCCAAAGACTTCATATTTGGAGGAAAAATATATAGTAAAGTGCATAGTGAGCTACAGAACATACTGACCCACTGGTGCCTAAGAAAAATTGATGTTAGTTTCCACTCTGGCAAATAAGAGAACCTGTGGCCAGTGCCTTGAAGTTATACCAAGACATCTGGATCTGACATTTTATATGAGATTGGAAATTCACATATAAGTCTCAAACATAATTCTACTATTGACCATTATATTTTAGATTCTAAAAAAGTATCTTGACATTATTTGGTTTTCTAAGAGGACATTTATTTTTTTATTTTAAAAACATATTTTTATTGATTTATTAGAGAAAGGGAGAGGGAGAGAAAGATAGAAACATCAATGAGAGAGAATCATTGATTGGCTGCCTCCTGCACTCCCCCAATTTGGGATCAAGCCCGCAACCCTGACATATGCCCTAAATGGGAATTGAACAGTGACCTCCTGGTTCATAGGTCAGCACTCAACCACTGAGCCATGATGGTCAGGCAAAAGGAAATTTATTAAACTGTGGTAGGCTTTAAAATTACATACATCTTTCCCCAAAATTCCCACCTCCTAATCCCTGGAACCTGTCAATGTTAGCTTAAAAGGAAAAGGAAGTGGGGAAATCTTTAAAGTTAAGAATATTTTAATAGGGAGATTGTCTGGGTGGGCCCTAAATGCAATCACCTGTATCTTTATGAAGAGATATTCAACTCACACAGAATAGGAAGCCACGTGACCAGGGAGGCAGATATTGGACCCATGTGGCCACAAGCCTGGGAATGCAACAGCCACCAGTAGCTGGAAGAGGCAAGAACCAATTCTCCCCCGAGGCTCCAGAGGCTGTGGCCTGCTGACACCTTGATGTTGGTCCAGTGAAACTTATTTCACACTTCTTTCTGGCCTCCAGAATAGCGAGAAAATAAATTTCAGGTTCTTTTAAGCTCCCAAGTTTATGACAAGGTATTATAACAGCAATAGGAAGCTAATACATAAACCGTTAACCCCTATTTACTTGCTGAGGGTAAAACCATCCCCTGCACTCTGGGCACTCAGGGCCTAAAGAGATGGCCCAAGTTGCTAAAGGGCCAACTGAGGACACAGCCCACCTCTAATGCAGTGGGTGCATTGTCTAAAATAATGGATTCAACTTGTCTAAAATGTACTAAAAACAAATTTAGTTTTGAGTGACTTCAAAATGTATTAATTTGATTAAAGTGAAGACAGTAGCCAAAACCGGTTTGGCTCAGTGGATAGAGCATCGGTCTGCCAACTGAAAGGTCACAGGTTCGATTCCAGTCAGGGGCATGTATATTGGTTGCCGGCACATCCCGGTAAGGGGTGTGCAAGAGGCAGCTGGTTAATCTTTCTCTCTCATCGACGTTTCTAGCTATCTCTCTCCCTTCCTCTCTGTAAAAAATCAATAAAATATATATTTTTTAAAAAATAATAAAGTGAAGACAGTAAAAATTACATGATTTTTAAAAACTACTACTTATTTCATAAAAAATTGTGTTTCAGAGTATATATACATCAATACAAATACATATATGTGAGCTTTTATCTAAAATGTTGAGAAATTATAGTTTAAAATGTTATAATTTCCTTTTTACTGGGAATTTCTAATCAATTGCTTTAATTTTTTTCACTTCCCAATATCCTCACTCAAAACCATGCAAAAATGAGAGATGAAAAGTTTTGTGTTTTTTACAGTTTTTATTTTATCATATTGTGGAGCTTTTTTCTAGTTATGCCTTTCAAACTATTTATTTCAGGTTTAAATATTGTGGGGAACATTTCCTAAGAATTAGACAAGCTGTTGCTTCTCTTGTTTTATTGATTTGTTACACTTGAAAATGTATGGACTAAATAATAAAGCATCAAACTACATAAAATAAAACAAGTAGAAAATAATAAGAAGTTACAAAGCTAAAAAGTATAGAAACTAAAATCAATTAGAAATAGCAACTGGTGATAATGTAAATTTTGCACTTTGGAAAAGCAATAAAAGAATCCACTGGGAACTATTATATTTAAGGAAACTATTCAGTGATGTAAATCCTTGCAAAATCAATTTTAAAAAATATTTTTGGTATATCAGTTACAACCAATTAGGAAATATCTTAAAATATTAAATTACAATATCAACCAAAATATAAATTATAGTGAATTAACTTTGGCAACAAATTTATAAAACTTTCTTCTGGAATTACTATGAGAAATGAGAATTTGAATTTGCTTAGAAACTTTGGCACAAATGTTTGCTTTCTCAAATGGTCTTAGAATATTCACTGAAACAAAATGTCACCGATTTGTGAAAATCACTGACTAATGATTTAAATCTTCCTTATAACTCAGGGGAAGATAGCAATTTTCTAATCTTAAAAAAAAAAAAAAAAAGGAATCACTTTGATTTGCATTTTTTCCTTTGAAATATGTCAGGTTCTTTTTTTTTTTTTGGCTTGTGCTATACACAGTATTTACATTTCTGCTGATCCCAACCTGAATCCCTGTTTATCCTTTTAACATTCCACACAATCCTGTCATTTAGACATTTGGAGGTTTACAAGTAACCCCTCCTAGCCTTTTCACTGGATGTAATTTGGCATCCGGTTTCCCATAAATGCCATGTCCGTGTTTTATGGGATTTTAAACAGGTTTAGGGAAGGATCTTGGATGGAGGTCAGCCTACTGACTGAGAGCAAAGTGGCAGAAGCCAAGAGAAAGTCCAGAGATGATTCATGGCCTGTTCACACCGTGTGGGGCTGGCACGTCGGGGGAGACAGCTCTGTGCTAGCAGACTGGAACTAAATTCTTTGACATTCCTGAGCTGCCAAAAAGTGTCATCACGGAGTTTCCTGAAGAAGCCATGAACTGGATGCCAGTGTCTCTCCACTAAAGTAGAGTTTTTGTGAGACCCCAGGAGTCTCCTTGGACACATTTTTCTCTTTCCTCAACAAAGAAAAGCATTGACTCCCAAGTGTCCAGAGTGAGGACTTCAAGCTTAGCAGGACCCCATGGGCAGTTATATTTCGGTTCAGATAAAAATCTGTTTTGTCTTCTAGCTTGGTCTTCTTCTCCACACTTTCAAGGAATTATGCTGCCCCTATCAGGACTCTTGCACCCCTGTCCTCCTCCCCATCTGTGCTGAGGTGGGCTACTGTTTCTCTGACGCCCACAAGTGATTTCATTAGCCATGGAAAGCAACATTCCTTGTCCTGCACCTTCTTTGTCCTGTGACCTTTTTATTTCCCAGCTGATCATCCATTACCCTAACATACATTTCAATCATTCTCTTTAGCCTAAAGCACATGTGTCAAACACAAGGCCCGCGGGCCAAATCCGCCCAACCAGGCCTTGCAATGTGGCCCACACCGCGCTGTCATCACTGCACTCCGCTGCGTTTCCATCACAATGACAGTTTATGACTGTTCAGTAAACCATTTGGCCCGCGATTTAGGCTGGATTTTAGATTTTGGCCCCTTCTCTGATTGAGTTTGACACCCCTAGCCTAAAGCAAGGTGGTTGGGGGATGTAATATCTCAATCTCACATTGTTAACATCAAATTTGCCTATGCCATTAAGAGAGAGAAAGAAAAAAAAAGTAAATTCTATAGGCCCAGTTATATAAATACTAGAGGCCTGGTGCACAAAATTTGTGCATGAGAGGGGGGGAATCCTTCAGCCTGGCCTGCACCCTCTCCAATCTGGGACCAGTTGGACATCCCTCTAGCAATCTGGGACCACTGGCTCCTAACCGCTCACCTGCCTGCCTGATTGCCCCTAACTGCCTCCGCCTGCTGGCCTGATTTCCCCTAACTAGCCCCCCTGTCAGCATAATCGACCCTAACTTGCTCCCCTGCCTGCTTGATTGCCCCCAACCACCTCTGCCTCAGTCCCAGGCCTAAGCCACAGTCTGATCTCTCTCTTTGGGAGGTGAACTAACTGGTGGATCAGGGCAAGGTGCTTCCCCCATTACCCCTCTGCTGCTGCCACTGCCAGCCTGAGCCTAGGACCTTCACAGCCATCTGTAGCTGCCTGAGCCTGGCCCTTGCAGCTGCTGCGGCTTTGTCTGGAAGGGTGTCTGGAAGGTCATCTGAAAGATGTCTGCCCTAATTAGCATGTTACCCTTTTATTAGTATAGATTCACCATGTTATCTGCACCAATAAAAATGCATTCCTTCTATTGATGTAATTGTTCCTGTCCCCTTTTTCATAAACATCTTTTGCCTTTGTCTCCTAATTGGAACTTTGAGTTTCTACCTGAATCAGTAATGCTCTTTCAGTTTCTATTGATGGATGCTATATGGGGTGAAGCTATGGGATCTCCTATTAAATTTTTTATAAAATTGTGCTGTAAAAATGTTTGAAAGCTTCAGTATTACACTGACTCATGTCTTCCTGGTATGAATTGTGAAATTTTGAAACTTTCAATTTTCCTGCTGCTTCAACACCCCAACAAACAGGCTGCCAGCCCCCCTCTCAGGTGGCAAGGTGACTGATGTGATAAGCTTGGCCCTTGCCACAGCTTCCCTTCTTGTCCTCCTGTGACTATAAACTAATGACATTCATATGCACCTTTTGCTTGTGTGATCCACTCTGACCTACTGGAAGGCACTTGTCCCCTGGCCCTCATTTTCTCTGGACTCCCCACCTTCTGGGTATAACCTACATAGGCCTTGTGCACAGATTGCCGAACCTCCCTCTAGGACCTATGTGTGCAATAAATCTCTTTACTTTCACGTGCCTTTCTGTGGTATTATTCCATAATTTTGCCTGACTAATAAAAAATACATTTTAAGTAGTATAATCATTCCTTATAACACAATGTAAAACTTCCATATAAAAACATTCTTTTGAAATTTAGGAGTAAGAACTTTTGGGGCACATGCTGTCTCCTTTCTCATAACTGAAATTCTGTGCATATTTTCCTTTTCCTTCTTACCTAAGATATCTGTAGGCTCCCGTGCCCTGGGTAAAATTCATTCACATAAATTATGCTGATTCTTGTAGTTGTGTTATGTATGTCTTTTTTTTGTTTTTGTTTTTTCTTATTTTATAATTGTAACATAGTTTCCTCTTTTAACAAATATTTGTTTTCTTATAGGCAGTCTCCAATATTCTATGGAGAGAGGTTTGATAAAAGTAATTATATATGAACCAACTTAATTAAGATCTTTCCTCTGACATTGGCTATTTAGAATATTTAAAATTGCTTGCTAGATTGGTAGTACTGCTGAGGTGAGTTAGCATAGCACATCTGGGAAAATAATTCCATTTTATAAATTCTTGGTAGATTTTTGAAACAACTCAAAGTTTTTAGATATCTTTAGAGCCTTCCTCATATGTTGTCATACTGATTTCCAAAGATCATCAGTTCAGTAGACACGTGCAATAAACAGCTGTCCTTGTTCAATCTTATATCAGCAAGTCTTAGCAAATGTTATAAATTATTCATTTTACAAATAGCATTCTGAAGCTTTTCTCATAACTCCAATATAATTTTGTATATTATCAATAATATTGCTTGATCTATGCTAGGCAATACAAATGTTTCCAAACACTATTGGTCATCTCATTTTACTTGACTTCTTGAGATTCACCTGTTTCTTTTTTTAAAAGTTGGGGTAGATACCATTACTACTGAAAGTTGTTGCTTATTCTATTCTATTTTTTATTTTTCTATAATATGATCTTAATAGTTAACTATTTAAATTAATAAATTCTTTAATATATGCTTTATTATCTTTTAAGATAATCTCATGCACAATAGACTATTTTTCCATGTCTTCCTTTAATTAACTACTTTAATAAATATATCATTTTAGTTTTTAGCTAACTCACTCAGACTGCCTGGGCAATCTGAAAATAATTATATCTCTAATTTCCTCATTCCAATGTTATTGGAAATATAAAACACATTTCATGTTCAAAAAAACCCCTGAAATTTGGCATGTAGTGGCATCTTATGTGATCACACAGCCACTGGTAACCTACTTAGGAATTTCATTTACAGGATATTAAGAATAAGAGTTTATATCACAAAACTAACTATATATACATAAAGAAAGACTGCTTATTTGACAAACCTTAACTACTCTTCGTTTGACTCACACCATTTCAAGAAGAATCAGAGATGGGAGAAAAATTTCACATAGGTTAAGTCAGTAAAGTAGAGCTTATTGGAGAGATACTCTTGATGCTGTCAACCCATGTGGGCACCAATTCAACAACAGGAATCTCCAATTTTGCACGTGGAAGAGAAGGCAACTTTAATGCAAACAACTCAATTGTAAGCATAGCAAGGATATGGAAGAGCTCAACAGTGTTACAAAGTAACTATGAAGAAGCATGGTTGTGGAACAGCTCTGGCTGTGAGGAGGTTCTAAGGAGAGGTGGCTTGGAGAGAGGCAGCCCTAGAGTTAGGCAGCCTCATCTGCACTGGGGTTAGGTGCTTCTGCAGCTAGACAACTCTGCTCTCCTCTACTGATCCACCCCACTTTGTCCTGCACTGGTGTGCTCCACTTTGCTCTACTAAGACCTGTTCAGTGTTTTAGTTCTAGCTGGGTAAACACAGTCTTCAGTATTTAGTGGAATGGGAAATGCATTCTCAGAGCCAGAGGTGAGCTGACTTATATAGACCAAAGTCCCAACCCTAGTCTTTGATTGGTTCCTTCTCATGCAAAAGATGACTTCAAATCCTTGCGGTTTCATTGATCCAAATGGCACTGCCTTGATTACTCAGAATTGAGCCACTCTGATTGGTCAGGGAAGATCTGATGAGGATATAGTTGTGCAGCTCCAAGTGGATTGGGAAAGTGTCCATCCTATTGGTTGAAATACAATCCCAAGAACTATGTCATAAGTGTTGGCCAAGACTGCAGGAACACAGTGCAGAGAGACATGTAGTTTGTTCAGGTTTGACCCCGGTGTGCTTTGCATGTGAGAGGTCCCTGTGTAAAAATGGCTGCTAAACTCTATTTGTCTTAAATTTGAATCCAGTTAGCCACCAGGAGCCCTTCTTATTATTATGCATCTTTGTTCTAATAGTCCACAAGATAAACTTTGAAACAAATGAGCTAAGAAAGAGAAGAATAAGATTTTCCATTTTGTGAAACCTAGTTTTTCTTTGTCTACATGGTGTCAACCATCTCTTCATCTGCACCATTGGAGGGATAGCAGCCGTCAATGGTGTGGTTGGTACTGAGGATGTTACAAAGGTACTGACAATGCTCTGTGTCAGGAGCAGAAGGAACTGAAATAACCATGCTGCTCTCAGCCTCAGTAACAAGGGAATTTTCAGCTTCATCTGTTTGTCATTTTAGTAAAATGTCAATGATTTCATGGGAATACAAGAAAAAAAATCATTAAAACCTTTGCATTTTCTTACTGTGCAGATATAAATTTTATCCCAGTGAATCATAAATAATAAAAGTAAACGAATATATTCTAACTAAATTTAAAAAGATATATGTAATAGAGGGAAAGAACACTGTGATTCTTAAGATATAGATTCTTTTTAGGATAATTAGGTGTTCTGGATCCTAACTATGAAAATAGCAGGCTCTGCTTATTCTACTCCATTGTCACAGAGCTTTCCCATCTTCCAAAAATGCAATCACTCTGCCTTGAGCTGTTGGTGGATTGCCCACCAAAACCTGATCTCTGCCTCCAGAATTATCTTCCAAAATGGCATCTCATGCCTGATTCTTAAGAGCCTCTTCTGCTTTTACTTTAGGATGAATTTCTAATTCATTGTCACCATGTAAAAAAGTATAATTTTATCACAATAATCAGTTTTGAACTCATTCTTCCCCTATGCAATCCATGTTTTAGCTAAGACCAACAAAATGAATTTAGCGAATAGAAAATGAGTGTTGAAATTATAACATAGTGTGAGGTGATGTCTTCTAATTCAATTTGATATTTGAAATGTAATTTTAGCTTGGAAAATAAATTGTCCTCCTGGAGAAGAGAAAAGAACAATTTCCTATAAAATTATAAATGTGGAAAGGGAAAACAACAATTTTTGGAGCTCTTCTTTAACCATGTTTTGGAAAGAATAATTATTATACATGTTCCCATGATCATCATAAATTGTATTAACTTTTGTATTGTTTCTCCCCTAAGTAAATTTGTGCCCTTGTGGAAATAACAAATATATATATATATATATATATATATATATATATATATATATATATGTATATATATGCCAAATATAAATTATATTTGTGTTCATTGAACTTTGTTCAGAAATTAATATAACAATCCTGATGGAATATGTCATAAATCTAATAAAATGGGGTCTTTTTGGAATCTAGAACAATAATACCATCCTACTCTCTTCTCTGACCCCTTACATCTATGTCACACTTTTTTTCTTGCTTTCTTGTTTCTTCAAGTTTGACTCAAATTATTTCTTTCAAAGACCAAAGAATTTACCCATTTTCTGATAGGTCCCATGATAGTTTTTAACCTTATTCTCATGGGCAATGAGGAATCTGTTTTTTGTTCCTAGTGTCATTGTAGTTTTTAAATGTAGTGACAAATGCTTCATGAAAAGTTTGATGCAATAGTTTGATAGTACAATTTTTCCACACTACCCAACATTCAATTTTAACACTAATTTTTTCATTCCTGGCTTATCATCCTCATTAGAATTTAATTAAGAACAAGGGCTTTTTTTACTCATCCATATATCTTTTGACATATTAAGACATATCAATGCATCCCAAAGCAGGCATTAGATAAATCTTCTTTAATTTATCTATAATAATTTTGAAGAACGTTTAACTTAATACAAAAATATTTTCCTGTTCCATTATTTTACATGTCCTGAATATACTTCTATTACTTCAAAGTATACATTTGGAAGATCAAAAGGAAGGCAAAAAATTCAGAAGATTGAAAAGTAGGGCAGAGTCACTTTGCTGTGGCAGGTTATGCTATCTTCACCTCACATATACTCAGGAGCAGCTCATGAGAAAGACTTCATCTACCTTACTGGGTACTCACTTTGTCCCACAAATAGCAACTTCAGATTGAAGATACGAATCCTTAGGATTACCCCTCTGCATCTTTGTTCCCTTTAAGTTTCATCTGTTTATAATCGATCTTGTCAAATAAAGATATATAGGCTGAAAATGAAATTCATATGATTTTATGATATTGTGTTATGTACTCAATAAAAAACCCTAATGGGCTGTTGTTAGTCTAGATCCTGACAAAGTCACAGTCAATTGCTTTAGTTTATTCCCAGAGTAGAAAGAGAGATAATCAACTCATGCTTCCTAACTACCTTCCACCCTGGTCTAAGAGAGTTTTATCAATTCAAGAGAACCAGACCCAACTTCTAATTTTCTTTGTGAGCATTACGGAGTGAGTCATACATCTCCTTTTAGCTTAACAACATTATGTATTCTTCCAAAGTACATTTTGTTTAACAACATCAAAAAATTAACATGGATGAATGCTATAGCCAATCCCACTGTTCAAAACTGAAATATGTGAGTAGGGGGTTAAACATGTGCATATGACTTGCTTAATTATAAGTATACACATAACAAACATAACAAAATAATAGCACCTGGTTTAAAACAAATGCCAAATAAATGAAGCTTTTAGACAGCTTAATTCTACTCCCATAGTTTTTAGTATCTCTTTAAGACATGGATAACTTTTTTTCTTTGAGTATTAGAAGCCACTAAAGATTTTCATGTGATGGAGGTGTTTTGGATGTTAGACTCAGCAGCACCAGAGTGTGGTTCTGGGATCAAGGAGGGCAGACAACACTGGTAAAGGGCAGTCAGAAGGTGGAAACTCAGATTGTCCACCAGGTCAGTGGCCTGACTTTTGGTGATGAGAATGGAAAGAAGGACCTAATACATGAAAGGTCCTGAAAGATAATCATCCCACTTTCTGTTTGTCTTGAATGGATAGCTATGTGCACTTTAAATCACAAAATGGTCAAAGTCAGAGACAAGGAAAAGATTGAAGCTGTTAAGAAAGGTGTGTTGGCCAGTGATGTGCTGGTGCCATATCCTGCATCTCCTCAGTCAGGTGTTTAAATATTCAGAAACTTTGCATGCTGTAACTTAAAATTAACTATCATTGGAATATTTACACCACAGACATTGACCAACACTATAAATGAGGGATGTTCCATGCATGCCTAGAAAGCCAATTTTAGCAGATACAACTGATTTTAATAATTTTTCAGGGTTTGAGAGCTTTGAAATAAGTTTAGACAGTGTCAGTCCCCCCCCGCCCCCGCCTTGGATTTAGGGGAAAGTGGACAAGATAGACAAGTGGGTGGGATATTAGGTGCTGACTTTAATAAATAGAAGAAAACAAAACTGAAAACAGAAACCCTAAAAAATAATAAAGACTAGAGAATGCAAAAAGCTCCCATATCTATGTCTCTGCTTCTTAGTATTTGTAACATTTGTTCCAAACTAGTCTTGCTGCATCCAGGGTTTCTATGTGCAGGTAGGAGGTCATCGTTTTAAAATAATGAGTGAAAATTTCTTTCATAAGCCTTCATATCTATTCAACTTCCCAAACTTAATTAGTCTGCTGCACTACTATCCAGCAAATTCTTCAACCTGAAGCTTTAAGCAAATTTTAATTTAACTTCTTGGCAGACATCAACTCTGATATATAGCCACGTGTGCAGGTCGAATGTGGTCCCCAAAGACCTGCATCATAATCCTCAGGACCTGTGAATATGTTACCTTACATTGCCAAGAAGGACTGTGCAAGTGTGATTAAAGTTAAGGACTTTGAGTAGGGTAATTAGTCTGAAATATCCCAGTGAGCACAATCTAATCACTTAAACCATTAAAGCCTTTTCTCAGGTAAGTCCAGATAATGAGTTGTGAGGAGAGATGCAGATTCAGAACACTCCTGTGCTGGTTTTGAAGATGGATGAAAAAGGCAATGAGTCAAGGACTGTGGCCCATTGTTAGAAAGTAGAAAAAAAGCAAGGAAACTGATTCTCTTCTGGAGCCTGGAGAGAGGTATCAGCCACCTTGATTTTACTCCAGTGGATAATATCAGACCAGCAGACCTATAATATAGTAAAGCTGTGGTGTTTTAAGCCAATGAATTTGTTATGGCAGCAATAGAAAACAAATTCACTATTGTTTACCTGCTTTTGTTTTTTTAATAATATTATTTCTTTAAAAAAATATTGCCATTATGATCTTTTTGTCTAAAACTTGCATTAACCCCTGCTGCTACCCTAGCTGACTGAGTTCACAGGGCTCACAGCAGAAAAATGTTTGTGTGATTATGGGCCTGCTATCTGCCTCTGACTGAAGTGCTGTATTGTGGAGGGCAAGAGGCTTATCTTTCCTACCCTCTGGACATTCAGTTCTCAGAGAAGTACAGGAATTTTGCCCAAGTGCTCAGAGCAGTTCTCTGGACATCTGATTGCCTGGATTCAAATCCAATCTTGCCTGCTTCCTGACTGTGTGATTTTTAAGTCAAATACTTACTGTGCCTCAATTTCCTTATCTACAAAGTGGGTCCAACAGCAGTGTATTTGAAAGGATAGTTCAAAAGATTAAATAAGTTAATATAATGGCCATTTATTCAGCTAGTGTACCTACCAGTGTGTAATGTTGGGTAGTAAGGGCCAAACACTTGATAGTAATAGAAATATACAGATGGGATTGGTTTATTTTAATAAAAATGTGAGGTTAATTATCTCACTTCACTTGAAAGCTATGGGAACTTTAAATCCAGTCAGTGACTGATCTGTGAATTGTCTTCATAGATTCTCACTCAGACCTTGGGTGAGTTCTCAAATAGAAGCTTGGGAAATGGATGTCCAAGGAGCTATTATAGAATTCCTCTTTGGGGATGGAAAATTGGATAATCCAGGGTTCTCAGCTTGAACTTCAAACATTCTTGAGAAAAGTGGCCAGTATGTAAAAGAATCTAATTATAAATTCCCATACTTCAATGGAAATATACCCACTGGGAAAGTTCATTGAGGACCAATTTGCTTCCTACAGTGACCTTAAGTTTACAAATGAATTCTAAATTTGTCTATCACCCAGAGATTCTTGTAACCCAAGACAGCAAAACAGCAGGATGCATCTGCTTCTGAGACAATCATGATCCCTTTGCCCTTCCTTGGGATCCTTGCCAAGCAGGGTTTCAGAAGTAGCCTTTATGGCTCTGAATCCCAGTATAGATTTGTACTGCTTCTATTCATTCCAATGGAGGGTCATTTGTTTGGGTTTCAGGTGTGGAGAAGAGCTGAGAACTACCATCCTGGGTATACATCCTTGGTATAACTGTATCTTCCTCTATTTCTTTTTTTGAAATTCACTCTTTTTTCTTTTCAATCACCCTGGTTTGTGTCTGCAAATCTTCTTGTCCTGAGAACATAAAGAGAGTTGATTCAAAGGTTTTGGAAAACTTTGCAAAGAGGCTATCATTCCACTGCCTTCCTTTGTCAGGTGTTTGAATCTGATCCTGCTCCATGAAAAGAGAATGGGGAGACTATACATGCCTCCAACCCAGCTCCTATTCAGCCTTGCCAGGAAACAATTATTGAAAAAACAATCCTTACCACACTCAAATCCATAATTGTTTTTGGAGAGTAATTTTTTCTAAAGTTTCTCGTTAATCCTTTGTAGGTGAACCTCCTGAGCCAGCCAAGGAACTGTCCAATTTCCATGAGGTTTAAATGATTTTCCCAAAGATTATTACATCTTAATCCAATTACAAATGAATCACATTCTACTGAATTCATTATAGAAATGTTTTCAAGTTTTAACTGTATGTGTATATCTATCTAGAAGATAGAATTATGTTAATCATGTTGAAAGGAAACTTTTTGAAAATTCCAAAATATTGGGAAACATTCATACTCCTCATGTACAATTTGGATATGCCTGGTAGATAAAAATGTTATTAAACAAGTTCAATACATTCCAGGACTTTAACTCACCTAAATAGAAAAACGTATAAAATCTATCTTGTATATTTAGAGAGAGAAAAAAGATGGTGTTTCTAAAATACAACCTTTAAAAAGGTTCTTTAGCAGAAACTGGTTTGGCTCAGTGGATAGAGCATCAGCTTGTGGACTGAAGGGTCCCAGGTTCAATTCCGGTCAAGGGCATGTACCTTGCAGGCACATCCCCAGTGCGGTTTGTGCAGGAAGCAGCTGATTGATGTTTCTCTCTCATCGATATTTCTAACTCTCTATCCCTCTCCCTTCCTCTCTGTGAAAAAAATCAATAAAATATTTTTTAAAAGGTTCTTTATTAGTCCTAGTAGGAAAGAAAACTACATACTTGTCAAACAAAGAGATTTCTTGTATACAAATTGGAAGGATAGGAAAGGTCTACGGGAGATGAAAGCTAAGAGTCCCACTTCAAGGGAAATCCCTCCTGACAACATTTGAGCAGTAACCCTTGATGTCTGTTTCATGTTCAGATGTATTGAATATATTTCACATGCAGGAGGTTGGTTGAGTGTATGTGACACTCTCCTGGACACTGTGTTTATCCAAGTGGAAAGTGGCCACGTAAGAGCTTTATAACATACATCACCAGTCCTTGAAAAGAAATGGCAGATGGCCCAGCAGTGTGACGTGGCACTTGAGTGTTATCCATGAACCAAGAAGTCACTGTTTGATTCCTGGTCAGGGCACATGCCCAGGTTGCTGGCTTGATCCCCAGTAGGAGGCACACAGGAGGCTGCCAATGGGTTATTCTTTCTCATCATTGGTGTTTCTATCTCTCTTCCCCAACCCTTCCTCTCTCTGAAATCAATAAAAACATTTTTTTAAAAATGGCAGATGATTGCAGTACATAACAGACATTCAAAGGTAACTTTGAGAAGAAACTTACTCAGAGAGTAGGAAGAAAAAGGAAGGACTCCACAGTATGTTGTAAGTGCTAAGCTTAGTTCCCCAAAACTGGGACTGCCTTTGCTTAATACATTGAAGCACTCACAATATTTCTTTTAGACGGCAACCACAGGATGCAGGGTGAGCTCCAGAATGGGGTCAAATGTGGCCCAACTAGCAGGAACTCAATAATTCTAAGCAATTATTCAGAGAAAGATATAGTATTTGTCTTGTAATAAATACATCCTCAGATTAATACTTACTAAAGGAGATAAAATGGTTGCAAAACTATCTGACAACTTCATAGCTTCAATTTGGGGCAGAATTGTAGGGTGTGATTGGTGCTCCAGGAGGAAGATCTTGAGGGCAGCCCCTACCCTAATAGGAAACGTTTCTCAAGGATTTAATGTAGATAGTTATGTCACTGTCTTACACTCTCAGGAAGTTTCTCTCTAGACCAAACTTCTCTTGCAACTTGACCTTCTATCAGAATGAGGAATAAAGGACATATAAGGACAGACATCTCCAACCCCACATAAATCAGAAATAAATTTTTAAAATAATGTCACTTTTCTCCAATTTCCAGGTTGGAATCGTAACTAAGTGGGATCAGATCAGATCAAAGTGTTTGTTTATATTTTTTCTAAGCCATACAACAAAATTCCCATTTTTGTCTTTTGAAACCCAAAGCCAAAGTTCTATTGGATTGACAGTTGATCATAGTCATCTTAAGGTTGTTTCCTGTCATCAGGATGACCTGTGGAAGGTGGAGAGTGGTCTGGAGTTCCAGAACCATCCTAATTTCCTGACACATGATCAGCAGGTTTATTCTGCTCATGGTCTGTGTAAAGTCCTTGACAAGGCAGATCTGAGCTGCCCGCGGATGGCTGACGTGGCAGTCTCTGCACTCCTTCCCCACAGGGAACCCTGGCCCTGGACACCTCGTGGTCAGGCCCTGGGGCATGTGCTTCATCCCCCAGGAGGTAGCATCTGACTGCTGATCCCTTCACCCTCGGTCCAATGCTTCACTGGTCCCAGTAGGATGCTGAGCAGAAGCACCTGGTGTCTAGAAGCCAATGTCGGCTGCTGACAAGCAAGTGCACAGCTTAACAGAGAAGAAGCAGTCAATGATTGTAACAGGGCACTTAATGCTTAGAGGTGGGGGCCTGACATTATTCTAGTGAATTCCACAACCTCAGCAAAGTTAACACAGCAAGGCCTGTGTTAGTGGTTTGACTGTGAAAGGAAAGAACACTAGCCCCAGCCCTCCCCCAACACAGTCCTAACTGGGAGTGAGGGCTCTCCCTTACCCAGGCATCGTGCCAAGGTCTTTGAGTGCATTATCTGGTTTACTCCTCACAGCAACTCTATTGAGGCAGATGCTATTAACTCGGGTTACAAATGAGGAAACTGAAGCTTCTAATGGTTCGGTGACTTATTAAATGTCTGCCAATCAAAGAAAGACTGGGCTTGAACCCATGTGTCTGCTTCTCCCTAACTCCTGCTTATGCTAGGACTCAGCCATGGCACACTTTCTCTTATATACCCTCATTTATCTTTTTTAAAGCTTCACTTCAAACTCCATCTCCTCTGTAATGTTTCTTTGGTTTATCAAGAGGTCTTATAGTTTATCTTTTTCTGAATCGTGCCCGCCTTGATGAAGTAATGGGCTCGGCTCTGGTTAGAATTTGTCCCTAAATCTGATACTGTAGAGAATCCAAAGAGCTGGAACACATGGGCCATATCTTTTATGAGGCTTGCAAGCAGCTAGCGCAGTATGGAGGGCATATGTTTGACAAGGAAGGAAGAAAGAGAGAAAGGGATATCAGAGGAAGGAAGGAAGGACACAAGGTCGCAAGGAAGGAAGAAAGGTAGGAAGGAAGGGAGGGAGGGAAGGAGGGAGGGAGGGAGGGAAGGAGGGAGGGAGGGAGGGAAGGAGGGAGGGAGGGAAGAAGGGAGGAAGGGAGGGAGGAAAAGGAGAAAAATGGACTTTCTGTATGACTTAACCACAGCCATCTATCAAAAAAAATTTGATTACTTCTAATATGTGAATTGCAACATAAAAGACATTTCAATGGGCCCCAAATTTTTCCACTGTGGGATAATTAATGGGACAGGTATGACCATGTGACCCACAGAGGAAAAAATAAATTATATGCCCACCCATAGGAAATAAGATGTCAGAGAAAAATTGCTTTGTATCTTATCAGGAGTCAATTTCTGAAATTTTAACTCAGGATTTTTTGAGTGATAGCCTGAGATAAACATTATTAATGACCACATTTTCTTACATTAAAGGAAGACAATAAAATATTTAAGTAAAGAAAAAATGGTCTCTTTTCTGAAATAAAAATGTGGAATAGTCACTCCTAACACAGAGTATGGTTACCAGTAAATACTCAATAAATTCCTGCTGAAAGCACGTGTGGGCAGCCTGCAGCTCACAGGTGTCGAGGGACACCAGGAAGACTGGAAAACAGCAGGGGTCCTAAGGCTACACTGAGATGGGGCCAGTGACAAAGCAGCCAAGTAGTTTCCAGATGTGGCAGAAAGGACTTGGGAATGAGTAACACTTTGCCAAGCTGTGTGTTATATGAGAGTTAATGAGAGGAGCGAGTGAACTGCAAACCACAGTAACAATGGGTTCAGGCTGTGTCTTGAGGAGACTTAAGTCAACTCTTTTGGTGGCCTTCGAGGAAAATAAAAAGCTGAAAACTCCCAGGGTGAGGGGACTTGGGTGGAGATAAAGCCCAGGAGAAAAGGCTCAGCATGTGGGGTATGATTGAGTGGGGGGCAGGGAGCACTGGGTAGGGATAAGTGAATCTCAAGAGGCAGGGTAAGAAACTCAGTCCATTTACAAAATATTTCTGTGTAATTTCTAGTAGATACAATGTATAAAAATAACTTAATGTATTTCATAAACTATACTCAGGATATATAACCAAATTTTAGACTTTTAGACACTTTCCATTCACTAAGGGAACAGGGAGAGGATATTTCAAGTTGGAATTTTTAAGAATACAAACCACACAAAAATGTTCAGTAAAAATGTGTTCCTGCAGGTCTTATCCATGTAGATGTTAGGCTGAACCATATGAAAATGTGGAGATTTAGAAATTTTTTTTTACTTACAAAAATAGTAAACTCACGTAGTTCAAACTAATAAATGAAGGTCTCTATTGACATGGCAGAGTGTATATTTGACTCTGGTCTGATTATCATTTACCCATGGATGTTGCAATTGAATGGAGATGCACCCCACTTTGGAGACCTAAACCTGGAGGATTTGATCAGCCAAATTATACATTTTTTAAAAAAAATTTTTTTAATAAATCTTTATTGTTTATATTATTACAAATGTTCCTCTTTCCCCCCCCTCCATTGCTCTCCTCCACCAGGTTCCCACCCCACCCTCTGCCCTTTTCCCAACCCCCATTGTCCTCATCCATAAGTGCACAGTTTATGTTCAGTCTCTTCCCACATCCCCCTCCCCCCTTTTCCCCAAGAATCCTCAGTTCACTCCCCTTCCATACCTCTGATTCTATTCAACAGTTAATATTGTTCATCAGATTTTTTTTTTAATTTCCTTGGTTTTTAGATTCACTTGTTGATAGTTACGTATTTGTTGTTCATAATTTTTATCTTTATTTACTTTCTCTTCTGAAAGAACCCCCTTCAGCAATTCATATAATTCTGGTTTGGTGGTGATGAACTCCTTTAGCTGTTTTTTATTAGTGAAGCTCTTTATCTGGCCTTCGATTCTGAGTGATAGCTTTGCTGGGTAGATTATTTTTGGCTGTAGGTTCTTACTATTCATCACCTTGAATATTTCTTGCTATTCCATCTGGCCTGCATGGTTTCTGTTGAGAAATCAGCTGACAATTGTATAGGTGCTCCTTTATAGGTAACTACCTGCTTTGCTCTTGCTGCTTTTAATATTCTCTCTTTGTCTTTTGTTCTTGGAATTTTAATTATGATTTGTCTTGGTGTGGTTTTCTTTGGATTCCTTTTGTTTGGAGTTCTGTGCGCTTCCTGGACTTGTAAGTCTAATTCTTTCACCAAGTGGGGGAAGTTTTCTGTCTCTATTTCTTTCAGTATGTTTTCAATATCTTGCTCCCTCTCATCTTCTGGGACCCCCATAATTCTGATGTTGGTTCACTTGAAGTTGTCCCAGAGGTTTCTTACATTATCTTCAATTTTCTGGATTCTCTTGCCTTCTTGCTTCTGCGGAGGAGTGTCTTCTGGCTCTTTATGTTCCAAATCTTTGACTTGATTTTTGCGATCTTCCATTCTGTTTTTAGGACTCTGTATAATATTTTTTATTTCAGACAATGTATTCTTTATTTCTTGTTGATCTCTTATTATTTCTTGTTGATCCCTTATTATTTCTTGTTGGTTCCTTATTAATTCTAGTTGATCCCTTTTCATATCCTCATAGGTCTTATTGACTTTTTCTAAAAAAATTCTTGAAAAACCTTATAAGAGTAGATTTGAACTCTATATGTAGTCGCTTTTTGTCCTCCATTTCTTTCGTTTGTGATCTATTTTCTTGTCTTGGCATTTTTGCAGCTTCCCTGAGTTGGTAGCCTTAAAAGTCTCTGCGTTCTGCTTGGATGGGGTGGGGTTTCAGGGTGAAGCCTACAGCCTTGGCTTCCGTCAGCCCCACCCTATGTGGCTCCTGAGTCTCAGTATTCCCCAGGGTCCTTCAGTACTCTCTGCAAGCACCTCTGAGAGAAAGGTGCCCTTGATTTTCACCTGCTACCAAACAATCTAGGCTCTTCCCCAATGAGCCTGGAACTGGGGTTCAGTTCAGTTGGAAGTGGAGTTGGAGGTGGTGTTCAGAGCAGTCTGGAGCTTTTGTCTCCTTTCCACCAGGGCAATCCCGCGGCACAGCCAACCGTCCCTTCTCTGCGTGCAATGTGTGCACCTCCAGGACCTCCTTTTGCCGCTCCCCCGGGGTTCCGCCTTACAGCCCAGCTCCCTCTGGATGAGCCTGGGTCCCCAGGGTCTGGCCTAGAACTGGGGTTAGAGCGGTTGGAACTGGGGCTCAGCACAGTCTGAGCTTTTGTCTCCTTCCCGCTAGGGAACTCCAGCCAGGCACTCAGCTGCCCCTCCTCTCTGGCTCTGTCCTCTCCGCGTGTGCCTCCGTACCTTAGGCTTTTACAGCTCCTCCGTTCTTCCTTCTGGTTTCCTCCTTGCTTCTTGTTGTAGAATTTCCAGTCAGTTGACTTTCCTGTAGTTCTGGGTAATGTCCATTTTATATTTTAGTTGTATTTTATTAAAATTGTTGTGTGTGGCTGCGGCTAGGTGTTTACCTGTGCAGCCATCTTGGATTCTCCCCCATATGTCCCAAATTATACATTTTAAGATTTTGAAAGATAAAGGCAGAAACTGAGAAGACCATTTTCAGAAGATATTTTTTCAAGATTTAAAGGGTTGCTTTTAAAATTGTTTATTAGTATAAACCAATTAATGACCAGAAGTAGAAGAATTTGGTTTCTTTAGCTACAAAGAATATTTCATCTTCGGATGGTAAAATGTTTGGGTTTTTATATATGTCCACAACCATTTGTGAAAATCAACACAAGGGTAAACTGGAAAAACTCACTTAAAGATTTAAGTAAAAATAAAGTTAACAAATAAGCATGGTTGAATGGACACAGATACTAGGAGGGTGAGGGTATGTGCTAGGGGATTGGGGTGGCCAGAGAGAGGTCAATGAAGGGAAAAGGAGACATATGTAATACTATATGTAATACTTTAAATAATAAAGAATTTAAAAAATATATATATATACTCATGGTTATTAATTATAACTAAATAGAAATGTTTAATTTTAGTTCATTTAATACAGAATTTTGTTCCATAAACAACATAAAGAACCTGAGTAGGAAACAAACTAGTTATAAATATTGGTAAGATGTTAAATACTGTAAGTGTCCTAGAGATTGACAAGGTGGGTAGGATCTTAGTTTGGCACCTGGAGCTAACAGAATAAAGCCAAAAATGGTTAAGTTTAAATTGTGCTCCACAGACTGCAGCACAGGGCAGTCACTTGGAGGGCATGGTCCAGGACCAATCGCTGGGCCCACCCCAGAGTTTCTGAGTCAGCAGGGCTGGGTTGGGGCCTGGAACGGACATTCCCTTTCCAGATGATAACGTCGGTCTAGTCAGGCACCACTATGAGAATCACTGCCTCAGAAAGTAAACTGCAAGAAGGTGGACTGTGAGGAAAGAATTTTTCAAGGACTAGAAAGGGACTACCATACTGTAGTGGTTTCAAGCTGAGTTATTTGTTAGATCTTCACAGGAGCCTACAAGCAAAGAAACAGGTCCCAGGCAGGTGGCTGGAGCATTGCCCTGTGCACCAAAAAGAGGCTTTGATTTCCAGTCAGGCACATATCTAGGATGCAGGTTCAATCCTCTGTCGTGGCACATAGGAGAGGTAACTGGTCTATTTCTCTCTCTCTCTCTCTCTCTCTCTCTCTCTCTCTCTCTCTCTCTCCCTCCCTCCCTCCCTCCCTCCCTCCTTCCCTCCCTCTCTCTCCCCTCTCTCTCTCTCATCAGTAAAAATATATAGTTGGGTAAGAATTTTTTTAAAAAGAAACAAAGCAGGCCCTCTCCAACCAAAAGAGAAAAGCTCGGGCTTCTGCCCTGAGATTCTGGTTGTGTTGAAAGGTCCCAAAAGTTGTCATTGGTATTTTTAAAGCTCTCCAGGTGGTTCTATTGATACATCTAGGGCTGAGAAGCACTAATTAGGGAAAGGACAAGAAAAAATAATAATTTATTTAAAATTTAAACAAAAATAAGAGGCAGGTAGGGAACCAAGTTTCTGGCACACATCTAAGTCTCTTGTCTTCTCACAAGGACAGCTAGAGAAATGTTGGCAACTATGGTAAGAATAATTTCTCTTCCATATGTCTCCAAAATATGGACAGTAGGTGGCACTTCAAAAGTACTGATGTCCATCTCTTCTTGCACTGCACATAGAATTGTTATTTTAATTATATTTAGGGCTGGAAAAACTCTTACAGATGATTTAGATGCAAACTTCCTCATTTCAGAATTAAAATGAATTGCAGACTGGACAGATAAAGTCTAGTCAAGGTCACTGGCTGAGAAGGCAGGACTGGCACTGGACGTTCTCCACCCACCCCTGCCAGACCCAGTTCTCTTACATCTCATTTCTGATTCTGGAAAGAAAATTCTTTCTTCCATCCATCCTGAGAGGCAACTGAGGAAGTTTTAATTTTCACACCTACTGCTAAATAGAACCCAAGCAAAGTAAAATCAAGGCAGGAGCAAATATGGAAAATGCTCTCCACTTTGACGTTTCTCATTCATTCCTGTTTGTGATTAAGGGGTTCTCAGAAGAATAAATATGTATTTTCAGTAGGAAAAACTGAGTTTATTAAAACAAATTGTGAGTACCAGACATGCATTTTCAGCAGTCAGCAATTCCATTGGGTTGAATTGGCTACGTTTCAAGCTACACATATTTTGAAGGGAAAAAAAAGTCCTTAAACGCATTCATGAAATAATTTATACTCTTTCCCACTAACATGCAGCTGCCTCCACAGTACAAGGCTCCTGGTTCAACAAAATACCCCTTGCTGGGGAAGTGGGGGTGATACAACTCCTGTCCTGGAAGAGGATCAATGTAAGACTTTCTGACATGGTCAGAGTGTGGGGTTTATACATTAGGCCTGCAGACAAACCCAGTGATTTTGATTTACTAGAATAAAGATTCAGTTTGAGGAGAGTCAACGAACAAGGAAAACCATCTTGACATATTGTAGATATAGGAAAGATAGGTGAACCCAACTATAGGCCCCAGGTTAGATTCTCTGCAGTAAACCCTTTGGTGACCAGTATAGACTAAAGAATCAGCAGCTTCATTAAAACTAAATAATCAGTATGGGTTCATCAGTTGTAAGAAATACACCACATGAAAGCAAGCTGTTAATAATAGGGGAAACCATGTGGAAGTGAAGGGTATACAAGAACTCTCTGTACTTCCTGTGTAACTTTTCTATAAACTTCAAATTGCCCTAAAAATAATATGTTAATTAAAAATCTAAAACAATAAATAATTCATACTGAATATTATATAAAATGTATTACCCATGTATCTATTCTTCAAATGTGTGACCCTCACTGAAGGTCTTTTTTTAATCTTGAATTTTCTTTTCACTCCCTCAAAACTCAGCCATTTTATCTGAGACCTCCTTGCAATTTTTCTTGTACTATATATTCAGCATAATCTACATAGAAAAAAATTTTCATATGGGATCCCAGCCAACCAACCCCACTGAATGCCTGCGTGTCACAAAGCACAGTTTTCATTCCCTCTCTCTCTCTCTCTCTCTCTCTCTATCTCTCTCTCTCACACACACACACACACACACTCACACACACACACACACACACACACACACACACAGATGCACATACACAGTATCATTGGTCAATTACAGGGAAATCCAATGTCTGATATAGTTGAAGATCTAGGAGATATATTATAAAACTATTATAGTATTAAAAGTTATGTATGTTATATTCAACATATCAAACACCTAACATAGAATGTGGACAAGCACATTAATTGAGTATATTTTCAGTCTATTTAACTGGAGTTATAAGAAAATTCTTTCTTATGAAAACTAATGACATCTATCTATCCTTTTTAAAAACTCTAACAAAATGGACATATTATTTATGGTTCTAGATTTCATATTTCAACCTTAAGTGTAAAGTCTCTGTGGACTCCGCTCTTTCTCTCCCAGAAGGGTTTTTCTCTGGGTAGCACATCATTCATTGTTTTTGTGATTGGTGCATAGAGGAGGTGGCATCTCTGAAGCCCTCTCCCAATGTGGTTGCCCCCAGATCCGTCCTTCAGAAATACTCTGCAGCTTCCAGGACTCAGTCCTAGGCCCCCAAACCAAAGTGAAATTTTTACTTCATGGCAGAGAAGGTGTGAAGAGGCATTTTGAGAGCGTAATTCTGTGAGTTGAGTGTATTATCGATATCAGATAGAAATAGCTGAAATACTAGCTGTGAGAATAAGCAATAATCATATATAATTAAAGCCTAGTACACTAAGTGTCCAGTCAACCAGTTGTCCATTTAATCAAAGTGTAATATGCTAATGATATGCTGAGATGGCTAAACTGCTCGCTATGACGTGCACTGGCCACCGGGGGGCCAACTCTCCTATCAGTAGGTTAGCTTGCTGCTGGGGTCCAGCCGATGGGGACTGAGAGAGCCAAGCTGAACATGCCTTGGAGCCCTCCCATGGTCCCTCCTGGGCTGGCCAACATCCCACATCCCTCTCTGGCCCTGGTTGAGCACTAATGGGGTCCCTTGGCCTGGCTTGTGCTCTCTCACTATCCAGGACACCTTGGGGATGTAGAGAGCTGGTTTTGGCCCTATCCCACAGGTCAGGCCAAGGGACCCCACTGGTGTACAAATTCATGCACTGGACCTCTAGTGTTAAATAATAGAAATAAAAGTTAAAGAGAACGTTCTGAGTAGAGGACAGCTGATGTTCTGGGGAACAACGTCAGAAAGTCAGATTGAGCCAAAGCCAGTTTGGCTCAGTGGATAGAGCGTCAGCCTGCAGACTGAAGGGTCCCAGTTTTTATTCAGGTCAAGGGCATGTACCTTGGTTGCAGGTACATCCCCAGTGGGGAGTGTGCAGGAGGCAGCTGGTTGATGTTTCTCTCTCATTGATGTTTCTAACTCTCTACCCTTTTTCCTTCCTCTCTGTAAAAATTCAATAAAATATATTAAAAAAAAAAAAGAAAGAAAGAAAGAAAGAAAGAAAGAAAGAAAGAAAGAAAGAAAGAAAGAAAGAAAGAAAGAAAGAAAAGAAAGTCAGGTTGAAGTGGGCTTGAAAGTGAGGAAGGCCTTGGGCTATTTAAGGAGCAGCTCCTAGTGTTTTCAGAATGCAGAGGACAGTTTACAAGCAATCTCCAGGGCTTGGGGAGAAAATGTGAAGCACCTCATCCTGTTCCACAAGTATCTTGCATATTCCAATAACAGGCATGTTGCCTGAGAGTATGGCCATTTGTTTATTGTTGAGTGTTCTCCACAGGGCTCAATGTAGCCAACAGTCCATTGCTTACTCAAAGGGCTTACTCCAACAATAGGCCAAGAGAGAAAAGTGTTCTTGAGAATAGTGCCATTTCAGAAGGAAAGGAATTCCACCCGAGGCAAGGAAACCCCCTTGCAGAGGGACCTCAGTATCCTCTGTGTCTAGCTGTGAAAGTTGCCCTGCAATGGGCCTACACAATGGCTTGCATTATAGTCCTGTTTTCAAACACATTTTTCTGAGAACCTAAACTTTGCTAGTTAGGATAGTATAAACCCACAGGGATTTTTTTCTTTTTCTTTTTTAACTTGTCCTTGGAAGGCATTTGTCTCCCAGTATCTCAGAATTTAGCAGTCAGCTTTTCATTGTAACAGCATGACCTTCTTGTCCAGACCTTAAGGGTATATGTGTGCCTTGCATAATTTCCCTTTGTTTCCTCAGTTTCTCCTCTCTGCATCTACCATCAGACTAAATGGGTACTCTTCTCTTATTTCCCTGCTTATCTTCTGCAGCCATGTAGTAATTTTGCTTCTAGATTGCCACTTGGCCTGATTTCATGGCAGCCATGAAATTATGCTTAATTTTAGCAATAAAGTTCATATTTAGGAGAAACACAAAAATGAGTTAATTGGCTATTTACCTGCCCAGAACTCCCTTCTCACTTGGTGTCTCCTGTTTTAAGAATTTGCTATTGAACAAAGCCACAGACCTTTCACCTGAAAGCAAGCACCCAGGGAAACAAATAATGCCTCCAGGGAGAAACAAGAAACCATGAGGTATTGTTAAACAAAGCATTCTCTCAGCCCTGTGATCTCTTGGAAGATATGTAGATATCTTATCTAAAGGTTATTCCCACACTCCCACACTCCAGTTATATTGCTTCATTGCACTATGAGGGGGAGCCTTAGAAAGGTGCAGGATTTAACATCAGAGTTGCCAGCAGTGTCTTAAACAATCAAGTTTAATCATGTGTCCTCTTTAAGGGCTGCTATTTTCTCTCACTCTTCTCACCCTGGTACCCTACCTGCCCCAACCCAGCCTTTAGGACTCTTTCACCAACATGTGGGGACAATGTTGTTTTTCTTCTTCTGGGTGCCCCTTAAAATTTGACCCAATTCTCCTCGATAGATGTCATGCCTGGTGACAATTTCTTAAAATAGTAAAGCTGAGGAAAGGCACTGAAAACCTGCCTGAGGCCACAACCCTGTGACTCCCCTTCCCTCAATTTTTACTCTTTCTTCCTCCTTTATCCTTCTTGTTCTATGTTCTTTCTAAACATTCTGTTTGATTCCTTTCATGGCAAAGTCAGTCAAAATGGGGATATGCTGAAAGGAAACTGGGTTTAAAGCAGTAATATAGGAAATCAAATTATGTGCACATGCACCACTTATAATTTTTACTTTAGGAGACATAGAAGGTTTAAATCACAAGTCAAGATTAATTTTAAAACTTAAGTGTTCAGCTGCTTATTATTTTCTTTTCATAAAGTACAAATTATGCCTCACCACTGACAGGCAAATGTGTGCTATATATATATCTTATATAATAAAGAGGGACTATGCTAATTGACCATCACACCATCACAAAGATGGCAGTGCCCACAGCCAATAAGGAGGGAATATGCTAATTGCTGCCCCACCCTCAAAGATGGTGGCTCCTACAGCCACAAGATGGTAGTGCCCACTCTCCTCAGCCCGGCCTTCCTGGGTACCTTCCTCCTGAGTCCCCCAGTCCCCTCAGCACCCCCAGCAGCCCAAGGCTGGCCTGAGTCACAGGCAAGCTTCAGATGGCAGCTGCCCAGTTGCCCAAGCCACCAGAGGCTCAGGTAACCAGGGCCAGCCAAGGCTTGTCCTGCTGGCAGTGGCAGCAGTAGAGGTGTGATGGGGCAGCATCTTTCCTAGGTCACCTCTTGCCCCTGAGGACTTCCGGATTGTGAGAGGGGGCAGGCCAGGCTGAGGAACCCCTGCTCCAGTGCATGAATTTTCATGCACCGGGCCTTGAGTATATATGGCAAAGTCATATATATATACATACATACATATATATATATATATATATATATATATATATATATATATATATATATATGACTACTGTGATGAATTGTCAGATTTGACAGCCTACTTGCAGAAATTTCTTGTGTTTGAACTTAGATTGTGAAGAGAGAAAAAAAAGAGAGAAAAAAATACACAAAAACAAAATACCCTGACCTGAGGAGCAATATAAAAGTGTTAGCATAGGTAGCTAGTTAGTATTAATTATGGAAGGGAGCAAAGGGAATCAGACATAAATCATAATAAACCAGGGAGCTGAATCAGACAATAAGCCTGCTGCTTCCCTAGGAATTTACAGCATTCACACATACTCCAGGGGGCTGCTGCATCTTCCATGCCCTTAGGACCTAATCTCTTAAATGGGTGGAAAGAATCCTTACCAATCTTTAGCAGGGATTAACCGAGAGAGGACTAAAAACAGCAGGAGAAATTCCTCTGCTGGGCACATGCACAGTAGCATTCCAGATGGTGCAGAGGAAGGTCCTCCTACATATAAGGGAGGTATCCAATCTGGGAAAATAACTGATTGGTTAGGAAGAGGGGCCAACACAAGCTCCAGAAGGACTGGAAATTGATTTGTTAATTGGAAAGAGCACCTGGTCCCTTGCACACCATAGATAATATAATTCAAGTTTAACAAATGCTGCTGGCTTAATAACATGTGTTTCCCCAATCATTTGTTTGGTCTCTCCTTAGCAGCTATGCTGAACTAGCAGCTACTGGGGCCCCAAGTGTGAGCCTGGGCCTATCAACACAGCACTGACTGGATTGCAGATAGGAACAGAGGCTAAGCCAGCCGGATGTGGACAGAGACTGAACTGGACTGAACTAATGGCTCCTGGATCCTGGCCATTCTTCTGGGCTTGAAGAAGACAAGACTGGACTTCCTCCACCTCAGGACAAACATCAGGAATATGGGGGTAGTTTTTCATTTCAATAAATCTTCCCATTAAACATTGTCTTTTCATGCTTGGGTCAACAAAATGCTTTTCTTGTGACTTCTTGAAAGGAACCCATTTCCACCTGCAACAAAAGTATTTGTTAAAAAGTGTATTATGGAGGTGCCAGACAATTAGAAAGTTGTCTAATTAACACTTTCACTACACACTTGAAATTTTCCAGATGTAAACACATATTGTATTCATTTACTTCATTTTTAACTTTTGCCTTAGATACCTACCTGAGGTACATGAAACTTTGAAAGCAAAAGCCATAGCAATTTGCCTTTATACCTTATATCTAGCATAAAAATTCCTAAATGATATCCTAATGAGTCCTAGTCCTTTGCAATGGCCCTCAGTAAGGCTGTCCTCTGTGCTATGGGAGGCTGGAGTCCCCTCCAGGAAATCAGAGGACCCCTGGTCAGGTTAAAGATGTGGCAAGTCTTCTATAAAGAAACCAAATCAGCTAGGCTCCACCATGTGTTTCTGAACCTTATCTGATCCCAGATTCTTTCCATTAAGAAACACCTGATAGCACTCCCAGGAAAAGGCATTGGAAAGGGTGAGGCTAGACGACTTCTTGAGTAGAGGAAAACATGGCTACTGATCACATTGATTAAAGACACCAATTTTTTTTAATCTGAGATAAATCTAAATGAGCACAAGAAACAGAAGGAAATATGAACATTATAAAGCTTAATCACAGAGAGCATTGAAAGCTAACTGCAATGTCAGCCAGGGGCTAAATCAGCATTTCTGTCACGCACAGTCCTGTAACTCTGGTTACAGTAGCTAAAATCACAGGTCCTCACTTGTCACATTGCCCCCAAGACACAGGTGAGCCTTGAACACAATGGCAGAGGCAAAACAAGATGTTTTCCAAAAGAAAAAGAGCAAAAAAAATGAAACAAATACATGTTGATCATTAATGTTCAGAATGGCAAACTAACTTTCACTCTTACTGCACTGTAAGGAACCGGGACTACATGTGATGATTCCTTTGTATTTCCTCATTCCTCATTTCTAAGGGGATAAGCTCAAAGCATGTGTTTGGCATAACAATTGTTAGCCACCTTCTTAACATCAGAAAATATGTGAGTGATCATTTTTCTTGCAGAGTTTAGGACACTTATTCTCAGAAAGCTATTTCTAAACTCAGAAAGTCTAGCAGTATTGAAGAGATGACTAATCATCATAAACACATTAGGTTTGTAAATCCTGACCAAATCTCTGTTTTCAAGATGGTTATTTCTTGTTATTTAGTAGCCTGAGAGAATCAACAGCAACAGTGGCTTCTGCATCCAGGGCCAGCAAACCCAGTGGATACCATTAGACCACAGAGCTCTGAGGACCTGCAGGTGACCAGGGAGCACAGTGGGGAGAATATTGCTAAGAACACAGATGCTGAGGCCAGAATAACCAGGTCAAACCATGGCTTGCACCTCTGGTTCTCAGTGTCTCTATCTGGTAAGTAGGGATACTCTTTACCTCATTTCCTACAAAGAGTGATTGTGCTAATTAAATAAAGAGAGTCTCCGACAGAGTAGGTGCCCTCAGACTGTTGGCTGGAAATCTGTAATTAAAAGGGCTAAGGGTGCTTCTTGGCACTCATAGGAGCCATGTTTACTGGGTTGTTATTTACCTGCCTAGAGCCACCCCACCTGGAGCAGAGAACATGGAAGCCACATGGGAGGCTTTTGTAGGAAAAAGAAGAGAACTTGGAATTCTCATTGCTGCTACACCTGCCACTCAGAGCTTTGCACCACGGAAAGGTCAGCCTTGCTCTTGGTGTTGCCACCAATGCATTGGCTTTGTGGCAGCACATTTGTTGGAACACGTTTCCCCCAATGTGGGCAAATACATGCAACAAAACCCAGGAGCCTGATCAAAGCCAAATCTCAGACAGGAAAGGCTCTGGTGTCCAAAGGCCTTGAGGTTGCAGGCTTTAGAGTTCATGGACAAGACAGAGATGCTGGTGCAAGCTGAGGCCCTGGGTCCTGGGAATAGGAATCCCTGCCCATGTGACCAGCATCACCACCAAACAAGACAGCTCTGAGCAGTGCCAGGACCACGTCCATCCCTCCTATTTAAGTTTTAGTATGTATTTAAAGGTTTGCTTTGAACAAGATGCTATAGCATTTTCACCTTGAAACAGCTAGATGCCTTAGAAAAGTATGTTCATAAGCCAGAGTCAGCAGCATCCCAGAGGAGATGGGAGGCACTTCCTCTGTCTCCCTACAATGGCATGTATGTTGGTGTAGGTTCATGTGGGGAGTACACCTCCTCAGGCAGGATGGCATAACCTCTGTTGTGAACAATACCCCCTTTGCCACTTTCAGAACCAGGCTGAATGGATTGACCCAAAGCCTTACCCAACCTCCTTGGTGCTCCACTGCCCTCCTTGGGGTTTAGTAGTCCACTCTGCATAAAACATTAATCTTTGGGCTAAAGGGAAATTGATTCTCAACATGACATATGGCACAGAGGCCCTAAGTGGAGGTGCTATGGCGATGTGTTTTGTGTTCACCTCCCAGTTACTCAGTGACAAGGGCAGTCACTGGAACACTTGAAATACCACTGGGATCAGGAATAAGTTATGTGAAGAGTGAACTATTAACGGAGGTTGAGAGTTCTGAATAACACAGACCTCCCTGGCAGCGCCATGCTTTCCAGCAAAAAAGAAAAGGCAGCACTTGGTCTGCTGCAAGGTGTTTCCCAAGACCCACTGCTGTTCATCATATAAAGGGTGTGTCCATGAGCGTGGTCACATATGGAGTGTCTTACATCTTAAGTGCCTCTTCTGAATGCCCTCATGCTTGATGGAGACACTGTATGGACAGTAATTGTGTGCAGATGGAACTGGACACTTCACTCTGCAATCTGAGCTCACACACTCCCGTGCTTCATGCCTTATGCCCAATGAATGAAAAGTGAAGGTAATATATGCTGATGTCAAACAAAGTAACAGTCATTCAAACCAGCTATCTGATTATAGCCACAAACAGTAAGAAACTCCACAATTAAACCTTAGCCAGTTTTGCTCATTGGATAGAGTATCAGTATGTAAGCTAAAGGGTCCTGGGTTTGATTCCAGTCAAGGGCATGTACCACAGTCACAGTCTCCTCCCTGGCCCTGGGCCCTGGGCCCTGGTCAGAGCAAGTGCAGGAGACAACCAATGGATGTATTTCTCTCACATTGATATTTCTCTCTGTCTTTCCCTTTCCCACTATCTCTAAAAATCAGTGAAAAAATATCCTTGGGTGAGGATTAAAAAAAAAAGGAAGAAAAAGAAACACCACAATTAATAAAATGAGAGATTTACATACAAATACTAATAGAAATTAAGAAAAAAATATATGCTGTTATTTGAACCATTAACAACTCAGGTTCAAATAGTGAAATGAATTCCTTGTATATCATTTCAGAATATCATTGTTCCCTTTGTTTCCTAAAATATCTGCTCCGCCTTCATTGTCATCTCTTTCCTTATAGGTAACATGAGTCATTGTGGGAATGAGTAGCCTCCTAACCATAAGTGACCTATAGAATAGGGGTCATTATTTCTGTCCCTGGAAGAAGTGATATGTCTTTCTCCCTCATCAGAGATAAGTCCAGACAAGCAATGGCGGGCAGGGGGTAAGATTCACAGGTCTTAGAGCCTCCTGCCATCTATCTGAGTGCAACCATTCTAGGACATAGTACACAGTGCCACCTCAGTGTCTGAGACTGCCACTGGAGTTCCATTGTGTCCACTTTCCAGCCAGCAGGAAGGAGGCAGCAAGGAGCATACCCGTTCTTCAAGGATTTCACCTCTGCTGACATTCTACTAGCTGGAACTGCTCTCCTGACCTTGATAAGTGTCATTGAAAATAGGACATTACATCTTTACTCGAGGTAACCACATACCCAAATCATAATAAAATAATGGGGGTCAGATTACCGTATTTTTCGGACCATAAGACGCACTTTTTTCCCCCAGAATGGGAGGAAAAAGTCCCTGCATCTTATGGTCCAAATATAGCCTACACATATACTTTAAAAAAAAAAAGTTTTTTTACTTGCCCGGCTCTGTGTGGTCTCTGTGTGCTTGCCCGGCTCTAAAATGCTTCTAAATGCTGCTGTTTACTTTACAGTGTTGATTACATGTGTTTATGACTGTGATGTTGGGTTTGAATGCACATAAAATATTTTAGGACACTATTTGTTTCAGAATCTTTTTTTCTTCATTTCCTTTCTCTAAAAACTGGTGCGTCTTATGGTCCGGAGCATCTTATGGTTCGAAAAATACGGTAGTTAGGAAGAAAGGACAACAACTGCTAAGAATTGTTCTTGTTATAATAAGAGAAGATTAATCAAGTGGTCAAAGAGGTGACATTTATCATGAGGTACAAGTTTAAGTTTCTGGATCCTATGAGGGCAGTACTGAACACTTGCTTTCTATTTTTCTGACACCCAGACTGTCCCTAAGAATACCACCTCTTAGCACCCAGTGAAATCTGTCCTTCCACCACTGCAGCTTCATCCAAGTGCATTTGAAAGCACAACTAAAACTTTTGTCCAAATGAGAGTTGCCATTCCAAGTCATTACTTCAAACCTGCCTGGCCATCGATTAGAAATTCTTACTTTGGGAATAGGCTTCCAGACCAGCCCTGAGGGAACACCAAAAATCAAAATCCCATGCCTGCACATCCCAGGTCATCTGCAGAAAATAGCGGACTCCATAGACTGCAATGTTGTCCAGTGAACAGGATGGCCACCCACATGGCCCGCAGGCCTCTGCAGGCAATCTTAAAGAGTTCTTCCTACAGTTACTGCTTTCACCTTTTCACCACTGTGACAGGTGTGTGTTAAGAAGTTCCCATCTTAGAGATTACTATTTTTTTCCTTAAGAATCTACACAAATAGGTAAATTGTCATCCCACCCTCTTTTTACAAACAAGAAAATTAAGACTTAGAAAAGGTTAGTAACATGTCCTGGTTCGTGAAGATTGTAAGTAAGGAGACTAATAGTACAACTTGAGCAAGGTGTCTCCACCACCATTGTAGACATGGACAACGCCAGTGCCTGTTCAGACAGGCAGGGCCTCACACTGTATCCTTGAAACTCAGTTAAACTAAAATATAATTTTAGACAAGATGGCTGCAAGATGCTGTATACTTTGTGTAAAATTTCCTATAAGCATATTCAAGCCAATTTATTGTGGCTGCAAACCAAATTTAGTGGCTTCAAACCACTCTTCTTTGCATTAATATTGTTTCAAAGCCAATGATGGATTTGTTAATATTATTTTTATATGCCTAGCTTCTCTCCAGCTTTCTCCCTAGAGATGGATTTTTGGGTAGGGTGTTTTAGCATTCACATGTGTCTTTTATTGTAAGTGTATTAACTAATACCTGCTGATTTTCTACTTATGGCCCCTGGGACTCTGGTCTGGAAGCTGACCCTGAACCAGTATGGCTCTCACTGCTGTGATTCATTTTTTATAGGTAAAAACTATCATTATCAACTGGTTTTTAAAAGAGCAGTTGAGCTTTGGTGTGAAGACTCCTAGTGGGTAAGAGGCCAACATTGTGGATTGGGTTCTTTCCTGCCTCTCCAGTCTTCCTTCTGCCTTCTCCCACCCTAATTTTTCTGCCACCTATTTTTCCATCACTGATAAGTTCTTATCTATTGATATATTGATATACATCTACATGGATATGAAAATCCAAAATAGGTATAGAGAACATTGCAATTATAAATAACATAATATTAAATTACTTAATGGTTTTTGGTGTTATGCAGTGAGACCTATATTATATCTCATGGAATTTTCAAGGTCAGTGATGTAAAATGATCAAGGAAAAAATATCCTCAGCTACAGATTATGTTATTAATTCAAAGCAATTTTATGATTCATGTACATATCTATTGCTACAGTTTAGAATGTCAAACTCAAACCAAAGTTTTACTTCTCCTCCAGTGTTCTCTCCTACATAACAAAGTACTCATGAACTTTATCCTTAGAACCATTCAACCTTCTCACTTTACCAGCATGTCAGTCACTCAGAGAAGCCTAAAGAAATAGGAATATTTTTCTAAATGCTAATGATAGTGAAACTAATTTTTCCATGAGTAAAACTAATAATTCCTTCAAGTTTTAATGATTGAGGAGTCAATTTCAATTGAGATTGTAAACTAAGTAAAAAAATAATAACAATTTTTCTAGAGATTCCTACTAGACCTGTATGAATTGTGAATCAGACACTGAGGTTTGGGAGTCCAGATGCTAGATTGATAATTCCTCAAAATTCAGACTTTGTTTTCTACTATAGTCTTAGGAGAAGATATATCAGTGAATAAATGATACCCATATGGTTAGATATTGCATAGAAATTTAAATAAATAAACTAGATACCCAGTATGAATACAGATTACAACAATAATAAAATGTTTAGAAGTTAAGAGAAAAACAGTGGGCCTCCAAATTTATTAGATAGAGCAAATGACTGTTCCAAGGTCTTCATTTTGTCAATTAATGTACCCCAGGGTTTAAAGGGCTTACCCAGGATGAAAAACATGGTCCCCACAGACATCCACAGCCAGTTGGCAATGTAGAGGCATTCTAGGTGGATTATTCTGGTCCATGATACCCATCGAGAAGACATGGCAAATCAGAGAACTGACTACATGTACTCCTGATAAAGGAGAGAAATGTTTATACTTTTAAGATCATGGTTCATTTTAGATGGATCTAGTAAATTCTGTGCCTACTGTGTTTCCCTGAAAATAAGACATCCTCCGAAAATAAGACCTACTTACAGGTTTCCTTCTGAGTGAAATATAAGGCATCCCCCCGAAAATACCCCCCCCCCCTAAGCTAAACATGAGAGATTTGGTCCACTGATTCTGAAAGAAATGGAGTCACAAAAAATTCACCAGGAAATTTAGGAATTGGGTTGTTATGATGATGTTCCAGAAGATGATGACATGATTGTCATTGAATAAATGAGTAAATTCTTGATACTGTAGGATTCACAGTTTGTCTGGTTTGTGTTGACAACTACTATACTACCGAACCGTATACAGGTAATAAATTTCCTTTATTTTCATTTAACAATAAATGTGTACCGTATTCTTCTTCATGGAAAAATAAGACATCCCCTGAAAATAAGACCTAGCGCATCTTTGGGAGCAAAAATTAAAATAAGATACTGTCTTATTTTCGGAGAAACAGGGTATCACAGACACTAGTGGCCAGCACTAAGTTTGTATTGAAAGCACCATATATTTGGGGCAGGGAGAGCCCTGCTCCCATGCCTGGCTAAGGTTGACTGGCTGCTTGAAAGAAAAGTAGGATCCCATAGCTGGACCACTCAGTGTCTCAGTGCTATATCTGACGATACGTGGCACCCATGCCATCCAAAGTCTGACACCCAAAAGTTTGCCATGTCCCCGACATGGAGAACCTCACTGTGATTCCATGAGCCAGAACTCAGTGGTGGTCATCTGGGCCCTTGGAACATGCAGACTTCATAGATTCTAGTTATGCAGGGTCTGTGCATGTTGAAAGGAATTCTCCAGGCATCAAGTATGTAGTTTCTATTCTTTCCAACAAGAGTTTCTTACAAAGGATCCCTTTGGTGGCTATAATCTCCAAGAAAATCTTGAAATGCAAATAGGCCTGCAACTCTGGCCTCCCTTAATCCTGGGCTTAATGTGTGCACACATGTGTACATTCACTTTCGTTTTTTTTCTGCTTCTTTTTCCAAAAAATTCTCCATAAAATCTATTTCTGTACATCAAGAATTCTTAATAGGTTTATTATTTTTGAGCCAAATGTTATATTCATTACTTTGTATTATATGTGTTTTATATGCTTTTCTACATTAAAAACTTGCCCCAAAATGATGCTGGAATTTAATTCTCGAAGGGGGCAGTACTTGGACTTGATTGTCAAGTAGCCATGCACCATCATGAACCAAGAACCCATTTTCTTAGAGCAGTGGTCAGCAAACTAGGGTTCGTGAGCTACATGCAGCTCTTTTGGCCCCTTGAGTATGGCTCTTCCACACAGTAACACGTACAGGCGCGCATGTACAGTGCGATTGAAACTTCGTGGCCCATGCACAGAAATTGTTTTTGGCCTAGGTGAGTCTATTTTGAAGAAGTGGCATTTGAACACTCAAGGGGCCAAAGAGCTGCATGTGGCTCATGAGCTGTGGTTTGCTGACCACTGTCCTAGAACAAGTGGGCATGGCCCTGATCCTTAGCGCTCAGTCAGCCTCTTACTGCCCTCTCACATGGGATCTCGTCCAGTTCTTCTTACCTCTGAGAGGTTTTCCTGACAGTTTATTCTTTTACACACACACAAAAAGATTCCTGCTTCTGAGGAAAATGTGTCCATTATATAACTTTTATTTACTTGTGGGAAAATTAAAGTTTAAAAGGTTGAATGGACAGACAGATACTTAGCCTTTTATATATAAATTATTATTATCATTCCTCTACTTCAAAAATTATTAGTTTTAAGGAAGGTACCTAACCAGGTCTTCAAAGGAAGTTCAGTAGGAGACACTTACTTTTAAAAGTTTTCAGCTGTCAAAAGAAATTTCAATTGTTGTTCTGTTGATATTTGGCTCTGTTAACTAATGAGTTTGCCAACCACTAACCTAAGGTCTGTCAATATCCCTGAAGTACCAAGGCCACCTATAATGGATGGAGTTAGACCTTAATGAGAGAGATATCTTATCCCCATTAGGACCACCTGTCCTGTGCCCACACCTACAGGGTGGTGTGGGCACAGGACAGGTGACTGAACAATGGCTCCCCTCCAAAGATCAGGAATTTTCTGCCTATGGAATTTTCTCTATTTCTCATCTCTTCCTTTCTATTATTAGTAAGATTCAAGCACTTTCTGCTACTTATTGGCATAAGAAACACCCAAACCTATAAAGATTTTTTATGAGTTTATTTGAACCAAACTGACAACTGCCAGGAAGCAAATTTCACATGCTTCAGAGAATGGCAGCTTTGCAGCTTCTTTTATGTAATTTAAATTAATGGGAGAACATAACGAAGATTACAAGGAGCTGGAAGAAAGCAAGTCAGGGAATGGATTACAGAATAGTTAGACTCAGAAAATCTGAGCTCAAATACTGTACTTGCCACTCTCCTAACAGTAAATAAATACCCTCTGGTTTGGGAGTTAAAGGTTTTTCTCTGAGAAATGGGAAATAATAGACCTCTATCAGGATTGATTTGTGATGTACAGGAAACAGGCGAGTCTCAAGGAGTGCTAGTCAGTGAAGAATCCAGAGGAAGCGGGGGAGAGGCATTGTCACAGGGAGCCCAGATGGGAGAAATAACACTGACAAAGAGAAGTGCTTGTCCATTTAAGAGGTGAGGGCAGCTTAGAACCCGTGACATTGCAGGCAACACCTCAGTGGCTCTGTCACTAACAGGTGGATATGCCATAAAGTTCATTTGTGCAGAGATATTTATATTCACTTCATTGTGTTCATCAGTGGAGCAAGAGGACCAGCCCTATGAATGTGTATGGGAGAATGACTCCTTTGAACTCTTGAGCCCTGTATTCTGGATAGTTGCACAGATAGCTTATGTTGTACTTATTCCTGATATTCCGTGCCTAAAAGGAAGGTTTCAAGACACCTCTCTAGGTTTTGTCCCAAAGCAGAGTGGAGACAACCAGTTTCCAAAGGCAGTGTGTTGTCAATGCTCAGCTTCAAGATCGCCTGGCCAGCTTTATGCCTCAATTGGAAACATTAATGAGTGTCTTGCGTTTATGACACTTTGAAGTTGTTAAATGGAAATAGGTCATTAGATTAACACACACTTTACAAATATTCCATTATTTCCCAGATTCCCCACTGAGCAAAAGAGGCATCTGCAAATCTAATTTGAAAGATTGGTTTGAAGTGAAATTTTGGCAAACTTCCCGGAGTCTTTGGTTTTCTGGGTCTCTGACCCTGTGTTTGTCTCCTGGAGTCATCTTAGGGGTGTGAGCACTGCCACCAAACCCAGGCCATTCCTCAAACAACCACGAAAGAAATACACTTAGTAAGAATTCACACTCACAATACACAGGCATTTTATTTGCAGTATATGGAATAGAAAAGTTGCATGTGCTCTTACTGTAACCAAGTTAATAAGGGTTTTTCTAGGAGGTGCTAAAAATAAGGACATGAAAAAAAAAAATCAGGTGAAGGAAAGATAGGAATTGTCCAAAAAGAAGAGTTTATCCTTTAGTCCTTTATGAATTACTAGCACTTTTTCATTTTGTAAAGTTTCCTTTAGAGATTCAATAGAATCAACTGTTACTATTCCATGTGAAGGTCAAATTCTGAGTCTTACAGACAAGTACGCATGTTCTATTTAACTTTATTTATTGGTCCCCCTGTGCCTGCAACTCTTTATAACCACCCTCCATATCTCTGCTACTTTGTCCTCCTTTGCCATATTCCAAGTAAAACTTCTATTGTGCTGTATTTTGCGTCCCGCCATCCCAAAGAAAAATACCTTTTGAATATTTACAATTAGCATTCAATACTCGTAGGTGTTGCAAAATAGATAAATTTGAATAAGAAAGCATTCCTCTATTATGGAGTTTACTAAATGAGTTAGATGTTAAAAAATAAGGATACATGGAAAGATATATGTGCCAAGAGAGAAAGAGGGTTTATCAATCATGTGTTTTCTTTTCTGTATCATGGATGTTTTGAACTCTGAACCTTATTCATCCTGGAAAGAGAATGCCTCACAAGGCTCACCTGCAAGAGCACCTTTCATATGCTAACCAGCCAACCCAGAGCCTGTGCCCCAACCACCCCCTTTATTCGGCACTTACTCTTGGGCCACTACCTTAGTGGCCAGACATCTAAGAATGGCCCTTGTCCTCAGAGCTCGCTGAAGTTATTCAAATTTGTCAACCCCAAGCCTACCTGCACTATCTGACCTGTTTCTTCTTGTGGAAACCACACACACACAAAAAGGTTCTTGCCCACTTTTTCCAGCTTTCCCTCTGCCTCCTGACCCTGATGCTCCCAAATGTGCCCATCATGTGATATGTCCCCCTTTTGGGATCTGTGAGTAAAAAACTATATTTACAATGAAGTCATCTCATGCTCTTTTGGCCTTACTGAACCTGAATAATAATTATATATATATATGTATATATATACTAGAAACTCAATGCACGAAGATTCAGCAGAATGGGCCTTCCTTCCCCAGGCTGTCTGCACTGCCTTTGCTCTGGCCAGAGCCACCTTCCCAATCCAGCCAGGAGCCGCCTTTCTGCTCTGGCCCTTTCTGCCTTCCCACACTGCCCAGAGGCCTGGAGTGGCTGGGGTAGTGTGGAATACCTGCATCATCGCCATGGTGACAACTCAAGTGTCCCACCCTGCCCCCAGCCGCTTAGTGCCTCTATAGGCAAATTAACCCACCATCTTTGTTGGGTTAATTTGCATACTCACTCCTGAATGGCTTGTGTGTGTCTCGAAGGTGCAGTCAATTAGCATGTTACATATATATATATATATATATATATATATATATATATATATTTATTAAGAGAGAGAGATAATAAGTAAAATGACTGAGTAAGCAAATAAGGCTTGAAGAAGGATATATAGTATCAATCCAGTCTATAAAACATGGGAAGGCTTTGGTAGGCAGAGCGGGAAGGCACTATGTCCAAAAAAAAGCATTGGAAGAGAAACCAATATAAGGTATCTTGCTCAATCAGCAAAATGGTCAGTGGGGTAGAGTTAGATCACATGCAGCTTTATGTGGATGAGCTGTGGGTGATGCAGATTAATTTCACAGTGTGGATTGAAGAAGACTGACCCTGGGTTTACTCTGAAAGTCACTCTGGCACCAGAAATAAGTCCACCTTGTTAAATAGGTGGGTAGGTTGGTAGGTGGATTGAACAATTTCTGAGTGTCATGTGCCTTTACATAAATTACAATCAGGTAAGATTTGTTTTGGGAGGTTAAAGGGGACATGAATGGAGTGCAAAGAGAGATGAGGGAGGCTAAGGCCTGGGCTGCAGAGGCGAGGTCAGATGCTGTATCTGAGGACCACATCTCAGATCAAGGTCAGGAATCATGGGAATGGGCTGAGAGATGTAGTGACAACTGAGTTAAGGCAAGTGACTTAGAACTGAGCATGGGGTCATATGAAGGTCAGAGACTTGTTTTGGATAGCAACCATGTGTGGAGGGCCTGACGAGCAATGAAAGGGTCTGTAAGTACTTTGTTTTTTGGACTTCCCTCAGCAGCAGCCTAAGAGCTGCCATAATTTAACTCAGCCCAGTAGGTTCCTCCCCAATAAAAACTGTCTATGTCTTTTTTACTACTTCTGTCTTAACCCATGCCCATCATACAAACATATCTTTCATTTTTAGGACCAAGTCCAGAATGTACAGAACCTACCAGTTAAGGACAGGTAAATCAGAACCACCTGGGAAAGTGCTATCAAGTCAACCTCTAGACCCTTATAAACATAGTGTGCTAACAGGACTGAGCAGGAGTTCTTGCTGACTGCATCCCTGCCATTACATACTTCTTGATTTGCTGCCACATTTGTCGAAGGGAGAGTTTATAATGGAACTGAAAACCTACTTTATTGTAGCTATCAAAAATAATAATAAGCAAAACCACTTTATTTTTTTAAATTGATTTGAAAGAGAAAGATAGAGCTCAAAATATCCATTGTTGTTCCACTTATTTATGCACTCTTTGGACACTTCTTCTATGTGCCCTGATGAAGGATCAAATTCACCACCTTGGTATAGCAGGATGATGCTGTAACCCACTGAGCTACCCTGCCAGGGTTAAACAGAACAACTTTAAAATGGAGTCAAAACTATCTTCCCAGAGGAACAGTTTTGCAAGTCTTATGCCTCAAATCTTTGACATGTGAAAATAGGACAAAGTAACCTTTGGGTTAGTCCTAAAGCAATCTTATGTCCCAAAAAACTGTTTTCAAAAATAACAAGAAAGCAGATATTATGACTACTAAACTGATGCCAACCAGACTGAATTTTTTTTTACAATTAGCATCACCATGTTATGTTATCTGCACCAATAGAAATGCCTTCCTTCTATTGATGTAATTGCCCCCTTTCCCTTTCTCACAAATATCCCTTGCCTTTGTCTCCTAATTAGAACATTGGGCTTCTGCCTAAATCAGTGTGCCCTGAAAAGCTATTCTTATTGCTCTCAAATAAATGCTTGTTGCCTCTCACTTTGAAAGGCCTTGTATGTTTTAGTTAATTTTGGACTGTGAGCCCCAAACACGTTGGAACTCACATCAAAATCACACATGGTGCCCAGAACCTGCTGATTACTAGTAAGTGGAGCAGCAGCCTCGCTGTCACTTCTTCAGAATTGCACATCATCTTGCCTAAACCAGTTTGGCTCAGTGGATAGTGCATCAGCCTGCATACTGAAAGGTCCCAGGTACAATTCCAGTTAAGGACATGTACCTTGGTTGCCGGCACATCCCCAGTAGGGGGTGTGCAATAGGCTGCTTATTGATGTTTCTAACATCCTTCTCTTTCTCTCTGTAAAAAGTCAATAAACTATATATTTAAAATATTTTTATATCATCTTAAAGGGCACACACTCACCCCTTCATGGCTGTCATCTCTGTCAGACAACCAGGCTGTCATTGATTAAATCTGCCCTCTGCTCAGATCTTCGGATTGGGGCTTTGCTCTTAGCATCAGCTTCTGTGCCTGAGCCTCCACCCCTGCCCTGGAGCCATTTTCTGCCTCTTGGTTCTGCCACACAGCTCTGCACTGAGCTATTGTTCATGTGGCCTAGTTCTGAGCACCAGTGTCCCCTTGTCCCTTCCTCTTGCCCCCTAATATCCACCTAGGCCTCCTGGGGTAGGTATTTTCCTGGAATCTGATCAACTCTTCCTCCCCTCTAGTAAGTCTCTGCACTGAAGTATGACAAAGGAGGAGCTCAGATGATGGATAAAATATGTGGGCAGATTTTGAATTGAAAGGCTTAAACCCACTGCATGTTCTAAAATATAAACTTTTGAATTCTCATCTCCTCTGTGGTGACTTCTGGGAGGTATGGTCGGGAGAAAGTGGACATAGATTAAATGTCCACAGTTAACAGGCATTCCACCTGGAAAGACCTTATCTTCTGTGCCAGCTGAGGCCTCTGGGCACAGAAACATTATTCTTCCAATGATTTGCATGCTAAAATGCAAGCTAAGGGCTCATGCCTCTGCCTCTCACTAAAGCAGTTTGGGGGTTCTCAGGACAGGCTGGGAGGTATCTGCTCCTCTATTACTGCTCTGGAGCCTGACAATCATGGCTTTTCCTAACATAAAAGGTAAGAGGAAACTTGAATGTAGCCTTGTTCCTTCACAGAGATAGTCCCAACCCAGTGCTGGGCCCTTGAGTGGGAGAGATATAGCTGTGAGCAAGACATACCAGGAGGATGAAGGCAATACACAAGGTGCCCAGTAAATACATGATGTGATGCCAGGTGGAGGAAGAGAGAGAAAGAGAATAAAGCCTGCTAAGCAGAGAGGATGTGATGATCTGTTCTGAGAAAGGTGTATTTGATCAGAATTTCCCACATTAAAAGACTGGAAAAAATGAGGATAATATTGTCTGATCAACAGTTTAATTTTCTAGACAGTGACTTTTCAACATCTAAATTAACACTTCATAACCAGTGTCTGTCCCTGCTAAGTGGGACATATCCAGTGTTTGAGGCAGAAAGAGTTTGAAAAAGCATAATCTATATTTGCATTCATTTAATTTATCTTAGTTATTATATATTTAGTTTATTCTGAAATTCCAAATTGTATCCAAGTGTGGACGAAAAAAGGACCACGTGCTAACCTGACTAACTCAGGGAAGGCCTGTGTGGCGGCCTTGCAAACTCAAGAGACCTAAATAACCACAAAGGATGGTCTGAAATAAAAAACTTTAATTAAAAAGCAATTTATAGTGGGTAGTCATATCCTAGGCCAATATCTTCCCTGACAAAGATCAACTTCAATCTTTACTGAGCCCATTGTCTTTTTGCATCTTTAACATACCTGTGAAATGTCAGAGTAACTTACAATTTCCCTTTTTCTGGACCCCTCAGGACACAACCAAATTCTCCTGGGCAGTGGCAGGTCTGAGACCATAAATTCCTTCATTGTTATAGTTAGCAGGTTAATTGCTGACTCTTCACTATCCTGTACCCACCTAACTAAATGAAGTATGTGTCTACGGTTTTACTTTTTATCCAATCCCAGGTTCCCCACTACCACTTGTTTTGCTTTCTCCAGCCTCCCTAACCTATGGATTTTATACAATACATTTAAGTCTCCTTTGACTGTAATGTATAAAACAAGGTGAAAAACTGCCATTCTCAGGAGCATCATCCCAATACCTTGAGATTCTTTTTCCTGGCACTTGTTGACAGTTTGGCTCAAATAAACTCACAAAATTTCTTTATAGCTTTGAATGTTCTTTATGTTAACAAAAGGATGCTATCGGACTTGTACACTTACCAATCTAAATTAGGTAAGAGCAGTCAAATTCATCAGTTCTTTTGAATGAACTGGTAGACAAAGCTAGAAAGTGAGAAGCTCTTATTTGAATTATACATAAGTAAAAATTGAGAATTCAGATTTCCCCAAACAAATTATTGCTTAGTTTTCAGAAATCAATTGAAACATTTGCATCCTAGTGATTTTACAGACCCACAATTACTCTTGTTATTAAAGAAACATTAGGAACAGGATAGTATGTACACTGTTTTTAATCTATAAATACTATCATGTGGTTACTGATCTGGAATTTTGGAATTTGTGAGCTTGGATTTCTTCATCTCATGAAGATAGAATAAGACAGCTGAGCTAGAATTGCTCCATGGTAATTAGTTGTCATGGGAGGTGGGGGAAGGGGTGCAGGAAGGGGGAAGGTTTCCATTTGAATCTGTCCCAGAGCACTAAGTACCACATACACTGTGGTGTTTGCAACATTGCAGATGAGATTCTATATATTTGAAAATCATCTGATGTTTTCCAGCACCTTTGTAAACAGTAAAAATGGTTCTCTTCTCCCATGATTTGTGTTTCTGATAGGTAGGTAGTCAGTCCTCTTAGTCAGGTATTCACACAGGAGATGTGATATGGGAAAATGAATTGAATTGGTCACAACAGATTTGCTATGCAGTTCCGTTGGCAGAAATGCTAAACTCTGTTCAAGGATGCAATCTTTATTCTGGAACAATCACTGGAATGACTTCTCATGCAAATCAACTGGATTTGGAACTACTCCTCATGCAAATCAACTGGATTTGGAAGCAAAGTTTTGAACTAAGGAAATGTTGATATTCATGTTTAATTTGGTCTGCATTGATCTGATACTGCCAATTATTTTTTCCATTTGTTTCATGTTGTCAGAGAAATGATACCATTGTAATTAGGTAGTTGATGATAATAGGAAAGAAGCAAAGGGGGAAGCCAGACATTATAAGCATGTCATTTGGGCAGCTTCACCAGGAAGCTGCAACTTTGCACTCCCCATGGAGCCCCCAGTCTATTCTCTGCAAAACATGGGGGAAGGGATCCAACAAAGAGAAGATAGATCCATGCCCCATAAAGTTGGGGTGATATTGGGAAGGTACTTGCCAGTCAGTCAAACCTGGGGACAGATATGGTTGGCCAGAAAGGGTATGGCCACTGCAAGTGCAGGAAAATTTGGGGTGACATTATCTCCTAAACAAAGGAGTTCGCTCTCTTGTTGCTCTTGGCATGCTTGACTTGTGACTCTTGTTGCTCTTGTGCTTTGGCTCACTCTTGGTTTCCTTGCATTTGCCTGTGTTTCCTCTGTAGCCATGTGGATCTGTGGACCCCACCTGTAATCAACTAAGGGCTACAGCAGGGAGCACAGCTAAGATCGCTTGATGCTAGACTGGACATTGCTCCAACATAGAAAGGAAACTCTGGACATTGACTCTGATTTTAGCTCTGCTGAAACTAAAGCTATACTTCTTCTATAACTGTACTGAGGAAAATGGGACTATGTAAACTCAGGGATTTGATTCCACAGAAATAAAACTTCCTACAATATCACATCCTCTCATTAAAGTCTCAAAAACTTCTTTTTCTTGGGATATTGCAAGAATTTCACCCCCATAAGCAACTGGAGATGAGGCCCTCTACCATCTGTTAACAGTAATATGTACTATTTTTATATAAATGTATTCAATTTCATTTGAATTAAAGTTTTATTCAACTTATAGAACAATTTATACATTCCAGGAATTGTTTATGTCTTCGCCCCATGGCACCTGAGGAGAGCATGGAAGCCTCACACCTGCTGCAGAGCTTCTAGTGCTGCTTCCTGGTGGCACAGGCACTTTTTCCCCTCGCAGGTGGGCTGTGGTGTGCTCTGAGTATGAGCGGTGGGTAGTGAAGGACTGGTGAGGGGGACGCTATGGACTCTCACCCCTGCCCTCCCCAACATGGGATGGTCCCACCTCCTGTGGCACCTCTCCACTTCTGCCCTGTTTCCTGAGCAACATAGTGGCTCTGCCCCATTGTACATGCATCCTCCTACTGAATGGTCATTACACTGTGAGGGTATCAGGACTATTAGCGTATTTGCTCTTTATTATATAGGATGCCTGTCCTGTCTTTCAGAACCTAGTTCCCAGAATACTCCCATTTTACAGAGGCCATAAACCACAAACCATATAAAATCTCCATAGGGGCTGTTGTCACACCCTTTATCTTCCTCTTTCTATTTTCCCTGTTGTTATTCTCTTCTTTTTTTTCTATACATTCAAAATATATTATTTACTTTTCTATTCTCATATAATCTTATTATAGCAACCAGCATTTACTTTCAACTTTTCAAGAGGATCTTAGCTTAATTCTCTATGTTCAAAGTTACCAATAAAGCATATAAGTTGACTCCCTAATCTGTAGAATAGAATTTTAGTAGCATTTCACTTGCTTTTCTATACTTTCTTCCCTTTCAGTTCCTTGAAAATATTTTGTGAAATGCAAAACATACTATTTCTATTGACCTCATTTAGTTATGTATATATGTGTACATACTTTCTTTTTCAGTAATCATCTTTGTCATTTCATGTCAGCAATTATCTAAACTGTCTATTTTAATACTAAATACCATTAATTGAATATCATGTCTCCCAAATAATAAGCACATAAGCATCTATATCTTTCCCAAACTGAAAAAAATCTACATACTAATGATGTTTAAGGAAAAATATGACAAAATGCACAGCCAAACACATCCTAAAAGAATGCAAAAGCAAGGATAAGTGATGTTTCCATGAGGATCCGAACTGGAGAACAAAATCAAACCTGCCTCCAAACTTCGCAAAAATAAATGCCAGATCACAACAGTGTTTGGAAGGAAAATGCTGTGGTTTACATATGTTACTCCAAGTTGACTTTGTTGTGCTGCAGGGAACAAGAAATACATCGTCAAATGTGCTCTATTGTCCTTGGTGTCCCTCCTCAGTGACAGTCTGACTTGAGTCAAACTCTCCCACCCTCTTCCTTGGGGACATTTAAGCTCCAGGTTGATCTCCTTTCCAGTTGAGCTCTTTCTTGCTATAGTGTAGATCAGTGCACCTAACCCCAACAGGTCTGCAAGCCAGCGCTGCCATTCTTGTTGTGCAGATAGAAAACCGAGGCCCAGAGAGACCAGATCAGCTACAGAGAACCAGATCAAGCAACTAGATCCATTGATAAAGACAAAGGTGATTCCAGGTCCTCAAGGAGAGCAGAAACAGCTCCCCTTCAGGACTGGCATTTAGGAATTCACTGTGTGGTTCTCCAGGCAAGTAATTCACAGCCTAGGGTGCAATCATCTCATTAGCATTACAAAAGACACTTTTAATGCTCTCAGCACTTGGGAAATTCCAAGGTTTTCAGGAGCCCTGTGCCACAACTAGAAGACCTTGTGCTTGTGTGTGTGTGTGTGTGTATGTGTGTGTGTGTCTTATTATATAAGTCACAAATCACATTATTGCACTGTGTTCTTGGCAGTTCTGGTTACACCCAGTGTACCAGTTTCTCTCATCTGAGCTCCCATTCCAGACACCCAGGCTGGAGTATGCCTTTGGTGTGTGTGATCCAGAGTCATTCCAGGTGTAGGATGAACTCTGAATTCAGTGAACAGCTAAAGGAACCGAAAAAACACTATTGTAAAAAAAAAAAAAAGTTTCTTTCCTCACAATGGAAAGAGACTCATTTTGGTATTACTTTAAAAAATCCTAAAATTGAATCCTTTTATGCCAGCCTTTCTTCTTTTGTTGCATCTGGTTAAATGTATAGACAGAGGCCCCTGGGTGTCTTCATGTCAGACTTGGAGAACCTGACTCCCAGCAGGCTATATTTGACCTCAATAGAGATGATTAGAGATCCCCACTTACTGAGCATGCAGTACCCCGTACTCACTCAGGACAAAGGAAATCTGCCCTGAGTGAAACTCAGAACCTTTGTGAGTCCCTTGGCTGAACCTTTGTGAGTCCCTTGGCTAAACTGAATATGAGCCACAAAGACCAGAGAACTGCAGGATGTAACTGGTCAGAAATGTGGAGAGCAACCAGTGGAGCAAAGCACTAACAAGTGTATTCATGCGCAAATTCAAACACACACACAAGTGTGCACACACAAGAGGGCATTGACATATATAGGTGCACACACAAGTTCATGTACCCAGCGTTCGCAATGAAACGTGCACACGTATATGTATACACATAAGCTGTGGAGAGATGCAGAACCAGGGTTGGGATTGTTGCCAGGCCTGTGGCCGCCCTCCTGCTCCTCCTTGGGATCCAAAGGCTGCCCCCAGAAGCTCCTGCACAGACAGACCCAGGCAAGGCCAGTCTAGGGCAGCCTAGGCCCTGGGAACCAGGAGCGCAGTTACATCCCCGGGCAGATGGCACAAAAGTCGGAGCTTCTTCCACCTCCAGGTCACTCATCACTTCACAAGCCCCAGAGCAACGCACATACACACAGATCCACATGTTCCCCAGAAGGTTCCGGTGTCCCAGACCGCACCCCATCTTCTCCCCCAGGCAGGAGGGAGGACCCAGCAGGGCTCCGGGCAGGCGAGTCCAGCCCCACTCCAACCAGCAGCTGTCTACGCCTTCCTCTTCGCAAGAAAAGCCCTCAGGAAGAGGGTCCAGGTGCTCAGCGCAGCTAAGCTCCACCAGGCCCGTAGCCAGACAGTGGTCTGGAGGGCAAAGGGTGGGCCATTCAAACTGCCCCCTGCCCAGCGTCTCCAGCCCCTCTCAACCCTCCTGACCACCACCGGCGCCCTTTGAGGATCCGACGTTGGACAGGCGAGCATCCCAATCCTCCCAGCCCTCAGTGCTCTCCTTCTCCACCCCCTTTCCCTGCCTCTTCCCTCCCCCTCTTCGCTGTCCTCCTGCCCTCCTCCTTCTCTCCCCTCCCCTCCAACTCCCTCTTCTCCTCCCTCTGCTCCCCTCCTCTGTCCTCTTTCCTTCTCCCTCCCCTCCCCTGTCCTCTCTGCCTTCCTTCCGATACCCTCCCCCATTCTCCCACGATGCGGGCGGGTGCTCCGCGCCGCCCCCGTCCAGCCGCGGTCGCCACTCCGCCCCCCGCGCGGTGTGGAGCTGCAGTAAAAGCCCCTCGCGGGTGGCGGAGTCGCGGAGGGGAAGGCTCCTGCACTGCAGTCGGATCGGGTCCTGGGTGCCCACTTGCTCGCAGCCCGGCTGGGGACCGTCCCGCGGTCCTGGACCCCTTCGGAGCTCCCCCGGGTGAAGCCGTGCTTTCTCCCCTCGGGGGCGCTGCTTGGGCGGTGAGGCCATGCGGGGCCCCGGCTGCGCGGCGCTCTGGGTGCTGCTGCTGGTGCAGGTGGGTGTGCAGGTGAGACCCGACGGCGGGGCGGGGTCCACGGGGCTCCCCTCGCGCAGCCCCCCGGTCTGACCCAGGTGTCGCCGCTGTTTTCCAGCAGGCACCTGCGTGCGCCTGGAGACCCCCGGCGGCCTCACCTGGGAGCCCGAGCAGCCGGCGTCCTCCGGGGCCTGCGGAGTGGCCCGCCTGGGTGCAAAAGGGCGGTAAGTCCGCGAGCCGGGTGCCTGTCCATACAGGGTGGCGGCTGGTGACCCCTAACGCTGCTTTAGAAGGCGCCGCCCGCGAATGCTCATCCCTTAGGAACACTTCTAAGACACCTCTGCTTCCTGCGGGGGAGCACCTGTGTCCACTCTCAGGGAATATATTTTATTTTAAAACATGAAAGAGCCAAGGAGGCATCTAGAGGTTGTATAGATGTGAGCATCAAAGGATTTTTATAAAGAGCCTATTACTCAATTCTCCAATCCGCCTCTCCCCCACACACCCTCTGCTTTTTAACCTGAGCTCTTTCCTAGACTCAGAACCCGAGGCAGAGGTAGTCATTTCTGCTCAGCACTTAGTTATCTTCAAGAGCATAGTGTGGCATCACAAGCCATGCCCATACCTTGTGCCACTACCTGTCATAAAAACAAATCTGACCCTTTCGCAATGTGTGGTTTTACTTTCGAGGCTCAAAAGCAGCATTTCACAAACAGAGTTTGGGAATTTCACATTTCCTGGGAATTTCACATTTCTTGGGTGAATGGGAAAGCAGGTGTGGCACATCAGTGGCTAGATTAGGGGTGTCGAACTCAATCAGAGAAGGGGCCAAAATCTAAAATCCAGCCTAAATCGCGGGCCGAATGGTTTACTGAACAGTCATAAACTGTCATTGTGATGGAAACGCAGCAGAGTGCAGTGATGACAGCGCGGTGCGGGCCACATTGCAAGGCCTGGCGGGACGGATTTGGCCCGCGGGCCTTGTGTTTGAACCCAGTCCATTGGGTTTTATTCAATGTTAGTACTTTACATCATTTCCAACAATGAACGGTCATCTTAAATGAGAGGGGAAAAAATGACTTTTAGAGAGAGAACAAGCTTTGATTATCAAAGCATAATTTCAGAAAATTAAAGAGGCAATAATTAAAATACCTGAATGTTATTTCTTCCACCTTGATAAAATTACATGAAGATAATAATTTAATGTCTGCATTTGCTGTTGAAGTTGTCTCCTTCTGGCCCTGGACAGTGCGGCTCAGTTGGTTGGAGCCGCCTCTCCATGCACCACAGGGCCACAGGTCTGGTTCCTGGTCTCAGCACACACCCAGGTTCTGAGTTCAATCGCTAGTTGAGGCACTAAAGGAAGCAACCAATTGATATATATCTCTCTCTATCCTTCTCTCTATCTCACTCTCTCAAATCAATTAAATGACATATACTCTGGTAAGAATTAATTTTTTTAAAATGACACCTCCTTCTGAATGAAGATGTAGATCCTATATAAAGTGATAAAACAGATGAATGCGGGAACAGAGGACCTTTTCCGGGACCACCAGAGGGCGCTATATGTAAATGATATAAACGATTTAAAGCTCAGTTTTCACTGTATTTAAAGTTCACCTACTTGGAGTTGCCCTAGTCATCTTTATTGTTTCTCTTACCATGCATTATGCAATATAGAAGTTAATTGGCCCCCGGTACTTAAAAAAAAGATTGTTGTAAAAACTTTAGTTCTCTAAAATTATGAAAATTCCTGAAGGTCTCAGGAGATTTTCAGAGTACTTGATTAAGTTTCCTTTAAGATAAGAGTTTTATAGGCAGAGAACCATTTATTTCCAGGAGGAGCAGCCAAGGCATCCTGCTTAAGCGTGCTTTTTAAAACCCTGGGAGGATAGATTCCTATGAGCTGGACTCCTGGCTGGCTGGCATGCAGCTCCAATAATGGGGCATCTTAGCAGGTGTCACAGCCCAGATTGTCCATGTCAGCCACTTACCTGGCTTGGTCAGAACCTGAAGGGGCAGGTGCAACCCATCATCAGTGAAGTCCAGCTTAGTGGACAAACCGCCCTCATCCCCACCTGCATTTACTTTAGGTCCTTAATTATAACAGACTCAGCTGAGAAAGTGTGTGTCCAGGGGTGGCTTTCACAAAACCAGAGAAAGATGCTTTCTCCTCAGCAGTGTTACCTGCTTCCATCCAGAACAGCAGAATTAGAGTACACTGTTGGTGATGCTGGGGTCAGTTTACTGTTGGAAATCCAGGCATCCGTTATATAAGTTGAAATAACTCTTTTAGTCATAATGTTTGTTTAAAACATATTTCAAACTATACTACAAGTTTTGCTGGCTATATGAAGTAATTGTGCCTCCATACACACTTTGAGGCAATAAAAGGTAACCAAATTGAGATAAATTCTATTTTCAAATATGAGGAGCATCCATTTTATTTTGGCTGATTTCGCATTGCTTTCCCTCCTATTATTGAATGATTATTTTTCCCCTACAAATTTGCCCCTCTAATAAAAATTGTGGCTCCTTTTAGAGCAGAGACATATAATGGATTTGCTAACTTTTTAGTTCTAGAGTAAGTTAAGTTTTTAGGAAGGTTCACAAGATCCTTAGAACTTTGTTTCATTGGGCATAATAGGTCTGTGCTTGTGCTGTGGAAGTTTATATTGATTTACATTCAAGCATTCACATCCCAGGAGGCAGGGCAATGTCCTTCAGGTCGGCCCAGTGGTGTAAATGTTTAACAAGAGGCTCTTTGGAGCTCTGATTTGGAACGTTTGCTGGTTAACATGGGGTCCCTACTCCCATCATGGCAGATTTCAGGCTAGTGATGTGACATCACTAAACACAGAATGAGGAGACAGTGCAAAATCAGCTCTCTGAAGCTGGTCACCTCGGCCCTAGCACAGGCACAGATGATCCACACCCCATGCCCTGCGCTTGAAATCAGACTGTTCCTAGGCTGATTGCTGTTGTCAAAAACTTTCTGACATCCAGTAGTTCAGGGTACTGACTGAAGCAGCCATGTGTATTTTTCCCTCTTTAAAAAAATATATATATGTAAAGGACCCAGGTCTTATTTAAAGGATTCTCAAAGGTCAGGTATCACATTGACTTTTCTCAAAATCACAAACCAATAGTTTGGGGGTTATAATCTTAAAACGTAAGATGAAAAGTTAGTTTAGAATTTTTAGTTTACTGCAATTACATATTAATTGTCCTCCAAATAATAATAAATGTATGATGAGATTTTATAGTTATTTTGTTCATTCATTGCATTCTTTAGCTATAACATTTTTCACATTGATTTGCTTTTTTTTTTCCTTTTTACTGAATTTAGTGGTGATACTGATTAACTAAATTATGCAGGTTTCAAGTGCACAATTCCACAATACATCATATGTATACTGTATTACATGTTCATCACCCCAAGTTAAGTCTCTTTCCATCACCATTTATCCCCTTTGTAACCTCCTCCATCTCCCATCAGCACTCCTTCCCCCAAGGAATCACTACACTATTGTCCATGTCCATGAGTTTTTTCTTTCTTTCTTATTTTTCTTTTTTGTTCAGTCCCTTCATCTCCCTCAACCCCTCAAAACTCCCAGATAACTGTCAGCCTGCTCTCTATGAGTCTGTCTATGTTTATAAGGTTACTAGAGGCCCAGTGCATGAAAATCTTGCACTGGGGGGTGGGGGTGTCCCTCAGCCCGGCCTGCAGCCTCCCGCAGTCTGGGAGCTCTCAGGGGATGTCCAACTGATGGCTTAGGCCCACTCTCCATGAGGAACCATCAGTTGAACATCCTTAGCACTGCTGTGGAGGTGGGAGAGGCTCCTGCTATCATCACTGCACTAGCCAGCCGTGAGCATGGCTTCTGGCTGAAGGGTGCTCCCCCTGTGGGAGTGCACTGACCACCAGGGGGCAGCTCTTGCATTGAGCGCCTTCCCCTGGTGGTCAGTGCACATCACAGTGACTGGTTATTCTGCTGTGCAGTTGATTTGCATATTAGCTTTTTATTATATAGGATTTGCTTGTATAGCATCAGTAAGGTGGAAATACTGTGTAGTGGTCTGCAATTAGCTTTTAAACTCCATGTTCAGTAATTTCACACACTGGTAATCAAAATTAGCCATGGTGGGAGTATTTACCCCAGAGAAATTGGAAAATGCTGTAAACCAGACTGTCTTTCCCCCCAGACATCTGGTTGTCACATATTTATCAGCACAACATTGCATGTGTTCATGTAAAAGGGGCTTATCAGTCATCATTTAAAAAAAAACAAACAGATAATATCTGCCATCCAAAATAAAGGTCGTGAGAATAAGGCTTATATCATCTGGAAACAATTTGATTTTTTAAAATAGTAATCATCTTTTTACATTCAATAAATTTGAGGGTTAGCTAGTGTTTGGAGCAGTCCACGTGCTTCTGTCCTCACTCCAGGGCCTCTGTTGTAATGGAGCCAGGCTAGTGGTGACTGGATAGTACTCCCTGAGAGCCCTGGAGTGCAGGATGATAGGTGATAACTGTGCCATGTCCCACCAGCCGGTACCCTTACTCCAGAAATGCAGAGATGGGAAAGCAGGTTGGGCATGCACTTTTCACTTTTGTCTTTCAGAATGGCTCAGGCTGTGATCACAATCTTAGGCCACACACCCAATCCTGACATGTTTTCTCTTTCTGCATATAATTTAACTGGGTTTGTTTTACTCTCTCATTATTTTGCCCTATGTACCATGATGCCTGCTTTGACATACATTTCAATGGTTGGTTATCATGTTGTCTGCCCAAACCTGCTGCCTGTCTAATCTGCATATAGCCCATCTCATCAGTCACCCTCAAAGTGTCTGTTCATTTATAAAGGGCCAGGCCTGTGGGCCCAGCAATGGGCCTAAAGGACTCAAACGCCAAAGCTCTTAAGCAGAGAAAACAGAGACCACAGCCAAGGCCTCAGTTATTCTGCCTCTTGTTCAGATTGGTTCCCTGGCCTCAGACCCTCACCTGCCATGGTCTTCATTATGGGAACTCCATCTTTGGTTTCTCTGCCTCCCTATCCTTGGCTTCCTCTGCCTCTCCCAAACCTGAGGCATGCCTTTTCTGACTGTCCCTGGCTGCCACCCACTCTGCTCCATGTAACCACAACTATCTGCCAGGACAGCACATGGACATGTGGACAGTTTCATTTGTGAATAAAACCTTCTTTTTCCAGAAAATAAATAATTACTTGAGTACTGTTCAGTTGTGGCCAAATGCCACTTCTGTAGATGTTTTATTTTATCTTATGACTCCAAGAACCATGTTCAGCTCAGATAAAGGCTGTATAGAGCCCCAGTTTTAAGTATCTAACAGAACAGCTTCCTAATGGCATATATATATATATATATATATATATATATATATATATATATATATGAATTAGAATCTGCATGAGAATATTAAGATTGGGGTCTCATTAGGCATGCAAGAGGTCTTTGAAGACTGTTCACCTCATTGCAGGGGTAAATCTTCCCATCTCTCTCTAGTGCTGAAGCCTAACATCTGTTTCAGGCCCTTGGCATGCTAAGCTGCTATTTTCTAATCATTAGAAAAAAATGTGGGGTAGTCAGTAGGCCCTCTTGGGGGGAGTGTGCAGGCCCATCACTAGCATGCAGATGGAGGCACATATACCATTGTTAAGTATCTTGAAAGGTCTAAATCAAGCTAACACATCATTAACTAAGAAAATCTTGACCCCATCCTTGACAAATGCAGCTTCATGTGGTCTCAAAGCTCAGCTCCGAGTGTGGAGGATGGCCCCACAGGGAGAGCTGTCCCTGGCATGCAGCCACCCCTTCCTAGACCAAGACCTGTCCTGCTTGGGATAGCAACAACCTTTCCTGACCTTTGAAGAGTAGAGATGATATCATTAATAATGGTACTGAGAGAACAAATCCTGGCTATAAAATAAAAATAAGCAATTTTCTATAAGAGAGATACTCTGTGGAGAAGAAAACTGCAGTGTTTCCAGGAAACCTCTCTGTACATTGCACAGAGAGGAAGTGACTCGGGTGTACATGGAGTGCAATTGTAACACTGTCCATGATCGAAGCTCCACAGACCTATATGAGTGCTCAGAAATCTGATAGCTCCTTGGAATTTTCCTGACTTAAAAAAATCATTTATTTGAATTTGTTTTTGGCTAAATACTGTACATTCCAGTGGGAAGAAGAGTGTGGCACATGTCTTTGAAAGGTCCTAGAGTGTGAAATGGGATCAAGCACTAAGAACCTAGGCCAACTGGAGGGTCAACAGTGGTGTTCATTGCACGAGCCACTAGTTAAATATAATAGTTTAAGTCAATTTTTTAGTTTTATTCAGCCTACCATCTGTTTTCCCTTTTAAGTGTTACAGAATTTGCTGGATTGGTTATAGGAACAGCAGTGACTTCCCTTTGAAAGGCCACTTTTAAAGTATTCCCTCATTTGTGATTTTTGTGGATGGGTTGATATTGAAAATCCCTTCATCATTTTGTACTGAGTGAAAGCGTCATCTGGTAACAGGTTATATTTGAAAACTTTTGCATTCTTTTTGAGAATTCTGAAATTATTCTTCCATTTTCAGAATATGAAATGGTGTCTCCCTATGAGGTTGACTATAGTGGCAACTACGTGTCCCACGAAATCGCACACCCTCAGAGGAGGAAAAGGGCACTGGCCCAGCCTGGAGTGGACTCTCTTCACCTGCGGCTAAAAGGCTCCAGGCATGACTTTCACATGGAGTTGAAGACGTCCAGCAATCTGGTGGCTCCTGGGTTCATCGTACAGATACTGGGAAAGGGCGGCATTAAGTCGGTGCAGGCTTTCCGACCTGAGGATTTCTGTTTTTATCAAGGCTCCGTACGATCCCACAAAAATTCCTCGGTCGCTCTTTCAACCTGCAAAGGTTTGGTGAGTATAGCTCTTGCTGCCTGCAATGAGGTGGCAGGGACAGTGATGTGTGAAAGAGGAAAGATGACTTATTTCCCTTAAAATATTTGAGCTTGATCTTCAATTAGTGCAGTGAAGATTTCTTTGATTGGCAAAGCTAGAGAAAATAGCCAAATAATCAGTTTAAAATATGTCATGCTGCCTTCTTTGGCCCATTTGAAAACAGCACACACATGTCTAGCCTTTTGTTGCCTCTAATGTTCTATAATAATTGTGGGAAAGCACTGCACCTTGAAAATTGTTCCTATGAATTTATGGCCACCTCTGAAGGCATCGACATCTTAGAGGGTGGCTGCATTCTAACTGCTGGTCCATTATCAGTGTCCTAATTTTTAATAGAATGCAGTACTCAACTGATTGGCCATGGCAATTATTTGATCAGTTGCTTGAAAACACTTCTGTCATTTTGAAGCGGATAACATGCTTGCACCCTTGGGTGCTCATTTCAAATGGGTTGATGAATTCATGGCAGGGCATTGCTGATCTTATTGTACTGATGATTCTATGGGTGCATCCCCCATTTTCTTAATATCAGATTGAGACATTAAGCATCATTTAGGGGCTTCATGTGATGCCCTTTGCTGGGACTCCTAAAGTGAGGGTCATCTGGCAAGTTGAGAAGATACTGGGAAAGTATCCTTTAGACTGACCTAAGCTGAAATATTAATGGTTTGTCTTTGACTTTCCTTAAAATATCTTAATATTTTTAGGTAAGAAAATATTATTACATTCTTTAGCTTAAGTTAATCAGTGACACATATAGAGATGTAACTTAGAGTGAAAATGTGTGGTTCAAATACCTTTACCTTAAGGTCTTGACCATATTAAAGGTTTGGAAAACATTATTACATATCTAAAAAGTGCTTTAAATCTGCCTTGAATTTCTTTCCCTTTTTTGAAAAAGGGATATCAGACTCTATATATCAGAAGAATCGTGTGTACATATGTGAATAGTAGGTGCTGAAAGAGCATTCATAACCAACTTCTTAAGTATTGAATATTTGCAAATGCTAAATCCTTTTATTATTATTATTTTTTTAATATTAACTTCTGCTTTTTAGGGGAATTTGGTACGGGTTGGTCTCATGTCTCCTTTCATTTATAAAAGCCTTCTGGTATTAGAATGGATACAGTAAGGAGTGGCCAAGGATAGGTTGGCAAACTTGTTAAGCATGAAGAGAGTGTGGCTGATTTCTTCCATGCTTTCCCAAGAAAAATAGATCTTAATTACTGGGCTATCCTCTTCACATAATGCACTACATGAAGATAACTCTTCCTTGGCTTTCTTCAACAAAGGTCCAGACCAGAAATGGAAGCCATCTGTGTGGTAGGGAGATGTGCCATGCCCTTCAGAGCTCAGTATGGTTGGATTCCTTTGCAGAGATTGGACAAGGTGTTCCCAATAATCCAGCAGGGATGCAGGCTCATTGGCTCAAGGGTCTCTGTGAGACCAGACTCTCCCAGGACCTCTGAGCTGTGTCTGGAGTCTGTCCCATGAATTGCCTTAGCTGGCAGCAGGTTGAAATTTCTGGCTCTCTTTGAACTCATTGAGAGTTAACAGTGAAAGTTGTAAATTGCAATTACATGAAAGATAAAGAATTGAAAAAATAGGGAAAAAAGCCTCTTCTAGATAATAAACACTGGAATTTAATATTTTGGTCACTAGAATAGAAATCTGTATGATTTCACCATTAATCTTGCAAATACATTAATTCCGACTTCACGGACACTTTGTCTGTAGATGATCATTACAAACATGACCTCAAATAGACTTTCGAGTGTGAGATTCGGGGGATTTTGCCATATGATAAGACAAATCAAAGGCATATTGGAAGAAAAAGGGAGGATAAAGAAGTCCTCTCTTTTTTAGCCAGATTTAAAAAAAAATGTTGAATGGGAATGTCCCTCGTGTGGCTGCCAAGTCTGTTATCTGTTTTCTGATTGATGGTTACTCAGCCCTCATCTTCCAAATCTGTTAACATATGAAGAAAACTAGCATGTGTTTTAAGTTAGATGATGGGTCTTTTTTTTGTTGTTTTTGTTGTTCTTGGTTCTTTCAGATTCTAATTAAGTTCCAGGTAGATCTCAGTTAAGTGTTTGTTTATTTGTTTGTTTGTTTTAACATGGTTTTGAGTTAACCTAGCCATCTTATGGGGTTCTGGAATCAGTAGAATTCTCTTTTATCTGTTTTGTTGTAGCTTAACACACCTCTGTAGACCCTAGTAGAGAGTGTTTTGAAAACAAGATCCCTGATGATGGGAAATAACCATTACTCCATTCTTCCGATTTCATCTGTAGTATGAAACTATTACCTTTAAGTAAAAATATATTGTGTAAATAAGAGTTTAATATGTTGTACCATTCAACTTGAAAAAGTGGTTTATAATTAGTAATTTCCAAACTGATAAATAGTTTTTCCTCTGGTTATCAGATACAGAGTTTGGAAACATATTCCTATAGTCTTCTAATAAGTGATTCGAGGAATACTGTGGAATATGTTTGGCTGTTGTGACTAACGCTACTATGAACATTTGTTTATAAGTTTTTGTGTAGATATATGTTTCATTTCTCTTGGGTTTATACTTAAGGATGTAAATACTGGGTCATATAGGAATTCTATGTTGAACATTTTGAGGAAGTTTCAAACTGTTTTTCACAGTGTCTGTACCATTTTGCATCTCTCCCAGCAATGTACAAGGGTTCTATCGATAATTTCTGCCCGTTTTGGCCAATTCTTATAATCCATCTTCTTCATCATAGCTGTCTTAGTGAGCATGAAGTGGTATCTCATTGTGGTTTTGATTTACTCGATAGGATAGAGAGTATTGGTTGAATACGTTGTTGTTGTATTTGTGATGGTTTTTCCTCAGTACTTTGAATATGTCATCTTATTGCCTTCTGGATCCCATTGTTGCTAATTAGAAGTCAGCTGTTTGTCTCACTGTAGTTTTTATGTTGCTGTTTCAAGATTTTCTCTTTGTATTTCAGCATTTTTTACTATGATATATATTGATATGGGTATCTTTTTGTTTGTTCTTTGGTGTGCATATGTTGGTGTGCTAATATTTCCAACATTTCTCTGAAGCTCCATTTATTTTACTACATTATTTTTCCTCTGTCTTCAGATTGCATAATCTTTATAGATTTATCTTCAGGTGTACTCATTCTCTACTGGCAGTTCAAATATAGTGCTAAGTTTCTGTGGTAAATTTTCAACTTAAATATTGTACTGTTCAGCTCCATAATAATATAAAGTTCTTGGCACAAATCTAAATGAACTTTAGTTCTTCTTGCATAAAACATATTGTTTGTTATGGTATTAATGCATAGAATTATATTGAAGTGATATAGAATTCTATCGGTATATCACTTCTCCTAATATGTAATCATTCACATTTTTAACAATTTTGGAATATTTTTAAATGCCACACTTCTCAGGTCTCTTTAAGAATTTCCTCACTTGGTTGGAGACTTACTTTGGACCCTGGTTTGAATTATACAAGGTTTTATTTCCAGCCACAAACTCCAGGGATTCTCTGGAAACTTTAGTCATTGAGAGTTTCTCTAAAGCACCCAATAAATCCTAGGAAACTATCTGAAATTTTGCCAGAATTTCAACTGATGCTGAAAAATGTTCATAAGTTAGAAAAATAAAATGGGAGTACAAAGAAAGAATCAACATGAAGATTTTCAGAAGAGATAATATGAACTTTAAAAGAGAAGTGTCACTATCTGAAAAGGCTGGTGATAGCAAACAAGCCTTGGAAGACATGTGAGAGAGTTATAGAAAAAGTGAAGATTTTAGGTAAAGTATGATCAAAATTTCTAGTCATACTTTACTTAAAAACATAAAAAGTGAGGGTGGGGAACTGAATGAAAATACTTGATAATTTAATAAATTTCTGCTAATTAAGAAAAATATAGTTAGAAATTTTCAATTTACAAAAATGAATTTATTAATCACTAGAAATAGATCAAAAGAACATTTTATAAGATAAACTTTTATACTTGAAAGGACCAAATATTTTTCCAATAACATCATTAATTGGAAACAAAAATTAGATGATTAGAGAAAATTAATTATAAAACTTATGATTTTGTTTCATTTTCCTTATAGATAGGAAGTAAAATGGAGATGATTAAAAGCCTATAGGAAGAAGAGAGGAAGTCTAGAGGGCTGACAGAATGTCTAAAGGTAACCAAAAGGAAATCCACAGGAAACAGGGAACAGGCAGAAAGTTTATAAGGATCAGACAAAAAGTTCACTGTGGACAGACAGGAAGTTCACAAGGAGAAGGTAGGAAATTTATAGGGAGAAGACAAGAAGTCTATTGTTATAGTTAATTGACAGTAAATCAAAGTATCAAATATGGCATTCACTGTCAATATATAAAGAAGTTACCTGAGAGATGTCCCAGTGAAGGTTGGAAAGAAGAGTTCTGATCTTGTCATTATCCTACTCATTATGCTCTCATTATACTTGGAGTAAACCCTTACATCCCCATATGGCTGACTATGCCCTGGAGGTTTGCCCTTACCTGCAACTCCAGCCTAGTAGGGAAAACTTGCTAGATTGAAGCAGCACCAATTTATTTCTTTCCAAATAAGACTGAGCTCTTCACCTCTCTGAGCCTTAGAAAATGCTGTTCTCACTGCCTAGAGCACAATTTCCACCCCTCTCCAACTGGCTCAAGGTCTCAATTGAAAAATTATTCCCAGAAGTCATACTTCTCTTCTAAGCCAAGGTGGGTTCCCTTGTAATACATTCATGATTCACCTTGGGTTTCACCTTGAAATGAATTATTATACTTTAATTATTAGATTAGTATTTACCCCTCCCTCATAATATATACAGTGAGCATCCTAAGGGCAGCACTATAACTTTAATGAACGATACCATCAGTCCACCAGCACATAACAATATTCCTTGCCCATGGAAGTAACTGGGTAGATGGTAAAAGGAAGAATGGTTGGATGAATGTATGATTGAATAAATGAATGGATGGATAGGTGAAAATTTGTAGTTTCAAATACTAGTTTATTAATGCTGGAGAGAATCCTTGTATCCAGACAGGGGGTGTAGTTATTGTAAATAGCCATGTCTAGAAATGGTGCTGTATAAGTTGTGTTTGGAAAGCATGTGTTTCCTAGACAACACCACACAGATCCAAGCTAGTCTATTGAGGCTGTGGGAGCATATTTACACAGCCCAGGTACTCTTCACATTAATGTGGTCTCAGGAAAGGCCATCTGCATGTGAGTGCTTTTCCAGTCATAACCCTATAAGCAATTTTTTCAAAGGGAAGATAGAATCTCTAAACAAAATTCTAAATAGCAAATGTTGCAATGAAAGGTTATGATGCAGTTTATATAAAGTATGTTTTAATAAACTAACTGGCATTTGTTCATTGCTTAGCCTTTTATACCTTAGTGTGTTCTCAGATACATTGTCTCCATTTCTTGGACATATTTCTTGATTCTCAAGCTTATGACAAGGGTGGGTTATCTATTGCACATTCAGAATTCTGAAAAATGGCACTCTTACCACCCTAAATCCTTTACAAAAAGTGATGAAGCAAATTTATTCTGTACTAACTTTCAAAGATAAAAAGGTATCACTTATTATAAAATAAGAAAAATAATATATATTTATTTTACTTTATTAAGATAAACATATTAAGCAATTGTTTTTATCAAAATCCAGAACCAACTTAGTCAACAAGCATTTTGGAGCACCTATAATTTAAAGGCTATGATAGTTACCCTGAGAAATAAAAGAATAGACATACATGAACTCTTTTCATGCAAAGAAAGGTGCCTATACATTCAAACAAGAAACAGAATAAAATAACTTCTTAAAATAAGCAAATGGGAAATATAATTGGGGGAAATGGCCTTTTGAGTCAGACAAATCAAATTTCTCTCTACTAGCCAAGTGGCTCACCACTGTGCAGTCCAGTTTTCTTAATTTGTAAATAACACTGGCCTCATATAGTTGCATGAGGATTAAATTAGACTACCAATATATTTTATTGGTTTCTCACAAAGAGGAAGGTAGAGGGATAGAGAGTTAGAAACATCAACCAGCTGCCTCCTGCATACCCTCTACTGGGGATGTGCCCACAACCAAGGTACATGCCCTTGACAGGAATCAAACCTGGAACCTTTCAGTCCCTATCCACTGAGCCAAACCAGTTTTGGCTGGATATATAATTTTAAAAGCCCTTTCCACAGTGCTTGGTGCATACTAAGGGCTGAGCAAGTATCTATCTTCTTCCTCCTAACCCCATTATTAAACTATGTGATTTGGAATAAAATCTAATAAGAGAATAACTGTGCACGTTGTAATACAAGCAAGTTCAAGTAAAGTTAGAGAACCAAGAGATGGACTTACACTGACCTTCGGAGAAGCCCCACAGATGAGGTAGGGAAAGGATTAGACTATATTTTGGTTACAATAGAAACTTTTAGGTGATTTATTGAAAGCATTTTAGAATGATAAAAATACATATCATTTGAGCAAGCAATTTAAAATGCAAGAGCATTGTTTATGCAATTCTTGGAACCATTGCTTATGCCCACGTGGTTGATAGAAAATTGTCTATTCCCAACACCTGGGAGATTACTTTGTGCTTAGTGAAGTACCATAAATGAGGGAAGTGCCCAGAACAGCTGACATTTTGACTTTGTATTCCCCCTGCAGCAGCCAAAGGAGCTATAAAACCTTGTTTTATGTGCATAGATTATCTCTAACTGCAGATTGGGAGTCTTAACTATTCCCTTTGCAGGTCATCATTAGGTAATAAAACAAAAAGTGATGGATTGCAGAATAATTAAGCCAAAAGAGAAGCTAGGATGTTTTATATCACAGTTCTGTTTCTGGTTGAGATGTACAACTATGTGTTGAAGATTTGAGAGACTAAATATTAGATGTTGCAATATGCAAGGGCTGTGTCGTGTGTGTGTGCCATATGTAGAAACATAAGTCAGTATGTATTTCTTAAGAAGGTCTATAATATAAGGCAGCCTTTTATTCACTATTCAGTATCATTATTATTAATTTTGATGATTGCTTTGATGCACACTGTAATTATTTGTTTACTACTCGAAAACTTTTTTTTTGGATCGAATTGCAATCATAATTTCTTACCTCTGCCTCTAATAATTCAATACGTTGTCTTTTATGAATAGTTTGAGTTTATATATTTAAATAAAGTTGAGCTCACTAACCCCCAACACTTTTGAGTTTCTTGTTATTAAACCTCTGAAAATATATAATTATACATGTTCCATACCCTCCACCAGGAAAGGAAGGACTAGATCCACTTGGTTTATTAAATTTTTAGAAGAAATACCAACACCCACGTTATTGAGGTGGGAACAAGTTTAAAAGAATGACTGCAACCCAGACAGTCGTCAGTGCAATGATTATGGGAAACAAGTGTTTTCTCTGATATTGGGTTCAAAATACTGACTGGGTCATGCAAGATTTTACATTTACTTAGGATAATGGATGCACTCCTTACTTAAACAAAGCAAATCTAGCTTCACCTTAGCCTGCATCACATGTGTACACCAGTGGCTGAAAGAAGGCAAATATAGCTTTCAGCCTCATCGGAGAGGCTAACTGCTCCTGGATGTCTGTGTCCCTATTTGTATAAGGGGACACCCAGTGTTTAAAATTACCTGTGTCTTAAAATATGAAGTAAATTACTGAGAATAATTTGACAGTCTCACAGATTGCAATTTAAATGTAAAAATGTCCTAAGAACCATAACTTAAAATTATACTGTTGAATGGCAGCCCTTGGTTACATAAATACCCAATAATTACATATCTTATTATATATGTATGCTATAATAAAAGTATCACTATATACACTGTAATCAGGCATTAACATCCATTCTAGTCAATATCTGTACCTAACTATGAAGGCCAACCATATTAATTACATTCTGACATTGTATCATCTTCTATTGTATAGTTTGCAAGTTAATCATCCCACTTGGCAATTATTCACAGTTTAGATTTCATCCTCATCTCATGCAATTTAAAATGGATTCAATTTGGAAACTTCCAATATGTCTCTTTTGTTTGATCTTAGTTTCAAAGTCAACCCAAATCAACTTCCTTCTCTGATTTCAGCCCTTTCATCTACCCTTGGTTAAAGGTGAGACCAGCTCCAGGCTCTGACATGTGATCCAATGGCCATGACATAGCTATTGCACATACAATGCACATGTGCATAAAGTTGTAGAGTAAGAATAATATATAATTTATTCTTATATTTTGGTTAGACATAGAGACAAAGATGCATGAGGGGAGTCTGCTTGTCACTGCCATAATTTTAGTTGGATCCATCCTGTATGGAGAATTTCTTTTATGATGAGTTAACTTTCCAAATTCCTATAGTGCTTTGATTCACTTTCCATTTACATATTCTTTCTGCTATTTTTTTTATGTCAATAATCTTACAGCACACATTTATAGCTCTTGCCCAGGAAGGTAGCCTGTAATAATATTTTTCTTTCATAAGAAAAATAAACACATCCTTAAGGCTTTGCCATGCTTCAGTTATGGTGGTTCTTTGGAAATGGTGGTTTCACTGTTCATTGTAACCAGACAATGAGGAGGTTTGTGATGGTTTCATGCAAAGGTTCTTTATCTCACCTACCCATCGCTTTTCTCCAACACCTAAACCAGAACTTTGGGGGGGAAATTCTTAACCTAAAAACTGCTCTAATGCTTAATGTACTCAAGTAATTGGAGTCAAAACTGTTCCAATGCTTAATGTACTCAATGTGTCATTATTTTGAAGACTTAGTTGCAATCTAGTCCATGTTTAGTTGTTACAAAACAAACATATGGCGAATTCTGCTTCTTTATCATAGGATGATGTATGTTAAAGTATGTGTCAGTGATGCAATTTTGAATAATTTCAAGAAATATGAAAACATACCCATTTTAAATAATGATGAACATTAGTATTAAAATGAACAGTTACTGTATGCCAGGCTGGACATTATTGTAAAAGCAAATTAATTGCATGCATTACTATTGCATTTCATTCTATTAGCAATACAAGAAGAGGTTCTGTTCCCATTTTGTACAAAAGGAATCTGAGGATCAGACAGATTATGTAGCCTGCAAAAAGCTGCCATCTAACAGGGGACAGAGTCCAGATTCCAAGGCACATCTATTGGGTCTCAGAACAAATGATTAGCTTTCCACACAGCACCCTTGTCTCCTCCCAGGGTCACTCGCCACCCATATCCTTGGAGTCTAATTAATTGGTTGGACAACATTGAGTTTTGTCAGTAAAAAACAAGCAAACAAACAAAAAAAACTTAAATGTACAAAACCTGTGCCTGTAATCACTTTGAGGCCTGCAAGGGGGACAACTGTGCAATAATTCAGTGCCACCTCATTCTGAAAACTGTGATTCCTCCAGAAAATTTGTGAGGGTTTTTATAGCTCCAGGTTTATAGCTCTAATGGATATCAGCTCACATGATTATAAAATTTGGTGACAAAGGACCAGAAAGAGAGGACAAGATAGAGAACATATGTTTAAAATATTTTTTAAATCCAACACTAATCAAGTAAGGCAACAGAAATTTCCCATTGAAATAATGGCGGGTCCGTCTAATCGCCCTAATTCTTACTAGCAGGCACCGTGCCTTCCTAATGGACAAGACAACAGTGTTTACAACAGCATTACTCCCTTTCACAGGGTTGAGTCAGAAATGAATGTGAGAATTGGCAGAAAGGCAACTTCAGAGAGCATGGTGATCTTAGCCATCATTGGCTAACCGAGATAAGTGAATGTCCCACTTGGAAATGATTAGAAAACTGATTTAGGATATTCTATTTTTATTTTGAAGAAAATATGTAAGAGATGTAGATATTCCTCATCTATCTTTTGGGATACTTTGTGCTTGAATGGATTGAGGAGCCTAAATTAGCAGTAGCATCCAGTTAATATGGAACAGTGTATTTGTGTGATACAGGATGGCTGTTTACCCCTCATGGGGCTGCACACTATTTTTATGGCCACAGAAGAGGAGGATGAAGCTGAGCCCAAGCTTATTAGGAGTTGCTCTCTCTGAGCCACAGTGAGAATCAAATTCTTTCCTCATTGGTGGGCAGAGATAACAGCTGACTGCCATGTGATGGTTTAGACAAACCAGCTGTGAATCACACAAAGGAAACAACCTAGCCTGTTCTTTTCATTATTTGTTTTGCTTTTGTTTCCTTTGTTTCCCTCTGGAAGTGATGGACCTAACCTACAGCTTTCCAATAGTGAGCTCTCTCCTCATACGGGCGCTGTTTAGAAGACCACTACATTCTCCTGGACTAATTTATAAACAAACAAACAAAAAAGATGGCATTTGCTTAATAGATTCTTCAGCACAGTGTATTAAGAAGGCAATAAAAAAATACACCATTTTGAATATGCATTGCCACATTGTATAATGATTATAGGATTTGATCTGGCAGCTTGGGTATAGGACTGGTCATAACTTTTATAATCCCCTTGAGACTCTGACATGTGTATGAGAGTATATGCAATCATTTATATATAACTGAGGCTGGAATTTGTGAATGGTCAAATTTGGTATACAGAATAACAGATGTTTAAAGGACCTGCCTTGAATGTTCCTTGCTTAACAGAGGTCATGTGAAACAGACAATGTTGGTATAAATGACCATCCTCAGGCCCTATGTTACAACAGCAATTATTAGGCATCTTTTAAGTCTATTCCAGTGAACTTAATGTATAGTGTTGTACTTAGTACTGCTGTTGATATTTACTAACATACCATCAGAAAATATTGATGTCTCAAGTCGCACTTCATTGCTTGAACAGAGGGAAGCTTAGTAATAACATACTTTATACCAAGTCATATTGTGTCCTAGCAAGCCAGCCAATATGTGATAGACATTGAAAAAAAAAATGGAGAGGTTGTATATGTCCTTCTTCCTGTGCTCTTGGCTGGGAAGTGAAAGATATCAGTTGAGCACAGGATGTGCGGGCCTTGGCCTTCAAGACTCATGCCCTCACCAAAGCCGGTTTGGCTCAGTGGTAGAGCATCGGTCTGCGGACTGAAAGGTCCCAGGTTCGATTCTGGTCAAGGGCATGTACCTTGGTTGTGGGTACATCCCAGTAGGGGTGTGCAAGAGGCAGCTGGTCGATGTTTCTCTCTCATCGACGTTTCTAGCTCTCTATCTCTCTCCCTTTCTCTCTGTTAAAAATCAATAAAATATATTTTTTTAAAAAGACTTATGCCCTGGTGTGTCCTGGTGGTGGGTTTGTGAATCTTATTAAACAAACCTGCTTTCACAAACCCCCTACCCACTCCAGAGCTGCTGAGTCAGAATATCCGAAGGTTAAGGGTAGGAGGAGCATGAATTTCAATGAGCTGTTCTCATGGACAGAAAGTTCTGAGAATCATGGCTGGATATGCAAATGTTATCAGGCTCTATGAATAATACTGTGATCTGTGGACCCTTCTTCAGGGAGAATCCATGAAGTGCCTACTGTGTGCCCACAGCTGGATACCCATGTACTTCATGTGTGGTTGTTTTCTTTTGGACTGCCCAGTTCAGTGGCAGTGGGAGGAAGAGATGAACTGATTTCAAATCTTAATCATCTTTTAGAGTTGCCTTGGTGAAAATGAGATGACAGATTTCTTTTCTCAGCCTTGCATTTTTCCACACAATCAAGGGGAAGGAAGCTCAGACAGCTGGCACACTCCTGGGGCTTTAGGCATCCTCTTGGCTTCATTAACTGCCTCTGTTTTCTTTTTGCAAGAAACCTGACCTTTCAGTGGCCTTGCAATCTGTGCTGCACTGTTTGTTAGGCTCTTGTTTTCAAGAACACATCTTTGAATGAACTTCATCCCCCTATGCACCTAGGAAGCACCCCGGTGTGGAAGGAATGATCATAAAAACTCAGCAGGTCTGGCCTCACTGCCTAGCTGTGCACCCTTGTTCCTGGAGCCCCCTTGTTATTTTCTTAATGCTTTACTGAGGTGTAGTTTACACAACAGAGACTCACCAATTTAAGTGAATTATTCAGTGATATTGTGCAGCCATCTCCATAAACCAGCTTTAGACCACTCCCACCACTCTGTGCCCAACTGCAGTATTCTCTGCTCTCAGCCACTGTTCTGGTTCTTGCCTCTATAGTTTTGCCTCTTTTTCCTTGGCATATAGTAGAAACAAAATCGGACAATACGGGGTCTTTTTCTCTGGCTTCTTTTGCTTGCTATGATGTTTTTTGATTCAGCTATGTTTGGTTGTAATTCATTGCCTTCCTTGTTGAATGATATTCCATTGTAAGGAACTACCACGTTTTGTTTATTCATTCATCAGTTGATGGGCATTTAGATCGTCCTTTTCCCCACAAAAATGTAGCTGTTACTCCCTACCTTGAAAATCTGTTTTCAGGATCATTAATAATAGGGTATTCAGCCTAGAACAGAGGCAAGCACATAGTAGGTGATCAATAAATGAATGCCATGATATTAATATGACTAACAGGAATATGATGTGACCTTCCTGGAACTTTCAGCTTAAAGAGCACTAGATAACAACACCAAAGAGACTAGATATCAACACCAAGACCATTGGAGAAGGGAAATACCCAGTGGCATAACTAAATAGAGAAAACAGCTGACTCATGAGCTAAGTGTCAGCTTGATGAGTTCATAGCAGAATTCGCCTCAAGCTGGTAACCTGCCACTGCCAGAGGGAAGGAAGCCATGGGCTTGCACACTGGAATGGATCGAGTGTGTATGGAAAAAACATGATAATTTCAGCAATGGCTTATAGATCCAGGTGACAACACCCTGGGGTCCCATGGCCTCTAATGAAAAACATGTGTGCCTGCCCACATCATGACTGTGGCTTACTTCTCTCTCATGAGGATCTGGCAATGGCCGTCCTAATCTGCTGTGACTCTCTCTGCCATGACACACTGGTAGTGGCTGTCAAGCTTTGTTGGGGCTCTCATTGCCTTTGGCCTTTTGATCTTTTTCTTTTTAACCTGCACAGAGTCTTGTACACATACAATCTCCCCCCCCCCTTTTTTTTTTTGCAGCTCTCTATATGCTGCCCTCATTAAAAAAAAATATGTATATGTAATCTTCACAGCCATGCTAGGAAATAGCTATAGATGTATCATCTGCTTACAAATACAGAAACTGGGTCTTAGGACACACACACACACACAGGAGTTCACACTCTGAAGAGAGGAAGATCCAGGACTTGAACCAAATATATTGCTTCAGGAGCCACTGCTTGCCATTATACCACCACAGTGTATGCCACAAGGCTGAGACTAACACTGCTCCATCATTAAGAACAACATGATGGCAAGCAAGTCCCCACACTTCACACTGTCACTCCAAACTGAGTGGTGAGAAGACCCAGGCCAGTGGAGGTCTGATGGCGGTATGTACAGGAAGCAGGATGAGTGGAGGTGAAGGCTTTGAGGCCACAGGGAGAGTGTGTGCTCCTGGCACAGGAGCAGTGGCTGGCACAGCAGAAGCATTCTGAGCCACAGGGCTTCCCTCTGGTGTCCTCGAAGCCAGCTCATGTCATGTAGGACTTTGCTGAAATTCCAACTTCTCAATGAAGTTACTGGCCATCTATCTAAAGCCGAAACCCCCTTTCCTGCACTTCTAGTGTCCTTTGTCATCCTGGGTTGTTTATTTTTTATTTTATTTTTTTATTATACTTTACATTCAGTATTATTTTGTATTGGTTCTGGGCATACAGCTTAGTAGTTAGATAATCATATACTTTACAAAGTGATCCCCCAAGTACCCACCTGGCAACATATGTAGTTATTACAATATGACTATGTAGCTGTACATTCTCTATACAATATTTCTTTCAAAATAGACTTTACTTTTTAGAGCAGTTTTAGAGAAACAAAAATTGAGCAGAAGGTACAGATATTTGCCATTTTACTCCCTGCCCCCAACATGTATAGCCTCCTCCATTATCAACATTCCCCTCCAGAGTGGTACACTTGTTACAACTGATGAACTTACATTGACACATCCTAATCACCCTAAGTCCACAGATTACATTAGGGCCCACTTTTGGTGTTGTGCATTGTATGGGTTTATACAAATACATAATGACATGTACCCATCATTATAATATCACACAAAGTATTTAACCTGCCTGAAAAGTCCTCTGTGCTCCATCTAGTCAGTCATTCCTCTCTCTCTATTAACCCCTAGTAATCACTTTTCTTTTCACTATCTCCATAGTTTTCCCTTTTCTAGAATGTCATATAGTGAAATCATGGAGGATGTAACCTTTATATTTTGGTTTCCTTTATTTAGCAATGCTCATTTACATTTCCATGCCTTTTTATGGTGTGATAGCTCTTTTTTTTTTCTTTTTCTTTTTTCTTTTTTTTTACCATAGAATAATATTCCATTATCTGAATGTGCATAGCTTATTCATCTATTCATTTACTAAAGGGCATCTAGGCTGCTACCAAGTTTTGGCAATTATGAAGCTGTTATAAATATCCATGTGCAAAGGTTTTTGTGTGAATGTAAATTTTAACTCATTTGCATAAATACCAAGGAGTGTGATTGCCGGGTCTTACAGAAAGAGCTTGTTTAGTTTTTGTAAGAAACAACCGAACTGTCTTCCAAAGTGGCTGCACCATTTTGATTCTCACCAACAGTGAATGAAATTGATGTTGTCAGTTTGGCTACTGTAATAGGTATATAGTGGTATCTCATTGTTTTAGTTTGCATTTTCCTGATGACATATGATGTGAAACATCTTTTCATATGCTTATTTCCCCTCTTGAGATCTTTCTGGTGAGGTGTCTACTAAGATCTTTGAACTATTTTTTAATTGAATTGTTTTTTTATTAAATGGGAATATTAATCCTCAGTACATGTTTGTTATTAGGATATGAGTAAAATATAGAGCAAATCACGTAGCACATTATCTGCCAGACAGACAGTGCCCAAGATAAAGTAACTGTTATTTTTATTCATATTTATATATATAACTAGAGGCCTGGTGCATGAAATTCATGCACTTAGGGGGTTCCCTTAGCCCAGCCTGTGCCCTCTTGTAGTCTGGGAGCCATCAGTTGGACATCCTTAGCACTGCAGCGGAAGTGGGAGAGGCTCCTGCCACTGCCACTGCCACTGCACTCGCCAGTCATGAACCCAGCTCAGAGCTTCACACTGACCGCCAGGGGGCAGCTTCTGTGTTGAGTGTCTGCCCCCTGGTGGTGGTCAGTGTGCATCATAGCAACTGCCATTTGGTCAATTTGGATATTAGCCTTTTATTATATAGGACTATAGGCTCGGTGCATAAAATTCATGCACTGGACAGGGATGGGAGGGTTCCCTCAGCCTGGCCTGCCCCCTCTCACAGTCTGGGAACCCTCAAGGGTGGAAGGCGACCTGGCAATCAGGGGAAGGCAATGCCCCTATCACACCTCTGCTGCTGCCACTACCAGCAGTGCAAGCCTTGGGCAGCCCTGGTTACCTGAGCCTCGGACAGCCCTGGGCAGTTGGGCAGCCACCATCAGCAGCTTGCCTGTGCCTCAAGCCAACCCTGGGCAGTTGGGCAGCTGCCATCCAAGGATTGCCTGCACCACAGGCTGGCCTTGGGTGGCTGAGCAGCCTCCATCTAAGGCTTGCCTGTGCCTTGGATTGGCCCTGGGCAGCTGGTGGGCTGAGGGGACTGGGGGACTCTGGAGGCAGGCATCTGGAGCCGCCAGGCTGGCCCAGCCTTGCCGCATGCCTGCCACCCCAGCTGGGCTGAGGGGATTGGGCACCATCATCTTTGAGGGCAGGGCAGTCAATTAGCATATTCCCTCCTTATTGGCTGTGTGCTTCCATCTTTGTGACAGTGTGAGGTTCAATTAGCACATTCCCTCTTTATTAGATAAGATAGTATACATAATAATTAGTCTATTAATTCATAAACTTATTGAGAGCAAAAAAAGAATGTTGGGGTTTGAAATGGTCCAATGCATAGCTTCCTTTTTTCTTACATTTATCTTTCCCTTTTTGTTTTCCATACATCTTGAATTCTCAGTTAATTATAAACTATGAATAAAAAGAGTAATTTAGCTGGTAGATCTATGTATTTTTAAATCATGTTTGAAGAAAGTGGAATTTTTATACAAATGAGTGGCTTTCCTAAAACTGGGATCCAATTTAGACCTATGCACTGAGTTGCAGGAGATGCTAGGTCCATGGAAGTGACCAACCTGAGATAGCTTCTCACCTGTGCTGCCCAACTGGCAGCTAAGCTTATCCTATGATCAAGATCCATTGAGTAGTTGAGTTTCTCTGGGACACTATTCATGAGAGGAAAGGGCTATACTACTCATGCCCAGTTTTGAGTTCAAATTTGCAGATATGGTGTTTCATTCTTGGAGAGAAATGAGTGAGGGACAAGGAGTGCAGTGCTTCTGGATCCCAACATGCTAAAGAAATGATAAAGTGGGGGTGGAGGGTAAATGACAAATTACCTCAAACAGTGGCTCACCCTTCACTCTAGGTTTGTTGTTCAGCCAGGCATGCTACTGGGAGTCACAAATGATCATATTTATCTAAGCTCTAATCATAAGCTATGTCAGTACTAAGATTAGATCATAGGGTAAAACAAGAAATGCTAATAATTTAATGTTCAAGTGATTAAATTAATATGACAAACCAAAATATGAGAGCTCTTCAGATTTTAAGGAAAGGTGATGAAAGATGAGCATTCACTGTGCTGTACCCTGGAAGCTTCAGTTATGAGGTTTAAAAAAAAAATCATGTGTCAAACAGCAGATGAAAGCATAGATTCCAGAATAGTCTTGAATAATTATTTGGAGTAGCCAGGGATCATTCTAGTGCAATGATTAATTGTACTCTAAAATTACAACTCTGCTTCCTCCTGCCATAAAATTTATCTAAAGCCTGATTCGCTAAAGATTCAGGTGTGCTCAGCTCAGCTGTGCAGCCATTCATCCTGTGATGATGTGTGTTGGCATTTCATCCGAGTCCCACTTGTTGTCCATCCTTTGCTAGTGATTACACTGACCCAATTTGGCCAGGTCACACAGTCCAGGTAGAATTCTACAAAGTAACTGAATTTGTTTGAGTCATGCAAATGGAGAAAGGCATAGAAAAAGTCTTCCCCTTGGAAGACAAACCCTTCTGTGCCAACTCTCCAGCCAACCTCCAGCTGATTCCTTTTGTAGTTCTGCTTCTCTTGCCTCCAGCCCCACATCTATTTTCCTTTCTTCTTCCCAGGTGCCAACAAATGCTCAGGGGTGACATGTATATCCTGATAGTCCTGAGGTAGAAATTGGTATTTGTGAGAGACCAAAGCTCACTCCTGTTTGGTGGATTATGATGACTTGAATAATGCCATAAATGACTAAATTGACAGCATTTAACTTAACCCACAAACCTCATCCAAGTGTCAAAATGTTAGCCTTTGCAAACTGTAGGTGAGCAGTAGGAACGTGACCAGTGACCAAGTTTTGAACTAAGCAAATGACTTAATTTTGAAGACTAGACTGATTTTGGTTTGTGATGATGGGTGATTCCTATGACCAGCACACAGTTCCATTATCCTTGAAGGCAAGAGGCCCAGTGCCCAAGTCAGGTGCACAGTAGGGACAGAAATAATAGGAATCAGATGCAAAATCTTCTGGGAAAGAACCTTTTGGTTATTTACTTCTTATGAGATTTTGGCTGAAATTTTATTTTCAAAATATTACAAATAATCATGCAACAAAACTTACTATGATTTTGGGCACTTAGCAAGTAATGGACTGGCCTTGGGCCAGGTTCATGTTTGACCCTGAGGCATAAGAAAATAAAAAACAGTTTAGCTTTTATAAAAGTTCTATAAATGTTAAAATTGTCTTGTGTTTCTGAGGCATTGTTAAGAAGACTAGAACAAGTAGAATATTCTCAAAACAAATAACACTTGGAGAGTAAAAATACAGTTACTAGGGAATTAAAATGCATGTTTCTCTTAATGAGCCCAATCGTGCTTTCACTGTGTTTATTGAAAACTAGTTGTCTTGAAAATAGCTTATGGTGTCATCTGAGACAATCTTGGAACCAGTTCAGTGAGGACTTCTTACTGCAGGAGAAACAGACTCAGTGGTTGGACATTTATTTATTTCTTCTTCATTTCCATTTTCTTTTTTTGATTCATGCAACTTTTATAGATAGTGTCTATAAATAGACACCCAATAATAGAAATCTACCAACTTTTAATTGTGGATAACCGCATATAGATTACAATAAACATCCTACTTTCAAACTTCAACACTTTCTTTACTTACATTGCTCAAAAGCAGCATTTTCTCAGCGCTAACATGACACACATTTTTTCCTTCCTCATAAATGCAACATGAGTGTTTGGTAGGCTTCCCAGTGTGAAATGATTTACAGAATTGGCCATGCTAGGGATGCAGGCCCCAGGAGAGCTCCTTTGCATAGCGTGGAGGACATTAGCTTTTTCTGAAGCCTGGTTAATAATCCACCCAGCTGACATCCCAGTGGTTACTGTGGGCAGGCATACACTAGACATTTTATGAGTTTCCAAATAAATATGTTTGACTCAACAAGGAAAAACTTTGATAAGGAGAAAGCATTAATCTTCCATGATTTTCCTAATCTTTTAAACAAACTTGCAAACTAATAATGCAGCAAGATAATGAAGTAAATGTGTTCTGTTGTTGTGTGGGGTTTTTTTTTTGTGTGTTTTGTTTGTTTGTTTTTTAGTAATTTTTATTACCTATTGATTATCAAGGAATGTCTTATCAGTTATTATGCTCTATGTATTTAATAAAATTGAGAATGGTTTAACATAGAATGTTGTAACAGACTAAATTACAAATCAAACAAGTACAATGCTTGACCACTTTGTTAATAAAAATTCAAAAATCCACCAGCTGTGACAGGTCACTCTTGCCTGAAGATCTTGTCCCTCTTATCCTGGGCCACCCAGAATATAGCCTTGAACCCAGGGAAAAGCAGGGGATGGTTTTGAGTCTGGAACAGCTGTTACCGAACACAAGTGTTTTAGTTGAGGAAGTAGGAAAAAGTATAAAAATAACAGATCAGGCCAAAAGCAAAGATGTGTTTGGGGCAACTGTGGTCATTGGGTACACCAACACTCAGGTGTCAGAGATCTCATAGTGTATAGTGCAAAGTCCCCCCAAGCCTCAGGAATTGTCAGGATGATGTATGATATTTTACACAATTTGTTTTATTAATTCAGCAAATTTTGTTTGCACATTTATTGCAGGTCATAGGTTTAAAATATGTTGTTAAGTCTTACACTCTCAAAGAAAGTAGTTCTCCTTGTATCCAATGCTTAGATGACAAAATGGCACAGAGAGGCTAAGTAAATATCCTCCAAGATCACACCGATGATACGTAGAATTAGATGATAATTCTCTCTGTGATGTTTGTCTTATCTGGACAATCTCTCTGAGTACACTTGGGCTTGCATGAGAGATGCTGAATGCCATCTACTCCAGAGAACCTAAAGGAGCTAGTAATCTTCCAAGCGGGGATTTGAAAAGCAATGAATTGTTTGTATAGCAGACAAGATTTTTTTTAAAACAATGACTTTTTCTTTTTTTTCTTTTTTAGTTTAATATTTAAACTAGTTACCTTCAATGGAGTGCAAAACCTCTTTGGGTAGTGTTATTACACAAGGTTGAACACATCCAAGATGGCTCTGCTACTCCTGGATTAGTTTAAATGCAAAAAGAATGAAACCTAACTGGCTTTGGCTGTTACTTAATTTCAGACTTAGCTATTTCTTGATAGAACTGCAAACTATTATTAAAGTATTATTGTATTCTAGTTTAGTTGGTAGAGTTCTAGGAGGCAAGAAAGATTTCCAAGTCACTCATGTGGAATATGGTGTGAGAGGCTGCTTCCTCTATGATCCAGAGCATAAATTCCAAGTATTTCGCTTTCCACTGTGAATTGGCAGTTAGGCCCCAGGAGGTCTACCCCCCATGGTGCTGATAGCTTCACTGATAATTTACCAAGTTTACCTTTTCCCCACCAGCAGGAACATTAGCGCCAGAGCTTAACCTCAGAAGGTGGGAATGATATGCTTGTAAGCAAACATAGAAAGGAATACTTGGAGAGCTGGCTATGTCTCTAGTTGGAAGTGTAATTGTGTTTTCTTTCTTTTCCCTATTTTTCCAGTCAGGCATGATAAGAACACAAGAAGCAGATTACTTCTTAAAGCCACTTCCTTCCCACCTAGCAGGGAGACTCAATGACTCTTCTGGGGGTGGGCCTCCCTCCCACATACTGTACAAGAGATCCACAGAGCCACAGGCTCAGAGGGGGCACCAGGCCATGATGGTCCAGAGGCAGCAGGAGCTGGAAAATCACCACCTCTTCTACCACGAAAATCAACACCTGCAAGGTGGCTTTGACCTCAGGCACCCACAAAAGCAGCATTTCTGTGGAAGGCGCAAGAAATGTATGTAAGGGCGATTCTCTTCACATGTTTAATGATTTTAACATTTACATAAGACAATGGAATATTTTTAATTTTCATCAAAGTATGTCTGTTCCCAAAGTGACATGTATTAATTGTCCTTACTAAACATAAGTGGCAATTCCAAAGAGAGTCCATTATCTGCATGTTCAGTATAAACATCTATCTCCATGATAGATGGATAGATAATGTTAGATGTTTTCATTTTTTTTTTAAAAAAAAAAAAGCTGTTCCCTGGACAGATTAAATGATGCACTGCTGAGGAATACTGAATCCACCAGACATCTTCAAAAGAACCCTGGCATGTCTACTCAGTAATTCTATATTTTTGAGGTCTAGATTTATTAAAGCCCACATAGTTTTCCTGCTGAGGTAATTTATCTCTATACATATTTATGTACTTGACTCACCACATCAAAAGACAGACTGTGCAAGATATAAATTTACCTACAATTTATCACCAAGCTTTATCAAAGTCTTTTTTTTTATCATGAACATTTAGGAGGTGATGTGTTATTTACATTTTATGTAGGAACCTCTCACAAATTCAAGTATAGGAGTTCAGTGTTCTCTGTTACTTCCCTTACTTCCTTCAGCTTCTCCCTCCACCATCACTTTATTAAGCCTTCCTCCCATGAGTCCATCTTCACACAGCCCCATCTTTCTCTGCTGTTTGTTTTCCTGTGCTGCTATACCCAATGCCCTAACATAGAGATGGGCATGACCAGGAGTTCCATATATGTTGTGGAATGGAATGAACCACCCATAACCAGTGGGCACCTATAATGAAAGAATAAGTACCATAGTACCTGTGGATATTTTGAAGTCTACTTTCCCATGATACAATTCTAATCATGCTTTCTAAGAAATCCACTAAATTGAATTGTTTTTAACCTAAATTTAGCTTACTGATTATAAATGCCAAAACTATTTTTTAAAGACAGATTCTTTCACTAAAAAAAAAAAAAAAAAAAAAAAAAAAAAAAAAAAAAAAAAATGATTTCAGAGAGGAAGGGAGGGGAGAGAGAGAGATGGAAACACCAATGATGAGAGAGAATCAGTGATTGGCTGTCTCCTTCACATCCCCTTACTGGGGATTGAGCCCACAACCTGGGCATGTGTTTTGACCAGGAATCAAACCCTGACCTCCTGATTCACAGGTCGATGTCCAACCACTGAGCTCTGCTGGCCGAGTATCATAATTATTTTTAAATGGCTTGCTTCAAGAGGACAGAGTATATTTTGTCTTCAAATTGAGTTAAGTAAATATTTATGGTGCTTCCTAGGAAAGCCAGCTCTGCAGTGAGTTTGATCTGTCCCAACTCATTCATTTAGAACTTATTTGAGACACTACAGACAAACCAATCATATGTACAGACATAGGGCTCAGCTTTAAAACTGTCAGATCATTAAAATTCTTCAAATAAAGAAATGATGCAAGATAACACTCATTCTTGAACTTGTTAGTCTTATTGTTTTATCAATAATTCATTTGCACAGCCCATTTCATAAATCCTTATGCTAATAGTCTTTGAGCTTTATGTTTCTAGATTCTGACACTACAGAGCAAAAATGACCTTCTCTTGTTTTAAATCAGGACAAAATTATACAAAGGTAAATAAAGCAATGATTTCCATGACATCTAGATTCTACAGACTTTATTTGAATTGTGTTCCACTTTAAAACAACTTTTGGATCGCAAAATTTTACGGGTTATATGTTTCATATATAATGAACATTCAATTTCTATATAACAAGTTCCACCACTCATTTTGTGTGATTAATTTGCTCTAATTCACTCTCTATACATTCCTCATAGATATGCCCAAGCCTCCCAAGGAAGACCTTTACATCTTGCCTGACGAGTACAAGTCTTGCTCACGACACAAGCGCTCTCTTCTGAAGTCCCATAGGAATAAAGAACTGAATGTGGAGACATTGGTGGTGGTCGACAAAAAGATGATGCAAAATCATGGCCATGAAAATATCACCACCTATGTGCTGACAATACTCAACATGGTAAGAACATCAATTGTTTTGAGGCTGAGTGTATAGTTATACCTAATGGGGTATGTGTGTGTATGTGTTTCACATTCTGCTTTTTACTTATGGATTTATGTCTCATACATGGAAATATTTTATCTGTGGTAAGTCCTTCAGTTTTACTGTGCTTAGATCAAAAGAGCCATTTTTAGAACTTCAGAGAACAAATTAAGGTGGATGAAGAATTTGATCCTCTCTGTAAGCCAGTAATCTGTTTTGATGTACTAGTGTCTCAGTTCAGAAATTTAAAAGTGTATACTGAGACATTTTGGTGCAACAGATCTGTTTATCACCACTGTATGTGTGATTTTTTTAGATGGTTACATAGAAATACTCATTTTAGGAATATTAATGTTCAGCTATTGAGTATACATTGTTTTGTCTAGAAAAGCAGAAAAACAATACAGCTCTTTAGAATGTCATCTCAGATAAGGAGTGTCTATCCCCAGATTGGCAGCTATAGTAATTATGGAAGAGTGGTAAGAAGTATCTAAAGCTCATTTCACTTAAGTGACATCTAGGTAACAGTAGAAAATCTTGTGTCACTAAAATATATTTTTAAAAATAACTAAAATTGACATATAACATTCTGTAAATTTATGCTGTATAAAGTGGTAATTTGACATACTTATATATGGCATAATGATTACCGAAATAAAGATACTTAGTACATCTATCACAACACATAGTTACTTGTGTTTGTATATGTATGTGGTAAGAACTTTTAAGACTTAAAAGCCCTAACCAGTTTGGCTCAGTGGATAGAGCATAGACCTGAGGACTGAAGGGTCTCAGGTTCGATTCCAGTCAAGGGCATATACCTTGGTTGCAGGCACATCTTCAGGAGGGGATGTGCAGGAGGTAGCTGATTGATATTTCTCTCTCATTGATGATTCTAGCTCTCTATCCCTCTCCTTCTCTCATAAAAAAAAATCAATAAAATATATTTTTAAATGACTTAAAAAATAGTTGTGCCCTGGCTGGTGTGGCTCAATTGGTTGAGCATTGTCTTATGCACCAGAGGTCACTTGTTTTGATTCCTGGTCAGGGTACATACTTGGATTCTGGGCTCGATCTCCAGTAGGGGGCATTCAGGAGATAACAGATCAATATTTCCCACTCTCTTTCTCCCTCACCCTTACTCTGTCTCTAGAAAAAAAAAATCAATAGAAACATATTTTAACAAGATTTGTGATAACAATATTTTTTAAATCTACTTTAGGTTCCACCTTAATGAACAAAGTACCCTTGAGTGTGTTTTATACTCCATTATGCCACATGGCTATTATGGCTAGGGTCATTTTTGGTAGGTTGACCCATGTGGTTTATGACTTTCTAGGGAACTGAGGGAGACAGTGACACTGAGACACTTACAACTACACAGCCACAGGGCTGAGGACAACAGGGCCCGGGATGCTCTGATTTGAGCAAGTGTCATCTCTATTCTGTATAACTTTTGTAATGTTTCTATGCCTCAAGTGTTGAGTGGGGACAGGTATATCCCCACTCAGTGCCAAGTCACCTCCCTATAGTATTTCACACTGCCAACTGTCATCACTTATCACCACAAATGCCATCTCAAATGTTTGTGATCATCATCTCAAATGTTTGTCTCTTTCTTAGACCATCTTTCCATGTTTTCTTTTATTTCTCATGTCCTCTTGGTCTTTTCCCAGCATTTGTTTTATGATTCTGGAATTTCTTGCCAGGAGAGCTTGGAGAGTACTTACCTATGCAGTTATCACTATGAGTAAAAAATCTTCTATTCAATTCAAATGAGGACACTTTGCAGTTCAGAGGCCTTGTAATCCCTACATTAGGGTTTGAGAAGTAGAACATCTCCCTCAAACTTCAGTTTTTCACTCCCAGCACCAATGACAGGGATTCAACAATTGGTCTTTGGTGGATAGATATTCCTATACCTGTCTGTCAGGCAGTATAATATATGTTACTACATCACTGGAAACATGGGGATTGGCCTTCAGCATCAGAACTCTAGGCAGATTGAGGGCTGGGAGAAAATGGTGCCACATGTGGAGACTAACATAGATTACCTAACTTTTTCAGGTGTCTGCTTTATTCAAAGATGGAACAATAGGAGGAAACATCAACATTGCAATTGTAGGTCTGATTCTTCTAGAAGAAGAACAGGTATTCTATCTTTAAAACAGCAACTTTTCTCCAGAAAAATAAATGCAAAATAATGCTTTGTTTTCTTTTATATGGATTCTTTAATTCTCTTTCCCTTGTGGACAAAAAATTTTAATATTTTGTGTCTTATGCAATGGGGTGCTTGTCAGTTCCTTTAATGATTATTTGACATTTTGTTTTTTTTGTGCAAAGGTAGGAAGAAGTACTCATGTAATTGCTTTATGAGAAAATGGAATAGAAATGATCTCTTTAATTTATGGGTGGGAAACACACTTGGGAGACAAAGTGCAAACTGTGTCTTCAGCCACCATGAACTTTCAGGATGCCACATGGAACTGAGCCCTTTGGGTCTTTTTGCTAGAAGACTAAGAATGACCCATAGAGTAGAAGTTAAATTGTACTGTGTTGCATTGCATTGCTTTGCTCTGTTGTCTCCCAACTCCTAAGACTGATCCCACTAACCCTTTACCACCTTTAATCCTAGGATTTTATTTTCATAAAGATTCTGAAGTGTTGAGCACATTTCTCTCATTACATATAAAAAAATTATGCTGGATCTTAGTAGCATTTGGTAAAACCATCTCCTTTGCCTCCATTCCAGAGTCCCAGTCTAAATGTCCAGACATACATTTCAGTTCACAAGAGGATGCATATGAACATTTCATGACATAAGTAACATCGGGGGGCATCTCAGCCATCAAATGCTCTCGCTTCTATTCTGGCCCAAGGTGATCATTAAGTGGGCATGGGAGAGTGAGCCTGAGACCCGAGTCAGGCACCCTGCATCCAGTTCCACCACTGCTGATGTCTTAGCAGAATCTCCTCTTAGCTAGAGTTTGTTTATTTATAAAACAAAAGATTTTTAGATGAAATATAAGATCTAAGATGCTTATGGGCTTTAATATTCTGGGACTCTGCTCTTTTCCTGGGCAAAGTGGGGGTAGCTAGGACCTGCCTGTATTTCTAGCCTGAATAGTCAGGAAGATATGACCTCATTGTCTTTTGTGTAAGTATGTGTTTGGGGAAGGGGTGCTGAGCCAGCAGGGTTTCTCAGGTGACAGGTTAATTATTCCTTGTATTAAATTGTTTTCACCTTGGAATTCCTCCAAGCTGCAAAGAATAGGAGAGGTTATCTTTTGATCGTACACCTGTGTTAACTTTGATTAATGCAGTGTTCCTGAAAATCGCCATCTAAAGAATGGAAGGCATGCCCCAGTTTTGATATACAACATCTAGCTCAGGTGTATTTGACTTTCTGGGAAAGACAAAAACTTTTAAAGAGAAAACATATTGCATGACTGAAGGACAAAAATTCCAACACAACATTCCAGTCATGAAAGCCTTACACAAGTTGTCCTACAATTGAGGTATTTGATCTGATTTTCTGTGACCATCATAGGAAAACAGAGCATTGCTATGAATAAGGTTCACACCACTCATTGCAACCTATTCTTCTGGATGTTCCTGCTGCTCTCAAATTCTTTATTTCCCAAGTGTTCACAAGTTCTTCTGATATTTCACAGTTATTTTACTAGACCTTGGTATATGCGAATAAGGTCACATGTTTTCTATGTGGTTTCCTTCCAGTTCCAGTCTATTTTCCAGAAATAAAGCTTTCCCAATTGTCCTACCTTTCTCATGAATATGATACTTCTGTGGTGACTTAGTAACACTGCAATAATAAATATTAAAAGGGCAATAAGTTGGAAATCTCACTTGCTCAAGTTGCTAATGGAGTAAACATTCAGTGACTAGGTGTGCTTTGTGTATGTGTTTAGTCACATGCGAATGATTCTATTGTCTTATATTATTTTGCAAACTGTTTTACAAATATTTTAAGCGCAAAAATTTGATACACAAAAATAATCTTTCATGGCTCACTGAAAATGCATTCAGGGTCAGCTAAATGCATCCCAACTGTTTTAGCACAGAACTAGAGACATGTAAACTAAATCTCTGTGGTTTTATGTAAAATACTTTTTTGTGTTTTAATACATAAAATGGATGCATTAGCACATATGGTATTTGGATCCATCTATGTATTTGAAAGCCAAGTTAATGAGAGTTTGCTGTGATACCAATGCTAGTAACAATTGTATTATATTCTGTTTTCTTTCTGTTCTCATGGTGATCTTGCTATCTCTAGCCAGGGCTTGTGATAAGCCATCACGCGGATCACACCTTAAGTAGCTTCTGCCAATGGCAGTCTGGTTTGATGGGGAAAGATGGAACTCGCCATGACCATGCCATCTTACTCACCGGTCTGGACATATGCTCCTGGAAGAATGAGCCCTGTGATACTTTGGGTAAGATCATCCAGCAGAGCTGAAACCGGTTTGGCTCAGTGGTAGAGCGTTGGTCTGCGGACTGAAAGGTCCCGGGTTCGATTCCGTCCAAGGGCATGTACATTGGTTGCGGGCATATCCCCAGTAGGGGGTGTGTAGGAGGCAGCTGGTCGATGTTTTTCTCTCATCGACGTTTCTAGCTCTCTATCTCTCTCCCTTCCTCTCTGTAAAAAATCAATAAAATATATTTTTTTTAAAAAAAAAAGATCATCCAGCAGAGTTTTGAGGACCATATATGTGCTATGCACCTTTTGTGGCCATATATAGTGAATTTTTGCCCCTATTCCCAATATATAAGTGGTAGCCACTGCTGAGTGCAATTTTAAAGAAGAAAATTGCGTCCTTGTATAAATTTGACCAAAAATAAAAGTTTGAATTTATTCATCAAAAGTGATTACTTCACAGAGGAATGTTCCTAACATATTCAAGAGTTTCTGTCTCTTCTAACTTAATATATTTTTTTCATTTCTTCTTCTGAGAGAATGGGGTCAATAGAGTCAAGAGTGTCTTATTATGTAGCAGAAATGGTACATTTATGAATATTACAGAGAATTACAACTATATTACATTCCTGATTTTTAAAAATTCCTTTATTAATGCCTCAATCATAATAATTTTATATATTTATAAGGCTTAGTAGATCTTAGAGGCAGCTCTTTGATATTTTTTCCAAATAGTTAGTGTAAAACAGTGTGCTCCTGACCAGAGCTCTCATGGACATTTTTTCTTAACTCTCCATTTCCCCTAGGATTTTAGGGAGAAAGATCCTTTATTATAAAACCATTCAGAGAGGACTTAGTTTAATATAGGTTACCCTGACTTCTTATCCTAGGAAAATCTCCTTATGAGGTTGGCCCTTAGCTGGCCTCTGAGAACTTAGATTTCAAGAAGGTTCCCACCATCTTACCTGACAAGTGTGGCTCACTTTGACAAAACTGTTTGTACAAATAATGTGAATTACGTGGAACACCTGCTTTCCTCCTAGGAGTCTGGAATTTGGGTCCATGCCAGGCAGAGGCTGCCTCTGTGATCAGCCCCAATAAAACCCCTGGGTCCCAAATCTCTAATGAGCTTCACTGCTGGACTACAGTATACACTTGTTGTCATGACGTGTTACTAGGGAAATCAATCCTGTCCTGTGTAGATTTACTGGGAAAGGACTCTGGAAGCTCATGCTTGCTTCCCCCAAGCTTCTCATGTACTTGTTCCCTTTGCTAATTTTTCTTCCTATCCTTTTGCCATGCTAAACCATACCTGTGAACATAACAAATTCTGGGTCTATGTGTGTCCTCCAGGCAAATCCTTGAATGTGTATGATCTTGGGACTGGGACTTCCTGTCACACCCATTCCCCACAGCACTTTTTATTTCGTCTTTTGAGAATACATATGATTATAGAAAAAGACAGAAATTCTCCTCCATCTGCAGTGAAACCCCTCTTCTACTGTGTCCAAGTCATAGCCTGTGACATGAACATTTCATAGATCCCTGAAGAGTTTTCCATGCAGAAAACAGTTTCCCTACTCCCACATTGTTAAGAGCCCTTTATGTTAAGAGTCTAAGGGTTTCCCATTTCATATTTCAGCAGCTGAATATGAGAACCAAATTTCCTTAAAGGATGGAGGGTAAATTAGCCTGTATAATACACCCTCTTCCTTCATTTTATTGAAAACTTCTATATATTTTTTTGACCTTTATGCCCATAGGATTTGCGCCCATAAGTGGAATGTGTAGTAAATATCGTAGCTGTACGATTAATGAAGATACAGGTCTTGGACTGGCTTTCACCATTGCCCATGAGTCTGGACACAAGTAAGTACATGTGCATGGGAGGGTGGAGCCCAGGGTCCTTTCCCTCTTGGTTGCTTGCCACAGAAATACGGATTCATTAGGTCAAGTCTGTGAGGGGGATTCATGTATATCCAAAGAGAATGTCATTGACAGGCTGTAAATATTGTCACTTAGGTACTTCTTTTGTTTTTATTTTAATACCTTGTCCTACACACTCAGGGCATGTGTTTATACTTTCCTTACCCTTTTCTTCCCTTACATTCCTGCTCATATATGCACCTGCTATTGCAGACATTTGTATCAGTCCTGCTCCTCTGTCCTGTGTTAATCCTATTCCATGGTCAGCTCCTGTTAGTGGCTCCAGACAACAGAGGGCAGTAACAGGCCCTTCTATTGTTAACTTGTTACTCTTGAGTTCATGTTCTCATATCGCTTTTAGAATTTGGAGACATGTTTTATGATTGGTGTGCTGAGCAGAGTTTGAGGAGTGCAAGCATTACAGGATATTGGGAGATGAAATCTAAGATTTCATCCAGTAGATGGTTTGCTTCCCACATTCCCATTTTTCAAATGTTGCCAGTTTTGAAATGGGGCAGCATCAGAGTGAGTGGTGAGCCTGGCAGATTCTGCTGCGGGACAAGCAGCTCTCAGCAATGGGTGGCATATTTTTATGTGAAAAGCTTATATGTATTCCTGTGGAATGAAAAATTTCTACCAATAGAAATTTATTATTAGACTAGTGGCCCTGCATACAAGTAGCTCACTGCTGCTTGACTCAGCTGGCCGCCCCACCCACCGCTGCTTGTAGCTCTCTGCTGCATGTACCTTACCTCCCCACCTCCTGTAGCTCTCCACTGCTTGTAGCTCACTGCCCCACCCTTCTGCTGATTAGTCATTATGCATCATGGTGTAATGACCATTTGCATATTACCTCTTTATTATATAGGATAAGGTTTCTTGGACCTATAGTGCTGTAAGCTTACCTTACCTTGAGGCACCATCTATTAATTTTTTTAATGGTCCCTTGCTAACTTCCTACAATTGCCATGATTCATAGGAGTGCTGACCATATGAAGGTCTTTTCCTACTATACTGCAGCTGAACTTGAAGTTTCTCCTAGAAAATGCACAACTAGGATATATAATTTTTCTCTTTTTTTATGTTAACCCCAATTTTACTTGCAAAATCACAAAACTTGCAAAAGGCAGAGTTTGTGATTTGGTCTCCATCCCCTATTTAGAAAATGTACTGAGGTCACTTGTTACCCTGACCTGTTCAAAGCATCTGTTTGTGCATGTTTGTGTGTGTATGTTCCTCTGTGCACCTTTGTGTATAATTAAACTACATGGAAGTCATGCAGATTTGGACTGTGTATGAACTGATGACCTGAAAATGAAACTGTATATCCCATTACTGATCCCTTCATCATTATAGGTAATGATTGACTTTTTCAGTGCCCAGAAAATTGCACCTACACTTCATAAAGCTTTCAGCAGTTACATCATAATTGTTTTTTTAATAGACTACTAGAGTTAGAACTTCAAAAACTCTCATTATTTTAACGACACGGGGCTCTTGCTGTCCTCTGAACCATACCTGAATTTAATTAAACAATCAAGGTAAGAAATATTTAAGTCATCGAGGGCTGAGCAAATCGACATTAGATAAGCAGTTGAGATATGGACATTGGCAATGCAAGCAGTTGCAGGTGGTGAATTTAACGGAAGCTAAACTTGATCCATCCAACACTGGGGTCTTCAATGTCAATGACTATCAGTGTTTGCTATTATTTTATCTTAGAAATCCATTGTTAATATTTACTCTTATCACTTGGGGTCGGTCTAAATGGAAAAAAGAGTTTCTTCCAAACAAGAGATAAGTGCTTGTACTTGCAAGAGGGAATATAGATGGAAGGAAGAACAGTGCTCTAGATTTGGATGAAGGGGAGTCCACTCCCTATAAAATTAACCCCCAGAAAATTATCAACTCCTTAGTGGGCACCTGATGTTTAGAGGACATTGTGCAAGAGATAGTGGAACTGGAAGCTCTAAAGAGACAATTTGCCCATGAAATAGGTTTTGGTCTTATTGAAATGGGACATATCTGTAAGAAATTTGCAAATTAATTGCACGTGCTAAATGCCAAAATGAGTGATAATAATAGTTATAATAATAATGGCAATAATAATTGCAGTACCTTCTTTTTGTGGAGCACTTTTTATAAATGTGCAGAGCAATTTTTCATGTATCTTAAACCATATAAAACACTCAGAACAATCTCTCATCTTCCTTCACTAGCTAAGCAGACAGGCTATACTGAATATTCAGCAAATCCAAATGAATTGCATGGGGGGAATAAGTTGGAGAGTGAACAAGTGAACAAATGAGGAGTATTTGAAAGTATATCAAATGAGAGAGGGTATGGCATAGAAGACTCAATAATTAAACTCTGTGAATTTTATTTGAAGACAAGCTCATTTATTCAGCTCATTTATTTAATGACTATTGTTCTTGAAAAAGGTACTATAGGGCCAAGAGGCACTGGGTGATCTGAAGGCTATGTACACTATCAGGGCAAGCCTGTGCCACAGAGATCATCGGTCTGGTGATTCTCAGACTGCACTCCAGAGAGCCTCAGCAATTAGAGGGTCACTTCTTACCAATTATATTGATTGTCATTCTTCTTAAAATTATTTTGTTTGTTCCTGTGTCCAAAAGTATTTGAAACCCATTGACCTTTGGCCAAACCCACAGATGCAAACACACATACACATACATAATATATTATACATGCATTTATACATATATGACACATATGACACATATATGATATATATATATATGACATATATGTGTGAGACATGCACAAACATACACACACACAAATGGTGTCTAGGAGTTAAGTGATTTGACCAAGATCCTATTTGAGTCAGAGAAATGGATAGAAATTTTGAAATTTAGTTTGTGACATGCATTCTGAGGAAACTTTTATTATCCCATTTTATGAGAGGAAACTGAAACTCGGGGACTTAAGTAATTTGCCCAAAGTCAAACCATTTATAAATGACAGAGACTTTTGAAAAACCTGCAACAGAGCTCTGGATATCTGTGTTCTACCAGAGGTTACCATAATCAGGCCAAGGTTGTGATTTATTATCCAAGATGATTTCTTTATAGAGTTTCTCATTTCCTTAACCCCTTTTATCTAAACAGCCTGACATAATTGATACAACCTCTAACTATACTTGGCTGTTCATCTGGATATGTCGTTAATAATGAAGGAATACTTAATGTAATTGAATCACTCAAGAAAGTACCATAGAAATACATTAAAGGCACCTGACACTGAACATAATTCTCCAGTCTAATTTATTTTGAAATTATGTTTCTATGTGGATAATTGAGTTGGTGTTAAAGCTGGAAGGTTATTCTTTATTCATTCAACAAATATGAATAGAGAACATGTTGTGGACTGTTGAGCCCCACTGACTCTGGGGCTATAAGCATGGACAACAAGAATCCCTGTTTTTTAGAAATTTATTAAGTGGTAGGTAAAAAATAAAAGATGCATATGTATATATTTAGTGCATTAATATATGGGGTGTAGTCACTTTGAATAAAGTACTACAGGTTCATGGAAGCAAAAACTTATCCAACATGTATAACTTGAATATTAATCATATTTCTGGGTTGCCAAATACCAACCTTATCTTTAGAATGTGTTCTAGTCATTCTTCCATGACTATATTAATATTAATATCAAATGTGATCATTGTGGCACTTTCATGCTAATGTGCTGGCATCTATCGCAGTACCATTTATGGGAGTTGTACTAGTTGGAAACACAACTCTTAAAATAGTGGTGCTCAGATTGGGTAGGTCAGAATCAACTTACTGTGTTAGAATACACCCAAGTGCCAGAGCCAAACCCACAATCTACTAAATCAGAAAGCTATCAGGGTGGGCTTTGCAAAGACACACTATATAATGTATTTCTCAGGTATTCTGGTGCACAACAGAGTTTGAGATTAATGCTAGAATCATTGAAAATACCTCAGATGAAAAGTTGAAGTCCAAGATGTTCTCAGACCAGGGGTAGTGTGACTTTGAATATCTTAGAAATGTAGGCAAAAGTGGTGACAAACTTGTCTAGAGAGCTTGATGGCCCAAAATGTGTCTTCTCCACATTCAGATCAAGGGCCAGCCGGGGGTGGGTATGTGTGTATTTTATTTTGGTCACTTTCTCCACAAAGCAGCCACCCATATGTGATTACATTCTGAATCTTTTCCATAGTCATGACACATTTTCTCTACCGTGTGGTTACTCTGGCCTTGATTAATAGAACTTCAGAGAATGGGTGGAGGCTGAAATGACTGCATATACATCACCCTTGGTACTGAGTAGGAATTTTGAAGAAATTGGACAATGTTTGCACACTAGAATTTCTTAGATACACCCTTCAATCATGCTTGGATTACACTTTTGCATGGGACCTGTCTGGGCTCTGACATTAGAGTGTCAGGTTCCAATCCTGACTCTGAGACCCTGGGCAAGCCTCTCTCAAGTCCTCAGTCTTGCTGTCACTATATCAAACCTATGTTATGGGCTTCTAGTGAGGTATACATTTGGAAAAATAAGTAGCATGCTTAATATTCTGTCTATAACAGGTTCACTGTCAAACAAGGCCCAGAAATATAGGTAACCATAGCCACCCATTGGGGTTCCATAGAGACATTTCCTCCAAAGGAATGAAGGGAGTATTTGGGTCAATAAATGTCCAGCAGTCACAGCCTCTGGCAGTGTATACCTAGCCTTAGATGGAGCAGTACTGGGTAGGTGCAGGAACCAAGAGTTGCAGTAATTGGCTAGTAATTCTCAAATTGTGTTAGGTATCAACACACCTGGGGAGTCTGGCATCTGTATTTCTGACAAACACTGGAAATTCTGAGCAGAAGAGAGCATAGAGGGAGTGAAGGAATATAGAACAGTTTTAGCTCTACCAAGATCAAACAAATGGTCCACCCATGCCATCTGAAATGCTTTTATATATATATAAAGAAAGCATCTGTCCTTAGCAACATCTGAACAGTGCCCTGTTTTGATATTTGTGAGCCCTTTCAAACAGCTCAGTGAATGGTAGTTCTTCAGGAAAAGTCTATGAAGTTGCCTCATCTCCACAGTTTGGTTGTTAAAGCCGTAATTTATCTGCATGACTAGGACACAAAAGTAGGGGAGTCTTCACAGTGTTTTTACATGTGCTTGATATAGTGCATTAGAAAATTTAAACCATTCTTTGTTTTGAAAGAACCATTTCTCTCTCTCGTAGCTTTGGCATGATCCATGATGGAGAAGGAAACATGTGCAAAAAGTCTGAGGGCAATATAATGTCCCCTACATTAGCAGGACGCAATGGGGTCTTCTCTTGGTCACCCTGCAGCCGCCAGTACCTGCACAAATTTTTAAGGTATGAACTTTGAAGCTGGTCATATAGCTCTTGGTGCTTTTGATGGTCAGGACCTGGTCAGCCTGATCCTGTCCAAGCAGCCTCAAGCTTGGGTGTGACTTCCCAAGGTAGATCCCATTTCAAAGTGTCTTGAGATATTTATTTGACTAAGGAGTTTGCCAAACACTTCCTTAGGGAATGGAGGCCTGTAGGCTTAATTCAACATCATTCAACCTTTAAACTCAAAAGGAGTCCATATGATACTTACCAATCCAAAATATTTTGTCTACATTTTTTTTAATTCTCTTATCTATAACTAAATATTTCAATCCTTGAGTGGGAAGATCTGGCATATATACATCAATGCACACAATGGTAAAGCACACGTAATTTTTTTTTAAATTCATTTCTTAGTAGGAGGGAAAACTTAAATATATAAACCTTAACCTGCCTGTAAAAGCCTATTATTTTAATCATTATTTTTAGGAAATTTGATTATAGCAATAATTTATTTAGGGTATAGAATATTTGGAAGGTAGGATTCCTGAACAATAGTCATTATATTTTAAAATTTAAGAGAAAGAAGGGTCCTTAAGAAACATCATTAGATTATTCCCCAAATGTCAATGAATTTGCATTTATAGTTTGGCTTAAGCTTTAAACCGTAACTATTTCTGTCTTGTACCACATGCAAATGTATATTGGTGAGATCTCTGTTCCTTGTAGTCATTCAGATTTCCTTTTAGCATTTGTTGTTCCCTACACAGTATTTTCATGAAAGCAAGTTGGGGATTGTTAGTATTATGTTTGATTTTTTTTGCAGCTGTTCAGTATGTGTATGTGTGAAGAATTCTGCTTATTGTAATAAAGAACATTAATTTTAAGGCTCTCAGTACTCTTCTATTAATAAGAAAAATTAGGAATTTTTTATATCTCAAATTCTTCCTATAATTTTAGAGTATTTTTTAATTATATTGCTTTTTCATCCTTTTAGTTATGATGAAGACAACATAAATATTTTCAGCTTTTATAAGTGTTCACTGACATCTTGGGAAAAAGGGGTGCCAAGTTCAGATATGCAGTGAAAATCAGCATTATAAAAGTGTCCAGAAAAAGTGTTTTAACTGCCAATAAATATAGGTAAATTCATGGAAAGAAAATATTTATATTCTTAGAGAATACATATTTTGATGACACTGAATATGGGTTGTAATCTTCAAATCAGAATATGATTTTCAGAATAATTATTAAGGTTATGGAATTCAAAGCCATTTTTGTCCTATGTTACTGGTTTAATGTAATCTGAAGTATCTTCATTTGTTTTTGTGCCAGTCAGTAAAACCTTTCTGTTGCAATTAGTAATGGGCCTTTATTTTCAGGGACTTTTCTAATTTCCTTGGACCCTGTGATGATAAGTAAATATACAAAAATTTACATGCTCATAAGTTTGTTTACTTGGAAGATTAAATTTTCAAAAAAAAAAAAAAAAAAGACATTCAATATCAAGTTCACTATGAAGGTTTACTTGAGATGACCAGTTATAAATTGGACATGTATACAGCGTGTTAACACTGACTTTTCATCAGCTTAATGAATCTGACGCAAGTCTTCTTTGACATGTTTGGTGACTTCCTGATTTCCAAGGAATCAAAACACTGCTACATTCTCCTCCAATTTAGGTGGCTCTCTGGATATGATCCTGATAATGAGTAAGGATAAATGCAAACTCTTAACGATGAATCTAGTTTCTTTTATTAGCAATTTAGCATGTGGTACATGGAAAAAACATATAATAAGTAACTCAATTGGCCTAAAGTTGTCAGCACAACTTTTCTCCCTACATGGTAGAGTCAAGAAGGACAGATGTGTGTTTGGAGTACATTCATCAACCTAGTCAATAAAGTAATGTGTCATTTCCTATGAGCAGACACAGGCCTCATCACATTTACTCATGTCTGCATCCTGGAGGTCTAAGGTTTAGGGAAAATTTAGCTCATTATTTTAAACTTAATGACAACATGGACTCATCTTCAATTTATTTCTTTTAATCTAAGTCATGGACTACTGATAATTGAACATGCCTCCCCCTCTGACCACACTAGTCTACAGCAGCACATGAGAAAGGTGACCAGAGCTGGAAGTTTGAGGGGTGCATGGGTCCCCTGTCAGACCCTACACCTTCTCAATGAGAAATCGTGATTTGACTGTAGAGTTGATTATGCTTGGTTAGGGCTTAATGGAAATAGTACAGTTCAGTGCACATTTTGCTCCACTGTATAATGTTCATCTTAAGAAAAACAAACCAGCAAGTCACAGCATGTTGCAGTTTCTGCAAAGCCCATGTGACATGAAGCCTGAAAACAGGTACCATCATGTGATGGAAAGAGCAGCAGAGGGAAACAGAGCTTACTTGCTGATCAGGTCTTTGTCACTTAAGTCCTGATGGTGGCAAGCGACATAACCTTTTCTGGGGGCTCTGGAGTTTTTACTTGGAAAAGGAAGAAATACATCTAAAATATCTCTCAGGCTGTTTAATATTTTATGGTTCATGAATAAGAGTGGAAAAAGGATGTTGACATATTGTGGTACCTTTGACCTTGCCTCAGTTTCTTTCTTTAACACAAGTTTAATGGAGTCCAAATTATTAATATTTCCCCTTCAGTAGAAGCATTTTTTGTGTGTGTGTGCATTGCTAAAAAAAAAAAAAAAAAAAAAAGCATTCTGCTTACCTTAAAGTCATGCATATAGTCTGTGCCATGATCTCCTACAACAGTGGTTGCCAACCAATGGTCTGGACCACTGGTGATTGGTGAGGTCCAAAAGGTTGGCGACTGCTGTCCTACAATGTTTACTGTTTTGCTTGTCACATGCAAGTTACCTGATTTTGGTTCAGGGCATGCAAAAGAGTCAAAACCTCTTTTATCCTTGTAGATATTTTGGTAGGTTGTTTATAAAATGTCATGCTTTTCCTTCTTGCACCCATATCCTGGGGGATCCCTATACTTGCCTCACTGACTCTGGGCTTAGCAATGTGACCTGATTTAGCCAATAGGGCAGGAGCAAGCAGGTCCAAGCATAAACCTAACCAGATTTGAAAGGGATTGAGAGGGCAGGGCAGGGCAGGGCAAGGATAAACTCCTGACTCCACTGTGGGGCAGGGAGGGGTTATCTTCCATTTTGTGTAACTGGACCCTAGCCCTCACCCAACCAATCAGGGTCAGCCAAAGCAGTGACATCACCACCAGTGTAAAACCCCTGGGCTTGGCGAAATTTGGTCTCTCTTCCGCCATGCTGTGGGTATGAGTGGGACATAGCCCATGCTAGCATGGAAGAGGCTCTTTTGTTTATTGCATCGGACTCGGCTCCCTGGTGGTCTGTGGGGATCATGAAGTCTGGGTGTAACAGAATGAGCTCAACACATGGAGTTTTAGCTCTTCATATGTGATGCTAATCGGAGCTGACTTTCACATCCTGGCATTTGATATGTGTGTTCCTACATCTTCTCCATCTATGAGGTCTTCCAGGCTCCCAGTCTATGCACTGTGTGTTTCTTGACCAGGCAGGGACCTCATCCTCACCACCATGTGCTTTTCTCTGTGGTTTTGTAACCAACATAATTACCCTTATATTACTCTTCATTGCTTCTAGCATTTCCATTTTCCATCTGAGAGCATTTCCTCTGTGTCTGAACCAGTCCCATTAGAGTGTTGTTTGTTTCTTTGTTTGTTTTATTGTGGGCTTCTTAGTAACATATTCATGTTTGTCTTTATTTTACTGTTCTTTGTAAAGAGTATTTTGGCTTTAAATAGAATTCTTGTTCAGCAGTTATCTTTCTCTTGTAATTTGAAGCTATCATTTCATTGTTGCCTGGCTCTTGTCATTTCTTTTGATAAAATAGCTGTCAGTCTTATCTCTTTTTCTCCAGGTAGCTTTTGATTTCTTTGTGTGTGATTTTGGTTTTCTGTAGAATTCCTGTATGTACCTATGTGTGCTTTCTGTTGAGGATTTTAGAACTACTAAAATCTATGGTTTGCTATGTCCATCAGTTTTTAAATATTCTTGGCCATTTTATTTAGAAGTATTTACTCTGTCCAATTCTTCCTATCTTCTCTTTTTTGGATTCCAATTTTGTTAATATTATGACTTTTTACAATATACCATATGAGTATTTTGTATGTTATTTCTTTGGTGAAATTATTCATTTTTTTATTTTCTTGAACCTATTAGTTACAGTAATTTTGAATTCTATTTCTGATTATACTAGTAGTTGAATTTTTTATGAGTCTGCCTCTATTATGTGTATATTCTCTTGGATTTCAATCATTTGGTCTTATCTCCGAGTAAACATACTAATTTTGATAAATGAGGACATTGTTTATGAAATGTTTAAAGACATAGTAATGATTTTATTTTTAGCAGATGGGGTGGTTGGAGTTTATCTTCATTCACTTTATAAACTGACCTATCGAGCTTATTCTCATTCCTGGAATTAGGCCTATTGTACTGTCAATGAAAATCCTTTAGTGTACCAGGGCCCTCCTTTCCAGCAGAGCCTCTGTTCCAATGTTCATCTCCCAGCACCAGATTGCCAAAAACTTTGCTCAGCTCCTCAGGCCCTCAACTTTCACTTTCTACTCTGCCACTTGTCTTCCTAGCAGATGCTTATGACTCAACAAATTCCCTTTTTGAGGAGGAAAATAGAACTGGGTGCTTGGCTTGACTCAGTTCTGTGCCTCCCTTTGCTCTATACATTTTCATTCCTTGTGTCCTTTTTTTAGTTTTCTGATGCCCAAGAAGGATCTATTTGATACATGCCACTCCACCATAGTTAGAAGGGGAAGTTCTCTTTGATCTTAACTTTAAGGATGAATTATAAATAGCAAGTTACATTTGCACAAACTATAAAATTCCTGAACCTGTGAACCTCTTTATAATTTTTCAGTCTCTCATGTGAACCAATCAGTATAGCTGACTTTACCCAGTTTCCTGCCCATGGACCGGAAATAATATTGCCAACCCTGATGTAAACTTTAGGAAATAATTTGAGACATCTTACTAGTATACAGAAATCATTTGCGATCCATTGAAGAGAGGGTCTGTGGAATTTGCAATTTGACAAATCACTCCTGTCTTGAAATGTTAATTACACTTTTATTCATTTTTCTTTACTTATAAATATGTCCTTGCATCATGCTCAGAGAAACAGTAATAGACAAATAATTTATTGAGCTCATATAGTGAGCCAGTCACTACTCATAGCCGATTCCTATCATTTAACATCATCTCTACTTCTTGGTTTGCTCTGGAAAACCTTCTGACCTCATTGCATGTAGGATTAATATCTCGTGCAGAGTGGCTTGTGCCATCCCTCATGTTTTTTGTGTGTGGATATTAATTGAAGTCACGCATCAGTGGGCTCCAAGGCACAGGAATCTGGGACTAGGGCCCTGAAGACTGGGGCCAGAAAGATTCCAATCAAGGTGGACAAGCACACAAAGAAAAGGTTGGAGATGCATGTTGTTGATTAATTTATTGTGATTACAGGGGGCTTTTTTTCCCCTTTTGGCTTGTTGAAATTTACAAGTAGGATTTGGTTGCTATTTGCAAACACTTGTCCCTCCTCCCTCCAATGCAAACATTATACCTAAGTACAGCCCTGGTAAGGAAGGGGATACTGTATTTGTGGAGGAAGGAATTATTAGTTGGCCTTTAGCCATCTGCTAGTAAACTTAAGCAGAGTTATTTTCCTCCTGGACTTCGAAGTCTAGTAAGAAATTAGCATGAGGATAGAGCATTGCTGGTGGAAAGTGCTGCAATGGTTCATACAGAACCTTTGGAAGCTATAATCTGTTGTGCAGGTGTCCCCTAGCCTTGGAGAAGAAGGAAGAAAGAAAGGGAAGCAAGCAGGGAGAGAAAATGCATTTTAATCTTTGAAATTGGCAGATTGTATTTTGCCTTTTACAATACCCATTTCCATCTTTTGATTGTTCCTGGCAAGAAGTGTACATAAAAGTGGTCTGTAATAGAAGCTTTTCACATTGAACATCTGGTTGTATTATTCCATTTTGCTTTTTCCCCATGAAGATTTTGAGTAATCTAAGAAAAAACAAATTGCCTTCCTGGAAAAAGAAAAATGAACAGTTTCTGAAAATGTGGCCCCTATATTGAAATTTAATTAAGATGATGGTTATATTGGACCTTCAGGGAAAAACCTCCTCTTCTGTATATAATATATGTGGTAAACTATATGAGAAGAAATGGCATAACTGAATGTACCTCTTTGATAATTCTTTTGGCATCTCCTCTTTGATTTAGCACTGCCCAAGCGACATGCCTTGCTGATCAGCCAAAGCCTGTGAAAGAATACAAGTATCCTGAGAAATTGCCAGGACAGTTATATGATGCAAACACGCAGTGCAAGTGGCAATTTGGAGAGAAAGCCAAGCTCTGCATGCTGGATTTTAAAAAGGCAAGTGATTACTGGTCAGTGTTCAGTGCACTATTATTCATAAAACCATTTTATTCAGTGTAACTGACATTGATCTATTCTCCACTTATTGGGTACCTACCAAATGTCAAATCCTGTATGTTAAGGGCTGGCCCCATATAACAGGAAACACATGTTTTACTGGCAAAGAAAATGATGACTGATACTGTTGTGGGTATCAGTTTTCACTTGAGAACAACTTGGCCTATTAGGTCACTTCTTTCTTTCTGATTTATCACGTGGGAGCTCAGCAATTACTTTTGGTTGGTGTTGGTTGGCAAACTAATACTCTGCATTTTTTAAAGTGGTGGTATTAAAAAAAAAACAAGGTCCACCATTACCTTGCACCTCTATAAGCATAATTTACTCTAAAGTAGCAGCTTTTCTAGGGCTTCTGATTATTAAATTCTCCAATTAAAGTATATAGAGACAAGTTTCTTGAAGGAGAGGCTAGGTAATACACCAACCCCGAGGATATTAGCCTTATGTTCTCCTAATATAAATTCCTCATATAACACAGAGAGGAGTGTTCTTGCTGGACAGGGAAATGGAGATTTAGGAACTCTGAACCATAAGGAGACCTACCTATAGATTAAATGAAAGTAACTCTTTTTGAGGTTTCTTTTATTCTAGTTTATAATAGAATTAAGACAAAGGTAGACAAAAATATATAGTTCTCCAGAAACCTCCCATCATTTCAGAATGCACCGGAATATTTCCAGTTTCTAAACTCAAATAGAGCTTGCACAAAGGTCAGTTATAGCCATGTGCCAGAAATGGGTTTTTATCTCCTCAGCTGAGCCATCTCAGCTTGGACCAAGAATAATAAATCAGTTCTCATCAGTATATATTCCATGGGCACAATGTGAATTCTCTAAGAATTTTTTGAGTATTACTCTTCTTTATGTTTAAAAAAAAAAAGTACTTAAAACGAATGTTTTATTTCAAACTAGAAACAACTTCTGGTTTCCACATTACTTTGTTCTGTGACCATGGATTATGTCATCCATGAAACCCTCATACCATTTGGAAAATATAGAAAATAAGTTAATGTGCATATTTTTTCCATTTTTTCATTATTGAGGAAATATTAGCATGCAATGAAATATTGAAGGGAGCTGAGGCAAATTTGTCACTCACTTATAAGTTTCCCTTCTCTCCAGGATTATGTACTATGTTACCTTTCGTCAGAGGTCTAAAACAATTGGCCCCTACATTTTTTTTAGCTTTATAGTTTTCCTATGCAAAAAAAGTAAGCCTATTATCAGTTATTTAATTATGACAGTAGAAGAAAAACCTCTTGAAATAAAAACAAAACTTTTCAACAAAATGTCAGCTAATCATTATGTAAAATTGTTCTTCAACACAAATAAACTTGATGTATTTTGTCTTTATAAATTAAGTTATATTTTTGTGACCAGAATCTCTAATATTTGAATTCAAAATTACATATTATATGGCAATTAGAGGTGGATTGAATTATCTCAGCATATTTTCAATTTTGAAATTTACATTTTTTAATGAACTTCTACTGAAATTTTATGAAAATGGTTCTATTTTGTTAGGTTGAAATGTAAAGATTAGTAAGTCTCCTGATGGAAGAACATAAAAGAATAAATGGGAAGCAAATTACCCAGTGTCTAGGCCAACAACTATCACATAAGAGCCACTTAATTAAATTTGCTGAGCTGGGTGATAGATGGATGGATGATACTTTAGAAAGAGATGAACCTCTTTAGGTACCACATGCTAATTAGTTTCAAAAGTTATTATACAGTACAAATGCATGTGCATTTGGTGAATATGTATGTATGTTTACATACTCATGTGTAAACTCCCATACTTAAGTGGCCATGGTTTACTGATGACTTACATAGTGATCATCAAAATCAGTGGTAAAAAATAGCCCACTGCTTGCAAAACAAGTAATTGCAATAGATTATATACCTTATTATTATATCATTTGTAATTATATTTTCAGTTTACATTTTTGGAGAGCATAATACATACAGTTTGAGAAAAATGAATCTGGTGACACTCTATTCACAATATAGAAACAATAAAGTTTCAACACAGCCATTGAAAATGATTTTGTGGAGGTGTTAGGTTGTGATGTTAAAATGCACCAAGTCATATTACTGAAGTTAGTTTTTGTAAGCATAAACCTTAAATTAGGGGATAGTATAGTAAGTGAGAGCCTTCATTAAGATAGTATTTCTTAACTGCAAAAATAAAATCATGAGTGAACTGTCTACTTGGGCTTCAACTTGTTTTTTCCTGAGTTAAATATGGATTATTATAAATGTTGTGTCTTCATCAAGTCCCAATGCTTTGTCAACATTGCTTGTTGGCCTGACCCTGAAGTTTGAAATACAAGCTGTCACAATACTTGGAAATTTAATCACCTTCATGTCTTGGCTTCTGTTGAAATTGGGAGCTCCCCCCATGCCCAGAACATCTTACATTTCAACTCCCTGTTTTTGGAACCATGATTTAAAAGGGTCTTTGTTCTAAGAGGACCGTGAAGTTTTATTAAGAATATAATGACATGCAAAAATGATGCTAAGTTTAATACAATAACTGTACATTATGTCCAGGGGTCAGCAGCTAAGTCAGAGTATGATAAAAGTGATTAGGAGTAATTATTTTTTTTGGTTGTGTTTTAATTTTTACTGTATTATCTCACTCTTTGAGGTCCTAGAAATTTTATTTGTTTTTCAGAATAGAGTGTCATGTTTTATCTGATGGCAGACAGTTGCATCAATAGGGTATCAAAGTATCAAATGATTTTTGATATGTTGAAAAACAGTAACAAGGATTGTATGGTATTTTAAGAGTCTTCTAACTTTATGGCTTATTTCTGGATGTATGATGGGTCAATGGACAATGCAGCAAGATTCATAATCCTCTTTAATTTGAAAATTTTGGATTCAGACTTAGAGAACTTAATGAAAGATGGAGTCAAGGATAAATTATAATATGTTAGGTTTTATTGTTTGTTAATTTTAATTTTTTTGGAGTTGTCTGCAATGTCTGGATTAGGCATATTTTACTTATTAATTTTTTAACCTCAACCAAGGATTGATTTTAGAGAGAAAAGAATGGAAAGAAAGAGAAAGAGAAACTGATCAGTTGCCTCCTGTATGACCCCAACCATTGATCAAATACACAACCTTTTGATATATGGGACTCAAACCAACTGACTACCAGACCAGGAATATATTTAACTTATTAGTTTAGAAAATATAATTTTGGTAAATTTATGATGAAAAAACAAAATTTCAGGGATCAACCAAATCTAGAACATGAGTCTTCAGGGTTCTCTATCTATGTATCTACTGCTAAGTAGATATCAGTTTTAATTTATATCAGTTGTTTCCCCTTAAAGTTTTCATTGATAAGTTATCATGGGTCATTTGTAATACTCATGACCTTTCTTCTCCTTTTAGGATATCTGTAAAGCCCTATGGTGTCACCGGATTGGAAGGAAGTGTGAGACTAAATTTATGCCAGCAGCAGAAGGCACCATTTGTGGGCATGACATGGTAAGATGCTGATCTTAGGCACATACATTGCCATATTTAGATGTCAGTCTTTCAGCCCATTCATCTCTCCTCATCTTATCTTGGTATTTTTAAACCCTTCTTTTTCATAAATATGTGCATACCTATATATATCAAAAGATTGTGTTTATATTGATATTATGAAGAGGACTCTCTTTTTTTCACTTTGTTCAATGATAGAATTGATGAGCTCGCTGGAATTAAGATATGTGGATGTTCAGGCAAAGGTGATGGCAGAACCTATTTAGTAAGGGGAAACATTAAACCCTTAACAACCATTTAACCACTTAGAGATCCAGCACCAAATATTAATGTTAAAGCCACAAAGCATAGATTTGGAGACCTTTTCCCAGCCATGTGCCCCTCATGGAGCTGAGAGGGGTCAGTCCTATAGGACTTCATTTTTTCAGCTGGGGTGGGGGAAGGCAGTAATGAAAGAGAGACTTTTTTTTTTTTTTTTTTTTTTTTTTGCTTGTAGCAAAGAATCAAAGAATTCAATGGATGAGGCTTTAGTTCTCAGACTTACTTATATTTTAAATTTTTCTTTCTTAAATAATAATGAATCAAAGTATTTGAAATTGTCACTCCCCTGTGCCAACAATTAACAAGTAGCAACAATACATCATTAATAATTGAAATATTTTTTACATTTTTACTGGTTTATTACAAAAGCAGCATTTTTTCTCTCAGAACAAATCAGGTGACTCTAAATTGCTCTACCCCTTGCCCCCAGGCCACAGGACAGGCTCTGCCAGCCACAAGAAACAAGGTAGTTACTTCCCTCCTCTCAACAGAAGGCCTAGGTCTACACCAAGCTGTAGGTAGAAAATCCAACACCGCTCAATACAATGTGAGATCTTATGTGGGGTAGGAGTGAAGGAACCATGTAGATGTTAGCATGAATCTATGTTGATGGGCCCTCCTCTTGAGAAAGGGGAGCTGATAGCATCTCCAGGGACAGACAAGCTCTGTGCAGATTATTTCATTTCAGAAAGCCCTGTGACCTCTGATGTGCATCAGTTATGACCTCCAGGCTCTGAGTCCAGGTGCCTTAGAGCAAAGTCACAGCCCACCCACTAGAAATGACAAGGTGTTGAGTCATGTGGAACCTCCAGCTGGATTTCTCTACCTTAGACTCAGTCTCAGCCAAAAATGAGATGTGAAAAGCCCATTGTTTTCAGGAGAGGTCAGTGTCCACTCACTTGAGAGCTGACCATCTATGCAACACTACTTAATTAAATGGGTCAAGTTCCAACAGCTCAGCTGGGGTTTTCTTTTTCTATTTATGTTCCATTTACATGGATTTATAGAACAATGGTAGGTTTGGAAAGACAAAAGAAGCATCCTTAAGTGTGTTTGTATGATGTGCTACTAATGGTTAGGGACGAGAATGTCTGCTTATGGTACCAGGCTCCCCATGACTGAGCATTGAGCATTGCAAGAGTGCTGATCCATCTTTCTACCCATGAGGTCATATCTACTTTTTTTTTTTTTTTTTTTTTTTTTTTTTTTTAACTTTTAGTGGTGCCGTGGAGGGCAGTGTGTGAAATATGGTGATGAAGGCCCTAAGCCTACCCACGGTCATTGGTCAGACTGGTCTCCCTGGTCACCGTGCTCCAGGACCTGCGGAGGAGGAGTGTCCCACAGAGACCGCCTCTGCACTAATCCCAAGTAAGCAAGTCTGAATTTCCCAACTCACAAGTGAGAATTTCTCTGCCACTAGCCTTTCAAACAGTGCCTGTATCTGAGCTCAGTCGTACTCACTCTGTACTTCAAATTTTATTGTAAGAAACATTAAGTAGGAAAGCCTTTTCTCTCAAACATTTCTAAAACAATATTTCTTTGATATGAGATGCTTATAACTATCTAAACATAGCAAAAATTAATAGATCCAACAGTGATATTCCAAAATTGGATTGTAACCATGTTTACTTGAAATGCCAAGGGCCTGCCTAAAACAAAGAAAAAAATCATAAGAAAAGTATAGAAAAAAATGAATAAGAATCAATAAGAACAATTATTTTATTTGAAAAAAATAATATTTAGTTTTCATAAAAAATATTTACTTTCCAATATATGCTTTAATTGTGGTGGCCTCCTGTTATATAACAAGAATGTTAAATGCAGTATGTGATAAAAAAACAAATTTTTGGTTTTTCATCATATATATTCACCTTTCCAACATGTGCTTTAGTTGTGGCCTCCTGTTATATAACAAGAATGTTAAATGCAGTCACCAGTATAGTGGAGTGAATGGATTTTAAATCCTCTTTTTGTGCCTAGGTTTGTTTAAGATATGTCATATTGCCATTATCTCAGGCCTGGCTGTAACATGTGAGATCCAACAGGTTCCTGCATGGACAGGATGCTCTCATCCTGGTGGTACACATGAATTCTGAGAGGATAGCAAAGAACCTGAGGCATTTGCTGTCAGTGCCAACTAGTGGAAGGTGACTGTTATTTCTGACCCAATTGGGTGGCCTGCCCTTGTCACAGGAAGCTAGTAGTGGAAAGAAGTGGTATAGTTCAATTTCTTTCTCAGTTCTGCTTTTTATCAACTGTGTAATTCTGGGAGAGCCACTGACCTCCTTTGTTGCCCCCACCTTTATGGAATTCGGAGCAATGCTGACCCTATTCCCACAGAAGGAGGCTGGGAGGTGGCCATTGACAAGTACTCACAAACGCACTTACCACATTCTAACCTCCTCTGCCAACATTGTAAACTATACCCTCAGTAGAAAAGGAAACACTGCCCATGTCGCTAATATATAAGAAACTATCAGTGACTACTTAGTAAATGACTTAGCCCCTGTAAGTAATTTAACAAATCTGCTACATCTCTCTAATAAACCCAATTTGAAGGAAGGGGCAAGTCCCCATTAAAATGTAAGGTTTCTAACAGCAAAATATGTGTTCCAGACCATCTCATGGCGGGAAGTTTTGTGAGGGCTCCACTCGCACTCTGAAGCTTTGCAACAGTCAGAAATGTCCCCACGATACTGTTGACTTCCGCGCCATGCAGTGTGCGGAATACAACAGCAAACGGTTCCGAGGGTGGCACTACAAGTGGAAGCCTTACACGCAAGTAAAAGGTAAATCCCAAACCCTACTCAGTAGTAATAGCCTCCTACTTTATTATCTTTCCTCCTAAAAGAACTACATGATAGATGGTGTGGAGTTCAGGTAGATCAGATACCCCTATATGAGGTCAGTGTCATAGATCTCTTTCTGGGGTAATTTGACATATGGCCACTGGCATCTTAACCAGCTGTGTGGTCAGAAATTAACAAGCCAAAACAGAGAGCACGTATATAATACCATTCAATTTTAGAAGTGGTAAAAAATGCAAAGTAGATATTTTATTGTCAATGGATCAATGCTTATTTTAATTACAAATCCTTATAGTTGATGGTGGTATTTCTAATAGCATGTCACCCAATGAACACATAATTGCCAGATAATGAAAGAACAATTTTACTATCTTTTGGAAAAATCAGACAATTTTAAAGTGTACTATATTCAGAAAGTCTTGATCTGTAATATAACTATAAATCTAGATGTTTATTTGTGACATATGTAAGATTTTACTCTCAGTTGGAGAAAAATGATGATTAGTCTTGTGATTATTATAACTTGAGCTTGGTAGCTTAAGTGGTATAATTTAAAAATAAGTCAAAGAACATCTAATCAACTTATTCTTTGAAATTTGGAATATTGTCCAAGCAACACTCAAGATATACATAAGTTAGAACTTCTCAATGACATTTACTTACTTCATCACAATATGTAATATTTTCATGCTGAGAGGTTTATGAAGTTAGTAGATTATGGATAGAAAATTGTCAGCAATTTCACACAAAGCATTCTTGGTGGTATTTTCACTCTTAAACTCAGAGAAAATTAAGCCAGTGAGAAATAAGTACTAGGCAAGAGAAAAAAATAGAAAGAACTTTGAAATTGGGGTCACAAAATGTACGTGCTATTCCTGACCTTGCTAGTCTTCAATAAATAAATTTATTAATCAGGGAAGACTAAATTTGATCTTAAAATTGTTCAAGTGGGTCTCATAAAATAAAGAAAATATTAGTAGATGAGTCTTGAGCCTATGAAAACCCCTAAGGCAGACAAAATGTTCATCATAAAGAGTTCCCTTCTTACCAATGAGAAAACAAAGGGATGTAGTTTTTACAAAGTTTATATTTAAGCATATAAGTCATAAACCTTTGAAATGGAGTATTAAGAGAGGAAGTGAACTTTATCAGTCTTAAGGATATGATGATACCCATGTTCTTTATGTATCAGTTTTTTTTACAATTATATTTATAGAAACATCATTTTCTAGAGATTTCATCTAAAAGTGATTCCCTCTATTAGTTTAAAAAATATTATGTAATTTTTCAACTTCATTAGCGATTAAGAAATTCAATACTTTTAATTCTTGTGTTACCTTTTATTTGTGAGAATTTGACATATTGTTAGAAAATGATAGTGACTTTTTGAATTTCTACAAGAAAGTAATTAATTATACTAGTGAAATAGTGAATAGTAATGTTGTAGTTCAAATCAACAAATGTTTATTGAATGCCTACTATGTGCCAATTACTGTGTAAAGAACCAAGACTAGTAAAAGAGAGCGTTGAGTAAAAAGTAACACTGAACATTTAGATAATAATAAATTAAAGGGGGAAAAACAAGCCTAAAGAAACAACCATACAAAAATGTCTTTGCAATGTATTATTGTGTGAGAGTTTATTTTATGGGCAAAAAGAAAAAAAAAAGTCTATCTAAAATTTAGAGCAAAAATGATCAGAGCTTAAGTATCTTTCTTATTTGTGTTTGTGTGTGTATTTCTTTTTAAGATCAGGACTTATGCAAACTCTACTGTATCGCAGAAGGATTTGATTTCTTCTTTTCTTTGTCAAATAAAGTCAAAGATGGGACTCCATGCTCGGAGGATAGCCGTAATGTTTGTATAGATGGGATATGTGAGGTAATAATGATCGTTCATTCATTCAACAAACATCTCCAGACAGTCTGCTTTGTGCCAGGCATCCTATAAAAAGCTAGAGAGAACAGACAAAAAACAAGCCCTTTCCTTCCAAGTCACAGCCCAGTAGGGGAGAAGCCAGATGTACAATACATGTGCTGAGACACAGTGGTTTGTTGCACTGAAGGTGCAGAGCACAGGGAGAAGGAAAGAGCTGATTCTCTCTTAGATGTGGATCTGGGAGATTTGCAGGGCTCCTTGGAGAAGAGAGCTTCCAAGCTAAATCTGAAAGGGTGAGTTGGAAGGGGAAAGTTGGGGAGGCAGGCAGAGGAGCATGGGTTGGTAAGACACAACTCAGTCATCAGAGTACCCAGAAGCAAGGCAGGGGTGGGGGTGTTGGGGAGGTGAGGGGTGGGGAATGGGCTCTCAGAAGAACAATCACTGCTAGAATGAGGAGTCAGGTTTTGATCATTGTATCTGTGTAGATCAGTCACTGGGATTGGGAACTAGAGGAATCATGGGATCAGATGCAGTGGCTGGACGGTAGCGTGGAGAGTAAGGAAGGGGTGGGGGTGGGGGACAACTCAGAGCCAAGAGGTACTCTGCAGCTATTACAGGGGTCTCCAAAAGACCCAGTAGCCTCAACATCTATTAGAGAGGGACTTGGGTGACAGGCTGCAAAAGACTCAGTAACTAAGTGGACATTACACTTGGAGCTTGTTGCCATGTGTAGAAGTAAGTTATGGAAAGAATTTCATTATAAACAAAGTGATGGTGTGACCAGATCACATACAGAAATTACTCAATATTTTTATTCACTGGAGTCCAACAACCTCAGTCCAAGTTCTAATTATACGACCATGGTAAAGTAGAACCACTCATTAAGACCTTGGTGTAATTCTTTTTAATGCATGAAGATTAGGCTAGATGATTCTAATAAGATCTTTTTTCAACTTTAAAATGCTCAAGTCTCTACTTGTTTTGTCGAATTAGCAGTTGATTTGTTAAATATTTCAGTATTTTCTGGTATTCTTAATGATAATGTTACAATCCCTTATTTGTAATTTTGAAATCTAAAACAGACTATGAAATAGAAAGTCTGTTTGGACGGAAAATGTAAGCTGAAATGAATTTGTTTGATGGTAAAAACCTGCCCTGAGCAGATATAAGGCTATTTGATAGTTTTTTAACCGTGTAGTATGAAGATTTCTGTGTTTTGTTATAGAACATCATTGCTATTGTAGGCCCCGCTGGGACTTTCACATTATATACACAATATGTCAATTTCCATCCTAAAATCTCTGAAATGTATCCGTCCCTTTGGATTACAAGCAAGGGATTGTGGACTATACTTATTTCATTTCTGAATAGATTTTCCCCCCACATCTATAGACTTTGTTAGGAAATATATTTATAAAACTAACAAGAATTGTACAAATAATGAGTTCCTAAGATTGTAAGAGGGTGAACAAATATGCCCTTTATATAATTTACTTCTGGGAATTACTTCCACATGGCACGGGCTACTTCTCTGCCATTGAACAAGTAGATTCAAAAGCACCAGGGCACATTCCAGTGGACCCTTGTGAGAACACATTTGCTTGTCATTTGTATTAAGTGCTTTATGTCACACTGCATTTTACCAACATTTCCAACTGGATAAATGCAATTCAGGGCTCAGGATACAATAGCTGTGAGCAATCTTGAAGAGTTCAGGTTATGTTTGACATTTGAAGTTTTCCAACTTTGGATCTAAAGAGTAGATTTTCAGTCTTGCTGTGCACATATTGGGTATCCAATAAATATTTGTTAATTTCCCTGTGTTGGAATTTTCAACTAGAGCGGGGAAGAGGTTTCCTGCTTTAGGTTTGTGACATTGCTCGTGTTATCTTTTCTTTCATGAATGACGTGTGACCTTATGAATATCCCAGAAAGTTGGATGTGACAACATCCTTGGATCCAATGCCATGGAAGACTCTTGCGGTGTGTGCAAGGGGAATAACTCAGACTGCACAGTGCACAAGGGCCTCTATGCCAAGCACCACCGCACCAACCGTGAGTATGCCATAGCTGCCTGCGGCGGTTGAGAGACAATATTGAAATGGGAGCTCTTTGGTGGGAAGAATTTGAGGTATAGTGAATGCATCAGGTGTTAAGACTCTTGACATGGCCTGGAGGTGAGCAAATGGGGGTGGGAGATAGTCTGCAATAGTGTCAACAATAAAAATTAACAGATCCCACAACTGCCTCCACTTCTGCCTACTCTCGATCCTTTGTTTTGATAGAAAGTGGTTGCTATGTTATTTGAATTAGAATCATCCTTAGGAATAGTGAATATTACAATAACTTGCCTTCAATTACAAATAAGTCATTCATAGGATTCTCACGTTGTTGTTATGATGGAATACTGAAGGTGCTGAGAGATTTGGCCTGGGCATAATTGAGTGAAATACCCCATCCTCCCTGCTCCTGTCTGCTTTAATCTAGAGTATTATCAGATGGTTACCATTCCTTCTGGAGCCCGGAGTATTCGCATCTATGAAATGAATGTATCTACCTCCTACATTGCTGTGCGCAATGCCCTCAAAACATACCACCTGAATGGACACTGGACTGTGGACTGGCCCGGCCGCTACAAGTTTTCAGGCACCACCTTCAATTACCGACGGTCCCACAGAGAGCCAGAGAGCTTGACCTCTGCGGGGCCAACCAACGAAACACTGATCGTGGAGGTAGACTCCAGCCTCATTGTTTTGGGGTCTGATTTGGGGGTCTTCTAGCATTTCTGTACATAGAAGGCTATTGGTGTAATTTTAAGTGCACAGAAGCATGCTTATAACTAGGAAATGCATCAGAAACAAGACTAATCAATGCATAGGCTGAATGGGTCAATGAACTTTTTTTTACCATCTTCATTTCTTTGTGCATGATTAAATGTGTATTTATGCACACTGTCAGTCTTTACAAATGTCTGCTTCTCTTCTGTAAGATCTATAGCTGGGAAAGGCTTTATCTGTGCCTCCTGATCCTGAACTGCTTCTTTAACCCTGTGATAAACTTACTCACCTTGCATTCTTGCCTTGATTATTTCTCTTTCACCATCTCAGGCTATTAGTTTTAATAATCATAGAGAAAGAGCAATGAGTCAGGGTTGAAAATGAGTTCAGCTTATTAGGAACTTTGCCTATGGAAATAGAGTCACAGAGCCTCAGGGTGTCAGAAGGGGAGCAGCTCAATGGCCTTGCAGTACAGCCCAATCTCCAGGGTGTCAACCTGTCCTACACCAACAGAGACTTGAGCTGATTTGTCAGGGAGGGGACTGTGGTGCCAAGATGTCATGGAAGGACCAGAGTCATTATTCACTAGAATATTACATCAATGATGCATAAGGCTCAGAAATGCAGATGTCTATCAACAGAATAATGGTGATGTTGCTTTTAAAATAAATAAATAAATAAATAAATAAATAAATAAATAAAATGTTCTCCCTGAGATCAGTGGATCTGATACACTTATGAGAGAAAAGATGGTTATTGGTCCATGTGTTCAGGTTTTACACTGGAAGGTGAAGAGTTCAGATGCAAAGTTATGCCCTAAAATTATGGCTGGCAAACTGCAACTCGCAAGCCACATGTGGCTCTTTGGCCCCTTGAGTGTGGTTCTTCCACAAAATACCACGGCCTGGGCAAGTCTATTTTGAAGAAGTGGCATTAGAAGAAGTTTAAGTTTATAAATTTGGCTCTCAAAAGAAATTTCAGTCGTTGTACTATTGATATTTGGCCCTGGTGACTAATGAGTTTGCTGACCACTGCCCTAAACCATGGCTCATATATATGCTGGGCCTGAGAGATCATCCTGACTAGTAAGATATGTTTCTCCTGGAACTCCCAGGTACACAGCAACAGGCACCCAGTCATGTAGGAAGTCCTCTGACTTAGCTTTGGCAGTGATATGAATGACATCACTTCAGCATCCTGGGTTGTTACTCGGAAGTGTGACAGTGCTTTTTAAATATCACTTTCTGATTCACTCTCATGGAAGGATTTGCAGGGAAGTCAGAAGGAACATGGAGAGAAAGCAAGAAATAGCTTAAAACGCAAAGACATCTGAAGTCTTGTGTGGAAGAAACACTGAGAATATGGCAAGTCAGATGTCTCTATAGTTACTAGATAAACTTGAGTCCAGTTGGGAGTTTATTCCTGTTCAGAAATAATACAAATTTTGGAGACTGAACATTATTTATTTTATCATTTTAAACACGTTCTGTTGACATTGTTATTGTTTCATGCTTTTAAAACAAATCATGTAGTTATTGGTTCCATTTTAACTAGTTATATTCTCCCTCCTCCTTCCCACCCTCCTTTCATCCCTGTCTTATGCTGTAGCTTCTGCTCCAGGGAAGGAATCCAGGCATTGCCTGGGAATACTCCGTGCCTCGGTGGGGCGGTGAGCAGGAGCCCAGTGCCCAGCCCAGCTACACGTGGGTCATCATCCGCTCCGAGTGCTCTGTTTCCTGTGGTGGGGGTAGGTCACTTCTCTGTCTCTCCTGCTGGTGGGCACAGAGGTGCCCGAGCACAGTCAAGCTGTGACATGCACTACACTGGTCCTCTTCATGTCCTAATGAATCATCCAAGGTGTCTGCCTGAGGGAAGCAGTGATATTTCCAGAAGCGGAGGAGAGAACAGTGATCCTAAGTATCACTTGAAAGACTCAACTACTTTCTCTGGTTCATCTGTGTTAGCATGTAGCTTTGAGGAAATCCTTTAGTGAATTCATTTCTGCTTTTCATCTAATTTAAGGGGTGTTTTTTTTTTTTTTGCAAAAATTTGTTATGAGATTATTCAAATGAAAGTCACTCAACTTATTTTATATATATATATATATATATCATGTTCCTGATGAGAAATAGAAGCTTGCATTAGAAGTATAGTGATATAGAATAAGTTTTTTATCAAATGGTCTTGTTCAAAAAATTCAGTGGAAAGAAATTGACTATAAAATTGTATACTGAAACTCATAGAGAAATTATAAGAATTTTTTTTTTGCCTCGGAGCTGAATCCTGGATGATTTCTCCCCGCTCTGCTTCTCAGCTTCCAGAAAAGCAGTTTCCCCCTGCTGTATCTTAGGGCCAGCCAATCTGGGTGATCTCTCCTTTGTAATCAGAAGCAAAGTGTTGCAGGGGAACCAGCCTAGGTCCGTGGTGGGCTAGTCTACGCGCCCTTACAGACTGCTTTCCAACTCCTATGTTCTCCCTCCGTGTCGGATCAGAATGGGTTGCTCCCTAGAGAACCCCACTATTAGCAACCTTGGGGACCCCCGTCCACTCTCTCGAATCATACCAGACCCAACAGTGGGGTGTCTGTTGGGACACAGACACCCCGCATTACCCCCGGCAAAATCCAACCTTTTTGTGGAATCCGCATATCCTCACTGGTCGGGGCCCCCACAGTTGTGGTTTTTTCAGGTCTCAGGTAAGATCCCCAGTTGCAGCACTGATGTGGTTGTAAGAGCCAGTATGTACAAGTGTTTACCTGACCGCCATCTTCCAGGAAGTCCTCAAATTATAAGAATCTTATTAAAATTGCAGTGGAAGTGACAAGAAACGACACTTCAAAAGACTCTCACAAGACAATATATGGCTTTTTAATGTTAATACTATAAGAATTTTAAGCACATGTTCAGATTATTGAAGTTGATTCACTAGAAGACATTTTTAGCTAGAGTTAGTATGGACTATCTGGTAAAGAGTGGCAAGTAAATATTTGCAAATTTAGAAACAAAATAGTAAATATTGTCTGATATTTTAGAAACAAATTTCCACTCAAGCCAATGTATTTCAGCTTTGTGTATCCTCAGTTTTAATAATTAAGAAATTAATTCAGACAATACTATATTTAAATGGTATACAAATGAGAACTTGCATTAAATAAGAATCTAATGAATGAATGAAGAAAAATAATAATGAACTCATATTCTTAATAAAGAAATGAAGAAAATGAAGAAAAACTGAAAGATTCACAAAAATATCATGGTCTAAAAAGTTAACACTATGTACTTGACATATAATATGTTAATTCTTTTCATTTTTCAGCTAAGAACAAAATATTCAAATTATATTTAAATTCTGACATTAAGAAATCCTAAGGGGAAAAAAATGTGATTCCTTCTGTACAGCTGGATAGCAAGCTATTGGCTCTAATGGCAACTGAAAAGCTCCCCACCTCTCTGTCATTCAGAAACCATTATCAGGGCCCTAGCTGGTAACTCAACTCATAAGAGCATCATCCTGATACACCAGGTTTGCAGGTTTGATTCCCTGTCAGAACACATACAAGAATTAATCAATGAATGCACAAATAAGTGAAACAACAAATTAGGAATTCCCCCACTCTGGTGTATCTTCCCTGGAGTATCTTCCTTCTTCTGATTTTTGGGTCTTCATGCTTGTGTATTGCAGGTCCACAGTATATCCAGCACTCTCTGTAATAATAACACATGTTTCTCATGGGACAATGTGCGCTCATTTGTGTAATATTTTCTAGTTTTCTGTGTAATTTTCCTTAAATTATTGTTTTATAAGGCTTTTGGCAACAGCTGGAATTAATTCTATAGTTAGAAATATTGAAAACTTGGAGATTTTGATAAAATTAGAGTCTTTTAAAGACTGGATACTCCTCTTTCAGATACTTTGGCAAAATGTGAAGATTTCAAAAAGCTTTCCAAAAAACTGGCGAGGACTGGTTTCTGAAAAGATAAAGGCAGAGTCTGGCCACATTGATCATGACACTCACCACCTCCCAGGACCAGGGTTCAGCTCTGGGCTTTCCAGTTAAAGGATATTTTCTCTGACTGTCTTTAGTCTTTGAATTGCATACTCTTCTCTCTTATCTATGAATATGGATCACTTTAGAAAATTGGCTTGATTCTGGCATTTTCACAGATTAGGTGATATTTCTTTCTGACAAACAGTTGAGTGATTGTGAGTGCTTTTGAGAAATTGCTTCACAGATGTGGCCTTAGTCAGAGAAATAATACCTGTAAAAGTTCAGCTATATGGCTGAGCAAACCCCATTCCATCAAAAGAAACTCATCTGAAAACATAGTTATCTACCACCTCCTGTAAAAAATAGAACTTGGAAAACCTATATCCTATTGGACATGTACAGTCTATGTATATTTTTATTTTCTCAGAATATTCAGATATTTGAAAAATGTCAAAGGAACATTTAATTTCATTTTTATGCCCATTATTGTTTATATGGGCTAGGAAATAAAATTTAAATTAAAATTCTAAGTATCTTTACCACCTATAAACAGATTTGACCTCAAAAATTAACTCATCAGACATCAAGTATATACTAGTTGAATAAATGAACACAAGATCTTAACCACTTACTGATTTATCAATATGCAAGACCTATGTTGATTTTAAAGATGTTAAAATATAGTGTGGAAATGCATGTATCTTAAAACCGATGGAATTCACTAATAAAAGTCATGAGGAGTGGTCAGAAAAGTAGAATATCATCAGCTGGCCAATTGGTTAGTAACACAAAGGCATGCAAATACAGTAAAGTGTGTTTTTCCCCAGTGATCTTCATTAGCCATTCACCTGCCTTTTACCTTGGGGCATGTCCCTGGGTCTTTATCTTGCACTTTGCCCTTTCATACAGGGCAGATGACCACCCGAGAAGGCTGCTACAGAGACCTGAGGTTTCACGTAAATACGTCATTCTGCAATCCCAACACCCGGCCTGCCACAGGGGTGGTACCTTGCAAAGTATTTGCCTGTCCTCCCAGGTAAGAAACACCAGGCCATCGGAACTAGTTTCATAGTTTTACAAATATACTTGGGGAATCCTAGGAGCTCCTGTGTCTAAAGGTAGAAGCACCAAGTACCATCACACAATCCCTACTAGCAAAGAGGCCAAAGTCACCAGGACTGCCTGAACAAGCGAGCATTAAAATGTTTCTGGAAAATCTTGTGAATGTCAGTGGAAGTTCTTAGAGCAGCATCCTTTTCGATTGTTTAATCTGCGTGCTGCCAGGGATGGTAGTACACTGCAGTAATAGTAAAGTTTTAGCTCTCAGCTTTCTGTCTCCTTCCTACTATTTATTTTTCTTTTTAAAAGAAAAATATTATTAGATGTATTGGGCTGACATTGGTTAATACAATTATATAGGTTTCAGGTGTACAATTCTATGTTACATCATCTGTATATTGTATTATGTATTCACCCCCTGAAGTCAAGTTTTCCTTTGACCCCATGTATCTTTTTCTCCCCTCCAGCCTCCTTCCCCTCTGATAGTCACCATGCTATTGTCTGTGCCTATGAATTTTATTTGTTTGTTTGTTGCTTTCCATTTTATACCCCACATATTAGTGAAATCAGGTGGTTCTTGACTTTTTCCATCTGACTTATATATTTCACTTAGCATGATATTCTCAAGATTCACCCATGTTGTCCCAAATGGAAGTATTTCATTTTTTCTGTGGTTTACTGAATGAAGCCAGTTAGAAGAACCCTTGTATAAGGCTTCCTAGGTTGTCAAGGGAGTATGGGTGTCTGCCGTGCACTGTGCATGCTCATGTGTCAAAAGGAGGTGCAGAACACCTGGACTCTGTCCTTCTGTCATGCTATCCTCAATACTGTTGCCCCTGGATATTTCTTACTTTTTAAAAATATATTTCTATTGATTTCAGAGAGGAAGGGAGTAGGAGAGAGAGCTAGAAACATCCATGATGAGAGGGAACCATTGATTAGTTGCCTCCTGCATGCCCCCTACTGGGAATCGAGCCCACAACCCAGGCATGTGCCCTTGACCAGAATTGAACCCAGAACCCTTCAGTCCATAGGCCGACACTCTATCCATTGAGCCAAACCAGCTAGGGCTGAATATTTCTAAATAAAGCTCAGGTTTACTGAGATGGTGCTTCGGAAGGACCCAGGAGGCAGCTGTGGTCCTGCCCTGCTCTCATCAACCATCACACCCTGGGCATGTCCTTAGTCTCTCTGCTTCTTGCTTTCTTCATCTTTTCGGGACTATGTTATATGTAAAAATCACCTGAGTAACAAATTTAATAAATTAAATTCAGACAGCCAAAGCACTTCATACAAAATAGTCTTATACATCTTGATTTTAAAAACCCATAAGCTGGGATATAGAGCCCAGGTTTGCTGAACTGAGCCACCCAGCATGAAATTGATGATTTTCCTGAAGACGGTAAAATAAAGGAGGGTGAGAGGCACTATCTGCTTTCATCTCTAACTTGTGTGGTCCCTGGTCACTTGTTCGGATAGTGATGAGGCCACTTATCAACATTTAAGGGGCAAGGGACCTTTCTTCCTACTACCGTGTTTCCCCAAAAATAAGACATCCTCCGAAAATAAGACCTAGCACATGGAAAGATAAGACATCCCCTGAAAATAAGACCTAGTGCAACTTTGAGAGAAAAAATTAATTAATATAAGACACTGACTTATTTTTGGGGAAACAGGGTAGAATGCCTGGATGGGCATCCCTGGAAAGATCCTGTACTTCCAGCCCATCTATCCCCTCGGGCCAGGGACTCACTACTTCAGATTCACTGACGTTGCCTCAGCCAGAATCCCCTGTCCTCCCTCCTAGCAGGATGCCAACAGAAGTGAAGCATGGCCTTCCATGTGTGTCCTGCAACAACTCTGCCTTCTCCTCCTCTTCCTCTCACCCCTCCATGGGTTGCAGCAGGCTTGGCTGTAGTGAGCCAGCTTTAGTCACTTGGGCAAGGGCAAACTGCAAGGTGGGTGGAGTCCAAGGATGAAGGGTGTTGGAATGATCAGAGTTACCACACCTTCCCCTACCAGTTCAGGCTTTCTTTTGAAAGGGACATGCCACTTCCTGGGGTTTAGCCCTGGTTATAAGGTCTCTGTTGGTGCAGCTAAGCCACTCTCCTAACTCCTATGTGCTTCACCTGTGAAACTTGGGTCCCAGCACTCCATTTTGGCCACTGCCTCTGGTCATGGCAGCTCATGTGCTCCCGTATCCAATTGTCCTTTTGTCTTTCTGGGACACCAGTGTTTCTACTCTCTCTGTCCAGCATGTCATGTCCTCTTCCCAGTTCAGTGTCCGAGTAGTGCTGTCATCCTTCTCTGGGGAGCTGGCTTAACATTTTCTCCCAATTCTTCCTCTTTATCTTTCCCCAGAGACCCGACTTGGCTACATCCAACTTATCACCCATTCCACACATGGAGCTCAGTTGTTAAATACTGCCAGAAAATGTACAAGCCCCTGTTCTTGCTCAAAAAAGTCACCATCTCACATAGCCACCCAGGATGGCAGCCAATCCTAACACTGTTGACCAGTCATTTCCTCCCTCCCAGGACAGTGATTTGATATTCCCTCCAGCCTCCTTCAGCATTCTTCCTCCTCCCATTCTGCACTCTGGGCCACAGCCTTAGACCTCAGAGATGGGAACCAGGAAACAACCACCCTTCTTCCCATGAACAGCCCACCTGGGAGTCCAGCCCTCACATTGTTTTTGCCATTAGTCCTGCCTCTTCCCGAAAGCTTTCCTAGAACATGTCTCTGCTTCCCCTTTGGTTTCACAATTGTTGTTTTATTCAAAGAAAGATTTTTAAATGGCAGTCAGACTTCCCCTATACTCTGTTGTAAATATGTATATATGTGGAGGCCCTAATTTCTCCTCTAAGTCACCTGTTCTTCCCATTGATCTTCTCACTGGGCCTTCCCTGGAGTTTATCCTTCTGGTTTTGAGGGATCTAGAGCCGATGACATTTCTGTGTTCTTCAATGTCCTGTATTCTGTATTTATATCCAATGTTATAGGTAAATTCTGGTAAGAGCTCTGTGTGCTGAAAGGAAAGGCATTATTCCTGGAGGAAGTGTCTGTCTCAGGAAGTTGAACCTGGTGTATGGGCATAGCAGGTAGAAAACACACTGATAGCTTGCCAGAGTCACCTAAGAAAAACCCAGAGGCCCCATCTTAGCTCTTTGATTTATGTGTCTCACATTTTTGAATATGTGCATTTTCTCCTAAAAGATAAAGTTTTGGAAGATGATATAAATCCCAGCTGGAAACCTACTGCTATGCTTTCCTGCTCAGAGAGAACTCAGGGGATACCCCAGCCAGTAGCAGGGGCTGGAGGACTAGCAGCCCGAGAGGTTCCTATGGTTCAGGTGGGACAAACATCCTGGCTCCCATCCCACACCTCTGCTTGGAGTGGACTTAGTGGGCCTGGGTGATACCAAACAGAATATGGTACGTGCTAGGCAGACAATGTGTGGTTAAAGGTGTGGTCTGCTTAATCACCAACCTGGGTGCAGTCCCCCTTTGCCTGCACGTCTTCTACATAATCCAGGGAATACAGGTTCGGATATGCTGAGGAAATCCACATAAATGCTCTTAGCACAGCCCATGTGCTAAATACACAATAAATCTTGGCTGTTTTAATTTTGCTGTAAAAGGAGAAACAAATTCACATCAGTTACTTATTTAGTCTGTGAAGCAAAACTATCAATGACGAAGCATAGAAGAATGAACTTATATTATGTATATTAATCCTCGTGGAGTTTCATTTTAACAATTGAATTGGGAAAATAGATCTTAATTTAAAAAGTTGCTTTGTTTTCCTCTGAGATGCGAGATACATTTCTCTCTTGCCCAGAATACCGACAATATTTTGTTCCTGATTAAGTGGGCAGAAAGCCCCAGTTTTATATTTCGGAACATGAGAGCGTGTTTTTCTTATTAGAGCCTGTCTCCACTGAGGTGTGGGGCCCTCTCCAAGCCCTGGTGTCCTGTGGTGTCCCTCTAGTGGCCTCCCAAAGCCAGAGTGACTGCAATAGCTCATTCTCTCACATCTCGCTCAGCGGACAGGATGGCCGGATGCAGTGGGGTGCAATCTGGTGTTCCATGTCCCATGTGTAAGGAAGGTCCCAAAAGGATTGGGGAGTTGGATCTTTAAAACATCTTAATCCACAGCCTTCTCATTTGTACTTTAAATAAAAAAGAAAGCTGCTTTTCTGGTTTAAACCTCTGACCTCCTGCATCAGCTTCCAAATGGCATGCCTGGGCAGTGTCTAAGGCTCACTCAGCTAGAGTGCTGGCAAGCTCCTGGTCATTAGCAGGATGGGGTCCCAGGACATTAATCTCTGTAGGGGGTAGAGTACTAGGAATCCAGGGGTCTCCTTGCTGGAGGAAGATGATCTTAAAAAGTCTGGCTGGTTCCAGCCTGCAGGAGCATCATGGCTAAATGACAGGGCTTAGGCAATTCCCAGCTGCTCCTCCGGAAGGCAGCTGAGTAGACATATAACTTCAGGTCTCTCCTCCTGGCACCAGGCAAGGCTGGCTGGGCAATGGCCTGAGAACAGACTAGCAGTGCACAGCACACCCCCTCCCACCGCCCATAGCTCAGCTGCCTCCATCTTCATTTTAGCATGAATCAGGCATTTTTATCTCTTGCTTTTGAAACACGAACTATAAATCACACAGATATTTATTTCAGTTCTCTTTCTCAGTTTATCTAAGTGCAGTGGCCCCTCGTGTCATTTATCTTAACTAGCTCGTTTTCAAAGCATAAACCCATAGGATGTGTGCTTTCCTGGACAGTGGATTGAAGATTCAAGAGGAAATGCTTTCCAGATGCGAAAAGGATACTCTTCCCCTCCCTGCAGTATTCTTCTAGGAATGCAGAGGAACGATTTAAATGAAAAATATTGCGATCAAATGCCTTGTTTTCTCTGCTTAGGAGTCCGTACAAAGTACCCTCTCTCTGTGATCCTCTGCACCTGATCTTTGAATAGTCATATTATCATTGCCATTACTATGGTGACTCCTTACAAACCCCTTAGCAGAATGGTTTCATTCTGTGGACTGAAACCTATTGGCAATGTTTCACTTGAGGCCAGTATTTTCATATTGTATTTTTAAGAGAAAGGAAAGATGTGGGTCAGGTATAAGGTGGCTGTTTGAATATTAATAGAATATTGAACAAGGATATGTAAAAATTCTGTTCAATTAAAAATGTTTATTTAAAACTCTTCTTTATACACCACCCTCAAAGGTGTTGATTTGCAAACCTCTCTCCCATGTAGCCCACCTGTGCTGAATGTCCATATTCAGACATCTTTCCCACCAGAGTCCTCCTCCTTTTGCCCACCTCCCCACCCTGCCTTTATAAGAGTTTCACTAAATAAAAATGTTTAAATCTCTGACCTTACAGGACTAGGAAATGTGAGTAGATAAGTACAGTGACACATATAACTTTGAAGGAGCTTTCTCTTAAGAAGGAAACCAATGATACAGGAATTTAATAATTTATTTTGCAATTCACCTTAGCATTTATCAGGTAGTATGAGATTTTTCTGACAGGTCTGAATATGACTACTACATCTTATAATTTTCTTATTCTCCTCCCCTCCACCTTGGATTTCTGTTTAAGTAGTCCTTATTTTCTTTGTGAAATTTCCAATAAACATTACATATCTTTCATTGCATTTTTATGGGCATGCATAGATTTTTAAACAATATTCCCAGAGCCAAAGATATTCTCAAACTCACTTGTTTAGATGAATTAAATTTCAATTAAAAGACAACTTTTAAGACAAGACCTCATTTTGATGAAGGAGTAGTGTTACAAAATAAAAAAATATGACACCTGAGAGTATAAAACTTTTTTATGTGCAACTTGATTTGTTTTCCTATAGGCTCCATATAATTTCAGGGCAAAATGACCTGAAGCAGAAAAAAATTCTTAATATGCTTCTGACTGTGGTCACCAGGAATGCAATGGTCACAAAGGAAAGACAACCGTCTCCTACAATATTTACATTTGTCTGGATCCAATGCAAAACAGGAATCCACGTGAAAATTCCAGTTCCACCTCCAGCTGCCACATTACTGCAGTCTTGTTACACTTTTATGTCAAACAAAATTCCAACAATAAGAGATTTTTATTTTTTATTTTGGATGTGATATTACATATTCTCTCAATTTAAAAAACACCTACAGAAAAGAATCCATATAAATTCTCAAAATTCAATACTTAATTCTAGGTGTTTGCTTCTGACATTTATTTTTTGTTTTTATTTTATTTAGTAACTGCATGCAGATCATCTTACAAAGGCATGTTGTGTTTTAAAGTTCACTATGAGAAATCATCATCCCTGCTACAACTGTCATCCCACCCCCAGTCCCACTAACCCGAAACAACAATTTCAGTTGTTTTGTCTCTCTCCTTTGGTATGTGTTCTAATATTTCTAAATAGGATACCTAATTATCATTTTTCTATTTATTGGTTTTAGAGATTATTCTCTTATCTGTCACAGGGAGGATATAGCCCTTTTGCATCACTTTTTATGACTCACATCACTTTTAACACCAACTTCCTTGGCCTCCATTCTTCCAATATGGTGACATTCCATTATTATTCACTATTCACATCCTTATTATCAGTCCTTTTCACTAAGTAGGATATCCTGATTCTGTCTTCCTATATATAAAGTTTCATTCTTTCCAAAAGTTAACTGCCTGAATTTTGTCTGCTTGGGTTTCTTTATATATATTTATAGTGTGAGGATTCATTTAACCAATATCAGTTGGATGTCTCTTATATGTCAGGCAGTTGGTATTCAGGAATAAAGGTCCCTGGCCTTGAGGAGCTTACTGGGGAAGAGACACAGTCAGCAATAAGCACAAGATATTTTTAAAAGATGGCCCATTTTGGAAGGTGAACAGATCTGTGGGTTAAAAGAAAAGATAGGGAAAGACAGAGGAGGTGGGAGCAGGGAGAGCAGGAGGTGCAGAGTGTGGGTGCCCCTCATAGAGAACAGGCCGAGGAGGAGGTGAGAACTTCACAGGCTTCTCACAGCTCTCCTCCACATTCAGACATGTCAGAGAACCTCTCAGCTGGTTTTTCTTTTGGGATCCTCATCCCTGGGGCCACCATTCTTGTTCCACCTTGAACCTGTTGTGCTGGGACTCCCTCTGTTTCTCTGTGATATAGAATATTGTTTCTTGTTTCCAGGCCATGGCCTGTCTTTGTTTACACCACATTCAGGGAACAACCTCTTTCCACTGTCTGAGAAAGTTTCCGGGAGCTGAACTTTCTCAGCTTCACCAGTGACAGAGAGTCTGAGAACAGAGTTCAGGGGGAAAATTCTCTCTCCCTTGGAGTTTAATGGGCATGACATCATTGACTTCCATCTCCTGTGGCTGCCAAGGAGTCTGCTGCTATTCTGATTACTTTTACCTCCTCCTTTTTGGAAGCCTTGGGGTCTTTTCTTTATTCCTGGGTGACTAATGTACTTTATCTCATTGTATCTTCATTCATTTGCTGAGTCCCTATGGGCCTTTCCGTGTAGTGGGAGAAAGATTTTAATACTATTCTGCTTCATTCTTTATATTCTTGCCTTTAGAATTCCTCATATATTAATTCATGTTTTAGTGTTCTTATGTTTTCTTTTCAAATTCCATCCGTTTATCTTTTCATTTGGGGAGATTTTTATTATCTTACAGATTTCCTGCTCTTTCTTGCTCATTGTTTAATACCTGACAACAAATGTTTTCTTACTTTTGTGGTCTTTGATTGTAATCTTTCTTTTAAAGCATCTTGCTCCTCTCTTTATTTGAAAATATGATTATTATTCTTCCTTTACTTTTGTTGTTCTTTCTTTCTCTATTTCTCTTCCTCCTCATCTCCCCCCACCCCCCAATTCTTCCTCTCCTTTTACCTACAGAGTCTATTCCCTTTATTTTCCTTTTTCTACTAGTTGGTTGGTGGGCTTTTCTGTTGTCTTTCATTCTGTGATCTTCTTCCATAGCCTAGCTGAGCTTATCTTTCTATTTGTTTCTAACTTTTGAGTTATGTTTTTCTCCTCTTTTTTTATTCCTCTGATTATTTAGAAGACATACAGTATATTTCTAATCATATTTTAGTTACCTATACAATTTTAAATAATATGATTAAGCTAATGTGATTTATCAACTTACAAATTAGCACATTTCTATTATCTTACAGATTTGAAATAGGTAACTAACACATTTCTACTCCTTTTATTCTCTACTAGAGGCCCAATGCACGAAATTCATGCAAGGGCCTCAGCCCTCCAAGTCCTGGCTTTGTCCAGAAGAACATCCAGACGGTTGTATGGCTGTCTGGTCTAATTAGCATAATATGCTTTTATTATTATAGATTTCTCACATTTCAGGCTCCAATCTTTATCATAAGTGCTTACAGTTTTCTCATTTCAATTTACTTTAATATAATAATCATTATTATTTACATATTATATTATATGTTATTTACCTGTATTCTTTCAATAATGATAGAATGGTATCCCACGTTATAATCTTGATCACAGTTGGATAAGCTTAATTATCTATTTAAATGGATCCAAGGATCTTGCCAGTCTTCATACAATAGCATTCTTATTCTTGTGTTCAATAGTTTAAATCTTTTCCCTATCAGCAGGACTATGTCTTGAGGAAATTGTTAAAGAAGGATCTTCTAACTCCTTGAATATTTGGGAATGTCTTCCTGTTGTTTTTCTTCGCACTTCCTTTAATGTCAGTCTGTCATCTTATCTCCTCCTTGAGGTCTTGCTTCATGGTATCTTTACTCTCTTTTAAATTTTATGACTATGTAATCTATGTTATAAAATTATATTTGATAAAGTAAGTCTTCTTCCAGAATATTTTATTATTTTCTTCATCTTTTGAGCGCTATATATTTTTTTGTACATGTGTCTTTTAGTCAGGGGAAGATTGCTGTATAATCTTCACATATATTCCATGTAAGGTTCCTTTTTCCCAATTCAGTTCTGACCTGGGCATTTGTATATAATCCTTTTATGGACCTAATTGAAGCTGGTCTCTTTCCTTCTGACCCTGTTCCTACAGTGTACGCTTTTCAAGTGCTTTCTGGAGCAAATGTAAATGATTTGTTATGTGAGTGGTCTTTGTTTTGATTCTTTTGATAACTTCACAACTTCTCAGCCATTTATTTGCTTTTGGGGAAAAGAATCTCTGCACTCCCTCACTTGCATCATCTTTCCCAAAACCTCTACTTCGATTTTTAAATTTAAAAAAGAATTTCAGAGAGATGTGCTTTTTTTTTTTTTTTAATGAAGCTATTGTAGAGTGGTCCACACCCATCAATATTTGTATGGCCTATATGTGGTTACCAAAGACATTAACTTGGAATAAGGTCTGCTGATCATGAACAGTATTATTTATCTTTGCAGAGGATTCTGCCATCTTTTTGCAGCAAATAATGCTTATGAAGGGTTTCTCCAGAATTGGCAGTCAGTTACACTGTCCTAGTGGCCATTGTGGCCCATAATTGTGGTTTGTCTCAAGTTTGCCTCTAAGTGGTGAGACTGAGATGGTCCAGAGCACAGGCGTCAGGTCAGGCCACCTGCACGGGAGTCCTGGCTCCTCCATGTGTTCCTGCATATCCTTGTGCACATTACTTATTATTTCTGCACCTCAGTTTTCATCTCTGAAATGGATATAATGATAATCCATGTAAATGTTTGTGTGAATTGAAGAGTCCACAGAGATAAAGCACCTCATTAAGTACTACCCATCCATCATCACTGGTATTGTCGGAACTCAGTAGACTAGAGGGATTTAGGATTGAATTCATCAGCCCGATTGTCTGACTGTAGATTGTTCAGGACTTGGAATATATGTATATTGATTTCTCAAGGACAATGAGATTTTGCAGAGCCCATCCAATGACATTTAATACCTATTAGACTGTAATAAACAATGAGCCATACAAAAGATACCTGTATTCAGCCCTCCACTGGTCTCACTGTTTCCAGGTGCCTTCACTTGTTCTTCTTTAGGAGACCTTTTTATTTTGTTCAAAGAATTGGATTTCCCACAGATTTTTTTCCGGTGTCTGTGAAGGCAAATGCAATTCTCTCATGGCTACTTGTGCAAATGTAGACCTTACATCATAGGGTCAGTTAGAGAAAGACATCATAGTACTGTCTAAACTACCAGACGGCGTTTTTATGTTCTGCATATGATATTTTGGCATAAATTATTATAAATGCTACACTGGTTGGCTGATGTCCCAATTTGAGTCACTTAAAACAGCTGATCTAGAGAATAAGATCTTTAAATATGTTTTTTTTCTCTCTCCCAACTCATTGTAAGAATATTGAGCATAGTACAAACTATTTAAATATAAAGAGTATTTTCTCATGTCGGTGTACATTGGATCATTAGGTTCTTTTGCAACATAGGCTAATAAATTATACCAATTATAATACAGCAAATATGATTAATTAGATACCAGTATAGTACATTCCTCCTCACACCCCCTTCATCTTCTTGCATCAGTGTTGTTAAGAGCAGTAGATAATAGGACATTCACAACATGATTTATCTGATGGCTTTTGTGATCTAATATCTGAAGCTTTACAATGGAGAGTTGAAGCCAAAGAACATGACAATATTTAACTAATTATTTAGTTAACTAAATAACTCACTATATTATTTAATTAATTATTTTTAAAAGCATCAAAACCATTATTACTAATACATAAGACCCACCAGATAGGAAAGAAATTCAGCCAAGAGAATGAAAAATAATTAATCTGTGGGTGTGTTGAAGAATGAATGCAACTGTAAAAGGTAGTTTTATAGGGATGGAAGCCAGAGGTTACAGAAATATTATTCTAGTTACTCTGTGTGTTCATTTTCTGGTTCTGATTAATCTCCTCCAAGTGCCACAGTGAGAACTCCTCCCTGCAGAGAATGGAATGTTCCAGCCTCACCACGAAAGATGACCCCAACATCAAATGTTAACTGTATATTTTTGGCAACCACCTGGCCTAATAGAATCAATTGGTCAGAAAATCATCTATAGCATGTGGTGCCTTCACACCTGGGCCTCAGTTTGGAAACTGTTCGTCAGAATATGAGAAAAAATGTAGAAGTTATTAGAAACTATTGTAAAAGTTCTACTGTCATTTTATAGGATCTATGGTAAATATTCATGTTATGTCTTAGGTTCCCCATCATTCATTTGTCATCAGTGCTTTCATGAGTTTAGGGGGGGTGGGAATCAAGGAAATGAGATTCTAGTTTTATTTGGTTTTTGTTGTGGCTAGTAGATCAAGTTCTACTGTCATTTTATAGGATCTATGGTAAATATTCATGTTATGTCTTAGGTTCCCCATCATTCATTTGTCATCAGTGCTTTCATGAGTTTAGGGGGGGTGGGAATCAAGGAAATGAGATTCTAGTTTTATTTGGTTTTTGTTGTGGCTAGCTCGTGGACTCAGTATAACCGCATAACCATGATGTTCTTACTGTCTCTCTCTACTACTTTTTAGCAAAGAATGTGTCTGAAACTCTGCATAGGATACTGACCTTGAGTCTGTCCATGGTGTCAATTTGCTTGCAGATCTGATCTGTGTAAAATATGGATTCAATATGTTTCTTTGAGTTCTCTTAAAACCAATTGGATTTATGACAATTCCTGGTAACCTTGGTATATAAACCTTCCATTGATGGCCCTAAGTGACTAATCCCACTTGGCTGGCCGAGTACATAAGCCACAGAAACTGAGGGGCTGCGGTCTGGGCTCAAACTGTCCAGATCCACTGGACAGGGTCACCTGGAAAGCATTCTTAGAAAACTGACTCATGAGCCTGGAGAAGCTCATTTCAAAGTATTTATCTAAGAATGAACATCCAAGAAACCCTAAAGCAAAATGCCAGAAAAGCCTGAAACTCTAGAAGGAGTGATGCCATCATTTTAAAATTCTTCTAAAAGGAAGCCCCGGTGAGGAAAGTTCAACTCCTGTAATAGAAGGGGAAGCTGACGTTCCTTCCAAAAGAAAAAAAAAAGTGAGGATCCAAAGAAAGTGAGTTGGAACAAGTGGTTAGTGAATCTTCCGTGACTTAAATTATACTTTGCACTTTGAGAGATGCTTATTAAACCATCTCCTGTGGGAAGGTCATTTATTTTAAAGAAAGAAAAGTGAACCGCAGTTGTGAAATGTTTAAATTTGTGAGACACATAAGCTTTCCCTAGAGCACCACTAATAGGCTCTCTTGAGAAGAAGGAAAAGATATTTCAGATGTTATAGAAACTTTGGGTGACATGATGACTAAGGGAAAATCATTTGGAAAGAGCACGGCCCTCCCTAAGTATTTTGACACTGATTCAATATTGAATCATGAAGGACTTTTCAAAACACTATTCTGTGTGGATATTTAGTCACAAAGTAGAAACGCACAACTTTTACCTATAGTAATTCTACACTTAGGTGCATATGAAAAGAGACACATACCAAAATTTGCAACTATCTAATTAAGATATGTACCGTATTTTTCGGACCGTAAGACGCACTTTTTCCCCCCAGAAGTGGGGGGGAAAAAGTCCCTGCGTCTTATGGTCCAAATATAGCCTACACATATACTTTAAAAAAAAAGTTTTTTTACTTGCCCGGCTCTGTGTGGTCTCTGTGTGCTTGCCTGGCTCTAAAATGTTCTAAATGCTGCTGTTTACTTTACAGGGTTGATTACATGTGTTTATGACTGTGATGTTGGGTTTTAATGCACATAAAATATTTTAGGACACTATTTGTTTCAGAATCTTTTTTTCTTCATTTCCCTTCTCTAAAAACTGGTGCGTCTTATGGTCCGAAAAATATGGTACATTTTTCCTAGTACATTTTAGCGCTAAGCAATATTAGGTAACTATCTCACATTAGGCTTTCCCCCAGCTAAACAGCTAGCCTTGTAGAAGTGCTAATTCATTGAACAGCACACAGCAGTAAGTTGTCCCTCTCCCCTGCCCCCGCAAAGCCAGCAATGAGAGTCCAGGTCCCAAAGCTGCACTCACTGGGCTCAAATCCCAGCCCATACCTTTTCCATGACCTTTCTGCACGTCACTCTTGTTTTCTCTGAAGTGGAATAAAGAATAAGATCCACCTTATTGGTCTGTGGGGAGAATTAAACAAATTTATAGCTCTCAAAGATGTAGAGCTCCAGCTTGGCTTTCACTTAATTGAATTTGCACTCTACCTGTGAGATGCTGGTTCCCTCCCTGTTGCTGCAGTGTGTGAAGCTTCATTCGGACTCTTTAATATTCAAATCAATTATGTTAGAAAATCAAAATTTGAAATGTAGGGATTTGTTGCTGGGTTTGTTGTTGTTGTTGTTGTTGTTAACAGCTGTCTCTGACAATGGGGTAGTGTGTTCTTTTCTTCCTAATAATCTGCTTTGGCTGCACTCAAAATAGGTCTAACACTCCAATGTACCTATCTGTTAAGATGTGCTGTCTACTGCCCATAAGCCCATCGCTTCCTGGTTTCTGCAGATGTGTTTGATCCTATTATTTCTAAATGGAATTGGTTATATCTGGGATTGGCAAACTGTAGCCTATGGTGATTCTGAAAGTCAGGTCTTATTGGAACACGGGCATGCCATTAGTTCCTGCATCATCTCTGGCTGCTTTCCCTCTGCCATGGCAACACTGAATGGTTGCAGCAGAGAGCATCTGGCCCACCAACCTAAAATATTTACTATCTGGCTATTTAGTAAAATGTTTGCTAACTCCTGAGCTAGATGAAAATGTTTTCCCAGGAAAATGAGTGTCTTAAGGAAAATATTGTTTTTATTATCTTTCACTCTTTTTAGGGCAGAATAACAGTGTTAATATTGTTACAGCAACATATTCCAAATAGTTCAGAAAACCTGAATCTGGTTTAGGTCCATAGTCTTTCTATAATTCATGTTAAGTATATTGTACAGTGACTTAAATGAGGAATTGATTCCATCTTCTCAGCAATTTGGGAAACATGTTGTATCTTTCCTTTATTAGGAAAATGGTGTTTTCAATCTAGGACATTTTTTAAAAATAAAAACATAAATTAGGTTAGTAATCATTAAATCCATATAATATGCAGCTTCAGTTTATATGGCTAGTTTTTACTTCAAGTGTAGCATTTCCTAGCCAGCTATCAGAATGTGTAGGCATTGTGGGCAGCCTCCAAAATCTGTGGATGGGTCAGCAGGTGGGAGACTCAAGGAAGAGTTTATTCTATAGTTCAATTTTGAAGGCCATTGGCTGGCAGAATTCCCTCTTCTTCTGGGAAAGGTCAGTCTTTTTCTATTGAGGCCTGCAACTAATTGGATAAGGCCCACCTATGTTATGGAGGTCAATCTGCTTTGCTCAAGTCTACTGATTTAAAATGTTAACCATGCCTAAAAAATACCTTTTCAGAAATATCTATAATGTTGGAGCGAATATCTGGGTACCATGGCCCAGCCAAGTTGACACATTAGATAAACCATCACCTAGATCGAGTCAGATGTACAGGAGGATGCAGCTTAGTTGGAGAATCAAGGGGTAGAATCTGTGATTTGGTGAAATATAGGATGGTCAGGGGAAAGGACACCTGGAGGGTTTCACTCCCTAGTATGGGCACAAGGGCAGGAGGGCAGAAATGGGGACTGTTGGCTCCAGTTTCCCATCACATGCAGATGGACATGCTTTGTGGACATCAATGGGGAAAATTTGGGGGTTCTCACAGGTCAATAATAAATAAATAAATAAATAAGTAAGTAAATAAATAAATAAATAAAACACATACACTTCAAATTTTTATTTTCATGCTAAGTTCATAAGTATGCATCCATTTGATAATTTTTTTTAGTTATGGCCAAAACCTGCTTTGAGTTGGAATCTGATTAATAAAAAAATAATAAGTGGACTATTTTGCATAAAATATACCCAATATCTATGATGTCCAGTTTGAGAATCTTTTTTTAAAAAATATATTTTATTGAATTTTTACAGAGAAGAAGGGAGAGGGATAGAGAGTTAGAAACATCAATGAGGGAGAATCATTGATCAGCTGCCTCTTGCAAACCCCCTACTGGGGATGTGCCTACAACCAACATACATGCCCTTGACCGGAATCGAACCTGGGACCTTCCAGTCTGCACGCCTACACTCTATCCACTGAGCCAAACCGGCTTCAGCCAGTTTGAGATTCTTTAAAGAAGAGTGAAACTGGTCATATTCATTCATTATTCATTCAAGTATAAAATTAGTTTTAGTTTTTAATTTTTCTCTACATTTTACTTGGTCTCAGCCTAAGTAAACAGGATTTGATTTAATGACTAGTCTTTGCTGAGTCATTCTAAAGATCCAAATTTGTTTTCTTAGAAATAAGCTTCTCATTTTTCATGCTCATATTTCATCAGGCTACACCAAATTTAATTTTATTACATAATTCCAATAACAAATTCAGCTGGGAGAAACAGATTAGAATGTAGGCTCAGCTGGTTCCATGTGTTCCTGCTTGTCAGTGGGTGGCAGCAGAAGGATATTGACAACCATGGGCAAGACTGGCCCTCATGTGGTGCTCAGCATGGCCTGGGCAGGGGCTGAGTTTTTTCACAAAGAGAATATGACGCCCAATGAGTCTATTGGGTCAGTTCAGATGAATAAATAAGAGAGCTACTCCTGCAATGAGATATGGACTAAAGGCAGAGAGGAGAGGCATGTCTGGTATCCAGAGAAGAGAAGATCAAATCTAAAGGAACCACAGGACAAGTTGATTCAGGGAGTGTCCCACTGCTTTGCCCTCCTGAAGACAAAACCAAGGAGTCTTATGTAGGAAGTTATATTGACTCTCCCCAGTGGAGAACCTCCAATCTGCTTGGACAGTAGGATGGATTAAGAGGGATCCTTTTAACCTAAATGATGTCCCTAGTTATAAATCCATCCATTATCACAACCTTTTGTGTCCAAGCATAATGTAAGTTTACAAAGACCTTGCACCATGAAGCCACTCTTGGATAAGAATATCTCCCCAGCACTAAAGTTGGGTGGTTTGGGAGACTTAGAAAAATGCTAGTATTGGGCAGAGTTAACTTTTACTTCTCAGTGTTCTTCATATCAGGGTTGGACTGGTCAGTATACTAGGAAGCAGCTCTGGTCCATACCAGCTCTTCAGCCACTTTGGTTCCGAGGTAGTCTTTCTTTGGGAAGGAGGCTAAGCTTGCATGACTTTACACTCCCAGAAGCTCAGTCTCTGGGTGTGGGTATAGGAGCTGACCCAAAGTACAGTCTTAAAAACCAAAAGGGCTACTCTCAGCCAAGGCACTGGGCCACCTGAGTAGACTTATCTAATTCACCAGTAACAAGGAATGAAGGTGTCTGCCTTCCTCCAGAAGAACCTACTCACCAGGCTTCCCACTGCAACTTTATTAAATATCCTAGTTCTCCTAACAGTTAAAAAATAACATCAATATAACTTGATTATTAGGGAGAGAGGGAAGATAGTGCCCATCTGCAGGGGCCCATGTCCTGGACTGTCCTAAAGAGCAGGATGTTGCATTTAGCAGTCATGTTTCCAACCCTGCTGGTCATCTTAATCGTCAGGCTGGGGAAAGGATGGCTTTGTCAACATTCACATTCCTGACCCCAACCTCAAATTAGTAATTCCTGCAGAATGAAGGAAAGATTAGGAACACCTGGATATGTGAGAGCCCTGCCAGCCAGCTGTGGTTTGAAGAACACTGTCAGTGCCATCTGGGTACAGGAGCATAGAACAGGGTCCTCTCAATCCCTATGTACTATCCTTGAGCATGAAAATTTGGAATGTTAAACCTGATAAAGTGGAGGAAGGTACCTCCTATTCACTCAGTACTTGATTTCAGTTGCAATCTACTCTAGATTGCTAACTTGTCTACTCTATGGAGTCACTGCCCCAGTACATTATAATCCAGAGCAAAGATGTTTGTAATATAAACAGTTGATTACCTGGTTGGGTGTTGAATGGGTATGGAAGAGGAGCAAGAGGAAGCTATCTTTGAATCTGATGATGGAAAAGATGCTCGTTCTTTTGAGTAGAGTAGGGTGGACACTTAGAGCAGCATTGGGTGGGGGGGCACTCCTGACCCCTCCTCTTATTTACATCTTCCAACTACCTTGGGGACTGTCCTTTCTTCTTGGGGCTCAGTTGCCCAAACATAAAACACAGTCAGTAAAATCTATCATTTTTGAGCTCATTTCCAACTCTAACCCTCAGCCTCCTTTTTTCCAGTACTCTGTGTAAACTATATTGAGGAGCAACCACACAAAGAAGCAGAACTTCATTCACACTTGAATCTAATGATTTCCTTTTCTCTTTTATGACCTGAAGTCTATCATTTGAGTTTATGGGATGCAAACACCCTCCGTGGTCTACAGAAAGAAAAACCTCAGAAGAAGGATTTTTGCTGAAACAGGGAATTGTTGAGGCTGTTTTGAACAGTGAGGTCAAATTCTTTGGTCTCTGTGTCCCTCATAATTTTGTTTTCCCTGTCTCCCCAAGTAAATGAAAGCTCTGTAGATCTTACTGATTCTTCCTAAGATAACATCTGATGACAGGATAGCGAGACAGGAAAATCTGGTAAAAATAGCATGTTGGCCCCCTAATAATAAAAATTCACATACCTCTGGCTTCTCACAGTCCATAAAATTAGCACCCACAGTGCTTCCTTTGTGGGGAGCTTTTGATGTCCTTCAGTTTAGCTTGGTGTGAGTCAGAGAAGAAATGCTGCATTTAAAGATGAAAACAGCTCAGTGCCTGTGTCTGTCTCATTATAAATCTCTTCATCAGTCTCACAAGTCCACAAAGTGGTTTGCCTTTTGAGGCTGAACAAATGAAATAACAGTCAAGGTACATCTTCGAAGTGCTGACGGCAAAAGCCTGCAATCCCCATCCGGGTCTCCTGTTTTCTGAAGTCTGCCCCTGACTTGCTACTTAGTGGTCAGTAGTGGTCTCAGTTCTGACGTGAAAATCAGGCAATTCCAAGCATTGCCCCTAGAACCTCCTGCAAGCAGACCATGGTGGAGGGAATGAGTGAGTGCCCGGCCCTCATTATTCCAATGTGCTTACCAGTGAACTTTAGTTGGATTTGGAGACAAAGTACATTGCTCTGGAAGGTAGAGCGTGTGAGCAGAGCACTATCTATTTGTCCTATAACTCTGGCTACATCGACACCATTCACTTGCACATTTGGTTACCAAGATCATTGGTAGAGCTAGTTTTCTGCCTCTGAACTTGCCTGGAATATAGCTGGTACCATCTGACACTGATGAAATGTCCTTTGACAGACCAATAATGCATTCCAAATCAGCAGATAGGGAAGGTAGGTGAAGGGCTTCTGGCCATCTGCCAGATGGGCTCATAAAAGCAGTTTCTCTCCTTCCTCATCCTCCCATGTTCTCTGACCTCCACTGCTGTGCTGTCAGCTTACAGTTCTGCCAGGCCCTCTTTAAGTTAACTTACCATTTCCCAATGAAAAAAGCAGACATTTCAAACTAGCATCTGTTTATTGTTGAATCAGCATTGTTATCTTAAAAACATTTCATGTATAAGAAAAGTGTGGTAGAAATAGAACAATCGATGCCGTCTTGAAAATCAAAGAGAATAAGCAGAAAAAGAAAACAACTGTGAATGAATTCTACAATGAAATGAGCAGTTACTTGCTCTCTGAGTCACTCACTGATGTGAGTCTGTGACACTCCTGACTGGCACAGTTGGCGAAAGACCGGGCACTGGTCCACGCCAAGACGGGTGTTCTCTGAATCGGAGGGTAGTTACAGCATGTGGCTGTCTGGGTGGTGTTTCAGGACAAGGTATCTTATTAAAGCCAAACAAACACTCTGTGGGAAATTTGCATTTTTCAAAGGAAACTTTAAATAACCAAAACCAAAACCAAAATGTTAGTATTATTTTAATGTAGAGGGTAAAGTCATTTTTATTTAGAAACAACTAATGTCTGTGACAAATAGTGATATTGAATCTTGAACGAGTGGTGCCAGGAAACCCTGCCCAAAATGTTGAGAGTGACAGCGGTCAAGTCCATCACCTCTCCCAGCAGTACTCTCTGAAAGTGTGCCCGACAAGAGCCATCCAGGGCCAGGGAAGCACAGACAGTGGCTGGGTAGCTGAGTCTTCTTGATCTGGGTAATTCCAGCTGCCTGCTTTGTTCTAGCTGGCAGGCAGACAGGAAGATCAGAACAAAGTGGGGTAAGTGCGGCTCCTGGTTTGCTTCTGAACACACCTGGCATCTGCTCTCAGAACCCTCCAAAAGCATGGGAGTCTGTGCAGATCTTGACTCTACCATGAGCTGAAATTAAGACCTTTCCCCAGAGCTCTGCCTGTGAAAGGAAACAGACACTCAGCGTTTCCATGTGCTCTGCGAACGATCTTGGTTCAGGAGGAGTTCTTAATGACGGGCAGTTAACAGAAGGGCAGAGAATGGATCGACCTAGTTGGAACAGCTTCAGGTGGTGGAGACAGAGGACTTAACGAGGGGGTGGTGAGAAAAGCCTGAGCGCAGCCAAGACGGCTTTGCAGCCCCTGTGTGGACACAGCAATTAGAATTTACAGGTCTGCAGGGCTGAGAGAGCAAACGCAAGAAATGGGAGAAAACATAAAAGCAATAGGAAACAACTGAGAAGCTCCAAAGGCAGAAGCATCACAGCCAAGAGGCTCAAAACCTAAGTTTCATAGCAAGGAAGGAGGCATAATTTACGTGATTTAACATGAAATAAAAGATAGTCATTTTATTGACCCTAAAAAATGGGAGCATTTCCACAGTTGAAATGGAACAATGACTATAAGCCCAACATTGTTTGTTTTTTATGAGAACAAAACTTTGTATTATAGGGATTTTTTGTAATAGTCTTAGACACATAATAGAATTTCTTCAGGAGCAACCTTGGTATAAAATAGTTCAAGAATTCTACAAATGAAAGTAAGTAAAAATTGTCATGACACAACTCAGCCTAAAGTGCAAGGGACCCAGCAGGGCCCTGCATAGCTGGGGGAGGTCACTTCTGCTTCCCATCCAGGAAGTGTCACCATCTTTGCTCTCTCTCCACCACTGATTTGTCCTGAGAACTTTCACAAGAGACAAAAAACTGGCTCTGAAAATGGGGCCCATTTGAGAACTTGAGGAACGGCCCCGCCATTTTGCTCTTGGCAGAACAGCACACGTGGAGCCGGCACAGCCTTGGTGGTCAGGGCGCTCCTGTAACATGGAGCCCAATCTTTCTGCCTGATTCCTTTTTTAGATACCTCGGTCCATTCATGAAATTAGAGACTCTGAAAATGTTTTAAAAAGCTTTGTAGTATAGGAAAAATTCTTGTTCTAGACATTGAATTGTCAAAACGCTGAATGTAAAGGTTGTATATACTGTCTGTCCTCAATCATGTAACAAAGGAGAAAGAGAGAGAGAGAGAGAGAGAGAGAGAGAGAGAGAGAGAGAGAGAGAGAGAGAGAAGGCACTGGAAGAGAATGTGTGGGACTAAGAGCAATGGTTATCTGTGTGTCTTTTTCTTGATGGCTTTCTCTGTATAACTCGGGTCCACACACTTCAGTCCTCACAAAATGTTTCCCAATGGTATGAGTGTCTCTACCAAGTGTTCCTGCTGCTGCTTTGGGTCCTCAGCCCAAGTGTGACTTTTGGGTTCTGAGTGGGAGGAGAGGATGCAAGTCCTGAAGCCCAAGGATCAATGGAGACATCATCACAAATCCTCCATTTACCTCAAGACTCAGGAGGAAATCACTGTTACTTTAATTTTTACTCAAAAATGCTGAAGAACTGCAAAGTGGAGGCTTCATTTGGAGTCCGATTCAAACACACAGATTAAATTAAATTACGACATTTATGATACAATCTGGATTGGAACTCTGAATATATAGTGATATAAGATCATTGTCAATTTTAGACACCGTTAATAGTTTTGTGGCTATATTAAAAAACAAAGAATCCATATCTTTTAGAGATGCATATTAAAGTATTTACATGTTGGAATTTGCTTCAAAATACTACAGGGGGTAGGGCATAAATTGATAATTGTCAAAGTTGGGTGGATGGGACACAGAGGGCCTTTACTTTTGTATATGTGTAAAGTTTTCCATTTTTAAAAAAGGAGCTAGAGGGGAAACTGTGTTAAAGAAAGTTATTTCCTAGTACAGGTGGACCCTGAAAGCTAGGGCAGGGGGAAGAATGACAATTACAAAGTGAGAATCATCTACAGTGGAGATGGCCTCTAAAAAATAACTGCACATGTAGATTGTAGGTGAACAATAACGTCAGCGACTTCCTGGATAGACATGCACTCCTCTCGGGTAGAGGTGGCACCGTTCCTCATTGTAGGTCTCTCTGTCCCCTCCCAGTTGGTCCGTGGGGAACTGGAGTACCTGCAGCAGGACATGTGATGGAGGGACGCAGAGCCGAGTGGTCCAGTGCACTCAGCGAGCCCATTACAGAGCAGAGCGGGTCTCGGCCAGCCTGTGCCCACAGCCTGTCCCTGCCAGCCGACAGGCCTGCTGCCCCCAGAGCTGCCCACCCACTTGGAGTGCTGGGCCCTGGGCTGAGGTACCTTGGGCTGGGTTGATATAGGGGCTGGGGATGGCAGCAGAGATCCTCTTATGCAACACGGAGCTGGGTTTTCACCAGGACTTACAGGGCCTGTGACCTAACCCCTCCTTTTCCCCCTGTGCCCAGCAAGGTCTGAGCATTTTTTATTCCTTGCTGGGAGCTGAGACTTACTCTCCCTATGCAGTGCTCACGAACGTGCGGGAAGGGATGGAGGAAGAGATCCGTGGCCTGTAAGAGCACCAACCCCTCAGCCAGAGCGCAGCTGCTGCCTGACGCCCTCTGTAGCTCAGAGCCCAAGCCCAGGACTCACGAAGCCTGTCCGCTTAAGCGCTGCTACAAGCACAAGAAGCTGCAGTGGCTTGTGTCTGCCTGGTCCCAGGTAGGTGCGCCTGGTCTCAGAGAGATGCACCTGGTCTAGACAGAAGGTTGACCAGCTCTCCCCTGAGGACTGCATCTCTTCACCTGGTTTCACTGCTCCCCTTTCCTCGCCCTACCACTGCCCTGCTCCTCCTCCTCCTCTTTTTGCTCCAACTCTGCACCCCCATTCGGGCCACCATCTAAACTGCAGCCAACATTAAGGCACTCTACTCCTAGACATGTCCTTTAGTTCCTGTGGGTGCTGTAGAAACACAGACAGACAAACTGAGTATAATTTGTGGGCATCCAGGTGGCAGTCCTCAACCTGAATATTTAACAGTGTCCTTGAGCAGTGCATCCACAAGGTCATCACACAGTTGGTGCAAAGGTGAGGAAGAGTGGGTAAATGGGGTACAAGTTAGAGAGTAGGTGATATTTATTGTGCTCACAGTGGGGTCATGGGGATCCACCTAATCCCAGAACAGCTGCAACCATTTCCTAGGAAAGGCTTACACAACACAGAGCCAGAGGTGAGTACATTACCATGGGAAAGTCAGAGGACCCAGGCTGTTTTCAGAGACCATGTCCACACTCAGTTCTTATATTGGAGAAGACACTGCTCATGTTGGGTTTGCTGGAATCAAAGCCTTGTGCTGCTGAAGTCCAGAAGCCCTGTTATTGGCATTATTTGGGGACTTCCCTGACCCTATTATACTGGGACTAACAGAAGTTTGGAATGCTGAAGGCTTTATGACTAGCTTTGGCCCAATTGAGGGCTGGGACAACCTGTGAGGGTGCAGTCAGAACTGCCGCCACTGCCCAGCACAGCCTCCCACACTGGGGAGAGGGCGTCAGAACAGGTGTGGGAGCTGCCTGAGGGGCATGCCTGGGCTCCTTAATTATGCTGTGGTGTACGTCAACTCAGAGGTGGTGTCAGTAAACCCCAGAAAGACACCAGGAAACTAACATGGCACAGAATGACAGTAGCACCTAACCAAGTGGGAACGGGCATTGAGAGACCGCCTCCGTAATCCCAGAGCTGTCTGTTTCCACGGCACCTGTGAAAGGAAAGCCCCTAGATCCTGACCTCAAGTGCCTCTGGGACAGACAGAGGATCTCCTCCCAGCCCACACCTGGAATGATGCCTTCATCAGGGTGGGGCATGAATCAATAAAGGGGTGGCTGTGCCAACCAGGGCTTTTAATCCCATTCAGACACTGTTTCAGTTTGCTACTGAAAAGTAAAACCACTATCGTTCACTGAAGCAAGTGCCATGGCTGAGGGAGAACTCCAGGTTCTCTCACCTGGGACACAGGAATGTCGGCATCTCCTAGGACTGAACCATACTCCTTAGGAGGCTGAGTCCATAGGAATGAAGTGAGTGGGGCTGTATAATCTGTAGGTGTCCAAGTGGGTAGTCCTCCCCCTGAACATTTAACAGAAGGAGAGAGAGAGAGAGAGAGAGAGAGAGAGAGAGAGAGAGAGAGAGAGAGAGAGAGAGAGAGAGAGAGACCCAGTGCCTCTCTTCAGTATAGCCACAGGAGGCAACTAAGTAGTCTCTAATTCTAAGCTCTGCCTCCATATTGGCGTCAGGATACCCACAAAGCACACCTGTAAGCCACACCTGACCTCAAAGAGTGTGAAGCCAGAACCTAGACAGATATGGCCAACCAGGCTCCTCATATGCAACCTGCAGACACTGCAGAGTAGATGGAATCACCCAGGGCCTCAACATCACCCATTCCTCCAGCACAGCTCAGCAACTTCAGACTCTGGGACTGCTCTCCTGAGAACATTCGAGCCCGGCCAGCCCTCTGATACAAACAGCAGTGTGCCTTGGGCTTTTGTGTCCTCCCTGCATAACCTGCAGATGCCTCCTCTGCCTATCCCCCTGGTTGGCCCAGGGCCCATTCTGCATGTGCCAGGTATCCTACAGCAGTGACAGCTCAGGCTTGGAGCTCCCCTCCATGGAGAACAAGTGGACTTGCTCTTGCTGTCTTCATGGGAGCACGGGGCTTTTTGGGGAAATTTTTTGAGCCCTGGGTTTCTTTTGCCTGCCTCTGCTTTAGGGTCCAGCTTCACACTGCGGTCATTGTTAACCCATGGATCTCTGTGGTTCACCTCATGTCCTGTGTATTAAATTTCAGTGCACTCTAGTATCAGCTATAGCCCAACATTTTGATTTCCCAGTGAAATAATTACTTCAGAATTACTCCTTCCATAGTTTTGATTGCCTTGCCCCCAAACTCAAGGCCACTATGGTCTTAAAATATTCCTTAAAAAAAAAAAAAAAGGGAAAAACATCAATGTGAGAGGGATACATCAATTGATTTCCTCCTGCTCATCCCCCACTGGTTATGTGCCCTGATTGAGAATCAAACCAACGACCTTTCAGTGCTCAGGTCAACACCCAATCAACTGAGCCACACTGGCCAGAGCCCTCCTTTTGTAATGATAAAATCTGTGATGCCTTTAAAATGCCAATAAAGTTCATTAAATGTTTACACTCCTATAAAACTTCAAACTGATATAATCAGAAGATAGTTTAACTCAATTATTTTCTAAGAGACAGCCGCCACAGAAGAAATATTTTTCACTCACATCTTTTGTTTACTTTTTGTTTTTAGTGCTCTGCTACATGTGAAAGGGGAACACAGAAACGATTCTTAAAATGTGCTGAGAAGTACATTTCTGGGAAATACCGGGAGCTGACCTCAAAGAAGTGCTTGCATTTGCCGCAGCCTGACCTGGAGCTGGAACGTGCCTGTGCCCAGTTCCCTTGCCCCAAGCACCCCTTGTTTGCTGCCACAGGCCCACCGCGGGCCAGCTGGTTTACCTCGCCCTGGTCTCAGGTAGGGGCCCTGCTTCCCACCTTGGCATCTGGCACAGGCAAGGAGTTTCTGGGAGGGTATCAAAACCCACTAAGCAGTTCCTGACCTTCTCTCTACGGTGTGTGCAGGTGCCTGTGTTTCTTGGTGCCTGTAGCTTTCAAAAGAGGGTACTCTACAAAAGCTGCAGAATCTTTTAGGGCATGTGTGCTTTGTTCTTAACAGTCACCCAATTAAGCATTGGAGAATGTAATGTTTTGGGTAAATGCTAGTCAGAATTCCCAGAGATGAGTGAATGAGAAAGAAACTGGGAATGAGTAGGTGGTTGTGAGATTATACTAGATTTACTACAAATTAAGTGAGAATAGGGGTCAAGACAGCCTGGAATGTCATGTCCTGCCTGGGACTTCAAACTCAGGTTGCCCAGACCCAGAGAGATAGGCAGGATGCTCTTAGGGCCTTTGGTGTGTCCAGCTCCCTGCCCCTACCACACTTCTTCACCTCTAAGGAGAATTCTGCTATTATTCTTGTTAACTCACTCTCTTCTTGTTTTCTGCCTAGAACTCCTGGCAGCCTTCACACTGCTGAGCTCTGTCCCTTCTCTGTCTGTGGTCCTTCTCCTCTGCCCTTAGTTTTGGATTACTTCATGTCCCAGAACCATGCCCTCACTCCTCTGTCTCAGTTCTGTACAGTTGACCCTCACCAGTGGGGCTCCAGGGGCTGACCCTGCCTAACCCATCCCAGCTGGCCAAACCTGGTACACCTGCACTACTTGCTTCTGCCCAGGAGGGGTGATTTTCTTTTTTTTCTTTTTTTCTTTTTTTTTTTTTTTTTAGTCACTGCAGGGAGGGGAAGGGAACATTTTTTGTCTTTCTAATTGTTGACCAATGAGCCAGCCTTCTTTGCAGAGTGGAGGCCCCATCTCTGACTTTGTCCTTTTCGAAGAGATGAAGGTGGAGAAAGAGTGATGTAGTGTGCAGTGGTGACAAGCCTGTGTGTGCCCCTCTGCCAGACCCATCCTGTAGAGCACATGTGTCAAACACAAGGCCCGCGGGCCAAATCCGTTCCGCCAGGCCTTGCAATGTGGCCCGCACCGTGCTGTCATCACTGCACTCCGCTGCGTTTCCATCACAATGACAGTTTATGACTGTTCAGTAAACCATTCGGCCCGCGATTTAGGCTGGATTTTAGATTTTGGCCCCTTCTCTGATTGAGTTCGACACCCCTACTGTAGAGGGTCCTCAAAATCATACTCGCACACCCTGGGGAACACTCTTGGATTCTCTGTTGGGAGCCTCACTGCCTTGGGCATCAATAAAGTCAGTAGCAAGGACTAACACCTGCTGGGAGCCATGCCCCTCATCTGCTGGCACTGTGCTAGGCATTGTGGGACTCCTAACTCATTTGTCCCTCCCAGCTGCACCATGAGGGAGGTAACACTATCACCCCCATTTTACAGATGAAGAAATTGAGGCACAGAGATTCTGGTGTCAGATTCAGCTCACAGTCACCAGGCACCTCTCCCTGGTCCTGACATCTCAGCTTGGTCCCAGGGACACACTATTTTATCTCACTTCCACTCTGGGCAGCAGAACACAGACCTGGTCAAAGCCCATGGTCATCATGGGCACATGGCGGAATCTTGGCTTTTAAAAGGCAAATTAAAATAATGTCATGCATGACCACAACTTCTGGTTTTCCACCTTATAATCATCTTGATCCTTGACCAGGATGTCAGAACCCTATTAGGTAACATTTCCTTCAACACATCCAAGTTCAAATCCTAAATTTATCAGAAACACAGGAGTGTTACACCAACAAATTGTCATAACACTTGTATGCACTCAGAGCCGCCAAGCTGGGCCTTCGATAATTCTAGCAGCTGATCCCAAAAGCACTGGGCTGATGTCTGTCTTTTGTCAGTTCCAAAGGAACTTTCACAGGTCTTTGTCTTTCTTCAAAAATATTTCTCAGAATATCAACTCAATACCTGTTGCCATAAAAATGACCCAGCTGGCAGCATTATCACAGCTTTCCCTATCCACACAGTTGTTCTTGCCTAAACAATGTCTGCTTATCCTATCTACCCATTTTCCCAGTTACTCACTCATCATGCCAAACTCTCCCTAGGAGCCTGCACTGGACACAGGATGGGGATGGCTCTGAGCTCTCAGCATAACTCACCCATCCCACTATGAGTTGGGGTAACCCCAGGTAATGTGCCTTACTCCCCAAGTTCACTGAGGGAAAAGCTCTGGGGTCCTGTATTGGAAGAAAGCATGGAAATAAAGTAGACTCTGGAGTGGAGACCCCTCTCATGCTGAATCATGCTCTGTCTGCCCTCCAGTCCAGTGACCGGCAGAGATCAAGGTTGCCCACTTGAACATGAGCTGCTAGAAAACAGATATGGTCACAAAACAACCACCAAGACTGATGTTTACCCAGAGATAGCTTTGTGACAGATGTTATACTGTCTTATATGTGCATTTTATACAATTGTATGTGTGTATATACATTTGTACATTATATGTATGTTTGCTTGTATAGAAAGAAGCTCTTTCTCTCTAGCTTATATATATATATATTTATATATATTTTTATATATATTTATATATATTTATATATATTTATATATTTATAAATATATATATATATATATATATATATATATATATATATATATGTAAAATCTTGGACTTCCCAGGGCATCTAACCCATACTAAGTATTCTGGGGGAATATTTGCTGAATGTAAGAATTTTAAAGAAAAAACAAATTCAATGAGCGAGTCAGGACAGACACTTGTCATCCTTATTTAAAGATCTTTCTCTCCCAGCACAGTCAATCAAACCACACACTTTTCTCAGGGTTTTTATTTACATTGCCATTGACATTGTGTGCTCTATTGAAAGACCCATGTGTAGGGGTATAATTTTTAAAATACAAAGACAATACTTGCTTGCCAACCACCCATTTCCCCCTGCTTCTATGACTAATTTTTAAAACAAACACCCATCTCACATGGCTGGTAGATGATAGTCCTGTGAGTGTGTGTGTGTGTGTGTGTGTGTGTGTGTGTGTGTGTGTAGGGAGGGAATGTGGCCAGATAAGTTCATTAAGAATTATCTATGGTTTACTTTCCAGTCAGGCTGCTATATCCCCATCCCGAATAAAACCATAACTAAGTTTGATTTGTGTAAAAATTTTGTTAAGGATTGAGAATTCCTGCTATTGATCTGAGTGGGAAACTCAAATGAACAAATGTTACAGAGCAAAAATCATACATAATTATTGTCTTTTAAGTCCAAAGGAACTTATCAAAACCAATTTAATCTATTATGGAATCTATTTTAGTATTATCTAAATTTTTATTAGAATAAAATCAGTTCAAAACCCCCTCTAAATGATGTCCCCCTCCCAGCCATTGTGTCAGAGCTCTGGCTTTGTCTCTGTGAGCCCACATTTGGCTATTGTCAGCCAACTTCTTACAAAATCGTAATATCCCAGCCTGTCCACTGCCCCTCCTCTTCTTTCTTGGTCATAACTCCTGGTCCCAGGCTCTGAGTTCTGCCAAAGAAACCATTCCCTCGGTCCTTGGAGAGGAATAGGTACACCTTCCACAGACCTTTCATACTGACCTTGACTTATGTTCCATCTCCACTGTGGTTCTCATTGTTTCCAAATTTGATAGTTTTTTCATTTAGAAATATATGAACTCCTCTCCAAAAGATATTCAATTTAGAAGTAGTTTAATTTAAATTATTGGGGCAAGGGTCATTTGAACTGTATTATTTTTAAGCATTCCCTGCTTTAAAACCACACACACACACAAAAAGTATCAATAGCTACAAACGTTTTCCTTTGATTTTCTTCTGAGTGCACAGTCTGTCCAACAAGATGAAGCGGTAGGTGGACTAAGGAGTGGTGTTGAGTTGTGTGTTTTTTTAATTTTTAATTTATTGTCTAAAGTTTTACATGTGTCTTGAGTTGTTTCTTGGGCAGGTGTATGCTTATTCTATTACTCGAGAATTGTTGTTGGGAGACAAATAGAGGTTTTTCCCCAAGATTGTTATCTCTCTGTTAGTAGGGAAACTGGATTCTGAAACCGGCTCCCCACCCTTTACCTGGCAGTCCACTCTGCTCAATTTGGAGACTTTTAGGCAAATTTACAAAGAGGGAACAGCAATCATCAGTATTTAATTTAAACCAAAACAAAAAGCCTAAAACATGTCTGTAATAGCTTTTACCAGTCTGAAATACTCAGCCTGTTTGTCTAATAAGTCACTTTTATCATATCTTGCCTAATATTTATCCAATGTGATTCATCTGTTATCTTCTGAGACTTTAACTTCTGGAGAGAGATAACTCTTATGGCTGTGTTTGCCATAAGCACTTGTAGCCAGGACTCTGTGTCTCAGACTGTGGGAAATTGTCAGGCTATGATGTATGGCCAGTGCCTGGCTGAACTTTGCCCCCAGTCAGGTTTATTCTTGTAACAGTATAAAGATTGTGGTTCTATTAATTTCTGTTTATTTAATGGCTTTGCTTTTCATCAAATTGAATGGCTTGTCGCCTGGTAGGACTGATTTAAATTATATGGTCATTTGGGCTTAGGGTGGTTCACATTCTAATTTGGTCTGGGAATGGCTTCCGTGGGAACACCTGTTGGACTGTCTGTCTGACTAAAGGACAACAGTGACTGCTAAGGCCACACACAAAATGTTTCAGGTCTTTGACAGGATGACTTGTTCAAATAAAACATCATTAGTTTTGACAAATATGGACTCTGTGCACCACTATTCTTAAATTTTGGAAAAGAGAAGTAAATATTTGCTGATGCAATTCTGTCATCTAGAGCAGTGGCTGAACCTGGAACACTTGCAACATCTTGGTTAGATATGCAGTGTCAACTGGTGACTATTGGCATCCATTCAACACTCACAGGAATCCACAATTTGTAGTGCAGAGAAGAAGGAAACTCTATTCAGTGCAAACAGCTCAGTTGTGATACAGTCTAGAGTTTGAGTTGCTTTCTTTTGGACAGATAAATTGCTGCAGTTTGGAGTTCCTCTGTCTTTCTGAGCATCTCTCTCCTGATTTCTTGCCTACAGAATGAAGCAGCCCATGTTTTATAGTCCATGTGTATGCATCCAGCCAGCTAGTGGAAGATGCTCTAGCCGTATCCATTGCATTCTTTAGCTCTGCTGCACCCGTGCACCTTAGGGAACAGGGCCTTGGTGTCAGAGAACATTGCCCTTCGGAGGATGTAAATGCCATCACAGAATGAACCCAGGAAGCTTGTGTTGCCACTTCCAGGCATCCAGAGTCTGTGAACTTGGGGTGGAGAGGGGGCTTAATGTTATCATGCCTCTGTAGGAGTTGGCTTGTCGAGAGTACCAGAAAGATGGCTTTGTGATGGCATCCATGAAGGGCACTCATTCCTTCCCGCCAGACCCACTGCCTGGACAGGTCCAGGGAAAGATGCTATATCCCAGATGTGTGCCAGTTCCTGTGTCCATCAGCCCACAGGTTGCTTAAAAACATTATAAACCTCTGGGCAATTCTCCTTTCTGTCCATACCTGGGATTAATCCAGAATCTGTTCAGCCACCCACCATCAGAAAGAGAGAGAGAGAGACACCTTGAGGAGTCTGGGTGGAGGGGAATGCTTGGAAGAGGGGAGCACTCTGATAACTGATCAGCCCTGGATGATTGTCATACATGTGTTTCTCACAGTGCACAGCCAGCTGTGGGGGTGGCGTGCAGACCAGGTCCGTGCAGTGCCTGGCAGGGGGCCGGCCAGCCGTGGGCTGCTTCATTCATCAGAAGCCTGAAGCCTCCCTGGCCTGCAACACTCACTTCTGCCCCATCGCAAAGAAGAAAGGTGAGTGCTGGGAGTCCCTGGGCTTGACCTTAGCATGTTGGAGGGGGCTGTCAAGTTTCTGGAGCTATTCCGGAGAGCCTGAGGAACTTGAGGTGCCTGCTGGTGAGAGAGCCCTAGAGTTCAGTTCTTGTCTCTGCTACCCCTTTTCTCTTTTCATCTGCTCTCCAGTTTTCCCATGAAACAGTCCTCATTTCTCACACCTCCCTAGACATGACATCTATGGTGGTGAATTTGAAGTCTAGCTTTAAGAAAGCATGATGTCTTTTCCTATGTCAGTGCTATCCAGCTTATTCTTTAGGGACAAGCTACACAAAGGCCACCTTATTCAACTTAAACTCCATCTCTGTGCACAGAGCCTCCAGTGCCTTTGCAGAAATCAGCAGTCTGTCTCTGGAGGCTAATCAGAGAGGAGATGGAGCTGGGGAGAGCTGAAAATTAATGGTCGGACTCCCTCCACAGAGTGCCTGTTGTCTCGGGTAGATGAGTGGTTGAGTGGGTAGGATAAGCACAAAAAGAAGAAAGTTCAGTTTTGCTGGGACCTTCTCAGAAGGGCCTTATAAAAACAGCAGGTTACAAGTGGCTCCATTTGACCTGAAGAGCTGCTGTCTCTCAGCAGCTTCAAGACAATGGCAAATTCACCTTGATTTGCCAGCGAAGTTACTAGCTTTTAGCACTGGACATGTCATGGGGACACGGACTAAAGGATGTTTGCTTGTTTCTAGATGCTGTCTGCAGAGACAACCTGCACTGGTGCTCCCTGGTGCCCCAGCACGGGATGTGCAGCCACCAGTTCTACGGCCAGCAGTGCTGCGAGACTTGCTCCAAATCCAACCTGTGAGAGTGGGGCCACCTCCCAAGGCCAGAGAAATGCCTGTTTTCAGCACCAACGAACTGTCCAGTTCACTTGGGAATGTGTCCAAAGATGGAAACTGGAAGAAGAAAAACTGTTAGCTGTTGGGCTCTTTGTGCACAGCATGCACATGTGGGTGTATGTGGGGTCACCTGTGCACACACAAGTGTATAGAGTCATGCTGGCTTGACACCTGGAGGAGGCAGCTGGACTCGCTCTTCAGAAACAGAGCAGTGCTCCCTACGTGTGTATTTCAGCTAAATCAAGTCTGAAAGACAGTGGAGCTGAACTTGCTACATGCTAATAAATGTTTGGTGCTTTGTAAAAAGGAGAAAGCCACAAAATTAGAAACAAGTACAGAATATCTGCTGCTAAGCATGCTGGCCTTCCTTCCACCTCGGGGTCCTCTCCAGAGGTTAGAAGTAACCAGCTTCCAACCAAGACAAGCAAGAGGCCTGGACAGATCCTGGCTGTGTTCCCAGAGCCCTTGCTTCATGCCCCAGCAACAGTTTCTCTTTTCAAGGACTTGGTGCTGTGACAAGAGCTGGTATTGTCTCTAAGGGGCACTTGCCTGCCCCAAGGGTTGGGACTCAGTCCTGCTTTCAGAGTTTGCCTCTAGAAACAGGAAAAATGAAATTCCTGCTAAGGTGCTCTATCTCTTACAGACTTGTGAGCTGAGGGAGAGGATTTTATATCTTAGGTTTTCTCTTTCACAGTTATTTACAAGTGAGCGTCTCTATTTAAACTGTTTCTTAGTGCTTTTCTTTTTTTTTTTTTAGATGACAGAATTACAGGTAATACCTTGATTAACAAATGGTTGCCTGCACCACAACCTCATTGTCCTAGGAAAGGCTGTGGGTGGTTCTTCTCCAATGGATATGCCAACACCATAACCTTAGAAATCAGGTTTCATTTTTGTGCGTTGTGGGTTTTTTAACTGTTTTTCCATGAAAGTTGGCTGTGTTTGTGAGACCCATTCAGAGAGAAGGCACTGATTTCCCAGTGGGAAGCTGCCCCGCAGGCCCCAGCATCATTCATCAGCATGAGTGCTGCTGCCATTCTCCCTTCCTGCACGCAGCTCTGTTTGGAATGGGCATCTGGATATTTATATTTGCTGAATTTTTATAATAAATTTTATATTGTACAGTGCGATTCTGACTGCTCATGATTCTTCACAAGAAATTAAGTGTAAGGAATTAGCTCACATGCTTAAGGGGGCTGACATGTCCCGTATCTGTAAGGCAGGTGGCAGTCTGTGCACTGACCTTGGGCTAGGTGACGTCACCTCCTCCAGCTGATCGCTGCCCTGGAGCTCTGGGAGTGGCTCACAGGCATGTGGCCCAGGCAGTGCCTGGATTTGCCTGCTTCCAAGTCCGGAGCCCTGCTCTGCCCATTCCCAGTGCTCCGGAAATAACTGGCCAGTGGGCAATCTCTTTCTATCTGGTTCCATATTAGGGATGGGGGGGAGGCAGAAAAACTCATGGCTGGTTCAGCAAAACCAGAAAGGCCAAGGTGTAATTGTCTTTACCACTTAGTGTCCCTGCTTCCACAGGACGGCCCCATATGACAGACGGCAGCAGTGGGGTGTATATGGCACTTAACCGGGAAGGGAATGAACCATCCAGAACAGCAACATCACCCACCATGCCTATCATGTGCCAGGCACTGTGCTTGCTTCTGTTCCAAACTATAATAAACAAGGCCCCTCCCCTGTGGTCTGACTGTCTTTGACCTTGGGCAAGTCACTTTACCTCTCTGGTTTTTGGATTTTTCATCTATAAAGTAATTAGGTCTCTCAAGCTTTACCAAAATTCTAAGATGCTACCTTTTTTTGACCTGCTACTATTAAGCTAATACTTTCCTGGAAGTCATGAATCAACCCTGAGAATGGATCTAGCTAGGTGGAGAATATGCTCCTGCTCTGCATTAGAAGCCAGACAAAGAGGGCTCTGAGGTTTTAGGATGACTTTGGCCTATTGAAATCCTTACACCTATACTCATATACTCACATACTCCGGGTGGTGGCAGAGCAGAACGCACCTAAAAGGCCAGGTGGGTAGATTCCAGACCAGGCTATCCAGCAGTCTCTAACAGAAGCTGTGCCCAGGCCCAGGTGCCTGCAGACTCGTCCTCACAGTTCCTTGGCTCCCTTCCCTGGTCAGGGCCCCAGCAGAGCTGCCTGGGACTCCCACTGTTTCAGCATCCAGCCCGTGACTTACAGTGGCAGGCATTTCTTCTGACCTCAGGGGTTTTGACGGATGGCCCAGGCAGCTGGCACCCCAGAGGGTCTGTGGTGGGGCTAGGAATCATAAGAGCTTTAATCTGAAGTCTGGACAGAGACTCAGCCACACCTGTGTGCCCTGGAACCAAGAGGCAAGTGAGCTGTGTGCCCTGGCTGGAGCCCAGGCCCCATGATCTTGCCAGGTGGGCAGCCCGGAGCTGAGAAGGGCAGGGAAACTCATTTCTGCCCACTTTGCTTGCTCATCTGGTAGTTGCTGTCTTTTCAGGAGCCAAGCATGTATGGGAGTGGGGAGAGGGAAGGCAATGGTAAGATATGTACACATATAATACCTTAATAAAAATAAATAAATAAATGAATGAAAGAAAGAAAAAGAAAGAAAGAAAGAAAGAAAGAAGAAAGAAAGAAAGAAAGAAAGAAAGAAAGAAAGAAAGAAAGAAAGAAAGAAAGAAAGAAAGAAAGAAGACCAGCCTCCCAGGAAAATAAGGCCCAAACCATCAAAATAGATGTGTGTGCTATATTTGTCTCCACGCTTTTCCAACAGGACTCTGCACTGTTGAGAGCCATTAGCTTCCACATCTCCTTCAAGTGGAAAATTATGCCTTCCCATGGGGGCTCAGAAAGCTGTCCTTCCCCTGAAGAGGGATCCTACAAATGCAGATTAGTTCCAGCTGGGCCCTTTGTCTTCTGTAGCTGGGCCACACCGAAATAGCCCATCCTAACACTTGGGCCTGCCCCTAAGGGGAAATGAAAAAAATATTTGTTCAGCTTGAACTCTCTCCCCTTATGTTTGAGTGAGTGGACTGTTCTAGAATCTGTCTCACTTTTGTCACACTTCTGTACCCTTCAAGATTACTCCCAGAACCTTAGATACCCTAAATCCCCCTCCTCCAGAACACTGCATGCTATGGACTGAATTGCATACTCCCAAATTTGTATGTTAAAGCCCTATCCCCCAATGTGACTGTTTTTGTAGCAAGGCCTGTAAGGAGGAAGTTAAGATTAAATGAGGTCATATAGTGGGACCCTAACTTCATGGGACTGGTGTCCTTAATATTATAGAAAAGGAAGAGACACCAGAGATAACCCCTCCCCGCTACCTGCACCACACACACATCTAGCTGGTATGCTGGAGCTGGCTTCCTCCTGAAAAGTAAATACATGAAAGTCATAAAAAGGCTTTGAGAAGTTGAAACCCCATAAAATGTAAGATACTGTTATGATAGTGTCCTCATGACTCAGGCATGAATAATGACAACTTTAGAAAGTAAACTCTATGGCACATCTCAGATCTCCTTAAATCATGCCCCAGTTGCTATCTTCTGACAAAGGAAAACACAGCTAGTCATTGAAGACCCCTTTCTTCTCTCCTCCTCAACCGTGGCATCTTACTAACCGTCTCCCTGGTCAGTGGGTCTGACAGAAGACACCGAGTAAGCATTCTCTCTTACCACAGAGAGGATTTCCAGGGAAAGGAAAGCCTGCTCTCCCGGTTGGTTTGCTTCAGTCGCTGTGTGCTAGGGCTCTGAGCCTGCAGGTCGTGCTTTGATTTGGATCACATGGGGCATTCTTTGTGGATGTTCTCAGATCATGGCCATCAGGGGGATGTGCATACAATCCCCAGCGGCTCAGCTGTCAACCTTTCACACCAGAACCACATCATTTGTGGTTTCTAGGATCACAAAGACCAAGAAATGTTCACTTCAGGAATTCCCTCTGATTTCTCTTTCTCTTAACAAACCCCCTTTCACCCAATTCTATCCACCCTATGTCATGTGAGACATTCAAGTTTTGAAATGTCCAATAACATCATGTGACCACCAAGTCTAAAAATGTCAGAGGTTTAATAAGCATTTAGATAAATTTATTCAATCCAGTTCATCTGTAACTCATGTGAGCACCTATGTATATGGATGACATGGTGTTGTCCTTTGAAGCTATAGGTTAAATGTAAGATTCACTCCTGTCCTGAGCTGCTAATTTTATCATGGACATGAGTTTGACAAATTGAAGCAATGAACATCTAATATAATAGCAGATATAAATACATATTGAAGTGAACATGCTAATGTTATAACTGTGGTGTAGGGATTGGGTTTGGAGGGAGGACAAGAAGAAGAGGCATGTATAAGGCCTGGTGGAACATGCTGGAATCTGGAGGAAAGAATAAAGCGTTTCCAGGATGATGCAACAACATGGCAAAAGAAACAACATATCAAAACTGTGCATAACCATGTGTCACATGCACACCATCTCTGTACCTGGCAGGCATGGGGCAGGGGAGGGGCTAGATAGGATGGGCACCTTCTCACACAGGTACTGAGAATGGAGGCTGGGCTGGAACTGACACTAAAAGAAAACTCTAGACCTTGTCAGTCATTGAGCAAAGGCCAGATCAGTCAGTAAACTGAGCATGTGATTTGGCAAGGTCAGCAAAGGTAAAACAATGAGTCTAGGCTCAATGATGTGGTGAAAGACTGGGTGAGAATGGATCATCAGTAAGAGAATTAAGGAGTAAATTAGCAAAAATGGAGAACATAAAAAGGGCCACATGAATCTCTAACTTCCTGAGCCCCTCATGATCATAGAGGACCCAGGGCTGCACTGGGCTGACCATAATCTGACCATCTTCTTCTGGAATCCTAATTCCCCTGAACTGATTATATGACTTATGGTTTCTCACAAAGTATCAAATGAAATGTCCGAGGTTTCTCTTTGGGCTGATAATTTGTTTTCCTTTGGGAGTCAGGGTTTGCCTAAGTTGGTGCCTGCACTGGGACAAGATAATGCTGTACCATGAATGATGATTCTGCCATTGTGGGATGGTTGGTGTTGTGTGCTTCTTATCTCAAACAGAATGTCACTGTGCCCTCCATCAATCGTGAGTAACAAGAACACACCATACACTCCCAATGCTCCTGGAGGAATGAGGCTTTGTTCTGCTAAAGGAACGTGTGCATGTTGCTAACATAAGTCTGGCCCAAGCCCAGATTTCCAGTTTAAGGAGCTTAATTTTCATCTGTTCAGAGGGAAAATGGAGAGGAGGACTTCAGTAGTGGGAGCATGTAAAATATGGAGTTCAGAAGCCTGAAGGATGTACAGAGAAGGTGTAGGATGGCTCTATCCTCAGAGCAGAGACTGGAATTAAGTCTTACATGTAAATAAGGGGCAGTGCATTTTAAGGGTGGCACATATTGTTATAAAATATGTTTCCTTACAGAGGAAACATGAGAATTTTTTTTAAACACAGCATTTGTGTCAATTTTCAAATCCCTTTGAGCATGGCAGTTAAAATTAACAAAAAGGTTAAAAGATATTTTCCAGTGAAAACCACACCAAAATAATTCTAATGGAACTTTGAAATTAGGGGGGAAAATAAGTTAGATAATATTTCAGGTTTTCTATTTATTATAAAACTTCAACCAAGACAATTCAATGAGAAAAGAATAATCTTTCTAACAAATGGTTCTGGGACAACTGGATATCTACATGTGAAAGAATTAAGTTGGTCCACTATCTTACACCGTATGCAACAATTAACTCAAAATGCATCAAACACTTAAATGTAAGAGCTAAAACTATACAACTACTAAAAGATATAAATCAGCAATATCTTGAATTTAGCAATAGTTTCTTAAATATGACAAAAAATCACAAGCAACCAAAGGGGGAAAATAGATAAATTAGATGTCATAAAATTTATAAACATTTGCCCATCAAAAATACTATCAAGAAAGTGAAAAGATAGCCCAAAGAATGAGAGAAATATTTTAATCCTTATATTGGTAAAGGTCTAATATTAAGGATAAAGACCTCTTAATAAGGAGTTAAAGAACTCTTAACAACTCAACTACTTAACAATAAAAAGACAGATAACCCAATTTAAAAATTGGCAAACAATTTGAACAGACTCCAAAGAAAGTATACAAGTGGCCAATAAGCACACACACTCAAAAAAATGTTAATCATCAGTAGTCATTAGGGAAATGAAAATAAAAACCACAATGCTTTAGTACTTCACACTCACTAGGATTGCTATGATTAAAACCACCTCAAGCCAAAACCAGTTTGGCTCAGTGGATAGAGTGTCAGCTTGCGGACTGAAGAGTTCCGGGTTTTATTCCCATCAAGAGCATGTACCTTGGTTGCAGGTACATCCCTGGAAGGGGGTGTGCAGGAGGCAGCTGGCCAATGTTTCTCTCTCATTGATGTTTCTCACTTTCTATCCCTCTCTCTTACTCTCTCTGTAAAAAATCAATAAAATATATTTATATTTTTTAAAAAAAATACCTCAAATTATAAGTGAGGATATGGAGAACTTAGAACCCTCAGGCCTTGCTGGTGGGAATTCAAGTGTTACAGCCACTGTGAAAAATAGTTGGGAGTTCAACCCAGCATCTCCACTTCTAGGTATAAACCCAAGAGAATTGAAAACTTGTTTACACAAAAACACATACACCAATGGTCCTTGCATCATTGTTCACCCAGACTGGAGGGCTGCTAAAATACTAGGTTCTGGGACAGTGGTTCTCAACCTTTCTAATTCCATGACCATTTAATACAATCCCTCATGTTGTGGTGACTCCCAACCATTATTTTCATTGCTACTTCATAAGTGTAATTTTGCTATTGTTAATGAATCATAATGTAAATATCTGTGCTTTCCAATGGTCTTAGTCCACCCTGCTAGTGGTCGGGACCCACAGGTTGAAAACTGCTGCTGTAGAGCCTAAGACTGTTCTGGGAGATGGCATTGGAGCCATCTGCCACAGCCTCAGGCTATCACACTGTCTGAGGCTGCCCCAGTAAGCTGGTGCCTAACTGAGTTCTGAACAGCCACTCTCCCACCAGCTCTCTGGGTTCCTGAAAGCCATGGTTCCCACTGGCATAGATCTCCATAGCAGGACAAGCTCTTACCCAGCCCAGGGAGAGAGGGATGGGATGGAGCACCCATGTTTCCTCCTTGATGTGGCAAACCCAAGACCTGAAATAAACTGGTCCAACTTTTCCTTTCATTTGTCCTGGGATATTTTGACAAGCCACTTCCCAGAGTTGAGCTTAGAATTATTTTCTTCTCAAAGGTATTAAACCATTTCTAGGGCACAACCTTTATTGTTGTTTAATTACTGCCTTTGTCCACATTAAGTCTCTAAATAGTCCAAATGTATGAAGCAATGTTCATTTTGCCTCTTTGATTTCCACTAATACAATTTGCGGTAAAGTTGATTAAACTTGGCAGCTTCATTGTGGGATTTCCTTCTCCCCTGGAAGGATTTGAAGCCAGAAGAAAAAATGTGTGGGTCTCCAGGGAGTCAAATCCTTGGCTAGGAGGTCAGGGATTTGGGGCAGAATCTCCAGGGTAAATAACTGAGGAAAAGGATTGATCTATCCATCTATTTAGGCAAGAAGTACTGTGATGCGACACTTTGAGGGGGTTGTAATGTGTGAGGAGGGAAAACCAGGAAAGCTGATCCTAAACATTAGCACACTTTTCCCAGACCTCCTACCATATTCTGTCCCATGGGCTCTGGCCAGGCCTCCCCCAGTTTGAGGAAGCCTCCATACATTTGTTTCCTCTTAGCATGACTCATCTCACAATTACTCAGCTTTCACACGGCATGGGACTCCCACACATCCCCAGCCAGCTAGCAGATCACCCCTGCCTCTCCTTTTCTCTTAATGGGTTCTGATTGATTTATCCTCAAGTATCTGAAAAATTGATAGCAGATGGACCTGTATGGCATTGCACCTCCTTCCCTCTGCTTGGGGTTTCCTAGAGCATGGGGTGGGGGGGATTCTATAGACTCAGGTATCCAGACGAGTTCCAGCAAGGTGTTCAAAAACACACGAATCTCCATCCTTTATCAATGCATTAGCCTTTCAAACTAACTGGTGAGCTGATTTTGAGGAATGTCGGATATTCTGCAGAACTGGAACAAGACAAGTCAGAGTAACATTATGAGTTATGGACCACAAAGCCAGACGTGACTCTTAAGTTTTTGCACTGAAAGGATGGTAGAATCATTCAGACACCCACCCACAAAATATGCATTAAACTAGAGGAGTCAACCACAGTAACACAGCCCTGCTAAGGAATGTGAGCAGTACTGGGGGAGGGTGCTGGGAGAAGAGGGGAGTGTCTGCTCCTGCTCGAGGCTCCCATGTTTGCTATTTGATTTCACAAAGGCTGTGACTGAGCAGTAGGTCCAGGACTTACCCCCACCCCACTCCAGGCTAGGTAACAGAGCTGAGTAACAGTCCCTAAAGCTTGGGCTCTCCCACGACACTGGAGCCAGGCCCATCCTCACTCTGTGCCCCTACCTCACAGAATGACTCTTCTAGGAAGCCACTCCTCAAGGTGGATGCTGGAATGGTTCAGCTGAGCCAAATGCATCAACCCATCACCCATAACACCCTCCCAAAATGTTTGTACACACACACACACACACACACACACACACACACACACATACACTGAAATTTTGGTGAGCCAAAGCTTTGGTCTTTAAATAAGACTTCCACCATCTTATTTACAAACCAGAGGCCTGATGCAGAAATTCATGCAAGGCACTTGTTCCCCCACCACCACTGCCTCCTCTTCCTCCTCTACCTGGGCCCCTGCCACCGAGGCTTAGTCTGGTCTGATTAGCATATTACATTTTTATCATTATAGATGTCTTATGCATGCACTATGTTGTCTTCCTCTTTGTTTTTTTAACTAGGACATAATTCACATGTGATAAAATTCACCCTTTTAAAGTGTAAATTTCAGTGGTTTTGAGCAGTGGTCACCAACCAGTGGGACCACTGGTGGTCCATGAGTTCCAAAAGGTTGGTTAACGCTGTTTTAGGGCATATTCACAAAGCTATGCAACTATCAACACTATTTAAATCCAGAACATTTTGTTTATCTACTCATCAGTTGATTGATATTTGGGTCATTCGCAGCTTTTCGTTACTATGCAGAATGAACAATTGTACACAAGTGTTTTTATTTCTCTTAGATTTATTATACCTAAAGGTAGTAACTATATGTTTAATATTTAAAGGCATTTACCTAACTTACAAAATGACCCTCCGATAAGCCTGATACCAATACATAGTTGTTACTATATTATTGACTGTATTCCCTTTGCTATATTTTACATCCCCATGACTGCTTCTATAACTGCCAATTTGTACTTTAATTGGGCTACTTGTCTTTTTATTGATAGTGTCCTTGAAAGAACAAAAGTTAATAAAGTCTAATTTATTTATTTTTTTCTTTTGTTGTTTGTGATTTTGGTGTCATGTCTAAGAAACTGATACCTAAGGTCATAATGATTTATGCCTATGTTTTCTTCCAAGAATTTAATCCTTTTTTGCTTTTGATGACTCTAGTGATGATCAATGCTTTTCAAGCAAGACAAGAAAGAGAGGGAAGTATTCCAGATAAAAATGAGTCAGTTCATTTTATTATTTTCTAAGTATTCCTAAAAGAGTAATCTTTATAATAATAGAGAAGGACTATCTAATCTGCTGATATTAAATAAGCTATTGGAAACACGCAGCGTGTATGTCTAGGTTCTCTATTATAATAATAGAAAACATCAATACTTAGAGCTAGATGGAAAGAGTTTCATTGTACATTTTAAGAAGACTCCTGCTGAGACCGGTGTGGCTCAGTGGATAGAGCTTCAGCTTGGGGACTGAAAGGTCCCAGGTTCGATTCCGGTCAGAGGCATGTACATGGGTTGCAGGCACATCCCCCATAGGAGGTATGCAGGAGGCAGCTGATCGATGATTCTCTCTCGTCAATGTTTCTAACTCTGTATCCCTCTCTCTTCCTCTCTGTAAAAAATCAATAAAATATATTTTTTTAAAAATTCCACTTCTAGGAATATATCCCAAGAAACTAGAAACACCAATCAGAAAGGATATATGCACCGCTATGTTCATAGCAGCACAATCTACAATAGCCAGAATTTTGAAACAGCCTAAGTGTCCGTCAGCAGATGATTGGATCCAGAAACTATGGTACATCTACACAATGGAATACTATGCTGCCATAAAAAAGAAGGAATTCTCATCATTTGCAGCAACCTGGATGGAATTGGAGAACATCATGCTGAGTGAAATAAGCCAATCAATGAAAGAGAAACACCACATGACCTCACTCATTTGTGGATAATAAAGAGCATTATAAACTGATGAACCAAAAGATAGATATAGAGACAGTATAACAACAAGTAGACTGTCAAATTACAGCGGGGAGGGGAGGAAGATCTGGGGGAGATAATAGATCAACCGAAGGACTTTTATACATGCATATAAGTACAACCAATGGACACAAAACTCTGGGAGGGAGGGATGTGTGGAGGGAGGGAGGGGGGCAAAAAAAATCAATAAAATATATTAAAATAAATAAATAAATAAATAAATAAATAAAAAAGAAAAAAAAAGAAGAAGACTCCTGATTTCTCCTCCAGTGTCCCTTCCTCATCTACTACTCATGTTCTCAGGGTTTTCATTTATGTGTGTGATTTAGTTGTGGAATGTTATCAGCTGAGGGGGATGGAGTCTCCCAGCCTTTTGATGATGCCAGTCTTTCTCCAATCATTCCTCTGCAGCTGCTTCCTCCTTCCCCTTTCCAGAAGCACCACCTGCTGCAGCATCCACTGCAGCAAGATCCTGATGACTGGCTTTTCCAGTGTGTGCCAGGGCTGTGACATCCGTGCATGCTTCTCAAAGTCACAGCAGATGAAAGGTGGTCATTTTATGCTGCATGTTCCATGATAAACTTGAAATCTCTTAAAAGACTAATCAGTCTTCTTCAGGTTCTCCTTAAATCATCCCACGCCATGCTTCTGTCCCTCAAGGTCCTTCCTTCCCAGTATGGGCTGCACAAATCTGAAAACTCTGTTTTTGTCATTCTTACAGAACAAGAGGCCTTCCAGTGAAGTTCTAGCCCTGGCTGCAGACAGACATCACTCTCCAGCCATCTGACCATAATGTGTCTACTGAGCGAGATCCTCAGCTGAAAGTGACCCATCCTTCCCTCTCTCCCAAGCATGGAATCCAGCTCAGTTCCACAAAGTAACCCTCTTGAATCTTTTCCTCCTCTGCATTCTGTAATTCCCTGAGTGGGCTGCTACATGACTGCAGATTGACCCCCCACCCCCCGACCCCAGGCCTTCAGGGCTCACAACTGTTGCCTACATATTCAGGAAATTAATAAAAAATAAAAAAGCCATTCAACCCACATATCCAACCCTGGAAAAACCCAAACATTGTTCTTAAACATTCAAGGCAACATTCTTAAAGCCCCACATTGACACAGATTTTTATCACATCTGTCCCTGGAGGCTGGAATTTCTCATTAATACATAGTGATTCCTAGAGGGTGTTTGGTTTGGCTCACTGTTGCCAAAGTTGGGGGAGTTAGCAGTTAAGCCAAACCCTGGCATTTAATCACACTTTGCATTTCACCCATTGATCCTCCCTATACATTTTACCAACTAAATTTGTTAGGAAAGAGAAGAAACTGATTTTAAACACACATATCACAGTGGTAGAAACATCTCAAATAGGTTCAGCCATAGGCTCAGAAATTATAGTTATAACGCATGTTCATTTCCAATTGCAGCATGTTTCTAATCACTTATTTTATATCAGCAGATTAGACAGTCCTTATCTCATGCCCTTCCCTCCAGCAACTGCACACTTGACTATCAGATGCTTCCTCCTGCCCAGACTCTCACGCTGTGCTAATTAGGTTTACAATAACACAAATGATCCACCACCTCCTGGATACTAGTGTATGTCTATGTTATCCACATTTGACCCAAATTGTGACCTAAATCAATCAAATAATTTAAAAGTCAAAATGTATAGTTGAGCTTTGTACAAGGTCCATAGTAATTGTGAGGTCTACTCAGAATTTGAGTACAAAATGACAAAAGAGTCTAAAGAAAAAATGTTTCTAGTTCCTCTGGGAAATAGAGAACTAACATAATTATTCATACAAATACCCATCTCTAGTTTAGACAATAGGCTTTATTTTTACTTCATATTTAGGGCACATAAGTTATCAGAGGCATATAAATTGCTAATTATATGTGTTCATAACAGACCTCTAAGTATGAAACAGACAAAATGTTTTATTTAAAATTTAATAGGATCCCTAACCAGTTTGGCTCAGTGCATAGAGCATTGACCTGTGGACTGAAAGGTCCCAGGTTCAATTCCAGTCAAGGTCATGTACCTTGGTTGTAGGCATATCCCCAATGGGGAGTGTGCAGGAGGCAGCTAAATCGATGTTTCCCTCTCATTGATGTTTCTAACTCTCTATTCCTCTCCCTCTCCCTTCCTCTCTGTAAAAAAATCAATAAAATATATTTTAAAATAAATAAATAAAAGTTAAAGGGAATTTGAAATTATAAAATAGTGTTAGTGTTTTACTTTATAACAAAGTAACATTAAATTTAAAGAGTTTTATAAGATGACAAAAGTCATGTTTATGGAGGTTTGCCTTCATTAGCACAATCCCTGGTCTTCTCAGTGCCCTTTTTCTTGCATTGGTTCAACAGTACTGGGGAGAAGAAACCAAAGCTGTGCCCCTGCATGGGATAAGCAGACTTCCTCCACCTTTCCAGAGAATGTGCTCTGGCCATGCCCAGGTGTGCTACAGGAGATAGGTGGGGACCTACGCATTTACCCAAGGCTGCTGTAGAACCCAGTATTATAACATGTTCTCTCAGTGGGGACTCAGGGTGGAAATTTCTTCTCATCTCAATTACTGGAACATTCATATTCTTTCTGACGATCTCATTTACTTTTTTTATTTTTTATTTTGTGGGTGTTATAACTAGTAACCATTCCTGTTTCTATCCTAATTTCATGCTAAAGTAAAATCGGTTTCACTGATTTTCTACGCTCATTGTTCTTTTTCCCAAATCCCCTTGGCTGCTGTTAGTTTTGTTATCATGTATTTAATTTTATTAAAGTCTTAAATGTCTTTGTTGATCTAAGTAAGCCTACCTAAATAGTTTTTTACTTTAGAAAACAAAATACTGTTAATTTTTCAGAGCTTCTTAAAGATGAGCATGCATCCTGGAGATCTTATAGTGGTACATGACAACTTTTTCAATTGAGTCGACTTAAATATATACGTGAATAAATAAAATATGATATATATAAAAGGTTTGAAAGGAGGCTAAATTCATGAAGGACGTGATGATGTGTATCTGAGCAAGTGGGAGTGGAGGTTAGGAGCATGGTGGTGAGTAAGGAGGACTGCCATTGGGAAGGCCATTCTGCTGCTCTGAATGGAAGAGGTAAGGACACAGAAAAGACACAAGTGGTTGAGAGGTGACCTCTGCCATCTAGATGGGGGTGTAGAGGTTATGAGAGAGAGGCTCAGCCTGGGTACATTCTGGGGATGGAACAGAAAACTTGCTGATGGATGGGATGTGGGTTTGAGCAGAGAGAGGGGCCAAGGATGACCCCAAGGTTTGGGCCCACACAGCTGGCAGGATGGGTCTATCCCTTCAGTGACTGAACAGAGACAAAAGGCAGAGCCAACCAGCTCAATGCAGTGTGGTAGCGGGACAACTTAGAATGCTAAATTTTCATCTATATTTCTTAATTGTCAAACAATTTCTTCCTGCACTGTTGGAACTTAAAACAGCAACTCTTGGATGCCAGCTCTGGCTTCCACCACCTTCTTCAAAGCCCTAAGCCTCTTCTATCTATGCCTACAGGCTTGGCAGTCTTCATGACTAAATTGGTTGTCTGTCAGTTGACAGGCAATAATCTGGGTACACACAATGTTTTCTTCTCCCAGCTGCAATTTAGCCAGTCATTTTTGAGACAACTCAAGCAACACATAGGTATCCACATGTGTAAGTTAAAATCCAGTTGTGTGGTAGCTGCCCTTGGGACTGTAATGATAACTTAAATGAACACATGCCTCCCTCCCACATACAGACAGATAATATATTGAGAAAATGAGGCCATGAGAAATTGTGATGGCTTGGTATAAGTTGGTTGACTTTGTGAAAAGCAACTTATTTTATTAAAATTTAAAATATAAACACTGTGTTTGGGATGAGCCAGTGTTCTGTGAAAGAACCCTACAAAGCAGAGCGAATAGAAACCACCCTTCCTCCACTATTTATTCTAATGACCACATAACTGAAAGCCCAAAAGTGTAAAGGATGCTCCAAGATCCAATGACAAAGCAGTCCTGGATCTCTGTCCTTGTTCCAGAAAGCAACCCATGTCTTTCTTACCAGCTGTTCTGCCTGTCCTCATGTGAAATTTTAGGGACCCCATTTCTTTGTTGTCAGTAGCACATGGACACCTGAGCTCTCTTGACCTCACAGAGGATAAGAGCTCATATGATAAGATACACTAAAGCACAGATTGATATTGCAAGGAGCCTTCCCTTCAGACCACCATGGTCAGCTCTCAGTGGGTTTATGGACAGCTTCAGCCGTCTGAAGGCTAAACTGGAGAAAATGTATTGAGACATTTAGAAGGGAAAAATTATATGACAGTTCCTCAAAAGGTAGCTATTTGAAAGAGAGAATGTGGATAATACTTTACTCGAGGTCTTTCCTGGGGCTACAGGGCACCTACATTGATTTGGTGGACTCAATAGTTTGGGAGCAAGGGTAAGAAATGAGGGAAATGAATGCTACCAGACTCCATTGCATTCATGAGAGACACTTTGAGGTTTCCTGACATCTCAGAGGAATAGTTCATTTTTCTCAAGCTTTATTTCACAAGTGGCCTTTCAAATTTCCAGAAGTCACTGTGCTGGAGCAGCCCACAATTGTGTGGATGGTCGGTTTTGTTGATTTCTTTCTTTCTTTCTTTCTTTTTTTTTTTTTTTTTTTTTTCTATTTGCACCCAAGATTCAATTTCCTGATCTTATAACCTTTCTCAGGCACTTGGTTCTAAGATCCTAGCTGCAAGCTATGGCAATTGTCAAGATGAGTGATAAATGGATTTGCAGGCTGACATGATATTTATAAATCAGCACTAAATATCTCTGTCTGGGCTATAAATGTCTTAGGTCTCTTTCATCCTGCTGAGAGTAATGTAAACAGTGAGCTTGTCTGACCTCTTCAACATTCTGCTGATGCCAGGCTGGCGAGCCCTTCCTGGGGGCTGGGGTGGGCGCCGCTGGGGCAGAGGAATTCTTTGGTTACCAATCTTCTCTGCTGCCCAGAAGACATTCAATGACTCATCCCACACCTGACCACAGCGATCTCTCACCTGCAAGGTGAGCTCCTGTTCCCCTGGCTATCATGTCCTCAGGCACATAGACACAGGAGGGCTCACTCTGCAGTATTCCCCAGGGGATGGCACCCATCCTGCTGAAATGTGGGCAGCACAGCTCCATTCCTGGGCCAGCACTCGTTCTATCATTCTCAGAGCTCAAAGACATGCATTTTCACTTTGCTCTAATGGGAGTCCTGATGAAGGAGAGCTTATAGAATTAAGTGAAAAGCACTTAAAAAATTATCACTTCAAAATTCATTAGTGATATTTTAAATTTTTTTGTAAATTTTAACATTGCCTAAAGGCCTCGGAAATACAGCCTGGTGCTTCTAAAAGTATCAGACTTTCCCTCTATGCTTTGTCTTATTCTCCCAGCAACTGCCCTTTGTCCTCACTGGATCTCTCCTGATTTTCTGAGTCTGTAAACCCCCTTTTAGACATCGATACTCCTGTGCTCTGGACCTGCAGCATGTCCCAGCCACCAATTAATCCTCACAGCCCAATGAGCCGAGTCCTCTGTTTTCTCTGCTCCTGCTCTTATTATTTCTTCACAACTGCTTCAATAATTAATAAAAACAAAATATACTTAATTAATAATTGTTATCAAAACATCTTAAGTGTGTTACTGAGATGTGAACATGAATAAACATGGCTGCAGAACCAATAATTTATCCAATAGAGGAACAAAGGCTAACTTTCTGTCTTCTTTCCTTGAAGAAATGTTTATTGGTTACCAATTAGGAGAATGGCTCCTTGGAGAATCCTTAAGACAAAATTCCCATTTGTTGGGAGTAAAACTAAACCATCATGAAAAGACACACTCACACAGGGAGGCCTCTCTCTCCAGGAGTGTCAGCCTGGTGTAGCTGAGCCCTCTGGTGCTTGTCCACAAGAAGGACAACTGGCCAAATAATGCAGTCCACTTCATCATTTCCCACTTATGAAATTATCACATGCTCACAATAGGTGAGTATGCAGGGGCTGTGGAATTTATGCAATACAACTCAGATCTTAAAAAAATAATTGTGGCTTTTTGCTAAGACAATAGATAATACATTTCTCATCACAAAAAATTATAACTATATGTGGTGATGGATGTCAACTAAAATGTATTGTGGTGATCATTTCACTATATATACTTATGTCAAATCATTATGTTGTGCACCTGAAACTAATCTAATGTTATGTCAATTATATCTCAATTTTTTAAAAATGTGATTTTTTTCTTTTTAGCTGAACTGAAGTCCTTCAAATGCCCATCATACTGCTGATGACAGAGAAAACTTGAGTTGACTAGTCAACTGTGACTCAGAGTTCTTTTACAGATATCTTTTTGAGGAATATGTTTAGTTGTTCTAGGGTTCAGGTTCTCTGACATGGATAATCTCACCTCCAAAGGCACCCCACTTCCTCTTCTTCCATGACTTTGCTCCAACTGCACCCTCTTCACTGGTTCCTACTGCCTCGTACTGACTCTGGGCCAGTCCCAAGTGTCCATGGCTGATGGGTCTCAAAGCCTGAGGATGTTTTGTCTGAGCCATCCTAATAGGAATGTATTGGTATCTAATCATGGTTTTGATTGGTGGTTCCCTGGTAACTGATGATATTGTATTCTTTTCTGTGAGCTTATTTGCCCTTGACATATTTTCTTTGGCAAAGCATGTTTTCACATCTTTAGCCCATTTGTACTGCATCACTTGTTTTCTTATTTTTAAGTTTTTATTTTTATTTTTATTTTATTTATTTATTTTCATTTGTTTGTTTGTTTTGTTTGTTTTTAAAGGAATCCTTTACCAGACATGGGTTTTGCAACTATTTTCTCCCTATCTATGGCTTATGTATCATATTAATTCTCTTAACAGTGTCATTTACAGAGCAAAGCCTTTTAATTTTGATAAAGTCTAATTAACCAATTTTTTATTTTATGAATTGTGCCTTGGTGTTGTATGTGAGAGATATCTAATTCAAGATCACAGATACTTTCCCTTCTGTCTTTTAGAAGTTTTATAGAAGTAGGTTTTCTCTGTAGGCCTATAATTTACTCTGAGATATTTTTTGTGTAAGATGTGAGGTTCTCTTTTTAGCAAACAGATGTCCAATGGTTCTAACATCATTTAATGAAATAACTTTTATTTTTCATATTACATGCTACAGATAATGTAGCCTTGGAAAATGTTTACGTGAACATCCTCATTTAATCTTCAAAACCATCCTGTGACTAAGGAGGTGTGCTATCAATCCTCTCCTTCTGTGACAGACAGGAACCCAAGGCAGAGAATGTGTGAGTGTTTGCCCTACATCACTCAAGTCTTAAAGGCTGAGAGCTGAAAGATACCCGATTGACACCCAACCCTTGGCTCCCCTTTGGGGAGGAGAGAAATGTGGCCAGCCTGAGGCAGTCTCTTCCACCTTTGGGCAGCAGTTCCAAGCTTTCCACAGCGCTGCATGCACATCTTATTGCCACCTCACTTTGGGGCTAAACGTGACTCAATCTATACACTGCTGGTCCCAGTCGCCAAGACTGGCATAAGAGTGGCCTTCCTACAGGCCACTCAGGCTGTGGAGGTAGAGAGGAGTGGTTGGGACCCACAGGCTCTGCCTAGAGACCAAGTAACTTCTTAAATAAAGAAAAGAGGTTGATTGCTTCAGACCAAATAAGAGATGGCCTCCTCCAGTGCCAATAAGGTTTTACTTTCAAAAGAAAGTAAATGCAATCCCACCCCAGATAAACATCTTAATATGATCCCACCTGATATAAACATCTTAATGAAAAAGCCAAGGGACTTGTATTTTGTTGCATTTTTGGATTTCCTTTATCCTATTCTAAACATTAGTTTTGTACAGTGTGCTAAAGCCCCACTCCCATCTGATCTTATCCTTTGTAAAATCCTGACCATCCCAATGGTTTTGTGCTTCTTTTAAGTGTTCAATAAATAAACACAGTCAGTCATGGTTACCCCCCTGTGGGGTGACACATCAGTGCCCCAAATGCTTCTAATCAATCATTGGAGGGTGAAACGCCACTGATTGTTAAAAGGTCTTATGATTGTACATGTTTCTGATATTTCTTTATTTAAAAAATTATGGACTCAGCTATTTAAAAATTACTTTTCATCTTATATTACCCAAGAAAAATACTTGTGTCATGAAGCATGGAAATATGTGAGCCCTTTAATTTGAGATCTTTGATTATTGAAAGGAACTGTAACCTATCATTAACCACTAATATTCCCTGTCGGATTAAAGTGTGCATTGACATCAGACTTAGCCCAAACACAGATTTGTTCTTTTCACTTAAGAAAACAAATTGCTTCATCTGATTGCTATGGTGGGTTCTAATGTCAGTGGCATTAATTTTGCCAATCAGTCCATTTGTAATACTATCGATCTCCATTCTGATTGTGACCATCACCAACAGTATTTGGTACATATAACTTTCTCAGATGCCCTGGCTGTCAATAAGAATTGGTTTCCCCAAGTCCAAAGCAGGCCACAACAGTTGCACTAGTTGTTCTCACAGCCCCAACCCAGGCCCCAGAAACTGTGAGATAGTCCTCAACACGCTGGGTGGAGTGAGACACTGCCAGTGGTTCTGGCCAGCCACACACCTTCTTTCCAGATTGTGTTCTGACTCCAAGAGTCAATCTGCCAAAAAATACTATTTGGACAACTTTCTCAGATACTCAAGCTGCTATAAATTACCATAGACCATGGGACTAAGCAAAAAACATTAATTTCTCACAGTTCTGGAGGCTGGAAATCTGAGTTCGGACTGCCAGAATGGTAGGTTCTGGTAAGGGCTCACTTTCTGGTTTACAGAGAGCCATCTTCTTGCTGGGTCCAGATGTGCCACAGACTGAGCTTTTGCTCTTTCCTGTCACCTACATGACATCATTTAGCCCTAATCACCTCCAAAGCCCCACCTCCAAAACCATCACATTGGGAGCAGGACTTCAATGTATGAATTCCTAAAGGTTCCAACCCCAAGCCCAGTGGTGGCTTCAGACAACCTCCAAGACTCCCACCATTTTTCCAATTCTATATTTCTTCTAAACTCTTCAAAGTGAATTAACTTTGACCTAAGAAACAGAATGCAGTTGACATGAATGAGATAAGGTTTATGCTACATAATTCCCTGCATTATTTTCCACAGTGAAAAGAGAAGTCTATCACTAAATTTCAAAATAAATACATGATTGAACAATGAGTGAGTGAATGGGTGGATGGGTAACTATATCCACAAAACTTAATATTATTAACAAATCAATTTTATTTTATTTAATATGGCCAAAATATCTGGAAGTTAAGGTCACAGAGATTTAAATTACTCAACTATGAGAAATCTGAGGCTGAAAATTATATTTTATTTTTCTTTGAAAATCATTTCACCAAATTCTATAATCATTCTTGTAATGATAAATGAAAGTTCATTGTTATCAAACTCTGGAGAACATGTCATTCCTCATTCAGACATTGTAAATATTTTAAAGCCCCTAATTTAGATGTGTATTTGTAAAAATAAAAACTCAACTTTTCAACAATGAAGTAGAGATCATAGTTGTGAATATACTTGTATATGTTTTTGTATATGTGTGTGTGTTTCAACAGTCCAAGAAAAAACTTATAATCATAATATTTAATATTTAACTCTTTGTGGGATCAAAATACAATCAGCTGTCTGTGTGTCCAGCCCACAGACTGGAGACATTTACCTTCAGAAAGATATGATTGCTGTTGCCTTAAGTTTGTCACCTCTTAGGAATACCTACCAAAGAAAGCGTTCAGCCTTGTCTCAAGCTGGAGGCCATAAATATTATAGAGGACAAAGAGGATGGCATTTTTAAGAAAGTGGGTGAATTCTACTTATTGAAATTCTTTAAAATGCAATCAGCCTATGATCATCAGTAAGACTCACTTTTGGACTTGGACTATTCCCACACTTAACAGGAAAATAAGCCAGCCCCAAATACACAAACATAAAGCACAGTGTCACCAAGGAGGCATTAACCCACAGTTTATCCATTGCAGATCATGAAAGAAATAGACATGTGGACACAGCCTTATCTGCATTGGGCATCCTCAGCTAGCCCCTGCAGCTGAAGGATCCGGGGAGGCATTGTGTTCCTGAAAAGATAGACACAGGCTTGGAGAATTAAGATATCCAGACAATAAAGCATATTTTTATTATCCTGACTAATGCAATAATTCCTCTCAAGTCACATCCGGATGAAACATCCACATTCTCTGACATTCCAAAGGGAAAAGAATGAAAGACATGCTATGAAATAAATATTTCAGGTTTTTTAATGTTTTGGGCAGCCTTTGGAGGAAAATCTTTGATTTGACTCATTAGGTCAGTTATAGCAGTTAAGTCACTGCTATAATTAGACACTGCCTGGGCTAATGTCCTTGGACTAACAGCCAGTGCGTTCACTGCTGTACCAGAGAGAGGAATTAATTGGTAGGAGGAAACTTTGTCACATTACTTTACCAGATGGACTCTCCCCTTTCCTCATACAAATGAATTTTTTTTCCCTGTGACTAGTTATATTTCCAGAAGATAAACATGACAAATATTCTACTCACATAAAGTCCAAACTGTGTGGCTTATAAACAACAGAAATTTATTCTAAGTAATGGAAATCAATGAGGAAGGCAGAGAGGTTAGGGGGAAAACATAAACTCTCCAAAGCAGTGGCATGGGGAGCTATTATTTCAGCTGTCCCAGGACAGGGTCACATCATTTGTGTGCAGTGCCATCTCCAGACACATCACCGTTACACACTATTTGTGACATCAATGTTTATGCAGAAAAAGATGCTCTGTTATGCTGTGGGTTACTTAATATTAAAATATGTTTTGAGAAACACTGATAGATTCTGCTCTGAAAGACGTTATTGCTATTGTTTCTATGGTTGCTTGGTTTCTATCGTTTTCATGTAAAATGAATTCTTTGGGAGACTCCATAGATAAACTTTGAAAATGCCAAGCTTTGTGCCTGGAGACATCTGTCTAAGTATTCATAAATCAAACATGTTCCTAACAGTTAACCATTTTCTAGGTGCTTAGCACCAAGTGTCACCAAATAATTATATACATGATCTCACCAAAAACTTGGGAGTAGGGCTTATTGTCCCTAATTTACAGATGTAAAAAATATTTTCCCAGACATTCTAGTTATTGAGCAGAAGATGAAGCCATAATTCAAAACCAGGTAAATCTGGTCAACTGAGCCAACCCTCTGTTTGCCATCAGAGGAATATTTTTAGTGAAGTTAATAAAGCTTTGCTGACCTACTCCACATCCCCGTTACCCTGGACTGCTCTGGGTGGGTTGGGGAAGCCAGGATGTAGTTGGGGAGCCGTTCCAGGAAGCATTTCTGGTAAATCCCTTAGCCAGTTATTTGAAAAAAGTGACATGAACCACCAAGGTTCTCAGTAATTTGCTTGGCTTTTTTTCTTTTTTTCTTTCTATCTTCCTTCCTTCCTTCCTTCCTTCCTTCCTTCCTTCCTTCCTTCCTTCCTTCCTTTCTTTCTTTCTAAATAGGTGTCACTTTCATACCTTATTTGTATAATTTTTTATAGAGGGTCCCTCAAGTTATATAGCTTCTGGCCGCACAAAATATGAATCTGCCCCTATCAGTCACTATGTTCTAATTTTACAGTAAATTCAGTTGGTAGATATATTGGGAAGAGTAGGTCCTAAAGCAATGAGACAAGTGTGTTTGGATGAAGGGGATGAAGGGGATGAAGGGGATGAAGGCAGAAGTTCATGCCTCTGAAGACATGTTCCGGCCTTCATGTGGGGCCTGTTCAGTGGAAATATGTGTCATAAAGAGATAGATGGAGAAAACAAGGCAAGAGGAAAGACAGGGAAGGACCCCATCCCAGGGATTACCTGATCTTCCTGCCCCAAGGTTCTTTTATTGAGGGAGAGAGAGGGGTTGGGGTTTGTAGTGGTAGCAACGACACCCCCAAATCAACAGAACCTGGGAGTGTGCCAGCCAGAGGCTGTGGAAGGGCTGGGAACTGCCTCAGAGGAGAGAGATGGTTGCAAATGAGTGACAGAGGGGCAGGCAACGTGGTGTGGGAAAGTTTTAATCACACGTGCAGTCTATGGCAACAGAAACAATAAGGACTGCTTTTCTGTGCTTTTGTATTTTATAGTTGACTCTGCTTTTCTGTGCTTTTGTATTTTATAGTTGACTGCTGTAAATGCAGTAAGAACTTTAAATCTCTTAGTTTCCCATATTCTTGCCCACTGAATCCTGCCTTGAAAGTGGGCTGCCTTGCCTTCTGAAGATTATAAAGGGAAGTGAAACAAGTGGCTTTGCAGTGGGCTTGTTCCCCACGTGTGTGACTATTATCGACTTTTACGAGTTGGGCTTAAGACCAGCTGTCATATTTGATGGAAAATGACCAATGGAATAAAGAACTTCCTGACAACCAGCACACCCCACCCAAAATCTGCATGAGGTCTCTACAAAACATAATCTCTACATTTAGATGTTTAAAACATAACTTCCTTAAGTGAATAGCTTCATAGCTTTTGGTAAATACAGGGTACATGTTTGAGCAGATTCAGAAAACATAGATGCAATAACTAAGAAGTGGTGAAATGCTTTTTCTAATCCAAGCTGAAGAAATGTGAGATGTGTTGTCAGCTCATGTTGGCCTCAGTGAACTTTGAACATATGATGATTTTACGGGGAATAAAGGCAACCGGTGGCCCAGGTAGTTTTTCTGTTGCTAAAAGCACTTTTCTTCTGTGCAGGAGACAAAAGCATCACCAAGACACCAGACACATTTAGCAAACAGAGCTGCTGGGTACAGAAAGTGCAGTCCCATAAATCTTAATTTCTTTTCATTTGCCCAGAAGGATGAGGATAAATGTCTGTGCTAGGGATGGTCACCTGGAAAATGAAGGCAGAGGCAGGACTGGTCATCCAGGACCTGAGATGTTAACACAGGTCAGTGCAGGGTGTTAGCAGTGAAGTCAGAGTCTTAAATCCTATTCAGTCCCTCTGTTCTCACCACACTTGTCATGGATACATCAGAGTTTTGGATCCCTGGCAATTAAAAGACTACTCTCAAGAGGGGATGCACTTACTATATATGAATTTGAACTCAAAGAATAAGATTTGTAAAAAAACAAACAAAAAAACAAAACAAAACAAAAAACCCTCAATAAATGTGAGCTGGTTTATAGTGGGGGTTTCCAGACTTAATTTTGGTTCTTGCTACTTAGATCTTCCAAAGCCTTTTCCTTGATGTCTACATCCAAGGTCTGTAGAAATGAATGCATGATGTTGGACGTGGCAGGGAACTGAGCAACTGGCATGTGAGCTTCTGAAGATTGCATCCACCTGTCCCACTTCACCATGTTTCACTGTCCTTATATCATTCCCTGTTGGCTGTGACCTTGCGGAGAGAGCAGAGTATTTATAGAAAGACCAGAAGCTTTAAAATATGCCTATGGAGATATTTCTGGTTTATAGCTGAAATTTTAGCACAAATGTTGCTTTTCCCAGGGAAGCAGGATAATGGCTTTTTATCATTAGTGCACTGATTCACAGAGTGTATTTACTGAGTATCACTGCAGACCAGGCCATGAAATATAAGCACTGCTCCTTGCCAGGAAGCCACCTTCTCTCCAAGCACAGACCTCACCAGACCCTGGGCAGGAAGGAGACCTGGGGTTCCCTCTATGTCAGCCTCTTCCCACGTGTCCTTCCACAAACAACCCAACACGCTCCATGAATCCTTGTGCATTGAGAGACGAATAAAGAAATAAATTCTGACATGTCATTTGGCAGCAAGGCTGAAAACCCCTTCAAATTAGATAAATTCAGCTTGATGTAACTTTGAATAAACAAACTTACAAAAAAGGAGAAATAAAAAAAAATAAGTCTTGTGATCAAATTTCCTGAATTTACAATAAGGCCCAACAATTTGATTTGATCCACTCAAAGTTATTTGGAGTGATAGAGCGGGATTAAAACCTTCCTCCTCAAGCAATTGACATTCCAATGAAAATAAAAACCTGAGATGAAATGAGATGAAACCCTGGCTCTCACACTATAGTGGATGTCAGGATCAGCCAAGGGCCTGTGAAAACACTCAGAGTTCTGATTTGGCAGGTCTGGGCAGGGCCTGATCATCTGCATTGCTCAATTCCCGGGTGATGCTGATGCTTGGTTGGTTGGCCTCCCTCCTCTGAGAATCATTGATGGTGTTCCTTTAGCTTGGCCGTGTGGCAATTGCATCGTCCTCTGAGCTCTAGATGTTGCAGTGATTGAAGGAATGCAGGCATCAGCAGTGCAGATGAGTCTCCAGGAGCTTGAGGACTTTCAGATATATATTGATCCTGTCATTATTCACTTAGAAATGAGAGTCACTGACGTCTTGGGGTCTAAGACACTGAGTTGTTGTTGTTGTTATGTCTTCCTCCTACATTGGGGGCCTTAGTTTTTACCTGTGGTTTTCTTCCAATGGATGTCAGCTAATATTGGGCAGTATTGCCTCCTCTAAATCACTCTTGGGGCCCTGTGGAACTTCAAATATTTTTTGTTTACAACACCCCTGAATATTTAACTAACCTTTTTCCAGATCAAATGTAATTTCCTTGCATTTTGTTTATTTACAGTTTTTCCTAAGGCTGCAGCTCAAGAGCTAAGCCTTATTGTTAGTACACAGCTGGGTTTTTCAGCCTCTGCTCCCTGGAGGTTAATTGAAACAAACATCCTGGAAAGGAAAAAGTCATCTAAGGCAAGGCAGAAAAGTGAGCATCCCAGCCTGTGGTGCCAATACTGAATTCTAATAACAAAACCTGAAACTGAGCCTGCTGTCCCTACCCGGGTGGATCTGAGGGACCTGCTGCCTGCCCATGTGGGTCTGGATTTCCCTTTTGGGATGGATTGCACCACTTTTGCAATGTTATTAACATTTTATTTGGATAAAATTTCAAAAATGGAGAAAAAAATTAAAATAGAACAAGAACACATGTATACCCTTTACTCAGAATCAACTATTGCTACCTTTTTATCCATCTGCTTTCTCATTTGTTTTCTCTCAAAATTACAATATATATATGTACATATATATATATATATATATATATATATGCATATGTGTTTGTTTTAAATATTTCCTTACTGCCCTAGCTGGTTTGGCTCAGTGGATAGAGTATTAGCCTGTGGACCGAGTTTGATTCCAGTCAAGGGCACATGCCCCTGTTGCGGGCTCAATCCCAGTACAGGGCATGCAGGAAGCTGCTGATCAGTGACTTTCTCATCATTGATGTTTCCACCTCTCTCTCTTCTTCTCCCTTCCTCTCTGAAATCAATAAAAAATATATATATTTTTAAAAATATTTCCTTACTTTCTGACACAATAAGATGTTCCAAGCTCGCCTTCTACTTTGTTCATCCCTGGGATGTGCCATTTTTATGCCTCAAACATCTATTGACATATAATCAATTTACTTTAATGCTATATAAAGAGTTTTCTTTAATAAGATTTATAATCTAGAATGGAAAGCTACCAGTTAAATAGGACTCCTTTGGTGGCAAGAAACAGAAACCTGACTTTAATTAGCATCAGCAGAATGTTAATTAATTGGTTGACAGAATCCAAGGAAGGGTTGAACAGCCATCACTTAGGATTCAAAAGCAATGCTGTCAGACTTTCTCAGTTTTAGGACCTCATCTTTGCTTCTCTTAGTGGGGCACTGTGACTCCAGACCTTTTCTCAAAATGGCTGGAAACATGAGACTTATAGTACCCTTGGATTTCATGGTTTACTTTACACCATCCAGGAATTCCTGTTCAAAAGGGGGAGAGACTCAGGATGTTCTGACATTGGTCAGATTTCCATTTCTATATTCATCGAGAGCCATGGAGATAGGCTCATAAGAGAACAGGGCAGCTTCTAAGCTGGTGAGAATAGAAAAAGGAGGAGGAGGAGACCAGGGAGGGTGGGCAGATCATCTAGTACACATCTGCACAGACACAATATTGGTCCATGAATTTTCTGCTCGCTCTCCTCGCTCTGCTTAGGTGCTGCAAATTTACTTTAATGCTATATAGAGAGTTTTCTTTAATGTTTTATTCTAAGTGATGCCAGAATGCAAAATTTCTAACAACTACAAAACCATGTTATGTCCTTGACAGGGTTTCATGGGTAATAGCAGCAAAGTATTTAGAGTAACAACCAGAATCACCTACTTAATTAACATCTGGTGTCTGCACTGTGACATTAAAACTAAAATAGTGCGGAAACCAGTTTGGCTCAGTGGATAGAGCGTCAGTCTGCAGACTGAAAGATCCCAGGTTTGATTCTGGTCAAGGGCATGTGACTTGGTTGTGGGCACATGGGGTGTGCAAGAGGCAGCTGATTGATGATTCTCTCTCATAGATGTTTCTAACTCTCTATCCTTCTTTCTTCCTCTCTGTAAAAAAACAATAAAATATATTTTTTAAAAATAAAAGTAAAATAGTGAAAAAAATCACTAGAAGGGAAGGAGACTTGGAGACTGGTCTGAAATGCTTGTGACCTTGGGCAACTGGTCTGACTTTATGAACCTTAAACTAGCTTTAAAGTCATGTCCTGCTCTGACATCCCATGATTGTGTGGTCTGTGTTCAAGCAGAGTCATTATTTTGACAACTTTGGCCTTGCCTTCAAGTAGACCTCTGCCAACCATGACTATTGGTGACCACAGATGAACTGAGAGCCCAATCATAGGCTAGCCCATTTCCCTCCCTATTACCTAATCCCCATTCCCCTCTGGCATGCCTTTGACATTCTTCTGGGTTTAGACCCAATCTATAGCTCCTATTCCACCCACAAGTTTCAAATTAGGTGTGTCCAGTACCACATAAGAAGTGTCCAGCATGAGGCCAGAATGCCAGTCTCCTTCACCCCAAAGTAGCAGCCACTACCCTCATCATCCCAAGAATAGTCCCACTTCCCACAGATAAATTCCTTGTTCCTAGATCTCACTACCACCAGCCATAGTGGTCTTTGCACCCATACCTACCACAAGCTGAGAGGGTCTCTCAATGAATGGAGGGTTCTGGCAGGGCTATGGAACCTGCAGGAAGTGGGTGCTGGGTTACAGGGCTAGGTGACTGGTGTTTATTATGAATGTGTCATGTTTCTAGGAGTATGAGCATGCCTGGAAAGTGGATCCAGGACTAAACTATTGGCTCCACCATGAGGGATGAGCTTAGTGATTCCAGTGCCCTGCCAGAAACACAGCTGTATAGACAAGCCACAGTGACATAATTTCCCCAACTGTGAGCCGGCCTTGTCCAGCTGCTATGGGAAGTTCCGGTTGAAGAATGTGAGAGGGGATTTCAGTGGAGGGAAAAGGTATGTGAGTGTTTGTAGGGATGGGAGGGGAGAGGGAGATGGCTGTGTTAATGAGAAAGAAAAAGAAATACCTATTCTGATTGCAGGGACAAGCTATGTGAGTTGATGGTGAGCATTCTTAGAGTCAGGGAAAAGAGGAAAGGAAGAAGGGAAGACTGTATGAATGCTAGCAAAATAAAAAGACAGTGCCCTTGAGAGGAACAAGAAGCAACAGAGAAGGAGATAAACCACTTTTGTTCAAAGGCAGTGAGTCATGTTTCATTTTCAGATAGTTAGCTACTAAAAAGAAATTGTTGGTAAAATAAGTGAGTTTAAAAATATTTGATTATTTCGAAAAAGAGATTAGTGAGATGTTGAGTCCTCATCATGACAAGGTTTTTCTGGAGGAGAGGTGTGTAGACAAGTTCCTATCTAATCTTCACCCCAAGAGTCCTTAAGGCTTAATGAGTCAACAGTCTGGTGGGTATTTCTTCCATTCATTAGTTGACCTATGATTTGCTAAACTCAGTAGTAGATGCAGGGGACACAATGGTGGAGGAGCCATCCCAGCCCAGCCTGGAAGAAGAATAGAGATAGACATGAACATATGAAGACAGGGAAGCAAGGCACGCACTGTATACAGCGTGGGTGAGAGTGTTCCTTGTTCGTGGGTTATGGGAGCTCAGGAAAAAGCAGCTAAAGCACACTGGGAGATCAGGGAACATGTAGCATTAACTTGGATCATGGCATCACTGCAGCATGTACACAGGATGCTGGCATGAGGGCCTGAGGAAATGGCTGGGATCCCAGCTAATTCTTAAATTGGTTGTTATGACATCAGGACACAGCTGTAACAAAAGCCATTCCCTCGCCTGGGATTATCACCTCAACCCCTATCCCTGTTGATTCCTCTCACACCTTTGTGACCAGCTCAAATATGATCCTCAAAGAAGAGGGACACACCTTCAAACCAGCTCAGTCCCCCATGTGCATAATCCAAGAGCACCCACACCTTCTTCTCAGCTATTTCAATTATCATTAAATCAATCATTGTGAAATCAGTTGATAGTCTAGTGTTTTCTTCTTTCTTCTTCATTCCCTCCTGATAATTTTTTTTAATCCAGTGGGAATAGCAACTAAAAGCAAGGACGTGTCATCAACTATTATATTTAGTTCATTTTACCCCTCTTTTCTATTTCTTTTTGGATGGTTAGAAAATCATTAAGGTATTATAAAAAGCATGTTTTCCCAGTCCTTTTGAACTAAAATTCAAGAATAATATCTCAAGAAAAATATACAACTGAAAGTTTTAGACAACTAACTAAAATTTTTGTATCTGTTTATAACAAAACTAAATTGAATATTCCAACAAAAAATGATAGAGCATGTAAATTCTGTAACTTGGTTATCAATCACTCTAATAATACATATAATTGATTCAATAAATAATGGATGTTTTAAAAGGAAATAGAATAAATTATGATAGTTTATTAATGACTCAAATCAATTTGTTCAGGACATCAAAAAATTTATTCCAAAAACTCCTATAAAACTCAGTTCTTTCATGCAATTGAATAAGTCCAGTAAATAATAAGAGGGCTGTGTGTTCTCCCAAAAAATTCAACTTCCCCTTTTACCTTTGTGCCAGTGTTGGATTCATCTAGTGTTGTTAGGTGAGGCACAGAAAAGTCACAGTGGCTTTGATGACATGTGTGATCTCATTGTTCCCCTGACCCTGCAAATGGTTTCAGAGTTCTCCTACAGGTGAGTAAGGTCCTGGTTAAAACTTATTGAAAAGCAACTTGTTACAAAGGAAAGTGCCAAACTGAGGGGTGCACCTCTCTGAGGACTTGAATGATTAACAGTGTCATAAAAAATAAAAAAAAATCATAGAGTAAAGCAAAACCCAGGACAACTGCTCCAAAGAGCCATTCTTATCAGTCAAAGACACATTCCAGGGCATCTAAACATGAATATAACCAAAGGAAATTTTCTCAGGAGGTGCTAAACCACAATAGTCCAAATAAAATATAGGGAGGTAAATCTACTTTATTAAGACTGACTTAATGACCCTGGGTTAGCACTGTATCAATTTCTATAGCTGTCCTACCCTGGGCTTCCTCCAAAGTCCTAGGGTTTAATATTTTCTCCAAAAATACGATAAGTTATTTCTCATTTTACACTCAAATGAATAAACCTTTAACCAAGTAAGCTATAATGAAAATTTCCCTTCAGTCTAAATATTATGGAGTGGTATCAGCTCATTGATATGAGTCAGTTGGATTCTGTTTACAGGTTGTGCCTAACCTATGTTTGACAAGAAAGAATATTATGTTTGCTTGTGCCCACCAATCTGTTAGTAATACATACAATTTCCAAAGCAAGGTCTAAGGAAGTAGCAGAATGATGGATGCAGGGGCCTGAGGCTCTAATCTTCTGAGAACCTAAAAAAAGAGGTAGTAGGTCCTTAGGCTAATGAGAGGATTTAGTTCAACAGTTACCCCAACTCTTTGTAACATATCATCAAGGCAGCCTGTCCTCACTCCAGTAAAGTCACAAATACAACTGAGGGGAGGAATTACAAGAATTGGGATAAAATTATTGTGAAAAAGCATTAAATACCTTCATCTTAGTGAAGCCTATTTGAGCATCCAAACATCCTCTCCAGTTACATTTCTGTCCCTTGCACATTGGGTGCTGATATGTAGATTGGCTTCCAGGAAGATGCACTGAATGGAACTTCTGCTTAGCATTCAAATTCCAAGGTAGGAATGCTGGGCCCAGGAGCATTCATAGTATTTTGGACAGCCATTCAGGAGAGAGGTCAGGCTTACTCACTGTGACATCTGGTGTCTTTTGGCCTCCAGAATCACCAATTTTGAAATAAAAATATTGATAAATACCAGTCATCTCTCCTGTTTTAGGCTTCTCAGTAAAGGTAATACCTGGCTTCCTGGTTCAGTTTGCCAAAACCAGAACAATCTGAGGCTTTTTAATGAGCACTATGAGGGAAATGCAGAGGGCCAAGCTAACAGCTGTCTGAGGTTAAGGTGGTGAGAGCAAACCCACTGGGACACATGATGACTTTAGCCATGGCAAGCGCTCTCTCCCAAGTAAGTGACAGCAGCTTGGAAAGACTTTACCTGGATGTGTGTATGTAGACTGTTTAACTTGTTTTTGGCGCATGATAACTTTCTTCATGGGTGAACTTTTACAAAGCAAAAGGGCAGACTCAGGGAAACAAAAAGATGAAGCTTTTCCAGAGTGGGATCAAATCTGAAGCTGGATTCCATCCAACTGGTATAATTAATTCAAAGGACCCACTGGGTCTGAGACTGTCTCAGATGGCCCTCCTTCCCATTGCCTGCTCTCTGTACCATAGTCCAGGGGCTTAGAAAGGAGCCAGATGCAACAGGTACAGACATTTAAGTAGAAAAATCCATTTTATTTAAAACTTCATTTTATTAAACTCAAGGAATTTAAGGGAGTTGATCTGATGACTCAGAGGTTTTGCATTGGCCCCCTCTGAGGGCTTGGGGAAGTCTGCATGCCCACAGAGGATGCAGCTGATAAAACAGAGGCAGCTGCTGACCGGACACCAATGGTACTTTTAGTTGACTCAGATGGGATAGAAATGCCCCATTAGCATGGAGTTCTAGGCTACAACAGTGTTCTATTTCTTCAGCAGCGCCATCCATGTCTATTTTCAAATCCGAGAAAATTGCCTGGCTGCCGATGTGTGCAGATCTCATTCTATCCTGCCTTCAAGTGATACCCCCTTTGGAGGCAGATGTCACAAAGGAAAAGAATGAAAGACCAGCAGAGAATGACCTGCACTAAGAGGTGGTGCTTTGGTGCAGAAAAGAGCTTCCTGCCCTGAAGCATAGCCCGCCCTCCCTACCACACCTCAGTGGTAAATGGGTGCTTTAGATTTAGAAGGTGGAGTTGTCAGGCAGCTGAGTGTCCCTAATCATCAGGAGAATTGCATTCCCCACAAAAAGCTCTGAGAAGTGCCAGGACTTGTGAAAGCACTTTCCTGCCAAGATTTAGGACAGATGTTGACACTTGTGTGAAATGTTGTACAATGGACTTAATTATCAGGTTTCCTGTCATACTTAATCACACAAGCCACCCTTAAAGAATATGTATGCCTTTTCTCAGTCCAGAAATTGCTGAGTGATGCCTGAATTAGAGGGGTGAATGGGACCAGGTACCTCTGTATAATGAGGGAAATGATATGGCTTTCTTCCTAAAATGACCCCACAGGAGTGACTTCATTAGATAGTTTAGTGTGAAACAAGGCAAAACATTTTATCCAACATACATATACATATACCATTCAAATATCCATCTTTAATTATTATAATAACTTAAGAGAGTAGATTTCACTTCAGAAGAGCTTAGTTGAGACATTTGTTTTGTAAGAGCATTTCCCCCCTCTATGCAGCTAGAAATACTGTGAATGTGGCGATGAACAACCCCTCTATCTCCAGCTCCCAAAGTGTTGACACAGATGTTTGGCCAATCATTCATAGCAAACAGCTATTCCCATAAAGGCTCAGATTAGTTGGAATTGGCACACATTTCTTTCTTCTGTGAGCCTCAGTTGATTATAGATGATGTTTTGTTAGAGTGTATCCATGCAACCTCATAAATGATGTCAAACCCAAGGAAAACAGAAACTCCACGCCAAAACCAAATTAAATACACATCAGAAAAATGCAAGCTTGATTTGGGTTGAGGTACCATGATGCTTGCCTTTGTCTTATTGTTGCTAAAATCTTCAGGAAAACTATAAAAAGCAACCCTGACATTAGTATCAATTTAAAAATGATGTGGTTGCCAACATTTATTCAACACGAAGCTCAGCCGGCTGTGTCATCTCCAGCATGACCTATAGTGGCCGCAATTGCAGCCTCCACAAGCGACAAAAAATGGCCAATGCAGACAAGGCGAGAAGAGCCTTCTTTCCTGTGTGAATGCACTGCAACGGCCACTATTTCTCTTGTGAGCAGGACAGACATGCCTGGAGTTGGATGCAGAGTTTGCTTTCTGGGCAAACAGTTTCAAAGGTTTTTGCTGCTCTTTCTTTCTTTCTCCTTCCATCTATGGACACCAGAGATGCATTCACTCCTCACACAGATCCCTGGAAATCATGTTGAATTCCTAAGGTTAGTTCAGTAGCTTCTTTGGAATCTGACCCCCTTTGTATTATTTCCCTGTACCCCACAATCCTAGGAATGAGGTTCAGGAGAACCAAAGCCCAACTGAGCATTGGGTACTCAACCAGAAAGATGGGTCACTCATTTACCATTATAAAAGACATGCATCCACTTGTAAATGCCTGCTACTGAGAAGGAACTTGCCTGATGCTAGGGAGGGAGAAAGACCAGGATGTAAAATGGTGGCATAATCTTTGCCCATAGACATGGATGCCAGGAAACAATGTCACAGCAGAAAAGCAGATGGATAGTTTGGAGAGTTGAAACTCCTGTATATCAGGCAGGCCAATAACCACTTCCCAGGCAAGAAAATAATTAACATCAGGTGAATGGAGAAAAGGCTGAATGTGCTTCCTCCATTGGGAAGGCTAATCCAGCAACACTATGTGAACAGAGGAGCCACCCGTTCTATAGCTGTGGTCACTGCTCATCACAGAAGGTGTGACTGTCAACCACCCTCATGGTCTTATGTTGAGAATTTTATCCACATGACAATGTGGCATCTTGCATAATCATATGCTACCTCTTCTGTTTCACAAACACTAATCAAGCTTCTTCCACACAGAGTAATTTGGCCCACTACCCTCAACATTCTTACTGTGATATATCCATATATGTCACCCTCGCCAAGGAACAAGAGTAACATGGATCTTTTCTTTTAAACAAACTGCATCAGGAAGTGAAGAGAGGCAAATAGGCAAGCCTGCAGGTATTGAAATGAACTGAATTTATGAATAAGAACCTGTCTTAGTTCTTGGAGTAAATGATTAAGCCTTCTGAGATATTAGGGAAGTTACTCATTCATTCATTAATGTTCCAAAAATTTGAGGGACTACTCCATGATGTTCCTTCTTGCCTTGGGGACTCCTGTCCCACCAGACTTACCACCACTCTCAGGAGGAGGCATTTGAACAGAGACCTGTGCACACAGGAGGACCTGGAGAGATGTGCTCCAGATGGGAGACAGGACCTGGGAAGGGAAGTGGCATATTCCATGAACAGAAGGAGAGGAGTTCTCTTGGTGGCCAAGAATAAGAAGAGGCAGTATCTGCAAATGCAAGTCTACAGTCCGTCATAATATGATTTTTACTTTAAGCAAAATGGGAAACTTTTGGAGGTGTTTGAGTAGGGGAATAACATGATATTATTTAGGTTTTGAAGTCATTCCTCAGGCACCTGTGAGGAGACTAGATATTAGTAGGGGAAAGGGGAAAGGCAGAAATGCTGGGAGTGCATCTTTTCCCAGTGGTCTAGGGAGAAGAAGTGGCCTGGCCAGAAAGGGGGTTGGGGGCAGAGGAGGGGAAATCCATTCTGCCACTGCATTAGAGCTCTGAGGATATGAGAGACCCACAGCTACCTCTTGAGCAAAGTCTGAGTAGGGCAGAACTACTGACTGAAGGGCAAGATTTCAGGAATGCTCAGGTAGACGTGGGAAAGACATGTTTATGACGCTCCTGAGACATCTTTGTGGGCATGTTGAAGGCTAAAACAAACAGGGAAGTGCCCAAAATAGCTGACCTTAGAGCCCCACTTGTTCTAAAAAATCTGAAGCTGTCAACAGGATGAGACATCACATTTGAGGTGGACCAGCAAAGCGTCTGCTTTCTCTCTTGCAGAGCATTGCTACTGGTTCAGGTCAGTGACTGAGCGCAGGCCTGAATAGCCTATCATTACAGGGCTGGCACATGTACTGAAGGGCAAGGGGACCACTGAAGCCCCTGAAAACCACCCCCACGTTCTTTCCCACACACTGAATTATTGGACAAAGTTGTTGAGAACTGGAATGCCCCCCAATATTCTACAATTTTATTTCTCACAGTGGACTCTCAGCAGTATGATCAATTTAGAGTCCCTCTTAAACCAAGCCCTAACATGGTAATTGTACTAGTATGATGTTTTCAATTACACATTTATGAGCTGGCGTTTCTCTTCCAACTTACAATTCTTTTCTCTCATCACTCTCCAGTTGTTCCTGATCTGCATCCCTTTCTCCTCCTCACAAGACAATCATTAAACTGCTCCAATCACCAGGAAATGGTGGAAAGAATGAATGAGTTTGGCTTTCAACATGCCTAAGTAGACAGTTGGGAAGTGGCTGAAAATTAAAACCAGGCAGCTTAATGATACTAGCATGGCCTGCTTGAGAAAATGAGCCCAGCTCCCAGTCCTGGGGTGTTGAATCTATGACATCAGAGCTCAGAGAGAATGGCTGGAGGCTTGTGTCCTTGGGGACAGCCCTGATGCAGAGGGAGCCATGCAGTGGGGCTTGTCTCTCTAGCCTCAGAGGAACCCAGCTTGGTGCCTGGTGGCAGCTCTCTCCAGTCACTGGGAAATGGGTGGTTCCTGCAGAGAGAAGTTTAGTGCTAAGATAGAGTAGGATGGTCCTTTAGCATCTGCCCAGGGTTCCCTTCTTTCCCCAACTCTGGCTGGAAATGGGGAGCTGCAACCAACCCATAGACAGGGAGTCTAGTTTGGGTAATTTTTTTTTTTCACCTGGTAGATTTCATTGAAAACTTTACAGAGTGACTTTTATAGACTTGTAATCAGAAACTCAGAAAGTGAGGTCAGGTGTAGCTGGGGAAACCATGGCTTGGAGTACAACGATGTGGCATTCACATTAAAAAGTTTCAACCAGGGGGTCTGGTGTTGGTAGTTTCTTTCAATTTATCATCAAAGGCAAACAATCCTATCTAATAATCTAATAAAAGAGTAATATGCAAATTGACCATCACTCCAACACACAAGATGGCTGCCCCCATGTGGTTAAAGATGGCTGACCCCATGTGGACACAAGATGGCCAGCAGGAGAGGGCAGTTGGGAGGGACCAGGCCTGCAAGGAAAGGCAGTTGGGGGCAACCAAACCTTCAGGGGAGGGCAGTTAGGGATGACCAAGACGGCAGAGGAGAGAAGTTGGAGATGACCGGGCCTGCAGGGAAGAGCAGATGGGGGGGGACCCAGACTGGAAGGGGAGCTATTCGGCATCAATCAGGCTGTCAGAGGAGTGGTTAGGGGGTGATCAGGCTGGAAGGCAGAAATGGTTATGTTAGGGGCAATCAGGAAGGCAGACAGGCAAGCAGTTGGGAACCAGCAGTCCTGGATTGTGAGAGGGATGTCTGACTGACTGCCCATTTAGGCTCGATCCTACCAGCAGTCAGACATCTCTCGAGGGGTCCCAGGTTAGAGAGGGTGCAGGTTGTGCTAAGATACATACCCCCATCCCCTTGCACAAATTTCTTGTACGGCGCCTTTAGTGTATTTATATTAACATCTCATAAAGAACATTGTGCCATGATAGTTATTTTATTGCCCCAAATGTGAACATTACAGCAACCATGGACAGCAAGGAATTGACTCTATTTAAAATATTCATTAAAAGGGAACCATGTAGACACCATACAGAATCTTTCCATTGCAGGCAAAAACAGACATGGGAAGAATTTTACCTGGTTGTCAGCATTAGTATCTTTGGGATGTCTTTGGAGTTCTTGTGCATATTACTAACTAAAATCAAATCTATTATGATTTATTTTCTATTTCCATAAGCACACATGGTCCATCATAGCAGTACAAAAATTTCTAAAGCCAGTGCAACACAACACAAGTGACTATGGGAGCAGAGTTCTAAGACCAGATTTTCTCTGCTCCCCCAGAGCCCATGGTGTGCACAAATAATCCCTCCATTATTCAATCATACTAACCTAAGTACTCCTGAGACTGAGTCTTACAGATGAAAATAGGTTTAAAATAACTTGGCTTCAAGATAGATTATTCTTGGTGAACCTGACCTATTGATAATTAGGTGAGCTGCTAAAGGGGTGGAGAACTTCCTGAAGAAAGAGATTTGAACCATAAGGAGAATTCAGCATGAGGGATGTTCTCTGTTCCTGGCTTTGAAGATGAGGGGACTACATGGTAAGGAAAGTGAACAACCTCCAATGCCTAAGGTTCTCAGTCTTACAACCATGAAAATAAATGAATTCTACCAACAACCTGCCTAAGTTGGAAGCAGATTCTTTTTCCTGAGTCTCCAAATATGAAGAAAGGCTGGCCAATACCACAGTTTCACTGTGTGAGACCCTGAGCTGAGAATCCGGCCTCACTGTGCATGGACTTCTGACCTGGAGGTCTGTGTGGTAATGCATAATTATTGGTTTACAGCGCTTAGTTCTCAGTAACTTTTACACAGCAAAGAAAAGCTAACAAAATCTGTTATACAATCAATAAATGCAGATTTCCTGAGCAGGCTCCACCATCCCACAGCCCCAGAACCAACATTTTCAGCAAAATGGGTCAATAATGCTGATCCTCCATTCCTCTTCTGGGAATGGTGAGGACTGCTGAGAAAAATGCATAAAATTCACTTGGAAAAATAGAAAGCTCCCTCTCAGGCAGAGTGGATCATGTGCCTGTTGTCAATTATTATATTTAACTAGAGGCCTGGTGCATGAAATTCCTTCACCTTCTTCAATCTGGGACTCATTGGGGAATGTTTAGGCCCAATTGGGCCTAAATGGGCAGTCAGACATCCCTCTCACAATTCAGGATTGCTGGCTCCTAACCGTTTGCCTGCCTGCCTGCCTATCACCCCTAACCGCCTCTGCCTGCTGGCCTGATGCCCCTAACTGCTCCCTTGCCTGACTGATCACTCCTAGTAGCCTCTGCCTGCCAACCTGATTACCCCTAACTGCCTCTGCCTTGGCTCCCTTCACAACAGCTTCGTCCATAATGATGTCCAGAGGGTCATTTGGCTGTCCAGTCTAATTAGCATATTATGCTTTTATTATTATAGATTTTTCTTATAAAGAAAAACTAAATGAAAAGATGAAGAGGACCTTTAGAAAAATATTTCTAACATTTATAAAAGACAAGTGATTGGTATTCTAAGTGGATAAGTGAATGAGAAAAAGTTGAATTCCCTCAAAGGAAAATGGGCAAAGTGCATGAGTAGGCAAACTAAATTGGGTCAAGAATGGCCAATAAACATGTGAGAACATATTTGACCTCAGAGGTAGTAGAATAAGTTGAAACAAAGTAATAAAATACCTGTCTGATAGGACAAAATAAAAAAGAGTGAGAATTCCCCATGCTGTTTATGTTGATGGGAGGTGTGTCAATCGAATAAAGCAAATTTTACAAAATTTCAGGAAAACAATGTTAAAAGAAAAAAGAATTAGCACTCAGACATAGGCAATGGATGATTCTATCTTTTCAAGGATACTCTGGGCATTGGCCAACTGTCACTTAATATATATCTGAATCATTGGAAGTAACCACCTTGGCTTAACATATTATTTTCTATTGATGAGGATACTTTACAAGCTATGAGAGTCCATGTTAACATACAGGAAACAGAGCAATGCAAGTGATTCCTGCTGGTGTCAGCGGAAATGAGTGAAGTCCGGAAGCCTTGGGAAGGCTTAGAGTGCTCCATTATGGGCACCACTGAACACCCTACCCTCTTCTCGGTGTTTTTGCAGTACTTTTGGGCCCTGTCTCTACTTCTTTCTGAACCTGCCCTACCATCTTGCTGGTTGTCTCACTCAATGAGTCAAGGAAACCTTGGACAGAGGCTTGCTCATGAGAGTTGTGTTTTAACTTTTAAAAAATGATACTTTGACCGAAATTTGGCAAAACTGTATCAAAGATCTCCAAGAGATGCCTCTCCTCTGCAACAGTAATTGAATATCTAGGAATGTCCACAGTGTATATGCTTGGAGAAAGGAAAGGAAGGCAAAAAGCTCTAAGGAAGTTTGAGCAGCTCTTAGTAAAAATAGGAGAGAAAGATGAGAGAGAGAGAGAGAGAGAGAGAGAGAGAGAGAGAGAGAGAGAGAGAGAGAGAGAGAGAGAGAGAGAGAGAGAGAGGAAATGAATTACTAATTCTCATCCTGGAGTGGTTCTGGCCTCAGGGAGAGTTTTGATTGTTTCAACTGAAAGGAGCTTCTGCTGTCATCTAGTGGACAGAGGCCACGATTGCTGCTCAGCCTCCTACAGGGCACAGGACACCCCTCCACACCCCCATCCCCACCCTACCCTCCACCCCACACACACACAGAGAATGAACAGACCAAATGCCAATAGTGCAAGGTTGAGAAACCCTGACCAAAATGTACAAGTACAGGGATTAGGATAAACAATCTAAAGTGGAAAGTTTTGGAATCCATAAGACAAAACTATGATCTTATCAGTATAGATTCATTCATATTTATGTTCAGAATTCATTGTTAAGTAAAGAAATTGTTATAAAAGTATATTTACAATGGTCATATAGCTAGAAAAATCAAAACATATTAATAAAATATACACGTTTATTTTTTATGCATTTTTAAATAATTTTTTTATTGATTAAGGTATTACATATGTGTTCTTATTGCCCCCCTGCCCTCCACTCATGCCCTCATTCCCCTGTTGTCTATGTCCATTGGTTAGGTTTATATGCATGCATACAAGTCCTTTGGTTGATCTCTCCCCCTTACCTCCCTGCCCTACCTTCCTTCTGAGGTTTGACAGTTGCTTCTCTGTCTCTGGATTTATTTTTGTTCATCAGTTCATGTTGTTCATTATATTCCATAAATGAGTGAGATCATGTGATATTTGTCTTTTCTGACTGGCTTATTTTGCTTAGCATAATGGTCTCCAGTTCCATCCATGCTGCTGTAAATGTTAAGAATTCCCTCTTTTTTTACCGTTGCATAGTATTCCATTGTGTAGATGTACCAGTTTTTTAATCCACTCACCTGCTGATGAGCACTTAGGCTGTTTCCAAATCTTAGATATGGTAAATTGTGCTGCTATAAACATAGGGGACCATATATCCTTTCTGATTGGTGTTTCTAGTTTCTTTGGATATATTCCTAGAAGTGGGATCACTGGGTCAATTGGGAGTTCCATTTTTAGGTGTGTTTTTTTTGTTTTTTTTTTTGTGTGTGTGTGTGTGTGTGTGTGTGTGTGTGTGTGTTGTTTTTGTTTTTGTTTTGAGGAAGCGCCATACTGTTCTCCACAGTGGCTGCACCAGTCTGCATTCCCATCAGCAGTGCAGGAGGGTTCCTTTTTCTCAGCATCCTCACCAGCACTTGTCATTTGTTGATTTGTTGATGGTAGCCTTCTGATTGGTGTGAGATGGTACCACATTGTTATTTTGATTTGCATCTCTCAGGTGATTAGTGGCTTTGAGCATGTTTTCATAAATCTCTTGGCTTTCCTTATGTCTTCTTTCAAAAAGTATCTATGTAGGTCCTTTGCTCATTTATTGATTGGATTGGTTAGCTTCCCTTTGTTAAGCTGTATGAGCTTCCTGAAATGTTGGAGATTAAACTCTTATTGGTAGTAGCATTGGCAAATATGTTCTCCCATGCAGTGAGCTTTCTTGTTGTTTTGTTGATAGTTTCTTTTGCTGTACAAAAGCTTTTTATTTTGATATAGTTCCATTTGTTTATTTTCCTTTTAGTTTCCATTGCCTTAGGAGCTGTAACGGTAAAGAAATTGCTTTGGCATATGTATGAGATTTTGCTGCCTCTAGATTCCTCTAGTATTTTTATGGTTTCCCATGTTTTGTTTAAGTCCTTTATCCATTTTGAGTTTATTTTTGTGTATGGTGTAAGTTGGTGGTCTAGTTTCATTTTTTTACATGTATCTGTACAATTTTCCCAGCATCATTTATTGAAGAAACTGTCTTGATTCCATTGTATGTTCTTACCTCCTTTGTCAAATATTAATTGAGCTTAGTCGTTTGGGTTGGTTTCTGGGTTCTCTATTCTATTACATTGAGCTATATGTCTGTTCTTGTGCCAGTACCAGGCAGTTTTAAGAACAGTGGCTTTGTAATATAATACATTACATTAATGTCTATTATTGAAATCCCACCTACTTTGTTCTTCTTTCTCAGGATTGCTACAGCTATTCGGGGTCTTTTTTTTATTCTAGATTAAGTTTTGAAAAGTTCATTCTAGGTCTGCGAAATATGCCATTGGTATTTTAATGGGGAGTGCATTGAATCTTAGATTGCTTTTGGTAGTATGAACATTTTAATGATGTTGATTCTATCAATCCATGAACACGGTATGTTCTTCCATCTGTTTATGTCTTCCTCTTTCTCTTTTTTCAGTATCCTGTAGTTTTCTGAGTACAAGTCTTTTGCCTCCTTAGTTAAGTTTCTTCCTAGGAATCTTAATATTTTTGGTACGATGGTAAATGGGATTGCTTTTTTAGTCTCTCTGTAAGTTCATTATTGGTTATAAAAATGCCATAGATTTCTTGGCATTAATTTTGTATCCTGCTACATTGCTGAATTCATTTATTAATTCTACTAATTTTTTATGGACTCTTTAGGGTTTTCTATGTACAGTATCATGTCATCTGTAAATAAGGACAATTTTACTTCTTCTTTTCCAATTTTGATGCCTTTTATTTCTTCTTCTTGTCTGATCACAATGGCTAGTATTTCCAGTACTATGTGGAACAGAAGTGGTGAGAGTGGGCATCCCTGTCTTGTTCCTGTTCTTAGGGGAAATGGTTTTAGTTTTTGCCCATTGAGTATGATGTTGGCTGTGGGTTTGACATATAATATTATATTTCATATTCTCTATAAATATATGCATCCCTATGTTTATAGCAGTGCAATTTATAATAGCTGAGATCTAGAAAGAACCCAAATGCCCATTAGTAGATGAGTGAATAAAAAAGCTGGAGTACATTTATACCATGAAATACAATGCCACAGTAAAAAAGAATGATCTCTTACCATTTGAGATAGCATGGAAGGACCTGGAGAGTATTATGCTAACTGAAATAAGCCAGAGAGAGGAAGACAAGAATTACACGATCTCACTCATATGTGGAATCTAAAGAACAAAATAAACTGATGAATATAGAAGCATGGAGCAGACAATCATATCTCAGAGGGAAGGTGTGGGTGAGTGGGAAGAGATTAATCAAAGAACTTATTTGCTTATATGCATAACCCATGGATACAGACAGTAGTGTGGAGAAGGCCTGGGGCAGGAGGTATTGCAGGCTAGCAGGGTTCAACTGGGGGAGGTTGGGAGGGGAAGGGGATATCTGCAATACTTTCAACAATAAAGATAAATTTTATAAAAAAGAATGTAGTCATTATATATTGCTATATAAAATAGCATATGAATTAAATACATATTATATACACAAATACTATGGTATTTAATATTTATTTCTTTATTTACTTATGATATGATATGATATGATATGATAATGACTTATTTATGATACGAGGGTCCATCATTAAATAGTCTTGTGTTTAAGTGAGGACACTGTTAACTCTGTAGTAACAAATTGGTCTTAGGGAGATAGCACACTGAACCCTTACCAGCTGTGTACTCTGTCTATGAAGTGGTTCACCAGTTGGCTGGCCTGCCCGGTCCTCAGCTCTGCCCTGGAGAGTAGAGAGCTTTGGTAAAGAGCGAGGGCTCCATGTGGGACTGTTCCTACAAGGTCAACCTCAGAGCAGTTCAAGGGAGGTCCTGCTGATTTCTCTCTGGACTGTCCGTCCACTTCCTGAGTGGACCTGGAAGCAAAAGGCACAGGGATGTGGAGACACAGGACTGTCCATCCCAAATCTGACCTGTCCCCAGGCTGTGCCGAGACCCTAGGTTCCTGGTCTGTGGAATGAACATGTTGAATCAGCAGTCTTAGAGATTTCCAGGGCTCTGACCCTCTGAATTCCTCATCACGTATCTATCCCACAATTTTGCAATGAGCAGACGGTTTCCATCCTCACCACTGTTGAAATCATCCCCTTGCCTTGGCAACTTCCTTCTGTTACTTTCAAATCATCACAGGCTCCAGGGAGAGAATTTAGGTAAACTTCTCTCCAAGTACTGGGCCCCAGACATCCCCCCAAAATACATCTTCCTACAAAGCATTCTCAAGCTCTGGGATGTGTGACCACGGAAATCCAGAGGGTCAGCCAGCCTGCTGCTCCTGTGGGAAGGAGACAGCAGAGGAGGCTGGCTCTGGTGTGCATTTTCTAATCTTTGATTAATTCCAATCTGTCACTTGATAACATAATTTTCCCTTCATTCTTTAAAGCCCAATAAATCTTCTCCCACTCTCTAGTGCTTTATTTTGGGAGGCATATAAATTCTGCCTGATCTATTACCACATGTGAATGTCTACCCAAGATTGCTAAGTGATTCTTTATGCTGAATTCTATAGATGCTTTGAAACCAGGTGATTTTTGCACTTTATTTTCATTGGGTTGAACAATGAGGTATGAATGAGAGAGCAACACCTTTATAAATAACTGATATCACCCACAGTCTTTTTAGCTTCCTTTTGTTGTGTAAGAAGTGAGACCAGGGGTTCCCAGCTGTGACAGTGTAGCTATTCAATGCTGACAATTCTGTGTGGTGGTGAGGGACTATGCTGTGTCGCAGGATGTATCCCATAGACCCTAGCTTTACCTACTTGATGCCAGTAGCACTTCCCACACCCCAAACAGTGTGACAATCACAGATTTAAAAATGTCGTGTTACAGAATACACAGGGCACTATTGGCCCACTTGGCTAACGGCCTCCACATTGTAAGAAATAAAAACAATTTTAACCATTTTAAGTAAAAAAGCCTTTAAAATAGAGAGTCCACAGAATTGTTGGACCCTGGATTAGAAAAGTGGTTCCAGGCTGGGCCTCCAAGGAGACTCCAGAACAAAGCAGATCAAGGATGGGGACCCGTGCTGTGTCAGGAAGGTGCCATGTCAAGAGGACCATGTCCATGGGATGCCTTCAGTGTCTTGTTTTCCTAGATGTACAAAGAAGCCCCAGCCACTGGGTGGCTCAGTTTGACTCCTGGTGGGGAAGCAATTGATCAATGTTTCTCTCTCCTCCTCCCTCTCTCTCCCCCCTCTCCCTTTCTCCATTCTCCTTTTCTTTCTCTTTCCCTCCCTCTCCCTCTCCTTTCCTCTCCTTCTCTTTTTCCCTCTCTCCTTCTCTTTTCCTTTCTCTCAAAGTCAATAAATATATCCTCAGGTGAAGATTTAAAAAAAAAAAAAAAAAAAAAAAAAAAAAGAAGCTTTAGCCATGACGGCTACAGAGGACTCTCCACACCTAAAATATCTAGTGATGCCAAACAGGAGCATCTCTGTGGGGAAGAAGTCACATCAGCAGAAATACGACCTCCTGCTTGCTTCTTTCTTCCAATACTTTTGTGAGCGCACCTACTTGGCAGAAGCTTATCCATGTCCATCATTTTAACGATGCAGACACATGAGCAAAGTGGTGTTAGCTTTCTGCACTCTCTAATGTGTTAAAGATGCATGCAAGAAGATGAAAGGAGGCTACTGTTGCCAATCACCTCTACCCACCACATGAAGCCATGTTTAAACAATGGAAAATTATCTGCTTTAACATTATGCAATCTGATCCTTTAGATGTGATTTGAATTTGTCATATATGTGGTGTCATCTTCCCCCCAAATATAGATAAAACTTTGCAAAGTCATTACCACTGGAGAAGTCTGTTGTTTTTGTCTCTGATGTTTTGTCTACACTTTGGTTTAATTGCCGTGACTTAAGTTTTAATGTCCCGGTTATAGCTACCCAATACGAATGATTCATTGTCAGCTTGGCAGGGAACTAGATGAGTGCTAAGCAAGCATTTTTGCTCATTCCTTTACAATGGTTGCTTGCATAGGGCCAAACCCATTGTCTTTATATATTATCCACATAAGGCTCTTAAAATAAGTATTCACGTATATAACTCAATCAATTTCCCAGTGATATTTGACCACTAGGCATTTTAAGGACTTCCTTCTTCCTCTTTATGACTTCAACAACAGATACTCTTAGCTCCTAACACTGAGTTAACTTGACTCAAAAGGGAGCTCCTGGTGACCTGAAGACCTTCAATCTCCATGTCTTAGTGCAGAGCCCAGGGACTGGCATGGAGAAAAATGGCCTGTAAAATATGTCTAATGAATGAACAAATTAAAGAAAAATCTTCCTTTAAAACCACCTTCCCAAATCTGGTTTCATTTTACTGTTGAAGTCTCTAATATAATCAGTCACCTTCGGCATAACAGAAGCCATTAGCCATTCGCAGTGTTGCTCCTCTGAACCTTCCATAAAGCAGGAACCACAAATAGGCAGTATAGTCACAGAGTCCACAGGAATCACCACTTCTGTGAGATGGATGCCCAGCGTCCAGTCTGTCACCATGAGTAGAGGCATCGGATTCCACATAGGTATGAACCTCACTCTTATAGATCATGGGTGCTGCCTGTGCTCCTAGCTGTTGAGGAGGACCTGCAACCCAAATGTGAGCTTCTCCCAACCTCAGAGGCTGGTTCAGGTAGGAGCACCTGACTTAGAAAGGTAGGGCTTTGTTTGCTAAAAGCAGGACCAGATAACACTCTTCACTAGTGGATGAGAAGCCATAGAAATGCAGAACAAGGAGCAGCTGTCACCCATCATGTGACTGCACCGAGGGGGCCTGTCTGATCACTGCAGCAGAGTTTCAAGGTCAGATACACATTCCCTGAATCCCACAGGATTCCCTGAATTCCCAACAGGTTCCTTTAAAACCAAATGAGGTTGGGTAAATTAGATGGAAAGTTGTCCTGATTCACCAAGGTTTTGGGTTCAGTCCCAGGTCAGGGCACATGGAGGAGTCAACCAATAAATGCATAATGGGTAAAGCAGAGGCTCAATCTCTCTCCCTCTCTCTCTCTCTCTCTCTCTCTCTCTCTCTCTCTCTCTCTCTCTCTCTCCCCCTCCTCTCTGTCTCTGTCTCCCCCCCCCTCTCTGTCTCTCTCTCTCCCTCTCTCATCAATAAATATATTTAATTATTTTTTAATAAAGTAAGGTTAGATTCTCTGTTGGTTACAACGGAGTCATTTCTAAGTGATGTAACTACCCGGCCTCTGTAGAACCCTGAAAACTTTGTCTGCTCAAATTGTAATTGTTTAAATTTTTGAACATACCTCTTCCCTTCCACATTCGCTTTGAATTTCTTAGTTCTTGAAAACAAGGATAGACTTGAAAACTGAAATTCATACCTTCAGAGCTTGATGGGGATGTGATATATCTCTACAAAAGTCCTTCTCAAATCTTGCTTCTGAATTTTCAGAGATTTTAACGCATGTTTAAATATTTTCATTTTTTTTCTCAACATCTGTATAAATCTGTATAAAACTCGGGAAATAATAACAATTTAACAGGATACATCCAAGAGATGTTTGGATGTTTGGGGTCATACTTTTCTATATTTAAAAAAAATTTTAATAAGCTTTTTTTTTTTTTTCATTCAAGTATATGTTGAATGATTGTCCACAAGTCTTAGAGCTTCCACCATGTATTTGGAATGCACTGTTAGAGCTTAGCATCATTTTTATTTATGTCACTGCTTCAGGAAGAGGCCAAAGGAAAATTTCTGGCCAAATATGTTTGCTATCATTTTATCTAAACTACAAACAATTGCTAGACATGTATTTTAATTTTGAAAAGTGTGGTTTCTGTTTTTTTTTTTTCCTCCTTGGAAACAATTTTCTGCCTGGATAAATAACCAAATGTGCTATATTCTCATGATCTTACAATAAAACCATCTCAACTCACAATCTGAACCCTCAAATTTCAGAAATAGGGAAGTTTTGAGAATCATAGCTTCTGAAGGTCAGTAAGAAACTCAAAAACATTCCTTTTCCGGGTAATTGTATTATTCTTCCTTGGGAAGTCCAGAAAGGAAGTAAACAACCTCTTTAAGTTATACATGCCTTTGAAGCAACACATCCTTGATTTCCTATCTCAGGTTGATTCTTTCTTAACTCAGGAAATGACACCCAGTCTCCCAGCCCACCTCTAAGACAGCAGTCATGAAAAGTTTTAGTGTAAGTCAGATAGTGCCACTCCGTTCTTAAAAGTGTTTAATGACTGTCCTTTGCACTTACAATCTAAAACATTTCTTCCCTGGTTTACAAGCTTCTGTAGAATCTGGTCTGTGCCCACCCCCTCACCTCAATTAATCGATATCCAGTGCATGCCAGACATTGAGCTGTTTTCTGATGCTTTAACCTCCCACATTTACTCATCAAGTGAAAACTTGCTGCTATTATTCCCACTGCCTGCAACTTTATGTTCTTGGTGTTTTGTTGTTAATAAGTCTTATTTATTTATTTATTCATTTATTTATTTATTTATTTATTTATTTATTTATTTATTTATTTTAGAACATTTTTAGGTTCACAGAGTGAAAAGTACAGAGGTTTCCCGGATAAATTCTGCTTCCACAACATTCTTCACTGAGTTGTATATTTGTTACAACTGAGGAGCCTGCATTGATACATCATAAGTACTCCTAGTCTATAGTTTATACTGTGGTTCAATCTTGGCACTGCACATTGTATAGGTTTGGACTGACGTATAATAACTGGTGTCCACTGTTAGAGAGTGGGAATTTTTGAGCATGCTTCCAGAGAGGCCATGGACTATGCCCCAGATAGAGTTGTCAGTGCTGACACCAGGCCAGGCCTTGAGATATGGTCTCATGGCCCCTTCCCAGCATGTAGGCCTTCTTTTCACAGAACACTGTCAGCTTTCTGAAGAACAGGATGACCCTGTGAATAGCATGGTCGTCAATGGCAAGACTCTGACGTTGCTTGGGAAAAACTGTTTTGTCTTGGATTGCTTGCTCTGCAAAAACAGAATGTAGTTAATGTGCTTAAAAGTGGTCCTACACAAAAGGTTGCTGCTGCTCTCTGGTCTCCCTGTGTGGAGAATGACAGAGTAGTCGCCCGGCTAGTCACTCACCTGGCTGGCCGGCTAATAAAGGCTCCCTAAATTTTAATTTGGCCTGGGCTCCAGTAGTCATTCACTTGCCTTCGCTCCTCAACATCCACCATAAAAGTATCAGACAGAGTTATTTCATTGTCCTAAAAAATCCTCTGTGCTTCCTCTATTTATCCCCCCTCTCCTCTAATCCCTGACATCCGCTATCTTTTTACTGTTTCCGTAGTTTTGCCTTCTGCAGAATGTCAAATAGCTGAAATCATACAGTATGTAGCCTTTTCAGATTGGCATCTTTCACTTAGCGATATGCATTTAAGTCTCCTCCATGTCTGGCTGGAAGGTTGGCTCCGAGCTGAGGGCAGGGGAGTCTCAGCAGGCAGGACAGCCACCTGGATGCTGGGAATGCTGCTTCCCACAGTGCCCTTCCTTCTACAGAGTGGAACAAGAAAGCCCACCTCAAAAGGAGCCCTGCCTTCCTCGCACAATGTCCATGAAGGACCTCTTTCTTCAGACTTGCCTGAAAGGATTGCATCTGAAGAGTCAACCTCCAGGCAGGACTGGGCTTGGAGGCACCTGTGCTATGTCTCTCCCCATGGGTCCTTCTTAGAGGTCTGCCCTGTTGCTGTCACCCTGTGTGGAAATCTGCTCTATCAACTTGTGGTGATAACAGTAGATGATAATATATAAACCTCTGCTTCAGAAATGCCCTGGGAAATCCACCCTGAGCCTCTCTGGGGCAGACCTTCCCTTCAATTATGGCTGAGCCATGGTTCTGAGAAAGATGTCCTCAAACTTTTTTGGGGGAGTGAAATCCTTGCTTTAGATGATACCTTGGAGGAGCTCCAATAGCAGATCATCTGGGTTGAAGTGGGGATGGGAGTAATCGAGTAACCGCCTGAGTATCTGATTAACCTGATAGTAAGCCAGTAACCGCCTCTTTAAATCCAGTTAGTTTGGTTTAACCAGAATCCCCTTTACCCTTGATGTTTCCTCTTAGAAATGCCCCACCCTGCTCCTCAGCTATAAACTCACTTTTCCTTGTTGTATTTGGAATGGAGACAGCCTCTCTGTCTCCCGCTGCAAGACATGCACCTGGCACGATAATCCTAAATACCTCTCTTCTCCACTGTGTCCCCTTGGTGCACAGCCAGATGCCAGTCACAGCTGGGTGGCCAAGAGCAGGGCTGAGCAGGAGCAGAAGCCAAGCTGAAGCAGCAGCTCCCTGCAGTGGGGGCTCCTTGCAGCACTTCAGGAGGAGCCAGCAGTCTGGGATGGCATGACTGCCGTGGAGGGGAGGTGGATGGATGTGAGTAGAGACCTCACCAATGGGACTCCTAGATACACATTTAGCCAGTGGAACTCACTCTCATATCAGTAGCAAGGGAGCCTGGGGAATTCTTGGGGAAAAGTGACACAGATTTTGGTGAGCAGAGGACAGGATCTGCCGATTGTGCAGGATTACAGGAGAGGGCCAGAGGCAGGCCCTTTCCAGTTGTGGCATCCCCTGAAGCTGTTTTGATGGTGGATATAGTAGCAACAGGTTACTCCAGGCTGCCTGCTTTCACTAAGCCTCAGCCAGGGGCATCTAGAAAACCTGCCCAATCTCTGTCCTCCCTCCTGGCTGTCCTCTCATGCCCCTGGAAAGTTCCCATTGAGAAGCATATGAATCTACTGCACAGAAAACCCCTACCTGTGCTTACAAGCTCTTGCTCTTACCCTCAATGTGAAACTTCAGCTTGCTCCCAGTGGCCCTCTTCCCATAACCCCAAGAATCTCTCACCCTCTTTGGCCTTCCCAATGTTCCCTCCAATCACTTCAGGTATGTATGGATTGATTCACCCCATGAATCCTCATTGGCCTAAGGTGAAGAGACATACTTCTCCCTTCCCCACTCTTCTCTGCGGTAGGAGTGACAAGCCCGAGCACACCAACTCCCCCTGACAGAATCATCTCTCCTGCCACCCTCTCTGAGCCCCACCCCTCTTCTCCAAGTCCTGGAGACCCCCAGAAGCTCTCACATGACAAGCTGTTCCAACTTCCCGATATTCACAAAATGCCAAACACCTGCAAGGCAGAGTGAGCCTGTACTCCCTGGAAGAAGGCACTGCACCCATGAGAGGCCTTTACAATCGTGTTTCATCTTTAACGATCTTGTCAACTTTGCATTCTATTCCAACTATGCTTATTTTAAACAAAAATCAGGATTTTTCTGATTCCCGAATAAACTCAATCTTCCAGGAAGAAGCAATGCTTGCCCTCCTCCCCAGATTAGCATCCCTTTGGAGGGTAAGAGCAAGGGCTGTAGGCAAAGGCACAGGACCTATTGTTCGTTCTGGGGGACAAAGCGAAATGCCAGCATCCCCCAGGGCAGTGAGAAACACCGGGACAAAGTAGCTCAGCTCCAATTCAGTGGACCGTGAGAGGCAGAGGGTTCCCACAAAATATTTCCTATCCTGAGACACCCCAAAGGTGGCCTTTCCATCCATACATAAAGGGGGCTGATATGGCATAAATACGGCAGGAAATTAAATTTGTGTCTAAACTACAGACAGGGAAAGATAGACATCTTGTGGGCACATGGTAGCATTGCCTCACAGGTCTGGAAATTAACATCATCAGATAATATTCCCTGAATTGGTAGCCTGCTAGCATAGCAAACCACTCTATCAAACATTTCTAGGGGTGTTGGGGAAGGGGGAGAGGGGTTACAAGAAAGAAGAACATGTTGCTTATTTTCCTTTTTGTGTGTGTGTGTGTGTGAATGCATCAAATGAAAGAGTAGTTTTCATAAAGCTAAGAATAAATAGCTATCCATTTTTGAATCATGATTAGAAACCTCCTTGGCTTCTACCCATCTATGAGCCATTTCAGTGGGTGCATATATTAATAAATTAAATATTCAGTCACCTCTCTATTATATTATGGCCTAAAGAATTTGTTTCAAGATGTTACCAACCATCTGGAAGGTGATGATGTGGGTGTGGGGCAAGAACTGAGACTTTTATGGACTCCAGAGGTACAGGGAAGCCCCCAAAACAGAGTCCAAAATCTACACTTTCCTCCAGGTCTCAGGACACTTTGAAAAAGAGCACAAAGTTCTTCAGTTTTCCAAAATAGAAGTTGCCATCAGTAAACAACTACTCTCTGTATAGTAGATCTTAAGGATTCAGCCCTGTATTTGTCACCTTTCACCTAAATTACAGCTAATCCTTCATATGAAAATAAAAGACCAAAGAGATCACTAATTTAAGAATTAATTTAAAGCCAGATGCGTGGTTGCAAAGCCATCTTTCACTACTTTCTGCAGTGGAGACATTTGTTTGTTTCCATTGCAATGACAAAACAGTGGCCCATGTGGGAATGAGAAACAGTGTAACATGTGGCATTCCTCAACTAGTGACCTACATTAGTTTCATCTATTTCCTATTACCATACCTGTTTTTGTACAGCTTGCAAGGTAAGAATGATATTTACATTTAAAAGGGTTCTTTAAAAAACAAAAAATGACAAAGAGAAACATGCAACCAAGACCTGGATGGCCTCCAAAGCCTGAAATACTTACTGTGAATCTCTTTACATATAATCTGCATTACACAAACAAGACTTTTGTTACTTTCTTTAAATGTCTTAAGAACTGATTTTGAGAAAGATAACAGAAACAAATGCACTTTCATCTTTTAACAGTGTTTATTCTTATTTTAACCTTTCAATTCATTGAAACAAATTTGATTCATTCATTAAGCATCTACTATGGATAGCACTTTTGCAAGATTTAGAAGGAAATCTCACCTCTCAGACGTAAAAAATCGCTGTACTCAAAGTCAAAACATGGTGTTATGAAAATTAGGGCCAAAGATTGGAAAGGAGGCAGGCAAAACTTGGGGATGTGGAGGTAACATGTGGGATCTAGGATATATGGATCACCACATGTAGAACTGGGAGGAAGGTGTTCCAGGCGAAGGGAAGACAATGGCATGTGTACAAAGGCCAGAAGGAAGCAGTAGTCCTGAGTTCTGGCAGCGGTAGGTGTGTAGCAAGTGTAGGTGGACAGAGGAGAGGGAGATGAAGCTGTACAGCAAGCTGGTGCTTCCCTCACTAAGGTATTCCAGAAAAAGTACTAATTTAAGAAACCTTAAACAAAAAGAGTTACTGTGAAACTTCCTGGGACCAGAGCCAGAAATGTAAAGTCATTGGGATCCACACAGGTCTCCTCTCCCCTTTCTCCAAAGGGTCATCTCCTGAGAAAGAAGATGCCTACTGAGAAGAGCTCCTGGTAAGTCCTCTCTCAACCACTGAGCCACCACAGCCGGGCTTTCCTTTCCCTTTTAACGCTATTCTTGTTTTCTGCTTGTGGATAAGTGGATCAGTCAGTAGACTTCCTCAGTCAGGTACTGGACAACCTTAGGTATCAAAGACAGGCAATCTAGCTGCCAGCCAGAATGTGTAAGCAAGGGAAGAAATCCAGGCTGCTTTCTTGGAAGGGGAGTTTCCAGTTGCAATCTCCACACTAAAAACTTAGGAGAAGCTGGTAAAGTCTGCAAGACTACTGAGTACATGCAGTGCTTGTATTGAATGCTGAGAATTTAGACTCTAACTAGACTCAGGAAGCCAGGTTGGTTTCTGATGGTAGGGATGGAAACAAGCTGCGATTCTGGTGGCGGTGGCTAAGGGATTGGAGACACTGAAAAGCTGCGGTTCAAACAAAAGAATTTCTGTCTGGACTTATCCAGTAATTGCGACCAGAGAGGAGGATTTTTTGTGTGTGTCCCCTCCCAAGAGGTATTAAATGGGACTGGAGCGGTGGCGGGGTCGCAGGGATGGATGGACCTGGAAAGCAGACCCAGGAGGGAAGCGGGTTGTTGGACAGCAAATGGACCACAAAAGGACAGCAGGCAGGGGAGCTGCCCGGAGGAAAAAAACATTCCTGGGGGAAGAGAGGGCCTCGGGGCATCGAAGGCCGTGACTAGGCGATCCAGCACACCCGGCGTGGCCGGAGGAACCGAGAGGGCCCTGCCCGGCGCGCAGACCTTCGGGAACTGTAGTAGCCCCGCTGCCCCCGGACCTAGCCGGACTCGGACTGCGCGGCTCCTTCTAGGTATAAATAGCAAGCAGACTCTGGAAGGGTGGGGTCCTTCCAGTGTGGGCGGCGCTTCCAATGACGTCATCGAAGGGCCGCCTCCCTTTCGCCCAAGGTTTTAGGTGCCCATGGATAGCCTGTCAGGCAGCAGGCCGGCAATACAATACGAAGCATTAATACAGCCCCCGCTGCATCAGCTTGGCTGAGCCTCTTATTTTTGATCAGGCGGAACCTTAGGCAGCTACACGCCGTGCCGAGGGGCGGGGCGAGCTAGGGCGGGGCGGGTCCTGGCTGTGCTGCGTCGCGTCGGGGGCCGCACCGGGGAGCGTTTCTCTCTAGCGCCCGAGGCAGCTCTAGCTGGGAGAGCCCTTGGCCCGCTCCACGGGGACCTCTGTGCACGGATGGACCCGCCCGATCGCGGCGGGAAGCGGCCTGGCAGGCGGCGTCCCCGGCGACGTCAACAGGAGCAGCACAGGGCCAAGGCCGCGGGTCCCTGAGGCGTGCGGGCCCACCGGGCCCGGCGGCGGCACCATGATGCCCGGCGAGACCCACTCGGCGGCGCCCGGGGCGGCGGATCTCTCGCGGTGTCAGGGCTGCGCTTCCCTGCAGCAGGTGAGGCGCCTTCCCGGCAGCCGAGGGCGCGGAGGGGCTGGGTGGGCGCCCCCGGAGGCGCGGGGATGGGAGGAAGCTTCCCTGCCCCCTCCCCCATCACCCACCCCGCCCCCGCCCTTCGGTTCTCCCCGGCCCCCGGTTCTCCCTTCTCTTTTGCTGCAGTTGTTTCGGGAGAACGGCTTCCTTTGCTTTATGTGGGATTGGAACTCTGGATGCATATACGAGGATGCGGTGGGGGGAGTGAGCGAGTTCTGGAGGGCCCCCTCCATCCCTAACCCAGCGCAAGGGCTCCCCAGGGCTCACATTTGGGTCGGTGAGTGATAGGATCACGGTTAAGATTTTTTGCTTGTGCTGGCCCGTCTTTAAATGTTTCTTGCCTGGAGGCAGGATCCTGTACGGCGAATGGCATGCAGGTGCTGGAAGTCTAAGGGCTGCGTGGACTGTCCTGTGACAGTGACAGGACTTGCTCGTGTCCGGCTCCAGGTCCAGTGAAGTAGTGGGAATCTGTCCCAAGTTGTTCGTTTCCAGCTAGACCCTCCTAGCTGTCCGATGTCGGGTGGCTTTTTTCGCCTCTTACTACCGGTGTCTTTCATACTAGAGTGGGAGCTGTCCACCTTCACCTACGAAATAGAATTGAAGTCACCCCCGTTTTCTGTGGTGGTGTAGATACGAGGGACGCAAATGGGTTAGATCTGCTCTCATAAGTCAGATATACGTGAGCAAGTAAGACTTTATAAGGTTCTAAGTCTTCGGAAGGAAATAAAGGAGGAGCTGAGATGGTGGTCTTGTCTCTTGGCTGAGGTGGCAGGCAGGGTGTTTTTCGGGAGGTGACATTGGGAGATTTTGATGAGAAGCAGCAGACTAGATGGAATAGGTGTGGGGGGGAGCTTTGTAAACAGAGGGATTAGCAGGTGGAAAGGTTACTGAGGTGAGAAGGAGCACAGTGGGTTTGAGGAGCAGAACATGGTGTGGGCATGGTGCAGAGCGGAGAATTACAGTACTGACGAAATGAGACCGGAAAGGACCGCAGGACTAATAGGCCACTAAGGAAAGTTGTGTGTGTGTGTGTTATTATGACCTGATCTCAGACGTTTTAATTGTTGAGAGCAGGGGAGGGAGAAAAGGGAGTTTCTGCTCTGCCACTCTGGAATAGGAGAACTAATAATAAAATCACTGAATTGAGTTGTATATAAGGCTTTTGCAAGATGGTTTGATTTTTTGCCTGTCAAATCCTGGGAACATGGGTGAAATTACCTTGAATCATTAATAAATTCCATTTATTCTTTGCTTCAGTTTATTCAGGTATTTATTGATTACGTGCTGTTACAGGCAGAGTGATTACAGCAGTGTGGGGAGGGGGCAACGGGAGACAAATACCCTTGCTCTCTTGGAGCTTCCATTCTAGGAGGTGGGGATAGGAGACATTAATCAAGTTACATGAGAAGGTAATAAATACATTGGAGACAAATTAAGCAGAGAAGAGGGGATGACAAGTGGGGGAGGAAGGGACCAATGGCTGGGATAATTAAGGAGTGTTCAGAAGGCCTCACAGGAAAGGTTATACTTGTGTGGGGTTGGGGTAGGGGTGAGAGAATAAGCTCTGTAGATATCTTGGAGAAAACCATCCCAGATACAGTAGTGGTAAAATCTGGTGTGGAGGCCTGACATAGGAGCTTGCTCAGTGTGCTTGAGAATAGCAAGGAGACCAGGTATCTGGGGTAAATGTTGGTGTCTTCATCTGTTTGGGGTTGCTATAACAGTACCAAAAACTGGTTGGCCTTTAAGTAACAAATTTATTTCTCACAATTCTGGTGACTGGGAAGTCTAAGACCAAGGCACAGGCAGATTTGGTGCTGATAAGGTCTGATTCCTGGTTTATGACTGTTTTCTGCCTGTGTCCTTGCATGTCAGAAGGGAGAAGAGATTACTCTGGGGTCTTTTATACTTTTATAAGGACATTATTCTATTCATGAGAGCTTTGCCCTCATGACTTACTCACCTCGCAAAAGCCCCCAAGTCCAAATTCCATCACATTGGGGATTAAATTTCAACATATTAATTTTTTGTGGGACCCAGTCTGTAGCAGTCATGGAATCTGGAATGAAAAGGAGGGCCTGATTATGCCTTGTAGCTATTGAAAGGATTTTTACTTAAACTTTGAAAGAATAGTTTCATTGGAAGCTTTTGTATAGGAAAACAACTGCTGTGAACTATTCTTTGCAGTTGTGGATCTGATCTTCCTTCAGAAATCTGGTCTACCCATAGTCCCAGCTTTATTTATTTATTTATTTATTTATTTATTTATTTTTAAAATATCACCGAAACCAGTTTGGCTCAGTGGATAGAGTGTCGGCCTGCAGACTGAAAGGTCCCAGGTTCGATTCTGGTCAAGGGCATATACCTTGGTTGCAGGCACATCCCTAATAGGAAGTGTGCAGGAGGCAGCTGATGGATGTTTCTCTCTCATTGACGTTTCTAACTCTATCCCTCTCTGTAAAAAATCAATAAAATATATTTTAAAAATATGTTTTTATTGATTTCAGAGGAAGGGAGGGGAGAGAGATAGAAACATCAATTATGAGAATCATCAATTAGCTGCCTTCTGCACACCCCCTACTGGGGATGCAGTCGGCAACCCAGGCATGTGCCTTGATGGAATTGAACTTTGATCTCCTGGTTCATGGGTAGATGCCTAGCTCAACCACTGCAACACATGGCTGTGCAGTAGTCCCCGTCTTGCTTAAATGTAGCAGCTGTATCCTCCTGGAATAGAAACTAGATGTCATTCTTTCTCTCAAACTTGCATCCAGTCTATCAACTAGTTCTGTTGGCTCTGCCTTTGTTATCCGTTCACCTCATTCCCCACTGCCTCCACACTTGTGTGAACCACTATAACCTATGGCCTGAATGTTTTTTCACCAGTCTCCTAAGGAGTCTCCCTCCTTCCTCCCTTGCCACATTGGCATTGTTGGTTCTCAAAACAGCAATAGGAGTAGTTCTGGGTGTCTGCAGACTTTTTCTGTAAGGAACTAGATCATAAATATTTGGGGGTTTGGGTGGTGGGTTTGTTCATGCCTATCAACTCTGCCATTATAGTGTAAAAGTAGCCATAGGCAGTACTAAAGGAATGTGCTGGTGTGTTCCATCAAAATATTTACAAAAACAGGCAAAGAGCCTTAGTTTGCAGGCCTTTTTCCTAGATCTGGATACATCTTTGCATTTGGGTTTTCTGTTGCTTGAAATGCCTTTTTAGGGGAAGAAGGTGATTAGAGTGTCTGGAACAAGTCTTTAATATTGCAAAGTATGAATGGAAAAATGGATTTGTGGCGGATTATACAGGACCTTGAATGGTTACCACCTTAATATTTTGTTCTTATTTCTGTCAGCATTATGGAGTGGTGAAGGGTTTTACATAGTTACCACACAAGAGCAGTGCTTACAGTAAAAATAACAGGTGGTGGTATTCAGGGTGGATAGATGGAGGAGGTGCAACTAATTCTGGTAAATTATTTTACTAATGCATACTAGTGATAACAAAAGCCCAAATTAATTGAAATTTTCTGAGCCTGGGCCTGGAGGAGAGAAAGGTTCTGATTACCAGCAACTGCAGAATGACAAATCTCAAATTAGGGAGTGCTGAGATTTAAAATCAGAAACAGGAGAAAGTGAAACTGAGGCGCCACAGATATGGGGTATATGGGGCTGATGTTTTTCTGGAGTGATGTCAGAACTGGAGAATTTCAACTGTTTTTACATTTGTTGTTTGTGAAGCACAGTGTCTGCAGGGCACTCTAACATATATCCAAGAAAGTAGAGAAGAACCTAGGTTAGATGGGCGCTGGGTTCATTGTAAGAATTTTATTTGGGGAGAGATGGGAATGGAAGAGTATGTTCTGTCACATACCCCCCCTCCCCCCCTCGCCCCCCCTGCCACACACACACACAAAAAAAAAAAAAAACCTTTGAAAACCTTGGTGGCCATTCATGGGAATAGATGCTATCATAAGCACGCTATGAAGAAAAAGTAACTGGTTAATGACAAAGGTGAGCATAGAATGGTGAGAAAAGAAGAAACAGATAAAGATAGTTCAATAGGAAGTGTATAGAAAATCAGTTTTGAAAGCATGAGAATTGAGAACAGGCAGTTGCATTTGTCAGTGAGAGGTCAGTAACCACCTTAGGAAAAATGTTTCTGCATCTTTACTACAGCAAGTTCTGTGTTTCAGTCAAAGTCACGCAAGAGAGAAACTTAAGGTGTTCCATACAGAGAGAAGATAACCCCACTGTGTAGTTTAACACACTGACACTCTGGATCTTTTAGAAAATCTACAGTATATTACAAGCACCTTCCCTGCAGGAGGCATTTGCCGTAGTGCTGTGACTTCATTCTGAGCTGTAATGAGGACTCAAACTGATCTGCCCTAAGTTGAACAGTTGTTTGTTACACTGGGAATCTCATTTCATTTCCTCCCTGTACCTCTTTTTCTTAGTGGCTGAATAGACAGTTCGGAAATGTATAGATGACCACATTTTATGCATCTTTTTTGCTTGTAGTCTCACATATTACCATATCTTTTTTTCTCACCATAACTGATTGTAATGGTTCATGAGAGATCTGTAATTTAATGTCCGTATGGGTTGTCAAACTTTGTTAGTTATAAACCAGTGTGGACCTTACCCTGAAAATATGCACAAGTACAGCAGTCTTAAATTGAGTGGTTTTAAGTCAAGCTGCCATAAGTGTCTATTCTTATGAAGGAGAAGCACCGCGCCCACCTCCCCACCCTCATTTTTTCTTATCAGTTTCATTCATTGCAGAGCCAAAAATTTTAACTCCTGGAGTTCCAGAAGAGAATTTGAAGCCCATGGTTATACTTGTAGCTTCAGAATAGATTTGAGCCTGTAATTTACATAAACTTGTGTTGGACTCTCATTATAATTGTCAATGGTTGAACTTCATAATTTGGAGCTTCACACATATGCCCCCATAGACATTGATTTGTAAATGGTTATATTATAGGGGTGATCACAGAATTATAATTTATTCATTTAGCAAATATTTATTGAGCATCACTGCATCTGTGATGTCATGGTATATTGGGAATACAGTCAGGAACAGAAGAGGCACGGAGCTTGTGTTTTATTTTTTTTTTAATTTTTTTAATTTTTATTTTTTAAATATATTTTATTGATTTTTTACAGAGAGGAAGTGAGAGAGAGAGAGAGAGAGAGAGAAAGAGAGAGAGCTAGAAACGTTGATGAGAGAGAAACATTGACTAGCTGTCTCTTGCACACCCCCTACTGGGGATGTGCCCGAAACCAAGGTACATGCCCTTGACCGGAATCGAACCTGGGACCTTTCAGTCCTCAGACTGATGCTCTACCACTGAGCCAAACCGGTTTCGGCAGAGCTTGTGTTTTAGGTGAAGTTACAGATGAGTGAGAAAGCAACCAGCCTATAAACTTAATGCAGTAAGTACTGTGTTGGATGATGTGCAGGGTATGTTGAGCATCTAGGAGGGACAACTGAAGGCTTTGTAAGGAAGTGAACCTAAATTGGTCTGAAAAATGATTTGTTGTTAATTAAGAGGGAAGAGATGTAAGGAAAATGTTCTGGATAGGAACATTTTATGTGCAGAGGCTTGGATGAGAGGGAGTAGTTTGTGATTGATGAGGCACAAAAAGTCAAAGGTAAGGGCAATGGAAGACCAGGCAGAAAGGATGGGGTGAGAATTCCAAATTCCCAGACTCTAGCCAAGGGCCAGCCTTGCAAGCAGGTTTTTGTAAGGATAGCAGTCTTAGGCCTCATGTGGTGACTCTTGAACACACAATTTGAGGGTGCTCTGGCTAGCTAGTGAGGAGAGAGAGGTCAGGAATGCTGCCAAACATCCAGTGTGCACTGGACTGCTCCCACAACTAAGAATTTTCCCACCCCAAATGATAGTGTTAGAGTAGTACTGATGCACACAATTTACTCTTCGTTAAATTATCTATTTACTGATTTGCTGTGTATCCATAGGTTTTACTTATTTAGTAGTAGTATTTTGTAAACTACCTCAGCCAAGCCAGCTGGCTTGCTCCTTGCCAGGGCTATCCTGCTGCCTGCTACCCTCAGCTTCCGTACTCAGTCACTGTGTTGATTCCACTCCCCCAAGAAGGGAAGGGAAGGGAAGGGAAGAGAAGGTAGGAAGCACAGAGGGGATTTCTTTTTCTCCAGTATTGCATATTCAGTGACATTCAGGAGTAGATTGTATAGATAAAATTAAAACAGTACCCTATGAAAAAGAATGGGGAACAGAAAGTCTGCGTAATGGGTTCCTTTTAGATTTGTTAGTGGCCCAGTGAGTAAATATAAAGCATTGCTTGAGAAACTCACCCAGAGAGCAAAGAAAAACAAAAGATGGCAATTGTGGAAGGAGAGGAGAGAGAACTCAGACTAAATCTTAGCCTTCTAATAGACATCGGAATAAAAATTCAGAAGAGAGCAGGGCTGCTGGGAGAAAAACAGTAATCAAAGAAACCAACCATCTTCACTTTCCCTGGGGAGGAATAGTACCCTGAACCTTGCTTTCTTCCTTGGAGGCAGGATAATAGGGCTCTGCATATACAACTGAGAATAAAAGTGGGTCAGGAAGGGGGTTCCAAGAGCCCTCCACCCAGATTCAGACTGCTCAGTGTTCACAACTCCAAGATTCATTAGTTGGAGACCTTGGCTACACCCAACATCAGTGACATTTGAAACAGATTGAAGAAAATAAAATGTTTTATTAGGCCACTGCTGAATATGACCAACTTTGAACTGCACTCAACCAGGCCTTAGGAAAAAAAAAAATCAGGGACTAGAATGCTGTAGGAAACCAAGAAGTCATGTTCATTTAGTATGTTACATTTTTTCTTATATAATGCTATGTTTTGTGAATTTAGGTTTTTGTTTTTATTAGTTATACATGAACACAGTTTAGAGATACAGCTAGATATATAAGATTTGGTAAGACAGTCACCACTCCCTAATTCCCACTTTCCAAGAGACAGCACTTTTATTTTTTTTTAAATCTTTATTGTTCTGATTATTACAGATTTCCCCCCCCCCCGACACACCCCCCAGCTCTCCTCCACCTGCTTCCTACCCTACTCCAGGCCTTTCCCCCCATCCATTGCCACTGACTTTGTCCATAGGTGTAAGCTCTTTTTTTTTTTTTTTTTTCTTCTTTTTTTTTACAGAGAGGAAGGGAGAGAGATAGAGAGCTAGAAACGTCAATGAGAGAGAAACATTGACCAGCTACCTCTTGCACACCCCCTGCCAGGGATGTTCCCACAACCAATGTACATGCCCCTGACTGGAATTGAACCTGGGACCTTTCAGTCTGCAGACCGATGCTCTACCACTGAGCCAAACCGGTTTCAGCAGGTGTAAGCTCTTTGTCCAATCTCTTCCAGCACCCCCCACAATCCCTTCCCCCCAAGAATTGTCAGTCTGCTCCCTTCCCATGCCCCTGATTCTATTACATTTACCAGTCTGTTATGTTCATCAGGTTTTTTATTCATTTGATTTTTAGGTTCACTTGATATATATGTATTTGTTGTCCATAATTTTTTTATTTTTACCTTTTCCTTCCTCTTCCTCTTCTTAGAGAATACCCTTCAGTATTCTATGTAATACTGGTTTGATGGTGATGAATTCCTTTAGCTTTTTCTTGTCTGTGAAGCTCTTTATCTGACCTTCAATTCTAAATGATAGCTTTGCTGGATAGAGTAATCTTGGTTGTAGGTTCTTGCTATTCATCACTTTGTATATTTCTTGTGACTCTCTCCTGGCCTGCATAGTTTCTGTTGAGAAATCAGCTGTTAGGTGTATGGGTACTCCCTTTTAGGTAACTGTTTTTCTCTTGCTGCTTTTAATATTCTCTATATGTCTTTTGCACTTGGCATTTTAATTATGATGTGTCTTGGTGTGGTTCTCTAAAGATTCCTCTTGTTTGGAGTTCTCTGCACTTCCTGGACTTGTAAGTTTATTTCTTTCACCAGGTGGGGGAAATTTTCTGTCATTATTTCTTCAAATAGGTTTTCAGTATCTTGCTCTCCCTTCTTCTGGCACTCCCATAATTTGGATGTTGGTATGCTTGAGATTGTCCCAGAGGCTCCTTACACTATTTTCATATTTTTGGATTCTTTTTGCTTTTGGCTTTTCCAATTGGGTGTGTTTTGCTTGTTTGTTTGTTTTTGCTTCTTCATATTTCAAATCTTTCACTTGATTCTTGGGATCCTCTAGTCTGCTGTTGGATCTCTGTATATTTTTATTTTAGTCAGTATATGCTTAATTTCTGATTGGTTATTTTTCATATCCTTGAGTGTCTCACTAAATTTCTCAGAGGTTTCTAGAAGATTCTTGAGTAATCTTATAACTGTGGTTTTGAACTCTATATCCAGTATTTTGCTTTCATCCATTTCTTTCATTTGTGACTTGTTTCTTTGTCTCTACATTTTGGCTGCTTCCCTGTGTTTGTTTCTATGTGCTGGGTAGCTGCTAAGTCTCCTTGTGTTGATTGAGTGATCTTGTTTGGTAGGTGTCCTATAGGACCCAATGGCTCAGCCTTGGTAGTCATCTGAAGTGGATACTTTTGGTGCACCCCTTTGTTGGCTATTTGCACAGTCTTGTAGTTAACCCTTGATTGCTGTTGTTATCACTGGGAGGAATTGACCTCCAGGCCAATTGGCTGTGATGACCAGCTGTGTCTACACTGGAAGATCTATTGCACAGGAGACACCCTTATGGAGCAGGACTTGCTTCACTGGGGCTTTGGTGCTCACTGAGTCTGCCCCTTGAGTGTGTGTCTTATGGATGTGAAGAGTTTTAATCCAGTATGGTTTCACTATGACTACTGGATACACTGGCTTTTGGATCTCCAAGGTGGTGCAAGGTCAGCCACTGTCTGGGGCTGCCCAGCAAGAGCAACAGAGACATCTGCAGATTCTTCCTCTTTGTATGGCGTTTGGAAGTGCCCAGACGAGGCCCAGCTGTGAAACAAGGCAGGCTGCTGCTGCTGGGCCTTGCACCTTCTTTTGGAATCTCTGGGGCTCTCTGACCTAGCTGCAGTTTGACAGGTTTTAGGAGGAGAAATAACAGGCCATTCATATGCAAAAGCTGATGTGCACAGCTTGGGTGAGTTGGGGTCTCTGGGAATCAGTCACCAGGGCAGAGCAAACAGCAATGGCTGCCAGTCATCCCCACACTAGAGAGATGCCCAGGTCTCCAAGTCCTGTGCCTCTGTGCAGGAACAATGATCTCTGCGAGCACCCCTGAGAGAAAGCCTCCCTCGTGTTCCTATCCCAATGCCAGACAGTCCAGTTTCTCCCCATATGTGTCTGGGTCCACCAGAGTCTCACCCAGAACTGGAGTTCAGAGCAAGCAGGAGCTTGTATCTCCCTCCTGATTAAAAGAGCAGCACATCCAGGTGCCGGCACTATCTGTGCCTCTGCACCTCTTACCATTCTCATTGTGCTTTCTTCACCTCTCTAGTTGTGGAACTTCTACTCAGCCATCTTTCTATGGTTCTGGGTGTTAGTTGTTGTGCCTTTTAGTTGTAATTTTGATGTGGTTGTGAGAGGCAGCAAGTATAGGTGATTACCTATGCCGCCATCTTGGTTCTCGGAGACAGCACTTTTAATTACTTGCTTAGTGTGTGTTTTATAATGAACTTTCATATTGTTAAAGTAATAGACTACTTACTGTTTTTCTGTTTGGCTACTTACTGTTTTTCATGTTTAGGAATGTCATTTGATTTCTGACTTTGGGAGGTGAGTATTGAGCTCTCTTTCTGCCTTGTACCCCACCATACCTGAGCACCCCTTTTTCACTCTCCCTTACCCCCATCCTCAATGTAGTTATGATTTCAGTTAGTTCACTATGGGAGTTGACCTAACTACATATTATTCATAGCTAAACTTTGGAGTAATTTACAATTACTTTTCCTTTTCTGTGTTTTCTTGTTTCCTCTGGTTAATGATTATATCCTTAATTCAACTTCTTCATCTTAAAATTGTTAAGCAGTGCTTAATTTATACTGGGGGGCTTGGTTATAAACCCTTTGGCTCATCCTATTTAATCCTGATAGCAAGCCAGTATTGTAACCTCCTAGTGTTTATCTCCTCATCTGTGCAGTTAGAAATAGTTTTGAAACAGGGAGAAGTCAAGTAAATTTGCCAAAGGTCACTACGTCAGAAAGTGGAGGAACAGGAATTTGAATCCAGCTATGTGTGACACTAGGTCTGAGGTCTCTGGAATGTTTCTTGCATAGCATAGCACTTTACATTACAGATGGCATCCTGAAGCAAGGTGGGGAAAGTGAGATCAACTAGCAAAGAATTTGAAACAGAATGGAAAAAGAGGAAGAATCACTTTTACTAAAAAATTATAACTTAATTGCATGAGGAAAAGCAACATTCACTTGCATTTCTCTGCCTTTTAAAGCTTACATTCAAGCAGATAATTGTATCATTTTCTTTTTAGGGGAAAAATTTCCTCTTGAGCCTTCAGCTCTAATCTGGTACTCAGCTGCCTTCCTAGTCGCTTTACTTCTGCTTTGTGCTCCACATTGTTCTGTGGGTTTGTCCGTGATTTTGGTGAAGCCTGTTCACATCCTGAGCAAGGAAGGATGCCTGGGGAGTAAGTTTATGAAGACTGCAGATTTGAAAATGTCTATTTTACTGTCCCTATTGATTGCTAGTTTATATAAACTTTTATTTAGAACTAGAGGCCTGGTGCACGAAATTCGTGCACATGGGAGGGGGGGGTCCCTCAGCACAGCCTACACCCTCTCCAATTTGGTACCCTGGTGTGATTGGGCCTAAACAGGCAGTCAGACATCCCTCTCACAGTCCAGGACTGCTGGCTCCCAAATGCTTGCCTGTTTGCCTTCCTGATTTCCCCTAACCGCTTCTGCCTGCCAGCTTGATCACCCCCTAACCACTCCCTGACAGCCTGATTGATGTCTAACTGCTCCCCTGCCAGCCATTTTGCCCCCAACTTCCTTCCTCTGCTAGTCTGGTGTCCCCTAACTGCCCTCCCCTGTAGGGTTGATTGCCCCCAACTTCCCTTCCTTGCAGGCCTGGTCCTTCCCAACTGCCCTCCCCTGCTGGCCATCTTGTGGTGGCCATCTTGTGTCCACATGGGAGCAGGATATTTGACCACATGGGGACAGCCATATTGTGTGTTGGAGTGATGGTTAATCTGCATATTACTTTTTAAAAAATATATATATATTTTTATTGATTTTTTTACAGAGGGGAAGGGAGAGAGATAGAGAGCTAGAAACATCGATGAGAGAGAAACATCGACCAGCTGCTTCCTGCACACCCCCCACCGGGGATGTGCCCGCAACCAAAGTACATGCCCCTGACCGGAATCGAACCTGGGACCCTTCAGTCTGCAGACCGATGCTCTACCACTGAGCCAAACCGGTTTCGGCTGCATATTTTTATTAGATAGGATAGAGGCCTGGTGCATGGGTGGGGGCCAGCTGGTTTGCCTGAAGGGTGTCCCATATCAGGGTGGGGGTGTTCTTGGGGTGTGGGGTGGCCTGGGTGAGGGGCCTGTGATGGTTTGCAGGCCAGGCACGCCCCCCAGCAACCCAAGGGAGGCCCTGGTATCTAGGATTTATTTATCTCCTACAATTGAAACTTTGTAGCCTAGAGTGGAGCCAAGCCTTCTGCTTGCTCAGTGGCAGCAGCCATTTCTGTTGGGATTTATTTATCTTATATAATTGAAACTTTGTAGCCTTAAGCAGAGGCCAAAGCAGGCGAAGGCTGCAGAAGCTTGGCTTCCTCCATTGCTGAAGGAAACCCTAGCCTCCTGCTCTCTCCATCTCTGTAGCTGCCACCGTTTTTGTTGGGATTTATTTATCTTATGTCATTAAAACTTTGTAACCTTAAGCAGAGGCCTGGACTGCCCAGGGCGTGCGGAAAGCTTGGCTTCCTCCATCACCGGGGAAACCCAAGCCTCCTGCTCTCTTTATGGCTGCAGCCATCTTGGTTGAGTTAATCTGCATACTTGCTCCTGATTGGTTTGTGGGCTTGGCTTGTGGGTGTAGTGGAGTGATGATTAATTTGCACATTTAAATAGATAGGGTTAATTTGTTTTCAGAAAATTTTGAAAGGTTGCTTTCTAGGTTTCCAGATTTCTTAACTGCTGTTGAAGTCTGAAGCCATTCTGATTCCACATTCTTTGTATATAACTTGTTTTTGTTTTTGTTTTTGTTTTTTTCTCTCAGGATTCCGATAGACTCTTTGCTTTGTCTCTAATATTCTGAAATTTTATATTGATATGTCATGGTTTGGATCCTATTTGTATCAGTGTGTTGGGCCCCTTCAATTTGGGAACTTCTGGCTTCCTTTCTGGGATCTTTTTCATGAACATTAGTATTTCTTTGATTACCTCTCCATCTTTTCTGTTATTCTCCCTATAGAACTCTTATTGTTGGGCATGTGGACTTCTTACACTGACACTCTCATTGTTTTTCTTTATTCTTTTCCATGTCTATTGTTTGTTTTATTTTGGGGGACAGTTTTTCAACTTTATTATTAAGTCTATAATTTTGCTTTCCTGTTTTTAATTAATTATAACAGTTTTTTGAGATAATTCATATACCATAAAATTAATCCTTTTAATATGCACAATTTAATGGTTTTTAGTATGTTCACAGTTATCTAATCTTGTCACCACTATGAAGAGTGAAATAGATTTATCTACACACCCCTCTATCTCCCCAAGAAACATCTTCAATACAGGATGAGGCAAAAGTAGGTTTACAGTTGTGAGTACATAAAACAGGGTTTATTCTTGTGTTATTATTTTTTATTTTTAATATGAACAACTGTAAACCTACTCTTGTCTTATTGTATATTAGCAGTCATTCCCTGTCTTCCCCCAACCTCCTCCACTTCGTCTACTAATCTACTTCCTGCCTCTGGATTTGCCTATTATGAACAATTTATATGAATGGAATCATACAGCAACTAGCCTTTTGTGACTGGTTATTTTACTTGGCATAATGTTTTCAAGTCTCATCCATGTTGTAGCCTTTGTCATTCATTCCTTTTCTTTGCCAAATGATTGCATGGTATGACTGTATGACATTTTGTTTATCCATTCATCAGTTGATGGACATTGAGTTTATTTTTACTTTCTGGCTAGTTGAATAATACTGCTATAAATAAGAATGTACTAGTTTGGCCTGAACATGTGTTTTTAATTCTCATGGGTATATACCTAGGAGTGTAATTGCTGGATCATACGCTTAACTCTGTTTAACATTTTGAACAATTGCCAAACTATTTTCCACAGCAGCTGCACCATTTCATATTCTACCAGCAATGTATGAGGGCTCCAATTTCTCTATATCCTCTCCAACACTTGTTATTGCCTGTCATTTTGATTTTAGCCATGCTAGTGGGTGTTTATAGTCTTACTTTTTAAGAGCTTTCTAATTTCCAAGATCTCTGATTTTTCTTGTTTTATGAATTTAATATAATTTATCAAATCTTTTTTTTTGTTGAAGTTTTCTTAATTTTTGCTTATTCTAAGTTTCTTTGGCTTATTTTGGTTTCTCATTTTACAAGTTTCTGAGTTTCATTGCAATAGGTGTGGTTAGGCCATTTATTGACTAAATAATATCTTAGGTCAGTACCTTTATCTTCTTTCCAGGCTGGTTAGAGTTCCTCGGGTCCTCAGATAAATTGTTTCAAGTCTCTGCCTAGAGAGCAAAAGGATTGGCCCTTACTATCTGGGAGCTTAATGGGAAGAAGAAGCAGGTGGCAAGTGTGTGTAGGTGTACCTGGTTCTTCTGTTCTTGTTTAGCCCACCTGTTCCAGGTATTCTTGGTGTCCCAGGAAGAGACTTTTTTTCAAAAACAAAGCTCCTGGCTAAGAGGAATTTGATGTCACTGATTCCCAAGCTTGTTGATGTTTTGCAGTGTAAACTAAGTACACCACACTGAAATCAAGTACACACAGTCAGAGCATCTATACAACTAACTACCTTGCTCTTAGAGTTCCATCATTCAGGTTAAAGATTCAGAGAGAGGCAGTGTGGGCTCAGAATCACACTGCATATTTTTATGTGTTATGCATGATAGAAATAATAGATTTACATATTTCTGTGTTTATGTAACAGTAAATAATATGTTTATGTTTTATAATAAACTAGGGACCCAGTGCATGAATTTGTCCACCTTGAAAGGAACTGTGGGCTGTGAGGCTGTGGTGGGCACAGGGGCGGGTCTTGGCCCATCCTCTGCGCCCCCACCTTGCCCCTTCCACCACGGCCCCTTGTTCCTCTGTCTGCTGGCTCCTGCCACTGCTACTCTCGTCGGCCTCGGCATGTACCTGCTGATGGCACAGTGCTATTGGTGCCATCAGTGGGTGCAAGCAGCAGCTGCTGCTCTGATCACCCCTCAGGAGCAGGGGTGGGTGGAGAAGCCCTCTGGTGATTGGGCCTGGCAACTGCCTGTCGCACCTGCTGCCAGCGACGGTCCCGCTTGCACCCACTGCTGATGCCCGGCACTGGTCCCAGTCGCTTAGCGCCATCAGTGGGTGCGAGTGTAACTGCCATCCCCTATTGTGCCTCAGGATCAGGTGGAGATGGAGAAGCCCTGAAGGGTGATCAGATGGAGAAGCCACTGCTCATACCCACTGATGGCGCTGGGCAACCTCAGTGGGTCCGAGCGGGGCCAACACCAACAGCAGTTGCAAGCACTGGGGGAGACTATGGCACACGGGAGTAAATTATTTTCAGTAACCACCAGAGGCTTGTCCTGATGACAATGACCAGCACCCTGCCTTGGTCTGATGCACCTGCTCACCTGCTCCACTATCCCGCCATGGCCGATGCCCGCCATGTTTCCTGCATGCTCCCTGGTGGTTAGCGCATGTCATTGGGATCAGTTGTTCGGTTGTCCCGCCGTTCGATCTATTTGCATATTAAGATTATATCATGCTACCATAAAATTATATTTAAAGTAATTTATATAAAAACAAGTACCTGACTAGTATGTTTTTTTTCTTTCAGAATTTAAATGAATATGTTGAAGCATTAATCACCTTGAAGCAAAAAATTATTAATACAGAGTGAGTATATTCATGTGTTTGGCTGAACTTTATGGACCTGGACAGACAAGCTGAAGTGGAGGTGATTGTTAGACCCCTGAGTCTAAAAGGCGAACTGGAGTTTCTCTTCTGAGGCCTACATGGTGTTGTCGTGATTATAATGAAACTCCTGCCCTCATCATTAATCTTCTGTTATTGGCCTTTACAACAAGGTTCATAGCTTAGGAAGTGACTTTTGCTAAACTGGCAATTTTTTTAAAGCTGTTTTATATCTTCAAAGCCTTCTTGGTTTTAGGAGAGGGTCTCAAATTTCCTCACAGTATTTCATAGCTGTGGTGTGAGATACAATTTTTTTTTTAAATTCTAATGAAGTCACAGAATTTATAGGCTAAGATATTAATTAGATCAAAAGGCTTTTTAAATTAAATCATATATCAATACAGTGTTTTAAGGAATTAAGGTAGTATGTACATGTTTGCATATATATAATTAAACTACTTGTGGGGAAAGAAAGGTGCCTTGCATATTTTGAAACATAGTTTTAACATTATATAAAAATTCTTTTCTTTGTTGCAGTAATTTGTTAACGGAGTACCAGAAGAAATGTGATGATATCCTTTTATTGGCTTTTTTTCTTTGAATTTTTAAATCTATTGTACTTATATATAATTTTTTAAAGAAATGTGAGATTTTCATAATTATCTTTTGGAGAGCACTATTTGCAGACTTAAAGTAGGGAGTATTTCTAACAAGCACAGTAAACAGTTGGTCTTTTACTGTTAATACATGTTTCCTGATAAAGACTGCAGAGCTCTTTATTTTAGAATTTTTTTGTCATTGATTTTGATATTCTTAGGTTTCATAAGCTTTTTAGTGAGTAGGTCTTTTTTTCAGAGAGAAAGGCAGAGGGAGAGAGAGACATCAGTGATGAGAGAGAATCATTGATTGGCTGCTTCCTGTGCTCCCCTAATGGGGATTGAACCTGCAACATGAACATGCGCTTTTTACTGGAAATTGAACCATGACCTGATTCATAGGTTGATGCTCAAACACTGAACTGGACAAAGTAGGTCTTTTTCATTTGTACCAAAGACATGCTATATGTTCTTTAGGCTCAGAAATTATTTGAAGCTGAATATCAGAATATTTGGGCATTTCTGCAAGAAGGGCCCTGTATGGATTTTTAGAATGTTAGGAAACTGACTTGTGTTAATCAGTGTTATGACTTGAAGAGATTAATGAATACCTTGAGCTTATAGTCACCATTTGTTCAACAAGCATGAAGGGCACTTGTGTTATATTTGGCCTCTGGTTAAATAATTTCTTAGCCGAGTGAAATAGTGTGTATAATTGATCCTTTCTCATCTTTTAATGATGGCATTTACCCTGAATTATTTCTTTCCCATAAAATAAAATTTCTCTCATAAAAATACATGTATATTTTCAGGTAGTCACTGAAGTACAGCTTCAGCTTAAATATTGGGACAGATTCTGCTGGTCACCTTTGGCAGTTATTCAAAGTATGCTTCATTCAGTATTATGTCTGACATCCTGGACTGACTTGTTCGTGTTGGTACCATCTTATCGAATTTGTTATTAGAGTGATAAAATCGGGTATAACATTGAAATTTACTTTTCATATCTGGTTTTTTACATTCAAAAATATAAGTCATTGAAATTTCTTGTGCCTATCAGTCTACTTAACTATAAATGTGTATTATTGCAAGAGTAATTTGTTTTCTTATAAAAAGTACAGAGACAGTTATTGCAATAATACTTCTAATTAACTACAGAAAAATAGGTAGGCAATCAATTTCAGTATTAGGAGAGTATGTGTTCATCCTTTTTGGAAGAAATGTTATAACCTTTTTGAGATAATTATACCAGAAAGCAGGAAAATTATTCACTTTTATAAAATTTGCAGAATTTAAAAATTTGTTAGTATAAATTATTAAAAATTGATAAAACTTCATATTATTAATTGAATTTCCACTCATGATATAGTAATCTCCTTCTGTCTCAAACCCACAACCTACATATGTGCCCTGACCAGGAATTGAACCCCCAACCTTTTGTTGTACTAGGATGATTTTCCAACCAACTGAGCCACACTGTACAGGGCTAAATATAGATTAAAAAAACACACATTCGTCCCAAATATGTATTTGCTGTACCTCAAGTATGTAGTAATTTGCTCTATAACTTGAGGTACCACTGTTATAGGGTTTTTATGGTTTTCTTATATAACTTGCTTTCTTACTTTTTTTTGTAATTCTGACCATTTTGTTGTTTATTAGTTCCTCTTTTTAAAGGGAAAAGCAACTTTATTTTAGCAGTTGTTTTTTGAACTTTTCTTGCAAAGACAGCAGTAATTTAAGTTGAAGAAGATATATTAATATTGAGAAGTATATATTCTAATAGAGGAGGATGCAGACTTGTTACAAATAAACATTTGCTATGTGGTATGATTAGGTATGAGATGAAATTTAATTATTTGCTACAATATCTTTATAACATTATTGGCAGCTTGAAATGGAGAATGAAATTATCAAATTGTGTAAATTGTAAAAATGAAGAATTGTAAAAGATTTTATGTTCTCCCTGTCTTTCCTCATTACTCATTGAATATAGTTATGCATAATTTTAGTAAGAACATATTCTTGTTTGATGAAATTATTGGAATTATTCTCTGGATCATTTGAGAAGCGGTGAACAAGTTATTTGGGTGTTCTGATATATATAGGATTTGAAGTATTATCCATCAGTTTCATATTGTCTTTATTCTTAGAATTTAATATTGATCATTTATTTAATCTGATGCCTTTTTAATTTAGAGAAGTGGATATTTTTACTTTTATTTCATGTTATAAATAGGAATAACTCAGTAAAAATCTTCTCACTATGTTATATGCATGTTATATATGAAACTTTATTGTTTTCTCAGAATTATGATCTTTTCTATTTATACACTGCAATGTTATTTTTAAGTGAGTTTTGTCTTCACACAAGTATCAGTAGATAAAATTTTCAGTTTTCCTTAACAAGTTTTACAGCTGCAGTATGCCAGAAGGTAAGCTATCTGTCTTCATATTTGATTTGAGAGAGACATTTCTCAGCCTAGATTTTTAAATGGATGGATTTGAAAAAAGAACCATTTATGTTTGACCCATTATTTAGACTATTGCTTTGATATTCATAATAAAAGAAGATTCATGTTTCCCAAATGAATTTCTTATTAAGGTATTAAATTATGGCCTAGTTTGACTTTTCAATAACTTTTACTGACTATGTTGCCATTGAAATGAAGCTTATTGTCATATAATTATTGTTTTCTATGTGAATTGGACTGTTTAATGGGATTATTTATTTTGTATGTTTGAAACAATTTTAGATGAACTTATGTAAAAATTTAGCAATATTCTAAAATCTGATTACATTTATCACTTAGAATAAGGCAAAAATACATGGTTGTAAACTGAATCACAAAATTGTCTATCATTTAATTTGAATAAATGGTGATGAGTTCAAGATTGGAAGAGCCAACTTACTTGGCAGATTGCCTTTAATGTTTTCTCCAGCAGATTGAGAATCTACTGTATCTGCTTCTCAAGTGGCTTTTAAAATATATATATATTGTATTGATTTTTTACAGAGAGGAAGGGAAAGGGATAGAGAGTTAGAAATATCAGTGAGAGAGAAACATCAGCTGCCTCCTGCACACCCTTGGTACATGCTTCCTGTCCGTAACCAAGGAACATGCCCTTGACCAGAATTGAACCTGGGACCCTTTAGTCCACAAGCTGACGCTCTATCCACTGAGCCAAACTTGTTAGGGCTCAAGTAGCTTTTTTTAATAAAATGTATTTTATTGATTTTTTACAGAGAGGAAGGAAGAGGGATAGAGAGTTAGAAACACCGATGAGAGAGAAACATCGATCAGCTGCCTTTTCCACACCCCTACTTGGTTGCAGGATGTGCCCGCAACCAAGGTACATGCCTTTGACCGGAATCGAACCTGGGACCCATCTGCAGGCCAATGCTCTATCCACTGAGCTAAACCGGTTTCAGCACAAGTAGCTTTTTGATATACTTTTATTAGAAATAGACTATAATGCCAAAGAAATGAAAGCAACGTGAAGGTCATGTTGGTATAAATAGAGAATGTATTTAAAAAGAGAAATTCTTTCATTCATTTTTGTTTCCATTTACAAAATAATCAAAAATCACCAATAGATATATTTAATAATTCACTGTATAATGTTAATGCATTGTCCATTTTCAGGGAGAATAGTACTCTTCATCATCAAGTGGAACAGATGCTTCAAAAAATTTCTCCTCTGCAGAAATGTCAGGAAGAGCTGGGATCTTTAAAAGCTGAGCTAGAAGAGAAAAAGGTACCTGAAATAATTTTCCTCCAAAACTATATCTTCATTTAATTATGAGCTGCTAATTCACAGTAATTGGGATAAGACATTTTATATATTAACAAAGGAATTTAATACTCATCAAAACTCTTAAGTGTGTTAGTATACTTAATGAACATTGAACTAGTTGACTTATGGTTTGATCCTTACAGTGATCATTTGATCTGTAAATCTTTATTAGTTTCTTATGCTTTATGAAATGTTCAGTAGTATTCTTCTAGTTGTGAATTTTTATGGCTTCATGTGTCCTGCATTGATTACCTTTTCACGTAGTTTTTGTTACTTGTTCATTTCTTTTGCTTTAAGTGTAAAATAACATGCAAAAATTTAAACTTAAAAGTAGCAAAATCATATTCTCTATTTCAAGATCAAGTTATAATAAAACAGTTTATTTAAAATAATATAAGCTTGTTTTTCTATATAAATTTTGGTTTACTCTTTATAGGAGTCTTAGAAGAGAATTCCTGGCTTTTCAGATAAGAAATATCTGAAGCTAGTAAAGAGAGGGGATTTGCATAAGACAAGTTATAGACAAGCTGTGATGATTCTTGGCTTCTTTTCCTTTCTTTAAGCTCTTCTTAGTATCGTTGTGCCTATCAGTCTTCAAATTGTGGCATCTTAATAATGCCATGCACCTATCTGAGGTTGTACATACTTAAACAGGGATTAGGTTTTCCTATTTCTGTAGAAATTCTGTTTTACCATACAATAAAAGTTAAAGAAAAACAACCAAGACATTGAATTTTGTCTACCTCTAATCTATCCTATATAATAAAAGGCCAGAGTCCATAAGGTGCGTCATGACCATAATGACTGTTAGACCAGAACCACCACGGCCCCTTACCAGGCTGGCCCTGCCCCCAAGTAAGTGGTTAGAGGTTGGTCAGGTAGGCAGGAAAGTGGTTAGGGGTGATCAGGTAGGCAGATGGCCCCTCACAGGACTGGCCTTGCCCCCCAGCAAGCAGTTAGGGGTGATCAGGCAGGCAAATTGGTTAGGAGCAATCAGATAGGCAGGCAGTAATAGAGGTTAGTGCTGATCAGGCAGGCAGAGGAGTTAGTGGCGATCAGGCTAGCAGGCAGAGTGGTTAGGGGCAGTCAGGCAGGCAGGGGAGCAGTTTGGGGCATCAGGCAGGTAGGCAGAGGGTTAGGGATAATCAGGTAGGCAGGCAGGTAAACAGGAGCCAGTGGTCCTGGATTTGGAGAGGGATGTCCAACTGCCGGTTTAGGCCTGATGCGAATCAGGCCTAAATGAGCATTCTGCCATCCCCCGAGGGTTCCTGGTTGGAGAATGTGCAGGTCAGGTTGAGGGACACCCTCCTACTATGCATGAATTTCTTGCACCAGGCCTTTAGTATATATATAAAAACTTAAGCGACCATATGACCAGTCAACCGAACAACTGGTCTACCATTTGCTTTGATGCGCAATGACCACCACGGAAAAGATGCTCAGCAGGAGCTGCCCCCTGGTGATCATTGTGCTCCCACAGCCAACCTCCTGTGGCTGGCCAACCTTTCATGGTTCCTCCCACTCCCCCCAGTTGGCTGGAATATATACCCTTAGCGTATATGTATAGATTGGTATTAACACATTTTCTCCAGTTATTGTTAAGTATAATGACTTGTTTTATATTTTTATGTACTAGTAACAATAGCTTATATTAAGCTTTAAAATTTCTTTAGGTTTTATTGAATTTTAATTGTTGAGACAAAAATATTAGCAATTTACTATTATGAATATTTGTACTTGCCTTAAAATGAATAGATTTTCACTTTAAAGCTTTAGTTGGACTATTAATCATATTATCATATTATAAAAGGCTATGTGAGCAACCGTATGTCCGACTGACCGACCAACTGGTTGGTGTATATGATGCACACTAGCAATTTAAAAATAAATGTTGACTTCCGCTTGCGCAATACATATAAAGCTCTTGCTGGTGCCAATTGTATGCGTGTATTTCAATCTGTCATTGTCCATCGTGAATTTGATTGTTTTTGTTGATATTCAGTGTAAACCACATCGCGATTTATTCATTGACCATTTAGCTAGTACATATAATACACACTGGCAATTTAAAAGTAAACATTGACTCGCGCATGCATGATACATATAAAGTACTTATTGGCGCCAATCGCACTCATGTTTTAATTTTAAAATACTATATTATATATACTATTTTGATGTAAATTTTTGCACTATTGTAGTTACCTCTCAAATCTATCTTCTAATTAATTTCAGTGTGCACAAATCTGTACACTGGACCACTAGTGTTTAATAAAGATCTAGTTATAGCCTTTACAATGTTCAATGAATTGTACTTATGGTTTCCTGCCTAATATATCTATTCAGTTAATTTTATACAGGTAAATGATAATAGTTTAACTCTTGTAGGTCAAAGTAAGTCATTACTGATGTCAAGTCTTTCAGACTGATAGTATCTATTTATTTTTTAAGAGTTCTCTAAAGTTATATCAGGAAACTCATCAGGAATATGCTCGTATAAAAGAAGAATGCTTGAAAACTGATGCTCAGTAAGTAATTTTAAAATTACTTTGGAAATAGAGTTTTCATCTTAAAAAATTCTTAAATCAACAGTGTTTCTCTTTTCTCTGTCTTTGTGTTTGTTGGCTGTAATTAACTGCAATCTTGAATGTTTTTCAACCTTGGTGTTCACATCTGTAAAGTGGAAATTATGACTACCTTGAAGGGTTATTAGAAGGGTTAAATGAGGTATTACATGTTAAAGGACTATGTAAACATGTTAATATTTATATGTCATGCATGCTTGTGTATCTCTGTGAAAATATATTTTACTCCTTTCTTTGTACCAGTACTTTAACAGCTGTCATTCAGATGGATGTCTTTGTTGACATAGAAAGGGCTGTTCAGAAACATCCAATTGATTATTTTGAAGTTTTAATTCACAATATTCAACAAACTTATAAACTACACAATTAGTAGTTTAATTGATGTAGCAGTAACTCAGAGACTCTCTCAGAGAGTACTTCTCTTCTCTGACTCAAATCCATCCAAAAACAAGTGCACATCTCCAGCCACGGCCTCTCGTAATAGTGGTGTGGTGAGCACTCCCACCATCCGTGCTCCTGAAAGTAGCATAGCCTAGTTAGAGGCTGCACTGAATCTAGGAGACCATCCAGACATATCAGCTTGATTCATAGTTGAAGCCGCTGCAGTTCAGAGAGAGAAGTACACATTTCTGTAGTCCATTTTACAACTATTACATACTAAATGGCATAATATTTTTCTTGTTTTGCCGTTAAAACAATTGCTGTAATTTTAATGGTTGATGTGTGATGCTCATTGTGACTGACATTTACTTTGTTATATGAACATCATTAATTAAAAATAAATGTACCACAAGCTAATGTATATTTTTTGTAACGTGTGTGTGTGTGTGTGTGTGTGTGTATAAAGAAAATATATATATTTTCTTTACCATTTTAACATATAAAATTTTTATTTTTAGGAAGAAGAAACTGGAAGCCAAGGTGAAGAAGCTGGAAGGTATTGGCACTATTGTTATCTAGCTACTTACTGGTAACTGTAACAGGTTGTTAGTACTGGATCAAGTAGTTGAGTAGTCATGGTTTTGATAGCATATCCCTGGGTGATTACTTTAAGGATACCATTAGGAAGAAGTCTGGGTGGTATATTCCTTTCAGTTATGAGATAGTAGCATGAAAATGAATGTGGCAAATCCTTGAAATGTTGTTCCACCTAAAGTCATAGCAGCCTATACTTTTTTCTGTAAAAAGAAAATTAATAAAAGGATTTAATTTTGAAAGTTGAATATCAGAGCTTTCTCATTCTTTTTTTTTTCTTCCTAATGAAATCAATGGTTAGTAGAGAAAGTTACTACTTTTAGTACTAAGAAACTTGATGCATTTAGATAGTTTTGACTATTACCCATGGTAGGATTTCCATGAAATTCTACTTTGTGGATTGCCACTTTGCCTATGGTTCTCCCCACACCCCATTGTCTGGTTAGGGGCTTCTAGTCCATACTGAGTAGGCAGAGTACAGGGGGCCACTGGGAGGATCTGGTCAGTCCTTATGGAGCAGCTATTAATCCTTTCAGGAATTGAATACAATATCTTCCCTTCATTGAGTGTTTGTGATGTGGAAATAACATCCAGTAGAGATCAGCGGGGCTCTGCCAGAACCAACCCTGGTACATGTTTCCCTCATTCCTTCTGTGCTTACTGACCCTGCTGTTTGATATTTAATCATACTTGCATTGCTCTGCTTCAGAGAATGGCATATTTTTTTATTTAGGGTGTGAAGCAAGGATTTAAATTAAGTTGGATCAGGACATACAGATAAAGGAAAATGTTTCTAGTCATCAGTTTACCTAGAGCTTGAGTTTTTTAGACCATAACTCTTAAATATTTTAGTAACAATTTTTTCCTTGATTTGGTTGTTGCACAGACATCAATAATATGGCAATAAGTACAACAGCACTGTGTATATATTCAAGGAAATGCTTTTAAAGGGGCCTGAAATGCCTGTAAAACTATAGTGCAGTTTTTAAAACAATTTCTTTGAAGCAAAAATGTAGTCTTTGTTTTCCCTGTGACAATTTTTTTTTCCCCCCCCGTTAAATGACAGAGCATAGTAATCCAGTAAAGAAATACTTAGGTTAAATAAATACTTAGGCTTATTAAAAGGAAATTGGGACAGGATTAGTATTCTGATATTTCATAAATGACTTTTCATAGCGATTGTGAATGAACATATTTGGTACTACTCAGATTCCTAAACTATTCTTGGATTATTCAGTGCTTCAGAACCAAAAACAGAAATTAATAATTGGCTAAAGATTCAGAGAACAGCTATGAAAATGCCTTGACAGTACAGTTGATCCTTGAACAACTCAAGTTTTAACTGCATGAGTCTATTTACACATGGAATTTTTTCAATAAATATTATAAATTGTATTTTATATGATTTTCTTAACATTTTCTTTTCTCTAGCTTTATTGTAAAAATTCAGTGTATAATACACATAACATACAAAATGTGTGTTAAGTGACTGTTCATGATATTGGTAATGACCCTGATCATCAGTAGTCTATTAGTAATTACTTTTTTTTTTTTTTTTTAATATATTTTATTGATTTTTCACAGAGAGGAAGAGAGAGGGATAGAGAGTTAGAAACATCGATGAGAGAGAATCATCGATCAGCTGCCTCTTGCACACCCTCCACCAAGGATGTGCCCGCAACCAAGGTACATGCCCTTGCCCGGAATCGAACCTGGGACCTTTCAGTCCGCAGGCCGACGCTCTATCCACTGAGCCAAACCGGTCCCGGCAGTAATTACTTTTTTGAGGATTCAAAAGTTATATATGGATTTTCAACTACTTGATGGTTGGCACCTGTAAGCCCAAGGTTGTTCAAGGGTCAATTGTAGATCAAAATAAAGGTATTAGCAGTCATGATTATTAACTTATTGAAGGGAATTCTAGAAAGAAGTAACAACATAGTAAAGCACAGAGAAGATTGTCCCTTCCTTCAAATAAAGAGAATGTTATTAACTGTATTCTAAGATAAAAATACAGTTCTACAATCTATAAACCTTAAATGTTGCTGATTGTTGAAATACAAGGAGGCGACCATGGCCTCCTTCTCTTTAAAGGTTACATGTGTTGGAATCTTTCCTGTCTGGAGGGTTTGGGTTGGCTTGTGCTAGGATTGTAAAAGTTCCTAAGGGCTGTGCCAATTTTATGGTTTTGTAGGTGATAAAAATAATTTAAAAAAATATATATTTTGTTGATTTTTTTGCAGATAAGAAAGGAGAGGGATAAAGAGTTAGAAACATAGATGAGAGAGAAACATCAATCAGCTGCCTCCTGCACATGCCCTACTGGGGATGTGCCCGCAACCAAGGTACATGCCCTTGACCGGAACCGAACCTAGGACCTTTTAGTCCGCAGGCCGACGCTCTATCCACTGAGCCAAACTGGTTAGGGCTAGAAATAATTTTTTAAGCTAAAAGTTTTTCTTCATTTATCCCTGATTGATAAAATGCTGAAGGCATAGTAATCTTTTATAAATATTTTTTTCGAAGTTTAAGAAATGAAAAAAACTCAGTAAAGTAAGTTAGATTTTGAATATTTTATTTACTGGTACTTGTAAAGTTGGTAAATTATGTTTATTATTTCCTTGCACTCTTTAAATAAAGAGGCTGCTGTCAAGCAAACTCAGGACTTCAAGCAACTAAGGAATGAAAAGAAAATACTTGAAAAGGAATTTAAGAAGACACAGGTAAAAAATTACAGCACACACATGTTAACTTTCTGGCTTCAGGGCTTCTTAGTGTCCTTGTAAAAATTCAATGAACTGCTCATGCAGGAGTCAGGAATGAGGCCCCTAGTGGAAATAGCCTGCAATGCTGTCAGGCTGCCCCTGAACATTGGGTCTAGAGTGACTACACTCATGTACATTCAAACACTGTTAGTGTTTTGTTTCCACAGGAAAAGCTTGATGAATTTTCTAAACAGAAAGTTGAAAAAGGTGAGTATTCAGTTAATGGCTTACATAAAAATTATGTTTGGTACACAAAATTCTTCTTTTAATTGTTTTTCCCTCCATACTTTTAGAGTTAAGAAACGTTTCAACACAAGTTACAAGTGATACTAGTGGATGCATAGATAGAAGTGAGTATATTCCAAGTTCTGTTTTTATTTCTGTGCATTACTTTTAGTGTTTTAGAAGGTTGCTCTTACCTATAATTGTGAAAGTTGCAGACCTTATATTTAATGGAAGAAGGAACCATATTCTATTTCATGTCTTCATTAGATCCCTGTGTATTATCACTATGCTATGTGATAAAATAACACACTGAAAGGAATTATAAAAAAGAAGTATTGTTTAGGAAGTGAAAACTAGTAAGCAATGTTATTTCCAACTTTTCAATAAATAGGTATAGTTTTCTCATTATTTTATAATTTATTGAGTTTATTTCTTAGGTGCCAAATATATAAAAACTAGAGGTCTGGTGCACAAAATACATGCACTGGAGAGGATGTCCCCTCAGCCCAACCTGTGCCCTCTCACAGTCTGGGAACCCTCAGGGGATGACCCGACTGCCGGCTTAGGCCTTATGCCCCTGGACATCCCTTTCGCAATCTGGGATCTCTCACTCCTTACTGCCTGGGTGCTCGCTCCTTATCACTTGCCTCACAGCTCCTTAGCAGTAGGCTCCTTACTGCTCGGCTTACTGCTCCTTAGCCCTGCTGTGAAGGCAGAAGAGGCTCCTGCCATTACCGCTCTGCTTGCCAGCGGTGAGTTCGGCTTCTGGCTTAGTGGTACTCCCTCTGTGGGAGCACAGTGACCACTAGGAGACAGCTCCTAGGTTGAGCGTCTGTCCCCTGGCATTCAATGCATATCATAGCTACCAATCATACTGGTTGTTCTGCCGTAAAGGTCTCTTAGGCTTTTATTATATAGACTGGAGGCCCGGTGCATGAAATTCATGCTTGGGGGGCTGGGAGGTTTCAGCCTAGCCTGCACCCTCTCCAATTTGGTTTAGGCCAGATTCCAGGGATCCGGCTGTAACTGGCATTTGGACATCCATCTCACAATCCAGGACTGCTGGCTCCTAACTGCTCCCCTGCCTGCCTCATCACCCTTTGCTGGCCTGGTTGCCGCCAACTGTTTCCCCCCCTCCACTGGCCTGGTTGCCCCTAATTGACCCTCTACTGGCCTGGTCACCCCTTACTGCCCCCCTGCTGGCTTGGTTGCCCCCAACTGCCTCTCCTTCCCACCAGCCTGGTCACCCCTCACTGCCCCCCATGCCGCCTGGTCACCCCCAACTGCCCCCCTCTCCTCTGCCAGCTGGTCACCCCATGCAGACTTCTGTTTGGTCATCTGTCCAGTTGTTTTGGTCATGACAACCCCTGGCTTTTTATATATTAGGATGTTAATGTCAGGCAGGACTTGAGTCAAAATCCTATAATTGATTTTGGAAGATAAGGATTTATGCAAAGTCAAAAGTTATCAGGAAAAGTAAAGTGGCAGTCACAAAAGTCACAGGGAAATGACAGACATGCATGTATACCTTTTATCCCTGAATAATCTTATAGATGTGGAACCATAAGAAGTGGAGAAATTTGGGTTTTCACTTTAATATTTCTGTTTATTCATTGTGGGACTATTTACTTTCCTTCTTTGTGTTTTCATTCACTATTTTTAAATTGGAGGTTATGAGTTTCTGCGCTGCCATTTCTCACTTTTTTGGTAGGGATAAATTTAAAGTGTAAATAATGCTGTTTTCATGTCACTGATGTGTTATTTTTTTTCCAAATGGTTATTATTAAAAGCATTTATGATGTTTTGTACAATATAGTGTGTTTCTTTAGAAGTCTCTTACTGTTTTTGTCTTAAATTTGTTTTTTAATATTCAGAGCATGAGATCGTGTGTGTGTGTGTGTGTGTGTGGGGGGGTGTTAAGGCTTTAGCAGTTCACACCTTTTAGTTGCCTGCTCATTAATTTTTCACTGATACATAATTGTGTGCTTTTCACTATTCTTCTGTTCTTATCTATGGAAAGGAAAACTTTTGGTAATAGCTATTGCTGAGAGAAATAGAAGTTGGACAACACTTGGCTTTCCCAAGTAACAGTGGACTGTAAAATTACTGATCTCTCTTTGTCTGGTAGATTTGCTCTAGGATTTGGCTATTCTCAGGCCTTACTCTTTGAACCAAATTCTCCCATTCTCTTTCTATAGTTGCTCTCTTTCCCTATATCCTCTTTTATTTTCCTTAAAGAAATTGCTACTATTTCAAGAAAAATTGTTTTGTTTTTAGTTTCCCTTACTATAAAGGGAAGGAATATTGTGTTTTGTACATTAAGTCTTTATGAATCTGATTATTAAGCTGTGAACCTTGATGGGTTTAATTTCTAATCCTTAAATGATCTTTAATGCTTTTCATTATTAACTAGAGGCCTGATGCACGAATTTATACATAGCTGTGGTCCCTCGGCCTGGCCCAGGGCTGATCAGGATTGGCCGGCCAGCCTGGGGGGAGGATCTGTGGGAGCACACTGACCACCAGGGAGCAGCCCTTGCGTTGAGCATCTGCCCTCTGGTGTTCAGTGCATGGTCATAGCAACTGATTGGTCATAATGATCGCTAAAGCATATGTATGTATGTGTATATATGTTATATATCTATCCTTGATTTCTCTGAAAGAAATTTACAAGTTAGGCAGAAAGGGTGTTGATTTCACTCTTAATAAAGGCTGCCTGAGTGCCACATTTACTTTTCTTCCCTTTCAAATTCCAATAAAAATGGCAGAAAATAAAATGTAGCCCTTCTTTGTAGTTAAAATCTTTAGCACCAGTGATAGAAATTAATGAGGAAATGTAAAGCAGTTGGTATCAATTGGCGATGAAGCCCCAAATTATAGAGAAAATAGCAGCCCTCAAAAAGCAAGCTTTTTTTTGGCAGAAGCTGAGTTTCCTCAAAGCAAGGTGGGAGGGAGAAACAGCAGGACAATAGCATTTTGCCAGATCATTGATTAAGGGATGAAAAATGTGCAACCTTCTGGGTTCAGAAATAGTTTCTAATGTTTGTACAGAGGCTATGGCCCACCGTTTAGTTGTCTAAAGTGTTAGTTATGCCATGGGTTGTGAAGATTGGATAATTATGGCTGCTCCTAGTTCCAGAAAATGAGATTTCTATATTCCATCTAATTCCACACAACTGCATTCACTCTCCCTCCCCAGAGGGACCCTATAGGCTTATGAAATAAAACTTCATTTATTGTGAGTGTAGGACTAAAAATGTAGGCTGAGGAAACATACTCTGGTTATCAAAGATGTTATGCCAAAACCGTAATCTAAAACAGAAAAAGCAGTGGCAGGAAAGAAAGGCACCAAAACTCAAGAAGAAGAGCTAGTTCCTGAGGAAACAGTATGAAATTATAAGCCACATAAAATGTTAAAAATTGAATTGTATTCTTAGAGAAAGTCCAAGAACATGCACATAGGCTGCTGCAATGAAATTGGAGTTGAGGTTCTGGAGCATTAGTACTGTGATTGTAGGAATATACCCACCAGAAAGGCTATGTTGTTGAATGGAGAAATACAGGATAGGTGTCTCTGAGACTTAGTCTGGGTGTCTGTGAGAACATGGTACAAAAGAACAAGGAAATAAAAAGTATTAGGGAAAATCCAAGAATCTGGAGGATAAAGCCAGATAGCATAATAGTCATCTATTAGACTTCTCCAGGGAGAACAGATCCCAGAGAGAAAGGGTGATTAAGAAATACAGGAGGAAACTTCTCAGAGCTGAGCACAGATTGGATATTTATATTAGAAAGGCCTCCTTAGTATTGAACATGACTTGCGTATGATCTTCATTTCTGATACTTTTATAGGGAATACATTTAAAACCAAATGAAGTAGGAATATTAATCTATAGAGATGGACTGAGAAATTCCAAACAAATCCTAACTTGAAAGCTATAAGGCAAAAAATAATTCAAGCCTATATATGAATTTACATGGATAAAAGGAATTATCTAGATTTATTAAAGGTACAACTTACCAAGAAGAGTCTGTTGTCATGGATCAAAGAGCATGAAATTATAATAATAAAAGCTAATTAGACCAGATGACCTTCTGGCCAAAGCTAGGGCTGTGAGGGAAGCCTGGGTCCAAGTGCCTGCCAGCAGCCCCAGGGTAGCCCGGATCCCAGGTGTCTGCCAGCGGATGAAGGGAAGCCTGGACCAGGGTACCAGAGGGAAGCTGGTGCTGGCAGCCAGGGGAAGGAAGGCCTTTTCTTGCACGAATTTTGTGCATTGGGCCTCCAGTATCAAATAAAATGCTTGGAAATTCTTAGGGCAGTAGCCAACCAAGCCTGCTTTCATGGGAGACTTTAATATGTTTCTTAGAAATAGAAAAGCAGACAAAAAAGGAGATATAATTTGAATTATGATTATAAGATTGGTGATATAACTTTTAAAATCCTAGAATTTAAACTATTTTAAAATAATTTAAAGCTCACTGTTTAATAAAATCTTATCTAATATAGATATTAAAATATTAAGATACTAGTAAAACTCTCTTACATGCCCCAAAAAGCCTTTCAAAACCTATCTGGTAACTGAAAATATATAAATCTTGGATAACAGAAGATGAAAATGAAAATACTAAACTTTAGGAAATAATAGGGCAGTATTTATTACATTTTTGAGATTTTGCCAAAAGGTATTCAAAGGAATTATTTGTGGTCTTCAGTGATTATTTTAGAAAGCAAGAATAACAGAAAATGAGTGACCAAGAAGATAGGAAAATACAGCAGATATCTCAGGAAAATAGAAGGAAGCAGTTGATGAAGATGAAAACATAAGTTAATGATATAGGAACTAAACAATTTGAAACCATTCAAAGCAATTGCTGGATCTTTGTAATGCCAGTGAAATGAACAGAGCTTTGCAAGTCTGATCAAGGAAGCAAGAAACAACATCCAATAACACCAGGACTGAGAAAGCTATAAAACTATAATTGGAGAATCCTAATTCACAAGTTTATATTCAAATTTGATCATATTAATGAAATGGACTCTTTTCTAGGAAAACATACTGAAGTTAACAGAGTAGTTGCAAACCTGAATGGAAAAATTACCCAGAAGTTAAAAAAATATATATATTAAAACTCTAACATCATAGAAGACCAGATGGCTTTACAGGTAAAGGTAAAGCCTTCAGTGAAAACTAATCTCTTCATGTTTTAGAACTTAGAAAAAGTCAGTGCTTTCTGTTTCATTATCTTACATTAGCATAAATAAACCTGTACCAGAGCCAGTTAAGAATAACATGTACATGCATCCTTAAGACGGAGCTGTCACTAGGAGTATAAGTAAAATTTTAAGAACTCAAATCTACTATGAGAATATATCAATAGATAAATTATGACTTATGGATTTCTTTGAGAAATATTGCAACAATTAAGAGAAAAATGATATGATCTCAATTTAGCATGCATTCCTCATTAAAAAAAAACAAAACTGGTAGGTAATAGGAAAAAAAAGTTTGTACTTGAGAAAGGTGAAATATAAGCCATTACTATCAGGAATAAAGCAAGGCTGCTTCTTGTTACCTCTGATTTGTGAATATGGGAGGCTTCAGGCAGTGCTGAAGAGAAAACACAAAAGACTAGGAGCTGTAAATACTAATAAAGAATTCAAAATTATCATTTCAAACCATAAGACTGAAAAAATAAAAAAGTCTCAGCTGGAAAATACAAGTGTAGGAGCTTGGAAAAGTGGTGATATAAACATTGAACACATGACATTATTTATTATGAATCTATTAGAACAGGAATGGAACAAGAACAACCCATTTTCATATGGTAAAAGAATCATCAGATGTTTAGGAAAAGAACTAAAAGCAGTGTGTTATGACTCCATGAGGAAAACTATGAAACACTCCTGAAAGAGCATTAAAGAAGACCCGAATGCATAAATAAACATTATATTCCTGGATTGAAAGACTTAGAGGATAAGGATGTGAATTTTCCTCAAATGCCTTTTTAAACATACTAGAGACCCAATGCATAAAATTCGTACAAGAGTAGGCCTTTGCGCTCCCCCCACTGCTGCCTTGTGGTTTTGGCTGCCTCATGGCCCTGCCCCCACCCACTGGTCATTTGGAAGGTTGGTCGCCTTCTGGTCTAAATAGAATATTCGCTCCTTATTGTATAGGTTTATATAGGATGATCTCTCTTAGAATACCATTGAAGTTTTATCTGGGAAAAAGAAGATGGTGAAGCTTTATCTGGAACAGATGTTCAGAATAATAAAATTTTTGAAAAGGAAAATCTGATCAGATACTAAGACAATTATAAAACTATTATGATTAAAGAAGTGTGGTATTCATGTGGAAGCTGACATGTCAGTGGAATAGAAAAGTCCCGGAATATTGACAGATGCCTTAGGCTTTGATAAAGGAAGTGCTTTAAAAGATTGGGTTAAGATGTGTGGTTCAATAAGGTTTTCTTTTCCCAAACAAGTAATGAAGATTGTTTTATTTTATCTTGCCTGGAATAGATAGCTCTTTTATTTGTAGATTAGAAGTAATGAAAAAGTGCTTGATTAGAATAGCAATAGCTCTGGTTAATAGACTCCATAAGAATAGAAAAGTAACTTTTTTTCTTTTTTTTTAAGGTTCCCTGTTTGCTGCTTGGGTTTACCTAATAAGCAGGGATCCTGGTCAGGTCATTTAAGCAAAGGGGATTACATTGTTTGGAAGCAGGCTTTGGGGTAGGTTAAATCACAACATAGATAAGCTGCTTGATCATAGAATTTGAAATACAGAAATGGATATGCCTCACACATGGTTACTGGCAGAGTTGACTGGCTCAGGGGAGGTTGAAAATGTCCAACTTTGTCCCAGTCCCTCTGTCTGAACCTCATTATTTGGTGTGATGCAGTTTGCCGGCTTCCGTAGGGCTGACCTATTCAAAATTTGTGATTTCTTGGAGATATTTAGATTTGAAAGGTTGTTCTAGACTGGATGAAATATTTCAGTATTTTTAAGAAGTGCTTTAGGTTAATTTAAGAACTTAAGTTCAAGGAAACTATAATAGAACTTGGAGGTGGCCTGAAATGAAATAGAGCATATTTTTAGTTGAATTTTAATTTGTGTGAGCTGTCTTTTTATGCAGACGTAATTACAAATGATCGATATTTTTATGAATATTTTTTCCTATCAAAATTGTTTGGAATTTGTGTATTTATTAATGTTAAACTCACTTTAAAAGCATAATTAATATTCTTAATGTTATATGAATTTTATTGGGCCTGTCTTAGTTACAGTTACTATTGGCATTTCAACTTGAATCAGTGGTTCTTAATCATTTTAGGAATCCAGACAGACCCTTTCAAAAACTTATAAATATTACAAAGTTTTGCTTTGTTCATAAAAGCATATGCTTCTCTGTGTGATTATCTCTCCCTGTTTATCTGTTTACAAACACATCTTTCGTCTTCCTCATTTTCCATCAAGACTACTAATGGTTTTTCTATGATCAATAGAATTAACACCCAGGTTAATTACAGTATGGTCCACTCTGAGGGTTTTCTAATAACCTCATTAGCTGAAGAGAGACTGCTCTCCTGTTCTTTGTAAAATACATGGAGCTCAAATCTCTTATATTGGTCATTATATCTGCTTCTTTCCCGATCCCATATCACTCTGTAGAAAACCTAGCAGGCCAAAGATTTTTTTTGTTTCATACATACAGAAAGGTGATAAAAGCCATTAATAACAGGTAGATTTGCTCTGTTGACTCACATACTCACATTTCCCTCAAACAAAAACCTGTATTTAGCATAAATATTTGTCGAGAACAAGCATGTCAAACTCGTGGCCCCCAATCCGCATTCAGCCCACAACAAATATTTTTGCAATCCAGTCAATATAAAGGTATGCAAGAAACATTTTAATAAACATTTCATAGCTTAATTTTTACAATATCCTTTTATACCTAATTATTAAGAACAAACTACAACGTTTGCTAATGACTGATTACTATAATTGTGTGGCATTCATTTCCTTTAAGCACCTTACGTGCAGCCTCATAATTTTTCTCCACTAATACTAGTAGCGAATATTTTAGCAGCCAATTGCCATGTCATTAGTTTTGGACTGACTTGTTTGGTGTATGCAACAGGAAATATTTCATTTTCAGAGAATAAGAAAAATAGGTTTATTTGCATTATGCTTATTAACTTGTGCAGTTATTCAGTGTCTGGTAAGTTAATACTCAAGAAAAAATATTAATTTTTATTAAAATGTTCTATTATTTAATGTTAAACGATTATACTCATTTATTTCAGCCCTTTGTATTCGGTATGTCCCTATCAAAATAAAACTTCGTTTCTATGAAAATTGAAGGTTTTGGTTTTTTGTGGCCCACATAAACTTAAACCTTGTTTTATTTGGCCTGTATTAGCCTTTGAGTTTGACTTGCTTGGTCTAGCATTGCAGACCTTTCTGTCACTAACTAAATTATGTGCAGTAGTTGAATTTGGGGAAGATGTTTGAGTTATTTTGTTTTTATATTCCTAATAAGTCCTGATTTCACAGGACTATCTTTTGTCCGTGCATACATTGAGCCATGTAACATGTCTTTAATTCTCTTTCCCAGGAAAAGTAAAACTACTTCTGAAGGAACTCTGGATCTGTATAAACACAGCACAGAGAGCACAAGGTGAAAGCAGCAGATGTGTCCCAGGTGAGAGAGAAGGTTCCAAAAGTGCATATTGTACATGAAAGTAGAAATGTTTATCATGGCTGTTGTGTGTCTTTAGTTCTTAATGTCTCAGTGTAATAAATAATGAACTAAGCTAGAATGGGTACTCCTAATTATACCAGATTCCTTTTCCTACATTTTACCAAGCTCAGTAAATGCATTTGGGTTTTAATTTTTAATAGTAGCTTTCATCAGAGCACATTCAAAGAAGCTGGCTGGACCCACAGTGGAGGTGTATTTGGCAGGTGTGTGCAGAAGACTGAGGATGCACAGTTTTTCCAATCATGAGTTCAATCCACCTACCAGCAGTTTAGCTTAATTTGATATTCTGTAACTTAACCTGTCACTTTGATTGAGATTTTAGTTACAGTCTACCCTAAATTCGTAGTCTCCTTTAGGATACTGATGTGGTTAGGTAAACTCTCATGTCAGATTATTATTGTACAGCACAATAAGCTAATATGTTTTCAGAGATTTGACTTAATCTGTGTTATGTCTTTTTTCTACCACATTCAGTGGCATTGTATTCAGGACTTAAGATTTGGAAGTAGATGTTAGTCACTTGGAGTGAATGGGGAGAAGATTGCTGTCTTGCATAAGATTCAAGTGCTACTTGCCTGGCTGGTGTGGCACAGTGGTTGAGCATCTACCTATGAACCAAAGGTCATCATTCCTAATCATGGCTCATGCTCAGTTTCTTGTGGAGGAGTGCAGGAGGCAGCCAATCAATTATTCTCTCTCATCATTGATGTTTCTGTTTCTCTTTCCCTTCCCTCTCCCTTCCTCTCTGAAATATATATATATAAATTTTTTAATAAAGTGCTTAGCTTTTTTGTTGTTGTGCTAGTTTCTTCAGCTAGTGAAGATGTAAGTCTATAGAAACATGCACCTAGACTTTCTTCTCAGGCTCTGAAGGTAACTCACATTCCCTAAGGTCATAGGCAACATTTCAGTTTTCTGTATTTGTCAATAGTCACATTTTATTTTTATTGTAAAAACTTTGATTTCATGTTGATAAATATGTTATTAAAAGGGACATTTTTTTGTTTAGTAATATTATATGTTTCTTTAAAAATAAAAATATTTCAAGAATTATGTAGGTCTGTTCCTTAATGTTAGCTTTTTCAAGTAGAAGGGAAAACAGTGTCTTTGCAATATAGTAGTATAAAATGTATTTTTTTGTTGTTGTTTTGTTTCCATATGAGAAATATTACAAAAATAGTAAAAAAAAATTATTTATTATCCCTCATTTATATTCCCTGAAGTTTAACATTCCATAACCTATAATCAAAGCCAGAACAGTTAGAATAATGCTGTTAACAAAAATGAACCTCATGTGAGTTTTATCTGCTTTTCCACCAATGTCATTTTTCTTTTCAGAGATCTCATGTTGTATTTAGCTGTCATTCTTCTCATCTCCCCCAGTCGGACAATTCAAACATCTCTCTTTGTGTCTCATATTTTTTCTACTTTTGGAGAGTACAGATGATTTTGTAGAAAGCCTATCAGTTTTGGCTTATCTGATGTTTTCTCATATTAGATTGAGGTGTGTATTTTTGGCAAGAACTTAACAGTGTGATATTGCACTCTGTTAGGGTGCTGTACCCATGGAGAAGGGTTGTGGAGATGCATTGTCACTGGGGATATTAGAACCTTTATCACTGTTTAAAATGACATCTTTCAGGTTTCTTCATTGTACAGCTATTATTAGTTAATTATCTTTGGGGAGATAACTTCGACACTCTGCAAATATTCTGTTTCTAACTATAACTATAGCCCACCGATTTTAGTAGCCATCAGTGGCTATTGTGGCTATAGTGGCTACTTTGTCTATAGATTTTATTGTATTTCCCTCATTTCTTTTGCATTTATTAAATGGAATTTTTCTGTAAGAAAAAGCTTTCCCTTTATTAATTCACTTATTTCTGTCACTGTCATCTCATGGGTATTAAATTTTACTTTATGCATTATACTTCAGTACTGTCATGTATTGTTCAGATTGCCCCAGCTTTGGTTATTGGGATCATTTTCTGGTTGGCTCTTGGGCTCTTTCCGCATAACCATCCTATTCTGAGTACCTCTTTACTTTCTGACACTGCAAGATGTTTCAGGCCCAGCTTGTATTTCCACTTCCGAGCTCTGTTATCATCCACTTTTCCCAGGAGCCCCGAGTCCTCTATAAAACATATTTACAGCTTTTAAAGTATAGCAAATAGATGTTTCTGATGATTTCCAGGACACATTGGTCTTAATACCACTTCACTTAACCAAAATCGAGACCCCAAAATTATTGTTTTTTTTGTAGTAATTTTTCTGTTGTGTAGAATAAAAAAGTATTCATGTGTCCTGATTACTTCATTTGAACATTGTACAAATATGGGAATGGAGTAGGCTTGATATCAATGGATTACAGATCACTTGTTAGAGAAAATTGTGTTCCCTGCCAACTTGCATGCACAAAACTGTTTCTCCCAGGTACTGCTGGTTGTAATGTTCACCAAGAGAACGGGCACATTGTCAGGGCCCAGGGCCTGTTACACTGCTGTGCCCTGTTTCGGAGGAAGCACGGGGAATCCCATTCATCCATCTACCTGTTTTCTCATCCTGTTTGTTGTCAGCAAAGCATACTTACATGAAGTATGTTCAAATTTTATAGGATAGTTTTCAGGAAGGGATCAGTTTTTAAAATACATTTTATATGGATATTGCAAACATTTTGAACTGTTAGAATAAATTGGGATTTTTTTAAAAAGTTTTTCTGATATTGTAAATATTTTATATTTACTTTTTTTCTACAGCAAAACCTGTCCAAGAAAAGCCCATATCTGGAGAGTCCAGGGAAGATGTTGTGCCTCCCCGGGTAGAAGAAAGCAGTCCTCCAAGAACCTCTGTTGTGCAGACGTGTCAGGCAGAGCAGTCCATGGAGATAGAGGTTGATGTCTCTGCATGTAAAAATGTGGGAAAAGAGACACCCAGTGCAGCAGCCCACCGTAATGATGACCAGCATCCTGAGGTTTTACTACAGAGGAATGAGGAGGACAATGCTGACCTTGCTGATCATGATCGCTCTTTTGATGAAGATCTTCAAGCTGCAGTTGACTTCTTCAAACTTCCCCCTCCTCTTTTATCTCCAGTACCATCACCCCCTCTGGGATCTGTACCACACCGTGGCATCTTACCTTCTTCGCTGGCACCTGTGAGTTTGCTCTTTTAATTTGAGTCACCAAGTGGGCACATCCTATTTTGTTAGCCATACTCAAAGAACATTTGAGGTAATCAGACCAGATTTTACTAGGGAGTAATAAGAGAATTTAAAAAGGCCTGCTAGTGCCCTTAGGCTCAACATGTAGTTAATTGAAAAAAGTCTGACTTTTTTCACATTCTATTACGGTTGAATGTTTGTCTTTATCCACAATCAAATTGTAGGTCTCCTATTGTTTGTTCTTATCTCTCATGCCTGTCACTTAGCAGATATGGAGTGAATGAATTAAATACATGTTTGTAGCCATGGATTTTTTCAGAGATGGGCAAATTCATTTTCATAGCATACATTAACATTAACCTAGGTTGCTAAATTTCCCACTTTGATTTTGTGAACTCATCACTTCTTAGTGTGTTTACAGAATGGTTTATCCTAATTTCTTAGGAAGTTAGTTTTGATTAAACAAATTTATGTACTTTTTGGCTTAAGGAGCAGTTAAATAACTTAGAGGCACTTCCTTCATTCAGGAAATATGCATGCCTGTTTGTTCCAGACATTGTGCTAGGCTCCAGGAATGCTGAGGTGACAGGGTATGGGATGATTGCATTTGGTTGGATCTTGTGAGGCAGTCGGACCTTAAGGAATAGGTAATTACACAGCCTCAGTAGCGCACTTCACTGCTGGGAATTACACCTTGCTGGAGAGGACCTAGACAGAGCTTAGTCCTGAATGGAGCTGAGTGGAGGGGGAAGGGTAGGAATTGCTTCAGGAAAGTCAGACCATAGCTCAGTGTTGAAGAGGGAGTGAGGCATTTGGTGGAGATATAGGACTAGGGTGAGCTTGACACAGGAACATTCACACAGCCCAGGTACATAAGGGCTGTGTATGTCCTGAGGACTTTGCACTTTATCCTGAAGGCGGTGTGAGATTCTTGATGGATCCAAAGAAGTGAACCTGATGATAAATTTTCATTTACAAGGTTTCGTTTAGTCACTGTATGAATGGGTAGAGGGTGGGCATAGCCAAGAAAGGGGCAAGATTATAAATAGGAAAGTCAGTAAATCAGCAGCTTCCTTAATCCTTGATACCTTAACCTAGTAGTAGCATTGTGTTAAAGAGGTGGGACCAGCTTGGAAAATGTTGAGGATGAATGAGCAGCCTTTGGTGAGATTTTCATTGTGGTGGTTAGGAGAGATAGAGGAGTCAAAGATGTTGAAAAATAACAAATGTAAGAAGAATCCCTACTTGGTAATGTATAAAATGTTAAATATTAGATGCATGAAATTTCCAAGTGGACATACGCAGTGTGCATTTTAGATCCCTGGGCATGTTACTCAAAGGGAGGCTGGGGTGAGACACAGGCATTCAGGATGCAACAAGATGGAGTCCCAAAAAGACTCTGGGAAACTGAAACTGTCAATACTTCTGTGACCAAGCAGAAAAGGGGAAGAGGAAAGAAAGATTAAAAACAAGTGCTCAGACAGTAGAGGAAAACCAGATGATGGTACTCCAGTTCAGAGGAAGAAAGGATTCTTTTAGTAGGAGTGTTTCTGTTAGCAGTGTCTAGTGTTCCCCAGACTGCCTTTTTCCTTACAGAACAGGAAGGCCAGGTGTTCAATAAATTTGCTTATTTGGTGGATCACATGTGATGAAGGCAGTTAGCAAAAGGAGGGGCTAGTTGAGGGTCAAGCAGGATTTCTGGAGCAGGGGTAGAGATAGGCTGGGTGGAAGGGAGAGTTGTCACTGCATACACTTCTGAAGGGGAAGAGGTGGAGCAGCCTGGGTAATAACAACATCCAAGGTATAGCACTTGTAAGGAAATGTGTGGCAAGAGTTGTTCATGAGTTTTTACCCAGAGTGAGGGCCCATTTGATGCTCTGGGCTGGAGTTTCTGGAGGAGTGACTGGGAAGTGGAAGAAATGAGATGGTTTTGCAGCCAGACTCAGAAGGTTTTTTGGTCAGAAAAATTGGGGAAGGAGTTGTGCAGTAGGAGTGTTTGGAGATTAGGAGAACAAACTACACTAGGCCACTTGTGGACTGGAACTTGGAAGAAACTGTTATGGGAGAAGAGGTGTGAGTGAGGGTAGCTCTAGGGAGAGGTGGGCTTCTTTTAGAAAAGGGTGGAGCAGTGCCATACTTGTGATCGAGATTTTCCAACCTTATAGCTATTGTAGCGATTCTAGAGAGTAAACTACCTGTCCTCCTGTGTGTTCTAAAAGGTTCTTTAGGAAGGATTTACTTTTTTTTTTTCTTTAATCCATTTAATTGATATTTTAGTTGGTTGAATCTGTATTTAATCAACTAACTAGTATAACTCATTTATTTTAAGGAAACCTACTTTGGAGAGTATACAGATTCCAGTGATAGTGACTCAGCCCAGCATGAAAGTTCTGAGGATATTTCAGAAGATGATACACCTGAGGCACAGGATTGTTTTGGCTCATCCAGAAAAAATAAAGGAAATGGTACATGTGAGGAAAAACTCAAATCACATGAAGCCACCCAAGCTCCAAACACATTGGAAGTAAATGAAGTGACAACTGTTGGATTTGAGGCGTTTACAGCATCACTGAGAGAACCTTCAACCACATTCTCCTTAGCTCATGAAAAACACTGGGCAGTGTCATCTCAATTCATAAGAAGTAGAAAAAGAGACATTTTAGGTGAGGCAAAAAGACCAGGAGAGGTTAGGGAAATAGATATGTCGATGCAAGCTGAGGGAACACTTTGTAAACCCACTGGAAATGTGAGTGTTGAGAAGTTGTCTGGTGGCATAGCACAAGGGAAGGAAGCAGCCCTCGGGAAGTCAGACATGTGTTATTCTCCCATTGCCAAGAGACCATTAAGTGAACTCATGAGATCTGAAGGAAATACCCCATTATCCAGAATGATTGAATCATCCAAATCAAACTTTACTAAATGGACACCAACTAATGAAACCACTTGTGAATCAGATTGTATGTCATTTTCTGATCATCTTCAGGGGCTATCTAGAGAATTGGAAAAGGAAAGAGAAGACATGCCAGGGTTTGCTTTAAGGGAATCATCTGAACCTGAAGAAGATGCAGATGATGTAATGGATGCAGCAGAGCTTGATGTTGAAGCCAAATTTTCTTCCTCTTCTACCTCGGGAGCATTATCTGTCTATAGTAATCCTCAGTTTTCCTCTGGGTTGAAGTGTAGTCATGATACTCATGTTCCTACTGAAGTAATTCCTACTGAAGTGCGTCATTTAGAACAGAAGTTAGCTAGAACTTCAAACATGCCAGGTCTGCAGTCTGAGCCATCAGAATGTTCTTCAGGAACAAATGACCCAGTGGATAGCTTACATGCTCTGAACCCTGAATTGGGAGCATCTGATTTTCATGATCAGAGAAGCAGTGGAGTAGAATGTACGAAAGTTGTGAAAGATATGACCAAAGTGTGTGCCCTTCCTCAGTCAGTATTCATGAAAGCCGTGAAAGGTGGACAGTGTGAAAACCAAGGTCCAGGAGCTGAGCTCACAAGTCAGTCAGATTTCACAGCATTGGTAGAGTCTCATTCTGGCTTGAGCAAGAGTGGTTTTGTTAAAAGCACTTCTTGGCACCATAGTAATCTGTTAAGGAGAGGTGGTGAAGAAATGCTCATAGCTAAATCAGAACATCTACAAGAGACCAACAATCAGTTACAAAAGGCAGTGCCATCCATAGGAAATAGAGCATCAACATCATTGTTGTCTAACCAAGTCTCAGTTATCACCAAGCAAGTCAGGCCTGAAATGATGCAGGGTGCTAGATTGGAACCTTTGAGACTACATAGGAATGAGCCTGCCTCAGCAACAGAAAATACTGATAATGTGTCATCAGTAGCAAGATGTGCAGAAAGAGAGGAGACAACCCAGAACATCAAGGAAGTGGCTCCTACAAAAGAGACTCCACTAGAAGGTTCCACCTCTTGTAGAAAACTAGACTTTGATTCTTCAAGTGGTTCTCTACCAGTAGAAAATTCTCATTGTTCCAAAAATAGTAAGTTACCTTTCTTTTCTGAAAACATCCCAGTCTCAAACCAAAACGTAATTGAACCCTCTGTACAGGCAGAGCTGCAGGAGCAGTGTCCATGTCAAAATGCCACAGATCTGGGCTCATCTGGGTTGGGTACAGACAAACTTCATCCAGCCACCAAAATGGCAGCGTCAGGAGATTTTCCTATTAAAGAAACATCATCTGGAGACACAGTCACATCTGGTGGTGAAGCCCTGGTCATTTCAAAGGACTCTCCTAGTGTAGAGCAAAGCCTGGAGGAGCCTCTGGAGCAGCCATCACCTACGCCTGGCTGTGCTTCTGAAGGTCCTGGCACTACAGATACTGCCTTTTTGCCAGCGATTGGCAGAAAAGATGAAGAAACACATGGTGTCCCCCAAAGTAGCCTTTCTGGTCCTCTGTACTGTTACACAGGCATTCGGGAGGTTGCGGGTGGTGATACTGAGATGGAGGAGAGTGAGGCCCCTAGCTGCAGTGAGGGTGAAAATGAGCCTGAAGCAGTGATGGATAAACAGCAACAGGATGCTGCCGAGGCCTCCAGAGGAGATGGAGGAACTGCAGATGCTGGTGCTGCCGAGACCAGGCCTTCCACAGAGGTGGGCTGTCTGACCTCAGCACTGCAGGACTTCAACATCAGTACTCTTTCTGAGATAGATAGACTTTCTACGTCAGAAGTTGTTACGTTTCTTGAAAGTTGTCAGTTGAAAGATTATAGTTCAGGGGATTCTGTTCCTGAATATTCTAGCAAAGAAACCCTAAATGAGGAAATGAACAAAGAATTAAACCAAAATGAAATATCAGGAGAAAAGTATAGAAAGCAAGTCTGTGAAGAAGAAACACTCAAAACCTGTGAAGAGTGGATTGAATCAGAGGAAGATGACTCAGGTCAGCTCACTCAGTGTTCTTTGGAAACGCTATCTGAGGTGCTCACCAAGATTGGGCAGGAACTTCAGTCCAACTGTGAGGACTCAGATGGAAAAGATGCTAGTAATTTGCTGCTTTTCAATATACACGATAGCCTCACAACTGAACCCATAAAAGAACAAGTCTCACCTCAGCAAACAAGTGGTTCCTCGTTGCAGCCTTCAGATCCATCCCCGTCAACAGATGGTTTGGATGCTAAAGGCAGTTCTCCCACTAATAGGGAATCTATTGAAAACACTCAAGACAGACCTGAGGATAACTCAGATGTGACCAGACTGATGGACAGTAGAGACGAAGTCCTGCCACAACTAGCAGAGCCCCCAACCCAGAGTTCTTACTCTGGAGATGGGCAGACAACTGAGCACAGTGCTGGTTGTGAGGAGGCAGAAAGGACATTACAGTGTCAGATATCTACAGTAACTTCCAAAGTTATAAATAAGCTTATAAATGACCAAAATCTAGTCATTGAAAAGGGGGATCACTGGACCATCATAAGTGGGGTACCACTCATGCCAAATGTGGACCAGATTATCCTCTGTGACACCCCTGGAGACATCCCTGTTTCTCCAGACGGAGAAGAGCCCGGAGCTAGTTTCATTTCTGTTATTTCTGCGGAGAAGTCCCCTGAGACCAGCCACCCTGGCTCTCCATTTCAGGAGCCCCCCTGTGATAGTAATCTTCCATGCACCCAGGAGGATATTTCCAGCAGTGGTCAGAGTTCTAACTTTGATAAAAGTCGTTTGCGGAACAGACCTGTGAAACCTAGTGTAAGGATTAGTTCTGAAATTTATGATTTTGAGTCTCAGATTGTTGCATCGGATCACACATATTATAACTCGAAACTGGAGCCAGTTGACAAAAACAAGAATCGATCAAAGATTTCAAACAAAGATCAGTCAAATAAACTGGTAAAGACTTCAGCACCAAGTGAAGTTTCTCAGTCATCTTCAGGGGACAGAGGTAGCACAAAACCCCAGAGACCTCAAAGTCAAACCATTCTGGCCAATGCTGACACCTCTACCCCTACAGATTGTTCTGCTGACACTCTGAGTAAAATAAGGCAGGAGGTGGGGCCCCCTTTGCCACCCCTGCTTGCTCCTCTGATTGCCACACCTCCGAGGACTTCACGCCCAGTTTCTCCTCTGATATCAAGTTCCAGTCCCTCCTCACCCACCTCTCCTGTTGTCCAGCTTTCTCCATCATGTGAGATCCCAATGCCACCCATGATGTCTCCTTTGGTGGAAGATCCAGGGCGTGCCTCCCCTTCGGGCACATCTATGTCTCCATCTGCTGTACCTGTTGGGGGGAGGATATTATCATCTCCTTTGCAGTTTTGTGCTGCCACCCCAAAGCATGCTCTTCCTGTGCCTGGCAGACTGCCCCCCTGTGCGTCAGCACACAGTGCTGTGACTGGACCGCAGGAAAATTCTGTTAAAATTCTTGATACCATGTACCCAGAGTTATCTGCCAGGGCCCGCACTCTCAACATCCTCAAAGGGAATATTCAGCTCACACGAGGGCCACCTGGTGACCGTCAGAATTTACCAGGGCCAGTCAGTGCTATAACAGGCTTCAAAGCAATCACTTCCATGTCAACCGCCTTTGTCAAAACGGGGGGCAGCTCTGGTGGTGACTGTAACCAGGATAAATCAAGAGATTTGGGCACCCAACAAAATTCAAGTGGGAAAAGGACATTGTCTTCGTGTACACCGAGGAGTGCTAAAAGATTGCGCCTGGACAGTGGGTCCCCAGAACCAGAAATCTTGAGCCCCACTTCAGAAGGAGTCAAACATCCCCGCAGGAACCTCCCTCAAGTTGAAGTCACAGTGACAGATGAGGAATCAAGTTCTGTTCCAGCTGCCAGTACAGTTACACAGTTGTCTCTGAATCCCAAAGAAACTGTGGAGTCCCATGATAAAGCCATAGCTGATGCTCTGAAGAAGATTGCAGAGTCCTCCTTTGACTTGTTGCCTGTCATTCGGAGTCATGTATATGTGGGGAATATCTCCAAAAAGCCTGTAATGAGAGATCAAGAGAAAGAAGTTGTCTATGATTTTAGCACGACGAAGAAGGTAGGTGGCAGCTATATCTGAGAGTTAAGGTGTTGGTCATTAGGGATAGGCTGTCAAAGTGGCAGATGACCCCAACAGAAGTTTTAGTTCAGAAATAGACAGTTATCCATACAAACAGGCCTATACTGTATTTCTAGCCAGCATTTTATGCATTTGAGATAAGACACTTGAGATTTGGTCATTTGTGTTCATCAAATAATTTAAGTATTCTGTCAGAACTAAAATTGCATGTGACCCATAGAATCTGACGTGTTTAAAGGCTCAAAATTATTTGCTTGGAGCTGTCAAGTGCTTACAACATAATAGAACCTTTTTTCTGTAAAAAGTATAATGTACACATTTGAGAGTTTGATAGTCTTTCAGAAAGACAGCCTGTGGGTTTGGTTTCCTCTTCTCAATGTATATTACAGTCAAACAGCAGGTATTCAGTTTCAGTTCTACTACAATTTATTAGGACTGTCACAGGCTTACATTTTCTAATTGCCCATATTGACACTTTGTGTGGATGACTTCCAGTACCATACTTTATTGGTTATCTGCACAGTCTCCAATTCATAATGGTATAAATATGTTTCTTAAATTTGTTTACTTCCAAAAAGCATACAGAACACTAAGTAATTTTGAAAAGATGTTTATTTTCAAATAGATATGTCAAATTACTTAATGCTTCTCTTACAGAGAAAGAAAATGTTACCTCATAAAGATCTGAACAGGATAAATGTGTAGAGTACACTGGAGTTGAAAAAACAAGAAGGGAATAAGATAGATTGGGCTTAATACATGCACGCACACCAATTGTAGCCAACACCAAGACACTATAATTGGTGCCAGTGACATAGACAGAAAGGTGTGCTCAGATTTGCTTCTAGTATCTGTATCACTGCTGACCACAGGCAGCTGACAGGTGTGGACTTGTCCTTCCCCCAGAGCCTTTGGCTTACCTGCTAAGCAGGTCATTACTGGTTAATACCCTCTTCTACCTTCTGACAATGCATGTGTTATTTTTCCAGAGGATGCTAAATTTTGCAACTTAGCTTTTCTTTCATAGGCTAAAGATAAATATCATACATTGCCTTTTGATTTTCTTTCCCCCCACTCCAGCATTTAGCAGAGTGCTTGCTTCATTCTATTCTCTCAGAACTAAAAATTCAGAAGATATCTCTGGAGCACAATTACATTCATGCACTCTGCAGAGTGTATGTGGGTATTTGTCGGCAACTCGGAGACTTGGAAAGAGCTCGCTTGTTCTGCTACAGCCTACTTAAGGAAGGTATGTTTACATGGCGGCTTTTTTTATATTGAAAATATGTTGTTACGTTTTTACCTCATTATATTTGGTTCTGTATTTTTAGCTGAGCAATTGCTGTGTATTTTTTTTAATTATGTAATGATTTATACATTTACTAGAGGGCATGTAAAGCCTTGGGTATACCTGTCCATTCCTGGTTTCCAGTAGGAGAATTCCTATGACTTGAACTTACTTAAATCAGCATTTCACATGTATAGAATTCAGGATCTCTCATTACTATGTATTTGTTTCATTCCTTGTGCAGCTACTTTAGGATCAGATCTAGTTGACACAAGATAAAGGAAATGATTTAAAGTCAGTGGTAAACCACATTACTGTGTCAACAGCTGGGAAGGAAAGAAATATGACATGGATTCATAAGCTCATGAAGAATATCAGAGAAGTGGAAAGGAGGGCTGTCCTTTGATTCTCTTTTCCCTTTACTACTATTTCTTCTGTCTCTACTGATGATCAGAACTGGAGTCATTCTTTTTTATATCATATCAGTGGAGACATTTTTAAATAGTAAAATGATAGACAAATGCAATGTAATATTATATTAGAAAGTCTTACCTAAATTGCAGAGACTTACAATTTTTTATTACCATAATGTATCCATCACTTCTAGAATGATGAAACTGCTGTGTTTGTTGCCCACATCATTTCTTTGTTTACTCTTTTATTTAACAAATAGTTACTGGTGCATGTTAAGACTTCAATGGAGACCAAAACCAGATATGGTCATTCAGTAGGGCCAGTACATGGTAACAGCGCACAAGCACACATCGGGTTTTATCGTGGTGGAAAGCAGAAAGGAAAGGGGCGTGGACTTTGCTGAGCACAGCTGCATGTCTGGTTCTTCCTCAAGCACAAGGAGCCCATTCTCACCTCAGGCTCTAATATTACAGGTTTCTCTCTTGGGGAGCTTTTTCCACAACTTTGTATGGCTAACTTCTGACTTAACATAACTCTCTTGGTCATTCTTTATCCCTTCTTCTCCACCTTTTCCTTCATGGCACTTTCCCTGCTTACATTGTCTGCTGTATTAGTCCTCCTTTAGGTTGCATACTCTGTAAGGACGCAATTTCGTTATTCTTGTTACTACTATATTCCTACCCCAGAAAAATGTATTGTGCACAATCATTATCTGTTGAATGAATGCATTGTCCTGTGTTCAGCAGATTTTAAGAGCATGTGAGTGGTCAGGGAAGCTTTCCTTACCAAAGTGGCTTTTGAATATGGGATGTAAAAGATGCAAAAGAATACATAAGAGAAAAGTGAGGGAGAGAATTTCAGGTAGAGGAAACAACGCTCAAAGAACTCCTGGGACAGAAGGAACTATAACTAGAGGAATACAAGATTTTAGAAGTAACAGATCAAAACAGTGTAATGTTAGGTACAGTAGAACAGAGAAAAAGATGTGGTTTCATATCAAACAGAATAAGTCTTCATGTTGACTGGCTAGAACCAAATTGCAAAACACTTTCGATAGTTTCTTATAAAATTAAATCATTAGTTATCATATGACCTAGAAATTTCACTCTTAGGTACTTACCCAACATAAATAGAGACATTTCTTTGCATGGACCAGTACACAGATATTCACAGTGCCCTCATTTATAATATCCCATAACTGGAAACAGATGTCCATCAGTAGGTGATGAAAAGCAAGCATGATTATGAGCAGTGGAATATACTCCCCCTGAACAAAAGCGTGGACTACTGATGCATACAACAGTGTGGATGAATCCCAGAAATATAATACTGAGAGGAAATCAGACAGAAAGGGTACATGTGCTCCATGTAAATTAGGCAAACTAATTTAAAGTAACAGCAAGCAGATCTGTGTTGTCTGGATTTGAGGTGAAGTAATTCATTATTGGAAATAATGATGGAGGTTACATGGATGTATTCATTTATCAAAATTCATCCAACTTTATAAGAGTGTATTTTATTGTATTTTAGCTGTACCTCAATTAAGTTAATTGGGCAAAGGCTAAGCCACAGTGTGGGAAAAGTTATTTCCAACAAAGGATTATCATCCATAATTTATTAAAAAAAATATTTTCAAACCACTTGCTCTTTGTGTTCCACAAGGGTGTTCTCTTGTACATGCATACAAAAAATAGCCTGAAATAACACAAGCCAATTAGAAGGGCTCTGGGACTGGGGCAGACTAGAGAAAAGGTGGTATCCTTGTCTTCATGTTTTAGAGTGTATTGGTCTTTTCAACAGTGGTATATATTCATGTATTATATTTCAAATTTAAAAAGAAAACTTTGTCAAGGGAATGAGGGGAAAAGAAAAGAGAAGCAGATTTTTAAATAACTGAGGCTGGGCGTCAGTGGGTAGAGGCCTTGCAAGGTTCAAGTGAAATTACTGATATTTACTCTTAGTTATTTATTCACTTGATCAGTCATAAGGTTTATCTTATTTTCTTTCTTACAGATTTTCCAGAGTCAGAAAAATTGACTTTGTTCATTGCAAACATGTGGCATGATATATTTATCTCTCAATCAGTGATTAATAAGGCAATGCAGCTAGTTGCCAGGCAACGTGCTAAAGGAGAGGTTCTGAACTGTTTAAGAGCTTTTCTCAACTGGGAAAAGGTGAGGTTTATTTTTACTTCTTGTAATACCATACTTGGTAGATCTCATGTAAATGTTATTATTTGCTATTCTGTTAGGTGATAGTCCTTTTAGAGATAATATATTCTGTGCCTTACATCCTTTAAAATGTCATTTTAGCTTAAGCTTTTTATTTTTTTAACATTAAGTATGTATGTGATTCTTTGGAAAGAATTGAATTATAGACCTGTGTATTGTGTTAATTTAATAGTTTACTTTGTGCACTAATTTATGACTGATGAGATTATACATATGTCTAAGGGCTCCAACGAGAGCTGTAAACAATTTATTTCTACAGTATGTACTAAGAAAAATTATCTTAACTTTTTCCTGTTACTATTTTTCTGAATCTTATATTTTGTATTTTTCTTTCTAGTTGATGGAATTTCTTTATTATTTTCTTTGGTAACTGATGTGCTAATATAGTATCTAGGTTGGTGTTTTAGTTTTTGATATTAATATTGATTAGATTTCTATTTTCTTGAACAAAAAAGAAGCCACTCTCCCAGGCCTATAGGGCCACTTGGCTCCTGTGCCATCCTCCGCTTGTGTAAAGGAGCCTTCTTCTTTGGCCAGTTTGCGATGAAGCCAGATGTGATGATTTGATAAAAAGAGACATTATTTATAAAGAAAATAGAATTTTATTAAATGTATTTACCCTGTATCAGATTAAATACAAATATAAAATCAAAGCTATAAAATATGAGGAATACTTGTGGGGAATATATAATTAAAGTACAAGACTTCCAAATTCTCTTACAGATTTCAACAGAACTGGTAGATAAAAATGAGTAGAGACATAATGGAATCCTATATAATAAAGAGGTAATATGCAAATTGACCATTACTCCAACACACAAGATGGCCACTCCCATGTAGGCAAAGATGGCTGCCCCCATGTGGACACAAGATGGCTGGCAGGGGAGGGAAGTAGTGGGTGATCAAGCCAGCAGGAGAAGGCAGTTGGGGGCAATCAGGCCTGAAAGGGAGGACAGTTGGGGGAAACCCAGGGCTCCAGGGAATGGCAGTTAGAGGCAGTGGAGGGCATTTGGGGGCAACCAGGCCTGCAGGGGAGGGCAGTTTGGGGCAATTGGGCAAGCAAGTGAGGAGAGTAAAGAGTGATTGGGCCAGCAGGGGAGGGCAGTTGAGGCAACCAGGCTTTCAGGGGAGGGCATTTAGGGGTGATCAGGCCATCAGGGGAGGGCAGTTAGGGGCAAACGGACCAGCCGGGGAGCAGTTGGTTAGGGGTGATCAGGCTGGCAAGCAAACAGTTGGAAGCCAGCAGCCCCGGATTGTAAGGGATCCCAGATTGGAGAGGGTGCAGGCTGGGCTGAGGGACACCCCCTCCCCCCCCTTTGTGCACAAGTTTTGTGCACTTGGCTTCTAGTCTCTATATATATCTAAGTGACCAAATGACCAGTTGCTATGGTATACACTGACCACCAGGGGGCAGACACTCAATGCAGGTGCTGCCCCATGATGGTCAGTGTGCTCCCACAGTCAACCTCCCATGGTCAGTACTCCTTGCCAGCTGGCTAGGCCAAGGGACCCCACCCATGCATGAGTTTGTGCACTGGGCCTCTGATAATATAAAATGTAAACTTGAATGAAGAATATGCATTTTTTCATATTTTGTAAATGTGGCACTTTTATAAAAACTAGTCATGATTTGGGCCACATAAAACTTTTAATATTTAAAAAGCAAAGATTTTACATACACAGTTGTCTTGTTTTCAATAAAATTGGACATAATTAATTCAAAGATTTCAGAAAAATTCCATAAAAGTGACTTGGAAGTTTAAATACACAGCCCTGGACAATCTGGGAACAAATAGAAGCCCAACACTAAGTTCACAATCTTTCAAATGTCATTGAGAAGGAAAATTTTCATAACAAAGATCTCTGGTTTTGTAAAACCTGTATTCATTAAAGTACTTTAAATGTCTTTATTATTAAGTAAATAAGTAAAGTTGCTGGTAATCATCTTAAAAATTAAAAGTCTATGACAAGATCTAAAAAATATATAGTTTAAAAGGTAATACATGTAAGTAGAGAACAAAAAACAAAATGGAAAGCATTGTCTTTAAAAATGCTAATAAGATTGATAACTTAGTTTAGATTAATGAAAAAAAGAGAAAAGCCAAAAATAGCCAAGAATTTGGCTGAGGATAAAGATGTATCTTCATTTATAGGATAGTGACCAAGAAGACTATCACCTACCTACAATCTAGAGCAACAGATTTGGAAACATAGAATGATTTCTTAACAAAATAAAACTGACCAAAATTGGTTTTAGGGATAAAACACTTGATTAAACCTGTTGTTTTCAATGATCATAGAAGAGGTTGAGAAGATGAGTAAGAATGTACTATACAAAAATCATGTGTAGATTTCACTTGTATTTTGCCTCATCTTTATAGAGCCAGATAATCTCAGAGTTTTTCAGAAATAAAAGATTCAAAGAGCTCTGTTCATTTTTCATAATAAATCCTAGTAAAAAAAAAAAAATTACACAAGAAAACAATTATAAATCCACTTTGGTAATTACCCAAGAGAAGTCAGTCACATTTATGTCACTTGTGTATGAATGCTCATAGCACCATCCTATGTAATAAAAGCCTAATATGCTAAGTGTCTGGTTGTCCGGTTGTCTGTTCAACCAGTCAAAGTGTAATATGCTAAGGATATGCTAAGGCCATTCAACTGCTCGCTATGCTGTGCACTGACTACCAGGGAACAGTCGACTGGTGACCTGTCGCTATGATGTGCACTGACTACCAGGGTGCAGACAGTTGATCAGTCGACCAGTCACTATAACATGCACTGACCACTAGGGGTCAGACACTCAATGCAGGAGCTGTCCCCTGGTGGTTAGTGTGCTCCCCAGGGGGAGCACCACTTAGCCAGAAGCCAGGCTCATGGCTGGCAAGCACAGCGGCGATGGTGAGAGTCTCTCTCGCCTCCGTGGCAGTTGGACATTCCTCAAGGGCTCCCAGACTGTGAGAGAGTGCAGGCCAGGCTGAGGGGCCCTCTCCCGCTGAGTGCACGAATTTCATGCACCAAGTCTTTAAATGTAGTCTAAAGCTATTGGGTGCATGGATAAACTCTGCTATACCTATATAACGGATTACTGCTCAGCAACAAAAAGGAATATTCAGACTACCAATGCATGTAAAACTTGGATAAATATTAAAAACCATGCACAGGTGTGAAATAGTGGCTAGTACTATCTGACTCAATTTTGTGAATTTCTAGAAAGAAATTAGAGTCAGAAAAATGACTGAATTTATAGAATTCTTTAAAGCTTAAATGTTTTTATTATAACAAGAATTTTAAACCTCTGATTAGAGTTAATGAAATTTTGCATTAAGTCTGGATTGTAGCTAGTCTCTTTTCTATCTGACTGGGTTCTACATCCTGCTTCGAGCTTTTTATCTGGCCTACCAACCACCAACCATCTCAGATATGGCACATGTCCTAAAATAATATGGCATTATTTTAGGACATGTGCCATATCTGAGATAAACCTAGTTCCTTATTCAAAATACAACTTTCAGAAGGTGTCTTTTAAAACTAAATGGTCATTTGATGCTTGTTTTACTCTTTGAGGATACTTATGTGTTGTTATACTTGAACACTAAATTTTATTTGTTTGTTTGCTAGAATGCTCCTGCAGATGTTGGCTTCATGGTTTCTAAGCTGCTTTTGACCATACAGTTATGTCCAAAAACAGAATTTCAGTCCAGTGAAAAATTTGGTGAAGACCTAAGTGATAACACTTGGGAATACATATTTGCCATTGATCTGCTCTGCTGCCATCAGAAATGGATTTGGACACATGATAACATTATAAGGTACAGGGCTCTTTTCTAATTTTAATTGAGTAATTCTTACACACACACACACACACACACACACACACACACACACACACATATATATATATTATAAATAAAAGGCTAATATGCAAAGTCTCCACTCAGGAGTTAGACCAGGAGACCAGGAGTTCAATCGCTCAGTATGATGTGCACTGACCACCAGGAGGCGACATGGAATGAAGGAAGGCTCTACCCCATAGCAGGCAGCTGGGAAAGGAAGGCCCCCGCTGGCAGCCAGAAGGCTCCGATCGGCCCTGATCGCTGGCCAGGGCTAGGGACCCTACCTGTGCATGAATTTTGTAAACCAGGTTTAATTATAGGCTAAATCTATTGAATGTTTACTGAATTACGGTTTGAATAATTTTTACTGTATAAGGTGGATGTAGCATTTACAAGTGACAATTTGATTTGGGTAAGAGTTAATAAAACTACCCTTAAAGTACTTGTATCACTATCATATCTCCTTGCTTTATTTTTTTTTGTGCAAATATCTGTCACTACTTTTCATTATAGTCTGTTATTCATGTCTCTCCTAAGGATAAATGACACATGACAGAGACCCTTTGGTTCACTGGCATGGTCTAGCATGTAAGATGGTGCCTATGTAAGGGAGGTGCTCAACAAATATTTGTAGACTGGAACATAATGACCATTATTTTAGTATAAAAATACTCTGGAAAACCCCACATGGAACAGAAATATTCAGAATTCTAGGTTAGCAGCTCTTCTCACCTGAGGTTTTAGGGGAAAAATGACTAATGAATTGCCTTTTCTCTGTGCATCTAGAATTCTGGCACTAGCTATCATTTTGGAAGAATGGAGATGATAGTCAAATTTTTGTTCTGTAATTCTTAATTTTCTTGGAACCCTGACTGAGAAAGGCTGGTTTGAAGGAGTTTATGACATTGAAACTGATTCACCAAAGATTAATAGTCCATATCCTTGAGATACTGGAGGAATTTATCCTTTGGAAATTTGTTCTCTCATTTTCCCCCCTCCTTAACCAAGGGAAAGATTATATATTTAAATGTCAGCAATGGGGAATTGAATTATTTAATGAGATACAGCCATATTAAAATAGCTGTAAACGGATTTTTATGCAATGACATGGAAGTGTTTCATAGTCTCTTATTACCTGGGCCTCACCTTCTAACTTTATGGGAATGGGAGCCTAGAAGGCAGTTGGCTCCTCTGTCTGTTAGTGACTTGACAAAGGACACCACCAGGGATAATGCTAAACAGAGGTTTTTGTTCAAGGTCCTCCTGCAAGTGATGAAGACAGTGACTTCAGACCCTGATTCCTAAGCACTGTAGTCACTTCCCCATGTTTTAAACTTACATGCACATGTAGAAGTGTGTGAAAAGCCCAAGATTAGAAGAGTAATAATTATCTAAGAATGTATTATTTGGGATGCTTTTGGTTTGCATTTAACTTTTTTAGTACAATAAATGCTATGTAAGATGCAAACACATTTTTTTTTAAAAGAGCAGAGAGGAATTGGCACTGTTTTCTGAGATTAGAAATTTTCCTAAATTCAGCTAGTAGCTAGTTTTTTGTTTGTTTGTTTGTTTTTTAATTTCCATTATTTTAGTTCTTTTTTTACAAAACAGCCTATTTAACCTTTCTCTTCTTATAGAAACTGTTAACATTTAGAACACATGAGCTGTGTTAATGTCTGGAAGATTTAAGTGAAAATCCAGTTCCTCCCTTCCTGTTCTGTGATTTGGGAACATTGTTCAGCTTTTCTATGCAAAATCTTATAAGAAGGGTTAAAACAGAGAATAAAGATGTAAAATTGATGTTTATAAACTCTTTTAAGCCAATGTGGGCCCATTTATTCTGATAGTAGGATAGTTTGTGAGCTTCTAGTGTCCTCTTTTCAATATAAAAAGTAACATTTTCAGAAGTTCCTCTTGTTCACTAATTATCTACCTTTTACAGATCATTTAAAATACACACACACACACACACACACACACACACACACATATATATATAAAATTTGATTTCAGAGAGGAAGGGGAAGGAATAGAGAAATATAAACATGAGAAAAAAAAGTCATTGATTTGTTGCCTCCTGCATGCCCCCTACTGGGTATCAGAAATCAAACTGACCTCCTAGTTCATGGGTTGATGCTCAACCACATAGCATCACTGGCTGGGTTCTTACAGACCATTTTTAAGGTAATGCATACTCTCATACATATGTGTATTGTTGTTACTTTATAGTAAGGAGCTGTGGCCTGTAATGGATAAGTGGATAAAATACAGAAAAGGACATGCTAATATTGCATATATTCCTGACATTATTATAGCATCGATACTAAGGCTGATTGGTGAGTTGTCTTTTGAATTAAATTTTTTCTTGACCATAGTCATGTCAGATAATAAGTGTATAATAAAATACGTTCACTGAAACTTCTTCATAATAACTAATTTTGTAGCTATTAGAGTAGATACTTTTGCACTTAATTCAGTCTTTTTACTTACACTCTTTATAAATTAGTGTTTTTATCCATCTTTGTCAGAGATTAAGGTTGTTAATCAGAATACATTTTATTCATAATTGAATTCTTACTTCTCGGATACTAATATTAATCTATTCTATATACATGTACATACTTGCATATATATACACCAGGATACATAAATTGCCATAAATTATACTATAGTCTCTTTTGGTTCCTAAAATAAGACTTATCTCCTATTTTTTTCATGCTTGCCCAATAAGGATCACTTTTTGTATTTCCATAATTATGAACTTTTGTATTGTTTTATTCTAATCTGAATATACAGAAATTAAAATCATTGTTTAAATGAGACGTAGACTCTTTAATATCAGATTTAAGGAAGGACCTCAATGGACATTTGGTTTTGCACCAACCTAAAATCACATCTTTAGTTTTAAAATTTACCTATTCTTTTTCCTCTTTGCCTCATCTCTGACATGCTGCTCTCTAGGCTCTGCAGCATTATCAGAAATGACCCCGCAGCTCAGGATAGCTGGTGCGAGTTTTTCTAAAATTCTGAACAATAATAAATTTTCTTGCTGTGACAGGCTTACTTTTAAGAAAATGTCTTCTTCAGTCTGAATAGCTGTAGTTTGTCAGTTTTTCAGTGAAAATTTGGTGTTTCATAGAAAAAGAACCAATTTCCCTCCCAAATGAAACATCTGCACAGGTGCTTTCCCTAGAGATAAGCAGTGTGCCTGGTGTGCAGGGGGGAGTGTTTCAGGGACACTTCGTGCCATCACAAGTTGTGTGCCAGGGGGCTAGATGTAATAGGAATGACTGTGACTGCTTCTTCAAGGACATTCTTAAGGTAAATTGGCTTCTTTTGACTACAAGCTTCTGGTGATGAAGAAAGACCTACGTATAGCATGGCACCACTGCCTTGATTGGGGCTGAGAGTCCTTAACCAACCATTGCTTTTCCATTGTCAGTCCCTGTCTCAGCTCTGAAAAGAAGGCACATAACCTTCTTAGTATTGTTGTGAAAATAGTTTTGACCTTGAGGACTTGGGGGTGGGAGGGATGGTCTGAAAACTGCACTTGAGAGCTGCTGTTCCACATTGCAAAGACAGTCCTGTTACACAGCTGCATTGTAATAGCAAAGGGTTCTACCAGAGTGTGTGTTTGATGGGATCACAGTCTTAGAGTTGGCCTTTTAACGTAACAGAAGTTAGCCATTTCACACTGAAACTACTGAAACCACCCATTCTTCTACATTCCCGTTTATTATAACTTAACTGAAAAAGCAAAGCATTGTATATCACCTGTATACGTAAATAAAAAATGACCAAGCATTTTGGTCACTCCTGAAAGACAAATTGTACTTTATTAATTTCTGGTCCTTGTCCATTTAACCTATTTTCACTTAAGAATAAGTACCCATTTTAACTTCAGGATCACTAAAATTAATGTACGTAATATTTTATGAAAGAATACAAATTTTAAATTCTTATGAAAAGTTAATCAACATTTAACCAAAGATTCTATTTTGTTTTATTTTTTTACCCCTAGGTCGTTTAGGCCAATTGGGTTTGAAAGAAGGGTTTCCTTCTGCTGTGAAAAATATTAGTTCGGTCATCGGTATGTTCATACAGCATGCCCAGGATGAAGGTACCCTTCTGTTTATGAAGCGCTTGCATTTCTTGTACTAACCCATACTTTGTGCTCACTGGGTCTGGGCATCACACTCTGCTCCTCTCAGGGCCTGATAGATGAGGAGAGGAGATAAGGATAATTTATAAAGCTGTAATCTAGCTACTAGCTACAAGTTCAGCATTGACATTTGAACCAGAGCCACAGCTCTTTACCCAGTGCCACACATATTTGCTTACTAAAATTTTGTTTTAAATCTCTATATCTGCTTTACTCCTAGATCTTTGTGTGTGTGTGTGTGTGTGTGTGTGTGTGTGTGTGTGGTTATTATGAGCCCCACTCTGTGCTGTTCTTAATTGCCTTGTAGATTAGGGGGAAGTAATTTTAAAGCTGCAGTACTGTTTATATTTTCAGCATTAACATATGTGTGAGTTTTGTTATATTTTTATTTTAAATCATAGCAGTTTTGCCCATTTGGACATCACATCACTAAAATATATAGTTAATAATAAATTTTAATTAAATAACTCCTAAATTTTTAAAGTATTTCAGTAAGTAGACCTTAACTAAATTTTAATATATTTAATTAAATAATTCATAAATTAACTTATGCTAAATGAGAACTATAATCTACTAGAGGTCCAGTGCACAAAATTTGTACGGGGGTTGGGGTGGGGGAATTGTCCCTCAGCCCAGCCTGCGCCCTCTCCAATCTGGGACCCCCGCTTAGGCCCAATCCTACTGGTAGGATCATAATCCAGGACTGTTGGCTCCCAATTGCTCACCTGCCTGCCTTCCTGATTGCCCCTAACCTCTTCTGCCTGCCAGCCTGACCACCCCCTAACCACTTCCTTGCCAGTCTGATTGATACCTAACTGTTCCCCTGCCAGCCTGTTTGCCCCTAACTGCCCACTCTTGCAGGCCTGGTCCCCCCCAACTGCTCTCTCCTGCAGGCCTGTGTGTGTGTCCCATCTCCCCCCCCCCCCCCCCCCCAACTGACCTCTCCTGCAGGCTTGATCGTCCCCAATTGTCCTCCCTTCTAGGCCTGGTCCCCCCCAACTGCCCTCCCCTGTTGGCCATCTTGTGGTGGCCATCTTGTGTCCACATGGCGGCAGGATCTTTGACTACATGGGGTGGCCATCTTATTTGTTGGAGTGATGGTCAATTTGCATATCACTATTTTATTAGATAGGATAATAAGTAACCCAGCTATAATCTAATTATATGCTATAATCTATAATCATATACTGTAATGTAGTATGTGAAAGTATGGTACATGAGATAATTTTGCATTTGTTCTCATTTAATTCTGATTTTCATTTCCAAAGTCCCCTTATAAAACAATTCAGTGGCTAGTTAATGGAGTCATTTATTTGACGAATGCTCTGGGATCCACATTTTTGTTAAAATGTAAACATGGGAGTGTGATGATTCCAGAACTGCTTTGGGAGGCTTAGCTAATGCTGGACATGAGGGGGCCAAAGCTCTACAGCCTTGTGCCTCCGGGAACAGGCCAGCCCCTGTCGGCACACAGCCAGCACCAGAACCCTGTGCAGAACTGCACTGCGTTTTTTCATTTTCCCCATTTGTAGACAAGTTTTAAATTAATTATTTTATTGTGGATCTTGTTTTATATTTAGTTTTTAGTGTGGTAGAAAATGTTCTGAATAGTATTCAGTAGGTTATACCATTAAAAATTTGAATAACGGACACATTTTTATGTGATGACGGACATGAAAATTCTTTTCAGATATACCATGGGGTATACAGCTAGCAGCTGTGTATGCCCTTTGTGACTTGAGTCCCAGCAATCCAGCAGAAATATCCAAGATCCTGGAAGCCTGGCGCAAGGAGACCTCACACAGTGTTCCGTCTGCAGTGGTCAGCTCCCTGGAGGAAGTCGGTGCATTGTGTGCGGAGGAATTTGGCTAAGCCCCGCTGCACTGCGCCTGGAGAAGTGCCTTCACCTATCTTGAGTATGAACAGGTTAATCGGCTTTCAGAATACAAACCGAGGTTACACAAAACAGACGCAAGAGAGAAAATGCGAAGAGGCTGTCCTCGCTGTGGCAAGGAGACAGGAGAAATACACAGTGGCACAGCCGTGTTTCCCTAAACCACATACTTAAATCACTTAACGTCTGTCGTGACTACATGACAAATGGATTATATTATTGTGTCTTGGTCAAACAACAAAAACTTGAACTTAGCCCTTTTTGCTGCAGAAAGTGCCCTTTTAGTCGCTTTTTAAAATTGACTGGCATTTTATAATGAATTTAATATGAAAGCATTTATTTGGTTCCTCAGTTAATTCTGGCCTTGCATTCAAATGAATTACTAGGAGAAACTAAATTGGCTAAAAACGAACTAGAAGACTCTCCACTGTCTTAGATGGAAACAGGCTACAGAAGCTGTTCTCATGGCATAGTGTGCATCTGATCCGAGGAGAAAACAGGGAGCCTCCGCAACTCACCTTTATGCGTTTTCTTCATAGGCGTTCTGTAACTAAAGTCCCTTCAGCTATTTAACTATCTGCCAGGAAAGGAGTCTGAGAAGTCGAGTCCACTGCAGGGTCTGTGTCAGGACGTGTACGTACGGATTCAGAGGCATCCAGAGCCCTTCGCCGTGTACATAGGGACAGTGCGATAATGTGTGTCACATTCGATGATGTTCCGCTTTCGGAATTTTAGTATTTGTACAGAGAAAATGGGTTTAATAACTCACCGTGGTTCTGATTTGTCTTATATCCATCATTTCTTAAATCTCTTGTATGTGTTTTTTTATAATAAAAAATAAAAGTAAGCCATGTACATTATTGTTCTGATCAGTGAAGACGACGGCCATTCGGAAGGAGACCCCGCTTCTGCATAGACACGTGCTGCTGCACCAGCATTTTGCTGTGAGTTCTCCATGATGCTCAGTGCTAGCAGAGACCAGATGCCTAAGTGTTGATTGGCCTCCTGACTAGATATGTTTGTTTAATTACAGTTGCTGCCCTTTACAAATCACATTTGACAAGTGTTTTACTCCTTTGTGTTTTTTTTAAGTAATTATAACAAAACAGATTTGTGAACAACTCTGTGTAGCCCTTTAGAAGCTGTTGTTTGCTGCATTCACTTTTCTGCCAGTATTTATTGAGCATGTGCTCTCTGCCGGTTCCTTGCTGGGAGGTCCTTGTGAACAGGCAGTGAGAAACAAGTTTTCAAAGTCCTGTGATCTATTGGTAGAGAAAAACCCTAAGCAGTCACCCTAATAAGTCAACAGTTGAAAATTTTGTTGTGTTTGGTGAAAAAAAAAAAAAAAACCACCATAGAGGTTTGCAATAGAATAGCAGGGTAGAGTGTGCTCTTCCTAGGTGCTGGTTAAGAAGGGTCCCTCTGAGGAAATAACACTTGAGTCAGGACCTGAGAGAAGGGAGCCAGCCAACCTTGAAAGTAGGGTATGCCTTGGACAGGTGAGTGTCACTGTGAGGGAAAGAGCCTCTTGTGTGCAGAAATGAGGCTGATAGAGCCAGGCACTCTGTTTAAGGGACAAGTGTCATTTGTCCAGTTATACAGGTAACTGCCAGCCCCTGGGATCTAGGCAGCCCTGGGCTTGTGCAGAGATTAAACATAGAAGTCACCTGAGATTACAGTTCACAGGCTGTTCTGTGATAAAAGGGTATGAGAAGGGCAAGAGGTGAAGCAGAGGGACCTTCAGGAGGTAGGGCAGAGATTACCATGGTAGATGGATTCCATGTGTCTTCTGGAGGTCAAATCAATGCTAAGTTCCTGAACTGGGTAAGGACAGGTAAGAATCAAGATTCCAGGTTACTGAGTTGGGCTCTGGGTGTGTGTGTGTGGGGGGGGGGGGGGGGGGGGAAGACACAGCTACATAGGTTTGTGGTAGGAATCACAAATCCTGGATGCTGGTTTGGGACATGGGGCTCTTAAGACATCCAAGTGGAAGGGGCAGGAGCCTTCACAGGCAGGCTGGAGGTCAGACAAGATCAAGCATAAGTTAGGAAGTTGATAAGTGTGTGGAAGCTATTTAAAACCGTGTGTTGGGGGGTGGTGGGGGGGGTGCGTGCACGTTGCACGCACCAAGGGAGAAAACTTCCCAGAGGGCAGGAGGTGGTGGTGTAGTAGTACCTTGGTTGTTTCTTTGTCAGATCCAAGAAAGCAGGCATTGGCCATCTGTGCTTGAAGCTGCAGGGTTGGGTGGTGCGAGCCAACCAGGTGATGGTTGGGTTTTGCATTCTGTGGGTGCTGTGACCTCAGTGAGCATTTACCACATAACAGTTGGCTTAAAGTGATCAAAGTGAAAGGGAGGTCAGTCAGGAAGAGAAGAGCAGGTCTGCAGGCACATTTCTTTTTTTCTTTTTTCTTTTTTGAATATTTGCCTAGTGGATAAATTTATTAAAATGTTCAAAACATTTTTTTTAACCTCAGCAATTTTATGTGTTTTTAGTTAGTGGAGAATAAGTAACACCTAACGCTTTCTGCTGTTGCTATTCTTCACCAACTAAGAGTTTGTCGGCATCTGCTCTGTGTTGTGACCTGATGATAAACGGGCCTGAACTTGCCTGTGGTGCTGTTTCACCCTCAGAGGGTGAAGCAGTTTAAGCTGTTAATAAATTTAATTTCTGATATTCAAACAGAACGTCGTCGTAGGGTTTTATCATTTGAAAAAAATTAAAAAGTGAATAAACCTGGAGTTGGATGGACCTTTAGGCTGGCACAGGTTCTGGGCACCCAAGCTGGGCACAACAGGCTGGTGTGCTGCCCTGCAGTGACTCGTGCCAGTGGAGTGGTAACAGCCCAGGAGCCTGAGGAGCTGTTCCCAGTGGGGTAGTGGCTGTGAGGGAGAGCGATGGCCAGTGGCCAGTGGCCAGTGGCAGTGATCTTTATGGACAACTTCACGAAGCACATTTCCAGGGATGGCCCAACATCATTCCAAGCACAAAGTCAGCCGGTAGATGATACTTCAGGTTGTAATTTCCCACTCGGTGGCTTATTTTGTTAAGAGAACATGGATGAAACAGGATCTGTACTTGGGGATAAAGAGCTGCACTGTGGCCATTAGAGGGCACTGCAGACTCGCCCATGAACTAGGCTGGCGGAAGAACTACAAAGGATAATGTCATTTGATAGAGAGGCCACTCCCCTTACCCCCCAATTTGCTCAAATTCTTCCCTGGATATTTTTTGATCCTAAAGCAAAATGTTTTTACTAAAAAGCAAAATGAAGCAGTGGCAGGTGGATGAGTGATAATGGGTGGAAGGTTCTGTGAGCACTCTCCTGATCAGTCTGGTATAAAAGTAATTAGTTAGGAAATCCTGTCCACATTGGACATCTTAATTTTTTTTTCAAGTAACATTTCCAACACATTCTCATGTAGAACCACATTGTAAAGAGTCTACAGTGAATAGAGCTTCAATTTACCTAAGACTACAATTGCAAGAAAGGGCTCAATGAGGAGTATCCTAGAAGTTGAGGGGAGTTTTGAAGGTAAGAGAGCCATTCATTTAAACACTCCTCTTCCACTTGCCTGACACTTGCTTAGGGAAATACACTGTTCTCCGTTTTGATAGTGAAACAAAGGGGGAGTTCTTTTTCCAGCCCCTGAAGAGATGTTTAAGATGTGCTTGTTTCTATGAATTGAAAACCAGTCACTATATCACGATCAGTTTGTCCAGCACATTTTCAGTTACATGGTTCTATGTAAGCAAAGACAATTGTGGGTGAAGTGCCATTGAGAAATGCTACAATTCAGTTTTATGAAAATGAAAGCATTTGCTTGCTTTTATGGACTTTGGGGTTTTGTGAGCAGTGTTAGGATCTTGGTGGGCGCTGCTTGGGCCTCCCCTGCCTCCCCATCCCTTGCATGCCAGGGTTTACCTTGGGGCCAGATGGACCTCTGATTCTCCTGCAGAGAGAGGGGTACTGTCCAGCATCCTCTGAGGAGCCCTGTGCATGGGGACAGGACGAGGACACCTGGCTGGTGGGCCTCCAGAACAGTGGTTCTCAAAGGCATGGCCTCACCCCAGACCCACAAATGCCAAAGTGGGAGTCTGGTGTTGAGGTGTATGGAGCCCACCAGCAGGTGGAGAACCTGAGAGCTGCTGCCATCCTATTCAGCCTGGCACCTGCCCTCTGCTCTGGGCTCTGCCTTCCCAGCCAGTTCCTATATCGGTTCCCCAATTGTCCCCCTTCTTGGTTCATTTCAGTGGAAATTTGGGAGCAAGTGGAGGACAGCTTGGTAACTGCCTTTATCTTGAACTGAGCCAGGTCCCTTTTAAATTTTTGTGTGTGTGGTCTGTAGGGATGTTTTTTTCTTAACAAATAGTTACTGATTGCTGCTGTGAAGTAATCTCACCCTAAATCATGAGTGTACAACTGACAAAACTTAAGAGAACAGCAGGATGTTGAAATGTCCACCCTGAACCCAGCACACCTTGGCACCCAGAGTAACTGCCTCTTGTGATTGTCGTGTTTTTATATGTAAATTTGTATTATTACATTTTCATTTGAATAGTATAAATTATAATCCAATGTATTTTATTACTTAATCTTTTCATGTTATTCATGTGTTGTATGCAAGTAGTAAATTAAATATTAAAACAGGTCACACACTGGAATGTCCGTCTCCCTCTCATCCCTCTCTCCCGGGGGCAGCTCTATCTCCTGCTGTTGACAGCAACTTCCCTCCAAAGACCCTCAGGCCCGGTGCATCCTGGGGGCGGGAGGGAATGGCCATTCCAACTGTCCCCATGTAACGCAATGTCAGGACCTCACTGCTCTTCTCCACCCATTTCTTCTGATAATCCCCAAGATTGATAACATAGGAGGTGTCTTGTGCTCATCTCCCTACTCTGCTCACCCTGCCAGTGTGGAATCAGGTTTTACGTGCCTGCATTTCCATGCTTACATTTCTGCTTGGAAGTTCTCCCCTAGGGTGGGAGCCATGGTGAAGGGAGGACTTCAGGTTATATGAAGTGAAACATATTTAGCGTTTCAAAGTGAGTTCCCACCAAACCCTAGAGTGCTAGACTGCTGTGGAGGGTTGTCCCTTTGCTCTGGCCCCAGGATTCTGGGTTCTGTATGATAAAAGGAAGGAGGGAGGGAGGGAGGGAGGGAGGGAGGGAGGGAGGGAGGGAGGGAGGGAGGAGAGGAGGGAGGGAGGGAGGAAGGAAGGAGAGGGGTGCCTGACCTAGAGTCAGGAGTGCTGTGTGCCTGCCCAGCAGGGCTCTGACCCACTGATGGGGCGCATAGTCTGAAGTAAAGGGCTGGCCAGCAGGTAGCATGTAATGTGGTCCGAGGCCACTTTCTTTACCCAACTTTCATCCCATGGGGACTCATATACCGAACTCCTAACTCAGGCTTGTTTTATGATTCCCTGAAATCCAAGCTAGTATCAGACTCTTCAAACCAACCCTAATACAAATGCAGGGAAACCTCAAATGGAACAATGATTCTGACTTTTGAAGAATAATCACATTTAAAAATTTTGACAGCTCTTTAAGAGAAATGTACCTAGTAGTGTTTCAGTTGGAATTTAGAGGCAGAACATGTGGTTTTATGATGAGGTAACCATGTGTTATGAGGTGACCGAGTCACTGGCCATTCGTCCGCACTGCTTTGTTTTGCACTATACGTAAGGTGACTTTGATTGTGTGGACCAGTAAAAGGGGGCTGGATGTTAGCAAAACAAAGAACAAAAAAGGATAAGACCACATCTCAGGTGTCCTCCCCCAGAGCACCTTTCCCGTGCAGTAGGGAAGCCCAACCTTGATCTGCCCATCAACCACTAGGAAATGAGAGGTGATCAAGAACTCACTTTGTTTTAATAGAAAACAGTAGTCACGTTTGCAAATATTTGGACAAGTCTAACCTCCAGAGATTTCCTTCATAGGAAAACTATTGTGAAATACTCCGAGTTTCTGTGGGGAGTAAGGCCTCCTGACTGGTATCCCTATGTATTTTGATGTTTCACCTTTTGGGGGAGAAATGTTTCTGGAGAAAGAAGATGGAGTTTTCACAAAAAGGCACTTAACCTACTGTGGTTTCTTTTGTTAAGTGGAGCCCCCTTCCAGTGCCCTCAGCTGACCTGGTCACAAGGAAGGTTAAGGGGAAGGTGAGGAGGACCTTTGTGACAGCCCTGTACCTACCAAGCATAAGGCCCAAGCCCTACTGTCATTTCGGCAAACTCCCATTAAGAATTGAGCTGCTGGCCCCTGGCCAGAGTGGCTCAGGTTAGAGTAGGGGTGTCGAACTCAATCAGAGAAGGGGCCAAAATCTAAAATCCAGCCTAAACCGCGGGCCGAATGGTTTACTGAACAGTCATAAACTGTCATTGTGATGGAAACGCAGCGGAGTGCAGTGATGACAGCGCGGTGCGGGCCACATTGCAAGGCCTGGCGGGATGGATTTGGCCCGCGGGCCTTGTGTTTGACACATGTGGATTAGAGCATCATCCTTACACTGGAAGATCAGGCATTCAATTCCCAGTTAGGGCACATATCTCTCTCACATCCTCTCTCTCAAACACATATCTCTCTCTCTCTCCTCCCCCATCCCCAGCCTCCCTTTCTAAGAAAAGAAAATTCTGTTCCCGGCAAGGTTTGTCTCAATCTGCTTTTACCTCACCCTGGGGACATTGAAAAGAGGAAAGAGGTTGTGAGGTGGAGAACCTGCCATTTATAGGGTGTTTACTTCCTCCAGAGTCTCCTTAATGTGGAAACATCTAGAAAAGCAGAGTTGGTATCCATTGTGGCAGGAACTCTAGGGTCAGATCTCTCCCAGAGATGTGTGATCAGCTGAGGGAGAGATGTGGAGAAAAACAAGCACAGCCCTGCTCCTCACTTTATAATGAAGTGTATTGTAAAAAGGTCATGAGGCCTTTTTGCAGGTCAGCTATCAGGATGCCGCTTTCACAGTGACTTGTTTAGGAAGCAGGGAGCTCACGCTGTCCTGGAGAGCTGCCTTCATAGAAGGAGAAGCATGACGCATGCAGTCTATGCAGGATGCTCACACCACCCCTCTCTGATTTCCTGCCACCGAGGGCTGGCCTTTGCATATTGAAAATCTGTTTGTTCAATCGGCAGTGGAGCAGAAAATAGAATTGGCAAGGCATTCACTCTTAACCTTTTCTAGTATGTATTTTTAAAAGAGAATGGAATTCAACTCCAATCATCTTGGCCATCATCCAAAATAATGTTTTTAATGCATCTTCCTGTTTATAAAGACTGCATAAAGATTTAAGTTTTCTGGATTTGGATGCCATTTTGAAATGCTTGACTAATTTATATATAGAAATACAAGCATTAGAAAAACTAAAGTAAGATAAATATAGTTCCAGAAATTGTCAGTTTCCCTCCTTTTATAAATGGCTGTCTTTAGTTACATATCCCCATTTTATAATGAACGCAAGAAAAAAATCTCGTGAATAGTTTCATCTTATTCACAAATTGAGCTTTGTATTAGTCTTCTACCTGGCATCCTTTTTACTCAAATTTCACAAAACCGTATGCTTGAATCCAATTGTGTTGTTGTTGTTTGTTCTTCTTTTTTCTTTTCTTCTTTTTTTAATCCCATGCAAGTGTTTTCAATGGGAAATTAATGCATCCAGAAATGCTATCAGTTTCCTAGTTCTGCCACCGCAAGATGAGGCCTGAAGTCACTTTACCTACCTTCCCAGTAGGGGGCGCCTGCGCCTTGGTCATGAGCCCTAAACCATCCACCCATCATTCCACACACATACATAGAAACACAGTTTTAGAAGAGGAAACAAGAGACGGCAAGGTGTATTTTTTTCAGGTTAACCCAATGCCCTCTTTTTCCAAGTGTGCTCCTGATGTATGTTTTAAAGAACAAACTTTCACAGAAGTAGAAGGTATGTCAGCTGGAGGAGGTAGTGCTTCCAGAGAGCAAGGGAATAGCACAGAACTTCAGAGAAAAGTTGAGAAATTTCTCCCTTTCCTTTTAACATGACAGTGCACCTTACCTGGAATTATTGTGGCAAAGACAGGACTACACACATGTCTCTCAGAGGAAGGTTAAGTGAGGAACATCTGTATTCTTTCATGACTTCTTGTGGCTCTTTGCATCCTGGGACTTGTCTTTTGTCTTATGTAGCAATGATGAAACAGGACACTTATACTACAAGTAACATTTTTCTAAGAGTCAGCTGAAAAACTTTGGTGGGGTCAAAAACCTTTTTCTATAGAAAATACAGGCAATACCCCATTTTCTCTCTTTCTTATACCTCTATTTCTATCTTTATTGCTATACTGGTACCTAAGCTGTATCTATATCTATATCCATACTATATATCAAGATGCTTATTTTGATATCTATATTGGTATTTATATCTATCTGTCCATCCACCCATCATATTAAGGTTCTACAAAGACACAGAAGCAGACATCCCTGACTAATATATGTCCTATTGGTCTGTGTCTCTGACACCACTAGAATCCCCAATTTGGAGAATCCAGACTAACACATCAATGTACTTCCCTCTGCACCAGCACAGCATCCTGATTCAGAGGAGGCAGGTGGCCCCATGTGAAAGGTCATTTGTTTGGAGAAAAACACTCCTGAAGTGATTGATGAGGGAGTTTTCCAGCTGGCATATTTTGGGAAAGGAGAATTAATATTTCTGATTCCAGATTCCCTAAAACAGGTGCTGCACTGCTCATCCTATAATTCTTCATGATAGACCTCTTCATTATTTTCTTGATGAAAAATGGTAATCAGCTGAAAAACTGTTAAACTGCAATCTCTTCATCTCATTGTCTGTGAGCATTTTAATAACAACATACCAATATCTATTGACGGAAATTTCTTTTTTATTCTTCTACTGTGAACTCCACAGGTGGGTGAAGGTCAGATTCTCACAGTCATAATGAGATTAATAGCTCTATTATGATCGGAACCCCCCCCCCCCCCCCCCAGAGTGAAGAGGTATGAAGATTTTGTCCACCCCATCTGGACCACACCTCCATGGTCACACCTGTGGACCCTGAGAAAGAAAATACCTACTTAGAAGGGCTTTTGGTGGTTAACTGGGTTCAAAATTTTAAAACAGAGCCTAGCAGCCATTTCTGCACAGGGGCCTCTCATGCAAACTGCTCTTTAAGGAAAAGCCTTCACTGAACTACCTGTTTTTTCTCTGAACTGCCTGCCTGCACTGTTTCTGCTATGTGAGCCAGTCCTTATAACATTCCTGAAATCCTATTTCAACCAGTAGAATGGAGGCTTTCCCCAACCAATCAAAGCTGCACATCTATACAGCCATCAGCTTCTTCACAGACCAATCAGACCTCCTCTAATCTGACCAATCAGGACTGCCTTTTAGATTGATTCCCTCAGAAATCGGAGCCCTTACTTGAATATCAGAACAAATAGGGATCAGGGGCAGAGACTTCTGTCTACATAAGTCAGCTCCCCTCTGGCTCTGAGAGCACACTTTACCTTTCTATTGAAGACTGCATTTTCCACATGAAGCAAAAACACCATGTCTTGCTGGAGAAAGAGCAAAACAGGCCAGTGCAAGGCAGAGCAGAGCTGTCTAGTCAGTGAGGGGCCTGGACCCCTGGCTACCTCAGCCATGCTGTTTCATAATTGGGCTGTTTTGTACTGAATAAAGTTTCCTTTTTTGCAGTGCCCTAAATTGGGGATTCCTATTGATGCCAATGACCATCAATTGGCACAACAATACAATGCATGCAGGTGGTCCCACTCATCCTTATGGCTGCTCGCACCTCCCCTTCCCTCAGAGTTATTAGGTTCTTTGCTTTCCCATTCCCAGCTCAGAAGCTCCTTTAAGTGCCTCTGCCTCTGAAAGTCACACCATCCTTATTCTCACATGGGTGCACTGCACCAGCCTCAGCCTGAGACCCTCAGTGTATCTGATGATGCAGGGCTGTCACTGGCACAAAGTTAAGACAATTACATCCACTAAACAACAGCATGGGGAATATGGTCAATAATGTTGAAATAACTACATGTGGCTCTGTTATCAATTCCAGGTGGGTATTTGAAATACCCAGGACACCACCTTGTAAATTATATGATTGTCTAACCACTCTGCCGTACACTGTGCTGAAAATAATATAATATGGAAGGTAAATTTTAATAATAAAAAAAGACTATTGTATCTGAAATAAGAGAGGCCACAGGCTCCAGGGCAGAAGAAATGTAAAGGGAGCCTTGAGAAGGAAAAATGCAATGGGAGCTGCTCTTTGACTCCTGGATTCCTCATAAGGAGTTTAATTGATCGTGCTGCAGACCATGATGGGCTCCATCCTACCCTCCTCCAGACACTTGCCTGTGCTCCTGCCCTTGCCACCCCCTTTGCCTCTTCTCTTTTCTTCCTTTTCAAAGACACATAGTTGGAGCATTCAGGTGGGACTAGAAAGCCTTTCCCACTTCCTCACCCCTCATCTTGGAGCCTTCAGTATCACCCTAGCCCTGGGTCAGTTTCCTCTGCTGATCCTTCGTGTGCTAATTTCACTGTCTCTACAGATCACTGGCCTTCATTCTGCCTGTCTCAGTGGGTTGACCCTTTCGCAGGGCCCATGAGAAGACCACAATCATCATTTTTTTCTTGCTTCCTCAGACTTTGTCTCCTCCCCCTCCCACATCCTCACCCACCCACCTGTACTGTGCAAGCCCTGCTGGGTGTGCTTCCTGTCTATATGCTCTGCTCTTGATCCCCTGAATTTGTTCATGATATTCCATATCCAGGGAGTTCCTTCCCCTCAGTCTCTTGGGCAAGTTCTAAACTTCTCTACACCGCTAAAGACCCACCTTTTGTGGTTGTGCTCGCATCATGTGGCAGTTATACAACTTCTCTCTTCAGCATTGGCTGCCCACCTGTCAGCAAGCAGTTAAACTTACCTGAGACCGAAGCTTTTGAAAAATGGAGATAATAGCTTTTTGTCAGAACTGTGCTAATGAAGTAGGATAATACACAGGAAGTGACCATGCATGTTGTAGGTTAGTGCATAAATTTAAGTGATTTTTGGTGATGAACAACCACACATGATGTATAAATATCATTTATACTACAAACTAGAATATTTAATTTGCCCATTTCCTGTTCAAGCAGAACATAGAATTTTTATCTGTCTGCATATGAGATGAACATGCCAAGCACTTGAACACGGTCAGGGAGAAGACAGTTTCTTCAGGTCCAGCAGCATCTGTCACGTGAGCAGAATTGCATGGGTCCTCATTGCCAGTCCATCAGTTGTTCTCTTCTTGTATAGATGACTTAATTGGTGGGTTTTCTCATATTGTTCTTGGAAAACTGGGCAGCTGATGGTATCAGTTGCAATTGTGGGATGCATCTTTAAGCAGATATTTATTTACATAATGTGTTACTGCTACAAACAAACTCAGTAGCTGGGGAAAAAGTAGGTCAGCACAGCGTGCGGCCATTAAGCAGTGGGATTTCAAGGAGCACTCTTTGGATTGATGCTTAAGTATTCTCATAAATGTCTTAATTCTAGGAGCTGCATTCACCTGGAACAAGATTAATTATTAGTTGTTTTGGAAAGTAAGGGCAAGAGTATTTGAATCTATTTGGCCAAATACACTCTCATTTCAAATATGTTTTTATACATTTTTTTCCCTAACTGCTCTTTCTATAAAGCATGTGTCCTAACCTTTAGCTACCGTCTGAGGAAACTATGGAATGATAACTAAGGCGGTAATTGGATCCTGGTGACACCACTGGTCAAGATGTTTTTTTCTTATTCTCTTAATGACTCTTGTCTGGATCTCTGTAATACATTATTCTAATTCTCATTTACTGCTCTCCTGAAAACCCCATCTAAAACTCCCGGTACTCGGCCCTCAATGAGCTTGGCCAAGCCTCAGAGTCTTGCTCAGCACTGCCATCCACACAGCTGCTGGGAGTTTTTCTCTGTTTTTGGTTCACTTTCTCCTTATGTACCCTGACCTTGCCATGGCCTATGAGTTTCCATTCCGGTATATTAGTCCACATCACTACTTACCTCTCTCCCTTTGAATTGACAATCATTCTTTTTGCTCCCCTCTCTTCTTCTAAGTCAGACTTGACTTGTTTTTTTTTATCCTGAGCTGTAATGTGCCTATTATTCTATCTGTCCTTGTTGTCATTCCACATCTACATATGTTTGTGAGATAAAGATAGGAATTTTATGCTTCAAACTAATATTTCTCTTAATTATAAAATGCAATTTAGCTGGAGAGGGTACAGTGATACAGGCATGCTCATATATTATTGGTGTCACTCTAAATGGTTATAACTCTTTGAAAATAAATTTGACAATATGCCTCTAGAGCACATGTGTCAAACACAAGGCCCGCGGGCCAAATCCGTCCCGCCAGGCCTTGCAAAGTGGCCCGCACCGCGCTGTCATCACTGCACTCCGCTGCATTTCCATCACAATGACAGTTTATGACTGTTCAGTAAACCATTCGGCCCACAATTTAGGCTGGATTTTAGATTTTGGCCCCTTCTCTGATTGAGTTCGACACCCCTACTCTAGAGTCTTGTCATTAATCCTCTTTACCCTAGTAATTAAGCTTCTGAAAACCTATTCTATAAAATGAATCCAAAACTCTAGCTTAAAATCACATCCAAAGATATATAAGATAGCATCAACCATAATTACCCCAAATGGAAAAGAGTCAAAATATCCCATAATAGTAAAAGGGTTTTACTTTTCACAGATTGAGCTTTGTATTGGTTCTTTACCTGACATCCTTTAAAAATAGAGATAAATACACCAAAATAGTATAGTGATAAAAATATCTGATATAGGGTTGATGAGCAGTAAGATGGAAAAGATACTTAAAAATAGAGAATGCGCCATCAGGGTATAAAGAGATTGAAAGGTGGGACACTGGACAAGTTTATGTAAGTAGCCAAAAGTCACACCAGTGTTCTGGTTACTGAGTGCTGCATAGCAAACCACCCCAAGCCTAGTTGTGTAAGTCAGGAACCATTTCGTTATGTCACAAAAATCTAGGGGTCAGGGAATTGTCTGGAGCACAAAAGGAAGGTCTGAATTCTTACTTGGAAACACTGGGTCAGCTGGCATGACCTGAGGCTGGAGAGTGGAACCATCTGGAAAATTCCTCATTCACATCTGGCACATGGGTTGGATGGCTTGAAGGCTGGGCTCTGCTGGGACGGTTGAGCAGAAAACCCACACGTGGCCTCGCCATGTGTCTTGGATTTCTCACACATGGGCTGGATTCTAAGAAGGAGGTTCCAGGAGCAGACTCTCCAAGAGACCACATGGAAGCCCATGACTTGAGACCTCACTCCAGAAGTCACGTAGTGTCATATATGCCAAATGGATTGGCTGATACAGTCACAGCCTGCTTGACTAAAAGGGAGGTGACACAGATGCAATACTCTGAAGGCAGGAGTGGCAAAGACATTGTGAAACTTTTTTTTTTTAATACCATAGTGGACAAGGGGTACCATTTAATTTTTTTTCTTTTTATAAGGATGTTAAGCACCAAGGTGTACAAGGTGTGAGTGGATAGAGGAAATACCACTGTTCAGAGTGTCTGTGGATCAGATCAGAAACTTCAGAAGCTGATAAAGTAAGTAGTCTCTCTCCCTCCACCCGGGCACCTCAAGAGAAGAGCTCACAGCACAAAGGAGCTTTAATGCCAAAGGTGGAATGCGCAGAGGGTCTCATGGAGTTTATGGGAGAGCTATAGAATAAGGACAGTAGTTTGTGTTGGATGGTGTAAAAACATTTCTATCTGAACATTGAAGGAATTAAGTCACATTCTTGGTTCCTATTATTCACTTGTAGAAAACTTTTTGTTAACCTTTGAAGATTTGTAAGCAAAAGTTAAAATCTCCACCGTGATTCCAGAGATGAATTAGTTAATTATTGAGTGCTCATTATTTACAATCCTAGAAAGATTTTAGGAAGTGGACATGCAGACATTATAGACCTGGTATGTTTATATCTGTCTGAATTGTCCAGGAAAAATATAAAACATAGGAGCAGAGCCAATCCATAAAATTGTCTTGCCTATCGATTGTTTCAGGAAGAAGAAAAAAATAATCATGTGCCCTGTCATTCCATCGCAATTATGGAACAATTGTCATTGGACACAGTTTAGTGAGATCAGTGGTAGGTAACTAAAAAACACCTGAGCTGTTACTCTCTCCACCTCAAACCTATAGCTGGTACCACTTTTTAGAATGGTACCCTCTGTCATTGACTTTGACTCAGCCTCAGAATCTTTCTCAACACAGTGCCAAGTGATTAAATTTGTCACATGAGATAAATTTATTTTAGAGAGTATGTTCTCTAAGTGAGCTATCACACTCATTAAGTACAGAGGTAGCAGCCTTCTTTCCTGTCCAGGCCACACACACCTATGGAGCATGTGTCTATTTATTCACATAGAAGCAGCCTCCTTGCCTGGTCTTCACTTTGTACAATGAGCTCCTGTTCTTTACTTCCTCATCCTCCTCCACACCCAACCCTTGCACGAAGCCTGCTGGAGGAAGTCCCAGGAGTGGCCAAGTCAAGGGTCAAGGATGGTCACTGATAGATGATGAGTAAAGCTACTCAATGTGGGCTCTCCTTCTCCAGGCCGCATCCAGAGGAAATGGTTATAAGTGAGACTTTGTTAGTCTGGCTTGCTTGATTATATTTCTCTGACCTGTCATTTTCTTTCTTAATTAAAGTTTTCTTTCCCCCCCCTGAAAACAGATGATTAAGTTTGAGGTTAGGCTGTACATCTCAAAACCCTTATCCTGCCACAATCTTGCATGCTTTAATGAGAGGTGGACAATTCCTAAGAACATAATGTGATGAAGCCAGAGAGAGATTTCCTAGTTTCATAAAATTTTTTTTAACTCTTTAGGCCCATTGTGACACAAAAGAAAGCAGCAAAAAATTAAAAAAGCTTTATTAAATTAAGGAGGTTACTTAAAAGATGCATGTAATGCACAGTACCAAGTCAGGTTGGAGCTGGGACTCTAATGGTCACGTTTCCAGGTTGAGAAAGGAAACATTCCTTGACAATGTTGAGCATGGGCCTTGATTCCCAGTGCTGTGCTATGGGTGCTTACAGCCCCAGGCGCGAACCAGGACTGATGTGTCCAGTGGCTGGGATGGAAGCTGCTTACTGTGCTGTGCTGTGCTGTGCTATGGGATTGGTGTCCTCTGCAGGAGATACCAATCCTGGGCTAAGAATGAAGGCCCAATGTCTGCCCCTCCTCCCCACTGTGCCTGGCATTGTAGTTGGCCTCGTGACTTATGCACATGGTTTGCATTTGTTTGTCCCCATTTGAGATAAAGCTAGTTTTAGTCTTGATGAAAATTTTATAGTCAAAAGACTAATAGAGCCAGGAAGTTCCTAAATGTAACATGATCCTGTCCCTTTATTTTATATACAAAGAAACTGATGAAGAATAAAGGTAGACATCACACACAGATGACTGACCAAACTCAGGTGGCCTGTGGTGGGAGGAAACAGTGTCTGTCAGAAGTCTATGCATTAGCAGGGTCACTTAGGAGAAGCATGGTTTCATCTACTATAATTTCTTCCCTTCACAGATGTCAAAGGGCACGTGAATGTTCATTGATCACAAATTCCTGGAAGGGGGCCGGGCCTGTGGCCTCCATTCTCCCTATGGCGAAGGGACCTGGTACTCATTTATTAGAGCTGCTGTAACAAAGTACTACAAACTTAATGGTTTAAAACTACAGACATGTATTTTCTCACAGCTCTGGAGACCAGAAGTCTGAAGTCAAGGTGTCTGCAGGGCCATGCTCCCTTAGAAGGCTCCAGGGGAGAGTTCTTTTTGTCTCCTCCAGCTTCTGCTGGTGGCCATAAATCCTTGGTGTCCCTGGCTTATAGACACATTGCTCCATTCTCTTCCTCTGTCTTCACTCAGTCTCCTTCCTTGTGTGTCTCTGTTTTCTCTTTTTATTAGGACACCAGACATTGGCTTAGAACTTCACCTAATCCAGAAGGATGTTAACTTAACTACAATAGTTACATCTGAAAATACCTTTTTTATTAATTAAAATTACGACATGAGTTTCAGGAGAGACTTGAGTTTTGGGTAGTCACTCTCAAACCCAGTAAGACTTTATAAGTGCTTACCTTCTCCTAGCTCAGACTCAAGTATAGGCCCCTTACACTGCTTATCTTGCTTGACTAACTTATTCTTTTTTTTTTTTTTTTTTTTTTTTTTGTAATTAAGATCTCCTTAAAGTAGTAATCGATTTGGTGGTAAGAGTCTCTTGAGAACTGTAAAACAACTAATGGGAAGATAAAGTTAGATCTGCACTAGCATAAACCAGTTAAAAAAAATAAAGAGTAACTTGGAAATATGATTATATATAGGGTGTCTCAAAAATGTATATACACTTTAACAGTTGGTAGCTCAATTTTAAAAATGAAATATATTTTAATAAACACTGACTTAATAATTATTCAAAGTGTGTGTATACATTTTTTGGGACACCCTATATTTTCTTCTAGTCTATTTGGGTGAAGAAATCATGTCAGAAATCTATGGAAATATATATATTTTCTATACATAAGTCATGAAACCTGAATATTTAAGGAATCAAGTCTTTTTCCTTAGCAACAACACCCAACAGATCATCTCTCTCCTGGTGTCAGCCAGAAATGGGGTTATTCTCTGGGCATTTGTCTTTTCAGGATTCTCCTTGACAGCAACTATAGAGGATGATGTGTTGCTGAATGTTTTTTAAGCATCATTATCTACTTGCCTAGATGATACTATCCATTGTTCTATGGGTGATAGCAGGTGGAATCCAACTCACCTTTATTTGTGGGTGTGCAGTCTTTTTTGACAGTCAGTGAATCTAGTTATAACCTCCTCAGACACATTAGGTATCACTTTTCTATTCATCCTTTTGTGTCCTAATGTTTTAGTCATTGTCTTGACTTCTCATGTTTATACTGTAAAATCAAAATTGCCCCTTAGTAGCCTAAGGCTTGGAGGCCTTGAACTCAGTACTCTCCTGGCATCATCACCTCCAGGGGCTTGTGTGTCACAGCAGGCTTATTCTTTCCCCTTCTTTTCTTTCCTGATTCAGAAAGACAGAACTATTTAAGAATTCTATTATGAAATTGGGAATATACAGATTTATATGAACATGTTTTACAAGTATGTTCTCTTTTCAAAGGACTGTAAGCGTAAGGTGCACACATCTGTAGTCTGTAAAAGGCCTTGAGAATATATCTTTTCAATAAAGCAATTGCCTTTTTACTAGCTTTGATTAAAAACAGCAGCATTCCCTGCTGCCAAATAACTCACCTGTGTCTCATCTCATCACTATAAATAAATGGAACAGGCCTGCTTCATAGTGAGGTTCATTCAGAACATCAAGGCAAAGGGTTTCAAAAAGGCTCCCTGCAGACCACCAGTCAGTTGCACTTTTAAGTTCACAGGCAGTCAGTCAATTTCTTAACATCTTTAACCTCTGTCATCTGGTCATATTGCCTCTTATGACTGAAGTCCTCCTGCTCTGTGTCCATTGAGCTCAAAGTCATGTGTCCAGGCTTGTCTGCCATGTGTCTAGTTCATGTAGTGTATTATTGACAGTTGACATGCATCCCTGCCATTTTCATACGGTTTGAGAGGGAGAACACACTTTACCACCGCCTCTGTGATGGGCATAGTTAGGCACATTTAATTCCAAAGACTTTAGGTGGAGTACTCAGGAATTTGGAGATTGGGGAAAAAAAGAAGAAAAAAAAAGGCAGAAGCAATCTACCAAAATGATGTTGATGATAGTGGTGGTGAAGAAGATGATGATGGTGATGTTGTTGATGGTAACGTTGAGAATAGCAGTGATGGTGATAACTGTGATAATGTTGATGGTGATGATGGTCTTGATGGTAATTTTGACAATGACAATAATGGTCATGATAATGGTTGTGCTGATGGTGCTGATGATGGTCATAGTTATGATGGTGTTGATGGTAATTATGATGATGAGAAAATGATGGTAGTGATGATTATAATGACAATGAAAATAGTGGGCCTATGAATTATAGAGCTTACTGTTTCACATGCTTACCTCTAATTTAAGCCTCAAGCCCTAGGATGTAGTTACTATTATTAGCTTAGGTTAGTTGACCTAGAAACTCTCTGTAATAGAATCTTACTCATCTTGTTTGGGACAATTTTTTTTTAAAATCCATGATATGGGCTGTTGGAAGGGCCATCTCACATGTGTTGTGTTGAAGTTAGCATGACTTCATATGAATGTCATATGACTCCATGAGGTGTAGAGGGTGGAACAGAAAACAAAACTGTTTAGAGCAGTGGTTCTCAACCTTTCTAATGCTGCGACCCTTTAATAGTTCCTCATGTTGTGGTGACCCCCAACCATAAAATTATTTTCATTGCTACTTCATAACTGTAATTTTGCTACTGTTAATGAATCATAATGTAAATATCTGTGTTTTCTGATTGTCTTAGGTGACCCTGCTAGCGGTTCTCAACTGACCCACAGGTTGAGAACCACTGCTGTAGAGCCTTAGACCATCGGAAAACCCAGATATTTACATTATGATTCATTAACAGTAGCAAAATTACAGTTATGAAAAAGCAATGAAAATCATTTTGTGGTTGGGGGGTCACCACAACATGAACTGTATTAAAGGGTCGCAACATTAGAAAGGTTGAGAACCACTGATTTAGAGGAAGGTGAGAGAAGATAAAAAGAGGTTAATATACCAGCCTTCACCAGGAGTATCACATTGCTTTATGCCACCATAGTGAGATGGGCTCTTTCAGAGTTATTGGTGAATGTGGATTGAGACATGAATATCATTGCTGATCATGATTTTACTGTTTCCTGACCCGGACAAAGCTTCCACTGGATTTTAGGCATGGTAGGAAAAGGCTGGTCTGCCATCCTTTATCATCTATTACCAGGTTTGTCCAACTTATTCTCTGTAGGGCCAGAGAGTCCATAAGTTTAGACTTTGCAGGCCATACAGTCTCTTTTACAAGACTCACCACCACCATAGCAGTGGGACAGCAGCCACAGACAATATATAAACACATGTGAGTGCTGTGTTCCAATAAAAGTTTATTTACAAAAACAGGAGATGGAATATATTTTGTTCATGGGCCATCATTTGTGGACCCAGATCTATCACCTTATCTATGAGGATGGTGGGCCTTAGCTGGTGTGCTTTCATCTCATTACTGTATGAACATTCATTATGTATATTTGAACACTGAATAAACTCCAGCATATGGAAAAAGACATATTTCTTGCCAAGCCACCACTGTGCTTACAGGTTAGAGCATGAGTCTTTTATTCACTTGTCTTCCATTGAATAAAAGATTAGTTTCCTTTAGTGGAGGTATCCTCAGCCTTGCATTCTACTTTTAGAACATGCAGTGACCTTAGAAGGGTTCCAAGCATCATCATGTTATTTTCAGCAGGAATTCTCCAGGTTGAATTCTCTCACTGGGCATTGTAGCAGGCTGAGGGCCTCCTTATCCTGACAACCACTGCAGCTGTCATCACGGAGCAGGAGACACCCGATTTTGAGTTATAAAAGCTGCAGCAAAATGAGACAGGCAACCCAAGGAACATGACTAACGGGGATGGAAGAGGCCCTGGGATGACCAGGAAGCCAGAAAAAGCATTTGATCCTTGCCAATTCCTGTTTTAAAGAAGTATACTTCAAAGTTGGGTGGAGAAGGAGGAGCAGGACCACCACAAGGCTATAGGACTATGAAATACAAGTTTCAAGCACCCCCAAAAAGGTAGTTTTTGAACAACCATAATACAAAGTTACTTGAGTTTAACTATTGTAGGTCTTTGGAGCCAATGAAGAAAGAGATTAAAAGAAGGATGTTATTTTATTCTTTGAGTGTTAACAAAAACAGCAAGCATCTAATGTTAGTTTATCCAGCTCTGATCTAACTAATCTTTGTCTCTGAGGGTTCTTTTCAGTAGGACAAGATGGATCGCTTCATCCATTGAGCTCATGTGTTTCCATTGTTCTCAGTGACAAAAGGGGGCTCAGAATGGACGTGTGTGTACTGCTGTGCAGAACAGAGAAATTGCCTTTCAAGGCAATCAGCTTACATCAGAGAATGAGTGTGCCTGAAGCTGATGCTGAGGAGGAACGACCTTTCCAGCTGTCTGTAGAGTTCAATTTTGTCTGACTTTGCTCTCTATAGCTGGAATTCTCTGATGTGAGGTACAGGCTTTCCAGTAGCAGGAGTGACAGTGATAAATCTTTTCTACTCACAAGGCACTCGTTTGAGAGACTTTAAAGCATATTGTAAATCACGGGGGATCATCCACCTCTCAAATGCCTCTATTTTGAGGTGCCCCTCATTGTTGTTAGAAGATCTTTTGGAGATTTCTGTGGAATGGTCACATCAGAAATAAAACAGTAAATAATGTTAGCTGCTAACAATGCTTTGGTGATGCGCACAGCACAGAACTGGACTCCAGGATTGTGTCAGTCTGGGTCCAGGCAGAAACTAAAATAAAACTCAGATAGTTTAGGAGACCTTAAGGAAAGGTATGTTTTCAGAAGTGCAAGTTTAAAGGAAATGACAAACTTAAAGGAAGAAGACTTATTTTAGACCAGGAGGGTCCAGGCAGCAGAATGTCTCTCCTTGACCAAACTCTAATAGGAATTCTCTTCCCTGAACCCTGACATTTGGACTTCCATATCCTTCTTCACATCACCCAATTTTAGCAGAGATTCTGCTAAATTGATGTAGTCAGAATCCCCCATCCTTCATACCTATTCACCATCAATATACGACATGGTTTCTGATCACCCTGTCTATATTCAGCAAGAATCCTGTTAGGTCAGATCAGCCAGAATTCCTCCTGGGCTATAGATTTCCACTTTTCCTTCTTGTATTCAGAATTAAGCCTATTCCCCCCACCCCCCATTTAAAACCCCGTTGTGGTAGTCCTTATAGGTAGTCCCTGGGTAAAGTCAGCCTTATTGTCTTTAACAAGTGTCAGAAATCATTATTTTATTATTAAAGGAAAGGAAAGAGTTTTATCTGAGCTAAGAGGATTTGGGGACTGTGAAGAAGGGACCCCAGTCATTTCAGGAAACGGAGAAGAGACAGCCTGACCACTCCCTCTGCCTTCCCTCCAATCTCCTGCTGGTTTCCCTCACTGAGTGAACCCAAAGGAAAGCCAGCCTATAAGGGAGCCTGTTGAAACAGTTACAGGATCCTGTGTTTGGGGAGTGGATGGGGAACAACTAGCATAGGTGTGCATGTTAAGTTTCGAGTAGGTTGGAGACTGGGTAAACTTGGCCTTTCTGTGCTTCCTCTTTGCCACTCTATGGATCTGGTTCTTTGCATGATTTGTGGGAGTTGGAGGGGTTGGGGTGTGGAGCTGTATGTGTCAGTTCTTGCATAGAAGAAACTATCCGTAGGCTTTAAAGATTGTTAAAGAATAATATCAGAAACAAAGTAGTAAAAAAAGACATTGAGAATGCTTATGGCATTGTCTACCATGTGACAGGACTGTTAGAAACACAGAATACTTATTTTGTCAGCCATCTTAGAATTACTGACTCTGAGAGACAGAAGGAAAGTGGAGGATTAGGCCTCTGGGCTTTTTCTCATTTATCACTGTATCCTCGAGTTTTGAGTTACAGCAATAAACAGGAGAGAGTGTCCGAAAACTGACACCTGGATAAGCCTGTCCTCTTTTGCAAAGTATGTCTTGGTCAGAACAGGTTCTATGTCTCTGCAGTGACTCTGACACTATGAATTCACAAGCAGCTGGAACATTCTGGAAGCTTGAAATATGCTCTTTATGGCACCATCAGAAAAGAAGGAGAGATGCTGAAGCATGCAGGCAAAGGTTACATCCTTCCATAGGATGATGAAGTTTGTGATCAAGGTGGGGTTTGTAGACAGGTAATACCAAATAATTTGATCTTCAGAGTTCTACCACTTCTATTTAGAAATCACTCCTAGCCCATTTTTACCTTTTTTTGTTTAAAATTGTCCCCTTTTTAGATTGGCTGTCTTTGCCTTCTTGTCTTCTGTTTGTGCAAGACCTCAGGGCTCCCTGGCTTGCTCAGCATTTGTAGGAAGCAGACCATGGTTTAGATAACTCAGCTTCTGGTCGCTGGTCCCATAGATTGTTTACTTGTTAAGTGTCTTGCAGACATAACCAGTGACATCTCCCCAGGCTCAGCTAATTATAGGGTTTTACTCTAGGACCCATTGATACTAGTGGTAGAGATATGCTTGGGGTGGAAGGTCTTAAAATTCCATTGATTAGGTAGCCACTTGTTCCAAAAGCTGGCGTTGACCATGATTATACTCAAATCTAAGTCACAATGAAATGAAGCTGCATGGGAGGAATTAAGAATGAGAACAACAGAATAATATGCTTGGATAATGGCCAGGGAATGACTTATGTTCAATGATATGTATTCATTCATTTTGTCCCAGAACTGTGAAACACAGTGCCAAGGAGAATGAGCTATTTAATTTGCCGTCCATGAACACCTGGCATATTGATAATGTTTGCTGTTCATCTGGCTTTATTCTTCATAAATCAATAGACTCTGAATGGTTTTTCATACATAACTTTCCTCCCATTCAATATAACCCATTTAATCAGATTGTCTCAAGTAAAGTTTCCCAAAACATGTTTATTTGTAATTGATATAAGATTCATATAAAATAAAATTCACCACTTTAACAGCTTAAGTATACATTTCAGCGACTTTTGGTAATTCACAATTCAAACCTCTATCTAATTCCAGAACATCTCATTGCCCCCCAAAAAACCCTATGCATGTTAGCTGTCACTCTATATTCCCCTCCCATCCAATCCTGGCAATTACTGAGCTATTTCTGTCCCAATTGATTTTTATATTATGCACAATTCTTATAAGAGAAATTATACAATATATGGCCTTGTATTTGCTTTATTTCACTTAATATATTTTCAAGGTTCATCTATGTTGGAGCATATTTCAGTTCTTTATTATTTTTTTGTGGACAGAGTATATGAATACACTGCATTTTGTTTATTCTTCCATCAGTTGATAAATATTTGGGTTGTTTCCACCTTTTGGCTATTGTGATATGCCTGTTTTTAAAAGTCCTATTTCTTTTTTATTTTTGTCACAGATTTTAAAAATTATACATCATTTTCTAGGCTCCTATTAGACTCCACTTCTTGGGGCCTTTTGTCTAGTATTAAAGAATGGTCTTTATTTTCTTAGTATCCTTTTTTGATGATCAGGGCAAGGTAAGGCATCCAGAAGGTTATTGACTTCTACAAATTGTGCAGCAAATGACACAGGTAAGTATGCAGGCTTTGGACATGTGAAACTCAGCTGAAGTTATTCTCTTTGCAAGTCTCTCTCCAAGGTATTCTTGCATTCTGGAACTACCCAATCCCACATTGCTGTGTAACTATGGCCTGACTTATCTTAGACTTGAAGATGATGCTTCAGCCTAAGATGAAGGCAATGACAAGGTGTCACCTGCTCATCTCCCTGTTTGGAAATGTGGGTATTGGAACCCTATGCTTGTGAGAAAGAAGACAAACCTGGGATTTGCAAGTGAACTAATTCCTGTGTTCAAGGAGGCAGAGGGTCAGCTCTGATGTATTCATGGCTTTCAATTAGCCATGGTTTCTTGACTTCTGCTCTATTGACATTTTGGTCTGGACTCTTGTCCTAGGGACCACCCTGTGCACTGTAGGACCATATGCAGCATCCCTAGCCTCTGTCCATCAGATGCTAATGGCACCATTCAGCCCCTCCACAGTCATGAGAGAAAAAAATGTATCCAGATGTTGCCAAATCTTCTTGGGGAGGCAGAATATTCTCTGCTTGAGAACCACTGGGTCAGATAAAATAAATTCAGTAGACTCATCATTTTCAAGATGGCTAAGTCTGGTTCTTGGTGGCCAGGAGGGGGCAGATGAAAGCACCAAGAACTTACAGGTGGAAGAGAGTTATCTGGAGAGGGGAAGCCATGCCAGATGGGAAGTATGTTTATTTAGGTGCAAAGGGCTGCCTTATCTGGGGACACTTTTTAATGGAATGGCTGATTACAGACTCAGGGCTCATTACTCCCAAATTGCACGTTTGTCACTGCTCATTAGTAGAGCTTTCATTTGAAATCTGTTTCTGGTTTCTGCCCTCTTTGAAGAGAATAGTGAGTGAGGTCACAGGGACTAAAGGCTACTAATAGCTACTCTCTTCTGAGATTTTGCCAACACACACACACACACACACACACACATCAAAAAACAAACAAAAAAAACCCCCAAATCCCCATGTTTTCTGAATGCAAACCCCTAAAATAAAAATACTTGAAGTAGCAGGTCATCACCATTCAGGTAATTCTATGTGGAAATCTTTGGATTATCTTTCATGTTCTTCTCTCAAGACACCTTGGAAGGTAAATGTCAAACTGGTAAGTAAGGCATACCAGCAGACTCTTTTAATCCAGAATACTATGAAGTGTTAATTGGTCTTTGCTATGTTATGTAAGTGACCCCTGCCTTGCTTTTTCCCCTGGTGGTTTCCCATATTGACTTCATGAGTTCCATTTAGGAGTTTATCCACCACCTGCCATATTCACTGATCTCCTTTTCATTTTTGGCTTCAAGTATTTTCAACCAACTCATTCTGAACTGTTTCCCTTCACCAGAGTCATTTTCCCCAACATTCACAGAGCCTGAGAGAAATGTGTCATTAATTTATAGAATCAAGCTCTGTTCTGTCTCAACTTTGCTTTTGCTTCCTTCATTCGGAGAGATTCTTTCTAATTTGTTTTCTTCTATGATGTTTAAACTTTGATTCTGTTCCAAGTAATTCTACCAATCCCTTCTGTTTTGCTTCAAATGTAGTGTTTTCCTCATGCTTTTGTTTTTTTGTCACCAGCTGAAGAGCCAACAGGAATTGGGAGATCTGGTTAGGAATGCTCTTTGGCCACTAATGAGCTCTGTGACCTTGCTTAGACCACTGGATGGATCTTTCCTCATTGCTTCACCTGAAAAGGAGTGCTGTGGCTTTCTGTCCCTGAGGTGTAGTTAGGAGATAATGAGTTGATAATTTTCAAAGTGTTTTGTGATATGAAAGTATAAATGGAAGGTTGTATCTATATTTATTTATACTTACCTCACCTCATTTCCTGAGTTCATCATGAACTACTCTTTCAACCATACTGTCTAGCACATTTCCTTTATTCTATTTGCTCTTACTTCTTTTACATTTCTACTTAGTTCCAATTTCTCGTTTGTTTTGTGTAATATTCTTTAAAGGGCATGGATGTATATGCAAATTCTAGAACCTCTGCCTCTGAAATGTTCCTGGTCCTGAGAGCTGAACTAGAATCAATGCCTCTCAAGCAAAAGTGACCACTTGATTTGAATGTATGGTGTCCTTTCTGGATGGAAAACTTTTCTTCAGACATATCTACTGAGCCCATCCTCACCTCCATTCCCAGTGGGAAAATCATGCCAAGAAAATAGACTAAGGTCTCCAGTCTTGCCTCATCCTCTTCTCTCTAACTCTCATATGTTTCTTTTTGGGAAAAGGATAGATATGGAGAGGGAAGTTTCTAGTGTAGACATGGCCACTTGGATTTGTCTCATGTGTACCTTCAGAATGGTGGCAGTGACTTCTCAGAGCACTGTGGAGAAGAACTGATTTAGCAAGGTGTCTACTTACCAATTGGTGATGTCTGTGAATGCCTGGGGCTGGGGAGTGGTGGCCAGCCTGCCAAAAGTCTAGTCTTCCTGCTCAGCCTGACTTCAGTTTTCTTCTTTAAAATTTCTTCTTTGAATTTGCTCATGACTCTGCTTCATACATAGCTTATTGGCCCCTTTACTCTTCTGTACTTTAATGCAGAAAAGCGGAGAGTTGTAAAGTATTTTTATTCAGTGAAAGGACTTTGGTAAGGAATTTGTTGGAAGTCTCTGAGCTGCACCATAGATCTCAGAGTCAGAGAACATTTAGAGTGTGGAGATTTTATCTTTCACATTCTGCAGCTGCCCCCAACCCTGCTTTCCTTTTCCTCCTCATGCAGTTCAGCAATCATTACTCTGAGTTCATTGGCAAAGGAAACAGTTTCTATCTCAGTGAAACTTCACAGCCCATGTAACTTTGATGATGCATCAGCCATAGTGGAGGATTTTTAGAATTGTTTTTTCTCAGCGGTCTAGAGAGGGATGGCTATCTTCTGCATCAAATGAGGCATTCTTTCTCTCTGTTGTGTCATGCCTACCCTGGAGAGGGCTTTGTTTACCAGCATAATTCAGTTGAGACTAGTAACTTTATTTATGCTGGGTAACTTCAACCATCACCTACTAATGCATTGTCTCTATTGTAAAGGCAAATCACTGAGAGATGACATTGCTTGATTGGGACACAGGGTGTCACCATCATTTCAGTTGTGCTCAGTGGGCTCAACAGACACAAGATACAGCCTCTTGCTGGACCATCGCATCAGGAACAGGGATTTCAGGCTTTTTCAAGAAGGCTGGACTTTTAAATCTCTCACTCAACAAAGGAAAAGGGAGAATTGCATTTTCTAATTTGCAATTAAATTTAAATCTCTAAAAAGAAGGTGAGCCCAGGCTGATGTGGCCCAGTTGGTTGGACATTTCTCCAAAGGGGACATACAAATGGCCGAGAGATATGAAAAAATGCTCAAAGTCCCTAATCATTAGAGAAATGCATATTAAAACCACAATGAAATACCACCTCACACTGGTCAGAATGGTTACCATAAAAAAAAAAATCGACAAACAACAAGTGCTGGCAAAGATGCTGGGGGTGGGAGACGGGGGGAGGGAAGAGTAAGTTCATCGCCTGGGTCCCTGAACTGACATGCACCTTGGGTTGTGACAGCCTCTTTCTTGACATTTTGGCAGTGCCAGGTGTCAGAATCTCAGTCCTCCACCAGCCCTCCCCATGAGAGAACGTGACCTCACAGCTGCAAACAGTGACTGCTCTTGTAACAGATTTGTTCTGAACCTCTGCATTTTGTGTGAATGTGGTGTGGTTCAGTTCAACTAACTAGAAAAAATTGCTTCCGTGGCCAGAATTTTGAACGGTGATTTGTTACTGTGGAAGCGCATATTATAATTCAAAGCAGTCACAACAGAAAGGACGCATTAGAACATATGAGTCCCGGGCAGTCGCCAGCCCAGGAGGCCCCGCGGTAACAGCGGCAGATGTGACAACAAATTAAATTTACAGCTAATTTTTGCCCCTTTTCCAGGGGCGAGCTCTCGAAATTGGTGGTTTCCGCCAGTGATGATAAAGTGTGGGGTGTTTTTCCTGGAAATGGTTATGCACAGTTAAGAGTCATTAGGATGTCAAAATACATAGGTGCAAATACCAGGAGGCAGGACTGCTTGCTTCAGGCCAGAATGCTGGAAACTGATGCCCCTAAAGTGGAAGGAGCAAGACGCAGAGAGGGCGATATGCACAGATGGTGCTGCATCAATATGGGGGCATCACACAGCATCATGGTGACATTGGCTCAGATGGGTGATAACAGGAGCTCATCTTCATGCTTCACAGCCCAGGCTGCTCGTCCAGCCAAGGTCTCAAGATGTCAGGGGTGGTGCAGCACTGCTGGATCCAGATGGCAGAGAGGGGTGACAATGCTGACCTGGAGTGGGGCCGAATGGTTTCCCCCTCTCCCTCCCAGCTTAGGGCATCACAGCTGAATGGCCCAGTGGGGGCTCCATTCCAGCACCTCTGGCATCAATACCAAAACTCAAAGGCTACACTTGGAACATTTCTATGCATTCAAAATGAACACTTAAAAAAAACAACAACACAAAACACTTTCCTTGACCTAGTGCCATGTGAGGTAGTGCCTGGGACATTCCCACTCTGGTGGAAATTTCCTAAGAAGATGTCTGATCAGTGAGATTTAAGGACCAGGAAAGTGAAGGTCAAATGTAGAAGCACGTCCTCTTGCTGGCTCTGAGCCAAAGGAACCAGCAGGGAGTAGTCCATCCCTCTCCTCCCCCCACTGTGCAGGGCAACTCAAGGGGTTGGCTGCCCAGGACCATCTGGGGGCATCTCCCTGCTGAGAGGTGCTCTGCCAGCTCTTTTCCCTCACCTTCTCCTCCCCCTCCTTTCACTCCCCGCTCCACACAAGCTCAGTCTCATGCTGTGTCAGCCCCAACTGGCTTTCTCAGCATGGAATTTTAGAGGACAACAAGGATATGGTCCTGAGAGTCCCAACCTCAAAAGGCTGCTATTCACAAAGAGAAGACTGGCTTTCACGTATGACCTGGTGTCCAGCTGCAGCTCCACAGCTGGACTTCGGTTTTTGAGGAGCTGCATGAGGGATTCTGGGACCTTGAAGTTGTTTTCCAATAGAGTAGCAAGTTCCTCTGACAATAGTTAAGTGAGTCAGTGCCTTCTTTATTCAGATCAATTAAAGGAGAGACCAGCCTTAAGAAGCTGGGCTTTTATTAAAGTTTTCCTCTTAAAACTTGTAGCTATAATTTTTCAACCTGGACCCTGTGCCACAGGACAGAAGCCTTCAGTATAGGGGAGACATTGGAGGCAGTAGGCAGGAGCCAGACCCTGTGAGGCTTCTGCCTGTGACAAATGCTTAGAGGTGACTAGGGAAAAGAGGTTTTCAATCACTTTTGCTAATAAATTTATTTTATTTTTTCTTTAGAAAGTTGAATTCATCTTTTATGAGATTTGGTTATTTGAGGTTTTGCAGTAAGGCATACAGAAAACAGAATGAGTCAGAAAGTCAGCAGCCCGTAGGGAGTGAGATAGAGGAGACAGAGGGGATGAAGGTTTGGTTTGTAAGGATGTTTGCTGGCCTTGAACTGAAGTGCATGCTCTCCTGAGAAGCATCCTGCACCTTCGCTGAGCACAGCTGGGGCTTCCTGCCTCCTATCTCTTTTCTATCCTACATCAGGTTGCAGCCTGAGAGCCTTATACATTTAGTTAATATTACCTTTGCATTAAATTTGTAGGACAGCCGGTTCTCTTTCCTTAAATCTTTACAAAAGCTACCATATGTTTCTAAATCAGATTCTATAACACTTTGTGGTAAGCCATCTTCTGGGGTTACTGAGGACGTGAGCACGAATATGATATTGGGAAGAGTAAAATGGTGTGATTTGTAGGAAGGTCACTGGGAGATAGGTAAGAGGTGAATAATGCCCATGGAGGTGGAAAGAAAGTCCAGAGGCTGGATGATCCCTGAGTTGGATTGTGAAGGAGAATAAAGGAGGAAAAGCACACTGAGGTCTTACTAGGATCGTCCATAGCACAGAAGAAGAAGTGAGTGCTCCAGCCTCTCAAGCCCAGTGAATGTCCCTGGTTGAACAGATAGCTCAGCTTCCCACACACCTGTCCAGGATGAGAAACATGGTGCAGAGTGCTGTTTAGCTTTGGTCACATCTCCTTGATAAAGGGATATGTTAACAAACCACTTTTTTTTCCCCTCTTAGGAAATGTTGCTCCTTCTTGCAATTCTTGAATATTGTTATTAATTTCCATCCAATCACACATAGAACTTTTTAATCTAAACATCATGAGCTACTAAGCAGTCTTACAGCATCCCCACCTATGGGTGGGGGTAAGGGGGTTCTGTACTTTCTGAAAGTGGCAAAGGCCCAGGTGTCCATGCCTTTTTAGAAGACTTCCTGGGGAGGGTGGCATGAAGAAGAGAGGTGGCCATATTCCCTTTGGGCATCTGCGTCTGCCTTACTTGGTGGTGATTACTTTGTAAAAGCTTGGGTTTATCTTCTAACAAGAGAGTGAGGGTCCCAGAGCTTTAAGCAGCTGCCACTGCCCCCCGATGAGATGACTTTTCAGGCATCTCGCAGAGAAGATTAACTGCCCAGGTAATAAAGGCAACTACATTTAATCATTTTCCTAATTAATGCATTTCTTGCAGATCCTTGCTGCTTTCTGGGCTGAATGTAATGAGCAAGAAGGAAGTGAGTGTCACAGGTGTCCCGGCATTTTCACCTAAAGGTTAATTAACCTGCGCATTATCTGGGGGATGACACTTGCCCAGTGCTGGTGGGGGGCTCACGGAGATGGTGCTAAGTGCACACCAAGCCTGCATGTAGAGCAAGGTCACAAGAAATGAGACTGTTGGCTGATGGCAGTTACCTTTGAAAGAATGTTAATGTAGATATTGATTTAATTCAACACTGAGCACAGTATACTTGGAAGCTACTAGTAAATGAGAAATGAAGGAAAAAGGTTGCTGAGTAGGACTATAAATTGACAAGTCTTCTCCATGCCAGAGCTTGAATGAAAAGGGACTTACTGTCCATTCACGTATTGATCTGGATTCATATCTGTCACCAACAGCCATGCTGGGACAAGGGGCTCTTTACAAATAAAGCTATTGATAGATTTTGATGGTGAGTCCTTTCAATAGGCTGATGGAGCTTCTGAACTGCTGCATTTGCACAAGGTTTCGGTGAAGGGCCAGCTTCAGAATTCAGAGGGCACGGTGCCCCAACTTTATGAAAGCACCCTGAATTGTTTGCTTATTAGCAACAATGTTGAAGTCAGCTAGGGCCACCCCAATAAACACAAATGCCAGCAGAGTAGTAACCATGTGCCTCTGGGAGAAAGCTCCTGTGTATCTGAAGCTGAGTTTACTGTGGTGCGTAATAGGATTAGTAAATGCAGAAATAATAGTATCTCCCCACCAGCCCACAAAATTAAAAAACAGGATGGAGCATAATTTAGGATAGTGAACACCAAAAGGATTTTACATTAACATATACTTAAGCTCAGCAATTGCTCTTATAAAAATTTTAGCCTAGAGCAGCAATCACAGATATACAAGAATATTTGGCCATAGAAATATGTATTATATCATTTTTAATAAAAAAAATGGAGACAGCTGTGATTTTTTGATTTTTGGTAGGAAAATCTACCAAATGTGTAGGTTTTCCACACCAAGCAATTATGCCAGTTTTCTGTGGACACCAATCTTCAATTTAATTAAATTATAACACTAACTCCTCAGAGTTAGCACAGACTCCACAGGTAAAGGGCCCAGTCCCACAAAACTGCTCCCACTTCAGGCACCAATCATAGGTCCCAGTTTGTCACCTGTATTCTGACTGTCTTGCTATAAATCAGGGTGTCCCCAATCCTGTCCTCAAGTTTGAGAGTCTGTATAAAATCTTACATAATTCAGGGAAACACTACTTTCATTTATCAACTTATTATCTATCTATATATAAAAGTCCAGCAATCAGAACAGGGGAAACACCAGAACAGCCAGAAGGACTGGTGGCTATGATGTACACTTTGACAGCCAACCAGCCTTATCCAGGCCCTACTTGCAAATGTCCCCATCCACCCCCCTGGCTCGCCCCCAACACCCTGGTCAGGGGTGGGGCTGGCTGGCTAACCTCCCACAAACTCTACCTCTACTAGCCCAGCCTGATGGGCCCCCATTGGGGTGGGTCAGCTGAACCTCACCCATGTATGAATTCATGCATCAGGCCTCTAGTAAAGAATAAAATTGAAGATACAAATAAACAGCCAGATGAGGAGGAGCATTGCTGAGTTCCACAAGGGTCTGAGCACAGGATCTATTTCTGTAGGATTGGGTGCACTATTCTCCCAGTGTGAGATGCATTCATCAACCCAGAAACTCCTTGAATCTAGTCATGTAGGGATTTTTTAAATGGAGCTTTTATCACATAGGCATAATCAATTATTTTTTTAATTTAATAAATCTTTATTGTTCAGATTATTACAATTGTTTCTTCTCCCCTCCCCATGCCATAGCTCCCCTCCACCTGGTTCCCACCCCACCCTCTGCCCTTACCTTCCACCCAACCCCGCAATATTAAATTATTTCCTCTAATTAATTCCCTTTTAATGTGCATGAATTTTGTGCACTGGGTCACTAGTTTAAAATAAGAGAAAACTTAGAAAATAATTGGTACTGGTGTTTTCTCTCTGAGAATCAGCATTCCATCAATGACCTTTGCCTCTTGTGTTGGAATTCTGAGGCACAATGCTTAGTGTTGATTGAGACCAAAACTGGGCTTGTCCCTTGGCTGGTACCCAATTAATAAAGAAAATATAAAACTGAAGTTCTCATTATTTTCTGTCACCACATAGTCCCTTTAATGATAGGAAGTGAGGACATGAGAGAACTTAATTAGCATTTAAAAGGTGTAAATTTTGACATTGTGATTTAATGAGCTTAGTGATGCTATTTCTTTGAGCATTGTTGCAAAGATTATATGACCTGGAGTAGAAATTGTCAGCTAATCTGAATATATCCAATTCACTGAACTCTTATTCAACCACATACATGTGCTATATGTTTAGTCATGAGGATAAAACTATTGAGAACATGGATGATGACATGTATAGTGGTTAAGACTAAAGTTGTGAAATCTGAGATATGAGACTGTCCTAAGTCCCATACTTTGCTATGTCTTGTTCCCCTCATCTGCATAATGGAACATTGGCATCAAACTTGGCAGGTTGTCATAATAATGCAATGAAATAGTAAGTGGCCAGTATGTAGGCCTATATCTGGCCCATAGTAGGCACTATATTAAATGTGAAAATAAAAAAAATAATATAACAATTTGAAAAGTCATAGATGATATCATGTCAGTTCAGGCTAAAGAGTTTCACATATCAACTAGGCAATGAGCAGCCATTTATAGTTGTCATCAGAGGTCGACTTGTTCAATGCAGGGTTTCATGGTGATTAGTTTTGCAAGAGTATAAAAAAGTGAACTGGAGAGGAAAAAGAATAGAGACAGTTAGGGATATAATTGCAAAAATCCATGAATAAGTAATGACTATGGCAGTGCAAATAGAAATAAAATGTAGACTGAAGAGACTTTAAAAGAACAGTTTCAAAAATCAACTGGTAAAAGTATGAGAGGAAGTTATTAAGAAAACTCTTTCAATTAGGAGTCTGAGAAGAGTGGAAAATAGAAAGAGGTAAATTAATTGGGGAAATGCTAAGTTCAACATTCAGCCTATTGAGTTAGACATGATTGTGCAATATCAGTGCAGATGAATTACAGAAAGCTGGGCCTGAAGACTGATAATTAGGAGAGACTTTAAGGCAGGATACTCAGATCTAAAGTTTGACTCACAGGTAGAAACCACCTGAAAGAATGAGAACTGTAAGATAGAGGAGTAAAGGAGGGCAGAAGCTAAGAATTCCATGACAGCATTATGGTAGAGGGGAACCAGTGGGAAAGAATTCCAAGGGGCAGTGTGTTGCTTAGCGATACTAAAGTTGAGAAGTCTGAGGACAGACTTCTGGGTTGGTCAAAAGTGAGACTGAGAGCTGTAGAGACTTTCTCAGTGCAATTCTGATGAATGAGAAGGTGGGAAGTCAGATGGTGCCTGTTGAGGAGAGAGAATAGAGGTAAGGAGCTGTCCTTGGTGCTACTCTGGTCTGCAAATGATGACTGTTTATGGGTATTAGAATGCCTTTTGTTGTTGTCATGGTGGCTGTTTCTTCCCTAAGGTTGAGCTTTGTAACTCTGAATGAGATATCCAAGTTATAAACTTTTATGAAAGTACCTATAGGAACATTCTTAACATTCTTCTAATTTCCTAAGAAAATTGGTTACACTCCATTACCCATTGGGAAAAAATTGAACTCTGATGAAGTTCTCAGAGTTATTTTTCTCACCTATGCTATACTTGGATAATGCTTTATAACTGGACTTTGAAAATTATGTGAGGTGTAGATGTGGTGTGTGTGTGTATGCGTGTGTGTGTGTATGTTTTGAGAACACAAGGAATCCCATAAGAACAAATAACAACTGTTTAAGAATTTCGTTTCAGTTAAAAATTAACAAATGTGTTATATTCGGACTTTCCTAAATCTGGGAAATCTCCCAAGGCTTTTGCAGCAGTTTAGGTTTCTGTAGACTTCTCAGACTCTGTGGTTTACCTAAAGTACAAAGTGCTCATATCTGCAAAAACTGGTCAGATACAATCTATAGTCATAAGCACATGGGCACTGGGGGAAGCTGCAATGCATTTATAGCTCATCTTCTCTTGATGCTTTACTGTAGTAATATTCTCATACCACTCCTATGTATGAGAAAGCTAAAATGACATAAATACTAGAGTGGAGAACAAAATACATAATTATCTTCCCTTCAACAGAACTGGGACCACATATATTTTAATGGTTAATTACATAGTATCGTTGCATATTCACACCCCAAAAGGTTGAGTAGATTTGGAGGCAATTAGGAGAGCTGGAACTCTGGGAGTGAAAGTGGAGGTGGTCAGCTGGAAATAAGTCTGTGTGTCCAAATTGTCACACAGCTGGCATTGTGTTTTGTGTAAAGACCTCATTGTCTGTACCACAGTCATGAGCTGCCCACATGATCTCCCATAGGAAATGGTGCATCTGGCTTGCTGATATTAGGAGATAGATTGTTGAAAAAAACAAAATCCCAAGTAAATATGGCTTTGTGGGGTCTTGTTTACATATGCGGTGATTAGCAACAGTTCTTTACTTGATCTAAGCTCTCCAGATGAGAGGAAGAACTGAAGGTATCCTCCATGACAAGCTATGATGGTCAAGTCACAAAAACCATTTATGCAAACATAGAGTAGAGGGCCAGCAGTGAGCAAGTAAAATACCATACTCTGGGCTCTGCTTACCTTTTGCTTTATCTCCTATTGGATGTCCAGAGGCATTCTCACTTTCAAACATCCAAAAACTTGAGGTTTCCTAACAAAGACAGAGCTTACTCCTACTAGCCAGCTAGAAATTTTCCAATTTATTGCATTGCCATCACAAGTGATAAATAGGTCACCAAGCTGTGCCTACATTTATTATGCTTTCATTGTGTACTTCTTACATCCTTTTAATGTAATTACTGTGCAAAAATCCAGACAGTGTCTGTGGAAAGCTTACTGTGTCCTCTAAAATTCCTTGTGTTGTACTTGCCAACCATATGCTAAGAAGCAACACCTTCTGTAAAATGTGACATTATCCAGTATCACATATTTCACCTTGTCTCTGAAGACACAATGTGGGAAAGATATGATGCAGGCCACCATGTCCTAACAACCTTGCTTAATCCAGGGTGCTTTTGGATGGTGAGGAACATGCAGATGGCTGGGATTTAAGGAACAACCAGGGGCTGTCCAGGTGGTATTTTATCACCATTGTCTGACTCCCAGACTTTTGGTGCTAAGTACAGAGCCATGCTGAAGGCAGACAGGCCAAGCCATCTGTGTGAAGTCTGCTTTTAATGACCTGTAAGACAAGGTCAGCTAAGTTTAATCAGGGTATATCTAAACTCAAAGGTCTCATTTTGCTAAGTGAAGGACAATGGATATTTTGGTTGGTAAAACTGTAAATAAGTCAATATTTATATGGTAGGGAGATAAACAGGTCTTGTAAACTTAGCTGACTTTTCTCCCTGTGGACTCTGCCCTTCACTTGTCTCATGGTCTCCATTGTTGCATACTTCTTTCTGGTAACTGCACTGGCTGGCAGGTGGAGCTGAGATATGCCAGCTGGGTGACAATTTAGACACACAGACTTCTTTCCAGCTGTCCCTCATGCTCTTGGGCAGATGGGAGATTACAGTTGTCCAAAGCCCAGATTTTGGAAGGGGCAGTCTCAGTTCTGTCCCTTCTTGGCCATGTCAGCCTGGGCAAATTACTTAAACTATCAAGGTTTCTGTTTCCTTATTTGCCATTTTGGAATAATTCTAGCACCCTTATCTTTAAATATATATATATTATTGATTTTTTACAGAGAGCAAGGGAGAGAAATTGAGAGTTAGAAACATCAATGAGAGAAATATTGATTCAGTTTCCTTCTGCACACCCCCTACTGGGGATGTGCCCGCAACCAGGGTACATGCCCTTGACCAGAATGGAACCCATAACCCTTGAGTCCATAGGCCGACACTCTATCCATTGAGCCAAACTGGCTAAGGGCTAGCACCCTTATCTTGTTGATGGTATGGAGATAAATAAGATAACCCATAGAGATAAGTCCATCTATCATTTAACATCAAAAGTATGTTGTGTTCTTTATTTCTCTTTCACATGTCACTCATTGTCCCATTGTCACTGTCCAGTGGAGTTTTTAAATATAAAAATTAAAAATATCTACTACGTTGTTGTTTAACCTTATTATTTTTCATCATTCTTGGCAGTAGTTACCTCAAGATGCAAGAAACAAAAGTTCACTACCTAAAATCCTACTGTGACCTTCTTTATCATTCTGCAATATCCCAGAACCAACACACACTAAAAAAACTAGAAGTTCTCTGTTTTCATCATATAAATGGCTGATGCCTTCCATTTAGGCTGACCAGGAGAGAGGGGCCTGTGGCTTGTGACTTGGGATAGGGGTGGGAGGCAGGAGGAGACCCAGAGAACCATGGGTGCTTGAAGGTCTTCAACCAAGGTAACTTCTTTTGACATATTCTGAGGGGTCTCCAGCCTGGACTCTGAGAATACCAATGATAGAAAACATTACCAAAATAATTTGAACTATAAATCAGAGAAGAAGCTCTTTGCATGGGTAGTTATTTGATAACCCTCATGAGTAGTGTGAATGGGGAAGCTAACTATTCAAATAACTTCGTTCTGACAACAGAGACATAGTCCGGTGTTTGTGCTTGAACAGCCCCTGATAGTTTTATGGAGTACATAGAGGCCATGCATAGTAATATGCATTAGAGAGAGTAGGCTTAAAGGGACTGTGTGTCAGTCCCAAAGGGGCCCTAGGTGTTTTAAACTCAGTACAGGTGTTCAGGTGTGGAGATAGTTTAGAGGCAGCTTGATCTCTTGACCAAGGCAGCTTCTCGAAGTGTCCACTCTCTTTGGGAGGTAATTTATCTGTTGTGTCAACCTGGCACCAGAGCCGTTTGCCAGTTCTTGCTGAGCAAAGGTGGCACCCATCGTCTGACACATTTCAGACGAGAAGCTTTGTAGTCTGTGGTTGGGATTGACATGAGAAAGTTAATAATGGCTAGTGGTGTTTGTCATTGCTTTGATAGTGAATAAAAAAAAAATAGTGACTACTTGGAACTCAAAATCTCCATTGAGATTTTGTTTTTGGCTCAATTTCTTTGTTTTGGAGAACAATGTTGCAGTTACCGACAGAGCCACTTCTGGAAGCCCAAGGCATCCAGAGAGCATGGTAGTCAAAGTGGCACCATGGACTACACATTTGCAACAAACATAGACAGAGAGCAATATGTGAGTGGTGATTTAATAGTAAACCAAGCCAGACAGGTGGAGGGCACATGCTTGATAGAATGAGACTGTGATTATCTGACTGGTCTCCTAGGAAACTCAGAGTGAAGGGAAATTAAAACACACTTTCTCACTGCTCTGGCTAGCATCCAATAGAAAATATCAGCTGCTTGCCTCTCTCTAAACAATGTGCAAACAATGAGCCAGGTATTGATTCAACTGCAATGAAACCCATTAGATGTCTTGAGATTTATACATGTAAGACAGAGTCTAACACATTTATAATAAAGAAAAAAAAACTTCCAAGGAAAGTAGAATTCCACAGGAAGATCTGGAAAGGACGCTGGATTGCAGCCCCTGGTATGCTTGTAGTTGGGGCAGATCATTCCCTGGTCCCTGGGGCTTTTCGGAGATGAATGTGGCTGTAGTGACATCAGCTATCTGCTATCAAGAAGGGATAGTATCACTTTCATTATGGTCCTCCTTCATTGGATCCTGCTGGTGAAATACACAGACTCTACTAGGCCAGCTCCCACTAAGTCCAGGTCTGATGCACAGAGATGAAAGTGCACTGGGTGCTCTTAGGCAGCCCCTTATATTAAATTATAATTTAAAATTAAAAATTAAAATGTAGATATTTCTAGGAGAGTGTTTCCTCCCAGACCCAACCTGCCCTGTGCAACCAAATTTTACAATTTTTTAACCTCATTCCATTTTGGAACCACTATTTAATAAACAATAGAGAGAAAGGATTATGATAGCTGGCAGAGCACCCCAGGTACACAGGAGTAACTCTGTGAGGGAGACATGCTGCTGTGCCCAAAAGACTAATAGGAATGCCTGGGCCAGTGGAGTAATGTCCTCACTATTCACCGTAAACCTAAGCCTGACTCTTTCCTTCCATGGATTAGTTGGTTCTGCCTTTCACACATTTTCAGGTCTCATTTTCTTCCCTATGGCAATGTCAACTATGTCTCTTGTATTTGTTTTGGGAAAGATTCTGGGGATGTTTTCCTCTTCCATGAGGCATCTTATTTGTGCTAAAACTGGGAGAGGAGGACCCCAAAGCTTCCAGGAGGATAGGCCCTATTTTCTCAGACAGCCCTACACTGGCCTGAAATGATCAATGGTATATATTCCTCCTCACTTTATTATAGACTGTCCCGGCTGGGCATGTGCTCTCCTCTCAGGAACAGCTGGTCTGTCCTCAGGTTCATAGAGGTGCACTGTATGACAAAACATGAGAATGACCTAAGGGCTCAGGAAGCTCAGAAAATCCACAGCCCAATTCACAGGGTACTTCTTGAATTAACTGGTAAATATTTTACACACTGGACAGAATCTAAAATTTTAAAATTTTGAGATTAATGTTATATTTGTGGGAGTCACATTATAATGAAATATTTCATTCCAGAATATCTCAGCTGATCTTGAACTAAAAGGACTGCATTAATAATAACTCTTTAAAATGGTTTGTGTATAATCTGACATCCTCCTAGTGTGCTCAATGATGACTAATGTCCTCTGTTTTTGTCCTGTTATGGCTCTAAGTGCCATCTGATGTTACTTGTTCTATCAAAGCTTCATTGATCTTTTAGAAAACACTGACATTGCTCTGCATTTTTCAAAGTTTTTAAAGACTGATGCTGTGATGATCAATAACCTTGTCATTTTCAGGATATAAAAGACTTTTTGATATTATAAAAAAAACACATTCTATAACTTTCTGATTAACATAAAAATCCAAAATCAATAAATACCACTCATATAAAAATAACTATGCATTAGAAATAGCTATTTAATTCATTTTTTACATAACTCATTAGTCTGAAGAGGAATCTTAATGAAACTCAAGAATTTGGAACCAAATTATAATGGAAATGCTACATATGAAAGCATTTCAGGTGCAGCATAAGGAACTTTTATAGAAACCCAATTGTCCCAAATTCATATATCATAAAAGAAGAGATGTAGAAAATGAATGAGCTAAGTTTGAAATTCAAAGTAGAGAATAAAAACAATGAAACAAATTAAATGGAAGAAATAATGAAAGACAGACAAGAAATTAATGAAACACACAAATGCTGATCCTTAGAGAAAATATGTAAAAACTTTATAGGGATTAATAACTTTATACTATTCTGACTAACCATGAAATAGAATAAAATGTACTAACAAACTGATAAAAGGATCTCACATACTGACCTCCTTACATGCATATTGCAGGCATCAGCAGTTCCAGTTTCTACTTGTACAAGGAATGGCCTTGGCACAACTTCGGTTCATGCAGATTGCCCAACTACAGGGATTTAGCTGGCACTAACCAGTTCCAGGATGCTCTCATTAAAGATCCTTATTGAGACCAGCAAGGACACTTCCTGCGCATCCACAACCCTTCCTCCTGATCTGTTTGTTCTGCTTTCTTCTTCCTCCCTATAAAAACCCCTGCCTGCACTGAAATGCTAAGATGGGCTTTGCAACAAGAGTACCTCATCTCTTCACGTGACCAACACTTGAATAAACCTCTTTCCTTTTTTACCAGTGTTTGGCTTCTGTGGCAGCAGGCAGCTGACTTCAAAATCAATTTCAGGAGACCCATGGAATGCTGCTGCTTTGCAAAGAATGTTTGAACTCTAATCTTGGCCAAACAAGTCAAGACAAGACAGACATAAAAAAACATAGAGAATAAAACTTGGAATATAATTAAAGATAGAACAAGACAAAAAATTATAAGGTAATATCAAGAGAAAATTTAATGCCAGTGATAATTTTTGAAAAAACAATTTATTAAAACTGATATAAGAAATAAATAATAATATATATATAAGCCCTGAATTTATTCTCATAACTACATATAAACATGTACCAGGGACAGATAACTTTACTGGTAATTTTATCAAACATCCAGGCATTAGATAATTCCTGTCGAGTACAAACTGTTCAGGTTTTAGAAAACTAAAAGACCAGGGAAGGATCCCTATTCCTTTGAGAAGTTACTAACCAATGATCATAAAGTTTCGGCTAAGCAGGATGAGTAAATTCTAGAGATTTGCTATACAGCAGTGTACCTATTGTCAACAATACTGAATTATACATCTAAACATTTTACCACTTTATAATACAGTCGAAAATAAAAAACACCTGAAGGACATTGAAAACTGTGAAGGTGTAGGGGTGGGGCTTAGAGAGTCCTTTTAAAGAGCTCCTATCTTATATCAAATATCTGTGTTGTTATTTACTGTTGCATTTCATTGATAATTTTCTGGATACCCCAAAGCAGCCCTCTGATCTTTGATTTGCATGATTTGAAAACTGGAGACTTTCTGCAAATATTTCCATATGTCTAAATCATGAGAAAAACGACATAATTGACAAGTTGTCATAATTATGGTTGACAAGAGAGACATTGTTTTAAAAATAGAATAAATTTTTTTTTCAGATTTTTGATGGCAAGTTTCTGAAGACCACGAAGAAAATAATTTTGTCCATTCAAGATAGGAGTCACTTTTCTTTTGAGAAGATGTACCAAAGATAATCTTATGCCTCAAATAGGACAGAATTTTAACAAATGACAATATGAACACATTAAAACAATCCATTTGGACTCTTGGGTAATTAGGAAGCCATTTATTGATAATGACTCAGTGCTTTGTGTATGCAGATATTGATTTTTTGGGATAAAGCAATTATATCATGCTGGTAACTTTAATTTTGACATCTCAGTTGCCCAGAACATATTACATCTTTTACCTTATGTACCATACATGACTATATTTCATAATTGAATTAGACCCAGAAAAACTTAAGATGAGTTGTAAAATCCAACTGCAAAATATAAAGTTACTTTTTGTGTTTGTGGGAATGATGATAACTAAGCATGGATTAATATAACACCCAGTGGCTTAGGTGGGTTCCTTAAAATCAGAATTCAAAACAGGGATTTGTTCATGATTTATTGAGGACAGCTTTGCAGGAAAATCTGGGAGGGAGGGAATGAAACAGGATAGGAAAGGAGGGAGACCACAAGTTATGCTCACAGGCAAAGTCAAGCTGTGGTCTGATCCCAGAGGGGCACTCTAGAGTGTAGAATAACTGCCGAGTTGCACTTTTTGAGTCTGTCAATCACTCATTCATTATGGGCCACCCTCCTGGGCTTGTGTAATTTCCCAGTGGAAGCAGTTCTAGTCAGCAGAGGCATTTCTCCAGGGGAAAGGGTAGTTGTGAGCTACCAGTTGACACATACACAATAGCTGGGGGGTCAGGTGCCAGCCTGGTAAAGGGGATCTGGGTGTAACACGTATTGCTTATGTCAAACTACCTCATGAAATGCTCAATCCACTTGTTTCCCACATTAAGTTCACTCCATTATGATTCTGGGGTCACAAGCCTGGGGAAACTTATAAAAAGGGAAATTACACCCACCATTTTCACAGAGGTCCCTGAGGCCATCACTGAAAATGTTTCCTCCTCTACCACCAGCCCTGAATTTTTCTCCCTGTTAACTAGTGCTTTGGGATATTTAGGTGAACTGCCTGGATATATATATATATATTTTATTGATTTTTCACAGAGAGGAAGAGAGAGGGATAGAGAATTAGAAACATCGATGAGAGAGAACCATCGATCAGCTGCCTCTTGCACACCCCCTACTGTGGATGTGCCTGCAACCAAGGTACATGCCCTTGCCCGGAATCGAACCCGGGACCTTTCAGTCCTCAGGCCGACACTCTATCCACTTAGCCAAACTGGTCCCGGATGCCTGGATATTTTTAAGATAGGTGACTCAACCCTTACCTTTGATGGGTCTGAGACTCTGGTGACCAAACCTTTATTAGGCCATTTATTATATTATCCTATTACTTTTTAAACTGTGTATGGGACACCAAGAAACACCTTGTGTATTTCCTAAACACCTTATATATTGATCTCATGGTGCCCAAGCTGAATTACCCCTGAGGGTGAGGTAGATGCTTTCTTATTTGGAACCTCTGTGATCAGGCAATAGCATTTTCTTCACATTTAGAAGTTCTCAGTGTCATCACCTCTCCATGAAATGACCTCTAGATTCCACTCTTCCCCTGAGCCAAAAATTGCTGAGATGGGCAATACAGTTCCCCCAAATGGGTTGTTGTGAGTGATGGTGGGTGGGGCACATTACTTCTCTTTCTTGCTTTCTAGGTGCAATAATTCTACCTTTGAGGACATGGCACTAACTTTCTTAGGTCAGGCTCCCAAGAAGCAGAGTCTGAGACAGATTTAGATGCAAATGATCACAGAGGCAGTGTTCCTCAGTAAAAAATAAAATAAAAAGAGAAAGAAAGGTAGAACAGGCAAAGAGAGCTGAGCAGGGTGTTGTCTCAGGGGAATGTGAAAATTGGGGCAGGGAAGCTGTGGGACCTAAATTACACCACCAAATTGTTAGCCCTTTGAAGCAGGGATAGTCTTTTGTATCTCTTATCATAAGCCATTGGCTATCAACCAAGGGATAGGAGGACTTAACTTCCTAGGTGAGAGGCTCTTAGCAGCCAACATTCATGGCAGTTGGTAGGTGGGTACCAACCTCGTAAAGAGGATTTGGCTGAGGACTTGAATCCTGTGGCTTCATATTTCACCTTCATCTTTACTTGCTGTGTGAGTTGTACATATTAATCTCTGTGCCCAATCTATAAAATGCCATACAAATAAGATCTCAATAATATTAGCTCTTATTACAGTTATTTGTTTTATTGGCATTATTGCTATTCATTACCTGTTTAATTAATTTCCCCCCAAATGTTGAGTATGAACCAATCTTTTGGTTTATTGAAGACTAAAATATAATTAAATTTAAGATTAAAATATGGGCAAATTTCACTATGCATAGTTGAATATTTAAAGGCATGATTAATAGTTATAAGATCTGTTCTAATTTTTTTTAAAAAAATATTTTATTGATTTTTCACAGAGAGGAAGGGAGAAGGATAGAGAGCTAGAAACATCGATGAGAGAGATACATCGACCAGCTGCCTCCTACACACCCCCCACCAGGGATGTGCCCACAACCAACGTACGTGCCCCTGACCGGAATCGAACTTGGGACCCTTGAGTCCGCAGACCGACGCTCTATCCACTGAGCCAAACCGGTTTCAGCTGTTCTAATTTTTTTATATTCATTTATCTTTATAAGATGAAACAATTACTCGATACTCATGCAGAGTAAAATAATTAACAGTTTGTTGAATGAAATTTCTCATTATTTAAATATAACTATCAGTTATACCAAAAGATCTGGTTTATAGGTCAGAAGAGTTTGGTTCCATGCCCAGATCCATTCCTGACTCACTGTTAGAGCATGACAAGATGAAAGCCACCATTCTTCCCCTGAGCTTTCTTATTAAATGGGGACAGGGAGGAAACTGATTTCTTTAAGTGTTAGCTCAACCTGGAAATGGTTAGCTGGAACAAACAGGAATCCAATTAAATTAGCTAAACAATAAGGAGATTATTTTAATTTTATTAGATTAAAAATCCTGGCTTTTACCATCAAAAATGTTGTGGTGGATCTTTACAAATACAATCCACATTCTAACTCTCTCAGTTGTGTGTTTCCTTAATTAAAATTCTCAAGAAACATAATATGATTGGCAGCTGACTAGGTCCAATTAGCTATAGGTGGGGGAGGGCCCATGTGGTAGAGCCCAGATGCTCTGCTCTAGGCTGTGAATGGGATGTGAACTAGATTGGAAAGATAAGCACAGCAAATGAACTTGATTACAAACTCTGCTTTGAGAATGTGCCACGTGGCTAGTTATTGTGCTACCTGCTTTTTTTCTTGGTAAACTTGCTGGACAGATGCAGTGAACTTATTTTATAGTTCTTGAAGCTGGGAGAGATTAGGTTAATTTCATACATTTATAGTTGGTAAGACAAAAGATGGGCTAACTTTACCTGATGCCAGTTTTGGAGTGTGGTTGCAAGGGGAGCAGTGAGGCCAGGGTATGTTACTGAGCAGAACCCATGGCACTTCTTGAGGGTTATGAATCTGATTCTGAATGAGTGGGAAGTCAGTGGAGGGCAGGAGGATGCACAGCCTGATGCTTGCTACAAGATCCCTCAGCTGTGTATATAATGGGCTGAAGGAGCAAAGTTGTGGACAAGAACCACTTAATGAGCTAGGGTGGGGAGTAGCTGTGGGGTTGGAGGCAGCATGGCAGTGATGAAGAGGCTCATTTCCTTTTGTGGATCACACACACATTGCCCTGTGTAACTAAGAGTAATTTTACCTAGGACCTAATTTCTCTAACTCACATTATATTGGAACAAAATTGACCACTCATCTGGTATCAGGTTAGTTGAGGGTGAGAGGAATGAAAAGTGAGAAAGCACAAAATTCCAGATGCCCATTCATCTTCCAAGGCCCTTCCCCTGGATGGGCTGAAACGATGCTGAGATTTGTTAGAGCATCTGTGTTTCCGGTCACTATCAAAGGGAAAGCCAAAGGTCACCAGCCAAGGCTCCACATGTACTTCTCTCAATCTCATCCATTGTTTTCCAAGTGGGTTACAATTTGCTCCATTATTGACAAAAAAGAGATTTGAAAACAATAGGAAATATTTGGATTTGGAGTCTGGGAATGAACAATTCTGTTTTCCTACTGTGCCTAGGACAGTGGAACCAGGGCTGAGTTATCCGGATATCGCTGTCCTGGCTGCCTCCCTCCCTGGCACCCTGGGCTGCAGCTGGGAATGTCTGGGGCTCCAGTGTGACTTCACTAGGAACAAGACCTTCTAATTGTGGCAATTCGTTTAAAATGCTTGCATATACTTTGAGGATTATAATTATTTATATGTTTTACATCTTATTTCAGGAATGTAATAGCCAATTAAACTGTCTTCAGTGTCGGATTCCTGCAGGAAGAGGTAACAGTGACATTTCACTTGTGTTCCACAGGTTACTGTGAAAATAATTAGGGTCCAGGAGTGTTCGCAAATAACACATTCATTGGGAATATGACTGCTTTTTCGAGAAATGTCTGTATGAGGAGAATTATATTTTACTTTAAGTTTAAGGATTACATTTTGTTTTGTCATTCTAGATCATTAACACGGTGATGAATAATCTAGATGGGATAAAGCAACCTTGTTGATTAAAAAAATCCTTCTTGCTGAACCTTTCTCTTGTTGAGGAATTAGAACAGTAGCTTCTCTTCCCCAAGGGCCCAGTAACTGAGGGAGGCAGCAACCAAATTGATGCCCTGGGACAGAAGAGGGCATACTCAGTCCGGGCACCCAGACCTTCTGTGGTCAGGGTGCACGCCAAGTTTCAGCTTCCAGGCCTTTAGGAAAGCGAAGGTGCATTTGAGAACATGGTCAGCTTGAGCAAATCAATCCTCACAACATTTGACTAGGACACTTCTTCTAAGTGGCACCAATCCCACTGGAGATGGCACACCACTAGCCTTGATTGACTGCAGCATCTGTCCTTCAGGCACTGCCCACCACTGGAACTCACCACAAGAAAAAAAACCACACCAGCCAACAAGCTCCCCAAATGCTCTCACTAGCTGTTTGAAAATGATCTACTGAAGAGTGAAAAAATGACACCTGTTTTCAGGACACATTTTCTGCTGTCTGAGCCATCTGGTCTGTCCCCAACCTTATCACATATATTGTTCGTGAAATGAGCTGGCAAATGAAGCCCAAGCCATTAGAAGTTTTTATTATTTAAATAGTTACTATCCACTGATTCATTCATTGACATTTGTAATGTTGTATTTATTGGACTGCTACCAAGTGCAAGGCATTTTGCTTTGTGTTAAGAGTTGGTGGGGCAAAGGCACACATTGTTCCAGATACTATTTTTGTAGCCCTTTTTTAGGCTGCAGCATCTGTCCATCAGATGATGAATATGTTTTACTGGATAATTTCAGTTGTTTTCTTTTACCAGACTACTTAATATTAAAAACATCATTGTTTCATATTAAGTAATAAAGTTTACCAAACAGTAGGTAAAATGCAATTGAATGTTTGCAAAAAAAAAAAAATAAATAAAAGTTAAAGGGACAAACTTTAGGAAGATGATATTATAATACTGAGCATCCCTGCGTTATAGCTACAGCTCATCTTCATTGTTTCCCATTTAATCATCTGTATGTACACTACGTACATATTCTATTTTGTAATAAGAGCTAAATTTATGTTTAAATAAAAAACAAGCAGAAAATTATTTGTAGCCAATTCTATTTTTGAAAGGAAGCTTCCTATTACTAACAATTGGTCTCTTTTTCTATTTCTTACAATTAAAATTGTGATCATTCATATCTGCAGTCATGCACAGATGTCATTCTGTAAGAATTCACTAATTAAAAGACTTGTTTTGTGTAGCTTTTTTTTTTTTTTTTTTGAGACATATGAAATAAAAATCAGAGCCCACACAGCAAGCTCCTTAAACAAGGGAGCAGGACATGTTAAGAAATGAACCAGGAATATTTTTCTTTGCCTTTGCTTCCAGCCAGCAACTCTTGTGGGCATCAGTGATATTGGTTTCAAAAGGAATGTGTGGGATTCATCGCCAGCAGCTATTAATCCATGCTACGCTCAACGCCCTCAGCTACCACGGTGAGTCTCCTCACAGATCTTTTCATGATGTTGCCAAATGTCTCCCTTGACATTTAACTGGCCCATTACTGAAATCATAAGACTCCTTCTTTACCGCTGCCGTCAGCATCTTGGCTCATCTCTCAGACACAGGAAGGTTAATGACTGCGCCCCAGGCATCCCTGTGACTCACCGTGGCAGCTGGCGTGGCAATGTGTTTGGTGGTCCTTGAAATGTGCATTCTTTTCTAAGGTGCATTTTTTTTCCTTGAAAAAGAGGTGCTGGTGGGTTGTCTGAAAGCTGAGGGTAGCTGACGCTTATTGGGAGCTTTGCAGTTGAGATCTAACCCTGAACTAAATAAAAAGCAAAGACATGTTTCATCACCTACCCCTATGAGTCCCTGACTTTTCACAATGGGTCTGCACTGTTAGAAACACTTCCTAACATCACCATTTCTATTCCCACGGTATGCCAAAGGAGCTTCCAGGCTTTCTTTGTATTAGTTTAAGCAGCCTGCAATGATAAATAATAATAGAACCTTAAACAACGAGTGGCAATTATATGTGATACTGAATGCATACAGTTTCATGGGCATGATGTTATATATCTGGTTTCATTTAGGGAAACCATCCTTCAGGAATCATTCACAACCTTCTGGAAGCCTCTATTCTTCAGTGGCAGTCCTTCCCTCCCCACAACTTCTACCCACAGAGTGCTACAGCTGCATGAATATTTTTGACTTTGCATCCTGTGTAGCACATGGAAGCCAGGCGTCTTATGAAGTTGACAATCCTACGTGTCCTTGTGCTGCTTCGGGCACAAGCAGAAAAAATGAGGGCAGGCATCTTGTGGATGCTGTGTCCCTGAGGGCTTGGATTCCAGCACATCCACATGCCTGGTGTTCCGTGAGCCTGACACCTTCACAGCAGGTGTCTGCCTTCTAGGGAGAGAGGAACTTCCCACTGCCCCGTGAAGGCATCAACAGATCAGCAGTCATTCCCAAAAGGCATCAATCCCGGAGGCTTGATGTGCCACCGCACAGGTATGTGATATTTCAGGGAGCAATGAGACTAGTGGTCTAGCCAAGACTATATATGTATATATCACAAGATCAAAATGTAGTGCTTTGTAGAATAAAGTAAACATTTGTGTTTAGCCTGAAGGGTGGTCCTCATTTAAAACAAATGGGAGCTCATTTCTGGGCCCCATGGCCTCAGGTTTGACTCAAGTCCTCTTCCACTGAAGCACCATAGTGGACACGTCTGCCATGCTCCCGGACACCTGCCACAGCCTTGACTGGTGGGACATCCAAAGACTGGTGGCCTGAAGCATTGTCTCCCTCAACATCCTGCACATGTGGACATGGGCACACCAGCTGGCTCTGAAAGTAGCCACAGATTGGGCTGTGGCAGGTGCAGAAAGGCCACCTGGTCCTCTGTGCTCCCTGGGCAGGCAGCTCCCTCAGGACCTCCAGGACCCGTGTAGGGTTTCCAAGGCCCAGAGATCATGAAGAACCAACATCTCTTCTCATCACACCTCTTGGACATTTCTCAGGGATTCACCTCAGAGAATCTGCACAGCGAGTTAAATTCCTGGCTGAGAGTGAATCACTGCTTATGCATAGTGACTCAAAGTTGCCTCTCGGGGCATGAAATAGCTTTGATAAGGAAAGTCAGTGGACTGGATGATGACTCAGGGCCTCTGTGAGAGGCCTCTGGTTTGCTTATTTATTTGAATTTACAATAATTTACAGCATTATTTACAATAGCCAAGATTTTGAAGCAGCCCATGTGCTCGTCAGTAGATGAGTGGGTAAAAAGGATGTGGTACATTTATAAAATGAAAAAATACTGGGCCAAAAAAAATAACAAACTCTTACTTTTCAAGATAGCATGGATGGACTTGGAGAGTATTATGCTAAATGAAATAAGCCCATCAGAGAAAGACAAGTACCATATGGTTTCACTTATATATGGAATTTAATAAACAAAATAAATAGCTAAATAAAATAGAAACAGATTCATTGATACAGAGAACAGACTGACAGCTGTTAGAGGGCTGGTGAAAAGGATGAAGGAATTAAAAACAAACAATTTATAGACAGAAACAATAGTATGGTGATTACCAGAGGGTAAGGGGAAAGGAGGAGTTAGAAAGAGTAAAGGGAGGATAGTGACAGAAAGAGACTTGAATTTGGATGATGGACATACAATACAATATACAGATGATTTATTATAGAATTTCACACTTAAAACCTATGTAATTTTATTAACCAACTAGAGGTCCAGTGCATGAAATTCATGCAAGAGTAGGGTCCCTAGGCCTGGCCAGTGATCAGGGCCAAATGGAGCCTTCTGTCTGCTGGCCAGGGCCTTCCTTCAGTCTGCGCCACCCCCTGGTGGTCAGTGCACATCATAGCAAGCAGTAGAACTCCCAGTCTCCTGATTGAACTCCTGAGGGAACAATTTGCATATTAGGACAGTCTCCTGGTTGAACTCCCAAGGGGACAATTTGCATATATATATATATATATATATATATATATATATATATATATATATATATAGTGTTAGTGTGTGTGTGTATGTGTGTGTATATATATATATATATATATATATATATACACACACACACACACACACACACACACACTAACACTAATAAAAGAGAAGCATGCAAATTAACCATCATTCTGCTATGCCCACCAGCCAATCAGGAGAGAATATGCAAATTAGAAGAAAGATGGCAGCTGCCCAGCTGCTCCAGGTGTGGAGTGGGTGGGCAGGGCAGGATGCCTGCTATAAGAGGGAGGGCTGGGGGAGTGTTGAAGGGATCTACAGGAGTGGGACTCCGGCCACAGTGAAGATGAAGATGGCAGACTCCAGCCAGAGCAAAGGCTTGGGTCCCAGGTGCCAAAGGAAAACTTGTGTTGGAAGCCAAGGGAAGGAAGGCCTATTGCACGAATCTCTTCATGCAACGGGCCTCTAGTATATATATGTCATGCCAATAAATTCAATTAAAAAAGAGTTATTGAGATTTATTATTGCTAAGAGTTGGTGGGTGCCTTTAATCAAGTAAGTTTTTTAGCCTTGATGAAGGAGGCAAGTGGAAGAAGCTTTATATTTGTGGTTCAGGAGAGTTTGGTCAGGGTCCAGGTTCAAGCAGGATCTACCCATGGTGGAAGAGAAAGTATATCGTGTGTGGTGGGGTCTTGCAACTCTGGATCCTTATTCCCTGCATTCTGCCTGTTTCAGAGGTCACGCCCCAGGGCCACAGCACTGTCTTCATCTGGGGTTAGCAAGGCAGCAGTCAGCCTTGTTTTGTGTCCAGGAGGGTGACTCTTCTCACTTTAAATCAGGAGCCTTAGCCCTACAATTCTAGTTCCTGGGAGCTGGAGAGCCCCATGGGCAGGGGTGGACATCCCAGGGTTCCATCCTCTCCCTTGGCTGGATCAGGGCATCTTACATGGGGACCCCAAGTGTTGAACCTTTTCTATTCAGTTTATTTCAATGAACTTAAGTGTATATAATTGAACATTTATACAGTGCAATGATGTGAAAGATGCTGTGCCATGCTTGTAGACTTTATCTATCTTCCCATCCTCCTTTTTGGTGGTGGTCTCACCATCATTATTCCTGCTAACGAGAGTAATACCAATACCTCATATTAAAGTAGCTTGCAGCCTACCAATTGCTTTCCTGGCTGTTCTCTGATGTAAAATTCTTCCTTAGATTCTGATCCAAATAATCCATGATGATTAGCAACTTTGGCCTAAAAAGAAATGATCTGTAAGTAAAAGCTAGACAGAGTTTTAGGGTCGGGAGCATAACTCTCAAAAAAGGGAAAGGTTTTGATTGCTTGTGATCGATAAATGAGGTTTATAGTGCTGAGTTTTGGAAAACAATATTTACCAAATTACCATATTTGCTTTGGAAAATTGGACTTTCTTTTCTTTTGCACAAAAAATGTTCTGAAAGAATAGGTTTTGAAAGGAGAATGAATCAGCAGATGAAGCATATGCAGCAGAGAGCAGCTTTTACAGCACAGGCTATTCTGGGGATTTGGTGGTTTTCCTTTATGACGATAATTCATCATTTCTTCATTTTTGTGTGCACAGCATTTTCTTAAATGGCACTTTGGTAAATTGCTGGCTTTAAATGTGATTATAACATGATGGAACTGTATTATAACCGGCCGGATGCTGTTATTGTGCAAGCGGCAGGTGAATGGTGGAAAAGCAGAAGTTGTTATGACAAGGAACTGTGGCCCACGTTAATTTGCAGGCCTGCCCTGGCTCTTAGCCACCGTCTATCAGGGAGGTGGATGTATTGTGCATTTCACCCACCATCTCTGTAAAGTCCTCAGAACTGAGGAAAGTAGAGCTTAGAGAGACACAAGCAAGGTAAAGACTTTCCATCTTTTTTTGGGTGGGAACCAGATTCTGGACCATGTTACCTGATGCTCTTTATCAGCCGATCAGGACACATACAAAGATGAGGTTCTAGGAGGCTCAAGGAAAGAAGAAGCTTGACTGCCCCTGGGTGGACCATGCAGTCAGTTGCTTCTGCTAGCTTCTTTGTAAATGAAAATAGGGCTGCCACTAGTTACTTTGAGATGCCTGTATATGGATGAGAAACACAATCTTCTCTGGCACCAGAACTGTGTCCTGTGCTGGAAAGACAACCTTTGCACGTGTAGGCAGCAGCCCTGCATGATCGTGGTGGATGCTGTGGCAGTGCCCGGAGCCACCTTCTGGAATGGAAGGTGCTGCATGTGCTGCTAAAAGGCAGGACCCAGGGAGAGCTGCCCTGCTCAAGGTCACACCAACTCTGTCGTGACCTGGATTCCAGAGCAAAGGGATGTCTCAACTTTGGGCAACTCTGAAGGCTGTTTTCAAGCTCAGGACTCATGGTTATTTTTTTATTTTCACCAAGAGATGGCATCACATCTCAGTTTCTTCCCCAGCTCATTCCTTCCTGTAGGTCAGGCATGTCAAACTCAAAGGCTAACACAGGCCAAATGAACAAGGTTTAAGTTTATGTGGGCCGCAAAAAAACAAAAGCTTCAATTTGCAAAGATTGCAAATTGAATAAACCTATCGAAATGTAGGTTTATTTCGATAGTCATTATGAATACAAAAGGCTGAAATAAATTAATAATAATTAACATAAAATAATAAAACATTTGAATAAAAATTAATATTTTTTTCTTGAACATTAATTTACCAGGCACTGAATAACCACACACATTGATAAGTGTAACTCAAATAAACCTACTTTTCTTGTTCTCTGAAAGCGAAATATTCCCTGTTGTGCACACCAAACAAATCAGTCCAAGACTAATGACATGGCAATCAGCTGCTAAAATATTTGCTACTAGTATCAATGGAGAGAAATGGTGTGCCTTCGTGTAAGGTGCATAAGGGAAATGAATACAACATCATTGTAGTAATTGGTCATTAGTGAACATTATAGTTTATTATTAATAATTTTGTATAACAGGATATTGTAAAAATTAAGTTATAATTTTTTATTTTCTTACTGATTAAGGTATTATATATGTGTCCTTATCTTTCTTTTACCCTCCACCCCTACTCATGTCCTTACCCCACTGGTGTCTGTATCCATTGGTTAGGCTTATATGCATGCATGCAAGTCTTTTGGTTGCTCTCTCCCCCTTACCCAACCCTCCCCTACCTTCCCTTTGAGGTTTGATGGTCTGATTGATGCTTTTCTGTCTCTGAATCTATTTTTGTTCATCAGTTTATGTTGTTCATTATATTCCACAAATGAGTGAGATCATGCTATATTTATCTTTCTCTGATTGACCGATTACATACCATTATACCGACTGGGCTGCAAAATTTTTCATTGTGGGCTGCATGTAGCCCTCAGGACATGAGTTTAACACGCTTGCTGTAGGTTGTGATTGCAGGGCAGCTTGCTAATAAGCCACATGCATGCTAATCTTTACCCAGGGCCAGCTTCCTGGGACCCTGCCCATAATGATGAACTTACCTCAAAATATTTCCCCAGCTCCCAGCGAGGAGTCTGCATCTCAGAAAATATGGTCCTCATTTCTTTTCCAAATGTAGCTAATGACACTCCCAAAATGCTAGTTTGATCATGTCATCCCTTAGAATCTTTCCTTGGTTTATCTTTGTTCTTAGGGACACAGAACAGCCTTTTTCATGAGGTCCTTAAGTAGTTTGAGCATAAAATTTGCCTTCTAAACTGGAACAGTTTTGGGAGTACAAGTGAGAACAAAGAATATTTAAATTTGTCATTTAAAAAATGTTTATTTGCTGAATGACAGTTGACTTTACCACATTGGTGGGTCTCTAAAATAATTATATTAAACACTTAACATTATTGAATACTAAAGTAATATATCTTAAAGGAACATTAATCCTCAGATTGATCATCTTATCAATAAAATAGTATTAGCAGGATAATTATTTTTGGCACATATTCATGAACTTTATCAGTTATTTAGCATATTTATCTCTAATATTAAAGTCACTGATATTTTTCTTCGCAATGTAATTTTAATATGGTTTATTTTTTTAATTTTAGAGAATTAGATAGTATCAATATATTCTACATAGTTGCATTTTATAAATAATAGTGTCCAAATTAATAAATTTGGAATCATTGATGTCCTTAATTGACTCTTCTTTACAACAATAGCATTTTTAATTGAGAAACCATTCTTCTTATAGATGCTCATACCTGCCAGACTCAGAGCAAATTTCTCAACAAAGGAGGGAATCCCCAATTCTAATTTTTATTTTGAAGAACATAAATGTTTCAGGCCAAATACCTTCATCACTATTCTTTGATAAATATTTTGAAACCACTTTCAACATTTATTTTGAATATTTATAGGAACATAATTGAGAAAGCTAACTGGTTACTCATTTTTAATCTAAATAATTTATATTGCCAATTTATATTATAGTTTGATAAAAATTATATAACACAATGCAAATGCCAGTTTTTTTCTTCAGACATTTTCAAATAAAATTCAGAGAATAAAGGTCAGTTTTCATTAAATACATAAATATATATTTATGTGAAAAATGATTTAACAAATATTTTGCTGAAACTCAAATTGAAATAAATGAAGCGGAGTACTTATAATGATCTCTAAGCAAACTTCTCTTTTCACCTCTCCTTCAACAGGGTCCCTTTTGTAACACTCTCTTAACAATGGATTTCCTGATTAAAATCAGATGAATTCAAAGTTGTTAATATGAATGATTTGAATTCTAACAAGAAGATGAATTGATGCAGTTATATTCAGAATGTCAGTAATAACTTATTTTACTATAGTTGAATGTAAGCTTAGAAGAAATTAAAACATTCATAATAATATATGAATCTCCTATTTCCACTTTTTTATAAACACAAAATGTTAAATGCTTAAACTTATAATAGATCATATACTTTATCTGCAAGCAAGTTTTTTATTTTTTAAGTATATTTTTATTGATTTTAGAGAAGAAGAAGAGGAGGGAGAGAGAGTGAAAGAAACATTATTAATGGGGGAGAGAGAATTATTGATTGGTTGCTTCCTGTACACTCCACACTGCAGATAGATCCTGCAACTTGAGCATTTGCCCTGATGGGGAATTGAACCATGACCTCCTGGTTCATATATTGATGCTCAACCACTTAGCCACACCAGCCGGGCAATATATATATACATATATACATATACATATACATATATATATATATATATATATACATATATACATATACATATATATATATTTATATATATATATATATTTTTTTTTTCTCGACACTATTACAGATGTCCCCTATTTCCTCCCCCTTTGCCTTCCTCCACTCAGCCCCCAACCACCCTTCCCCTGTTCATCACTACTCTGTTGTCTGAATCCATGGGCTATATATTATATTTGGCTACTCTCTTCACCTTCTCCCCTCCCCCCACAACCTCTCCCCTCCCCCCACAACCTCTCCCCTCCCCCCACAACCTCTGTCAAACTGCCCCATTTACAAAAATTTATTAAATAAATTGTCTCTATTTATAAATTTTTTAAATGTTTCATCAAATTTTAATGTCAATTTTTTTTTCTCATTTTTATCCCACTCTGGTGCCAGATATATCTTTATGCAATTAAAAGTTGAATTTTCACCAAATATTCTTCACAAAAGCTGAGACATAAAACTTCAAAATTATATTTTGAACACCATATAAGTGCTCATGTTTTGTTTAGTTGCTTAATTCCTCTTTGGGGTTACATTCCATTGTCTTTTTTTCTGCTAGTTTTGTTTCCTAACATTTAATTTTGTATAAAAAAAAAAACCTTCAAAAGCTGAGGTTTTCTTGCCTTATATAAATGAATACTTGGATTTAGAATTTTCCAATTTTGTTCAGTGGAATTCAAAACATTCATCTTTCTCCAGGACCCTGGGATTTATGACTACAGTGCTTCAAAGGCACATATCTCTTTCTTTGAAAACTGTTTATAGACATATGTCATATATAAAGTGCATAAATCTTATATGTACACTTTGACCTTGATGATTTTTTAAAAATTAACATGCCCGTATAAACACCCCACAGATGAAGATTTAGAGTATTTTTTCTACCACCCCCATAGCCCATGCCCATCCCAGTCAACACTCTCACAGTGCTATCCCTTATTTGACTTCTATGTCCATGTGGTGGGCCGAAGAATGGCCCCCAACAATGTTCATGTCTTAATCTGTGGAATTGGTGAATATGTTATGATACTTGGCAAAGGGGAGTTAAAGTGCAGCTAGAATTAAGGTTGCTAATTAGCTTACCTTAACAAGAGAGATTATTCTGGTTTATTCTGGGCCCAATGTTTATCACAAAGGTCCTTGAATGTTGATGATGCAGGAATAAGGGTCAGCATTGCAGTGGTGTCATGTGAGGAAGATTCTGCTGGTCATCCTGGCTTTGAAGACAGAAAAGTGGTCTGGGAGTCAAGAAATGCAGGTGGCTTCTTAAAGCAAAAACAAAATAAGTAAATAAATAAATAAAATAAATAAAATAAATAAATAAAAGCAATCTCCCCTAGAACCTCCAGGAAGGAACATAACTCTGTCCTAAGTTCTGACAATTTGATTATTAGCCCATGGGGACCCATCTCAGATTTCTGACCCTTAGAACTGTAAAATAATATATCCATGTTAAGCCACTAAATTTGTGCTAATTTAATGAAGGAATAATAGAAAATTAATATGCTATGTTTTAGTTCATTTAGGCTGTTAAAACAAAATAGCATAGACTAAGGGGTTTATAAACAGTAGGCATTTCCTACTGGCATTTCTGGAGATGGGGGTTTAAGATAAAGGTGCCAGGAGATTTTGTGATCCCTCTTCCTGATTCATAGATTGTTATTTCAATACAAGTTTGCTTTTTACCATAATGTTTTGCTCCCTCAAAATTTGTGTTTAAATCATTGCACAAAACAAATAAATTGAGGTTCAGTGTTGAATTTTAAGTGTATATACAAGAATATGAACAATAATTTTCACCTTCATCAAAATGAACTTCCAAAAGCTTTTCGTTGACTTCATGAATTGCAGTAAAATATTTAATATTTATTATAATGATCTGTTTTCCATTTTAAGCACTTGACAACCCTATCTACTAAAAGAGTACCAGTAATATGCCAATTGACCATAGCCCCATTACTCCCACAAGCCACACCAACAGCCTATCAGGAGCAGATATGCAAATTAACCCAACCAAGATGGCTGCTTGCCATAGAGAGAGCAGGAGGCTTGGGTTTCTCTGGCAATGGAGGAAGCCAAGTTTTTCGACTGCCCTGGCCTACCTTGGCCTCCACTTAAGGCTATAAAGTTTCAATTATAGAAGATAAATAGATCCCAGGTACCAGGGCCTCCACTTGGGTCACTGGGGGATGTGGCTAGCCTACAAACCACCATAGGCCCCATGCCTCAAGGGAACCTTCACCCTAATCTGGGACACCCTTCAGGGCAAACCAGACAGCCCCCACCCATTCACCAAGCCTCTATTCAATCTAATTCTATCTAATAAAAGAATAATATGCAAATTGACCATCACTCCAATACACAAGATGGCTGCCCCAAGGTGATCAAAGATGACTGCCCCATTTGTGGACACCAGATGGCTGCCACAAGATGGCTAACAGGGGAAGACAGTTGGGAGGAACCAGGCCTACAAGGGAGATCAGTTAGGGGTAATCAGGCCAGCAGAGGAGAGAAGTTGGGGGCAACAGGGCCTACAGGGAAGGGCAGTTGGGGGGACCCAGGCCTGCAGGGGAGGGTAGTTAGAGGCAAACAGGCTGTCAGGGGAACAGTTAGATATCAATCAGGTTGGCAGGGGAGTGGTTAGGGGGTGATCAGGGTGGCAGGCAGAAGCAGTTAAGGGCAATCAGGAAGGCAGGCAGGTGAGCAGTTGGGAGCCAGCAGTCCTGGATTGTGATAGGGATTGGGTTCAAACAGGACATCCTTCTAGGGTCCCAGATTGGAAAGGGTGCAGGCTGGGCTGAGGGAAACCCTCCTTCTCCTTCCTGCCCGCGCCCCCTGAACATATTTTGTGCACTGGGCCTCTAGTATTGATATAAATCTGTATCATTTAGCTGTTTGCAAATATTTTCTTTAAGGAAGCCCACCTATAAATAGAGACTTCACTTTTTGTCAATGCATAAGAACACTAGAAATTGAAAATGGGCAAAATTAATTTAGAAAAACAGCCATATGATTTAAAGTCAAGCTATTCAGTGTAAAAAGTAACTTCACCTTCTGCAACTGCTTGTATTAAGTTGGCACCTTCAGACGTAATCTTATCAAAATGGTTGATATTTCCACAGCGGGCTTGTATTTTTAATTTTTCTGGGAGCTGTGATGTTACCTTGCACCTCAGGGGCATGGTGGGCGATCAATACTGGCAGATATTTTGTGCATGTTACATATTTATTCAACACTTTTGAAAAATAGAAATAATGTTTCATTGAATTTTTTTACTTTTTTTTGCTCTTTGCTGCTGTTTTACAGATACATATGTAAATGGCTCCATAGCGCCACCTAGGGGCCCAGTGGTCTTTTTGAATTATGTTTTCTGATTATGGGGAAATTTAATTCTGGATCTTCCACATATAAGTCTGTGTGATGACAATGAAAACCGGGCATTCCAGTGTTTTCTATTTCAAGACAAATGCCAGCTCTCCTGAGCTCTGGGAATACATTTTGTGCAGGATTTCCCCTTCTTCTGTTGTCCTCTCCTAAGTAGCCAGAGAGCGCGGAAATATTAAATGCACCTGGCCCTGGAGGATGTGGGAAGTCAGCATTTTCTGAAAGGAAATGCAGGGGTTAAGCCACGCATTCCATGGGGCACCCTCAGGGACTGCTGATGGGCCTGGTGCTGTGGTGCAGGCCAGGGCTCCAAGAACCATCGCTTAGTGCACCCATGACAAAGATCAGGGACCTCCTATCAGGCTTTTCTGAGGTTCCAGATGGACCAACACACACACACACACACACACACACACACACACACACACACACTGTGGAGAAGGAGGGTGCGAGGTATGAACCCCTGTATTATCCAGTCTGAGGCAGCTACAGATGCTTGGTGTCTTTTCAGGGTTGGCAATGATGTATTTTATTGTCATTTTGATTCTGAGGCCCCATCAGGCATCTGTCAGCCTCAGCACCCAGGGAGATTAGAGAAGCTGAATAGATCATGGCACAAGGGCAGGGAGCGGGCAGAGGAAGTAAAAAGCCAGGCTGCTGGAGCAGAAGACAGGGCTCTGGAGTATGGAATCGGCACCGGAGTGTGGCCTGAACTCATGTTTTCACCGAGGCCTGGGGGCACTAGCTAACAGAGATCTACTCTACCTCTGTGGTAATGCAGAAAAGGAAAGAGGAAGCAGGGCCAAATAAGGGCACTTTCACAGCTGTCAAAAAGACTAATGCACAGATCTCAAAGATTCTGGACACTTCCACCAAATCAGCTCTTTGAGCCCTAAACATACAATCTCAGAAACTTTGTTTTGTCTAGTTATTGCAGCCCTGAGTTCTGTGCTGCCTAAACCCCTTCCTTTATTAAAAATAAACAAACAAAAAAACACGTCTTTATTGATTTCAGAGAGAGAGGAAGGGAGAGGGAGAGAGAGATAGAAACATCAATGAAAGAGAAATATCTATCAGCTTCCTCCTACAGTACATGCCCACCACTGGGAATTGAGACCATAATCCAGGCATGTGCCCTGACCAGGAATGGAACTGGTGACTTTCTGGTGCATGGAACAACGCTCAACCAACTGAGCCACACTGGCTGGTCCCTGCATCCTTTTTACTGTCTTTGTTATGAAAGGAAGGTGTGCCCAGGATGGCTGGTGATGCCACCTGAACGAAATCTGCCACATGGAAACAGCTGCCCAGAGACAGGACAAGGCGCTGGGGTACAATGATAGCAGCAGACCCTACTCAGGGCCCCTTGGACTTCTCAGGAGGCAAGTCTGTGGGAGACAAAACAAATACCATGTCAAAGTCCACCCTAGAGGTGCACACAGAGTTCCCAGGGTGCATGGGAGAGAATTCATAGTCCCTGTCTTCCATCCACTAAAATTGACTGACATCCCACCAAAGTACTTGTGTGTGTTATGTGTGTGTAGTGTGAGTGATGGATAATTCTGTATTGTTAGGTGATGATATGAAGTTATTTGTATACCCAAGTTCACACAAAGGAAGAAGGGGATGTATAGATGCTGAGTAGTAGCCAATGATTGGATTGTGATTAAGCCATTGTTCTCAGCTTCCAAACTCCCCCAGTATCTGCAAACCACCTTTCTCCCTGGGTCATATGCTCCCTCCTGGGCTCTGCTCAAAGGACAAGAAGCAAATTAGAGGGCTGCAGGGGAAGAAGAGACTTGTTCCCTTTTTGCTTGTTTCCTAATCTAATTTTCTCATCAATGACCCACACTCTGACATGCTGCTGGTCCCAGTCTCCAGATTTTCCCATTATCTGAGCTCTGTGGGGCCCACAAGGTCCTACAGTGCCAAGAAGAGTATGATCTAACAAGGTCAAACTCTTCCTTTCATATCCAGCCCTGAGGGTGTTGGCTGATCCTGCAGTTCCCATGTTTGTGTCCACCTTTTGCCTTCTTAGGCCCCCAATACCTAATCAATTTTCTGCATTTAGTTACCACTGTTATGATGGGTGACATCATTTCTGTTTTCTCAACTGGACACTGACTGATCCAGCATTCTTGTAAATAAATGTAAGGATAAAGATGAGACTCAACTGGGGGATTGGGTTGAGGGAAGGTTTTTCAATTGGTGATAATATCACTTCTGGCAAAACTCAAGACCTATGGCAAAGATGAGAGCAGGTATTTTGATGTAAAAGATGTGAAGACTTGAGCATCTTTGCAAAATGAAGAAGTCAATTCTGTACTAGGAGAGAGAAGACAAAAATACTGAGAGAGACACTAATTGGTTGGATCAAGTCCCAGAACGATGAACTTGACTTAGAGAAAAAAAAAGGGGGGGGGGGGAAATATGAAGGAAGGAGAACAAAAAATAAGTTTACAAGTGAGGAAAATAAAGGGAATTTCTACTTGTGTTCCTGAGAAAGAGAAATTAAGGCTGTTTCAGAATGTGGCTATTGGATGAGGGTTGGGTTGATAAAGAAAGTAAGGTAATCAGTAGCCAATGGAGAAAATGTCCTAGAAACTCAGGATCTGGTAGATAAAAGGTTGCTGAGCAGCATGGAGGGCTGGGACTTCAGATGGAGTGATGTGCAGTGAAACAAACAAGAGTGACAGAAAAGCTTTGGAGCTCAAAGTAGAATGTGCCAGGTATAGATGACAAGAATGACACAGAGTTCTAATCCACTCAGAGGGAGAGCAGGTACGTCACACATATTTTTCTTTAACCTGTCTCACATCAAAGGTCTCCCAGCACTTTCTCATGGCTCTCTAAGTTATCCTCATTTTGAGTTTCTCTGTCCTCACAGCAAGTGCCTTGAGGGGCATTGCCAGGGGAGTTTCTTTCCTCACCAAGTTCGGGTCACGGTGACTTCTTCAGATTCTCAGGCTGTATTTGATAATGCTCAGGGGACACAAGTTGCTTCACTTCACAGTGAAGAAAAGCTAAAACTAAAGGTATTTTGGAAATGTGTTTTTAATGGACTCTTTTCCTAAATTAAGTCTAGATATTTTTTTATGGAGTGATTTTATCATGCTATATTTTAAAACTCCCATCCTGTGGTCCTCCTGCCCATCTCTGCTACCTGCCTTTGTCATTATACCCAAGTAAACCCACTAATGAAGGATGCGTGCACACCCTGACACTTCAGTGACTGGCTCAAAAGAATATAAAGAAATCACCCCAACCTTCTCATTTGAACCTTAGATTTAGGTTCTGTGCAGAATTTTTGGAACAGTAACACCTGTTTGGACACTCAGGGCACTTGGTTCTAGACCTGACTTCAGTGACCCTTCTGTTCTATGTAAACATCTAACAATAGAAATTTTTATTCCTCATCACAGGACTTAAAAGTGGTAATGAAATGACTATCAGAAGCATCCACTGGAGATAAAGTCCCTATTGGCAGTTCCTGCCACCTAGATCACCCTGTTTTGGGGGCTTCAGCTTATATATGGTGTTCCTCAGGGAGGGTGGGCATCATGGACAGCCCTGCTTATGATGTGTTTGTTACCACTCCCATCTCAGCCAGCTCACAGCAGAGGCTGTGGGTCTGGGCCTTTCTTATTGTTTCTGAACATCCATAAGGCTGCCACTTATACATACTGGGCCTTGGCTCTATTATTATTAGTCCCTTGTGATTTGGTACAGAGAGAGAGAGAGGGAGAGAGGGAGAGAGAGAGAGAGAGAGAGAGAGAGAGAGAGAGAGAGAGAGAGAGAGAGAGAGAGAGAGAGAAAGTAGAGCTTAAAGGCTCTGCAATGGTCAGGAATATATATGCCTCTCCCACCACCACTGGTATTTGCAGGGCCTTCCCAGCATTCAGGGAGGTAGGAGGCAAGCTCTTTGAAACCTTGCTCTGGGAGCTCTGCTGCTTTGCTCTTAATTTTCTCTGCAGTGTGCACACATCGTTAAAACGAGTCCTGCATCCACCATAGGAAACAGGTTATGCTTTTATGTGGGAGTTTATTTTCTACCATGAGGGGCCTGCTCAGTGCCTCTTGTGAGAGAGGTAGAAAAAAAATATTATTGTTTCCTTATTGTTTAAAGCTGCTGACAAAATGAACCTAGAGAGACGGATGGCTATAAACTAGAAGCAGAAGGAAAAGGCCTTCTTCCATGAGTTTTCCTAGGGACCTAGAGTTCATGACCCCTCTATTCTGCTCTCCCTGCAGAGCCACAGGGATGGGGTAGTGGTTCTGCTAAAGTGGCTTTGACTGGTGAATCTGAAATACCAGCGCTTCAGCTTCCACCTGGTTTTCCTGTCCAAGGCCTTTGAGGAATCCTCCTTCAGTGACCATTTAAAAATCTTCTGATGAGGAGTGATTATTGAGGAAAGGGCAGACTACATCAAATCCACCTTTTCAGAGACAATAGAAGTCTGAGCTAAAAGCAAGGCATAGAGATTGATGCACAGAAAATTTAAGCTCTAAATGGGGCTCTGAAGCTGAAGTGCCAATGTTTCAGATTCACCAGCTGTGACCATGTGTGAAGGGCCTGGAAGAGTTCATGGAATTTAGTATCATAACGTTCAGGAAAAGGCTGGTTCAGAAGTCAGAGAAGGGCCTCAGATTTTTGCTTTGACTGTGTGATCAGTGTTACTTGGGTAAGTTTCCTCCTTTCTGATCTTCATTTTGTTTGCCATCTGGGATAACAACATGCACACATTGTTGTGGGGACAGCAACTTCTATCTGCCTTGTTTCCCCAAAAATAAGACAGTGTCTTATATTAATTTTTTCTCCCAAAGTTGCGCTAGGTTTTATTTTCAGGGGATGCCTTATCTTTCCATGTGCTAGGTCTTATTTTTGAAGGATGTCTTATTTTCAGGCGAACATGGTATATAAAAGGCTAATATGCTAAGTGTCTGACTGTCTGGGTAATGATGTCATGTAGCAACACCCAGATTCCTCTTCCTGGCGACTGGCTTCCTTGCAGTTTCTTCAGCCCAGGAACATGACTTGCTTTATAACCAGGTAGAAACATTTCACACTTTAACTAAATGTCTGTGAAGTGTTTTCCTGTGCCGCATCTCATTTGATACTCCCAGAAGTCCTGGAGCAGGTAGATGGGAGACTTGGTGGAATCCTATTTTCTTTTCATTAGCTGGAAAATGGAGATTTAGAAAACTTAGAAACTTGACCCGAATGAAAAGAAGTAAAAAGTGGTGGACCTTGAAAATGACTTCAGGTTTTCTCACTGTGCGGAGTATAGTCAAACACTGCTGCAGTTTAATATTTTACCCTTTGTTCTCCCTGCATAATCTACAATAACAATCTGCTCTGTGTTCATATTTACTGCTGTGTTGCTTACAATTACCTGAAAGAAAAGTTGTGGTGCTTCACTGGGCTGGAAAAAGTTTAGCTAAACCAGAAAGCAGGTCTAATTAAGCAAGTTTATTCTGTATCTATAAAAGGCTAACTTAACTTGCACATGCGTAATTCATATAAAGCTCTCGCTGGTGTCAATTGTGTGCAAGTGTTTTGATCTGTCATTGTTGATCATGAATTTGGTTGACACTTCTATTATAGAAAAAGGACAAATAGCGATATTAAACTATTTCTTCTAATTAATTTCCTTTCAATGTGCATGAATTGGTGCACCAGGCCATTAGTTTATAAATAAACATGCAGCCCCATGTTTATTTGTAAATGTTGGTGCAGATCATATTAATTCAAATATGCTAGAAAAAATTTTCTCCTAAAATGTTGACTTTTGGAACTTGATTTTTGAAACTAGAATGAAGAGAAACAAGTGAGGAACCCTAGCCCAAATCACTCTCTTAATAATATAATAATATAATAATATAATAATATAATAATATAATAATATAATAATATAATAATATAATAATATAATAATATAATAATATAATAATATAATAATATAATAATATAATAATATAATAATATAATAATATAATAATATAATATAATATAATATAATATAATATAATATAATATAACATAACATAACAATATATAATATAATATAATATAATATAATATAATATATAATATATAATATACAATATATAATATACAATATATAATATACAATATATAATATACAATATATAATATACAATATATAATATACAATATATAATATAATAGTATGATACTATTCATATATAACATAATATAGTAATATAATAATATAGATGCCACTGGCCAGAACGGAGAGGGTTAAGTGAGACCTCCCTCTGCCACCTGTTAGATACATGGGACACAGCTGGACCTCCCTGAGCCTTCAGTTTTCTCGGGAGAAGAATGAGAGTTTTATTTTAGACAATTTGTTATTATGGACATTGGTTTAGCAAGTGATCTCAACCTGGAGGCATTTAGCAATGTCTAGAGATATTTTTGCTGGACACAACTGGAGGTTGCTACTGGCATCTAGTGATAGAGACCATGGGTACTGAAAAATGTCCTAGAAAGGCCTCCATAACAGAGAATTTTCCAATCCAAAATGGCAATACTACCAATGCTTATTAGATTAGTCAATGGTGTGTGTGTGTGTGTGTGTGTGTGTGTGTGTGTGTGTGTGTATGTGTGAAGAAAACTCATTCCAAGATAGGCATGTCTTAGAAGTTTTGTAACTTATTCTTGACTTAAGGAAAAGACAAAAAAGATAACACTTTTGCATGTATTTCCTTATTTTCATAAGGAAAGAGCCTTATGAAATCTAAAGATGCATGGAAGATGTTAAATTTAAACCAAATGTATCACCTGTTTCAAAGGTAACATGCTGTTCTTTGAAAAAAAGAAATAATTTTGTATTTAATTTTAAGACTCTTTTTTACTTAACCCTTCTGGGTTTAATTTAGATTTATTTGCCCGCACCACCATATCATTATTGAAAAAAAAAAAATTCTCTTTCTTTCTCTCTTCCTTGTCTTTATATCATCGTGTAACTAGATTTAGTAATAATTAAGCTTTATCCAGATGGAAGGGTGATGTTTCCTGGCAGAATTAACCACAGATGCTACATGATCCATATGGCCAAGAGAAACATGAGGTTTAGCTATTTTTTAGGTTAGACATATTTTTGTTTATTTGTTTTTTCATTCTTCTTATGAATGCTTAGGTTTAATAAATGAAAATGCCCTTGTTTCTCATTTTTACTGCATTTTTGTGGCATAGAAGTCAGCTAAGAATGACAGGCAGCCATATGAGCAACCTTGCATGTAGGCTACTGATCAGAGAGATGCTGAGGACAAAAATGAATGTCTATTCTCTCTCTCTCTCTCCCTCTCTCTCTCTCTCCCTCTCTCTCTCTCTCCCCTCTCTCTCTCTCTCTCTCTCTCTCTCTCTCTCTCTCTCTCTCTCTCTCTCTTTACTTAGATTTAATTTTGTCTCATTTGTAGGAATAAGAATAGATGCTGGGTAAAATCCAAAGAGGCAGATACTGACTTTGTGTTGTGCCTACATTTGGGTCCCCTTCAAAAGAGCATCTGAACTAACCTGGACTGTCCTTAGAATTTACCTTAATTTCATAGTAATCCACCAGAAGCTGACCTTTTCCTCATTCCAGAGAATATCAAAGACCCAGTCAGTCTTTCTAGACTTTTCTGTCCAATCATTCCATCAATATTCATCAAGTGTCTACCCTGTGTCAGGTATTGCTTAGGTTTTTCCACCACAGCCTATCACATCCTATGTGACCTTGATAATGCATTTAACTCTTCTGTGTTTCAATCTAAAAAAAAACACAAAAACACACAAAAAAAACCCCCAACAAATAACATGGTCAATTATTCATTAATTAATGCACATGCTCGCTTCCACTATGTACTCTACATCTTTGGGTAATAGTAGTCTCACAGGGACCTCCACCAGGCTTATCCTGAGGGTCTCTGAAAGTGTGTATTTGGTAGATGAGTCTACTCTAGGAGATGTTTTTCTGGGTTATTTCCCCTTGTTTTGGCCTCCCAATGGGTTCAAGTATGTGGATTGTGACTCCCTGAGCATATTATGATCTGGTGGTCCTGACTGCTGCCATACATTTTGCATAATCACCTTTAATTCAAAATTTCTTGGAAGTCTAAAAATAGTGTATCCTTTTGCTTATTTTTATACCCCTAACACGGCTGCCAACTTTTGCTTGTAGTGAAATATACATTAAAACTGATATACCAGAATGGTATTAATTATAGGACCCTGAATAGTAACAAAGGCTGCATCACAAAAATTACTAGTTAACTACATACAAATAGTGCTTGCTGTCAGATCTTTAGAGTTAAAATTGGGACTAATTTGGGCCCAACTGATCTTGTACAGTGACAATGTTCAGAGCTGCTACAGTATATTCTGCAATAACTAGTGATGTGAGGAAGTTAATGTAAAGAGCAAGGACTATAAATACAGGTCATTGGGTGGGAGGTCAAGTTTCTCATCCTCTCTGGTTATATTGTCCTTATCTGTATATGAAGTATCCAAAAGAAAACACAGTTTTAGAATGCCACTGGGAGGAGCAACTCGTTAAAGTATTTGGAGTGTGTTGAGATTTTTACATTATAAATAACTAACTGCTGATCTTGATTCTATCATCAAGCTGCAACAATAGCTGTGGTGAAATTAAGTAAAGTTTAGATTTTTTTCCAGCGATCAAGGCTTCTGACCTGTTTTTCTCAAGAAAAATTCTTTTGTAAAGAAAGTTAATTAAATCCTTGAGAGAAATAATGATTTCTTGCAGAGGCAAAGGAAAGACCAAAGGTGATATTGTAAGGTGACAAAAGTTCAATCAAGTTAAATCAGAATTGCCCCTGGATCTGAAGAAACTTCATTTCTAACAAGAAAACTGTTCCTATAATCTAAGAGGTATGTAAAATTTAATTTCTTGGTAAAATGAATGAATAAACAGAGTTTCATGTGCTGTTTCACAAAGTTGTTTAAATAATGTGGACATAGTTTCTTGATCTCCTTCTAAAAGCATATTTGACAAACACACTTTACATTAAACATTAACGGAAAATGCTTGAGAGGTTTTTATCAATTGCTAATGAAGATACTGTTTGTAATTTTTTCCCCCTGATAGTAGCGTTGCTTTTTAAGGTTCCTGGTTTGATTAACCATCCCAGAATAACTAAGCCAATACATCCCATGCCCAGTTGGAAAAACTCTGATCTCATACGAAGCTTTGTAATCTCCAATGAATGAGTTAAATTAATGTCTTCACTAGTGGGAATGTGGGGAGTGTACAGCTTTGGTAATCATGGGCTCATGTTCAGAGCAAGGAGCTTGGGAGGCTGAAATACTTGCTTAATCAAGACAGATCTTATTTTTGTCGAATAAGAAAGGAAGGCACATTTTCCAAAGAAAAATGTTTTTTACTCACGAGGGTTCCTTCCAGGACCACAGGTCTATTTTCTTTTTTCTGGAACTTCCTACATCTATGTGAACAATTGTAGACATTATTTTTTTTTGGAACTTTCATAACCTCTGAAGGTTATGAAAGGGGTCTGCATTTTGCAAAGAAAATGGGTTAAAATTAAGAGAAAACATTCATTTTAGTTTTGCTGTTGCTCCTTTTGAAGATAACAGTGCTTTTTATTGTTCCCTTCTGGCTGCATTCCTTTGTCTATAGCTACAGAGTGGGACTCTTCTTACCAGGAGTTAAAGGATGTCCTTGACTGCAGCACCAATTCTAATCAGGAGAGTTTTATGAGGTACTGATTTTGTTCTAATCCCCAGTCTCTGATCTGGAAATTTGACTCCTATGTAATCATCATTATACCTGAGTTCTGTCTGAGTGATTCTGAACCATGGATTCTGATCTTTGAAAAAGAGATGATATTTATAAAGCACTTGCCTGTGTTCTTCAAGAACCTGGGAGCCTGCAAAGTTCTGCTACTAAACATTAGATTTTGTTTGGTGCTCTCAACCTTCTTGCTTACTTCCTGATGCCATAAGATTATCCAGACAGTCCTGGCACAAATCTCATAGAGATGGCATCTTCATTTACGGATGATGGGCCCATGAGGTAGGTCAATGTCAGTGTTTTTGCATGAGTGATCCCAGGGCTGCCTTCATCAGAATCATGTGGGATACCAATTCAAAAATTAAACATTCTCACCCTTCAAGAGCCTCCCTGAATCAGAATCTCTGGAGATACAGTCCAAAATTTAGTATTTACACAAGCTGTTCAGCACATTGGGATTAGAATGCATATCAGAGCACGAGCCATGGATTATATAAAGAAAGCTTCATCTGAGAAAAGGATGCACAAGAAAGAAGTGTTGTGTACATTGACTTGCCCTTGACCACAGAGTCTTGAAGGAGTAAAATAAATGTTCTCTTGTGATCAAAGACATAATATTAATCAGAACAATGAAAATGGCAATACATTATGAACAAAAGATTTGCACAGAAATAAGTATGGATCCTTCTATTTGAGACAACTCCCAATAGTCTCCTTGAGTATATGGTTGAAGAGAGCCCATAGAACATTATTGCCATTGAAATCCACAGTCTTTTTTAAAAACAATATTTTTTATTGATATTTTTACAGAGAGGAAGGGAGAGGAATAGAGAGACAAAAACATCGATGTGAGGGAAACATCGATCAGCTGCCTCCTGCACACACCCCCCCGTCCCCGCCCACAACCAAGGTACATGCCCTTGACCTGAATCAAACCCAGAACCTTTCAGTCTGCAGGCTGATGCTCTATCCACTGAGCCAAACCAGCCCAAACAAAATCCACAAGCCTTAACACACTTTCAAATAAAAAACACACAACTGAGCAAGAAAAGTGAATAATGCTATTTAGAATCCATCCCTATAGTATAATTAGGAGGTATAAATGCTATAAACTTAAATAAATAGCTAGATTTAGAACATGAACCCCTATACACATGCTGGAGCAACCAAGTAGGAGTGAATAGAAAAGTGAAGAGGAAAGCCCATCAGATGGGGAAATGATGGAAACCATTCCTGAAGAGGAGTGGGTGACTGGGAATGGCAATCTAGTGATGAAGGAGACTAGATAGCAAGAGGTGAAGCAAGAACTAACAGATACAGAAGAGAAGCACAAGATCATAAGCTATACCAAAGCCTTCCCAGCAAAAAAAAAGAGAGGGAGCTTTATGTAACTACTGGAGGCCTGGTACATGAAATTTATGCACCAAGCTGGGGGGTGGGAAGGGTCTGCACCCTCTCCATTTTGGGATCCCTTTCACAACCCAGAACCACTGGCTCCTAACCGCTCACCTGCCTGCCTGTCTGATGCCCCTAACTGCTCCCCTGACAGCCTAATGGTCCTAATTGCTCTCCCCTGTAGGCCTGAACATCCTAATTTCTCTCCCCTTCTGGCCTGATCCCCCTAAGTACCTAACTGCTCTCCCCTCCTGATCTAATTCCCCTAACTACCCATCTGTTCTCCTTCCCTTTCTGTGCCCTTCGGATCCCCAGTGCAGGTGTGCTGAGAGCTCTCTGCCATGGCACAGCCCCCATCCTGATTGGTTGTTAAGTAATGGCATTCTGGACAATTTGTATATTCCTCTATTAATAATATAGATACCAATGGAAGAGTGTGTGTTTGAATTAAGATGCCTAAACTCTGTGTGCATTTCTACATTCAACTGTTCTTGTTGGTCTAGAAACAGCAACATATATTTTAAAATAATTGAGAGAAAGGAAGAAGCTTTAGAAAACAGAAAAAGAGCACACAAGAACTACAAAATATAAAAATGTTTGTCAAACATATAATTCAGATTCCAGAGAAGCTTTTAGAAATAAGGCAGAAGCATTAGTTGTTCTAAAACTGAAAAAAGGCATCCACCCACAGATTTAAGAATCTGTACAAAAACAAAATAAATCACAAAGCAAGATGAGTAAAATAAACAAACATCTTGATATATCATATTCAAAAAAAAAATTTAAAAAGACAGGATCCAAGAGGCAGCCAGAGGGGAACAATACAAAACACTTCAAAGGAGCAACAGTAAAACTAAAAGCTGATTTTAAGCAGGAACAGGAACCAGGAGACAATAGAATTACATCTGCATCTTTAAATTGCTGAAAGAAAATAATGGCTACCCTAGAATTATCTGTAGAGTGATCACACCCTTCAAAAAATGAGGCAAAATAAACATGTGTTCAGACATACAAAATGAAGAGAAATAATTACCAGCAGATTTTTACTAAAAGAAACTCTAAAAGGCGAGTTCTTTACAGTGAAGGATTCTCCTTATAGATTGAAGCCAGGAGGAAAGAAATGCAGGCAGAAGGAAAGGGTGAATCATGTGAGTATAAATTAATATTGATGCTATAACTCATAAATAATACTATCCCATGGATTTAAAATGTATGTGTAATTTACATACATGACAACAATAACACTCAAAGGCACTCCAAATGCTTAGCATTATCATAGAAGTAGTAAACATAATAATTCAAATTAAATTTTATGTCAGGGATGCAAATTTCTGTCTTTGGGTTGCTTGTAAAAGAATAATAAAGGAATATGGAAATAACAGGACAATAGAAGAAAACAATAAAATATTGGATTATTCAAAATAAGTCTAGAAAGAAAGGAAAAAGGGAAATAATGTATCTATATTTTACCTTCAAGTAACGTCATGGGGCCTGACAACAGTATATTTCCATTCCTCCCGGAATCTGTACTATTGTTTCATATACTTGTATTTTATTTCTACTAATGTTATAAACCCCACAGTACATTACAGTTAATTCTACTTTAAATAGTCAGTTACCTTTTTTGAGAGGTGTAACTAATAAATGTAAAAACCCTTTACATTTACCAATGGAATTGCATTCTTGGCATTCCCCATGCCTCTGTGTGGGTCCAGACCTCCAACTGGCACCATTTTTTCTTTGCTTGAAGTACATCTGTAGCTTTGCTTGCAGTGTGAGTTTTCTGGTGACCAATTCTTTCTGGTTTTGTTCATCTAAAAAAAAAAAAATCCTATTTCTCAGTAATTTTTGAAGATATTTTTAGAGAGTAAAGGTTTATAAGTTGACAATTTTTTAAGTATTTTAAAGGTATTTCTCTCCTTTGTTTCTAGTTTCTATTGTTTCTGATAGGAAATTTTTTCTTGTCCCCCCATTGTCTTTAAAGTACCTTTTCTCTCTGGTTGCTTTTAAGATTTGGTTCTTAAATCTTTGGATTTACAGTTTTCATCACATTTGGGAAAATGTTGGCTGTTAATACTTTGAGTAATTTTTTCTGTTCCTTCCTTGGAAATGCCCCACCCCCTGAGACACACATGGCTCTCCTTTCCTTTGGCTACCAGTTAGGTATTTGACTAATAAAAGTTGCCCCTCTATTCATTAAAAAAGTTCTCCATTTCTAATTGGGTTTCATTTTTTAATTGTTTTTCTGTCTTGAGATTCTTTAGTTTTTGTTTTCTTCTGCACTATCTAATATTTTATTAATGTCACCCTGTATTGCTTATATAATGTATAGTACTCGGATCTTTAGAAGTTTGATTTGGTGTTTTTTTATAACTTCCATGTTTCTACTCAACATGCTTATCATTTTTGCAGGTTCTTGGACATGTGGTCTCCAGTCACACAACTATTTTGACTGTATCTGCGTCTGCTAATTCTATTTCTGAGCCATTTTTGATCAACTGACTTTTCATTGTGATTTGTCCTTTCTGATCATGTACTTTGCAGAGGTGGGTTTTTATGTGAAGTCACCTTAGGATGAATATTTTGTATTTCTATAAGTACTCTTGAGCTGTGTTCTTCGAGGCAGTATAGATAGCCAGAGAGAGTGAGGTTCTTTCGGAACTTGCTTGTAAGTTTACCTGGGTGGGGTCAGAATAACACTGGTCTAGACTTAATTTTCCCTGGGTATTGGCCATGATCTCTCTTAGTACTCTAATGGCTATTCTGTGAATGATGAGGTTTTCCACTGTGGTTGGTGGGAGCAGGCACTCTGTCCAGCCTGTTGGAGACCTGGGTGCTGTAACCTCCAATCCTATAGGATCTTTTACCACTTCTTTCTGGAAGTTTCCACACACACATGTGGAATCACTATTCAAATGACTGAGCAGACCATCTGCAGATTGCTGCATGAACTCTGCCCCCAAAACACCTGAACTCCTTGAGCTCAGAGTCTGTCTTTAGCTGGAACTCCGCTTGTGTCTCTTCCTGTGCTGCAGCCTCTGTGCTTGGTCCAGACATTTAGCTGAGCCATCACAGGGCTCTCCGAATTCACTGCTTTCTGTCTCTTATTAGTAGATATCTCTGCCCTTTGTTGTCTCGTGTCCAGGGTTTTGAAAAACATTGTTTAATGTATCGATCATGTCAGTTTTTCTCCTCAGGCTAGAGTATAAGTTCAGCCCATGCTATTCCATCTAGACTAGACGCAGAAACCTCTCCATAAACACATTGGTGAATAAATGAAAAGCCAGGGGAAGTGTTTGCAATTTATCACTATATCAGAGGAATAGGGTTGGTGTTATTCTTATTGAAAGAATTTTAGAACTCATAAACACATGTTTAGCTACAAAAAGACAAAACAGAGGCAATGTTTATAAATAGCATTTTTTTTGGAGAAGTTGAAATCCTAATGTCCAAAGGGCAAAGAGAAAAATACTTCACTTTGATATTTATTAAGCACACACAAATTTAAACAGCAATGGAATCCCACTTTTCTCCACCTCTAATTTGACAATGGGAAGCTTTATACCCATTACTGATGAACATGTGGAAAAGAGACAATCTTATACAATACTCAGGAAATCTAACTTGTACAATTTTGGAGAAATACATAAATAAAAATATTGTTTTCCACAGGTCCAATTATTCACATTAGAATTTCCCTAGTAAAAATATTGTTCATATTGCAAAGGGGCACATTGAGATTTTGTTTATAAAAATCAATTTAGATAAATACATTTTGTCTCAAAGTAACACATTCAATAAATAAACTGGTATATCTATAAAATAAGATACTGTGTCATTAATAATAAGGATATATATATATATATATATATATATATATATATATATTTCTGACTTGAGAATATTTTGTTAGATAATAATGGGTAAAAGACCAACATGCAAACAAGAGTATGACATGATTCCTTATATAAATATGTTTGAATATATAGTGTGTGTCACTGTGGATGAAAGTATATCTGAATGCATGTACATGTGTGTAAATATATATGTATATCTAAGTGGGCATGTCTCTGTGTGTGTGTGTGGGGGGGGCCGGGGATTTACTATGTATGAGTTGTTTTGTGCCAGTGATTTTCAACTGGTGTGGCACAAGAACTTTTAAAACATGCGTTGCCTGACTACTAAGTCAGGTACATTGACCTCTTTTCCCTTAAATAGTTAAATAAAAAAAACAGACAACAGTCAACACAATAGCCTTTTAGTGTGAATGCCTTGTCTTCAAGCATAAATATATAGGTCATATAATAGAGTTTCATTTTATTGATCACATCACATTGGTTAACCTTTGGTACCAAAATTCTTTATATGAAAGTATAGAGACATGATTATTTAAAAAGTCACTTTGGAGCAAAAAGGGTAGGTAATTACTACTATTATTATTTTTAAATCAATCAAAATTATACCTATTTTTTTTTTCAGATTGGCTAAAAACATATTTTTTTCGTGTGCTGCAGCATTTCAGCAATTAATTTATCTGTACCATGAGATGAAAAAGATTGAATTGGTGTATGTGAATGGGGGAGTATGTGTGTGAGTGTGTGTGAGTTTTATATCCTTTATATTTTGTCTGTATTTTTCATAATGAGCATGTATGTCCTTCTCATCACAGGATAAACCATGAAGTCCTTCCTCAGGGAGAAATAATGTTGATAACCACGGAACACTGCACTCACAAGGAGACCTAACCCTTGTAAGTTAGTGGAAATATAACCCTGAAGAGGGATGGTATAGTCTTGAGATCTAATTATAAAAACAGGGAGTTGACTCAAGAGCCAGAATGTAAGGTACAAATGATCAAAGTCAGTGCAGAAACTTGGACAGAGAACAAAGCTTACGATGGAGGAAGAAATCTCAGAGGAGGATAACAGCCTAATCAAAGTGCCCTTCTCCCATCATTCTGAAGACAGTCTGGAAATTTACTTGGAGTTTAGAATCACTCAGGTCCAATTCAAAACCCTCTCTCACTGCAGCCCTTTCGAGCCATGCCCGTCTGGGTTGTATCTCCAGGAGATGTGTACAAAACAATATGTATCAGGCACTCAGCATGGCACCTAACTGGAGAAAGTCTTCTATGATTGGGCACTGTCACCTCTAGAGGTGGCATAAAACCAGAGGAAAAGATTCTTGTATCAGCCAACTCACCAGGCCCAAGGTTATATGTGGTTTCCATCAACAGGACCTATAGCTTTGTTACGTAGTTATAATTTCTGTGGGTGATGGTATGAGCTTGTACTCCATTGGAAAAATTGAGGCATGGAATCTATATAACCCTTTCCAGAGTTTCTGATACTTTTCCCCTCAAAGCTTGAGGGATCAGCACAAAGGACAGAATCTGCATGACACATTGTACTGTCCCTGCCATGAGTCAGCCTATTTCTAGATTCTGCTGCTCAAAGAGGATTCTCTATCCCTACTCTATCTTCCCATGTTGCTGGCCCACTTAGTCATCCTTTCTGTTCATACTGAAAGGGTTTCCTACTAATTCTCAGGTATTTCCTACTAATTCCTTGCTCCCATATTTGCCCAATAGTCAATACATCAAGAAACCAATAGTCAATTAATTTTTTGCCCAGTGGTGGCTTTCAATTTTCTATATGATAGTAGCTTGTCTTGATGGAAGGGTAGGAGAGGGGACAGGGGACTCTTTCTAGCTGTGAGTACAGTGTTTTTACTTGGAATGTATGCTTACCATGATTGCCTGATTGCATTGACCAGGTTGTATGTATCTAAAGCCCTCTCTGCCTCTCTTTGCTATTTTCTCCCAATTTGGTGCATAGGAGATGATATGCACATTACAGAGAAGAACAAAACAGATTAGCACTTCAGAACACACATGTTGGCTGTTGAAAGACCTCCAAAGAATGGTTGGGTGGTGCATCTTAGACTGTTTGTGCTCAGCAAAACTCATTAATCTTGTGAAAATGGCATCTCAAGAAGGCAATGAGGGAAGAGAGGGTGTTAACTGCTGTGGGTGGGTGAACAAAGACAGGAGGAAGCCCTCAGCAGGTGAACCCTCTGCCTGGTCCCAGTGATTACCTTCTTAAGACTCATAAAAGACTGGCCATCAGAAGGCCAGACTAGGTGACCACACTGCAAGTGTTGAGGTTATTGGAAAAAGAACTGAAAGAAGAAATGTGAGAGCCCTCCTCAATGAAATTCCACAGACATTCCACCAAAAGAAGAGATGTAGAGAGGACAAAGGTCCATCAGCAGAAGAAAGAAAGCTCTTTCCAGGTCCCTTGAATAGTGAGTGCCCTGAGTACTGCTGATGGCCTGGGGTGGGAAAGGAGGGCAGGGAGCATCATCTGCATGTGACCTTCATCCTGACCCACTGCAGATTGTATGACATCAGTAGTGAGTAGGATAGTGCCAACAAGGTGCAAGGCAAGACTTGCAATTTTCTTGCATTGAAAATTCCTTGTGCTAGGGATGGCTGGTGAACCCCAAGATCATTGTAGTTGGAAGGATCAGGAAGCCTGTGGCAGGGCTGATCACACCACAGAATCCAGGAGACCCTTTGGGGGAGACTGTGTGACCCTAAGATTGATCCATAAAGATAGAAACACCGACCTTCACTGCCTGGCTGAAGGTTTCTGCATCCTGGCAAAGTTCTTGGAGCCAGGTGATCCTGGCTGGTGATTTAATTCCTTTGTGAGTCAGGTTTCCCACCTCTGAAATGGTTCCAAGTACTATAATAATGATACTGACCTCATAGCTTATAAAGTGCAGCCATGCGTGAATGCACTAAGAACAGGGCAAGGCTTCCAATAAGCACTGGGAAAATACTCGTTATTATAGGTATTATTATAATTGTACCTGGTTATTATGAGCACACACCCTACAGTTTTTGGCTTTGCTATTCCTTCCTGTGTGACCTTGGTCAACTTAACCTCTTTGTGCTTTTTTATCTGTAGAATGGCATCTTGATACCTAATTTGAGATAAATGCTGTGGATGTCCTGCTTTCCCTGGCGCCCCCCTGAGCTGAGATGACTGAGAGGCAAAGAAAACATGCCAGCAGCCTCTTTTTAGGGCTTTTGTTCTTACAAGCCTGCTGGAAAACAAATCAGTTTCACTAAAAAGGGATGTTGACAGGAAGCCAGGAAGACTGGTCAATAACCTTAATTGCTCTAACCACTCACCCTCTAGTTGAGACATTGTTAGCTGAAGCAGCCTCCCCCTTGTTTGTCCCATGTAAGTTTCTGTTATTTCCTGCCTAAGGGCTACATGTAAATTTCTGTTTATATTGCCTGAGATGTTTTCCCCAAAGCCTTAATAAAAGGGGATGGCAGGGCCAGAGCAGTGAGTAGTTCTCCCACTAGAGTTGGACTACCACCTGGCCGCCCATATTGCCAAATTGAATTTCTTCAAATATTTTCGTTTGTGTGCGGCCCTTCTCCAGAGCCCAAACCCTGAATTGGAACTCTTTCCACGCAGGTGAAAGAGATTCCTGCACAAGCCCCTGAACATCAGTAGCCACTTTTTCAAGTTCAGGGCACCAGACCCATGAGACCAGCGTGGATGGCAGAAGTGAGGCAGGTGTTGCAATGCATGACTTAATCATGGAGACACAGAGCTTCATCATCATCCACGGCAGCAGGGGGCCAGAGGTGCGCAGGTGCTTCTTCAGCTCACAGGCGCTTCCTGTTTCTCCTATGACATCACTCACGACCTGGTGTAAGCGTGGGATATCTCATAAGAGAAACCTGGTCATAAGTCCTGTTAATAGGACTTTGGGGAGTGGAAAACACAGAAGTCAGCTCTGCCTCATACCTTTATGTCCACTTAGTTATTTTTCTAATTTTCCTAGTTACACTCAATCTTGTGCTGAAATGATTTCTCCCCTTTTGTTTTTCTTCTCAAAATCTAGCTGACTTAAGCAGTTTGTTCCTAGTTCATTAGCTTCTTTCATTTCTGCTCACTAACCTTGATATCATTTCCCTCTTCCTTCCTTGTAGATTACCCCACTCATCACTGCTTCCCACCTTACTATCGTAGGTTAGGCACATAGGGAGGAATCAATAAGCGGTGATTAGATATTATTTAAACAGAAAGCAATTATGGCAGACAGGAAAGTTTTAAAAAGAGCTAGAAAGATTCAGCAAACTAAAGTTCATTAGAAGGTATCCTGTATCCTACTGGGTTCCATGTCATGTAAGAGAAAGAATTTTAACCAGAGGTTCTGCAGTTAGGATTCTGGCTTTAAATACTGCTAATGAGATACATGGCTCAGTCTCAGTCTCTCCTCACTTGAAATGGGAATGATGAATCTACTACTCAGGATATGACATGATGAGACAGTCAGTACTTATGTGAATTGCCTGGGTTAGGGTAGGGCTTATCCAATGTCAGTGGTGAAGTATGGTAGCAACTATACTTGGGTAAAAACTGCTGTTTGAATTTTAACCATACTATTCTGGCTTCTGCATGCACTTACTTGCTTAAACAATAGGGTAGTTACCTCAGCTTCCAGACTGAGACCTGGAAACTCACAAAGGTAATTTTCCTGTGCTTGTGAACCAGAACTATAGGAAATAGATTCCCACTGACTCAGTAGCTCCAGAGTAGAAACTATAGATAACCTTTAGAGATTACTAACTCTACTTGATTCTGCTTCTGTACTATCTGCTTTTGCATGATAAGTCCACATTCCAACGTCCAGCAGGATGTGGCTGGGAAGCCCTTTAGAATTTAGAATTTAGAACAAAGGAAAATTGTTGTGGTTTAGACCTTTAAAAAGACGGCCGACACCTGGAACAGTGCGGTTGTGAGGGTGGACTCCACCTGCATGTGGTGCTCTCACGGCCTCTGCTGGCCAGCTCAATAAATTCTTGCCTGCTTTTTAAAAATCAATTAGCAGTCCCCGGTGGTCTTATTTTGACTCTAGGGTTCAACCCCATAACAAGTGGTGCCCTGCTGTCATTGGCAGTCCTTCCTGCTGAGTTTGGCCTCAGCTCCTAAAAGCTGCCTTATAGAATCACACCTTTGGTTCCAGAGGAAGAGTCTTATTTTGGTGAGACAAGGAGGATTGGATAACAATCTGTGCTTATGGCTCCTCAGCTAATCCTGAAATATGGCACAAGGCAATCCAAAGGCCATAGAATGGCTGCAGCTTAATCTCCCTTGAGTGAGGAACCTGGAGCTGTTCATGGCCAGAACCCACAGAACTTTCCTATATGATAAAGTGTAACAAAGAAGCTGAAACAATGAAGATGATGACTTGACTTCTGTGAGACAAGTTAACAGACAATGCTGCATAACAAGTGATGAATGCTAATTTTTAAGTTTCAGGTGAGTGTCTATATACTGTTCATTTGCTTCCTGAATCAATCATAAATACATCTTTTGAACAACCTGGGATGTAACCTCAAGACTTTTCTGATTTCAAGTTGAAGAGCCTGTCCTGAAGGAATAATCAAGTTTTGCTTCAAAGATGTATGAGCAATATTTATGGGCTTTAACTGTGAGATGATAGCTGTGACTCTTAGAAAATAATATTTTATATCATAGAATTCTGTTCAGTCGGGTCGAAATTGCTACCTTTTATCTTAACTGTATTGGAGTAGAATGCCACATCTGGTAAACTCTAGTCTGGTACTACTGATCTTTTTAAAATGGTATTCACTTATATGTGTTCAGTAATTTACTTTTTGCATGTGATATGTAACAGGCCTGTGCGGCCTGTGCTAGTTCTGAACATTTAAAAGTGAATAAGGAGTGGATGCTGCCGTCAAGCACCAGTGTCTAGGCTGGGAGTGAGACAAATGAACACAGACACTGGCTCCTAGAACACAGAAGTCTGCCCAACCACCGTGGAGTCCCCCGGGAGGAATCATTTCCGACATTGGCTCTGTATTTAAATGCTACTGACAAAGAGGACAAGATAATCAGACTTAACATGATAAATAGTACTTTTAACAGTGGTATTTGTTGTACATAGTACATGTGAGTTATATTTGCTATTTTAGATGCTGCTGTTTGCATTTTGGATTTGTTGCCAGAAGGCCAGGGGATTGGGAGACTGGGTGAAAAAGGTAAAGGGATTAAAATGAACAAATTGGTAGTTAACAAAATATTCACAGGGATGAAAAATACAGCATACAAAATTGAGAAAAATCATTTGCTTTTTCCCCCTTTAATCTGTTAATGATGTGAATAACATTTATAGACTTTCTAATATTAAACCCTACTTTAATTCCTGCAATAAGTGCCCTATATACATATGGATTATCATTTTTTATATGCTTCTGGATTCAGTTTGCTAATATTTTACTTAAAACATGTTGAAATAGGGTTTAGGAGTGAGTTTGGACTATAATTTTTCTCCCTTTTTGTATGTGTGTGAGTGTGTGTGTGTGTGTGTGTGTGTGCACACACTTACTGTTCCTTCAGTATCAGGGTATACTGGTCTCACAGAATAGTTGAGGGACATTTTTTTTTCCTTATGCTCTGGGAGAGTTAATGTAAAATTAAAAGCTTGGTAATACATGGTAACCTGATACTCTCTCTGCAGAAAGATTTTTAACTACTACTTCAGTTTATTTGGTCATTTAATGTTAGTCAGACTTCTCTTGATTCAGTTTTGCCAAGATATGTTTTCCTAGAAATTTTTTATTTTGTTTAAATTTTCAATATCATTGTTGTAAAGTTGTTTATGCTTTATTTTAATGTGTTGTAGCTGTAGGTATGCCTACTTTCACTCTTAATATTGCTTATTTGCCTTCTCTTTTATTCTGTTTATCAGTTTTATTAGATCTTATTTATTTTATTAACCTTATAAAATTCAACTGTTGGCTCTATCTTCTCTATTAAATATTTATTTAATTAATTTCTGCTCTCCTCTTTATTATCTCTTTACATTTATTTTATTTGGGTTTATTCAGTGATTCACTTTTTAAATTTTCCCCCTAATTTTTTAAGTTGGATGTTTAGCTCATTAAAATTCAGAGTTCCTTTCTTTTAATAAAGGAGTGTAATACTAAATTATTCCTTTTAACAATGTTACTTTATTTGCATCTCAGAAGTTTTAATGTTGTATTTTCATTATCCATTTCCAAGCATTTCTAAATTTCTATTATAACATTTTCTTTGACCCATGAATAATTTAAAGCAGTTCTTTTTATTTTTGAAATATGTTAAGGACTTTTATTTTTCTTATCACACTCTAACTTAATTGCATCATGGTCACACACCATAATCTGTACAATACAAAGTATTTGAACTCTGATGAGACTTGTTTTATGTTCTTGTGCATGACCAAAATTTTAAATGTCCTTGGTGTGTTTGAGATTAATGTCATTCTTTAATTCTTTGGGTGCAGAATTCTACAAAGTCCATTAAACATGCTGGTTAATTGTTTTATTAGTCAGGGTTTTGCAAAAAAACAGAACCAATAGGGTATCTATTGAGGAGTTTATTACAGGGCCTGGCTCACAGTCAGGGAGACCAGGAAGCCCCATGCATGGTCTGCTATCTGCAAGCTGGAGAACCAGAAAAGGCAGTGGTGTGATTCCCTGAGTCCAAAGGCCTGATAACTGGGAGCTCCAATATCTAAGAGCAGAAGATGGATATCTAACTCAAGAATACAAAGAATTTGCCCTTCCTTCACAGTTTTGTTCTATTCAGGTTCTCAGTGCTTTGGATGATGCCAACCCACATTGATAAAGGCAATTATCAGTCTACAGAATAAAATGCAAATCTCTTCCAGAAATACCCTCACACCCAGAAATAATGTTTTACCATAATTTGGACATCCCTCAGCCCAATCTAGTTGACACATAAATACTCATCCCAAATGTGTTGCTCAAATTTTCTATTTCTCTGATCATTTTGTCATGCTTGACCTGACAATACTGAGGAAGTTCTGTTGGATGATCATACTCTGATGGTAGATTTTATATTGAGGAACATTTTATAGATGTTTAAAATAGTTGAATTCTTTTGTTAAAAATTATTTTATGACTCCTCTGTACCTGAATGCTTTTTGCCTTCAAGTTTATCTAAATTGCTATTAATACAGTGACCCCAACTTTCTTTTGATAAGCATTTGCCTACTTATACTTTCCTGTCTTTTTACTTTTACAATTTTTGTGTCTTTAAGTTCAGATGTGTCTCATATATACATGTACTTGTATTAAAAGTCTAACCTGCAAATAAATCTCTAGGACCAGAGTGCTGGCTGGAAAACGGAACAATACTTAAAGAAAGAGAAAGTGGCCATTTTACCCCAGTCCTGTGATAAATTTCACTTGCTTACAATCCAATCTAAGTTTGGTTGAGTCTGAACTGATACTGAGACATACTTCCTCCCACATGCAGGAAGACCCAGGAGGGGAGAGGACATGTTAAACTGAGGTTGGGGCCCAGCTGTGAGGAGCTGCAGAAAGTGAAGGGCCAAGGCAGGGGCTGATACTAATGAATTCTCGAGATGATAATAATGATGGTGCTAAATGTAAGGTTTGCTTCAGCTCAGTTTTATGGTCTTTGTGGCAACCATACTGGGCTGAGAGTGTTGTGGTCATGACCGAGAAGCCATCTAGGTCAAGTCCTAGAGATTTGGGCATTGACTATCTGCCAATGTGCTCCAGTTCAGACCCAAACTATTCAGCGACCCTGAACAAAATAAACGAGGTTTCTAGGAAGTCAGTGGGAGCAGAGCATGCCAGCCTCAGGGCGGCATTTGGCCTACTTTATTCCATTTAAATGTGTCTAAGCTTTTGATTCTGCAGTGTAAATAAGGAGTTAGAAAGTTTGCTATGTTTAAATTGTCTTATGCCTTTTGTTCTTTTTGTCTTTTCACAAGGACTTTCTGCATTGCTGTCTTTGATTTTCCTCTCAAATCATCTCGTCTTAATCACAGTTCATACAATAGGAATCTTCCAGAGCTGCAAGGAATTTCTGTTTAAGTGTGAATTTAGAAAAACCTGATTCAAGGCAACTAATTACATTGTATAAGAATTTAGTTGAATTCACCTTCAATAAAAGATTCAGATAAAGTTGTTAAATGAGCTCAAGCAGAGCAGAATGATCCCAAAAGAAAAAAACAACAACAATCACAGCCCATTTTGAGTGCTCAGTGTAAAGGCTAAAACACACAGCTTGAAGGAAAGGGGAAAAGTGGGCTTTCTTCATTCCAATTGCACACAGCATTTGCACTTGCACCCATGTGGAACTGCATAAAGTGGAAAAGTACCTGATGCACATCCTTGCACCAACACTGACAAAGTCATCATTTCTGGGAGGTAAAATCTACATACACCATAAGCTTAACACCTACATTTGGAGGTTGCTCTAACATATCTCCTGAGTCTCGCCAGGAGAAAATGCAGAGTTCTGCTCTCTCTTTCCTCTCTTTACTGCAAAGCAACTAGATGTCATTTGATTAGTAATGCTTAGCCTTGATTGATGTTCCCTGCACAGGACCAGAGATAGAGTGTTCCTACTCAAAATGTTCTCCATTGCAGCAATGCCTGGGGGCACCCAACTGGAATGTTCACAGGATCCCACTTAGGACTCTCCCCAAATTAACACTCAACTTTGCTCCCAATCCAGGGCCAAGTGAGTGTTTCCCATCTTTGGATGAGCTTTGGACAACTGCTTCATTTTACCCCATGAAGGAGCTCTGCACCTTCCTCTCCTTAGTGCTCCTGCCTTCCGTTATAGACCATCAGCTGCAGGGATCAGGTGCAAATAGAATTGTGTAGCGTGCAATTGGGCACTGAAATCATTTCTGGTCACTGCTCAGATTATTCAGGTGCACCCATGCACACTGGACCAACCTTGTATTCAGTTCAGGTTCTGGTGAGTATATTCAGGAGAGAGTTTAGAAACTTGGTGAAGGTTCTTAGATCATTGGGAGGCCCCAGTGGGCAACCTTGAGGGGACAGGAACTGGCAGATGAGGCGGTCAGGTCACTTAGAAGGACCCATTGTGCAGGCTGTGTTCAGTATGCCACTGGATAAGGTCCTAGCGTGAGGTCCTCGCCTTTTAGAATCCTTTGGTAGTGCTCATGGCAACTTTTAAAAGGGCAGAGTACTAGCAACAGGTGGAGCTGATGGTTCTGTTAGACCCATGCTGACTGGCCCTGCCTGTCTCTTGTACTTTCCTTCTTCTTCCTCTTGGCAAGTCAAATAAAAGAACAAAGTTAAAGGTGAAAATGGCTCTTCAAAGAGAAGAGAGAGCAGATGTGACTTCTTTCACTACTCCCTGGAGGTGAAGGCTCCACTTGAGAGAATCTGAGTTCCCAGCTGATGAAGTCAGGCCTAGGGGTTCAGGTTTACAAGAAATAGCCCATGAGTCAATTAGCACCTCAGCCTGTGTCCTTGACGCTAATTTATTTGTGTGCTCCCAGGCTGTTTCTTTGTATGCTTCCCATAAGGATCAATTATCACTTACTCCCAGTCTTAAGAAAATCACAGCTGAGTGAAGGAAATTCAGTTACTGTCCCTGTCCACTGGTCAGTTGACACCTTTAACAAAAGTCATACTAACAATGTTAGCCTTCTGAGTGCTTTGCAGCAATAAAAAAGGCAATAAGAACAACTAGATATTGAATCCATTTCTTAAAATTTAGGTCTGTGGTAAGCAGCTCTTAAAAAATAGTTGATTTTTTTAACATTCAATCTTGATTTTCATTAAATAATAAAATGATCCCAACTGAACCTAAGTCAACTCAGTCAACTTAATTTACTTTGTTTTCTTTTTCAAAATATAAATTGTTGTATTTTTCCTATATATATATATATATATATATATATATATATATATATATATATATACAGGAAAGATGAGAGAGAGAGAGAGAGAGAGAGAGAGAGAGAGAGAGAGAGAGAGGAGAAAATGATGGTCAGATGCTGATTTTTTAAATAAGGAAAAATACAATTTTGTTCAAAATAAACCCTCCTGAAATTTGGCACCATGGACAAAAAGACTTAGAACCTTAGACATATTTTGAGTAGGCAATTTTTTTCTAAATGTAAAAGAACTTTTTAAGTATTTTATGCTAGAAAATAGTTAGGAATGTTCAGAGTTGTATATGTAAATCCATTTATTATAATAGTTTTAAAAGCAGAAAATATAAACAATTTGTAGATATAACAAAACATTGGTTTAATAAATACCAGTATACTACAAAGTCATTTAAACTGACATTGTAAAGGAGACTTAATGGTGAAATGCTTAGTTTAGTTACAAGAGCAAATTACATGCATAATAATATTTATCTCACCATATGAAATTTGTAGGAAAAGTGTATATACAACCAAAGAAAAGAAAGTATATAGAAAATTTAAAAGGTTGTTATTTTAGAGTAGTTCAAAGATTTATATTTTCATTTTCTTCCTTGCACTTTCTTCATTTTTCCTAAGTCTACAATAAGAACACATTAAATGTGGTCAGCAGTTAAAAATAGATATCATACAAAATTAAAATTCTTTTTTTATGTACAATGTTTATTTATGCTTCACAACTTTATAAGGTATTACTGACATTTCTTATATGCATGTATTTAAAATTCACAATTTGATAAAGTTTTGACACACTTTTAAGACTATGACTACTGTCAAGATAATGAATAAAGCTATCATTGCTTAATTTCCTCTATCCCTTTCCTCCCTTGCAGCCTCTCCCCACCCCTCATATCCAGGCAATCAGTTTTCTGCTTTCTGTCACTTTGCCTTTTGTATAATTATATATGAATGAAATTATATAAGGTAAACATACTTATTTTTTTCTATTGTTTTCTTTTCACTCAGCATAAGTAAATATTTTGAGATTATTCCAAGTCATGGTGTGTATCAATAGGTCATTCCTCTTTATTGCTCAGTAGTACTTCACTATACGGATGTACCAGTTTTTTATACATCTACCTGTCAATGGGTATTTGAGCTATTTCCAATTTTTGATAATTAAAAAGAAACTCATATCATTGATTTTTTACAGAGTGGAAGGAAGAAGGATAGAGAGCTAGAAACATCGATGAGAGAAAAACATCAACTAGCTGTCTCCTGCACACCCCTCATTGGGGACGTGCCTGCAACCAACGTACATGCCCTTGATCAGAATTGAACCTGGGATCCTCCAATCTACAGACCGATGCTCTATCCACTTAGCCAAACTGGTTTCAGCTATTTTCAAAGTAGTTGTAACTTGTTTTTATTCCCAATAACAGTGAATGAGAGTTCCAGTTTCTCATCCTTGCCAACATTTAGTATGGCCAATTTTTAAAATTTTAGCCATTCTAATTTAAGTATTGTGGTATTTTATTGTTGTTCTAATTTATTTGCACTACCCTAATTTTCTGATGCTCATTTACCCTTCATATATCTTTTAGGAGAAGTGTCTGATAAACATTTAAAGAAAAGAATTATTTCCAGATCATACCCTGATACCCAAACCAGGCAGAAATGTTGCAAGGAGAAAAAAAACTATAGATATATATCACTCATGAGCATAGATAGCAAACATTCTAAAAAAAAAAATTTCTTCTAAGATGTATATCTTAAAAAAGTACAAATTACTTTATTTTTCTTGTGCCAAAAAATATATATTTTTTTCATTATACTGGTAAGTTCAGATAAGTAACATATTCCCTAAGGGAATATCTGCACATTTGACTTTTGTTTCATTTATTTAAAATAACAGACTAATAGTTAGACCCAGACTCTAGACTGTAGTCTAAGTCATCCACTTTGCTGGTGTGAGACCCACAGAGCTCTTTTGAGTTTAGTTTTCTCATCCCTTATTAAGGGATGATAATTTTCCTCCCTGGCTAACGATTTATCCAGCATTATTTAATCATTGTGGGTGGATATTTTGATCTGTTTGAAGTCACACAAAAAAAATCCTTTGAATCATTTAATGTACATCTCTTGGAGATGGTATGTTGATAAACTCCAATGTAACACACTTTCTGGTTTTCACATTCTTCTGTAGAATTCCCTTTCACATTGACTGGGGGTGTTGTTGATATGTGACTAGATATGGCCAAGAAGACTTATTTAACAAGACTGATGCAAGAAAGGCTTAATAAGCACTTACTATAACTTGTCCTCTGGAATTCACCTTAGAATTCTGCCACCATGCTGTGAGGAAGCTCAAGCAGCACATGGAGAGACTCACGTGGAGGAACACTGAGGCCCCACTCTGATACAGCTGAGCTCCCCGAAGCCAGGCAGCAATAGCAATCAACCACACGTGTGAGCCATCTTAAAAGTTCCCCCCTTGTTAAGCCCCTAAATGTCTACAGTTCCAGATGAAATTGTGTGGAGCAGAACTTCCCAGCTAAACAGAACCAAATATAAAAATCACAAGACAGTAAAATGTTTGTTTGTTTTGCTTGTTGCATTTTAAGACACTGAGTTTTGGGGTGATTTATTAAGTAGCAATCAATAAGAAAAACATCTCACTTTTTTTTTTTTAACCTTCTTATCTCTCTTTCTCTTATAACCACCTGACTTTTCCATTGTCTTTTTCGTATGCTCTGCATTCCTAAGTGGGAAGTGCTCACCATTCTCAGTACCATTCTTTGGCCCCCTCTGCCTTTCTCTGCTTGCAGTGACCTTTCCTAAATTACCAGTGCCTCCTGTGAGCCAACCCACCTTTCAAAGGCCTGAGCTTCATAAACACCCCAAGGCCAAGGCCAGCATCCTTTCCATCATAGCCCTGCATGCTCCCTTTATTGATTCATTTATTGCTTCTGCTTGACTCTTCCTTCTCCACTCCTGCTTTGTGGATTTTTAGCTCCTACAGTGCCCTTCCGTGCTCTTCACAAAGCCTGGTACATTTTGAATGCTTGTCTTTTGAATTGAATTCTTTAAATTGCGCAGTGTAGAACACAGTTTTCTTATAAGTACAAGCATCACACTGAGTTAGAAACAACAATAAGGCACATAGGAAATTACAGGGTGAAGCTAGAATTCTTGATGTCAAAACCCAAAGAGCAATAAAGCAATGTAGTAACAATTTTCATATATTGTCATGTCTCAATGGCTTTATAATACTGGTGCCTAGGGAGCATGATTGACACTCAGCTTGCGAGTCAACCCATTTTTTCATGATTTGTACACTATGTAAATGCAATCTTTTTGAAAACATGATTAAGTCCCAAAAACTATTTTTATGGGGCAAAGGGATATATTTAGATAGACATGCAGATAGGCGTTAGATAGACAGATAGATAGTGGATGGAAAAATCTTAGTATAATTTACCGAGGACTACACTTTAAAGTAGTATGGATAAAGACTGAATAAAAATGAATTAATATTTATACATTAAGAATAAGGGTCAGAGTAAATACAACATGTTTCCCAAATAAACATTGACCATTTATTTTATTTGAATGAAAATAAATGGTCAATGTTTTTTAAATGTTCCCCTGATGACTCTGAACCTAGACTTCAGTGTGTTGCAGGGACTGTCTACCTGGCATTTGCTTCTGTCCAGAATCTGCGCTGTGGTTCTCATTTCCAGTTGTAACAGCCATGTGATCCAGGATGTTTTGAATGTTCATGGTAAAGCAATATTGTTTTGGGGCCTCTAATTGCATAATTTCCATGTTTTGCAGCAAGATAGAATTTCAAACACACAATGGAATGAATAAGGAACTCAATGGGAAAGGACAGCATGGGCTCATCACTCTTTGATTCCCTTCACGGTACCTGCTGCCCTGGCTCTTTTGTCTTCATGCCTTTGCATCACCACAAGATCAGCCTGAAGAATGGAGCCTCCTGCTCCTCTCCAGCTTACTTCATGGGGCCTCTCTTCTGTCCTTGGCCCTGGCATGGATTTTATTGCAGATGGGTTTTTACCATAGGCAAAAAATATAGAGATGCTAACTACCCCTAAACACTTATTTCCATGTGGATTTTTAAAAAACAAATCTTGAGTCCTGGCTGGCATGGCTTCATGGTTAGAACTTCGGCCTGCACACTGAAGGGTCGCAGATTTGATTCCAGTCAAGAGCATGTAGGTTAGTTGCAGGTTCTATCCCCAGCCCCATTAGGTAATCAATCGATGCATCTCTCTCTTCTTTCCCCCTCCTCACCACTCTCCCTCTCTTCCCCTCCTTCACACTCTCTGAAAATCAATGGAAAAAATATCCTTGGGTGAGGATTAAAAACAAATAAACAAATATATAAAAAACCAAATATTGATCAAAACCTTTTATCAATGGCAGTTTTGATGAATATCATATATTTGAAAAAGATACAGAATAGTTTTAATTTTATTTAGCAGTATGGAATGACTAGGCATTCACCTGATTATTATAAAAATAATACTTCATTGGCATAATTGAACAGATAAATCACATATCTGAGAATCAAGATAATGAGTTAGATTTAGAGTAGAAGGAATGAACTTTTAATAGGATTTTTAAGTCAAATAGCATTAAGACCTTTAAGGAAATGACTGAGGGATTTAACAAATAAAATGATTTTAGTTACATTCAAGGTTGAGAGCTCCTTAGACCTAGAGTGGATTATTTCTCCTCCACTTTTCATTCCATAGTGAATTACAAAATGCTTTTCATTGTTCTCAATTACTACAGAATTTTAGATTATATTAAAATAAGTGGACCAGCCAAAACCGGTTTGGCTCAGTGGAGAGAGCGTCGGTCTGCAGACTGAAGGGTTCCAGGTTCGATTCCGGTCAAGGGCATGTACCTTGGTTGTGGGCACATCCCCAGTAGGGAGTGTGCAGGAGGCAGCTGATCAATGTTTCTATCTCATCAATGTTTCTAACTCTCTCTCCCTCTCTCTTCCTCTCTGTAAAAAATCAATGAAATATATTTTAAAAAATAAATAAAATAAAATAAGTGGGCTAGAATGCTTTTCAAAGTAGTTTATAAGACCTTTCCTCAATTTGGACCAGGATCTAGTCCCCGACACTCCAGTTTAGGCTACTAGTAACCAAGAGATAAATAGGATGTGTTATGGAAAATCACATAACATTGCAATTTATGTAGTTACTAGAAGCCAGGTGCACAAAATGCATGCACGGGAGGGGTGGGTTCCCCTCAGCCCATCCTGCACCTTCTCCAATCCTGGACTCCTCAAGGAATGTCTGACTGCCAGTTTAGGCCCAGTCCCTGAGATCGGGACTAAATCAGTTGTTGAACATCCCTTTCTAAATTCTGGATTGCTGGCTCCTAATGGCTCACCTGCCTGCCTGCCTAGTTTCCCTTAGCTGGCCCCTCTGCTGGCCCGATTGCCCCTTACTGCCTCTGCATGCCAGCCTGATTGCCCTAACTGCCCCTCCCCCACACTGGCCTGGTCACCCTTAACTGCCCCCCACTGCCAGCCAGGTTGCCCCAAACTGCTCCCTCCTTGCCTGCTTGGTCGTTCCTAACTGGCTTTCCTGCCAGCCTGGTCACCCCTTACTGACCCCCCTGCTGGCCTAGTCACCCCTCACTGCTCCCCCTGTCAGCCTAATCACCCCCAACTGCCCTCCCCCTGCCAGCCTGGTTGTCTCCATGTGCCCCGATATGCTGGCCTGGTTGCCCCCAACTGCCCTCCCCTGTCGGTCTGGTCACCCCTCATGGCCCCCTGCCAGACTGGTAGCACCACACAACCTGCTGTTCAGTCCTTTGGTTGTCTTTCACTAATCTCCCTGCTGGCCTGGTATAGGCAGCCATCTTGTGAGAGTTAATTTGCATATTATCTCTTTATTATATAGGATTATAGGATTGTGATTTCTGACATTATAAAGGATATTCTGCAAGCAGATAAAATAATTATCTTAAACACCTAGTGATCTTCCATTTGAGAGAGGTAATAAAGAAAACGTGCTAAAATCTCAGCTGTTCTCTCTCCTTGGCCAACTGTCTGGCCAAACCCAACTTGATGGCATCCCTCACCAGGAATCTGCATAGCTAACTCAGATGGAACAACATTACTTCTCCTCACCCCATGGATTCTGGAGACACCTATAATATGTGGGGACTGACAACACTGACAAAGAACTCCTGCTCTGCACTACTAATACTATGTTGAGACCTTGCACTAGACTCAACCAACTTAGTCATGGGCTTATATGCAGCCCTAGACCATATCTTTGCTCACCTTTGGTTGTCATATATACTGTTATCTTTGTCTGGAAAATTTTTGCCTCCATCTTTGCCTTCATAAAAAGCCCATCCTCAATGTTATGTACTCTAAGAAACTGGGTAAGACATCCTCTCTTGTCTCTCTACAGTGCCCTGTGCAATCCCAGCATTGCTCATTTCATCATCTTTTGTTTCCTTCTCTATGTGTTTTATGACTTGTTAAGCGTCCTATGGACAAGACCATCTCTATTTTGATTTCTGATATATCTATAGTAATCACAGCTCTTAGTGCTATCAGGACAACAGCCTTTAGTCATGTGTGACTAACAGGCACTTACAATATGGCTGATGTGATCCAGGAACTGCTTTTCACTTGTAAAGTGCTGTAAGTGCAAAATACAGAATCACAAAGACCTAAAAACAGAAAGAAATATATAAAATATGAATAATGGCTATATTTATTCCACGTTGAAATGATAGCACTCTGGATATATTTGGAATAAGCTCTATTATTCAAAATGATTTTACTTGCTTCTTTATTATTTTTTAACATGGTTATTAGAAATTATGAAATAATATATATGGTAAGCATTGTATTTCTATTAAAGACACTAGTCTAGACATTCTAGATATTCTACAGATTCCATATAAATGACTACATGCTTTATTTAAAACATGTTTGTGATATAGAGTTTAATATAAAATACACAATTCAGATGTGATAAGAAGTTATTTTAGTAGTTGAGGAAAGAGGACAATTTATTTTAACCAGCAGAAGATACATTTTTGGGTGTCCAAATGATTATGTATAAGATGGTGTGAAATTTAGGTTTTCCTGGTACTGCCTTTTAAGCCTAACCTTAGGCAAGTTTTTTGCTTCCTTTTTGACATAAAATTTCATTGTCGGTCAAGGATTTGGGCAGAGATGGTTCTCAGCCTCTCTGTGAGCTTTGTGCTTCTAGAAACACTGCTTACTCTCAGCTGCCCATTCTGTGCTCTGATGCTTCCGGCTTCCTGCCCACTGAGCTGGAGGACGAGCTTTGTTGTGGAGGACATCAGACTCCTGATCTGGCCCTGTGTCACTCTGTTCCACAGGAGCAGATTTCTCTTTACTGTTTCATCTTTCTCTTAGTTCCTCTGAGACTCTCGCCAAGCATGCATCGTTTAGCTGTCAGCCAGGGATTTGGGCAACATATGCTCTGATTTTGGGTCTCACTCCTATGATTCTTGTGCTGCCTGGATTTTCCCTTTATATTGCCAGCTGCTTTCCCATCTCTGAGTACTACTGCTATTATCTTTAGCTGACAAAACTGCAGCTTTGCTCCTCACCTATCCTTCCATTTTCTGCAGCTGGGGCAGTGTGGGTTGAGCAGCTGACTAAGAAGATATAAACTTGTAATTCTACCATTTCTAGTTGTGCAAACATCCAAGTAACAGTGTCAAGAAGTGTCTCTATGCTCACCTGAATCCCCTGTAATGAATTCTCCTTCTGATGCCCTGCATCCATTTCTTCCTTTCTACTTCTTATGCCATTACCTAATTCCATTCTCCCTCAAACTCTTTTTCACCTGTCTTATCTAGATTGTTTTGTTAACTGGTCCCTCTATCTATTTTGTGTGTGGGAAAACCCAATCATTTAATCCTTCTACTCAACATTTTAATTTGCAAATAAATCTCTGAATTGCCAAATAAACTGAAGCTTCTTAATTTTTTCATTTACCTAGTACACTTCATGACTTCATATAGATCATCAACTATCCTTGAGGACTTTTCCCATGACTCTCCAGCCAATTCCAAATTCCTCTCTCTTCCCTGGAAACTCCTGGTGCCCTATCATTTCTGTCCTTTTCTCCTTGTGCTGTGATGTCTTTCGAGTTGATTTCTCCTATGGATGCCTCTTCCAGCTCTTCCATGAAGCCTTTTAGATTCCTCAAGCAGAATCCAAGTGGTGAAAGCACATGAAACATCAACACTATTATTCATCAGAAAATTGCTAATTTAAAATGACATAAGACCACTACACACTCACCAGAACTAGAAAACAACAAACAAAAATAAACAGAAAATATTGATGAAGGGCAGGAACAATCAAAACTCTCATACATGATTGGTGGGGGAGAAATGGTACAATGGCTTTAGAAATGTTCTGGCAGTTTTCTTAGAACACTAAACACCCCCATTCCATAACTGGCATTCACTCTAGGGAAATGAGTTGTACAAACGTGTTCAGAACAGCTTTATTTGAAATAGATAAAAACTTGTAATTCTACTTGTAATAAAAATCTACTATTCAAAGTGATTTTGAATAATAGTGTAATGGCGTAAATGTAGAAGAAGGAAAAAACACTGATCCAAAAAAATTCTGGTCCATTCACACAATTGAAGTGTCTTTAGCAGAAAGAACAAAGTATTAATACATGCAATAACTTGGATTGACTGAAAATAACATTATGTAGAGTGAAATAATTTTCCTGCAAGAGGATATCTAATATGCTAAGTGTCCAACGGATCAGTTGACCATTTGATAAGTTGCTATGATGTGCACTGACAACCAGGGGCAAGATTTTCTGACTAGTAGGTTAGCTTGCTGCTGGGGTTCAGCCAATAGGGACTGGGCAAGATGGGCCAGACATACCCTGGTGCCCTCTCCTGGTCTCTCCCCATCCTCTAAAATATATCTTCTAATTATTTTATTTCCAATATGCATGGATTTGTGCACTGGGCCTCTGGTTATATATAAAGTATTATCTCCAACAAAACTATCTATGCTAGAAAAAATTAGACTCTACTGTTGCCCAGTGGGAACAAAGATGAGAGCTGATCCAGGACCTTTCCAGGTGATAGTGATGTTCTTGATAAGTGTTAAGATTACAGATTGTATGCATTTATCAAAACTCAGTGCATGTACACTTAGCACTTCATTATGGGTAAAATTTACATCAAAAGAAGAAATGTATACAAATATTGAATCTAGTTAATCCTATAGATGCTAAAGATTTTATTGGGAACTGATCTGATGTCTGATTATATTTTGAAATGCATGGTAGACAAAATAGTCGGATGGATGGAGGAAGGATGGATGATGGCTGTATCTGTGAGAAAAAGTAGGTATAGTAAAATGTTAAAGGTAAAATCCAGGTGCTGGTTACGTGAATATTAATGATAAAATCCACTCAACCTTGCTGTTTGAAATTTTTGGGTAACAAGTCAATTTTCTTTTACTACTTTTGAGACTTTTGATTCCCCATGCAGAGAACCTCTGACAGAGTACCAATAAGTAAATTATTGCTTCTCAAGCTGTGGTCTGGGAATTCCACCTTTGAGGGATTTACAAGGTCGAACCATTTCCACAATGACAATAAAACATTATTTACTTCTAAAGCTCATCCTTTTACAAGTGTGCAGTGGAAATGGTTAGAGGGTACATGATTTGTGGTGTCTCAATAGATTAAATGCAGAAGCAGCTCAAGAATCCAGCTGTCTTCTATGAAGCAAGATAGTAAAGATGTAAAAGCAATTTCATCTTCTGACCATTTTTACTGTTTGTTTGGAAAATACAGAATTTTTGAAAGATTTATGTTATATATCTTAGTTTACAGTAATAGATTTATTCTGCAATTTAAAATAAATAAATAGATAATTTAAAAGGTCACAATTTTTAAAAAGTATATTTTTATTGATTTAAGAGAGAAAGGGAGAGAAAGAGATAGAAACATTAATGATATGAGAGAATCATAGATCTGCTGCCTCTTACATGCCCCCTACATGCCCACAACCCAGGCATGTGCCCTTGACCAGAATTGAATTTGGGACCCTTAAGTCCACAGGCCAATGCTCTACCCACTGACCCAAACCAGTGAGGGTTAAAAGGTCATAGTTTTGCCGAAACCGGTTTGGCTCAGTGGTAGAGCGTCGGTTTGCGGACTGAAGGGTCCCAGGTTAGGTTCCGGTCAGGGGCAAGTACATTGGTTGTGGGCACATCCCTGGTGGGGGGTGCGCAGGAGGCAGCTGGTCGGTGTTTCTCTCTCATCGATGTTTCTAGCTCTCTATCTCTCTCCCTTCCTCTCTGTAAAAAATCAATAAAAATATATATTTTTAAAAAGTCATAGTTTTAATAACAAGCATTAGAAGTACCAATTCTTAGTGGTAGTAGTCAAAATATAGATCTATTTTAATCATGCACATTTTCTTGGCAAAGTTTAGATTAGTTTTATTTACACATATGAAATTAGGGAGCCCTCAGTAAATGTTAAGGGAACAAGAGATCCTAGACTTCAAAGTTTGAAAACATCTGCAATGGCCATTTATTGCATGAAGACAGGCAGTGTCATATGAAAGATAAGAGCACTAGTGCTGGACTTTGCTCCCTGCCAGCACTCATGGTTCTCACCCATTTTGGCCTTGGGTAATTAAGTTAGAAATGAGAATATTAGCAGAACCCATCTCATCTGAATTGAGAAGGAACCAGAAAAGCTAATAAATGAAAAATGCTAGGCAATAGTGAGAACTATTTGCAAAAAAAATAAAGTCAAGCTCATATTCCAATGATTTGTGCATATGTATTTCACTCTCTTCATAGATGATGTCCTACTTGAGGAACGTAGACATATCTTCCTCTATTTCCCCACTGGAGCCTTTTCCACTGAATTATTGCAAGTCAGAGGAAGATGGAGGTAATCAAGTTTTCCCTCCCCAGGTACCTAAGTGTCTGGTCCTGTCTCCCATACAGAGAAGGTCCTCAACATGCATTTATACAGTGAATTAATGTATATTTGTACAATGGCCCACATTTTATCTAGTTGGAAGTCAAATGATAGAATATTCTCAAGAAAATTTACCTATTGCTTTCACATGTGAAGATATGAAACAAAATCACTCTTGAAACAGTTTCTCTCAGAGGGGTTCATAAGAAAACTCCTAAATAAAGAAACATGAGTGGCTTTCATTTAGTGTGCTTTCCAGTATTTACAAGTACAGTATTTTCCGGCGTATAAGACAACCCCCTAATGTTACAGTTAAAACATAGGTTTAGGCCTATATTCGCTGTATAAGACTACCCTCCACTTCTGAGGCAACACCAGTTCTTTTTTTAATAGACCACCTCTCTGACTCTGGCCAATCTGAGCAGGGTTTTTTTCATTTCAAAAGTCGTCTTATACACCGGAAAATACGGTAAATAGGTGCTTCCAGACAGTTGAAGGTGCTTAAAAACACTGTTTTTCATCTAAGCACTTTGAGGATTTCCTTGAAATATTATTTTCTACTACAACTTTATTTAATTGATTCTCTTCAAATGAAGTACAAAATTAAACTTAGATGCTGTCTCTGACTAGATCATTAAGTTCAAAATAATAATAAAATTCCATGATGGAAGGAAAGCATGGATGTTACACAGTCTCCCTTTTGCACTGTCCTCAGAGATGATATGGCCAAATGATCAAGAGCAAGCCTGAATAATTGTTAACTGTCAATAGACACTGCATATTAAAAATAAAACGCTTTGATCTTTGGGCTGTCTCAACTAGAATCAAACCCAAAGCCTGAGTATGTTTCACTATGAGAAAGTCCCTAATTTCAGCTATGCAAGTAATACCATGCTAAATTTTGCCGGGAAAAGGTTGATATAGGTCTGGTTTCTCACCAATACAGTTTGGAATTGCCTATTAAAATGCTCATGTTAAATGGCAAATTAGCTAAGAACATTTAATTCCAGAAAGAGCTGACAAAAATAAATTATGGGAGGAATGTGCATTCATTCAAATTGCTTTCATTGACTACACATTAATTTCAAACTGAGTAGACATCTAAGAAAGCTAAATATTTTCAAGTCTATCTCCTGATGCAATTATTTGGGCCTGCTTTGGTGGAGTCGTGGTGATGTCTGCTAAGCCAGTGCAGAAACTTCTCTATGGAAGGGCTCATAAGTACTAAGCTGTAAATAGTGCTGACCGGATTTCAACTTCAGAGCCTTTCTGCTTATTTGGAGATATTTTTAGGTACCTGTATTTTACCATAATCATTTCTTTCTTTCTGCTCTATTAGTTTGAATTTAACATCTAAATGTTTTATTGAAAAAGGCTATCTTACAATATTCAATTTAAATCTGGCTCAAGAACTTTGTTATTTGCTTCTTGTTTTCTGTCTCAGTGAAATATATTTTTGTTGCTTACTTTCAAATACTGTTGGGTCTATTTCTTCTTATATTGAATTTATTTTTGTTGTTGCTATTGAGATATTTATTGTCCTAAAAAATGTCAACATGTGATGTAGACTCTCCCATTTAATAGGTCTCTGGGACAAATTTTGCAAGACACTCTGTATGGCCTCCCCATCCCACTCCCATCGTCCACTGCTGCTGATCTTCCACATTCTCCCAAATGTGTCACCTCACCAGGTATTCACAGATACCTGTTCACCTGATTTTATCAGAGCCATAGTTAGTCTTTCAAATGTTAATTCTTACCTTGTAGAAGCCTTTGCAGCATGGTGAATATGGGAGAACGGAGTTACCTCATTGCTGATCTTTTCCTGAACACTCTGTCTCCCCCCTTACATAGATTCCTAGATCCTGTTTTCCCCTGAATGTTGGACCTAACATATCCTGACTCCTGCTAGCTCTTCATATTCTCTCTCACCTGATTCTGACTGCTGAGTGTGTGCTAATGTATTCCAAACCCTCATTGCATATTAAAAAATATCAATTGCTTTTAGAGAGAGAAAAAGGTAGAGAGAGAATAATCAATGTGAGAGAATTATCAAATGTACCCTGATTAGGAATCAAACCTGCCACCTTCCAATATACAGGATGACACTCCAACCAACTGAATCACACTGACCAGGGCTCAGTTGAATACTTTTTTACCTCAATGCTTTAATCCCACCCTCTCCTGTTTCATTTCATTCCCTTAGTAATACATTATCATGAGTTCTACAGGTCTTTCCTTTTTTCTGAATTGCCTTTAAAATTAAAGTAGAAATGGGTTCCTGGAAGATATATCATATACCTATCTATAGCTACCATCTATTTATCTCATTTCCTAAACAAAAGTTCCTCTCTCCTTAAAAAATCCCAGCATGCATAAATTTCTCCCTCTTTATTTTCCACAATTTAGCAGAATTTGAATATAAAAATTTCCAAATTATAGTTCAGTCAATGGAGGAGACAAAGGGTGAGGAAGCAGAACTGAAGGTTGGCATTTGAAGAGAGACAGCACAGCAAGTGGCATAGTGTTTGCAGAGCATTTTATTAAAACAAGTAGATAATAATCCATAAAACTTCCTGAGTATTTACTCTTTAAATTTAAGTATTTACTCTTTTTATGTATTATTTATTGTGCTGAACACAAAGGCTATTGTTTCCCTTCCAATTTTCCCCATGAAGTCTTTAATTTCTCCACCCACCCTATTCCCCTTGATTAAATTCACTTCAACCAATATTTATTGATTATCTATTCTGCAGTCCCCTTTATAGTCAAAACACAATACTGAATAAGACACAGTGCCTGCCTTTTAGAAATGTAAGTACTGGAGGGGACTTGATAAATTGGGCAGTTAGGACTCAGTGCCATGAAATGCCTGTCTTGGGAGAGGTTGGGTGCCGTTGCAACATGTGGAAGGGCAACCAGAGGAGGTGGTGTCTGAACCAAGAGAACATACTCTCCTACCCACTCACTTCCATCCAGCTGACTTAGGAGGAGACAACTCTGGTGTTATTCCTCTGTGAAATTTTAAGAAAAGCTTAATTCCTTTGTGGACCCTCACATATTTTCAGTGTTGTTGTAGCACTACCTACATATATGCCATAAATTTTCCTTGCCACAATGCTATAGAAAGTACAGATAACCAAATATTGATAAATTTCAGAGTATTTTGGATACATAATAATGCTATTTCTCCCCTTAAAAAATAGAGTAACTTGCTCTGAAGATACAGACCTGCCATTTGATCAGAGAGCCTGGATAACGAAAGAGAACAAGTTTTTTATCATTTGGCAGGTCCATGTACTTGCAGCTATCCCTGAAAAGAATGTCTGATAGAGCCTGACAATGCCCCTGGCTAGTCAAGTCTACAAAGTAAACACCAGCAATGCCCCAAGGCACTGCCTCTCCTCCAGGCCCCAGAATTGCTCATAATTGCTCCTTCAAATTCCTGTCTCCCAGCAGAGGAGTGCCCAGCAGCTGCCTGGCAAAGTAATGCTGCACCTGTCCTTGTGAGAAACAGGACATGGAGGCCTTCCTGGTGCAGGGTCTCCCAGTGATTAGAGTGAAGGCCATGGAGATAAATGGGTGTTTCTTAAATCTGTCTTTGAAAACATATTTTTAGTCTGGCAATCTAGAGATATCAGGCAGCCTTTGGCAAACTTAGGCCTGCCCTGGATCAGAATCAAGGTTTTGCTTGGTTTCTGGGCATCTGAAAAGCATATTCAAATCCCATGGCTTTCACAGTGAAAATCATAAAACAACAGCTCCAAGACTTGGCTAATGGCAAACTTCAACTTTAACATTACTTTATCTACTTTAGGGATAAATGTGTTTCTTTGCACCTCATGTTCTGCTCACTCAAATTACATTGCTCTTAGATTCTCTTTTGCCCTAAAAGTTATTCAAGGCCCATTTCTTGTCTTCTGTGAGGTTCATGTAATTTCACTAATGAAAACAGAGATGGTGAATCTGCTGATAAATACTCACAGCCTCGCAAAGTAAGTACACAGCGACCAGCAGGATCCATTAGCTAATGGCCATTTCTTCTAGCAAAAATAAATAAATAAATATATACATAAATAAATAAAAATAAAGGAAAAACTAAAAACAGAAACAGTGTTGTTTTGCCAGCATCAAGCATTTTTAGAGATATGGACAACTTCTGTTTTGACTTCTTATTTTTAATCTCTGTGCACTAGAAATATAATTTGTATCTAATTGATTTGTGTTTCATATTTAAATGCAGTCACTGCTTCTTTTGGAAAGTTTCTATTCTTAACCTCTGAACTGCAGTGAAGATGGATAGCCTTCAGCTAGTTACATAATGTGGAAGAATAAATATTGAACAGTTGAATATTCCTTTTTTTCTGTTTCTAATTCTAGTTCACTGAGAAAGTAAATTTTAAAAGTAAAGCTTTACAAAAAATAAATAAATCAACTAAAAATAAACAATAAAATAAAATTTACATTCAGATCATCATATTAAATGACTGCCTACCCTGGATTAGAAAATGAACTGATTGTGGTGACATTAACATGTATAAGACTGCCAGTTTTTAGGGAAAAGAGACTCTTCAAACAGAACTGTCTCCTCTTCCATTATTGGAAAGTATTTAATCAAAGGTGTAGACATTCTACAAGAAGTGGGAAGCTTTCTTTGACTGAGGGTCTTACACATGCATAATCACTTTCTTCATCATGCAAATAAAGAAGTAATTTAGTTCTAGTTTCTGTTTAAGAGAAAAATAAAAGAATTCTACTTACTTCATTTTCAAAATAGTAATAGGAAATACCAGTTTCCAGACAATAAATTCAGTATGTTAACATTTAGTTTTATTACATAAAGTATAAGACAGAGAAGATTCCAGGAAGAAAGGAATGTATTGGTGAGAAGAAAAGCACAGATTACAAAGAAAAAAGGGAATAGATTCAAAGGTAGCACTATTCACTCATTCTCTAAGGTTTAATTGGTGCAGTGCCTATAGTTTACCAGGGGCAAATAGGCATTAAGATATAGTGATAGAAAGCACACTGCCCTGTGGCATCATATACGTAATTAAATATTCACACTTAAAGTTATGGTACTGCTTTATCCTTAAGGTCAACTTTACTACCCTCCAAAAATTAGCTTAGGAACAAACAGCATCAGTTAGAGAAAAGAAATGAATAATAATTCATAATTAGACACATAAAGTAGCCACAGCAAATCTGAATTTGTGAGTCCTTATTTAATCTCAGGTTGATACACAGATAGATCAAATGTCTGGAGAGCTGAGATTTGATGGGATCTGGACCAGAACCAGAAGCATATCCTGGTGGATCCAGTGAGATAAGCCTTCCGTACCTTCTGTGCCTAGGGTTTCAAATCCCCATGAGTCTTTCAGTGAGAGCCAGGGCCTCTGGATCATAAAGATGAGCCATACCAGCAATGCAAAGCACCAAGCAGATTATACTGGCAAGCTATTCTGTAGCTTTGAGTGTTCCCTTTAAAAAGTATTTTCTAAGATCAAATAACAGTCTTCTGTTATAGCTCCCAAAGTGAAGATAGATCTCTGCTAAATAGACTTTCTAGAGTCTACACACATGTGCGCGTACACACACACACACACACACACACACACACACACACACATCTCAATCATAAAGAGCCAGATCATCATCAGGTAATCAATAATAAGAAGGTAACTAATGTCAAAGAATGACATCATTTGCACAACATATGGTCTGCTCTGCTCTGCTTTCTTTGCCCACGTAGAGCTCTTTCTGAGCAGTAGCATTGAATGAACAAGATTTACTTATCAAAACCAAGATGGCCTGCTCTTATTTATGCTAATATGTGCATATAAGCGTGCCATAACTCTAAGAGTCTTGGTGTAGTGCTATGTGTGTCTATGTGTGCACTAGATTGAAATTCACCATATGTTCTTCACATGGACGCATGGCCAATGAAAGTTGAAGAACTGTTGTGCTACCCAACACCTCTATCTTGCATTACAAATCTAATAGGATCTTGGCTCCTAGCATTGTACCAGGGGCACAGGAAAGAAATTAATCCTCCAATGAAAAGACCTGTCAACCCAGTACTTCCATTGATTCCTTTCTTCTTAATTCAAAAAAATCATGGTTGTTTTAATTACTTTATTCTTCAAAGAACCATTTGGATGTGAATATTTAATTAGGACATTTAGATTAAATAATTCAGAATATATTTTCAGATAAAAGAAAAAATATGGTTTCTGGGCATAGTCTAAACATGTGGAAATAATAGATAAGTGATTAAGGTGAAACTCTTGATTTTTTTAAACTTCCTCACTCCACCATCATGCTATTTAGTTCATGTCAGCAAATAATAATTGAGCCATAGTGTGACAGTTCCCATTAGGTATTCACAACTTGCTATGTGCTTTTCATGTCTTACTGCCTATGTTCAGCACATTAGATCACAGCACTGCAATATTGTGATCTCTGCCTTTAAAACAAAAAACAGGGCTTAGAAAATCATGTCAGTCGCTCCGGATGACAGAGATGGCTAAACCAGGAGTTGCACCCCTGCTCTTGATTTCTTGTTCTCCTGCCTTCTACACAGTCTGTGGGGCCCAGGCATAATGAGAATTCAGAGCTCTTGTTCACAATAGGAATTTCAAGATAGCCACAGCAGAGCATAAACCAGGTGTCAGGTCATTCGGACCTCATCTTTGTGTGACCACACTGGTCCCACATCCATGAAGCCATCTGTGTCTCCACTGCCTACAGACAATTGCCTGGGGATCCTCCTAAGGGTTTGTAGACTCCTGCTATGTGGATGCCATGGTTTTCTTCCAAGATGCCACTTGGACTAAGCTACATTTTCTGTATTCTGTTCCCTGGGCCATTCCTGGTACTTAATCATCTTGTCTCAGGAGATAAGGGCACAGAGGATGTGCAGCCTGGGCCCCTGTGTAACCCCTACTGTCCATTTCAACAAGCCCGGATTCTGTCTCCACCCACTCAGGGGCTGTCACTGCAGCTCATGTGATGTAAAATTGGGAGTGAAATGCCTTTGAAGGACTTTTCAGTTTTGGGAGGAAAGAGGGAAAAAATTTTTTTCTGATTACCTTAAAAATACAAAAACTTCTTTTTGTGTTTCAGTGGAAGATTTTGCTTTTGCTGGTTTGACTTCTGAAAGTCACTCTTACATGGAAAAGAAATGCAAGGAAGAACAAGGGAAAGCTTCCAAGCTTCCTACTGCAGGCACTTGTTCTAGCATTAGAAGTGTTTTCTTTTTATGTCACTCTCTTTGTATTAAGTGAGATTGAATGGAATAAGGTTTATTCTATAGAGATGTGCTTTATTCTCATTTCTGTTTCTTTCATTTTCTTCCAGATTGGACTCCATCTGAGAGCCTCTGTTCTGCCCACATGCCGGGGTTTCTGAGTCACACTGAGTACATACAGTAGGGGGGGGGCGGGGAAGACTCTCCCCCCACACACACACAAAATAGAATTAGCTTTCATAGTGTTTCAGGTTGTCAAGGCACCAGACAATACGTTTCTTATTGAGAAGGAGGCTGTTGACGCAAACATCCTTTCTCAGTCATCTACAGAGGTGGTCACACAGAAGTCTTGGAGACCCTGCCGGGCTGAGTGTGGGAAGGGAGAGAAATATAGGAGGATTGTGTGTGGGCGTTACTCACTTCAAGCAAAAAGTGATTATGCCTCAATCTTGTTATTTGTTTGGTTGAGTCAAATATTCCATTTAGATTAAAAATGAAGAACACAATAACTTGAACCAGAATGTCTGGACCAAGATACTAAAAAAACCCACAATGAATACCTTTTTTCAAGGCTTACTTACATTTTAAATACAATATATTGTAAGAAATAAAAAGAGTAAAAAAATTTAAGAGAAAATATAATAAGCATATATATTACCAAGAAAAAATAAGTGGAAGAAAAATCTGGCCAAGTAATTTGTGTTGCTGAGGAACCAAGATGAATTTCTCATGTTTATTTCCCAAAGACAGAATAAGAATTATTTTATGCAGTTCTGCCTGTTGGGTTTTCACATGGACATTTTCATTTGCCTGTTGGATTTTCATTTGAATATGAAACAGAGGACCGATTTAGGTACCTGCTGGAAGTGATAACATTTTTTAAAAGCATTTGAACCAAAGAAATCAGATGGTCTTGAATACCTACAACACGATCCCACAAAGAGTTGGATTTGAGACTTACAAGTAACTTGTGCTTGGGTTGGGTATTACCCAAGTGAGAAGAGAAAAAGAAAGGTGCATTGCCAGTGCAAATATAGATGCTGTATTTAAAAAAAAAGTCTTGCTTGGTTTTAAAGCCTTTATATCAAATGTTATAATTTTTATTATTATGTAAGTTTAATGTTTTGTAACTTACATAATTAATGTCAAATCTTTCTTAGAAAAAAACCCTCATCTTATGATCAAAGTATATGCAACTCAATGTCACAGACATCTGGGTGGATCAGGTGCTTGCCACAGGGAAGATCTTTGTTAGTATTGACCAGTGTTCAATGTTACCCATTTATTAAACTTCTTATTTAAATAAGCTTGTATGCATAGAATTTCTAAACATTATTCTCTACATTTTCTTATTGGATCTTCATGGTGGCTATGTCATAATTATCCCTGCTTGATGGAAATGAAAAACAAATGTAAATCAATAAAAGATTTCCTTGTTTTTATTTTTAAGTATGCTATGTCCTTTTATAGGATTTCAAAAATTAAAACAAAGAAAATTATGTTTGGCAATTATGATAAATATGCCCTCACAGAATGAGAATACACTAAATTAGCCCAGTGCTGGGGAGCAGATCTCCCAGAGCTGCATCAGGGATACTCTCTTCCTAGTCCAGTGATTTGCAAACTCATTAGTCAACAGAGCCAAAAATCAACAGTACAGCAATTGAAATTTATTTTGAGAGCCAAATTTTTTAAACTTAAGTTTCTTCTAACATCACTTCTTTAAAATAGATTCGCCCAGTCACACTCAAGGGGCCAGAGAGCTGCAGTTTGTTGTCCACGGTCCTAGTTCAACTGGCAGCTGCCACAGCTTAGAGAACAATGAGCACTGCCTTCTCAGGTTCTTTCTACTTGTCCCAGTATCCGAGGGTCATCAATCCTGGACCCACCACTGACTTGTCTTCACCTATCATCTCCCAGCATGATTGCTTTCCCTCTTCTGGCTGACTCTACTCCCAAGTCTTCATAACAGAGTCCAAAGTTTTCCAACTGGCTTCTTTGACTCTGTCCCTGCAGATGACAGACTCATATTTTTACTCTTAAACTTGTCTTTTCTTATACTGGAAGCCATTTAAAATTCTCTCAATTGCTCCCTGAGGGTTTCTCATTGTAGAAAGTCTAATTCACGAGGCTTGATTTGGGGGTCCTCTGAAATTCTCCTCCACCTCACTGCTTGATATTGTTCTGGATTATCTGAATGGGATATAAATGTAATCACAAAGTCCCCTATAAAAAGGAGACAAGAGGGTGAATGGGAGGAGGCACTGGTGATGGACAATGGAGGTTGAGGTGGGAGTGATGAAGCCAGGAGCCAAGAAATGCAGGTGGCCTCTAGAAGGTGGAAGAAGCAAGGACTAGATTCTTCCCCTGGAACCTCCAGAAAGATCCAGTCTTGCCCACACACCTTGATTTCAGCATCTCAAGATTCATGTTGGACTCTGACTTCAATATCTGTAAGATAAATGTGTGTTGTTTTAACCCTTTAAGTTTGTGGTGATTTATTACAGTAGCAACAGGATACTAATACATGACACAAAGGGAGGAGCTATTAGCCCCATTTATTCATTGTTATACAGCCAGTTAGGAAATGCTGCTGTCCTCTGAACTCTCATTGTTCTACTGGAGCTGCCCTTGTCACTGCTTTCGTGTTTTGTTTTGTTTTGTTTTGTTTTTATCTCTTAGAAATTTGTTCTTTTCCAAACTCATATGATTAATCTTTCTGGCCACGATCGAGTTTGCTTCACCTTCTTCAAAAAGCCTTCTGTACATCCAACATTGTGTAGCCCACATTTCTAATCTAACAGTTGAATGTCACTTCTCCTTCCTCTTCTTTGAACTACATAGTACTTACATCTGCAACCAGCAATCTAACAGCTTTTTTCATCAATAATTCTCTGTAGCTGGTTTTATCTACCCCCCACACACCGCCTCCACTAAGGTAGTCTATCAGCTCCTGTAAGGCAAGATTCTTGTGTATAAACAACAGTAATAGTAGCTACAGAGATTACATCCCAAAAGCCTGCCCCATGGAGCATTCACACAGTTTCTTTGCGCTATGTACTTTCCATTCTGTACCTATATGACCTTGATGGTTAGGCACTTTGTAGAATTCCCTCAACTTGGGTTTGCCTGATATTTCCTCATGGTTCAATCAAGGTTTTGCATTTTTGGCAAAATAGACTGGAAAGGATGTACCTCTTTTTCTTCTCCATCTCAAGGATACCCAGACTTGTATGTGGTGGGGAAAGATGTACTATCCAAGAAAGAAAGAGTGTGCCTGTCCAATATAATATGAGCATGTGGAAAGGAATAGAGAAATGTGATGTGGGGCATGGTGCTGGGCTGCAATCCCAAACACCTTGTCCAGTTGCACAGGTGAGGGGATTGTCCATTGGAGGCAGGAATCTTGGACTTGTGTCTTTATAAGAGTAGCATTTGAGATACCCTTGTATTAATAGAATTTTCTATTTTCAGGTTCATCTTGAGCCTGATGATTTTATTTATTTATTTTTGTTATCCCTCCTTATTGAGGCTTCCTGATTCCTTTTTCAATGGAATTTTTCTGGCTTTGCTTTTACCCTCTAATTTCCCATTTATCTCCCTTTTAGTTTAGAAGATAAGGCCTTGTTTAGGTCATATAAGCATGTAAATGTCAAGCACATAAGCAATCTATTATTTTATCCTTTCTCCCTTCACCACATTTGAATTCATTTCAGAACATGAGCAATTCATCCTTTTTCTGGGCATTCTCCGGTCACTGGTATTGCTCTTAACAAACTGTATTTGGGTGTGAAAAATGCATCAAGGGCCTTATGAACCAAAGCAGCAATCAAAGATTTTTCTTTCAGAGTGTAAATGTGCTTCTTTTCCCACTGAAATATCCATGATGAATTTTATAATTAAGTGGTCAGCAACTGGGCAATGGAGAGTTGTGATCCCTCCAAGTCAAATGAAGCCCTTTCCTCTATCTTCTATGTCCGTAAGCAGAAGCCCATTCCACAGAAAGCCAAAGACTCTGACCAGTCAACAGATTTATGTCCCAGACCAGGCAGAGACCATAGATGGAGAGGTTAGGAGAATGTCCAGGATGTAGCTTTTAGTTTGTGAAGAATCTGAAGGATAAAGGGGATATTTGGAATCTGTGCAATTATCACCAAGAACAGGCATCAGCAAGTTAGATAACTTTGGCTTTTTTTTTCTTCTAGAAATAAGTACTCCTTATGAGCAGAAAAGAGAGCATGAAAGATGAGCTGGAGCCCAAAGAATCTATGAGGACAGGTGTATGAATTTTGATACAATTAAAACATACCAATGTTGCTTTCACTTGAACAGTGTGGCCAGATGAATAATTTCCCCCAAATGTGTACATCTTAATGCCTGGAATTTCTACACTTTATGTAACTGAAAAACTTTGTAGATTGAATTAAGTTTGCTGATCTTAAAATAAGGAGATTATTCTGGATTGTCTAGGTGGGCTCCATGCATTATGTGTGTTCTTAGAAGTGGAAGAGAGAGGCAGAAGACTCATCAGAAGTATGTACTAGCAGAAGGAGAGGCAGGAGGGTTTTAAAGCATGAGAGGGATTCAGCCCATCATTGCTGGCTGTGAGGATAGAGAAAGGAGGCCAGGAGCCAAGGATTGCAGATGGCCCCACAAAGCTGGAAACAGCTTTCAACTGACAGCCAGTAAGAAAAAGGGGGCCTTGATCCTATTGCAAAATACTGAATTCTGCTAACCATCCAGATAAGTCAGAAACAAATTCTTCTTTAGAAGCACCATAGCCTGTTGCCACCTTGATTTTAGCTTAGTGATACCTGTGTCGACTTCTTACCTCTAGAACCATAAGATGAAATTGTGTTCTACAATTGCTAATGTTATGTTTTATTTGTTACACAGCACATACACTGATCAGCAGACCACAGGAAAGCATTGTACATGTGACATGTATGACGACTGCACACATAAGGAAAAGGAAAACAAAGTAAAGGACTATATGTATATTTCATGCATAATTGTCCAATCTCATGGCTATTTGCTAATACAAGATTGAAGCTGCTTAAAATTGAACCTTTGAGTAAACAGCATTGCTATGGCTAATTTAGCATTCCGCTTGGGCCAGAAATTAATAGCTTGTCTCTTTTCTTGTCATCTTTTATTATTTCCCTACTTAACTGTTACTTTTTTCAATAAAGATGTGATTTTTAGAATAACAGCATAATATTGCTAGTGCCCTGTCTTGTTTAGCAGCAGTAGCTGGAAATCTTCAAAACATATTTTTCTCTCTTTTTCAGTGACAGTCTTCCAAATTGCTAAATAGCTACAATTTTTCAGACACATTGGGACTCAGGCCTTCTTGAATGTCTGCCATGAACCCCTGATTTCCTGCATATTCTTCCTGCTAGTGCATATGTTCCTACTGTCTTCATCTATTGTCTGGCATATGTCAATAATGTAACTTACTGCTCTGAGACCTTGTGTCTTTTTCTGGCCACAGAAAGCTGTTATTATCCAAGATAACCAAAGAAAGCTCTAGAAAGTCCTGTAAGGAGATGTGTCAGGAGAGATTTTGACCCTATAGGACCAGACTCAAATGGAATATAGTACTTTACCCCTCTGCACTCCTGGGTCCCCATCTTATTTTGGGTGTCCTTGCACTTTCTTTTTGACATACAGCTTCCTCTTGTTCCTTATGGTTTTCCTGTGTCCCTGGAAATATCCTTATACCTTTTAATCTGAACCCCATCCACACAATCACTATAGATGTAGTCAACATTTGAAAGCTATTTGCTTTAAATTCTAATAAATATCAATGATTGTCTTATGGAAGAATGATCAGTGTCCCCATGATCTTGATAGCCTCAAGGACCTATGGCATTGCCTGACTATAATAACTCAGATTTCACTCGTTTTTCTCAAAACTGATTATGAAGATTCTCCAGCTTCATGCAAAGTTTTCCCCTCAAGTGTTTTGGGCAACACCTCAGATAACTCACTGATGTCTTTGCTAATATATACACTTATTTCCACTTGTTGCTGGCTATGATTGTTCACACTTAAACACTGAAGTCTCCAGCTAGATGCCACAGAATTTTATATTAATCTAATGGCTGTTTGTTTAGTTTCATTCCTTGTCTTGATTTTTATTTGCATAGTTACTCTAAGGAGTTTAACCCCTCCCTTGCTTTGTGCATCAATCTGATAGCTCCAATTTTATGTTTTTTAAAAAAAATTAATAGACTTTTTCTTAGTGCCATTTTAAGTTTATAGAACAATTGATCAGAAAATAAAAAAGTTGTCCTATATTCTTCTCTCCAACACAGTTTTCCTTATTATTAAATCTCGTATTTGGCATATTTTTTAAACTGATAAGCCCATATTAATACATATCATTAACTGAAGTCCACAGTTTACATTATAGTTCACTCTTTGTGTTGTACATTCCATGGGTTTTGACAAATGTGTAATGATGTGCATCTTCTACCCTAAATATTATCTGTTCCTCATCCTGAAACTTTCACAACCACTGATATTTTACTGTCTCCATATTTTTACTTTTTCCAGAATGTTCTATTCTTGGAATCAAATAGTATTGTATTTAGCCTTTGTAGATTGGCTTGTTTCCCTTAGAAATATGTATTAAGTTTTCTCCATGTCTTAAGGCTTCATAGCTCACTTTATTTCATTGCCAAGTAATATTCAATTATCTGAGTGTACCACAGTTTGTTTATCTATTCACCCAATGAAATACATGTTGGCTGCTTCCAAATCTTGCCAGTTACAAATAAAATAAGCTATTTTTTAATGATAAGTGTGAGCAAGAGACATATGTTCAAGCCAAGAAGGAAATTGTGTTCTTTGGTGGCATACATAATGAAGTCATCTATATCTTTATGTTAGCTCTATTTTAGTGGTAATCTCTGTTTTCAGAAATGTAAAAAAGTTCTAAGTTTACACCATTATTTGCTTGAAATTTCCCTAGACCTCATTCTATAACTTATAAAGTTGCCCAGTAAAACTTAAAAAGATTAATCTTTTTTTTTAACTTTAAAATGGGAGATATGTATGCATATAAGAAGTCTGGTAAAATGCAAGTGATATAAATTGATTCTTTCTACATCTTTTGTCCAATATTTTGTTCAGAGCTGCATTTGTGCCCTTTCTGGTACTTTTTCTTTGTTCCACATAAGGAAGTAGCTATAGTGCCTCACACTAGTTAACCTGTTACAGGCAGAGATTAGACTTCTGGGGGTTGGGAAGCATTGCATTTGTGGTAGAATCATGCATCTGAGCAGGCAGTATTGAATGTCAACCACCCATTCTTGGGCACCCACATTACTCACTGTTTCCTGCAGTTGAGGAAGGGAAGGAATAAACTCTACATTATTTTAGGAGAACAGATTGGCCAAATGCACATGACATATAATTTTCATACAAGTAGCTACCAATCAACCAAGGATTCCACAAATGGAAGATTTTGCTTCTCCTGGCCCCTTTCCAATGCCTCACCTAGTGCAGAATGAAGAGATGGGTCATTTTTGACAGTTTTCCTCCCTCTCCAAGTCACCACACTTATGGGGACTGTTGTCTTTGTCAGAGTCACTTCAGCCTAAACCATAAAGTCACTAGGGAAGAAGGAACATTTTATACAAAACAACTCTAAACAACTCATGAATATTTTCAAAGAAGAGGAAGCAATTTGCTTAAATCTGAGGAGCATTGGCAAAAGAATAAACATGCTTAGAATAGTTTTCACAAATTAAAATGGACTCTGGGTATAATTGGAAAATGGGCAATAAACAGTATATCATATCTTGAATTTGTTTTTGTTTGGTGCTAGAAAGTGAGCCTTTATTATATACTCTGTATTGAAATCTGTTGAGAAAAATAATTCATTTTAGAAAACTCAGAGCTGGTTGACATTCTCCAACTGTCATGGAGTTGGGGACAGTGCTGAGAGTAAGTTCCTCAATGGTCTGGATCCTCCCTTGGTGCAGGGCATATTCTGTGGGACCTGCAATTCCAGACATTCTAAAATTGCCACTATAAAAATATCCATTTGGGAGAACAGATGACTGTGAGTGGGAGAAATGGAATTATCCAAATAGCAAATTAAAATACTTTATATGATTATAAAACTATATATTTCATATAATTAAATTTGATGCTTTGTGGCTTTTTTAAAATTAAATTTATTGGGGAGACACTGGTCAATAGGGTCATATATGTTTCAAGTGTACATTTCTATGATACGTGATCTATATATTGCATTGTGTGCTTAACCACCCAAAGACCAATTATCTTCCATTATTCTATTTGGCCCTCTTTACCCTTTACTCCTCCTCACTATCTTCCCTTCAGTAACCATCATACTATTGTCTGTGTCTATGAGTTTCAGTTTTATATCCCATATGTGAGTGAAACCATCTTAGCTTTCTCTGACTGACTTCAGTCACCATAATATTCTCAAGGTCCACAGCAAAAGAAACTGACAACAAAACAAAAAAACAAACAACTGAATGGGAGGTGACATTTCCAAACAACAGCTCCAACAAGAGATAAATATCCAAAATTTATATATATATATATATATATAAAACTCATACAACTCAACACCAAACTAAAAATAATCCAATTAAAAAATGGGCAGAGGACCTAAACAGATACCTCTCTCAAGACGACAAATGGTAGCAGATATAACTTCAATAGCTATTACTGAAATGCAAATCAAAACTAGGAATATTACCTCACATCTGTTAAAATGGCTATTATCTACATGACAGGTAATAACAAGTGTTGGAGAGGTTGTAGGAAAAAAAGGAATCCTCATTCACTGCTGGTTGAAGAATGTAAACTGGTATATTCACTATGGAAAACAATATGGTGGTTCCTCAAAAGATTAAGAATAGAGCTACCATATGACCCAGCAATCTCTCTTCTGGGTATCTACTCCCAAAACTCTAAAATAACTAATTTTAGAAATAAAAGACTTAAAATACTTTTTCATTATTTTGAAACTGGTTAACAAAATTATACAGGTGCAAAATTTCACAACACATCCTCTGTAACTGTATTGTGTGCTCACCAACTTAAGTCGAGTTTTCTTTCATCACCATTTATCTCCCATACCCTCTTCCACCTCCCCTAACCCCCGCTCCCAGGCAATCACCACCCTAGAGAGCATTATGTTATGTAAAATAAGCCACTCAGAGAAAGACAAGTGGCATATGGTTTCACTTATGTGTGGAATCTAATGAACGAAAGGAACTAACAAGCAAGATAGAAACAGACTCATAGAGAGCCAGCTGACAGCTCTCAGGGGTGGGAGTTGGGGGACTGGGTGATGTGTAAAAAAAGAAAAAGAAAAAAAACCTCATGAACATAGACTACAATAATCTTTAAACATTATTAGTTGAAGGAAGTTTGTTTTATTTGGGGAATGTGTTTGTGAAAGTTTAAATGTAGGTGTTTTTTACTTTAAAAAAATACCTGAATTGATAGAATTCTAATAAATTAGGCGGTCAACAGTGGCCTCCAGTTCTGTGGTCTTCATAGAATACATCACCATTCTGAGTAATAGAGCAATATGTTAAAATCTCTAATTGTTTTTAAAGGTTGTTAGTTTGAGGATTCCATCTACTACTGAGAAGAGAGTACATTTTAAATGTAATCAAGTGTGCAGAAAATAAAGACGACCATGTATCATTAAGATGGCATAGTGGCCAGCAAAGAATAGTATGTGAGCTATGAGGTAACATGCCATGCATCACTGTAAATCTACCCACCTTGTTTATTTCAGAGATCTACTGGTGTAAAAAAAAGGGATTCTTGTGTCATAGAGCTAACTCTGGTTGCCAATACTCCTAAATCATGACTTGCAAGAGCCCGGCAGACAAGTGGCTCAGACTGGCTGTAATGCTTGCTTGTGTCCTGAGTTAGTCATCTTGCATGAGCTTCCCAGTATAACTCATGCAGTTCTAGTGGGCTATGAGGTTATGAGAAATCAGGCACTAAGAAATCCACATCTGCAACCCTCAGTGTTCCATTCTTAGGACCTCAAGAATTGCTGATACCAATTGCCATCCAAAGAGGATTGTATTTTTTTTCTGAGATGGAAGCAGTGTTTGGTTTTGCTGTCATAACTACCTATCATTTTCAAGACAGACACCAAAATTGCACTTGACATCTAGAAGTTGGATGCTACAATTTATACCTGTATAATTCTGTCATTACCTATAACTATTTTCTGTTCTGTCTTTGGGGGTTATGTCACATGCTATCCTATCTTCAGGAACAATTTCCCTGAAAGGAGAAAGGGACTGCCTGTATTTGAATGAAGCTACTTAAAAAAATAGCCCTTGTTTCAGAAAATACTTATACGATGATTGCTCAGATTGCATTTCCTTAAAAGAGATGCCACTTGGTAGAGAGTCTCAGCGCACAAAGTCCTAATTAACTCATAGGACATCATCATGGGATACAAAGCAGACTGAGAGGTGCCCTTGTGTACTGGGTCTTGAGGCTCTCACCTTGGCATCCAGTTCTTCAGGGACCCTAGGAAAAGTTCCACTTGGATTCCTGAAAACTTGAGGCTATTTAACTGCTTTGGGGCCCTTTCTCTCTCTCTCTCTTTCTCTCTCTCTCATTATTTTTTAGTTCATTTAACGATGAAAATTTTAAATTTTGCTGGTTTTATGTAGAACTCTTTGCTTTACAAAGAAAATTAATTCCCTTTGCAGTATTTATATTTAAAGTTCTATGATTTAACTTCATTTTTTATTTGCTCTTTTTTGATAGGCATGCCTTGACAGAAATTCAGAAGCTGTTAAGCCTAAAATTGGGAAAAGAAAAGAAATAGAATCACGTCAACAGCATAGCAAAGGATGTAATTGCAAACAATCAGGATGTCTTAAAATCTACTGTGAATGCTATGAGGTGAGATGCTGGCTGGGGAAAATAATATAGCCCACCTTTTGAAATTCACATTAGAAATGGTATACTATAAAATTTTATTTGAAAATTGGAAGATTGCTTTGCTATTGCAGTTTGAAAATATGCATAGTCTGCCCAAGGGCCCTCATTCAAGGAAGACCTTCTGGCCTCCCAAGCAAGGCTCAGAGAGCAATACAGGCCTACCTCATTTTATTGCTTCTTGCTGTACTGTGCTTCACAGATGTTGAGGCTTTTTTGTTTTTGTTTTTTTTTACAAATCAAAGGCAAGACCCTCCACAAGCAAAAAGATTACCACTCGCTTGCAGTGGTCTGGAACCAAACCTGCATTACCTCTGAGGTATGTCTGTCATTACAGTTGGGATCTCGTTAGCTGCCTTACCAGTTCATAACTTCTTGGTCATTACACCTGGAAGTATGCAAATCAGGGCACAAGTTTATTAATTTTCAATAAAAATAATATCATCAGAGTCGATTGGAAATTCTGTAATGATTCTCAGCTAAAGTTTAGTACTTCCCACTCTTCCCTTCCATGTGTAGATACAAAGTAGCCTACATTTCAGAGTGTAGTCCCTGAAGCAAAGATTTATTTTGCCCAAATGCCAATAGTGCACTGCTGAATAACACTTGTCTGTGGAAAAGTAAATTATGTTAAGAAGTTTGCTTTGTGAACATTAAAACAGGACAGGAGGAATGTGGCATATTGCAGGAAGAAGTTATTGGTTATTGTGAGGTGACTGTTTTTACTACTTACCATCCCACCCAGCTGGCTGTTGTTATTTATGGGCAAAGAATCTTTTCTTTTTTTAATCCTCGCCCAAGGATATATTTCTATTGACCTTTAGAGAGAGGAAGGGAGGGGGGACAAGGAAACCTCACATATGCACTCTAATGGCCTTTAAAGAGAGGAAGGGAAGGGGGACAGAATGCCTCACATATGCACTCTGACAGAATGGAACCACCACCCTTTGGTTCATGGGAAGACACTTCAACCAACTGAACCACTGGCCAGGGCCAACGAATCTTTTCTGAAGAATGTAGGTGAAACTCTCCTTTGACAGATGCCATGTAAATCATCCTCTTCTTGCTTCAGATAAAGTACTATATAATTTATTAGTTTTCTTTTCAAAGGTTAAATATAATTTAGTCATGCTGAAATTAGCCCTAGGTTACTATAATTTGTTTCTTTACATTTTTAAAAATCTTTACGTGAGGATATATTCATTTTTTTTAGAAAGAAAGAAGGAAAGAAAGAAAGAAAGAAAGAAAGAAAGAAAGAAAGAAAGAAAGAAAGAAAGAAAAATAGATAGATGTGAAAAAATATTGATTGGTTGCCTCCTATTGTGCCCCAAATGGGGATTGAATACACAACCTAAGTATGTGCCCTGACTAGAAATTAATCCCTCAAACTTTTGGTGCATGGAACGATTCTCAAACCAATGGAGCCATTTGGCAAGGGCTCCCCTTTTATCAAGAATAGTTTTATTGCCAAACCGGTTTGGCTCAGTGGATAAAGTGTCAGTCTGGGAGCACCTGGCCTGGGAGCACTTGTTACCTCAAGTGTGAGGATTAGAATCAAAACCAGCCCTGGGTTTTTCTATAGTTTTGATGATGGTGACTTTCATTTTTAAACCATACTGTCAGTTTTCCACATTCTCTAGTATGTGCTATCTCTCTCCAACATAACAAGATTGCAAGGAGGGAACCTTGACCACTTTGCAGACAGAGGAGAACCAGTGAGAACCAGATTTTAGGTGACTGGAAAATAGTCACAAATCTTGAAAGTAGGACAGTTAGACCTTGACCCAGCCATGTCTCTGACACTGTGCCTCTGTTCTCTCCACTCCACACATTTTTTTTTCTTAGAGGACAATGTATCGCTGAGGTGACAGTGGAAGGACAGGAAGTGGTTCCATATATTTCATCTGACATTTCTTAGCACAAAACAATTATGTTTCTAAAGCATCTGCATTTGAATAGAGACTGTTCCAGCTTAGAGAAAATGCTACTTTGATTGTGGTAGGCTGTTTGTGAATGCCCTACTCTCTTTTCATGCATCTGCAGGCCTGTGGGTGAAATATTTGTGGATATGTTGAAGTATCATTTATCAACACAACTTAATGTTAGTTATCAGAAAAACATTCAAATGAAAAAAAGTCAGTTTCTCATGAGTATAAATTACTTCAGGGATGACCTAAGGTTCTCAAATTAAATTATTTCAGCAGAGTTTATGCATGGATTCCAAGCATAAAGAAATTATTTAGGGGATGTTTGCTATGGCAGAAAGTAGTGAACATCCTGATATAGAGCTAATCACAGTTTAATTCAAGTTATTCACAAAATATTAATGTTAAGAAAGGGTTGTTGCCAAAATATCCTTCTTGCTTCATAGTTTGGTATCTGGGAGATGGGCCAATCTATTGGAAATTTAATATTTGTAATCCTTAAAGCAACTTAAGCCAAAAGTTTAAACTCAGCATATTTTTTTGAAATATAAATGTATTGACTCATTAAGATCCAGATTGCTTGTTTAAATGCTTTATAATGGTTCATTTTATAAAGAGATCAAATTTTAAAGTCCATTTTCTTAAGAAAGGGCAATTATGTTGCTTACTATCTCTTTTAACATTATAAATCTCATGAAATGTTTGGAGATTCATGGGTTTTGTGAATGTCTCACACCCAGTAATTTCTCATTATTATTGAATAGAAGTATTGCAAGCATGTTTGGTCCCCCCCCCCCCCTCATATTTTGAGATACAGTGAGATGGAGAAGCAACCTGAATTCGAGACAAAACCTGCCCATGGAGCTCATGTAGGCAATAAAGAAGTGTCCCCAGCTGGACACAGCTGGGAGGAAACCCTGTATAGCTGTGTGTATTGGCACACATGATTTAATGAGCATTTGCCAAATGAATGAACAGTATACTGTGACCATGGGAGTTAGCCCAGGTGGAAGCATTGCATGGCTCCAAGGCAGAGACTGATTTTCACAGGTTGAAGCTGCTATGTCAGCAGAGGATTACTGAGAGATGAACTAGGAGTTTCAGGACAGGACTTTTATCTCTGGGGGAATTTCAGAACTAAAAAGCTTAGACCCAGGACCTCCATTTTAAAGATTTGGGTTCATGGTGTCAGATAAAAACAAATTTGGACCTACGAGAGCTTTTGTTCATAGGGAACATTGCAGTAAGGGGAGGAGTCTGTTGTAGGGAGAAGGTTCTGACCCTAAGATCTGTGAGTGTCTCCCAGGTCAGGCCAGAGGAGTTCTCTTTTATAAAGATAGGTGGACAGGGCTACAAAGAACAGGGTGTAGGAGAGTGGGTGGCATGATGGGATGGTTGATCAGGGAAAGACTTTCCTTGAAGGTTGCTGATTCTGGGAGGGCTGTCTGCTGGCCCAGTCATGGTGGGCTAAAGTTCAGAGACCTTGGGGAAGGAAAGATGTTAGAACAAGTCATTTTTTTCTGTCCAGATTGGTCAGTGGGCACAAAAAGTTTAGGTAATCATTTAGCAGGCAATACATGAGAATAGGTATATATATATATATATATATATATATATATATATATATATATATATGTGTGTGTGTGTGTGTGTGTGTGTGTGAGAGGGGTGGTTGTGTTGGGCCTTTGCTTAGATACACTGTAGGAGGGCATCCCAGAATCTTATTTGGAAAAGAGTAGGCCTTTGCAGTAAGCTGGTTCCTGAATCCTGACATGCAGGACTTACGATTCTCCTACTCAAGTCATGACTGATCTTGGGAACTAGAGTTGGGGTGGACTGGTTCTATCAGTAGAGAGGAATGACACAGACTGAGAACCAGGCTGGGTCTGGCCTAGAGCAATGAACAAGAAATGGGCAAGATGGGTAATAAGAGGTATTTGTATTATAAATTAGTCATTATTGCCTGCTCACAATCCTGGGCCCATCACAGATCTTTGTATAGTTTTGTTTCTTGTATTGCACAACAAAATCTTAAATCAGTAAGTGAAAACTCTATTGTGATAGCAAGAATGACTAACTTATAAATACAGATACCTCTTATCACCCAAATCTAACCTATTTCTGAATTTTCAGAAAATGGGAAACCATGTTCCATTATTTTACATTAGAAAATGTGTAATGTGTTCTGCTGTTCCCAAACCAATAAAAATGCCTGGCCACCAATTTCCCCAAATATCAATAAAACAATTTAAACTAACAAATAAGAATCCACTGAGAGATAGTTTTACATATAAAATAATTTTGAAGCCATTTACATCACATTTAATAAATTATTAGAGGATTTTTTTGCAAAATACATTATCAGATACAAATCATGTCTTTGCTCTACACCAAAAGAACAAATACTGTGCCATGTAAATAAATCATGCAACAGTGTGTAGACACCATACAGTGGATGCAAATAGCACTCCAAAAAAGAAAAAGAAAAGCAACAGACCCAGTGTTTTCCTACTGAGTAAAGGGTTTCTCCAGTGGAGCTGGAGGTTGAAGATAGAGCCTCTGTGGTCACATGTGCTTGGTGGTGGGTGACAGGGAGCAAGAGTACAGAATAAATCTGTTGGCTGGTGACGTGCAAATCCAAACATTTGCAGACTTTGAGAGTGTAGACAGAGAAAAGGGTGAATAGACCTCAAAGGCATTCTCCTGGACAAGAATATAGGGTTCTGAGAAACACGGTCCTGATCTTGGAATTGCATTTTTAAGACTTTGAGACTTTCATCATTGGCATTCATGTTATCTACATGAACTGGATCATCTAATAGATGAACTTAATCTTTTCATTGAGTTTTCTAGGTGGTGGCTAATTTTAATATTTAGTTAACAGCTTATCAGTATTTTGTGGGTTAATTTTTTTTCTTCTGCCCTAGAGCCTTTTACAGTTTCTTTGTGATAATATTGTACTAAGTGAAATAAGTCAGTCAGGAAAAGCTAAGAACCATATGATTTCACTCATATGTGGGATATAAAACTGAAACTCATGAACATAAACAGCAGTGTGGTGGTTGCCAGAGGGAAGGGGGTGGGAGTAGAAAGAGGTCCTAATATATGGTGACAGGAGAAGCAGTGCCAGGAGGACACTGGGTGGTGGGCACAAGGTGGAATATATAGATCTTATACCATAGAAACCCATACCTGAAGCCTATATGATCATGTCGACTAATGTCACCCCAATAAATTTAATTTTAAAAACTTTCTTTATATTCTGAATAATCTTCAGTTTTGTTTAATTATGTTGGAACTAGGTACAGATTTTTAAATATATAAGAAATAGAAACATCAATGAGAAACATGGACTTGCTGCCTCCTGCATGACCCCTACTGAGGATCAAATCTGCAACCCAGGCATGTGCCCTGACTGGGAAGATATTAAACTACTGAGCCACACCTGCATGGTGATACAGTCTTTTTAAATGTACTTTGCTGAGCACTGAATGTACACTTTTGGCATGCACTCAAACACACGTGAACACATGTCTTACTTATTTGAAGAAAAGCCTAAGCCTTTATCATCTCAAATATTGCTTGTTCACCATTTCATTCAACTTTTATTCTAGGTGAACATTGCAGATTCTCTGTTTATCTTTACCGTATTTTCCGGCGTATAAGACAACCCCCTAATTTTACAGTTAAAACATAGGTTTATGCCTATATTCTCTGTATAAGACCACCCCCCACTTCCGAGGCAACACCAGTTCTTTTTTTTAATAGACCGCCTCTCTAACTCAGCCAATCCAAGCAGGCTTTTTATGCATGTAAATTATACATGTTCTGTACCCGAAGCTACACTGTGTTCTAGTAAAAAGCCTGCTCAGATTGGCCAGAGTCAGAGAGGCGGTCTATTAAAAAAAGAACTGGTGTTGCCTCAGAAGTAGGGGGTAGTCTTATACAGCGAATATAGGCCTAAATCTATGTTTTAACTATAAAATTAGGGGGTCATTTTATACGCCAGAAAATACGGTAATCTTTTTTAGGATCATTTTTATATTTTCCATCTCTTTATAGCTAAGTAGGTTCAGTACTTTGATACTAACTTTTAATTTTTGAATGATTTTTTTTCCTCCTATTTTTCAGTATTTATCTTTTATTTAACTGATTTCAGAGAGGAAAGAAGAGGGAGAGAGAGATAAAAACATCAATGATGAGAGAAAATCATTGATTGGCTGCCTTTTGCACATCTCCTACTTGAAATCAAGCAAGCAACCATAACTGGGAATCAAACCAAGATCTCCTGGTTTATAGGTAGACACTAAACCAATGAGCCATGCCAGCTGGTCTATTTTTCAGTATTTATCTTGTTGAAATTTTATTTTTGACCTTTTTAAAAATATCTTCTCCTTGGTTTGTTCTTATTGTGCCTTTTGGATGCCATTTCTTTGTTTGGAAACCTATTCCATTACTAGCATTTTCTTTAGAATGACTGTTTCCCTTTGTCAGGTTTGCAGAGCTTGCATGGGCTTCCCTGCTTTGCTTTCTTTCATGTGCTTTAGAACTTTCATTTCTTAGCTCATCTCAAATAACTTAGTGTGTGTGCATGTGAGTGTGTAAGTGTATTGTGTGTAGTATATGTGTGGTATGCATGGTATATGGAATGTGGGGTGTGTGTATTATGTATGTGTGTGTGGTGAGAATGAGTTTGTGTTGTGTGCATGATATATGTAGTGTATGTGTATATGATATGTGTTTTTGTGTGTCTGTATGTATTTGCTGTGTATTTTCCTCTACTTGTTTGCACAGAGATATTCCTCTTGCCTCTAAGTCCATCAGGTGTATGGATTCAAATTAAGTCTCATCAGAGTCCTCTTAGCACTGCTAAGGGAGACTTACTTTGTCTCTGGTCACAGGGCTCTCAACCTTGCTACCCACATTCAGGGTCTCCCATCTGATTCTGAGGTTTGCGTCTCACACTCCTATTTCTGCTCCACGGGGATTCTTCCCTCGCTTTGAGTGAGGGTTTGCTCTGTTAATATGTTCTGTAATCCACTGCTGCAGTCATGTGCAGTAGGAGGGTGAGAGACAGTGCAAGAGGAGGAACCCGAGGACCTCCATTTTTGTGTTTGTAAAAGGTCCTTGAGGTCAGGTAGTCCCCTAACCTTTCAGAGGTCACTGTCCTGAACCCAAACAGGGACAGATCTCACTGGAGTCTTTCAGATGACCAATTTTAGAAATTAAACCCAAAGGGAATAGCTCTGTAGGATTCTGCCAAGTATAGGACTTCCGTCATAATTAGTGTTAATTTGGTTGTTTGCTTTACTTAGATGTTAATGAGAACAAGGCTGATTCTGTCTCAGACTCTGGGGTTTGGATGCCAGTAAGCAGACAGGGTGAGCGTGTCTGATTAAGTGGGTTGACTGATTGGAAACTGGATAGCCTTGGAAATGGATGGTCTATTTTCTCACCTGGACTTCCTCTCTTTGAAGATTAAACCGAAGATCACTCCAGGAGTAGAACGAATATTTTCTCTTGAAGTGAGCATCGTGAAAGCTTGTTGTCTATAAAAAGATTGCTTACATTGCAGAATGGGTAAATGGAAAATGAAAGGACTCCAAGGAATTTATGGAAACATTTACCTGAGACATTAAAATGAGCATAAGTAGATGCATTTTGTACTTAGTTTATAAATAGAGTATTTCCCAGTGGAGAGTCTTCCCTGCTATTATAATGCTTATCTCTGTTACTCAAATGCTAACAGGCCTTTTTAAAGGTAAGTAAGTAGCACAGACTACACATAAGCCCTGGCTTTTCCTATGTGGATGGCATTCTATGTCATCAGATTTAGAGATGCTCTGGCTTTTTGTTGACTTCATGCTTGGTATTATCCCACTTGCCTTTTTAGAACTTCCATGAACATAGTATTTGAAATATTTCAAATTTAATCTTAAGAAAGCCTGCGTTATTTGTGACATATAGTGTGGTAAAACACAGTCAAAATTTACACAAGTTGCCATTTCACCTTACCATTTTACAAAGACTAATAGTGGCAATATTTGAGATAAGACTTGTTTTATAGTAAATGCTCTTTGCATTTTTTAAATAAAATTAATTCCTTAAAATAACATATACTTTGACCTGTAATAAGACAAAAGTATATGCATGAGACATGAACACTGTTGGCAGAGACTTTGAGGCCAGGAACCAATGCATCTCATCCTTGCATCATAGTTTTAAAAACAGTGAAACATATAGAAATTAATTTTACTTAAGAGGTGAAACGTCTGTGCATTGAAAACTATATGACCTCGATGGAAGAAGACACAAATAAATGGGAAGATATCCCGTTTTATAGCTCAGAAGAATTAATATTGTTAAAATGTTCATAATACTGAAAGCTTATAGATTTAATGCAATCTCTATCAAAATAGTAATATCATTTTTCACAGGTCTAAAATAAACTATATAAAATTCATATAGCACAAAAACCCTGAATAGCAAAGCAATTCTGAGAACAAAAGGATAAAGCTGAAGGCACCACACTTTCTGATTTCAAACCATACTACAAAGCTATAGTAATTCAAACAATATGTTACTGGCATAACAACAGACATATAGATGCTGATAGCTTAATGAAAGAGAGGTCCCCTTCTGTATGAGGAATAAATATATATGCTCAAACCTTAACACGTTTTCAAGCTGCCAAAGATTTGTGAATTGAAGAATCCACATGTGCTCAAAACATCATAGACTTTATTTTGTTTTTAGGCTCTTACTTCAAACTGGAAAGTTTTGTGTTTTGTTTGTTTTAAAAATAATCTTGTTGAATGTTTTCCATTTGCACCAGGAGCCTAGCCTTTATGAGCTTTGTCAACAGCCTTCCCTGATGTCTGGCTTCCATTTGTCTTCATCCAATGGAGACAACTGGGTCATGTTAGGAGGAAGGAGCAGGATTGGGTCAGGATGTTTATTCCCCAGCCCTTATCCCCTTCCCACATACACACATACCCTCTCTATGACTCACCACTGAAGGAACCAGCTCTTGCCAGTGATCTCTCTGGCTCTATATGTCCCTGGGTTTCCAACTCCTCTGTGCCTCACCCTTTAGAATGAAGCAGGGGACCATTGAGGGTGCTCTTCATCCTGCCTGCCCCTCTGTAAATAGTTCTTTTATGAAGCACTTTCCTATCACCCCTGTGGATCTTGCTTGGTGCATTTACCTCACAGGATACTTACAGAAACCACAAAGGAGGAAAGTCACCTGTGCTTTTCTCTAAGTGACAACATAAAGTTGAGGCATGTAAGGTTGGGCCAGCTTACCCAAGATTTGAGAAAGTAATTGGGTGGCTGTGGGGGGGGGAGGGGGATAGGCTGGCTGGTGACAGGAGTCTCTACCCACCCCAGGGTTCTCTCTCCTCAGCACAGCCCTCTCTGTGTAGCTCAGCTTCCACATTTCCATCAGAGCTGGAAGCTGACTTTGTGTCTCATTCATTAAAAAAAATGATGCCAAGAATGTTCTTACATTATGTACTTATGTTTATTCTCTTATTATAAAGCACCTCAAGCTCACTGACAGAAGGGAAGAGCATGAATTTAAAATTAATAGATAGCACCATGGAAATTGGAAGTCTGGGTTACAGCTTGTGTGATTAATTGTTCCAGTCATGACTAGAATCAGAGTGTATGCTAATAAGGTAGCCTATGCACACCCTGGTCACATTACTGTTAGAGATGCACCACTAATAATACATTTACTAAATGATTCAGAACTGTCCATATACATCACCATTTCACCCTTCAGAGGTTTAAAATTCCGGGAAAGCGCTATAGAGGCTGGATCCACCAGCCCAGCACCTGGTGACAGTGGAACACCCAATTAGGTACCTCTTTATCTGTTTGATTCTTGCCATACATGCTGCTCTGAGAAATGGAAATGGCTTTATCTGAATATTTAAAGTCTACTTTCACAAGTAAGCTCCAAATTAAATCCATAGCACAACCTATAGACAATTGCTGAGTTTACTACATAAAACATAAAGCTTCTATATGGCAAAGGAATCAATCAAACAATTGCTAATCATCTACTGTGCAGATCCTGTCTGTGAACTAACAAGGAATAAGGTCTTTGTTCTCTGGAGTTCAGTCCAGTGAGCGAGGCATGTACACAAAGACACCTGCTGCATGGCATTGCAATAACTGATTATGAAACTATAAAACCCCTTTGTGCAGATGGCTCACTGTTTTAAACTAAACTTCAGTTGACATATGTTACTGTCAAAGACATTGTCAGAAAAGCTCCAACTTCTCTGACCTGTCCCAGGACCCTTAGGTTGTCAGGCATCTCTCCTTCATTGAGCCACACGCTCCCAACCTTCAGTTTCAGCCTGTCCATTATGGGCCTCTTGCAGTCCTGGGTGTTCTTATTGTTTTCATGCTTTCAACACCTGGAAATTCTATTACAAATCAAGAATATAAGGATGGACAAAACAAAAAATCATGGCTCACTACTGGCAGTGTCTTATCTTGAGGGTTTTGAGTGTGAATGGCCTAAGGCACATGTGTCAAACACAAGGCCCAAGGGCCAAATCCGTCCCGCCAGGCCTTGCAATGTGGCCGCACCGCGCTGTCATCACTGCACTCCGCTGCGTTTCCATCACAATGACAGTTTATGACTGTTCAGTAAACCATTCGGCCCGCGATTTAGGCTGGATTTTAGATTTTGGCCCCTTCTCTGATTGAGTTCGACGCCCCTAGCCTAAGGCATGGGGTAGGGAATGAGTTGCATGAAGATGACCTGCACTGCTGGGTGCAGTAAGCAGGTGAAAAGTGATACTCAAAAAGTCAGGGCAAGGTTCTGCAGGCCAAGGTAGGGGATGGAGTAACTTGATAAGGTTTTCATTTTTAAGTACTGTGAAGACTGTTGAAGAACATGGTGAGAAATAAGAGTGGTTGCTGGGACATCAGGTTGTGAGTTATGTGGGGACCACAAAACTCACAACCTGATGTCCCAGCAACCACTCTTATTTGGGGACTGCTGAAGCTGAGACAACGCATGAGGGAGAAAACTAGGGGGGGTCCCAGACAGTACTTTAGGACTTAAGAACAGAATTCCTCTTCTCTGGTTCAAATAGAGGAGTTGTCTGATTTGCCAGTTTTGGTTTCCATGGGAACTCTGGCCTTTCACTTCTGGATCAGCAATAAATGCATGGAGAAGAACCCTGGACTAGAGGCCTCTTCATCAGGAGAAAGCTTCCTGAGTAGTCAAAAGGAAGAATCCTACAATTCATTTTGCCTGTCCTTCCTGAAGAATGCAGAGAGAGCAATTTATAAGTGCTCATTAAACTATCAGCCTGGAGATCTGAATTCAAGGCCTATGTCTGCCACTCCCTGAGTGTGGGCACATGGGTGTCATCACACTCAATAGCTTTGTTAAACATTGAAGTTTTTCCTTCTGCAAATGTGGAATCAAGTGAACAGCAGTGCTATGCTAATTCTTTAGAAGAGATGTGTGGATAATAGCCCCATACAGGTCTTCTTCACTCTTCCTAACCTTAATGTGCAGCTCATTGGTGTTTGAGTTTCTATTTTCCATCTGATAGAATTGTAGAGTTGGTGAGAACAAGGACTTTTATTTTCACTCTAATCCCTACACTATAATTAAGTTGCAAAGAGTAGAGCATTTTTGTCTATTGTTTTAACTCTTCACAATTCCCATTTACTCAGTATATATTGTGATGGGTAATTTGAGCTTACATGTGTTTTAGAAAGAAATAAAATGTGAGTTCTGCATAGAGACAGGCTGCACTGCCTGGAGAAAGCCTGGAGTCAGGAGACCAGTCAGGAGGCAGTGGTGGGAATTCAGGGGAAAAGGTTCCTCAACTCAGAACTGGGCAGCAGAAGTACAGTGAGCCTCCTCAGGAAAAGGTGGGGCCAGGGGAGAAGACAGAGATTAAGGTAATTCCTACCTAAAGACCAAGATGGTCTAGTGATGTGTATTATGATAGCAGATGCCATAAGCAGAGTCAGGAGCACTAATTGTAGCTGTGGGGTGTTGTGTTGGGGGTCCTTAGGGTAGATATATCAGATGGTTGTTCCATAAACAGGGCAGAACCTGGTTATACTGGGGAGAGGTGGGTTGACCATAGTTTGACCATATGGCATGGGCACTCTTCCTGGAGGGAGCAGGACCCTGGGACAGGGTACCATTTATGATATGCAGAGGAAGAAGATATCAAGAGGGAGGTCAGGAGAATGTGAAGACATAATGAGAAGCAGTTTGCTCTGAAACCTGCCTCCATCATTCTTTACCCAATTCCAAGCCAAAATTTGGCCTCCATAGACCACATTAGTGGACTCCTGTGCTTTTAGCTTTAGGTAGAAGTCAGCCAATGGGAGAGCCAGGCAGATTCTGGAGGTTAAGAGAGGTTAGTAAGTTCTTTAGGTTTACCACACAGGTTTCTGTGACTGTGCCAGGGGCTGTTTCCAGTACAGATGTATTGGGAGAAGGGTGAGAGGTGAACACCACTGAGAGAGGGCTATTTTTAAAGAGTGTGTGTGTGGCTGTCACACCTCCCAGGTCAAGTATTCTATGAATAGTCCCTCTAAGAAAGAAGGGGATTCCTTCATCATGGTTCACAATCATTGCATTTTATTAGTCAAGGAGGTTGCTTAAATAGAAGTTACCTTTTATTTCTTAAACTATTAAAAATTACTATTCTTATGCAAAAATGTTATTGGTGATTTCTCATGTAGAGTACTAGGTCTTTACCTCTCCTGGGGTAATCTGGGGCATGTAAGGAGCAACCCCAGGGTTGTAAGCACAAGTCATGTCCTAACAATAACTGACAACCCACCAGGCATCACTTCTTCACTTCTTTCCATCATTATGGGAAAAAGATGCCCAGAAACACATTGGAAATTTTTAAAGGGGGTGGCCAATGGAGGGGAGTGTCAGTAACTTCCATCTTCCAGGGATGCCTCTCTATCCAGTCTCCATGATGTCAGAGCACAACAGCCATAAAAGAGTCCCCAGTGCATCAACAAGTCCATGTTTGTTAAAAACCACAAATCACATGAATTTTAGTCTCATGTCTTGTTCATTCTCAGTAATGGAAAGAATTCAGTTCCCTGTGTTTGTGGCCTCCCCACATTGCAACTACTCATTACATTCTTACCCAACGTAACTTTATAGCCAGTAGAGTAAAAAAACAATTCATATAAAGAATAATGTATTATCTTAATCAAAAAAAATTGTTTTTAATACCTGGATTTTATTAATGAAATGATTTGAATAAAGACGTTTTCCAGAGAGCAGTAAAACCAAACAATGAGGATTTATTTCATCCCTCAAATGTGGCACCCCAAAATATATCACACCTAATATAATGCAGCCTCCTGGGTTCTGAGACTTTTCAGACAGAGACAGAGTGGTGGACCCCATACCCAGTAGTGATGGCCTTGCAGGGAGATAGGTGAAGAACATCATTGTCTATCAAAGGCACTCTACCGAGCTCTCCCAAGTACAAATAGTAAGGGATCCAATGAAGATTTTAATCAACTGTGACAATTTTAAAATTGTCTCAAAAACTTTTACCACTTTCTCCCTTAAAATTTCAGGCTTTGCTTTTCAAATATTATATGACATTTGAATTAAACTAAACAGAAAGAGAATACAAAGATCACCTCCATCTTTCATCTCATGGTTTATTTTTAGGTGGTAAAAACTATAGATAAGCCAGCAACATAAGTGGGAAAAGACATACCCACAGCCAATGATTCAAAGGGCACTGTGTCCAGGGATGGACTCTGGGCTGCAACTCAGTCCTGGTCCTGGAGCAAAATGGCTGTGGGTTGCTTGTGATGTAGGTGCAGTTACCTTCTCCTCCTCAACCCTGTCTCTCTAAGTAAATTGAAACACAAAGAGAGACTTTTTAGGCCTTTTCCAGCTCTGACAGTCCTTGACTTCATGAATTTTCTCTTCATGAGAAAAAATAGCTCAAAACGACATTACATTTTTGAAAGCAAAAATTAGTCAGCTGCCAAGCCTCTTGCTTTGGTATTTCCCCCGGTGCATAAATTCTGACTTATGTTTAGCCCCATGCTCCTTGCTTAGCCAGCATTTTTATTAGTGGGCAAACTTCCAGAATGAAACAAAAACATGGTTATGGCTTTTTCCCAAATTACATCCTGCAGTTGGCTCCACAATCACTGTCCACAGCCAAAGTGGGGTCCCTCCCCCGTCATTTATAGGACCAACTGCACTCCTTAGGAAATGCTGTCTGACCCTGAGCTGAGAGGAGAGAGCAGGCCACTCTTCTCTGCACATGGGAGATAAAGACCCTGGAAGGGAAGAGGGAAAGAAAGCCTCCAGGATTTAGAAATAGAGATGGGCAAGGCCAATGGCCTCACATAGCTTATCATTCTTTAAAGAATACTGAGAGAAAGAAAGCAAAAATGTTGAAGATGTGGAACATAATACAGACAAGTCATGTTTGTAACCTGTGCTGTGCTGTGTCATAAATCCTCAGGGAGGGAGGCTGGGCAAGTCGCCCAGAAAATGGGAGTTGAGCATCCTTCATCTAGGATAAGGTCGTCACTGAAGGCGAGGGGTCACTGGGCCTGGGTTCCCTGCTGCCTCATCATGAAACTCAGCAGGAAAGCAGCCTAGGAGGCTGAGGTGGTAGTTTCTCACCTGTGGCAGAACTTCTATTAACACACCGCGATGGAGAGGTAGGAGGGCAAACCCCTCCACTGACGATCTCAGTGAAATTCCTAAAAATTTAAAGAATGTTTTTGCTCATGGGGATAGGGAGGTTATGTGGTGTTGTTACACAAGCAGATGATAGGATATTGTAGAAAAAGGCCTTTTCTGGTTGGGTGTGAAGGCTGGAGGTAGACTATTTCTCTCCTGGTTGCCCGGATTCAAAGAACACCCATTTACATGTTGGTTACTTTACATCAGGAAGCTCTGCCTCTGAAATAGAGAAAAGAAGAGTCAGAAAGGGAGCTGCTATTTTTAGATGCAACTGCAAGGCCCGGTGTATAGACGCTCACGCAGGGGCAAGAACCTGCAGGTCTGTCACCATGGGATGCAGCAGTCAATCCCAGGTGAGAGCTTCTTTGACTGCATTTGGGGAAGTTGTCCCAGGTCTTTCCTTTCATGCCCTCCCCATTTCCCATCCCTTTACTGCTCTCAGTCCCAGGCAGGATGCTCTGCTCCCCACATCCTCTTAGTCACAGGCAGGCAGGACAAGGGCTCTGCAATTGCTCAGTGAGTGACACGTTGCCCCAACACCATGGTATCAATGAAATCACTCTCAGGAGACCCCAGGCCTCTCCAGCAGTTCTCAGCAGCCTTGGGAGAGGAATGAAGATAGCATCTGGTCAGGGCACATTTTGGCCTGGCAGTCACATCCTATGCTTGGCAGTGGGAGACATAAAAAGGTAGTGACAGCAGGACTGAGCGTAGGGTCCAGTAGCAGTTGTTGGGAGCAAGAACAAGTGGCTCATCTGTATGCTCAGGTTCTGCATGAAAAATTGATGTTTTGGAGATTGTCAATGACATGAATGTGGGACACCAGAAATCCCAAGAAAAAATGACTGGGCTCCAACAAGTGCATTGTTTTGCTGGTAAAGCTACAGTTAGAAAAACAAAGTCTCTGCTCTGCATCTTGAGATTCAGCTCCATGTTAGATATTGTACTTTGTTATTATGGTGGAGATCTGAGGGCTTGTATATCTCAGAGCTGAGCCCTGGGATCTGGGGGCAAGGCTCAGGCAGCTGCCTGCTGTACAGAAGGCAGCAATTCATATCTGAGACCCATAATGCTGAGGAATTGCATTTTTCTGAGAAAACCCAGGAGAGCGAACATCAAAAAGAGGAAAGCAAGAGCCAGACACATGATGACTAAGAAATGTTGCCTGAAGACCATGAGGTGGCTGCCTGGAAATCTTCCTTCCTCATCTTGCAAAAGGCCATCGAGATAATTAACACTGTGTCAATAAATCTCTGCTCCCTCCGCATCTCCCTGGCCTCCTGGCATCCTGGGGTGGATGTACTGCCGCTGCCAGAGTGCTAATGAATGTGATCATGGATATAAACCCTGTCACACCACCTCTGGAAAAAAAGCGACTGAGTGGAAAGCAATAAATAAAAATCAAGTGAGGAGTGAGAGACACCAACACAGCCTCTAGTCAGCACAGAGATTAATCTGACAAGTAAAGGAGCCTAAATGCCACTCAGTTAACCCAAGCTCATAGGAACTTGATATTTTACTCTGTGTGTGTGTGTGTGTGTGTGTGTGTGTGTGTTTACAAGGAGTTTTTTCCTGCATTTGATTTTACATGTATTAGTTAGATCCTGCAGATTGAAATAAGATGCTACTGTGGGTATGTCCAAATTAAAAGCAAGATGGAATCTGTTCTATGCCATTTTGGCTCAGGTAGCTCATGAACTTTAGCGCCAAACACACCTGCTTGGATCCTGGCTCTACAATGAATAGGCGAGTTAATTACCTTCTCTGGACATCAGTATGGTAATCTGCAAGAGTAGGTATAACCCTACTTACCTTACAAGGTTATTAAAAGGTTAGCCAATCCATTAATGGAATTAATTACATTAGCATATTCAAATAGAAAAATGGATGTGCCTGTGATTATCTCAGAGGCTGAAATAGAGTGAGATAAAATTCACCACTATTATCTCAAAGGGCCTTGGCCAGGTAGGAAAGAAGGAGCATTCTTTAAATTGGCACAGGCTGCCAGCTAGAATCCCACACAGTGCTCTATGTGCCTGAAAACAGATGCAGCCCATCAAGGCCATGTGTACACCAGGGATTCCTGCTCTTCCTGCTAAGGGCCACCACTGACCTGGACGCTTTAACCACTGCAATAAAGATAGATAGATAGATAGATAGATAGATAGATAGATAGATAGATAGATAGAAAGTAACATTTTCCAACCATTTAATTCAGTGTCCAGAGAAGCGGAAGAATAAATAGAAAGCTCTTTGTAAACTGAGCAGAGCGGCCAGTTATCAGAACTGTACACAATAATGTCTCTGTGTGGGGATTAGCAATTAGAACATTTTATAACAAGAATTTTACAATCCCACCATAATAAGAGTAAAGAAAGAATCCCCTAGATATATGTGAAATCTGTAATAATTTCTGGGGAACATGAAAGAAATATGAGCCACTGAGGAGGCTTGCTGCCATTCTGGGGTAGAGCATTTGGCCTCTGAGCTTGGCAGTCCTTCTCAAGTCAACCTGGACATTAATGCAATCCCCCTTAAGGGAGAAAAATGTTTTTCAGCGAGCCAGACAAGCTCATTATAAAATTTATATGAAAGGTAGAAACACTCTAAAACCCATGATAAGAATCAGTGAAGAACTTATCCTTTTGATGATAAGTATGTAAGAAGAGTTTTATTATAGTAGAGCAGGAAAGATATGAACTATGTCTTAAATCTTTTAGAAAAATTGATTATCAATTTGGGAAAAATTAAGTGTGATACCTTCCTACTTTATATCATATACAAAATGACCTACAAGTAGATTAACATAATGTAAAAAGATAATGATGGGAGTGCCAGAAATAAAAATAAAACAACATTTTTATAATCTGTGCCTTTCTATGCAAGGTAGAAAATGCAGAGACTTGAAATAATTAACAGATTGTGCTGTTAGAAGTTAAAATCTGCTGCCTAAGAGTCCTCACTAACAAAATTAAAACAAGAAACAGTCTAAAAGAAGAGATGTGCAACATGTACAATTGACAAGCGATCCATGTAAAGTGTATAAATGTCCCTTAGAAAGGCAATTCATGGACCCACATAAATATCAGACAAAGTAGCAAAGATAAAACAATAGAGAAAAGATAGTTCTTTCTATTAATACAAATGGTGCTGGAGCAATAGGACAGCCACAGTCAAAAAAAAAAAAAAAATCTAGACACAGACTCTTTACAAAAATTAAATCAAAATGAATCATAGAGAAAAATATCAGAAAACTCTTGGAAAATAACATAGGAGAAATCTAGATGACCTTGAATATAGAGATGTCTTTTTAGATACAACATAAAAGACATGATCCATGAAAGAAATAATTGATAAGATGAACTTCATTAAAATTAAAAACTTCTGCTTTGAGAAAGACATTGTCAAGAGAATTAAAACCAATCCATAGAGTGGGAGAAAATATTTGTAAAAGACTATCTGACAAATGATTTTATCCAATATAGACCAAGAACACTTAAAATTCAACAATAAGAAAAAGGAACAGGCATGCCACTGAGGTAGGTATGCAGAAGGTGATAATCATATAAAAATATTAGAGGCCCAGAGCATCAGATTTGTGCATGGAGTGAGAGGGGGGTTCCCTCATCCCAGCCTGCATGCTCTACAACCTGGGACCCCTTGAGGGATGTTCGACTGCCCAATTATGGGATCAGGCCTAAACAGGCAGTTGGACATCCCTCTCACAATCCAGGACTGCTGGCTCCCAATCACTTGCCTGCCTGCCTTATTGCACCTACCCACTCCCCTGTAGAATAATCAATGCCTAACTGCTTCCCTGGTGGCCCAATTTCTCCTAACTGCCCTCCCCTGCTTGCAATCTTGTTGTGGCCATCTTGTGTCCACATGGGGTCGGCCATTTTGTGTGTTGCAATGATGGTCAATTTGCATATTACCTCTTTATTAGATAGGATGCCTAACATCTGATCTTATCAGGGAATTATAATTTTTTTAAAGTTATTTTTTACAGAGAGGAAGGGAAAAGGATAGAGAGCTAGAAACATGGATGAGAGAGAAACATCAACCCGCTGCCTCCTGCACACTTCTTACAGGGGATGTACCTGCAACCAATGTAATGCCCTTGACCGGAATTGAACCTGGGACCCTTCAGTCTGCAGACTGATGCTCTATCTACTGAGCCAAACCAGTTTAAGCAAGGGAATTGTAATTTTAAAAGGCAACTGTAAACATACTTTTGCCCACCCTAAAATATCTCTGAAGACCTCATCACTGTGCCTGGGCCATAGTAAGTGTCCAGAAAATAGTTATTACTCTTACTATTATTTTCAGAAAAATTTAAAAAGTCAACCTCACAGGCAGAAGAACAGAGCACGTGACAGCTATCGCAGCAGAGATCTAGATGGGCATTGCCCAAGTGGAAAGAGAACAATGGTAGTAACAGCCCTCACCTTTAAGGTGGTAATACATTAGTGTGCCTGTGGCTCCACAGCAAGTACTGTTCAGTGTTAGAGATGTTTAATAAGCCCTTCCTCACCTACTAGAGGAAACACCATCACCTACTGTCTATGCAGGGGCACAGGAATCAGGGCTGCCAGAGGGCTACGAGGAATAAATATGTTAGAGTTTCCGAGGCTCAGCTTTTCCTTTGGTGCCTTTAAGTGTTTGTTTTACTTGAAAAGTAAAATAATTGTTGCTTTCTCATTAACAGAAGTGATTTTTTTCTATTCTTTCTATATAATTTTGGGTCCCTTCGGGAAAATTTCCCCCATATTAATAAAAAAGTTATTCAGTCAATTGCTCTCATTCTTTCTTTTGTTGTTGTTGAATGTGTTCAGGCTCCTACTTGTGAGTGTGTGAAATGGTGATGATGGAATAGCTTCTCTTTGTATCCAGGAGCTTCACATGTACCTCCCTGTTAACAGGTCAACCTTAAGGTCTGCCAATGGTTACCAATTGGACCTGGAAGAATGAGGTAGATGAAAACCTGCTCTGGGCTTAATTTTGATAACAACAGTACTTTTTAAATGATCTAAAACATTTAAATGAGATAACCCTAGTTTTGAACCAGAAGACACAGGGTGATGAAAGGAGGGACACAGAGGAATAGAAGATCCTGATTGAGGCATACAGCAGACATACACACTGTCTTTTCTGCACGATTGAACTCACACCCTTGACTCCAATCACTCACAACCTCTGTCCTGCCCAGCGCTGGAAGCACTTAGTTACAAATGTAAACACAAAGTGCCAATTTAGATAAACTCTACCTTCAAAATATAAACCTATGTATGCACACATTTCTATAGAAAGGTACTTATAAGAAAAATGCCAATTCATCAAACCACAGCCAGGGACAATATCTGGATAGTGAAATATAGGTAAATTAATATTTTTCTTTTACTTGAAAATCTTCTGTAATAAATAGAAGTAATTTTGTCATGATCAAGAGAAAATGAGTTTTCCCCGTAATGTTCAGATGAGGAACAGTAAACATTTCTCCATGTGGACTGACCTCTGCCAAATGGAGTGAGCTGCCACCTTTGTTCTCCATAGTCCTGCACAGAGCTCGCTTCTCCAGCACGTCAACCTGATCGATTCTTTTGATAAATGAATGTGTTTGTCTCCCTGAACATTACAGTAATGGCATCCAATGTGATTGACACAGTGTCAATGTTAATAATCCACTTTCTCCATAAATTCTAAGTGATAACTAGATTATCCTACCAATGGTTCAGTATTTTGAATTTTAAAATAGAAATCCAGGTCCTCTTCAATACCACTTCAGTTTGAAATAAAATTTGATTAACAATTGAGTTAAATTTCATTATTAAAGTTCCAGTTGATCCAGAAGTTATAATTTGAACAGGCGAAACCTTTCTTTTGTTTAATAGATTCTTTATTTATTGATAGGTAGAATCAATGTAAACAGTTCAATTTCAATAAAATTTTAAAAACAAATGTTTTAGATATGTAGAATAAACCTCTCAAAATAATTTTAGAAAGTGGTCAAACATTATAAAAATACTCATGGAGTTTTATACACAGACACATGTTAAAAAAAAAAAAAAATATATATATATACACACACATGCCTCTGAGGGCTCCTGAACTGTGAGAGAGGGCAGGCCCGGCTGAGAGACCCTCTCCAGTGCACGAATTTTCATGCACTGGGGAAACATGGGACTTGGTAGGAAAGTGTAAGGAGGATTCTCTGAAAGGTCAGAAGCCTCTAGGGGGACCTTGCCAAAGGTAGAAGCCCCTGCCTTGATTTTTCCAAAGAAGTCCGAGCCCCTATGTGTTTTACAGGAATCTCTATGTTTAGTCTTTAGACCTGACCTTATAGAAGCATATGCTTTCTCAAGGATACTTACCTGCTGGTTGTATCTATGGTTGAGGTTAATTTTAGTTCAAGCTGTTGTTCCAATAAAAGCCTAAGGAGGCAGGTGAATGGGGCCATAGCCAAGCAGTCCCTTAGCCACTCTTTCACATAAACATGTGTCAGAGTAATCCACCATTTGTCGCTCAGTATCTGCTGGTCAGTCCTGGCATATATGATATGTATTTAAAGTTACATATATAATTATATGCAATAATTTGGCTATATATTATATATTATTATTATCATCTATGTTGTCAACAACTAATTTATACCATTAATATATGTTATAATTTAGTTAGATATTTCCCTTAATTGCTTTGTAAAATCATAAAATGTTAAAATTAGAAGGGACCTTGGAAATCATCTAATTTGCAATCAGACACATTTTTTAATTTGTATTGGATTTATTTAAATTAAGGTTCAAGTGTAATGTAGTTATTCACTTCTACTGGATAGTTGGCAACTCCATTGTCATGCAAATTTTATTTTTTCATGACAACTGTATTCTCTAGTAAACAGAAAGTGGAACTTATAATGGAGAACATAACCAGTGAGAAATGTATTTACTTTGTGAAAAGTTGACATAAGTGGAGCTATTTTACAATGAAGCTAGAACAGCCATTCCAGAAGAATAGCCTTGTACTTCTTAACCCCTTGAACTGTTGGAATGTTTGGACTGGACAAACAACCCTCAGTCTGAAGCAAATTAACATTATCTTACAAATAAGTGTTGTAGGCTATCAGCAAAGCAGACTTGCTTACCGCAACACTGTTGTCATGGGCATCCTTCAGAATCAGTAGCCACTGTGTATAGCTAAGGTACAATATAACCTAGCATGTCAACATCCATAGAATTTCAACTTCTATTCAGGTAATTATTTTCCTTTCTTTTCTCAGGAGAAAAGAAAGGAAAATAACTGCTTTCACCTTCTACTTAGGTTTCTGCCTGAATCTATGCCCCCATATTGAAGGTTTTTTTTTTTTAAATATATATTTTATTGATTTTGTACAGAGAGGAAGGGAGAGAGATAGAGAGCTATTGTAGAAACATCGATGAAAGTCATCGATCAGCTGCCTCTTGTACACCCCCCACTGGGGATATGCCCGCAACCAAGGTACATGCCCCTGACCGGAATCGAACCCGGGACCCCTCAGTCCCCAAGCCGACGCTCTATCCACTGAGCCAAACCCGTCTCGGCTGAAGTTATTTTTTTATCTCAAATAAACACTTGTTACCTCTCACTTTAGCTTTTTTTTTTTTTTTTTTTTTTTTTTTTTTTTTTTTTTTTTTTAGGTTAACAACATTAATAGCTTTGCTCCACAACTCCTAACACTTGCTCCTACCATGTACCGTGAGTGTGTTTGGAAGGGGTGGGGTATGGATTTACCATTGAAGACATGGTCCCACCGTGTGGAGGCAGAGGGAGAGAGCAGGCCATGTCTCCCACCCTCCAAAGAGACCATCTGTGCTCTGCACTGGTGCCATTGTGACCATTGATGCTCTTCCCAAGACAGATCAAGGGAAAAGGGAAGGAATCATTTCTCCTTTCTTATTTTTCAGAACTTAGGGCTTATTAAGGCAAAGGTTCTCCTGAATCTCTTTATGGCTTTTGTATCTCCAGTGCCAAATCTGATACTCGCTAGTGTGCCAAACTGATGTGTTTTCTTCCTTGAATACAGTTTTCAGTTTTATCATTTTAGGGAAAAGGGATGCAAAGACTAACTGGAAGTTTCCAAAGCTGCGGCAGCTTCTGGGAATATTTTACAAAGGATGTGGGAGGTTTCAGGGTGGACTTCTTAAGCCTTGGGCCCAAAGACGGAGCTGCCATGTTTATTATTCTGATTGTATTGAGGTGAGGTGAGACTTGAAAACAAATGCTCACATTCAGTGTGAGTGATAAAAAAAGAAAACTTTTTGCAAAAAGGATTATTAAAATTCAGAAACACCAGATGCCTCTAGCAATGTTTCATCAGGGGAATTCTGCTGAAAGCCCTTTCATTTTCAGAGTTTTAAACAACTGGAATTTCCATTTTCAATTTTAGTGGAAAATTTTTCTCAATATGAAAATATTTTTATGAAAAAATATATATTGGAAAATATGTATGCATTAATTTTATCAGTCTGTTTCAGAAGTTTAAAATTACAATTAGTCATCCATTTTCAGTAATATTTTTTCTATAAATGAAAAAAAATAAAAAAATAAAGGACCTTATTTCTTTTCTTATTCATCAGACCTCAAGGATATAAAATTGCTAGAGAAATTCAGTTTGATAAACACAATCTGAAACCTTGATACTCTTCATTATAAAGTCCCCCAAGGAAAAGCTAGAGTGGTTATATGAAGAATAAATACATAAACGTCAAGATCTGAGAAGTTGAGTATGATAGTAGTTATATAGTGATGGATATAGTGATTCAGGATGTCTGTAGAAAGATATATACACATGTTTCTCTACAAATAACTACTCTTTTAGACATTACCCATTTCAAACTCTTAAATCATCAACATTCTCATCACCTTAATTCAAGTCTAGTTGAAAAACAATTCTGTTTCATTCAAAGCTTGTGATTTTTCATCCCAGGAGGAAGATCATGGTGCATTGAACATGTGTCCCAGCTGATTCTATTTCTTACAAAGAATTCAAGAAGTGGCACTAAAAATGCTAGACTTAGAATTTTAAGGTACAGGTTTGAGTCCCTTCTGCTGCATATGTGGCTATAGGCTATTTTTCTGAGTTCCTTTTTTTTTTTTTTTTTTTTTTTTAAAGTGGGGGAATAATGAATAGCACATGATAAATAAATTCAGTAATGTCTATAAAAACTTTGTCAGGTTACTTTTCACTTATAGGATAGGGATTATTTGAATACCAAAGTGTGAAGTTAGGATGATAAACGAGTCAGGAATCTAGTTGTAGGTAAGACAAGTATGCATACTTCACCCTCTTTGCCTAGTTATGGCAGCTATAATACCTGGACAAAATGTAGGGAACATCTATTTGTGAACTCTGAGATATAAATATTACCAGTTTGATTGGGATTGAAGCCCAGAATTTCATCAAATTGATGGCAGGTTTCCCATGTTTTCTGGCCTCACATAGGCACCAGGGTGGACAAAAAAAGCTTTAGGAAAAATCTTATAGTTCAGGTTTGAGGGACACAGAGGTATTTCATGGAGTGACAACAATGGGGACCCACAGGTGCCTAATCTATGGAGAGAATCATCCTTTTAATCAGAGAAACTTTGGCCTTAAGAAAGTGGGTATTTTTGTTTCCTTTTTTTATGTTTTCTCCTCACTTACTTTAATTTTGGGGATGGTCTTGGAAGTACTCAGCAAGTGGGAATAGAGAATTTAAAAGGAGAACCTTAGGAAGTGAAATGTCCTGGAAACTTGGGGAGAAGAATTTATAAAACAACCATGTACATTGTTTACCAATTCCTTGGTCCATCTGGAAGCATACAAAATTCTGTAAGAGCTGAATAAAGGGACAGAACACTGCCTACATTCTAGACTTCATGTCACATACATGGCTTTAGATCATTATAGTGCTGTGAAGGCTTCCACAGCTTGGAAGCCTGGGTTTAATTACAGCCTGAACTCAACAATCACCTTCTAAAACAAGAAACAACAACATTCTCCACAGGCTTCTAAACAAGACCCAAAGTTCTCATAATATAGTATTCAAAGTGTCCAGGATACAATCCAAAGTTACTCAGATTATGAAGACATTGGAAACTTTCAACTACATGAAGAAAGGCATTCAATTGATGTCAAGGTCGAAATGGCTCAAAAGTAGAAAATATCTGCCAAAGACCTTAAGTAACTATCACCAGCGCTCTAAGTTGAATGGCAAATGTTAGCATTCATGAAAAGATAGAAAGTCTTAGCAAAGAAGTGGAGACATAAAAAAACACACACAGAGATATACAAGAAACATTATGTGGCCCATAAAATGTTCTTCATTGAGCTGACAAAATTTTTACAAAATGCTCTTAAGAGAGAAAAGCATGAAGCAGAGGAGATAATGTATAAGTTTGTGAATGAAAATGTGAGTGAGGAAGCAACAGTGCTTACTGGAAATAGGAGAGGGGACCTCCGGATATGCATATATGACAAGACTTTAATGGAAAGTGGAGTACATAACTTATCTCTAAGATAATATGAATATATAAAAAAGAATGTGCGCATGAAGAATATATGATATGTGCAAATGAAAACATCGATTTGCTCTTTAAATTCCTTTGAATTCTATACAATATCTCTAATAAAATATTTTTACCATCTACCATCTGTGGTCATGTTTGTATGAGAAGTAGTGGTGATCCTTAACCCTGCATGCTGACCTTGAAATATTCTTAGGAGATTATGACATGTTCATGGATGTAAACATGGCCAGGAACCTCTAGGGTGGCACACAGAGCTTCAAAATGTGCCCTATTCACATTATATTTCCCTTGGATCCTTGAAAATGCCCAGAACACAATTTAATATTGCACATCTTGTCATTCAGATAAATTTAATCAGTCTTTAATTAAATTGGGTGCCTATCACATGCATTGAATAGCATCTTGTGCACTTGGGGAAGGTCTCTGAGGTTGGCCAAACAATGGCCCCAAAGATGCCCACATTCTAATCACAGAATGCGTTAATTTATATGGCAAAGGGATTTTGCAGGTGTTATGTTGAGGGTCTCAAGATGGGGAGGTTATTCTAGATTAGGGGTGTCGAACTCAATCAGAGAAGGGGCCAAAATCTAAAATCCAGCCTAAATCGCGGGCCAAATGGTTTACTTAACAGTCATAAACTGTCATTGTGATGGAAACGCAGCGGAGTGCAGTGATGACAGCGCGGTGCGGGCCACATTGCAAGGCCTGGCGGGACGGATTTGGCCCGCGGGCCTTGTGTTTGACACATGTGTTCTAGATTATTTGAGTGGTCCCAGTATAATAATAAGAGGGAGGTGAAAGAAGTGAGAGAAAGATGAAAGCAGAGATCAGATGGATGTGGCCAAAAGTCAACAGAAGTGGGTTTCTCTAGAAGCCTGAGAAGGTGAGAAATGAATTATCCCTTCACAGAGTCCAGAAAGAAAACAGCTCTGTCAATGCTTTGATTTTAGCCCAGTGAGAGCAGCAGAATTGTAAGATAAGAAATGTCTGTAGGTTTGTGGTTATTTATTGCAGCAGCCTTAGAAAAGGAATACACTCCCCTTCCAAGCTCCTGTTGATGTTTCTGTTCCCTTGGAGAGCATATCTATGGGTCATTGCTGTGACCTATGTCACCTGTCCTTGGGCTCCTGAGGCTTTGGCTTTCTCTTGATCTCAGGCTTTGGCCTACATGGGATAGTGCCCTCTCCTGCCATTGCCTAAAGTACTGTAAACATACCCTTACCATGTGTAGAAACTGTTATAAAAGTGTTCAGGCCAGTAGAGGACGATTCCAGGAAGTTCATTTGCTCCCCTGACAACAACCATTTCTTTCCCTGACCTTGTCCCTTGTGGGGATTGGGCCCCCACTCAGCTTCACTCACTCTCCAGACTCTCTGAACCTTTCTCTCCATTTTCACAGCTGCCCCTCCCTGATCCTGAACTACCTGTAGAAAGTCAAAGTTACTCCCACTTACGATTATGCAGAACAATCTTGTTTTAGTTAGATCTTCCCTCCAGATTATGCTCAAAGTTTCAAACTGGGGATCCAGAAGGACTGTTAATGTACTTTATTCCACTTGCTGTAGAGTTATGCCCTGGGAAAGCAGCTGTGGTTTTATTGTTAATTTATGTAGATTTTTAAATTGTTCATGATATAAATTGAACCTCCCATTTCCCATTCCTCATTTTATTTCTTTTTCCTGGATTCTTTCTTTCACACCCTGTGTCCTAAGTTGCAAAGCATTCCTGGGGGAGGTCAGGGAAGGGATTCATAGTGTGGTACCTCTCTTGTACCATCTGTGACTCCATTTATTTAAAGTGTTAGTAAAATCATTTCCAGATGTCATTCAAATTAAGGTGGCTTTGTCCACAGTATTTCCCTAGGAGATGGATTTTGATAATGTTTAACCAAGCATTTGAGGGATGAAAATCTCATCTCCTAGGTTTTCTTGAAGACATCACAGATGACATAAGAACTCAGATTTCTTCATATTTCTGCCCTGGAAGAGATAACATTTGGATGAATATGGTAAAGACATGAGGTGAAGGCAGGGATGGACTCAAAAGAGGTTCAAATTGGTGCATTGTACTTTTCCCAGTGGCCAAGGCAGGCCACATGTGGCCACACACAAGACTATCTTTTCATTTGTTAAGGCTCATAAGTCTGTCAATTCAATGTCATGGGATTTTTCCTGTGACACACCCTGTTTTTCTGGGAGGGAGGCCCCGTCAGAGGCCTCACCTGTATCACCTCCATGGGAGAGAGGCACAAAGAGGGAATATACCACACTTAATATTTTGCTAAAACTTGTTATAGGGTTTGAATACAAACACCAGATGGCTTGTCTGAGGAATGAGGGTCATGGATTGGTGTGTTGTGAAGACAGTGAGATCTCTAACAGCATCCCTTGGATTGACTAAATCAGCTAGATTTTCACTCATGATAGCTTTGTCTGATTAAAGCATTCTATAAGCAATATTATTAAAAACATGGCCCCTGAGAAGAAATCCTGCCACAGCATAAGTGGATCATTTTTTCTGTTATCTGGTGCTCTGCCTAGGTCCCTGAATATAAGTTATGAATACTTGAGTTCAGGGCGGGAAGCACAGGCTCAAAAGTGAGTTCTATGACTTGTTCATCTCCAAGATGTGGAGCTCATATCTCTGCCTACTCCACAGACATTTCTTGACTTGATCTCAGTGCAATAAATATGCATTTATTATTGATCTGCCACATTTGAGACATCGTCCTCATGTTTCCTGGAGTACAGTGTTAATAAGAGTATCAGTGCCCAGAAACACACATCCCAGGAGGGGTGGTTTCTCATGCATCTTAGGCTCCTATGACAGAATACCACAGACTGGGCAGCTAAAAGAAAAGACATTTATTTCTCACAGTTTAAGAAAGAGTGAAAGTCCAAGATCATGGTGCCAGGAGGGTTGGTTCCAGGTCAGAGCTCTCTTCCTGGCTTGCAAAGAGCTTCTTCTTGCTGTTTTTTCACATGGCATCTCTGTGCACTTGGCAAGAGATATCTATAGTGACTGTTTCTCTTCTTGTAAGGACACCAGTCATATTAGGTCAAAACCCATTCCTATGACCTCATTTAACCTTAATTTTCTCTTGAAGGTCCCTTCTTCAAATACAAACACACAGGGGCGATGGATAAGGCCTTTTTTTAATTTAAGAGGAACACAATTCAGTCCACAACAGGTAGGAATAAAAAAAGTATCAACTTTTATTTTGTTACATTGATTTAGTATAAAATATGCCTCTCCCAGCTGGTGTGGGTCAGTGGTTGAGCATCGACTTATGAACAGGGAGGTCACTGTTCAGTTCAATTCTTTGTTAGGGCACATGCCTGGGTTAAGGCTTGATCCCCATTGTGGGATGTGCAGGAAGCAGTCAATCAGTGATTCTCTCTTATCATTGATGTTTCTATCTCTCTCTTTCTCTCCCTTCCTCTCTGAAATCAATAAAAGTATTTTTTTAAAATGCCTATCTTATGTAATGCCTAGTATCCTCAAAAAATTCCCATATTATGTACATGTCAAACAAGTTAAAATGAAGATCATTATAATTTAAAACATAAATCATCTCTTTCATAAACATTAAGAATTTTTTGGCATTCACTCATATGATATTTCAAAACCTGATAAAATATGAAAATCAGCAGAGCTTACTAAGATCAGCCATCTTTATTATATGACCTTTTCATTTCACAATGTAGATACACATAATAAATAAGTTTTCCAGTGTGTGACTGCACAGAGGTTTCCACAACCTCTGTGTGGGATCCCTTAACACGACCCGCGTGGTTCAGGGCCCACTCAGGATCCGGTTTCTGGAGAAGGCCGTACACTAAAATGAAGAGAGAGACTGGAAAAGAGTTAATTTGGGAAAATGGGAGCCAGGCGGGAAGTCTACCTCTAGTGGGAAGACTAACTGCTCTCTGGCCTTTTACCATTCCTTTTATTGAGATTCTGAAACAAAGACATCTCTTAAGGAGGAAGTTCCAACAGCAGAAAATCAACTTACATTTACATATGATTAACAAATTAAAGTTGCCTCAAGCACCACTATCTCAACTAGATAATGAGTTTATAGCTCTGACCATTCAGAGCCATCAAAGTCCACTAGCTCTTTTTACATTTTATCTCCAGTGACAATGTTAGGTTTCGGTTCCCTGTTCCTGGTTCCCGGCACTCTGGTAGAAGCCAAGCTAATTAGACATGAAATACAAACTGGTGAGCAATTACATCCTGATCAAAATATGCCCCAGTGACTCTATATTCTATAAATGTACGATTTAGGCAACTCAAGGTTATGTCTATGGCATAAATTCGGAAACACCAGTCATTATTCTGCCATCTACTTTCACTTGGTGGGCAGTAAATACAAATGAATATAGATTTGTTAGATTTCCTTGTGTAGTTCTGTCTTATTTTTCCATTACCTTCTCTCCCAGGTTCAATGGAAAAAACATAATTTCTCCTGTATGATCATTGGAAAGAGTTCTACTTCAAAAACTAGAAGCTCTAAATTCTGGAAGGTAGTAAATCCACAAGTCAAAATTACATGTTGGCTGTTTTGCTCTTTATGTATAAACTAGAGGCCTGGTGCATGAAAATTCATGCACTGGAGGGAGCATCCCTCATCCCGACCTGCCCCCTTTCACAGTCCAGGAGTCCTCAGGGATGGGAGGTAACCTGGCAACCAGGGGGAGTTGATGCCCCATCACACCTCTGCTGCTACCACTGCCTCAGCTTTCCCTAATTACCTAAGACTCAGGCAGCCCTGGGCAACTGGGCAGCCACCATACAAGGCTTATCTGCACCTCAAACCAGCCCTGGGTGGCTGGGGGTTTAGGGGACTGGAGGACTCTGGAGGCAGGACTGAGCAGACTGGGTACCATCATCTTGTGGCTGTGGGCGGCACTGTCTTTGAGGGCGTGACAGTCAATTAGCATATTCCCTCGTTATGGGCTGTGGGTATCACCATCTTTGCCACATGGGTCAATTAGCATATTCCCTCTTTATTAGATATTTTGGCAATTCTTACCCACTTATGAACAGTTGGGGATTTTGACTATGTTCTTTTTTGGCTTTATCCTAAAGCAGAACCTGAGGCTAGGGCTTGAGCAGAAAGTTGAGGGGAGAGTAGAGAGAAAGAGACACTGAAGGACAAGAACAAATGATCAGTGTGCTCTTGAGCTTTCTCCTTGCACATACTGAGCTCACCATGCTGGGGACCCTCTAAGGGCCATGCAAATGTACCTCAAAATTGTCCCTCTGGAGAATGGACATGATAGCAATTATTCACTGATGCTTGCTCCAGGCTAGTGAAAAGTTTCTACAGAGGAATTTTCTACCCACATTCCCAGGCTGTTTTGTTCTCTAGCTGAAAAATTTGCATAGGTTTTCCAGAAAGACAAGCAAGAAGGCAAACAAAAGCCAACAATACCAAATAAAACATAAACACATGCACATATAAAACTGAGGCAAAGAGGTGAGGCTCTACAAGCCCATATAAGAACTGTCCATCAGTTGTCCCTAAAATCTGTGCAGGGACATGATATGGCATAAGGCACCCAGAACTACAATGCCCCTGGCACCACTCAGATCCTCTGGTGATCACCTTAAACCCACTCTGCCTTCCTCCTGAAGGTGGTGGCTGGCCATAGACTATTAATATGATCCAGCTATTCCACCTCTGGGTACATACCCCAAATAATTGAAGGTAGGGCCTCTAAAAGATATTTGTACACCCATGTTTGTGAAAGCATTATTCACAATAGCTAAAAGATAAAGCTACCCAAATGTCCATCAGGTGATGAATGGCTAAGCAAAATGTGGCCTACCATGCAATAGAATATCATTCAGTCTTAAAAGAAAGGAATCTGACAGAATATACAACATGGATAAATCTTGAAGATATTAGGCAAAATAAAATAATCCAGTCACCAAAATAACAAATATTGTATGATTCCACTTTTGTGCCAGCAGGGCTGTTTTATATTGTCTGGGATTTATAGTATTTTTTTTTTATCATTATGATAATAGAGAAAATTTCATTCTTGAAATTACTAACTCCAACAGGATTCTTCCTGAAATAGCCTTTGGGATTTTCTTCTCTTGAATAATTACTAGTTATCATTGATAGTGAGTGCAAATGTAGCCAGAGTAAATGTCAAAACACTATTTCACATTTTCAAGTTGAAAAGATTTTAGTAAAATGATAAGCATTAAAAATGTGCCTAATTAACAAGAAATCGAGTATGTGCATATGAACACTTTATTCATCACGTGTATGCACAGAGACCAAGTTTCCATATACAAATACTTCACAGGATGAAGAAATAGCTAAATGTGGCTTAGCCTGGATTATCAGACATGTTCCTAAAAATTTTAATAACATTATTTGGACCTGATTCAAGATGTGATGACTCTGAAACTTTTCCATATTCAATAATGACTTTCTCTTGACCACAGCACTTTCTCTTGACCTTCCTGCCTAAGGTCTCTGACAACTTGCCCTCAAACTCATTCATGTTTTCTCTCAATCATATTTCTCCAAATATGATCCTTGAATCTCATGCTTCAAACACTAAGGATGTCAAAAAGGACATCCAAAGCCTTTTAGGTCATCATCTCTAAGGGTAAAATCTTGCAATTTTAAAATTCCTTCCAGGTAATTTGAATGTGCACCAAAATTGGGGGGTCTTAGCATTATTTAAAACCAACGGCCTGGTGCATGAAATTCATGCATTGGAGAGGATTCCTCAGCCCGATCTGTACTCTCTCTAATCCAGGAGCCCTCAAGGGATGCCCAACTAGATCAGGCCTAAACTGGCAGTTGGACATCCCTCACGCAATCCGGGACCTCTGACTCCAAACCACTCACCTGCCTGCCTGCCCTAACCACTCTGCCTACCAGCCTGATCCCCCTAACTGCCCTCCCCTGCAGGCCTGCTCACCTCTATTAACATTTTTTTTTTTAATCTTATCCCCTTTCACATACAATTGTATTTGACTTCCTATTGGCTTCTCCCTTTCAAGCATTTTTTCTCTCTTTTATATAATACTTTTTCCTACTGACTCATCATTTATAAACTTTTCTTTCCTCTTTATTTCCTACTTCTGTTCCATCATTCTTCTTCCCATCTTTCTCTTATCCTCCCTCCCTGGCCACATTTCTTCTTTTCTTTTTCTTTACCCCATCGACCAGGATCCTGGGCATCGCAGGGTCGCCCTGTGTGTCTATGGCAGTGAGATCCCTGCGTTGTTTACCCGGTGGCCCGTCCAGGTCCAGTGCCTTTCCTCCACGTCCACCTTCTGTCAGTGCACCTAGGGCCCTTCCTTCGTATTGGGTCCACACCCTCTCAGTTTGCATGCATGACCCCTCCCGGGGGTGGGGGCCACCACTGATGCGCGCACCCCCTGTTGGTATCTGCCAACCACATCCCAAGAACTGGCCTTATGCCATGTGGTTGTGCCCCTCGGCATCCCCACACACACACCTTGGAGGAGGGTTTGGTGGCATCCCCTGGCAGAATGCTCTCAGATGGGTGGGGTGCTGTGTCACAGAGGTGTTTGTCAGGCACATGCACCTGGGAGAAAAAGAGGACTCCAGCACCTGAGTAGGGAAGGGAGCCTCATGCAAGTCCCCCTGCTGCAGGCACAGCCTCCTGCTGGTCTGTCAATTTGCAAATTGGTTGTTACTGTGACACCATTAGGATCAATTTGCATATCGCCTCTTTATTATATATATAGTGCAAATGGAGTGTGGATAGCTTTAGCCAAGGCCAGACCCAGATTGAAATTGAAATTTCCGCCTAACTTTTTATGAAAGACTTCCTCTACCCTGATTATTTGGGCCTCATCTTAGTCCCAGATCCCTAGAGCCTCTTTATTTTCCACTCACACAATGCTCAGAGAAACATTCTGAGAAGTCCTAAATTAAATTACAGCGGGCTTGAGAGTGAGAGAAAGAGACAAGAGTAATTACCCAGTTCATAGCTTTGGGCCAACTAACAATAGACTGCTCCCATTTTTAATTGTTAGCTGACCACTAGACACCGCTGCAACCTGCTTAAGCGCGAACTTTCAGGACTGTTGTCCACAACCAATCAAAGTAGTAAATATTTGTCCCTTGGACTGTGTACCTATCTTAGAACTGTCCCTGCTTCCCCTTTTCCCACCCTCATTAATTGTACAGAATAAATTATATCCAAACAACTTACATCTTAACCTCCCAAAACATAAAGTATAAAACATCCAGTCAACTCCAGAGCAATATACATGTTTGCCTTTTCCAGCTATTCTGCTGCTGGTTGTGCATACTGTATGTCCCACAACCCAGTCCTTTCTGACTAACATGTGGTTCAATACAGCCTTTATTTTACTTATGTGTTTAATTATTATTTTTAAATTTATCTTTGTTGTTGAAATTTTTCCCATTGACCCCTTCTACCCAGAACCCCTCGCTACCCACCTTCCCCACACTATTGTCTGTGTCCATGGGTTATGCATATATGCATACAACAAGTTCTTTGGTTAATCTCTTCTTATCCATCCCTCACCCCCACCTTCCCTCTCTTTTAGAAAAGCTTTTGATAATGGAATATTTTGTTGAACATTGAACACCCCCAAAGTTTCCTTCCCATCTATCTCTCCTCTGAAGATCATACTTTTATGTGTCCACTTGCAGGAACTGCTGGCAGATGTTAATGACTGACAACTCCATGTGGTTACTGCTTCACTTGAGGATGGCTGCTTTTGATGGAAAGCAAGAGCATAGATCTTGTTTGAAGCTGAGCCGATTTCTAACGTGAGTAACTTTTCAGAACTTTGAATAGCATGCTATTAGAAACAAGTTAATTGCCTAAAGCCTGCATCAACTTTCTTTGAGGTAAATTCACAATACACAATGCCTTCCCCTCCCCTCACTCACAGGTGGCTATTTCACATAGAAAGATCAGGTTGCAGTGGCTCTGCTATTTGCTGAGGTCTGTCTGAACCTCCCATAATTCCAGTGAATTTCTCCCTCATCCATGCCTGCCATTTATGGTGAACTTCACTGCTGAGCATCATCTATGGGAATACATAAGTGAAAGTGACCAACTGCTGAGTGGAGCTTCCTCACGCTGCCCTAGGAGTTTTCACTCAACAGCGACATGCATCTAGGTCTCTCAGAAGAAGCTCTTTTCAAATTTTCCCTCATAGCATGTGTGCCTCTCCATTTCATCTCACTATAGAAAGTACAGAGGGAAAAATGCAAGCACCAGATTGAGGAGAGTGGCTGCTTTGTTTAGCAGGGAATAACTTGATGGATATGTGGGTAGCTCATCAATATTTAAAAAGACTCTCTTCTGATGTGTTCTGCAGGAGCCATGGATGGATTTTAGGGAGTGTGATTGTTCAGATATTCATTATCAAAAAGCCAGTGAGTTTGTCTGACACAGGGAGACATCAGCATTTGTGATGGGATGAACTTTACAAAGGAAGAATTCTTTTGCATGTCTACATTGCTTATGACTGACAATATCATTTTTTTTGTCTGTACCAATGCCTTAGATAGAGTGTCCCTAATGGGCTATTTTCCATTTCTCCATCTTCTGCTTTTTTTTTTTCTTTTCTTTTTTTTTTTGCCAGTTCCTCCATCTCACAGTCCACACAACTGTGGGTGTTTTCCTCCTGACAAGAAGAGTGATTGCTCTCATTGTACATTGATGTCTGTGTTTAACTAACACCATCTCCTGTGGGGAGCAGAGATAATGGGCAGCCCTTTGGTGCAGCCTTTGGGTTACCGACAGCTGATGGGTTGTCACACTTCCTCTGTGAAATAGAACCCATTTCAATCTGTTCTCAAGCATATGAACACCTCCCTACAGCTGGGCCTGGAAACTTTCTAGAAATGTGTTCATTCTAATAATAATGCAGGTGTGATAGCCAGCTTCCAAGGTGGTCTTCAGTGAGTCCTGTCTCCTTGCATGTAAAAGCTTCTCCCATGTTGCACCAGTGTTGGTCTGTGTGGCCAGTACCATAATAATGAAATAATGATGTCACCTTCCAATTTAGATTATAAAAAATAACATCAACTTTCATTTTGACTCTCTCTCCTTTTCTCTTTCTCTCTCTCAGGTCTCAGCTTGCTTGTTCTTGTCTAGGTAAAACCAACTGTGATGTTGTGAGCAGCTCCCAGGAAAGATGCACATGGTATGAAACTGAAGTTTCTGACCAATAGTCAGCAGGGAAATGAGGCCTGCCAACAATTACATGAGTACATTTGGAAGCAGCCCTCCCTCAAATCCTGAGATGACTGTAGCTCTAGATTAAATGAAAGCACATGAAAAAAACCTCAGCCAGGACCACCCAGCTAAATTACTGTAATCCCAATTCCCAAATCACCGAACCTCAGGTAGGTTAAGCCTTGAAGTTTGGGGGTAATTTGTTCCACACCAAGCCTCCAGTCTTGTCTTCTTAGGTTCTAGTTGTTCAGACCATTACTTTCAAGATGCAATTGCTCAGACTGACTTATCTGGCAGGATCTTGTTGCCATAAATTATATTTATCACTGAATCTTGCCATGTATGTAATACATATGTCAGAATATCTAACACACAGGACAGTGTCTAGCAATAGGAGGTGCCATTGAGTTTTAGTTGATAATGATACAAAGAACATGGATATTTTGTTCACACGCTCAAATCTTTAGCCAGATCCACAAAACCCACTCACCTGCTATAAATTGAATGATAAGCAAGCACCAGATGTTCCACAGCAAGAATCACAAAATTTCACACAGTTTCCAAATATCCTCTCCATCATGGGTCCCCCTGTTCCTGTGAGACAGTCCATCACGAAGATCCGGCTCCACCTCATTGGCGAAGATACACTTCTGATGGCTCTACACTTGGTCATCCCCAGAAAAAGGGCTGCTTACACCCTTATCTGCAATCTTTTCCTCTCCTGTTTCTCTCTCTCCTACTTGAATGGGCCTAAGAAGTTGGCTTCATTCCTTATCTGAATGAAGTTGGCTTCATTCCTTAACATGACTTACTATGTTCCACTGAAGTCACTTGATGTTGCTCTTCCTGGTAGAAGCAACATAGTGAATATTCTTGTCCCTCCTTGGTAACTCAATAAACCACCATTGTCCCATCACTGTTGATATTCATCTTCTAACCTGAGCTTCAAGAAAGTTATCAGCAAGGACTCTGTAAATGAATGTGAGGGCAGTAACCTCAACCCTACCCCACTGTCCTTCCCAGGAGTCTATGGAGAAGACAGTATCCTTATCCCAGGTGACCACTTCCCATATGTCCAGGAGTTGGCATGGCATCCTGATGATCCTCTAGGTAAAATCTGACCTTGTCTATAACTTACTATCATCTACATCTACTTTCGCCTGCAACAGCAGAGTTGAATAATCACTACAGAACCCCATGATTGGTCAAAATGAAACTCTTTGCTAAGTAGCCCTTTATAAGAAAAAATTTACCAGCTCATACTGTCTAGATCAGTGGATGCCAGAAACTTGTGTTTTATAAAACTATTACCAAAATGGGACTGCTAAGTATGAATGTGGCAATAACTAGAAAACAACTAACACACCAACAATTTAATGCTACAAGGTAATAAAGGCATCTCAGTATTTAAGAAAAAAAAAGTGAATAAATAAATTTAATTAGCAATCCTCCAGAGACCTAAATTTTTTCATATTTATTGTTTCCAACAAATAAGAATATTACTCAAGCCCAAACCGGTATACCAAAAGAATTTATTAGTTTTAATTAAAACATCAGAGTGTGAGTCATAGTTTTTGCCCTTTTTTCATTAAGTGAGCTGAATAAATAGATTGGGCTCTGTGACCTCACACTTATCCTTTAGGAAGGAAGGAATGAAGGAATGAAGAAAAGGAGAAAGAAAGAAAGGAAATGCATGGGATGGACAGTTACTTTTTACCTTATGATGTTTTATTCTTATTCCAGCATGTTTATATATGGTTGAGATAAATAAGGTTGAGAGAGGATGCCTCCAGGTCCCTGTCACACAGACAGAGTTGGCTTAACTTGGATTAGAAAGAAGTTACCTTTTGAAGCCTCACCTCACAGAGCTACTTAGAGGAAAAGAAAGAGCTAAGTCAGGTAATGTATGGAGCCACCATAAGGGGAGCCCTTTACATGAAATGGAGTAATCTTCTGGTCCACCCTTTCATGCGGCCAATCAGGGAGCCCCTGGTTCTACTAAAGGATTCAAATGCCACAGCTATGCAGGAAAGTTTGATAATGAAGAGAATAAGAATGGATGCCTGGAGGCCTTATTCCCACTCAGAGATAATGAGATTGCCAAAGATGGGTGGTATAGAACGTAAGGCATGAAACACACACACACACACACACACACACACACACACAAACTGAATGACCCTTTAAAGCTCCCATACAAGGCTGGTGGAAATGTACAATGTACAGCTGCAGATATGGGGAGGGCAGATATGGGTATTAATTAAAGGTTATGGGTTTTCTACCTAGGTAATACAATATCTTAAAATTGGCTATGATGATAATTGCACATATCTGTGAATATACCAACACCCAGTGAATTGCACACTTTAAATAGGAGAATTCTATAGTATGTGAATTATCTATATATATAAAAGGCTAAGCAACCGGCCAACTGGCTGATCAGCTGGTAGTTATGACAAGCACTGACCACTAGGGGGAAGATGCTCAATGCAGGAGCTGCCCAGCTGTGGCGACAACAGAGGTTCTCTGGTGACACACCCTGGAACCAGAGAGGAGGGAGCCCAATTCTTCATGGGGCTGTGTGATTCCATCTTTGGTCATTGGTTATGTTGTTGCTGGGGCACTATGAGCCCTAAATATGGTTTACTGTCAAGCCACAGTGCCACCCCAGGTATGGCTGGCTGGGGAGGGACTGAGGGAGGTTGGCTCCAGGGCGTGTTCAGCCTGTCTAGCCGAGTCCTGCCCCACCAGCCACGTGCTAATTAATTTTCTTTCAATGTTCATGAATCCGTTCACTGGGCCACTAGTAACTTAATAAATCTGTTCAAAATCTTCACAATCATAAATATGCCTCTCTATGAACCTTCCTTGCTCTGACCACTCACACCTTAGGTATTAATTTGGAAATGACTTGGAAGATGTAGAGGAACTATGTGCCTGTCTGCTTGCATATACCATTACCCACACACATAGAGAGTACATCTATTAGTACTTAGCTGAAAACAGTAGGGTCAGGCAAACATTAGCTCTCAGACTCTAACATACATGTTTTCTTTTTGTCCTTTAATTGATACTTGTCAGCAACAATGAAAGTAACAATGAGAAAAAATCATTATGCAAAATCAGAGTAGCATGCTAACAATCCATGGGACTTGCATCCCAGCATCTCCCCTGCACCATGGCTGGGAGATAATTAAGTTGATGCTGTGCAGTAGTTGGAAAGAAAAGCCGCCGGGATTTCCTGTGCACAAGCCTGTTTCAGGCTCCCCTTGCCAGGAATCCACTTCACAAAGAGCCTGAAGGTCATGAGACTCTTTTATGGTTTCTCTGCCCTTGGCTAAATGTTCTGTAAATAATTAGACATTAAAGGCTTGGAAATAATAAATCCGCTATATTCTATGTGCAGACGCTTAATTAGCAGAACTTGGTCTAGCTGGCCATTAAATCCCTGTGTCTGAAATGCCCTAGTGGGGGAGGAGAGACTGGAAATTCTTGTCTAATATTGAATTTATGTCCTTTTGTTTTCCCGAAAGCAGATGTCTTCTACTCTGGGAGCATAAATTCCATGTCTTCTAATTTCACATTTGCCTCCACAAATTATGTAAGCACCAGGGTGCTTTTCTAAACAGTGTTACTTTAAAAAAAAGAATCAAAGGACTGAATAATTTCAGAGTGGAATTTAAAAGCCTGAAAGCTGTTGATGGTGATAGCATACATAGGATAAGGGTAAGTGGTTGGATCTCATGAATATTCATGCCACACTGCAATTTAGGAGGGGAGGGGAGCTCACACTCTCCAGAAAAAAGTCTAAATATCTCCAGAGACACCCTTCTCTGCCCACCCTGCTGCGTCCCAGCCTCACTTGTGTCTTCCCTTAGTCAGAAAATTAAGGCTGTGTTTGTTTTCCTCCTTCCTCCTCAAGGTTTTTATGAAGATCGATAAGATCAATGTTAGGATTGTGATGTGAGTCTCTTGAAACAATACCTTGGATTAATATTAGTGATTGTTATTTTAAAGACCTGTCTCCCAACCATTTTCGATGAGTCCGTCTAATGAATACACTTGCAGCATGACTGATCAACCTCCTCTAAAAGTGAATTAAAATCAATTTTGGTTAAAATTGCATCTGGTAACTTAGTATCTTTGAAAGTAATTGGAGATATCCTGAAGTGTCAAGAAGGCAGGGAGTTTACTTGCCTAACGTTCAACTCTGATCATGACCCCTCCAGAAACCAGGGAAGAAGGGCCCTGCCTCCTTCTGAATCGTCCTGCTTCCTGATCACAGGTGAGGTGATGGATTTCTCTTCGGCTGACTCCCCTGTGGATGTGAGAAGTGGGGACCATGCTTTCTAACTTACTGATAAAAGAGGGACATTTTTATTTTTGTTTGTGAGATACAAAGGCCATGATAGTAATACTTCATCTTGCTTTGGCAGAAAAATTTACTGTTGTAAATTTACTTTCATGTGATTGCTATTTAGGGAACTAACTAACAAATAAATAGTATGGAAAAATAATTATTTAGGGGATAGTTAGGGAAAGTAAACTTATCTCTACTTTCAGGAGGAGAAATAAAACTCAAAAATTCTCAGTGTTTGTTAATGCCACATGTCAAAGGCAAAGCAAATGCTAGAAGCTGGTCTTCAGCCCCCTGGCCCTTACTCTGCTCACTATATAACAGGTGGCAAAATACCTGGCAAACAGACCAGCTGGGATCATGAAGCTTTTCAACAAAGGGACTTGTCTGATTGAATTGTTCCTCCATAAAGTGGCTGCACTGTTAATCCTGTCTCTTCAGAAACTAGGAGAGCCCACCACTCCATGATTCTTAGCTTGAGGGGAAACTGACAATCATGTGCTAACCAGCTTTGAAACAAACAGACATGGGGGCATTCATTTCTGTCACCTGATTCTCTACACATATCCTCAAGGCTCTGGTGCTGCATTGCAGTTGGCACCTGAGTTTAGTTTTATAGCCATCTTGCCTCAGAAAAACCCTCGTTCCTGATAGGAGTGCCAGGGCTAGGGGTGTTCTGAGTGTCTCAGACAGGACACGGATTAGCTCATTGTCTCAGGGGGTGGGGACTCCTGTGGACAAGTGAAATGAACAGCAGCCTGCACCATCCACCATGCCACCTGCAGAACTGTCTTCCGGCAGTCTGAGATATTGCCTATTATATGTCTCATTTCTTTCTGCACGATAAAGCAAGCTGGACCACTAATCTACCACAAGTGATTATTATATGCTTTGGTTAGGACACAAAAGCAAATTGGGTTCACCGTGAAGGTTATCTCACTCCTCATTTTATATTTGAATGTCTAGAAGTCTCCCAAGAGAATATGTCAAAAATGAAATTTATCTTTAGCTCTGCATTTGCTAATTTGGTGAGAATTCTGATTTCATATGCAGTGCTTAAAATAGAAATTTTATTTAACTTGAACAGACACATAAATATGGAATGTATTCACTGCCATGTGTCAGAAAATATATACAGGTATCCTGTCATTTCTCTCTCTCTCTCTCTCTCTCTCTCTCTCTCTCTCTCTCTCTCTCTCTCTCTCTCTCTCTCTCTTTCTCTCTCTCTTTCCACACACACACACACACATATGCATATACATACAGACACACCTATATATATTATTCACATATCTCAGTCAAAAATTCTGAGACAAAAAGGCACTTAGCTCCTAGCAGCATAATGTCTTCCAAAATTCCTCCTATTTTAATTCTCCTGATTTTTTAACAGAGAGCTATTCTGTTTTAAAGTATAAACATTTTGTACTAAAATAACATATTAGAAATCTATACCATAATCCTCAAATTTCAAGGAGCTACCTAGATGAAAATTCTTAATTGAGGAATGAGTGATGAAGACCCTGCATGGGTTACTTTGACCTTACATAAACAGGACAGGCTAGGACCAGGCCATCTCTTAAGGATCCAGTCCCACGTGTTCCTGGCAGTTTTGGAAGTTCAGCCACCACTCTGCCACACCATGGCAGTGTGAGCATGTCTCTCCAATGGTCTTCTCTAATCTCAGGTCCCTGCAGTTCCCAGGGGAAGCTATGATTTACTTGCTGGCTCCTGTTTAATATCTTGGTTGAAATAAGATGAAGGAACAACTCAAATGTAAAGACTGAGCAGGAATTTATGGTAGCTTCCTACAGTGCTTATAAATGAGTGACAAGTAATAATTTGGCAACACTTACCTTATTCTGCAGCATCACTCTGTTACTTATATTACTTTGGGTGTGAATTCAAAGGTATCCATACACACTGTTTGAATTGTTCTGATTTAACTGTGAACAAAGAGATGCTGCCACTGTTTCCCAGGATTTGGTGAGTTATAATGACTGACATTTGGAAAACATGTATGTGGGAGTCAGAGTTTAATAGCTCAGTGTATTAAATCCAAGAAGCTCCAAAGATGGTAAAGGTTTATGGCCAGTTTTATGGTCCCAGAGCAATGCCCCTTATGGTAATAACACAGCCGTTCATTTGTTTGCACCAACAAAAAGTACAGGAGGACATTTCAGAACTTCGCAGTGTCCTTTACTGGAATTTACTGAAGAGATCCTTGGCAGGAAATTACATTCCTCTGTCACATTTAAGAATAGGTAGTCCTCAGTGATTGAAAAGAGCACAGGGTAAACGTAATGCATGCGGTTGATAATAAGAGAAAATTGCTGACTCCAAACAAAATGGCCTACAATTTCCTATAGCTACTGGAATAAATTACCACAAATTTAATGACAATAGACACAAATGTATAATTTGACAGCCTGCAGGTTGAATTACAAAGTGTGACTTAACACATAATACTCAGAAGTGGGCAGGGTTACCTTCCTTCTGGAGGCTGTAAGGGAGTATATCTAGTTTAATGGAGACCCCAAAGTTTATGTCCACCTGAAATCTCAGAATGTGCCTTTTCCCCCCCTGAAAATAGAGTCTTTGTATGTGTAATTAGTGAGGTTAAGATGAGGTCACAGCCTGGCGGGGTAGCTCATTTGGTCAGGGCATATGCAAGAATCAACCAATGAGTGAATACCTGGGTGGAACAACAAAGTCAGTTTCTCTCTCTCCTCCCCTTTCTCTCTATCTCTCAAAACAATCAATCAATACGATTTTTTTTTAAAGAAGAGGCAAAAAAGCAGAGATTTTGCTGTCACCTCTAAGATGGGCTTCTAGACTGCAGAAGATGAGAAAATATGCATTTATTGTTTTAAGCCACCAAGTTTGTGGCTATTTCTCAGGACAGCCTTGAGAAACTAATACAGAGAGAACCTGTTTCTTGTCCTTTCCAGCTTTTAGATGTGACCTGCATCCCTCAGACTTCAAAACCAGCAGTAATGCATGGACTCCATCTCATGTGTCATTTATCTGACCTTCATCTATGACCATGTCAATCAACCAGAGCCAGGAAAGGTTTATCTGATTGATAAGAGCTTCTATGTTTAGATTGAGCCCACTTTGATGGGAATTATACAGGGAATAATTCCATCTCCAGGCTGGTAATGTTCAAGCCTGGGAAGGCCTCCCAGAATATCCTTCCACAGTGATTGCTTTGAATGAAAGTTATGTGACAAGCAGCCAGTGCAAAAAGGGCATTGGACCCTCTCTCATCTCCTTGAATAGAGGGAAGAAGTTTGCTCTGAGAAGGGTGCCTTTCTTGCTGCAGGAAGGCTGATCACTAGCTCTTAAAGCTAAGGAATTCAGGAACAAAAGCTGGCATAAAAACAAAACAAACAAAAACAAAACAACAACAAACAAACAAACAAACAAAAAAAACACCTCTGTTCCTTCTTTATCCATTTGCTACCCAAGCCCAAACTTTATGTTCCTCACTACGGAGTACCCAACCTAAGTGTGTTTTGCCTGTCAAATATTCACAGATTCATTGCTTATTTATCTAAAAAGTAGAAAAAGAAGACAAAATGGTGGTGGGATAGACAGATGTGTCCTGAGCCTTGTCCTGGAGGAGATAGAAAGAACAGCTGAAACGAGTAACATCCAACCCAAATTGGCAAAGGAGACTCAGCAGTCCAGGGCACTGCAACCACGTGAGCAGCAGACACATGAGCAGCCTGCTCCTGTCTAAGGAGCAGCAGCCCTGCAAGCAGCCTGCCCCAGGCGGAAGAGCAGCAGCCTCCATGGCCTGTCCAAGGAGTAGTAGCTGTGTGACCGGCTCACACACCATCCGAGGAGGAGCAGCAGCTGCCTGAGCAGCCTGCTCTGGACCGAGGAGCAGCAGCCACACGCAGCCTGCACCTAACCAACAAGCAGCAACTGGGTGAGTGGCCCGCCCCTGTCCAAGGAGCAGCAGCCACATGTGCAGCTCGCTCACCCCTGAGGAGCAGCAGCCACACAAGCAGCTCGTCCCCTGTCTGAAGAGCAGCAGTTTTTGCGAGGAACCCGCATCCGTATGAAGAGCACTAGCCTGGCAAGCAACTTGCTTCTGTCCAAGAAATGGCAGCACAATTTACAATAGCTAAGATTTAGAAACAGCCTAAGTGCCTAACAGCAGATGTAGGTTAAAAAAAACAACTGTGGTACATCTACACAATGGAATACCACACTGCAGTAAAAAAGGAGTTCTTACTATTTGCAACAGCATGAATGGAACTGGAGAGCATTATGCTAAGTGAAATAAGCCAGGCAGAGAAAGATAAATATCACATGATCTCACTCATTTATGGAATATAATGAACAACACAAACTGATGAACAAAAATAGATCCAGAGACAGAGAAACATTGATCAGACCATTAAACCTCAGAGGAAAAGTAAGGGCAAGGGGGAGAGATCAACCAAAGGACTTGTAGACATGCTTATAAGCCTAACTAATGTACACAGATAACAGGGAGTGAGGGCATGTGGGGGTCCAGGGGGTAGCAGGTGTAATGGGGGAATAAGGACACATATGTAACACTGTAATCAATAAAGAAACTAAAAATTAAAAATTAAAAGTAGAAAAGAACTGGTTCAGCATTTCTTAGAGCATTATTTATGATCTCTTGTGAACATGAATTAATTCCCCCTGCCCTTATTAATCCGATCTTGTGTCAATTGTATTAGTAGTCCATCCATAGAAAGTCAAGACAGGTAGAGGGGAATTTTCTCCTCACTGACAGTAACCTCCAGTGTCATTGTTACCAGCAAGGTGACATGCTCACAGGTTCCAAGTTTAGGGATGGACAGCTTTACAGGGACATGGGGGTATTATTCCACCTACCACACATGGGCTGGCAGAAAAGAATACCCTGAGTTAAAGACAAAATTGTGAGCAATGTGAAAAAGAAAGTTAAAAAAAAAAACAAACAGTCAACTGTTGCATATCTCTTACATTCAAGAATGGATATTGGGTAGGAGGAGGAGAAGAAAAATAAAAGATGAATAAGGATATCATATTTCTTTTAAAAAAGTCATATTCTAATGGAGTAAACAAATATGCTAAACAAATACTATAATAAAAACAAAAACATTTACCATGTAACTCCATAAGAAAGCCCAGGAGAATCACTGAAGTTTCAAATGGCTCCTTCATCAGCTATGAAACAGGACACTGGACAACCTGGAGTTCTGTAATGATCCAAGAAGCAGTCTGTGGGGGAGCAGGATGATGGGGAGCTCATAGTGTGAATGGTCTTCCCAAGAAGACATCTAAAGTGGATCTTGAATTATGTGTGTGGTTTAATTAAGCAAGAGAAAAAATGGGAATTCAAACAGTCAGCAAGGGAACTGAGGCATAAAAGTACAATAAAGAGAGAGACAATGAGGTGGGATTTTCAGACTGCATTCAGCCTCAGAATGGGGGTGAAGTTTAATTAGCTTTGCTTACCAGGAGCATGGAGGCTTGAAAATAGCTGTTCTGGTTGTTTTTATCTTTGCCTTTCATTATTTACTCTTGAGCAATACAGACAATGACAGACCACGTGACTATATGTTCCAAAACCAAATCCAAAGCTCTTTCCTCTAAAGATTGTTTTTCATGGGCTTAAAATAAAACTAAGCTAGAGACTAATAATGAAATAACTTATAGAGCACTGACGAAGTTTAAAGTAGAAATTACACTACTAAGGCCTCTGTGTCTTTAGTTTGTGAGTAGACTGAAAAAGGAATAAGCGCATGAGATGAGAGATGGTTGCCTAGAAACAAAATTTTTACTTCAGATTTATTATTTATAAATTTCATGTCTATTTTGGTTATTGTGAAAGGTTTGTGGAACATCTTACACTGAGCAGAAATCCCTTCACATCTATAAATGAATCCAAAAGGTACATGTAGGATATGGCAAATACGGAACCCAAACACCATCCATCTGTTCTCTCTTCACTTCCCTGGATGCTACTGATCAGAAGCTCCTTCCCTAAACCAGTCAGGTCTCAGAAACCACACTAGAAACTTCTGGAAATTAAGTTTAGGGACATCTTCTACCCAAGAGGAAATTCAGAATCATTAGTATCAGATTTCTTCCTGACAGAATAAAATGGATGATCCAAGTTCACTCCAAAAGGGATCCAGAGACTTTGCCTTAAGGTTTAGTTTCCACAAATATCTACTGATCTGTGTGCCATTTTGTTAGGATTTTTGCTAATATTAAAAAAAATAGTTTCAAAGTTTGTTAACCTTGAATAGGTTTTAAATGTTTCTAATTATTATGTAAATTTGAAGAGAATACAATTAATGGAATAAAATAAAATATCCCCTGGGCAAAGTGGCCCCATACCTGTTTAGGAGATATTGTCTGGGAGTCTAATTCTAGAATAAGAAAAATATTCCTTTGTCAGTGAAATTTAGCACACCTGCTCCAAATGTGTCAGCCCTGTCCTTGAACTTGTGGCATAATGTGGCCACCCCAGGTGGCTTTTTTTTAAATGGCAGAGATCAGCAGCCTTATTGGGGGGGGGGGGGGGGGGAAGCATCCCTATGTATTCATGGGCCTTCAGAATTAAAACAATTCAATAGATGGAAATACAAAGAAACATTAAAACACAAACATAAAGTAAACCGAGAGATTTTTTTTTTTTTTTTAAATATGGTCACGGGTTCTTGGCTAGGTATTTTTGCCACTCTAAATAATCTTATACTTGCCCAACCATCAAGGCATGATGTGTGGTGTGTACTTTGACATCATTTTCCACATGGGTGATCACTACTGCATTTTAAACAGTTCCCTTCTAAAGGAACCTTGATGTTGCATTTACCACTCTTGAGGGGAGATTCATCTCAGCCAGACCATCCTCTAGGGTAGGGGTGTCGAACTCAATCAGAGAAGGGGCCAAAATCTAAAATCCAGCCTAAATCGCGGGCCGAATGGTTTACTGAACAGTCATAAACTGTCATTGTGATGGAAACGCAGCGGAGTGCAGTGATGACAGCGCGGTGGGGGCCACATTGCAAGGCCTGGCGGGACGGATTTGGCCCGCGGGCCTTGTGTTTGTGGCCTGCACTGCGCTGTCATCACTGCACTCCGCTGCGTTTCCATCACAATGACAGTTTATGACTGTTCAGTAAACCATTCGGCCCGCGATTTAGGCTGGATTTTAGATTTTGGCCCCTTCTCTGATTGAGTTTGACACCCCTACCTAGGGCCTGTAGGCACTGAGAGTGTGTGTCAGGGGACAGAGGCAGTGACTGGACCTTCTGCTGTGCATCCCAGGTAAGTTCTATGTGTGCCACCTGCTTGAGACTGCTCTTTCCCTGCAACACCTCTGAGACCAGAGGAGGTAAAGGTTTAAATCAGAGTAAATGGGACAAGTAGTCACTATGACTGTCTCTTTTTCTATTGTATGTCCTCTTAATCCAGGGACTCTTTCATGGTGCTGAGTCTCTCTCCCATGTCCTAATGCTCAGGACATTTAGGATATTCTCTTCCCAGGTGGACTCTGCCACTGAGAAGCTAACTGGGCCACATTGTCTCACTCAGCACCTATCCAACTCCAACCAGCCTGTCATTCTCATTTCACAAGGCAGTCCTTTCATTGCTGCCCTCATCCAATGTCCTGGCTTAGCCCCTGGGGACAGAGAGGGGCTGAGGCTGAGGCTCCAGCACAGCACAGATGTCAGGAGAGATACAATATCTTAGCTCCCAGGCAAATCTCCAGCTTTTTTTTTTGCATTTGTTGTGTTTATGAATCATTGAAAGATATGGCTGTGATCATGGTCAGAATTTCCAGTCTCTGAAATCTCAGAGGTGGGTCCTGAGGACATCACTGTATGGTGTTGAGAGCAGTTGTGGAAAACAAGGAAGAGCCTAGTCTGGGCTGCTCCAGGTATCATAACTAGGATGAATGGAGGATCTTGGAGCTGGTAGAGCAGCAGGAAATCTAGCATGTCATTCCCTGTTGACAAATCAGAAGATATTTCTCTCCCTGCTGGTTGAGTGCCCAGGACAGATGCTTTGTGGTATTTCCCCACTCACAGGGCCATGGTTGCCTCACATCACAGTCCTCCTCAGGCTTGGATCTTACAGGCAGGCACCCTCCATGCAACAAGGAGCACCAAATGCAGTGGGGAAGGGAATGGACTGGAGATGGGAGCTATTGATCTAAGTGCTAATCACAGCTAAAAAATACCTTCACAGAAACAACTCAACTAGTATTTGACAACCAACTGGACACTACAGCCCAGCCAAGTGAACACATAAAATCAACCATCATGGTCAGGGTCTACCAACATGTGATGAGTCTGTATTTTACACCAAACTGTCCACTGCAGCTGCACCTCAACAAGGGGTAGGCTGAGAGAGAAGCCATGTGGGAAGAGGTACAATGGGGATCTGATGGGTAGGGTCTTCCTTGTCCACTCTAGTCTGCATTGCTGTTCTTTCTAGATTCCCACCATAAGGACTCAGGAAAAGATTATGGTTAGAAATCTCTTTTCTCCATCACCAGACACAGCAAGCTTTAACATGATGAAACTACTCACTTGTAACATGAATAATAACAATCCCAGGAAATTGTTGCATAACAATAGATTTAACTTGTTATTCCGTTTACAAAAAACCCCCACAGCTTTATAGTTATAATTTTGAGATGCAGAGACATAATACGTACTCAATATTTTATTATTTATATTTAAGGACAGTGGCATATATGCTTCAAAAGGAGACATATCCCAAAATAATTTAGAGGCAAGGTAGATAGGTAGGCGTCTCTCTCTGAGAGTTATGATTAAAAAGTGTTATAAAATAATGAGCTTAGCTGCCTGAAAAATTAGTCTTCAATATATAAGAGTGATAGATGCCTTTCTGATGAGATCCAGGAACTTCTCAAACTTTGGTGAGATTTGGGTGTCTTTGCCAATTTGGAAAGTGTCCTTCAGAAGACACATGAGAAAAGTCAGTATTTGGAAGGAAGTTTTATTTCTATTTTTAGTAAATCACTTGTCCTTTTCAGAGTGATTTTCTACCAAATAGTCATGATTTATCTGAAGCTCAGACACAGGATGGCAGTACAGGGAATGTGACCCTGTGTGCAGCCTCTGCTCAGGGACATAGCACAGGATCTGAGGACCCTGTTGCCAGGAGCCCAGGGAAGGTGAGCTGTTTTCTAGTCTCTGGATATAAAACTAGGCAGGCTTAAGGTTTGCAGAAGGAATAACCTACACAGATGTCAGCAGCTGTCAACACTCCCATCAGAGAAAACAGAAATCTCCTTAATATGTATGTAGACCCACACTCACGGCACTCCCAGAGCTGATGGCAAGCTCAATAGAATGTATTCATGTTAACACGGAGAGCTGAATGCATGAGCACCCAGGTCTCTGTAACCCCCAAATGCAGTGGGCACTTAAGTGGTCCATCCTTTAGACTTCTTTGATAGTGAAAGTGACAGGCTTATAAATAAAATATTATCTGGTATCCCAGAGGTCTTAGTGGCTTTTGGAGATAACACTGTATTCATATACTGAGGCACTTAATACAGAGAAACACTTTGCCTGCTATGATTTTACTTCTAAGTCATAGTGACAATATTATTTTGGAATAGGACAGCATCTCCTGGGATCCACCAAGACTGGTACAAATCTGGGAGTTAAAGTTATCCATGAGTTAGTAGATTTGCAATCTGTTTGCCAAAAATAAATTTATGTTTATAATTAATATTGCTGCTGTATTATTCTATATGAAATAACATGACAAAGCAAATATGACTGGACACCTCACAATGTAAACAGCAATTATAGATGTCCTGTAGTCTGCCACTTATAATGGCATACACTTCTTCTCTTTAGGGCCCAGGAAAACCATAAGTCAAGATTCTGGAAGTTAGATTTAAACACTGAATGTTTCCTTTTCAATGAAGGAAGATATTGATTAAACTAATGAATTTATTCAATGCTTATCATCATTTCTCTTTTGCTCTGACTATATTCTGTTGTACAAATAAATTGTCCTCAGATTTATCTGTATAGCATAAAATGCACAAGGATTTCAAATGATTTGATTGACTTAGTCATAAAATACTTTGACATCTCAAAAGACAAAAATGCACTGGAGTCCCAAGTAATCTGTCTCATCATATGGGTTAGAGAATCACTTTTTCTAATATGCACTTTAAATGCAAAGATGTATGAAATATCTACATAAAGTTAATTTGGGGGAGTGAATTTAGAGCATGCCTACATAGTTTGCAAAAGAATTTGGCAAATATTAAGCTTCTGATTGCTAGCTTGATTGATTTAAACCATTACAGATTTAGAAAAAGACTAGAGCTGACTCAAATTTCAAGTTTCTGAAACCTGGCCCCCTATTTTTGTGAGGTCTGGGTGTCCAGCTGCACCAGCAATTCCCCATAGGACCTATGAGATCCCTTGGGGTCTCTATTTATAGGTGGAGGTGGTTCTCTTCTTCACAGCTAGGAGGATGTATGACCCAAAGGAAATGGTGGCCTCTATGGTTATATTTCTGCACTCTCAACTTTGGCTGAACTTAGCTTTGACCATAGGAATATATCATTCATTCCTGCCTCAGCAGAACTTCTGATGGAGCAGCTTTATGGTTCTCTGTCTCAATGAATAAAACTCAGCATTGACAAAAAAAAAAAAAAAAAAAAAAAAAAAAAAAAAAAAAAAATCAAGCAGTTTCTGCCTGTGATCTGAGGAATCCTAGCCTAGCATGGTCTAGTTGATTGGAACTTTAATAAGAGCAGCGCTCATTCTGCTCCAAAACCTTCCTCTCACAGAGTCAACTGATCTCATACCTCTCTCTCTCCCCCCACCTCCCCCAATCTCACTAAAATCAATAAAACCATATCCTTAGGTGAGGATTTTTTAAAATTCATATACTTATGATTTATTTGTTTCTTTGGCCAGTTAGCAGATGTACTCCCCTCCCTCTCCATACAAACACAAAACATCTTAGGTAACTTGGTTCTAAGCATCATTTTCTGAACACTCTAAGGATATATACTTCAGAAAAGCATATTTACCAATAAAGGAGAAATGTATAACAGGAAGAAAACATTTTTCAACTTGTTTTGTGGCTTGGAGAGAGAAGAGGAGACAGTAAAGAGCGTTCTCCTTGATGTGTTAACAATCATGTGAGTAGCTGTGAATGTGGGTAGAATGGGAAGGCAGCAACCTATATCTCTGGAACTCCATAAGTTCCTGAGAATCCAAAGGGCTCTGAGGAGTGACCAGCTCTCATCTCTCACCTCTCACCTCTCACTATGATCACAGGAAGTCCATGTAGGTACCCAACTACAGGCTGACAAAGGGGTAAAATGTGCACTGCTAACTTAAACCACAGTTTAACAACTGGTAAAAAAAATAGCATATGTGGCACATCTATCTATAAATGCCTCCTGAGTTTCAGAGTTCACCCAAGATTTGACTGGGTTCTTTGGCTGTCTTTCTATGAAATGTATTTCTGAAAAAACACAAGGATATCTTCTTCTAGCTTCAGAAAATAAGATTTCTGAAGCTTCTTAAAATTATAATATTTTTTAGCTTCTGGTCTGCTTAGCTTCAGTTTAAGTGATCTCAAGAATTACTAGAAATTAAAAAGAAAATATAGTTGAACTTCTAATGTCTCTAACTGCCAACTTTTGAAGTATTAGATATTTGCTCTTATCAGAAGAAAACTACATTCAGCCATGAGTTAAGAATGGTTTTGCTGAATAATTTGTAAGATAAGAAAGTAAAAAGAAAAAGAAAAGAAAAAAAAATGATGATGGTGTGGAAAAATAGTTGAGAAAACAGCAGTACAATTTAAGCAATATTTGAAGTTTTTAACATTTAGTGTAAAAATGTAGAAAAAAATTCAGTTGATATTTAAATTAAAATGAATCCATGGGTAAATTAAGCTAATTTGACAATTTCAGTTTTAAAATTGTTTTTTATCTTTCCCACCTATTTTACAGAGTATCCTAATATATAAAAAGCTAGGGGTCATCACAACCAAAACAATGAGATGGACAACTAAACACAGTCTGCATGGGGCGATAAGGCTGGCAGGGGGGCAGGGCAATAGGAGGAAACCAGGCCAGCAGTAGGACAGTTGGGGGCAACCAGGAAGGTTGGGGGGGGGGGGGCCAGTTAAGGGTGATCAGGCCCTAGGCAGAGGCAGTTAGGAGTGATCAGGCTGATAGGGGAGCCAGTTAGGGGCAATCAGGCAGGTAGGCAGGTGAGGAATTATGAGCCAGTGGTACCAGATTGTGAGAGGGATGTCCAACTGCCAGTTTAGGCCTGATTCCCAGGATCTGGCCTAAACCTGTAGTGGGACATCCCCTGAGGGGTCCCAGAATGGAGAGGGTACAGGCTGGCCTGAGGGGATACCCCCCAATGCACAAATTTTGTGCACTGGGCCTCTAGTCCTATATAATAAAAGCCTAATATCTAAGTGTTCAGTCATCCAGTCATCCATTCAACCAATCAGATATGCTAATGATATGCTAAGGCTTCTCAACAGCTCACTATGACATGCACTGACCATCAGGACAGACAGTCAACCAGTTGACCAGTCGCTATGATGTACACTTACCACCAGGGGGCAGACATTCCAACAGATAGGATAGCTTGATGCTGGGGTCTGGCCAATTGGGCCAGACATGCCCTAGAGCCCTCTCACAGTCCCTCTCCAGTTGGCCACCTTCTTATTTCCCTCCCTGGCTCTCTTGCAATCTGGGACCCCTTGGAAGATGTTGGAGAGCCAGTTCAGTCCGATCCTGCAGGCCGGACCAAGGGACCCCACTGGTTCATGAATTAGGTGCACTGGGCCTCTAGTAAAACATAACACCACCAAAATATTCTAGTTTGTGCAAGATTAAATTATTTATTATTAAAATCCAAATAATTGAAATTTCTAAATATCTTAGACTATTAAAAGATGTAGATTATGTTATTGTTCTGTTTGTAACATATTTTAAATTATATGTGAAATTTTGTTAAAATAATTTAAATCAATAACTAATATATCTTAAAGAAAGTTTGTTCCTATGAACTACCTACAGTGTTACAGATAATAAGACAGTGACTTAAGGAGATATTTATAGAAGACATAAATAAGCTTTTATTTGTCTATTAAGTGCCTATTTTTGTGTTTATTAAGTTGAAATCAGTGTGATTTTGTCTTAAAATGTAAAGATCTGGGGTGTCCCCCAATGGAAAGGAAGGTTAAAAAATAAAATAAAAAAAAGAGGGGAAGATTTGAAAGTGTAAAACAAGTGTGAAAAATATAAAGGGAAGTAAGTTTTGGTTTATATTACTTGTTACTAATAAATTTGAAAAAAGTAGTAAAACGTGTTAAAATGTTGACAAAGTTTGCTCAAAGTTAATAATTATAGAATGAGAAAAATATTTGTAAAAACTAGTCTACAAATTATTTTAATGAATGACATTAAAAATATAAAAGTTAGTTTTCTTTCTGTAAAATGCCAATTTGACCTGTGAGTATGCTAATATACATTCTGCACTTAACAGGAAATATAAAAAGGTATTCTATATCTCAATAACAAAGTCCTTATCACTAAAGTGCTTTCTGTTATGCTCATGAACAATCTTTGAACAATTTTTCTTTCTTTTCTTTTATAACAAAAGCTAAAATCCCTATTAGTGATGTGTACTGTTTTGTTTTTAGACAGATTTGCATTATTCCTCGTCAAGTACTTATGACTTAGGTTTATTTATTGTTTTTTGTTTATGTTTATGCCCCAACTTCAAAATAATAAAACTTTAGGACGTCTTTTTTTATGTTAACTATCATAAGGGCTTTCCTGAGAGTAGCTGAGGCTCAGTAAACATGTGCTCTGTAGAAGGAGGAATCTATAATAATAAAAGCATAATATGCTAATTAGACCAGACAGCCAAACAACCTTCCAGATGTACTCCAGGAAGACCTTCTGGATGAAGCTGGGGCTGCAAAGGCCCAGCCCCTTGTATGAATTTTGTGCATCAGGCCTCTAGTCTGGCAATAATATGGTTAAGGTTCCATTCTCCAAAACTTGAATTCTTTCCATTTCAGTATTACAACTCTATTGCTTAGAAATAAACACTTAGGGAGAAGCAAGGCACATCAAAAAAGCAAAACCTGCTCTCTAGGTAAATTAGAACTAAATAAAGTACTCAACCTGAGGATAGCTCAGCCTTCTGGTTTTGCAGTCTGGAAGTTCACATGCTCTGTCACATGATGGCAATCAGATTATAGGGCTGGTAGGACAAATTAGAATATTATGGATATGCGTCAATGTCTTCACTGACCTCTACAGATTCACTATCAAACTTGCTTTTGATTTTATCCTTATCACTGCATTATCCATGCCCTTCAAAAGAGGATCCTGTCCTCCTCATTTTGATGAAGTTTGTCATCATCAATGTATGAGACCTCTCCCACCCCGTGGAGCCTGTCAGCTGGCGTTTCCTCATTTCCCTCACACTTGCCTGAAGGCCTTGGCCATATGTGACAACAGACTAAATCTTCTGAAGAAGCATCAAAAGAATTGCTGTAAATAAATGAAGAAGATGCTCCTGACCAACTACTCCTACCATAGGGACTCTACTCAAGGTCTCAGACTTCACAGTGAAAACTGACATTGTCATAAAGAATAAGCACCTTCCCATGTTATCAAGGGACTAAGTGAGAACTCACAGGGCTCAGCCCAGAAATTGATGACTTGGTGAAAGACATCTGTGTAACACAACATAAAATCACAGAGGATGAAATGGACCTAAACAATAGATTTAATTGTGATTCAAGTTCTGTTCTTAGTAAGAAAATGAGAAACCCTCTTATTTCATCCATTCAACAGAAATGCATGAGCTCCAGCTATACCCCAGCGCTGGCTTGTGGTGATGTGATGTGACATAGTCCTCTCACACTTGCTCTACGTCGTTAGACGCTGCGATGGAAAACTACAATGCAGTTGGACTGATCTGACCTTGCAGTATGCTAATGGTATTTGAAATTGTTATATACTGTCGAGTGTTAGAATGAGAAATAAGAGAGGAGAACTATTCAAAGTCTAAAACAGCCAGACCTCAGTTATGCCTTTGCTGCATTTCTAACTTATGACAAAGATTCTCCTCTTCACTATATGTAATCAGATTGCTCTGAGCCCTCTGGCTGACTAGGTTTTGACCTTGACCTCCATTCTTGCTCAGCCTGCATGGCCCAGTTTTAGCAAGAATTCTCCTACGTTAATTTAGAGAGTATCCTTACCATGATACCTGCTCACCCTTTAGCAAGAATCTTGTTAAGTTGATTTAGCAAGAAGCCCCCTAATCTCTCTCCTATTGCAATAATCTTAAATAATGTCTTACTTGCCATTTTTATGATTCTTATCAACAAACGTAGGTTCTTTTTCATTTTCCAAAAATCTTAAATTAGCATGATACTTATGGAAAAGCTTGCTAATTCAAACTTATTGCTTGAGGACCCATTACAGATTATGAAATTGTAAGATGTGGACCATTAGCTAACACAGTGAAGTGGGATTTACTTGACTCTACTTTTGTCGGTGATGGAAAACAGTTGAGCAGTGGTTAATGCCCAGCCTATGGCAATTCCTCAACTTCCCGTGCTTTGTTTGTTATAAATATATTGTCTTGTGTTTATCTCCTAAAATTTTAAAATCTGAGCATTGGATAGAAGCAATATTATAAAGGCATCTCTGTGAAACCTTATCCAAATTATCCTAGGATGCTTTTAGACTACTTAGCTTCATCATTGGTGCTGAGGTACAGGATATCTGTACCCAAATAACATATAAATCCCACAGGGAACTATAGGTGTAGCAAGTTATGGACAGAACAAGGACACGTCCATGGGAGGACTTGAGGAAAACTCTTTTGAGCCAGTATCCACACTGATAAAAAATTGAGACCACCTCCTTAGGGCTCAAAATGTCCATAGGTGACTAGCAGATCCTGTTACAGGTGACTCTCAGAGCCTGGCTGTGAGTACTATAGGACACAGGGCTTGGAGGGATGGCTTGTTCTCAGTTTATCATGCCTTCTTTTAACCAGAGTGGGCCTTAAAAGTCACATACAGCCACAGACCTACAGGTACAGACCGGCCATCCCACAGTCTCTAGGGTGACTGTCTCCAGGACTGACTCTGATACACTCATCTGGAAAAAGGCCTTGATGCTCCCTTTTCTGCAACTCCCTACTCTCCAGCTGCCCTTGGCCTCCTTTGTGCCTCTTGTTTAGATGCGCATCTGGTGGGTCAGCTCTAGAATAAGTTTCTGCCTGGGCTTTGGGGAGATGAGGCCAGAGAAGGAGCAGAGAGTGACATTTTCTACCTCTTCTTTGTTTCTGCCTCCTACACACAGGAGACACTGGCTAATCATGTCTTTATTAGCATGTTGTTCACATCAGAATCCCACGGTAACACTTTTATTAGCTTAATTTAAGTTTTAATCATTCTGAATTAGAAAAAAACTTTCTTTTATTAAGAAGATAATGTTTCAATTAAAAATCTAAACTAGCCTTATCACAATTAATCAAATGTAATTAAATGTATCTCAGTGAGTTGCATGAAGAAATAAACATTTTCTCAGACTTTTAGACACCATTTAAATAGACTTGGTTAAATGTCATGAGGCACTCAATAGAAACATTTAACTTACCACATCTCTTATCAGAAAATGTTCAGACCATAATATTGGAAATGCCTTTTTATTTTTGTATACATTAACCCTTTATTTTATTTTAAATATTTTTATTGATTTCAGAGAGGAAGGGAGAGGGAGAGAGAGATTGAAACATCAATGATGAGAGAGAATCATTGATCCTCTGCCTCCTGCACACCCACTATTGGGGATCGAGCCTGCAACCCTGGCATGTGGCTTCACCGAATCAAACCCAGGATCCTTTAGTCTAGGGGTCAATGCTTGATCCACTGAGAAAACTGGATAAGGTGGAAATGCCTTTTTATATGAAGATAATAATGGTCCATGTTTTCATCTTGGAACTTAACCTAATTTATAATGTTTATTTGTTAGAATTTAATATAAGCGACCTATTGATGGCAATGGTTATTTTTTTTGGTGACTTAAGATAAGTGAAAGGATTGTTTTTTGAAATTAAACTCCCATTAATTAGTATTATTATCTTGTAAATAGTATCAGAGGTAAAACACATCACAAAACACAGGCAGAACAGACAGAGGTTTGAGACCCCTGGTCTCACTATTCCCAGATTAATATAGGAAGTTCCTAAATCACATATGGAACTATATTTCCTGACCAGAGGCATGCATTTCTTATGAAATGTATCTATTTTATATTCAGACAGTTATATAACTTCCATGACATTTCCCAGGGAAACAGGCCCCATAAATTCCAAGATTTTAGATGTGTTTCACATAAGCAATCCTAGTGAACTACTGAAAGCAATCCATAGACACACACTCTAGGAATTCTAATTGATTTGTTAGCTAGACTTCTGTTAATGACATATTTATAAGAACATTTGACCTGTGCACAAATCATCCTCTCTCTCTCCTGTCACCTATCCATCCATCCATCTATGTATTAATATCTTTACCTGTTTATTTTAAATCAATAAAATTAGAGAGATTAAGGGATAGAGGAGAATTCTTTAAACGCCCACCTACCTTGCCAGAACTAATTAAAAGATCTTTTTGTTGGTATGAGTGCAAACTTCTTCTTTCTTGAAGCAAACAAAGCAAGCTTGTTTGCAAGCAGTTAGGTGGGCGAAAAGCCACTGTTTAACTGGTGACATGTCACACACTAAAATCTTGGGGGAGATTTAATTGTTCTCAACTAACCTCTTTCTTATGTTTTAAAGTCCTGCGTAAAAGCATCTTCTTAGAAGCATCCACTGGGCAGGTTTGAATCTACATTAATGCTGAAAGTTCTGTCATGTCAGCCACATGATGAGGCCCTTTCTCACCTGAGTCTGCAGGTGCCCCAGTAATCCATATACCCGAGTTATGGTCAATATCATTTTTCAATATTCTGAAGCCCAGAGCACCATGAGCTTTGGAAAGAAAGTGAATGTTGTCACCTCCTATCCAGGATGCCCTATCCCATTTAGGTGCATTTCCAAATTGCTCTGGGAAAGTCATCTGATGTCCCCTCTGAACTTCCAGTTCAGCTGCACAATGACACTGTCATTATACAACATTATACATCTTCTCAGGCCAGTTTCAGAATACTAGTAAATCCCCCACCAATGTTTTACATCCATGTCTCCTTTCAATGCTCCATCTTAGCCAGCATTAATCTTTTCTATGCCTCCTTCTTTCCCATGTATAAACTACCGATAATTATATGGTGGGGTTGTTATCAGTATCTAGAAGGGTTCAGGAATCTGGAGAAGGGCTGCAAGTAAATTAATAAAGAGACATGAAATATAAATTTGGAATACATGGGGAACCAGAGGAGACTTAGCTATAGTAACCAAGTTCCCTGAGTCTCTGGATCCCTAGCTTTTTATTAACACAAATTTCCCTAAAGCAAAGCAGATATACATATCAAAGGTAAAGTTTAGTGTACAGTAGATATTGTCAGGTTAGGGGAACTGCCCTCAGCTGTCAGGCAGCAGGCAATAATATATGAAAATCTTTGGGTTTGGGGAAATGCTTTTAGCTATTTCAGCAGGCAATAATATGATTCAGCCCTGCAGAATATAGAAGCCCATCAACCTTTTGAGGACTTCTTTCATTTATTATGACATGCTGGAATTAGTTCCCAGCAATTATAGTTTCTAAATAAGGATTGGATCCATGTTTGCCTCTTTGAGCTTTTTAACTCAACTTTTAATGCATTCTTTTAAGCCTTCAACATTTTGGGGGACATTGGACTGATGAAATATTTTTCTCCACTGTCCTCTTTCCTGAAGGTCTGATTCTTCTGCAATTCTTCTTTAGTATTGTTGCCAAAGTGGAATTTTTTTTTTTTGAAATGCAGACTTCATGAAGTTATTTCTAAATTTAAAGTATTTAAATGGCACCTGTTTGGGGTGACTCATTTATCTTCCAAACCGGGACCCTTTGGAGAGTGAAACGTGATGCTATTAATAATGACAATGGTGTCAGTCAGAACCATCCTGGCGGACAGGTGGAGAGCCACTGTGATCTTTGTTTACATAGCACAACTTATATAACAACGTTGGATGAGCAAATATATGAATTAGAGAATAAATGAAATAGCCAAAGAATAAATGTAGTGAAAAGATATGGCCAATTGGGTGTCAATAAACCATGGAAGAAGCAGTAGTGACAGAGCATACATTGAACCTGAAGTTCTTAGATTTGTTGGCCAATATACAAATGCTCACAGTGACTAAGAAAACTACACAGGCCCACACAGTATCCTTGAGAAAATGTCCTTTCAAAACACATCAGTGAGTGTTTCAGTACAGATGGTATCTGCGTGTGTGTAGGAAGGATGTATTCTGTGAGCAAGAACTGCCTTCTGACTCCTTGAGGTTAGGCTTCTCCTAAACATCAGGGTAGTATTTCTGTGAGCTTAACTTGAGTTGCTTTTTTAAATGAATTTGTCATATAAGAGTAAGGTGACTTTTTGCTTTCCTTGTAATTTTTCTGAAAATTTTAGACTCTTTTATAATGAACATATTTACTTTTGTAATTAGATAATTACAATGGAATATTGAATAAATGCTAAGTTTTAATAATGAACTACATTCATTGTGTGTCTTAGTTTTCATGAGAATCCTGCAGCCCAGAAAGGCTACCTGGCCTGCTCTCTTTTCTTTTTTTTTTAATTAATTGATTTTATTTGGGTTATATTGGCCAGTAAGATTATATAGGTTTTAAGTGTACAATTCTGAAATACATCATCTGCACATTGTATTGTGCATTCACCATCCAAAATCTACTCTCCGTCTGTCATCATTTATCCTGTTTACCTTCTTCCACCTGTCCACAAATCCTCTTGCCCCTGGTAATCACCATACTGTTGTTGGTGTCCATAAGTTATTGTTTATTTGTGTTTGCTTACTCTCTATTCTCAGAAGATGTTTACTCTTAAACAAGATTGAAGTCAAGGAAATAGTAACCCCTTTGGCACTAAGACCCTCACCTCCAAGTCTCTTTTCTTTCTTAGGTCACTGGATAGCAAACTGCCCTCCTCCTATAGCAAAGCTGGAGAAGACACCTTCCCATGGAGATGATTCCTCTCCTAGAGAATTTTGGCATTTCAGTGAGACCACAGAATAATTCTTCCTTATGATCTGTTAAATTGACAGGATCTCCCATATGATGTGTGCATCACAGGTATGATGCTTGGTTACACAGCATTTGTCATGCCTTTGAGAAGACAGAATAGCATTTAAGAGGAGGAATGTGCCTCATTGCAGTCTCGGCTATGATGCACCTGACCTTTATCTGAAGCTCAGCATTATTGATGAGTGTTGGTGTGCGTGTGTGTGGAGGGATGTTACAAACTCTGTGCAATATAAAGAGGATCAGAGATGAGCAAATGTAATCAGCTGCAGATGTTCTTAAAAGGGCTTCTTTTGTCAACATGGCATGCAATTTTTATTTTGCAAAATGCTCAGGCTGCATCTATGGAATCTATTTCCTTCGTTTTACAAGTAGCCAACACGAACTCTCTTAGCTTAATAAGCTCTGAGCTATGCCTTGTGGACAGAATAGAAATTAGAAAAACACAACTGTAGAAGAAAGGGTGAGAGAGATCAGGACAGTCTGTTTACTTAGTTGTAAAACATTAGGAGTTCCTCAGGTGGGATGGAAGCAGCATCTAAGACCTGGCAAGGAAGCTCTGGAGTAGAATTGGCCCTGTGTAACGCAAATCACACACTTTCATTAATTGGTAAAGAAGTTAGGCCATAGTGCCTGGACTGCTCTCTTGAGGGAAGCCACTGGAAGGGTGAGTTCTAGGGTGATGTGGTCATCTAGTGAAAAAGTGGACCTTCTGTGCCTCGAATCTTTCTTTTCAGCCTTCTATTTTATTTTCCTCAGTGTGTGCATGTTTCTAATACTTTTACCCACTGTCACTTGAGTTATGTACCTTACTTGCAGATTGAGAATTCTGAAACTTACAGAATTAATGTGGATTTGCAGAACTACTTTGGGTGCCACATGTCCTGGCTAGGAAGGTACTGAATACACACTGGAAACACCTTTCAAGGAGTTAGTCTTGAAGAGAGAGCAACTTCTGTGCAGACTCACCCATGGTCTAGGCATGTGGCTCTGACCACCAAACCAGAGCCATGAAGCAGAGGAATCACGGGCTCAAGCCAACCAACTCAAATATTTTTTCTTCTGTGCCTACAAATTATCCTGGGGAGAACTATGAACTTCTGTGCTCTCTTTTCTTTGAGACTTCTCTTCATAAACCACTTAAGCAGCAGATCAGAGTGGAACCTAGACCTTCCCATTCATGACTGACATGACCACGCTGACATAGTCCTCTTCAGCCAGATTCAAGGGATCTGTCAGTAAGCACCCCCTCTCTGGTTGGCTTGAGGAATGTAAGACAATAAAAAATAAATGAATCATTTTTCTTCCTTTTCCAAATCATAATATCTTTATTTCCTTGGCCCATGTTAGAGTGTAAGATACTTTAGGTTTTCCTCCTTTTTCCATTTCTTAGATAGTATCAAGTTTATACTTAATAATAAGTATAATCATTGAATTTGATATTAAAATCAGTGTTATTACCTATAGTGACAAGCACTTACCAGGTAGCCACAGTTTTATGTTTGTGGTGAATACAGATGGAGGGTGCTAATATTGGCTGAGAGATGTGTCTGTATTTGGTGTGCATCATTGTGTGAGTGTGTTTTCATGTTTGTATATATCTGTGCTGTGCTGTGCTCTGGAATACACATGTGACCAGTGGCTACAGTCTCGCTAAGGCAGGGAGCTCCATTAGAAGAGATCTATCATCTTTATGTTTGGCATGCTCCTACCCTCAGTAGCTTCCAATATATCTATGAGCAAATTAAATTATGCATGCAGCCCAGCAGATGTTCCTTTTTCCCATCACCTTCTTCTCCCTCAACCAGTCCCCTTTTTTTCCTGCAGGGCAGGACATGTCTTCCTGGGTTTATAAACCAAAATCCTTTCTAAGTCTTTCCTACACCCTCTCCTTCATCTGTTTCCCCAAAGCAGGTGACACTCCCCATGCATGCTCTGACCATATATGCTACCCGAGGGGCCATGCCCAGTGCCCTCAACACCCTGCTTTTCTGCAAGAGGCCAACTTGGTCCTAAGGCAAACTTGATTTCAGTCTATCAAGACCAGTCTTTGGAGGAGCTTAGATACTCACTTTTCTCACCTCTACCTACTTAGATCTTTATAGAGATCCAAGCTGGTTATTTTCTCCTTTCTTTTCCCCCTTTTTTTCTCAGAATTTTAAAGCTGTAAGGAATTTGCAAACACCTGGTCTAGTTCCTAATTCTATAGGTAATGCTGAACCCTTTAAGTGTCTGTGTTAAGTTCCACAGACAGGGAAAGAACAGCATCTTAACTTATTTTTCTTTCAACTAATACCCAGCTTTTAGGTTGTTTGTGAATTGTTTCAGATAGGTCAGGGGCTTTTTATAAGTGTCTGTGGAGGCTCTGGGTGCCTGGTGATAGAAAATGGCAACGTGATAGGCTCAGTCAGTCTTCAAACCCAGCCAGCACTTTTCCAGTGACAGCCACAATTAGTGACCCTGCTTCAAAAAGGAGAGAAGCCTACATGTGTGAAAGTCTGACCTGTAAAAATCTATTTAAGATCATGTTTTTATGGCTTATACATGCTGTAGCATTTATCTGAACTTCATGACCATGGTTAAATACTATTCCTTGGTATGTGTTTTTTTCATGAACCACATCTTGTTTATCCATTTACCCACTGGCACCAGAGTTGTTTCCACCCTTGAGCTGCTGTAAACATTGGTGCACAAGATTTTAACAACTGTTTTCAATTTTTTTTGGGGTGCATACGTAGGAGTGAAATTGTTATGCTAAGAGAAAGAAGCCAGACACCAAAAGCCACATATTGTATAGTAATTCCATTTATGTGAAATATCCAGATTAGGCAAATGTATAGACAAAGAAAGCAAATTTATGGTTACCAGGGGCTAAGGAGGGGGATATGAGAATGACTGATTAGTGGGTATGGAATTTCTATTTTTGATGATGAAAATTTTTGGAACTAGATAGTGGTGATGATGACACAACACCATGAATGTATCCAAATTGTATACTTTTTTAAAATGATAAACTTCATATTATGTGTATTTTACAACAAAAAGTCTACTTAATAAAATAGAGTTTCAGAGTGACAATGGGTTTCTTTTAAATATACAGAATAAGTCAGTATATTTCTTTTAAATATACAAAATTAAGAATTGACCCAAAAAATTTTCAAGTACTGATTTTGCTGACTATACACAAATAAATAGATGAGATAGTTGTAAATTGAAAACCATTTACTTTTGCTCAATATGGGATGTGGTTAATCACAGAAACTTTATCATTGTCATTCAATTTAAACTTGCTTTTATTTTTGGAAACATGCATAACAAAAAGAAGGTTACAGCTCAGTTCCAGTCAAATTACAGTGAGTACTTAATTAGTCTGATAAATAAGCAAAGGTCTGCTGCAGAGTTTACACTCAACATTACATCATCTGGTTCATCTTTGATGTTGGGAAGATCAGGAAAAGGCAGAAATGACCCGGGTTGAATGATCAATATATAGATCAATTTCAAAAGGACTGCCAAACTTGTATCATTTCTTTTGCAAAGAAAACAAACATTTTTTAAAAAGATGTTTTGTTCCTCTCTTTGTTAAATGTGTATAAGCCTGGAAACAAATGTCACTCCATTGATATCTTCAAGCTATTAGTGGGGATATAAAATGGGTGCCATCTATGGGAGAGAAGAGTTTGGACCACTTTACAGCTGTGCACACAGCATTTAAATATTTCAGTAATGAAAATGGAATTCAGAACGAATAATCAACATTCAATGCAAAAATAACAACCGTATATTTTAGTAAACCTCACTTGAAAAATGTGTTTCTCATCTATGAGCCATATATATGCAAGCACACGGATTATAGAACACGTTTCTGGCAACATCAAACAGAGCTTGACCTGGTTAACCTCTTCTTGGTCAATAAATATGTCAAAGAACTAAAATGATTTCAATGATATTTAATTTTATGGTGCCTAGAACCCAAAGTGATTATTAAAAAAATACAATTAAATTTCTTTTAAAGTGGGTATAAAACTTGCTCAAAGATCCCTTTTTTATAGTACTTATCCAAACTTTAAAAGATCCACTACTCACAAGACCATTTTATGTAGTGCAATTTCCAGTCTTTATTCCAGAGCTTGGGAAATTACAGCATGAACAGCAGCTCTCACTATCTATAGCCCACCCCCTAACTTTGCCATTTCCTAATGGCATTATAATTGCTTTTCAAAACATCTTCCTTGGAGAAAAAATCAGTATGAAAAATGAAAGGGACTTAGTACAAGAGAACATAGATTTCAATGACACACCCTCCTGTTGTGTGGCTCTGATGGCATTTTTCTCCTGGAGTGATGTCTCCCTGCTGTCTTGTGAATTTCTCTTCATTCTCTAGGACTCCACTGAGAAGTTCTTGCCTTTGGAGATCCATCCTCCTTTTCCAAGTTAGATTCTCCCTCCCTCTTTCTGATCACCTCTGCAAAGCTCACATTTTATCACAACTGCTTTTTAAAATTTTAAATGGTTTCATTGATTTTAAAGAGAGGAAGGGAGAGGGAGGGAGAGAGAGAGAGAAATATCAGCGATGAGGGAGAATCCTTGATCAGCTGCCTCCTGCATGCCATCTTCTGTATCAAGCCTGCAACTCAGGCATGTGCCTTGACCAGGAATTGAACCGTGACCTCCTGATGGCCGGGCATGTGTAAGGTTCCATTCCACACATACCCAAACATATAGGTTGGATTAATAGATTTTTGCCTTCCCAGTTCAAAGGGCTTGGCAGACAACTTGCTAATCAAATGTGTGAATAAGTAAGCAAATAAGCATGGAAATGTTCTTTAATTATGGGTCACACTAAGATCTGATATGTTTGTATTTTTTCAGATTGCCTTAACCTGTCACAATTGCTATCAGTTTTGGGGATATAGACCTTCCTCTAGGATAAGTAATGTGCCCTGGCAGAGAGTTCCCAGATTGTCCACAAGCTCTCTATCAGACCCTCTTGCCTCTCTCCCTTGCTCTCACCCAGGGGCCTGATGCTGGTGGAGTCTGGAGTGAAGGATGCTGACTGGGGTGTGTCCACTTTCTGCCCACCCTTCTTTGAGGACCCATTCAGTATTTTTACACACACACACACACACACACACACACACACACACACACACAGGTACACACACACACTTACATATACATATATGAGAATACATACAAAATGGTACTAGAGCCAAGAAATGTGTATGTATATGTGTTGGGTAGCACCACAGAATTCATTTACATGAATGAGTGTTTCTTCTTTGAGCTGGCTGTAGCTTCAGAGAAATGTATGATGGAGCTTAAGAATGATATTTCTTATAAAAACTGTATGGATGCAGTCATTGATGATGAGCATCCATGATTGAAGGTCAAGAACAAATAATGGTCAAGGGTCTTCACTTCCTATGCTACCAGAATAAGCCAGTTTCAGATAAAAGCAGAGATGATAAAATTATCTTCCCCAGGATGTTGTGTAAAGATTAAGCAGTTAATACAGGTAACCCCTTAGAACAGTGTTTGCACAGAGGAAGAGTTTGGTCAATGTCTGCATTTGGAGTGACATCCTTACCAACCATTTTATCCAATAACAAACCTCAGAACTGCATGCAACTGGTGAATTTACTTCACTATATACATAAGGTATCATCTGATAGAAGAAAATCAAGAGAAATGAACAAATACATAATCACCATATGAGTTTTTAAATTATGCTTCCAAAAATCATAAGATATAAAGCCATTTTCCTTCAAATACTCAAATAAAATCAACATTAAAAAATAGTGAAACTCATGCCTGCTGTGTTTTACAATGCATGAATTATAAAGTCAAAGCAAATGTTAATCAAAATAAAATTGTTAGAAAAATTTAATATGCTTTGAGTAACCCTGTGTAAAGCCAGAATCCTTTCTGAAATTACTTTCTATGTAAAGTTGAAATATACTTTTTAAAAGAAGTAATTTAATGTACACATAAAGAAATTTTATATACAAGGAGTGAGATTAGCTAGCAATTCAGGAATTTGTCCAAAATATTAGGTATTTCTGAAAGAACTCATAACTTTAAAAAAATCTGGAGTTAGAGTAAACTGTTTTAGAACTTCAGCTTTGGCAGAACTTCATGTTCAGAGATGAACATGTTAACTATTAAATGGTTTTTGTTTAATTTGCTGGAAGCAGTATGTCAGTGTCCAAGTGTCTGCCTGCCCTTCACAAGCCAACTTCTCAAGGATCTGCTGCAGAGGGACAGCTCCCAGAAGAAATGGAGCACCCAGAGGTACAGAAGAAAAGTCAAAGGCAAGAATTCAGGAGAAAGGAATTAGCTCTACATTTTAGCCAATTTATTTATTTTACTTAGACAAATATAAACACAACTAATGGACGTTTCAGGAGGCGTGGGGGGGGGGAGGAAGCAAGCTGTTTGATATAATTATAAATGATGTAAAAATGTATAATTATATATAACTAGAGGTCTGGTGCACAAAATCTGTGCATGTGTGTGGGGGCGGGGGGGGGGGGGAATGGTCCCTCAGCCTGGCCTGCATGCTTTCCAATCTGGGATCCCTTCGGGATATGTAACTGACTCTCATAATCTAAAACTGCTGGCTCCTAACTGCTCACCTGCCTGCCTGCCTGCCTGATTGCCCCTAACACCTCTTCCTGCCTGCCTGATCTCCCTTAACTGTTCCCCTGCTGGCCTGATTGCCCCTAACTGCCTCTGCCTCAGCTCACACCTAGGACCCAGGATTATCTTCTCCAGCCAGTCACAGGCACCTAGGACCCAGGCTTCCCTTCCTCTGGCTGGCTGCAGGCACCCAAGACCTGGGCTGGCTTTGCCCAGGCCAGCCACAGCTGCAGGGAACCATGAGCAGGGGGCTTCGCCTAAGCCGTAGACACAGGTACCCAGGACCAAGGAAAGGCAGCTTTTCTCTCCCCTGGGCCACAGTGTAGCTCCTGGCCCTGGGACTGCAGGGTGGGAGGCTTGTCCCTCTCCCTGGCCACAGCGCCAGCCGCTGGCACCGGGACTGCGGGCATGCAGTTTGTCCCTCTCCTGGGCCCCAGGTGCAGGCATAGCCCTTGACACCTGGGACTGTGGGTGGGAGGCTTGTCTCTCTCCCGGGCTGCAGACTGTCTGGTCCCCATTCCTCTCTCCCTAGTGTTGAGTGTCTGAGCAGTTACAGTGTGATGGTATGAGGGCATGATGACCATTTGCATATTGACTCTTTATTATATAGGATTTCAAATGCTTTAAAAATATGTTTATATTAGAGGCCCTGAGCACAAAATTTGTGCATGAGGGCAGGGGGTGTCCCTAAGCCCAGCCTGCTCCATTCTGGGACTCCTAGAGGGATGTCCTTGAGAAATCCCCCTGGGATCTGGTCTTTCTCACAGTCCAGGACTGCTGGCTTCCAACTGCTTGCTTGCCTGCCTGCCAGCCTGCCTGATTGCCCCTAACCATTCTGTTGCCAGCCTGATCAATGCCTCACTTGATCAGGCCCAATTGCCCCCAACTGCTCTCCCCTGCTGGCCCAATCACTCCTAACTGCTCTCCTTTACCAGCCTGGTTGTCCCTAACTTCCCTCTCCTGCTGGCAGGGTCACTCCTTACTGTCCTCTCCAGCGAACCAGGTTTAGCAATGGGAGTAGTTCTAGAGGGGAAGCCAGAGGTGACAATATTATATGAAAGTGTATTTTATCTTTTAAAGATAATAATACACTGGGAGCCAAAATAAAAGGAATTCTAATGTAACATGTTCTAGGGATGAGTTTAATAGAGTGTCACAGAAAATCAAAATAATCTTGGGAAAATAAATCATTAACATTCATTTAAATTATTCTTCATGGTATTAGTTGTTTCAATGGGGTTTTGATATAGTTTGCTTGGCTACCCTTCACAACTAAGGTTTATTGCAAGAAACTAAATAACAGGTATTTCATGTAAATGACAGAAGAAGCACTCCAACATAACAACGCCAAGGTTACAGATGGCCAAGGTCATGATTCACTGTGAGGAATGAAGTGTTTTGCTTTGATGCATGGCTATTTCACTAGGTTCCAGTACTTAGTGAATAAAAATAAAGGATTCTCAGGTAAATCTGATTTTCAAGTAAACAATGATTTTTTAAAACACAAATAGTCCTCTATTACTGTGCACAACATACTTACATTAAATATATCTGCTTGTCTGAAATTCAAATTTAAGTGGACCTTTTGTTTTTTAATCTAGCAACCTTATACTTTGAGGCTTTATCCAGTTTGTTCACAAGGTCGCTATTTGCAGGGCCATAAGTTCTTAAATGGCGAGTTCAAATCTATTCAAACATTTAAATGTAAAATCAACTCATGGCTCCAAGTTTACAGCATGATCTGGTTGGGTTTAATGAATTCTCACTTCTACTATAGCAAATGTGGGGACTAATCACTTACTTATCCAAGCATTCATTTGGAAAATATTAATGAATGTCTCTTCTGTGCCAGGAATTATTCTAGATATGGAGGACAACAATAAACACAAGACAGCACATCTGTTCTCATCAACCCCATGGAGCTTAGGGTCTAGTGAGAAAGATAGGTTATATAGAAGAAAATACCATAATTTCAGGTTGTGACCACATGTTAAATGAAGAACAAAGCAAGAAAGGAAGTGGTTCATATTGGAAGCTTTCAGATGGTTGCTTTGGGGAAACTTTCATGCAGAAGAAGAGGGAGCATAGATGTAGAAAAGGAGAGATCATGCAGAGATCTAGAAGTAGAGCTTTCCAGAGAGAACAGAACCTGCAAAGTCCCTGAGGTTGTGACAAGCATGGAGAGTGTGATCAAGGACAGTTAGAAACCAGTGTGGCTGGAGCTGAGGGAGGGAGGAATAAAGGTGAGAGGAGCCAGGCAAGTAGTGGGAGCCCAGGTCACTTAGATCCTTCAGGCCATGGTTGGGCACAGTGGAAAGCAAATGCATGGTTTTGGGATCACAGGGACTTTATGTCCTAATTTTTATTTAATTTAATTTTCAACTTAATTTTAGATGTATAGAGACTGGGATGGATATATAGAATCAGGAGAGTGGTTGTAGGGCTGATGCAGGAGTCCAGGCAGGGTCAATGGTGGCTGGAACTAGTGCAGGCAGAGATGAAAGTAAACTTACTTGAGATCTATTAGTAGGGCTGGTAGGACTGGACAATGCATGAAATGTGAATTAAATGAGAGAGGAGTTCAGGTTGATTCTAGATTTCTGGATTGAGTTTCTGGGTAAATAAGGATGCCATTTACTAAAATGAGTCAGTTTGGTGGAGATTGGATTTCATGGTTGTTGAATCAATAGTTCCATGTTGGAAATATTAAGTTTAAAATATAATTTCATTCTAGAAAATAGGTTGAAAGATTGAAAGGAGAGTTGGAAAGTCTGGAAATTAAAGGAGAGATGGAGTCTGAAGGTACACTTTTAAACATCATCTGCATGTTGAGTTGAATGAAATTTCAAGGCAGCTGTGGTAGACCTGGTTCCCCAGAAAGCAACTCCGAGGTGATCGTGAGCATGTTGCGAGATTATGAGAGCACACTTCACTAAAAATAGATCCCCCATTTTCAAACTTCTTTTTCTCTCGCACTGTTGTTTTGCCTCCATTTGCTCTACCTTCTTAGTCTTCTCTTTCAAAGAGTAGACTCTTCATTAGTGTTAATAGGCCCACTTTATCTCACTTTCTCAGAGCCATTGCTCCTTTAATTAATGTCACTTTTTCCTGTATCATCAATTCTCCCTTAATTAGTCCTATTATATAATACTAAAGGCCTTCCTTCCGCTGGCTTCACTCAGGGCTTCTCAGGAACCTTTGCAAGCGCGCCTGTATCTCCCTCTGCCCCCATCACACTCCCTCAAAGCAAGTGTTCTGCCCAGTGCAGAGGCACCATGCCTGTGTATGCAAATTAACCCATCATATTTGTTTGGATTTATTTGCATATTCACTTCTGATTGGCTGGTGGGCATCATGGGGTTATGGTCAATTTGCATATTTCTCTTTTATTAGTGTTGACTAGAGACCCAATACATGAAGAGATTCATGCAATAGGTCTTCCTTCCCTTGGCTTCCAGCACCGGTTTTCCTCCAGAACCTAGGACCCAGGCCTTTGCTCTGGCCAGAATCTGCCATCTTCATCTTTGCTGCAGCCCCCAGCCTGGCCAGAGTCTGCAGTCTTATCTTCACTGTGGCACTGCACTCCTGTAGATCCCTTCATTTCCCGCCCTCCCTCTCATAGCAGACATCCTGCCCTGCCTGGCTACTCTGAGGAGTCTGGAGTAGCTGGGCGGCATCATCTTTGGCTTTCTAATTTGCATACTCACTCTGATTGGCTGTGGGTGTAGTGGCGGTATGGTTAATTTATGTGTTTGTCTATTATTAGGTAAGATGCTTTTTTCTCTTCCATCATTTCCCTTGACCTTGTCTCCATTTTCAACTACTGTCCTATATCTCTAATTCCCTATATGCCTAAACTTTTAAAAAGAGGTGTCTTGTCTCAATCCTCATTTAGTTAAGTCTCTTTCATTCTACACCCAATCTAGCTTCCACTTGTCCCACTTCACCTAAATTGAAGTTTTCAAGGTCATTAAGATGTCCTTGTTCTCATCATATGTGACCTCTCAGCATTATTTGAAATTGTTGATGATTCACCATTATTGAAACTATCTCTTTTGACCTCAGTAACAATACTCCCAGGGCTTCTCCTACCTGAGAAGTCACCCCATCTTAGCATCCCTGCTTCACATTTATTCTTGACATTGCTCCTTTGGTATTCTTTTAGGATTTGGTCTGCCCATCCCCTATCTTTACATTTAATTGCCTATCCCTGTGGTTTTAAATATATGTAGATTAATGGTTTTCAATTCTAATTTTCTTCCCTAGACTTTTCTTTCTTGAGATGCCTTCTTGACATCTTCATTAGAATTTTTCTCAGTCATCTAATTTTAATCTGTCAAATACTGGGCTCCTGATTCCTCCCTGGAAACATTTCCTCTCCAAACTTCCACATTTCTGGAAATCGTGTAACTGCTAAACTATTGTTTATATCTGATTTTCCCCATCAATTCTCTGTATTTGAAGGTAACCAAATTCATTCAGTTTTCCTCTCAAATTACATCTCAAATCATCCTACTTCCCCGAATCCCCTGCTTTCACCTCACCAATCATCCTGTTGGCCTACTAAAAGCATCTCTGAACACTCTGTTTTCTTTAATATATTCCCATCACATTAGCCAATCTTCTCGAAATCAGATCATTTCAAATGTTTGCTTAAAACTTTTCAAAGGTTTCACATTATGCTTAGAATAAAATAAAAAACCCCTGTAGAAACTTGGATGAGTTGATCCTTCTCCATTTTATTCTACTTTCTTACTCAGTTGTCTCAAATCACATTATCATTTTCTTAGTTTCAAGTTCTTACTGAGCTCTCTCTTGATTCAAGACAAGTTTATCACTCACCACAATTTGTTTTAAACTTATATATTTCCTCTAGCCCATAATTGGGAATCTCATCTATCCTGTTCACCCCTGAGCTCATTGACATTGTAGAATGAATACAATCTTGATATTCAGGGGACTTGTCATAGATAGGCCACCAAAGAAGAAATAGTTGTTTTCATTTTATTTGTCTGAATTTATAGCAAAATATTCAGAAGGAATAACACAGTATTTGGCAAACAAAAACAAGTACAAGACATTATTCTGAATCTGTTTTGTTCTTTGTATCTGACATGCAATCAGTGTTTTCAGCAAAAGCGGATAAAAGACATGAACAAATGTAAACTTAGATAATATTGTAAGTTTTAAGGTCTGCTAAAAAAGAATTAAAACTCATCCTTGAAGGATCACCAGGAATAAATCATTTGAGACTGAAGGTTTAGCTAACTATCCTTTCACTTTTTCTTTTCAGAAATCCTGTGAGTTTCTGAATATGAGATGCCTGAGTTGGCTCAAGGGAATTGGGTCTTGCTCATCTGTTATCCATAGCTTTGATAATCTTCCAAATTAATATCATTTTAGAAAAATGTGTTTTATCATTTGTGTTTTCAGACAAAGCCTTGACAAAGATTTTATTATTTTTATTTTTCTCTAAAAAAGTATTCTTAACTTGATCAGACTTCATAGGAAGCATGCCCCACACCACCACAATAAACTGACAGTGTACTCTATTGATTTTTTAAAAATTTGTATTAATCAGATTGTAAATGGCATTATATTTCTAGGGACCATAGTCATCAATGGCTCAGAGATCAGAACAGGGAATAGGGATTTTAAAAGAAGTTAATTTTTTTCTCTCATAAGACATCCTATCCAAGTCCTTTATTACAGTTTCCAATGTGAATAGAGATTATTGATTCAAAGCTACCACCTGCTACTTAGCCACGTTGAGAGGCAGGAGCTTAATATATCAGAAGTTATTTGCTCTTTAGTCTCAGGTGGTAGCCCAGAATCAATATCCTTAAATTAAGGATCTCTATATTAAACCAGAGCAGGGATATTAATTATAATTCCAGCCTTTTATTGTCATTAGCATATGGAAGCAGCCACAGGGATCTACCCTTCCATGTCATGGGGCCCTAAATATTTTCTTTGTGTTAGTCCCCATAATTACTTTCTCTCTGAATTATAGTCTAAAATAAAATTACGTCAAGGTGTACTGTTCAAATACTTAGACTATTTGAAAACATTAAATATTAAAAAGTGATCTAATAGCACTTGATTTGAGAATTAGATAAAAATTAATCAATATATAAGGGAGAAAGTAAAGTGGACTAAGAGAAAAATAATGCCAAAGTCAAGAAGTTAAAAAATACTATTTTATTTTATTTTATTTTATTTTATTTTGGTTAATCCTTACATGAGGATATTTGTTCCATTGATATTTTTAGAGACTGGAAGAGTGGAAAGAAGGGGTACAGGAAGAGAGAAAGAGGGAGAAAGAGAGAGAGAGAGAGAGAGAGAGAGAGAGAGATCCATGAAAGAGAGATCCATCAATTGGTTGTCTCCCACATTCACCTCGACCAAGGTCAGGAATTGAATCTACAAACCAGGTACATGCCCTTGACCTGAAATCAAACACATAACCCTTCAGTTCACTGGCCAATGTTCTAACTACTGAGAACACTGGCCAGGGCAACAAATACATATTGAGAGATAGATGATGAAAAGAATACAAAATGGCCCTAATCAGTTTGTCTCAGTGGATAGAGCGTTGGCCTGTTGACTGAAGAGTCCCAGGTTCAGTTCCAATCAAGGGCATGTACCTTAGTTTCAGGCACATCCCCAATGGGGAGTGTGCAGGAGGCAACTGAATCTATGTTTCTTTCTCATTGATGTTTCTAACTCTCTATCCCTCTACCTTCCTCTCTGTAAAAATTCAATGAAAAAAAATTTTTTTAAGAATAAAAAGTGGCCCTTCAACTTTCTCAGAGTCTGCACTATGGGTTTTAGGACACATACACATCTATTTTTAAAAAGTTTTCTAACATAACCTTCTGAGAAAATTTGATAGGGGATACTTGGCTGATTCCTAAACCATGAAAATGATCTCATAACTAGCAGTTTCATGTAAACTACAAAGGGTGATCCCATAGAATTGCTTCTTATATGGCCTTTGATGCAAGTCAAGTACAAGTTGAAGGTGGCTTGTAGTTCTACTGTGGAAAAGGTGGGCAATTTATTTATGTAGCTTTGTGGATCTTTAATTTTATTTGAAATTTTGTGGCAAATGTTAGGCTCTGAATTAAATATTAGAAAGTATTATTTTACACTAAACTTGACCAAATGTATTAGGAGAGGCAGTAGAGATTTTCATCAGGTTCAAGATAAAGGACCCTGTGGAAGGCGGTATCAAAGCATTTGTATACAGGTTGCAAAGAGGAGGCTTTCTACTGAAACCCAATCATAATCTTTAAATTGGTAATTTGACTTTCATCCTCCATACATTCCCATAACTCAGAAACTAATATGATCTCTCATTGTTTACAATGCAGAAGAGGAGGCACCAACAATTTAGTCACCTGAGGTGGCCTGGCTGGTGACCAGTAGGCTTGGATTCAAACCTGGGTGTGCATTCTCAAATGCTGGCCTTCACACTCTGCTTACCCATTGATGTTTTTAAAACTTAATTTGTATTGTTTTTGATGAAACAGTAATAAATGCTATTAAGTCCAGTATATATTTTTCTCACATCATAGATACATCTTTTAACGATGAGACACAATGAGAAAAGTATCATGAAATCTCCAGGGCTAGCCAGGAGAATCTTTAGATTGCAATTTACTGAATCTGATTGGGTTTTGCTTATTTTCATTTAAATCTCACAACAGCCATTAAGGGGAGTCAAATGTCATCCACATCTATTCTGGCTTCAAGGCTGAAACTCTTAATCATTTTATATGGATTCCTAGATCAAAAGAAGAATGTGTGGAAGGTGTTAGTTCATTTACCCGAGCATTTCTTTAACAAAAGTCAGCAAATATTTATTGAGCCATTTCTGTGTGCAGTGTGTGCTACAGCTCACTATTGTGAAGAGGTGAAGGGATGCATCTTCATTGAGTTTACATCCCATTTTGGGAAAATGAAACTAATTGGGAAGACTGGTTCATTCCAACAAGGATGTACAGGGAATTGTTCACAAAGAGCAAAGTCAAGAAGTTGAAACTTAAAAGATTGTGTAGGATTGAATGATCAGAGAACACTAGAATGCAGTATAGTCAGAGGAAAAGGAACAGTAAAGATACAGAAATAAAAAAAATATTTACTTCTATAATAAAATAATAGACTGGGAACACCTCCCTAATTCACAATTATTTTAATTTCAGATAGAAATTTTACTTAAGATAAAAATTTCAGAGAAGATCAAGAATGGAAAGAACCATATATAGATTTGGTTGTTCAAAGGTTATCACACTGGACTAATGGCTGTGGCACTGAAATTGCAGGCCCCTATGATAGAGATAAAGAGCTCCTGAACCAACAATTCACCTGATTGAGCAAAATTTTTAATAAAGGCTGTTATGTGACCACTACCCTTTGCTTTAAAAACCAGTGTTTATTCACTCGCTGCAGAGATGCTTTCACAGAATGTGTTTCTCACCAGGGTTTTTAAATATTTACATGTGTTTATTAATAATTTATAGTTGGCATTCAGAACCTCAGACTCATGAATAATTGACATCTTCATTTAAGATCTGCAACTATTCTGTGTAATGCAGGATGAGATCTAAGATTCCCCACACTTCAATGGTAAGAGTGGAATTAGGCTTTCTTTTGCTTTTATGGGGGTTGTAAATAGACTATAAGCAAATAAGGCTGAATAATAATTTTATATGCTAGACACTCTACTAAAGAAGGGTAGCATATCTATCACACAGGAGAAGTCACAATCTTCATAGCAATACTAAAAAGTGAATTTTATTGGCTGAATTATGAGTTGAAGTAAGGGAGTTCAGGAAATCTGTTTTAATTCTACATTGCTTCTCTATCCTATTTAATTTATTTAGGATACTTTGAAATATAAAAATATTATATGTATGTGTATAAATATGTGTGTATGTATATATAAGTGCATATACATGATTGGATGGGTGATTATACATTACACATTACATATTACACATTACACATTACACATTACATATTATATATTATATTATATATTATACACACACACACACACACACACACATATATGTACTAGAGAACCAGTGCATGAAACTAGTGGTTGTCAGCTGCTGGCTGGTCTCTCCCCTAATTCTGCGCCACACTTTGGTGGTTAGTGCATGTCATAGCGAGCAATCAAACTCCTGGTTAGTCAAACTCTCAAGGGGACACTTTGCATATTAGGCTTTTATATATATAGATACCTATATAGATATATTGAATATAATATATGTTTCTGATCAATGCCAATTTAATTCTTATGGTGATGTTTTCAAGAAAATAAATTCAATTTAAAAATTGAGAAACTAGCTTAAGATTTTGAGTGTCATATAAACTGTTAAATTTATCACCCCTAAATCTTCATTCCTAGCCTCACTTCCAGAGAATTAAATGTTGGTTATTGACATTTTAATGTCAAAATAATTCTTCTGTTTCAAAAAAGGAATGTCAAATGTGGCAGTTTTAGAAGATCTATACCAAAAAGAATAGTTAATATAATTTTTTAATAAATTGCTTTTTTCTCCTGGCAATTCAGTGTTGGCGTATATGTAGTAGTCACTTCATGGGTCATTAGCCATAGGCAACATCATGAAAAAAGGCATGTTTTCATCTTTTTTTCTAACTTTGCATATAGATTCCTCAATTTCTCTTCTTAGGACCATGCTTCTTTATCTATATAATCTTTTATGTATATGATTCTTGACTGCACTGTTAGAATAATCTCACTTTTAGTTTTATACTCTTTCTTTTCTTTTACAAAATGGTTTGTAACTCTTATAAGATATTAACAGAGAAGACTTTAGGACACTAGGATTTCTGAGGATTTTGAGTAGTCTCATGATTCCAAATGGGTGCTATTTAAAGCACAATGACAAGACAATGGGAAAGGTGCTTTCTGATGACTATTGCATAACACCATCTGAACTAATACACACTCTCTTGTTCTGAAGAGATTTGATGATTCTGCCTACAGCCCACTAAATGTGCATGCATCATTGCAAAATATCTGGTTGGAGTCTTCAAGGTCTTAGCAGCTGGCGAGCATCCCAGGTCCCAGTGTACACACAACAATTTTTCATTTGCCTATTTTGATTGACACATTTTGCTATTCTCTTCCCTGGCTGTGTAAAAAACCTCTCTTGGCTTCAAACTTTGGGTTGTACTATTCATTACAAGTTTTCCTTGCTTGTAAAATCTATTTGAGGTGTCTCTATTTTATCGACTTCAGCTCCACCAGCAGAACCATAATTTCTAAGCACTTTCAGTTTCATCTATCCATGTCTGCAGATAAGATGTGGGCATTAGGCAGGGCTTGACCACATAAGAAGAAACCACTCTATAGTTTCAAAGACAGGAAAGTTAGTCTGTGGAATTGTTTACACAGCAATGCAAGAGATGTGAAGCTAAATGGGATCAATGATGAAACAGAGGTGAATCAATACACAATTTATTAAGGCTCAGAATTAGAAGCAGATAGTGCTATGAGGGTCGGGAGCTGAGATTATGATGCAGAAAAGAAAACCAGGGTGGAATTTTCTGGCAAGAGCCAATAGTGAGAATAAGATAAAATTACATACACATATCCAAGGTAGACAAGAAGGAGGTTGAAATAGCTTGCCTTCTCTCTTTCTCTTACCTTCAATCTTCCCCCAGTGCCAGTCATTGTCCAAATTTATAGGAATCAGGTGATATGGGGCCTGAAATGTGAAGCCTGTAGAAAAATATATCTGTGCTATAGGTTAGAGCAGGCAAGTATTGCGGATTGAATCTTCTCGCTAACAGGTCCAAGACTAGCCATGAGCTCCTGCCACCACCATCATACCTCAAGAAAAGGACTGAGATTTTCAGTGCATGTTTTCAGGGTTGAATCTAGAAGGAACTAGGACTCCATTGTCCTGACAAATAAAAATAGATAACAAGTTAGAATTTATAATTTCCCCAATAAAATGTTACATAATATGAAAGATATTTAGATGTATTCTTAAAACCCACAGAAATGTATTTTATATGATGAGATGACAAATTGTCAAAATAAGTTACATTTTATAAAGTAGAAAAAAATCCAGAGCTTATTTTTAAAAGGTAATGCCAAATTAAATTGGTAGGAACATATTTTAGGTCTGAACAAAAACTTTAAAAGCTGTATAGAACATGAAAACTGTTAGAAGGTACAAATATACCAGAGGCATAAATTAAAAATGCCACATCCTTAAATTTAATCACTTCAAAGATGCAAAATAAACTCAAGGCAAAGATTTCTGCATTATCTCCATAGAAAAACTGTATGGCAACAAACATGCAGAAAAACATGAATATGAGTATCTTAATTCTAAAAAGGGATCAGCTTTCATCATGGACATTTTGGACATATAATTTAGCCTTATAGAGTGGAATCACTTTTTGTAGAGATAAATCTACTGCCTACTTATGCTGTGAGGCAATCACTATTGATTGCACACCCCATAGACATCTCCTTCCCACTTTCCCAAAAGAACATCAGGTTTTTATTTCCAGATATTAGGTGGCAATGTGCTCATAGAATATGGGTCTCTAGACCAGGCTCTGGGCATGTGTAGTCATGAGAATATCAGTAAATATGTAACTATATCTGCAGACATGGATAGATAAAACCGAAAGTGCTTAGAAATTATGGCTCTGCTGGTGGAGCTGAAGTCGATAGGAAGGGCTAGAGGTACACAAGTCAGGAAGTACCACTAAAGATTCCATTTGCACAAGATGGAGCCATCATGAGCATAGGAAGCTGCTGCTGCCATTGTAGGCATCACCACAACCACCTCACCTCTCAGAGCTGTTGTCTGGACACTGAAATGTGGATTCTAGCCACTGACTACACTCCTCTGGATCCACTGGCAGCATCAGGAAGTTCTCAGTTCTAATTAATATTTCATACAAGTGTATCTCACAGGGATGCTTGGCAGCTGGCAGAAAGTTTTAGAAATGTAACTTTTAGATGTCCAGCACCTTCACTACATTGAGGAGGGACATAAAGGGTGCAGAGGTTGGCTGAGTATTGATAGACAATTGCTAGACAATAATCAGCATGGAATTTGACTTTGCTTTTGATTTTCAAATTTAAGGCTGAGACTCCTGTGGACTTCTGGGAAAAGCTAATACTCTAATGAAAGACATGCTTGAGAAGAAATACTTCTTCTTTGAAAAAGGACGTGATATCTTGCACTCTGGTTCCCTTGGCGATCCTAAAAAGTGTGCTCTCTACCCAGGGTAGAAATGAGAACCACCTGGAGCTTGATGGCATAAATATGCGAGTGAACTAAGGAACCTTGAAACAGATGACCTCTAAACTGTAGATAAGACATTAAATTCTCCAAATTGTAGATGTTCTTTAACACTCTCTTCCTTCAGCAAGTGTGTATTTTGCTGCAATTGCTTGTATGAACAAGGCTATGAAATCGTTATGAATGGGCAATAATACATTTTGAAACTACAGTTGATGTCACAAAGAAATGGTTGAAGTTTTTCTCCAGAAACCATTCTCTGCAACCCAATCATTCAAATGTGCAAAAAAATTTCTTGTAAATAACATTGTCCTCTATTTTCTTGACATTTCTATTTTTTACTTTACAATTTTTAAATAGTTGGGAATCTCTTATTTCAAAATCATTCTTCTGAAACATATATATATATATATATATATATATATATATATATATATGAGTTCTGTCCTATTTCAAACATTTGAAGTCAGAGAGTTTATGTTACAGATCATGATTTAAAAATTATGGCATATGTTAATATAATTTGTATGTCAAATTTTCCAGCATAGACCTGTTTAACATATCTGCCTCACCAACTATCATATTACCATTGGAAAAAAACAAAATCAAGCAAAGTTTCTCACCATTTCTTTGTGAGGAAGTGTGTTTAGACTGAAATATCTATCTGTCTGTTTGCTCATCCAAATACATATATCTCAAAACTCACTGCAGCTATTGTATATTTTAAACTACCAAAATATAAATTTGGAAACATTGATTATTCACAATGCACTTTTTTTGTTTTGTTTTGCTTCCTAAGTGTTAATCAGTGTGTTATACATTGGGATTATAGAGTGGATAAAACTGCTCTCAGGAAGCACACTCTACCAGGGTCAGCCAACAAGTGAATGGGAGATCTTGGATTATTATTGTAGTATCTCTCTTTAAGTTTTGCACAGCAATTAGGAAGTGGAATAACTTGGAATGTTTACTTATAGTAGGTGATGTGATCCTGTTCTCACTGATAGAATATTGATTCCTAGATTAGTTAGTTCATATTCTATAAAAACAACCATCATTTTCCTCATTATCAATGCATGAATATCTTCATATTGTCCATTTTAAGTGAATTTAATGGTTCAAGTTTTGGAAAAGCTCATTCTATGTAAAGTATGAAATTAAAGCTCAAGATCAATAGTCTATTGATTCAACTAATGAATAATCTGTACATGGTTTTACTGAAAAAAATCACTTAGCCTCATATTCACTTCTGGAGAAACACATCATATGGAAGATCTACATAGGAGTCATTAAACCGTCTAAAAAGAACCAAAACCAATCTAGCAATTTTGCCAGTGGGTAGAGTTACATTATTCCATGGAAACAGCCCAAGTCACAGTACCTTATCACTGCAGAGGGTGATCATTATCTCAGAACTCATCTCCAGGGCCTGATTCCAGGTCTGACTCTTTAACTACCAGTGTGCTTTTTCTAGGAACATTTATATTCATTTTGTTATTTGACCAACTTCATCCTTATTACCCAAACTTTTTATTAAAAGATGTCATTGGCAAAGTGTTATGGGGAAACAAGCAACTATAAGCCATAGCCCAGCCTTCTAGGATATTAAAACCAGTTGGGATATGTAGCCTGACCTTATTAAAAATTCACTGACAGCATGAGCAGTATAAATCTCCCAACTGAATTACACAGGAGACATGGGAACTTTTATGTGGCAGAGATGCACAGAGTAAAACTGAGAAAGAAAGGAGAAAGAAAGGCTATAACCAGGAGCAAGTCTGAAGATCCTTACAGCGGCCCATGAGTAAAGCCATGGGTCCCACGGTTGGGCAGTGGCTGTGAAAATGGAGAGAAAATGGCTAATGTGGGAAACTGAAGAAACTAAAACCTACTCCAAGTGCTCAAGGGGTAGTATGGAGAATGCAACACAAATCAGATAGAAGGAGTAAGATTTGAGTGTGGCCACAGGAATATTAACTGACTTTGTTTTTGTTGAAGCTTGACCTCAGCTATGTCTTCCTGCCTCTTCCTATCCCTCTGTTGCTTATCCTCCTTCCAGATGTGTGTGTCTCCCTGGGTTCACGGCTGAACAAAATAATTAATTATGTGGGAAGATGGGGAAGGAAAGAGAACAGATGGGCCAAACCTGTTTGACACAGACCTTTTAATACTTTAGGGGACAGTGAAAATACATGCAATGTTTATAAAAATTATGTTTTATGGATTTTAATCTCTGCCAACATTTTGTCACATCTGTTGTATGGTATAAAATTACTTGTCAATGTAGACACAAAACTTAAGCTATTAATAAGTATCTAATTTTAAAATTAGTGTGAGCCATGAGAATTTCTGGGATTATAAGGAGTGAGGACCGTTTTCACTCCCATGACCATGGAAGACCTTTTTATCCTTTTTGCTTGGGTGACATAGGCTCCCATGATCTGCTCTCAAAGATTCTACTGTGTCAACCAGCCCCTATGCTTATGTGGTCAGTGCTCCCCTTGCTCCTGGAAGCTTCTCCTAGCATTTCATGATGCTTCTGGTTTCCTGTGGCACTATGTCCCCCGCAACCATCATTCTTGAACACCAGCCTTCTTTCAGAACAGGAATCTGCTCTTCTATTCACACCTGTGCAGCTTCTATTCCAAATGCATCTTAGGAGCCTCTCTTTCTTGGATCATGAATGCCCTCTTAATGGCTAAACCTTATAAACATTCTCCCTGGGTACTTCTCAGAAATTTACTCAGGCACCTTCACTCTCAACCTTGCTCCATCTTCTTTCATGAGCCCCTTTAAAAAAAAAATTCCATTTCTCAATGCAGTCTCCTTTCAGGGGCCCAGTTTGTAAATATTGTCTGACCCAAGTTTTGTATCATCCTTTTCTACTTCACCCATTGTAAGCAGGATGGCCTCAACCACTTCTATGAATGGGTTGCCATCTCTAAGCTCATGACTCCCAAAGTGATCATGTATATTTCCTTTGCCTTCCATACAGCTTGAGTTTCTCAAGAGCTTCATAAGCTCAATGAGCAAAAAGGCCCCACCTTCTGTGTCCTTGACCTCTGTAAATAACATCACCATTGATTTTGTTACTACACTAGAAATATATGTCCAAGAGGTTCGCTCCTCACCTCCCTAACATTTCTGTTATTCCTCAGGTTATGGTCTGACCTGTGTTGCAGGCTCAGAAACATGACTTTGTTTCACATGAAGAAGGAGCAGACAAGGTTAGCAAACAGAACTTGACTTTATTTGGATACTATTACCTACAATCAGGAAAGAGCACAGATCAAGTTTGGAAACTCAACTCTACTAAAACAGCGTGCAGAAGAGCTATAAGAACAAGGTTGGGGTATCAATACATCTGTTTTCATACAGGTAGATTTGGCAGTGTCTCCATTTACCACTCTGCAGAAGACTTTGGATTCCAAAATTTGTTCCCCTGGACTCACAAGTTTCTCAACTTCTCATCTATGTACAATAAGAAGGTGTTTCTAGAGGGGAAAAAGTCCCAAATACTGGGCTCACCTGTCTAGTTTTCTTTTTTCTCTCTCATTTTGTCTCCCCCCCCCTTTTTTTTAAGAAGGAAGTCTTTTTTTAAAACATATATTTTATTGATTTTTTTTTTTTTTTTTTTTTACAGAGGAAGAGAGAGAGAGAGAGTTAGAAACATCGATGAGAGAGGATTATTGATCAGCTGCCTCTTGCGCACCCCGTCCTGGGGATGTGACCATGATCAAGATACATGCCCTTGACTGGAATCGAACCTGGGACCTTTCAGTCCACAGGCCGATGCTCTATCCACTGAGCCAAACCGCTTTCGGCTCTCATCTTGTTCCTTAATCTGTTTATGACAGTTGCCCCACACCAGCATTTTAGAGCTCCAGGGTTTTCCATCAAAATACATTTTCCAGCTTTTCTAGTTGTTTCTAATGAGAGCATCCAGTCTGTTCTTATGAAAACAATGTGTTTACTGGTATATTTAACCAGAAATTAAACTCAGTGATTTGCTTATTAATAGATGTGTCTTAGTTAAGATTTTGCTTTCATGGAGGCTGGGTCATTATCATATTTGCAATCTTTTCCTTTACAAATTCTTCCTCCACATTTCCTTTGGTAATGCAGTGTTGGCATCTAAACAATTTATTTTGTATTTATAAACTAATATAACTAATATAAAACAGATAGCCCATGCATCTTCTATGCCCCAATTACTTAAATGCCATCCTATATTTTTACTCTGACTTCATTGTGACAAGTCAGCACTGATAGGTTTGTGTGTATTTCTAACCTGCACCTCTGCTCATATTACATGAGTTTTGAAAACTATAATCCTAAACTAATTATGCAACTCTCTGAAATTCTCATTTATTTTACCACTGGATTTTCATTATGTTTTAGAGAAAAACATATAGATGACACAGGAGACTGGATTTGGGGGGCTCTAATTTAGTAGCTGACAGATGTTTAATTCAATATGTCTTTCTGTGAATTCATAATGAGTAGTGGGGATAATTCTCCAAGCACGTCTTTGCTAATCATCTGTCAACAACAAGAAAGGTTAAAGGCAACACACTAATGTAGGCAGCCTGCTGCTACATTTTCAGACTGATGTAGATGGTGTGCCATTAACTATGAATTTCCTGGAGGTCTTGCATTTCCACTTTCCCAGCAATAACCTATAGTTATATGCCTGAGCACATGACTGGTGGGTACCCTGTGGTAAGAGCACCTGAGCACTTGCTTCTAAAGAAATAGTTGGTCTTAGGGTGTCTACTTTCTTGACATATTGGAATACATTAATATTTCACCAGAATTTGATTCCATACAGGAGGATTTGGCAGTGTCTCCATTTCCCACCCTACAGCAGACTCTGGATTCCAAAATTTGTTCCCCTGGACTCACAAGTTTGGAGAAATATGATCTCTCTCTCTCTCTCTCTCTCTCTCTCTCTCTCTCTCTCTCTCTCTCCTCTCCCTTTCCCTACCCCCACCCCCACCCCACACACACCCCACATGATTTTCTTTTATGCTCTGCTTCCATCCTGATACCAATCCTTTGTCTGGCAACCCCATTCTTTCTTAGGTTCTTATATAGATACCTTTCATCCATTCATATGAAGTGAAGCTTCTGTGAACTATCATAATTCCCTATATTTGCTACTATTAGTTATTTGCCAGTTTGTTTTTGGAAAATTTTAACCATAGTGTAAGGTTTTGGAGGATAGCCAGTTATGTCTTAGATATTCATTCCTCTCTACTCTGGTCCAGCAAGACTTTGCTTGGTGTTTCAGCAGCAGCAGCTGAGAAAAAGCAGTCTTCAGTCTTGGTGGAAAGGGGAAGTACACTCTTATGCAGAAAGGAACTGACTTATACCAAAAGAAATCCCCACCCGCTGAAACCGGTTTGGCTCAGCGGTAGAGCGTCGGTCTGCAGACTGAAAAGTCCCAGGTTCGATTCCAGCCAAGGGCATGTACGTTGGTTGCGGGCACATCCTCCGTAAGGGGTGTGCAAGAGGCAGCTGGTCGATGTTTCTCTCTCATGGACGTTTCTAGCTCTCTATCTCTCTCCCTTCCTCTCTGTAAAAAATCAATAAAATATATATATTTTTTTAAAAAAAAGGAAAAGAAAAGAAATCCCCATCCTTGGGCTCTGATTAGTCTATCTTTATGTTAATGAGGACTCCAAAATTTCATAGTTTGATTCTTCTGAAAAGGACTACTCTGATTGATCAGAATTCAGCACTCTTATTGGTCAGTGAAGGAGCTGATGAGGATATAGCCACAGAGCTCTCATTGGATGGGGAAAGCCTCAGTTCTATTGGTTGAAATACAATTCCAAGAACTCTCTTATAAAGGCTGGCTCAGATGGCAGGAACACAGTGCAGGCAATGCAGAGGTAGGCAGTTCAGCACTGGCTTCTTTCTAAAGTATGGCTTCTGTGAGAGGCCCCTGTTTAGAAATAGCTGTTAGGCTCTGTTTTTAAGCCCAGTTATTAGCCACTAGGAGTCCTTCTTGGTAGGTATATATTTTTATCTGGCTCCAAAATGTCACATTGAATTGAAAAAAAAATTGCCCATACATCTGGCTCTCTCAGCTGCCTAGCACAGAAGTGAGACATAGTGGTCACTTGTATTTGGAAAAAAAATGCATGTGTATCTTTTTTATCAAAGTGTGTGTGAGTGAATGTATATTTTGTTTAAAAAGTGTAGATAATGTTTATTTTTATTATTCTTTAAGTTAAAAATTATTTAAGTATAGTTGGTATACAATCTTATATTATTTATATTAGTTTTAGGTATACAACACAGTGATCTGATACCTCTGTACCCTATAATGTCATCACCCCAACAACTCCAGCAATCATTTGTCACTTGTAGACTTATCACAATATCATTGACTATATTCCCTGCCTCTTTTCACCCTTCCTTCTGGTAACCATTCCGTGAGTCTCTGTTTCTATGGATCTGTTATGTTTTATTTGTTTGTTTATTTGTTTTTAGATTCCACATATAAATAAAACATATGGTATTTATTTTCTCTGTCTGACTTATTTCACTTAGCATAATAGATAATATTTAAACAATAAGAAGCTAAAAGATAGAACTTAATTTTTAGAATTAGAGTTGGTTTAATTGAAAAGGTACAAATTATCTTAAAGATTGATCATATTATTAGTATGTAAAGGTAAATTCATAAAAATAAGATGGGTAAATCATTTTGCAAAATGACAGTGTATCTAGTAGTTTTTTCTTAAGGAAAAAGACTCTGTATATCCTAAATCTTATGAGATTTTTCCCTAAGGAAATCATGGCTGTAAAAGTGATGGAGTATAAATTCTTTCATAAACAAACAATTGTTTATAAATGTATAAAGATTTATATGTTTCCCCAAATGTTACTAAGGACAATACCAATGAAAATGTTTATCATGGTGAACCCAATATGTTACTTATCCATTTGGCTTACTGCCCTCAAGATAGCCATCCATTTATCCAGTCAGAAAACAATTGTTAATTAGTTAGCAGATATTGAGTGAGGACCTATTATATTTAAGGCCCTGTGCTGTATATTACAAAGGATGAATAATTGCCCTCTGCCCTTGAGAAGTGTTTTTCCAAGAAGGGAGGCAAAGTAGAGTAACACCCTCACCCCAGGCTCCAACTTTAAATGTGCACAATACTCAGGCAGAATGGGAAGAGCTAGGGCCCCAGGGAGTAAGGAGTGTGCACACAGGGAGGGAAATCTGGTGAAATTAGCTCCAGAGTATCACGTGCAAGCGATGAAGTTGGTTTCACCATTTTGCAGTAGGTGCTGAGTGACAGTGGGAGTTTAGAGTTAATTCATTGGAAAAACCAACATCTTGGCACTAATTTAAATTACCAAAAGATTAATGGGGATATCTAGCCCAGATGAGTTTTACAATCTAGGTTGCCTTAAAAAGCAATACTGAATTTTTAGTTACCCAAACTGACTACAAAGAGCCTACAAGATGTTGAATTTTTGAAGCAATAACTGTTGAATGTATGAATTCATTATGCTTGATTTATAAAGACAGGTGGCTATTATAATAGTACCAAAAATAGATAATAATTACAGGACACAGAACAATAGGCCCATACCTAGAGATGAGATTGTTCAGGGTGCCAGGGTTCCACATGGAAAATAATCTTTTCAAGTCAATGTGGGACACTCAGCTGGTTTGCAAGGGTTCTGGGCATTTGGCAGACTCCAGAGTATCCATCCTATAGATGTTTAACAAATGCTCTGATGTTGGAATTGAACTCTAATCATGGTTCATGTGGAATGGAAATTTCTGGCATCTACTGGAGGCTGAAAATCACCATGGGTCCTTTCCAGTCAACTTTTCCATTATCTATTTATGCTCTGCTAAACCCTCATGTGCAATTCGGTGAAGGACATAATGATAGGTCTTTGAGCAGCTGATCAGGAAGCAGAGAAATCTGCAGGTTGGACCTCTCCAGCTCCCGTATTGATCAGCACCAAATCTCAGCCTATAAGATGGGAAACAACTGAGGAGCTCTCACACATGTCTTTAATCAGGCAAGTAGATGCTGAATAAAAAGGCCCATTGGGGCAACCAAGGTAGCAAGGAGGTGGAGCTCTCTTTGCTTTCATTATAGAAGTGAAAGCAGGGAGGTACAACTCAACTTCCTTTTTAGCGACTTCCCACTTATCCAGTCTATCCCATCTGTGTCCCATCTCCAACTAAACTACTAGGATTTCGCCTGTGAAGAAAGTGCTTCCTGAGTCTGTGGGTAGCCAACACTTCAACAGCACGTATGTTTAGATCAGAATTTGCCCCACAGCCACCCCATAGAACCAAGAAGTTTTGCTCCATTATGTATCTATAAAAGTATAGCTTGTATCTACAAGCCATAAACCTTCTTCTAAAATCAAGAAAATGTCAATGTCCCCACTCTACAGAGGAAGAATACAGATGAATACAACCAAATCTACATGTCTTCTCAGAAATGGCCCAAACACACACACTTCTGATGTACAGTGATAGCATCATTTTTATTCATAAAAAGAGTGATAAGAAAAACAAAACTTGTGCAGTAGAGAAAGTTCTCTCAAATAACTTCCCAAAGACCCACCTCGAGTTGGAAATTCTGACCACCCCTTCTTGGCTTGACTTTCCTTCTGCTTCTTGGTAATTGATTGTCTAAAAGGGCTTAGGTAAGGATTGGGGATTATAAGCTTTACATTCTGCCTTCATTTTTATATTATATCAACTCTACTCTTCTACCTTACATATAATACATGACTTCCAAATTTGTAATAAAATTTTTATTTCAGTTAAGTATTGTGTTCTTAATCTTTCCAATATAGAGTCTAGATTATCTTATTTTCTGTCAAAGTAAAGACTGTAGGGGAAAAAATAGACCTGCAACTTCAGAGATGGAAGATGGGCTTCCAGACATATATTCATGCAGTTGGCTCAGGTCAGGGCTCTTGGCATTCCCTACAGCCTGGACCCACAGAAGGCTGACAGAGTGTGGTGGGCAGGTTCATGCCCCCAGGCTATTGGGGGGTGGAGGGGAGAGGCAGCAGTCTTGTGGTTTTTCCAGGTGCTTTCATAAATGCCAGGGTCACCAACAGGGTCAGGCACCTGTTTATTCCCCTGGGGCTGGCACTACTCCAGCACCCATTCCTCTGGAAGCAGGAATGGTGGGGAGCTTTACACTGTAACATTGCTGGTAGATTAAAATGTGGCACAAAGTTTGGCAGGGAAAGCAAAGAGTGGTTTTCTGGGTCCCTTTCAGGCATCTTTTGGGACATCTGTCCTTGCCTGAATCCCAGGAAGCATTTTGTAGACACAGAAGGGCATCCAGGGGGGAAAGGTGTTCTCCCTTATCTCACATAGCACTAGGCGTTCTTTCGCCAAATTAATAAAGTCAGAGGTCTCTGTGCCTGTCAGCCCCCTGTCGTGTCTCTCCCTCTCCCTTCCGCTTTACCTCACTCCTTCCCACCCACAATCACTAAAATCCAGACTCCTACTTTACAAATAAGTTTTCTATTTTAAAACCCTGTGGGCAGAAAGGTAAATCCTGATTCCTTCAGGTAGAGTAGTCTGAGCTGACTTTCTTTTTAATTATTTACTCATTAAAAAATCATTGCATTCTATTAATTTTAAGTACCAAGCTGTACTATAGGTAGAAATAATTAGGTATTGATCCTGATTTCAAAGCTTTTATCATCTATAAAGAAAGACATAATATCTGAGCAGCAACGGGGCCGTGAAGGAGATGCTGGGGTACTGGAATCATTTTGAGAAGAGCAAAGTGGCTTCAAGCCCAGAGCAGGAGTGCTGCTGGGTGAGTAGTGAGATGAAAGTTTGCATCAGAAGACTAGTGATGTGTGTTGTGTATCCCAAGAGCTGAGGAGGAATTTGTCTGTCCTAAAGGGGTGACTAGAATGAGGACTGTCATGGTTTAGAAGAACAGAAAAAGCAAGGTTGTGTGTGGACTTTCCCTTCCATGAGGTAGTAGCCAGAGTTCCAGAAGAGAGACCAGAGCCTTGGGATCTATGACTTTCAGGCTTTAGGAGTCACTGCAGGGAATTCTGAAGACATCAGGGTTCCAGTGGGATTGCCCAGGTCCCTCAACCCTGCAGCCCCATGTGTACCTGTCCTCTCAGCTTCCTCCCTATATCTGCCAGGTGAGAACAGCAGCTGCAAGTGCCCTAGGTCTTCCTGAGGGAGACTCATCAGATGGGGTGACTTGGTCCCTGGCTCAAGGGTGATCACTGAGGCTGCAATAAGACACAGAGGGGTGAGAACTGAATGGGGACCAACACTCAGCTGGGCTGTGCCCTATATTCTAAGTGTTTGCTAATCTGTTTTTCTGCCTATTCACTAATGTTGGAGCTGGCTAAGGTGGGGATTCTGAGGTCTTGATAAGGTCTTAAAACAGAGTTGAAGATTGAAGGTTGCTTTCTGAACAAAATAACTTTTCTTCCTTCCTTCCTTCCTTCCTTCCTTCCTTCCTTCCTTCCTTCCTTCCTTCCTTCCTTCTTTCCTTCCTTCCTTCCTTCTTTTTCCAGAGCAACCTGCCCAGAATGTGGGACTCCATCTCAAGACTTCCTACCCTGGGAGGATTCCCACAGGACCCATGGCCCTCTCATTTCTTTGTTCCTTTATGTATTTACTCCCCAAACACTGGACAAGCAGCCAGGCTGGCCAGCAGCTGCACTGAGGGCATGGGCTCTGGGGTCAAAATCCAAGTCCTATCCATAAGTATCACCAGTCCAGGGGGCAAAGCAGAGGCCATGCATAGGCTGCCACCTGTTGGACTGGACACATGGATGGCAAAGGCAAGGAGGCCAAGAGGGTGTTAGAGGCATTTCCCCTGAGGACATATTGCTTGGGAGCCACTTCTCTCTATTCAGTAGGGTGTTCCAAAGGCATAGGCACATAGCTGCATTTGGATGGGTAACATTTGGTTTTAAGGATAGCATTTGGTTTTAAGGGTATTTGTTGGGATACATTTCCTACTACTGACACTCCTGGAGAAAGCAAGACTGACTCATCCACAAAATGTCAGGGACTGTGCAGGATTCAGAATTCCTCCCTCTCATCTTCCAGGTCCCATTGCCCTATTGATGTTGTCAATGTCAACAGTATTTGCAGAGGCCCCTCCAAAGCTGCTCTCTGAAGAGATACAACCAGTTAGAAAGTGTGTACACAGCTGTGTCAACTGCCAATGTGCACAGGTTACTTCCATTCTCAGGGAAAACCCAGCTGTGTTCTGCTCTCCTGCTCAGACCCAGGAGTCCCCTCTGCTATGCCCCTCAGAAGCAAAAAAAGCGGCCTTGTTTCTGCCAGCAGAGGGCGCGCGCAGCAGTTTGGCTGAAGCTAGGGGCCATGAGCATCCTGGCCCCTGGTGGTGGCATTTGACAGCTGGTTAGCATCATAACTTCTTTTGCTCCTGCCAATCAGTGAGTTGCTCTGGGCACGTTCCACCAATCACAGGCAGGCTGTGCTCCCGAGGAGCACCACTAATTACTGTGCTTTACAACAGAACTGGTTTCCAGTGACCACTCCATTGTACCTGAGATCCCAAGCAGTGACAGGGTTACCTGTTGTAGCCCTGGGCTCTCCACCTGCCACTGAAACTGAGTCTGATTGGTAGCCTGGTGAATCCAGCTTCTCAAAGAGTGTACAATCCACTCCCATTGTGACTTGTGCAGGGATTTAGAAAACTGCAGAAAACCCAGCGTCTGCCCCACCCACGCATCCTCCTTCTTACCCAAGTCCTCTACTGCTTACTTGTGTGTGTGCATGCGTATGTGTTTTCTATCCTTATGTCCCTAGTCACTGTATCACATTGATGCATTGTGATTAATAATTCAAGCATTGTTTGATCTCTATACATAGCAATAGCTATACTACAAACACCAAACTTGTGACATCTGAGAATTGCCTGGGCATCAATGACAGGGACACATAAGGGACATTGAGTTTCTCATTCCCTAACTTAATGTGGCAGTAATGTTGGCACAGTTCTGTACCAACAAGCCAGCATTCTGAGAAGTTTCCTGGTTTTTATTCTCTCTTTTCTTTTGTTTTATCTCCCCCATCCCCCTTTTTCCTTTGCAATGTAGAAAATTCCTCAGCCTCATGACATTAGCTTTTAACTGTGATTCATGAAGTAATAAAAGAATCCTTTATTCAAGAAGCCACTTATCCTGCTAAAAATTCCTTCTTTATTAGCTTTCTCATTATGAGCCTGTAGCCATCATCCATTTGTTAGAAAGAGCCAGATTCCTTATCTCTCCAGAGAGGGCTGTGAAAGACATATAAATAGTATGGTAGCCAGATTGGTAATTTGTCAGAAATGCATGAGGGAATAAATCCAACCTCTCAATTATCCTGGGGAATATCCTGAAGTCCCAGAAAATGCCAATGACTCCATGTGGAGTCTCCTGTGGGATGCTGGTTACGGTGATTCCCTAGGCAGGGTTTTGTGTAAAATATCTCCAATAAATCATGATGAGCAGATTCCCTCAAATCTGATCCTTCTGAGGCTTTCCTTGCAGGCAGACTATCATCCAAGACCACCTTGCTGAGGATATCGCCCAGTGCCTGCTTCCCTCTAGACCACATGTGTCAAACACAAGGCCCTCGGGCCAAATCCGTCCCGCCAGGCCTTGCAATGTGGCCCACACCCCGCTGTCATCACTGCACTCCCACTGCGTTTCCATCACAATGACAGTTTATGACTGTTCAGTAAACCATTCGGCCCGCGATTTAGGCTAGATTTTAGATTTTGGCCCCTTCTCTGATTGAGTTCGACACCCCTACTCTAGACCCTGAACAAAGGACACGTAGCATCATAAAACAGCAAAACAGAAACTGTGATGAGGCACCATTCACCAAGCACCCACGCCTGTGCTCAGCCTAGTCCAGCTCATGCTTTTTGTGTGTTTGTGTGTTATCTTTTATTTCTCCTATAATCTGCTTACTGATGCTCCCAAGTTAATATGTATTATGAACTGCAGGTTGAAGAAAGAGCCAAATAGGAAATCAGAAAAGTATGGGTGGAATGTGGCCGCTTTGTCATGGGAGCAAAAAGTGCCCAATAGTTACTTATCCTTATTACCACACACACAGAAATGATGCACATTTGTTAGAAAGCCATTTTCAGTGATTCGGAGAATCAGTGCCTTTCTCTCTCTCTCTTGAAATTTGGGATATATTTTCATCTTTTCATCCCCAACTGAGCATAAGAAATGGAAATGAGACCTTTATCTAATTTTCCTCTCTTATTACAATTCCTACTCATGACAGATCCTGTGAGATCTTTTGTAAGACTAATGGAAACTTTTAAAAAGTTTCTTTGGGCCGAAACTGGTTTGTCTCAATGGATAGAGCGTCAGCCTGTGGACTGAAGGGTCCCAGGTTCGATTCCGGTCAAGGGTATGTGCCTTAGTTGCGGGCCCGTCCCCAGTGGGGGGTGTGCAAGAGGCAGCTGATCGATGATTCTCTCTCATCGATGTTTCTGGCTCTCTATCCCTCTCTCTTCCTCTATGTGAAAAATCAATAAAATATATTTTAAAAGTTTCTTTGGGCTTCCAAATTTCAAAAGCTGGGTATTCCATAGAGAGCCAACCAGGAATCACCAGCACGGTGTGGGCAGGCACCTTCTACAGCAAGTGATCATCATGCATTCCTTCTTCCATCTGGAGACACTGGGCCCAATGTCTTCAGGCAGCTGAGCCTCTGGTTCTCCTGCCCTTAAACACCTTAGTTTATTTACATCAAGACATTGTGCGAAACAGCCCCTCACAATGTGCCATCAATGTGGCACCCCTCTGTCTCCACAAAAGTGACCAAAGAGACAACTCCTTCATAGAGGCTAATCTGAAAATGAAGGCCCAAGATATAAATTTTTAAATAAAACTTTGGCAGTTCATTCCTTCATGCTCTACTGGCACCTGAATGAATGAACAAGAGTGAGATAACCAAGCGAACAGATGTCTGCAGAACATCCAGGTCCACTTAGCCAGAGCACAATTAAACATTAGCAAAGGGGGACTCTATGGTTTTTATTTTAACTCTTTTAAACTCAAGAAGAGTTATGTGACAAAAACATTTGTTCATGTAGAATGAATACACAATAAATTGTGAATGAATGCAGAAAGTCATAGGTAAACATGGGAAATGAAACTGAGTATAATTTAGCTGAAGTACAAGATATCTGAAGAGACGTCAGGAAGTGTTAAGATGGAAAAGTCGGGTTAGAGAAGCCTGAAAGCTTGCTATGGTGATAACAAACATACAATCTGAACAGCAATCTAGCACTTTCACAATTGATATTTATGGGTTATTTATAGTATATTGTTCTTTCACTTATACTATTAAGAAGGATATCACAAATAATAGGAATAAGCAAAAGTAAACATTTAAAAAACAAAACAAAACTAAGGTTGTGAGTTTCCAAGAACAAGAAACATAAAGGCAGAATTTAGAAAATTTATTTGATTCCCAGATTCCTCTTTTTCTCAAAGAATCTTGTAGGATTATTGTTTTATGGGTAATATTTTAGGAATGCTGCATGAAACATTGTAAAGGTCTGATCCTAGCTATGGGGATTGGAAAGGTGGGGGAGGCAACTCTGAGATGTGCTGCAGGGGTGGAGCCAACAGGACAATAGAAGGTCTCTTGAGAAGGAGGAAGAAAATTTAGATAAGGGGCCCTGGTTGGAGCTTAGGAAGGGGTCCAGTCTTAAAGCTGATGAGGTCCTTCCCATGTCCTTAGTCACCTCTCCTTTTTGATTTATAGTACTGCCTTCCTCTGGAAGCAGCTGTGACCCACTCCTGGCAGTTTCTTCAGGTCCGAGGTGTGCCTATGAGCCTGACTGAATGTGCTAATGTGCCAGGCTGCCTGGGAACAGCCTCCTTATGATGAAGGAATGGAACACATGGATAAAAACTCTTCTCATCCCACACGGACCCTCAGATCCCAGGGCAATGGAGTCTCAGATTTCCACAGTGGTAACCTGCTCAGGAAGACACTGAAGTGGCTTTCTCTTTCTTCTCTCACTTCCCAACTCTTACTGCTGCTTCTTGGGGTCATCTCCCAAATTAGCTACTTTCACTCACCTTAGTCTCCAGGTTTGCTCTTGGAGAACCCAAACTAACATAGGCACTTAACTAAAAAATAGAAGAACTCATCATTTTCATTATAATTCCTGTGTAGGACTTTTTTTTTCTTTATAAATGTTCTAATTTACCTCTGTATCTTTCCACGTATGTATCTATCTATCATCTATCAATCATCTATCAAATATGATCAATTTGTCATTTATCTACTTATCAAGACAAAGAAGTAACAATACAAAATGTAAACCCTGGTGATCACTGGATGACGTGGGTTAAGAGATAATCAACTGAGTGTGAGTGTATCTGTGTGCCTTCATATGTTTATCAAGTACTCCAACACAAATACATTTAGTTTTCTATTAAGAGAAAACCATAATGGTGTACTTTTTTAATGCTTAGCTAAAATACTAAGATTTCATACTCAAATTCTACACTCTGTTGGCACACTCTAACTAGAAAGGTATGACAACTTAAATATATGTATTTAGCATCTCTTTTCCTTAAAATTATTTTCCTTAAAAGTAAAGGAAGGAAGACAAAGAAAGGAATGATAAAGCATTTCACTGATCAGCTATTGCCATATTCATTACTAAGGAGGTGGACTCACTCTGTGTGGGCTCACTTCTCTTTCCTGCTATTTGAAGGTATTTTCTATAGGAGCAAATGCCTTCACATCCTTCCCTCATTGAATTATGACTCATCTCACCTACAAAAATCCACCAAACAGCTTCCGTTTACATCTGAGCCAGTGACATTTTAATGCCCAGTGCCATAGACCATTTTCATAAAACATATGCAATCACCAGCATGTCCTTAAATTTAAAGATTGATTGTGAGATATCTTTTTCAGAAAGATCAGATTGGTTAATAGGGAACTAAAAATGATTTTGTGTGTGTGTGTGTGTGTGTGTGTGTGTGTGTGTGTGTGACAAATAGTATCAGCTTCCTACCTGCCTGGGTCAGTGCATGAGTCAGATAATTTTAATAGTTCTCCAGCTCACAATCCAGCAGAACCATAGCTCCTGAGAGGAATATAACCAAGTGAGTATTCTCTAGATACTTTCCAGTGTGTGTATGGGTGTGTGTGTGGGTGGCTGTGGGTGTCAACATTGTGTTTAAAATCTCAGATCAGAGTGAGGCCACGCATTAGATGGTGCTTAGCTAACACAAGACCCAACATATACTTAGTAATAGGAGAATGGCAAGGAAAGGTCTAGAACAGAAGAGGTGGCCTCTCTGCTTTCATCTTCCCATATGGAGACATTGGTGGGAGCATAGTGAAGTGTATGACCAGGCAAGTGTTGGGAATGGCTTTTAACTCCTTTTCTGCCATCTTACTGAAATGGGACTCTTGTTACTGTTAGAACTATGAATAGTAGCTTCACTCCCTTGAAATAGAATTTAGCCACCCTTACCCATGGCAACAGATTAATATGCCAAACAGCCAGTTTTGATGCAGACATCTGACCAATAATCCTTTGGAAGTGGCCCCTAAAGAGTAGAGCCAGCCAGCTCCAACCGGCACTGCAGAGGTTTAGGGTGGTTTTAGCACAAGTGGGCCCATGCTTCTGATGCCATATTGCACAGTAGGAGGAGAATCCCATGGTCTGAATAATAGCAGTGGTTACTCAGCACAAGGGGCATCGAGTGCCCAGGTTCTCGCCTCCTTTTCCATGTTACTTTCCTCTTTCCCAACTCTATCTATGGCCTTTATCTTCACCTCGTGTTTTGTCCTTGCCTTCTCTCTACTTGTTCACCTCTCCTTTGAAGAGGAAGTCTAGTGGGCAACCTTGAATCCAGAGAAGGGCAAAATGGTGAGGACAGCAATAGTCCTCGACCTACTCAATTTTGAGGCAGCACATTTGGTCTGAGCAGCAACGCTTTATGCAGAGTAACTTTATGCAGAGTGGTCCTGTGCTGGTCAGTCCAGTCTTTCTGCCTCTATCCTGCCTAGACTTTTAGAGGACTCAGTCCTACAGGCACTAGCCCTCCCACCCTCAGGCTTCCTGTCTAGTACCAACAATGGAGGTCTGACAGCATGTCTTCCTTAAGAGAGATAGGTGTGGTGTCTCTCCCCATCCCCCTACACTTTGACCTTTAGACCTAGTGGTTGTGGCCTCCCTTCATCCCCTAAGTTTTAACACCAGCTGGTCACCCCTCTTTTATGGCTCCAGCTTTCTTGCATGGCTCTGTATCAGCCACTCAAAGTTGATTCAGAGAATTTGCCTTTCACCTTTTTTTATTATTATTATTATTATTATTATTATTATTATTATTATTTACCCTTTTTAGCCCTTTCTGCTTACTTCTCTCTGAGCAGAGACAGGACAGAGTCCCTAGCAGTTTTCCCATTACTTTGTGAAGTATGACCAATTAAGCTGCCCACATTTCCCTCTGAGATCTTCCTGAGGCTGAACATGACACTCACTTTCTTATAAACTCTATTATTGTTCTTATTTTGTTTTTTCTAACTCTAGAAATAACATCACCACCCACGCTAGTCATGTTTGAGCATCATTCTTGAACCTTATCACCTACACAAATCACCCACCAACTCTTGAAAATTCCATTTCTTTGACATTCTTGATTCACTTTCTTCTATCCCTACCAAAGCTGCACAATTTTAGTTGAAGGCTATTTCTCCTGTTTGGCTCTGAACTTGGCCTTCAAAATTATCCTTTATGTTGCTTTTAATCTGTTTTTTCTGTTCATATTTGATCTTATTACTGTGTAGCATGTCCTTCAAAAACAATACTTCAATTAACCCACAATGCATAGGATGCCCTCACCATCAGACCCTGCTTACCTATCCAAGTCCTATTACTTGCCAATCCTGTCTCCCACCTTTTGTCTTGGGACTCCCTTGACAGAAACAAAATAATCTTGTACTAACTTATTAACTTTGCCTTTCTTTCTAAGCTACTTAACTGTCTCTTTCTCCACACAGAATAAATGATGTTTTTAGAATGTTAACTTGACCTAGTTTCTCATTTAAAATCTAATGCAAAGACCAGGTCGTTACAAAATCAATTCAGCCTTAACATGGTGAAATCCCAATGAATCACCTGTAATCCTCAGGAGAGGACAATACCCTCACATCTTCACAAAGCATGGATAAGCCCTGAAGCAAAACAGTAGGACCAGGGAGAAAGGGTGTAAAAAATATTTCTATTTAAAATCCCCCACCAATCACCTGTACCTCTCTCTCTCTCTCTCTCTCTCTCTCTCTCTCTCTCTCTCTCTCTCTCTCTCTCTCTCTCTCTTTCTCTCCCTCCCTCCCCTCATAGTCTCAAACATAATGCTCATAAATTATTTTCCTGATGTAAAAATTGCATTTGTGTGTGTGTTTTAAGGATCATTTCTTACTCATGCAACCCTAGATTATCTGCTTGGTTTAAAGTGCCCTCCCTAACACTTCACTGCCTGGAAAATGCTATCCTTCAAGACCATACAATCCATCATTGCAGTATTTTTACATGTGTTTGCAACAAATTCATTTATTTTGTTCATTTGTTCATGCAATCCACCACTTCTCTATTTCTCAATATGCATTGTCATTTTCCACCTGAGACCTCCTCCAGCAATCATAAAAGCCCCATAATATAACACTCCCTCAGGATGAAGCCAAATCACTTTTACATATCTGAGAAAGGCTGCAATGACTGATCCCTTCCCTTAAGCCCAACCTCACACATCAATCTGATAATAGAGCATAGACATCAGATCAGTGTACTAGGCAATTTTCATACATAGGAAATGACTCATCACCAATCATGGAGAAAATGTCTATATCTTATATCATTTGTCTATAATTTTAAACTGTTTAAAATATTTCTATAGATTATCACCTCACACCTTGTACTAAATATAATCCCAAATAGACAAAAAGGTAAATTCTGAGATTATATGTGAATCTATTTATAAATGAGAAATATTTTAAAATGGAGATTGATAGAGCAAAAGAAACATCAGTAAGTACATTGTCACATCCTCACATATTAACAGTAAAAATAAACAGTATGTAATTTTGGGAAAGCAATTTACTGTTTATGCTTATAAAAGCAGATTAGTATTCATTTTCCTTTTAATGATGCTTCACACTTGGGACATAAATTGGGGTACACAGGACTTCTGCTGGGGGTGACTAAATGATTTTAGCTACATCTTTAATATTTTATAATGTTAGACTGTAGTCAAATTGTATATAAATGTCAACTGTTAATTATAAATGGAAGCAAGCATCTTTCTAGTAATCTCTATTTTTTATTTTGAAATAAACTTAATTTATGAAAGGATCTATAATAATCAAAACAAGATCAGATTCATATGGCTTGACTAAGCCTGTCCTTCGATCCAGTGTCTTTATTCACTAGGCTTTTATGTTTTTGATCTTTGAGTAATCTTTAATAAAATTTCAAAGTCGTGTGGAGCCATTTAAACTATTCAACAGGCCTCCGGGAAAGGAAAACCGAATTGGAGTCCTGGGGCTTTAAACTGTGTTTAACTTTGATAATATCTCATTTTCATATGAATCCTTTCATCCCCAGAATAGTAAGCTCTTCAGACACATTATCTCAAGGGTCCCCACAGTCCCTCCTGTGATTTGGGATATAGCCTGTGTTATTTAGGAGAATCCAAGCACTGATAAATTCAGATGCTAAAAGGCAGGATGGGAATGCCAGTTTATGACATCCAGAAAGCATCCGTGTAATTTGGGTAATTCTTCTGCCTTTATTCATAGGTCCATGCTATCTTCTACATTGTGCACACTTAATTTCTCAATTCATGGCTCCCTCCTCATTTTTCACAGCTCTTTTTTCCTTAATTATTTTAATAATTTTCAAAATAACATATTTAGAATCTTTTCTAAATTTTAACAACTGTTTTATCAGCAGTGACATCTTATGCTCTCTCACTTCTCTACCTCCAATCCTCATTCTTTCTTTCCACCTGCCATTAAATTTCTCTGGGATTAAATATATATATATATATATATATATATATATATATATATATATATATATGTGTGTGTGTGTGTGTGTGTGTGTGTGTGTGTGTGTGTGTGTGTAATGCAGATGCATTGGAATATGTTGTAAATTTTGGTAGGTTGTGGAGAGACTTATAAAATCTTTTGTCCAGAGGACTGTTAGTATGTCTGGGAATTGGAAGTGGATGAAACAATGATTTGCCATGCAAATTAACCATACACAGGGTTGGAAGCTATTGGATATACTACCTTTCTGTTCACTTTGCAGATTGTAGACCTGAGTAGAACAAATTCTCAAGTCTTGTCCCTTGGGCATATTCTTCCCCTGCGCTGCCTGATAGCCTAAAAATGATCCACGTCATTTTTTTTTTAACACTTTCACTTAAAATGAAAAAAGAAATGTTTGTAGACTCCTTGTTAGGAATGAGAAATGAATGGAGAAGAAACACAACACAGATAAAAATATATTTGTATATGTATACACTTTTGACCTGCTTTTAAACTTCCCTTTTGGCTAAAGGAGGGTGAAGCTGCTCTTTGGCCACATGTCCTTGTTTTTTCATTGGGCAAAGACCATGTGTCATCTCGGAGAATAGAGTCAGAGGAGAATCATGTTTGACACTAGGGATGCGGCTTGGTCAGTCTTATTCACTGACATATCCTTGTCTCAGAATAGGGTTAGACAAATAGTGGTCCTTTATAAGTATTTGATGAATGAGGGATTGAAGGGCCAAATACCCCTACGAATATATTTCCTGCAACTTCCCACTCATTTATGCAGAAGTGGGGGCGGGGTGTACATATGCAAATACATCTAGCCTGGGCACAACTCTAAGCAAAATCTAAATAAACCATTCTGGACCTAGAGAGTCATTTTGTACTCGAATTTGAGCAACCAGCCGGCCATCCTGGAAATTAGCAAGTGGTACTCTCTTGCTCAACATCACTGGCACAGCTGGGGAGACTTGGGGAAATGAGCTTTGGGGAAGCCTGTTCAATTCATCAAGCCCATAACTACATCAGAGCAGAGCTGAGTGAGGCTGGGATAACAAACAGCTCACACTTGCTTTTGTCAACATCGTGCACATTAGCAGACGATCCTTAAGTATTAAGCATTTGTATGTCTCCAATATGTGCTTTTCCCTGCTGTGAGTGCTCCCTGTGTTGCAAAATTAGGCACGTGGCATCTGCTAAATGGTCTGTGGCTTATGCATGAATAGTCTCAGATAATTACATGAAAGCTGCCCTAGATCCCCCCTCTTATGAACTGGGGTATGTGCAGTGCACCAGGGATCAGTCCTGGCATGGACAATCATGCTCCGGTGTTCACACTGCATGTGCCACCATGGCTTGAGGCCCCTGTGTTTCCAAAGTTTGATTCACCTTTGATGTAACCCAGATGTATCTTCATTCAACACACTCCCTTTGGAGGAGAATGCCCCTGATGGAAATGCAAATGTCTTCTATTCACTCCTTAGACATTAGGATGTGAACTGGAAAACAATAAGAAAAGACCATTCAAATCCAATGATTTCAAGAAGTCATGGGCTCCTTACATTTCTGTTTCATGTTCATAGGGAGTAGACAGGTTGGCAGATCAGGCTGGGTGGCTCAGGGATTTGGTCACAGACACTAACCACAAAGAGGAAGCATTCAAACCTGACTCTCAGTTACTGGATCCCCTCTGCAGAAGCCTCTGAGGCCACTATGTCAGGGGTGAAAGGATCTGTGGGCCCTCCAAACCACTTCTGCCCTGCAGGGCTGCTCAACTCCTACAAAGGAGGGCTGAGGATTTTCTGACATGGCTGTGACCTAGTGCATTATTATCACTCAGTGCATATGTGTACATGTATGTGCATGTGTGCCTGTATGTGAAAAGGGGTATGCTCATTGACTTAATGAATCAAGAAATCTGGAAAGGCTCTGAGGGTTATTAAGTAAAACCAAACATCTGGACTTTTAAGTATGCTGAAGGACAACATCATTTTCCCATGGCTCTGTGCTGGGCATTTCCTTCCTCACTTAACTATCACAGTCAGGATGGGACCGTTTGCTAAGGTAACAAACATCAAACCTCAATTGACCTCTTGCTCCTCCTGGTCAGTCATTCATAAGGGTTTCAGTCAGCTTGGCACAGCTTTCTCCATGTGGGAGATTGGCATCCCTGGTTGCTCTAATATGTTGGTGCTTTCATCTGGACACTTTCCTGATCATTGTCATGGGGAGAGTAGTCAAGGCAAATCACAAAATAGCCTTTAATTGCTTAAAAAAGAGACACAGTGTATTGGCCAAAATATCTCAGCACAGATTTCCTTCATTGGTTGTCCACCATTTCATGTATCTGGCAAGAACTGAAAATACTGTGTGTTTTCCCTTCTCCTTTCCAAGCATTGTGCTATTATTAACACAAATTCCACTTTTACAGGGTACAAAACCCACATGGCATTGTTATTACTCTTGTTAAAAGAATGAGTAATCTTTTACAGGTATTTAAATAATAAGACAAAATATATTATATATTTGCCCTGGAAGTTACCATTTTTGGTGTGTGTTTTTCTTTCTTTGTGTAGCTCCATGTTTCTACCTGACATCATTTTTGTTCTTAAAGGAATTTGTGGCACATTTCTTGTAGTGCGTGTTTGCTTGTCATGAACACTCAGCTTTTATATATACCAAGGAGTTCTCCTTTATTTGTGAAATACATTTTGTGAGGTAAAGAATTCTAGGTGGCTAGCTTCTTTAAAAATTTCAGTCCCATAAGGGTACTCTGGTATTTTCTCTCTTGCACTGTTTCTAATGAGAAATCTACTGCCACTCTTATGTGTCATCCTTTTTATTTATTGTGTCTTATTCCCCCTCCGGTTGGCTCTAAGATGCTCCATTGATCTCTGGTTTTGAGCAATTAGGCTCTGATGTGCCTATGTCGCTTGCTTCATTATTCTTGTGCACGGCATTCAGTGAGCTTCTTCAGTCTGTGAGCTTATGCCTTTCGTCAAGCTTTGAAACTTTTGGACATGATTCTTTCAGATTCTTTTTCTGGCCACCCCTCCTCCTGTCCTGTGGATGTTCAGTCGCGCAGGCAATGAGGCATGTGAGCCTGGCTGGTGGAAGCTGGCACCATTCTCAGCTCTATGTGAGCTTCAAGCACTGCTCCTCTGATACTTCAGGGAGATTCTTTCTCTGCTCTTAGGTAGTTTCCTCATCTGTATGCAATGTACCTTCTTTATGAGCCTACCCCATAAAAATTGAACACACTATCTTCCTAGCCATGTCTGTTACCCTCGCACTTTACTATTTTGCTTAACACCTATTACCTTCTGACATAGTAAGCTCTATAATGAAAGGAATTTCTGTCTCCTTTGTTCATGCTCTATGTATCCCCCGCATCTATAATAGGACAGTGCCACACATATAGATGTTCAATAAATATACATGGAGTAGAAAAATAAATGATGGAATATTTGAGTGAATTGTTGAATGAACACAGGACTGAATGAGCAGTTGAATAAATAAATTAATGAATGAATTAATCACTCCAGGCAGACTAGTGTATACCTTCCTATAACAATAAAAATGGATTATGTTTCGGTAAACCAATGTTCTGGTTTTATTTTTACTAACCCAGTGCTGTTGATGTGTTTTGTGTGTATATGTGTAATCTGTCACAGCCTTAATTCTGGAACCAAGCAGGGATCAAAGAGAGATGCAGGACCTCCAAGGGTATAAGAGTAGGAAAATGATAGGTGACTGCTTTACCCAGAGCGTGAACAGGGGAATACCTAGAGGCTCCAGGTAGAACCAACTGAGATCAAAAGGCACTGCTGTAGGTGTAATGTCATAAACAAATGTGAACCAGCTGAGTGAGAAGAAAACCAAGCATGGAGTACACTGGAAAATGAGAATGTCTTAAAATGATGTAGACAAATCCAGGCACAAGAAAAAATTGGGAGTAAGGATTGAAAACAAAGGGGAATATAAAAGAGCAGAAGGATGTGAGCACACCCCAGGACCAGAAATTTTGTTGAATTATGAATTCTCTTTCAGATACCCTGCATCCTGGCACCAAGGAACTCTGTTCATCACTCCTGGGCTTTCTCATGCTGTCTCTCCCAGTTGCCATAGAAACATTTATGCTTAGGCCATGAAACCTCAGTAAGAATTTAGAAAACAGGAATTTTGTGCAATTAGGGCCCACATGTTCCTCCAGCTTCGGGATGAATATTTAGAGGAGGAACACTCTGGGAACCCTTTTCAGGCTTAATGGCTGATGTACCCAATCAACTTAACATCCCCATGTAATGTAACTGTGAAACAGAATGCCTGGGCCTTCCTGGGTCTGCTGCGAAGGCCAAGCACATCCTGCAAACCTATCACAGATTTGGCAGCAAAACATGCTCACTGTCAATCATAATTTACAAAGTAAAATTCAAAAATGCCAGCAGCTTTGGAATCATTTCTAAAATATGGATATTTTCCAACTAAAAGAAAAGTTTTAAAAATGATTGCATAGCAAGGAGTCACTTTTCTAAAAAGAACAGTTTGTGAAACTCTATTATGTTATATGTTATGTATAAAATTTAACCAAAAAACACTCCTAGTATCCATTATAGAAGAAAAGTTTTAAAGTGAGAATCAATTTTTAGTGTATTCTTTAAGATTGATGCTGATCTATTAATCTAAATTATTTTCTAGATTTTCAAAACAGAGGTTAAAATTGTAATTTATTAAACCTGATTCTGATGTGAAATTCAAAATAAACTTCAGAAATTTCAATACAATGCCATTTATTAATGAATATTAATAACCTTGGTAAAGTTGGAACTTATTTCATAAAAGCACAATTTTTTAACTTTAATTTCAAACTCTGAGTTCTTTGATCCATTCCTCTGTGTTCTTCACAGCTGTAGATTTTCACAGCAATTTGGGGTCTCAGACTGGCCATATTAGTTATGGCTCTTGGTGAGGAATCATGATTCTGGAAGAGTTGGCATACATCATTTTGCTCCAGAAAAGGTAGTAAATGCCTCCAAAGCATCTTTCAGAATTCAGGCTTGAATGTGATTTTAAGTAGAAGGTGCTTTAGCCATATGCAGGTAAGAAACCTGCCCTGTGGCCAGCAATGGCACCGTTTCTCTGCACCTGGACAATTTCCTCAGGGAACTCTTAAACACTCATGTATCTTGGCAGCAGTGAGACTGTCACTACAATGTCTAAAGAATGTCACTGAGGTGACCATTTTGCTGCCTCAGACCCATCCTCAAGTGGAGGGTAAAGAGCTGATAGAATTTCAGGATATTAATGTCCATTTTACCTTCATCTTTTTGCCTTTCTTGTGAAAATTCATCCCAGATCATCTCAAATGTACACTAGGACTTATGTTCACTATTCATCACTTTAAACAATTTTTGCTGAAATGTGGGATCCTTCCATTCATCATAGAACTAGCTATGGGACCCAACTGCTTTAATTGGGAACACAGTTGGCGTCATGATTTCATTGAAGTTGCAGTCATTGACATGGCAGTAAATTACAAACACATGATTTGCTTGCCTGGCGTAGTGAAGAGTGAAGGAAAGAAGGAAGAGTTACCAAACCTGCTAATGAGGTTTGATGATTTACATAATTAACTGTAATAGAATTTTTAAAATGACAGCTACTTGCTTCATGCTGGGGTGGCTTCTAAGATATGAACATATAGATCCATCCCCTCCCAGATCTAGAAAAAGTGCAAAGTGATGTTTTACAAACTCAATTACTAAAAACAGCAAATAACTGGATTTTAAAAACTGAAGTGTTTCCATTCCACTCCTTTTCCAAAGGAAATGCAGGGGGTTTATAAACTTACAATTAGAGGGCAGGATCGGAGTATAGTGATTAGAAATAAAAAGTGTGGTTTCAATATCAGTAGCCTGTCAATAGCATCTCAGAGTAGCCATGGACCCATAACCACCCCTGCCATCTCAGTTGGTAATGCATCTGCAGGGTTGGTGCTTTTTGCTGCTTGGGCAGAAAAGACCAGGCCCATAGCTTTTCATACTAGAGGCAGAGCTTGGAGATTATCAACAAGAAAGAGATTTGCACCATTCACTTCCCTCAGCTCATATATCTCTGAACCAGGCCTGGTTGCCTTTTCCAGAATTAAAAAAAAACACTCCCCTCATTGTTGGCTACAGAGCAACATGGAGCTGGTATCCTTTTACTTAGATGAGCTTTGAGACTCCCCTTTTTGCAGACCAGAGAGCACTAATCTGTGGTCCCTCACTTAACATGTACAGTAGTCGCATGTCAGAAAAACTCCATGTCACCACAGCTGAATCATATTCTGCATGCACCAGAGGAACTCACTACGTAAAGCAACTAATAAAGGGTAGTCTTGCAAAGTGAGAAATCCCTGATTTGCCTGTTTTCAATGTTTGATTTTTCTTTACCACATTTACATAAATCAGGAAATATTCAAGGTGTACTAGATTCAGAGTCTCAAAATTAGTAAGACCAAAATAAAATTTGCCTCTCAATTTAACCTTAACTTCCTCTTCCTCAACCCATTTGCAGCATGGGGTATTTGAACATGAATGTCTAACCCAGTGGTTCTCAACCTTTCTAATGCAGCAACCCTTTAATACAGTTCCTCATGTTGTGGTGACCACCAACCATAAATTATTTTTGTTGCCACTTCATAATTGTAATTTTGCTACTGTTAATGAATCAAAATGTAAATATTTGTGTTTTCCGATGGTCTTAGGCTCTACATCAGCGGTTCTCAACCTGGGTCCATGGAAACACAAATATTTACATTACGATTTATTAACAGTAGCAAAATTATAGTTACGTAGTGGCAACGAAAATATTTTATGGTTGGGGGTCACCACAACATGAGGAACTGTATTAAAGGGTTGTGTCATTAGAAAAGTTGAGAACCACTGGACTCTAACTGAACATGAAGAGTGTTCCCCGCCTTGTGCAAAGAAGAGCCAGAGCCAGACACGATGCCAGAACTGCAGTGGAGGAATCAGTTGTTTTATGTTTTATTTCTTACTAGAGGCCCAGTGCATGAAATTTGTGCAAGGGGGAGGAGGGGGGCAGTGAATTGTGTCCCTCAGCCCAGCCTGCACCCTCTCCAATCTGGGACATCCCTCTCACAATCCAGGACTGCTGGCTCCCAACCGCTCGCCTGCCTGCCTGCCTGATTGCCTCAATTGTTTCTGCCTGCCAGCCTGATCATCCCCTAAGTTCCAGGCGTCTTCAAACTACGGCCCGAGGGCCACATGCGGCCCGCAGAGGAGTCTGATCCGGCCCGCCAGGTTTTTTGGGCAGTGAGCGCAGCCGAGGTGTTACAGTAGGAATTAGTAGTTCATATAGTCCGGCCCTCCAGCTCTCTGAGGGACCGTGATCTGGACCCCACTTTAAAAAGTTTGAGGACGCCCGCTTAACCATTCACCTGCCAGCCTAATCAATGCCCAACTGCTCCTCTGTAGGCCCGATTGCCCTTAACTCCCTTCCCCTACTGACTTGGTTGCCCCCAATTGTCCTTCCCTGCAGTCCTAGTCACCCCAACTTTCCTCCCCTGCTGGCCTGGTCACCCTTAACTGCCCTCCCCTGCAGGCCTGGTGGCCCCCAACTGCCCTCCTCTGCTGACCCAGTCACTCCTAACTGCTGTTCACTGTAGGCCTGGTCACTCCCAACTGCCTGCCCCTGCAAGCCTGTTCCTTCCCAACTGCCCTCCCCTGCTGGCTGATCGCCCACAACTGCCCTTCCCTACCAGCCATCTTGTGGTTTGAAAAAAATACCCACTGTTGTTTTATAGTCTATAAGCCTGAAGCTTAGCTGGGTTTGCAAGAGGAGGAGCATAAAGTCAGATGTGACCATATCCTCAAAAATGACTCAAAGAGCCCAGAAAATGGAGTGGAGGCTGAGAGATGCCTCTCAGAAGGTGCCAAAGCAGGAGTACCTGGGGGAAAGAAACCTAGTCATGTCCAGAGCAGGTCAGCTGTGATTGGAGCAGGTGAGGACAGTATGTTGGAGAATGGAATTGGAGGGCTTGTAGAGGTTCATGGAGCCATGGGGAGAAATGTCAGCAAATTCTAAACATGGTCAACAGTTCTCAATTTGTATGCGATCCTGAAACTAAGGCAGCGGTGGATATCTCACTGCTGCTGTTGCACTGTGAACTTATCTATGTCAGCATATACAGTTTACATCTAAGCCATTTGTCATTCAGATCCTTTCTGAGCGTTAGGTTGAAATTTGACTTTCTGCTATCTACATTCACATAGTCCTGCAAGGGGGGGCGGGGAGGGGAGTAAGGGGCGACCAGGCGGGTGCGGAGGAGGCAATTGGGGATGAACATGCCTTTGGGACTTGAGAGAAATGGAAGTCTTTGGAAGTTAATAATAACAAATAAGTTCCAAAGCCAGAAAGTTCTGGATTCTGTGTGAGTCCCACAGCAAATTTCTGCCATTTTGTGCAGAGAAAAATTCATATATATTGTAGGACTGAATTAAAGATCTCACCTGAATTAGAGGGACCTTAGTCTGCAGCCACAGGGCCTCTTTCTCCTGAGCCCTCAAAGAAACACTTGGCAGAAAGTCAAAGGACCTAGTTCCTGCAGTGTCAGCCTATCTCTTTCTCCCAACTAAATAATTTCAAGAGATGCGCGGGGGAGACAATATGGGACAGAAAATCACACATTACATTTCCAGGCCATTTTGATTTTTGTCATTGTCATACTAAATCTCCACAGGTTTAGCAGTGTAAAACAACACACATTTGTCACCTTACAGTTCTGAAGGTCAGAAGTCCGCCAAAGGATCTCACTGGATTAAAATCAAGGTGTTGGCAGGTTGCCTTCCTTGCTGAAGGCTCCAAGGGAGAATCTGTTTCTCTGTGTTTTTCAGTTTCTAGGGATTTGTTAAATTCAGATTGTCAGAAGAATTCAGGTTGTGTGGCTGAGGTCCTCTTTCTCCTGCCAACTAACAGCCGAGGGGCCATTTCATGCTTCCCAAGGCCTTTCTGCATCCCTTGATCTATGGCCCACCTGCTCCATTCTCAAAATGCATCTCTCTGATTCTCTCTATTTGAAGGTTGTGGTATTAGATCACATGCACTCAACTGGTCCAGGACAATCTCCCCATTTCAAGACCCATATCCTTAATCTCCTCTGCAAAGTTTCTTTTTGCCAAGTAGGAATTAGCATGTGAACATCTGTTGGGAGGCATTATTCTCCCTACTTTGCTAGGAACTTAATAACATAAATAAGATTGTAAGGCTAATATTTATACTGCATGCTAGAAGCAAGTAATTTTATGCTAATTGAAAATATATTTACTTATCTAACATATACTGTATCTTCTGAAGACCTTACCTAGTTGGGTTATTAAATTTGGTTAAATTATTAAAATTAAATTGTTTTAAAATATATTAGATAATCAATACTTTTTTTCTAATTTCTACTGACCTCACTATTCACTGGCAATAGATATGAGTTGGCAGCTACTATGTATCAGTGTATGCCCAAAGACTGGGCTTAGCCTGCAGCATACTTAGGCTCAGTTCAGCTCTGGTTCTTAATACTTTCCATTAATGGGTGCTGTCATTATTCCCAATCTCTTATTTTTCCTCAAAGTATTTATTTATTATCTGTGTCCCTCATAAAAAAAATATGAGGGCAGGATGATGCATGTATTATCACTGAGCACCTAAACTTAATGCATTGTGCCTAGAGAAAAGTAAATAGGATACAACTATTTATAATATGGATATAATTATTGAGTTAATTAATTAATGAATAGATGGATAGATAAATATTTAGGTGGGTGGACAGATGTATGGATGAATAGATGGATGAGTCAATGACTACATAGAATAAATTTTTGCAGTGAGAGGAATTTTCACCCAGATAGCTTTGATTTCCAATCAAGATTAAGATTCTATGATTTTCTGTGTCTGGCCATATTAGGGAAAATAATCCTTCCCATTTGTATACTTCTGTATGATTTTTTAGTACTTCCAAATCCATTGTTTTATGTAATTTATGTAATATCATTGATATAACCAGAATAGACATCATTTTCATTTTCATTATTAGGAAAGGAAGATTCAAAAGCTAATTAGTTAGAAAGGAAGTACAGAACTTTGTGATCTTAATTCCCAATTAAATGTTTATTCTGTTTTAAGTCCCATAAACAATCAACCAGGCCATTTAACCCCATCCACATAAAAATACTGATATCATATATGGATCTAACTTCCAAATTCTGGTTTAAACTGAAGATCAAAATCATTAGGTTGTACATGAGAAATTAATATAATATTGTATGTCAACTGTAACAAAAAATAAAATGTAAAAATAAATAAATAAAAACTGGAGACCAGTTTGTACAAAACCCCAAAGGCTGGAACTAAGCCCAAGGAAGTCTGCGTGTGGAGTGGAGGCATCAGTGACCTCTGTGACCTTGTTCCAGGGCATTCCTCTATTCTTGGGCCAGGAATTATTCCCCACTTAGAGATAGTAACATACTATTTTTAGGATTAGAGAAAGACAATGTGTATAAAATACCTGGATCAGGAAACTATGGCTCTCCAAAAAGTTCAAAGTCTAAAATTATAGTATCTACATTTGATCTTAACAGATCTTAACAAGCACCCTGGCTTCTCTGAGAGACACATTGGGGAGAAAAGCTGAACCACTTACCCCAAATCTTAGAAAGAACTTTGGAGATGGGTCCAGGAGACACTTTCCAAACTAGTAGTCAGCCTTGTAGAGTCTGTGTTTATCTCATCCCTTGTTTTCTTTGAGAACTCTCCCAATGAATGTAAACATTGGGCATTAGACTTGCTTACACTGCCTTTGCTTTGTTTTGTTGTTCTCTTTCTTTCTTTCTTTCTTTCTTTCTTTCTTTCTTTCTTTCTTTCTTTCTTTCTTGCTTTCTTTCTTTCTTTCTTGCTTTCTTTCTTTCTTGCTTTCTCTCTCTGTCTCTCTCTCTAGTAGGGGTGTCGAACTCAATCAGAGAAGGGGCCAAAACCTAAAATCCAGCCTAAATCGCGGGCCGAATGGTTTACTGAACAGTCATAAACTGTCATTGTGATGGAAACGCAGCGGAGTGCAGTGATGACAGCGCGGTGCGGGCCACATTGCAAGGCCTGGCGGGACGGATTTGGCCCGCGGGCCTTGTGTTTGACACATGTGCTCTAGAGAGAGAGAGAGAGAGACAGAGAGAGAGAGAGAGAGAGAGAGAGAGAGAGAGAGAGAGAGATATTCTACACAATTTAAAACAAGTTGATCTAGGACTCCTTTTTATTTGAAAAGACAACCACTGAATACTTTCTTTCTTTCTTCCTTTCTCTCTCTTTCTCTCTCTCTCTCTCTCTCTCTCTCTCTCTATATATATATATATATATATATAGAGAGAGAGAGAGAGAGAGAGATAGAAATATATATATATTATTATATATTATATATTATATAGATATTATCTAGATATATATTATATATTGTATATATTATATATAATATATTATATATTGTAGATATTATAGATTTTATATTTTATAGATATTATATATATTATATTATATATTATATATTATATATATTATATATTATATATATTATATATATTATATATATTATATATATTATATATATTATATATATTATATATATTTTATATATTATATATATTATATATATTATATATTATATATTATATATATTATATATATTATATATTATATATATATATTCTACACAATTTAAAATAAGTTAATCTAGGACTCCTTTTTATTTGAAAAGACAACCACTGAATACTAACATTTTCAGAAAGACAGTTTTCTGTATCTTTGAGGGAAATCAGCCCTCAAATCCCTTTCCAGCAGGATGTTGACATCCAGTCCTCACACCCACTGGGGAAGAGGCACTTCCCCCATCGCACCCCTTCTCCAGTTAATACCAACTTATCTATGATGTCTGATTGTGTTAAGCTTTGCTTCTCAAGAGATGGTGTTCTGCATTCCCAGCATCTGCACCTTAATTAATTTATATATTTGAACCCCTTTTGGAGGCATTTGTTTTTCGTCATTATAATTAAGTTATCTGCAAGCTGCTATTCTAGGTACTGGGCAGCTTCCTGATTTTCCTTTCATAGAAAAATCACTCCACAAAATTTGATCCAGCCCTGCAGAGTAGCAATTCTTACAGGAATCTTTACTGTTTGTACTCAAGGGTTTTGGAATATGTTTATTTTCTTGCTGTTATTATTTCAGTGCTTGGTTTCTAAAGTAACCCTAGTTGTTATGGATTACTAACCACCATAAAGTGTTTCTATTGAAACCTCCTGGTGAACATATTAGCCAGATCTTCATTTTCAACTTTATTCATAAATAATCATCAAGTACTTATTACATTACATTTAGAGAAGAAATAGGAAAAGGGAGAGAAGGAGGAGGAAGAAAAATAGGAGGAGGAGGAGAATACATATCTTAAATATCTTCTTAGCCTTCATGCAAAATTGGCTTACGTTAAGTTTCTCTTAGCAAGATCTTCCTCAAGAAAGCTTCATGAACCTGGCCAACATTGCTCAGTGGTTGAGCATTGATCTACGAACCAGGAAGTCACAGTTCAATTCCTGGTCAGGTCACACACCTAGGTTTTGATCTCCATCCCCAGTCAGGGATGTGTAGGAAGCAGCCAATCAATGATTCTCTCTCATCATTGACGTTTCTATCTCTTTCTCCCTCTCCCTTCCTCTATGAAATCAATAAAAACATATATTTTTAAAAGAAAACTTCACAATATTGACTGTCTGAGTATAAATCCAAGTTGGTCTTGGACTTAACTGCTCCATAAAGTGCTCACACATGGAAAGAAGCTGCTCTGTGTCAATGGGTGCATTAGCACATATATGGTAGCATTAGGTGCTTAAGGATGTGTATAAGGGGCTGCTGTGGATAAATGATGACTTTAGCCAACAGCAAAAACTTATTCATCTCTAATTTATATGAAAATGAAGCAACTGACATTTGGCTCAGCTGATTGAGCACATGGTGGTTTTAAATCTCATCGCAATATATTAGTGTTCACCAAGGCTTCTTATAAGAGTTGGATGTATGAACATGTGCTGATTTCAAGTGACAAGAATTCTACACTCATAGTTTCATAAAAGATACACTAAATGGATCCTATAACACAAATGTTATTATTGTTGTTTTCTTTACCTCAGCTAATGGTTCTTGGCCTTGGATCAGACTATCAGAACACAGTGCCCGTGTCTGCTTTTCTGGACCTAACTGATGGGGCTATTCACAATATAATATCATGAAAAGCTTTCCAAATGATAGCAATTAGCAACAACAAAGAAGCCGAATTGTGCAGATTGCAGGTGATCTTCCCCCACAGTGACAGACACTGAATGGCCTCAGAGATATTGTAAGTGGCTACTTGGAGATGATGCAGCCCAAGATACAATGCTAAACTGCCCTGCTGGATTCCATGTGCTGAATGCAGCATTAGAGCAATCTCAATAGCAACTGTCCTTATTAATTATAAGAAACAACTCTTATTCTAATACCACTAATTAAAATTATGAATTGCGTGGACCAAAAAACAGTCATTTTGGCAGGATACCAATTATCTCTGTTGGTTCATGTAAATCCCGCCTAGAGGCAGGTAAACAGACTAAATTGCCTTTTTAAACTCTTCAAGCTCTTATAATTTTTAATAACTAATATACAATTGGACAGTTTGATAAACTTGAGGGAAAATTTATGTGCTTCAAAACTGTGTAAAAACAATTTTCTCTTTTTACGAAAGAAAAGTGGCTCTGCCAGTAAGAATCACCAGAGTGGAAAGCTTCTCCGTAAAAACACATCATTCAGCAGAAGACGAGCACCATATGATTTCACTCATATGTGCAATCTAATGAGCAAAAGAAACTCCAGACAAAATGCAAATACTCTCATAGGCACAGAGAACAGACTGACAGCTATCAGAGGGGAAATGGTGATGGGGTTGGGTGAAAAAAAGTGAAGGGATTAAGCAAAAAATAAAATAAAAAAATCACACACACACACACAAACACAAGTTATAGTCAGACAACTTACCAGAGAAGAAGGGAAGTAAGGGGAATAAGGAAGGTAGAAGACGGTAAAGGGGGGATAACTGGTGATGGAAGGAAACTTGACTTGGGGTAGTGAACACACAATACAAATGATGTATTATAGAATTGTACACCAGAAACCTGTATCATTTTTATTCACCAATGTCACCCTAATTCATTCAATAAAAACGTCATTCTTTTACCTCATCTCAGATTCACCAACATACAAATGTATAGCCTGAACTGTACATTAACTTTCATATTGATTTCCTATTAGTGAATATTTTTGAGCAGATGGCAGGTGTAGTTATAGGTTATCTATCCATCTCTGGATTTCTTTTATTTTTTTAATGTATTTTATTGATTTTTTTTTTTTTTACAGAGAGGAAAAGAGAGGGATAAAGAGCTAGAAACATTGATGAGAGAGAAACATCGACCAGCTGCCTCCTGCACACCCCTTACCAGGAATATGCCTGCAACAAGATACATGCCCCTGACAAGAATCGAACCCAGGATCCTTCAGTCCACAGACTGATGTACAATCCACTGAGCCAAACTGGTTTCATCCATCTCTGGACTTCTTAAAATGGGGACATGCCCGGTATTCACTTTATATTGCCCATGATAACATCTGTCTATCTGTCTATTATCTATCTATCTACCTATCTATCTATCCATCCACCTAAATATCCATCTAGAGGTAATTTAAAATAACAAGTAGATGAATACAGAATAAAAATATAGAAAACACATAGTCTCCATAATATAATAAAATAAATTTTTGAAAAATTTTTACTGATTTCAAAGAGGAAAGAAGAGAAAGATGGAAACATCAACTATGAAAGAGAATCATAGATCGCTGCCTCCTGCATGCCCCCTGCTAGGGACCAAGCCCACAACCTGGGCATGTGCCCTGATCAGGAATCAAACCTTGACCTCCTGGTTCATAGGTCAGTATTCAACCACTGAGCCATGCCAGGCAATAAAAGGCATTTTACACAGTTTTTCTATTTTAGGATTTATTTTTTATTATTATTTTTTTTACTTTCTAACATTCAGAGAGTCATTGATTCTTGGAGTCAGAAAGCCCTCTATGATGATTGAGAATGAAGAAAGAGAAATTCAGGAGATGTAAAAACCTGCCAGATTCATAGCTTCTCACTGGCCTGCTGGAACTGGAAAGCATTTTAATTTGACCATCTTGCCTATAATTATGTCAATGGTATATCACTCACAAGAGGAAGTCAAAGTTAGTTAAACATCTCTGTCCTAACGGGAAGATTTTCTATTTTAACATGGTTTGCATAGCATGAAGTGACACAATCTTTGAGGAAGGTTTCAAACTATCCTTCATGATTGCGATCCCAATCAAGATGGCCAGTGGAAGCCCAGAAAATCAATTAAAGAGCATCTGACCCAAACTGAGACCACAGGGGGAGGGCAGGAAGAGCTAGTGCTAATGGACAGAGAGGGCTAATCTTGACCACTTAATTGCTGTCTGTTTAATCCTAACCCCCTGTTCCTGATGATGAGACATTTACTCTCCTCTGGTTTCATTAGCTTGAATGGTCTTTCAACAATCAAAAGTTGTTTTCTTTGATAATGAAACCCTTTGCTCATCATTATTTCATTACTGTTTTGGTTTTTATTTCATAGTATTCAAGATTATGTGTGATATCATCTCATTAATTCATTGCTGGCAGGAGCAAATACTTGGAGATGTATAATTATGATGACTTTGGCACAAATCTTTGGCAGAAACTGGGGGATTCTGTCTGTAATTCAAAAGTATCTGTGCCTGTGGAAATCCTTCAGAAACCAAGTCACCAAATTACTTCTAATTGCTTTTATTATGTTGAACACTCTTCTACCCAAAGAAGTACATGTAGTATTACAAAGGACATTAAAATGGCTATGGCCAGATGGCTATCCAAATATTTTTCAAGTGTTCTAAAGAGCATTATTGTGCAAAACATAGGCGGCCGAGGCTTTTAACTGCTCCACTGCATCCCTAACAGCCACGGATTCTCAGTTGGGAGACAGGCTCACAGAAAGCTCTTACAAACATTGATTGCCTCACCCCAAAGTGCAAATATCAAAAGCTCCTCTGTGGTGATAATTGCTAGCAGGGGAGCTTTGGGCATAAAAATGAAAAAGACTGACTCTGGGCAGCAATCTGAACCACATTTATGAAAACACATAAAGTTTTATCCTATAAGCTGACAGCTTTACTCAACCAATAGGAACAATCTCCAAATAGTTAGGTAAGATTAAATGGCCTCATCTCCCCATTGTATATGTGTCTTCAGGAATACAATTAGCAATGACAACCCAGGGATTTGTCATGGCTGAGCTAATGGTAGGATAAACCTTGTGAGCAGTCCTAAAACTCGAAACATAAATGAATGCAGTAAAACACCAAAAATAAGAATAAAATGTCTTTGAACTTCATACCAAATTATATAATGTGCATCTCATAATCAATTCCCTCCATTCAGCATCACACAAACTCCATAAAAACCATGTTAAATAGTTGTATGAGCTATTATGAGGATGCTAGATACAGGTAGTTTCTTAGGTATTTAAGATCTAAGCTGATTATTGAATTAAACTGTGAGAGTTCAGCGAATCAGAGAAGCCAAAGAATTTACATATCAATGCACTTTATCCCATCCTCCTGTTTCAAAGGTAAAGATAGCCTGCTGCTAACTTTAGTATAGTAAAATTTGGATTAGGAGAATAACTCTTCAAGAAGTATTTTCACACATTACATCACTTTTTACCTATTAAAATAGCTTATTTTCCATTTAAAAGTGTGTAGATTTTGCCCCCCCCCCCCACATCACTATGATAAGAGTTCTGAGAAAATTCTGCTGCAAGATACAGAATTAGAATTGGCCTTTCATTTGGTTAGCCAATGTGTATTCATTAAGTTTCTCTTTCTTTGTGGTTTTCCAGAGATATGGGGAGATAAAGAAAACAAAAGATACAAGGCTGCCCTATAGAATCTCCAAGGCTAATTGAGATCATATGGCATGAAAAAGGGAAGAAATGGTGAACCATTTATACAACTCTTTTGATAAGAAAAATGCAAGTAGAGCCATACTAAGTAAATCCTCTACTGTCTATTTTTTTGCTGTGGCATTTGCCTCCATTCCCAAGTCTGTAGCATCCTCACAAATATATTGCCATCCTTTAACATCCTATAGGCGCTCCTGTTTTAATATTTGGCATTAACAAAAAACACTTACAAATACCAGTATACAATATGATTTATATATCTGCAAAGACCAGATAAATGGCCTCAGTCTACTGATTTTCTAAAATAATTCTTCTCTCTTCTTTATTTTAGAAAGAGAAGCCAATTTACATATTGTCTTAAATTTATCTGGCTTTTAACAATACTTTTTTAACTCTTGCAATAAGACTTCAAAAATTATTTCAGTGCATTCCTGGCTTATACAGAATGGTGACACAACATATTTTTAATATATTTTCATTGATTACAGAGAGGAAGAGAGAGGGAGAGATAGAAACATCAATGATGAGAAATAATCATTGATCAGCTGCCTCCTGCACACCTCCCACTGGGGATCAAGCCTACAAACCAGGCATGTGCCTTTGACCAGATTGAACCAGGGACCTTTCAGTCCAAGGGCCAATGCTCCAGCCGCTTGAGCCAAACCAGCTAGGGCTAACACTTGCTATTTTAAATCTGTTCCTCAATGCTGTTCTAGGTTCTTCCACCAGGCTGGTGTAATTTGAAAATTTCCAGGCTGCCTTCCTGGACTGGAAATGAGAGCTAGTGGGAAAATAATCCTTGACTTCCACTACCACTGACAGTGCCAATAGTCCCTAAACTTATTCCCCATCCCTCTTATCTCTCCCAATTGGAAATGATGACTTTGCAATTTGAAACCAGAATATACACGTCTCAAAGCTTCCTTAAACATTGTATTTGTGGACTTGTATAGCTGACCAAAGTTAAAAAATATATTGTTATATGGTTTGTGTAACTTTTAATGCTTGTCAATATTTACATTTATTCTGACACTTGGAAATGACAAATTCTACTACAGCTGCATCTTTTATATTGCAGACCATTTGCAGTAAGTATTTTTCTATATGGATCTTGCATAAAATAATGATGAAATGCTTATCTTTTAGTGACTGAATGACTTATTGCTGAGAGGAAGGCAATTCACACACAACAACAACAACAACAACAACAAAATGGAGGTTATTTTATTTTGCCATTGAAATATTAAATTGAGACATAATTTTTTTTCTATATGTCTTAATTTTTTCTGTCATTGCTAAGAAGTATACGTTTTGTATATTTTACTATTATGGACGTAATTATTTCATTTTTTTTTATTTGGGGTGGGGACAGCATACTTGAGTAAAAGGAAAAAGTCTAAGAGCTCCATGCTTTATGTACATAATAAGGAAAATTCTTAGCACAACTGTGGGACATAGACTTAATTACTAAATAGCAATACTCTGGAACAGTGCCTCCAGGACCTAAGGAATGGTATTCTTCCCTTAGGTTGCAGGCACTGACCTGCATAGGCCCTGCTGCTGGATGTTGGTGAATGCTTAGACACATCTGAGGGCTGCTTAGACAGCTGCATCTGCACAAAGAACTGTGGGCCTCCTGGCCATCAATTCACCCCAGAGAAAAGGGGTCCCACCCATGGTGCTAGGATGAGAAATCTGGCTGAAGGGGGATCATTCTCAGTACAGTCTGTGTCCACGCTGATCTTTTCCTGACCACAGCAACCCAGGAACCCATGTAGAGATATCATGTAGAGGTGGGACTACAGGTAAATCTTGAAAGAATCATGTTCCCCCCAAACCCTAGATGACCTGAAATCCATGCAGATCACTTTTGTAATGTATCGTAATTTCCATATATAAAAGGGTGGCTGGCATGCCTTCTTGTTCTTCCTTTCTGGCTATAGAAAACCACTCTGTCAAGCCTAAGGCTCAAAGGTGGGAGCCTGTAGCTGCTTTTGGGTAGGGACCATTGGCTCTCAGAGCTGAGCACAAGAAGAACTGTCAGGCTGGTGACAGAAATATGCCACTTCGCAGGTTGGCCAGGTCAAGCAGCAAAAGGCACACACCTCTTAGGGTCTCCCAGAAATGCATGATATATGTTTTGTTTCCACATCAGAAAGAGGCAGGAGCTACAAGCACATGTGACTATGGGCCACTTGTGTTCCTGGTGTGGCTGAGCACCTCATATAGTAGCTCTTACTGCACTAACAGGATGTAGGGTGAGCCAGACACAGCCAGCTGGTGTGTTCCAGGCCTTGCAATGAGAGGGCCCATTCAATGAACTAAAATTCAGTATTCCATATAGCAAATGGGATAACAGGATTCACTATGAAGCCTTCTCCTGGTGAACATAACAAGATTAGAACTAAGAACCAAATGCTGCCTTAGTGTTAAGGAGATTTTAATAAAAGAGAGCTTGGTCAATGACATTAGTAATCATTATTAAATCAAGGGAGATTGTGTTTAGATGCCAGTAAGCACTTTGCAGCTAGCAGGATATGATGCACAGGAACTGGGATAGTCACCCAGGAATGTAAACTCTGGAGCAGTCTCGGGACTTCTCCACAACTACTCACCCACACCAACCTCTGACACCACCAGGCAGCACCTGGAGTTTTTGTTAGTTTGATTGCGTACAACTCGAGTCATCCTGTGAAGTCTTACAAACTTCACAGTGATTACTTCTAAGGTGGCACCACTCCCAGTACCAGGTGAGAAGAAGAGGCTCTGGCCTTCTGAAACAAGGGCATTATCAGTAATTCTCAAGTCACAAAACAAGCCCTCAAACCCAGCTCTTCAAACCCCAACCTTTTGTCTAGGGCTCCACCTCTTAAAGTGTAGTTCCAAATAGTAGCCAAGTGGCATTAGATTATCACAAAGGCCCCAGAGGTAAGAAAAAGCTGAATGAAAAAAAATACTTGGAAAAAAGTTTCACCTACATCTTAAGGAAGTTCATCTATCTCAAACAAACAAATAAAACACAGGTTTTTAAAAACTCATTAAAATAATTCTATTTTATCCAAAGAATATGTAGCTGTTTGTTTCTGTACATTTCCATGTAATTTATTCCATCATGCTCAGCTTATTTTCCATTGATAATTCTTATTTTGGAATTTGTGCTCATCTGTGTACTCTCCACTGGGAATTTTTTCTATCCTCATTATTTTTCCTGTAGCCTAAAATTCCACACTTTAGAGCACAACTTTTCATAATATTATAGGTGTAGAGCTTCAGTTTCCAAGGGGGGGGGGGAGAAAACACACCAACAAAAAAACAAAACAAAACAAAGAAACAAACAAAAAAAAAAACAGCCAAGGGTAAGAATCTCTCACACCATCCAGTATAGAAAAAAAGATCATAGAAAACACTTTAAGATACTTATCAACTTTCCTAAGCATTTGAAATAAGAGGTCCTTCACATTTAGTTAACATCTGTTCAATAAACTCTCTGAAATGTTCTGCCCTCTAGACAGACCTGCATGCACCAACTGCACTTAAAGATAAGTGTTTTAAAACTCCAGCATCTTGCAATGATAGGAAATTAGAAGCCTATAACCAGAAGTTTTTGTGAAACTATTTTCTTAACAGACTTTAACAGAAGTAAGCATTACTCTTTCTAAGAGTACCATTAAAACATTCTCAACAATAAGGATTTTAAAAATAAATAAATAAATAAATAAATAAATAAATAAATAAATAAAATCAGGATGTAATTCTTGTTGCAGGTACTTTCAGGCAAAGTGCCCAGGCAGATAAAATTGGGAGGATATGGTCTTCTGTAACAAGGAGAAAAGCCACCCTAGGCTAAAACATTATAAATATAAGTAGGATATTTGAATAAACCAAACCAAAAGTGAGAATACCCAGATCTATTCCAAATGGAGCCTTGGACTTGCACAGAGACTTGGGTCTTCTTATCCACCACAGTTCTCCCAAGGTTCTTTGCCACTTATCACTGCTGGCTTGAGGTCTGGTGCAATTCCTCCTCAGGGCACCCATCACTGCTCCAAAAAATCTTCCCATTCCAATGGTCTCAGAGGCTGATGGAGTTAAGAGAATAAGTTAAATCTGATTATGCCTTGACCCAGTGCTATCCTGTGCCCACCTGTTGAACTGTCTGCTAATCATACTTGTTTGCAAATTTAACAAAAGGCATTGGAAGGGGTGATTGGGGTCTCTGGGCTCTAATGCATGTGTGCCACTTATTTAGCAGGACTGCGTCAACTGGCAGGAAGCTCACCCAGTGGACAGCAGCAGTGTTGACTATTCTTCCCGTGTTCAGTGAAGATCAAGGGGCTCCTTCAGAAGCTTTCTACACTGTGCTGAGGCAGGGGCTGGGAACCACTGTTTTGCACGTTGTCAATATTTAGAAGGCCCACAATGCCTTGCTATTTAGCTAGGCAGCAGTAACCATGGTCCTAATGATTGGCGTTCATCCATTCATAATTCTAGCGTCCTTGAGATGCAAAACTGTATACTGTCTTTTGACTATTAACAGATTATTTTAAAAGCTATGTATCACTCAATTTGCTTTAGATTCATCTTGAATAATTCCTTAAGGAGGGGAAGCAAAGAAGTAAAACAATATTTGCAGTTAAAGTCTGTAAAGTCCCTCATTGGGCTAACAGGAGAGATATGTAGGCATAAATTGTTCAAATGAATTTAATTCCTGTTTAAAGGGCTTCTGCCTAAATCCCTCTCTTATCCCTAAAGCAAGCTAAATTTACCAAAGACATTCAGAGAATTTGACATGTAAAATCCTTCTTAAAGAGAATTCCTGTTTGCAATAATAGGATTGTAGGAGAGAGAGATAGAGAGACAGACCAAGAGATCAAGAAAGACAGGGATCCCTTGGCCTGGTTGGTGTGACTCAGTGGGTGAGAGTCAACCTGTGAACCAGGAGGTCATGGCTCCATTCCTGTCAAGGCACATGCCCATGTTGTGGGCTCAATCCCTTTTGTGGGGCATGCAGAAGGCATCCAATCAATGATTCTCTTTCATTGTTGATGTTTCTAACTCTTCCTTCCTCTCTGAAATCAATAATAAACATTTAAAAAAAAAAAGGTAAGACAGGGATGCCATATATTTGAGTACTGTGCATACAGTAGTATTATTTTTTTGTATCTTCACCTCAAATGAGAGGGCTTGGACTTCCTGGGAAATTTAGTGTAGAACCAAGAGGATAAGCTGGACAAGCATTTAGAACACTTTGCCAGAATCTCACTTTTAATGATGCAACCACAAGAGTGTGGGTTTATAATTAGGAACAGAACAGATGGTGAAGACTTCATTTAAAGTGTTCATTAAAATAACCTACACTGCCAAGTGACCGTTCCCTGCTCTGAGGCTGCCGCTTGGTTGAAATGCACTGCAGCGAGATGAGCTGTAGGAGAGGAGCTCTGCAGTGCCGAGTGCAGCATAATTGTTTCCCCATTGTCTGCCAACTTCCAGACCTGTGCAGCTGGAGCCTAAATACAGTTACAGAACTGCCAAAACTCTCTTCAAATTTTGTGTCAAGAAACACAGCTCCCTAGACTGTTAGAGGCAGCTTCTTTGAAAAACCCCAGTTATCTCCCTTTGGGGTATACCCACCCCTGAATGTGGCTGGACTTAATAACTGGCTTCTGAGAAATACAGCAGACAGAAATATTGGTATGTCATTTCTGAGATTAGGTTGCAAGAACACTGCTTCCATCTTGGGTCCCATATCTCACCTGTCTGGCGGGAAGCCAGCTGCCATGTGGTAAACTGCCCTATGGAAAGTCCAGGTGCAAGGAACTAATGTCTCTGGTCCACAGGCAGAGAAGACCTGAAGCCACCAAGAGCCACATGGGAAAGGTGGAAGCAGATCCTCCCCTGGTCACACCTTGGTGTCTGCCTTTGAAGAGACTGAGCAGAGGCACCCAACTAAGGCACATCCAGGTCTCTGGCTCTCAGACACTGCAAGACAATTAATGCTGTTGTAAGCATTAGCAGTTTTTATACAGGAAAGTTGACACTCTACAGAATGATGCAGGATGTCAGAAATTGAAGGCTTATTTCCAAGTATTTAGTGGGCAAATTGCTCACTTTCCCCCACTACCATCGTTTTATGTAATTATAGTTGAGCAGTAGGTTCCTGGAATCTCAATGAGAACATAGGATGAAAGACCTTGTCAAAATATTCAATAGTAATATATTTGGTTGAACTTTTACACATAATTAAAATGTCAAATTTATCTAGAAAAGTAAAACAGACTGGTTATCTTTAGAATAGGTTTTCAGGAATCATGTGTTATCATACCTATATAACTGTGGATGGATAAATGTGTGAATGCGTACAGGGGTGCATGCGTGACTCACATGTCAACACAGACCTATTTTGGGGAAAATACGCTGGATTCCTTTCCTGAATTTGCTCTATATAATTTATGAGTCACAAGTGCATCAATAATTTTCTTTTTTTATAGACATACTATACCTCATTTTTGGAGTACCAGAAAAATAAAACTCACCTGGCTTCCTTTTTATCTTACTATAGGCTCCTTGTGAGACTGTTTTGTTTTCTTGTTCCCCTTTTTCCAATATCTTTCCTTAGAACTGTTCTCTTTGGTCTGTACATTTTCTCTTTAAGTGACCTCATCTACTCCAATAGTTACAATTGACTCTGGAACACATGGGGGTTAGGGGTATCAATTCTTCCACAGTTGAAAATCCCCATATAACTATTTACTCACCCAAAACTTAACTACAGTTTCTCAATGTACATAGGGCATTGGTTTCAGGAGTTCCCTACTCCCCCTACCCCTCCAGGTACTAAAAATTTATAGATGTTCAAGTCTCTTAATTCAATGACATAGAACAATGCATAGAATTGGTCCCCATCCTCAGATAGCTAACCTAAGATGGAAAATACATACTGTTGCCAAAACCGGTTTGGCTCAATGGATAGAGCATCGACTTGGGGACTGAAGCGTCCCGGGTTCGATTCCGGTCAAGGGCATGTACCTTGGTTGTGGGCATATCCCCAGTAGGGGTTGTGCAAGAGGCAGCTGATCGATGACTCTCTCTCATCGATGTTTCTAACTCTCTATCTCTCTCCCTTCCTCTCTGTACAAAATCAATAAAATATATTTAGAAAAAAGAAAATACATACTGTTTTTGATCTGCAGTTGGTTGAATCTGCAGATTAAAAACCTGCAGATAAGGAGGGCAAAGTGTATATTTATTTTTTAAATCCACTTGTAAGTGGACCCACAGAGTACAAACCCATGTTTTTAAGGGTCAACTGTACTATATAAACTGAAAACCTTCAAATGTGCATATTCTGGCCTGAGCTCTAGACTCACACATCCTGACACCACCACTTGGATATCTAGACAATATTCAATTCAAAACATCCAGAGCCAAACTTTTGATTTTTCTGCCAAGGTTTCTTAAGTTTCTCACCTTAGTAAATGATATGCTCATTTATAAAGTTGTTCATGCAGGTAACGGGAGGATATTTTTGACTCCTGAGTCCTATATACAATCTATAGCATATTTTATTGGCTCTATCAGAAGGCATGTACCAAATGTGACCCCTCTTTACCAGCTCTACTATTACCAAGAAAGGCTACCCACCCATGCCTTACATCTATACCAGCGTTTTTCAACCGCTGTTCTGCGGCACACTAGTGTGCCGCGAGATGTTGCCTGGTGTGCCGTAGGTGCAGACAAGACAAGAATTTTATAATTTTTCACTATTTTGTTTACTTAATATTTCATAATAAAGTAATTATAAAATACTTTCTTTGTGTTTATTTGATTTCTATTCAAGAGAATTACTTTATATATAGTCAATATAGGCACAGAGTTAAATTTTTTAACATTTTCTAATGGTGGTGTGCCTCGTGATTTTTTTCATGAAACAAGTGTGCCTTTGCCCAAAAAAGGTTGAAAAACACTGATCTATACTACTCTAATGGCCTCCTAACCATGCTTAGTCTATTTTCCATATGGTACCCAGAATGATACTTTAAAAACATAAATAATATTATGTCATTTATTTGCTCAAAATCCTCCAATATCTTCCCATTACATCTAAAATAAAAAGCAAATGCATGTTAATATATTTATCAGTCTTATTTCAACCAATAAAAATGGTCCAAAAATGGAATAATTGAAGATAATGTCATGTGTAAAGTAGAATGTAGACAGGGAAATAACTAGGTGTGATGACCCATGCTTTTGTATTAACCAGGACAGTGGTAAAAGGAAAAGAAGGCATTGATTTTTTTTTTACGCCAAATTAATTATATTTGAAACTATAAAACAGGAGGCAGAAACAAGGTTATGATTAAAATACACTTTAGATGTGCATTTCTTACAGGTTATTATTTTCTATTTTCTTTTACAATGAAGCACAATAGGTTTTACATTAGAAGTTTAAGGATTTACACATTTTGAGCCCTAATGATGAACCTTACTGCTATGTAGCTCTGATGGCAATCCAAGTCTCTTTGGGAAGAAAGGCATCCTTTATTCACTCATCTCCAAATCCTTGTTTTGTTTAGCACCTACAACTTTTTAAATTGGGGTTGCACATGATTCATAGACATTCTATAAGGGTAGGATGGACATATACTGAGTGGTCAGATTATTATGATCTCTGAACACATAATAATCTAGCCATCAGTGTATATCCTATATAATAGAAGGCTAATATGGGCAGTGTCCCCTCGACCAGGAGTTCGACCAGCAGGCAGGCCAGCCAACTGCCTATGTTCCCTCACCCTGGCAAGGCTGGCCAGACTTCACCCATGCACAAATTCATGCATTGGGCCTATATATACTGAGTGGCCTATATATACTATATATACTGATTATGCGATCAGAGATCTTAATCATCTGGCCACTCAGTGTACACTTGATAGATGAAGTCATCAATAGTTAAAGAACTGAGTCTTAGAGTGTATCTAAAATCACTTAGTTAATTCATGATCAACCAGGACAACTGATATATATTGAACAACCAGGACAACTGATATATATATATTCTATATATTCTATGTTAGACTAAGGTAATCTGGTTTCAATTTCCCATGAGGTGGAAATATTAAATGATGACTAGAAATTTATCCAGAACACTGAGGAATTTGGACCCTGGCAACACTCAGCATTTTCCAGTGAGGTTATTTAGCACAAACAACAACAGTGAGAGTGAGTAAAGGAAGACCAATCACAGCCTAGTGCCAGCTATCTGGAGGTAACTATACCCAGAAAGAAATACAAACACTGGAAGAGGAGAGGAGTCCTCAGTGATGGTTATTTTCGACTGGCCTCCCACTTCCAATCTCCAATTGGCTTTTGTGCTGTTCTTTGTCATGCTTTCACCCTGGGCTTTGACCTTGTTGACAATCATCACTTAGGCACTCAGACCAGGACCTTGGATGGATTCAGCCAATGGAAAGTAAAGCAAATGCGGGAGGAGAACATCAATGTTTCTTCTCTGCTTCCTCCATACACAGTTCAGAATTGCATCTCCGGCAGACAACTGTCCTTCTGTGACTACAGCTCCTGCTTGGGTTGTTCATCCATCCTATAAAGATCCAGGACCTGGGATCCTCCTGGACTCCAAGAGCACATTTTTTCTCTCTAAAACAGCGACAGCGTGTTGGTATTGTTAGTCTCCATACCCTCACCATCCTCTCCTATTTGCCCTCTTAACCCTCCCATGCCTCTTCTAGTCCCTGCTGTGTAGAGACTCTTCATTTATACCAAACAGCAAATCCTTTTTCCTGCCATAGTCCTCACTAATGTGCATTGTTAGTTCACACATAAACTTTGTATTGAATTAAATATTCTGAAGAAGGGAATTTCCCAGGAAATATAATCATCAATTTAAATGCATGCTATATTAAAGATATGAGACAAATTCTGTCCGTGGATGTTCTCATTGTTCTTACTCTTGCAGCACTTGAATGCCAGAAATGCATGGAATCATTTTTTGTCGCAAATATATATATATTTTTTTTCTTCCTTTTCATAAGGAGGCTTTTTATTTATTCACTCTTGGTTAGAACTACAGGGTATGGAACACTTGGTGTCCCTGAGGCAATCTCTTTGTCCTTGTATTACAATTAGTTAAAGGCATTTTAAATAATGGTTTTCTCTGTACTCAGGCCTCTGTTGCTATTGATAATTTTGATATTCCATTAGAACTTGCCTTATTGGAATCTGTTTATAATAAAACAGAATAATAAATATCATGTCACTTGTGTGTATGTAGATTTTTTTTGAGAGAGAGAGAGAGAGAGAGGAAAGAGAGAGAGAGAGAGGAAGAGAGAGACCACATGTTTCTACTACTGCATCAACTAAGCCTTTATTGTACCATTTTCATTTCCTGTTGCTTCAAAATCACTAGCCCTGAAAAGGCTGGCAAGTTGCCTATCTGACGTTCTGTTCACAAGGAAAGCAGAGCCAGCGTTTCTGAAGGTCTGATTATGAGTGTGAGCAGCACTATGTATGAGAGAACAGGGAACTGGCATGGATACTGGTAGGGATGAAGAAACGTATTAAAGAGAAAACACAGTAGATAAGGAAAAGAGAAGGAGGACCCCATGTGAGTGAGTCTCATATCTGCTCTCCTGGGAGCAGGTAGGGAGGTGAAAAGGCAGTAATGAGGGTACAGAAATTTGTCAATAGCATCATGTACTTGAAAAGATGTGCAAGGTTGCAGTCTAAGCTCATAGTTAACACGAGCAGGCAGAGGTATTCGCAGATTTGAGGGCAGGGATTGATTTATTAAAGAAATCAGTACATTTATCCAGAGTTTCTTAGTTCTGGATTGTGCTGGTTGGGACCTGTGGTATCACTTAGCCTGGTCCTATATATTCCCTGCCAATTGATAAACAAAGCTAGAAGCTTGATCAAATTCAGGTTTGATTTTTGTCCTCACAAAACTACTTCAAAGGTGGCTCTCTGTCCTTCAGCCTGAAGGTACACAATGTCTGGTTTTCTTTCATTTTGTGATGTAAGCAGACATTGATGATCTATTCATCTTTTAGGGATAACACAATGATGATATTCTAATTCTAACAGTCTTCTTTAATTGATTAGCCATGGTACATCTGTATAGAAAATGTTCTTTGCTACTATTTGGAAGTCCAATTATACAGCTTGTGTGGGAAGACAGGATGGATGCTTGTGTTTTGTTTTTTGTTTTTTCCATTATTTACCTGTTTTCAAAAGAATGAGTTGGTTCCAAGCAACCTTCAACAGCGATCAGTAGCTTTCTTTTTTTCTTAGAATCTTTATGAATTCAAAGATGTAAGCACTTTTGATGTGTTTCAATCCATTGCAATTGTTATATTGATACTCAAAATGCCTCATCTTTGACTAGTCACTAAAGTTCTTTGAATGTGGTCCTGGTATCTTTGGCAACTTCTTTATTCTCTGGTGTGACAAGAGGATTGATTCAGTGTCATTTTGCATGCTTCTTGCCTAAGACCTGGAATTGTGATTCTCCATGGAATCGTGGCCTGTTTTGTATGAAATGATATTTAAGACTATAACATAATCACATTTTAATAGCAAACATATACAGTTATTTCTCAATTCTTTTTTTATTTTAGCAATGATTTATTGATTTACTACTGAAGATGAGACATGAGCTTTCACTTGAGTCTTCTTACCCTGCACCCAACAAAGCCAGAATAGCAATCTTGTTATGCAAATACATTCCATTGCTAAAACAACATTTTGTTTTCTCTTGAGTTAATAATTGCTTTGAATTTTTTCTACTACTTGATTTTCTGAGTTTTTATCTGTAATTGATCCCTAAATATTTCTCTCTAAATAGAAAGTTATCTCATTATATTCAAAGGTGTCAGGTAATTTGTCAATTTTTCTTATTTCCTTTCCCCTCCTTTAGATATCTTTCTTTTGGAAGCTATAACCTAGGCTGCTTTCTCCCCCCTGGTGCATTGTGGTCATCCTATTACTTACATACACATTGCCTTTGCTTTTTCTCCTTCTGGTAAATCCTGCTTGCTTGCTTGCTTTCTTTCTTTCTTTCTTTCTTTCTTTCTTTCTTTCTTTCTTTCTTTTTCTTTCTTTTTTTTAATATATTTTATTGATTTTTACAGATAGGAATAGAGAGTTAGAAACATCAATGAGAGAGAATCATCGGTCAGCTGCCTCTTGCACACCCCCTACTGGAGATGTGCCCGCAACCAAGGTACATGCCCTTGACTGGAATCGAACCTGGGACCTTTCAGTCCACATGCTGACGCTCTATCCACTGAGTCAAACTGGTTTCGGCAAACCCTGCTTTCTATATTCAACTACTTTATACTTTAAAAAAAGTCAGTCCTTGGTTTTGGTGCAGCATAAGAAAAATCCTCAGGGTAATATTTTTTTTTCAATTGTGAAAATCTCATCATTTGGCTGAACACAGAATTATAAATTGAAAATAATTTAAGTAAATTTTAAGGAATTATTTCATTGTGTCTTGAGTCTAGTGTTCATAACATTATGATTGTCCATTTTTTATTTGCATTTTTTTCTCTTTTTGTGTGCTTTACTGTCTTTATTATTTTTATTCTTTAATTTTACAATGGCATGCCTTCATTTTCATAGTGGGTACTTCATGGGACCTTTCAGTATGGTGGCTTAAGTCCTTGAATCCTGGGAATTACATTCCTTTGATAATTTCTCTTTCAGTTTCCCCTTTCTGAAACTTCTAACATTTAGATATTATGTATTCTGAAACTGACTTCTATTTTTGTTTCCATTGTTCTTTGGTTACTTACTTGCTTTGCCGTTTTATTCTACTTTCTGAGCAATTTGTTCAACTTTATTTTCCAAGCAGCCTATTGAATTTCTTTTTTATTTCTACCATAAGATTTTTAATATCCAAAAGATGGTTTTGCTCTCTGAATATTCCCTTTTTATAGCATACTATGCTTGATTCATGTTTATAAACTCTTCTCTCTCTAAAGTCATTGATTATAATGGGTTTTTACATAGCACTCTTTTTCCATCTTCTGCTTCTTCGAAGTCTTTTTTCCTGTTTGCTTATTCTATTCTCTGTGTTTCACAATAGGCCCTTTCACCATCTATCTTGATCAGTAGCTGTCTGTCTGTTTTTAAGAATGAGACATTGAAGCAGTTCTGGAACGCTATAGGCATTGCTTATAGAGTAGTGAGTTTTACTGAAGTTGAGGAGTCCTCCACTATCAGTTGCATTTGTCTAACTTATCTAGAAAGAAAGCTTCTCTGGAAAGAAGTCTCTTGCCTAAGCCACATGAAGGTAACAGGCAGCACACTGACAGTTTAATGCAGAGGGCTCTGGCTTCCCCACTCAGTGGGATGGACATTCACTTGATTCTGTGTTTTCAGTATGGCTCTCTGCTGAATATATCTGATAATCTTCAGTCCAGATAGGAAATCTCCAGTCTTCTGCTGAGGTGGAGGGGAGAGACTCTATGGGTCTAATTGTTTCTAATGCAAGTTTTCCACCCACACCCATTTTCAGGAGTACCAGAGCCTGTCTCCAATTTCTGATGTCTTCTGGAATTATACTGCATAAATTAGCTTATTTCCTGTTTTACAGACCATCCTACCTTGGATTTCTTATTTCTTATTTGCTTCTTCTAGGCTAGTACTTCTGCCTTCTTCTCCACATTCATAGTGAGCAATAATCTCTCTTTTTATTACTTCAAGTAGCATCTGAATGTCTATGATTTTTTGTTAGCCTGGGTCTACTGAGAAGCAGTTTATATATAAATTAAGAAATACAAGTGCAATGTCTTACCTTCCATTTTAACCTAGTCCTTTCCTCTTTAATCCTACATGAATCAAAAGAACTGCCAAAGGATACAGCATAGAAAGAAGTAAAACCAAGGAGGATGTGATTTCACCGGAGCAGGTACCATCAGCCAGCAAGTTCACTCTGAGAATTGATGCAGAATGAATAGCCTTGATGTCTCTGCCAACCTCCTGAGGCTATTCCATACTATTATTATGTTCCCTCACTGGGGGAGGAAGTGCTAGATCACTAGATCACATTGTTTTCCTTTGAGCCCAGGAATCATAGGTGTCAGTTAAAGTAACCTTTAAACCTAATATTGCACCATTTCTCCAATGTTATAGCTATTTTATGAAATAGAAAAATAAAATATTTTAAGCTGAAATTTTGGGGGGGAAAAGTAAAGGTAGCTACAGATTCATAAGATAATAAATGTTCTGTGGAAGAATTATGTTCTGTGTCTAATTTACTAATTTTATTGAGAGAACTGGAAATCTTCTGTATTTGGTCTTTTCCTTTTTTCCAATACCAAATGACAATGTGGCTTTCTACACAGAAGCTATGTCCTAATAGTTCTTCCATTGTAGAAGGGCATGGATGGAAGGAAGTACACTTTAGATTTGTCATTCAGTGCATTTATTACTCTCAAGTAAATAAATCTTAATGGTGGACTTTTTAGATAACACATCTGGAATAATATTTAGAAGATCTGTACTGACCTCTGTCAGGTTCGCCCAAATGGTCATATATTCATTTGTTCTGAGCTTCATTGTGATGCTTTAAATAAACATTAGACCCCATCAGCTGAGGTTTGGGGCTGAGCATCTTTGGAAACAAACACCAGGCTGGAAAGCTTCATTTGAACATCAACAAAGTAATACATAACCCACTCTCTATTATTTCCTATTATTCCCATGCTTCTTGCCAAAAGTAATTGCTAAGAGCACCTTTTAAATGTTCAATGACAGCTGTACTGAAAGTTATAACACAATTCACATTTTTGACAGATACACGATGACTTAGTTTAAAAAGAAGCACATTGGAAAGGTTGTTGTGGAAAATTATAATAATACTAGTGGCCCAGTACATGAAATTCATGCACGGGGGGGGGGAGGGGGGGAGGAGAGACCCTCAGCCCAGCCTGCACCCTCTCCAATCGGGGACCTGATCCCTATCTGACTGCCAGTTTATGCCTGATACCAAAGGGATTGGGCCTAAACCGGAAGTTGGACATCCCTCTCACAATCTGGGATTACTGGCTACTAACTGCTTACCTGCCTGCCTGCCTGCCTTATCACCCCTAACTGTCCTCCCCTGCTGGCCTGATTGCCCTAAGCCCCTGCTGGCCTGATCTCTCCCCCAAGTGCCCTCCCCTGCCAACCTAATCAACCCTAACTGCCTCTGCCTCAGTCCCCTGGATTTTTATATATTGGATAGAAACTAAGCTTCTATAATTACAGAGTTTTATAAAGTGCAAGTTCAATGTTATCTTTTCAATCATAGGGTAGACCTTGGGGGGTGGAAGTGAAGCCTGATGAACCAACACATGATCCTAGAAAGATAAGTTGTTTCCATGTAAGGAAGGCATGTGCCACCCAATTTAAATTCACCGATGGTGAAACTGCTAATTCTCCAAATGCAAAGAAAAACAATGACTCAAAATTTTTCCACCAGGGAACTTTCCTCAGCCTATCTTCTGAGATGTGTGCTTGAAGACATGGAGCTCTGAATCTGCCTCCACATGGTGGGATGGAAATGCACTACCCTGTTCTACTAGGTGCGCTGCCGGTCCTGATTCAGGTGTCTCCATGAGGAAAGGAGTCTTTGTGAAGGAATCATGATGCCCCTGTGGATTGAAGCTGTGATTCTAGTAAGAAAATGAGGAATATTTTGCTTTAGGAATAAGTTAAAATTATTGTGAGATAAACATTTTTGCACATACCACTCTTATTATTATATAGAACACTGTGTACATTTATTATGTTTTCTTTGTGTTATAAATAATTATTAATCTAATATTAGCAGAGGTGAAAATCTAAGAGTATTAATAGTAAATCCAGTTTCTTATTTGTCAACAACTAAAATATTATGTGAGCTTTCAGCAATACAACTGTAAAGGAAGCAAAAAGTGATAGAGATGGATTATTGCAATTTAATTCTAGCCTGTATTTATTCTTCAAAGTTTCCCAGGCCATCTCTGGGTCTATGGCTATATAACACACACCCATCAGCCTGAGAATGTTCCCTTAGATAAATGGAACCCCACTTACAGGTAGTGGAGGTGAGGGTGTGCTATGAAATGAATGCTTCTATTCCCCCAAAATTCATTTGTTGAAACCTAACCTCCAATGTGATAGTAGTAGGAAGTATGGGTCTCTGGGAGGTGATTGAGGGTGACAAGGGTATAGTCCCCATAAGTGGGATATGTGCTCTTACAAAAGAAACCCAGGAGAGCTCCCTTTTTCCTTCTGCTATATGAGGACACAGCTAGATGACAGCCAGCTATGAACCAGGAAGGAGCCCTCACTGAATCCCAACAATGCTGGCTCCTTGATCTTGAACTTACAGCCTCCAGACTGTGAGAAATAAAGTTCTGTTGGTTATAAGCCACCCAGTCTGTGTTATTTCTGTCATAGCAGCCCCAGTGGAGTAAGACAGGGGGCGTAAGTGTAAAGAACTGAGTGAAATTCAGCAAAGCAGCTGCAACTGAAAATACAAGTATATATCAAATGTCTATTTTCTTTATAAGAAAAATGAGGAGAAAGTACCAGTTTTAGCAGGCCTAATGTTTTCAAGATTCTCCTCTGTAAAGCTATATTTATATGTTCCTACACTACACATAGTATATAAAAATAAATTCTTACTCTGCCAAGCAAATGGGATCATATGCTACCTCCTCCATCATTATGAAGGGAGAAAATGAGATTCCTTAAACAACGGTTATGCTTCAGCACCCAGCATAACTGCTTTCTCACCAGCATTGCCAGGATGGATTTCGAAGTTCGATTTATAAAAGATAACTATTTTATCATCTGAGGAAACTTCTAGATGATAAGCCGCAATAAACATCTAAACAGTTTAGTATCGTGTTTCATTTTATGTTACTTTTCCCTTTAAAACATCCCAATCTTTCTGCATTCTGGAAGAATGGTCAGTGGCGACCAGCAAGCCAGTACTGGGAAGGGCCACTACTCCCAAAGCCCCAGAGCACTGAGAAGAGACCAGGTCTTCCCAAAACCTCCTGTGGAAGCTCTATACCAGGATTCTGTTCTCTGATGCTTTTCTAAAAAAAAATCAACAGATGCTTCTTTACTATTTTGAGGCATGGAAGATATTTAAACTTTCACTGCTCGTTTTCTCCATGCTTGCTCTGCTTATGGTAATGAGGCTGGGTAGCTGCTGTCTGCTTCCTTCAGCTGCTACCTGGGCCCACATGGCAGCCTGAAACAGAAGCTGATTCTTTAGGACTTGAGAATAATAACATGCCCATCAGTGAAATAAATCTCAGGAGCAAATGACAGATAGCAGTAGCAGATCAAGTACATGACTGGAGATTGCAGACACTGTGAGAGCTTTGTTTAGAAATGGCTAAAGCAGTTGGTTTTTTTAAGTAATCAAAATATATAAAAGCAAACAGAAAATGTCAGTTTTTAGTGTTTTTCATCTTCATTGAGGATTTCAGACTGTCCCACGAGGATTTTCAAAGCTGGACAAGCCTACAATACAAATATTACTTTCCTAGGTGCCAGGACTGCCTCTGGATTTGGACCCAGGCCCCAGGCCCATTTGTTCTCAGATATACAGATGAGGGGCTCATCTTTCTGAAACACTAGGCCCAAGAAGACATTACCAGAAAAAAATGAAAAGGTTTTTCCAGTCTATAAGTCAACCACACTTGAGAGGGGATTATGTCTTAGATGCTGTAGGTGCCATAGAAGAGAGCCAACCTCCCAAAGTGATGCTGCCATATAATTGGCATCATTTAAAATGATTGAGGGTTTAAGCCAAGGTTTTATTTTGTTCTGGAATAGAACTAACCTTACAAATCAATGGTGTAAAACAGCTCTCCTTTTTTTTTTTTTTTTACTTATATTGTCCTTCTAATTATTCTGATAATGGCTCATCTTCCACCATTAAATATGAAGAGGAAAAAACAACAACTGGTTTGTTAAGCTTTCAATTTCTTAAAAAACAAAAACAAAAAAACAACAACTCTTAAGTGTAACTACTCTGGGAAGAAGTAATCTTGTAAACCTTGGTAAGTCAGTCATTTCTGAGAGTTGTTTAATTGGATTTAGGCTCTCAAGTAAATGGATTACAATTTGCACTTTGGAGAAAGGAGAGAAGATAAAAGTAAAGAGGAAATGAGATGAAAGCATTGAAAGGCATTTGTGATTTTTCAATATTTATTCTACTTAAAATAACAGATTTACTGATATATAAACATAATTCATACAATTCACCCATTTAAATTGTACATTTTCCCACAATAAGATATCACCTCACACTCGTGAGATGACTATTATAAAAAGGACAAGAAATAACTAGTGTGGGGGAAGGTGTGGAGAAAAGGGAATCCTTGAGCCTTGATGACAGGAATGCAGATTGGTACGACTACTATAGAAACAGTATGGAAGTTTCTCAAAAAATTTAAATAGAACAATTATACGACCCAACAATTACAGTTTTGTGTATTTAGCTGAAGAAAATGAAGACACTCAAAAAGCTATATGTGCCCCCATTTTCATTGCAGCATTGTTTACAATAGCCAAGATATGCAAGACATCTAGTGTCTATCAATAGAATATTCCATCAATAATATATGGAATATTTTTGAAATTATTCAGCCATAAAAATATTACATCCATGAAATTTTGTCATTTGCAATAACATTAGATAGAATTAAAAGGAATTAAGCTAGATAAAATAAGTCAGAGAAAAACAAATACTTTTGATCTCAGTGATATGTTTAATAAAAAAATCTCACACACACACACATCAACCTCATAGATACAGATTGGTGGTTGCCAGTGGTGGGGATCATGGAGTGGCAAAATGAGAAAGGAGGTGAAAAGGTACAAACTTCAAGTAATAGAATAAATAAGTCATGGGGATGTAATATATATTGTGACAACTATAATTAGTAATACTGAATTGTATTCCATGTTTGAAAGTTGCTAAAAGTTCTCATCACAAGAAAAAAAAATTATTTGTGACTATGTATAATGAGAGATGTTAAATAGACTTATTAGGGTGGATATTTTGTAATATACACAAATATCAAATCATATACATCTAAAACTAATATAATATTCTAAGTAAATTATGCCTCAACAATAAATAAAATGAAGTATACAATTCAGTATATTTTAGTATTTTTAGAATTGTGTGACCCTCAGCACTATCAATTTTAGAACATTTAGTCACTTTCCAATAAAAAAAGCCATATGAATTACTAATCACTTTTCATTTGCTCTCAACCTCCCTCCTGCAGCCATAGGTAAACATTAATCTACCTTTTGCCTCTAGATTTGTCTATTCCAGAAATTCTGTGGAAATGGAATCATGAACTATGTAATCTTATATGATTAATTTCTTTAATTTTTTCATACTTTTAAGGTTCATTCTTATTATAGAATGCATCAGTTCTTCACGATATTTAATTGCTGTATAATATTCTACTACATGGATTTACCATATTTCATTTATCATTCATCAGTTGATTGAGATTCAAGTTGTTTCTGCTTTTTAGTTATTATGAATAATTCTGTTATGAACATTTATGTACAAGTTTTTGTGTTGATATACAATTTCATTTTTATTGGGTTTGTACCTATCAGTGACTTTTTAAGAATCTTCCAGGCTGTCTTCCAAAGGAACTGTATCACTGTAATTTCCCACCAGCAGCATAGGAGGGTTCCAATATTCCCCTGTCCTCATGCACACAAATTATATCTTTTTAATTACAGCCATTCTCATGGGTGTAAAGTGATACTTCAATGTGGTTTTTATTTGAATTTCTCCAATGGCTAATGATGTGAAGCATCTTTTTGTGGGCTTATTGATCATTTGTATATCTTCTTTAGAAAAATTTCTATTTGAATATTTTTTCTCACTTATTCCATTGGGTTATGTACATTTTTTTTGAGTTGTGTTTCTGGTTCTTATATATTACAGATACAAATCCCTTATCAGAAAATTATTTGCAAAATTTTCCTCCATTATTTGGGGTGTGTATTTTGTTTTGTTTTGTTTTACTTTATTGATGGCATATTTTGAAGCACAAAAGTTTCACATTTTTATAAAGTCCAACTTTAATACTTGTTATTGTTCTTTCTGTTGCTTCAGCTTTTGATATAATATCTAAAAACTATTGCATAATCCAAAGTCATGTTTCTTCTAAGGGTTTTATAGTTTTAGCTCTTATATTAAGTGTTTTGATTAATTTTGAGATAAAATTTATATATATATATGAAAAAATATATATATATATGAAGATTCATATATATATATATATATATATATATATATATGTAAATGGATCCAAATTCATTTTGTTGCATGTGTATATATCAAGTTGTCTCAAAGCCAATTGTTGGAAACTACTTTTACTATCCCTCCCCCATTGAATTGTTTTGGTGTCCTTCTTAAAAACAATCAGTTTGACTAAAAGTATTAGAATTTGTTTCTGGACTCAATTATATTTCACTGATATACATGTCTGACATTGTGCCCAGGACCATACTATCTTTATTAGTGTACCTTGGGGTAAGTTTTGAAATTAGGGAAAAGTTCTTTTTCAAGTATGTTTAGATATTGTTATTCTTTTGAATTTCCATAGGAATTTTAGTATTAGCTTATAAATGTCTGGGGGGATGGGGAGGAAGCCAGCTGAGATTTTATAGGGATTATATTGAATCTTTGGATCAATTTGGGAAGTATTGCTATCTTAAAAATATTAAGTCTGGTCTGGCCATCTTGGCTCATTGATTGAGCATAGACCTATGAACAGTTCAACTCACAGTCAGGGCACATGCCTGGGTTGTGGGCTTGAGCCCCTGTGGGGGGAGTTGCAGGAGGCAGCCGATCAATGATTCTCTGTCATCATTGATGTTTCTATCTCTCTCTCCCTCTCTCTTTCTCTCTAAAATTAACTAAAATATATTTTTAAAATATTAACTCTGATCTATGAACATGGAATATTTTTTTCATTTATTGAGGTCTTTATTTTCAATAGTATTTTGTATTTTTCAGAATATAAGTTTTGAACTTCATTTGCTAAGTCTGACAATAGCTGCTACTTAGCAAAGTGTAATTGTAAAGAAATATTTAAGAAGACCGGAGTTTGTGGTACTCTTTGGAGGCAGTCATAGAATGGGTGATTTAATAGGTGATAATGCAATAACTTAGATATTAAATATCTTTCTTCCCAAACAGTCAGGAGAAGTCAAGGCAGAACAATTAGGAGAAAAACAAACCTGCACCTACTTTTCAGTAAAAAGTAGCATGGGTAAAAGCCCAGGATTCGGCTCCGGTAGCCTTCCCTTAGAGCTGGCTGAGCAGGCTCTGTTCTGCATTTTTCCTCTTAGCTGGAGCCAGGCAGCCACAAATGCTCATAATTATGGAAGATTCTCTCATTTTCTGCTCTGTGGTTGGAATAATGACAGTCTCTCTTTTTATTACTATTCTAATGGCCTTGTGTACTGAATACTGTGATATTATTAATAATAGCAAAAGGGATCTTATTTAGCATAGGGAGGACTTCCCCATACATCACTTTGAGAGTGGGTGTGTGAGCTGACAGGTTAATGAAGCTGCCCTGATAGGTGGCTGAGCCATTAAAGGAGGCAGCCATAAAGAGAGCATGAGGGATGAAACCTGAGTGCTTGGCTCAGTTGTTCATTCCAGTGAGCTATTTACCTGAACCTGAGCCATATATCTCAGAATAGACAGTGTACTTCTTAAATGCATGGCTTTTCCCCAACAACTCCTTAAATATGCAACATTTCACTTAGCTCCCTGGGGCTTCCAAAAATGTGCACCTCTGTCTCTAAAATGGGATAAACAGAATCACCTTGAAATATAAACACATAAAAACAGCAAGGAGGCAATCAACATATTTATGTAAGCTATGTAGGCACAATCTGGTTTACAAGGGACACAATGCAGTGCCTAATCTCAGTTCATACCACTGAATGTTTGTAGGGCTTGGGAATGAACTTGAATTCTTGCTAGGGACTCCTTCCATTTCTTCTTGCATTTGTGTCTATGACTTGAAAGCCAGTTCTTTTTTTGTTTCAAGGCCCCACCCATTTATATGAGTGAATAGTTCATGCATGAATAGTGTGAGTGCTTCTCCATGGTTCTAGGAAGTAGTTGCTGAGAAGTGGGCAGATGACTGGATGATATTAATGACTATGTGGGGAACAGAATACAGACAAGCCGCTCTGGTCCTGGAGAGAATGCCAATGCTCTTTTCTGAATGTGAGGGGCATGCAGGGCAAGGTTCCCAAGACTGCTCACCACCTGCCCGAAAACAGGGCCCAAGGTTCAATTCCTTTCTACCTTGATAGCAAAATTGATCATGGATGGAATAGCCTGAAAAGTGATCCAGCTGTTCTGAGTAGACAGCAGTCATGCTGACTAGAGGAGCTTTATTTAAGACAGTCAAGTCTGCCTTCCGCTACCCCCCAATTCCTGCCCCTTCTTGCCTCCTCCTTCCTTCTTCTCCCCAATTTTGGAGTCCTTTACCCTATACCTCCAGCAATGATCAAATCAGCATCTCATATTCCTTTCCCCATGCTCTTCTCCTAAATCCTACTCTTATTGCAATTCATCACCAATTAGGCATTTAAAGTTGTGTAGGGCATTAAGCAAGAGAATGGACTAATCTTTTATTGTCAATCTTGGTCACTTGGATGACCTCTAGTATTCTTTAGAAAGGAAGATGCTGAATGGAATTTAAATGAACTGAGTCACCTGTTTAAGACCCAGAGGCAGGAAGAGAGCTAGGTTTGTAGGATCTTGGTCTCTGGGGCAGTGCCTTCATAGCTCCCTGGCTTTTATTATCTATGAAGAGGGACTAATGGTGACCTGTGATTCCTCAGAGGTCACTGCAGCTTGTATCCCCATCCCCTTAGTGGCCACTTCATCTATCCCTGTTTGATAAGTAGGGTTTATATCACTTACTTTGTCTTCTAATGCTCGATGCTCATGACAACACAGATGATTGTGTTAATTTTCAGAGGGCAATGATTCTGAAACGTTTTATTGACTTAGGAAGAGCTTTCCAGAGTGTAAACAGAAAGAACTACATTAAATGTACAAATGAATTGTAAGAAGTGTCCTGATTTCCAAAATGTTAAGTAGAATATCATTGTGCATCTTCAAGTTGGAAAAATAAGGTATATAGGGATAAGCCACTGAGACTAAGAATGCTGGTCTAACTTCACCGAGCAATGTCCTGACATTCCCTATGTCCCTTATCAGACACAGTGGCTTCCATAGGGGCTTTCACTGCAAGAAATATATAGATAGAGCACAACCCAGCAATCCTCACATGTACACACACACACTATGTATGTGTACCACTAATGAAAGGCTCACAGAACCATTTTACATTTGTGATGAGGGCTGGATTCTTATCTACTCTAGTCTATAATTCAATTATTTTAAAATGTTAAAGCTCTCCCTCCATGAGTAGGTCACCACCACAGAACTGATGAAATCTTCCCCAGGAATATGGCTGTAAACCCAGTTTGGTGAGTATATGTGAAGATTCCCATATGCCCTCTCATATAGGGGGGATTGATCCAATAAATATCCTTACTGCCAGGGAGGAGTGAGCACCTGGGTCAATTGGCACATTGTGCACAGTAGGTGCTTCCTGTCCTGGATGTCAGGTGCCCCAGAAAGTGGCCAGGCCACTGGATGAAATAATAGAGGATCCAGCTCTGTATGTTGCAGTCAAAGGTTGCATTTATATGCAGTTTTCCCTTGAATAAATTAGGGGTTAGGGGTCCTGACTCCTGCACAATTGAAAATCCACATATTACTTTTGATTCCCTAAAAACTTAACTATTGATAACCTACTGTGGGCTTTAACAATAATATAAATAGTTGATTAACACATATTTTAAGTTGTTTATATTATGTATTGTATTCTTATAGTAAGTAAACTATAGAGAAGAACATGTTATTAAGAAAATGATAAGAGAAAAGATAAAGTATTTATTGAAAAAATCTACATATAAATGGATTCATGCACTTTAAACTCATGCTATTCAAGGGTCAACTATACTTACTACTCACCACTCTCTTGAATCTTGAATACTTTTACTGGAGTAGAACTTGTCTGGTGACAGGAGTGGGTTCAATTAGGAAGTTTTCATTCAATATTTAGATAGATTGATGCATCATTTCCTGTTATTGAACCATGAGGACAAATCCATCTGACTTGGCACAACAGAGCCAAACACTAAACACTGAGTTCTGCAGTGAAAAAATTAAAGCAGTAAATTGTCAGAGTGCCAAGCCAGGAGAATAGGAAGCCAAACTCCCCGATGGTTTTTAATCAAGGGTTTTAAAGGCAATGATCAAGGATTCGGGCTAGGGATCAAGGGTGATGCTGACTAATAAGTACTTGAGTAATCTTCTGTGGTTTTCCTTAGGCTGATTAATTCAGTTCCTGACATCATTTTGTCTGGAGTCTTCCTCATTGTGGTCAGGTGATATAACTGGGTTGAGGAGTCATGATTGCCAAAAACATCTGATGACTTTGCATAGTGATGTGATCTTAAAGGCAAAGGCAGAGACTAAACATCTTGTGACCACTGTTATTGTTTAGTAAACTTTAGTAAACTTTATTGTTTAGTAAAGCTTAAACTTTAAGCTATCATTGTTTTGTGCTTAAGTACAATAGCTACATTTTTCTATTATTTATCTCAAGCAAAGTGCTGGAAAAGCCAATTCCAGCATGTCATAATTGCAAGAGTTTCATCAAAAGGTTGATGGAACCTGGGGACTCAACAAGGGCTGAGTCACATATGTGATCACCTGTTGGAATGGCTTGAAGGCATTTCCTCCAAACCTGAAAGGGATGATTGTTTATTGCCAGACAGTTCAGGACATCTTAATCTACATGTTATTGCCTCCTACTGGCCGAACACCTGAACAGCCATAGGCTATTCCCCAATCTGACAATGCTTCTGTACCTTACCCTTTGAAGTGTATTATCTCCACCTTGCGTTAGGACAAATTGTGTTAATAAAAAGCCAGGAGTCCTGAGACAAGGAGAACTTAGTTCCTTTAGCTAAAGCTCCTCTGACCCCCCAATGCCTTTCAAAAGTAGAAAAAATCCAAAAAAATCTTTGGATTTCTACTTAATCTCCACACAGCCTTTCTCCAGATTGCTGAACCCTTCTGAATGCTGGAACAAGAGCCTTGGCAGCAAAGAATAATTTTAAACTTTTCTCCTGGAACTTGTTCTACAGGAGGCCTTCAGCACATGACCAACATACTTTAAAATCTTTGACTATAAGCTGCATGACAACCAATTGAAACATTTCGTTAAAGCCTATACCAGTATCTCGAGACTCTGTGATATAATACCTACACATGCTTACTGTTGACTGTTGGTATCATTAGCAGTCATTAAAAGCCCTGTAAGACATAGTAGGAGGGAAAGTTCTCCTCTGAGTGAGGCTAACAAGTCAACAGGAATCCCCCTTCTTGAGCATGATGACAGGGTTTTAGTGGAATTTATCGTGTTTATTCAAATATTTGCAAGTGCACTTTTATGAGACTCTTAGAAACCTACATACACCAACAATTTTCAACAGAAATGCAGGAACTGAAGGGAGGCCTGAGAACTTTTCACAGTAACTGAAGGAAAGTGGAAGAAGCACCAAGTTTCTCAACTTAACCTTTCTCAGTGGTAATAAGTGGAGACTCTTAACAGAGAAGAATTTAAAAAGGAGGGGAGGAGGCAAAAGAATGATAATTTAATACTTTACACTAAACAAAACAGTTCACTCTGTGATTTAATCTTTGGAACAATCATGTGACTCATGAATCTCCCTTAAATAATGGGAAACTAAAACCCAGAAAGGCCACAGAATTGTCAACTGTCAATCAACCTTAATGACACTGAAAAGAGGAAGACCTATGAAATCCTGTCTCTGGAACTTTGAGTTGTTTTGCAGGAGGAAAGAACTTGAAAATTAATTCAGGAAGCTGTGTGAATTAAGATGCTGCCGTTGATTTTAACATTGCTAGTAGAGCAGAGGTTTCTCACTTACCTTGGGATCTCATGTTAAGATAAGTTGCAGTCATTTGCCATCTAATCAAGAGTTTACTCTGTGCAGTGTACTCATTCTATCTAGCAAATACACTGGGCCTTTGTGACAGGAGTTATAAGAAAGGCTGCATTTGACTGCTGCTTCTGTGATCAGTGGATACATGTTGATAATGAATGCCACCGTAAATTTGCTGCACACAGTTTTAGAGACTTGAGAAGTTGTTCAGTATGGATAAGGTGATGCTATGGATGTTCATGCAGTAAACAGGTTATGAGAGGCAATTAGCAGTGTGGGTCCTGGTGCCAACAGCTGGGTCTCAAAATCCAGCTCATTGGCTTGTGAATGAAATGTCCTCAACCTGTTCTCTTACTTTTGGTCCAACCATCTCTTGGGGATGGTGATATTTCATGGTCTTGTTTCATAGTAAAACATTAAATACCCAGTGAATATTATAGGGTTGGCACCATTTTAAGTATTTGTGAAGTAAAGAATTTTGAATAAGAAAAGAAATAATTCTGATTTGATGCCAGATTAGGAGGAGATTGGGAATATTTTGTTTACTATTTTTATATAGAAATAAAATGTGGAAGAGGTCTCAAAATATCAAGACATTTAGTATGTCATTATCAAGACACAAATATTAAGAAAGGAATGACATTGAAAATAAGCTTAATCTATCTAAGAACAGTGTCAACTAATTTAATTCAAATTGCTATGCTAGAACATAGGCTACAGAGAATAAAAAATGGAAAATAACACCATTAGGAAATTGCTATCAGTGCTGCAGGCAAAATATAAGATAAAGTAGCTGCCAGACATCCCGCTCCATTGTCTTGTGTTATTTTATAAGAGGAAATGTCACACATGCAAACACACACTCACAGGCCTTGAAAAAATCTTTAGGTGTTTTCTCACTGATTCCCAAATTCATGATTCTAACTGTATTTAAAAATGCAATGTTTGATAAAAGAATTTTATAGAAAAATTCCCTATGCATGTTATAACACTTTCTTACAGTGTATCCTTTCCTCTGACTCATTGAACATACCAGAACTCCTAGAACATGCAATTTTTCTTACAATTATGTTTATTTTTCAGAACTTTTTGGTCAATGACTAATTTCCACAGTTTAAAAACATTAATGTGGACCAATGGAATAGTACAGAAAACCCAGAAATTGACCCAAGCCAGTATGCTCAATTAATATTTGACAAAAGAGGCAAGAGCATACAATGGAGTGTAGATGGTCTCTTCAATAAATGGTGTAAGGAAAATTGGGCAGATACATGCAAAAAAGTGAAACTTCATCACCAACTTACACCATACACAAAAATAAACTAAAATGAATAAAGGACTTAAGCGTAAGTTGGGAAACCATAAAAATCTTAGAGCAAACCACAAGAAGCAAAATATCAGACATTTGTCATAGCAAAATCTTTACTGATACAGCTCCTAGGGCAATGGAAATTAAGGAGAAAATAAACAAATAGGACTACATCAAAATAAAAAGTTTTTGGTACAGCAAAATAAACCATCAACAAAACAACAAGAGATCCTACTGCATGGGAGAACATATTTGCCAATATTATCTCCCATAAGGGTTTAATCTCCAATATTTACAGGGAACTCATACAACTTAACAAAAGGAAGATAAACAACCCCATTAAAAATGAGCAATAATGCTCTGGTTTCTCTTTAGACCGCATAAATCTTTCGCCTTTTAAAAAATGGGCAATGGACCTAAATAGACATGTTTCAAAAGAGGACATACAGACGGCCAAGAGACATATGAAAACATGCTCAAAGGCACCAATAATCAGAGAAATGCAAATCAAAACAACAATGAGGTACCATCTCACACCTGTCAGAATAGCCATCATCAACAAATCAACAAACAGCAAGTGCTGGTGAGGATGCGGAGAAAAAGGAACCCTCCTTCACTGCTGGTGGGAATGTAGGCTGGTGCAGCCACTGTGGAGAACAATTTTTGAGTTTTTTCAAAAAATTAAAAATGGAATTCCCATTTGACCCAATGATCCCACTTCTAGGACTATATCCCAAGAAATCAGAAACACCTATCAGAAAGGATATATGCACCACTATGTTGATACCAGCACAATTTATAATAACTATCGATAAGATTTGGAAACAGCTTAAGTGCCCATTATATTAAAAAACTCATAGATCTACACAATGGACTACTATGCTGCTGTAAAAAAGAAGGAACTCTTACCATTTTTAACAGCATAGATTAACCTGGAGAGTATTATGGTAAGTGAAATAAGCCAATTGCCAACGGAGAAAGATAAATACCACATGATCTCACTCATTTGTGGAATATAGTGAACAGCATAAACTGATGAACAAAAATAGATCCAGAGAAGAGAATCACTGAACTGACAGTCAAACCTCAGAAGGAAGGCAGGGTAGGAGCAGGGGTAAGAGATCAACCAAAGGACTTGTATGCATGCATATAAGCATTACAAATCGACACAGTCACTAGGGGGGTGAGGGCATGTGCTGCGGATTGGGAGTGGCTGGAAAGAGGTCAATGGAGGGAAAAATAATAATATTGTAATAGCTATGTATGGGTGAGGGAGATACTTGAAATATTAGGGGGCCACTCTGTAAAGTATTTGATTGTCTAACCACTATGTTGTGCAGCTGAAACTAATACAGAGTAATATTGAATGTTAACTATAATAGGGGGAAAAGATGGAAAATTGTATATCATCATCATCGTAACAAGAAATAATAAATACATACATACATAAATATATATATACATAAATATATATATATACATAAGTATATATACACACACACACACATACATACATACATATATATATATATATATATATATATTAATATGGTCCTAACAAGAATGATAATATTGGCTGCTTAGCAACAGCTTTTTAGAGATACCCAGATCCTACAGATCTTACAGATCATATAAAACGTGTGCACATACTGCTCAAGAAAACATGGGAAGAAACTGGAAGTAAATGATCTCTTCCAAATGGGTCTACAGGATTTTTAAGATTTATATATTCCACATTTAGAAATTCCAGATTTAGAAATTCCACATTTAGAAATTCCAGATTTAGAAATTCCACATTTAGAAATTCCAGATTTATAAATTCTGGCATTTAGAGCATTGTTATTATTAATATCTATCTTAAAAAATGTCAAACTACATTCTTTTTTTGTTTGTTTCACTTAGTAAATTGTATCATTTATATTCTCCTTTTCTTCCTGTTTTTGTAAAATGACTTTTATTTTCCAAAGACAGGTAAAACAAATCTACTCTGAGTTGATGTACCATGCCAAGGCCAAACAGCAAAAGGAGGTTTGAATAAGTATGTCAGCAATGATGTCACACTATTATTCCAAGGACACTTAGTGAACTAGAATGAAGAACAAACTATTTATAAATCTGGCCACTACACGTCTTACCTCTGTCACAAGAACACTGCAGGGGGGTGACAGCGGCAACATTTACTGCCTGTAGAGACACAAAAGGGAAGTTAACACACATTTGTGATTATCTCTCAGGGAGGTCAATTGTCAATAGACCAACAGCCTCCTATTGGTTAATGAGTCAGCTATGCATATTGCTTTAGAATCCTTGGAGGAGCTCTACTATACACACACCAATTATTACTAATAACAGATGGTTATTCCTGGTGGTGACTGTTAACCAGAGGTCTGAAGTCTTTGCAATACAAGGCAACTCCACTTATAAATGCTCAATGCAGTTGCTTTAAAATAATGTAGTTGAAACCTCAGGGAAGACCATGAACCGTGACTCTGATTTTTCAAAGTCACTTTTTATTATATTTTATAGATTCAAATTTCTCCTTCCCCTATACACACAAGTTTCTACTTCAGGAGCTTGTAATTGTTTTTTTAATAATTAACTACTTCAATTAGAAAAAGATCATTTCTAACCTATTAGGGATTTGTAAGTATTATCCAAGAAAATTGAGTAACAGGAGAATTCTAATGCATAAATAGGTGACTGCTTAATATCTGTGGAGTTTTTAGGTGGGTGTTTAATATTTGTGTTTGGTTTGACTTACTTAATTTGAAATAAACTACGTTTTAATCTTCATCATGATGTGTGAAAACATGGCAGGGGAAAATTATTCTTTACCCTGGATCCTACAAAGGCCACTTTGTATAAATCTGAATTTCAAATAATTTCTTAATTTAAACCTCAGATGAAGTTGGATAGAGTAATTTGTAAACTTGTAAAATTTAGACTCAGATGTGTAGAGCAATTTGCTGTGAAGGCAAAAGGGGTGAGGCATATTGTCATTTTATTTTTTATTCAAGCCTCTGACTGAAATCAAAGTCCTCCCTTTATTTCTTCAGTTTCTTGATATACCCTGTTTCCCCAAAAATAAGACAGTGTCTTATATTAATTTTTTCTCCCAAAATTGCGCTAGGTCTTATTTTCAGGGGATGTCTTATCTTTCCATGTGCTAGGTCTTATTTTTTGGAGGATGTCTTATTTTCGAGGGAACACGGTTAGAAGAAATTATACATGATTTTCAGTAAATACATTCTTGATGCATAAAAACAAAGGAGGAAGAGTCAGTGATTGTACCAATGCAGAACATAATAATAAAAATTCTTGGCGATTTTGCTATAAAATATATTTCATGTCACATCATATTTATACCACTGGAATTCAATTTTAAACCTATAAGATCTAGATTTCTTTTCCATATGACAAGATCAATTATAGTCTTAAGCAAAATGAAGAATCAGAAAGCACCCTGGACCCACTGCTCTTTTCAGGAAGACTTCAAAAAGATAAAGAGGCACGCAGGGGGCAGTGCATTGATCTTTTACTCTCAGGTCACTGTTACTGTTTCTCTCTCTCTCTCTCTTCAGCTCCCTTCCTCTCTCTTTAAATATCAATTTAAAAAAAAAAAAAAAAAAAGGATGGTCATCAGAGTCTGACTTGGCTCTTCTCTAGAGCCCCAAGGACAATTAATGATCTCACCTCTGGGTTCCCGTTTCCCATCCCCAAGCCCACTCCTAGCCTCCCAGCTGTGGTACAGGATGCATCAGGCATCTGAAACTTGGGTCTCCTTGCAAGAGGTGGTAGACAAATTGACACACACTTGCCCAGAAAGCAATCGCCTGCAGCACATTAGAGAGCAAGTTAACCCAGGAAGCAATTGATCGACCACATGGCGGAACTAGAATGCCCATGCAATTTTCAAATGCTAATTTTAAGTGCAGCAGAGCCATCTATAAATTTCTCTTTATGACTTTTACATCCATAATTTATTTCTTTACAGGAACCTAGTACCTCGCCACCCAGCCAGCACACAACGTGGATACCTTGAAAAGGGAAATAAAAGACACAATACACCGTGCTTGACACTGGGGAATTTTGAATTGAGTTTCCATTTCCTGAGAGCAAGAATTTTAGGTTCTATGGTTAGCCACAGAAGCCCAGTGATGGCTCAGTCCAAAGCTATTTTAAAGAGAATGTTTTACAGTCATGTGCTGTGTGCCTTAGTTATCTAGGACTGAACTGACTGCCCTAGAGAGGGCACTATGCCCAAAGGGGAGCTCCTTAATTTTAGGTCCAGAACCAGGTACAAAGACATGGGAGAGAAGTCCTTGAGGATCCCACTTACTGGGGGAAAAGATGAGAAGTTTTCATAGAAAGAAGATATTCTAGGGGCAGGTGACCTATTCTTTGCTGTTGTTGTTGTTAATCCTCACCCAATTATATTTTTCCATTGATTTTTAGGGAGAGTAGAAGAGAAAAGAAAAGACAGAAACATCAATGTGAGAGAAACATCGATTGGTTGCCTCCTACCAGAGCCCTGACCAAGGCCCAGGTGTGGGAGGAGCCTGCAACCAAGGTACATGCCTTTGACCAGAATTGAACCCAGAAATCTCTGGTCCTAAGGCTGACACTCTATCCACTGGGCCAAACCTGCCAGGGCTGACATATTCTTTATTAAGGCAAAACAAGTATTAGGTCCTTGATACTCCAAAAGCAGGCTGCAGACCAGCAGCCTCAATGTCTCCCAGGGCTTATTGGAGAGACAGGAAGAACCTCAGGCCATAGCCCTGGCTAACTGAATCAGAATCTGCCATTCTGCAAGGTCCCCTGCTCATTGGCATGCATATTAAAGTATGAGGATCACTTTGTCCAATAATATCTGACCCTGAGATGTGGTCCCTCGTGACCCTTCAGCCCCCCATTGCCTGGCATCCCCATGCCCTTCATTCTCCTTCCTCAAAGGAGAAATGATACATACATTTTGGTGAGGACAACACTAATAAGTATAACTGCTCTGCATGTGAGATATTAATAAACATTGAGGGATGGTGAAAATGCAGGAGCTAGGTGTGACATTGATGATGGATTCTTATACCTGCCATATGTGATCTTGCTGGGTCCAAAGCCCACACTTTCAAAGCAACATGCTGCTCAGGCCCATGTCACATCCACCCACTTGCCCATCCAGAGTGAGTTCCAGGCTCTTGGCCAGAGACATGGAGTGGCCATTGATGACAGGGCCAGGGCGCACTGACTAAAACTCCATTGACTTTTGAAATGTTTAATTTCACCACTGTGCTGTTAAGATAATTGAATCATGTAATAAAAGAAAAAAATATGTAATGGTTTTTATGTGTGTCGAGGGCTCTTGGCCTTGCCTGTCTGTTGATGTAATTTTGGGTGAAAATAACCTAGCTTTCTATGTCATGAAAGAGGGCACATTTGGGAACCCTCATTATCAAATAATGCTATTTTGTTCCAGGGGAAAGATTAACCCATAATTCCATTATATTTTACAATAAAACTGTACTGAAAAATTCAGTGTTTTCAAAAAGTTATCTTTCAGGAGTATAGAATCTGAGACTAAGAATTTCAAATTTGAGCATAATTATTGCTTTGAACAGAAAAATGTTGTGGAACAAGTGGTTGAAATATTTATTGTATATGATAGAGGAAACTGATAGTTTTCCTTAAACATCCTCCACAAAGCCTTCTAGGTGGGCATTCACAGCCCCATATTGCATAGGAGAAATTGGAAACTAAGAAAAGATAAAGAATAACCCAGTTTACAAAGCTGTGAAAACCAAGACTTTTACCCTTCATGTGGAATGCCATCATTATGTATTTTTATTACACCATAGTAATTTTCTCTACAAAGCTATTGCCACAGATATATTAGAATAATAAAATTTAATATTTTATTTTGATTCTTTGCATTTTTTATTCTACATAGAAACCTCAGAGCTGAGTAGGGGGGTGGGGAGAATATAAAGAAGCTGCCATTGAGAGAGGAGGAAAATTAGGTGTATGTAGCTGAGAAGGAGACTCTGGCCACTGGGAAAGAGGGGAGAATCAAATAATATGAGCAGATTATGTGACATGGAGATCATGGCTAATCTTGAATCATGGAGACGTTGGAGGAAAGCTGTCAGAAATGTGTTGGAATGACCAGGTGTTAAGAAAGCTTTTTCAATCCTTCTCAGTATAACTTGCTCTGAAGAGTTTGCTTCATGGTTCATTGTGATTCACCAACTTATTTTACTGAAACAACTATTTACTGGAAAGTCCTTAAAAAGCCCTGTCACTCATCTTAGAGGCTGCCTTCATTTTAAGTGCTGGGAGCCCATAACTGGCAACTTTCCTTTATTTCCATCTTACATTACCATTTACACTAACCAAAACACTCATCTTGCCAGAGAAGTAAATTGCTACTTTTAAACATGAAAAACAGGCAAAAGTACAAAATGTGAATAATTGTCCTTGTGAGTGTAGTAAGTACTCTGTGTGGGAATAAGGCAATTTGCATTCTGTTATGCCCCTCTCTTTCTTGCTTTCATAATTATTGAAACACTTTTCAGATCATTAATCCCACCAAATACAAATTGGAGAAAGAAAAAAAATAAATTTCTCCCAAATGACAGACTTTTTCAAATCCCTTCTTCAGGTTCCATATCACAGAATTTTCTGGGTGATAACAACCTTTTACTTTTGCCTCCAAATTTTTCTTCACCCCTACCTATGCATAAAGGCTACTAAATGCATGTTTTTAAAACAATATAAAACAAATTTAATTCACCCTGAACTCCTTGATGGTAAAATAACTATACATATTTACTTATTTTTTTTCTAGAAAGATGTTTAAGAGGGATAGTATACACTGAGTCCAAAGATGCTAAATTACTGAGATGGTACAGTACCTATAGGGTGATATGGTTGAATCCTTTGAAGAGTCTCTCTACTTTCATTAATAAATTGAGGAGAATTTAGAGTCCCTTAAATGATGTTGGAGAGCTTTTTAGCCTTTAGGGACATGAGACAGAAGTAGTACATGGGACTAATTCGACCACTCAGCATAGTTTTTGCTTTAAACATTGGCTAATTAGTAAGATTGGCTTGTTGATCTTGAACCCAAGGAACACAGAAGCCAAGTGACAGGAAAGAAAGCTCTGAAGTCAGCAGAGTTCTAGGCAGCCCCCAGCCTGGAGGAGCCCAAATTGGAGCCTGTCATTCCAGACCTTCGGCCAATCTCTGAAGTGGAATAGCCAAGCAGTAAGGACAAAGCAGAAACGGAACAATGTTTTCAAAGATGGAAGCCCAGCTTTGAATTAACTTGAGAGAAAGCAGACCAATATCCAGAAGAAGAAGAAAAAAAAAAACTTGACATATTTAAAGGTAGATCAAAATATGCATAGCTTTGTCCATTTAACATAAAATTTCAAATATGTTGATAGAATTTTTTTTAAAAAACACACAAAATTTGTAAAAAATAACACAAGAAGACACAGAAATAAGAATTTATTATTAAAACCTCTAAATGAATAAAAGGCCCAATTAACTTCACCAGTACATTCTAAAACCATTTAAAGAAGGATAACATCAACTCTGTACAAGGTCTTCTAGAGAAGAAAAAAAGAGGAAACAATGTGTAATCAATCTAGTAGGCCAGCCTAAACGTAATACCAAAACTTAAAATGAATATTTCAAGAACATAGATCAATTGTCACATAAACATAGATGAAAAATCCTGACTAACATATTAGCTAGAAATCAGTTAAATAAACGTAAATAAGTGTGGATATAATCAGATTAATTCATTTGAAAACTTAATATCAGAAAAATGGTAATTTTCCACAAGTTGATCTATAAACACAATGCTCTCCCAAGCAAATTCTTACAGACAAGACAGTTCTTATGTGTGTAATTGATCCATTCTTTGTGACACAGTAGCAGTGGCAGCAAGAAGGACATGTCCAGGAAAAGCTACTGTCTTAGCAGGTCTCTGGATAGCCCCCAGCAGAGATGGGACATTGGTTTATATTAAGGGAAAATAAATACATTTGGCAATGAATGTAATGACTTCCTTTCCTTTGCCACCCATGAATCACTGAGGCCCCTTCTAAATATGTCCTATGAATGAAGGGTGTGGTTGTCCTAGGAGGTGCCTTCCCCCAGCTCTGCAGCAATTACCTAGATTCAGATGACAAAGTTGGCATGATGTCCTCAAATATGGCTTTATGGTACTCAGAACTTGCTGTCTTCTGCTTTGTTCTCTCCATTTGTGGAGGACCAGACACAGCCAAGCATTGCCCTAAGATTGAATCTACTTACCTTGCTAAGTCCAGCTGTACCCAGCAAATCTAAAATAGATTTTTATACTATTTTAACACATTTTATACTGCACATTTTAAATCTTTTTATTTCCTAATACTTATGATGGAAAACACCAAAAAAAAAAAAAATGCAGAGTTCTCTCAACAAATACTGATCGTATCTGCCTTATGTAAGCATTGTGCTACCACTAGGCTTTCGATATTGGACATAACACATTCCACTGAGATGAATGTTGATAATTATATAGGTTTCTTTCATTCATCTATTAAATATTCATGTAGAAGTCAGATGTACATGTGTGTACTTATACTAGAGGCCAAGTGCACACATTCATGCACATTGAAAGGAAATTAATTAGGTGTCTGGTGGGGTGGGATTGGGTAAGATGGGCTGGACATGCTCTGGAGCCAACCTCCCACGGTTCCACCTTGGCTAGCAACACCTGGGTAGCACTGGGGCTCAAAGGGCATTTGCAGAGTGATTGGGGTCCCTTTGGTAGGTGGGGTCCCTTGGCCTGGCCTGTGGGGATCAGGCTGAAACCAGCAATCTTACATCCCCCAAAGGACCCCAGAGTGAGAGAGGACACTCTACAAAGTTACTGTTGTTCCTGTTTTCTGCAGCCCCTGCATTGAGAGTCTGCCCCCTGGTGACCTATATGCATCATACCTACTGGTCATTTGGCTGGTTGGCTGGTCTCTTAGTATGTGGCATACAAAAGTCACATATATATGCTTAGATATGGAATACTTTCATATCTTACATTTTCTAACTTGTGATGGTTTTTATAGTTCTATATTAGGATTTTGTCACTGAACAGATAGTAATCCTTATTTGAGACAATCTAGCTGGAGCCTCTTAAATCATTTAAAATAAGACTTTTATTTATTTTGGTTGTTCAGTTTAGATGTGTAGCATTAGAAAGCTCATTGCTTTAGGTGTTTAGAAGCCAAAATAGTATATTAAATTTCTTTTATAAATGCACATTTTTTAAAGAAAATATATACAGATTGCCACTGAAATCTATAAAAACAACATTCTAAATTACCTATTTCTCTGTTCAATCTCTGATCTTATAAATATGCTAAAATGCCATCCTATTTATCTTTCCCGGAATTTATCTCACTGTGCCTTCTGCTACTTCAGAGCTGTTATTGCACTGAGCTCCTTACTTGTACAGGATATGAGATGAAGCCCATCAATAAGAACAAACAGTATCTTGTGTTTTTTCCCCCAGAGTTAGAGTGCTGTATTATTCAGGATTCTCCAGAGAGACAGAACCAATAGGATGAGTATGGGTGGGTGGATAGGTGATAGATGATAGATAGATAGATAGATAGATAGATAGATAGATAGATAGATAGATAAATTGCCTCACACAATTATGAAGTCTGGCAAGTCCAAAATCTGAAAGGCAAACTGAAAACTGGAGACCTAGAGGAACTGACTGATTCAGTCCAAAGGCTCAGACTGGAGACCAGAGAGCTGAAGTTCCAGTTCAAGTCCAAGGGCTGCCTGCTATAGAATCAGAAAGAGCCAATGTTGCATATGGAGCCTAAAGGCCAGTTGCTGGAGAAGTCTCTCTTGCTCAGAGGAGGTCAGGTTTTTGTTTTATTCAGGCCTTCAACTGATTGGATGAAGCCCACCTACTATGGCGGGCAAACTGTTTTACTCAAAGTTCACTAATTTAAATGTTAAATTTATCCAAAACACCATCACCGAAACTCCCGGAATGATTGGCCAAATATCTGAGCACTATACATCCAAGCCAAATTGACATGTGAAATTAATTATCATAGATACATAACTTCATTTACAATGGTTTCAATATAAAATCCTTATGTGTGATAACTCCGCTGCTCGTTAATAAAGTATGTTGGTTTATTAAAATGAAAAATTAAAGAAGAAAGTCATTAAAGCAAAGCTCTCCTCCTTACTAGATATATTACAAAAATAAAGGTGGATTTAGGGGTGGTATCACAGTTCCTAGCATTTAATCAAACATACAGTGGAGTAATTATAATACATATCCATTGAAAATTCTATGCAGATTATGCTTTCTTAGCAAGGAATTCTACAGCCATAAAAACAGATGGTGCTTTGTTAGCATTTGGGGAAGGGTTCTGTACGAAAGCTTGTAAAATCAGGTAGAAGGCAAAATGGGAATATCAATTAATTCCAGCACTGAATTTCTGTGAAATTATGAAGTGTCTTAAAACCCATCATAATTAATTTTCAATAATTTAGGGAATATATTATCACACATACTATATATCTAGAGGTTGGTAAATGGTTAACTAGAAATTAAAAAATATACTTCAAGTCAGAGTCAGGAAGTGGCTATGCCAGAAAGCCAGCCCCAGATCCTGACTCCAAGCCCCCTTCTCCTTCTCATCCAACTGAGTATTTCAGTTGAAAAGCAGAGTTACCATATATCTTAAAGAAATAAAACAAATAATCAGTAGGTCCTGGAACTGTGGGTAAAGCTTGTGTTGTTGTTTTTTTTATTACTCTACAAACCATGATAGATTATCATGCAGGTGTTGACATCCACTAGTATATGTGTCTCGCATGGTACTTTAAGACAACGGTATAAATCTGATCTCACAGCCAAAGCTCTCCCCCAACTGTCCTCTGGACCAAACCCCTCCAAAAGGAGATGGGGTAGATTCCATCACAGTGGCTTTGAAATAAAAACACAAAGAAATTCATAATGTCCACGAGGTCAGATCAGAAAGCCAAAGATAAAACACAGTTCTGTTTCTGAGCTGTGTGGTCTTCTCTGCATGATGTCAGCGTGGCCTGCAAAGAAGCTGTTGTTTTTATCACCTTTCACTCAGCAAAAAACAATTATTTACTACTGCTCCTATGTGGCAGGAGCTCCAGTATCTTCTTGCACTTTAGAAATACAGCTCATGGCATTTCAGCAAGTAGCTTCTGCCACCAGCAAATGTTTCAGCCTTGCTCTGCACTTCCTCAGCCTCGCAAACTCCATTTCTCCCCTGCTTCCCTCCACACCAAAAAAAAAAAAAAAAAAAAAAAAAAAAAAAAAAGGCATTTACATAAATATAGCCTCTGCTCTTAGTAGAGATGGTAGCAAGGAGAGAAGAATAGAAGGTTCCTCATATTATTCATTATCTGCTTTACTTTGATGCTATGAAAATGGTTTTGAATTCTGAGTTCCTATTTGATGCTATGAAAATGGTTTTGAATTCTGAGTTCCTATTTCTGAACTTTATATGGGATAAAATTAATGGGTAAGATAAAAAAGTTAACAATTGTTTAAAAAAAATCTAGGTCTCCTTTTTTCTGAAAAGTCACTTTAAGAGAGTGAGGGGCAATAGAATGATTTTTTCTAATTACATGTAAAGCTGGAAATTGTTTTTTAATGCTAAGATCAGTAATATGTGAAGCAGACAGCATGAAGTCATACTTTTCATGGTTTAAAGGTATAAATAGTCTCTGAATGTCTGTTTCATAAAGGGAATTGCACGTTTTACAAGATAGGCTGTACCTTGGGATGTTTATTTTTTAAATATTTGGTTATGCAGGATAGTTCTTTTCTGTTTAAAATTGCAATTTTACATGGAATTGTGTAATGTGATTTCTGTTTTAGAGAGAGGGAGGCCCCTAACTTAGCCCAAGGTATTCTCACAGGTTCCAAACAGTCTTCATATCCATCTCATTAATAAATCATTGCAGCCCTTGTAGATCAAAACATTGAGAAAAACAGTTTAATAGGGGGCTCCCAGAAAATGAAACCTAATATGGGGAGAATGTAGGAAGGCCCCCAATCTAGCAAAGTAGAGAGATCTAAGACAAGAAAGTCATAGAGAGAAAATCTTTTGTCATTTTTCATTCTGGTCCTGTCCACTGAGCCACCCCAGGGCCAATACAAAAAGTTGTCTATATGTTTACAAATGTCTATGTATGTATTTTATACATATGAAATGTTTTTCTAACCTATAGATAGTATTGCCAAAATTAATTTGTTAACTTCTATTTAATTAGTTCAAAGAAAAGCAAGCATTTATAGAAATCAAGTATACTCTCAGAAATATAGAAAATAAACCAAATATATTCCAAATTTACATGATCTGGAATAAAGTTTGATAAATAAAAGCTAGTTTTAATTTATTGATTTAATAATATTAGGCATGTATTCAAAAACTTTCAAAAAATAATCTATTATGATTGTTCAAAATTTATTTTATACCGAGACATTAATTATTAAATGTAAGTTTATCTACTTTGGCTCTTTAATTTTTTGCAGAGAAACAGAAGATATTTAAGTCTATTAAAACACATGGTTTTGGGCCACACAGAAAAATTGACTATGTGGGTATGGGTGGCCCATATACTAACTACTGATGAACCACCAGGTGAGTACAGATGCCCTAAAAATGCCAGCACCTGTAATGCACTTGTTTGACAGTGGTTTCCAACTTAATACATACATACATACATACATACATACATACATACATACATACATAGACATTAATCACCACAACAGCTTGTGTATGGACAATCTGCATGCCTGTGGCTATTTTATCATCAGAGACTTTCAATTATAAACCAGGAAGATCTGTCAGATTGCCACTGCTTGCCTTCACACCATCTAAAATGCTTTGAACTTGTTCTCTAGACATTTTCTCAGCTGGCTTCTCTCTAAACTCAGAAACTGAATTTATAATTTGCTCAAACTATGAAACTTTGTTTTTCTTGTTTCCATAGAAATGCTTCTCATTAAATTATCTGGTTACTTTCAGCATAGAGAGGCCCTAATATTGGTGGAAGTTCATCTGCAACATTGCCTCCGGGAATGAAATATCCTCCTATTCATCCTGTCCTAAGTAATCATGAAGATATGTGTTTACTAATACATCATGTTGTTCTTATGTAAATAACTACCGTATTTTTCGGACCATAAGACGCTCTGGACCATAAGACGCACCAGTTTTTAGAGAAGGGAAATGAAGAAAAAAAGATTCTGAAACAAATAGTATCCTAAAATATTTTATGTGCATTAAAACCCAACATCACAGTCATAAACACATGTAATCAACCCTGTAAAGTAAACAGCAGCATTTAGAACCATTTGAGAGCTGGGCAAGCACACAGAGACCACACAGAGCCGGGCAAGTAAAAAAACTTTTTTTTTAAGTATATGTGTAGGCTATATTTGGACCATAAGACGCAGGGACTTTCCCCCCCACTTCTGGGGGGGAAAAAGTGCGTCTTATGGTCCGAAAAATACGATAAAACTTTTTTTTTATTTTTATAGTATGAACCCAGGGCAAGATGACTAAATATTTCGATGGTCTCATTATATACTAATTGATTGCAAGCTCCTGTAGGTGTGAGACTATTTTATTTGAATTTTAATTGCAAGTACCTAGCCCAGTTCTTAGCACAGAGACTGGCATAAAACAGGCTAGTAATTGCGTTATTTAACACCTAAGCATAGATGCTCACTAAATGTCTGGGGAATAAATAAGTGAAGCCAACAATCTAGGAAACCCACCTCTGTCAGCAAATTAGCACATGTAAATGTAGAATGGGTGAACACTAGGTGAGAGTTGAATTTAATTGAAATGAGCCCTTAAAAGAAGGATCAGAAGTTAGACATATTTGAGGAAAGTAAAAATCTAATGATGACTTATAGAGTCTTCTTGCATTAAGGAAATGGCAATGGCAATTAATGCTGAAAAGCTACCACAGACAAGTGTGTCAATTTGAATCTCTTGGTGAGTAATAAAACCCCAGCCTCTCCTTAGGAGGAGATCATTTTAGAGAAGAAATCAGATTAAAATGCAAGATGGTGGATTGCACTAAACTTGCTATGACCCACTGGCAAACCACAATTTCTTTATTTTATTTAAATAATTGTACGTCTTTTTCTGTCTACTTATTTTGCTTAATGATATTCTCAAGATCCATATTTGTGGTTACAAATATGATTTCACTCATAAGTGGGATATAAAACTGAAAGAAACAAGGAAAACAAACAAATACCATAGGCAACAGTATGGTGGTTATAAGAACGAAGGGGGTGGAAGGGTAGTAAACAGTTAAGAGGGTCAAATATGTAGTGACAGAAGATAATTTGACTTTGGGTGCTGAGCTTCCACCAATATTAGGGCCTCTATATGCTATATTATAACCAGATAATTTAATGCTAATGTATCATAGAAATGTACATTTGAAACCTACATATCTCACACTAATAAATTTTAAAAATAATAAGCAATAAAAAGTCAGTAAAATAAATTGCTGAAAAACAAATCAGTTTCACTAAAAAAGAGATGTTGACAGGAAGCCAGGAAGGCTGGTCAACAACCTTAATTGCTCTAACCTTTAGTTGAGACATTGTTAGCTGAAGCAGCCTCCACCTTGTTTGTCCCATGTAAGTTTCTGTTATTTCCTGCCTAAGGGCTACATGCAAATTTCTGTTTATGTTGCCTGAGATGTTTTCCCCAAAGCCTTAATAAAAGGGAATGGCAGGGCCAGAGCAGGAGTAGTTCTCCCACTAGAGTTGGACTACCGCCTGGCTCCCCATATCGCCAAATTGAATGTCTTCAAGTCTCAAGTGTCTTCATTTGTGTGTGGCCCTTCTCCAGAACCCGAACCCGGAATTGGAACTCTTTCCACACGGGCCAAGAAAGAGATTCCTATATCAAATAATAATAATAATAATACAGTGTTTCCCTGAAAATAAGACCTAGCTCATGGAAAGATAAAACATCCCCTGAAAATAAGACCTAGTGCAACTGTGGGAGAAAAAATTAGTATAAGACACTGTCTTATTTTCGGGGAAACCGGGTAATAGCTGTGCTGATAACACATTGTTTCCCCTTTGAGATTTTCTCTCCACCCCCTCCACTTACTCTGTCACCCCAGGCTAATCGCCATAAATTGTATCAAATAGGATCCCTTGTCCAACTTTGAGCTGGGTCTGTCAATGGAAGGAGGTGGCATAATATCCCCAGTGTTTTGTGTGTGTGTGTGTGTGTTTAATTAAAAATTACATGCTACAATGTGGAGAATAAATTTGAAAAAATTTGAAGTAGACTAAGTCCTGAGGTGAAGACACAATTATTTTAAAAATAACTCAAGATGAAGCAGAAAAACTATTGTAGAAATATAACTTTCAGTAAATAAAAATCAGTATTTAATTTTTTAGCAAAAACTAAGGCAAAATAAAACAAAAAGCTCTCTAGGCACTGGCAGTTGTAGTTGAAAATTCTACCAATAATTCAAGGTACAGATGTTCTAAGATTGTAGAAATTGTTTCAAGGACTAGGAAGGCAAATGTTGGTGTCAAATCTAGTAATGAGTTTGTTCAAGGCATGGACATGGATATAATAAGAACATAATATTATAGACTAATCTCACTGCTGGCCATAGCGACAACAATATTAAATATATTAGCAAACTAAATTCAATGATACATTCAAAAATAATGCATTATGAACACAGTGGCTTTATTCCAAAATACAAAGATGATAAACATTATAAAATCTACTACTGTGATTCAAAGACATACAGGAATTATATTTCACTAAATGCAATCACACTCAAAGTAAAGCTTTTCTAAAATTATAAACATCAGAATTGTCCTTATTATTTATTTAAAAGCTACAATGAATCTCACATTTAATTGTGAAATAACTTTTTAAATATTCTTTAATGCCAGGAACAAGAACAGAATACCTACTCTCACTACCTCTTTTTAGCTTTTTTTTTTTCTGGGTGTTCAAAACAAAACTATTAAGCAAGAATCAAGAAATAAATATTAAGGACTAGAATAGTCAATGTGTTCATATGTATAGGAAACCCTAGAGAAGACAAAGCTAAGTTATTGGAGTTAGTAAGACAATTCAGAAGGTTGCTATATGTAAAATCAATTTATGAAAATGAATTGCATCCCAATAACAATCAGTGAATAGTTAGAAAATTTAATTATAAAAATACCATTTACAAAACAACAAATATTTGCTGATAATTAGATCTAACAATATATATGTAATAACTCTATGGGTAAAAACATGACAACTTATTGAAATTCATAAAATAATATCAAACTAAATAAGAAGAGATAACATGGCATGGCAAAGAAGACTTGGCTATGAAGACTTATTGTAAAATAAAGTGTGGTGTTAGCTAGAATATACCCACACAAATGCACAGAAAATTGGTATATGGCAGACACCTTGCAAGGCAGTGGAGAAATGCTAACATATTTAGTAGATTATGAGGAAAACTAGTTGTCAAAAATATTTTTTTTAAAATAAAACAGTTAAATATTGCATATAACTTAAATGAAAACTAATGCTAAGTGCTAAAAAAAATCTAAAGATGAGAAATAATACTTTAACATTTTACCTAGGTGTTTATGCTTCTGTCCATATAAACAAAAACTCGTGTTTTCTGATCTTTGTATATGATATAGTTATTTATTTATTTATTTAATTTTTAAACTAGAGGCCTGGTGTATGAAATTCATGCATGAGGTGGGGGGTGCCCCTTAGCCCAGCCTGCACCATCTCCAATCTGGGACCCCTCAAGAGATGTCTGACTGCCTGTTTAGGCCTGATCCTGGACTGCTCACAATCCACGACTGCTGGCTCCCAACTACTCGCCTGCCTGCCTTCTTGATTGCCCCTAACAGCTTCTGCCTGCCACCCTGATCACCCCTTAACCACTCCCCTGCCAGCCTGATTGCCCCTAACTGCCCTCCTAATAGGCCTGGTCACTCCTAATTGCCCTCCCCTGCAGGATTGGTTGCCCCCAACTACCCTCCCTTACAGGCCTGTTTTTTAACTTCCCTCCCCTGTTGGCCATCTTGTGGTAGCCATCTTGTGTTCACATGGGAACAGCCATCTTTGACCACATGGGGTCAGCCATCTTGTGTGTTGGAGTAATGGTCAATTTGCATATTATCTTTTTATTATCTTTTTAGGACATTTCTAGGAAATGTGTTGTTATTTTCAATATAGCAATCTTTTATATCTTTGGAAAGATTTATCATTAATTATTTAATTTTTTGATGTTAGTACCAATGACTGAATTTCAGTTTCCAATTATTTTGTTGCAAATACATAAGAACACAGATGATTTTAATATATTGATTTGTACTCTGTAGACTTGTTAAACTACTTATTGGTTCCTGTAAGTTTTAAAAAATAGATTCTTTTAGATCTTCTACATGGATGATAATGTCATCTGTGAATGTATCATAGACAGCTTTACTTCTCTTTTCCCAACATGGATTTCTTGCTTGATTGTACTGGCTAGAACCTCCAGTATAAAATTGAACAGAAATTTTGAGTACATATATCCTTGTCTCATTCCTGCAGGGAAGCAGTGAGTATTTTACCTTTAAGCATGATTTTAACTATTGTTTTTCCATAGGTTACCTTTATTAATTTGAGGAAGATTCCTTTTGTTCCTAGTGGTTGAGTTTTTGTTAGAAGGTAGGTAGATTATGTCAAATGTTTTCCTGTGTCTATTTATTTAGATAACCATACACTCTTTTTTTATTTATTTATTTTTTTTAGTTTGTTAATAGGGCAAATTCCATTGATTAGTATTTGAATGTAAATTTAACCTTGCATTCTTGATATACACCTAACTTAGTCATAATGCATTTTAATATATATGGATTTTATTTGCTAAATTCTATTTAGAATTTTTCTATCTATGTTCATGAGGGATATTGGTCTGGAATTTTCTTTTCTTGTGAATATTTGTCTGGTTTTGGTATATGGATAATGTTGACCTCACAAAAGAGTTGGGAACTATAGTATCCTCTTATTTTCAATTTCTGGGAAAGTTTATATGGAATTAGTACTATTTCTTCTTTACATTTTTGGTAGAATTTAGAAGTGAAGTCATTCAGGCTTAAATTTTCTTTGTGAGAAAGCTTTTATAACTGACATTTAAAAATTCAATGGTTATAGAGCTATTCAGATTCTCTACATTTTTGAGTGCACTTTGATAGTTCGTGTTTTTCAAGAAATTCATCCATTTCATCTAACTTTTAAAATTCAATGGCATAAAGTCAATCATTATATTCTCCTGTTATCCTTCCAGTGTTCATAGGACCAGTAGTGATGCTGCCTCTCATTCTTTATATTGGTGAAATGTATCTTCTGTCATTCTTTAGTCAGTATGGCCACAGGTTAATTAGTTTTACTGATATTCTCAAAGAACTAGTTATTGATTCCATTGATAAAACTATCAAAATGAGATAAAATGATTCATAGGAGCCACTGGTACTTCTTCAACATTTCAATTCATATCATGTTTCATTTATATTCTGAGATATATAAAGAGCTTTGTGTTCTAAATCTGATTGGACATAATGGAGATAGAGATGGTATTTGGTCAGCTTGTCCTTGGACTATATCACAAAATTATTTCCCCAATTTACTAGACAAAGAGCCAAATTGCCTCTATACAAAACATTTTCTTTATTACTCACAGAGAAAAACATATAAAAAACAATTAAAATGTTGGCAAAAGATTTAGAACATCCATTTGATCAGATTCTTCACTAAAGAATGTACACTAATGGCAAGTAAGTACCTACAAAGATGTTCAACACTGCTATTCATGAAGATAGTACAAATTGTAATCATAGTAAGATGCTACTGTTGGAGAGTATGGAACTGGAATTTCAAAACCACTTTGGAAAACACTGTGGAAGTTTCTTAAGGAATTAAACTTGCAACTCAGTCACTGCACTCCTACATGCCACCCCACCCTGCAAAAAATAAATAAATAAATAAAAGCCTAAGTGAACAACAAAACATTAGCAAATACTGCTTATTTTTGAGTATGATTTTTGTCAAATAAGTTATTCTGCTCAAATCTTATGCACATGCTATTTCTCTCTGCCTGAAACCCTCTTCTCTCCATGTCCTCTAAGACTATACAAATATCGCCTTTTTTTTATTAATATATATTTTATTGATTTTTTACAGAGAGGAAGGGAGAGAGATAGAAAACCAGAAACGTCCATGAAAGAGAAACATTGGCCAGCTGCCTCCCGCACACCCCCCACCGGGGATGTGCCTGCAATCAATGTACATGCCCCTGACCGGAATCGAACCCGGGACCCTTCAGTCCACAGACCGACGCTCCACCACTGAGCCAAACCGGTTTGGGCAAATATCGCCTTCTTTTTAAAAAATATATTTTTATTGATTTCAGAGAAGAAGAGAGAGGGAGAGAGAGAAAGAAACATCAATGATGAGAGAGAATCATTGATGGGCTACCTCCTACTGGGGATTGAGCCCACAAATTGGGTATATGCCCTTGACTGGGTATATGCCCAGGACCCTTCAGTCCCTAGGCTGATGCTCTGTTCACTGAACCAAACCAGGTAAGGCCAAATATCACCTTCTTATCAAAACCTCCCAGGAACAACTAATTAAAAGGCTATCCCATTTACATTTTACACATCTTTTAATTATGTACAATTTATAAAACAAATGCAACTCCTTACCCTAATAGAACTTACTTTATACTGAGAAAAGACAGATGACCATTAAATAAGTATTTGTTGAATAAAAAGAATAACTTAATCATATATGCAGCTGCAAAGTTGCCCAAAACATTTGAATTTATTAAGACTATTTTAAGATGGATTTATATCCACTATTGTTAATTAATAACCTTTCTCAAACTTATATATTGACTTGACGTATTGACACATGATGATATAAAGGATTATAAACCATAAGTACATAAATATACATATGAAGCACATATATTCAAAAATGTTTGATTAATAATAATTTATGATCTTACAGATTTGCAGACCATTGGTCTCGAGGTCAAAGTCAAGTGTAGGATCAGGAGAGTGTGTAATAGTCCATTTCCCATTGTAAAGACATAGAAATTAACTTTCTCAAATGATGATCCAGAATCTGGCTCAAAGGATGACTGAGCTGATTTATTTAACATGTTTGTTTCTGTCAAAATATTTTGTTTGACATTCTTCCTCTGAGATAGGAAAGGAAGAGGAAGAAGGAAGAGCAGCATCGATTTTTTAAAAGCATCATTTAGTGTCCCTGGTGGTTGCATCTCTCTCTCTCTCTGAAATTCAGTAACAAAAACAGCCATGAACACAGCATCTGGCTGAGTGCCCGGGCATGGATTTTTTTTTTTTAATTCCATACATCATTTACAGCTGCTGCAGTGACTACAGAATGCAGCACAGAACCTTGAGCAAGAGGACAGATGAAAGCGATGTGTGTACTTGGCTACACTTAGGACTGCAAGGGATCCTGCTACCTTCTCATACATTTTCTACTAGTAAACAGCAAAGAACATTTAAGTCAAGACCTTTGTTTTTTATACCTAAGTGTATCAATTTTGATTTCTCAATAAGTTATCTAACTTTGGGAGTATATTTAAAGCTTTGTTTTTATATTTAGACTAGAAAAATAATTTTATTTTTATGTCAGCAACTTGGCAGACACAGTTGCTGACATAAAAACTTGGGAGTCCTGTTTTCTCAATTCAGAGAAAATTTATTTTGAGGGGGGAAAATGCACGCACACACACACACACACACACACACACACACAGCCATAGGCAGATTGACCCATCAGAATTTCTTTTGAATTCCAGCTTAGAGGAAATTTGAGGTCATGGTCAGATTAAGTAATGACTATTTTTTCTAGATCAATGGTTCTTTATCCTTTTGGGCATAAAATCCTATGAAAATCTGAGGAAGTTTTTGTAAACTCTCCTAGGGATGGGGTAGGGTGAGGAACATAAAATATTTCCATACAATTTTCAGGAACATATGGCCCCTCAGGAAGAGATCCATTCTCCAGATCTGAAACACAGTATTCACTAACAACCATTATTTATAATTCAGTAGCAGAGACTGGATTGGAAAGTGACCTTCATCTCTGAAACAAAAAGAATGGCTGCCACATACACCTGGAAACACCCTGAGGAAGACATTGTCTTTTATTTCAGTTATGTTTCCACTTTGTCCACAGCTACAACATCCTTACTTACAGCCAGTCACGGCAAATGAAAGCACTGAATGGTAGTTTTAAGAACCTCCTGGTATGAAAAAGGTAAAGGGATTGAACAAAGGAAAAACAAAACAAACACACACACACACACACACACACACACACACACTTATAGACACTCATAGGAGGCACATCTCACCAGTCTGTGGGGCAGGTTGAAAAAGGTAGCATCTGATGGAGTTAGGTGATTATCAGGACAGGGAAGGTGCCCTATAAGAGTCTGCTGTCATGTGTGGAAAATTCTGAAGGTAATTGAAAGAAGGAAAACATTTCAGCAAAGGAAAACATTAAACATTTTCAGGGATCTGGATATCAATTAAATGTGTGAGGAAATAAAAGGGGCAGGTAGAGAGAAATGCTAGGAAGGTAAGCAAGAACCAAATCCTAAGGGCCAGGTGGAGCCACAGAAGGGTTTTTTGAGAAAGTTTGGCATCGTCTGTTTTGTGTTTTTGACAGAATCCACAGGTTGCAATGTCACGAAGGGTGGAGGATGGCCAAGTGGAGATAGAGAAGCCACTTGGGAGGCTTTGCAATAATCAGGATGAGAGATTGTCAACCTGAACCAACATGCTGAAAAGAAGAAAGTAATGATGTACTGTCAGAGGTAGGGTCTGCCATCTTGGGTCATCCTTGGATGTAGATGGTAAGTAAGATGGTGGCTCGGGAAAGACTCCTGGTTCCTGGCTTATGCAAATGGTCCAGTGAACATGATGTATCAGGACAGAGGTCATATAGCATTTAGGAATGGGGGGAATTTATCACCACAGGCACAATGTGAGCATTTGTTGGGAAGTAAGGAAGCTGCCAAAGCATTAGAGGATAAGGTCAAAGAGAATAAAGAGATGCTAGGTGTCTCCATTCTGCCACTAACCAGCTGAATGACCTTGGTCAAGTTTCTTTAGCTCTGTGCCTCAGAGTTTTAACTTGAGAATGGTCATCATGATAGGATCTGTCTGTGTGTTTTGTCATGAAAAGGGCTTAGGGAAAACAACCTCTGCACCATTCAGTGTGGCCTAGAAGGCAGCAGGACTATAGGTGTGTGGCTGCTGCATTATCTCTGCATCCCAGGGAGGCATGCTTAAGGGGAGGACACCTGGAGGCACCAGGGCACTGTTCATCTGCTGGGGAGACTGGTAACCTATTGCTCTTTGTCTAAGGTAATTTTTTTAAATCGGGACTTTTTTAAAACTCCGCGGGACGCAGGACAAATTGTTAAAAATAGGAACTGTCCCGCCAAAAGCAGGACATCTGGTCACCTTATCTTTGTCTTAAGGAACAACAGTGCCAGACCTATAGGAAGTTGAGTGTGAGCACAGAACCTCCTGCTGGGGGGAAGAGGGAGACTTTTAGAGAAAGTTTACCAGATTATTTTTATTTCCATAAGGAGTTTTAGTGGCTGGCATATAATGATTTCTCATTATCTACCATAATTATCATTTTAGTACATCTTCAGAATTTATCCCAATTCTGGCTAAATGGAGACTACAGAAACTTAATTTCCATTTTACAGATGAAGAGACTGAGGTTCTCAGAGGTAATTTTCCCAAGTTCCCAACTATACTGTAACCCTTCTGATCACTTCTAGATGGTGATTTGACACTTGGTGTTCTCAATAAATAACTATTGAACTGAGTTAGTAAGTTAGCCATTCAGCTAGTAAACAGTTAAGTAGGCAGATAAACCTTGACCATCTGACTCAAAATTGAGTCCTTTTCCATCACGTCATGTTATCTTCCTTTCTATACTCCTCTCTTGATTTCTCCTTTGACTTAAGAATAATCCTTGAAGCCCATTTCAGTCACATTTTTGGCCGCCAAGATGTAGAGCAAGCATGTCAAACTCAAAGGCTAACACAGGCCAAATAAATGAGGCATGCATGGGCCGTGAGTTTGACATGCTTGATGTAGAGAAATGGAACTGTATAAATACTCCACAAACAAAAACATGATATGTTCTTGCAGAAAATCTCACCAACATCCTGTGACATACCATTAAAAAATGCTAAAAAAGTCAACTTTATTGAGCTCAAATGTTTCCAAAGATTCTTTTCTCTGATTCCTACTTGGGCTCAAGGGACTCTTGCCCTTCTTTTGAAGTAGCCAATAAAGGCACCAGCTGCTTTTCCCTGTAGCCCATTTAGTTGTGAAGAATTTCTGCTTTTTTATAGCATTTGCTTCTCCAGATCCCATTGACAGCTGACTTCTGCTTTTTATATCTATTGTGCACACCCTTAGCTTTTAAACTTTTCTTGGTTCTTAACCTTAAGCATCTGAGTCACAGCTAGTTTATCTTCAAATCACGAGTCAGTGTCTCCTGACACTCATTTTCTATTTATCTCCCAGGACACTCCTGGCTGGCTCCTTTCTGTAAAAGTCATGACTCAGTGGTCTGCGTTCAGGTTGAAAATCCCTCAAAACCATTAAGCTACTTTAATGGGGCAAATGGAAACAACAGGATGATAATTTCAGCCCTAGAAAGCTTCTTTGGGAATCCATCTGACCTTCAAGAAACTATTTTCCCAGGAAATTGAGAATAAGGATTAAGTAGGAGGTAAACTTGCCTTATAGCACTGTGTGCTTACCTTCTGATTGTGTCCTAAGTGACACACTTGTTACATAAGAACTGACCTACATCCTTAGAAAACCGCACATGGACTTCCCAGTGATACACCTGCTCCTATGATTCAGTCTTTTGTTGGTAATTTTTTTTCAAATGGTATTTTTTCATTCTTTCACAATGTCAAATTCAAATCTCCAAATACAGTGAGATATAGAGTAAAGCAGAGATTTGCCTGTTCTGTATGTTTTAAAAAATCAAAATTAAATAGCACTTGTATTCTATAACCAACCAACAGAAATATATTTTCCCTAAAGCAAGAAGGCAGAGGAATTTCATAACAACAGTGATAAACAAATGGTTCAAGTTGACACCAGTAAGTATCACAAGTTAGATGTTTGAGAAATCATCCTTCAAGTACATTATACACCTGCATGTAGATGTTAGTATGTGTATTTACAATGTACATAAGTCAACTGTAGTCAGTGAAATCTCATTAGGGAAATTAATAGAAGGTTTAAACTACTGACTGTTTTTAAAGAAATGTAAATTACTACATTGGTTGATACTTGAACAAAGAGCTTTAATTTATTCTTTTAACTAGTATATATCAATTGTTGACAAGCATTTGGGTAATTTGAATATGCTTGGAGGAAATCTTAAAAAGTGCTATTTTCAGCTTGCAAATTTATATGCATAGTTATTTTGTTGCCAATGTCCTTCCTTCTTGGCAGTGCCTAGATTAATCCTGTTGAATAATAAAAAATTATACATTAACATACAATGGCCAAGATGTTACTACATTTATGAGGAATAGAAACCCCCCCTGTTAAACTATCATCATATGAATGCATTTTCTTTTTCTCAATATATGTAAAGATTGTGTGTGTGTGTGTGTGTGTGTGTGTGTGTGTAGGAAGGTGTGCACATGAGTGTGCACAATTATAGCGGAGCCTAAAACTCACTGTGGAATAATGGAAATTCAATATAAATACAAAAGAAGATGAAGAGAAAGCTACATGGTTTCTCTGCCAACTCCTGTATTCATAATCTCCCTTCAGCTGTATATCATTTTCTAAATCTGTAGTTCGTGTCAAAATTTTTATTCTTGAAATATGTTAATCAACATCTATAATCACTTCTTATAGGGATAAAAGTTTTAGTAATCTTTTGAAACTGAAAAAGTTGTGCCAAATAAATTTTTTCATCCAATCCTCGGAAAGAAAGGTTAGCATGGCTTTGTTCTTCAAAGGGATTTATGTTTCAAAAAAACCAAGTTACATGTCATGTCAGGAGCTGCTAAGGAAACAATGTGAGGTATAAGGAGCCCCATATAATATAAGTGTCAGCAGATAATTGTGTGCTAGAAATTAACACCTCTGCTATCACAGGTGTTAAAAAGCTATGGAGGATGCAACCTGGTGAGAAAGAAGGTGGTTTTGCTTTTGTGACTCCTTCTACATTTCATCCAGGCTACTCCTCTCTGCACTGCACTAACACTGGTTATTAGACTTCAGAAATGAGTTGGGAGGTTAGTCTCATTTGATGGAATAGACACGCCCCTGAAATTTCATGTAAAAACATTTGGGCATATGAATTCAATGTAATGCGTGATGAGGGCTTGGTGTTGAAAGCAGCCTTGCAGGTAATTTTGTTAATAGTGAGAGCAATCCAAGCAGACGAATGTGGTTAACGGTTTAGATGTTCAGACAAGAGGTTTTCTTCAAGCAAGGTTGTGACATCTGTGCTACTTAACGGGTCCTCTGTAGAGTTCTTTGTTCTTGCACAAGACATAGCAACATGGCATGCAGTGCAGCACTTGGTCTCTGCCAGCCAACTATGGAGTGGGCATGGTGCCCTGTCACATCTCCTGTGGACCCAATATTCGTGGTCCTGAGGGACTGACTCAAAGTGCGAGATGCAGATTACCTTCTATTAGGCTTTATGTGGTGAGTTAACGAACTCCAAAGTTTTGTTTAATACTTTTGGCAATCTGTGAGCAGCTTTTACTATACCCTTTTTATAGCTCAGGAAAATTAAACTTAGAAACTGTAAGCAATGTGCTTAAAGAGGCACAACTAATTAATGGAATACACCTATGTGGCTGGAGCAAAGCAAGTGACAAGAGCAGGTGGAAGATGATGTCAAAGAGGCAGTCATGCACCCCTCTGCAGGGCCTTATGGGATATGCAGGAATCAACAACTGAAAACATTCCTGCATTGAATTGCATTGGTATTTTATTTAGTCAATAGATAAAATTTATTCTACTTAGATCAACCAACATCTTAACTCAGAATCATTGCTTATTTGTTGCTTCTAGCATCTAATTCCCTCATTATGAATTCAATTTCAATCAATAAAATTGCTCACTGAGAGTTTGTTAATGATCATTTTTCTGAGTCTTCACTTTTCTGGTTTCTAATTTGTTGGTTCTATGCCTTTGGCACTTTAAAGAATACTACATTGTTACTGATAAAGACCTTGATGGCAATAAAATTGTCATTCCTTTATAAGCAATCTCTCTTTTTCTCTCTGTTTGCTTATAATGATTTTCTTCTCATATCTGAGGTTAAGGAATAGCAAAGTGATATGTTTATGAATGTTTAATTTAATTATTCTGTTTGGAACTTGGTTTGGCTCCTCTAAAAATTCTTAGCCATGATTTCTTGGAAAATTGACTCAGACCCAAAATTCAATTAGAACTGTTTTAAACCTTCCCCATTATGATAATTTCAGTTGTTTTCATAAATAACCATTTGTGTGTGTGTGTGTGTGTGTGTGTGTGTATGTGTGTGTAATTCTAGGTAATTTCCATGTATCAGCCTTCCAGTTAATTTCCTGCTTCTTCAAATGTATTAAACACGCTGTTTATATGTCCTTTACTTTTTTTCAATTATCATACTCTTTATTTCTAAAAGTGTTCTTTATATCTTTTTTTAATCCTCTTCGTTTCATAGTGGCCTACTTTTATATAATGAACTTTACCCTTTTTAAAAATCTCACTCATAACTTTAAACATTTTATAATTATAATCTTTTTCTGAATATTATATTCTTAAGGGGTTAATTCTGCTCTGCATTTTATCTACCTACTAGAGGCCTAGTGCACGAAATTTGTGTACTGAGTTTGGGGACTGTCCATCAGCCTGGCCTGCACCCTCTTGCAGTCTGGGACCTCTTGCTCCTTACCGCCCATATGCTGGCTCCTTACTCTCTACTTGCTGCTTCTTAGTGCTGCCGTGGAGGCAGGAAAATCTCTTGCCATCAACACTGCACTCACCAGCCATGAGCATGGCTTCTGGTTGAGCAGCACTCCTCCTGTGGGAGCATGCTGACCACTAAGGCAGCTTCTGTAAATTACTTCCAGACATCGTTCAAAATTGGCCACAAATTTTACTGGGTGGTGTTGTTCTGATCATCGCTTTCTTGGGTCCCTCATCCTCTGTGGGGAAGCACAGGACTTGGTTGGAATCCAATAAGGTGGATTCTCCAAAAGGTCGGGGGTGGGGGGACCTTGCTGAAGATGGAAGCCCCTGCCTTGACTTTTCCAAACAAGTCTGAGCCCCCAGGTATTTTACTGGTATCTCTATGTTTGGTCTTTAGACATGACCTTTTAGAAGTATGTGCTTTCTCAAGGATTCTTACCCTGCTGATTGTATCTACTAGTAGAGGTAAATTTCAGTTCAAGCTGTTGCTATAATAAAAGCCTAAGGAAGCAGGCGAATGGGGTGTTTGTTCCTATAGCTAAGTAGTCCCTTAGCCCTCTCTTTCACAGAAATGTGTGTCAGAGTAATCCATTCATCCACAGCTCAGGGTCTGCTGGTCAGTCCTGGCAAACCTCTTTCATTGTATTCATTCTGTATTTTTTTTTTAATAGTAAAGTTGGAGTAATGCTTCCAGAAAAGGTGTGTGGTTTGTAAAGCTTCTGCAGGTTTGCCTTTATCCTATACTTGACTATTACTTTTGCAGGATATAGCATTCTGAGATATTAGCTATCTCTTCTGCTTTATATAACTCCTCATTCCCTCATTCACTCAAGTTTCCATTTCTGTTACTTAGTGATTGTCATAATTGCCTGGTATTTGGTTGTATTTTGGACTTTCCTTACCTGGTGAGTGTTTCTCTTCATGCCTTTGACTATTGTCAATGTTCTTATTTTCTAAGGTCACCTCAGCAGTTCTATCATCTGAAGTTCTTGGATATCTCACCTCATTTGATCCTATCTTTTCACAGTAAGTTATCTTCTTAGTGATATCTAAGATGGTTGGATGGAGATTTCAACTTGAGTGGGTATTATATATGATAATCCTTAACAGACTGAGATGGAAGTGAGTCCCCAAAATGTAGTTTTTGTGTTTTCTTTGCCACAGGGGTATTCTAGCTGTGTGCCACTTTTATGCCAACCAATCTCCTTCCATCTTTAGGTAACATAACTTTTAACTGGTAGCCAGGTGCATGTTACATATCCTTTGGAAGCACTTTATTCCTGTCAAGGTCCAGGTTAAGACAAGGAAGCTTACTTGTTTATTTTCCTGACTAATCAGCAAACTTTTACTCCCCAACCTTTTCACTGAACACTCAGTTTTGCAGGGGTCATAATTTCATGCCACAGCTTTGCAAGGGTCATAATTTCATGCTATAGTTAGGCCCACAGATTTCATCAGATACATTTTCCTCTCACTGCAGCCTGGTCTCTATCTCCTCTCCCTGACAAGAAGCTGCAGCAGCAGCTGTTCCTTGAACTTTTCTTTTTAGAACCCTCCCAAACTGTGGCAGTGCTAGAATTTTCTCTTCTTTCCCAATATCCATATATTTTAAAGTATGGTCACTATAGTACACCCAGCATTTCTACTTGTTTCTTAATTGATCCGTAAGCTGCTATAACATAACTGCTAATAGCATGGACTCTGAAACCTTACTATCTTGCTTCAAATCCCACCACTTAGTAGATATCTGAAGTTTTGTAAGTTTTACACCTTCTTTGCACTTCAGTTACATAATTTATAAACAGGGGATGATAATATTTCCTTTATCATAAGATGTGTAAGGAATCAGTAAGTTAATACATGCAAATCATTTAGACAACCAGAAAGCTATTGTTATAATTGTTAGATGTTCAGGTTGTTTAGAAGGTCAGGTTGCCAGAAATACATGTCCCTTTCAATGAAACATGCACATAATAAATACTCTTTCAACTTACTAAAATAAAAGTTTTACTTTATTTACATAGCTTCATTATGTGCATAATTGTCTTATAATGGTCAATTTCCACACAAGCCTGAGAGGTAGGTATTATTATCTCCTTCTGGCTAACAAGGAAACTGAAAATGTAGCTCTCAGAGCTGATCAAGGATTCAAATCCCAAGCTGTCTGATCTAAAATCCTTGTTTTACCATTGCTTTTGGAAACAGGTGTTCTTTTCTCCAGATTTAGTGACTATTCGGGCAATAACTTCCTTTTCTTGTGCCATAAGACACTAGTCATGCCTTCCCTTCATACTCTCTTTCAAAGTACACGAATCACAGTGAACAAGACAGAGAAAGGGAGCTATGTAAATGCTGAAATTGCAAATCTAAGCCCCTAACAGATGCAAAACATCACATGCCATGAGCTGGTGGATGGAACAGGCTAGGGTTTCAGGTGTGATTGTTAAGGAAGAGAAATCTAAGCAGAAGTGAAGACTGCCACACACTATCTCCTACCGCACTCTGCCCTGCAGGTAGCTTTGCCTTATCTGCTTTTAATTCAATGAAAGACCAATATGTTTTCATCAAGAAAACCCAGTCTATTACCCTCTCTGCCCCACATCCCAATTCATAAAAACTTTACAGAGGAGAACTGTGACAATGGGGAGGAACATGACATTTCATCACCAGTACCACCCTGAGAGTGTGTTCTCCCAATTGAAAATGAATTTCTCTCCATTGGAACTGGAATGTATGTGTTCTCCCACAAAGCACTGTTAGAAATGAAGAGTTAGTCCCAGTGCTCAAGCACATAGCATTTCAAACACCGTGACATAATGAAATGCAGACCATGATTTCACTCACTCAGCTATGATGTAGAGAAATGGTATTGAAAAGGCCAACAAAATTCTTCACAAATAGGTTGAAATGAAATTCTGTAATTCAGTGTGCTTGAGAGTAAGAACTGGTTGTGTTCATGTTTGTTGAGTTCCGTTTTGTTCCATGAGCAAAAAGTAATAAAATACTTTCCTTTGAACTCTTTTCTCTCTTTTGTGAAGGAATACAACATGACTATTTTGTTTGGTGATAATGTCAAAGTTCATTAAGAATTAATCACAGGATTGAAAACTATCTTGCCTTCTGAATTCCTCTCTTGTTATTCCTCCATTTTCTCCTAGCTTCTATTTCTGATGGAGTTTCCTGTTCTCAGCTATTGAAAAGCTTCAGCCAAATTGGATGGGTTGCTTCTCAAAGTTAAGAATCAGGGTTTTGACTAACTGCTGTGGTTTGTAAAGATGTTCTTCTGTCAGGCAATGGGGGGCCAGTAAAGAGACAGATGGGAAGTAGCGTGTGGCCAACAGTGTCTGTGGGATGCTTGTCAGACTAGAGACCATGGGTGGGTGTATCAATTTGTAGGTTTTGTGTTTTGTCCTTAGCACTTTACTTAGAGAAAACTTTTCTCTATGAATAAAAATACCCAGAAAGGAGGTCAATATGGCCCTCTCTGCATAGACCCTGATTTCACTGGTTGCTGGAACATTAAACTCCCTCCCTCGATGCTTTCCCAGGGACAGAGACCCAGCTGACTTCAAGGCTCCCAGTCCATCACACCTCTCTATCTTTGCCACACAAGGCATGTTAACTCACACTATTTTGCATGAATGGTTCTTTTTTATCCTTTAGGCCATGTACTAGCAAGCATTTTCTTATGTTGTGGTACATATCCCATTTATAGGTCTCCTTCCATTTTACAACACTTTAGGGATTCCAGGCTGTCACAAATAGAAGTCTATTGATAGGGGAGTTCCAGAGGAAGATTATTATTATTTTTTTATTTTTTGCACAATTTTGGTACAATCTGGTTGCAGCCTTTTAAATCACAGGAGAGGTGCTGATTCTTATATAACAGTGAATTGATAAGGGGCAGCACTAATAAGCAGAGAAAACAGGAACCTTCATACCCACCCACTCGGCATTATGGCTCTCTTTAGGGAAAATCAAAAAGGAAATTGGAGTAGGGAGCACAGAACCACGTAGCACTGATTTTGCCAGCCAGAGGTAACTGTGCTTACTTTCTGGCTATTTAAATATGCTGTCTAGACACATTAAACTCTAATCTCGTTTTCACTGCTCTGCAATATTGCAAGCTGTGGCTCTCACTGAGAAGCTGTTTGCCATTGTCTCCATCCTGAATAGAAATTGAACAAGACACATGAAAAGTGATATGAAACATTGGACTCTGCCACAAAAGACATTGCTTCATGGAAAATTCTAGGCTGGTGTATAAAGAATTGAATTAAGGTGGGGGGAAGATAAATAGAGGAGATGCCAAGAGGACATTGGACTCCTTCTCCTCTCCAATGCCTCTGCTGATTTGCAGCAGCAAGCAGGCCACTGTTAGGGGAAGGGGGACACAGTAGTCTACCTTGGCTTCTGACACCTCCATGCTGACCTCTCCTCTAATACCCTGGCTCCCTTCCGCTGTCCTGCCACCACACGTCAAGAGAATTTTAACTGCTTGAAATTGAAGTGCAGAATTTAGATATGCAAAGAGCACCATGCTGATTGATAAACCACGCTCTGCATATGTGACATACACTGCCCGAAGTACTCCCAAAGCCACCCACCCATGGCCAAGTCTCAAAGGAGTTGGAGACTTTGTGGTCCTGCTCCCATTACCCAAGCCCCTTGAAATTGAAGCTTGGAAAGTATACCTATGCCTCAAACCTTACACCTACCATTTGAAAATTGTTTATGATTAGGACTTGTATAAATCTATAATCTATTTTTCTTTACATATTTACTATAGCGACATGTTAAAGTTTACCTGCAAAGGTTGAAAAGCCATCACATCCTAAAGGCATATGTGGTTTTGACAACAGTTTTCTGACTGGTTTGGTATTGTATGCAAAGCTAAATTTGGAAGGAAGGGATGGGGAAAGAAAAGGAGATAAAAACATAAACATCTCATATCTTTACAATATCCTTCTAACGAAACCATCCCTGGGTGTGACACCATAGCTCTGTGGTGCTCTCAACCATCTGAAGAGTGATGACTCAGTCCTGCACCTGTGACCTGACATGGCTATCTTCTTGAGAATGTGTTTTGCCTGCAGATGTTCTTGGTCCTCACCCCGAGCCTCATAGCCACTGTGACCTTGGCACCAAGCTGCAGTGATGCGGCCACTACGTACCCTAGAGTCCCCTCACAAGACCACCTGTACCCCAAGGTCCCCTCTCAAGACCACATGTACATGAAGATGGCCAAGGACACATTGGGATTTCATTGTCAGGTGTAATTGACACGCAGTCACACCAAAGTCATACCAGAGCTAAAATTACAAATATCGTTGGGAGTTTCTACATGTGCCTTTAAAAAAAAATGTTCAGAAGTTCACTCCTCTTTCTCCCTTTCCTTTTCCTCTCACCCCATTTCATCAGGAACAGCTTTTCCAACAGGAAATGTGTTTCCCCATAGGGAGGGACTTCCCAAGAGGCCACAGTGGAGGAGTGGGCAGTGGAGGTTGAGGGGGAGGGGCAGCCCACGTGCATGTGACCCAGTACACTGCTCACACACACTGGTTTTGAAGTCTGGATGCCTGGCTCTAAGATTGATTTTTGATCCATCTGTAACTGTCTCAAAGTTCCTCTTGTTCTTACTCAACAGCTTTGGTAACTTACATGGTCCCTATCGTTTTCATAGGCACGTTTATCTTTTTCTTGGCATTAGTGTTCATTGAGGGGAGAGACTACAAAAATACTCTCAGCCTGAGTTGCCTTTAATCAGTTTTTTCAAAATAAAATATATCTCCACCTAGTTTTTACCCAACACTTTCACTTCCAAGGACCCATGCATTTTCACAGCCCTCTTTTCCAGTTAAGGAATTGCAGACACATCCAGGAGCAGCTGCAATGAACCCTCAAGGGAGAGAAGCCACAGGAGGCTCTATACCAAGTATGTCAAACTCAAAGGCTAACAGGAGCCAAGTAAACAAAGTTTAAGTTTATGTGGGCCACAAAAATACACAAGCTTCAGTTTTTATAAAAACATAGGTTTATTTCAAAAAGTATAATAAAACGTAAAACAAGAGCAATTAAAAAAAAATTAATGTTTTCTTACATACTGTTTATTGGCTGGGCTCCAAAAATATTTGTTGACTACATGCAGTCCTTGGGCTGTGAGTTGAGTATGCATGCTCTATATCAGTTGTCACCTGGTCCTCCAGGCCATGCTCTGTATCATATGTTCCATGTCTCCCAGGACTTGCATGCAGAGCAGTATCTCAATCTCTGGCTGTATGGCCTTTCCCCACCAAAAGTCCCAAAATCTCAGATGGTGGGAAAGACAGAGAGATGGCAACTTCCTCTTTCATATCACTCCCAGCCCCCTGAGCAAGCAAAACCCCTTCCAAAGTTGTCTTCTGTAGAGTAACGGCCCCTTGTAGAGAGACCAACAGGACAGCCTTGGACCCCCATCTCACCTGCCCTGTGGTAGCCCTCCCACAAGGAAAGGCTTCCAAAAGCTTTGCTGGAAACCGTGGGTAGATGGCTTTCTTGAAAAAAAATCTAAATTTTTAAAAATGCCAAACACCAGACAAATCACTCTCATTATCATTATACATATACAAATTAAATTCATTAAAAAACAACAACCAACCTACCTTATTGATGAAACCAACTACACATAAGTACTTATATTGAAAACCTTGTGCCTCTGAGGTCAAGTCCCTGGGAAATAGAATTTACTAGGCATGAAAACTCGCACCCTTCTCCTCAGTCCACCTCTCCTTCTCATTTTCCCAATAGAGTGTTTCCCGGGGAATGGACCCCAGAGCTGGAGGTATGCAGGAATCACTGCAGCTGCAACTGTTCAGAGCCAGCTTCCAACAAGACCTACAGCAGTTCAGCTTCCTAGCAGCCATGCATGTCATTGAGCACAGGAACCGCATCTTGGTATCTCATCTAGTGCAAACAAGAATAGACAACTGTTCTTTTTTTCCCATTTATAAACATGCATGTGCCTTTCACACTTTCATAATCACACCCCTTTATCCACACTCCATTTTTTTTATGCTTCACACCATCACAGCAGCTGAAATTTGGGCTTAGAGAGGGGGGAAAAAACTTTCAGAGCCTGAAGCAGAAAAGGAAATGTATAAAACTGAGTGAAAAGACTGCCTTTGTGGCTGGCTTACTCTTCCAGTTTTGACAATCTACTGTGTTTCCCCGAAAATAAGATATCCTCCGAAAATAAGACCTACTTACAGGTTTCCTTCTGAGTGAAATATAAGGCATCCCCCCAAAAAAATAAGGCCCCCATAGGCTAAACTTGAGAGATTTGGTCCATTGATTCTGAAAGAAATGGAGTCACAAGAAATTCACCAGGAAATTCAGGAATTGGATTGTTATGATGATGTTCCAGAAGATGATGACATGATTGTTATTGAATAAATGAGTAAATTATTGATACTGTAGGATTCAAAGTTTGTCTGGTTTGTGTTGACAACTACCGTACTACTGTACCGCATACAGGTAATAAATTTCCTTTATTTTTATTTAACAATAAGTGTGTACCGTATTCTTCTTCATGGAAAAATAAGACATCCCCTGAAAATAAGACCTAACACATCTTTGGGAGCAAAAATTAATATAAGACACTGTCTTATTTTCGGGGAAACAGGGTATGTAGAGGTTGGATGGGAATAACTTTAGAGCCTCAAAGTGTACTCTCTGGCAGGATAAGAAGACAGACTATGACCTGCTCATGCTGGCTCTATCCCAGCTTGGAGGTCCAGGCATCCTGGCTGCCTGGGACTTGCTCCTGGAGGAGAGTTCTGAGAGAAAGAGGTTGTTCCTAGCAACCACCCACAGCTACTCCTCCTCACCTCCTTGTCCTGGGATTTCCATCTCTTTTCCCCAGACTCAGATTGTGCTTCACCAATGTGAAAGCTACAAGGTGTAAAAGATACTTAATGGTGGTAGGAAAGAGATGTAGGATGTGTCAAATGAACTGTTCAGACCCTGTCTTCAGAGTCCTTAATACCTATCACTGGCCCAAAATACTTGGTGCTGCTTTATTTTATTTTACTTTATTTTTCAAATGCAGTTTATATTCAATATTGTTTTGTGTAGGTTTCAGGCCTACAGCATAGCAGGTAAACCATATCCTTTACAGAGTGTTCCCCTGGTATTTCTAGTATCCACCCGGCACCATTCGTAGTCATTAAAATATTATTGAATATATATTTCCTATGCTGTACTTTACATCCCCGTGACTATTGAAAAGTGGCCCTGAAAGCAAATGAAGCTCGCACATTTGAAACCAGACAGAATCCCCCTCATTTTCCCACCCCCTATTCTTTTCCATCCCCAGGCCCCTGGCCTTTTTTGATTCTCTACACCATTGCATAGTGTGAACAAATTCTCGAAGACTTTGATGCCAATATAAATGTAGGACAAGTTCAAGAGGTTAATTCATTAGGAAAATTTAGAAGTGATTTATTATGTGATAAAAAAAAAAAAAAAAAAAAAAAAAAACAGAGAAAAGCTCTCTGGGCTACCAATGTTTTTAATTTACATATTATATTCAAACTCAAATTGATCTCCAAATAAAAACTTAAAGCTCCTCTCTGTATTTCTAAAGACATTGTACCTTCCTCTTCCCTGAGTTTACAAATTTTCTGAAATGTCATAAAACTATTGTTTTATGTATTTTACTTGTATTTTTTGAGCTTATTAAAAATCAAAATTAGTTCTAATGTACCTTTAATCAATTTGTCTAACGTGGTATCAAAGTACTATTTTTCATCCTGATTCTTCAGCATATATATATAGTCAAGGTCCATGACATTACAATAGCTAATTTTTTTTAAATGAAAGTATTCTTTTGTATTTATATAAGTGAAGCATGTTTAGTACAGAAAATTTGGGGGAAGGAGAAGAAAATGAAAATCACTCCTCCTAATTCCATCACTCAAAATCAATCTCCATTAGAATTGAGAGAAATATATAAACTATTTTACATACAAAAGGCAGAAGGTGAGTCCCCAGGTTCACCACCCCCAGCAATGTGCCCCCAGCTTGGAAGCCTATTGTTTCCACAAAAAACAAGATAAACACACCTGGCTCTTTCTCTGGATAGACATGGAGAAAAAAACCTGGATTAATTGTTTAAAAAAAAAAAAAGAGGCTGTAACCTCTCAATAATATGGGAAAACTGGGAAAAAAATATTTTTCATAGTTGTTTTTTAATTCTCTGAAGAATACTACAAATCATTCAATCAAAGGGAGGGGTTCAAGTTGCATTGACAAAATAGTAAATAAAAAAGGTATGAGCCAGGGCAGCTTTAGATGTAAGAGCTGGTGATGCTTGGCCATAAGGTCCCTGAAACTACTGAAACAGGGACCCTCCCATTAGCCCAAGGGGACAGGCAACTCTCAGATACCCAGGCAAGCATTTCTCTTCTAAAGATTACTTGCAGTTGCTCCAGATGTGAAATTAAAAGGTTTAGTTCATGTTTAAAATTATAGGTATATTCAAATATTTTTTTTCTGCTTAAAGAAGGTGAAAGGATTACCCAAAGAACATATAGGCAACCTGGCCGGTGTGGCTCAGTAGCTGAGTGTTGACCTATGAACCAGAAGGTCATGGTTCAATTCCTAGTCAGGACACATGCCTGGGTTGCAGGCTCGATTCTCAGAGTGGGCTTGCTGGAGGAAGCTGATCAATGATTCTCTCTCATCATTGATGTTTTTCTCTCTCTCCCCCTCACTCTGAAATCAACAAAAATATATGTTTTAAAAAATAAAGACCATATATTCATAATCCATAGGCACAAACAACAGTGTGGTGAGGGCCTGAGAAAAGGGGGATGAGGGTAGGGGAGGGAGGTGGGTAAAAGGGAGTAATATGAGGACATCTGTAATAGTGTAAACAATAAAAATAAACTATAAATGGTTATACAGATGAAAGTTAATGTAGACATTTTGGATATTCATCCCAATAATTATTAGGATGTTTGATTTAAATGATACAATAAACTACTGATAAGTAGCATTTTTATTTTAATGTGTGTTTATCAGGTTGATAAACTCAACCTGGTTCTTTAGAGAATCAAACCCTTCTCAGCCCAGAAAATATGTATATTTAATTGATTGAGGAGTTTGTAGCTACTGTAATAGTGTGTGTACACACACAGAGAAACAAAAAAGCATGATACCAATTCATGAGGTATAGCATTAGAATTTCCCTTTATGATAACAGCTCCAAAATACTACATGGGGTTCTTTCAGGTGTTAGGTCGAGGCAGGGGGGAAGCCCAGAGCCATGCAACCATCTGCAAGGTGGATGGTGACAAAGATAACTGGTGCCTTCCTAGACCCCTGGCCTGAGGCAGGAATTACACACCTCTCATGCCCTCCACCCTCCCCTCACTAAACAGCTGAATAAAAGAAGCACCTATGCTGCTTTTTTGGCGAGAACTTCCCTGGCCCACCCTCGGACCAGGACCAGGGGAGTGCAAGATTAAAACCTCCCTCCTTTTAATCGCCTGGACCCTGTGCCTTGCTTCTGCATCGCAAACCTCTCCTTAGGCAGCCCTAAAATCAAGGTTCAGAACATCTGGGTGGACATACTGAAACATAAATGGTGTTTCATCTATTGTAAGTCCATCCCACGGACATGCTGGCCAAGAAGGAAATGGAGGGTGTGTTGTGAATGCATGAGGTGTGCAGAGGAGGTATGGGTAGAATAGCGATTGGGACTGAATCTTTAAGAACTAAAAGCAGATGAAGGGAACTTATTTGTTCCACAATATACGATTCCCCAACACTGCTTTTGAAGCAGTGGTCTGTCACACAGTGGTGTGATTACATTGTTAGTCAGATCATCTAAAAGTGCCAGGTAGTTTATTTAGGTAATTTTGAGAGTAGAGAAATGCTTCAAGATGCCATACATTTAGTTGCCCAAAGTTCTTGCTCATGGATTTTGTGTGATGGATATTTTCCCTGATGGAGTCATGCTTATGATTCCATAATGTGCCTAATGAAGCTCGTTATCCATCTAAAGATTTATCTATCTTTATCTTATATTGATTTTTAAACCAGATTTAGATTTATTTGATTCAGTTATTGTTTTTATTGTTTCATATTGCATTCTTTTTAACAGTCTTTTATTTATTTATTTTCAGTTTTTGTTGGCATTTTTTGGCTTTTTTCCTAGATTATTGAGATGAGCACAAGTATTCTTCACTTACAATTTCTCTTCTTGAATAATGATAGCAGTATTTATATAGAGAACTTATTTTGCTCCATAGATTTTGGCATAAAATTCTTTTTTATTGATTTCTAAATACTTTAATTTCAGTTTTTCTTTTCTTTGTAATCCATGAGTTATTAAAAAGAGTCGTTTTCAATATCTGAAGAGTCAATAATCTTTTATCACTTATTTCTAACTTGTATTAGCTCATAATCAGAACTGCAAACTAAAAAGAAAAATCCCCCTACTTATTATTTATTTATGTATTTATAAAATTTTAATTAACTTTTAAAATTAATTCATGCTCTTGATTTTTTTCTTGGGGAAATTTCTAATTGACTGATATTTATAAAAGTCTTTTACCATACTATTATGCTTGTAGTTACAGTTTTCGTTACATGCTGAATTTAAACCTGTTTGATGTATTAAAGTGCATTACTGGTACATTTATTTATAAACTGTGACTTTCGCTATTGGTTTAATATCCCTCTATATTTATAATATTAAATTCTATTCTATCTGATAGTAACAATGCTTCTAGAGCTTTCTTGCTTCTTGCTTTTGGTTGCTAATACCAGTGGGTGTGAGTTTGACAAAGAACAGGATATGTTTATGGTCCCAAAGCATCTCTCCACAAATTACTTAATTCCCAGCACAAAAATAATAGCTTTATGGTGAATAAACCTGGCTGGAACCACTTTAATGAAATCATCAAATATAACTATCAACAAAGTGACAAAGGGACATCCTTTGCTCCTGATATGATGTACAGAGAAGAATACAGCATCACATCTATAATATAATTAGTTCATAATAATATGAGAAAATGTTAGTTAAACTCAAACTGAAGGTCAGTCTACAAAATAACTGGCCTAAATCCCTCCAAAATGTCTGTGACTTAAAAAACAAGGAAAGATTGAGGAGTTCTTCCAGATTGGAGATTAATTATATATGACAACTAAATGAAATGTGTGATACTGACTTGGATACTGAACAGGAAAATTTTGCTGTAAATGACATTATTGGGATAACTGGTGAAATATAAATGTAGAATACGGATTAGATAATAGGGTATGAATGTTCTGATTTTGATCATTTTACTGTGGTTATGTTAAGAGAATATCCCCCTTCTTAGAGAAGTCACACTGAACTGCTTAAGTGTAAAAAATCACCATCTGTATTACTTTCAATTAGTTTAGAAAAATTTTGTAAGTATATAGAGAGAGGATCATAACATAAATGTGACAAGATAATAAAAGTAATGGTTCTAATGAAGGTTATACAGGAATTTATACAGTGAGTATATAAAAGAGTCATTCTCAATATCTGGACACTCTATATTTATATTAGAGTCCCAGTGTATGAATGTGTGCATGGGTGAGGTCCAGCCAGCTGGGCCAGAGGGAAGGGAAAACATAAGCAGTTGGCCAGCCTGCCTGCTGGTCAAACTCCTTGTCATGGGAACAATTTGCATATTAGCCTTTTATTATATAGGATATACACTGAATATCCTATAATGCAAATTATTATGCATTCAGAGATCATAATAATCTGGCCACTCACTGTATTATTCTTACATTTTTTATTGAAGTTGAAAAAAAAGGAAATTGTACACGTGTATGTTTTAATTTATTTTTTATTGTATTCTCTCCACTTAAGTTAATTAACTTTATGTGTGTTTTTCTCTTTTTTCATTTTTATATTTTTGCTGTTTTGCCCACCTGGCTACAGCTTCCCTTTACCTTAATTATGTTGAAGTCACTGTGTATTTCCCATCCCTCTTTCATTTCCCAATGGTTATAATTATATATGTACTTCTAGATGGTTAATGAAAGTGAAAGACCACCTATTTGTTCCACACAAGGCACAATAAAGCATGTGCCTGCTACCTCCAACAAAGTCCTTAGTCCTATACTATTTTGTGTCTTCATCAACTGCAATTTAAATGATGCAGCTCCTCATAGCATCCTATCACACTCACCTTGCCTTCCCTGCTTTCTAGCCTGGTGCCTCAGTACATATTTGGTGAATAAATGCCAGAAAGAATGCATGTTGGGAAAGCTAAATAGCAAGGGTATGGACCAGACTCAAGAACCATGGAGGGTATCATGCTCCCGCATGGGGACCAAGGTGTGCCTGGGGCTTGTGATCCCTGTTGGAAGTAAAACCAGTCCTATACACACCTTCCAGAGTGGCCTCAGCCAGTGCCTCCTCTCACCCTTCACTCACTTTATTCACATTGATGTGGAGCCCAAAGCAATGCCCTTCTTTGTATCCACAGTATTTGCCTTCCTTTTCAAATGATGGCTTCAGGAAAAGATTAACATTGGAATCACGGTGACACCAGGGGTGCTAGATCAGTTTAGGGGTGCTGAAGAGATGCCACCCATAAATTCACAGATGCCACCCATAAATTCCTTCAACAGGGGGAGGAGACTCTTTGGGAATGATCCCCAGACAAAGGCAGCCTGCAGTATGATTATTGTGAACACACATGCCAACAACATGTGTGGTGATGCACATTCTACTCTGGGCTTTGCTGAGCTGGCTGTCTATTCCATCCTAGAATATCTATCAAATCCCAGTCCAAGAAAACAACATATCACATTTCAATAAATAAAATGGGATTAAAACAAAACCAGAGAATGATGTAATGATTTCTAATTTGAGGGTACAAAGGAAGAAATGGGGAGGGGGCAGGCTCTTAATGGAGCTCCTGATGGCTATTAAGTGTAGGAAAAAAGCCATTTCCATAAATTATGGAAATGGGTGCTGGTCTCAAGTGCCTCCCATTTTCATATTGTTTTGCTGCCTTAATGATATAGGCTATTTTTGTAACATCTGTTTTGGGGGACCTTCCCCCTCTCTAGAGCCTTATAAGAAATTCAGTGGCTTTCCTTCTTAATCAGTGTTGGTGTTGTCTGAAAATGGATTGTGGGCCATCCTGTTACTGTCTGGGCTGTTGGATTTGAAATGACTTATCTGCAGAGCATGTTGTGAAAATTATCTGGATGGCGTGACAGCGGATATGTGTGCCATAGTGATGGACATGCATTCATGAAAGGCAGAGGCAGGGGCTTAGCCAGCATTCCTGGGTGTCATGATTTGATTGTACACAGGCTGATGTTGTTTATCATTCCCAAGCAGCACTGTGAATTCAAAGTCTGATAGAGACTGTGTTGGATATCATTTTAAGGAAAATCTGAATTTATTACCCACAGCAATAATATTGCATTTTCTTTAAGGACAGCACATTCAGAAATAAAGCCCCACCCATCAAATACTGAACCACCAAGATAAACAGAGTGAGAGTTGAGTGATCAGATGCAGAAAAGGAGGAAGAGAAACATAGAGGGGAGAATACAGAACAGAAAGGAATCGGATAAGCTAGTGGAAGTGCTACCCACCCCCACCCCTTCTCACTTGTTACAGGACTTGCAGGATCTCAGGCAGCCAACTAAGCAGCTTGGCCCTCCAGGTGCCAGGCACTCACTGTGATGCTGATCCCGTAGAAAGTACCCATTACAGGACCCCAAAGAGAACAGCAGGAAATTCCTCCTTTGGGTGAAGTGAGCCCAGGTGGTTTGCCCATGTCTACATGTGCTGTTTATTTTGCTATTTTGAGCTCCATAGTATGGGTTTTATAGGTCTTCATATTATTAAGTTATTTTTCTAGTGTACAATGTATCTAGCTGAACTACAATGACAACAAATTTGAGAATCATAACAGCTGTTTTCTGAAGTAGTAAGACCATGATGTTGCAAACTAGCCAGGTTGCTATCTACAAACACTTAAAATAGAGTTGAAATAAACATTTTTCCTTTTAACTCATTTTATGACTTACTTGGTGACCTCCTCATTCTCTATACCCTGGACATGGAGTACCAGCCCTGCACAGGTTATCCCTGCATCTCTACCTCACATCCGTTTGTCCCTTCAGCCTCCTTATTAACATCACTACTAAGCCTTTGACTGTATCTTCCAGAGTTGGAAGCAGTGGAAGTGCATAGAGCAGCAAGAATTTTTAAAACATGCAATACCTGATTATTTAGTCAAGGGCACTGACTATTCCTTCTATTGTCAAATGATAAAATGACAATAGCCAACACAAGAATAGTCATTGGGTGTGAATGACCTGTCTTGAACCATAAATATATAGGTCATATAACAGAGTTGTATTTTATTGGTCATGTACCATAGTAAGGTTGTATCTGATTTGTTAATTCTTAGTGCCAGAAATCCTAATATACAAGTTTTTTTTTTTTTAAGTCACCTTGGATAAAAAAAAAAAGGTAATACTATTACTGTTTTTTCTAAGTCAATCAAAATTATACCTATTTTTTTTTTTGGTCAACTTGGCAAAAATACCTATCTGTTTTCAGTGTGCTGCAGCATTTTAGTGATTAGTGTATGTGTGCCATAAGATGACAAATGTTGAAAATCGCTGGTGTGGAGGTATTAGAATTTCCTGTACTTTTTACTTTGCAGATTCACAAGTTATTTTACAACAAAAATTTTAGTGACTAGAAGTCTTGCACTTTATTTTTTACCACATTTCTAAGAGCTAACAGCATGAGGTTCTCATAAAACCATTTTTACTTACTTTGCTTGGCAAAGAGTATCTGGCAGCTCAGACTCTGAGGCTCCCAGCTAGTAAACAAGCAGCACAGAGGGGAGAATAGCTATTTCTCTCCTTGATTTGGGTCACAGACTCAGGCGAAAGTGGCTCCGGAAGGTGTCAGTTTTTAAGAGATAGATCTGCCTCTGAATTCTGATTGAGCTTATGGTCAATTGAGTCCCTGGCTCTTTTACTCATTTCTGTGCTATTGTCAAGCCAGCTCTTCCCAAACCATGTTTGTATAGTTTCAGTTTATCTGTTTACACCTGTTAAATCACATTAACCAGTTATTCTGGAGTGTGTATTGTTATACCAACAAGCCCTTTTTCTGTGGCCAGGTGTCTGTAAAAAAAGAATGAAGACAGAAATGTCGCTTCTCCACTGCGTGCCTGCAGTGTTTATGCAGGTGTGGTGTTCCCCAGATGCAGGAGAAACATTCACACTAAACTACTTTAGAATTCTGCTTTATGCTATCATTGTCAAAATATTAAGATCACCTCATACCTGAAAATTTCAAGCTGCACTTATGTCTGGCTGTCTTATGGGCATTTAAAATGTATTAAGTCACCATTGTTTAATAACTTAATATTATATTGATGCATTTCTCTGCAGAAGTTGCAAATAGTGCAATCGTAGCAACCTTAGCTTAGGCATTGGAATAAGGCAATCTGGCTGAATATGGCTTCTACATATATATGTAAGATATATGTATGTATATCTATTATATATCTATCATCTATATATGCACACATATATGCATGTACATGACATGTAGAACATATACATTATATAAAATATGCATACATGCAGACGTAAAATGTAAACATTATGTGTAAAACATGTACGTATGTGTAGAGTTGTACGATATGTACATGGTATATAAAATGTGTACACATGCATGTAAGATGTGCATGTTACATGTATGACATGTGTATATCATGTGAGTGAACCTGAGGTGTGTGGCACTCTCTCGGCAACTCTCTTGCATGTGGATTACTGAAGGGAGTGTGATCATACCTGGCTGCATAGGTAGTCATACACAGGGGTTGTTTGAATGAATGACCTCCATAATGCTTATCATCAGCTAATCACAAGTCCCATCAGATCCTCCCAGAAAAGCCCTGAGAACTTCAAAAGGAAGGATCCCTGCACAGCAGGAGCCATTGTGCTTAGAGCTATTAGAAATCACAGCATGTAACTGTTGCTGTTATAATGATAGCCTCCCGCTTAGCAGTCCTAACAGCTGTCAGCTCCAGGGAGAACTCTCCTATGTAATCTTACATCTTAAGATTGGACGTAGAATGAATATGCAATCACTGAGTTCAGGAAATTGTCAAAGTCAACCTCACCAACCAGAGACCAGGGAGAAGATAATAAGTGTGTTTTGCTAACTGGGTTTTATCCAATTTTGCAAATAAAATAGCAGCTTTATTTCACAAAAACACTGCATTGAATCTAGTACAGGAGTGGGCAAGAGTAGATTTATAGTTGTTCTTATGGAAAATAACACCATAATTAATAAATAATAATACAAGAATACACTCTGTGTTTCACATACAATGGAAAATCTACTTTTGCACACCTCAGTGTTATCAGGAAGTAAATGTTTTCATGTGAATCATTTTTTCAGTGAACTGCAGCGTACCCCTTTCTTTTCATCTTTTTCTGATATTTTTCTCCAAAAAACGTAGTGTGCATTTTCCTGCATTCTTAGGCATGAGATGTTGAACTAACCGGCTTTAATCTTCCTGATGCTCAAAATTATTATAGTGAAAATGCCGTGTCTGCTTGTTGGGCTCCTTGGCTTCTTCTCCACATGTCAGGTTGTCAGTTATCACTTCCTGCCTGTCCCCATGAGGCCCTCTAATGACCTCCCAAAGTCCAGGCTTGAGCACTTCTATTCTGCACTGAGCCAGGACACCTGTCCACTCTGCACATTAAACAAGGCTTAGTAAATAAGATCTGATTAATCTGGGTGGAGGTTCAAGCTTTTGGAGAACTGTTTTAGGGAGAACAGAGATCTCTTTGATTATCTTTTGATGGCCATCCACATTGGCTATACCTGTGATAAGCTTTCAGAAATACCGGTGCCTGACTCCACCTTGCATGCTAAGAATTAACTGATTTGAGGTGCAACCTGAGCATCAGGACTTTTTAAATCCTCCCTGGCAAACAGAACATGCAGGCAGCTTTGAGGGCCTCAGTGCTTAAACTTGTCTTGTGCGTAGACGAAGCTTTTATTGAGAGGGGGAAGTTGGCCTAGGACCGTGGTCAGCGAACTGCGGCTTGTGAGCCACATGCGGCTCCTTGGCCCCTTGAGTGTGGCTCTTTCACAAAATACCACAGCCTGGGCGAGTCTATTTTGAAGAAGTGGCATTAGAAGAAGTTTAAATTTTAAAAATTTGGCTCTCAAAAGAAATTTCAATCGTTGTACTGTTGATATTTGGCTCTGTTGACTAATGAGTTTGCCGACCACTGGTCTAGGATGTTGGTTGTTCTTTGAAGTATTATGAAAAGAATGTGTCCACCTGAAAATTCATAGGTAGAAATTCTAACTTTCAGTGCTTCAGAACGTGACCTTACTTGGAAATAGAATTGTCACAGATGTAATTAGTTAAGCTGAGATCATATTGGAATAGGGGCCTACTCCAAGGTGGCTGGTCTCAGGTGATGCTTCTACAAGCCAAGAAAAGCCAAAGATTTCCAGGAAACCACCAAAAGCTGGATAGAGGCATGAAACATTCTCCCTCGCAGCCTTAGAGAACACCAACCCTATGAAAACCTTGACCTCATACTTCCAGCCTCTAGAACTGTGAGACAATAAATTTCTGTTACTTAGGCCCTCCGTTTGTAATACAGTACTTTATTATGGCAACCCTAAATACTAACACAATAGGCATGGCTATAAATTCTCAGAATTTACATTTTGAATGTTCAAGAGACACATTCTTTTGTTGAGCATCTGCTATTGATCAGATCCAATGGAAGTACTGAGAGAAGTTGCTAGGGATTAAGGAATAAGAAAGGGAGCCTTGTTCTTAAATTTATCTGGTAATTTTCATCTCACATCATCAAATCATGCTGCTTCACAGATAGGCAAAGCACAAGGAGAGTGAGGACTCCACACATCTGATCAGTAACATTCCTTCCTGTGATTTGCATGTTCAAATAGCATGGAGAGTTGTGTGTTTAACTAATTCAGTCATAAATGGAAAATGTGCAAAAATTTGCATTGCAAAATATTCTTGTTCCAGATGTGGGTTTTTCAAGAATTTCTGTTGCTTTATAAATTATAAGCCTACAAAGATTAAATGCTATTGGATCACTTTTAGGATCAGTTCAAAATAGTGTTTTAGGTTTCTTATCTACAAGAGAAAGCTATTTTTGAGTTGGCCTTTAGTAAAATGTATCTGCACGGATATCTCTACTGTTAATTTTTTGTGGAAGTTAATGCATAGATGTAATTCTCTATTGTCTTTGAATAAAGCAGAAACTGCTTTGGAGAAATTAAAATAGAATATGCTTCCTCAAGGAAAAAAGCAGAAAACTGGCACTTTGTAAGCAACAATACTTTTATTATTTTATATTTATGTTTTATCACAATATTGCTGAAATCAATAACTTTGTTTTATAGTATTTGCTGCTAATCTTTCCCAAACACATCATTTGAATGAAAGAAAATACTTGAGTTGTAAAGAAAAGACAATATCAGGAACCTTGTGATATGCTGATTCTTGGGCTAATTTGGAGTGGTCTTGGAAGCCTGACCACTATTTGTATGACTTTGTTCTTGGACATTTTATAGGAATTCCTTCCCTAGCTCAGATTCTGATTTCTCTGAGTTCATGGAATATCCTAATGCTTGTAAAGAATGTTATTTCATTCCATTCGGTGTCTATTCATTGAGTGCCCACTTTGCACAGAGGGCTATAATTGACATTGGGAAAATAGGAAGTTGGATATAATATGCCCATTGCTCTCGAGTACTTTGTGGTCCAATAAAAAGTTGAGACTATCATGCACTAAAATACAATTCAAAGTAGAAAGTGATCAATCTCTATGATGGAGCTATGTAGGAGTGATTTGAAATTTCAAAGAATGGACAGGATTAAATCAAGAAGGTATGATGGCATTGATGGCTGCTTCCCAGGCATTCATTTCTTTTTTCGCAGAAGATTGACATTTGTGGGGGAACTTGAATTCTCTCCCAAGACTGGAGCACAGGAGTTGATTGAAGTGTGGGTGTGTTGGGAGATGGAAGAGCTTATCTACTTAAGGTCAGCCAGTTAGAGAAAATCTCAGAAGTTTTCTGGAAATTATGGGACAAAGCCATTTACTTTCTCTACATTGGAAATGAAGAACATATAACTCTAAAGCTGTTAGCAGCTATCTTGGAGATGTGGGAGAACCTTGCTGAGGAAATGATCATAGAAACAAAGAGAACAAAACTGAGTCCTAGTTCACCAATTGAGTCCTGAGTGAAATTGTGCATGGATCCTTCTACCTCCTGTACTGCTTATCTGTTTGTTATTTTAGCCAAGGCCAGCAAAGCTTTTTCTGTAAAGAGCCAGGTAGAAAATACTTTTTACTTTATACATCACATTGTTTCTGCTGCAATTACTCAGTTCTGCCTTTGTGCTGGGAAAGCAGCCATAGAAAATATATAAAAGAATGCATATGTCTGTGTTGCAATAAAATTTTATTTATGAACATTGAAAATTGAATTTCAAATAATTTTAATGATTCATAAAATTTTGTTCTTTTGATTTTTCAACCACTTAAAAATGTAAAAATCACTCTTAGTTCTTGGGCTTCATGAAAATAAGCAATAGGCCAGATTTGCTCTATGCTTCATAGTTTGTTAACCCTTGATTTAAACCAATAACTTTCTCTCTTTTTTTTAAATTTGGAGGGAAAGAATTGTATTTTCCTCTCTACTTAAATCTAAAATATATTATTGGATGATGAAGACTTCATGGAAAAAGGAACATATAAAAAAAAAGTTTTTAGGGGTCAATGAGACATACATAACAAGTTAGGGTAGGGGAGAAGTAAGATGAAAAAATAATTTTAAAAATGCCGGGACTGGTTTGGCTCAGTGGATAGAGCGTCGGCCTGTGGACTGAAAGGTCCCGGGTTCGATTCTGGTCAAGGGCATGTACCTTGGTCGCGGGCACATCCCCAGTCGGGTGTGTGCAGGAGGCAGCTGGTTGGTGTTTCTCTCTCATTGACGTTTCTAACTCTCTGTCCCTCTCAATTCCTCCCTGTGTAAAATCAATAAAATATATTTTTAAAAAAATAAAATAAAATAATTTAAAAAATAATATATTTTGAATAGACGAGTATGTTTTTTAGGGATATATATGCATGTACACATCAACACACAATGAAAGCATGTGACCATATGGTTTGTGAGGTCTTTGAATCCTGGAAATTCAGTGTTCATTAATATATTAAATACACTGTGGAGTTCTGCATTGAAGAAATAGTTTATGGAACTTTCTTTAGCCCAGAATTTCACAAACTTATTTGTTCATGAAACCATTTTTATGTTAATTGGTAAACTCAATGAAGAACTTGTTTTGTTTTGTTTTGTTCACTGATGCAGTTTTGATGCTTGAAATTGGTTCTGAGACATAGTAGACTCTCAATCAATATTTGAAAAAAGAAAGCTAAAAGTGAAAAGAAGTATGGAAGGAGAAGAGATAAAAAGAGATAGAGATGATGATAGAGATAGAGAGATAGATTGATAAAGATAAATAGAGTTGGTGGAAATAGTGGGGGAGGGAGAGAAGAAGAAGAAAGAGGGAAGAGAAGAAAAAAATGGATCTTGCTTCCAGCTTACAGTTACTTAGGCACCTCCAATGTTTACCTATAAAACTGGTTGCTTCTGTAATGTCAGAAAAAAATATCTTTTCTACAGATAGCCAAGACAAAAAGATATTTCAAATGGAAATCTAGGTTTCTAAAGAGTTGAAAATTAGGGGGAAATGTTAGGAAATAATTTGGAGGGGCTTTTAATTTGATGGGAAAGATTTTAGTTAGAACACATGTATATGAACAGTCTGGTGCTAAAAAACAAAAAACAAAAAAAAAACAGAAGACAGAGGAGCAATTAGCAAACGCATAAGTGGTAAATGGCTTGAAACCTTATGATAGACATTCATAAATGGGCCCTTGGAAAATAAAGAACTCCCTGCGAAAGGGTGAAAACAACACCTTGCACCACTCCTATTAAAAGCTTTCACCAAAGCTGATGATGAGGCTGTTTTGTTAAGACAGGCGACTGTAATTGCTTTATTGTATACAGCCCATTAAAAGGCTTCCGGAGCAGAGGCAGGCAGCTAATTTGGGGAAGCAAGAGGGTTAGCATTCATTTCAGAAAGTCTTCTCTCAGCTGCACATGCTCCTCAGAAATGGACAGCTCTGTTCTAGTGAGACTGTCCCAGATATTTACCACTTTTGCATACATCTCTTTTGGCTCCGGGCAGGGAATTATTCGCAAGTATTATCTGGTGCCTAAAAGGCATGCTTTGTGTACTAGATCTTACAAACTTCATATTTTCTTTGCTTCCCAGTTCAAATTAAAACACTTTCTCCATTGAGTTTTATTAATTTACTATAATGTGTGTCTAAAACTCAGCCAGGGCATGAGGGATTTCTAAAGCACAGTATCCTCTTGATGAACAAAAGATGCCACAAAGTAACTATCAAGTTCTCCCAACAGATCATTTTGCTCATGTTCTCCCCAAGTTCCTTCAGGGCTGCTGGCATTGTGGTAGAATTTAACATCAATGTGTGCCATTAAAAAGAACTGGGCAGAAATGCATCCTTCTGAAAACCACATTTAAAATGCTATGCAGTTTCCCTCAGAGAAGCTAGAATCTCTACCTTTCCAAGACAAAGTTAGTTCTGCAGACTGTCAGGGTGGGAACGTGTCCCAAACAGATCTGGTTATGTCAGTGATAACATCAGCATTCCCTTCCCCTGACTCACATTGCAGAGGGGCAGGCAGCCTCTTGGGATTATACCAAAATGCAGAACTCACACCAGGCAGTTCATGAATGTAAATATCCTATCCTACACAGGCATATTTATTACCCAAATGACACAGAGGAGAGGGTGTGTGTGTTTTTTGTTTTGTTTCATTTTGTTCTTTTGCTTCTTTTAAAGAAATTAGAGAGTCAGAAGAATTTCAGACATTCTGAACCAAATGCATTCTGAGAACTTTGAGCTGGGTGAGAAGCTTACGTACCTATGTGTATGTTTTTGATAAACACACATAGACACCAGCCTTATAAAATGGCCATGACTCAACAACTCACGTAAAGTGAAGAGATCAAATAGAAAATGCAGGATGTGAATACTGGACAGTTTCCTTCTCACTCTAGTCACTTACCACAAATTTCCCTCTTTGTTTTGACTCTGAAAGACACAGCTACATTTTTCAAATATGGAGTTAGAAGTAGTTGAATGTAGATCAGTGACAGACTGTGAATGTCATGGAAGAAGTAGGAAGGATGGCACACTCCTTGAAAAAAAAAAAAAAAAAAAAAAAAAAAAACAGCCAAGGAAAAGCTTCTTGGTCCCCACATAGATGCAGTTCCCTGCTTTGTGAGCTGGACAACCTGAACTTCCGACTGCATGGAAACTGGAAGAAAAGTCTGCTGTCCACCAAATAGTCTGCTTACCCCTACACACATGTACACCCTTTACTCACCATCCTCGTCTAATACCTCACAGGCCAACCACTCAGCCCAAAGGACTGGCAGAGCCACACTTGCATCATTTTTTTAATTGTGCCAACATTTAAAATAATTTATCTTGCATGATATTTCCAAATTTTCTTTTATCTCTCCTTCTTGGCTTGAAATAATTGGAAGGCAGGACATTGCTCTTTATGCTCATGGACTGACCAACAAGTAAGTCCACTGGCTTGTTTATAATAAGCAAATCCCTCCTTCCTATTCTTCACATTTCATATGTTTGCTGAGATCTCCAGTCTCACTCTATTCCAATATCTCACAGGATTGTCATATGCAACTGACATAATGACTATGTCATATGCAACTGTGTGAGGCAGCACACACCAAGGAGGTCTGTAACATAGATCAGTGATAGAGCAGTTTTTATAGGGATCAGACTGTCCCATACAGAGCCTGGATCCCGCTAAGTCTCAGGTAGGACACAATACTCAAGACACTTAAACTTCTTGTGTCACCTATAAAAAAACATAGCAAGCAAATAAATATAACAAAACAACCAAAATACTTGCTCTCATGATCTTCTAGTGGCTGGTGAAACCTGCTTGCACAGATGTGGTGGACCCAATGGGCCACTTATTTGAGAAACTTTTCTCACACTGAGACTACCCAGAGCTCTTTTCTGCTAGAATCACTTTAGGTTTAAAACATCATTGTTTTGAATGTAAAATGTTATTTCATTTATAAACAGTGTACTAATAACATTGTAATATGATAGACTTTTTTATCTCCAGATCTCATTTATTAAGGAATTATAAAATATCTCTCTTCCAAGATTCTTTATCCATTCTCTTCTCCCCTTGTTTGCTCTTTACTTGGGCATACTTACACACACATGTGCATGTACACACACACACACATGCACAGCACACACAAAGCACACACTTCACTGATCAGTGAACTTCTTGTTCTCCATAAAAAATGTACCCTTTAAGGATGGTTACCATTCACCAGCTCCAAAATGAGATGGGGATGGACCATAACACCAGGCACAGGATGTATTCAGGGCTCCACAGGGCAAATGTGACAGGGAGGGCAGCTGGAAGAGGCACATTTGGCAGAGGATCCAAAGCCAGGTCTGCTAGGGCAATACCACACGTAATCCATCACAAGAAGAGTCATCACATTTGTTTTTAAAGTCCTTAGAAGCAACGACTCTATCTCTTCTGTGTCTACCACATGTCTGCCTGACCTCTACTAGTTCATAGTAAATATCTACTGGCTGCAAAAAATGGGTAAATGAAAGTAATACATTGAGATGATTAGTTCAGAGGTGCATTCAAGTGGAACTTTCTGAAAGGTAATAGCACTGTTATTAATGATCTAGCTCCAGCTCACATTCCTATAGAAATTCAGGAGCACTCTTCCTTAAACAGAAAGTCTGGTTACTCAATTGCCAACATTGTATGATGTGACAAGGCTCAAGTAAGTGGGCATGCATGATGTGGATTTCAGGTAGACAAGGGAAGAGTAAGGTTGGGGCTTCTAGAACCTTTCTCAGTGCTTTTACACTCAGTCACAGTGTCAGTAGATCTAGTCCCTGGGAAGAATACTATGCACATGCCCATATCTATACAAGGAGGACTATAACTTACACAAATAAAATTGATTTGGTGGTTATCTATCTCAACCTTATCTGAAATTGACAGGTAACATGCTTTTAAAGATGAGTAGGTGGCAATCTGGCACAAGCCCGAAATGGGAAAAATCCTTAACAACAGCAAATCATTCTGGGCACAGTTCAAAGCCCTCGCGAATCAGTGGGAGAAAAAGATTAACTAGACACAGAATCCTAAAGAGAATCCTAACAACCTGTCTTCTTCTGTCTGTGACCTAAGTAATGAAAGCTCTGGGAGTGACAACAGATAGTCTATGACATCCTCAGGCCACCTTTGCTCATGTTTTGTTTTGATATAAAAATGTGATATTTACTTTGAAATAATTATGCTGCATCTCAGAAGCCATATACTAGATAATTATACATGGCACAGATATGCCTGTCATTTGACCTAGCATGAAATGTATCCTCATCTTCCCAAATTCCAAGTGGTAACAATTAGTAGGAGCTGATCTCCAGAGATGACCCCAAATAAAACCTTTTTTCTGATCATCACACCTTCTGTAGTCCCCTCACCATGAATCAGAGCTGACCTATGATTCATTAATGTTTGGGAAGTGGCACTGTACCAGTTCTGTGCCCAAACCTAGGAAGGCCTGGCAGCTTCTGTTTTGTGTTTCTGGGAACCTTGAGTAGCCATAGAGAAAGTTCAACAACTGGGGAGAGACCCTGCAGCTGCACAGAAGGACCCTGGGCTGCATACGTGTGTGTGTGTGTGTGTGTGTGTGTGTGTGTGATTTGTGTTTGTGTCTACACTATTGTTCTAATGTGTTACATACACTGTAAAATAAATACTAAAATGAAATCTACAAAGAAGCATGTCAATGGAAGCTTTTATGATTTCTTCCCACACCCGCCATGCTGTTGTGCATTTCTGTTTTGGAGATCAGCCCTGGAATGGGCGGGAGAGGGTGGTTATAACTGCTCCAAGATCAAGCCCTGCACATGTTTCAACTGACTGAGACACTCATTAATGTCACAAGTAGCCTCTTTCTCCAACCTCATTAAAAACTAACAAAGTTTGATTTCTTAATTCCTTCTTTCTAAACCCTTTGTTGACATCAGAATATTCAGCCCATTAGTTGAGACCACACAGGCTTTGCCCAGTTAGGCTGGTCACATTTCCTCCCTGCGTGACCAGCTCCATGCCATAGCTCTTTTTGTCAGCCTCAACTTTGCGAAACCCCAAACCATGCTCCTTGGAGTCTTCAAAGAGAGCATGACTCTGCTGACACCTTGGTTTCAAATGTCTGGCCTCTAAAACTCCATTAAAATTAATATCTTGGTTTTAAATCACCAGGTAGGTGGTAATTTTTTTCTGGTAACCTCAGGACACTAATCAGAACCTAGCTCTGATTTTGGGACCCAAATGCGTGAGAATGTTGCAGTCTAATGTAAAAGCTGACATGTTTAGGAAATACAGTAGTCCCCATTATCCACAGGAGGATATGTTCTAAGTGGATGCCTGAAACCATGGAAAGTGCTGTACCCTGCATGTACCACGTTTTTTCATATATATATATATATATATATATATATATATATATATATATATATATATATATATATAGTTTTTCCACCATGAATCAGAGTTGGCTTATGATTCATTAATATAAAAAATCAACAACAATCCTATATAATAAGAAAGGAATTTGCTAATTATCCATTATGCCATGAGGCATAAGGACCGACTGCAAAATGACCAGATCACAGATCTGCAGGAGGGTGGGGCAGCAAACTACAAGCAGATGGCAGAGAGCTACAGGAGGAGGCAGGGCAGCAACCTATGAAGGGGGGGAGGGGGAGGGGAGAGGGGTGGGAGAGCTATAGGAAGGTGGGGAAGAGAGCAGAGAGCTACAGGAGGGTGGCAGAGAGCTACCAGCGCATGGATTCATGCCCAAGGTTACTAGTAGTAATCATAAAATAGAGCAATTATTGTAATATACAGTAATAAAAATTGTGTGAATGTGGTCTTTCTCTTTCAAGATACCTGGAATATTTATTTAATATTTTTGGACCATGGTTTACTATAGGTAACTGAGAAAATGGAAAGCAAAACTATGGCTAAGGAGGAGAACATTGTACATTATAGTAGTAGCATAGCAGCAATCCCTGAGAAATGGCAGAGCAGAGCAGCTGGCCCTCCTGCCTTTGTTAATTAAAGGTCCTGGGAACTATTGCTTGCGGTGCCTTCCAATTTACATGGCCATTGGCACATTTGGAGGCAGCAGTACCAACCTGTAGGTGCAATGAAAGAGGGGCTTTTTGTAGGAGCCACAATCAGGCAGCCATAAGAATGTCTCTGCAAGCTCTGGAATAATTACTTTAATTGGGTTTAGTGTGTATGTAAATGTGCTATCAATCATCCCATCTCATTAACCTTGTGGCTCCCATATCAAGCTGTCCCCTCTCTTCTGGGATGCATTTTATTAGGTTTTTAGCACAGGTTACTGTTTTGTTTTTTGTTTTTGTGGGTTTTTTTGTTTGTTTGTTTGTTTGTTTTATCTTGGCAATTGCATCATCCATGCATTCCATCAAACAGATGCAGGTACAGCCTCACACTGAGCAGGGGTGCCATCATGCTTTCAGAGAAGCCCCCATGACAGCCCCAAAGGTCCAGCCGTTGCTGGCTGTGAGTCTATGCAAACCTGCGCTTGGAACAGCTCACAGTGTCTCCATGACTTTCTGTTACTGTCTCTCATCTCCCAGCCATTCACCTTCACCTGCTCAAGTCCTCATTTGTGTCTGCAGTCCTACTAAACTTAGTGCCTGTGTCTTATTTTTAAAAAGCTGATTCTAAGATTCAAGTATGTCATATCCAATTATTTCTTTTCCAGGATAGAAACACACCCCCAATACCAGCAGCATGACCCAGATCTGGAGCACCCACTTGGGGAGCAGGATTCCCTAAATCCAAGCCATTAGGTAGCCAATCTGTAGAAGCAACAAGGGAATACTAATTATATCACTGCCTGAAGATTCCAATGAAGCCACCTAGATGTTAGAAGTGCTACAGGAAAAGGCACAGAAGCAGTGTAGGGGTTCTGTGGTTCTCAGGGTTTAGAAGGTCTGTGTGACAGTACCATCTCAGCCTGGGTATCACCTCTCAACCCTTCCAAGACCTGGGTTTCTCATCCATGATACAAACACACTCACAGTAACCATATCAGACCCAAGTTAGGCTGGGAAAGTTGCTTTGGCAACTTCTAAAAAAGTTTGGAAGCACAAAATGCTTTGATATATGACTCATAATAATATGTTAAATATTTTTAAAATCACCAAAGATAAATCTAAGTGTTGCTCTGAACTTCCCATTGGCAGGAGGGCTCTGGAGAAAGCCCTCAGCTGGACCCATAAAAACAAGAACACTTGGGGAAGGTGTTCCCTAGCTCCAGCCCACCATCAACATTAACCTATGCATTGTAATGAAAGTGCTTGTTTACAAGAGGTCACTGTTTCACTCTCAGGGGATATTGGACAATATCTGGAGACACTTCTGATCATCTTTTGCTTTGGTGGAAGCTGCTAATGTCATGCACTAGTGGAGGCCAGGGATGCTGCTAAACAGCTTACAATGCACAGGATACTCTCCGAAGCCAAGATTGACCCAGCCCTGCAATGGCAATAGTGCAGAGAAAAGAAACCCTGACTAAATGACTTTAAACCCTGATTAAATCTTTTTATCCTCTGTCCCACAAGCAGTCCTGCTCACTCCTTGGGCAGCACTCGAGGCCATGCCCCTCAGCTGCACCAAGAGAGACACCAGACCCACCTGGTACCAGGGAGATGACACCCTCTCTTAACCTTTCAGCTTAAAACACCCCATAATTCATATAACATCAACTACAAACTACAGATAAATTTCTTGGGAAATATAAAATTCAGGGGGGAGTAAAATGGAACACTCCTTCCAGCCACCAACTGCCCCACATGCCATAACTCTGTTCTACCAAGTGGTGTTTGCTCCATCTCTGTGGTCATGCAGATGGCATGGGCTATTGAAGACAGGAGCCTCTGTGACCTGGACAAGAGGCAGAGCAGGAGGGATCTGGAATTCTGTCTCTGACTTTGGACATTATTGACTCAACCTTTATTTACTGAGGTCCAACTGTGTGTGACCCTACGTCTGGTCTGGCTGATGAAGCAACACAGCATCTCTCTCAGAGAGTTTGCAGACTAATTGGGGAGAGACCATAAACAATGTATGCAGGGGGAGGACAATGAAGAGAAAGCAAGCCGGTGAGGTACCAGAAGAGGGGAAGTGCAGAGAGGATCATAAATTCAGCAGTGGGGCATGCCTCTCAGATATGGTGAGATTCCTTCTGCTGGGGACCTGGGAACCAATTTACAAGGTCAACCTGAAGACTGGTCCAACAATTCAGGTCACTGGCAAAATGCATGTAATTATTCAATTAAGCAAGAACCACTTCACCACATTTCTCCCCACCTTGATATCAGGTAATGATGCCTACCTATAATACTTCCCAGCATCTGCTCAGTGCTGGACCATCTGAGAACCTTTTTGTCAAGGCCTGGATTGGTTCACCTCATTGTCAGGGCTCATTCTACCAACAGCCACACAGCCTATCCCCGCCAATCCCAGCCAGCCCTGTGCATAATGCTGGCATTTAGTTCACGGCTTTTCTTGCTCCCTAAGAGTGACTTTTGGAGCTCGTCCAAATCACTTAGCTAGAAAAAAAAACACACACAGCTAAAAGATAAGAATTAAAAATTGAAAAGAGCTTAAATCCATGGGACCCTGCCTGTTTCAAGACAGCTTTATCTTTGCAGTTCATGCCCCTTGGTTGTGAGCAATTTCAAGGTTGAAGGGGTAGCAAATGTCAGACATTCTTCCTGGTTGTTGTTGAATTTTCCCTGTATTGTAGCAGGAGCGCACTGTTGCTTCAAGGAGGGAGACAGCTTTCATGTTCATCTCCCACCTCATTAGGTCAAATCAAACCTTCCTGGAGCTAGCACCCTACTCCCAGCTGGGGAATAAACACATGACTGTGTCATGCCCATGAACATGCCTCTATGTCCAAGGAACAGGGCATCTGCATACTTTGTCCACCTTGTGAGAAAGTGATAGACTATTCCCTCTTCTCACCTCTATACTGCCACCTGTCCAAGGCTTCGGCCCTGAGAGTAACAGGTGTCAGTGATAGCAGGCATGGGGAGAAGTGGGCCAGCTCTGGCTCTGTCTCTGGCTGAGTTTGGGACCTCAGATAAGCTCCCAGACTCCTGGTTCTAATTTCCCCATGGGAAGATCCATTTCAGATCATGGAGCTCTGTGAATACATAAGTACTTTATAAATTCCAACTCCTTCCTCGAGGCTAATACAGAAGGACCTTCCACATGTCTGCCTGCCCTGTGGCTCCAGAGCCACCTCCTGCTATAATAACCATGTGCCCATATAAAGACTCATTGCACACACATCACTGACTCAGCCAGTGTCCTTATAGCATATTGTGACCTAACACTTATTGGGCACTTCCTGTGTGCATTTAAGTTTTTATTGATAGAAATGCCAATTATAGAAATTGCACCTGTAAAGAAAGATTTCTGAGTACACACACTGGTATTGGGATGGTTTTCCTCTGGTCCTGGAGAGTTTTAATAGACTATTGCAGGATTGGGGTTTTATTATACTAAGACAGAATTCACATTTATACATATATGTGATATAGACATGTATATATGCATATATATCCTATATAATAAAAGACTAATATGCAAATAGACCAAACGGCAGAATGAGGTAGTTACTATGATGCACACTGACCACCAAGGGGCAAACACTCAAAGCAGGAACTGACCCACAGGGGAAGCACTTTCAGCCAGAAGCTGGGCTCACAGCTGGTGAGCACAGTAGAGATGGCAAGAGCTTCTCCCACCCCTTTGGCAGTGCTAAGGATGTCTGACTGATGGCTCCCTGTGGGGAGTAGGCCTAAGCCATCAGTAGGACATCTCCTGAGAACTCTCAGACTGCAAGAGGGTGCAGGCCGAACTAAGGGCCCCCCACCCTCACCAAGTGCATGAATTTCACGTACTGGGCCTCTAGTATGTGATATATACATACATATGCATATGCATATGCATATACATATACATATACATATATATACATATATATATATATATATATATATATATATATATATATACGCATGTGTGTTTTGTACACCATTTCATATGTGACACAATCATTTAAAAGGAAGTCAAGAAGAAGCATTGCCACACTTCTATTGCTGTACCATTAGAAGTTATGGGGCAGCACCTAACCTCAGGAAGCTAAATTTAGTTAAAATGGTTTTAATATTTGTGACAATGAGTAGATGTCAGAGGTAGCCCTTTCTCACTTCTGTAAATGGTACACAGGGGAAGAGACTGTTTTTTGGGCTTCCCTGTGGAACCTCTGGGGCAGTTAGGGAATGGTCAGCACCAGTGCTTAGCTACCTGCTGTGCAGTTGGACCCCCACATAAAGGCTCAGTGAGGGATTGTCATCTCCTCTGGGGTCTGTCCCCCAGCACCATAGCAGGTTCCTAAGTATATCTTCTGTGCTGGACCCGAGTTCCTGACAACCTGCCTAGGTCCTTGTCCTGTCCTTCTCCCTGAACCCCAAGCCTGTCCCCTCTGCCTGCCCTTCAGTCTCCAGTGGGACCTTTCTGGGGGTCTTGTCCACCATCAGCACCGTGGGTTCCAAGCCTGGATTTCTCACTGTGTGCCTGCGGGTCTCAGGCAAGCCAAGAGACCTTTCTGAGCCCTTCATCCCAAAGTTGAAAACAGAAGCTGTGTGCCAACAACCCCCCTGCCTGCTGCAGCTACAGCAGCTAACAATAGTTAACCAGACTGGGGTGGGCCTGAAGCCATGGAGGACAGCAAGGAGGCTGAGATAGTTATCACCCACTTATCTAGACCTCACATTTTCAAGGACATCTATGATCTCCTCTTTTTAATCCTGTTATGGGGTTGCCCTCTGGGTGAAATCAGAAGGGTTGATATCCACATCCTCCATCTGTACCTCATGGTCATTGCAGGCCATTGGAAAATCCCTTTCCTTCTTTTTCAAGAACAAAATAAATGCAGACTAGGGCCTGAACCTACCTGAAATCCTACAGGAGACAATAAATATTCACAGAAGGAACCGATTAATGAGAGTGAAAGTGCCTCATACTGGCTGCGCAGTGTGTTTTATCATCAAGCTACTGGGGGCAGGAGGGCTCCTGAATTGATCAGGACAGACCCAGGGGGACTCTCAGAAGTCTAGACTTTATCATCCACTTGAGAATATGAAACAAGCCTCAATTGGGCCCTACAGCAAAAGTCAATCCATTCATTTGACATTTACTGAATCACTTTTGCGTTGAACATTGTAGACACAAAGGGCAGAAACATATTAAGAGGAGGATGTAAAGATCATGAAATCATGTCAAGTAATTTTGAAGAGCCTGTGTGGAATGATTAACTAATTCATTCATTCATTTATTAATTTATCAATGAGTATTCATTGAGTGCCTATATACCAAGCATTAGCATCCCTTTGGTTCTGTCATTTTTCATGGGACTAATTGTCTTCTAAAATACAGGTTAATTTTTTCAAGTAACCCATACAAGGTTATGCAGCAGGTTACAGGGATCTGGATCCAGTCTTTTATATACTATCAGACCCATCCCACAGGCCTGCCTTTAACTCACACGTAAAAGTAATTTTCATTGTATTGTGTGCGTGTACATTTACCTAATGTGAAACCAGAAAGGCAGACACCAAAATGTAACTTGCCACCAAGTAAGGAAAATGCTTGCGTGTGAATTATGTGTTTAGTGTCAGCAGAGCCCCTGGGTTGCACTTCAAGTCCGCCTCACAAACAGAGACCTCTGTGCCTGGTAGTTATATTCAAATGGCAAAGTCACTAGAGTCAAGAGGTCAAATGATGTCTGAGATCACATGAGGTCAGCAGCTTCCCAGAAGAGACTTCAGATGGCCACTCAGGGTTACCCACGTGACACACCCAACCACTGGCTTTACAGAGTAAGGTCTTCCTATGGCCAAGACCCCTGGACTCTCTTTCCTACATGAGTTAGTATATGCTCCTCAGGTGTATGCTTCGTGGACAAAGAGTGGCCTGGAGCAGATGGGTGCTGACAGGAAGCCTGCACTGCCCACCTCACCCCCACCCCGGAAATGCTGACCTCTCTCAATGTGCAGAGCAACTCCCCATCAAAAATATCAAGGCAGTAATCACTGATCCTGACTGCCTCAAATTAAAGATGAGAACATTAGTGAGTCCCTGCCCATAATTACCTATAAATCACTTTTATTTCTCTGATTCTCATTATAGTAACATCATGCAGGACAAATTCAAGGTGATCAATAAATATAAGCATAGTGCTGGTTTTCCTATACCTGTTAAGAGGCCCTAACTTCAGTATTCTGACTCCCCTCATTCATCACTGCTTCCTCCCATTATTATTTTTCATCTCGCCCTACCTTTTCCATGGGGGAAGAATAAGTTGCTTCTCCCTGAAGGGGTTCCTTTTGAACCATTGGCTCAATCAGCTGTGTCAGCTCCAGGAGCTGAAAGTCTCTCTGTCTGGTGTCTTTCTGGCACCCCTTCTTATGACAGGTCTCATATCCAAATCCCGGCTCACTGAAGCTTTTGGAGTAAACTCCACTCTGGCCAATATCAATAGCAGTTTCCTGTGGGCCCTCACAGGGATGAATAAGCCTGCACTAGGCATCTATAAAGTACCAGGTGCCTGGAATGTTGGAAATTTTGCTTTTACCCCAGAGACTCAGAGAGGGAGAGTAAATACCCTAAGGTCACACAGCTGGTAAGTAAAATGAGTATGATTTAATAACCAGCCTACGTAACTAGTCGGGCTCTCTCCAATAACATTTTTTTTTTTTAATCAAAATTCCTTCAGGGAAGCAAACGCATGACCATGACACCATTTCACAAAAAAAGCTAAGAGAAGCTAATGAAGGCACCGAGCACCCAGGACTCCATTTTCCAGACAGCCCCTTTACAATGAGCAACTGCTCAGACTCCCACAACCACCCAAGGGGTGGCTCTTGGAGAAAGGGCCACCTTTCCCCCACATCAGACTTGTTGGAAAAAATGACCCCCTTTCTTCATCAGCTGTTCCTCTTTACAGAAGCAATCTTTGGGATAGGATAGAATTCCTTCACAGAAAGCCATTATTGTTTACAAACACACTATCCATTTAATGACAGAATCAGAGAAAAATGAAAAATAATTGCAATAATAATCCTCTTTTCAGAAAGGATATAAATGAGACTTAATAAGTAAACGCATCTTAGAGCTAAGAGATTGTTCTAACACAGTTTTGTATAAGAAGATGATGCCGCCGAAGCTGGTTTGGCTCAGTGGATAGAGCGTCAGCCTGCGGACTAAAAGGTCCCAGGTTCGATTCCAGTCAAGGGCACGTACCCTGGTTGCAGGCACATCCCAGTGCGGAGTGTGCAGGAGGCAGCTGATTGATGTTTCTCTCACATCAATGTTTCTAACTATCTATCCCTCTCTTTTCCTCTCTATAAAAAATCAATTAAATATATTTTTAAAAAGAAGAAGAAGAAGAAGAAGCCGCCGCTGGGAGAACAGAGGGATACCTTTGTTGATATTGTGAAATGCAGGTTAGCCCAACAAAAGGAGACTGCAAGTACTTGAAGTATCACAAGAGAAGGAAAGAAATTTGAGTCCATTTTTAATCTGATTAGATAAATGTATCTGGAACAGCAGCATCCAATCCCACCTCACCGCTGTGGAATGAAGAAACTAACCCTGGAGCTCTCAGGGGGCAGAGCAACTCTCTGGGTGGCCTTTTGCACTTGGTCAGGCAATGTTCACAGTTGCTGAGATTTGAAAGTTTAATCCAAATCAGGTGTGTCTGAGAAACCTGTGTGTGTGTGTGTGTGTGTGTGTGTGTGTGTGTTTCCAACATGTGAGTAAAAACAAATGTAAAATATAAAAATAAGAATAGGATTATTTTATATTTGAGTATGATGGAACAAACTCAGTCTCTCTCCCTCTCTATATACACATATAAATATAAAATATACATATATACTACAAATATATATACTACAAATATTTACACTGTATATATACTGCATGTGATGTGTGTATATTATATGTGCGCATGGTATGTATACATATATGGGTGCATATTTATGTGTATTTTTATATATTTAGAATTCATAAAAATGCTATAAAAAGACACAAACAAAAATGAGAGAGGATCCCATCTCTTTTGCCTCCTTTGTCTTTTTTCCACCACCACCCCACCCTGCCCAGAACTTGAATGACAAATCACCAGCATTGCAGGAGCAGCCCTCAAAGATGCTTTTCTGACTGTTACCAGATTGGGATCAGCACAGAGAATCCTGAGCAAGAGACAAAAAAAGCCAGGATAATAAAAAAGCCAATCGAAGTACAGTTAAGATAAAGACCTTTCCCTGAATCAAAGCATAAGGACATTTATTCTTCACCTCTCCGTGTCCCCTGCTCCTACTCTCAGACATCCTGTCTTCCATGCAGCTCATGTGCATCAGGTAACTAAACCTTTAAGCTCTAGTTGGCTCATTTTCTTTGACACTCTTATCTTAAAATGTTCCCAGGATTTGTTTTAATCAAGTGTGGCAAGACGCATGGACATGACAATAACTGTCACAAAGTAAGTGTTTATACTCACAGGTCCTTAGAAACAGGACGTATGCCAGGCCATGCAGGGCCACATAGTTAAGCCCAGAGTTCATGGTGGCGGGGAATGGGGATCAGGGCAGAGAACCAGCAAAAGCCTTCATCTTGGTGTTCTTGAGAAGAAACTATTGAGGAAGGTAAGCCAATGCATGACTGTTCATTTGAATTATTTCAGAGAACCTCAGGCATAGGGCTGTCCTTAATTGTCTGCTACCTCACCCTAGGTTGATTAGGCAGTGGAATATTGCTTCTTGGGGTGTAAAATCTAAATTGAGAAGATAGTTAGGAGTCTGGATTGGGAAGTTTCTATATAAAATGTGTGTTCACAGGGGGTTCTTTCACTATTTCTAAGAATTAGCTAACACTGTGGGGACAGTCTCTCACCATACAACGAGGCCCCCAAGATGTAAAAACATCCTAAGAGAATTAAAAACTTAATCAGTACAAATAAGAAATGAAAATATTGGATCCTATACGAGGAAAATCAGGAAGACATTATTACATTGTTCTTTGAGAATATTGGATTTAAGCTGAGGCTTAGATGAAATAAGCATGAAGAAGACAAACAGTGGGAGGGGAGAAAGTTCCAGATTTCAGAAACCTCTTGCCAGCTTGCACTGGGAGAGACTCAAAGGGTAAACAGGGTTTGTGGAGGGGACATGGGCTGATACCTCCTGGAGATCTTTCAGTAAGTGAACGCCCCTGGCATTTTCTGTTTGCTTATATTTTTATGTCATTTTTGTTTGTTTATGAAAATTTTATTGAGTATAAACTGCATGCTGAAAAGTGAGCAAATCACCGGTGTGGAGCTTTTAACAGTGACCTTCCCATGTGATCACCACACAAATTAAATTATTCAACACACCCAGCACCCCAAAAGCTGCTCAACTACCCCTGTCATGCCTTACCTTTCTTAAATATAACCATTTCTCTGTCTTTCAGCCCACAGATTGACTTTAACTGTGTTCTTTGTTTTGGTGATGGCGATTGTTTCTGATTTTTGTCATCCAATGTTATATTTGTGCCAGGAGCAGTGCTTTCCTTGTCCACTTTGCTTTGTCAGATTACATCATGTGAATATATTCCAATTTATCCAATATTGTTTATGGACTTATGAGTTGTTAACATATATATATATATATATATATATATATATATATATATATTCACACATATATACACATTAAAAACAAAAAGACATGCTAGTTTTCAAGCCTACCAGGAACATTTACCAAAATTGGCCAAATACTGAATCATAGGGTAATTTCCAATAAATTTCAAGGGAAATATCCAAAATAAGTTTGCTGATAACTTTGGAATTATAGTGGACTATAATAAAAATATTACCAGAAAATTTCTAATGTCTGAAATTTGAGTAACACACTCTGATATAATTCAAAAGCCAAAGAAGAAAGCAAATGGAAGTTGGAAATATTTTTAAGGAAATGATATTAAACATACAATGTGTCAAAACTGGAGAGATGTATAAAAAGCTTAAAGGAAAATTCATAGGCTTAAGTACTGTACATATTTTGAAAAATAAAATCAGCTAAAAATCCATAATTTAATTACTTATCTCAAGATGCTAGAAAATAAACAATAAATTAGACTAAAAAAAGCAGAAAATAATAAAGATAAAAGCATAAATCAAATAATAGAATCATGAATATAAAAGTTTCATCTCAGCAAAATAATAAACCATATTTCTGGCAAGAATATTAAGAAAAATAGACAATATACAAGCATTACTATCAGGAAGAATAAAGGTAATAGTCATACAGATTCTACATTAAAATGATAAAGGCAAACAAATTTATAAATTGGAAATACGTTTCAAAATTGGAAATTTAGATAAAATTTAAAAATCATTTAAAAATATTATCAAAACCAACACAAAAGATGAAAAATCTTAACAGTTAAATATTTACTAAAGGGACCTCTAGACTTACATAACTTTATCAGTTAATTCTTCCAAACATTTAAGAGAAAATGCCAACAACCTTATGCAAATATTTTCAGAAAAAAATGAGAGAGCAAACCTATATTTTTTAGGAAGCCCATTATAACTTTGATATCAAACCTTGACAAGGACATGGCCAAAAGTAAAATAACAGGTCAATTATTCTTGAACATAAATGTGAAACCCTAAATAAAATATCAACAAATAAATAAATGCTAGTGATGTATTAACAGTTTAATATATCACAATGTTGTTGGTTTATTCTAGAATGCTGTGTTTATTTACCCTAAGAAAATGTGTTTGATTTACTTTACAAAATTAATAAAATTGTGGAGAAAAAAACATATTATCATCTTGGTAGTTGCAGAAACATATCTGTTAAAATTCAATATATTATTATGATAAAAACTATTAGTATTCTGAAAATATATGAACATTTCCTTCTCTTGATAAAGTTGATCTACAGCAAGCCTATAGCAGGCATCCATTTCTTATGGTAAAACATTAAAGATATATTCTTTAGGTCAGAAACAGTACATTAATATCTACCAGCTATGTCTATTGCAATTCTATCTAGTTAAATGAAGAAACAAAAATAAATAAAGTTTGAAGAGGGAGAAATAAACCATTATTTTATTTATTCAAAAATGACATGATTTAAAAAAAATCTAGGAGTCTACAAAAACATTTTAATTAGAACATAAAAACTAAAAAGGTATTATTTACAATAGTCTAAAATATATTTTTTTTAAAAAACTTTACACAGAAAACTAAAAAAAAAAAAATTAACAAAATTTTAAATATATAGTGAGCTATACCTGCTTTATGGATTAAAAGGCTCAATATAGTATGATGTCAACTCTCCCAAAATTAATCTAAGAATTTTATGTAATTTCAATTAAAATAAAATAGGTATATATCTTATTTATTTATCCTGCTGAAATTTTGATTGGTCTTATATAAACTTTATAGACTAGTTTGGAGAGAATAAACATCCTAACAATGTTTAATTTTCAGTTTCATGAAGGTGGTCTACATTTACCTCCTTTTTTTTGGTCATCTTAAATTCCTTTTAGCAAGTTGTTTTGGATTTTTTTGTATATAGTTTCTATATATATTTGTTAAACTTATTCCTAAGTATTTTATGTTTTTCTCTGATATTTTAAGTGGTATTGTGTATTTTATGTTCTTTTTTTTCTATGTGACTAGAAGAATGTAAAGAGTTGAATTTATACCAACATCACACACTTAGTCAATGCAGAATTTTTTATTTTTTTTTTTACTTTCTAGATCGCATTTTATCATGAAAGAATAAAACTCAGGAATAGCCAGATGGAAGAGATGAACAGGAAAGGTATGGGTGCTAAAAAAAACTTCCATGGCCTCTCCAGGTATGCCATTCTCTCAAATCTACATTTGTTTACCCATCTATAAGGTGCCTGGCATCCCCTCCTTTTTTGTTTCATTTTTGTTTCCATATGATCATACACCCCTCACTATTTTATCTTTCAATTACAATTGACATTCAATATTATTTTGTATTAACTTCAAGTACACAGCATTAATGGTTAGACAATCATATCTGTGAGGAATTGCTAATTTTATTTTGTATTGGAAAAAAAGCATTCCACACCACAAAATTTATTTCATTCAATGTATAATCATTGCTATCATTATTGCTATTATTATTACTATTTATGAAAATACAGAGGCTAAAAACTGAATGCCTTATAATTCATTAGTAAAAAAATTGCCCAAGATAGCAAAATTTTTTTATAAAAGTTAGGTCTTTAAAACTGATCTTGATTTCTAAAATTGAACTTGATAAAAATAATTGCCATAAACAATAACTCTTAAGACAGGATAATTGAGTAAACTTCATATGAACAGTAAGTTATTGATGGATCAAACCTTCAAGATAAAATTTTCATGGAATAAAATTCATCCCAGTATAAATAATTTTCATAAAAACAGTACATACAGTTTGTTTAAATGACAGTACATAATTTGAAAGTTTTATGAACTACACTTCATACAGATTTGATCAAGGATTAGGAAAGTAAATTCTAAGAAACACTTCACAAATAAAGACTTCTTTGGTATTGATATGAACTGGATAAGAATGTTTTATCCTGAACATGAAGTCCAGAAGACATTCCTACAATTGAAACCTTGTGTAGGAAGTATCTTATAACCCTCTTCCTGAAACCATTGCTGGTTCGAATAAAGGAGGTTTGGCCACAAGCCTCAACTCAAGAGACACTTGACCCTCTTCTACAGTAGGGAAATCTCATTACAATTCTGGCCCAAATGAGATGCCATTTTGATAGCCAAATGTTTACAAGGGGCAGAGAGCAAATCAGAGAAAAAGACACAAGTCCGTGTCTTCCTGGAAGGGGTTGACAATGAGCAGTGCTGAAGGATGATTAATGGCCTCATCAGTGACCACCAGTCAAGCCTAGGAATCATGGGCTGAGGACCTCCCAGAGACCTGGCACATGGACAGAGCTTCCTTGGCTAATTGAATGTTCACAGGAGCTCCTGATCCCTGCAGGTGTGCTCATTAGTTATTCTGGGGCAGAAGGAGGGTGGTCAATAGTTCACTCACACAGCAGGTAGAAACAGTGCCTTGGCATTGGACAATAGCTGCAAGCAAAATGCCACATACCTAAAGCTTAGCAGAGTCACACAAGAGGTTACATGAAACTGAGCAAGTCTTCTAAAGTCAGCACTGTTATAGGGAAAGAAGGATCAATAGCTGAAAGGTAGAATTCTCTGAAGCCACCCGACAAACCCGTGAGTGGGATAGGAGACCAGGCCCCGGGTCCTCCATGCAGGAGTTTCCTTCCTTCCCTCTTTGCCAGCCTTAGGCCCCAGAACCTTGGGGCATGCAGTCATTTCTGCACCAACTATGCATTTTCTTTTAACTGAATAAACATACACATGCATACCCACACTTTCATACAGGCTCTTTAATACACACATATACTATATTTTTTAACTATATAGGTATTACTCTGATTCATGAAATACAAAATTATTTCAAGGTATTACTGAATTAATATAGTTAATAGTAATATATTTCTTCAATTAGTGTTTATTAAAGCACAACCATTAATTCCCCCAAAACTGGTAATATTACAAAGTGGGTTTTATTTAAAACATTCAGAGGCCGCTGCTCTCACTACTCTGCTAACTTACTATTTTCAAACTTCTAAGTCTGAAAGAAACAAGACAAAATTAGATGAAAAGCAAGAATATTCAAGGATTTCTTTCTTTTCTCAGCCTTAAACAATGAGTGTCTTTGTGAATTTTGCTTAGCCCAGTAGCAAGATAAATAATGAATGCCATACATTTCTTCAGAAAGATGGCAATTGCTATGTTGACTTGGTCCCACTAGTATTGCACCTGTGAATTACCATGTAAATGAGCACAAAGGTGTGTGAAAAAAGACAGTCATTCTAAGCATGATGAAATCCTTTTTCAAATCACAGATTGCTTTAAATGCATCTCTAAAATAAAACAAATGAAGGAACAAAGTCATAGACAGGTTCTTTAATTTTTTGTCACTTAGAATCTATTGTCTTCTACTGTAGACAGAAGAATTACATATCCACATAGAATACCATCTCTATTTTTAACAATTAATATTTAGCCCAATTGTGTCACAGAATATGCTTAGACTGAGAAGTCTTAGATTGGTGTATTTTTTTCTAGCAGAGACCATCTTTGGACAGATTTATAATCAGGAATACAGTCATATACCACATAGCAACATCCCAGTCAACAACTGACCCTATGTATGATGGAAATGGTCTCATTAAGTTGTAGTAGAGGTGAAAATTCCTATTACCTAGTGACATGGTATAATAGCTGTCAAAATGTCTTAGCACAACACATTATTCACATGCTTGTGGTGATGCTGGTGTAAGCAAACCTGTTGTGCTTACCTATAAAAGTATTACACCTACAACTATGTATAGGACATAATCCTGTCTAATAAAAGGGTAATATGCAAATTGACCATCACTCTAACACACAAGATGGCTGCCCCCATGTGGTCAAAGATGGCTGCCCCTATGTGGACACAAGATGGCTGCCACAAGATGGCCAGCAGGGAAAGGCAGTTAGGGGTGGCTGGGCTGGCAGAGGAAGGCAGTTGTAGGGGGCCAGGCCAGCAAAGGAGGGCAGTTAAGAGCAACTGGGCTGGCAGGAGAGCAGTTAGGCATTGGTCATGCTGGCAGGACAGTGGTTAGGGGGTGATCAGTTTGTCAGGCAGAGCAGTCAGAGGTAATCAGGCAGGCAGGCAGGAGAGTAGTTGGGAGCCAGCAGTCCTGGATTGTGAGAGGGCAGTCAGACAGCTCTTGAAGGATCCCAGATTGGAGAGGGTGCAGGCTGGGCTGAGGGACATACACCCCCACACCCATGCATGAATTTCATGCACTTGATAATGATAATAAATAACTATGCATTTATGTGTTTACAATACTATACTTTTTATCATTTTTTAGAGCCTACTCTTTCTATTTATAAAGTAAAAGTTTGCTATAAAGCAGCATGCTTTGTTACACAGAAGTGACCTCATACAACTAATTTTACCATGTCTCTTGATTGCATCATTTTTTCTTGTGCTTTATCTAATGTCATGTTGTTTTATAAATTTAGTCAGCCTAAGTGCACAGTGTTTATAAAGTCTATAGTCATGTACAGTCATGTCCTAGACTTTCACATCACTCACCACTCACTGACTCACCCAGAGCAACTTCCAGTCCTGCAAACTTCATTCATGGGAAGTGCCATTTTTATCTTTTACTAGAAGCCTGGCACACAGAATGTGTGTGCAGGTATGGTCCCTAGACCTGGTCCGTGATCAAGGCCATCTTCCCCAGCTGCCAGCAGCTGGTCCCACCCCCGCTTCCACCCACCCCAGGTTCCCTGTTCACCATCAGGGAATCAGAGCCTGCTGGCCAGGGGGAGGGACCAAGAGGTGGTCAGTACGCCTCATAGCAACTAGTCGACTGGTCAAGCAGTCGTTCTCTGGTTGTTCCAAGGTTCAGTCAAGTTGCATATTACTCTTTTACATATATAGTTACCTGTTTTTATTGTACTTTTTCTATATTTTGATACACAGATAGTTATCATTTGCATTACAATTGCCTACAGTATTCAGTATAGTGACATGCTATACAGGCTTATAGTCTAGGAGTAATAGGCTGTATCGTATAGCCTTGGTATGTAGTAGGCTAGACCATTTAGGTTTGTGCAAGTGCACTCTATGATGCTTTCACAATGATGAAATCACCTAACTGCATTTCTTAGAAGCTATTCTTTCCATTAAGTGATATGCGACTGTATAAAACCTAAATCAGCCATGAACTGCAGCCTGAGAATCTGCTGTTTCATAAATAAAAAGTAGAGAAAAACGCAGCAATTTGTTTATATTGACAGTGTTGAGCCATTAAATGATTATGCAAAACACAAAAATTTCTGTAGAATCAGATTTTCCCCACTGCCACTGTACTTCTGCTAATTTTACTTATTAAAGTGTAGGGTTTATATTTACTTTAAGGTATCATATTCATCATGGAAACAGACTCTGAGACAGGAGTATGTATGCAGTAGTTTGGGGGGTCACACTGGAGTGTGGTGGTGAGGAACAAGGGACTATGTAGAAGAAGGTGAAATGAGAGTGTCACTGTCACAGTTCAGTATTTAGCTCATATTTACTGAGAATTTAATATGTCAGGCACCAAACATGGCACTACTCAGCTATTATTTATTGCTTACAAGGTTTCTATAAAATAAGCATATTCCTAGCACTGATGAAACGAAAGACTACAAACTGGAAAGCTTAAAACAGCAGAACTTTATTTCCTTGCAGTTCTAGAGGGCTGCAATAGCACATGATTATAGACTGGGTGGCTTATAAATAATAAACATTTCTCACAGTTCTTGATACTGGAGGTCTGAGGTCAGGGTCCCAGCATGGTTGAGTGCTAGTGAGAGTTCTTGTCTGGATTGGAGATGGCCAACTTCTCATTGTGCCCTCTCACAACTAGTTCTCTGGACTCTTCTTATAAGGGCATTAACCCTATTAATGAGGGCTTCACCTCATGATCTAAGCACCTCCCAAAGGCCCCAACTTCTGACACCACCACATGGAATTATGGGTTCAACATATGAATATTAGGGAGACACAGACATCCAGTCTTTTGCTCCATATTCTAAGCAAGTCCTGGACATACATTACCTCATTTAGTTCTCAGCAACTCTGAAGAACAAGAACTATCCCTACTTTACGTGTGGTAAAATAACTGTGCCCAAGAGCATTCAACCAGTCAGTAGCAAAGCCAAGATCAAGAGTGGTCCAGGGCTCTTCCTTATTGCACTGAATCCTTCGAGCCTTCCAAACAGTCTCGCTGTCATTATTTTCTGGGGCTGGAGACTAAGCACCTAATCCTGCCTAGTGTTTCTATTCATCTAAAAGAGAATCAAGTGAGAATGTGAGGTTGATTCCATGCAGATCAGATGCCTGACCACAAAACATATATATATATATATATATATATATATATATATATATATATATACACACACACATGCATGCATGCAAACATATATACTCATGCATAGATGCATGCATAAAAACACATATGCATATGTATACATCCACACAGGCATACATACATAAATAAATTTGTGTCAGATGTAAGCCTGTGTGAGTAGCTAATGTAGTGGAATACCCCTTTGCCACAAAAGCCTTACAATGTTGTTCCTGGTGGGTTGGATCTATACAGACCCCCTTGCTAGCCAACATCGGGGTCCTGGGATTGATATCCTCGCTCACAGCAAGTGCAGTTTCAGAAGAATGAGGTCAACCCCAGGGACAGCAAGGAAGAAGGGAGAATGAATGCTTCAAGCCTGGTTAGCTGCGGCTGCCTTGGGGTCTGTGGGATGAGAGAGTCACAAAGCTCCCTTCACAGACTGAAAATGTGGTTGGAGAACAATTATCTGTCTGGGAGCTAATGGTTTCAATGCATTATTCTCCTAGTGGCCTGGGAAATATAAGAGAATGAAGAGATAAGCATAGTCGACAGGGAGAAATCTAACAGACTGTGAAAGCCCTGTGAGTCTCTCATTCCTTCCATTTTAAATATGAAGATAGTCTATTGCCAGAGTGCAGACAAATGGAACACAGGTCAGAATGCTGACGTCTGGAAAGTCAGGCATGGATTGGCTTCAACAAAGGGGTCTGCATGGATTGATGTATTCAAATTGCTCCCCATGGGTACACTTTCTCTGCCTTGTATACGTCCTAGGAATCAATGGGCACTACACTTCGATCACCAGGACGCCTTTAAGTTTAAGTAATTAATCAGGGCATTAAGCGACTGGAATGAAATCTACTTTTCATTTTGTGTGTTCTTAAAAAAATAGTAACTCAAGGGTATTTAATAATTGAAGAGTTTTACAGTCAATATATTTCATATAATGTGAAGAAAACTAATTTCCTTTATTTGATGTTCTTATTTTTTGTAAATTTTTTTTAATGTGTTCAAGTTATATAATAAAACTGAAAAGTTAACCTTCTTAATATCAGAAAATATCCAGATTACAATTGTGACCTCACTGGTATGACTTATTCTTCAAAGTATTCACCATGGCTACAGACTTGAAAAATTAATATTAGAAATCTCATGCTGCAAGTTTCCCCTTTTTTAAAAAACTTTGCCCTAGAAATTCAGCGAGATGTTGAGAGAAAAGGTAATTTACTCACATTTCATGCAGCCTCTGAGTTTCATTCAGGTGTGACTACCATTGACTCTGAATTTGCAGACAGACACACACACACACACACACACACACACACAGACCATTGATCATTTTCTAAGCATCTGGCCCGATGTTTCCTTTTTCTATCTCTCCTTCCTACCCCCTGAATCTAGCTGTTCTTCTTTTGTGAGATAATGTCCATAAAATTTACTATATCAACATGTCTCTTGAGTGTAAAACAAATGAAACCTTAACAAACAATAATAGTAAATAAAGCAGGGAAATATAGAAGAGTTCAAGTCTGATAAGTTCCCTCCATTGTTTGAAAAAAACAATAAAAATAATCAATTACTATTTCATCTTTTCTTATGGCTAAGTAGTATTCCATAGTACATATGTAATACATCTTTTTTCCCCCAATCATTTATCAAAAGCTACTTAAGTTGTTTCCGTGTCCTGGACACTGTGAATAATGCTGCAATGAACATAGGCGTGAATATATATCTTTGCGAATAAATGCCATTTGCAGCAATGTGGATGGACCTTGAGAATGTCATAGTAAGCAAAATAAGTCAGAAAAATTAAGAACCATATGATTTCACACATATGTGGAATATAAAATTGAAAGCAGCAAATGAACAAACAAGAAAGACAAAGCCCGAACTGGTTTGGCTCAGTGGATAGAGTGTCAGCCTGCAGACTGAAGGGTTCCAGATTCAATTTTGGTCAAAAGCATGTACCTTGGTTGTGGGCACATACCCAGTAGGGGGTGTGCAGGAGACAGCTGATGGATGTTTCTCTCTCATCAATGTTTCTAACTCTTTGTCCCTCTCCCTTCCTCTGTTAAAAAAAAAAAAAAATCAATAAAATATATATATTTTAAAATCTTTAAAAAGAAAAACAAACAAAACCTCATAGACACAGGCAACAGTAAATAGTTACCAAAGGGAAGAGTGGTGGGGAAATAGTAAGGGTAAAGGGGGGTGGGGAGAGGAGATGTTGAAAGATGATTTGACTTTGGGTGTTGGGCACACAATGCAATATACAGATCATGTATCATAGAAATGTATACTTGATACATTATATAATCTTATTAACTAATGTCAACCCGATAAATTTAAGAAGAAAATAAAATCAAAAAGTAATCAATTGATTTAGAAGCAGTAAGTTAAGTAGTCATCATACAATTTCTAGGAAAAGTATTAAAAGAACAGAAACAAAGAAATGACTTTTAAATAAGTGAAAGGAAAAAATGTGACTTTAAAATGTTTAATTAACTAAGAAATCAGGTAGGGAGATAATAAGCAAACAGACAATCACAGATTTCCCTGAATACATTTCAGCGATTAATTCTGATTTGGGCACATCTCAGCTGGTCACCTAGCAACACCCATTTCTGTCCTGTGGAGCCTGTGAGTCAGCACTCCTTGCCCAGTGGACAAAATCAGGTATAAAGGCCTGATTCTCACTTAAGGTCCTCTTATTTATTCCCACAGGAGGGATCCATGTGCACCCACCTTCATTTCCAGAAGTCAGTGCATATCTGGGTCAGTTGGGAGCTTCAGACACTCCTATCAGGAAAGGGAACTCGGCCATCTCTGAGGCCTCTGAGTACAAGAGAGCAGGCTCAAGAGCCCTAAGACAATTTTTCTGGAGCAGGTCTTATTTCTGGGTCCTTCATATCTGACATGAGTCTTGTATCCAAAATATATAAAGAACATTAAACAATCCATAATAAAATACGTAAATAGTCTGATTAAAATATAGGCAAATGATTTGAATAGGCATTTCTCCAAAAGAGATATCTAAGTGGTCAACAAGTACACAAAAAGATGTTCGACATCATTAACAGTTAAGGAGCTGCACAATGAGATACCACTTCATACCCCCTTAGGATAGGTATAATTTGAGAAGGAGAAAACCAGTGTGAACGGGATGTGAAGAAATGGAAACCCTCATAATTGCTGTTGGGAGTGGAATAGGGGCACCCACTGCGGAAGGCATTTGGCAGTTTCTCTAAAGTTAAATGTAAAGTTGCCATATGACCAAGCAATTTCATTTCTAAATGTGTACCTAAGAAAATTGAAAATACGTTTTCACACAAAAATCTAAGTTCAAAGTAACAGCCTTCATAGCAAACAATCCAAATGCCCATCAATCGATGAACAGACACAATGTCATAGATCCTTGTAATGGGATATTATTCAGCATAAAAAGAAATGAAGCATCGCAAAGCTCAAAAACATTGTGCCAAATAAAAGGTGCACTATACAAAGGTTGTATATTGTATGGTTGTACTTACATGAAATGCCCAGAACAGGTAAATCTATAGAGACAGGAAGTAGGTTAGTGATTGCCAGGGACTGGGGGAGGGAGTGGAGATTGCCTGCTAGGGGGTCTGGGGTTTCTTTCTGGAGTGGTGACATGCTCCGGAATTAAGTAGCAGATACGGTTGTGAATATACTAACAAACACTAGAATAATGCTTTCAACTGGTGAATTTCACAATATGAAATTCACAAAACTATATCTTAATTTTTAAGTTGATCCAAGTGTTTTCCCTGGACAAACTTGCAGGTGCTCCCAGGGTCTCTAAATGCAGAGGGGGAAGTGGGCCTTGATTTTATCATCTTGGCTCTTGGACCAATAAGAGATGTCAGCCTGGTTATGGCACCCCCCTATCATCTCTCCCCTGATACCACATCATCCTAGACCTGCAACTTCTCCCTGAAAACAAAGAAAAGAGTCTCAAGCAAAAGAAGTATTTGACTGGTATCTATCACCTTATAGCAAAGGGCTCAGTGATTAATCTATTGATTGTTCCCATCTCCTCTATTAAGCAAGCATGGCCATGCCTAGTAACGGCAGAGAAGATTAATTACTGAGCAGGCCTGGAGAAATTAGGGTCAAATACCTATAAAATGTCTCTGAGAAGAGATGGGCTCAGATATATCTGAGGTTTAGAGGAGAAAAACAAGTGCTAGCTTTATTTGCTCCCTGCTTGTCCTCAGAAAAGGTTCCATAGGTGAAGTTTTATCTTCCATTATATTGCTCCAAAATTAGAAATATTCAAATTGTTTTAAAAGTGCCATCAGAAAGCGATAGCCACCAAGAGCCCAGGAAAAATTCTCTTTCAGGCAGAGAATTGGCAGAATTACATGAGCTGAATGTGCAGCCTCTGTTCTCAGAAGATTAGAGAGATTATTTCTAATATAATCAATACCCATCACCAATGCTGCACTTGATACTTCAAATGATTCTCAACATAAATCTGTGGTTCTTTTTTTGTTGTTGTTCTTTTTTTTCACTGTAATTAAGATATTTGTATTTTTAGGGCTGTGAACATTATTACAGATTACATAGAAGTGTGTGCCTGGAGGTTTGGCAGGTAAAAACAGGGAGCATGAGTTGAACTGGACCGTGTCTTAGAAGCAAGATATTTGTATTTTTAGGGCTGTGAACATTATTACAGATTACATAGAAGTGTGTGCCTGGAGGTTTACTGGAGAGCAGTTCCTACCCTTGTGGGTGTGTTTCCTAAAATCTCCTCTGGGCATGGCATTGTGCAGGTCCATTCTGAGGCCTAGCTTCAGGCCTCACAACTTTTGTAGCTGAGACAGTCACCCCCACCATGCAGTCCCTCCACCTCCCGCCCCCTCACTCCACAGGCCATCCTTCCTGCTGCTGCTCCATCACTGTACTCTCTTTTGTTGCAGCCTCACTGCAGAGAAGGGACAGCTGGTAACCACCTTCAGCATAACAGCTCCTTTTATTCTGAAAAATGGTTATTACATCACTTGACTAAATTGTCCGATTTGATCTTTTCCTTAAATTCACATATTTTAAGGCCCGGAAACCATAGTCACTGCTCTCTGAGGACGCTCCCTACATTGTCCCTTGTACTCAATGTGTGGACTCTCCTGTGGGACACTTCTATTTATTGGCCTCTCATTATGGGAATGAGTATAATGGTTTAGCCGAAGCCTTTCAGTCTGTATTTTAATACTGATTCATCACTAATTCCCCTTGTCTTTTTTCTTTAAAGGGGCTGCTGCCACCTCCACTTCCTAGCAGACCCCCCCTTCACCACTAATGAGCTGGCTCTTTGTGCTAATTAATCTCTGCCCACCTCCTACTGCTCATCTGACTTGGCCTGAGAGATGCTGGCAGGGTCCCTATAGATGCACAGATCTTGCTGCCACACCCAGGGGAGTCTGCTGGCCACCTCACTGAAACTGGAGGCAGAACAATAGTTAGGAGGAACAACAAACTCTGTTTCAAATGACCTCCCCCCAAATTTCCTAAAACAGAAGGAATGTGAAAAATCAGCAAGAATGATTCATTCATAGTTCAAAAAGTAGTTTACATGTAATAATAGATTTATAAATATTATAAGGGGTAAAAACATGAAAAAGGTTCTTGATTCTTTTCACAGTCTTCTGAATTACTTCTCCTAGTATTATCAAGATAGTGCAGGCCATCTATTCTAAAATTCCTTACCACCCCACCCCACCTCCTTCCTCCAGCAGAACATCTGCCATCTGAGACGATGCCTAGTTCACTCCATCCATGAGGAACTGAAGACCCATAACCTCTCCCTGTTGGGACCACTGCCCCTTCCCCTGCATCTTCCTCAGGATGCTTACAGAAATGCACAAGGAGCCTCTTTGCACTCCATCTATATTCAGATCCTGCCTTATAGACAATGCTTTCCCTGGCTCTGTGACCTTTTTTTTGACATTTATCTAAATCCATCCAATGATAGAAAATGGTTGTCTTCCAATACCCTGCACTCTCAGCCTTCAGAAGAACCTTCTCTGCCTTTGTTTTCTTAAGATCCAGTCAGAGCCATGACTGGTGCATCCTAGCAGCATCTATTTTTTTTTTCAATGACTTGCATGCTGCAACTTTTTGCTTCATAAAGTCTTCTGCTCAAGGCTTTCCTATTCATATAGATGTAGTCATCAGAATGATACATCTGTCATTCACAGGAACACAGCCAGGTGGCCAGGTCTGCCTGTGAGCAGTGATTTATTCGGATTGATTTTTGTTCCTTCTCTTGCTTTATTGAAACCGAAGTCATCAACTGGCAATAAACTGGCCAGAGGCGAAGTGTTTGCTCTGGACAAAAGGCTCAAAGAGGGTGTCACTGACCCAGTACGAGGAAGGTAATGGATGGCCACATTCCAGCCAACTAGCTGGATTGGCATTCAGCCGGGCTTGTCTCAGATGCTGGAAAAGGTATTATAATTAGATTTTCCCGTCCTTATGTCAAAATACGGGTCAATCACCCTGCATGCCTACTCTGAGTGCACTACCCTCACCACCGGCTTAACCCATATGCCCAGAAATTATGTAGGGATCAAATGCCCACTTGGCAATAAAGAATGACTCCAGATCCTTCTCAGTGGTAGGGTTTCATCTGAAAATAGTGCTGATTTACATTAATTTACATCTAAAATGCAAATCACAGGGCACCCCAATGGAGAACAGAAGGAGAGCTGAAGGGAGCCAGCTTCCTCCTTTATCTCCGAAGCGGAGGCCCCTCTGGCCTTTAGAGTGAAACCTCCGAAGAGGTTCACATAGGCAGCCCCATGCACACAATGTAAAGCACTGGCTAATGTGTGCACGGGCCCTTTTGTGCCCCAGCGGTAATTCTGAACCTCAGTGCTTTCCATCTGTACTTGATTTACATGCAGCCGCAGTGGTTGCCTCCTCCACTCCTATTAACAACCCAGTGCTGGAAGGGATTGATTTTATTTTTTAATCATAGCTATGGGGGCAAATATTACAGTTGGCCCATGGTGTCTGTCACTTCTGGGAGAGGATCAGGCTAGGTCTATTGAATGTCTTTCGATCAACATTCAATAGCAGCATAGAAATAAGCTACTGTGTCTGGAATAAGAGCTAACATCAAAGATAAAAGTGAGTGTGTGTGTGTGTGTGTGTGTGTGTGTGTGTGTGTGAGAGAGAGAGAGAGAGAGAGAGAGAGAGAGAGAGAGAGAGAGAGAGAGTCTGCATGTGAGTGGTGTATACGTGTATGCAAAATCAGTTGTGGTCAATGTCTTCTGTATATTAGACATAACAAGTGAATATTATTGTATGCTAGAAACCCAGTGTATAAAAATCATGCACTGGTGGGGATGGGGGGATTCCCTCAGCTTGACCTGTGCCCTCTCACAGTCTAGGGCTCTCAAATTCTGGTACCCCTCACTTCTTACCAATCTCCTATAGTGGAGGAGAAAGAGGCTCCCATCACTGCCGCTGTGCTCACCAGCCATGAGCCCGGCTTCTGGTTGAGCGGAGCTCCCCCTGTGGAAATGCACTGACCACAAGGGGGGCAGCTCCTGTGTTGAGCATCTGCCCCCCTGGTGATCAGTGTGCATCATAGCAACTGGTTGTTCTGATCATTCCACTATAATGGTCACTTAGCCTTTTATTATGTACATTAAATTTTCATGCCAAATGAAAAGAAAATCTAATTATAAAAATCTGGAGTTTTTTCTTATTAAAGAAAATAATCCATATATATGAACGTGTAACAGGTTAAGTGGCCCTCCATGGTATATAGAATCACCAGAGAATTCAACTCTAATAGAATTCAGGTGAGCCTCACAGACAGCAGAAAGTAAATATGCTATGGTACCTTTAGTATTCCAGAAGATGAAGAGGAAAGGGAAGGAACCTTGTTAATTAGGCACTATTTCTTCTTCAATATGGATTTAATATTTAGGCTGAAAATCAAAACCTGACCCTGAGAGACTGTGTGGGCTTGTTCTTACAGGTTGACCAATTACAATCAGACAAATGCAAAGGTGCGATTCACCCAACCATCATGGTGAATTCACAGGGACATCTGTGCCACCTCACCTACTCTCTGGACACAGGAGATAGAAGCAACAACCCATCTTTGGGCTTAGATTCCAACAATAACATTGTCCTTTGGATCTACTCAGAGCTGCAGGACCAGACAGGCTATCTTTCTCAAGCTGTATCCTCTCTAGAGTCTGTCTACCCAGGGTCTCCAGAGCTGTGAGACCAAAAGTTTCTCCTGCTTTGCCCAAATTTCAGGCAGAGTAACCCTGATAAGAGAATCCAATGGCTGGAATTCATGTGCCTATAAAAAAGCAGGGAGACTTGAAGCAAAGTTTACTTTTTTATGAGTCATAGGATTTCCACAGATTTCTAGCTGGAGTTACTGTCATTAGAATGTAAACTTATGGTTTAAAAAAATCTCTGTTCTGTGACTTAAGTAGTCTTAAGTATTTTTCTTCCCACATGTTCTAGGGTGCCAACCTCCCCACTTCATGTCTGCACTGTAACCTTCAGCATCTCAGAGAACCAGTTTTTCCAGGGGGGTTTCTATAGTGTCTACTCCACCTGCTGAAGCTCAGGTCTCCTTGCCCTGAGCCTAGGCAGCCACACCCCAGTGGGGAAGCTCCTTTGGTCTCTATGACCACATCATCTCATAGGGCATCCCTCTGAGTGTAAGAAACAATTATGTGAAGCCATGAGGGGTCCATCTAGAATTATTAAAGACCACTTTGACTAAGAGATAAGAGGTTAGATAAGTCATGGGGGCATTTTATGGTTACGACTTTGAAATGTGAGTCTTGACTTTTTTCTTTTAAAATGTATCTTTATTATTTTGAAATTACAAAATGAGTGTGCCTGATTATACCAGGTGGAATAAGAAATGAAAAGCTGGTTTTCTCCCTTGAACACCTGCCTGCTCTTGCCCTGTCTTCCGGGGCACCATCCCCATAGCCTTTGTAAAACCAGATATTCAGGGAAGGGTGTTTCTTCTTCCTAAATTATAATTGTACTAGAGGCACGATGCATGAAATTTGTACAAGGGGCTCAGCCCTCATAGCCATGGAAGCTTGTCTTGGCCCTCACAGCCACGCTTCATCCAGAAGGGTCTGGAAGGTCATTTGGCTGTCTGGTCTAATTAGCATATTATGCTTTTATTATTATAGATTATTTACATTAGTCAAATTCCTTGTGCATTTATTAGGGGCATTTCTTGCAGTCAGTGGATAGAAAAGGGGTAGATATACATCTAACATGAGCTCTATTTTAAAAATGTTTTCACAGGCACACAGGTTTAAGTTATATAAGTTGGCCTATATTTTCACTCTACAGTGCAGTATTTTCTTTTTTTCTTGTTCCTTTCTCTCCTTTTCTTCCATATTCTCCCCCCTTGACAAGGAGCATGGCAGCCCTCTCCCACCTGAGAAACCAGGTTATAACATACTATATGCATCCTTACTTAGCCACACAAATACATACAAGTCAGGAATGATTTCTTTTTACAGAAGTAAAATGTGCTCTACATGCTCTGAAGCTCACCCTTGCTGGTGCATTCTTTTCAATAACTTCATACTAACCCATTATTCAACCATCAGTGGTTCCCTACTGATGGGCAAGTAAATGGTTATCAATTTTGTCACCTCAAAATAATAACTTTGTCCATATGTACCTACAAAATGTCTATGATCCTGTCTGTGAAGTGGGTTCCCAAGAGGGAGATTGTTGCGTAGACAGATACTATCTTGTCAACTCTAATAACCTTGGCCATAGGAGGCATCTCCCCTAGCAATGGGTCCCTAGCTCTCTGTTAGTTTTTGCCATTGAGATATGTGCAAAGTGAGAGTTCCTTTTTAGGCTAATCTGTATTACCCTAGTGTTGGTTAATTTGATCTTCTTTTATGTTTATGAACTATTTAAATTTGTTCTTCTCAGGATTTGGGATTTCAATATTTGCCCATTTGTCTTTGAGTTATTTGTCCTTGTTAGATAATTTGTAAAGCTCTTTATACTTTTTAAATAGAATGCATTGGTTAAACTGGGTTTAGGAGCCCCACTGAGAGGGTTGCATTTCAGCTCTGCCTCTCAGGAACTGTGCTGTCTTGAATAATTACCTCCCTCTCTGTGCCTAAACTTCCTCATCTTTAGGTTGGGGATAAATTTTCTGTATCAGAAGGATATGAAGACATGTTAGATAAATTAAAAATATTTATGACTTTGGTGTCAGTTCATTAAAACTATCCTTCTACTTATTGGCTTATGATATCCCAGGATTTACAAATTATTCAATTTAAAATGTTGTATCACAAAAATGTGCATTTTTCAAATATTTTAAAGCTTCCTTTTTTTCTCTTTTTTTTTTGTACTAGATTAGGAAAGTGCCAATTTCCTTTCAGCTTGTGACATACCTGTCCCGGCAGAGTTACAGATTTCTTAACCCTGAGGCATGGTTTCCTTTTCTAAAGGCTTGAGTCCCTTCTAGTTCCTGTCTATTTATAGTCCTGCCCTAGAATTAGTTTTCATATTTTGGCTAGAGCTGACCACAGTTTCCTGTAGTTGGGTTAGTGCAGTGGTCGGCAAACTCATTAGTCAACAGAGCTAAATATCAACAGTACAACAATTGAAATTTCTTTTGAGAGCCAAATTTTTTAAACTTAAATTTCTTCTAATGCCACTTCTTCAAAATAGACTCGCCCAGGCCGTGGTATTTTGTGGAAGAGCCACACTCAAGGGGCCAAAGAGCTACATGTGGCTCGTGAGCTGAAGTTTGCTAACCACGGGGTTAGTGGATCCATGTCATCCTTTTTCAGCCAGGATCCTGGGAGAGGATGAAGCTGAAAAACCCTAAGAGAGCCATCACCTGCCATGTGATAACTTCCCTCCTGTGAAGCAGGAATAAAGTCTGAATAATCCAAAGTAATTTAAATGGTCATTTTGATTTATGTAATACTACCAATACCTTCTTCTTGGTTTACAATTTTGCTTTTAGTATAATAAGTGGTTATTGTTATTTTTCAAGTATTATCATGAAAATTTGCATTTATATAGTGCTTTCCAATTATTATTATTATCATTAGCTATTCTTTCTAGTATTTGTATGAGATAAGTAGTAGAAGAACCCTTGTCTGGTCACAAACTAGATCACTAAACATTAATATCAATAATTGGCCTCTTGGCAATGACTTTGTGATACCCTTTCTTGTGCATCCTTCTCACTGCCGCTTATATTTGATTTGCATTGACTTCTGACTAATTATTCTACTTTGTAATTAACTGCTTTGGTAAGTAAAAGCAATACAAATTAATGGAGTTTCTTTGTATTTAATTACTGAGTTACTGTTTTCACTGATATTGCAAATCATTTTGGCAAATACACATTGGTATGTGTTTTATTGCCAATGACTCAAGAAATTAATGATTGAATTGATTAACTTTAATTAATAACAGTAATTGATATTGGCTGCATGGTCTACAGATGAATGGAAAGCACATCTTTCCATCTCATTGGGTTTCATGGTAATCTCCTTCATACTCAAAGTGAGAGGAAAAGGCTCCAAAACAAAAGCCACCACCAATCAATCATTCTACCAGGGCTGAGTAGACAATTATTTTCAGACTAAACACATGTATTCAAACCATACCTATTTAGTATATAATTCTTCATGATTTCAAAAGGGACAGTGAAAACACCTTGTAAAATGGCATTTACTGTCAAGGTCAAGGTCGAGGATACATTTTTAATATCTTCATGGCAAAGGCTTACAAAGGTTCATTTATCTGTCATTGGAATAATTCTAGAGCTTTCTAACCAAGTTGTTGGACAAGTGTTGAAACTCCAACAGCATTTTGGGTCATTTCCTTCTGTGGCACTCCAGATCCATAAATCTTCAACAGTTCTGCCCTGGGGACAAGTAAATTCCATACCACTTAGCCTAACAGTTGAGAGCCTCCAACACTTCAGCATCATTCACCTTTCCAATTCAATGTAACTATTTTACTAGGTACATGTTTTACCTGGGCTTCTAGAACCACTAGTTAACTGTTCTGTTTCTCACCTCTTCAGAGGCTAAGGTTAAGTTCTGCTCACATCACTTAGAGTCAATGAGATATATGCACAGTCTTACGAAAGAACAAGAGCTGAGCCTCCCTGTTATGCATCTTCGTGATCTGGTCTCAGTCTGCCTCTTCTCGACTCTCTCTCTGTCACTCTTCCACCAACCCCCATCTCCACTTTCCCAACAAACAGCACTATTACTCACTTTTATTGGAACTTCTCCTATATGCTGTCAAGGCTCCCACATCTCCAGCTGATAGCACACCAACAGGGCATGTGGTATACAAATTGTTTTCATAGTCCCAGGCCCATCTCAGAAGTTACCCCTCATTATGTCTTTCCTAGAAAATTCTTGTCTGGACTTGAGTCCCTGGAGCTTCTCTTGGAGACCCTATCTGGATCATGCATGCACCTAATGGACCAAGTGCAGTGAGCAGCCCAGACCTTACCTCACCCTGTGCTGTGGGCAGCTGGCAGATCCTAGCCGAGTCCCACTTTGGAATTTGCTTTTTGTTGAGAACTTCCTCCTCCAAGGTTGAGCCCCATTCCCAGAGTAATATATGAACAATGGCTGGTCAATGAGACAGTATAAAATCTCAGACCTTCTTTCCCAGTGGGTGGCCACTCAAAAGGACTTTCTCAACTCTAGAGTCCCCCTAGGATCTGCTAAGGTCTTGACAATGACTGCATAACAGCTTAGCTCCCCATGTTACCCAGTTCTGTTGCCTGCCCTCCCCCTCAGGTATTGATCCCAAAAACACTTTCCAATGACTCTCTGAACACAAATCTCTATTTCAGAGTTGCTAGCTAGAAAACTCGGCTAGGACATAAAACTCAAGGATGCCCCTTGAGGTCAGGGAGCATCTCATGGTAAATTTTGTATCTTTTGAAGCAATTTTGCCTTAAATATTGTAAGATTCTATTGATGTCTGTCTAACTGAACTGATTCACTATTTAATGACCAAAGCTAAATTACTTATGAAGAAATTGTAGACTGTGCTCTCTCTTCACACAGATAAACCAAGAAGAGTAAGAAAAATGGTAGAGCCCGGCCGGTGTGGCTGAGTGGTTGAGCATCAACCTATAAACCAGGAGGTCACAGTTCAATCCCCGGTGAGAGCATATACCTGGGTTATGGGCTTGATCCCCAATGAGGCCATGGAGGAGGCAGCCAATAAGTGACTTTCTCTAATTACTGATGTTTCTATCTCTCTATCCCTCCCTCTCTTTTAAATCAATAAAATAAAATTTAAATTAAAAAAAAAATGGTGGAAAGACCAAGCACCTCTAAACTATGTTTTCACTTCCCTAGCCAGGACTCAAAGTATTCATGACCAATACTGATGTCACCATTAAACAAGGTAGTATATTCAAAATATGCAGGTGAGTCCAAAGCCCTCATTAAGAGATGGAACTCATGCATTGGTTGCTGTATGTTTATCTACTTTTCCAAACATGAGTTTGAAATTCAGTAGACAGTCCATAGAAGTTTATTTTCATTTCATCTGGATAGGCAGGGATTTACTGTATCATAGCATTACCCAAAGATAACTATACTCCACATAACAGTGCCAAAAACTCTGGCTCCAGACATCTGTTATGAAATATTACGTGCGCAAGTTTCAAAGGTAATTGTGGAATTCGCCCACACCAAAGTGTATCCAGGGGTCGACAGAATATGTTATAGATAGAGTTGGCATCATGCAACAAAACATTCAGGGACTCACAGTTCACAGAAGACAAGGAAGTATTTGGACAAAAATACCTAGCATCCCACAGCCTGAGCTACTCCAGATACTGCAGTCTTCCTCTTTTCCACAAAATGGAAAGATGTCCACTCTCGGCTGGTGCCCCTTTTTGTAGCAGCACTCAGTGAGTTCCTTTGTAACCATTGACCAGCAGCCTTTCCAAGGGCAGGCACGGTGCTGAGTGATTTACTTGCATCTATCTTGGCTCATTTAATTCTCACAAAAGCCCAGTAAGATTGGTATAATTATTGCTATTTTACAGATGAGAAAATTGGGGCTTAGAGATATCAAGTAATTGACTCAAATCCCCATGCCAATAGGTGGGGCAGAGAGATGCCTGTTTAACACCTGGGTGCTCAGCTGCACTGCCTCTTTGCTTATTAAATTCCCTCCACACTCAGAAAGACTGTGTATTCCTCATGGCAGAAAAGTATCATATTGGTCATTTTTATATCTCCTCCATGTCAAGCACCTAATTCACTGAAAGGAGGGAGGAAATAAAGGGTATAAGGAAGGAGTGAAGGAAAGGAAGATAATGAGGTGTCCATACCTGTGTCCTATTATAGTTTTAAGAGAAAACTCTCACTGTGAATAGGTATTGTCAGTCACGGCCATGATAGTATTGTACAACCAGCACAAAAATCTGAACTCATATAAAAATAAGCATCTATTTCACTTACACACCTGTGAGTCAGGGGACCCCAGCACAGGTCTCTGCTCCACGGGTCTCTCCTCATTCTCCTAAAATCAGGCTGACACAGCATGTTCTTCTCATGGCAATGAGAAAAGTACCAGAAAGCAGGTTTCACCACACAGGCTTTACCCAAGTCTTCAGCCACATGTGTCTGCCCATGTTCCACTGGCCAGGAGAGGAGGCGGAGTCTGTGGGGCAGGACAGGGGAAGGCAAAAGTGGTTCTAAATCTAATCTACTTGGAGACTATGTCCGAGCATGATGGCAACTGTTGCTACTTTCTGTCTCATGCATGCTTCATCCACCCTACAGAGTACCCCACAAGCCTCCCTGCTTATTCCCACCCCAGAATCTTTGGTCCTGGTGGATTCAATAAGCAGCATGAGAAACACACACCAGTGGCAAATGCAAAATAAATATTTCCATCTGAAGCATAAAATCTATTTTTATTATTCATTGCTTTGGATTATCCATGCTTCTGCTCCCCTTTACATGATTAGTCAAGATCTGTTAGAGTTTTGAATTATACATTTGTCATATCTAAGGCCAGTGCTCACACAGACATTCTGGCTACAGTTATCCCTGCCTGATAAAAACTAATAAAAATTGAAGGATCTTACTTAACAGTGTCATTTTTCCAGCTTCGATGTCCCCCTATTTTGGAAAATTAAAAATGTTAATGATAGCTAGGTGATCACTATAGAGTAAAGAATTACTAGATACATATTAAATAGGCAATGATACTTATATAGGGCTGTTAACATAGTCATATTTGTAATTGTTTCAGTATTATAAGTGCACATAACAGAAATATTTATGATATACAGTTAAATCTTATTTCTCAAATGTCTCCCATCTCAAACAATTCAGTTGACCAAGTTGTTCACAGAGAAAAATGTCTCAGTTGTTGACCAAAACTTCACTTTTTGACCTGACAACCCTTTCATGCTGATACCTAGCTTGACAAAAAAGTATCTCTCAGGCAGCAAACAAAGGAGAGAATGCTTTTGTTGCTGGCAAAATCAATGATTAGCACAATTTTAAAACATAAAGAGTGCTTCAGTTGCTAAGGATGTGAAAGTGCTCATAATAATAATAATAATAATAATAATAACAATAACAACAGGGCACTGAATAGGTAGAAAAACTGTTGTTGATCAGATAAAGGAAAAGCAATTGTCTGGTGATAAAGCATTTTGGAGGCAGCTGTATATGACTAGTAGGGGTGGTTTAATAAATTTTTTAAAAAGGAAGTCTGTTTTTTTTTATAGATTAAACAGTACATAAGATATACTATACGTAAGAAATATTAAAACATTGAATCATTTGGGAGTTATTACAAATAATGAAAGTTCAATTTACATTATTCCTAGTGGGGAAAATTATTTGGTTTTTAAATAAATCGCCTCTTAAACAACCTTCCAGAACAAATTAAGTTTAATAACCTAGGCTCCACTGTACTTCGTGAATAAGAAAGGATAAGACATAACCAGGTTAACTTAGAACCAGAGCCACAGAAAGTAGGGTATGGCTTCCTATGACTTTTTCATCAAAATAGTGTTGTGCTACCTGGTAACATCTGCCAATGCCAACAAGAGAAAAGGAACCCATTTCTCAGAGCACAAGACTGAGAGGCTGGCAGAGAAGACAGGAGTCTCTGACCTAACAGGTATCCACTGTGAGTCAGTGCAGTAGGGAAATGCAAAGTGCTGTGTGCACACTCTGGCTCTGCTGCCTTTGGGACTCTTGTGGGAGACCCTGTGGCAGGACCATTGAGTCCACCAGCTGCAGAGAGAGTCAGGGGCTCAGGGAGTAGGCAGCTCTGTGTGATCTGGGTTGCCCAGCAGCCAACCTCCTATGGCCTTTGAGTTTGTGAAATTCTGGGTATCAACAAAAGGCTAGTTGAATTCTCTAAAGTGGACAAAGTAAAGAAGAGGTTTAGTGCAGCTTCATGATTGACATCAGTGACATCCCACCTCCTTTTACTGTCCTCTACTGGAAGTGGCATAGGTGTGTGTTTGGTGTTTTGTTTTATTTACTAGCATAGTGCTCTATCATACAACATTACATACAGTGAAATGTCCCTTCCACTCTCCACCCCCTGCCCCACTCCGTCTCCCTCAAGCTTAAAGGATCCCTTTTTTCGTTTCATTATTTTTTCTCTTTCATAACGACAGCCTCTGCTTTTCTGGAGCACCATTAACCATGGGATCTCTAAGTCGCTGGGCAGAAAGATGCAAAGATCCAAGTAGTGAGTGTGACTGGAGCATTTGACTGAAATGCCAACAGCGAAGGGAAAGGAGACCACTCCATATTTCCCAGGAGGGCTCGGCAGAGGCTCTCAGAGCTTCTAACACTGTGGGCACAGGATTGCAAACCCGCAGACACAGAGAGAAACATAATGCTAATGAATTACACGAAAGGTGGACTAAACCATGAATCATTCAATTGCCTGGGAGGTAAGAGGAGAGGGCTGGCAAGGAAAGGGGCTGAAAGCAACGGCTTTGTTGCCTGTACCTTACTGTTTTCATCCACATAAAAGGCTAGCTTCCTGAGGGGCCCACGTTCAAAGGTTTGAGCCTAAGCAATAAACAAGATGGATATAGGATTGCTGGGAGAAAAGTATGAAAGTAAAATCTATGATTTCATAAATATGAGATGATATTCATGCATGTGATTTTAAGATTAAAAAAAAAAACTTGGATGAGGGTAGAGGGGGGACACATCAGAATAAACATAATCTGAAATGTTTTATGACATGAATGTTGGGTAATGAAATCTGCCCCATGTCCATTTCATGAGGGGTCACAGGGGGGTCCAAGAGCGATTCCAGGACCCTACCCCAGACAACAACACGGCCTCCACACAGAAGGGCTCTGCATCATACCGTAATCTGTATCTGCTACCCCTACACTCTTCTAAACAATGTTGACAGGGGCAAGTTCTCTCTCAGTAACAAAATAGATAAATCTAAATGCCAGAACCAGACAGATACATAGAGAAGAGAAGATGTGATGTGGATAAATATGTGGCAAAAAAAAGTCAGAAGGAAATAATCAGCCTAGATATCAAAAGAGACGCTGCCTTTTGGAAGGAAAAAACAAACAAAAGAAAGCTATGGCAAGTGCCCAGAGGAGGGGAGGGAAATAAATTGTGAGCGAGCACAGCCCAGCTCCACTGCCAAAGATGATGAATTTGCTCCCAAGGCAGAGAAGGGGAGGCACTTAGAATTAATGTGGAATAATAGCACCTCCCTGGCTCTTGGTAAATCCATTTTGAAATGGTTTGCTCTCTTTTGAATCCCCTGTTATCAAAGGGAGTGTCAGACATGAGTGGGAGGGTCCGTGTCGTGGAGGTCATGTGACCCCAGGATTCAGCTAGAACAAAGGCCCAGAGAAAGCCTTGATCCAGGGAGAGAACATGCAGAAGGACAAAAACAAAATTTCTCTTTCAGAGGAAAAGTGCTGTAATACAGCTCCAGTTTCGTCAGGATCCAAGTTTCTGCTGAGTCCACACAGTGGAGTCTGGCCAAAGATGGGTGGTCTCTTGTGCCTTAAAGAGTGTGAAGAAATGATGCTAGTACATCCCGGGGCCCCAGAAAAGCACAGTCTTAACAAACACCTGCCTTCATGCCAACTTGGTTTTTTTCTTTTTAAAAAAGACATCTAGGCCAGTTTTTCAAATCTGTGTGCACTTTGAATCACCTGGGGATTAAAAAATTCATGATAATCCTATATAATAAAAGCCTAATATGCAAATCAACCAAATGATGAAATGACCATTCGCTATGACACACACTGACCACTAGGAGGCAGATGCTCTACGCAGGAGCTGCTCCCACGTGGTGAGTGCACTCCCACAGTGGGAGCACCACTCAGCCAGAAGTTTGGCTCATGGCTGCCAAGTGCAGCAGCAGCGGCAGCGCTAAGGATGTCCGCGGGTCTAAGCCATCAGTCTGACATTCCCCAAGGATGCAGGAACACCCCCAAGTGCACAAATGTTGTGCCCCAGGCCTCCAGTAATAATTAATAATAATACACTAATGTTTGAGTCCCCAAACCAGACATTGTGATTTCATCAGAGTGGAGAAGGCTCAGCTTTAGAATTTTCAAAAGAGTCTCAGGAGAATCACTAGTCTGGACAAACATTTCTCTCTCTCTCTCTCTCTCTCTCTCTCTCTCTCTCTCTCTCTCTCTCTTTCTCTCTCTCTTCATCTCTCTCTCTCATTTTTTTTCCTCTGCCTCCCTCCCCCCTTTTCTTTTTTCTTCCTTCCTCTCTTCTTGTTTTTAATTCCCCAGTGCAGGCAGCAGGCTGTTCCAGGAATGCATCTGCAGTGGTGGCAGAGGGAATGGCAGTGATAGCAGCAAATGGAATAGGATCAAAATGCCTCCCTCATACAAGACCTTTCCAGACATTCCTCCCAGACCTTTACAGAGGAGTCCCACGAGACCTATTTCAGAGAGGTTTTGCAGGGTTATTATTAACAATTCTCAACTGACAGATGAGAAGACCGAGACAAAGAGCAGCTCTGCCACCTGCTGATGACCACACCCAGGGAGTGGAGGGCAGGGTTCAAATCCAGCCAGGATACTGCCCCATAAATTCTGCTCCATGAGCAGGACAGGCTACAGAGCCTCTCCTTGGCTGCATCCACCGGTGGTCACCATTGTTCCTTAGAGTGTGGCCCACACCTTGTCCTAACTCCACTCCCCAAGTGCTCCCCTTTCTTCCCCTGCATCCTGAGGGAGGAGCACTCATCCTCCTCACTTTGTATCTCAGTGTTCCTCCTTCTCCTCTCCACCCTGAGGGAGGAGGACTCATCTTCCTTCCTCTGTGTCTCAGTATCCCCTCCCCATCTTCTCTCCACCCTGAGTGGGGTGTGGGCAGCCCTGTAGAGGGCCACCTAGGAAGGCACATGGGCATTTTCCTTAAATTGTCAGCTGAGTTCTAGACAATTGGCAGAGTGAGGCTCAGATACACATTTCCCCAAGATGGCGGAAAGTGTAATCAGCTTGGCCTTCATATTAGCCCAGATGTCAGCAGAGGTGGGACTAGATATGTAAATCCAGACATGATAAGGCCTACTTAAGAATGCAAATAAGTTGGTGATAACTTCATAGTATTGGGGGTATAAAATAAATGCCGTGGGAGGGGTCATCATCGTCGCAGCCTCTCCGTCAAAGAGGAGGGATGGCATCTCACCCAGCTCCCAGCTTTAAATCTACTTCTGCATCTTCTTTCTTTATTTTTATTATTTCTCAAAATGGTTTCCAGAGGGCCCTTCTATTATTTATTGGCTTCTCTTGTGCAATGCTGGGACCCCTGAGGTCTCAGCTCCCTGACCTGCTGGCCAGTGACTCCTGTTCCCACTTCTGAAACCACATCTGCTCCTTCTCAGGATGTGGTTATCACCCTGCAGCCTGTGTCCAGAAATGTCTGTGGATAGTGAGGTGATGTTTGACCCTCATTCTAGAGCTGTGGTCAGGGTCTAACAAAGAGCATCCTCTGCACATGGAGCCTGCCCTTCCTCATCTGGGGCTAAGCACCTTCCCTGACAGGCCTTGTTGCTTGTCAATCTTCCTTTGTTTGGCCAGAGGAGAGGAGCTTTCGATCTTTAATGTATTAATAATTGGGGCAGAATTATGACAATTTGCACAGCCCATTAGAAAATTGAGATCTGGCCTTCCTGTGTGGTAGGCTGCACTCTCTGCTACTAGCAATTTGCTGTCCATGAGGCTACATTTATCACAAAATTTAACCTTGACGTGGATCCAAGCTGTGGAGCCACCATGCTCCCTTCAGTAGTGGAGATAGACAGCAGGGCTCAGAAAGTCTGCAGGAGCTGGTGGACAGAGCCCTGACACAGGAGATGCGAGGGTGACTAGTGCACTTGAAAAAGTGCAGATGCTGTCTTTGGGAAGAAACATTTCCTGCACCCAGGAATGGATGCAGAGCTGGAGAAGACCCTAGAACAAGGTACACATGCCTGTAATTCATCAGATTCTGCCATACGAGGGCTGCTTCCACACCTTCCCAAAGCTGGTGGGTGAGCAGGTGGTCTGACTGCTGCAGACACTGCTGCCCAGAAGCTTTCCTGGCATGAGCTGTAAAATCTAACCAAATGCCAAACCTTGCTCTCCTCAAGCTGCCTTCTTCATAGAATAAATGCCCGGCACCCCTAAACAGGCAGACCCACCATTCTGTCAAGCACCTCTGAGAGGCAGTGAGACCCAGCAAGAGGCCAGAGGCTGACCTCTCTGTCCCATGAACTCCTGAGTTCCCTCCTCAAAATCAGAGGCTGCTTATCACTCGGAGATGGCAGGTGGGCTAACTACTTCTGTCTGCCCCTTATGTAGGCTACAAATAAAATGACCCTGGCACATCCCATGGACCCACCTCCTAGAGGGGAGTCACCAGGTACCCATCAGCCTTCTGTAGCCAGTCAGCAAAAGTGCAACTTGTCCCTGGCCTTGTCACAGAGAACTTCCCACATTGCCCCCTCTTATCTTCACATCAGAGGTGGGATTGTGACACCCTTTTCCTTTTTCCTTCCCTGCTCCCTCCCTTAGAGCAGCTCTCACCCTGCAACCTGGGAGCCACTCCCCTTCCCGCTCTTGACCACCTCTCCTTCCCATGATCCTTCCAACAAACCGCAGGGCCCCGGCCCAACACAGATCAGCATAGAGAACCTTGGAGGTTGCCAGAACTGCGAGGCTGGGAGAGCGGGGCTGCAAAGGTTCAAGCTCTCGGTATTGTAACTAGACAGGGGTTAACTAAGCTTAGATGCATGTCCTAACTTTGTGGTTCCAAACTGCTGACTTCCACATAGCCCCCGGAGTCTGTGCCCCATTCATCTGGGCCCCCAGCTGAGCTGTGCTGCCAAGTGACTGCTGGTGTCCATACTGTGGAAACACTTAGGGATACAGGCCATAGGACCAAGCATTCTTGCCAGAATTGTTAATTTTTTATTCCACACAGAGGGCAAGGGTTGCTTGCATTCTTTAGTTAGTCAACACATTCAGAGTGCCTGGATCAACCCCAGAGCACTAGAAAGTAGAGTCCTCTATGAAGTGTGTTAAAACTTGAAGATGGATTTAAAATAAGTAAATAAATAAATAAAAGCCGAAGACAGGGAAGCATCGATCAGACTATCAAACCTCAGAGCCTCAGAGGAAAGGTAGGAGAGGGTGGGGGTAAAGGGGAGAGGTCAACCCAAGGACTTGTATGCATGCATATAAGCCTAACCAGTGGTCACAGACAACAGGGGGGTGGAAGCATGTGTGGTGAGGGGTTTGGGATGGGAATGGAGGATGAGGACAAATATGTGCTACCTTAATCAATAAGCAATTTTTTTAAAAAAGAAAAAGAAACTTGAAGATGGATCCAGGCTGTGTTCACACCGGGTGTTTCTATGCTCTCCTGGGTGCCGCCCTGCTTTCCAGGCAGCTGCTGAAGACTGGCATTTTCATCTTGACTTTATAAACAGAAAAACTGACCCTGATAGTGTACAGCCCAGTATAAAGACTCAAGTCATCTCCTGAGACTGGTGGTCTAGGGGGGTGGACAAATGACCAAGGCATACGTTGTCATGGCAACCAGCAGAAGCCAACCACCTTTTGTAAGAATAATTGCTGTTGTTGTTAAGGAAAAAAAAGAAAAGAAAAAAAAACTTGACAAAACCTTAAGGTAAGTAGGTTCTATTTTCCAAAAATGACTACAGCAATATTTTCAGTCCTACATGATCTTTCAAAACCTCCTTCTTTATCCAGAACAAAAGTCTATTCTTTATTCTCCTTGTAGCTGGGTATGTTTTTACAAATGCCTCAGAAAACGGAATGTGGCAGAAATGGTGCTGTGTGGCTTCTGGGGACAGTTCATGGCAGGGGATGTGAATTCTACTTTTTCTCTCTGTCTGTCTCCTTGCTTTTTTTCTCCTGTAGGATAGGTGTCTTTGGAGCCCTAGCTGCCACATAGGAAATCAGCTAAGCCACACTAGAAACACCATATGGAGGACCACCAATGCTGTAGGTGTCCCCAGCCCAGGTTCCACACCTGTTAGCAAGAAAGCTTTTGAAATGACCCTGCAACAAGGCCATCTGATTATATTTTCATGAGAGACCCCAAGCCAAAAGGTCCCAGCTGAAATAATCCTGAATCTCTGACCATAGAAACCAGGAGAGACAATAAACAGTCATTGATGTTTTAAGCCACTATAAGTTTTGAGTCACTTTGCCACCTGAGAATAGATAAGGAACAGAAGGCAGACGTAAGCACACTTGCTGATTCATTATTTGTATGTTTAAAGAAAAACTGGAGATGTCTAGCTTCCCAGCATCACCTTTCCCCATTAGCCACCCGACTGTTGGGAAAAGGCCATCCTACCAAAAGTTCATCACTCTACCATGAACCTTTTAAAAATATAAAGATGTGGACAGAGTCCAGAGCAGCCAGGCACTTGAGACTCTGCAGGACATGGGCTGAGACCCTCACCTGGGCGACTATTGTCTCACCACAAGGAGTACTCTTCAACCAACCACGGCCACCAGGAGCTGTGTGCAGGTAAGCTCTTTGGTACAGAGCTGTGGGGATAAAGGGCAGCTAGGGAAGCAACCATGACAGATTTGAGGATAAAGAGAACCAATCAGAAATAACCTGAGTTTTATTCACATATTTTTGCACCTAGTGTGTGCTTATAGTATGAAGCTGAATGCCCACAGATCTGAACTTGCTTTTCTTTCATGAAATCTCACACACACTCTGCAAATCAGTAGCAAGAATGGCTGCTTCTCATTTTCAGCTAAAAGTTACAGTTTAAGGATTGACTTGCTACAACACAGCTCCTTCACCTGCTCATGGGAACCATGATGGGCCGAATAAATGATGGACTGCTACCTGCCATCCTGTTAGTGCAGACATATTATAGTAGTGGATCTGTTAGTATTGTAATTCGCCCTTCAACTTAGTAATGAAAAGGTTACACTGTGTAAAATGCTTTTGGGTCCCTGAGAAACACTGAAATAAGTTGCAATGATGTGTGGGCTCAATGGAAACTGCTGACACAAGATGATGGCTGTAATAAAGCTCAGACACACAGAGTGAGGAGTGCTTATTAAACTGCTTAGGCAGAAATTTAGACAGTTTAAAGCTCAGTGCCTGCTCCATCACACCACTTCAAAGAGAAGCTATGTTATCTTTTGAATAAAACAAACCCAATCATCTTAGGTGTTTTGGAACTCTCAAAAATAAAAAGAGAAAAAGTGATCAATCACCACTAGCAAAATTATAATGACCAATTTATGGGACTCGGGAAGAGATAAAGAGAACAAAAGAGAGGGGCAGCAGAATAAACTCATAAAGGTAAAGAGGATAGGAAGGAACTCATCATCAATGAGAAATTTTACAAATTACAGAAAGTTTAAAAAGTGATAACTCACAATAAAGCTCATGGCCTGAAATACACACAAAAAAGAGGGTAGTGCACAAGTTAAAAGTAAAAACTGCACTGATGGCAATAATTACAATGATCTTAATAATACCAGCTAGCATACATTAAGTGATGATCATGTGCTAAACCTTTGACACACATTAAGCCCAGCAATAAATCTTTGACACACATTCTCACATCCAGTGCTCACATCTACCTTGAGAGATCAGTGCAGTTACTCTCTCCATTTGCAGTCAAGGAGATCAAGGCACAGAGAGGTTACAATCACTCCAAGGTCATAGGGCTAGTAAGCATGGAAGCCAGAATGGCTTTGAATCTCATGCCATGCCCTGTATAAGATGATAAATTGTCATGCATAGATCCTAAGAGGAGCTCTAGACCCAGATATGTTGAACATTCTGGGAAGGTATGGACAGAGAACTAAAAATAAGGCTGGAATGTGAAGGAATTCAAAGCCAACCATAGAATATCTGACTGAGCTGGTACTTCACCCCAAGATTTTGATGAACATACTGCTCCAACATCCCAGTCTTTATTCCATGTAAAGTAGTTAAAATAGATGCTGTAATAAAGCTCAGACACACAGAGTGAGGAGTGCTTATTAAACTGCTTAGGCAGAAATTTAGACAGTTTAAAGCTCAGTGCCTGCTCCATCACACCACTTCAAAGAGAAGCTATGTTATCTTTTGAATAAAACAAACCCAATCATCTTAGGTGTTTTGGAACTGATTTTCCCCTTTCATCCTTACTCTTAGAAGCTGTATGTTTTCTGAGCTTAGCATCTAAAAACATTTAAAAATTATATCATTTAAAGTAGGGGTGGGGACTTATTTTTCTTCCAAGGGCCATTTGAATATTTATGACATTATTCGTGGGCCACAAAATTATCAACTTAAAAATTAGCCTGCTATGTTTGGTCAAACATTTAATTAAACTCACCACTATTGTCTTGGCAGGGCCAGACCAAAGATGGATGGATGGATGGATGGATGGACAGATAAATTAAACCTTTTCCCAAAATCCAGTCATCTACTCATTTACCCTAAAGTAAGTCAGCAGGCCTCTCCCACATACACAGAGATCTCCAAAAGGTTTCATATTCGTAGGCCAGATTTCCCCACACAACAGCAGAGGAAACTTATACCAGCTATCTGTATAAATTCTCCTGCCAACGTTAAGATACTAGACTGCCAGGATCAAGAGGCATATGTAGAAAACTATCAGAATGAAAGAAAAGGGACAGACTAGATAAACTGGTCATTTAACTGACCCTTGGAGAGAAGTGTGGGGATGTGATATTTCAGAAAAGATCCTCTTCCAAATGAAACACCTCTGATTAGATTCTGTAGAGGGATCTGAAGACATAGCATCCATCGAATATACTGTCAAGACTTGTTCCTTTTCTTCTTTCAGGTCTAAGCTCCAATGTTACCACGTTATCAAGGCCTGTCCTGCTGTACCCTATGGAATAGCAACCACTCTTAACCCTCCTTAGTCAGCTCTTCCACTCCCCAAATACCTTATCTGCACTTTTGCTCCCATATAGCTCATCACTCTGGGACATGCCAAGCATTGACTTATTTGTTCGTTTATGATGAATCTCCCCACATATGATGTCAGCTCCATGACAGCAATGTATTTGTCGGTTTCTGTAGGGCAAGCTGGTAGGCTGGACACCTATGGAAGAGTTGATGCTGCAGCTCCAATCAGAAGGCTCTCTGGAGGCAGAATTCCCTCTTCTTCAGTGACCTCAGTCTTTGCTCTTACAGCCTTCAGCTGATTAGATAAGGCCACTTTGTGGAGGGTAATCTGATGCATTTCAAGCCTGATGATTTCAATGTTAACTTCATCTAAAAAATTCTTTACAGCAACATCTAGGTTGGCTGTGACCAAATATTTGGATATCCTGAACTAGCCAAGTTGATGCATAAAAGTAACTGTTAGCAGAATTCTGGAACCCCAAGAAAGAGGCCCAAGAGGTTAGCAGTATAAAATGTAGGAAAGAAGTAAAGATAAGGAGGTTGATGGTGACTCTAAAAAGAGAAGTTTATGGAAGCTTGGAAGTTCCATCACAAACACAGACAAAATCTATTGACTGTCCCCTTGAAATTCATGTCACTCTTTCCCTTCCTCTCCAGGCTTCCTGCCACCACTGTAACCCTTGCCTTCACTGGATGCCCTCAGGCTTTCCTAAACTCCAGACTCTCCCAGTCTGTCCCTCCCTTCCTCTGCCAGTCCCTTCTATTGCTATAAAGAAATCCCCATTTTCTCCACAGCGTTTGCCCTCACTCCCCATATAGTCACCATTGCCACTTTGTTCTGAAATGTCCTCTCTCTCTCCCTTCCTCTACCCAGGTCCTTAGATGTCAATAGCCCACACAGGCTGTGCCACAATATTGAGCATTTCTTCATGGGTTGTAGCATTTTATCACTAATTGTCACATGTGTGTTAGGTTGCTATCCCTGTGCTAATGAAGATGGGGTCTTACATAGTGTGCTACATGTGGCTGTTGGCCAATTAAGACTTGTTAAGGAGTGGAGCAAAGTGGTAGAAAATATTAAATATTTCATTTGCATCTTGGTCATGGCATCTTGTAGAACCCATGTTTATGTTTAAGTTTAATCACATCACTATATTAGGTGAATGTATATCTTCTATTTTAATTATAGGTTTCTAATTTTTGCAATTTTTACAGCCACATTTGGATGTTATTTGATTATTACTGAATAACTATATTTCTTTGAATTAGGAGTGGGGAATGCCTGGCCCACAGGCCTTAAATCCTTTGGCCTGGCCCTGCCAAGACAATAGTGGTGAGTTTAATTAAATGTTTGACCAAACATAGCAGGCTAATTTTTAAGTTGATAATTTTGTGGCCCACGAATAATGTCATAAATATTCAAATGGCCCTTGGAAGAAAAATAAGTCCCCACCCCTACTTTAAATGATATAATTTTTAAATGTTTTTAGATGCTAAGCTCAGAAAACATACAGCTTCTAAGAGTAAGGATGAAAGGGGAAAATCAGGCAATACAATTTGGAGCATGCTGGCTCACTCTGGCCATTAGCTTGCAAGTAGACAAGTTTTTTGAGAGAAATATCACAGAGTGAATCTGAAGATGACAAATGTCAGCACCGTAATTTTCCTCATTAGTGCAGCTGTACGGGATCTCAGTGGTCCCCAATTGTATGTCTTACATCAAGGCTGTTGACAGCAGTTACTTCCTCCAAACAACTATAATGAACAGCTCTGGGAGAAAGTAAAAAAAGTCCCAGTAATTCTCACCTTCGCCTCCAGTGCTTTTAATCAGTGCCAAGAAGCTTCCTAAAAAAAGTGGCACTAATTCCACATTCCTTAGAAACAAGACAGGATTTGCTGCAGTTTTGCACCAAGGAGGCCATAAACCAGTCTTACTTCCTTCTGTGAAGAGAGAACACCTGTCTTCACCATCAAGCAAAACTGGGATCCAACAAAGAAGGAGGATCCAACAGGAGGGGGAGTAAATAGAGTGTGAGCTCTAACCAAGCTGTGAGAAGCCTGAGGTCAAAAAGCAACCACAGAGCAGCACCTTAGGGCCTGCAATTCCCAACCCTTCCTAGGCCACTCCCAAAACAGCCCAGGCTCCCCCAGTCCACAGAACCAAATCCAGCACTCCATGCAGTCTTCCTGGGGGTCCAGCTCTCCTGCCTAGCACCTCAGTCCCACAAACTGCTTTAGCTTCTTTGTGCCCATGAACATAATATCTCAGAGATTAAATCACTGATTCTATATCGATGGCCCTTGCATCTGCCAGCTTGGCCTCAGAGAGGCCCTACATCACTCTTTAGAACATTTGATTCTCTGCTTCTTGCTCAGATCTTAGAGACTGGAATGGTCTCTAGACCCTGTTCCATGCTATTTTGCAGCCCCAGCAGCAGGGGGTGCCAACTAGGAGACAGGGCTGCTAACCTAACTTGAACCTTTGTAGTTCAGTAACATTAAAATGTAGGGCAAACAGAGGCATCTTCTCATCTGTCTTCCATTTCAATCTGATCCCCAATTGGGCCTTTTTACAATGAACCCATTAACTATTTGGAGGACCGAGTCTGATCACAATATCAAGATATAGGACAAACTCCTCACCCAATATGCAATATTGTCTAATAGGGAACTCCAGCAAAATGTCCATGTCATGGACTGAATTTTGTCCCCCACAATTTATATGTTGAAACTCTAACCTTAGTATTCCAACATATAGCTATATTTTGGAGATAGGCTCTTTAAAGAATTGACTCAATTAAAATGAGGATGTTAGGGTCAGTCCTAATCCAGTCTGACTGGTGTCTTTATAAGAAAATGAGATTGGGACACACAGAGGAGACTCCAGAGGCAGAAGCTCACAGAAAGAAGTCCTAGAGGAGGTAGGAAGAAAAAGGCCATCTACAAGCCAAGGAAAGAGGCCTTGAGAGAAATTAATCAGTCATACCATCACTTGGATCTTGGACTTCCAATCTCTAGAACTGTGAGAACATAAATGTCTATAAGTGACTCAGTCTGTTGTGCTTAACAGACAAATACAGGTCAATTCAAGCCATTCACCAGCCACCAGACTGCTCATAAATACCAGGTGATCCTCAGACTTCCCTCCTCTTCTCATCCTTTCTCAAACCATACTTTCCTGCAGGAGTACCCTCTTTTTACAGTCCTACGCCCCTGCCTGCTAGAATCTTTCTCTCCAAAGTGTCATATTTGCCACTTCTTATGTCCTCTGACCATCCTAGGTGCTGTCTCACTCTCCTTCAGGATGCCCTCCTTGTGATCTGGGAGAATCTCACTTGAATGCATTCCTGAAACAAATGTATTTTTCTCATTCACTCATGTGACAACTTTTCATTGAGTATGCATCTCAGAATCAGTTCAATGCCTTGGATTAAAGTATGGAGTCACTTGATTCATGCCTGACTCAACTCTTCTACATGATCCTGCATGTTGCACTCCAGTCTATACTGGGTCTCCCAGCACCATGCTTTGCACCAAGGTAGGCATGCCCATAACCCATGCATATAGCCTACTGTTATTTTTATCATCCAGGCCCCCTTCTCAGAGCAGCATCCCCTCAAAGAATTCATCCTCCTTCCCAATATCCTCACAGTTTTTTGAGGAGAGGCCATACATTTGTGGGTATCCATGCCTCCACTCTGTTCTCAATAACTTACTATCCCAGGTTTCCTGATTCACGACCAGGAATTGCATTCATATGTTCTCTCTCAGTAGCTAAAATAATAAGATATATTGCCACCCAGGTTTTCTCATTGGCCATGATAAGTAGTGGCAGAAATTCTGAGAGAGAAGAAGGAATAAGAGGGAGGAGGATGCATGGGAGGAGGGAGAGAAACAAGCCTAAGAGGAGAGAATCCTAAGAGAATTAATTCAATGTCTGGCTCACCATGTCCTGAGCTCCTGTTTCATTCTTGCTTCTCTGATTTCTCCATTGCCCCTTGGGCCTCTAGAACCTCCATATGCTTCAATGATTCACTCTTTTTTGTAAGCTAGTCCTGTTGGGTTTTTATTAACTAAATGAGTCCTTTTACAGGGCACTCAATTGATTCTCTAAATTAAATTAAATTTTAGTTGTTTTAGAAGAAATGAAGTTGTGAATTTTAAGATAATGATTTGCAATGGTGATGTTTTTCACACATATTTCTGCTACCCAGAAGTCCCAGCAGATATGTCCCACAAGGTGGCATCCATGAAGGTATGATGTATCAACAATTTATATACAAAAGAAAGCCTAAACACTTGGAAACCCGCCAATAAACAGCCCTATCTATCGATATTTGATCTGCACCATCCAATTCTTTAACAGCAGCACTTTGATGGATGCTGCAAAATGAGGTTTTGGTGCCAGTTTGAATCCCTTTCCTTTAACAATTCAGAATGTGAGGAATAACACTTGTTTCCGTAGCCTCTGAAATCATGGCTGGCGAAGCAGCAGCAACAGGAAGGCAGCATATTCCTCAGACCTCTCCCACTTCCTACTCAATCAACTGGAAGCAGTCTTCCTTCCAACTCCCTGCATCGCAGAAGAGTGGGGAAAAATAATGAATTCATATCTGAAAAACATCTCAGAGCTCTTGATGAAAGATGATGAAAAAAAAATACATGTTATTCCTCACATTCTGAATTGTTAAAGGAAAGGGATTCAAACTGGCACCCATCCCCTGAGATCTACAGTGGGTTCCCTAAAGCTGCCCACACTGGGGAGGGGAGAGGGACATGGATGTGAGGAAAGGGGCTGCAGCAACTCCTACACACGTGCGGTGGATGAACCAGCAGGCTGCATCCTCTGCATCTGGCCAGGTGCCAGTCCATTAAGAGCATGAGTAAAGATTCATTCCTCTGCTTGTGTTATATCCACACATAAAATTTGGCCCTGTAACTACAGACCAGTGCCAAAATCTGTTTAGTTCGTTTAAATTTCTGTTTTTATTTTAATTAAGCACTACCCAAATGCCATTCGCAGTGGCATATTGAATACCTCCATAATTAACAGAACCGAACCAGAGAGAAGGGCTTCCTCCACATTCTTTTAATTAACTGAAATAGTTCAAGGACAGCATCAGAGATGATTTATTTATGGGTGTGGAATGTGTGGGTTAGGGAATATGTTGTTCGTTGGTAATAACTGTACTTCTAAAAATTCAAGTTTCTATCAGAATATATTTCTGTTTTTATAATCATTAGTGGAAGAAAACTTAGCAGGATGTAATGTGTTAAATATTTTGAGTAAAAAAAAAAGTTTCATTCAATATAGAAAAAAGGTAGAGATTATAATTTGCTTGAATGAAGTAAATGACAGAAATGATTCAAACTACTTTTAAGTCACGAGTCCCAATAGCCATCTGAAACTCATAATGCTGACTTCAAGTCTAATCTCTAGGCTTCCTGTATTAGACAAGATGCATTTCACAGCCCCATTCACGTTTGCCTTTGCTTCTTTTCCTCTAGTGCCCCCCAAAACCTCCCACCATTTTGAAGTGTTTAAAGGTCATGTATATGTTTTTGTTGATCTGTCCGGCTAGAATCCATTCCCCTAAGTACATCAGATTCGCTCAGTCAGTTTGAGAGCTAGCACTGCTTTCTCAGTCTACTGGAAGTGTGAGCACATATCGGGTGGGCATCAGGAAGCCATGAGTCTGCACTAGTGCCCAGACCTGACATGTCAGGGCCTTGCCTTTCTCTCAGCTCTCCTGCACCTCTCTTTAGCACTGAACGACAGTTACAGCCTCCATGAAGACCATCAGCTGCAGCTGAGACGTCAACCCATTCATCTGCCAAGTTCGTCCTTCCCACTGAAAGTGCAGAAGAGGCACATGGGCCCAAGCAGATTGTATGAGGAGCCATCTGAGTTCTTAAGGGGAGGGAGTGTTTAAATTCCTGTCCTCTGTGCTACATATAACCTTTGAGATTCAGCAAAATTTCTCTTCCATTTGCCAAGTTGAACAGCCTTGCCTTTTTCTCCTTCTTATGTATCTCAACTCAGAACTGAATGTTCACAGATGCAAACTGCCAAGTGAAATCCCTTCAATATTAAATTCCTCAACCATCATAAGATGGGGGGGGGGTCATTTGCCATGTAAAGAAATTAAGTCTATTTTAAATTGAATAGACTCATGAATGTGCTTTCGAGCCCCAAACAATTTAATAGTAATAACAGATCCTGTCTTCATATGGCCTCTTTCCCCAGTAAAGACTGACAGCATTTGGCAGGGTAGGTGGAGAACAACATCACTCTATATTATAAGTGAGACCAGTAAAGCCATCCATCCATTTATTCAGGCTGCAAGCACCACTGATTTTCCCATTTTGGCTCTAGATATGACAGGATTGAGGTTTTGTAGTTGGGAACCTCTTCTCTGTGTAGCAAGTGCTTCCATGGGATCCCTCCCTTTTATCTAATCCGGATTAAGGCAGGCTCTGGGAACACCTTGTGTGTCTGCCAGGAACAGCCCTGAGGTGAAGACACTGCACCACAATCTCCCACTTATCCTGCCAGGGATGCATGTGACTGGGTCTCAGCTCCATAGCAAAGGCAGTTTCCCATGAAGGACTCCAAGAGCAAGCTCCTCCCACCCATGTCTCCAGCCCCTCCCAGGGGGCTCCCTCATCTGCCTTCTTTAGAAGAGGAGGTGTTCCTGCACCTGGTGCTGGTGGAAATCACTGTGGCTGAGGGCAGGTCCATGGGCAGGAAAGCAAAAACAAGACAACAAGGCGGGGATAGCCCTAAAGGTCTTGGATGAGTCTGGAGAAACCCTCAGCACTTTCCAGCACCCCTCGCCTGAGACAGAAGGCAGGATAACAAAGCAACTGGGTAATGTGACAACAGATCAATTCACTATTTATTTGGGGGAAAGAAGAGAAAAGCCACCGTTAAAGATTGTGAGTGATAGAGAAGACATTTTCTGTTATGCAAATTTACTTGTCAGCTCTTTTTTATAATCAGTCTGTAAATGATTGTAGGGAGACTGTGTAATTCAGCAGTAGAGGGAGAGAGACAGACAGACAGATAAATTCACATAGACATACAGTGATGTTTCTGAAAATATTCAGATCCTTTTCATATCTCTTACTGCAGGGATAGGGCAGATCCAAAGTCTGGATCTAGAATGGTTCACAGACAGAGGGATATTGCCAGCTCTGAGGGTAGATAAAAGGAACATATGGGTCCAAACCCCTTCCTCACAGGATAGAAAGACAGAATGATGTCTGCCCAACATCCACCTCTGAGATGGCAGAATGTCCTACCTTTCTGGCAGAAATTCTTTTGTTCTCAATCCACCCTGTTCCAGGGACCGCCCACCAGCTCCTTCTTGGAGGCAAAAACCAGGAATGCAGAGCCTGGTTCTCCCATGGCACATCACTGTGGGTGATTTCTGACAAAGCCAGCCTGACTGGAATTCACTTCTCACTCCTCCCTGGAGGCTAGCGGCTAGTCCTTTGTGTGGGGTGGGGCAGACCATTCCAGGATGCCTGAGAGTTCATGCCTTCTCATTCAGCTTCCTCTGGGGGTTTCATTAGGAGCTGGACTCACCATGGCAAATAATGGACATAGATGAATGGCTTTCCAAGCAGTGAGGGTGTGGGGACTTCTGGTGGGTCTGACAGATGTAGGTCCCTCACAATACCCCTCACCAGGCCATTCTGGCCAAGGCAGCCTGCATGGCTAATGAGACAGGCTCCTCCCCAGGCGTGAATCCTTACCATTTGGTGCACCTCATTAGGTCTGTTCTGGGGCCACCATTAGCACACCCACAGAGTGAGCTGGGGTCACAGATGTGGGGCAGAAAAAAAGCACAACCCATAGAAAGTCATAGGAAGGGGCACCTGCACAGTCTCCCTGTCGGTCCTGGACCTTTGTCTGGCATTGTTAGAAAAATGTGCTTTGGAAACTAAGAAGCAGACACCCTTAACCTTTTTATTTAAAAAAAAAAAAAAAAAAAAAGTTATTCATGTTCCACATCTCATCCAAACTTTTACTTCTGAAGGTTTACATTTTCAAAGATGAGATAGATTTATTTAGAAGGAACAGATATGCTCATTTCTAAGGGGAAGTTCTCACTGTGACATTTAAGAGCTGCAGTGGGTTCCAAAAAGGAAGATACTGCCATTCATCTGCCCACCCTCTGTCCTGCATGGCCTGCATGTACCCATCAAATAGGCTGGAAAGTATCTTGCGTTGGACAGCAGAACATCAGGACCACTTGCAGGGTCCATCACTGTGTGATGATTCTGGGATCTGACTGATCCATCTGTGAAAAGCAGATAACAATGCCTCCTGTCTCTGAGCTCCTGGGCATGGCATGAGGGTTAATGAGCTGCTCAGAGAGGTGCCCAGCAAATAGCCTTTCTTTTGGAAGGGAGTTGCTGAGGTCTCTGTCAGGGTACAAAGTACCATCTCAACTTATGTTTCCTGGCTTCAAGAAAATCACAGGTTTAAAGTAATATATCCATAGTCTTCCTGGTTTGATAGTTCTTTATATTTTATTTATTATTCCACTGCAACTTTGAGATAAATGTTAGAAAAACATTTCCTATTAATTATATTTTTTACACAAACAAACCTCTCTGATTTTATTTAATAGACACCTGCCAAGTGTGCAGATTTGACTGTTGTTCTCAATAGCAATTCATCATGTTGATACTTCCTTACACAAAAGCATAATTTGTATCAGTATTAATATTGACAAGAAAAGGGTATTCTTTTATTTCATCTTCTTTTCATAAAAATATGTAAATTTATAGCTCAGCTATAGGAAATTGGAGAAAGCCCAGATTTGAGCTTCCTTAAATGAGGGTCTTCTCAGATCCCACTGATGGCTTATAAAATTGTAATTCCAGCCAACACAGTGGGTGGCATTAGGTTCTGTTCTTCCCAGATGCTAGGAGACTGAGACACAAAACCATGAACTAATCAGGATGCCCTCCATACATTGTTCAGGTAGTGTGCTCTGTGACAAAGGGGATATCGAAAGTGTATTACAATAGCTTAGGGGTTGGCCCCAAGTCAACATGCATCTAAGAGATAGGTTATACCCCACAGGTGGTCTACAGCCTGTTCCTGGGAGAAGTCACGAACAGAATAGACAGGCTGGGCTGAGGAAACCCCTCTGCTGAACATGAATTTCATGCACTAGGCCACTAGTTTTATTATAAAAGGTTTTATAACTCAGGAACATAGAAAAGTATAGGGAAAGGGCACAGAGCTTCCACACCTTTTACTAGCTGCCACTATTCCTGAATCTCCACATGTTCACCAGCACAGAAGCTCTCTAACTTCCATCCTTTCAGATTTTATGAAAGCTTCATTACAGAGGCATGATTGATTAGATAATTGGCCATTGGTGATTGATTCAACCTCCAGGCTCTCTCCCCTCCTAGGAGGTCAGAGAATGGCATGAAAATTGCAACTGTCTAATCACAAGGTTGGTTCTCTTGGCAACCAGCCCACTTTATTAGGTGCAAAGTCACTTCGTTAACATAACAAAAGACACTTTTATCACTCTCATTAATTAGGAAATTCCAAGGGTTTAGAAGCCTTGTCCCAAGAACAGGGTGAAAACCAAATATCTACTTCTTACTATATTTCTCAATATCGCACATAACTCCTTGATTGAAGATGGGGTTATATCCCAATAAAACCATCATAAGTTAAAATATTTTATATTTAAAATATAAATAATATACCTAACCTACTAAACATCATAGCTTAGCCTAGCCTGCCTTAACTAAATTCAGAACACCTACACTATTCTACACTTGGGCAACATCATTTTGCTGCCTCTGTCCAGCATCACAAGAGATTATGGTACTGCATTTTGCTAACACCTGGAAAAGATGAAAATTCAAAATTTGAAGTAGGGTTTCCACTAAATACACATTGTTTTCACACCATTGTAAAATTGAAGATCACAAGTTGACCCATCATAAATTGGGGCTTGTGCATACTTTTTCCAGTTACTCCAAATTACAAACATCTGGACCTCAATTATCAGAGCTAGTCTGGGCTTTAAGGTTTATATCAGATTACTGGATTCCAAAGTTAGTTATTTTTTGTGAACCATCTTGGTTTCTAGAAATTGAAATAAAGCTATCTCCTGAGGGACCCTTATTTCTGAATATTGCTCTTTAGATCAGTATCTCTCTCTCTACCTATCTATCTATCTGTACATCTAGCTATCGTCTTTCAACCATGGATTATAATTTTGGTCTGTGGGTTTTTGGTCAGTCCTAATGAGATCACTTCCTTTCAATTTCCACTGCTAAAGCAATTTCTTGAATTATGGAAACACTGATAGTTTCTGATAGGACACCAAAGTGTGACCTTTTGTTTTAAATAATAGTTTGGCTATTATTTTAGCAAAAATAAATGCTTTTGCCTTAGCAACATAAGAAAGCAGTGGATTTACACTGAGTGGACAGATTATTATGCGTTCAGAGATCATAATAATCGGGCCACTCAGTGTGTGTATGTGTGTGTGTGTGTGTGTGTGTATGTGTGTGTGTGTGTGTATTATTTTTTTTTAGAGGCCTGGTGCATGAATTCATGCATGGGTGTGGTCTGGCCAGCTTGGCCAGGAGGAGGGGACATGGGCAGGATAGCTGGCCTGCCTGCTGGTCAAACTCATGGTCAAGGGGACAATTTGCATATTAACCTTTTATTATATAGAATATACACTGAGTGGCCAGATTATTATGGGTTCAGAGATCATAATAATCTGGCCACTCAGTGTACTTCTCAACAAGCAGGTTACTTTGAGAATCACAAGAACCTATGATTTTTTATTCCAAGAATGTATGTCAGGTATTCACAATGTGCTGAGGGGCTGGGCCCTCTTTCATCATTTCCTGGGGATGAGATGCTGATGCAGCTCCAGCCTTGGAGATCTGCAGAGCAGGACACCCATGCCTGTGCCAGCGGGTCCCTGGTAACTTGACCAACCCAGGTCTCTTCTGAGCTGGAATCATCTGAAATGGCCCCAGCTCATGTTGATGAGGGTGGAATATTAAAACATAGGGATGGAGCCCAGAGAAGCAATAAGTGATATGGAACACAGTGTTGCCACAGGCTCTGACTGAGAAAGTAAAATCTAACATCTGTCAAATTATAAAGAGTTTATAAATTACGTTCTCAAAAATGTTCTCTTGGATCCTGCTGACAACCCCAAATGTCAGTGTGATTATAACTACTCCCACTTTATATAAAAGAAAATTGAATCTTAGTGAGGTCAAGCAACTTTCTCACAGCAAGACAAGAGCAGAACATGGGACCACACACATTTCTGTGCCTGCAAACTTTTCATTTTTCTCATAATGTCCAGCTGAAAGCAGATTTCCTATTGACATTCTCAAGGTAACTGCCATAGACCCAAAAGTAAGTAATAGCCACAGTTCTGTGTACTGGGAACACAGCAGGTTAGTTAGATACTGAAAGACAAAGAAGTTGGCGAGGAAGATACACAATGGTTGGGAGATGGCTGAGAGTTTCTAGGGCGAAAGGTGGGACTTCTCTCCATAAAACTCTTTTCCAGTTGCATAATGATGTGTTTGATTTGGCAAAGTTCCTTGGCATGAAAAGGCCGCTCCCATTTGTAAATCCAGCCACACAAATCCAAATCACCACTGTCTCCACAGCAGGCTGCTTGTTACTTACCAGCATCTGGCATCCACCTGCCATCATGAATTGTAAAGCATTGGCTCTATCGACTTAGTTCTTTGGTGTTTCATAAAATACCTCGCCATACAAGCCTCCTTTAGACTCTCCAGCTATTCAATAGGGGAAACATAGTCACAGAATAAATAAAAATTGCAATTATTTTATTCTCCTGAATTGATCTTGTGAAGGTTTAAATCATGTTGTCTCACTGATGAGTTGGCCAGCAGCTGCAAGCTGGAGAATAATGCTGCTATTTCACTCTGTGGTGACTGGGATTTCTTTTTCTGAATATCCTTGGCTGTCACACTGCTTTTTGTGCCAACACTGAGAAAATTTCAGCCATGCCACCATCAAAGGGCTCAGAATTCCTTGAATCTTCATATTCTACCCATTCCCCATTTACTATTGATCCAAAGGGAGCAGATATTAGGAGCTGTGTGTTCACCTTCTCCATGAGCTGGTTTTTCTGAACCTCAAAGCCCATCAGTCCTTCTAACCCACACTGCATCTCAAAGGAAAGTCTATGTTTGTGTTCATATCTGGATCTTTGAACGCTTTCTCTGTAGAAAAAATTAACTCTCCCTAAGACTGCTGATGCTGTCACCTGGCATAGCCATTCTACCCCCAAGGTGTCCATGAATCCTGCGTTGTGTTAGTATATGTAAGCCTAGCACCCCTTCCTCCAAAAATACCACCAAATGCTTTACTCTCAGTTGTCTTGAGTCTGTTTTGAGTATTAATGCTCCAAAGGGATAACTCACCAAGCATACCATTTGTGTTTAAATTCCTATTACCTGCTAATGCATACCCACTACCATCACTGCAGTTAGTCCTTCCCATTCCACCCCTCTTCTTACTGATGCTCTCCTTCTCCCAGGAGCCCTGAGTGCTTTATGATATATGTTACTTTCAAAGAGTGTTAACAGTGCTTGTCAACTCGCAGCCAGGCTTGTTTAGCATCCCAGAGTGGAGCACTGCCCAGGTCATATTCACCAACTCCCTGGCCACATGTGAACACACACCAGCTTCCCTCTGTGTCATAGCCCCTTGAGGGCAAGGCTGGGATGTACTCGTCCTATCACTCACTTTACACTACTCCTACCACAGAGCTAATTTCAGAAGATATTTTCTGAGTTGTTTCTGAATGAAGCAGCCCCTCCCCCAAAAAAAAATTTTTTTGAAAATATGAGGTCTACAGAAACCTCTATGAGGACCAAGGAGATGATCATGCAAAGAATATGAAAGAAGGCAGAGGAGGACAGAACACCATGCCTCTCCGGAACAACAGGTGGTGTTGCTGCTGACCATTCTTTCTGGCAGCTGATGGCCTCCTGCCTCAGCACAGACTGGAGCCAGTGCGGGCAGGCTCAATGGGAGAGGCTTTCAGACCCACACCTTCAAAACAGAAATTTTGTCATTCTAGGACAGTTCGGACCATTTGGATTTCACTGACATGGGATGACTTTGAGGACTAAGCCACTACAGGTATCGGTCTGAGAAGTGATAAAAGAAAGTGGGTGGTATCATTGTGAAGGCCAAGTCCAGGCATGGAGCTGAATTGACAATAGCTGAATGCCTTTGCTAGTAAGAATTTTTCTTTGACCTGTTATTCCAATCTCACATTAAATTTTAAAAAGAAGTGTTTGTGTCCTATAATCTTACTCCTGAGATAAAATATTGATCATTAAAAGAAAAAAAGTTGGAAAGGAGAAATAGCACCAGGTCAGCCCTGCCAACATCCTGAACTATCAACAAGCCAGCCCCACTGTCTCAGGTTCCTTTTCAATAAACTAGGATCAAATGAGATAGCAGGTCAACAGTGCTTTGATGACAATAGGAAATAAAACATAGTAGTATCACCAAGCATGGAGAACTTCCACATAACCACATTACACCCACAAACCATTACACATTTGCAGACAGTATCAGGTCCTCTCAAAGCTGCCAAGTGTGTGAAACAGGAGGTGATGTCTGGTGACAATGATTACCCTTCCAGTTTATTTATTTATTTATATATTTTTATTGATTTTTTACAGAAAGGAAGGGAGAGAGATAGAGAGCTAGAAACGCCGATGAGAAACAAACATCGACCAGCTGCCTCTTGCACACCCCCTACTGGGGATGTGCCCGCAACCAATGTACATGCCCCTGACCGGAATCGAACCTGGGACCTTTCAGTCCGCAGACCGACGCTCTACCACTGAGCCAAACCGGTTTCGGCCCCTTCCAGTTTATTTAAAGGAAGCTAGACTAATACTCAAAATCATCTGGCCCCAAATTATCCTTTAACCAGGAAAAGTTAGGAAAGAGACACACTCCTCATATAATTTGCCTCATAAGTTCTGAGTATTTATAATGAAACTGGTGTTCATTTACTTTGTAAGGGTGTTGGGAACCAAAATTGCAAATGAGAACCCAGGCTTTGCTCACTGCAAAAACATTACTCCTTAAATACTAACAATAATAATAATAACTACTATAATAACCACGCATTGAGGACCTATATAGACTAGGCCCTGAGCCCAATGCTTGGTGTTAACCTAAGATTCTCACTACAGAAGAGATGCAGTGATGGTAGTGGTGAACGTGGTGATGTGTGATCTTTCAGAGAGCCAGATTCAAGGCAGCTGCTGCTTAATGTCTCCATTTTTCTTGTTTAAATGTACAGAAGTATATTAATATTATATCAATAATGGTATTCATATGCTAACTATATTAACAAGTTCATACTTTGGGGAAAACCATTTTGAATAATGGGATCCTGAGACTGAGCCATTAACCTGTGGAATCTGGCACTATTTCTAGGTAGATAGTGTCAGGATTGAGTTAAAGTATAGGACACACAGCTGGTGTGCCAGAATTGCTTGATGTATGCTAGAATTAGAGTCAGAATCATAGGGCCCACTCTAATTATCTCATTTTATCTTAACTAATTACATATTCAATGACCCTATTTCCAAATAAGGTCACAGTCTAAAGTACTGAGGAGTTGGAACTTCAACATATGAATTTTGCAGTGGACACATTTCAACCCATAGCACCCAGGAAAGTCACAGCTATAGGCCCTGGGCGGATGACATGCCCAGCACCTGGATGGTATGGTGTGTTGGCTCCAAAGAAGGCATCATAATATCCACCTCCACAGCTTTACTAAAAGCTTAGAAAATTCCTGACTAGTCAAAATTCAGTTTTCATTGCATGGCTGAAAGTTCTAAGCTTTGGTGAATTAAATAAACTATGTCAGCCAATATTTCTATGTCATTGACATTTATCCTGCTGTCCAAAATAGATATACCATATAAGAGCATATTAAATCAGTCAATTTCATACTTACTTCAGTTTTAGAACTTTCCTTCTCTCCCTCCCTGATTTGAGCTTTTAGAATAATTTTTGTTCTCATACCTTATAATATAAAATTTCATGTCATTTATGTTATAGTTCTTCTAAAACACACAAAATGCAATTATGGTCTGACCTTTAAAAATGATTTTTACATTTAAAAAGAGCTTTCTATTTTATTAAAGGTTCAGGTTACTGTTATTATGCTATGTTCAAATCACTATTACATAAAAGTTTCTGAGAAAATCCTCTTATAACCAAGTTATTCTAGGACCTCCTTACCTGGATCATTGGCTGAGAATGAAGACAGAGGTCCTTCTGTCAAATCTCACCCAATCCTATGCAGCAACAAGCCATAATCAAATGAAGTGGCAAGAGCACTGAATGAGGAGTCAGAAGGCATGGGTTCAGGTCCCTGGCCAGGCATCCACTACAGATCCAGTGGAAGTTCTCTTCACTCATTGGTCTCTGTTTGCACATTTCAGGCCAATGGTAGGAATATGGGTGGCTGCTTTGTCAAGAGTAGAGTTGGTAGACCATACTCACTCTGGGGAACTTCCACACATGGTCACTGAGCATGTGGTCACCCAGGGCCACATGGGAAATGAGAGTCCAGACAGCCAATGCCATTTGTTCCAATGTGTTCCTCAAAGTGTTTTAACAATACTGGTTCCATTTACTGTGGCAGAGCTCTCTTTTCACTCCAACTCATCAGGACACTACAGAGAGGTGATGTTCACGGGGGAGTCACATGCAGTTTACTGAGGGACATTAGCAGATCTCCATGCACCCTTTCCCTCTATTTCCCTGTCAGAGACCTGATTTCTCTTACCTGGACAGAGTTTGCCTTTTAGGACATCCCATTTATTTAGCAAATACCTCACTCAAAGAAATGATTTCATGGGGGCCCCAAGTCAGATAGAATATATGCATAGAGCAATATATGTGACAAGAACTTGAAGCTTCCATGTTACTCTCCCCAAAATCTCCATGCACTTACCAACCCAGCCTTTGCTTACTGGAAAAACGTCCTCTTAGATTTTTAAGTAGGTATGATTGATTAAATCGTTAGCCATTATTGATTCAACCTGAAGTCACTCATCTCCCAGGATGTCAGGATATTCCAAACCTTTAAATACTTATTTGCTACAGACCAGGAAGTCACAGTTTTATTCTGGTCAGGGCACATGCCTGGGTTGCAGGCTTGATCCCAAGTAGGGGCGTGCAGGAGGAAGCTGATCAATGATTCTCTGCCATCATTAATGCTTCTATCTCTCTTGCCCTCTCCTTTCCTCTCTGAAATCAATAAAATTTATATTAAATAAACAAACAAACAAACACATAATTGCTTCTCCTGTCAATCAGCCTCCAATCCTTAGGTGCTTTCTAAAAGTCACCTGGTTAACAAAACAAAAGAGATCCTTATTTAAGCAATTCTAATGAAGGTTTATGCTAGAACCAGGGACAAAGACAAAATACAATACATATATATTTTTTTATAAATTCCAATATTCACAGCCCTAATCCAATAAGATTGGTAACATTATAAACAGAGAAATTTGGAAACAGATACAGACAAGAATAGAGGGAAGACACTGTGATGACACACAGAGAAGACAGCCATTTGCAAGCCAAGCAGAGACCTGGAACAGATCCTCCCCTCACAAGGGACTAACCCTGCTCTCACCTTGATCTTGAACTTCCAGTCTTCAGACTGTGAAGCAGTACGTGGCTATTGTTCAAGCCCCACAGCCTGTGGTAGTTTGTTACAGCGTCATTAGCAACCTAACACAGGGCATAGCCCTTTGACTCAGAGAATAGCTGCTCTACCCAAGGTTAATGCCCAGGGGCAGTCAGCGGTAATGATTGGATGCAAAGGATGAAAAGCCCATCCACTGGCCTCCATCAGTGAGAACATGGTAGAATCATCCAGGGCAAGAGTTCCCATGGCTCCACATCTCACCCAAGCCACCCTCACTCCTGTAGAGTCCCATTCCCAGGCAGACGGCTCTGCAGACTTGTCTCCCTCATAGAGACTGTTTCCCAGGAACCCTCTCTTGACAGCTGACAGGAATTTGATTATTATGTTGTCAGTCTCTATCAGGAGTTGGTTTTATCAAATTTATGTAGACACAACTGTCCTGACTTTACAAGACAAGGGGTCTGAACCCAGTGAGGATGGTCCCCAATGCTATCTGGACACCCTCCCAGAGGGATTGGCTGTGACTGGTGCCCTAAGGACAGCCGTGGATTAGAAGCTCAAGGAGCTGGAACGGGAAGGACCAATATTTCTGGTGGCTAATAGGGAGGGAGGTGCCTCTGTGTTGCCCGCCCTGATGGATGGCTCCTCATTAGCGGAGGCTCCTTCAGAGCAGGAAGCTCACTGTCGCTTTAACCTAATACCAGGACGCAGATGAAACTGAACTCGAATTGTGCTGGCATTAAGGGGCACTGGAGAGTACAAGGGTCTTCTTAGAACCCCAGGGTGAGCTCCTCCCTCCTGAAGCTTCACCAATGGGATACTCAGAGGAGGGCCTCTCAGGAGGGAGCACTGGGTCACCGCTCTGTGTACTCACATGCTGATAGCTGGTCAGGTCTCTGGGAAAGGGACACAGGAGGGACAGCTGACCTGGACTCAAGCCCAGAGGTCAATCTCCCCTCGATCATCTTTCCACACTAGACCTCCCTGAATATAGCCCTGTGATTTCCCAGTTCACAGACCAATGTAGAAAGAAGAAATTTGTATAGAGAAGAGTGTAGAAGGATGGTCACCTTCATGATAATGGTTTTTCTTTGGGACTGTAACATTTCAAATGATTCTATCTTTCAAAGCATTGATCAGCACCTGCACAGAGTTAAGCTCAGTAGCATTTAGAGGTGAGGTAAGTACAGCCACACCCAAGAAGATGGCGTGGTGGACCTGGGCTACCCAGAAAATAGCTGCCTGCTCAAAGGATCCAAACATCTAATGTTGGTGAGGAGTGACTTACAGCTGGGAGGGTACAGGATGGCAGCGGCTCTTGAGAGGTACAGAAATGAAGACGCCTGTGCCCACCTTCCCAAGCCTCAGGGCTCTACATGCAAAATATCCTTCTACATGCATCACATGGTCACAGGAGGCTGGGTGCCTCTGTACACATGTCCACGGGTGAAAGGAGGGTCAAGTCACCTGCAAAAAGGCTTCCTTTAGGCCACCTGCCTGTCTGTAGCTTCCTACCCTTGGCCCTGACCCTGGCCCTGGCTTTGCATTCACAGGTGGAACTGACCCCTGCCTTTCTTGGCCCCTCTGTAACCAACTGCAGCCCATCACTGGAGGCTGCATATCCCGCCCTCTCTTCCTCAGAGTGAGGCAGGAGGAAGGTTTGCTAAAGTCTCAGGAGGATAGATAGGAAAGGAGGATATTAGAAAGGCTTCAAGGCAGGCTTTCTATGCTGACAGTGCTACCACTGAGAATGTGGTACGGATGGTAGGAAAGAGTCACTAAGGATCCAGTGAGCCCGGCTTGCGCACCACGTGGGGGCAGCCAGCAGGCATCTCTACAGTACCCACTGTCACCGTGGTTGAGCCTGATGCCGTAAGCCATTTCTGGTAGCACAGAGGGAAACAGCACTGAAGGAAAGAGCAAGTCAGCTCTGACACCCAGGGGACGGATGATAAATTGAAATGATGAATTTGTGATGCCAGTGTGGCATCCAATAGGACGGACCATTTATCACATTCACAGCACAGCCTATAATGAAAAGATATTTAAGGTTTTTGGTTGGTTGATGGAGAAATTGAAACTTTAACTGAGGATTTAGATAAAAATCTAGTGTGAGATGTTAATTTAGTAACCCATGCTTAGGAAGCGATTGAGCTGACTTATTTTATCCACGTATATCCTTTCACATTTACGGTGCCACATAAACGATTTATCTCATGTCCCAGTACACAGTGACATGTCATTTAGTACAGCACAAACTGGCTCCCTGAGAAGAGGCATCTGTTGTAAACTTAAAAAAAGCCTGCCTCCACGGTGCTTCTGTTCCCACTGCAGGTAAATCCACAGTGAGATTCTGGAAATGGTTGGGTTGTGAGCACACCAGGTGACCTGCCACCCCACTCAGATTTCAGCCTCCTCTCCACACTGCACCTGTCAACAGACTCTGGTGACTGTGCCCTGGGCTGCTGGACTTGTGTGTTAGGGGACAGTCGAAGTGCTGTGCTGCTGATTCCCTCAGCCCCACACCTGCTCCTTGACCACCCCATCCTGGCTGGAGGACAGCCTGCCCTGAGCCTGCCGGGACTGTTATTATTCCCTACCCGCTCAACACTCTTGGTCTTCTGTTCAGTTTTAATTTGCATCTGGTGACACAAAGCCATGTCTCTTGGTTGTGCTCTCATCCCTATCACAGAAAAAAAAAAAAAAGACACCTATAAGCATATTATAAAACTGTGAAATAAGCCAAAAGGAAGCAGGGTCATTATGCTGTTCAATAAACAAGTCTGGTGAATTGTGTGATGTGTTCAAAGTTACTGGACGCTCAGTTACTGACTTTCAGTCCAATGCCTTTCCCACAATGGGTTGATGTCCCCATTCCTAAAAGCCTCAAGGCCACACAACTGCCCAATCCCCTTAGTGCTAAATAAAAGCAGCCACCACCCTAACAAGCTCCAAACCCTCTGTACACGACCACTCTGCAAAAGGCGGGGTGAAGGAGAGGAAGCTTGCATTCTGTATTTTTAACAAGTCGCTTTGATATGAATGCACCAGGCTCTCAAAAACATGCAGCCCTTGAAAACAGCCCTCTTTGTGCCCTGAGCACTAAAGTGTTACTACTTGCCAGGGCCCATGTATTAGTCAGCACCAGCTGCCTAACAAAGCATCACAGACTATGGATGTTTAAAAAAAGAAACCTATCATCTCATTGTTCTGGAGTGCAGAAGATGAGATCAAGAGTCACAAGCAGAGTTGGTCTCTTCCCAGACCATGGGGGAGAATCTGTCCCAGCCCCGGCCCTCCCCCACTCCCCCCCCAACTAGCTTCTGGGGGTTTGCTGATCATCCTCAGCTTCCCTTGGCTTGTAGAAGCATCACCCCAATATATTCTTCATCTTTGAGTGGTGTTTTCCATGTGTATGTGTCCGTGTACAAATTCCCCCTTTTTATAAGAACACCCATCATATTGGATTAGGGCCACCTTAGTGACCTTGCTTACCTAGATCACCTCTGTAAGTCTAACCAAATAAGTCCACACTCTGAGGCACTGGAGGGTAAGAATTCAATATCTTTCTTGGAGGGTCACAACTGAACCTATAACAGTTGGTGTTAGGATAATACAAGTGAGACCCTTACTTTCAGGGTTTTAATAAAAGAGCTATTGGTTTTAATAAAAGGGCTCTCACCTACCCTTTTTGGACCCAGTATCCGTTTTCTTATCTCTAAGATAGGAATTATAATAGCCCCTTCCTCTGTGGTTGATCAGGTTTCAATAATAGATATAAGTGACTTAAAACAGCTCTTAACCATAGAAATGCCCAATAGCTCTTAGCTGTGATAATTACTGTACACCCTTCTTTAGACTCAAAGAACTTTAAATGAGTAGATTTATTTTATTTTTAATGTCAAGTACTGTACAACCAAGATTTGACTCTTTTTGGAAAAGAATCCAGGCAGGGCACCCTGTAGGAACATGGAATTATGCCAGAGACAGCCTATAGACCTTACACTGGTCACAGCCAGGAAGAACCCTGTCTCTGATGTTGGGATGTTGCTTGCACTGACACCCTTGCACTAAAGAGCAGGCCCAGAAAGTGCAGCGTTATCCTGACAAAGCCTAGGACAGCTGGGGCCTCCTCCCAACCCATTTAAATCCTGTGTTTTCCCAATGCATTCTGCTGGGTTGTTTTTTTCTTAAAGCAAACCCCTCGATGCAGAACTTCCTATGAGAATACCACGAAGATTTTCCTCTTTGTTCTGAGTGTTGCATTTGTTTTCTTTCTTGGAGGTTCAAGACGTCTTTGGGGCACTCTTTTGCTTTTCATCTCATTCAATTCAATTCACTCCAATCCAATTCAATCTACTATAGAGATGGAGTTATAACCCTTGATTTCACTTTGCTTTTACTGTTCTCGTGGGGCAGACTGATGAGTTCTTTGCTGAAAGCATTTGAAGAAAGTGGCTTCTTATTACCTTGAGTCTGTATCTACATAGCTGTCCACTATATGCTCCACAATGTTCACTGAGAGGAGCTTTTATGGTGCACACTTAGAAATGGAAATTATATTGCATGGAAAAGAACTTATATCCAGAAGAGAAAATACAAACAATGCACAGAGAGAAAATTGCTTTTGGAGACAAGCTAAGAAAACCAGATTAGACAAAGGCTGGCTGAGGCAGGGAGGAACCTAAGAACCTGGAGCCACAGGTAAAAAGTCACATGGAGTCACATGCATGTGACATGCATGAGAGGTCAGTGCCATGGACCTTCTTAACAACATGGTTTACTCCATGTGCCCCAGGAGCCTCCAGGATAAAAACAGAGGCACTTGCCCAGAGAAAGCAATGCTCATGTTTTGTTTTATTCTGCTCAGGCTGCCCTAACAAATATCAAGGACACATGTATTTTCTCACAGTTCTGTGGGCGAGACATCCAAGATGAGGGTATCGCATGGTGGTGTCTGGTGAGGGCCCTCTTCCCGGCTTGAAGACCTTCTCAATGTGAACTCTTCTTTATGGAGAGACATCTCTCTTCCTCTTTTTATAGGGCCATTGGTCCTATTAGATTGGGACTTGTTGGAATAAGTTTCTCCTTGACCCTGCTTGCTGCAGCAATTGTGGGAGTGCTTATTCATGGGTCCCACTCACAGTACCAATTGTGGGGCCTCAGTTCTCCTATAGGAAATTGAACTTTTGTGGATGTCAGGTATTAGAAGGAGAAGATGTGAGCAGTCACAGGCAGGAGTATAAGAGAGTCTTTATTGCAGTCCAAGTAGACATTGCAACCAAGGAGCCATTAAGACAAAGCATTTCTTCAAAGTAGCCTCACAAAGTAGCAGCCTCCAACATAGGAACCATACAAATCAGCCACGCCCTACATAAAAGCAGCCTTAGTAAACATAGGAGCTATCACACAAAGTAGTCTGACCAGGCAGCCGCATACTGGCTGGTCAGTAACATATTTTATACTAACTTAGACAAAAGAGGTTTCTAACCAAATAGTGATGCCAATATTTGGGCCATAGAAAGGCACCCCTGTGTAGTGCATACAGTGCAATCATTGTGTTCTCGCTTGTTGACCTGTGTATGGCAAATTGGCCTTGAGCATCCTGTGTACTCTGGACAGGGTGCCCGCACTCTAAATATTTGGCATACTTTGGAGAGTGTTCCCATGGAACCCTATCCCTTATGATCCCATTACACCTTAATAACCTCCTAAATGTCCTCTCTCCAAACATGTTGGAGATTAAGTCTTCAACATATAAATTTTTGAGGAGATATTTAATCCACCAGGTGATTAAGAATGGAGATTTTTTAAAAAAGAAAAATGAATTTTTTTATATATATGGAACAATTAAGCCTGAAGATAATCAGTAATAAGTTATTAGATGTCATCCACCTATTCCTGTTTCAAATTATTTTCTTGGAAGAAACTTGAAACATGAAATACATATAAATCCCCTTTCTCAAAACTGTGTGCAACTCTTTTCCTGGACATTTAAAAGAGAGGACAAGTTTTCCAGTAGAATATGTGTGCATGACTTTGGAAAGTTTTAGGGCAGAATCATAAAAATGAGCACACTGCACTTGCTGCTCACAGGCTTTTCGCCCAGAGTGTGCAACCTAGGTTTTCCATACATCCTCTTCTCCTGCCATTCAGCTCTGCAGGCTGGCTGTGGGGAGAGGAATCTTCACTTGTTCTCCCACAACAGATAAAAGATCTCTGCCATATGCCAAGATTTAAACCTCCCAGACCAAGCTAGTGACTCAAATCAATCCATCTGGAAAATGCAAAGAACTAAAAACCTCAGTCAGCATGTGGTAGTCTGTGGGGAGTTTTTGCCTTGCTAAATATACTGGCTCTGACAAAAATGTTGAGCATCTGCTGGGGAAGGCATCTTGTCATCTTGCTGCTCACCTCCGCTGCCCTGCTCCTGACCTGGACCAGGTGTGTCTGTTAGCACTTCACCCAGCTGTTACTTCAGGAAGGACAATGGCATGTGGCTATGAGTTGGCTGTAATTGAGGACACACTGCCTACAGTCTCCTGGTTTCTGCCACCCACAGGAGGTGGAGACCCGTCTGGGCTTCAGATGGCAGCTTAGCATCTTCACCTCCGTTCTATTTATCTCAGCCTCCTCTGCAGTGTCCAGCCTGGTTCATGGGAGCACGTCCTTTACTGATGCTTTTCCATGAAAAGAAATGCTCAGTGTGATTTTTGCTTTACAAACATTTGATGGTCTCTCCCCACCCTTCCCTATGCCAGTTCAGATTTCTAATTAATGGTAGTGCTTCTGGGCAGGTGTTTTGGGTATTTGTTTGTTTGTTTTTATTTCTTACGCTTAACTAGAAAATTGTGATCAGACCATTGGATCAAATTGTGGCTTTTGCATGATATGTATGATCATCATTCAGGAATGTCATGCTTTATTCTTCTATAGAACAACTATTTAAGGTTCTGTAATTATCAGTGCATTTTACACTAAGTTATGGTTTGGTTTGGTGTCTGCACTGAATCTCATTGCATCAGTTGCACCCCGCTCCCCATGCTATTTTTTTTTCTTCTATTAAAAACTTGTTTGCTTATGTCTGGATATTGGTTAGGTAACCCAATGAATATCTTTATTTAATTTGTAAAAGTCTCTTCTAGCATCTTATTGACGTGTGTGAAGAGAATGCCCTCGCTTTCTCATTCTCCAGCCCCATTTGTATTGTCCTTAGCTTAATTGGTTTCTGCATTTGGTATTGTCACCAAGATTGTACTGTCATGGATGCTAGCCATGCATTCCTCCCAGCACCTCTCCTCTGGCAAGGATGACTCCCAAAGTCTCTTTGCAAAGTTTCTCCCAGGGAATCTTCTACTCAGTGTAAACACTCCAGGTCCAGGACAAACACTCCTTTCACACACACACACACACACACACACACACACACACACTAGCACATCATTTCTCTAAATCTCAGCCTCCTCAAGAAAGAAGGACACAATTTATTAAGTGCAAGACTCATCCATTTTTTTAAATTGCTCTAATCCACTAACTAAAAGTTTGTTGAATAATGACTTCAAACAAAGCAAAGCAGTTAGCTTTTGAAATTATTTCCCAAACTTAGCTTTCTAGGGAATACATTTCAAATGTTTCTAATTAATATTTTTCAACTCAAACACAATTTCTTAGATTAATGTAATTAATCCCAACAGGAAAAGTTAAACATTTTGAATATATAACAACTGGTTTATGGTTTGGAAAAAGCAAAATGGAGAAAAAGTTAAGACTGCCAAATTTTAGTCTGTGCTTTACTGGAAGCCAGCACTAATTCATTCTTACTTGTTTATTCATCAGCTCTTTTGCTCTAAACTAGGGGTGTCGAACTCAATCAGAGAAGGGGCCAAAATCTAAAATCCAGCCTAAATCGCGGGCCAAATGGTTTACTGAACAGTCATAAACTGTCATTGTGATGGAAACGCAGCGGAGTGCAGTGATGACAGCGCAGTGCGGGCCACATTGCAAGGCCTGGCGGGACGGATTTGGCCCGCGGGCCTTGTGTTTGACACATGTGCTCTAAACCATCAACAGATAAAAATTTCTAAACTCGGTGCTACCAAACATTCATTTTGCATTAAAGATTTTTTTTTAGTACAATGAACTCAATTATGATCAAGGGACATAAACAGAGGTTATGATAATATCAGCTATCAGCCACAGAATCTGTTATTGTTCTGTGTGAGTCACATGGCTGCACATATTCAGTCCTTTGCTATGCTGTGCTGCCCTGAGTTTCTTTCTGAATGATTCCCTGAACATGTGTTCCCATATGATGAGGCCTCTGCAGCTCTTCATTCCAGAAAGTGCCTTCAGTGAAGGAACAGACATGGTTTAGATGAAAGGCCAGTAATAGCACCTGAAAACGGAGTCTAAGCTCCTTGCTTGAGTGATGTGGACATTTCCAAGGTACCAGCGGCATTTGCATCCCATCATCCTCATTGTGGACATTTCCAGACATATAAGGAATATCCTTGTGAATTCCCCACCCATGGTGGTGCTTCACTGAAACCCCGTTGTAGGGGAAAAGATGTGTTTCATCCTGCCACTGTGGGCAGAAGCAGGGCCTACCAAAGACATGTCCGTGCTGTTGGTCTCGTGGGCCAGCAGAAAACAAGAAATAAATTGATGAGTGGATGAATTAATGGACACAACTATGCTGTCTTGAAAACGATAGGATTTTCTACCACCATTTCTCTCAGCCTTTAAAATGGTTTTCTTAAGACAGTTAAAAACTCAAATTCTCACATTCACCAAAGTTTAATCATATAGTCTGCCTTAACTCTGGAACATGCAGAGTTTAGTGGAACGTGCAGACAGACACAGAACAGGCATCAGAATATAATAGGAGAGGACAAAGGTGATGTAGGGGACAAGTACACAAGTATTGAGGGAAACCAGTTACTGTGATGGTTATTCAGCATCCCCTCTCACCCACTTCCTCTGCCCAGCTCTACCCAGCTCTGTGCCCTGGTGGTGACATCCTTGGACTAGACTGCCTCAAAGTCTGGCTTGAGATTAGATTCATCCAGGGAATCACTAAGAAATGTGGGATGAGGAATAAAGAAAGGTCCAGGCAATTTTTTCTCTACTCTCCCCCTGCTCTGGCCACATCTATCCCCCTATTCTCTCCCTTCCGTGGCTCCATCTATCATTAAAATGGAGTGATGGCTGGGACCAGCTCCTAATGTGGTTCCTCCCTAAGGGTCTCCAGTGTAGGTGCAATTGTCTTTACCCTAGCCCACCTCTGCAGTCCACTTACTAGGAATCCTGATAGATACACACCTCTATCTCTCTCTCTCATATCCAAATGGATCCAAGATTTGCTTATGAAAATTTAGAACTCATAAGAACTAAAATAAAATATAAAATAAACTGATGAACCAAATAGATTCAGAGATGCAGAAACATGGAACAGACTGAAGAATCTCAGAGGAAGGCAAGGGTAGGTGGGTAGAAAGAGATTAACCAAAGAATTTATATGCATATATGCATAACCCATGGACTCAGCCAATAGTGTTGTGAATGCCTAGGGTAGGGGGTGAGTGTGGGCTAGAAGGAGTCAGTGGGGGAAAATAGGGTGAATAAACTTATTCAGCCAGAATTTCTGGGAAAGTGTCTCACCCCAGCCCTGACCAATTGGGGCATTCCCCAACACGCTGATCTGTGGCCCTGGCCAGTGCTTTGTGTGATAGGGTCATGCACTTGGCCTATGGGAGCTATTGGGAAGTCAGACCTCTCCTCACCCTCAAAATTAGGTTTCTCTTCCTCCTTTTGCTCAAAATGAAGGTCATTCATTCATTTACCACTCACTCACTCATTTATTGATTCCATCTCAGCTATTTTGAATACAACCAATAAAGCCTTCAGTGTCTGCATCCAGGAGACATTTACTTATAGCTGTTTGAGAGCAGACTTAACTTGAGACAAAGAGCTTCTCCACTAATGGAAATCAATCCTTTACAAGGAAAGCAGCCTGAAACATCAGTGAAAACCCCCTGCATCTCTCTTTACTGTGGTCATCTGGGCCAGGGGCTGCTTGAAATTATTTAACAAAATAAAAATATAAAGAAAGGAGAAAAAGAAAGCAGCAGGCAGCTCAGATTCTGGGGGAACTCTGTGATATCTGTTTAATATGATAAGAAGAAAGAGGCAGAAGAGAGATGTTTTCTATTATTTATTAGCATCCCTCAGGCAGTGGAATCAAAGCTCCAGCTTCCTGAACAAGAGCAGATGTGTTGGAAGCAAACTTTCTGACCCACAGAAACGGATGTGGCCACTTGACTGCCAAACAAGTTTTTGTCAGTGGTCGATATAGTCGATATAGAGACATTGCTTTTCCTGCCTTGGTGGAAACACACCTTTCGTTACAGTACAGACTGTCCCTAGCTTTCAAGCAATAGAAACAAATAAAACTAAACAAAACAAGCCGAAACCGGTTTGGCTCAGTGGATAGATTGTTGACCTGTGGACTTAAGGGTCCCAGGTTTGATTCCAGTCAAGGGCATGTACCTTGGCTGTGGGCATATCCCCAGTAGGGGATGTGCAGGAGGCAGCTGGTCAATGACTCTCTCTCATCGATGTTTCTAACTCTCTCTCCCCCTTCCTCTCTGTAAAAAAATCAATGAAATAAAAAAAAATAAATAAAAAAACTAAACAAAACAAAAACCAGAGTGCCCTGTTGATGCCAGATGATGCCATCCTGGACCCCCAGAGGATGAAACTGCCAAACGCACCAAACTTGAGGTTACTCAACTCTTTCCTTAGATCAGAATTTCAATCTCACCCTTATACTCACCTTGTCCTTTCCTTCTTCAGGTTTACTTCTGAGGGTAGGGCCCTCATCACCACCTCCCCTTCTTTCTGGTCACTGTCTCATGGTCACCAAAAGCTTTTTAGCTCATTCTGGATTTATCCAAACTCCTGCTTTCAGGCAACTCAAAAGCTGTGCCATCATCCATGGGAAAATAGTTGAAAAGAATTTATATTTAGTAGACAACTTTTTAAAAAGCCATAAATAATTCAAATTGATATATTCGCATACATTATGGATATGTGTGTTCTCTCTAACATAATTGTTACTCATTTATCTTTGTTATTAACATGTGTAGATATTCTAAATATACATTTTAGAGTCTTCCATCTATCAAAAAGTTGATATTTGTAGCATTCAGCTAATGTCTACCGTTTTGCTTGTCTCTTTTTGAGGACAGCATCCCCCCTTTTTTGGCCAAACTGATCCCAGCTTCCATGTGGTTCCACTGGAGACAGAGAGAGGCAGAACACAGCATGCAGGTGAAGAGTTTAGGCTCTGAAATAGATGCTATAAGGTGATAGTATTGTTATTCTCATAAAATAGGTGAGGAAATTGCGCCATGGAGAGGTTATATAACTCTCCTTATGTCAGGCAGGTTTTACTATATTGGCAAGAAACAAATACAGACTCTTCTCCCAGTTTTTAGCTATCAGGATCTAGTCAAACCATACCTCTCCATACTCAGAGAGAAAGAGCGGGGAGCTTTACTTCTTGGTAATGCTGAATCATTTCCCTAGGGTTGTCATAACAAATTAACACAAAATTGTGTCAGCATCAAGGTGTCGGCAGGGCCACACTCCCTGAGAAGGCTCCAGGGAGGTTCTATTCCATGCTTCTTCCATTTCCAGCAGTTCCAGGAAATCCTTGACATTTTTGGACTTGTCTACATCACCTAAATCTCTGCCACATCCATCCACCTTCTCTGCCTTTGTGTCCTCTCCTATTATTATAAGGATACGTCATTGGATTTAGAGCCCATCCTAAATTCAGGATGATCTCATCTCAAGATCCTTAACTTATTTACATCTGTGAAGACCCTATTTCCAGTAAAGATATATTCTGAGGTTCCGGATGGGCACACATTCTGGGAAAACACTATTCAACCCACTCTAAATGCTCACAGCTAAAAGAGAGACCTCACATTCACTCTACTTCTCCCATCACACCAAACTCAAGTGTAGCAACATGTGAAAAGGCATGGCCAGTGTGGCTTTTAGGTTCAAAGGCTTGGAGAAAGAGCTGACATGCAAACTGACACACAAGACAAGAAAAATTAATTTTGAAATTATGGGGGTAAGCCAGGGAATAACTTAACTGTAGTAGTTAAGTTCTACTGAGTCTCCTTTCAGTCAGCTTTTGTTTACTAGAATACACAATTGACTTTTAGAAATGCAAACAGACCTATCAATGGTAGTGTTTAGTAAACAGTACTATTATCAGATTGTGCAGAATTTGCTTTAGACCATTGGGTCAGCAGTAGGTAATAAAATGCAAATTTACCCTGTGAATATCAAAGACCTTCTGATGGACTTCTCACATTTATATTAATTACTGTTGATCTTTTTCAGCAACATGCCACTTCCTTGAACTCTTACCCACTTATTTGGAGGACCTTCTCTGACCCACTTTGTTGCATATTCACTCCCACACTTGTTGAATGTGATCAAGTGGAGGAGAGGAAAAGGGAGGGAAGAGCTGATTTGGGGTGGGAGGTAATGGGATCCTTTTCAAGCATGTCACATCAAAACATCTCTCAGGCACACAAATGGAAATGGCCAGTGGACAGGCACATTGGCTGTCTGGAGCTCAGGGGAAAATGGGGCTGGGGATAATTTGGGGAGTCACCACTATATAATAGTATTTAAAGCAAAAGTACTGGAATGAGGATAGGTAAGAAAACAGTTCAAGGACTGAGCCAAAGGCTGAAAGAAGAGAAAGATCAAGTAAATAGTTTGACAGATAACACAGGGCCGAGGGTCAGAATCATATTAATGGAAAGTTGAAGCTTTTGTTCTAGGTAGGAAGCAAAGAACTATAGAGGAAAGGGATATGCAAGATCCAAAAGGTTTATGTTTTATCTTTGTTTTTTTAGGATTAACATTGAGTACAGTATGGTTTTTGGCTGATAGGAATGAGGAGATATTGATGCAGAACAAAGAAAGGATCATTAGAGTGCAAACTTAGCAGTTAGGACCCACACAAGTGGAATTACAGGGAAGATAAAATGCGTACTTAAGTCCAAAGGCTGACTAGTACTAAGATGGAGAGACAAATAAAAAGACTAATGGATAAGAAAGAATGCATTGATGAAAGAGGAGAACAACATACCCAAACTATGAATGTGCACTATCCATAAGTACCTGCAGTTTTCTCAGATACAACTGTTTCTCCAGAAGGCATTCGTCCTACATAATTGTCTTTAAAACACAAAGCCAAGATTTTGCTTCTTTGGATAAGTACCACACATTATGACATAGACAGGCAGCCACTAGTTTGCGAATGCGTGACTCATGCAACAGGAAGTAGCCTGAGAATACTTGTGACTGGAAGGCTCTAATGGCCCTTCTGTGATGACATCCAGGGAAGCTTCTGGTGGCGGGGTGCAAGACTACTAGGAACATTTGTGCGAACTATATATTTATCAGTTGTTTACAGCTTTTATGTTTGAGGAAGATATGTGTCCCATGGCAGAAAATGTAATTACTGTCTTATAATGAGCTTCCTTGAATCTTTATTTCTTCTGGAACTAATATTCTTCTGTTTCTGGCTAGATAAGATGTACTCTCAGAAACCGGGAGTGGAAAATGGCCCATCCACTCCCCAGCTCCAGGCCCCTGCATGTGTCCCTTCACCTCTGTTTGCTCCTCTATTAAATAGGTGCAATCACACCTGCCTCTTGAAGTTGTCGTTTAGATTAAGTGAGACAATATGTTTGAAAACACCTGATAGAGCGCAAAAAATATAGGAGTTGCCGAATAAGGAAAATCTTTGTTTCTTAAAAGAGCTATCAAAGCTGGAGAAGGCTGGGTACCTGTATTGTTCATACCAACCACTCCAGAATTATTCTCAAGAACATTCACACAACAGCTAATTTTTTAGTACAGTTTTTTTTTCTTGTGCATGTCTTATAACTTCACAGTTCAACACTCATGATTATCACATCACTCATATATGTTTTATATCTGAGTATTTGGATTATGAATGGCATTAAGTTCACCCAGATATTAGCTGGAAAGCTGATTCTCTTTGTTTTAGGTTTATAATATTAAAAAAAAAAAACACTGATTTGATGTCAGCCTTTAGGCCTTTACACGCTAATAAAAATGCACCAAGGAGGAATATGAATACTCGGGTTTGATTTGATGACATTTACCTCTTCACCCAGAAGGATTTCTCAGCCAGGAATCATAGGACCAGGAATCTGTGTCTGTTACTGGAACCTGAGAAAGGTGTGTGGGAGTGGCAGAATGCAGTGGTCAGGAACCTGGATCCTATCAATAGAAACCCTAAGAGAAGATTGAATTCCCAGTTCTTCCATTTGCTTTATTCTGTCATGTCCCAACATGAGATAGAAGGCACATTGGAAATTGGGGCATTTGAAGAGAATTTTTTACCCAAGGATTATTTACAAATGCTCAGTGCAGTAGAACCATAAGGCAGGAAACCAGGGCTGACAGCAAAAAGAGAGATAGCCAAGTTGAGACTGAAAAGATGACAAGAAAGGGCAGGAACCAGGTCAAAAGAAACAAATCCTATAGATTTGGTCCCTTGAGAGAAACTGGCCCAAAGGGATCTCCCAGAAAGGATATCAGGAGAATATCTTACTTCCTGCGAAGCTTTCTACTGGGCAACCCCAAATGGAAGCTGAGGACAAACAGCAGGGAACAGTGAGGATGCAGGGTAGCAAATGGAAGGGACCAGCACACTCTCTGTGCAAAAGTACTAATTCCCAGCCTGGACTTCCTGGTGATAATGTCTATTTTATAGGGTTAAGGTAATAGTCCATAAAATGCAGTCCTTAGCACATAAAAATACATCATTAAATACTTCTTTTTTAATATATTTTATTTATTTTTTAAAGAGAGGAAGAGAGAGGAATAGAGAGTTAGAAACATCGATGAGAGAGAATCATCGATCAGCTGCCTTTTGTACACCCTCCACTGGGGACGTGCCCACAACCAAGGTACATGCCCCTGACTAGAATTAAACCCAGGACCCTTCAGTCCACAGGCTGACGCTCTATCCACTGAGCGAAACCGATTTCAGCCATTAAATACTTCTTGATGACGTCTTCATCTATCTCCTCAAAGAAAGAAGATAATGTTATTGATGCAATGCTATAGGACAAGACTTGAAAAGCCAGGTGATGAAGCAAAGAAAGAGATATTATTCTTGTAAGCTACTGCCTGATCATGTCTCGAATTCTTTACTCTGACTCTAGACTTCCTAAAGGAAGCAATAGCAAGATGAAGCCTCTAGGAACTGAAACAAATAAGGGGAAACGTGGAGATGAATGTTGGCAGGCAGAGGAAAGAGTGTGTCCAAGGCTCAGAGTATGAGACACACAGGGGTTTCTGTACTGCAAGCATTTCCAGAATGGTGGCAATGGTGAGGGAGGCTGATGAAAGGTAAGGCTAGCAAGAAAGGCAGTGGTGAGGTTGGGAAGTGCCCTGGATGCCATGCATGGAATTGGAGTTCTGTTTTATAGGAAATAAAAATCGTTTGCATTATTTTAAACAGGATTATGACTTGAGAATTTTTTAAATGTAATCAATAATATTAAGAATGAAATGGGAACTATCACTAAAGATCCTGTAGCCATTAACAAGATAACCAGGAAATATTATAAACAATTTTATGCTCATAAATTTAACAGCTTAGAAGAAATGAACCAATTGCTCAAAACTGTAAATGACTAAAATGCAATCAAGATGAAATAGATCATCTAAAATGCCCTATTAAACACATTTAAACGTCCAACAATTTCTAGGACCCATTCTCCCCTACATGCATCTGGTGAGTGGAGACAGTGTAGAAAGCACACCCACATTGAATGCCTGAAGCTGGATAATTTACATGTTACTTTGTCTCACATCCCACTAATGATATTTAATCATATGGTCCTACTTATATGCAAGACCTGGAAATTATAGTTCACTTGTAGATCTAGAAAGAGGAGAATATGGATGCTGGCAGTGCACAGGACGAGCCCTAAGGAGTGTCTTCTCCCAATATTTGAAAGCTAATTAATACTATATAATCATAGCCATCATCATCATCATAATTTTCATTGTCATCACTATCACCATCACCATTATTACCATCATCATCGTCTTTGTCTTCTCCTCCTCCTCCTCCTCCATCGTCGACACCATTATCATCACCATTAATATCATTGCAACAAATTGGCAAGAACTAGGTATGTGACCTGTACTGAGTTAAAGGGTATCCCTTCAAAATTCATGTCTTCTTGGAATTTGTGCATTAAGCCTTATTTGGAAATAAGATCTTATCCTATTTTGGTGAAAATAAACAAGATAAATAATAATTTTCTCAATTTTCTTTGCATTATATGGTATAATAGTTCTACTTTCAGTATTTTAAAGAATCTCTATACTATTTTCCATAAAGACTACACCATTTTACATTCAAACCAACAGTGTACAAGGTTAAATTTCTCTACATCCTTGTCATTATTGTTTATTTAATAATAGCTATCATAAAAGGTATGATGTAATATTTCATTGTGATATTTATTTACATTTCCTTAATGTTTAGTAATGATGAGAATCTTTTCATATACCTGATGGCTTGTTATATGTCTTATTTGGAGAATGTGTATTAAAGTCCTTCGCCCATTTTAAATAAAAATCAGATTTTGCTTGCTTGTTTTTTGCTATTAACTTGTAGAAGTTCCTTGCGTGTTCTGAATGTTAATTATTTTCATGTATGGTTTTTAAATAAATTCTCCCATTATGTGTGTATGTAGGTTGCTTTTTTTTTTTTACTCTGTTGATGGTTTCCTTTGCTGTCTAGAAGCTTTTTAGTTTGATGTATTGTAGTTGCACTTGTTAATTTTGCTTTGTTGCCTGTGCTTTTTGTGTCATACTCAAAAAATCAATACCAAGCCCAGTGTCATGAAGCTTTTCTCTTTTATTTTCTTCTAAGAATTTTACAGTTTCAGGTCTTGCATTTAAATCTTTAATCCATTTGAACTGATTTTTTTGTATAGTGTAAAATAAGAATCCAATTTTATTCTTTTACATGTGTATATCCAGCTTTCCCAGTAAATTTTTTAAAAGACTATCCTTTCCTCACTGTGTATTCTTTCACCATTGTTGAAAATCATTTGACTATATATGTGTGGTTTTTTCTGGGCTCTCTATTCTGTTCATTGGCTTCTGGATATAAACCCATAAAAAATGAAATCATTATCTCAAAGACATATCCACACTTTCATGTTCATTGCAGCACTATTGGTGGTAGCCAAGATATGGAAACAACCTAAGTGTCCATTAACAGATAAATAAAAAGAAAACGTGGTATATGCATACAATGGATATTATTTGAGCCTTATCTTATTATATTATAATCATTTGTAATAAGGTTAATAACCTAAAAGAAGTTCTGTCATTTGTGAAAACATGGATGAGCCTGAGGGATATTATGCTAAGTGAAATAAGCTAGTAACAGGAAAAATACTACACGATTTCACTTATATGAGATATATAAGTAGTCAAATTTACAAAGCAGAGACTACAATAGTTATTAAGGGTTGGGAAATGGGAAGCTGTTCAATTGATATAGTTTCAGTTACATAAGATGACTAAGTTCTAGATCTGTTGAACAGCAAATCACCTAGAGTTAGCAACAAGATATTGTGCACTAAAACATTTGTTAAGAGAATAGATTTTATGTTAAGTGTTACCACAAAAAAATAGGTAGAACACAAGAAAAATTTTGGAGGTGGTAGCTATATCTATTACCTTGATTTATGTGATGATAACAAGGATATTTGTATATGTCTTAATTCATAAAAATGTGTATTGTGTATGTTAAATATGTGCAGTTTATTGTATGCCAATTGCACCTCAATAAAGCTGTTAACATTTTTGTTGGCTTGGAGTCCTGTAATTCAACCTATAGCAGGGTTAGGATCTGAGGGTAATCGATGCATCAATGGGAGGGGGAGGTCATTGAAGTCAAGTTAAGAAGAGGTCATAGTGGATTCGAGTAGGCCCTAATGACTTATTTCTTTATAAGAAACTTGGACACACAAACACACACTGAGAACACGATGTGAAGACTCAGGCAGAGAATGGAGTTTTGCTGCCACAGTAATGAATGCCAAGGATCACCAAGGAGCACCAGTAAACACCAGAAACTGAAGAGGCAAGGAAGAATAGTCTTCCCTAGAGCTTCAGAGGCTCTTCCCCGCTGACTCCTTAATTTTTTATTTCCAGCCTTCAGAACCTGAGATAATAACTTTCTATTGTGTTACTGTGTATAGCAGCCGCAGGAAACTAATCCATGACTTTCTAGGAATTCAATAGGCTTGGATGGGCCACATGCATGAAAGAGCTTTACCAGTTACCACCACCATTATCCTTGTGTTGCTCTGTTGGGGCTACCCTAGCAATCTTGCCACCTCCTTCTTCCTGAACTCACTGTCTTTCACCAAAACTCCCCTTCACGTTCACAGGTGCACATCTGTGCAGCTTGGGTGTGTGTTCTAGGATTCAGACTAGTGATTGCAGAGATGTAGCTCGTCCCCATGGAGACAAGAGCATCACAAGGGTGTCATTGGAAACTGCAGAGCCAAAAATTAAACATGAATTACAGGCTTATCATACACAGGACATGCGACCAAGCACACACACATGCTCACCCACCTCCACCAGCTGTCACATAGAACTCAACTGCATTACATAGGACATGGTCATCATGCTGGGTGCCCAGGCCCGTGAACCAGTTTCAGCAAGCATGTCATGGCTGGTGACCTGGCCCAATGGCTACTACAGTCAACAGGTTGTCTGCAACTTGGGGCTTTGGGATTACTGGGTCCACACTGTGCCCACCTAATTCAGACCTTGCTGCAGCAAACTATTTTGAATTTATGGTGAGTATAGACTTTTATGATTGCAATCCATATTTCATTTCCTACCATAAAATAACTTAAGAAATGCAGAGGAATATACCGTTAACAATTTAACATTCACTTTCAATAAATAGGAAGCATTTTACAGGGAACTACAACCTATTATGGAGATCATAATTTGTGCTCTGTGCCAGAAAAAAAATGTATTCTCAATTTCACTGTACCCTCTGCCCAGCCACAAAACCTGAAACTCCCTTCGCATTATAGATTCTCATTATGATAGATTAGCAAATCTAGTGTAAAAACTCCCGTTGAACACAGCTTGCACCATTTTAAATGAAGATGCCAAAACATGTCAGCCTTTCTTGCAGTGATGGCAGAATTGAAATTGCCCCTCATTTATATGAGACAACTATAAATGCTGAAATACAGATTACCATACATTCAAAATGGTCCTGCCTGTGCACTTCCCCTGCTAATTTATGCTTTCTGCAATCCCCGGAGCAGCAAGCCTCCTCTTCTGAACTTTTCATAAAATACCAGTATTTGAATCTTGAAATTAAATTGCATCAAAGCAACACCACAAATCCTGCCCCTGTTAAGATTTTTTCCTGTGCACTTATGACTTGCATTTATGATAATCTGCACCCATCTGTCATCTAATCTGGAATTCAGATCTAATAAGACATCAGGCTTCCATGGTACAAAGGCAGCAATCTCGTTCATCTTATGGGTAAAGAGTAATAAAAAGATGTCAGGTAATTTAAATACCATGATTTCAATGAATTAGAATTAGAGGTCAGGAATGATTCAGCTATTTATTTTGCTGATTAAAGAAAGGGCTATTTTCTTACATCCACGTCAGAAGTGACATTCAGATACCAGATAGTCATCCACAGAGAATGGGGAGGAAGTGAATGAAATCTTTAAATGTATCATTGTACCTACAAAGAAATTCTCAGATCAAGTCACACTCTATGTTAATGAGGATGAGTGGAAGTTGGATGCACCAAGAAATGGAGCAAGAATAAGCACTGGCAACACATGGAGCCTCTTGGGTGAAGGTAAAAGAGACTTGACTCCCACTTTTGGCTCCATCCCACTTGTGTCATCACCACATAGACTTCTCTTCACTAAAGCAGGCCATTTTGGAAGATGATCAGTGAAATCGGCCAGGTGGCTTAAAGAATGCTGGGTAGCTGAGCTAGAATGTCCCTGGCTGAGTCAGAACAGGATGAATAGTCCATGAGGCATGCTGAAAATAACACCAGCCTAGGAGTGAGCCAAACGAGAGTTGGAATCTCACTGTATATGAGACCTTGGGAAAGTCACATAACCACTTTGAGCCTCCCTTCCTCGTGTATAAGTGAGGATGAAACTTTCCCCCAGACTTAGTATAAAAAGGAAGTATCCCTGGCACACATAAAGCCTTTGTAGTAAGGTTAATTGAGAATGCCACATATTGAATGTAATCGAAATCTTTGCAAAGGAAAAGCTTTCTAAGCACTTCCTATGTGTCACTTGGTTTATTGTCAGCCGCTCACACCAGTCGCAGGAGAAACCATTCAATACCCACGAGAAAAGATGTCCCAGATGCGCTCCCCTCTTAGAGTTTGAAGTTTCACAGTAATCTCTCTCTAAAATCCTGCTGACCAGCACAATCCAAGAACACTTGAACACTCTGTCATGTCCGGAGCACACAGCCAGCAATTTCATTTTTCCCAGCAGCCTTGAAGAAGATGAAAAGGCTGGCTTCCCAGTTCAGTCCTCACCTATGTGTACATCCATCTTAAACAATTAGTCAAAGCCTTGGTCAGCTGTTTGCAATGAACCACCAATTTCAGCTACCCTCTAGTAAAGCAGATGACTCTCCAGTAATCTTGAAGTGTCCCTTGTACTTTTTGCTGGATTGCAGGCCTTTTCTCCATATATTATCTTTTTTAATGAATAAACTTTGTTTTTAAGAGTAGTTTTAGGTTTACAGAAAAACTGTGTGGAAAGTACAGAAATTTCCCATATACCCGTGCCCTCACACATGCACAGCCTTTCCCTCCATCAACATCTCCTACCAGGATACATTTATTACAATAAAGAAGCTACAATAACTCATCTTATCACCCAGAGGCCATAGTTTACATTAGGGTTCACTCATAATATTGTACCTTCTAGGGGGTTGGAAAAAATATATAATGACATGTAAAAATGTATAATGACATGTCATGTAGCGTAGTTTTCCTGTCCTAAAAATCCTTTCTGCTCAGCCTATTCATCTCTCCCCTCACCAAACACCTGGAAACCACTGTCTCCATAATTTTGCCTTTTCCTGGGTGTCATATAGTTGAAATTACACAGTATGCAGCCCTTTTAAATTGGCTCCTCTTACTTAGTAACATGCATTGAAGTTTCCTCCCTGTTTTCATTGCTTGATAGCTCATGTCTTTTTAGTGTTGAGTAATATTCCATTGTCTGGATAGACCATAGTTTATCTATCACCTACAGAAGGACACCGTGATTGCTTCCAACTTTTCACAATTATGAATAAAATTGCTATAAATGTTTGTATGCAGATTTTTGTGTGAACATGAATTTTCACATTATTTAGTTATATACCTAGGACCTCAACTGCTGGAACGTAGGATAAGAATACATTTAGTTTTATTTAAAAACAAACAAACAAACAAACACCAATCTTCCAATGTGGCTACACCATTTTGCATACCCACCAGCAAAGAATGAATGATCCTGTTGTTCCACCCCTTCTCAGTATTTGTTGCTGTCAGTGTTCTAGGTTTGAGGTATCTAATAGGTTGTAGGGATATCTCATTGTGTTTTCAGTTTACATTTCCCTGATAATATAGGATGTGGAACATCCTTTCACATGCTTGTTAGCCTTGTGTGTATCTTCTTTGGTGAGGTTCAAGTTTTTTGTACATTTTTAAATCAAGATGTTAATTTTCTTACTGTTGAATTTTAAGAGTTCTTTGTTATTTTGAAAAACAGTTATCAGCTGTGTCTTCTGCAAGTATTTTCTCCCAGTGTGTGGCTTGTCTTCTTATTTTCTTGATGGTTTCTTTCACAGAACACAAGTTTTAAAATTTTTTAGACCTTTCCTTCAAGCAATACTGGCCCACTGGAAATTAGAAAATATGGCTTTGGTTTTCTAACTCCTGTAGTCTTGAGTGCTAGCTTTTACTGTGACATTCACTGTCAAAGTTAGATGGCACTGAGACTGGCTATGTCCCTGTGACCTGCAGAGATGCACAGTAAGAATGGCCCCTGCTGGTACCCTACTGACACCATCCCTCATCCATCTGGATTTGGAGGATTCAGCGTGTTCATGGGAACGCAGCCTCCAGCTGTTAGACCACATCAGACTAAGAGGAAAAACAATGTGTATTACTAGCACAGAACCTCTGTGATTACGCCTGTCCTCTAAATGACAGCATTGATTAAATAGTAATTAATTCCTCAACAGGCTGAATTAAATAATCTAGTAAGCTGCAGGTAATACACTTAAAATAGTTATTTCATACTTAATTAAATACTTTTCTATGTATCAATATGGCAAGTCTTCCCTCTTGAAGCAGCCCCATTATTATGAAATGAATTTCCAACAAGGATCTAAGTAAGGATCTGACTATCAATCCATGGTCCCCTTCTAGGACTAAATCATTAGGGGGAAATGAGTCCTGTTTCTAAATGAGTCGTTTCTCACCCTCTGCCTGGACTACAATATGCACCAGCCCAGGCCTGCCAACCAGCAATGAGACCAAGCATACCTGATGGGACTCTGGGCAATCAAGACCAGGGTGACCAGAAGAGGAGGAAATGGACAAAAACCAGAACACTGCTGTTTCTACACATATCTGACCACCAGGTGAGCACAAGCCCCTGAAGAGGACACAGCTCAGGCCCAATTGAACTGGTAAAAGGAAAGAAAGAAAAGGTGAGTATCAGAAAGAGGTGTTACCTTTAGCAACCACATCCCTAGTTCCTGGGAACTCAGACTTCTGGGGTCAGGCTCCTGGGGAAAAGTGCTCAAAACAACATTCAGGTTTTACTTGAAGTTGCCTGTGCCCATACATATTTCTTATTTTGTGGAACTCTCTGAAGGATGAGTGCCTCAGAGGGCAGACATCTGTATCATAAAGCACTTCAGGTTGGCCCATCCGAATGTCTCTCACAGGAAGGTCTAAGCATGTTATGAGACCAAGGGCTCTGAGGCTACTCAGAAGACTATTAATTACACGGTGACTGTCTCAGGTTTTAATCCCATTTCCTTGTGACCCAGTATTATTAAACAAACGGACTGGACAAGGTGCTATTACGGTAACATTATCAGTTAATAAAGATATCCCTAATTCCTTCTACCTCCATGGAAAGATTGAGCATTAATGAAGTCAAACCTCAACTGTGAGGAGTGTTCACACTTCCCAGGGAATTTTTTAGAGTTTGATACATTAGCTTCCCTGTTTTAGTCTTAAGACAAACTAGCTTCCTTTTTTCACCCCCAGAAGCGTAATGCTGACCATGAATAATAAAACCCATTGACAATGCAGTTTCTAACCTCACAGTGTTATCATGAATATTTACTATCTGGCTGGGAACTGGCACTGGGCTGCCTGCCTCTCTGCTTCTCTCCCTGCAGCAGCCTAAGCCATTGTTAGGAGAGTGTTGCCATGGTAACAGAGGGCCTCAGAAGGCAAAGAAACCCACAGTCACCCACACAAAATGTACTGTATCTGTGGGCTAATTAAAAGGTTCTGTGCTCAGGGGTCATCTTGTAAATGAGAAATGTCAGTCAGAAACCCGTGGCCACAAACAGCACCTCCCAGAAGCCCCAGGAACTCCCAGCCACACCACAGGTGTTGGCTGTTCCTGAGCCCAGTCCGTTGCTCACTGGGTGAGTCGCTCACAGGTCTTCCTAACTCATTAGCCAGGCCATCTTATTAAATGGACTGAATCTATTTTTTGCTAGTAGGCACATAAAGCAGTGAACTGGAGTGATTGATTACAAGGAAGCTGCTTTCCTGATTTAGATCTGATGTCATTTGTAATTAAAATTGCTTTCCAAAGCCTATTGGCTTAAAGATGGTGAGGTTGTAGGTGGGGAGTGGCAGAGGGAAATTTAAGGCTAGCTTTCAAGGTCTAGGAATATGGCAGAATACCATCAGTCTAAACAAGGCTGAGCTGGGATAAGCACTTTCCTTGGACCTTAATCAGTAGATGTCATATTATAGTGTTTTTTTCTGGGACAGCTGGACTCAAGTATCTCTAATATATCAAGTAAGTTCAAGAACATAGGGTCTTGCCCCAAAATGGCATAACTGCTCATTGGCCAATCAGTTCTCCATTATCCAGCACAAGCAGAACTCTGTAGCCATCCCCTACACTACACCTTATATGGTATGCTCACCTCCAAATAAATAGCTCCATAACCAACTGAAAGAAGTCTGGACTTCCACACTGACACTGAACTCTGGCTCTTTAGTAATCCTCAGATATTATGCAAAAACAAAAAATGAAGTTCCCAGAGAAATCAAGGCAGCCACAAGGAGGGACCAGATTTCATACAAGAGAACAACACTCACAAAGTAAATCCCCAAAATTTTGCTGTTACCTGCCTTGGGCTCCCAAAAGACTGACCCATGAACTCATAGTCCATGCACTGATGTTGTCATCCTGGTATTAGAATCTCTCTGAGACCTCTCGGATCAAAATAGTCCCACATCTTGGGAGTGCTTGGTGGGGCTAAGATTCCCAGAGACAGACTCATCCATTGTTCTTCTTCTTTCCAATGGCCAAGGATTCTAGATATAAGTTGGGGTCTAGATTCAGACTTGTCCATACACCCAGCAAACCTAGCCTCTGTGTGGCCTGTAATGAGTTCTCTCCTATTTCTACACACCTGTTTCATCATCTTATGAAACAAGAACAGCAGTACTTCCTTCATAAAGTTACTGTGATAATTAAATAAAGTAATCTGTGTAGAGGCTTGGAAAGATACTTACAATGTTTACATAAGTCCTCAGTAAACATTGATGTGCATCATGGGTTGAATTGTGTCTCCCAAAAAGGTACATTGAAGTCCCAACCTCCAGTATTTCAAAATATAACCTTATTTGGAAATGGACTTTTTACATAGGGAATGAAACTAAGATGAAATCATTAGGGTGGGCCCCAAACCAGTATGACTGGTGTCCTTATAAAAAGGAGAATTTGGAGAAAGAGGCAAACATATATAAAGGAAAGACATACCATATGAAGATGGAAGATTGCTGATGCAGCTACAAGCCAAGGAGTGCCAGAGATTACCAGCAGACCACCAGAAACCGTAAAGAAACAAGGAAGATTCCCCTACAGGCTTCAGAAGGTCATGGCCATTCTGATACCTTGATTTCAGACTTTTAGCCTCCAGACCAATGAGATAATAAATCTCTGTTTGCATAAGTCACCCAGTTCCTTATGGAAGCTTTAGGAACTAATACAGTGTGATCATTGGAGTGCATGTTAATAGGTTCTCACCTTAAAATGCAGTGCTTTTACAAAGTTTCTCATTAACCAGTCACATACATTGTGTTCATTCCTGGGCAGGCAGAACTTCTCTGCTCCACAAGCTCATGCAGGGACCCAGAATTTTTCCATTATGTGGCTTCACCAGCTGCCATCTAATCAGTGGGGAAAGGAGACACTCTGGGATATGTGATACAGGAGCTTAGAAGTTCAGGATATAAGTCAGGTTCAGGAATAACTTCCACCCACTTCCCATCAGCACTGGCTAAGTTATATGTGACATCATGTTTCCTGTTGTAATTTTTCTATTGTTATTACAGTATTTATTGGATGAGAAAGCAATGCAGGATTAGTTCATGTTAAAACCAAGAACAAAGACATGTACATACAACGCAATGATTAAGGTTGGACAGAATCAGCCCAGAGCAAGGGGTCTCCCTTAAGTAACTGGGCAGAATGTCCCAGGAGACTTGCTGGGAATGCTCACAACTGAGCAGGCCATGCATTGCACCTCGGGCTCTTTATTAAGAATTAGGCCTCCCAAGGACCAGTTTAATTGCTGTCTGCAGCCTCTGGCAGCTAAAGTGCCATTTCTTTAGCTGCTGCAAGGATTGGGTCATCTCTCTGTCTAGCAGGTATATTAATATCTATTTTTTAGTCACAACTGAGAGATAAATAGGCAAGAAATTCATGATTGATGTAACCCTTTTCGTTAAAAATAGCCATTCATCATGGACTGCCTTAGAAATTACAGACAAACCATCCACCACCTGAAATAATTTGAAACATAAAGATGCAGTGATTTATCAATTAATTTAAATTCCAATGGACATTCTGTATGTACAGGGACTTTAGGGTTTGCTCTAAAGGATTGAATTTAGACTACTCCACAAATGAATTCCCAGATCTGGGTTATATATACTCACAGAGCTGAGACTTTGCAAAGTTTCCTTGGCAGAGTGAAGGAATATATTAAAATCTGGCCTCCTTATGTGTTTCCCAGAAGAAATCAGCAGTCAGTTTCTTCTACCATAAAATTAATCTAGAAAGTAAATGAACATAATATTAAAAAAAAAAATCTATCTATTGGGACAGTCAGGTACTTTAACAGCAACAATACCAAACAAGGCTTTGGCCCTGTTATTCTGAGGCTCTTTGAAAAATATGTCAAATCTTATTGAATCGATTTTGAAACAGACCATAAAAGATTTCCAGGAAGCCCTTGTGGGAATCAAAATTAAGATTTATAACAATGGAAATAAATTTGATTTCTAAAATGGCTTTTGGTAACATTGTGTTAATGACCTTTAGGAAAATTCTTCCCAGGAGGAATATTCGGTCACAGAGTATTAAATCAGTGAAGCAATGTTGAAGTAGGGAATATACAACTTAAAGATCACACCATTGGTTTCAAATCGATAGGAGGTAAGATTACAGGGGGGGGAAAGTTCCCCAAATATAAAGCAGAAATCAAGACTGATTTGGTTTATGTTGCCCAGCTCCTGGTGATCTAAATGCCACAAGACTTTATTCCAAAAATGCTATAGATTAATTCGTGGTCAGAGAAATTAGTTAAATGATTCCACAGGAGGAGGAGAAAAAGGAGAAAGGGAAAAAGAGGAGTGGGAGGGGAAGGAGTGAAATGCCTGAATGTTTCCAAAAATGGCTATAAATAGTCCAGTGACTTGGAATTGGGTGTAGATCAAAACTAGAAACTGGGAGAAATACCCCATCTTATCCTGATTTGTATGTTAACAATCCTCAACCTGGATGCTGCACAGGGCCCTGGACATTTGGGCCAAGAGCAAAGCTAGACGCTTACTCTCTTCTTCTTCAGTGGCCTTGGACTTCTGGACACCCACATGGTAGACCCAAAAAGGAAGTGGGGGGTGCTTCACCCAGAAGCAATCAGAGAACACCCAGCCTAGAGACTCATGACTGCACACTCTTCAGGTCCTAGAGAGACCAGTGCCCAACCTTGATGCCTGCACGCAAGGTTTGCCACAGACACCCTGCACCAGCCACACCTGAGCAATGGGGCACCCTACCCTGGCCATCCATGGAAGACTCTTCTAGGCTGTATGTGCCAGTCTCACAGCTATCACTTCATTTCTTAATGGGAGAGAGATATCGAATTTGGGCTCATCCCCCTGGAAAGGTTACAGAACTAGAAACTGTCAACCATTTTCTGGGAACAGATACATGCTAGTACATTTTTGTTTAATGTACAATGAGCCCAGCCTGGATCCCTGGGAGAGGGTTAAGGCAGCTGGGCCTCTGGGAGGGTTATATAACAACATGAAAGAAATCTAACATCCAGGAACCCAACCATTACAATTCGGCCAACAGCTGACCAGGGAAGTAACAGGCTGCTCCTGTCATCTCTATATTACAGTTGTCCTGAGAGCTGAGATGTCTTACAGTAAACATGGGTTGCAAGTGACTACATTTGTACCCAGCACAGAAAACCCTTTGATCCAGAAAGGAGATCAAGGCTGAACATGTGCAGTAAGTTCCTTGAAAACAGAAGAGAAACAGTTTAGGGAACATTCTGGCTACCTCTATGAATTTTCCCCAGAGTCTCCCTCCTTCTCGTGGATCCTGTGGTTAAAATCCAGAGGTCTCTGGAAAAAATCAAACAACAGGTTGTCAAGACAATATGAGTAGGTGAGTGGGTGGTCCATAGAATATTTCTTGAGATAATGTCAGAAAGGCTCTTTGGCAAAGCCGGTGGCCATGGCAGCCAACAAGCAGCATGTTAAAAGTATAAGAAGAAAGTCATTTGGACTGCAACTTAACCAGCTCCAGAATTTTCAAAGATCAAACAGCTCCTTTAACAGCTGAATGAGGAGGGAGGGCCATGACACAGAGCAAGAAGTTTCCACTACCTCTTGTGCTAATGATAATGACAAGGCCAGTCCTCTTCTCACTCTTTCCCCTCCCTCTCAGATGCTATAAAAGGACAAAGGACCGAGGAACTAACAGGCTTAATGGAAACATTTTAGTCTCCTTTGCGGTCATTTCAACCTCAGTTTAAATGATTAATCCTGTGTGTGTGCTGTCAGGAAGAAGTAAGAGAGAAATACAACCTGTGACCCAGTGTCCTCTCCCTGTCCCAAAGGTGATTTCAGCTCCTATGTACCAATGTTTGGCACCCTTTTTTTCCCCTCAGATGCCTTCTATGTCCTAAGCCTCCCAAGGACTCTACCCTTAATCCTTAGCAACAGAGTCCAGTAGCTAACCCTCTCCTTGACATCTTCACTTGAAGGAAAGAGGGGTATGTCATGTTCTATTAGGAACCTCAAGCATAGCACATACACACACACCCAAAGCCTGATGCTCTTCCAATATCCCCCACTTTGTACATTAGAACACCATAGTTCCAGTTGCTCAGACAAAGACATTAAGAATTACTATTGATTTCTACCTTTTTGCCATATCCCACATCTAACTCTTCAGCAAATCTCATTAGCTCCACCTACAAGACATAACCCAAAGCCATCCCCTTCTCACAATTACCACTTTTACCAAGATTCCCAACTTACCCCATCTCTCACCGGAATTATCAAAATAGAATCGTTCAGTTTCTCTGACACTCCTCAATCTACTGACACCCCTCAATCTACTCACCACAAAGCAGTCAGAGTGACCTTTAAGAAATACAAATTGACTACTTCACTCTTCTCCTTAGGTTCTCATTGACAGGAATTCTGGATCCAATAGAACTAGTAACTAAAAACATTAATATGTTGATGATAAGATGATGCAGGCTCTCTCTGTAGGCAACTTTATGCATGGTAGTGTCATCCCCTAAAGATCCTCAGGTGTATTTTTAGGTGCAGAGCTTTAGACATTCATTGACCAAGGGCTTGCTCAATATCTTCACTTGGATGTCTCAACACAATCTCAAATTCTTCACAGCAGATGCTGAACTCATCATCTCCACCCATATATCTCCACCACAAATGCGGTCCCCAAATGTTCCCACTCACCCATTGCCAAAGTCATAGCTTTAACACAATCCTTGCATCCTCCTCTCCTCTCCCAGTGTCAACTCAGCACCAACTTCTGTCTGTTTCACCTCCTAAATATTTCTTAAATAAACTCATTCCTCACCATTGCCAAACACCTCTCTAGTCCAGGAGAGTCTTGTCTTTCACCTAACTGGTCTTCCTGAATTCACTGTGGCCTTTCAGGCCAATTTATTTCCAAAGTGTAGACATCTCAACAAGTGACCTTCTCCTCATGCTCCATGTTCTTTGTGCAGTGTCTTCTGTTTCTTCAATAAATGTATCTAACATATTCATCAGTATGATTCTTTGATTAATGACAGTCTTCACATCAAAGTGATCTTCAAGATGGCAGGGACCACCCCTGATTTGCTTATCATTCTATCCAAGGGCCCAGTGCCATATCTGTCTCAATGACTAATTTTTGAATAAATGTCTTTTTACTGGCAACATATTTTCCTAGAGAAGCCAAGTCTGAACCTAAGAACTCTCACTAACCCTAAGGGATAAGGCAGCTTAGAAAATAAGTAGTTTGATGCAGTTAAGCTTTCTCTTTATAAGAAGAAGCTTTTGGTTCTGATATCAACAATATCTGACACAATTCCCTAATGTCCAGAATTAGTTAAAATAACAGTAATAATGCCCTCACAGGGTGGCTCAGTTGGTTGGAACATTGTCCCATATACTAGAGGTTTACATACATCAAAAGGTTGTAGGTTTGATCCCCAGTTGATGTGCATATGCGAGGCAACCAATGAATTTTTTCTCTCTCACATCCATGTCTCTCTTCTCTCTCTCTCTCTCTCTCTCTCTCTCTCTCTCTCTCTCTCTCTCTAATAATAATTATTATTAGTATAATTCTATAGCTTTAGAGCACCCATTATTAAATGCTGCAAAGATGTCTGAGGGAAGTCACAGCCACCAGGCAGAGTTGATGCAGCTCCACTGCCTAACCTATTGGCAATATTGGTCGGATGAGGAGTGGAAATGGTCCAAGGAATGTACTGGGCTGACACATGCTCAATACACAGCGACAGACAAGCAGAATGTGGACTGAAAGCAGTTTCTGGTTCAGTGAAAGATGATACCACCTTCCAAAGATGGATAAGAGCCAGTCCAGAAAATGGCAATAGCTTCTCCTTTACACATTCTCACCTGTCTTATAGTGCTCTCGTGTCCTATATCATCAAGATGCCACTGCCAGGACCCTCCTTACATCATTGTCCAAGTCCTGATCACCTCCCCTTTAAAGAGAACCCTTGTTTAGAACATAAATTATGAATACATGTGCCTCATGTCTGTATAAGCAAAGTCCGTCAGGTAATCTATTGTTCAGCACCACATTGTGCTGTGCATCATGAATGATTTTCTCTGTACCCTCATCAGCCTTCATGCAAACATTGTTATGTAAGCAGGAGACATGACAGTGAATGCTGCATCCCAGCAAAATCAGATGAAGTGTTCTCATTCCACCTGAAAGACCTATCTATCGGCCTCTCTTCGGAGAATTAGTAAAGGGCTCTGAACATGGTCTTGCATGCCAGACTTTAACCTCAGAGGCTACAACTTCACCTGCTGAAATGCCTTGTTAATCCAAACTGCTCTGCTATTCTTATCATTTTATTTGAGCTAATTGTTTTTATTTCATTTTTCTCTCCCCATGAATCAATGTTGTTTTCATGTAGAGGATGTTCAAGGATTTCATAGCAAATGGTATTAAGCATGTACAGGTACACATACTTCCTATAGTTATGGAATATAATCCAAATCTAATCCTTCCTTGTAAAATAGCCCAGACATTGCTCTGCTTAGAGAAAAAAAAAGAAGAAAAAGGTCAAAATTAACAAAGAGTGAAGGAGAGTCAGGGCAGAGAATGTCTTTACCAGCAGCTTCTAAGTTACTCTCTGGCAGATACCTGATCAATAATTCTTAATCCCCACTATGCCTCCAAATTGCTAGGAGAGTTTGTAAAAAATTTAAATTCCTGGATCCCACCGCAAAAAGTCTGACTTAGTAGGTAGTATGTAGCTGTAAATCTGATATTTTGCCAGCACCTTGTTTGATTCAGCTCTTGATCCAAGGAGCTAACTGAGATCTGACCTTGAATGTGCTATTCTTCTACTCAATGCCCTTTAATCATCCTTTGAAAAGAGAGATGAAACACCAGGCCAGGCCTGGGGTGCTCTGGCCCTGCCTCATTTCTTCACTCCCCTCCACTCTGCAGGTGCATCTCATGTTCCAATCACAGGGAACAGTCTCCTTGACAACATATGCTGAATGCATTTCTTCTGGTCCTTAGCTTGTGGCTAAAACACCTCTCCCTTTAGGAAGTCATCCTCACTTCTCAGGAGACCATGTTGTGATCAGCTCAGCAGCTTCCCTTACTTCTGGCCCTTTCCCTGCCTCCAGAGTGGCCCCTCCAAATCATTCACATGGTTACCCTAGCACAGCTAAGTTGGCCCAAGGTAAGCCAATTAAAGTCCTGCTCTAGTGATTTTTACATCTTAAACTGAGTCAAGGATATCAGTGTTTTCTCTGGGTGGCTGAAGGCCCTTCCTATAAAACATAGGGCATTTAGGACTAGTGGGTCAGAAGCATGAATTCAAGTGTACCTGGAATAGAGTGGTCCTGGCTGCCCAGAGGTAGGGAGCTAAATGAGGAGCCAGGGGTGTCCCTGGGAGGTGAAGAGTAAGTAAATCACCTGCTAATGCATAGTTCAGTCATGATATTAGCAATCAACAAGGCTTGATAAGTAAACCTATCAAATAAAAAAAATTGAGCATTCAATAGACATGTTTCTACTGTGTAGACTAGAAGAGAGGAGAAAGGGGCTGGAGGTAAGAAACAAAGTAGATGGGTACCAGCGGACGCTCCTACTTCCATACCCCTACCTTTAACTGCAAGTCTTCCCTGAGGTCAGTTCATTCTTGTCTTCATATCCCTCAATGATACACCCTGTATTCATTCTGAGGGCTGCCATAATGAATAAGCAAAGACTGGGCACTTCAACAACAGAAATTTATTTTTTAATAATTTTGGAGGCTGGATGTCCAAAATCAAGATGTTAGCAAGATTGGTTCCTTATGAAGGTTTTCTCCTTGACTTGTAGATGAATGTCTTTTCCTTCTGTCTCCACACCATCTGTCCTCTGCACTTTCTGTGTCCTAATCTCTGCTTCAATATGACCCCAATTGATTTAGATTAGGTCCCACACTATTTTAATTTAATTATCTCTGTAAAGATCCTATCTACAAATACAGTCACATTCTGAAGTGCTGGGGGTTGGAAAAACAACATATAAATTTTGGAGATACATAGTTTAGCCTTTTACATACCTCAGTATTGTCATATTAAGTTCTGCTTTTAGATTTAAGCTTCTCTAAATTGTAAATTCCCCTGCAAACCACAGCCATTCTCACCTTCTCTGTTTCCTAGGCAGATCCTCAGGGAGGACAGCTTGAGTACTGCTGATTAGGTGTTCTTTGCCTTCTGGACTAGGATTGTCTCCTCTACTAAACTGAGTCTCCCCAGAAAGACACAGCACCAGCAAATGCTCGGTAACATCTGTAAAACCCATGAATGGACATCCCCTTTCTGTTCTCCTGTCACTGGAAATACAGAGAAGAGAGCCCCTGTAGAAATCCTTGCTGAGATATGCAAAACATCTACCTTCCATCAGGCCCTATTCCTGGTGTCCCTCAGTCAAAAAAAAAAGTACTTTTAAGAATAATTGCTTAGATATTTACAGTTTTATTGGAGTTTTAGAAAGACAGGGATTTCAGAGTAGTGTATGAATCACAGGAAAGAACTCTGATTATGTTTTATGCAGAAACTGGCAGTATTTTGTGATGAATCATTGTTATAACTCATGATCTGCAACTTCTTTTGATGCTATTTCAATATTATTCAGGAGCACCCTTGCCAGAGAAGGACATGGTTAGGGAGGAGCAGCCCCTGCGCTGTCTCTCTGTCTGGCCCTGATCCTATATGCACTACTTCCAGCAGCTTCTTTACCTATAAGCATTCTTGCTTCCCAGGTGTAAGTATTTCTTAAGAACTGTAATCAAGGAAAATATCCCCTCATTCTGACTGGATCAGTAAAAATTGGGCTAATAAACATTGACAAAGAGATAAAGAAACAAGTGGAATTGTAAGGTAGGTACAATTTGGAGAGCACCTTCTTGTGCCTAGCAAAGTTGAAGATATGTATACATTATAGTCCAGAGATATCTGTACATGTCCAAGAACACAAAAGAACGTTCTTAAAAACCTTATAGTAATATTTTCAGCCATGGAAAATAAGGAACAACTTAAATGTTCATCAACAGAATACTATAAAAATTCAATAAACTAAACATATCAGATAGATCAATCTTAAAATCAAAACGTTGCCTATAAAAAGCTGCAATATAGACACTGTACAGAAAAGAGATAATATGATTGATTGAGACTGCTGTCCTTAGAAAGGCCTGCTTGCAAGGTGAGCCCTGGGCTGACATCCAGGAACTTAGATTTAAAGGAGGGTCCCATCATTCCCTTAATGATAAGAGAGGATGTGAATAAACTATTTATACAGAAATGTGGTTTATGCTGAGTACCTGCTTTCCTTTGGGGAGTCCAGAGTTTTGGTGCCATGCCAGGAAGAGAGAGTGCCTATGTGGTCAGCCCCCAAGGAAAACCTTAGGCCCTGAGTCTCTAAAGAGCTTCACTGGTGGACACTTCTCACATATTGTCATAACCTGTTCCTAGAGGAATTCAGAACATTCTGTGTGACTCCTCCAGGAGAGGGTTTTGGAAGCTTGCATCTGGCTTCTCTCTGACTTTGCACCATGAGCCATTTTTGTTGCTAATTCTGCTCTGTATTCTTCACTGTAATAAGTCAGAGCTGTGAGTGCCACTATATGCCAAGTGCTGTGAGTCCTCCTATGGGATTTCCAAACCTGGGGGCAATCTTAGAAACCTCCAATATAGATACGAGCAAAATATCATTTTTTAAAAATATTTTTATTGGTTTCAGAGAGGAAAGGAAAATGTAGAGAGAGATAGAAACGTGATAAGAGAGGATCATTAATCAACTGCTTCTTGCACACCTCCTACTGGGAATTAAGCCTGCAACCCCAGCATGTGCCCTTGACTGGAACCGAACTCAAACCCTTCAGAACAATATTTGTTAGACATAGGAGGAAAAAAGTAAGCATATAACTTCATTGGCCAACTTTATACAAGATATGAAAGCTGAGTCCAAAGGCAGCATTCAAAATATAGTACGTATCAGAAATAATATAAAGGGCTTTTAAATAAGTAAATATAATTACTGTCTAGGGTGCCCTTCTGGGGATTGTCTGCCTTTCATTGTCTTTGAGCTATTACACAACTGGGTAAGTTGCAGAATACTGACAAAATTCAAATGATTCTTGCCCAAAGAAAAGCAGATTGTGTGTGGTGGAGATGCACTTGATTATTACTCTGTGGCTATCGATCAATTTTATATCTATTTCAAATATATTTCTAACCCTACCTGGTTTGACTCAGTAGATAGAGCATTGTCCTACAGACTGAAGGGTCCTGAGTTCAATTCTGGTCAAGGGCACATGGACAGGTTGCATGCTCAATGCCCAGTAGGGGGCATGCAGGAGGCAGCAGATCAATGATTCTCTCGTCATTGATGTTTTTCTTTCTACCTCTCCTTTCCTTTCTGAAATAAATACAAAATATATTTGAAAAATAATGAGTAAATAATATATGTTTCTATATTCCTGATGGTCTAAATGTATGTGTTTGTTTGAATTTTCCTTTGAACCAGTTAGAACATCATACTGATTCCCCCATTAATTAAAGAATTAAATAAAATATTTGATGTGTTTGTTAAAATCAATTCAAATAAAATGATATCAAGACGTTTTGTGACTTAAACCATTCAAAACTAATTCTATGATTATATGTAAATGGCCATGGTCATGTACATTTTTTAATCTGCAAAAAGAAAAAAATGCCTCATGTGAACCATAATTAATCCATTTCATTGCAATGCACAAATTCTTTCTAACTAGTAGTTTAAAAATGTACCCTTGCATGGAAGCTGCATGAAATAGTTTTCAATCTGAAGTCATTTTTGAGAATATTTGTATGGAATAGAAGGTTAACCTAATATAATGAAATTCAGGGGCTAGGAGTAATAATACTTCTGATTGGCATCTCCATGGAGCTTCACAGCTCCTGGGAGGCAGGTACACTTTTCTTTCATTCCCATGTTTAAAGGTTGTAAGTGTCACTCATTCAGATGGAGGCAACAAGAAGTTGACAGCAGAAGTTCCCTGAGAGCTGGCAAAGGTAATAACTGTCTCAAATTGTGTTTATATATAGTGTCGGCTCTGTGTTTAAACAATAAGGGAGTCATTTTGACCTCCCTTGGAATCCTATTGATAAGTTTTATTTGGAATATGAAAAGACATTCTGGTTTTACCATACTCCCTTTGAGTGTGACTTGATGTGCTAAGCAAAAGGAATCAAGTCTGACAGCAAATCGCTTATTTGAATCTGAAGGAGGCTGGAGCTTCTGCTTGAGACACTATCTCAAGGATGTGGCTTCCAATACACTTACTCTTGAGTTTCTGACCTGGGATGTTTAATATTTCATTTTAATAAGAAATCCCCTTACAGGGGCCTGAAACTCAAGAGCACCAGAAGGTACTGACCTACCAAGGTCATTTTGCTTAATCAGGGATGGCATCAGCTGCTCAGAACTTTCTTACCCAAGATCATGCTTTCCCAAGGATGGTTTACGTTCAATGCCTGCTTGAAACAAGAGTATGAAGGACTGGGTACTTCAGCTAATTTAGAACTCTGATGGGCTATTCTAAATCCAGCAGTCTCATGGAGACAGCCAAGGCATCACAGTCCAACTCCTCCCTCTGTCCAATCCTGCTTATCTTTCCTCCCTCCTGCGGCTGAGGGACCTCCATAACAAATGCCCTGCACCCTAAACTCCATTTCAAATCCTGCTTCCAGGAGAATTCAACCTGCAAAGAATCAGCAGACATGGGAGTGAACATACTCAAACCTCAAACCTCAGAGCACTGGGGAAATCACCATGAATAAGAGCCAGGCAAAGCCTTTATTTCTTGCAAACCACCCAACATTTTATCAGTCCAGGAGTGACCTCATAAAGATAGCATGAAACAGCTTTCCTCTCAGTGCAGGATCTAGCACACAAAGGTACTCTTTGGGGAGAAAATCATCCTGCACTACTATTTGCTTCCCAATAATAGTGCTGGGCAAGGAGAGGTCTCTCTCAAAACTTGTGGCCCCAAAATGGGGTAAGCACTGTGGCAGCTGGCACTTCTCAGCTCCCCTCATACTCCCCAACAGATGGTCCTAATGTGAAAACTCAGGGAGTTTCTTTGGATCTTTTATTTTATTCTTTATAAAAATAATGTAGAGAAAAAATAAACCTTTAATTTCAATAACATTTGCAAATCATATAAAGGGAAAACAAATTTCTCATGTGTTAAAGATCACAGTATAAAAGCTCATTAGTCTCTAAAGCTGTGCTATTCATTGAATAATATCAATAAATGGAAGTCATAGGCTTCTCCTACCTCTTGCAAAGGGCTGAAGACAAAGATATCTATTCTAAGGAAGACCTATATTTATTGAGTAAAGGCTCCTGCGCCATTACACACACACACACACACACAGGTTTTATATGTATGTAGACCTGTTAGCCATTTTTGGGAAGAAACAAATGGTGAGCATCCGTGATATTGAATGTTTTTGGTGAAAGATTTTGTGAGCACTCCTGTGTTCCAGGCTTTGCATAGCATGTCTTTTGTGACATTTTTCTTTCTGAAATGGTGTCTGGTGTTTTATTTCTCTCTTCTCTTTTGCCACTGTTTTTCAGGAAAGCTCAACTGTGTTTCTAACAGTTCAACCTGCATCTTCAGCTATTTCTTGCCTTTTTCTACAAAACAAGTTAACAAGATTTGCTAGAATTAAGTATCATCTTTTGTTTATCTTTTTTTTTTTTACCTCCCTAGCCTTAGACATTTATTTCTCTAGCTTATCCCACTAGATTTTGTCTTGTGAAGTATCCCATACTGAGAGATGTGATAGGGAATTTCTAAAGATGCCAAAGTCATCCACTGTTCAAAGTGGCAATGCCTTTATGTCTCTAACTGATAATCTTTCCAAGGCATGGTCCTTTATCAGAGCCAATCTAATCCACTCCTAAACTCATGTTATATATCCTGGCTCACCTGGAATATTTCATCATTCATGTGCCCTCTCTCTGGTCCTAATCCCACAACTGCCTAGGTATGCTATTGTTGGGCAAAGACATCAAACTCACTGGGTCCTACATTGCTTAGACATTATTTGAATACTTTATGCTGACTTTCCCAGTCTTTCCCTCTCAAATCCTCACTTTCTGGCCTGCCATGTTGACACAGTCCACAGAATGCAGTTGGTCTCCAGGTTCTCTGCCCAGGCTAGTAGGTGGCCGAGACCCCAACTCCCTCCTGAGGAGTCACCCCACAATGTTTTCAGATACCTTCCCTCTCCTTTGTTAAATATCTCTGGTTTTATCACCCCACCCCACCCCCACCCTCACTGATCTGACAAAAACAAAGAAATTTTCTCATTTAAAATATTCTCCTTAGGAGAAGTTAGACTGAGTGTAGCTTGTATTCACTTTTAAGTCTGAAGGCCTTGAGCTTTCCCAGCTTCTCCCTCCAGCCTCACAGAACATAGCTTCTGCTCCCCCCAGCTCCTGCCCTGATTGTGAGTCTAAAAACAGGTTAAGTTGCAGTGCCTCCCTAATTCTGAAACAGCCAACAATTGGCAGGTCATCAGTTTCCTAACTCTTGTTTTTGCACTAGCTTTATATTTTTCCTATTTTTTTCATATATATTTTTCATATATTTTTCATATATATTTCATATTTTCTCCATCTTCACCCAGGAAGGTTGTATATGAAGACAATGGTAGAGAGGAGTTAGAGAATGTGGAGACAATGCAGAAAGAAACCAGATTGCTCTCCACAAAACAGCCCAGAAGAAGAGAGCTGAGAGATTTCTAATAAGATTGCTGCCGGAAGCTGGAAAACAAGAAGGATGCAAAGCCTCCTCTATGTTTCCAGTCCCATGAGCTGCACATCCACCTGTCATCTCAGAAACCTGCACACCACATTCGACCCCTCCTTCCTCTCCAAACGGAAGAACCTATGGTTCCTACTTCTTTAACCACTGAGTATAAATTCTTGCAGGCAAGGCCCACCGATGAATACCAATGTCAATGGGCAGAAAACATTAATATGCAAGAAAAATTAGGAAAATGATATTTACATAGACTCAAAGTATCTCCTCCCCCCCACTAAAAAGGGGGAAATACAATGTAAAAAAACACACAACATAGAGAACACCTTAGCCTAGTGAGCAAGGTTCACATCAGCAGTTGAATACCCCCTGATTTCCCAGGCTGAGAATGGTCTATGTGATACTCTTCCTATGATCTTAACCTATCATGAGAATACATGGCACAGACCTCCAACTGAGAGACATTTCACAAACTACTTGACCAATAGTCTTCAAACTTTTCTGGGCAATAAAAAGTTTAGGAAATACTGAGGAACAGATTGGCAGAGATAGAAGAGACATGGGGACTAAATGCACCATGGAACCTGGATTGGCTCCTAGAATAGAAAATGGCATTAGTGGAAAAACTGTTGATATCTTAATAGTCTTTGGTTTAGCTAATAATACCATACCAATGTTAATTTTCTACTTTTGACCAATGCACCATAGTAATATAAGATGCTACTGTTAAAGGAAGTTGGATGAAATGTATACAAAAACTGTCTATGCTATCCTTGCAACTCTTCTGTAAATCAATTATTATTTCAAAATGAAAAGTAAGAAGAAATGCAAAAGTCCATTAGCTAGCTCTACCCCCCCCCCGCCCCCCCGTCACTAGAGTAAAACCTAAATTTTTTACTGTGGCAATGAGACCACTCATGAGCTTAGCTCCTTTTGCTATCTAACTGTCCAGATTCATGATGAAAGGCCTCCCTCCACCCCCACACATACACTCAAACTCCGTCCTATCCAAACTCACAAAGTTATGCACAGGCCCCCAAAGGCAGCACACACCTCATTCCCAGGGTGCCAGGCCTTCATTGCTCTTTCATGCTGAATTTTCTTTCTCAGCCAAACCTTTTTTCAAAACTTAAACATGCCATTTCTGCATAACTTTCCTAATCTCCCGCTTTCACCACAAGCTGAATCAGCTACTCCCTCCCTGTGTCCCCCAATCTCTAGACACCCTGTGCTCACTCTTCTTCATGGCCCCACTCCACCACCAACTAGACTCTGATGCCCAAAGACAGGTGTATACTTATCTTCATAGTCCTCACTCAATACAAAGTCTGGGTGTCTTAATTGGGGAAAAAGGTGTACTGGAGTGGAATAAACCTGTCTGGTTAATCAGAATCTGCAGACAGAGCCTTCGGGGTGTGTGTGTGTGTGTGGGGGGGTGGTAGTATGAGTCCTGGGAGGTGTTGCTCATCCATCACTGTCCAGGGTGTGGGACCTGCCAGCAGCCACCGGCAGAGTGCCAGCACCAAAGATCACATCTTTGGGTTCTATGAAAAACCAGTGTCTAAGCTAAAATGTATAACGATTATGAAGAAGGGTTTACCACTCCAAAGAATGAATTTTTTTTAAATCTATCTAAACTAACTGTTAATGAAATCAGGGTTACTGAACCATGAACAGGAATCAAAATTGTTCCTTATTAAATCAAGCCCTTTAATAGGGAGCACTTTCCATGGCCAGCTTGACTTAGTCCATGTATCTAAAAGTAATAAATCTGCATTATTTTATAAAAGTCTAATCTTCACATTTTTCAGTGTTTTGCTCCTTCATGCTCCTCTGCACCCCAGTAACAGCAGACTCTAGGCCACCACTACTGCCCGCACATGGGATGTGGGGATTCTGAAAGAAAGATGCCCGTCTTGTGATTTAGGATCCTCTCTCTTACATGATACCAGTACTTTTCCCAGACCTTGAGTTAACTGATGTGAGCACTTTTTGAGTCTTGCTTTTTAGGTCAGTGGAGATAAAAAAGATGTTTCTAGTATGTATGTTTTCATATTGATTTCTCACAATTCCCAAATAGAATTCAAACAGTAGTCCCTTGATAGGGCTAAGATCCCTCCCCACCCCATCCTCATCCCTGCTCTCAATGTACGGCACTTAATGTTTCATTCCATGGCTCTTACATACCGTATTTTTCGGACCATAAGACGCACTTTTTTCCCCCCAGAAGTGGGGGGAAAAAGTCCCTGCGTCTTATGGTCCAAATATAGCCTACACATGTACTTTAAAAAAAAAGGTTTTTTACTTGCCCGGCTCTGTGTGGTCTCTGTGTGCTTGCCCGGCTCTAAAATGGTTCTAAATGCTGCTGTTTACTTTACAGGGTTGATTACATGTGTTTATGACTGTGATGTTGGGTTTTAATGCACATAAAATATTTTAGGACACTATTTGTTTCAGAATCTTTTTTTCTTCATTTCCCTTCTCTAAAAACTGGTGCGTCTTATGGTCCGGTGCGTCTTATGGTCCGAAAAATACGGTAACTCTGCTCCTCCACCTTGGTATCGATTTCCTCACATTCACCTTCAATATTTGATCACAGAGATGAGAACAACCAAATACATAATGGCAGCTTTTGGAGCTAGACTCCAACTTGATTCTTTTTCCTGTTAGTACAGACAAATAAAAGGAGGGAGGGAAATAGCATTTATTTTTCAAAAGAAAACCTTACTGGATTTTTTTAAATGATGATTTTATTGAGTCTCTTTTCACAGGGAAACACTGAAAGGAGATGTATGAGCAACCCTCACTATCACCTTCCAGCTCCTTCTCTGACTCAGGACAGGTTAAGAGGTCAGCAGCAACTGGTCATCCCCTCTGGTTCTCTGCCAAGGAGAAGTGAGACAAGAGAAGACTGGAATAATTCTTCCCCCAAACCTCTTAGTGACCTGCAATAATGAGACCTTTTTCTACCCTCCTGGACACACACTATAAAACACAAACATGACCACAGCAGTACACCTATTTTGGCTTCAGTGGCCCTCTTGATTCTCCCACCAACATGGAAAGATCTATCAGTTTTTCAGATATGTTCAGGGCATACTTAACCAATGACTCATCCAGCCAATCAACTTCTCTTCCTGGCACTGGAACCCTGGGAAGCCTGGTGTGAGGCTGGGACCCCTCGCTCCTGAGTGAGGAACTCTGCAGCTGAGATACCCCTCCCGATTTTTAGCCTCCACACCTGGGTATGAGACCAGCCCATTCAGAGTCTCTGTCCCTCCTACCAGCCTCGTCGTGGCTTATTCTAGAATAATTAAATCCTTAATTATAGGACTTCTGTTTGGCTCAACCTCAAGTGGTTCTTACCTGCTGGTTGTTCTGTAGTTTGGTTATAATTTTGATGTGCTAATTGAGAAGAGGTGAATAGAACATTTACTTATTCTGCCATCTTGACTGAAAGCTCTTAATTCTTAACTAACTGAATTTCTTAAGTTTTTTTTTTAACTTGTTCAATTCTGAAATATTATAAAGAAAACCCAAACTGACATAATGTTGCTCAATCTACTCAAATCTCCTCTTCAGTTGAGATTATATCATGATTCAAAATGGACACAAGTTTTACCATCATTAATGCATAATCTTCTTCATAGTCATGTAAGCATTTTTGTTCCCTGGTTTTACGTTTTTAAATTGTATTAAAATGTCACCTTTAGTGCATGGTTCACAGAAACAAAATCCACTTCTCTCTAAAAATAAAGTTCAAACTATTTTAATCCTAAGGGCAAAATACCTAAATTTAGATTTGGCTTTTTGTAAGCTTTTTGCAGCATATTATTAGAATGCAATAGTTCATACTAAATTTCACATTAATTTAATCTGTTTGCTGAATACCATATTAACTTTAGATTTGGAGATCCTCTTCTGTTTTACTTGACTCTTTTAGTGAATTTTTTACTTTGTATAAACCAAATCTAATTTATCTAACAGCATCTATTTGGTGTTCCCTTTTATGTGTTCAAGAATGATCTGAAAGTCACATTTGTAAGAGATTCTATCTTTGGAAAGATCCAGAAAATATCATATGTATTTACTGCATTCATTGCTCTAAAATTGTTATCACCATGGGTATAATTGAGTCGTAATGCCTAGTAACAAATGGATTTTCAGCCAAAAATCTGGCTTTTACATTTTTCTCTTTACCAACATTTTTAGTGCTTTTTCCATAGGCACTCAACTATCTTTTAAATCAATGTCAAAACTAAAAGTTGTTCATCCTATGTTTTATTTAACTAAAAACCAATACACTTTACAATAAACTTAAAACTAATAACATAAATACTCATTTAGATGTCCCTATGCTCTTTATTCTGGTAGTTAACATTGCATATCATAAATATTAGTTGTTCAACAGAACATTTGTCCTTGGTGCAATTCGATTGAAATGAGTAATATTCACTTTTTTAAACATTTAGTGTAATTTTTTTAGTGTTCATTAAAATCTGGGTCTCATCTGAATATTCCATCCTTGATAATGTTTCTGTGCTTCATTTTTGTTTATATTCCAAGTTCAGTCACTCTATAATCTAATTTTGAAATAATTTCTCTAAAACTAGGAGATTTATATTGTTTTCTCTAAATATTGTACTAGTGGCATCACACACAAAAAAAGAACACATCATTCTGTTTGCTAAATATTGGACATCATTTTACTCTGATAAAGACATGTTCACGCGTCTTTCTTGAACACTATTGTTTGCTGTTCATTCAGACTTTTTCCATGGTGGTAATTACATGTGTGTTATGCTCTTATAATTAAGAAGTTTTATGTTCTTATATTTCAGAAGTTGAATGTTTCCAGCCACAGATACCATCATAGCCAACACTGACTAATAAAATTCGGGGGAAAGTTACCAAATGCTTTGCCTTTAAACCTAAAATATAATAGTTGGTTTCTATACCCATTTTTTCATTTGAAATAATTTTTTTTTGTAGAATACTAAATTTTCTGTCAGGCTTACTAAAGGAAAATCAGAATCATCCATTTAAATCAGTGAGTTTGCAAGAAAGTTCACACACTATCAAAACAATCTAATGAGATTTCATCTTTCTTGCCTAATTTCATGAATATCGTTTCTTTCACCTTCTAATAGCAGGCTGGATCTGAATCTGTTGCATCTAGCTATGGATTTGATAAAAATCACTCTTTCAATTCTTGTAAGTTGATTAAAAATTCAGTCTCCCTTTAGTGCTGAATGAAAAATAATTATATCTGACTTGTTCACATTTTATGTTTGGTGAGATTAATTCTCTTGCTCATTGTCATTATTTTTTCAATAATTTAATCTGACTATAACATTTAAAATATACTGTTTGTAAAGTTCATGTAATTCACACTTCACAGAAGGCTGCACAATTTTATTGTTTCCAGATTATTTTTAATTTAAGCAGCACTTCCTCTTTGAAGATTTTTTTTATTTCCTTTTCAACTTTTTCCATAGGAGGTCCACTTCCATATTTTCTATTTCTATTGAAAAAAAATTGACTTACATTAATTCTCTACGATCAAAGACAATCCTTTAGCTTATAACATATATATTTCAGATTAAAATTTATAATGAATTATAATTTAAATGCATAACTTTGAATATTTCTATCAAAAATATAAATTATGTACATGAAATATAGAAGTCTATAAACATATAAATGAAAATAATACCTAAAATCAGCCATTTAAAAATACTTTTTATGATTTTCTTTAGTTTTTTTTAACTAAAATACCTTTTAAAGTTAAATTAAACATAACTTGTAATTTATAAACTAAAAAAATTTAAATCAAAGTTATAAAGAGCTGTAATTATGTAAATTTTTAAAACTATAATTCAATCATAATAAATATTTTGTAGAAATAAAACTCTTCAGCATTCTTGTGCTAAAAACCTTCTGGATGCCAATGTGAAGAATTACCATCTAGTATAGCTAGACCTTCCTGAGCAGCTTCTACCTCACAGCTTCCACACTACAAAGTCTGAGTGACTTGCACCTCTCCCAGAATTCAGAGGCAGATGGGAAGAAGTTCCTCTTGGGGCCTGAAAGGTGTTAGCTGCAGGGTGGGAAGTCACAGGTTAAGGGCCATGCTGTGCCTGTGCCGAGAGACAGGTGCTTTGTGAGAGCGGTGTCCCCATGTCCCTAAATAAATGTGTGCTTGTCTATATTTGTTCTATGCACAACCCATTATAGGGATCTCCTGCTGAAGTCCAGAGGCAGCACTACCTACATGTATTCCCCTACAGAAGCACAGGCACAGGTGATAAGGGCCCATGTGCAGTGCTGCTCACGGAGCATGCCCACAGCCCAGATGTCCATTAGGAATAAGATAGTCACATAAAGTGGTGTTCATTCTTACAACATAATGCTAAACCACAAGTAAATTAAAGAACTACAACGACATGCAACAATGCAAATAAACATCACACATATAAAGTAATCAAGGAAACCAAACTCAAAAGAAAACATACTGATCTAAGCTGATGTCCATAAATGGTCCTGTCACCTCCTCTCATCTTGTGGTTCAAAGGACTGCAAAGAATAAGACATGGGAGTCCACTCTTGTAACCTGGAACCTGCCCTTCTTAAGAGCCAGTCGGATTCAGAGATCTTTTGCAATGATAATTCTGGACAAAAAATATTGGCATGTGTCACACCAATCCATTAGCAACTTTCATTAAGTAACCTTCAAACTCCCTTCTCTCCACTTTCCATAGAGGCTGGGAGAGCTGGGAATATGGAGTCCCACCCTAGAGCTGGCCTTGGTACTGAACCCCCAGAGGAAGGAACACTGACCTTTCCAATCTCCTTTGTTCTTAAAAATCTGTCAACTTAAATGTAAAACCCATCACTATAAAAAACTCTTAGAGAAAAACATAAATAGTAAACTCTTTGACATGTGTGTTAGCAATATTTTTTTGTATAGGTATTTTTTCTCCTTGGGTAACAGCAATAAAATAAAAAATAAACAATGATATTCTGGCAAACTTAAAAGCTTGTGAAGGAAGTGAAGGAAGCCATCAACAAAACAAAAATAAACTTACTGAATGGGAGAAGCTTTTTGCAAATGACATATCCAATAAGGGGGTTATATCCAAAAAATATAAAAACTCATATAACTCAATATAAAAAAAATTGAATAAAAATTGTGTAATATAAAAAAATTAAATAAAAATAGATATCTTTTCCAAAGAAGACCTGAAGATGCTCAATAGACATATGAAAATGTGATCAACATAATTAACTTTCAGGAAAACTCAAATATAAACCACAATGAGCACACCTGTCAAAATGGCAATAAATCAAAAAGATAATAAATAAAGTGTTGGTGAGGATGTGAAGAAAAAGGAGCCCTACTATACTGTTGTTGGGAACATAAATTAGTGCAGCCACTATGGAAAACAGTATGGAATTCCTCAAAAAATTAAAAATAAAACTACCATGCAACCCATCAATTATACTTCTGGATATTTATTCAAATAAAACAAAAATACTAATTCAAAAAGATATAGGCACCCCTATGTTCATTGTAGCATTATTGACAATAGCCAAGATATGGAAGCAACCTAGGTGTCTACCAATAAATAGATAAAGAACATGAGAAGGTGTGAGATTTTATATATATATATATATATATATATATATATATATATATATATATATTACTCAACAACAACAAAGAATTAAATCTTGCCATTTGCAACAATGTGGATGGTCTTAGATGGTATTATGCTACATGAAGTAGTCAGACAGAAAAAGACAACTACCATATGGTTTCACTTACATGTGAATGTTTAAAAAACACAGGAAACCATCTGATGGTTACCAGAGGGGAGAATATGGGGAGATGAGTGAAAAATGTAAAGGGGAATAAGAGATACAAACTTCCATTTATAAAATACAGAAGCCTTGGGCAAGTAATGTACTCAGAGGTAATATAGTCAATAACATCATAATAATTTTGTATGGTGACAGGTGGTTACTAAACTTATCATGGTAATCGCATCATAATTGTCGAATTCTTCCGACGTACATCTAAAATTAATGTAATGTTGTATGTCAACTATACTTCAATAAAAATATCTAACAGCTTTTGGTGAGTTTTCTACCATATTACTTTTAAATTTATTGTAAATAGGTAATCATAGTGAAATATAAAAAAATCTTACTCATATTTTTAGTGGAACAAAACATCACACATCAATTATGAGGAAAGGCAGGTGCGGGTGAGGGGGAAGGAATCAACCAATGAACTTGTATGCATATATTCATAACCTATGGACACAATGGGGTGATGAGTGCCTGGGGTGGGGTGTAGAGGTGGGCTGGAAGAAGTCAATGGGAGGGAGGAAGGGGACATATGTAATACTTTCAACAATAAAGATTTGTTAAATCAATAATTAATCAATATGATAGCCAGCTTTCTAATAGACCAAGTGCTCTGATAATCCCAAGTGGATACCAATAATGAGGCTCTGAGGAGGGTTTAGCTCAAAATCTCACAATCCTATCATAGTCAGGATACATAGATACTGTTTTTAGAGAGTGTGTAGCTAAATTCATAGACCAACATCCCAGCAGAGGTATTCAATCACATCAGATGAATTCAAATTCTCCAAAGTGCCATTAGCTGATAAGCTCTGCACTCCTTATAAATGAGTGCAGTGAACAACCACCTTTGGGTGGTAGTGGTGAAATTGTGTATTATATTTCCACTCAGAAAATTTCTAATAAGTAGAAAACTTGACATACTAGTAAACAAACCACATTTCAATCTTAATAGACTATCTAGCATTATTGATTTTTATTGTAATTCTCACTATCTTTCTTGATTTCTCAATATCTGTTCATGGCATTTGGAGAACATTTCCAAACCCCGCCCCCAGTAGCTAATTTAATACCTATGAATTCCTCATGGGTATTACAGAAAGACTGTGCAGCATAGGGGATTAAGTACTTTACATTTTATTACAAAGCTATGGGCTCAAAAAATATAAAGGTCTTATTATCTGAAGAATACTTTCCCTATTTAAAACTCAGAAGATATAATGAATTCTTTTAAGGATAAAATTATTATGTTACACATGTCCCATCAATAAAATAATGTGTTTAAATACAATTCAAAGATTTAAAAGTCAAGAAAATTGAGAAAAGCATTCTACTTTCAGTATAATGCTTTCTGTATTTATAGAAACCCCTTTTAATGGAATTATTATTCACATAATTTTGGGGTTTTTTTCATTACTGTTCACTAACATTTTCCTAATTATAAGTACTGTTCTTGCTCTTTTGTATTAGTTAAAAACCACCCCTCAGAGGAACTCAAAGTAAATGAGTTTAATTAAAATTAATCTTTACAATACCCACTGAGGTAAAAATAAAAGTGGGCATGGTGCTCCATTTGTATGTAAGACTGCATATCCACTAGAAGAACCCCATGTGAAGACTGTGGTGTTAGCAAGATGGAAGTGTCAAGATCTTTGTGTTCCTGGATACTTATTAGTTGCTGTATCAATGTTTCTTGGTTACATGTTTTCAATTTATTGGTAAGCATGCATTAACCCCTGGGGTGACATTCAATCAATACTCTCACACATCACCTCCAGAGCCATGCACTGGACTAACCTTGCTCATTGGCATCAAGGTGAGGCCAGGAGGAAGGGAAAGAAAAGAGAGGGATGAAGGAGGAGGAGGAGAATGAGGAGAAAGAGAGAGATGAAGAGGTTGAGAAGGAGGAAAAAGACTGGAAGAAGAGGAGAAGGGGAAGACCAGAAGGAGGAGGAGGATGGGACAGGAGGAGAAGGAGAGCTACAATTTCATCCTGCCCATTTTCAGGACAGTTCCAAAAGCCCAATCCAAGAAAATAGTTTGCTTTAAAGGCTGTTCTCTCAATGGAAATGGAGAAATGTTTTATATCAGTGTTTCTTACTTCTTCATCAAGTCATCATTTACTTAAATGATAATGACAAGCAAGATCAATTTTTAAGAGCCAGAAACATTTAGAGCATCCAAAGGCAAATGTGGCCACTCTTGGTATCTTGTGTCATCTCTTTTTTAAATCCTTTTTATGGTATAATATATATAAAAGTAAACAAAAGAGTGTACAAACAAAAAGCAAAACCTTAATAAAATGTCATAAATTAAACATCAGTGTAACCACTATCTAGGTTAAGAAATAACTCTAGGATCTCCTTCGTAGCATATGTAAAGTTGAATATTAAAAGAAACAAATGTTTACATCTTCTTCTTTTTCAAGAATATCTTGGTATAGTTTCCATATAAATTTTAGTATCAGTTTCTCAAGTTAAACACACACACACACACACACACACACACACACACACACATACACACACCATGTTGGCATTTCAACTGTGATTGCATTGAATCCCATAGATCAGTTTGGAAGAGGTGATATGCCTATAATATTGAGTCATTGCATCTATAAAAACATGGAAACCCTTCCATTTATTGCTTTAAATTCCACTTCATTATTATTAACCAATGTCACCCAAAAAAATTTAGCTTAGAAAAATAGTCTTCTGCATAAAGTTTTATACATGGTTTCTTTTTTTTCTTTTGCTATTTAAAATATATTTTAATTTAATTTTCTAACTGCATGTTGCTTATATAAAACAATGTTTTTTTTAATTTGTATACATTAATTTAACATACTGGCTACCTTTACTGTAAATTCCAACAATCTATTTATTTACATTGTAATACCTTATCTGTGTGGAAAGCTTTTCTTACTTTCTCTAATCTTCATACTTTTAAAATCCTTTTTATTATACTATTTTTCATATAGTTACTAAAATTCAAATGCAATAGTGTATATTAAATCTCTAATGCATCACCTTGATAAGAAAGCATGCAACGATATTAATAAATGAATATCAATGAGTGGCAGCTCACTTGGCCAGTCCTCTTTTCATGAGGCCAGTCATACATTGGCTGGTACCGTCCCCATGAAGCCCAGTGAGCTTCACACTGCTCCAGAGGCAGCAGCTATTCTGCCAACACCAGGAAACTATAATGCAAAAAGTGATCCCCATTTTCTTGTGTTGTAATAATGGGAAGCAACCCCCTAACATTACCTGGTACATTATAATTTGAGAAGGCTACACAAAGTTACCACCCTTGTCATCCAAAGGAGGTGCCATCTCACACCAACAGCATGACTTGGGTGCCATATCAAAGAGGATTTATTGGGAAAACTGAGAAAATGGGAATGGTGTACTCCAAGCTCTCATTACTGCAGAAGGGTGTGTGCTTATCACGAAGTAGGCAGGGACCTCACCCTTAGAACACTTCAGGGACTTACCAGCAAGTTAAGAGGATAGAGCATGGAGACAGGAAATGTCTTCCTTCTGTGCAATACAGCTTGCCCTTCTTTTGTCTCATCTTTGTCTTTTCTGGCTGAATAGTGTTTGCCTTGAGTTTATGTTGACTTGAATCTTTAAGCTGCACTTACTGAAAATGCAATGCCACGGTTGATTTCACGCCAAGTAAAATTTTTTTTATAACTCTATCTTACTGTGCTGCTGAATTAGAGAGCTGTGCAGCTTCCCTAATTAAGAAATTTACCCCATAAAGGCCTTATTTATAACTTTTCTAGAATCCTTTGAACTTAAATTCCAGCACAATGTTAGAATCCAATTCTTCAATGTTGAAATATTAGAGTAATAATGAACTTTTAAAACTTCTGTTGACCCAAAGGTGGATTTCCTCATAGTGATACGTGTAGTTATTTGTCCTGGACAAATAATTTTGCAAAGTGGGGGATGATCCCGTGTTAAAAAACAATTTTAGTTCCAGAGCCTCAAGAACACCCCTTGGCTCAGGAAGCTTATGCTTCAGGGAGCTGAAAACATCCAAACACATCAATGGGGCTCAGTGTCAGAGTCCCAGATCCTCAGTGCTCACTTAGAAGCAAAACCAAGCTCCAATAATAATGCTGACATGTGAGCCTCAGGACTAAATCACAGGAATGCTTCCAGGCAGCTTTTCCAGCTGCTCTTCCCTGCAAGCAGGCATCCTCAGAGGCTGGCTTCAGTCTGGCCTCTCAGCCAGCTCACATTTAAATCTTTCAATTTTCCCAAATACGTCTTAAGAAGAATTTTAAAAATAGGATTATTTTCTAGCATTATTTTTTATTCAATAAGTGTAAATAAAAATATATGATAATAATTAGAAATTAATGATGATACAATGTTGATCATTAAGCTTATTAGGGGAAAGTGTTTTCAAAGTTTTCTAAGAGGCCACTGCCTTTCTGAGATGAAAGTGACTTGGTGCCTCATGTTGAAAGCAAAGGTTGAATGGAGTTGTTATTTCAAGCTAAAAGGGAGAGTGTTCTTAGTAGGTAGCTCAGATTGTTCCCTGCACCTTTCAAACTAATTGTAGTTGAATAAAAATGGTATAATTTGGGTAGCTTTCACAAGACTGTTTTGGAAAAAGAGAATTGTGTTTAGGAAAACATAATGATTAGCTACTTGGAAGAAATGTAGGATCTTGAGGAGAAAGTCATTAGGGGGGTGTAGTAGACCTGAGCAGGAAGTTGGTGCCAAGAACAGGAAAATGACAGGGGAAAAAAATAAGAAAAATTGGACCTTGGAAACAACATGGCAGATGATGGGGAATACATTGAAGAAATGGAGAGGAGCTTTTGTGAATAGAACAATCTGTAATTAAGTCTGCACTGATATAATACGAACTCTATCATGTTTCTCAAAGTTACCATAAAGTGTTCTACATATTTAAATGTGTGGGTGAGTGATGTCAGGTAGTGAAAGTGATTGCAGTAGTGATGGTGACAATGATGATAATGGTGGTGATGGTGATGATAATGATAATAATGATGGTGATGGAGATGCTGGTAATAATAATGATAGTGATAATGATGATGGTGGTGATAATAATGATATTGATAATGATGACAAAGAGACTACTCAAAAAGACAAAGAGAATATTCAAAGCCAAATTGATCTTGAATCTAGGGAACTTACAGTCTTCTTATGAAAAATGAGAGTTCACTTCCTAGTGGAAATATGCCTACAAAGTCACAAAGTGAGTCTTGGGCCTCAGATGTGGGGCCAGTTGCCTGTAGAAAGAGATTGGAGCAGAAATCACTACAACTGTTAATGCAGTACTTAGTGTAAGCAGTGTGTAGGAACATACTACTCACTGTCTAATAAAGACTACTGTCTTAGAGAAAGCAAAGAAGAGGCAGAAAGAAAGGAAATGGCATAGGAGGAGAGGTGCAGATGGCAAGTGGAGAGGTACTCTGGAGCTGTTTGAACTTGAGTGTGAAGAACCAAAAAGATGGAACATAGCCACATCACATTTATCTGGAGCTCTGCCTTCCTCTCCTCTCCCCACTCAGAATCCTCATCAGCCTGCCTCCTCTCCTTCAATCTCCATAGAAGTCTGCCTGCAACTTTCAATAGACCTTTGCACCACCAAGGTGCCAACCACTCGGATTGCCAGACAAAATACAGAGCATCCAGTTAAATTTGGATTTCAGATAACCAACCAATATTTTTACATATTAAAAATATTGGTTATTTATCTGAAATCCAAATTTGAAGTATTGAATGTCCCATTCAATACTTGGTAAATTTACATTTATAATGTAAATTATAATGGGCATTCTATATTTTCATTTGCTAAATCTGTAAACCTTCCCTTTACCAAAACAAAACTCTATCAACTATTCATTAATCTAGGAGAGGAAAGAGAAGATCAAATTCCCTGTATTTTTCCACAAACTCAGATTCTCAAATATTGGTACTGGAAAAGAAAGACAGGACAGATTGGATGATCAGCCTGATTCTTGTGTGGTTAGGGCCATCTCAAGATATCTGTGGGCAGTTATTTCATAAGTTGCTACATCTGCATGGGAGCAAGGGAGGGTGAGCTAATCTTAGATAAACAACTTTTATTCATTCATTCAGGCACTCCCCTTGGTCAGACAACATGCTAGGCTCAGGGGCTTCCCCTGAAAATAACAACAAACTCTAACTTCATGGATGTGGCACCTATATACTGACTTATGTCCCCTAAAAATTCATTTGTTGACATTCTAACCCCCAATACCTCAGAATGCAACCTTATTTGGAAACAAGGTCTTTCTGAGGTAATCCAGTTAAAATGAATTAGTTAACTTGGGTCTTAATTCAGTATAGCTGGTGTCCTTTTTTTTTAAAAAAAAAAAGGGGGGGGGGAGGGGAGGGATGGGATAAAAGAGACAGACAAGCACACAGAGAAGACCATGTGGAGACACAGAGAAGTGCTATGTGAAGACAAGAGCTGCAGTGACACATCTACAAGTCCCAGGGAACACCTGATTCTGCTAGAAGCCAGGGAAGAAGCCTGGAGCAGACCCCCTCCCTAGAACCTTCAGAGGGTATTTGGCCTTGTTGACACCTTGATTTCAGATTTCTAGACTCCATAACCATGAGACAACAAATGTTTGTAGTTCTTAGCCCCCAGTTTATGGTACTTTATTATGACAACCCTAGGAATGAATATGCACATTAACAAAATAAAACAAAATGAGTGTCAAATTATCCTCCTAGTGCCAAGCATTAAGAAGGAGGCTGTGCAGTGCTGTGAAGGACAATACCAGAAAGCCTTTCCTGGTCAGAAGATTCAGAGACACCTCCCTGAGGAAGCCACACTTGTCTTGGGATGACCTGTCCCCCTCCACACTGTGAAAGTGGGTCAGCAGGTGTCATTCTCCATCTGAAAATCCAGGACTTGACGTATGTGGGGGAGGTCAGATTCACTCATCAGCAAAAATCTTCCCAGAAGCAATCTGCTCAGCGATAAGATCTATAAATACACCACTGCTGAAATTAAGGTATCCCCTCAAAATCTCATCAGGAAGCAAGCGACGCAAATGGAGCTAATAAAGATGAAATGCAATCTTAAAACCTAACGCATGGTGCTGCAATTGAAGCAGGCTTTAGTGAATGATGGCAATAGTTTAAAAGAAGCGGGGAGGGAGGTGTGCTCCTCCAGCCCTGTGGGGGGATGGATGCTGGGATTTCAGATGTCCCCTCCCAGGTGTTTTTCTGAAAATAGCCCCAGAGTTGAAAAGGACACTGTATCTTGCTACCCCAGCACATTGGGAACATCCCTTAAGAATATCCAGCCCTCCTTGCTCCAATTTTATGCTCACTAAGCAACCTTCTGAGTTGTAATTTGCTGTCCTGACTAGGTGACTTTTTTCCAGGCCCTGAGCCAGGACTATTCTCAGAACCAGGGTTCAGGCTGCAATGGTACAGAGCCATTGGAGGCCAGTACTCTGATACCAGAAAGGGCCATGAAAGCCAAAGGGGGGAAGGAGGACTGAGTCAATTATGGAGAGCAGTGAAGTCCGAGTATCACACAGGACACCGAGGTCCAGGCAGCACAGCTGGCAGCCATGGGGGAGGTTCATCTAGTATTCCCTGGGCATGTAAAGGGGCCCATGGAGTGTAGGGGAGCAGGGAAGAAGCCCTAGGAGATGAGTTGGGAGTCTTGGCAGCGGAAACATCAATAAGTCTTCTGGGAGCAGCCTGGCAGTTCTCCACAGACATCACTAACCACAGGGCCACATCCTTCTAGAAAGACAACGGCCTTGCCTCCTGTCAGCTTTTAGGAGGCAAGGCCGTTGTCTTTAGTCTAGAAGGATGTGGCCCTGTGGTTAGTTGTGTCTTTGGAGAGCTGCCAGGCTGCTCCCAGAAGACTTATTGATGTCTCCGCTGCCAAGACTCCTTTGGTGCCAAGACTTCCGGTTCTAACACTAGCACTATGCATTTCTTAGAGTTCGGGTATGTTGCACAACCATTGATAATTGGGTGAAGAGGGAGACCGGTTTCAGGTTACTTTCCTTTGCATGTGTTTTCTTTTCCATAAGCCAAGCCCCATTGATGTTGGCAGTAAGTACAGTTGGTGGAAAGTATTTCACAAGTCAAAGCTAATCAGGAACTATTCTACAACACCCAGTGGAAAACTCTGACTTATTGAAAAATCTTGTCCAATTATAGATAAGGTAGTTGTGTTAATTAGCAACATAGTGAGTTTGAAATGTGTGGTCACAAACTTGGAAGACCAAAAATGGGGGAGTTCTAGTTCTATGATGGACATCCATTGAATTTAAACTTCTTTTAGACCAATTATGTAGCCCCTTCCACCCACCTCATTCACCCACATTTTCTTCATTCATGGTGTCAGAGAAGAGGGGCAGTTTGCTCTGTGGCTTTTCTGTGTCTTGCTGGTGTCCATGGAAGAGCATCTGATCCCATGTGTGCCTTCTGCAGCAAGGGCAGATGTGTTCAGAGCTGCTCCCACCCAACTCAGGCTCCCTCTTCAGGACTCCCATAGCCTCTGCTGCTCCACCTGATCCACATGCTTGATATGGGTCATTCTCCATCAGCACCTGTGTCTCCCTGGTGTAGGGTATATTGTTGGTGAATTTCAAGTGTTCAACTGTGCCAATATCAGGTCTTGAGAGCCGACTGGGTGTCTGCTGGAAGAGCACACTTCATCCATCTCTGCTTAGCCCTGCCTGTTCAATGGTGGTTGCCCCACATTGATAAGGGACCCCTCCTTCTCTCTATGAGCTCTCTGTCTCCCATCTCCACAGAGGCTTTTCTCCATATTTTTAGCTACACAGCAGCTCAGTATTTTGGAAATAGTATGCAAAGGGTTAGGCAGTGGGAAAAGCTGATAAGGGTCCTGGTTCCCTTCTTTTAGTCCCTTCCAATCTCCCTTCAGTCCTGGGAGGCTCCTGCCCTTTCTCTGAGAAGGGCAACTGCTCTTGTCTCCCCCACACTCCTCCCTTTCATGGCTTACAGTGTAGCCTTTATTGAAGACCAACATTGGACATTCAAAATCCAAAATACACAAATACATGAATATGCAGTATTTAGCAGTATGTTTCCCTCTACTCAGAATCTCTTGTATTTAACACTAGAGCTCTCAAGACCATTAGGGGATACAAAGCCAAGAATATAAATGTGTCCTTCGCCGGCACCGGTTTGGCTCAGTGGATAGAGCGTCAGCCTGTGGACTGAAAGGTCCTGGGTTCGATTCCGGTCAAGGGCATGTACCTTGCTTGCGGGCACATCCCCAGTAGGGGGTGTGCAAGAGGCAGCTGGTCGATGATTCTCTCTCATCAATGTTTCTAACTCTCTATCCCTCTCTCTTCCTCTCTGTGAAAAATCAATAAAATATATTTTAAAAAATAATAATAAAAAAATAAATGTGTCCTTCGTGCCTGAGGCAATGAGCCTCTGCATTCAGGTTAATATAGAAGAATTACTGAGTGAAAGGGAATGACAAGAACAAAATTGTATCAGGATCTGAGGATGGAAGCTCATATTTGACAAGAATGAGGAACGGGGTTCAGGAAGATGTGGGTTTTATTCCTTGGTGTGAAACTGGTGTGACGCCCAATGTCTGAGCCAGAGATGGACAGACTGGAGCTGCTGCTGCTGCTGCTGTTGGTATCACATCCATCCCCCACATATTTACCCCCCTCCCCAGGATGAGAAAATGGGAGATTTAAAGAGAATCCCTTAAGAAGACTGGCTGCCACTGCCTCTTTCAGCCCAGAAATGCAACATCACCACCTCAACCTCCTTCTTTTCCCCCCGCCCCACATAGTCACAGCAAGACCACCCCTTAGCCCACACTTTCATTTCATTTATTCCTTATTCCTTTGTGATTTGCCACCCAACTGACAGCAGTGAGGAGACCAGATCCTTAAACCCTGTGCTTTAAACAAAGATTTTTGGCCAGAGCAACCTTCTGACAGAGGGACCCTTATCAGCCTTTCCCACTGCCTAACCCTTTGCATACTACTTCCAAAAATACTGAGCTGCTGTGCAGTTAAAAATACGGAGACATTTTTATAGAGAAACAGAGAGGTGAATGGACAGTTCCATTTGAAATAATGAAACCACGAGAACACTTTGCTGATCAGGACTAATGCAATCTCAGTGGCCAGGAGGGGATTATGCTTGATAAAATGGCAGAGGAAAAATGACTTAGTACTGTCCTCTCAGAGCCCCCAGCAATCACTATGATGGGCTCACCCAGACCTCCATGACCTGGGCAGACACTTTCTTAAATTAAAAGGTGACTTTTATGTGGAGAGTCACTTGGCAGCCATGTAGAACTCAGGTCTGGCTCTCTTGAATTATTTTCCCCTTTGGGTTGTGACCCACATATAGAAACTGGTGAAACTTGAGAAAATGCAAGACCAGCACTTTCACGTTTATGTATGGACTTTTCACTGGGAGCTTAAAACCCCATAACCTTGAAAATATTTCCAGGTGCTACATTTTCCTGGCCTCCCCCAGACCCTCAGCTACACATCTCTGTAATCCCAGTAAATGACAGATTTGCCACGGTGAAGTCATAGCTATTGACTTCATTATTGTTCTATATTTACAACCTCGTGATTTATTCCTCCCATATTCATAGAAAGAATAAAGCCATTTCAATATCGCTATAAATTCTCTTGCCTGCATAGAGGGGCCTATAATCTCGTCACTTCCATCTGTTCTTTCTCCCAAGATGCTAACAAAATAATTTTCTGCCTTAAAGAAATAACTTCAGAGGAAATGAAAGCCCTGAGTAAATTCAAAAGCCTATTTAATTATTTTGTATTTTTGCCATAAAGATCTCAAAGTTGCGCTTAGTTGGTTTCAGGGATTGTGAGCAGTTCTTAATTCTAACATCCTAGAAGAGGAGGTGGATGCCTGCTGAGGACCTATGCATCTCCATTCTTCCCCAAGCTCAGGAGCTCATTCTGCACCAGAGTTCCTAAATTCTCCAATGAGGGGCAGTGGCATGTCAGCTACTACAGTGAACTCTGGAAGAACGAAGACTCAAGAGAGAGAAGAACCAATGGAAGCACAGAAAACTGAACCTCTCACCCCTGGAACCCTCCACCCATAGACGAAGGAGATGTTTTGACCAAGAGGATAATCCAAAGAGTGTCCTTTTTTTTCTTCTTCTTCTTTTTAAAAATAGCTTTTTTAATCCTCGCCCCAGGATACATTTCACTGATCTTTTAGAGAGGGAGGGAGAGAGAAAGAGAGAAGCATTCATGTGAAAGAGAAACATCAATTAGTTGCCTCCCATATGCACCCTGACCAGGATACTCAATCTAAGTATGTGTCCTAACCAAGAAACAAACCACAACCATTTGGTATACCAGACACATTCTAAACAACTGAGCCACCCAGACAGGGCTAAATTGTACATATTTTAAGCTTATAATTTGATGTTAGAATATGGAAACACCGTATTATCACCATAATCAAAATAATAAATATATCCATTATCCCATAGTTTATTTTCTTACTGAATTTATTGAGGTGACATTGGTTACCAAAAACATGCAGGATTCAAGTGTACGACTCACACCATCTCACACAGCATCATGCACCCACCATGAAAAGCAGTCTCTTTCCTTCCCCATTTATCCCCCCCCCCCTTTGCCCACTTCCACCTGCCCAACCCCCTATCCCTGTATCACCAAACTGTTGTCTGTGTCTATGTGTACTCTCATACTTCACCCTCAATTCCTCAGCCAAGGGCACACAAATATCCAGATGCAGGAGTAAGAAGGCAGTTCTTGGTAACTGTGCCTCAGTAGAAATCTAATGGTTCTTCCAGAGACCAGCATGTGTTTGTGTCTTACTTAAAGTTGTTCCCATTTCTTATTTTTCTGTAACACTCTTATACTTCCTTTTCTACCTAACACATTGCCTGCATTCGCTTTTAGTTCCACCCAGCCAGGTGAGCATCATCCCATACACCAAAAAGGTTGTGGTTCAATTTTTGCTCAGGGCACATACCTAGGCTGCAGGTTCCTTATCCAGTCAAGGTACATACAAGAGACAATTGATCCATGTTTCTTTCTCCCATATCTCTCCCCCCGCCCTCTTTTTCTCTCCCTCTCTCATTGCAGTGATGGAAGGGGGTGTTCTCTTTATTTAGGATGTTCCTTTTTTAGCCAAACCAGAGATGACAACTTCCTCAGCTCCTATGGAGTCCCAATAGACAAAAATAAAATATTCTAAATATAGTGCATGTCTTCCTTACAGATGGTAGTGTTCATCCAGGATGGAATTGATCAGGATGGATAAGAGCAGTACAAAAATAGACATACAGAAAGCCAAGAGCAATAATGGGAGACCAATATACAACTGCCACTCCACTCCATTCATGCAAGAGACAGCAGTGCACTCCAGGTGACAGGACAGTCTGTGTAGCCTGCACAGTTGCACTGGGTGCCCCACTCCTCCTGAAAGGTGACTATTGCAGGGTGACTCAATTATTTATAAACATTTCAAGGATAATTCGCATTTCCCTTTCACTTCATCGCACAGAAAGACAGGCAAGTGCACACATCTGTCTCTTTAATGTAGAGAGGTAGCTCACACCTGGGGAAAGAAACACACCCCAAGGAAGACCACCCTCACCCTGATTATTGATAGCTGGTGGTTGCCAAGTTTTCTGTCTTCAGAATAGATCAATTTCAGTTGACTCATGAGCATGCCTTTTCTGACAGAGCTGTTTTTATTAATACATCTTTAAAGCATCCCAAGTGGGATAGAGAGCATTACACCATCAAGTACCTTACTAAAATTAAGCCTTTGGCAGGAGAAAATGTCCCATTATTGGCCTGAACACGTACAATTTACAATAGTGTTTCTTCAGTGGCCAGAAGTTTCTCCCATTTTTTTTCCTATCTCCCTTCCTCTATTTTCTTATAAATATAATAAAGTGTTTTTACAACTTTTCTATTGCTTGGCTGGGGGGGAAACTTGGCTCATTTACTAAGTTGATTTCTCCCAAGGTTGTACAATTTCTTTTTGTTTATGAACAATTTTTGTCCACAAGGATGGCAGCAAATATTGGTTACAATGTAATCAGATGGATAGAGCCAGGGGTAGAAAAATAAATCCTTTGAATTATCATCACAGTTTCCTCATAGGCCTTGTGATTGGAAGCAATTTGTGAGTGTGTCATGGCTAAAGGTCAAACTAATCTGTAGTAAAGAAAAAGAAATAGAAAATTCAGAAACTGCATCTCTGCATTACTGTTGCCTCCCCAATTGAATTGTGAAAATAAATGACTTCTCCCCAAGTACACAGAGTCCTCCCTTGTTGAATGAATGTTGACTGATTTTTACTACATATGCTGTATTAGTCAGCTCATAACAAATACCACAGACTGGGTGACAAAAAGAACAGACATTTAGTTCTCAAAAATCTAAAAACTGGGAAGACCAAGGTCAGGGCCCTCTCCTTGGCTTGTACACAGCTGCCTCCCCATGTCCTCACATAGCCTTTCCATGGTGTATGCCTATGGAGAGAAACACTATGCTTTCTTTTCTCTTCTCATAAGGCCACTAATCCCACAGATTAGGACCCTACCCTATGACTTCATTTAAACGTAATTACCTCCTAAAAGTTTTATTGCCAAATATATTGACTGAGAGGTTAGAGCTTCAACCTAAAAATTTTGGGGGACACAATTCAGTTCATAGCATATGGCCACTCTGTAAAATAATGCCCAGAACTTTGAGGTCAATAGCTTAAAAATTGTATATAATATATAGACTAAGTAGCCAGATTATTATGATCTCTGAATGCATAATAATCTAGCCACTCAGTGATTATTATATAATAAAAGGCTAATATGTAAACTGTCCCCTCAACCAAGAGTTCTACTAGCAGGCAGGCGGGTTAACTGTCCATGTCCCCTTCCTCTGGCCAAGCTGGCCGGATCTCACCCCATGCACGAATTCGTGCACCAGGCCCCTAATATATATTAATGCATTCTTACCTGGTTCTAATGTGTTCAGAGATCATAAAAACCTGGCCACTCAGTGAATATTACATATATATTATATGTATATAATAATATGTATCATTTATTATGTATAATATATATTACATATATATTATTTATATAATTATATATACTTATAATTTATATTTATATATATTGTACATACACATGTGCAGATGATATAGATATAAATGGCATAGATATAGATAGTATAGCCATATAGATATATAAATACAGAGAACATAGTTATAGATATAAAGAATATAGATTTTTAAATATAGATATATGACAAGAAGGTAAAAAACATACAAAACCATGGGGATTTCATGAAAGATGAGTTGGGTATATAATATATAGGGTGGCATCATTATAGGCAAACAAAAGAAGGCATTGAGCCTTCTAAATGGCTTTTAGGAATCAATAGGATTTCAAGAGGCAGGACTGAGGTGGGGTGGAGGTGACATCCAGGTGCTGCTCAAGGTACCCAGGTAGATGAATACATACCCAGGTGTGAGAGGAAGTGTAGAGTCACTGTGAGGGAAGTCCTGAGATCAGGTGGGTGGGAGCATTAGTACTCTTGAGTTTAAAGCTAAGGATTTGAGGAACAACCATTTCAATGTAGATAATTATCACAATCCTGGGGGAGGGGGAGTATATGTAATCAAAAGGGTGCTTTGAGGTCATTGGTCTCCCAGAAGACAGGAGAATGGACTGGAAGTGGGCACCCCAGAACTACTCTAGCAACCAGCTAAGAGGGGAGGTGGGCAAAAGCAAGGGTGACATAGGCAAACACTTTCGTTGATATAGCTTTATGTTTGAGCTCAGAACTTACATTTCACACCAAGGTGGTGTCTGATTCATAATAAAAGTATGTTTTTCATGCACTGAACTGCTGATCCAGTTCAAAATCTTTCTGAAACTGATCACGTGAGGTTAGAAGAACAAACAGAAATATAGTTTAAGTATATGAAGTTTTTCTTTGTGCTGAAAATCAGAGGTAATTAAATATTTAGTTGTAGCCAATCCATGATATGGATTTTTGGACCATATAAATGAAAATTTATGAATCTATACAAAATCAAAATGAATGACTGTGCAGGGAATGCTAAGTATAGTTACTAATGTACTATGTTATCCTAATGTTTTCCCATCAAAAGTGAGAGTGAAAAGAGTTTGTTTGTTTTTTTAAATATATTTTATTGATTTTTTTTTTTACAGAGAGAAAAAGAGAGGGATAGAGAGTTAGAAACATCAATAAGAGAGAATCATCAATCAACTGCCTCATGCACAACCCATACTGGGGATGTGCCCTCAACCAAGGTATATGTCCTTGACCAGAATCGAACCTGGGACCTTTTAGTACTCAGGCCGACGCTCTATCCACTGAGCCAAACCCGTTACAGCTAAAAAGAGTTTTTATTTATGTAATCACAATGTTTATAAAAGGCATGTTTTAATCTTCTTAAGTGTAGTAGGTAGGTAGATAGGCATGAGCAGAGGAGGGACGATAGGCCAGGTGCAGAGGGTCACTAGGGTGGATACCCCAGGTGCCTATCCACATGCAAAACTACAAGCCCTTGCATGACCACTCCCATAAGCATTAACCCCAGCAGGTGACATCTATCAATAGGTCTCAGCTGTGTTTCAGCTCCAGGCCCAGAAAAAAAAAATCAGGCAGAGAGACACCATGGCTGGCATCAGGACCAGCTTCCATGATGCCTGGTGCCAGCCAGTCAGTGGAGACCATGACACTGAGGGGACACAATTGGAAAGTTGATGACTATTCTATTGAGATTTTCCCCTGAGACCTCCAGATAAAAGCCCTAAGACATGTTCTTCCTCTCTTTTTCTGAAGGACATCCACGATTTCCCTCCCTCTTTTAACTCTCAAGGTGCTTATCTACCTCTCTCCTAAGCTCCAAGGACCCTTCTGTATCTCGTTTCCTGAGCCCATTTCTTTTACAGCTCACTGCTTCTACCTCTGTGACTTTCTCAATGAACTTTCTCTTGTAATTTGAATCTTGGCTCTGAATTCTTTCTTAGCCAGAACAAGTACCGAGGTTGCTGAATGGAAGACACACCTGATACTATTTTACTGCCAACATTAAATATTTCACAATTCACCCAATAGAAATGAAAAATAGAAGTGCTTTCTCAGGACTTTTGGAATACTAGTGTATCAAAAGCTATTATTCAGATGTGATTTCTACTGAAATTTTAGAAACACACAGGCTGATTAAGAATGAGAGACCCCTATAATAATGGCAGCTCGATTGTTCATCCTGCCACATGCAGAGTAAATGAAGCAGACCACTATTATTAGGTTTTGTTTCACAATAAGGAGAGAATAGTTGGTGGAAGGGAAATTGATTTTTGCTAAGTTGAAAACAAAACCAATTTTGTCAGATAAGGCATGTGCTCATTAAAGTGTTTACAGAGCTGGTACAAATGATTTAAAGAGGGAAACACTGAACTCCAGAAGTAAAAAATAAATAAATAGAAAGCACAGCGATGCCTAGCCTTGTTAATGCATTCCTGGGAAAGTGAAACATCATTCCATTTCTGTCATGGATGGAAAATGCTACAGATGAGGAAAAATCTACCAGATCATCACTAGTAACAATGATGGGGACCAGTGATGTCATTTGAGGCTGCCCTCTAGATATATCTCAGGTAATATTGAATAGAGACTTCCCTTGGAGCATGGTGAGCAATTGGAAAGAGGGGGGGGAAAGCTGTGTGAACCACTTCTTTTTTAAATTGAACATAAAATAAGCTTTATGGAGGCATCCAATGAAGGTAGAAATATCTTCCCTCAAAATCAGAATACCTAATCCAATCAGTGGCACACTATCAAAGAAAAAGTTAAAATGGGTTTCTAATTATAGAAAGTAAGCATCTGAGCACATGTGAGAAGTCCCAATATACAGTCAACTTTCTTCAGGAGAAGCCCTGTCCCCTGGGTTCACCTGACTGACACCAGGTGTCCTCCCAGATCCCTCACTCAACCTTGGCCAGGACTGAGCAAGAAGCACCGACAGCTGCCTCCTAGGAGGACTTCAACTCTTCCTATGAAACCCACTTGTTCTCCTCTGCAATTCCTGTCTCGCCAGCTCTCTGGCTCAGTAGGGAGCCCATTAGTGTGCTATCATTCCTCAGGAATATTTCCAAACAGCACTGCAAGGGAGAACTTTAAATCACTAGGATATCATCCTGGGAGAGGAAATTTGTCAATGATTAACCGCACACACACACACTCACACACACAATATTCAATGGAGAGTATTGTTTCATTATTCACACTTACTATGATTCCCAATCCTCAGGACAGTTTCACATTTTCTGAGAAAAAAATCCTACCCACTTATAGTAAACTCTTTCACGGCCCACATGGAAAGAGTTCCAATTCAGTGTTCGGGTTCTGGAGAAGGGCCACACACAAATGAAGAGATTTAAGACTTGAAGAAATCCAACTTGGCGATATGGGAGGCCAGGCGGTAGTCCAGCTCTAGTGGGAGAACTAGACCTGCTCTGGCCCTGCCATCCCCTTTTATTAAGGCTTTGAGGAAAACATCTCAGGCAACATAAACAGAAATTTACATGTAGCCCTCAGGCAGAAAATAACAGAAACTTGCATGGGACAAACAAGGGGGAGGCTGCTTCAGCTAACAATGTCTCAACTAAAGGGTGAGTGGTTAGAGCAATTAAGGTTGTTAACCAGCCTTCCTGGCTTCCTGATAACATCTCTTTTAGTGAAACTGATTTGTTTTCCAGCACCCACTGACCCCTGTGAGAATTTTAAGTAAGAGAGCAAAGGGACTGAAATCACTCTGAGGAGTAGAGGCTCCCAAGCAGGGGATTGCTGGATCTGACTCAGCAGATGTGAGCAGATGTGAGAAGGAATACAGCACGCCAACCAGAAGGGAGGTGGGACAGATGGCTAAGGGAGAGAGACCCAGAGAGATGCCTGTCCCACCAATGAAGGCCCTGGCAGGTTGTTTGGCCTTCCACCCCAGTGGTGAGAGGATCCTTAGAGTAAAATGGGTGCTAAGCCTGGCACTATTAAACCACTCAGCTCAACCAGCTTCAGATCCCACCATTGTGGACAGACTTGCTGATCTCACCAAGTCAAACCACCCATGTACTGGGCCAGCTGGGCCATCAGTTTTCATGGTGAATTGAACAAATCAGCCTGCTGGTTTTATACATCAGTCCTACTAGCTTGGCTGTGAGTCTACCTTTAAAAAAATGGGACCACTCTTAGTGTGGCTGACCAAACCACCTGACTGATCCTGTGAGGTTTCTTGGGAGGGTGGCTAAGAGAAAGGCCAGTCAACCATACCCCCACATGGCTGCAGGGACAAGACCAGGGTGATTTCTCCTTGAGATATCTACCATAATTCTGCTCTCAGGCTTCAGACAAGAAGATATATAATAAACAGAACCTCCTCCTCCCTACTGAGCTCCTCCCCACCAATTGAAATACCCCCAACCATAATTGTACCAGAAAGCTCAAGACTCTGGAGACGCCATTCTGAGGGTGTATTCAAAGACTTAGGAGATGTCTCAAAAGTTGAACTACCTACCTCAACCTAAACCTGCAGGAACAGTCTTCTATCAAATGGCCAAATCACAGCCTTGCAGCATCCCAATAAGAGACAGGTCTGAGATTATCATGTATAAAAATCATTGCATTCTTCAGAAGATACCAGCCCAAGAGTATTCATTTGGGAGATTTAGACACTTTAGTACTTGAGATTGGTGTAGAGACCTGAGATTAGAGAAAATTGGGCAGGGGGGGGGGGGGGGTTTAAAAATTATATTCTGATTTAATAAAGCACACCACATGTCAATAAGAATATGGAGTATAAATTTTTGCAAGCTCTAAAAAAAGACAACTTAGTAATATCAATTAAAATCATGTGCCTTTTGACCAACTCATTCTACCTCTAAGAATTTTTTGGAAATGTTTTCAAGGTTTACAGAAATAGATCACTTTAGCAATATTTTTAATAAGGAAAAATACAAACTGAAAACCACAAAAATATGCAATAATTAAATACGTTTTGCCACATCTGTACAATGAAACATTATATAGCTTTTGAAAAGGGTAAGAAATGTCCTATGTACTGGTATAAAAAGCTATTCCAGGAATATTAAGTGACCAAGTGCAAGTTTCACAAACTGTGTGTATATATTACATGTGTGCTTGTACAAGTGTGCAATGTTCTGGTTTGAGGTACTATCTAAAGGGGTTGTTTCTGAGAGATGTCACTGCAAGGCACTCTGTGCAGATCATCAGCATAACCCCGCTTCACCTGCGTGCATCAAGGACTCCCTGAATTAATTGAAGCATGTAAAACAATGTCTGGCACACAGTAGGCATGATATGAGTGCTTGCAATTTTCAATTATTACTATTAGAAAACATTTTACTATGAGTTTGAACTGCTATTATGACAAAAATTAATATAGGAATCAACCACATTTGAGCAATCTTAGTAGAGCCTGTGGCCCTTCTCTTCCTGCATAATGTATCTCTGCCAAGAGACTGCAGCTGGCACACCCGTTAGCATGAGGTTTCAACCTGGAAGCATAGATACTCTGCCACTGGGATGAGATTACAACAGAATAGCCCTTCTGGCTGCAAAAGCTTTCTCTTCCCCTCTTGCTCTTCTGCCTCCTGGCAACAATCTAATTCATCACCTATGGTCCAGAGGGCTTGTTTCAGGTCACTCTGGATCTGAAAGGGAGGCAGCTGCAGCAGCTGTGGTGGGCCAGCAGCCTCTCTCCTCTCTGCCATGGCCAGAGTCCCCACGTGAGGGTTTTACAATCTCAATTACCTTAGTATTCTTTTAAAAAATAAAAATACCGAGACTCCAGTTAGGAATATAATTTTTTTTAACTAGAAAAATGACGTTGTGAGCACTATTTACATCAAATCCTGAAATACAAGAGCCCTCTGGTCCCCCTGAGAAAGACATGAGATTTGGGGATGGCTCTCCAAAAGGAAGTACCCCTTTGCCTGATGTGTGATCACCATAGAGAAATCACAAACCCAGACTTGGGTTTAAGCTAAAAACTCCAAACTGAGACAGCTACAGACTCAGAGGTGGTGGGCAAGGGTTAGGGGTAATTTCACAAACTTTCAAGATGAGATCCAAAAAGGCAAGCAGAAGCTGCCCCTAGCCCACAGGCCTCAGGCCAGCCAAGCCCAGTGCCAATGGGCTCCCCTCCCTCCCCCCATCACGCTTCCAGTGGCCCCACAGATCAGCCCTGATCGCCAGCCAGGCTTAGGGACCCTACCCATGCACGAATTTCATTCATTGGGCCTGTAGTAATGATAATAATAACAGGCATTCTAAATATGAAAGCACATCATAGCTTTTAGAGGGCTTTTGAATGCATTAGCTACTTCCTTTCCTGTCTCCAATGATCCTGAAAATACACAGACAATCAGATCTTTAAAAGTGCATGTGATTTTAAATCAAGATTTAAGGGTGCAGGATAAAGGAAACTTTATCAGCACATTAAAGGATATTTATACAATCCACTCACTGGATTATTTCAGGAGGGGTAGGCACCATCCTTGTGGCAAGGGCCCTGAGTGCAAGGATGGTGATCTGGCTTCCCACTCCTGCTGTCCACAATGGTCATGGTAAACAAATGGGTGCTCAGTAAACAAATGGGTAGCAATCGCAATGTGAGACTCTATAGCACATGTGTCAAACACAAGGCCCGCGGGCCAAATCCGTCCCGCCAGGCCTTGCAATGTGGCCCGCACCGCGCTGTCATCACTGCACTCCGCTGCGTTTCCACCACAATGACAGTTTATGACTGTTCAGTAAACCATTCGGCCCGCGATTTAGGCTGGATTTTAGATTTTGGCCCCTTCTCTGATTGAGTTCGACACCCCTACTCTATAGGTTCAGGATGCCAGAAAGAGAATGACCTTCTAAGGCTGTGTCACAATCTTATTTATTTTCTTTCTCACTGGAATTTTAATCAGTCTGAGAATCAGTTAATGACTCTTTCATATCCATTTGATTAAAACACAAAGTCACTGAGGCAGCAGTAAATTGGATTTTTTTTCCCTTGGCCCTTAATGACTGTAGTAATGAAATCTATGACTTCCAACCTCTGCTAGTGAAGAACCAACATGTGCGGTATGAGAGCCAGGAAGGCTCATTTGTCTCCTGGTTGATTTCCCTTCCCAAAGAAGGCCCCCCCCAGGAGTCCTGCATCAATGGAATGGGGCACCTGTGCTAGTGCAGCTGAAGATTGAATGTCAAGTGCAATACAACTTCATTTCTCTAAAGCAGCTGCAGCTTTTATTACTTAAATGAAATCATATCTCACATACTAATTTAATAAACTCATTAAGCTTACACAAAGTCCTTCTTGGAAAGGATGCATTACTATCCCACTGGCCAGTGCACTGAACAATTTCCAACTACAACCCAAGGGAGAAAGAGTAGTCAAGATTAAAAACAAGCCGAAGCTACGCCAGTTCACATTCTGATTAAACTTTACAGAGTCAGATTACCACAAAATCAGGTCATAAAATGAAATAGCTAGGTGAGCATCCAAACCCTTACCATTCAAATATATAAAGAAAGTGACTCCCTAGTGTCCTTGGTTAGGCCTTTATAATGATCCCCTCTTGTCCCCTTTTGTATCTCATTGACTCAGGTCCCAAGATTGCCAACCCTAGGCAAAGACTCTCTTTTCAGAGCTCAGTACTAGTTCTACCAGTGGGGTGGTCTAGAGTAGCTGCTTTCAAGGGAGCAGAACTACTTGTGGCCCACCATTCACTCACCATTTTTCTTTCAAGAATCAAAGAAACCAGGAACAAACTGTTGAAGTAGACTACTTCTTAGAAGCATTAAAGGCCTTATTATTTTTTTATAATAGGATAAAGTGAGCCTATACACTTGATTTTATAGTTATTCATTCAATAAAAAATATATATTGTTTTCTTCTATGTATCTGGAAATATAGCCATTATCAAAATAGGAACTGGAAATATAGCCATTATCAAAATAGACAAAAACTATGTCCTCGCAGAGATTTTCATTGTATTATAAAACTACGCCCTATAATCTTAAAAATAACCCAGTAGTTTTACTGCACTTATGTAGTAAGTTGATCCTTGGAATAAATAATATACAACATCCTCTCAATCCCTGCAACTTCAGTACCACTGAGGTGGACAGCTCTCCTCACACTTGTGTTTCCAGGCCACGCAGGGTCAATTGTCTCTCCACATCTCAAAGCTGCACAATGCTGCTGAACTATTCGCAGACTTAATCTGGAAGTGGGGAAAGCAAGGCACCAGGACAGGTCTTGGGAGATGGGAATCCATGGATAAATGCCCTAGCATCAACATCCTCCTGTGAGACAACTCTGAAGCATGGTTCCTCAGGTCTCCAGGGGATTAAGGTCTAGCCACACAGTAAGGGAATCCTTACTGATGTTTCTCTTTTTCCTGAAACACATTCTCACTCCTCACTTCTGTTTCCCTGAAATGGTCCCCTTTATTAGTTCTTCAAAGAAACTGAACCAACAAGATGCATAGGTATAGATATAGGTATGCATAGAAATAGATATAGACATATCCATTGATTCCATTGTAAGAAGATAATATGAGAGAAACAAAGATAGAGATGGATGAATAGATAGATGATAGATAGATACATAGATAGATACATAGATAAAAGATAGATAGATAGATAGATAGATAGATAGATAGATACCATATTTTCTGGTGGATAAGACCACTTTTGAAATGAAAAAAAGTCAACCGAAAATCGGGAGTCATCTTATACTCCGAGTATGTCCCAAAAAACATCTCGATATGCTGCTAAACGAATTTTCCAACTCGATCCCGCACCAATCACGGCAAGGCTGCTCGGACCGCCTCTCTAACTCAGCCAATCCAAACAGGCTTTTTATGCATGCAAATTATACATGTTCTGTACCTGAAGCTACACTGTGTTCTAGTAAAAAGCCTGCTCAGATTGGCCAGAGTCAGAGATGCGGTCTATTGTAACCTTTGAACCTTTGCTTGTTGTGATTGGCTCACCATGGTACATACAGTTGCAGCACAGGAACGTTCTGTGTAGCCAAAGCTGCTGTATCAGGACACATACAGTGAGTTAAAAGGTACCGTAATAGAACATTCTGTGTGTAGCTGAAGCTACAGTACTGCATAACCCCGGCCTAAAAGATAAGTGGGTGTACAACAAATGGCTGGTAGAAAAGAACCCATCATGGCTCCAGCAAGAAGAAGGAAATTTGAAGCCAGTTTCAAACTGAAAGTTGTAAACTTTACCAAGGAACACAATAACTGTGCTGCGGCAAGACAATATGGAGTAACAGAAAAGATGGTCCAAGACTGGAAAGCAAATGAAGATGCATTAAAGAGTATGCCAAGGAGTAAGTGTGCATTAAGAAGAGGCACCCCTTATTGGCCAGAACTCGAAAAGCATGTAGCAGACATGGTTCTTGAGCATCATCAAAATGGTTATGTAGTGACACGAAACAAAATATGTATGTTTGCACTTCAGTGGGCCAAATCTAACCCAGATAACAGCAAAGGATTTAAGGCCACTGTATCCTGGAGTACTAGGTTCTTGGAAAGGCACAATCTGGTACTGAGGCAAAAGACCAAAATTGCACAAAAATTACCTGCAGATCTTGACGGCAAAGTAAGTCTTTTCCATCAATATGTAATACAACTTAATGGCTATGCATTAAGTCAGATCGGAAATATGGATGAAACTCCTATGAATTTCGATATGGTTGGAAATAAAATTGTTAATCCAAAGGTGCAAAAACAGTGTTAATTAAAACAACAGGACATGAGAAGCCCAGTTTTACAGTGGTACTAGCATGTACAGCTGATGGTGCCAAACTAAGACCAATGATTATTTTTTTAAAAAAACAATGCCGAAAATCAAGTTCCCTGTTGGAGTTTTTGTACATGTGAATGAAAAAGGATGGGTGGATGAAGAAGGGGTAAAGCTATGGCTTGATAATGTATGGAGTAGGCGACCAGGTGGACTTCGTCAAGAACGTAGCTTACTGGTGTGGGATATGTTCAGGGCTCATTTAACTGCCAGCACAAAGAACAGGCTGGCAAGAATAAACACAGATGCGGCTGTTATTCCTGGAGGATTGACATCATTGGTATAGCCACTGGATGTGTGCCTAAACAAGCCATTTAAAGATCGCATTAGAGAAGAGTGGAATGAGTGGATGGTTAGCGGCGAAAAGTTATTCACAAAAGGAGGAAACATGTGTGCGCCACAATTGGATGTTTTGTGTAACTTTGTCATAAAAGCCTGGAATGATATTACTGAAGAAACAGTAATCAGGTCTTTCAAGAAGTGTGGCATATCAAATTCTTTGAACGGTATGGAGGATGACTTCTTGTGGCAAGATGAAGGGGAAGGCGAAGCTGAAGCCACACCATCTGATTCGGAATTTGATCCATATGATGACTGTCTTACAAATGTACCACAAGAGGTCATTGATGAATTTATGATGTCAGAAGAAGAACATGATGAGGATTTTGAAGGATTTTAAGCTCACAATGCTCCTCTGCCTAGAAAAACCTCTTATCATCCCAGTCAGTCACAAACAAGCATTTTCTGCAAGTTTTTCATGTAATTTTCTTTCCAGATGATGCCATCATTGTTAATGTTCTCTTTTGGATTTCTTTTTTCTCGGTCAAGTTCATGGCATTGCCATTTGTGAAGAGACCTTCCATTTGTCGTATCAATGTACGGTATATTACGGTATGTTCAAAAAATGTCATTCATTAAAAATTTAATTAAAAAAAGAACTGGTGTTGCCTCAAAAGTGCGGGGTAGTCTTATACAGCAAATATAGGCCTAAACCTATGTTTTAACTGTAAAATTAGAGGGTCGTCTTATATGCCAGAAAATACTATAGATAGATAGATAGATAGATAGATAGATAGATAGATAGATAATAAATAATCAGCTTATGCAGTTAGGGATTCTGAGAAGTCCCAGGATCTGTAGTCAACAAGATGGAGACCCAGGAAAGCCAGTGGTGTAAAGGCCTGAGAATAAGGAGAACCTATGATGTAAATTCTAATCCAGGGCAGGAGAAAACCAATGTGCAGGTCAAACAGTCAGGCAGCTGAAGGAAATGTTATTCAATAATTGTGCTCTTCAGGCCTTCAGTTGATTAGATGAGGGCCAGCAACATTGGGGAGGACAACCTGCACATTACTTAATATGCCTATATAATGGTTAATCTCACCCAAAAACACCTCCACAGATACATTTTAAATAATGTTTGATCAAATGTCTTGGCACCCCTTGGTCAACAAAATAGTAGAAAATCATATTTAAACTATAGTGTATGACTTTAAGGGGGAGGGTGGTTCCTAATGAGCTTAAATGGTAATACTACACACTAAGAGTTAACAAAAACCTGGAGGAACTATAATACAAGTTAAATTAATTGTAGTTTATCATTAAAATCAAAAGGAGCAGCCAGTAAAAACACTGGACAGTGAAAGACTGCAGCATCTGCTATAGGAAGTTGGCCATGGTGCCTGGTTCTGTGGGGCAGCCAGGCTTCTTAGAGAGCCTGAATTAATTCCCAAAAAAACTAGGTTAAACATTCAATGTCTCCCCCAATCTGCTGTTTGACTCATATTTAGCCTTTGGAATGAAATTAGCCAAATTCCTATATCTATGCCATTGCAGGATCTCTAAACCTGTGAATGCTCAACAGTCATATAATGCATAGGCTACCATCATATCCAGTCAGCATAGAAGTGCCAGCATAATGCAATAATCATGTCACTTGAATTTATTGTCCTTAGAAGTTGAAGTAAAATCTCCTAAAGTTTTTCATGTGTTAAAATTTTGTCAATATGTTAAAGCATAAATTTACATTTATTATCACAAAACATAATGGTGCCAAAATCACCTTCCTGAGGCCACTAAACCACCTTCACTGCAGTGTCCTTGCTCAGCAGCATCCATGCTGGTCCTATATCTGCTCTAACATTGTCAATGGAAAGAGAGCAAGTACCTTACACCAAAGTGTTCATGGTAGGATGATCACAGAGGCACTCTATTAAACTTAAAATCTGACTACAAAAAATTAATAATGATCACAATTTAACAAGATTCAAATTTATTCTTTTTTTTTTAAATATATTTTATTGATTTTTTTACAGAGAGGAAGAGAGAGGGATAGAGAGTTAGAAACATCAATGAGAGAGAATCATCGATCAGCTGCCTCTTGCACACTCCCTACTGGGGATGTGCCCACAACCAAGATACATGCCCTTGATGGAAATCGAACCTGGGACCTTTCCGTCCACAGGCTAAAGCTCTATCCACTGAGCCAACCCAGTTTCAGCTCAAATTTATTCTTATATCCTAGCAATTTAGCCTATGATGGCAATACTCAGCAGTTGAATTTTTATCATTTGGCATGTTGTCATTTGGTGCATCTTTGATTTAAATGCCAGGTTTTATTAGCCCTTAATCACTTGGCAGGGTAATAATAAGTAGGCCTTAATCACAGGTAAAAATAAAAGTCTATGAATTATTTTCCCTTCATCTATAGCAGCAAAGATATGTCTTGTGTTTTTGGGGGTGAGTGTACAGCTCATGAAGGTGTCTTAAGTCCACTTTTGGGCCATGGACCACATGCTGAGCAGCACTGTTCTCTAGTCCTGCCCAGGTAACAGGGCACACACTTGCCTTTTGTTGAGAGACCATTCTCCATGGGTCTTTCATGTTTCCATCTGCTTTGTGAGCGGATGTACTAACTGACCTTTGTTGTAAGAATGCCCTTTCTTCTCAAGGATGTTTGAATAGAGAATACACATGTGTATATAATATAGAACAGTGGTTCTCAACCAGGCATGATTTTGGCAGGGTCTGGAGACATTTTTGCTTGTCATAATTGGGGTAGGGATGCTAATAGCATTTGATGGTAAAGGCCTGAGATGCTGCCAAATATCTTACAATGCACAGAAACAACCCCAACAGTGACTAATTATTCATCCCAAAATGTTCCTGATGCCTACGTTGATAATCCTCTATACAAATAGTCTCTCCATCCAAAGCAAAGGGCAGGCTTGCTTCCTGCCCATTATGAAAATATTCAGGTCACCTAAGTTCAAGTTACCTCAGGTAAAATACACCTAATGTGACACAGGCATCCATCCAGTCCTATCTGCTTCGTGCCTTGAGAGTTGGGGGCAACTCAAGAACTACTGTGCTGCATTTAATGAACTCTTTTGTCTCTGAGCCAGGAGTGTTGTGTCTTCTACCAGCCTCAAGGAAACTGACAGGCTAACTTGTGAACTTTCCAGCAGGGTAAAAACTCTGACTCTTCACAATCTTGACACCTTTCTAGGGACAACTGTTGCCCTTTGGATCTAATATGTTGATGTTTGAAATCTGAGATGCTTTGAGTTGCTAGAAAGATGATTGTAGAGCAGGCAAGCAGTTTGCAGGGTCTGCAAAAACAAGAGAAGAGCTTTGTGCCAGCATGCCTCCACCCTGCCTAACATACTATTCACCAGAGATGCGGAGAGTGGCAGCTCTCAGGGCCCAGGAGCAGTCCCTGGAGCAGGGAGGGACTGTTATAGCTCAACCCAAGGCTAGTCTACAGCGGGCTGTGGCTGCCAGGTGGGACTGTATTAGGCTGGGAGTCCAAAACAATTCAATAACTCATGTTGTATTACCGATTTCAATTCATTTTTCCAACTGGCATCTGTTCCAATTTGAGCTGGGCAAAGGGAATTGGGCACAGCAAGCTCAGCATCCACATGCCCAGCAGCAGGTCCTAGGGAGGAGTTCACACAGAAAGGAAGGTGAGAGTGAGAAGGAAGAAATGACACTACATCTGCATCAGAAGTTCAGGCACTAAAACTGCCTCTGAGCTAATCAGAGCCCATCTATAATTTCCAGGACAACAGAACCATAACTTGATGATCCCAGAATCAGAGTCCTCTCCTCTTGCTCACTGACTCCCAAGTGAGCCACCACTGACGAACAGTCCTAAGCATTAGAGAGGGTATTAATGATCTCTCTTCCATTCCCACTCACTGGCCCTGACTGGCCTGCAAGACCCTCTGCATTGAGGCTCAGGTTCAAGTGAAAGTTCCAATCTGTAAATGAAATAAAATATAAATCAATTTCTATAGTTCATTATCTAGCTTTGCAGCTTGAAATAAAGATAATAATTTGTGAATGTTTCAGTGCTTCAAGGGAACACACTCCATTCACATCTTGCCACTGGTGAGGAAGATGGAAGGCAAGCTGAGAGTGGACAGGTGCTAAGGCCCATTCCTGCCTCCTCTACCAACAGATGAGTGAGCCTTCCAGCTCAGAGTGAGACTGGCTCCTAGATTTTTCCTCATCAGGTGTCAGATTCCCAAAGCATCTGCTCACCTCACTGCAGCTAATGTTTGTGTCACAGCCTGATGCTTACAAGAGTGGTTGGAGTTCAAGCCACTCAGGTCCCAGAGTGCATAAGCCTCCAGCAGCCCAGAGAGGGGGAGGGAGGCCCCTGCTGATCCAGTGTCCCTTGTTATAAGACCCCTGTAAAAAGCAAATCTAAGAACTTAAAGCCTGTGTTTTGCCTAAGACCTGGTCTTTTTGGAAATTCATTCAACTTTGGAAAGTGCTTTTTTTTTTTTTTTTTTTTTTCCTTCCACCTCTAGGCCACTTCTGTAAAAATACTGGTATTTGTATTTCTGTTTCCTTTTGCTGAACCACAATTGATGTGTGTGCTTTTTAAGTCCAATCTGTGCATAAGATGGTTGCTGGCCCTTCCCTGAACACTAGGTCTCCCTTTCTTCTTGCCTGACAATTACTATCGCCAAGTTCCTATCTATCTAGGTCACTTCTGAAAACAAATCAAAAGAATCCTCCATCTCCTGGGGATGGAGAGTGGGGTGAGGGAGGGAGAAAGAGACCCACCTTGTTGTTGGGATGCTCTCTGACAAGGAAATCACTAGCCACGTTGCATATCTAACTTCGTCCTCAAACATAAGCATAATGGACACAATTTTCTTACAGATAAGAAACCTGAGGCTTCTAACCTTTGACTGTTGATGCCATGGAGCTTTCACTCCAGTAACGAAAGATCTGGAAATAACTGTGGTTTACATCCTTCTATGTCATTATACTTTTTCATAAATGAGATTCAGTTATATGTTACTGCAGAACAAATGACTCCAAAGATCAGTGGCTTAAAACAACAACAAATTGATTTTTTTTTCTCACTATTTTGCTGAGCAGAACTCAGCAGGAAAGCTTGGCCCTGCCCCACACGGCATTCATTTGCCATGACTCAATGGAATCCACTTCAAGATGGCACATCACAGAACTGGCAAGTTGATGCTGGCTACTAGGTCCACTCCATGTGGGTATCTCCACAAGGTGGCTTAAGCTTCCTTCAAGAATGGTGGCTGGGGTCCTAGACTAAGGATCCTAAGAGGCAGAAAGTAAGACTTGCCCTTTTCTTAGCCTGGGCTGAGAATCTGGACAGTCAGCCCCCTGTGCTCGACTGTCCAAGCAACACAGAACCCACATTCAAGGGGCAGGGATGTAGATCCACCTCACAATGGTGAAGAATTTTGAAAATATGTTTCCAAGCTTCCAGAGTTAATAATTTAAAATGCCATTCATCCTAGGCACCATACCTAATTAAGCCATGCTCAAATATCAGTAAAAGCTGCCCAGAGTTTTATATCAGAAGATAGATGCAAATTCTCCCAAAAACCTGTCCCTGTGGCTGGCTAGTCATCATAAGGAGGAAACCAAACCTATAGAAAATAGTTTCTTTTTGAATAACAAGAAAGAGGGAGATTCATGTATGGCTGCAGCCATGGCAGAACTCACAGCTGAGACACATGTCCTACGGTAGCTGTTCCCTGTTTCCTACACATGATTGATTATTCACAGCCGAACCTCCATCTGATCAGCCGAGGCCTCTGCAGCAGGACACATGGCTCCCTGCTCATTTCTCCATGGTCTCTGTCCTTTCTGGACATAAGTGAATTTCCTTTAAGACTTCTGGCCTACTTGATCTCCTGTCTGATGCTTTAACAGTTCTCTGTTTTCTTAGAGCTCTTACACACAGCTCAGCCTTTTTTTTACCACTTCTTAAAAACACTTAACATGAAATGATGTAAACTGTGAGAACTGAGTAAATTGTGAGAGGACACAGGCATTCCCCCCTAAGGGGGACTGCATGGGGCCATACTGCCCACATCCAAAATGCTCTTACTCGTTAAATAAACATTCAATGACTAATTTGGGGAGTTATAGATGTTTTCATCTACCTGTCATGCTGCAAAGGTAACATTAACCAACAAACAGGTATGATTTTCACAGGATCACAGAGTAACTATGCACAGATTGGCTGGAGGGAGCCCATGAAACCTTCAACCAGCTCAGCCTGAGTCACCCACAAGCATCCTCTGTCGAGTCCCCCAGGGAAGGGAGGTTCTCACTTTCTCCCAGTCACAGCCTTCTCACTCTGAGCAGACATATTATTCTTTATACATTCCTTCATTCAACAATACGCAAGCTCTTCTGAAGCATCGGCACCTAAGACTTCATGCATGTGTGCGCACACGTGCACAGAACAATGATGGGCCATGGGGAGCTGTGTCCTTGCTTCTCCAGGTCAGGTTTGGACTCTGCAAATGCTGGGAGGTAGGAAGCTTCGGGGTCCAACAGAGAGAAAGGACAACTCAACAGAACTGAGGTGGGAGAATAAGAAAGCTTGAAAATTTGTTTCTCGCTGTTTCCTGGTCCCCAGCCTGTATGTTCAGTACACACCCAGCCCATGTGCACAATTTAGCACTGCACACACATGCATGTAATCCTATGCTCCTTTGGAAGCACTGTTCTTAAAGATTTTTTTTTTAGTGTACACTATGACAGGGTCTGAGCACTACGGAGGCGATGGAGAAATTCCATACCTCCTATATCTAGTGCAGGGGAGGGACTCAATGATGTTCAGGAAGTAATTAAATAGCAGCCACTAAGCAGTTTCCAGGGCTGGGGCCAAATGATTCAGCCTCCCCCTCACCCATCCTTCATCTCCGGCCACCCAAGCTCCCACCAGAATATCAACTCAGATCTTGGCTCCCCTCACCGGACTTTTTCACAACTAGCACACACACACACACACACACACACACACACACACGCTCACACACTCACACACTCACATGCAGGCATGCATATGTGTGCACACACACACAGGTACACGTACTAGTACATCCGTGCACTCGCAAACACTCTAGGTGGCTGCTCACACGCACACACACCAGCTCTTGACTCTGAGCCTATTTCCCCTGCATATGAAATGTCCTTCCCTCAGACCTTGAAGCAAACCAACTTTCAAGATGAAGGCAAGACCCTCCCTCCCCCAGGATGGCATCCTCTCGAGATGGAACTAATTCTTCCTTTCCTCGTTCTCCTACATAGGCTTGTACAGAATCTCAATCACAAGGCTCCTCACCAAAGTCAATCTCCCTCAGTACAGATGCCCTCTGCCCTCTTCCTTTCAGCTGTCATTCATTCCCTGGGGAGGGGAGTGGTGCTCTTTCCAGCATGGCAGCCTCTCATGGTCCCTAGCAGAGAGCACCCCAAAAGGTGCTCCCACAGGCTGTTGCATTGGAAAGGCAAGGAGAGCTACAGAAAACAGGAAAGTCTGGTTGCTCGAGGAGTCTTGGGGCTGCCCCCCAAATCCTGGCCCAGGCAGCACTAGCTCCTCTCTCTCTCACTTTCCCTACAGCAGCAGTTCTCAACCTTTGTTGCAACAGAGCATTCTCTCCAGCACCTGGTGAAGCTGTGAATGCTTTGTGAGCAAGAATGTTGTTTTAAAATCATAAAATAAACAAAGATTACAAAGAACCCAATAATACTGAAATCCAGGTCTGAGTGGACTTAAGTGAGATACCCTCCCCGTCAAGCAACTGCAGAGCTGTGTTAGAGCTGATCCCCATCCTCCACATCTCTTATCTCCAACCCCCTTCAGGGGGACCCTCATTCCTGTAGAAAATACCCTGAGGTGGTGAGATGCAGAGACAATAGGGAGGAGAACTCGTTTCTAAAAGGCTGTGGCTGCTGTTTCATACAGCAAGATCTGAATCATGATTTATGGTTTGCAGAGCTTGCGGGGGAGGGAGGGGAAGAGAGAGAGAGAGAGAATGCTGTTCTCACAAAGCACAAGAAATAGCCAAAGCTGGTGCATAATTGTTCCCACTGCAGCGATGCTTTTGAACTGAAATCTGTGGACTTTAGAAGTGTTTTCTGTGCTTTTATTGTTGACTCCATCGGGCACTGTATACATAAAGCATTAGGACCAGCAGGGACATAAGTCATATGAATTCAAGGATCACACAAGCTCAGAGTAGAAAACAAGCTTGGTGTTTTGTGGGGTTGTGTGTGTGTGTGTGTGTGTGTGTGTGTGTTGTTTGTTTGTTTTTGTTTGTTTTTGTTTTTTTAACCAGTGGCAAAGCATAGGAAATGAAGTCATTTTTATATTAGATATTTAAGGGTTTTTTCATACTGTGTCTATTTTCTTTTAATGACAGTTGTCAGAGGTCACTTTTAAGAAAGTACTTTGAAATTGAATAGACAGTGTCTCACACATTTACTTTTCCTATTTTTTGTGAAAGTCAAATAAGATGTGAGGACAGGCCCTGGGTGCTTCGTCCCCCCATGCTCAGCAAATGCAAGCTTTTTAAAAGCCTCTGTTTTCAGAAGTGGGAGAGGAGACCAGGGCTCTGTTAGGAGGCACCTGGCTGGGTCCTTATCCTTGTGGCTCAGCTCCCTCCAGAAATGCTGTTCAGGGTATGGTAGACAGGAGGAGGACTCCCCCACATTGTTCACGCTCTGATCCCTGGGATCTGTGAGTATGGTAGGTTACACAGTGGAAAGGAACTAAGGTGGCAGATGGAATTAAGGCTGCTCACCACCTGGCCTTAAAATTAGGAGGTCATCATGGATCACCTGGGTAGCCTTGGCATCAACACAAGAATCCTTAAATATGCAAAAGGGAGGCAGAAAAGGGTTGGAGAGATGTGACCATGGGGGGAAAAAAAAAAGCATACAAAGGCCCCATGTTGGCTGTGAAGATGGAGGAAGGGGCCACAAGCCAAGGAGTGCAGGCGGCCCCTACACACTGGAAAAGGCAAGAGTGGATCCTTCCCTGGAACCTGTCAAAAGGATACAGCCTTGTGACACCCACATCAGACATTAGGCCTCTAGAACTGTAAGATTATAAAGTTGTATTGCTACACTGTTGAATTTGTGGTAATTTGCTACAGGAGCCAAACTAATGTAGAGCAGGCCTCCCAATGCCATCATGGGGAACCGAACTCCAAAGTCCAGAACCTGTACCTATAGCCACTTGAATGCTGTGTGACCTGAGCAACCTCTCTGCATCCCCATTATTTCATTTTAAAGTGTGTGCAAACAAGCCTCCAGTAGGATTGTTAGTCCTACATGAAATTGAGCTAATTAATTATAAACAAGAAAAGTATGGGTTCGTTTAGTGTCTTTTTTCAAGCAGCCTGAGGGCTGGAGGGAGGGGTCAGATTTTTTGAAACCTAAGACAGAAATTCCTAATTGTTATTAACTAGTTTTTCCCATTCATAGCCACACACACACACAAAAAAAAAATTTGAATATATGCAAACATTTACTTTTTTGATAATCACATATATGACTTTAAATCAATATAATAAGCCCCCTTGGGAAGGGACCAGGAAGTCAGTAGGAACTCCCCTGTGGGGTAAAGGAACAGTCCTGGGTAGGCCTTCCCAAGCATAACACCGATTCACCAGAACTTTGAGACTGGCAAACAGATAACCAGGCAGGATCTGTCCCGTTGGCCTCCCTCAGGCAGAGCAAAGGGTGATTCCTTTGTCACCTGTATTGTGAGTCGTGGGAAACCAGCCCCTCACTCTGGAGCTGTACAGCTGTGACAGAAAACCACATCTGCATGCCTTTGCCACTGGGACCACATTAAGTGTAATGGGTACTGCTGTAATTAGATTCCCTGCGGTGAATTCCTCCATGGAGAGGCATTTTTCTAATTTCAGAAATTACTCCTTTTTTTATTTCTGGTTGTAGGGTTTTAGAAATTTAATACATCACATTCTTACAAAGGCCAGCACATAGAACTTGGCATAGATTTTGTAAGGGGCCATCACTTACTGAACTTCTACAATGGGCCAGACCCCAATTATATATATAATCTCTCACACTCAACTCCTTCCTTCATGAAATATGTATAATATCTACTTCATAAGGCTGTCAAGGATTAAGTTAAATGAAATACAATAGCATAGCCAGAGACACAGCTGGGAAGAAATGGAACTGAAGCCACCCCACGGTCTCCCTGGTTTTCTCCCAAGGGCTTTTTTCATTCCCCCCATTCTGCATACCTGCATTACGGAAGGTCCCTAGGTGTTTCCTACCTGCAAATTTATTTCTCATTCCATCACGTGACCTGGCTTTTCATCCCCTACCCTATCAACTATTGAACCAATATTTTACTCCCCACCTACAGATTCACTTAAAGTAGTGCATTTTTTAAGTTTGTCTATAATAAAAGGAAGTGTTGTGCCCTGACCTCCATTACAAAACTGTAAAGTTCATTCATCAATATCCACCAAGTCCCTGTGGTTTTTAGGAACTCTTCTAGAAACCAGGGGTGCTGAGGGCCCAGTCCTCTTGAGCTGAAATTATAGGCAATGAACAATCAACAAATTAAAAAAGAAGAACTCGCCAGCTGTTCTGAGTGTCATGCAGAGAATGCTTTAGACTGATGTCCAATGAAAGTGTCTCCATAAAGGTTGAGTTTTATTAAAAAGAAACCAGGAGGAGCCTGCTACCCGCAGAGAGAACAGCTGGTGTGAAGGCCCTACAGCAAGAACAAGCTGATGTGCAGGAGGAACAAAGGATAGAGTGGCTGGAGAGTGTGGGAGGGGGAGCTGCCAGAGATGACTTCCGGATGCAGGCAGGAGCCAGATCCCATCAGGCTTTAGGCCGATGGCAGGAGAATGGATTGTTCTCTAAGGGTAATAAGAAGCCGAAGGATAGTGTTAAGCCAGAGAATAACAAGGCCTGTTGTGTGTTTTTAGATCTCTCCAGCTGCTATATGCAGAATGGACCTGAGAGGTCTGGTGGAGAGTGGGAGCAGAGAGGGGGTTTCTCCCAGGGGAGAAAGATAGTGGTTTGTCATGGAGGGCAGAGGTGGAGTAGAGAGAAGAGGGCAAGGGTGAGGTTTGTTCTGGATAGACAGGCAACAGAACTTGAATTAGGCAAGGGTTTCTCCAGTTAATCCATCCCACCCTGCATATGGCTCCTGAGGGGAGAGCACATGTCCCTCTCCAACCCTTTGGACTTGTCCGCAAGACTTTCTCCAACCAGTGGGATGTGCACAGAAGTGACAGTGTATAGATACAGCAGAGGGTTTAGTGGGCAAAGGGAGGGTGGATCACAAACTCTTGTTTCTGCTGCCCTTCCTGAGCTTCTGCATGCACCATGAGAAAAGCATGCCCCAGGCAGTGCCTGCTCTGCCAGCCTAAGTCTTGGATGAAAAGACACATGGATCCCCTCTGGGCCCCAATGAGTTTACCCAAGAGCATCAGATCCCAGGAAGCTTCAGCCTACCTGCTGACCAATGAACAAAAGCAAATATTCATGAATATGTAAGTTACAGAGATTCCAGGAGTATTTGTTTCTGTGGCAGAAGCAACCTTCTATAAGAACACTTTTTAGTAGTTTGGCTTAAGCAGCTGTGTAAAGAGTGGTTCAGTTTACCAACTTGTGGGGTGGCGAAAGAGGGGGTGTTGACAAAGTGGAGTGGGACTACATTTTAGAACGCATTTAACAAACAGGAATACCTCCTAGTTTATGGAGGATGAGATATAACTTTTACACACTTGGATATGTTGGAAAATCAAATTATTTCCATTTGGAGTTTAACATCCCAAATAAAATTTTAAATCTTTTATACTCACTCTAATCATTGTCAAACATTTTATTCCCTGAAATTGTTTAATTCACATTTACTCAAAAAGAAAGTTCATCTAGAGTTAAATCTAGTTCCCCCCAAGAGTTTCTAAGAGCTCAAAAATGGGATTACAAAGGATGACACCCACTAACTGTCATCATCTTGTCCTCATCATTCAGTGGGTGGGGCTGGGGAGCAAGCCTGTTGAGATCGAGGTGGGAAAGTGATTCCCCTTAAACTCACACCTGGGTCATTCTAAGAAATGATTCTCACTGTGTTATGGATGGTCCACTGTGAAGACAGCCAAGGGAAGCTTTCCCAACAAAGCAGGAGTTTTCATGTGTTTTTTAAATCTAAACAAAGTCATCTCTTTTGAAATTTTATTAAATTTATTGAGGTGACATTGGTTAATAAAATTAGATAGGTTTCAAGTATACAGTTCTATAATACATTATCTGCATATTGCATTGTATGTTCACCACCCAAATTCAAGTTTCCTATCATCATATATTTGACTCCTATGCCCTCTTGTACCTCCCACCAACCCTCTTTTCCTCTTGTAACCACCCTACTATTATCTTCGTCCATGGGTTTTAAGACAAAGTCATCTTAAACAACATAAGATACATGGGGTTTGTGTGGGAGAATTCTAACCTGATATTTGATTCATGAGTAATTTTATATCAATTTTCATTCATTGAATATCATAGTTCCATGTAACAATGTAATATTTATAATTAATTTAATGCTGCCCAATGAATAGATACATATACCATAATGTATCTTTAGTTTATCTTTTTGTAACATGATTTTCTACCAAATAGTAACATCCATTCATGGAAAGTAGTTGAATATGCATTAAATTATTAAATAGAAAAAAATAGATATAAAATAATACCCTTTGTATGATATAACAAAATTAAATATAATAATAAACATTGTATAAATATATAATATATATATATTACATATTTATGTATATAAATATCTCTGGATGGATTAACATATTATACTAGAGGCTCAATGCATGAAGATTCATGCAAGAATGGGCCTTCCTTCCCCTGGCTGTTGGCACCGTCTTCACTCTGGCCTAAGCAGCCTTTTCACTCTAGCCCAGAGCTGACCTTCCACCTTTTCATGCTGCCCAGAGGCCCGGAGCAGCTGGGGTAGAGTGGAATACCTACGTCATCACCATGGCTACTCAGCACCTGTGTCTGCAAATTAACCCAACATCTTTGTTGGGTTAATTTGCATACTCACTCCTGATTGGCTGGTGGGCATTGTAAAGGTACAGTCAATTAGCATGTTGCTCTTTTGTTAGTGTAGATTATAAAGCTATAAAGTTTTCTATTTTATGTTTTTTGTTTCTACATCACTTAAATCCCATATGATGAATACACATTTTTTCTAGAGTTAAAAAAAAACACAAAGATGTTTTTACCTAGAGGAAATACAGGAAGAAATCATTCAAACCAGAAAAGCCTGAGGGGAAGATCCTAACGCTAAAGCATTGCAGCTAAAATGTTCTGAAACAGGCCTGCAAGAGAATCACATCGTTAGCAAGGCTTTCGGTCCACAGGATAATGAAGACCCCAACTTACATGTCACAGTTCATGCCTCATGACAGCCTAACGCATGCTTACTGCTGCTTAATATACTTTAATACGGATACAGTATTAATATTTTATGTCCGTCGATTATTTCTCTGTGTATCTACAACCTGAACGAGCAAGTCGCAGCCTGGAGACATAAAAGCACACAGCTAAATGCACACTTCCCCTTACTGTCAGGAACGACGGATACATTAAAAGGGAGGAAGGTACACTTTGGAGGTTTGATCTAACCCATTTTCACATTCAAAGGGTGCTTTGGGTATTTCTCAGAAATACATAATTGTGCTGAGAGCAGAAAGCACTTAGCATCAGCTTGCTCGAAGTCTGAGTTGTAGGTTTACAGTAATGTGTCAGCCAACACAGCGACGGGCTGTTGAGCTCTGAAGGGCTGGCCAGGTGCCCACAGCTAGAAGTGGGCTCTGAGGGGGTCTGTTATGCCTCCTATGCACCAGGGAGGTCCGCCTTTTCCTGAGCCCTCTCTACCCTCCCTCTCCTTCCTGCCTCTCCACTTCCCCTCCCCTCCTCCCGCCCCTTGGGAAAGAAAAGCCAAGAGGCAAATAAGATTCGATTCAGTCCTGCAGCAGATGAGTTGATTTCAGACTCCTAGTTGTACAATCTTCTCAAGTGTTTGTGATCTACCCTCCCTTTGCCCTTGAATGTTTGAATGAAACCCAAAGGTCACCTAAAGCTTCAGGAGAAAATTGCTGAAGTTCACTGACAGCTGAGTCAAAATCTTCAAATTAGGCCAGATCTGTCTTCAAACACTGATTCACCAGGCTTTGAAGCTGGATGCTTCCAACAAGGCTGACTGGCCAGGAGGAAATGGAACAGACTCAGGTTTCAAACTATTTAAGCCCTTCGCCCCTGAGCCTTCTGAATAATAACCAAATGCAAGTGTTAGTATTGGACAAGGGCCGTCATCATGATTTGATAGCATGTCCAAGACTAGCATCACACTCAAAATAGCCTACGTGGATGTGCCAGTCAGTCAGCCTGAAACGGGTGCTCTGCGGGTTTCTTTCAAAGTCCTGTCTTTTATAAGACTGTGGTCATCTCATGAATTGCTGTGTGTGGTTTTTTGTTTTTTTTGTTTTTTAAAGGAATCATTCTTTTTAAAGTTGATTCAAAAAAAATCGATCTTCTATTTCTAGCTGTCACACTTCAAAGTCAATAAATGCTGGAACTTTCCTATAACTCTCACTTCTAGATCATGAGTCAATCCAAAGAGGTGTTCTATTAAAAAGTACCAGAATGAGATGGACACCATAATATACTGCTTCCTCTGTGGCAGGTCACCCACCCCTCCTGGTCCTGAGGCCATGAAGGTGAGCTGCTGTTGCCTTGGGGAGGAGCCAGCTGTCCACAGCCTTGACAGAGGTGTGTTTGTAACCAACACAGAAGCTCATGATCTCCGTGGATTCATCTGAGGCTTTTAATAAAATACCCACATGGAGGCCAACCCAGATTCACTACATCAAATGTCTGGACAGTGGGACCAGAAGCAGCAAGTGTCAGGGAAGCTGGAGCGGACTCCAAGGACCGTGTTTCAGTCTGCTGGGCTGCATAACAGTGGCAGGGGAGGGCTCTGGCCAATGGCCAGGCTAGTGGGCAGGAGATAAGGCTTTAGTCCCTGAGAGAGGCCCAGAGCAGGAGCACAGCTTCGTGTAGCTTTGGGGCTGCTGACCACAAGGAGGTGCCCAGGGCCACCTCTGGCCTCAGGGGACTGCCGAATTCTACTTGCTACTGTTGCTACTTCCTTGTGTTCATGGAAACTCCCCACTACCTCCACATAAACCTGAGCCACAAGAGCCTGATGGTGGCCTAGGCCTGAGGCTTGTGACAGGCTGGATCCCAGACTCTGGCAGAGGGAACCAGTTTCTATCTCTTCCAGAAAAGAAAGGCCAACCAGTGTCTTGGGGAAACCCCAGGGGTCTGGATTCCAGAGCCAGCCCTGTGCCTCCAGAGCCTGCTTAATCTCAACAGCCTCCTGCCTTATTATCCAGAAAAAAAAGGACTTTGCTTGCAAATCTCTAAGGTGATTTAAACCGCTCTGAATCCCATCTTCCTGCTGACTGACATTATAATTTTACAGAGGCCTTATCTTCCCTGCAAATGATCTTTAGCGGCAGCAGCCTTTCATCCCAGCTTAAGTCGCCCTGACCTTTTTATCTAATGGTTAATAAACACCCTGATGCTGAAGGCGCTGTCCTGTGTGTGTGTGTGTGGCCCTGGAGGGTCCTTCCAGGCATGGGAAAGCCGCTTACACGATTAACACCAAGAACACAAATCTCCCTTTGGCTCCTAATGTGGTTTCCTCAAGTGCAGTGCAGGAGAAGGAGGACTGCTGTAGGGCCCTGAATCCTGAATGCTGGCTCATGTTTCCTGCCTCATTTTTATCATCAGAAGGGCTTGTCTCATAGAAGCCACATGGTACTGTCTGTCACCCACCAAGGAGGCTGCAGACATGGCCAGAAAGGCCCCACATCAGAAGGTCAGACTCATCTTGGTGCCGGGAGATCCTCCCACACTAGACACCTGTCCTCACACTGCTGATAGGAGGGAGCAGGCATGAGTATGTCCCCGACAGACCAGGGGACAGTGCACAGGAGCTCTAAGACATGATAGGTTCTGAGGTGCCCAGTCAGATTTTCTAAAATAGAGGGGTGCGTGCAGCAAAATAAACCCAGATTAATTCTTATATTTCTTTTTGCCTTGCATTCATTCAGATTTTGGGACATCATATTATCAATCGACCATTAATGAATATAAGTGTTTGAGATAAGAAGTGGTAAATGCATATGTTCTCATCACACACACATAAAGAATGTTGTAACTAAGTATGCTAATGGATGTTAACTAGACTACTTGTGGGGATCATTCCACAATATAAACAGTATTGAATCATTATTCTGTACACCTGAAACTAATATAATGTTATGACAATGATAGCACAGTTAAAAATACACATATATATATATGTTAAAACATTAGGAAAAGTATTTAATGTAACTAGCCAATCTGATATCATTGATCTGGCATCTATCCAAACTTGTCTTATTAAAGGTACTAGGAAAATGAGTGTGTGTTTTTTTTCACACATTATGCAATTATATATGGGATATTGCCCCTATACATAGCTTTAAAATAATTTCACTTGTCAAACTGGGCAAGTAATAAAAGTGGAATACTATTTTTAATTAGTTACAAGTCATTCATGAACTATTTAATAACAAGCTTCTTTTTAATTGAATTTCATTTTTTTGTCTCAATAATTCTGACAATATTACGTGACTGAAAAGCAATAACTGTACTGAAAGGCAATAATCTTGGGACTAAGGATCTGTCTATAAAATATTTTCCTCTTATAGCTGGAACTTTAATATAATATCAGTGACTGGTGGAGAGGTGGGAAGGGGTAGTAGGAGAGACACAGGGTTTGAAAGCTGCAGACACGGGGCTGCTGTTTGTTCCACTTGAGCTTCATTTTATAAGGTCCACGTGAGGGCATCACTTGGTAAATACCAGGGAACTCTCTCAGCAGGACTCCTGGGCTCAGTAAACACACTCAGGCAGGATGCTCATAAACTGGCTGTCAATCACACAGGCTCCTGGCAGGGGAGGATGTCCCAGCAGGTGTCATCTGACCCTGCGTGTCTTTGGCTAAGCAGTGTTGGGGAGTGCCTCTGGGCAGTGCAGACCCCACCCCTTCTCTTCAAGACATAAACTACTGCCCTCAGCACCGACTACATCACAGCTCCTCTCCTATCTTCCACAGAGCAGGGACAAGGCACCAACAGTGGCAAGAGGCTGAGCAGAGGATGCCAGTACCAGTTTCAAATGAAATTAGGACCTCCCACCCCCCTGCTTGGAGCAAGGGTCAGCAGGAGCTAACTGTCCCTTAGCACCTAACCCACGCCTGGCTGGAGCCCCTTCATTTCCTCCAAAACCATGTAGGTAAGCCCGTGGACACTTGAGCCAGCCCACAAACACCTGGTAACTTCAGTAATTGATAATCACACTCCCCAATAGTGTTACAATGCACTTGAGGATCTAATTTAAGCTTCAGGTCCCAATTACAAAACATCCACATTTTCCTGGGCTGTGCTGAAGAGTATTCGAGTTCCATGCAATTCAGCAGACAGTGATGCCCAGAGGAAAAGGCTCCTGGGCACATAAGGAAAGCACTGCAGTGTGATGTGATGTGCAACCTCATGAAGGGGCGGAAGAGGCATGGCTGTTCCCCTAGAACTGGCAAGCAGGGCGGCCAGCATCTGACCTGGGTCTGGGAGGGTGACAGACAGAAGCGAGTTGCACTCCAGAAAGAGCTGACAAGGTGGAGGGGGCAGGGCAGGAAGGTGGCTGGTGGATGTGACCAGCTTTAAGCAGAGGAGAGGCTTTGGAAAATGAAGAGCAGGTAGGGCCCCAAGGTGAGAAATAAGCGGTTGGTATGAGTCAGATGCACTCACTGCCCAGACTGGAGGGGCCAGGAGACAGAGGGAGACAGGAGGGTCAGTCACATGGGCTCCTGGCAGGGAGGACATCCCAGCAGATGCCATCTGGTCATGGGCATCTTTGGCTAAGCAGTGTCGAGGGAGGAGCAAAGCTACTGGAGCTTGTTGCCTCTCCATCTCTCTCTGTCACCACCACCTACACAAAATGAGCCCTAGGAAATACAAGAAAGAAGAATCCCCAGATCTAAGACAAGATAGAGAAAGTGGGAAACCTCAATTGGTTGATTCAAACATCGGAGGGTAATCCACACGGATATGAACTTTACCTTGCGCCATTCAGAATTTAATTCCAAATAGATTATAAATCTCAATGTGAAAGGCAAAATAATGAAGCTTTAAGAAAAACACAGGGGAAACAAAAAAAAACAACACAAAAAACAAAAAACAAAAACTAACCATAAAAAGGAAAACATTGTTAAATTGAACCACATTAAAACTAAGAAGTTTTTCTCATCAAAAGATACCACTAAGAGAGGAAAAAAACAACCTACAGAAGAAAAAGACATTTACAAGACGCACATGCAAAACAGGTCGTATGTCCAGAGTAAAGCAAAAACACCTACAATTCAATTAAAAGCAAAAAATACAGACATCAAATTCAGAGAACTGGACAAAGGGACTAGCGCTTCACAAGAGGATAGCCACATTGTCTGTGAACAGATGAAAAGACAGTCAACATCACCTAGCAGTATATCACAACATGGCACGGCCAACACACTCACCAGAGCTGCTGAAAAGAGAATGAGGCAATGCCAGCTAAGGGCAGAGTGAGTGACGGGCTCTGGTCCTCACCTGGGAAAGCGGACCCATGGCTTTGGGAACAGCATATAATAGATAATGACACCATGCCTCCCTCTGGCCAGCTCTCACACTGCTGGGTGTTCACACACAGCAGTGTGTGTGTGTGTGTGTGTGTGTGTGTGTGTGTGTGCATCAAGAGACGTGATCCGATAGTAGTCATAGCAGCACACTTGTAGTGGCCAAAAGCAGAAATGATCCATTTAGGGCCGAATGGATTAACAACGATGATGAGGTCACACGTAGGAGGACACCAGAATGAGAATGAAGGAGATACAACCATATGAGGATCAAATTCACACAAGATGGCAAGTGAGAGAGGCAAACACAGAACACACACAAAGCTTCATGAATGTGTAATTCAAAATCAGGCTGTTCAGAGGAGGGGTAGAGGGTCCCTTGAGTAAGGAGCAATGATTGACAGGAGGCACAGGGGATTCTGTTACTTTATCTGTACCCTATTTGCCGGGGTGTATCCAGTTGGCAGCAATCTGCTGAATTATGCCTTCAGGATTGGCCCATTTTCCTGGATATTTGTGTATAGTGGGCTGCATAGTGGCTGCCAAAAAAAAATATATGTCCATGTCCTTGTTCCCAGAATTGTGTATGACAAAGGAGTTAATGCCCCCTTATTTAGCAAAAGAAGTCATTAAATTAAGGCTCTTGAGAGGAGGTGCTCATCCTGGATTGCCTGTGTGGGCTCTCAATCTGAAATGAGACTGTCCTAAGGGACAGAAGGACGCACAGGGACACAGAGAGCCAGGTGAAGACAGAGGCAGAGATTGGAGCGATGCTGCCAGGAGCCAGAAGCTGGAAGAGGCAGGCAGGGTCCTCCCCCAGAGCCTTTAGAGGGAGCTCCGCCCTGCTGACACCTCAATTTCAGACTTCAGCCCCCAGAACTGTGAGAGAATACTTTTCTGATGTTTTAAGCCGCTGATTGTGTGCTAATTTGTCACAGCAGCCCCAGGAAACTAATACTCTCAGTGAAACAGAAAAGAAAGAACAAATAAGACCTAAGGAGGCCTGGGCCCCACCCTAGACCAAACAAGAGAGAACAGCTGGGAGATGGGGCCTGAGCAGCCTTCCAGGGATGCCAACAATACCTCGCCAGGTTTAAGAATCACAGAGAGAGACACGTGGCTGCCTACCACCCCACGGAAAGGCCCTCGGAGGGGAGCCGAGGACTTGGCAGGAAAACACAGGCGATTTCGGGCTGCACGGCGGCCCTTCCAGGCTGGCTGTCATGAATCTAAAGTGAGCACACAGCCCAGTCGTGTAATTTTCTCCTGCAATGTTCAGACACCCAGGGCAGATGGATGGGTTTAATCAGAGCTGGGATGGTTCCAAGTGAATTATAAAATAGAGGGACGAGGGCAAGGGAATTGAGGGTGCATAAAAGGAGTGGGTATAGGGAAAATTGCAGAATCTTAACTGGGGGGTAGAATGAGTCTGTCCCATTCCAAGGGACATTCCATGGTCCCCTGTCACGTGACATCGGCTGGAAGGCAAGTGAGGCTCAGAGAGCTTCCTCGATAGACACCTCTCCTGTGGTTGTTCTCTGCTGGGGCTGAGCAGGTCAGGAACTGCGTTGCCTTGACCCACACCCTCACTCCAGTATCTGTGGGGTCTCTCACATTGCTTCTTGCTGGGCTGCTCAGTGAGAGGGCTGTCTTAGTGCCTAGAAGCTCTGTTTCAACCTCAGTCCCTGCAATGGCAGGGCCTTCCTGCGGCCCTTGCCAGAAGCTCTCCCATACTTCCTGGAGGGGATCTTTTGTGTTCTTCCCAGCCAATGGGGATTTCTACAAAGGATCCTGTGTCCAATGCACACTCTGCTTTGTATGTATTCGTGGGTACCACAGAATGAGACCCCACCCACTGCAGAATCCAAGATGCCCCTGACAGGTGGGAAGCCAATGACCTCAGCATGGGGAGACTTTCAGGAAATCTCATGTATTAGTTTTCTGCGGATACTGGAACAGCTGGCCACTATTTTAGTGGCTTAAAAGAACACAAATGTATCTTGGTGTTTTAGAGGTGAGAAGTCCTGGGCTAATCTCAGGGTGTTGCCAGGGCTGCATTCCTCCTGGAGGCCTGGGGGGGGGGGGGGGGGGGGGGCAGAGTGGGGGAGACTAGAGAATCCGTTTCCTTGCCTTTTCCAGTTTCTAGAGGCTCATGGCCCTCCCTGCATCTTCAGAGCAGCAACATTGTCTCTGCTCTGTTTCCCTTCTGTCCTCACATCGCCCTCTGATTCCCTTCTTCAGACTCCCTCTTTCACTTTGAAAAACTCTTGTGATGGCATTGGGCCCAGATAATCCAGGATAATCTCCCTATGTGAAGGTCAGCCTATTAGCAACCTTGATTCCCCTTCCTCACTCACTAACATATCCTCAGGCCCCACAGATTAGGATGTGGACAGCCTTGGAGGCCATGATTCAGCCTATCATACCTCAGAAGCAAGCTCTCCTCTTGCCCCGGCTGACATTATTCCATTGGGTTCCTGACACGGCAAGGGAAAGGATGATGGGCTCCCTTGGCACCATCCTGAATAAGGCTGAAGCATGCTGATGGAGAGGCCCCCTCCAGCACCTACACAACCTGTACCGGAGCCAACACCAACGATAAGTAGAAAGAGCTCTAAATCACAGCTGCCAAAGAGCCTGAAATTCTGAAGTTCACTATTAAAGACTGGAGAGGTTTTGCAATTTGTGCTTAGTTCCCAAGTTACCATCAGGGAGCAAGAACCCACCAGGACTGACGTGACATGGACTCCAAGCTGAGAGACTGAGGCAAAGCAGAGACTATGGTGAACAGACCCCAGAGAGAAGCAGGATAGAGGCAGGACCCCAAACTATCCTTGGGAGAGAGGGAAATAGCTGGTGCCCACCTGCATTGCATCAAGAGCCATTCAGGATAACTGCTTAGAGGTGATTAAATTGTTCAATAATGGTACCTTATTTATTCTGTTCTCAGCCAAACCTCTTGTGTTCTTCCCAGCAGAGGAGAAGGAAATATATATATTACGCTCCTATTTATTAACTGATCAGAGCTTTCTCTACTTTGCCTACCGACATTGCTGAGAATGCACACATGGGACTCAAGAACCAACTGGTAACTGGGTTTCAAATTCTAGCAGTCAATCCTTTCACAGTTCTGCCCTCTCACTGCCATGGGAGCCCGAGGGTAGAAAAATAACAGGATAAGCCAAGAGAGATTTTTGGGCCAACGATTTTGCTCAATGCAAATAATTTTAACTTATTTTATTTATTTATTTTTATTATTGTCAGTACTATTTTATTTAAAACAAATACCAGCCTATGAAGCTATAGATAAGAAATATTTTTAAGTCTGCTGAGGCAGGTTTTTTTTTTTGTGGGTTTTTTTTGTTTGCTTGTTTGTTTTAGTGGGGTTTTTTTTGGTTATTTTTTTGCTTCCAAACTGTATGATTCCAGGCAGAAGTCCTTTCCTCTGGTAGGAGGGGATGCTTTGCTGGAAAGGTTTGAAGATAACTGTCAGAGCATCTGCTCACCCTTCTCATCTGCCCCGCTGTGAGGCCTGGCATGTTAAAATCTTTATCAACCTCTTGGCCTACCGTTCCTCCCAGAGCCTCACACCAATAGCATTAGAAATGTCTGCAGCACTAGGCGCAGGTTGTGTATGACTGTGTTTAACTTCCTCTCAGAGTAAAGTACAGTATTTATGCTCATGGAGCCCGCAGGCCAGCTCTAGAAGTCTTCCTCTGTGACAGTGGGGTTAGACTCAGCGGGGCAGTTCTCCTGGTCTCAGCTTGGCTCACTTATGGATCTATCCTCAGGTTGGCAGGGGGCTGGCCGGGGTTGACAGAGGACTAGAGTTTGGACATCTTGGAGTCCATCTTTCAGCTCACACAGCAGTGGTACCTTGATCCACCAGTGAGGGAGCTGCAGCAATTGCAAGGGATAAGTGAGAACCTTACAGTGCATTCTGACAGCAACTAGCTTGAGTTAGCCCTGCACATGCTGACAAGGGAGGATCTCCAGATATATTTTAAATAAATTAAAAAAAATGAAATGCTAAACAGTGTATATCATAAGATCCATTCGTATCTGTATACGCATAAACATACTTAGAGGATTTCTGGTTTGCCCGGAAGAAAGGATATATGTAGTTAATAAGGAGGAGGCTAGGAGCTGGAAGGTGCCATCCACACTGCACCATTTTCACACCATTGAAAACGGTATATGAAATAACAGTAGTAAGTGTATACTATCTGGTTTTGCTTGCCGTATAAGATAACATTTGTACAAAGGACTACTGAAGCTTAACAAAAGGTGCAATAAAAAACGAATCCAAATCAATACCATTTAAGCCATTATAAATATGGGGAGGCTGCTGAGCTCTGAGCTGAGTAAGATTTCCGGATAGACAACCTAGACAGCGAATACATGGTTATTAATAATAGTAATGATAATGGCCTCCATTTGCTCCTGCAATGCAATTAGTTTCACAGTGGGGCATGATATACATCGGAGGACTAGCATTCGATTTTCACTCACACCCCCAACTTAAAGGGGTCAGACAACAGTTTACATAAAAGGCCCATCCTGTGTTTTGCTTTTGTGCCTTAATTTTATAACTCAACCTCACCCTGAGCCCCAGCTGCTTCTTTTGATTAAATCAGTGGACAACTGTGTTAGCAGCCCCTTGGGATGCTGATGCTGCAGCCTGCGCATGCTCCAGAATTAATAATCACCAAGGCACGAATGGGCTGCCCAGAGGGCACCTTAAAATATGTGCATCTTCCCCCAATGCACTGCCAGGGATATATGAGGGTCCCCGCGGGCCTGACTTGGGGAGGTGAATGGAGAGCATGTGAAAGGGAGGGCAGGACCAACCTCTTCTTCATCCGGAGCAATCTCAAACTCAGCCCCTTTGTGGGAGGGAGGGCGACTGAGAAAGACACAGATCAGAGCTCAGGGCATTTTCAGGGGAAGAGTGGGAGGGAGAGGGAGGAAGGGGATGTAGGAAAAACAGATAGAAAGAGGAGGCGGGAGACCCGTAAATTCTGGAACAATCTATTCATCCATCACCTTCCCCAGCCTCGGGAGGGTAAAGGTGCCAGAAATAGCAAGGTCGAAAGAGATGATCACAGATAAAGGAGAAAAGATGAAACATTGAAAATAAATTGGGGATGATGCTGTAAAAAAAAAAAAAAAGGTTGCTGCTGCTGATACAGACACTGGCACTGTCGCCAAGGCGGGAAGACTTGGACCACTGTCCTCCTAGACCCCCAGCCTCCCTCACCCGTCACAGGAAGTATTTTAGAGCCACTGTGCTTCCAAGTTATTCCAGATCTACACACAGGAGTCGGCCACCTCAGGGACCAGTACTGACACCTTCCGGCTTTTTTAGCAGTTTGTACATCTCAGCTATGGCATCTGGACACTGACTTGGGACACACAGATGGGAATGCAGCCTGGGAGGCACTGGTGTTGACCTTGGGAGGAACAGTGTCACTCACCTGCAGCTCATAATACAAGGAGAAATGGCCATGAACCCCAATGCTGCTCTAGCGTCTTTGCCATCGATGTAATTACCCAGCGTTCCCAGAGTGAGCCTGTGGAGGACCTGTGTCCTGGTCCTTCTCATTCCAGACTCTGTCTAGAAGTGGGATGTGACACAGTCTTCCTTGCACCTTGTGCCTTTGGTTGCTAATATAAATAGGCCCCACATATTTTCTAAATAATCAAACTTAAAAAATTCGTAACACTGCATCTGGGACCTAAACTTATATAAAATTTAAAGTTCTAGCTTTAAGTTACTCCTACCAGTAAGTTTTTGAAGGAAAAGCTGTCAACAGCCTCTTTGTCAGTGAGCCCCAATAACTGGTGTGTGTGGGGATCGAGGTCTCTCTCTGTTCTATATGTGTCGGAGCCAGACCTTAGGTTGCCTGACAACTCCCGTTCCCAGTCCCCTTCCCTCCTGCCTGCCTCTACTCTAGGTTGTAAAAGCTAAGATCTAGATCACCTAACCTCCCTTGCAATTAGGAGTGGCCATGAGATATCATTGTGATCAATGACATGTGGGCAAAAGTCTCAGAGGGAGAGCCCTTCTGGAATAAAATGGCAGTGCCTCCACAGAAGTCTTTTTGCTCATCACCGTTTGCCTTGCTCTTTTATGTTCCCCTCTGTGAAATGCAGAGATAATGCCGGGAGATGCAGCAGCCTTCTTGTGATGTGAAGACAAAGCCACTTACTTTCAGTAATCCAATTTATTCCGTTTTAATTTATCCAGTGAGATCTAGTATGTAAAATTGTTTTTAAATTTCAAAGTATTGCCTTGGTTGGTGTGGCTCAGTTAGTTGCATCAAAAGGTTGCCAGTTCCATTTCTGGTCAGGGCACATGCCTGGGTTGAGGGCTGGGTCTTCAGTAGAGGACATGCAGGAGGTAACCAATTGATGTTTCATTCTGACATCAATGTTTTTCTCTCCCTTCCTCTCCTTTCCTCTCTCTCTAAAAATAATATATACATATATATTTTTTTAAATGTTATTAAATAACTTTTAAAGTATTATTGATGTTATATAAGATTTCTCATTCCTAAAAGCCTTTGAAACTGCAAAATTACTGAAAACAAAAATAAATGTTTCTGAACCATTGTGAAAAATCCTAGTCCAATGGGGACTCACAAAAATAAAAAGTCAGAAAAGCTCTGCTGAAAACAAGATTCCAGCAATCCTGCTTGTCTCGCACAGGAGCCCCCTAATTACTGGGTAGTAAAAGGCCTTGTGAAATGTAACTCAGTCACAGAATCCCAAGGAGCTCAGGTAAACTGATAAAGTGCAGAGCTGGATGTGGACTGGGACATGCAAGAAAACAAAGGGACAAGTCTGACAGCCTGAGCACCATGTGAGGGCGGTCCCACCTATCTGCTGCTTTGCTGATTTCGGATTCTGCACCAGACGATGCTATAAATAAAGTCAGAAATAAATATTCCATCAGCGCATCCCTTGTTCTCGCAGCCTGTGTGTGTGTTCAGCTGCAGAGCAATCTTGGCCTCCCTTCAGCTCTCATTATCCTAATGGCTCTGCCATAAAAATGGTAAAAAATGACTGCTCTGTGACCACACTTGTCTGTGCCCACATCACAGGAGCGGCCAATCTGTCTGATTCCATGTCTTGGCAGGAAACATTTAAAAGGAAGTAACAAAGGGCCTGAGCACCGTCTTACCAAGCATGTCGTTGCCCACCATGGGGTCATCACAGGATCTCCATCTTCCTCCTCACCCTCTTCCAACCGGTGCTAAGTGTCCCGCTGGGCCAATGTGTTAGCAGCCAAGAAAACCAAACAGCTGCTCTGGGAACCAAGACTCAGTAGAATGGGACTCAGTAGAATTAAGAGGGAATTAATCAAAGAAAGTGACTCCTATTGACTGGTCACTATTTACTGACTTACTGAGAGCTAAAATGTTCCAAGCACGGTAGAGTACACATGGGTGTCTGTTTGGACGCCTTAACATCTGCACATGTGAGAACATGAACCTGGGCTCTAGATAATGGTAGGTAACTAAAGCCAACGATGGCCACGAATCAGCACTGGCCTGCTCCAGCATCTCCGAGGTGCTTTAAAACAAAATGAATGTGTGCATCACGTTTCTTTGTGTGTTCACAGTGTATTTACCAAATGAAGCAAGCCACTTTCAATGTTTGTTTTTAAAATGGCACTCACAGAAATGCTTACTGAGAGCCTCTGGAGGATGTGCTACTGGAGGGAGCCAGTACTCACCAGCTCAGCAGAAAGATACAAACATCCCCTCCGTAGGCTCATATCAAATGAGGATGAGGATGGGCAGTTGGGGTCACTGCGTGTGAGTTATTCTCTCCCGCAGCATCCACATGAGCATCACCCAGCACTGCCCCACACGGGGCCGGGGATCCCCTCCCTGAACCTGTCCCTGAAGCTCCCACAGAGGCTATTACCTGTGTCAGAGCTGCTTGGGCAGCACACACCTTCCCCGCATTGCTGGGTTTTCCTGCTGCCTGAAAGCCAGTCCCACCATCAGCACATTTGCAATAATGAGGATTTACTGAAGTGTGTGCGTGTCAAGGCCGTCCGCAACGATTTCTGCTTTCTCAGCTTTATAACTTTCACTGTCACCCACATTTCTTCCTTATCACCGAGCCAGAAGGCCTGTGTCTTTTTCCTTTTTGTATAATTCCATTTCTTCCTTTCAAAAAGCAAAAACAAAATCATGTAGGCCAAGGAAGAAGACAAATGGTTCTGTCTTCTCATGGTCACACACTAGATCAGTGTTTTCACAAGTCCTCTGTCTTAAACTCTGAAGGTATGGCCTGTGTCCACTGGGAAGAGGGGCACAGATGTATACTGTGGGCAGTGGCTGAGCTCTGGGCCAGAGGCCCCTGTTTCTTGCCATGTGGGCCTCTCCGTAGAGCAGCTGTATTGAACTCATGGCCAATGATCTTGTTCAATACAGCTGCTCTGCCTACCAGGACCAGTCAGGCTGCAAGTAAGAGAAACAATCTTCTGTTTTATCTTTATTTTTGGTCTCCTTGTTATAGTGATTTCACCTTCACCTTAATACAAAACTATCTGACTTTTCATTTTTACCTAAGAAACATAAGTACATGCATTAAAATTTTTATGTTAAAAAAAAATCAATGAAATCTAAAGTGGGGTGCAGCAATTCAAAGATAACGAAAGATATGTAATAAAATTGTGTTTAGTATAGCCCTGGACCAAAATGGTATTACAATAGATGCTTAGAAACTATAATAAATTGGATACGAAGTCAAATAAACATATGGCTGTACACTTTAAGACAAGCAACATTCTTTCTATAACAATAGGACTAGATATCACACATCTGGATCTTTTTGTCAACAACCAAAATTTGGCCAAAGGCTGTGTGAGGGTCCCAAAAAGGAAAGAGGCAAACCTCAGAAGGCCCCTCATTGCTGATCCAGGGACATCAGCTCAGCTGAGCAAAGGCAATGTTAATGGACCAGAAGTCCCTGCAAAGTGCCTGCCCTCAATGGATCCTAAATGGGCCAGGATGAAGGGAGTGAATGAAATTGTGAAGCCATTTTGAACCAGGTTTTTGTTTTTGTGTGCAGAAACACACAGGGTGGTCCAGGAGGATCATTTCATAACCATCTCCATTCAAAGTTTCAGTTACAGAGTCCTCAGCCAGCCAACCAGAACTGCTTTTGATGGAGTCAGGCCATTTCCTTCATATCATGAGCTCTGCCCTCTGTTATGTCAGAGTAGAACTTTCCTCCTGTGAGAATAGAACAGTCCTCTCTAAAGTCCAATGCAATTGTGATATTTCACTTCCATTCTGTCACACAATTGCTTTGTGCAGTTTCACTTGACCACTGCTGGATCCATGCATGATTCCCCAAATACCTAAACTTGTTTGTATCAGGCACACTGTAAATCCTAGAGCAAGCATGTCAAACTCACCATGAATATTTTTGCAGCCCAGCCAAATAACAGTATGTAAGAAACATTTTAATAAAAATCTCATAATTTTTACAATATCCCATTATACATAATCCTATATAATAAAAGGCTAATATGCAAGTCAACAAAATGGCAGAATGACCAGTTGCTATGACACACACTGACCACCAAGGGGGCAGACGCTCAACACAAGTACCACTCAGCCAGAAGCCTGGCTCACAACTGGCATGTGCAGTGGCAGTGGCAGTGGCAGGAGCCTCTCTCTGCAGCAGCTTTAAGAATGTTCAACTGCCAGCAGTCGGGACATCCCTCGCGGGCTCCCGAACCAAGGGTCCTCCCTGAGTGCACAAATTTCATGCACAGGGACTCTAGTTATTAATAACGAACTACAGTGTTCACTAATGACTGATTACTATAGTCATGTTGCATTAATTTCCCTTCCGCACCTTATAAAGAGGCACACCATTTCTCTCCACTAATACTAGCAGCGAATATTTTAGCAGCCCATCACCATGTCATTAATCTTGGACTGACTTGTTTGGTGTGTACGACAGGAAATATTTCGCTTTCAGAGAACAAGAAAAATAGGTTTATTTGCATTACACTTATTAATTTGTGCAGTTATTCAGTGTCTGCTAAGTTAATGACTTAAACCTTGTTTATTTGGCCTATGTTAACCTTTGAGTCTGACATGCTTTTCTTAGAGCAAAGGTACGAGTAAGGCTAGCATGATCCAGGCTCTTAGGAAAATTAGTTTCTGCTGTAACTTACAGTGCCTTTGATACTGAGTATCAAAGGAAAAATTAACAAATAGACCAGCTCTGCTCCCAGGTCTCAGTGAAGGTGAGCTAATGCATGTGCTTTTCCACTGCAACCTAGAATATGAGTGAAGTAGCCAGGTAGGGAGATGAAGCATGAAGGAAGGGAAGTGCTGTGTTGGGAGTACCAAAGATTAGCACCAGGGAAATAAAAATAGCAAGGAAATGGAGCATTTAGGAGACTTGGTGATGCCTCCAAAGGCAGAAATGGTGAGGAAGAAAAAGGAGGCAAGAATGATGGACCTGGACACCAGGCAAGGACACTTTCCGAGGGGGAGACACCAGAGATGTTTGGGTGGGAAAGATGTTGAGTCCAGCTTTAGGAACACTAAGCTGAAAGCACCTGGGAAACAGCCAAATGGAGAGGAACAGAAAGTTGGATTAAGGATGTGTAGGACTCCCTTAGCAGGCATGTATACAAACCTGAGGATCTTGGCATGGAGTGGAACTGGAGCCATGAGATGGATGAGCTCTCCCAGGGAGAAGGTATACAATGAAAGAGAACCACTGAGAAAACCCAACACTGAATTATTAGGTGGAGTGTGTTGGTTAGAAGTCAATGGAGAAAAGGACTCACTCGAGTGCAGCAGCCCTGGAGGAGTGGGGCCTAGAATCAGCATTTTTAACAAGCTCCCCAGTGGTCCCACCAGTGGGCAGATAACCTTGAAGAAACACTCACTCCAATTTGTATATAGCTTAGATTATCATAGGTAAACTCTTAATTAATGCTTGTTGAACAAACTTGTTTTTTAATAACAATATATATTGGCAACTTCTCCTTATCACTGCATATATTCTTTATTCTTTCATTCTTTTTAATCACTGTGTAGTACTCATCAAATGGATAAACCATAATTTAATCTAGCTACTATTTATGTATGTTCAACTTACCGCTTTTCCTTTTCCATTTTTTCCTATTATAATTTAACGATGAACATCTGCCTATTCTTTCATAAGTTAACCTTTTTCTTATTACTTAAGAGCTTTATATACAATAGATATTTAGCCCTTTGTCATACATAGCCATATTTTTCCTTAGCTTTTTGTCTTTGAGGTTTATATTGTGTTTTTGTAACTTCATGTTAGTTTGGGGTGTTTTAACATTTAGCCAAATGTATTCACTTTTTCCTATGCAGCTTCTTGGGTTTGTGGCATTTTTAAAAAGGACAGCTGCCACCTAACATCGCTGGGTCTTTAAAGAATCAAGCATTTGTATGTTCTGTCACTCCTTGGATCAATGGTACCTCTGTCACCTGGACGGAAAGGTGATTTCTGTACAGGCGAGTGGCAAGAAACAGAGCAGGCTATCTGGTTGTTCAGGGTTACCAAGTGACAATAGCAGTAGTTAGCATCTGGGTCGTCATTGACTACAATAATATCAATACTTCAACAAGCCATTCACACATTTTTTTTATTTGATAATAACACAATAAACTACCCTGGGACATTACTGATGTTCCCCATAGATGAACATTTGCCTTTGAAACTAATACCTCGTTATTTCAGAGCTTGAGGACTATAGAAAATTGGTGTGGCAACACTGAACAAGCGTAAATCCCATTATCCACTTCCAGAAGAACAAATTTTATGAATATTATTCACACTTTAGGGAAGTAATTACTGACTGTTTACAAGATGCATTGCACTACACTGTAAAAATGTTATAAAATAATTACATGGAATAAGTCATATAAGTACTTAAAAGACTTTATTATATGCTTATGTCTAATTGAAATCCATGTAAACAGTCACATTGAACACATTCTTTATGCACTATACTTGAAAATATAAAATACAAAACCAATTCCAGTACTTCTCATATTAAACCTTTTAATTTTTTTTAGCTTTCTTTGACATCATAATAAAATGAAAAAGTACGCAAACAGAAAAGTCTTAGGTAATATTTTTAAACACTTTACTTTATCTACCATATTTAATATTTCCAAGATAATTCTGCCATATAGGATCAAATGCATCACGCTCAAAGATGTATGCTCACCAGCCCTCTGCAAAGAGGGGCAGCTGGCAGCACAGCTCTACAAAGCCCTCTAGGCCTCCTGTCTCTGAGGCCGCTCAGTCACAAGCTGCCTGAAGGTCATGGTGACTCACAGCACTGGATGTTCAAAGAGGAAGGATGAAATTACGATGGGGGATGGTCCTCCCCTCGGATGCTTCGGTATTTAGCCATGTCTTCTGGAAAGACTTTAGAAAGCTCTTGAATCAACAGGCTTTTAAATTTCTAAGAAGAAAAATGTACACTGTCAAACAGCTTTGTTTGTGGCCCATCACCCAAGTTAAAGACTACTCCCACCCCTATAGCCCTCTGAAGGAACAGAATCTGCTTTGCCCTCATGCAAACCCATGTTCCATTGCAGCATGACCATTGCCCATGGATGCAATACTTGGTGAACCAGCTACAAATAAGACTTGCAACTATTGATATGTTACAGGTACATTAAGAACTACCGCAAAGAGAAATTCACCTTCAAATACATCTTCTTCCCTCCTGCTTCTAGGTGAAAACAAACCTTCCTATAGGGAGCCAGCCACACAGGTGGAAATGATTTTTGCACACAGCACACGTAACAGGAATCTTCAAATAATATTTAATTAATTATTTGAACCACATCACACACACAGTGTGCAAACAGCTCAATCAAAGCTTTCAGAGCACCTGGAAACCTGTCTACACCAAATGCCATGGCTTCCTGACCCTACTTATCTGCTTAACATTTGTTGTATGCTAATCTTAAAGGCAGTTAAGTACCTATCAGCACCTCAGAATCTTTCTTATACGCTACACTAAGAAGCTGTGTGGATATAAACAAAGATGTAATACTTACATAGGAGACTGCACTCCAACAGGATAATAAACACACACTGTGTAAAGGCAAGCCATAGGATGGCACAGTGACATTCACAAGTCTCAGACAAGTGATTCAAGTCTCAGACAAGTCTCACAGATGACACCTGTCACTGTCATCCTGAGTGTCTCTCTGCTTGCTCCTCACAGTGTCTGACCCTAAGAGGTCACAACAGAAATGGAAATAATGTGGCTGAGCCAGAATCAGGAATGGGGATGGAGAGGCAGAAGGGCTCATTGTATGACACCAGCAGAAATGGGAAACCAGAAAAGGATGGCACCATCCAATTAGAGGGAAAAAACAAACCACACAGGCTCCAATTGGGACCACATTTGAATGAATTTAAGTAAGAAAAAAAAAACATTTCCTGTTGTACATGCCTCATCAGACCTTTCCTAGACCTGATCACAGCAAAGAAACAGAGCAAGTTCTCTGTGGAGAACTGGGTGACAGGGAATATGGTATAAAGGAGTCTGGAGTCAGAAGCTAGAGATCAGCACCCGCGAAGAAAAACAGAATGAGGATTCAAGACTCCTCCAAACCAAAGAACCACAATTACAGGAAAAGTCCCAACAGAAGGCATCACTGATATTTAACTTGTTTACTACCTGATATACAATTCAGAAATCTCAACTGTGTAACGTAATAAAATAGATGATGTTTTACCAAAAATGGAAAAGAATCGCGAAGTCTATTAGCCAAATTTGCCTTTTAAGGTTTTGTGTCCTGACGTTTTCTGTTTATAGGAGCCTTACCTTCATCGTATCAATCTTCCCTTTAACTTGTTCATTTTTCGCCAGAGCTCTCTCCAGGCACTCTTTGGTGTAGAGTTGTGGGTTTCGACCTTGATCTATATACCTGGAAACAGTAAACATCTAATAAACACTCTCTTGGCTGATATCGAGTCTCAGTTTTCTTAAGGGAAGAAAAAAAATGAGTTGTATATAACTTCACATGGCCTGTTCAGAAGAAACGGTGTCGAGGAACCAGGTATGTTAGGATTCCTTCATTTATACAAGAATAGATGATGTGCTCTCATATTTCTTGTAATTACATGAACTCATAAAATCAAGCAATAATCACTTAATAACCTGGCAAGCTCCACAGCCACACCACCTCACATGTGCAGCATCGATGCCTCCCAAAGGCTTCATGGCCATTACCTTCTCTCTCATCCTCACAATCTTCAAGGTTAGGAAGCTCTTGGTAAGAGAGAAGTAAAAGTGGGCTAGGGCTTCTGGCCCAGAAACATGGGAGAGCCAAGGAGGGCCCTCCAAGATGCAGCCTACACCCCAGGTCCCCGTCCCCTTGGGGAACCTCTGTTGGGGGGACCTTGGGCTGCTGGAAGAGGTAGCCGGGCCCTGCTCACCCCAAGATTGCTTTTAAAACTGTTCCACTCTTTCGGTTCCATTAAATAACCTAAGTAACTTGAATTTAACAGACAGGGATTTCCTCTAATAATTACTTAACAGTATAAAACTGTTTCTTGAAATTTTTAACACTTGTCTCCAAAATATATTCATTATCCCAAAGATCTTACTAAGCATACTGCCTAGACAAATATGCACATTTTACCAGCTGTAGGCCACCTGCCTACTTCTGTACCCTGAAGACCTTCAAATCACTCAATTAAGTTGAATTATTCATTACAAAGCAACAAAAATTACCACTACCACCTAAGTCCGATTTATGTATTTTAATGCATCAGTTAAAAAAATGTATCACTTCATGCTGAGACCGGTTTGGCTCAAAGGATAGAGCGTCGGCTTGGGGACTGAAGGGTCCCGGGTTCGATTCCGGTCAAGGGCATGTACCTTGGTTGCAAGCATATCCCCAGTAGGGGGTGTGCAAGAGGCAGCTGATCGATGACTCTCTCTCATCGATGTTTCTAACTCTCTATCTCTCTCCATTCCTCTCTGTACAAAATCAATAAAATATATTTTAAAAAAATGTATCACTTCAGATGGAAGGCACTGTTAAGTTACTGTTAACAGCATAAAAACTGGCCTCTACTCATGGCAGACAGCAAAAATTAATAAAGTTCTAGAAATTCCATTGTATTGCAATGTTTTTTGAAATGATGGAATGAAGGAAGCAGAATTATGGTTAATTCTAAACAAAATCTGTCCATTTCTGGAGGAAAAAGAAACCTTCCAGGTTCAAGTGTCCTAAATAAACAACCAATCAACAGCAATATTCAGATTGGCCCCCACTTCTGCCAACACACAACCTCTGAGGTCAGGAAGTGCTGAACAGAAGGGCCTAGACTTACATCTTTATCTTTGTTACAGACACAATGTGTCTGCCAAGTGTATGTGAAGGCCACGGTGAGCCTGGAAACTCCTATTTCATGCAAAAATGACTAACTGTTTGTATCACTGCTTATTAGAGCCCCCAGGCCACCCATTCCCAATTCCCTAAGTGAGTCTCCACTGCCCCTTCTGCCCACCTGCTGGGGCTGGGACTGTGGCTGAGCTGGCTAAGGTCCCTCCCCTGTCCTTTAGCAATCTCTCCCCATCATCTTACTCTCATTTGTCCCTCTTTAATGACTCAAGTAGTTACCTGCACCTATCAGTACACCCATCCTGCACATCCATGACCAGAAGAGCACTGATGAGGAAGACAAAGTAGCCTCACCTTCCCACACTTCACAAGCCGGCATCATCACCAAGAGTCCAGAGCTGTAACACATGTACATGACCTTCACCCACCTGAAGCCAGAGAGCTCAGTGGGGCTGACTGAGAAAACATGACACCATGGCCAAAAGGTGAGGATGGGGCCAAGCCTGTGCAAACTGCAGCCTGAGTGTCCTATCTTTGTGGACGGCTGCTGAGCTGTTGTTACTTGGACTTGTAGCTCTAACTTCTGGGGATGTAAAATAACAACAGCTCTTCCTTTATTGTTCAAGGAAATTGGTGGTTTCCATTTGCAGTTATACCACAAAAAGGGCTAGCATGCTTTTGTAGATGGGAGCCAGATCCAGGAGGGAGAGGCTGTCTGTCAGGAAAACAGCACTGGTTGAGGAAGAAAAAGTCCAGGATTTTAGAATTAACTCTGACACTCACTAGTAAATAGCCCTCTGTAGTTACTTACCAGTTTCTTCACCTGTGAAATCAGGGGTGTGATAACCAAAACAGTGTGATAAAGCTTGGATTAAAGAAATGTAAGAAGTTTATTTCCTGGATGCATTCTCTGGGCCATAACTGTGGTAGGCACATATAAACTACTTACCTGGCCTAAGAAACATTTTTTTCAACAGTGTGTGTGTGTGTGTGTGTGTGTGTGTATATATATATATCCAACTCCTAGAAGTAGCAGTCCCAGGGCAGTATCAGAGATGTTAGGCCAGATTAATTTTCAGGTTGTTTCTGGCTATAATTTTTTAAAAATACAACCCTCTTAAGACTTTCTACCTCTTTTCTCTCTTTTTTTAAGTTAAAAAGGAAAGTTATATGGCTGTCCTTCTAGCTAAACAAAACTTTGCAGGTCTATGATGTTTTCCATATTTCATACACCTCTATTCACAAGTAACTCTTTTTCAACAACATTGAGATTTTTTAATTGCTAATCCCATCAGAACAGGAAACTCCATGTGGGTAGATGTATTTGCTTATTTTCTTCACTGGCCTATCTCCAAGCACCTAGGCTGTGCCTACAACATAGCAGCAGGCACTTAAACACCCATGACTGAAGCAGTCATTACACTGCAATTAAACAAGAATTATTTATACTTGAATGAATATCGGAAATGGTACTTACTCAAAAACTTCTAAAGGTACAGTAATATCATGAAGTTGCTGTCTGCACTTATCAATATCCTGTAAGCCAGTCACGATAAAATTCCTGGGGGGAAAGGCAAAAATGGGGGCATTTGGTTAACTCTCCATGATACCATGAGCACCACACCACCCACAAAAGCGATCCTTCCACATGCAGGTGTTACACATAGCTCATAACTTTTTGGTTACGTATCGGAATTACAAAACATCATCAGATCTCTGTTCATTTGCTTCCTAAACGAGTTACCAACCCCTTAAGAATCTAATGAAAAATATAAACCTTTTCTCAAAAACAATTACCGTGATGTGCATGTGATTTTGTGTGTGGGTTTCAGAGAACACAGGGGGTAGTGGACCCCAGCTTAAGAACCCATCATCCAAGTGTGGGGGGAAGAATGTCATCACTACCTGGTTGAATTTTAGTTCCCCTGGTGGGGAGCCTTCCTACATCACCAGGCTAATTCCACAGTTCTGAGTATGTAACACATGGTTGCAATTATATTTGTAAGCCCATCCTCCCTATAAAGCTGTGAGCTCTTCTCCAGAGCATTCTCTTTGTGTGTTTGCCTTGGTCCATCCCAAGGCCTAACGCTACGGCCAGAACACTGTAGCCCAAAAATCTCACCGCCCTCCATTCAATTCCTCCACATTCAGACCTATGCCGCAGGGGTGTCTGCAGCCCTGGCTTCCCGGGCCCGCTTCAGAGCACTCCCAGCGAAGCCCGCCTCCCGTCTGCACAGAGGCAGGCTCTGAATTCCCCAGACTTCAGGAGGAAACCCTGGGAGTCACAAGTGCGCAGGGAGAGGCTTAGATAATGAATGTGGCCCCGGTCCAGAAACTGTATTGTCTGGCATGAGAACATGGGCCCCAATGTCCCAGCAAGGCAAAGCGGGAAGGAGGCGGGCAACAGGCGGCAGCTGCGGCCCGCCCTGGCGCACAACCTAGGGCGGGAGGAGTCCGAGAAGGACCAGGAGGAACTTCCTCTGGGCCTGGTCCTCGCTCCTCGACCCCCTGGCTCCCGGCTCTCGGACCTCGGTCCCCCATCCCCGACCCCCATGCCGGCTCCCCGAGCGGACGCCGCCGGACTTGGGCCGCCACTTACAGTTTCTGGTTGAGCCCGGCCTGGCTGCTGGGCTGGAAGTCGCTGACGATGATGCCGAGCTGCCGGATGTTCTCCACGAACTTCTCCAGATGCTCCTCCAGGTGGTCGAACTTCTCCGCCATGGTCCCGCAGATGGCTGCACCTCCACAGGCGACGTCCGGCCCCGCCGCTTCCCGCTTCCGCCCGAGCCTACCACCACTTCCGGTTCCTCTAGGGGCGGGAGGAGGAGGAGGAGGCGGGATCTGGATCCTGGAGTGCCCTGGGGCGGGAGGGGCGGGCCTTACCTAAGCCCCGCCCAGAAGCCCTTAGCGGCACTGGTGAGCGGACACCCAGGTGTCAGTCATCAGGACTTGCCAGCGTGCATCCAGGGCCACAAAGGGATCTGACAGTTACCTGAGGTTAGAGGAAATAACACGAGGAAAAGGGGAAAAGCTCAGCAGCTAGGGCTTGGGGAGAGTAGCTTGTACCCACAATTAAAATGACTTTATTTTCTGGATATACAAATTACATGTTATCATTGTAAATAATTAAAACCAAAATAGATAAAAGTATAATGAAGAAAATGGAAACCCTGCGTCTTCCCCCCACCCCCTACTCCCAACACCACCACACATCTTTAAGATCTTGGAGACCATCCCTTCCTGCATTTCTTTATGCAAAGGTTGGGGGAGGCGGGTAAGGCTTCTCTCAGCTTTTCCTTCATACACCCTTAAGATGCTGTGCAGGATCCAGCAGGCCTGAAAGGCTGCTCAAGCTGGTCTTCAGACCTGTGATTTTCCCAGTAGTGTCTTGCCATCCCCAAGTGAATAAATTAGCAGCCAAGACGACTCACCTGGACTTAAACCCTAATGTCACAACTGAGGCCTTCCAGTACTAACTGCAGCCAGTCCCACCAGAGGTCTTGGTCCCCTCCATGCTCCACACAATGCAGCATCTTCACAAACCCCCATCTGGGTGAAAACCCTAAAGTTTTCATGAAGGAACCAATAAAGGCAGTTTCACTGCCCCTCAGTTGGAATCCTTGAGGATAGCTTCCCTTCTTTCCTCTTGTATGCAATTAGCCACCACCTCTTCTAAACGTTGCTTTTCTCAGGAAGGGAATGATCTCTCACTCAGCTCTTCGCTCCCTAATTCTTTCCACCTGCCTAGGTGAGGCAATTACCTCCTGGGCCAACTCTAATAAAACACCATGCGGTTTCCCTGTCAAGAATCATCTTTCCTACTTCACTAAGCTTTTAGTAATCTGAACTTCCATTTTGATCACATCACTCTTGCACTTAAGAAGTTCTTCTGCTCCTTCTTCTAGGACTATCCAATGTTTGCTCATACACTCACCTGACAACTCCTCCAGCCAGAGTGCTTCATTTTACTGAATATCATAATATTCAACACTGGTACTTTTCAGTTCTTAGAATAAAAAAAAACTGAAGACGCTCCTTTTCTAAATAATCTGCAACCTTCTCCCAGCTGTTACCAGAAATGGAAACTCAGAGAAGGTAGATAATTTGTAAACTTATTGAATCAGGGACTGAATCCATGTGTGGTGAACATAACTGACAAGGGAAGTCTCTGTTCCCACTCTGAGTACACAGAAATGTTATGTAAAACACCTCCATCCCAATTTAATGACAATTAACTTCAGGGGAATTTTAAAACAAGGTAGAAATAAAATATCTGAGAAAAGGAAAAAGTATATCTGGGGAAAGGTCAGAATATGAAATTAACACTATTTCTCAATATTGTAAGAAAAAAGAGAGATATTGATGCAACTTAGGTTTTATTAAATATGTGTTTTTTAATTTACGTTATCTCTGTAGTAGAATATGTAACTTTCAAACTAATAGAGGGCTAAAAGAAAACAATTTGATAGAAGGTAAGAAAAAGAGAGAATAAGTGAAGCACAGAACAAGCATGGAAGCAAAAAAGCACAAAATAAGATGAAAGAATTAAAGATAAATATCATGATTAATGTAAACAAATGTTACTAGTTTAAAAGAGAGATTCTCTCAGATAGAAGTATTTTCTTTTGTTGCTATTTCAATCTAGCTATGTGGTTTTTCAAATGAACACCTAAAACAAACATACATAAAAGTTAAAATAAAGGGAAAAATTAGAATAAGATATGCCAGGCAACCAAAAGAAAATTGTTAAAACATATAATATTAAAAATTAATGGAAATGTAAAATGGTTTTTTAATTATTTTAAATATATTTTTACGTATTTGAGAGAGAGGAAAGGAGAGAGAGAAACATCAATGATGAGAGAGAAACATTGATCATCTGCCTCCTGCATGCCCCCCAACTAGGGATTGAGCCTGCAACCCAGGCATGTGTCCTTACTAGGAATCAAACCATGATTTCCTGGTTCATGGATCCATGGTAAATCACTGAGCCACACCAACTGGGCTAAATTAACTTTTTTAATGATAAAGGGAAAAGTTCACCAAGATAATATACTAATGTCAAACTGAAGCAATTAACAACATAGTCTTATAATATCAAGCCCACAATTTGACAAATTATGAGGGACTATTAAAAAATCCATAATCAGCCAAAACCGGTTTGGCTCAGTGTTTAGAGTAGGGGTGTCGAACTCAATCAGAGAAGGGGCCAAAATCTAAAATCCAGCCTAAATCGCGGGCCGACTGGTTTACTGAACAGTCATAAACTGTCATTGTGATGGAAACGCAGCGGAGTGCAGTGATGACAACACGGTGCGGGCCACATTGCAAGGCCTGGCGGGATGGATTTGGCCCGCGGGCCTTGTGTTTGACACATGTGGTTTAGAGCGTCAGCTTGCAGACTGAAAGGTCCCAGGTTTGATTCCGGTCAAGGGCATATACCTTGGTTGTGGACACATCCCCAGTAGGAGGTGTGCAAGCTGATCCATGATTCTTTCTCATCGATGTTTCTAACTCTCTCTCCCTCTCCCTTCCTCTCTGTAAAAAAATCAATAAAATATATATATTTTTAAAATCCATAATCATAACAAGAAATTTGGACTACCTGTATCAGAAAAATAATAAATCAAGTGGACCAAAAATATATTTAAAAATATGAAAACTTGAATAATATAATTAATAAATGTGATCTGAGAAAAATAGCGAAGTCTGAAAACAAATTGCATCCAATCACATATAGAATATTTATAACATTTCACCATTTGCTAGATCATAAAGATAGTTTTAGCAAATTCTAAATTTTATTACGTAGACCAGATTTTGGGACCTCAATGTAACAACAGTGGAAGTCAATGAAGTTGATTGCTTTTTAGATATACATACACACCCACACAGATATTTGAAAACCAAAACACACTCTTTGAAATCATTTATGGGTGTACATACATCTGAATTTGTAGAGGCAAGATCCTATTTATACCTGTCATAAAGACATACTTAATAAAACCTAAGTTACATCTATGTCTAACTCTGGTATAATTATTAATAGCACTTCCTTTTACTCACTATCAATTGTCTCAGTTTGGTTGATACATTATATGTCATCTTAAGTAAAGGGGAAATTGTAAAATATTTGGAACTGAATAACAAGTTCTTCTTATCAAACTTTGGCTTTGTTTCTAAAGTGATACTTTGTGGGAAAATAGCCAGGAAACAATAAGCTATGGTTTCAACTCCAAAAGAAAAATAAAGGAGCAAGAGAAAAATCAAAAAGCTTAAAATTATATATTATAGAAAGGAGTGATTAAAGCAAAGACATATACTGATGAAAATAAAAATGTTTCACTAGTTTTCTTTCTATTTTCAGGAGCTAGAAAGATGAACAGTAAAGAAAACTTAAAAAGCCAAGTATATGTACTTTTGGCAAGTCCCATCAGGGAGGCAGAGAGAAGGGAGAGAATGGAATGATGAAACATAATCCATTTGCAGTGAAACTTGATGTTCATGTTTTGTTTGTTTGTTTTGATATTCATATTTTGAAAGTTTGGAAGATACTGAAAAGTTTCTAGGAAACTACCAAAAATTAACTTAATAAATACTAGGAAGTCAGAATAGATCCTAACCTTTCAATAAACTGGTCAGTGGTCAAATTCTCTTTTAAAGAACCGAAAGGCATCAAGCCCTGGCAGCTTCTTGCATTAGATTGTCTAAACAAATGAACACATCCCAGCTCATTTTTAAAGGGTTGTGTAACTTTGATATGAAAATCAGATAGCAAGGACAGTGGGGTAGGAGGAAGGAAGAAAAGAAAATATAGTGCAATCTTCCTTCTGAGAGTGGGTGAAAAAAAATCCTAAATAAAACATAAGCAAATTGAATCAAATATCGTGTGTCAGCTATCTATTGTTACATAGCAAACCTCCCTAAAACTTAGTGGCTTAAAACAACCACTGTATTCCTATTTGCTCCCAAATCTGCAATGTAGCCTGTGCATGGCATTCACAACTTCTTGTCACATTGGTGGTGGTGGCCTCACTGGGACTAGAGGATCTGCTTTCAATGTGGCTGGCTCACCATGTGAGTTCAGCTGACTTGTAGACTAAAGACCACGGTCCCACTCCATGTTAGTCTCTCTGTGGGCTTTTAGGGGTTTCTCACCTCATCATGGTTGGATTCCAGGAGCACATTGCTCAAGAGAAGCAGACAGAAGCTGCACTATCTTTTATGACCTACTCTTAGAAGTCCCACCAAGAGCCTTGGCACATTTAGATTTCCGAAGAGGGAGCCTAAACCCAACCTGTCCATGGAAGAAGCAAATCACATTGTTGGAAGAACAGGTAACATGGAAAGTCTTCTTAAAGCCATTCTCAGATAATACAACCTGTCACATTTCATATTGCAAAAAATTATAATGATCTACGGGCCTTTTCCTAGGACTGCACGAATGGTTAAACATCTTCACATCTTTTCTATAATTAAGTCCATGAAAGAGTAAAAGAAAAATACCCCCAGTAGATTTAAAAAGTAGACATTTGATAAAATGCAACCCAAATTCATGATTAATTAAAAAAAGAAACCTCTAAGAAAATTGAGTATAGGAAGAAATGTTCTGAATCTAATAAAAGATAAATAGGTAGTAAACTCTTGCAGAAGGCAGCACTTAATGATGAAACTGTCACCCCAACTATTCAGGATTACTTTACACTGGAGTTCCAGTCAGCTTAGAGACAGTCATGAAAGTAAGTAGCACATGGTTATTCTTTATGTCCTTGCTATTGTCTGCCTTTATTTTGACATTGAATCTCCTGAATTGTCATTAAAATTTATTTTTCATACCTAAGCTTCCCGATTATATTTTAGACATTTTGAGGACAGCAACCTAAACTTACATATTCCTCAGAGTCCCAAGTATATGCAAACTAGCTCAATAAATGATTTTTTTTATTATTTAAAGGCTACAGGGAAAGGAGACAAAGGAAGAAGCACTTTTCCACTATGAATGTAACTCCTCTAGAAGTTATTCTTGTATGTGTGGGAAGAACCTGGCAGCAACTTGCTTTCCAAATAATTGAGAGAAATGGGTTCTTCTGCAGTTTTGACTTATGGTTCATCTGCTGTGCCCCTCTCCTATGTCTTTTGTTTGTTGTTTCAGCATTTACTAGGTTGTTTCTCTTTACTCCTGTAACTGCCTGTATCGCCTGCAAGGCCCAGTTTCTGACAGCAGTGGAGATGTCCACACTGCTGCTTTTCTCTGCCTAATAACAGTCATCCTGGTCTGTTATGCCACTTTTGTATTAATTTCCTGGGCCTACTGCAAGCAAATGTCACAGACCAGGTGGGCTTAAACAACATAAATGTATTCTCTCACAGGTCTGGAGGCCAGAGCTCTGAGTTCAAGTTGTTGGCAGGGTTGGTTCCTAGTGGTTCCTTCTAAGACTAAGGCAGAATCTGTTCCAGGCCTCTCCCTTGACTTCTGGTGGTTTGATGGCAATCTTTGGGGTTCCTTGGATTGTGGAAGCATCACCCTGATCGCTGCCTACATGCCTCATGGCCTTCTCCCCATGTGTCTGTCTCAGAATTTTCCCCTTTCCCCCAGTCATTTTGGATTAGAGCTCACCCTGATGATCTGATTTTAAACCAGTCATAACTACAAAGACCCTATTTAAAATAAAAAAAAATAAAAAAAAAAAAGTCACATTCTGAGGTACAGGGAGTTAGGATTCCAACTTATCTTTTTTTCCAGGACACAATTCAACCTTCCTCTTCTGTTCAGAAACACTAGCCCCAGCTCTGCATTGTGACTGTGATATTCGTTATTCGATATTCGTGTCAGGTCCTAATTAGTGCAATTATGGTATCAATCCCTACATTTCAGCTCCAATTTTCATTTCTATAAACTTTTTCCTTCCTTTTGCCTCTTATTTGCATTGGCTAGAGAGAGAATAGAAATTGAGGTTTTAAAGTCTGACTTTGAAACCATCCCAAATATGGAACCATTGAGATCAACTGAATACACAGGACTTTAAAAGCATTTCTAAAGCACTTATCTCACAGTTCTCCAAAATTATTGCTCCATTGACTATTCTCTACTGAAATAAAAGGCATTCAAAACCCACTAAAATCTACATTTGAAATTCACCCTTTGCCTCCTTAAATATCTAAGTAGTGACTGCTTTCCATTAACAGCCTAAATACTGTTGATTTGTTTGCAAGAACCATTTAAAAATGTTAATACCCCCAGGCTCCAAATGTAAATGAAATTAGGCTGAAAAATTCCAGCAAGTCAGGTGTACCTGGTAGGATACTGCATGCAGAAAGCCCTCCGAGCTCTGTTGACGGTAGACCTGGCTGCTTATTCTCCCTCCCTCGACATGACCTGCCACTGGGAAATTTCCTTACTGCTAAATCTTTGTGACCTTGGAATCTGGAGGCTGGTTTTGGGTTTGTTTGGGATTTTTTTCATTCACTTTATTGTTGCTCTGTCAGCACTCATGGCCCTTTGTGATGCCATTTGGAGCATCTTTTTGCCATTCATTCTAATTTATTCTGAGAACTAGATTCAGCTTAATTTTTTTTTTAATGCAGCTATCCTGCCAAGAGGGCAAAACAGCTGGTTTCTGCTTTTCACTTTGCGGATTTTCAGCACATTAGCCATTGTAGCTGAGGGAAGATGTATAACTCTGTTGTTTTAATGATGATGATGATGATGATGATGATGATGATGATGGTCTTGATCATACAGATGAGAATAGCAATTTATATAGATTATCTTATTTATTCTTCATAACCCTAAGAGAAAGCATAACTCTAATTTGCACCATGAATGGTCAGCTATAAGCCAAAAAATTTCCCTAAATAGACAATTGGGAGGCAGAATAATTCTAGCTGGTAGAGTATGCTGATATTGTTTTTCCACAAGAGCCACACTGATACATGAATATTCAAATAAATTAGATTTACCCCTCATTCTAGTAGGTTCACATATCAATGAGAGGGCATGACTTGTGCAATAAAAAATATAAATTGTGTCTTGTTTTTGCATTATTAAGTACTAAGAAACAGCAAATTTTTCTTCATTTTCTTTTACATGCAACATTTGTGGTTCTACCTTGGAATTCTGGGTAATGAAAGTATAACAATATTTTAAAAACTACAAAATGAGATTACACTTATAAAGCCTACAGATTGGCAAGTGAACCAATCAGGTAATAGAAGTGTGCAGTAGACTTTCTCTGTTAAATTTCTATGAAAAGTTTATCACATATTCAAGAGAGGACAGGGCAAATCACAGAAATGAAATAAGGTATCTCTTTTGACAATTATACACTCAGACACCCAAACACAGACATACAAACTTTTTAGACTTCATACCCATTTTCACCCTATTGGTTCCTTCAGTCCTGATATCACATAGTTTTCTGTAAAAATTAATGAACTTCAGCTGAAGTCTAAGTTTGTCTTAAACACTATAAAGAGAAATGAGTTGTGCTCAAGTATGTTCCTCTAATTGTGATGATCAAAAAACAACATCTTACTTTGCAGAAAATCAGTGCCTGGACCTGGAACACTTGCTTCTGGTTCTGACCAAGAAAGACAGATAATCAGGACCCTATCCAGCAAAGAGCACCTGAAATAAGCAAAAATGAAGCAGACTTTGTCATAAAACTAAGTAAAAATATATTAAGACTCTCCAGTATGGAAGCTAAGAAGGGACACAAGATCTACACATCTTTGAACAGACATGCTTGTTAGTCCCTAGGACACAAGAATTACTGTTAATCTCCTTAACCTTCTAGCAAATGGCTTTAGTTGTTTGTGCTAGTCCAGTTCCTCTGGAGTCAGATCCCAAGATGGGATTAAACATGTAAGAAAGTTTTAGGAAACTGTTAGAGAAAATGAGAAAGAAATCAGAAACATCTGGAAGAACTATCAGATCAAGATATAGGTCTGACCCCAAGAACAGGAGAGAAGAGAGGAAGCAGGGAAGGAAGGAAGGAAGGAAGGAAGGAAGGAAGGAAGGAAGGAAGGGAGGAAGAAAGGAAAGAAAGAAAGAAAGAAGGAAGTGTGGGAAACTGTACTCCCAGGCATGCACCTGGATGGCCTAAGATACATTGTTTCCACAACCCGTGACAGCTATTACTCAAGCTCTGCTTATCGGACATCCTGCAGTTGGGACACAGCTGCACAACAGAATGTTCTCTGTTGAAGATAAACTATTCTTGACATTTACGGTTTAGTTGCTTAGCTACCCGCTGATGTCCTTGGAGGAAACTCCCTCATTCTCCTGACTATATCTGCCCCCTTTTACCCTGCAAATAAACGAGACTTGATCAGAAAGCCTGTCTTGTCTCTGTCTCTTGTGTCTCTTGTCCCCTCATTCTCACTCCCCCTCTAGGGGCCACATTGACTTACCCGTGGGTCAGGGCAAGGAAGGAAGGAAGAAAAAGGAAGGAAGAAAAGAAGGAAGGAAGGGAGGAAGGAAGGAAGGAAGGAAGGAAGGAAGGAAGGAAGGAAGGAAGGAAGGAAGGAAGGAGAGGAAAGGGAAGGGAAGGGAAGGGAAGGGAAGGGAAGGGAAGGGAAGGGAAGGGAAGGGAAGGGAAGGGAAGGGAAGAGAAGGGAAGGAAAGGAAAGGAAAGGAAAGGAAAGAGGGAGGGAAGGAGGGAGGGAGGAAAGGAGGGAGGGAGGAAGGAAGAAAAGAAGGGAGGGAGGGAGGCTAGAAACATTAGAGACTTCAGTGCAATTCTAAGGAGAATTCAGTAAGACCTCTACAGAGTCCTCAAACCCAAATCCCTCATCAGCAAGTCCCAGGTCTCTCAAATGAATAAGCTTTAGCCTCCCTGCTTTATCCAGGTGTTGGTTGAAAGCAGCTCACTGGAGTAAAAGCTGCAATAGATATCAAAGTGGAGCATTGCAGCCCTTGGTCAATTACAGGCTCTGTAATCAGATACATTTCCATGAGCACCACATTAGAACAAATAACAATCATAATAATGGCCATTTGTTGACAGCAACTATTGCACTAGATATTATATTATATTAAGCAAAATTGCCAAAACAACCTTCCAGAATAGGTATGATTAGTCCCCAATTTCAATGAGGCAATTGAAGCTTAAATGGGTAAGTGCTCTGCCAAGACCACACAACTGGTTGGAGCAGAGGTGACACTGGGTCCTAGTCCACTGAGTTTCAAAGTCCATATTCTTACTTCCACAAACAAATGAGAGGACTTTTGCTTCTACAGTAATAAATACTGAATATGTTAAGCTTGTTAAGCCAAAAAGTTGAGCATTTTAAAAATATAAACAAATGGTATATGTGTTCTACATAACTCATAAGTGTTCTGCTTTGAGACCTACACCATCACACCTTCACACCAATAACTTATCATTCCACTGAACCCTTAATGACCCCAAGTGGTATTCCTTACGTTCTTCTGACTGTCTAAAAATGGAATTTAGGCCCAGCCAGCGTGGATCCATGTTTGAGCATTGGACCATGAACCAGTTCAATTCCCTGGTCAGGGCACATGCCTGGGTAGCAGGCTCCATCCTCAGTAGAGAGCATGCAGGAGGAGCCAATCAATGATTCTCATCATTGATGTTTCTGTCTCTCTCTTTCTCCCTCTCCCTTCCATTCTCTGAAATCATATAAAAAAATAAATAAATAAAATTAAAAAAGGAATTCAGGTATAACCAGGAAGAAACAAAGCCCCAGCACATCTTTGATATACTGGTATGACTTGTGCCACATTTTTATTTACCTTGGACATCAATTTTCTCCCTCTGGAAACAAAGGGATATCTATCAATGTGAAAAATATCCAGAATAGCAATTGGACTGTGAAAGGCATTTGACAAATTTGGATCCCTCTATTAGCTTCCATGCAACATGCACAAAACCAATCTTAACTTCTTATAACATAAACTGGCTCTTCTAAAAAGGCATTGATTATATCATTCCTCAACCTAAAATCTTCTGTTATCTTCCAATTTTCTACAGTGGAGATTTTTAAATCTACTCTCTGCATTATCCTATTCACATGCCCTATGTACTTGATCCATTAAAAAACCACAGTTATGTGGGTGGGGCCAGAGGGGATCAGGTGTTTGTGTCCTGGAAGAGCCGTGAGACCTTCCAAGGAGTGGAACATGAGGTCTGGAAATATTCATCCTCTAGGAAGTTAGACTTCAGCCCTCATCTTTCCTTTGAGAGTTCCCAGTACTCAGCATGAACACTTTCTCAGGGACCTAAAACTGCTTCCCACTGACCCACACCCTCGGGCCTGCCTGGACCCTTGCAGTCTCTGTCTCCTCGCCTTCACAGGTTTCCTCCCTCTGCTTAGAAGTCCTCTTTTTGCATTTTTGTCCTATGCTTGGGAATACTCACTCATCCATTTCAGTGAGGTTTTCACTAACTCCCTTGGGTAGAATTATAACTCACTGGTCAGAATGCTGGCACATCTGAGACCTGTCCCTTCCTACAGAGGTAATCAGCAAGAGGCTAAATGAGTAGGCTCCACCTTCAGGTAGATGCATATGGTGGAGACCACTTGAATCCCAATAAAATCTGCTCTCCCTTCTCCCACAGAAATGGAAGTAAAGCCAGATCCATGGCTTCCCCAGCTGGTCTACCTTGCCCAGGTTTGCTTGAAGTTACTTGTGGCCTTGATACAAAGAAATGTGAGCAGAGCAATGTGTGCCAGACATGGGTCTGTGGCTTAACCCATCCAGTGAGTCCTCTCAATGATCACCTCTCTCATCTCTCTGGCTTGACCTGACCATGGAAGTTATTTCCAATAAAACTTCCTGAAATTATGAAAATGTTATAGATCTGTGCTATCCAATAGGGTAGCAACTGTGCAATTGAAATGAGGCTAGTGCAACTAAAAAACTGAATTTTAAATTGTATTTAATTCATTTAAATAACCTAATGTTGCCAGTGGCTATTATATCACATTTGGTGCCCTTGAGAATAGAGGATGAATGACTTAGAAGAAATATGGGACTTGGAATGCCCACTGGAGCAGTTGCCTCACTGAAATGGGCTACTTAATTTGGAACTGTTGGGTGACTGAGCAAAAATAAGTGAATGCTTTTAAGACAGGTAAGTGTGCATCATGATAGCAAATCCCGGCTCTGCCACTTAATAGCTATGACCTTCAGCAGGTCACTTAATCTCCTTGTCTCAGATTTCTCATCACTGAACTGGAGAGATTAAGAATACACGTGACACTTCAGGTGGTTGTGATAATTAAATGAGGAATTAAATGCAAAACACTTAGAATATTGTATCCACTATATAATTGCTCTCTATTGCTATGAAATTTGGGGTCTCTTTGTTATACAGCATTTAGCTTTGCACTAACTAATACATGTGGGTTTAAATTATGGTTCTTCTGTTTACTTGTGAATATTGGCAAGTCATTGACCCAGGTTAAGCCCTCAATATCTGTAACTATTACTATAACACATATCATGTTATAGTGTCAGTTGCTGTTTAGGTGTTTCTCTTGTAAGCATCTCAAAGATAAAGACTATCATGTATCTTTTTGTGATTCAGTGATTAGCACAGTGAAGATGCCCAACAATTGTTTATTGAATAAATGGATCCATAGCTCCTCCAGCATTTTACCGGAAAGCCCAATTCTTTAGCTGTTGAAATGCCGCTTCTGAGACTTCACTTGGATGGCAAATCCCAATGGTACTCTAATAGCATGCCTGAACAAGGGTGTTTTGTTTCTTCAACCCAGATCATCTTCAGGGACAACAGCTCTTATGACACAAATAAAGTGTTACTCTGTGGCCTCAGCCCTGCACAAGACTGGCCAATATGACTCACTCAAGATGCTGTTGGCAAAGGACACCATCGGGATCACTCTCATCAATTCCTGCTTATTAAGTGCCTGCCTCTGAGGGGTGCCAGGGATAACTGGTGGCATGTGGCTTGAATCTAAAAGCTTGGCAGGCTCTGCAGTATACCCTGACTCATACAAAAAAGTAGCCATAAGCAGAAGCCTTGCAGGAAATCTTTATTCAAGCCTTTACAGGAAGGAAGGAAGACCTGGAATTTTCCCTGTGGTCAGAAGGAGAGAGCTGGGCAGTTGATCCCTGGAGTAAGGTGGTACATTAATCAGGGTTCTCCAGAGGAACAGAACCAATAGAATGGAGGAAGAGGGGGAAGAAGTGGGGAGGGGGAGGAAGGGAGGGAGATGGAGAGGGAGATGAAGGGACAGGGAAGGAGAGAGAAGAAAGGGGGAGGGAGGGAGATGGAGAGAGAGAGGGAAAGGAAGGGAGAAGAAGAGAAAGAGAGAGGTAGAAGGAGAAAGAGAGAGAGAGAGAGAGAGAGAGAGAGAGAGAGAGAGAGAGAGAGAGAGAGAGGAGAAAGAGAGAGATCATTTAAGAAATTGGCTCTTGTGATTGTAGAAGGTTGCAAGCTCAAATTCTGCAGGTTGGCCAGGAGGCTGCAGAACCAGGGAAAATTTAATGCTGCAGCTCAAGTCTGAAGGCTGTCTGGAGGCAGAATTCCCTCTTACTTGGAGGCCCTCAATGGTTTTCTCTTAAAGTCTTCACCTGATTGGAAGCGGTATCATCTGCTTTACTCAAAGTCTACTGATTTAAATGTTAATCTCATCTTAAGAAAAAAATACTTCCACAGAATCTTCTAGAACAATTTTTGACTAAATATACGGGTACCATGGCCCAGCCAAGTTAACACATAAAATTAACCACCACAAATATATCACTTTATAAAACTAGAAAAACTGAATGCTGACACAGTTCTGGGCATTTAGACAAGAACAGTGGGTTCTGTCCTGCAGGAGCAGAGGGTCTAGTGGGATGAGTACAATGAGGGGAAATGACCAATTTTCAGAGACTTCACCCAAAGGGGAGCTCCTGAAGGTATGAGCAGATGAGCAGGAGTCCATCCACTGCACACAGTGGTCCCAGCTGCAGCATCAGTCCACATGAGGAATGATGAAAAGTAGAATAGAGGGATGGTTGTGAGAATGTTTAGGATGGGAGTCAGTGGAACAAAAGAACTAGTATGGGAGAGAGCTGCACCTGACTCTGGTTCTGGCTTGAACACCTGGAGAGGGTGAAAGGATGAAATGTGACTAGAAGATTTCAGAAGAAGAAATCAAGGGAGCACGGGGTGTTACATTTTAGCCATCTTGAGGTTGTGGTGCTTTGGGGATGTTCAAGTAGAAATACCCAGAAGACAGTTGAGTGGATGCTCCAGTGCTCAATGTCTAGATCATGACAGGGCCATGGAAAGAGGGGTTGAATAGACACAGAATTATAGGCCATTAATGTCATGTCTAGGGTGAGATTGTCAAGAGACAGAGCATGGAGTGAGACCTGAAGGGCTCAGGGCAGGGATGTGGGAGGTCTGCCATGCATAAGGAAGGGCAGAAAGAGCCACCAGCAAGGTTTTGAGAGGAGCTTCTGAGAGGTGTGAGGTGAAGCCAGAGAGGGAGGAGCAGGTGATGCTGCGAGTGGGGACTGCCTTGAGCAGGACTTAGGCACAGGAACTGGATGACCACAGGAGAAAACAAGAATGGAAACGCACTCCTGGGAGAAAGAAAGGCAACTTCGCAGGGTCAAGGAGAGGTCTTCTCCAGCATCCTGTATGTGAGCAGTGGCCAGGCTGCAGGGTGAGGCAGCTTACAAGGTCATGAAAAGTCTCACTGCAATTTTGGACTCTTCTGCATTTCATAGATGGTAATCGTGAAAGGAAAAAGGACTGCATAGCAGACCTGACAAGTTCAATGACTGAAAGTAGCCACACAGGATGTTCTGTCATTAAAATTCCTAACTAAACTGGTTATAATGAGAAGTCATGTCCTAAGGCCCATGTGATAGATTAATCTTTATCTTGAGCAAGCCCTGTCCATCGTTTTTGTGCATCTAGGATAATATATTTAAAATGTCAGAATAATCTCTTCTCCAGACCTCCAGAGATAAACACCCAGTACCGGGGTGAGATGACCCCAACATTTTTCATTTTATCTTTTAGCCTCATACCTATGTAAGCTATGCATGTTAAACCCTGCACCCACCAATGTAAAAGAAGCATGTATCTCTCATTTATGTTTTTATCCAGACCTAGAGATTTTCCTACTTTACTTTCTCCTGCTTTCTTAATCTACCATCAATAGATTTCAGGCACCCTTCCTTAATATTTCTCCTTTGGTTTTAATATATAAAATAAGCTGTGAAACTGCTATTCCTCAGAACGTTTTTCAGCCCTTTGAGATTTTGCTCTTGGGTCTGGTCCTCAACTCTGGCTTGAATAGACTCATTAAACCTTTATTTAGGTTTGAAATTTCGTTTGTGGACACAATCACCGGCATCCTGGGTGGTGAAAATGAAACCAGCACTCTAGGGCCTGCTCTGGCCCGGCTATCTTGTAATCACTTCATGCATATTAACTGCTTTAATCCTCACAACAGCCTTTCCATACAGGTGTTAGTGTTCTTGCCAAATGTCATATAAAGGACAGAGGCAGGGGTTACCCAAGTAACTTGTTTGAGGTTGTGCAGCCATTGAAGCTCCACACTGGGACTGAATGTTAGCCGTGGAATCCAGGGTCTAATTCCTAAGACACAGTGCTACCTACTCACAGAGCAGCTGGTTAAGATGCCACCAGGAAATTCTACTGACAGCTGTCCTGTGTTACTCAGATAATCTTTGTAATGAGTTGAATGGTGCTCCCAACAGACACCTTGAAAAACCATGTCTATTGTCCTAGCTAGCCCCTTAAACCTGTGAATCTGTCTTAATTTGGAAAGAGAAAAGAGCCTTTGCTTAACTAATTAAATTAAGCATGTGAAGATGAGATCATTTTAGGTAGACTAATAACAAAAGACAGAAGTGAGAAGAGGCACCAGAGAGAAGGCCATGTGAAGACAATGGGATTGGAGGCAGAGATTGGACAAGCCAAGGAATGACAGAAGCCACAAAAAGCTGGAAGAGCCAAAACTGGTTTGGCTCAGTTGATAGAGCGTTGGTCTGCGGTCTGAAAGGTCCAGGTTCAATTCCGGTCAAGGGCATGTACCTTGGTTGCGGGCACATCCCAGGTGAGGGGTGTGCAGGGGGCAGCTAGTTGATGTTTCTCTCTCATCGATGTTTCTAGCTCTCTATCCCTCTCCCTTCCTCTCTATGAAAAATCAATAAAATATATCTTTAATTAAATTAAAAAAAAAAGCTGGAAGAGACAGGAAGACGCCTCCCCTAAAGCCTTCAGATACCTGGTTTCAGACTTACAGCTCCCAGAATGTTGAGAAAATTTCTGTTGTCTTAAGTCACCACTTGTTTGTAGTTATTTGTTATGGTGGCAATATGAAACTAACACACTTGTACTAAAACCATTTAGGATTTCTGAGTCTGTCCTGAGTTCCTTTCCTGCTAACTCTGAGACATGAACATCATTGTCCTTGTTACCACACCTGGAATTCTAGGAAGGGAGGTCTCCAGAAAGTATTTTAATGTTCCACAGGCACCAAATACTTCAAACTAAACACTCAGCTTGAAATGTCTGAGTTCAAGAATCATTCAGGTTCAATGCTTATTAATTCTTTTCGTACTGTATAGATTTTACTGCCATTGTTTAAATCCATGCTCACCACCTGAAATACTAATGTGCCATATAGCAGGGAATGACTCACCTTAGCCCTTCTGCGGTCCTCAGCTGCCTGCTTCCCACAGCGGGGACTCAAAGCATTCCCAAGGCACTAAACCTGGACCACAGAATCCCCTTCCCACATACGACATTGAAGCAACATTTTTAAGAAAATTTCTAGGCCAGTGGAACAAGGCCAAACAATATGAATACCTTATAGCCAGCTAGTGAATCACAAGACCTTATCTTCCCTAACCAAGGACACTTAAGAATAAATGGTTTATAACTCTCCTCCCTAACCAGAGAATACATAGTTTAAATTGTCCTAGTCAGAGAAATAGAGGACAAGATCAAATTAATACCATTTGTGCCAGCTAATCCCAAGGAAGAATGAAGTCAGAGGAACAAATAACAACAACAACAACAAACCTGTTAGAGTCAGACAGACCCAAGATAAAAGTAAAGCAGTGAAGTTCACCAAAGAATAATACCAAACTCTCCTATCCACTCATCATGATGTATCAGCATGTTAAAAACACACCTAGAAAGTTGATGAATATTCATTCAACTGAAACCCTCCCCTAAGATTCTCGCCCCACAGAAGAGAGATAAAAATCCTCAAGACAGGATGCTGGCTCTGGCTCTTGCTAGAGCATGCCCATACCCATTCTCAGGCATGAACTTTTTTACTATCTTCCTCCTAAACTCTAAGGGTCCCCACAAGACTTGCAACTAAGGGAGCAGATGGCAGTAGCAGCTCATACTGGGCCAACCCCATAAACCTAGCTCCAAAGCCCCCTTTTCTCTGAGTTTTCAGTGAGCTAACAGCAGCCTTGCCTTGGCTCACTTTTTTCCCAAAAAGCATATAGAGAGCCAAAGCAGAACACCGCCTAGGCTCTCTCCTTCTCTCCTGTTGCTTCGTCTACCCCAGTGGTTGGTAAACTGCGGCACATGAGCCACATGCGACTCTTTGGCCCCTTGAGTGTGGCTCTTCCACAAAATATCATGGCCTGGCAAGTCTATTTTGAAGAAGTGGCATTAGAAGAAGTTTAAGTTTAAAAAATTTGTCTCTCAAAAGAAATTTCAATTATTGTACTGTTGATATTTGGCTCTGTTGACTAATGAGTTTGCTGACCACTGGTCTACCCCTACTCCTTCCTTGTTTCACTGTCCCCAGCTTTAATAAATGTACTCTCAAAATCACCTGGACTCGTGTTGTGAAGTATTTCCTGCACAAAGTCAACAACCCATCTACTGTAGCCAGCCCAAGGCAGACCCCCTCTGACCAAGCCCTTTCCAGTGACAACATCACATCCCCCAACACCTTTTATACACATGGCAGTAATTACCCTGGTAGTTAAGAGTTGGGTGTTAGCTCATTTCAATATCATACTTTTTTCAAATCTTGGATAGAGGTCTAATAATTTGTTAGCAGTGTACAATTTCTCAAGAAAATACTTATTTACAAACAATGACATGGGTCTAATGGTTGTGTCTGCCAAGCTGAATTAGGTACGTATATTTATAGTCAAAGCATGATCACCACAGAGTTGCAATTTCCTAGCCTTTACTCTTACATATTAAACTCCAGCTTGTTGATCTGAATATTTCACAATAATCATCACAAAAAATTATCCAGGTTTATTCTGAATAAAATATAAATAACATTATCCTATATAATAAAAGGGTAATATGCAAATTAACCAAACTACAGAATAACCGGTTGCTATGACATACCCTGACTATCAGGGAGCAGGCGCTCAATGCAGGAGCAGCCCTCTGATTGTCAGTGCTCTCCCACAGGGAGAGCACCGCTCAGCCAGAAGCCAGGCTTATGGCTGGTGAGAGCAGCAGCAGTAGCAGGAGCCTCTCCCACCTCTGAGGCAGCGCTAAGGATGTTCCCTAAGGGCTCCTGGACTGTGAGAGGGTGCAGGCCAGGCTGAGGGATCCCTGCACACACCCCCCCCCCCCCAACTGAGTGCACAAATTTCTAGTGCACTAGTTTTTTCATAATCATGACAGTTAATTGAACCAAGAAATGTCTGGCCACTAAATTCTCAAAGCATTTTTTTCACCTAACATATAAACTACTCTGAACAATAATCTATTGTAAGGTATATACTTTACTGTGGCTTCAGTAATTATTGTTGATTTTTAAAATTCCATTATTTTCCAAAAAGCATGTGGACTCTTATTCTTTGAGAGGGTAAATTAGCAGTTCTCAAAGCTTATCACTATTTACAGATGCTAAATTGGGGGGCAGCAACCCCTTTTTAAGCTAACAAGTATTAAGGAACCATTCTATGGCAGGCATTTTTACATTTATTATTGCAATTACTTTTGAAAAATCTGTTTTTCCTTTTATTATTACTTGTCAGCTCCTTGGCCTGATTCTTATATTATGTTTTCTCTGTAACAGGTTCTTTCTTTATGGGATCCCTCTGGACAGAAATAGTGATTTCTCCATGCACAAATTTGCCTTTCTGTTCAGTGCTGAGGTTGTAAGACTCACAGCTGATTAATTACTTTATACAGTGAGCCTGGTGTTGGCTTACTCAGATGTGAGTCAGACACAACTCTGAAAAGTCCCCTCAGGTCATGTTCTGGGGGATATGGGGATATCCTGGAATGTACATGGGAGAGAGTGAATATGTGACTATGTGTGAATGTGTAAGAGTGTGTGTACATGTGTGAATGTGTAAGTGTGTGTGTGTGTGTGTGTACATGTGTATAAAGGTGTTTGTATGCATATCTATATTGTGTGTCTGTAAATGTATGTGAGTGTAAGAAAGTGTGTATATATGTATATGCAATTGTGTGTGCACAAATGGGGGTGTACATGTGAGTGAATGTGTGACTGTATATGAGTGTGAGAGAAATATGTGTGAATGTGTATATGTGAATGTGTGTGACAGTGTGTGGACATGTGCAAATGTGAATATGCATAAGTGTGTGTGTGAGTGTTCATGTAAGTGTATAGCTGTGTGTATATGTGTGTGTTGATGAGAAAGCTGCAAACAACTGGCGAGGAATAATCTTTAAAGATTTTTTTTAATAAAGTTGTTGCAAGAGTAATGAAACTCAGCTAAGAGTCCCCTTGGATGTCTAGAAGTCAAAGTGGAGGATTAATGGCTTCTTACAAAACTGAAGGCAGCCTGCATCCTTGGGCATGGGTAGAAAAGACAGGAATTTCCTATTTCTTTCACACTCATATACAGAGGTAAAGACATCAAGGACTTAGAATTTTGAAATCAGAACTTGACCAGAATAGAATCTCTAGTAGGGAGCAGAGGATCTGTCTACTTTGATAGTTTGGCTGAATAGAGAAATCTTGATTCAAAGTCATTTTTCTTCAGAACTTGGAAGATGCCACTCCATCATCTTTTAGCATCTGCTGTGAATAACAAGAGATCTTATTACAAACTAATTCTTATTTCCAGAAAGTCTTTCTGCATTCTTGCTTTTCTGAAAAATTTCAGGAATATATTTGGGCCTAGATCTTCTATTCACAGCATTGAGAACTCAGAGGGCTTTTCAACAGAACATATTTGTCCTTAAATTCTGGAAAATTCTCAGTATTTCTTTTTTTATATATAATTCCTTCCACTCTTATTTTATTTTATTGACTCCTTTAGTCATGTATTGGACATCATGCATTGATCCTTCAGTCTTTTGTTGTTGTTTTTTCTTCTCTATGTTCTGTTTCTATTATTGCTATTCTCTTGTCTAAGATATTATTTTTCTATTTTATCTTCCAACCCTTCACTGATTTGGTTTTGTTTCATCAATTATCTTTTTTTCAATAGCCTTTCTTAGTCTCTATTTGTTTCCTTTCATTATAAAACCCTTTTCTTGATTAGCAAAAGCAATGTATCTTGAATCTCTGAAAATACAAATAGTGGATGGTGGTTGTTGTTTTCACACACACACACACACACACACACACACACACACACAGAATTGCTCCTTGTTCCTTGTATTAGCTCTATTTGCTTGGGATGTTTCTTTTTCTTTCTTTTCCTATATTCATATAGTTTGGTCTTTCTAGTCACTGGCAGGGCTTTTCTCATCAGCTGGTTCCTACTTACCCATTCTCAGTGAAGTGTAAAGCTCCCTCTGAGCTCAGTATATGTAGATGGAACTAATTTACTTAATTTCGCTTAGAATGGTGGAAGGAAACTGTGCTTTAGGGCCCCTAAATGCAAGAAGGCAGAGTGTGTTGCTTGGGAAACCAGTTCCCACAACTAGCTACCTGAATTCTCTGCAGACATTTCACTTAATGTCTTCAGAAAATAATTCTACTTCAGGGAAGGAGATGGATAAAGTTATGGGGATTGTTCATATTTGCTGTTATTATTATTACTATTTTTGCTAGAAAATAAACCCTAGGGGTTTAATAGTCCATCTTTGGGAAGATAGAGAACTATTTGGTCCTTTAAAGGATATAGCATATCCTGCAACCATGTCAAAATCCCTTATAGTAATGAGCAAGGGAATTGAATCAGATATCTATTTATACTAATAAAAGAGTAATATGTTAATTAGACTGGGAGACCTTCTATAGACCTTCCAGACATCCTTCTGGACAAAGCCGGGGGCTTGGCCAGCCTGCAAACTGCCCCCAAATGGCTCTCACCCAGGCTGGCCACACTCCCCAGTGGGGACCCTCAACCTGATGGGGGCATGGCCAGCCTGTAAACAGCCATCAGCACCTCGCCCATGCCAGCCATGCCCCCCAGCAAGGACCCTTTCCCAAAGCGGGTGTGGTCAGCTGCAAACTGCCCCAGGCCCCTCACCCAGGCTGGCCCCACTCTCAAGGAGACTTCCACTCTGTTCTGGACCCGCTTCAGGGCAAACCAGCTGGCCTCCACCTGTAATAGCAGAATGGAAATATTTTTTTAAGAACAGGTAAAGCTTTGGAGTCTGGAGATTTCTGAGAAAAATTTTTGAGGGGCCTGGGTGAGGGGCCTGGGGCAGGCTTCTATCTATACTAATAAAAGGTTAATATGCTAATTAGACTGGGAGACCTTCCTGAACATCCTTCCAGACAAAGCCATGGTGGTGGGGCTGAGGCAGAGGTGGTTAGGGGCAATCAGGACAAGAGGGGAGGGCAGTTGAAGGTGATCAGGCTGGCAAGAGGGAAAGTTGGCAAGAAGGTTGGTGGGGGCAGGGGGGCAGTTGGAGGTGAGAAGGATGACAGGCAGAATGGTTAGGGGCAATCAGGCAGGCAGGCAGGCAGGCAGGCAAGTAGTTAGGAGCCAGCTGTCCCAGATTGCAAGAGAGTACAGGCCAGGTTGAGGTACATCCACCCCATCTGCACCCCCATGCACCAATTTTGTGCACCAGCCACTAGTATATATTGATATATAAAAAGTTCATATGCAAATTGTCCCCACAAAAGTTCAACTGGGATACTGGGAGTTTGATCACTCGCTATGACATGCACTGACCACCAGAGTGTGATGTGGAACAAAGGAAAGCCCCAATCAGCCATGATCACCCATCAGGCCTAGGGACCCTATCCATGCATGATTTTGTGTACTGGGCCTCTAGTTTTTGATAAGTCCACAAAACTAGTGAAATTCAAACCCACACTGAAAACTCGTCTGGCCTCCTCTGGTCATGATAAAGCTTAAATTTCTATGACATCCCTGATGAATATAAAACTACAGTGCTTTTTGGCTTATAAAGTTTGAACCGAAATGAAAAAGAACTCGTAAGTCTTATCAAGATGAGAGTATGGTCCGCATGTTTCTACTACCCATGGCTTTCCTTGGGCTCTTTATATCAACTCCTCCAATTACATATGAAACCAGATACTTCACTTCCTAGTGTGCAATCTTAAAAGTAAAGTGCCTTAGTAATCACCTGGTTTGTGTTCTAATTTTAGAGATGAAGAAATTGAAGCCTAAGGAATTTTTAAAAGTGTAACATCAAAGGTCACACAACCAGCTGGTGAGATAATAAAAGAAGGAACATGGCATTGGGGTGAGAAGGTCTGGGTCTGGCTCCAGTTTTACTGTTTGGATTGGCCAACATATTGGCTGGGATATATTTCTGGTAGATTAATATGTGAACATGAGTTCTGCTTTCAGAAATACAGGGTGTTCTAAATCCCAGCAGATCCTGCAAGATAGCAAAATTATGAGAAATGTAAGCTTAGGGTTGTGGTTGGCACAGAAGATACTCCTGAACATATTTGCCTAAATCCATTCTAACTATCATTGCCTGAACATATACGAGGAGGTGAGTTTGGGGAAGCCAGGTGTTTTCTCACACCCCCCACGAGGCTCTCAGAACCAATAGCAAAGGACCTAAAGAGGGTCGGAGAGTTAAAAACTAATTAAGTTTTTAGGATTTCTAAAAGGCTTTGAGATAATCCATTCTGATGCCTTCATTTTAGAGAACACATAAGTAGCTTGACCAAATAGATATAGCAAGTTAAATGACAGAAGTCACAAGGACCATGTACAGTCTGGTACTTTTCCACTAACTGCTGTGTCACCAGCAGAACTCTATCCACAAGCCAGTCTTGTGGGTTTCAAACCATGAGAAACAAGATGTGTGAACAATTACTGGCTCACACATTTTCCAAGACTATTTATTCCAGGTGCACATGGACCATTTAAAAAAATAGAACCATGAATGGCAAGAATATCTCTGTGTGATTAACATGCTTTGTAAAACATGTGGCTATATCCTAATTAATGATTTTTAGTAGAATTCTGGAGTGATAAGCCTCTTCAAGTACATCTTAAGGTCTTAAAGATGGCAATTTCCTCAAATAGTTGTTTTGAGAAATTATTTTCAAAAAATTTTCTCAGAAATCTCCAGACTCCAAAGCTTTACCTGTTCTTAAAAAAATATTTCCATTCTGCTATTAACTTTCCTCAATTTGGTTTGCTTTTAACTTTGGTCTGCTATTAACTTTTCTCAACTTCAGTAGGGAAAGAAAAGAGGTGTTTCCAAGCTTTAACTTAATTTTGGGAGAACATCTTTTCTTTGAAGAGTTTTTGTGTTTTTATTTGTTGGTTTGTTTTTAAATATATTTTTATTGATTTCAGAGAGAGAGAGAGAGAGAGAGAGAGAGAGAGAGAGAGAGAAATACCAATGATGAGAGAGAATCATTGATGAGCTTCTTCCTGCATATCCCATACTGTGAATCAAGCCCACAACTTGGGTATGTGCCCTGACCAAGAATTGAACCGTGACCTTCTGGTTCATCGGTCAACGCTCAACTACTGAGCCACGCTGGCTGGACAAGAATTTTAATTGAATGGTTTACACGGGGCATTTTTGTCACTGGTAACTTTAAAATTTTGTTAGGCCCTAACCGGTTTGGCTCAGTGGATAGAGTGTCAGCCTGTGGACTGAAGGGTCCCGGGTTCAATTCTCATCAAGGGCATGTACCTTGGTTGTGGGCATATTCCCAGTAGCAGGTGTGCAGGAGGCGGCTGATCAATGTTTCTCTTTCATTGATGTTTCTAACTCTCTATCCTTCTCCCTTCCTCTTTGTTAAAAATCAATAAAATATATTTTTAAAAAATAAAAAATAAAATTTTGTTAGATTTTAATAAGTGCTCCTCAAGAGACAGAAACTCAATGGCAAATATTTGTTTACCAGACCAACTGAACAAATAAGTTCCTGTTTCCATGGACCTGGCACCTTCCTGTTGTCCTGTTTGATACAGGTGGTTTCGGGCAGGACAGTACTAACTGGCTGTCATGACAAAAGCTGCTCATGATAACAGATCTTTTGACTATCCTGTCTGAATTATTTCTGCCCAGCATTCTTAGGCAGTAACTGGATATTGATAAATTATGGAAATTTCAAGATCTAAAAGAGGATCTTTGAGAATAACAAGGTTTTGGGGTATAGGTGGAGGTTCCGGACCATCCAGATGTTATTTCTGAGGCTAACAAAGGCCTGAATCCTCACCACAGTTAGTGACAGCCTCAGTGGCCACTTGCCCTCCTCTGGCCTCCAGGTAACTCAGTTTTGAGATGAGGAATTCGGGCCGAGACTCCTGGGGATTGTTCCAGTAAACAAAAGATGTATTTTCTGTAGAATGTGATTCAAGAACAAGCCACTTAAAATCCACCCTCTGACTCTCGCAGCAGAGTTCTTAACTGAAAACCACAGAGTCCTGATGCATTTCAGGTCACACAAAAATTGAAAATGCAACACTCCTGGTGGGAGTCTTTCTATGGCCCAGAGTCATATTTTATCTTGAATTATGATGTTGACATTGAATTAAAAACACTAGAAATGCAAATAGATATGTCTAGTTACATAATACAGACAGACAATCTTGCTTTGGTAAGTTTAATTAAAAACCTCATGTGCGACCCATGGACATTCATATCAGCACTTTGAAATTGATATTTTTGCGTCACAAGCAGTGTGAGCAAAAAATTTTTATAATAAACCCAATTCCTCCTTCACCAAGACCCAGTCAATAGACAGTCCATCTGTCTTCCTTATTAGAGTTGGTCATGTGGCAGCTGACTTACAGAAATGCAGAATATAACTTGTAGACCAAGTTCAGCTCCCTGGGGGCTCAGCGCCTTTCCTCAAGGTCACATAGCTGTGGTCACCTCAAAGAAACATTATGGCCCCTGGCCTCCTGCCTCCTCACAATTCCAGCAACTCTAGGAATGTCCATTCTATGCCAAAAGCTTCCCTGGAAAAACACAGGTTAAACCAAAGCCAGCTGCTATGTGGGCAGTGACCTGCTTCACCATGACAACACAGGCACAGTCAGGCAAGAGCGGGTGCTGAGGACAGAAAGAGCGATGGTCTCCATTCTTTCTTTACCTTTTCTAAGACTCCCTGGGCCCTAGTTTACTTGTGTTCATAGGGTTCTGTTTTAAAGAAGGATGTGAGGTCTAAAATGAGAAGCATATTTACTTGAACACCAGTCCAGAAAACTTTAGGGCATGAGCCAGGGGGCATTAGGAAGAAGGTGTGTGTTTTCAGGTAAAGAAATAAAATTCCAAGCACAGATTTCTGAGCCTCATGGCCCTGTACCCTCCAACCTCACAGCTCCCACAGGGTCCAGGACCATTTTGCTTAACCAGCTCCCAGGACAAAGCAGTAACGCTGGTGGGGAGCGGAACAGGGGAACACATCAACTCCCAGATGAAATGGGACAAGAGAGTGATGAAGATACCCTGGAGATGAAATAAGTAACTCCTCAGACTCCGGAACTTCAGATACTTGGCAGGCTTACAAAAAACTTAATTTCTTATCTCTCATCAGAGTGACCCCTTTGAGAATTTCACATACCCCTATCTAAGATGAATTCTCAATATTCTAAGTCTAGAGCCACCCGACTTGAGAAAAAGAAATCGGCCCAGATCCTCAGTACTAACTAAGCAGGAGTGAATGGAGTCACCACGCTGGTTTCTTGATGATCATGAGTGACGGTGCTCCTCTGGCCCACAGGTAGCTCGTTTTCAAGATGAGGAATTGGGGCTGAGACTTCTTGGGATTGTGCCAGCAAATAAAAATGTATTTTCTGTAGAATATGGGCAAGTGCCCACAATGCCTTCAGCCCTGAGCATATCAAGACAGATCCTGCCTCTTACCTTTGGGACAATACCATCTTACTATGAGAAGAAATGCCAGCTCAGTCCTGGGCTGACCCTCCCAAGTGAGAACAGGCCTTGTTTCCTTTTGCCTTCAAGATCCATGGGCCCAGATCTGGCCACATGGATCCCATAGGGGTGAAAAGTACTGCCTCTCCTATGAAATTCAACAATAAACAAGTACTACAAATAATGCTGCTGCATCAGAGATTTTAAATTAGAGAAATAAAATCCTAGGCTTCCTGGTCAGAGCTCACTGAATAATTTCCAAACTCCAGTCCATTTTTCTGATAACACTGTTGATTATTCCCATTAAAAAAAAAATCTAATGGAAAAAAAAAATCCATCCAAAAAGGTTAGGTTTTCAATGAGATGGTCCCCAGCTTGGTAACTGAAATAATTGTTAAAGACATACAGCGGATTTGTTTTTTGTTGAACTATCAGACTCCATCCCATCTCCCCAGATCTAGATAGCCCTTTAAAGATGTAAACTCTGCTAGCAAAAGCACTCCAGGTAAAGGCATAAGAAATTATCTGTGCAAGCAGGTGTCTGAAAGTGACAACCGAGACCTAAGGGGGAGTTTAACAATATGTTTGTGACAGATAAGTTTGCACATGCAGAATGAGAAAGATAACATTTCTCAACTGCTTCTTTAATTATAGCTTTGGAAGAGGAGGTTGTCAGTTCCACCTCCATTCAAGAAACTGACTTGTGATGTCTCTGCTAATTATTGCTATCTATGTATTCTCGAGAAAGTTCCCAGATCCCTGGCCTTGTGGTAGGTCTCAGTTGGGGCAGAAAATTACCCACGGGTGGTCAGTGCAGTTCTCCAAAGGGGGCAAGATCAATGGACCATCCACTCAGACTCAGCTGCAAGCCCCAACTGCCTTTGACAAAAAGCCCATCAGCCCAAATGCCACACCACCTATCATATATAACATTGGTCCCTGGACTCCAAACACCAACATTATTCATGGTCATTAACATTACTGACCAGAGCGGTCTGAGTCACTGATTGTTTCTGGCATCTGTCGCTTGCAAAGGGTTAAATTCAGGGAACATCTGGACCCACCTCTCAAAGCAGCTCACTTCCAAATTATACATGCAAATACTTAGCACCACCGCTGACCCCTTGAGTATGGATTACACTGTGCGACTTGCTTCCAAAGGATAGAGTACAGAAAGGGGAGAGGGAAGTGTTAAGGTGGGGAAATCTGGCAGACTCCACCAGAACCAAATAGTCAAGTTTATTCATACCCAGCAATGTCACATCACATTATGTGCCCTAATATGATGAGATGCAAACGGACCTTCACCTTCGCAGTATTCTTTCCAAAAAGTCCCAGGACTACAGAATAAACATAAGAAAGACATCAGAGAAGCCCAATTGGGGGACATTCTTCTACTGGATCAGCATTCCTCGAACTGTCAAGGTAATCAAAAACAACAATGATAGACCAGAGGAGCCTAAGGACACACCAATTGCAATGTGTGACCTGGCACCAAAGCATAACATGAGTGAGAAAACTAGAAAAATCCAAACAAAGACCAAGGAACCTCCTGTGTGGTTAACAGTAATGCAGCAAAATATTATAGTAATGCAGCAAAATTAATCTCTTAGCCTGGCAATTGCACTACAGTAATGGCAGAAGTTGGCATCCAGGGAAACTAGGTGGGAGGTACATGGGAATGGGGCTAAGACTAGATGTATGTGAATAAGGCACCTAGGGTGCAAATTTACGGAGTTTCTCATTCTCATCACCATGTGTGGGAGCTCTGTGCTATCTTTTCAATTTTTCTGTAAATCTAAAATTATTCCAAAACAAAAATTTTGGATTTTTTATAAAAGAAAAAAGTATTGGTTGAAATCTTGCCATATGCTCATTAGGATATTCCTGGAATAGTGATATTAATGGCAAGGAAGAGGGAGAATTTGGAACAATGATGAGATGAGACAGGGCCCACTCTGTTCCAAGTCTGTGACTGCTGAAGTCAGCAGGTAGACCGGCAACATAATGAGAGACAGTGACATCAGACAGTCCTAGCAGCCCAACTTGGGCATAATACCCAAGTAGGAGGTCCCCAAGTGAGGTATTCATGTTTAACAATATCCAAAGAGACTCCTTAACTTGGAGCTTTATAAATGAAATCAAAGTATCTATTGAGTATATGTTGACCCACATGCCATTGAAAGTATATTAATAGACTATACTTTTGTTCTCAGGGATGACAAAGTGTGGATTCTGATAAGAATTGCTAAAGTACCAACTATAGACCCAAATAAAGATAAACCACATCCAATTGGGTCCTGACTTGTGAGGCTCATGTTATTTTGGCCACATATGGATTGGTTGGAATGGAGCTGTTGTCCAGAGGCCCCATGGCCTTCACTTATGAACCATGATAAGGAACCATACAGTGTTACAACTCTTTTCTCTTAACCTGGACATTCCATGTCATTGGTAGCATCTGAAGGATCAACGTTTCATCGTATTTGTCCTTGATAGAGGGCAATCAGGCATGAGACAGGATGAAGGAAGTGGGTAGGAGATTTAAAATTTGGGGAGAAGAGTCACCTCCTACTTGAATTGAAAGCTAAAAAACGGTTTTCCCATTTGTGCAGAGCCACATAACTTCCGCTGTCATGCCACAAAACACCCACTGAGAGAATACTGATGCCAGATCTTCCTCCTCCACTGCCTGCTGCCAGGGGAGTTCTAAAGGGCCAACCACAGCTGGAAGCAGCTGATGTTGGAGTGGCTACAACGATTAACAAATAAGCATTGTTTAAAATTGACAAAGTGAAGGGGGAGGGGGAAGATTTAGGATTGGAGAATCTTGCCTGAGGAATATTGAAATGTCATTGAGGAGAAAGAGCACTGAATTAAACCCCAAAATATGTTTTAAGGAGATCCTAAAATGCATAATATTATCTCCCTCTGCTAGAACTGCCAATTTTTAGTTTCTCACTATTTTTATTTTCTTGTGAAATAATCACTTTTATAAATAGCTTTTTAAATGTCAAACTAACTGGTTGAAAAATGTATCTCTACTTCTAATCCTGAATAATTTAACCCTTGCTTAGCTTTCTTGGTTATATCTAAAGGGTTAAGAGAAAGTGGTTAGCTGGAAAGTGGACATCTTCTTAATGTCCCATTGGCTCTGGCCACTCAACAGTCACAACCAAGGTCAGTTAAGACAGGTTGAAACCCCTGAGAAGCCACTAACCAGAGGTCATGGGAGAGCTTCCCTGTAGCCACAGCAAGACTTTGAGGACAAGCAGCAGGAGGCACTGCCTATACATCCCCCCAGGCTTGGGCACTGTGGACACCTGTTCTCTAGGATAGCTCTGGGCTATTTTGTTGGGGCCAGCCAATCTGAAAAGACCAGGAGGTTTCTCTTGGCCTAGAATATTGTTCTCCAATGCCATGCCAGCAGTATTGGGGTCATCTAGGAATATGTTAGAAATGCACAGGGTAAAGAATCAGGAGCTAGGGGTGAGGAGGGGTAATGACCTGTGATTTAACATGCCCATTGGGTCACTCTGATGCACTCGAAACTGTTAGGACTCCTAATCTTCAACCCTGGTTCTCAAGCCTACCTGTACATTAAACAAAAACTTGACAGCAGATCACCAGAGCTTATCATTCTACTGATTTGTTGTGTGGTATGGATAATGGGATTCTCAAAACTCCTCAGATGATTGTGATGGGCAGCTAAGTTGGAGAAATGCTGGTCAGGAACCCCTCACAAGTTGAGTCTCGGTCCTTCCCGGACTTGGTGCACTACAGGAGCCCTGCTCTGCTAAAAAAATCTATTTCTTTGCTGGAGGACAGTCTAGAACAGGGTCCACTGATCTGGCTATACATTAGAATCTGGAAAGATCTCAGAAATTCCTATTTTATTATTTTTAAATTTATTTCATTATTATTTCTCAGGCAATTCTAATGTCCAACCAGGGTAAAGAATCAAGGGCTAAGAACTCATGCCCCATTTTAATCTGGGCAGAATTTCTTCTCTCCCAACAAAACCTAGAATAATTGCAGAGATGTGATTAGGCTGCTGTGTTATTGCAAGTTATAAGAAGAAATGTAGCCGGCACCGGTTTGGCTCAGTGGTAGAGCGTCGGTCTGCGTACTGAAAGGTCCCGGGTTCAATTCCGGTCAAGGGCATGTACCTTGTTGGGGGCACGTCTCCAGTAGGGGATGTGCAAGAGGCAGCTGATCAATGATTCTCTCTCATTGATGTTTCTAACTCTCTATCTCTCTCTCTTTCTCTCTGTATAAAATCAATAAAAATATATTAAAAAAAAAAAAAGAAAAGAAGAAATGTATATTCTGGTTTTGCCCATTGCTGACACAGACCTCCCAAAATCCTTCAAATTCTCTGTGATTTGAGCTATAAAGGTATCTTTTAAGAACAAAAGGTTATTGAAATGACTTTCAGAAAGCAACTAAGGATGGGGGCTGGTTGCCAGGATTAACCAACCATGTAATGAGAGAATTGAAACTTTCCCACCCCCTGATTTCTGGGGAAGGGGGAAGCTGGAGGTTGAATCAATCACCAATGACCATGATTTAATCAATCATGCCTACATAATTTGGCCTCCATTTAAAAAAAATAGAACAAGTTCATAGAGCTTCTGGGTTGGTGAACAAGTAGAGATTTGGGAGAGTAGTGCTCCTAGAGAGGGCATGGAAACTCCACACTCCATCCCATTTACCTTGCCCTGTGCACCCTTCCATTTGGGTTATAGCCTTTTATAATAAACCTGTAACCTAGTAAGTGAAATGTTTCTCTAAGTTATGTGAGAGGCTCCAGAAAATTAATTGAACCCAAATAGGGGCCTGTTGGAACCGCCCATTTATAGTCAGTGGGTCAGAAGCGCAGGTGACAACTCAGACTTGTGACTGAGGTCTGAAACTGAGGGGAGGAGCAGTCTTCTGGAACTGAGTACATAAACTGTAAGATCTGATGCTATCCCCAGGTAGATAATTTCACAGTTGAGCTGAATTGTAGACACCCAGTTGGTGTTGGAGAATTGCTTGATGTGGGAAAACCACCCATTGGAATTGGGTGTCAGAATACTCAAGGGGGAACATCCATCAAAAGTGCCGTTTACTCTTGGTAGTAGTTTGAGACAGTTTGGGTCTTAGTTGTTCACAGACCACCACTCCTGAGTGACATTTAAGACAAGCCTCAGGTTCCTGCACCTGTCTTGGGTCCTTGGGTCACAGCAAACCTAGGACCCCCGTGAAAACAACTTCCTGGTAGGGCCTCTCCTGAAAGAATTCTCACGTCTATAAGGAGAAGAGAATGATTCATCTCTTCCCCTTTAAGGTTCCTGCTTGTATTCAGGAGCATCCATAATCAGGGAAATTGTATTTAAATCCTTAAAATAAATCATCTCAAATTTATCGTTAATTTATCTCAAATATCGTTAATGTCCCTGTAATTAAAGTGTCCTGGTGGATGTGAATCATCCAGAAGAAATCAAAGCCTCTGTTTAAATTCTTAAAACAAGCACGAAAATGAGTACTACTTCTTAAAAGCATCTCAGTACAACTGTCACTTCTTCCAGGAAGCCCTCTCTGACCTTCCCTAAAGGAAATGAAACCCCTGGTCAAGGGTGTTCCTAGCTCTGCAGACCTTTTCTTCCTGTCACTCAAGAGTCTGCAGCCATTGAGGTCAGGTTGATTTGATTCCTCTCTGTCCAGCGAGGACATGGCTTGCTGAGGGATCCCTAGGAGTTGACCCAATGGCTGTGCAGTCGTTGAGTACACAGAGGGCTGTTCCTCCTATTACAAAGAGTTTATGTCCTTTCTCCCATCTTGGCAGCCTCCTCCCAAAATGTGACTGCACTGCACATGGAATCAAGAGGGACATGGGAAGTTTGCCACTTGACAGGGAAGCTTAAAAGCAGGAAGGAGATGGAAGCTGCCATTTTGGGAGGGGAGGGGAGGGGCAGCTACACAGCCTGGTGGCGGGGGCTGCTTGATTTTGCTCTCCTCCATTTTGGGTTGCTTTTGCTGAAGATGATAAAAACACAAACCAGGAAAAATGCCACAATTTGGGGGTCCAGAGAACTTCCAATAAGACCTTACTTTAAAAGGATGGGCATTCTGCCGAAGCCGGTTTGGCTCAGTGGTAGAGCGTCGGTCTGTGGACTGAAAGGTCCCAGGTTCGATTCCGGTCAAGGGCATGTACATTGGTTGTGGGCACATCCCCAGTGAGGGGTGTGCAAGAGGCAGCTGGTCGATGCTTCTCTCTCATCGACGTTTCTAGCTCTCTATCTCTCTCCCTTCCTCCTCTCTGTGAAATATCAATAAAATATATTTTTTTTTTTAAAAAAGGATGGGCATTCTTTCTCTTAATTTCTTGTCACTGACTGTACCTTGAAAATTCCTACAAAAGATTATAATTTTAGCATTTGTCATGGACTGAATTTTGTTCTCCAAAAACTCATAAATTGAAGCCCTAACCCTCTCATGTGTCTGTATTTGGAGATGGGGCCTATGGGGAGGTAAGTAAAGATAAATGTGTTCATAAGAGGTCTTAATCTAATAGAATTAGCATCCTTATAAAAAGAGAAACATAGTCTCCTCTCTCTCTCTCTCTCTCTTTCTCTCTCTTTCTCTCTCTTCCTCCCTGCCCCCTCAGTCCCCAGACAAGGTGAAAGCAGACAGTGTCATCTATCTGCAAGCTCAGTAAAAAGGTCACCAAAAGCCAACTCTGATCTCAGACTTTCAGGCTCCAGAACTGTGAGAAAATAAATTCTGTTGTTTAAGCTGCCCTTATCTGTGCTTTGTTGTTGTTGCTATGGCAGCCGTAGCATACTAATGCAGCATTATCTATTCCTACTTTATCAATAACTTTGTGTTTGCTTTCATCATGTAAACCGGAAAAAATAAACAAGGTGACTGGCTTCAGAAAACGAAGTGGCCATAAAACAAGGACTTGATTTTGTCAGCACTCCAGCACCGGGGATTATGTATTAGCAGATAAGAGGTCACTCGATTGTCCTTGACTATTTTCTCCTTGCATAACTTTTGCCCCCCTTCCTATGACCCAGTGGTGCTCAACGGGAGGCAACGTTGCTCTCATTAAGGGTCACTTGGCAGTGTCCAGAGACATTTTTGTTATTATAACCAAGCGGGGTTGCTGCTGGCATCTAGTGGATCGGGCAAGGGATGCTGCTAAACATCCTGCAATGCACAGAACAGGGATGACCCTGGCCTAATGTTGATAGTGCCAAGGCTGAGAAACCTACTTTAGTCCCCACAGACTCGTGTTCTAATTTGTTACACTCTTTTCAAGCTCCAGGTTTGGTCAAACCTAGTCAACCATTATTAGCTGAAGTATGTAAATAGTCATATTATAGAGACCTAAAGAAAGTCATGCAACAGGGGGAATGAGGGCATGAGTAGGGGAGATGGGAGGATAATAGGGGGATTAGGACACATATGTATTGCCTTAATCAATAAAGAATTTTTTAAAAAGAAAGTCATAGATGAAAGTACAAAGGAGGGCCAAAACCGGTTTGGCTCAGCAGTAGAGTGTCGGTCTGCAGACTGAAAGGTCCCAGGTTCCATTCCGGTTAAGGGCATGTACCTTGGTTGCGGGCACATCCCCAGTAGGGGGTGTGCAAGAGGCAGCTGGTCGATGTTTCTCTCTCATTGATGTTTCTAGCTCTCTATCTCTCTCCCTACCTCTCTGTAAAAAATCAATAAAATGTACTAAAAAAAAAAAAGTACAAAGGAGGGAAATAGGTAGTCATTAACATTCCTGTTGGAGTCTATCAAAATGGAGCAGTCGAACTTATCACATCATAGTGCAAATGAAACATCCATACTGCATAAGATGAGCGCTCCCTTTGATGTCAACTTTGTCATCTTGGCATGTTTTCAGACACGTCTCACATTAATGACAATGGCAACAGGCCAGGTGACATGGCCCTGGAACTACATTGTCAACCGAAGGAAAGGCACATAAGTAGACCCACAGGAGACCTCATCCACCTTTGCATTTCACAATGTAGTAACATCTCATAAAATTGCATATGTTGCAGCCTGTGATGTCCCAGGTGCACTCAAACTCTTTTTTGGGGGGATTTTTCAGTCCCTGTGCTGCACCCAAACGCTTCCCAATCTTCAAGATGCTCTAATCTTTTTATAGCTCTAAGGAATAAAAATAGAGAACGAGTAGCAAGGCAATTGCTAACATGGCATCTTTATGTTGAATGTCAGTGTCCTCACTGCACCCAGTGTCCTGGCATTTAAGGAAGTGACGCTTACCTTGCTCTAGCATCCATTGTGTAAACCATAGAGTGAAAACAGTCCCCAACTTGTATAACATCAATTCAATCTGTGCATTAAACCCTGCTTTTGTCACACCCCAACCCCTGCACATGAGTTTCCTGGGATCGATGGACCCGAGAACCAGAAACTGGGTGGCTTACCCAGCATCACTGTACCACTCATGGGGTTAGAGGCCAGAAGTCTGAGGGTGAGGGCTGGGCAGGCCTGTGCTTTCTCTGAAGGTGCTATTCCAGGCTCCTCCCCAACATTTAGAGATGGCCATCTTCCCCTTCTATGCCTGCCTGTCTCAATATCTAAATTTCCCCTTTTTATAAGGATAGCAGTCGGATCAGATTAGAACCCACCCTAATGACCTCATGCCGTGAACTGCATGTTTGTGTTGCCACAATCTCTATACAGAAGCTTAAATCCTTAGGGTGATGGCTTTGGGAGGTGCTTAGGTCAGGAAGGTGGGGCCCTCCTGATGGGGTTAGTGCCCTTCTAAGGAGAGGTATGAGAGAGTTTGGCTCCCTCTCTGCTCCAAACTATGTGAGGGCACAGCAAGAAGGTAGCCACTTGTAAGCAGGTCCCAACCAGACACCAGGTCTGCCAGCATCTTGCTCTTGGACTCCCAGCCTTGAGCACTGTGAGAAGTAAAGGCTGGTAGCATAAGTCGCCCAGTCTGTGATGATATTTTATAGCAGCCCATGCTGACAGGGATACCTCACTTTGACTTCATTACCTCTATAAAGACCTGTCTCCAAATTAGGTCACATTGTGAGGTACAGAAGGTTAGCACTTGACATATCTTTTGGGGGAATGCAATTCAACCTGTAACACATTGTTTTTATTATTTTGTTCCTTGATAAATGTGCTGGGGGCGGGGGGGGGGGGGCGGGCATTTGCTGGGGGCCTACTCAGCACCATCGCACAAAATTCTCTGTACTCATTCCCAAATATAGTCCCTCCACAAATTCCTCCCACTTGTATGAAGTACCTGAAAGGACTTAGAATGATCTGTTCACCCAGTGGGTGTCTTACACTCAGGCTTAACAACTGGTCTGACCAATTCTACACGCTGTGCCCTTGGCCAGTCCAACCTGCCACTTGCAATTGCTTCTCTTTATCCTTGTCATTAAAGGTGATTTGCTCTAATGGAGTTCTTATTAGTGTCTAAGAGCTCTGCAACTGCCCTAGAACACCCAAAGCCCCTGTGTGTCACACACGACGGGTCAGCGGGAAACTTGCTTCTACTTTCAGCTTTGCAGTGATTTTTTTTTTTAAGTCTTGTTATTATGGCACTGGAGATCCTGTGTCTGATTATTTGTTTTCTTTGTTTCTTTTTTTTTTTCTTTTTCTTTTCTTTTCTCAATACAGAATGTCTTGCCTTTGAAACAGGAAGTAGAATGCACAGCTCCAAACCCCAGAGGGAAATCAAGCTGGGATCATGAGGAGGGCAGTTTCCAGGGCAGTACCATCCTCACAGCACCGAAGATGAATAGAGTCCCATAGGACCTGACTTTGAAGCAAGTGGCTAAAGTCAGAACTCCAGATGATGTCATTGCTCTTCCTTTACTGTCTCTGCTCACCTTGACCCAGTTCCTCCTCCCAGTGCTATCAAAATAGGAAGGCAGACTGTGTACTTTGCCATTTAAGACATTCAAATTCTGTCCATTTAAAATGATACTCATGACATAATCCCCTATTGGCAGATGGAAAACCCCTCTCATGGGAATTGGACGTATTTTATAGGAGAGCAGTAGCATGTGGAGAGCTTGCGATGGTCAGAATGCATATACATATGCAAGACAAAGGGGCCCTCATGGTCCCCATATTGGGTTTACCACCAACTATTTTTACTGCTCCATTCACTGTTTCCCACCTTCTATTTTCTCTCATCTGCCATGGGTTGAATTATGTCCTTAGAATGTGACTTTATTTGTGTTATTGAGTTAAGAGGAAGTCCTTGGGATGGATCCTAACCAAAGACTAGCATCCACATGAGAAAAGAAAATGCCATATAAAGACAGAGACACACAGGGGGGCCACGATGTGGTGACAGAGGCCATTGGAGCCACACAGCTGCAAATCTAGGAAGCCAAGGGCTATGAGCACCACCAGAAGCCAGGAGGAGACACACGGGGATTCTACCAGGAGTTTCATTCCGGTGAATAAAGACCCCCTGCCCATATGGGACTGCATGTTTCTGCCCTCTGGGACTGGGAGAGGATGCTCTGAGCACCCAGCTTGAGGAGCTATTACAGCATCCCTGGGAGAGTTCACCTCCTTTCAGTCCATCACCTTCTGTGACAGGAGTCAGCAGGTCCACAGCTGAAGCACAGACCAGTTAATTAAAATTCATCCAGATAAATTTTGCTGGTAGTAAAAAAGCTGAATTCATTTTAGAAGGAAAAAATCTCCTTTGAAAAGTGTTGCTAGTTGTACTGGTACCTCTTCCCATCCACCTGCTTTGTCCAGAGCTGGGTCTTTGTCCAGAGCTGACGTGAGCACACTGAGCCTTGAGGGACACAGTGACAATAATACAGATGCAGGCCATGGGGGAGAGGGCAGTGCAGGCAATGGGTGGTGGGCACTTTCATCATTCCTTAACACTGGATGTAATAGTCATAGACAAAACTTTTACCCTTGGGTGTCTATGTCCCTACTAGAAGGTCACCAGGTTGGAAAGCCCTGGGTGTCTAATCACAGACAATAAATGGAGGGTGGGACCTCGTCCCCAGGGTGACTTTCCTCTCCTAGCATATTGCTGGTCATGCAGTTGGACCCCCTAACCTTTCTTCTCTAGAGATAACATCTAGGCCTCAAGTTGTGTTTCAGCCCTAGACCCAGATAAGCAACACAGCCAGCCGCGGCTGACATTAGGACTGGCTGCATGGAATAATAACCCCCTGCCCTGGTGCCTGCCAATCAATCCGTGGAGACCACAATCCTGAAAGGACACACCAGGAAAACTGCTGACACACCCAGGACCTCCCCTAATGTCTACTACAGCCTTAAAACCCTTAGGACAGAGGACCCAAGGTGTTCTTCCTCCAGGAAGCACACTAGAGCCTTTCTCTTTCCCTTCCCCTGCCCTCCTGCCCGCCCCCCCCCTCCCCCTGGCCCCGCAGGTTACCATTCGCTTCCCCACTTCCAAGCTCCAAGGGCCCTTCCTTTATTTCTATAACTTGTTTCCTAAGGCCATTTCTTTTAGAAATTACTTTTTCTACCTCTATGATTTACACAATACATGTTTTCTTACAGTTTGGGTCTAATAGAGGCCATGCACGAATGGTGTTGAAGGGTTGCAGCTCACAAGGTCGGAGTCTATGCAAGCCTGTGGGAGCCATGCCCTCTAAGCTGACAAGCAGAACCATGCTTCCTCCTCCAGGGCTGACACTGCATTAGAGCACTCAGCACAGCGGAGGTTTGTTCACCAACTGTCTAACCAGGCCAGTGATTCCAACCTTGCTACACATCACACCTGGGGAGACTTTCAAAGTACTGGTGCCTGAGCCTTACCCAAGAGGTTCTATTTAATTGGCCTTCAGGGAGCAAGCATCAGTTTTTCCTTAAGACAGCTCCACACTCCCGCCCAGGTGAGTGAATGTAGCCAGGATGAGACAGCTGAACAAAATATAAAGCCCTGAAGTCCTTGGTATTGAATTCTATTTTTTTTTCTTTCTTTCTTTTAAAGCCTAACTAAAGCCTAACATGGTCTATAACATGTAGCAAATGTTTTAGGAATGAATGATTGAACAAATGAAACCTATGTGTGTCTTCCTCAGGTTAAGAGGAAGAGTTGCTGGTTCTGACTATGTAAAGATGAAGGTTATTTTTCTGTTATATTTCGAGTCACTAGAATTTGTCATTTGATACAACAAAGAAAATGCTGATGAAAAGTGAACAACATATTTTTCACACCTGCAAAATTGACTAACAGCAGACCTCATTTGACTCAAATAAACAAGAGTAATTTGACTTTAGAAATAGATTAAAAATGATGAGTTTCAAACAAAAGCCACAGCCTACAACAATGGGAAGCAAATGAACCTTGGTGAGTAAAAGGGGACCTTTAATATGACTATTGTGAGCATAGCTGTGACATGGTTGTGCTTTTGTAGTGCCAGTACTTATTAAACTTCTTCATTCTTTGTACAGTAAAAAAGACCGAGGAAATAAACATCTTACTTATCAAACTTCAAACAATGTCTCATTAAATTCAACCCACTGGACTCAAACATTTACACAGTAGGGAAAAAATAAACCTTCAGACAATCAAGAGATTAAAAAATAATTTTTTTTGGGGGGGGAATTGCATATTACCTCTCTCTCTCTCTCTCTCTCTCTCTCTCTCTCTCTCTCTCTCTCTCTCCAACAAAGAAAAAAAAAAATATATATATATATATATAGAGAGAGAGAGAGAGAGAGAGAGAGAGAGAGAGGGAGAGAGAGAGAGATAATATGCAAATTGTCTGGGACGCCATAATGTCACCACCACTCAGGAGGAGGCTGCACGCACAGGTGGGTGGGAGGGGACTGCATGCGTGGTGAGGCAAGGCATGGATGGCACAGCCTCGCAGAGAACGGGGCCTTCCAGCTGTGGAGCACCTGCAGTACCACCTCTGCATGTGAGCTGCAAAGGAAACACCTTTTCTGACCGTTCATTGGCTAAGCTCCCCACTCTCAGTGTTCTTGGTAACTTGGGTAATAAGAATCCAAGATGATCTAGGAGGAAAAAAACAAAGGTCCGCTGCTGGAGGTGCTAAGAAATGTCATACCCTGCCCTAGCCGGTTTGCCTCCGTGGATAGAACTTCAGCCTGCCGACCACAGGGTCCAGGTTAGACTCTGGTCAAAGGCATATACCTAGGTTGCAGGCTCTTCCATGGCCAAGGCCCATGTCAGGGATAATGCAGGAGGCAACCAACCAAAATGTCCCTCTCACATTGATGTTTCTCTCTGTCTTTCCCTCTCTCTTCTATGCTCTCTAAAAATCAATGGGAAAATATCCTCAGGTGAGGATTAAAAAAAATAAGAAAGAAAGAAATGTCATATCCTATGAAAGAGACATCTTGAAAATGCCTAAAGAAAGTTTTTTTGGTTTTTTTTTTTGTTTGTTTGTTTTTGTTTTTGTTTTTTTGATTTTTTGTGGTAAAGGGTCTGGAGTCTGTGTTAATGAAAATACCTTGGCGGCTGAGGTGGCCAGCAGTGGCAGCAGCAGTGGGGTGATAGGGGTGGCCCCATCCCCTGATCAGCCCAGAGGGATGCCAGACTGCAGCCTAAGCCATCCCCTGAGGGCTCCCAGATTGGAAAGTGTTCAGGTTGGGCTGAGGGACTGCCCCCATGCACGAATTTTACACACCAGGCCTCTAGTGTAAGTAATAAAGGAAAGTAGGAACAAGTTAGGTAATAACAATCAATGTAGGAGTCCCAAATTCTTCATGGAATGAGATCAAGCAAATACTAATAATAGGTAGAAATGCAAGCATTTGCAAGTGGGTAAACAGAGGCTCTACGTATCAAATGAAAAAGCTTCACCAAAGCATGAAAGATGCAAGTTTAAGACTAAAAGAAGGTGGGCTGCACATGGTTATGAGTAAAACTTATGAAATTCAATACTCACATAAGTTAGTACAAGCTATCTAAGTGTATTTATAACATTATGGATAGCATTCTTATGGGAAAGTAGGCTGTCCAGGGCATATTTCTGAAACTAACATCAGAAAAGACAACCATCTGCTCTGGAAATTACCTTGACAGTAAGCTTAATCCTGTATTTCTTCCTTAATAGTCAACCAACAATTGCTTGTTGAATTAAACTGAAATTCTTGGTGCTCTGGTCAAAGGCAAAATTCAAATGAATGAATCACAAATTTGGGGGGGCTTGGTCATTTCTATGCTTAGAAGTTCTAAGCTGAGAGAAGGGAAGGAAGAAAAGAAGGGAGGAAGGGAGGAAGGAAGGGAGGGAGGGAAGGAGGGAGGGAGGGAGGGAGGAAGATTGCTTAAACTGATAGCCAATGAGTTCAACTTAGGAAGTGACAGGCCATCTAGAAACACATATACAAGTCTCAGACACCAATTTAGGGACGTGTCTTTGAAGACAGGGCAGTATTTTCAGGCATCGTTTCAAAACTTTCTCCATTTACGTATTTTTAGTCCAACACTATTTTCAAATCTGGATATTGTAATACTATTTTCAAATATGAACATTTAAAAAAATTACTACTTCATAAAATTCAGCAAATCTAGGCCTTTAAAAAAAGGAATTTTCACATGCCCTCATGACCTCAGACATGGTGACATTTGCAAATCGTCATGAGATGGATCCCATTTGCTGCTTTGAGCGAAGATTCGTTCTGTGTCACAGGCACAGCTTTTGCGTATTGCTTTTTTAAATAGCCCCTTTGGTTCCATGCCCGAGCTGGCTCATCGCTTGCGTCTGCATTCGCTTGGAGAGGTTCCCAGGCAGGAGGCCCACAGAGCTGTGTGGGAGCCTGCGGATCCCAGCCAAACCTGCCACAGCCGAGGCTCAGAGACACCACAGGCAACCAGGGGCTCAGGAAACTGCTTAGGTTCCTGCCTCTGAAAACTTTCCACCACAATGCCACTTAGAAGCCTGATATCTGTGAGTTGGAGGACATCTCAAACAGCTGGGAGCAGGGAAGCAAGCAGCTTCTGGCCCACGAAGCTAGCTTTCTACACCCACAGGTGCCAGTTTTAGCTCAGCTGGGCAATTCCTCTTTCCTGTACTTGTCCTACCTCCTTGCTTCTCTTATAGAGTCCTTGGGGACAGGGAAGAAGAGATATTTTAGCTCTTTTGGTAAGGTTTCCCAAGGAAGGACGGAAAGGGAAGGAGGGACACTCACACCCTCTACTGAGGACACAGCATCCATCAGCACAGTCAGGCACTTAGTGAGCCCCTGCAGGACCAGGTGCTCTGCTGGGCATCAAGGACTGCAGAAAAGAAGGTAAGGTCCGAGGTCCCTGCTCACAGGCCGCTCATATCCCACATGAGGAAAAACAAGCAAAACCATTTGTTAAAATAGTGTGATTTCAAGTAGAGGGATAAAGACAGTCCTGTAGAAATCAGCTCCCCTTCCCTCCTCACCCCACATCTGTCCCAGGTTCCATCTGGGGTCTCACAAGCACACCAGCCCCACACTCTGGGATGAGCCCAAGAGGAAGCTGTCAGTGGTACCAGCAAAACAGAAAGCAAGTGTGCCCTCTGGGGCTGGGGTTAAATGTGTGTATGTGTGTGTGTGTGTGTGTGTGTGTGTGTGTGTGTGTATGTGTGTGTGTGTGTGTCTAAGGGGTTGTGAGAGAAGGCACAGAATGACTAAGAATGCCATGTATTAAGGTTTAAAAGACCATTGTGGTCTGGACACCTTATCACTGCACATAATGGTGTTTTTAGGACAAATACCATTTGTTATCTAGCCAACTTAAAAGTGAGCCTTGGTGACATAGTGCTTCCCAAAGAAGCCAGAGAAGAAGGTTGAAAATAGACTAGACCAGGAATCCATGCTCAAAGCTTTCTCCCCTATGTTTTGCATAGGTGTAGGCTCATTTCAGTCAACAAACTTCTTCAGGGTGGGTGTATTGGTTTACTAGGGCTGCCATAGCAAAGTGCTATTATCTCACAGTTCTGGAGATTAAGGTGTCAGCACAGTTGGTTTCTTCTGAGGTCTATCTCCTTGGCTTATAAATTGCTGTCTTTTTCCTGTGTCCCCATATGGTCTTCCCTCTGGGGGGTGTTTGTGTCTGAATCACCTCTTCAAAGGACACCAGTCATGTTGGAGTAGGGCCCCATCCATACAATCTCATTTTACCCTAATCACCTCTGTAAGGGTTCTATCTCCAAATACAGTCACATTCAGAGGTATTAGGGGTTAGGACTTCAACATGTGAATTGGGAGAATGGATACAATTCAGGCCCAAACAGGAGAAAATTGTAAACGTGTGTTTGGGGAGAGGAGAGATACAGCATTCTCCTCAGCCCCGACTGTGCTTATGTATATCTGTGGTTGAATAATCCGGGTAACTGAGGAAAGTGAGCAGAGGTATCTCAGCAGCAGTGAGACAAAGGTGAATCACTTTCAAGTACAGAGAACATAATTGGGGGTAGAGAATAGGCTGAACAGAGTGTGTGAAGGACTGTGCAGGAGGAAGGGGACAGCTGGGCCTCAGGGCAGAAATGAAAGCTGGAACCCACCTGTTTTACAGTTAGCCAAGGACTGGCCCTGGTGGTGGGATTAAGCACCTCATTCAAAGTACACATTTGATGTGAGTAAAGTAACCAATATCAGTCAAAAAGGACCCACAATTGCCCAGCTGATGTGGCTCAGTGGTTGAGCTTTGACCTATGAGCCAGGAAGTCACAATTCAATTGGGACAGGGCACATGGGGGCTTTATACTCAGTAGGGCGCATGCAGGAGGCAACCAATCAATGATTATCTCTCATCATTGATGTTTCTCTCTCTCCCTTCATCTCTGAAATATATATGCCATATATATATATATATATATATATATATATATATATATATATATATTCCACAAATCCCAAAATCAACTTGAGAGGTTCTTCCACCTCTCAAAAAAATATAAATATATTTCCAAAAATTCTGTTTTGCATTCTACATTTTGAATTTCTCTATCCAAAAACCAAAACAATGTTTATAAAGTGAATTTGAAAAGAAAAGAAAAAATATCAGAAGATGTTATTCATGAATTTTGATGAGAATATTATTCTGTTCGAAGGCATCCTAATTATAAACAACACAATAAACCTCAATTCCAGCAGAGTTACTCTTCTCTATCAGGCAGATGGTAATTGCTTTTAAAAAAAAAAATACATATGTATACTCATGGCTTATCTGTTTTGAGGAAGTAATAGCTATCTTGTTATATGGCCTAATTTTTTATTCTGCAGAGGCTAACGCTGAAGAAAATCTCTTCTCAAGAAAAATATCACTGCCTAGATGAAAAAGCAGCACTAAAAATTGGAAGATTTTTGCAGAGAAATGAGATTGCAGAGTGTTTGATTTAAAGGGAGGTCTTATATGCCTTCGCTATCAAGCTACTTGTGAAGGCAAAGAACAGCAGGGCCGTGCTTGGTGTCTGGCTGTTCTGCACCCAGGCACTCAGGGCAGGTTGGGGTGAGTGAGAACTTGACCACACTCAGGGTGTGGCGGGGGTGTGGAGAGAGAAAAAGGGTGTGTTCCTGCCATTTAGGAATAAACTAGTGTTGATTATTCCCACGGCCTTAGAGGACCATTCCTTTTCTTTAACAGATGCCTTTTATATGGAGTATTCCAGCCATAGCCCAGGATCCCTACCTATAAAATGCTTCACAGAAACACATGTTTTGTGGTGTGTGGGAAGAAGAGGGAATTACGTTTTTGGTTTGTGTGTGTGTGTGTGTGTGTGTGTGTGTGTGTGTGTGTTTTGTTTTTTTAGTGGAAGATGATGTAAGACTGCAGGTCAAAGCCTATTTTCTAAAAAATGAAATAAAAGAATAGACTAGACCGGATTGTAATAGGACAAATAAGAAAATATAACAGTGCCTTTCTTACACAGAGGAAGAGTAAGCGTCACTGTGTAGACCTTTAACCCTTGCAGGGCTACACAACCATTTATTCTAGATGCTCACTCCTCAGTTGCTCACCCACTGGGCAGAGGTGGTTAATGCTGCCCCTGAGCCATTTATGCTAAGACAAAAGGCATTGGAAGTCTTGGAAGGCTACTTAGATAGCAGGTGTCACCACTGCACTATCTCTGCCTGTATGCCACAGAACAACAAACAGGCCAACCAGCTCTGTGTGTTAACTGGAGCTGGTTTTAATAGATGCAAGTCCGAGGCAAAGAGGAAAGGATCATCACCACGTTCATGTGCTAAAACATGCCACCTTTCCAAACAGGAGAAAGGACATTTTAGACATTTTCCAAAAGGGTCTATTCACTTTTTTTTTTATAAGCTTTTCTTATCATGGTTCATGTGTGTATTAGAACCCGCCCACATAACCCATGTATCCAAAACACATACATTTCCTGCACAAATGTTTATAATTAAAATTTACATTTTTAACCAGGTAAAAGACAAAATGAAACCCAAACATGGGTTTAGTGGTATAGAGGCAACTCAGAGTCAGTAGCAACAATCCGATACTGTCATTGCTGAAATAAATGTTTGATGCCTTGTACCATCAGCATCATCCCCCAAATATGTTGCTTTCATCCAGGTAAGCTAACACTCTTGCACTCTGGGGTACTTGGGGATTCTGAAAATCATAAAGGAACAGTAGCAGCCATACACTGTGATTACAGCCTCTGTGTTCCATCAAAATCGTCATTATGTGTTACCTGGCTTTTCCCAAATTTTTTCCTAGTTAACACTCACTTTAAATTAAGCAAGAATTTAGTGTGCTGCTCTCCACCTCCAGCCCTATCTGTGTATTTGAAAAAAATCCTATGCCAGGACTCTCTTGTCCTCTGATTTTCAGTCGAAGGAGTTCTTGTCACACATTAAGGATAAAACCCATGTCATAGATTCTGAGAAAACATCTGAGCTTAGTGAATCTGGTTATGCTTTTGGCTGCCAAACAGCAGTCGAGATTTGTTCCAGTGTGGGGCTATCCTGGTGTCTCCTCCATATGGTATTTGTGCAGTCACATCCCTCAGTCAATGTAGGATTTCTCAGGGACAGCCTGCCCAAGCTGAGAGGCATTGAGAATCAGGCCTCTGTTTAAAAAGTCAAAATGGCCCAGCTGGTGTTGCTCAGTGGTTGAGCATTGACCTATGAACCATGAGGTCACAGTTCAATTCCCCATCAGAGCACATGCCCGGATTGCAAGCTCAATCCACAGTGTGGGATATGCAGGAAGCAGCCAATCAATGGTTCTCTCTCATCATTGATATTTCTCTCTCTCTCTCTCTCTCTCTCTCTCTCTCTCTCTCTCTCTCTCTCTCTCTCTCTCTCTCTCTGTGTGTGTGTGTGTGTGTGTGTGTATATATATCTTGCTCTCTGAAAAAAATAAAAATAAATTATTTTTAAAAAGCAAATTTGTAGGACAGTGGGAGCCATGTATCATTACAATGAGAACACCAAAATGAGGGCACACATGAGACTCATCCCTCTCTGACTGCAGTACCTGCTTTTCTACACAAGGAAAGCAGCCCAAATTGTTTCTGGCAAGGCAGCATCACCTGTGGGGATTGCTTTGATCAGGACACAGGCCTTTTTATTTCAATACTCATTCCTGGATTAATTCATTTATGCACATATTCCATCACTCAGTAAGAATGCATTCACAAATGCTATCCACTGACAGAGAGCAGACTCAATTGTAGCTTGCATTGCTTTTGAAGATATTTGTTGCATGTGTTAAAAATCTCCTTTTTTGTTCTTCTAGCTTTGTTTCCTCAAATGTTAGTTCTTTAGTTAGGGTTGCTTTTTCTCAAATGTTTGGTGGAGACTTATTCCCTGTGGATATGTGATTGTTCAGGAGGCCCAGCTCACCCCGTAAAAAGGTAATTCTAAATTTCTGGTGCTCCGTGATTGAGGATGAGAGACATGCTTCCACAATGAATGAAGTGGAGCTGGTCATCCGGGTGAGTGGCTTCCAGCTACACCCATGATCTCTCCTAAATTTGGGTGCATCTTCCAATGGAGACTATCTGGAGTTCCCATCCTGTTGTCTATCTCCCTTACTCTGAAATAGCCCCCATCTCTGTGGCAGAGCTTTCACGCTGTGGCTTCTCTTAACAATCCACTCCAATCTGCTCTTGTTTTGGGGGGATCCTCCAAATTTCACAGCCACTGATGATTCTCTTTCTTGTTTTCTACAATAGTAGTTATGCCAAGGCAATGCAAAAGGATCCAACTTGGAAAATAGTCTAGAAGTTTCTTGTGAAGTTAAACAGATGCCCACCCTTTGATGCAGTCATTGCACTCCTTGTCATAACCCAGAGAAGTGAAAACGTGTCCAAAAAGACTTGTGTATGAGTGTTCATCGAAGCTACGTATATTACAGTATTTACAACTGGAAACAACACAAACGTCCTTGGATGGGAAGATGGATAAACAGAATGTGATATATTTATGCAATGAATACTACTGATCCATAAATGCAGAACACTGACACACATAAGATCTGACAAATTTCACCATGAAATCATATATTGATTATATATTGATTGATAGAAACCAGATATAAAAAAGTACATACTGCACAAGTCCATTTATATAAAGTTCAAAAACAAGCATAAAAATGTCTTTATGGTAACAGAAATCAGAACGGAGGGTGCATCTCGTGGAGGGTTGAGGTGGTCTTGACTGGAAGGAACATGGAAAAACTTTCTGGAATGATGGAAATATTCCATATATTGATTGGGGTGTAAGTTACATAGGTATATTTATTTTCAAAACTCACTGAGTTGTGCAAGTGAGACCTATGCACTCCATTGTACATAAATTAATCCTTTATTTTAAATAATTGTGAAAATAAGATACTATGTTTGGGTGCCAAATTTGCAAGGTTCATTTTAATTATATATTTTTAAGCTGGCATAAGAGCAATAATATATTTACGGTTCTATATTGCTGGTAAGATAAATAACAAAAAGGTTCAAAAGATTCCATTATGCTTTAATGCTTTGAAAATGCATAAGATAAATATAACACACGATCTCACTTTCAACTAATTATAATATCTCACTCACCACCCCTCAGCTGTGTCAGGAAGCAGAGCTGACTTTCCTTTCGCAGAATACTATACTTGGACCTATATTTAGAACTAATATTTAAGGCAGCATTGAATAGAGATGCCACCTTGACACGCAATATCAACTGTCATTTCACACTTCCACACAACCAGAAAGTAACTGTCTTTGCCTCAAGCAAAGATGAAAAGGACAGGGGAAATGAGATTATTATCTCTGGAAATGTCTTTAGGACCAAGCAGTTTCTTCTTCCGAAAAGAAAGCATGAGTCATCTCATCACTCAAGCATTGCTTCAACTGCCAGGGAAAATCTATATTCTGTAATTACAAAAGGCATCTCAGGTCCTTTCTTCTCTGCTCATAAAGCTGAGGAGAGCCCAAGAGGAACCCTTCAGAAATTGCCACGGTGATGGTTCATGCAGGTAGCCCACATGCTGACCTTAGGTTGGACTGGAACACTTGACTTTGGTTATAAGTTAACAAAGGAGTTATGATGCTATGCTAGCTCCTGGCAGTGGCAGCAGTGGCAGCGGAGGAGCATCAGCTGTGGACAGAGGCAGCCCCTGGGGATGGTTCCTCTGCAGCCATCTCAAAACCGACAGCTGCTTCAGATTTAGGTCCCTGCACTCAAGCTTTGGGAGGTGACGTCATAATCATCTTTTGATTCTTTCGCACCTTTATTTCTTCTTTTATTTCTCAAATAATACTTCAGTACCAAATCTCTTCTATTTAAACATTTAGCATATCTGTGTGTTCCTCACTAGACCCTGGCTAGTACAGGGCTTGGGATCAGGAGTGGATTTGAAGACTGGAATGACCATCTAACATCTCTGACCTTGAGCACATAATGGCCTCAAAGTCAGTGAAAAATGGAAAATTGGTATTATAAAGCGAGGCATCACAATTTCCTTATGATTCCCTGAGATGAAGGGTATGCCTAGAGGAAAGCTTGGGGACAGCAAGTAGCTGCTTCTCCTGAACCTTACAGTGGGGATGATGATGATGACAGAAACAATGCGCAGAATGGCTGCTTTTGACTGCAGTGGTCAGCTTGCAAAGAAAACTGGCAAGCTCAGAGATTGGAACTCTCAGTGCAAGAAGAGTCAGAGCAAGCAAGACACTCCATGGTGGCCCTAAAGACTGTCATAACTCTTAAAACTGCAGAATTGGTAAAACTGAAAATCAGTTCCAAAGTGTGGTGCTTGAGGTTGCAGAATTATAAAATACATTAAATTGACAGTTATGCAAACCCTCTAGGAAGTTAGGGCATCAATAATAAAGAGGTAGCAACCTGACAATTGAAATGAGTCATTTGGGTTGACTCAGAAAGCTTTGAGGAAACTACCACCTATATAAAACCTCTGAGCATCCTTGCCAGCAGAAGCAGTTTCTCCTTACCTGGATGACAACACTAGCCTTCCTTTGCCTGAATATTCCATACTATCCAACTCAAGGAAATTGCCTGTAAGGGAAGGCTTGCTCTCTTCAATACTCCTCATTGCCACCAAACCAGAGCCTAGTTCACCTCAAGGGGACAAATGGTGTGTCTTTCCCCAATAGAAGAGAGTTTATATTCCAAAGGAATTGCAAGATTGTGTTATTATGCTGGTAGAAACCTGGGTCTCAAACTGAAGGGCAGAGTGGAGGATTGCTTGGGTACAGACTAGAAGGAATCTATTAATACATATCTAAAAGGCTAAGCGACAGTCTGACAGGCCGACTGGCGGATAGGCCCAATTCCTCCTGGGGCTGCGCAATTCCACCTGCAGCCGTGGGTTATGTTGTTGCTGGGGCACTGTCGCCCCAAATCAGGTTTACTGCACATTTGTGTTTGCATTCCACACCCTGTATGACAGCAGCTTTGCAGAATTCTCTCTCGCCCTCCTGGACCTCTTAGGGGATGTTGGAGAGCCAGTTTTGAACTGATCCCTGCAGGCCAGGCCAAGGGACCCCACCTGCTAGAGGGACCCCACTCACTCCACAAACACCCTTCAAGCTACAGTACTGCCCCAGCTGAGGCTGGCCTGGGAGAGACCATGGGAGGTTGCTTCCAGACCATGTCTGGCCCGTCTGGCCCCACCAGCCACCTTCTGATTAATTTCCTTTCAATGTCTACGAATCCATGCACCAGCTCACCAGTATCTAATAAAGATTTTGCATTTGTGCATGATTTTAAATCCTTCATTTTACATGAACTACTTAGTGAATTAAAGATCCACTAAGGAAAGTACATGTGGCAAAGATTTCTAACTGACCCCGAGTGTCCATACTCCCTGTTTCTTCCTAGTGAGTTTAAGCTGATGCCTGCTTTCCAGCAAAAGCTACATTTCCCATACTGCTTTGGAGCTGGGTATGGGATGGGGTATAAGTAAGGTTGATATATATATAACTTCCAGGGCATTTAATTACAGTCACTTCCAGAATCAGCAGAAGGCAGCAACTAAATCCTCCATGGAAGCCATGTGGTAAGTGCCCTGTCCCATTACATACAAGAGAAATATACTTCTTAGTTGAGCCTCTAGATTACTTTTTAAAAACAACTGCACCAGTGCTATAACTAATACAAGGTGTATTATTTTAAAATGTTTTCATTGATTTCAGAGAGGAAGAGAGGGGGGAAAGAAAACCACCAATGATGAGAATCATTGATCGGCTGCCTCCTGCATGCCTACACTGGGGATCAAGCCCTCAACCTGGGCATGAGCCCTGACTGGGAATTGAACCATGACCTCTAGGTTCATAGGTCAATGCTCAACCACTGAACCACTCTAGTTAGGCAGGATGTATTATTTTTAAATATAAATACTCCTAGGGAACTATGCATTACTTAAAATTTCATATGAATAAGTTTAACCAAGGTGTGTTCTTCCTGAATCCTTGAAATTGAGTCAGAGACAGCCTGGTATATAGAACGCTGCTCATCCAGCACTTTACAGCAGACATCCTTAAATCAATGGCCACATTCTTCTCTCAGCCCACTTATCCTTCTGAACACCGCTGGCAGCTTCCACTACTTGATCCAAGTTGGCAAGGAGCTAAAACCTACTTGCCATCCTGAGTTAGGTTTGTATGGAAAACAGCAAACTGAAGTGAAGGTCTTGAGAACTAAGAGCAGCATGAAGGCCCTGTGAGTTAGGGAGTGGTGGATAGTACATGTGAAAGGTGCCACAGAGCCTGTGCTCTGTGCAGGCTTTTTCCAGCAGGCAGTCTCAATGGGACAGAAGGAATATATTATAGTTATAATGAAAAATATTGTTAACAAACTAAATATTAGCTTTCTGAAATTAAGTTTACAATATTAGGACAGTTGAATTGAGAACATTTAGTCAAATAAAAGAATCTCTAAGGACCACAGTGATCTCTAACTCTTCCTCTGTTCACAAGTAGTGATGAGGGGGGGAGCAGGATGGTTAGGGAATGTCTTCAGAGAGATTCTGGGCTAACCTATCATGAACGGGAGAAAGGAAGGGGGTAGGATGTTGGTCTGTAAGGGAATTAATTGCACTGTAACTGTCAATGACTCTCCCATCAGCATTTGAGTCAATGGTTCCAGGGGCTAGTTGTCTCCAGTGGCAGTTTTTACAAAAATATGCAGAACTTGGGTTCCTTTCTCCCATACATGGGAGATTATTCCTTTTCAGAATAATTGAAAATCAAGTAGAAGAGAATAACTACAGCAACAAAATAGAACCTCTACATCAACCATGTCAAACTCATGGCCAACAGGCCCCATGCCTTGTTTATAGAAGTGGAACATTCTAGAATTTTTCAGGATAGGAAAAGGAGGGGTGGTTTACAGACCACACAGGCCTTCTTGTCACTGAAGTAAAGGTTTGGATGAATGGACTAGGGCCGTGGTCAGCAAACTGTGGATCTCGAGCCACATGTGGCTCTTTGACCCCTTGGATGTGGCTCTTCCACAAAATACTATGGCCTGAACCAGTCTGTTTTGAAAAAGTGGTGTTAGAAGAAGTTTAAGTTTAAAAAATTTGGCTCTCGAAAGAAATTTCAATCATTGTATTGTTGATATTTGGCTCTGTTGACTAATGAGTTTGCCGACCACTGGACTAGGGCATCAATTTTTAATCTTTTTAATATTATGGGACACATAAGATGCAGATACAGTGTGAATATACTTTTGCTTTCTGCCTTCTCACTTAACATTATTACGTAAATCATAAATATTTTCATTTGCTATATAATTGTTATTACTATAAACAACTGCTGTATACAGTAGGGCCTCCGGTTACTTCGGAGATCCGTTCCTACAGGCAACGTAAGGTGATTTTCGCCATAAGTCAGAACCCACCTACATAAGCACCTACATCACTCAACAGAGCACATACACAGCAGTAATAATGAAGTGAAACAGTAAAAAAAATTAAAAGAAAGATAACAATTCCTGAGCTTTATTTGTGGTAAATAGATAATAAAAAACATAAAGCACATATGTACATACATCGAAATACCGGAACTTTTTTTTAAAATAAATAAATGGGAGATGGCGATGCAACCATGAAACAACATATGTTGAGTCCAATGGAACCTGAGGACTGTCTGTAATATATCCTCAAGTGGAGTAGGTATAATTTACTTTAATGCTTCCCCTCTAGTTGTAACTGTACTAACTAACATATGGCTTTCTAACTAACATATGGCTTTAGCCCTTCCAGAGCTGTTGAGATGCTGTGTGACTGGTAGATAATAAGTAAGGTGACCACCATCTCCTGTCGGTTAGTCCTGCTTTGGCCTCTTGTAGTAACAGTATTAATTGTGATTCTTTCATTCTCAACAACAACAACAGAAATCTACATTCAGACAATAAATTTTATTATCACCCTAGTAATGATTTCATTAAAAAATAAAGGCCTTACAGACAGCACCTTTGGATTTCAGTTAAACCTTTCCCAAACCATAGCAGATAACATCCCTGAGCTTCATCCAAGGTCAGCTGGTTCTATGACAGTGAGCACTACACCTGTGGAGGCTTCTGGATCATAGACCTGGTATGTAGTGTGCTCTTTGAGGCAGCGGCCAACCTCAGCACAGGGCCTAGGCACAAGGACCAGGCTATAGGTGGAAGCACGCAGCTGAGCCTCTTCAAAACTCAGTTTCTGCCAAAACCGTTTTGGCTCAGTGGATAGAGCATCGGCCTGCGGACTGGAAGGTCCCAGGTTTGATTCCGGTCAAGGGCATGTACCTTGGTTGCGGGCACGTCCCCAATAGGGGATGTGCAAGAGGCAGCTGATGGATGATTCTCTCTCATCGATGTTTCTAACTCTCTCTCTCTCTTCCTCTCTGTAAAAAAATCAATAAAAAATATATTTTTTAAAAAACTCAGTTTCTTCACCATTAAAATGGGACTTTTTCACATCCTTTCTCCCTCCAGGTTAAATGAACTCACAGTACTTAAGAGACAGGCTATATTTCATAGGTGATCTCTGCCTCTCACTATCACAGGGCTTGACCAGTCTAGACCATGCATGGCAGCACATTTTCTGCAAACATCGAAGCTTCACCAGTTCCTAGGTTGCTACAGCTTCTGAGACTTTGAAGAGGCATTTTATGTGAAATGTTTACAGATAAAAATTTCATCTTCCTTCTCAACCTATCTTTAAAAATTAGAACTGGATAAAGCAGAGCCACCAAAAAAGCGCATGAGACCCAAACAAATAGACTTCTTCAGGCGGTGACAGCTGAGACTCCATCACAAATCCCTCGTCTTGCCTGGGCCACTGCACTACCCAGTTCTACCCATGAGAAAACACTCTGCAGAAATGCATCTTTGTGTATACTCAGTCACCTCTCCAGGGAACAGCAACCCAGGGTGCAGGCAACCCCTGCTCACCTGGCACAGCTTGTGAGGATTCTGCTGACATCTGGTAGACAACCCCAGAAAACCAAACCTCAGACCCTTACTAGTGTCCGTCCACAGTGGCCTAAAGAGTTATTTTTCACAGTGGAATTTTTTAATAATTTGGAAAAATAAAAAGAATAAAAGCGAATTTTAAAAATCACGGTGGCAAAGGACTTGTGTGCATCCATATGAGCCTAACCAGTGGTCAAGGACAACAGGGGGGTTGCAGCATGCGTGGGGAGGGGTTTGGGATGGGAATGGGGGGATGAGGACAAATATATGATACCTTAATCAATAAAGTAATTTAAACAAAAATAAAAATAAAAATCATGTTGGCATCAGAATGAATACACTGGGCTGATGAACTCTGAGGCTCCCCAGGAACTCTAACCAGGAACAGCAGTGAAGGTAGAATCCTCAGCCGTTTAGCTTTTCCAGGTAATGTTTTCCTATTTTCACAGGTGATCTCTAGACCATACATGGCATCGCGCTTCCTGCAAACATTGACGCTTCACCAGTTCCCAAGGTTGTTCCAGCTCCTGAGGCTCTGACCATGCATTTTATCCGAAATTTTCACAGACAAAAATAAGCTTCAGGGTTAAAGACAGAAAAGGAGGGGAGGAAGGAAAGCGTCCAGGCTGAAGGAGGCTCCCCTCCTTTTCCGCGGATGGTCTGGAGGTCAGCGGTAGATACCCAGGACTCTGGAATCACAGAGGGTCCTGTCCCCGGGGCTGCGCACCCACAGGCGCTAATGTTGGACGCCTTTCCCCGCATCCTTTCGGAGAGGAGTGAAAAACCAGTGTTTGACTATTCCCTCCTCTGGGGACCTCTTTCCAGAACTCAGGAGCCAGCTGGGGCAGGGGATTAATTCCGCATTACATTAACCCTTTAAGGTTATCTCTAGGGATTTCAAGAGGTTTGGGGTGGGCGGGATTCCCATCCCTTCCTCCCCCGTCGTGATTCTTAGATCAGTTTTTATGAAAGCGTCCCATCACTGATCCCCTAGTCCCGGTCCCTGCAGACTCACGACGGCTGTGCGGGACCTCGGGCTCCATCTGGTCCAAGGGAATTAGTAATCAGGCTGCTTTCCGTGCTGCCCACACCGCTTCCCCTTCGGATTGTTCTAAGGAGGTTAAGTGAGGTCGGGGGCTCGGGCCGGGGGCGCAGCGAGCCCAGTAAGAGCGGAAGGACCGGAGTCTGAGACAGTCCCATTGGGGCGCTCACTCGCCCCTTCTCCTGCCAGCCCCCCCACCCTCGCCCAGGCTCCAGCCCGCAGGCTGGCCTCGCGCGCCGGGATCCCGCAGCCCGCAGCTCGCCGCCCGGGCGCGCCGCTGTCTCCCCCCAGCGGCGGAGCGCGTGTCGCCGCGGGAGACGGGCGGCGGGAGAGCGGGGGGCGGCTCGGCGCAGGCAAGCCCGCGGCTCCGCCCCGCGCCCCCCGCCCCCCCTTTCCCGGCCGGCAGGGCCGCCCCCTCCGCGCCGCGCCGCGCTCGGCTCAGACGGAACAGCCACCTCTGCAATGTCAGCAGCCGCAGCGGCGGCGGCGGCGACGCGAGCGGCAGCGGCCGGGGCCCCGCGGTAGCCGCCAGCGCGGCACAGCCAGGCGGGCGCCCAGGACGCCAGCCCGCTGCCCCCTCGCTGCCTCCGGGGCGCCGCGAGCCACTCTGCGCGCGCCCCGGCGCGGAGCCCCGACCTCAGGCCAGCCCGGCTGCGGCCACGCACAAAGGACCACGGACCCGGGCTCCGGGGGTCTGCGCCCAGGGACCAGCCCGGGGACCGCCAGCTCCGCCGCGCCTGCTCCTCCCTCCGCTCCCCGGGCGGCCGGAGCCCGAGCCAGAGCGGGCCCCGTTCTATGACAGCGGCGATCCGGCGGCCGGAGAGCCAGCCCGCTGCTGCCCGCTCCGCTGCGCCACGGCAGCCGGTGCCCGGAGTGGCCCGCGCCGCGCCCCGAGCCCCGGCCCTCGGGCTCCGGCAGCAGGAGCCGAGGAAAGCCTCCAGCCGGCGCCGAGCCTAAGATGGCCACGCTGCTCCGCAAGATCGGGCTCATCCGCCTGCACAACCGGGACACCGAGGACCCCAAGCACCACCACAACCACCGCGGCGGCGGCGGCGGCCAGCAGAGCGCGTCTCTGCGGGGCAAGGGCGGCGGCAAGAGCAGCGGCCACAAGCAGCAGCACCCCCCCGGGGGCTCGGGCGACGCCAGCCCCGGGCCGGGCAAGGGCAAGGGTAAGCGCGCGCCGGAGCTGGCCCCGCGCGACAAGCCGCCGCAGCCGGCGGCCGGGGCGGCGGGGGCGGCTGGCGCTGGGGGGCCCCGGGAGCCGGCGACCGGCGCCAGGGCGGGGCCGGGCCCGGCGGGGGCGGCGGCGGCGGGCGGCAGCCTGATGCCCGCGGCGCGCCAGCAGCACTGCACGCAGGTGCGCAGCCGGCGGCTCATGAAGGAGCTGCAGGACATCGCGCGCCTCAGCGACCGCTTCATCTCCGTGGAGCTGGTGGACGAGAGCCTGTTCGACTGGAACGTGAAGCTGCACCAGGTGGACAAGGACTCGGTGCTGTGGCAGGACATGAAGGAGACCAACACCGAGTTCATCCTGCTCAACCTCACCTTCCCCGACAACTTCCCCTTCTCGCCACCCTTCATGCGGGTGCTCAGCCCGCGCCTGGAGAACGGCTACGTGCTGGACGGCGGCGCCATCTGCATGGAGCTGCTCACGCCGCGCGGCTGGTCCAGCGCCTACACGGTGGAGGCCGTCATGCGCCAGTTCGCTGCCAGCCTGGTCAAGGGCCAGGTAAGCCGGGAAAGGCAGGGGCGCGCGGCCCGCGGTCCTACCCAGGGAGCTGGCACCCTTCTGCCATCTCGCTGTGGGACTGGACCGTGATGGGGAGCGGGCCTCCAACCGAGAGACTCCCGGAGACTTCCTGGAGCCTCCACTTCTTTCCCCATGCGTATCATCCTTCCCTACTTCTCCATCCCGTCCTCCTGATCCCCCCCCCACACCCTGTCTCCGCAGCCGGTCTCCTCACTTCTTGTCTCTCCAGAATGCACTCTCCTACTTTCTGGCTTCCTGCCTTCTCCTTTTTCTCCTCTCCCTCTTACCTCCTTCCTCCGGTGTCCCTCAGGTCTACCCCTCTGTCCTCCGTCCTTCATCCTCTTCCCCACTCCTCCATCTACTCCTCTCTTTCCAGTCCTCCACCCCCTCCCCCATCACCGCCTCCCTCTCTGCCTTTTCTCCTCGCCAGCCATAGTCTCCCCCACTCTCCTCTCTCCTCCCTCTCCTGTCCCCATAATGTCCTTAAAGGTGAAACTTTATGTGTAACGCAGGATCCAGATGTCCAACCTAGTTTACCACCCCCCACCCCTATCCTCCCCACACTCACAGAGGGTTTCCTCCCCAACTTCTCAGGTGGGTGCCCTGCAGGTGGGGCTCTGTGGTGGGACGCTCTGCCAGAGGCCCAGGTGCCCTCTGCTGAACCTGCCCCCTGGCTCTGCTTGCTTTTCCTGAGCAGCAGCTAGCATAAAGCTGAAAGTTTTGCTCTTAAGCAATTTCACGGGAGAGGCAGAAGTGTGGTGTGAGTGTCTGTAAGTAACAAGGAAATGCCTGGCACCTGTCCCTTCGAGGACCTTCACCTCTCAGGTAGAGAGAGGTTCAAGGCCTTGGCTTCTCAGACCTGTTTCTTTGGTTTCCTCAGTAGTTAAATCTTTCATCAGGGCTAAAGATTTTTCCCTAAATATTGAAATAAGGGACAAGTTTGATGCCTGAGTCTTCTCACCCATTGCACCAGATGGCAGCTTTACCGAAAAGAAACCCCAGAGGACTTGAGAGCAGAGAATGAAAGACTCTCCTGATGCATGTTCCTACCTGGCTACAGGCAGGTGCAGGAGGGTTTTATCTTCCCATGTTAGGTGCTCTTCGTCATATTCAAGTTGGTTGATGTTTTCCTGAATCAGTATTAAACGTTACTTAATAAAATCATATTTTAACATGGGCTTCTTCTAGATTTATGAAGAATAATTGTTGTGTTTAGAAGACTCGAATGACCTCTGTGTGGTCTTTTTACAGCCAGTGTGTCAGAATCGATCAGTCTCCTGTCACCTGCCTCTGTGTCTTTCACTGCAGGATCTTTCACACTAATCAAATAATGCTTGTTCTGCCAATTTCACTAGAGCCAGAGCCCCCGGGATACGCAAGCAAATAGCATCCTAACTCTAGTGGAGAAGGGCACTTAATTCTTGACTGAGGTCTGTGGTTACCAAGTGCATCTTTTCTGGGGCTTAGGTGCCACTTACTTCTTGAGTTAGGAATAGGATGGAAGTGGCAGGTCTGGAAAGACATCTCCACGTGAGTGGAATTTAACACGGTAACGTCAGAGGTTCATTCTGAACCAATGCTGGCTCTGATGTAAGGTGCCTATGACTTGAGCCAAGCCCCAGGGGTTGCTTGGAGGGAGGGGGGGGGTCTCAGTTTATTTTTCAAATAGAAGTTATACAAATTATGTGGGAGAATATTTTGTAGAAATGCCTTTGTTATTTTATTGGTAATCAGAACTCTCTGGAGCAGTCTCTTACCTTTTTTAAAAAATTTTTAACAGTGAAGATGACTTTGGGGATCAGGGGGAAAGGAATATCATTTTGTTTTATAGAATCACAGAATCACATGTTAGATTTGGAGACAGCGTAGAGGTCACCTGGACTACAGCTCACATTTTAAAAGATGCAGGAAAGTAGAGATCTCAAGTAAAAACTAAGGAAATCTTTTTTAAAAGAACCGTGTCTTAGTTAAGTGCTTTCCACGTTTATGTTAATGCTATGAATAATAGTTCTGTTGGTGCCCATATACTTCTTTTAAAGTAGGCACACCCTTTTTGTTGTAATCAAAATTGAAAGTCTTGCATACAATTTGCAAGTCAGAGACCTCAGTATAGTTATCAATAATATTTTATGTATCAATTTCAAAGATCTTACCTAATTGAACTCAGGGTCCTTCACCTAGAACTGTGGTCGGCAAACTGCGGCTCATGAGCCACATGCGGCTCTTTGGCCCCTTGAGTGTGGCTCTTCCACAAAATACCATGGCCTGGGCAAGTCTATTTTGAAGAAGTGGCCTTAGAAGAAGTTTAAGTTTAAAAATTTGGCTCTCAAAAGAAATTTCAATTGTTGTACTGTTGATATTTGGCTCTGTTGATTAATGAGTTTGCTGACCACTGACCTAGAATATTGTGTTATATTACCTACGTATTCTAGTGCATTCAATATCTGAAATGAAGGTGAGAACTCAGCAAAGTTATTAAAATTCCAATCAGTTTCTTTGCTTTTTCCATGCTGACTTCAATATCCAAAAGACTTTGGATAGTCAATATCTACAATAGTAGAAGGTAGAATATACATACACTATTTGAAGTGCAATATAAGAACGGGAGAAATGAAGTTATTAATATTTCAGGATTCTGTGCACGAAAGTGTTTCGGGAACCTGAGCATTACTGTGCCTTTCATACCTTTTTGAATTCCCTGTCTACAGGTTGCTCATTGCAGCGCCATAGCTACCAAATTATTTCCATAGTAAAAGGTAATAGGCTTTGGGGGAAATGCCTGATTAGACATTCCAAGAGAACCAGGACTGCTACCAAACCAGTAATTACTTTAAAAGAACGAATCACTCATTCTAGTACATTCCTCCATCTGTTGGCCTATCTTTTCAGGGTTCATTTTTTTCTTAAGTGACAAAGTCAGAAAAGTCTCCTTTTTCTCTTTCCCAATTGCTCAGCTTACCTTTCTGAATTTAGGATACATCAAAGTCAATTTTGTCTCATGCCTTTAGAGAAATTGTAAAACAATATTAAAGGTTTCATTGGTAATATGAAAAGATCAACGTAACCTTTTTGTGGACAAAATAAAAGTTGGAGTTTAACACACGATATGATCAATTCAGTCATTTCACCTGACTCTTTTGCTCATGTTATCAAAATTTCTGGCGTGCTGCTGTATGGGTTGCGGCTGCTTTCAATAACATCAGCATGAATTTCTTGTGTGCTGTATTCTGTGTGGAGGAAGTGACATACTTGCAGGCCTATTTGTCTGCTGTCCAGCACGAAGCCTCTTTTGACTAATAGAAACATTTTAGGTAACTCTTGCTTTTCTATAATTGCATGAAAAGCCCTGTATTTTTTAAATGAACTGCTGACAGTGTTCAAACTTTAGACAATTATTTATACCCTTTACCACTTATTGAATCCAAAGAAGACAGTCCACAGCTCCTATACATGATTTTCAGTGTTCAAAGCTGTAAGAAGTTGGTCTTGAAGCCAAAGTCAGATGCAACCAAAGGTAGAAACGACAATGGACAAACTCTCGGAACCTGACATTGAAGGGTCTTGCCCGGAAGTGCCCCGGAGCTCACCGGCTTGTCCTCCAGGTGTGAAGTCTGAGGTAATTGGAGGACTGGACAGAGACCTTCTTCTTGCAGTTATGTGAGCATAAGGTTTCGCAAAAGCCACTTGAGGAACACTAACTTAGAATTCTGTTTTCACATCTGCTCAAATCCTCAGTGTCCCCTTTTTAATTTAGCTAGCTATGGTCAGGGGCAGGGGACCAGATGGCACTTGAAGACAGATTCCTCAGTCCTCTATTCCCTCAGAGCCAACCACAGCACTGGACTTGCCATGAAGAAGATATTGATCAGGATAATAGCGGCAGCCACTAACATGTGCTGCATGCTCTCGGCCTGCTTCTGGACCAGCTAAGTAAGCAATTAGGCTGTTTCACCTCACTTGGTTCTACTGTTTCGATGGTCAGCGTGCAGGTGAGGAAACCGCTGCTCCGTGCAGTCAGGTAACATTAATACACCCTCATGTTCTAAAACCAACAATGAGTGGCAAGACCATGAACATCAACCCACACCAGCAAAAGCTTCGGGTATGACGGAGTCAAGCCCACCCACCTGGCACTCTCCAGGCAGCCTCTGAATTGTGACCTGTAGGATGAGCCTTTTGGTCCACAGAAAACAGATGTGCAGCCAGCTGTCAGCAGAAGACTGAGAACAACAGGACTGAAACATCCTCAGAACTCAGTGTTTGAATTTATTTAAAAAAAAAAAAAAATGGCAAGTGGTGCCAGGATAGTTATGTTTGCCTGAGACCACCAGTTCCTGAGGCTTTTGAGTAAAGTAAACTGGCAGTTGTGGCCACTTGCCAGAGTGTGAGGAGGAGGAGGTAAAGGGCTCTGCAGATCACTTTGTCATAATATGTATCACTGATGTAGGCCTTAAAGGGACCTGTACTATGGGTGTCGCTGGGAATCGTGCGTGCGTGCACACAGCCATCTTCACGCACACACACAACCACCTTCAAGACTTCTTCCAATGTACGAGGCCTAGAAACAGAATTTTCCTTGTGACTGCAACATCTCCAGGTCTTATCAGAAAATATGATGAAGATGAACAGCGCTTTGGCTTCTAAACTGTTATAATTGACGTATGTGTGAAAACCCTGTATTAGTTTCCTAGGGCTGCTGTAACAAAATTCCACAGAGAGGGGTCCTTCACCAAAAGAAACTTACTGTGTCACATTTCTGGAGGGCAAAAGTCTGAGCTCAAGGTGCCTGCAGGCTGGTTTCTTCCCAGGGTGTGAGAGAGAATCTCCAGGCCTCTTCTTGGCGTGTAGGACCATCTTCTCCTTGTATCTCTTCACATCTTCTTCCTCCTATTCTAATCTCTTCTCATAAGGACCCTGATCATGTTGATTAGGACCTACTCTCATCAATATGTTTAACTTGATTGCCTCTATATTCAGTCACGTTCTAGATAGGACTCCAAACATGAGTTTTGTTAGGACCCAATGCAGCCCCTAAAGAGCCCAAACAGGAACTCCTTAACCAGCTGAATCCCTTGTTTCTCTAGAGCAGGAGTGGGAACCTTTTTTCTGCCAAGGGCCATTTGGATATTTATAACATCATTATCAGCTTAAAAATTAGCCTGCTGTATTTGGTCAAACATTTCATTAACTCACCCCTAATGCCTTGGCAGGGCCAGATTAAATGATTTCGTGGCCTGAATGTTCTCCACCTCTGCTTTAGAGGCTGTGCTGGTTTGCAGAGTAATGACAATGAAGGCAGTCATGTGGACACAGGGCCACACTGAGGAAGGTCAGGAGTCCAACCTGGAGTGCAGCTTGGAACAGACAGATGGATTCCCCTTTAGAGGCAGTTGGAGAACCTAGAGCACAAACGGGGATAATCCCAGGTGAGTGACACATGTGTTCACTCTGAGTGGACATGAGGGGCTTCTGTGAGTCACTGTGTGGTTCTGTGCCATGAGGAGGTAGTGGAGAGATTTACCCACCATGATGACTGCAGCTTGAGGTATCCAGTGCTTGGCTGTTCGGAAGAAAAAATAGCTTGTTCTGCTATCAAGTAGGACAGGCAGGAGGACACAGACAGGACTCTGCATCCTAAAATAGTCCCACGCCAACCTTGCGGCCAGCAGCTCTGCTCTCTGGTGCTGCTCCTCCCCAGGCTGGTGGGACAGTTACTAATAGCAGGGCCTGGCTTTGCCCTGAGTTGCCGACTTCTGAGAATCTAAACTTGCCAGAAGAGAATGTAAAAATGCATTTCTGTTTGCTCTTCTGATTTATATTAGGGGTGTGGGAGGTTTTTGTTTTTGTGTTGTTTTGTTTTTAAGGAACAGCACAGTTTTTGATTGTGTTTGTTTGTTTCATGGAAAGTGCCACTATGAACAGAGTTAAAATTCAATTTAAAGTCTGAGAGCCACAACCCATTGTGTTCCTTCTCAGCCCCAGGAACAGGTATGAGTGGGTTCAGAAAGGCAGCCTCAGATATCATTTGGGGATGGCTGATTTTATTTATTTATTAAAGCAGCCACTAACAGTGGTCTCTTTGAGCCATATTTCAAAACTGAGGCCTAGTTTTCTGCTGTGATGATAAGGTAGGGAGAAGGAGGATGGGTGACAGGCGTAACTCCTTTCCCCTCAGTCAGTGGTTTTCGCCTGGTGCTAAACCAGGTGCCCTGGGGAGTGTTTATCATCCCAATGCCTGGGCCCTACTCTCAGAGAGTCAGACTCCTGGATCTAGGATCAGGCCTGGGAGAGGCTTGTTGGAAAAGCTCCTCTGTGATTCTATGGGGAGACCAGGATGGAAAAAGCCACACTGGACCAGTAATTCTTCATCATTTCCAGTTCCACCATCTGGGATGTGGCCTCCCACAGCAGCCGTGGCAGGGAGCCTCAGGTGGTGGTGGGTATAATCAACACCCCTACCTTCCCCTCTCCACCTTAATTAGACTCGCTGTCCTCTGTCAACCCTGATGGAGCCCCCTTGAAGTCCTGCCATCATAAAACCAAGTCCTTCCTCCCTGGACAGTATGCATAGATCAAAACAGGTGCGAACCCTGCAAAAGGACATGTGTTCAAGACAGATCACTGGCTCTTCGTTAGACACAGTTGGGAAGACTGGAGTACAGACCACCCAGAACTATGGATAGTCAGCTCATTCACATGGCAAGGAATGGGGTGCCTGCCATATGTCAGGCACTTGCTAGGCACACAGGGGTGAATAGACTCACGTAAAGTGCCTGACACGGAGAACTGACTACCCCGTGGGAATAACACAAACCCATTCATATGTCTTTGACACAGCAGGCAGCTTCACAGTTACAGTTTGCTCGGTATTCGGGTAAGTGCCCATTCGTTGAATATATGTGGGTGTGTGAACACGGGGGCTTTGGGAAAGGTGGGAACCTGGGGTCAGCAGCATCTTCAAACTTCCGTATGACTCTCCCAGAGGGAAACCTCTACTGACAGGTGGGTGGGACTTGACTCTACCATTGAGGGCTAGCCTATTTTCTCAACATTGCTTCATGCTAATAAATGGGAAGAGCAGGCATTTCTCAAAATACGTGAAGCTCTCATAATAGCAGAAATGTTTCTAATAATGTCTACATTTTCCTACCAGAAAATCAGCAAACTAAGATAAGGTTTGTTTGTTTTTTCCTCATTGTCACACATTTCATTCATTCATTCCGCACCCATTTGCTGAGGGTCTGCCATGACTTGGGTACTATATCCACATAAGTGGCATTCCAGGGTGACCCTTCCCCATTCTGTGTGTTATTTCATCCTCCTTTTGGCCATCTCCCTGGCTGGGTAAATTGCCAGGAGAAAGCAAGCTGAGATGAGCAGGAGGACCAACGATTGAGAAAGTCAGGGGACAAAGCAGATCTGAGACCAATCATGTGGCAAAGAACTAAAAGAGGAGGATAGGGCCTGAGAACCAAAAAAGGTTGTTTCCCCCCCGGCAGGCCTAGATGTGGTCAGGGAGAGGATTAACGGGTGCTTCCTTCCATGTTTGTCAAGCCCAGCTTTTCCTGCCCACCCTTTACTCTGACTCAGTGGATACTTGTGACCTGCTGCTTGGATTTCTGCACTGCCCCTATCCAGTCACTCTGCCCCTTCCCACGCTCCCTGCTGCCACCTTTCTGGTTCCTCTAAAATGCAGACATGGCATTTTTATACCCTTGATAGTGACACTTATAGCATAGAACCCAAGTCTCTGACGATGCCCACCATAGGGGCACTCTTCCATTCCGTGGCCCCACGAAGGTCCCTCTGCCACCAGCCCCTTCCAGCCATAGAATACCCACACTAGCTGGTTCTCTCCACCCCTGCTTAGCTCACAGATGTGCCCCCACCAGAAAGCACTTTCTCCCCATACACCAGGGGCGTCCTTGGTCATTCTTCAAAACCCTGCTGAGATACTCAAATCCCTCTGCAAACAGCCCCTCACCACTCATGCCATAGAGCAATGGATCCCTCCTCTAAACCACCTCTGCATTTTCTGGAAGACTTTCATTTCTAGGCTTATCTTGGTAGTTAATATTTACATATTTAAATGGTACTTCCCCTTCCCCTCAAATAATGCCTGATATGCCCTTTGTGCCGAATAAACGTCCGTCTCAAGATGGCTAGTCTGAGCAGACGCCCCATCCCTTAGCTTTGACCCCTCTCACCATGCAGCATCAGATTGTGAACGTGAATCAGATCCCATGCAAAATGCTTTATGGATCACTTGGTTAAATCCTTGTACCAGCCTATGAGATGGGCGCTGTTGTTATTCTCATCTTACAGAGGAGGAAACTGAGGCATGCCTGAAGCACATGGCTAGTTAAGAGCAGAGCAGAGTCACCACGAGGCAGTCCAGTGCCGGAGCCACCTGGTGCTATGAGCCAAGGGAATGACAAGTGGAAGCCACCCCACCAAGTAGCACGTGCAGCTTGGCTGTTCTCAGGGGTCCCAATGCCCTTAGGGGAGGTTTGGCAATGATATTGTTCTTGGTTTTGCCACAGCACCCACAGAGAAAGAGATAATGTATCCATCAAATCTAACACACAGTACTAAATTATCAGCAAAGTTGGACAACTAGAATGGTCCAAACTCACCATAAATTATTATACCTATTAGGTGAAATGCAAGAACGTTTTAATTCTTTCAAGCTGTAGGAGAAAGATAATTATTGCTGCTTTATTTCTTTGATACACAAAAGGGAAAGGCATTTTAAAGATTCTGAAAATAACTCGAGAAAAATGCTTTTTTAACACAATGGCTACATTGGTAAAAATCACTCAGATTGAAGAAATTACTTCTTTAAAAATAATTTCTGTAAAATGAATACTAATTCTCTGTCACAATATTTGGCAAGCATTCTCAATATTTTTTTAAGAGTTCTTTGATGAGAGAGATAAGGAAAAACTGTTACAATGGATTAGATTACACTTAAAATTGCAATGTATTCAATTCACTTGGAAATTGGAGGACAAAAATCCCAGACAAATATTGTTAAGAGGGTGCTTGCCATTTTTTATCTTGAAATTTAGATATTTTCAAATATCAGAATTGATTATACATCCTATATAATAAAAGCATAATATGCTAAGTGTCAGGTCATTTGGTTGACATAAACTGACCACTAGGGGGTAGATGCTCCAACTGGTTGGTTAGCTTGCTGCTGGGTCTGGCGGATCAGGACTGAGTGACATGGGCCAGACATGCCCTGGAGTCCTCCCAGTGTCCCTCCCTGGTTTGCCAGCCCCCTGGATCCCTCCTAGCCCCAATCATGCACCCGTGGGGTCACTCAGCCTAGCCTGTGCCCTCTCACAATTCAGGACCCCTCAGGGGATGTCAGAGAGCCAGTTTTGGCCCAATCCTGCAGACCAGGCTGAGGGACCCCATTGGTGCACAAATTCATGCACCAGGCCTCTAATGGTTATAATAGCAATTATTACTATTACATAAAGTTGGACATAATTATTAGAACAATTATTTTTGCCTTACCAATACATATGAATTAGGGTGGTTTTTGTGTGTCAAGCTGGGCACCCACTTTGCTTTCACCAGTCAGGAATGGGATGTCCTTTTACAAAATAAATATGAACTGCTGCAAGGATTTATCTGTGCCAAAGTTTTTCACCATTAATGACACACCCCACTTCACTCTGGTTCCAGCCAGCGAAAAGATTTTTATTGATGTCAGAGAGAAGGGAGAGGGAGAGAAAGATAAAAACATCAATGATGAGAGAGAATTATTGATTTGCTGCCTCCTGTATGCTCCTTCCTAGGGATCAAACCTGCAATCATGTGCCCTGACCAGAAATCGAACCATGAGCTCCTGGTTCACAGGTCCCACCCTCAACCATTGAGCCATGCCAGCTGGGATCATCATAATTTCTCTAATCTCCCTTTGTGACAAGGGGACTGTTTCTCAGGGAAGCTTCTTCTGCAGCCCATGTGTGAGGGAGAACTTGTCCATGGGGTCAAAGACACCCTCCAGCCTGGCCTTGGAAGGAAGAGCTGCTTGTAGGGCCCTCTGGGGAAAGAAAGACCTGTTTCCAATCTGAAAATGGCCTAAATCTAATGCAGATGAGCTGCTCAGGGTGGTCGCTGCCATCCCAACCCTCACAGACCTGCTTGTTTTGCCTTTGATCAGTTTTATAATGTAGATTTTGGAAAAATCTTAGCTCATAGAAGACAATTTCTCTAACTGTAGGCTCAACCAATGAAATTACATAAAGCTTAAAGGAAATAATTCTAATTCATAAATAGAGCTAATCTAATAAAAGGTGACTTTGAACACTGCTGGATTGGATTAGGGTGATTTATTTTTAGTAATTTTACTTAAAAGAGGATCCTGGCATCTGCCTTTTCATAGATAAGAGAGAAGGAGGCCTCTTGTCGGTTATTCTCAAAGATCAGTCAGAAAGGAGCAGGAGACCCCAAAACCCCTCCTGCCATGTCTGGCCCCCACAAGGTCAAGTGGAGGCCTGCACAGCTTCTAAGCATCTGGATACCTGTGGGCTTCTCCTCAGAATAATGTTTTTAAATGCATAAGATAAAATCCACAGGATTTCAAAGGAAATGTAGTTATAGTAGTTCACCCTTATTCACGATTGTAGTCAACCTCAGTCTAAAATATCACATGGAAAATTCCAGGAACGCACAATGCGTAAGTTTTAAATTGTACGCCATTTTGAGTAGCACGTTGCAATCATACTCCATCCCACTCCGTCACACCTGGAACGTGAACCGTCTCTTCGTCTTCAGTCTCCACACTATGGATGCTCCTGCCTGTTTCGTCACTTAGTACCCGTCTTGATTATCAGTTAGATAGGCTGTTCCAGTACCACAGTGCTTGCCTCCCTTCTCTTAATAGCTAATTAGGGCCTTGGACATGGGCCCCTCATCTAGGGTAAGGCGAGCAACTATCTAGATGTCTCCAGCATTTTTTCTACATCTTAGGACTCAAATGGGTGGAATGACATTCTCACAACCAGAGGAAACGGTATACTGCTCATTGATCCTCTAGGATTTTTATGCTGTTTTTGTTGTATTCACAGTGATTTTCCCATAGTTTAGCAATATTAAAATCTGAAATTCACATCTGAGATCACTGAAGCATGAACAAACTGTCCCCATTGTTTCTCAGCGTGCTGTGCAGATCATTCTAAGAAGGGATGTTATCATCATCTATGTAGAAGAGAGTTTATAACAGTATCTAAATCCATGGGTGTTGCCATAACTACTGCTTTAGGCCTGTAATGTTTTTAGCATCATAGTCACCAAATAGAAACAGATCTAAGCGGCATTGCTCAGGTTGTTTTTCACAGTTATTTGTGTCTCTTTCCTGCAAGCTAATTACTTAGCTGTCATCGAATCTTATGGTTGAGATCATTTCAGTTGCCCAATCCAAAGAGAAATATTACAGGCTCTCAAGCCACAACTTCGCCTCAACCATATACCATTTGGAGTTTCCAGCTGGATCTCCCTTTTGATAACTGAGTGGGCTTAGTTGGAAAGGATGAACCTAGCAGGCTGTGTTAGTTAACACCTCACTTTATTGCCTTTGAGGGGCCAGTGGACTGCGCAAGGGCAGGTGACTATCATTTAACCCTTTCAGGCCTGTTAAAAGGTGATAGATGGTCCCACCAAGACTCTGGCCAGAAAACCCTCAGGGAGTTCAGAATGTGGTCTTGGTCCACACCCAACCAGGAAAGACACCCGAGGCCCAGGACTGAAAACCCAAATGTGGGAGGAAGCTTATGAAGGACACAGCCAAGCAAGCAAATCTGCTTCGTGAGTTCCTGCCAGTAATATTATTGAACCCGTCCATGACATCACTAGTAGGAATGAGAGGCTGAGATAATCTCCAAGGGGCATCTTCTTCCCTCTGTATAGTCTCATGTTGTAGCATCAGCATGCAGTTGCCAAGTCTGAGAGACCATTGAGTAGAGAGTGTCTGCCACAAAGGGCTGGGTGAGCATGTTACAGGATTCAGGAAGTAAGAGATGGCCCTTGCTCCGCTTGCATTCAGGACAGAATACATCTTATCCATATTCCTGTGGATGGTCTCCATAAATTCGATGGAAACTTCCACCCTGTACCATTAAGTTAAGTTGCCCCCAGAACATTGACGGAAATGTTAAGAAGGCTACCCAACTGAAGAGGGTCCGACCACACAACGTGCAGCAGAGGCAAACACTGGACACCAAGTTTTGTGGTGTAGAAATTAAAGCAGTTTATCGGCAAGACACCAAGCCAGGAGAATAGGAAGCTATCCCTTAAAACCTGAACTCCTGCTGATTTTTAATCAAAGATGTTCAAATGCAAAGATGGAGGGTTAAGGATTAGGGTCTCAGGTGATGCTGACTGGTTAGTTCTTATGTAAGCTTCAGTGGTTTTCCTTAGTCCGATTAATTCAGTTCCTGACATCATCTTGTCTAGAGCCTTCATCACTGGTCGGTGATTTAACTGGACTTAGGAACCGGGATTCTGCAAAACATCTCATGATCATGTGTCAGTGACGTTATCTTTAAAGCCAAAGGCAGAGACTAAACATCTTGTTACCACTGTTATTGTTTAAGCTATTGTTGCTTTGTGCTTAAGTAGCTACATTTTTTCTATTATCTCAAGCAAAGTGTACTTTTAAACATTTTTGGAACGTGGGTTATAGACAGGCCAACAGGACACGACCAACATACTTTCTTAGTCCTTCACTATAAGCTTTTGACAACCAAAGCAATTAAAACATTTAATTGAAGCCTATACCTACATTTCTAGATCTAATGCCTATTCATGTTTACTGCTGATTGCCAGTTTCAAGATCTTGGCTACAAGGAAATGCTTCTGACATTTTTGGCTTCTAAACCTACAGTGAAAAACTGCTATTTTGTCATTTGTTTGGTCTTAAGAAGAATAATGCAGTGATAATAATTGTTCTTATAAGTCAAGTATAATTTGAGTGAGTGATAAAAGAATTTTTCATAGGTAATCTTACCTTTTGAAACCATGAATCTCTAAATCATCCATTATTTGCTACTTAACATTTTCTATGTTATGTTATTTTTCTCTACATAATTCCAGTGACTATTGGTCCCCTATACACATTCCTCTTTTTTTTTTCATCTCCTGCCATTCTCGTTCATTTCACTACTTTCAAGTATTCTTCTAAGTCAGTAAGTCACACTATTGACCAGTAGCTGGCATTTTAAAATACTTCAGAATATCCTAGGTTTCACTCTGAGGTAGGGTGAGTAAATCTTTTAAAACTTTTATTCTTGAAAACCTTGAACATACACAATATGCTAAGTTTATAATATAGTGATCCTAGAGAAAGTCTGAGGAGAGAACAGGGTTTGGTAGTGACTGGAAGGGAGAAGAGCCCCTTGAATAGATGGAGAGAAGCATCGCATTTCCTCAGTAGAGGGCCTAGGATAGGACACCCTCCATTTTCCCATGCTGCTATCGACTACAAATGTTGTCGTGTGTGTGGCTGATACCTCCTCCCACACTCTATGGACCTGGGACTATAGTCAGGCCACCAGGGACCAGGAGCCGGATATTGATCTGAAATCCCTCGAAACCCAATCAGGCTTAACATTTGTGTTGTGATTTTAAAGTTGAATTTATGTTCCAGAATATTCTAAACTTTTAATTTTTGTACAATTAAATATTAAGCAGAGTTGGGAAAAGCAGACAAACTGCACACATTTGCCAGTAAACCCAGGTTTTCATGTGTTTTATTGAGCCACAATAACATTTGGCATTCCCTTGCCATTCAGAGTAAATTTTCTTCCCAATATACTGTGGTTTTAAGTTCTGCAATAGGAACAAGGAAGCTACAAAAGGTCTAAAATCCTGCAGGAGACAAAAATTCCGAAGTCAGGGTGGTGAGATCATAGCTGTCATCGAATGTTCTGGTGGAGATCGTTTCAGTTGTCACATTCTCCTGTAGCCTCTACTCCTTGGAACTTTATGTTTTCCATCTCATCAATGGAAAAGAATGGGAAACAAGATCCCAGTCAGTCCCCATGGACCTTTTCGGCACACACATTCCATTGGTTTGTTTGCTTGAAAGGTATTGAAGGTCTCTATCAGAAGTAGCTGATTTTAGTGTTATATGGGTGAGGGTTCTTGGCCACTTCTGGCTGCCCTTCTAAGTTAGAATTGGACTGGGACAGTTATGAGGCCAGAGAGCAAATAGGGAGGCTCAGACAGAACTGGTGCAGGCAGACCTGGAAAGATCCCCTTTATCCTGATGTCACCTGTGGGCACACTGCCCTAAGTACACACACACCACCTCAGGCAACCCCCAGTCAGATTTTAAATGCTCTGACAATGTTTGGGAAATAGAGATTCCTTTTGACTTTGGTGCAAGCTGTTTTCTGCTCTGGGATTTTACGCAGGTGCAGTCAGAGGGATTCAGAGTTCTGAAGGGCCACCAGTCCTGTGCCCTGAGGACGTCTCACCTCAGGTAGATTAATAATATCAACCTCATGTGCCACTTATGGGGGAGGTCACAGAATCAGGCACTCTCTAAATGTAACTGCCTTTCTAGTTTTCTTAGATACAGTGAAGTGGCAGACAATAATTTATGTCTGCATAGAGTGAATACTTTAATGTTGTAACAGGAAACCAGAAAATTGGCAAAATATAACTCTCCAAGTTGCTAACTCACAACCTACTTCCAGTGTCCTGGGGCTGAACAGGGGAGCCCATGGGAGATGCTGCAGTGCCCCTATAACAAGCACTTTGTGAGGTACTCTGGGATGCCTCTTATGCCCCTCATGACCCAGGACACAGCAGCTCCGTGTCAGGGAGGCCACACCTGGAGGACTCCCAGCTTAATTCCTGCTTGAGAATCACTGCAGGAACCTAACACCAGTTCTGAGACTACCACATGAATCATGCTTGCACTTTAACCCGTATTTAACTTCAGTGAATGTGGAACCTTGAATCTTTTCCCCATTTTCAAATCTTTCTTTTTTTCCCCCTGTGCAGAGGATTTACCTAATACACCTTTGTCTTTTCTATGTATGTGTTTATCACCTTCCTGCTCACTACCAGCTGCCTCCCTCTGCTGTTCAGGGCCTGAAGTAGCCTTCCTTCTCCCCATCCTCCCCTCTGCCCTCCATCCTCCCCTCTTCCCTCCATCCTCCTCTCAGCTACACATCCACACCTCTACTCCCCATCCTCTTCTCTTTCCCCCTTCTTCACCTCTGCTCCCCATCCTTCCCTCTTCTCCCTGTCATCCCCTCTAATCCTGATTCTTGCTCTTCATCATCCTCTCTGCTCCCCCATTTTCTCCTCTTCTCCCTGTCCTCCCCTCTGCTCTTCCATCCTCAACTATGCCCCATTCTTTTTTCTACTCCTTGTTAGCCCCTCTGCTCCTCTTATTAACTCCACCTTCTGGTCCCTGGACAGTAGGGAGGCAGAAGGTAGTGAGTGCTCTGACTATGACTAGGGAGATGAGCTCTCAGGATCTTGGCAGCAGGTCTGCTCTTTCCCTCTCTTCCCCAATTATTCTTCTGTAAACTGATACAAGAGTCCCTCTGCCTGGTATCCTGGTGAGAATTTAGTGAGCTGCTGTGGGGAGATTTTAGCTGCCCCTTTAGCACCCCAAGACCAAGCCTCCAATTGGAATCCCACCCACCAGATCTATCTCCAGGTAACATTCTACTTGTAGCCTCTGTTCCTCCCTCTGCCCAGGCTCCCTGTGCAATCCCAGAGCACTCTGCTTTCAGCTTGCTCTGGCATGTGCTTCCTCTTGGAAACTGTGCTGTGTCTCTGCACCCAGCTGGGCTAGATGTTCCTCACAGGAGGAACAACTCCCTGTAACAGAAATCAAGGTCCAACTGCCTGCCACCAAGAAACCCAACTCGTGAGACAGGTGCTGGTTAAAAGGAAAGAGGTTTATTCAAGTCCAGGTGACCTGAGAAGATGGGGGACTCTTGTTGCAAAGCCCATCTAGCATCTCTGTACAGACAGGGGTTTTTATAGGGAGGGAAAGTTAAAGCAGAACAAAGAGATCACAGGAAGGGGTTAGGGACACATAGACAGTGTCATTGCTGGTCCCAATATAATATTTAATGTCTGCATACAGGAATTGGTCAGTGCTAGGCAAATCCCTGCAGTTGGGTGATCCTCAAGCCCATTTCCTGTACCAGCTTGAACTGGGACTTCTGATGCCTGCAATATGTTAATAAGGAAGCCATTAGTGTGTGAGTGCCTTTTAATGGTTAGTCAAATCAGAGTAGTATAGAGTTTTTATCCCCTGTCACAAACCCAGAGGAGGAGCAATTTGTTGGGACTCTGGGTAGGCAAAAATTTGGGGCTTGCAGGAACTAGCCCCGACCTTGCATCAAGCAAGCACTCCACAGATGTTATAGAGTAAAATTGAGTTGATGACTTTCAGGTACCGCAAGGTCATGAATCATCAAAGAAAAATTATGGGTGTTGAATGCACTGTAATTGCAGTGTCGAGAAAGTGGACATTTTTAGCAACAAAATGACACTGGGTCAAAAAGTCAGGCATTGTCTAGTTGTCACTGAGTGCCAAAATAATTTCACCTCTGGCACCATGTGCATCCCATGTGACTTGAATTTATCTAAACACTGAATTTATTGACCATATTTTAGTAAATATGAGAATTGGTGTTATGAGTTTTTGTTTTAAATCATGTGCCCTGAAAATGTTCTGTTACTATTTTCCAGAAAATAAATGAGGTGGACCCTGGGTGGAAGCTTGTGTTCAGAATCCAAGAGATAGTGAGCTCGGGTCCCTGCTCCCTGCGCCCAGCTCACCAATCAACATGTTAGGATTTGCCACTTATTTTGTCATTTCAGCATAAAGGGTGTTTTTTTTTTTTAAAGAATTTGTCTATAAACATCTTCTTTTTGGTTTCTTGGTGGTCTTATATTGATTGGAGGTTTCTATGCTACTGTGTTCTCCTCTCAGTCTCCCTCTCTCCCTTCCCCACATTTCTTCTCTCTCTCCCCTTCCTTTCTCCCCTTCTCCCCTCCCTCTCTCTCATCTCCTTCCTTCCATCAGTCATCTGTGGCTTTTCTTATTGGAGCCTGAATTTACCTGTACTACTATTGGAAGGCTGCTGGGATCAGAAGGTTATACAGACTGGTACTTTACGCAACAGAAATTCATTTTCTCACAGTTCTGGAGGCTGGAATTCCAGAATTTAAAGTGTTCGCAGGGTTGGTTCCTTCTGAGGCATTTCTCCTTGGATTGAAGACAGTCATCTGTCCTCACACGGTCTTCCCTATGCTTGTCTGTGTCCTGATCTCTTCTTATAAGGACAACCAGTCAATTCAGATTAGGACTCTCCCCAATGACTTCATTTTTCCTTAATGATATGTGTAAAGACATGTATCTTCAAATACAGTCAAATTTGGAGGTGCTGGAGATTAGGATATCATCATATAAAAATTAGGAAACACTATTCAACCAAAAATAGTACCCTTTTCCCCAAAAACACATCTTAATTTAGATTATTTCTTTTCCTCTTGTGACTTTGATCTTAGAATTCACATCTTCCCGTCATTGTCCTGAGGCCTGGTCCCTTGACTCCTGTTGCCTCCAGATCCCTGAGGGAACTGAACTTCTCTCCATCTCCTCAGCCCCTTTCCCTCATGCAGCCCTTCCTCTTCGTGAGCTTTAAGTTTTTCAGAATTGTTGTTTCTTACGGTACCTTTGTTTTTCTTAGCTTTCCCAGAATTTCCTTTTTATTTTTTCCCAGTAATAATAATTACCTTTCTTTTTCACTCTCCCTTTTTTCTTACCACTAAAGGATTTCTCCTGGTTTTGTTTGCTGTGGGCTTTTCCCGTTGCTTTTAGCAAAACTTTTGAGAAGGGCTCCCTTTATCTTTTCTGGCATTCACTTTTGTGTACCTGGTGACATTTTTTTTCTCGTGGTATTTATACTCTGTGCTCTACTCCAAGCCACACCCCTGAATTTGGCCAAGGTTGCTGAGAATACGCTTTTCTCCTTTCTATCCAGCCTTTACTCTCTCAAATATCCCTGTCCACACAGGATTAGTCACTTGTCCTGTTGCTTCTCTCTGGTTCAGTATTTTTCTCTCCTCTGCTTTCGACCAGGGTTCTGTGTCTGCTTTTTCCTCTCAGAGTCATCTCAGCCCTTGGAGCATGTGGCTGAGAAAATGGACACTGTCATTGGTCCGGTGGCCTGAAGAGAAAGAAGACTTTGAGCAAAACCAGGGTGCAAAGGAAGTGGCCTGGGGTTGGCAGGGTAGACATTCCAGGTGAACTAAAAGGGAGAAAGGATGTTTGGTTGATGATTATTTAAAACAAAACAGTTTGAGGTTTGGTGATCCCGGAAGCCCTCACTTGTGGACTGACTGAGATCAAAATTATTGTGAATATGTTTTAATCTAATTGGTTTTTATGCTGATACACCCACATAATGCATTTTTTTTATCCAAAGTTATTTTTATCAATTTCATGCCCTTCCCAAATTCAGATGTAGGATGCTTTCTGAAAGCCCTTAATTCCATTTGTATGCTAATTTTACTCATTAATTTATATTACATCAGAAAACAATTCTTATTTGGTAATTTTATTGATCAAACTGTTTAAACCAAGCACTTAAGAGTTTGGTGATAGATCAGGTTCATCACAAGGTTTATTGAAAACAATTTTGTTCACCTATTTGCATTTTGCATGCACTATTGCTTTACTCAGGAGTAGAGGAACTCATTAAAATATCCCTAAATATCTCAACCATATTCCAACCTAGACCTGAGAACAGGCTAGCACAGTCCTACATGATGGTTCCTGGAGAAACCTAACATAATGTGTAAGCACCGCCATCCCCTTCCTCCCAGCTCCGTGGACTCCTCTTCAGAATTTAAGCTCACTTTAATCTATTTTTTTTCTGTGCATCTTAAACTGTAGTCCATCTTAAACCTTCCCTCCTGTCTCCTGTCTTCTTGGAACCTTGAACTAGAGCAAGGACTTGGTTTTACCACCAGCACTAACAGAGGACAGCAGTGCTGTTTGAGCCCTCTGGGCCTTGCCTGTAGATGAAAGCTGAACAGATGACATTCAGCATCTTATTTGTTGTTACTCTTTCTATTATAGCACAGTTATGAGCAGGGGCTCTGGAGCCAACTTTGTGAGTCAGATTCCAGCTCTGCCACCCATCTGCTGTGTGAACTTGGTCACTTTAACTCCGTGCCTCAGGTTCCACATCAGGAGTGAGGTTATGCCAGTTCCTCCCTGGTGAGGATTGAGCACACTTACTAGTAAAGTCCCCTGAACATTGACTGGGACACACTTGATTGTATTGTATTGTTATTGTATTGTATTGTATTGTATTGTATTGTATTGTATGTATTGTTTGAAGATTCCCAGTGATGTTCATAAAAATCATTGACTGAATTCACTTCTCTACTTATTAAAATTATTAGTCAAAAAGAAAAAGTACTGTAGGAGCACCCTTATACAAATAATAGAGTTGAAATCAGAGCATCCCCAAAGTAATGACCTAAAAGTAATAATAGCCATCCCAGTTGCCTATAGAAAATCACTTTTTAATTTTTATTAGGTCAGTCAAAATCAGTCCCTCAGTTTGCTAAGCTTTTCAGTCAGAGACGAGAAACTTGAATTTAGAACCAACTTTTTTCCTTGATTACTATCATAAGATGGTTTTATGGTAACAGAACACCACCTTTTCCAGACACATCCCCACCTCCTTGCTTTCTCAACACCGAGTAAACTATTTCATGCCCTGCATCATCTTGTAAACAGGAAAAGCACGTACTGGTTTCCCCCTGCACCAGAACCATCACCTCTGTGACACCAGCAAACGGCAAATTTGGGAGCAGAGGGTAATGCTAGGTAGCCCTGCAATGATTGGAATCCTTCACTTTTATCCAGTTATTCATGGCATATGGCCAGGTGGAGTCCCCATGCTCAGAGTTCTTTATTTAACAAGAAACCAGTGTAAGGTAGGTTCAGGGTGGAGGAGATTGGAAGGCAGGGAGTGTGGGAGCAAAAGGAGAGTCAGAAGAGATGGGTGTGATACGAGAGCAGTAACTCCAGCCATGGACCCAGAATGCTGACATGCTGTGATACATGCCCATGGTGCAGAAATGAGCTGACTTTCCAAGCATGTTATGGGTGCCGAATTTCACCACAAGACCGTCCAGAACATTGTTTTAAATGATACATTCATTTTTAATGTAAGGTCCACTAAAATTGGTTGAGTTAGGACAAGCCATCACACCCCTGAAATGGCCCAAAACGTGGGGTGCCACCTGCTCAGGTGTGGGTGAGTGTCTGGAAATCTCCAGGGGAAAGGGGTGCTGTCGTGATCAAGCTCCTTAGCTTCCCAGCAGGTGCAGTCTAATGGCCCGCGGTGACAGAGGTGAAGTTGCCTCCTATTTCTGTGCAGAGCGGAGCCTCCCCCAGCAGCCAGCACCCTGGCACCTCATTAGCGCCTCATTAGCAGCTGGTGCACAAAACAACCAAAAGTGTGTTCTCAAGCAAATGTAGCAGGCACTGTCAAGTTTACTACAAGGTGTTTGTTATTCAACGTTTTCAGCATGTATAATAGATGGCGAGTTTTCTCTCAGGGGGAACATCCCTTTTGAAGACTGTCCTAGTGTGCTGGTTCTGCTGGGCTGGCATTGCTGCCCTGAGGAGCTTGTGGGAGGGTGACGGGGTATTGATTCCTTATCGGATGGTCCAATGAAGCCGAAACTCGAATTGGGGGGGAGGGGAGAGAGAAGGAATCATGAAAGTGTCACAGCATTCCTCAAGTGTGCCAAATCAGCCCCAAAACTTAGGACAGTTTTTATGAAAGTGACACAGGAAGCAGAGATGCTCAGTGCACGCATAACCTGTAGCAGGTGATCCTTTTAGGTTCTTTTCATCCTTGGAGTGACCGTCGGTCACATGCAATGTGCAATGCCCACTTGCTAATTAGATTCCTCAGCAGGAAAACATACTTTGGATTTGTAAAGCCAAGCCACCTTGTCTCTGCTGGACACTGGTTGCCACCAATAGTGGTTTGCCTTCACAGGGCAGAAGTGGCCCCTTCTTAGGGGAGAGAGAAGTGAAAACCAGTGCCTCAAACTCCAGGGACTCAGAAATCCCTGTCTCTACCCATTCTCACCGAGTGCCCGAACCCATGAGTCTGGGACCACCAGTTTACATCAGTGCTGAAGGCCCATGGTCACATGAGGGTGCCCCGTTCCCTGGGAGGATAGGGCCAGCAGGATAGACCCCCACACCTCTCACACACCTATTAGCCCCCCCACAGCCTTCTGCCTCAGACTAATTGGACATCTGCCCATCTCCTGTGCATCTCCACACAACCTCCGTCTACCCACCGAGCCTCACAAACAGAACTTGGCTCCAGTCTGTGGACCCCCAAGTCAGACTGATATAGGAGGATCTGCTATTTAGGCCAAGTTCGTGGTTTCAGCCTGATGCATCCTGATGCATCACACTCACACCCTCACAATGGAGATGGCCTGCTAAGGTTTGCTGCAAGTGTAGTGGGCGTAGGTGGGGAATTTGTGAGAAGCTACCCACTTTCTGCCCCCCAATACAGGAGTGACTGGCATTCCTGATGACCACCACCTCCACCTTTGAAATTCAAAGAACTGGCTTCTTCCAGCAAGTCTCTGACTGAGGGGCTCTTGGTGAGGTTTCAGACTTTGAGGAAGTGGTAGGATAGAAAGTTGGGTGAGCTTTGTTCAAAATAGGGAGGTGAAAGGAAAACTCTTCAGGGGGGTTGGGGAGAAGGTGATGAGTTTTATCCTGACAGTCTCCACTCAGAAGCAACAGTGACTGACCTAGAGCAAGTGACTAGCAGGATGGGGAGGTGACATTTGGGATTGAGGTGGAGGCTGATGGTGAGAATTTCAGACATATGTGAACCAAAGATGGAGTGGACTGGTAACCTAGATTGTGTGGGTCTTTGAAGACAAAGTGTTCAGGGCTGTTCTAGGAGGCTGCATCCAATCCCTCATAACAGTGAGTCCCATCTCTACTCAGCATTTCAAGGAGGACTAAGCTGAAGGCAGACCCTAACCCCCTACTCAGACCTGTCCTACGTGAAAGGCAGGAATGGGACATCACCAGTGGCCAAAGGTGAAATTTCACATCCCTATGAGATTGCTCTTTTGTAATCCATGTAGAGTCTTCGTTATTGCTGTGTTTTTATAGCAAAACAGACTCTTCTCAAAAGTAATATATATTTTAAAACATTTTTGCCCAAATCATAACATTTTTACATTTGGATTTTTCCAGAAAATATACCTTAAGACATCCAACGATTCCAAAATCTCATCAACCTTATTTATTCGATGTTGTAGAATTTTCTTTCCCATTTTAAAGTTGCCTTAACTGTTGTGGTGGCGACTTTCTCTGTCATTGCAAGTCACACTGCTTGGGGAAGATAGTGAAGCTGTGAAATGTCGCCATAAATCGCCCAGACAGACATGGCTCCTAAAACCAGAAACCATCCTGAGGGGGAAAACACGATGCTGATGTTACCCTGGTTCTCTGCAAAAATCTTGTGTTGCTTCTTGATGCAATTTTTCCACATCAACCCAGTTTGGGGTAATTTTGTCAAACTCATGAAGTCCCTGCTAGCAGAGGCAGAGGTGGACTTTTCTGAACCCAGGAGGAGGCATCTGGAATTAGCTCATTAGTAGAAAACTCGGAAGGTGTGGCTGTTTTGCACTACAGAGGCGTCTTAGCCGTGGAAACGGAACACGGTGTCCTTGGCTTGGCCTGTCACAAGAAGCTTCCTTTGCCTTCTGCATCATCTAGCAAAAATGGAACCATGGATTGCCGGTGGTCCATAGGCACAGGGACTGTGAGTGGAGGAGCATCTCATGAGGGAGGCCCCTCTGCTCCGACCACTCAGGAACCAGAGTCCAGGAGGAACCACTGAGGAACCACACCTGGGGCAGAGAGACCAGGCTCTCGGGGTGGAAGCAGATGCAATGCACGGATCAGCTCAGGGCTAAACAAGCTCTGTGGTGAATGTGGGATGGAGGCCTCCAGGTTGAAAAGAGGGTGCAGAGGGCTAGAGGGCATTCCGTGGCCTTGACTCATCCTCCGTTCAGGGCAGGGGGTAGAGTAGGGGAAGAAAGAAAAGCAAGGGCTGTCAGTATTTGTGAATGGTCAATATCTCATTTTTCTTCTCTTCTGAGACCCTTGTCCATGTTTCTGAGAGCCAGCTGGGCCTTGAGTACGGAGTATGGACTTCCGTCCTGCTCTGGCATCCTGTGTGACTTAGGGCACGTCCTTGAGCTCTCTGTGTCTGTCTCTTCGTCCATAAATCAAAGTTGATGAAAGCACAGCCCACTTGGTGGGGTTTCAGGGAGGTTTTAATGAGTGTGTTCGAGCCCCATCCTGGCACCCAGCAAGCGCTAGACAGAGCCACGAGCGCCTTTAATAAGTAGGTCTGGCTGTCACTTCCTGAGCTCCAGTGCCGCTAATGAAACCCACTGGGACCCGGCTGCCTCCGCAGAAGTATAAGTATGAGTGGAATCTCCAAAGAAATATTTTTGAAATGAGTATCTGATATTTAAATTTTTAGCAAAAACTTCCTTTTTCTCTGCTTGCTTCTTCCAAGGAAATATGATATATCTCAAAACAGAATTAATAATTGCTAGAACATTCTGCAAAATGTAGAGGGAAGAGATCCTTATCTTTCACAAGCATCAAAAATATCCATGAACTCTGTCTCTGGTGCTGTCAGTGGCTTGAGGGTTTTTTATGGTAATATTGAATATTATCCAAGTTCTTCTGAAGCTGATGCTGGCTTTGTCATCCTGAGAGTTTCACAAATTTAAGAGCAAATATCTGAAGATGTTTATTACCTAATACTTGGTAAAATGTTTTAAAGACTTTAATAGAGAGCCTGTGATTACATAATATTTCTCAATGGATAATTCTAGAATGTTCCACTAAGGCAACATTTCTTCTTGAGTGAAATGGCTTTGCATCTTGGCATTTTTCTGATGAGAGTCGTTGCCACTGGAGAGCTGGGCTATGGCCCTTCTAGGGCAGGGAGCTGGGAATTGGCCAGTTGCACTCATTCATTCATTCATTCATTCATTCACTTATAGCCACCACTCACCAGGCCCTGGCTAAGCCATGCGCATTTCACTCATCTGCTGTCACCTGTTGTCTCTAGCAATACACACAAGGTCTGCTGGGTGGCAGGCGCTTAAACCTGTAGGAAATAGAGGTTACTGTCTTGGGACATCTTTATTATTAAGCTGCACTTTTCTAAAGGACCAAATTTTTTGTTAATGTGCAGAGGTTGCTTAAAAAGATAAGGTCAAGAAGAGTTTATAAGGTTCTGATTTTATTATAAAGCAAGCAAGTATCACATTTCCTGCTAAGGGCTGGCACCAGTGCTTTTCGGGCACTGACCTGGCACCCAGCACTCAGCCCCCCATCTGTATCCTCCCTGGCTCCCCTTGCCTGCCCAGCCCCTGTACCCATGGCTCTGCTTCTCCTCTTGCATGACCCACTCCCTTCTGCCCCCACCCCCACTTCTCCCCAGTCCCCTTTCTGGAGCATCTCCTGAGGCAGTATCATCTGAAAGCTGTCCTGTGTCATTGCTCACACCACCACCTTGCCCGCTTGCTACCCTACACACCAGGTCAGTGATTGCTCCTTGTCCAAAGGCTCACCCGTACCCCAGTGGGCGCATGGTTCAGATGTGGAGACCAAGGTGCAGAGAGAGCGACTTGCTCCAAGCCCGTAGCTAGAGAGCAGAATGGAGGCACAAGCCCTTGCACAAGCCCTTGCCCCTCCCTTTGTGGACCCTCAAGTCATGTCCATCTCGCATGATGTGAGAGTTCCAAGCACTGCACAGAACCATGAGAATATAAATTTCTATTGTTTGAAGTCACACACTATGACACTGTTCCTACCGCCCCGGAAACGACTGTGCCTCCTATTTCTGCCTCCTCCTTCTCTCTCCTCCCACAAGCACTGGACACAAATGCCTGGAGCTCCTCCTGGCTCCCTGCTTTCTGGCTGACCTTTGAACCCATTTTTGTGACCAAATAAACCAAGTCATAATATTTAAACAAAAAAAGAAATTTATTTATACCCTCATTGGTTTGTCTCAGTGGATAGATTGTCGGCCTGCGGACTCAAGGGTCCCAGGTTTGATTCCAGTCAAGGGCATATATACCTTGGTTGCAAGCGCATCCCCAGTGGGGAAGGGGTGTGCAGGAGGCAGCTGATTAATGTTTCTCTCTCATCAAAAAACATCAATAATATGTATTTTTTTAAAGAATTTTTTTGTATTTTTATCAAAAGGAAATAATGCTACTAACTTTTCCAAAAAAGAAGACCCTCTGATAGTTTTTTTAAAATGTAGTATTTATTGTGTTTACCCTGTGTCTGGCACTGTGCCCAGCATATCATGTGCTTTAACTTAAGTCTTTATAAAATTCCAGTGTCATATAATACTATTATATGCTTATTTTACAGTAACTCGCCCAAGGTCACACCCCAGGAAGTATTGGAGCAGGGATTTGAAGCCAGGTCTGTTGAATTCTGCACCCCCCACACCCACACTCATACTCATATGCTCGCGCGCGCGCACACACACACACACACACACACTCTGTGCCCTAGCTTTACCAAGTGTCTGCCCATCATTCTCTAAATATAGCTGGCTGTTTCAACCTCTGCTTTGGGACCCCTTACCCACACCACTAGGGCCTGGTAAACATCTACCCACACATATTTCAAGACTCAGCTCAAATGTCATTAGACATAGAAATTATTCTGGATGCACAGACAACTGACACTACTCTTCTCCCCACCTTTTCCTTTCTTTCTCCCCACGATAGACTTTCTCTCCACACCCTTCCCCTCCCCTCAGCTGTATGAGAACCAGACTCATTCCCACCTTGGACAGTGATTCAGTCCCAGTAACAAACACAGTGCCTAATGGGGAAGACTTGTAGCAATTATTTGCTAAACAGAGAATGATCTGACTCCTCCTTGCTCTGGACCATCTGTTTTGTTTTTTAAATGTATTTATATTGATTTCAGAGAGGAAGGGAGAGGGAGTGAGAGAGAGAAACATCAACGATGAGAGACAATCACCCAACTCCTACACACACCCCACTGGGGATCAAGCCTGCAACCTGGGCATGTGTTCCTGTCCAGAATCAAACCCAGGACCCCGAGTCCACAGGCCAATGATCTATCCACTAGGCCAAACTGGCTAGTGCTGGCCCGTCTTTATTCTGTACATCAGTGGTTCTTATTCAGGGGTGATTTCAAGGGGACACTTGACAATGTCTAGACATTGTCATATCTCAAGCATCTAGTGGGTGGAGGCCAGAGGCGCTGCTAAGCATCTTACAGTACACACCACAGCCTGCTCCCTCATCCACATGAAAGAATTCTCCAGCCTATAACAAACATCAACAGTACTGAGGCTGAGCAGCTCTGATCTACCCCTTCTGTCTCAGCACTTGTGACATACGCAATTCACTCACCATGATGGATCTAGGCTTTCAAGAGTAGGATCGCTTTGTCTTTTAAACCCCCAACATAATGGATGGGTGGGTGGGTGGATGGATGGATGGATGAATGAATGAATGAATGAGAGAAATGCAGAAGGGACAGAGCCAGACAGAAATTCAATGTGTACACTGGGGTAATGAAAACCCTGTAAGATAATGGCTGAACTGAGGGCCTGAGTTTGGGGAAACTTATTACGTGTATAGAAATGTTTTCATGTTGACCATTGTGATCAGCCCCCAAAGAAGGTCAAACCAAAGCACCAACTTATGGCTTTGTTTGACAGATGCAACCCCAGAGAGCTGTATTCTCATTAGCACCATTCTGCACCCATATTATGCTGAGATTCTTCAGATTTCTACGTTGTTTATAATTTTATCCATATGTGGCTCAGAAGAGTCTTTACTGATCTAACCTCCTAATGACAACAGGATCACAGTGGACTGAGTAATTGTAACATCCAGGTCTTTCAGCATTAAATACAAGTATGTATTTTTTAAAAATAAATTATTTTAACAAAAATGCACAGAATAGACTCTGGTTATTACGGGTAGTTAAATGGAATCAGACAAGGGAGAAATATGTATGTTATGAAAATAAGGAAAATAGTTCTTAATTAACTGTATATACTTAAAAATTCTCAAAGCATTTCCAAGTTCAGTATCTTATCTGACATTCTGAGTGATACTGTGGAGTGTTGTCCCCACTTTATAGAGGAAAATACAAAGTGTCAGAGCAGTGAAGATGGGGGTTTCCTCAAAGTTCAGATTCCAGGAGACTGGACCCTGCCAGTAAGAATGGGAACCAGTTCAACAGCAGCATGGCCAGGGAACATTAGGGGCCCTGGATGGATGGAGTGGTCCTCCCCTTCCTGGCTCAGTGGGCACCTCATGGGCATTTCAGCAAAAAGCTCAGCCACCCTGGCAGAGCCAGGAAATGCAAATGGTCATTTTCAAGTTCAGTATTTCATTGGATGATACTCAAATAGCCAATCAGTGAAGGGCAGGCAATCTATGAAAACATATCTGTTAGCTGTGATGGGGGGGGGGGGGGGGGGGGGGAGAGGGTGTAGGAAACAGGAGAGGAGAGCAGAGTTCTTTGTAACAGCTGAGAGCAGTGAAGGCGTGGAGACCTCCGACTAGCTGACAGCAGGCGCTGTCTCCTGGTTGCTGAATAGACTGGGCACTGACACTTGATGTTCATAATTCTTTCCAGGAAGACAAGGTCACAAAGAGTGGTCTGTTCATTGGGGTTTGTCTGTTGTTATTTGTGTAACAATTGGGGCTTTCACAGACAATAGGCAGTGTATATGTTCATCCAAAAGCCAACAGAACATTTCAAGATTATCATAAACCTGCATTTGACTGCTTTTAGTTCAGGATTCTCAAATTATACAATAAATTTTCAGTCTTATAGAAAAAATCCTAGAGGTGATTAGAATGTTAGTTTAAGGGGGGGATATTTGCTCTTACTCATGCAGAAATTTATGCTGATATTCCTAAAAGTTGCATTTGCATATGTTTAATGAAGTAACTTTGGACTTTGATCTCAGCCCATGATAATGACTACAAATGTATTAGCTTTGGCTGGTCCTCTTTTATCAAGTGTAAGTATACCACATAAGCAACAGAGGGAATCATAAAATTAAAACTAGGAGTCATGACCTGGTGAGATATAAGGAAGTTTCTAGAAGTCAATACCTAGCAGTGTCCAGTCTTCCTTCACCCTTTTAGCAGCTCACTTGAAGTTAACCAACCAGCAAATTAGAAGAAGTTTATGGTAGTATGCATGGGGAATAGTCTGCCTGCACTTGCCAGTGGAGGAAACTCAGCCAAGTCTTTCTAGAGTGTTTCTACCCTAGCAACAAATGCACGCATGAGACACTGAAAAAGGCCAGCAGGTCTTCAGGGGGGTGCTAAGGGAAGTCAAGTGCAAGGAAATGTGCCCAAGATAATACTCCCTGTGCCCCCACCCATCTCCCAAGTTTGTGTGAGGAATCACTGGCCCTTTACCCCTTCACTGGGGACTTGAGGACAGACCCCCACAACCACCACCAGCAGCTTCCCAGCGGCATGACGTGAGAAATCCACTGAGTGCTCCCGAGCTTGAATTTCAAAAGTCAGATGTTTAAAATGTATGTGTGAATATGTAAATATGTTCATGTATATGTAAACATAGAAATCTCTACCCTTATTGAAGAGGAACTGAAAGGTATCATTAAAGCTATCTTTGGTGGGAGAAAAGGAAGTTAGCGCGATATCTGCCTGGGAGAGGGCACGCTGGGTCCTGCAGGGGGGTGCTTGGATAAAGCTGGCCCTCCGGCTCAGGAACTGGTGGAGGATGCTTTCCCGTGTCTTCGGAGGAGCATCTGTGGAAGAAGCCAGTGCCGGGGCTTTTGAAGACAGCAGCCCCCTGCCTCTCCTCTGCTCCAGAAGCTTGCCAGCCACTGGACCCCTCCATCCACCTTGTACCAAAGCTGTAATGCTCCATATCTCTCCTTGTATCTCACCAATTCAGGCATTAGGAAGGACCACAACTTGGCCGGTTTTAACAAAGATGGTGGTAAAACAGGTTTCCTGCCGGGGTTCTAACCTGGTTTCTCTTCCCTCTCACACAGGGGCGCATCTGTAGAAAGGCGGGCAAGTCAAAAAAGTCCTTCAGTCGCAAGGAAGCGGAAGCCACTTTTAAGAGTTTGGTGAAGACACATGAAAAGTACGGCTGGGTCACCCCACCTGTCTCCGATGGCTGATGTTAGCAGCGAGGCCTCCCCACACTCAAGACACCCGCCATCTCCTCCTCCACGCTGAGCATCCTCCATCCTTTTTTACTCCAGCGGAACTGAATCCTGAATGCCAAGGAGACATTTAAGTTATTTATGAACAGATGTGTTTACAGAGAGAAAGAGGGAAGCGAAAGCTGTTCGGGATTAAGTTTCGATCATAAATGAATGATCATCTCTAAGTCACTTTAGAACAAATGTTGAGCTGGTGACATTTCCCAGCCCACCTGCCCCTCCACCTGGTCCCATTGCCCTTAGCTTCTTTCCATAACAGCAGCTCCAAAGAGCAGGCAGGAAACTCGACGCCCGCAGCTTGACCCATTTTCGTGTCCGTGGCGCCGCTCATATTCCCCAGGAGCGCCCTGCACCGCCGGTCCATGCTCGCTGTGCCCTCCATCTCTGTCTCTCTCCCTGGCAGGGCAGCGTCACTTAAAGATGTGTCTTTCCATGGCCCCCTGTGACAACATGTAGACCTCATTCGTGCTATGACCTTTGGCTCTTGAAAACAAAAGTTTAATATCGCCAGGTTCTAGTGATTTCACATAACTGCCCTCTTTCTTGGTTCAGATGTGCGCTCTGTGCTGGTGGGGTGGTGGCCACAGAGAAGCCAGCGCCCTTAGGTGACAGGCAGGGCTGTAGAGCCTAAACGGGGCACACAACCTTGCAGACGCCAGGCATACACTCCCTGGGGCTCAGCAAAGGGTGGGGGCATGGGGACACTCTCTTCCGATATCCTGAGACGCTCCTCCGACAGCCGGCTTCTGTTCCTGTCTTCTCTCTGCTGGTCAACCCACCACCAAAAAACGAAAGACAGTTTTCCACCCACGGAAGTCATCAGACTCATTTTATCATGTGTGCTAGTGACAGGGAATGCCAGAACTGCCAAAGGATACCAAGTGATCGTACGACGACTTGCATGACCGGGTTTAATTCTTCACCCTGTAGTCACTTGTGTGTCCCCCCCCCCCCCTAAGGCTGGGGTGCATGAGCACCCCGCTGTGATATAAACTTCCTGTTATTTAATCTCCCCACAGTTTCATTTCTGTCCTCTGTTAAGTTACTTAGAACCTTCTAAGGAATTCCATGAGATGAAGAAATACTGTTTATAATCATATGCAGGAAGAGGAAAAATATTCACCCCAAGTGGAAAAATCTTACTGGACACATTTGAAATAAAATCATGCATACCTGACACACTGCCTCAAGAATCCAGTCATTGTGGGCCGCGCTTCTATTTCAAATATTTAATCTATCTGAACTATTTTAATATTTCAAAAACCGCACATAGCACAACAGCCATCTGCGGTGAGAGATAGGAGATGGGTTATAGGAACCCGGAGTCTTTGCAAAAGGATTAAAATGGTCCCCAGAAGCAACAAGGGAGATAGCTAGAAACTGGCACATAAAGGGATGATTTGGCCAAACTTGAATGTTGCCAATTATATTTAACCACTCTGAGGGAAGAGAAATCATCCTTCAGCCAGCCTTGGCTACTCAGGGAACTACCTGCTTTGTCCAAAATTGTCAGAAATCTAACCTCGCTTCACAGGACAGGAATGGAGTCCTCTCAACACAATTGGCCACTCACCAAACCTTCCTTTTATTATTGTTTGTTTTTGTTTTTGTTGTTTTGTGTGTGTTTTTTACCACATTTTTATTTGCTCCCTAAACACATGCAGCTCTGTTCGGCCAAAACAGCAGTGTATTGAGAATGCCTGACCTCCTGCTCAAGTTCCCTCCAAGTAACAATAGTCACGAAATTCGATGACAATGCACTTTAAGCGTTCATTCATCTGATCCTCCACAGAGGAATTCTCCATTCTGGAAACCTGACATTTAGCGGGTGGTTTGGGACCCTTGGTTATTCATTGTAATCAAACCACACTGTGTAGACATTAAAGAGGACAGAAAAAGGTTTTCATGGAAGCACCTGAGTTCATTTCTTTCCAGATAGTTTCCTCTTTAATGTAAAATTAAAGGTGACTTCCTTTAAGGAACCATATGCATTATTTGGAGATATTTCTATCTGTCCAAAGCTGGGTCACCTCAGTGCTGTCTATTAGCTTGTGGAAGAATTTGTGCATATTGTTTCAGGAGATGCCAACCTTGAGGAGATAGGAAATCAAATGGTCACTTTACTTGTTTGGCCTCAGTTCCCTCCACTGTAAACTCATGCAAAGTTGATGTGAGAATTGGCTACACAATGAGGGAAGGAGCTTGAGAAACCCAAAATTGTCATATACACTTTACACTGGTGTTGGGAAATTTACATTACAACAGGCTTTCATTAGAACACACTTGGACAAAGACTCAGATCGAGCGATTACAACAATTCATTACAGTTACCTTGTCGTCATATGCTGACTTTCTGTCTCCAAACCCCTACTTCAAGTCAATGAACCAAACTTCAGATATAGGGAATACAAAAGTGTAATACATATCTCCTTCCAGGTATGTACTCATAAGACAAGAAAAACACACAGGAACCAGCAACAAGTGAGTGGAGACTAAATGCTAACTGCAGGGCTGTCACTGTGCAAGCAGAGGATTTCTAATTAATAACCAGGGAAGCTTTCACAGAGTAAGTTAGGCTTCAGCTACAGCTAGGCAAGAGGGAAGGACTGGTGTAGAAATGAGGTGGGAGGGGCTGAAGTCATCTGTGTAGAGGGTTTGGTCTTTGTCCTACTGGCCCTGGAGGGAGAACTGGGCAGCTCCTTGCACTTCTCACCTGCAGGGACCCTATCTATAGATCTGCAGGATGCAGTCCAACCTCACAGCCCAAGACACCCAAGAATTCTATTCCAGTGTTTTATCTGAACCCTTCTAATAACATGCAAAGTTTAAATAAAATTTGCTTTCTGGAAAAGCAGAACTAGCATGCTAGTTCAGAGGACGGTAGAACCATCAAATTTGGGAGGCCAGTTTGTCTAACTTCATACATTCTCTAATGGAAGAAACAAGCTCAGAGTTATTGAGTGTTTTTTTGTGTGTTTTTTTTTTGTTTGTCTTCTTTTTTTAATTCAAAAGTCAACTGCAGAAATTAAGCCAACTGATGCTGTCTGATCCTCGGTGATGCCACCCATGAACCATTCGGCAATTCTCACAGTCCACATCTTTAGCCCATTGCTGGGTGGAGCCACACGTCTTCCAAGCTGGCTGGAAAACACCCAAAGTGATCCACTATGTGTCAAAAACAAGTTGGTGCAAAGAGCCAACTTTCCATTCTTGACTGATTCAGAGAAGCTATAGTAAGGGAGTTGGACATCAGCCCATGTGATCACAATCAGTATTTGTTTTTCCCTCCAAAGTCATTAAAATAATATACAACTCTGTTACTTAGCTGTATGCTGGGCTCTACCTTATTTTCTGATTTTGGCAGGCTCCAGTCTACATAGTATTGAATATCGCTCAATCCCAGGGCCTATCTGACCTGCAGGATGTGGTCAATGAACTAGAAAGGCCAAATAAACACAGTTGATATCCAGGAAGGCAATGAGTAATGTTAGCTTTGTTCCAGAGGAAACACAGGAGCAAAGTGTGTTGGCCAAAGAGACAGTCAAAGCAGAGTATTTGAACATAGTATAGATCCAAAGGGGAAGCAATATTTTATTTTAAGGTCAAAACAAGGCTAGACAAATAGAATGGACTGAGGGAGTCAACCTCTGGGGTCACCTGGTTGGGTCAGTAAGGCAATGTGTAGTGAGGGGATAAATACTTGCCCTGATTCCCACTGCTGATGAACTCTGGCACTTCCCTGTTCCTCTACTGGAGCAAACTAAGTGGCTCTCCTGCTTTGTAGACACAACATCACTTTGCATCTATAGATCTCAGGTGACCACTGGTGATAACACTAAGTGAACTAAAATAGAACTACTGCAACCCGATGTGCTTGATTTCATTCCTGCTTGCCTCCCCAACTGATATAACTATATTTCATGATCACAGTTACTATATGACTATGGCAGGCTGCTGATCTACATACCATGGGCTACTTGTATGTAGACTGTCACCACAATTCACACTGTGGCTTTCATGTGTACTCCTTCCAAAGGTGTCCTATTCTGTGGTCCTCAAAAGAACAGGGGTAAAATTACATATGCCATAAAATAACTAGGAAATAAATGTTGGCTATTGGAAGAGGGTGAATGCACAAGTCAAATAGTAGAGGCACTGTCATAATGGAAAAAAACAAGGATTCTCAAAAGCAAGACTTTAAAATCAATAGATGTCTTTCCATGGAATGTTTATTGTGTCCTTGCATGTACTATGTTCAGTATTTGTTGGAATTCCTTGTGATTTCCATATGCATTATTCTCGGTGGTCCATTGTGGGTAGCTTTCTATCAAGTGGTGCCCTCTGATCTTTTGTGCTTTAATTTTTTTTTTTGTGCTTTAAAGCATGTCATGGGTATCCTATAAAATAAAGAGGTAATATGCAAATTGACCATCATTCTAACACACAAGCTGGCCACCCCCATGTGGATAAAAGATGGCCACCACAAGATGGCCAGCAGGGATTGGCAGTTGTGAATGATTAGGTCAGCAAGGGAGGGCAGTTGGGAGAAACCAGGCCTGCAGGGGAGGGCAGTTGGGGGTGACCAGGCCAGCGGGGGGGGGGGGGGCAGTTGGGGGTAATTGGGCCAGCAGGGGAGCTGTTAGACATCCATCAGGCTGGCAGGGGAGTGGTTAGTGGGTGATCAGACTGGCAGGCAGAAATGGTTAGGGGAAATTAGGCAGGCAGGCAGGCAAACAGTTGGGAGCCAGTAGTCCTGGATTGTGAGAGAGACTAAATGGGCAGTCAGACATCCCTATTGCACAAATTTTGTGCACTGGGCCTCTAGTTCTCTATAAAAGTTAATGAAATGTAACTGAACCAAACCTAATTAAGCAGCAGTGTGATTTAGAAGATTTTTCCTTCAGCTTCCATTTGCATTATAAAGATTTATTAATGTGGTTGCCAAAGATCCCCATTAAAGTTTCTCAACTTAATTGAAACTGTATGCTTATCACAACACTATATCCTAAACTAATACTAATTTACAGAGTTACTTTTCTGGAAACTGTAAGAGAGCAGTAATTCTGCAAAGTGACAATTTTCACATTCCTAAACTCAATCTACTTAAAGGATACTTCAACTAACTTTTTACATGAATATGGAAGTTGACTTTTAGTTTTTATTTTAAATTGTTTATTAGAGAGATTTCTCCACACTTGTGTCAATATTTGAAATTGTTTTCCAACCAAGAGCCATTTTTTTATTTAAAATCTGAGATTGTGATACTTTTTGTATTCAATCAACATAGGTTTTGAAATCAAACAGCCTGAATTCCCTCTGCCTCTTATCATCTGTGGATAAGGAACTTAGGCTCCAAGACTCTATGTTTTCACTTTCCAAACTCACTTATGATGCTAATATCTACTGTTGTGGGTTGCTATGACAAGACAGGCAATGTGCAGGAATCATGAAGCACCATGCTTGGCATGTAACTGATACTCATCACATGATTTTATAAATAACAATGAGATTGAACTGGCATGGTCAAGTTGACAGCTTGAGGTGGCTGTTAGATTCTACTTCTGTTAGTTCATTTCATCTCCAGTGAATCTGCATCCTTTTCTTTGGTTGAAGACATGGAGGATCCACCATCAATAGGGCATTGGCATGTTTCCCTCTCACATTAACGTTCCCCAGTCACATGAATGTTTCTCTTTCTCTCACTCTCTTCTTTCCTAAAAAAGTAAATTAAAATAAATAAATTTAAAATTCTTTTTTAAAAATAGGCTCTGAATTTCTCTTGGGTGATGGAGATGGATGAGAGCCTGGTCACTCATCCAGAGATCTCCAACCATAGCTGGGTGGGAGCATTGACTGTGCATGCATGTGTAGTCTAGGTCCAGGGACATTGTTGTTTGTTTGTTTGTTTGTTTGTTTGTTTTTTAAAGCAACAGTAAAAGAACCAGTAGGACTGCATCTGGATCCTAACACTGAGAATTCCAGGTGTGGCCTCTGTGTTGGTAGGATAACTGAGGAAAATGCATGCTCAGGAGCTCTGCTTTGTCTATCACATAAGTGTTTGTCCTACTGAGTTTTATTTCCATGCCAGAATAAATGCTACATGCTAATGGAAACAAGTTACTCTTACTTAGACACAGGGAAGTGGTAGAGATATTGAGGTAGATGGACAAAAATGGAGTTAAAGTCTATCTGTTCAGCCTTCTGCAGGGATCATGGATAACCATGCATGAGAGAGGAAACAGGGTCAGAATTTAATGACTGTTGAAAATACTTGTTTTTCTTTTGTTTTGTTTAAACTTATGCCAGAGTTTGGTTTGTTTTTACTCATGAAAATTTTTAAAAATAATTTTGAAGATTAAATCCAATCAAATAATTCTAAACAAGTTTCTTATGGAGGACTATTCCTATTTTTTTTCTTTTTCTACACTTCAAAAGTTTTTAATTTCTCAAAGACCTTTTAGAACTATCTTCTCATATCATCTCCCTAGGCAATGCTGCGAGGTAGAGTACTATGGCAAGCTTGTAGATGGGAAACAGGCATTTAAAGCATAATTGATTTTTCTAATGTGATTTCACTTCAACACGGTCGATTACTTTCCTGTCACAAAAAACATTACATTAAGTCAATCCTAAAACAACTTTGAAAACTCTGACTCCAAGGAATATTTGTAGTACACACTCTTCAAACTTGGTCCCTTTTAAATACTAAAGATCATTTTGCATTGACAGTACTTCTTACAGCAAGTTCACATACATACACCTGATTTATGTAATCTTAGTCTCACTGTTTCAAGGATTTTCTTCTCACTTTAGTTTCTACATTTTACGGTGTTGCTTTTCCATAAGCTATAATTTCTGAAACAACACAGTGCTCCATGCAACGCTGCCTCTTAACCTCCTCTCTTATGTGATCTGGAGCCTCCAGCAGGGTCTCTGTTCTCACCTGCTGGGGTCTTGTGTCCTCTCAGCTGTCCCCAGAGCTCTGAACATCATGGCATCCAGGATCTCACCACATTCAAATGGTGGGACTAGAGGCTGCTTTGGGTCAATGGTAGCGTGGAGCTTGCTAACATTTACTCTAGAAGGTTAGTGTGGGAAACAAGATCCAAGGTTCTGACTTCTAATCTCCCAGCCAATTACTTATTTAATAAATAAACTGGGAAGAGCCTTGGGGGCCAGTGGAAATGACCTTGTCATTTAATTTGGTTCAGACTGCCCCAGGCTGAGTCCTAAACTCACAGCCTGTTCAAACACACTTCCTTCCTGTCACATAGAAGGTTTTAAAACTAGCCTATTCCAATCACTTCCAAAGGTGAAAGGTTCTTTCCAAAGGTGGCAAGGGAACTGTAACCTCAAGATCTCATTATATTTTTGTAAGGGTGTTTTAAGGTACAGGAAATTAAGTTCAGGGTCCAGGGTCCTTCTCTAATCTATTATAAAGTTGAGACCAGAAATGGGGATCTTTTATTTGTAATCATATTGCCTTAAAGTATAAAATATATCTACACATACATATACATGTGATACACCTAAGAACTAAGCACTATCCTGGAACATAAAGAGTAAATATACATATTAATGTATATAGTACTGAGTTGAATAGTGGTGCCCAAAAGGTTATGTCCACTCCCTAATTCCAGGAACGTATAAATGTGACCTTATTATTATTTTTTTAATGTCTTTGCAGATGTAATGAAATCAAGGATCTCGAGATGAGATTATCTGGGATTTAAGCTGGGCCCTCAATCCAGTGGCAAGTGTCCTTGTAAGAGAAAGGCAGAGGCAGACTTGAGAAGGTGATGTGCAGAGAGATTGCAGTGTTGAGTCTGCAAGCCCACTCTAGGTGTCATTGTCAATGTGGAAATTTCTATGCACACCCAAATCTCAGCTCTTCCTGCCACGAAGTCTACAGCAAAGCCTTTTTTCCCTCCTCTGAGACCTGTAGGTCATTCTCTCCACAGAGCTCTATCCATGCTGCTCCCCCACGAGCACTGTGTCTCCACTGTGGGAGCCAGGTCCATCTCAGCATCCCAGCCCTGGGGTGAGGAGTGGGTTTCAGGCCTAGTTGTACCTCTTCCCACTCACTTGGGACAGTTCACCCAAAGCCTTGCCATAGGAAGGACACTAGGACCACTTCTTCCCTCATGGAGGCTTTGGGGATAGAGGGGGAGGCATGGCCACCCTGATTCTGCTTGGTCCAAGAAGGCCTCTTTAGGTCAGCTCATTTCAGTAAGAGTTCTCAGGATGGCTCCTTTGGGGAATGAATTACCAACTAGCCAGTGCACCATTTCCTTTAACTAGATTTCCCTCTGTCAAGTTTGCTCTAAGTTATGAACACCTGGGGGGAGATGTGTGCTGCACCAGTCCAGGGAACCAGTCCCACCACTTGGTCCTGCAGATGCCTCCTCACAGTCTTGACTCATCGCCTTCCACTGCCTGCCAACCCCCAGGCTGTGAGCAGACATCTTCTGGGACCATTGGAACATCAGCAGGAAGAGAAAGGAACAGCAATTTTTGTATAAAAAGGTGTATCTTCTCCAAAAAGGGAACCCACCAGCCCTGTAGGAGGACACATCTCTGCCCGCTGAGAAACAAAGCCCCTTAGCTGCCCCTCGCGCACACAGTAAGCCCACTAGTTGGGCCTGAACACACTCGACCTCCGAAGGCAGCACTGCCCGAAGCCTAAAGAGAAAGGCTGCTGCCTTCCTCAGGTTCTCCCGGCCTCCGTGGGTACTTGCTTCTCTCTGTCCACCAGCAGGAGGCTCAAGCTACTCCCAAGCTACTCCTGTGCACAGCTCTGCTCTGCCTGACTTGTGCATAATAGGTGCTATAAGGAAGGGTTAATTGAAAAGAGAACATTTCAGTTAGAAGGAGACAGGAACTAGGGACCAGGAAAGAGAGAGGCTCAGCTTCATCTCCTTTTCTGACACCGGCAGCTTCCGAATGGCATGTGCCAACGTGTGGGTGGTTCTGGGAGAGTTTAATTACATCTTTTCCCCAAAGCTGATCCAGGCCAGGACTACAGGAGCCTCAGAGGGGTGTGAAGTGATCAGCTGCAGTGGGATCAAGCTCTCGCACCAGGATGAGGAGGGGCAGACGTGCCTCTGCACTTGGACCTGGTTCTGGTGGTTTCCTCTGGGAGGATGGCCCTGCAGACCATGCTGCTCAGGGCTCGGGGGTGTGGGGAGGTGATGGCCGAGTGAGGGTCTGCTGCTGAGAGCAGCCCACAGCTGGACACCTGCCTTCTGATTCCCAGCCTAACACAGAGGATGGCCCTTCTCCAAGGCAAAGAGAACACAAGCCAGCCACCCAGCAGGACCTGGGCAAAAATATCCATCTAGCGCTCACCCTGTAATTTACTTTCCCTCTCATATGGAGAGCTATATGTTTTTCTTTCAAAAGCTTCCTTTTCTTCCCTACAATTCTGAGCATTGGATGGAAGTAAGAGATGCGTCCATAAAGGATACGGGGCGGAGATCTGAGTTTCACTGGGCCCAGCGGGTCTGCGGGAATGTCGGAACAAAGAGGCCCAGCTACGAGCAAGGCTGCGTGGGCCCCGAAACCACATTGGGCCCAAATTGCCCACTTGAGCTTTCTACCATTCTATTTCTGTGAGTTCTCTTTTTAAATTTTTTCCCCATTTCAGTATGAGAAAGATATATCTATTTCCCGTTATTTTTTTTTTTACTTTGAAGAGGTGGTGAGGAAGCAGTGAGAAAACAGAAAGTGAAAATGCATGGTTATGAACCTCCAAGAGAATGTCTGTGTCAGCCATGAGGATGGGAGGGGGTGGGGGCATTATAATACGTAAGGTGCTACTGCTAGGTCAGGCCAATAAAGGGGTGTGGGATAGGAGACCCCAGGTTTATGTTGAGGCTGATATAGAGTAGTGGGAGGGGACTAAGGGATAAAGGAAAGTTCCAGAAGGTTCCAGAACTAAAACTTTACATTCCCCAGTAGCCCCTGCAGGAGTATAGCAGCGCCATGTGCGCACTTTGCAGGGGTGTGGGGTTAACTGGGGAGGTCTCCTGAAGTCATAACAGAAGGCTCAGGTGGCCCAGAAACCACAGGTCACAGCACCTCATTTACTCAGGGGCTGCCATTCTTCAGGTGACTCAGGAGTGGAATTCTCAGTGATGAGGACACATTTGAAAAGACAGCATACAAACTGAGATTAGGCTCCTAGTGGGGTGATGCAGGGCAGCAGGACACACCTGTACTACATACAGGCACGACCTGCCCACAGGTGGAGACCCATTCAGGATAGTGGAAACAGAGGCCTGACCTACTGTGGAAGGCATACTCTGGCCCCCAAAGGCATCCGAATGGATATCCTATCCCCCCAAAGCCTGGATAGCGTGGGCTATAAGGAAGGGCCTGGACAGTCACAAACTCAGCCAGCATTGGAGTACATCCCTGTGTTATTGGGGAAACGGGTATTCCATTCCCCACTGAGTGCTGGTGGTAGAGATCTTATGATAAAAAAAAAAAATGTTCTAGGACTCTCACGGGAGGATGAGTGGTTTTTATTTGTGTAGAATTACATCCCTGGGTTTCCAAAGTCCCATTTCCCTTAATTCGGTCCTGGAAGAAGTGTAACTGGGGTTTCAGTAGAGCTAAAAGCAAAGCAGTGTCCAGAGCTTCTCGTTACAGCTGGGTCCAGTTCAGCATCAGGCTGGTACCAGTGCATTAGTCCATTGTGTGAGGGTGAATGCAAGGGAGCCAAGAGAGCCCGCCCCCTGCAACAAGAGTCCCAAGAGAGCCAAGAGAAACCAAGAGCCCTACCTCCTCTATTTAGGGCAGCGTTTTTCAACCGCTGTTCCGCGGCACACTAGTGTGCCGCGAGATGTTGCCTGGTGTGCCGTAGGTGCAGACAAGACAAGAATTTTATAATTTTTCACTATTTTGTTTACTTAATATTTCATAATAAAGTAATTATAAATACTTTCTTTGTGTTTATTTGATTCCTATTCAAGAGAATTACTTTATATATAGTCAATATAGGCACAGGGTTAAATTTTTTAACATTTTCTAATGGTGGTGTGCCTCGTGATTTTTTTTCATGAAACAAGTGTGCCTTTGCCCAAAAAAGGTTGAAAAACACTGATTTAGGGGATTAAATATTCCAAATCTCATGCTCTTGCAGTGGTCATATCTATTCTGGCCAATGACCTATTCCCAGGTGTGGCTGACAAAAACCTTTTCTATGTCACTCCAGTTTTACTGGGCATGGGTCTATCTTCCCTCCGTTAGACCCTGGGGGAATGTAAAGTTTTAGCTTCCCAGGGAAGCTGCCCAAATTGCGTGCCTATAACATTTGGCCTGCCTTTGCTCCTTTCCTGTTTCTAATAACTAGGTTAATTACAACAGAATCACCTAGGCCAGGCTTGTCTGTGAGAATCTCATCTAGCTGAATGCACAGGAAATTGGGCAATCACAGGGGAGGCTGAGGCCACAGAGACTTTGACAGAAGCAAGCCGCGTGTGGGAAACCCTACGAATGGTGGGGGGACCTGGGTCTAGGAGCGTCTGAACTATTAGCCCCTGGCACAAACCTGGGAGGAGGGGGGCAGGAGGAGCAGGATGAGTAGAGGGGCCCCACAGAGGGCATGACCTCTGGGGTGTCCAAGCCCCAGACTGAGCTCTGGGAACAAAATAAATCCTGGGCAGGCCTGGAAGTTGGCCTCTGCTGGAGAAGGAGCCCCGGGGAAGAAGAAACACATTCAGATGAGCATAAATACCAAGAGCTAGAGCAATTTGGGGTGGGCTGGGGGCTTGGATGGTGGTCAGGGGAACCTTCCTGCCTTTGAGCTGGGCACTCGGAAGGAACATTCCAGACAGAGGAGCAAGTACAGCAAAGGCCACAGAGACTGGGAATAGCTGGAGGATCAGAGGAGTCCAGCAATGGGAGGTGGCAGGTGTCTGCTCAGAAAAATGTGAGGGGACTCGGGCTCAGCAGGACCAGGTGGGTGCAGGGAGGGGCTGGGTATGTCCTGACCACCATCTGAGCCCCCAGCCCACCCCAAAGGCTATGTGGTCAGTCAACATGTCAGGGGACATACCCTCCTCTGCCCATTTTGTGCTATGCCCACAGGTGGTGTGGAAGCAGGCAAAGTGCATGTGGTTCCCCATCCTCTCACTGTGTCCTGTGGGAAGACTAGAGGGAGTAGATCATCCAATGGATTAAGCCACTCGACAACCGTCCCATGAGATTGGTAATTGCCGGTATCCTGTTGGCCCAAAGAGTTCTCCATTCTCCAAGGATGTCCCCTATTCCTTTCAAGGGGCATCTCCATCTCAATGGAACTCTCACCCTGAAAATAACCTCTGCAATTCTTTCACCCAGTGGCCAGGTGAACCATGGATGGAATGCTTGTGAGGCTTGCAGAAGGCCAGTGTTTGGTGCGAGAGCTCATTTCACACATCACAGAATTGAGGCCCGAAGACAAATTCAGGAAACTGCAGTTTTAGGCCAAAACAAGCAAAGTCTAACCAACACACACCTAAAATCCTGGGTTCACATTGCAGAGAAAGTGGCTGAAAAGGAGGAAGAGATCTGGTACCCAAGAGGGTGACACGCTGGCTGATACCAACTCATCCTCTCCATCTGTCCCCATCTATTCAGCTGCTAGACCTGCCAGGGCTGTGTTAATGGGACCACACGAAGTGGACTGATTTTAATTCCAGACTCTGCTTCTTTTCTCAGCAAAATCTGGGGGAGGTGAAATTCTGAACACCTGCCCATTTTAGCACGCCTAAACAACTTGGGTATTTTATATGTATATGCGTGTTAAAATGCATAGTTGAACTCACAGGAAAATTATCAGAAGAAACAAATAAGGTTAGAGACCAAATACAGAAAAGTTAGAAGGTTCTGACCCAGGACACTGCTGAGTTCTGTCCCCAGAGGTGTCTGTGTGTCTGAACACATGAGGAGAGGACACAAGCCCTAGATGAGATGCCTCTCACAGGGCTGGGACACCCAAAAGCCTCCCCTCCAATTACAGTACAGGTGACTGAGGGAGAGTTTCTTTAGGATCCACGTGTAGGAGCAGGACTACTGAATCATAGGTATTCATATACTTAACTTTGCTCAATTCTGATGGATTGCACTAAAGAATTTCACTAGTCTATGCTCCCCAAGAAATGCAAGAGTGTTCCATCCTTAAGAACAAATGTTTGCCCAGCTTTCAAATATTTGCAAGTCTAATGGGTTTAAAAGTGATTGTTTTAATGAGTTCAAAGTGATAGTGTTTTCCAGGTTGCAATCCTTTAATTACTAGGGAGTTTAAACAACTCTACACTCTTTGAAGTTTCTTCTGTAAATTGTCTCTTTGTACCCTTTGCTCATTTTTCTAATGGGGATCTTGGACATTTTCTTGTTCATTTCTTGAACAACTTATTTTTCAGTTATTGTTTTTAGGCATTAGAGATATTTTCTCCCAATCAGGACTGAACAAAATTTTTTACAATAGTGCAACTAAGTTCTTGAATAGTTTATTTTGTCATATAGTATTTGGGGATTTTATTTAACATATCCTTCTTCACCTCTGTATTACAAAGATACCCATTTACACTACCTTCTATTACTTTAAGGAGATGTAACCTTAATTGTATACAATATTCCCATGTCTCTCTCTGAGCTCTGTCTTCTATTTCATTGGGTCCTTTTTTTCATTCAAAATATCATATTGTTTTTATTACTACATCTTCACAGAATGTCCTGTTATCTAGCAGGACAAGTCGCCCTCTTTCACTTCTTTTTCAAAGCCTTTAGAGATTCCAAACAGATTTTATAGTTAAGTTTATCAAGTCCCTCAAAAAAAAAAAAGTCAGCTACAAATGTGTTTGGACTTGCATTAGGTGTGGTGTGGCTTGATTTAGGAAGAAATGTCTCTGGTCACCAGTTCTGGAACATGGATTGCTTCCTATTTTTTCACATCAATTTCTAGGTTCATTACTGGAATTTTAAGTTTTCATCACAGAAATTTCATATAGTTTTAGATTAACCTTACACACTTTGTATTTATTTGTTATCATTGTGAGTAATACCTTACTAGTAATTGTATTTTCTAGTTGCTGGTTTTTTTTTTTTCTGGAATCAAGAAACACTGTTTATTTTTGTTACTTAATCAGGTATCCACCAACATGGCTAAGCCTTCTTGTTATGTTAACAATAGAATCTTGTTGATTCTATTGGCTTTTCTTGAAAAATGATCATATAATTTGTAAACACTGATCTTATATTAAAGTTATTCATGTGTCTGACTCCTTGGAGAAGACAGAATACATGCTTGACCTATTTTTTTTTTTATCACCATGGCACCAAGCAAAGTGAAAAATGTTCAATTAATATTTATCGAATTCTCAAATGAATGATGAGTCATCAAAAGAATGTGGTGAGCATATTGAGGCTGTTCAGAAGTGAAAAATTCATTCAAATTGGGTTGATGTCTGGTAGACTATCATGGGTGTCTGATTGAATCTAATTCAGGCCCCATGTCTTTGGGGACTTATTATCAAAGAGAAAGCACAGTCAAGTCAGCAGACGTAAAGACAATATGGATGAGCAAATGAAGGACAAACGATAACTAAGCAAGTAACGCCATGGTACGCATCAGATCCATGCTGAGCAGCACTGTCCTCGCCAGGTAAGGCCTGCAGTGCCTGAGTCCCTCCAGCTCCACCTCCCTCTTGAGAACCCCATCTGCTGCCACTGTGGTTTTCCATCTCCTCTGACTTTCCTCATGCCCCAGCTCTGACCAGGCACTGCTGATTCACATGCTTCTCCACCACCTCTGGGTGAACAAAGCTGTCAACTTCACCTTCCCCCAAGCTGTAAACGAATGTTTGTTGAATAAGTAAGTTTACTGATATTTCTTCTTTGTCAGACAAGATCAACTGTTTGGGGAACTTTACTTTTCCACATTAAAAATTTAGAAAAGTGTCCAATTGTCGAATGAGAGGACCCCTGGGGCTCATCCAGGCTGTGATTCCCTGCCAGGCTGCACAGGAGGCCTTTGAAATGTGGATGTTCAGGCCTTGCCCAGGCCCATGAAGTAATATCCTGGCAAGCAGGGATGGGAAATGAAGGTGCAGGGGGACATCTAAAGGCTGCCCAGGTGGCTCTAAGGTTCATGCCAATGCTGTCCACTGCACAGATGGAGAAAGCGGGGCTCAAACAGGACAAGAAATCGTTGATGGGCAGCTGGGATGGGGTCACTGGTCCTGACTCCCTGTCCAGTGTTCCTCCTGGCTCACTTGGCACAGGGACAAGGGAACTATCTATGCCACCATGAGCCACAATCTACGCTTCCTCCACAGCTTCTGCCCGCAGAAGGTACAGTACCCAGGAGGCAGAAGGCAAAGCAGCTGAAACCTCAGTCCCCTTGTTCCTTGGGCCTCAGCACACACAGCCAGCATCGAACAATCTGAAACCCATGGATCTCAGGGCCGCAGAGGGGGTTTGGGCATTTACAGAAGCAGCTGTCTCACGTCCCCTATGCAGCCGAGGGCAGGAAAGTGGTAGGGGAGGACCATTGCTCTCCCAGCACGGCAAGGCAAGAGTGCCAGACAAAAGAGGTGTCTGCCAGCCTCCGCCTCCCTTTAACCCAACTGCAGAATGTTTATTTTTAACCAACAACGAAATGAAAGTGCTCTGTGGCTGCTGACCCAGCACTCTCAGTGTGCAGCTGCACAGTGTTGGCTGGGACCAAAACAAAGGCCAGGGTGGCTTCATGAGTCCTCCCACTTTTTATGCTTCGACTGAGTGCGTGAACAAGAAAGCAGGTGGCAGAGGTGAAGTGAAGAGGAGGGAGCATGGCAAGACCGACAGCTGGGCTTTGCATCCAGCTCCACTGACACTGGCTGTGTGACCTACTAAAGCATTCACACCTCTCGGTGCCTGGCTTCTTTATTTGTCAAAGGAGGCGGAGAGGAGTTCTGCCTAAGGCTACTTTCTATATTAAATAATCTAATCTGTGTGAAGTGCTTGGCACCCTAGGTGACCTTGCATATGAACTGTGGCCAGGAGCCCCTCCCTTTTCCGCTCCACTTCCTCTTCTGTCCAAGAATTCAAATCATTCAAACCACAGCCCTCAGGTTGGCTTCCTTCACAGATCCATTCATCTGTCCCAGAGCGGACTGGAGTCTGCCCTGGGCAGGTGCCAGGGTGCTGTGGGTGCGATGGTGAGCAGGACACACGAAACAGGGGAATCTGTCCAGACAAAAGCAGATGGGTGTTGCTCAGCACCCGGCCGAAAGGCAGGTGATAGCTAAAGGGTATGGCTTCTTTTTTGATGTGATACAATGCTCGAAAGCCTGCTGAGGTTGCACATACCTGAATATATTAAAACTATTGAGTTTTACACTTTCAATGGTAAATTGTATGGTATGTGAATTGTATCTCGATAAAACCATTTTCAGTCGTCATTTCAATGGAAGCTTTGGCAGAGTCTTGTGAACAACTGGCTACAGGAAATGACAAAGACGCAGGAGAAATCCCACTGTTATGTAGTGCAGCATCTTGGTCGCTGGAAATTTCCCTGATCGGTGTCAAAACCTCCTCCCTTCCTGGGGTTTGTCCACCTCCTGGGCTCCAGAGTACATAATGGGGCACAGGATGAGAGGGGAGAGTGAGGAACAACCCAGTCCCCCACCCCCACCCCCGCCCACCCCCAATCCCCACCCGAGAGCACAAACACATCTGGGATACACTTCATAACGAAGCCCCTGAAAGGTGATTGCAAGAGGAAGGCTTTAAGAGCAGAATTTCAGCATTTTGAAAGCTGGCTTGAGAAAAGAAATTCGGCTTCACCTCTGAGTATTTAGTGTGCGTATCTCCAGGCCTCTCCATTAGTCAGAGATGTTTTCCAGATTTGGGCAAAATGGCAGGTAGATTTATGAGCCCGAGAGGAATGGAGCCCAAGTGCCGGCGTGTTCCCTGTTTGCTGTCAACAAACAGTCCCAGCTCCCACCCCATCCCTCACTGCTATGCACTGAAGGTCACAGGCGCAGATTTTTAGAAACTTGTTTCTGCTAAAATGTAATTTTAAAAAATGTTCTCGCAAAGCATTTATATCTGTCAAGTCTTTGAAAATTGCTGAGTGCTAATAAAATGGCCAAGATTATGATGGCCCCTCTCCAGGGAAACAGCAGCACGAAAAGCAGAAAAAGCTTCTTACAGACTGGACGTGAGCAGGCATGAAATCCACCCCCACCCCTCTATCCCCAACCCCCGGCATTTTCCAAATTGCAAATATCCTTTTTCTATTGCTGCTGGGAACAAAGCTTAGGCAGTCAAGTGAAGACCATTTCTTCCCGGGAAAACAGCTTTCTGTTGGGTTCTCGTACTATTTCTGCAGACTCCTCCTTTGGCGGAGTGGAAGGCCCCGCAGTCATGGACATCTTCCTGATGCCCTGCCCCCCGCCAGTTCGGACAGAGACTCAGCAGGACACAGAGGAGCAGGCATCCTCGTCCATCCCCCTAGTTTTCTTCCCACATACTTAGGAAGAGGGAGCTAGTCCAGGGCACACACACAGTGAGACTGAGGCCTTGCTTGCAGGCCTGCTCCCCACCTGTTTCCAATCTGACAAATAAAAACAAAAGAAGCAAGTTGCAAGAACGGTCAGTCGTGCTGGTAGGAATGTAATTGGTGCAGCCCCTATGCAAAGCAGTAGTATGGAGGTCCCTCAGAAAAACTAAAACTAGAACTACTATGTGACCCAGCAATCCCACTTTGGAGTGTTTATCTGGAGGAAACAAAAGCATACCCTGGACCTCATGGGTCTGCTCTGAATTCTTGACACCCAGCACTGGACGCAGCCCCTACCACAGGGATAAACCCCTGTGGCTGAGGCCCATGCTGTCCCAGCTGTGACGCAGCTGTGCCCTACTCTCCCCAATGGGTGGCCCTTGGGTGGCAATGATGAGGCCTCAAATTCCCAAAGTGCAAACAGCCCCCCTATCCAGATAGCTGTGTGTCTTGCCTTGCATGGACATTGTGGGTACCTTTAGGAACAGGTCACCCCCAGGAAGGGAGATGGATGCCCTCCCCATGTTGCTACAGGCCATTAAGAAGCTGCCTGCGATCTCCCACTGGGGCCAGCTGGAGGGATGGAGTGTGTCCCTGAGAGGGGACGGGGCCAGGTGAGGCCCTCGCCGAGCACAGCATGGTGCAGCAGGGGAACTGGGGAGAGGACAAGGTCCCAGCTCCCAGCACCCACTCTTGCCTCCCCTGCTGTCTGAGCCTCCCCAAACTGCAGAACGACCCTTCCTCACTTTCATCTCTTCCTTGGGGAGCCAGCCAGTATGAGCTGGTGTCCCGCAGACATGGATGGAGGATGCTTTTCTCTGGGAGAGGAGGCAGCCCTCTAGCATGCCTACCCCGGCCTGGAGGGTTTGGGGTGAGTCAGCACTGAGAGCTCTGTGGTCCAAACCTGTCTGCCACCACCCAAGTTTCACTTGACACAGACCCTGGGTCTTGGCAAGCTGGCCGTCTAGACGCCAGGGCTCTGGCCAAGATGAGCTATGTTTCTAAAAGAGCTTGTGGCTTTCTTGGCAGAGGGGACAGAGAATGGCCTTCCCGCAGCACAGCCAGCCCATAATACTCTGAGGAGCAATGACGCTGCAGGGATTTCCTCCTTGTGAAAGCCCAGTGGCCCTGGATGTCATGCCTTGACTCAGTCCACAGGCAACAAATTGAAGAGGTGAAACCTGAATGGCCACCGAACCCCTGCAGGGACCCTGTCACCCTCCCTCTGGGATTGGTGCCTCGTATGATGGATGGACAGGGAAGTCTGCAAGGAAGCCCTTGGGCTGAAGTCCCTGCCAGCTGAGGGCTTGGCCGCGCCCTCCAAAACACGCACCATGGTGCTTGGGGGAGGAACCCAGTGGGCCTTGCTGCCTCTCATGGCTGCACAGGGGTGACCAGCATTTGCCCGTAGCTGCAAGGGGCACTGGGAACAATCATTCGTAGTAAAGCCTCAGATAAAATTGGGTTTCCATCGGTAAGAAAATGGGTTAACTCTGGACAGACAAACAGCAGCATCTGCCCCAAACATGGAGAGGTCCTTTTGAAGGAAATGGGTGACAAAGTGACCGTAAGGCAGTGGAGGGGCAAGGATGCCCAGGCTCCTGGGCTGGGCAGTGAAAGGGGTGGCGAAGGGTGGGCAGTGGGTGCAGGTTATGCTCTCAGATTGCAAAGGAATGGAGTGAAAGAAGGTTTTAACTTTGCCTTCTTCTAAGAGTAAAGTGTAATCACCCTACAGTGGTGGGAAGGAGCTGGGGGAGATTAAGGGGTGGGGAAGTGGTAAATCGATGAATAACATCCCAAGGACAGAGTCCTGTGGGGCCAACCTCCCGGAGAACATCAGGGGACAAGGCCTGGAGAGCAGACAGGGCCATCTCCTGGGGACAAGGGTGTAGGGGGGTGGGGAGGACCAGGGTTTTGCCTGAGGCAGGGGGGAGTGCTGTCGATTGGCCCTGGAGCCAGGCTCTCTTCTTTCCCCCTCGCTGGGAGCCTGGCTGAGGCACCTTCTCCACCCTGTGTCTACACGTTTCCACTAGCCCTAGCCCTCTCCCTTTCGTCTCCCGACCCTGTCCCCAGAGTCATAATGAGGCACATGAGTGTGGGGCCCCGGAGCAATGGGACGATTTTCCTGGTCTTCATTGATCCACCCGCCCCACCTGCTTCTCCTGGGGAGCCAGTGGAGCATTGCAGCTGGCACCTCCTGCCTGCTCCCTGTCACACTGAATGAATCGGGAATTGGTTGGTACCTTCCGTTTGGCTCATTGATCTAAATGAACATCCTGACGCCTGGCTGCTCGATGGTCTCCTGGTTTTTCACGTGAGTCTAGGGATCTCTGACCACCGAATACAGCTGCTGATGCTGGAGAGAAACTGGCCAGGATCCAGATGCAGAAGGGAGCATCGGGGCCACAGTTGACTGCCCTCCAGGCTGAGCCAAGGTAAAGGCTCCCAGGATCTCTGGGAAAAGTCACCCTTGCTGCCAGCCCTGGAGGCCTCACCACTGGACACTCTCACAGCCACAATTTAACTCACCCGCTGGGAACAAGGGTGACTGTCCTCTCACACTCTAGATTGTGGGCAGTGGAAGGCCTCCTGGACCAGCTCTATGTTCCATTACTGCATGTCAGCGGGGACTTCTTCAAAGAGTATTTACGCAGCACACACTCTGGACCTCATCTACAACAAGCTCTTGGGACCAGAAAGACAAAACCAAAACAGTGTCAAGGAGGTTGGTGACAGCTGTGTGATGGCCCGTGCAGACTCTGTACCTAGAGTCCAGAGCAGCACAGACAAAAAGGTGTATTTGCTCAAGATGGAGAGATGCAGATTGTCTGAAAGAACTTACAGCATTGTAGTTCAAGGACCTCTTAGTCTTTCAAATATACTCTTTGAATCAAGAGGGCCTGTCAATCTTGGAAGGGAGATTTGGAAACTCTTGTTCCCACAAGACTTGTAAACAGTGCATTTGTTCCTGTGATTCTCAAATATGGTAGTTCTGCTAAGTAAGGTTTCTTTTCCATTTTTCTCTACTTTAAAAAACAAAACTGGACCTCAGATGCACAGAATCGGGCCTGCGTATCATCCTAAATGCAGGTAACAATATCATCACTGGTACATATAGGGCCCTCTGTATTAGGTACATGTATTTCTCTGTCTGTATCTTACAATGAATACTCTTGAGTTCACCAGCCAACACTGCTGATAATGATACCTTCACATGCACCTTTCCATTATCACTTTGCCTCTTCCCCCAGAGACAACTGGTATCTTAAATTTGGAGTTAGGGTTAGGTTATTGTACATCTTTGGATATTAACTTTTGCATGTCAATCTTATATCCAGCTATCTTGCTAAACACGTTTTCTTCTTAATGACTATAGACTTGTGTTATCTATGTAAATAATCATATTATCTGCAAATAAAGACAAATTTCTCTCATTTTCTAGCATATCTTTTCTCCATATGTAATGTCAAAAAAAAAAGCAGAGATATGGGACATTCTTGTATTGTTGCTGATATTAAACTGGTGCTTCCAATGTTTCATCAGTAGGATAATTTTTGTTATTTTCAGGTAGACTTTATCTGGTTAAGAACATTTACTATTATTACTCATGCTTTAATAAGAAAGTTTTATTTTTAATCAGAAATGGTTACCTTTATCAGATGCTTTTTCTACATCTACTAAGATGTTTTTCTCTTTCAAAGTAATGTCAATTTTCAGATTTTCTAATATTAAATCTTCCTTATATTTCTAGGCAGTTCTTAGATGTGGGTTATCATCATTTTCCCACCCTCTGGCATTCAGTTTGCTACTATTTTGTCTTCATAAGTAATATGGGCCTGCAATTTGGTTCTCTTAACATTTTAATGTGTTTTTTTTTTAATTGATTTTAGAGAGAAGGAAGGGAGACGGATAGATAGGTAGACAGATAGAAACATCAATGAGAGAGAACCATTGATTGGCTGCCTCCTCCATGACCCTACTGGGGATTGAGCCTACAACCCAGTCATATGCCCTGACCAGGAATTGAACTGGTGACCTCCTGGTTCATGGGTCAATACTCAACCACTGAGCCACATCTATAGGGGAGCAATTTGGTACTCTTGTATTATCCTGGTTTTGTTTGAGTTTCATTCCAATCTCTCAAAATGAGCAAAGAATAAGTCTCCCAATTAAATTACTTTATGTCTCCACTGGTTGATTTACTCAAGTTAACCTGGCCATCTCAGTAAGCAAGATGGGAAGGCGTTCAAAAAGAAACAAAAGGGGCATTTCATAAGTTATTAAAATATAAACAAGCACCCATTTTATGGACTCCTATTTCAGTATACTTCAACCCTGGCTGAAAATTAGAATCACCTGAAGAGCTTTTTAAAAAAGTGCTTATGACAGGAACACCCAGGCCAATTAAATTTGAATCTCCGGGGTTGGGCCCAGCCATTGTATTTATTAAAAGCCCCCTGAGTGCGTCTAATCTTTAGCCAAGATTAGAAAGCCTGGCACACAAGAATCTGAATTTTCTTTTCCATGAAGCAGTCTCACAGATCTTCATCTTATTAATGGACCAGTCTGTCAATTTATCAACCAGTAAGTGTTTGCTTACTGCTGACTTATTCCTGCATGGTAGCAATAGTGCTGATCACAGCAAAAACAACCCAGACACTCAACAATATGCAATCCAATGAACTATGGCTCATTTATTCAATGAAATCTAGGCAGCCACCAAAAAAAAAAAAAAAAAAAAGTTCAGCAATGATGTTAGTGATCTAGAGCTGATGCAGATGACAAAACAGTAGGTGCTGATTATAACATTTCATAAAATGTTTAGATACAGAACAAAGTTGCATGGGTAAGCAACAGATAACCATGTTCATTGTTGTGTGTTCAAAGTAGGAATTGTTTTTAATTTGCTTTTATAGGTTCTCCTTCCCCAGACTATTTGAAATGCATAGAAATTTCTAATGGGGGAAAAAAAAAAAAGAAAAGCAAAAACTGTTAAATAGTAGCTTGTTTTATTTAAGCTACTAATTGTTTACAAAAACAAATTTGCTCATTTTCGCTTCATGTGGGGGAACAGGGGTTTTTCTTTGGACTTGAACAGATATCAAGAACTGAATTGAGTCAAACTGGCATTGAAGTCGACATAAACCTGGGAATTCAGGAGCAGCCCTTCTCTGGACTCCTATCTCTGTCTCTCTGAGGACCTGCTCCTGCCTCCATCTCCCCAGAAGTCCATAGTATTCCGTGGAGGGCCTCAGACATTAGTCATGACCACGTGATCTTTTGAAGCCAGTGCGGTCCCTTTAGGCAAGTTGAGAAAACTCCCCAAGCCTTAGTTTGTCCTTTGTAAACAGAGACATAATAGAAAGACCTCAAATATTTGAGAATGAAATTTCTACCTACTGCCTCAAAAAACGCTCAGCAAAGATTCACTATCAAACATTGTTATGAATTGTTGAAGATGTGCAGTTAAACCTCACTTTTCCCAGTGGGAAGAGGGGAGCAAGGACACTCTGGGAGGGCACATCAGCAGGCACCACTGTTGGCCATCCAGGAGAGCTGGTGAGGAGGGAGGATCAAGTTCAGTGGAGACGTGGCTGCTGGGAGGATGTGCTCCTGGACATCATACAGAGGAGCTGGATGTGGAAGGACCAGGACCCAGAGCCCTTCCTGAGCATGAGGCTGGGAAGGGCAGTGGCCAACCCTCCCCCTTTGCCATCACTGATCTGGTACCACAAGCCTGGATTTTACAGCCTTGGCCTTGAGGAGACACAGAGGCTGGACTCATTGACATAAACCAGGATAGGTGCAACTTCCTCATGGGCTTGGTATCCCATCGTAGTCACAGGTTCTGATGGCCATCCTGGGAGGGGATTATAAAGGGCATGCTCACTAGGGAATGGGAATTTGAGGGAGGTCACTTTAGAACTCTGCCTACCTGTGTATGTTACCAAGTCCCACTAAATTGAACTTAACCTTCAATAGCCAACGGATGCCCACTGAGGTCTCCGTTTGGCTTGTAGAGTCTCCTGGGAAAGAGGTTTCACTGTGGAACAGAAAAAAAGGAATAAAAATGGGGCTTTAACCTTCCAAGGGGCCTGCCTGCTTTGAAGACGTCGGGAATAATTTGCAAGACACAGGTGACAGTCTGTTTGTTGCTTTATTGTCTCTGTATCTATCTTTTTGTTCATCAGTTAATAATGTTCTTTATTATCCATATAAGCATAACCAATTGGCGCAAAACTCTGGGGAGGGAGGGCAAGTCTGGGAGTGTGTGTGTGTGTGTGTGTGTGTGTGTGTGTGTGGTAGGGGGGAATTGGTAAGATTTGTACACATATAATACCTTAAAAAAAAAAAAAAAAGACACAGGTGACTGGGCTGGGCCAGTGCTGCCACTCCATCACCCTGGGAAAGGCGGCCCCTGGTGGTTTTCAATTAGCTGTGCTTGCTGGTTTAATAGTCTGGCTTCAGCTGTTGCCTAGACTTGAAAGGAAAAAACTGGGTCAAACAAATGATTTTGAGAATCCGGAGCGGTTAGTTTTTCCGCTGATCATCCTATCTGTGCCTGGGCACTGTTGGTGCTTGGAGGATGGGTGGACAGCAGTCTGCACCCAGGCTGCTGATGACAACCACTGGGGACCTTGAAGAACCCCCTGTGCCTGGGCCCCACCCACCCACCCAGACCAGGCAGGTTCTCTAGGCGAGGGCCCCAGGGTGTTCTCAGATAATTCAAATGGGTGGCCGGGGTGGAGAACCATTGGGCTGGATAATCATTTGGGGAACAACTTCTAATAAGATGAAAATTAGGATTCTAGCTGGTTTAGTTGCAGGGATATGTAGTTTATTAGAGCAAGAAGTAGAGCCCTGCAGGGGGTGGGAATGCAGCCTGGAAAGAAATTGGTTCCGTGCAAGGGGGGAGGAAATGGCTTGTTTCAGCACAGTTATTCCCAGTCATTCCATGGGGGTCTACGGAGCTTCCCAAGTGCAGGCAGTAGAGACACAGCCAGTTGTGCACAAGATTGACAGGGCCTCCTGGAGCTGGCAGTCCCCCGGGAACACACAGTAGTGACATGATGTGTCCTTAAAGCTGCTGAGATCCTGACCTTAAAAAAAAAAAAAAAAAAAAAACAAACACTGGAACACAACAGTACTCAACTCTGAGTCTTGCACTTTCTAGGTGAGAAAATTCGAACATAGTGTGTTAAGAGAAAGTGGTGCATCTTTTCTCTGAGAAATTTATGAATGAAGTGATAGAATGACTTGGATTTGCTTTAAAACAATCTGGAGTGTGTGTGTGTAGGGTAGGGGGGAGGAGGGGGGGGAGGGCAGTGTTACTTATTGGAGTTGGGTGATGGTTGTGTGAGGAGGGTTCATTGTACAGTTTTCCCACTTTTGTATGTTTGAAATGTTTTATAATAAAACATTTAAATTAAATGTATAAAACAAGAGACAAAAGAAAATGTTTGTTTTGATAATAACATAAAAAATGTTTTCAAGCTGAGTTCAAAGCTGTCTTTCAAAGAGTATCTAGAAATGCACTACAGCAAAGGCCTGTCTCTCCTGGTCAGTCACCTGGTGACAGAGCTTCAGCTGCTGCCAGAGTCAGTGTGAGGGTTCTCTGCTGTGGGTGGCACCCAGGGCAATGGCTCCAAAGGCACATGACAACGGAGAGGCTGGGGGGAAGAAATGCCTAGATTACAAGGTCCTCCAAGTTGCTTGGGCACTCAGATGCTGTGATGGGGAGGTGGGGCACTTAGTGGACGCAGTTTAAAGCATTCCAGATGTCTGCAAGTACTTCTCAAACCACCTCACCCCTTCCCAGACCAGTCCTCGTGGGGCTGCTGTGTTTTCACATGACGGAAAGCACAGATGAAGTGAGCTCAAGTCTCTAGTCTTTTCTATAAGGACACTAACCCATCATGGGGCTTCACCCTCCTAACCTAATCACTCTCCAAGTTCTTATCTCCAGATACCATCACATTGGGGATTATGGTTTCAACATATAATTCTGGGATGACATAGACATTCAGTCTTCAGCAGCATTATTTTAATGTGTCTATTTTTAACAAGTAATACATGCAACAGAACAAAATTTAAAGGTATACAACAAATTCCGCTCCAATTTCTGTCCTCCAGATGCCCAATTTCCTTCCTAGAGACAACAACGGTGACAAATTCTGGGTATCTCTCCTCCCAGAGGTATACATGTCAAAATGGAAATGCTGAAAGGACATCCGGGCCATTCTTTACTTTGCCTTTTTGCACAATGTATACTTAAGATACATACCAGTAAATACAGAGCTGCCTTATTCTCTTAGCCATTACATAGTAATAGTCCATCATGGACACATGATCATCTCATTCATCAACTTCCTGTTAGCCAGTGGTTTCCAATCCTTTGCTCTTGCCATTCTGGCGTATTTTAACTTGCACACTCACCCAAATATGTGTTGTATAAGTTCCTGGGAATATAATTCCCAAGTGAAGAATCTGAGCACTTTAAATTTGACGGGGATTGTCAAGCTGTCATCCAGAAGTAATCACTATGGACCCCACCAGCAATGTGCGAAGGAGCCTTGCCAATACTGTGCTGCAGAGAAAAGGATGAATTGTATCTCGCTGCTTACATTTGCATTCTCTTATGAGGTTGAGCATAATTCACATTTATTGGCTGCTGGTATTTGCATATTTTTCCCATTTCTCTGCTTGTTGGTCTTTCCCTTTCTGATTTGAAGGCACTGTATTTATCAGAGAACTGAACCTTTGGATTTGACAAGCCTTTCAATTTGTCTATTGTCTTGACTATTTTATAGGGTGCTTTTTTTTTCCATACAGGAGATTTTTTACGTAGCTGCATTTATGAATCTTTTCTTTTGTGTTCTGGATTTGGGGTCATATTCTTAAAAGCCTTCCCCAATCCAAAACTGTAAAAATTAGCTGAGTTTAAATCCCATACACACACACACACACACACACACACACACACACACACACACACATGCACACTGTATTCAATGTAACTTCACTGTAGTTGTGTTGCTTAGTATTCACTGATGGAACTACCGATCTTCTGAGCTGGAAGGGACATCAAAGAGCACTATATAGAGCTTCTTGTTTTAGTGGGAAAGAACAGAGAAGAGACCCTTTAAGTGACTGTGATCACCTGATTTCACATAGCCAGCTGGCCATGTGGCTACGTGCGCACAGGGCACCGGGAAGCCACCCTGTGTCCTTGGAATTTTGCCCAGCCCCACATCACCTCCATGCCTGCTATCTCTGTAAACCCAGAAGCAGAGCTGAACTGTGGCTTCCACTTGATCATATTCACGTACAGCTTCTAGTTGAAACTCAATTGATTTTAAAATAATACAATGCCTTACGTTGTGCGGGTTGGCAGGAATTCTGAGATACAAATACAGTCCCGGAAAGTAGAGAAATGCTTTTCCTGCCAATTCTTTTTCAGGGGAATTTTTTTTAAAAAACAAGGTTTTTGAGAAAGCTCATCCTGGATGTAGATTCCCCTGGGAGAGTGGCACAGATAACAAACAGGATTAAGAGTTTAGAGAGGAGGGGTCGCTCTGTGCCACCCCTGGGGGAGAACCCAGCGGAAGACACCTGGGCCCCTGACCAGTTGGAAGGTGGCTGCTTTGCTGACATGCTTTTCTTTCCTCGTCTATAAAATGGAGTGATTCATTCCCATCCCATCGGGACAATTCACTTCTTTTTAAATATATATATATATATATATATATATATATATATATATATATATATATATATAGTATTGATTTTTTACAGAGGAAGGGAGAGGGACAGAGAGTTAGAAAAATCAACCAGCTGCCTCTTGCACACCCCTTACTGGGGATGTGCCCAAAACCAAGATACATGCCTTTGACCGGAATCGAACCTGGGATCTTTCAGTCCGCAGGCTAACGCTCTATCCACCGAGCCAAACTGGTTTCGGCAACAAGTCACTTCTTAATGCCTTTATATCAAAGAGCCATGCTCTCTAACCTGCTGGTCTATCTCAAATAAACTCATAAGACCTGCTGTGCACACTGAAAGTCCTGGGGCCGAGTCAGGGAATGAGCACAGGGCCCCAGCTCCAGTTAAGGGAAGGCAAAGCCACCACCAAATGGGAGCCGCTGTTGTGAATCAGGTGGTGGGAGGTCAGGCCTTGGAGAGAGGCATTGTTGGAGAGATGCATTGTATTCTCCCTGACTTCTCCCACCAGGCAAAGATGAAAATAGGAAGGCTGGCTGGAAGGGGAACAGTATGTGGGGAAGGGGAGGGTTTGTTCAGAGGGTCTGATCTGTTATTTACTACCATACCCTAGGATGCCTTGTGGCCTGTGGCTGGAGTTAGTCCCGAACAAGAACATGCACCTGTATAACCTTCTAAACTAAGGGTGCATAGTCCCCACCACCCCTGTGTATCTCACCTTCCCAGGCACCTGAGGCTCACTCTAGTCATCTCTGAAGAAGCATCATGTACCATCCCTCCTCCAACCCCAGGCATAGGGAACCAATGAGCTTGTGGCTCACTTGGCATTTCCTTCACTTGTCAAGCAGTAGCCCAAGGCACCTGGTACACAGGTTCCTCCTCCAATCCAGCCCACCCTGTTGCAGCTCCACTGAGTGGCCAGCCAAGGAAAGCCCACAGCTGCGGGATCTGGGGGAACAGGGCCAGGATCCTCACAGAGAGGCCTCAGCCAGCTGGGTCTCTCTCGCACGCTCACCTACTAGGTCCAGGTACCTCTACAGCTCCAGGGGATAGGTACACTGTTTGTCCCAGAGACTTGGGTTCAAAGCCACACCAGTGTTTGCTCTGGGTGCACACACTCCATTCAGTTCTTCCAGGGGACAAAGCAAGAGAGGTGGTCAGCGGGCTCAGGGCCATCTAAGACCCACCCGGTCTACGTGCAAGACCCCAGCTGGCCTTCCTGTCCTCCAGCTCCAGGTGTTCTCCAGACCTTGTAAAACCCTTTCCACGAAAATCAGCATCGCTCCCCAACCCTCACCTCCTAGAGCTGTGGGTCCACTCCTTGTGTGGGTAGGGGTGGGGTGGGGTGAGGTGGCCCAGGTCAGAAAGAGCGTCTTCTACATACCTCCACCTGCTAGGATTCCCATGAGCTTAATTTTCTGCCGTTAACGTTTTTGAAAACGTTTTTAATGTCATCTTCAACATGTAAAATTCATAATCATCATCTGAGAAAGTAAGCTTTCTAAACCAGGCCCCCACCAGGCTCACAGGGAGTGCCCTCCCCACTCCAGCGTTATCCTTGGGAGGCGGGAGAAAAAACCAGTGAGGGCCAGCCCTGAGCAAACCCACTAGCTTTACTTAGAGCTTTTCTCTGGAGCTGGACAGTTCCCCAGAGAAGCGACTTTCAGTTACTCCTCCGATTTCCAAACATTCTGGGAGCCAAGGGCAGGGTGTGGATAGTCCTGACCTGAGACAAGTTAACCCCTGTGTGGCACCCAGGCCCTCCACCATGCTCAGCGCCCCCAGTCTGGGAGCTCAGATGAGGGAGACCTAGGATCCAGCTTCTTCTCAAACCACCTCAATCAATCCTGACTCACCAGGTCTGCGCCTTTTAGGAATTCTGTGGAGCACAATGGAGTGCTTCTCCACTGTTCTCACCACTGGCTTAGGGTTTTGCTCCCCTGGTTCTATGATTACCACCTGCCCCTTTGCCTTACAGCTTTCAAAGAACCGTTGCTTCTGTAACCCCCTTCCCTCTGTTGTTAAAACATCGTTACTGTCGTTTAACGAGGGATTGAGAGGCTGTGGCATTAGATGCATGGATTCAATCCATCTCAACCCAGACAGGCCCTCCTTGTTATCCTCCCATTGAGAAAAGTTCCTAAAGGTACACTTGATAAAAAAGCTTAAAGCCTTTAAATAGCCTTAATTTTAAAAGAAGAAAACATGCATGCACATATCACGTTTGTTCCTATGGAGGTTCAAAGATTTCCAGAAAACTTGAAAAGCTGCTACAATCATGAAAATGAAATCACTAAAAAGCAGCTGTTGCAATACAACTGTCCATTGGAGGGAGGTGTCCTGGGCCAGAGACCCCTTGCCACTGAACTCTGGGCTCTGCTCCTGCTGGTCAAGACCTTATAAAATTGAAATCCTGTCTTTGTTACTTACTCTGTGAGGTCTGGTTAGTTGTTCAATGCTGCTTCGCTTTTCTTATCTTTGTTGCTGTTATTGTTAACTAGAGGTCTAGTGCACAAAATTCATGCGGGGACAGGGGGGCTCTCAGCCCAGCTTGCACCCTCTCCAATCAGGACCCCTCGGGGGGTGTTCTACTGCCAGTTTAGGCCCAATCCTGGGGATTGGGCCTAAAGCAGCAGTTGGACATCCCTCTCACAATCCTGAACTGCTGGCTCCTAATCACTCACCTGCCTGCTGGCCTGGTCACTCCTAACTGCCCCCTCCCACCAACCTAATTGCCTCCAACTGCACTTCCTGCCGACCTGGTTGCCCCCAACTGCACCCTCACTGCAGGCCTAGTTGGCCCTAACTGCCCTCCCTGCTGGCCTGGTCACCCCCAACTGCACCATCCCCTGCTAGCCTAATTGCCCCCAACTGCACCTCCTGACAATTTGGTCTCCCCCAAATGCACACTCCCCGCTAGCCTGGTTGCCCCTCATAGCCTTCCTGCAGACCTGGCCGCCCCACACAGTCTGCTGTTTGGTTGTCCCTCACTAACCCCCCTGCCGGCCTAGTTGTGGGCAGCCATCTTGTGACACTGTGAGGATTAATTTGCATATTACCTATTTATTATATAGAATTTGAGGATACTCTTTTCCATTGATTTTTAGGGGGGAGGGGAGAGAAACATTGATTTAAGAAACACCAATTGGTTGCCTCCCACATGCACCCCAACCAGGCCAGGATCTATCAAACCTGCAACCAAGGTTATGTGCTCTCAAACCTGAGAACCTTCAATTTTCTGGTTGATGCTCTAACCGAGACAAACCAGCGAGGGCTCTTTTGTTATCTTTAAGTAGGGGTAGTAATGACTGCCCACTCCTCAATTGGGATTTTGGATTAAATGAGTCATGTCAGTTATCCATTTATAGTCTCCCAACACCAAGGTCTGGCTGCACCAATCATTCTGGGAGCCAAGATTCATTCCTCATTACCCTCTCTGCCAAAATGGATCAGGGCTCTTGAACTATCTTTTGCCAACTGGCACCATGTTAAGCTTCATTGGTAGAAGGCACTAGAGTAGGGGTGTCGAACTCAATCAGAGAAGGGGCCAAAATCTAAAATCCAGCCTAAATCGCGGGCCGAATGGTTTACTGAACAGTCATAAACTGTCATTGTGATGGAAACGCAGCGGAGTGCAGTGATGACAGCGCGGTGCGGGCCACATTGCAAGGCCTGGCGGGACGGATTTGGCCCGCGGGCCTTGTATTTGACACATGTGCAGAGTCATCGTGGGAAGGCGTGGTTTTTCTTGGTTCTAGTGCCCATTACTTGGGCTACTCCAATGTATGCAGCTTCCTGATGCTGGCCAGCCACACGCAGGCGCCAGCAGCCACCCCATGCCTCCTTGATGCTCTTGTAGCGGGTTGCCTCTGCTGAGATACTTCTCCATAAAAGATCCCCAGCACCCTACAGACTGGATTTCCAGCAAGTTCATTCCACAGACACACACAGTAACATCTCGGCCATTCACTGAGTTGTGTTCACACTCACCCAACACATCCCAGGGTTTGGGGTGCTCTATTGCAGCCCTGGGGGTCATAATTTCCATCTGTCATGCCTACATTCTTCAGCATTGTTTACTTTTCATTAGCCAATCTGTTACTCCAACCCCACCCCATTTCCCAGGACAAGGAGCTCTCTGCACCAGACCCGGCTATCCGAGGCCAACCGAGGCACCAAGGCACTGCTGACTTAGAGGCGTTAACTCAATCCCACAGATGGTAGTTTTGCCCCAGTGGCTCCTCAGCCAAGCACATACACAAATGTCTGAACTCTAGTTTTGATATGTCAGGTCTTACACCAACCATGTCAAACTCAAAGGCTAACAAGAGCCAAATAAACAAGGTTTAAGTTTATATGGGCTGCAAAAAAACAAAAGCTTCAATTTTCATGGAAATTTAGGTTTATTTCAGTAGAGACATGCTGAATACAAAGGGCTGAAATGAGTAATTGTTAACGTAAAATAATAGCATTTTAATAAAAATTAGTTTTTCTTGAACATAACACACTGAATTAATAACACACAAATTAATAAGCATTAACGCAAATAAATCTTTCTTATCCACTGAAAGTGAAGTATTTCCTGTTGCGCACACCAAACAAGTTAGTCTAAGATAATTACGTGGCAATCAGTTGCTAAAATATTCGCTGCTAGTATTAGTGGAGAGAAATGGCACCTGCGCATGGGCGCCTAAGGGAAATGACTGCAATATGATTATAGTAATCAGTCATTAGCGAATGTTGTAGTTCGTTATTAATAATGTATAACAGGATATTGTAAAAATTAAATTACAAAATTTTTATTAAAACTTTTCTTATATACCATATTATTGGCTGGGTCACAATAATATTCGTTTTGTCTTACACCAAAGTCTTGGCCATTTTGAGTTTTTTATGTATGGTGTAAAAGATTGTTTCATTCTTCTGCATGTGGCTATCCAGTTTTCCGAGCACAATTGAGAAGGCTTTTCCCATGGTATATTCTTGGCTTCTTTGTTGAAAATTGGCCATACGGGCGTGGATGCATCCCTGGGTTCTCTAACTATACTATTGATCTATGTGTCTGTTTTGATGTCAATAGCATACTGATTTACAATAGCTTTCCAAAAGGAATATAGTTTGAAATCAGGAAATATGATGCCTCTAGCTTTACTTGTTTTCAAGATTACTTTGGCTATTATGAGTCTGGGGTTTCAAAATTTAAAAATGTATTTTCTATTTCTGTGAAAACAACTGTTTATAGGTATTGCATTAAATCTGTAGATCATATTGGGTAGCATTTTAACAATATTAATTCTTCCAATCTATGAGTACGGAATATCTTCCCATGTATTTGTCTTCAATGTGTGTCTTCCATGTCTGATATTTTTAGTATATAGACAATTCATGTAAGCTATTTAAGAAGTTGTTATTATTTTAGGTGTAAAGTTAGTGAGGTTGTTTTCATTTTTTTCATGTATTTTTATTGATTTCAGAGAGGAAGGGAGAGGGGAATAGAAACATTAATGATGAGAGAGAATCGATAGGCTGCCTCCAGCACACCCCATACTGGGGATCAAACCTGAAACCCAGGCATGTGCCGTGACCGGGAATCAAACCCTGACCTCCTGGTCCATGCTCAACCACTGAGCCCCTGCTGGCCAGGCAGTGAGGTTATTTTTTTTTAAAAGGTCACTTTCTATTGCAATTTACTCTAAAATAGTACAAGTAGGTGGGATGGGGAAATAAGGAGAGGTATTAATGAAACAAGATTGTGTTAATAAGTGTGACAGCTAGGTGAAAGGAACATGGTTTCACACACTACTTTTTTTTTTTTTGAAAATTTGTAACTGTCTGTCATGATCAGCCGTGTCCCAGCCCCCACAACTCTGCCTGACACACAGCAGGAATGTAATAAGTGTTCAACTGAAACAGTCTTGCAGCCTGAATCATATCGCCTACAGGCTCTCTAAGCACAGAGCCCGAGTTCTGGGCAAATTTCTCAAATTGCTACCAGTAAGTGAACCTTGATCTAACAAGATGTCTCACTGTAGCTGCAGCACTAATACTGCCCTCTGGAGGATAAAAGACAAACCACAGGGAAACCCTTCCAAGTTTGTTCCTTCTGCCTCATGAATGTTAAAACAAGCCATACACACATACACATTTATCATTAACTCTTTATTTAAATGTTCCAAGGATCCCAAACACCATTTAAAAATTAAAAGTGCAAAGCACTCCATCGACAAAAGCACGAGTATCACAATTCATGATACAGCTTTTACTCCAACAGTTTATTTTACCTTTTATTACAAAGGCACAGAAGTTATCTGAGACCTCAGATATTTACCTCACTGCATGTTAATGTTGCACTGCTACGGTGCAACTTAATATAATTATTATAAAGCTCATGATGCAGTTTTCCATCAACTCATAGGAGATATAGACTCTTTCTATAAATAATTAAAAGAAAGACTGGACTTAAAAGCAATATAGGCACAACAAAGGGGACCTGAAAATTTCTGTAAGAGCAGTTATGTTTCTCGGTGGAAATTAAGACTTAACTGTGAAACTCTACTACCTGCAACAGGTAAACTGGACCCAGTTTGCCAAAGAACAAAGTAAAGTGAGCAATTAATTTCTAACAAACTAAAAAAATATTTTTTAGTAAACTCCTTATGAAAGCAGTACTGAGATCATTCATAGATGCTTCCATCATTCCATCAGTTTCCAGTCTTTAAAAATATGTACTTTGCAGGTCCAAAGTTCTGGATTTGGTTGTAGACACCAAGGTGGAGGTCCCGTGGTCGCCTCACCGGGACACAGTGGCCCCCCCGACTGAGTCACTGCCTGTGCTGGTGGCGTCTGGACTGGCAGTCTGTTCTGTTTTCTGGTCGGCACTCACCTCCTCATCTTCAAGAGGTCCAGAGCTGGCTGCACTCTCGTCCGTCAGAGCAGTCCCCTCTTTCCTCTTTTCTGCCAACACCTCCAGCCCCATCATCCTGAGATAATGCAGCCTTTCATTCTTGGGCACAAAAGTTCGAATTGATGTCTTTCCCCGCCATCCACACAACACAATGGGACACTGCAGGGTATCTGGTTTCCTACAAACAAAATGGCTTCATGTAAGTATTAAGTCTTTCATCATTGCCTCCAGAGGTTTAATATGCAGTCTCTCAAAAAAATTATACCACTAAACCACTGGGAAGGCATTTCAGTCTGTGATCCTATGGATTTTCTCAAAGATCAGCTTCCTCCCTCCTACCCTGAATATCATCAAACACTCAAATTGGCCAGTTTTTCCTTCACTAGGTGGGGTGCTTTTGCTCTCTGTCCCATTCCTGGAAAGTGCTGACAATTTGGGACCTACTCCACTAAGCATTTCTGTCAAGCTCCAGTGGTTACACAAAAGCAGGGTTGGTCCCCTGTGAGCCACTGGGGAACCCCCATGCCCCACCCTAGAACAGCACTGATGCTTAACAGGTAACCCAGGCACTGAACCAATGGAAGAGAGGGCAGAACATAATCTCTTTTAATTGTTCAATCTTTCCATTTATTCTGTTTAAGACAGAAATTAGGATTAGGTTCCTAAAACACACAGAACACATACTATGCATTTTATTATCTAAATAAAAATGTTTGGCCTGAGCTGAACATTATATAGAAAATATTTTCATGATGATATAATACAAGAATGTAGTAGTTCAGTTCTAAATTTTCCCTATATTGTTTTAAGGAACATTCATAAAAGGCTTCTTTCTAAGCACAACCACAACTCCCCAACCATAACACCAAAGCCCAATGGCAAGAATATCCCCACTTACGTAGGATCAGGCTCGTACTTCAAGACGACGCTCCCCTTGACTGGAAGAGAAAGAGACAAGCATTGGCCAAGCTTCCTACAGTGGACACCTCTGTTTATATGGAAAGAGAACAAGAAATAATCTACACTTTGGGGTCTCCCGGATCTCAATGAAGGACTTTTCTTCTAAAAACATGAAGGCATCGGCCAACTAAGCACCAAGTAGGGCCATCAGAACAACATGGTTCAGGACAATGTGGGAGAGGACCAAGACAGACCATCGGGATTTAGGTGAAGCTACTTAGAAAGTCTCAGACACAGGGAGGTGGGACTAACTACTGGTTAATTCTCAAAGTTCAAGGTTAGATAAAAGCTCCAACTCCCAGAAACAGCATGAAACACATAAAAATTATCAAAAATTATACTTCAATAATCTACAGGATTAAAAAAGTACAAATGTGCCGAAACCGGTTTGGCTCAGTGGTAGAGCGTCGGTCTGCGGACTGAAAGGTCCCGGGTTCGATTCCGGTCAAGGGCATGTACATTGGCTGCGGGCACATCCCTGGGATGTGCAGGAGGCGGCTGGTCGATGTTTCTCTTTCATTGACGTTTCTGGCTCTCTATCTCTCTCCCTTCCTCTCTGTAAAAAAATCAATAAAATAAAAAATAAAGTACAAATGGCTCCTCTATCCTCTAAAATAATCTCTACTCTAAATTGAGGTTATGCCTGAGGAGATAAGAGGATTCGGACTCAACACAGCATGTGCTATGTTCTCTAGGACTCCAGTCTTAAATGTAAAGCAAACTATGACCTCAATAACCCATTTGTTCAAGTTTTCATCAAATTGAGCCAGAAATATTGAACACATAAAAGTTAGTAAAAGTGAAGGTGAAGGGATTAGAAACCCCTCACCCCACCCAAAAACAACTCACAGACAACAGTATGGTGATTACCACAGGGAAGGGGAATGGGGGGAGGTAGAAGAGGGTAAAGGGGCCTAGAAATGGTGATGGAAGGAGCCTTGACTTGGGGGTGATGAACACACAATACACAGATGTATAGAATTGTATACTTGAAACCTACATAATTTTATTAACCAATTCACCCCAATAAATTCAACTAAAAATTAGTAAGAGTAGAATTATTTTTATTCTTAAGTAAAAATATCACTCAAGTGATCTAAGTGGAGGTTTCAGAAATATAAAATCAACAGTGTTACAAAAATCTGTTTTGGGTGAGAATCTATTTTGGCTGGCTAGCAACGCCATAGCAAGATTGCATATTCTGCTTTAATAGGATTGATAAAAATGCATTCTTCGCTGTCACATGGGTACCTTTCCTGGTGGGCAGTGACATGGAGCTCCAGCTGGTGGGCTGGCCAGGCCCTAATAACTGCACACCAATGGCAGCTAGGAGATGCAGGGTCTCCCAGAGTCAGAGGAAGGAGAACAGCCTTAAGGTGCTCTTTTTTTTACAAAATATATTTTATTGATTTTGTACAGAGAGGAATGGAGAGAGATAGAGAATTAGAAACATCAATGAGAGTGAGTCATCGATCAGCTGCCTGTTGCACACCCCCTACTGAGGATATGCCCGCAACCAAGGTACATGCCCTTCACTGGAATCGAACCCGGGTCCCTTCAGTCCCCAAGCCGACGCTCTATCCATTGAGCCAAACGGGTTTTCGGCCCTAAGGTGTTCTTGACCGTAAATACAGTGAGACCAATTATGTTTCCATAAAACCCTCTGGAAACCAACAGTCAGTAAAAGACAGTCACAATGTACTGAATATAAGACTAAGATTCAACAAGAGGAAACTCCCACAGCTGTACTGTCTTTATATAAGGACTAGTGAGGCCTCCACACAAGTTAAAATGCTTACCCAGGTCCTTGGCTTGGATGTATGCCTCATTGCTAAGTTTTCTAAGAAATGGATTTTCCTGGGTTAATAGAGTTTTAACATCTTCCAATGATACAGTGATAATTCTTGAATTAATAAATGGATACAATGTATAGATTCCCTGTGGGAACAAAGAGAGGTCACTTTATGAATGGAAACAATCACCTGGTAAAGTGAGCACCACACTGTCCTCAGGGCCTTCCCAAGGACCATGTCCAGGCCTCACCTCACTATAGCCCTGGGCAGGTGCAGCAGCACCCTCTGCCCGGAACCTGTAATAATCTGTAAGCAAACTCTCCCAGAGCAGGAAACCCAGCCTCAGAGAGTGCAACAGTGAGACTCAAATGGCTGGTAGTGCCAGCCCAGCTCTGAGCTATCCAGACCTGTCGGGTTGGCTCAGAAGCTCCTATTTGTGCCCAACTGCTTCCCATTTATTTGTGGCTGGTGCTGTCCAAATCTGTTCCCCAAATTACCTCCTGTGCTAACCGGAAAGCACAATCAAACTCTTCTCCACTGCTATTTCGACACCAGACTTTTATCCCAGTATTAATAACCTATAAGTTAAAAAATATGATGAAACACACACAAATAAAAGTCAGGATAATCAATTAAAATAATCCCTTCTACCTTGAGAAGGCAGAACTGTAAGTACTAATGAAAGAAGGAAAAGAGAAATGAAGAACCTTGGAAGACCAGGAAACTTTGAAAATGCAGGACTATGTTAGCACATAGAATGAAGGAGCAAGGATCCTGTCCCCCTGAAAGCCCCTGTGAACACCAAGTCCCAGTCAATGTTATGAAACTACTTTGACCTCATGGACCTCCAGACAACACTTGGAGATATAATGCATTAAGTACATAGGCAAAGGGAAAAACAAGTTAGGAAAACAGTAAAGCAAATGGAAACAGGGAACTAAAAGTAGAAACACTCTAGAGAAAATACAATAGAAATGACAACATTATACCACAGCAGCAGCAGGCAGACCCTCCAAACCCGTGACATCTACCTCCCATGACACATTGAGAGGGACAGTGGGACAGAAGGGACGCAGGCTACACATACTGGACTTGGGAGAGGCAGTGCCAGAATCTGCTCCTCCCAAGGAAACCTGAGAAGGAGTCCTCAATTATGCATCAGTCCCCATCTGTGACCTGTACCTTCATCCTCTCACTATTGTTCAGCAGCACGTTTCTCAGTTCTTTGGAAACCATGTAGAGTTGTCTCTTCTTCCCTTCTGTAGTTCGAGTTAACAAATTCATCCTTGGGAATGAAGGATCCAAAGCATAAAATTTCCTACAAATAAAGCAGAGGTGCTTATGAATGTAATTCAAAATTTAATAGACTGTCTTTAAACACACCCAATTCTCCCCGACAAGACAACCTAAGTGACCATTCTGGTAAATATATACAAAAACTTAATGAATAAGGAAGAGAGAAGTTGAGACTATTATCCTTAGCATATATTCTCTCTGTTCTGCCTGGAGATTCCCAATCAAGGCCCTACCCAGCCCCACTATTCCTCATCTCCTAAATTGGAACTGAGTAAGGCAGCCTTGGCCACTGATTTCAAAATTCAACTGAGTAATTTACATTCAGGATCTGAGTTGAGTTCTTCCCTATCTCCACTGTCTTTACCTTTGGGCAGTCTATTTTCTCTGATTACTGCTCACTTTAAATTGAAAGGTTCAGTAAACACACCCTAAAGTTTCACCCAGCTGTAACATGCTATTAAAAAGTAAAAATACAGTTATACAGAGCTAGATAAAAATAAAACTATGGATAAATGTTACCAATTATATATTTATAACCCCACAGTGAATTTATTTAAAGAATCAAAAAAGACTGAATTAATCCTTACTGGATTGGTGGAAATAATGGGTCATCTTCAGGAATAAACACAAATGGATCTTCTTTAAATCCAAATAACTTCATTTTCTTCGATGGAGGGGGACTAAAGGAAATGAGATGAAATCAGTCATCTGAAATCGGAAACAGCACACTCTTCCCTGCCCTCAACCCTCACCCCCAGCTCTGTGCATCACGGGGCTTTATACACACGCTCCCTCAGGTCTTAAATCTCTGCCCCCAGACACAAGTTCCACACCAAAAGCTCCTTAACACTGAACTGAGTACTTTGCCAGCCAAAATGTGTTCACACTGCCTGCTGAAAAACCACCACAGGAAAGGTTCTGAGATACCAGTCCATCTACACAGCTGGGAAGGCACTAGAATGTTAAGACTCAAGACAGACCATGTTTCTTACCCACACACGCCATCTTTCTTATTTCCATTATTCTCTAAATCCTCAGTCCTTTCTATTATTTCTGCATCACCAATTCCAGTGTCCAGTTTCCTTTCCAGCTCTGAGGGGCCCTCAGCTTTCTCTCCCGTGGGAACTGCAGGGCTGGACTGCACAGGGTCTCTTGGCTTCGCAGACTCCCCCTGCAGCTGTCAGAGGGAATAGTAAATCTATTTACACTCCAATCCACTTTGCACTGCTATAAAAAGTTAATAAAATGGAACTTACAAAATCAATCTCAACTATTTTCCTATAACATTTTATAGAAAATATAACATCTTGCTGTTATTTGTAAATATAACACCTTGCTGTTATAAACAGAACTCATGGACATTGTTTTTTTTAAATCACTTTTCCATAATCCCATAAAAAGCATAACAGCTGGCAGGTAATGCCAGCTCGTCTTCATTTAAAATGCTGCCGGCATCCACTCTGTATTAGGCACACTGAGAGAGGCAAAGGAGTCAACATAACCCCTAAATTGTAGGCAGGGTGGAAAAGACAAGTATAGGAATAATCACAACGTAGGAAAGGAGCACCTGGAGAAACTTCGAAAATCAGAAGAATGTACCTCCAGAGACAAGGAAATACCTGTTGAATAATATGATAACTGAACAGGGCAAAGGTATAAATGTGGTTTTGAGAAAGAGCAAAATGTTTTACTTATGTTAAATGCTCAGATACTTTTTATATAAAGTCTTAAATGAAAAATTATTTAAAACGATCTGTCCTTTCTAATAAGTCCCAAGATTGGTAAAAGTAGTAATTCCCAGTCCCTATGAAGTGAACTTACAAATTAGACACCTAAGCACAGAAAAGTTCCCCAGTTCACAAAGTTGTAAAGTGAACTAGCTGATTCTAAAGCTATTAACATTATACAACACTGCCTCCCAGAGAATAGTTTATTTAAATGTAGAAAAAGGCAACAAACAAAACCACCACCTGAAACTGCTTGGCAAGGCCAGCAGTGGCCCACATCCTTTCTACCCCCATCTTCGCTTCCTGAAATGCTGCCTCTTTTTCAGAGTCCATATCAAATGCCCTTTTCTCCACAAAGCTTTCTCTGCTCCATCCCAGCGATCTAATCTCACCCTCCCAGGAACACCAGCAGCACTGTGCAAGTACGGCTTTCCCTGATGCAAACTCTGGATTAGTGTCCACATGTTTTCACTTCAACTAGATGCCAGAATCATGAATACGAAGAATCTCAGAAAGGCCCAAGGGGCACAGGCAACCAAAATATATTTACAGACAAACAAAATAAGAAGCTGATATGAAAGAAAATAAGTTGTTCTAAAAAGTGTGATGCCACAGCAGAGACAGACTTAACAAAAAGTTCAAAACCCATTTACATAGGTGATCATAAAGCAAAATGTCAGCATAGCCCCAAATTCAAGTGAATCTAAAGCAAACTTATGTGAACCGATCTTCAACCTATGTGTGGTACAGTTGTCTGACCCCTGCAGAGGTGACTAGTGTTAAGATATCTAGAACATAATATCTATACTACTTTTAGAAACTTAGTATAAAAGCATATAAAATACCTCATTAATAACTTATTTTGATTATATGGAAATAATATTTTAAATATACCGGGATAAACAAAAAAAAAATTTTATTTCACTTTTCTTGGGAAAAGAGGCTGCAAGAAAACCGAAACCACACATGTGGCTGGGGCTCCTTTTCTGTTAGCAGTGCTTTGATTGGCCAGCTCTCCTCCCAACCAGGATGTTAGGGATCAATTAAGAGTCAAGACCACCACACACAGACCTTCACTCTCTAAGGGAAATGCTCTCTAGCCTAACACCAATGCCATGGTGACTACCCAAAAGTGCCAGTTCCAATCCTGGGCCAATTTGAGGCTGTATACTCCTATATTAATCTGGATTAGCCATATCCCAGAAAACTGTTTACTTACTATTTCTCCAGAGTCTAAGCATTATTTGTCCTAATTTTTAAGCATGGATCTGAAAGAAATGCAGGCCTTCAGACTGTGACTCCAGGCTAAGTTCTATGAAGGCTGACATACAAACTAACAAAATAATGCCAAACTGATGAGGAGGAGAGTACATGTTAAATCACAACTTTGTGTCAAGTCTCGAAAGGCAGCTCTTTCTCAGCCGTTCTGCTTCACAGTTGCCCTTACAATGACCCAGGAGGCAGTTTAGATCCATTGCAATAGGTCAGGGCCAATCCACGCCTTTTTAGCTAGGCCTGAAAAAACTAATTATTCACAGCCAAGGTGAAGACAGGCTTGAGGTTAGAAGAGCTCCATCAAACTGAAATGGGCTAAATGGAACAAACCTACAGGGAATTACAGAGTTCAGAGCCAGTTTGAGGGTAGGGTGGGGGATACTCTGATTTTGAGCCACAGAGCAGTCTTTACATGTTTTCAATTTTTATTAAATAGTTAGATTTAAGCCCTGGCCAGTGTGGCTCAGATGGTTGCGCGGCGTCCCGTGCACTGAAACGTCTGCTGATTTGATTTCTACTCAGGGCACATGCCTGGGTTGCAGGCTCAATCCCCACTGAGGGGGACATCCAGAAGAGACTTCTCTCTCTTCCTTTAAAAAAAATCAAGCCCTGGACAGTTTGACTCAGTGGATAGAGCATTGGCCTGAGAAGGGTCCCAGGTTCGATTCCAGTCAAGGGCACATGCCTGGGTTGTGGGCTCGGTCCCCAGTCGGGGGCGTGCAAGAGGCGGCTGATAATGATTCTTTCTCATCATTGATGTTTCTATCTCTCTCTCTCCCACTCCCTTCCTCTCTGAAATCAATAAAAAGTAAAAAATAAAATGTTTTTAAAAAATCAACAAGAATCTTTAAAAAAAATTAAATTTAAGGTGCAGAAGAAAGGAATTTTCCAGACTGCCTTTTCCACTTACATATCCCTTATAAGAAATTGCTTTTTGTTTGGAAAACTGAACATTTAAATGAATCCCTCCACACACCATCAGGCCCATCCCCCAAAACACGTTCCAACTGACCTCTGTCAGCTCCTGCCTTGAATGCACAAAGAGATTACATGGTGTGCTGTGGTATTTTGGAAGACGTTTACCTTTGGTGGACGTTTATTCCATGGCATTGAAGACTTTTTCACTAATACTGCCACAAAGAACCCTCCAGTATTTTGATGATGTGGTAATATTCTAAGACTAAACAAAAACAAAACACAATTTTCACTTTTTAACTGATCCAAAATACATTCTTTTAATATTAAATATTAAGACAAGTACTACAAAGATGACCTGTGATAGAGAAGTGATATCTTGTTAATATTCACACAGCCCTCATTCAAGGAACGGCCAATGTGTAATATGCAGAAAATTAATGCAATATCTAATGTATTACTATTAGGTTCTAACTACCTTCATTATTCAAAAAGGCTCAATTCCAGCAGCTAACAGGTATGGAATTCTCACGTGTTAAAAAGTTTACATATCTGAGGCCAGCCAGAGGCACAGCCCAGGCCTAGCAGGAATGCCCAACCTCCCCATTGTCCCCAAACTCTGAGAGCCCCAAAACTCACCACCGCTCTAGATGCATCGCCTGCAACTTCTCTGGGTCCTTTGGTGGGAACATGGTTGGCCGAATCTGGGTATGTCTGCTGTGAGGAACCTCATCCCATTCTGCAAACCACTGCCCATCTTTCGTCATTACCTACAAAATGAGAGGGGAAGATTCTAAATCACCAGCACTACCTAATAAAAAGGGGCCAGTGTAGATATTCTCAAAAATGATAAATGGTGATTTTCATTTCTCTCCAAAGCTAGGAAGACTATTTGCAAAGATAAAATTGAGATAAATAATCCAGGCCTGTTTTTCTCAGTAGTCAGAATTGTCAACCTGCACACTGAAGGGTCTGGGTTCAATTCCTAATCAAGGGCAAGTACCTGGGATGCAGGTTTGATCCTCACCTCCAGGTGTCCGTGCAACAGACAACCAATCATTGTGTCTCATATCAATGTGTCTTTCTCTCCTTATTTCACCCTGCCTTCTACTCTCTCTAAAAATCAATGGAATAAATATACTATCTTCAGATGAAGATAAAAATAAAAAAATTAAAAAAAAAGGAAATAACTGTTTATTCTGCTAAACAGGACATTTTATAAAGCATTTTCCATGTGGAATTTAAAAAAAAACAAAAGCCTCATATTATTTCTAGTTTAAAACTGAAAAATGTATTCTTGTATATTACAAATGAAGCTTAAATCTCAGCCAATAAAATAAAGCAAAGCTGAACTTACAGAGATAAAAAAATAAACAAAGCTGATGTCCAATTAGGAAAATGAGGCAGGAAAACTCTTCCATGGCCAGAGAAAAGTATTTGTATAATCATACTATTTATGTATGTATAATCTTGAAATTGATTCTAAAAAGCATAACCAAAGCTATTATTCAAGTTACCCAAATATGGATGCTTAGAACTTTCAGGACTATGAAGGCTGGGTGGGTTGTACCTACTCTGTTGAGCAGGGTCCTCACAAAAAGATTACCTTCCATTGTGTGAGTCCAGGCATCCATTTCAGTCCTGGCAATTCAGAAGACACATCAGCAAGCTCCAAAGCACCTACATATCAAAAAATAAAATAAAATAAATTTTTCCACATGATGCCCAGTGAATGAGATGCAGATCACATACTGCATGATTCTCTATTTAGGAGATGTCTGGGTGGGGCAAAACTGTATAAACAGAACATACATTCGTGGTTCTTAATGGAAACAGAGAGTGACTGCAAATGAGCAGGAGGGCTCTGCTTGGGGTGATGGGAATGGACTACTAGTAAAATCATACTGTCGTGAGGGCTCTGCAACAATTTAGTAAATTTACTAAAGATCATAGAATTGTACAGCTGAAACCAGTGAGTGTTATGGTATGTCCATTGGAGCTCAATAAAGCTCTTGGACCAGGGAAGAGCTGCAGAGTCCCAGGACGCATCCAAGGCTGACTGATTCCATCACCAAAATCAAATTCCATGACCAAGATCAAGTTAAAGACATCACCAGGCTAGAACTCAGCTAAGGGAACCCTCCTGGTGTTCAGAATTGGCAGTCAGATGTTGTGGATCACCTTCATGCCTTTATGGCTAACAAACATCCCAGAACCAAAAAAGTAACATTTTAAAGTGAACTGTGGCAATTTTTAAATACTCAGTTTTAGGTCCAAAATAAGTTTTCTAAAGCTGCCCATTAGGAAAACAGCCTAGTTTTAAAAACACACGTCCACATAGCAGTATTACCAGAAGCTGTGAAAGGGGCAGGAAACCTTTCACGTGAACTACCACTCACAGGCCACAGACATTAATTTGACAGCTTCACAGAAGAGGAAACACCAACAAAGCCCTACATAAGCTACGAAAATTCAGACAATAATTATAGACAGCAAAGCAAGAGAATACCCAACAAGCATCTAGTAGTGAGACACCTTTGACCAAAACATTGTATTGATTTCCACTAGTATATCTGAAGAAACTTACTTTAAAAAGTGAACACTAACAGTGGAGGTTCCCAGAAACTGGTTTCTTCAAACACTGTCTATTGCTCAGTATGCCTGCCTGCCTACCAGTATTTGGGTCAGAAGCTGCCAATGCTGGCTCAGTTTTGTAGACTGAATGTTTTGTGGGCTGCCCTTCCTCTAGCTAAGTCTCTTGAGTACTTTTCAGGTGGGGACCACACCCTGTCCTGTCACAGCAACTGCCAAGTGCAAAGCTTAGCAAAGGTCTATGCTACCATGAAGCCATGTCTACACAGGATGCCTGTCACCGAGGACTGAGAAAGAATCTACAAGCCTGAGACAACCATATGTTTAATGGTGGCTGTGAGAGCAAGATCTAGACTGGAAACCCACCTGCCTAGTCACTGAGTGGGATGCCCAGTTAATCTATTCTATATATACTAGAGGCCAGGTGCATTAAAATTCATCCACTGGAGAAGGGTCCCTCAGACTGGCCAGCCCCTTTCTCACAGTCCAGGAGTCCTCAGGGGTGGGAGATGACCTAAAGATCAGTGGAAGGCAATACCCCCATCACACCTCTGCTGCTGCCACTGCTGGCAGCACAAGCCTTGGCTGGCCCTGGGCAGCTGGGGAGCTGAGGGGACTGGGCGCTGCCATCTTTGTGAGGGTGTGACAGTCAATTAGCATATTCCCTCTTTATTAGATAGGATAAAAGCCTAAGCGACTAGCCAATCATTCAAGTAGTAGCTATAACATGTATTGACCACCAGTGGGCACACACTCAATGCAGGAGCTGCCAAGCTGTGGTGACTTAAGAGGAAGGAGCCCAATTCTAGGGTGCATCACATGAGAACCGCCCTCTCGCAATCAGGGACCTGTCAAGGGGATGTCAGAGAGCTGGTTTTGGCCCCATCCCCTCAGGCCAGGCCAAGGGTCCCCACTTGTGCACCGGGCCTCTAGTTTTCTATAAAATTACATCACCCACAGTCTTTCTCTTCATATACCTTCTGAGATAAAGTATGAACATAACTGTGGAGATTATGACCATGTAAAAAAACATCTCTCAACTATCACATCTTTCTGTAGACCAACATAAGTACAGCAAAAACAAAACAAACACAGTAAATGCAGGCTGAAAGACAAGAGTGAGCACTGACTTATACATAGATCAACCAGCCAGTGAAAACCTAACTGGAAGTCCACAGCCTGTTGTAGATACCACCAGAGGAAATGCACTCTTGTCTTAACTTCACAAAAATGCATGTAGTAAATTTGATAGCACTCTGTTCTGGAATGAAATTCGCAATTTCATTCTATTTGAAATTTCTCATTATTTGCTTTAAGAAGAATATGACAGGAACCCTGTGCACTGCTGGTGGACTTATAAAATGGTGCAGTTACTATGGAAAACAGCATGGGGTAGGTCCTAAGACAGAATTATCACATCACCCAACAATTCCTCTTCTGGGTATTACACCTCAAAAAACTAAAAGCAGAGCCTCAAAGTTATTATTCACCATAATATAATGAGGAAGTAACCCAAGTGTCCATGGATGGTATACATACAATGGAATATCATTCAGCCTGAAAAAGAAAGGAAATTGACATATGCTACAACACAGATAAACCTTGAGGGTAGTATGCTAAGTAGGCAAGTCACAAAAAGACAAATACTGTATGATTCCACTCATGAGATACCTAGTCTTTTCCAACTCAGAGACAGATACTACAACAATGGGGAGAGGATAATGGGGAGTTGTTTAATGAGTTCAGAATTTCAGTTTTATAAGAGGAAGAACTCTGGAGACTGGCTACACAACAACGTGAATGTACTTAACACTACTGATCTGTATACTTAAATATAGTTAAAATGATAAGTATTAAGTTTATGTATGTTTTACCACAATTACACTGATAGAATCTGACACAAATATTCACACTCAGATAATGGGGCAAAGTTTGTAATTCATGAAAAACAGATCTATTATATAAGCTTGTTTTCTATTAGAGCTATCTCATTTGTTTCCCATTAGAGCTATCTCATTTTAGGGTTTACAGGTTAATAATATAAACAAATGCCCCAGGAAAAGATCTATAGAAGTATACAGTATAGCAGCAATTTTCAACCTTTTCCATCTCATGGTACACGTAAAGTAATTACAAAAATTCTGTGGCATACAGGCTGAAAATCACTGCACTATAGCAATAGTAGTGGAAAGTCTATACTTTTATTAATACAGCGTGCTTACCTTCACTTTTTTCTAGTAAAGATGCTATGACTGCTTCATCTTCAATGGGATTCAGTGAACACGTAGAATACACCATCCGACCACCTTCCACTAGCTGTTCAGCACCCCGTGTAGCAATCCGCAGTTGTAAGCTAAGGGTTGGATATACTAAGTCACTGAGACCAAACACAGCCAGAGAGTGCATTCTTTATGGGCACCCTTTATGTCACATATTCATTATAAGTTTTTATGACAGACTCACAATAAAATACAAAGTACTCTAAAATAAATAATTTCAATTTTTTAAAAACGCTTAAATTCTAATGAATTTAAAATAAACCTACAAAAGATGTTTCATCTATCCTATATAATAAAAGGCTAATATCCAAATAGACCGAACAGCAGAACAAAGTGAACTGGTTGCTATGACGTACGCTGACCACCAGGGAGCATGTGTGGAACATGGTGGGCACTGGCCACTGAGGGATAGTGAAGATGAGCAGGAGTGCCAGACCAAGGTGGGGCACTGTCTCTGTCACTCGGGCAAACCTCAGGTGGTTACTAATAATTCTTTGCTCCCACATGCCAGTCCCACCTGGTGCTTGCACCCACTGCCAGCGCCGGCCCTGCTTGCACCCACAACTGGCATTGGAGCACCACTGCTGCTGGTGCCCGGCGCCATATCTGAACAATCGGTGCCATCAGCAGGTGTGAGCAGTGGCTGCCAGCCCTGACCACCCGAGGGCTTCTCCCCCTCCCCCTGCTCCTGAGAGGGATCTGAGCAGCAGCTGCCACTTGCACCTGCTGCTGGTGCCAGCCTAATTACTCCACACCATCAGCAAGTGGGAGAGGCTGCGACAGGAGCAGGGCTGCTGGCAGACGGGACCATGGCAGGAGGGGCTGGAAGTTTGAACGGATTACTTGCTATGATGTGCTTTGACCACCAGGGAGCAGCGTGGAATAAAGGAAGTCCCTAGCCAGCAGCTGGGGAATATCAGACCTCATCACAGGCCAAGCCTAGTGCATGATTTTCATGCATCAGGCCTCTAGTGTAAATATAAAAAAACACCTATTTATATAAACACTTGTTTGTGGATTTCCCCAGCATGTTGACAAGCAAAGCATAAAGTGATTGACTGAATTCAACATATTAGATGAATTTCACTATTAAAAAGCCTCATAGTTATACAAATACTTGATTTTTCTTTTCTATGAACAATTTGTAGCCTTCAGTACATTCTAATTTTAATGCCTATTTCACAAAACAATTTTATTTATTTAGCAGAAAAACAAAATCTGGTGCTGAAGTTATTAATGATGAACATTCTTTAACTACTTAGACCATCCACTGTTATACATTTAAGTTAAGAATGTATGATTTTAATAGTAAATGAAGAAAAAATAAAAACTATTCGAAACAGGAACTTAAAAAATCCATAGGAACAGAAAACTGTAATACACTAGACATGACAGAAGTTATTTTTAAGGTATGAGATTCTTTTTAAGAATTCTTCAAAAAAATTTTAGGGATAATAAATATCTGAGATAAAAATGTTGAACAAAATAAACACAAAAGAACAGGAAAACAACTGGTAAAACAATAAGTAAATCGTCATTTCATTTTAAAAAAATTTGAAATGTTATAGGAAATTCTTATAAAATGCATTTTTAATAAATGTGTATAATCTTCAGTTTACTACTCTTAAAGATTTTAAAAGCAATTATTTCTGATATACAAGCAAATTCCCATGGAGCAAGTTACATCATTAACACTCTGATGCTTACACAGAGTCAAAAATCTGGATGCCCAATTAGGTGATGCAACAATAAATTTTGACCAACTGATTTGTCAAACAATGCTGCCAGCTATAAAGTTTTACTTACCCATGCAGCTGCAAGCTATTTAAGGTGGTCCACTTTTTCCAGACATCGATGTTTTTTCTCATGGTGCCATCTCCACTGGAAAGATATTTAAGAACTTAAAACTTTCTACAGGGAGATGATTAGAGTTTAACAAATATGTCACATTCAAGCTAAATTATAAAATAGGCATCCTATCTACTAATAAGAGTAACATGCAAATTGACTGTCACTCCAACACACAAGATGGCCTGCAGGGGAGGGCAGTTGTGGGAGATCAGGCCATAGGGGAGGGCAATTGGGAGGAACCAGGCCTACAGGAGAAGACAGTTTAAGGGGGAGGGTGTGTGTGTGTGTGTGTGTGTGTAAAGCTATTAAACCCTTGTGATCATTGGAGGGGGCAGTTGGAGGACCAGGCAGCAGGGGAGAGCAGCTGGGAGGGACCAGACCTACAGAGGAGCAGTTAGGCATTAATTAGGCTGGCAGGGGAGTTGTTAGGGGGTGATCAGGTTGTTAGGCAGAAGCTGTTAGGGGCAATCAGGAAGGCAGGCAGGCAAGCAGTTTGGAGCCAGCAGTCCTGGATTGTGAGAGGGATCCCAGATTAGAGAAGGTGCAGGCTGGGCTGAGGGACACACACACCCCTGTGCAAATTTCGTGCACTGGACTGCTAGTAAATTTTATAATAGACTTGATTCATTAATCTCTCTGAACATGTCTATTTTTATCTACCCAGTTTTTCTGAGCTAATTCCTGCATCTGTTGCTTTTTCTGTCATTTCATTTTCCTTGATGGTCTAGTACTGTGGTCGGCAAACTGCAGCTCGTGAGCCACATGCGGCTTTTTGGCCCCTTGAGTGTGGCTTTTCCACAAAATACCACGGCCTGGGCAAGTCTATTTTGAAGAAGTGGTGTTAGAAGAAGTTTAAGTTTAAAAAATTTGGCTCTCAAAAGAAATTTCAATTATGTACTGCTGATATTTGGTTCTATTGACTAATGAGTTTGCCAACCACTGATCTAGTCACATGTCCTTGAGGTGCAAAGTTTGCAGGATGAAAACGTCTTGAGACATGATGGCTTTCGTATAACGGCAATGGGTTAAAAATCTATATTTTAGGAATTTTTTTCAGCTCACAACTTAGTGCTCATAAGGTCACTTTATTTTTACAATATTGGTATAAGAAATGAGTTAGGCTCCCAATCAAATGAACAAGGTTTTAGGAAAACATCTGATCCAGAGGAAAATTATAAAATTGCAATCTAGAAAAAAATTCATTTCATGACCAATTTTAAATTTTACTTTAAAGGGAAAATTTTCCAGGTATTTAAAAAACTCAACCATATTCAGTGCTACCAGCATTATTTTCAAACTCAGTTCTGTTACTAGCAGTAAATCTGTCACTTGTTTAAACAAGATGAAGTTAATACTGATGCATCAGTTAAATACTATACTTAGTGCTAACAAAAGTTTTGTGGCAGTTTTTGAACTCTAGCCTCACAAAATCATGTGCTGAAAAGCTATTAAACCCTTGTTATCATTGCCTATGTCACAGCCTCAGAGAACTTAACAGCCATCTGTAGTTTGACTAATTTCTTTCTGAAAAACTCATTCAGTTATGGCATAAAACTTTAGTAAAGGCAAACTCTAAAAACCTAAAGTTTATATGTAAAATGTGAAGAAAAGTATGTGAACAGATACAGTAAAATCAGTTCATCAAAAGTTTGAACTCCCAATTTCACTATGCTAAACAATATAAAAGTCACAAGTAAAAACGCAATGTGTTTTTATTTGATGACTGTTTTACATACTCACTGAAGTACAAGCATATACACTCAGATCAACAAATCACTCCAATTGACTACATCCTGAAATGCATGAGTTTATGATGCCCTTTTCCTCTCAAGTATTTTCTCTCTTCTTTTAGACTACCAAAACCACCCCTTTCTTAACTGTGCTCCACATGCTCAGTCTCTGTATTACTAAAACTCTATGTCTGTCTTCATACCAGCTACCACAAGAATCATACAGACAACGGTGTGTTCATGTGCAGTTTCATTTCAGTCTTTATATGATTTCTTAATGGATCGTGGGCTTTCTGGTCCTGATAATATAAATACCTGCATGGGACGTCACACAGGATGCGATCGTAGAAGAGAACCTCTTTCTTTCCATTCACATCTATCATGAGTCTTGGTATGCTGGACGCATCGTGGTTGACCACCATGATGCAGGGACTGCTCAACCTTTTGGCCTGATGAACAAGCAGATAGCAGCGCTTGTTGTCCACATCATTTGCAATGACAAATCCCTCTGGGAATATAAAATTGTAGTGTTGGGTGACATGCAGCACAAGTAAATTCCTGAAATACATAACCTGTAGGCTGGCATGTGAAAGGTGAGGATCCACGAAACTTGAGTCCTGAGTGTGAAAGATTGGCTAGGACTACAGGAGTGATCCAAAAACAGAAACCCCGGTGCTCAGCATGGATCTCAGGGTCCCTTAAAATTTTAAAACCTCAAGATTCATTTGTTCAACTAATTATTCACTTTGTACCAATTATTATGCCAAAAATGTATTTTCTTAGTTGCTATTAATAAATTAGGAGGATGAGGTGAGACAGACAGGTGTACAAACTAACAGAATCACCTGACAAGTGTTTTAAATACTGCGTGTTGCTGGAGCACCATTCTAGTCTCTGGATCAGATTCTTGGGGTGGGGTCTCACACTCCAGAACATTTAAAAGCTGTTCCCTGGAAGACTCTGAGTCGTACCACGGCTAAGTACCTGGTGGAATGTTTCCCGGGTGCCACTTCCTCTCCCTTTGGCTTCTTTCTCATCTCCAGCAAAAAGGCAAATATGTCTAGTAACATTTTATAATCAATATTGCTCTCTTAAACGAAGTAGGAGATAAAGATACATAAAAATATTAGAAGACTAAGACTATAGACAGTATTTTTGTATCTTTATAAAATCTCTATAAAGGAGCATCACTGATACTACAGTAATAGCTGCCATAATCTGAACACTTTGTAATCTTGTATCACACACTCCGCAAGTTCAGGACTGATGGCTCATTTCATACGTGATGCCTGTAGTAATATCACCTAACTCACCTCACAAATGGTGATGGGATTTGAATTCGGGAAGTCAGACAGTAGTTCTTAACATAATCCAGTTCTACTTTCAGGGAGGCTTCAGGCAATGTTCTAATTTTTCCCTGTCTACATCCCACCAAAGTTGCATAGCTACCTCCAAACCCCAGTCCAATGCATACCTGGAAAGGGGACATTCATGTCAGCATGCAGCATTTCAATTAATTGTGTGGTCTTTGATCCAGGTGCTGCACACATATCTAAGATCTATTAAAAAGCAAGGAAATATTTGAGACTATTATTTTAAGAAATCAAACATTCTACATTTAATTTAAAACAATGAGTCATTCTAATATTTTTATTTCTATTCCAATACCTAAATATATTTCTTTATAGAATGAATCTACAACGTGAACTATTTAACTGATAGTTAACTTTATAGAATGAATCTACAACGTGAACTATTTAACTGATCTCGTAACATAGAATGCCCTCAAGTCATAGTTACAATACTCTCTCAAGGGACGGTAACAGACAGTACTACAAGCCAATAAATGCAATACATTTAGGGATGAATGAGTAAAGATACTAAATGCAAGAAGCACTAGAATATATTGCTAAAAAGAGAGCTATTTGGTCTCAAATCTCAGCTCAGCCAACGACTAGTGCTGTGACCTTGGGCCAATTACTTCAACTTTTCCTTATCTCCTTTTCCTTATCTGGAAAAATGGGGACAATCATAGCATCTACCCCCACAGGGATGTGTGGATAATAAAATTAATTCAGGCAAAGAAAAGAGTGCATGTAACAACCTCTCAACACATTTTCAATATGACTTTTAATCTGATTTAGTCAATCAACACCACTGCAGATAATCTGTATAGTAAATAAACAAATTAAGAAAAAAATTTTGCCTGGCCAGTGGGGCTCAGTGGATTGAGCGTTGTCCTGTGCACCTGGAGGTCACAGCTCAATCCCCAGTAGGGAGTGTGGAGGAGGCAGCAAATCAATGGATCAACGTTTTTCTCTTATTGATATTTCTATTTCTCCCTCTCCTTCTGTTCTCTGAAACCAATAAAAAAAATATTTTAAAAATAATTTTTAAGGAAGAAAATAGTTAAATAACATAAAAATCAAATAAGACAAAAATATGAAATACCTAAAAAAATTATCACTTTCTATTTATCTAAAGTGGAAAAAAATTTCATTATATTAGGAAAAAAGGTCTCAACCACAGAGCGGCACAAACACAGACAGCGGCCTTATAATACACAATACCTTATGGTGAGGTTGAGCATTAAGCAGCAATGGAGGAATCATACTAACAGCTTCTTGACGACTGATATTTCCCTTAGAAAATAAAATGTTTAAAAAGTAAGCAATGACATTAAAAAGTGCAGAAAAATTCAATACTGGAAATTCAAAATTTTAAATGCCACAGGAAAAGACCATAGAATCAATCATACACAGAACAAGAGTTAGGACTACACACATTAAAGAGGTAGGACAGAATTTCATACTAGTGGATACATACATGGTTGCTATCTAGAGGTCAAGTCAGAATGACCATTTACCAAAACTTACCTTTAAAAAGACAGTGCATTTTGAAATTGCATTAAAACAAAGGGAATTTTAAGCTTATGTAGTCCCCAATTCCTACCTTCAGAAGATCTAGAAGTTGGGTAAACATGTCTCAAAGGCAAACAATGCCAATGAAATATCTTCGGCAAGAGGAGCAGTCAAAGGGGGCCCAGTACAAAGTCACTGTTAGCAAGTTTTTCCCTCTCAGCTAAAACTACAACTTCTATATCTCAGTCTGTTACAAGAACAGCCCATGTCTCTTTCTATTACTGAGAACTGTCTCTCAGAAAGGTGAAAGCATTAATCATTGCTTTTCTTTTTCCTTTCCCAATATAAATTATTTAAAATTCTTCACTAAATTGTCTGTTCTAAAGAGTGAGTTAAGGCATCTCTGAAGATGTACGACAGTTTAGAATCAGACAAAATTTTCTTGATGAAGTCCAGCACTTGCCTCAATCACAACTCTATTTTAACAACCTTAAGAATGAATGTTTAAAAAGGGAAAGTAGCCCAGTTGGTGTGGCTCAGTATCCACATGGTTTGATTCCTGCTCAGAGCACATGGCGGGTTGAGGGCTAATCCCCAGTAGGGGGCTGCAAGATCAATTATTCTCTTTCATCATTGATGTTTCTATCTCCCCTTCTCCCTTCCTCTCTCTGAAATAAAAATAAAAATGAGAGAAACCTATAAAATATCAGCTAGTAGGAAACTTCTGCTCCATTACAAGGGCCTAAAAAGGGCTATCACTACTTACCCATCGGCCTTTTAGAATCTAAATACAGACTTGCACATTCATTCATACCTGCTAATTTTCACCATAAGGATTTTGGGCTGGAAATGAGTCTGTGAAAACTGAGCCTTGCCTAAACCGGTTTGGCTCAGTGGAAAGAGTGTCAGCCTGCGGACCGAAGGGTCCCAGGTTCGATTCCGGTTAAGGGCATGTACCTTGATTGCAGGCACATCCCCAGTAAGGAGTGTGCAAGAGGCAGTTGATCGATGATCCTCTCTCATTGATGTTTCTAACTCTATCTCTCTCTTCCTCTCTATAAAAAATCAATAAAATATATTAAATGTGACAGAAACACATCAATTGGTTGCCTCCTGCATGAGCCCTGACCAGGGTCCAGGCCGGGAGGAAGCTGCAACTAAGGTATGTGTCTTTTACCAGAATTGAACCCAAAACCCTTTGGTTCGAACTCTTTACACTGAGCCAAACCAGCTAAGGCTTAGGTATTTTTTTGTATGTATGTATGCTTGTTATGACAAAAATGGAGTAGAGACAGGACAAAAAAACAAAAACAGAAGTGATAAAAAGTGAGTTTAAAAATCTCACTATTAGTAAAATAAGTAGCACAGCCATTAAAAAAAACATACTACTTTCTTGTTATAAGCACCTGGCACATACACTTGAGAGTGGAATAAGTGTTTGTCTCCTAAATGGCATGCTATCAAGCAGTCCTGTGCACACCCCAATTCTGCAGCCACCCAAACACAATCAAGCTGACAACCGTGATATATCCCTATCAAAGTTCATGGTTAGTGCAACCAAACAAGGTAACAGCTTCATAATCACAGATTACAGGTGAAAAATACAGATGCAGTTGTCTTTCCTATATACTTTATCTACTTGACCACTCCCATTGACAAATAGGGCTAAAAATATAACTATGACACTATTATGCATTTAAAACTTTAAGGAAACCAATAAGTCTAAAGAACTCTACTCACAGATTCCGTTTCGCTAACCAGAAACTGGTGAAACTTTTCTAATTGTGGAGACTTCCTCAAAATTTTTCGGCTCAAATTTGTGTGCCAGGCAAGTTCTTCAGGATACCTGACCAAAAAGAAAGTAAAATGTTTATGGACTGTATATATTAAAGTGCTCTCTCACTGACTTCTTGTTTATCCAGGTCATATAGCCAATGAAACACCCAAATTTGTTCTGCTTGCTCATCCATGATCCTCTCCAGTTCAGTCAGCCAACACTGATGATGTTCCCTGGGACACAGGAGCATGGTTCTTAAAGTCCCATGGCCCGGGCAGAAACAGAAGAGCCTAGGGGGCACTGGAGAGACACACACATGTGCCATCACAGTAAAACCATGATGATAATGTTTAGGATCTGACAAAAAAGTAGAGAATCCTCTGCTCTTCATTATATATGGTAAGTTAACGATGGCATAAAGGTCATCAGAAAAATAAAAAAACAAGTAAGATAATAAATTTCTTAAATTTAAAATGCAGATCACACAACCAAAATAATATGGCAAACCAAGTATCAAACTGTTTGAGAAGCATTTGATTACAATTTTGTTTACTGTATTTCTGAGTTTATGAAAAGAAAAGAAAATTATATACAGAAAACAGAATTCCCACAAACTTTCCTAAATGTTATTCCATTATGCACCACAAGGTTAAGAAGAATCTATACTAATAAAATGGTAATATACTATTAGAATGTCTTCCGGACATCCATCCAGACAAAGCCACAGCAGCTGCAAGTCCCAGGGCTCAGGCAGCCGTGAGCCCCAGTGACTGCAAAGCCAGAGGCTCAGGCCTCGCATCCAACAGTGGCGGCAGCAGCAGAGTGATTGGGGCGGCTCCTTCCCCTGATCACCCCAGTCACCCCCCACAGAGGGAGGCGAGACTACAGCTTAGGCCCGTTTCCCAAGCCGGCTCCCCAAGCCGGCTCCCCGTGGCTGAGGGGACCACCTCTCCAAAGTGCACGAATTTTCGTGCACCGGGCCTCTAGTATTATATATTTCTGCATTTTGAGCAATACAGAAAACCATCAAGCCTCTTGGTAAGTGTCTGCTTTACTTGCTTGCTGAGAGATGTATGGGTATCCCAAACCTGGTAAGTGAATTTGATTGAGTAAATGTTTATACAATAAAACTGCCATGTAGTTATGAGGGGGGAACAAAACAAAATGTAAGTATTGGAAACCCAAATCGTATAATATGTTGTCCACATGCTTCAGTTGTGTTCAGAAAAATAAAACAATCAATAACATGAAGATAATGACTGGCCATTATTAGACAGTGATTCACTTCTATTCTTCAACCACAGAGAACTTCAGCTGAATAATGATTTTAGCATTGGCATTTGTCATTGATTCAAAATGTGTACCCTGCACGTATCACTGATATGAACAGTAAAAATGAAAGAAAAGCAAACAAATCTACAGCCCATGATTAATGAAAACCTGACCCTGGTTTACAATTACTAAAGGATCTGTAAAAAAGAAAGGTAATATCATTCATTTGAATAGTCAAAACCTACAAAAGTTATCAGAAAATGCTGGTTAAATTCACAGTTTTAGAACAATTATTAAATATCTAAATATGTATGAATACACACACACACACACACACACAATTTTGTGAGAATCTTCAACAACTCAAAGTTGATAATCTGAAATGTGGAACTATAACAATTAAATGACTCTCAGGACTTGACCTGGGCCATGAAAAACAAGTAACCTACAGAATTGGCAAAGGGTGGGGGGGAGGTTAGCACAAAGATCAGGAGCATGCTGGGGCGCAAGAGACAGAAAGAGTCAGCTGGAGCAGACTTGTGCAGCTTTGCCAGGTTAAGGCTGTCATTTTTCTGAAAGTAAACACTCAGCAACAGTTTGACATGAGAAAATGAGCTTAAATGGAAATGGTAGAAGTGGTAACATCAGGGAAGCAAAGAGGTTGGATTGACTGGGGGGAAAAAATCATACATGAAAACATGCACAACAGTATAAAGTAATAACAATAAAAAGCAGTGGGTGAAAAATATGAGGATACCTCATACGTATGTTCAGGTTCTTTTGTGCTAATAGCAAATACATTACCAAGACATATATTCAAGTGACAAAGATTAAAATCCCAAACACATGCAACAGCATGGAGCCTTCTTGTACCTACCAACTCAGAGGTTGTGGAACTTCAACTTTCTGACCATCCACCTCCAGGTCCTCCAATTCTTTGAAATACTTGTTCTTTAAGCAATGTAGAATCTCTTTTGCATGGCTGTAAAAAAAACAAACAAAACAAGTTTCAAACCAACCTGAAAGGCTAATACAGTTAATCTTTTGGTGAATTTAAGATTTCAAGTGATCTAAAACTAAAACCACCTTTGCATGGAGAGAAGACATTCTTTTATTACTGTCTCTTTATTCCCTCAAAGCTAAACAATACTCGCTGTTTAATCACCAAAGGATGACAAACTAAATACACTTCTACTGCATTCCTTCCCTCTTAAATATTCCTACAGTTCCATTTTTGCTTGCAATTCATCTTGGAAGGGTATTAACACAAAAATGTATACACTTTAAGTAATTATAAAGGCAGTGTTTATTAAAATAATTTCATTTTCAACATGTGTATATATACCGTTTAGTGGAGGACACCCTTTATATCCTATATAATAAAAGGCTAACATGCAAAGCAACTGAACAGCGGAACAACCCGTCACTATTACGAGCACTGACCACCAGGGGGTAGACACTCAATGAGGAGCTGCCCGAGTGGTCAGTGCACTCCTACAGGTGGAGCACAGCTCAGCCATAAGCCCTGAGCCGGGCTCATGGTCAGTGAGAGCAGCAGAGGTGGCAGTGAAATATGGTAGCAACCATACTTGGGTAAAAACTGCTGTTTGAATTTTAACCCTGTTATTCTGGCTTCTGTATCTGCTTAAAAATAGGGGAGTTACCTCAGCTTCCAGGTGGAGACCTGGAGGCTAAGGCAATTTTCCTGTGCCTGGGACCAGAACTACAGGAGATTGATTCCCACTGACTCAGTAGCTTCAGGGGTAGAAACTGTATATAACCTTTAGAGATCAACTGCTGAGCTCTGCTTCTGTATTATCGGCTATCACAAGATAGGGCCATATTCCAATGTCCAGCAGGATGTTGCTGGGAACGACCCTGCTGGCTAGTCCCAGCCTTTGAAGTTTAGAATTTAGAACAAAGGAAAATTCTTGTGGTTTGGACCTTTAAAAGGACTTCCTACACCTGAAACAGTGTGGTCATGAGTGTGGCCACCTGTGTGTGGTGCACTTGTGGCGTCCTGGCCAGTTCAATAAATCCTTGCCTGCTTTTCTTTTTTAATCAATCATCAGCCTCCAGTGGTCTTATTTTGAACCCAGGGTTCAACCCACAACAGCAAGAGCCTCTCCTGCCTCCACAGCACCGCTAAGGATAACCCACTGCCGGCTTAGGCCCACTCCCCATGCCAGTCAGACATCCCTGAGGGCTCCTGGACTGCGGGGGGCTGAGAGACCCCCAAGGGCACGAATTTCATGCACCAGGCCTCTAGTGTGTATGTGTGTGTACACACACACACACACACACACACACACACATAGAGAGAGAGGGGGGAGAGATGGAGAGAGAGAAACAGCTTTATCCAAACTTGGTAACATCAGAAATTTTTTTTTCCTGTCTTGTAACTCCTTCCCACAGATCTAACACACAGTTCTGTGAATAAAGGAAGCAACATATTTATTCTATGAGGCGTTTCCAACGATGTAAGTCTATAAAGAAAGACCCATCGGGATAGACCTCAATGTCAGAAATTTTCTTTTCTAATATATTTTATTGATTTTTTACAGAGAGGAAGGGAGAGAGATAGAGAGCTAGAAACGTTGATGAGAGAGAAACATCGACCAGTTGCCTCTTGCACACCTCCTACCGGGGATGTGACCGCAACCAAGGTACATGCCCTTGACCGGAATCGAACCCGGGACCTTTCAGTCCGCAGACCAACGCTCTACTACTGAGCCAAACCGGTTTCGGCTAATGTCAGAAATTTTCATGTGTTTCAAAGGGTAGGAGTCGTGGCTCACGAACCTCCAAGGGGTCCACCCTTTCTCACTTTGCTTTTTCATTTCCTATTCTAGCCTTCCATCTCACATGCCTCCAGACCTCCTTGGTCTACCCTACTGGCCCCTGCGCTTCCTCCTCGATGCCTTATCACTCTAGGATCCACACCGCTGACTTGCAGCGGTTATCCAGCCATTTAACACCTCTCGAGAAAACACTCTCGTTTTTTAAAATTCAACCTCAGGCATCCCAACCCTTGAGGAAATAAATGCACTGGTTACCTCTTGTATCCAGTAATTCTTAAGGTGGCCGGGAGGGGCTCCCTGAGCGCTTCCATGAACTGGTCCCACTCGCCCTCCGGTACGATCTTGAGCTCCTGGTAGTAGTGTTCGAAGAGCTTGTTCTCCTTGACGATCTCGGGGTATCCGCCTTCCCAGCCCTGAGGGGGGGAAAAGGGAATTACTCAGGCTTCGGGGAGCCACCCCACAGGTCTAGGGGACTGGGAGGCCCACGTGGAGCGCGGTCCGCCTGGGCCCGGCTCCTACCGCGTCATGGCGCTTTCCGGCGCCCTCGGCGCCGTCTTCCGTTCCCTCGGGCCGCCGCCGCTGCTGCTGCTGCTGCTGAAGCCGCCTGCATCGCGCCCTCCGCCCCATGGCCCACGCGGTCGCGCACGCCGCCCGCACCCACCGACCCGCCACCGTTGGCTGCGCGTACTTCCGGGTTGCAGCTCAAGGCCCCCCGCAGGTGCGCTCCGTCTCTCCCGCGCCTGCAGAAAACCTGAAGACCAAGTGATAAGCACTGCGACCCCTACGTCCAGAAAACAAAGGGATCCGTTGACAGCCTGAGTGTGAAAGTGGCAAAAGAGAGCAGCCACAAAGGCATCTCTGAGCCGGGTGATAGGGTTCTCCGCGTTGCCTCAGGCAGCTTCGCGGACAGCCCGAGGTCGCGCATGCGCAGAGCGGTGAGAGCGCGGCGCCCCGGAGGGCAGGTTCCGTGGCGTGGGCGGGGGAGGAAAGCCTGCAGGCCCGCCCCCCCGTTCCGCCCCCAACGCACCGGGCGGGCTGGCGACTGGTCCGACTGGCCGCGGGGGCGCACCCCATCGCCTCAAACCGGCCCGGGAAGAGCTGCTTGCAACTCGGGCGCTGGCGGGCCAACCTAGCCGCAGGTAACCGCGCCTCTCGACCGCTCACCGCCCAGTCACCGCCTATATGTGGCCCGCCACGATCGCCCTGCAATGGAGCGAGCCTGCCATCCTCCGTGATGGCGCTGGCGGAGCGGTACCTGCTCGACGCGCTCGCCTACCTTGAGGGCGCCCTAGGCTTCCTGGCCTTCGTGCTGCTCATGCTGGTGGGCTCGCCCTATGGGCGCTACGCGTCGCAGCGCTCGGCCTGGCGGCTAGCTGCACCCACCGCCTGGGTGGTGCAGGAGCTGCCCTCGCTGGTCGTGCCCTTCTTCGTGTGCGTCCGCACGGCGGCCGAGCGCCTCCGCCACTGGCCCAACCGCGTCCTCCTGGGCATGTTCTTCGTCCACTACATACAACGGTAACAGCCGGCGGTCCCGCGCCCTTCTCTGCGCCCCCGACCCGGCTCCCTCTGCTCGCGCCCGGCTCTCCCTTTTTTCCTGTGTCCCTGGCACTCCTTTCCACCCACCCGCCCCCCGTCCCGGGCCGGGCTCCCTGTCCCTACGCCCCCAGCCGGCTCCTTCCGCCTGTTTCTACATACCTACCCCCCCAACACACACACGCACGCACGCACACGCACCCCATACACACACCCACGACCCCTTCCCCCAGTTTGCTGCTCTTTCCTTGCGTGTGCCCCAGGCTCCCTCTGCGACAGTCCCCTCCATTCTCACCTGTCCTACCTCCCCGTAGTCCTTGGTGCCAACTCACTGCGCTCCCACCAGCGCCGAGGCATCCCCTCCCTGAGGGACCCCCACTCCCCACTGCCTGGTGTCCTCTCCCTACACCTCTAGGCCCTGCTTCTTTACCCTGCCACAGGGAGCTAGCTTGGAAATATTGGTCTGGAAAAGGGGTGAAACGTTAGAGAACTTTACAGGTGGCGGGGGTGGGGGAGATAGAAGAGACTTGTGTAGGTGAAAAGGGGCCACATGCTAACCCGACTAGCTGCGGGAAGGCCTGTGTGGAGGGGAGGGCTTGCAAACTCAGAGACCTAAAGTCACCACAAAGGATGGTCTGAAATTAAAACTTTTACTAAATAAAAACAGGCTATACTGGTGTCTTCCCTAACAAAGATCAACTTTAATCTTGACTAGCTTATTGTCTTTTTGGATCTGTCATAACGTACCTTTGGAGTGTCCAGGTAACTTCGCTTTTTCGAGACCCTTCAGGGCACAACTAATGCACCAGGACAAAGACCACCAATTTCCTCGTTGTTGTGATCAAGTTAATTATTGACTTAACTATCAACCTGCCTGTGTAAAAGAAGCGTGTGTCTTGTCATTTTACTTTTTGTCCAATCCTTTTTCACCCGCCTCCCTGATCTATGACCATTGGATTTCATGTAACCCACTTACCTCTCCTCCTTTGATTGTAATGTATAAAAGCAAGATGAAAAACTGCCATTTCTCTGGAACATTATCACAATCCGTTTGGCTCAAATAAACTCACAAAAATTCTTTACAGGTTTGAATATTTCTTACATTAACACTTGTTTGAAAATTTCAACCTAGAAAGTGTTAGCTATACAATAATCCTGGGCTTTATTGAAGACCAGAGCGTCTGGCCAAAGGTAAACACCCACTAACCCCCCAGCAACGTTTCTGGCTCCTTTCTCCCTTTTCCATTTGGTATCCTTGTCAGTGGGACTGTTTTCTCCTGGGTAGGTGATTGCCTGGAAAGCTGCTTTCCTGGAAGGACTTTGTAAATCCCCCTGTATAGTACTCGGGGGCAGAAATTGGTCACTTCTGAGACTTTCACCTCCAAATTATGCACAGGACCAAGGATTAGGGTAATAGCTTTCCAAGCAGTGACTTTAGACACAGATAGAGAACTTCCAACTCTTGGTTTTTGTGAAGAATTTTAGTGGCTGTGTCTGAGATCTTCAGGTTCTTCTGATAAGCTGAGCTCTCCAGCTCTTAGGCTTTGGCTTTTACACGGCTAAACCAAAAGGCTGAACAAAAGCTGGAAATCAAAATGTAAAATTTTTGATTCAGACTTCAGAAGGCTGCACAATTAAAAATAACGTTTTCTACATCAATAGAGCTGGGCTCACTTATTCTGTGAATGCGGGCAGGTTATTGAAGCTCTCTGATTTGGTCCCACCTTACAACACCCACTGCATAGAGAGGTAGGAAGAAGTCAGCATGCTTGTATCTCTGTGTGTGTCTGTCTAGGAACTTCTCTTCTGTGTGGTTAATTAGGACACAGGAGTCCTTCCTGGTGCAGTGTGTTGTCATCTGCTTTTATGCAGGCACTTTAAGTAGGCAGAGTTCATATTCAACAAAGCCTGTCTGAGTCCTGTTCCCTAATATTCCAAGAGTATTTCATTAAACAAAGTTTCTGTCAGCCTGTTGGATTTTTTTATAATATGGTTGAACATTACCAAATTTGTGGGTGCAGTTTGAATATCAGTAGAACTCTCGTGTCTATATATACTTTGCCATACATATATCAGACCTGTGTTTGTCCATATGTCCGGTTCTCTAGTGGCTAAAAGCAGTCGCTGGAGTCAATTTGCCAGGTGTTACTAATTCCCATCACTTGGGACCCGAGATGAATTACTAAATTGCTTTCCAGTGGGTTTCCCCATCTATAAAACACAGTGATGATGCCAGCTTATGGGATTGACATTAAACAAAGGCAACTCCATAAAATGCTTTCATTGTGTTGGCAAATTTGAATGCTAAATACATGATAAATAATACCATTTTAGATTGTCATGCAAGTGGGCAGATCCTTCCCTATACTCTGTGTCTTTCATGCATGCTGCTGCCAGCTTTGAGTGCCAATAAAATTTTTTTTGAAGACATGGCATTGGGAAAGAAGAGAGCACTTTAGAGAGCTTTGTTTGAAAGCCTGGCTAACCTTTTGAACTTAAGTTATGATGTTTAATCCATTTTATGCTTACTCTAGTGAAGTAAAGAATGCAGCCTCCCAAAAGGCCAACGTCATTTCTAGAATTTTATACAAGACTGTTGGACTAGAGATTGCTGGGACTGCAAACTCTGGTGCCTAGACTAGTAGCTTTAGAAACTCTGCCCTGAGGATTTGCCTACTCAGGTGTAGTTTTGAAATCCCCTTCCCTAATTCACCCAGCTCCCTAATCTATGACCAACAGATTTCATGTAACCCCAGTGGGTTATTTTTTATTTTTTAAGTTGCACATCTCACTTTACACATAGCCTGTGTGGTTTCAGGATATTGAATTTTTCCAAATAGAAAAGATAAACATTTTCCATTCTACCCTAGCAACTAATTTATTAAACAGTCATCTGACCTAAGTTGGTGAGCATTTAGAAGAGAATAAAAGCACCAGCTGCATTTAGCACTTATTACAAGGCATGCAGCTGAGCTGGGAAACACTTAATGGAGTCCCTCATTTGTACAGAGCAATGCAAGTGATATTGGCCTGAATAAGAGAGGAGATTGTATGAATGAAGCCAGAATCTGGCTAAAGGCAAGAGAAGTATTAATCGGGATGTGCTCCAGAAAGAGACTGACCAGGCCCAATTGGTGGCAACTTACAGAGCTTGGCAGATGTTTGGGGGGTGGAGTGGAGGGGGGGGGCAGTGTGAACTCTGAAGAGGGAGGCTAGGCCCTGACCTCAGTGAGTTTTAGCCTCTCCAGGGGGTGGGGAGTACTAAAGCCAGATGGAGGGGCTCCCTAAGGTCAATGGGAAAGGGTATTTGTGTACAGGAGAGGGGACACTTGAACATCTTTCTTCATCCAGCAAATATTTACTGAGGATTAAGCTGTGTGTCCAGCATATTGGGGTTATAGAGACAAGATCAGCCTTTAAGGAATGGAAGACAGATTATAGAGAATCTGAGAGATCTTTTTGGCTGAAGAGCCAGGGATGGAAGGGAAGTCCTGAATGGAAAGAGGGAACAGCTGTGTGAAAGAACGTGCCATAGCCCTGATCTCTTTCCTGATAGGTGGCAAAGGTCATCTGTGGGAACATTTTATCCATGACAAGGAAATCCCACTCAAGCATGTGGTGTCTTTACTATGACAGGTTGGGATCCACAGAGGGAGAATATTGAATGACCCCAGATTTCAGGCTTTCAAATACCCACAAGGCCTCTTCTTCCTGACAACCACCCTAGGTCTTAGCAGACCCCCATCATCAGATGTGTCTCATATTCCCCATTGCCTTGCAGACACAAAAATGTGCAAATTTCCACAAGTAATTAAAAAAACATGGTGAGAGGGAGTCTGCTTACATGGAACAGAAAATAAAATGGAAAAATTGTAACATGATGGAGAACAAATGCTGATTTCTGTCCATAGCCAACCTCTTGAGTGAGAAAATTGAAATGCTTTGTAGCTCCATGGAACCTGGCTATTGTATAACCTATCAACAGAAAATGGATTTATATAATACATTACCTAAATAAACTACCTTTAAGTCCAAGTACTTAATAGTTACTCTTAAAGATAATTTCCATTGTAAAGGATTTTCAACTTCAGTCTGACTTAATTCCTTTTCTCAAAGAGGAGGAATGCTCATTCCCTGCAGTTCCTAGATGAAGACAACCTGTGAGAAAAGGCTTTTGAAAACCCAGACCTGCTGTAACAGACACTCTGGACCCTAGACCCTGGGTCTTGACAGGTGCTAAGTATGTCAGTCTAGCACGTGTGCTGCCTTTTTTACTATCTGAGCCTGATTCACAGTCCCTAAGCAACTCTTCACTGTGAGAGACTGCTCTAGAGCCACTCTGATCCTTGAACTGCAGTCTAACTAGATGAAAAGTCAGATAAAAGCCATGCCTGGAAGACACTTTCTCCACTCCCATTCTGGCTCCTAATTGGTCTAAGTCAGTGGTTGCCAAACTCATTAGTCAACAGAGCCAAATATCAAGAGTACAATGATTGAAATTTCTTTTGAGAGCCAATTTTTTTTAACTTAAACTTCTTCTAACGCCACTTCTTCAAAATGGACTCGCCCAGGCCGTGGTATTTTGTGGAAGAGCCACACTCAAGGGGTCAAAGAGCTGCATGTGGCCCACAAGCTGGTTTGCTGACCAGGGGTCTGAGTCAAAGGAAAATCTGACAACAGCTACATGGATTTCCAAAGCAAAGTAAAACTAAAGGGAATAACATAAAAGGAGAAAGTCTGAAAACTGCTGAGGGGAAGCAGAATGTTCCCTTCTGGAAGGCATGCTGCAATTAGATGTCTGGCTACTGAAGACCGGGCTCTTGTGTCTTCAGAGCCAGGAGTGCTTGGTCCACCTGAGGATACTCAGGCTTGGGGAAGGACAGGATGGAGAAGAGGACCTTCTCTCCCTCCTGGAGTTCTGAAGGCATAGGCATCATTGCCCGAACCTGTCTTTTCTCCTCCTGACATTGGCTGTGGCATCAGGGTCACTGCTGTCCTCTTCAAGAGCAGAAATTAAGAAAGCAATAGAATAGACCTGTGTCATTCTTCTTAAGGCCATTTCGGGCCATGGCCACTTTTCTGACATTCACATGAGACCAAAGAGAAGTGATTCTTCTACCAAGGTCCTTCATGAATATCTTTCCCAGGGTACATGCTGGGGCTCTGTGTAACACTGTCTTAGATGCATGTTCTCCACCTCCAGCACAAATGCCCCAGACTGCAGCATCTATCTGAAAGCCAAGTGCAGGGTCTTGTACAAGAACATTTTTCTAAGGAAGTATAAGTGATGGCTCCAGACTATAACTGTTTTTTTTTTAATTTTTAATTTTTTAAATTAAATTATCTGTGTACATATACCATTGCGCCCCCCCTCCCATACATGCCCTCCCTCCCCAGAGTTTTGTGTCCATTGGTTGTACTTATATGCATGTATACAAGTCCTTTGGTTGATCTCTTATCTATAACTGTTTTAACACATTGCGGACAGATCCCGAGAATTCTTGCTTTATATTACACAGTGTTTTACAATGATCATACTTTAAAAAGATATTAGCTTATAAGAACATGTAATAAATAACTTCGAAATGCAATGGGTATTTAATTTTAAAGCTTGCCTTTAACATTTATGTAAAACGTTTTTTGTACTCTTTCAATAGAAACTTATCTGGTCATTGGATAAAGCTAGCAATAAAACTATTGGTCTGAAATGTACTAATCTAGACTCAGGATTGGCAACATTTTTATTTATTTTTTTTAAGAAAAGGGTTAAATAGTGCATATTGAAACTTTATGGGCCAACAGACAAAATAGGGGATATTGTGTAGGTATTTATAACAGGAGAAAACAAATTTTCACAAATATTTTATTAACACAATTTAAAATACAATAATATCTCAGTGCAGTTTTTGTCATGCAGCTGTAATGAGAAGGAAGGACTTATTCCTTTGGTGGGGGATGACATTTCCCATTCTTGGGCTTCAGTGTTAGTATTTTCCAAAGTCTGTTGTAAGTGTCCACCTTTTAATGCTAATTAGCACCTCTTAGTGCTAATCTGCAGTGAAATTTTATCTTGGAGAATGGCTTTCCACACTGGCATTGCCAAATATTGATATCAGTCCATGAGTTTATTATTTTAATTGAGCATGCTCATTCCTTGAGAGCCATTTATCAAATTCTTTTAGATTTTCTCAATATTTGCCTTTTAGTGTGTCATTGCTTGTAGATTAGTATCTTCCAATTGAATATTAGGTGTCAACTCAATTACACAGTTAAATTATTTTCTAAATATAGAAATCAAGGTTCAAAAAACTACTTTGATTCTAGAAATTATATCCACTGCAAATTTCTGTAAGAATGGAGACAGCCCCTCTTCTTTTAACTTCAACAGCATAAAAAGTATATAAAGCAGTTTGACATGGCTTGCCATTCAAACCATGTCAATTATCATTGAAATGACTTACACACAGTATAAGTTTTGCATTTAAGTGATGTTTTGTCTTACAGTGTAAGGTTGAATTCACTAAGAAACATCATCAAATCTGCAGCAAAAACTAATTTCCAAAGCCCTTCAAAACTCAATAATAATGAGTGTATAAGCCCTGGAGAGAATGTAAAATTCTCTGTTGACCCTAATGGTTCAATCACATGACATAGATTGTTCTGGAAAGTACAGGGAGTAGCATTAAACACCTACATCTTAACAAGTTTTATAAATTTGTAATGGGTCCATTTTTCTGTTCCATACATTTTTACTATCAAGCTGTAACAGTAGATTCTACTTTGGGTTGTATAGAATTCGTGTTTTCTCAATTTCTTTGGAAATACTCTTGTTTCCAGTTGTTCCACAGAGACTATTTTAAGAGCCTCGTACCTCAATCAAGTCAACCTTGGCATTGACTCCTTAAATAAACAACTGAGCAGTATCAGTGACATCCATGGACTCAACAAAAGCCGAGGAATTCTGCTCATTCAATCTTGTGCCTTGTTTTTTAATCTTTATTGTTTATATTATTACAGATGTGTCTCTTTCCCCCCCCATATCTCCCCTCCATCCGGTTCCCACTCCACTGTCCTCGTCCATAGGTGTGAGATTTTTGTCCAATCTCTTCCCAAACTCCCACACCTCATTCCCCCCAGCCTTGTTTTTTAATTGACTATTGGCATTGCTCCTGATGCCCCAACTCCTCAAGCAGCTGCTCTCACGGAAAAGCTAGTGCTGCAAGTTTGTATTATCTAGGCATGTTCCTTTGGCTGTTGTTGCAGCCAATTAATTCCCCATGGGGGTATGGCTTCCCTTGCTTGCCTAACTTGGTAACTTCCTGTGGTTGTGGCCTCATTTTCATTTCTTTTGTAAAGAAATTCTGTGTTGAGATTCTGTTTTAAACTTTCTTCATTTTTCTGACCTTTCCTGTGAGTTGGAGATACTCTGATGAGTGTGTGGTCTGGTAATGCCAACCTCTATGCTTTTGGCATAACTGGCATGTCATTGCATAACAAAGATTGCTTTGCCACCTCTAGTAATATCCACACTCCATCTTTCCTTCAGGACATGAACAATTAGTTCACTTGTCTTGACATGGATATCACTGATACTAAAATAAATGTATCAAACAAGGATACCCATAGCACTCGAAACACTGTGTCATGGTAATTTACAGTGCACCAAGCAGCCATGCAGAGGATTGAAATCACCACATACAGGCTCTATCACAACCACTCAAGTTTGCAAGTGTAACTGCAGAGCAGCTGCAGAAAGTATGTACACAGGTGACCAGACCTGTTCCAATACCACTTTATTTACGGACACTGAAACTTGAATTTCATGTAATTTCCATATGTCATAAAATATTCTTTTGATTTTTCTCCCTACTACTTAAAACTGTAAAAGTCATTCTTAGCTCACAGTCTGTACAAAAACAGGTGGCAGTGCTGACAATCTAGAGTCAGATTACTACGCAGCACAAGACATGAGTGTCAGGAGGAAAGGAGTGTGAGGGAAAAACAAGAGAGGTTTGGGTTTCACCTTTACAAGGTGCCAGCCAGTGTTTGCTGCATTCAGAATTCAGCCCTGTACTTGAAACTGAATTGGGAGGACTATCAAATGTTAGCCACCCTATACATGATTCTGACGTCCTGGAGGGAAACACTACTGCCTTTGCAGAATGTTTCATCAGAGTCACTTCTTTAACACTTCATTTATCTATACTTTTGAAACATACATCCTCTTTTCTTCATAAATTTGTAATTTCTTGTCCTTATTCTTTTTTCTCTTTAAACTTAGTGTGCACCTAAGCCAGCATGATATAACAGAAAAACATGATCTTTGAATTCCCCAGATTAACACGTTTGGCCAGTCACTAGCTCTGTGATCTGAAACAGATTACTTAACCATTCCAAGTCTTGATTTCATTCTCTGTGGAATATGTATAAAGTCTCTGCTATGCAGATAGCTGGGAGGCCTTATGGTGCTTAGTAGATGAGAGAGAGCCATTTGCGATGGTGACCGATAAAATGCTCAGACTAGGACGAGCTATGGGTTTTCAAATAGTAGAGGTTTTGAGAGCCTCTTGAAAACCTCAGTTTTCTATAACTCCTCATCAGTTTCACCTTTATAATGAGAATCCTGAGTTTGTGCATTATGGTGTACATTATTGAAAGATGGTTAGTTTTTTTTCCTCTTTTTTCAAAAATATATTTTTTGTTGATTTCAGAGAGGAAGGGAGAGGGGGAGAGAGAGAGAAACATCAGTGATGAGAGAGAAGCATTGATTGGCTGCCTCCTACACGCCCCCCCCCCCCCCCCACTGGGGATCGAGCCCACAACCCCGGGCATGTGCCCTTGACCAGAATCAAACCCAGGACCCTTTGGTCTGCAGGCCGATGCTCTATCCACTGAACCAGCTAGGGCAAAGATGGTTAATTTTTTTTAATCTATAAGTTGTACCTTTAACAGATAGAATAAATCAGTATGTGTTACTGAGAATAATTTATGTACAAGGAAGTGATATTAAAGCCCCAAGGCACTTAAAATAGAATTCCAGAAATACTTTATTGTTGTTCTTTTTTATGTTTCTGTTTCTTGTTTCCTCAGGTCCTTGATTTTCCCATTTCTGATCCGAGGAGGGAAGCCTACACCATTGTACTCATGTGTAATTGCATTCATATTCTGTACCTATAATGGCTACTTGCAAAGCAGATACTTAAGCCAATTTGCAGTGTATACTGATGACTGGATCACTGACCCACGATTCCTAACAGGTGAGTGACCTTAGTCATGCATTCCACCTTGCCAATCATACTTCATTGTTCATGTTCCAGTTATTTGCAGTGAGAAAGCCCACACTTTCCACACTTCTTGGGAGAGCAAAAAGTCAGATGGTTCATGACCTAGCTGCTGGGGTGGGTGAAGAGGGTAAGGGCGAGGGGGGGGGGGGGGGGGGGGGGCGGGGAGGGGCTGAGACTGGAGTGCTAGGGGCAGAATCAGGCTGTCCTAGTGTCTCAGCAACGGGAGATGATGCAGATGCACATCTCAGACACCAAAAGTTCAAATATCTGTGCTTTTTTGAGCAAGAAAGGAGAGAAAGAAACATTGATGTGAGAGATTGGCTGCCTCCCATGTATCAAACCCACAACCTGGGTATGTGCCCTGACTCAGAATTGAACCCAACACTTTTTGGTGCACAAATCAGACGACACTCCAACCTCCTGACACACACCGACCAGGGCACAAATACCTGTTCTTAAGACAAACATAAATATAGCAATAAGGTTCAGCAGCTTGAACAGCCAGAACACTGAGGAAACTTGGGCACTAATTGTTCACCTTATCTAAGATAGCCGTGCACCTCCTACAGTTAATTGTAACACATTCATATGTAACTTGCCCCTATAACCCCTCCTAAGAGATATGAGATTAAATCTCAAATTCTCAAGCTGCCCCACAGTCCTTCATCCTAAACTCCATAAAGTTACCTTTTGCTTGGCTTTTTCCCTATATAAATCTGTAATGATAGAGAAAACTAACATTTGTTGTTAACAAAGTACTTTTACATTTCTCAGTCAGAGTTTTTTCTGTGAATTAAAATTTTATTCCCAGGGCAGTGCCCTGGTCATATCTGAATTCTTTTATTAGGAGGGAGCTGCCTCCTCATCTATCAAAAGAAGGATGGGGGAGAGCCGAAACCGGTTTGGCTCAATGGATAGAGCGTTGGCTTGGGGACTGAAAGGTCCCTGGTTCGATTCCAGTCAAGGGCAAGTACCTTGGTTGTGGGCATATCCCCAGTAGGGGGTATGCAAGAGGCAGCTGATCGATGACTCTCTCTCATCGATGTTTCTAACTCTCTATCTCTTTCCCTTCTTCTCTGTACAAAATCAATAAAATATATATTAAAAAAAAAAAAGAAGGATGGGAAGGAAGTGTTTCAGTATCCTTTTCTTACGCCACAAATCCATGTCTCCGGGAAACACTAAATTATATTGTTTGTACACTATCCCAAATATCTTCTTGATTACCTGCCTTTAGACAACCCAATTTTCTTCTGCCCCAACCATTAAACGCAGGAGAGAGAACAGGCCTGGCCATCAGCCAGGAGCTGCACATGTATGTGTCTTATGCTTCCCCAACACGCTGAGAAGAGTAGAAAGGAAATCCTTTCACAGGAGAGAGGGAGAATCCGTGGGTTAAGCTCCTGGCCCGCCATCTAAATTGAGTAAATAGCAGAGCAAGGGTTTAAACCTGCTCACCACACTGATTTCCCAAAAGTAGCGAGCGGAGGGTTTTAGTTTTTAATCTAAGAGATAAGGGTTTTAATGCTTATTTGTGATTCTCACAGGAATCATTATTTGAATAATTTTGATGAACAACAACAAAACAAAAGAATCATTTTGGTCTGTGAATATAATTGTCATTTAAAGGAGACAGACCATATCACCTGCAGATGCTTTGGAAGCTGTTTAAAATTTAAGACACTGATAAATTGTACACAGACCTATTGGCTTCTTTACAATTGAAGAGAAGTAATCAAAAATGAAAAGAAAATAATAGGGAAACAAACTAACTCTTTTTTTGCATTTTATTTCATAGAGCTCAGTTTTGTAAGGAGACTAACAAGAAATTGCATAAATAATTAATTGATTACATTTAAGATACTTACCATGAAGAGGTAAGCAAATAATAATGATAATATCTTAACAAAAGATTTTCCAGAGCAGTAAAAGTCATTGATCTAAAAGAGTTTTTACAAAAATTTTCAAGATTCCCCAGATATGGAATCAAATGTTTAGCTTAGATGGACCCCAATCTAGACAGCAAAGGAAGCTTGTCTCTTTGAAGAAGAATAAAGTAAGCATGGAATTTTGAGAACATGATACTTTCTGGGACCTCAAATTGGGGGCCATATCACCTAGCAGTGATATACTGAAATGAAAAAAAAAATTAAAAAATGTGGTGAATCAGCTGTAAATTTACGAATTCACTAAATGAGTTATATTACAAAATCTGGTAGGAACTGTTACAAGCATGCCAAACTCACGGTTGGCAGACCACAAGTTTAACATGCCTGGAAGACAGCAGCTTACAGTGGCAAAATCAGAAGGACATTTTGAGACCCTTACCATAAACCAAAGTGCTTTAAAGTCCCTGTTCTAATTGTGAAAAACTAATACCATCATGATGACTGATGAGTAATTCCTAATGTTACTTTAAGCATACTTTTTTTTTCATATTGAATGGAATACCACCATAAAGCAACATCTGCCTTTCACGTTTTTGAAGTATCTTAGAACAGTCAAGTTAACTCTTTTTTTTTTTTTAAATCAAATCAAGTTATTTCTTTCATAAAACACTATTTTAGCATTTTGCATTTTCATTTTGGCATTAATTGATGTGATGCTAATAAGTCTCCTGTGAGGATAGCCCTCTGAAGACTTTTAAGAATTGGAGGAAAAGCATTCTGAAAGCTATGAGGTGTCCACATGCGTGCCGTGGCAGTGGAAGATTTGTTGGGAGCTGAGGCAGGTGAGCAGACCTAGGAATACTGACTGATAAGTGAGCAGGAAATCAGCAGTGTTGGAAGCCATGGATATGTATGAAAATGTTCAAATGAGGTTATAAAAAAGGAAGCGAGAAGGACCAGAGATTAGCTCCTGGGAACCAGCTAACCAACCTCCGGGGACCTGTGTGCATCACAATGAGGCACATGCTAAGATGTCACTTTACTTCTCTGCCGCATGGAGGAGGCAGCCATGCTTCACTGCTGTTACCACCATAATTAATACTTCTAATCATCCCAGTCATTCTAAAAACATAGGTTGTGGCCATCATGTCAAAATATTTTGACTAGATCAGATAATTAATCTTATTAGAAAAACAAAGCCCTATGAGCATACCTGAGAACAGTAATTATCTTTCTAAATAAAGGACCATATTATGATTTTTACTGTCAGTTATGGCTTATATGTTATATTAATAATGATAATTTGAAGGAGTACAGTGATATTGCTTTTTCAGGTCTGGGTTCATAAATTTTGTAGTTTATCAACCGTAACACACTCATGTGTTTTTTTCCTTCAGGTTTTGTCTTATGGCTGGTAGGCATGCTGATAAACATTCACTCAGATCACATCCTGAGGAATCTCAGGCAACCAGGGGAGACTGGATACAAAATCCCAAGGGGTATGTACTGAAAGTGGAGAATTCATCCTAAAATTGCATTGCTATTCTATGGTGCCTTGCTATTCTAATTTTGCCAGATCTAGTAACTAATGTATAGTATGTATTAGCTGTAGTTTTTAATATGAGTCATTATTATTCATAGCAGTCACTATTGCTTCTCCTGCCTAGAGGGCTTCCACCCCAATAACTGTTTTATTAAAATGATAAATTCTGGCCAACTGAATGGTTATTAACCATATAGGAAAGTCTAGTTATTTCTGTTTGGAAAGAGAAAATATGAGGAAGAATTTAAGTTTACAAAGGGTGTCTAATCATTTTTTAAAATATTACATAATAGATACCTTGACTGACCCTCTGAAAACAATTAAAAATGTTAAGTGAAATTTGTGGCAGGAGTCTGGCTAGGAGTTCAAGTTTCTTCACCTATGAAATGGAGATCATAAAATCTACTTTTTTGGGTTAACTAAAAGCCATTATTATTGCTCATAACATATGAAGGATTAATTAAATTAATAAGAAAAAGTCAACCAAACCACTAGATACTTAACACCAATAAAAACCTATCTACCCTTTTTCATCTTATTTTCAGCTTCTTCCTGATACAATTTAAATATATCAAATTATCTTAGTTCATATTCTTAAATTGTACTTCTTTGTACTTCTTTGCTCCATGCTTTGCTTTCACTGGATGAAATTTTTTAAAAGTCATTTTAAATGTATGAATGTGGTGTCAGGAAGGGAGTCATCATCAGAGAGCAAAATCTAAGTGAGTCCTAGTGTCCAAAGTACACACATCAGAATCTGTGGCCGTTGCTGCCTTCATGCTGCTTTGCAGCCCAAATTAGTGCCATTTGGAGGGTCTGAAAAACCTCAAGCCGTGAATTAGGATCCATGTCGTTCTGGTGGGTGGTACCCTCATACATGGGCCAGGCACACAGAAGGGTCCTGCCGTCAGCTCAGGCCTCAGAGAGCCCCACAGACCACAGAGCACACTCCAAGGCTGCAGAGCCAATGAAGAAATCTGGCACAATTAAACGTGAGAGACTTCAGATCTTAGAGTTAATAGAAACAGATTATATACTGAATACTTAAATGTTTAAAAAATAAAAAAGGAGCCGAGACCGGTTTGGCTCAGTGGATAGAGCGTCGGCTTGGGGACTGAAAGGTCCAGGGTTCAATTCCGGTCAAGGGCATGTGCCTTGGTTGCGGGCATATCCCCGATGGGGGGTGTGCGGGAGGCAGCTGATCGATGACTCTCTCATCATCATCGATGTTTCTAACTCTCTGTCTCTCTCCCTTCCTCTCTGTACAAAAGCAATAAAATATATTTTTTAAAAATAAAATAAAATAAAATAAAAAAGGATTGAAGTTATGAGTAAAAATGTGTGTATATACACTATATATAAAGGACTAGCAAATATAAGTTATAAGTCAATAGAGCTTTTAAAACAGGAATCAAGTAGGTAAGACTAAAAATTCAATGGAGCTGGAAAGCACACTTACATACCTGGAAACCATACAAGGAGAATAGCAACATAAGGAACAAATGACAAAAAAAAAAAACTTACAAATATCAAATTACTTAAACTGGGGCCCTGTAGAGTATGCAGCTCTGGCCGCAGGGCCTTTGCTTCTTCTGCCTAGAGGGCTTCCACCCCAATAACTGCAGCCCAACCCTCCCAGAAAGTCTGGGATCAAAATTCACCTACCCAAGGAGGCCTGTTCCCAGCCAGTCTGTTACCATGACCTCCCTCTTCCCCCAGCTAAACTTCTGAGCCCTCTTACCCTGCTCTGCTCCCTACAGAACTCCAGACTGTGCTTTCCTTGTTTAGTACACTGAAATTTAACATTCCAGATGTGGGGGGTGGGATCTTATCCACAGTTTGTTTTAAATTTCTAAACCAGGGTCTGGCCATAACGTAGACTTAATGAATCAGTAAAGTTTTGATGAGTGATTAAACCAGTGAGTGAGTGAGTGAGTGAGTGAATGAATCTGTCCTTGAAAATTAATATTTTCTTTAATTTTTAGTCTAGAGTTCTATACAGATCCATTTTATTAAACTAATTCATTAATTGTTCTGTATTCTCTGTCCTTGCTCAGGTTTTATCAGTTTGATCCATTAATTAATGAAGTGATATATATTAAAGTATATGAAAACTAGAGCATTTTTTTTCTCAGCTAAAAAGATAGATAGTTACTACTAGAATTTGTGATATGAAATAGTAAAATTAGTAATGTTGGAAGTGTTTCATTGATTAAAATTCTGTAAAAGTTATATTTTCCCCATAGTTGAATTTATGTTCTCCGAAGTGGTATTTACTGTTCTCTCTTAAGTCAGTATTTCCTTTTTGGTCAATGCAAGCTGGGTCTGTGCTTTCTTCTAGGAGGCTTATTTGAATACGTAAGTGCAGCCAACTACTTTGGAGAATTGGTTGAGTGGTGTGGCTATGGCCTGGCCACCTGGTCCGTTCAAGGAGGGGCTTTCGCTCTGTTCACCTTTTGTATTTTATTCACCAGAGCACAACAACATCATCAGTAAGTTTTAAAACATTTTTAACAATTTTAATTTGTTCTCTGACTTACTATACCAGTTTTTAGGTTAGATTTTTGAAATGTTAATATTAATTTGAATTGCCAAATCCCAGTTTATACCATGCGGTGTCTAAAAAACACAAAATCATGGAAATATCTGAAGACTAATCCAGCTATAAGGAATCATTGGTTACATATTAGCATTATCATTTTTTCCACCCTGTTCTGAGGCTCTGAATTTATACTGCTGGACTCTGGACTTGATGGTCAAGTTAAATGTCAAGCAGGACATTTGGGATCTGACCTGGAACTCACTGATTACAAGGAGGAATGCTGACTGTGCAGTAATGGGAGCGCAGAAGGCCTGCAGCTGGAGGGAAGGTTCAGCATCCTCCCCCACAGAGCCTGTTCACACCTAGGTTCCTCATGGACTATGGACTCTGTGCATCCCCCCCACCCCCCCACACACATACACATCACCTTCAGATTCTTCCTTCAGGACCAGAAGGATTCATACTCTAAACAGGCTTGACTGAAATAATATGTCAGTACTTTAGACTAAATATACATTACAACGTCCTAAAAATGAACAAAACAGCTAGATTTCATTCATCAATAATGATGACAATAGCCAGCTAATCTCAGCCCAACTTGAGGTCCTATGTTTCTGGAAATCTGTGCTCTACCCCCTTCCACCTCCACCTCCTCTTTTTAACTACCTTCTCCTGGCTCCAAGATGCTGCTCCCAGATATTTGTTATGTTAATTTTTTAGAAGTGAATATTGGCTGATTTCTAATGATAAAAACAAATAAGATTATGCTGATATTTTAAGAAACTGGATTAGGGGAGGATTGAAAAAGAGCATGCCAGGCCAATTGTTAGGCTCATTCCTCAAATGAAAATGAAACAGGAAAATCCCTTTCAGTATTGGAATATGTAACATACAGAAATAGAAAATACATAATTTCATTTTATAAAATACATAATTTCATTTTCTTTGCTTCATGAAGATTCATGAATTGAAAGGGCTCTTTGCCATTTGTTTGGTGTTTAAATTAATGTTGGTGTAAACCAATTTTAATTGCTGAGTAATCAATCAATTCAGTGTAGTGGAAGTATGTTTACAAATGTTGGATTTACAAACTGGAAGTATGTTTACAAATGTTGGATTTACAAACAGTACAAAATGAAAGCTGTTCTTTTTTCCCCCCCTAGTAATCCAGTGAACCCAACTAATTAGCCCATCTGATAAACTGATTTCAAAAGAAAACAGTCCACAGAGCTATTTCTACATCAAAGCAGCATTTTGTTATATTAATTTCTGTCTGTAACAGAAGTATTTAATTCATAAATTATTATCTTGATCATTGAGTGCTAGGTTGGACACACATTGGGTCAGCTGTGCCAAGTGTCCTCTATCAGGACACTAATTCCGATTTGAGGGCAACATTTCAAGGAATTTTAAGGAGACTTGTTTTCACATGACTTCCTTCCCGTCTGCCTTGGGCAATCGTGCTTGCTTATGCAGTGGACCAGAGCGCAGGCTGCCCATACTTCTGCAGCTGTGAGGTGATAGAGTGAATACATATGTAAACCTGTCATGTCTCAAAGCTGCACCTTGGACCCCAGCCAGGGAGGATAGCCTTTGAGCAGGGGCTTTGTTGAAATAAAAAACATACTTACCTATTTGTTAAGTTTAATGTCACTTCATTGTAAATTCAGTGTGTCTTTTAGACACTGATAGTGTGATGATTACAAATATGTTAACAGCCCCATTTATCACACTTAAATATTATACAAAGAGCAGGACTTGCGAGACCTTGCAAAGTGTTTGTTCAGCTATCACCAACCTATCTCTACTAGAGAAAGACTTCCACAAGAGAAATTAGGAACAGGAAACTGTTTGTGAGCCAGAAAAATAGTAACAGCTTTGAAGAATTACCTCAGAATTAGCTTAACCTAAATTAGATGAAGTGGGTAGTCCTGGGAGGTCCTGTGTGTGTGTGTGTGTTATAATTTCACTTTCAACCAGAAGGCACATTAGTTCAGGCACCATAATCACAAAATCAAGACAAAAAATTAGCATCCAACCCTGTTCCGTTTACATGAGTTGAGAGCTTTTTTATTCTAGAGATATAATAGAAATGTGAGTGGAGCTGAAACTGGTTTGGCTCAGCGGTAGAGCGTCAGTCTGCGGACTGAAAGGTCCCACGTTTGATTCTGTTCAAGGGCATGTATGTTGGTTGCGGGCACATCCCTGGTAGGGAGTGTGCAAGAGGCAGCTGGTCCATGTTTCTCTCTCATCGATGATGTTTCTAACTCTCTATCTCTCTCCTTTCCTCTCTGTAAAAAAATCAATAAAATATATTTTAAAAAAAGAAAAGAAATATGAGTGGAAAAAAAATAGAAATCATGCTGCTTATTCCCCTTTTAAGAATATTTATGCATATACCCTTAATCATAAATCTTCAAATATAATTTTTGAGGTGGATTTGTGATCTTAGTGATGAAGTAATTGGGGAAATTTTCCTCTAATCATTTAACAAGCTATATTTTATTCCTATGAAATGGTTTCTATGAAGTTCATTTAACATATTTCTTGTTGGGTGAGAAAATTCTGCTCTGATCAAGGTTATTTTTGACAGCGGGTAGAATCCAGCCTACTGCATAGCACTTCATGGCAGGGCTATCACAGCCCTCTAACATCCTGCAGGCGTGTGGGTGTGCTGGCCTGCTTTTTCTATTTTAGGCTGTCCTTTGCTTCCATTCTTGTTCTTTTTAGGCTAGTGTGTCTCTCTTCAGTGGGCAGTTTCATCTCCTGCCTCTCCTAACACAGTGCCCAGTGCTGTTGATTTATGGGGAAGCTGTTAGAAACTTGTTCATGGTCCGTGTTTTATCAATAAGTCCGAAGCAGGCTGTCTTAGTCTGTTCAGGCTGCTATAACAAAACACCATAAACAGGGTACCTCATAAATAGCAAACATTTCTTTCTCACAATTCTAAAGGCTGAAAGTCTGAGGTCAGGGTGCCAGCATGGTCAGGTTCTGGCAAAGGGCTTCTTCTGGATTTCAGACAGTACCTTCTTGCTGTGTCCTCACATGGCAGAAGGAACAAGGAGCTTTTGGAGGGCCCCTTTTATCAGGACACTAATCCCACCATGTGCCTCCAGCCTCACTTCCCAAAATCTTCATCTCCTAATACCATCACCTTAGGTTTTAACATACGGATTTTGGGGGGTACACATTCAGACAGTTGCATAGGCCTATAAAAAATGTCAGTGATTAATGAGTAAATATATGTATAATGCACTTGTGCACTCTTTGCACTGCTGTTGTGTGTGGCCATATCTGCCATAAACATTCTTGTCTGCAGCACATCACTGAGCTGGAAAAGGCTGTTGTTGCTACACTTGATCCACAGGTCCATTGCCCAGCTCCTCGGGACTTTGCTCATTACATGTCCTTTTGGGTGTACAGAATAGCATCTGAAATTAAACATGGTATTCTCCCATAATTCTCTATTTGTGGTTTACAGTGCTAAACCTCACCAAAATCTAAATTTCATAGGACTTCACTCACTCACTTTGTTTGCTGTTATCATATGTTGCTGTCATGTTAACAAATAACTAATTGTTTTCCATCATAAGTTTTAATCTGTTTAGAATTCTTTTGAGCTCATGGAAACTCCATTTTTCTATTTCTTCATCGTGTCAAATTATTTAAAATTTTTATTCTGTCTACTTAGTTTCTATCCTTCTCAACTAGGTGTTACCCTAACATGAAGGAATGTGTCTTTGTTGATATAATTTATATCAGAATGGAAAAGACCTGTTTGTTCAGAATGCAGGGCCCAATGATGAATGAGCCCATGTTGTATTTTCCCAGGTCTGTTTCAGAGTTGCCAGCTTGGGTGCCCCTTCATACCAGACTCTGGGTATGAAGCAGTAGTTTTCTCCTGGGGATTGGAAAAAACTACCAGTCACCAGAAAATAATTAAGATATAACTACTGGATTTCTCTCCTCTTCCCCAGTCTGCACACTTCCTAGGTCTGGAAAGATGTCTCCTCCGTATTCTAATCAGCACCTTTATCACAAATCAGTAGTTTTTCTTGCCAATATAAGGGTGGGTTATGTGAGTCACTTCTTTTGAATCATACTTTATAATCACATATATCTAATTGTTCATAATATAGATAAAATCAACCAATGTATCTGAAATGCCAAAGTTTTTATTACTATTAAAAACTTTATGCCTTGGTGATAAAAAAAATATTGTTCCTTTTGCTAGCATGTATTATATTTTTAAGTGACAAAATTATTTCCTTTTTTAATGTATTTTTTTTTTTTATTGTAGGTGGTACCTTGAGAAATTTGAAGATTATCCAAAATCCAGGAAAACTCTAATTCCATTTTTGATTTAAGTCCATTGTCAGTGTAATTATCTTCAACTTGATGCTTTTTTAAATAATGTTTCTCTAGAGATTATATAAATGAATTATTTCTCTGTCATTTTCCTGCTACTTCATCTTTTTCAAGATTTGCCCTAGGAATTGTTTTCCTAGTTAAAAAAAAAAAAAAAAAAAAAAAAGAGCTACCTAATAACTTACCAGTCAAACTGAAATGCAGCTTGAAGTATTCTACTTGAAGTATACCAGGGTAGGGCTCTGGAGCTCTGAGTAATGGATGCTGACCATTTCTCTGATTTTGGACTTTTCGTTATGTCTAGCTGAATGTGCACAAGACCAGAATGTACATACCATCTTTGAAGACCTTTATGGACCAAAACCTTCCATTAGCCCTTGTACAATCCCATAGAACAGTTTTGACAAGGTCAAAGGCAATATTGTGCCTTCTCCCCATAGAGGCATGATCTGTCTGCTGGGTCCCTCTCATCCCACTGGGTACCCACAGTATAGACAGGGACTCGGGGAGATGCATGGCCTCTCCCTATTGGGTGCTGTGCAGGCAGAGAACTTGGGGATGGAGAAAGGAGATGTCTGAGGCCTGGACAAAAGGCACCTGCTGCTGCTCCAGCCTGGCCCACCAGGTGACTGCGCTGGCAGAGCACGATGCTGGGATATTTATAAGGAACAAGCTCCTCTCTCCCCCACAGAGGGACTTTGTGGAGGTGTGAGGGTGGGAGTAGGCAGGTGCAGCAGGGCAGTTGGACCTCCTGCACATCCCAGTCTCGGGTCACTTGCTGTAAACCAGCATTATTCCCTGGTGTGAGGTACTTTTTCTTTTTTTTCTTTTTTTCCCAAGTTCCAGATGTGTGTGTGTGTGTGTGTGTGTGTGTGTGTGTGTGTGTGTATATATATATATATATATTTTTTTTTTTTTTTTGAGAGGGAGATAGAAAAACATTGATGAGAAAAAAAAAAAAAAAAAAAAAGCCAGAAAATAATTGATGTAAGAGAAAATGATCACCTGCCTCCTACACATACCCTGACCTGGGATCGAGCCCACAACCATGGCATGTGCACTAATGGGATCAAACCAGTGATCTTTTGATGCATGGAGCCACACTCAACCAACTGAGCCACACTGGCCAGGCCTAGAACTACTATAGAAATTTTGAAGGCACTTTTTTAAAAGTACATCTCAGCATTGCAAAATGACACCTTGAAGCAGACTTTCTTGCTTAAGATGCATTTGAAGGTTCACGAATATAAATGGCAGTAAGAGAAAATGCACTATTTGCCAGCCGGCATGGCTCAGTGGTTGAGCATAGACCTATGAACCAGGAGGTTATAGTTCAGTTCCCAGTCAGGGTATATGCCGAGTTAGGAGCTTGATCCCCAGTGTGGGATGTGCAAGAGGCAGCCTGTCAATGATTCTCTCATCATTGATGTTTCTCTCTCCCTCTGCCTCTCCCTTACTCTCTGAAATATATATATATATATATATATATCTCAATGCACGAAATTAGAGCACGGGTGGGGGGGGTGGAGGATGATGTTCCTCAGCCCAGCCTGCACCCTCTCCAGTCTGGGACCCTTGAGGGATGTCTGGGATCGGGCCTAAACAGGCAGTCGGACATCCCTCTCACAATCCAGGACTGCTGGCTCCTAACTGCTCGCCTGCCTGCCTTCCTGATTGCTCCTAACCACTTCTGCCTGCCAGCCTGATCACCCCCTAACCACTCCCATGCCAGCCTGATTGATGTCCAACTGCTCCCCTGCCAGCCTGTTTGCCCCAACTTCCCTCCTCTTCTGGCCTGGCCACCCCTAACTGCCCTCCCCTGCAGGGTTGATCGCCTCCAACTGCCCTCCCTTGCAGGCTGGTTTGGATCTTTGACCACATGGGGGCAGCCATATTGTGTATTGGAGTGATGGTCAATCTGCATATTACTCTTTTATTAGATAGGATAGAGGCCTGGTGCATGGGTGGGGGCCAGCTCGTTTGCCCTGAAGGGTGTCCCATATCAAGGTTAGGGTTCCCTTGGGGCGTGGGGCAGCTCATTTGCCCTGAAGGGTGTCCTATATCAAGGTTAGGGTTCCCTTGGGGCGTGGGGCAGCCTGAGCAAGGGGCCTATGTTGGTTTGCAGGCTAGCCATGCCCCCGGTGACCCAAGCGGAGGTTTGGTATTGGGATTTATTTACCTTTTATATTATAATTGAAACTTTGTAGCCTGGAACAGAGCCAAGCCTTCTGCTAGCTTTGTGGCCAGCAGCCATTTCTTTTGGGGTTTATGTATCTTCTATAATTGAAACTTTGTAGCCTTGAGTGGAGGCCTGGACGGGCCAGGACAGGCAGAAGCTTGGCTTCTTCCATTGCCTGGGAAACCCAAGCTTCCCTCCTCTCTGTGGCTGTAGCCATCTTGGTTGAGTTTATTTGCATACTTACTCTGAGTGGCTGGTGAGTGTAGCTGAGTGATGGTTAATTTGTATATTATTCTTTTATTAGGTAGGATTTTAAATGTACTACTGGGCCAGGTATTTGAAAGAAATCTCCTACTAGAAAGCTGTTCAATCTCTGTGAAAATCTAATGAACTCTTGGTAAAGGTCCTCTCCCTTGTCCCGTGGAGCAGTGTTGCCTCAGTTGCTGCCACATTTGCAGAGGTGAAAACCAAAAGAGAAATGGAAAAGGAGAGACTGTTCACTTATGATCTGCTGACAGTGCTAGGTTCAGGAGTCCTCCAGACACACCTGAAGTGGTGTCTTGTCAGCTTACTGCTGCCCCCCATCTCTCCAGACCCCTAAAGTCCCATCAGCTCTCCCACCCTTCTCCTGGCTCACCTACCAAGTAGGGCCTCCCTCCCTCATGAATTTTCATGTAGAAACTCTGTTCTCCGTGGGCTTTTGGAGTCTCTTAGGGGTTTAGAATTACACAGAAATCCTCCTGATGCAGCTGTGCTTCATTTTCACTAAAATCAAAATTTTTTTGCAGGGAAATTTTATTATTAAATGAACTTTGGCTCCTTTTCAGACCAAATAATTACTTGAAACCATTATCAAATAAATATTTGATATCTCAGGAAAACTCAAACAGTTGAGCCACTCTTGATGGATTCGAGTCCCTGTGTTTTAGAAGGCACACCTGGGCAGAAGATGTGTCCAGAGCCAGAGAAGCTCCCTGTAAGGGTTACTTCTAAGTTCTGCCGTTTGATTGGAATGGTCCACGTGTGCAGAAAGTTGGCTTAAATCAAGATCTGATGCAGAATTTCTGCTTTCCCAGCACACATTGGGTGGATGATTAACATGGAAACAAATCCTGTTCTATCTTGCTCTGTCCTTCATTTCCTTACAGCTTAGGAAATCTTCAGTCTTTCTGTTAATTATACTAATTAAGGAGATTAATAAAATTACTGTCAAAAGTCCCATCGTTTTTGTTAGTCTTTATTGACATTTCTTCACTCTAGAAGTTCATACAATAACATTTTTAGCCCTGAAAACTTCCCACATACATTAGCATTTCATAACATCAGTATTATTATCTACATCAATAAGGCCATGTATCATTCTTTCTATAAATTCTATGCATTTCTGTTAAAGTTATTTTTAGATAATTGATATTTTGCTTATTGTGAATAAGAATGTATCCCTTAATGTTTTTTTTTTATAACTAAGGATAAATTAACAGACTTCAATAGCTTTGACTTATTCTAGTTATTGGATAAATTAATAAGCTATTGAAGTTTGTTAATTTGTCATATCTAGCCATGCTTCTGAAATTACTTGATAAGCTCTCAACTTTTTTGTTGTTATTGTTATTCTACAATATGTTCCCCAGCTTTGCAGTCATATCATTTGAAAATATCTTTTTATAAATATTTTTTATTTTTAGAAAAGAGAGAGAAACATCGATGTGACAGTGAAACATTGATTGGCTGCCTCTTCCATGCCCCCCTAACGGGGATTAGCTGATAACCTGGGCATGTGCCATGACGGTGGAATCAAACCCATAACCTTTTGGTGCATTGGATGATGCCCAACCAACTGATCCACACTGTTCAGGGCATCATTTGAAGCTATTTTGTTTTTGTTTGTTTAAATTAGCAAGAAATTTAAGAACAGTTTTGATAATAGAGGTGATTGTCAGGATTCTCGTGTCATTTTAACAGGAATGCCTTTTTTTTTTTTTTTTGAGATTACCATTTTAAGCATTCTTTTCTTTTTATACAAGGTTATTTTCTATATTAGCCCTTGGGACTATGTCTTTGCTTTAAAAAAAAAAATCTATTTTCAGATTTTCAAATGTGTTGTATCAGAAATGAGAAAGGGGGTTTGCCAGCAGATGTAGAGGAGATAGCAAACTAGAACTTGTCCTTGTTGACACTCTAATCTTGTGGGTTATTCACTAGATGTTCTCCAAGGTTTTTTGTTGTTTTACTCTAAATTACCTTTTATTAAGGTATTTTCCTTATTAATATCTGCAAATATATCAAATCTTTTTCAAATATTTAGGCTGGGTAGTTATGTTATACTTTGTCGTTTTATGTATTTTTTAAATTTTAAAACAGAGATGGGCCATGGAGTGTAGATTGTGAGGAAAGGGAAGCAGAGGTTATAAATAGAACAGGAGAAAATGGGCAATGAGAAAGCCAGATTCTGGAATCTGCACTGTGCACAGCGGCACTTACAGGACCATGGAGAGCTCTAGGCAAGCACCAAAGGCCTGGGTTCCCAGGGCGGGGTCTTCCACACTTCTCTGCCAACCTTGATGGGGGATGGGAGGCTGCATAAGGAGTTCATGAGCTCCGCTGTCATCTGTTGACAGTTTCTGCACACTGAATGCGGCAGTTGAACAGAGAATGGGTACTAAATCCAGAGTTGCCTTACCCCAAGGGAGAAAGCTGGGTGGTTATGTTATATTTTGTAATTTTATGTATTTTTAAAATCGTAAAAACAATACAGAGATGGGCCATGGGCCTGGGTTCTTTTACTCAGGACAGAGATCACACAGGTCTGCTTGGGAAATAACAACCTGGGTAGAGGCCACTTATAACTGTAGAGGCCACAGGAATGAAAAAACAGGGAGGCTTCCTGGGTCTTCATTTAGTCCAGTTGGTGAAAAACAAACAAACGAAACAAAAAGGGGAATGGGAGAAACTGGAATAAAACAGATGAGAAGCATGTGAAGAAGATATCCTGGGAGAGGATAGAGAGCCTGTCAGTCAGGACCCACTGCACTAGTCTGAGCAGGAGAATGACACATCAGCACATCTAGGCATTGGAAGATGTCTCTGGTAGCACTGTGGAAGATGCAGGGGAGGTGGCTGGATAAGGGGCTGGGAGACAGGGAGTCCAGATCAGATAAAATAAGAATCTGAACTAGAGTTGGGGTAAGGAGGTAGATATGAAAACTAGGAGTGTTTTGAAGGTTATATTCTTTAATGAGCAAAAGATTTGAACAAATACTCCACTGCAGATGTACCTGTGGCAAATTAGCACATGAAAAGATAATTGCCGTCTTTAGTCACTCGGAAAACACATTAAAACCATAAGCATATTACCACACGTGATGGAACGGTTCCAATTTAAAAAGCCTAAGTGTTGGTGAAGACATGAAGCAACTAAAATTCCCACACATACATTACTGGTGAGAATGTAAAACAAAGACCAACTTTGGAAAACTAGCAATTTCCTTTCCTTGTTTCCCTCTTATTTTCTTTCTCTTCCCACTTTTCCTCCTTTCCTTCTTTTATTCTCTCATTTTCTCTCTTCCTTTTTTTAAATTGTCAAATATTTAATGCTAATTAAAGGCCAGATAATTCATGCTCTTTTTAGTTAAGATTAAAAAATTCTTGCAATCTGCTGAGACCAGTTTGGCTCAATGAATAGAGCATTGGCTTGGGGACTGAAGGGTCCCAGGTTGGATTCCAGTCAAGGGCATGTACCTTGGTTGCGGGCGTATCCCCAGTAGGGGGTATGCAAGAGGCAGCTGATTGATGACTCTCTCATCGATGTTTCTAACTATCTCTCTCCCTCTCTGTACAAAATCAATAAAAAAATATATTTAAAAAAAAATCTTGCAATTTTATCAACATCTGATCATAAATAGCAAACACTTTTGGCCTGAACATTGTAACATTTTCTCAATCTCTTAACTGAAAATTTAGCTAAATTTCTGTTGAAACTTGGGTAATTTTCACTACAAACGATGGAATTTTAATTTTTTGGCTTGTTCTTTGAATATTATTCACAGTGTGAATTTAACAAATGTACCATTACACATTTTAGAAGTTATATTCCTAACATTCATCTTTTCTGCACTTAAAATTGGTGAAAGCTTTCCTTCATTGCCAAAGCCCAGAGTGTTTATCACATGATATTCTGTATTACAAATGTGATATTAGGATATTTGGAAACAGTTTATCATAGCACTAAATATAGACCATAATGCCACAAGGATTCCAGTTCAAGTTAGCAGTCAAAACAATTTAGACTTCAAGTACTGTATTTAAAAAAAACATAAATTTTTATTTTGAATAAAGAAAAATCATTTTATTTTTCAAAGACTTGGTACTGCAAAAAAAAAAAATGGAATGCATACTCAAGAATTATTACTTCACAGTTGTCCTACTTTTCTAGGACAAGTCAGGAAATGATTTGATTTATAATGCAAGAGTTCCCAGGCTTCTTTTCACATAGCTCTCTGATGTTCAGTGTTGAAATCTAAAAAAAAAATTCCTTCTGAAATTGGTAGTCCCCCAAATATGAGCATTATCCCATTAACCCTCATAAGTCATAACTTATTTACTTCCCTCCATTAAATATTGTTACATATACTTCAAATAGTTTAGAAACTACAGGTTTGCTCATAGTGGAGTTTCTCCAGGTGCAACTAGTTTGACCAGAGAAAGCAAACATTGACTAATAATGCAATCTTTATTAAAAATTCAACCCAATTTTGACATTTAAAAAAAAGCTAGTTCAAAAAAATAAAAGCTGTATAAAGATATATCTTTTCCAAATCACTGGGAAAGAGGCATTAGTAGTTTTATTTTTACTTGATGCCCTAGAACAGTGTTTCCCACCCTTCTCTCATGATGAGAATCACCTGGTGGAGTTGTTAAAACACAGATTCCTGAATCCCAACTAAGAAGTGCTAAACTAGAATTTTTGGGAACATATAGGTAAAATTGCATACCTAACTTAGTGCTCTGTATATAAAATCTGTCTTAGAGCACTAGTTAAGTATACAATTTTACCTATATGTTCCCAAAAATTCTAGTTTAGCACTTCTTAGTTGGGATTCAGGAATCTGTGTTTTAACAACTCCACCAGGTGATTCTCATCATGAGAGAAGGGTGGGAAACACTGCCCTAGAATTCCTCCCCAAGTCACTCTGACACACCAGAACAGCCTTTGCAGAGCATTATGATAAAGGCAGTGAGACACATACTCAACAAAATCAGGAGGCTTATTGTTAATACGTTGCATTGTCCAGATAGTAAATGGTTATGTGCTCATTTATTTACATAGAACATTGATTTCTATAAAAAGTAAGAACAGCCAGGAGACGACGACATCCAATGTTCAGAGTTTACTGTTCTTCCCACTTTCTGCAGGCAAGTCCTCCTATAAACAGAAATCGTGTGGCCATTCTCTGGCACTTCCCTGAGTTACTGCCTGAACAGCATGCTAGCCCCTTTCGTAAAAGTAGACTTCAACCCCGAGGTTCCTTTCACCCAGACTGATCAGTGCCCACAAGCTGGGTGCCAAGGATTAGCTGTGGCCTTCATGGTTCACATTATAACCCAGTTGCCAGCGCTTCCCTGGGCCCCGGGGGTTGCCAGAAGTTAAAGCCCCTGTCTGGGTCAGTTTGCCACCACCAGCCATCTACTCCCTCCGTGTCTGCCTCTCCACTCTAATACTTGACCTCATTCTCGAAGTGCTGCCACAGCCCTGATAGTTTCACCAGGGAGGAGATGTGGGGATGTCCTTGGGCTATGATGAAGTAAGTCCAAGATTGCCAAATAAGTCATAACTTTAGAACCTGCCGCTTACACTGATTCAGTGGTTCCTGGTCCCTATAGCTTCTATGCCCCTGGGGAAGGCCCGCTGTCTGTTTTCCCCACCTGAACATGTCTCACCCACCTGCACTGGGACCAGCTCTCTGCTGAGATTCTAGGTGGGATCCTGGCACTGACCCCTAGTGCGGGGCAGAAGGTTACTCCAGGGGAAATGGCCCTACTGCTATTGGAGGCTGCAGCCTCTCCTCAGGCACCCTGGGTCAACCTCTCTATCTGGTCAGGTTCAGTGGCCCCTGGCTCCTTCTTACAGTGCGGGGTCCTTGGGGCACCAGATGCTTCCAGGCCCCTAGCCCACAGCTTGTCACCCAGCAAAGAGAGTCCCTGGTCACTCTGCCACTGCTCTGCTTCCTCTGGGTTATTCCTCCACCCCTCATCCCAAGTCTGCAGCCTCCTAGGAGCCTACTGCTCCCCCACACCTGGCCTTCCCTGACAAATGTACTTTGCTGGGACCAAAAGCCCTTCCTATAGTGCACTCCTGGTTCATCTGAGCCTCACCCTGCCCTTTGCCAGGCCTCACTGTCCTCCTCTCACTGTCCCCGGGTTCGAAGGGGCATGTTTCCATCTTGTCCTCTGTTGCCTGCTGGGCCTTCTTTCTGACCTCAACCTGTGGTTACACTTAATGTTGCACAAGGCACAGGATAGAGGTAGGGACTGGCTTAGTATGAAGGGGTAAGGTCAGGTTATGTTCCAGAAGTGGCCAACTTCTTACCATTGCCAGCTGCCTGGCTTGTTTTAACCCTGAGCGGTTTTCCCTCAGCCCACCAGTCCCTTTCCATTATTGCCCCAGAATCCCTAGCTTTTCCCTGTTTAACCTGGTAGCATTTTAACTTCTTCCCGGCAGGGACTTCGTTCCTTACTTTTTACCTGTTTCTCACCAAACTATCTGTGTGCCAGGATCCTCCCTCAGGGAGGCCACTGGGCATGGTGTCAGTCACCTGTTTGCTATCTGCTCAGTTTGCTATTGTCTGTGGGACGATCACACCCACTGCTGCCTGGCCAAAGGTGAAATCCAGCAAGGCAGAAACTTACTGTACCTGTGTCCTCTTCAGTGGATGCATCTTTGTGGCAAGATGTGCACTCAACATAATTTACTGAGCACTGAGTATGTGTGTGCCAAGTAGCGGATAGAGGAAATACTCCTTGCTAGGCACAATGATAGGCGAGAAACAGATAAGTAGCTAAAACAATGGCCTGGAGGAAAACTTGACAAAAATAAACACGAGGCCTAGTAGGGGGATTATGACCCTCAGTGTTGTCTGAACCTCTCTCTACCCAAGGCCACTGTGGTGATCAAACGCTGCCACCCTTGTGCAGACACAACCACTGTGCTTCAGGCTATCTCACACTGGCGGCCTCTGCGGGTGCAGAAGCCACCTCCACTTCCCTGTCCCCTTGTCCATTGGCAGCAGGCACAGGCTTCATCATGATACATCTTTTCTCAAACTCCTTCAGCCACTTCCATCTCTACTGCCTCCAGGGGAGATTTCTGCTCTGGGTTCCAAAGCACTGCAGTTTGGATCTCTCTGCCCCACTGATTCCATGTCTATACCCCTGGCCTGTTGGTAGAATCCTTGGACATTACGGCTCAAAGAAGATAAATGCCAGAGAGTCTGGACACCCATTGGATCAGCTCCTATGGGAAAGCCATCTCCAGTGTCAGTCTTACTCACCTGGGCAGGCAGGAGGGGATGGGGCTAATGTGGATCAATCCCACTTCTGAAGCAGTCTTGCAACATGAGTTCTGAGATTTGCTGATACTATTGGGAATCAGAGAAAGGATTTTCAACTCAAAAATACTAATTTGAATCTAGTTTTCACAATCCTATCTAATAAAACAGTAATATGCAAATTGACTATCACTCCAAGACACAAAATGGTCACCCCTACCCTATGTGGTCAAAGATGGCTGCCCCCATGTGGACACGAGATACCTGCCACAAGATGGCCTGCAAGGGAGGGCAGTTGTGGGCAGTTAGAGGGGACCAGTCCTGCAGTGGAGGGTAGTTGGAGGTGACCAGGCTGGCAGGGGAGGGCAGTTAGGGGCGACTAGACAGGCAAGGGAGGGCAATTAGGGTTGACCAGGCCAGCAGGGTAGGACAGTTAGGGGCAATCAGGCCAGCAGGGGAACAGTTAGGCATAGATCAGGCTGGCAGGCATAAGCAGTTAGGGGCAATCAGGCAGAGGCAGGCGAGTGGTTGGGAGCCAGCAGTCCTGGATTATGAGAGGGATGTCCCAGATTGGAGAGGGTGCAGGCTGGGCTGAGGGACAACACTCCCACCCCCGTGCATGAATTTCGTGCACCAGGCCTCTAGTCTGAAAATTAAATTTAAATCCATAGTTTAGAAATCCAATTATATTTTATAACAATTGTGGGGGAAAGAAGACATCAGATATGACTCCAATAAAAGGAGAATTTATGAGAAATTCTCATATCCTGCTGTTTTCTAGAGATGTTTGGGGGCTGTTTTGAGGACCAGGTGGGCTGGCTCTCTTGAGGCCACACCCCTCAGAGGCTTTAGCATAATTCATCACCAGAAAAAGAACCTTGTGATCCTGCCCCAGCTATCCTACTGGAGCTTTGTTCCTCATGTTGCTGGTGCTGTAGCTAGGCACTCTGGTTGGTGACCTTCCCTTTGGTCACATGGCTGGCCCTGACTTATCATTCTGACTGAGCCACTAGGGTCGCCATCCTGGCTTCTTGGTCACACCTTATTCTGTTTCTCTCTGGGGTTTAACTGCCTCTCTCCTAAACCTGATGCAACTCCTTTCTTATCACCAAATCATTATCTTGATCTTCCATCCAATTCCAACCTGCCCAAGCAATTCTGAGCTTCAGTAGCATAAATTAACATTAATTAGAGGACACTCCTTCCCCATCATGGCTTCAACTTAGGTGAACAGCAATGGGACATACAGAGCAGTTAAAAGCACTGGGCTGAATCCTGATACCACTGTTTCCTACTCACATGACCTTGAATAAGTCACATTTGAATTCTCTGCCTCAGTTTTCTCATTTGCAAATCAAAGATAACATAGCCATTCATCGCATAATGATGTTTTGGTCAACGAGGGATTCCGCGTACCATGGCGGTCCCTTAAGATTATAATGGAGCTAAAAAAATTCCTACCACCTAACACCATAGCAGTCCTAATGTCGTAGCACAATGCACTCTTCATGTGTTTGTGGTGAAACTGGTGTAAACAAAACTACTATGATGCCAATCATATAAAAGTATAGAACATACCCTGTTGGTGTGCCTCAGTAGTTGAGCATTGACCTATGAACCCGGAGGTCATGGCTCAATTCCTAGTCAGGGCACATGCTCAGGTTGTAAGCTCGATCCCCAGTAGGGGACTTGCAAGAGGAAGCTGATCAATGATTCTCTCTCATCAATTATGTTTTTTGTCTCTCTCTCCCTCTCCCTTTTTTCATGAAATCAATAAAAAATATCTATATATAAAAAAATAAGATCCTTTGTAATAAAGAGCTAATATGCAAGTGGTTCATTATGCCCTCGTGTCCTCACACCCTGGGGCCCTTGTGCTGGGGCTGGGAGACCTGAGGCCACGCTCCTCACCCCAGCATTCAGGGACCTGAGGCTGCACCCTCCTCCCCCACCCAGCGGGGCTTGATGGGAGACTTGAGGCTGCATCCCCCACCCCTGCACTGGGGCTAAGGAACCTGAGGCTGCACTCCCCAACCCTGTAGAGCTTGATGAAGGTGGGGCTGGCTAGGTCTCGTGCGATTTCAAGGCATGTACAGGTGGGCAGGGTCTTGACTTTGGGTCCCATGGCATGCCCCAGACTCTGACAGGATGGAGATTTTCATATACATTTTACTAATTTTCTTTCATCTCTGACACATCTATTACAGAGAAAGGGCAAATACCAATATTAAAATATTTCCTCTAATTAATTCCCTTTTAATGTGCATGGATTTTGTGTACTGGGCCACAAGTAAAAAATAAACATATAATACACACAATTATGTATGATACATGATAATTGATAATGATGATAAACGATCATGCTATTGATTTACACATTTCTATATCATACTTTTTATTGATATTTTAGAGTGTATTCTTTCTACTTATAAAATAAGTCCATGGTAAAATAGTCTGCCATGTTACACTGGTAGCAGCCTCATACATCATATGTTTACTGAGTCTCTTCATTGCTTAATTTTCTCTTGTGCTTGATTTAATCCTGTTTTGCACAATGCCATGCTGTATAGGCCTATAGCCTGGGAGCAATAAGCTCTACCATGAAGCCTAAGTGTATAGTGACCTATTCCTTCCAGGTGGGTGAAAGTGCACCCTGTGATGTTCACACAATAATGAATCTTCCAAATGACACATTTCTCAGACTGTAACCCTATCATTAAGCTGTGCATAACTGCAATACCATTGGCTACCAGAGCAGTTGTGAGCATTACGTGAGGTGACATTTGCTTTCTGCTTCAGGTGGAAAAAGGAGGTGGTATCTAATAGCTCTTGGAGACTGTGTATATGCAGCCCTCCTGATAGAATAAACCTTTCCACAGTCTCCCTGTGGCCAGAATACCTCCTAACGTTGTATTTCATTTAGGAAGTTGCTGGAAACCAGTTGCTTTATGAATTACACTGGAAGAATGAGTTCTTCAATATCTACAAATGAACTGGCTAGGAAAGAATGATTGTAATTGTTCAAACTCAGTGTTGTGGAGGAAATATTTGGAAAGGCTTAAGTAATACTCAGAGCTTAGGGTAAAGCATAGTAAATGAAGGATCCTTAGGCCAGAGATAAAGTCCAGACAGACAATGTTACAATAAAATACGTTTCACTTACCATTTCACTTCAAAGAGTGATGCTCATCAGAACTTGGCCATGGCGAGGAAGAGGAGCTGAGGGTTGAAGAACTCAGACAAATAGCCACCATACTGTTTCATAGTCCCACTAAGCACAATTTCTTCTTCAAAGTGCACCTCAGACATTTCTAATCTTCAATGTCAAACTACAAATTGCAACAGCACCAGTGTCCTGGTCAAAATGGACATGAAACTCCTGGTTGCTGCATTATTTGTAGATGTTCTATATCCCTCCTGATGTCTGTTTATTAATTCTTCTTCCCCATCACAATGAGGAGAGACCAACACTCTGCTCTTTGCATCTCTCCCTGTGGTAGACATGTTGATCTTTAATAGAGACATGTTAATGTCCTGATAAATACTGGCTTGCAGAGAATTTGCTAGAGCCAGTGCAGGCAATGAATTTCAGTTTCATTGAATTAAAAACAAGTTGGTTCTGTCAATGAGATAACAATTTCCCTTCTTAAAATATAGCTGGTCTGGTCTAAAATGCACATGTGGGAGGCAGGATTGTAGAAATATCTCAAATTAATTAATGTCTCGCTTTTTGTAAAGTATTCACTAGTCTGGATTAGGTGCTTCCCCCCATTGCAAAGCAGCAGGATCTGGTCTCAAGGCTCCCTAGGTTGGCGGTGCGGAGTATTAATCATTTCCTATTGTTTTTAGCTCTGTCTGAGATGTCTAATTTGAAAGCATCTAAAAAGGAAAATGTTACTTGGAATTAGTGTAGTTCCCCATCACTTTTGAAAAATGTGTTAAGGGACTATTTGGCCCAATTGATCTAGAAACATTTCCCCTCATAATAATAAGCCAATTCTTTCTGCTTTGAATAGGAAATATCTCATTGGGCCCATAGGGAAGGGGGAGGTCAACCCAATGGAGTAACAAATATTTGAAAAGATGCTCAATGTCATATGTAATCAGGGAATTACAAATTTAAACAACAATGAGATATCACAACACACCTATTAGAATGGCCAAAATCCAAAACACTGATAATATTAAATGCTGGTGAGAATGTGGCACACAAGGAATTCTCAGTCAATGCAGGTGGGAATGCAAAATGGCACAGCTATTTTGGAAGAAAGTTTGACAGTTTCTTACAAAATTGACCATACTTTTACCATATAATCCAGTAATCATGTGTCCAGGCATTTACTTACCTAATTGAAGTGATTGAAATGTATGTCCACATGAAACTTGAACATGAATGGCTAAATGCATGGATTTATGCATGGGTGGGGTCCTGCTGCCCCACCCTGATCAGGGTTGATAAGGGCTGGCTGGCTGGGGGAGGAGACACGGGAGAAGGGAGAAGGGATGCCAGGGGGAGGGGTCATAGGAGGTTGGCTAGCCAGCCCTGACCCCATTTGACCAGTTGGCCAACTACAGTGTGTGTCATAGCGACCAGTCATTCCAGTCATTCTGGTCACTTGGTGTATGTATATGTATATGTGTATATACAATATATATATATATATATATATATATATATATATATATATATATGTCTAAAACTGGGCAGCAACCAAGATGTCTTTGAATATAGAAACTATGGTGTAGTCACACAATGGAATATTATTCAGAGATTTCAAAAAATGAGTGAGTGATCAAAGAAGAATCTTAAATGCTTACTACTGAGCGAAAAAAGCTAAACTAAAAAACTGCATACTGTATGACTTCATCTGTATGACATTCTGAAAAAGGCAAAAATATAGAGATAATACAAAGATTAGGGGTTGCCAGGGATTGGAAGTGTGGTGCAGAGGGATGAATAGGTGGAATACAGACAATTTTTAGGGCCGTGAAACTACTCTGTATGATATTATAATTGTGGATGCATGTCCTTATACATTTGCCCAAACCAATAGCATGCACAGCACCAAGAGTGAACCCATACGTAATCTATGGACTTTAGTTAATAATAACTTACTATATTATTATCTATTTTGTTAAAATTACTTTAATTATTAAAATTTTAACTTATATTAATTTTAAATTTTAAAGCTCTTCAGACTGTAGTTTAATTTTATTTATCATAGTATTAATTGTGTTATCAGTGGTAGTAAATGTTCCACATTAGTGGAAGATGTTATTAATGGGGAGGCTATGTAAGGAGAGGAGATATAAAGAAACTGTACTTTCCCATCAGTTTTTCTGTACATCTAAAATTACTCTAAAAAGTGAAGCCTATTAATTAAAGAAAAAATAGGTGAGTGGAAAGTAAAGGCATTTTAGTCACTTGACAGACTGCTCCTTCCTGTGATTAAATTAATCAGGTGGTGCAACTTGTGGAAAGTTAGAGTGCCGCTGAGGTTTCAAGCAGCCAGGTGTGTTGCTCTGATTTCCCCAGAGCAGTGCTCTACTGCCCTCCTGTCAAAGGTGGCTCTGGGGGACAAAGAGCCATGTGCTAAATGAATTTCTCAAAGACAGGCCACCTTTCCAAGGATTGGGAGTCTAGGAGTCTTATGCTACCCATTCAAACAGTTAAATCCCTTCTCCAAACTGGGCCCTGGGTTAAGGGCTTTTGGAATGAGGCTGCAGATAGCTTAGGCAGTACTTTGGGGCAAGTTATAAAAACATGAGACATGCCCTAGCAGATTTGGCTCAGTGGATAGAGCGTCAGCCTGTGGACAGAAGAATCCCAGGTTCAATTCTGGTCAAGGACACATCCCTGGGTTGCAGGCTTGGTCCAACATGCAGGAGGCAGCCAATCAATGATTCCCGCTCATCATTTATGTTTATATCTCTCTCTTCCTCTCCTTTCCTCTCTGAAATAAAATAAATAAATAAATAAATAAATAAATAAACAAACAAACACACATGAGACACCTCATGTCTGCTTGTCAGAAAATTGTCACCACAACCACCACCACCACTGCCTATCAGCTCCTGACACATCTCTCCTGGTGGCCAGCTTTGTGTGTTCCAGGACAGACCACGACACTGGGAAGCTTCCTTCTGCACACTTGTGGGCCACCCTCAGCAGCCAAGAGACATCCAAATGCTATTCAGAATCCCTTCATACAACCTCATCAAGAGCGCTTTGTTTCTTACATAGCAAACAAGTGGCCACTGTTCCACATTTTTATGTATTCCCATCACTTAATTGGGCATAGTTCTGCCTGAATAGGAAGGTTTTCTATCTTGGGCTCCTTGAGTAGAAAAGTCTTGGGGCACAGTCCTAAATCTTCAGGACTGTGCCCCAATCACCGTCTGAATGGCAACTTGATGTTCAAATTTTATGTGTTTTTCCCCCCCTGAAAGTAAGAATTTATTTCAGGAAAAGAAATATTATTCAAAGAAAAATAAATAGTAGCCTCTGCTGAGAACTTTATTGTGTTAAGAATAATCCATTGGGAAGTGCACAATGACCAAATAAATGCCAAGGCTGGGGGATGGGGGATTTTCCTACTTGAATAAGCAAAAAAGAGCATAATGCTATTTTCATCTTTATTAGAAAATATATCTTACAAAAAAGGGAGAAACTCTTAAAATATATATGTATTGCAAAAGAAAAAGAAAATATATCTTACAATAATCACTTATTTTTCTCTCCCTACTTGGAATCCCCATCCTACTTTGCAGAGATGACAGACTCTTGATGTCCACTCTGAACCTGGCCTCCCTCCCACAACATTCTTTTGACAAGCACTCATTCAGCGCCTGCCCTGTGCCAGGCTCAGGTGCCACAGTGATAAATGCAGAGCAGTTCCTAACCTTGAGGCATTCGTTACCTGACAAGTCAAAAAAAAAAAAAAAAATTAATGCAATGTGGTAGGTACTATAACCAGACAACCAAGGGGGTCTGTGCTACTTGAGCCAATTAAGCAGAAACAAGGTTAAATCACACAAGAGCAGTTACTCCAAAAACACAACAGCAGAGGAGAACAGCAGGTCATCCAATGAAATTTGCTCTCCCCTCCCCATAAGCCAGCTGCTTATATTGAGTAGAAGAGCAAAGATTACATAAGACAATAAGAATTACAGGAATGGGGGTGGAAAAAAAAAAAGAATTACAGGCATGGAAAAAGGAGGAAAGGCCTAATGGTTATACCTTTATATAATCAGGCTGTGCCTTCTGGCTCCTTTGGGGCAAGATTACAGGCAATAGGGGCTGGGGATAGCAAAGGGCAGGTGGCTCCAGGACTAGATTGTTTCAGCCATGAGGTTGTAAATCTTTCTCCAATGGTAGGCTGTTCTTCAGAAAGGAGGGTGGATTGCATTCTGCTGTTAGCTCCCATGTCTCAGAGCATACAACTCCCAGGCAGGTCAGAATGTGTTTTTTCTAATCAGATCAGAACAATTATGATTAACAGAGAATGATGAATATTTCTTATAATTATAGCTAGTCCCCAATATTCTGTTTCTGCCCCTAACATTCCTCACTGGTATTTCTATCATCTCATATCTGTGAGATTAGTTTTAGGTGAAAAGTCTCATCCTGCTGGACTGCCTTTGATTGTATTATATCTTGAAAGCAGTTTGTGGGGATGGAATGCAGGGAATGCAGGATCTAAAAAGAGGAAGACATTAAAAACGGCAGTAAGCAACCACACTGCAAAAATAAACAGGAGAAAATCAAACCCAATTTTCTAGAACTGCCTTCTGACTCAGCTCTTGACTTACTTCACGTACAGACCTGTAAGTGGCATTCAGGATTGTTTCCAAGCTACAAAACCAGCTAGGTCACATCTACATTAAGGGAGCCTACCATTACCAGCATAACAACAACGATTGAAGCAATACTACACAAGTGGATATCATTACAGGCATGGCTATGAGAAGGTTTCTTTTGGTTTGGATCCTGTGATGTTTCTGGGGCATAAAGATTGTCAGTCATTCTAAGGAACAAGGCCCCTGCTGCTACTGACAGGGGCATATGAATAAAGTTTATCCCACATATTAGAAACCAACCAGCTTAGTCTGTCCATTACTATAAGGTAAGGTGAAATTATCAGAAGACTTTATATTGTAGTTATTAGAGATTGAAAGACGATGTAGAACACCCCACAAAAGTCAGACATTCTCCATAGGAAGCTACATTCCTTCCTCCTTTTCCCAGACAGTGGGTCCCCATGTATAAAGGTCCCCATATATAACTTTCTCCCAAAAATTAATAGAATAATTCTCCAAATGGAAGAGTTCCATGCGGTTCTATCAGTGGTTCTCCTGTCCTGATTCACTGCTGTATTTTGGAGATTAGGAAAGTGGGGTGGCAGATCTTATCTCTCAGATTACAGATGATCAGACCAAAAAGAACTGCTGCTGTTTTCATGGGGAGGGCTGAACCATGCAGAGATTCTGGGCTCTGAGTTGCCTGCTGGGTAGGTAACTGAGTTCTCTCTCTTGGGAAGAGGGTGAGCAAATTGTATTATGTGGGAAGAAATATAAAGCAATTTGGTCACTTGAGGGTGGCCAGTGGCATAGAAATGCCATAACTTTATTGAACTGCTTCATTTTTTACCTGGGATCCAGGAAACTACATTTCCCTAACCTCTTGCTTATGGCTGTGACCACATGATTAGTCTTGACCAAGGTAATATGGGCTAAAATGATGTGAACATGTATTAGCATGTGACATAGATACAACTTCTTTTTCTTTCGTTCCATGGTGATCTTAGAGGCTATTTGTTGAGGATGGCAGTGCCATGAGATGTTGCCACCACTTGGAGGAGAGCTTCCCAGAGAACCACCCAACCAGGAACATCTACACGAGACCTTGAGTGAATGAGAAATGAACTGTTATTATGTTCCGCCACTAAGAAGTGGGGGTTTTGTAGCTTCTAACATCACTTGCCTAAGTAATAGTGTCTTGAATAATACTAGGAGTTCACCTGGATAAGGGGGAAGGAAAAACAGATTTTAGGTGTAGTGAGCATATTTATTAGAGTAGGTTCGGGATGGCTGCAGAACTGGGTGATTCTACAAGCAAGATCAAATGATCAAGAGTCCACTTGTCCAGATGGGAAGTTTAAGATAAAATTTTCTGTAAACGATATGAAAATAGGAATTTTAAGTTAGATGTAATATGATGCAATATAACCTTTAAAAATACTTCACATGACACAAATTGAGAGACTTTCTGAAATACCTAACTGGTATTCTTCAAATATGTCAGAGTCATGAAAGATAAGGAAAGACTGAGGAACTGTGATAGACTGAAGAAGGCTAAAGAGACAACACAACTAAATAAGAGGTGGGATTCTGGGATAATAAAAGCACATTCACGGGAAAAACAATGAAATTTCAACAAGATCATGGTTTAGTGATGTGTGCTCTATCATTGTTAATTTTCTGGTTTGATGATTGCAGGAAGGGCATATGGGAACTCTGTACTATTTTGTAACTTTTCTGTGTTTATCTACACCTATTGCAAAATAAAAGTAAGGAAATTTAAAAATATGTTGCAAAGCATGGTATCAGATCAAATACCTAAGGAAGTATCCAAAAGGGCCTCTGGCAAGAGGTGAGAGGGGCCTGGCAAGAGAAGTGGGGCAGGATAGGCAAGTAGGATCTTAGCCAGCAAACTACAACCTAGAGAGAGTCAAGGTTTCAGATTCTAAGGCACCCGATGCCCATGCACTTGTATGGAGCATGAGTCCAGATGGATGTCAAAGGTGACTCCATATTCATTCTCAGAAAATGATCTGGTGCTTCTTTAATCCTTTTTGTTTTCAGTCAAGATTCATCCTTGGAACTAAGATTTGGGTGGAGACCTGTGAGGCAAAAAAAAAAAAAAAAAAAAAAAAGTGGAGCGGGGGAAGAGGCTGTCTTTGTCAAAAGAAGTTGAAAGTGGCTGAGATTCAGAATTCTGGATACCTAGGATCTGGTCCCATTGAGTTGTCACCAATAGAGAGCTCCAGGAATACAAATGCACCCTTGAGTACTGGGCGCTCTTTAAGACCAACCTTTATTTAATTTTTAATTTTTTTATTTTTATTGATTTCAGAGAAGAAGGGAGAGGGAGAGACAAATAGAAACATCAACGATGAGAGAGAATCATTGATTAGCTGCCTCTTGCTCGCCCTGCATTGGGGATCGAGCCCACAACCCGGGCATGTGCCCTTGACTGAAATTGAACCCGGGACCCTTCAGTCGGCAAGCGACGCTCTATCGAGCCAAACCGGCCAGGGTTTTGTCCAGTCTTGATGGTCTTTGTTTCCAAACCTGTGTGTGAGCTGGACCCAGAACTGAGTATGTTCCTTTCCCACACTCCTCCCTGGTCATTCATTCAGAAACTACTCATGTGCTCCCCTTTGTGTCAGGCACTATGCCTGGTTCTGGGAATATGAGGATGAGCCAAGCAACGTGATCTCTGTGTTAATAGAGCTAGAGTCCAAGGCCCTGCCTTCACTGAGCAAATATTGCACAACTGGAAACCCTGAGATTTTGCTACAAGTATATTCTATAAATATGGCCATGGAGAAAGGGAAACTCTCCAATTTTTGTGGGTCACTAGACACTGACTCTGAATTGATGTTAATCACTGTGTTTCACCAAAGTGAAGACTTATGTTGGTCCAATAATAAATGGGTTGTAATCCAAATCCCACAGTGTGTCCTGTTGGCAGTGGACCCATTTTGTTGTCATTTTTCCAGTGACTGGAAGTAGTGATTGGAATACACACTAGAGTGCTCTGCACTCTGCACTTTGGGTCCCTGGTGCTTGGACGATAGAGGCAGTAAGTGGAAGTCCCTCAAACACTTCCTTTCTTTTAGGACAGTGGTTCGGGAAACCGAGGCTCACAAGTCACATGTGGCTCTTTGGCCCCTTGTGTGTGGCTCTTCCACAAAATACCATGTGCAGGTGAGAATGAACAGGGCGATTGAAACTTCATGGCCCATGCGCAGAAGTCGGTTCTTGGCTCTCAAGAGAAATTTTAATCATTGTACTGTTGATATTTGGCTCTGTTGACTAAGAGTTTGCTGATTACTGTTATAGGAAAAATAAACAAAATACAATGTCTCTGGGTGGACTACAGAGATCAGTATGACAGGGAGGGGTGGTGATCATATGCAGTAAGTTTTGACCAGATTGCTCTTTTTTTGTAAGTTGAAAGAGCATTACATTTTTATTTAAATTACTAATTTTGTAATCTCAAAAGGTAATGAAACTATGGACACCATAAATTTAGTTACACAGTGACTTCAACAGCAGCTGTTCTTCCAGAGGTGGTACCTTTACTGGAAAATATCAACACAGCTCCTGGCATCTGATATATATAGCTATTAATCTAAAAAATGCACCTCTTCTTCCTTCCTTCCTTCCTTCCTTCCTTCCTTCCTTCCTTCCTTCCTTCCTTCCTTCCTTCCTTCCTTCCTTCCTTCCTTTCTTTCTTCTCTCTCTCTCTCTCTCTCTCTCTCTCTCTCTCTCTCTCTCTCTCTCTCTCTCTCTCTCTCTCTCTCTCTCTCTCTCTCTCTCTCTCTCCTTCTTTCTTTCTCTGTTTTTCTAACTTGCAAGTACCCAAAGACATTTACTCTCACTTGGCAGAGCCAACAATATACCTTTACAATCTTGCCTCAGAGTTACATCCATCTTCCTTCTCTGCCATAATCCAGTCTGTGGAGAAGTTGATTATTTGATATCCTACAAAATATTACACTAACTCTCTACATTCCTGAAATTATTCAGATTGAATATTATGATTAGTAGGTAAGAAGTACCTGAGGTGCTGTCTTAGCTCGGGTTGCCATAACAAAATTCCACATTAAGTAGGTTAAATAACAAAAATTTACTCTCGTTGTTATGGAGGCTAGACATCCAAGTTTAAAATGCCAGCAGGGCTGGTTTCTGGCAAGACCTCTCTTGCTGGTCTGATGTTGTCTGCCTTCCCTCTGTGTCCTCATACAACCTTCTGTTTGTGCATGCATAAAAAGAGTTCTAATATCCCCTCCTCTTCTTATAAGGACACCAGTCCTATAGGATTAGGGCCCCACCTTATGAGCTTATTTACCCTTAATGGCCCCTGTAAAGGCCCTGTCTCCAAATACAGTCATATTGGGGGTTAAATCTTCAATATACTAAGAATTGGGGTACGAAGACAAACACAACTCAGTCCATAATAGATGCCTTACTAAGATCTATGACACCAGAGGGCAAGAGATAAATGCAAGGACAATTCATGGTATCAAAACCTGAATAAAATTCCTAGGCATGTAGTGGTCTGAAGCATGTCAGCATATTCTTTTCCAGGATAAAGAAAAGTTGTTGCACATCATTCCACCCACAACTCAAGAGATGCTTCACACTTATGGGACCTTCTAGAATTTTGGAGGCAGCACATATCACATTATACTGTGCTTCTTCAACCCATTTACTGAATAACCTGAAAGGTACCAGAGCAAGAGAAGCTTCTTCTTCTTTTTTTTTTTTTTAATATATTTTATTGATTTTTTTTGCCCCCCTCCCTCCCTCCCACACATCCCCTCCCTCCCCAGAGTTTTGTGTCCATTGGTTGTACTTATATTCATGTATAAAAGTCCTTTGGTTGATCTATTATCTCCCCCAGATCTTCCTCCCCTCCCCGCTGTAATTTGACAGTCTACTTGTTGATATACTGTCTCTATATCTATCTTTTGGTTCATCAGTTTATAATGCTCTTTATTATCCACAAATGAGTGAGGTCATGTGGTGTTTCTCTTTCATTGATTGGCTTATTTCACTCAGCATGATGTTCTCCAATTCCATCTAGGTTGCTGCAAATGATGAGAATTCCTTCTTTTTTATGGCAGCATAGTATTCCATTGTGTAGATGTACCATAGTTTTTGGATCCAATCATCTGCTGACAGACACTTAGGCTGTTTCCAAATTCTGGCTATTGTAGATTGTGCTGCTATGAACATAGGGGTGCATATATCCTTTCTGATTGGTGTTTCTAGTTTCTTGGGATATATTCCTAGAAGTGGGATTACTGGGTCAAATGGGAGTTCCATTTTCAGTATTTTGAGGAAACTCCACACTGTTCTCCACAGTGGTTGCACCAGTCTGCATTCCCACCAGCAGTGCACGAGGGTTCCTTTTTCTCTGCAACCTCGCCAACACTTGTCGTTTGTTGATTTGTTGATGTTGGCCATTCTGACAGGTGTGAGATGGTACCGCATTGTTGTTTTGATTTGCATCTCTTGGACAATTAGTGACTTTGAGCATGTTTTCATGTGCCTTTTGGCCTTCCTTCTGTCTTCTTTTGAAAATGTTCTATTTAGGTCCATTGCCCATTTTTTAATTGGATTATTTATCTTCCTTTTATTTAGTTGTATAAGCTCTTTGTAGATGTTGGAGATTAAACCTTTATCAGTGGTATCAAGAGAAGATTCTTTATCAAGTACTGGTTCCATTGCAATTGCAATGTCACTTGAGCCTTATGATGGAGCAGATCAAATGATACTTTAACTGAGGGGCATCTCTGGCAAATCCCAACAATAAAAACATAGGACCGAGTCAGAGGTTTTGAAGCAAAGACCTCACTTCTGCAGAACAATAATCTCCATTTTGAATAAAAGTTTCTTATTTGTTGCTTGGCCCTAAAAATACTAATCAAGTTGTCCGATCAAGCGAGTTCATCACCAAGTAGGTGTTGCATCTATGTAATTGGCCTCCAGTGGGTCTAGGACACACAAATAAATTGCATAAGCATGTGTTTCAGACTCTGACATCTGTCCCTGTGCATTGTAACCTTTTTCTTATAGAGTTCTTTCTGTGTAGTTGGCTGGAAAGGAAAAGCCCTCATGCCTGCTTTATACTTGGTGCTGCACATCATGGAGGAACCAACTGGAAGTGGACAGCTGCAGCATGTCAACCCAGTCAGGAAAATCCAAGGAATACCATGTTGGAGGGAGATGTTCTCAAAAGGCAGAATTTTAGGCAGTTCATTTGCTTGTCCATTTTGTATAGACAAGAAGGACAGAACTACTCTCAGTTATAGGTATCAGCCACTGATTTGTGTGGATGCTCAGAGACTTAAAATAAGGCAAAAGATTGAAAAGTTTGTCACAAAGAGCTGTGAGGAAGAATTATATGCCTATCCTTTCAAAATTTTATATGAAATCTTTGGGTTTTTATATGTGAGCAACTAATTCAAAAATGCTGCATAGGACAAACAATAGATGTCCTTAATGTGGGACTTGGGACACCTGTAGGTTATACAAACTAAACTAAACTAAACTAAACTAAAATAAATATTAGAGTTGACAATTGCCCACGCCAACCAAAAATCAAGACAAATAAAAGAGATAAAAGGGTAAACGTGTGAATCTTTTCACCTTATTCTCCAAAAGTTGAGGCTGAGAATTCAGGTGAACAGGGACTGCTATGGAAGGGCTATGACACCATGTATAACATGATACACATCATATTTCTATGACATTATATACAGTCAGCTTTCATTATTCACATTAGTGATATTCTATAAAGCTGCCACAAACACCGAATTATCAAATACTGAAACATTGCTCCTAAATGAAATGAAGAGCTTCTTGTCATAACATTTTTACCAACCAATCAATACATAGCTTTGTTTCATTGTTAAGTAATTATTTATTAAATACATCTATTTAATATATATTGTTGATCAACTAATATTGAATCCATAATCATAGTACTATAATTTATGCCTGAATAAAGTTTATCTAACAAACAAATTTGGTTTTCCCACCACACCTTTTTCTATCCCTTCACATTCAAACTTCCTGTATCCTGATAGCTAAAAGCTGTCTCTTGTAAGCAGCACATATTTGGATCTTGAAAACTTTGACTGGCAGTCTTAATCTTTTTAATGTAATATTTATACCATTTATATTTAATATATTATAGTTAACTGACATAGTTGTATTTATATCTACCATCTTATTACTTGCTTTTTATTTGACCCCATTGGCATTATTTTACTTTTTTCTCTTTTCATAATCAAATATTTGCATCATTTTATTTTTCCTATATTTACATTTTGGTTTATTTCACTTAGCATAATAATCCCAGGTCTATTCATGCTGTTGTAAAGGGTATGGCTTTCTTTATTTTTATGATAGAGTGGTATTTCATTGTGTTAACCTAGCACAGCTAACCCTACACCTAAAAGAGTTAAAAAAAAAAAAAGAATAACAAATGAAGCACAGTGTAAATAGAAGAAAGAAAAATAAAAACCAGACCATTAATAAATGACAGAGAAATTAAAAAAACAATACAAAAGATCAATAAATCAAAAGATAAACAAATTGATGGACCTTTAACTAGACTCATCAAGAAACAAAGATTATCCAAATAATATAAAACTGAATTTGAGAGAAGCAAAAACTCTGAATAGACTGATTACAACTAATGAAATTGAAGCACTAATAATCCCTCCCCACCCCTGAAAAAAAAAGAAAAAAAAAAGTCCTGAACAGGCTTCACAGGCAAATTTTACCAAACATTCAAAGAAGAATGAATACGTATCCTTCCCAAACTATTTTTAAAAATTCAAGAAGAGGGAAGATACCCAAGATCATTTTATGATCCCAGCATTATCCTAATTCCAAAAGCAATTAAAGACATTACAAAGAAAGAAAATTATAGGCAAATATCCCTGATGATGTTAAAATCTTCAACAAAATATTAACAAACAAGATCCAACAATACATTAAAAACATCATACACCATGATCAAGTGGGATTTGTTCTGGATATGCAAAATTGGTACAATATTCACAAACCAATAAATGTTATACATCATATAAACAAAACGAAAGCTAAAAATCACATAATCATATCAATGGATGCAGCAAAGGCATTGGTTGAAATCCAACACTCATTTATAATAAAAACTCTCAGCAAAGTGAAAATAGAGGGGTCACACATCAACATAATAAACATCATATACGACAAACCCTCAGCCAACATATAACCACTGGACAAAAAAGTAAAAATGTTCCCCTTAAGATCAGGAGCAAGACAGAGATGCCTTTTTAACCACTCTTATTCAACATAGTACCTGGAAGTATAGCCACAGCATTCAAACAAGAAGAAGAAATAAAAGGCATACAAGTTGGAGTGGAGGAAGTAAAACTGCCATTATTTGTAGATGACATGATACTATACATAGAAAATCCCAAAAATTCCACCAAAAAACTACTAGATCTAATAAATTAATTTGGCAAAGTATCAGAATGCAAAATTAATATTCAGAAATGGGTGAGAAAATTCTAAGCATGACTCACAATTAAAAAAAAAAGTAGTCTATGAGTAGTTCTCTTCACTTTTGTTCATTATTCTTAAATAGTATATTAATCCATTGAACCATTATTTTATGTTCCATTATCCACCAGGTGAAAATGGTATACATATTTTTCCCTCAAATAATTCTCTCATAAAAACTCACAAAAGTAAAATATATTTTTCTAGTGTTGGGCTTATATTTCCCATAAATTATTTCCCCATGAATTTATATGACATGAAAAGACTGGGCCCTGAGTGGCCACAATTTGAATTTAACTTGTCTAGCATTTGAAACTTTAACTAGCAGATTATAAATAACTAGAGGCCCAGTGCATGAAATTCATGCATGGGTAGGGTCCCTAGGCTGGCCAATGATCAGGGCCAATCTGTGGGATGATCAGTGAGGTGATCAGGGCCCCTGCTTGCACCCACCTTGGCCTGGCACCACCTGCTCACCTGCTCCACCATCCTGCCACGGTCCCACTCTCCTCGGGGCTCCTTAGGGGCGGGCAGCACCTCCACTGCCACTATTTGCCAGCACCATGTTGCCAAAGCCAGCTATATTCCATACCACCCCCTGGTGGCCAATGCACATCTAACTCCTGGTCGGTCAAACTCCTGCCTGTGGGGACAATTTGCATATTAACCTTTTATTATATAAGATATATCAGTGTTGGCAACAATGGTTCAAGGCTCTTTTAATGTTTTGAATTCTGGAAATGCCTTTGCCTCCACAGCATGCTTTGTTCATTTTAGGCATTTTGCAAATAGGATGATGCTTTTGAAACAGAATTTTCTGTCTCACCCTGAAATAATGTGAGAAAAACAATCATGATTTTTCTTTGCCATTTTATTGTTAAGACATGAAATGGATTTATGTGTGTCACTAATCAAACCATTATTAACTAACATAACTACACCACTTATGCATATATGTTCTATGACATGTCTATTTCATAAACTCATTCTTAGAAATTCGTGGCAAAAGAACAAAATGAATGTTTCTCCCATCCCACCTCCCACAGCTCTGTGTCTTGACCTGTGTCTTTAAAATATGCTAAGTGCATTGTCTGTAAAAGAGCCAGCTTCTTTTGGGAAAAATAAAAAATAAAAAACAAGATCATTCTCTCTTACTGAATGATAAAACATAGTGTTCCAATTAAAAAGCACATATTCTATTTAAAAAGAAATGGAAATTATTTTAGAAATATTATTTGATTGAACCACAGATGAAGATAAAATAAATTAAATATCTTTTTTGACTCTAAATGACACTTTCCTTGTATGTCAGTAATGTGTTGAGTTTATGAATATTACTCTAATAATTGACTCATTTCGATATTTTAATTTTTACTTATGTGCTACATTTTCAAACCAGTGTGAAAAACCTCTGTCTCTTGCTCTTTCTCCAGTTCTCTAAGTTGAGGTCATCGGGAAAGTACTGGCTCAGAACCTCACACTCTTGGAATGCAGCGGTTACTCCTTAAATCTTTAGACTCAGTTGCATGTCTGTCCTCAGACTCCTTCTTTGGCTGGACTGGAGCACTTGGAGGTGAATCATGCCTGTCTCATGTTAGTTTGGGACTTCGTAGTTCTTCTAAAAGATCTATACCTGATTGCTATTAGGCATGTTTCTTCCCCCTTGATTCGGGGTTGCCTGTTGCAGCTTCAGGGCCCTCATAGCTCCGCCCTGTGAATTACAATACAAAGGTGCAGAGGGGCTGGCAGGCAAATACAAGGTATTGAGCGCCTCCTGCCTGCGGGACTCCTGCTATGACACAGCCTGCAGTCCAGTTGGGACATTGAGTAAATGAATGAAATTTTAAGTAGAGGGTGAGTTACCTAAATCCAGGCAATGAGAGCAGCCCATTCCTCATTTATTGTCCAAATCAGTATGTAATTTTCACAACGATTGTAAATCTCTATATGTGGAGGAAGGACTGTTCTATGAGATGACCACTGTCTGTCCCGTGAACTAGACACAGGCAAAAATGAAGGTTGCTTTTCACAGCCACCCTTACAGACTGTCTGATGGTAACTGATGTTCATTCTGACATAAATCAGCACCCGTGCCTGCCTCCTGCTCTGTGCTGGTTTCTGGGACAGGTTGTTGTCTTGACCTGGGCAAGCATGTAATTTCTGTAGCTGGTAGCATCCATGTACTAGTTAGTACCTGTGACCGCCGCTTTCCCTTATATAATTCTCTAGTACCTGCCAAGCAGCGTGGGAAACTATTTTATCTTGCAGCCATCCAAGACGTGGAACCTCATTTCTCAAACTTAATTCATCTGGAAGGCTGTTTGAAAACCAAATCATTTTTCCCCCCATTAGAAATAATGTAAATTGAATTCATTCCAGACCCCCAAATTCCAGATTCCCTATCTTAACCTTTCTTCTACACAATACATACCTATTATATTGTTTAATCTATAAATACTTTAAAAACAAAAAGGACATGAAATATAAAAGAAAATTTAACAAAAAGGAAAGGACATGTGCAGTAAAAATGAAAATTTAACAATAATTATAAGCAGCAATAAAGGCAAAAATATTCACAGCATAATATCTTGAGATTTTAACGGTGGTAAACAGACTCATATTTGCACATTATCTCCTTTGTTTGTCACCTGAGAGATGTGTGACTGATCATACAGGTATCAGCATGAAAGGGTTGGCAGGTTGAGAAGCAAATTGTTCGGGATGGGAGACATTTGAGAAATGAGGTTCCACTGTGTAAGTTTCCCTTAATAATGCCCATCACTTCCCAGAGTGAAGTGGCCATCCTCTTTCTTTGGTCTTTCCCTATCCTCCTTACAGAGGTAGAGTTTCAGTCTCTGCATATACTAAGACTACCTCCCAATCCTAACACTTTAGGTTGATGTGGCCAAGAAAGCTTTATAAAGGTTTACACTGGACCTCTTCCTGGAAGATTTGGGCATCACTGGGAAAGGCAAAGACCCTACTGAGAAAATCTTCCAGAACACTGGTGCACCCTGAACCAAACGTCAGAGACAGGAAAGCCCGTGGCTCGCTGAGCAAAGAGTTCTGAGGCCTGAGGCTTCAGCAAACCAAGTGGTTGGAAGGAAGGCTGGTCTGGAGACTGATGTCTTCCAGGGAAGATCTCAAATGTCAGACTTTTATTCAGCTGACACTGTGTACACAGCTCTCAGCCAGGCCTTGCTGAGCTCTATCGTACAGAGTGGGCAGTGCTGGCATTCTTCCTAACTCCCATGGGGGTTTGCTTATAACATAGTGTGTAAACCCTACAGTGAAAATCAGCATATTGGCACCATTCAAATAACACCGTGCCAATGGCACAGTTTCTCTGCTGCTTCTCTTCCTTAGAAACTCTGACCTCAGGACAACTGGTGGAAACACCAACTCGCATCCCTCTGAGATGGCTCACATTCCACCTGTGTGCACGTTGTCTGTCACACTGAGGTTCTATTTATCCAGAGCATTTATTATAGCACCTGCTCTGAGGGATCTGCCTTTTGCTCATGGGAGTGGGACCTAGATAGGTGTCTGACTTCCATCCGGGTGACACTGAGATTCCTTCCATCACACCACAAGGCATCCTCCTCCTTCAAAGCGTCTATGTGAGGCCAGGTGAGGATAGTCCCCAGGCAGGAGCAGACCTCCTCAGCCCCTTTGTGCAAGGGATTTGTTCACCAGCCCACCCCATTTGAACAGCAAACTCCAGTTCAATCAGGGGTTGAGCACTCAAACTCCATGGAATGACTATATTCTCTGAGCTGCACTTCATCACTGAAATTCAACACTCCTCCCCTTCCAGAAAGTATGGGCAATAGCAATGAAGAACAACCTCTCCTGTTTTTTTCTTAAATGTTCATACTTGTCGATTATGTTATTTGCTGGTAGTGAAAGCCACGTCTTTTTCACAACTACCGTGTAGCATCATTTACTAAATCAAAACTTAGAGAGGGACTCCTCTGGCCACAAGTCCCACACTCATTTTCAGGGGCACCCTGCCCCGTGCTTTTCCAAGCCCCAGCTCATTTCTGCTGTGGCTGCCCTTCAAGTTGGGCACCTTCAGCCATCGACACTTCAAATTCAGAAAGAAGGCAGCATTATGATGAGCACCTTTTCTCAACAAATAGTCGACTGGTAGACTAGAGAGAGTCCCGCCTTCTCCTACATCTGTTTTACTGGCTGCACAGAATTCACTGGAAAGGTCTCTGCCAGTGAGTCTCTGTGTCCAGCCTCTGTCGGTGCCTCTAAGGGGGGCCTGCCCCTCCCAGCTGCCTGGCTGGGATTTCGAGGCTTCACTGTCATGAGAAAAGAATCCACAGGTCTGTAAACTCGCTATTTTTAGGCCTTGGTGGATTTGAGCCAGTTTCCCAAGTGCAGTAATTACCCAAATATTTTATTGAACAGAGCCTTGAAAAATGGCAACACACATTTTTTAAACCTACTCAGAAATTTAAACAGGCTTAGATTGCCACACTACTAATTCACAAAGTCACCTGACAAGCCTCCTGGTTCTGGTCCCACTCTCCCTGCTCCTCTGCTCTTGTAACCCGCACCCCCCCCCCCTACTCCCCCACTTCCCACACACTGGGCGAGCTCACCAGAGCTGCTGATTGCAGGCCAGCAAGGAAGTGTTCACTCCCAGACACGCCTTTCCAGACCGTCTCTTCCAAACATAAGACTTACGTGTCCAATTGCCTCCTGGACATCTCTCCAGGATGTCAAGGGGTGTCTCAAACCTAATGTTTTCCATTCCTCTCAGCATACTCTGGCCACTAATCAGAGATGGATCTCTTGTTCTTCTCTTTGCCTCACTCTGCAGTCTATCCTTGATGACTCTATCTTCATACTCCATGCTGAATCTGCCTATTGGTATCCCTCAACCCCCATCACCCAGGCACCCACACCGTGTCTCTTCCCCAAACCGGCTTACTGTCTCCATTCTTCCCTGCCCAGTTAGTTACCTTTCACATAGCCTGCTGGTAATCTGTCCTAGAATATAAATTCCATCTTGATTGACTGGCTCAAATCCTCCAGTTTTTTGTTTTTTTTTTAATCTCTTGCCCTGATCTGTGATGAAAAACACACATCTGTGGGTCTCGCTGTGGTTGTCAAATGTCAGGTACAGAAGCTTATAACTTGAGTGATGGTTTAGCAATGATGGGAACTAGAGATACTTCCAGCTTCCTCTTCATGTCCTGGTTTGCACAACAGAACAAAACAGATGCTCAGATGGTTCAGCAGGGAGCAGGGAATAGTTAGAGAAATAGAAGAATTAATTAGTACATTAGACTTGGGGAGCAGCAAGATATTTAATTCCACTAACTTGGAATTGGGAGCCTTACCAAGAGCAGAAAGTAGGGAGCAGTTCCATCAACTGTGCCTTCCCCTCAGAAGAGGAGGTAAGCAGGACCCAAAAGAAACCAGGGGAATTCCAGCTTTTTCAAAGAACCTCTGCAGAACAGTTGCTGTGTGCTGGCCACTCTGGTAAGCCCCTCATGCCTTTATACAATGCTAAGCATAATTTACAACTATTGTCCCCATTCTGCAGGTAAGGAAACCGAGGCCTCTGGGGTTAATCAGCTTGGCCAAGGCCTCACAGTGAGGAAAGGCAGAATGACTGCAAGGTAAACTGGCTCTGCAGTTCCTGTTCTTAACCAAAGAAACCAACCTGAGTTTGAGATTGGGCTGTGTGCCCTGATTCAAATCCTAAAACAGGAAACTTTTAGCAAACTCTCCATGACAGACAGTCAGGTTTTGTTTACCTAGAACTACTTCTCTGTACAGAGCCACAGCTTACTAATACTTTGGGCTCTGGCAGTAGGTTTGGATTGGCTGCCAATGAGCTCAGCAGCCAGGGAGGACTCTATCTGCAGGCGGTGTCTGGGATGGCAGTGGCAGCTGCTGAGCTGGTGTGTAAACAGTGCTTCTTGTTGTAAATATTAACACCAAGGATCACAGAGAAATAATGGAGTGAAGGGGTCTTTACTAGATAGAATGAATTACTGAAAAATGAGAATTTTCCTGTTTCACAAAGTGTTTTTACATTGTAGATTTATATTCATTTATATAAATCCCATTATATCCATTTATATAAAATCCTTACCTTCAACCATATTCATCACAATTCTATGGCAGAGTAAGCCTCTGAAATATATATATATATATATATATATATATATATATATATATATATATATATAATGAAAACATTTATCCTATTTACAGGTTGTACTGTATAATAGGCAGTCAATGGTAAGTGCTCTGTGGTGCTTTCAAAATAGACCTATTGTCCTCCTTACTAAGGAAGTGGCTCCTGTGCTCACCATCCAGAGCGTCCTGCCCCAAACTCCTCGGTGGAAATCTGGATGCTCTCCGACTCTCCCTCTCCCATTCCCCCACATGGAATCAATTATGGGGCCCTGATGATTTTACCCCTGAAACATTTTGTGGCAGAGTCAGTGTTATGTTAGCCGGGCCCATTTCCTTTCTGTTAGGAGTGCTCAGCTCAACTATGCTTGCTAGGCTCTCTCGTATGGGGGTGAGGCTACGAGTCTGAGTTCTGACAACCAGAATGTGGGCCGAAGATCCTTGTTGGCCACCCCCAGACCTGGCCTCTAAGCTTCCTGCAAGGTCTTCCATCCTATTTCTTCCCTCTCCTGCTGGCCTTCTGCAGAGAACCAAGAGGACTATCAAGCAGGCCCTAAATAGAAGAGCCCGCATCCCTGCATGACTGCATGGACCGGGATCCTCCTTCCTCACACCCAGGCCCCATCACAGACCCACACGGGACTGAGATGGAAGTAGGAAATAAACTCTGACTATACCATGTTCACTGAGCTTTTAGGCTACTTACCTTAATTGACCTTCACCTAAATAATTCTTTCTAAACCCAATACTCTATGACTGAATTTCTACTTCTCTCAACAGGCCACATCCTCCCAACCTCTGTCCCTACCTTCAACAGTGTGCATCACAATCACAATTCCACCTGTTAAGGCAGAGGAAGTCTCCTGGTATAAATCTTTTAATAATGACTTCAAATATGGCCTCCAACTGCTATAATGTGACAGATGGTCTCTCCATGCCTGGCTTTGGTCTACAATGTAACCCTCATATTAGATTTCTGTTGCCTTCCACAGGGCCTGGCCACAGGAAGTGCTGGGCATTTTTGTCTCAGGACTATTTCTCTTACCATGCCTCCTTGGGAACATCCTTCATCTGCCTGCCTTCTACTTCCTTCTGTTGGCTTAACCTCCTTGGGCAACACTTTTTCCAGGCTCCTTTCCATTTGACCTTTTGGCACACCATGCATGTCCCTGTGTTTTCTACATTGAGATTCTTGGGACAGAGATTGTGGTCCATGCTCCTGACACACAGCAGGCGCTCAAAAGCTACCTCCAGATGTGCCAATCATTTAGACATTGGCAAATGCTCCCCTGGGAGACAAAATCAGTCCTTGAGGAGCCCTGCTTTGGAGTCATGTGGGAGAAGGGACTATCTGCTACCCTGACAAGAAAGCACAAGGCTCATTATTTTGGTGGAGTCAACCTGGTCAATGCTGACCTGAAACTGGATTTTGTCAAAAAAAGGTTCCTGGAAGCAGACTTGGAGGGACCAAATTCAGAAGAGATTGGGGGTGGCAGATATTGGCTTGCACAAACCCACCATCTGCTTTTGGCTAACAACCCCAGTCTTTCCCAACATGGCCATATGCCCAGCACAGGCAGTCTCATGATTGATCTAAGCCAGGGGCGGGGAATATCCTGTCCAGGGGTGGGGAATGTTCTATAAGGCCTGCAAAAATCATTTGGTCTGACCCTGCCAAGGCATTAGGGGTGAGTAAATTAACCATTTGACCAAATATAGCAGACTAATTTTTAAGTTGATAATTTTGTATGGCCTGTGAATGAGGTTGTAAATATCCAAATGGCCCTTGACAGAAAAAAGGTCCCCCACTCCAAGTCATTCACAATCATTCTTTGTACCAATATTGGTACAAAGGGGTGGTCTTATAACCAGTTATAGTCCATGTGATATAAGGAGAAATCCAGTGTGAGGGTCTTTTGGAAATTTTTGCTTTTCTGATGAAATGTCACACACAGCAGACAATCTCTCTCTTCCATCCTTGACTGTGGGCATATGGCTAGGGCTGGGACAGCCATGGTGCCAAGCCAGGGGAGTCACAGTGGGTCAGCTAAGACATCCTGGAGTGCTGCTTCACCATGGCAAGAGCCCTCTGTCTCTTGATTTCTTATTCTGGTAGAAAAAGAACTCCCTCTAGTGGGTTGAATAGTGCTCCCTCCCTCCCCATTCATGTCTACCTCGAACCTCAGAATATGACCTTATAGTATTTGGGAATAAGGTCTTTGCAAGGGTAATTGGTTAAGGATCTTGAGATGAAATCATCTTGGATTTAGGGTGGGCCCTAAATCCAATGACTGGTGTCCTTATAAGAAGAGGAGAGAACACAAGGAGTCTTGTGGAGAGAAGGCCATGTGGAGACAGAGGCAAATGCTGCTACAAGCCAAGAAACATCAGGAGCCACCTGAAGCCAGAGGAGGCAGGAAAGATTATCCCCTAGAGAGCCTTCAGAGAGAGGGTGGCTCTGGTGACACCTTGATCTTGGACCTTTGGCCTCAACTATGAGAGACTAGACTTCTGTTTTAAAGCCCCCAGTCTGCAGTCACTTGTCACATGCAACCAAATACAGCCACTGTCAGATGTTTTCTGTTACTCTTTTTTTTTTAAATATATTTTTATTGATTTTTTACAGAGAGGAAAAGAGAGTGATAGAGAGTTAGAAACATTTTAAAAATATATTTTATTGATTTTTGTACAGAGACATTGATGAGAATCACCGATCAACTGCCTCTTGCACACCCCCTACTGGGGATGTGCCCGCAACCAAGGTACATGCTCTTGACCGGAATCAAACCTGGGACCTTTCAATCTGCAGGCGGACGCTCTATCCACTGAGCCAAACCAGTTTTGTGTTTTCTGTTACTCTTGATGGAACTATTCTTAACTGATACAAGACATAAACTGAGGGTTAACTTATAACTTTCACTGGGGAAATCTATTTCCGGGAATAAAATTGGGGGAGGAGGATGAGCTGGTTTCTTCTAAGTCAAGGTGGAGTCCTTAAAAATGACTCCAGATATTTACCACTAATTTATTTTTATTTTGTATCATCTAAAAATTTAAAATTGAAAATATAATAGCATGCATGCATAGCACTCCATTTACCTTATTGTGAAGTAGTGAGACTTTCACACAAATTCTATTACAGATACATGAAGCTTACCATTTTTTATGTTCACAAACTTCTACTGTTTTCTAATATATATCTATTTAACATTAATTTGGAAGCATTTTGAAATTATATATTTTTTATTTCTCAAAACCAAGATTGTTTTATAACATGATTTAATTTATGTATGAATTTTTAAAAATATAACTTATTTCTTTATTTTCCTATAATTAAATTTGTACACATTTAAGGTATATAGCATGGTAATTTGATATACCTATACACAGTGAAATGATTACTAGTCTAATGTATCTACCTCCTCACAAGGTTTCCTTTCTTTTTTGGGTAGAGCTTTTAGAAAATCTCTTGTCCCCCTAGAGCTCACCTTCTGGTGAAGGATCATGTGCTTCCTTGGATAAAGAAAAATCAAAGTATAATTGGGGGGCTCCCTTTTTATAGATCCCCTAAAGACCATTTCCCCAGTTCTGTTATATATTCCTTCCACTGGAATATACCTTCCATACTCTGTGTGACCAAATGAAGTGAATTTTTTATGGGGTCTAACTCATGGTATGTACTCTGCTGAGGTCCCCACTTTCATCATCCCTACTTATCTGTGGTTTCAGACAAACCTCAGAATGCTCACCTAGAAAGTAAGGCGTTAGACCTGGGGATCTGCAGGACGTCCTCTGCTTTTCAGATTAGGTGGGTGGAGCAGTCTTGGGATCCTGGGCTGGTTGGATGTGATGACTCAGCTCTGAGGAAACAGTGGACCTAGTGTTTTAGGCAATGCTCATCCAAGGCACTAACGTCACTACAACAGAACACCAGATGCCAGAGCCTCCAGGTGGGACACAGCACCACCTGCATTCTGGCAGTCTGGAGAGGAGCAGCTCTGGGCCCTTTCCACTAGGGTCCCCACCACTCTTCATTCATGTCACTTTGGGGCCCCAATTATTCCGCTTCAGTATCCCACACCCTTTGCAACATGAAGCTCCTTGCATCAAGAGGTGAAAGCTATTTCTCTACCACCTGAATCTTGTCAAGGCCTTGTCACTTGCTTTGGTGAGGAAGTGAGGGCATGACAGTTCTGACCTTGTGCGTGTGTGTCCACTTGCTTTCCCTTTTGGCTATCTTGAGAACAAGCTGGGTCTAGCCTGCTAGACAATGAGAGACACATGGGCCAGTCCCTGGTGCTCAGCTGCCAGCCAGCCAATTGTCGGCCATGTGAGTGTGGCCACTTTAGACCACCTGCCTTCAGCTTACCTGCCAGCTGACTGCAGCATATAAGTGATCTGTAAGCCAAGTTTGGTGTATCTGACCTAGATCAGCAGAACCACGCAGTTGGTCTGTAGACTTGTGAATAATAGTAAATACTTATTTTAAGCCACTGAGTTTGGGGTGACTTATTACTCAGCAGTAGCTGACTAACACACACACACACACACTGATTTTTTCAGTTACTTACATTATCTATTCAGTTCCTGTAAAGAGTTGTGGTTGGGAACCCTATATTAGGCAGGGGTTTCAAACTCTACTGTGTTTAAGAACTGCTCAGTAACTTACTTAAAATACAGATTCCTGGGCCTCACTCCTAGAAAGTCAGGTGAGCCCCAGATATTCATAAACTAATCAGCATATCTAATTCTGGTGCAAGAAGTCCATTGTAGGCCACACAAGTCCATTGTAGAAATCACTTATTTGTGAGAACAAACCATAATGTGATCTCTACTATTACCCCTCCTCTAATATCAGGGGTTTGGGCCAAAAAGGGAAAATGCTGGGCTCATCTGTGAAGCTAGTTAAGCAATGAGAAAGACTTCCCCTGCTCAGAGGACTGCATTTTACTTTCAGTAGTGCTTCTTGATTTACATTAAGAAATATATTGCTTCTAATTTACATAAAAAGATTTATGACCAAATACACAAGTAATAAAACCCCAGGTCTAATTACAAGAAGTTGAATGGTGGCTGATGAATCAAACTAAGGGCATTAGCTAGAGGCAAACAGCAAAGATGGAGCATCAGACTGTAGGGAGGGAAAGCTTAAAATACTGAAAAGAAATAAACAACGTCAATCCATATAATAGATACTGGAAGCTGGCAAGGTAAGCGCCTGCTTTTATATTCCCCTTGGGTGGGTCAGTAGATCCTTTGTCATTCCACCAATGTTCACTGAGGACCTACCATGTGGCAGACACAGTCCTTGGGCTGGCCCACAGTATGGAAAAGGACAAGTAAAAATTCTTCTCCTTGTGGATCTTACATTCTACTGGGGTGAGGGGACACAGCTGATGAAAAAGATAAATTTTATATTAGATGGTATAAAGAAGTTGAATTGTGTGTCTGTCCAAAAGATGTGTTTAAGTCCTAAAGTTTGGTACCAGTAGAATGTAACCTCATTTAGAAACAGGCTCTTTGTAGATGTAGTCAAGCTAAGATGAGATCATTAAGGTGAGCCCTAATCCTTATAACAAGAGGAGAAAAGACCCAGACACAGGGAGAATTCCTTGCACTGATAGGGGAGGCAGTGATTGGAGATTAGAGTGATGCACGTATAAGCAAGAAATGCCACTGGGAGCTAAGAGAAAGTAGGAACAGATTCTGTCCTACAGCCCTTAGAGACAGCATGGTCCTGGCGACATCTTGGTTTTAGACTTTTAGCCTCTACAACTGTGAGAGAATTTCTGTTGTTTTAAGCCACTCAATTTGCGGTATTTTGTTTCATGGCCCTAAGAAACTAATGAAGATAGATGCTAAGAGAAAAATAAAGCAAGGAAGGGAAGTAGGGAGTGTTGAAGGTTAGGTGGCAGTTTAAGTAGTCACTTGGAAGTCCTCACCAAGATCTGAGACTGGAGTGGGGAGCCATGTGGACATCTGGGGGAGGAACATCCCAAGCATGTAACAGTAAGTGCAAAGGCTTCGAGGGAGTGTGCCAGCTGTGCTGTGGCTGGAGCAGGCTAGGTTAGGGTAAGAGCTGGGAAAGGAGGTGGGAGAGGGAGGACCAGGCAATGTAGGGACTTGCAGGTTATACGTAGTAAGGCTGATTGAGAGAGAAAGCCATGGAGGCACACAAAACTATTAACAAAAGAGTGATATGATCTGAATTTTCAAAGTAGCATTTAAAAAAAAATAAAGATCTCTCAAGCTGCTGTGTTGAGAAAATGGCAAAAAGGGTAAGAATGGAATGTGGGAAACTAGCGAGGAGGCACTGTTTTTAAAGAAGCTATAAAAAGTGGTGGCTTGAAGGGGGTAAAGGTGGGGGAATATGGGGGGGAGGAGAATAGCAGTTGGATTTTGCTGTTTCTTGCAGGTGAAGCCAAGAGGATATGTTGGTTATGAAGAGGGGAGCCTGGTATGATTGCAAGAATTTTGTCTGAGTCACTGGAAGCTAAGGGTCCTAAAATAACAATTATCTTTTTTTCACTTTTGTGTGATTTTCTAATTTTTGTGTAATTTTTTTTGTAATTTAACACACTAATCCTTGTCATAATTTCCATATGTACAATATACAAGTACTGAAAAAATGTATTAACCAAAATGTTCATTTTTTACATTAACACCATTTGCCAAAAAGCCTTAGTATGCAACACACAATCTTTCATGTTGTTAAAATGTTTGAAGTGTCAAGTGCTTAGTAACATGTACTCATCTGTGGTATAGATGAGGAAGAGAGCAACCTATCTAATAAAGAGGGAATATGCAAATTGACCATCACACCATCACAAAGATGCCAGTGCCCACAGTGGAGGCCGGGTTTCCATAACAAGCCTTAACAGCCTTAATGAGCAAACAGCAGGGTCCTAGGAGAGGCTGGGCACCCCACCTGGTGGGGCTTGACAGGGGATCTCAGGCCGTGACCCCCACCCCAGTACCAGGTGGGGGGACTTCAGGCCACACTCCCCATCCAATGGGGCTTGATGGGGGATCTCAGACCATGACTCCCGCCCAGCAGGGCTTGATGGGGGACCTCAGGTCGTGCTTCCCTCCCTGGCGCCAGGCCAGGGGACCTGAAGCTGCACCTCTTCTCCCCCAGCATGCACCATATGTACCTAAGGCTGAGAACCCCCCCCCCCCCCCAGGGGGTTCTGAAGCTGCTCCCCCTACACTGCGGGGCTTGACGGGAGATCTGAGGTTGTGTTTCCTGCTCAGCGGGGATTGACAAGAGTGGGGCCAGCTGGGTCTGGATCTCACCCACGAGGGGTGTGGCTGGCAGGGTCTGGTTCTCATGTGATTTTTGAGGCAGCATGGGTGGGTGGGTATTTGGTTCTGGATCCTGTGGTGCACCAGACTCTGACAGCAGGATTTTCATATACATGTTACTAATTTTCTTTCATTTCTGACACTTCTATTACAGAGAAAGGGCAAATAGCAATATTAAAATATTTCCTTTAATCCCCTTTTAATGCACAAGGCCACTAGTCCTGTAAAATAAAACCCTAATATGCAAATTCACCAGACAGCAGAAGGACGGGTTGTTATGATGTGCAATGACCACCAGGGGGCAGATGTTTAATGCAGAAGCTGCCCTCTGATGGTCAGTGCGCTCCCACAGAAGCCCCACTCATGGCTTTAGAGTGCCCCAGGAGTGGCTGGGGAGTCTCAAGTCAGGTAAGGAGCCAGGGGTCCCAGAATTCGAGAGGGCACAGGCTGGGCTAAATTACCCCCCGCCCCAACCTTTCCACCCCCACCCCCAGTGCACTAAATTTCATGCACAGACCTCTAGTTTAACATATAATGCTCTTAAAAAGACCTTGCTCAGGTTATGTTAAAAAGCAGTGGTGCCCTGGTGCTGCTGTGGGAACCCTGGCTTGTGTTCCTTGAAGCTGCAAGCGAGGAGTGCAGTCATTGGGCTTAGACCAGGAAGGGCGGGAGGCCTGGGAGTAGGGTGGGGCCAGTGGAGTGGGCTTGCATGGCACTGCAGGTTTATATGACACTGGCCTTTGCTTTGGACGTCACAGAATGTGCTCTTAGCCTTGCCTTCCAAACACCATTGTTAAACCGGGCTCATAGCATCCTCTGGACACTGGGAAGTCAAACAGCAGACAGCTGGGCGACTCGCTAGCAAGTCCTGCCAACTCGATGTCAGCTTGAATAATCAAGGCCACGAGGCCTTACCCACAAGTACACGGAGTGTTTCTCCCATGGGCGGGCAGCTGGGTAGCGCGGCCAAGTTTGCTTCCGGAAACCGCACCAGTGAGCCGACTTGTAAGACTGAACCTCGTTTGCTGCACACAAAACTATTAATAAAAGGAAACAGGTAAAAAACAAAACAAACAAAAAACCCCCGGTGAGGTGACCCTCAGAGAAGGGTATTGCCAAGCTCCCCCTTTCCCCCCATCCTCCTGCTCTGGCACAGCATCGCCCAGGCCGCAGGGGAGCACGTGGGCGGGTAGAGACACGAGTGGCTGCAGCGTAACCGGCTGCACAAGGAGCCCTGAAGACGGATGCGAGGGGACTTGGGCATTTTTGTCTCCCCGCCGGAGCAGCGCGGTTAGGCTGCTCCGGCCATTATATAAGGAGGGCGGACTGCATAGCGCGATGCGTCCGCCCACCGGGCTGCTCAGACACTTCCATCCGGCGGCGGCGGCGGCGACCTCTCGCCGTTGCGCACGCGCAGCGCGGCCCGCTGGCTGACAGGGACCCTCGCCCCAGTGCGCTCCTCTCCACGCCTCCGCCTCCGCCTCCGCATAGAGGCTGAAGGTGGGACTGGCGGAAGCAGCCGGGCCAAGGACCGCGCCCCTAACTCCCCGTTACTTTCCTTCTCGCCGCTGCCCAGGGTAGGCTGGAAGGGCCCAGGCCGCCTCCTCCGCCACCCTGGAGTCAGCCCCTCCCAGTCGCGTATCCTTCCGACTCCAGCGCTCCCCACCCGCGCGGAGGAGCGCCCAGCGCAGGCGCGGTAACCAAGGCGGCGGTGTCTACTGAGGATTTAAAATTGGCCGCGCGTGCGCACTGGCGCCCCGGCCCCGCCGTGAACGGCCGTGCTTCCTCCCGGCCCGCCCCGCCCCCGCCCCGCTCCCTCTCCGCCCCTCATTGGAGCGGAGGCGGCGGCGCCCCCTCCTTTCCCCCGCTCCCTGTCGCCGCGGAGAGTGTCTTTTCGCCGCCGCCGCCGCCGCTGCAGGAACACGGAACCAGCGGCGCGAGCGTGACTGAGGGCCCGGCGCACGGCGGCGGCCCTTCCTCGGGTCCCGGGCCGCGGCGCCTGGGCCCGCCCCCTCTGCCCGGCCGCCCGCCCCTCTCCCATGGCCTCTCCCCGCGGCCCCTGTGGAACGCCGCCGCCACCGTCGCGGCCCTCGCGCCCGCCCCGCGCCGCCTGAAGGAGCCCGACAGGCCCGAGCCGACCCGCGGCCTGCTCGGGTCCGCCCGCGCCGCTCCGGGACCCCGCGACCCACCGCCGCCGCCGCCGCCGCCGCGACCCGGCCGGAGCCGCAGCGCAGGCTCGTCCGCCCGCCCGTCTGTCCACCCGCAGCCCGTCCGTCGGTCCGTGCACGGCGCGGCCGGGCTCGGGGCGCGGCGGGGGCGGGGCCGCGGCGGCGGGGCGGGCGGGCGCGCGGGCCCGCGGGGCGGTGCGTGGATGGATCCGCGCGTGGCCTGGATCCAGCCGGAGCAGAAGGGGCCGGCCAATGCCCTGTGGATGCAGATCTGGGAGACCTCGCAGGGCGTGGGACGCGGCGGCTCGGGCTTCGCGTCTTACTTCTGCCTCAATTCGCCCGCGCTGGACCCGGCAGCCTCGGCGGGGGCGGCCGGGCTGGGCGGCGGCGGCGGCCTGGCCGGGCCCGTGCTGCCCGCCGCGTCGCCCCCGCCGCCCGCGGCCGGCCCGCCGCCGCGCTGCCCCCGGCGCTGCTGACGGCGCTGGGGCCCGCGGCGGAGGGTGCTCGGCGCCTGCACAAGTCGCCGTCCCTCTCGTCCTCGTCCTCGTCCTCGTCCAACGCCGAGTCGGGCACCGAGAGCCCGGGCTGCTCGTCGTCGTCCTCGAGCAGCGCCTCTGTGGGCCGGGCGGGCGGCTGCGGCGGCGGCCGCGGCGATGCCTTCTTTCACTTCGCCGACGGCCCGCCCAGTGCCCCCGGCGCGGCCAACGGGCACCCCGGGGCGCGCGGCCCCGCGCCCGCCGGCTCCCCGCCGCAGCACCAGTTCCACCCGGGCCGCCGGAAACGCGAGAACAAGGCCAGCACGTACGGCCTCAACTACCTGCTGTCAGGCAGCCGCGCGGCCGCGCTGAGCGGAGGGGGCGGCCCGGGCCCCCAGGCGCCGCGGCCCGGCACCCCGTGGAAGAGCCGGGCGTACAGCCCAGGCATCCAGGGGTGAGTGTGCGGGCGGCGGCGGGCGCGCGGGGCGGGGGCAGGGGACCGGAGGGGTTAGGGGAGTGGGCACCAGGCTTGGCCAGCCAGCGACCCTGCGTGGGTGCTACGGGCGCTCAGACATCTCTCCGTCTGGGCTCTCGTTTTATTTCAGGGGTGGATGTTGGAGGCCAAGGTCTGGCTGTGCTAGAAGGTTCTCATTTATTTATTTATTTTTAAATGTTCATCTTAAGGCTCTGGTTATTGCTTAGTTGTGTTTGCATATTTGCAAAGCTTTGAGTAAATCTTTTTTTCTAAAGAAATGTGAAGCTCCTTTTATAAACGAGCGATCAGTTCGACTTGTGTAGATGTGTGCTGTTTTTGCCTCTTGAGACAGGGAAGGGGGATCAGATACTTTTCCCCCTTTCATTCCCCCAGAATGCTTAGGGACAGACCTTTTGTCAAAGCGAGATGCAGGTAGGTATGGCGTTTTATGTAAACTAAATTGCAGGATGTAGTATTGCCAGGAACTTGAATCAAATTGAAGGTAAATATTGTTAATTTTTTTTTTTTTTTGCAAAGTCCTTCTAAAAGATGACCTTTTTTGGGGTAGTAAAACAATTTGAGAGGGCTTGTATGTTGTGACTTAATTTAATTTTGTGCTGAAATTAACATAAAAAGCATCAACTGCATTTATAAAAAACCAGTAGCGCTCAAAGAAAAGAAAAACGTTTATTGCACATTCTTAACTTTTTGGAAGATGCCACCTTTATTTTAAATGTTTCCACAACAGGCTAGACTAGGGACTTAGAAGTTCTTAAGTTTAGTGCAATTACAGATGGCTAGGCCAGATAAAAAACGTGTGGTTGGATGGAGCTGTCCTAGGTGAGCCTGCTCAGGTACCAATGTTACTTATCCAGTCCCTGTGATTTTCTTTGCTTTTCTAAGTATCTAGAAATAACATTTGCACATAGGTTTTATTTCAGTATTTCAAGATTTAAATCATAAACTTTCTTGCACAATTGCATGCTCATTTAAAAGGTACCTAAGGATTTCCCAGGTGTCAGAATTGCCACAAACATTAGAGTCTTACTGATTTCACAATTGGCTAAGTATTGGGATTACTTCTTAAAGGAACTCTCTTATAGGTCTGTTTATTCTCATGAAAGTGAGAATAAATTGATCCTACTTTAAAGCATCTGTGGTACATGTTAAAGCTGCATGTTCTACAACTTATTTCCTCTGGTTTGGGTTAAAATTACTTTCTTAATTACCTGAAGCCTGAGAATGCACTTTGGACCCAAAGTAGGACCCTTTCCCTCTCTCAGTTTTCATTTGTACAGCTTGTTGAAAAGAGGTGGTGGGAGTGCTCTCTTGATGTATGACATTGTATCTAAGGGCTCTTTGGGGAATCTTCAGGTTTCCAAACCTGTATGTAACTGGAATTGGCTCTGTGTCTTAGTACTAGGAAATGGGAAGATAGGTGATTTTCACTATAGAGCATTTTTGGACCCAGACAGCTGGGATTCCTGTTTCTGCCCTTCATGAGCTTCTAGCAATGGCAGTATCATGCCTTGTGCAAACCACTTGGGCTCTGAATACTGACTGCTTCCTCACCCTTAGGTTTCTATCTATTGTAGTAAGCCTCAGAAAGTCCCTTGCTATTGCTTTTCTAATGAATGAGCTCACCATATGCCAGTCACTTTGTTAGGGTCTGGGTGGGTGTTTGGGCACAATCTCATGATCCTGACCCTGGAGCCTAGCCCTCCTGAGAGTGACTGCCTAGCACACATGAGCACTGTTTGTCCAGGTATGCAGATCTCATGCCCATCACTCTCTGGTATACATTGTTTCATCATTGGCCTGACCAATCTCTCTGAACCTCATCTTCCTTATCCTTCCACAGAACTATTGTTACTTCTAGTGGAGATTGCTCAAGTAGTGCCACGTGGTTGTCTTGCCCCATCTCTGGGGTCTCTCCCAATACTGCCAATGGGGTGATACCCTGCTAAGTTTCATCCCACCCCCTTGTAATTCTGTGATGGCACCTCCCCTGTACCCCTTAGGTTAAAGACTATAATGCCTTAAGCTTTCAGCAGGCCACAAGGCACTGCTGCTCTGGGCCCTGCCTGGGGGCTGGCTTGGTTGGCTTCCCCTCTGTGAGGATTCCCACCCTGCCACACCTCCGAGCTTGCCTGTTAGAACTCAGCTCACAGGCCATGTGGTATAGAACTAAGAGTGGGCACTGAAGCAACCAGGATCTCTGTGTTTTAACTCACCTAGAGGTGGTGGGAGCGCTTCCTTGATGGATGACATTATATCTAAGGGGCAGTAATGCTCAAGTTAATGCTTCCCCCCCGCCCACTCTCTTATTGGCCACATTTCCTTGCCTGCCTTAGGCGTGGGGGGAAGTAGGGAGAGGCATGTATCTCAACCCCAGTTGTATCTAATGTATTTCCTGTTATCTCTGCCTGGAGGAGAGCCTGCTGGGATTGCCTACCATGTTCATGGAAGGGTGGTTTGCTACTCCCAATCTATCAGACTAACCTTTCAGAGGGGATAAGGAAGAGTAGTGGTTGACTGGTGCTTATGATTAAAGGAGGTGGGCAACTCTCATGATCACATGGGACCCTTTGGGCTTAAAGGAACTAACCTTTTGATATCAAGAAATAGCTCTGTCTGGAACTTGCCCCTGGCTGCCAGCTTACCCAGAACGATGGGTGGCCACCAAAAACTCTTTCCCTGTGGTTTAGAAAGGGAAAGAGTTGAGATAAGAGAGTCCCTGGTCTGGCCAATAGAAAAAAACCTTGTTGATGAGAAGCTGCTCAGACTTACCTATGCCTAGGACAGGTGTTTCTGGAAAGACGGTGTCTGCAGACCTCAGAGATGATAAGCAGTTGCCTGGTGCGGTGGAAGTTTGAGTAGCATCAACTGAACCCTGGCCTTTGCCTGGTAGTCCATGTGGCAACCTGCACTGTTTGTTCTTTTCTGGAAAGGAGGTTTCTGCCCTTGGAAACCTTGTCTGGTGACCTGCCTTTGTGAGCTTGCCATTCTGCTTTCATCCTTGACTAAGATGAAGAAAGAGCAGGTAAGAGGAGAGGGGTTATTGAAAGAATTTTCGGAGTAGTGAAGGTAAAATGCTTGTTTTGGAGCTGCCATTGGCTCTAGTTCTTATTCCATCTTTTGGTTGAACTTGCACACTTTTGGGAACAAAATAAACAGTATGAGATATATTCGCTACCTGGGCTTCTGACATAGAGATGTGGACAGGTGTGTGGATAGGTTCCTGGGTCTGTGAATCCTGGCCTCTGGTTGCTGCCATTCTTTCATGCCCTCAACTCCTGACCTCTAACCTTCTGATCCACAAGTGCTTTGCTATTTAGTTTTCAATAGCTTCGGAAACCTCATCAGTTTATAGGTAAAGAAAAGTCCTGCACAACTGAAGCGGGGAGTGTAGACCTCATATACTTTGCCACAGCCTTACTGGTGCCCTTTGAAGTCCCAGGAAGAGCATAATACAAGAGAAGTTCTCCAGCCCTTCGGCAGACCCCGGCAGGACTGGTCTCTGACAAGGCTTTAGTTGGGGCTTGGCCTTTCAAAGGTTGTCCTCTCAGGCATGCTTGCAGTGTGCAGCAGTCATATGCAGTATTCTCTCTGCTGGTCCCTTGACGATATTTAATTTTTGACATCTTCCATTCCTCCAAAGAAAATTTTGTTCTTTGTGTGTACTTTATGAGAAATTGGTAGATGCCATTAATAGGACATGGTCAGCCACACCACTCAGGGCCCTGGGCATGGGTTCTTTTCTAATTTCATGTGTGTTCTCTTTCCTCTGTTCTCCTGAGGGAATCAGAGCTTGGAAGAGCAGCCAGGACCCCTTCTCTCTCTGTTGCTCCAGCCTGACTTGGCACTATCTAAAGTAGAGCCATTGTGACCTGCCCAGCACATCCTTGGGCTACCATGTGGGAGGGCACAGGTGAGAGCCCATCAGGGCCCACCTCAGACCATAGCCACCATCACTATAGTTGTTCTTTCACTCCAATCTCTTCCTATAAACATCACAGGATGCAGGGGAGAGAGATTGCAAGATCTGCCTCAAAATGTGAGGTGGCACACGTGGGCCTTGTTTTCTGAGTGTTCATCCTCTGAGACCCCAAAAGTATAAGGTGGTAGGGGGAAGCAAGAATGATCACACTTTGCATATGTTTGCTGCTGTGCTGATCATTTATGAAATGAGCTCAAATACTCCTTCCTACCTAATAATAGCATCACTCATTCCTACCCATTGTACCACAGCCAGTCTCTCTGCAAAGTGAAATTGAAAATCTAGCACAAGAGGCTGGCTGTAATGAAATTGAGGAAAGTGATACCTGGTTACTGATAAAGGAGATTGGATGAAGTTAGGACAGCCAACACTTGGGGAAGGGGCTGCTCAGTGGAAGAAGAGGAGGGTTAGGGCGGGATAGATGCTCTGGAAAAGGAGGATTGGAATATCAAACAGGTTGGGGAGTGTCCTTTAGGAATTTAAAGTAATTTCGGAGTAGTGAAGGTAAAATGGTGCGGTGGAAGTTTGAGTAGCATCAACTGAACCCTGGCCTTTGCCTGGTAGTCCATGTGGCAACCTGCACTGTTTGTTCTTTTCTGGAAAGGAGGTTTCTGTCCTTGGAAACCTTGTCTGGTGACCTGCCTTTGTGAGCTTTGTGAGCTTTGTGAGTTATCCCTGGAAAGTGAGGACCTTCTGTGTCTTGGTTAGGTCCTTACAGTTTAAGATCTGGTTTTTCAGTTGTGAAGTAAAAGAGGGCTTGATTTTGATGATGCAGCCAGAATCAGGCTAGCAGGAGAGGGATGACTGAATCATACTAATTAGATTCACAGGAAATTGTATAAGTCACAGTATTACCGAGAAATTGCCACTGGCCAGTGTGACTGAAGACGGCTATCTAGATAGAAGGCTCTGGTCAGCTTGTTGTATTTTCTCCTCTCAGGAGGCTGCTGAGTGAGTATGGCACCTGAGTTAGGGCAGGTAAGAGATGACAATGATGGAGACAGAAGTCCAAGAGACCTGCTCTCAGTGCAAATGTGCCTCCCAAGTAATACGGTCAGGGTAAATCTCCCCTGACAATTTGGGATTTGCACTACAAATTAAGTGCCTTACTCTAAGATTTTCATGCTACACTAGTTTTCTGTGGCTGTGTAACAAATGGCCACAAATTCAGTGCCTTAAAACAATTCTCCTTTATTGTCTCTCAGTTTCTGTGGGTAGGAAGTCAGGGATGGCTGGATTGAAGTCAGGATTTTGGCTACTGTGTTCTCAGCTGGAGCTCAGAGTCCTTTTGCAAACTCATTCCTGTTATTGGAAGAAGTGAGGCTTTCTGAGAGCCCTGTTCAGAGCCCTGTGCTTTCTTTAGGAGGAGAATAAAGAATACTACCACATGGTTTTGTCATGGTCCCTTCCTGTGGAGTTACTGAGGTCCCTCAGGGGATGCGGGGCTGTGTCTCAGCCTGCCTTTTCAGAGTCAAGCACATGTTATCCACTACCTGTGAATAAGTTTCGGATGAATAGATGGAAGAAGAAAAGGAGGATCTGCCATCTTAAGACAGCAGATCAGGGGTGGCAAATATACATAGTTTAAATAAACCAAATTGTTGTTTGTCTTAGAATTTCTAAAGACTTGATTGCCATCCCTGAAGTTATTTAAATGCAGAATATTTAGATTTATTGGGATTTATTGACCTGTCTTTCTAAAGAGAGAGTGTGTGGTTAAGGCAGTTTTATCCTTCTGATGTGGAATATAAAACAGAAAATATTCAAAAAATTATATTGAATTTGAGTCATCCCCATTTAGTTTTTTTTTAATTTTTAAAATTGATCTTGGAGGAAGGAAGGGAGGAAAAAGGGAAAGAGGGGGAGAGACAGAACATCGATGTGAGTGCCTCATCTGGGGATCGAACCCACTCTACATTGGCCAGGGCCTCATTTAGTATTTTTTTTTTGAATGTGTATTTCAGAGAAAGAGAGAGAAAGAGAGAGAAACGCCAATGATCAGAATCATTGATTGACTGCCTCCTGCATGCCCCTAATATGGATTGAGCCCAAAACAAGGGCATGTGTCTGGACTGGGAATCAAACTGTGACCTCCTGGTTCATAGGTCAATGCTCAATCACTGAGCCACATCAGCCAGGCCCCATTTAATTTTAATTGTTCTGTCTTTATTATTATAAAAGTAATACCTAACATCAGAAGTTAAAAACTTGACTACCTGGTATGTGTTTGTGTCCAGTTCATGTGTGTCCTGGGCTTTAGAGGCATGTGTTCCTTCTGCTGGTGACAAAGAGGAGGAGGCAAGGACTGAGCCTGGGACTGGGCCAGGTGGGTCTGCAGAGATTTATCCCTATTCCATTGACAGGTGGACTATATGGGAACAGTGTAGTGATTCCCATTGACAGGGAATGTCTTTGATTAGCATCAAATCATCTGCTCTGCACAACTACTTAGGTTCTTCTGTGGATTAAGATGGGAGTTAATTTCCTAAGTGATAACATGTGAATATAGGTCGTTTGTATCTTTCCACGTTTGAAAGAGATTTCCAGACTATGGTAATGTTTCTGGAATCCTGTGGATCTGAAGGAATGGCTAGATGCAGGGCTAGAAGGACAATGAAAAATCAAATTTTATTTTTTTGCTTTGAACCCTTTGGTAGGCATTTGCTTCCCAGCATTGGGAAGAATGCCTGTGGCCTTGTGCTTGCTAGGTTAGCCTGCATCATGCCGTTGAGTAGCCTGGCTGACAAGTCTGGTTTTGGCTAGCTTCATCTTGGGTTCTGACTTCTGAGCCTCAGTTCCCCCATCTGTGAAGCAGGGCCTAGGGCATCTTCCTCATAGGGCATATTATATTGATAAGATTTAGAAGTGCTATGTGTGTGACTTGTCACATGAGGGATTAGAAAAGCTTCTGCTTTCCCTTTCTTTCTTCACCGAGGAAATTGAAACCAAAAGTTAGGTACTTCATGTTGCCAGCTGGATAGAAAAAACCTTTTGCTTGGTTTTGAAAATATGGACAACTTTCCCTCTCAGGCCAAAACATTTCTCTTGGATAAACTATTAAAGACTAAAAGTTCTGAGTCTTCAGGAAAAGCTGTGCACACTGCTGGAGGCCAACATGAAACTTGTAAATACTTTCTCCTTTTGAGTCAAGATATACTTTTCTATTTTTAAAAATCTAATGTGTTCTCTAGTTTTTAAGTAAGAATTTTAAGGGTACTCCTCCTGAAGTGTTTTATCAGGTATGTGTGTTGCTGTATGTAACTTGTGTGAAATTGTTTATGGGTTTCTTGTTTAGTGCACATGGTAGAAGTGCATGTTGTGTTATTTGAGCTATTTGCAGTTCTAATATGTTCTGTGTACAGTGGAGAAAACTAAAGTAAGGGATAGGAAATGTTAGAAGCTAGAGCAGCACTGTCTGGAAGACGGTCTGTGAAGATGGGAGAGCTCTAGTTTTGTGTGGTCCAATATAGTAGTCATTAAGCACTTGAAATGTGACCAATGCAACTGAGGAACTGAATTTTAATTGTATTTAACTTAAATTAAAATAGCTTTATGTTTGGACAGCATCGAACTGGAGTAATTTTAGACTCTTTATTCAAAACACAGTGTTTGATTCTAGAACTGTTGCCTAAATAAATTGAAACTCAGACAACAGCAAAAAGCAGTGCTAACCAGCAACTCACCACTAGAAATCTCTAGAAATTGCGTTTCTGAGTTTCTAGAGTGAATCTGTTCAAAGGGCTACTGGCTCAATAACACATAAAGGATAAAAATAGGTTCACAGTAGAATGCGACCTGGCACAACTTTTACGGCTTGGCGTGCCTAGTCCAAGGATGCAGGTGATAGGTACTTTTGCACTCTGTGTTAATGATATTATCTGACAGACACTACCTGGTCCTCAGCAGCAGTGCACAGTTTGTGGGGCTCCTGGGGCTTGGCTCTGCCTGAGTCCTCGAGTTCTTTGAGCAGACTTATGAAATGGGTAATGTTACTCCTGTCTTTAGACAGAAAACCAAAGCCTAGACAGGCTAATGTGATTTGGCAAAAAGTGCTGCACTTGAAAATGCCAGTCCAGTGCTAAAGTCAGGGAGCTCCAAGCAGTGCTAAGTGAAGCAGACATCCCCAAGATGGGGGTGATGGAGACTAGCAACTAATGTGTCCTGCACACCTGGTTTAAATGTGTTTGTAGAGTCCAGATTTAAAGTAGGTGTGGGTTAGCTCCTCTTGTGAGGACTCTTGACAGTCAAATGCAAAATGAAGACGGAGCATTGGCATTGCAGGAGGATTTCAGGGCAGGAAGCCAGTCCTACACTGTAATTCACTAGAACCTCTTGCTTCCCGGGGCATATCAGAACTGGCCTGGAGGGAAGTTGAGACAGAGGGAGCAGGACTCCCACCATCTGGATTATTCTTAGATATTGTATCCTACCAAAAAAGGAACATTTGCTGGGTTGCTGTTGTACATGAAGACAATTGAAAGACCAAAAGCAGGGCCAGCGAGTATTTGCCAACCTCCTCCCTCCTTGGTGTCAGGTGCTGTATTGTGTGGAACCTGCATTCTCCCTATTTTTCTAGCAATAACTAATTTTAAAGAGAGACAAATTAAGCCTCAGTAGATGTGTCTTGAGTGAGGTGTAGCCACAAACCAGAAGGAATGGAGGCCTGCTTGATGAGAAAGCCCATGCACTCACCATTGCCTCTGCCAGGCAGGAATTGGCACACTTGAGTTAAGAGCGAAGCAAGAATCTGATGAATTGGTGGGAGCCATGGTGCAGCACCCTAAATAGTATTTCTGTTATGGGCATCTTCTCTAAATTTAAGCAAACAGATTAAGAATTGAAGGACAACTCTGAAATCATGACTGAAAATATTAAAAAGGACAGATAACCATGGTATTGTTATAAGTTACCGCATGGAAAAAAAGCAGAAAATGAACCTGTCTAAAGAGTTTGTGGCTCTATCAAAGACTGACTCACAAGAGACTGATGTACTAACCTAAGTACAAACATGAAGGATAGAAATGAGAATATAGAACTGAGACTAATGCCCAAAGAATAGGAACCTGTGAGAATTGTCACAGGGTAAGGCTTGGAATGAATTGAAGCTTGCAAAATTGTTAAGAGTCAAAAGAGTCTTTTAAGGTAGGTTTTAGAGTAAGATCGGAAGAAGCCCTGTGGATGGGGAAGAGGACTCATTGTGCTCTGGTAAGCCATCTGGCTCCAGTCCTTGCATTTGTTGTCATCTTTTTGTTGTGTGTTGATTGGCCAACTTTTTAGAGGAGCTAATTGGTGCCATAGTCTCTGAAGCCTGCAGTGTGCCTGAGTGACAGGTTTCTCTGCCTCAGTGTCGGCTTTGAATGTTGTGGAGAAATCTGAAGCAAGTCTGAATCCCACTTTGGGAATGCTTACTGTGTGTGTATAGAACACAGGTGTATAGAACTGGACATGGTCATGCTTTACCGAGTGCTTTTATCAATCTTGGTGATGTGGAGGTGATTGTCAAGTTCTCTACCAGGTGTGTTCCCTGCATGGGCTTTCCCGCTCTGAGGGACTTTGGGATGACTTGTCCTATGAGTACAGCAGCACTGGGGAGAGGCTGTGCATGTCTGATGTTGCTACCAAATGGTAAAGGCCAGGCCAGTAGATGGTGGAGAAGAAGCAGTTTAACATGGTGGAGGTAGAATGGGATTTGGAGATCCCAGATGTCTTCAGGAAGCAGACAGGGAGGCTTTAGAGCACGTGTCAAACACAAGGCCCGCGGGCCAAATCTGTCCCACCAGGCCTTGCAATGTGGCCCGCACCGCGCTGTCATCACTGCACTCTGCTGCGTTTCCATCACAGTGACAGTTTATGACTGTTCAGTAAACCATTCGGCCCGCAATTTAGGCTGGATTTTAGATTTTGGTCCATTCTCTGATTGAGTTCGACACCCCTACTTTAAATATATATTTTATTGATTTTTCACAGAGAGGAAGAGAGAGGGATAGAGAGTTAGAAACACAGATGAGAGAGAATCATCGATCAGCTGCCTCCTGCACACCCCCTACTGGGGATGCGCCCGCAACCAAGGTACATGCCCTTGACCGGAATCGAACCCGGGACCTTTCAGTCCCCAGGCCGACGCTCTATCCACTGAGCCAAACCGGTCCCGGCTCGACACCCCTACTTTAGAGAGTACTTTGAGCAGCAGAGAGACACCTGCTGTAGAGGTGCTGTCCAGCTCCAGATGTGCTGCTCGGGCAGTTCGTTTAACCTCCCTGCCTTCTGTAATGGGGTGGTAATTAAATGGTGGTTATCAGGCTCATACTTGGTGAAGTGTGTCAAGCAGCGCCTGCACCAAGTAAGCAGGTGGTAAATCTCGGCTAATATTAAGAATATTGATATGATAGTATCACTAATGAATTTTAAGTTTTCTTCTAAGTGAATGCAGCCTCAGAATTCTGCCCAGCTCAGGCCTCTGGCAGCAATGCCTTTGGTGAGAGCTGGCCTCTTTGGTGAGAAAGCCTGTTAGTTGCAGTGGTGTGACAAGACCAAAGAGGTGGGATTCTGGAGAGAAACCTCCCTCCCCTTCCCTTGCTCACACACAACTCCTCTGGGTATGGTCTTCCATATCAGCAGAGGTTTTACTGTGATTGTGGGGCAGTTTCTTCAGGAGCCCTGTCTTTTTCTTGAGGAGGGATGTTGCAGTGAGGGGTAGCTTCCTAAACAGACTGAGAGTGGCACTAGAACCAGAGCCATAGCACTGAGGGGGCCTATTAGCCTCGTGGCCTCAGAGCTGAGCAGTCATAGGAGTAGTTCCCAGACCTTCAGGATGCCAGGCCTCACTCACTGTGGGCTGCAACAGAGCCAGAAAGGAAAGTTCTCACTGGTTTGTCCTTACTCTAAAGGCTGAAGGAGGCCAGATTCTTTAAGAAGACCTAAGCACACTGACATCTGCCCTTTGGCCTTTGGAGGTAAAGTCTGTCAGTAAAGCTGAAGTGGTAATACTTTGTTTTGGTTATTATTATAAAAGCAGTAATGTACTTATTGAAGAAATCTGGAAAATACCCATGTTTTTCCTGCTAACACTTGAGCATATTTCGTTGTTATTTTTAATGTGATATCACTGGCTTTTTAAAGTTTTTAAGAAGAATTGGAGAGAGGGAGAGAGTAACAGTTAAAGACAGTTTCTATTGCATTTTATATCATAATGGAAAAGCCTGGTTTTTCTCAAGCATTTGGAATTGACCAGGTTCATGGGGGATGTTAAAGGTAAACTACCACACATGGTTAATAGAATGACAATGGTTAGCACTGGGGACAGGGATTTTGGGGACCAATGTGGAGAGTTCTGAGTTCAGTGAGGTGGGAAGATTGGACAGTTTAACAGTATTTACTGGGTTTAGGTGCTGAAACTTCTTGTAAGTACACCAGAGGATGGTACGCTCATTTATCTGGCTTCTCTCTTTCCTTAACAAAACGATGAATAAATATCTGAACTGTGACCATAGTTGTGCTCAGAAGTAGCCATGGGATTTGCAATCTAGGGCAGCAGGCAAACCCATCCCTCCTTTAACTCAAAGAGCAGACCAGCATTCCTAACAGATTGGAGTGTTTCCTTTGCCCCCTTTGTTTCCATACTTTTATTTTAAACACATGTTGTTGTCCTTCTTGGTAAGCACAAAGAGTCATCTTTATTTATTTATTTATTATTATTATTTTTTAAAATATATATATATTTTATTGATTTTGTACAGAGAGGAAGGGAGAGAGACAGAGAGTTAGAAACATCGAGGAGAGAGAGTCATCGATCAGCTGCCTCTTGCACACCCCCTACTGGGGATATGCCCGCAACCAAGGTACATGCCCTTGACCGGAATCGAACCCGGGACCCTTCAGTCCCCAAGCCGATGCTCTATCCATTGAGCCAAACCGGTCTCGGCAAGAGGTCATCTTTAAACCACTTATAGATTGAGAAGGGTGGGGGAGCTAGAAGGTAGGGGCAGGGAGGAGCCAGCCCTGTCTGGGGCTGGATACCAAGTCTTTAAACCACTTATAGATTCTTATAGATTGAGAAGGCTGGGGAAGTCACAGAAACAGGGAGGAATAGGGCTGTTTCCCCTCCCTGCACCCCTTCAGAGCTAGCCAGCCCTTCCTGGCTTTGATTCAGATTTAGACACAGTTGAGAACTTTGAACTCTGCCAGCTGAGCTTCTAAAATAAAAAAATTATCTCCTGAAATGGTCATCTGTTTTCATCAGTAGCTGTGAAATGAGGTAGTTTGGTTCTCTAACCAGGTAATTCGTCTTGTGCTTTTTAAAACAGCTCTTTGAGGTCGCTTTTATAAATATTTACTGCAACCATATACCAGATACTAAAATAGATACCAAAACATTGCTGATCTTATATTTGGTACTAAAAACAGAAATTAATTTAGGATATATACTAAAAATTGAGAAGTCAGTCACTACCTTTTGAATGGGTCTGCACTCTTATAAGAGAGCCACTGTAGATGACAATGTGTAGTTTAAAAGTACCCTAGAAGCCAAAACTGGTTTGGCTCAATGGATAGAGTGTCGGCCTGCAGGCTGAAAGGTCCTGGGTTCGATTCCGGTCAAGGCATGTACCTTGGTTGCGGGCACATCCCCGGTAGGGGTGTGCAAGAGGCAGCTGATCAATGATTCTCTCACATCGATGTTTCTAGCTCTCTATCCCTCTCCCTTCCTCTCTGTAAAAAATCAATAAAATATATATTTTTTTAAAAAAGTACCCTAGAAAAAAATACTTCAGAAGTGTGTTCACCAGTACTACAATGGGGATTGTGTTTCTGGAGCCCGGCCACAGGTCAGTGTTCAGTATTGAGAAAGTAAAAGGGCTGTGGGAACAATTCTCCTTAGGAAACTTTTCGAGAAATCTCCTAGTAGCTTCTGCCTGGAGCTGCCGAAGAGGATGGTCCATGTGTCCTCTTAGCACACCAGGCAGGCAGCCAGCAGCTTCTGCCACTGAAGCCGGCGTGGAACAGGTCCAGGGCCCCCTGATAGATGTTTGTAGTTTCCTGCGGGTTTTGAGGTACCACCTCTGACTAATTTTAGAAATTTTTCTATAAAGGCCACAGCTACAAAGAAGATTTGAAGACTGAATTCTAGTGGATTGACATTGAGCTGTAAGAGATAACAATGACTAAATTGTCTTTGGGTTAGGAGATTTAGTGTGGTTTTTCTGTAGCTATCTTAGCTGAGAAATGCCTTTGAAGTTTTGATATGTGGGAAGAGTGAACTTCCTCATTTTGGTTTTTGAGGAGAAATGATAAAAACTTTTTGTGGACTTAATTCTGTGAAACTAAAGAATTGAGTGTGTGCATATGGGAAGTAATAGATTTTAAAAAATGACCTGGTTTTTGGATTTGAGGCTGATAGTACCTAATAGTGAAAGTGTTTTGTCCCTACCCATATATGCAGTTTCTTAAAGTGATGAAAACTATTTGTAATGTTTGTATTGAATAAAGTAATCCAAATGCTTTTATTTAGCCACTGTTTACATTTCTAAAAGGACACTTGGTTGTTTTAAATGGGTTCTGTTAACAAATCTAGGGTAGCTACTACAGGGGTAAAATATTACTTCTTGGAATGATGATTTTTGATGTCTTTTTGTAGGGAATGTAGATTTTAAATGACAAGGTCATAGCCAAATATTTATAAAAACTTGATTTGATTAATTCCACACATATTTATTGAATGCTTGCCATAAGCATTGTTCTGGTAATGGAGATCAGGCAGTGAAGAGGTGAGCCCTTTCTGTTTCTGGAAGTTGGTAGGTTCCATCCTAGGTGGAGACAGATTCCAGTCCATTGATACTTGGCCCCGAAGAATGTAGGGCGTAGGAGAACAGTGTGTGCTGGGTTTGGCCAGGGAGAGGGTGCTGCCTCACTGTCCTGTGGCTTCTGTTGATTGCTGCGATGCCACAGTTCTTCTGGGTCCTATCTCACTGCCTAATCCCCTGCCTCGCCTTGGTGCTTCCTCTCTTTTAGAGGTTTCCACCTGGACACCAGCAGAGAAGGCAGCTGCTGTAGCTTTTCCAGTGGGTCCAGAGGTTATGATGGTTTTTAGACCTTGCTTTGTCTTTCTGTGCCGAAGGTATAATCACAGTGCAGAGCCACGCAGTCCTCTGGTGGTTCCAGGAGTCTGAGTGCCTTTAAGTCCCTGCTTGCCTCAACAAAGGGCTAGCAGGGCATGGCCAGTGAGAGGCTTCTAGTCCAGTCAGTTCGCCAGCAGTATCCCTTCATTCCCAGAAGGCAAAGTCAGAATACTCTTACTATGTAATGTTTGTTAGAACAGTTGCAGACTTTGAGACCCAAGTTAATACCTACTTCAGATATGTGTATTATCAGTGTATTTACCAGTGGAAGATGCCACTGCAGTCAGGAGGCCTGTGTGTTCCCACTTGGCACCTTCTTGCTCTGGAAATGTGGGCATGCTGCACCCCCAACATTAATTTATCCTAAAATATGGGAAGGAAGGAGTGCTAGACAACCTCTCTTACGTCAAGAGCCAATCAACAGACATGTGAGAAAACGGACACTGTCATGCGGATTGGTAGCGTCTGCAGACAGGCAGCACAGGCTCCCTTCATGCCTTTCCTTTTCCTGGTACATCAGGGTGCTGAGGGCAGGGTAACTGGGAAGCTGAGAAGGGACTGTCTTATGTTGTTATTTCAGATACATACAACTTAAGAAAACAAGTGATAGGACGTTCTACTCAGCAAGTGCAGACATGCATGACATTTGGAATGCCTGTTGACAAGATGATTTACTGTATTTGTGGGTTGTGGATATAATTTTAGCATATTAGCTTTGGTATTCTTCCATGACTCTGGGCCAATTGCTTAATTATTCTAGGCTCATACCTTTATTTTTGTCTCTAAATTTCTATACTACTGTTATTATCAGACCAGAACTAAGAGGTGTAGGAGAGCATGTGCCCTTAGTGCTTCAAGTGCACTAACTTCTTATCCAGGGTGGCAGCTCGTCCCTCAGCACAGGATGCTCTCAGGAAGAGCCCAGTGCTTCTCCCAGGCAGCTCTTCACGATGTCTTACTAACAGGGAAGGAGTCACCTGTGGCTCTTAGCTGGTGTGGCCACTAACCTGCTAACCAGACACATCTAGTGATGCTAACAACATTGCCAAGTGGTAAGAAATTTTAGGTCACACCTTCAGACTTTAATGTGTCTTCTGAGCTGCTGGAAGAGATGTGGTTGGTGCTCAGTAACTTAAAATAATAGAAATTTTATCCTCACTATCTTGGACTTCAATTATATTTTGGAAAATGTAGTGCATTTTAGTGTTACATGACTTTACCATTTTGTTTTTATTAAAAGACTGATCCTTGCTGGCTGAACTGGCAGCATTCTTTGGTGAAGTTTGCTTTTTTATTTATTTATTAAAAAACAAAATTAAACATGGTGAACAAAATTGGATTCCAGTGATGGCCTGAGGTTGATGGCTTAACAAGTGTGTTGAGGATTTATTTTCTTTTAGAGGATTTATTTCCTCTGCTTTTAGTGGCCTTGAATAGTCTTCACACCTGCTGCCGAGTGTCAGGAATGACCACTCCAAATGAATTTTGGGAGTAGGGAGGCAGTACTTCAGGTAAGAAAGGCGAAGTTGACTAAGCAAGAGCCTATAAGATAACATGTAATATGATATGGTGCTCTTTACCTTTGTAACTTGACATTAAAGATCCTGTTGAGAAGTATTGCTTGCTGTTATGTGAACTATTTTGTTAGCTTTCCAGCTGACATTATTATTATATTACTAGAGACCTGGTGCACAAAATTTGTGCACAGGGCCGGGGGATTCCCCTCAGCTCAGCCTGCACCCTCTCCAATCTGGGACCCCTCAAGGGGATGTCCGACTGCCTGTTTAGGCCCAATCCTGGGATTGGCCCTAAACAGGCAGTCGGACATCCCTCTCACAATTCTGGACTGCTAGGTCCTAATCGCTCACCTGCCTGCTTGCCTGGTCACCCTCACTGCCTCTTCATGCCAGCCTGATTGCTCCTCACTACCTCTGCCTCTGCGGGTCAGCCTGATCACCCCTCACTGCCCACCCTGTTGGCCTGGTTGCCCCCAACTGCACCCCTCTGCTGGCCTGGTCGCCCCTAACTGCCTCCCCCCTCTCCCCCCACTCCCTGCTGGCCTGGTTGCCCCATGCAGCCTGCTGTTCAGTTGTTTGGTCCCTCACTAGCCCCCCTGTAGATCTGGTCATAGACAGCCATCTTGTGAGGACGTGATGGTCAATTTGCATATTACCTCTTTATTATATAGGATTATTGAGATAATTTTGTTTTGTCTTTTGTTTTCTAAACAAACTTGGAAGCAGGTGAATCTGATTTGTTATAATTTTTAGGATTGGACCATCTCCTGTCTCCCACTCCAACCCCCATCTTCAATTAATCTAAAGGAAATGGAGAATGACCATCTTTCCTTCCTACAAAAGGATTTCTTTGCAGAGCAGGTCTTTTGGCTCTAAAACTTAACTCCACAAACTGTTACTACCCCACAGGACTGGCTTTTTGCCCATAGCTGACAGTGACATACCATAAGTGACTTTTGAGACAGAGATGAGATATAAAGTAGCTTTCGGAACTCACTCCTCTCTCCTGAAGACTTTTGTTAGGAAAGAAAGGGCAGGCCATACTTCTTCCCACTTGTATTTGGTTGTTGACTTCCTTGCCTCTAGGTCATAAGGAGAGAACACATTAGGAGTGTTGAGGTAAATAGGGTTGTTCTACCTCCAGGGACAGTGTTTCTGTAACAGGTTGGGAAGCACTGGACACTGGATCTAGCATGTTGTCAACAGTGGGAGGGCAGAGCCTGACTACTAAGACAACCCTCAGGCCTCCTAAGCACGTGTGTCTTTTTTGTCTTTTGTGTCCCTGTCTCGCTTTGGCCTGTCTCAGACCATCCATGCATAGCATGGGCACCAAAGGTGCCCTATGGACCTCAGAGCACATCAGAACTGGGGTGACTGTGTTTTTAACAAAATAACACAGTGACACATCAACCGGAATTATCTTTCATCTTTCATAAGTAGAATTCTGTTCCTTAATGTAAGATCACTGAAATGAATTTCATTTTGAGAGCTTGTTTGGAGGTTCTAGCAGGGGAGCACAGCTACTCGTATACCCTTGACCGAAGACCGGTCCTCTCCTCTTGGGGGAAAGTCGTCCTCTTCGACCGAGCACGCAGGTTCGGGAGGGACTCACATGGATCAGTGAGGGAGGAGGGGGACACCCGCCTAGCCAGCCAGATCAGCCGAATCAACCCTGGCGATCAATGGGGTGACAGATGTCGCAGCCATATCGCCCTCACATCCTGAATTTCATTTTGAATAAGTCTTAGAGTGCCAGTCAAAAGTTTTGGTATATGGTATTGACAAAATTCATTCATGTTAATCTGTGGTGCTATACAATACTGTGTAATTGGAACATCACAGAGTGTTCAGAGGAGAGACACTGGTTTGTAAGTAACCAGAAATATAGTGTCACGCAGATCTAATACCAGAGTGTACATGGTTAAGTTTAATTGTAACTCTAGTATGTTTTCTCTTTTGTTTACTAGACTTCATGAGGAAATAATCGACTTCTATAACTTCATGTCCCCTTGTCCTGAAGAAGCAGCCATGAGAAGAGAGGTGGTGAAACGGATTGAAACTGTGGTTAAAGATCTTTGGCCAACAGCTGATGTGCGTGTAGTCTTTGTACTTCTTTGTCGCATACAAGTCTACATGGCACCCAACATTATAACATTATAACATGTCAGTCCTGTCTGGGAAGACCTATGTCTCCCTTTTTGGCCCAAGGCATAGATTCTCCAGGTGTGGTCCTGGGCCAGGCAGCAGCATCTCACCTGAGAGCTTGTTAGAAATGGCACCTGCTGAGTCAAATACCTTGAGGAGGGCCAGGGGTCTGTATTTAACATGCCTTCCTGGAGGTCCTGACATGTTCAAGTGTGAGGACCATTGGCCTAACCGAAGGTTTTTTTGGAATGGGGCGATTATTTTTCTTTTAAATTCACCTTAAGGTTAGAAATTTATCCCTTCCCCAACACTCATCGTAGCATAAGTTCATTTTTGTGAAAATTGAAAGTACTTCCTCACCTACCACTTTCACAGTAAATGAACTAGAGTCCATTGAGTTGAGGGCCACTGACATTTCTAGTGCTTAGCACAGGCAGCATGAACATGTCATCTGACCAAGTTATGATGGTCCACCCACAGGCTTCTGTCCTAATCGGTCAGCCTCTCCTACTAGTGACCAGGGACCATGACTGGTGGCCCACAGTGATAGAGATGAGCTGGCAGCTGAAGAGCATGTGAGCTCCCAGTGAGCCAGGCAGCAATTCGATTCCTCTCCACTTTTAAAGAGACTTATTACAATATCCTTGGCTGTAACTTTAGTGCCCTGGCATAGTTCCTTGCCTCTGTGTCCCAGCTGTGGGTTTGAAAGTTTTTGGAGAGTTTGAACCAGGCTCTAAAAACTCCTTGGCTTTGGTAGGTGTGGGCAAGGCCAATAATTATTTTGTCTCTTAATTTTGAGTTGGGGAAGGTCTTTAACTTAAAGTTTAACTACATCTCATTGGGTTGTTTTTGGGTCCTCCCAAAGTGCAGGGTGATTTACATTTTACCTGGAAGTAATGGAATGGAGGCTTTACAGTGAGAAGTAATCGAAGGATGACTGACTTGTCACCAATTCCAAGACAATCATTCTTTCTTTCAGGTCCAGATATTTGGCAGCTTTAGTACTGGTCTCTATCTTCCAACTAGGTGAGTGCCGGGTTAGTGTTTATGTTTACTGGGAACGGGGGGATGGTGCTGTCTCTGTCTGTTTTCAGGGCTCATACTAGGTTTCTTCAAATCTAAGGCTAGAAGTACGAGGTAAAGGAAAAGACTATAGAGCACAGAGGAGACATAGCAGGAAATAAAATTTAATTTACTATTATGGCAATTGATTGCTTTTTATTTTTTCTTGTATTTAATTTGATGGGGTACGAAAGTGCTGGACACTAGGCAATTAAGAAGATGAGTAAGAGGGTCAGGGGAAGAAAATGCAATAGAAAACATTCTGCTTATATTTTTGGATATGTTTTGAAAAATTGATCTTACATTTTAATGAAGATTCAAGCAAATTTTTAATTAAACAATACTTTGTTAAGCTGTTTATTTGACAGAAAATTGTCAAACAAGTTTACATGCTAACGTCATTCTTTAGTGTTTCCCTATCAAGGACTCTTTTAATATCCGAATATGTTTATGTACATTGTTTCATTTAAAGTCTTATTTTTTTGTTACTGGCCTTTTAGCATTTGGAGACTAAAGAGGCTGTAATCTCAGGGTTTGGGATTGGCGTTTGCAGGGCCAGTGGGGAACTGAATAGTTTCAAGGAGTCCTGGGTCAGCATGAGTGACCCAGTGTAGATAGCACAGAGTAAGGGCCTAGAAACCTCAGAGGGACAGACACTTTATTTCAGTCCCTTATTACCTTGTGATGTTGAGATATTCTGTCAGCCTTTTTGTTTTCAGTCTTTATGTTTCTATAAATACTGCTTCATAAGCTACATTTACTTTCCCTTAGAGGGATATTGGTAATGCGGCTATGGACAGCCTTGAGGGAAATGGGAACGCAGGCCATGTGCACCAGACTACCCCAGATGTCTGTGTTACTGCATGGTGAGGTGAGCAGTAGTTTATGGCCATTTTCCTTTTGTTTAGTGACATTGACTTAGTGGTCTTTGGAAAATGGGAGCGTCCTCCTCTCCAGCTGTTGGAGCAGGCCCTGAGGAAGCACAACGTGGCTGAGCCGGGCTCCATCAAGGTTCTGGACAAAGCTACAGTAAGTGGAGGCCTGCTCCGATGCCGGGTATTAGCTGGGGTTGTCTGCAGCAGGTATTGGTTAGATTCTGAAGACTTCTCTACTTTTGGGATAAATGTGCATCCTAGTTGTCACCAGCTGAGAAATGGTTCAGTAAAAATCTGAATCACAAGATGTTCTTGGTACTAAGATACAAGACTGTCGACTTCTCTTAGGGTTTGTGAGGAAAGGATGTTAGTACCTGAAATGAGACACATTTAGCTGCTGTCCTTTCTGGAGTATGTAATTGAATGATTAAACCATGGCTTTTATTACATAGAAAAAGATTACTGTTTGCTAACTTACACTTCAGAAAGAAATACTTAACCTGTTTCATTCTAAAAGTACACATTTATGAAAAACATCTTACCTTGGGAGGAGTTGGAAGATGAGCCTGATTTTGAAGCATACTTGTCAAGGTTTCTCTAAGTCCAAGATAGAAACAGTGCAGGAGCTGTAAGTTACTTGCCTGTTGTGTGATAATATTTCATTTTTAAATTGTTTCAACCTGTACGAAGCCAGACTAGGTCCTTTCAGTTTTAAAAAAATTGTTAGAAATTAAGCTATATCTTGCTCATGTAGTGGAGCCATTTGCTCATCTGCCTTCTAGCACCATGGGTAAGCTCAGGCCATTTTTTAAAAATATATATATTTTATTGATTTTTTACAGAGAGGAAGGGAGAGAGATAGAGAGCTAGAAACATTGATGAGAGAGAAACATCAACCAGCTGCCTCTTGCACACACCCAACTGGGGATGTGCCCGCAACCAATGTACATGCCCTTGACTGGAATTGAACCTGGGACCTTTCAGTCCGCAGACCTATCCACTGAGCCAAACCGGCTTTGGCTCAGGCCATTTTTTAAACCACTTACAGGCATTATCTCAGTTAATCCTCCAAGGCATTTTCATTGGCAGGAGCTACTTTTTTTCCCCCCCGCATTTGACAGGTGAGGAAACTGCGGCACAGAGAGGTTAGGTAATTAGTCCAGGGTGGGTTCCAACATCCTTTTCCTCTGCTGCCAGAGGTCCACTGTCACCAGGTGTCCTTAGCAGTTGGCCCTAGGTGAGCATTTTAGATCAGGTTATGCACTGAAAGCCTGTGTCTGTATTGACTTTTGGACATTTTAAACCTTTAACTAGATCCCATTTGTTTTGGTGAAGGGAATTCAGCCTTTTTAGTCCTTAGAGGCTGAATGAATAAAACATTGCCTTTTCTTTTGGAAAAACACAAATTTTGGGGGTGGAGGTGATTTTAATGGTTCTTTGGACATCTTTTATGAGGCCAGTTTAAAAAAAAATTTTTTTTATTGATTTCAAGAGGAAGGGAGAGGGGAAGAGAGAGTAAACATCAGTGATGAGAGAGAATCATTGATTAGCTGCCTCCTGCACATCTCCTACTGGGGATCAAGACCATAACCAAGACATGTGTCCTGATCAAGAATTGAACCATGACCTCCTGATGCGTAGGTTGACCTTCAGTCATAGAGCCTCATTGGCCTGTCTTAAGGCCAGTTTGGAGTGCCTTTTGGTAATAATTTCTATTGATGAGTATTTCCAAAATGGCTTTTTATTCTCTGATTTTTAGTGGGGGAGGTTGGTTTTTGTTTTTTGTTTTTTTAATTTGTTTTAAAGTTTGAAACAGAATTGTTTGGAGAAACAACATCAGTACAAATTATAATTCTAAATTGGCTTTCAAGTTCTCTTGAATGTTTTCAGAAATTCTAGCAAACATAATTTGGGGACAGGAGTTCCTCTCAATAATCAGGCACTTGTGATGGAACTGGGACTTAGCTGGCCTCTCCTTGTGGTAGGCAGGTGTGTGGAGCCTGGGCCTTCCCACCCCTATTTCTCCTTTCCTCAGCACCTGTTTCCCTTTGCCCCATCTCGTTGGCAGAAGCAGATAGTGACCATGATTGATGTTCGATTACTGGCAAGGTGCTGAGTCATGCCAGCAGACCTTGGCAGAGGCGTTGCTGGCGTTGGAGAGGAGGGGTTCTTGGGATCCAGGGACTAGAGATTAACTCTAGCAAAGTCCCTTTTCTTCTCATCTTTAAAATCTTGGGTTTATGATCTCTAAACCCATTTTGTGAATAATTTTTTAAAAGCCTCTCTGTACAACTTTGGGAACATTTTGATGCCTGACTGTAGAGAATGTTGCATATTAAAGCACACGTTTTCAAATTAAACTTTTGCAGGTACCGATAATAAAACTTACAGACCAGGAGACTGAAGTTAAAGTTGACATCAGCTTCAACATGGAGACTGGGGTCCGGGCAGCAGAGTTCATTAAGAATTATATGAAGGTACTGCCATTAGCAAGTTAACACAATAAAAATCAGGGACTTAGATGATATGTTGGATATTGTTTCTCTTATAAATGTTAACTTTAAACTGATTGTCCATAATAACGGAGCTTGTACAATTGAGTTATTTATCCTCAACTGAAGCAAATCTGGAAAACAGCTATGTAGTTTTAATTGCCTGTAGTCTGGGTATTGCCTCTTCCCACAGTTTCAGGGACCTTACTCCTTCTGTTTCCCTTTTCCTTTACATCAAGTCTTGTCTGGGGACTCATTTCTACTGCAGCAGACATGAAAACAACAGAAGTTTCCTCTGTCTCCCACCCCTTTTCCCGCCTCTGCATTTCCTTTTTACCTTCACCCTGTTCTCTCCTTGGGAAGTCTGACCACTCATCCTGTTGTTGTCCCCTGCCTCATGAGCTTTCCCCCCTCCAACATCCTCTGTTTTTCTCTGATTGCCTCCGAGTGTTGCATCGGTTCTAGGACCTTTCCTTGATCACTGTCACATCTCTCCCTTCACCTGCACAGCCCTCTGCCTGGCAGCAAGCCCTGGGAAGGATTTGAAGGAATGTACTCATTCATCCCCTGAGTTTTTCTTTGTGCAAAGTTCCCCACCTTGTAACTTGGGAGGAGCTCCCCAATGGGATGGTAATGAGCCCTTTGAGGATGATTAATCTAGAGCTTTCCAAGGGGCAGGAGGATTTAGGAAGATTCCTTGTCTACTATGTAAAATTTGCTATGTAAGAAGTCTTCAAGGTATATAAACTAACCAGTAAATATTTCTCTTTTGGAATTTACAGAAATATTCATTGCTGCCTTACTTGATTTTAGTATTGAAACAGTTCCTCCTGCAGAGGGACCTGAATGAAGTTTTTACCGGTGGAATTAGCTCATATAGCCTAATTTTAATGGCCATTAGCTTTCTACAGGTGAGTGGACTTCTTTTCAGTAGGACTAGGTTCTTCCTTGGTTGTTATTCTGACCAGTTGCTGTGTGGGTACCAGCTGTCCTCTTCTCCCTCCACTACTTTGTTTTGGTTTAGAAGAGATTGACTTCTAGTTTTCATAATAAAACCCTATTTTGATGAATACTTCTTTCCTACTGTTCTTTATAGCTTATTTTGTAGCTGATTTAACTGTTAGAAGAGGGAGGGCTTATCTGGTTGTCACTTAATTGTATATCAGTCTAAACTCAAGGAAATACCTATACATTTAGAAAAATTTCATACCTTGATATATAATAAAAACATTTTTCTTGTGCTTGACTATGATTTAATACTGAAAACTATCTCAGAGAAAAGTTTGATGCTGTACATGGTAAAAAATATTAAAAAGAGGCTCCCCACCCCAGATTAACATAACTTTAAAATTTTGTTTTGAATTATATATTGACAGAACTTCAATATTTTATTCAGTACCGTGGGAACATTTTTCAGTAGAAGACCTACCTAAGGGTTAAATGCTGTGATGTACTGATACACTATATACAAAGTAGTCTCTAAGTTAATTGAAACATTTTATTTATATTTTTTTGGTTCTGTGCTTTACAAAGACTTGCCTATTTATTTTAGCTACACAACACATTTTCTCCAGGTTTATTATTAATTTTGTATTTGTGTTTGTGCTTAGTGAGGGTTTTATGTCCAGAATTTGGTAATTTTCTCATCAGGAAAATTGCTAGAAGTCAGTACAACTCCTGGTTGCACTGCCTTCAGTTACTTTGGCTTCTTTGGGTCTGTGCAGATACAAATAGGGAAAATGGAATTTTTCTACAATTTTAATCCCATTGACTTAACGCTCACTCTTTCCTCCACAATGCTGCCCTGATAGCCACTCTTCCCTAGTTTTTGGACCTGATTTTGAAGTAACATAACAATCTCTTCTTAGCTTACTTTGTCATGTATTCTTATATGAACTATTTTAGTAACCTTGTAATAATGACAACTTCTTACTTTTATTGCCCTTGGCTAAGAGCCTTTTGTCGAATTACCCCATGGGATCCTCGAAACTCTCCTGTGACCTAGAAGCCTTGCCTAGCATGGGTGGGATTGTCTTTGTCATCTCTACATTCTTTAGTGCCTTGCCCTTCCTGCCTCAAAACTGTATGGTAGCACCTGAGTTCATTTCATGGATAACTGAGATAAGAAAACTCAGCCTCACCCTGGGTAATCCTCAGGTATTTTATTTTGACTAGAAGGCAAGGAATAAGAAAGAGAGTAAGGTAAGGAAAAATAAGAATGCTACACTTGTGCCTTTGGAGTATGCATATCTTCAGAAGTCAGTTATGAACCCTAAAAATACTTTTAGGATTCCTTATGGAGCTCTGCCTTGTAAATTGTGCATCTATCAGGATTTTTACTTTTGTGTGCTGTCCAGTGTAATTCTATGCAGTTGGCAGTGTTTTCTGCCTTTACTATCCAGCATGGGCCAGATGCCTTCTGAGCATTGGCCATATCGCTAGCAAGACTGACAAATGGAATTTTTAATCCGTCTTAATTTATCCTATATAATAAAAGGGTAATGTACAAATCAACTGAACAGTGGAACGACTGGTTGCTATGATGTGCAATGACCACCAGGAGGCAGATGCTCAATGCATGAGCTGCCCCCTGGTGGTCAGTGTGCTCCCACAAGGGAGCACTGCTCAGCCAGAAGCTGGGCTTGTGGCTGGCGAGTGCAACTGCGGAGTGCAGCTGCGGTGGTGGGAGCCTCTCCTGCCTCCAGAGCAGCACTAATGATATCCAACTGCCGGCTTAGGCCTGCTCCCCCTAAGCGGCTTAGGCCGGCAGTTGGATATGCCCTGAGGGCTCCTGGACTTTGAAAAAAAGGCACAGGCCAGGATGAGGGACCCTTCCACCCCCCTCTCTCCACCCCTCACCCAGTGCTTGAATGTTGTGCACCTGGCCTCTAGTTTAAATATAAATAGCCATATGTGGCTCGTGGTTTTTCTTATGGTCAGGATAGGTCTGCATTGCTCAGATTTGAGTCTCTTAAATCAGTTACTCAGGAATGTGTCAGTAGACAGTGACTTAGGTTCAAAAAAAGTCCATTACCCACTTAAAGAAATTGTGGTGCTGAACTGAGGCTGATGCTAATCTCTATGATAAGTTTGCTATAAATATTATGATACAATACTAAATTACTATACACAGTTAATATTAATTCTTTTGCATTCTGGTTTTCGATGATACTGTTTAATATTGCCCCCTTTTGGTTGTGTTTTGGAACAACGAAATTAAGATTAGAATCTGTAAAATCACTTCCACCATCTAGACTAGCAGTTTTCAACTTTTTTCATCTCATGGTACACATAAACTAGTTACTAAAATTCTGCAGCACACCAAAAAAATGTTATATTTTTTGCCAATCTGACAAAAAAAGATAGGTATAATTTTGATTTATTCACATAGCACGACTATTGTGTTGGCTGTTGTAATTTTTTTTTTTCATTTTCATCTGACAATCTAAGGCAGGGATGGGGAACATAGGCCTGCAGGCCATATAAGGCCTGAGAAATCATTTGATGTGGCCCTGCCAAGGTATTAGGGGTGAGTAAATTAAATGTTTGACCAAATACAACAGACTAATTTTTAGGTTGATAATTTTGTATGGCCTGCAAATGCTGTTATAAATATCCAAATGGCCCTTGGCAGTAAAAAGGTTCCCCACCCCTGCTCTAAGTGAGAAGAGGTCAGTGCCCCTGACTGAACAGTCAGGTATTGCATGTTTTAAAAATTCTGTGGCACACCGGTTGAAAATTGCTGATTTAGATGATGCTAAATTGTGCAGAATATGGCTCACTCATTAGTGATTGGGAACTTGTGGTTAATCAGATGTCTGTGTTTGTAGGGAGTTGCTGTATAGATTACCAGTTTCAAAGAATTGAAGTATATATAATAAAAACATTCAGGTAGAAGGTTTTATTTCTTTTGAATTCTCTTTATTGACTAGGCTCTGTTATTGACTTTTGCAACTGCTCTGAGCATCCCAATGCCTGTGGGTGAGTGGGTACTGCTGAGGGCTGTCCTAGAAGAGATCACTAGATAGCAGATTTCATTACATGCAGTCTTCTTTAGGAATAACTTGAATCCATTGCTTTTACAGTTGCACCCAAGAATTGATGCCCGGAGAGCTGATGAAAACCTTGGAATGCTTCTTGTAGAATTTTTTGAACTCTATGGAAGAAATTTTAATTACTTGAAAACTGGTATTAGAATAAAAGAAGGAGGTGCCTATATTGCCAAAGAAGAGATCATGAAAGCCATGACCAGCGGGTATAGACCTTCGATGCTGTGCATTGAGGACCCCTTGCTGCCTGGTAATGACACTTTGCTCTGAACTTGCCCCAAGAGATGTGGGGGCATTCCTACCCTGGTGCACTGGTGTGGTGGTGGTGGTGGTGGTGGTGTATCCTCAGGCTCTGGGAGCCAAAGGCAGTTCATTAGGACTCCTGTTGTCCTAACAGTTAATAGCGACAATCTATAATTCCTTATTTAACACTTCTAATTACTTACTGCAAAGTTTCAATTTTATTTACATTCTGTAGTCAACTAGAAATATGTAGGTGGTGAAAATTAAGAGAAGTTTAATATTTTATTATAAAATTACATATTTATCATAAACCATTTAATTCCCAGAAGTATGTGGTAGAGAAAAAACAAAGTATGCCATTCTCCCCTCCCATTTTGGTGTATATTTCTCCCATTTTGTTTTTTTATATATATTGCAGCCTTATCAATTAAATGGCATAATATAATACAAGCAGATTTGCAACTTGTTTTTTACTTAACAGTGTATCCAAGATCCCCCCTTTTATTTGTGTAGGGTCTGTTCTGTAACAAGGATTGCTAGCCACCTTGAAGAACCTGAAGCAGGTCTCCAGTTTTCCAATTTTATTCCTTTTATTGTTTTTAAGGGTGCTCATATTCCCAACCTTTGTGACAGTCTTTTAAGTTTTTGCCAATCTGATAAAATAAATTTTTATTTAATTTACATTTCTTTAATGATAGTGAGGTTAAGCACATTGTTATTTATCAATTCCACAAATGTTTATTGAGCATCTATTAGGTGAGACACTGTTCTTACTGTTGGTGATAAAGTCAGTGACGGACAGGTGACAGAAAAGGTGGTGGAGATGTCAGCTCCAGGTACACTGCCCCTTTGTATGTCTTTTGTGTGAGTTCATGTGCTTTGTCATGTGTCTGCTGGACTGTTCCCTTACCGATTTTGTGAGACCATGTAAATTAGGGAAGCCTTTCTTTGTTGTACATGCTGTACTTTTATCCCAGTTTGTCATTTGCACCTGGATTTATCTTTATTATTGAAAATGTTACATATGTCCTTCTTTCCCCCCCCATTGACCCCCTCCACCCCACACCTGCCCTCCCCCCAGGCCTTTACCTCATTACTGTTTGTGTCCATGGGTTATGCATATACATTCTTTGGATTTGGTGTTTTTTTTTTGTTTTTTTTAAAATCTATTTTATTGATTTTTAACAGAGAGAAAGGGAGAGAGATAGAGTTAGAAACGTCGACGAGAGAGAAACATCAACCAGCTGCCTCTTGCACACCCCGTACCGGGGATGTGCCCGCAACAAGGCACATGCCCTTGACCGGAATCGAACCTGGGACCTTTCAGTCCACAGACCGACGCTCTACCACTGAGCCAAACCGGCTTTGGCTGGATTTGGTATTTTTTATTGTTTAGCTTCTATATATATATTTTAATATCCTCATATTTAATGTTTTTTGTTTTATGCCTTTTGGGGTACGAAATTTATTTCTTAAAAAAAATTTTTTTAAAGAAAACATACTGACTCTTCTGTTGTTCATAAATGCCGTGATTTATGCTATGTCTTTTCAATAGTGATTTTCCCGACAGCATGGTGTGGCAGGTTTTCATCATCTGTCTATGTTTATAAATTAAACACAGAATAAGTTAAACATTGTCTTCAGTGTTTGCTAAAATGTACTTGAAAAACAAAACCTCCACTCTATCACTAGATTGTCCTATATAATAATCGTATATAATAAAAGGGTAATATGCAAATTGATCTTAAGGGCAGGATGATCTGGAATGACCAGTTGCTGTGACGTGCACTGACCACCAGGGGGGCAGATGCTTAATGCAGGAGCTTCCTCCTGGTGGTCAGTGCGCTCCCAGAGGGGGAGCTCTGCTCAGCCACAAGCATGGCTGACAGCCGTGAGCACAGTGGTGGTGGGAGCCTCTCCTGCCTCCTCAGCAGTCAGACACATTCCCTGAGGCTTCCAGACTGCGAGAGGGCACAGGCTGAGCTGAGGGAACCCTTCCACTCCCTCTTCTCCCCCCAGTGAATGAAATTCATGCAGTGGGCCTCTACTATTACATAATTGTGAAAAGAAGATATTTCAATACTCAAAATACCGCTTCTAAAAAAAAATCCTTACCTGACTTGTGAAGAAATTTCATGTAAATTAAAGTTAAGGTTAAGCCCCTTGACTATGACTTGCTTGTGACTTCAGTGGCAGCTTTATTTGATTTACTGCCCAACACCCAGAGTTCAGACCCGGAACATTCTATCCAAGAGGATTTGCTTTGCAGGCCTCAGGTTAACTGCCTGCTTCAGTCAGTGTGCTCTCAGTCAGTGGGATGGCAGCCTGATTCAGGTTGCTACTTTGGCTCACTTGTGTTTTTTGCCTCCTGGGGAGTTACTAGACTTTTTCATAAACTCACTCTGTCTCTGTGAGTGACATCTCCTCTGTTCATGGAGGTAGACTCTGATCTGATGATGCAGATCAGGCCCCTCAGCTCGAGAACAACGTGGGATGCCATATGGTGATTAAGGTGTGTTTGCAGGTGTCTGATCTGGCTTAGCTCTTGGGGTCTGGATATGTTTGAGTGGTGAGGGCCTGATTGAGAATAACTTTATATGAAAAAATAAAAAACGTCGATTATGGCTCAAATGTTTGGTAGAGTTTTACAGCTGCCTTTCTGTTTCAGGAAATGATGTTGGCCGGAGCTCCTATGGGGCCATGCAGGTGAAACAGGTTTTTGATTACGCGTACATTGTACTCAGTCATGCTGTGTCACCGCTTGCGAGGTCCTATCCAAACAGAGATTCGGAAAGGTAACAGAAGTCATTAGACACCTTTGTTGGGTTCACAGCTGAGGGGCATGGTCCTCACACCCTTATGAGCCTCTGACATTTGTTTCCATGAAGTTTTCTAATGTATGTGCCATCAAATTTTAGTAAAATTTGAAAATATCAGTAAAGGAAGACTTTTTAGGAACTCAGGATGGCTCTACTTGACTCATCCAAGGATAAGAATTGAAATTTTCTTATTTGAGGAGTTAGTGTTTTTTCCCCCCTAGAATATTTTGTTTTGGGGAGGTGATTCTTGGCTTTTAAAACTTTGGAACATGATGCTTTTTCTTGAGGCAGTCTTCAAAATGTTGGGTAGTCAACTCTACAGGAATGTGTATCTAAGTCTCCATGCTCCACCCCTTCTCTCAGGCACAAGTATCCATCATTCTCCATTCTGGAATACTTATAATATACACTTATTTCTAGTGAGAAAAAATTATATCTGCAGATTATGCTGTTGTGGTGGAGTGGTGGGATTGGGGGACAGAAAAAGGGAAGTGAGAGCAGGGGATGGAAAGAAGAATGGTGTGATTGTCACAAGTGGTAGTTGAAAGTGCCATTGATTCTGTTCCTTGGGCGAGTTATGGGATACATAGGTTTGGAGGCCCCACGCTGGTGGTGGTAGATCTGTCATGGGTTTTGGGGCCCTGTGGTAGATGTACAATACTATCTCCCCATTCTCACTGTGCAGGGGAAGTGGGAATTTCACACCTTCGTGAACATGGCAAGTGGGAGGGTGTACTTCCCTGCTTAGACATGGGATTTAAATAGTCTTTTTCAGATCAGTTAGGTTCAAGAACTTCTACATAAGTGAATCCACTTTTACTCTACTCTGATCTCAAAGTACATTTAGGCTCAAACATCAGAAGTCATGTATTTTTTAAAATTATTTTATTAAGTAGCCAGTTCATAGCTTCACAGTCCTGTTGTGCTATGTTAATGTCCTTCCTTGTCCTTTTATAGTACTTTAGGAAGAATCGTCAAGGTAACTCAGGAAGTGATTGACTATCGGCGGTGGATCAAGGAGAAATGGGGCAGCAAGGTCCACCCAGCTCCCGACCTTGGTGAGAAATTCAGTCAGTCACCTTTCACCTTCTGACCACTCATGCAGGAGTATCTCTTTGTTCCTCCCTGGGACATTGTTCACACTAAGAAAAATACCTAATTTTTCTTTAAGAGTTTAATTTAAAACTATAAGACAGGCCAGCACTATGCAGAAGAAATGTGTGCCACATGGAATATTAAAAGTTTCTAGTAACTGCCTTAAAAATGTAAGACAGGTGAAATTAATTTTGATAATATGATTTATTCAATTTAGTGTTCAAATATTAACATTTCAAAATGTAATCAATATAAAAATTATTGAGATATTTTGGAACCTTCTTTCATACAAGATCTGAAATCCAGTGTGTATTTATACTTATAGCACATCCCAATTAGCATGTTAAATTTCCACCAGAAATACTTATCTGTATTTAGATTTCATAAAATGTGTAGTTGAAAACTCTTTACATAGCAAGTTATTTCAAATATATTTAAATGTTTTCTAATAACTAGAATATAATTTTTAAAATTAAATAAAATTAGAAATTCAATTTGTCAGCCTCATTAGCATCATTTTATTTTTTTTATTTATTTTTTTTTTTAAAATATATTTTATTGATTTTTTACAGAGAGGAAGGGAGAGAGAGAGAGAGCTAGAAACGTCGATGAGAGAGAAACATCGACCAGCTGCCTCCTGCACACCCCCTACCGGGGATGTGCCCGCAACCAAGGTACATGCCTCTGACCGGAATTGAACCCGGGACCCTTCAGTCTGCAGACCGATGCTCTACCACTGAGCCAAACCGGTTTTGGCCATTAGCATCATTTTAAGACTCAGTCACATCAGTGGCTGGTGGCTATCCTATCAGGCCACATGTCTGCACTCCTAGAAAATGACTCACCTAGGCTGTGTTTTCCTTCCATAGACAATAGAATTAAGATAAAAGAGCGAATAAACGCATGTGATGGAGAGCAGCCCCAGTGCCGAGACCCGGAGCCACCCTACAGCCAGCACCTGACCTTGTCTCTGCCCTGCCCTCAGCTTCTCTCCTCGGGATCCTCTGCGTCTTCCGTGTCTTCACTTTCTGGAAGTGACATTGTGAGTATGTCGGCTGGGAGGTCTGTGTCTGTGGAAAACATCTATAGCAGGGAGTTTTTATCACTCCCTTTGTGTATGTGAGACCACCGTAGGTCTGCAGTGAGTAGTCCCATTCTGCTGTGAGCCTCAGTTTCAGTGGCCCCTTGTGAACAGTAATGCCACTGACGGTAGAATTACAGTGACTTCTTTGAATAGTCTTTTAACAACTTACTTGGAAATAAAACTATTAAGTCTAGGCATTCTTTCTGTATTTCCTTTACATTTTCCTTCAGTTTTGAAATGAAGCAAATGTGAGCAGCTTTGGGCTGCCTGTTGAGCAGCAGTAACGGACGGATTCTAGCAACCTTGCATAGCAAGTATGCTGCATGCATTTCTTTCGGGACCTTAAGTAGTCATCTTTGTACAGCCCTCCCTGTTGTTTTTGCTCACAGGATTCTGACACCCCTCCCTGCACAACACCCAGCATTTACCAGTTCAGTCTGCAAGCACCTACTCCCCTACTGGCCAGCTTGCCCACCGCCTTGCCCATGCCAAGTGGCAAGCCTCAGTCCACTACTTCCAGAACATTGGTCATGACAACTAACACTCAGGTATGTGGCCACTGGTGCCCATCCTGTGATGGGTCCTTGGGAACTGTGTAGGAGTGGTGACACTTTGATTTAGGAAAAGAACTTTAAAGGTCTTTGGAAGGTACATTTCTGTCTCATAGGAAATTATCCTCATTTGTGGGTCCCATAGAATATGACTCCTATCATTCTTTACATTGATACCCAGCGTGAGACCACTGTTCTGGGGTTGTATCAGAGAGAAGGAATGATGCTTTCCTCAGGCAGAAATGGACACTTGTCCCTGTTTCCTCTGAGAATCACAGAGTTTACACTCTTACCAATAGACACTTTGGCTTTTTCACATTGTTTTCACACAAGCAGTATTTATAGGACTTTGGCTATTAGAATATGTTCTCTTTTAAATTTAGACAAAATTAGAAGTCTGAAAGACAATATCCAAAATACTAAATTTTGTTCCCAATTATATATCAGTTGAATATGTATATGTATAAAACCCATCACATTAATTTACTTAAAAGAGTAAAGCCAGTTTCTCCAACGTGGTTATAATTGAGTGGAAAGTGACATAGATACATGCCGTCACTCTTGAGGTCTGTGGGGCAAAGGACTGTAAGATGTGAGTAGTGCAGTTTTGGAAAGTCTGAGGAGAGGGCTTCACGCCAGCACTCTGTGCTGTGACGAAACGGTGATGCAGAAATAGGAGCAGTTCTCAACTACGGAGGAGGGGCAGAGGCTGCCTGCCTCTGCGTCGGCTGTTTCCAGAGATTCAACGGGCAGTTAATCTGATAGCTGTAGTTTTTGAATTGTTATTTGGTCTTAATAAATATTGAAACGTTCTGACTTGGGTTGCTAGGTCTACTTCATACTGTGATTGCTGTTTCAGAACATAAATGTTTTTGATTTAGATCAAAATCTTGGGAGGTTCTACACAAACCGGGCCCTGGACCTGGAATGGTTGACCTGCATTGGCTCTGCGCCTAATGGGTGTCTCTGGTGGTTCTTTCCCTAGACCAGGTTTACTATACCTCCGCCGACCCTGGGCGTAGCCCCCATTCCTTGCAGACAAGTTGGTGTTGAAGGAACTTCCGCACTGAAGGCCGTGCACCACATGTCTTCCCCGGCCATTCCGTCCGCGTCTCCTAACCCGCTCTCCAGCCCTCATCTGTATCATAAGGTAGGTCTCCTGTCCGGTCCAGTCCCCTGGCACCTACCACAGCAGGTTCATGATAGGTGGCACTTAATTGTTGCCTCTGCCAAAGAGAGGATTCCAGAGACTTTAAAGTGTGTGTGTGTATTTAAAATGTATTTTTATTGATTTCAGAGAGGGAAGGAAAGGGAAAGAGATCTCCTGGGGTTTGAGCTTTTAACTCAGACGTGTCCTGGACCCTTCAGTTCGCAGGCGGACATTTGATCCACTGAGCCAAACTGGCCAGGACTCGAGACTTTTTAAAAGGGAATTTGTTTTCTGATCATTCAGCTTCATGTTTGCTTTCCCTTATAACAAATAAAACTTTAAAAGTGTTAAGAAATTATTTTACAAGTTATAGCTTAATTTCTTTCCAAATATATTTCTCTTAATTTGTCTAGTGAAATTTTTAGCATAAAATTGAAGTTTGAAATAAGATTTGAAGTGAAGAATATTTTGTTTTTCCCATGTATCTATTAATTTATGTGCTAAAAATTTTGGTTTTCAAGAAGCGAATAGAATCTATAACAAATATTGATGTGACTCCTTGTAGTGCTTTTTATTCCCACAGCATCACTCCCTCGCCAGTGCTTTGCCTGGCACCATGCAAGAGGGCGAGGTGGGCTGGCAGGGCCCAAAGTTCATTTGCTTTCTAGGCCCTGGGGTCCCTGCCAATGCCCTTCTCCATTTCCCTGTGGTTCATCCAAGTCCAAATCCCACACATTAGAAACTGTTGAGTAATAAGAAAACAATCCATTGTGAAGTTCCTGTGCTCGTGAAGTGCCCAGGTGTTTGAAAGAGCTGTGACCAGCATCTTCCAGTAGAAACAGGGTATAGTGTCTGAGGCCAATGTTCTCTTGGGCCCTCATGGGCTGTATTTGCTACATTTATCACTGTCCCCCATCACTCCAGCCAGATCTTTTGTTGCTTAGGCTTGCAGGAGCTGAGATGGGCAAGTCTCCCATGGCAGTGGTGTCTCTTGTTCCCAAGCCACCCTTCATTGTGCTGTTTCTCTTTATCTATTCAGCAGCACAGTGGCATGAAGCTGGCCATGAAAGGCTCTCACAACCACAGCCAAGGTGGCAGCTACAGCTCTGTGGGCAGTGGAGGTGTGCGACCCCCTGTGGGCAACCGAGGACACCACCAGTATAACCGCACCAGCTGGAGGAGGAAAAAACACACGCACACGAGGGACAGCCTGCCTGTTAGTCTCAGCAGATAATAGTTCCTGGTGGCACCTCCTGGCCACACCCTTCTGAGACTGACCCGGGTGGCCTCGGCGCCTGGCAGGAACTGAGACCAGCATCCAGCACATCAGCCGGGCCTCTCAAACGCCCGCCGCTGATCACTCTGCATGTTTCTTGTGTGGTGGTCACGTCCATCTTAAAGAACAGCTCCTTGTGCTCATCTGTGAAGCCTTATCCACGTGGACGCTGTTTTCTGCCTTCCCAGGATCCTTCCAGAAGCAGGTCTGGACCTGGAGCTGCAGGGGATGAAGTCGGCTTGGGCATTTGTTTCTCAGCCGTGTCTATTCCTTCGAGGTTGAGTGTTTTCATTTTACGTTTGTCAGAGCCACAGAGATCAACCCTGTATCGGCTCTTCCTCGGCAGATGGATGGAGGTCACATTGTTTTACTGCCCTCATGTTTTGTTTCAAGTTTCAGAACTGTTTTTCTATGTAAATATTGAAAACTTATCATTTGTGCAATAACTCAGATATTTTTTATTTAATTTCCTATTTTCACATAAGTTATATTTAAGGGAAGAGGGAATTTTTTTAAACAAGCTTAGGTCCTTTCCCAAGTTGCTTTTCTAAGTTGGGTTCATAGAGTCGGCTGGTTGTCTGGTGAGCACTGTTGCAAACACCATGAATGAGGGGCTTGGGTTTATTTTTATGTTTATTCTTTGGGTCAGAGGGGAAGCCTCTCAATTTGTGGTGAAGGAGCCAAGTTGCCCCCTAGTTTTCTGAAGGGGTCTGGCCCCCGACCAGCTGCCTGCCGGTTCTGCCGTCCAGCCTGCCTATTGTCTCGCTCTGACCATGGAGTTTTAACGTTTTGGTTTTTGGTTCTTTTAAACTAGACAACAAATCCAGCATTTAAAGTGCCAGAAGTACAACTTTCTAAGGGGAGAAGAGGTTGTCACATTATAAAATCAAAAAAAAAGAAAAAAAGAAAAAAAAAAAAGAATGTGAACTACATGCTTCAGTCAGCTTTAGTAATAACAGCCTGTAATGATGGGGCTGGTGAGGATCATGACGGACAATGGTGCCCAGTTTAGGAATGTGGAGAAAGGAATTATGTTGATTCCATTGAGGAATCTGTGTAGCAGTATGCATTCGTTCTGTTAAGAGCAAATATAGGAAAAGTACTTCAGCTGCTCAGCAAATATAGGAAAAGTGCTTCAGCTGCTCAGCGCGCTGTGGGGAGTATTCCTAATGCATTGCAGGAGAGCACAGCCCAGTGTGGGGCTGGGAGGGCTGGCGCCCGACTTGAGAAGCATACAGGTATACTATGCAAGTGTATTCTGCCATGACAACCACTGTCTTTGTTACCTTTTTTTGAACAAGAATATTCATCCTGCCTAACCCTGAGTTTTTGGAGCACCACAGTTGTCCTGGGAGTTAGCGCATCTCATAGGTCTGACTTCCCATTTCTAACGTGGGGTATTGACCCTGCTGAACACTAAAGGGAGGTTGGCCTTTGGAGTCTACCCACTGAACACTAAAGGGAAGTTGGCCTTTGGAGTCCACTAGTGGAGTATGTTGAGACAAGAAACGTATTACCATGACACCTGATTGATATGTAGAGTGATATCTGAATGTGATGGACACCCAGCAAGGACAAGCTTTAAAATGTCTACGTCTGTTTGGTTTTAAGCAGGACTGGCCCATATTATCATTGAGAGCTGCCAGCTGTGACTGCAGCTTCCCTAGGAGGCATTCCAGAATAGAGTAGCACATTTTGTCTACAGTTCTTAATGATCGAAAGATATCAGAATATTTAAAGATATTTAAATTGTAAACCTATTGATAAAGAGATATTTATAAAACTGATATGTAGGTCTGTACTAATCTCTACATATTAGCAATATTGACTGTAACCCTATACACTAAGGACACCACTGCGGGGACGACGGCCAGTGTCCCGTGGGTGCCCATTTTAAAGCTCGATTCACACACACAGGTGCCATGCTCCACCCCGTCATGGTGAACAAATGAATTGGCCTGGCTACCACTGTGGTCACAAAGGATATCATGTTTCAATTTTTTTTGTGTGCAGACAACAATATGAAGCTAAATGGACATATTTTTATGTAAAGTTTTTCTATTCTTTGATTTTTAATAAACTTTCGAAACCATGTAGTGTTTGTTTGAGTGAACTTTCAAGGGGAAAGGTGCTTTCTACAGTTTCACATTTTGAGATTTTCTAAATTTAGGCAATGGAAAATGATTTCATCCATTGGTTCAGCAAATTCAGAACTTAGTTGAAGTTCCAAATTATGGATGAAAAAATTGGAATTGGAAGAGTCTGCTTTCATGCTGTGCTGATGCAGGCTCAGTCAAACCATTCAAGTGATACTATGTCTGCGATTTCTGACGCTGATACTGGGATACTATGTACTTAGACTCCCCAATGAAATGTTTCTTCATTTATATTACTTAAGCATATGACACATTTTAAGCTGTCAAGTGACAATGTATTTTGAAATGTAACATGCGTAGACTTTAAAAGGAAGTTTATCAAAATCCTTATAAACCAGTGAGTTACAACTACTTGTCTCAGGCTACACAGCCCCTTTGTGTTTCCAGAGCGATTGACCGTGTGGTGAAGGCAGGTGTCCCGGGAGCACCGTACATTCAGTTGGTCCTTCCAGAGAAGGTTTCTGGGGGTGCTCTGAGCAGGTGCTGCTGGAGACCCCTAAGGCCCCTCCTCACAGCACTGCATTCCGCAAGGTCGCAGGAAATGTCAGTGTGCCCGAGAAAGTGCGGGGGCTGGAGGCAGTGACCAGTGCTGATGCCTGTGCATGGATGGTAGTCCCACTGGGCTGAGGAAATGGGCGAGTTCCTGTTGGACTGGGGTTTCATGGTCAGTGTTTATAAGATGCTTGCCCTTATCAAGACGACCTGAAAAGAGTGCTGTGATTGTTTCCAGTGCACTAACCTCAGCATCTGGTCGCTTTCCCTCATTCCTCACCCACATAAGGCTGTTAGGCTTCCTGTTCTGTCCCTGTCCCCCGGCTGCCTCCTCCAGCTACATGTTCCATGCTTCACAAACCTGCAGCCCCTCGTGGTAAAGACTCGCACTTGCTGTCTCTCGATGGTTCTGGCAAGACCCCAATCCTGGGTTCTGGCCCCTGCTACTCCCTCACCCTACAGCCTGTTTGCAGGGTAAGGCAGGGGAAAGAATACTGGGGACTTGAGCCAAGACCTTGTAAGCGGCAGCACTGAGATGAGGCTGACGTTGGTAAGGGCTTAATGGCTTCCCAGTCTCATGATACAGGTATGGTTCCCATCTCCAGGTGAGTAAACTGAGACACAGGGAAGTTAAGAAACTTGGCGTAGGTAATTAAGTCAGGGTCAGAGCAGAGACAGGATACATTTCCTCTGTCTCTTTTACAGGGCGTGCCCTTTTTTTTATTTTTTATTTTATTGATTTTTTTACAGAGAGGAAGAGAGAGGGATAGTTAGAAACATTGATGAGAGAGAATCATCGATCAGCTGCCTCTTGCACAACCCTTACTGGGGATGTGCCTGCAACCAAGGTACATGACCGGAATCGAACTCTGGGACCTTTCAGTCCGCAGGCCAACACTCTATCCACTGAGCCAAACCAGTTTCAGCGCCAGTGACTGCTTTTATCTCCCACTTTGTCCACACTCCCTCTGTTCTCATTTCCTCTTGGCCATTGGCCTTGGTTCCCCTGTCAGCAAGGAAGCTCCTTCTCTGCTCTGGCAGCCCGAAATCTTTGAACTCCCCTCGTGAATGAGGCCTGTGCGCCCCTCCTCACCTGTGCAGCCCTGGGCTTGTCCCAGCACCCCATCCTTGCCGCTCCAGGACACCACACTGCCATCCAGCCAGCCTTCAGTTCTCACCTCAGGGTAGCACTGGCCTGGGGTTGAGGGGAGGACCCAGGCTGTACCTCCAACCCCCGGACAGCAGTGGCACCTTATGGAGATGGCAGTGGCTACCTGCTGGTGGGCCACATGTCCCTCCCATGGAGAATGCTTGTCCTCTGAATGCTTGCCTCTCAAATGCTCAATTGAGAGGCAGCAGGACTTATTTATTTTATAACATACTATTAGTCATGCATGTACCAATACTCGTGTAAAATACAATAAAATGAATTAACTCGAAAAGTGAAATGAAAACCCTGGAGATACAGCTCACGTTGTTACTGGATTGGACAGACCCCAACCGTGCTGTGGGTTACAGGTCTCTGCTTCCCATCAGCACCCAGGTCCCTGAGCGGCCACAGCTGGAGTTCTGGAGCCCACCTGGCCCCACACTCTGGCCAGCATCTTCCACAGGCTCAGCCCTCTCCAGGCCCTTCCCTTGGGGAGCATTCCTCCTGCGCGCTGGGAACTAATGACCCGTGGATCTCAGGCCCCAGGACAGCCCCTAGCCACCACACTGTCTGTGCTGATTCCTTCCTGTGGGTGGCTAGTGGGAACTCACACTGCACCATTGTTCTTGATAGTGATTCTAAGACCTGTGGGCGTGTCTCCAAGGAGGTATGGCTGCCCTGGCACCTCCTCCGAATATGTGAATTCATTGGTGCAGACTATCATCAGGGAACTTTATGCCTTGATGATTCTCCTGCGGAGAGCCACTGCCAGACTCACCATTTTTCCTATTTCTGTGTCGCCTCAGAAACAGGGATGTTTTCCTTTGCTGCCATGTGCATGTAACCGTGCCACTCTTATATACAGTGCCTTGTCAGTTCTTTTCTATTTCATGAAACAACTAAACGTTGATGAGGGCAGGGAAAGTCGCCTTGGAGAGACGTTAGAGTTAGAGCCGGCAGAGCCTGCCTTCCTCTAGGTCTCCCAGCCCCCTCTGCTGCTTCTCCAGAGGCCCTGATGAGTGGGATCCACGTGCCCTTTGGCTGGAGGTGACTGCGTGGTCAGGGTCTAAGTGTTGCTGCACTCTGTCCCCGGTGCAGCACAAAGAGCAGCTGGGACATGTTTGGGGCTGGTCTCCCGCTCTTTATGCCCTGAGTTTCCAGTTCATCGTGAAGTTTGAGAAGGCCAGGTCTGGTGCAGGCAAGGGTGTATGCCTAAGTGTAGGAGGTCTCCACCTGTGTGACCCATCCCTCGCAGGGCACAGGGTGAGTGTTGGCAGGTATTGGGCGGGGGTGTGTTTTTTTCTGTCCATCTTTTCTGGGGCTAGCTCCTTTGTCTACGTCCATGGGGTCCCTCCTCCCCTCAGAGCCACATGGAGGGGTCTAGATGGTTGTTTTTCTCTTATCTAGTGTTGTGCCCAGACTCTTCAATGCCAAATAATTTTTTAAAATAATATCTATCATGGTAAGAAAGTATTTCTTCAGTGAGCTTTCTGAGGGGTGTGTGTGTGTGTGTGTGTGTGTGTGTGTTCATGTGTGGGTTCCTCACAGGCTCAGCACCATGCTGGACACCCAGACCTTGCTGGACAAAGGTTTAAGGGAGGAAACCTGCTTCCCTAGCTCTGGAATCACATGCCAGATAAAGTCTGGAGCAAATACACTGCAAAGCTTGAGTGAATTAAAAAAAAAATGTGTAGAAAAAAGTAGCAGGAAATAGTCAAGACTCCAGATTTATTTTTTGGAGAAATTGGAATCTAGATGGTTCTAATATTTTTTTTAAAGAAAGATGTTTTGTCCTTTCAGCTGAAGCATAGCCTATTTGATTGTTCCCACCCCAGAGGAGTGTTTGTTGTTTGTTTGTTTGTCTTGACAGAGTGCCTGCCAATCAATCAGCATAGGAGGAAGAAAAGTTGGAGTCAGGAGGAAGCCAGATAATTGCCAAGAATTTGTTTTGTTGTTCTGCTTTGTTTCATTTCATTTCACCTCAACTTCCTGGGTGGGTGTGTCTGCTGCCCAGTCTGCCTCCCTGGCAGGTGCATACGCCTCCATCCTTTCCTGCTGCTGACTGTTCTGGAAATCTGCCCTTGACTCCCCTTCAGGAGGTCCTGGCTGCTCCTCGGAGTACAACCGAGAGAAGCCAGGGGGCGCTCTTGCCTCACGAGCAGATTTTCTCATCCTGGGAACCTTCCTGGCTGGTAGGTCCCCCTTTCCTGCAGGGATTGCAGGCCTGCACATCACAAGGGGCAGAAGGTTCCCTTCCCCAGAGAGGGGGGGCTCTGAGGTAGGCTGCAAATTAAGTTAGTATTTGAAACAACTTGTGCTCAGGTTTAAAAAAAAACAGAGAAATAAGGCTGCATTTTTTTCTATGGGGAAAAAAGAACTATCTGTAAAATCTCAACAGTGACAACATGGTGCCCATCAGCTCCGTGGAGGGGGGCGGGTACCCGAATGGGTGAAATCAGACCTCCACCCTTCCTGCAGATCCTGCAGGCAGACTGTCATCAGGATCCTCGCGCTGGGAGGGACCTGCAGGACCTGCCCCCAGGGTGCCCTTCTTCCACAGAAGGACTCAGACTGGGAGCCACAACAGGAGCTGCGTGTGGGTTGAGGACCGGGTCCTGTCGCATCGCCCTCCCTCATTGGCCATGGGATCTCCTGTAAGGCCACGGCCACCTTTCTCAGCGCCTCACCCAGAACTGGGGGAGCAAAAGCACTTTGTAAACGGCCAGCCCCTCTGCAGGCACCACCACAGCAACCTTGTCCTCTGACCTCGGCCTTCTGGGTACAGGCTTCCTCGCCTTCCCTTTCTCCTCTAACCACTCCCCTCCCTGGGCCTCCCTGTCCACCGCCTTGGCACTGGCCTCCTGGGAGCTGCACACCAGCACGTGTACATTTACTTCCAGGCACAAGAAAACACCTAGTTAGACTCCGCAGAGAACCCCTAGGGGCTTGCAATGGGGCTGTTGATGTTCTTATAATTACATCTCTCCTCCCCGCCCCCCCTCCCCCCCAGACAATTCTCAGTGAAATGTCTGTTTGGCAAGGTACCAAGTGAAAGCCAATCTGACCTAGAAAATGACAGGAGCACTTTTAATCCTTCAAACTTAACCTTTTCATCCTGACTTAACCTTTCCCTTCTGACACAAATGAAGACATGCGGGCTCTTCACTGTTACGGTTTCAGGGGATGAGAGGTGTGGCTAGAGAGAATTTAGGAGAGTTTAGCTCTCCACACAGACTCCACAACCTGGGCTGGACCTCCTCTTGGCCGCTGTTAGGGCCGGGCCAATCTACAATATATGCCAGCTCAGCGTGCGCCAGGCCCCCACTGGGCACTTGGCACATTTGTGGGGTTTTGTGAGGTGACCCTGGGACACTAGCACAGCCTCAGTGAACGATGCTGTGAATGGCCTTGTTCACCTGGGCCATTCACTCGCCCTTCTTCAAGCTGACCCAGTGCCAGCTTGGGTGGGCAACCCCCCCCTGCCCCCCCTCCACGGTGGTGCTATGCTGAAGGAACAGGGCATTTTGAAGGTCACAGGGAGCAGGGTGCAGGGACCTGGGCCGCTGAGCTAGAGCCCCATGCTGCTCAGCTAATGGGGGTCTCAGCAGGGGAGAGGGGGTGCCTGCACATCTCCTGCCACGTGTCACCCACAGCTGCTGACACCAAGGCCCCTTTCCTGGCATCTTGGGGGCATTAAATAAACTGGTGCTTTATTCTGTGCTGTGGGGACTGGAGCAGATGTGGTGAGGAGAAAGCATTCCAGTGTGCCTCATTTTTTCATCCCTATTGAGTGTGTAGTGTAGTGTAAGAAATAAAAGCATTTTCTTTGACTTCCATACTGCCATGAGGTGAGAAGGTCATTTGGGAAATGTACTGGAAAAGAGAATTCCATGCACTTTCCCCAAGATCAGTGTGTGTGTGTGAGTATGTGAGCCTGCACCCACGTGCCTGCACGGATTAAGGACAAGAAGGAAAGGGAATAAAAATCTCTGTTTGAGCCTCAAAGAAGCTTAGTGAGGCCCACTCGATCCCAGGCTCCTTGTAAACAGTTTCAGTCCACAAGGATCTGTCTCTCCACAGGGGAGTAAACTTCAATCAATAGAGCTGATCAGGGCACCAGCCACTAATGGCTGCCATTAGCTTAAGTCCTCTTTCTGATTGTAAATACGATGTCCATGTTCATATTAGCACACTTAGAAAACATAGAACAATATAAGGAGTATCAGAACCACCTAGAATTCCAACAGGCATAGAGAACCGCTGTGACCCATTGGTGTATTTCCGGGCATGGCTCAGTAATTGATAGCCCCTGGGTCAAATCTAGCCCACTGCCTGGTTTTATAAGTTCTGTGAAGTTATATTAGAACGCGTCCACATTCATTTGTTTATCTATAGTCTAGACTCTAGTCTAGGGTTATGTTCCGGCTTCAGTGGTGGAGCTGAGTCATGACAGGTACTGCATGACAACCCCAGCTTTGGACAGTTTTTAGTGTGTGTGTGCATGTGTGTGTGGAGGAGGGTCTTGGTAACCTTGGAAGCTGTCGGCATGAGTGACCACCAAAGTTCAGAGTGAAAGCAAAGACCGGCGATTGGCGATGGGGAATGTGGTGTGATGTGCTGTTCTTGTGTGGGACGGGGAGGACTAGAGAGAAAGGAAACGAGGGTCCCACGTCCTCGGAGGAGAGTGTTACCAGCAGTGACAAATGCTTCAGAGAAGGCGATGCAGCCAAGGAGTGTGAAGGGGCCATTGGAAAGTTGGCAGGGGGTTGGTGAGTCATGTAATCCCACAGGCTACAGAGAAACAGAGGCCAGAGAGGGGTGGGGAGAGGGCACACAGACGTTCTGGAAGATAATAGGTGTTTCCTGTAATAAAAAGTGACCTAACAATTTTGTACACATATATGCAATACTAGTTAGTGGAAAGTTCTTTTTCCCCCATTATTTAAATACAAGTCCAAGTAAAATATTTTCTGTGATTTATAGAATTCTTTTTTGAATAAAGATACTGCTTCATATATATATAAGAAATTTTAACATGGTATTACTCACTAATTTATATAAATGTTATGTTGCCTCAGTGTTCATATAAATAAAATCTATATTTTTAATTGCCACAATGAATCACAGATCCTGAGGAGAGGAATTATAATATGAATAATTTTTAAAATCAATAATTGCAACACAATTTTATCTAATTTGTATTTTAGCATGTCAGCTGGTTTGAAGAGATATTAAGCATATTAAGCATCTTAAAGTTTAGGTAGCAAATGCTTACTTTTAAAAAGGCTGAGAAAATAACTTAGTTTAGAATTTAATGAAACATTTCTCTCCATTTAAAATGAACTAGAATTGGATGCCAATATTTTGGATGCCATATGGTTAAGGGCCAACTAGTTAGGCAGTTGTGTGATTTTAAACTGTCCCATCATTTTTCTTAGGTCAAGTGTTAGAAGACTAGTAGGTTTTTATGAATCATTTGCCCAACCTCACCCGACCGAGTAGAGTGGTCCCAGGGTGACTGAGAGAAGAGGAGTGTGAGGGGCAAATGTGTCTACCTGTGGAAAGAGCTTTGTGGGGATGGGAGATGGGGGGGAGAGGGTGCAAAGCCATGCTGACCCATCATATCTCCCCACCCCACCCCAGCCCACCTCAGGCTCCCAGGGAGTGAGGATGTGCAGGAGGGGGCTGGCCACTCCTCCAGGCTGTGCTTCCTCCTACTCCACATCAGAGCCTTGTGAGGACGCTGGGTGGGCCTGCCAGGCCTGGGTCCCCTGGAGCAGTAGGGGTGCTCTCTGGACCCCAGAGGCAGGGAGGCTTTGCAGGAGGGGTGCCCACGGGGTCTCCAGGCCAGCCCAGAGGTCAGACTCCATCTGAGAAAGTTGAGAAAGTTGAGAAAGTTGAGGCTGCCAAGAGGCGACCCTGGCCCAGCCTGCTGCCCCATCCAGGGAGCTGCCCAGCCCCGAATCATTAGAAGTAGAAAAAAACCTAAAGACAGTGTGTGGTGACAGCCCTGGGCCCCCTTTCCGGAGCGGTGGAAATGGCCCAGACGCTGCCTAACTTGTTTTTGGCTGCGGTCGGATATTTGGGTGTGAATCTCCAGCCCAGGAATCTGTGTGTCAGGATGCACAGCACCCGCCAGTCGGAGTCGTGTCTCTGCCAGAGAGCTGTGATCCTGACTAAATTTATCCTGACTTTCCCGCTGTGCCAGATCCATCTCGACTTTGAACTTTAAGAACAGCTCCTTGGGTTATGCAACTGCACCTCACGGATGTGAGCCGAAGGCAGTGACGGATATCACGCACACGGACAGAAGGGCGTTCTTCCTGCTCCAGGCAGCTGTTGTCTGGCTGCAGGCAGGGTAGGGGTGTGGGGGGCCCTCCTCCCCTTCCAGCCCCTCTCTGAGGCAGGCCCTACACTATGGGCTGTTCTTCTTCCCACATCCCCTCCACCCAAACAAAACTTACCCCTCCGGGGTCATTGCTTCAGGGCTCCGCAGGGGCCGGGAGCAGGTTGATGGGAATGAATTGCAGGTAAGATGTGAGCTATATGAGAAAGCCAGGTGGTCAGAGTTCCACCCTGGCTGCTCATTTCACTCATCTGGGACACTCCTAACACATCGCAGCTGGGCCCATGCCCACAGATTAGGATTGGTTGGGTGGAGTCTAGCTTGGATGCCAATATTTTAAAGCTCTCTTGGCGTTTTTGAGGTGGGGCCGGAGCTGAACTCCACTGATGGGAGGCATTACTTCCCAGGCAACATTTGTGCATGCACAGGAGCCTCGGAGCCTTCACTGCTGAGCCTGCATTCTCTCCTCAGGATGCACAGTGCCTGCCAGTACCAAACATCGGGTCTGCTAACCCCAGTGTCTCAAGATCTCGGTGTTTGAATGTTGTGGGACTCCAAACAGTGCTCGAGGCCACAAAAGCTGCCCCAAATGGCACAATGATTTTGGTTGTGTCATACCTACATCTACCCATAAGCCTACATGGACATTTCTGAATCTTTGCTGAGCTCATTTAATCATTGTTTTTTATTTCCCTGGTCATTACACAGCCCCATGAATTTTCACATACTGAACACACCCTTGTAACTAACCACTATCCAGAGCAAGACACAGAGCTTTCCATCCCCTGGAATTCCCCCTTGTACAGTAAGTCCTCAGCGCCATAGATGTTCATGGAACTGCAGTGAAACGATGGATAACGAAACCAGTTTTACCCTAGGCTAATTGACAGAAACCAGAGTGAAGTTTGTAGGGCATTTTATCAATTTAGAACAAAATGACATTGAACAAAATTTAATGAGGACGTGCTGTATTTTTTTTAGACTGGCTTTGCCTGGTCTTGACCTTTACATAGATGGCGACCCACAGGTCCTTCTCTTTGCTATAAAGCTTCTTTCACTTAGCCAGAACTTTTAAATGTATCCATAGTGTTACAGACATCAGCAGTTCATTCTTTTTCATCACTGTGTGCTACGGACAGAATGCTTGTATCCCCCTAATATTCATATGTTGAATCCTAAATCTCCAATATGATGGCATCAGGAGGTGGGGTCTTTGGGAGATGATTAACTCAAAAGGGTGGAGTCCCCTTGAAAGGGATCAGTGCCCTGAAATGGGGATGGAGAGACCAAGGTCTCTCTCTTCTCTCCGCCTTTTCAGGACACAGAGAGAAGGTGGCCATCCACAAATCAGGAGGTGAGTCCTTACCAGACTCTGATCTGCTAGAGCCTTGATCTTGGACTTCAAGCCTCAGGAACTGTGAAAAATAAGTGTGTAAGCCACCCAGGCTGTGGTATTCCATCAAAGCAGCCTGAACTAAGACATTGTCACATTCCGTTGTCTGAATATACCAGAATAGATTTATCCTTTCTCCTGATGTACACTTGAGTTGTTTCTAGTTTGGGGTATTTTAAATCTGCTGGGAAGATTTCCATATTTATCTCTAATTTTTAGCAAATAGCTTCTTAACTTGGATTTGCTTCATCAAACCTTTGAAATGCTGATCTGGACACTCAGGAGGAAGATTGTAAGGGAAATGGGCCCACAAGAAATCTGCTTTGTTTTGATGCAATGTGCACAATGAATCATAATCACTGCATTTGGTTTTAATTGAGTCATTTGGTTTTAAAGATGTGCTTGGCCACTGCTGCGCTACCTAAAACATGGGCAGGTGGGGGTTGTATTGGGCAGCAGTAGCTGGCATCACTGTGGCTTGTCCCCAATCCTCCTGTCCTGGGATGGAGCCAAAAGGGATGGGTCAGATAGGATGGAAGCAGAGGCTACAATACATTGCCAAAACTTAAAAGCATCATGGCGGTGCATCCCACAGCACCCGAGGGCAACCGTACACACTCTGAATTGTGTTTCCTGCTCAAGCTTGATATTGCCCTCTGGGGGGAAAGAAATGACATGAGTGTTTACAGATGGTTTTAGAAAACTATAGTTAAGGCCAATGACTACATTTTCTAAAGTGTCTCTGGGTTTATAGCTGCACTGGGAAAAGTGGACTGGCCTTAACTCCAATTCACAACCACTTACTTCACACAAGAAATAGGTAAAAACTTTGTCAGATGCCAGAGAGGAGCTGAGCTGTCTTACTATGCACCCCTAACTTCCCACTGCCTTTGTCACCAGCCATTGGTGCACCTGTTCCCCGGAGAGAAGGGAAGGAGCCCAGCATCATGCTGGTGGACGGCATGCTCTCTGCACTGGGAGAAAGGTGTGGGCAGCTGTGGGTACCTTGTGTGCCAACACTGCCGTCTCCTGCCCTTTGCATGTGACCCAATTGGATTGAAATTATTTCTCCACTTCTATCTATCACACCTGGCTTGGTACAACTGACGCTGCCTTTTATAACCTGCCGATCATCTCAGCTGGATGTGATTTCCCCCACTTTTTCCCTCCTAAAGCACGTGACCATCATTCCTGTACAACCCCAGTTACTGTTCTCAGGGGTGACAGTCTTCTCTCTGCTTCCTGGTGTGGCCACTGGAGGGCGGTATGCTCTTGTTATGAGAGTGGGCGCTGGAGGCAGGTTTCCTCCGTGCAAACCCCTGCATCTGCTCTCAGTAACTGTATGAATGGCAACTTAATGCTCCCATCTGTAAAGTAGAGCAGATCTTAGCAACAACTTTGAGTTTTTAAGTATAAGTCCTTACATGTAAATTAATTAATATGACCAAAGCACTTAGAGCACACCAAGTACTCAATAACGGTAGCTGCTACTTTTATTATTAGTTTAATTGAATTAATAAAATGCAGCATTTAGTACATATTATCCTTTAAGTACATGTTATTATTATTATTTTTACTTGATTGTCAGCTCCTTGGTGATAGAGATTGCGTCTTGGCTAGGAGGTCGCTGAGAGCATTTTTAGTGAAAGGGACTCCATCTCCAGGGAAAAATGTCTCAGGGCACTTTGTAAAAGCTGGTTGGGTTTTCAGATCCAAAGGATCTTAATCATAAACAGTGACAGCCCAGGTCTGAGGCTGAGACAGCCCATGGTCTGAGGGTCTACAGGGGTGGGTGTGCTCACCTACAGGCCTGCCTATTTGGGGTTTCCTGAAAGAAATGCAAGACTCTGATCCCCATGGAATGAGACCTTGAGAAAGGAAAGGAGAGAGGATAGAGAGTCACAGTGGAACACAGACGGAAACTGGAAACTCAATGCAACTGCCGCCCTCTGAAGCTGGTGAGTAGAGGAAACAGAGCTTCCGGTTTCACCTTCCATGTGACCCATCACTGATGCTCAAAGTGTATCTGCTGGATTAATGAATGGGCATCTCAGGCTTCTAGGGGTTGGCCCTTCGCTGACTGCTGCAAACCCGAATGAGCCTCTCCTGTTGCTTGCCTTCAGTTGAGGGTGGTCTCAGGCAGAGGGTAGTGGCAATGCCAGGCCAGACGGCAGAGCCTGGCTGTGAGCATGACACTCTGCCGGGAGGCAGCGAAGGCCGCAGGACAGCTGTCCTGGTGCCAAGGAATTGAGTTTCCGCAGTGAGATGAACCGAGTTATGGAAAACAATGTGATTAGGAGAAAGACATCATCTGTCTTGCAATCCCAGGACATGATAGGATCACAGGTCAGGACTTTTTAAACAAATAAATAATAAATCCTTAAAAAAACAAATAAACTTACAAATGCTTATAAAATATTTATAAGATGCAGGGCCTTTTCATATGCAAGGATTTATTAATAATTTTTATTCCAGGAAGGGCTATTTTTGGAATTATTCTGAAGGATTAATTATTGTGACTTAATTATATATTTTTTTGGAGGGGGGCTTGCAAAAAGCTATTTGAATTTTAAAAAATAGAGAGAAAGAAACATCAATGATAAGAGAGAATCATTGATTGGCTGCCTCCTGCCCCACACTGGTCATTAAGTCCGCAACCCTGGCATGTGCCCTGACCAGAAATCAAACGGTGACCTCCTGGTTCATAGGTCAATGCTGAATCACTAAGCAACTCCAGCTGGGCTGCATTTAATGAGATTTTTAAAAATGGAGACATAAAACATTACAAAAGTAATCATGGTTAGCACAGACAACATAATGGAAGGACAAGAGCTGGGGATCTGTCCGTTTGTGGATGGTTGTATGTCCACTCATCCTGAGATCAGATGATCTCAACAATAATCTAAGAACAAACATCAGATAACCTGAAAACATCATTTATTTAATCCTCACCTAAGGGTATTTTTATTGATTTTGAGAGAGAGAGAGAGAGAGAAACATTGATGTGAGAGAGAAACTTTGACCTCAGCTCGAACCCACAACCTGGGTGTGTGCCTTGTTCAGAAATCAAACCTGCAACCTTTTTGGTGTATGGGGCAACACCCCAACCAACTGAGCCACACCAGCCAGGGCAAAGTGAAAAGATCTTAACATAAAATTGTACAATCTTAGTGTGTGAAGGGCTTTCAGATTGCTTAGTCTGACACCAAGGATTACCCATGGGGAAACAGAGGCTCAGAAGAAATGATGCTAACAAGGTCTTATTGTTCTAATGACACAGATTTGTTCCCCCAACAGTCACTGCCTGGATACATTGAAAATTATAGGTATGGGCCAGGAAAAAGTTCTGAGAAATGAGGAACACTTGGAAGTGTGGAATAAATGGGAGCTTTGAGATATTTTATTTTCTAATTAACAACATTGAAACTGCTCAGCGGAGCCTTCCAAATGCTAAGCTAGAGACCAAAATTAGTCTTGACTGGTGCTTCTTAACATCCTCCCCGGGAACTCTTGGGTACGTAGGAACCTAGATTATTAATAAGTGATGGCATTGCCTCCTGCAAAAAGGGAGTGGCATGGGGTGGGTAGTCAATTAATATCCTTACACACTAAGTTAAGAACGTTAACTTTTTTTTAAGCTGTGGGACTCTCAGATTCTTTCTTATGCCAATGTGCAGTGTTTCCCAAAGTCATTTAATCAGGGTGCCCTTTCCCAACTATTATAGGACAGTGCTCCACAGAATATAGATCAGGTGGTAAGAAGATGTCAGGAGTGGGACTGTACAGCTGTTAAATGAAAATGATCAAGTTGCATGTCATATACAGCAGAACATTGAATCAGCTTTGCAACAGCTCCTCCAGATACCAGACTATAGGTGAGGAAACCAAGGCACGGAAGTCCCTCAGGGCTCATCAATGGTGGCTGCCACTAAGTGGCGGTCAGGCTCAGCTCCAGAGCCCAAGCTGCTAATTGCTGGTCTCTGTGGATGCCATGGGCTCCCAGGCCTGCCTCTCTGATTCTGGAGATCAGAGTTTTCCTCGCCTCCTATCTCTGCATCTTCATTCTCTCCACTCTGGACATTGCAGTTTCTCCAGTGACTCACACAGCAACCACCTCATGCTAGTGTCTCTTCCTTTTGTTCCCGGTTAATACCTTCTCACCGTGTAGGTGTCAGCCGAAGGTCACTTCCTTGGGACACTTTTCCCTTTTCCATCAAAGTCTGTGCTCACCAGCATGCCACTTCTTGTAGAGCTCATACAGTTCCCTCTACCACAGGCAGGGGGCAGTGTACACACACAGTGTCACAGGCAGGGGCTCAGCACAGCAAAGATAAGTCTCCCTGCTACTAGCTAGTCTCACATTTACGACAGTGCAGAAGACTGGCCAATGCACTTGCTGGGTGCTGGCTCTGTGTGTTGAATAGTTGACACATACTTCATGTTTACGGTGGTTTGTGGCCTTCCAGATTTATCTCTTCAAAATGGAGAACACACATATAAATGTACATTTCTCTGTTTTCAAATAACAAAGCTATGTCCCAAAGTACTAAATACAGAAGTGGCTTGGCTTGATCTTTACACTTGGTGGTATTTTTAGATACATGTTTTGATTATCTGACTTTTATATAGTGAGAAGGAAAACAAACACCAGCACCCTCTTATTAACACAGCTGACGAAATTTACTTCTATTAACAACTCTTAAAAGTGGCATTCTTATAGGATGAAAGGGTTGTCACTTATTGCTAGCTTTATTTGCTGCTATCCTATCTTTCTCTATGGAGTGTCAAGTTAGTATTTTACCTGCTTCTCTGAGAAAACCAAAATAACCACATTGACTCCTGCCTGCAGGGAGTGTGAGCCGTATGAGCAAAGCAGAGCGACAAAGACAAACACGTTGCAGGTGCCTGATGTTATCTAAATGCTAAATTAGTAATTGCTAGCATATACCCTTCCCCCATTGTGAACTCTCTCTGGCAATAGTAATTTTAAGATGGGAGCGTTTCTTCATGGAGCATAGGGAAAGCTCAAAATTGAAATCGAGCTTACAAATGTTTTTATATTTGAAAAAGGTCTTTATAGGATAATATGGCAAGTTGTTTCGCTCACACATTGAAACCAGAACTATGAGGATATCAAATGTCCACTTTGCTACTGTTGACACTTTTGTCTTCATTTTGCAATGATGGACTCCCTCATTGCTAGTCACTGACCAATTATCAGAACCTAATGGAAAGTGCATTGACGATGCATGCCTATTAAAGGAAAAGACCCAAAATTCCTGAAGAAAGGTTTTCTAGAAGAAAGGGATCCATCCTTGACCTTGGGCAGTGGAGATGGGCATCTTATGAAACTCACTCCTGAAAAAGAGCTTGTTTATACTCTTAGACTTGCCAGTCCTCAACATGTCTTGGAGATTGGAAGCCTTCCCTCACTACTAAGCAGGTGAGCAGTGTGTGAATCCCCGACGCTGCTATGAGCAACAGCTCCATTTGGTCCCAACCCATTCACTCCTCTCTTGGCTGCAGGCCAAGCCCATGCCCACGTGTGTCCCTGGCACAAGGAGCTGAGATGAGGTCTTTCTGAGCCACTTCAGATGGTTCCTCCTGAGGACATGAACTGGGCACCACCCTTGGAGAAATGATGACTCCTTGGCTAGTCGATCCACTGTAACTGAGTGAGGACCTTACCAACAGAGTTTCTGTCTGGTAGCAGGGTCAGCTAAAGAACCTTGGGTTAGGCCTCAGGACTTCTGAGATAAACATTGGGCTCATTTAGGTATATAGGTATGTATCTACTTACACACACACTTTCTATATATATTTATGTATACAAATGTATAATATATATACTAATATGTGTATATATGTATGTATATGTTTGTGATATATGTATATATACATATATATACACATATATATGTAAATGACCCTATTGAAAATTTTCAGATAGAACTCCTAAATGCAGAGAAATTATAAAATTAGCAATTTATTAAATTTTGAATGTTTAAAATTTATTTCAACTATTAAGTAAAAAAATTTATATGTTTTACTCTGCCATTCTAGGTCTTGATTAAAAGTTTAATAAAAAAATTGTAATTTTGTGCTTTGACCCAGGCTCAGGTGTGCTGGAGCCAGCTCCCATTAGGTAGTTCACCAGGGCCATGGTGACTGCCTTCCCAACTCTATGCTCAGTAACAGCAAGTCAGTAGCTTGAACTCTGATATGGCAGTAGTATTTACACCACAGCAATCAGCAAAAGCTACAAACCAGGTTCTTCCCAACCCCAGGAGAGCTCTTTGTTAAACATTTACCAGCACACCACCACTTCTTACACTGTTACAGCCTGGAGGCTATGACTTCTCTATGTAAAACCTGGAAATCTCATTGAGGAAGATGGTGGCGATCATCAAGTGGTATTAGGAGCACCTGCGGCCAAAGGGGCCCTTCTAACGCATTGGACACCTTGTCTGAGATCCAGAGGAGGCTGCTGGCATAAACTCTCCTTCCCACAGGCCCAGCACTGCCGTGCCAATGCTGGGGACATTTGAAACATATATGTGTGTTATCTCATGTTTCCCAGCCCCCTTTCAGAGCCCGAATGGCAGTGTGAAAGCATCTGCTTTAGAACCTGATGAGGAAAGGAAATAGAAAAATATAGCCCTGTATGCTCCTTTGAGCATGTACCTTTCTATCTCACTCTGTGGCTGAGCTGTGGATGCAGGTACAAGGTATCTGATAAATAATATGGAGCTGACACCTCCTCTAGGCATACATCTGGGATGCTGGGCTGTCTCAGGAGTGCACTTACCCACGGGTATATAGACAATTCCCTTTCCTGACATCAGAATTCAGTAGTACAAACAAATGAGAGTTCATTTGTTAAAGGAGGAAGTCACTAATGAGTCTTAAAAGGATTTTATAATGCACTCTTGACTGCATAACCATTGTTTGCAGAGGTTTTTTCCCCACAGCTTTATTGAAGTAGAGTTTGTGTAACACACACTTCATCACTGTAAGTATGTAAGTTCAGTGGTTTTTAGTAATGTACAGTTGGCAACCATCACCACAACCAGTTCACTTTTCATCACTCTAAAGCATTTCCTCCTGAGCATTTGCAGTGATCCCCTGCTCCACTCCCAGCCACAGTCAGCTCCAGATCTTTTGGCTTCCCTGTTTTTTTTTGTCTTTTCTAGACATTTCCACATAAGTGAAGTAATATACAATGTACTCTCTCATGTCTAGCTTTATTCACTTTGCATAATGGCTTGAGATTAACCCAGGTTGTTGCCTGTATCTTCGTCTGTTTCTTTGGGCTGCTGAGTATAATTTCATTGCACCGATATACCCCTTTTGGCTAATTTGCATACTGATGGGCATTTAGATGGTTTCCAGTCCAGGGGTATAAAGAATGCTGCTGCTGTGAACATTTGTGCAAAAGTCTTTGTGAAGACATGCGTTTTCAGTTAGGTACCTAGGAGTAGAATGGCTGGGTATAAGTAGATGAGTATAAGTTTAATTTTTAAAGAAACTGTTAAACTGCTTTCCAAAGTAGCCACACCATTTTACACCCCCCAGCACTCCCCGTCTCAACCCCCAGCCCCTCTCCCCGCAGGGATGAGGTTCCCAGTTCTCCACATCCTTGCTTACACTGGTACTGTTAGTCTTTTTTATTTAAGTCTCTCTCCTGGAGATACAGCAGCATCTCTCTCCAACTAGGACGGTTTCATTCCGGTGTCAGTGCTTTTCAGCCAAGGTCACCAGGAGTGCACTACTGGTTAACAAGTTGGATTCATTATTCATGATGGTGAAGGAGACTCTCTCCTCAAAGAACAATGGGCAGCTCAGTGTGAGGATGCTCAAAAGAACTTGGTATAGCATTTGGGCTTTGGCTGGTGATTTGGGGGAGGATGTAAGGAAGCAGGTGTTTGCTCTGGATTGGATAGTGTCACAAAGCAGGTAAGTTCTATGATTGGGGTCTTGTACATGTTATCTATTGGCAAGAAAGACTGGAGTGAGGACAAAGTTGTAATTGAAACAAGAGTCATTACTCATTTTGACTGAGAGTTAGGTATTCTGTGGGTGTCACACGGACCTCTTGTCTGAGCCTATACAAAATTATGCAGGGGGCTTGCTTGGTTTCACTTTCTTGCTCTCAGAGTAACCTCGTCTGAGTTACTATTCTGAGAGATTACGTCCAAAAGGAAAATGACATATTTTGATGTCAGGGGATGCTGTTAGTTTTTGTTTTTCTTTCGCCTGCCTACCTCCTCACTGAACCCAATGGTTAGTCATATCCCTGACTCCATGTGTGTGCATGTATGTGTATGTGTATGTGTGTGTGTGTGTACATGAATGTCTACTAGTACAGGGGCTGCAAAAAGAAGGACTTGTTACATTTCTCGTGTAAACTACCAGGAGACAAAACTTCACACCTCTCCCCATTCCACGGACATGTGATCACTCTTTTATGCCATCAGCTTTGGACATATGCAGTTTTCTTGTGTGTGTTTTCCACAAATCATGTTTTCTTACTCCCTCATCACCTATTTACCCTCTTCTGTCCTGTTTTGCTGCCTCCCTCGTGGACTATGTCAACAGGAAGGAACGTTATGTGGTTTAAATGCATCTTATTTTGTGGCACTGATTAGCTCCAAATGTGACTTAAAAAATCATCTGTGATAGATGGTTATGTAAGATCGTGGCTCCCCGGTTCTTTTGGAAGCAACATAAAATGCCCAGAAACATATGAGAGTTCAACCAAGGCAATGAAGCCTGGGATGGAATTGGAGCTATACTAGGAGGCATCACTGGGAGGTGCTATTTCTCCACCAGGGCTAAGTGTGGCCGAGCCACCAGCCTCTTAGTTCTAGTTAATTTTTCTTCTCTCTGTTCATAAATGTGCTACATTGTTTATGCTCCATGAAGAATTATTGCAATGCTCGCCTGGTGGCTTATTACTGCCTGTTATTTTTCTTCTTCCTCATACCTTGCTTCAGATGTCTGAACCGATCTCTTTATCTCAGCAGTGGTACCTCGTTAATGTTATTCCTCCAGGAGTTTATTTTGAAGGAAGCTGCTTTCTCCTTATCTTTTTGTATTTATTTTTGTATTTATTAAAGTTATACAGCAGTTTATAACTGGTTAAGATTGCATTTTCTCATGGATAGTGGTATAAGTGGGGTTGAAATTCCTGGTTAGACCTACTCCTTCCTCAACAACATCAAATTTAAAATATCTTTGAAATCTATTGTGTGACAAGGCATTTACTGCTCAGTGAATACCTCTATGACACTCAATTTTCCCAGCCCCTTGGATTTAGGTAGGGTTATGTGACAGGTTCTGAACCGTGGGCCAAGATTATAAGCATCACTTCTGGACTTTTAAGCACTTAAGAGAGGGTGTATGAGCCTACACTCTCTCTTCCCCTGAGTCAGTGAGCTGAAAACCCTGGGACCCAGATGGTATAGTTCTGAGAAGCAATTCACCTGGACCTCTAAACCACTGTTTGGAAACAAGAGTCCCTAGAAATCAACAAAATCATAGAAGACTTTGTGAGGAAGACAAGTTACTCATATACAAAACCACTGAGATTTCTAGACTACTTTGTTACTATAGCATAACCTACCCTATTCTGACTTCTACACAAAACATTCAAATGCTAGCAAATGCTATGCTTACAATCTATATAATAAAGAGGTAATATGGTAATTGGTCCTAAAAGTGTTATAGTCATGGCCAGGCTGCGGGAACTTTCAGCACCGGGGCATGAGGCTGCCGGAGGGGGTGGCCCCCCCTGGCGGAGGTGTGTGTAAGCCCGTGGTGCCGCCCAGTATGAAGTGGGTGTCAGGATGGGGGTGGGTGGGGCCTCGGCTGAGAGCTCTCAGCACTCCTGGCCAGGGTCTGAAGGTGCGGAGAGGAAGGAAGAGCACACAGGCAGTTAGGGAGTTTAGGTCAGGAGGGGAATGCAGATAGGCAGTTAGGGACATCAGGCCAGGAGGGGAGAGTAATTAGGGGGATCAGGCAAGGAGAGGAGAGCAGTTGAGCCATCAGGCTGGCAGGGGAGCAGTTAGAGGCATCAGGCAGGTAGGTGAGTGCTTAGGAGCCAGTGGTTCTGGATTGTGAGAGGGATCCCAGATTGGAGAGGGTGCAGGCCAGGCTGAGGGATTTCCCCCACTCCCTGTTCAAATTTTGTGCACCATGCCACTAGTAAATAATAAGGATCTAATATACAAACAAAAGAGGTAATCAACAATTTAATAGCTTTTTAAAAAGCCTGAATCCTGGTGTTAAAAAAAAAATGGAATTTTAGGGAGAATAAAGGGCTAGCCGTGAGTGATACTGTTTGATTTAATATCAAAAGCCTCCATTTTTGTTACGTTGATATAGTTTCCAAACATAATTAGAGTAATTTTTATGTTTTCACTCATAAGTAGAAATGACAGGAAAAATATTCTCCTTAGACAAGAACACTAAAACAGGAAAAGGAAGTCATTTTCCACTAACGTATAAGAAAATGGTTACCTTAGGAGGAAATACTGTGGGTGTGAGTAGTACCAGAAGAGAAAGGAAAACCTCCATTCATGTTTCTATCCATGATTCATGAATCTTCCAAGAGCGTAGAGATGCTGAAGGAAGTTTAAATCAAACATTTATTAAATCAAACCTCTAAGGGTTGCCACCATACACTGCAGCTTGGTTGAGTGTGGTGACCAGTGAGGACGACTGCAAAGATTGACTGCTATGTATTTTCTTTAGATATTAACTTTTACAGATATTTCTATAGTTCTTGCACATTTCTTTTTGTTGATGCATACCTTGAGACTTGGGCTTTCTTTTCCTGCTTATACTCCTAATTGCTTATGACTCGTACATAGAAAACTGTCTTGGGAAATTTTTGCTAGCTGCTGTATGAAACAGCTAGCATTTCCGTACTTTAACACTAGGATGTTTGGTTTCTTGTTGTTGGATAATGGATGCAAGTTGGTCCATCTTCATCTGAGCCTTGATTTTAAGCCAAGTTCTTTCCATCCCAATCATGCAAGGCTGAGGGTTTCTAGATTCTATTGCCTATGATTACTGATTGCACACTAGGCCCTCCTTTTCTGCACTCATCTCTTCATTATAATTGCTTTCCAAGAGAAGCTATAGCTAGTATACTCTACTAACATCCTTTGTTCATCTTCCTCTTCAGAATGCACTGGCATGTGGTTTGCCTTCCAACAAATAAAAGCCAAGATTTTTATAAAATATATTGCCACAAGATAACGTTGGACCACTTTTCCAGTCTTAAGTATCAATATTCTTGCCATTCAACTTCTATCACAATGCTATATATTTTAGGTTTTATTATTTTTTTAATTGTAAATACCCTCTTTCAAGTTATTAAGTTTTGTCCTAGGTTAATGAAAATGAGCTGAAGCAACAAACAATTAAAAAATCTCAGTGGTCTCCACATTGAAGCTGTACTTCTTTCTCATGTCGTAAAGCTAATGAATTTGTTCTGCTGCTAAATGTGTTTTTCTTTTGTCGTTTCTAGAAATTTGGAGCAACATTGAGGGGAGAGAGAGCTGTATTGTGTTCTGTGCTCCAATGTGCTCCTGTGAATTGGATTGGATTACCTCTAAAGTGTGATGACCAGAACGGAACTCTGTGCTCCTGATCCCACCAGCGTTTGAGTCCTTGGACATAAGAGTATAAAGCAGGTCATGCATCCATAGTTCCAACCTTATCAGTGTGAGCCTGAAATCACTATGCCTGGATGCCCGTGCCCTTGGTAACTGATGTTCCCAGCTTAATTGGGAAGCCTTGGAAAACCTGACAGTACAAGCTTCCTCTTCCTCACAAACAACATTGCTTTAGTTGAAAAAAATGAGACTGTTCTAATCTTCTCAATCCAGTTCTGTGGTGCGAGAAGAGCCTGAGACTGACCCCAGCTGTCCCCACTGGGGGTGTGGCCATGGCCTTGTCCCCTAGGTGGAAGCAGTGCCTGCCAATCCCCCAGGGTATTTTGTGCTCCTGTGGCCTCTAATTGCACATCCTATCCCACTGCCTTGTGGCCCCTGCCCTCCTGAGCTGCTCATATCCTGTCCTTTGGAAGACAGGGGCCCAGGGAATGGCTTTCTGAGGGCATATTGGCTACAGCTCTTCCCTTTCTTCAGAGGAAGGCGTCTTAGAGGAGCTGCTGCTCCCTGGGCTCTCGGCCACTCCTTCTCCTTCTCCTTCAGCTCACTCCTCTGGAGGCCTTGAAACTGAGGTGTGGGGTTCTGTCTCCTCTGGACTCTCTGGGCTGATAATCCTCCAGGATGTTGGAGCTCTTGTTAAAGGGCAATGTTCCTGGAGAAGGAGGGAGACAGGTGAAGTCATTCCTTCCCATTAGCACTTCAGCTCAAATTCATTCTCTCCTATGAATAACATGCTGATGTAAATTGGTACTGATTAAGCTGGGCACACAGGGAGGCCTCCTTCATGCACGGAGAGGATTCTCTTAATTGAATTTTGCATATAACCCAGGGTTACTCCTTCAGTGACTGACTGGTGCGGGCCTTCAGGGTAAGGCTCTGAAATAACAAGAACTCCTGGCAGATGGGGAGGTGGGCGTTGAGGGACTGTGCCAAAGGGGTTGACTCCAGAGCACACCATAGATATGACTTGGTTGCTTCTGAATTTCATCTCCAAGAGCCATTGAGACGATGTGAAGTGCCCTCTGATAACACATCCCATTTGCAGGTACTCTGGGTGAGGGGCATCCGCAGTTGATTCTATATCACATCAAAGCCTTAAGACACCATTCAACACAACAGCATTAGACAGTCTTTGTGGTCTATCTACGATTCTTTTCCACAAGAGGAAACATCACAGCGTCACCACTGCTGACACGATTGCTCCAGCCGAGTTTCCTGGTGCTAATGGGCAACATGGGGCGGGTCTGCTCTGTCACCTCTCCCTCCTGTTTTCTGTGTGTGTGTCACCTGGGAGGGGTGAGCCTCTGTATCCCCAATCAAAGAACAAACCAAAACGCAGGCTAGCGCTCAGAAGACTGTGATAGAATGTTCCTTCTCACTTTTTCAGAGCCCTAGAAATTTACTGTGGTAAAGACTAGCACTTCATGGAAGACAGGTTATAGAAACACAGACACGGAGTATATTTTTATGTAAATCAGCAGAAGATAGAGAGCTTGTCTTGCTTTCACATGATTCCTCCAAGAGATATTTTGAAAAAAAGAAAAGCAAAAAGACCAGTCAGAAGAGTGACGGCTATCAGTAAAAGTGAAAAGAAAAATTAAAACAACCTGCTAACCGCTGGGCTAGAAAAAAAAAAAAAAGTAACAAATCCAAGGAACATTTGTATGTGTTATTTTACATTGGATCATATTTCCTCTTGAGGTTTTATGAATATATATATATATATACATACATATATATATATATCCCAGATGGGCAGAATTAAAATCCCAAATATGTGCAGAGTAGATGAGGAGGTATAATAGGAAAGAAGGCTCTTTTGTTTCATGTCATCTTTCCTCAGAACAATTTATAGTTTAATATTTTCTTTTATTATTTCCACTGAAATCGGTTTTCCTTAGAAATTAAATGAATGAGAATTGTGCATTTGCTGAGTGTCTTTTTTAAAACCAGTACTTTGCTGTCTTCTTACTTTCAAGCCTGTGTCTTCAGTGTTCATTCACCCTTCGGTTCTTCAGTCTGTGAATGTTACCAGTGGCACAGATGAATTAAGAATCAAGTTAGAAAGAAACTGAATCAGGGTTCAGCAAACTTCTCTGTTTTGTGAGTGAGACGGTGTGAGTTGTGGCTCAACTCTGCCCTTAGATGAGATGAAATGAGTGCAAATGGCTGAGCTCCAATAAAATTTCATTTGAGGAGACTGACATTTCAATTTCATGTAAGTTTTACATGTCATAAAATATTAATTGTGGTTTGAGTTTTTTAAAATCAAAGAAACATTCTCAGCTGATGGGTCATATTACAACAAATGATGGGCTAGATTGGCCTTTGGGTTGTTGTTTGCTGACGTATGGACAACATCCCACATTGACCTTTAAGGGTTCTAACAAACATTTAAAAATTCAAAAGTAGGAAGTAAATTTATTTGTTTTACTGAATACTTTTACCTTTGATTACTGACCTCTGTCTTAGCTAAAGATGTCAAGAACTTAAGCATAACTCCCAGGACTCCTGACTGTGGCTGCATGTCCCAGATAAGAAAGGACCACTTACCTGAGGGTCCAATGATGAGTTTTGGAGGTAATCGTGATAATAACTAATAATGAGGTAGCACTCAATGCATCTCTGGAACTAATTTCCAACATCAATCCAGTGAGCCATCACAATAAACACACAGGAAAGGCCCCAGCACTGTCACCATGGAGATAAGGCCATTCACTGATTGCATGAGGCCACACAGACTGGTGGTGGCAACTGAGGGCCAGATCCAAGCGCTGTGGAGAGCACACACCTGCAATGGTTCATCTAGCAATAGGAAGCAACTGAATGAAAATCTGAGGAAGGCACCCAGATGTAGCTGCTTCATCAAAGAGTAACCCATGGTTGGTTTTGAGTAGAATTTAAAATTTTATAAAATTACTAGTAGCCCAATGCACAAAATTCATGCACATTGAAAGGGAATTAATTAGAGGAAATATTTTAATTTTGCTATCTACCCTTTCTCTATAATAGAAGTGTCAGAGATGAAAGAAAATTAGTAAAATGCATATGAAAATCTCCCTCCTGTCAGAGCCTGGGGCGCACTACGGGACCCAGAGTCAAGTCCCCACCCACAATCTGGGATTGCTGGCTCTTAATTGCTCGCCTGCCTGATTGCCTCTAACAACTTCTGCCATCAGAAGGGTTTTTATATATTAAGATACCAATGAATGGCTCTGCTACCTGCTTCTTGTGAGCCAGGGACAGGACATCATAAAATCATCATCTTGAGAACAAATAAGTGGGTAATAACAATTGCAAATTATTTCATTCTAACCACATAAACAGGAACATGTGTATCTACATGTCTACATTTTATGGAGTGTCTATTCTCTCCTCTCATAATTCATAATGTTTCTGTATAATTGATCAAAGATATAGGTCCATGATCATCATGATTATTTTAATTTGTATGTGCAATGATCATATCAGCTAAATACTTACTAGGGCTTAATCTGTGCCAGGAGTTATTCTAGGCTCCTTACATCAGTTTACTTAGTTCAAACAGTCATCCAATGCACAGGTGTAATTTTCATTCCTATTTTATAGATGAGGACACTGAGGCACAGACTGATTAAAGTATCTGCCTGAGCTTATACAGCTGGTAATTGGCCGAGTAACGACCTTCTGCTGCTGGATGAGTATTACCTGGTCTCTTCAGGTACAGATAGGAAATGGGAGACAGGGAGCTCTACACTTCAGCTGGCTGGACCGTTTGGCTGCAGTTAGCTCTGGGCATACCTTCCCATCAGAAGATGGAGCCATTTGGAGCTAAGGACATGAAGGTTAGGCTTTCACAAGAAGCAAGATGGATTTCCTTGGGTCTGACTCCTCTACCTGTCTGACTTCCCTGGGCAGGATCAGTCCAGAGCTTGGCATCACACCCAGGTCTTGATGGAAGTGAGGGTACCATCCTCCCTGGGCCATCATAGCAGAAGTGAGCTCTTTTCCTGGGAGGGGGTGTAGGACAGGAGATCTCCCCCTTCACACCCTATTTCAGCTCCTCTCAGACACCCCATCTTGCAAACAGACATTGAAGCTGCAGCCTTCATCCAATGGCCATCAGGAATGCCCCTCCTCCAGCTCACAGAGAAGCCCTGTGTCCACATTCACCTTAAATATGGGTAAATCACATCCTCATTCAATGTTTAGAAATTTGCATTTTAAAGGATGTGAAACACGCATGGAATCTTCACCAGTGGCTTTGTACTCATTGACCTGGAATGAGGACCCACCAGAGACACCCCCGACCTGATTCCTTTGGCTGGAGCTAGCCTTCCCTTTGGAAGGGCGGGCCCTGTGTTATTCCGGCTGCGAGCCCCTGGGGCAGTCTTCCAATCCTTACCCAGTAGAGTGTGCTTTCATTAAAATGAAGTAGTTAAAAATAAGGGGAAAGCCTTTCTATTTATAGTTGGTTTTACAGGCGTTCTTTTTTAAAAAAAAACAAAACAGTTTGAATTTGGCTCCAGTAATTAGGCATGGTTCTCCTAGGTCTTATATGGGTTTTATTTTTAGCAGTGCAGGACCATTTTCTAAAAGCATTCAGCTGTAATAACAGAAGAGGGCAATGGGCGGCCTTTGCAAAACACTGGGCTCCTTATTTCAGCTGCAAGTAGAACGAAGGTTGCTTTATGTCTGCTAATTCTCTCGACATCACTTGTTCATCAATTTTATATTATGTATGCTAACACAGTTTCCACATAACGATTTTTTTTGTCATTGCTTACACCAATCCTCAAGAAATTGGAGGACACTTTTGTTTTCTTATTTTGAATGTTACAGATGGGGAAACTGAGTCACAGCAGGCTAGGGTAGAAGTGAAAACTGTGTTGAGAGTTGGTGCCAATATCTGTTCTCCATGGGACACTACAGGGTCATGAATAACAGTCTGAGAGGAAAAAGCTGGATCTTGGCAGCATTTGTTTCTGTGCTCTTGGTGTCTAACTCTCCTGGATTTTGAAGGATTCTTGTCTGGCTTATTCACCAGAGAGAACCAGGGTTAGTTTCGGTGTGTTGGTGGTGAACTGTGCCAGTTAGAGCAGCATAGAAATCTTTCCTTTCTTAGAGTTGTGTTGGTTGGCATATACATTACATAAACCAATGTCCCCATTTTAGAAAACCCACTTGGGGTTAACAACTGTTTTCATGGCAATGCACACAGAGGAGTGAGTGAGGGAGAGGGCTAAAAGGACAAGCTTTTGTTTCCACTTTTTTTTTTTTTTTTTGAGAAGCCAAGGATAAGACAATGGTCAATGCTGTTCTGTGTAGAGTGTTCAAGAAATGATTCAACGAGAAAGTGCCTACACTGGCTTCGCTCAGATGGTCCAGGGGCTCGTTCAGGCCATGACTGTGAGATGGCTCTAACAGAGGAAAGGAAAGGCTGTTCATTGTCAGGGTCTTGAATACCAAGTATTATAGATGCTAACCACAGCTTGAGAGCTTTGGGAAAACATACTCTTACTTTCTCTCCTCTTACGAAAATTCTTTGAGCAAACATGCTTTCCAAACCTTTGTATCAGACAGGTCCTCCAGAGAAACAGCATTAACTGTGTGTGTGTGTGTGTGTGTGTGTGTGTGTGTGTGTGTGTGTGTGAGAAATTCAGATACAGAGAGATTTATTTTAAAGAATTGAGGCACGTGGTATGGAGGCTTGGAGAATCTAAAATCTGATGGAGGAGGTCATTAAGCTGGAGACTTAGGGAAGAGTTGCAGCTTGCAGTTCAAGTCCAAAGGCCGTCTGCTGTAGAATTTCCTTCTCAAGGAAAGTCAGCCTTTATTTTATCAGTCCTTTGACTGATTTGACAGAGCACACCCACAAAATGTAGGGTAACTTGCTTTACTCAAAGTTCACTGATTTAAATGTTAATCTCATCCAAGGAACACCTTCATGAAAACATCCAGAATAATATTGGATTTTGGCCCAGTCAATAAAATTAATAAAATTAATAATCACATTTTTACTTGGAAGCACAGAACATATTCATGGACACTGTGGCACAGACACTGCTCGCCCAATGTCTATGGGCTTCTCCATATTTTCCAGTCCCATTCTGGTCAGCGAGCTTCTTTTCAGTGTCAGAACACACCCTCAGTTTATTATTTTTTTGCTTTGGAGATCAAAGCCAAGTTACAGGATTGAAACTTCTAGTATCTTTAGCCTGAGTGAGAAATAAATTGTTTTTGTATGAAGTCACTGAGATTTTAGGGCACAGCCTGTCCTAGTCTGACCCAGACACTTTCTAAGGTTGTGTGTGTGTGTGTGTGTGTGTGTGTGTGTGTGTGTGTGTGTGTATGTGTGTGTAAAGTAGATTTGAAGACCTGTATGCTAGAGCCCAGCCAGAGCCACCTCATAAAATGATTCTTATGCTGATAAAAACCTATTTGATATGTCTTCACTAGCTGATTCTGATTTCTGGAGTTATTTTTTGATCCAACGTGTGTCTTTTCTTATGAGCTGAATTTTGTGAGTATTATTACAGGCTCTTCCTGGGTCTTTTGGAAGGCATCAAAAAATCCTTTCTTTGCTCTCTGGAGGTTGGTCACACCTGTTGTGGAGTCCTCTCTTGCTTTAATCTGCCTTGGATGCCTTCTTTGGAGAAGTGTCATCCTAACTCTTGTGTCCTGTAGAACTGGTAGTCACACCCTCTCCCCTCAGGTATTGAGATGAGTATTTGATAGGATGGGAAAATACAATTATAGCATCCACAGTGTTTACTTTGGGTGAATATTTTAATAAAGCCAGGCTGCTTGGAGCACCTCTCTAGACTTTCCCTGATATTGGATGGGAAGGAGTGGCTCTTGATCTAGTCATGTAGCCTAGAAACACGTGGCCTCAATGTCAGAAGCAATCTTCCACACCATGTGGACATTGTTTCATTGTAGTGAGAGCCAATGGGATCAACACACAGGGTGGAACAGAAAGCAGAGCACAGAGGCAGAAAGGTTGGGCCAGGTGTCCTGATGGCATTGCTTTAGCCTCTTGGAAATTCACCGTAGACTTCTCCCCTTAGGACATTTCTGTCTCTTGCCAGGAATCCTAACATTTATGGCAATATTCCAGGGGCATCGGCATACAAGTTCTCCCTACCATTGGCTGCTATTAAGGCTGTTACCAAGAGTCAGGAAAAGATGAAGCCAATTCTAAACAAAAGAGAAGAGAAAAATGGTTCTTTTGAGAAAAGAAAACATTCAGATGAGAAAAATGGATTTTTTGATCACTTAAGCTCCTTTTTATATTTTGAGGGGTATTTAGTCAGCACAGGTTGGCTTTTGCACTGATTGCACCTATTGGGTATTGAGTGCAGGTGATATTTGCTTGCCTTTGAGTCTTTGTAAGCAAAGACCTGGCATAAGTAACTTAAACATCTTATTTCTACTTAGATCTTATTTCTCAAATTTGTTCCAAAAATAGCCTCTGAGGCTGTCTTTTTTCTGTTCGGGCTATTTATGAATCCTTTGAGATGGATGGAGATGTTTCCACATTGTCACGTGATGAGGAAATTGTAGCATGTGGCCTCGTGCAGGTGCTATGAGCTCCTGAAAGTCTCTGACCATCTCAGAGAAACTTGGCACCTGCCAAGTTACTAGTCCCTGGGCTGTCCCAATGCTAGAAAATCTTCTTCAAGGGGATGTAGCAAAATCCTTTTTACAAATTGCCAAAGCTCCAGAGGCACTGCCTTCTCTGAGCAGTCTCATCGGGAGCTAATATTTTACGGTGACAGTACACTAGGTCTAAAATTTAATTTCCTGATTCGCAGATGCAAGAGTATAAAGACACAGGTGCTGCTAGGTGAGACCCAAAATGCATTTGGCCATGAGCAATTATTTGATGGGTTAAAAAGGATGATCTGAACAGGTGTCATATAGAGAAGGCTGAAGTGCATGGAGCTAGTGATCTGTCTCTTCTAAAAGGTAACACTGTCAGACACACTGTTACTAAAGACTTAAAACATCAGAATTTGGTGTTCCTTAGATTTCTAAGTTCTGTGTATAGTTACATTTGCTTATAATCTGAAGAGAGATTTGTCCATGACCATTTGACAATCCTGATATTCCATCTGTCTTGACTGGATCCTATGTTTTATCTTTAAATTATTGGAAACCTTCCTGACATCACTGGCATATTTCACACTGCTCACTGGGTGGCTCTTCCCCCACTGCCTGACAAGGGAAGGTTTTAGACATATAAATCATTAACTATCACTCTCCATGAAATTGTAGCATTTAGAACTGGAAAGGGTCTTAAGGAATAGTGTCAGAGCTGCTTCCTTAATCACAGGTGACAGAAAGAACACCCTGAGGAGGGAAGACATTTGTTGAAGGCCTCAGTGTCTCCCCGGGCAGAGGATGCAAAGAAAAAGGAAAATGAAGAGGGCAAGTATGTGCACCAGTGTTTACAGAGTGGCAGGGACAACAGTAGCAGGAGGTTGGCCTGTCTCTGTCTGTCCTGGGCCTTGGCTAAGTGGTACTGTGCAGTGGCAGGACTGGGGTCCTTCCCACCACCTTGTCAGTGTGCCCTGATGAGTGAGCATCAGCTTGCTGAAGGTAGAATGGGCTAGGGGTTGCTAATATAAGTTTAGGGGCCTTGGATCCCAAAGCAGCAATGCTCATGCACCCCCGCCCACCTCAGCTTTCAACTGTGCATTGGCGGGTGGGGTGCTGCAGAAACAAAAGCTGGAACCCAAAATCTGAATATAAAAGAAAATTATCCAGTTTCATAGCTGTAGGCATAGGTGGTGACTGCTCATGTTCAACCATTAAATAAATATAAAAATAAAATAAAGTTCAATAAAAATAAAGATGTGCTTTCTTCACCATCAGTTGTACACCTCTCCTCCATGTTAAATATTAATGGTTATACTTACATTTAAAAAGCAGTTGTTTTTCTGAGGTGACTTTCCTCAGCATGTAGGGTCTCAGGACAGTCCCTACTGGTTCTGTGTGATTTGCCCTGGTCATTTCTCCGTAGCTGAGTCAGAGTGTGAAAATGGTGTGAGATATGAAAATGCATTGGAGTTCAGCTTAGACCTAGACCTATGTGATCTTAGAGAACTTGTTTGCCCTTCTGGGTCCCACTTCCTCAATATAAATGGATACAAAAACACCAGCCTCATCTGTACGCCCATGTTCATAGCAGCATTAGTCACAATAAGCTAAAGGTAGAAGCAACCCAAGTGTCAATTGACAGATGGATTAAAAAATGTGGTCTATCTACACAATGAATTATTATTCAACATGGAAAAGGAAGGAAATTCTGGCATATATTAAAGTATGTATAATCCTTAAGCTATTGTGCTAAGTGAAATACACCAATCACAAAAAGACCAACACTATATGAGGTGCCTACAGTGACTACATTCAATAGAGACAGGGTGTAGAATGGTGGGTTTCAGGGACTTTGGAAAGGGAGCAGGGCATTAGTACTTAATGGGTACAGAGTTTAGTTGGGGAAAGTGGAAAGGTCCAGGAGATAGGTTGCTCAACAATGTGAATATACTTAATACCAAAATAAGGAAGAGAATCCACTTTCTCCAGTGGTGCCTTCCAGTACCCTCTATTGACAAAGCTCAGCATCATGCCTGCTGGTGAAGAAGGTTTGCAGGGTACACATCTAGCACCACAGGCAGGTGTGAAGGGGTGCACTTGGGGCAGTGTATTAACTCATGCCACAGCTAGTTTAGTGCAGGGGTAACTAAGCCTGCCCTCCAAGGGACTCGCATTGTTACCAGAGGAGAGTGTAGACATGACAAATAAGGGAACACACATGTGTAGTGGTGATGAGTGCTTAGAAGAAAATTATACCAGGCAGGGGTCAGGAGTGTGTATATGGAGAGTTCCATGTATATTCCTGTGGAGGTCAGGAAAAAAATCATGAAAAAAAGACCTGATAGGATGGGGGGGTGTGGGGGGAAGAGACACATGTACAAAGGCCTTGAGGTAGACACACTGCTGGAATCTGAAGAAAAGCAAAAGGGCCAGTGTGATCTGTATGCAGTGAACACAGCAGAGAGGAGGGTAAAGAAGTAGCATGTATGAAGGTATGCAAGTATACCTATGAGTACATGTGAGTACATACATGTGTGAGTATGCATCTATGGAAATGTGCATATGTGTGTGTGTGTATACATAAGTGTGCATGTGTTGTGGATAGGATTTAAGGGCCTTGCAGACAATTAGAGGGACATTAACTTTTACTCTGAAGAATATGAGAGGCATCTATGGAAGATGTGAGTAGAGGAGCAACAGAATCTCTCAACATTTTAACAGGCTCCTCCAGCTGTGATGAGGAGAAGAACAGGCTGTGAGCATGGGACCAGTCTGGAGGAATCTGAGGGCAATGGGGGCATGCACCTGAGAGGTGGGCAGATACTGAGAGGTGGGCAGACACTGGATGACTTCAAAGGTGGAGCCACCTGGATTTGCTGAGGATAAAAATGAAGATGACAATTGTCTGAGAGTTTCTAATGGAGGGATTGTCTGAATTGCCTGGGGTAGGAAAATGGGCCTGAATCTGCAGGTTAAGATAAGAAAGAGACAATGAATCACGTTTCAGAATCACACACCTACTCTCTTATCTGCTAGGAGATGCATCAGGAGAAGGCAGATTGGTACCAGCAGCTAAGTGAGGAGTGGGGCTCCCCAGGGACATTTTGCTCATCCAGATTTTTCTCTCTTGAACTTGGCCATGTGACATTGGGTCCAGCTGGACATGGACATTTGATTTGGGTGCCTACCCTCTGAAAGCAAACATTCTTACTTGTGGGCTAAGCTGTTCCCTGGACAAGAGAAGTCTTGCCCCCTATGAACTTAAAGAATAAAACCAGGCAAATCAAGATCTCTGTACTCTCAGAAAATAGTTGTTGTCTTTCTACCAACTAGGAATGTGCTGAAGGTCAAAGGAATGGCGTCTACAGAAGCTTGTAACTACTTACTGGCCCCTGTAAATCACTGGGTTAGAAGTGTGTCAGATATAAAACCCTGCTTTGGGATCAAGAAGGCAGGATCTCTATATGGTACATTTTAACTAAAGCAAATTCTCTGAGCAGACTTTTGGGAAAAAAATTAAGGAGAGAAGTAAGAGCATTTCCTGGGGCTTGGGAATTCGGGGTGGGCAGGGGGGAGTGGATCACTCAAATGCATGGGTATTAGCTGTAGACTTCCTTAGTTCTGCCCAAGCAAGCATCATCTTCCCTCCTGTTCTGCTCTCCCCTCAACTGCTCCCAGCTCAGCCCTGAGCTGATATAAGGATATTCAGGACCGTAAGGGCAAGTTCTGTCACTTCAGGGCAATTGCTGTCTAGCTTAGGAGGGAACACAATTCATCTTCAAAATCATGTGTGAAAGCAGGAAGGCAATACAGCTTGTCCTCCTCCAATAAGGACATTATTCATCATTTCATCATAACTACTGAACAGCTTCAGAAGATAGGACTTGCTCGCATTGAAATGTAGAAGCAAATTGCCTTTCCAGGCTAAATACAGTCTTTTGGCATCCACTCCTTTGAATTATCCATGCCTATCTTCACCAGCATTAGCAGAGCTAATTGAGAACTGGCAGCACTTAAAGTCATGGTTTTAAGAATGGCTCAGAAAACTTGTGAATGTCTTAAGACCAGTAGAGAACCATTTATTCCTGCCCAGAGGAGTCTTCCAAGCTCTTTCCACCAAATGTAAGAGCCCAACATACCCGCCTCCTGGACCCCAAGTAAGAGACATCACTCATTTTGCTTTGGATATGTCTGGAAGTGATTCACATCCTTTCTGTGATCATGAGAGGTTTTCCTTGCATGAGGCCTTTGGGGGCACATTTGAGTGACAGGTGGCATTAGGTCTGCCCCAGGAGTTCTGGTCACCAGTGTTGGTGCCCAGGGGTTGCAATGTGCTCCTGCACCTTGGAGGCCTCGCCTACGTGTGTTCAATCTCCCGCTGGTTCAGCTCTGTGCAGCCTGGCAGAGTCAGGCTGGCTTTGAGGCCGGTTTGAGAGAAGAGCATTGGACTGTCCTACCTTTCCAAGGTTTATCACGTGTGAAAACTCTAAGCCATTGAAGCCAAGAACCACTATTAATTAGGGCTGATAACTGCATTAAAGAAATATTTAGACCTCTTGATCTGGGAGCTGGAGATTTTCACAGATTAACATTTGTGCACCGAAACCAGTAGACTTTAATAGGTTTAGCATGGCTGCCACTGCTAATCATTATAGGCACTGTTTGTGGTTCCCAGGGAGCCGTGCTTCCATCCGAAATATCTTCTGGGCTGTTGTTCGAGGACCGTCTCTGGCTGTTTTGGGGCTGGCTTTTAATGAACACAAACACTCCTGAGAACTTACTGTTCAGAAAGATTTTTCTAAAAACTTGCCCCCAAGCAATTATTTTTCTGAGGAATAGAGGTCAGAATTAGCAGTGAACACAGAGCCCCAATACTTAGACTCTTTCATCATTAAATCTGTTTTCTATGGGTTGACTTTTTATTTTTCTCCCTTGTAAACAATTGCCTTTTAAAATTACACCATGTTATCAGCTTTTGTAAAATGACTTTCCTTATCCAAGTAATTTGCCTGATGTGGTGCTTAAAGTCTGATTTTTTTTTTCATGAAGAATTTTTGGAAAACATTTCATGAATTCAGATTACATTCATTGGTAGATTTGCAGCTAAACCTGCATCTTTAAACCTAAGTAAGCATTTGCACGACCTGCATTTGGTGTGAATTCTTAAAGTCAGGAAAAATCAATGGAGCCAGCTGTTGGCTGAGGGATTTTAGCATGTTCATATCCATGGAGACTCTGGAGAAGACAGTGGGTAGAGATGGTAATGCATTTTAATACATGTGCCCAGAAGTATGCTCTTTATTGACATTGGCTGTGACTCTGGACTTTGGATCATGAGTGCAGTGACATTTTGTCTGAAGAGTCCCCGAGGCTGCATCTTCCAGCCATGAGTGGACTAAGATTTTGGATCTCTCATCCCTACTCCTTCCAAACACTCTAGCGCCCCACAAATAACAACCCAGGGATTCAGAAAGAGAAATTCTTTCTTACTCTCTTGCGATGCAATTTATAGATGTCATCACCAATATTACCTGATAAAAGTCTATTTGGCCAGTCATTGGTGTTTTTTCATTGAAATCGAGGTGTTTCAATTTCTCATGGAATCATTGTAAATGATGGTGTTTATGTTTTACTGTATGTACTTCAACAAATCTCTTGAGCAGAGTGAGAGAGATCTATCACACCAGGTGCTTGTGTTGCCTCTCTGAAACACTGGATTTCCAGAGGCTCATTGTTCCTTAGATTTTCTCTTGTTAATCCTCACCTAAGGATATTTTTTCCATTGATATGTGTGTGTGTGTGTGTGTGTGTGTGTGTGTGTGTGTGTGTGAGAGAGAGAGAGAGAGAGAGAGAGAGAGAGAGAGAGAGAGAGGGAAGAGAGAGAGGAGAGAGAGAGAAGAGAGAGAAAGGTGAGAGACACACACCAATTCGTTGTCTCCAACACACACACCCAGACCAAGGCCAGAGATTGAACCTGCAACCCAGGTATGTGCCCTTGACCCGGAATCAAACCCTCCACTCTTTGGTCCGAGGATCATCACACTAACCACCGAGTAAAACTGGCCAGGGCTATTCCTTAGCTTTTCAATTTTGTTCACAGATCTGTTAGCAGATCATATAGCATATGACATTCCAGTGGTCTAAGATATTTTAAGAGAAAGACTTAGCAAGAATCAGGCTGGAAATGTTTCATTTCTCCTGGGTCTTAGTTCTTTCTGTTTCTTGCATTCATTCTTGTTGGTAAGGGGAAGATGCTACATGAGCAGGACTGGGAGCTTTGTCCCCACAGGAGAAGTCTCCATTCCCCACAGCCAGAAGGAGGAAACCAGGCATTTCTTTGGTGGTATAATCTAAATATTAATGGTGCTTTTTAGACAACTACTAATGTGGTGGTTTGCCTCAGGGGATAACAGTTTCTATTATTTTCAGCACTAGTGATGCTAACTATCATCTATCTATCTATCTATCTATCTATCTATCTATCTACAATATTTCTATTTTTTTTCTTTGACTCTTGGTCTTTTTATATTTTTAAAGTAACGTTTTAAAGATCATTCTTTTTTTTTTTTTTTTTTTTTTTTTTTTTTTTTTTAAATATATTTTATTGATTTTGTACAGAGAGGAAGGGAGAGAGATAGAGAGTTAGAAACATCGATGAGAGAGAGTCATCGATCAGTTGCCTCTTGCACACCCCCTACTGGGGATATGCCCGCAACCAAGGCACATGCCCCTGACCGGAATCGAACCCGGGTCCCTTCAGTCCCCAAGCCGATGCTCTATCCATTGAGCTAAACCAGTCCCGGCTTAAAGATCATTCTTTTCAAACATTTTAAAGGCCTAATTTCCTATCATATTGGGCTTATTGCCAATTTTCTTCTAGAAAGTTTGGTCTCCCAGCCTCCCCTTCCCTCATTCCCTTCTAAGACTTCTTCTGTCCATGCCCTGGGTGTCTGCACCCAGTGTCCCTCCAATACACACATTTCCTTTCCTAGTCCCCTGGGGACAAAGGTAGGCAGGGGAGTCCTTCAATAGAACTACTGTTTCTGCTGGTGACCTCCTGGAATAAGGAGACAGGTCACCACGGCCTGTGCCTCAAAACTGGCTGTCTGAGTGCCTGTCACAGCTGCTGGGAGGGCCAGGCAGGATGAAAGGCCCCTTTGAGTTGTCCATCCATTCACAGAGTCAGCTCCCAGCACAGAAGCTGAGCAGTAATACAAAATTAGACACTGTTGTTCTCACTTGTTAGTTAAAAATAGCTGTTCTGCATCCTTCATGCAATCAGCCAGGGGCTGTTTTCAGCAAATGTTTATGATAGAGAAAGACATTTGCTAATTCACTGCTTATCCAAGGAGAATAGCACTTATTTGTTGTTCTCAAGCAAACAGACAACCCGGGCTGCTGGTGGCAATTCTCTTGAATTTTCTTCAGATTCGCAGGGTCATTTTGTTTTGGGAGAATGGCTAGTGAGAGAGAGGGAAAGCAGGGCACACATATAACATGATTCTATAAAAGAGGCAATTTACTGGGCTCACCCGTCTGGCGCATGGTGCTGGGTAGTTTTGATACAAAGGAAAGGACGGGAGCTTTCATTTAGATGGTGGCAAGCCCAAAGAGCTGGCCTCCTTGGAGACTTGCAGCCCACCCCCCTCTACACCCTCTCCACTCCACTCCCCCTCCCGAGTTCCCATGTCCCTCTGTCCTCAGTGCATGTACAGCCCCTGATGGAGGAACAGGCAGGGAGTTTTTGCCTTTCAGATGCAAGCTTTTCCTTTATCTCTGTTTCTGAGCCAGCTCTGCCTGCACATCCAAGTGTGAAACCACTCTCTCTGTGCCTGTAAGGTCCCCTTCCTTTCTTGTATTCTCCTGTCCCCTGTCTCATCCTTGCTCTCTTGCTCTCTCACTCTCTTCTGCTTCCTCCAAGCCTGATTGATGGGGAGAGGTCAAAGGCTGCCAAGCTGAGGATGGGTTCTGGGAACTAGTCGTGGTGACCTTACCTGGGAATTTGGATTCTTTCCACCCCTGGCAATAGTAGCATAAAATTATTGCAGGGAAGTCTAAGTCTTGGGAATTTTAAAGTTCAATTTGCTAGGAATAGAGTCTGAAGACATTTATCTTCAAGGCAGCAAGAATACTGCACTTTTCAAAAGCCCTGCACAGAGAAAGACCTCCATAAAATATGGCTCTCGGATCTCAGGGACGGGAAGGGAGCCATCCAGGGCCAAGAGCCTAAGTCTGGGGATGAAAAACAGGGAGGAGTGGACACACCTCCAAGCAAAGGTTTTGGCGAAAAACCTAGAATCATCAAAGGTTCACTGCAGGCCTCCTTCTCAGTGTCCATTCAGCAAGAGGTTTTGTTTTATTGAGACATGATAGAACAGGCTATTGAAAAGCTAAAGAGTGTCTGTGAGTGTGATGGACCATAGACAGTAAGTGTCATCCTTTAGCAAGCGACCTGGGGAAAACGTGTTCTCCTTTGAGGAACGACTATGCTGATTCTGGGCCCTCAGGCTGGAAGGGTAGAGAATCATGTGCTGCTGGTAAACAACACTTCCATTTCTTACCTTGTCAGGGCTTGGTCGGCAGCAGGTCGTGTGAGATGGAGACCATGGCTGTGACAGGAGGCGCTGTAGGCAGGGCCTGGTTCCTGGGCGGTGCCCTGTGCAGTCACACGGGGCCCCAGGCTCCTTGCAGTCTCTGCTGTCACTGTATTGATATTGCTAGAACTTTTGAAGGAGGAGTTCCACGTTGTCACTTTGCAGTAGGACCCAGAAATGTTGTGGCAGGTCCAGATTCTACGAACAGTAAGAAGGAAAGCAGGGAGGAAGGGTGAACAGGCAGGTGAACGTGGACTGGAAAGAAATGGAATATTGAAGGAGGAAGATAACCTGGCTGAGAGAGAGAGGAAACAGAGAGAGGGGAGAAGAGAGAGCAAGAGTGGGAGAGGGAACGACTATGTGGTTTTGAATTAGAAAAATGAAAGGCCTCCTGTTTGCAGCTTCCAAGGTTCTTACAGTAAAAAAAATGAGTTGAAACTGGTGATTCTTACATCCAGGTGTTGCTTGGGTGGCTCCCAGTTAGCACCATCTGGAAGTAAAATAAACATGAGAGTGTTTGCATGACTGTCTCTCTTTATTTTCAGTAGCAGCTGATTAGGAAATGATTTTCCTCAAACATACCAGCATCTTGGTTTTCTCTTGAGAAAGATTTGTTTGCTAAATGAAAGGGGAGGGTGATGACCAAGTCATGTCCCATTATGTTTAATTCAGGAGCTTTGCATGTTTCAGGTCTCCCTGCCAAAGAGCTTCAGTTCCCTTTCCCTTTATTCTCCAAAGGGAGTTGCACAGTCCTCTGATTTACACTGAGGTCGCGAGAAGGTCTGCAAGCTGCTGCAGAGTGTAAATCACACAACCCCCTGACGTAATTGTGGGGTCATACAAGGAACGTGGAAGACATTAGTGAAGGGCGAGATTAATATGCCTTAAAGTGCTAATTTATTTCTCTGATGTACAGCCCGAAGTCTCTCTCTCTTACTGCTTATTAGGCCCAAGGCTATTTTCCATATTCAGCTCTGAGCCACTGTGATCCGGGACTCCGAGCCTCCGGGAGAAGTGACTCAATGCTGGTGGGAATTACTCAGCAGACAAAGTGGTTGGGAGGAAGTGAGTGAACTTCCCCTCTGAGGAAGTGAGTGATGCAATGACAGGGACCCATGCTCGGAGGTGTGTGGCTGGCACTCTGTGGCGTGCGCTGCGTAGCCTGGTGTGGTGTGCCCAGAGCTCCAGGGTGTGTAGTTCCAGGTTGCAGCGAGTGCCAGCGCTGTCCACTTACGGGATCTGTTTTTATTAGTTTGATTTTATGCCACCTGGTAGACATAGCTGCTGACGACAGCATGAAATGTCCCCAGGTGTGGGGCAACTATAAGCAGGATGACAGCCGCAGTGAAAGGGTGCCAGGCCCTTCCAGATTCCAGCGTTTGGTCTTTTGGGCTCATGTTCTGTTTGCATTAAGAAACTAAGAATACCTATGCAGGCCAGACAGGTATGGCAAGACATATTCAAAGTGATGAGTAGCAAGAAACTGCAGCCAAGATAACTCTACCCAGCAAAGCTATTATTCAGAATTGACGGTCAGTAAAAGAGCTTCACAGATAAGGAAAAGCTAAAGGAGCTCATCACCACCAAACCAGAATTATATGAAATGCTGAAAGGTATTCTTTAAGAAGAGGAAGAAGAAAAAGATAAAGATAAAAATTATGAACAACAAATACATACCTATCAACAAGTGAATCTAAAAATCAAGGGAATAAAAAAAAAATCTGATGAACAGTATTAACTGGTGAATATAATAGAATCAGGGGCATAGAAAGGGAGTGTACTGACAATTCTCAGGGAAAAAGGGGAGTGGGGGGTGTGGGAAAAGACTGAACAAAAAACGTACACCTATGGATGAGGACAGTGTGTGTGTGGGGGGGGGAGGGGGGGCAAAGGCAAAGGGTGGGGTAGGAACCTGGTGGAGGGGAGCTATGGAGGGAAAAAAGAGGAACAATTATAATAATCTGAACAATAAAGATTTATTAAATTAAAGAAAAGAAACGAAACTGAGAATACCATCCACCTGATTCAGGCTCAGTGGGTCTCAGGAGGTATAGTTACCCACTGAGAAACTCTCAGGAAACATGAGCCAATGACTTTACTGGCACTGGGACCTCAGAAAGCAGCAGGACTTCCAGTTGGCACCGAGGGCACAGAGATGCTGGGGCTGAATATGATGAGGGGAGACAAGTGCCCTCCTCTCCTTGGACTTTCTCCTCTGCCTGTCCTCAAACCCACGTTAGCCATTAAGACAGAAATTTTGAAATGACAGAACCCACGTTCCTGTTGCGGTGAGCCGTGGCCATGAGACCAGTGAACTCCATAGTCCAAGTTCAAGCCTCTCACCATCGTCCCAGGCACTTGGCCTAATCTCCTACCTGCTTATCCACCTGTCTGACAAGTCATCCTATTCCTCTGAAATTCTTTAATTTCTCTTCAAGCCTTGCAGAACAAACTCAAAGAGTCTCACAGTGACACCCGACACTCGCCTTCCCCCCCAACCCCGCGTGCCTTGCCCACCTCCCCAGAGGTGGCCCAATGTGCACTTCCACACCCCACAGTCATTCAGCCCATATTTCCTGAACACCTTCCTACTACAGGCCTTTGGTGGTACAGAGGATATCAAGGTCAGCCAAAAAAAGGGCAATGTCTCAGGTTCCTATGGCTGTTGTAGCAAATACAATGAACTTGGTGACTTCACACAACATATTTATTGTCTCACAGGTCTGGAGGCCGGAAGTCCAGGTATGGGCAGGGTGGGTTTCTTCTGGAGGCTCTGATTCTGGTGGTGTCCCTTGACTGGTATCTGCACCCAGCACCTCTGCCTTTGTCTTCACGTGGGCTTTCCCAGAGACACTCTCCCACTCCTCTCTCTTAGAGGGACACAGGCCATTGGATTGAGGGACCACCTAAATCCAGGTTGATCTCAACCTGAGAGGATCCTGAACTTAATCACATTTATAGATATACTAGAGGCCCAGTGCATAAATTATTGTACCAGTGGGGTCTCTCAGCCTGGCCTTGAGGATTAGCTAAAACTGGCTCTCCAACATCCCCCAAGGGGTCCTGGATTGCAAGAGGGTGCAGGCTAAGCTGAAGGACCCCACTGGTGCACAATTGGGGCTAGGGAGGAACTCGGGAGGTTGGCCAGCTAAGTAGGGACTTTGGGAGAAATCCAGGGCATGTCTGGCCCATCTCGCTCAGTTCTGATTGGCTGGACCTCAGCAGTAAGCCAACCTACCAATTGGAGTGTCTACCCCCTAGTGGAGAGTGCACATCATAGTGAGCAGTTGAGTGGCTTTAGCATATTATTAGCATATTACACTTTGATTGGTTTAACAAATGACTGGGTGACTGGACACTTAGCATATTAGGCTTTTATTATATAGGATTTGGATTTAGAATTCTAAAAATGCAGTTTTGATGCTGGTTAAAAACAGTAGATGAATGATGTTATTAACTATCTTACCCCTGAAGGTGTCTGAGAAAGATAAAGACAGACAATAGTTTGTTACCAAGTAACATGTCTTGTTTCCTTTTTAAAGCTAATACATCATTGCTCTTAAAAATAGTTATTCAAGTTCATCGATTAAAAAAGTCATGAATGTAATGCATTTTAAATCTGTCTTCTTTATCCAGCCTCACAATGTTGATGAAGAAAACCCCCAGGGGGAATATAAATGAGAATGTATTTTGGTTCACTCTTCTCCCTGCCCCACTTCTATTTATTGAAGTAACCATCTGTAGGTGGAATGATCCACATGCTATCATGATGTGTACTAAACATACGTAGCAGTTTGTCCCATAATTTCTTCTATCGAGAAAGTTTCCTGCAGTCCTGTAAGCTGGATCTGTTGCTATAAATTTTACTGAGGCATTTATAGCTTATTCATGGATTACTAAATCCTAGGTATTGGTGAGGGTGGCTGTGAGCATTTATGTGCTTCTTTCTGGAGAACAGCCAAAGTTCTCCCTTTTTCCCATTTGTCCACAAGATGTCAATGCAGTTGCACCTGTCTATCCCAGAGAGAAGCAATAGCTCATGTGATTTGCTGTTTGTGGAAGAGATTGAAGAGAAAATACTTCTAGCTTATTGTATTTAAAAATAGATGTATATTTTCTTTCAACAGTTTCTAAATGCAAATAGTACAACATTCCTGTTATTCAATCGTCTTCTATGCTTCTGGAGATAGTCTATACCCCACATCTAAATTGATGACAAAACCACACACTATTTTGAACTTACCTTTATTGTCTAACACTATACCTTGGAGCTTAGTCTAAGTTCTGTTTAAGTTTAGAACGGGCATATCTTCTTTTACTCTTGTCTAAGCCTCTAGCAGGAATATCCTAATGTTTATTAAACAGTTACATGCTAAAGAACATTTGGGTTTTGAATCTTTTGTTCACAGAAATGGGTGCTCTCATGAATACCCTTATAGAGAGTATTTCAAATATGTCCGAGCATTTCTGTAGAATATATCCTAAGAAACAATTTGCTGAGTTAAATTGATGTGCATTTTGGATTATGTTGCTTAATTATTCTCTGAAGGATTTACACTAGTTTATGCCCTCCGTCAGCAAAGTATGACAGTGTCTGTCTTGCCACCTGCTCACTAGCATAGTGTATTACCAAATGGTTAGATTTTTGTAAATCTGATAGAGAAAACTTTGTCATGGAAGTATTGATTTATAGCTTTCTCTGGTGAAGTTTGTGCAACAATTCACTTGTTTATCCATTCTGTAATATTAGCTGAGCACCTACTATGTGCAGGCACCATTCTAGCTGCTTGTGATGCAGCACAGGACAGAGTGAACCCCAAATCAGCTATTCTCATGGAGCAAACATTTTAGTCAGAGGAGCTAAGCAAAGGAAAAGTAAGTAAAATAGCCTTTAAGATGGTGATAAGTTCTATGAAGACAGAGAAAACAGGGGAAATAACTAAAGAGCACAGGGCAGAGGGTTGTAGTTTAAAATGGGGTGAGTGAAACCCCTCTGAATGATTGAAATTTGTGAAAGGCTCGATGGGGTGAGGAAGAGAGCCAAGCAGTGTTAGGGAGGGTGTCCAGGAAGATGATGCAGTGTGGCATAGACCTAATCTCAGAATTCTTTTTTTTAAAATATATTTTTATTGATTTCAGAGAGGAAGGGAGAGTTAGAAACATCAATGATGAAAGAGAATCATTGATCAGCTGCCTCCTGCATGGCTCCTATTGGGAGTTGAGCCAGCAACCCGGGCATGTGCCCTTGTTCAGAATTGAGCCTGGGACCCTTCAGCTGAATTGAGCCAATACTCTTTCCACTGAGTCAAACTGGCTAGGACTCAGGATCCTTATTGTTGGTGCACACCCAGAAGAGGGCCATGGACTCCACCACTTTATGGTACGAATGAGAAGGATATATTATTGGGCAACACATTAATGGGGGTTTTACAGAGAACAGTACCAATAGTACATATCTCTCTCATTATATATGCAGATTGATCGGTCTATATATTTATCATTCATATATTTATGTATCTATTCACCCCTCTACCTATCTATATATCTACATCCATATTTGTATATCTCTATTCTACATCTCATGTCTATATCTATATCTCTAATAAGAAAGAGAGGAGGAAATAGAAATATATTTTAATAAACTGTCTCAGACAATCGTGGGGGCCAAAAAGTCTGAAATTTGCAGGACAAGCCAGAAGGCTTGACTCGGGAAGGCGTGGATGTTCCAGCTCAGGTCTGAAGGCTTTTGGGAGTTAGGCTTTTGTCTTCCTCTGGGGGACTCAGTCTTTTTTTCTCTTAAGGTCTTCAAGTGCTTGGATGAGGCCCACCCACATTATGAAGGGTAATGTACTTTACTCAAAGCCCACTAATTTAAAGGTTAATCCCATCTAGAAATATATTCACAGCAACAATGCTATCTTAATTAGATTTTTATTCCCAGATTTACTTTTAATATCACTTTTGATAGTGATTTGGCAAATAAATGAAGTAGACTAACCAGAGCTTGAATGACAGAGAAGATAATCTAGAAATGTTTGTTAGTTCTAGATGTTGCTGTGAACATATTTCTAGATGATATTAACCTTTAACCATTAACCTTTGACCATATTTACCTTTGACCATTAACCTTTGACCATATTTCTAGATGGGATTAACCTTTGACCATATTTCTAGATGAGATTAACCTTTGACCAAAATATCTGTACTGTACTCTAGCCAAATTCATACATAAATTTAACCATAACAGGCAATATTGTTACCATCTTTGGAAAATGCAATCACCCACATCACACTGAAGGAGAATGAAAAGGCCAGGAGTGGAGTGAGCATGATAAGAAAGATTAGAGAGGTCATATAGGCCAAATGGATGGTCTTGGAGCCACTGAACTTTGGCTTTAATTCTGAGATGGGAAATCAATGTAATGTTACATTTTAAAAGGGTTACCCTGAAAGCCCTTTGGAGACTAGTAAATGGGGACAGTATGGAAACAGGGAGCTCAGTTAGGAATTGCAATAATCCAAACTGAGGGGATATTGGGGAGAAATGGGTAAGATTCTGGATCCTTTCAGAAGACAGAGCCAATATGGGGAGAGAGAAAGAGAAGAATCAGGGTGATTTCAAGTTTGGGGAGAAAGAGGGCAGATTCAAAAATCATTTTATATGTTTTAGAGCCATTTTCATTTTTTTCCCTGTAAACTCTCTTATTATTACTGTGCCCTTTTTCTCTATTGTGTTGGCCTATTTCTTAAAGATTTATAGGAGATCATTATGTGTTAAGAAGATAAGCTGTTGTTTGTGAAATATTTTTTCTAGTTTTCCATTTGCTTTATAACTTTGGATAATTTATTTTTCTACTGCTTAGATTTTTGTTTTTGTTTTCTGGAATTGAATTTATTTATCCACCTCTTATGGCTTCTGGGTTGAAGTTCTTTTATATTTTTATGAGAATGAACAAGATATGATGGCAATTTCTTTGCAGAAAAACATTTTCTTTTTTTAGTAAACTTGAAAACCAGAATTTGTGTAAACCAAGATTTAGGAGTAATAAGGATCTGTTATTTCACAAGTTTATGGTCACAATTTAAATCACTATCTTTACTACTTCTGTTGAAGCCCCATAAACAGAACAATGCTATCTTAATTGGATTTTTATTTCCAGCTTTACTCTTTAATATCACTTTTGATAGTGATTTGGCAAATAAATGAAGTAGACTAACCAGAGCTTGAATGACAGAGAAGATAATCTAGAAATGTTTGTTAGTTCTTAAATAACTAGGTTGAAATAATATTTATCTCTCCATCTTATGAGTCTTAATATCCTAATATTTGCTTCCATATAATTGATTAAACTGTGGTGGGTTATAATCTACCTAAAATAACCAATGTTAAATATTTATGAACTCAGCTTTATAAGAAAAATAAAGTATTCATTTGGGAATGTGTATTTCTTAAAAACATAGGTACAGACTTTTACTCTTGAAGAAACAAACATTATTTACAAAGGAATTGCCGAATTCTTTCTGGTTTTGAATTGTGTAAGTTTGATAGGAATTAAGCTCAATTTTTACTCCCAATAAGAATTCCATTAACAAACACTTAAGGCACATGATAATGAATCTTGGAAGTTAGGAGATGCCTCCTGTATCTTATTAACAGTGTTGTAATTCAATAATACAGGTTAGAGTTGGATGAATAATAAACATATGCTTCTCTGCACCATATAATTCAGAATTGTGATTCTTCATACTATGTTAACTATGTACCCTGGTCATTTTTCCACAATAGGGTCATTGACACAGCTGCTCACAACACACTCCTGCTTTCTCCTGGACTGACCTCTTGTGAAAAGACTGGGTTCCTAAAAACTATGACTTCCATCTTCTCTTTCTGACTTGCTTTCGTGAAGCCAGCTGCCATGTCCTGACCTGCCCACTGAAAAGGTCCAGGTGGAAAGTACCTAGGGCAACCTCTGATGAACAACCCACAAGGAAATGAATTCTGCCAAAATCAAGTGAGTGGGGCCGTCCTTCCTCAGGTGAGTTTGAGATAACTACAGCTCTGGCTGACACTTTGACTAACAGCCTGTTAGAGACCTCGATCCAGAGAACTCAGCTAAAAGGCACTTGGATTCCTAATCCCCCTAAACTAGGAGATAATAAATGTGGCTTTATGTAGTTAGGTTTTGGAGTAATTGGTTATGCAGTAACAACTAATTAATAGACCTCTGTCACCAATGTACAGCCATGCATCCTTTTGCTGCATGATTTTCTGTGCCCTGAAGCTCAGGTGGGCCATCTTTGGGGAGCCTCCAGTCCAAGACTTGGTCAGGTGTGCCTCCCTGTGTCCTTGTACCTAAGCTGAGTGCTTTGGGATGTTCCTCACAGTGAAGTGGCCTACTCACTTGTTTGTCCTCAGGGCCACAGGCCTCATGAATGAGGTCTCTCCCCTCCTGTTGTCTATTCTTCCCCTTTTTCTTCACCAATACAAATACTAGAGACCATTGTGTTCGGTGAAATAAACTAGTAAGAGAAAGACAAGTACCATATAATTTCACTCATGTGGAAATTAATAAACAAAATAAGCTAATAAACAAAATAGAAACAGACTAAGAGAACAGACTGACAGCCATCAGAGAAGGGGCTTGTGGGGTTGGGTGAAAAAAGTGTAGGGATTAAGTAAAGCAAACAAACAAACTCCACAACAACCAAAACTCATAGACACAGACAATAGCATGGTGATTACCAGAGGGGAAGGGAGTGGGGCGGGGCGGGAGTCAGGGGGGCCTGGGGGAGAAGTAGTAGAAGACAGTAAAGGAGATAAATGGTGGTGAAAGGATACTTGACTTATGGTGGTGAACACACAATATAATATACAGGTGATTTATTATAGAGCTATACACCTGAAACCATATAATTTTATTAACCAATGCCACCCTAATAAATTCAATGAAAAAAAAAAAAACAAATACAAAAAAAAAAGATGTTGGCTTAGTTAAGAAAATACTGCCACTATGTTCTATGCTTATAATTGCATCTTTAAAGATGTAACTATCACAGCAGAGCTTCCCAGAAGTGTAGTTGGGGCGCATGAAAACTTTTGGGAATGTAACCCCCAGAATACCTTCTCCAAATTTGAGACTTCTTGCCAGGGTTATTAGGAAACGTGAGGACATGGAAAATTCCTCAAGTCTATGATTTGTGATTAAAAGATGTTAGGGACCATAGCCAGTTTGGCTCAGTGGATAGAGCATTGGCCTGCAGACTGAATGGTCTCTGGTTTGATTCTAGTCAAGGGCACATGCCTGGGTTGCAGGCTCAATCCCTGGTAGGGGCATGCAGGAGGCAGCTCATCAATGATTCTCTCTTATCATTGATGTTTATATCTCTCTCCCTCTCCTTTCCTTTCTGAAATCAACAAAAATATTTAAAAATGTATCAAAAGATGTTAGGGAAGTAAATGGTAAAGACCTTGCAGAAATACCAGTGGTTAGTTATAGAAAGGTGTCTAAGGGTGACACTTTCTAACTTTCTACATGTTTGTTCTCCAACCCTCTGTGGTGCAGGCTCTATGTCCATTGCTCCCACACCCCTCCTTCTTACCACCACATCCCGCCTCTGTCTGTGATATATGACCCTGGCCTGCAGTCATAGCTGATTTATTAGAGACACACTGCAGTGATAATGAGATTTTCTCAAGAGGAAATTTGTAATTTTGAATGTTGGAGCTATAAACAATAATATAAACAAAGCCACTTTAAAATGGAGTCGGAGCTGCTATGCCAGAGGAACTGCCAAGCATGTTGCATTCCTCAAATCTTGGAATATTAAAAATGGCAAAATAACCTTTGGACTGGGCTTAAGCAGCCTTGTGCCTTGCCAAAGAACTGTTTGCAAAGATAACAAGAAAACACTTATGACTACAAATGGCCCAGTGCACAGAATTCAGGCACATTAAAAGGGAATTAATTAGAGGAAATATTTTAAGATTGCCACTTGCCCTTTCTCTATAATAGGTGTCAGAGATGAAAGAAAATTCGTAGAATGTATATGAAAATTTCCCTCCTGTCAGAGTCTGGGGTGTGCCACTGGACCCAGAGTCAAGTCCCCACCCAGTACCAGTACGTGCTTTGAAAACATAACAGACCCAGACCTGCCAGCCCCATCCCCATTGGGTGATACCCAGACCCAGCGGCCCCACCCTCATCAAGCTCCTCTGGGTGGGGTGTGTGGCCTGAGATCCCCACCAAGACCTACCAGGTGGGGGGGGGTGCAGCCTCAGGTGCCCCCATCAAGCCCTGCCAGGAAGGGGTACAGCCTGGGGTTCTCTGGCTGGGCGCTGGGATGGGGCATATGGCCTGAGGTCTCCTGTCAAGCTTTGCAGGGCAGGTAGGGGGCTTAGATCTCTGGCTGCACTATGGATAGGCGTAGCCAGAGATCTGAGCTTTGTGTTGTACTCTGTTCTTAAGCACAGTGATGCTAGAATGGAATTAATCCTGAGGTCCCATGCCTGGGCCAGGTTCCATGCAGCTACAGGTCCCTGCTGTTCAGTTGTGACTTTACTACATCCTGGCTAATTTGCATATTCCTCTATTATATAGATAGATTGAACTGATGACTAGCAGAATGAAAATTTGAAACATTGTCTAGAATCGGCATCACTATGCTATTAGCACCAATGGAAATGTCTTCATTCTATTGATGTCATTGTTCTCTTTTCCTTGCTCATAAATACTCATTGCTTTTGTCTCCTAATCGAAACTCTATTTGGGCTTCTGCCTGATTTGGTGTGTGCCGAGTAGCTATGCTTTCAGATCTCAGTAGATGCTGGTTGCCTCTCACTTTGAAAGGCATTTTATTTTGGAGGTTATCAAAGCTCAGAGATATGGAGGCCCTGGGGCTGAGTCAGTGTGTGACACAGGGCACACCTCTTTCTCTAGCTAGAATATAGAGAAAGTTCTTCCACAAAAACTCATGTCTTGGGATTTGGGTGTGGGGATATGCTGGAGACATTTGTCATGGACAGGTGTAGCCAGAGATCTAAGCTTTGTGTTGAACTCTGTTCTTAAGCACAGTGATGCTAGAATGGAATTAATCTATTTGCAGTTTGACTCATTGATAAGCCTATAGCTTGATTCCTGCTACTTGATGTCTTCCCAACCCCTTGGAACTTGTCAGTCTGTTTCTCTAGAAATTTCTTTGACATTGTTAGCTTTTCTACATTCTCTCCACCCTCAATCTGTTGTGCTGTCTCCAAGAGGCCATTATTTATTTGAGAGAAGGTTGATTTCATTGGACCTTCTTCCTTTTGATGGGGACAATTCTCTCTCCGAAATGAATGGACACAAATTCTGGGATTTTAATTCTGCTTTCTGCCCGGAATGGCTCTGATAGCATGGCTACTGTTGGCCTCACTGAATGCCCGCTCTGGTAGCCAGTAACCTATGTCTGCAGTTTCCCTGGCTGCTTGAGGCAGACAGCTGAATATAACAGCTTAACCAAAGAGGATTTTATTTTCCTTCATGTATTAAGAAGCCTGGAGGGACGCAGTCTGAGCTGGGGCCATGGTCTCCATGTCCCCAGTTCCTTCCATCTTTTGGCTCTTCTGTCCTCCATATGTGGCTTTCTTTTTTCTAGTCTCGGATGATGTTACAGTCAAATTCCAGGCAGGAAGAAGGGGAAAGTCAAGAGGCAAAATGTATTTATTTGCCAGCTGGGTCTGTCCCTTTTGTTAGGAAAACCATTGGTTTCTTGGCTGTTACATCTTTACATACAGGGATAGTTCAGTGATGTCTGTCCTGCACTGGAAGGTAAGAGACGGTGCTGGTGTTATCTCTTGTGTGCTCACTACTGACCACAGGGACTGGCACCCAGAAAGCACTCAATTCATGTGTGGAATGGATGAGGGGCCAGTGAGTTCTTCGTTATGATGCCTTTGTCATCTGGCACCAGAGCCCTGGACCGGAAGTCTGGAAACTTGGGCTTTCATCCTGACTTCACTGACAAGAGCTGGATCCTCCCTGGCTCTAGTTTACTCCTGTGAGTGTGCGTGTGCGTGTGTGTGTGTGTGTGTGTGTGTGTGTGTGTGTGTTTGAAAGAGAGAGAGAGAAAGAAAAAGAGAGAGAGAGAGAGAAAGATTATTAGGGTATACATGCACCAGTACGAGTGTGTGCACACGTGAACATATGTATGTGTGAATGTGTAAGCATATGCAAGTGTGTGTGGGTGCTTATGTGAGTATATGAATATGTGTAAGCATGGGTGAGAGTGTGTGTATGTAGATATTTGAGTATCTATTTAAGTTTGTATGCTGTATGTGTATGAGTGTGAATGTGTGTGCATGCATGTGTCTGGGCATGCATGTGAGTGTATGCGTGTGTGGTTTGTGCATATGTATGAGTGTGTGTGAGTGTGTGTCAGCTCCCTGGCTCTGCTTGAATTGTCAAGTGCTGATAAGTTAATCATCCTTAAAATGCTTAAGTAGCTTATAGAAGTTCTAGCCCAGAGAACTTGTTTTTCAGTTTTATTTGGTTGTGCAGAAAAAGGAAAAATAAGAACTAAATTGCAGATGCACAGAATATGCATTGGTGGTGTGAACAGAGCACCTTGGCTGTGGAGGCTGCACGCTGCAATGTCCCTCTGCCCACCCTGTGCTTCTCTCGGGCCCAGATAACAGTGCATCTGCCTGGTCAGCCGCCCCTGTGTCCAGCCCTGCTGACCTTGGCTTCCTGGCCGAGGTGGCCACCAGGGCCTGCCCCACTTGGAGGACTGATTTCTGCCTGCCTGCGAGGTTGGCACAGCGATAGCACCTGACTGAGCTGACCTACTTCTGATGACGGATCAGCAGGCAGGCCTGAGCTGTGTATTCCCCCCTGCCTCTACGGCAGCTCAATGGCCTCTTATTCTTGTCTGGCCACACAAGGGAGGCTGGCATGGGTGTACTAAGGTCCTGATTGCTGTGGCCACAGCAGGACTGTCCTGACTCAGACTCCAAGGTGTGTGAGTATATGTGTGTGAGCACACAGAAATTGTTTTTGTTGTTGTTTTAATTCTGGAGCCTGGCCAGTCACTCACTGGTAGCCTATGAGGGCAGGTAGAAAGTGGTTGTCTTTCCTTCTACAGGCTCATACCCATCTGGCCTTTCCCCCTCCTATGTGGTGCCACGGCCTCTCAGACAGTAGAGAGGAGCTTTTTCCTTTCTGACTGAGGGGAGGCCCCTGGAACTGACCAGCCCGCTTGTGTTTCAGGGAGGCTGCCAGGAAAGCTGGCTAGGGCCTAGAAGTGGCAGCCAGCATTCTGAGCTGTGATGGGAGAGTGGCTTGGGGATTGGTGGCTTTGCAGAAGGGCATCAAGTGTCTCTATGGCTGATAGAATGGATCTGTAATTGATGGGGTGCCCTCTGTGTCCCCACCCATTGCTGGTGGAAGTGGGCTTCTTGTGGTGCCATGGAAACATGAATTTTCTGAGGCCCCCACGGAGGATGAGGCATTGTGGAAAGCTTTATTGTTGAGGTAACATTAAGGGAGTTCCCTGCCAAGGTCCCATCTCCCTCTGTCCACCATGGAAAAGTCCCATTTTGTCCTCAGCAGGCCTAAGTTCGAAGCCACTGCCCAGAGTCTTTGCTCCATATTATAGTCCAGTCCAGTCCAGTCCAGCATCTGACTAGTGTGTGGGGTCCACACCTTCTCTACATCATCCCTCTTTCACTGCTCATGGGCCCAACTCCCCTTTGTTGGAGTCCTTCCCTCAGTGATGTGCAGGGAATGGACAGGTGGTCCCCTGAGGAGCTCAAAGTTTCAGCTTCCTGGTGGCCATGCTTATCATTTCTTGCCTCCCTTCTGCTCCTTTCCTGTTATTAGCTGGTTAGGAGGGTCACAGGTCGCGTGCTTCCTCTGCACAACAGATGAAGGCTGTGTCCCATTGTCCCCTTGCTCGGCCTATCTTTCCCTTTAATGACCTTTCTGTCTCTTTGACAGAGTTTCAACACCTTGTAGGTGCAAAGTGCATGATGTAACTTTTGTCTGCTTTAACTTGTTCTAATTATCTCTTGTTTCATCTTTAGGAAAAGAACAATGACTGTATTTTAAGCATTTGAAAGAAGATGCCCTGTTTTACAATAAAGTCAAATTTTGATAAAATATTTAAATCATAAAACACTATGGATGTGAATTAGAAAAAAAATCAATTTCTTTATGGAATGTTTGGCTACTTGTGTGGATATTTAGACACTACATATTTAAACTATTTTAAAGGTATGCTTCCTTTGTTTTAAAAAATAGTTCAAAAATGGTTTTCTTCTAGAAGTTCATACTTTATTTTTTTTACTATAGTTTTTTGAACATTCTTTATTATGAAAAGGGAAGGTAGACTGGCGATAGTTACATTCCCCAATTACGTAGTAATTTACCATTTGAGCTATTTTTATATATGTTCTCATATTGATAATGTGAGAAAAAGAGAGGTCATGTAGTTAAGTAATTCGTTCAAGGAATTTGAAGCCAGGTGTCTTAAGTTTGAGTCAAATTTTATCTACTTTACAACATTATTCATTTGTTATGTTTTAAAATTAGTTATAATTTTTCACCATGTGCATGACTGAAGCCTGAAACACATAGAGGTAAGTTAGCAGTCTTATGGACTCAAAGTCAAAGTGTGTAGATTTCTAGGCAGTAGATATTATGTGTATGTTGGTATTTGTGTCTTTATATACTACTAGTAGCCCTGCACATGAATCCATGTGCCAGTAGCTTGCCGCCACTCTCCTGTAACTCCCTCTACTCCCTTGCCCTCCCTCATAGCTTGCTGCCCTGCCCTTTTCTGTAGCTATCCACAGCCTGCTTATAGCTCACTACCCAACCCTCCTGCTGATCCATGATCTGGTCATTATGCTTCATGGTGTAACGAACATTTGCATATTACATCTTTATTATATAGGATTAGTATTATTTATGGCTGCATTTTAGGAAAGTTGTTCAAAGTTAGTGATTACATAAAACAACAACATTAAAGGACACAAGGAGATTCTGGGGGGAGTTTGGTATGTCTATTCCTTTGATTGTGGTAATGGTCCCCCAGATGTGTGCATATGTCCAAACTCATCAATTTCTACACATGGGCTATGTGCAATTCTTTATCTATCAATCACATGTAAAAGCTGATAAAATATAAGAAGTAATTTCCAAAGTTAGTGATGGCAAAGGCTATTCTTAGACCTTAAATTATGTTTGCATCCTAGATTCCTTTTTCTTTTTAGAAGTATATTAATGGTTCAGGAACTATGGCTCAATTCTTTGAACTTGAAATGGAACAAGTGCTACTTACACTGAAATACATCACTTTTTGGTAAAGTGTTGACTGGTGGCTTTGGTGCAAGTCAGATTTCTGAAAAATAAATGGATTTCTTAAAATCATTAGCTGAGATGCATGTCAGCAGGGGATCTGCTGCTAATGGACTATCGAGCACATCAGAAAAAGTTGTTTTCTTGCAGCAACCTCTCTGGACTGCCTGCTCTTTCCTGGTCATGAGTGACCCATTGGACAAACAGGCTGTTTTCTTGGAATATTAATTTATACTTTTTGGAAAAATTGAATGTAGTGATCAAAACTATTGGCATGTCTTAGACTTAAAATGTAGCTTCTTATGGAAGAAATCTTCAAAGGTTTTCTATTATTTACTCTTTTTATGACCTCAGAGCATGATCAGAAAGTTTCAGTGAGCTGAATAGTGGTAAAAGGCTAACAGCCCAATCCAACAGGCTCCTTGCTCAGTGCCCTTTACAATTTTTCCATAGTACATGGGGTGTTATCACTCCTTCTTAGTGTTGCTTCTTTTGCCCTGTTTTATTTCTAATTCCTACTATTGACTGAATTCCTCTGTCTCTCTTTGCCCCTTGGCCATCTTCACAGTGTCTAGTTTCACTCATTTCTTTTTATAGAGGTGTTTTTATATTTTCTGTAGATAAAATTTTCCAACAGGTTATTTACTGCTAATATAAAGTTTTATCATTTTATATTTTTACTAGAGTCCCGGTGCACAAAATTCGTGTACTCAGGGGGTCGCTCAGCCCAGCCTGCACCCTCTCGCAGTCCAGGAGCCATTAGGATAAGCCTTAAGCCGTCAGTCAGATATCCTTAGTGCTGCCTCTCCTGTCTCCACTGCGGTGCTTGCCAGCCATGAGCCCAGCTTCTGGCTGAGTGGCACTCACCCCTGTGGGAGTGCACTGACCACCAGGAGCAGATCCTGCATTGAGCATCTTTCCCTGGTGGTCAGTGTGCATCATAGTGAACCGTTATTGTGACCGGTCGTTTTACTGTTCAGCCGATTTACATATTAGCCTTTTATTATATAGGCTGACAAACTTTTTGTACTTCCTCATTAATTCTGCTGCATTTTTAGAAATAGGTTCTTTCATTTTTCTTTTAAGTATAATATCTTTCACAAATATGATGCTTTTGCCTCTTTTCCAATGTTCCCTCCCCCTCTTTTTCTAATTCTCACCTTTTAATAGCTTATGTTCAACTTCTAGGAACATGATAAACCCACTAATGAACTTATCAGGCATAATGGTTTCATTTCTGATTTCAGTGGGAATACTGCTTGAATTTTAGATATAATTTTGCCTATTAATTTAAGATAGACATTCTTCATGTTAGCCATCTATTATTTTTTAAATTTCTGTTTTGCTAAGAATTTAAATCTGTAATAAATATTGAATTATATAAAAAGCCTTTTAAAACATTCTGAAATTTTTTTCTATTTGACCTTTGAAGTGATAGGTTAATATTATAGTAAGATATCAATGTTAAATTTTATATTTTTTGAAATGTTCTTTTGATACACTGTTTAATTCAATTTGACAATATTTTTGGATTTTATATCTATCTATCTATCTATCTATCTAATCTTCAACCTCCATAAAATTTGGTATCAGATTATTTTAGCTACTTAAAGTGAATATAAAGTCTTTTTATCTTTTCTTGTGCTCTATGCCATTGTCATCAATGATTATTTCATTGAAACTATAAAAAATTTCTTGAAGATTTATTAACATATCCTAGTATTTGTGGTCTTTTCAAAAACCAACTTTTAATTTTAGAAGTTTTAGATTTGCAGAAAAACATCACAGATAACATAGAGTGTTCCCATATTTTTAGCATCATACATTGCAATGGTATATCTGTTATAATGGACAAACGAATAATGATACATTACTATTACCTGAACTCCAATCTTGATTATGATTTTCCAATTTTTACCTAGTGTCTTTTTTCTGCCCCAGGATTCTCTCCTGAATGCCACATTATATTTAGTCATTAAATCTCCTTTATCTCTTCTTGGCTGTGGCAGTTTACTCAGACTTTCCTCATTTTTGATGACTTGTACAGATTTGAAGGGTACATAGTTTCTTGAATGTCCCTTTATTTGGATTTTCCTGAAGTTTTTTTTTTTTTATGATTAGCTGAAAGTGATGGGTTTTAGGGAAGAGGACCAGAGGTACAGTGCATTTCTCATCACATCCTATGAAGGGTATGTACTATCATTATGACATTACTATTGATGTTAACTAGGACCACCTGGCTAGCATTGTGTTAGGTTTCTTTGTTGTAAAGATACTTCACTCCTTCCATTTTTTACTCCTTGGAAGAAATCATTCTGTGAAGCCCTTACTTAAGAAGTAAGGTGTTATATTTCACTTCCTCAGTGGGGGCCAAGGCAGAGGCAGCCGTGACAGCAGGGGCCAAACCCCTTGCATGTATTTAATGCATTAGGCCTCTAGCCTATATGTATAAAAGGCTAGAATGCAAAATGTCTCCTCAGGAGTTTGACCGGGAGACGGGGAGTTCAATCACTCCCTATGATGTGCGCTGACCATCAGGGGGTGGCGAGGGACAAAGGAAGGCCCCAATCATCCCCTATTGCAGGCCAGGTATAGGGACTCTACCTGTGCAAGAATTTTGTGCATAGGGCCTCTAGTTTGTTTATATCAATATGGACTTGTGGATATTGATCTTATACTTTGGGTTATGGTCTAATACTACTTTAGTTACTTTTTTGCTGAAATTGATTCTGTTTTGTACCATTGGGATTGATTTCAGTTGGCTGATTCCTTTTATTGGAGAATGAGATTAGAAGACCAAGATCTGTGTTTTGTGTTTGTGGCCAATATTTTGATGGCAAATATTTTGTAGCTTTTCTCAAGTTGATTTTGATAGTTTAATTTTATTTTGAAAAACCATAATTTTTCAACATTTTATATTTAAACAACATATTCTTGTATGAAGTATTTAAAATTATTTATAAAATGCTATTTCTATATTATTTCTAGCTCTTTAAAAATCAGCCAGTGGAATAATTTAGAAATTCTATTGATTTCTTCTTTTCAGTTCATTAACTTCTGATTTGATATTTACTATTCCTTTCCTCCTACTTTCTTGGGACTTCATTTCTACAACTTTTTAAATTTATAATTTTTTTTAGTAAATGCTTAGTTTACATAAATTTTATTCTTTCTCTTTTAATAGCAAAAGCATTTAGAGAAATAAAATTTGCTTTTAAATATAGCATTGGCCAAAACTGGTTTGGCTCAGTGGTAGAGCGTCAGTCTGCGGACTGAGGAGTCCTGGGTTCGATTCTGGTCAGGGGCATGTATGTTGGTTGCGGGCACATCCCTGGTGGGGGGTGTGCAAGAGGCAGCTGGTCGATGTTTCTCTCTCATCGATGTTTCTAGCTCTCTGTCTCTCTCCCTTCCTCTCTGTAAAAATCAATAAAATATATTTAAAAAAAATAAATATAGCGTTAATTCCATACTTTGATGTTTGACATGCCAAAATCTTAATTAAAATTACAGACATTAGAGAATTTATTTTTGCTCACTCTTTAACCAAGAATTATTTGTGAGGATGTTTTAAAGTCTCTGAACTTGTTTAATTTAAGCTGTTATCAAGGTCTAATTCCTTTCCTATCTTAAGTTCATTTTTTAGTAGCAGTAGTGTGGGTACATGTAAGTAATTAATCTTCTTTTTGTAGAGTCCACAGGATATAGATTACATCAGTGAATTCACATTACATTATTTACATTTCCTGCATCCTTGCTTTTGTATAGTTGATCTGTTTGGCACTGAGTCATGTGTCTTTTTCTTTCCCTTTTTAATCATTTATTTCAATCTCTTTTTCTGTACTAGTCTGAGGATAAACTATTTGTTTCTTAGAGATTTTATGACTTTTTCCTTTTATTATAGATTACCCTTAAATTGATATTATGCTCCTCAGTGTCACATTTAATTTATTTTGTCTTGAATCCTGGTCTGGTGTTAACTGTGTTCTAATTTCTTTTTATTATTATTATTATTTTAAATATATTTTATTGAATTTTTACAGAGAGGAAGGAAGAGAGATAGAGAGCTAGAAGAAACATCAATGAGAGAGAAACATTGATCAGCTGTCTCCTACACACCCCCTACTGGGAATTGCCCACAACCAAACTACATGCCCTTGACTGGAATCGAACCTTGGACCTTTCAGTCTGCAGGCTGACGCTCTATCCACTGAGCCAAACTGGCTTCAGCCTAATTTCTTTTTTATATTTGTTTTCCTAACTGATCTTCATTTTTATTTTTAACTTGTATGCATTATTTTATTATTTTGTCTGTCTTTTGTAAGCAGCACACAGATTGATTTGCTTATTAATCCAATTGAGAGTTTTTGTCCTGTATTAGGTAAGGGGGGTTGCCTGGTTAAATACTAGTATATGGTTGCTAAGAATATGTATAAATTATCTTCCATTTTCTCCTTCTTCTCCTCCTTCTTTTTTAAAAGAGGACACACTCCCACAAAAGAAATGTGGTAGATAAATGCTATTTTTTCAATCCCAACTTCATTGTAAGCCAAAAATCATATTTTCAGCCTCCCTCGGGCCAAGATGCAGGCACATGACCTAGCTTTGCCAATCGGATGTGCCTATGTGACACTGACTCCAAGGAAGGGGGAACTTTATGAACTCTACTTTCTGGTTAGGGTAGCAGCCAGCCTCTTTTACTTGGGCAGCAATAGTGGCAGATGGTCTGGGTCTGAGGCACCTGTGCTCAGTGTCATGGGGTCTACACCCAGTGTAGATATTCAGAGTGGCTATTGTCCTGGCTGCCAAGACCTACTAGTATGCCTGACTCTCTAGCTAGACTCCTGATATCCTTTTACAAATTCTTACCTAAATTAAACTGGTTAGTGGGGGTGGGGGTGGGGGTTCTTACCATTTAGAACCTGGATGCTAGCAGAAGCAAAGAGTTAAAGCTCTTAAAGCTTGTAACACATGGTGTGTAGTCTGAGCAGGGGAGGGCATGGGTCTTTTTGATGATGAATCCCAGTGCCAAGAATTTCAGCTGCCAACATGTATGAGGGTGTGAGTGCCTCTGCTTTGAACACCTGGGAGACAAATTATGGTGCTATTCTTCCTGGATTTTCTGGGTGCATTCATGACTCCCTTGTGAAGCCAAAAACAGAGGCCATCCACTAGTCCTTTAAAAGAGAACACAAAAGCCAAAGGCACATTTACATTTCAAATATTGCATTTAAATCAAGTTGTGTTCAGCCTTTTATTCTCTTAATGCCTCCGGACTTCATTGAAGTTAAGGTACCACCTGGTGAATGAAGGGTGAAGGTCTCCTCAAGGAGGGTCAGGATTGGGGTGAGAGCATTTTCCTGAGGGCAGTCACCCAGGTGCACTAGAGTTGGAAGTGACTGCCCATTTCTGGTTGGTGCAAATGCCTCAGTTCCAGAATAAGGCAGTCTTTCTTTGGAACTATCCATTTTGTTCTGGAAAGAGGGTGGAACATGTGGTGTGTTCTCTGAGAATCTGCTTTAAATCTATTTCCGTGTTTGCTGTAGGTAGAGAAAATTTTCCCAGACATCAACATATGGCTGTGGTGCTGTTGCCAATTTTAGTCTGTTTTTCTCAAATCCATTGCATCACTCCATCTCAGGGGCACCACTGTATTTTGTATTAGTTTCTTATAGTTGTTCTAACAAATGAGCACAAATGTAGTGTTTTAAAATTGTACACATCATTTTACATGACGGTACTATATGTCAGAAGTCTGATGCAGGTCTCACTGGGTTAAAATCCAGGTGTTGGTAAGGTGGCATTTTTTCCCCCCTGTAAATCTTTGCCTTTCTCAGTTCCCAACAGCTGCCCAAATTCCCAGGGTCACAGCCCCTCCTTCCATCTTCATAGCTAGAGACTTTGGGCTTGCCATCTCCTTGATTCTCTCTTCTAATTTCCTCTCTCACCCTTTGTTCTTGAGATTACATTGGGCCTGCTTGGAAGCCCCAGGATAATCTCCTCATTGCAAAGTGAACAGATTAGCAACTTTAATTCCAGCTGCAACCTTAATTCCCCTTTGCCACATGACACAACATATTCAGAGTTTATGTTAAAATCTAGTGATTAGGATGTGCTCATCTTTGGAGGGTTCTTATTCTCCCTCCCACACATGCAATGCTTCATGCAGTTGTGAAACAGAGTGGCCTTGCTGAAGCTGGGAGGAGTTAATTTGGCGTTGGTTAGCATGTGACTATATAAATGTAAAATTTCCTAATTTGATTTTGAAGTGGCACAATTATTTGGTACGAGGCTGTACTCACAGTGGCTCTACCGAGGCTCCTTGCTGCAATGTTGGCTGCTTCAGAGTGGAATTTGTATAAGAGACTTCATCATAGACCTGACTGAGATCTTTTAGGTGTGGAAGGGCCAGAAGTGTCTGCACTTCTCTACGACAGCTCACTTCACATTCAACTTGTTTTCAATTTTAAAATAATTTTGGATTTACAGAAAAATTGTAGAGATAATACAGAGTTCTCGTATAATCTTCACCTAACATCTTCTCTTGGGTGACCATAGTACAATTATCAAAAGTAAGAAACTGACTTTGGTACATTACTACTAGCTAAATTATAGAATCTAGTAGATTTCACTAGTTTTTTTTGTTGTTTTTTTGTTGTTGTTGTTAATATCTTATTCTGTTCTGGAATTGAACCCAGGATCCACACTGCATATCTCTTTAGTTTGTTCAGTATGGGGCAGAGAGGCTTGGTCTTTAAGTATCTTATGTTCTTGACATGATTGAAGATTACTGGTCAGATATTTTATAGAATATCTTTCAATTTGGCATTGTCTGATATTTTCTTGTGATGATTAAAGTTTTGCATTTTGGAGAATAATATCATACCTATAATATCTTTAACCTGATTTGTATGACTATTTAAATGTTTACTTAGTCTTTCCAATGACCTCCCACAAATTACATGCTCCTTTGGCTTAGCTCCCAACCTTTGCCAGTAGTAGGATCTAATTATTCATAATCTTCCCAACTCAGATGACCCCTTCCTCAACTTCATTTCATTGACACATGCACAAGGCTTGGTTGCCACTCAAAACATCATTCCCCAATAAAGTCTCTTACTCTGATACTTCTGTGTTTGCCCTTAGCCTAAACTTGATCTCTTTTCATTATTCTGACTCTGGTCTCAAGTCTTTCCATTTTCTTCCTCCTGCCTCCCCTCCTAAGGTTGTTACAAAGATGACATTAGATGATAAAGGAAGCACATGGTGTGGAGTGTAGCAAGTGATCTCTAGATGTGAGGTAGCAGTGGTAATACCAGTCTTTTTCTGGCGTTACTGGTCTCCTTTTCAGTTCATCCCTTAATTATCTCTCTTCCATGCTGTTATGGTGAAGAATTGACCTTTTTCCCTCCCATTCTCATTTTCCCTGGATGAATGCAACCACCCCTTTATTTCTTGGCAATACTATGCAAAAAATGTTATTCTTGCTAATTGGCCCCACTGAAATCAGAAACAAGTTGTCTTACCTCAGCTGAGATGCAATCCTGTAATGACTCCCCTTTATTTATTTGTAGGCAGCTTTTCATTCTGAATACTTTCTCCTTGTTCAAGCCTCTAAATGGATCTCTTTGCTACATATCCAACCAAAAGGTCAAGTAGCATTTTCAAGTCCTTCCCCTTCTGCTCACAATTTGCCTGGTCCTACATCCTTCCTTTGTCTTGAACAAATGGTCTGTTCTTTGCTCTGAGATGTCCACCTCTACCCAGGTACTCCAACCCTCTGCTACTGTTCTCTAGGACCTAGCTGCAGCAGTGAACACTCTTCCTCAGTCCCTTGTCCTTTTTCTTCCCTTTTCTTCAGACTTGCAACCACAAATATACAAACGTCTCCTCTATTCCAAAGAGATTCTCTAGCCTGCCACCCACCTCCCTTCTCACCCAAGTTCTCAAAAGAATAAACTCATGGCTTGCCTCCAAGTCCTCATTTCCTTTCACTCCTTATATTAAATCTGACTTTGTTCTCTCCATGCCACCAGAACTCTGCAACCCAATTGATTGCTGTATGTAATAAAATTTAAAGTTCTGCTTAGATTGATCGTGGCATCTGTCACACTCACCAGACATTCCTTTCCAAGGCTTGCTCTTCCTCCCACTCTCATGGCAGTCTCAGTTTCTGGTAATTTCTCTTACTGTTGATCCTCTGCTTCTATTGGAAGCTCAAACTCCATGCCTTCCATTTAAATGCTTTCATGGTATGTCTATTAGCTAAACATATGTAGAAATCACTTTTTTTTTTAAATGTGCCAGAGGGATGCTTCTGGAGGAAAAGTGACGGTCATGCCTCCATATGCCTGCAGGGCCAGGATGGACCCTTGGCAAGAGCAGACCATCCTTATGATTGTATTGAATTGTGATATAGTTAGATCCAGGAATCCTCTGTACTTCTGGACCCCATGTCCTTCCTCCATCTTTTCTTGTTTATTCTGAAAAAGGTAATAGGAATGGAGGGCAATGGGATGGGAGTGCCATTTAGATAAGGCGTCCATGGAAAGCCTATAGACAAAGTGACCTTTGAGTGTGGGCCTGAAAAAAAGGGAAGGAATGAACCTTGTGGGTGGATGGGAAGAGTGTTCCAGGCTGAGTTCACAGACCTTGAGGTTGGCACTTGATTGGCACATCCAAGGAATGGGAAGAGGCCAATGTGGCTAGAACATTGTGAGTTAAAGACGGTGGGTTGTAGAAGATGAGGTCTGGAGATGAAATCTGATCACACAGGGCCTTCAGTCTGGTAAAAGGACTGCAAGTAAAATGGGAGGCTTGTGTGTGTGTGTGTGTGTGTGTGCGTGTGCGTCTGTGTGTCATGATTGTATCTCTTGTATCTCTATTTAGTAGAGTTTTTGCCAGATAGGGACATTTGGTAAGTCCCAAATGAAATTTTGAGATTGATTTGCATTTTCTCAATTATTGATGAAGAGTGGATTTGCTTATTACAAAATGGAATATGTTTTTGTTTTTTGTTTGTTTGTTTTTGTGTAGGCATTGAGAATCTGAGATTATCTTTGCCACTGGAATGTGTTTGTTGCCTTGAAGGCTGGTCCTGAGTGACAAGCTATAGAGAGACGCAGACCCCATGTGCTCACACAAAGAATTCGTAGGCTGTTCCCACTGTGATGTTCCAAGGTCAGTGGACGTAGTACTGAGCCATGCTTCCACTAGGCTCAGTTCTTTACTTTGAGATCATCCCACCGACCCCTAAAAAATAAAGATTGAGAAGAAAGTGAGACTAATAGTGTGTTGAAGACAATATAAGATTGCCCTTCTCTCCAAGGGGATGAATCCCATGTTGGCTTTGCTCCAGATCTGAGACTAATGTAGCACAGTCCCCAAGCACAGCTCGCCTTTCCAGGCTCTGGCAGGTTTGGGCATGTGACTGACTGAGCAGATGTTGTATGCTTTAATCCTTTCAGACCAGAGGGGCAGATGGTGCCATGAAATACCAGAGGCCTGGCTTCTAGGCCCACCTGGGCCTTGAAAGCAGCCCCTGCAGGGAGGGGCGGCTGAGTTTGCACACAAAAGCAGAACTGCATGGGCTGGTAGCAGATGAGTCCCTGAGTCCCACAGAGAGCCATTAAGCAGTTGCCTTATATGGTCTTGGGTCCATTAAGGTTGAATAATGGCAATTAGTGTGGAAGTAAATTAGAACAACAGCAAAGGGGTTGATTATGAAGCAAATGAAAATGCTAAAAAGGCAAGCCTTTTATCTAAGGGTCTCAAAAAATTCTACCCTTTAATTATCTTCTCTCCCAGAGGCAGGAAAGTGAGGCCTCATTGGCAAGCACCTAAAAGCCACACAGAGTAGGAGGGAAACCTCTGGTCTGGACAGGGAGCATGTGGAGGGCCTGGGCTGTACATTCTGGTGGAAGGCTGCCATGGTGACTCGGAAGTGAATTCTGGAGTCAGGCTGACTTTTACCATGAGTTCAGTTTCAGCGTGAAATCACCAGAAATAGAACCTGTAAGTGACTGGGTTTCAGAAATTCCCACAAGAAGTTAAAGGAAGGATTAGGGCACTGCTATTCCTTAACATCCTTTTCTCTGGGTCCCTCTGCCATGCCCTGCACAAGCAGGAAGAGTCACTGTGGACTCTCATGCAAATCACCTTCATGAGTAGTTTCCCCACTTCTGTTCCTATTAACTCCTATCTCTCTATTATCCACTCCTTTGTCAGTCAGCGTGTAATTTCCCAAGGTGGCCATTGGCTGAATTAAGAATAACTTATCTAAATAGGTGAGTGAATAAGAATCCCCTCCCACCCCATTTAGGCAACATGTAGTTGTATGACTTTTGACAAGAAGTTCACTCCACATGAAAGATTTTAATGTTTGCCATTTCAGCTCTATTGTAGACAGGATTTTAGTAGGCATTTTAAATCAGTGTATCCTAATTCACAGAATCCCTGTAATGAAGAAGGTGATCAGGGGGTCTCTGAATTATTTTACAGGTGTTTCCAATGACTGAAACACATTTGCTTGAACAAGAGGCATTAACATGTAAAGTTTCATTGTTGACTAGAATTAGAGCAGTTGGATGGGATTAAAGTGGTTTTTCCATGTAGATTGGAGATTTGATATTTATCTATGATCAATACAAATGACAAATAAATTTTCACTAATAAAGTTTTGATAAAAGACTTTTTATAAACTGGAGGGTTTGTGGTTCCCTAGATGGTGAGAAAGCTGAGACCCTGATGGGAAAAACCCCTCTGCACAGAGCCAGCCTGAGATATTCCCAAAAATCTTTTTAGAAAAAACTTCTCACTCCATGGACTCTTTATCCTTCCAAAGACTTCATTTTGAAGTTGCAATGCATAGCTAGAGATGGAAACATTGGCAAAAGCCTAGAAAATTGGAAGTAACAGCTAGCAGTTCATTAATTAAGGTCCTTCCCACTTCAATTATCAACTGTTTTCATGTGCCTTTTTCAGAGCTTTTATGGTTCATTACTCTTATTAGTCCTCTCGGCAAGAAGCAGTGTTTTGAATTTACAAAGTATGTCTCAATGGCAGGCATTTTTCATCTTTAGCAGACGTTTTAGTCTCATTAACATTTGAGAATCATCGACAGGTCTCTTCAAGGTCCAAACTATTATTTATGCTAAAATTGATCAGTGTTCCAACATCAAAGGGCAAATAGCCACACATCTAATTGATTTAAGGTTGTTTTCTAGAGCTTAGCTTGTCTCACATCCTGACATGGAAGCCTCTTTACCAAAGAGTCCCAGAGACAGTGGTCCATGCTGGTCTCAGTGGGCAGGGTGTGAATACAGAAAGACACTTCCTGCTGACTCCTCATGGATCTCAGATTCAAATCTAGTAATTTTCTTCCTGCATATGATCTTTAAACCAATCTACATTATGTTACAGTAAATTATTTTAGTTTGACACTTTAGTCATTAACATCCCTTGATTTCCTGCCTGAAATAGGAACCAGTTGAGAAATCAAATAAGTGTCAGGCTGCTGGGGAACCAACCTTTATTTATTTATTTTTTAAAATATATTTTATTGATTTTTTTACAGAGAGGAAGAGAGAGGATAGAAAGTCAGAAACATCGATGAGAGGGAAACATCAATCAGATGCCTGCTGCACATCCCCCACAGGGGATGTACCCGCAACCAAGGTACATGCCCTTGACTGGAATCGAATCCAGGACCCTTCAGTCCGCAGGCCGATGCTCTATCCACTGAGCCAAACCAGTTCTGGCAAGGAACCAACTTTTATTATCAACAACCTTTAGTGTGTGTGTGTGTGTGTGTGTGTTTTAAATTCTAAATGTCATTAGGTCTGTGAGCAGGTAGAATTCTACTTATGCGCACACCCAAAGACTAAGTGCTCCTCTCTGGGAAAACCTCCCTCCAGCATGGTAGAGAACAGACCACCAGATTATGTCCTCTGTGCCATGAAAGCAGAGAAAAGGGGGCTTCTCAGGTTGGTCCAGTTTCTTCTCTCAGAGTCCCCAATAAGAGAAGCCATCCTACTTCCCCTGGGGTGCAATGTGTAAGGGGGGGATGTGGAGCTCCCTCTGTATGTAAACACAAGGTCAAGGATCAAGGCCTTCCTGGCAGTCTCTGAGGGGATTTACGGACCAGCCAGTTATTGTGTTTTTTTAAAAAAGCATTTTTGGAAGCTTTTGTTTATAAACTCAGATTTCAATCAAAGTTGAACTGGTCTAGTCCATAGGCCTTCTAATATTGAAACATTTTAATCTTTCTTGTTTCCCTGTAGGCCCTGTGGATACATTTCATTCTTTACCAGGGACACAACAAAATACAGCAGAGTGTATTGGTCAGGTTTTGCTATGATAATTTTGTGTTTCAAACAACCCCCCAAATCATGCTTCTAAGAGCACATACTTTTTCTTGCTTAAGGATCTGTGGGTTGCCCAGAACTCCCAGGGCTTGACTGTATTGGGCCCTAGATTACCTAATGTTGAGTTCAGGTCTCCCCTGTGTGATTTCTCATTCTGGACCAGTGACCACTGACATATTTTTTTCCCCTCCTGGTGGAAAACAGGAGGATATCAAGAACTGAGCAAAGTTATGCAGTGGCATCTGAACCTTCCACTTGCATCATGCCTGCTCAGATTTCATCAACCAAAGCAACTCGAGTGTCCATGCCCAATGTCATGAAGAGGGGAATGGAGGAAGAATATTTGCCGAACAATACAATCTGCGGGAACAAAGGTGGAAAGGAAGTCAGTGAGGACCATGTTTAGTGACCACTTCCTTGTTATAGTGTTTCCTCTCTTGTTTTGAAAGCAGGTAGAACTGGGTTTGAATTCTGGCTGCAGACCTAACCTCTGGATAAGGTAATTTTTGAGCTGTGACTGAGAGAAACAGCACAAAAAAAGCAGGCACCGGGAGAGAGGGAGAGGGAGCCTGGCACAGGAGAGGCGCTGCTGGCTTTCTAATTAATGAAAGCTGAGAGTATATTACTAAACTGAAGTCTGTGAGGCTTATCTCTGGGGAAATGAGCTAATGTCGTCTGGCTGAGCTGCTTCCCTACCTTCTAGCTCAGTGCAAAGCCAGAGCTTTGAAAGCCTCATGGGAGGAAGGGCGCATGTACCAGAGAAGTGTCCTCTGCCTCCCTCACATCCGTGTTGACAGATGCAGGGACTTTTGTGAGAAGTAGGACAGAGGCGAATTTAGTAGCTCAGAGGGGATGTGCTCTGAGTTGTTAACTGAAGGGCATCCAAGGGCTTGGACTTCAGAAATATAAGTAATGGTGTTTCACTGTTATGCAGATTAAATGGATACACTCCTGCACCCCGTCAAGGGTCAACCCACTAGATATGAGGGTCGACCCTCTTGTGATGATAGGAAATGTGGGGCGAGGTGAGCAGCTTTGTAAGGTGCCCACAGGCAAAAGTGGCATCTCCAGGTAAGGCACCCAGAAGATGAAAATGAAACCGCTCTCATGAATGGACCCCAAGGACCATTAAGTGCTTTCCCCTCAAACACAGAGCATGATCTGGAGTAAAGCTAAGCAAAGACATATATTCATACTTTAAAACAGATAAGAGGTTAAGCATGCAATTGTTTGTGATGGACGCAACACAGAATAAACCAGTGAAAAATCTCAGCAGGCACCTTTGAAATAGTATATATATGGGAGCTTTCTTTAATTGTGTTGAAATACACATATGTATATGTAATAAAATACATATATTTACGTGTAATAAAATAAATAACAATAGATAACATGTACTATACATCATTATAATATGACATTATGTTGATGTAATATTATATATCTTTAAAAGATATATGAAAAATATATCGTTACAAGGTAAATCCTAGTGGATTTAAAGGACCTGAAGCAAATCATAGACGTTTCCAGAACCTTTGGGTAGAGGCAGGGTCTGTCATGCAACCTAACAGCACAGAGGAGTGGACAGAACTTCAAGCATTCCCCCCTTCCAGTCCCATGTTCTCCTCTTGTTAGTCTGGTGACCTTGAACAACTTACATAACTGTGCCCATTACTTTTGAGAGTGAAGTCGGAAAGCCCCAGTGGGTTGTCCACAGGAAGCCTATACAACTGTGCCTGCTACAAGGTCAGCTTCCCAGAATGTTAGCTGCTGAAGCCATATTTGTACCAGTTCTGGGAACCTGTCTGCACACTTAAAAACAAGGCTGTCCATGAAATCCATTTATTTAAAATATATCTCTGCTTTATAACCTGGCTGAAAACACATTATTGCATTTAGATTTTGAGATAGATATACATTGAAAAAGGCATTGTCTGACTGCTTATAAGTGAACTAGAATCCAGGTGCATGAATTCATGCACTGGGGGACTAGAGGGACTATGGTTGAAGGTTGGCTGAGGGGGAGGGTCTGTGAGAGGTTGGCCACTGCCCCTGAGAAGGGAGCTGGCCCTTGCCGCCCCCTCCCCCCAGTTCCCTGTCCCAGCCCAGGCCCAAAGGTCCAGTGGGGTCAGGAGAGATGGTGACAGTTGCTGGGCCGGGTGTGGAGGAATGGATGCCACAGACACTGCCACCTCTGTGCCCACCATTGGGTGATTCCCCGCTTCCTCCTCACCTCCTTTCTTCATCACTGTGTTGCTACCACAGCAGGCAGGCAGCCTCTAGTGAAGGGAGAGGATGGGAGAGAGACCCTTGTGTTGAGGGCTGACTTTCAATAGATTGTAGGGAGGGAGCTGTTCTGCTATGTACAAAACCCCAACCCAGAAGCAGGTCTGTACAAATGATTTAGCACTAAGGGACGATGGAGGCTGGCTGTGGGAGCACACTGACCACCAGTGGAAAAGCTCTTGCATTGAGTGTCTGCCCCCTAGTGGTCAGTGCACATCATAGTGACAGGTTGACTGGTTGTTCTGGTCATTCTGGTCGTTTGGTCCTAATGGTTGCTTAGGCTTTTATATCTATAGATGGGATATACTATTAGTTAGCAAGTTGGAGAATTACTATATATATTTAAAAAGAAATATCCTGGGTCCATTTTAGTAGAATCAGATAAAACAATGTCAGGAAATAAAATGTTGAGAATTGACATGACTGTTTTTGGAATGGAGGAATCATCACTGAACAGAGTAAGCTTTAGCTAAAAGCAAGCATATTTATAGATGCTTCTTCTTCCTGATGCTGAGGGTTATGTGATTATTTTGAGGTTAGAGAATAGATTATCAATTGAACTGGAAAGAAAATTCAATGTAATTTAATAGGCTCAAGTCTTGCTCCTGATTTTCTTTCTCTTTTTTTGTTGTAAAAAATTACTATATGCAGCTGGCTTTATAACCATCTGTTTGGGACAGTTTGTCAGCAGAATGCTAATTAAGGGGGGAAAGGTTTTGTCATCTTAAGGAATGCTGACAGCTCTTACAATTCTCAGGGGAAGAAAACCTCATGAGAAGACTTTTTTTTTTATTGCTGTTTTTGTGATGTCTAAGTTATTCTCTTTTCCATGTGCAAGCTGGATATTTACTTGCTTATTCTTGAAAAGGATGCACATATTTCTCAGAAAGGAGCAACTCATTCTAAGAGTTTTCTTTTTTAACTAGGGGCCGGCTGCAGGAAGATTCCTGCAAGAACAGGGCTTTGGGCAGACTCCCCGCCACCCTCCTCCCCCGTGCTTTCCCTCCCACCCCCACCCCCCACCCTGCCCACCCTGCCCCATCTGCTACAGTCGCCCCCATGTGGAAACCTACCACAAGATGGCTAGCAGGGGAGGGCAATTGGGAGGAACCAGGTCTATAAGGGAGGGTAGTTGGGGGTGATCAAACCTTCAGGGGAGGGCAGTTATGGATGAGCAGGCCAGCAGAGGAGGGAAGTTGTACAATATATATAGAGTTTGGTACTCTTTACAATTTCAGGCATCCACTGGGGTCTTGGTACTCCCCTTTCCCCCCATGGATAGGGGAGTTTACTGCAACTTTAGTGGACTAGATGTGTATGATTTGCCATCATAACCATTTTTAAATGTACAATTCAGTGGCATAAGTTCCATTCTCAATGTTGTGCAACCATCACTATCTATTACTGACACCTTGTAATCACCCCAACTATGGCCTGTTTTTGCACCATGATCAGTACATGGGGCCTCCTCTGAGCATTTTCAGTGGAGAAGGACCATCTCAGAAGCAGAAGATGAGGCCTTTGTCCTGAGACAGTGTGATACTGAGAGATGGACAGGGCGAGCCTGAGCAAGGTCAGCATTGCGAGTCCCTAGGGGGCAATAGTAGAGTCTCTCTGCTAATTTTTAAGAAAATCAAGTCAGCTTTTTAACCTAGAGTAACCTAATTTTCATTTTCTGTGCCTTCTCTCCCCCACCAAACAAAGCAAAACACAGCTTTCCTTTGTCGGTTTGGCAAATGGGAGTCAGAGAGCTAAGAAGTGTTGTCAGCTTCCTTTCCAGTTGTACCCCTAGAAGTTTCCGCAGTCCTTTAAGCGACCAGGGAGGAAGTCCCTGCCTCAGCATCGTGTACAAGTCACGGTGACAGAGAGGAGGCTAAAAGAAGAGGCCTTGCTCTTTAAGGCCGGTTGTTTGCTTTTCATCCAAACGTGGTTAAATTATAACCTACCCCTTCCTCGGGGAAGCTGTGAAGTTTCTAACAGAAATTGTAGGAGACCATCTGCTTCTATTTCATCAGTAAACAAACCGATTAAAAGCGCATCTCTCTCCTCAGGCCTCTAGAATTGGAAATGAACACTGAATAAGTCCAAATTAAAATTATTTAAAAAATAATTTGACCTTATTTGGCCAAACATTTGGCCTATTTGAATTCACTTAAAAATAAAAAAATAAAAAGGCTTCATGATTATTAGACTTAATTGATGTTCAACTTTGATAAGCTCATTTGATGCTAATTAAAATAGAGCCCATAATATCTCTTGCTAGTAGTCTTTTCTTCCCAGAAATCATTTACCATTTATAAATGTTATTAATATTTAGTTAGTGCTAATTGCTTAACCCAATCTTGGAAATCTGATTAAAATAAATGCCTTTAAAAAGAAAAAGCTAAGAGAGATATTGTCTGCTCCCAGAGAACTGACCTTCTGGGCTCTTGACATCAACACGGGTAAACATCTGTAGCATGGCTTCAGGCTGGAGCTTGTCAACCAGGTGCACAGTCTGCAGAAGAGATGTTCACGAGCAGCTGTTGCCATGGCGCCACATTTGAAATAACCTATGAACACTTAGATTCACTTCAGAGTCATAAACTCTAAAGAGAGGATGCATGTAAAATTATGATGCTGTATTGTTTGGCTTCTGTTGTTATTTTCCCATCTTTTTCCGTGTATCACTAGGATGGAGGTATAGAGAAGGTATTTTGAGCTCAAGGATTTAGAAAACATATTGATAGCATTACAAGACAGTGGAAGAACAAGGGACAAAGGACATGGTAGACCCTTGGGATGGGGAAGGAGAAAGTTGGTGCACAGGTGGAGCTGTCCTCCACAGATGGTCCCATGGTGGTGTCAGTCCTCATAGCAATCCCCAGACACCACTACACCACCCCTTATGAACAAAGACCACCATGTTGGGCAAAGGCCAAATTATTTAAAAAATAATTTTAATTTTGACTTATTCAGTGTTCCTTTCCAATTCTAGAGGCCCATTGGGGAGAAATACACTTTTAATGAGCTTGTTTACTGAAGAAATAGAAGCAGATGGTCCGGGATCCTTCTCTGGATGAGTCTTAGTCGTGAGCTGTGCTGTCTGTCACTTGCCTCAGGTGATGAGGAAAAGGGAAGGACTCAGTGAGCAGGTATCTAGGGCAACAGCAGTGCAGAGACACAAAAACCTGAAACAGATGTTTTCTTTGAAGAATACAATACTTGGAATTTAAAAAAAATCAATGAGATCTTTATCACAGAAGGAATCTGTCAGAGTTGGTATTTTTTTAGCTCATGGTTTAGTATTATTTTTATCACCACATGTGTTAGTCAAAATAAAAATAGTATTAAACCATGAGCTAAAGAAAACCAAGACCAATCACCATCATGACATGCTTTGGGCTCTGCAGGTAGTTATCTGGTGCTAGAAGGAACGAGGTGCCAGCTGCCCCTCAGGCTTTGTGAAGTGTGGTGTTTTGGATGCAGTGGTATAGCTGCTAAATCTGCCAACATGGCCAATCAGCTGGCCCAGAGAGGTTCTCCTTGCCCGTCCGTCCTCAGCGGTAATGAGGCATGTTGCCAGCACCACTCTGTTATATGATCAATCACATCACAGGAGTATCCTGAGAGTCGTACTGGGCCCCTGTCAGAGGCTGTGGGGGCCTGGTGGAAGGGCTTGTCCATGCTGTAACTCCATACACATTGGTGATCTGAAAACAAACACAGCATCAGGGGACAGTGCAAGGGAGATGACTGAGGATGTGGGGTCTGGATGGATGCCACTGCCTGGGCCTTTTGTGAGCTCACTTTGCACCAACATTGGAAGTAGGAGGTGCAGGAGAGCAGAGAGGAGAGCTGCTGATGGGAGACAAGGAGCCTCCCAGGTTTCCCTAGAAGACTGGAAGGAGCAGAGCCTTAGATTCATTAGTTCCACTAGGGAGTGTTATTCTGTGATTATTTCCATCCCTGGACCATATCCTGCCTTGAAGGCCTGGGCACCTCTGTCATGTACAAAAGTGTTTCTCAAAGCTGAGGCCCTCTAGTTCTTGTCACATTTTGTAATATTTCTGGTGTGTGTATGTGTGTGTGTGTGTGTGTGTGTGTGTGTGTGTGTGTGTTTGTGTGTGTGTGTAGATATGCACTGAATCTTTCAAAACACCAAAATAAGGTACTCTCAATATCTTTATTGATCCCATTGTAGTTTTCAGATTCTCCCAACTATGGCACACATTGCACCTGAAATGGAATTTTTAGGCAGGCAGTCATAATACCAGGCCTTTGTTAGCTGGTGAGAGACAGTTGCTAGAGAAGAACAAACATATTTTGCTACTGAAGTCAAGTTGCAGCAAGTTGGCTTGGTGGCTGGAAACATTTGAGCATATTTTTGTGTGGGGGCAGTGAGTGGTTCTGGGGGTGGGGGTGAACTAGGGGAGTTAATAATTGACAATAAATTATGCACACAAGTCTGAGCACTTTGAGGTAGAACTAGTACGTTAACTTCTTCCCAAAGCCTTGAAGGAAGAAGGTGGAATAGAAATGAGTAAGCAAAGATACTTACCTTCCCAGGAAGGCTTTCCAGCTGTTAAAGAATACAGTTAACATAGGACATTAAAGAAATAGAAAATTAACATTTCATAGCTGTAGTGACAGATGTAATTGATTTAGTTTCTTTCAACACAAATACTTGAATTCAATGAGAACTGAATAGTTTCTGAGTTTAAAACCAGGAGATGATTCCCAAGTGTAACAGTCATCTTTCCTGTCCCCTTCAATTCTGTCCCTTTGTCTCCCATGGGGTGTGTCCAAGATGCTGCCACAGGCTCATGGGAACTGGTCATTATGAGTGCTGGGAGATTTGTTCCTGCCATGTGCTAAGCTGTGCTATCTTGGCTCTCAGGCTCTCATTTAATTTCTGTGCCTGGTCCTTGCCCCCTGACCAGGATGGTATCTCAGTGGCATGCTGGGTAGCCTGGTAGGTGATGTAGCAACACCCTGAGTGGCCCTTCTCTGAAATGATCCAGTACCAACCCCATGTATCCTGGCCTTTAGAACTCATGAACCACACTAGGTCCTTCCTGGAATGAGCCAGGGGGCAAGTCCTGGAAGCTCAAGACAGCTGGAGATGGTGACTCAGCACTTTTGTCTGTCCTGGATTCTGCAGAGATCACCCTCCATCTCAGGGAGGCATCTTTCTCTGTGCTAGGCGGAGGACCATCCTGGCAAGCACAGCAATGGGGATGTTTCTGGCATTTCTCCAGGCAGCTTCACAGGCAGGCTTCGGAGGAAATGCAGCAATGCTCTCTGAGCAATTTCAGCAAAGCCTGCCCCAGAGATGCTGCTTTTCGTATGACAAAACCTACCGTATTTTCCTGCGTATAAGTCAACCCCCTAATTTTACAGTTAAAACATAGGTTTAGGCCTATATTTGCTGAATAAAACTACCCCCCACTTCAAAGAAAAGACTTACTTTGCTGTCAAGATCTGCAGGTAATTTTTGTGCAATTTTGTCCTTTTGCCCCCTATTTTCGGTTGACTTTTTTCGTTTCAAAGGTCGTTTTATACACCGGAAAATACATGAAAGTTCTGCAGCAGCAGCAGTGGGAGGATCAGATTCCACTGCCGAGGAGCTGTCACCTTTGCTGTCTGGGGCAATGGCCTCTCCACGTCCTTGCCTCTCACCTTCTGGGAGACATGCAGACCCTGCACTGGGGGCGGGTGGGACCTGTCTCCTCCAGACCATTTCCAACTTGTCTCATTCTCTGCCCTCCTCAGGTTCTCTCTATGAAAAGATTTAAGACTCCTGCCTATTAAAGAGATATTCCTTCAAAACCAGCTATCTCCTCAGGAACAAAATTTTCCCTCTGCCTCAAATACCACTTCTGCTTCCATGCCAGTTTTCTTTCCTGTAGGAATTCTCATTCTCTTCACAGTTTCACACATATTTATTTTACAGACTGTCTCTCAGATTATGTGTGGCTGTATCCCAGCGGGAAGTGCAGGGCCTGGTACATGCTGTGTGTCTTTAAATAAGTGTTCAGATGAACCAAATCATTGCCTTCACATCGGAAAGGCTCCCACTGTGCGTAACGCCTGCACAGTCTACCACACAGAGAAGTCTGGAACCATCTCTTATTGTGACCTGGATTTCCATATAGTTGAGGTTTTGCTATGTTTGTACCTTTTTGGCTCTGAAAAATATCAAACGGAGACACTTTTAAATACCTGTGAATCCAACTGAGTCTCCTCTGTGAATTAGAAGGTACGTGGCTCCTCCCCAGCTCTGGCACCATGTGGATATCAGAGAGAGAACTCACTTGGGCACTTCCAAAGATGCCGTCACTACACTTGTTAGGTAGGTAGGAGTGCACACTTAATATTGTGATGGAAGATTAGACTCTCTTGAGGAGACTTCAAAATCATCAGCTGTGAGCAGGTCACCCAGTAGAGCCTGGGAAAGGCAGTAAGGGCAGGACCAATGTGAAGGCAGCTGGCTTTCCCATGTAACCACCCCTTGGGGGAGACAGACTGGCAGGTGCTGTACCGGGTACCTGCCTGCCAAGTCTGGGGCTCAGGGTACATTTGTCTGGTCCCCCCTACCCCAAAGCAAAGTCATGCTGAATCCAGTACAAACGCTAGGTGCTGCCTGCCTCCCACTTGCTCTCTTTTGGTCACAAGAATGCTCAGGCTGCAGACGTTCCTATGGGTGGGAGGTGACACCTTGCAAATTCCCTAATAGGTACTTCTGGATGTTTGCCAAGCAATTTCAGGTTTATAGGATTCTGCTAAGCAAGTAGCTGATTCTGTTAGGTCCAGAGAAATGTTTTTCTAGTAATTTCCAACTCACCAACCTCACAAACTAAATATAGGAAAGCCATAGTGCTAGGGACCCCTGTGGGCACTTCCCTTGTGTGACTTAGTCTCTGCTCTCTCCTGCAGACCTTAGAAATCCTCAGCGTGGTTTTGAGAACCTTGCTCCTCAGGAAGCTTGCTTGGGGGTCTGGGAGCTGAATCCTTGTCACACAATTGCATGTCTTCCAGTCTCTGGGAGAAATTGAGCACATGCAATCTTTCTCCATCTTTTCCACTGAATTTTAAATTTTGTTAGATGTATCCTTTCTTTTCTTTTCTTCTTTTTCTTAAGTGACAAGCAAAAGGGAGTGATTCAGGAGGCCCATGAAAAATGTCTTTCAATCTAAGTTGTTCAAAAACAGAAACGAGTTTGAAATATATGGGTTTACAGAAAAGGTTTTATAACAATAAAGAAAATAGACCCTTTAGGCCCGGGAATTGATGAAAACTGGGCTGTCCACTAAGAACTGGGTAGAGGAGAGGTCTGCAGCAAGCACACCGCCATGCTCTCCAGTTGCACTAATATACTTGCAGCATTTTTTATTTTGATGTAGTCCCATTTATTTATTTTCTCTTTAGCTTCTATGTTTTCAGAGTGATTGTGTGCAGAGCAGCACCGGGCACTGCCGTGGTTTGGGATTACCCCATTTTGTGGTTCAATGCTTGGGCCTTCAGTGTGTCTGTGGTATTTTTTAAAAAGTACTTCATGACATTATGGAATTTATTCTGATCCCCAAGAAGATAAGGCTGATGGGGTGAGGAAAAGATTCACAGTGAAGGGTCCTCTGTACAACCAACCTTTGTACAACCAACCTTTGCTGGGCTTCCTTTAACATTTGCTGAGAGATTCTCAGGAATCCAACATTCTTATGTCTCCCTCATGGGTAATATTCACCACATACATTCTTCCAATTTCTAATAAATGCATATTGTTCAATCCAACTTAAAGAATTCAAAGTTCATTGGAAGAATTTGGGTCCAGGCTGATGTGCACAGGATGCACAAGACACGGCTGCCCAAGTGATTGGTGGATCTCAAGCATGTTCATGTCCTAAAGGCTGCAGCCTCTCCAAGGGGCTGCTGGGAGCAGGCAGTAAGTGGCGAGCAGATAGCAAAAGGGTGTCACTCTCTTGAGTGCTTTTGTTTAATCAGGCACTTTCTGAGCAGACTTTGCTGTGAGGAATGGTGTTCTCCATTGAGTTGATTTCAGGGCCCATTCCAGAGTCTAACAGTATGGAACTAACTTAAGATTCCTATTAAGGGGAACCAGCACATATGCTTTTGAATCTGTTAATTCACTTTCTTTCCTCAGTTAGTACCTAGCACTCTGGGTTCTCCAACAATGGTTTCCCTAAGGGGATTGAACCATCTTTAGTACCTTCCCTCCATTGTACCAAAGACGAATCACTTCCCTCCAACCTCTCCTCCCTGTTTCTTTTGGCTCTGCCTCTCTCAGACTTTCTGTGGAAATGAGCCCTCTCACTTGAAATTTCCCACCTTGAAAGGGCCCTAGTCAATGAATTAGCTACACTTTTCAAGGAGTTTTATTGCTTATTGACACTCAAGTGAGAAAACATGTGTTATTTTTGACATAGGAAATGAGAGAAACTCTCAAGTACTTTTTAAAATTAAATCATTTAGTGAGGCCCTTAAGGTCATTTCCAGTTTGGATGATTATGAATTAAGCCACGGTAAACATTCATATACAGGTTTTGTTGGGAACTTTAGCTGATGAATGGATAAGTAAACTGTGGTATATCCACAAAATGGAATACCTCTCAGCAATTTCTTTACAAATTAATCACTGATACATGCAATCCCATGGGTGAATCTCAAGTGCATTATGCAAAATGAAAGAAAGTGACCTCAAAAGACTATATACTGTGTAACTCAACTTTTCATTTACATGCCAGGAAAGGCAAAACTGTAAGGGCATGCAATCACACCATTTATTGTCAGGAGTGATGGTGGGTGGAGGGGAAAGTGGAAGGAGAAAACTTTAGGGTGACAGGACTGTCCTATATTTTAATTGTGGTGGAGATTTCACAGCCGAGTTTGTAGAGCTGACAAAACGAAAGCACTTTTCTAATAGTCACACATTTCAAGTGAGATAAATAACAATCAACAGAAGAATATAGCATCAAAGTAAAATCCTAAATCAGTTTGAGAATGGTGTTTTTAAGACAACTGATTTTTTATAATCACCAACAGGATAAGAAGTTTAAAGGACTAATGTGGGTGCAGTATTCTTAGAAATTCATGAGTCTGGCTTACTTGCCAAGACACCAAGTGGCTTGAGGGGAATTTATACTCTGATTAGTGTAAGACTCTAAAAGATAAATCTGTAACAGCTGCAGAGAAGCAACAGAATTAATGGCTGGCCATCTGGCTTGGTTTTATTAACCGATTTGTTCCAACTGTGCTTGTTGGCTTTGGTAGATAGGGCAGATGAAGATGAACTAGCTGCGTGAAATTTTTGAAAGACTTCCGAGATTTTCTCCTCTCATTTCTTAAAATTCTTTGTCTAAGACTATAGTGTTGTGTAAGGTGTTTATTTAACAAACATTGGTCCCTCATTATGTACCAGGCACTGCTGACCACCAAGCAGGAAAAGCATGAGAAAGGCACAATGCATGTGTCCAAGGGTCTCTACAAGATGAGATTACTCTTGTTTGGGTATTGGTCATGCTCCATGCTGCCTCTTTCTTTGTTTCCAAATCCTTTTCCATGTATGGCAAATTTTGTGAGCGCTAAACAAAAATTCTTTCTGGGACATGAATAGGGTTTTATTTTTAATGTTCTTTCTCTCTTCCCTCTTTTCTTCCTTTTTTCCTTCCTCATTTCTTTCTTCTTTCCTTTCCTTTCCTTTCCTTTCCTTTCCTTTCCTTTCCTTTCCTTTCCTTTCCTTTCCTTTCCTTTCCTTTCCTTTCCTTTCCTTTCCTTTCCTTTCCTTTCCTTTCCTTTCCTTTCCTTTCCTTTCTCTTCTCTCCTTTCTTTTTCTCTCTTTTCTTCCTCTTTTCTCTCTCTCCCTCCTTCCCTCCCTCCCTCCCCTGCTCCTTCCTTTCTTCCTTCCTTCCTTCCTTCCTTCCTTCCTTCCTTCCTTCCTTCCTTCCTTCCTTCCAGATGTATTCCTATAATGGTTCCTTCTATGATAAAATATTTTAGGAAAAAGTACCTAGGTCTGAGGCAGCAGAAAGCACCGTGGTACTCTTCAGATTCCCCATCCTGTACCCTGAATTGCTTGGCTGGCAAGCAGGGAGTTGCAGGTGAAGATTCAGGAAGAGGAAATCAACCAGTTATCAAGATAAGGAGAAAGGCAAGGAGACAAAATAGACTACACATGCCACTGTTCTCACATAATTTTAAAACTCTTCCTTAATCAGGCCTTTGAGATCTGATATTTAACTTCAAGTGATGTCCATAAGCACCCCATCCCATTCTCAGCTATAACTGGAGGCCAGGTAGCCAGCAGGTGGAAAGCAGGATGAATGAAAAAAGGTCAGACTAACATTAAGAGCTACTGGATAGGGGGAGGGGGGGTAAGCATCATGGGTTGGGCAGTGTGAACAGCATGCAGGGTCATGGAGTTTGGACATTGTGGGAGGGGTATGATAGGAGAAGTTCTTGATTTGTATTTGGAAGAATCAGACTGAGTCTTACCTCTTTCACTTACCATAAGTCTTATTGGGCAAGTAAAAGGAATTGGAGATGACACAGCCATATGGGGCTGGCCTCCAACAGTTAACTTACCATCAAGGACACTGGACTTGAGAGACTAATTCTGAAGGGCCTTTCATTTATTTAGGAAAAGCGTGATTGTAGTTCTTCCTGCTTTAACTGTTGGGCTCCTATGTACTGGTGTGATCTAGAAGAATTAAGGTGGTGCTTACAGGCTTTATCTCTAGGAGACTGTAGATCAGATTTGGAGTTTTATCTGGACTTCTACAACTGTTTTTTTTCCGTTTTTTTTTTCTTTTTCTCTTGAGAAGATGGACACAATGAAGAAAGGTAGGACAAAGACAGGGAGATATCATTAATGAAACAAGTATTTTCTTTGGCTTCTATTATCTATAGGGGACAGAATAGTGGGGAAGACATGGGCTTCAACAAATGAAGGATGGTGGCTAAATGAGGAAACCAGTAGGTAAGCAGGGAGTTGCAGGTGGAGATCCATGGCATGAAGAATGTGGTAGCTGAGGATTTCCTTTTCTCTACCTTTAATGCTGTGCTTTGTTCATTTCCTAAGGGACATTAATTTGTATAACAATAACAATGACTACCATCATTGTCATTCTTAACGTGTACCTAGCACTGTATGTACATTTGCCCTTTTACTCCTCACATAATGATATAAGGCAGGTAACATCATTATTCCCATTAGGAAATGAACACATTAGCTAACTTGGACCATGCTACTAGTGACAAACTAAGCAGGAATTTAAATCCAAGCTTGTCACCATAGCCTGTGTTCCACACAGAGATGAGTTGCACAGAAGTGGGTTTTGGAATCAGTGCATTGGGTGCATGGGGTGAGAGGTCCTCTTCGATTCTATGAACATGGCCAACGTTGCTGCATCAGCACATGAGGAGTCTGATGGGAACCCCCAGAAAAACTTAACTACAAATGATGCCAGGCTTCCACCCTAGTACCCACACTTAATGTTCCCTGTGGCTGTATGTGTTATACAGTTTTTTAGTCAATCATGCTTCTGATTATAATGCTGTGCTAAGATAGATTATAAGGAATAGTCCATAGTCCTGCTTCTGTATAATGACTGTTCAGTGTTGTCTGTGCCTATTGCGCTGGGAGGTAGCTTTGGGGAATCCAAGGATCACCCACTTCTCTGAGGCATGGACAGATGGGAGAAGAGTTTCAGTTTTTATTTTTGGCACAGATCTCCATATTTATGTACACTCCTTTGTATGTGTATGTTGTTTACTGAGTATGCATCAGCTGCTAGCCTCAAATAACCCCCTTCTTGATGGTAATGAGGCCGCATTTTGTTTTCTCTGTGAATAAATGAGATCCAAAATTATCCAACATCTGCAGAGCTTGAGTTGACATGATGCTGCTTTCCCCTCCCTTGTCTTTTCCAGAACAAAAACATGTTTGCAATTTACTCTGTTGATTGTACTTTCTGAAATGTCTATAGGATTGCTTTTCTTTCCTAGAGAGTGAATTTCATGCTTTGTTGTATCTTTTCTTCAAACTTTTAAATGGTTTTGATAAAAGAGATTGAATCCAATTGAATTTTACAAGTACTTACTGGGGTCTTTCTGAGGTCAGGTTCTGAAGACAGAGAGTGACTCCCACATTTCCTCGGCCTTTGGAGCTATTGGAGCCTCAGACCTAATATTTATGCTAATGTGATGGACAAATACAATTTTCTAAAAAAATAAAAAGTTTGAGAAACACTGTGCAGCCAAATGACCAAATGTGTCCTCAGTCTTTCCTCAAAGACCATACTTTTATAGAGAAATTCAGAAGGGCCTTAGAAAGATGATAAATATATTTTAAAGACCTACCTCTCATAAAGTGCAGACTCATACATGATTATGTTTACAAGATTGATATGAAAAGCAAAAATAAAACATTCAGTGGGAAATTAGACTAGCCCTAGATATGCCTGATGGCTACATTTTCTATTAATGTAGAATTGATTTCTAAGATAACTTTGTAAAGATACTGCTTCTAAGCATAATGTCAATATTGACCATGAATGTACAATAGAAGGAATGTCTTATCATATTAAAGTGTTATGCAAATATTTAAAAAGAAAAAATACAGCATATACACAAAGGAAATGTTCAACAGGGAGTGACATTGGTCATTGGCAGTTTTTATGTTATATCTGTGATAAGTCTCAGACTCAAATGTGTCCAATATTTTTAACTGAGTCTATGGACATGAGACAGATCAATAGTAACTCTACAGAATGGGGGCATGCAAGATGAAGTAACAATGCCCCAGAGCAGTGACTGAAAGACCATGATCAAAGTGGATCTGAGAGCTATCTGCCAGGACTATAGAAAGGACTCAACTGGACTCACATCACTGGTGCTAAGGGCAGGACCAAGCTAATGGCCAAGAGAACAAGCTGGTAGTTTTATTCAGATTCATCCAACATGTGTGCTAGGCACTTGGTGCTTTAACATATGTTAACTCTAAATCTTACAGCAACCCTGGGAGGTACATATTAGCCCTGAACCAATTTTGTTAGGTGGAATGGAGTCAGGATTGAATGGATTCCAGGGATCAAAATCTATAGTCCTACAGCAGAATACAATGAAAATGAATAACCTGTTCAGTCAAAGCATTCCTATATTTAACACCTGATCATAGGTACCTCTCCCTTTGAGATGGGACAAAGGTGAGATAATATATATGCTTACACTTTTGTCAACAAATGATCCTTCTAGTGGCCCCTTTCTAATATGTAGACCAAGTGTGTCTTCACCTAAAGTCCAAAATTTAAAGCATAGGTAACAAATGTTTCTGGAATAATTTTGGAAGTGGTTTAACACCTAACATTTTATTCAGGTACCCAATTTATCACTCTCTATTTATCAAATATACATGGTAAATGAAGTAGAAGGGTGGATAATTCCTTTTGAAACTCCTCTTGGAAGGCACATCTTAAAGGCTCAGTGTAGAAATCTATAAAGCTGCCTTGACTGGAAATGGCAAGTATATATGAGGCCCAGTGGGTTTTGTGGAGGAGAAGGTCACTGTCTTAGAAGAAATCAACTTTCCAGCAAGGAGGCTGGCTTCAGTCCCTCTGCATCAGTGTGAATTCCATGAAGCATGGTAGGAAGTCATAGGCAGAGTACAGGTAGGAATTCATTTACATGGACAAAGGTGATATCTTCTAAGTTTTTAAAGCATGCTGAATATATTGTCATTTACGCAAAAAGGTTATCCTTAAGGTAGCTTTATCTGTATGTTCTTCAACAATGACAGTGTTGAAGATAGAGATGGCCACACATTCTTTGTTGTTCTTCCTCTTGAGAGGTGGAATAAATTTATCCTCCCCATGAATCTGAGCCGGTCTTACGACTTGCTTGACCAACAGACTGCAGTGAAGTGATATATTGGAATCCTAGAAGAGATTGTATGGCTTGCATGTTTAGGAGACTACCTCTTGGAATGTAGCAACCATGATTTGAGGAAGCCCAAAAAGTTCCACAGAGAGGAACTGAGGTTCCTGATTTATGGTCACCTGAGTGAGCATCTTGACATCCAGCACAGAGGAACCATGAGATAACTATAGCCCTGCCAATATCTTATTGTTATTTTCTGGGAAACTCCAAATAAAGGTGACCTAGATGAATGAATTCTGAATTCCTGACCCACATAAATGTTTTAAACTATAACATTTTGTTACATAACAATAGATAACCAGAACATATGGCAAAATGTGTTGTCCTATAATAAGGGCCACAGGCACACAGAGAGGAATTCAAACCAATTCTTCACTATAAGCATGGACTGGTCTCCATGATTTTGGTCATGGTTTAGGGGACAACCTTAGGATAATATCAAATTTAGTTAGGAGTGGCTTGGGTTAGGTCAAGCCAGAATGAAAAACTAGCAGGATTGTTGTGTTGAGCAACTGGCAAGACTTCCAATTGTGAGGTCATATTCTTCACAACACATCTGGTCTACACACCTCATTTTTTTAAAACTATGTTTTTATTGACTTTGGAGACAGAGAGAAAGGGAGAGGGAGAGAGAGATAGAAACACCAACGAGAGAGAAACATAAACATAGGTCAGCTGCCTCTTGCAGACCCCCTACTGGGGATCTAGCCTACAACCCAGACATGTGCCCTGACTGGGAATCGATGGTAACCTTTTGATGTGTGCATCTGCACTCAACCACTGAGTCACATAGGCCAGGTTCACTTCATTTCTTGAGGGAAGAAACTGAAGCCACAGAATTAGAAACCTTGTTCAAGGTTAGATACAAGGTTAAGTAGCAAAATCAGGTTTGTCAACTTCAGATTCAAAGATCTTTCTATAAGGCTTCCAGGCGTCCTCAAACTTTTTTAAAGTGGGGGCCAGATCACGGTCCCTCAGAGAGCTGGAGGGCCGGACTATATGAACTACTAATTCCTACTGTAACATCTCGGCTGCGCTCATTGCCCAAAAAACCTGGCGGGCCGGATCAGACTCCTCTGCGGGCCGCATGTGGCCCGCGGGCCGTAGTTTGAAGACCCCTGCATAAGCCTTAGCTTTCTTCAAAATGGCGGGAGGGCACAGGTTGTCAGATCAAACAATGGGCATGGCCCAAATTAGAAGTCCCAGTTTAAAAATAAGCAGTGTAGTGGAAGGATCACTGGTCCAGGAGGTGGATATGGGGCTCAAGTTCATGACCTTCTATTTGCCAGATGTGTGATGTGGAATGGGCCACATGCTACCTATTCATTTCTAATTAGCAAAACAGGATAAAGATAACTGACTGAGAGCCTCATTTAGAGGACTAAGGTAGTGAACAGAAATCACCTGGCAAAGAGCTTGGGATATAGGAGGTTCTCATAAGTACCTGCTGACACTGCATTGGTTGAGCACCTCTTTAGGCCAGCACTGTACATACACATAAGCCCTACAATCACCTTCAATGGATAATGACTTTCTGTTTTTGAGATGAAGAGGCTGAGACTTAATTACATTAGACACTTGGCTGAGGTCCCATAGAGAGCAACTGGCTAGGATTCAAATATAGAACTCCTCAACTGAAAGCTAAGCTCTCCCACTGCACTGCATGGCCTCTGTCAGACTCAGGGTGAGGGAAGAAAGGGTTTGGGTCAAACAGACTGAATTCCATGAAGCATGGCAGGAAGTCATAGGCAGAGTACAGGGGACTTAAACTTGACTTAAAGATGACTTACAGAAAGATATGGAATCAGAGAATAGAGTTTCAAGGTGCAGAAAGGGTGCTGAGGGCAGAGTAGCATGGCATCTTTTAGAGTTCTCCTGAGCTCTGGCTCTCAGCAGATTTTCCGTATGGGAAATGGCTGACTCACATGTGTTACCACTGAATGGAGGGTAGTCATGGTGTATCTGAAAGATAGAAACACACTGAGTCCTCGCGGTTCAAGTTCTGCTGTGGTGGATTGGAGAAGGCAGCTGAAGGCTTGGGGACTGTGTCTCAGGCAAGTCAGTTATATTTTTTTCTTATCATGGCCATATTAATTTGAGTAAAGTCAGTTGCTATAAATAAACCTTCACATTTAAGCATCTTAACACAATAAATATTTATTCCTTATTCCCTAATAGTCCAATGTATTGTTCCTAATAAGAAGGCAGTGTTCTTCTCCGTGGTGGTTCAGGGTTCCAAGGCTCATCGAGTTGTAGTTAGTTCTCTATTCCATGCTGATGGATGGGGAAAGAAGAGTGAAGGAGAGGTCTTTGATTCTTCCCTTGGGCAGAAAAGGGCATACAGGGCTTCTGCCACTTTCCATTGACTACCCATGTGGCTCCTTCTGGATATAAAAGAGACTGGGAGTCATAGTCTCTTGTCAAGAAGCTATTTCTCAGTGACACAAGTATAGCTATTTCTTCCATAAAGACGTTTGCACCTAGATTGACAATTTAATTCAAACACCAAGAGCTAAGCCTTCTTCATGCTCATGGTTTGACAGCAACCACAGTTGTCAAACAGGAGTTTATGGCTTTTTCAACTAACTTATGTAGTGCTCAGGGTCCTTTCCTGTAGAAGCCCAGCCATTTACTACTGAGTGCTTTGAGGATCTTCGGGTCTCTGTGTCTAAGTATTTCCTTGCATGGCATTTTGTCAGCCACTTTCCATATCAGAATGACCCTCTCTGCTGATAGCTTGTTTGACTTTGATCTGATGTTGCCTTTCACAGTGGAAATTGTGCTTGGTTGACTAGATAGGACTTTCCTCTGCCCCACCTAGCCAAGTGCATCCCTAGGTCTTTTCTGGTTGAGAAGAAGGGTCAGTTCAGGTCCCAGATGCTCTTGATGAGCTCAGCTTCTGTCTTGTTTTTAAACAGTCAATCCAGGCTGTAGTCCGGGTCAGGTTCTGGCAGTAGGTCCCAGCAACATTAGCATTGAACATTAGATATTTTGCCATCTTAGTGACCCACATTACCTCATGTCTACTAATCAATTTCATGACTCTTGCTGCAGTTCAAAAGGAGGATGACCCTTGTCAAAGATCACAATTCTTAGTTTTAAGGCTATGTTGTTAAGGAATCATTACTGTAATTCAACCCAAATAACTGAGTAATAAAATTTAGAAAACAGAGCAAAAATGCCACCCACACAGTGCTGCTTTGTGGTCTATGCTCAGGACATTCTGATGCACCCGCTGGACACAACCACATGAATTTTAGAGACAGTGTTCACAAAACCATCCCACCCAGTAACCCCTTGATTTTCTGGGGTCCCTCCAGTAACTCAGTCAATAATTTGGGATTCTAGCATTTCCTTTGGTCATTTTCCTCTGTCAAAAGAGAGATGGTTCTCACATAGGGTCATCTTAAAAGCTAATGAAATTAATGCAAGTGAAAGATGGATATGTAACTACTTTGCAAAGTGTGATTGCCTTTACATTTTAATTTAAATATTTTCATATTACTAGCAGGGAAACTCCCTATTGATTACATCAACAGTTACTTAGAAGGGCCAGAATATACACAATCTAGATTTTAAAAGCCAAAATTTGAATTTCCCCAATTTACTTTTGGTGTCCTCCCTGACAGATGTTTCTCATGATCTCATTGCCCATGGTGCTTGAGAAGATGATGCTAGCCCATAAATTAGCTTTCTTTTCCCCCCATCAGAAGCAGGTACAATGGCTACTTGATTCTGGCTTTTGGGCAGGGATAGAGTTTGTTTCCACAGGCAGTAGCACATTGATTTTTAATTGTGGCTCTTGGAGCCTCCCCCTTGAGGAGGTTGAGGGGAAGCTGAATTGGTCTGGTTTTCAGCAAATGAATTGCTGAAAGGAGCATGATTAGGTGATGTTGATTGCTTGTGCAGCAAGTTCAAGAGAACTGTTCTGCAGCCCTGGCTGACTGGGTGTGTAGGGAGGAGCAGGCTCTTCCTCTCTAGGTTAATAAAGACTGCACTCCCAGAAGTTGCATAACTTGTCTTATTGGACTGAGCTATGATTTCCCGAATTGGTTCATCCAGATTTATGATGGATATGTTGTGGGGAAATATAAGTCTATTGCCAATTCATTTACAAAATTGCTCTCCCAGTGTGCCTGGCTGCTGCTGTCTTGAATAAGGAAGCTAATTTGGCTGCAAGTTTTGAGTGAGCAAAGTGAATTTATTTTATGGAAGATTTCAGAAAAGAAGGGGCTTTCAGACCAGCAGTACCTAAAGTTTTGGAGAAGGTTTATTTTTAGATTAAAACTTGCTTTAATGAATTTGATGCAACGTGTGCATAGGATAGTCACAGATGCCTACATGGCACTACAAGAAACCTATGAAAATCACCTTGTCTCTGTTGCTGTGTGAATAGGATTTATCAGGAACTTCACAAGTTTTAGAGACAATCAATCTGATGACCTATAGGTGAGAATGCAGGTAATATTGTGAGGTAATAATTTGTTTTATCTCAATGTATTTGCCTGTCTTTCTTCTCTTTCATTCATCCTTTGAAGTCTGTTTCCCCTCCATACACCCACAAGAAACAAAGATTCATGAAACCCAGAGAACTAGGGGGAGATTTTCCTCTAGGTGGGAGTAACACAAGAATCTTCTGATGTAAAGTTCTGGAAGCAAAGGGCAAGAGTCTCAGATGATTGCCTTCATGCATGGGCGCTCTCTCTCTCTCTCTCTCTCTCTCTCTCTCTCTCTCTCTCTCTCTCTCTCTCTCTCTCTCTCTCTCTCTCCTTTGTATTTCTGTTCTCAAGGAGAGTTTACAATCAAATCATATTATGATTATAAGAAGATATTTTCCAAAAAGTGTATCTTGTTTGAAGTTAAAGATTAGCTGGTTTGCATTACTCAAAGGCAGAGAGCAGAGTAGATTCTTAAACGTCTTTCCCCAGAGGAGTCCTTTTGTTAGTACAGCTGCCCCTGTATCCAGGGTTATGTTCTTTTGACACTAAACTATTTTTTCTTCAGTTTGTCAACTGGACAGTTGTATTTTCAGTGGTGATAACTGAGCCCCTAATATCAGAGCCCAGAGTTTGGCCAATGCCCTATCTGAAGTATGTGCTTAGTGATGATGGTTATTGATGATGTTTACTAAAATTTCCCAAAGGTGTTATTTCTTTGTTCCAGAATACATTTAAGAGCAACGTGACTGAATCTTCAGGAAATCCTGAGGAATCTTATGATTTTAAAATAGAGATATGTTTGAGCTGAGGAAAAGTCAAACAGAAAGCTCCAAGTACTTTCAAACACTAGAAGACAAATGATTTAAAAATCCCAAAGCATTGAACAAGCAGTTTCAGCATCACAGGTAATAAGCAGTGTCTTCTCAGCTCTTGTGCACGAAGCAGACTAGAACAAAGTTCACATCCCTGTAAGTTCTTTGTAACTAAATTGCATACAAAAATAATTGACCACCACGGAAAACATTTTTTCACACCTACTGTAATTGAAATGAGTCAATAGAACTCTCCAAATAATGTCGTATAAATCACAGAAATCTCAGCAAAAACTAGGCTCTTGAGTTAGCAGGGAAGGAACTTAGAGCTAGAGCTCACTGTCCTCTAGAGACATTGGGATGAGAAAAATAGTTATTTCAGAAAGAAGCTATTGTTTCAGATGGCTTAACAATATTTCCACATTTACTGATTTAATGCATTTGGAAGCCTAGGAGAGGGGTAGAGTGTTGCTGTGTGAATAGGTTTTATCAGGTTTCTTTTAATCAGGGACTTGCTCTAAGGACTGGTCAGGTACATGGTTATTGGCACTTGTCCCCACATGGTGCCTGGTTCATCATTAAGAATGGCAGATTGTGCCTGATTATCAACGTACTAGAAACAACAAAAATGTTCTGAGTTTTCCACTTATAGTTCTGCACCATGGAGTCCACTATGGTGAAGTAAGAATTCAATAAGTAAATTATGTTAGGTTTAAAGAAAGGTTTTAATTTTTATTTTTATAGTTGGTAATATAATATTCTATTAATTATTTTAGTTTCTGGTGTACAATATAGTGATTTGACATTTTTGTACCTTACAATGTCATCATTCCACTAATTCTAATAATCATCTGTCACATGCAAACTTATCACTGTTTGCATATATCTCCCTCCCCTTCTTTTAAAGCATTCCTACAGTAGATTATGTGTTAATAGTATTATATGTTATTTAATACATATTTTAAACATTTTAATTAAAAAGATGTGACTTCCTATTTAATTTTATTTTTGAACCCAGGAGCAAATCAGTCTTAGCTTGTACTGAAAACCAGAGGTCTATACGTTCAGATTGCAGTCAGGGTCTAACCAGTGAGGGCTCAAAAGCTTTGGGGCCCCATCACTAAACTGATAGGTCAAATGATCTTGTTATCAAGTCTTACAAATGCTTTCTATAGCATTTTAAATAATCTTTCTGGGCATGTCTTGAAATGTCAAGCATGAGGCTACTATTGTTGAGATCTATACCCATGGGTCCTTGGTCCCTGTTGCCATTTATCTTTCTGGGGTGCCTGATCTCTGTCCTAGTGAAGCTGGACCCACTGGCTGTTTGACTCTGTGCCAGTTATTAAGTTATTGACTCTTAGTTCTAAACTCATCCTTCTGAGCTGTGCCCTGGAAACCATGTTCTTTGCCAGATGGACTGCTTATAGGCTTTACCTATAGGATGTAAAGAAACAGAGACTAGAAGAGGAAGACAAGACCTGCTCCTTTCTGTTTGTTTCCTTTAACCCACCAAACATATTTACTCTGGCAGTGGCAGCTTGTTCCCATAGAAAGCATGGGGTCCAGTTTGTGGTATCTTTTCAAGACTTGCTGAGTGTGTCTTACTGCATACTCCTTAGCGACATCAGCACCAGCCAACAGATGCCCCTTTTTTGCATGTCTGAGTCCCAGGCCAATGGAGCACTCCCTCCAAGTTCAGAGACACTAGGAGATGTGACTTTTAGCTCCACAGGACCCTTTCTCCAAGCTTCCGAGTTCTAATAATTCTAAACTCTTCCCGGTACTCCCTCCCCTCCTTCCCCCCCTCCCCCACCCGCCTTAATGATGATAGCTGCTAGCTGCTTTTTTTCAGTGTTTACCTGAAGGCCACCTTAGTGATCTCTTTTTAGTAACATATTTCAATAGTTAACAGTTCTTTGTTCCCAACTAACAATTTTTTTTATAATAAATGATGTTACATTAAGTGTATGATATCTGGATCCCTGGATCCTGACTGATTTGGATGACTTCATTAAGTAATATTCCCTTTTCACTAATTTCATAGGCAATAACAATTTAATCCAGTAGAATTTTTTAGACTGCATGAAATCATATTCTTAATTTGCTACAAAAGAATAAAAACATTGGCTGTTGTCCAGTCCACGATAGCTATTGGTGAAAATAGATATATCAATCAAAACTCATGGTGGCAAATGACAGAAAATCTAACATAAAAAGAAAAGAGAAGACATTGACTCATTGATTTAAGAATCCACAATAAATCCCACATTCAGGCATGGCTAGACCAAAGGGCTCATCAGAAATCATATGTCAATCTGGTTTATCACATCTTTTGCCTTCACTTTTATGTTTGTTGGCTTTATTTTCAGGCAGATTCTGCCTTGTAATCAGTTCCAGGCTGATTCTTATTCCTTCAGCAGTCCCAGAAGAAAGATACATTTTCTGTTTTCAACATCCCAGCAATGGCCTTGGGATGATTTCAGTGGCTCTGGGTGCTGTGTGCATCTCTTCATCAATCCCTCCAAGTTTGGAAGATTGTTTAAAGTCATATGACCAGACCTGTAGGAGGAGAAGAGGAGCAGAGAGTTAGTTTTACTCAAACCAAATAGAGTAGAACATCGTTGTGGTTTCCTCAGGGACAATCAAGTGTGACCAGAAGTTTTTGGTGAGCAGCGAAAACAACAGATGCATCTCATAGCAGAGCCTCTGAATTAAAGAGAGAGCAGTGAGAAGGGCCATTAAGAGGCCCCATTTATATTACCCTCAAGAGAATTTGCCTAGGGAATATAGCTAGACAACTCCCAGTTAACATGCCTGTGGGTCAGTCACTACAAGGGTCATGCCAGCCACACTCCCCTTGGGCAGATTCTAGGCAATGACTGAGAATGATGTACTAGATTCGGCCATCCCTGCCCAAATGGGGATTTTTCTACTGGGCAGTATAGGTTCAGGAACTCTGTATTTGCCCAGGCAGGCTCTGTTAGTACTTTATCATGGTCTGAGACTTCTACCCAGTCCCTCCTTTTCTTACTCCTCTCATGGGTATCAGACCTGCATCATGATTTGAAAGCTGTCTATGCCTACTCCTGCTCCTCCTTCTTTATATTTTCCAGGCATTTGTCCTAATAAATTTTTTTGCAGGTCTAATTATTTATTAGAGGCTTCTTCTCAAAGGGCCTAAAATGACACATCCACATCCACACATCTTTCATAGCTTGGTCCTGGGAGATGCTGGTCACCCTGAACCTTTGGCAGTGCCAGACACAATTTTTATGCTTTGCTATTTAATATAAAGTATAGATAGTTGGTAACACCTGTGTGGCTGCTCAAGCAGTCAGAGGCTCCATAAATTCTTGGCTCTGTCTTCACTAGCAGATACAAACCTGGTTAAGGCAATAATTCCTGAATCTTTGGTTCACAACTTTGTTACATTTTGTTATTATTACCTAATTTGCACAATTTGCATTCCCATGAACATTTATGATACATGGTGTATTCCTAAGTATTGACCTTATTTTTCTTAAACATGAATTAATCAAGATTTTAAGCATGACCTAAATAAGCAAAGAATTTGAATAGACATTTCTTCAAAGAAGTCATAAAAATGTCCAACAGGCATGTGAAAAGATATTCATAATCACTAATCATCAAGGGAGTGAAAGTCAAAACCACAATGAGATATCACATCACATTGGTTAGGATGGCCATTATAAAAAAAAATGACAAAGGTAACAATTGTTGGCAAGGAGGTGGAGAGATTGGAACCTTTGTACACAGTTGATGAAAATTGTAAAATGATGCAGCTACTCTGGAAACCAGTATAAAAGGCCTTAAAAAAAATAACTACCATATGATCCAGTGATCTCACTTTTGGGTATATATTCATTGAAATCAGTATCTTAAAGAGATTATTTCCACTGTCATTCATGTTCATCGCAGCATTATTCACAATAGCCAAGATGAGGAAACAACCTAAGTGTCTGTCTATGGATGGATGGATAAAGAAAATATGGTGTATACATACAAGGGAATATTATTAAGCCTTTAAAAGAAGGAAATACTGCAATATTTGACAATATGGATAAAACTTGAGGACATTATGTTAAGCGAAATGAGTCAGTCATAGAAAGACAAATGTGACATGGTTCCACTTACAAGAGCTATATAAATTAATTACATTTAGGGAAACAGAGAATAGAATGGGGGTTGTCAGGGGCTAGGAGAGGGGGAAGGGGACCGCATTTTAACTCCCCACATTGGTTTATATAAAGTTTAGTTGCACAAGATGAGTTCAAAGGATATGCTGAACAATAGTGTGCCTATAGTTAACAATACTGCAGTGTACTCATAAATATTTGATAAGAAGGTAGATTTTAAGTTAAGTATTTTTACCACAATAAAAAAGAAAAAAATAAAAAAAATGAAGCAAATTCTTAGAAGCTCTCTGTGGGTCACAGTCCCCATTTTCTCTTAATTGATGAAAATTTAGCTTTTTGTTTTAGATGATTTTTGTCTTAGCTCTATTTAATGAGGCTCAGTCCATTAGGAAGAGTAATTAGAGAGACTGGAGAAATGAATTCCCATGTATTCAAACGGAAAAACTCTCTAGGCTGAGAAGGGTTTTTCCTATTTAAGAAAGAGAACATTTCTCCTCTGGGGCCATGAGGCTGTGTCTACTGAACCCCCTGGGGCACTTATGAGGGAAAAATAGAGCATCAGTGATTTAGTAAGAATTCAGAAAACAAAACTTTCTGTCTGAGCCAACAATGGCATTTTTGTTTGTTTGTGTCCTTCCCAAGTCTGATTACTTCTGAGGACTATTCAATATTGCATTATATTGTATTTTATTTATTGGTTGATCTGAGAAAGAGAGAGAGAGGAAAATGGGAGAGAGAGAGAGAGAGAGAGAGAGAGAGAGAGAGAGAGAGAGAGAGAGAGAAAGAGAGACATCAATTTGTTTTCCCCCTTATTTATTAATTCCTTAGTTGCTTCTTATTTGTGCCCTGATCAAAGATTGAACCCAAAACCTTGACGTATCAGAATGATACTCTTACCAACTGACTGAGATACCTGACCAGGGCCTGTTGGATTCTATTTTTATTGGTCCAAAATATTTTTGATGATGGTAACAAATATTTTGTAATAAGTCAGAGAATTCTGTGATATTATTATTTATCACCACAAACATGGAAAAAAAAATCTTAACAGAGTGTGCAAATGTGTTTTGTGTGTGTGTGTGTGTGTGTGTGTGTGTGTGTGTGTGTGTTTGTGAGACGGTCAAAGCTCAAATGAGCATAAAAGTAAAATGATGGTCAATCTGCATATTTTAACTTAAAGAAGCTTTAATTTTTTATGATTTCACATACTATTTTTTCACATATTGAAAACATAGTCCTGGAAATTAGTTTTCTAATGAAAACAAAGACATCTCTCTCATTGCTAAATTATGACTGTTTTAAACAATTTCTCATCTTCCTAATGTGAAAAAGAAAAATTGACACAAAATTTAATTTGAATTCTCTTTTCTTTGCCTTTTTTTCATCAATCTTATTTTCAGCTTTCTGATGAGCAAGAGATTTATAATGTGGATATGCCTAGTACAAATAATCTGGAATTAACTTCCTGTTCAAAAATTGCTGGAGTAATTTGATATCCTTAAGGTTCTTCTACTACTGTCTGTAAATAAATTGATCACCTGTACAGTTTTTTTTAAGTACCTATTTTTAATACTATTCTCATAAATGCACTCAGACAATGGTTCAAATTTTTGTGTTTAAAAATTATGGTCAATACAATAATGGAGAATTTTTAGTATTGAATAAAGTAGAAATTACAAAAATTAGAGTAAATCCATCTTATCCAGTAATTAGGCATTCTTACATAACTTGTCCTAACATTTTACTAGTCCTACTCTGCTTTGTTTATTGCAGATTTATATTGACTATTAATATTCAGTAGGAAAAGTTTCCTTCATTAATCTTACAGTATCTTCTAAATTATATAGTTTAGTTTATTTTTTCAAAAGAGCTTCAAGTTCATTTTTTGGTGCTATAAAAATACTCTTGGGATTATAATTTAATTTTGAAGACCCTTTTAAATAACTGTATAGTAGTTATTAACTTTGCAACAGTGATCACTTCCAAAGTTTGTCAGTGCAGTGCATTATTATAGACTTCAAGGAGTATTTTTTGGGGGAAATAAATAATAGTTTCCTCAGTTCAATGAATCTCTGAACTCACTACCAGCAGGCTAAATCTAATATCAGTAATATTTTGTGATGAAGTACTCTGTGGATGTGGTGACTGTATATGCATGTGTGCGTGTGTGTGTGTGTGTGTGTGTGTGTGTGTGTGTGTGTGTGTGTTAAGTATGCCATATTTATTTAAATAGTTTTGGGATGAGACTTTATGTATTTTTTATTGATTTCAGAGAGTAAGTGAGATGGAGAGAGAGATAAAAACATCAATGATGAGAGAGAATCATTGATTGACTGCTTCTTGTCCACCCCCAACTGGGGATCGAGCCTGCAACCCCTGGCATATGCCCTGACTGGGAATCAAACTGTGACTTTCTGGTTCATAGGTCAATGCTCAACCACTGAACCATTCCAGCCCGGCTAAAATATAGTTTTAATTGATTTAAGAGAGGAAGGGAGAGGGAGAGAGAGATAGAAACATCAATGATGAGAGAGAACAACCGATTGGCTGCCTCCATACATCACACACTGGGGACCAAACCTGCAACTGGTACATGTGTTCTGACTGGGAATGGAATCACAACTTCCTGGTTCATAGGTCTACACTCAACCACTGAGCCATGCTGGCTGCGCTCTGCTGACTTTATATAAAACACCAACAGCATTTTTCTATGAAACTTCAATAAGGAAAATGGAAAGCTGATATTGAAGACTGTCTTTTGGAGAAGGTAGTAACTATATATGTTGAATAAAATGTGTTGTATTAAACAAGTGACTCTGATATGCTCTTATTTGGGCAACTAAATCTTAAAAATTAATATTTATAGATCCATACTACTAGGGTATAAACATGACTTTTCTGAACACTGGTTTCTATTCAATAACTAGCATCTTCATTTTTATTTTCTCTTCAGTTTACAGAACAATACCACATGTATCAGAGGAGGAAACCAAAGATCATTCAGGTCAGGTGATTCATTCAAGGTCACCTAGCTAGAAAACATTACAGCTGGATTTAAACTCAGATTTTCTGTTACTTCTCTAGATATTTAGTAATATCGATTATGTTAGAGATGCTAGCAATGAGCCTAAATCATGTTTTTAAAATGTGGAGATTGTTTTACTTGACTTGATTCACATTTTACAGAAAGTAAACCCAGGGCAAAAATCAATTAGAAAAATATTCTATTGATTGCAAGGTACTTAAATGGAAAGGGTGCTTATTAAGCCAGCATTCAGCTGAAGTGTCTCAGTGTGGGACTGACACCCAGCCTCCTGAGATTGCAAAATTGGGTTATAAAAAAGTCCTTCAGTTTTATTCAAATGAATCCTTGGGAATTCTTGAAAATGAGCTCATGTATATGAAAGAGTTGTTCTGATTGACATACTCTAATGAACAACATCTGTGATCTAGGAGTGAAAACAATCGCTCATTATCTCCTTATTCTAAATAAATGTTTGTTTGAAGCTGCTCTAAACTGGAAAGCTTTCATTGTCGTATGCCCACTTTATGAGGCCCTTTGAGCCATCCTGAAATGTGGAGCTGTCAGGCCATAGGGCCACACTGGGAGCCACTCCCTGGGGCTCTGAGTGCCTGGGCTCCCAGGCTAAATTGCTCTACATTCTAAGTAAAATCCAGATGCCAGCTACAGTTCCTCTGTACCACAGGGTGAAAGAATTTGCCTTGAAACTCCTGATCCACCCACTGTGTCTGAGCAATTGTATTGCCCATGGGAGGCCAAGATCTCCATGCGTTTCAATGAAACCTGACAGGCTCAGAGTCTCCTTGACTCCTGGAGTTGGCTTCTTCTTGCACAGTGTCTGTTCTTAAAGTATACCCAGCCCTTCATGGGAAGATTTCCTCTACCTGCCTTACCTTTTAACTCCTCTTAAACATTCTCTCCCCTGGTTTTTATTGTCCTGGCCTTCGGAGTGGCTGTTCTTTGATAACAGCATGCTCATCCTACTCCACATCCTGCCCCTTCATGGATGCCCTGCATTTTCTTTTCTCTCTGAGATTACTAGTGTTAGGGAAATGTGTTATGTTCCCTGTACCAGGTCAGCTTTCCTTGAGTTCTGATTATTAGCTCTTCCTCACTAATTATTTTACAAATTCTTTTCTTACATGTTGGAGGCTTTCATCAAATGACTGATGATGCAATTGCCCACTTTTATTTGAAAGGGATTTGATAGAAACCTGATTAAACACACCATGTGAGTGCATTTCTCAATGAGGCCATCCTGCAGGTGGTCTTTTAAAATTAATTTTATCCTATATGCAATTTGACCATCACTCCAACAAACAAGATGGCCACCTTCATGTGGATACAAGATGGCCTCCACATGATGGCTGGCAGGGAAGGGCAGTTATGGGCGATCAGGCCAGGAGGGGAGGGCAATTAGGGGTGACCAGGTCAGCAGAGGAGTGCACTTGGGGATGGCCAGGACTGCAGGGGAGGACAGTTGGGGGGACCCAGGCCAGCAAGGGAAGACAGTTGGGGAAGAACAGGCCTGCAGGGAAGAGCAGTTGGGAGGGACCAGGCCTGCAGGGGAGGGCAGTTGGGGGTAAGCAGATGGACAGGGGAGGCAGTTGGGGGTGAGCATACTGGCATGGGGGGCAGTTGGTAGAGTGGTTAGGGGCAATCAGGCAGGCAGGCAGGAGAGCAGTTAGGATCCAGCAGTCCCGGATTGTGAGAGAGATGTCTGAATGCCAGTTTAGGCCTAATCCCTGTAAACCAGTAGTAGGACATCCTTTGAGGGGTTCCAGATTGGAGAAGGTGCAGGCTGGGCTGAGGGACCCCACACCTCCCCCTCCCCCCCTCCCCCCCCCCCCCCCCCCCGTTTAGCCTCTAGTTTTATTATAAAAGTTATACTTACTCATCTGCTCTCCAACTCCTTGAGTTTTGTTACCATCTTTTATTTACTGTTATATCCCTTTCCCTTGGCTTTGTCTTAATGGTTATATAAACTTTTTATCCCATTATTCTACCATTCTATATATTGTGTTTGAATTGAAAGGCCTGCCACTCCTTATTATCTTCACCAGAGGCCTTAGGCAAAGAATTGAACTCTAAAGAATGTTTTGCCTCTGGAAAAAGAAGACATAATTATCACAACTCAGTGTCCCATCTCACAAAACCTCTTTGCTGCGTATCTGCTATTCAGATCACTGCTCGAAGCAGCTGGGCATGTGCATGTACATTTTCCTGGACCCTGCAACTCTTTCTCACCTCCAAGTGCTGAATGAGAGTCTCTAGGGTTTGGGTTTGGGAACTGTATTTGTAAAAGTTCCCTAGGTCCATCTGATATACAGGCAGGTTTCACATTTAACATTTTACAAATCATTGTTTTTAATAGGTTGTCTGCTCTCCTTTTTTCTTTTTAATAATACCCTGTGTATTAATATGTAAGGATGACATAACAAAATACCACAGAATGAGTGGCTTACACAACAGAAATTTATTTTCTTACATTTTGGAGCTTAGAAGTTCAAGCTCAAGGTGTGCAAGGATGGGTCCTGGTGAGAGCCCACTTCCTGGCTTGCCACCTGCAGTAGAACTCAGATCCACGAGCAGACTATAAGTAGTAAGGCTGGAGCATCTGTTTGGCAAATTCAACAAAAGGACATGAATGAATCAGCTGAGGATACTGATACTGTGAGGTGGAGGTTAGATTAAAAAAATGAAGTAAAACTAGAAACGGTAAAATTGTTAGCTGTCTAGGATTTACAAACCAACATGGATTGGAGGGAAGAGAGGTCAAGAGGAAGAAGTTGGGTTTGTGATACCTTGAAGTTCCTATTTTCAGATGTGAAGAATTTCCAAGTGATAACAAGATATAGAATGTGACTATGGGAATCAATCACTGTGGTAAAATTAAAAAAAAAACACACAAAAAACAACACACAAAAAAAACAAAACAAGACCATTGGAGCCAAAACCCAAAAACTTTTGAGGCAAACATATTGGATGGTCTTTCCAAGTGGCATTGAAAAGTAACTCAGGAAGATGATTTTCTTGAGGGAGAAGAAATGATTATGAGCTACATGTGGAAGTCTGCACTGAATTTGAAGTGAATCAGAGGGATGGAGAGGTGACTTTAAGAAGGGATATTAATGAACAATAGACCCTGATGTTGATTTGGGAATTTTAATGTGGTTAAAGAGAAGGTATAATTCTTTAGATAAAACTAGTTTAATATAAGTAGTTTGCTTATTTATTGGAATTTGCTTCTGTTATTAAATGTTACTTTGAAAGATTGGATCACAGAAAATTTAAGGATTTTGTCTTTAAATATTTTGTCCTTTCTAATGTCTCAATTGAGTTATATCTTCTTTGGACATTTCAAGTATAGATAAATGGGCATATATTGTTTGAAACAATGGTAGTCAGGTAACAGAATGGGATTTTTGATACCCAGGAAAATGTGTTAAAACTTAGAAAAGAAAAATGAAAGGAGAATGAAGGAGAATAGAAAGAAATTACTCTTTTCTCCCCATTGCCTGAATTTAGCAAGTGATCTTTGCCATTGGATACAAAATGCTCCATCACAAATCTGTATTTCAAGTTCTTCCTCAAAAATTTAAAGTAAATAAATGCCATAATACTTTGGTCAAACTATTATCAGAAAAGTGCATAGGTAGCCTTTCTCTCTTGCTAGTCAGTGGGGTTTTTTGGGTTTCACTGGAATAAGCATTTCCGGAATCCCCCACGGGAGGGTGAGATGTGGTAGAAAGCTTTATTTCCATGGAATTATATCCGTTGGTTTTCAAAGTCCCTTTTCTTTTAAACAAGTTCTGGAGGAGATACAACTGGAGATTCAGCAGAGCTAGAAGCAAAGCCAGCATCCAAAGTTTCTTCACCCATGGTGAAGTTGAGTCCGGTACGGCATTACAATTGCAATCCATTAGTCCATTGTGTGTGGGTGTGGCATCCAGCACTACTAGGGTTCAGGATCTAAAGAAGGGGCCATGCACAAATGAAAACACTAGACAAGAAATATGAATTTAGAAGGCATGAGGGGCCAGGTGGAAACCTCTCTCGAGTGGAGAAGCTCACCAACCTCTGGCAGTGTGCTTTTTTATTTACTTGAATACACATTTGCCCTTTAGGAATGCATACAGGCATATCAAAAGTAAGGTTTGGAAAAACAGTAAAAGTATTATCAGATTAGGAGATTGCCTTGAGCCATTGAGCCAACAGCAGGGCAATATTATGCTGATTTTCAGCCCTGCTGAATATCAAAGTCCATTAGCCTTCCAATGGGTCTTTTTGCATTGATATGATAACTACTGTTGGTTTTAGCCTCTAGCATGTAGGGTCAATGTAGCTGTGTGCCATGTTGGCTGATGCAGGGGAGACAGAAGAACAGGCCCCTGTAACAAGAGTCCCAAGAGAGCAAGAGCTCCAAGCATGGAAACTCCTTTGTTTAGGAGCTCGTGTATCTCAAACCTTCTGATGCTTGCAGTGGCCACGACTACTCTGGCCAATGACCTGTTCCCAGGTGAGACTCTATGCCCCTCAGACTTTAGTGGGCATGTGTCTATTATTCCTTTGGGCAGTCCTTTCCGCCAGGATCTTCAGGGAATAGACCAGTGGCTTTGCAGCTTCTTGGCAATGCTACATAGATGGCAGGCCTATATTTGGCCTTCCCTTTGTTCTTTTTCAGTTATTAATAACTGGGTTAATCACAATCATATCAAAGTCATAAACAAAGTACTCTTAAAACACAAAGCCTAATTTTAACATTTTAATGTTCTCTTTTCAAAAGATTCTTCTATATTTGGCTTAGTCATAGATCCATTTAGGAAAGGAATGCACAACTTCGTTTTTTGTTTCAGTAATTTTTGAAAAATAAGTTTCAAGTACAAAATTTTGTCTTAGGGAGGAAAAAACAACAACATACCTTTCCTTATACTTGGCCAGCCTCTTTGTCCTTCCTATACTTGATTTTTTTTACAGTAATTTTCTGAGCTTATAATTTGCTAATTATAAAATGATCCAATTGGAAGTTTAAATTGGATGTTGGTTTTACTGTTTAGTATACCATGGTCAGGAATGGGCAGTAGAAAAGGAAAAAATTCTTATATTAATTGCTTATAAGAGCACACTGAGTTTATTTCCAGTTTTGATGCAGACATAGATAAGTCTGGAAAATGAATTTGGCCTGTAAAGTACTTCAACAAGCAATTTTTGTTTTACTTATTTTGAATTTTTTGGAAAAAACTCTGCATAATCTACCAGTTAACACTTTGCCTGATCATGATATTTTCTTAGCCCTCTAGCCTATAGGATTTGACCTTTTCTTAAGAGTTAAGTGTCTTTCTATAAATGTGTCAGGAAATAAAAGAGCAGCAGGTTTTATTGTCCCCATTTTAGACTGTGGGGGAAAATTGACATTCAAGGAACAAAATGCCATTGTGGAGGCAGGGTGAACCGACTCACTGTGATGCATTAGCCATGATTCCAGATGGGTTTTCTGAAGCAAACCTCAGAGATGACCATAAAATTTAGACTCATGGGATCTCATTGCAAGGAAATCACTTGGGTCAGTCTTTAATTACTTTTTTTGGTCAGATTCTGACCATCCTGTGCAGATTGATCTTTCATTTAAGATGCCCAATGAAGGAAAACATTTCTGTGTAATGTATTGAATACTTGTATAGTTCTTATCTGGAATGTTGATCACTTCTATCTCTGTGAGTGGAAAGTTCAGCTGCTCCTTTAATGTACGTGGTTTCTGTATGTGTATAAGGTGTGTGTGTGTGTGTGTGTGTGTGTGTGTGTGTGTATGCACATTCCTTGAAGATATATATTATATATGATATGTATTGCCAATGAAAAAATTTCCAGCCTAAGAAAAGTCTTAGAAGAGTTTATGTGAGGCAAATTGAGGACAATTTCTGGGAAGCAAAATCTCAGTGTGGTGAGGAAATGCTCTTGAAAATAACAGTTTTGCAGCTTGTTTTGCACATTAGAATATAAGGAGGGGTACATAAAATGTATTGGTTGTAAATGAAGGGGGTGGGAAAAAGCAATGTGCACAAATCTCTGAGATTGGATTAAAAAATGGAGAGACACATTCTTTTACTTTGGTGGCTACAGGATAGTTAACATTTACAGCACATGGGGATAGTGCTCTGGCAATGAGATAACGATGAGGGGTTCTGTGGTCTCCTGGTCTGGTGCTGGTGTTGTGCCTGAGAGGTCTGGAAAAGAAGGTTACTCTGACATTTCAAAGGCATGTTATCTTAGATGCACAAAGACAATAGACAGGCTCACTTAAGGTAAAAATTACCTTTGTCAAGGAAGCTACAGGCCTAGGGTGTGACTACCCACCTTGCTCCATGTTTGGTTAGAAATTTGTATGCTCAGACCACTCTGTGTTTTTGTTTTTCAGTTTCTAAGTTTGTAAGACCCACCATGACGGCCACCCCTGAGCTAGTCAGGTTAGTATGAACCCCCCCCCTTTTTTTAATCCATAACATACTTTCAAACTATGTGCAATATAAGAAACCCTAATTTATGTTAATTTCTCAATATTTACCTTCAGCTCCTGATCTGTAATACATTCATGAACAGCAGAATATAGTAAATGATAAACCCTTAGGTATACAATTAATTTTTCCCTGTTCTAAAACAGGTAAACAGAACCAAGTTTCCATCTCCCTTAATGTCTCACTGCTGAATAACAATGTACTACATAACCCGTAAAACACAGGAAATGACAGTGACAACACTTCAGAGATGACAGGTGACTCCCTGGAGAAGATAAGTACAGTGGGTGTGGAATGAATATGTACAAAAATTTGGGGTGTATTTATTGCACGCATAGAAGAAAACAATAGTCAGTGTGGGAAGGAAATGCTAAAAACAAGAATAAAGAAACAGGCTGCAAAAGAAAGAATGAGAAAAATTTTTTTAAAAAAGAAGAAACACAGGCTGATCATAACAAATGCACATGAAATAAGAGCAAGCAGGTATTCAGAAGAAAAAAAAATATGTGTGGGTCTGAGGCTGCCTGGTCAAATGGTCTCCAAAGTTCTCTTTCTGAAGACCATTTCAGACCAAAAAATGAAAAAAAATTACACATTCATACAGTCTTATGAGCTCCTCTCCTCACTAAATCTTGGAGAATTTTTACTCAGGTATATAACCATGTGTGGCTTCGTATTTTCAATATGTGTATGTTTGCCTTTCCCAGAACATATTAATGAGCCCAAGGAGTCAAAATCACACTCTACATCTCATTCATCCAACTGAAGCTCTCTCACTCCTCTTACTTCCAAACAGAGGGCCATTCTTCTACAGGTTGCAGAAGTATGACAATGGCATTGTGTTGTCATTTTCCCCTTCTGTGTTTGACCAGCAGATAGACATGGACCAATGATGTGCAGGGTCAGCAACATGGGAAGGTATGAGTGGTTTCAGGGTGTTACCGTATTTTCCAGCGTATAAGGCGATCTCCTAATTTTACAGTTAAAACATAGGTTTAGGCCTATATTCGCTGTATAAGACTACCCCCCACAGAACACAGTGTACATGTTCTGTACCTGAAGCTACATTGTGTTCTAGTAAAAAGCCTGCTCAGATTGGCCAGAGTAAGAGAGGTGGTCTATTAAAAAAAGAACTGGTGTTGCCTCGGAAGTGGGGGGGGAGGGGGGTGTAGTCTTATACAGCGAATATAGGCCTAAACCTATGTTTTAACTGTAAAAATTAGGGGGTCGTCTTATACGCTGGAAAAATATTGTACTCTGATTGTCAGCGTACAATATTGTACTCTGATTGTTCCATGTGTTTTAGGCTCTGCATCAGGTACACTTTATAACATGACCAGACAAGGTGCTTCCTAGGTCTGTATGATTTTCCCGTTGCCTAAACACAGTCTATAATGATGAAATCCACTTCTTAGCCTAGTACTGCTTCAGCCACCTCTTTGCTTTGGAAATTGTTATGGAGCTGCTTTCTCTTCTGTTGAGTCTGCCATCCATCACTATTGAGTGCCCAGCATGCCTGACCCAGTGATCGGGCACAGGAGGGTGATGCAGAGAAGAGTTGTAGGCATCGGAATAATAAACACTACACACCAGGGAGGACCCAGAACTATAATGAACCACACAGTATTTTTGTGCAAAAGGAATGTGTGAATGTTGGCACAGAATGGAGACGTTAGTGAAGTCTGAGTGGAGACCATCTTTCTTCACCTCAACCTTACTTCAAGTGAATTGCTTTATTTCTAGTATCCCTTGAGGAGTCAATACAAAAAGATGGGCTTTTCTCTAGATTTCTTTTGTACTTGACAAGCAATAGCCAAATCCTATCGAATCTAGTTCATATATATTCCCTGACAAATTTATTTCCACTGACATAATACTCATTGTATTTAATTCCCTCTTTAGTGGTCCCAGCTGCACTGCTGACTATAGATAAAGTCCATTCAGATCATTTCTGCCTCCTCATTATTATTATTTTTTTACCTCAATACCTGGTATCTACTGAGCACTCAGGAAATAGTGTTTTAAATATTAGTTAATGTTCTTTTGTTGTTTGCTATAAAGCCTGATACAAACTATCTCAAAACAAACTTAAAACAAAAATGAGGCTAATAGAATCTTCAGGGACCAGCTAGATATGAAATAAGCTATCAATTGGCATTCCAATAATACTGTTTAGTTTTCATTTTCATGCTGAGGTCTGAACAGACTTGTAAATAGGTCGTTCAGTAAAGGTGTTCTTGACCTTATGGAATCACTCCTCTGGCTGATGCTGAGCCAAGCTAACAGGCTCCTTGAGAGAAAGCAAGTTGGGCTTGCTTGAAATTATGAGTTTTTGGTCAGAGGATTAAGTAAAATGCTTGTTCTTGGTACTTGCATGAAGTTGAAGCCAATAACCCAATGATGTAGACATCTTTCCACTGATGTCATTGTGACAGTGGGTGAATGACTTCTAACTGCCCTATAACAGTTATTTATTCATACATATATATGTTGACAGTATTACAGAGGTCCTCATTCCCCCTCCTTTACTCTCCTTCACCCAGTCCCACCCCTCCACAGGCCTTTACCACCCTATTGCCTATGTCCATGAGCTATGCGTATAAGTATATAAGTTATTTGGTTTATCTCTTATCACCCCCCCACCACCACCACTACCACACACACTTATAACCATGTTAGTCTGTTTGTTCCATGCCTCCATGTCTTGGGTTTTATTTTGTTGGTCAATTCATTTTGTTCATTAGGTTTCACAGATAAGTGAGATAATCTGATATTTGTCTTTCTATGATTGGCTTATTTCACTTATATAGCAGTTATTATTTTAAAAAAATATATTTTATTACTTATTTCAGAGAGGAAGGAAGAGAGACAGACAGATAGAAACATCAATGATGTGAGATAATCATTGATTGGCTGCCTCCTGCATGTCTCCCACTGGGGATTGAGCCCAAAACCCCAGGCATGAGCCATGATGGGGAATGGAGCTGTGAACTCCGGATTTACCTGGTTCATAGGTTGACACTCAACCATTGAGCTATACCAGATGGGCTAGCACTTATTTTTTATGGAGGTATGGAATGTAGCCACTTCAACAAATATTTAATAACATGAAAGGACCATGCCAGACACTTTGGTTGGGGGAGGAAAGAAAGCTGTAAAATTGTGGGAATAATATTTGAACTCAAGTTGCTGACAAGGAAAGTAATGAGTGTGAATGCACACACAGACATTATTATATAGTATGGAACAACTATTATAAATACAGCATTCTGGTCATTCATGGCAGGGGAAAATTGCATACGGTGGCAGATTCAAGAAACTTCTCACAGAAAATAGAAAGTTTTCAGTTTTGTAGTTCTTGAAGTAGGGCTGGCCACACAGAAGGAGGTAGTCATCACTGGCAAAGATGATAAAAATCACAGATAAAAGAAAATGTGGCTGGTGCCAGAAAACTGAGTGGCAGACTTGTGTTGTAGCCAAAGGAGTCAGCTGCAGGAGGTAAATCTTTTAGAAGCTCATGTTTTATCTTAAAATGTCTATTTCATAATGCATCTGTCTTTAGTTAAAAGCAAATATTTATTACTTATCATTGACTAAAATATGTACATCAGAAAGATTCTGGAGAATATCCTGTGGTATTGAGTCCCCTGTGGCACATTGCCATTATACATGGGACAGCAGTCCCTAATGTGATAAACATGACCTTTCATTTACGCATCAGATTCACCTGTAAAGTTTACTGTATTAACTCAAAACAAACGTATCCACCTATTAAAGAAAAATCAAACTGAGGCTCAGAGATGACAAAGTGCTTTCCCGAGATCATATGTCTAGAAAAGAGAGGCCTGGGATTTAAAACTGGACAACAGAGCTGTGCACTGACTAGAAAGCCTCTAATAAAGTTATACAAACTTCAAACTTTTTTGGAAATTAAAATGAGCCATATAGCTAGACTAGTACGTACCTACAGAGTCTAAATTTGTCTCTGATAGGCAAAGGGTATTTTTCCTAATACTGTTTGTACATACTGCCTGTTCAGGTACAAATGTGATATGTTTTTATGTCCACATAAGTTGCAGTTTTAAATCGTTCGACTTTACCAGTAATTATGATTTTCACTCCAACAATGTAAGTTCTGAATATAAATACCATCTGACCAGAATGTTTTAGGGTGAGCAGTTGGCTTCAAATACAGGATGTGCCCAAGGCAATCTAACTCTAACGTGCAGCAGAGATGCTCAGAATGTGCAAAGTTAGGGCATGGAATGCATTCCCTGAGGCTCGTCAGCATCTGCGATAAAACCCTTTGTTAGAAAGCTGTGGAGATGACCTGTTGGTCACAGTCCCTAAGGAGAAACCACACTGGTTTGCCTGGGGAAGGCATCAGCAGACAGAGTGTAGTCTTTATAGTCCTGTCTTTTGTTGGACAAGAATCTTGGGAAGCTCAGGTATTCTAGTCCCAAAAACTGCCTAGATATAAAGCCAGAAAGCGATGCTGATGACAACCTTCAATGGCCCAACATGGGACTGGCAGAGATCTAAGCCCTATAGAGTGGCCCATAATTGGTTCCTAGATTTTCTTTTCATATTTCTATTGATGACTCTGAACATTTTATCAGTCTCCATGGGTTTTAGTTATTATATTTATGCTTTTGAATATGACTTTCTAAGCTGATTTTGCCAAAACATTTAAAAACCCTCGGTCATTTTCCTAATTTTTATCAGTAATTAGGCTTTAACAGGACCTGACTTTTGCCTATTTTGTAGCACTGTTATATTGATTTTCTTGTTCCTTTGAAAATTAAGAATGATTGTTTTCAAATAAGTGGCAAAGATTATTAAAGTCACCCCAGAGGGTGTTTCACATTTGAGAAGAGTGACAAGAACAATCCAATTTTCCTTAACTGAGATGGAGAAAAAATAAGGTGAAGTTCAATATTAATTATCACCATGTGGAAATATAGGGCTCAAGAGGAGAATCTTGGTTTGAAGGCCAGACTGCACAGGTGAAGGAGAGATTGAGCCCTAGAAATCATTCATGACCAGACTTTAGGTCCTAGGATTTGGGGTCCCACTTTTGGGAATATATGCTAAAACCCTGAAACACCTATCAGAAAGAATATATGCAACTCTATATTTATAGCAGTGATATTTACAATAGCTAGTATATGAAAATAGTTCAAGTGCCCATCAGTAGATGAGTGAATAAAAAGCTGTGGTTCATTTACACAATGGAATACTATACAGCTATAAAAAAGAAGGATCTCCTACCCCTTGAGGCAGCATGGATAGAGGTGGAGAGTATCATGCTAAGTTAAATAACCAGTCAGAGAAAAACAAATATCACATGATCTCAACAATATGTAGAATCTAATGAACAAGATAAACTGATAAACAAAAATAAGTTTAGAGGCATGGAAGCATGGAAGAGACTGACATATCTCAGAGGGAAGGAGGGGGGAGAGATTAACCAAATAACTTATATGCATATAGACATGGCCTAGAGACACAAACAATAGGGTGGTGAAGGTTTGGGGTGGGACTGGACCCAGATAGTGGAGAACCAAGAGGGAAAATTGGAGGATATCTAGTAATATTTTCAACAATAATAAATAAATAAACAAACAAACAAACAAAATCCTTGTTTTGGATACTCACAGCTATAAAGCTATATTTGCCTACCCTTGTTTTTAAATTGTTAATAGGTCAAGTTTTTGAAAACTTCTAGTTTACAATGTCATCCTATCAGGTACTAATTGAAGTTGCAAATTGAAGACCATTACATTCTTTCATGTTTCTCTCAGTTTTGTTATTAGTGTATTATCATTATTGTTAATGTCCTCACTGTGAATAATGTCTTTCAGACAGCATGATTAGAGAAAATAATCTTGGTTTGGCTATATGCTTAACATGACTTATGTTAGAATAATTCTAAACTTAAATATAATGACTTTCCATTAGGAAATATTAGGTTCTCAGAAGCAAATGGATATGTATATACACTTGATATTTCCATAGAGGCTTTTTCTTAAATGGTTTTTTTATATTCTCTGGCTTTGACTAATCGATTTTCATCAGGGAGTGAAATTGAAGAATATATGCTATTATAAATTTAGTCCATATGAATAGTGTAATTTAGGTTTTGAGAACACTCCAGTGAGCACATTTATATGGAACATTATGTGGTAAAAATACTGGGAGGCAAATGAGTCAACCCACAGGAAATGAACATCTCAAACTCTATGTAGTGCATCTAAGATGTCTTAGAGAGTTGGGATAACTGCTAAATATAATGATCTTTTGATTATTATTTAACCATTGATTAACTATACAGCAATATGGAGACATCAACAACCACCATATAAAATGAAGGCTGGCAAAACATAAAAGACATGGAGAAAAGAGTAATGTCAGTTGGTACATGATAATACACTTTCCAAAAGGGAAGACTTGCTGTACTTGACTATTTACAGCTTTGAGTTATACTTTTTTAAAAAAGAAATGAATATTTTATTTATTTTTTTACAGAGAGGAAAGGAGAAGGATAGAGAGTTAGAAACATCGATGAGAGAGAAACATCGATCAGCTGCCTCCTGCACAGCTCCTACTGGGGATGTGTCTGCAACCAAGGTACATGCCCTTGACTGGAATCAAACCTGGGACCTTCAGTCCACAGGCTGACACTCTATTTACTGAGCGAAACCAGTTTCGGCAAGTTATGCTTTTTAAACAAACAAACAAACAACAACAAAAAAATGCGTATCTTTGGAGGAAAGAGCTATATAGGGAGGTTTTATTTATTTTCTAGCTTTTTTTTTAATTTCATGAAGAAATAAAAAGAATGAAAAATCACCAGGACTCCTTTTTTTTGGTTCAGTGATTTTCCCTTTGTTGATGAAGATAAAAGGCATGTGTGTTTACATGCTTGTGTATGCTTGTGTGTGGATGTGTGTGCACGCACACGCATCAGGTTAGGTAGAGGATGTGGGGTGTAAGCAGTAGAATGCGGATTTTTCTCTCTCTGCCTGTTTTTCTTACCTTTAACAATGTCTTCTTAAAGGAATTGAAAATAAAAGGAATTGGGCCATGTTTGGAATTGGGAAGGCCTAGAGTGGTTAATGGAGTAAAGTGGGAAAAAGGAAACCTTGGTGTCCTCAGATGGCACTGGGGGTTGACTGCAAATGCCCCCAGAGGAAAGTCATGTCCACGAAAGAGAAACTTCTTATTGGGCCTGAAGAGCTCCGTGGCCTGCCTGTCATGAATAGTTTGGAATCTATTTTCCCAAGGAGTCAGCCTATTTGCCTTTCTCAGCTCCCCACCTAAAGAGGGAAGAGGCAGCACCCATAAGCAATTGACATCCATGTCAGGACTAAAATTAGAGACCCTGGACCCATCTGGCTGCACCATCCCATCTGGTCTGGGCCACTTGGGAGGTGTCGAAGCTAGAGGAGCAGATGGCAGCGCCTCCCTCAGGTCTGCCGTTAGAATCATGGGGGCTGATTAATTTTTTGGTCTTCAGAGGCTGGTCATCACACAACTTAGGAGCCAAAAGAAAAATTCCCCAGGTGGGGGCATAGGCACGAGGAACCCCTCCCTCCCAGCAATCTCTTCAAGGTCAGATTGAAGTGGTAAACATTAAATGCCTCTTACTGGGAAAGAGTAGATGAGCATAAATTATTTTCTTGAATTCCACTTAAATATTCATGGTCCGGTGAATCCTAGTTTGTCACAGGATATCTTAGATCAATCTACCTTCTCTGGGAAGAACTTTATGAATGGCAACATGCATGTATAGTGGTTTTAAAATATTGCAGGTAATAAATCGTTTATATTTCACTTGTTCAATATATAACATTGTGAGAGAAGGAAACTCTATCCTTCTAGCTCTGTTTTAAATATGAACCAGCAAAGTGGCCTTGTGTAAGTGGAAAAGTACCAATGTGCAGAGTTGGAAAATGTCCCTGAAAAATAGAGGCTGTGACCTAATTGTGAAGTATTACATCTTAGAATTATTTTTCCATATTCCTCTAACTCTTGTCTAAAAATTTTATACTATGTCTTCATAAATCTTACCTAAATTGCATGGATACTAAAATCAAACAAATTGATTTTCACATAAAAAACTTATTGTAGCAAGGGAAAAAAAACATGTAAAAAGGAAAGTGTGCACTAAATGAATGAGAACTTTATCTATTTTGCATATACAAATGTATTAGCAATAAATGCATCTTAGCCCAAATTCTTACTGAAACATGATATTGAATTTTAGCTCTCCTGGGAGATAGAGTTTTAGTTCATTGTAGATTTAATTGGCATCTCCATGATTGTAATTTATCTGGATCACATAAATTACAATATGTTTATATGAAATTTTATTTCCTCTTTTGCATATATTTGGTCAATTTGCTTGCCTGTCCTGTATTGAGATATCTATCATTTTGCATATTGATGTGTAGGAGTTCCTTATTTAAAATATACACCTTTTCTGATTACAAATGTTGCAAATATGTTGTCTATTCTTTGGATTGTCTTTTCACCTTCTAAAATTTGTGGTTTTTATTAATAGAAAGTATTAAATTGAGCTGAAATTACTCATCTTTACCTTTACAGTCAGTGAATTTTATATTTTATTTCAACATATGTTTCTAATCTGAGGTCATAATGACATTCCTCTCTAGCAATTTCTAAGAGATACTTGTTTTTATTCACATCTAGTCCTACAATCCTCTTGAAATTGAATTTTTTATTCAATTTGAGGTAGGAGTCAGGTTTCATTTTCAGATGGTTGTTCAGCTGACTGAGCATCATTTGTTAAAAAGACTCCCTCTTCTCCACTGCATCGCCTCTGTGTCTTGGTCAAAAATCAATTGCCCATGTTTTTGTGGCCTGTTTATGGACTCTATTCTCTTCTATGTATCTGTTTGTCTATCTTTGTAACAACACAGTACTATATTTCCTATTGTGGCTTTGCTTGGTTTTCCAGTAAAATAAGTCCTTTCACTTGTGCATTTTTTTCTTCTTCAAAAGTGTCTTTGATATTCTTAGTCCTATGCTTTTATATAAAAATTTAAATTGGCTTTTTGGCTCACACACATGCATCCAAAACCTCATTTTTACTTATTTGGGATTGCATTGACTCTATGCATTAACTGTGGAAAGTTTTCATTATAAAAATTCATAATTGCTAAATATGGAATATATTTTTCATATAATTTGGTGCTCTGTAATTTCTTTAAATAATGTTTTCTGCAAAGAAGTCATGCATATATTTTGTTAGATTTGTTTCTTGGCATTAGATTGTCTTTTCATAATGTGATTAATGACACACACACACTTATTTAAGATATTGAGTTATGCTTATTGCTAGCATACAGAAAGACTTAAGAAGTATGAATAGGCCTATAAGAAGTAAAGAAATTAAATCAGTAATTCAAAACTCTCCACAAAGTCTAGGCCCACATGGTTTAACTGGTGAGTTCAAGCAAGCTAGAAGAATTAGAACCAAATCCACAAAATCTTCCAACAAATAGCAAAGGCTGGAACTCTTCTCAACTTATTCTCTGAGGCTGGTTTTACCTTGATACTAAAAGGAGACTATGGTATTGTAAGAAAAGAAAACTACAGGTGATTGCCAAGCAATATCACTTATGAATATAAGTGTAAACATCCTCAAGAAAATACTAGCAAACTGAATCCAATAAAATATATAAACATAATTATACGGTATGACAAATTGGTATTAATCTCAGGAATACTATGTTGGAGTAACATCTGGACGTCAATGAATATATCATATTAATAGAATAAAGAATAAAAAATAAATATCACATTAAAATTAACCTCCCTCAATAGACAAAGAAAATGCACTTAAAACCCCCAATATTTCTCCAGGATGAAAACATTCAAGAAGGTAAGTACAAAAGAGAACTTCCTCTTCTGGTAAAGGACACCTACAAAATTCCCACAGATAGCATCAGACTTAATGATGAAAGACAGTGCTTTCCCAGATAATCAGGACCAAGACAAGAATCTCTGCTCTCACCACTTCTATTTAACATTGTAGTGAAGATTCAAGCTAGAAGAAGTAAAATTATCCACTAAAATACTGTTATGACTAGTGAATGCATGAATGACCAAGGTTTCAGGGCACAAGAAAATATGCAAAAACCAATTCCATTTCTATACCTTAGAAGCAAACAATCTATATAATGAAGAGGCAATTTGCAAAGTGACCCTCACTCCATCATGCCATCACAAGATGGCTGTGCCCACAGTAGAAGCAGGGTTCCCGTTATGAGTTGTAATGAGTGATCAGCAGGGACCTGAGGCTGCATGGTGCTGGACCCAGGCAGGGGACTTGAGGCTGCACCCCCTGCTTGGTGAGGCTTGATGGGGGACCTCAGGCCGTACCCCGACCTGGCAGTTTAATCTGGGTTTGGCAGGGGCCCTGAGACTGTGCCCCCTACCTGGTAGGTCTTGACGGGGACCTGAGGCTGTGCTCACCATCTGGTGGGGCTTGACAGGGGTGGGGGCGGCTGGGTCTGGGTCTGCGTGATTTTGAGGTGCATGCAGGTGGGCAGGGACTTGACTTGGGTCCTGCGGCTTGCCACAGATTTTGACAGGAGGAAGATTTCCATATACATTTTTACTAATTTTCTTTCATCATTGATACTTCTGTTATTGAAAATAGCAATATTAAAATATTTTCTCTAATTAATTTCCTTTTAATGTGCACAAATTTCATGCATTGGGCCACTAGTTTTAAAATAAAATTTTTAAAAATCCCATTTACAATAGCATCAACAATAATAAAATATTTAAGAATAAGTTTAACAAAGGAAATGCAAAGCTTATATTCTGAAAACTATAAATTATTGTTGAAAGAGCCGAAACTGGTTTGGCTCAGTGGTAGAGCATCGGCCTGTGGACTGAAAGGTCCCAGGTTCGATTCCAGTCAAGGGCATGTACATTGGTTGCGGGCACATCCCCTGTGGAGGGTGTGCAAGAGGCAGCTGGTCGATGTTTCTCTCTCATCGACGTTTCTAGCTTTCTACTTCTCTCTCTTCCTCTCTGTAAAAAAAATCAATAAAATATAATTTAAAAAATTATTGTTGAAAGAAATTAAAGAAGTCCTATATAAATAAAAAGATATGCCATATGTACATATTGCAAAACAATGTTAAGATGATAGCCCTCCTGCAGTGGATCTACAGATCTATTGCATTCACTACCAGAATTCTAGCTCGCTTCTTTGAGAAAATTGGAAGACTGACTTAAATTTATATGAAAATTTAAGAGGCCTATGTAACATAAAAGAAATCTTAAAAAATAAAAACAAATTTGAAAGAGTGACATCTCTTGATTTCAAAACTTACCACAAAGTCACAGTAATCAAGACAATGTGTTACTGGCATAAGATCGACACATTGACATACAGAACAATGGAATAGAGTTGACAGTCCACCCACAAATCTTCAAATTTATGACCAGTTGATGTTTTACAAGTGTATCAAAACCATTCAATGGGGAAAAATAGTGTTCCTCGCCTCCCTCCTCCCCCTCTCCAAAAAAAAAAAAAAACTGGTGTTGGAACAATAACATATCCACATGCAAAAATTTGGGTAGCTACTTTATACTATACATAAACACTAATTTGAAATGAATCTTAGGCCTAAATACAGGATATAAAACTTGAAAACTCAAAAGAAAATATAAATTATATCAATAAACTTTTCATATAAAATTAGTAGGATATAATGACTAACATGTGTGTGAACTTTTTTGAAAAGCAAACCATTTGTCAAATATATCATGCATCTGATGTGCAGCTGGCCATCAGGGGCTTTGTTAATAAATTCAATTGCACTAGCCCTTGTTCAGTGATAAGGATTCTTTGCAATTGGCTTTACTGCATCTCAGCTACACTTTAGGACAATGATTAGGGGTTCTGGTTAAGGTCTAATGAATGATAATTTTCCCATTAAAAATAATTGGTAGTAGACTTCTCATTAGCATTTTTTGTACAGAGCTTTAGATTAATAGGGACATATTATTGTTACTAAGCCAGTGATAGTTAAATTTTATATGTCCCTCTGTAAGAGCAGAAATTATATACAATTTTACTATTTTATTTTTAGTTGTTTCCTCAGAAATTGCACCTTCAACCTTGATTCATTAATGTCTGACATTCATTGGTGTCTCACCCTCTTGCTGGATGATGCAAGAACCTTAGAATGCTTTAGCTCTAACTCATTCTCTTATATATGTAATTCCATTGCCCTTTGTGTTTCAATTGTACACATGTTAAAACATTTAAATGTCATTATTAAATATTTCTTCAGTTTTACCCATATTTTTACTCTTTTTATTGATTTGCATTTCTATTCTTTCTTGCATCTTTAACTTTCTACTGAAACCACTTTTCTTTTACTTGAAGGCATTTTAAATATTTCTTGTCTTGCAGATCTGTTAGTAATAAGTTATATATTTTTGTTGTTATTGTTCAAACTGTATAGTTCAAACTGGAAAGAATTTATTTTTTGGATGTAGATTTCTTGTCTGTTGTCTTACTTTTCTTTACACAGCATGAACATATCATTGCATTTTCATCTAGCTTTGCTTGTTATGAAGTGAGTTACAAGTCTTACTGCTTCTTCTTTGACAGTAACCTCTTTTATCCTAGCATATTTAAATAAAAAGTTTTTGTTCGGGTTTCTTTAGTTTTACTCTGAAATTGTGGCTTTCTTTTTATTTTTATGACTTGGGAATTCAGAGACTTTTTCCATTAATTTTTGAAAATCCTCATCCATTCTTTCCTTAAATTTTGTTTCTGCATTATGTTAAATACTTCTTTCTCTGTGGGACAATTGCACATGTGTTAGATTTTTTCACTTATCCTCTTTCTGTTTTTAATTCCCTCCTTAAAATTATTCACTTAATTCTGGACTTCTTTTCTGTCTCATCTTTCAGTTCATTGATTTTTCTTCTTATACGTGTCAAATGCTGATAATCCATCTATCATAATTCTTAATTCTAGTCATTTTAATATTTACATTTTTTTATTTTTTATTTTATAGTTTCTAGTTCTTTTCTCTAGTTTCCCCTTCCTATTTGAAAATGCAGATCTGTTTTTATTGTTTTGTTGTTTCTTCATTTTAATTCATGTTGTTGGTCTGATTGCATGTCAGTCATTTTTAATTGAGTATAAAGCATTATATACAGAATTGTTTAAATACCCTTGAGGCCCAGAATAATGGCTCTGTACTCCAGAGAGTACTTAATTTTTTAAATTTAATTCTGCTTTTGACAGGCATTGGCACTAAATTCTAGCATCACTTTAATTAGTCTCAGGGTGTGAGACTTTAAATGATTCAAAGCTTGGCTAAGTCATTCCTAAGGCTAGTTCATGTCTTTTTAAGCATCACAACTTAGGTTGTGGATAGCTTGTCAGGACCTCTCTCTGCTGTTTGTATGACTCACAGTTGATTTTTTTCCCATTGTCCCATAAGGTTGTCAGAAATACTGCTTATATTTTTAGTCTCCTCCCTTACCCCCAACACTTTCCAGAATTTGGAAGATGCCATTAAGTGAAAGTAATGTCCAGATCCTCTCCTCCTGAATATGTCATAACCTTATCATCTTTCTCTTATTTCTTTCAGCAGTCTTTTAAAATTATGTCCACGTTCTATGATTGTCCTTAGCAGAAGTATTGGTTCAAATTTTCTAGTCTACCCTCTACATTTAATTTAATATTAAATCTATAATATTCTGAAATTTTGTTCAATTAACAAATACTGTTGCCTGCTCAAACCACTGGGCTGGATACTGAGGGATTCTGTCTAGATTTGACAAGATCCAGTAGAATCTGCTGTAAATTACTAGGTCTAGATGAAGTGATTCAACTTGGACATGAAAGGGTACAACACAGAACACATTATCGTACATGTTAGTTGAGCAACCCTCATCATCTATACGTCATCATACTCCTTCATGCCTAATTTCCTGTTTTCCAAATCAGAGGAGTACATAGGAATGATCAATTTTACTGTTCATACTACTGCCTTATAGTATGTTAAAGCAATTTTTAAAATATATCCAATTAAAATGCAAACTCAATTTCAGATGTATTTTCATACAGTTTTTCAATACAAACCTAACTACATATAGGCCAAAAAAGTATCTTTTTATTCTTAATAAAAAACTAGGTTTAGAGTTGAAGAAATTTAGGGTTTCTTTCTTCTTCATCAGGATGCACTTATTGTTCTCACAGATGGAAAACAACTATAAATTTACAGTGTGTGTGGGCTTATTCAGTTGAAAAACGCTGTGTCATTATTTATATCTTAATGTAAGAAAGACCTTGTCTGGGGAGAAGAAAAACAGCCTCAGGCTGCCAAACCTGGTTGATATAATTATTAGGGGGGGGAGGGGAAAGACTGAGGTTTTATTCCTGCTAAACCATAAATATAAATTTATTACTCCACACTTTCAGCATCTTGAAGTCCCTGAACAGTGTTTGTGATGTGCAGAAAAACAAACATTTAACTCTCTTACTGTCACCAAGCTTGCCAGGAGCTTGTTATTTTACTAGACCCAAGGCCTAAGCATGGAGGCCATAAAAAACACCACCAAGGTCAGTCTTGTCACACTTTTTTAAGACAAATCCCTTTGAACTTAAATGTTATTTTCAAGACTTGTATGGTTTTTCTCTTATTCAAAGTAGAAAGCAGAAGTAAATAGAACAACAAAGCAACAAGTAGGATGCTGAATGAATAACAACCCTCATTCTTTCCATGAACATATAAAGCACATGTGTCAAACACAAGGCCCGCGGGCCAAATCCGTCCCGCCAGGCCTTGCAATGTGGCCCGCACAGCGCTGTCATCACTGCACTCCGCTGCGTTTCCATCACAATGACAGTTTATGACTGTTCAGTAAACCATTCGGCCCGCGATTTAGGCTGGATTTTAGATTTTGGCCCCTTCTCTGATTGAGTTCGACACCCCTAATATAAAGAGTCCCTACTATGTACCACATATAATGCATAGTACAGGGCATATAAAGATCAATCAATGTGATAGAATTCCCACCCTCTAGAATAGGGGTGTCAAACTCAATCAGAGAAGGGGCCAAAATCTAAAATCCAGCCTAAATCGCGGGCCGAATGGTTTACTGAACAGTCATAAACTGTCATTGTGATGGAAACACAGCAGAGTGCAGTGATGACAGCACGGTGTGGGACACATTGCAAGGCCTGGCGGGACGGATTTGGCCCACTGGCCTTGTGTTTGACACACGTGCTCTAGAAGCTTAGAGTCTGCAGGACTCTATTGTGATTTAAATCAATGACAAAGGCTTGTTGATATCAACTGGCTAAGTCATTTTGCCTACTGAGTTGCTAAGAACATCTATTGTGGTAGATGCTTTTATGTGATGTGAAGATTATTCTACTTTGTGTCCATTCACTCTTGTTTGCCCTTCCACATTTCCTCTGTCCAGACTTTCATTATCCTATCTTCTTTCTAGCTAGCTGGTCAGGCTATTCATCTCCATCCTACTAGTCTTAAATATATATTTCACATTATAGTCACTTCTCTTTCTATGTATAGAGGATAGCCAAGTACGTAGCCCAAAGCTTTGCCCACTGGGTGGATTTCCCTCTTCACAGTCTTCCAAGGTCACAGAGATGAGACCAGAGAGTGGCTGAGACCATAGTGAAGAGCTCTGCTCTGGAACTGCAGTTCAAATGCAATGGCCAGCCCTTGACAAGGTGGTCAGTAGGTGAGAAATGGCCAGACCTGTGGTGTTTAGAGGCAACTCTGGCTGATACGTGGTGGAGAGGAGCACACACACATGTAGTTTGTTTCTCCATGGAGCTCTCAGCACCTATGTATCGCCTGGGCAGGCCAGCAATGTGAAATATTTGATACAAAGGTTGAACAAGAGCTTTTTTTCTCTTCATTAATGCAGCCTTGGAGATGCCCTTCAAATGGTTTAAGTTATTGTTTTCTAATTTTAAAATACTGAATTGATAATATTTTAAATTATAAAAATTTTCTTGAGAAGTGAAAAAATGTGTAAGAGTTATAGGAACTAGAATGTTGGAGGAGACATGAAGCATAAACACACTAAATGTGTGTTTGAATGCCTGGATGGCTTTACGAGAGATGGGACTAAGTGCCAATTTAAGTCAGTTCTTTACATGTGACTTCTTTTCAAGGGAGCTTTTAACTTGATTGATGCTTAATGGTTCTATGAAACAACAACTTTCCTATGTCTTCTTGATATTGAGATATATATATATATATATATATATATATATATATATATACACACACACACACACATACACACACACACACACACACACACACATACATATATATATATATATATATATATATATATAGAGAGAGAGAGAGAGAGAGAGAGAGAGAGAGAGAATATATAGCCATAAACATAAAGCTTTATAGTTATAGATATGTAACAATAAAAATAAAGCTCTTGAGGATTTTTATTGGTGCATTCACTTGATTTGTAAACAGCAATTTTAATGGACTTTTAAAATAACATTAATAATCTATACTACTGTCTGTCTAATTTTATTCCTATTCCCACTGGTTGAGGGAGGCTGGTAATTCCACTGGATAGTTTCAGGCAAAGCACTTGCCCACGGCCACACAGATACTAAGGGAAAGATCTTGGCCTTACAAATAACAGGAGAGTGTTAGTTTTAAGGGTGGCAAGGGTCCCCGTAGCAAAGACAGATCTATGAGCTTCATGAACAAAGCCCAGTGAACTGTCTGCTGACCCGATATTGGCGTTGGTCATCACATAAACACCTTGTGCTGCTTGCTGTGACAGCCTCTGATTTTCCTCCTAGAATATGACTCAGTTTCATGAGTTAACCCCATTTGAATATTTTCGCTCCATTTGCTTTGCATTAAGCATCTGTGGTAGAAATGCAAATGTTCATTTAGGTTATGTGGAGCAGACATTCTTTTAATTATGAACTGCTCTGTTGCATAATATTTGGAAATAGGCGTTTGAGTTCATATAGCCTTGTTCATTTAAATGAGCATTGCCCTCAGAGGTATAGTTACATTAAATTATTCTGAAGTAGGGAGCTGAATCTTTGCTTAATTAAAAACCCTGGAATCACCAATTGGATCAGGACTCATTTGAACACAGTCAGACACCCACAAAGTGGAAGGAGTTTACAAAGCAAATGGGAGCAGTGCTACTTGGGGATGGTGGGGCTGCTCCTTCCTCAACTAGAACAAAACACCCTGGTTTTCTAAGAATCCAGAGAAGGTAAGACATTTCCTCTCAGCAGTGGTGCCAGGTACACCTGAGGCAGCATATGCAATCCTCTATTTAGTGGCTGGCGTTTCCAATGTTAATCATCTGAATGACTTGCCTTGTTGCCCTGTACATGCCCACCTCCCTCACTATGCAGCGCTAGGTCTCTCTGGGCGAAAAACATGTTTCAAAGATGCAAGAGTTCATACTCCTGACAGTGTACAAACATCATTTTATCATCTGCTCAGATTCCTGTTCTTGAAAATCCATAGAGCACACACTTAGCAAAATGGAAGTATATTTGCATATACAATAGAAAAGCATTTCTTTCATATAAAGAAACACCGATATTAAAATGTGAGGAGACTCAAAAAAAAAAATGCAAGTCAGAATATTTTTGAAATCTCTGTCTCCTTTTCCTGGCAGGCTCCTCATGGCAGGACAGCTTTGAATAAAAGGCTTGTGCAAAATGACTTTCTCCCTGATGTTTTCTGCTCTCTGTTGTTATAAAGCTAATTACTTTAGCATATCAATAATTCTTTCCCAATGTCTCAGATGGAAGCCAACTGTACTAATGCTCATCCTGCTGCTGGTGGCAAGAATCTGAAACAGCCCCTGGCAGGGGGGGCGGCAGGAACTTCTGCCTCTGCACTTGGTGTCACATGATCCCAAGAGGGAGTGGGATGAAAAGGGATGAGATGCACTATAACATTTGGGCTTCTGAAGTATTGGGGAAAATGTCTCACTTTGGACTTGCTTTGTACACAGTCTCTCCCTCCCCATATATTTTCATTGATTTTAGAGAGGAAGGGCAAGGGAGAAAGATAGGAACATCAAAGATGAGAGAGAATCATTGATCAGCTGCCTCCTGCACACCTTCTTCTGGGAATTGAGCCCACAACCTGGGCATGTGCTGTGACTGGGAATTGAACTGGGACCTCCTGGTTCATAGGTTGATGCTCAATCACTGAGCCACACCAGCCATGCTGTACCCAGTCTTACTGGACTCCTGTGTTTTGGGATGCACATCAGGTTGCTAATAAATCTCTCTTTATTCTCCCAGCACAGATGTCCCGACTCTTTTTAATCCACCAGCTGCCTCGGGCACTCACCAGATTCCAGGCAAAGCTGTGAGCACTTTCTGGAATGCCTCATTTAAATCAGCCCAAAGAACCGCCACCTTGCAACATAAGAAACAGGCACTAAGAGTTTAGCAATTTGTTGGTCAAAATTGCTCTGAAGAATGCTCTCATCTTAATGGGGTTAATGTCTCCTCTCTCCAGTCTGCAGGCAAAGGATCTTTAAATTCATGGGTTTCTGTCATTACTTGCACTTCTTGTGAGTCGGTTGCCGCAGGAGAGATGGCCTCTGTTGCTCCGATTATCATTTGCATTCTATTGAAAACAGAATTGACAGACAGAAATGTAAACGTAGGCCATTTCAGAAATGGGGTGAGCTGTTTACCACCTGCCAATAGCAATCTTTTAAATGAAGGATTCTGCTCTTCAGTGAAGGAGACGTTTCCAAATTGAGTTAGAGGTTCTGCAGTATTATCAGAATGATGAGGGCAGCCTTTACAGCTGCAGGGAAAGAGGGTCAAGTGGAGATGTTGGATACAGTGGGGTCATGGACAGGCCGTCAGGTTGGGCTTTCTGCCCAGTGTCCTTCTTTCTAATCCCGACTGAGAAGAAAGGGCACTCTTGGCTGCCTGCCCAGTAGGCCTTGTCATTCACCCAGGACCTGCCCTGGGGCCAGAAGAGGTTGACTGTGTGTTCAAATAAGACCTGTGGTGTAAAGCTGTATCCTTTGCTTGTCTCAGGGTCTCACATCTTTAATAATTACCAGGATAAACTGCTGGTTCTTAGAAGCAAATGGAAGCAGATTGTGGCAAATGTCTCAATTCCCAATTAATGGCATGAGTGATGTTTGCATGAAGAATCACGCTTCTCGAACCTTTGTCTCTCCAGAGCGTGCTGAGCAGCATCTCCACATCAGTTCTGCAGTGTCGTGAAGAAAGGTATACATTTTAATTTATTTCCATCACAAGGATGCTGTATATCTGGCACACTAAAGAGGGAAATTGGGTCCTTTTTAATGAGAGGAAAAGCAGAAAGACTTTCGTGTGAGAACACAGTAGCCAAGGATATGCCATCTTTGCTACTCGGGAGCTGTAATTGCTTCTCTCCTGGACTGCCTGCTGACTTGAGAGCACCGGTTTACTTAATTCAACACAGAGCAATTGAGGATGCTGTTGTGGTCCTTGACTAGAGAGAGAAACTACCTTCAAAACAAAGTCAACTTAACTTCTTAGGACTCCCTTCTAAAATGAATCCACTTTTTTTTTTTTTTTTTTTTTTTTTTTTTTTTTTTGGCAATATGCTTCTCTATTCTTATCTCCATTTCTCTCTGATTATGCTCTTTACCATGTTATTGTTTTTAACTTGGTGTTTTCTTTCAGCTCTCTTAAACACAAGTGGTCATGACCCGGCTCGGTTTACCTGTGAGGCCATGAATCTTGTATTTATTTATTTATTGCACAAAATTTCTTGGAATCCATTTGTGGGCCAGGAATGGTAATGAAGATGGACAGATAAGCCCTCCAGAAAGGTCCCAGTGGGGGAAACAAAAATAAAACCAGGGGTGTCTATGCAGGGTGGAGGAGGCTGCAATGAGGGTCATAGTCAGTGCGCTGAGACTGAAGAGAAGGGGCGGTCCCTCAGCAAGAGGGGTTCAGAAAGGGCTTCTCTGAGTCTTGGCCTGAGTGGAGAAACAGAGGAAGGTGGGGTTCACTGGGCAGAGTGGCAGGGGAAAAACTTTTCTGACCAAGGAAATAGGAATGTCTTGGGCCCAAACCGGAAGACAGGAGAGGGCATACCTCACTCAGGGAATTGTAGCTGGGCTGTGTAGGGATGCCAAGTGCCTGTAAGAGGTGAGGACAGATGAGGAAAGACCCGGACAGCAGTGTTTATATAGGAACAAAGGAATCTCATTGAAGGACTTTAGATTTTGTTTTGGTAAAATTACAGAAGTCATCTTCTGAAGTATTATTAGAAGGTGGGGCTGAAACTAGAGAGGGCCCCAGGGGAGCAGGCAAGATGACATCATAACACTAAACCATGGAGAGAAAGTAAGGTCCTGAAGGGAGGTACCTGCCAGCATTTCCTGCCTCTCTCTCTCTCTCTCTCTCTCTCTCTCTCTCTCTCTCTCTCTCTCTCTCATATTTTTGTTGATTTCAGAGAGGAAGGGAGAGAGAGATAGAAACATCAATGATGAGAGAGAATTATTGATCAGCTGCCTCCTGCATGTCCTCTATTGGGGATCCTTGCCTGCTACCTGGGTATGTGCCCTTGACTGAATCGAACCCAGGATCTTTCAGTTTGTAGGCCAATGCTCTATCCACTGAGCAAACTGTCCAGGGCCACTCTGTCTTTCTTTTATAAGGTTACATGTGGTTGCATTTAGGGCCTACATAGATAATCATGGAGAATCTCTCCATCCCAAGATCATTAATCACATCTGCAAAGTCACTGCCGTATAAAGGAGCATTTACAGGGGCCAAAGATCAGAATGTTTATATCTTTTGGGGGATATTTCCAGCTTACCACGTGACCTCTAGTTGGGTCTCTTATGAGCACTGCTGAGCCCCGCACATGCAGTCCCTCTGTCTGCTCAGACCTCTGCTTTCTGTTTTCCAGTACACAGTCTGTGTCCCTGACGGTCCTCTTTTGTATGTTCTACTACATTTTTTGGACCAGAGCTGTAATATAACCTACAGAAAACTGGTTATAGATGCAAGTGCTGCCATTCAGGCTTTAAATGGAGCTCTCGCCAGCAGTTTCTCTTGCTCTGCCTACTTTTTTTTTGGAATTGCACTTGTGAAGTTTTTCCAGGTCCATGTCCATTCCCGGCAGCTCACCTGGGCACAGCCAAGTCCTCAGTAACTTTGGCAAATTATGACTGGTTTAGTGATGAACACATCACACTGTCTAGACAGATGTGACTATACCGGGAACAGGGTTAGTTAGTCATTTTGTTGCTCTTGCCATCAATTTTTAGCAAATTGGGGATATAAAAGGAAATGGATCCATAAATTATAAAAACCACAAGAAAAAAAAATCAATAGGCACTTTTATTGTCTCTTTGTTTCTGAGCTAAAATGATAGATTGTTTTATAACCTTTAGCCAGGATTAACTTCTCCACAAACCTTATCTAGCATAGTCAACACTACTGCAGGTAAACTTGTTTATAATTAACATCTACACATTCGTAAAACTATTGGCACAATATTTGTGCTTTGCTGCTCTTTTTATCATGTGCAAGGAGTGCTAAATTGCTAAAAATCTGCATTCCATGAATTGTGTGTTTTATGACCATTTGCAAATGAGAATGAGTTTGACTCATAATGGTGGTTTTATTTGTAAACATATTTTGTAGCTAAGAGAAAGGCATTGTTGAGACTCAATATCTCAGATCTAGTTATGAGCCCACTTAGTGTTTCTTGCCTTCATTTATTGTGACTTGTTGCCCACATGAGCCTTTCCTATCACTTTTGTTTTGTTGCTTCTGGGACCTTCCACTATCACTCTCCTGCTTCAGGAACAAGTCTGGAGAAGGAGCGTCAGAGTGTGCACCATCACAGTGGGTGACGTTGACGCTGGCCAACGCTGACAAAAGGACTCCCTTAATTTGTATACAAAAGGTGATCATAAAACATTCACCCAACATGTTCAATGAGAAAAATCTGTGCATCAAAACGCTGCTGTTGAACTTGGAGACTTCCAGAAAGAACCATGACATCACCTGTTCTGAGGACCCATGGGGAGAATGTTGAGAAGGACCTATGAAATGATCGCTTTTGGAAGTGAACCTAATTTCTGCTGAATTGCCAACTATACCAGATTAAAAAATAAAGGAAAGTCACCAAGTTAATAGAAGCAAGCAGATAGATTTCTTGGTGCTATGCTCTGACTGCATATGTGGGCAGTTTCATCTCTTCTCAAATAATTTATTTTGGGGATAGCATGTTGCACATATTTCTGGGTTATGTTAATTAACTGCTCCAGAAATTAGGTGTGGCTTATGTGATTTACTAAAATTTCTTAAAAACTAGGATATTAGCACTGGTTTTAGATTTCACTGGGCCTATAATTTGGTCTACAAATTCATATACTTTTTCAGTCTTCAGTAGGTATATTTTTTTATTATTCCACTAATAAAATAAATAAATTATATTTTGAAAAATGAGATTTATTTCTAAGCAGTGTAGATTTCTCGATAAGAAATAATGATAATTAAAAAAAAAAACACCAACAGAGAAACATCCAGATTTTTACCAATGGCTCCATTCAGAAGAAGGTAGAGTATCTTAGAGAAAGACAGACATTGCACTGTCAATACAAATAAACTGACTTCCCGTTTAGACTTTGGCATTTTTAAAAATATGGACAGAATAGTGCTAAAATCAGCTAGTGTTTTAGTATACTAAACCAAAATATTGGGATGTATATGTTTTGTTGTTGTTGTTTTTTCATGACATTTTAGTAAGTTTTTTTCTAATTATAAAAAAAGGATCATGTCCACTCTAGAAAAAGTGGAAAATTCAGAGGAATATAAAGAAAAAGATAGCCCTAGCTGGTTTGGCTCAGTGGATAGAGCATTGGCCTGCAGACTGAAGGGTCCCAGATTTGATTCCAGTCTCCAGTACATGCCCAGGTTGCTGGCTCCAACCTCAGTAGGGGTCATGCAGGAGGCAGCTGGTCTGTGATTTTCTCTCATCATTGATGTTCTATCTCTCTCTTTCCTTCTCATTTCCTCTCTGAAACAAATAAAAAATATATTTAAAAAGAAAAGAAAAAGACACAAGTCATCCAAAATTCTTCCACTGGGAACAAACCATAATGCATATGCAAACTTTTAAGCCTTTGGCTGTATATTTAGAGTTTAGTGTTATGTTTTATTTATTTTTTTGACACATAATACATTTCCAATGATTTGGGAAATGTGACACAATTGCCTAATCTGCATAGTGATATGATTGACATGACTAAATATCAAACTCTTCTCCTGTGTCTATCAAGAATGTAGCTGATTTTCTTAGCTATTATTGATAACACTCAATGAACAGTCTTAGCCACACATCTTTTCATCAACTTTTCTAATTAGCCTCCCAGGATAATGGTAATATAAATTTTAATAAGACCCTGAAACTTTCAGTTCAATTATAGACTCTACTAGAGTTGTGGGTTAATTTTACTTCCAGCTATGAGGGGAAGGGATGTGTGCTAATGAGCCACTGTAGCTTCATAGAGAAACGTATTTTGATCTTTCAGAAAATAGATATGTCAGTTTATGTCTCGTTTTGAGAACACATGTAAGCTACACAAACAGAGCTTCTGACTCCAAGGTTATCGGTCATATTTCACAGGATGTAGCAACAATTGCTAAAGTCTTTGTGTCCCTGTTTCATAAAAACATTTTCAAGGGCAGTTTTCATAACAGAAACAGAATAGGATGATATATTTTAGCATAAGGCATCACATTGGACAAGAGAATGAGAACTGAAAATTTTCTAGATGTTCTCCATTTTTTTCTGCTTTATAAAAACCAGACTGTACATTAGCATGTTCACAGCTTAGTGTTAGCTTTTCTCCAGTCGTAGGGAAAAGGGGAAATTTTTGTCCTCTTCTTTTTTTCCCTGAGATTTTTTTTTTAGCAGCAGCACTTTAGGAGGCCATTGGTTTCCAGGGACATGTAAGAGCATTCCATTATTTATCCCTGAAAGAGAGAAAACAATTCAGAAACACTCCAAATTTACAATAAACAAAGGAAATAAAAAATTTTGCAGCTATAGTACAATCTTAAAAATAAAATTTAGGATCAAAATGTATGGAATTGCTTAAAAGCTTTTGCCTCAAAAGCCAAATTAATCTCAAATCATTGCATGCCTATGTGAATTTTCATTTCATTGTATCGTGCTTTAAAAAAATTCTTATAATCAATTGTACTTATTTCTAGAAAAATAATGTTGCATATTTCTGAAAATACTCAGTCTGGGCTGATATGGAGAACCAGAGAAACACATTTAGTTGAAATACTAAATTCTACTTAAGTTTGAAAGACACTGGTTAGTGACTTCTCTCAGTAGCTTTCACTTCCTCATTAGGTTAGGCCCAGGTCATTTAAGAGTTGGTCTCTATTGGGCAAAACCAAGATGTAAAAGTTGGTAGAATTATTGCTGAAAAATACATCCAATACAAGAAGTTCATGTTATAAATTGTCCAGAGAAAAGTGTCAAAGACATCATTCTTACTTTTGATGTTGTTGGTAATGCCAGCTCTGCAGAGCTTTCCTACCCTCTCTTCCTGTAACTTCCACTGCCATGGTCATCAAGCCAGAGTGTGGTGCATCACTTATGTCTGGTACAATTGAGGAAGTCAGCTTGATTGATTTGCTCTTCCTCGGTGATGAGGGCACTTTCTACACTGTCATCATTGGACAATGTATGATGGGACAGCTATCAAGCCTTTGAGCTGCTCTGACAGCCTCTGCATCCTGCCAAGACTAATATTTGACACTGTCAGAACGGGTTGTGGAAAAGCAAAATGGGCTCCCAGAAGGCATTATAAATCTTCAACTCATGGGCTTCTGGGATCTATTTTACTGCTAATAAAAGTCAACAGGAGAAACACGTTTTGAAGGAGATCCAAGCATTTCATTTAAACAAATTAAATGAAAAATAACAACATAATTCAGGAAAGTTGAATGCCAATATCTCCCTAATCTATATCCCATGTGCCCTGGCTATTCTGTTTTCAAGGGGACATTACAGAATCTGCCCCAAAACTAATCTGTAAAAAGGGAGCATTTTTTTTTCCAGGAAATGTGCTGCATTGGAAATGTTACATAATGGTCAGCTTGTTTTAGATTTTCCTTCTTGAAGTCTTTCAGAAAAAGTAAGTGTTATAATATCAGGGGGAAAAATCACCTTTAAAAAAAAAGAATATTTACATGTTTTTAAAAAAAAATATTTTATTAATTTTATACAGAGAGGAATTGAGAGGGACAGAGAGTTAGAAACGTCAATGAGAGAGAAACATCTACCAGCTGCCTCTTGCACACCCCCCACTGGGGATGTGCCCACAACTAAGGTACACGCCCTTGACCGGAATCGAACCTGGGACCTTTCAGTCCACAGGCCGACGCTCTATCCACTGAGCAAAACCAGTCCCGGCAATATTTACATGTTAACAAACATGACATATAATGGCTATTTATGTGAGGTAATTTTAAGGACTGAACAGTTGTAATATTGCTAGGACTAAATTTTAGATCTTTGGCTTTAAGACAGAAACCCACAGAACAATAGAAGTGGTGGCTCAAAGTTAAGATAATAACGCCAAATATGAATTTGGTTTCCATTGATATTCTGTAAGCCAAAAATCACTAAAAGAAAAAATATAAAAGGTTGTATTATCATTATTATTGGTACTCCTGGTATGTGGAAATGGCCAAAGGACTTGGAATGGAAGAAAACCATAAAAGGCTCTAGTGTCATGAGGATGGAAACGGTTTTGTTTCCTACTGTATTAACATTTTCTACCCAGAGTGCTTCTGGGTGCTCAGTAAAGATTTACTGGATGAGTGTGTTAAATGAATAATTGAGTGAATGAATAAATGAATAAATGAGTGAGTGGGTAGTGCCTGGCATGTGTGGGAAGAGCAAAGGACCACAGGGAATATTAGGTCTTCCAAATCCATACTTGAAGGATGACAGTAAGAGCTACATGATCAGTTGAGATGGACCCCTTGAGGGGCATGAGTCGGATGTTGTAATTGATCATGAAAATCCTTCAGCCCACCTATAATATTTCTCTGTTCTAGTAGAGACCATAACAATATACACACCCCAATACATAGTTACATGAGTCCCAATATAAGCTGAAATACACTGCAGCAAGTAATTTTAAAACAAATGTTAAGTATATGGTCATAGACATTTATCAATATTTGAAATAGTTACCAAGAAACTAAACAAAAATACATATTCACACGCAAAGCACAGGAAACTTCTGGTTCGTTGTATCAATTGAACTATTAGTCACAAGCATTAGCTACTTTAGCATTGTTTTTGGAAATTTAACTTTCAGAGTGTGGCCCTGTAGAAGCATTCACTAGAATGACCAAGATAACTAAGCAGCTAAACTATGGAAGCAAGTGAAATGGGCCTTAGCTCCTTCAGTGTTTTGTTATTATCAACTTTGGAATTCAAATTGCTGAGCAATTCCTTTTATAAATAGCACTGTTTAGAAATGTGCTGCTATATTATTCTCTTTCATTCTAAACAATTAGGAGGGCCTGTTCCAACCTATAGCCTGGAAGTGGAGCCTGAACATCTATTCACTCTTAGGCTGCTTGAGGCCAGACTATTCTCCAGAGTGTCCCTCCAATGAATAAAATTTTCCTCCGATAATGACAGAGGGGACATAGAAATATGAATGTCCCAGTACATTCATTCTCCCCAAGAGCACAAAATCATATGCCTCAAAGAGAAATCATGCACATTTCTAAAGGCTTCTGTCATTTTTTTCCCTTTAGACATCCCACTGTCATCATTGTCAAAACAGATGTCCCTGAGTTGCTGCAACTTCCCAATAGGAGCTGATTTACTTCCAAATTGATTTTGCTACATGAAAAACAGGCCTGATAATACCTTCATGTTTGTCTATCTCTCACCCAGATGCACACTGTTTATACAGATACCTGGGATCAACTTGACAATCTTCCAACTACATATGTTCTCTAGGACTGAGAGCTCAAATATTTTATGCTAGAGATCTAAATTTTAAGGCTTATAGTGAGGTTATCACTTTACCTGTAATGCCCTTGGCTTATTTCTTTAGAAACTGCAATGTAGATTTAAGCAACTCTATGTACATTTTCATCCTCAAAAAATGTTCATATCCAATTGGAATACCCTGTCATGAAAGTGGAACCTGCAAAACCAGAATAATAAATGAAAATAAACATGCCTTGTGCCATCTTTGTAGTACTTGAACTAGCCTATGGCTTTGACAATTCAGTGGGCTTCATGGAATCCTAAAATGATGCTCAATTTATGAGGTTCCATTTTATTTATAAACCAAAGAGGATGATGAGGTCTTAAAGAGAAGAACAAATCTCCCATAAGCACTGACAGTAACTTTCCACATCTTGGTATTCCAATTTGATAGCTAAATCCCAACTGCCAAAGGCAGAAAAAAATGCTAACAGCAGAGGAGGGAAGGTTCAAAGCTGGCCCTTGGTTCTGAACTTTCGAGTGGCAGAAGTAAATCTCCCTGTTAGTTAATATTTTAGATCCAGTGACTGAGGATAAAGATGGTCTCACTGGAGAAAGGCTGGAGACTGGAGGCTTCTTCAAAGGGCTTCTTCAAAGCGTTGAGTAGCTGCTGTCACAAGAAAATTGATAGCAGAGGGTGAAGGGACCACTTTCCTTAAATTTTAGAATGTGAGTTCTTCCTGAGTTGCATCACAAAACATTTCAGATATTGGAACTGATAAAAAAAAAAAAAAAAAGTTTCATGCCCTGTTCAAAACCCAAGAGGTGGGAGAATCAGAAAATGCATTAGTGTTGTGTTGAGTTAGCACCCAAAATAGAACAACACAAAAAAGGATGTGCTGATCTTTGTAAGAAATTCTTCACCACTGTGAATGCCAGTTATGTCAAGGAGTGGTAGCAGAACTTCCAAATGCCTACATAGGCAGGAATGTTGGTAGAAGTCATTGATAGTAACTTTCATTTCCTTCTCACTAACATCCTGAGAAAATCTTTGCCAAGGCTCCTGTATGATCCTGGTGGATATACACTAGAAATGGCAGACCATTTGTGATGGCTAGAGAAGTGTAGCGCCCTCCATTTTAAAACACTAAAGTTATTCTGGAGCCCAGTGACAACTGTGGACTGGTCAACTTTGAGACGCTGCAGGACCCCAGAAAGGCTCAGGACATAGGGACTAGGTGACAGGTTTATTTATTTTTTCTTACAAAACTCTTCTATTACACAAATGTGAGTAGACTAAATAGCATAGAATTTCCTCAAATCCGAAGTCTTTACAGTAGATGAATGAAGACAGTGGCAAGTGGGAGTAAATCTCTCTCTCTCTCTCTCTCTCTCTCTCTCTCTCTCTCTCTCTCTCTCTCTTTCTCTCTCTCTCTCCCTCTCATATTGGTTCTGTTTCTCTGGAGTCCCTGGCTGATTTAAGCAGTTTTTTCATACAGATTAAAACTCAAACCAGGTAAGTTATCTTTGTTTATATATATATATATAAAACCCCCTACTGGGGATATGCCCGCAACCAAGGTAAATGCCCTTGACCGGAATGGAACCTGGGACCTTTCAGTCTGCAGGCCGACGCTCTATCCACTGAGCCAAACCGGTCTTGGCGAGGTAAGTTATCTTTGAATTCCATTTCCATTACTTAGGTACAGGAAACAGGGTAGTTACATAACATCTCTCTGCCTCCATTTCTTTGTTTATACAATGGAGGTGATGTTAGCTACCTCACAATTTTTTTGTGTGAAGATTAAGTAAGGTCACACATTTAAAATGTGTAGGCCAGTTGGGGCCCCATAGTAGACATTTAATATCTGTTAGTTGTCTGTATGAGTGTTGGTACATGCAATCACTTATTAAAAACTCAGCAAGAATAACATATGGTGTGGACTATTCTGTGAAATAAGATCAATCTCCTTAACAAATCTACTTCAGGGATTCCTAGCAGGCTCCAGTACCCCCTAAAACTGACAATTTGCATGAATTACTTTAAAATGTCAGTCTACGCTTTTTTTTTCATTCTTCTGTGAGAAAATTCAGGTTCTGGAAGTCCTCCCTAGTGAATTCCCTGTGCAGTATTGTGACGGTGGCAACGGAGGTTTTAGGACGGGTCTGAGAGCCACACAACCATTTGGAAAAGAAGTCGGTCATGATTTAAAATGTTGTCACCATTTCCTGGCAGGAGTGGCTCTGTGGTTGAGTGTTGACCTGTGAACCAGGAGGTCACAGTTCAATTCCTGGGCACATGCCAAGGTTTCAGTCTCCATCCTCAGTGTCGGACTTGCAGGAGGCAGCTGATCAATGGTTCTCTTTCTTCATTGATGTTTCTATCTCTCTCCTCTCCTTTCCTTTCTGAAATGAATAAAAATAAAAATAAAAATTAAATTAAATGTTACCACCCTAAAGTTTTTCACCACAATGAAATGATCCTTGTTTACTCACACATCATTGCTCACTCATGGAGAAGCAGAAGTCTGTGACAGTTTATCCAGATCTTGTCTGATGTTCCACTCCTCTGTATTTTTTTAATCCAACCCTAAATTTCAGATATGCTTTGAAATGAGGTTTCCTTTTTCAACTTAATTTATAAAAATCATACATGCTTATTATAGAAAAATTAGTAAATGTAGGAAACTTGAAGGTAGAAATATTACAAATAATTCTAGCCTTTTTTCTGTACCTATTATTAAACACAATTGTATGGTGTTCTCAGGCTAGTATGTTTTATTACATTTTAACTTAAATGTTTGTTTTTCTGATTGTGAGTAGTAAATGCCATTGTAGAAAAATGGAAAAACATAGAAAAATATATTAAAAATTACTCAGAAGCTCATTCAACAAAAGAAGACTCATTTTTAATTGATGTTGAGTTTTAGTTTTTCCCAAGCATTTACAAATTTTGGAGGTCATAATCAATATTCTGACTGTAAGGGAAGGTTAGCACAGAAAGAAGCACCAATTTCTGATGAGAGGAGCTATACAGGGGAGGTATATGCCAGAGGGTAAGTCCCTTTAATCTCTGTAAAAACATTTATTCAGTCCAGTAAAATAGTTTTGAATTATGTCTGTGCTCCTCATCTCTGTTGTAATTGTTCCTGTACCTTCTATGAGAATAATTTACAATCGTCACCTTGGATGAAGCCTTCCTTGTCTTTCATCTCTGCCACTTTATCCAACATTTCTTTCTCCTGTTCCTATTTATATTCACTTGCCAAGAGGGACTCCTCCCCTCCCCCCCTTTCACTGATTTAACTGCAGCAAACCTTGCCTCAGTCACTCCTCTAGTCCATCTGCACCATTGCTGAGCTTTCGGCTTACCTGAGCCCTTTCGTTTGTGGCTCCCCTGGTCACCTTTTGCTTTTGAAAGATTTCCCCTCCTCTGACAGGGCACATATCAAATTGGGGTTTAGTGAGTGCACTCTCCACAGTTGTTGATTATCATCTGTTTATGGAGCTAATATTTCTAAGAGGCATGCTCTTCCTCTGAATTTTTATAATACTACTCTCATTTCATTTCTTTCTTGCAATATTTATTTTCCCTAGGTTCTATTTTTGCAGTCTTTTTTTTTCTCACAAGTCCTATATTTTTTACAGTATTTTTTTCATACGTTCTACTTTTTCCCAATTACTATCTGACTCTCTTATACTTCAAAGTCTAAACAGATGCTCATTATAATCTCCAGTTTCCATTGGCACCAGGATACTTATTGCTCTTGTTCCCACCTATACTGTGGGGACTCAGTCTCTCAGATACAATGTGCTACCTCCAATCCCTTTGCTTGCACTGTGTGCATGGCTGTCACCTCTGGGTGGGTGTTGGCACTGATGGAAATCAGAATCTCAGCTGCTACTAGGATAAATAACCAAGTTGAAGAGAGACAACTAAATAGTTTTCTGATTGGTAAAACTCTTGTATTTTTAAACCCCAGAGCAAAGGAGTTCAAAGTGACTCACGCTACCCTATATAATAAAAGGCCAGTGACCATAAAGGTGTAATGACTGTAATGACAGATCAACCAGTCCCTATGAGGTGTATGGACCACCTCTTGGTCCCTCCTGCTGGCCCACATGCTCCAATTGCTAAATGGTCAATGGGGAACCATGGGGAACTCAGGGTGGCAGCAGGGTGGGACCAGGGACTGGCAAGCAGGCAGAAGATGGTCCTCATAGCAGGCTAAGCCTAGGGGCTCTACCTGCATATGATTTCATGATCTGGGCCTCTAGTAAAATTATAAAACTATTCTAAAATGTAGCTCAAATAGTTTTTAACAGAAATAATGCACATTTTGGTAAACATATTCCTGATATAGTAAGAACAAAATATTGACACAAAGTCTTGATAGAAAAATACTCCACTAATTATTACCTTGCTTTATAGATGGGTGATTTTTATTGTGCTATAACATCACAAGTGTAATGGTCTAAACAATTTACCTAATAAAAGAGAAACATGCAAATTGACTGTACCTCTGCAGTGCCCACAAACCACGCACACAAGCCAATTAGGATCAAGTATACAAATTAACCCAACCAAGATGGCTACAGCCATGGAGTGAGCAGGAGGCTTGGGTTTCCCTGGCAATGGAGGAAGCCAAGCTTCCTGGCCTGCCGGCCTCTGCTCAAAGCTACAAAGTTTCAATTATAGAAGATAAATAAATTCCAGATACCAGGGCCTCTTCTTGGGTTGCTGGGGGGGGGGGGGGTGCTGGCCTGCAAACTGCCACACACCCCTCAACCAAGCCATCTTATGCCCCAAGGGAACCCCCACCCTGATCTGGGACACCCTTCAGGGCAAATCAGCTAGCCCCACCTGTGCACCAGGCCTCTGTTCTATCTAATAAAAAAGTAATATGCAAACTGATCGCCACTCCAAGATGGCTGCCCCATGTGGTCAAAGATGGATGCCCCCATGTAGAAACAAGATGGCCAATAGGGGAGGGCAGTTGGGAGGGACAAGGTCTGCAAGGGAGGGCATTTGGGGGTGATCAAGTTTTCAGGGGAGGGCAGTTGAGGGACCAGGCCTGCAGGGGAGGGCAGTTAGGGGCCATCAGGCTGGCAGGGGAGCAGTTAGGCATCAATCTGGCTGGCAGGGGAGTGGTTAAGGGGTGATCAGGCTGGCAGGAAGAAGCAGTTAGGAGTAATCAGGAAGGCAGGCAGATGAGCAGTTGGGAGCCAGCAGTCCTGGATTGTGAGAGAGAGATCCCAGATTGGAGAGGGTGTAGGCTGGGCTGAGGGACACACTCCCTATACACAAATTTCATGCACCAGGCCTCTAGTATAAACATATCTTCAGTTCTTTAAGCTAGAAATCTGACAAAGATCTTACTGGACTACAATTATAGTATAGATAGTGCTATGTTTTTCTCTGAACATTTTCCCTCAGGGAGAATTTATGTGCTTGCCTTTTCCAGCTTCTAGAAGCCCTTGCCATCTTTGGTTCTTGGGCCCTTCCCTCCATTCAAAGACAGCAATGACAGGTTTGGTCTTACATCAAGATGTGTCTTAGATCACATCTACCTGGCATTTCTTCAGTCAGCACACCTCTCTCTAACCACAGCTGAAGACTGCTAAGGACTCATGTGATTACATTGGGTCTACTCACATAATTAAGAATAATCCTTTCCTTTCAATGTCCCTCGTCTTAATTGCAAAGTCTTTTTTTACCTGGTAGGATAATATCCTCATAGATTTGGGGATTAAGCAGTTAACATCTCTGGGTGGCCATTATTCTGTTTATCACAAAGAGTAAAGCTGGAAAACATTAACAATGTAAGGACTACCATGACATTGAAGGGTGAAGAACTCCCCATCAGATTTGTAATTATTCAACATTTTGTCTTCATACAAGAGAATTATTTATTTGTAAGAAGTTCTTCTACAATGTTGTTATATAACCTCTAATCCTTTGTTGCTGTGATCTTCTTACTAGTTTGTTGTTGGAAATTGTATTTTTTCTTCAAAAAGATTTTATGCACTTTATTGAGTTATGATTAACATATAAATCCTGTATGTATTTAATGTATATAACTCAATAAAATAGGAGATAGTTATATACTCATGCAACTATCTCCAATATTATCATCATTTTGTGTGTGTATGTTAAGAAAACTTAACATAAAATCTGCACTCTTAGAAAAGTTTAGGTATACAATATAGTCTTGCTAGCTGTAGGCCCTATGCTATATAGTACATGTCTCAAACATATTTATCTTGCATAACTAAAATGTTATACTTTTTTGCCATTACTCTGCTATCCCTTTATTTTAGTTCCTGGCAACCACCTTTCTGTTCCTTACTTTTATTAATCTTGCATTCTATTAATTAGTATTCAGTATTTTTTTATGTTAAAATATACAGGAAAATACATACACACACACACACACACACACACACACACACACACGGTGGGGCAAAAGTAGGTTTACAGTTGTTTATTTAGAAAATAATATAAGAATAAATAAGTAATAATACAAGAATAAACTCTGTGATGCTAGAGAACGATCGCTCAGATCACAGTTCCTGGACTCCATCCTAGTGAATCAGATAGGGCTTATTTCTTAAGGAATTCTTTCTTCCTGAAAATAGTCTACATCCTCAAAGTCTGGAGCATGTGTGGGTATACAACTCCATAGACAGACAAGGTTTGGAAAGTCTGAAATGACATTCAAGTATTTCAAATTCAAGTTTGTTCTACAAGCTCCTTCATGTTCTTTCAATATCAAGGGCATTTCATTAGAAGCTGCTACTTTAATTTCTTAGACACGTTTGAACCATTTCACTGGAAGTAGCTTCCCTTGCGCCACAATTCATGTCAATCAAGCTGCCTTGAGGAGACATCAATGAATTTCTTAATCACCACTGAATCTACAAGGCAATTCTGACACAGTTCATCACAAAGAACCTAATTTTCAAAATTTAGCATATAATTTAAGATAGATGTGATTATGCAAAAGTGAAAAATGAGACACCAAAGTCTCTGTTGAGCAGCCTAATAAGAGTTTCTGCATTGCCACAGGCCTTAGTGCCTGAACAGGGTGTCTTACCTACATGCTGTGACTCGGGTTTTCAGGCTGTTTGCTTGGATAGTGGGGCATCTCATTTTGACTTGTGCTCTCATAGCCATGGTAATAGAAGAGAGAACAGGGAGGAAGTACCAGCAACTGTAAGCTTCAGCCTGGACAGAGACACATGTTACCGTTTGCTCTATACAAGCCAGAAACAATCAAATGGCCAGGACTCATTTTGCAGGTGGGGAGTTCACTCTTTTATAAACTTGGAAATAGAAAATAAAGGTGTGCAAGTCAGTTGAACTCTCTCCCATCTGAGAAATAGAATACATTTCTATAAGACACAAGACAATGACTTCTGCCTTGGATTTGGTGCCCATAGACTGTATTCAATATCCACATAAATCTCCCTTTGATGAGATTTTTTTTGTTGGCAAATATTTTCCTCAAGAATAAATAAACTTCAATTTAGGATCCTGTCTCAGATATTATAAAATAAAAGCTTCTCAGTATATAAATACCAGTAAACATGCTGATTAACACATATTTCTTAAATATTAACCCCTCCCCCCCATGTCAAACAGCAGTTTTGTGTGGTCTACAGTGAGCTATTTTTTGAAGTACATAAAATAGCATTTTATTTACTAGGCTGTAGGCTTTAATAAGTTTCTTTGTAATCTCTAGCCATATAGTTGTGTGGCATTTTTTCTGATTATTAAATAGCTTGTGTTCATTATTGATTTTCAAATAAAGAGAAATGTGAAAAATGAAGTAAAAACCACCCGTGGTTTTACATCTCAGAAATAACCATAGTATTTTGGGCTCTTACGGCATAAATAGGGTGATATTGACCCACCAGTGGTGTAGAAGCCCACACAATAGGTGCTGGGAGTCACAAACTAACTGCTTTTCAGAATCATAGAAGAGGTATGTATATTACAAATAGGTCCCTGGGCCACTTTCCAGGTTGAAGACACCAGAATTAACAGGTGTGAAACTCAAGAATATGTAATTTTAACAAGATCCCTAAACATTTCTCATAAAGCCAACTCAGTTCAATTCCAAAAACAGGTAGTGGGAAGCCACTGGTATATATCATGATTATTGATTCTTTGTAATTAATTTCTCTCTTTCCCTTACATGCAATATTCAAACCAACTACGAACTCTGTATATTATATCAACATCACATATCTCAAAAAAACTGACCAATAACACCACTTACCCACTCTGTCACCATCATGGGCAAAGCAGCCACCATCTCTTGACTGAACAACAAACACAGCTTCCTCAGTGGCTTTCGTGGGTTCAGTTCTGCCTGGAATCATTGTTGAAGTACAGATGGGCAACATCACCACACTGTCCATTACCATCCACTGGTTCCCACTGTGGTGACAATGACCTATAAACCCATTTTAATATTCTACAATAGCGGTTCTCAAACACCCCCTTTCCGTTTTGCACCCTGGGAGAGGCCAGGGATGCTACTAACCATCCTACAAAGCAAAGGGCAGCAGTGGGAGTAAAAGTCTTGCTCTACACAGCCTGGTTCTTCTACTGATCTTGTGCTTATTCACCATTATTGCCATCTTTTCCATTTTCCAAGCTGTAGAATTTGTCAAGCTCATTACCCTGTCAGAAATGTCCTAATTGCTTACAGAAGAGCCAGAGTGGAAAGACACTCCCTTCTCCAGCCTGCATTTAGGGTTGTATGAACATGAAATAAGCTTTGGGTGTGCAGACCCACTGAGATGCAGGAGCTGTTTGTTCCCATAGCATACCAGTACACTGTCCCAACCAAACTCCTACTATTGCACGCTTAGTGAAACATAACTCTCAGATGCACTGGGAAAACCCAAAGTTTCTGTGATTCACTTTATTGCACTGTTGACTTTATCATGATGGTCTGGGACCAAACCTGCCCTGTGTCTGAGGTATGCTTGTATACTGCTGCATCTATGTCCTCATACATTTGTCCCAACCCATAGATGTATAACATCAAGTGTGAGCCATCATATCAACTATGGACTTTGGGGGATCCTGATGTATTGATGTAGGTCCCTCATCTGTAACAAATGTACCACTCAGGTGGAGGATGTTGATAGTGAGTGGGGTGTGAGGCTGTGGAGGTGGGTGGTGTTTGGGTAATCTGTGCCTTCTACTGAATTTTGCTGTGAACCTAAAACTACTCTTAAAAAAAATTAAGTCTTAAAAAAAAATGTCACAGAAGAAGTCGTATTTTCCGCCTGTCTGATCCCTGCAGAGTTAGGGCATATTTTCTTTGCCTCCCAGGTTTGACAGGGAGTTTCCAAATGCTGGTCTCCTGGGATTTAGTAAACAAACCCATGTTTATATTTCCCATAAATTTCACTATTTGTAATGTTTGAGCATGAGACAAAGAATGGCCCCGAGCTGCCTATAATAACATTTCTTAATATTTCTAACCCAAACTGGTGAAAGAGGGTGTTGGCCCTTGCTTCAGTGGGTGGCTGAGGTTAATTGTAGCCAGAGTGCCCAGAGGAACCGTTCCCCCTCTTGCCCCCGCACACTGCAGGCTCTCTCTCTGTAAGTGTCCTGACTTGTGGCCACTGTGCTTGCAGCTTGGTCTGCTGGGGCGCAGATCAGATTTTCAAGTGCTGAGCAATTGTGGGGAATCAGGGAAGGGAGCCCCCTTTGCTCAGATTTTCTATAGAAAAGGAAAGACAGCGACAGAATGAAACCCACAAAAACAGAGGACAAGGAGAAAAGACTATTCATTTTGCCTTGGGCAGGTTTCAATTGTTTTGAAACTTCCTGAGAGTAATTCAGTCACCCGATTTAGATGTTGATGCTGGTGTCCACTTTGTGAGGACTTGAGGTTTTTGGCCACTATCCCAGCAGCTTGTAGGGTCTGACCTTTCAGGTGAGCAGAAAGGATACAAATGTTTTGGATGGTGTTCTGCTCTCTCTGTGACCCAGCTGACGCCTTCAGGGAATATTTTAAGGCCAATTCCAAAGCAGGGCCCTATAATCCAATCTCTTCTTTTGCCAATCAAGCAACTGTGACTTGTCTGTAATAGCTGGTCAGATAGTTTGATAAAAGGACAAAGTTAAACTAAAATCCTCAGTAAGACCAAGAGACACTTATGATCTAAATTGAAGTGGTTTGCAAGTCATCGGTCGTGAACCTTTTTGTAGCTGTAAATTAGAATTCTGTTTGTCTAGGGCATCACAGGAAACTATAAATTGCGTTATGTTCTCCAGTGAGGCAGTTAAACTTAGATGGCTGTGTTGGTTTCAGAGGAGAAAATTGGAGCCATCTAGAAGTTTCAATCAAGTCAAGCTTAAAAGTTTGGCAGAAATACACATGTAATTTGCAATTATACTAACAGAAACCTGAAGTGCTCTGAAATCTAAAATGGACAGCTTTTCAAATTTCCCCCCAAAAGGTTTATGAAGTGTCTTGGGCATCTGTCATGTCCATTGCCATGTACAATAAATTTGATAGTCTTGGTTTGGTGATTTGATGGAAAGAAAGCAAATAAATCAGAATAATTTTTTTTTCTTTGTTTTGTTTTTGTTTTTTTTGTATTCCGTGGGTTCCATATCTGTTACTCCTTCCAGGGGTTTGATTTTGCAACATTTTAGCATCCTAATGAGATATGAAGAAAGCCTAGAAAACAAGTGAATTTCCATACTGGCACAGACAGGGCAATGTTAGGCTGAGAGGATGTTGCAAGGGCTCTCAGCCTCGCTGGGGTTTTTCCTGACGCAGCATTTTAAAGTGTCCTTATTTTAAAGCATCTGATTGCCGACTATTAGAAAGTTGGCATGGTGCACCTTGTAGAGTGGGATCAGCAACATGACTACAGGGCTACTAATGTAAAGAACTTGTTTAACTTCAGTCAAATCATACTGTGTGTTGTTTTTTTTTTAATGGCTTTAAATATTCAGAAAGAAAAGTGTTGGATAACGTAAGAAGACATTTTTATAGAACAAAGTAACCTTTGCCATGTTGGCTGAAAAAGGCAAGGCAAGCAAATTAGGTAATGGTATTAGTCCAGGGACAAAGAAAGCACATCTTTACTTTGAGTGAGTTCATAAAAATTAACACAGCATAGATAAATAGCCCGTGCATGAATGTTATGATTTATGGTGGTGATTTTTATTTTTCTGGTGGAGGGCAGAAGAGCTCACAGTTTTCATCTCATATATAATGCAAAGCATCTTGCATATCCTGGAAGTCCATCACCTCTTAAAACCCCTGTAATAAAGCATGTGCCCCTACTTTTTATAGATGAAGCAACTGAGCTGCCGAGAGGCTGAGGAGCGTGCTGGACCATGCCTCTAGTCTGTGCTGGGGATGACCTCTGTCTGGGAACCCCTCTTTGTTACACAGCAGCTTTTAAGAACTGGCATCCTCGGGTTGTTGGGGGTCAGGGTTAGTTCAGGGGGTTAATGTACCATTTGTGCAGTGGTTTTCCAAGGCATAGGCCTGGAGGCCATCTGGGAGGGGTTAACAAGGTCATTTTAAAATTCTGCTAATCTTAAGAACCTCCTTTTTGAAAAGACAGACATCTTTCACCCCATCTCCCAGGAAACTTTGGTTCAAGAGGAATCAAAATTGTGATCTAGGAATCTGTAATTTTAAATGCCTTCTAGAGAAAACCTCCAGTGCGCAGGACATCTCTGGCCTTGGTTATGTTTTACTGCTGTGACTTACATCTGGCAACTGTGCCCATGGTTGTCACAATCCCCTAATCTCCTTTATCCTCTTCTTCTCTGCCTTCTCAATCTCTCTCTCAAGTTAATAAATACAAAAAGTAAAGAGAATGACAGAAACAACAGTCATGCACCCATGACTAGAAATGTCACTGTTTCCTCTCCATTATCTAAGATGAACACAGCATTGGCCACGAAGTTGAAGTATTCCTTTTGCTGCTGCAATTTTTCTCCCCATTTTGGCCCTTTCTTGGCCAGTTATCTTCTCAGTGTTATCATATACCATTGCAAATGAAAAAAGCAGTCACATGGTTTGTTTAAAAACCAATTTCACTCCTCAAGTCTCATTTGATCGAGGCCTCACCTGCAAAGAAATAGAGGTAACCACAAAAGCTTCAAACTAGTCCCAACCAAGAATCAGCTGACCGCTGAACAATCAGACCCTCCTTCCTGCTGCTCAGAGGAGCCGGAGGGCAAACAGACACCTCAGGAATGGCCCAGCCTTCCTACCTGGGGAGAAGACTTCCTAAATGATGGGAGACCAACATAGTTTTGCAATCTCAGCTCTTTGGAAATTCATTTTTGTGGTCTGCTGTTAAATACACATGTAAACACATACACTCTTCAATTAGCATGGCACAACTCAGGCTGAAGTTTCAAGTCCCTCAAAATATACCTTTGATCAATTCAGCACAAATTTGTGTTACCTCCCGTGGTCAGCCTGAATTCACAGAAATTGCATTTCATGATACCCTGTGGTCACTGAAAATTGCCCACCATTAACCTTCCTTACCAATAAATCACTAGAATAGCTGAAAGTAATTTCGGAGACCTGTGGGTGGGCTAAAGCAATAAAGGTTGAATGAAGGGCCAGCATTTTTGCAAGAGGCCCCTTAATGCAGATTTCTTCTAGGGAGGTTAAAGATATCCCATTTTTAAAATCTGAAGCTTGTCACCACCTAACTTACAAGGGAGTGCTGAGCACTGCCTTCAGAGATGCTTAATACTATGCTTTTCGTTTTTCAATGTAAATCTCATGTTACCTATCACCCCGTGTGGATGAAGCAAGGGGAACATTTCCATCCCTTCCATGCCCATTAGGAAAGTAAAACACAGAGGGGACACAACTTAGTGGAGACCACAGTTAATAAATGATAAAATATAAACTTTCTTAAGCTACTGTTTTTTGTTTTTTTGTTTTTTCCCTTCCTGGATTGCTATACTTCACTGGAAACTCTCCTTAGATCATCTCTATTTGAAAATAGACAAAGATAAAAATTGAGGGACTTTAGCAAGATCCTTCTGAAAAGTTCACTGGATTGTTACTAGAGAACATGATTGCTGATATCTTCCTGTTGCCAGGAAGGACTAAGAATTACCCTCGTAAACACAGGTTCTTGGTATTTGTTTTTCTATCTTTGAACTCCTATATGGATAATGATGGGGCAAAGTACGTCATCTGCTTAGCTTTGGTGCATGTTCCAGGAAGCTGACTATACAGTCCTCATACACCTACACACATATTTACACTCAGATATGCACTCATAGTCATGTACATACATATGCATACCTACATGAACCCACACTCATGCACACACTCTTGCACATTCATGTATCACACACTTGCACACCATACACCTCATATATATGCACACACCTCACACCTACACATACACTGACACATATACTCACACCAGACATACAAATAGTAACAGGCACACTCACACACACACACACACACACACACACACACTCAGCATTGGTCATAATAAATGGCACATGAGCCTGTTCTGAGGCCTTCATAAGAAAAGGCCTAATTCCCACTGTGGTGCCTACTGTGGGGCAGCCTGAGGCCATTGTGAAGGCATAGATGATGATGCGAAGACATGGTACAGATCATCTCTTTCTGATTTCAATGCCAAGGGTCGCTGCAAATCCTCAGGGCTCAGATAGATCTAGATTTACATAATTTGTTTGTTTCTCTTTTGTACCTTTGACCCCTTTTACCCATTTATCTCACCTTCTACCTCCACCAATCTGCTCTCTGTTTCTGTAAGGTGTGTCTCCCCCCCCCCCCCCCCCCCAATATAAGAGAGATCATACATATTAGCCTCTGGGAGAGCCTCTGGGTTTCCATGAATATTCTTTTTGAGATAAGCCTGAAGCAGATAGCTACACAAATTTAAATATCATATTTTGACAGGTTTTGGGAAACCTTCGATTTGAGTCATGAGAAGAGATCACCTGTTAAGCAGTAGTTACAAGACTGGATGTTATGTTGGCAAATGATATGTGTTTTCCATAGGAGATCAGTTACTGAGACATAAATATTTCTAACAAAGCAAATCTTGTGTCCTTTTGCTGGCTTCCACTATGGTGAGCGAGGGAAGAGGTGGGTCAGAGTGGGCTCTCCCTTGTGAACAAGGCTCACCCCTTAGAGCCAAGTTTCTCCCTGATCTCTTTCTCAGTGCCTTTAAAGATTATTATTATTATTATTATTATTATTATTATTATTATTATTTGCTTTGGGATGAGCAAGTCCAACAAGTTTTGTTGTGTGTCCATTGATAGTATTTCTGGGTGTGAACTTGCAGTCAAAATATGTGTAGCCCCTATCTATTGTGTGTCTCTCTTCTTTGAGTGTGGGGGTTGGCAATGGAGGCCACTGCCTTTGTTTTCAGTGGTCTGCATTGTGTTAGAAAAGAATGGAAACCTTTTGTTTGGATAATTAACCTACTAGGGGCCCAGGGTATTCAAACAAAAGAGGAGGAGCCAAGCAGTCTCTCAGAAGACATTCTTGATTTAACCAGCAGGGTTGCAGGCAGATTTAGACTGGGTGCTGACAAGGGTAACATGGTCCCACAAATAAGCTGGTGTAAGCAAAAGGTAACCCACCTAAGCCTCTCCTCTGATATGCTCTCCTAAATCATGTCTAATGTCATGATTATATCCTTTTAGGGAGCAATTTCCTTCCTCCAAGAAGTTTTTCCTGTCTGACTTTACCTGATACTGGCCCTTTCTCTTCTTTTTATTTTACTTTTTTCTCAGTCTTCTGTATAAATTTCTCATGTCCCACTTTTTGCATATTTTCTAGTTATTTATTTCACATTAGACATATCCTTCCTACCAGACTGAAAGCTCTTTTATGCCCCAGTTACATCGTACATGTTCTGATTTCCCCCTAACACATTTGCCCGCACTGCCAGATGTTCTTAGTGTTCATGTTCAATGGCATTGGCTCCCCTCCCTTGCGTTGGCTCCATGGGGAGGGGAATCCTGTCTGCTTGACTCAGTGCTACATACACCATTCGAGGCACAGGTCAGCAGCACTCAATGGCTTTTTGTTGAATGAGTGATTGACTGAATGTATAAGTGCATGTCTGTGTGAGTGAATGGATGGATTGATGAATGAATGAATGAATGAATGAATGAATGAATGAATAAATGAAAAATGGTGCAGATTAACTAAACAACACCAGAGTTATCACCAGAGGGCATTACTATGCCACATAAAACTCTCTTCCTGGTGATTTCACACCTTCCATCTTAGCCATCATTGAAAATCCAGTTCACCTGGGAGGCTTCTAACTTTTAAAAATTAAAATGGATTCTTGTGGTTTATCCATAAAAGATGGGACTGCACCTTTCAGTATGGGTGTCATTCTGCAGACACATCCTTGGGTTCTATTTCTAATCACCAGGTGCTCTTCCAAACTGCTTTGTTAGTTAGAAGATTAGATCAATGCCAACATGTCAATGCGCCCATTGTTTAAATTTTGTTTGGAATCTCAAAGAACTCTGAAAGGTGTAAGCATACCCAAGATGCTTCCATCTTCCCTAAAGACAACTTCTCAAAATCTTGCAGCCACTTGTGTGGACTAGCATGGCCACCTCAGTGACTAGCAGGTTCTGCCACCTGAGGTTCAAAAAATGTGTTTAATCACTGAAATACTAATTTTTTTTATCTGCTATTTTTCTGGCTACAGAAATAAATAGTACTTTCCCTTCTAAACAGCCTGAACACTGGAGAATACACATCTGTAATATCTATCCACTTCTCTGACATGCTCCCAAGGTAGCCTCTATTTGTTTACTAGGAGAGACTGCAATTCCATGGGAATTGTATAGGGAGAACATCTCTTCCCAGGCATGGAGAAAACCACAATCTTTCATCCCTCTTTCCTGTTGTTCCTGAAGATATTTGTTGTTTATACCCACAATTAGACAGCCTTTGTTTTAAACACTGTATCCTATTTTATAACAACTCTAGACTACATCCCAGAAACATCCATTATAATATTATGGTGGCAGTCCCGTTGGGTACATTTTCTGCATATTTGGGGAAAATGATCCTGGTAATTTCATTTATAGCAAACGCCCTTCATTAAAATATGATGTAATCTCTTGTATAAACTGTGCTGACAAGTTTGGTTTAATTTTTTTCTCTTCCCCTTGGCATTCCTTTCTTTAAAAAAAGAAGATATTGCTTTTTATTTTTTTCCCCCTTCCAGTGTTGCTTTCTTTTCATCCTTTTTTTTGAAAACAACATATTCACATGAGAACTAAGGGTGATTGCAGCAAGAAAACATACTAGCAAGGGGACTAGAGTAGGGAGAAGAGAGCAGGAGTAATTTATGGCTCTTTGGGGATGCATATGAAGAAGTTTAAGCAATAAATAGTTTATAAGCAAAACATAAAACATTAATTGTAGAACACAAGTCCTGGCCTGTAGGTATTCAACTCAGAGGAGAAGCTGTCATCTCAAAGATCACAGCTATCATGGCCTTTGCTCAGCTGAGCAACAGATCCACTCAGAGCAGAGAAGTGAAGTCATCCCCCCTTGCTGTTTTAGGTTTGCCAACACTGGAGCAAACACTCCTTCTGACTGCAAAATAAGCACTTTCTTCATATTCATTCATTCAACAAAGAATCTTTTGAGTGACATAACACTGTGCTGGGGAGAGAGACAATGACACCCCCAACTCTGTGGAACTCAAGGAGTAGAGGAAGGCAGTACCTATGCTGCTAAGATTCAACATGATAAACACTTTTGTAAGAATGGGAGCAAAATGCCCAAATGACACAGAGGAGAGAGGCAGATCTGGTGAATTCTGACCCCTAAATTCTCAAAGAAAAATGTGATCTTTTCTTTATTGGTTCTCATGATTTCAAATTCCACATAAGTCTGAGGACCATGAATTTGAAGAAGAGGATGAACAAATCAAGTGAATACTCTAATGATACTGATAGTAACACTTGATCCCCTGTCCACTGCTCTAACTCTTGTGATTTGGTACAAAAAAGTCTTTATTCTCCTTTCTTGCTGCTGTGGCACAAGGCTAGTTTCTCCAGATGTTAGTGAACAAAGAGGACCAGGAAATTTGCTGGGTCCCAGACATCTATTCCTTCACATATCAGATGATTCAAACTCACCTAGCTCAACAACTAGCTCCTTTTCCATGTGTTTGTGTTCATCTGCATAGTGTCAGCTTTCCATTCTGCTGTCCAAGGATATATGTTTAAATTTAGAGACAATCTATACATAGGCAAAATAAATTAGATTTACATAGTTTTCAATTACAGTAAATTCCTTTTACATATTGAAGTTCTTAACACAAGACTATTACCTATTATTTTCCATTTCATTCTGAAGATTTTTCTAATAAGAACATTTTGGTAATAGGCTTATTGGTAATAGACATAAGGTCTGTGAAAAATTTATTATGCTTTTTTTTAGTTGACAAAACAAACTTCTTTTCAACCTGATTCAGTTTTATGATCCACATGCTACTATAGCCAGGGTTCTGCCTGTGTTTCATGCCCACATTCCTCATGGGTTGTGTGAATTCTTTTCGGTGCTACTGTGGGGCATTAGAAGGCTTTGTTGAGTCTTTATATGTAGTAATTTTCTGCAGTGGAGAGGTTGTAATTACTTTCTGAATTCAAATAGTGATTGGTGCCTGTCCCCTGTCCCCACCCCAACATGGCACCCTTGAAACATTTGTCCACATGCTCAGCTGCTCTATGCATTATTCTTGGGAGGCAGCTGGTGACAATCTAATTCAAATACGGCTTCATTAGCATCATCTGAAATTTTACCAACGTAAGTGCTGGATGCAGCTGGTCATTACTTCCTTGAAGATGCCTGATAACCAAATACAAATGAAGAATGAAGAATACAGCCAGGGGCTTCAAATTCCACTAGTGCTAAAAATTGAAATTCTCTTATGGGAGATATGACTTTGGAGTTTTGTTTGTTTGATTTTTAAAACAACCACTCATTTGCTGCCCCCAACCAATACCCAATACCCATGTCATTGATTTGCACATACTTTATTTTTGTTTTCCTTATTTTTTCTTTAAAAATATTTTTATTAATTTCAGAGAAGCAGGGAGAGGGAGAGAGAGAGGGAGACATCAATGACGGCAGAGAATCATTGATAGGCTGCCTCCTACATGCCCCACATGGGTAATTGAGTCCACAACCCGGCATGTGCCCTGACCGGGAATAGAACCACGACCTCCTGGTTCATAGGCCAATGCTCAGCCATGGAGCTACACTGGCTGGGAGTGTTTTCTTTGTTTTTTTTTAATTTTTATATTACTTCTTATTTGTGTTTAGTTATATTTATAGGCTAATGTTTAAAGTTTTAAAATTCTGATTTTTCTTTCCCTAAAAAGCTAACAGACTCTGAGATTGCAGACATATGTTTTGTTGTGCACATCCCTGTTGTGTCATCTTAGTAACATTTCTTTGGCAGAGCCTGACAGTGTTTTAATTGGCATTGCTTGTCATTCAAGTTTCAGTGGTTTGCACAGAATGTCCTGTGGCTAATGTTACTAGGTCCCCTTTCATTTCCACTTCAAAGCCTTTTACTACAAGGATAAAATAAGTCTTTTAGGCAAACCAAACAAAGAGGTGGAGCCCAGATAAAAATCACTCTAACCACCTGGGCGGTGACATAAATCCCCCTGTCCAATTACACTTAGGTCAAGGAGACAATCACATTACCAATGTGGATGCTTTCCCTAAATTGCAGGGCCCCTAAATAGACATTGCTCAATATCTGATATTCAGAGGAACTATTTAAGCTACTCTTAATTTTGTTCTCTTGAGAAATATTAGCAATGCTGGTAAATGTTGGACCATTGTTATGTCAAAGAAAAGCAAAGAAAAGCAAATCATTAACTCATTAATTCATTCATTTGTTCATATAATATACCCTGTGAATCTATTCTATTTCAGGCATTGTTATAGATTTAGGGGCTAAGGTAAAGAACAATAAAGTCTTGACCTTCATGACTATGGTATGAAGAGGAGGAAAAATTAGAAATACAGGCATACTTCATTTCATTGAGCTCCATTTTATTGCACTTACAGATACTATGTTTTTTGTTGTTGTTTTTTCATTTTGTTTTTACAAATTAAAAATTTGTGGCAACCCTGTGTAGTAATCATGCAGAAAATTCATTTTTAAAATATAATCCATTCTTTTTTTTTTGTCTGTCCACTCCATTCCTTAATCATTAAACCATTAGGACATCAGATTCTGGTCACATCAAACTGTCTAAAGAACAAAGCCTCAGGTCTGTTGACCACAGAAACAGAGTTTCAGTTAAGCTAAAGATAACATCTTCCCTTCAGTTGTGTTTCAGCCCCATACCCATAAAAGCAGAACAACCCTATGGACCACACTTTCAAGAAACTGGACAGCACAATGCCATGGCTGACATTAGGATCTGATGCAATAATTCACTTCCCTAACCTGGCCCCATCCAATCAGCAGAGCCCAGGACTCTGATTCTTTAGCCACCAGGATTAAAGATTTTTCCCTATAAAGCTCATCCCCTGGAAGCTATCAGAAAGCACCAATAACCTGTCACCCCGGGCTCGACACCATTTCCTAACCCTTACTTTCATGGCTGCAATCTCCTATTTGCATTTGTTTGGGCTTTGGTGCATGCAGGCAAAGGGACACATTTAGCCTGGTAACAGTGTCAAGCAAATCTATTGGTATTTTCCCAACAACATCTGCTCACTTACTGTCTCTGTGTCACATATTATCACATATTCTTACACTATTTCAAACTCTTTCATTATTATTATATTTGTTGTGGGGATATGAGATCATTGATTTTTTTTATGTTACTGTTGTGATTGATTTGGGGCTCCACAAACTGCTGCCAAGACAACTTAGTTGATAAGAATGATGTGTGTTCATCAATACCAACAATTTACTTTGTAATGCAGAAAAATTAGGGTAGATTGATAGATGGCTTAAGAGATGGAAAGACATACAAATGATGAAGAAAATATAGTGAAAAATTAAAAAAAGAACTTAGTTGATGGTTGTTATGGGTGTTTCCTATGCAAGTCTTTCAACTTGTCTTTGAATATTTTCTAAATAAATACTGGAGAAAATATTTAAAAAACACTTTATATTATAGTTAGGGTAGATCAAATGTTTTTTTTTTCCAAATGATGTAAGAATCTCATGGCTTAAAGTCCAGGAAAGTTGCAAAGAACAATAGTTTCTATTAGAAAATGTATGTGAATAAAATATTCTTTGGACCAGTAGGCTAAGCTATGCTCAGCACCAAGGACAGTAACCAACCCCAAAGATAAAGTTGTCTTCAGCCATTAGTGTAACACTGGAAACCTGCTACCTTTACAGAAGAAAATACCCAATCTTTAGATTGGATTTTGTTTTCAATTCTAATAGAAATATTCTAAGGGCTACTTTTCCAGATTGCCCATTTGTTAAACATCTAATGGGAACTGTGATAAGATATTATTTAGTCCCAAAGAACAATAGGACTTGATCTTAAAGGAGCTTATAATGAAAAAGAAGAATGAGTACATATTAATCAAATGCTCAGGTGCTGAAGGCCCTGTGGAAGACTGGAGCTCTGGACTTACTATGAAGTACAACTTTGTTGTCACTTTGCAAAGCTCATTGCCTGAACATCCCCCTACATATTAAATGCAATGTGCATATGGTGAAGTCCTCGTATTCATGTGTTTTTTTAATGATTTTTATTATATAATAATAAAATATGTAATAGACATATAATAAGTAATAGTACATAATTAATATAATCTATACATATATTACATATAATAGTGATTTGTATTAAATATGACAAAATACATATAGTAATAATGTTCAATAACATATTATAATCTAACAACCAAATTATATGTTACTCTAATATATTATTATATGATTTATAATATTGACATAAATAGATAATACATAATATACATTATTATGATATAATGTTGTATGCGTATAATAAATAACAATGACCGTTTTTGAAAGGTAATCTTGCCAAATAGTTAAGTGTAAACATTTTAAAAACATTCGTTTAATCACAAAGTTTTATATGTTTATGTCATTTTGGTTCTTTGGTATATGAATGTCAAAAATTCCCTTGAGAGCTCTTTATGTAATTATTTTAAAATGACATGATGTTATTTGGATGAAAAATCTTGAAGTTCAGACCAGGATTTAGTGTTATTGTTAACTAAGAAAATTATAATGTTATAAAATTCTTGTTTATGGAATAAATTTTTTAGTTAACATTAAGATTTATGTTTTTCTAAACTATTAAATAAAGTGGTACTATTATTATACATGTAATATACAGTATATTATACATTATCTAGATATTGTTATTATATATAATATATATTATATATATACACTATTCATTGAATTTTTTCGTTCAGATTGTCTTTCAGGGAGCTCCCACCTACTGAACTCACAGAAAGGAGAAACCAAAGTTTATTTTATTAGAACAAAGGACAAGAACAACAAAGTAAATGAATTACCTTCTTCAGTTTGCTAGAAGGTCACCATGTCCCACTTTGATGTTCCCTTAATGTTTAATTCGTCTGGATGCCAAGCAAAGTCTGGCTGAAACTCTTTATCAACAAGATTCAAGTCAGTGAGGTGGGCCAAACAGGATTGTTAAAATTAAATCTGAGTCGGAGAACATTGAGTGGTTGCCAGGGGATAGGGACTGGGTGGGGTGGGTATCATGAGAGAGTGCCCTTTCAGTGATAGCCAGTTCTGCATCATGACTGTGGTGGAGTCACACATGGGATCAGATGATACAGAACTGCACGTACACACATACACGCGCGCACACACACACACACACACACACACACACATTTGAGTGCATGTAAAATCTGCGGGAAACTGAATATGGTCTCTAGTCTAGTTAACAGGGTTATACTTACACCGAGGTCAATTTCTTGCTTTAGATACTGTCTGACATTCATATAAGATGTTACCTCTCAAAGATCCTGAATAATGGGTTCATGAGACTCTATGTACTATTTTTATAAATGCCTGTGCGTCTGTACTTAGTTTTCAAAAGTTCATAAGTTAATATTCAAAGAAAGCAATGGTTTTTAATCCTAAAAATGTTACTTTTAATGAAAGAATGGCAGCCTCCCATCCAATTTATTTTATTTTAAATATATTTTTATTGATTTCAGAGAGGAAGGGAAAGGGAGAGAGAGATAAAAACATTAATGATGAGAGAGAATCATTGATTGGCTACCTCCTACACACCCCCAACTAAGACCTAGGTTGCAACCCAGGTATGTGCCCTTTACTGTAATCGAACTCAGGACCCTTCAGTTCACAGGCCAACACTCTATCCACTGAGCCAAAATAGTGAGGGTCTCCTATCCAACTTTAAAATTCTGACTATGGAAATTGTTGTGGTGTGAAAATAGTTATAACTAGGTGAAGTGTTTTTAGATGATTGCCCAAGCTCATTTGTTTTCTTCTTTAGTCTTTTAGACTTTATTTATTTATTTATTTATTTATTTATTTATTTATTTATTTTAACCTTTTATTGCTAAGTTTATCAGTAGCTAAAAAGTTATTTATTTATGATACAATAACAAAATATTCTGTTTTAAAACAGAGTTGACAATTTCAACAGTTTATGTAGAAACTTCATGAGTTATGTGTGTTTAAAATTATATTGTAAGAAGTAAAGTAGATTTATTGTGGCAGTACAAAATATACTGAGGATGGCATAATAGAATTTCAACATTCAGTTCCCTTTTAATGCAAACAGAAGTTCTCAAGTCAAAATTCTTTGCTCTTCATCCTAGCCAGTTTTGCTCAGTGGATAGATCGTTGGCCTGTGGACTAAAGCGTTCCAGGTTTGATTCCCAGGTTCAGTTCTGATCAAGGGCACATACCTCAGTTGTAGGTTCTTCCCCAGGTGTGGCCCTGATCGGAGATCCATGCAAGAGGCAATCAATCGATGTGTTTCTCTCACACTGATATTTCTCTCTGTCTTTCCCTCTCTCTAAAACTCAATGGAAAAATATCCTTGGTTGAGGATTAAAACAAAAATTCCTTGTTCTTCATCACCTTGAATAATCTTCACCTGATAAGTGATGCAGGCCCTAAAAGTAAGGACACTTAAGCTGTATTTTTCTCTTGATGCCCAGTTCCTGGTATAGGACCAGGCACACAATGCCAGCTCTAAATGGCATGTTTGCTGAATCCATCCTAGCTTGTGAGAAAGCTCTAGAAGGAAGACTTTTCTGATTGCTCAGAGGCAGCAGTGTTAGAAATTGTCCATTCCCCAATTGCAACAGCCACTAAAAGTGACTTATGCTAAGAATGAGTTTTATAAATAGCACAGTATAGGTGACCTGGCTCTCCAGGCACAGGGAGCAAGGACTCCGAGTCACTTGAGCCTGACTGTTATTTCTGGGTCTGATCCTGTATTTTCCACCCAAATCTTGCTTCTGAAGCTGATTTCCTGAGGCAAGTGAACACTATTTGACTTACTCAAATATGTGAACTGAAAATAATTTTATGTGAACTTCAAATAATTTCATCCAATCTCTTGGCGCCAGCAGAGAAGGGAGGTGATCCCATTCTCTCCCCATTTGAGTCCTCTGAGGTCAAAGAAAACCATCTAACATGGTTTACAGAGACAAATCTCTAAGAGGAAAATGCCTGTCAATGGGAGAAGAACAAAGGAGGGCCTTTTCCGTGAGGATTCCCAACCAGCTGTTCAATTAGACCAGAATTCTTGATCTCAGCTCTGTGATAGGTGACTCCCTCTAGCAAAACTGACAAGCTGACTCCTACTTGGAACTAGGGCAACTCTCAGAGACTGAAGCTTTCCCACTCCTCTGGGGGTTGGCTGAGCAGGAAAGGACCTGTCCTAGGCTGGACCCCAAAAGGAACAATTAAAAACACCCAAAACAGCCACAAAGTAATCATTAACATTTCTTTCCCAGGCAGCAGTAAGATGCTCCTGCAAAGAAATGCTGACTACAACAGCAGCAAAACTTGTGCTTTGTTTCTAAAGGTTTTTATAGTAAATATATATGGAGATCTGTTCTAGAACAGTGGCTAGTTCACCTGCTTCCCACACTGGAGAGTTCAAATAGCGAAATGGATAAATGGGGCAGTGGGCTGTGCTGAGCTGTAGGTTGGAACATTTTCTTCTGTGGCCACAGAACCTTCAAGAATTCAAACTCCAACCATCCACACTATTCCTGAGTTTCAGAAGTGAGCCAAAATCAGAGCAATGGGCCACCATGGCCTCTCCTCTGTTAGTCACCCTATCTTCATTATCTGGGTGGGATCATTTGAATCTGGCAACACATGGGGAGGTCAGGTTGATCTGAATGTGTCACTATGGGATGGGCACAGACACTGGGATGCCTGTGGTTGGGGAGTCCTCAGGGTGACCACCTCAGTGGGAAGAGCTAGCTGGGATAGAAGTGCAAGACTGGCAGGACCCCAGGGGAAAGCATGAGCCAGAACTTAAAGGCTCTTGAGTCAGAGGTGGGTTTAGGGGAAGGGTGCAGGTGCTAGATGAGAACTTGAATGACAAGCAGGAAGCTGGGGCTCAGGACCAGTCCTACAGACTAGACTAAAAAGGTAGCAGTTGCAGATGCTGGCATGTGATGAGGAAATAACACTTGGGTGATGCAGATTATCCCCATAGGAATTACTCCAGCCAAGGTGGTGAGGGGCCTCTTTGAGAAGGGGTCCAGGAGCAGTTGCTGGAGAGCTGGGACAGAAAAAGGAGACAGAGAGAGAAGGACCAGAGGCAAAGATGGGAGCTGGGAAAGGCTGTGGCAGTTTAGAGAAGCAGTGAAGAGGCCTGTATGTCTGGATATTGAAGGTCAACTATGACACAGATGACATTGGGACTGCTAATCCACAGGGGGCTTCTGCTATTCAACAGTTCTGTTGGGGCTGATAAGGACCAGGCAGGGTTTGTGCACCAAGAGCCTTGATGGCTAGGGAAAGAAGAACAGACCCTTTCTCACACACCTTACTAGTCAACCCCATCACCACAGGTTAAGGTCATGCGACCTTGTCCGAGCTTCATTAAAGACAGTGGGAGGGGCAAGGAGAAGGAAAGGGAGGTAGGGAAGAGACTTTCAGATTCTATTTCCTTAGTTATATATTTTTAACATATAAAAAAAACCTTTGCATCTAAACTTTTTCATTTCCTTCCCAACTCTACAAAGATAATTTATTATATTTATATTAAAACAAAAGAAATAGAAAAATAGAGCTATTTACTTAAATCAGCCAAGGCAATTATATTATTAGCCATTGTCCCCCAAAGGGATAATTTGATTAAAAAAAACAAAAAACAAAAACAACAACAAAAAACAACAACAGAAAAGCTAAACATGCATAAAGATGCCCAAGATAAAGTGAAAGTCAAAGTAATATATATATATATATATATATATATATATATATATATATATTACAGTATATGTTACTGTATAATGACACAGGAGATTTGCTATAAAGATAAACTTGCAATTTAAGGTAGGAAATTGAAATTGCATTACACAATTTCTTTTTGTACTTAAAGAGCAAAAACATAATAGAAACCAGAAGCCCAACCCCAGAGTACCTACAGCACCAAACACAGAGATGAATCTAACCCAATTCCATAAACACCCTAAAGTTGAAACCAAAGAAAGTGATTTTGAGTAAAGTACAGCATAATTCACTCCTAACTCTGCGCCAGTTTCACCCTCTTGGCTTGGAAAACCATGAGATTTTTGTGTCTATCTCCCCCAAATATGTGGAGACTTAAGTTAAGAGGCATCCTTGTCTTTCTTAACCAAAGGGTATCAGAAGGAGCTTCTGGGGACAAATTGGTGAGAAGGGATAAGGGAGAGGAAAGAAAGGATTCCATGCTTTACTTACTGTTTGGTGTCCAAGTCCAGGGCTTTAGGGCATCTTCCCTGTCCAACTGGGTTCAGGGTACTCAACACACAGAGCAACACGAGAGGACACTGAGCAGGATAACAGAGAATTCTATGGGAAGTCTACCATCACACCTCATCTCAAAACATACAAGAAAGAAGGTACCATGTAAATGACAGATTATGAAGTCAAAAGTAAAACAAAATTCAAGGAGCACTAGAGAGTTTGTCACAATAGTGTCAAGCTGTTTGACAAGTTAATGAGACACGAATTCAAAGAAATAGTAGTTCAAAGACAATATGAATAAACAAGAGAATGAGATGAAAAGGGAGATGGCATGCCCAAGGAAACATATTTAAAGAACAAAATATTATTACCAAATTTATAAATAAAACAGAAACAGTAAAGAAATGAAAACCACGCTGAAATCAAATCATTCACCAAGATTTACAATGATCAGAGATGATCAAAGTGCAGATAATTAAAACAATTATTTTATTATAATAAGAGAAGCTGTAAAATATACTAAAATGATCTAGTATAATTTCTGGTCCTGTGGATAAAATCATAGTAAACTTCAAAGGTACCTGAAAAATCCATGAATTGGTAAAATAACTGAATCTATGGATTAGAAAATTACACTGGGTTCACAAAAATTGGTATGCACTTTTCAACATCCAGACAATTCTGAAAAGATTTTCAAAAACAAAGGGCAAGAAATCAAGTTACTCCGAAGGGGGAAGTTGGGGTGGACCCTGACTGTTGCAATATCTGCAAAGTGCACTAGAAACAAAATAATGAATGAATATTAGTATCTCCTGAATCATCATTGAAGAATAAAGACATTTAAGCAAGAAAGAGCTTAGAATATACAAGAAAAACACTTCTTAAAGTAAAACCTTCTTAAACAAAAAACTAAATGATGAAATCTATCCAATTAACAAATAATCAAAATAAATATGTAACAGGTACAGAGAAGTCATAGGAAATATATGGAATTCATAAAACTCTGAGCATGCCCTGTATTTAATATGTGAAGGGAGAGGCAGGTAATCTCTACTATTTCCTCACTTTATACTCTAGTATAACCTGATTTTATAAACTGGAAAGTGCAATTGATATTGAAAGAACATTGCCATCAACAACTTGCTTACTATACAGTATTGTCCAGAATTAAAATAGAATATTCTCACTCATATATTAGATGGTCTGGGTAAAGAAAACCTAGGATGTATGCATATATAAACAATAGCCCAGCTTCCATTTTTCTAGCTTTGATCTAATTTGAAATGTTCTGAGTGGTAGAATGATTCATTCTCCTGAGAGCCTTTCTATTAATCAAATACTTCCTATTATCAGGAAACATTTCCTGACATTCAGTCTAAATTTTTATCTTTTTTATGGCATTATATAATTTAGTTAATTATATTATCCTATTAGCAGATCAAAAATGATATTCATCTTGTACATTTTCTTGTTGCACCATGATTATGTGGATCTAAAGCAAAAGGGAAGTGGTTACCATCACTGATTTATTTCCTTCTTCTGACTCACATATATAGTAAGCCACACCAATGGAACATAGACTTCAATGTGTTATGTGCCAATAACAACTGGTCACTATAAATATCTATGCAGTGGAAATGTGTTTGCCTAGAAAGATTGTTTTCTGCTTCAACAAGCAAACTGTTTGATTATCTACTCCCATTTGCCCGGCTTTCTCCTTCTGGCTATCAGTAACTGCTGTAGGGGAGGAACACTGAGAGAAAATCATAAGAATCAATCTTAAGATCCTAAAGTTAATAACAAAAAGTTCATTTCAGATTGCTTCCATGCACTGTAATGGACCACATAACAATACTTCAGTCAATGACAGGCTGCTTATATGAGGGTGGTCCTGTAAGATTATAGTAGAACTGAATTTTTTTTTTTTTTTATCACCTAGTGTACTGTGGAACTCTCATAGCCCAATGTGTTATTTATGTGTTTGTGCTAATGATGGAGTAAACAAACCTGCAGTGCCACCAGTCCTGAAAAGGTATAGCATGTACAATCACAGTAGTAGGCTATATACCATCCAAGTTTGTGTAAGTATACTCTGTGCTGCACACACAATGATGAAATCAGTTAAAGATGTATTTCTCAGAACTTACCCCTGTCATTAAGTGGCCAATAACCATAACACTAGCCTAAAGCTTGCTTAGACACCAGTAAATGGTGAGGCTCTGAAAGGACAGAGGTTATCTACAAGTTCTCTTGTTATGCTGAATGAGAAAGACCCGCCAGCAGAGTCACATAGGCTGTTTCTGTGGCTGGTGCCTGTAGCCACCATTTTCCAAGTAGTGGTTGATAAAAACAGGAGGTGAGAAAAATCAATATTTGGGGTCAACGCTGGTCACAGCTCATTAGGACAACAAACTTGAGTCAAGCAAAGGAAAAATATGCCTTGTACCGAAGTATCTGAATCAGGTTCCCCAGGTTTCTATCTTTTTTCCTAAATCTCAGAGTCTCAAAATCTCAGATACCTAATAACTGGAGAGTTGGCATCACTCAATGCACATATGGGCATACTTAACTTGATCAAATAATAAAATCTCAAGGTATCCCATAAGGCTACTCAACTGCTGCTGTACACAACCCCACAATCCCCCTTACACATTTAAACATGCCCCTTTTCTTAAAATAAGAATCACAAAAACTTGTTTCAAAATATTTGTAGTAATATTGATTTAAATATAATAATCTTGAATTTTAAGGGTTGAGTTATTTAAAAAAGATATTTTTATTGATTTCAGTGAAGAAGGGAGAGGGAGAGAAATACAAACATCAATGATGAGAGAGAATCATTGATCAGCTGTTTCCTGCATGCCCCACACTGTAGATAGAGACTGTAGCCCAGGCATGAGCCCTGACTGGGAATCAAACTATGACATCCTAGTTATAGATTAATGCTCAACTACTGAGTCACACCAGCCAGGCAGGGCGGGGTTAATTTAATAAAAATCACTGGGGGGTCAGGGGGTAAGAGATCAACCAAAGGACTTGTATGCATGCATATGAACAAAACCAATGAAGACAGACAGTCGGGGGTGGGGGGTGGGTGGAGGCTTGTTCTTGAGGGAGGTGGTAGCAGGGGAGAGGTCAATGGGGGAAAAAGAAGAGACTCATGTAGTACTTTAAACAATAAAGATTTTTTTTTTTAAAATCACATTGAGTCTATTTTAAAAACTACTTGAATATATGTCTTCTTTATCTTATTAATTTAGCTTTACTACAAATTCAGAAAAAATGACTTAGCCCATGGTATGAGATGACTCAAATTAGGATAACCTTTTGTTGGGCAGAACTCTACCAGTATCCATTTCTGAATACTACAGGAAATGATGAATCTGTGAGTATAGTATCATGGACTGTGTTTGGTGCATAAAACAAAAGATGAAAACCACATTGAATGAAGACAATAGAAATATCTCAACGGTATGTTTCAGGAATCTTAGAATCTGTCAGAGACTTGGTATATTAAGGACTAAGTCTTAAAAGGAAAGACCAGGACAATTTTGTATTTCCCTTTGTAATCATCATTAAAAACATTTTAAAAAGTATTAACTTTAGAGAGCTTAAGTTATTACTCAAGTTCCTCTAATCTATCTGCCCATCTCCCACTGCCTTTTCTGGCACATCCAATGGTAAGGATAATTCCCTTTAAATTAATTTATCTCTGGGAAGCATTTCCTTCCTTGATAACAATGCATCCTGTTCAATGAGCTGTTCAGACTTCAGAACATTGTAATCTAACAAAAGGCAGAATCATCTCCACCAAATTGCAGAAATCTAATCACGTAGTCGGGGAAGGAAGACTTAGCCCCATAGAGTTGTGCTCTGTGGCCAAACTCATCAATATCAACTCCCCTTCTAAGTCCAGTGAGGATGCTTCTGGAGCTCAACTACTGAGTCATGCCAGCCAGGCAGGGTGGGGTTGGGAAGACTGTGAGGGGGCTCCAGTAGACCTTTCCTGGGAGGGCCACAGCACCAGGCAGCATTTCAGTCCTGGAGTCATCATGGGGTCTTCAGAATGAAGAGCAGAGTGGACAAACAGCATCTGTAGAGGGGCCACCCTTCTAGAGTTCTCAAACCATTGGGGAGCATTTTCAACCTGTCTCGGTGTCCAACTCCTAACTCTCATGGTCTAATTTTCTCCTTGAAATGCATTTTCTAGGGTTCTGGAATCTTAAGTCAGGACATTCAGTAAATCATACATGCCTGTCCAGTAACTTTTCAGAGCAGATATTTCTAAATTATTTTTCTCTTGGCATACAACTCTTCCATTTTCCAGGGGTTATTTCTGAGGTTTCTAGGTCTCTGATCTTTGGTGACATTATACCAGTAAAACATTTTCTAAGATCATTTTGCCCAACCCAGTTTTTAATTTTTCTTAGAAAAGAAATCAGTATAATGTGATTAGATAAACAGACCTGACATCCATGTCTTGTGAGGAGATGATGTCACCCTTTTAAAAGAAAACATCAAAGAAGCAACTGACACAGGCTTGCACTCTGCCATAAAACAGTCCTGATTCCCTGTCTCTCTAGGCTCTAACAACTCTGTATTCTCCTCTTCTAGTGATTCTCCTCTAGATTTTCTATTGCCCATCCACAAATATTTTACTCCCTTTCTTATTCCACCTTTTATTAAGTGGTAAGAGCCAACTGTATCCATAAAAGTATTGTACAACACACGTTTCAGACTTAGTCTTTTCTAGCTTAGCCATTACTGCCACTAGAACACTCCAAAAATGTTAAAGGCCAGCCCAACCTGATGATTTTTGGAAACTAAATTAAAAAACAAACTTTTTTTCTGGAGAAATAGGAAATATATCCTGTGAAAACAAATTCAGCTCTTTTACTGGTAAAAATAAAAGGTTTCATGACAATTAAAGTACCAATTGTTAGCGATTGTTATATCTGTTTCAAACATTGGACTGACACCCTCTACAAACTTTAATTGCTTTCACAGTATTCTACTTGGTATTGAGTTTCCTGTTTGTCCTATCAAAGCAGTAAAGAACACCATGTAGTCTCACAGGACATATTCCATTTCACCCACTAATTGTCAAGATTTGCAAAAGGTTAACTAAGATGATCTGAACACCTACTACAAGTAAAAACTTTTTGAATATTGTCTTTTTAAAAATATACATTTTTATTGATTTCAGAGAGGAAAGTAGAGGGAGAGAGATAGAAACATCAATGATGAGAGAGAATCACTGATCAGCTGCCTCCTGCAAGCCCCACATTAGGGATCTAGCCTTCAACCTGGGCATGTGCCCTGAGTGGGAATCAAATCATGACCTCCTGGTTCATAAGTTCACACTCAACCACCAAGTCACGCTGGCCAGGTTGAATGATTATCTTTTCTAAAAGATAACAAGTCAAAGCATATACTAATGATAAAATGTCTTAATAATCTTAGCTAAGAAATTTACATTTAAACAACAATATTAATAAATTCATGACATTTTAAAACGATTGCTAATTAAAAAGTGTATATATGTAAGCTTATTTACTCCTAAAACAGCACTTGGAGATAGGTAATATTATTTTGCTTGTTTTATTATAGGAGACAAAATTGTACAGTAGTTCAAACAATGTACATAATTGACCCACATACATATAGCCAAAGTGGTAAACTGAAGTTTTCCTGATATACAACATTACTTCTTATGAAATCTTCGACTGAAGAATGATAGTTCATGGACTTAGAGGGCTCCTGCTATTGAATCTGAAACTTGATCCCTCCCTCTTCTTTCCAGAGTGGGGCAGCATTACATCATACCCTACCCATTGAGAGCTGATGAGTGGCACAAAATGATGACCACAAGTTGTCCTTCCCACATCTAGTTTCATGGCACATAAGACACAATGGTACATACAGTTTTTAGTATCACAGTAGATAAAAACACAAGGGAGATTCTTAACCTTGTCATGTAGTTATTTTATTGCTAAAAGTTTAACAGATACAGAATTTGAAGGCATTCAATGCTGAGATTAGAGAGGATCATCTTTACTTTTTTTTTTGAAGCAATAAAAAAAGTAAAGATGCCCTAAAGCTGCATGTGTCAGAGGGCAAAATATTCTCATTGACCCTGGAATTATAGGTGTTTCAAGTTCAGCATTTTCTTGTTTGATCTTCACTCTCCCCTCCACACCTCTTTCTCAATTTCTCACGTTGATGAATCCATTGTAATAGTCTCAGTGACGTGATCCAGAAACCTGGAATTATCCAAGACTGTGTTCCATATTCACTTGGTTATACCTCCTCAATGTTAACTCACATGCTTGCTTTTCATCATTTCAGCTACTACCTTATTTAATTTCTCATCACTTCTTGCCTGAACTTTATCAAGAGTCTTCAAACTCTGCAGCCATTCTCAGCCTACTTCAGTTTACCTTGCACCTGAAATCAAAATCTATCTACAGTGGAATCCCGGACAGATTGCTCTCCTCTCAGTTCCTAACTGAGCAGTCTGAGCAGAGGTCCTGGGCACTGCCCAGCTATCTTGCCTTATGTAGTAGCCTTACTTTTCCTTCTTACATTTTGTCTTTGCAGAAGTTTGAAGTTTGAGACAATTTTGGGGATGAACTTTGAGCTCAGATATGCACCCATCTCCATTGTCTCATTTTCCTCTAAATAGTCTTTGCAATTCAGCATAACTGCACACCCTGGGAAACTCTCTTGACCCATAACTTTGGACAAGGATCAAGTCTTACCATGTGGAATCTATCTGATCAGATTGTGAGAAGTTTAATAGCTGAGACTATCAGCTGCCTTCTACCTCCAGCCTCAAGTATGGAAATTCACATCAGGTGAGTTCTTGAAAGTTAGTTGCTTAAACAAATGTGTTTACTTCCATCTGAATTACTCATGCCCCTAAGAGAGAGCCATATATGGTCAGAATAGGCTTGTTTCTCTCCATTCTCTACCTATTTTCCTACTTCAGAAAAAAATGATAAATGTAGGTAGACTTAACACCTTTCTTTTTAAAAAATATATATTTTATTGATTTTGTACAGAGAGGAAGGGAGAGAGATAGAGAGTTAGAAACATCAATGAGAGAGAGTCATCGATCAGCTGCCTCTTGCACACCCCCTACCGGGGATATGCCTGCAACCAAGGTACATGCCTTGACTGGAATTGAACCCAGGACCCTTAAGTCCCTAAGCCGACGCGCTCCAGGCGTCTTCAAACTACGGCCCGCAGGCCACATGCGGCCCGCAGAGGAGTCTGATCCGGCCCGCCAGGTTTTTTGGGCAGTGAGCGCAGCCGAGGTGTTACAGTAGGAATTAGTAGTTCATATAGTCCGGCCCTCCAGCTCTCTGAGGGACCGTGATCTGGCCCCCACTTTAAAAAGTTTGAGGACGCCTGCGTAACCATTGAGCCAAACTGGTCTCGGCAGACTTAACACCTTTCAATAGAGGTTTCTTTTTTTAAACATATAGTTCCACAAGTTCTACCTAATTTCTTCCCCCAAAAGATGGAACAAATTTTCAATCAGATTTTTTACATCTCTATTTTATTTTTAGAGCTTCTGGCTTTGTTTGTAGGCACCTCACAGATGATTAAAAGTCAGTGGGAACTGAACATTAAATAGTTTATCTCTTATGAGGCAATCATGCTTGGCATAGCCAACATTATTTGTAATGGTTGACCAAGTACTTGTAGTCTAAACAAAAAACAGAGCATAGATACACAACTATTAAAACAAACTCACACTCTTTCCAGTGCCTCAGACAAGTGTTATCCTTATAACCTGTGGGAATCCCTGGCATTAAACCATTAGAGCATGCTTTAGGTCAAAACTGATCATGAACATGTTTTCTTTACTCCCACTAACTAATCCACTTGTTTGCCTTTAATCACACAGCTTTAAAAAATAACCTATTTTTTTTTTTAAGAAGAGCTTTAGATTTACAGAAAAAATTATGAAGGTAGCAGAGAAAAATTTCATATATCCTACACTTAGCTTCTATTAACATTTTACATTAGTGAGATAGATTTGTCACAATTGATGAACTAATATGGGTGCATTATTATTTACTGAAGTTTATAATTTATTTAGATTTTCTTAGTTTTTGCCTGATGTCATTTTGCTGTTTTGGGATCCCATCCAGGACACACTGCATTTAGTGGTCATGTCTCCTTAGTCTCCTCTTGGTTGTAACAGTTTCTCAGACTTTCCTTGATTTAATGACCTTGACAGTTCTGGTCAGGTATTTTTAGAATTTCCCTCAAATTATATTTATCTAATGTTCTTCACATAGATTTTTCATCAATGAAATGTGAAGATTGAACTAAGCTATGAAATGAGCATCTCATTTCTTAATGTTCGAGTTATGATCTACTTAGGAAGTGATGGGAAATCTTTCAGGAACCCATGTAAAACATTAAAGAGACATGTGTAATGTACAAGGGATTCTTGTTGCTTGAATCACTAAAGCAACATCTCAGATAGAGCCTTAGTAAGGTGACATGGGCAGTCACAAGCCTTTTCCTATATTACAGCAATGATATACGGGCAGAAATATCATATTAACATAAGTTAATACCTCACAGCTGTTAGCAATCCAATCATACACCTGAGCTGTTAGACCTTTCATTTTCCTCTTTCTTATAATGTCTTTATGCTATTGAATTTCAATGGGTAATTACTGAGTAAAATAACTATTTTAATATTAAACTGTTCCCAGTCTTAATTTATAATTTTTTAGCCCTGACAACTGCAGTTTGGATATGAAATCCCCAGAGATAAATGTTGGTAAGAATAGAGCTTAAAGAAATGTTAAGAGAATGTGATAATGAACATTATATCCTACCTATAGGACTCTGTGGCTAAAACTCAGGAAAAATTTAAGTAGACAGGTGTTATATATGCTAATGAATAAAAGCTAACTCACTAGCTTTCAAAATGATAGAAACCTGGCTTTCAATAAATATTTGCAGAATTGAATTGAACTAAAAAGGAGAAGAGACTATTGCAATGACAATATTGATAATAATCTATAATAATAAAAGCGTAATATGCTAATTTGATTGCATGTCCTTCTGAATGACCTTCTGGATGAAGCCGGGGCTGTGAGGGAAGCCCAAGTCCTGGGTGCCAGAAGGAAACCAATGCCAGCAGCCAAGGGAAGGAAAACCTACTCTTGCACAAATTTTGTGCATCAGGCCTCTAGTAATAGAGAATTGTGATATGGCAATTTTTATAGAAAATGTACTATGTCCAGACTCTGTACCAATTAAGTGCTTGCCAAGCATGGTTTTATTTAATCATCATGAAAGTCATATGTCTCAGGAACTGTAATTATTCCCATTTTAAGATGAGGAAATAGAGACTAAGAGGAGTGAATTTCCCGAAGCCACACAACCCAAATGAGGGGAAGCAGTCTGAGAGTTCCCTTCCTTCTCACAGCAGCATTCCTTGCTTCCCTGCTGAGGATCAGGCACCTGAATCAAAGGGGAAAAGCCATGAGCAAAATAATGTTCCTTGGGAAATCTCATGACACCAAGGTAAATCCTTCACCCTAGCTCTGAGTCTAAGGAGCCAGGCTGTTACATAAATGTGGCTTACAGAATTTTTCTCAAATTCCAACATCATAGTTTGAAAACCCAACTGACCCTCCCAAAACAGAACACATGCCTCCCTCCACCCCTGCCCCAAACTCTCTGTTTGCAGGGTTTGGGGATTTAGCTGTTTTCAATTTTTGTGAAAGAAAAACTAAACTTCTGCTAGCATTTCTTTAGCTGAGTGTTCCCTGACCCATTTAAAAGTCTGACGTAAGATGGTCAGACATCTGGCAGGTTAGCCCAAGGCTTTGAGGAATCAAAATCATTCATATCTGATACTACAAGCCAACCCATGTTTGCCTGTTACACAGAAAATCATATTTGCCATTTCCTGCTTACTTGGGATAAAATGTTGGCTAGTTCCTACATTCCACTATGATTGATGAATATTATTAAACTGGCTGCACAGTCTCATGTGGAAAAAGTGGTTGTAATTCTTACTACCATTGAAACTGAATTGGCCTTTGAATCTGGGCTGGTGCAGTATAGGCACCCTCCACCCATGCACACAATTCTTACAGCATTTTGCACAGGTTGACAAGTGAGCTTTGTATATCTGGTCTCCAAATCTGCACATTCTGTGATGTTCCCAAGCACATTTGAAAACATCATGCAAATTTTAATGGCCAGCGCAATCATTTGTAATAAACTTTGCAAAACAAGATGCTCTTTGTTTAATACTTGAGTGCATTAAAAACCTGGCATCAAGAAGAATGTTTGCTCTCTTGAGATCCAGTGTCACATAATCATTCCAGAAATTTTAAATGGCTTCTTTGTATCCAGTGCCAAGCAGTACCAAGCTCTAAAATCCTCCTATAGCTGATGTTTTTCTAAATTATTTTAAATATCTCATCTATATTTTCTGGATGATAGCTGGAGTTCTACATTGTTCCCTTTGAACCACTATCCAATTGTCCCTGTAGTTTTAGAGTTCCCAGTATGTTCCAATGTTTGCCAAATATGACTATTATTAAGGGAAAGATAAAAGATTGAGCTTAGTTTTATAGTTCGAGGTTTAGCAACACAACGTAGGCTTTTTTTCACCAAACATTGATTTTTTTACTTGTTTTTCTTCCTTCTACCCTCACCCACCCCACTAACCCTCATCCTCAGAGCAGCCCTCATCATGGATGTGGGTAATGTAACACAATCAAATGTGAGATAATGTTCTTTACTCCATTTACAGCTACACATACATGTACACACACACACACACACACACACACACACACACACATACACACAAGCAATTTGCATTAAAAGCCAAAAGGATGTTGGATTTAATTACATACATTGATCTTTTTATGTGCTTCTAAGTATACTAGATATTATATGAGGGAGGGGAGTAAACTGTAGTTAGAGTTGGTTGTTTCTTCATTCCCATTGCTTGGGTAATTCACAGTCTCTCCACAATGCCCGGCAGAACTAGTGGGTCTACAATAGATTCTCAGGATTCACTCTGCTCCAAGTATTTAACCACTGTCTGTTTTGTGTCGTATCAATATAGATCCAACAACAGTAATTTCACCAGTTTTCATAAGAAACCCACTTAAGCCATTGACTTCATGAGTTTGGCTGACTGTGATGAAACTTTTAGACTTTGTAAGAGGCTCACAGTGGTGGCTTTCCACAGCCTTGCTCTTTCTTCCCCTTCGTTATTCATCTCTCACAGCTTCCTTTAAAGATGACTCTATGAACATCTCTTTCTTTATCTCTATTGCTGAGAATGAGGTCTTTACCCCAAGCATGTATATACTAAGCCATCAAGATGCTCTGAAGAATAGAGAGCCTTCCATTATCTGCATTTCTATGAAAAAAAGTTAGTTTTTTGCTCTTTCCCTGTATAAGTGTGCTTGGGCTGCCAAAATGAAGTACAACAAATTGGGGGCTTAAACCACAGACATTTATTGTCTCACAGTTCTGAAAGTTGGAAATCTGAAATCGAGGTGTCAGCAGATTGGTTTCCCCTGCGGTTTCTGTCCTAGGCTTGTAGATAGTTGCCTTTCCCTTATATCTTCACATGGTCTTTCCTCTGTACACGTCTGTGTTCTATTGGATTAGGACTCACCCTAATGATCTCATTTGGACTGAATCACCTCTTTAAAGACCCTATTTTCAAATACTGTGCAGTTATATTCTGAAGTACTAGGGGTTGGGACTTTGGGAGGACACATACTCTCCTTACATAAGTTACTGATATAATTTAACAGAGGCCTGGTCTATCTTCTTCATCTTGTATTCTCCATGCTTATGAGAGTGACTCGAATATGATAGATACTGAATAAATAGTGACTTTATTGTTGTTGATTAAGTTAGAAGTAGGAGGAGATGTTTAGCATGAAACAAATAAAAAACACCCCATTTTCTGAGTTTTCCAAAGAGAACTAACATGATGTTTCTTAACTATGTTTTAGGAAGAAGCGGAGGAGAGCAGGCAAACCACAAACACATATATGTCACTAGAAAATAGAAGCTAAAATTAATTTTCGGCTGTTGCTTTATTTCTGAAACACTTGCCTCATCTCCCCCAGGCCATGTTCCTAGCAGCACCAATAATCAGCAACAATATTTTCTTGGCATCCTTTTAAAAGGATATTTGTTTTAGAACTTTGGTTATTTTAAGGAATAATGAAACATCATTGATATTCTTAAAGTTCTTATTTTCAAAAGTTCTGAGTTGCATACAGATGGCCCTTATCCAATGAGACATTATTAATCAGTTAGGCTAAACAGGTTTGAGAGATTATTACTGTTACCAGAATCTCTTTTTGGTTGATCTACTTTAGAAATACTTGTGGATGTAATAGTTTTTGACCCATAAGACTAGAAAAATAGCACACTTATGTCTTTGAGAAAAACAAAACACATATAACTTACAAGGAAATTGAAAACCCTTCTCTTATTACAATGTTTGTGATTCTCTCTGAATTTCAGTCCATCACCATAACAACTAAATTTGCTATTGGGTTGTGTCACTTGTCACTTGAACCTTCACCAAAGATGTTTGTTTTCAGAGTTCATGGCATCATCTAGTGGTTAGCATCAGGTGGTTTGGAGTGATTGGTATGGGCATGTTCTGGGAGCAGTGCCATCCTGGCATGGGATAGAGGCAGGGCCATGAGAGGGTGAAGAATTTTACCAAGAACTTGGGGTATTCTGGGGACTCCCTGCTGTGGACTGAATCAAAGCTGGGAATCAAGGGCACATTAAATTCTATAAATGAGGGAGGCCATGCTTAAACTCTCACTTTAGGGGACATGAAGTTCCAACTTAGAATTTAATGGAGAGGAACACTATGAGATAGAAGTAAAAAAGAGGTAGCTGCTCATTATTTTTTCTCTCTCAAAGCAAGGCTTATAATAATTATACTTTTGTAATGTATGTTCATCATAAATAGTTTTGCCTCTCTCTGCTTTTTGATAACCCTTACATTTTACGTTGTCACTAGATAGTGATCAGAATTTGAGTTCTAAGCAAATATCACCCCTCCTTTCTTTTCTTTTTTTTTCTTTCTTTTTTTTTTTTCTTTCTTTCTTTCTTTCTTTCTTTCTTTCTTTCTTTCTTTCTTTCTTTTTTTTAAGCACAATGTCATTAGGCAATTATACTCAGGAGAAACCCTTGTCTAACTATCAGTTTCTAGCTCTAATTAAACCAAAGCATTTAGGATTCAACAACTATAATAGGTACATAACTTCCTGGAGGCTGAGATCCTCCATACCCTTGTCCTGATGGACTCAAATATATGATATTGAGAAAGATGTTTGCAACCTTTGGCACGATGTAGTTTAGTTATTTTATTTTTCGGAGATTATTTCACTGAGTACCCATTCACAGAGATAAATGGAAATGTCATGTGATTTAAAGAGCAGTGTTGGGGCTGCCGGTGGGAGGGGGGAGGGGAAAAGGCAGTGCCCCTGATCTGTTCTTTTCTAACAGTCTATCAGTAAACCAGAAAAGCTCACATTGAGATACATTTAATGGATTAAGGTCTTGAATATCAATCTTTCTTTTTGTCTCTTCAATAGTTCACCCTTATCTTCAAAGAAAATTCCACATGAAAGCCTAATTCAAAATACAAGGGGAAGATGCATTTTTCTCTTCAGTAGGCACTGCTTTAGACAGCATGCTTTCCTATTTGATCTTCACAGCAGCCTTGAGCATCAGGAATCATACACTTTCATGTTATACATAAGGAAACTGAAGCTTCCAGTGGTTAAGTTTTCTCAGGCCCCATATTAACTAAATGGCATGTATCTCAGCACAGGTCTCTTTGGCTCCAAAAGCATGAAAAATCTGTTCAAAAATCTGCAGCAACTTACAGGCTCCCCGGCCAAGCTCTTTAAGCTTCGTGCTGACCCAGCTCACCTCCACTTGACCAGAACTCCCTAAACCCCTGTGTTTACTCTCATTTCATCAATGGAGAGAGAGGGACCAGCCCACACCAGACTGCCAGACTTGTTGATCCTTCTACAGCACCCGTAGGGCAGGGGCTCTTGGGGGACCCTTCCGAGGGTCCAAGTGCAATCTCACCACAGCCACCAATCTTCAGTCCTGAGAGGAGGGGGCTCCACAGGACATACACTCACAATCCCACGCCATTTAGTTTTGCTCATAAAGAGCAGAGGAAGCATGCTTTTGAAGGGGAAAGAAAGAGCTTTATATAATTAAATGCCTGAATGACAGGTGAAAGAAAAAAGTGAATGAGAAGTGGAGCTTGGTTTCTTTCTGGAGCTCTATTTTTAGATTTTAGTTACTCATTAAGGGGCCTGTGTCCAGGTAAGCAGGCACCTTGTTGGCGCCCATTTCCCGCCCCATTGACCTCTCCCCAGTCTGACAGTGGCTGACACATCTCCAAAGAGCCTGGTTGACTTCCTGTTCCAGATGGATTTCTGGGACTAAGTGTCCTTTTTCTGACAAACACAAGTTATTTGAGCTTTACTCACTATGTGGAACTGCCTTTTTTTAAAAAAAAAAAATTTTTTTAGCAAAATAAATCACTTAAAATTGGCTTTGATCAGGAAGCTGGAACCAAGCAGTGTTTTCTTCTCTCCTCCTTCCTTTTGGAGCCCAAGTGTACTATCATCAAGGCCATTATCAGCCACTTGGGTTGGGTGGGGGATACTTAATAAGCAGTGAGTGGAGTGGCTGAAATTTCAGAATTACTCCATTAGCAGACAAAGCTGGGGACATAATCGCCATTTTCTAGGATATTTTACTAACACGTTCCTCTTGAACAAACAGCAAATTTCTTCCTCAGGGACCTATTTCTTCCTCAGGGACCCATGGTTCTCATAGATTTTAGAAAGTTAAGAATACACTCAGTTTCCAAAATCAGCCCTTATGTTCTACTCAAGTTTACAGGAAAATCATCTGGAATAGTATAAAATTCATATTTTTAATAGAGTAATGGTTAAGACAGCAGGACATTGGCCTTTGGTCACCAGGGGAGAAGTCTATCCATATGTCCTTTGCTTACCCATTTTCCTTACCCAGCTTTGGTTAATGTTTCAATAAGGTCTATTGGGCAGAGTTAATTAACAGTGGTCAGTGCCAGGAACTAATTGCAGAAGTCAGGGTCCTGAGCTGTGGTGTTCAGAATTCATAGAAATAAAATACATACAAAGGCCTGGAAACAAGAGCAATCTAAGACCTGCCATCCATCTGAAGAGTTGTTAGAACTGCTTATGTTAGCAGATGTATAACCACACATTAAACATAATTACTGGTAACAATATAAATGCCTCTTTCTTTTTCAATAATATTTCCAAGTTTGAAAGATAACTTTAATCTTAGTACCCTAGTATTCTCATTTTATTAGGTAAATCAAATGGGAAAATTGTTGAATACATGAATGTGCATTCCACTGGTACATTTTGGCTATCTATTTTATACAGTGAGCCATGCATTGAAAAGGGCAATTCCAGAATCATTTGTGTTGATTTCCAGTAAACCTAGAAAAGACATAATGAAGTCACAGAGCTGGTCCTTCTAAAATCAGAGTCAATATCTATACAATTTTTCTGTATGATGTGAGGGTGATAATAAACTAGTTGTCTGTGTCTGTGTATATCTTTATCTTTCATATTACATGATAAAGTTGAGAGGAAAATTTATTATCCTTTGTCATACTTGCAGTGCCAGTCCACTAGAGAGATGGTATAGAGAAAGTGGATCAAAATAGGCACATGTTAGAATACATAGAGTCCTGCAGCCTCTGTTAATATTCATCAAACAGTGATATTTTCTACATGTGCTTACCTCATACAGATTGACCACTCCAGGAATGTTCTCACCAAGAGCGATGAGACACTGGATGCCTTCAGATTGTCCCTGGAAGCTCCCACTGTCGGAGGCAGCAAGCTTCAGACTCCCAGTGAGGCTGGGGTAGGAGTAGGGTACTGCTCAAGTGAGGGCACAGCCTCCTGCCTGGAATAACCACTAGTATTAACACTATTTATAATACTGTAATAACCCTTCAGTGACTGCCCATATTCTGCTAGTTTCCCTCTTGAATAACAAGCTGAGTTGCCTTCCGCCGCTAGCTATATTTTTAGTATCTTTAGATATTTGATTGAGCTCCCTGCTTCCCTTAACAGCAATATAGGAAAAGCATGAGTTTATTACTTGATTTGATTTTCAACTTTTAACAGCTGTATAATCATGAACAACTCTGCTAATTTATCTGAAACTCGTTTATTTATTTTGTAGAATGGAGATAATAATAGTTATCTTAACGGATAATTATAAGAATTGAATTGGATAAAATATGGAAAGCACCCAATTATAGCAGGACTTCAGCAGATGTATTCTCCCCTGTTTTCTATTATCTTATCTAACTTAATACCTGCATTAGTTTATTGGGCTGATGTAATAAAGTACCACAAACTTGGTTGGCAAAAACAAATGTATTATCTAAGTTCTAGAGGCTTAAAGGTCTAAAGTACATGTGTCAAACACAAGGCCCGCGGGCCAAATCCGTCCCGCCAGGCCTTGCAATGTGGCCCGCACCATGCTGTCGTCACTGCACTCCGCTGCGTTTCCATCACAATGACAGTTTATGACTGTTCAGTAAACCATTTGGCCCGCGATTTAGGCTGGATTTTAGATTTTGGCCCCTTCTCTGATTGAGTTCGACACCCCTAGTCTAAAGCAAGGTATTGGCAGAGCCATGCTCTCTCTGAAGACTCTAGAGAAGAATCTGTCCTTGTCTCTTCCAACTTATGGTGTTGCCAGACATCCTTGGTGTTCCTTGGCTTGTAGTTGCATCACTCCAATCTCTGCCTCCATCTTCCTTTGGCCTTCTTCCCTGTGTGAATCTGTAGGTTCCTTTTGTTTTCAGAAGGCTACCAGTTATTAGATTTGGAACCTAATCTCATCTGAACGTCACTAATTCCATCTGCAAAAATGCCATTTCCAAGTAAGTTCACATTCTGAGGTTCTAGGTGGATGTACATATTGGGAAACACTATTTAAACTCTAATACTGTAAATTTCTATAATTTTTGAAGGATATGACTTTAATCTTCCTTAAAATCCCCACAACTCACCCAAAGCATTTACATTTTATAAATACCCACTAAAATACTTATTACTTGTTTTCTGCTTAACTTAGGAAATGTACAATTTGACATTAACGTGCAATGACCTACTGTTTTGTTTACAATGTTTCTTCGCACCTGTAGGAGTCCCTCTAACATACTGGACGGTTCCCACTAAGTGTGGATGCCATTATCAGGTTACAGATCTATGGGGAGGTTTTGAGACAATTCAAACCCTTCGGTCTGTGATACATTACCATCCCTTTCAAAATATACTGTGTTCAAATGGTGTTCTAGGAATAGAATGGAAAGTTTTATCATTATCTATTTGACTCAAAGATGCTACTCTTTTAAAGTAAGATTTTGAAAAAAATCAGCAGCTAAGCCATCGTTTCAAAAGCTAACCAAGAATTAGTCATTATGACTATCTTTATAAACTTAAAAAAATCTTAATAAATGTGAGATTATGAAATTAGCAGACAATGTGCATCCCCTGAAGGCTTAGCCTTTTCATAGCTTATTTAATTCAAAACGCTTTTATTGGAGTTTCCTCTGATCTAAGTGCTATTAAGCACAAGGTATAAGACAAATAAGACATTGTATTTGTCATGAAGTGGACTATATAACTGAATCCAAGGATTTAAAATTTGATTGCCTTACAAGAACTCATAGTCCAACTCCATTAGCCAGCCACAATGGGGAGACCACCACTTGAGTCTCTATCTGGGAATACTTGTGGTCTGCAGGATCCGTGAGAAGTAAATCTGTGCAGATAGGAGAGGAAGAATGTGGAAGGGGCCTTTGGGTATGTGACTGATGAAAACAGAACCCCTGCCACATATGTAGCTGATAATTTTGGTGATGATGATTTTTCTTAAATTCTCTTCAGGGCTAATTTAGATATACCAAGACCCAGATTCTAAAGAGTTCTTTAAGAATAGAAACTAAAATAAGATACAATATTTAAAGAAACTATTTTCCCATTCACAAATGCATTAATTTTCTATTGCAGATTACCACAAATTTAGCAGCTTACCACAGAACAAATTTATTACCACTTCCCTTTAGTAGTGTTTGCTAGTATTAATACAACTGGAAAGATTACCTAACCATTTGTTCTATGGGGAAATGACCTCCGAACTTGTGTCAGCATCAGTAAAATTCTAACACCACATCAGTGATATTGAAGATAAACAGAACTTCTTTCCCCTCATGATAAGTCAAGGTCCTTAAGTTACTTTAAGGTTAATTTCTAGAGGTCTGCCAACAATATAATGCCTATAGTTAACACTATTTCTGTGTGCAACTTTCAAATATATACTACAGTATTATTAAGTATATACTTCAAGCTATAGATTATATCCCCTGGTTGATTACATTCCTAACTTATTAATTTTATAACTGAATGTTGTACCTTTGACCTTTGACCTCCATCATCCATTTCAACCCCATCCCTCCCCCACATTCTCTCTATCTGTGAGCTTGATTTTCCAGGTCCATCCATGTTGTCACAAATGGCAGGATTTTATTTTTTTATGGCTGAATAATACTTCATTGTATATATATATACACCACATTTTATTTATGATTATTTTTTAATTAAACAAGGTTGGCAACTCCTAAAAACAGTTCTATTAAACCCCTATTAATTCTAAAATTATTCAATCAAAACTGTAACAGTATCGAAGAGTCAATTTTCTGGCCAGGTGTTCAGTTATTAGTGCTTGTTCTTGGTATTGGGACTTGGCCTTTAACATTAGATTATTTTGAGCTATGAGCTCTGTATCTATGTATCTTCCCATTTATCCTCTATCTATATATTTACCTCTATCCATCCATCTATCCATACAACTATCTATTTTTAACTTCAACCTTTAAAGCACTTGAATCAGCAGGTCTGGATAAATGCAAATGTCATTTATACTCTGTTTACTTGTCTTCTCTGTTATTATCCTGCTTCCCCCTCCTTCAGGCCTCATCTGAATGATCACTATGCACATTCTTCAAAAACTTGCACTTAATTAGATGCTAAAGGTCATTCACCTCCATATTTGACAGCAGGGACTTTAGCAACGTCAATGTTTATGCTTGTGGAGTTCCTAGGAAGACTTGACCCATGATCCAACATTTCTGTCATGTTTGAGATTACGAACATGATAGAAATGACATTTTTAATTAAATATTTAAACATTCAGTCAATCAGTGACCCATACAGATGAGAAACTATATTTTAAGCAACATAAGCTTAACAATATAATAATAATAATAATAATAATAATAATAATAATAATAATAAATAATAGAAACAGATTTTTTTCAGTTATATTTCTGATGGTCCTGGTTTCTTGAGTCTTAGTGGAAATTTTATAAAACAAAAGACACAATTCCACCACTGAAGGTCTAAAACACATGTAGCAATTGAAGATTTACTGCAGAGAAACAAAGAAGAATAAAAATAGGTTAATTAATCCTTAGTGGAATTATGAGAAAACAAAAGCATAATAGAGGAACCTGAAAACATTTTTTTTGCAGAATAAATTTTCTATCATCCAATATAAAAAATATTCTTATTCATATTATTTCAATAATTATAATTCATGATAATGTAATATTTCAGGAGATTCATGTTTCTATGACCAGTATTGTGGCTGATACCAGATAGTATATAATTTTTATAGTTTAAAATAAATTTAAAATGAATCCTTTAACTTTCTGTTATCACAGTCACCTCTCCTAAACTTCCTGATGCTTTAAGAAATGGACTGAGTTCTAAAAAAAAATGTAGTTGCTCAAAATATACATGTGTGTGTATGTGTTGTTTTATCTAGGTTCAAAGCTAGACTATGTTAAACCAGGACAAATATAGAGCATTTATTTTTCCCAGAGAACTCAGAAATAGGTAGCTTCTAACTTAAAACCATTATTTTAAAACTAGTAATTTTTTAATATTTAAAAATTATACACAAACTCTTCTCAAATGTTTTATTATAAACTTATGACCACTTATCAAATAAGTTGTTCAAATATAAGATGAGTCATTTTAGTAAAGAAACTTACCCTGCAGCTGTACCCATACTACAGCACAAGATTTGGAATGAAGTCACGAGAGACACACAGGTAGGACAACTAAGTTCTGTGTGTTGGCTGGCAGGTCACTAATTTTGTTTCTAACCCTCCTCATAGAACTATAACTGACAGAAGGTACTAATCTCATATCTGGTGAGTAGAGCCAGCATGAACTGGCAGAAACAAACAGTCATTGATGGCAGGCAGACATACAGAAATGACTAAAAATAAATCAGAAGTCGTTAAGTACCAGAAGATGAATGCAAAGTGGTAGAGCATTCATGGAAGGTAGAAACAACAAATGATTGAAAAGGGTCATGAAGAGTTTGAAGAGGAAGTGTTATTATTGCCTAATTTTTAATGTGTTCTGAAAGATAAGACAATAGGCCTGACAGCATTGGATAGAAGGATTAGGGAAGAGAATGCTTCAATAATGACTCAAGCTCAGATAAAGTCATTAGAGGGCCAAGAGCCAGGAGAACCAAGCCATGAGGGGAACAATAATAAATGGCAACTAGATTCAGAAACTTTGAAATGAAATCTCCAAAGAGAAATGATAGTTTAATTTGATAGCAAAAGTTCTCTATTTTTACTTCAAGTTATGTTTTTTGAGCACCTACCATATGTCAATCACTGGGAATAGAATGGAGAAAGAAAACATTCTGTTCTGCTCATAGCAACTCAGACAAGGTGAGAGAGAGTGGTGGAGAGGGCTTCTACTTGGTGTAGAGGATGTATATTTTAGAAACAATTAGCAGATCTTAGAAATAATATAAATGAGAGGATAGAAGTGGTTTTGAGTATGTGGGACCACAACTGCTGGGGGTGCCATTTGCTGAGGAGGAAAAGTCTGAAAAAACAAACAAACAAACAAACAAAAAAAACAATGAGGAGCACGGGAAAGAGAATAACAGCAATACTGGACATAGCCAGTATGTCAGTTAAGACCTGCCTGTCAGGACTGTTCTAAGCACTCCACATGTATTATCTTCCTACATTGCCACCTCCATGTTACAAAAGAAAAAAAACTGAAGCATAATGTGAATAAACAATTTGTCTAAAACCCAAAGCCAATGCATAGCAGAACCAGGTGTCCTTCCGAGATAGCTGGGTATAAAAATGGCCACTTTGAGATGTATGTGGAACATAGAATTGGAGAGGACAACTTGACATTTAGAGATACTATCATAAACTTTATGGACATCCTCTACTGAAATGTGCATATAGGTATATAAGCACACACATGCACAAATACATACCCTTGCATAGAATCTCAGGGAGGTCACAAACCCATTAGCAATTCAGTCATGGGCTTCCTAGGGTCCCCTGTATTTAGAGGATGACTCTGAATCTGTTTCCCCATCAATATATGGATGGTGATGTTAGGGAGGGTTACAAATAGTATATGGTGCCATCAGAATATTATTTAGATAATTCCTACTTAGAATAGGTATTTGGTCACATGAGTATAGTACATTTGGAAATATGCACATGACAAGAATATATTTTATAGAGGCTATATTTAAAAGCCCAGAGTTACTTGCCTTCCAAATTGCTGATGAAACAAAAACTTGGCCAATGAAACAAAAAACTTGGCCAATGTTGGAATTTAATGTATTATAATGGAACAAGATTTTCAGCTATCAATTCAAATGCAATATATCTTACCTAATTATAGAAAAACATGTAAATTGACCATACCTCCACTAGGCCCACAGCCAATCAGAGTGTGTGTGCAAATTAGAAGGCCAAAGATGGTGGCTGCCCAGTTGCTCCAGGCACTAAGTGGCCCGAGTGCAGATTGGTCTGGGCAGGATGCCTGGTATGAGGGGGATGGGAGGGAGGTGGGGGAAGGGGAATCAGCGAAGAGATCTACAGGAGTGGAGTGCTACAGCAGAGATAAGACTGCAGACTCTGGATTCTGCAGCAAAGAAGAATACAGACTCCGGCCAGAGTGAAGGCCTGGGTCCCGGGTGCTGGAGGAAAACTGGTACTGGAAGCCAAGAGAAGGAAGGCCTATTGCATGAATCTCTTCATGCAACCGGCCTCTAGTGATAAAATAATAAAACACATTAACTATCGTGACACATAAAGAAGTCTATTATTTTACATAAAAATAGTCTTGAATCAATCATTCTATCATGAATGGTCATCATAAATTCTTCAAGTACAAAATGTTTTCTAACATACTGCAGATTAAACACTCATGATTTTTATTTCTTTCTTATTCAGCAAGGTTGTAGAAGTAAATCAGTCAGTATTCATTTACTCTTTTAGCTATTAAATGATAGCAACATAACTCACTCTGGTCAGTCAAAAGCAAAACAAAACACAAAGCAAAACAGAAAAAAAATTGAAGCCAACCAACTGAAAAGTAAGGAACTAATCTGAATTGGTCAGGGCCTCAGACAGAAATGAGGCCAGAGTCAGGTCGCATTTCTGTATGACTTAGCTCTAGGTTCTCACATGGTGCTTCTAGAAGCTCCAAGTTTATAACTCCATGCCATTCTGTCTGTTTTCAATCTCAATGTAAGGACAGAGTCAGTTTTCTTAAAAGTTCCACAAAAGTCTAGAAGGAGTCTCTTTTCCTCCGATTAAGCTGGGGAACTTCTTTCAGCTAAACTAGCTAGGAAGATGTGCTGCTTGAGTGACTGCTGATGCTCCACATCTGCCCCTTCTCCAGGCACTCTCCAGATCTGGGAGGAAAATTGGCTCCACCTTGAAGACATGGAATGAGCTTAGAGATGCTTAGAAGGTATAAATGGCAGCAGCTTCCATACAACTTCGGGATGTGTCCATGAGTGCCTCTCTGAAGAGGGGCTGTTCAAGTGGAGGCAGAATCAGCATATGATGCTGTGCTCCCAGATGCTCCTTTTTCATGTTATCTCACTCTCAGCAGTCTTGGCAACCGTGCTGTTTTTCTGCTGCATGTGAGGGGACCATGCGGACTATTAAATTTTTAATGCAGCATAAGCATATATATATATATGCTTATATACTGACGGGTCAATCGGTCACTATAACATTCACTGACCACCAGGAGGCAGAAGCTCAACTCAGGAACTGCCCCTGATGGTCAGTGTGCTCCCACAGCCGAACTCCAATGAACCTTCCCCCTGGCTGGCCGAACCTCCCCCGGCCGGCTGGCCCCAATTAGCCCTGATCAGAACCTCCCGGGGCCCCAATTGGCCCCAACCCCAATCACCAGCCAGACCAAGGGACCCCACCTGTGCATTAATTCATGCACTGGGCCTCTAGTTTATATATATTGACACAAACATATAGCATTTTATGTTATCAAGCTTAAGAATGTTCAAATAAATTCAAACTGAAATTCTATTTTTAGGTGCATTTAAGATACTCTAATAATGACTTTTAAAAGCTATACATATTCATGACTAATGTTTCCACTGGGTTAAAACACAACTGCTAACTTAGGTCTGCAGTCTGCCTCAACTATGAATTTCTTATAGTGTGGATTAATTTGCTACAGAGGGTCATATGCCACACACACACACACACACACACACACACACACACACACCTCACTCCTCAGGCAGTTTGTTGGGCAATATATATTCTATATGGTCATAAGAGAATGAAGATGTCAGAAGAGATTGAATAGATTGTGGGTACTTGCTGACTCTTTGAAGTAGGGTTTAATAGTAGCGTTGGAACTTGCTGTGCTCTAAAGTTTTTACCCTATTTCTAATAAATAGTCATTTGGATATAGGAATAATTTCCTTCAGCACAAGTAAAATGCCACCATTTGAGTAATCTCCACCATATCAAATTATGTCTTACTCCCAGAGAAGAGAAAAAAAAAATCAATTTTCAATAAGCATCATTATGGCAGAGTGGAGGAGAAGGAATGCTACTGAAATATTAGGAATAAGTATCTAATGTAACTTAAGCTTTGCAGATTTACTTTGTGTTCCACCTGTTTATTAGGTGAGTTGGATTTTGAGTTTCCAGGAGGAGCAATGGCCTCTCCAATGTATATGCTGGGAATGGGCCTCACATCAGCAGGGATCAGCAGACCAGAGCAAGGTCAATGGACACAGAGGCATTGAATAGTGAAATACTTCTGGGGTTTGCTCCAGAACCTCACTGGAATGCTGGATTTTCTGCCCTATTCTGCAGAGTCAGGCGAGATTACATTTCTATTTCCATTTATTTCCTCCTCAGGGAGCACATTTCCAGCTGTCCCGGCAGCTCGCTGGAATTCTGTGTGAGGGGCTTGTGGACAACAGAATCTGAGGGAACTGATACAAGTGAATTTTAGGCATGGCCACTGCCTCATTACCAGCAGTCCTCTTCTCTGTCACTATTTGCATGGCTGGAAACCAATAAATCCTCAATTACAGGAGCAGAAGCTAGATGGCTGAATTACAGTTGGAGGAAACTGCCTGACCTTCACCAAATCAGAACAAAAGCAAAACTGTGATGCTATGGAGATTTCTCATTTCGTTGCTGCAGCCATGCCTATCCCATCATGACCTAGACAGCTATGGTTTGATACTGCAAAGTTTATCACATAACTGTCTTATTACTCTGGTATTCAGTGCGGTGAGGTACTACACTGTATTACTTCACTGTGGTGTCAGGTCTTAGTGCCTCACCAGGTTATCATATTATATTTTGGCATACACTACATGTAATAAGATATTACAGTAGGAATTACAGTGCAGTCTTCAATATTTCTGCTTTACTTCTCTGGTTCATGATTCTAAACACACTTGAATGTTTTTAAAGACTTGAATGTCTTTAATGTTTACCACCAAAACGGTTGAAAGAAAGAAATCTAAAACTACTTCTGGTGGGCTCAGCATCAACATTTATTCATTAATTAATTAATTCAATAAATATTTATTGACTTTTGGAGAATCCAAGATGGCTGCACAGGTAAACACCTAGCTGCAGCCACATACAACAATTTCAATAAAATACAATTAAAATATAAAATAGACATTACCCAGAACTACAGGAAAGTCAACTGACTGGATATTCTACAACGAGAAGCAAGGAGAAAACCAGAAGGAAGAGCAGAGGAGCTGTAAAAGCCCACGGTACAGAGACACGCGGCAAGCGCAGAGAGAACGGAGCCGGAGAGGAAGGGCAGCTAAGTGCCTAGCAGGAAGGAGATAAAAGCTTCGACTGTGCTGGGCCCCAGTTCCAACTGCTCTGAACCCCAGTTCTAGGCCAGACCCTGGGGACCCAGGCTCATCCATAGGGAGCTGGGCTGTAAGGCGAAACTCCAAGGGCGCGGTGAAAGGAGGTCCCGGAGGCACACATATTGCACGCAGAGAAGGGACAGTTGGCTGTGCTGCAGGATTGCCCTGGTGGGAAGGAGACAAAAGCTCCGGACTGCTCTGAACGCCACCTCCAACTCCACTTTCAGCTGAACTGAACCCTAGTTCCTGGCTCATTGGGGGAGAGGCTAGACTGTTTGATAGCAGGTGAAAATTGAGGGCACCTTTCTCTCAGAGGTGCTTGCAGCGAGTACTGAAGGACCCTGGGGATTATTGAGACTCAGGAACCATATAGGGCAGGGCTGACAGAAGCCAAGGCTGCAGGCTCCACCCTGAAACCCCGCCCCATCAGGGAAGCTGCGAAAATGCAACAAAATAGATCACAAACGAAAGAAATGGAGGACAAAAAGCGACTGGATATAGAGTTCAAATCTACTCTTATAAGGTTTTTCAAGAATTTCCTAGAAAAGGTCAATAAGAACTATGAGGATATGAAAAGGGATCAACTAGAATTAATAAGGAATCAACAAGAAATGATAAGGGATCAACAAGAAATAAAGAATACATTGTCTGAAATAAAAAATATTTTACAGAGTCCTAAAAACAGAAGGGAAGATCGCAAGAATTAAGTCAAAGATTTGGAACATAAAGAGCCAGAAGACACTCCTCTGCAGAAGCAAAAAGGCAAGAGAATCTAGAAAACTGAAGATAATGTAAGAAACCTCTGGGATAACTTCAAGCGAACCAACATCAGAATTATGGGGGTCCCAGAAGATGAAAGAGAGCAAGATATTGAAAACATATTGAAAGAAATAGTGACAGAAAACTTCCCCCACTTGGTGAAAGAATTAGTCTTACAAGTCCAGGAAGCACACGGAACTCCAAACAAAAGGAATCCAAAGAGGACCACACCAAGACAAATCATAATTAAAATTCCAAGAACAAAAGACAAAGAGAGAATATTAAAAGCAGCAAGAGCAAAGAAGCTAGTTACCTATAAAGGAGCACCTATATGATTGTCAGCTGATTTCTCAACAGAAACCATGCAGGCCAGACTGGAATGGCAAGAAATATTCAATGTGATGAATAGTAACAACCTATAGCCAAAGATAATCTACCTAGCAAAGCTATCACTCAGAATCGAAGGCCAGATAAAGAGCTTTACTAATAAAAAAAAGCTAACGGAGTTCATCACCACCAAACCAGAATTATATGAATGGCTGAAGGGGGTTCTTTTGGAAGAGAAAGTAAATAAAGATAAAAATTATGAACAACAAATATGTAACTATCAACAAGTGAATCTAAAAACCAAGGAAATTAAATAAAAAAAAACCCTGATGAACAATATTAACTGTTGAATATAATAGAATCAGAGGAAGGGGGGTGAACTGACGATTCTTGGGGAAAAGGGGAGAGGGGGATGTGGGAAGAAACTGAACATAAACTGTGTACCTACCTATGGATGAGGACAATGGGGGGTGGGGAAAGGTCAGAGGGTGGGGTGGGAACCTGGTGGAGGAAAGCAATGGAGGTGGGGGGGGGGGGAAGGAACATTTGTAATAATATGAACAATAAAAATTTATTTAAAAAAACATTTATTGACTTTTGACCATACATGTATCAAGACCCCAGGTATAAGTAAGCAAACAGGCACATTCTCTGCCATAAAATGACCTATATAACTGGTAGGGGTAACAGCCAAGTGAAATTATCATTATAATGAGATAAAATGTCAGTGACAACTATTGATATGAATTATTTAGGGGAATACAGAGAAGTAGCATTGTAGGAAGCAGGGGTGACAGTAGGGAGAGCAAGAGAGAGTTTCATAGAGGGCACACCTCCTGATCTGAAAGTTTTCAAGGATGAGTAAGAGTTAACCAGGTGAATGAGGGGGTTTCTGGAAGAGGAGACATGAGTAGACACATCAAGCCGACCCAGCATGGAAAATGTGTGCCAGGACCATAAGCTGTGCGATGTTGTTGAATCTAAAGTGCCACAAAGAAGAGGAATGGCTGGGAACGTAACCAAGGGCTTGATCAGTGAGAGGTGGTTAGGAGCTTTACAATTTCTATCTCATGAGGAATATGAAGTCACCATGAAAAGGGTTTTATAGGTTATCCAGGGAGTGCATTTTTGACAGACTGCTCTGCCAGGGCTGAAGGTGAGAGTGAAGGCAGATACACTTAGAGGCAAAAACACCCACCTGAGGCTGCCCATGTAGGGCCAGAGGGCTGGTGAGTGGGAAGGCTTGAAAATCCCAGACAAGGACAAGTCCGTGGGAAATGCAGTTGGAAGAATGGGAGGAACACCTGAGTGTCTCTCAGGGTTCTTGATGTGGAACATTAATTGTTTTCTCTTTATGAAAGGAATTCTAAAGTCTAGAAAATAAAAAAAAAGAGTCTAGAAAATAATAATAATAAAAAAGAATATTAACATAATTGATTACAACATATCAGCATTGCCATTATGAATATTTGGTGGTAGTATGTGCTTCAAACACACATGAGCTCCAGGAGCACTCCTGGATTGTTTTTGCAATAAGCTGAATCATATTCCTAAACCTAAACCAACACTTGCTTCCTGCTACTAACACCGAGGGTTCTTAGCACATTATCCGTGAGCCTTAATAACTTCCCAGCAAATTGGTGGGTAATAACCTGGACACTTTTAGGAGGACCTGCTCTTTGCCAAGTGATCTTTAATAAGCCAGGTAGAGGAATATTCTACAAAGTACTTTATGGAGCTACCAGACTCAGACTCCCCGGCTCTGTAACTCTTCCACCCTGAGAATTATTGCTGACTGTTCATTACTCCTTTTATTATATCTAAGACACAAGAAATTGTTTGAAGTGACTTATTGTTCATAATTAGAAGCTATGATTAAAACTGCACTAACATTACTCCAGGGCGCTCTGTTCAACGTGGAATTATTTCAATAAAAGTGTCAGTGGGTGGTTATGTTGGCCTCCTCCCTGGAAAATACTCCATTTATAGAACTTCTCAGATTTAATAGGGAGATTCCCTCAAGACCCAGCTCTGTTAATTAAATGAAATGAAAACATCTTATACTACAACCACTGGGCATTTATTCACAGAACATTCAAAGTAGACAAGAGTGAAAAGAACCTGTAGTCAGTGGCATTTGGGGATCCACAATTAAAAGGATTTTTTTAAAATATTATGTAATTTATTTAATATAAATATTGGGGATTTTTCTAAATTTTTACTTACCATATATAAAAATGAGCTTTTGATCTTAAAAATTAAGCTGTTGTATATGTTATAAAACTTTTAATTTAAAAATTTTTATCTTTATTGTTGAAAGTTACAGATGTTCCCCCTTTTTTCTCCAATGACCCCCTACACTCCCCTCTCAGGCCTTTCCCACACTATTGTCTGTGTCCATGGGCTATGCATATACTCATGTAGTTCAGTAATCTCTTCCCATCCACCACCCACCCTCACCTTCCCTCTGAGATTTCACAGTCTATTCCATGCTTCTATGTCTCCAGATCTATTTTGTTCATCAGCTTATTTTGTTCATTAGATTCCGCATATGAGTGAGATCATGTGATACTTACCTTTCTCTGACTGGCTTATTCTACTCAGCACAATATTCTTCACGTCCCTGCTCACTGTCTCAAATGGTAAGAGATCCTTCTGTTTTTAAATGCTATAATCCTTATAGTGTTTCAATGATTTCTCAAAAGAGTATAACAAAAATGTCATCTCCAAACTAATACTGTCTTATAGCCTTCTAATGGTTCATAGGTTGAGAACTGCTGCTGTAGACCTAAGACCATCAGAAAACACAGATATTTACATTACAATTCATTAACAGTAGCAAAACTACAGTTATGAAGTAGCAACAAAAATAATTTTATGGTTGGGGTCATCACAATATGAGGAACTGTATAAAAGTGTCGCGGCATTAGAAAGGTTGAGAATCACTGGATCACATTAAAGAATGACATGAAATGAAGAGAGACTGTAAAGTAATAGAAAGTTCTGGCTATTTGGATTAGTATTGTGTTTGATCTGATTGTTTAATACTGTAATTGATATTTTTATTTTTCAGGATCAAGAAAAACAATATTTAACAGAGAAATTGTGGGGCATTTCCCTTTTGTGCACAGTTAAGTCATTGTTCTTTCCTTATCACCACTGTCTTTAGTCAAGGGCATGACACTGGTGGTGGAATCAATGGAATAACTCTTCCAGGGGCTGAAACATTGTTCTCATGGGGATAGTGGGGTGAGTAAAATGGAAAGTGAAGTGATTGTTTCGGAAGGAGAATGATTGAAATTGCTCTTGAAAACCTTACTTAGCCTTCTGTCTGAGAAAGCATCCCTCCCAATAATTGGGCAGTTTATTACTCCATTTGTACAACAAATAAGGGATCTGTGTCTCATCAAATATGCAAATGCATGAAAACTTATTTGTACAAGAAAAAAACTCACCAAGATTTGTTTATAACCTGAAGAATTCACCATCAAGAGAAAATATTTATAGGGATGGCTTATATTTCCTTAACTTCCCTCCTACAACTCTGCAGACTCTGCAAATATTCTTCACTGCAGTTTCATCTCTGGCTAGAGACTCGCCACAGGCAGCAAACCCCTTGTACAGACCAAGGCACTGAGCAGGCTCTGGGCACTCACCAGCCTCTCTCATATGCCTTTTCGCTCCAGCCATCTGAGAGCAGGTCCCAAATGGACAAAATCTGTCCATTGTTTGAAACTCAGGGGTTTACCAGAGTCACTGGCATAGTCATTTTAAAGGATAAGAGATGAAAACAGGATGGTCCAAGACCCTTAGGTCTATTAAAAACAAAAAAAAGTGGAGGTTTTCTCCACTTTTCAGAATTAATGACATCAATTTAAATGCTGGTACCCATGGCGACCAATTCTGAGAATAAGTTCTAAGAGACTTAATAGTATAATTCTATAAGAGATACATTAAAGCTCTGAAATCCAGATATCCAAATGGGTTTTTACAGACCTTCCTTGATGAAGTAATTATATGCAGACCAGGATTTGATATGTTATCAAATACAGAAAAGAATTGTGCTCTTCTAATTTTTTTTTTCTGACTTCAGTTTTTAAAATACTGGCACATGTTTTCTGTTACTTATGGTGGATAAAATGGTTAGCCATTGTTATTGGCTTGGTGCACAGAATTCATGAACATTAAAAGGGAATTAATATGAGGAAATATTTTAATATTGCTATTTGCCCATTCTCTATAATAGAACTGCCAGAGATTAAAGAAAATTATTGGGTCGGCAACTACGTAATTACGGGTTTCACACATATATGGCTTCAGTTGAATTTTTAGGTTTGCAGACATAGTACAAATGTAAAACACATTTTGTTATTTGATAGTTGGCTATTCAGCTGTTAATCAGTAAAAAAAAGTTTTTTGATCTGTTTTGTAGTTTTCGTTTGGCGTTCGTTGAAAAATGGAAAATCAAAAGGAACATTTTCGTCATATTTGCTTTTTTATTTCTGCAAATGGAAAAACGCATGGCAAGCTCATAAAAAGTTATGTGCTGTTTATGGTGATGAAGCCTTAAAAGAACGGCAGTGTCAAAATTGGTTTGCCAAATTTCGTTCTGGTGATTTTTCACTCAAAGATGAAAAACGCTCTGGTCGTCCAGTTGAAGTTGATGACGTCCTAATCAAAGCAATAATCAATTCGGACTGTCACAGTACAACACGTGAGATTGCAGAGAAGCTTCATGTATCACATACATGCATTGAAAATCACTTAAAACAACTTGGCTATGTTCAAAAACTCGATACATGGGTTCCTCACGAACTGAAATAATCACAGTTAATGCAACGCATTAGCAGCTGCGATTTGCTAAGGAAACGTAATGAAAATGATCCATTTTTAAAACGACTGATAACTGGCAATGAAAAATGGGTTGTTTACAACAATATCAAGCGGAAAAGATCGTGGAGCAGGCCAGGTGAACCAACTCAAACAACATCAAAAGCTGATATTCATCAAAAGAAGGTTTTGTTATCAGTTTGGTGGGATTACAAAGGAATTGTCTACTTTGAACTCTTACCACCCAACCGAACGATCAATTCTGATGTCTACATTGAACAACTAACGAAATTAAACAATGCAATTGAAGAAAAGCGGCCCGAATTGACAAATCGAAAAGGTGTTGTATTCCATCATGACAATGCAAGGCCACACACATCTTTGGTCACTCGGCAAAAATTAATGGAGCTTGGTTGGGATGTTTTGCCACATCCACCATATAGTCCTGACCTTGCACCATCTGATTACTTTTTGTTTCGATCTTTACAAAACTCCTTGAATGGTAAAAATTTCAATAATGATGATGATGTCAAATCGTACCTGATTCAGTTTTTTGCTAATAAAAACCAGAAGTTTTTGAACGTGGGATTATGATGCTGCCTGAAAGATGGCAAAAGGTCATTGATCAAAATGGGCAATACATTACAGAATAAAGTTATTTAGTTCCATGAAAAAATTGTCTTTGATTTTCTTTAAAAAATCCGCAATTACTTACTTGCCGACCCAATAGTAAAATGTATATGAAAATCTTTCTCCTGTCAGAGTCTGGGGCATGCTGTGGGACCCAGAGTCAAATCCCTGCCCACCCATGTGTGCCTCAAAATTGTGAGAGACCAAAATCTGGCCGACCCCACCCCCGTGGGATGATATCCAGCCCCAGCCAGCCCCACCCCTGTCAAGCCCTGCTGGGTGGGGGATGCAGCCTCAGGTTCCCCATCCCAACCTGGTGTCACACAGCCTCAGGTCCCTGCTGATCGCACATTATGGGAACCCACCACTGCTGTGGGTGCAGCCACCTTGTGACAGCATGAGGGTTAATTTGCATATTATCTCTTTATTATATATGATTCTACTCTATAACCCAAAGTGAAAACTGAAATATAAATCTTACCTTATCTGATTTACTTCCCTAATGTCCTAATTGAGTAGACAAGCTTGGATAATCTCTTTAACATGCCAACTTTTAGGGCTATTTAATTGTACTTTTGAGAAAATTTCTAAAGTCGGCAGAATAATACCAAGTGCCTCTCCATCTATTCTGGAATGTATTGAAAAAAAAAAAGATGTAAAGTTCTTTGAACATATTGTTAAGTTTAGCACTGTTCATATAATTTTAAAATATATTTCAGATTTCTAAAGAGTGAACAAAATATTGTTAATTATAAGTTTCATAGCCAGTAACATTGGCATATTATTAATATTTGTAATGTGTAATTATTAAAAATAGTATATGTTTTTGATGCATCTTAAATTTTACAAAATGAAAACTGACTGAAAATATTTCAAATAAGCTCTGGTAATACTGTTTTTGGATATGTCATTGTGTTTCTATTTCTGCTGTAACAAAATAGTCTATTACGTCACTGTTATTGAACTCTTAGATAAAACCTCTTTTGTAAATAGAACATTCAAGCAACACTATCAAGGCAGGAAAAATAATATATATATTAAAGTCTCATTTTTAGGACATAGTACCTTTAAAACTTGTCAATTTTTCTGTATTTTAATGCATTTCCCTTATAACTATCCATTACTTTTAGAGACAAGAAACAATAGCAGGCTTTTTTCTTTGTCAATTTAGTAACTGTGTTTCCCCCCATAATCACGTACAAAAATGGTAGTCCCATGATATAAGAGCTAAGAGTTAAAAGTTCTCTTTACTTTAAATTACTACTTTTGAATTTTTGATGTGTTTCACACATCATGGTAAATGTCTTTATCACATTTGATAAAGACATAATTTTTTGCATGTTTTTACCACAATGAACACCCTTTGAACTGTGTGCAGGTTGGATGTGATTTGTAGCAATATAATGGTGATTTCATAAGTAAGTAGATATTGAATACAAAATTCAAGACATTCTCAAATTTGATCATTTTAAAGAATAACATTTATGGTTTGCTTTTTAAAAAATCCTGGCCAACATAATACAATCTAATGCAAAAAAGATGAAAAACACAGAGCTACACAATATATATGTGACACAAATAATATGTAATTTCATCATCCAAAGATAATCTCCCATGATATTACAGTATATATCTTTGTAGAGTATATAAAAATACACACACACACACACACACACACACACATATATATATAATATAAACATGGGGGTTACATATATATTAGTGTATATATATATATATATATATATATATATATATATTTGCTGTCATTTTCTACATATCATTTTATAGCTGCTTTTCCCTCCCTTTGCAGTTTATTGGGCATATTTTCACATTTCAACAGGTCTCCTTCTTATTTATAAGACTATTTTGAAATACATCATATGCACAGTAGCACATTTGTTGAACTAATTATTTATTTTGAAATACTACATTTTTCCTATTATGGAATTAAGCATTCCATTATTTAGGAACAAAAATTGTTGATTAGAAAAAGTTAATAGAATATTTAAAATAGTTATCCCTGTCAAAATTCCAATAAAAAGCATAACAACGACAGAAATAAAACTGTAAAAAGTTAATTTTGAAGTCTAAACCAGTGATTCTCAGTCAGGGATACTTTTGATTTCCAGAGGATATGGCAGTAAATTGTCACAGCTGAAGGGGCGTTAGTGCATCTAGGGGTAGAGGACAGGAATTGTGCTAAACATCAACAATGCACAGGGCAGAATCCACAACCAGGAATGATTTTATTAATAATATCAATAGGCTGTGAAACTCTGACACAAACAGTTCTTGAGCACACAACACTGCTAGCAATCCCCCACGGATTTAATCAACCCTGATTCATACCAGTGGGGGTGGAGGGTAGTTAAGAGTGGTGGTGAAAGGGATGGATTTCTAAAAAGAAAGATAAGCCCATAGAATCAGCTTATCAGATTCAGCTCAGAGAGAATCACGTCTGGAAGGACTCTTTTCTGAGTAGATTCTATGCTGTGGGAGTTATGTCCCTCACCCAGCACAACATTTGACAGGAAGATGAGATAGAAAAACCAAACTAAAATCAACTGTAGCTCTGATTTAGGCTCAACAAGATTTTATTACTGTAGCTTTTGAACTTAATGTATGAGTATTTATAGCTTCCATTTACAGATCACTGTATTTGCTTTAAACAGTCTGTTTTCCCTGAAGTGGAGTCGTTTAAACTAAGACTTTTAAAGATTTCAATTTTGTCTAAATGTCACCGCTTTGTTTCTGGCTCTCCATCTAGCCCACATTTCCCATTTTATTCTCAATTTCCAAAATCTTTTCTCCATTGGCATGGAGTTTGTACCTGTAATCTTATAAATCCAGCTTGTACTATTCTTCCTTGTCTTTCAGAGCAGGGATAACTCACTCTTATTGCTTGCCTTCCCATGTAATGCTCCACAGAAAACCAGAATAATCACTTTCAGATGTAAATAAGGAGATGTAATCTCTTTGCCCAATATCCCACACATTGCTCCTGTGGAAGATCAATTAAAACCCTCGGGGTGGCTGGAAGGTCCTGGTGCTCTGCTCTCTGCACACTTCTGCAGAATCACATTCTATTATTTTACCTTTGAGTGTTAGTATAATAATAGATTATTAATATCTATAGATGTAATACATATAATAGTAATGCATCAAAGGGAAGAACACACACACACACACACAAACACACATACACACACACACACACCTTCCTTGAATGAACTCATATAAATCTGTAGTAAATTTTGATAAGTAAACCCTATATCAATCACTAAGAAATAATCAAAAAAATATAGTAAAAAATTAGTTAAAACAATTAAATTATTGCCCTAAAAGTATTCACTTAGTTATAAAGAAAACAGTAAGTAAAAAATAGAGGAACAACAACAACAAAAATACTTGATAAGTAGAAATCAAAAGGTAAAATGGCAAATGTAAAGCCAACAATATCAATAACCACATTAAACATGGATGGATGAAACAATCAGATAAAAAGGCAGAGATTATATAATATTATGCTAGATTAAAAAAATAAAGTCCAGCTATATGGTGTCTACAGAAGACATGCTTTAATTTACAGATACAAGTAGGTTGAAAGTAAATGGGATAGAAAAAGTTATACCATGCAAACAGCAATATGAAATCAGGTATATTAGACAAAATAAATATTAAAACAAAAAAGTTACTAGAGATAAAGAAGGACATTTTATAATGATAAAGAGTCAAATCTAACAGGAAGATATGATCATGGTAAACATATGTTCATATTATAGCAGAGCCACCAAAATATATAAAGCAAAACCTGACAAAATTAAAGTAAGAAAGGCAATTTAATACTAATATAGTCGTAAACATTATCTCACTTCCAAAGGTGGATGGAAAAAAATTGCCAGAAGATCACCAAGGAAATAGAAGAACACTATAAATAAATGCATCTATCAAATATGTATGGGACATTCCACCCAAATACAGAAAAATATATTTTTTAAAAGGGCACATGGAATATTCTCCAAGGAAGATTATCTTAAACCATAAAATAAGCTAATCATATTTATAAGGAAAAGTCATTTAAAATATTTTTTCCAAGCACAACTTAATATTAGAAATCAGTAACATAAAGGTATTTGGGAAATTCAAAATGTTGTGAAAATTTAAACAACACACAGTTAACCAATGGATAAAAAAGAAATCCAAAATAAATTAGAAAATACTTTAATATATTTTATTGATTTTTTACAGAAAGGAAGGGAGAGGGACAGAGAGCTAGAAACATCGATGAGAGAGAACACATCGACCAGCTGCCTCCTGCACAGCCCCCTCCAGGGATGTGCCCGCAACCAAGGTACATGCCCTTGACCGGAATCGAACCCGGGACCTTCCAGTCCCCAGTCCAACGCTCTATCTACTGAGCCAAACCAGTCTGGCTAGAAAATACTTTAATATAAATGAAAATGAAGACACAACATACCCAAATATAGGCAGTGCTGTTTAAAGTGGCTCTTGGAGGAAAATTTATAGCTGGAAACCTCTGTATTATAAAAGAAGAAGAAAGAGCTTAACTAAAAAACAAATTTCTACTTTATGACACAAGAAAAAGAAGAGAAACTATACTTAAAGCAAATAACAAAAAAGGAAATAAGAAATGAGTGAAATACAGAATATTTAAAAAGCTAAATTAATAAAAGAAAGAGTAAGCTGATTCTTTGAAAAAAATAACAATTTGACAAAGCTTCCATAAAGTCTGAACTCACACTTGGGTGGGTCTCTGCTGCTGTTTGATTTGACAGATTTAGAGACAGAGGCTACTGTTACTGGGGCAGCAGAGAATAGACTTGGCCGGTCATGGCTGAGTCAAGTGCTGAAGCTCTCATCTGTCTCCTAGTGATACAATAAGATAAGAATAATGAACAGGGGGGGAAAAGTTCATAGGGGTAAAGACATTGTACTTTGTACATTCTCCTCATAAACTGACATTTATTGATATCGCAGAGTAGTAGATTAATGAGGAGATGCTTTAAAAGAATAATAGGCCAATATGATAAAAACCAGGAGTCAAAACTGAGACTAGCTTCTATCAGGCTGGTGGAGACAGTCCCTCTGAAGTAGCCTTATTTTACACTCAGCTAATGGATTCTGGAGCACTCATTGGTATCTATGTAAGGTGAAAAGGTTTCAGGTATATTCCCAACAGTTCTGCATGGTAAAAGCAGAGTTCCCTTTACTAGGGGTTGATTGATATCTCCCCAAAAGACAGTTTGAAGTTTTAATCTCTAATACCTAAGAATATAATCTGATTTGTAAATAAGATCATTCTAGATATAAGTAAGATGAGTTCCATTAGAGTGGATTCCAAACCAATATTACTGATGTCCTCATAAGAAGAGTGAAATTTGCCGAGACCGGTTTGGCTCAATGGATAGAGTGTCGGCTTGGGGACTGAAGGGTCCCGGGTTCGATTCCGGTCAAGGGCATGTCCTTGGTTGCGGGCATATCCCCAGTAGGGGGAGTGCAAGAGGCAGCTGATCGATGACTCTCTCTCATAGATGTTTCTAACTCTCTCTCTCTCTCCCTTCCTCTCTGTACAAAATCAATAAAATATATTTAAAAAAAAGAAGAGGGAAATTTAAACACAGAGAGAAATAGGTCACATGAAGGCACTCACATGCGGGGAAGACAGACATCTGAAGATGGCAGTAGGGATTGAAGTGATGCTGACACAAACCTAGGGATGCCTGGGCTGCCAGAGCTGGGGCAGGCAAGGAAGGCTCCTCCCCTGGAGGCTTCAGAAGAAAACTGCCTCTTGCAACACTTTTCTTTGGATTTCTTGTTTCCAGAGTTGAGAGAATAATTTTTTATTATATTTTTTGTTGTTGTTTTAGATCATCCAGTTTGTCTTTCTTTGTTATGGCAACAACTGGAAACTAATATAGACTCCCATGTCCAATTTCTCATTGTTTCCTACTTGCTTGGGGGCCTGATGACTTCTAGGTTGGAGAAGTTGAAAAGGCTTTTTTTTTTTAAATGTATTTTAGGTTATTATTTGATTTTTGTATGATTGATTCTTCTTTGCAATTTGTTTTTATTTTCATAATAGCTATAATTAACATGAGCTACTTATAATCAGAAAAGAATTATATTTTGAAGACTAGGTATGCTTCATATAAATAAGATTAAAAATCTTAACAAAAGGAGTTTAAAAAATTAATGGCCAGTCTGAATGAAAAAAAAAAAGTATAAAAAGAGACCCTCAAATGTTAGCACATAAAAGTGATAATATGATAGATCTTCTTAAAAAAAAAAAAGAAAATGCTTTCTCAATATGTTATTAATATGAATAATGATGAAAATAAGGATGTTGTTTTATAATTTTCAAAGTGTATGCATATATATTACACATTGCATTACATATTATACTTTATATTTCATAGATAATGATATAACTCATGTTATCATAGATATATTTGTCATACTATTAAAAATTTTGTCAACTACTAATTGAACCATTCAACTTGCTCCTTGCCCAATAAACTCTACATTTTAAAAATTCTCCTAATCATTAAAAATTCTGCATTTCTGGAATGAAATAAGTTATGTACTTTGGAGAAAATGCTAGAATTTACCATTTAAATAAATTAGGGATTAGAAAGTCTAATTTTATATTGTCTTAGAAAACACACACTTTAGGTGAAACACTGTAGTGTTCTGAAGGAAAGTCTCTGGAGGTGGGAGCCTAGTTTGAAAAGTTCAGGTCTAAATCCTGACTCAGCCATGTCCTGGTAGGTGACCTTAAATCCAGCTGCACCTCAGATGTTTCATCTGTAAAATGAGAATAAAACTCCTTTCACAATGCATGAGGATTAACCATAAAAATTATTGAACTTAAACTGTATTATTTCCAGAGCTGAGAGAATAATTTTTTATTATAATATTTAGTTGTTGTTTTAGGTCATCCAGTTTGTGGTACTTTGTTATGGCAACAATAGGAAACTAATATAGATTCCCATGTCCAATTTCTCATTGTCTTCTACTTGCTTGGGGGCCTTGTCATAGGAGAGAAAAAACATGATAGATTTTTAAATTCTTATAATAACAATTTCTGAAAACAAAATTTTCTCTCCTGATTCTCTAGCCTTTGTTTTGCACTATCCCAGTGTCTTTTACACTTTCATTTTGAAGAAAAATAGGACAGTTTGATCTTGCATTTTTGAGATTTTTTTTTTTTTTTTTTGCCACTTCTTTGTGTAGATTATCTCAACAAGACTCTGAAGAGGTAGTAAGCATAGACTTCAAATTTCTTCCCTTAGATTGGTTCATCTTTTATTTATGCCATTTTTTCTTATCTAAGAAACCAAGTTATTCTCTACACACCTATATGTAATTTGATCTTAAGGCTGATCTTTCACCAATTGGATGTATGTTGACAGTCTTGCTTTCTCTGTTGGTACCAGAGGCAATAAGTCACATTTTATTTTGTCTCTCGCTGTCTACTGCTTGGACACCAAGATGAAGGACAAACCACAGGTTTCTGCACATTAGCAGACTTTTAACAAGGATTTCCACCAGCTCCAGGGAAAAGAGACCTTTTATTGACTCCTGAATTTTTCAAAACAATAGGCAAAATTGGATAGGTTTCAGAAAAATGTTTAAAGAGGAGTATTAAAACCCTAGCCTTTAATGAATAGATGGTGAAAATTATCTTCATTGTTTTCTCTGGTTTTAATGATTTTGGAATAAATCCTATTTCATAGACAATACTAGAGGCCCGGCACATGAAATTAGTGCATGGGTACGGTCCCTAGGCCTGGCCTGCAATCAGGGCCATCTTCCCTGGCTGCCGTCAGCCAGCCCCACCCCTGGCCACCACCCAACCCTGGTTCCTTATGATTGTCCTTGTGAAGGAGTGTAATTCAGAATTTAGAGTTAATTCTCAGATAGATGAATCTTGAAGCTTAAAATCTGTGCACTGTTAATAATTTAACATCCCATAGAATTGTTCTTTTACCAATATACAGGTAAATGTTTGAGTATGTTTTAATTGAGAAAGGTTGCTCAAAGAGCCCAGTGCTATCAGAGAGTTTTCTGGAGGAGACAGGAAGGCTGGTTTATCTATGGAGGATAAACAGTCACCTGGCAATAACTTGGTGAGGAAATGAGGCTACAATAACTTAGTGCAGAGATGGAGGTGTCCTGGTTGATATGATAAAATGGCAACACAGATGTCACAATGCACCAGCACTTCCCTGGAGCACAGAGTAACCACAGATTAGTCATCAGTGTGCCATATGTCTTTTAGAACTTCTGTGTAGTTAATGGGCATGGCAGATTTAGGCAACAATGGTGTAGAGTGTGAATTTCAAGGCAGAAATGAGTGTACCCCATACACAATCTCATTCATTCTCTGTGTCTAATTTCTCATTTTCCAAAGAGAACAATATTCTTGCATGTGCACAAGAAATAGACCTGTAGAATCTTGATAAAGTCAGGGGATTGACTCCACTAATGAGAGCTTTGTGTTCCTTTCCCCTTTGGCCCTGGAGAAGTGATAACTGTGCCTCCACATTGCGGATTATGGAGAACATGAATTCCTACTGCTACCTGCTGAACCAGCAGGCCTTCAGGACATCCTCAAAAGCATACTAGTATGCCATGAAAGTTGTTTTTCTCCTATAATTAGTTGAGGTGTTTTACACTAGTCAAAGAGTATTTTTCTTCTTTTAAAAATATGTATTGTTGAGAGTATTACAGATGTTCTCTTTTTCCCCTATTACTCACTTCCACCCGATTCCTGCCCTACCCCTCCTCACTCCCAAATCTCTGTGTTAGCAAAGGAGGCTGGGTGTGTGGTAATCCTGGAATTTATGTAGGCTCAGGTGGTCAGATTGGCAAAAAAAAATATTTTAAACACTGTAGAAGTGATGCCAGTTAGAATGGGCTTTGTCAGCACTGTTTATTGTGGAAAGGGAAAGTACATGATTGATGTGCAGCTACTAGGGAAGACAGCAGCTAATAAAATAGAAAGGGAATTAGAATCTGAAGGCTGGGGTTTCTGACATGTTGACATTCAGATCCAGATACACAGGTTGTCTTCTAGAAAATCCCATTGTTATTAAAGTTAGCTCCTGCACAAACTGTATGTAGAGTTGTTGCTGGCTTTTGGGGTCGTAGGACATAAGACACTATACACCCTGAAAAATAAACCCTATCATTCAAAATGCACCCAGAGCACCTCCATTTCACTGAACACCAGAGGCTCTTTAGTAGTCCATCTGATTTAACATAGATATTGGATGTAGACTAGAGGAAAATGTCATAACTTGTCAAATTATGGAAATTGGCTTTGTGATTTCATCACTGTCATTGACTATAAGCAATAATTTAGAAAAAAAATTCTCAAATGCTAAAGAAAACATGTATTATTCTATTCCAGTTGGATGTTGCTTCAGACCTGTATCATTACATCTGTCTCCACTCTTACTCTTTCAATCCTTCTGACATATTTTCTAATATTCTTCAAATTACATGATTTTTATAGGGTCATCTAGCTCAAAGATGGCTTCTTATATCAGAGCCAAATTTCCCTGCCTGGTTTTCAGAGCATTTAGGAAAGTCAGTCCTCTCAGCCAGCCTCATATTAATACCTTCCCAAAGAGGAATTAGCCACTCAGCCAGGACAGACTTCTCACTAGCTCATAAAAATCCTTATCTTCCTGTGTCTTACCTTGATGATGCTTCTTTCCCTATTATATAACATGTCCTTTGATTCTCCCTGCTGTTTAAATTATACCAATCTTTGAAGAAGTAATTTCTTCCTTTTCTTTAAGATAGTACATGATATGCTAAAGAGCCTGAACTTTAAAAGCAGACAATCTAAAAAAATCTGTCCTACTAAAAATTACTTAGTCCTTTTTTTTGCTCAGTTTTCCCATCTATCAAGTAGTGGGTAATAAACCTATCTCATACTATTGTTAAAGTTATTAAATAAGATATATATTAACTGTTTAGTGTAGTGCCTGGTGTATGGTAAGTTCCTAAACAAGGAATAAGGTTGGTGAGAGTCCATCCAGAATAATTAATTGCTTCATAAAGTTCTCAAATGTTCTATATATTTTTATAGTTTGAATTTGAATGCAGAAAACATTCATATGTTATAATTAATTGATAAATATCTTACATCACTTTCCACCAGAAGAATTTTCTCTCCATGTCATTTTTTTCTTTATTATATATTTGCAAGAGAAATAAGATCAATTTGTCTTGTAGCATTTTCTGCAAACTGGATTTTGTTGTTTTCACCACATGCTTCTTACTCTATATTTTCTTTACAGAGATCATTATATCTACATGGTCTTTCAGAATCAGATTCTATTTTTATGGCAAGAGTGTTTCAATGGTGGTACTATGGACCTCTCGGAGGAGGCTTATAGCATCTCATTATCTCTTCATGATGTTAGCTGCTGTTGATGTTCATTGACAGAATTCACTAATTATTGGGATTGTGAAATGGACACATTCTAATTCTGCCATATTTTCTTCATTTATTGGCTGGACTACTTCTATAAATAAAATCTTCTCTTCATGCACTATTTGGTTAGCCAGTGGTATCATTCAATTAATGGGGGGGAGGGGTAAATGTTTGTTTCTTCTTCTTTAATTTCTTGTTTTTCAAATAAGCTGATCACTTGAATCTTCCAACAGTCACTAATTCCTACTAAAGAAAGACTGATTACAAATTTCCATTGTGATTTGTGAAGAGTGGTAAAGTAATATTGCTCAAAACATTTTATGCATCTGCCTCAGCACCGAGAGTAGCAATCCTTTCTAAATGACATGACATGTTATAGGCATATTTTAGAAAACCTCACCTGCTCTATTGGATGATTTTCCCCCAGAACATTACCGTTTACAAAAAGATGAATAGCACATAAGTTTATCCGATATGGCCTTGGAAATTACCTCATCCATATGCCTCACTCATTATAAACTTAGGGAAATGAGGCCAGTTGAAAGAAAGCCACTTGCCCAAAATGACCCCAATAATTGGTAGAAGGCCTGCTTCCAGAATTCGTATTTTCTATTCCAGGAATCTTTCCCACACTCTGACTGAAAGGATGACTCTGTCAACCTCATTAATAAGTAGGAGGAAACAAATCTAACTCTCACAGAAGGTCTTCAAATTAAAATAAGGCATTATTCAAAAGCTCATTTCAAGTCAGACATTTCTGACTCAAAGAATTTTGTCAAGTAACTCAAATTGCACTGCTGGTTAAAACCTAGGCTGGATTGATAAACTGTACTTTGTTGTAATTCAATCCAAATACAGAGCCCTACAAGTGAGGCACCATTAACAATTGCTCCCTTATAGAAATGATGATTATAAGAAAACTTTTGTTTAAAACATCTTACCATGTTCTGTGAACTTTCTATGAGTTTTCTCCTTTTCATTTGTCCAACAATCCTGAGAAGTGGGTGCTATTAGTCCCACTCTACTAGGAAAAAAATGAGTCAAAAAACAAACTTAGCCCTAGCTAGTTTGATTGAATGGATAGAGCATCAGCCTGTGGACCTACGGGTCCCAGGTTTAATTCTGATCAAGGGCACATACCTTGGTTGCAGGTTCATCCCTAGCCATGGGCCTTAATCAGGGCTCATGCAGGAGGCAACCAATTGATGTGTTTTTTTCACATCAATATTTCTCTCTGTCTTTTCCTCTCTCTAAAAATCAATAGAAAAAAAATGTCCTTGGGCGAGGATTAAAAAAAGAAAGAAAAACAAACTTAGAGAGGCCCAGAAAGAGGTGGAGCTTGGGTTGTAAATCAGATGTCAACTGGAGGACCATCCCCCCTACCACCTAGGCCTTCAGCGCTCCTTAGGGAAGCTAAGAAGCATCTCCTTGGCTACTGTCCCAATGGTAGAAAGTAGGGTTTTTATCCACTGCTCAGTCACTGAGGTGATTTCTAGGGCATTCTGACAGGGAGGCATTCTTACAAACATTGGTGGAGGTGGAGAAAGGAGTTTTAACTCAAAAATGATTCAGATGATTTATTAACAGAGTTTCCCTTTAAATGGTGGCTCTTAGAAGGAGTGTTCACTCAGATGACAAAATGGTTCCAAACCCTGGAATCAGTTATCAGCAAAGTAAAGTTGGGTCCTGATACTCATTTCTATGAAGGAGACCATGGTAGGCAGCTCTTTGTTGGCTCCCATGGTCCATACCTTCTGGTATAATCCCCTCCCACCAAGTGTGGGCAGGTCATGGCTATTCACTTCAATTCACTAGCATATAACAAGAGTGATAGATATCACTTCTGAAATCAGATTATAGAAAGCATGTGGTTTCCATCATTGGTATGCATTCTCTGGCTCTCAGATCACCGCATGCTAGATGAAACCAGCACCATCTTGTGGGAACAGCCCTAAAAGAATCAATCATGGCTTGGTGAAGCACTGAGTGTTCCATTCAATAGCTCGGCAGGAGCTGAAGTTTTTTGATCCCATGTGAGTGTCTTAGAAGAGAGCCCTTTAACCCTAGGCAAGTTCCCAGATGACTAAATCCTTGACTGACATCTTGACCGTAATCTTGTGAGAGATTTAGGAGCCAGAATTGCTCACCCAGCTAGCCCACTTCTTGAATCCTAGCATAGAAACTGAAATAATAGCTCTGTTTTTACACTGCTAAGTTTTGGGTAATTTGTTAAACAGCAGAAACAACTAACTCAGCATTATTCCTGAATCAAGGGTCTATTCTTCATTAATATAGTTTTGTGTATACATGTGTAGTAATTTTATAGTTAGGAATGATATATTTTTTTTACCTTAAAGAAAATAACAGAGTTTATTTTTTCCAGTTATAATTTTATATCCCTAAAAAACACCAAAGTTAAAAACTGCATATATAAAATGTATATATCAGTGGTTGTGAGCTGGGGGATATTTTGTCTCCTAAGGGCATTTAGCAATGGCAATGTCTGGAGACATTTTTGTTGTCACACTGAAGCTTGTTACTGGAATCTAGTGGTAGAGGGCAGATATTCTACAATGTACAGGACAATCTCTTCCCTCCTTCCCCCCCTCTCCCCTGCCCCAACCCCACCGCACCCAGCACACACCAAGGAATCATTCTGTCAAAATGTAAATAGGACTTTTACATTTACATGGAAATGTAATTCAGAGACAAAGAAATCTTTATTTAAAACCATTTAATGGTATATACTCAGAAAATGATTGTATTTACAAAATCAAAACTTTAAGACATTACATTGAAACCTTAAGAGATGAATGTATATTTTCTATTAATGTTTTTTGTCAAATTGAAATGAAAATCTTTTAATTAAATAAGAGCAATTTCCTTTCCATTAGCATAAATAGCATTCATTTTAACGTGTAAAATATTGTAGTAAATAATATAGTGGTATATAAAGTTGTTGGTTGTTTTTGCTGTTCTAGGAACATGTAGATTAATATTTTGAAAAAGTAATTGTTTGACATTAAATTTGAATCACAAAACCCAACAGTGACTGATGAAAGTGACACTGAGTACCCCAGTGTGTGGGTGACTAAGTAAATTGAGAACAGATATTTATAGAGTGCCTACAGACAAAGCACATTCATTATGGGCAAGTGGCTCCTATCATCCTTTCCTAAATGATGGATTTCCCTTGAGGATTGAAGATGCAGTCAGGCTGTAAAGAAGTTGGAGAAATCACAGATTTTTTTTTTTCCACAACTCTTACAACTGGGAAACAAACCAGTCACAAATTCAGAATGAACGAGGTTGCTGGAGTGAGCCATGTAAGTTCCATAGTACCGGGTTTACCCCCAGAAAAAGGCTTTCAGAGATCTAAGCAAGTCATATACCAGAAATAGTCTTAGAAAAATAAGTGAATATAGTAGAACTATCAAAAACAAAACAAAACAACAAACAAACAAAAAAAAAACCAGAAGTAGTAAAATCAAAACAATTTAAAACAATAATGTTATCTGAGGTGTGAATATCTAGTAAGAATACTGAATTTTTATTTTATCAGAAGCAATGGCAACATCACACATTGTCTGTAAGAACTTAGGGGAACTGTGGTGATAAGGAAATGGTAGCCTTGAGCTGATAAATGACAGATCTGAGTTCAAGTCTCATTTCTGACATATCTAGCTGGTAAAATTAGATTTAAAATGAAGATTAAATTAGATATAGCATAAAAGACTAATGCTCAAATGCAGGAAGAGTTCAAAATCTTGTTACCTATCAATAGTATTGTTATGAATAAAAAATCTGGTATATAATGTTATTACCATTCCTTATACAGTATCCTTTTCCATTGAAACAAACAATACTCAACCCCTAGCTCACTGCAGTTGGTGGTTTCTAGGCTCCATTTCTATTCATGAACTGATGTAGGTTTGAGGTGGGTGGAGGCCAGGACAAGTTTTGGCCCAGTGATGGAAGCTTGCTGGCATTATTACATTTGCTGAATGTAATAATGCCATCAGCAACCCTACAAGTCCATACACAAAGCTATTTTCACTTCTTCTACATGATGCTTTTTTAATTTGCCAAGTTCTATTTGTGATATCACACCTACACCTTTGGTATTTATGATGGGATTTGTAAGGTGTGAACTTTTCTCTAACAGTCTAGTCCAGAACATTTACTTTACCTTTAACTAGACCCACCACACTTCTATTTCTTACTCTAATAGCTTGATTCTTACTCTTTATGAGCTTGAATCATTTTGCCAAACAATTGTAGTACATTTTAGTAGACAAAAAGTGTCTAGAAAATTTGAATTCAAATATAAACCATCTTCACATCACTGCTCTAGGTTTTTTCCAGAAGTGGAATGGATTTAGCAATGAAAGAGCTCTTACATTTAAATTTGCCCCCAGGTATTTCATATGGGTTATTGGATTTCTTTTCTTTGAAGGCATGTTTCATTTTAAAACTTATATAAAGACTAATATACTTTTATATGGATATTTTGTATGTCATAAAACAAATTTATTATCTTGCTATTTTGGATAATGGACAAAGCATTAGGGATGTTAGCCTTGCCATTACTTTCCTCTTTGAAGCCTTATCAGAAACTAGGAGAAATTAATGAATAATGAAGTCTTAGAAAATAGTGTAGATCACAGAATTAGCAGTGTTGAGTGGAAAATAACCTCCCAGCACAGGCAACAGATATCAGTACTTCCCTATACAAAATAATGACTATTAAAACAATTGGGCTAGGTTGGAAGTTTTTACTTAAAGATGCATTAAAATGTTATTCTCCTAAGAATTAAGTATAAAATGTTGTAGGCATTTAGTAAACCTTTATTGAATAAATCAATTACTCTTCCATATCAATATTGATAGTGATGAAAATTCTAGGTATTTAATTTTCAGGGACAGATTTAATTTTTAGATTCTCTTTATTGCACTTCTTGCAGTTAACCCAACTATACATAATTAGGGTCCATACATATTTGCACAAGAATAGATTGTGTATCTACACATAAATGATTCTGATGTAATTCTTCTCTGGGACTGGAATAATTGTACTGGATCCAAGGAGTGAACATGAAGTGTCTGGGAACACAAGTCATCAGATTGCCCATAGCATTGAGCAGAGTTGGCTGAGGGATTTCTGATTTTGCTCATATTTTGTTCTCTGTGAAATCCTTACATTTTGTCAACTCTCTGATTCACTCTAAACACTTCCTGTAGAATCAATTTGGAAACTGAGTCTTGAGAAAACCCATGTCTCAGTATCTGGAGTCCAGGAAAGGCCTTTTGACACTCAGAATGGTGTCCAATAAAAAAAGCATAGCATGAGGGATACCAGGCTGTAAAGAAGGGAGAACCTCAAAACATGTTGATTGACCCAGTGCTGTGTGGGGATTATTTTATAAATTGGCCAAATATGGACCCTGTGTATTCACCCCAATAAGATTTATTTCATAGTCAGCTATGACCATTAGCTCAAAGCCAGAGGGCACCAAACTCAAATATTTACACATCCAGTTGCTTTCAGTAGAATCCAAATAGACAGATTCTTAGTCACTTAGAGTCTTCTTGTTTTCCATACCATATGAAATTACACCCAGTATCTTCTAGTTATAGGTATGACAAACCTGTGGCTGTGAAAAATGCAAACTACTGCTGCCCTTTGGAGCTCTCTGTCCCAGAGACTCCCCACCTAGTTGCTGAGCAGCAGCACCTAGACACGACTCCCTCCCCACCCACCATGATCCCCTCCCTCCAGGAAATTCTCTTGCCCTAGTTCTTTTGTGGCCAGTGACCTCTGGCAACAGTCTCTGAAAGTTCTCCTGCTGGATAGGACTTCTCCTCTCATCCAATCCTGTCTAAATACTACTCAATACATCTTATTGTGCAATATTGTCATCTCATAGTCTTGTCTTTTCCTTAATCAGTCCCCCCCCCCCCCCGCAAATTCTCAGACTCATCAAGGAGAGGACCAGAGCTTGATCCTAAAAGAAAGTACACCTGGCCAAGCCTTGCCACTGGACCATGGACTAGCAGCCAGGAACAGGCAAGGAGACATACCTTTTCCAAGATGCTGGTGTGGAGCAAGGACAGTCCTTGAAGTGTATCCAAGGAAAGTCAGTGCTGAGAGTTGATAACCTGTGACCAAATATCATCTCCCCTTTCTGTCAATCCCCCAAATCAGGCTGCAATTTAGAGAAGTTACTATGGAGGGTTGGAGAGGGAACTATAAAATGCCTGCATTTGTCCAAGACTGACTAAGATTAAGTTGTGATTATTGATGGAAGAAGAGGCTCAACTTAAAAATAAATTCAGTATAATAAAATTAATTTAAGTGTAGTCAATTGTTTTATTGTTTGCTCAGCTGAGTTGGTGGCCTGGTAAAATGTTACTTACTAGGTCTGTTCTGTATTTTGATCTAATTAAAATTAAATATTCTATGGCTTCCCCACATGCTGAGCCATGACAATCTACAAATCAGTTCACTGACTCCAACTTGCTTCAGTCTGTCTGGTCTTACAGATGAGGTCTGGGTCAATGATGATAAAATGACAGCTTATTCCCTGTCACTATATGTAAGCCCTCAGGTGAAGGAATGACAGTAGTTAACCTCCAACTGCCAAAACGTTTATTGTGACAAAATCCAGATGCTCATCAAGTGGTGAATGGATAAATAAATGGTGGTATTTCCATGCAATGGAATATGACCCAGCAATAAACAGGAATGATCTCTATGCATGAACCATGAGGATGGAACTCAACCGCATTGCATCAAGTGACAAATGTTAGATTCAAAAGGTTATGTATTGTATGATTCTATTTACATGACCTGCTGGAAAAAGACAAACCTACACAGACAAAAAATGAATAAATAAATTAAAAAATAGATTGGCTGCACCAGGGACATTTGTGGGGTGATAGAATTGTTCTATATCTTAATTGTGGTAATGGTTACATGATTGTAAGCTTTTAACAAATATTCATAGAAATGTGCCCTAATGTGAAGAAATTATGCAAATTATATCTCAGTGACTCTGACTCAAACAGAAAACACAAGTAAAAAGAAAAGTGATGCCCTGCAGAGAAGCCCATGCAGAAAGGGCCTGAGGCTGCCCCAGGCTTCTATTCCCTGACTACATTCTTGGGTACAGCCACTTCCCCGCCCAGATGCCTGCTTAAGATCCACCAGTACTGCTGAACCTGCCTCTGTGGGATGGGATTTATCACCCATCTTCCCCATGGGAACGTGAGGCTGGTGAGAATAATCTTGCCTCACATACAGCTCACATCTCCCTCCTGAACAAGTTTCAAGACCACTTTTTATAATTTATACTCTTCATGTGTATCTCCCTCATTCTACCTTAAGCCATGTTAGGAAGGCGAGCACTCATTTCTTAGGTCCTATAGGATCATGCTTAGATTCAGGTACAAATTGGACATTCAATTATTTGTGAAAATAAAAGAGTACATAGAATCCATTGTCCTGAGGATCACATAGTGTTAAAGGGACCACAGATTCAGACACCTTTTAGTGTGAATGGGACATCCCCCAACTAACCATTGATTTTGGAGACAAGCTAAGTGGGTATGAATTATACATAAAGTATGACTCTCCATATCACATTGGAGAAAGGTTCTTCTAGTTCCAAGGGAAGCTTAAAAGGAGACAGTACCTTAACATGAGCTATGGGACTTAGATAATAATGATGTATCAATGCAGGTTCATCCTTGGTGAAATATGTACCATTCTGGAGAGTGATATGATAATGGAAGAGGCTATGCATGTGGGGTCAAGAGTATATGGGAAATATCTGTACCTCCTTCTCAATTTTGTTGTAAACATAAAACTGTGAAATCTAATGCATAAAATATACTGATAAACAAAATAGATCCAGTGACATGGAAGCATGGTACAGACTGACAAACCTCAGAGGGAAGGGGTGGGGCAGGAAGAGATTAATCAAATAACTTACATGCATATAACCCATGGACAGACAATAGTGTGGTGAAGACTGGGGGAGGGGTAGGAGTAGGGTGGAGGAAGTCAATGGGGGGAAAGGGAGATGTTTATAATACTTTCAACAATAAAAATAACTTTTTATGGTCTCATCATAAACTGCTTTAAAACAAGGTCTTAAGAGAGAAAAAAAAAAAGAGGCCATGATCAAAATCTCTGGAAGAAATTAGTTCTGATCTGTACCACCATGGGTCTGACTGTAAGAGAGCGTCCTTCATCATCCAAAGCTAGCTGCAGGAGCTCAAATCTGATCTATATTGGTTTTTAATGTCTTGGAGTGTGTAGACCCCTAAGAAAGGCCTAAGAACATGTATACTTAGCAGCAGCAATATTCGATTCTAGGACTGAATTGAATTTATGTGAGAAAAGTATATTTTAGCAAAGAAAGAGGGAGCCATTTACAAAATTAAACTTCACCTGTTTGGCAGAATTGTGGATGTGTCTGAAGAAGTCGTAGTTTCATGGTGCATGGCAATAGTCCTGATGTAGAAATCTGATATGAGCAGGTGCAGTAGAAGGCTATATACAAATGACCTTGTTTTGGACTCCAGGTGCAAGAATTGGATTAAGCATAATTTCTGCCTCGTGACATACACTTACATTCACCTATGCATGGTTGGCTTTTCTTTCTCTTTATTTAGTTAGTTATTTTAGCAATGCAATATGTACCCATAATTCTACCAGTTCCCCCCAAAAAATCTAAGGCTTTAACAATAATCATCTAATATCTATAGGGCTCCAGTTTCCCCACCCAGAATAAATATATCTTAAATCCTATGTTTAATCTTCCCCTCATCACCTTTTCATAGTTTTCTTATGATTCTATGTATTCTTAAAGTTTATATATATAAATTTACTTGTTTTGCCTTATTAAAAATATGTTTTATGTAAACTTGGGTACTTACTTTTTTAAACTTCCTATCACTGTGTGCAATTGTGACTTATACATTTTGACTATTGTAGTATATTCCACTATAGGTAGTTTATGCTCATCCACTCGTGTGTGTGTGTGTGTGTGTGTGTGTGTGTGTGTGTGTGCGCGCGCTCACGCACGCGCGTGTGCTGAGGGGAACCTGCTAGGGCTTCAGCAAACCTTTTGAAGAAAGGAAGTGGCTCCTCCCCCACCAAGCTATTTATGGAGAAGCCTTATTAAGCTGTGACCATAATTGCTTGTGTTTCACCAGAGGTCTGTGAACAAATGTGCTCCTAATACCTTTAAACAAGGTCTGTGCTGCTCATGATCTGCCTCCTTTGTACAAAGAAATAAGTGTGTGCACCAAGAGTGGCAAATCTTTGAGCCTTTTGGAATTCATTTCTGGCCAACTCCTTACTTGTGCTCTGATTAGGGTCTGGTTGCATGCAGTAGTAGCCACCCCAGTCAGTGTAATAAAAAGGGAAGCATATGTTACAAAATCATTTGGGAAGCCAGGGAAGCAGGCTCTAGTGATGCTCCTAGGAGCAACTCTTAGTCACCAAACCGTACTCTTCTGTAGTAAATCAAGGAATTGTCAGCACTGCTGCTGATGGCACAAAGGCGCCGTCTCTGCCAGTATCAGGGAAATTCCTACCACTGTTGCTGAAGCATCTGGAAGCCACCTACTGAATAAAAAAAAATTTAAAAGCAGCTATATTTTCAGGCTACAAATTCCTGCCTTCTGTCCCTAGCTAACACCAACGAGCAGGGAACTTGTTCCTTGCTTTCCCTCATGTAACTCAGTTCTAGGCCAGAGTTTCCCAAGCGGGCATCAGATTTTCAGAACTGAGGAACAAAGGAGCCAAGAAAATAGAAATCTTAGTTTAGTTTCCAATCCCTGGACTCTAGATGTGTGCTTAAAGCCTGTCCACTGTGTCCACCATAACTGAACCACAAATTTTGAAACCCTCCCAGCATTATTGGGAGTTACTCTCCTCTTTTGTAAGGGCAAGAGGTCCTTTATCGAGGGGTTAAAGGCATAAACATGACCTCTGACTGTCTCACAGTTGACTCTCAGTAAGTCTTGCTAACTATGCAAATTTAGAGTATATTCAAATGAAGCAAAAATGAAATGTAGAACTCACTTAAACATGAATTCATAAAAGAAAATCTTTCTAATTTATTGATCTTCACTATATTTCCATAGTGGAAAAAACATAATTTTCTAAATATGTGTTTTACTTGCACATTGCCTAAAAACATAAAAGCAATAATGTGCCCTTAGTTTTCCAGAGTGAAAAATGTTTCCTACTCCTACTCTTACTGAATGCTTTAAAAAAATTTCTTTTTCAATTGCCTTTCAAAATAAATTATAAATATTGTTAGCAGCCTAATAATTGTGATTCTGTATTTTCATACTAAAGTTGTTATTTGAATGGGAAAAAAATATTTTTCAGACTTCTATCCTGCAAGTTTTGCTTTTGTTTCTATCCTGCAAGTTTTGCTTTTAGTTTGAATCTGAGATTTGATAATATTTAATTTTGTATTTTACAAAGCCAGTATGCAATTTCAGTGCTTTTCTTTAATGGAAGAACCAAGAGGCAATTTTTGAAATATGTGGATCCATTTTTCTTCATTTCCACAGCAGGATTTATACAGTAGTGGGCACTCTCTCCCTTCGCTGGGCTCTCATCTTCCAGGAACCTTTGCAGTGTTCTCCACAAGCCCCTCCCTTGAACTCAGGCTGCCCTGGACTGAATTACTGCTGATGGAGCAAAAGCATCTTCAAATTATCATTCTGATGAGTCTGGCTGGCCTCATTATAAGCATAATGTAGGCTCAGCTTCATAGTTATTATGCTTGGTTCCATGGGGGCTTTATGACAATGCTTCTTCCAAAGACATAGGGAGAGGGGACTGTGAAGGGTATGTTGTCACTCTTCTTTTCAAAAGATGCTCTTTCCCTGACATTGTTAACCCAATATTGTGTGCGATAAACGACAGGTCTAATTAAGTGAGCTTAGTGGGAAACAGTCCTGAGAAACTAGAACATTGAATTGCAGGATTCTTGCTACCACTGATTTTATAGGACTCGGGGTAATTTATCCTTAACTGAGGGGGGGAAAACTTCTGATGTGTTCACCTTAAAGCTAAACTTATAAAATATAATACTCAAATAAAGATTTACAAACCAATGAACATTCACTAACTGTATGTTAACTCAAGTCTATTTCTTTCTTCCTCTCCTGCCTCCTGCCCCCTTTCTTCTAACCATATCTCATTTTGCCATCTGTGTTTTGTTGCTTCAGCTACTGAGTTTATCTCCCATATCCCTGGAAGAAGAAGGACCTTCTTGCATACCCATATTCAAAGTGGCCATAATCAGCTGAATTCAGCTTAATGAAAACCATTCAGCTTGATAAGCCATCATTTTGATACATTTGCCAGCTAAAATCTCTCTTCTTGGCAAAGCTACTTTTTTTTTCTGTTTCAACTTGTTTCTTTTATTAAGTTGTTTTGTCTATCCTGACCAGCCTACAAACATCTTCAAGAAAATGGCACACTTTCCTTTTTCCTTTTCTTTTTCTTTTTTAATTCTCAATATTTTTCCATTAATTTTTAGAGAGAGGGCAAGACAGAGAAATACCAATGTGAGAGAAACACATCAATTGGTTGCCTTATGCATGTGCCCTGACCAGGTCCCAGACAGAGAGGAGCCTGCAACCAAGTACATGCCCTTGACTGGAATCGAACCCAGGACACTCTATCATGCGGACTAAGCCAAACCGGTTAGGGCCACAGTTTCTTAATAATAACTTAGCAGTACCCAAGGCACTTAATAAAATGTTGGTGGGATAAATACATGCAGTATTGGGAAATGAAGAGTTATAAGTGGTGAACCCTAGAGTGGGGAATTGGCAGCAGCAGGATGGGTGGAGGTCAGAAGTTGCAGGTCATCATTACTTCATGGGAGGAGATGGGCTCTGTCTGGCCTAAGGGTCTGCTCTGCTGGGACTGCAAGAACTTTATATAAAAAATTACTGGATACTGAGTTGCATCAGCTACAGATTTATATTCTAGCTTAGGATTTAATAAGCCCAGTAGCAAAATTACTTCTGCATGTAAAGCAGAAAAAGGCAAGCAAACAAACAATGCCTACAGATTCACACTGGTTCCCTGGTTCAATTCCATGCAAACAAGATACTCTCCCTCCTCCCCGCTCCACTGATGGTGAGCTGTCACTGGCCATGAATTCAGGGCAATCAAAGCACAGAAAGTCTCCCGTAATTCCAAGTCTCAGCAATTCTCCTATATTTGAAAAGAGCAAAGGCATCTTTTATCTTAGTCCCTCACACATGGGAGCTCTTGGCAGTTCCCTGATAGTTACTCATGATGAGTTAGTGCTTTGGAGTAGGGAAAATACTTGATAGTTTTTCACGATGAATTAATGCTTTGCAGTAGGGATATTAAACTTTAGATTCAATGTAGTGAGTGTTCGTGGAACATCCTCTGTGTGTGTGATACTTGCTTGACCTGAAGGTAAAAACTCAGATGTGGTCCCTCATCCTCCTGGAGCTCACAGACCAATCTGAGCAGATTGCCATGTGTCTTAAAGAGGAAGAGCGATGAGGTAGGAATTATAATCACCAAGTTTTCAATAAATAAACTGAGGCTGTGAGTGGACACAGGAATTTCCAAAGTCAGGTGGTTTTTTGGTGATACCAAGTGACATTCAGGCTCTTTGGCAGAGACTTTCCCCAGCTCCTGGGCATACTGCCATGCAGACAGCCCTTCATTGTCAGTCTTCTTTGGGGATTACCTGAGCTTAAAAATTGCTTATTTCCCAAGGCCACCACATCCCATGACTGATCAATGTAGGAGGACAAAAGCATGGCCCTGATTCCCCATCTAGGGATAACTTTAAGGGCTAGTCCATCCTTTGAATGCCCTATAAACTGCCAAGTACCTTGTTAGGATCATATCTCAGTTCAGCCTCCTCCCTCTCCCTTCCATAAATGTCAATCCAATAAATGTTCTATGAACAAATCTCAGAGTCACTTCCAAGAGACCCCAACCTGCAACACACAGACAACAAATGTTTCTTGCATGAGTAACGAAGTTAGGATTCTGCACCAACATGTTATATTCTCATGTCCCCTGATGGCAGACAATGCATACATCTATAAGATAGGGCCTTTATCTTTTATGTGAACCAGGAGAGAGAGCTGTTAGTGACAGAGAGTGTGCTGGAGAAAAAAAGTCTGCAAGCGCTTCTAGAAAATAGACAACACATCTTCCAGCTCCTTTCTCTGCTGATGAATATTTGTTACTTGAAGCCTGGCTCTCCAGCTGATATTACAATTGTACTGAATAGACAGCACATGCTGTCAAAAGAGAAATGCTCATCTGTTCCACTAACTACCTCATTTGCCTGCTGGTGGAGGAATGAGATAGGATGCACAGCTCACTTACTGGTGGCAGCAATTGACCCCAAGGCTTATCCATCAGGAGAGAGTGGCTTCTTGGAGCTGACAGCAGATATTTCTTCTTCTTCTCCATTTTTATTTTTTAGCTGAAAAATGCCTCTGTAGCCATTTACATTTAAAGAAGCGTCACTTCTAATTCTGGGCTTGTTTCGTTGGCATGACTTCAGTGCACAAAAGTATTGGCTTTAAAGACATAAAACCTTCATCCAGCACTTACCAAAGAGGATTGATGATTAGTGATTCATTGTAACATTATTTCCCAAAATGCTGTGGCAGGTCTTTCTTTTACTCTGTGGGAGATGATTAGTTCTCAAAGAACCAGAGGTTTCCTTATCAGTAGATTAAAAGTTTGGGGTGATCTCGGACCCACCTGTGCTTCCAGGGGACAGAATCCTTCCCTCCTGGCAGCAATGAGCACTGTGGTCTCACTCTCTCCTGGGTTCTGCAGTAACAAGTTGTAAGAGTCATATGCACAGGAAAACAGAATGGCCTAGAAGATGCAGCTCTGTCAAGAGACTGTGCTGACCATCTCTCAAGTAGGCAACTCCACTCAATTCTTTGCTTCCTAGATATAAATAATGATTTTTATAATATTGTCAACATATAAATGTAGTGAAGAAAGGCTTTCTGAATTAGATCTTCTACAGAAGTAATTACTATGGACTAATTATACAAATTCCAGTAAAGAACAAAATTATTCCATGCCTTAATTTTTCTTTGCTCTGCGTGTATATATTGAATTGCATCCAGGTGTTCTAAACACTGCAGCCCAGTCCTGCATTATCAGCCAGAAAAGAACGAGTAGGAATATATCAAAATGTCAAGGTTGGTTAGGGTAAAATCAATTGAACATTTTTTATTGTTATTGGCTTACACGATACTGTCTTCAGTTCTGAGTGTTCTTTAATGTTGATCGCTGAACAATGTTGTTGTTTTTTTCATTGTAATCTTGAGATTTCCAAAAATTAGGTTGTGATTTTGCAGCTCTTGATAAAGAATACAGTTGAATCAGAAAAAATAAACTAAGCAAGAAGTGGCACAGAGAGTTAAAAAAAAAAAAAAAAAGAAAGAAAAGAAAGAAAGAAAGAAAAATGGTGTTCTTTGCTGCAGAGCTAATAGAATGGTTTGTTCTGAAGATTTATATCCTTTACCTCATCACTGACAGGTTAATCAAATTTTAAAAATATATATTTTATTGATTTTTTTTTTTTTTACAGAGAGGAAGAGAGAGGGCTGGAGAGTTAGAAACATAGATGAGAAAGAATCATCGATCAGCTGCCTCTTGCACATCCCCTACTGGAGATGTGCCCACAACCAAGATGCATGCCCTTGACTGGAATGGAATCTGGGACCTTTCAGTCCTCAGGCCGATGCTCTATCCACTGAGCCAAACTGGTTTTGGCAGATTAACCAAATTTTCACGGTACCCACCAGGGGTTGAATTATGTTCCTCAAAAAGATATATTCAAGTCCCAACCCCAATAGCTGTGGATCTGATCTTTTTTTGGAAATTGAATTTTTATAGATGTAATAAAATTAAGATGAGGTTTTTAAGGCAGCTCGAATCTAGTATGACTGGTGTCCTTAACTGAAGGAGAGAAGATGCACAGAGACACAGAGAAGAAGGCTGTGGTGCGAGGCAGAGATTGGAGTGATGCAGCTACAAGCCAAGGAACACCACAGATGCCCACCAACACAAGGGGTTTGGAGAGAAGCAAGGAACAGAGTATCCCCCAGAGCCATCAGATTTTGCTCTGATTTTGGACTTCTCACCTCCAGAACTGAGCACGAATAAATTACTGTTGTATAAGCCATGCCATGCGCGGTACTTTGTTAGGGCAGCCTTGGAAGATTAATCTAGCACCTGTCCCTGGTTTCATTGTCAAAATTGCTCCAAGGAAAAATCAGTTTTTTGGTAAAATTTAAATGACTGTCCTAGCTTGATCATTTTTAGGGCAATCCAGATAATAACAATGCCACCCATTTATTGCCAGGAACTGTGTGATTACATTCCCTGCTCTGTTGCATATAATCCACATGCATTCACAGATGCTATCAGTATTATTACCTGCAGGGCAGGAGGGGGAGCTGAGATTCAGAGACATGCTCTGACCTATGGTCATCTTACTCATCAATGGTGACATCCAGACCTATACTGAGGCCAGATAACCATATAATGTTTTGCTTTGGGGAAAATGGGGCTAACTTTGAGGATTCTGTAAGATTATAAAATAATCATAAAATGGCAGTATGAATCAAACTTTTCTAAGGACAGATTGAACAAGCTACCACATGCAAGGACACAACAGGCTTGGATGCAGTGAGTGTCATGTAATGATTAGTTATTGAGGTCACTGTGTTGTTCTATTTCTATTATAGTTGTCTTCTTATTGCTTCTCCGTGTACCTGAAATTACACTTAAGTGGGCACCCAAAGGTTCTGCTTTAATCCGAAGCCTACCCCACCGTTTTTACACCTTGGGTGGTATCAGTGCTATGCTCTGTGGTTAGGCTTTTGCAATCAAAGATACAATTAAGGAAAATAATAGATTTTTCTTTGTTGCACAACATGACTAATTTCAATGGGATTTATTTGCCAGTGAACAAATTGCTGGAAAATAATGACCAATAAACCTAACTGAAAGCTTATTTTGCTTAAAAATGAAGTTAACAGTGCTTAATATACTTGCATTTCAAATAAAGTCATAATCGCTTTTTGCTGAGACTGTGCAAACAGCACCATATGTAACCAGTGACATTAGACCTTGGTTCTTGAATTTGGCTGAGAAAGAATTCAGAGCCAAGAACTCAAACTGTAAGAGAAAATTCATTCTGAATGTCACAGAGGTAGAAGAAGTGAGCCTGCTGGGCTGTGTGGATTCAGTAAAACAAGAGTTGAGGTCTCTACTGATAGATCAGTGTTAGGGTAGAGAGTCATTAGTCCTTGCAGCTGGTGCTGATGTTAGCCATGGTGTGGCTTCATTTGGTTTTGCTGCTTTTCTGGACCTAGATCAGAAACATAACTGAGACCCAAATGTTATTTCTAGATTGACCAAAACTGTCTCTGTGGCCAACAGACCTGAAGCTTTATTCCTAATATTATTTTATGTTGGTCAGAACCTTATTGTCCTGAAGGCTTAATGCTTAAGGGAGTGGTCATGCAAGGGCTTGTATGGGAGCTAGGCTCTGGCTCCCATGGACCTCCTCTAAGGGGAACACATGACTAGAGACATGCCAAGGTAGCAAGGTCAAGGGAGAATCTGAACCTGCAGGACTAGTGCTATGAGAGGTCAGGGGGTCTAAACCACATGACCAATAATATGCTAGGGGAAGAAATGTCACTCTGAGGGAGAGGTCCCACACTGTAACACTTGTTTTCTCTATTGCTATTTTGGGCTTTTGTCTTCATGACATTCTGTACCTGGCCTATCATTCTTACTCTGCTCATGTCTGTCTAACTTTAACAAAACTACTGTAGTTACTTAATACCCTGCACCAACACTGAACTAATAAGTCTAAGGGTTTAGGAATAAGCTTGGGATTAGGAAAAGGTTGTTCTCTGAGAAAACTATACAAACTGTTGCTAGTGGAAACAGGATTCTTCCATGGAGTAGCAAGTGAAGCACTTTTGGAACCCACGCATAGGAGGATGTGAGCAATTGTGGCAAGTTTTATTGAAATGAAAAGGACTGTCCCCAGATGCCCAGTGTCTCATCCATGACCAGGTGGCTCAGCTCTGTCTCACTGTGAAAGAAAACCAGCTCTTGAGCAGTAGGCCCACACCCACACCTGTCAGTCCCAGGAGGGCCAGGACTCAGAGATGCAGAACTTCTCAGTGTCTCATTTCCCCTCCTGTATGTCCACTGCCAAGGCCTGATGGCATCCCATCTGTGGCCAGCACTGCACAGCTGTTACGGAGAGAGAGCACACAAACGAACAAGCAAACAAATGAACAAGCAAACACACGAACCCCGGGCCTTTGTTAGACTCTGATTATATTATCTTGGGCTTGAAAAAAGTAAGCTCTTTTAAACTAAGCAATGCTTTCCTGGCTCTCAGTGGGCTTTTGCTGGGCTCCCCCACACCCTATTTAATCTCCTCCTTTTCCCAGGCTGGACACCTTCCCTTTAAGGTCACCAGGTTGGCTCCTACTACACATGAGAGATTTCCCTTTACTGGTTCTCTCCCCTCAACCCCGGAATCTGGGGGACTGCCCAGGTGGTTGTCCCCTTGGGAGATTTGAAAGCCAGTTCTTCCTGCCAGCTCAGGGAATGGAGGATGTTAATCCCCTTGGTGGGGAAATGCAGCCCTGGAGTGTCTGGAAACTATAGCTTCCTAGTTAATCCAGTTTAAGCAGAAGTCTGGTTCCCTTCTCTTTGTTAATATCTAACAAGCTGCCTATGCTAAAAAAAAAAAAAAAAAAAAAAAAAAAAAAAAAAAAAAAAAAAAAGACCTATATGACATCAATCAATGGAACAGGTTAACAGACTGAGAATTGGTCTACCTTGAATCCAGACACTTAACATTAACTCTGAGATCATGAATGATTCACTGATTCATGGGCCTGAACTTCCTAATCTCTAAAGTGAGGCAGATGGTGTGAGTTTACTAGTATACATATAACATGGTTAGAACAGTGCCGGACACATGGTCAGAAGTAGATAAGCGTTGATGTTATCATTACTTGGGTATTTTGGCAAATTATTAATTTTGTGGTTTTTTTAAATATATTTTTTATAAACACTTGTTTTGTATACTCCTTCCTAGAGGGAACTGAAGTGTGAGCTGGGAGTTGGTTGCATCCTCACTCCATCTGTACATATTAGCCTCCTCATGCCCACACAGGCCTTCCTGGAGAAGCAGAAAGGACAGGAGAAGCATAGATCTACTCACTCCAACTTCCTCAGGAGGCCAGCACATGACTCCTCTGTGCTCTGTGTTGAATAATTACCGTAAATCAAGGTCCCTGAGGGGGAAAATTCCGGAATTGGGCACCCAAAGATTAAAAAAAAAAAAAAAATAGGGAAGGGGGGCAGTTGGCTGGTGCATTCCCTTTAGTCAACTTTCTAATGTAAATTTATCAGGAAGTCTAGGTTTACATGCCCTTAGCGAGTGCTCACTCGATTTTCCAATAAGAATGTAAAGTATACACTAAGTTCTTTCTAGCATCTTGGACATATGAGTTAATGAAACATTAATTTAGGTGATGGGGTGTATACTAAAGAAACATGTCTAGGGAAAGGATTCATATTTATTGATCACCATCACATCCTGGGCATTTTATAGTTCTTCTTAATTAATTTCCACATCAACCTAGTAGAGTAGTTTTCATACCCATTTTAATAAAAGGGCATAGATGCTCAGGGTAGTCAAATAATTCAGCCTGTATTACACAACCAAATCAGGAAATCCAGATGACAGTCCAGAGTGTCTACTGCCCCATGCCTCGCTCTCCTGCCCTCAGAGAAGCCCAACCCCCCACAGCCCATCCCTCTGAGTAGCTGAAGCTACTCAGGGGCAGCTACTCAGAGGCAGCTACTCAGGAGCAGCAGGCTTTCTACATAATCTTTTTGCAACCCATTTATATTAGCTCTCTTGAATCTGCACCAGATTAACATTGAGTCTCTGCAGGACCTCTCTGGTTCCAAATAGATCCCTCCTTTCAGCAGCTCTACTGTGCTTGGGGCAGTGCCAACATCCTTGGAGCTGAGTTTCAACATCTTCCTCCTACTGTGCAATCAAAATTCTCTGCACACCTTGTAAGCCTGTTAGTGCTCTCTGTGACTCCAGAGATGGGAACAAAGTGGAAAAAACCACATATGAGTTTAGCTCTGTTTTATGTTGTTTTTCCTAAGGCAGTAGGGGGAGAAGGGGTGTCTACTCATCTGTCTCAATGTATCTCTCATTTTAATCCTGCTTTATCTTTTTAAATTTAGACAATAAGCAGCTAACATCGTGCTTTCTTTTATTGATCCCAGATTTCCTTAAAACAGCTCCCTCCCCTACCCTGTGCAGCCTCCTTCTAAAGCTTAGGGGGTGGGCAGGCCTGATTTTTTCTTTCTGAGCGGAATGCTGAAATCTGCCCAGCTGTATCATGTTTGAAAGCTTCATTATTCCTTTTTGGCATAATAAGGGCCTTAGATTGAAACAGAATTTCTAATTACATTGGAAGGGGAACTATCGATATCCATTTATAAAATATCTTCCTGGTAGTCTCATATACACACATTTGTTTAATGAACTAGAGAAATTTTACAAACAAGATGTTGGGGTCAGCAGAGTTAGGAGGTGGCAGTTATGCAGGGTTTTTCCTTACATACTGGAGTTATGTTAGAATAAAAGTCTGGAGGACTCACCCTGGTGACCACAGTAGTCAGCTCCCAGGAACCCACTGGTAGAAACAGGCTAGAAGGTTCACTAGAGAGGCAGCAGGGAGCAGAAAAGAAATTGCAAAGCACTGAAGCTCCCCCACTTTCCAAGTTTTAGGATCAAAGCTTAGGTATCTGAACTTCAGTAAAAGGCCAAAAAACAGGGCCACATTGGGGGAGATGAAAGATTCCAGATGATTATCAGAGCAAAGTAAATGCTGAGTAGGGAATGGTAAGGTGGTCTTAGTTCTCCCCACTTGAATTGGTGATAAGTCAGGAGCTGTTGGCATCACCTCTAGCTTAGTTTTCAGCCTGCCCTATGGAGGACACTTCATCCAACATTGTAAAACATAAGCTCTTCACAGGATCTATCTGGGAACCTGGCAGAAAAAGAAAGATTTGGAAACAGCCTAAGTGCCCATCAGGAGATTAGTGTATTAAAAAACTGTGGTACATCTAAACAATGGAATACTATGCTGCTATAAAATAAAGAAGGCACTGTTACCATTTGCAACAGCATGGATGGAACTAGAGATCATTATGCTGAGTGAATTAAGCCAATCAGAGAAAGATAAATATTGCATGATCTCATTCTTATGTGAGATATAATGATAAATATAATTTGATGAATAAGAATAGATCCAGAGACAAATGGTAGGGGAAAATCATAAGAATATTTATGATCATATAAGGACCTAGAAACACACAGATGCACACATTTCTTTAAAAAAAAAAATGAAGAAGTCAGTCATGCTACCAACACTTTTGAAGTCTGCAAAGAACTTGGGAACAATCAATATTATCTCCTGAGAACCAAATTAGTGAAATTCATACTTACTGTGTAGAGATTATCTCACTGCACAATTCGTTAAGTAACAGAATATTTTCAAAGTCAAAGAATTCTTAGTAAATTTTCAACTAAATGTTAACAACAAATATAACCAACTCAATGTCATTAACAAGGTCTAAGAATAAGTTATCAATGTGGCATTCCAAAGAGGGAGTGAAACTTTGAAGCTTATCAGCATGTCTCTGGAATTTCCAATAGCACAAACATCCCGATGTGAGTGTGTGTATGTATGTGTGTGTGTGTGTGTGTGCCTATGCACATGCACAGGGAGGGGAAAAATGAATGCATTAAATATTTATATTATTTATAGGTTGATAACACTGGACATTCCATTTTCTAATGTTCCAATATCATGCTCATGAACTCCCTTCCAATTGCTATTGGTTTTCCCTACAGCATATCCATCAGAAGAAAATGCACTCACTGGCTTACATGAAATTGGCAGTTTATTGACCATTTAATTCCCCTTAATTAATAACCTGGCCTTCTGGATAGAGCCCCAGAGTTAAGCCGGTTATGGTCCCTGGCCTGCAGTTGCTCACTTACTTCTTTTCAATATGACAGATGCCACTGAGTCCTTTGCCAAGGACTTCCTGGCAGGTGGAGTGACCATAGCCATCTCCAAGACAGGCGTAGCACCCATCAAGTGTATCAAGCCACTGCTGTAGGTGCCGCATGCCAGCAAGAAACTGCAGATAAGCGATACAAGGGCATTATAGATTGCATGGTCCGTATCCCCAAGGAGCAGGGAGTCCTGTTCTTCTGGCACGGTAACCTGGTCAATGTCATCAGATACTTCCTCACCCAGGCTCTCAACTTTGCCTTCAAAGATAAATACAAGCAGATCTTCCTAGGTGGTGTGGACAAGCAAGCTCAGTTTTGGCAACACTTTGCAGGGGATCTGGCATCAGGTGGTGCCGCTGGTTGCCATAATGGTTGCAAATGGTTTTGTATATCCTCTTGATTTTGCCCGTACCTATCTAGCAGTTGATGTGGGCAAAGCTGGAGATGAAAGGGAATTCAAAAGCCTTGGTGACTGCCTGGTTAAGATCTACAAATCTGATGGGATTGATTAGAGGCCTATACCAAGGCTTCAATGTGTCGGTACAGAGTATTATCATCTACCCAGCTGCCTACTTCAGTGTCTATGACACTGCAAAGGGAATGCTTCCAGATCCCAGAAATACTCCCATCTTTATCAGTTGGATGATCTCACAGTCTGTAACAGTGGTGGCTGGGTTGACTTCCTATCTTTTTGACACTATTCATCGCTGTGTGATGATGCAATCAGGGCACAAAGGAACTGATATATGTATACAGACACACTCGATTGCTGGAGGAAGATTGCTCATGATGAAGGAGGCAAAGCTTTTTTCAAAGGTGCATGGTCCAATGTTCTCAGAGGCATTGGTGGGTGCTTTTGTGCTTGTCTTATATGATGAAATCAACAAGTCACATAAGTTATTTCCTAGTCTTCCCTTCCCCAGCCCCCATGAACAGGCATGTTGTACTATGTAACATATCTTGAGCAATCTTGACAGACTTTTGGTTGTCTGTTTATCAGTGGCAGCTATTGACTGGCTGAAAATGGGAAGCAATAATATTCATCTGACCGGGTTTCTCTTAAAGCCATTTCCATAATGATGATGGGACTCGATTGTATTTTTTATTTCAGTCATTCCTGATAAATAACAAATCTGAAGAAATAAAAAATACCTGAAATATAAAAATAAATAAGTAAATAAATAAATAAATAAATAAATAAATGATAACCTGGCCTTCTGGTCTACAAATCAGTTTTTTCTGAATGCTGCATAGTTGTTAGTGTGAATCAGTATCTTTCAACCATAAATGCACTCACAAAAATTGCTTTCTGGATCTGCAAAGCTGAGGATCAGCCACCCTGGGTACTGACCATACCCCAAGGTGGCCATCCTGGGATACCTGCCCTGACATTAGTTCATCTCTGTCCCCTCTTTACCATCTAATTTTATGCCCTAAATAACCACCACAGGATGCATAGTAAGAATGGAGAAGAGAATGAAAGGCTGTAGAAAGTCAGGACCAAAACCCTCTAGTCACCACCAATGGATGTTTAGAATGATGCACTTATATAACTGAATTCTATCTCTTGTTGACTAGTCAGCTTAATCTGGCTTATTTATCTGCTGTCTTGAAAAATTACTTGTCACAAGAAAAACTGGAAGATCTTTTGAACTTCTTGGTCCATTATATTTTGCACTGAGTGAAGTAAATTAGCTACCCGAAACATTTGCATTGACTACTGCTAAGGAACTGTGTCTTCTATAGGTTTCCAACTATCCTACCTTTGTTTAAATTACAATATAAAGTTCTTGAATATGAACAAAGAGTCTCTGTCAAAGACCCACTTCTAAATTAAATTATGTTCTGGCAGAATATAAGCATAATCATTAGAACTCTTAAAAGGTATAATTGTTCTCTAGCAAAAGCAGTCAGCCATATAATTATCTTTGCCATGTTTTATCATTTGGCTTTAAGGGTATGTATGCTTGACATGACTGGAGAAAAAATGAAAAGGAAAGGGAAAATATTCTGGAAGTGCAAAAAAATTGCTAAAATGTCTAATGTAGATCTAATCCCCAGCAGTGAACCTTAAAAGCTTGCTAGAGAATATAAGACAGACCTATTGGAAACTACTAAGAATTCCACTGGCTCAAATAAGACATTGATTCCCCAATGCATACAGTGTGTCATATGAATTCCAGGGGTCTTAAAGTGAAGCTACCTCTTAGGTACATACAGAAACTGAAATTGCAGATCCCTGTAAAGTATACTGCTACAACTTTCACAGCAGAGTTTAAGATCTGAAGGAGGAGCACAATGAAAACGCTATACAAGAAATATAAATTTAGAAGACATGAGGGCCAGGTGAAGAACTCTTGAAGAGGCACACTGACCTCTGGGTCCCATTTGCTTTTTATACACTTGAATACATATTTTCCCTTTAGCAATGCATACAGACATATCAAAGGTAAAGTTTGGTAAACAATAAAAATATTATCAGGTTAGGGAATTGCCTTGAGCCATCACTATCTCAACATGAACAAAAGGTGCTTAGCATCAGCCCTCAACATCCGAGGTCCATTGGTCTTCCACATTTCTTGGTGTACTTTTATGACAGTATCACAAGTGGTGGCTTTCCACAGTATACTAAAAAATCTTCTAACATGCAAGCTCTAGTTTCAAGAGAGGAAAAAAACCCTAATACATTGGGTCCAACATCAACTAAGATTTATATAAGTAGTATTGTGTATTCATTCCCTGTTACAAGTGTAAAAATCATTCTCCAAAGTTTTAACAAATTTTCCAATATCCATCTGTAGATATGACTACCTTACATATAGATGTAGAAATTATTTTCAAGAGTAAGAAGTTATCTCCATTTCATCTACATTGAAGCCAAATGCAATCTCAGGACCAAGATTCTTTCCCCAGTTTTGTTTGTTTGTTTATTTGTTTGTTTGTTTGTTTTTGAAGGTCAGGCTTGGGTTTTTGGAGAAGAGCAGGAAATGGGGATGGAATTACTAGCTGCTGAATGACACAGTGAAATGAAGTTCCATCCATCAAGCCAGCCACCACTGCTGGAGGGAGCACTGTGAGTAGAGGGGGAATAGTCACTCTCATGTTTGAAGGACTAAGAACTCCTCTTCCAACTATTGGTCCATTATAATGTAGCATTAAATAAATATTTGAGCTATCCCAGGTTAATTAACTGCTTCCTAAGCCATTGTCATCAGAATAAAGATGCAACTACTTTTATTACATCACAGAATGTACTCACCTTCAGAGTCAGAATTTTACGTCCCCTGTGCAAACCTTGGTGCTCTGCAGCACTACCTGGTACTGGCCACCAAGTTGTCCACATTAGGATACTGTCTATAAATTCAATCTTTCTGCAGAAACTCTGTTTTCTGCAACTGAAAAAGGTTTTTTAGTCTCAAAGCATCTGTTGGGTGTTTTCTCTAAAAAGAAGAAAAAAAAGAGCAAATTTTCACACCTCCTCCTCAAATTCCTCTTCAAATCACACTATTTGTCTGTAGAATGCTGCATAATCCTTGCTCTCTCCTCATACCTGCTTTTAGCTGAGGGGATTTTTAACACCCTGCTTTTGTGCTTATAGATCATATTAACTACACAGTTTGTGGGAAATTTTTAAGTTAAGAAGTGGCAACACCAAATGTATTTGTTTCTCTTTTAATATTTCCCATATTGATAGCAAAGATGCCATACACTACAGTTAATGAAAATATCTACTTTAAATAACAAAAGCACTGAAAGGCTGACAAGAAGAGGACAGTGCTGGAGGAGGTCTTGCAATTTCCCTCTCAGACTGTAAATAAGGTTTTACAAGACATATTTTCTCTCTTTGGTGGGGACTCAAATAATTTATCAATTACTTAATTTAGTTACTGCAGGGCCTACTCTGATCTTCTGTCTCATGGCAATTGCCATATATGCAAGAGGTGAGCAGCAAGCCTTTTTAATTTCCTAGCAAGGAATGATGCATGTTAAGGACCCACCTTATCATCTAGGCATATGGCGGGCACTCTATCTTTCCCTTCTAATTTTTTCTTACCTTGGCAGCTATAAAACTTTTAGCATTGACATTTTCAAAGGAATTTAAAAGTCTTTCACATAAAATAAAGAGAAAACAATTATTTCTATGGGGTAGGGAGTTTGGCTTTATTTTATAATGCAAGCACATCGTCATGCTTGTTTTATTTGCAAATGTTGAAAAGGCTAAGTAAGAAATGTTGTGTGCTAAGTAAGAAATCAAGGCTAAGTATCAAATCAATAGAATTTCCTAAGAGGGATTCCTGGAAAAGCTTCTGAGAGGATAAGAAAAAAAAAAAGAGGCATATAAAGAAATATCATTTGATAGATGTGACACATTAGTTACTGGGAAATAAACATGAAAAAAATCAGCATATCATTTCAAAGTCAAGGGTAAAGTCTGTGTCTGATAAAGCACACAAATCCATAGCCATGTTTCTCTCTCTCATTTGGCAACAAGAGAATTCTATTAAAAATGAAGGTATAAACAAGTATCACATTTATTAGTATCAATTATTAGTGTAGTGACTCTCATATATCTTCCATTACTACATTCTTACTTCTTTTTAAAATCAATTTAAAATCAAACTAAATTCTTCCTGTGAACTTGAATCAGTACTTCAGCTTGAGGGAAAAATGTATTAAATTACTGTATAACACATTGCTTCTGTGGTCAACCTCTATCTTATCAAATTATTAAGCACCCTAGATTTAAAAGAATAGCAAGTTTAAATAAATTTAATAAACTCTGTTTTAAATTATATTTGGTAAAATTGCTGGCAATATTACATATATGACCTGGGCTGGAACTGAGAAAGGAATGTATTTTCAAAGGTCTGAGAAAGATATGGAAATTGGAAGATTGTTCTTAAAAATAACAATGTAGGTGAATACAATTGACATGTCATTGAGTGTCGACCTATGAACCAGGAGGTCACAGTTTGATGTACAGTCAGTGCACATGCTCAAGTTGCAGGCTCAGTCCCCAGTGTGGAGCATGCAGGAGGCAGCTGATCAATGATTCTCTCTCATAATTGATGTTTCTATTTCTCTCTTTCCCCTCCTCTCTCTGGAATTAATTTAAAAATATCTATATATAAAAGGCTAAGTGACTGTCTGACCAGCCAACTGGCTGGTAGGTATGACTTTCACTGACCATCAGGAGGCAGATGCTCAACGCAGGAGTTGCCATGACTTAGTATCACCCCAGAACAACCCTCTCACAATCCAAGACCCCTCAGGGGATGTCAGAGATCTCGGCTCATAGGCCAGGCCGAGACCCCACCTGCCGGAGGGACCCCTCTCACTCTGCAGACACCCTTTGAACCACAGCACCGTTCCAGGGCATGTCCAGCCAGGCTCGCCCAGTCCCACCCCGCTAATTAATTTCCTTTCAATTTGCATAAATCCATGCACCAGGGCACTAGTAAAAAAATAACGTAGGTGATGCTAGGACATATCCATGGAAAAGTAAGTGTATACATGGAACCCAAGAACCTGAAGCCAATTGGCCAATTGTGATAGACAGAAAAATGGTTTCTCAAATATATACATGTGGAATTGCCCAGCATCTATGGATATGTTATCTTTCATGGCAAAGGGACTTTGCAGATATAATTAAGTTAGGTGTTTTGAAATGGAAACTTTATCCAGGTGGGCCCACTGTAATTACAAGGTCTTTACAGTAGGAAGGCGGAATTATTAAACTGAGAGGCAGATATTTGAAGATGCTACACTACTGACTTTGAAGATGGAGAAAAGGCCCATAAACCAAGGAATGCAGGTTGCTTGGACTAGACAAGGTACTGATTCCCCCTCCCCTAATCCTCCAGAGGGAATTCAGCCTGGTGACTCTTTGGTTTTAGCCTAGTAAGACCCATGTCAGAATTCTAACCTCCAGAACTTTGGGGTAATAATATGTCTGTGATGTCTTAAGCTACTTGCATTGGTAGTAATTTTTACAGCAACCATAGAAAACTAAAACATTATTCAAAATGAAAACATGCAACTCTAACTGGTTTGGCATAGTGGATAGAGCATCAGCCTACAGATCAAAGGGTCCTAGGTTTGGTTCTGGTGAAGGGCACTTACCTTGGTTGTAGGCTCCTCCCCTGCCCACACTCTGGTCAGCGCTCATGCAGGAGGCAACCAATTGTGTGCTAAGTAAGATATCTCTCTGCCTTTCCCTTTCTCTTCCACCCTCCCTAAAAATCAATGTCTGAGAAATATCCTTGGGTGAGGATTAACAAGAAAAAATAAATAAAATAAAATAATAAAAACATGCAAAGTCTGAAAAACAAATTACTGCTTTACTGTCTCTGTTGAAGAAATATGCTTCCTACTGAATAACTAAAGAAAAAAATTTTTTGAAAAATTCCTATTGAATTGTTTCTGCCACAAGTTCTATGCTTCATTTTAGAAAGAAAATAGACTACTATAATCTATTTAATAAAGAGCCAATATGCAAATTGACCATTATAGCCTTGCACAAGATGGTTGCCCCCATGTGGTCACAAGATGGCTGCCACAAGATGGCCAGTAGGGAAGGGCAGTTGTGGGTGATCAGGCCAGCAGGGGAGGGCAAATAGGGGAGATCAGGCCATCAGGGGAGGGCATTTAGGGGTGACCAGGCTGGTAGAGGAGTAGTTAGGGGGTGATCAGGCTGGCAGGCAGGTGAGCTGTTGGGAGCCAGCAGTCCTGGATTGTGAGAGGGATATCTGACTGCCCATTTAGGCCCAAAGCCACAGGGATCTGGCCTAAACGAGCAGTCAGACGTCTTTCAAGGGGTCCCAGATTAGAGACAGTGAAGGCTGGGCTGAGGGACATTCACCCTCCTCTAGTTTTCTAAGACAGGGAGCCACCATGTTGTTCCTGATGGGGTGTTCACAGGGCCACAGTGAATGTCAACATCAGCTTGGTGATCTACACATGAAGAAAACAAGAATAATCTTTGGTTTTTCTTGAGACAGACTCAGGCTCTTTTTTCCTGTCCATGTTTACAAACTTGAGGCAATCAGAGCTCTGCATTGACCCTGGTCACCATGCTTGGTGTGGAGTATGGTGTGGGATCCAAGCCAGTAGACCATCCAAGCCAATGACACTTAATTGCCACACTTTTATTGGTATCATAAGGAAGAGATCTTTTCTTTGTTGTTGAATAGCTAATTAGATAGTACTGAATGTTTATGTCTCCCCAACATTCATGTGTTGAAACTCTAATCCTAAGGTGATGGTTATAGGAGGTGGGCACTTTGGGAGATGATTAGGTCATCAGGGTAGAGTTTTCATGAATGGGATTACTGCTCTTATAAACAAGGCTCCAGTGAGCGTCCTGGTCCTTTCTACCATGTGAGGGTACAAGGAGAAGTTTGTGACCTGGCAGAGGGTCTTCACCCTACCATGCTGGCACCCTGATCTCAGACTTTCATCCTCCTGAACTATGAGACATAAATCTTCATTGCTTCTAAGCCATGAAGCCTGTGGTACTTTGTTATAGCAGCCTGAACTGAGTAAGACAGATTGTAATTCTGGAGCTGGGAGCAGTCATCCTGAGCCTATTAGGGAAGATCTTAAATTTTTCTAAAAATGAAGCTAGTGCCAAAGACAGCAGAGCTGGGAGGAAGAAAGTGAGACAGATGATTCTGATGATGCCCTCTGAGCTCTGGGTCCTGCACAGCAGACCCTGACTCTCAGCTTGTGGATTGAGATAGCTCTTTGGGTTTTACTTGTGATGAAGAATTCAGTATGGGAAGGAAACAATCTGTTTTTTCTTTTCCAAGAATACACAGCAAACACACATTGTTCCTTCCAAAATGGACATTCACACTTACAAATGAGGCATTTGAAAAAATAAAGATAAAAGTCTCTAAAAGAATAAGGGTCAGAAATAGCTCTCTAAAAAAATACATAATGAGAAGGCTCTAGAATTTAAGAGTATGAAAGTAAGCCAATTGATGAAGCTAACACAAATCCAGACCCTTTGCAAACCTCAAAGAAAAGCTAAGAAATAGTGGCAAATAGGCATGGCAACTACACTCTACATTCACACAACTCTTACAGCTTCAAAAGTGTTTTCTTCTTATTTTTCAATTCACTGGAAGGTTCTCGTGGGTTATAGATAGGACAGGATATCATTATCCTCATTTTACAGACAATAGTCTGGAGCTATTACAGGCCCAGGCTATTGATCTAGGCGTTCAAGGTTTAGCCTTCACACCAAGAAACATCTTCATGATACTCAATCCTTTACAACACCTAAACTTTTACTCTAAACTGGTGACAGTTTTTTGCATCGCAACTGGTACCACCCAAATTATTGTTTTTTAGCTCTGTAGTTTTTTTCACTGAGTTCCTTTGGAATATTTGGACACTAAAGTTGCTCTATGTCGGAGATTTTGCAATCAACATTTAGAATGATGCAGTTCAGAATCAAATAAAATGTCTTCTGTTCAGTGTTTCCTTAACTCAATAATTGCTAAATTGCAAATCAATAGAGAGGTGGCCTGGCTTCAAAATGGGAAAGAAAGGCGTTTGGTTTGCTTTATGCCTACCTCACAATGACATAACATGTGGACCCATCAAAAGCGTGGATTGCTGTTATTCACCCTGACTCTTGGCTCTTCAGTGGATTCCTTCCAGATTGCCCACCTGCTACCTGGCCAGGATCACAGTGTCAGATGGACGACATAAATGCAGACTCCTTGCTGCATCAAAACCTGAGAGTGGACTCTGTAGGTTTTGCAAGAAGTAAGGGAAGCTCAATTTAGAGAGCTTTGGGAATGAAGGCAAATTTTATTTTTGTTTACAACAGAAATAAAACATGACCAATTTATTAATATTACAATAAATGAGCCTACATGTCATGAACTTCAATTAATTTCTCTGTATAATAGGGACAATGGCACCTTCTCTGTCTTCTTCCCAGATGTTTGCTTTGTGCATAATGGATTCATAAACTGAAAGAAATTATACATGTTGGTGCCATTGGTGGTGTTGATATTTTTTGGAGATAATATGTAAAAACAGCAGAGACAAATTGAGGTTTCACTGCATTCCATAGCATCATTGATCCTTTTTTAACAGGAATGTCATCTGTCTTCTGCATTGGGAACATGGTCATATTGATGGGGGCACTGAGCAAGGACTGCACCTCCCAGACAGAGTACCTGTCAGTTAAATATGAATATAAAGAAAACTTCCTAACATGATAGATAAAATGCACAGAAGTTTATTAAAGTCTTGGGTTCTTTTCCTGGCAGAAGTTAGAATAATTTATGCATTTTCCATCTGAAGTTTCCCGTCTGATTACACTGTGGAGAACAAAGTCATTAAAGGCAATTACCATGTTAATAGACAAGAGATTGAAAACTGAAGTACTGAAGGATGGGTACGTCCATCTTCCTGTCACACATGGTAGTTTTGCCTCTGCCTCTAGGTTTCCAAATGAATATGAATTGGTAATCAACATGTTTCATATTCATAATGCAATCAAGATGCATATTTGATGGAAAGTCTCATTTAATAAACCAAGAAAATATTCCTAACAGTGGTGGTGATAACTAGGGTATGCATTTTATACTTCTTTTGAGGTATAACTACATAGAGTAAAGTGTGGATACCTTAACCTCACTCTGTAATGGGTTTTTAGAAATGTATGTACCCATGGGACTAAGACCAATTAAGACATATAGCATTGGCTTTAGCCTAGGAAGTCCCTTCATGGCTTTGAATAGGATATTTTCCTCCCTGCACCAATTCTGACATGCTGAGTTATAGTTCAACAAATTAGTTTTTGAACTTCATAAAAATGAGTATATATACTAGTAGTTCATATTCACATCTGGTTTCCTTCACTCAATATGATATTTTTTACATTCATCTAAGTATGTGCATCAGTATAATAGTTCATTTCTACTTCTAAGTAATATTCCATTGTATGAATACACCACAATTTATTCATTCTTTTGTTTATAGGCATTTAGATTGTTTAAAATTATGAATAAAGCTATAGTAAACACTACTGTACAAATATATGTGTGGCTATATATGTTTATTTCTACTGGAAAAATATCTTGAAGTGGAATTGCTGGATCATAAAGTAGGTGTACACTTAATTTTTATAGGAAAAGACCTCATAGTTCTGCACACTGGTTGTACCATTTGGCACTCCTACTCTAAAGGGTGAGCTATGTAGTCACTCCTCATTGTCTCCAGCATTTGTGTGTGTGTGTGTGTGTGTGTGTGTGTGTGTGTGTTTAATATATTTTATTAATTTTTTTTAACAGATGAAGGGAGAGGGATAGAGAATTAGAAACATCGATCAGCTGCCTCCTGCACACCCCCTACTGCCAGCAACCTAGGTACACACCCTTGACCGGAATTAAACCTGGGACCTTTCAGTCCGCAGGCCGACCCTCTATCCACTGAGTCAAACCGGTTTTGGCATCTCCAGCATTTGTTGTTGGAACCATTTAAGTTTAAACTGCTCTAGTAGCTATTCAGTGATATCTCACTCTGATTTTAATTTGCATTTCCCTAATAACCAACACTAGTAAACATTTCCCCACATCTTTTATTGGCCATTCTTATGTCCTTATCTGTGAAGTATCTATCCAAGTCTTTGACAATTTTTAATTAGATTACTTGTGTTTTGTTTTTGATATATATTAGTTCTTGATATAAGTTTGATTCAAGTATTTGTTATATATATCGAGATTGGGAATATTTCTCGTAGACAGTGATTTGCCTCTTTTATTTTTTAAAAGTCTTTTGAAGAGTAGATATTTCAACTTTGATGAAATCCAGTTTATCTTTTTGTTTTTATAATTTGGCTTTTAAATTTTGTCTGAAATCTATCAGTGTCTGTTAACTTTTATGATAGGTATAAATTAAGGTTCAATATTTTGCACAAAGATGTAGTTGTACAGCATCATTTGTTAAAAAGACTTTCCTTTCCCCATTGAATTTCATTGGCACATTTGCCAAAATGAATTTTGAGGCATATATGCAGATCTAATTATGGGCTCTATTTAATTGCCTATCTCTGTTTAGCCTTATGTCTGAATCATATTGTCTTGATTATAGCATAGCTTTATAGTACCGTATTTTCCCGCGTATAAGACGACTTTTGAAACAAAAAAAAGCCTGCTCAGATTGGACAGTCAGAGAGGCGGTCTATTAAAAAAAGAACTGGTGTTGCCTCGGAAGTGGGGGGTAGTCTTATACAGCGAATGTAGGCCTAAACCTATGTAAAATTAGGTGGGTCGTCTTATACGCTGGAAAATACGGTAAGCCTTAAAATGAAGAATATATGTGTCTTCTTTTTCTTACTCTTCTTTTTCAAGGTTTCCTTGGTTAGTCTGAATTTGTTATTTTCTATATCAATTTTGGTATTTGTTATTATGTTTTTTTGTAAAAAAACACACAAACCAAACAAAACAAAAACAAAACAAAACAAAACAAAAAAAACCCTGCTGGGATTGGCAAGCTATTTATGATTTTTAAAAAATCCCTCTTTCCTAGACATACCTTCCAAACAACTACACCAAAATGGCAAAACAACAATTCTCAAAGCGTAATATGGGAAAAGCCTCTGGGTATCTGCAAGGTCAAAACTTTTCTAACACAGAATCCCAAATCAGAGAGTGACATCATCAAGATGGCAACACAGTTCATTTTAAAATTCAGCTCCCTCACAAGAAGACCAACTAACATTTATCCATATTCAAGACATCACTGAAAAAAATCTCAACACCTGGGGGAGAGGATGAGACTGGAGCCCCCTATGGACCACAGAGATGGTGAAGGACCACAGGAGAAGGGTAAGGGGGTGGCTCTATCCTGACCAGAACACCCTTGCACCAGGCAAGGCACTGAGAAGCACCCGCTAAACTTACAGTTTCTGCACAAAGTCAAATACTGTATGATCTCACTTATATATAGAATCTAAAAATCAAACTCATAGAAACATAGAGTAGATTGATGGTTGTCAGGGGCAGAGAGTGAGGAAATGAGTGAAGGTAGTCAAAAGATACAAACTTCTAGCTAAAAGATGAATAAGTTCTAGGGATGTCATGTACAGCATGATGACTATAGCTAACAGTACTATATTGTGTATTTGAAAGCTGCTAAGAAAGTATGTCTTAAAAGTTCTCATCACAAAAAAAAACAAAACACAATTGTAACTATGTGAGGTGGTGAACATGTTAACTAATCTTATTGAGGTGATCATTTCACAATATATATATTTATCACACCCTTACATTGTACCTTAAAGTTATATGTTATATGTTAACTATCTATATATATAAAACCTGAAGCAACCATTTGAATGGTCCACCAGTCAATCATTTGACCAGTCGCAGTGATGCCCACTGACTACCAGGGGGCAGACGCTCAATGCAGGAGCTGTCCCTGGTGGTCAGTGCATTCTCACACCAGGAGTGCCGCTCAGCTGACGAATGGGTGCCAGGCGCGGGGCTCACAGAGCTGACTACTGAGCTGTGGCATCAGCAGGGGAGGTGTGGCTGGGATGAGCAAGAGCTGCACCCTGTCCTGGTTCCTCCACACCTGCCTGCCCTCAGGGGATGTTGGACTGCGGGATGTCTGGATCGGCCAAAACCAGCAGTCCAACATCCCCCAAGGGGTCCCAGATTGCAAAAGGGCGCAGGCCAGGCTGAGGGACCCCACTGGTGCACAAATTCATGCACCGGGCCTCTAATATCTCAACAAAGCTGGGAAAAATACCCAAAATCATTACTATTTGCCTTTTCATAATCATTCTCTTATGAGTGTGCAGAGCATGGAAATCTCATTGCTATGGTTTGATATCACATTACAGTTAATCTCCAAGGAACTACTATACTACTTTTGTAGTTTGGTGCAGTAACAAAGAGCATACACAAATATCAGAGAAGACTACTCAAACTTTTCTCCCTTTTCCAGCTGTATTAGGCCAGATTATCTTTAAGTATTTCAACCAAAATGAAGTCATAAACAGATTAAATGTCAACGCAGATGAAAATCCAGTTGTTTTTCATTTAAAAAGGCATCAAATAAATTTGCAAGAGTGTAAAACAATGTCACTCATCTCACTATTTTATTTTGGTTTGGGAACATATACTTTTCACAAAACGTTATTTATATACATATGCAATGAACTTACTGTTATGTAGAAATACATATTTTAAAATTTTCTGTTTTCATTTTTTCTGTGCTAAAAATTGATAGATATAAATCACATCAACCAATGCTCAAGTAGTTTTAACTATATTTGGATAATTATTTAGCATCTTTCTAAAGTTAACTTGCACAGAAACCAATTTCTATGTCGATTCTGAGGAAGGTGCTATGTCAAGTTGAACAATAACAAAAACTCCTTCTTTTTTTTTTTTTTTTTTTTTTTTTTTTTTTTACCTTCTCAGAATCATCATTTGCTCTATTCAATTATTTAACATATAGATTTGTTGCCTCCTGAGTGAGCCCTGACCGGGGCCAATGTCAGGGAGGAGCCTGCAACCAAGGTGGATGTCCTTACCCAGAATCAAACCTGGGACTCTTTGGTCTGCAGGTCGACACTCTAACCACTGAGCCAAACTGGCTAAGGCTAAAATAACATCTTAGTGTAACTCTGAGGAGATAAAAACACACAGGACTGAAAATTTTCCTTTCTCAAATATCTGCTCTCAGAAGAAAACAGTTTTTTTTTCTTCTTTCATTCTCTTCTCTGACAATTATTTTTAAAAAGAAAAATAAAATAAGATTTAAATTAACTCATGCTTTCTAAAATAGTTTGAATATTTTAAGGGACATTTATAAATTTATGTCAATCATCCATCCATCTTTCCTATTCTTCAAAAATTTAAAAGTAGAGACAACAATATTCTCATTATGGATTTATTTATTAAACAAATACTTACTGAATGACTAAAGAAATTTGCTTAAAGACTATTTGTATTCAATGAAATAAACGTGTATTTTATTTTTTAAAAAAACTTGTTTGTTTTTCTCAGTGCATGAGGAACTTGAAAAAAGTAAACCAGCTAACATACTCATGGGTTTCTGTAAAGTAAATGGCACTCCTACATAAAATAACAACTTTACCCTTTCAATTGAAATCACCATCTTGCACAAAATTATATCCTTTTCCCATGTTCAAAGTCATATTCTTCATACCTCTGAAAATCTTTTAAAATGCTCTTAACGTTTTGTGCAATTCAAAGGAGATGGCCTATGTCAAGATGAAGACCTTGACATTGCTGAGAACTGTGAGGAGAGAGGGACTTCAGAATCCCAGTCTCTGTGGAAACCCCTGACACAAATCTTACTGATGAAAATGGTCACCTGGACATCAGCTGAATACCTTGGTGATGGACATCCAACCCTCTGTGAGACAGCCTATTTCATAATTACAGTTTTCATGGGCTAACTCAACTTCCTTAAATCTGCCTTCATGCAACTTCTGTCAGCCCCTTCTTTCCATGTAAAGGAAACAAAGCAAATAACATGGTGGAGGGTCCCTGTCCTTTGAGCTGGCCTGGGAACAAAGCTGGGGGTTACATGTGAGTGATCATCCCTGGGTCAGCCACAGTCAAAACAGGAAATAAACCATTAACCTATTTTCAGTGATAATGGAATCAGAACAGTACTCTTGTTTTTGAAAGAGTAGAAATTTAATATGTCCTTCTGAATTAGAGTGTCTGATAGCGTGCTAAAAGTTCATGCTACCCTCGCTTAGGTCCCTCTTTGGTTAGCTGAGGGAGATATTTAGAATAAAACAAACAAGTCAGTTATTCCCAGTCCAGGCATATTGGCAACTCCTGCAGCTTCCAGTGGTTTGGCCTCAAAAGCATTGCTATGAAAAAAATAAATAAATAAAAAGATGAGGAAATGTTTGGGTATTGCTGGATTTTATTTGTGAGTGAAGATGTTCCCACTCATTGCCTTAGGTTCCTCTTACTTACTTATGTAATACTTAGAGATTGCCAAACACATAAATAAATAGATACTGGCCCAGAGTGGCCTTCGGTAAGACGCAGTGTGGTGAAGCAGTAAGAATGAGAGCTTTTCTGGCAGTTAAACACCCTGAGAACCTCTCTGGCACTTACTAACAAAAATGTGCTGAATCCCCACAAGCCTCATTCCCACACCTATAAGTAGATATAAGATGGCTTATGACACAGGGTCCTTGCTGTTTACTCAACCAATAATTGTTGAAAGCCAGGTTGTTTCAGACACATATTATTGATAGTTACTGAGGATAAAGTATTGAATGATATATATAATTGCAAATAAACATAATACTGCATAACACTCATACAGTACTTTCAAGGGCACCAGGCATTTGGCCAGGCACTTAAATCTCACAATTACTCCATAAGGAAGACATTTCAGCAAAGATAAAGATTGTACCTACAGTTACACATCCAGTAAACGATAGAGTCTACAATTTAGTATCAATAGAATGCCTTTCAAATTTATTTGCTATCCAATGCAGAATCAGAAATATCTTTTATATCATGACACAACACACCACACACACACACACACACACATGAATAGACACACAGATCACACTTACAATAAAAACAGGGTTAAACATTGTACAAAACAATTTTTATTTTTACAAAGTGTAATACACTCTTAAACTTTCTATTCTCTTTTGGTGTATTTGAATTTTATTAAAAGTGTCGGTCACTATTTACTAAACTGATTTTATGTGTACCTCCTTAATAGGTCATACAAGTACAGTTTAAGAATCACTGAATTTGTGGCAGGAATTTGGGAGGATGTTAAAGGAATTATTGCAAAATAACTGTAAGATTTGCAGTGTATATGAAAGACCTAAGGATGAGTGTGGGAAGTCACTGAAGGACAGATAACCTGGGACTGCGGGACAGTTAATTCTCCATTGAGTGAATCTTGATCGATGAGAAAAGGGAAGTGGAAAGAAACTTCTTTGGTAAATCCCTCCCCACACTCCACCAGCAGCACCACCACCACCACATTCTTCCTTCTGTAGACAACTTGAGGTCTGGTTTTTCCTTATAACTAGTTCAGTGATGTCCTTCCGGTGACCACACCTATATTGCATTGCTTCATTGCTTTTCTTATCTCACTTTTTTTCTTCTCACGCCTCCCCATATTTCCCTAGCACCTGACTCTCTTTGTAGGAAATCTGGGTTAAGTTATTTGCCATTGGAAGTTGTTGCAGGTTGTTATTCCCAGATATAAGCCAGTTCCCACAGAGTGCACTGATTGACGGGCAGGCTATGTCTCCTCAGCCAAGTCTCTGATAACTTTACCGAGGCTGATTTATCTACAAGTGCTGCTGGATGTCAAACCAGCAAGAAGAGATGACTAATGGTGAGCTCTGCCTATAGCAGCATTCCTTGGGGAATCCAGCCACACACTTGACACCCAGGTGCCTTCCACCTTGAAGGAGCAATGGTTGCTTATCTAAATTATTTTGGAGAAGTGTTCTATGCCAAGGGTTCTCACCTGCTGAGGAAGCTGCTCTCTCACTTTGTGGGAAACATAAATGAATAACATAGACCAAAGAAGGATCAGAGAACATCAATAGTCTAATACATGTGGAAGAAAAATATGAAATGTGTAGCTGGTGAAATGTTCAAATTTTCAAAAAATATATAATTCCTTATTTTATAAATAATGCAACAGAAATTCATTGAACAAAACTAAAATTTACTAAATTGTTTAGGAAAATGCTAAAAAATAATAGTATAAAAAACATCAAAATGCTACATACATGAATATCAAAAACTGTGCTGACTTTTAGTATGTATTTATGTTGGAAAGGCCAATGATATCGTTATCAAGCAAAAAAGATGTGCCACTGTTATTTCCCACTTCCCAGGATACCCACGCCCAATATAACTCATCCATTTTCAGTCCAACTAGGTCTCTAAACCTCCCAAAACACAGATTTCTATGAAAGTCCCATCAAATGGTGGGAGAAATGGAAGAATGAATTAAAGATTTTCCACCTGCTTCCTAAGGTTTTTTAAAATCCAATTCCTCATTCATTTTGATGCGGAGTCAATTCTTTTAATGCTTGGAACTGCATTAGTTTATGTGGCTTACTTATTCAGGAAAGCACATCTAATTAGGTGTCTTCTTCAGGAAATACACAAAATGTATACTTTTTTTTGCCTTGTAGACATAGCTCTAATGTAATTCCTTCTCATTTTATTATTGTAGCATTTTACCATTTCCTTTCAGCAGAAAATGACAGTATACTTTTAAAATAACTTTTATGTGTTAAAAGGATTTGGGTTGCCTTGCATGACTGAGATAATTTAAAAGTAGAAAGAAATAAATATATTTGTAAATGTAATGTGTTAAAAGCCATCTTTGGATCACAGACTAAAAGGCCCCGATTCTTATCACACACATTCTTTTTTCTTTCATTTCCAAGGTGATGCATTTCCATCTTGATGGCAGGTTCCATCAAGTTTAGAAATGAGGATCCATGGAGCAACTGGCTCTAAATAGTCATGGCAATAACCCTGGGTCCTCCTCACTCTGCAGAGGATGTGGTGGGTGCATTAGAACAGTAGCTTCAAAGTCTTATGCATGTCTAAGGCATTCCCTACGTTCCTCTGATGGGAAGCGGCAAGAGGAGGAGGTCAGATAAGCAAACAACCTTCAACTACACTTTAACTTATTTAAATCATCACACAGGGGACATGGTGTGACCAAGCATATCTTTTTACCACTGAGTCCAGAGAGATGAAGGCATTGCCCAAGCCTGAACAAATAGTCAAGTAGCCAGGATGGTGTCTAGGTTTGCTTAACTCCAGTGCCCATGATCTTCCACTGCTCATCCTTCTCTCCTGAGTTGCAGGAATCCACTTCTGCCACCTCCCACTGTCATTGCCACAGCCTCTACATTGCCCCAAAGGAGATCACACACAGTTTTTCATCACTTGAGCTGTTCTCTTGCAGCTCTCCAGCTTGGGTCATCTCTTCTTGGGCACACACATTGTCATTTTAATTTTTTCATCTTTTTCCATCCTACCCAGTTTTCTCAGGATATCTCCACTCTCTCCTTTCTTTCTATTTTCTATTCTTTCTCTACGCCCCCCCCCCCACTCTTTCTTTATAATACCACCTTACCAAGAATGTATTATTTTTGTCATTAAAGACATGGTGGAAAAGTGTTCTTAAATTTAAAATAGTAATGTCAAATCCAAATAATTAAACAATTAATGCTGGCTTACATATAAAGAGACTATTCATTGTCCAATATGTAGTGATTTTTATTGTCTTACTTGGACACTAAGTTCCCTGTTTTTTTTTCTAATTCAGATTATAAAACTAGACACACCATTCCAAGGAGATGAGTTATGATCATTTTAGTGGTTGTGGAATATATGCTGACCTTGGCGTTCTCTAAATCACATGAAGTGAACTGAGTGATTATAATGGGCCACACAGCTATATTCAGGTGACCTATAACAGGCTGTTAAAAATCTCATATGATAGCTGTTATAAGATCAATTGCTTGGTCTTTCAAATTTCAAACTTCTATGACATTCACAAATCATATTATTTAAAGACAAAGGGTCAGAGGTATATTTCATGTCTGATTTAGGTTGTCATGAAATGCACATGCACATATAGACCCCAGAGTAATTCTACCCCAAGACTCACTTGTGCGTTTCTGAAAAGGTCTCCAATAAAATCAACCATAGAACTATCTGGAAAAGCCATGATAAACCTGTACCTTTTATTAAAGAATGAGTGGGGGAAGATAATTCCTGGGTATGGCTCATCTTCCAGGAAAGCATCATGAGTGGACAGTCATAGATAATTATGCCAATTTATTATATGTTTACATTCTGCTTAAGAATCTGAAGGCAGCATGGGCTCCTGGGTGCACTCTGGATGGAATGGTTTGCTCCTCTGGGTTAGCTGATGCCTGAGGTTTCTGGGAAAAGGATATTCTCCCATTCAGTTCTCTAAACCAGGTGCCCGAGGCTCTCAAGAAGCAAACCTCTGGAAAGAAGAGGGTCCCTCTATTCAGGACTCTGTGATTCAGGACACTGACTTTACTGAATTAAGGAAGGAGGAACAGCATAAGAAAGAATGAGAATAGATAAAAAAGTGAGAGATAAATCTACAGAACTTGAAGTCAAATTACTTGAGCTGTGCACTTCTTAGAGAGACCTACAACTTCATTTTTTTAAATTACAATTTTTTAAATTGATTTCAGAGAAGAAATGAGAGGAAGAGAGATAGAAACATCAATGATGAGAGAGAATCATTGATTAGCTACCTCTTGCATGCCCCACATTGAGGATTGAGCCTAAAACCCAGGCATGTGCCCGGGCCGGGAATCCAACTGTGACTTCCTGATATATAGGTTGATTGACTATGCTGGCTGGTCTGACTTCATTATTTGAATATATCCATACTTTAGGCTATTACCTAGATCAATTAAATTAAACATTTACTCCCATATAGGTTTATTAAATAAATTTTGAATATGATAAAAGCTTTATTACTGAGAATTGTTACTTTTTCATGTATTAGCATCATATCTATTACATTTCCTCCATTTATTTTGGTATCTATAAGTAAAAAAAAATACTTACATTTTTACTTTTAGATGTCATAAATTACATGGAGTGGTTTTACTATTATTTTCCTACCTATCCAATTTATCAATGTTTTATTTTTATGTCAAATACTTTTGTCACCTCAAAATCGTTGCCTACATCAAAGCGTTAAAGGTATCTTCCCATAATTTCTTCTAGCAGCTCCATAGTTTTTAACTTTTACACTTGGGCCTCAGATCAATTTTAAACTAAATTTAGTGTTACTTATCATATGTTATTGATAAAATTAATCTTTTAATATTAAAAAATATCCTTTATTATCACTGGTAGTACTCCTAATCTCAATATTGAAAATGATTACACCAACTTCTTTTTTTTCCCCTTACTTTTGCATGGTGTGTATTTTTCCATCCTTATTCATTTCTTCATCTTTATTTTTTTTAATATATTTTATTGATATTTTACAGAGAGGAGGAAGGGAGAGAGATAGAGAGCTAGAAACGTCGATGAGAGAGAAACATCGACCAGCTGCCTCCTGCACACCCCCTACTGGGGATGTGCCCGCAACCAATGTACATGTCCTTGACCAGAATCGAACCTGGGACCTTTCAGTCTGCAGACAGACGCTCTACCACTGAGCCAAACCGGTTTCGGCTCATTTCTTCATCTTTAAAGGATGTTTTTCTTCAGCATATAGTTGCATCTTGCTTTTTTATATGATCTCCCAATCTACCCTTTTAATTGGAGTATTTATATTGAAGGCAATTATTGATACAGTTGGATATAGTTCTACAGCTTTGCAATTTATTTTCTTTTTTGTCTCATCTGGTTTTTATTCTTATGTTCCTCACTTCTATCACTATTAGAATTAGTCTACTGCAAATAATATTCCAGTCCAATACTTCTATTGGCTTTTTACTTTATCACCTTAATTTTTAATGGTTATTGTAAGAATTAAAATATGCAATGGTGATTTACCAATGCCTATTTAAACCTAATAAGTATTACTTCAGATAGACTATAGAATCAAGTTATAATTTAACCTACCCACTTATATTTTGCTACTGTCGTGATTTTACTTACCTATTTTTTCTTTTGTTATAAATTTTATAAAATATATGCTATAAACTCCATATTTTAATATAAATACTTTGCTTTAAATATTTAATTTTTTTTAGATAACTAAAATCTGCATTTCCATCTGATGTGATTTTCCTTCAGATAGAAAAAACTTTCATTATCATTTATTATAGTGAAGTTCTGCTGGCAATGAAATTTTTAGACTTTGCCTTAAAAGTCTGTATTTCAAGTTATATTTTGCTTTATGTAGAATTCTCAGTTAACATGTGTATATTTTCTCCACTTTAAAATCTTTAAAGACACATCTTACTATCCTATTGTATTATCTTCTGACTTCCACTGTTTCTCATGAGAAGTCAGCCATAATTCATGCTTTCCCTGGATGTGTGTGTGTGTGTGTGTGTGTGTGTGTGTGTGTGTGTGTGTTCCCGCATGCACATGTGTGAATATATTCAGAGTTGTTTGTTATTATCTGCAAAGGGTTGTTCCAATATAGCCATTCTTCCTTTGCAGAATTCAGAAAGTTTAGACTACTATTTTAAAATATAATTCAAGATACTGTCAAAGAATCTTTATAATTTCTCAAATTCATCTACAAAATACTGTATATTAAGCAGATAATACTAACAGATTTAAGTATAATTTTAAAGTAAAAACATTTTTAAAAATCATCAATATAGATAGGTCCAGTTATAATGCCAATAATTTAGTAGGAGATTGTTTTTATTAACCCTAGGGTAAAGTTGGTGTCAGGCTCTTCAGTTAAAGATTGGTGACTGCATTACACTCAATCTGCTCTCTCTCCTCATAGCCGGGAGGAATGGGTCTGGGGGGAAGCTCAAAGCACTTACAGGGAAACAAAGAAGAGACATTTCTTCCTAGCTGAGTGCCAGAGGACCAAACATGTGACTGTGCTGTGCCCAGGGAAGCATTACTTTTCCAGGTTAAGCGCTGCCAGTAGGGCTGCACATAGCAAACCATGCAGCATAGCATGATGGTTTTGATTCCCAAGTCCTGCAATAGGTACCATCCTCACTGTGGTCTTAGTTTCTCAGTGCCATTTAAAAAATGTAGACTTGCCCTGACTGGTTTGGCTCGGTGGATAGAGGTCGGCCTGCAGACTGAAGAGTCCTAGATTTGATTCCAGTCAGGAACATGTACCTTGGTTGAGGGCATATTCCCAGTAGGGGGTGTGCAGGAGGCAGCTGATCGATGTTTCTCTCTCATCGATGTTTCTGGCTCTCTATCCCTCTCCCTTCCTCTCTGTAAAAAGAAAATTTTTTTAAATGTAGTCTTAAAGACTAAATATACACTTCTGGTAATTAAGTCTAGATTTCTCGTATGCTCATCAATCATTTAAAATTAGCTATATTTTAATTATTTTTATTTTCCGTTTCCCGCTAACTATTGGATAATTGAAACTGATATCCCATCCATTTCCCAAATAGTTAGAATTAACTTTTTAATTAAGCACTATTTAAAATAGAGCAATCAGAGGACTGCCACTAATTCAATAATCCTTCTTAGGAAGTGGCTAGTTTTTCAATCATTCATCAAACAATTACAAAACAGAAAAGCTTCCAGCTGGTTAAAGAAACAGGGCAACTCAAATAACTACAGGACTACATATGCTTTTCAGTAAATAATAATAATAAAAAATAAAATAAGATCATGACTATGGGTTTTTTTCTTGATCTGAACAGCTTAAGCTGGGGGTTTTCTTTCCCAGAAGTCTTATAGTAGAAAGTGTGAGAATTTATTTATGAACCTGGCCCATTGATCAAAAAGAAGATAAACAAGCACAAGTAATCATCCTTTAAATGTTGGATTAAAAAAATGTTAAACATCCCTAGAGTTTATTCATTCCTCAATCACTAAGTTAAAATATTGGGTAGAGCCAGTACTAGCTCCTGCTTTGGGTTGTTTCAATGTATTTGATAAGAATTTCACATGGCTGTTCTGTGTTTCTCCCTGAAAATCTCTATGTTAATTGTTTTTTTAGTACCCAAGGCCCATTCTTAAACTCCGGGTCCTGAAACAAGTCTATGTACCAGACTAACTACAAAAATTATTTTATAAATTGGATTTTGCACTTTTGATTAGCTGCAATTCACTGAAAGACTGAATAGACCCCAAAGAAGGAAAGTGGTGAATATTGTTTGGGTCAAGAATAGTTTACTCATAGGAAGAATCCAAATAAAAGAAGACATCTATTGGGTAATGTGTGAGTCATTGCAATAATCTGGTTTTGTTAGGTGTTCACATTGTGATTCCTAATGTCACACTTCACAATTCCTTTATCTCTTAAGTTTCCTGCAAAATACCATTGAAAGAGGCTAACAAGGCTAGTGAATATTTTTCTGTACCATCAATATTGAAAGTTAGCAAAAGGGACCTATAACTTAGATTTATAAAATTTTGTCCAGAACAGACATAACTGTATTCATTGTTTGCAAATTTAAAAAGATTAAATATAACTACATATTTTTGTCTCTATATAGAAAAGCATATTCATTACTGCAACTGGATAGGTATTATAATTGCAAACTTAGATCTTAAGAAAAGTGGCTGCATGATGCTCTAATGAGACTGTATAAAGCAAATTGAATCAACATTGATCAACCTCCATGCCTGACACCCACTTTCTATATTTTCATCCAAATAGTTTCATATTAATATCATTAACATTTCTAAGTATTTTTTTAGATGAACTTTCCATTTGTTGGCTCTCTGGAAGAATACATTTAGACGTGAAGAGTAACTCTACCCCAGCAGGGAAGACAAATACTTTTTTTTTTTAATGTGTTAGTTATCAGACTGTAATGTAATAATGAGGATCTAGGTTTAAGATTGCCTTTTTATTCCTTTAGCCTGCTGAGCGTGAAAATGTCTCCAACGTTTCCCAGTAACAATGTAAATATAGCTTGCCTAGATAGAGTTGGCACATTAACCGTATCTGGCCATTTGGAGGTTATTTAATCTAAGGCAATTGGCCCCATGAACTCAGCAACCTCCCCCCAGCTCTTTCCCAGGCAGCACCTGACTCAGAGCGGGGAGCTGAGGACCTGCATGCAGCTCAGGGGGCTCCTGAGCAAGACAAAGCAGATTTTATTGCCTTGGGCAGGACCTTTCAATCTCCATTCGAAAGATTATTTATTACCATGACAGCATTTTCCTTATCGAGCTTTACATTGAAATGTAGTCACTATATATATATATATATATATATATATATATATATATTCAAACGTGCTATGAAAAACAACACTGTGTTTAGAAATCCTTGTCTATATTGATAGAAATTATCGTGCTTTTATAAAAACAGACTACAAAATAAGCCTGGATGCTTGTCTTTTTAGGATTTGAAAACATGGTGAGATTTTTTTTTAGGAATGTGAATATAGTGCCAATAGAAAACATGTATATACATAGAACCTCCTCAGGACCTGAACAGTGTTCCTATCAAATGAAGTTCTGATTAAAATAATGTACGGACATTATTTGTCAATTGTGCTCCTTTTTTTTTTTTTTTTTAAAGGATGACATTGCCATATATCTTCAGCCACACAGTCATTCATTCATTGAGCACACATTTGTTAAGCAGTTACTATGGGTTTTGCAAATTTCAGGAATGGAGATATATAACAGTGAAAAAAATCAAAACAAAAATCACCTCCCCTTAATGAGTTTACCTTCTAATGAGGGAAGACAGACCAGCATAACACAGAAAGAAAGTTGTACCTGTCCACTGAAACATTCTCCTTGCATTTACTAGTATCTATAAGGAAATAGAACTTGCTCTCAAATGCTCACATACAACCTAACAATTTTCTTTTTCGGGTGGGGATATAATTTCCTCCCTCATGTCTAGAAATGTTGAATAAAATCCATCCCTTTCCCCAGCCCAGGGTAATATTAACATGTTGGAAAGTTGCTTAAACTAATCGGTCTATTCTTCTTACTTTACAGATAAATAAACTGCAGCTCAGTGGTCTTTATGACTTCTGGGAAAATTCACAGTTGGTATCAGAGCTAAGGCAAAAGTCCAGCACTTTAAGAAAGTTATTATAGTTAATAACTTATTCTAACAGTATGGAATAATACAAGAGCAAGTTTTATTTATTTTCAAATTCCAATATAAAAATCATGACTCAACCAGCAGTAGAGAAGCTTAAAATCTTAAGCTAAGTTATCTGAATTGAATGAATTCAGAATTAGGTAAGAAAGTTGATGAAGTATGCCTCAGCTTTGCTTTTCAGAGAGACTATTTCTTTTCCTCAAAGTAGATTGTTTATCAGTTTCGCCGTGTAATTAATCTATTCTTTCATTAACTAGTTGAAGAGACACCTAAAAGGATATAAAAATAAAAGTCACAGTATCTGAATGATCCACGTAAGCTTGCTCAGTAGGCACCCTCTTCCTGTGCCTCCCTTAGCAACAGCTCCGGAGCACACACCTCTGCTCCATGAGTCATTGCTTTCAGATCCCCTTCTCTGAGCAAGAGCATGGAAATCAATATTTCTCACAAGTTTGCAGGCGTGCTGGAGACTGATTAGTCATTAACCTCCCCTCCCTTCTCCCTGTGCTCACAGAAGGAATTCCAGAGTCTCAGTGGGTTTTGAAAAAAAAGTACTAGTTTACAAGTTTTGGAATGGCAGCAGGGTTCCAAAACACTTGTACCATCTTCTCACATGTTCAGGACTCTATATCCCAATAAGTCACCTGAACTCAGAGCTTAAAGATGATTCTATGAAATATGTATTTCAATTTTGCCACTCAAGAAATAATTTATCAAATCAGTCGAGCAAGTAGGATCTTTCAAAGACACATCGAGATCATCCCACACTGGATGGGAAAGAAAATGAAGATGTTAATGTTATGTTCACTTTTTTGTGTGTGTGTGTTCTAAAAATTGAACTGCAAAAGAGCTCCTCAAGTGAGCTCAAAGAGTTAATGAGACTTCTTGGAGCCATAAGCTGACTATGGTTGTGTGTTTTTTGTATCCACAGAGTCTGGTACAATAAAAATGTAAATGTTATCTGAGTACACAAGACATATTTCATGGTGATAATGAATCTGTTGACATACTGTTCATACTTTATTATATACATTTCGGTGATGTATCTGCCAGAGAGGAAAACGAATACACAGGGAAATACTCTGTGCTCAACCCTTACAATACGCTTGGGGCTGGCACATGTCCTTGGCACAGTTTGCCCACCTGCCTTTACTTAAAGCACTGTGACATTGGGAGGAGCATAACAGCTCCCTTATTGACCAAGCTAATCTAACTGGATTTGGAATAGGAACTAGAAGATGAGTCCTTTTAAAGCACACAACACTGATTCAAAAACCTGTCCTGCAACATAATCATTTATGGGATTTATCATCTTTCATGTGTGACCCAGTGTGTGTGAAAGATGACCAGATTGGGAGGGTCCCTGCCTGCTTGTCCTCAAGCCTACATCCCGGAGGTTCTGAACGCAGCAGGCAGAGATGGGAGGACTGTTTAGTGTCACCAGCTGGCAGGACCGGCTCTCTAATTTGCAGGGCCCAGGGCAAAATGAAAATGTGTGACTTCCTGGTAAAAAAATTACCAGGAGTTTCTGGATGGGAACAGCAGACCCTTAAACCAAGTATGGAGCCCTGTGCAGCAGCACAAGTCACACACCCAAGTCTAAACTTGCCTGCCTGCGGGGTTTCCAGGATGAAGGGCTGCCCTCTAGTGTTGAAGGGGAAAAAATGAAGTCTTTATCCCAATGCTTTTTTTTTTTTTTTTTTTTTTTTTTTTTTTTTTTTTTTTTTTTTTTTTTTTTTCCTCTCCCTTGGGCCCAGTTAGAGCTTTCACAGTTGGCGTCTTTGTGCATTTTGTCACAAATAAGTTGATATGGAATACATTTATGGGAACTCCTTTGCTTTCCATGCCTTACCATTGGCATAGCATCCTGCTACCCCAAAGACATAGAAATGAAGTAGACGGCACCTTGGGGGTCCCTTTAGTTGCAGGGGTCTGTATTTCTCACTCCTGGCTTTGTAACAAAGGACATTATTTTCATTCTACCTCATGCTGCTTCTGGGTTATTACTTTTTTCTTTCGTATAAAAACTTTTTTTTGGTATTTTAAATGCAATTAATGCAATTGATGCAATTACTTAAAACACACTGATAGAATAATTCCAATGATGGTGCTGATTCACATTTTATTTTGTATTAAACATAATGTAACAATAGAGGTCCCTATAAAAACAAGCACTAGAGCTAAAACCAACAACCGACAAAACCTTAAGGAAGCCTGACATATCCTTGATTTTTATATTATATTCCTTCCATGATTGTTTTTCTATGATGGTGAGATTTACATTGTTGGAGGAAGATGGGGATGAATGTTGATTTTTGTTTGTTTTGTTTTTTTGTAGGATTCTTTTTCAAAGCGGTAATTTGGAAATTCTTACGGGGGTCCCAGGATAGGTACTCCCCCCCTCAACATCTGGCACATGATAGTAAAAAATATTTGTTGAATGAACTAATGAAAGAATAGGTAATAAAAATGTCATAAGGGTTAAATTCTCTCTGTTCTGAGTCTAAATATAGATTGCCCCTGCATTTACAAAATTCTCTATAAGTCTTACAACAACCCCTTTAATACATGGTGCATATACATATGGTATAGATACTGGTTGTTAAAAATACCCACTTTTCCCATTAGAACAAAATAGAAAATAATTAATTAAACCTTTACTTTCCCCTCACAAGTCTTTCAGTTCTTTTTTTCCCCCCAGGCACCTTAATTACAGATTATTTACTTTTCTTCCTTCTTGATTAGGAGAAAGCAGACATTTATCAATACAAGGGGTGAAGAAGCAGCAAGAATTGGAGAGAAGAAAAAGAAGTATATTGCTCCAACAGGAAAGGACTGGAAATGTTCAGTTCTGCCCAAACTATGGACTCTGAGAAGAAAGATTCACTTCATGTGCACCAGGAGAATGAATTTGTCCAGGTAGCCCACCCAGGACTCAAATGTTATGGATAATAAAAGTAGTAGCCATTTGTTAACAGGGTTTCGCCCACACTCCAGGAAAGAACTTCAGGCTGAATTCCTGACTTCTGCATCATTCCCTGATCATTTACCCTCACTGAAAACTATTATAAAGGGCTTTCTGGTTTCCTTTTTGGACCAATAGACTAAGACCTGCCTGTCCAATCAGAACTGCCCCATAACAACCAAATATAATGCTGACCAGTCAGGACTGGGACAGTCGGACCAATCAGAAGTACAGATTTAGATGCCTCATTTCATAAAATGGACCTAATTGGAAACATGGGCCAGCAGAAGCCAGCTCCACCTCTGTCTGGGGGAACACAATTTAGGTTGCTGCCTGAATCTGAGCCTCCTGGATTGGATCTCCATTTCCTCAAATAAGCAGGTTTTTAATATTCTTTTTATTTCAGTCTAAAATTAATGTTGGTTTACCAAGCCCAGAACGACCTTGGGCAGAGCTGAAGAAATAAAGAAAACCCACACTAAAGAAGCTATGGCCAACTTCCCACTCAACTGTGTCTCCTTAGGTGAGATTAGGTTCTGGAAGTTTCTAAGTGTGATTTGTCTTTGCAGCTTGCTCTCAGAACCACTAACCTCCTAGAATCCCCTGGCCCAAAAGAAAGAACTGAGCCCAGTGGGTGCGTTTAGACCAGCAGGAAAGGCTGAGATTAGATGACTTGGCTACAGTTGACAGTCTGGGATGGTGTAAAAGGAGAGGCAGGCAAGGGGTGTGGGGGAGCTTCGGACAACCTAGCAGATCAGTTTCATTCTACTGCTAGACTGGTTGGGGGTGGGAACATGGGCTGTGGGAGGCATTCGGGGACCTTCTGCCATCCATTTCCTCCTCCCATTTCGCCTTCTCTCCAGGTCTTGGGCAGGAGGGAAGGTCCTGGACGAGGTGGGGCAGGACCCTGGCCAAGGATCAGGTGTCTGGGCACGCCCCTGAGCCCAGCCCTCTTCTGTTTCCGCCCTACTGTCCCTCACCTCCATGGGTGTGCCTTTCTCTGGTCATAACCCCTGGGCAGAACAGACATTGACTGCTGCTAAAAATACCCCCCTGGAAGCTCGCAGTCTCCTCTCCCCGAGTGGCCGGGTACTGTCCATGGGCACACAGCTACCCAGATCAGATATCCCTGCTCAGCGAGAATGACAGGACAGCCTGGGCGGGCAACGGAACAGCTCTGGAACAGGCGGCAATAGGCAGGCTAGCACTCAGAGTCCTGAGCCCTGGGGGTCTCCAGGGGGCGACCACAGGGGTCTAGGAACTCCCCCTGGGCTGTTTGCTGGTGGCAGGAAAGGGGAGGGTCGCTGTGCCTTGGATTCCTTAGGCTTTGGGAGGAGGCGAAATTGGCGGGTCTTTGGGTCAGACAACACTGGAGTATGAAGCATCCTCCAGAAGGATGGGCTCTTTAGGAAGAGTAGCGGTGAGATCCCTGTCACCCCACGCTAGGGCCAGTGATCTCCATCCCAGGGGTGTGCAGAGGGGATGCTTCCCCCCTCTCCCCCGCCAGCTCCAGTTTCGTCTTGGGCGCCTCCCACCTAGTGGTGAGGAGGAGGGAACCCCAGAGCCCGCCGCCCTGAACCCCGCCACACTCCGAGCCCTTCCCGCCCCTCAGAAAGGGTTCCATGGGGCGTGGCGGCCAGACAGCTCACCCTGCCCCTCCCACACAGAAAACCCTGGCCCACTGGGCACCTCCAAAGTGAAAAGTGCAGGACGCAAGTGTGGCTGCTTCATCTCCGCCCCACACCTCCTGCACCCCATCACCTCCACCTGTCTACCCCATTGCGCATTCGGGGCCTGTCCTTCTAGGACTCCGGGGGTCCCAGCCCTTTCCTGCCCCGCAGGAAAGCCCCCCTGCCCTCCGTGGTAGCGTGGGAAGCCCACCGCATGGTGTTGAGATAGAAGAGGTGGGTGGGAAACTCCTACCCACTGGGGGAGGGGGGGCAGGGTAGTAGAACCCCTCTTCCATGCCCCCAGATAGTGACAAGGAAGGAGTCCCACGTTCCTCGGAGTAGGAGCTACTCTAGGATGGGAGGTTCTCCTCCCCGATGGTGGGGACGGCTGGGAGCCCCTTTCCACCCCCTGCAGCCCGCCCAGAGGCTGGAGGCACCAGAGGGTGGGATACTCCGCTCCGTGCGCTGGGAGCTGGTGCAGAGGAAGGAGGCCAGGCGCCCCCGCAAGGCTCTGAGCGCAGAGGGAAGTGGCGGGGAGGGGCAGGCAGGGAGAGGGAACCCCCGGGCTGAGCTCTGAGGTAGCGGAGAGGAGGTGGACCGAGCTGTGGCTGAGTGTGGGAGGGCGGAAGGAGGGGACACCCGGGTGGGGCGCGGCCGGTGCCAACCTCCTCCCCCGCTCCTCCTCGCACTCCTCCCATCCGCCAGCCCCAGCCTCCCCCAGCGCACTGCCCGGCCGTCGGGGGGCAGCGGCGCGCAGAGGCCGGGCTGCGCCGCGCGGGGCGACGAGAGGCGGGCGGAGGGGCCCCGGTCGCACCCTCTCCCTCCCGCGCGGTGGCGGCAGCTGCCCCCGAGGCCGCCACCCGGCCCCCGCCTGCACCGCCAGCGCCCAGCCCGGGGCGCCGAGCGCCGCTCCCGCCGGGACCCCGGAGCGCAGCGCGGGGCGCGGGCAGCGGCGCGGCCAAGGCGGCGGCGCCGGAGCGGGAAGCGGGGGCAGCAGGCGGCGCACCCCGGCCGGGCTCCCTGGATCTGGATCGGCGCCCCGCGAGCCGCCCCGATGTGGCAGGAGGCGATGCGGCGCCGCCGCTACCTGCGGGACCGCGCCGAGGCGGTGGCGGCGGCGGCCGCGGGTGGCGGCGGCGACGGCGACGGGCTGCAGCGGTCCCGGGACTGGCTGTACGAGTCCTACTACTGCATGAGCCAGCAGCACCCGCTCATCGTCTTCCTGCTGCTCATCGTCATGGGCGCCTGTGTCGCCCTGCTGGCCGTCTTCTTCGCGCTGCGGCTGGTGAGTGAGTGGCTTCCCGGGGACCTGCCCCGCGCCTCCCCGGTCCCCGGAGGAGAGGGACCCAGCCCGCCCAGCGGCCCTTCTCTCTCAGCTCCCTGCCCCTCCTGCCAGCTCGAGGCTGGCCTGGCTCTGGCCAGGGCTGCAGGCACCAGAAAAGTTTCCTTGGACGGTTCTGCCCAAAATAAAGTTGCCGGGGTGTCCGCCAGGTGGACCGCGGGGCGCGAGTGTCCCCTCCCTGCGAACTCGCGGGCAAACTCCGCCGCACTCCGCGCCCAGGCTGCCACCCGCCACCTCCGCTCCATGCGTCCCTATCCCAATGGACCCGCGACTTCCGCGGCCGCTGCCTGCCTCCTGAGCTGGTGTTTCCGTTTGAATAGGTGTCATTTAACTTGGCAAAAAGCCTGCCTCGAGACAGTGGTTAATAAGGAGGAAAGTGAGGTTAAAAAAAAAAGTATATCATCGTACATCTTTGCCTTTAAGTCTGTATGTCTTTAGTCCCATATTCAGAAAGGGATGGGGTGTTGACCGGTTGTGACTCTGCATCCTCTGAGCCTAGAAGTATCGGGCGAGATCCTTGCCCCTTTCTAGAGCGGGAGGTAGTTCACTGTGTGCACTGGCGCTCCCTAAAGTGGATCTCATTAGCAAGAGCCCTGTGCGGCCCAACGGCTGATGTCAATCTCGCCAATTTGTGTTTTTCAAAGCAGAAAGCTTTGGCTCACTCCCGTGAGCAGTGAGGGAAAATCTGTAGATGGCAGTAAACTTCCTGCCACGGATCCTTCCGTGTGTGTGTGTTCTAACTTTTGCACCTCCTGGGATGTGTGTGTGTGCTAGGCATCGGTTACCCAGTGAGATACTTTGGGGGCAGTGAGTTGATTCTCGGGGGATGTCTTCAGCTCAGACTAGAAATATGCATCGCATTTGTGTCCACCGAGCAAAGAAGTGGATGTTTGTGCGTGTGGCACCCAGTGTGCAAAATAGCTGTCTTTGGTACTTGGCAGGTTGTTTCTGACATCCTGAGCCAGATGGTGCTCAAATGTTATGCACTAGAAAACTTGCCATCATAGGGTTCTTTCAAAACTAGAGGTTCTCTCTCCCCCTCCTCCCCCCATACTGGTGAAGGGATGCTGTCTTCTGCTGGAATCCAGGGAGGTCAAAATTAAAAACAGTGTAGGAGAGAGCATGATGCCCCATATCACAACTGGCTAGTACGCGTAAAGCAAGGAGCAGGGAGCGCCCTTTGATTCAGTGTCCTGGGTGTGGGTTCAGGCCAGGTCTCAAACCCCTGTAACCAGGACAGCCTCCAGTGCTCCCCGGAGTGACATCATTACCTCTCTTCACCACTTTTAGGACCAAAAAGGACTTGGAGAGAGACTTCTGGTCAACCTCACTGGCAAGCAGCATTTCTAAAAGCATCTCCTTTTTGTTCCAGAACTTTCAGGGAAGAAAACACGTCAGTTTCCCTCTGGAAATCTGTTTTGCCAGGGCATAGCTGCCGTAATGTTGAAGCCGTAATGCAAAGCTGTTCTGGCTTGTTCTCCTCTAAGTGGAAAAGGAGGAGCAGGTGATGGCCTATTTATAGCAGCGTTAATATATTTAAAGACAACTGGGGAGTTCATACTTCCCCTACACACACGGATTTTTTGTCTGTTTGTTTTGCTCTGACATACATAGATCTTTAATTTATTTGACCTCCTTCGTGTATATGTTCCTGAATGGGTCAGTCAGAGATTCAGTGGAGTCAAGCTGAAAGCACCCTTCTCTGACCTCTTGATCTTTGTATTTGTGGTTCTTTACATGGTTCCATTATGTTCCATTTCAAGTGGTGCAAATGCTTCAGTGGTCTCCTTTTGCAAAGTTTAAACAGGCGATTTTACTTTTCCATGATCAGTCAGTTATTTTCACACGTTCCTGCCATTCAGCTAAATCATTTTAAGCACAAAATGGGCACTTCCCATGGCATGGGTGTAGTCCAGGCTCAGGTCCAGATGGATCCCGTTCTTTTTTTTCTTAATATATTTTATTGATTTTTTTACAGAGAGGAAGGGAGAGGGATAGAGAGGTAGAAACATTGATCAGCTTCCTCCTACACACCTCCTACTGGGAATATTCCTGCAACCAAGGTACATGCCCTTGATGAGAATCAAACCTGGGACCCTTCAGTCAGTCGGCCAATGCTCTATCCACTGAGCCAAACCGATGAGGGCTGGATCCCATTCTTTTGCTGTACCTGGTCCATGGTCTGACTACTGTGTAAATCCTTCGAGGTGACAATCTGCACAGAAACATTCCAGATTTTGGGAGGATGGTAGGGAAGGCTAACTTCAGGTGGGAGCTTGGGCTGCACACCAAGGGGGAAGTGGGAAACCTTGGAGGAATGGACACATCCTCTGAAACTGTACCTCAGGAGGGATTGGGATAGTTCTGAGCTCCTAACAGTTTATTTCTCTTTTTGCTTTTAGTGATGTCATACACGGCAGTTCCTCTTTCCAAAAATATGTTCTTCATCCAGATAGTCAAAAATGGTTGGGACAGGACCATTGGAAGATGGGACGGTGTTAATATAGAGCCATGTTTGCATGGAGAGGGTTGAGTTAACTTTTGCAGGCTGATCAGATCCTGGCTTCTAAGAGATCTACTTCAGGAGATGGAAACAGCTGCTTGGGGCTGGCCCAGGTGTCCACCTTCCAGCACTGTACTAGAATAGCTAGGCAGTGATGTAATTCAGGAGCTCAGCAGATCTATTTTTGCTGCCTGAAATCTTGGACGGATTCCTTCTTTCCCATGAATCTGTCCGATTTTGATTTCCATTAGAATTTCCATCAGTTCTTGTAGTAGAAAAAGTCTGGCAGTATTATTGATGCACATCCATAGATCTGAGAACATTTGGATTGCAAAATGATCTTAGCGTCAATCCAGTACACAGTTATTTTATTGTCTTTGTACAAAGTGGTTGGAAATATCTACTAAAAAGAAAAAAGTAGGCATTGTCTTGATTTTGTATTTCTCTAACTGGCATTAACCTAGTTTCACTTAATTTCAATCTACGGTCAATCCATGATTCTGCATCATTAAGTTAATCCTCCAAGTATTTGTATTATACTGTAAAAATAAGTTCTGAATTGGAGCTTCACCATCTTGCTTAATTATTTGCTACATAAAAGGCTATTAAGTAGGTTTAACTCCATATTTGTTAAGAATTATCTAGACATGAAACAAAGTTAATAGAACCCATGATAGCATGTCTAGAATTTTAATATTCTGTTTAATAACATGAGGATATTTTCCATTGCTTATTATGGAATTTTTTAATGGTAGTACTGGATATGATGAGGAAAATAAACTTTGCCCCTCGCCTTGGAAAACTGGGAATTAGTATGACCAAACTGTAAGTAGACTAAGTCTTATGATGTCACTTCATTTTCTAGGGCTGATTTTCATTATGAAACGTAAGAAAATCCTTTCTCAGAATTAAATCCTCCCTCTTTTATTATGTCCCAAATCAGATAGCTTTTCTCAAAATTTGCCACTATTTGTTTGTTTATCAATAACAGTTGACTCTAGCCAGGTTTGTTTTGGCTAAAAGTTATAACTAGAAATAGTCAATATTTCAACTGGAATGGAAAAATTTTCATTCCCAATAAGTTTTAAGAGGTCAAATATTGCAATACAATATATTTCTGGGTGTGTTTTTTTTGTATGATTCTGAAAGCCATATGTGTATATACTTTTATGAAATATGTATGTACTTTGAATAAATGTGATTTTCACTGAGAATATTATCTGCTTTCTTCGCTTTTACTGTGACTTCATGTAAAATCTTTACAATGATAACCATAAGTACTTTTTATTTCAAATCAAATTTCCAGTATCTGGTGTTTTTCTAGAGGCTGATATATCAGAGTGTTTCTTCTGTCTATACAAAGAGAAAGAATCATAATTCTTCCCAAACCAACCAAACAACCCAAACACTGTAGAATGAACTTGGCTTTATTACTGCAAACAACATTTCAGTAGCCTCGGTTGAAGGATGCCAATGGGAAGAAGTCAGTCCTGCAACCCCTTTTTTGGAGGGTGGGACACTGGAGAAGGCAGGTAAATAATATGCCTGTCATCTCCTAAGGAGCAGGAGTTCATGCATACTTTCTATAGTCCCATAATTCTGGGGATGGAGGCAATAGTGCCTGTTCTTAGGGATTGGAGTAGAGCTAGCTAAGATACATCTTTTTTAGCATTTCTATACATTCAGGAAAATCTTAGGTGGCAGGTATTTGTAACCTACAACCAGTAATTCACTGGTATAAGAAAAGGAAAGAAAAACTGTCATTTTCTGCAGGAAAGGTGATTACAATTTAGAGGGCTAGCAAGAAAGGACTTTGGAAGCATCCTGTAGATATTGAAGTGCATACTTAAAGTACGTTTCTTTTTTCATTTAACAAAGGCAGACATTGTAATGGTTAAGAGTGTCTATCTGCGTGGCATTTTGGCTTTGTCCCTTTCTGTGATCTTGGAGAAATTGTTTAATCTCTGTATGCCCCAGTTGTCTTGTTTGTAAATGCAATGGTACCTGTCTTCTAATGTGATGGTCCAAATTAGTACACGTGAGGCACTTAGAATAATGCCTGACACAAAATATGTCCCCAGGAACTATGGTTCTTAGTGGGTCTTCTGTATCTGCATTTCCCCTATTGCTATGAACGAACACATAGCCCCCTAGTGTTAGGGCTGGAATGGCTCTCATCCTACAGATAAGGAAACTGAGACCAAAAGAGGTGAGCTCATTTCTTCAAGATCATGCCATGGTCACGGTGATGGTGATGGCACGGGGTGTAGCACCTTTGACTTTTCCTGGGTGAACTTTTCTAGAGCTCACTGCAGGTCTAGAATGCCCCTCTCTGGCCCTGGCACAAAAAGCAGTTTTCTTGTTGAAATTACATCCTCAACCTTCATTCTGTGTAAGGGAGTCATATGTCCATTTTCTCCTCTTGAATGTTTAAAGGATCTGGGTAGAGATGCTTCCTCCCAATGAACTCACTGATGTGGGGCATTAGTTGTTCTCGTTTTGCTGAATATTCCCAGTGTCTTCCCCGTTAAGCAGAGGATCCCTTTGCGGCTTTGCCTCTATTATCTGAGCAGTCCCTGGCATAAAGACTGCAGCATGTAAAAATCCATTGCAATTGAACTGTTTGTGCAACTCACAGATATTTTTAAATCAAACGTTCTATTTAGGAGATAACAACACAGTTAGAGCTGATCTACTGCTCCGTGAAAGGTGTTTATGGTTTTACTAATTGGTATGTTTGATCAGTAACTGTTGGCCAAAGTCAGGTATCTGTATACAACCTACTGGTACACTCATCCTTTCTGCAACCTGATATTGGCATGGGCACAAGATCAAGTTCTAGAGCTGACATAGTCCAGCCTTGGCTGAGCACTCTGTCTGCATTGGTTTATGCCTCTGACATCTGCAAAGCTTATGAACTATACGGAATCAACTACTACATTACTGTCATCTGATGTGCAGGGCAGTTTTGTAAATCTGTCTCGTCTCCTCCACTAATTGTTAGTTCTTCAGGGAAGAAGTATAGCACTCCCCATATTTAACACAGCACCAACCATTTCACAGGTGTTTAATTAACACTTGTAATTTATGGTTTAGGTATGTTTTCCCCAGCAGCTGCTTTTCCAGCATGTAGCCTACAGGTTAAGAGCATAAAACTTTGTTGACAGGCCTAGATCCAAGCCTCAATTTTGCCACTTAGTGTGTGTTCCTGACAATTAATGTATCTGCGATAGCTTCAGCTAAAATGAATATATCACTAGGATCAGGGAGCTCTGTTGGGAATTGAGATAGATCATGGGAGCGCTTAGCACAATGATGGACACCTACTGTACCCCCAAAATGCAGGTTATTCTTGTTATATTTGTACCTTGGGGTTTTCCCTGTCAGGGTCTCCTGTAGCTGTATTTCTCATTTAAACCTAGGCATGACAGAACAGGAGAAGTGTTTCTATTTATATGATATACATTGTGCATATAACTTTGAGGTTTTTTTAAAAAAGGGACCAGAAGCATAGATTGTTTGATTAAAAGTCACATTTTGACACAATTTAACATTCTCCAGAAGTAAAATTCTTGCAAAGTTGTCACTCATCTGAGCATTCATATTTTCCAATTTTGTTAGTTTTGATGTTATATAAGATATTTACCATGTGATTCATCAGTGTCAAACTAGAGAAGGGACACCCTCCTGGCAGTTTGGGTTTACACCACTAGATGCATTTGGGAGGAGAGAAAGGGTTGTTGAATTAGCTCCTGTGTTTGGTCCATTTGACCAAATTAAAACTTCCCTGGTGTTGCTTCAATGCCCCCTTTGTAAAAGGATATAATAAAAATCACAAGGAAGGGATCTGAGGAGAGATTCGAATGAAGCCTTCATTAGTTCAACTGATGCTGGCAATGTTACAAATAATTAATTTTGTAGCTTTGTTTTACTTGGGTTTACACTTTCATCCCCAGGAATCAGATGTGGGTGACAGAGTGATGGACACGGTAACCTGAAAAACCATTGGGAGCAGTGTTGCCAACCAGTTTTCTGACTTTGTCTAGGGTCCTAGAATGAATGATGATACCAATACAAAAGAGAAAGAGAATACAGACCTGGGCCATGACAATAAGGATGCATATGGCTAATTTTATCTTAGAATCAAATCAAGTTACTTAAAAAGACTTAGTTGCTGAAATGGGAATCTTCAACGATTATCACAATTAAATATTATATGAACAATGTATTGCATTTGATCATCAGACATAAAATATAATACCTTGTTTTTAAGTCATTGAAATTCCTGAGATTTCTCAAGGTGGTTATTGTTGTCTGAAAGAGTCAAGTCTCTGGTGTCACTGCCCTACAGAAGATAGTGCATCAACACTACTGAAAGGGGATCCCTGACTGCAGCATCTTAGAATTAGAACCTCTACCTATTTCTACCAACATCCTTTATTATCTACCAGACACGGTGAAGTTGAGATATTATATCTAGGGCCAGCCAGAGATCAAAGATGCTGGCTTCCATTCCTATGTGCTTATCCCCCAAGACCAATGAGGTATTAGTATGAGTGTGTGCTATTTTATTTATTTATTTATTTATTTATTTATTTATTTATTTATTTAACTTATTTAGAGCAGTGGTTCTCAACCTTTCTAATGCCGTGAACCTTTAATACAGTTCCTTATGTTGTGGTGACCTCCAACCATAAAAATATTTTTTTTGCTACTTCACAACTGTAATTTTGCTACTGTTTAATGAATCATAATGTAAATATCTGTGTTTTTCCAATGGTTTTAAGCAACCCTGCAAGCAACCCACAGATTGAGAACCGAACTGCTGCGACCCACAGGTTGAGAACTGCTGATGTAGAGCCTAAGACCATCGGAAAACACAGATATTTACGTTACAATTCATTAACAATAGCAAAATTACAGTTATGAAGTAGCAACAAAAATAATTTTATGGTTGGGGGTCACCACAACATGAGGAACTGTATTAAATGGTCACGACATTAGAAAGGTTGAGAACCACTGATTGGGGGGGGGGGAGAAGTTGTTCCATTTATTTATGTATTCATTAATTGCTTCTTGTATAATATGTACCCTGATGGGATTGAACTGATAACCTTGGCATATTAGAATGATGCTCTAATCAACTGAGCTACCCAGCCAAGACTGTATGTGTTTTAAATGTCCTGTATTATTTTTTACAGTTATATAAAAAAAATAGAGGGCAAATAATTAATATTTAAAGCTACTGGTGACCCATAATCTTTATAAAGGACACAAGATTTTACGCTAGTTTATTACTAGAACCAATAAAAAGCTATTGATGTTTAAAATTAAGAGACCAAAGAGATAGGGTGAATGCAAATGAAAGAGATAGTGAAGCAATGTTAACAGAGTTCAAACATGACAGATCTAATGTCAAATTCTTTCCTATCATTGACTTGCAGTTAATTTATACATACGTAATATTTGTTCCTCGGAATTGGACTTTTAGGTAAACAGAATGGAAGTTATCATTTTATTAATGTTGTTAATATTTGATTCTTGAGCATAATCCTCATTAATCTCTATCTGGCTCACATATATATTCACGCTGAAATAAACACTCATGAGACCAGTCCAGCCTAGAGTACTTCCAGTAATGTATTTCTACCTACACTCTGCACCATTCCCAAGCCCACCCTCAGAAGTCAGCTTCATATCGCACTTTCTGCTTATCATTCTCTTTTTTGTTCATTTTATCACACAATATATCATATATATATATATATATATATATATATACACACACACACACACACACACACACACACACACACACATCACATATGTATGCTATATATGTAGTGAGAGATAGTGATCAAGACCCATTTCCATAATTTTTCTTTTTTGGAGAATGAATTTTTACTGATCCCTTTTAGTTATTCCTTTTCCTCACCCCAAATTCCCACATATGAGTGGTTTGTTATGGACTATCTATTCTGTTTCATTGCTTAAGTTTTGTCTTCTTGTTGTTGTTTTTTCCCTTGATAAAATTGCACACTTGCACACATAGACACACAGATTATAATTACTAAAGCTTTATGATAAGTATTTACATTAATCAGGGCAAATAACATGCAACTCCTTTAAATGTTTCTTGATTATTCTTTTGTTCTTCCATATAAACTTTGCAATCACCCATGTCAGTCTCCACATAAAACCCACTCTATTGGGATCTTATTAGTATCTATATTGAATCTATTGATTCGTTGCTGAGAATTTATATTTTATATTAGAGGCCTGGTGCTTGAAAATTTATGCACTCGGGGATCTCTCAGCCCAGCCTGCATGCTCTCACAATCCGGGACCCCTAGGGTAGGGCCCACTCCCATTGTAGCATGGCTCTGGTTCCCCAGGCTTGCAGGCGGGGGGAGGAACCAAGATTCCCAGATCGCAGCATTGCTACAGTTCCTGGAGCCTGTGGGCTGTGGGTAGGGACCAAGAGGTCAATCCGATGGCAGCATGGCTCTAGTTCCCCAGAGGCTGCAGGCAGAGGGGAGGGATCCAGGGGCCAGTCTGATGGCAGCATGGCTCCATTCCCATAGCTCCCTCCTGCCACCATGCTGCGGGCAGCTGGGCCCCAGGACTGACTCCCGCCACCATGCCAGCTGGGACCCTACCCTGGTGTTTGGTCATCCATCCAGTCGTTTAGGCCATGATGATCCCTGGCTTTTTATATATTAGGATTGTTTCTCTATCCATGAGCGTAGGCTGTGGGAGGGTAGTGTTGTGCATTGGTTGCTGTTCCAAAGCCTCTTCTGCATCCTGGAGGTCATTCTCCCAGGTCCACCAGGTGTTGTCCACAGGCAGGCCTTGTAACTGAGTCTTCAGAAGGTCATTCCTGCCTTCAATCAAGGAAGCTGCTTTGGAGTGATGCAGAAAAGGGTAAAACCAGTGAATTCCAATGGTTGTTTGGACAGAAGCATTGTGGACAGGAAAGTTCAATTCAAGTGAGAACCAAGTGCTGTACCTTCCATCATGGAAGAGGTCAATTGTAATCAGCTTGCTAGAGATGGTTGCTGGTTCTCTAGAAGATGACACAGGCAAGAGGCTCTGAGTTATGGAGCTTTAATTGTCTCCTTGCAGGTGGCCCTAGTATGTTCTGCAGAACTAGCTGTAATCCAGAGCTGGATTTTTATTTCCTCAGGCCTAGGAAACTTCTACAAGGACTAAGTGCAAGTTTTTGAAAGAGGAGAGAGTGTAGCAGGAGAATAAACTATGTATCATTTGCTCACTCAACTTACTTGTGCCTTCAGACCTAACTGAGCCCTAATTATTTCATCCCATCTCCACTTGTGTATGGGATGCCTCCGTGCATACCCAGCTTTATTGCCTGGAGGGCTATACAACATTCTGTTAATGACTGACATCTCCGATGGCCTGGGGACTTGGCGGTCCATGTTCAATATTCAGTCCCTTCTGGGGTTTAGTAACAAGCCAGCTACTGTTTCTCAAATGGAGAATAATTATCTGCAGAATCACTAACAAGTCTTCACAAAGCACTGGTTTGAGTGAAAAAAGTGGAAGCAATCTGTGAAGACACACTGGCTAGTCACTCAAAGGTGGTTCAATAGAAAGGGCTTTGAGAATCTGTACTTCTGTGTAGTTACTACTTCTGAGCTTCTGCCATCAAGAGTGTGCTGGGCCTCTGTTCACCAGTGGCAGCATTTGGGTAGAAGAGCAGGATATGGGGCAAGGGCGAGTGAGGGCCAGCTGGAGCCTGCCTGGAGCTCTGTGCATGCTCATATCGGACTGTGAAGACCTCGGGTGAGCACAACACAAATTCCTCATCTGTTCAGCTCTAAAAGCCATACAGAAAAAGGGCTTCTGAGAAATGTAATTCCAAGCAAAATCAAATTGAGCATGGATAATTCAGCTCAACTTTAAAAATGACCAATTTCCCACCAAGATCCACTTTTTCTTCAAGTACATGACAAGTGTTGATATGTACTGTTTTAATTATATTTTTCAAATTTATGTAATGATTTATTTTTCGATCCAAAAGTTAGAGTTGCTCTTTTTTATCTAACAAATAAGTGGTGATTTTGATTTATGCTTTTGTTATATAAACTTCTAATTTAAAACCACCATGATCCAAGAACATGGGTCTCTATGATGCCTCTTCTAGAAAAATTTTTGCAAGTTTTCTGGTCCATAATTAAAAATATTTTATGTGCACTTGAGATGAATATTGTTTTTCCTTAGATTGGCTTGGAATTTTGTATTTGTCAATTCGGTCAAGCTTGTTAAATTATGACATTTAAATCTTCATTATTTGCTTTGTTTTGTTTGCGCAACCTATCAATAGTTGGGTGGAGATGTTGAACTCTTCTATTCTTGGTACATTAGTTTACTCTCCTTCTTGTATATACATTTTGAGGCTGTTTTATTGGGTTTATAGATGTTTAAAATTATTACAATTGCCCAGGAATTGAGCATTTTATTATTTTAATTTATCCTTAATTTTATTTTTCTTTAATGCGTATTTTGTAAGATATTAAACTAACATGTTTTCATCTTTTTATTTTTAATTTTTTTGTGTCTTTTTAAAATATATTTTTATTGATTTCAGAAGAGGAAGGGGGAGAGATAGAGAGATAGAAACATCAAGGATGAGAGATAATCATTGATCAGCTACCTCCTGCACACCCTACATTGGGAATGGAGCTTGCAATCAGGTCATGCATGTCTGGGAATCAAACCATGACCTCCAGGTTCATAAGCTGACGCTCAACCACTGCGCCATGCCAGCCGGTGTGTGTCTTTTTGCTTAATTGTGTCTGTTCTAAATAGCACATGGTTGGGCTTTGTTTTATAACCCATTTTTGGAAGGTAGGGGAAGGTAGGGCAGGGTAGGGAGAGGTCAACCAAAGGACTTGTATAGATATTCATGCATATAAGCCTAAACAATGGACACAGACACCAGGGGAGTGAGGGCATGAGTGGAGGTTGGGGGACCAATGGGGTGATAAGGACACATATGTAATACCTGAATAAAGAAAATAAAATAAAATATATATAATGAATCTGCCTTTTAATTGACAAATTCAAACTAATTATTTCATTGTGATAATGGATACATTTGCATTTGTTTGTAGCATTTTACTTCTTTGATATCTATTTGTCCCAATTCGTTCTTCTCCTTACTCTTTTATTGTTGTTTTGTTTGGCTTGATTTTGTTTACTTCTTTCTCTCATTGTTTTTTTTTCTGGTCATTTGGAACTTATATATTTCATTTATATTCTTTTGGTGGTCACCCTTGAAATATTAAAAATTGGTCACTCTTGACACCTAGTTAATTAAATGACTATGAAACACTTTATCTTTAGTTTTTCTTTTCCTGACATTATTATTGTTATTCTTAAATATTTTAATTTGATTTTTAAGCCTAGAAATTAGACACTGATTAATATTTTTTCAGATAGAGAGTGTATTTGGTTGTACCAATGTGTTTATTATAAACTATATTTGTTTATCACCTTCTTTTTTCATATCAGATGGTCTTTTTAGAATTACTTAAATTTTTTAGAAGTTCTTTTAGAAAAGATTTGTTTTTTAGAAATTTTATTTTTCAAATAAAGTTGACATTTAATATTATTTTATATTAGTTTCAGGTGTACAGCATAGTGGTTAAACAATTACATAATTTTAAAAAATGATCTCCCCAGTATTTCCAGTACCCATCTGGCACCATACATAGTTATTACAATATTACTAACTATTGCTGTACTTTACCTCACCATGACTATTTTGTAACTACCAATTTATATTTTTTAAAATATTCACATTTTTCACTTAGTTCTCCAAACCCTCTCCCCTCTGGGAACCATCAGTCTTGTTTTCTGTATCTATGGGTTTTTTTAATTTTGTTTGTTCATTAATTTTGTTCTTTAGATTCCACATATAAGTAAAATCATATGGTATATGGTATTTGTCTTTCTGTCTGACTTATTTCACTTAGCATAATACCCTGTAATTCCATCCATACTATTACAAATGGTAAGATTTTATTCTTTTTCTTTGGCTAAGTAATATTTTGTTGTATATATGTATCACAGATTTTGTATCCACTTGTCTATTTATGGGCACTTGGATTGTTCCCATAGCTTGATTATTATAAACTAGGGGGGAGGGGTCCCTCAGCCTGGCCTACCTGCTCTCATAGTGCAGGAGCCCTCAGGGGCAGGAGATGACCGATTGATCAGGGGAAGGTAATACCCCCATCACACCTCTGCTGCTGCCACTGCTGGCAGCACAAGCCTTGGCCAGCCCTGGTTACCTGAGCCTCAGGTGGCCCTGGGTGGCTAGGCAGCAGCTATATGAGGCTTGCCTGTACCTCAGGCCAGCCCTGGGAGGCTGGGGGGGGAGGGGGAAGGCTCAGGGGACTGAGGGACTCCAGAGGCAGGCGTGCAGCAGGGCTGAGGGGACTGGGTGCCGCCATCTTGTGGCTGTGGGCACTGCCATCTTTGAGGGCATGTCAGTCAATTAGCATATCCCCTCCTTATTGGCTGTGTGTGTTGTCATCCTTAGGTGGGACAGCCAATTAGCATATTCCTTTCTTATTGGCTGTGGGCCCTGCCATTTTGAGGGGGGGCAGTCAATTAGCATATTCCCTCTTTATTGGCTGTGGGCACTGCCATCTTGATGGTCAGGCTCTCAATTAGCATATTCCCTCCTTATTGGCTGTGGGCACTGCCATCTTTGCAACGATGTGAGGGTCAATTAGTATACTCCCTTTTTATTAAATGGATAATGCTGCAAAGAACATAATAGGAATGCATTTATCATTTTGAAATAGTATTTTGGGTTTCTTCAGATATATATACACAAGGGTGGAATTGCTAGGGTATAGGTACTTCTGTTTTCAATTTTTTTGAGGAATCTCATACTGCTTTTGAGAGTGGCTGCACCAATCTGCATTCCCACCAACAGTGTAGGATGGTTCCCCACCCCCCTTTTTTTTCAGATCCTTGTCAGCATTTCTTGTGGATTTATTAGTGATAGCCATTTTAATAAGCATGAGGTGATATCTCATTGTGGTTTTAATTTGCATTTCTCTGTGGTTTTAATTGAGCATCTTTTCATATGTCCATTGGCCACCTGTATGACCTCTTTGGAGAAGTGTCTATTTAGTTCCTCTGCTGTTTTTTAATTGGATTGTTGGTTTTTGATGTTTAGTTTTATGCGTTCTTTATGAATTTTGGATAAATCCCTTATAATATGTATCATTGGCAAAAATGGTCTCCCATTCAGTAGGTAGTCTTTTCATTTTGTTAATTTTCTTTGTTGTGAAAAAACTTTTAGTTTGATGTCATTCCATTTCTTTACTTTTTCTTTTGTTTCCCTTGCCTGAGGAGATATATCAGAAAAAGTATTTCTAAGAGAAGTGTTAGAGTTTACTTCCTATATTGTCTTCTAGGAGGTTTATAGTTTTGAGTCTTACATTTAAATCTTTAGTTCATTTTGAGTTAGTGTTTGTATATGGTGTAAGAAGGTGGTTTATTTTCACTTTTTTTTTTTGCATGTATCCAATTTTCTCAATGCAGTTTATGAAATAGACTATCTATCCTCCATTGTAAATATATTCTTGCCTCCTTTGTTATATAATAATTGTGCATGTAAGTGTAGGGTTTTTTTCTATTTTTTTTAAATATGTTTTTAATGATTTTAGAGAGAGAGGAAGGGGAAGGAATAAAGAGATAGAAATATTGATGAGAGAGAAACATCAATCACCTGTCTCTGACATGCCCCGATTGAGTCTGAAAGCCCAGATAGGAATTAACCTGGTGATCTCCTTATTCATAGGCGGAACCTCAACCATTGAGCCACACCAGTGGGCTGGGAGTCTATTTGTCCCATTGATCTATTATATGTGTCTGTTTTGATTACTCTAGCCTTATACTATAGTTGAATATCAGGTAGTGTGATGCCTCCAATTTTGTCCTACTTCCTCAAGATTGCTGTGGCTATTCTTGGTTTTGTGTTTCTATAAAATTTTTGCATTATTTGTTCTAGTTCTATGAAAAATGTTATTGGTATTTTTATAGGGATTGAGTTGAATCTGGCAATGCAATGTTCATACTGCTGTTCACGTGAGAACATAGGCTAGAGTTCAGAGCTCCCCCTGAGACACAGCAGTAACTAATGGGTTGCTACCTGCAGTCTTGGGACTTCAAAGCACTTCACTAAATATCTTTTTATAGAAAAGCAGTGTTTTACATTACAGTGCTCTTTGCTATTTAAATGAAAAATAGTTCTGTTTAACAAAAAGCAAAAAATGCACATGGAAAAGAATGAAAATACAGATAATCCCTTGATCCATGAAAAAGCCCCTCAGAAGCAAAGAGGCTGTCACATAATAAATAAAAGCAATGGGTATTTAATAGGCCTAGCAATTAGAAGCCATCCAAAAGTAACAGAAAATGCATTGAAAAAGAAAGGGTAAAATGATCAAAGAGAGTGATAGGAACCTATTATCATTATAGGAGATTATACTTGACATTTCCCTTTTAAAGACATTTTAATACATTTCATTTAGTTTGTGTTATATGGTAATATTTTTATCTTTTTAAAGGTATATTTTAAAGGCATTTTAGTACTAATAAAGGCAATTTAGCACATTTCATTTAGTTTTTGAATGAAGGGAGAAAGGATTGGGGTACATAAACATACTTATTTAGATTGACAATGTTTTGAATGTTTTAGTTCGTTTTATTTTAAGTAACTCTGTTTGCTTATATTCTGAGTTTTGAAAACTCAACTAGTCCAGAAGAAAACAGCCATGGGGTGTGCCTTGTGGCTTTATCCACCTTTCAGTCCACAGGGAATGGAATAGGAGAGGGAGGAGGGCCGTGTCATTCAAGGTCTGAGGGCATTCCTTTATTCAATTTATTTAGCCTTAAGAAAAATGCATAGTGCCAACAGTGAGACTAGGAAAGAATGTAGTTTATAAGCTTATACATTTTTTTTAATGAATACTCTCCTTGACACTCTTATAAAAGATTCTATTTTGTGGAGAAGTCTATATTAAAACTTGCTCCGAGTTAGAGTTCAAAGGCAAATGAAGAATAAGTTGATGGCTGTTCTATTTCTAGAAGAGCCCCTGTCTCTCTGTTTACGGTGGTTAGGGCCTCATGAGCAACTGCTGACTCTCTGCAGCCCTTGGCCATCTCGCAGTCCTATTCCCTACCGAGGTGGGGGACACTGACGCTGAAGGAAGGCCGTCCTCCGGGTGTGGGATTCACCTGGCGATGCCAGGCACCACGTGAGCAGGAGTATGACACAAGCCCCTAGGATGGCATTAAGATTCAGAGGCTTTCCTATGCCCCTGCCTCCCTGAAAATATGTTCACAGTTATAGTTTACAAAAGTGTTAGCATGAAGATGTATGCAACCTTTGACTCTAAAAGCTTGGATGTTTTAATTTTTCAAGAAATCAAAGTACTTTTATAGGTCTTTAAAAAGATTTGGGGACCTATGCACCACACCGGGTACATTGTGCCTACGCAGAGTCTTCTCAGTGATGAAGACACTGACATTTAAAAAAAAAAAAAAAAAAAGTGAGGCAGAGACTACCACGTTACAAGCCAGCACAATATCAAGTCTTACCCTATACTGCCCTATACGGTGCCCAGCGCAGTAGGCCATGGGGTATTTGTCGTGTTCACAGTTAGATCTTTTAAGGGAAGTGCAGGGAAAGTGCCTGCAGGTGTGTTCTCCACTTCCTGGGAGGACTCCATCACCATCTAATTTTCACTTTACAGGTATGCATATTTTTGTACCATTTTCAGTCTTTCTGGAAAAGTAAGAGGCAATAAAATTCCCAATGGTTTCTCCCCTACTGGGTTAATGAAATAAGTGAAAAGTCGTACCGGGGAAACAGCTGTCCTGGCTGTTCCCCAGTTAGCTTTCTGCCCATAGCGAAGTTAAGCTCATTTGGGGAGGTTTAAAATAAAACAGGTTTTCAGAGCTCCATGTGTGTAGTGATCATAATCTCAAATTTGATATCCCCAGAGGGCATGCTGTCATGTCCATGCTTCCATTGGTCCGCCGTGTCTGAGTGCAGGGGAGCCCTGGCAGCCTGCTGGATATTCGATATCCTTTTGCAATTGTTGTAACATGTGTCTGAGGGGAAGAGCACAACTTAGACGCTTAATCATGGACAAAAATAGCAATGGGAGAGAGAATAAGACCATCACATGTAATCCGTCTCCTGCCAGTTCTGGAAACATACATTCTTTTGGCCACGCTAGGGCTGGCTCCTCTTGGTATGGCTCATCGTCTCTGCACAGCTAGAGGGTAGAGGGCTGTGGTGATGGCTGGCACAGACGCCCAGCCAGATCCCTGACCTGAGCTCTGGTTCTCTCTCCCTCATCTGTTTGTTCAACCCATGACAACTCATTTTCATCCATGGTGCCTCGGTTTACCTCCTGTAGAGTATTCCTAACACCAGTGCCCCATAATAAGGTTGTTGTAGTTATTAAAGAGGTTAATATATGTGAGAGTGTTTAGCACAAAATCTGTCTATTGGTATTTGCTATGGTTGTAAACTTGCCAAGTTCCTGGGTATCACTTGATGCAAATATAATTGTGAGGGAGAAAGGGAAATAAAGTCACCAAGGATGCCTTTCTTCCTCCTCCATGTCTGCCTGGATTTGGTGTGGTTAGTTGGCTGATCTGCTCTGGGGTTAATAGCTTGATTTCTAGATGGCGCCATCTCTAATGTGAAGCTTCATGGGAGGAGTGAGCCTACGAGCAACCAGAAAAGGGGAGAAGCTCACTAGGTTCAAGGAGCTGCTTTATAAGTCTCCGTTTTTACTGTCATTTTAAAAATTCTAAAACCTCAATGGAAGGTCTTAAGGTGCCAGCCATAGGGAACTTTTTACATTGAAACTCCTTTGGGTGTTCTGGTAACTAAACATGTTGGATGAGGATTTAAGATTTTGAACTGTGTTCTCTCCAGAATGCACATTTTTCCTAGCAAATTCCAGCTTGGTGGTTTGCAGAAGCTAAGGCTTACACACATGCTTGCATAATCAGAGGAAACTTGCTCTCTTGCATTTTGTTGAATTGTGTAGCATTGAAATAGTGTGCCTAGAGCTAGAAGGAGCTAGAAAGACATGTGCAGAAAAGAGGATTATCGAACAAATGTGAATTCTAAAATCATGAATTAGCAAGAGGCTATTAATAAATGCCAATTTTCTTTTTGCTACTAGAGCCTAAGAGAGGTGGGGAAGGAAACCAACAAAACAACATAGTCTTGGAAGTATTTCCTGCTCTCTCATCGTCTATATTTAGCACTTTCTGTCCCTTTTCTATTAACCTATGATCCTGTTGAAACATTAATCACCACGCATTAAAATAAGAGCTCATCATTTTAGAGACTGAGATCATTTTTAGATTTTTTTAAAAAAAAAGATTTCAAATCCTTTGCAAGCCTTCGTTTTTGATGGCCAGGCCATTTCTTACACCCTGTAATGCAGGCAGTCAAGTTGGTTGTCCTATTTTATCCGGGTATTATGTATTCTTGCATTCACTTCTTAATAAAATTCATTTCTCCAATTTTTCAGGGAAATTTTATTTTTGATGGCATTGTTCTTTTACATGCTTTAAATATCAAATACTAGGATATTTCTATAGAAAAAAACATGGCTATTTAAGAGGAAAATTACATTTTCAAAAGTTCAAACTGTTCTACTTCTGAAAAAATTTATAAAACCCAATATATTTGGACACTGATGAATGCTGATAAGATTTTGATAACATAAATCATTGCTTCCATGGTTTTTCTAAAATGCACCTTGCAATATTTTTCTTCTTGTTAGGAAGTAGAAGACCACGTGGCGTTTTTAATAACAGTTCCCACTGCCCTGGCAATCTTCTTTGCTATATTCATCCTCGCCTGCATCGAGTCCGTGTTTAAGAAGCTGCTCCGCCTCTTCTCTGTGGTCATCTGGATCTGTCTCGTGGCCATGGGCTACCTGTTCATGTGTTTCGGAGGCACCGTCTCTGCCTGGGACCAGGTAAGATGTTAAAATGGTTTTTGTATTTTCTTCATGTGCTCTGATTGGTGACAGACGTGATTCTGTAAACTGCAAATAAGAGATCTTTAGGAGAAAGTCTTTTGAAATCATTCTCTTCATGGGAACCTCGATGCCCATTTCAAGTCATCAGACGTGCTGGCAGCCAGCGCACGGGCCTGGGTCTCGCTTGTCGCTGGTTGTAGAGGGCCAAGCCTGGGTTACACCTCACATCATCTTCTCCTGCTTCCCCGGGTCTCCTGTTTCTCCAGGATCCATCTGGGGTGGAAGCCTTACCTTGTGCCTCTAATTCTCGAACACTAGTAGTCGCCCTTAAACTCTTTCTCAATCACTGGACCTTTGTTCTTATAGACAGACTTCTGTGATACTGATTTCATATCAACATGAGCACATCATGTCAATAAGGCTGCTTCGTTACCTGTTGGGAAACTCACAGTTCTTCCTGTTGAACCTGGTGAGGCTCTTAGCTTAGAAAATGGCTCCCCTGGAGGATGTTAGGACTTTAGGAGAGTGGATTCTGACTAATGGGCTGCCACCTGGGGGAATCCTGCTGACTACTAAATTAGATGGTGTATAGTCCAGAGCACAGACAAGTCCGGGCTGCAGATATGGATGCACAAGTTATTAGCTTCAAGCTCGTATTGGAAGCCATGGTGTTCTGTAGCCACACTAGAGAGAGTGAATTGAGCACCAAGAGAGTGTCATCAAAGACTTGATGGGGACACAAGAGTTGGGTGGGTTAGGAGAGGAATAGGAGCCAGGAATGGATAGAAGAAGAGCCATTTGTGGGAGCAGAGAACCAGGAAGGGAGACTTGCTGTAGAGACTAAAAGAAAAGGGAGATTCAAGATGGGAACAGGCTAAAGGGTTCAAGTCCCAGGGTGAGGGAAGGAGCATCACAGGTGTGCTTTAGTTGGAGAGAGCCCAGGATGAGGTTTCCTGTGGGTTCTGTTATCCCATGATTTCAGCTAAACCACCATCATGTTTGAGCCTTGGTTTCTTCTGCAAAGGATGAGGACTGGAGTAAGTGAATTTAGGTTGATCTCTCTGGTTCTAAAGAACAGTCATAGTGGACACAAGAATCTGTGCTTGCATCTTTCCTCTCCTGCAGTTCCCTGAAGAGGTTTTAGGGGTCAGTCTTATTATCACTCTCACCTTTGGAGGGATGGGCACCCACTTCCATGCCCAGGCCAGTGCCTTCCCTGCCTCAGTGTTGCCTCTCTTCTTCATGTACTCTGCTCCCTGGCTACCCCTGCTGCCTTAAGTGGTGCACATGGTCCACGGTCCCTCCCACCTTCACACTGGCTCACGCAGAACAGAAGGAGATGGATTAAGAGCCTTAGTTTGCTGGTCTGTGGCATGGACCCGCTGGTCTCTCTTCAAACCAATGCTACTTTGGTTTAAGGCTATTACTTTATAAGAAGCTTCACTTTCTGGAAGAGCAAGCAGCCCCTCCATGTTCTTCTGTTTTCCGGTTCTTTAGACTTTTCTTAGCTTACTTTCCATATGAATTTCAGAATCAGACTTGTCATGTTCAGTGCAACTCCACCTAGGATCTGGATTTAAATTATATGACATTTCCTATTTTTTGATTTGAAAGATATTTAACAACCAGGAAATAATAAAAGGACACTATGAAAAACACCCAGAGATATGCTCTTTTTAATTTTGTATCTAGTCCTTCCATAGAAAGACATGGCATGTCTCTCCAATGATTCTAGGTTTCTTTTATGTCCTTCTGAAACCTTTTCTCTTCATGAAATCAGTAGCAATGCTCCTCAAACTTGTTCTTAGGTACCTGTATTTTTTTGTGGTTTTTATTAAGGGCATTTTTTTCTTATTCCCTTTTTCTATTTAATATCTTTGCATAAGGGTGCTGCTGCTTTTTACGCTGATCTGTTGTGGTGGACTGTATTAGCTCTGTTCATTTGTCTGAGGGCCTCAGTTTACTTATATATACAGTACCCATCATCTCCAGATAATTAACATTTTCCCCCTTTCAAATCATGAATTCACTTTATTTGCAGGCATTGTGTTGTCTACATGTGCTAGTATTAGCCAGGATTCCTGATACAGAAGGGATTAGCATAGTGTGAGTGGCATCAGACCTGTTGTCAGCATAATTAGAACATCCATAATTTCACCGAAAATAAAATGGTTGCCCTATGATTAGTATTTTAATAGAATACATTGGTCAGAATAAGGACCTCCATCTGTCTGGCAGGCTCTTCTTCCCCATGCAGTGCAGCTCCTGTGTTATCTTCATTGACCTCATGGGTCCCTGTCGCAGAGCAGCATTTTCCAGCCTTCAGATGCCACCCGATCGGGCAACACCTCAGCCTACTCCAGTTTCCCATAGCACTGACAATGGTTTATTCTCTTTTGTTGTCTGTTGACTGTATCCCCTGCAAGAAAATAAACTTCTGGGCAGTGACTGTCTTTTCACTGCCATGTCTTTGCCCCTATGAGAGTGGACTGCGATAGAAGGCACCCATGGCTGCTCACCCAGTGTCTCCCTAATAGGTGACTTTATTTTGTCATTTCCATATTTGTTGTTGTTGAATTTCTTTTGTATCCACTTCTTCTGTTTTTGCCCATCTTTTGGTTTTATGACATACATTTTGCTTATATCGATGCTTTAAAAAAATGCCTGTAAGCATATTAAACATACCTTTTCCATAGTTATTTTACTTTCATTTTCTTAATATTGAGTTCTTGCAAGATTTGAGTTTGTTGGCTAAATGTATCAGCGTTAATTGCCCCTGTGAGCTTTGGCATTGCTACTTCTAGGCTCCTATTGAGTGGGATTTTCTTCCTCTGCCCACAGCCGTAATCCTACCCGTGATGTTCCTTTCCGTACACAGCCAGGGCCGTAGACAAAACTAGACTATATGTGGAGTCTCAGCGCAGATGGCATGACCAGCCCTGCTTGTGGCTTGGGCCAGCTGTGTCTGCTTGATGCTCAGAAAAGGCTATAGCCAGGTTTCAGCTACTTTTGGCCACTTCTCCTTTGTTGGGGACTTGGGCAGGATGTCTGCTTCACACTGTGGATCTGATCACACATTTGTCCAGAACTGAGGGCCACTTTGGGCCCCATTCCTCCACCGGAACTTCAAATCCTGCCCACGCCTCGGGCCACAGCTACCCCATTGAGCTGGCATGCTGATTTAAAAAGAAATTATATGCTCACATTAGCCTAAAGCCTGGCATCTTTTAATTTTGGCACCACAGATGTAGGCCTCTCAGTGAACACTTCCAGAAGTGTTATAATAGGTTCTCTGTGCTTAAGGGATTGTGCTCAAGGGGTGGTTCCCCATAGGAGATGGTTAAACTAACACTATTGTGATAAGGAGATGCAGGAGTGAGTCCACTGCTCAGACAGAGGGACCATCCTCACTGCTGACTCCAATGGCAAGTTTGGGGTTCTCAGGACCACCCTGAGGTTAGGTAACTTCGTAAAAGGACTCACAGAACTCACTGAACACCATTATCCTCCCAATTATGGTTTATTACAAGGAAAAAATAGAGGTGGACAGCAGCCAAGGGAAAGGGCAGAAAAACTAGCAAGTGTGGAGCTTTCTTTGTCTTCTCTGTGCAGTCACACAGAGCGCTGCTCTCTCCACAACGTTACATGTCACTATGCAGGGAGTACTGCCTACCCAGGAGGCTCAGCTGCCCTTCTCTGTCTGGGGATTTTTCCAGGGCTCAATCACATACTGCCTGCATGGCTGACCTTTAGTCTCCAGCCTCACAGAGGCTGGTCTGACACCTGCAGTTTCCAGCCCTGTGGAGGCAGAACAGGTACTGCCTGGCCCTAAGATCCCCTCATAAATCATATTTAGACTGTCTCGGACCAAACAAAGGCACTCCTGTCAGGAAGAGCATTCCAGGGGCCTAGGGATGATGTCCCAGGAGCACAAGGCAAGCCCAGACCTCTGTCTGGGTAAGGCTTATTCCTTGCTGCCCAGGTGGCTTCAGTGTAGACCCCAGCCATTAACATCTCTAGTGCAGAGCATAGAGTATAAGCAACCAGCACGTGCATCATCTGTTCCGTGCCCGGCCCTGTCCCAAGCACTTTTTCCATGGAACCTCATTTATCCTCACATAATGCCAAGAGGTGGGTCCCATCACACTCATCTGAGTGACACTGAATAAGTCTCTCCTGCCTGGCACATTTTTGTAATGTCCTTCATTCATCTGGTGAAGCCGAAGATTTTTTATGTCATTTAATGGATTTATAACAAGACAAATCCATTTTACAAGTCCTTAGTTACTACTGGTGACTCTCGCTCTGAGATGGGAATGCCGTTCAGAAGGGAGCAGGACAGGAGGGCAAGTGCCTGGATGGGGTGAGGCTTACACACAAGAGATGCTGGGTTGGCTGAGCGAGGGCAAGAGGGCTGAATCGTATCTGCATTCGACTCCAGTCTTCTGCTTCCCTCACCCTAAGAGCTCATTGAATGGAGTTAAATAAACACTTCCATTCCTGGCAACCCCATTTCAGGCGTGGCGGGGAGACCAGGCTGAAGTTATTGTACAGATTTGTTAAATCACCTACTCGAAAGGCTAACATTTTGCTCCAGGAAGAAGAGACTTTCTTTGTTCTATTTCCTAACTAGATGCCAAGCAATCAGCATGTGCCTATCATGTGTTCTTACAAAAATAGGACGTAAGTGTGCAAATATCATTTTCATATTGAAAGTGGGTGAAATGTAAGAAAATAAAGAGCTCTCAGAGGCTTTGAAACGGTACAGGAATAGTTTGCTTTTCCTTTAGTGCAGTCACCTGGAATGCTATTAAAGAATGGATTTACCATGCCGAGAACCTAGTAGCATATATCGATAAATGAAAGGAGGCAAATCCAGCCGTCCCTGAGTATCCAAGAAACCATTGTTGTCTGCTTCTGTGCACCAGGGTGACTTCTCAGAGGGTATTTTGGAGTTAAAAAGAAGAGGCCCACACAATTCAGGAAAATAAAAGAGCAATATAGAAATTATTCTAACAACAAAGATGAGAGTTTTTAATATTTTTTGTTGTTTTTAATAGCAAATAATATTCTGACAACGTGTGAATTTTAAGCAAGTGCAGCAGCGAAGACCAGCCTGAAATGTCGTTATTTTGAGATTTCCCCACATTTCTGCTGTGCAGAGCAGAGGTGGCATTTCTGTATTCTCCCTCCTCTCCGTTCCCAGCCAGAGCGTGTGACAGTCATACTGGCTATGCAGTGAACTGGGAATTTACCACGACTCTCCCTGGGCCTTCCAGTCCTGACCCTGTTTGAATAGACAGTTCAGTCGGTGTTTCTGGAACAATCTGCTTCTCTTCTTTCCTTTAGAGGAGCACAGGCCCTGGTGCTGAGATGGACATTGCAATTAACTGTCACCTGCTCCTTAAACTGACACAGCCATTCTCACCTCTGCACTTTTGTTGTCCTCCCCAGCCCCTCCCCCAAGTCAAGGTACATTTGAAAGACGTGTGGCTTTGGAGGCATTTTATTGGCTTCTCTTTTCCCAGTGGCTAGCACAGTGTCACATTGGTAGGATCACACCACAAATACTTGTGGGAATACTGAATGATTGTACACATAGCATATTGGTCTGCTTGCCTCTTCCACCATAATAGTGATAGAAAACATTTCCATTGCCCGGGTCCTTCCCTGCACCAGGCATCATTCAGTTACTTTATATACATAAGTTATTTGATCTGTACAACTCTGTGAAGTAAGTACTGTTACTACTTGCAATTCCTCAGATGAGAAAACTGAAGCCCAGAGAGGTTAATCAAGTTCCCCAAAGTCACATAGGAAGAAAAGAGCGAGAATTTGAACATGGCATTTTGGCACAGGGATCATCGACCATCATCTTCGTATATCCATTATGGTTGACAACTGTGTGGTATTTCCTGTTGTGACTTGGGAAATGACAGATTATGGTGTGTTGAGGGAGATATTTAGGAATTTTGAATTGTTCTATATGAACCACTTTTGGCTTACTTGTTATTTGGAAAAAAATTATGAAGAGGTAGCTGTTACTTCAGAGATGTCAAAAAATCAGTCATGTTGCTGGCTTTGTCTGCACATTATCCTCATTGGATGTATTTTCACTCCTCAGATGCATCACTAAGAGAAATGACACATCACTAAGAGAAATTTGACCCAAGGGATAAATGTTTATGTATCTACTGGTTGCTTTTAAAATGAGATTAACATCACTTCTTTATAAACAGATTCCTATCATTTTATTCCTTTCTCCTGGCATTGTCATCTGGTTCTGTCTTAGCTTCTGACACCTATAATCAGCCACTTTCCTTCTCATAGGAAAGCCCCATCAGATTCCAAAGGCCCCAGGAAGGCAATCTCTGGGATGCCAGCTCAGGGTGCAGTCCAGCCCAGTACTGGCTTCTCCTTGTGTTGGGAGAAGCTGTGCCAGTTTTGGCTCCTATCCAATTTCTTGCTTGATGTCTGGGTAACATGGCTTCTGTGCGCTGGGGCTGCCACTGTCGGGGCAGGGGCGGGAGTCAAGGGTGGGGGAGTGGGCACAGGCTGGGGATGCTAGCCCTGTGTGTGTGGCTCTCAGGGCATCTGGAAGCACCTCAGAGGAGGTCAACCTGAAGTTGAAAGAAATTGTGACTGTGATCTGGAATTGGTTGTGTTTTCCTGAAGAAGTTAGAATTATATTTTACAAGGGAGGGAAAATGTTCGGTAGGCTCTCCAAACAAGCATCTGTTATTGACACAGTTTAAATGCAGACATTTTTGATGGTGGTTGTCTTAAGGCTTCCTGCCTTCAGTGTCCCTTCTGTTTGCCAGATGATTTTATGAAAGGTTGTGTTTGTAATAGAATTCCAGCTACTTTGGCCTTAAATCTTGGAAGCTGTTGTTATATCCAAAGAAACATACTTAATGGGAACTGGTAAATAACACAACCTGTCACCGTCACGTAGGACTGTGTGTGTGTACCCAGGCGAGCATGCAGGCGAGCTGCTGCCATGAAGGGGAGTGAATTCTAGATTCCGGGCGGGAGCTGCAAGTTCGCAGGAAAAAATAAATCCAGAGTTTAAACTATTTGCTATTAAGAGTTGCTAAGCAACACCTCACTAAGCTTCTCCAATATTCAGTATTTCAAACTTCCTTTTCTCAGCAGCCATTAATAACATCCTCACCCAGCAATTTCACAGAGTTGAAACATCAGAGTTCTGAGTTTGGAAAGGCAAAGGCGCTGAAATTCCCAGGACAGAAAACCAAAAAGGAGAGACGGGAGAGGACACAAGCTCAGGGATTTGTAAAGGAATCCATCCAGTACCCACGTGGGACTGGAGAGCACTTGCCTGGGAGGAACCTACCACAACGGAGGAAGAACCTCCAAGAAACAGGAGATGGAATGTTTCTGGGCCTGGGCCTGGAGAGCAGGCACCAGAGACAAAGAACATTTCCCAAAGCAAAAGGCAAGAAGGAAAAATAAAAAGCAAGCAGACCAGAAAATAAGAATTTAGGCTGGTTTTATCTGTCTGCGTGTGGACTGTCCATTACAGTAGCCACTAGCCATATGAAGGCTACTGAGCACATCAGATGTGGCTGTTTTGAATCCAGATGGGCTCCAAGTGTAAACACTGACTTTTAAGAACAAAGTATGAAAAAAGTAAACCATTCCATTCATAATTGTTTTACCCATAACGTGATGAAACTAGAGGCCCAGTGCATGAAAGTCATGCACAGGTAGGGTCTCTAGGCCTGGCCAGCAACCAGGGCGGATCAGATTCCTGCTTCCCTAACTCCACCTCCCTGCCTCCTCCTTCCCTTACCACCTGTGCACCTTCATCGCATGGTTCCCCCCACCTTCCTGCCTCCTCCTCTCACTCCCTCAGTGCCCTGCCACTGCTGCTGGTCGCCCACCATGTTCTGTGTCACCCCCTGATGGTCAGCACATATCATAACAAGCAATTGAACTCCTGGTTGAACTCCTGAGGGAACACTCTGCATATTAGCCTTTTATGTAGAGAGATTATATTTTAGAAAATTGGCTATATATATATATGTTATTAAAATAAAAATTTACCTACTTTTAATGTGGCTGCTAGAAAAAATTTTTTATGAGAGCTGAACTCATTCAGCTCCAAAGAAAGGGGCACACCCTCCCTCCAGCCTATTTGGGTATTCTTAGGTGACTAAGAATTTGGGGGGGAAGGGCGGTGAGCAGGAGCCCCATAGGGAAGTACAATATGAAGTCACCTGTAATTAACTAACTGGCTTATCCAGAGGGCCACCATAGGCTTGGTCTTCCTGGACCCCGATCCCTTCCAGTTATTTTTAGACAGCTGGAGAGAAACTGAGGCCACACTTGACCCACTACAAAACATGTCTAAAAAATTTGCTCAGACTACAGATATCCAGAAATAAATTAAAAATTGATATGGGAAATTGTGCCTCCAAGGCCAGAAACTCCCAAACCGCAGCCTTCATTTAATACTCCTGATAGGAAGCCTTTACTTACAAGTGCTTTACAGAATTGGAAGATTTAATTAGAAAATATCAACTTAAGAATGGCCAAAATGCAGTTGTCTTTGGGCACCTACATTAATATTTTGCATGCAGAAATTAGGAAATGCCAGCTCTAAAATTAAACTGAATGACTCTGTGGGAAGCATATCTTGATTTTGAAATTGGAAGCTTCTAAGGAGAAGCATAGAAAAAAATATTTTTCTCGAAAAAGATGGAAATTAATAAGAAATTTTAGAGACTGATTCAGAACTATCGCTACTAGAAAATTTAATTTTATACATGTGGCTTGAGTTGTTTTGCTTTTGTATTGAACAGTTGTAGCCTATGTTAAAAATCTTATGAAACCTAAAAAATGCTACCAGAATTGGGTTTATTGAGTTTGAAGTTTACAAAGTTGAGATACAGAAATAAACTGTGTTCCAATATATTAGAATCTTCCAATCAGAAATAGAAAAAAAATACCATTTACTATTGCATCAAAAATATAAAATACTTAGGAGTAAATTTGCATAAATGGGTGTAACTCTTCTTTCTACTTGGAAAACTATAAAACACTGGTGGCAGAAATTAAGAAATAAGTAACTAGAGGGATAGACTGTGTTCATGGACCCAAAGACACAATATGGGTGTCAATTCCCTTCAGATTCATCCTCTAGAAGTAACTCAATTGCAGTAAAAATTCTAGCTCTTTTACAGCATCACAAGCAGATTCTAAAATGCAGATGGACTTTGCATTTGGTCATTCTTGTGACTTTATGTGCTGTATTCTTCAAGCAATAAAATTCTGAGGTGTTTTATAAAAATAAATAAATAAAATACCTAGAACTGCCAAAACAAATTTGAGAAAGCAGAACATGGAGATATTACTGTACTGGATTTAAGGATTTGTTATAAAACTACAGTAATCAACATAGTATGGGATTCATGTAAAAATAAACATTTAAGCCACTGGTATACAATCAACTGTCCAGAAATAGTCCCACACATATGGTCAGCTTATTTTCAACTATGTTCTAAGCCAATTCAATGGGAAAGTATAAACTTTTCAAAAATAGCTGTTGAAAATATTGGACAGCTGAGTGCAAAAAAACTTCCACCCTCAGCTCATGCAATATGCCAAGATTAACTCTAAATGGATCAAAGACTTAAAAAATATATTTCCCAAACTATTAAACTTATAGAAGAAAAGACCAAAGACAATTTTTGGAGTTCCTGGGTTGAAAGCTTTTTCTGAAATAGAACACACCAAACATGAACTATTAAAGAAAAAAAAAAAAAAAAAAAAAACCCTGATCAATAGGATTGTCCAAAATGAAAAACTTTTACTATTCAAAGGCACTATTACAAAAGTGAAAAGGCAAACTATAGAGTGGGGAAACTAGTTTGTCAGGAAAATATATACCTGACAAAAAGTCTATACTTGGAATATATAATAATAGACTCTTACAACTCAATTGTACTCGATGAAGGTGTAAAAATAGTGTATGAGGTTCTGTAGCACACAAATAATTTCCACAGACTCCATTTCAAATTATTGATATAGTATCCTCAAATGGGAGGCATCATTTCTATTTTAAACATCGGGGTAAATCCCCAAAACCTGAGATACAAAAAGAGATTTTGTGACTTTCCAAAAACATGTGGCGGGTCTCCAGCTGGAACTGGCTGTTTCTTCCATCCTAGTCCTGGCATTCAGATGTGCTGACTCATCAGCTCTTGGCTCTGACCCGCCATGCCTTTATAATGGCTCAAAGGAAGGAGGGATCTTTAAGGAGAATAAAGTGGCTGAGATATAAGAGAATGGCAGTATTTCTGTTTTTATCAAGTCTTTGGAGATGACTTAAGTATGGTTTCATTGCTTATGAAACTTTCTAAAAGGTTGGCAAATGGATTGCTGAGTTGTTTGAAATTCAATTTTTCGTTTAGCCTGTTTTTTAACAAGACTATTTTTCATTGAACATGGGAAAACATACACACCTGCAAAATGCCTAGGTCACCAGCCTACATTTTCTTTAATACTCTTGAGGTGCAAAAATCACCTGTATTATTATTTTTACCTCCAGATGGGAGCTATAATTAAAGAACCAAATATGCTAAGAAGCATTAAAACACAGATACATCACTCCAAAAATCATGCAGCAATGGAAAAAAAATGTTTTTGGAGGTTGAAAGCTGAATTTCCTGTAGAAGGGAAATATATGGGGGTTTGTTGTAATAAAATAGAAAAATAGCCAAATCTAATTTTACTGCATTTGCCATATATAGGTAAGTAGACCAAGGGGCAAGAGGGAACTCAGAACCACACCTGTCTTGTATGGCAGAGGTGGAATTAAAATACAGTGGGTAGGATGAATTAGTAAGTGAAAAAGAAATAAATGAAATAAATGAAAATAATGAAAAAATTGGCTGTATTATGGTAAAAATCAGATTTCTTCTTCATTCCATATAAAAATACAAATTCAAGGTGGTTTGAAATCTAAATTAGGAAAGTAGACTATTAAGCATATTAAATTTGTAGAGGGAAATCTCTTTGTAACAGCAGTATAAGAAAGGATTTTTTCCTGTGTGTGTGTGTGTGTGTGTGGTGTGTGTGTAATATGTATCAAAAGCCAGTATGGCATAATGTTCAGTGTATGATGTGTGCTCTGGGTGGTTCTCATATTTGCTGTACTTTTAAAAATTTGGGTTTTAGTAGTTTTAGTGTTTTGCATTTTATAGTAAAAAAATAAAAATGAAAAGAACATCAGCAACGCTAAATATAACGTTGCCTTTGAGCTGTATTTGCCATTCTGTGCTGTCTGTCCCCAGCCCAGCTTTTAGAATTCTACCTCCTTCTCTGCCTCTCGGCCATGTCTCCTTGAGCTCCTTCCCACATGGACTCAGTAACAACAGATTGTTGTTCACCAGGGTGAAAAAAACACCTCTTTTCTTTTCCCCTAAATGTGTGTTATTATCACTAGTTTTAATAAGAAGTATTCTATTTTCGAAACAAACAAAAAAATTATATAGCACTACACAAATGCCATGGGGTGTAATACTGAATGATGGTAAGATTTAATCACTGGGATCTGTATTTAACAATTAATGAACCTCAATCAAAGCATTAAAACAATATACTCATTTCAAAGAAATAGCTAGGCCCAGGCCCATACTTCTGTTGGTTAAAACTTGGTCCCAAAATGCCAAGGTTTCAGGTTCCATCCCTAGTCAGGGCACATTCAAGAAACAACTGATGAATGCATAATAAATGGAACAATAAATCAATACTTTTTTCTCTATCTCTCTCTTCCCCTGCTTCCCCGCTTTCTCTAAAAATCAGTCAATTATCATTTAAAAAATATAAGAATTAGCTAAAAAGTGATATCATTACATTTACTTCCCCTACTTCCCCTCTCTCTCTAAAAATCAGTCAATGAAAATTTAAAAAATAAAAGAATTAGCTAAAAGGTGATATCATTACATTTACTTGGCATACTTGAGGAATTAAGCAGTGGCATATTCCTTAGGCATAAAGTAATTATAATTGAACATTAATTGTTTTCTTTGGTTCCCAACTATTCCCCCTAATACTCCAAAACTATTGACAAAACATGAGAAGTGAAGGATTGAAATGAAGGCATCTGATTCTTTTCACTTTATGGAGGCATGCTGTTAATTATGATATCAATATATTTTTGACATTTTTATTATGATAAAAATGCATGAATCCATGTGCCAGTAGCTCTCTGTGGGGCCTGGCTGCTTTGTGCCCACTGCCCAGAGGATCTTCGTGGCTTAGAGGCCCATCTGTGACCGGGTGCCAGCATTCCACCATGCTGCTCACACTGCCTGCTCTCAGTGGCTACCCTCCCTGCCGCCCCCCCACCCCCCCTCCGAATGGGGGACTCCGACAGGGCTGAGAGGACTGGGCGCCACATTCTTGTGGCTATGGGTGCTGCCGGCTTTGTGACGGAGTGATGGTTAATTTGCCTATTACCCTTTATTAGATAGGATACCTATAACATTAGCAGAGAACTAAATAAAATAATTGCAGATTGATTAAAATCCTACCACTCTCTTTCTTTTCATTGTCTTCTACATGTCTTTTTTGTAAGGCCTATGCATTCATTTAACTGCAAAAATTCTCAGTGTGATGCCCACAGAGGCGTGGTCAACACTTACTGCTCAGAATCTAGATATGACAGCTGATAGTTCCTTCTTTCCCTATTGGAAAATGTAAAGCCACCAAGACTAAGCAGGGACATGTGGATGCTGCACACTCTAAGGATGTGAGCACAAACTTGTGAACTAAAAGTGGAATCTGGCCTTTATAATTTAGAGGGCATTGGTCCACTGGTTTCTGGTATAGCCTCTGAAAGCTTTAGTCTGGTTATGTGTGAGTTTCAGGAGACGGGGGGCTCAGGAACCCTAGACTACAGTGTGGAAGTGGGATCTTGCAAAGGTGTGCTGCACATATCTATACTAATAAAAGGGTAATATGCTAATTAGACAGGATAGACCAGACATCATTCCGGACATCCTTCCTGACAAAGCCTAGGCTTGGGCGGCACCACCCAGGGTCCTGGATGCCTGCCTGGGTGGCACCACCTGGGGTCCTGGGTGCTTGCCTGGGCGAAGCTGGCCCAGGTCCTGGGTGCCTGTGTCCAGCCAGAAGGAGGGAAACTCAGGTCCCAGTTGCCTGTGGCTGATTGGAGGAGTGAAGGCTGGGTCCCAGGTGCAGGGAACAAGGCAGAGGCAGTTAGGGGCAATCAGGCAGGCAGGCAAGTGGTTAGAAGCCAGTGGTTCAGGATTGCAAGAGGGATGTCTGGCAGCCGGACATCCCCTGAGAGGTCCTGGATTGTGAGAGGGTGCAGGTCAGGCTGAGAGCCCCCCTTCCCCTGTGCACGAATTTTGTGCACTGGGCTTCTAGTTGTGATAATAAAGCACCAAGGGTTTCTGCCTAGATATCATGTGGGAGGTCTCCGTAGGTCCAGAATTTGTTTTGTAGCTTTATAGGATAATTTGATTGTGGGAAATTAATTCACTTTTACCCAGAATGCCAATATATTATTTCATTGCTGTTCAGAGAATGCTCCTGTCTGCTAAACAAAATGCCTTCTTTCTGGTGTTAGGTTACCTGGGAAACCTATTCAATTGGGTGTGTGTTTAAGATCAGATCAGGACAAAGAGGGTGATGAGCTCTTCTTTGTATTTTATTCAAGCTTCCATGGAGTCTGAGGAATATCACAGTTGCTCAAGGGGGACTTTGTTTTTGGCAGGTTATGTTGGGAAAAAGTTTTGGGCTATGTTGTTTGGAGATCAGGATTAATGTTTTGCATATAATCTCAAGTGAACCAATCAAAGATCTCCTACATAGAGTGTGGTCCAGGGAAGAAGATGAATGATTTTGGAACAAGAGCAATTTCCCTTCAATTGAAGGAAAACCTAGGCTTGATTTTCTTGGGCCTCATCTCTTTTGGATTCCCCTTCGGTTATTATTAAACACTTGTCCCAATGTGATACTGTGTTCTTTGGTCATATGACATAATCAGAATCTTCAGCAGACCTGGGGTTTGTGGCCATCAGGACCTGCTCAGCAGGGACAGTTCAGGGCATAAAATTGCTCATTTCTAAGCACCGACCGGAAAGATTACTTAATTAAAGGAATGCACATTTCCTTAAGAGTCTAAAAGGACTTCTAATCAGTTCCAATTGAATAAAGGGGACCTACGAGTGGTTGGAGAATGTGTCGACTACTAAAAGCACAGCTAAAGTTCCTTCCATTCTTAGCAGAGGATATTGTGCATGTGTGGTCAGTGATAGGGCTTTGCCATCTAAACATGGTAGCCAGGCATCACTTTAGCTTTACTTGTAATCCTGAGATGTTTATTCCCAACATAATTAAACAGCACAGACTTGAGCACCTGTAACTATCAGATATGAACAATACCCTTAGATTGGCCACTATTTCCCCCCACAACAGATAATAAAATGACTTGGTGATGATGATTTTCTGCAGATAAAGGGCAACTGTTAAAAAGTTTAGAAACCCTTAGAAATATCAGAGTTCTTACCTTGGTTTTTTAGTAGAGTCAGCATGAAACAAATGCAGTCAATCCCCATTACTTGTTTATTGCAAGTTTGCTATTTTGCCTGTGTGTTCATATTTATTTGAAATCCCAAAATCAATATTCCAGGTCTTTTGGGGACATGAGCAGAGCGGGGTAACATTTGAGTTGCCCAATGTGCACCTTCCTGGCTGAGGTGGATCAAGGTGACACTCTGCCTTCCTTCAGCTCTCACATTGTAAACAGGTGTTCCTTGCGTGGTGTGTTTCTTGCCACAGTTTTTGCGTGTTTTTTTGTTGTTGTTGATTTCACTGCTTAAAATGGCCCCCAGGCATCATGCTGGAAGACTGTCTAGTGTTCTAAGAGCAGGGAGGCTATGGTGGACCTTACTGAGAAAATAACGTGCTGGGTAGATAAACTTTGTTCAAGCATTAGTTACAGTGCTGGTGGCTGGGAGTTGAATATAATGAATTAACAATATATAGTGAATGAGGTATTTTTAACAAAAACACAAGAAAACAAGGTTATGTACTGATTGGTTGATAAAAATATTGTATACATCCAAAACCGGTTTGGCTCGGTGGACAGTGTGCTGGCCTGCGGACTGAAAGGTCCCAGGTTCGATTTCAGTCAAGGGCATGTACCTTGGTTGTGAGCACATCCCCAGTAGCGGGTGTGCAAGAGGCAGCTGATCGATGTTTCTAAATTTCTATCCTTCTCTCTTCCTCTCTGTGAAAACTCAATAAATATATATATATATTTTTAAAATGTTGTGCACAGGAACCTAACCCTATATTTAATGGTTCAGTATTGGCTGATTCAGTATCATGGTGATGTTATACACACAACTACCATAAAGAGAATGGACTGTACCTTATCTTGGGAGAAGTCAATAACAAAATTAATGCAATAACCTATGGAGATGACATTGCAACTACTAGTTTCAGGTCTGTCTCTTCCTTTGCCTTTTCTGTTTTCATATTTGATGGCTGAAATTATATGTACCTTGGCCTTCATATTTCTGTGAGCTGTATTTTGGTCCCACTCAATTTCAGCCCATCTTTGAAGTATGACAACCTGTGATATTATTAGAGAACCAGAAAAACAGGTCCATGAGAAGGATTAAGGAATTCCAGGATTAACATTCCGAAACAAAGGTCCTTAAGTTAGAATGTGCCTGCTCGTGGGCAGCTGGTGCTCTTGGCAACAGCTTGGCTGCAGGTGCCGCCTGGGCGATGCTGTCCCCGGGGCTCTTGTGGGCTCCTGAAAAACAACCTGTGATGAGGAGCAGCGTAAGGACAGCACAGCAGGTGTGGGCAGTTTGTCGGGGATGCTTCCAGATAAAACAACTGCCACTTCCTCAGGGAGTATCCTGGGAAACCCAGTGGCTGGCCTGTGAGTCATTTCAGAGCCACTCTTCAAAGGGGCTGTTTCCGTCTCTTGAGTGGCACTTAGGTGGGAGATTGATCTTCTAAAGAGGCCACTGGGATCAGGCACAGCCCACTTTGCAGGTACCAGCTGTGAGACTGGTGCTGACCTCTGACACGCTCACCCTGACGCCGGCTACCTGCACTCTGACAGATTTTCTACAGTAACTGTGGTGCTATGAGAGATACCAGTGAATTCTGAGGGTGACAAACTGATCCCTCCACTGTGCCCTTTCACATCTGTTGATGACACTGGCCTGGAGCCATGATTTTATTTTCTTAATTCTAACTTTCTTTAAAAAAATTTAAGAAATTTCACTTATGAGCCAGGGCTATTTATTTTATTTGAGATGAAACTGTAATAGAAAAGGAAGAATAAATTAACTTTTCCACTGTAACTGATAGTTTTCAGAGTAAAGAATTTATGCCCTATTCAAATTTGAGGGAATGGGGGATACTTGCTCTTTTGGGGATTTCATTTGAACTCTTGGGTTTATATTCCTGAATATTATTATAAACAATTTTATATGTTTCAATCAGTTGGGGTCATTATTATTTTTGATGTCCTAGTATAGTTATTTAGTTAGTTAAAGCCCCATAATATTTGCTTCTGTGTCAGTATTAATATTATTGAATTCATAGAGGAGGTGAGAGGGAGAGAGATAATATATCGACATCAATGATGAGACTCATTGATCAGCGCTGAGTCTGCAACCCAGGTATGTGGCCTGACTGGGAATCAAACTGTGACCTCCTGGTTCATAGATCAATGCTCAGCCATTGAGCCACACTGGCTGGGCTGCTTCTGTGTCTGTGACATAAACCCATTAGTTCTTTATAGCTCCTTTGCTTTCTATTTCCTTTCCCCCAGCAGGAATGAGTGAATGCTCATAGCTCCTGTTATTGTTCCAAGTATTGTTTCAGAACTAGAAACAATATAGTTTTGAAAAGAAAGAAACCATGAGTTTACAGTGATATTTCTTATTTAAATTTAGGGGTTTTTTTGTTAGAAATAATGCCACAATGAATGGTTTTGTACATTTTTTTTTTTGCCTGTAAATTGTTCATATAATCACCTAAAAATAGAACTTCTAGGACAAAGGATAACCACAGTTTGGCTAGAAATGGTCGCATCTCCCTGTTTTGAGCTTGGACCACATTGCCTCCCCAGTCACGCATACGCCACCTGCTAACCAACAGGGTATGCTGTTCTCTAGGTGGAGGAATTGGTTCTCAGTGTATTCCTTTTGATATGAGTGTGCTCCTGTTTTCAAAGAACATTTTAATTTCTTCTTCTCTAAACTATTTCTTCATAGTTTTGCCCATCGTTGCATTAGATGATTCTTTTTTATTATAAGAATTATTTGCTTATTAATAATTTGCCTTTGAAAGAAGTTGCAAATATTTGCCCCGCTTTGTACTTTGTGCTTTTGAGTTTTCTTGGAGTATACTCTGCATGCAACAGCTTGCTTTTATTATCTTTTTTTATGTAGTTGAATTAATGAGCCTTTTAGTTTATTGCTTGTAGATTTCGAGGTACATTGTGGAAATCTCTCCCTACTTCTGGATTATAAAGATTATCAGTTCATCTTTATGTGGCTCATTGACTCATGTGACATCATTCATCTTGATAGAAAGCGTAACATGCTTTATCTTTTTCCAAATGGCCTCCCAGTTGGCCCAATGCCATTAGTTAAGATGCCACTGTATCTTTTCTGTAGGACCCCCCCCCCCTTTTTTTTTTTTTTTTTTTTACTCTTTTCTATTCTTTCAGTCTCTTTGTGTGCCAGACCACTTTGTTTTAATTTGGGAGGTCTTATAATATATCTTACTATCTGATAGAAACTTCATATTTTATAATGAAGTTTTCTAGCTCTTCAGAAAAAAAAGAAAACAAACAAGCAAACAAATGTGCATTACTATTGAAATTGCACAAATTTATAACTAACCCTGTGGAGAATTGATAGCTTTGTGATCCAAGGACATGATGTATTTTCCTTTTATTCATGGCTATGTTTTTCTTTTTCTTTTTCTTTTAGAGTTTTTTTCCACTGTCTTATACAGGTGTGGCACCTATCTCATTTATTTGCCAAGGTGCTGTGTTTTGTCATTTATTCAGTTATTTTTATTTATGAATGAGGTAGTTTTTCCATTATCACCTGTCTTTTTATATTTGTGTTATAAATATGGTTAATTGCTTTTTCTTGGTTAAATTTACATCCTTTTGAATAAATTCTTTTTTTTACAAAAGTCTGTAACTTACTTTTGAAATTTCAGTAAGTTTTATCTGCATATAAAGAGTATTTTCTGTCTTTTTTCACTCAATTCTTATGCCTCTGATGGCTTTCTATTTTTTAAATTGCATTGTCTAATATATTCATTACCATATTTAACAGTAGTAGTGACAGTTGGCATCTGTAGTTTTTCTCACTTTAGTAGGAATGTCTCCAGTATTTCCTCATTAAATAAGATCCTGGCATTTGGACTCAAGAATCCAAAAGGAATCTATCAATTCCTTTTTACTGGGTGTTTTTATAAAGAAAAGTTGTTGGTACAGTTAATTGCCTCTTGACGTTTTTAAAAATGAATCCTATAGATCTTTTAACATAATCACTTAAATATAAGGATTTTGATTGCTCATTATAGTCACCAGCATTATGAGGTGCCTGCATTTACCTGCTTTTAAGTAATTTTTGTCCTGAATTCCACCATGTCTGACACCAAAGTTGTAACACCAAATTAAATGTTATTGCTTTTGCTCATCCTTTTGTATATCCTTTCATGTCCTTTTATTTTTAATCTTTCTGGGTTATTTTAAGAATTTCTTATCCTCATACTAGAGGTGCAGTGCATGAATTCATGCATGGGTGGGGTCCAGCCGGCCAGGCCCCAATCGGCGGGAGAAGGAGATAGCAGGCAGTTGGCCAGGAGTTGATCTGGAGTGGGGCCAGGTGGGAGAAGGACTGCAGGAGGTTGGCCACTGGATTGGGCTGGTTTGCTGGCCGCAGTGGGCATCATAGCAACCAGTCGTTCTGGACATTCCAGCATTACAGTCACTGGTTTTTTATATATAGAGATATAATATAAGGGTAATGTGCAAATTGACCCTAAGAGTGGAACAACCCGGAATGACCAGTTGCTATGATGCACACTGACCACCAGGGTGCACTCAGCGCAGGAGCTGCCCTCTGATGGGCAGTGTGCTTTCACAGGGGGAGCTCTGCTCAACCACAAGCCAGGTGGACAGCTGCAAGTGCAGCAGCAGCGGCGGGAGCCTCACCCATATCCTTGCAGTGCTAATCTATCAGTTGGACATCCCCTGAAGGCTCCTGGGCTGCCAGAGGGATGTCTGACTGCCAGCTTAGGCCTGATCTTCTGGGGAGAGGGCCGAAGCGGGCAGGTGGACATCCCCCAAGGGGTCCTGGACTGCGAGAGGGTGCAAGCCGGCCTAAGGGACCCCCTCCACCTCCCAGTGCACAAATTTTCGTGAACTTGTTTTTCCCTCCCTCCCTCCCTTCCTCTCTCCCTCTCTTCTTCCCTCCCTCCTTTCCTCCGTTCTGAGGGTAGATATTTTCTCTTCAAGGGTTGTGTGTTGTTCGAGTTCAGCATCCACTGATGAGCTTTTAAATACATAGGTTTAAAGAGACTGGAAGGAAATAGTATTTGTATGCCTGAGAAGTCAGGAATATCTGCCAATAAAACTCAGAGCTTCAGAGAATGCAAATATGTTTCACTTACTAAAGGAAGACATTGAAATGAAAGTGCATACCCTCCATAAGCCACAATGGCATCAGCAACATGAATAATATCTAAAATATTATTACAATCAGGCTCAAAGAAATAAATACTAGTATTCAGAGTGATTTTAAAAATTCAAATATGAATAGTATATTGAAACACTTTATTCTGGATGTTATTTTAAATGTGATTCATATTCTTTACACTATAAGAAATAAAATTAGTCTTAGATACAACCATAAATTGTTGCATTGGGGGTAATTCATGAAATGTGGGTGGCCCTAGGTGCAATAATCTATTTTTTTTATTCTAATGTTCATATTGCCCAGCATGTCTGAATAATAAATATAATTCCTTTTCTCTTTATGTTTAAAACTTATTCTTTTAGTTTAGCAAGATACGTATTCTCTAAAAGAATCTTTCATTTGCAGTATAATTGATCCTGTAAAAGAATAATCTCAATGTGTGGTACCCACATTAATAACATTAGCAAAACCTAGAAAATTGTTGGAAAAGCAGATTCCCAGGCCTCAACCCAGAACAATTGAATCAGCATCCTTTTAGGTACATTCATGGTAGAATAATAATTCAATTTAATATTTTGCCTTCCCATAACTTTTACTTATTTTATAAGCTGCCTTGAAACTATGATTATGTTTCTACATATGTGCCTTTGGCACAGCTTAGAATTGAATGTGGCTTTCAAGTTAATCAAACCATATTTTAAAAAAGTCATGGGAGTTTAGTTGAATGATACCTTATGTGTGACTTTTTATGGAAAAATTAAATTTGGACTAAAAAATTCTTCATTTTTGGAGTGGGAATTTATTAGGTAAAACTTTGAGTTTATCTTTTTGTGGCTTTTTAAAAGTAATGAATGGTGGTTATACTGTTCAAGCAACTTAAACAATATTTTGGTATTATATATAAATTCACTTTTGAAACATTATTAGCTTGCTAATTTAAAAAGTTATTTATGTGAAGATCTTATATGTTGGCATCTATGATAGGAAAGCACTTTAAATGGAAATAATTATTCTTGAATATTTGTCACATTGTCAAAATCTCTCAGAGAAGAAAATGCAATGAAGGGTGAGGTCACTTTCTGAAATATGATTTGAACTGTTAACAAGAAGTATGGATAGTTGGGTAAAGATACTTTTCCTGTTGGTTAGCTTACAGCATCTGCACATTTTGATGGCAGTGGTCTGCATTCACTGTCTCTTCTTTAAATAGAGCAAGTTGACAAGTAGATGGGATTGTCTACAAAATGTTGCTGAGTATTTGATTATGTTTAATGTGTTTTAATTAACAACATAAGAACCCAAACATTGCATCTTAGTAAGTCTAACCTTATTATTTTCAAGTAGCAGTTGAATAGCACTTGGAAGAGAGTCATAAATCAGACTAATTAATGGAAATGTTTTAAAAATACTGGCAGATGAAAGTGATAAACATGTCAATTCCAAAATTGTATTTCTCATCTACTGGTTGATAATACTAGGTCAATAGCCAAATTTTAATTTCTTGATTAAGTGGCATTCCCAATATTGCTGTCATTCAAATTTACTGAAGTAAATTGCTAATGTGTCTGACACTTCAAATCTCTCATAGGAAATATTTTTTATTATTAAAAATGCGGTTCATCAAAGGTAGCTACAAAAAAATCAAATTATTTGACATTTTATTAAGGACAACTTAGAACTATACTAGTAACTGATGGTCGTTCTTACCAAGAATACTAAACATTCTGAAGTGCCTGTTAAATAAACAACTTGAAAAAATTATATTTGGTGTATTTTTAATACTGCCTTTGTATCACTCTAGTTTTTTTGTTTTTGTTTTTGTTTTTTTAGCATCAGGTGGGCCTTTGTTATTTAAATGATAATATTATATTCAGTGGGCTTCTCTATTTGATCCATGTGTGGGTCAGATTGGAAAATAAATATTACAGACCTTTTTTGTCCCTGTGACCCTGCTCACTGGTGAAGTGGATGCCGGCTGAAGGCTGATGCAGTGGTCCAGGTAACAAAGAGGGAAGATGGGGCCTGCCCTGCAGCAGGCAGTAAAACTGGGGGGGGGGGGGGGGGGGGCGGGCGGGAGCTGGCCTCCAGAGACCTGGGGGGGGAGGGGGAGAGGGGGAGAGACAAGCAGAGGACTTAGTGATGCCTCGATGGGGGGTTGGCTGCCAATGAATCTGAGATTAAAAAATTTGATTAAATATGCTTTACATAATCAGCTTTCGCTACCAAATACAGTACTTATATTTGTGCCTATTCCATTCCATGTTTTGGTTTACCCTCATCATATGGACTTAATCTTGATGATATCATCACAATCCTACCAATACTATCCATCAATTCCATAAGGACCTTTTCAGTGGCCACTGCACTGAAATGAAGATGTAGAAGATAGCAATCATTTCCTGGTGGCGTGGTGTGGTGAGCACCATTCCCTGTGCCTGTGTCAACTGATGATAATGGACTTCAATTCAATGACAACAGGAATCCCCATTTTGGAGTGTGGTGAAGAAGGAAATTTTATTCAATGCAAAGCAGCTCAACTGTGATACATTAAGTCTATGAAAATAGCACAGCTATGGGGCAGTCCTGGGGCAAGGGCCCTCTTGGCTAGACAGCTCTGCTCTGCTTCTTACTAGATTGATTAATGCTGCACTGGTCTGCTCCCCTCTGCTCTGGTCTAGTCCATTCTCTGCCTTTCTGCTCTGGCCTGTGCTGGCCTGCTTTATGCTGCTCAGGTGAGACATCTCCTGTGTTTCAATCTAGCCAAGGAAACACAGCCTTCAGTCTTTGGTGGAAAGGGAAGGTGTACTCCCAGAGCCAGAGGGGAGTTGGCTAATATAGACAGAAGTCCCAGTCCCTGGTTGATCTGTCTTCATGCAAATGAAGATTCCAAATTCTTGCAGTTTGATTGGTCCAAAAGGCATTGTCTTGATTGGTCAGAATGGAGCTGCTCTGATTGGTTGGTGGGGAAGCTAATGGGGATGTAGTTATGCAGATCAGAGTGAATGGGGAAAGTATCAGTCCCGTTGGTTGAAATAGGATTCCAGGAACTCCTTTATAAGGGCTGGTTCAGATGACAGAAACACATAAAGGCAGGCAGTACCATGTAGAGTCAGGTAGTTCAGTGCAGGCTTTTTTGAGAAGCGCAGTTTGCATGAGAGCCCCTGTATATAAATGGATACTAGGATCAGTTTTATCTAATTAATTAACCAATTTATTTATTTTTAAAATTTGAGCTCAGGTACTAACCACCAGGAACCTTTCTTAGTATATTCTTCTTTCTCAGGGTTCACATTTGCCCTTACGAAGGATTGATTACCAAGCACACCCCCACAACACACACACACACACACACACACACACACACACACACACACATGCAGTTTACAACTAAAAGGACTGAGGTCCAAAGAGGTTAACATTCCCAGTGACCAGTGGTCTTTGTTGGTGGAGCCCAAATATAGACTTAGAGCTACGTCTGAGTCCAGTCCCAGAGCTCTACCTGTCAACTTGAAGCTATACTAATGCTTCATTCATCACTTGGATGGCTTTATTCTCCATACAAAAAGAATGAGACACAGCCTAGAAAAGGAATCAGCTGCCAAAACCTGTTTGGCTCAGTGGATAGAGCATCGGCTTGTGGACTGGAAGGTCCCGAGTTCGATTCCGGTCAAGGGCATGTACCTTGGTTGCAGCCACATCCCCGGTGGGGGGTGTGCAGGAGGTCGATGTTTCTCTCATCAACGTTTCTAGCTCTCTATCCCTCTCCCTTCCTCTCTGAATAAAAATCAATAAAATATATATATTTTAAAAAGGAATCAGCTAAGTATATAAACATCTCTATTTTAACCTTTTAGATAAAGGAAAATTGCTTTAAGTCTCTTCCCCAGAAATCCATGGGGATTCAAAGGAAGAAGGGGTCAAATTAGGTTGGAGAACTAAGACTGCTTCCTGGAGACAATGCTTTCAAAGGCAGGGCAGGATTACAAGAAGGAAGGGCAAATGGTGGAAGAACATTAACAGTAAAGCCAAAGAAAAGCAATGGTGATGACCTGGGGAGGGGTTCTGAGTTCCCCATTTTGGCTGTTATTCTAACTATACTTAGAGAGAAGTCAGGTAAGAATGAACATTAGCCGAATTATTGTTGCTTAGTGAGAATGTAGAAGAAAAACACTACAGTTCTGTAAACCATAATTCTATGTTTTTTAAAAAGTTGAATGAACTTCTCATTTTCTTTAAATACCCTAAAAATATTCCTGAGTGATTTGTGTGTGCTGAGGATTATGATTGTTCTTCAAGAGAATAATAAAAAAAAAATCAGTTAGCTCTATATAAAATTATACTTAATTGTATGGCCCCTGTTTGATCAGAAATAGACCTGAAGTTGAATACAAACAAATTAGTCAACAGCCTTTTGAAGAATGTACTAAGGAAGGATACATTTTGATGGGATAGGGTGATACCAGAATTAAATAAAGGGATAGGACATAAGAGACTTACGGGAAATGATGTATAAAAATCTGAATAAATGACTCCTTGTGAGGATTTCTGTCTGAGGACAATGAGGAGATAGAGCTTGGTTAGTTGACCAGGGCATACCTAGAGAAAAGATGCTCAGTAGAAGTGAAGAAAAAACATTCTTAAAGAAATTTTTTCATATTTCCTATTAATTTGACAGATCAATATATTTATTTGTATGGTCTTTGCAAGTATGATTTTATGCTTGATTTTTAAATTTTATATATGATGTTATTATTTTTCTATTTTTGCTGTTCTAAAATATGCATCTTTTGGAAAGCAATGTCATCGGTAACAAAAGATTGTTAATCGAAAATGGAAAGGCTTGCAGTAAAGGAGGCAGAAAATTATTGCTCTGGATTTGTAGCTTGTTGCTCAGCTAAAAATATTTATCTGCCATGTTTGGCAGTTAGCACACAAAACAAGGACTCAGTGGCTGTGAATTCAGGCTCTATTACAGGAACCCAATTACTTTGTGACTTAAGGCCATTTAAACTTCATGTCTTTAACAAATTCATTGGACTCCAAATGCTAAAACCACTGCTTAAATAAATAACACCTTCAAAAAATGTCTGGGTAGTTCATGTCCAGGAAAGGTCACATACATTTTGAACAGCCTTGTAATAAGTACCAGAGCTGAATCAGCCCATAGACTTGACTATCCCATATTGTCTCCAGAAAGTGAGTGGCCACTTTCATGACTAAACTTGCAATATCTGGTTATTTTAACAAATGGTATTATTTCTCAATTACAAAAGTAATCTATGCATTTTTGCAGAGAAGTTGGAACCCAATCAAAAAAGATTAAAAAAGACTAGTCAACCATCCATTCATAACTACGATCAATTTTTGAATATAAGGCCCTGCGTGTCTGCTTTATACATGACACATATAGGGTGAGCCAAAAGTAGGTTACAGTTGTGAGTATGCAAAACATGTAATTTATTATTGTATTATTATTTACTGTATTATTATATTATTGTATTATTTTCCATGTAAGCAACTGTAAACCCACTTTTGCCCTTCCCTTTATGTGTGTGTATACACACACACACTTTTTATATATTTGCAAAAATAGAATAGGAGCAATAGCCAGATACACAAGGTCACCAGGGCTAAAAGCCCTGAGTGCCTAGCAACAGGTAAAACTGGGAAAACAAATACTGTATTCTGGGACCTCATACCCAGGGTGACCTTTGCTCTCCAGCATATTGCTGGTTATGTGGTCTAAACCCCTGACATTTCATATGGCTGGTCATGTGGTTTGGACCCTCTCCTGACCTTTCTTCCCCTGCCATATCTTTAATCATACTGTAGACCACCCTGTTCTTCCTGTAGGGGGACAATGTGGCTGGAGAATAGCCTCATAGGTCTCCCATACAAGCCCTTAAACAACCACCCCCTTAAGCATTAAACTCTATTACAAGGAAGTTTTGGCCTGCATCAGTTACTCATAGGAGCAAAGCCTGGAGTCTGTTGACCATAGAGACAGAGTTTTGGTTAAACTGAAGATAATATCTAAGCCTCAGTTGTGTTTCAGCTCCAGGCCCAGAAAAACAGCAAAACCAAAGGAAGTAACGCAATGGCTGACATCAGAACCAGCTGCAATGACTAATGACCACCTACCCTAGCATGGACCCATCAGTAGAAAACACAACTCTCAAAGGACACACCTAGAAAGATGATGTATATTCTATGGAGACTCTTCCCTAAGGAATCCTCTAAAATCCTGCCTTTGGGTAACAGATAAAACCCCTTAAGACAAAGGACCCAGGACATACACTCTGTCTCTCTAGAGCCCAACCCTGTCTTTCCTTCCCCCTTTCTTCCCTCGGGGTGTGTACTTGGGTTTCTTCCCCTAAGTCCCAAGGGACCTTCTTTTGCTTCTATAACTTGTTTTCTGGGTCCAGGCAGCCCAGTTGGCTTACTTCTTCTACCTCTGTGACTTTCTTTTTTTTTTAATATATTTTATTGATTTAATACAGAGAGGAAGGGAGAGAGATAGAGAGCTAGAAACGTTGATGAGAGAGAAACATCGATCAGCTGCCTCTTGCACAACCCCTACTGGGGATATGCCCGAAACCAAGGTACATGCCCTTGACCAGAATCGAAGCCGGGACCCTTTAGTCCCCAAGCAGACGCTCTATCCATTGAGCCAAACCGGTCTCGGCTACCTCTGTGACTTTCTTAATGAACTTTCTCTTATATTTTAGTTCTTGGCTCTGAATTCTTTTCTTAGCCAAACACAAGGATTGAGGTCTAACATTGGGGCTGTTCATTGATTTTTTTGTTTTTGTTTTTTAATATATTTTATTGATTTTTTTTTTTTTTTACAGAGAGGAAGGGAGAGAGATAGAGAGCTAGAAACATCGATGAGAGAGAAACATCGACCAGCTGCCTCTTGCGCATCCCCTACTGGGGATGTGCCCGCAACCAACATACATGCCCTTGACCGGAATCGAACCTGGGACCTACAGTCCGCAGATCAACACTCTACCACTGAGCCAAATTGGTTTCGGCGGGGCTATTCATTGTTAACCATCCTATTTATAATAGATGATAAGGTTAATAATATTTCTCTAACAATAATGGCTGCATATTGTTCTATCCTATGTCATAACTTAATATTTCCTTATTATGGAGCATCTGAATAGTTTCCAGTCTTTTATTATTTTACAGATTTCTTCATAGAATAAAACCTTCTAAGTACCATTTCTAAGGAGGAAGAGTTTGTATGTATTTAAGTTCTGGCTTTAGTTTAGATTCATTTTTCCTGCTCTGTTTTTTTACAATTCAAATTATTTCTGATTATTCTATTATTACATGTTTTAAAGCCTTTTAATTTCAGTTTATTATTCCTGAATCACTTGAGAAATACCTTTCCTAAATTTCTTTATAAATTTTCGTGGCATTGCATAACAGTTACAAATTAATTTGGAAATAATAACAGAATCACCAGAATAATCTCTCCTGTATCAGAATACAGTGTTGCTCTTTATTTATTAAGGTCATTGTTTTTCTGACCTTTGGTAAGGTTTTGAGTTTTCTACACATAATTCCTTTACATATATTTATGTTTTGTTTCTAGGCATATCTTGTCGAAATCTGCATGAGGAAATTTAATCAGCTTTTTTATATCATTAATTATATGTATGACAGTTATTAATTTTGTGCATAGTTTAATTGGCCAACTTAACTCTATGGATTCTAATTTTGTTTACTTATTTTGATAGGTCATCTACAAACATGGATACTTTTTTATCCACTTTTTCGAAACTTCTCATCTTGTTGCTTTGTCTAGACCTTGGAAAACAATATAAGCAACACTATAGCTAATGGTTTTAAGTTCTTGGTGTTAAGACCTGGTAGTGTTCTTTAAGCCTTTAATGGGTGCTCCTCTAGAATAGAAAGTGATTTGAGATAGTGGTTGTTGATTGTAATTTAATGTAGGTATTCTTTAGTGTGTTATTTTCTTTCTTATGGCTCACTTTTTACTTCTGCATGCTTCTCAGCTTCCATTTACATTTTGTTTTGCTATATTTTATCATTTTATCTATTGTTTTATAAACTGCATATTCTTATGAATTATCCTGAAGGTACCAAGTAAATGTGTTTTTCAACAGTAGGCTTCTCCATTTTTATTGTCACATTACTTTATCTTTGTACAATATTATAGATATTTTTGTTTTTATAACTTTTTGTAGCTTTGTTATTGATTTCTAATTTATTTTATGGTCAGAGAACCAACTTTATTTCAATTTACTTAAAAATTTTTAATGTATTTTTATTGATTTCAGAGAGGCAGAGAAGGAAGAGAGAGTTGAAACATCAATGATGAGAGAGAATCATGGATCAGCTGCCTCCTTGCATGACCCACATTGTAGATCAAGCCCACAACCTAGGCATGTGCCCTGACCAGGAATCGAACCATGACCTGCTGGTTCATGGGTTGACTCTCAACCACTGAGTCATGCTGGCTGGGCAATTTACTTACATTTTTGAGGTTTGTTTTATGGCCCAGAATAGAGGAAAAGGAGCAGGTGGTGAGGTAGGTAGGAAACAGGGCCAATGCCAGGGAAGAGAAGAGTGTCAGAATGCTGGGAGGATCAACAGGGTCAGAGGCTTCCCAGAGATCAGGAAGAACAGGGTCAAAAAGTGGTCCTGTGTTGTTTGCTTAGTCCTGTGTTGTTTGCTATAAGCCAGGCTGGCTTCTTCAAGGCCCCCCCCCCTTTTGTTTTATTTGGGGGGGGGTGGCTATCCAAATGTTCTCAGCTAGTCTGCTTATGGGTTTGGTTACTTGGTGACCTGTAGTTGGCATAAACTCCATAGGACCTTCCAAACTCCCAGCAGTGGGTCTCAGCACTGGCTCTCTCTGTGTTGTGCCTGGTGAGGAATGGACATCAAATGGACTGTCTCCAGAAAGCTCTTCATTTCCAAAATATTGGGAATTTCCTTTCCTCACATTGCTTCCCTACATAGAAACCAATATCTTGTCTTCTAATATGATAATGAGTCTAAGGAGAACATATTTTTGAAGCTTGCTGTCTTTATACTTTTGTAAGCCAGTGTTAGTATCAGGGTGGACTTGGCAGGCCATGAAGCAACACGAAAAGAAATATCATGTAATTTATTTAATATTACTGTACACCCAGGACATTGAAAAGTGCTTCTTAAAAGTGATAAAATTTAGTTCTGCAAATAATTTCTCCAGATTTGATTTTTCTGTTAAAGCTTGTTCTAAATTTAACATTACTTCTCCCAGCCTTATGTTTACCGCCCCCCCTTCCTTCTATGTTTCCTTGCGTAGGATAATGGCTTATTAAAACAATAGGATCTTTTCACCCTAAAGACTGTGTTCCTCCAGAAAAGGCCCCATGAAAAAAGATGACCCAAGTCAAGATACTGAATTATTTTAAAATAAATAGCAAAACAATTTTGATATCCTTAACCCTCGCCTAACTTCTCACATGCCCTTACTCTATGTATCAGGGTATTATCTTGCGTGATACTGGAACTGTTATCTTTCAGGAAATAAACATATGCAACTGTGCATTTGTTCATGTCCTACTTGCCGGGTTTTTGAGGTTGAGCTGTGGGTAATCTAGAAGTCGTCTGGGGTTCTCTGTCTTGGGTGCTGTCAGTTACCACCGCAGGTGCCAGGGAGCCTGTTCCGACTGCAGATCTATCTTGCTCCCACCCAGCGTGCCAACCTTGTGCCAGAGACAACATTGGCTGTTTCTAAAGGCACTAGTGTATGTTTCTTTGGGGAGCTTTTAAAGGTTTAATCTTATTTTCCGTTTACTTGGATTTCTGTGTTTTCAGGTTAAATGCCTTTGTCTACTAAAGCATTGTTTGAGGCCTAATTAGAACTAAGGGCACAATCTGCAGAGCTGAAACCAGTATCTGTGTGAAAGAAACTGATCCCCTGTGTGAAAGAAGACTGGCCCATCGTCTTTAATGTAAACGATTCATCCTTAACATCCAGAGATTTAAATAATGCACCAAAATATTTACTTGTATCAATTATTGTATATGCCTGTACTTTGCCAAGCTGCGATTATTTTTTGGGTGTGTGGATGTACCCACATGTTAATTTAATAGCATTTAGTTTGCTTTATTTAACTTTTTACCCTACATGACATTTAAAAATAACAAAGACTTTCTTGACTGACGAAAGAATGAATATAAAATAATAGCTGATATAAGTGATGATGATGTGATGTTTCTGTAACTTTCTGTGCCGGCTTTATCAATATCACAAGCCCAGGATCCGCTCATCTCTTTTGGTGTGGTCATAACCTACTTGGTAATAACCTGTAAGCATTCTATAACCTCCCATGTCCAGGTGTGTAGGGATGTCCTGATGATGGGTTCACTCTCTGAGCGGTTGGGCTCACTACAGGCCTAACTGACTGACAATAAAATTATTAACAACTACCTTGTTCCTACCAAAGGAGAGAACACCAACCGAACATAAAAACTAACATTAGTGAGGCCATCAACTAGCAAAAACAATTGGAGTGGCATTAAGGAAATATACATCCATGTAAAAATAATGCTACTCTTTCCATTAGGTTCTTACATGTGTTCTTATGTGTGTATATGTTTATATTTATAAATGTGTGTATGTAATATTAATAAACATAGAATGTATTTGAACATACCAGGCACTCCAATATTTGTTGAATGAATGGTTGCCTTTGTTGCTCAATAAATATTTATTGGACTGTTTGAGAGAAAATAAAGACAGGTGATAAGGTACAATTGTTTCGTCATCTCATATTTTGTAGGAAGGCTAATCTTTGGAAGCAAACAAAGTTACCTCTATTTGTACAGGATTATTAGACATAATATACTCTGATAGTGTTCTTTTTTTAAAGGTAAGGTTCCTGGCCTGAAATAAATTTTATTCCAAGCGTATGTTTATTTTTCACTACTGACACATCAGAGTAAACCAAAGGGATAAGATATTTTTATTATGTATTATGTGTGTTAGGGGGGGAAGTTTACAGGAAAACATTCAGCTTCTATATGTCCACAGCTGTCATCTACTTCAAGCATGTTTTTAATTTTAACTTTATATTTAAGGATGTCATTCAAATTAGAAAAATGCTACCTTATTTTATAACTAATAGGATCTTATAATTAAGTCAACATTTATCTTTTATTTTGTAAATTCACAATTTTTTTCAAACATACTATATAATTATAAGGGTTTGGATGATTAAAACCTAGCAGAGACCATCATTTCTGATGTATTATTGGTGACATCCTTGAAATCTAAAGGAGTTTTTTATATTTAGTATATTGGTCCAAATTCAGCATGAGGACATATAGAACCAAAGTACAACCTTTTTAAAGGGTTACTTTAGAAAGAATGTCAAGATTTATAAATAAATGCTCACTTCTTGGTATATTGGATTAACTCAAACTTTATGGTTCAGGTGCTGGGATCATAAAGATATTTACTCACATATAAAAATAAAGCCAGACTATACCCTGGAGATGTATCTAAATTTAGCTACCATCTCACAGCTTAGTGAATCTGTCCCATCAAGAAGACTCATCTTGTTTATTTCTAAGATGGTGCAATCACTTTAGGAAGCTACTTTTAATGAAGTTCTAAGAGTCATGATTTAATGTGAATCATCATGGTTTCTCAGTCTGTCAGCCTGTGTATTTCCCTGTTGATTCAGTAATGGTGTAAGACTTGCATTTTCAAAAAGTCCTGATATAGTGGAAGGCTGTGATAAAAGAACACACTACTTAGGCAATCCCTCAGAAAACCCTCCGGCTTTTCTGTGATTAAAAACTGCAATACATTTCACAAAGGGATACATTCCATTTCAGGAAGACCAGTTGTATTTTGTTTTTAAGTTATTATTAGCCAGAACGCTGAAAACATTTCATTTCATGAGCATCATGCAAAAATGTAATAGGGTCTTCCACTACTAAAGGTCATGGAGGGTCAAAGCTCTTCTCCATTAAGCAGTTCTATGCTGCCAGGACAAGACCGTGGTTCTGATATACATGGGGCCCAGAGAGGCAATACAGGGTGAGGGTACCAGGCAGAAGGCACAGAAAGGGGGTGGCAAGCAGGCACCTCAGACTCAGGGGCCTCATGCAATTCCACCCAAGTACACACCTCCTCTGCATCCCCCCTGAGTAGCTTCCTGCTCCACCTTCCCCACTAGCCATCCTCATCAATGTGCAAGGTGCAGAGGCCTTACTCACCTGCATATAACTGGACAGTTTTCAAATATTTTTATACAAAACTCATATTATTGACATCATTAAAATGTTGATAAGAGCAGATTTTATTTATTCGAGGTCAGGAAGTGAGGGTGAATTATATTTCTGTAGGGCATCAATCTCTATTTCCACCCATCTGTTCACGTATAAGATATTCTTCTCTTTGACAAAATATAGTTCTAAATAAATTATAATTGCCCAAACTTTCATTCCACTGACCTGAAAAAGTGATAGTTAATTCTTGAAAAGTCTTCTGAGTGACCAATTAAAAAAATAAATACACAGCTTTCGAGGTTTATTTATAATAGAATAACACCCAATTTGAAATGAATTTAGGGAGACATAATTCAATTTACAAGATCTATAAAATTACAGAGTTCTTAAGAAGAACTCCATAAAAAATGTGCATAACCTTTGTCAAGAAAAGTGTGACTCACCTGAAGGAGTGAGGATAGGAAGTAGTTGGAGTGAATGAAGAGCCATAGCATCCTGCTTGGGGGATTCCATCCTATCCCTGTCCCTGTACTTCATGGAAACTAACTGCTTTCAGATGATGGTTCCAAGCCTTCTCTCCTCACCCTCCCCACCCTCACTCTCTGCTGGTAACCTTGTACCTTCTCTTATTTTACTGGAAATTTTAAGCAACCTGAAAAGCTCCCCCTTTCTCTTCCCCTCCCCCCAATATCCACCTCTACACACTTTTGTGCTGAGCCTTCCTGCCCATCGTGGCCTTTGACCTGCTGGTGGCTCTCCGATGTGGACGGACTCTTCCTCTTGGATAGTTTTGGGGTGTGCATTCCCTCACCTGCATCCTAAAAATCCCCCTCCTTCAGCCACTAACATGCTGTTTCTTCCATCTTACAAAACAACACTCTTCATCCCATTTCCCATGAACTACTATCCAATTCCTCTGGTTCCATTTATTATATAGCAAATTTCTTGAAAGAGTCATCTGTTCTCTTTGATCATAAGGTCACACCACTTCCAGTGGATGAGGTCAGTAATGCAGGAAGAGCAACAAGAAGAGGGCAGAGGTTACAGAGTTAGCCTATTAGGTGGTAACTGCTCTTATTAAGGTCACTTCCTCAAGGTCATTGGTTAATTTCCATGTTGTTAAACCTAGCAGTCAGTTCTCAGCCTACCTTTTACCAGATATACACAGTGCATCCCTTTTTCCTCTCTGAATCTTGGGTAGATATTTTTTAAGTCTAGAAAGAATGCACAATCATAAAGAATTCTAAAAATAAACTATTAATGGAGGAAAATACTCAAAACATCTAAAAGGCAAAAGATTAATGTTCTTGAAATATAGAGAGCTTTTCCAGGTTAATAAAAAAAAGATTGAAATCACAAAAGAGGAATAGACAAAGGCATGAATATAAAAATCACAGATAAAATATATACATAAAAATTTAAGTTCAGTTTCAACAATAATAAATTCAAGCCAACATATCAATGATTTGTCATTTTCAAAACAGAAAGAATAATGAGAAACAAAGCAGGCATGCTTATATCCTGCCAGGGAAGTGTAGGCTTTTACACATCTATGGAAGGGATTTTTGCAGATTTTCCCTTAATTCTTAAAATGTGCATATTCTTTAACACATCAGTTCCACATCTGGTAAATTAAGAACATAATTACACAAATATGCAAAAGATTTAACAATCTTCATGGGAAGCTAGAGAAATGCTAGGTTATAAAAGATCTATTGGTACATTCATAAAAATTTAATATGAACATTTATTAATGTTCGACTTTAGATGTCACTGTGAAATAGTATGTATAGTTCAATCCCATTTATTTTACTTTAGAAAAAATAATGAGGATAAATATCCACCCTTTGTGCCAGATCCTCACTGCCCCATTGTCTGTGCCCAAGGGTTATGCATATATGCATACAAGGTCCTTGGTTGATTATTTCCCATCCACCCATCCTTTCCTGCCTTCCCTCTGAGATTCCACACTCTGTTCCATGCTACCATGTCTCTGGATCCACTCCATTCAACACTTTATTTTGTTACTTAGGTTCCACATATGAGTGAGATCATATGATACTTGTCTTTCTCTGACTGGCTTATTTCACTTAGCATGATACTCTCCAGGTCCCTCTATGCTGTCTTAAAGGATAAGAGAGTTCTTTTTTACTGCCTTATAATATTCCATGGTATAAATGTACCACAGCTTTTTATCCATTTATCTACTGATGGGCACTTGGGCTGTTTCCAGATCTTAGCTATTGTAAATTGTGCTGCTATGAACATAGGGGTGCATACATTCTTCCTGACTGCTGTTTCTGTTTCCTTAGAATATATTTTTACAAGTGGGATCACTGGGTCAAATGGCAGTTCCATTTTTAAATTTTTGAGGAAACTCCATACTGTTTTCCGCAATGGCTGCACCAGTCTGCATTCCCACCAGCAGTGTACATAGCTGGAGTTTTAGATTGCTCTTCTGTTATTTTTTATTTCTGTGATTTTTTAAATTGAATTTTAAAGACAGGTTTAACATTTCATTTAATGCAGAAGTGAAATTTTTAAGGAATGAAGTGGAAAATTTTTATCACTTTTAGTGGGAAGGTATTTTACTTTTGAAAGAAGGATATTTGATATGTGATTGGAGGTTCATTATTGCTGTTGAGTAAGTAGGCGTTTTCATAGACTGAAATATACATAATTGATGCTAGCTACTCCCCTTACAACTAGTAGGAGTTGTATAATATGAATAGCTTCTGAAAGAGCTTCATTCAGTTAATGCTATTGTTTATATCTTTCAGAAGTTCCTTTATCATACATTAAATGGAACTATTTTCAAATGGGAATATTTAACAGTTCCCAGTTCACTTCAAGCTGACTTTGGTCTGTTCCCTTTCACATTCACCTGTAGGGTGAACTGAAAATAGTACACACACACAGGGCTCTGCATGTTGCTCAAAGATAAATGGACTTGACTAGGTAAATTTATGTTAGATGACAGGAAAAATGAGGTATATATAGGGTGCTCCCCAAAATGTATACACACTTTGAATGATTATAAAGTCAGTGTTCATTAACATACAGTTCATTTTCAAAATTTAAAAGAATCTACAGAAATGAATAACTTTTTTATCAGTGCCTGTTTTCAAACTGATGACCATTCTGATCCAGGCTACTTTTAGTCCCTTGATATGTATATTTCCAACTTGCTTCTCAAGCATTATTTCATTTGGTATTTGTGTGCTTTCAACTTGTGACTGTTGCAGTTTTGTACTGTAAATTTTATCTTTTATGTATCCCCATAACAAAAGTCTAGTGTCATTTTAGGATGCCTTTCCTTTGTTCAAAGCTTAGTCTCACTTCACCCATTATTTCTAACCAGTTAAGCCTGAAAAGGAGTGAACATTAAATGAGTTATTAGCTGTTATAAGTGTATACATTTTTTAGGGAGGGGGGCATCCTATATGCACACACAAAAAATTCTCCTCTGCTGACTTTGTTGCCTCCATCTGAAACAAAATCGAGGAAAACAATGAAAAAAAATGGAAAGGACAGAAATGTACCTTATAGGGAATTATCACATACTCTTGAAAGGCTTTATACAACAACAACAAAATAAGTATGCATATTTACCTAGCTACACTTTATAAATATAAATGTAAATATAAATATACATGGCATCACTTTGGGGATGGAATTGTATGGAAATGCCTGTCTGAAATCTGTGTGGTCCTGAACAGCTATGTTGCCTCAGCAGCAGTTTAGAGAAGATACATTATTAATAATGCTATAAATCCCAATCACCCTACATCAGACATCTGTTGAATAATAGGGCCGTTAAATATAATAAATATGATACAAGTAAGACATGGAGACTTTTCAGATGAAATAAACATAACTGAGGACATGACCTGGAGGGAAGAGGTGATGCTATTGTATTAAAAAAATGCCCTCTACAATTGAAAGGGTAGGACTATAATCACAAAATGAGATTATGTTAAGCAGGAGCTCAAGAATCACACAATTTATATGAAGAGAATCACCTTAATATGGATCAACAAAGGGGAGCTAAGGGATTTACTTGGTTTATCAATAAATTATAATTTTATCTCTTTCATAACTAGAGCTGTACAATAGTCAAGATGTAGTCTCACATATCCATGCGTGGCTATGAAGATAATTCAATTTGAAATGATATTTTGTACCACTTTGCTTACTTTCTTCCCTTTATCTTTGTGTTTGTAAGAGGACCCAGAAAACAGTAAAAACAATAATTACATAAAACTGATTTTTGTGAATCTCACAAGGAAAAATTTTGCCCAATATTACTTTTACTTTGTGCTACCATTTTTTGTTCTTTTTCATTATGTACATTACATACAGAAGAATATTTCAATAATTTTGCTATATATAATAGTTTAAAAAATAGACGGTTGATATCTCTATCAAAAGTAGATGTTAAATCACTCATTTATATATAAAAGAAGTTGTAGCTACTAACAGGGTTGTTGACATCATACTTTTGATTAAAATTAACTTTCTATATTAGTAATTTTAGTCTTTCTTTAATTATTAGTAGTTCCCATTTTGGGGATTATTTAGAATATACTTTTTTTTTATATAAGCACAAAAATAACTGAACAATTAATTTTGTTTTCTTCACCTGTCCATCCAGACTCCATGCTCCTCATATTTAATGAATTTTGTAAAGGACTAATGGAACTTTTTGAGGGTGTACCCCACTAAGTAAGAAGTAGGCTCTGCCTTGAAGGAGCACAGGTATCATGGGGGAGATGATACGCATAGTGTGGCATGTACTGTACAGAGGAAGGTGTAGAAATGTGAATGTCCCCAGTACCAGGAGCTGTCTGCACCTCAGCAGAATGGATCCAGGCCCCACACTGGACTGGGTTTGAGAGTGAATAAGAAATCTTTGAACAGGGTGGGAGGGATGGGGGACAAAGGGAGAGATAGTTCCAAGCCTGGAATTGAGAAAAAATACAGAGCAGTTGTGTTATGTGAATTTTACCAGACATTATTTTTTTCTGTTTTTTTTTTTAATTTCTTTATTGATTAAGGTATCACATATTTGTCCTCATCCCCCCATTCCCATCCTAAACCCCTCCCCACGCATGCGCCCACCCCCCTGTTGTCCATGACCACTGGTTAGGCTCATATGCATACACACAAGTCTTTTGGTCGATCTCTCCCCTTTATCCCCACCCTCCCCTACCTTCCCTCTGAGGTCCGACAGTCTGATCGATGCTTCCCTGTTTCTGGGTCTGTTCTTGTTTATCACTCTATGTTGTTCATCATTTCCCCTAGATGAGTGAGATCATGTGATACTAGAAATACACTTATAAGAATTGAAAATGAGACAAGCAATAATGGTTATGCTGAGAGGCAAATTAATCAGTCTGTAGTGAGTTTCTTTCTGGGCCAACAGTTCTTTTGAGTCCCAATTTCAATATCAAACAGTTCCTTATGTATACATGTCAGCAATGATACTTCAGTTCTTTACCAGACATTCTTGAAAGAAATATTTCCAGTCTTATTAAAACTTTATCAGCAAATTGAGGAAGATTGAACATCACCCAACCTTTTTGAGACTGGCATGACTGACACCAGAACCTGACAATATACTAAAACCATCGAGAGAGACTTGTACCTCTTAGGGAATATAGATACACACATAGGGACATAGATGCAGAAATCCCAAAGGGAAGAGAAAGGATGAAATGCCAGAGGAACTTACCTGCTCTTAATGGCCCTTTGAGTGTGATGACCCATATCACGCGTGTAGACAACCCTGGGCTCGATTTCAGTGGATTGCATCTCCTGTAGGGAGGACTTATAGTCACAGGATCCAGTTTCTCCATCAGGCACAAGGCAGTTTCTCCTAGTTCTCCAAGATGATCTCGTTCTTCAGAGGCCCTGGTCTACCTTTGAGGGAACTTATTTAAGGTCTCAGTCAATTGGACAGCTTCCAGACCAATGCCTCTAATGTCAGTCAGGTCCTGCAAATTCAACAGCAAGAAGGTTAGTGGTGTGTCTTGGACCCCTGTCTTACCTGGATGGGGATCAAAGCACATTTCCTATTTGCTGAGAGGCTGGGCTTCTTAGGAGAGTCACAGAGGCAATAGGTCTCTCCTTAGCTCATTATCTACAAATAGGATCTACTATTTGAAGACACTGATTATGAAGGGCAATCCTAGAGGCCAGCACTGGGGAGGCTGAGAGAACAGGATGGTTTCCCCAGTTGTTTCTTCGAGACCCTGGCAAGACAGGGCTTCATATCTTTCCAGAACATGGAGTATTTTGCTAGTGTTAGTGAGTTCCATCCTACCAAGGGCTTACCACACCATGTAACTCCTCCTTTGTTTTCTTTCTGGTAAAATCTTTATTTTTCTGTATATATTTTGTGCATATATGTTGAATCATGCCTTAATTATTCAAGGCTTCTTTCAGTCCCTTGATATGTTTTTCCAACTTGCTTCTCAAGTTATAGTATATTCATTATATTACCTAAAACATATATATTATAGCCTATTAATAGAACTCAAAAGTTACATCAATTTTGAGGAAGTACTAGTATGTGACTTGTTTCCAATTGCCTGTTGAGAAGTGTTACTGATCCTTGTGCCAGACCTCCAGGCCATGCTCTGGGCCCTGGGTTCTGCCCTGTACTTCTGTGCTCAGTATTCCCCTTTTCACAGACGCTGTGCAGATGGTGCTTCAGGGATCAAGGTTAATATGCTGGAGTTTAGTGGGTGGCTCCTGAGATGGACACCGTGGGGGAAAGGAAGGAGGCCACTGGGCTGAGGGAGAGGGTCACTTGTACTGAGGTTCCAGCAAGGACTCAGCTCGCCATGCACAGGGCTTGGAAGTTAGACTCACTCTTCCAAGCTGGGGTGAGAGGACTGGGCCTCATACCCCCGTGGCCACCAGTCATTGATTGGGTCAGCAGCACCAGGAAGAAACAACCCTGAGGAGGAGGTTCTGTTCACATGAGGCCATTTCAGGAGGCTGGAAAGGGGGGAGGGGTGCAGGCAGCAATCAGCACAGTTGGGAATCTGCTCTGTACTCATAATAAATCACAGTTGTTTCTATGATACTGCCCATTTGCTCAAACCATATGCCAGATAAATCTGTATCCTTGCATCTTTCAGTAGCTGCCTTAAATCAATCCTCTGCTTTCTCAGAATGAAATATTGCACATGCTCTCAACTGCCTTCCCCTCAGGTCTCAGCAGCCCAGGCTCACCAGGGCAGGATGATCTTCCTGAAGTCCACGTGTGATTAAATCATCCTTTTGCTTAGAGCCCATCTATAGCTTCCTATTCCCCTCATTTATGCCTCTGTGAGGTGGCTCTTCTTGTAATTGTTCCTGCTCTTCAAAACTGAGACAGGAGACTCTCACAGGAGCTCAAATTCCCCACTGTAACCAATCCTGGTGAGCAAGGCCTGAAGCCTGTGCCCAAGGACTCCTCCAGGCCCCGCAGATGGCCCAGGCTCCTGAGGCAAAGGGGGGCAGCGATGTTGACACCATTTAAACAATTACCTGAGCACTGAGAACCTCTGAGGCTCCATTTTCAAGTCACAATGAGCACTTGAGAGGCACTCTCATTGGCTTCCTGTGAAGTGTAAATTATATGAAGAGCTACCAAGGTGTCAAGTGACAGAACTCAACAGAGTGTTAAGACCAAGAAAAAGAAAGCAACAGAGTTCATTTTGATGAGTTGTACTAGTAGCTTTGCTTTGACTAAACTTTAGGCAGCGAGAAAAGGTAATGAATGGAAATGTTGACTCCATTCTTGTCAATCATGCTTTTCTGGACCCAAGGCCATACTGTTGCTGCACAGGAGCTGGCCTGAATGGAAGACCCACTCTGTGGACAAGGTCAAGGCCACTGTGTGAGCTGCCCCACCTGAGTCCCCCTACTGTGCTGTAGAGGAAATGTCCAGCTGTTTCTTCTCTGCCTTTACTTTTTTTTCTTACTTTTTCTTGCTCAAACCTTCTCTTCCCCACCCTCAAAATAAAATAAAATGCAGGTAACTCATATTTTATTTCCTGGTGGCCATTTTTAGTTTGGTCTGCTCTGTGGCACATACACACATATGTTAGTTCCAGTTACCCTTGGCATCACGCCTACTTGTTAACTGAATACGCTCTGAATAAAAGGAATCACATCTGCTATGTGGGGACTTTATTGCTCTTTCATGATGTGCCAGTAAGCTCATATATCTCTGTGTCAGGTGGCTCAGATTCGCTTGTTTGGAAGATCTAGCATACTCTTGTGAACTCAGAAGATGGGTTAGTTAATTAACTACTTTTGGAAATTAACACTCTAGCAGTTTTTATTACCTGAAATTCTGTTTTATTCCAAGGAATTTAACTAAATACATTGACAAAGGAAGATAGTTGCTTTCAAATGAAGTGGCCTAAACTGACTACATGTATGATTTTTTTTTTTAGGATAATGTACTAAATCTATTGGTAATAAAAAGATTCTTCTTAAATACTATTCTGTTTCCAGTGCAGTTAGACCCATTTTAAGTAAACCTAGAGCCCTCATTCTATACCTTTTAAATTTCTCTGGAGCTTTGCATTAGTGTACTAAAACTGAAGATTTTGACATCCTTACCTAAAAATAGGTCACAAAATAGTTATTATTTCTTCAATTGAAGTATAGAGTTAGAAGCAGTTGCAATGAATTATTTAGCCAGTCGATGGGAAGTTTTCACTCATTTCAGAAAAAGGGCTAATCACACATAAGATGACTGAACTGATCAAAAGTTTTTTCTCACTTCTACCAAAATGGGTGTTTCTTCTCTGTAGGGTAACCTGTGCAGATGCTAGGAGTCCTGTGGAAAAAAAAAATAAAGGAGTGTAGTTGTTGTTGACCAAAGATAGGTTAAAATAGGGATGAGATGTTTAAAATTTAGAAATGAAATTTTAGCCGAAACTGGTTTGGCTCAGTGGATAGAGCGCCGGCCTGTGGACTCAAGGGTCCCAGGTTCGATTCCGGTCAGGGGCATGTACCTTGGTTGCAGGCACATCCCCAGTGGGGGGTGTGCAAGAGGCAGCTGATCGATGTTTCTCTCTCATTGATGTTTCTAACACTTTATCCCTCTCTCTTCCTCTCTGTAAAAAATCAATAAAATATAAAATAAGAAAAAGAAATAAAATTTTATAACTATCAGGGGCTTTCTCATTAAATTTATGACTGAATACAAAAGATGCAAAAGAACATGCTTTTACAAGAGAAGAAATAAAATCATTAAGATATAGATGATAACAACTTAAAAACTATTTTTTTTCAGTGCATTTATATATTAGTTCACTGAAAAATAAATAGATGTGGTAAATAATAATTGATAAAAATGTACATAGATGAGGTAGGTAGGGAGGTAGGTGAGAGAGAGATGTAGATACAGATAGGTAGATATGTAGATGAGTGTCAGTCAATGGATTCTTGTTACAACTCTGCAGACAACACACAAATACAGTTGCTTTCCAGATCATCAATACACATCAGAGGACCAAGGACCCCCATCGAGTCTCACCGTTTCTGCTTTACAGATTTTATTTCCACGTTGGTACTTGACTTGAACTTATGAGATTGTCTGTTTAAAATGATGAGTAATATATGCATACTCCTGATGATTCATTTATATTTCCTTGTTTCAAAACTCCCATCAGAGGTGATGGGGGGAGGGTAGAAGGGTACCTTATTTTTCCTCCATACCTTCTCTACAGCCTTTTAATTATTTCCTTCTTTCAATCTTAACAATACACAACTAAGTAGGAATTTGCAAACAGACTAAGTACCGATCTATACTGATAAATCTAAAAATCTAACTGAAATAGATGAATTTTTAATTAAATATATGTTGTCTAAGCAGAATCAAGGCGACTGAAAGTAAAATAACCACTTGAGAAATTTAGAAAGAACTTGTTTTTAAAATGGCTCTAGTATCAGAAGAGTTTATTCTAGGGCTGGATGATTTCTGTAATGTTGCACATATTGCAAGTAGGCAAAGAAAAGTTTTCCAATTCATTTTTTATGATTCTGGCACCACCCTACTATTCTAACCTCATAAATACAACAGAAAATAATATTACTGACAGATCTCATGGCAGTAGATGAAAAATATTATGAAAAATATTGGCAAATTTAGTCCAATGGCGTTACAAAATCTATAGTATTAATAGCAGCTAACACTTGAGTAATTCAAGTGCAGGCTTCAAATTCTTACGGATGTAACATTAGAGGGATTCCCACTAAGATGAAGACCAAAGAAGGGTGTATGCCCTCAATTCTGTTGTACTTAACTAAACTTTAGTTGAATGAGAAAAAATTGAAGTATACAATAGAAAAGGATAAGGAAAAATTATCATTGATTATAGCTATTGACCTTGAAATATAATAGCTGGGTAATCATGGCCAGGTTATTCAACCCCACTAATCTTTATTATTAATATCTCAAGTGAGACTATTAATACCATATACTTCACAACTTTGCAATTAAAATAATTTAGATAATGCATGTACATTGCCTCTTTTACAGTAGTCAGCAAACAGTAAGGAGCCATTATTACTTCCTAAGAAACCAGAGACACGATTGAACATCTTTAACATTAATAATGAGATTCCATATGTCAATGTGTTGTAAATTCATATATGAGGTTTAAGTGCTTTGCAATATACAAGTTTGTTTTTTAATATATTTTTATTGATTTCAGAGAGGAAGGGAAAGGAAGAGAGAGATAGAAACATCAATGATGAGGGAGAATCATTGATTGGCTGCCTCTTGCACATCCCTCATTGGAGATTGAGCCCACAACCTGGGCATGTGCTCTTGACCAGAATTGAACTCAGGACCCTTCAGTCCACAGCTGACACTATCTACTAAGCCAAACTGGCCGGGACTGTGGTATACAAGTTTTAAAAGTTAGCAAAAAATGGGCAATAACCCTAGTTATAGTAACACTCATATATCTAGGAATATGTTATTGTATTTACATAAAATGTCTAAGAATAGACATAAGAAGAAATGTTCACAATCTCTTGGAAGAAAACTATGAAACTTTAAGGAGTGTCATAGGAGAAGATATTAAAGAGGCAGTATATTCTTATAGGTGAAGCTTCAGTAGTCTAAAAAATAAATGTCAAATTTATGCAATCTTTAATCTCACCTAAAATGCACTAAGTTGGGAAAATTAAGGGCATGTTACTAACTTTAATATGAAAAAGTAATACACAAACAATAACTAGGGAAGTTTTTATAAATAAGATCCAGAGACAGTTACTTGAATTTTTGTGGTATTAGAATGTATGAAACTTATAATTAAAAGATTAGGTTTCTGCAATAAAAATAGACAGATGGATAGAACAGAAATAGTCATAAGTATATATGTGTCATTTCAAATCAATGGGAAATGAGTTGAGCCTTCAAAAATGTGTTATCTAACCATTTGGGGATAAAAACAGAAAATTACAATTTCTGGTATCACCCTTTCTATTTAGATGGCCACATAATCTAAATTTCTCCACACATCACTCCAAAGGCTTTCACATTAGAAAGATGTCAAATTCCAAAAGCACAACTAGAACACTGAAATTAACAAATGCTATGTAATCTGTATGATAGGAAATAAATTTTCATATACCAGCTCCCAGCACAGCCAGATGTGGAATCCATGCCTAAACAGAATCAGGAAGCAATTGCACAGAAAATAGTGGCAGTTGGGGGAAAAAAGATTAAAATTATACCCTGATAGAGGAAAATCCACAGATAGGACACTGACTGACTTGTGAACTTTAAGGTAAAATAGGCTTAATCCTTAAGTCATGTCAGTTCAATAATTGCATGCTAGTGTGGGGCTGGACTCTGAGGCAGGCAAGGGGTGTGTTAGAGTACAGACTCTGGAACAAACTCTTAGAATTTCAATCCACATGCTACCACCCGCTGTTAGGGTAGACCTGGGACAGGCACTTCCAATCTCTGGAACTTGGTTTCCTTATCCATCAGATAATGCTACCTCAGGTATGTTGGCTGTCTGATGATTATTAACACAAAGAGGAAGGGAGCACCATCCCCTCATGCCCTGAGGAGCCTGGGTAGAATGGAGAGCATTTCAGTACAGGGATGGGTGCCCATGTGTATGTGGGCATTGCCACAAATCATGTGCACCCAATAGTGGAATAAAGACATCTTGTAGAATGAGCATAATTTTATCATTTTAAAAGTATCTATTTCAAGTAGAAAAAAAACAGCCTGAAGAAAAAGATGTGTGTGTGTGTGTGTGTGTGTGTGTGTGTGTGTTAAAGCAGCATGAACCCACGTCTACTTTCCCTGTGTTTGCCCTTCACAGGAGTTTACAAGCCAAGAAAAAAAACTAATTAATGACAAGTCTAACCAAAGTTTTGGCTGGACCCTGATGTAGATGTGTTTTTATAGGAAAATACATCTCAATTACCTTGGCTTCTGGGATTGATGGAAACACCTGGAAGGTTTCTGGAGACAATATCAGTCTGGGACTTGCTGACTCAATGTCCTTTACCTTTCTCCATCTTCATGATATTCGAGGGGTACAAAACATGTGTCTTTTAGATCAAGGAACACATTTATTAAATGACAGCAAAAGTCAGTTATGAACCAGAAAGAACACACAAAACAGACTTAAACCTAAATCTAAATATCAAATGTTACTGAATCTAGAATAAAATATTTAAATATTATAACACCTGTTGAGTATAATTTCAACATATGGATTTTCAACAAGATAGAATTGTGAAAATACCCAGAGTGTGCGATTTTTCTTTGTTTAGTTAGCATTGCTTTCAGGAACATATTGCTCATGTAAACAGGAATTTACATACACTTATTAATCCTTGGGTAGTACTAGGGCACTTAGCACTTCAAAAATAAATATGTTCAGCAAGAAATAAGTGCAGGGCTCTCTTGTTTTTGAAGTGACTTTGAGGTAATTCAAAGCCTATTCAAGTGTGTGGTTTGCTACTGTTTGTTAGGATACTGGTGATAGAATAACATTTAAAATATATATATATTTTATTGATTTTTTACAGAGAGGAAGAGAGAGGGACAGAGAGAAACATCGATGAGATTGAGTCATCCATTAGCTGCCTCTTGCACGCCCCCTACTGGGGATGTGCCCATAACCAAGGTACATGCCCTTGACTGGAATCGAACCTGAGACCTTGCAGTCCACAGGCAGATGCTCTATCCACTGAGCCAAACTGGTTTCGGCAATAGAATCACATTTTATTAGATAGCATGATACATGCCATAGAAGTGCCATGTAAGCCCCAAACTTAACGCCAAAACTGCTAAATAATACTTGGAAAAACCGTATTCTGTGCCAAGAATAATGTCTCATGTAAATGAGCACGCTGTTGTTAAAATAGGTGGTGGTGGTTTGAACCTTTTACTTCTGTTAAAAATATCATAAAGTGATCCAAATAAAGTAGCTCTGGTGTTCCAGAATGGAATTATTTTTGTGGAATAGACCTGCTCTGAAGACTGTCCAGTTTTGCTAACAAGTAGGTGAGAATGTAAGGAATTTGGGCTGCCATCATGCTAATGGGTTGGAGTTGAATGCTGTGGCAGGAAGTTGGGTAATTCAAGTTTTAAAAGCCTCACTGAGCCAATGCAGATGCCAAAATAATTCATTTCTAGAGCTCAAGGATATGCATTCTTCCTTTTGAGATTTTTTTTTCTTTCAGAATGAGAAAATAAAAGCAAACAAAGGCTTTTAGACTTTTTTTTTTAGTGCTAAGAGCCCATTGTAGGAACACACTGCCCCTCCGGAGGCTGATTTATGTAGATGTTGAATACACAAGTATAAAACGGAGTCTCAAAACAATATTTGTTTTTAGATGAATAATTCACTCATTTTCCCTGCGTGAGTTTTTCTCTTCTGAAGCACTGGCCTTTTGAATTAAATAAATATAATGTTTCAAAAGAATATAGGCATGAATATTCATAAAGACCAAAACAGTGAGTATAAATAAAAGTCCTTTTTACATAACATTTTTGAGGACTTTACTATATATATATATATATATATATATATATATATATATGTGTGTGTGTGTGTGTGTGTGTGTGTGTGTATAGTAAATATATATATATTTCTAAATCAGTGTTCTTCAAAGTGATTTTTCAGGACACAATTTCTTCTACATAGCCTACCTGTTACTGAGGTGGTACTTCTTTTCCAATTGGTTCCATACAGCAATATTGTCCTTTACATAAATAGATGTAAAGTGGTGCTTGCTGTGGCAAAGCCCATTAGCCATACATTCAGCCTAGCATGGTGTCAAGCCCTCAATAAAGTGTTTGTCTAAATAATTGGAGGAATGTTTTTAAAAGTCCAACAAAATAAAATAAGATCATGTACTCTCAAAATGTAGCTAGTTCATATGCATAAAGTAAGGCAGAATATTTTTAGGTGTTTCTATATATAAGCTAATAATGTAAAGTTTAAAAACACAGACATGCAAAATGTATGTTATTAAGTACTGGGAACACAGGCAATGAACATCCTTATCCCAGCTCCTTAAGGGTGGGTGGAGCCAAGAGTAGAATGAAATGGCTGACATTTCTCAGAAAGAGAAAGACAAATAAAAATTTAGGGTGCGGTTATTTTTTTGCCCAAATGGTTGATTTAAAAGGAACCAGTAACTGTGATATTTAATTATATCAATAGTGTTGTCAGGGTGTCCTTATTTTAAGTAATCTTTGAGATTACTGACAGTAGGAGAGCATTGTTGTCTATTGTATGACACTAGCTACCCAAGGCTGCACCTGTTTGTCTTTGAACATGCAATCCCATAATAAAAGCTGATTAAATGTTGATGTATTGTATAATGTAAATCTGAATGTTCATGAAAGTGAAGTGAATACAGTTGCCGTAGGAAAGATTAGATGTGTGATTGCCTTGTTATTTTCTGTACAATAGTCACTTGTCAATTCTCCGCTTGCATTGGAGGTTCTGTACATGAAAGGTGGGCTTGTGTCATTCTGGGACACACAGAAAGGTGGCCATGAGAGGTAAAAATGTTCAGGGGGTCACTTTTGTAGAAATCTAAGGCTAGGAAGTAGAAAGCCATTTACCACTTTTGGAGAAAAATGATCCCAAAATCATCACATTGCACATTATTTTCTCCTAATCATGTAACTAGAAAACATGGTAAGTAGGCATTTTCTAATAAACAGTACAGACCCAGTGCATGAAATTTATGCACCTCAGCCCGGCCTGCACCATGGTGTCCAACTGCTGGTTTAGGCCCGATTGGGCCCAATCGGGCCTAAACCAGCAGTTGGACATCCCTCTCACAATCTTGGACCACTGGCTCTTAACTGCTTGCCTGCTTGCCTGCCTGATTGCCCCTAACCACTCTGCCTGATCACCCCTAACTGCCTCTGCCTTGGCCCCCGCCTCCTAGGCTTTGTCTGGAAGGACATCTGAAAGGTTGTTCAGCTCTCCGGTCTAATTAGCATATTATTGCTTTAATAATAACATGCTTTTATTATTTTGCCTGATGGCTTTCATTTAAATGAACTTTTTTTTTGCATCTGATGGGGAAAAAATTTAAGGGAAAGGACTTCCTGGTGTTGAAATAAGCTGTTTTGAAAGGGCAGATGGATTCTCATGGTTTTTTTCATTTTGAATAATTTGGACCCCACGCACTGAGAAATGCTCCTCTCCTGCAGCTCCGATAACCTTCAGGGATTATGGCAAATTAATGTGTCAGCTTTAGCAGAATATCATACCTTGTTTTTATGCTGTTTTATGGCTTAAAAACACACACACACCTTAGCTCCTGGCTTTTCCCTGTTATAAAATAAGAAAATACTTGTCAGTGAATCCGGAGTGTAATGTATTTTGATATAGACAAAGTAGCAATTTTAGATTGGTGACATTGTTCCTATATCCTGAGAAATATTTCTGGGAACACTCTACTTTTTTTCAGTTCTTCTGTTGTTTCTAAAGATGTTATCATGCAATTCAAAGACCTTATGAAGCCTGGACATTTTGGTAAATGGCTCTCTTAGAAGCCAGGCTTATTGATTTTTTTTGCCAGTGGGTTAATGTTGTACTGGAGACCTTCCTTGCTAGTGACTTATGTTAAATTTTTATTACAGAAGCACATCACTTCTGATGCCAATTGCTATATTAGTCAGGTTTCTGCTCTACTAATACCAACCCCTAAATCCAAGTGGCTTATAGTAATAGTAGCACATTTCATATTTCATACTCACTAGTCTCCAGGTTGGCCAAATTTCTCTGTTAGCCCTTGGGATAGACAGAGGGCTGGGGAAGACAGCAAGCTGCCTTTGTTCCCCTAGTATATCAGGTTTTTTTAAATTCTAGTAACTTGGCTCGGAGGGTAGTGTAAATTCCAGCTTCATGTTGGATTCAGGTTTGTTTTAATACACACAGTAAAAAGAGATGTGTCTTTCTGGACCATAGTTTTCTCAATCTGGAATACCAAAACTCTAAGAGGGCAGGCAGAAATGTAATTTGGGCCTCTTAAAGCCTCATTCTGACCTAGCATACTGTCACTTCAGCCTATGTTGCATGTCTCCTGGCTGAGTCCAAGTGGGGTAAGGACACATAATGCCATCTGCTGATTTTCTTGACAAGGGCAAGGAGGAAAGAAAGAATTGTGGATGGATACTATATTCCACTGTATCTTCTTTCTACTTTAGGAAACTACATGAGTAAAATGTCAAGAATTCTCTTGTATTCTCATTTTAATTTTGTCCACATGACCACAATCAAAAACAAGTCTTTAAAAAATCTGAATACTTTGGGAAACAGTATTATTAGGTGGGAACTCTCTATTATTTTTGCCAGGCCCAAGGATTACAACTTAAATGCTTTAACAATGAGGATAGTTAGACACATTGAGACATAGTAGTTTGCTAATTATTGGTGGAAAATTTACAGATTTTTAACTCTAAACAAATCAGACTCATAGACAGACCCTGCAGTCATTATGTGAAAAGGAGGTAAGGGCAATAAATTGACAAGTTTGGAAATTGACCTTTACTCCAAGTGATTTCAAGAGTCTTAAGAACAGGGACCTTGTATTGTCCATAATAGCTAATAAAGTTCCTTGTATATGTTTTGTAGAGATAAAGTAAACACTAGTAGATACATGGATACATGAATGGTGACTGAAACAAGAAAGATGACACATAGAGGCAGTTGGATACCCACAGCCAAATCAGGAGGAAGAGAAGGAACTGTGGAAAGAAACAAGGAACATATCAGTCATCACCTGGCTCAAAGCAGGGCCAAGAGCTTGGGATAGACAGAGGGCTGGGGAAGACAGCAAGCTGCATTTGTTCCCCTAGTATAACAGGTTTTTGTTTTGTTTTTTTAACTCTATTATTCTTTTTTTTCTTCAATATTTTAAACATTAATGACAAATCTTCTACCCATTTTAGATTTTAAAAAGGCACAGGGAAAATTATTGTCTTACTTCTGATTTTATCATTAATCTCTATAACTCTGAATAACATTTTTAGAAGAATGAAAAGTACCCAGTGATTCATGATTTCATCATTACACTTTTGGAGCTCAGGCTTTTCATCAGAGAATATAATACTTATTTTTTACTTAATAATATAAAATTTTAAAAAATTTATATTTAATATCTTGACCAAAGATAACGATAGAAGAGAAATAAAATCCTTTGTGTCATAATGGAATGTCTACATTATATATATATCCTGAATTATGTTCATAGAGGTTACTTTGAAATTATGTTCATGGAGTTCATTTTTGAGGATTCTAAGTATATTTTTATAGGAAGAAAGGTGTGGCTCCATTTGAACTATTCAGATATTAAATGAGAGATGGTACTTGATAATTCAATTGGCAATTTAGTTCCCTCTTCTGAAGCAAATGCTCCTGGTCAGTAAAATGGAAAAAGCATAATGGGGTAATGACTAGATGGAGGACAGCTTGTGAACAGCCCAGACATCACATGTAATCAGTAACTGTTGGTCTGGCCCTTTGGCTTACTTAGTGGGAATGAAGCTGTGGTGGTAGAGATTGCACACATGTGCAGAGCCAAGTTCATGCCCTTGAGTTGCATATCACTGAGCGTAATCACACCTGAAATGTTTCATTCCTTCAGCAAATATTTGTTGAGATCTTTTATGTGCCATACTATTCTCATATCCATACATGGAGCTTACATTTGTGTGGGGAAAGATAGAAATACAAAATTAGAAAAATATAAAATAAACAATCTAATTCCTATAAGGATCTGAAAAATTTAAAGCATGGCAACTAGCTAAAAAGAATGGGGGATCAGTGGGATTCTCTCTGGGGAAGTGCTGTTTGAGTTGTGGGCCCTGAGTGACAAGAAGCCAGCCCTGGAAGGAATGGAGAAAGAGTACTTAGGACAGAAAAATAGCCAATGCAAATGCTCTGAGGTTGTTCAAGGAACAGCAAGAAGGTCCATATGAACAGTTATGGGAGATGGTAAGATATGAGATTAGAGACAGTGTCAGCCAGATCAGATCATGAAGGGACCCTTATCAGCATAATAAAGACTGAATGTTTTTTCTCCATGTTATAGGAAGCTCAATCAGTTAAATATATTCAATAATTCTATTTTTTCTTTGGCAATTTTTATTACATTTTGGCATTTCTAGTTATATTCTAAAACAACAATGAAATACAATGTTAAAAGCACTGCACTCTGTACTTTAGTTAGGAAGACAAAATGTCTATAATTTTTAGTAAAATTTATGTCTTTGAAAATTAAGCCACTACTTTAAATACTATATTTATGATTTCCCAGAGGTTTGTTAGAGAGAAAAATGATTAGAGTAGCTATGCTTTTGGCTATAAAATAATCTCATATGTTCACTTGGGCGTTATTTCCCTTAACATTATTAGCATAAAAATAGAAGATGTTTCTCTGATGTACGTGTATATTTCTCAAGAGCACCGCAGCAATTTATATAACTAATCCTTATTATCTTGTTGATTATGCTTATTTATGCATTGTAGGAAAGAGTGGACTAGACAGTAAGTCTAGACTTAAAGATATTAGAGTTGAGGTACCTCTCAAAAGAAAAAACTAAAAGCTCTGTCTTTAAAGCTACTATTGGCATGTCTGGGAACATTTTGCTTCCCATTGAACTATGAAAGAAATGTGAACCACAATCTCAAAATCATGGGCTTTGCACCTGAGGCCTGAGACAGGAGTGGGACACTGATAGACCAGATTTGTGTCGAGTTAAGACCCATTTCTATGTCTATCTTACTCTTGCTTAAGTTGTACCGCATTGCTTCTCCTTGTTCATAATGATTTTCTGTTTAAAAATGCATTTTTTATTAAATTCTGTTTGAGTCATAATCTGAATAACATGAATATTGGGGTCACATAGTTTTCACCTCTCATGTGGGAATGGAGCATGGTGTGAGGTGAACAGAAAGTACTTGGAATCTAAATTCGGGTTTGAGCTATAACACAAATTCGATATTGTGGGTTGAATTACTTTACCCCCAAATATGTTGAAGTTTGAACCCCAAGTCCTTGTAAATATGACCTTATTTGGAAATAGGTCTTTGGAGTTACTAGCAAAGATGTGGTCAAACTGAATTAGGAGAGGTCTGAAATCCAATAATAATGTCCTTTTAAGAGGGACATTTGGACAGAGTAACACAGGAGCAGGTCTTGTGAAGGCACAGTCAAAAGGAGAACAAGGCCAAGTGAAGATGGAGGAGAACAAGGCCAAGTGAAGATGGAGGCAGAGAATGATAAAATGACCTAAAAGTCAAAGGATGACCTAGATTACGGGAAGCTACCAGAATCTGCTAGAAGAGAAGCATGTTTCAGGCTCTCCCTCAGAGCTGCCAAAAGGAACCAATCTCGACAACTCCATTTCAAATTTTAAGCTTTTGGAACTGTGAGAGAATAAATTTGTGTTGGCTTATGTCATTCAGTTTGTGGTACTTCGTTATAGCAGCTACAAGAAACTCATACATTTGACATGAGACTTTGAAGAAGTCAGGAAGCCTTGAACCATCTGGCCCTCCCTGTCCTATGCTCTTTCCAGCCTACCTCTGAAGGGATGGATCACATGAACCCTCCAGTGCATCCCTATTCAATTGCACATTTCTGATCCTATTTCTAAAAATACAGCTCAATGTCTCATTAGCACAATGAGACTTAAGCCCAGGGAATCTCCCTTACTCTCTGCTAACCAAAGGAGGGGTGACCACTTTGTGAAGATGAGTTTTTCTTTGCAAAAGAGCTACCTCTATGGGAAAGCAGTGACAAAATTGCCACCTTTTTTTTTGCTTAGCGAGTTTTCATTGTACCAACATCTCAAGTGGCCACTGTGGGAAGAGCTTGTGTTGTTGGAAAAACAGAATAAGCATCTTTTTTGTCAGCTGCCATAATGGGTGAAGGGTAAGTTATGTTTGGGAATTGAAAGGCACCAGTTCCTCTGAGCTGACCTCTAAGAAGCCAAGGCAGAGGAGCAGCCTAGGAAATCTCGCTGCTTCAATAAACATCCTTAGCCTGGATCACCCTTTTCTTCTGTAGATTAACACTGGCTTTATGCCTTTAAGACTAGAAGAGGTGTATGTTTGTTTGTTTGTTTTCTTGTTTGTCTTGTGTGATTTTGCAGGACACACGGGCTCCAAAAGGCTGACAAAATAGGATATTCTCTGAGAACAAGAATGTCTCATATTTAATGCAGTATCTGTTGCTGCCTGCCATAGACATTAACAAATGACTGTTCACTTGGGTTTTTAGTGTAATTAGTCTACTGAATAGACAAATGATCATTCGAAATTCAACATGGCTATGGTTAATGGCAACACTAATTAAACCAAAGAGAATGACAGAATGTTTTCAGAGATTCATTTAATGAGTAGATGCTAATAGAGTTTATATAACTTGGTTCATATTAGGATGTGTAATAGTTTTTTATGCAGACAGCAAACATTTGTAAAGCACCTACTATGCAAAGGTATTTTCCTAGGCATTGAGGTTTTGGCTATGAGTGAATCAAGTCTCTGCCCTCAAAGGTCATTGACCTTTACACTGTGGGGGAAGAAAATTAACAAATAAACCTAGAACTGTAATTTTTGTGAATCAGTAAAGCAGGTCCTGAGGACTAGCAAAAAGAGAGAGGACATTCTGGTGGTAGGGAATTTCAGACCTACAGGTGAGCACCCCCATGCTCAAAGCAAAGGTTCCCAGGAGCAGAGGATCCTTCCAGAGCATGATGGAAAAGGATGAAGAGGTCAGTTTGGGGAGAGTCTTGACTTTCAGGCCATGAAGTTTCCACTTTACTCTGTGATCATAAGAACCTTTTGATAGATGTATTCAGAGCACAGGGAAAGCCAGAGGAAATGCTTATCCAAGGAAGGAACCGGTTAGAACTTTGCATTCAGAATCATGAAGCTGGCAGCTACATGTTGCCTGGATTGGAGAAAGGAAAATGTTGGAGAAAGGGAAATTAGTGAGAGTATGACTGCAGCAGTTGGATATGGGATTCCTATCATGCTATGAATCGCCATCAGTAAGGAAATGCTGGAGTAATTAGTGCATCCATTACTATGGAATATTTTCAACTGATAAAATTTTTCACCTGAATTGTTTGCAGATAGAGACATGGTGGGCAGTCTTGGAAGGAACCTCATGATATGTAATTCAGTGGTAAGAACAAATTATAGAATTATGCACATAAAAGCATCCTATTTATTTTATCAATAAAACAGTGTGCGCGCGCATGCGTGCGTGCGTGCGTGTGTGTGTGTGTGTGTGTGTGTGTGTGTGTGTGTCTGAGCTTGGCATCCCTCAGGGTCATCTTCGCTGTGCTTTGAGACCCAGGAGCTTCCCACCACAAAGGATTATGGCTCACTCATGACCACCGGGCTATGTAGATCAGCCTAGGAGCTCTGGTCCTCACGTGACCCCAAGGCTCAGAGTAGCTCCAATGTCGTGTCTTCATGACTAAGCTAGTGCACAACTTGCCAAGAGGACTTTGAAAATTCCCTCCCAGAAAGGACACCTATCACGTTTGCTCACACTTCATTTGTCAAAGCAAGTCGGACTGGCCTGGCTTAACTGAAAAAATGTTGATTGTACCATGTGCCCAGAAGGAGGGAAGCTAGAAATGCTTGCTTAAGAGTCTTAATGATTAGCAAAAGCATGGAGAATGGAATGAGCCAAAACAAAGATGATAAAGGACACACACCTTGATATCCATGCTGAGGGATCAGGAGAAGTGAGAGAAAGTATGGAAGCATAGAAGCATGTGGGGGGTTTTTAAGGGGGGGCTGGTAGAATGGTGGGATAACAAGGTAAAGCAACATGTTGGAAGCATACATTTAAAACAAATTGAAAAATAATGGACCAAGAGCAGTACACTAAAATCCTAAAGTAAGATGACATCTTTGAGTGTGGACATGAAAGAAAAGTATCACAGGAGATTCTGAAGTTTTCACCTGGGTTGTTTGAGGACAGAGACATCATGGGTAGAATTAAGTTACTCCTGTGGTTTAAGAACATAAAGGAGAGGCTCTTAGTTGGTTTGAAACCTATGGAGCTTAAGGTTCAAGTAGATCTGCAACATGCAAATGCTGGATGGACTATAGTGAAGAGAAACACTTGAAACATTTTATTGGAATGAGTCTTCCCTCTTCAGGTATTGTGTTAATCTGAGTTTCTCTGCATGTCCCAGTAATCTCACCAATGGCCCTTCCTTCTCCATCTTTCTGACAGAGATTCATTCTCGAGGAATCTCAGTCACAGACAAGTCCCCATGGTAACATGGAAACCCAAGCGACTACATTGGACTTCTTGGAGATTTTTACCCACACATTCTTTAGATATGCCAAATTTATTTTGGTTTACATATGGTCCTATTTCAAGTTTCTTTGGGAAGCAGACTGGGGGGGAAAAATTAGAAACCTCTGGGATTAGTAAGAAGTGAAGAACATTTCCCTGTGGGACTTGGACTGCACTTGACTTTCTTCCTCCTCTTCCAGCCTGTAGATGCTACTCAGGCACCACAAGCTGTGCTCCCAAGATGCTGCCGTGGACTTCCAAAACTTAATTTAACGTGACTTATTTAATTGACCTTTAAAATTCATTTTGTCCTTTAAAAAGGAACACTTAACAGGACCAATGGTATTTGGAAAACTGAACGTCTATTCTCCATTTGGTTACCATAGATAAGCCTTCCACACGCTTCTATTTCAAAGCTCACGATGTTTGCAAAATTGTATGCTAATTGAAATAATGTTAGAGGTTTAAAGCTGTCCAAAATTAAGCTGTTCAAAGTACTGATAATTTCAAAGAAGTTTTTTATTAGGAGAAAAAACATATAGTTATAAAACAGAGATTTTCTTTGGTTCTTGATTGTAATTTTTTTTATACCTCAAAGTATTCATTTAATACCTCTTGTAGGATATAAGGTTTTTGCATAAATGCTATGTATAAACATAAAAATAAGTTCATTGAAAATATTTCCTGTATATTTTTTGGAGATTAGGGATTCCAAAGAAAATTTAATTTTCTCAGTAAGCCATGACTATGCAAGAGTTATATTTCTTGTCTTAAAAGAAACTTTTTCTATAGCCTAGGGTTCTCAGCCAGAGGCGATATTACCCTTTGGAAGACATTGTCACGACTTTAAAGAGGGCAGTGTACCTGTCCTCTAGTAAGTAGGAGCCAGGGATGCTGCTGCACACCTTGCATTGCACAGAAAGGTGCCCACCACCAAGAGTTGTCCAGCCCTAAATGTCAGTAGTGCTGCTGCTGCGGCATTCTGCTTCTTTTGTAATGAAAATGGCCTGTGTTATTGTCTATTAGTCATTTTCTATCTCATTACAAGCCTTTCTTTAAGCTGTTTCATATTGATTTTTTTTAGATAACATTCCCATAACATAAGTTAGTCATTTTAAAGGGAAGAATTTAGTAGTCTTTAGTACTAAAATGTCCTTTTATTCACAATGCTGTGCAGCTACCACCTCTATCTAGTCCCAAATGTTTGTCACTGCCCTAAAAGGAATCCCTGTACCTATTAAGCACTTACTTCTCATCCCCCCTTCTCCAGCCTCTGGAAACCACTAATCTTCTTTCTGTCCCTATACATTTACTTATTCTGGATATTTCATATAAATGGAATCATACAATATGGGGTCTCTTGCCCTGGCTTTGATCATGTAGCATAATGTTTTTTTGAGATTCATCCACATTGTAGCAGGTATCAGTATGTTCTTCCTTTTCATGGCTGAATAGTGTTCCATTGTGTGGATATATCACTTGCACTTTATCCATGCATCTCTTGTTGGACATTTGTGCTGTTTCCACCTTTAGCTATTGTGGTTAGCGCTATTTTCAGTATGTATGTAATGTACTGTATTGTATTTGCTGAGGAATGGAATTACTGGGTCACATGGTAATTCCATGTCTAACTTTTTGAGAAACTGCCAAACTGTTTTCATAACAGCTAAACCACCTCTATGCTGTTTTGTTTTGTTTTTCACATGTTCATACTCATTGCAGTGATCTACTTTCGCTAACTCCCCCAGAAGGTACCTATTTCCCTTCTTGGGTCCCCTGAAATCATGCCATAGATAACTTAAAGGTTCCAGATGTGCATTCCAAAGCTCATATAGCCATCCTTCGGGGTGGAGGACCAGCCTTGCACCCATAACCATGAAGTACTTTGACTAACCTAATGTTTGTCATTGTTTGGATACCAAAACTGGAAATCCCCAAATTTGAAAAAAATATGATCTTTTTTTTACTATTATAATAGTCCTATATTGTAATCCAGGGTTTTTTGTTTTGTTTTTTTATTTTTCACTACACTGTTTGGCTTTGTCATAACAGTATTTTTAAACAAGTGCAATTCATGATGTTTTGTGCCGCCTATAATGGGAAGGAGACTGGAAGCCCTTGGGAATGGGAATTCTCTGTGACTCTTGCTGTTCCTTTCCACCCATAGGTGTCCTTCTTCCTCTTCATCATCTTCGTGGTCTACACCATGCTGCCCTTCAACATGCGAGATGCCATCATCGCCAGTGTGCTCACCTCCTCCTCCCACACCATTGTGCTGAGCGTCTGCCTGTCTGCGACACCCGAGGCCAAGGAGCACCTGGTCTGGCAGGTATGTGACCTGGTGACCTTCCCGTCCTGCCTGGAGTGCCTGAGGTGCCACACGCCTGCTCCAAGTGTGACTTTTCATACCTGGCAGGTGCTTAAGTTTTGCTCTCTGACCATGACTCTGAGTATTGCTAATGAGTATCCAGCCACACACACCCCTCCACCAGTGGAACCAACAGTCACTTAGCAATTAGCAACAGTGAAAGTTGGAAATGGCAATTCCATTTTGCTGATTGCTGAATGGCGGTGTGATTTTGATGGTTAAAAGCTATTCTCATTATACATTATAATTTAGCACTCTTATTTTTAGAGTGAACTGACTTCTGTAATTAAATTCATAATTCTCTCCTACCTGTCTTTACAGAGGACAAAAGATTTATCCATTTCTAATATTCTGGCAGGTCCATGGACATTTTAGAAAGTTTTTTAAAACGTGATAACAGCAAATTTAGCTTTACTTATAAATGGTATTTCAAAGAAGCCACCATTTAATTAGTTAAAAGCATTTGAAAGGTGATTTGATTTTTTGTTACATCCATCTGTAGACACGAGGATTAGGGGTTTAGAGTTATTTCTAATAGTCTCCTTTTTACCTGTAAAAGGTGTATTTTAGTTTGCTCTATTGGAACCAAATGAAAGATGCAGCTGTGGTGCCAAAGAGATGCATCGGGGGGGAGAAGTGGGGAAGAGTAGTGAAGAACAGCACTATCGTCATAAAGATGATTTAAGACGTGGGTCACCTGAGCCCTTGGGGATCTTAGAAACTAGTTGTCATGTGCTTGATGGTTTTTTTTATTTGGAAACATGAGACAGACCTGGAGGATGACGCTTGGTTCTGTAGTAATCTCTGTTACTTGGAATGCTTTCTAGGGATTGATTACTCTTCTCAATATTTCTCTCTCATCGTTTAAAACACAATGCTCATAAAAAGCAGCCTGTATTTGTGAAACATCCTCTGAGCACTGAGCCCCTGTGAAGGCAATGGCCCCTGATTTTGCACGGTGGGCTCCAGGTTCATGGTGACTTGTTCAGATATTGCTAAGAAGAGTCACCCCCCTTGTCAAACCAGTTTGGCTTAATGGATAGAGCGTCGGTCTACGGACTGAAGGGTCCCAGGTTCGATTTCGGTAGAGGGCATGTACATTGGCTGTAGGTACATCCCCAGTGGGGGGAATGCAGGAGGCAGCTGGTCTATGTCTCTCTCTCATTGATGTTTCTAGCTCTCTATCCCTCTCCCTTCCTCTCTGTGAAAAATCAATAAAATATATTTTTTTTAAAAAAAAGAAGAAGAGTCCACCTCCCAGGAAGCAGAGGAAAGTGACGCTTTTCGTCAGTGCAGCCCCACTCTCTGAACAGAGTAGACACAGGGCTGTAACCTGCATGCCTGACACAGATGGAGGCCAGTCAGTAGCTAATCAAATGAAAGAATGAAGGTGGGTGTTTTAAAATAAGGAACAACCCAGCCATGCCTGGGAGGAGGTGGGAGACGCTCCTTTGTTCCCGAGCTCGGCTCCAGCTTTTTCTTCCTTTTTCTGCATTTCTGAGCCTCCCTTGAGCTTATTTATGGAGTATTTTTCTTTCTCCCATAAATTTCACTCTTCCACCCTCCCTTTAGTGGGGCCATTAAGCTCGGCCTGAGGTGGTCCCTTGCAGGGCCAGGCAGCAGATGTGTTTTTGCCTGTTGACATTATGAAATCATGGCAGGAAAGTCTTCCTCACATTGCAAAAAGCACTCAAACATGTCTCCTGGCCCCTTCCTGGTTTGGGTTACCAGGGGATGCATCCCTTGAACATTTTCTACCTGTCTCTTCTACCCCTTGATTCATTTATACCAGTAAGTGTCTATTGGAGCAGATATCATAGGAAAATATCTGGGAGATGAAGATTATAATATCTGTCCATTTATATTTGGGTGATTATTGATGTATGATCAATTAGAATTTTTTTTAAGGAAAAAGTAAGTTGCTTTGCAAAGAACCTGGCATATTCTAGGTTATAACCATATGGAGTTTTTTGGGTTTTTTTAAGAACTTTTATTTTCTTTCTTTAGTAAAAACATAATGAAGAGAAAGAATGTAATCTTAAATTTTTATTTGTTAACTTTCCAAAGCCAACAAAAAATAGTTATCACTAGATAGCCAGATAATATAATCCTGAAATAATAAAAAGATTAATACTTCTTCATTTCATAGTATTTTATTTAAGAATACCATTGAAAGGAATGGAAAAACATAAGGTCAGTCTTTCATCCTTTTAGGAATACTTTGACTGGGAAAGGCAAAACATGTCAGTAGACTTAAAATGGAAGGTTCCTGGGTACACATCAAAATAATGAAAAAGAGCCGAAACCAGTTTGGCTCAGTGGTAGAGCGTCAGTCTGCAGACTGAAAGGTCCCAGGCTCGATTCCGGTCAAGGGTATGTACATTGGTTGTGGGCACATCCCCTGTAGGGGGTGTGCAAGAGGCAGCTAGTCGATGTTTCTCTCTCATTGATGTTTCTAGTTCTCTATCCCTCTCTCCTCCTCTCTGTAAAAAATCAATAAAATATATTTTAAAAAAATAATGAAGAAGAGAGCTGAAACTATAACCAAAAAATAACACTGGTTTCTGTTGCAGGAAAAACACTTTATTGAATTGTTTTAATGAAAATGTGTGTAAGTAAAAATGCTACAGATTGTTGTGGTATAATTGTTCAGAAAACATTGGTTTGATAGAAGAGATTGCCCATCAGTGATGATCAATATCACCCTGCTTTCTAAACCATCAATGAAAGAGTGCATTTTATTGAGCATGAACCCATACTAAACAGTTTTGTTTCATTTTAGTTTTTTAACATTGCCATTGATAACATGGAGTACTTGTCTGTTAACCAAAATACTGACTTAATAGGAAATCTAACCTTAGTCCTCTTTCCTGTTGAGTAGCAGAGTTTGCTGTTCTCAAGAAATTCATCTTACCAGCATTTGTCCTGAAGTAAAATTCATCCTCAGACTCTGACATATCATCTAATTTAGGAAACGAATGTAATAACTGAAAATTATGGATATTTCCTAACATATTTAAATATGATGTTTAATTCTTAGTTTTGTGTCCCAACATACGGTCTATCCTTAAAATGTTCCATGTGCCCTAGAGAATGTATAACCTGGTGTCCTGGGACAAATGGCTCTGTGAATGTCAATTATGTCCATTTGGTCTAATGTGTCATTTAAGGCCATTATTTCCTTATTGATTTTCTGTTTGAATGATAAATCTATACCTGTTAATCAGGTATAATTGGGTTTTTTTTAATCATTTTTTCCTTTTAGTTATGTTAGTAGTTGTTTTATATATTACTAGAGGCCTGGTGCATGAAAATTCATGCACTGAAGGGGGGCGGGGTCCCTCAGTCCAGCCTGCCCCCTATCACAGTCCAGGAGCCCTCATGGGTGAGAGGCAACCCAATGATCAGGGGAAGGTGACATCCCCATCGCACCTCTGCTGCTGCCACTGCTGGCAGCACAAGCCTCTGCTGGCTCTGGTTACCTGAGCCTCAGGCAGCCCTGTGTGGCTGGGCAACTGCCATCTGAGGCTTGCTTATGCCTTGGGCCAGCTCTGGGCAGCTGGGCAGTCAACATCTGAGGCTTGCAGGCTGGGCAGCCAACATCCAAGGCTTGCCTGCACCTCGGCTGGCCCTGGGCTGCTAGGGGGCTGTGAGGTGTGGGGGACTCCGGAGGAAGTCAATTAGCATATTCCCTCCTTATTACCTGTGGACACCACCATCTTTGCGACCGTGTGAAAGTCAATTAGCATATTCCCTCTTTATTAGATAGGGTGATGCTTCCTGATTGGGTGCATATATATTAAAAAGTTATGCCTTCTTGATGTATAGTCCCATTTATTATTATAAAATGTCCATCTTTGTTTCTTGTTCTTGGTGTTTTTTTTGTTTTTTTTTCTTGAAGACTGTTTTGTCAAATATAAGTATGGCTACACTCACTTTTCTCTGGATGCCTTTTGATTGGAAAATCATTTCCCATTTTGAATCTATATTTGTCCTTTCAGCTGAAATGTGTCTCCTGAAGGCAGTATGAAGTTGGGTTTGTTTTTTTATCTGCTCTGTGCCTTTTTATTGGTGAATTCAATCCATTTACATTTATGATGATTATTGATGTATGAGGATTTCCTATAGTCTTTTTACTGCATGTTTTTTTAATATAATCCTACAACATTTTTACTTTTACTTTGAAATAATCTTAAGTCTGCCAATAAGTTGCCAATCCAGTTTTGAGAGTTTTTGTGTGTGTGTGTGTTTTTTTTCCTTAAACCGTTTCAAGTTATCCCATCACCCAAATGCTTTAGTGTAGGAATACAGTGCCATGGTCTGCATAACCATACAAAATCCGGAAATTCACATTGCCTATTACTATTGTTCGGATTCCTTCATCTTTCCCATTAATGTCCTTTGTAGCAAAAGACACAGAGCAGAGACACCCTGCACTGTGATCTCAGGTCTCTTTGGTCTCTTTCAGTCTGGGACAATTGCTTAGTTTTCCTTGGCTTTCATGATCTTACCACTTTTGAAGATTGCAGACCAGCTATTTTGTACAATATACTTCAGTTTGGAGTGTCTGATGTTCCCTTCTGAAGAGGGGGAGGTCATGCCTTGTTGGCAGGAATCAGAGACATAATGGTGTGTCCACATCACGTTCTATCAGGGCTGCATAATTCCATTTTGTCTCATTACTTATGGTGGTCATTGGGATGATGGTGCTGTCCATCAGTCATTTATCCTTTGACATTATTCCTTTCCTCTTTGTAATTAATATATGTAGAGAGGTACTTTGAAACTAGGCAGATTTGCTGTTTTCTTTATTTATTTATATCTACACTGTTTTGTATTTTCCTATTTTATTCAATAGATTATAAACCATGGTTAATGTTGATTTTTGCTGTCCATATAGTCTCCAATTTGTCCTCTGGGGACTTCTTTAAGCTGGTTTCAGTGTCCTTTTGTTTTATCCCCATCCTTGCTTTCCGGCACAATATAGTGTCACAGGTTCATCTTGTGCTTCCCCTACCCTGGCTCTAAAATCAGCCTCTCTGCAAGGAGCACTGGCTCTTTTTAGTGAACAATGACATTTAGAGGCAAGATCTGGGCTTTGTGTCTTATCATCGGGTTGTCAGTACTCCAAGGCCCAGAGTACATTCACGTGTGTGTGTGTGTGTGTGCGCGCGCGCGCGCGCGCGCGCGCATTTGGTATATGTGTCAGTTAAGACCTTATTGATATTTCCTTATTGATTTTCTGTTTGAATGAATGATCCTTACCTTTCAATGGATTATTTAGTTCCCCATATAAAAGTATATACTGATTTTTTTCTTTATTGATTAAGGTATTACATATGTATCCTTATTGCCCCATTGGCCCTTTATCCCCCCACTCATGCCCCCACCCCCCCCCCCCATTTGTCTGTGTCCATTAGTTAGACTTACATGCATGTATACAAGTCCTTTGGTTGATCTCTCTCCTAACCCCCACCTTCCCCTATCTTCCCTCTGTGGTTTGACAATCTGATGGATGCTTCTCTGTCTCTGGATGTTTTTTTGTTGTTTTTTAAATATATTTTATTGATTTTGTACAGACAGGAAGGGAGAGAGATAGAGTTAGAAACATCGATGAGAGACATTGATCAGCTGCCTCTTGCACACCCCCTACTGGGGATATGCCCGCAATCAAGGTACATGCCCTTAACCGGAATCGAACCCGGGACCTTTCAGTCCCCAAACCAACGCTCTATCCATTGAGCCTAACCAGTCTTGGCTGGATGTGTTTTTGTTCATCAGTTTATGTTGTTCATTATATTCCACAAATTGGTGAGATCATGTGATATTTATCTTTCTCTGACTGGCTTATTTCACTTAGCATAATGCTCTCCAGTTTCATCCATGCTGTTGTAAATTGTAAAAATTCCTTTTTTACTGCAGTGTAGTATTCCATTGTGTAGATGTACCACAGTTTTATAATCCACTCATCTGTTGGTGGGTACTTGAGCTATTGAATATATCCAAATCTTAGCTATGGCAAATTGTGCCATTATGAACATAGGGGTGTATATATTCTTTCTGGTTGGTGTTTCTGTTTTCTTGAGATATAGTCCTAGAAGTGGGATTACTGGGTCAAATGGGAGTTTCCTTTTAGTTTTTTGAGGCAACTCCATATTGTTCTCCACAGTGGCTACACCAGTCTGCATTCCCAGCAGCAGTGCATGAGGGTTCCTTTTTTTCCTCATCCTCACCAACACTTGTCATTGGTTGACTTGTTGATAATAGCCATTCTGATTAGTACGAGATTGTACCGCATTGTCGTTTTGGTTTGCATCTCTTGGATGATTAGTGTCTTTGAGCATGTTTTCATATGTCTCTTGGCCTTCCTTCTGTCTTCTTTTGTAAAGTATCTGTTTAGGCCTGTTGCCCATTTTTTTATTGGGTTGTTTATCTTCCTTTTGTTAAGTTGTATAAGTTACCTGTAAATGTTGGAGATTAAACTCTTATTGGAGACAACATTGGCAAATACGTTCTCCCATGCAGTGGGCTTCTATGTTGTTTGTTGATGGTTTCTTTTGTTGTGCAAAAGCTTTTTATTTTGATGTTGTCCCATTTGTTTATTTTCTCTTTAGTTTCCATTGCCCTAGGAGCTGTATTGGTGAAGAAATTGCTTTGGCATATGTCTGAGATTTTGCTGCCTCTGGATTCCTGTCTTATGTTTAAGTCCTTTATCCACTTTGAGTTTATTTTTGTGTGTGGTGTAAGTTGCTGGTCTAGTTTCATTTTTTTTTGCATGTATCTATACAATTTTTCCAGACTGTCTTGACTCCAATGTATGTTCTTGCCTCCTTTTTCAAATATTAATTGAGCATAGTGGTTTGGGTCAATTTCTGGGTTCTTTATTCTATTCCATTGATTTATATGTCTGTTCTTGTGCCAGTATCAGGGAGTTTTGAGAACAGTGGCTTTGTAACACAGCTTGATATCTGGTATTGAGATCCCTTTTACTTTATTCTTCTTTCTCAGGATTGCTGCAGCTATTTGGGCCTCTCTTTTATTGATTACATTGTTACATATGAGTCTTTATTCCCCCATTATCCCGCTTCCCTCCCCCCTCATGCCCTCATCCCCCTGAGGTCTTTTTTTATTCCAGATGAATTTTTGGAGAGTTGTTCTAGGTCTGTGAAATATGTCATTGGTATTTTAATGGGGAGTGCATTGAATCTATAGATTGCTTTGGGTAGTATGTACATTATACTGATTTATTAAACACAAGACCTCACATGGATATTTTAATTTTCAACTCACCATTAGTTTCAGGACAGTTTTCTCCCTTCTTAATATGGCTTCTTTTACCAATAGTGAAAAATATGTAGATCTCTTGATCCTTAATATATTGAATTATCTTATTAATGCAGGCATATAACCAGTCTCTTATTTCATTTTCCACCTCTCCATCTGCACTGGTGCCTTGTCATTGGCCCAGCTTCCCATCCCTCAGCCACATCCCACTCCCCCAGCTTGGACTCTCCCCTCTGTAAACAATCTGACACCCAGCCCACTTTGTCACTGTGGGTGAATTTGGCTTCCCGTGTCCTGTGGGTACAAATGCTTCCTTGCTATGCATTTGTTGAGCAGTAAATTCTTTGGGAGGGAAGGAAAATGACAAAAAGGGCAGGAAGAGAGGATGGGACAAGCAAGAGGAAGTGAAGGAACACATTTTAAACAGAGGTTATTTATTAAAGAGACAGAGATCCTTTTTAGTTACTTTCTGTGAATCACTTTGTACAGGTTTCAGCAACTTTTCTTCTAATTGTTTTCTTTTCTTTTCTTTTTTTTTCTCCAACTGTGTTTCAAAGAAAAGATTTCTGAGATTTGCATTTATTAAGGGAATCTGGAATCCCTTAATAATAAAGGTTAGAAAGTATTAAAGTATCTGGAAAAATAAATAAAAGCATTTTTATATTGTTTGTATAAGAATATTTTACCTACCATAAATTTAGCATAAGAATGAGAAGCTCTTACCAATTTACAGTTAACTGGGAAGTAAGTTGGCTTATATTAGTAGCATAACATGCATTTGACTAAAAGTTCCACAAGAGTAGTGAGGAATCGTTTCATAGGATTCTATCAAGGCAAAAGGAGAGGGATGCTAGGAAAACCCAGTGAAACCTCCCACCCAATGCCCTGGTGACTGCTCCCTGGTTGAGCCCTTGGGGTGACAGTTATGCAGCCCTTAAACAATAGAGGAACCTGGCCAGGAGTCTTCCCTACTAGACAGAGGCAGTGGGTCTGGCCTGCAGCCTGTGCCTGTATAACATTAATTTCATTTTAAATATACATTTTGTCTTTCTCCCTCTGCTAAACTTCTGTAGATCGGCATGGCTGTCAGCAGGATGCTGACCCATGCTCAGGAATTTTCAGATATTCCTGTTTATATATCACAGTTGCATTTTATATTCGAAACAGACTTACCCTTCTTACATTTTCATTTCCTTGGTATTTATATGAAATGAACCTTCATTTCATATAACTTTTATTTTCCCATGAGAGATGGAGGAATTTGAATATAGATTTATTGAAGCAAGCCAGTTAAATGAAAATCCATATTTATTAAAGAAGATAAACTAAGCTGTGTTTATTGGTTTTCTAACAGGATTACTCACTCAATTTTATAGAAATTACAAAGGATTCTTTTACATGGTGGATACTTTAATATCTTTAAGTTGTGATATAATTGGGAAATTTTTAGATAAGACCTAAAATAGAAAATATAGCCTCTCGTCTTATGGCAGGCATGTAATCAGTAGTAATGCAGATTCGTTACATAACTGATTCTTTTTCAGTATAATTCAGGAACTGTATATTGGAGTCTGGAATTAAATTGTATTTAGCATCTAATCTGAGAAGCTCAAAGAAAAAACAGCAGGTTACCAGCTGCCTGGTTCCTGGCTGTGGAGGAGACTAATTGTTAGGAATTTTGATCTCTGTTCCTACTATTTTGTCTTTAGAGAAACACAAGATATTAATATGTTCCGCCTGGGGGGAAAGGAGACTGTACTGCTGTTCATTCTGCGTAGCATCCAGCTATTGATTGAGAATGATCTACCTTCTGTTTTATAAGTTAACATTTACCTTTTCTAAAAAACTATCTTTTATATGTCCTAAAGATTGTGATTTGGAAGGAGTGGGAATAAACATGGAGAAGAAGTAACAACAGGCAAGTGCTAAATCCTAAAGCAAATCTAAATGCACCTCAAAGTCCTCTTCTTTCTCCTTCCTTATCCTTCCCAAGCCCAGCAGATAAAACACCTTCTCTAAATGGCAGAAACTGTATACCATCATCCCACCAGGGAAACTTCAGTTGGTTGAGCAAATGAACAACAACAAACATTAGTGCTTCCCTGCAGGACACCAAACTACTTTTAAAATGCTCTGGCAACTTTTAGAATGAAACTGTCAGAATGTTGGCGACAGAGAATTGTCATGTCATTCATGGACTATTTCACTCTCATGGTGGAATAAGACCGAGGTTTATATTCCAGCATTTATGGGGCTGCTTGTGGGAGAGGATAGAAGGATCAGAGGTGAAGGGAAGCCCTATCAGATCATGTTTTGTTTTGAAAATATTTGATCTAAGGAGCGTCAAAAAGAAGGGTTTCTTGAAAAAATGAACAATGATGGTTTGTCCCCTATCAGCTACCTCTATCTTCTTTTTGTTCAAAGCAATAGTTTCGTGTCAAATAAGATACATTATTGCAGATTGATTAAATGTGCTATTTATCTTAGCCCAATGCAGGGCAGTTCTGATGGGTCATTTCAGCTCTAGAGCTTGTGGGGTTTTTTGTTGCTGGCTTGTTTTTTTGTTTGTTTTTGTTTTTTTGTTTTTGTTGTTGTTGTTGTTTTTGTTTTTTGTCTGAAGTTGTCAAGTCTGCATCACAGCTTCAAGTCTCCCTCTGACCAGATTGGCTTACTTTCCTCCCCACAGGCATTGAGCCAAAGAGCACTCCCGAATCAATGGTAAACTACTTCAGAATGGGCTTCCTGGAGGACCATGTGGCCGCATTGCATGAACTTGGGCTGATTCTTTAGTTTACTTTTGTCAGTTTTCTCATCTGTAAAATGGCAAGGGCAATGCCAGCCTCATCTCAGTCGTTGCTGACCTTGGTGCTGAATCAGTGAACTCACACGTAGGAAGAACTTATCAAACTGGGCTGATCTTTGGACCTCAGTGAACAGTAGGCAGCAGCAGCAGTAATATATTTTACTAAATAGAAATGACTTTTACAGAAGCTAAGAGAAGTAGAACATAAAAATGCATTGGAATTGAATTCCAAGTGGCCTATGGAGCTGAGTAGGACAAGAGTTACATATGTAAGTCCCTTAGGGCCCACATCTGGTGTGGTTGACCATCCTGCAGTGTACCTACCGAGACTCAAGGCAGTGAGCTTCATCCTCATGAGGCACTGGAAGCCCACATTCCACTAATGAGTGGTGTTGGAAAGTTTTACTAATGCGTGAAAATCTGAGCTCCTGTGGGTTAATAGAACACCTGGTATTGAAAACCCTTGAGATACAGTTCATCTCTTGTCAAAAGTGAGAAAAATAGGGCGTTAACCGGGTCATTTGCCAGTGGGACATCTTGGACTATTTTCTGAAGTGTTCCCTGGAGAAGCCAAATGCTATTCCCAAGCCAACATTGGGGTTTCACGTTTCTCCTCACTCAGACCAGCACATGGCACCTTTATAGGAGGGATCTGATCATCCCATGTCGCAGATTTCTGGTCAGTGAGACATGCACGGATACATGTACTTGTCCCCACAAGGCCTCCCACCAATATTCCCTCAACTGAAGACCAGGGACGTGGCTTTCACACCTATTGGTGGGTCCTCAGCTGGAAATATGTAGTCTTTAATCATTTCTTTGGTTTCTTACAGTTTCACCTTCTATGCCATGTCTGAGCCTCAAACTCTAGGTCAAGATATGGACCAAGAATGGGATAGGAAAGAAAAAAAGGACAGATAAAGAGACAAAATAGAGTTTTATTACATGGGTTGGTGTCTTAGAAGGCCAGGTTCCCATAACAAGTTTCCATAGACAGATTGTCTTAAATAACAGAATTTTTTTTTTCCCTCACAGTTTTGGAGACTGGAAATCTAAGATTAGAATGCTAACATGGCCAGGTTCAGGTGAGAGCTCTCTTGCTTGGTGGCAGAAGCTGCTTTCTCATTATGTCCTCACATGGTGTGTGGGTGGGGGGTGGAGACAGAGAGCACACAGGAGGACACTGTGGTGTCTCTTTTTATAAAAACAAATGTCCTGTTGGGTCAGAGCTCCACCCTTGTAACCTCATTTTACCTTAATTACTCTATTACTCCAAATATAGTCACATAGTCACCTTGGGAGTTAGGACTTGGACCATTCAGTCCAAAGTGGTGGTGTTTGTTTTTCTCAGTGTTTATCAGGCCTGTCTCAGTGTTGTCTGAAGAACTCATGCTACAAAGTCATATGTTTTATTCTGCAGCAGTCTCACTCTCCTTTCTTCTTTTGATTTGTTCTGCCAGGGGATAGACCCAATTAGACAAGAAGCAGGGCTAAGGTGGTGAAGGGGTCAGTACCCTTGGCTCTCAGTGCCCAGTGGGTAATCACTGATCTGGAGATGAGGATTGAGGTGGTGGGAGCCCTCTCCTTACTCCCCATGCTCCCAGAGCAGCTGCCCTTTGTTCTCCTTATTATTTTCTACAGACATTATCACATCATATGCAAGCATGCTTATTTGTTTGTATGTCCTCCTACCACACATTCCCTGGGCCTTGAATCTGTGACAGTGTTCAGAGCTTTTTAATATTTGTATTTGTCCCAGCACCAAAGGTACATAATGTTAAATGGATGTGTGCATGAATAAACCCATGAGGAATTGAGTGAATGGGTGCAAAAATGCATGGCCAAGTGTAGGGACATTGTAAACATCCAAGTACCTTTGGTATCACCAAACAAGGGAAAGAATGAACGTTTCCATCTCTTTGCACCATCTCTGAGCATGTCAGCACTGTAAAGTAGTGAGGTTGTGGTATCTTTAAAAGAGTATCCAAAAGAGTTACAACAATCCCAATGTCCTTAAATCTTGATGTCACTTTCTGGTTTCAAGGCAAATTGGATCCTGACATGGATTTTAAATCCCTTTCTGAGCTCTTCAATGTGTAGTATTATAGAGGAATCAGAGGGAAAATGCTAAGATGATAAGAGACATCTAGGAACAGATGAATAGAAAGAAATTCAAGGATCTGGGGTTACTTGTCATGGGCAGAGAAATGAGATAAAAAAATGACCAGGCTCCTGTCTTAGGAGCCCATGTTTGGGCTCTGGGAGCACAGTCATCACGCATTGTTCTGTGAGCCTCATGAGATGCCCCCCTTTGTCATATCCATAGTGAATGAAGGTGAGGTTAATTTTATCTAGTTGGTCTTAATTCCTCCACTCTGATGTAAGAATCAGGTTTTTAATCCTCTTTCCAGCTCTGACTTCTGTGGTGCCCAGGCTGTGTCTGAACATCCTCTTCTGGATTTTAAGCAGATGCTTTGGATTTCATGTAACAGTTACATTTTCTGACACTGTGTAATTGGCTGGGCCATTCAGGCACACACCCCATTCATTTTTCACCTTGAGGTTAGGGGCACTGCTAAACAATTCCTCCCGAATCTCCAAAAGGCAGAAGGAACAGATTCCAGGATCTGCTGGTCAGAGCTTTTCAAGCCAGTATCCTCACTGGGTCTGCTTGAAACAGACAGATAGCTGGGGAAGAACTCCCATTTTACTAAAAGATTATTGATTCATGACATTCCTGCTTCTACTTCTCACTCTTACATTTAGTCCAAATGGAAGGAGGGGTCAAGGGAAGATTAGAACCTTCTGAGGTAAAAAGGCACTTAAGGATTTTTATCCTGTCCTCTGGGGTCCTCTCAGCTATCTGCCTTTCAGCTGTCAGATTTTGCTGTCTTTGCTGAAAATGTTCCCCAATCTTGTGTTTCACATGTGATTGCCTGTTTACAGTCAACTCTCCTGACCCGTGTGCATGATATAGTTACATAAACAGCAGTTATTTGATCCTTTTCCATTTGCAGCTGCTTTGTTTCTCTTTTCATGAAATAACCACCAAGTAATTCTCAGCAATTTCAGCTTCTGACACAATTCACTCTCATGGGGTCTAAAAAGACCATTGAGATATTTTGTTTAGAATGTCTAAAAATTTAGCCTGCAGAGTTTTCATGGTCTGCCCAAAGCTGGCATCTAAAAATAAAATTTAAGCTGACTGGCAGCATGAGAAGTACCCAGATTAGCAGATGGTATGAAATGCAAGACTTGTAAAATGAAAATATGTTCAGGAAAATACAAAACCCTTTCCCATCGAAGATCTGAAGGGAACACATGCTCCTGGTAGACACAGTGGGCTGTGAGACTGGGAGTATTGGAGACAGAAGGTGGCTGTATTTTTCCTGGGAACTTGATGATATCCTGAAGGAAGGCTTGAGGATCAGACAGAGCAATGTGGCCTGGGAAAGCAATGTCACCTGAAGGATCCATCTCCAATGGAGCAGGCAGATCCAGTGTACCCAGTGACGCCAAGGTCAAAGTGAAAGACTTCCTTTGAAATTGGCATCACTGGGTAGACAGGGATCCCTAGCCAATTTTGTTCAGTGGATAGAATGTTGGCCTGCAGACTGAAGGATCCCAGGTTCAATTCTAGTCAAAGGCACCTGCCTAGGTTGTGATCTTGATCCCCAGTAGGGAGCATGCAGGAGGCAGCCGATCAATAATTCTTTCTCGTCATTGATGTTTCTACCTCTCTCTCCCTCTCTGAATATATTCCTCTTTAAAATCAATAAAAAATTTCTTTAAAAAATTAAAAAATATAAAGGAAAGACAGGGTAAATATTATAGAAAGAATAGGTTTCTTCAAAGCCTAGAGCGGAACCATTGCCACTTTTGTGACTGATTATGTGAGTGAAGCAGAAATATGGGTAGTCATTTTTTTGGGACAGGGACAGGGAGAAGACACTAACAGGGTCATAGGAGAGAGTACTGACCTGGGAGTCTGGGGGTAGACCAGTGGCCCCAGCCCTTCGCTCTCCTCCCATGCCAATACCCTAATCTGTAAAACAAGGGGTTTGGATAAATTGATCCTGAGATCTCTTCCAGCTCTACCCAGTTCTGTTTATATAAAGAAAGTGCAGAGCACCCATGTGAAAACAGCCTTATAAAATAATGGCAGGGTAAAGAGCATGGCTCACTGAAAAGTACAGGGAAGTTCCTGGTGGTGGTGTGGTTATGACATTGTTATGCAACCATGCTGAGAACATTCAGTTAGAGAAATATTGCTGGTGTGGTCTCAACTTAGGAAGACATCAACACCATTCATTACCCAGAACCAGATGAAAATCACTTGAAATTCTCTTTCTTCTTTCCTTCTGTATTTGTTTTTTTAATGAGAGAGAGAAAAAAAAGTAAAAAATACCTTAAGAACTACAATCAGTTTACTCTGAACAACCTTGGAAAATCAGAAAACCTTCATGTGAAGTGAGTGTGACTAGCTAAAGCAAAGGACTGGTATGCAAGAAACAGACTGATGCCACACAGGCCACCAATTTATGGATCTCCTCCTAGATTCCCGCCCTCCCCCCAAAAAAAATGTATAGAACTCTTCATCTAACAGCAGTACACAGGTTTGGTGAATATATGGCAAGCAATGCATTTGTTTTCACTGTGCTGCTTAGACCCTGATTCAGTAATCAAACTGGGAAGCAGAGGAGAGTAATTTTTTAAATTCTAAAGTATTGGACTTGATAAAACATATGTTTTAAATCTCTCCAGTTATTCTAAGATTGTTGGTTAGCCCAGAGAGAAGTTTATCGATTTTATTGATCTTTTCAAAGAACCAGATATTATTTTTCTTGATTTTCTCAACTTTAATTTCACTAATTTCATCTCTAATTTTATTATTGCTTTCCTTCTAGCTTCCTTTATGTTTAACTTGCTCTTCTTTCTCTACTTTCCTGAGATGGAAGCTTATGTTATAGATATTAGATCTTTACTCTTGACTAACTTGTGAAATTGTCAATTTCCCTCTAAGTACCACATTTGCCACATCTCACATATTTTGATAGGTGGAATTCTTATTTTCATTTTGTTCAAAATGTTTTTAAATTTCCCTTGAAACTTCTTTTTTAACTGATGGAGTATCTAGAAGTATAGTGTTTAATTTCCAAATATTTGGGTTATTTTCCAATGACTTTCCTGCTTCTGATTTCTAGTATAATTCTTTTATGGCCTGAAAACATACTTTATATGATTTCTATACTTCCAAATTTATTAAAGTTGGTTTTATGGCTCAAAATGTGGTTGATTGTGATGAATTTTTTCTTGCATTTTTTAGAAGAATCTATATTCTCCTGTTGTGAGATGGAGTGTTTTCTAAATGTCAGTCAGGTCAAGTTGATTGATCATGCTATTCAGATCCTTTCAAACCTTACTGATTTTCTGCCTGCTTGATCTATCAAGTCCTAAGAGAGGGATATGAAATCACTAAGTATATGAATGGGCTTGTCCTTTTAGTCTATCAGGTTTTGCCTCATGTGTTTTGACCCGCGGTTGTCGGGTGAATACACATTTAAGATTATTATGTATTCTTACAGAATTGATCCTTCTCCATTATGTAATATCACTCTTTGTCCTTGATAATCTTTGTTGTTCTGAAGTCTGCTTTATTAAAATTAGTATGGCTATGACAGCTTTCTTTTGATTAGCATTAACAGGTGTTTTCATCAGTGTTCTCCATAAAAACAGAACCAATAACAGAAATATATATATAGTGTTTATACTTCCAGACAGTTACAGTCCTCTTCACACATAAGAAACTAATTAAGGCTTCAGGAGCACATGCCATATTAGACTCCTCTTTTTTGCAGAATCAACTGAGAGATACACTTATGACTCAGAGAGACAGAAATAAAACTATCTCCATTGGACCTGAGAAAAAGTGGTTTACTGGCAATTTACCTAGTCCTCCTGCTTGCCCCACCCATGTTGGGCCCCCTCCCCATGAAAAACGACTTGCCCATCAGAATCCATGTTCCCTATGGAAGGAAGATCCCACAGAGTCAGCAATGATTGCCTGAGGTGAGCAGGCATTATTGGTTTCCTGTGGCTACTATAAGAATGTACCACAAATTTGATGGCTTACAACACAAATTTGTTCTCTAGCAATGTGGGAGCCCACAAGTATAAAATCAGTGTCATTGGGGTAAAGTCAAGGTGTTGGCAGGGTGGTTTTTTTGTGCAGGTTCTAGAGAAAAATTATAATTATTATTATTATTATTATTATTATTATTATTATTATTATTTCTAGCTTCCAAAAGCCACCCAGTTCCTGTCTCATTTCAACTTCTTGCTTTCATCACCACATCTCCTATTCCCTCTTATAAAAATCCCTGTTTAATTCAGCCCACTAAGACATATCAGGGTGACCTTCCCATCTCAAGATCCTTAACTTAAATCACATCTGCAAAGTCCATTTGCCAATTCTGAGGATTGGGATATGGACATCTTTGAGTCCTGGTTCAACCCTCACCTAAGGATTAGGATATAGAAGTTTTGGGGAAGGGAAGTGTCCAACCCACCACACACCCACCACCCACTGCTGTGTGGGTGGGTGAGCGAGGTGCCACGTGTGGATGCCCACATGAGTGTGTGTGGTCTTGGTGTCTGACATTGTGTCAGTTTACATGATTGTGTGTGGGGGCTGTGTCTTAGTGAAAGCATGCATCTGTATGTGTCTTTGGCCTTTGTGACTGAGTGTGAACCAATATCACCCACCACATCTCTGTTTTCTGTTAGTGAAAGAGCTGGCTGTGGGAGGATCTGTATGCCTGTGAAGAAGGGAGATAAATGGTCATTCCATTCTGGCAGCTCACAAAAGTTCTAGCAGCTGTGCCCAGATTATCCTGTCCAACCCCAACAGTCACACACTTGGGAGCTTAGAAAAGTAGTGCTGGTCTACTAGTATATTTACTTTAAATTATCCAAGATTCTGAGCTTAAAGAGGTTGGCTTGACCTTTACAAGGGCAGTTGCTTCTCCCTGAAGGTCATATTGATTATGATATGGCGTCATAGTCCTTCAGCCCACAACCCATGGGGTCTGTTCCAGCTGATACGTGGCCTTCTTGCACATTTCACTGTTCTGTGCAATTGCTTTTCCTAGAATTCCTACCTTATGTGTAGTTCAGTCACAGGCACTGAAGGCCTGGAGATTTGATTGGCTTGTGTTATCAGAGCCACCACAGGTATCTCAAGTGAGGTCTGTACCCTTGTTCTTTTCAGAGGGGATCGTTGCAAAAGCTTGAGGATATTTCCACTTCCAAATGACCAGTTTCCAGAACCACTGGTAGAAACTTACTTTTTCTGCCTTAGGAAAGCTACTCATTAAAGATAGGCTTCCTCCTTCCTCTCACTGCTATCTGTCATCTAGAAAATAATAGTGCCAGAGAGTCCCCCATCAGTAGATGTGAAATGCCTTAAATGTACACTGAGTAAGCTCTTTTCCCTGTACTGATCTCTGTGGTCTTCCTTACACAAGATGGAGCAGAAATCCAGTTCATCTAACATTTTCTCATAGATCTTCATTTTCACAGTGCCATGCCCTGAGTAGGCCTTGGATGAGTGATAATGTATGAATAAATATGACAGTAATAGACACAGTGATGGATATCAGCATATTTATTTGGGGCTTACTGTGTTTAACATGTTTCATTTTACTTAATCCTGGTAATAATATTCCTCCTTCCTTTTTCCTGGTGTGAAAACTGAGCCTTGGAGAGAGAAGCAATTTGCCCACAGCCAGACAGCATGTAGGTGGCAGAGCTGAGATGCCAGTGCAGGCACACTGCCTCTCGCTCCAGTGCCCACGGCCACGCTGCCCCTGCCCGCATTCTCACACCGCCAGACTCCAAGTCCGGGTCAGTTTACAATACATCTGGAAGCCCTACACCTGCTTCCTTCCCTCAGCCCCTTCTCCTATGAAAAGTGATCTTGTAAATCAGACTGCATTTTGCATGCATTATAATGCATACCCACTAGACTGAATTCAAATCTTTGTAAAGCCTTCTTGGTATCCTGACTTTGGTATTCTCCCTGCATACCTGACCTCCTTTAGTTCACAGAATGTACCAAGCCTGTCCACCTGAAGTGTCCTGGCTCCTTCTTGGCCCCCGGGTCTCAGCTCAAATTGTTTCTCTCCTTAGAGAAACCTGACTCCTCTGCAACCCAAGTAGGCCCCCATTATTCCTTCTCCCAACCCCTTTATGCATTTGCCGTAAAGGACTTTGCATAATTTCAAGTACATATTTCCTTTTTTATTCAGTGTCTGTTACCTCCTGAGCCTTAAGCTCCATGGGCTTATGACATCAACTATGCTTTCAGCACATGCTAGTTCTGCACATTCTAAAATGCTAGCATCCCCACGCTGCTGCTGCTTCTCGTGGAGAAGCTGCATGAAAGTAGGATGTCTCCTCCAGGGAAGGGATGCTGTGTCACTTTCCCGGGTTTCCTTATTGTGTTTATTCTCTCATCAAATGTCCCTTTGATAAAGACTTGGGTCAGGAACTATTCAGTGTCCTCAATGAATTCGAACCTACTAGACTAGATGGACACTCAGATATTTACATAATTACCTGGTATCAGATAACTATGATAGTGTGATTTCTGGCTCCTGGAGTTGAGCATGAGAGCTGGGTGGCATGAGTGGGGAGGCCCTCTCTCACTCTAGGAGCTCCCAAAAAGTTCTACTAAAGCAGATCCTGGCCTGGGTTTTGCATCTGTGTCTGTTCTCTGTGAGGGCATCTGCTGGCATGAAGATGTGCCTGGGGAGGCCCAGAGTCTGCCAGGTGCCTATGGTTCTGCAGCATAAGCAGGAAAGGGTGCTTTCTAGGAATTTCTAACAAGACTCCAAAACTAGACAGCTTCTGATCTCATTTGCCTTCGTGTTCCTCTTATTATCAATGACACATCTGGTGGCACCCCCCACCTGAGCAGATTGTCCTTAAGGCGTATCAGCATTTTGCACTGAGCAGGTGTGTCAGCTACTGCTTACCTGCTTTCTATGTTAAGTTGCTTTAGTTTTTGAAAATAGACTCATTTCCCATCCTTATCACATTTCCTACTGGCCTTTCACATCCTCACTGACGTCTCTGAAGAAGCTTGTGGACAAGGGTCTATTATTTCCTTATGCTCTGAAACACATGCTCTTTGTTATGGAAATGGCCACAGCAAGTTTCTCCATCATCATAAATTCCAAGGGAGGGAGTTTCTCAAAGTCCCAGGCTCTCCCTCTGAGATTCATGCACTGGTTGGATTGGAACATGCCCATTCTGTGGCTGAACCTGGCAACAAGGAGCAGCATTTGTGAAACTATTTTCATATCTTCTATGACCAAATCAAATAAACAGATCACCTCAGGCATGCATCAAACTGGTGTTTCTAAATTAGGAGGACAGTTTTGCAAAGAAAGCTCAATATTTATAATTGAAGTTTTTTCTATATCAACGATTTCTTCATACATTGATTTTCTGTAATCTGCTTAAAGTAAAGATAATGAATCTACTTTTGTAAACTATATTTATATAACGTTTTATAAATATAGATGCCAATATTGAAAATTGGATGAAAAACAAAATCCCACAAAGAAATAATTATGGCAGAAAGAAGATTTGCCACGGATTTGGTCTTGCTCCACTGGCGGAGTACCTACATCTTGTACCTGTGGGCCACTGGGGCTCGATGTCTGTTTACAGAAACTGCTTGTACTTCAGTCTTGCCTCAGCGGCTCCTAATTATTCTGTCCCTTCAAGAACAAGCTATTAGAGTCTTAGCTTTTACCAGTAACTTTAATATTTCTTAATAGCCGTGGATCAGAAATCTTTCTTCAGGCTCAAGCACTTTGATCATTGAAGTATTTTGAAAGTATAGTCAAGACTATACCCTCAGACTTTTAGGCCCTAAAGAATCTTCTTGGCAACTTGTCCCAAATGCTAAAGCCATTTTTGTTTTTCATGTAATGAACTTTGTGAGATTAAAAATAGAGAGGCGGCCATGCTATTTACTCGTCTGCCTTTGATGCTTTCCCTGGGAGGAGAGGCGGTAGCTGATTGCTTTCATGTGCAGTGAAAGCCTGTGCTTGAGCAGCTCTCCTGCCTCTACAATCAGCAGCACACAATGACAAGTGGCGATTTTGTGGGCGAGGATAATGATGCTAAAAAAAATAAAAGTTAGAAAGGCACTCATAAAACCAACAGTGTTATGTAACAGTGATGGGCTCTGTCCCACAGGAATTATGTTTCTATAAAGGATAATACAATAGATGCTATGAACCTGGCGTATTTATCAGGATAGGTGAGGCCCTGGAGGACATCTAGTTTTGTCCAAGGCATCCATGGAGGCATTTGGTCCATGCCATAAGGTTTACAGGCGACAGCACATGTTCCAGCATGCCATCACAGTCCCACCATCATCACCTACCATTCCACTCATGCTCAGCATCTCAGCCACGAACATCTGCTTTAAAATGGTCCCTGGGGCCCCTGGAACTTTTTGGTTGCTACTCTAAGGCATTCTCTCTTTTCTCTGTCCCTCTCTTTATTCTCTGCCTACAAAATTGCTTCTTGATGTTTTGAGTCATCCCAAGTCAACTGCTTTAAGAAATATTTCTTAACCCCCTCACAGGTAGAGTTAAGTCTTTATTTTTGTTTAAATTTATAGATATCATCAAATTTAAAATCTTCAAAGTTTGTTCTCCAAGATCAGTCTTTGTTTCGTCACATTTCACTTTATTGGTGCCTCTAAGGATACTGTTTAGTAATGGGGCAAGCAAGGAAGGGAAACTACTCTGAGTTCATGAGAGTTAGGATTCAGGGGCGATATCATTCACATTCATAGTGATTTTAGTCCTCCTGATGGTTGTACAAAATAAATATTAATATCCCATTTTGAACATTTAAAAACAGAGGTTCAGAGAGTTGAAATGACTTGACCCAGTTGAATTGACAGGAAGTGTCCAAGTCCATGTTGTTATTTTGCATCACTGTCAGTGGGATCAGGCTTCCATCTAAAGGCCCAAAATGCATGTCATAATGTCCATGATTTTCTTTTAAGCATATATGAGTAAGTATGCATCTTCATGTGTTTTTTTAAACTATTTAAAATGTTTAATAAAGCCTGTCATGTGCCAGACACGGTAATCTCCCAGAGATTCAGTGATCACCGAGCATTGCCAATGCTGATATTTGAATACAAGTAATGTCAGGGTTCTCATTAACTCTGGAATATCATATTTTTGGGGGAAGCTTACTTTAAGAGATGTTACAGGGAACAGAAAACTTCCATTGCGTACTACTATGTATGTACCTTTGAGTGTCCAGAATATAATTAGCAGATATGGTTGAAAAAGAGTTAGAGAGTCCTATAGAGGTCATTTAACTCTGAAAACCAGTTTGTGAATAGACTGTGTCTAAAATTGTGCCTAGTATCTTTTACTATTTTTCTGGTTTAAGTCTTTCAGGGATGTATTATTTTTGTTTGCTGTAAAAACTTAATTTTAATACCTGAACAGTATGTTAGCTGACATAATGAAATCAGTACAAAGTTGTACCATTTAACTAACATATTACTATCAATGGCTTAATGAGAATCTTATAATGCTTTAATAGCAATATTTTAATAGAGCTATTGATTAGAAGGAACAATAACTTTATCATAATTGCTCTCCTGAATAGGGCGTCATATTAGACTTCCAAGAGACTGTTTATTATGAAACCAGTTGAAGTACTGGGGTAAACCATTTCCAATAAACTGACTTGTTAAGACAGAGAAAACCAAACTTTTTTCCTTAACCCACATTTTAATTATTGAATACATTGTTTTTAAAAATGTAATGAGGATCTGGATTCAGAGTCTTTCATCAGTGAAAATCAGTATTTTGATGGTTGACAGACTTTTCTTCCAATGTCTTTGCATGTGCCAGGACTCATGGGTATGAATCACTATTTGTTGCAGACCTTTGCATTTCTCTTTCAAAGGGAATAAAATTATGCAAATACCATTTTTAAGGATTTTTAACCAAAGTTGGATGTGCTGTCTCACATGCTTGAAAGCCTTTGAATATAACACAATTTAATCTCCCAACAAATATTTTCTTGAACATAACATATTTTATAAATGTTCTTTTGTACCTTTTTTCAGTCCCCAGAAATCCCCTTTCAATGTGGTCATTAAAATCAGATGGTAGAAAAATGTGTTTATATATAGGTTCTTTTTTATAATGATTTATTGTTTATTATTTTGAATCATAAATAGACCACAATAGATTGGCCTTCTTACTTACTTTTAGGAGGTCTCAGAAGATAAGAATATTTGTAAAAGGAGTTATATTTTTTTCCTATTAGTAACCCTCTTATACTAAAGATTTAAAACCAGGATATAATGTTTTGAAATACTTTAATTAAAATATATTATTTATTATTATTCTTTTTTAATGAGAAGAAACTCTATGGCCCACCTCATTCTACTGAAGAAAAGGGCCAGTGCAGTGCTGGTCAAGCCTCAGGACATTAACCATCCACCAGCCACTCCTGGGGCTGGTCCTTCCTTGGGACCTAGTTTGAAGGCCATGGGGGAGCATACCGATGGCTCTTCTCACAAAGTGAGCAGCCCCATAACCCGTGTTCCTCTTAAGACTTCAGGTGAACTTTACTTAGGTAAAGCATACATAGTGTATGTACTATCTCAAGTATACATGTCTTTTTTTATTAAACGTGTTTTTATTGACTTTTTTAGAAAGAGAGGAAGGGAGAGGGAGAGAGAGATGGAAACATTAATGAGAGAGAAACATCCATTGGCTGCCTCATGCACACCCCCTACTGAGGATCGAGCCCTGGGAATCAAACCAGCAACCTCTTAGTGCATGGGTCAACCCTCAACCACTGAGCTACACCAGCCAGCCTCAAGTGTACATTTCAGTGAGTTTTGACAAAATTGCTGATCCCTATATGAACACCAGAACATGTAAGACATAGAGTATTTTCCCCCTAATGTATTTTGAAGCTCATGGAGTATGAGTGCAATACAATAGGGTTCTCTCATCATATTCTTTCAATGGCAGATCCTTTGCATATAATTGTTGAAAACTCTTAACCTGGGTTAGGAAAGTTCTAGGTCGTCTTAGTAGGCCTTCAAGAAAGGAAAAAGAAAGAAAGCAAAGTAAAAAGTCAGAATACAAAGCAGTAGCTTATCTGACCTATCTGGACCAAATCTGGTCTAAAATATACCTAACTCATTTGGGCCTGGATACATCAAGAGGCATTGTGAAGGTCTTTCAGGCAAGGATCACATCCCTTCAGATAGCTCCCTCCTCCAGGAGGGGCACGGTGAGCATGCAGTCACAGCCAGAGAGTATAGAGCAGCTGTTAACTGTGGGGTGGACCAGGGCTCAGGTAGGTGGGGCCCTCCAAGCACATGGACACCTCTGTCATAGTGATGGCTGTGCTTCACAGGCAGCACAGGGAACCTCTCCAGACCCACAAGAGTGGCACAGAGAACTGTTAACCAAAGGTATTCACTGTGGTGCCAAGACAGAACCCTCCATTTCTTTCTCAAAACATGACAAAGTGCAGCAAATGATGAGTCTGCTAGTGTTACGATGAACATCCCACCAAGGCATAAACTATTTAAGAAACAGGGAGGGCTTAGAAGTTGGCCAGTAAAAACAAGTCATTCAAGTATTCTGTGTCTGCAAAGAAAAATGACATCACATTAAAAAGGTCAGGCTTAAATAAATAAATACGAATTTGCTTATTAGTGATTTTAGTGCTGAAACAAGTTATGGCAAGGCTATTTATAGAAAAGAAAAGGATTAGTTAAATCACAAATATGCTTAATTTTCATTTTTCTTCCTTCAAATTAAAAATAAGTAAAGGGATTTGCCTTGCTTTATAGATAAAAGAGTTAATTAACCTAAGTTCTTTTGCCCCGCATGAGAGAACTAGAGTGTTCCAATGACATTCTGAAATGTGAGCATGCTCTTGCATTTGACTAAAGTGAGGACAATGTGCTATTTTTAATAAAGAAGTGGTTCTTTGGGGACGAAGTACATATTTGAATATAATGACAATCACCAAATGTTTACTGGCTGTAAATCAGGATATGGGTGAGGGTTGGTGAACATGTGTATGTTCATACTTTGGTTCTTTCAAAACAGTGTATGTGCAAAGCTCTATTAAGCCCACAGAGAATTCAGATGGATCCCTTAAGGCTGAAGACTATGTCAGCTGGGTAGTCCAACCAACTTTACTTCTCAGTTTTAGAAAGTTCCGGAAAAGAGGGTCTTGATTCAAACCCTCTGCCCGCCTTGTTCAGCTACTTAAGGCTTTCAACTTGTATCAGACTCTCACTGGACATCTGTTTCCTTCTGACCTGGTTCTCTCTCAGCTTCCCAGGTATCACCCTAGTTTCACCACCCCCAGCTCTCCTCTCAAGATGTTGTAGTTAATGGAAGGAAGTGGGGCTTTTATAATCAATTCATCATCAAATTACAGATCAGGCCTCTTTGTTGGTGATGGGGGTGTGCATCGTATTCCCTGTGTGTCATTCTGTTCTTGAACTATTTTTTAAAATACGTCTTTCACCCTATCCGATTTGGCTCAGTGGATAGAGCATCAGCCTGTGGACTACAAGGTCCCTGGTTTGATTTCGGTCAAGGGCATGTAACTAAGCTGCAGGCTTGATCCCTGGCCCTGGTTGAGGCTAGTGTGGGAGGTAACCAGTCAATGTGTTTTTCTCACATCAATGTTTCTCTCTCTATCTCTCCCTCTCCCTTCTACTCTTTCTAAAAATCAATGGAAAAATATCCCCGGGTAAAAATTAACAACAATAACAACAACAAAAATGCATTTTTCAAGTCATGTCCAACTCATTGTTATGTGATAGCCGTGTTGAATCCTCTTGTAGCCTGTGGGCATCTCTTCTTTGAAAGTTTGTTATATGGGGAGGGAGTTGCATCTTGTACTATTACAATGTTTTCATCAATCAACAGATATTGTTGAATGCCTATGATTGCCTTCAAGTACCTTTTCTATTAAAAGTTATGAAAATTTACATAGCACTTGATATTCAGCTTGTTCGTATTTTGAGGGTAGGGCTACATTTTTGGCAAATTGTTAAAGACCCTTTGCTTTTAAATTGGTAAAAGTTGGTTCTTTGCCTAAATTCGTGTAGAAAAGATACGCTTCATACACCTGTTGGTATGTCATAGCTATTTATTTAAATATAGTTTTTATATGTGCATAGACAAAAATCATTTTAAATTTTAATAAGTAGGAAGTTAATTTAAAAGATGCATTTAAAATAGGGGGATTAGATACTTTCCAAGCATGTATAATTTATTTCAGGAATATTGCATTTCTCTCACTTTAGGTAGCATTTGTATCTTATGAATATTTGTGGCTGTATAAGTTTCATATACTTTTGCACAGTGGGACTTAATGTTTGTTTTTTTACTTTATTTTTACTGTTGGCACTATTACAGATGTCCCATTTCCCTCTTATCCCCATTTGCCCACCTCCTCCCATCTCCCACCCCTCACCCCCTTCCCTCTGGCCATCACCACACTGTTGTCTGTGTACACGGGCTATGCATATGTGTTCTATGGCTAACCCCTTCATCTTCTTTCATCTAGTCCCTCTCTCTGCTCTCCTCTATCAGTTCTGGGTCTGTTCCATGTGTCCATGCCTATGTTTCTATTTTGATCACTATTATGGTCATAAATAGTGCTCCCAGTGTATTATATAGAAGGTTTTAACATTCTGAGCTTCAGTTTTTTCTAGATTTTTAATTACAGTTTCATTCAGATATCATTGACCTATAGCACTTCTAAATTTAGAGGGTATAGCATCATGATTTGACTTACAAATATCGTGATCACCACAATAAGCTCAGTTGACATCGCTCATCTTATATAGAGAAGAGAAAAAAAAGAAAGAAATGTATTTCTCCTTGTAATGAGAACTCTTAGGATATACTCTCTTAACAACTCTCACACTAGTATATGTTGTACAGCAGTGTTAACAGTAGTCATCATGTTGTAAATTACAGTACTTACTTGTAATAGGAAGTATGTTATGTACCTCTTGACTACCCTCTTTCAACTTCCCTTCCCCACCCCTATCTCTAATAACCACATCTGATATAATTTTCTATAAATTGGTTTTAATTTTCCATGTAAGAGTGAGATCATAAAGTATTTGTCTTTCTCTGTCTGACTCATTTCACTTACCATAAAGCCTTCAAGACCATGAATATTTCAACAAATGCCAAGGTTTTCTTCTTTATTATGTATGAATAATATTTTAGTGTGTGTTTGTGTGTGTGTGTGTGTGTGTGTGTGTGTGTGTGTGTGACATTCTCTTGATCCATCCATTCATTAATGAACACGTAAGTTGTTTCCATGTCTTGGCTGTTGTGAATACTACTGCAGTGAACATGGGGATGCAGCTATGTCTTCAACATAGTGTTTTGCTGGATGGTATGGTGGTTCTATTTTTTTAATTTTTTGAAGAAACTTCATACTGTTTTCCATAGTGTTCTCACTAATTTACATTCTCACAACAGTTGTGCTTCAATTTTTAAATCTTTTTTTTTATGGCTCCTGCTTTTGTACGAACTTTAGACTCCAAAAGTATAACTAAAAAGGCAAGGTTGATAATTTTAGAACATTGAAATTTAGATTTTCAGTTGCACAAAAACACCATTAAAAAAGTGAAGAGTCCTAGCCAGTTTGGCTCAGATTGAAAGGACCCACGTTCAGTTCCAGTCTCGGACACGTACCTCGGTTGCAGGTTCCCTGGCCCTGGTGGGGGTGTGTAATCAGAAGAATATGTATTACTATATAAGCAGTTTCCATTGCACAACCACCAGACTGGTAACATTTTGAAAGTCTCAGATACTTGAAGCAAGATTGCATATAAAAGGAGAATTGCTGTACTGCTGCCGGGAGTGAAAATTAAATAACTACTTTAGGAAGATATAATTATACATACCTTTGATGCAGAAATCCCACTGCTTATTCTACTTAGAGAGACTTCAGTGAGTATCCCCTAGGAGACAGGTTCCAGAATGCTTATTTCTGCATCATTTATTCAAGTGAACAATTGAGAGCAGCTTCTAAGTGTCCATGGGTAGGGAAAAAAATAATTCTCTTAAGCTATATTTAGAGACAAGAATGTTAATCAGAAATTAAGAAAATGAACTGGGTTTGTATGTTCTAACAGAGACGAACATCCCATACATCAAATTGAATAAAAACAAGCAAATAGCCGAATACTCTGCATATGTCAGGATGCCATTTTATACGGTTAAAACAGAGAGAGCAACACTGCATTTTGTTTATGGTGACATGTAGTAGATGTGGTGGAAGTATAGAAGATGGGGTGCCAGTTGCCTCTGGCAAGAGGAAGAGAGTTCTTAGAATTGTTGAAGTTTTTTCTGGAGGTGTGGATGACAGGTTCACTAGTGTTTTTATAGTATTTTTTTTTTCTTATCTTTAAAGGGCTTCATTTTTTAAAGTAGTTAAAATGAGTACTAAAATATATCTAGTTTAAGGGGATGTAAAATTACCTAGTATAAAAAATAGCCACTTTAAAAATTCTTTATGTATTTCCATCCTGAAGAAACTGCCCGAGTTTCTTTTCATGGTGTTCAGCCTTTATGCACACAGTCAATATTCAGATGTCATTTTGAATGTTATCGTTTGAGATTTTTGACCTTGAGACTTCAGAATGAGCCTAAATGAGAGATATTCAAGTATATTTCTTATGCGTTACAGTGATGTGAAGAAAGGTCTATCTGAATTCACTAATATTTTTCTAATATTTAGCTCTTATCATTTGTTTTATTCTTTCTTTTTAAATATATATATGGGCATTGTGTTCCCATTATTGATGCTTTTATTCTCTTGGATTTTCAATAGTGTGTAAGGAAAGTTCTGATTATAATTAAGTATGGCCTAAAAACACATACTTGGCCCCCTTCTGGAGTGAGGTACTATATAGTATTTGTTTGTTTGTTTGTTTGTTTGTTTGCTTTCTCAATGATTTATAAGGCATTTTTCAAGTATAAGATGGATTTTTTAAATGTTAAGGCAAATAATAAAAGTCTCTTTGCAGAACTATTAGAACGCACACATAAGTCAGAGCCCAGATTTCCTTAGCCTTCACATATGGTTATTGTAACGTCATGGGGAATGGCTTTAGATGGTGCACATGGTACATATTTGGCAGCTGCATGGCCTTGTGGTGGGCACTCATTCTCTTTCAGGATAAAACTGCATTTATTACCAGGATCCTATAGCAACCCCTTTATGGTGTGCTCTCTTCCTTCCAACCCTACTGAGTTACTCAGTTTCTCCAAAGCACCAGTTTTGATTAGCTCTACACTAATTCTGATTGTCTGCAGCACTAAGCCTTTATACCCAAGAATATTATTTTGTACCTTTAGCAACACATCCACATGCTATTTTCCCTATACAGCAGGAAAATCCTATAGTTTTGTTTATAGAGGCCTTGTCCATTTCTTGTAAATTTCTAAGTATTATATATTTTTAACTCTGTGAATGGGTTTTTAGTTTTTTACAAATTATATGTACTAATGAATTATTCTGACATATAGGGAAAAGTCCCAATTTTAATATTTTCAGCTTCTAACAGGCCAACTAATTGAAAACTCCTAATCCTGTTTTGTTCCATTTTTTTCCCATATGGATGGTCATGCCAGTGAATAATACTAATTTATAATTACACTAGAAGCCCAGTGCATGAAATTTGTGCACTTGGGTCGGGGGAGTCCCGGATTGTGAGGGGGTGCAGGCCAGGCCAAAGGATCCCATCAGTGCACAATCAGGACGGGGAAGGATGCAGTAGGTTGACCTGCCAGGAGGGACGGCAGGAAGGCTCCAGGGCATGTCTGACCCTTCTTAGTCACAATCTGCCGGATCCCAGCAGCAAGCTAACCCACCAGTCAGAGCATCTGCCCCCTGGTGGTCATTGCAACTGCCAGCCCCCTGGTGGTCAATGCATGTCATAGTGAGAGGTTGAGTGGCCTTAGCATAATATTAGCATATTACACTTGATTGGTTGAATGGATGAATGGACACTTATTATATTAGACTTTTATTATCTAGGATGGGTATTTTATAATAATTTCAGTATTTATAATTTTACCTTATTTGTTTTCATTTAATGAAGTTATTTTTTCTTTGATGAAGTTAACTTCTGGAAAGGCACTAAATAAAACAGGGGAGTGTGGACATTCTGTGTCATCTGGGTATAATGGATGAGCCTGTCTTGCTCACTATCATCATATTCCTGTGGCATTTTATTTGCTGTGATAATTCAGTGTTTAGTGTCATTATTATACTCAATGCTGAACTGTAAATATGTTAGTCTTTCCTATTCCACTGAAAGAATTTCCAAAAGTAATTCCCTAGGATCATCGCTATCCATAACACACACATACACACACACACACACACACTCACACACACACACACGATGAAATTGATGAAAACATGTTTCAAATAGCAAAGTCTGTTAGCTGAAAATCTAAGAAACCCCCAAGGCTTTAAATTTTTATAGAATGATTTCCTTTTCTTACATTCTCAGTGGATTTATGAATTATTTTCTCTACTCACTGTAGGAGTTCATTAATAAGTCATAAACTTTTCTCTTTTGTGTGTTTTACAGAACTGCCTTTATAGGACATTATCAGATACTCAGTTCAGCTAAGAAAAAATAATGAGGCATTCGCATTCACTGCATCTCCTTTTATCTTCACTTTATCTTTTGAAATTCTGGGTCTTAGATTTAGCAAGCTTGTATTGCTACCCTCCAGATTGCTTTAAATGCATTGTGCTGTTCTTGTTCTCTTTCCTGACATTTAGGGGACAGATTTAACCTTTGATCTCCCCATATTTGGATTCTATTCATAAAAGATGTGATCTGTGATATTTATTTTTTCAAGTAAAGTTAAAAATGAATTAACAGACATAACATTTAAATAGGAACCAATATGAACTAGCTAAATATTTATGAATGCCATTTTGTAAATGTTCTCTGCATTTATGATTGACAGAAATCCTCCCTTCTCTACACTTCTCCAGGGTCCAGTGACACAGAACTTCATAAAAGGTAAACAAAAAGTGAAGGCTGCAGGTGGGACTTAGAGATGAGCCCGGAAAAGAGAGCCCCGCTTTCACCTTGAGCATCCCTGAATCCAGAGGGCAGCGGCCTGTGTACCCTTTAGGCTCAGGACTTTTTTTGATTCTGTCTACTTCAAAGTAGCCCACTTTTTTGAAATCTCCTGTTTGATTCTTAAACTTAAAACGTGCAGACTTCTTGTGCTGTGGTTTTGATAATATATTTATACTATCTGTCTCCATATATGGAGGCTTTTAAAAAAAAAAAACCATAAATATAAAATAGACTAGCTCTCGTTATGACTTCATATAATCCAGATGAAAAGCTACAACTCCTTTGTGAGCATGCCTCCTGGGTCAGGGTAAAAAGCACAACTCAAGGACATTGTCAATGAGAACAGGGAGCTTCACAGCTTCTTAAGGTTTCCAGAGCCGCCTGAGGGAGTACCTGACCTTCCCTTTCACTGTGTATCTTACAACGGAGAGCACCTAACTCTCTTCTTGCTCTAAGGCTTTGGGGAATGAGGACCCTTGTGTTTTCAACTTTGTGCCTCCATGGCACCTTACCTATTGTTTATGGTCAGTAAACGTTGGTTGGTTGAGTGATTAATCAAACAGTGCGGGTGTTACCATTTAATGAAGACTCCTCTTGCTCTTATCATAAGGACCATTCCAAGCACAAGCAAAGCAAAAAGGTGTTTGTTTGTTTGTTTTTCTTTATGACATTGCATCTCAGACAAATTCTGATCATATGCAATTCTTATGGCCATATTTCTATTTGAGTTGAAAGTGAATTTAATTAGATTTTTCAGGATTGATTCTATAGAAGATAGTCTTTTTAAAAAAATATACCTTATTGATTTTTTACAGAGAGGAAGAGAAAGGGATAGAAAGTTAGAAACATAGATGAGAGAGAAACATCGATCAGCTGCCTCTTGCACACTCCCCACTGGGGATGTGCCCGCAACCAAGGTACATGCCCTTGACCGGAATCAAACCCGGGACCTTTCAATCTTCAGGCCGGTACTCTATCCACTGAGCCAAATGGATTTCGGCTAGAAGCTAGTCTTTGTAGGCACTTTTAAGATATTCTTTTTCCACCCAAATACCATAGCTTTAGTTACTTACTCAACACTTTTTTTCTAAACACAGTTTAATAAGGGTATCTGTGGATCTGGTGACATTTCTTCCTGAGCCAAGAACCATCATAGAAATACAACATACGGACACATTTCCAGACTAGGTTAATGAAATAATGGAATTAAGATTCACTTTGCATTGCAACAGGGAAGGTATTATGAGTAACATATCTATAGAGAAAGCCAAGGAATTCATTGAAACCTAAGTGAAAAAAAGTGAGGATAACACACCCACAAGTTTCTCAATATTCCTGGCATGGCATTGTTTTAATTCCTCTACATACATTAACCCATTTACTCCCTATTACCTGTGAAGCATAGAGAGGGTGACTTATTTGCCTAAGGCCACACAGCTGGCAAGTAGGAGAGCTGGGGAGCCCCCTTGTGTGGGGTCTTCTGAATATCATCTTCATGGTGGCATCATGTGGCCTCCATGAGCCACTCTCTGACCACGGTCCCTGTTTCTCTGCTGTGATGGACTGCTTTCCTGCCCCTGAATGGGCCCTGACCATGGAACCTGCCAAAGGCCCTAGCGTGGAGGGAATGTCCATTGTAAGTCATTTCATTGGCTTTCATGCACAGCTTCCACCCAACAAAGCTCAAATAAACCACAGGGGCGATCACCCAAATGAAATGGGTAGTTCATTTTAAAGATTTCCAAAAATAAAACATAAAAGCATGTAGGACTATTACCAAGAGGCATTCAGTAAATGTGAACTGATACCACAAGTGACAGTGAATGACTTGAATGAATTCAAGTGCAATGTTGAATAAAGGTCTCGCCAGGTTTTAGAGAAAGTAAATTTTCTAGCGGTCATTCGGATGAGAAAAATCAACACTTTATTTGCCTTTTCCCAGTGAACAAAGGGAAATGCTGAAGCAGGGGAAGTGAACTTGCTCCTAATGAGGGCAGACACTCAGAATCAGGAATTAGCACACAGGGGCGGTACTGGCCCCCGGGCCAGCGGTGGGCTGACTCTCATGCTGCACCCGGAGGAAAAGCCCTGCCCTTCCTCTTGCTGGTCTGTGGACACTCTGAAGTGAATTGTGAAGTCATGTCATTCACGAGCCTGTCAGAGCACACAGAAATGAAATGCTGGACAACTCATTCAGACTTTTATCAAAAGTGCTTTCCGTTGCTTTTCAAAGCTAGAGAAATAAATGCAGAATTGGGGAGTTTTCATCAGGCTTATCTTCCTTATACGCTCACATGGCCTCAGGACTCATGCATTCCCTTGATTGTTTTCAGTGCTTTATGACACCCACTTTATTTACTATTTATAGGGAAGTAAGTAATGCCTGGGTCAAAACTATCTTAAGCCTCTTATTTTCTCCAACATCAGTTTGCTGCACAAGTTTTGAAAAGAGCAGCTTCTCTTCCAGAATATAAAAGTTTTTCTCACAGAGTTGTTTGAGCTACAAAATAAAAAATAGATATATTCCGGGCCAATGGTCTGCCTTAGATGAGTACAGGGGTCACCTGGATATATAACAACCTGGGCAAGAGTCTTCCAAATATCTTTGCACACCCACATCTTCCAAGATGTTCCCCATAGAAGGAAGGTCTTATGTGCAAATGCACATTTACATATATGCTCGCCTGTGAAATCTCATTCCCAACAAGCATCAGCAGCTCTGGAAATGCCTGCCACATGGAGTCCCGAGCAGTCCAGCTTTTCCCAATGTACTTGACCATGGAAACTTATCCATGTAACACCTAGGAACATACCCAGTCTGCATGCCTTGGGGAAATATAACTGAGCTTTTTTTCAAATGAGAGTAAAAAAATGAATCTAGAAAGTTCTTACGTGTCTAATAAGTAAAAAGGAGTTTTCTTCCAGAGGAAGGGAAGCATTGAATGAAGAAGGATTGGGGTCCAGCAAGGAGTGAGCCGCACTGGGTCAGCACTTCTAAAGGCAGCATACATAGCCACATGTGATGCTTGTCTCTGATCAGCAATCAGAGAAAGGGCCGCTTTCCTTATGACTCACTGAACACCCCAAACTCATGTTCTCACAGTGATTTTGCAAAAATGAGCCTCATTTCGCACATCTAAAATCTGCAGCACCCAGAGCCTCAGTGTATCATGGAAGGCATTAGATTGAGGGACACTCTTGATGGTCATGAGCTAAATGTGTCACCCTGTGAACCTCAGATTCCACAGTGAGGGATTTGGTCATGCATGATCTCATCTAATATTCTATTATAGAATTTTGGCAGTGAAGTTGCATAGTACAAATTTGGAAGTTTCCAAGTATTATAATATGATGAGCCTTGCCCCCCCAAAAAATTAAAATGGTTAAATTTATAGTAACTTTTTATTATAGTTTAGAGCACATGTGTCAAACACAAGGCCCTCGGGCCAAATCCGTCCCGCCAGGCCTTGCAATGTGGCCCGCACCGCGCTGTCATCACTGCACTCTGCTGCGTTTCCATCACAATGACAGTTTATGACTGTTCAGTAAACCATTCGGCCCGCGATTTAGGCTGGATTTTAGATTTTGGCCCCTTCTCTGACTGAGTTCGACACCCCTAGTTTAGAGTCTCAAAATGTGTTTATTAGTCTCAGTAAGTTTTTGGTACAATTTACCTTTAAGTAATTTTTATTAGTTTACATTAGGGGTGTCGAACTCAATCAGAGAAGGGGCCAAAATCTAAAATCAAGCCTAAATCGCGGGCCGAATGGTTTACTGAACAGTCATAAACTGTCATTGTGATGGAAACGCAGCGGAGTGCAGTGATGACAGTGCGGTGTGGGCCACATTGCAAGGCCTGGCGGGACGGATTTGGCCCGCGGGCCTTGTGTTTGACACATGTGGTTTACATGAACAATTCTGTCACTTAGCCAACATTTATGTTTGTGAGGTTCTTTTCAATTTGTGTCCATCTGTTGCCATGGCACTTTCTTAGGGGTCATCATGCTCTATCGATCAATTTTTCTCTACTTTTTGGATAACAATTTAGATAAATTTTCTGCATGATATGATTGTCATCTCTATCTAAGAAGACTTTGATTTTTTTAAAATGTTGCTACCGTACTGTCTTTGGACATACAGGGTAGTTAGTGTTGCTGCCGATGTTTTGAATTATTTCCTTGGAAGAATAGGATTGTCTCAAAAAATTCTTCCCTAGTTTCCATTGTTTCAAGCACAGCAAATTTGGCTGCAGTGGATTTTGGCATTTCCTTTTTTTTTCTTTTTTCTTTTTTTTCTTAAAGGAATAGAAAAATGAAACCTCAGGAATTTGTGTCCTTTTTACTTTATCAATGCAACTGATATGTTTTTTCAAAGACTATTCACATTTTTGTGGTCCATATTATGTCAACCTGGAACTTTGTGCCTTTTAAGGAATGGTTTTGTTAATGAATTTAGTTCTTATTGCAGCTTATAGATTCAGCCTCACCAGTTATATTTATCTCTTGTGTTTCCTAATTCCTCTTTTAATCCTAGTTTTGTTGGATTTCATTCTACCGAAGTATCCAATGTTTATATTGTATATTGTTTCATTTCTAAATTTAGTCAATATGCATTTTCTTATTGATAGTAGCCATGAAATGTCGTTCACTCTGTCAGGTAACTGAAACACAAAGGTAAGTCTGACCTGGAACTGCCTCTCAAAAAACCTGGGACATGTTAATCTCTATCAAAGGAAGATCTACCGTTTCTCTTATAATTAACTCTGTTCCTCCAAGAGAGAACAACATTCTGGATTTTGTTTTTAATATTTTGTGATCTGATTTTTAAAAAATATTTTCTTTCTTGTCCATTGGGTACTTAATGTAATATGTTGTGAGAGCTCAAAATCAGAGTTTTTCTTTTACTAATATGCATTTATCCTAGCACCATTTATTTTATAATCATTCCATCTCCACAGTACCATAGCAGACTTACTTTATATTCACTGTTTTATGTCACTAGGTACTGGTGTTTGAATATTTGGGTTTCAATGCAGTTTAGTAATAGGCATAGCTCTTCCTTAAGCTTACAGTAAGATAAATCTAAGGGAAGTTACAGGACTGAAATGGTGTTATCCTTGTAGCTGGTATAATAATTAGCACGCTGAGAGCCTTTTCATTTTTTTTAAAGTTGTTTCTCTCAGTTTATAGAAATTATTGTTATCTGAGTGCCTAGTCTCACTTCTAGAGGTGTTCTCTAGTTTTATGGTGGAATTTTTCATTAGAATTCAAAAGAAATTCCAAGGTCCATGTGTTGATGTGTGACCATGGTTTCTGCAAGAATTCCTCACCGGAGAGGTCCATGTTGGCTGCTGCTGCCAGAGCTGGAATCAGAGAACATTCACTATCCCTGTTCACAGCACAGTTCTTGATTGAGATGAACTTTTACTTAATTCTATTCAAGTGAGACTGTCCTAGGAAATGGCTTATTTCTTCAAGCGACAAAGCTTCCTTTGTGTGCGTGAAGCCATGATTCATTGGACCAACATGGCAACTAAGTTAACATCTGTTGACTTCCATCCTTTCAAGTTGAATTGGGGCAATAAAACCTGCCATGACTCTTCATGTGTTGTTGTAAGATGGTTTAATGCTTATGATGGAGCTTCGATTGTAAGAGATTATAGATAAGAATGTATCATATATAGGCCATATGGTCTCTTGGATGGGTAGGCATGGGAAAAAGCAATTCCAGTACAGAGTGGTGAGTGCCATGTAGCACCAAAGGGAGAGCTCCTCAATGCTTTGGGTGGTCGAGGAGGGCTTCAGTGAGGAGGGCAGCCCAGAACTATATCTGGAAGACTGACACAACCATACATGTCAGTCCAGGCATGTTCAAGGATCCTACACCTATTACTAGTGGTTTGACTTGGCTCAGAGATGTAAGTGAGAAAGAACTGAGAGATGATACTTGAGAAGGGCTCAGAACATATCATTAAAATCATATATAGACTATGACAAATTATCTGGCCTTCATTAGATAAGCATTGAAGAGACAAGTAAGTTTAAATAATGGAAGGGCATTACCCAAGAGTCCTGGAAAACATAGCCAAGCATTTGTCATTCAGATGCACCACAGCTCCCTCTCTTCCTCTCCTCCCCCCACTCCACCATGCAGTGAGGTTTCTTCAGTCTCCAAGCTACGTCTTAGCTAACTCCCTATAGTAATATATCTCTTTTCCTTAGTCACCAAACTGCTTGGAATGAACAACTTTTGAAGCTTGGTTTTACATAATATGATTTATTTTCCTAACTTCTCATCTAATTGTTCCTCTGAAATACTGTCTCAAAGGTGTCTCTGGTTTCCCAGGCACAAAGCTCATAGTTAAAATGATGAACTCAGATTTAAAGGGAAAATAAAGATTGGTTTCCTGCCTTGGGAGAAGCAAAGAAGATTGGTGCTAATGATCCAAGATGTGACTGAGAATTAAATCTCCATTTAATTTAGCTAAGCTATTTTAGTCCTCTGTTCATTTACAGAAATATAGGAAATTTTATTCTGACTTGAAGATGAAGATTTTTCAATGGGTAAATATTAATAGACCCATTAGTAATAGGGCAGTATAAACCTTGCATATTTTTTTAAACCAATATCATTGATTTTATAAAAGAGGAAGTAAATTAAATGACTTGCCCAAAGTCACATACCTGTTTTCCCCTATAGATATAACCATCTGGCTTCTGCTTGAATGCTTTCCGTAAGCTTTTCCCTAAAGATTAAATTCCAAACCAGATCAAAATCATGATTCATTGAGAGGCTGTGACCACAATGTCTGGCTGCCATATGTTTTTCAGGGACAAAATGAAAACACAGAGAAATATAGTTCAAAACTGGTTGGTTTCTGTGACTTTTTGAGCAGAACAATTGAACTGTGGGTTGAATATTATCATAAAAAACTTTGATGGACCTGCTAAAGTATTTTAATGGCCTGTAACTTTGTTGTAATAAATATAGTTTGACATAATATTTTTTATTCTATAGCATTTGATGTAACCACTGCAACTTGGACTTCTGTAGTACTAGGCAGCATGGAATGGAGGATCCCTTTTAACTCAGTGTGCCAGGACAGTGAAGCAGTATCTTGTGAGGTTTGGAACATGAGTAGAAGCAATTGAAGGTGGGCTGCAATGAGGATGAACTGAAATAGAAACGCAGAAGATAAAGAAAATATTGAATCAACAAATAGCTGTGTAGGTTGAGGCATTTAAAAAGTGCATGTGATTAGAAATCAAAAATTAAGCCACAAAGGGATATATAATATTTTTAACCTCCACACTATAGAATTCACCCTCTCTTCTAGAATGTGTGTTCTGGAAACTTTCTTTTAAATCTTAATATGTTAGTCTCAATTCAATATTGCATTAGGTCAACTGTGAATAATACTGTGAAAACAGGTCATGTGACCTTGGGCAAGTCACTTTTTTTGAAAGGTAAGATTACCTTCTCTTTTTAAAAATATTTTTATTGAGTTCAGAGAGGAAAAGAGAGGGAGAGAGAGAGAGAGAAACATCAATGATGAGAGAGAATCATTGATCAGCTGCCTCCTGCACACCTCACACTGGGGAATGAGCCTGCAACCTGGGCATGTGCCCTGACCGAGATTCAAACCGTAACCTCCTGGTTCCTAGGTCAATGCTCACCCACTAAGCCATGCTGGCCAGGCTGATGCTATTTTTTTATGTTTAAAAATTGTGACATAGGAGCGCAGCAGACATCTTTCCTTGACTGTTGTGATGTTCTTTCATTAGTCAGCACTCATACTTCCGCTTTTCAGGGTCCCATGAACTCTCTGTATTCATGCATTCATTGATTGTTGATTCTATTAAATATTCTCAGCTGATATGTCACTAGAGATTTATTAGAAAAAGTAAGAAGCAATAATGTGTACTTTGGAAGATATATACTTTATGAATAATTTTATTTTATGGAATCTAAAGCTTAGGTTCAATCTATGAAAAGTAATTTTGCTAGCATTTTTAAAGCATCTGCCATTAAAATGGCCAAGTTTGCAAATCCATGTAACACCGAGGGTTGGTGAGAACCTGTGCCAATGGACCTCTCCTACTCTATCCATGACCTTTAAATCTGATCCCATATTTGGAGGGCAATCTGGTAAATATAGGAAAGATTGTCACACATAGAATGCCCTTTGACCCAGCAGTAACTCTTGTTATTATGGATCCTTAAAAAATGCCAATGGACATGTACAAAATTTAGATTCCAAAAATATTTGAGAAAAAAGTGAAGAAAAATAAATATTTGACCATAGGGCATGAGTTAAATAAATGTTGTTACAGTGAAGTAAAATAATTAAAAAAAAAAACTTTGAAGGTTAAAATGTGGAAAATTATTTATTTACCTTATATGAAAAAAAGTTCCAAAATTATAAGAATATTACAATTCCACTTTTGTAAAGAAAAACGACTACATATAAGTACAAACCATTGGAAAGATGCTCATCAAAATACTGAAATGGATTCTTTTGAATGATAGGTGTTTAGATTATAAGTGATTTTTAACATGTTTTGGATTATCTCTTTTCCATGATTTAAAATAAACAATACTGTTTTGTTTTTTTAAAAAAACTCAGTTTAATTTAAAACTCAATATAATTTATGTAAATAGGAGAAAGATACCTTGAAAAGATATAGTGATGTAATTGCTTCCATTTACAAACATGATGATGTAAAAATTCTGAAACGCTGAGTGCTTTTGTATTCATTTCTTAGTGGTTAATGACTTGCTCTTGTTAACTGATAATTATCATTTATTTTAACTATTCCTAAAACTTAGGATTTCTAGAGTCAGATTAATAGATATTCTGTTGTTATGCATACCTTTGATAAAGCTATGTATTTTATATTAATCTTTTGGAATGAGACTATCTTCTGCATATCCAATTATTTTAAGAAAATTAGATCAATATGGAGATAAAAGACATCTCTGCAATATTGAATCTTTTCATCCATGAATATGATCTATCCCTTCATTTATTAATATAACTATAAATATAATATTAAAAACAAGGTCTTGTAAAAAAATAAATTTCCACTTTATTTTTATAATCAAATATGTACCATGGACCATCTTTCCCAAAGTGTTCTATTTTAAAACCAAGGCTAAAAAGAAATTCCAACGTACTATAAATAATCAGATCTATTGGAATCAGAATTACTATCTTTAAAATGAACTACCTCTATAATATCATTGTTTTTCAAGAATTAAGAAATATTGAGTCTGTTCATGCATGTGTGCCCATGTATCTGTGTGTGCATGCCTGGCTATCTTTGGATCTATTCTCTTCCTATTTATGAAAGCAACAAGGAAGTATTATTTAGACTGGAGTGTGTTGGAATTGATCCTCTGGGTACGGTGTCCTGGGGTTAGATTCTACCAGAAGCCGGCCAGGCTAAGCATCCTCTGCCTGCCCTTCTCCAGCCCCCATGGCAGTGGAGCCAGAAATGTTTCTCTCTGGCTCACTGTGCTGAACACAGGCCCTCCCAGGAGAGGAGTGGCAGTAACAGAGCTGTCACAGGGCTGCCACAGATGGTTCTGTGCTAAATCTGCAGCCTCAGTGGATGCCTCTTTAGGGGAGAAATGAGGTGGCTGGAAACCATGTTCATGTCACTCCAGAGACTGTCTTTGTGGGTTAGTGAGCAGAACGAGGACCGTTAATTACAGATGGCAAAGGCCTCCCATGCTCCCTCTTGCATCTGCATTTCTAGTTTTGCATCTGGAATCAACAGGACAGTGACATGCTAGATGTTTTCGGTGAAGCAGGATTACCAAAACGAAGGAATCCTCTCATGATGCCTTGCATAAAAGCCTGAAATAAAATCCAATAATTCCACGGGTTCTTGGTTAAATAAAAATAATAGCTACCAGAGAGTTTGCTGTGTGCCAGGCGCTGTCCAAAGCAATATTATTCAGCATATTATTTTGTTTTAAATGTACAAAACTGCAGCATTCCTGCTTTATGGGACATGCAACTGAGACTCAGATAGTTTAAGAAACTTGCTAAAGGTCATACAATTTAAGTGAAGACAGAAATTGAACCATTTTATTCACATGCACACATATTAGTAGCAGCAGCGGCATTGTTAAGGACTTCCTTAACTAGGGAAATAATTTTAAGCACATCCTGAAATATAAAACATTTCACTTATCAAGTAGAACTAGAAAACCTCTTTAAAATTGACAGTCTATATTTAGGAACTTTGTGTGCAGGTGTGGTTTAGCTGAATAGATTCACCTTTACTGAAAATGCAACTTTTTCATTCCGTGGCACCTCTCAGTGTATTTCTTCATTAAGAAGTTCCTTCTTCTCAGGCTGCCCAGTTCCTTTCTTATTCATTTTTATTAAAAATCATTCCCTTTTCCTTCAGTTCATGATAGAGATGTTGTTGTTCTCTCTTTTTTCTTCTTCATAAACTATCTCATTCTCTTGGAGCCAGATAAATGGAATTGCTGCAGTGTTCGGTGTGTCCAAGGAAAGCCAATCTGGTCACATTTTAGGGCAGACCTCTGGGATTAGAATGATTATAATACATTAAAGTAAATGAGCATTTTTCTATTTGAATTTAATATTAGATCCATGATTTAAAAAATCAAGACAGCCTTAGAGCATGTGTGAGAAGCTACTCTGTGATCTGTGGAATGCATTAAGCTAGATTATTCCTGCATTTGGGATATTTCCAAGTAATTTATCCTCCATCAAATTGGCAGTTATCACACATACATGTAATTTTGATATGCATGTAACTGGTATAGAGACTTTTTCTAAAAGGAAAGAGTGTCTGTGATTTGAATTCAAGGAATAAAGTAACATGATGACTTTGGCCCATTGTGGGTGAAGCCAGCAGGACCCCTGGTTCCACCAAGTATCAGAGAATACCCTCCAGCTGGGCTCTTTTCCCTTGACATATACTTCCTTATCACTACAAGTATTAAGATAATAAATAAGTTAAAACAAAGCTTAGGAAATTAAGAAACAGTTTGCCTCCCAAAAAGGAGGGAAAAGGAAACTTTGGGAATCTGTAACCAGACCTCAGTGCACCAGAGAAAGGAAAGTGAAAAGCACTTCAATTTTGATGGCTGACCTGAGTGAGAAGAAGGTGGATCCCCAGGGGGTCTGCAGAGAAAGAAGGTAGGAGATGAGTAGCTAAGGGCTGGGACAGAGGGCAGGGGCAGACACACCTACACGTGTCAAAGGAGGAGCCTTCCTCAGTTCTCAGCAAAGGCCTCCCATTTCAGCAGCGCTCCCTCATCTAAGCCAAGGGCTCTCGCTGTGGACTTCTTGCCATCCCGGACAACTTATCCACAAGACACATAGATCAGAACTTCTGAAATGAGAATGCTTCTCATGTGGGTCACTGGCATTTTATTTCCTGGCACGCAGTGTCTCCAGGAGCACTCTGAAGTGTTAGCTTGTGCTGTGTGGTGCCTGTGGTCACAGTCAGCTCCCAGCACTTTTTTTTTTTTTTAGGAAGTTCTATAAATGCAGCATTGAGGTCTCCCCAGCGTAACACTTAGCTGTTTGTGCTCACCTTTTCCATACACTGAAATATGTTCACATGTTCCTACGTCCTGCCTGGGTATACTCTTTTAAAGAGAAGTTATTCCCCTTAGCGAGTTTTTTGTTTTGTCTTGTTGTTTGAGTATTTTTGCAAGAACTGTTTTCTTCATTTACCTAATTTCTCTGAAGTCACTATTTTTGAATTGTGAGTGTGTTATTTTCAGAGCTTGCTTTTACATAACTCTACAGTGTGAACAGGCTTAATTCTGGGGATTCCCTTTTGTGTCCCGGTTTCATATTTGGATGTCAGTGTGCCAGCCTCGGTGCTTACCCCTCCCCATTCCTTCCACTCCTCCAGGCTCCCCACAGGGTAGCGCTCCGTGGAAACTAATAATGGAAGGTGATGGGGTACAAAGTCACTATGAGAACCCTTGTGGTTGTCCTAGTGGCCTAGTAGGAGTGTTGGGAGTAAAAGCAAACAATGGCAACTAGAAGTGGCCCAGACATATTTTCTATCAAAATGATAAATGCTTTGTCTTTTCCTGTAACAATATCCCCTTGGATTGGTGAGTCTTAAAAAAGTTACTTAACCTCAGTGCCTCAGTTTTCTCATCTGTTCAATGGGGTAATAGAGAGCCGTAGAGGGGAGAGCTCCTGATACTAACTATAAACACACAGACTTCAGGCCCCAGTGGTGTTTGGTGCTCAAGTGACGTCAGGAAGAAAAGTTAGGGATGCATGTTGTCATCACTACATCAATCACTCAAATAGTAATGCAAAGTGTTGTAGCTAAGAAAACAATTATTGCAGTGAATGGAAAAGGCACTTGGAAAAATACATTATCACCTATAATAATAAAGGTATAATATGCTAATTAGACTGGACAGCAAAACGAACTTCAGGACAAAGCCACAGTGGTGGGGGCCAAGGCAGTGGTGATTAGGGGTGATCAGGCAGGCAGGGAAGCAGTTAGAGGCAGGCAGGTGAGTAGTTAGGGGTGATTGGGCAGGCAGGCAGAGATGGTTAGGGGCGATCAGTCAGGCAGGCGAGCAGTTAAGGGCAATCAGGCAGGCAGGCAGGCCAGCAGTTAGGAGCCAGAGGTCACGGATTGTGAGAGGGATGTCCAACTGCTGGTTTTAACCCTAAACTGGCAGTCAGACATCCCCAAGGGGTTCAAAATTATGAGAGGGTGCAGGCCAGGCTGAGGAACTCTCCCTGCATCCTGTGCATGGCATCGAACTTGTAGTTCTATAATAAAAATGCTCATCAATTTAGAAGAGAAGGAACACTTTCAAACCATTAGCAGGCATAGGTGAAATACATACAGCTAACATTTTATTCAATGGCCAAGTATTAAAGACTCGCCCTTTCAGATCTGGAACAAGGCACCTCTGTTCAATATTTTACTGCAGGTTAGACAAGTGAAATGGGGTAAGAAAAAGAAATAAAAGACCGGAAATATAGAAAGTAACAAGGAAAACTGTGTCTCTTCATAGAGAACTAATTATTTACACTGGAAATCTGAAAGAAATAAATCAAACACCTAGGAGAACTAATATGCAAATACACCAAGGTTAAAGAGGGCAAAGAAATATACAAAAAGCAATTGTATTTTTATATAACTGGCAGGAAAAAGTGAAAAGGAGAAGTAAAAATGTAGTTCCCTTTTTAGTTGAGTCAGAAACTAAAAATTTAATAATAAATTTCAAAAAAGACAAGTGAGATCTCTCTATTTAAAACTACAGTTTTCAAAAGACATTTTAAAAAGACTAAAGTAAATGAAGTAACATACTGTGTTCATAGCTTAGGAACCTCAAAATTATTACAATGTAAATTTTCTTGATTATTGTTTATATTCACTTAATCCTAAGTGTAAATTCAGCAGGCTTTTTGTAGAAATATCAAAACATATTATAAAATTTATGTTGAAATATAAAGGACTTAGGATAGTCCAAGTACTTACTTTGGTTAGCTTTAGTATTCAAGACAAGATGGTGTTGCGTATAGACCAAGGGGTTAGTCAGTGGGACACCACGGGGAATTCCTAAACAGACCTGTATATATGCGGAGGGAAAACAAAAATCCCTCCTCGCCATATAAAGAAGTTGAATCCATATGAATCATCTAATTGTAGGTAAATGCAAAAATTAAAACTGTAAAGTTTCTAAATGAAAATGTAAAAATCCATCTTTGTTGGGGGTTAAAATAGATGGTTTAGGTGTTGTTTTTTTTTGGGGGGAGAGGGGTCAAGCCATGGAAAATAATAACTTTGAAAACCCAAAATGTTCTCATCAAAAACACTGTTTAGATCATGAATAAGAAAACCAAAGATAGAACAACAAACATACGTCTGACAAAAAAAACTTTGACCCGGAATATATAAAGAATTTCTATAATTCAATTGAAAAAACAATCTAAATAAAAACAAAGGACAAAAGTTCTGAACAAACATCTCACAAAGGATGACATAAGCACGTGAAAGGGGGCCCAGATTCATTAAAGTCAAAATGCTGTAATAGCACTCAAAGACCAAAATGGCTTAGTTTTAAAAAATGACACCACCAACCGTTGGCAAGATTGTCCTATGTGACCAGCACCTACTTACTGCTTACAATTGCCATGTGTAACACTGCTTCTTCTGGAGTGACAATATATTCTTCGTTTTGTTGTTTTCTAAATACCCACCTTATATTTCAGTAGCTCTAGGGCAGAGCAATAATCATAAAGGTGGGCTTTATATATGAAGTGAGGAAATACATGCCTTCTTGTGAAAGAAAAACACTGTACTTTTGTGTTAGATAAGAATAAGCTTGTCCCCAGATTCAGCCACCTTACTTCATATTTTTTCTGTCTCAAGACTGATATATATTACTGTATGATTGTATTTTGAAGAAAAATGATGCACTGATTTTATTTATTTTACTTTTTTGTGTGGCAAAGCAGCATTGTAAGTATGAACTAATCCATAACAAGTTGATAGATGAAGTTTCAGGATTGAGAATAACAATTCTATTAAATTTTTGATGGGGAGATTCATATTAGAATTGTAATTTTTAAAAGCAGTGAGTTTTAAGGACATAAATGAGTTTACATACCTGCCTGTTTGTCAACTTCTCTCACTCATCTATCCTTATCCCCATATCTTTTTCCCCCAGGGTCCCCTCAGCACAGACATATGTGTGTAGCAGGTGATTCTAAGTCAATCCCTGAATTCTGACAAATGTGATAGAAAGAAAAGGCACAGCTAATTCAATTCTGCCATGTTTGCTATAGGGCTTGATTTAGGCAAAGGAGACAAACTAATCTAATAAGCCACTGATAAGGACCTTGAGTGTTCAAGAGGCTGTCCTTAATTTGCCCAGACTTTCTATACGCAAGACTGTCAGCTAAAGGCCTACCAGGTAGCTCTGTCTGCAGACAGTGGTAGATGGTCTGTTATCACACCACACATGTGAATGAAGAGAAATCTTGAAATGATGGCAATAGGCTGTCAGTCTTTTCTCTGTATCTAGACTCTGTTTCTATTTTGTTTGGTAGTTCATTTTTTTTCATTAGATTCCACATAAGAGTGAAGTCATATGGTGCTTGTCTCTCTCTCTGGCTGACTTATTTCACTGTGTGTGGACCTCTTTCACAGCACTTCCCTTGTTTGCCATCTGTAATTAATTATTGACTTAATTAATGAGTTTGCACATCCATTGCCTTTGTCCCCAGATAGAACTTAATCTGCACAGGAGCATTTTTCCATCTTGTCCTCAATAAAATATTTGATGCCTAAATGACCCCATGAACAGACCTTCACCAGGAGAGTGGGATTTTCTATATTTGGGAAGTATTCGCCTAAAAAAAAAACCCTAAATTTATTTTAAAAAAACAATCAAAGCTCTTATAAAAAGAACTGACCACTTTACCCTCTTCAACCAATAGATCAATAGCATTAACCTTGTTTCATAGTAGGAGGAAGGATTATGTTTAAGAAAGAGTGGAGCCTCAAGGCCAGTGTCTAAAGATGGAATCCAGAGCCTGCTAAATCCTATCTATTTGTGCCCTACCTGCTTCTCTAAGCCAATTATTTGAGACATTGATTTATCCTTCTAAATGTATTTGCCTTTATTCCCCTTCTTTTTAATGTTTTCTTTGTCCTTTAAGGCAAAGTAGTTTACAAGGTTAACAAAGTAGTTAACAAAGCCAATAAACATTATAATTGTGCTCTTATAATGAGCACGTGGCAGCAGGCACCCAAACACCTGCCCACACCCAGCTCATGGAAATAAAGTAGGAGTCCATTCATGAACAACAGTGTTTTTATTAAAAAGTGGTCAACACCGGAGTTACTTTCTATATTGAACAAGCACATTCCTTAGTGACCATTGTCATTGCTAACTTCCAATCATGATTTCAATATGTATGTTAATATTTTAAGGAACCATTTCCCATAAATCTTTATTTATGTTGTTTCTGTTAATCTCATAAGCCTCAGAAATATTTAGGATCATTTCACTGGGCTTTTTCCAAACCTACGTGAAGTGTTTTTGGTTTCTGGCTTTGTGAAATGGTGAGAACCCTCAAGGAAAGAGCAATCTGTTATTTTTTCTCTCACATATCTTCTGGTTGGAGATAAAAATTTCTCTCCGATGTTCAAAAACAGAAGTACAAGTGTTTGACATCTGAGTTCTGAGTATCTGCAAGTTACAAACCACTTAAATACTAGCAAATTATGAAGGCATGCCAGATACGTTAGATACTAGTAGTGGTGTTTTTAAAGCAATACTTTGTCGATGTTCTCAGAGTCTAGGGAGCACAGTCTTTCTGGAGGCCTCTCCAGCAGGAAGTCTCTGCAAGGTCCCTGCCCTGTTTTTGAAATCACTTCTGCAGAGTGGAGGTGGAGACAAGCCCTGCTCTTAGGGACTAAGAGAGACAGAGAGGGTACACCTCCAAAAAATTCTCAGTAGGTGTCATTCTGCCACCATATATTTCTTTACATGCTGAGGAATTGCTATATATTTTCTTCCTTCCAGCCTTTCATGATTGGCAAGCTATATGTCATAGTTGCTTTTGCAAAAAAAAAAAAAAAAAAAAAAAAAGGAGAAAGTAATTGTTTAAATGTCCATTTATCAGATGGATAACCAGAGGAACAAATTTATAACCTTGCTAGGAAATATATTTCCATAATGATCATATGCCCTATCGTTTGATTTAGCCTATGGGAGGGGCATTGGAACTCAAGTCAACACAAAACTTCAAGTTCATGCACATAAGTAGCTTTCTTGTTGCCTCACTACCAAAACAATTGGTATTTATAAGAGGAATCCAATTACCAAGTGAGTAGTTTCTGGAACTGTCTACTAGCTCCTTGAGAACATGTGAACAACAAGAAAGAACCTAAAATGTTGTCCTAAAAATTAATTCCATGATTTCCTTATCTGTGGGTGGCAGAGGAATGAAGAGGCTGAGCCTGTGAGTTCTGCATTCTGACTGCCTGGGTTCCTAGGGTACCCGAGAGTCAGTCTCTTTTCTCTCTTACCCCACATTCCCATCTATAAAGTGGGCCATTAAAGCAATTAAATGGATTAATAAATGGCTTTTACTTGAAACAATATTGGGCCAATGTAAATGCTGTGTATACCTGAGCTGGCATTTCAGCTGCTGCTGTTATTATTTTTATTGTTGTTGTTGTTATTATTATTATTATTAACTAGTATTCACATAATTATCATAGATGACGTATCCCTGAGGTTATGGTCTCAGGGATATTTTGTTAGTGAATTGGAGTCATTAATATTTTAAAATCAGTCCTCTCTTTATTTCAAACAGCAATTAAGATGGGCTACATACAAACAATACAGCCCTGTTATTCTGATTTCTTGTAGGCCAGGAGAGTGAGGTACAGGAAAACCAAGGAACTGAGGGAAAGCAAAGCAGTTCTATGAGCAGTTTCTGGAGCTCCCTTAACAGCCAACCTCAAAATACTTGTTTCAGGTCGGAGTTGCACCAGGAGCAAAACTCAGAAATCTCTTTCTTGATCATTTTTTTTTTAACTGTCTGAAGGGCAAGGACATAAAATTCAGCTTTTGCTGTTCCTCTCTTTCTCTGCCAATTGCTATTTCTGATTTCTGCCTAAAGGTAAGGGAGCAAGAGGCAGGGGCCAGGCTAAGGCTGGGACGGTGGTTTGGGCAGGATTCAAAGCAAATGCTCAGGCAGCTTCTGGTGGAAACCACACAGAGCCCTCTTTGAGAAGTAGGTACCCCCAGACTCCATCCTCTGAAGCTCCTTAGCAATTGGAAGGATTCGGAGCTGCTATGAATAGCTCATGGACCATCAGGGGTCCCAGCACTGCTCCTTGCTGCCCCCTTCACTCAACTCTCCCAAAGAGAGACTTGTTTTCTTTTCCTAATAGTGAAACAAGATGGGATGACATATGTAATAGGAGCATCAAGTTGGTATTGACCAGTGGTCGGCAAACCACAGCTCAGGAGCCACATGTGGCTCTTTGGCCCCTTGAGTGTGGCTCTTCTACAAAATACCATGTGCGGGGGTGTGCATACAATGCAATTGAAACCATGTGCAGAAGTTGGGGGTGGACAAGGAGAGGTCATGGGGGGGGGAGGGGAGAGAGAGACATATGTAATACTTTAAACTAGGGGTGTCGAACTCAATCAGAGAAGGGGCCAAAATCTAAAATCCAGCCTAAATCGCGGGCCGAATGGTTTACTGAACAGTCATAAACTGTCATTGTGATGGAAACGCAGCGGAGTGCAGTGATGACAGCGCGGTGCGGGCCACATTGCAAGGCCTGGCGGGACGGATTTGGCCCGCAGGCCTTGTGTTTGACACATGTGCTTTAAACAATAAAGAATTTTTTAAAATACTACCTGAGCAAAATTTGCTTTGACATTGTCCTCCTATATAATAAATCAGCAGAACTACCAGTTGCTATGATGTGCACTGACCACTGGGGAGCAGACTCTCACGGTAGGAGCTGCCCCCTGGTGGTCAGTGCACTCACACAGGGGGAGCGCTGCTCAGCAAGAAAATGGGCTCACCACTGGTGAGCATGGCAGCAGTGGGAGCCTCTCCCACCATTCCTGCTGCAGGCAGGCGATAAGGAATGAGGGGGCCCAGACTACAAAAGCCCTGGACTGCAACAGGGCACAGGTCAGGCTGCAGAAGCCTCCCTCGTCCAGTGCATAATTCTTCCGCACAGGGCTTCTAGTTTTATTCTCATAACTATACAGTCAGTTTTTTTGAGGGAAAGAACATGTCTCCTTGTTCATAATATTCTCTGTTAATCCCTCTAGCTAGTACACTCTGGATGTCTTCCCAGTGTGGCTGGATTTGCCTCCTCTCGACTTACAGACCTTCACACATGGAGCAACCTCATTCCCACCTTTTAGTACTTATCTCAAGGCCAACCTTCTAGAAGTTGCTCCTACACATAACTCAACCCATCTCCCCAACTCAAACCTCTGTTGACATTATTGTCTCCATAAAGAGGTTAATTTTCCTCAGATTGGTTTGAATTTCTCGTCTTATTGGTTTGCCAGCCTCGGTAAGGTGCTTTTATGTGTAATCTCAAGTCATTAGCAGTGTACTAAACATTCACAGAAAACTACATGTCACAGAAGCATATGCCACAATATAGGGAAGGCCATGTTTGCTGACTCAATTGGGATAGCCCAGTCATATGAGTCATACTTACATTTAGCTGCAGGAAACAAAACCAGATTCCAGAGGTTTAAACAAATAAGAATGTAGTTGTCTCAAGTAAAACGAAACATGAAGATAGAGGACTCCTGATGTAGGTCCAGAAGATTAAGGAAATCGGGATTGATGCTTCCAGGGGTCCACTGGCTTTTCTCTTACAATCCTGTGGGGGCTGCTGATGATCTCGCCATTTCATCTACATTCAGAGCAAGCAGAATGAGAAGAAAAGTGGAAGTTTCCCATGAATTACTTCTGCTCCTTTTCATAAGGAGATTAAAGCTGACACAGGGATTCTTCCTCTTCTAAAGCCAATTTCATTCACATCTTTTACTCCTAGTTATATAAAAACTTGGAAATGCAGAAGTATGGAAATTTCCCACCCTTTGTAGTGGGAGGTATCAGGGGAGAAAGGGAGGGGAAGATCTTGACTGGTTATTCAGAAAGCTCCAGCACAGCCATCCGTAAGCTCCTGTCAAACATGAAGAGGATGTATTTAGACAGAGTACACACCATGTTTCTGAGGGTACCCTCAAGGGTTTTACTACCTTAGGTTCTGCTGCAGCTCCTGCTTCAGTGTTCTCCTGTGATCCAGCATCCAGTGGTGAGGTGGGTGAAAATGACAGAGAAACCTGAAGAAATTATGAAGATTATGTTTTCTTTGCATTAGCTAACTAATCAATCATTCAGCAAAATGTAATAAAAGTAAAAATATTTTTATAACTTAATAAAGTGTAATATTGTGCATGAAAGATATGGCTTACCATGTAAATCTAAATTTGGTCAATGATCATGTAAATGCGATGATTTTTTTTTTAATTAATGAAGGCTACACCTGTAAACTCCATCCCTTAATATTATCTAAACTTCATCAGGTTTGTTCATCTAAATGCTATCAGATTTAGGATGCTGATTTTCTCTAACAAAGGAACAAAAGATTGAATTCTAACTTTAGGATGTTCATTTATTAACTAGTTTCAACTTGCTGATTTCTGTTTTCCAGTTGTCTTAGGAACTACTGAATGTTTGCTCTTTGCTTTCAAAATTATACATATGCTCACATGATAGGTAAAAGCCCCATCACTCTGAATGTGCATTTGAGAGTATTCTTTTAGGAGTTACAGGGGAACTTGCCCTTCCTAGAAGTGATGCTACCCTATGTGCATAGTCTTCAATCCCTACCTCTGGTCTTGATTCATCTGTTATTGAGATTTTCTGAGATTCCCTTTGACTATTTAGATGGAAGTAAGTGAGATTGGCCTTGCTCATCGCTTAATAATCTCATTCTGTCTCTTTCCCCCCATCAGATCACTTAGTCTCAGCTTTATCCAAGTTAATTTTCTAGTTTATTTTCTACAGCCTTACCTCCCTCCCTGAATCAGTCTAAGAGCCCTCCTAAAAGAGTGGAAGCCTGACTTTCTTATGGATTAAAAGAATTATACCATTCCTCACATTGTTAGTTTGAATAGCAAGGCCCACCTCCTTTGGGAGAAGCTCATCCTCCTTAACATTATCCATAATTTCCTCTGTTATTAAATCCTCAGTTCTTTTCCTAATCCAAATTCTTTCATTATTCTGGCAGTATTGGAGTTTAGTTAGTTTAGTACATAATGTATTCACTTGGGGAGGTTTATGTTAAAAAAAAGTCTGAGTTAGTTTCTTCAATGGTAGTACACAGAGTATTCACTTGGGGAGGTTTATGTTAAAAAAAAGTCTGAGTTAGTTTCTTCAATGGTAGTACACAGAGTATTCACTTGGGGAGGTTTATGTTAAAAAAAAAAATACCCTACTGTCTCTCTAGGAATGGGCTGTTGGAACATATTTTTTAAACTTCTAAGTGATTGTAATGCATAGCCTGTTTCAGAACCATGGTACAGTGAGCCCTTGTGAAGCTTTCTCTTTCCAAAAGTAAATCAGAAGATGTATTTGTAAAGCACCTGCAGTTGACAGCATGCTTTTAAAAGCTAAGTCTTTGGTTCTCTAAATAAAGCACAGTGTGTGCATGAAATTTACATTTGCATATTATGGTGATGTTTTCATTAGATTCATTATAATTCTAAATGATGGCAAAGGTCATGTGCAGAATTGGATATAATTTATGTTTATTACCAAATAGGAAAGATAAGCAGGTTGTGAAAGGTATATTTAAATCTGTGGCTAGTGGAGTTATAAATAAATTGCTCTTAATTTAAAAAAATGATGTAATCAGACAGAAGACCTGTCTCCTGGGGAAGCCTGTCCACACAGGTAGTGTCTGTCCACCTGGGAGTGTTCACTCCAAAGGGAGTGGCCCTCAGTCAGGGAATCTCTGAAGTGTGTTGTTAGTAATCCAAACTTGTTCAGACTTGAAAGGCTACTTGCTCTAACAAAAGCTTAGAAGAATGATATTTAAACCCAGAATGCTAACTGCTTAATTTATCATGAAGAATCAGGTAGGCCAGATAGCTGTATGAAACTACCTCCTGCCTTTTCTCTTTGAAGCAAAAATCTATTCTATCTGAAAGTTACCCATGAGCATGGAGATAGGACAGGTGTCAAGGGAACTAAATGTCTAAAGATAGGACAGGTGTCAGGGGAACTAAATGTCTAAAGCAATGTTTTTCCACCTATCTCCATTACAATCCCCTAAACCTCTTTTAGATACTTTTTCTCTAACTCACCCCCCTGAAATTCTATTGCATATTTATTTATATGATGTGTGCATATCTGTGTTTTATGTATTTAGCACATTTTTTTTCCTCTCTCCCCAAGAGCCAATGTTTGCCCTCTTGGGAGTGAGATGGCCCACATTGAGAATGCATTGTTTATGACATCAATTTTCAAAACCCTAAAGTATAATTCCACTAGAGGAATGCACCAACCAGATGGGCCAGGTAGGCAGTGGCCTTGAGCCTGGAGAGATGGAACCCCAAAAGGGAGGAATGGAGCTTGAGGTAGGACATGAGGTCAAGTTGAATATGCAGATAGGGGTGGGAGGTACAAAGAGTTCAATGTAAGATAAATCTGTGAGACATTAAAGTGGGGATGCCAGCACCTCTCAGTCCAGACATCAGAAGGAGGATCTGGGTTAAAGGTCTACCTTTAGGAATTTGTGCTATTTAGATGGTTTTGGAAAAGCCAGGTGTACAGATGACTCCGTATGAAAGAAATTAGGGGGGGTTAAAGGGAAGTGGGCATACACAGAAACCTGGAGAGTAAAACATTTAAGTCACAGAAGGTGGAGTCACCTAGGCAGACCCTAGGGAAAGCAGAGCCTAGGTTCCCAGGAGAGGTCAGTATTCTCAGCCAGAGAAGGGACCAGCTGCTGCTGAGAGTGTTGCTCAGGAGTCGTGGTAGTGAGGGCACAAAGAAGTTGATAGGTTTGGCAAAATTTAAAGTGATCAGTGACCTTGACAAGAGGAGAGGTAATATCTTGTGATTGCTACATCATTTGAAGTGGGATATGGACAGTCAGATCAAAAAAGTAGAAAGAGCTTAAGCAGACAAACTTTGAGGGTTGGCTATAAAGAGAAAATGAGAAGTAGAGAAGAAGGAAAGATTGTATGTGTTAAAGAAGGGTACTTCTTGGTTAGGAGCTGGCTTACCTGCTGCTGGGAGAGATTGATGACATAGAAGTTGTCAGGAATGAACTAGAGCCTGGAATCCCTGTTGCCTGGTGACAACTGATTAATCAAGGTCATGGGCCAGGACTGTGTGGTTTTGTTATGCATGGAAGTTAAGTGTTCTTCTTGCAATTGGTGGAATTTGGTGGTCAAATTTCAACTACAAAAAAGCAATTTCTAAATGCGTCTTCTAAAATCTGTTTCCTCCATTCCAATTCTCCCGTGTGGTTCTGATGCCTGGCATATTTTCCCCATCAGCATCTTTCAGTGCAGTAATTGCCTATAGAATTTTTTAAAATTTTATTTTATTGTTTGAAGTATTACAAATAATAGTACATATGTCTCCTTTTTATCCCCACTGACCATGTTAAACTATTTTAATATTCCCTGTAGCAAGCCCAGCATTTTAAATACTCTGCTCAGTGAAACACACTATCAGAACCCAGGACTATGGGAAGCTCTGCATCCTGCATGCCTTTTTTTTTTTTTTTGGTATAAAGATAATTTCTCTGGTTACTTTCTCTTTTAGATATTCAATCAACTTTTCGGCTGCTTCTATTAACTTCATATCTCACATGGTCTTGTTAAATCATAAAGACAGACTGTTCCTCAAATAGTTAAAATGCACAGTGAGAGAGTAAATATTGCTCTAATTGGTTAAGCCTGATTTACATATAATACAAAATAAAAAGAACTTCGTTAATTGTCGAGTAGGATTTCAACTCTTTATTATGCTCCTTAAAAATTAATACTCTGGATTGCTCATTTAATAATTTTGCTCTCAATTATTTTATTTTTTTAGTGGACAGGTTTATTATGTAATATGTCCATTGAAAAATGGAAGTGAGTATTTTTAATTTCTTATATATGTTCTCTGGAATTCTAGTAGCCTTAGAGGGATTTGTTTCATTCCTGGAGTAAACTTTGTCTTCACACCATCAGGAAGCATGTTAATGCATTGCAGAAATAACATTTAGACTTGGAATCACTAGAGGGTTTTAAAATATGATTAAGATGGTCCCAGATGAGGGCTGGAACTATGTATCTTATTTTATTTATAGGCTGAAAAAGCGTGTGTGAAGCCCAATCTGGAAGCCTTTGTGAATTATCATTTCATGAGACTTTTTACCTCTCATGAGATAAAATGTATAGGCCATTTGGGGCAGTGGTGGGAAGGGGGATAGGGACGAGACCTTGAATGGAACTGAACTCATGTGGTATGTTAGATTGCTGCTTCTTGTCTCTCAGGAAGATGACCCAGGCAGGACTTTAACCCAGAAGGTTAAACCCATAGCTACTCTGAGATGTGTCTTCTAAAAATCTGCACAATACTCCTTTCAGATCAGGTTTACTTTGCAGAAACAAACACCTCTGTGGAAGCTGCAAGTGTCTTATTTTTTTTATCCAATCAAACATACCTTCTCTGAGTTTACAAAAGTGAAAATAGGTAGTGTGCCCATTATAATTTGAATAGCTTTCTATTCTGTTTAATTAATTAATATATTTATTTACTTTGTTGAAACTGTACTTCATTTGTGATATGGTTTCCAAACTGTGTGCTAGGGCACCCAGGGTGCCTCATCATGTTATAAATGCTCAAGGGAAACACAACAGCACTTGACATCTGCCAGACATCATAAACCACAAGCTCAAGGTAGTTCATGATTTCAACATCAGATGACACTGCATTCCTTTTGTTCAAAAGCTGGTTTTTGGGCAGTTATGACAAAAACCAGTACATGCAGAAATCAGGACAAGAATGAGAAATGTGAGTGATGATGTCAAATTGGAATCTAAGTCTTACGATGTTACACAGTGCTCAACAAGCACAAAGCTACTGAGGGCCCATAATAAGTCACTGGTCATTAAAGAGTGGATTAAAATATTTTATTTCAATATAGGTGTTAGCTTCTCCCCCAGCCCCCCAATAACCATGGAACTGTCAGGGCAGAGTAGTTACTCCAACCCACATTACTTTAGCATCAGCAAATCACGTGACTGAGCTCACAGATACGGGAGGGACTGCCAAGTCAACTATCAAAGGGCATAGATCCAAGAAGGGGATAGAATCCCTAAAGGCAATAGCTGTTCCTGTTAAGTAAATAAAAATGTTCCTTTGGACATAGAAATGAAATTAACTTCCCACAGAGACATCTCTTGGAAGACTATTGCTAATGTGCATTTTGTTGTTATTGCTGTATCCAAGAGTTAAGCACCCCCCTCCCCCCCCCCCCCCCCCCCCATTGAGTGATTCTTTCTGTATCGTTAGATCCTGGCCAACGTGATCATCTTCATCTGTGGGAATCTGGCGGGAGCATACCACAAGCACCTCATGGAACTCGCTCTGCAGCAAACATATCAGGACACGTGCAATTGCATCAAGTCCCGGATCAAATTGGAGTTTGAAAAACGCCAGCAGGTAAAATGCTTTCAATCTTAATTCCACGGTTTTTGGGTATTTAAGATAATGTTGTTACTGTTAATATCAAATATGCAGTTCATTCACTCACAGGCATCAGAAAGAACCCGAGTGGCCTGTGCCCAGTTGTGCCCTGAGCAGAGTTATAAAACCAAGAGCAGATTCCAGTCAAGGGCACATGCCCAGGTCGCTGGCTCAGTCCCAAGTAGGGGGTGTGCAGGAGACAGCTGATCAATAATTATCTCTCATCATTCATATTTCTATCTCTTTCTCCCTCTCCCTCCCTCTTTGAAATCAATAAAAATATATTTTTTAAAAAGGAAGAAAGCGAAAAGGGATATTCTGAAGAAAAATAACACTTACATTAAAGATGTTTAATAATATGTAATTTTATACCACGAGTGTATTTTATTTTCAATGTTGGGAGTCAACTCTCAGGATCTGGTGCCTCGAATGTAGTACTTTTTTTTATTAGGGCTACAGGAAATATATTCCTAGAATTATAATGAATGCTTGTACTTTTTTTGGACCAACAAGTAAATAAATAGGAATGAAAATTTATCTTAATAAAATCTATAATATATGATCTGGTATATATAAGGAGACAAAAATTGACGAGTGGCAATCTGTGTCCTTCATACAAAGGAACAGGCCCTGAGACCATGAGGACTGGTGCCTCCACAGACCAGATTAAGCATCTCACAAACCAAATTAATACCCAAGGGTTCTGAGTGTCACTTCCAGCCCACCCTTCGCCACATGCCATCTTTGCTTCTTCTACAGTCACATGACAAACAGCAGTGCCCTTAAAAGTGCTGTCTTCAGGAGTAGGATGGATTCTAAGCAAAAATAATTTGTTTCAGCCTCAATTTGGGTAAAATTACTACCATTCATTTTAATATTACATAATCCATTCATTAGAGAAATAAAAGTACATTGGAGTGGAACACAAATAGGCTTAGCATGAGGCAGGGTGCCAGGTGATGGTGCCTTGCCAATGTCTTAGCCCTAGCATCCGCCTCACTAGCTGCCTGAGAGCTCACTGCCACACTAAGTAACTTAGGGATCTATTTTCCAGGGTCATCATCCTGAAACTAGACTGTGAATTGTTTGGTGACAAGGGCTATCTATTAAGTTATTTTTTTTCTTAGGCGACTCGGATAGTGGTTCTCAACCTATGGGTCTCAACCAGCAGAGTTGCCAAGGACCATTTGAAAACACAGATATTTACATTATGATTCATTAACAGTAGCAAAATTACAGTTATGAGGTAGCAACAAAAATTATTTTATACAGTTCTTCATATTGTGAAGAACTGTATTAAAGGGTCACAGTATCAGAAAGGTTGAGAACTACTGCACTCAAGTAACACTGGTCATGTTAAATCTGCAAAGAATAAAACAAAAGATGAAAAGCAAAACTGTGCACCTCCTTATTCTCCTAGGCCTATATTCCTCTCTTCAGAAGTTTAAACTATAAATTTGGCTGAAGTATTTTTATGACCTTTTAGGCTTGTTGTCTTGGAAGTGATTGATATCCTTCCAGTAGGGAGTTTAGAAACAGAATTTTGAGAGTATGTGTTATGAATGACACAATTTTTATGTCAGAGGTAAAATACAAGCTTGGAATCACCAGGCCTGTTAACTTGATCCAGATCTGCTAAGAGCATACATGTAAACAAGCCCTTATTAAGATGATTGGCTCATGGGTACAGCTGTGATGACAATCTGTAAGGTATGGATCTTTAAAGCAGTGCTAGATTTTGACATTGATGAGTTTAGCACTTAACATAATTTCTCTTTTATTCTTTGCCAGCAAATTTTATTAACAAGTTGAGGGGGAAAATGTAAGGGGAAGAGGGGTTATTTAGGAGTGAATGTTCCATAGGGTGGGTCAGAACAAAGAGACAAATGTCCACAGGAGATTCTACTCTGTGAAAAGGGGCAGATAGATCCATAAACACTCAAAACTTGGACTCTGAGTACAAAACTTTCAAATGGGTGTGCTTTCTAAAAAGTTATGAGTGGGATTTTGAACGTTTTATTGAAAAACAGAGGGAAATTCTTTCATTAGAGAGCAACTTGCTTCATCAGCTGACATAAATGAACGAAAAATATGCCAGCTTCCATCTGAGAGAGAATTGATGGATCTCTCAAAGTTGGTTGCTAATGAATAATTTAAAACTTAAATTATTTAAAACTTGCCTTTAAATAAAGTTTGCTTTTTATATGCCTTCCTGAAATACGTTCCTGTCATTTCCACTGTAAATTAGAATTTTAGCTACTGTCTTCTGCCTTTAGTGACATCATGATTTGATTTGATTTCATAGGAAAATGAATAATAAGAGAATGAAGATTAGAGAAGCCAAATCAAGAATATTATTGTGCAAAAAATAGAAAGACATTTATTTTATGGGTATTTTCTCTAGAGAATGATGAGTTTAATCATTTCATCTCTTACTATCTTTTTTTTTTTACTGGTGAAGAAGAGCGATGAGCTGGATTGCCTTCTAAATCTAATGAAATAATGGCTAATACAAACTTCCGGCTGAGAGTGAGTTTGGAGAACTTGCTTTTCTGTGGCTTCAGTGAAAGTTCTGTACTTGCTCCCTATTTAGCCTTTCTTTACTGGAAAGGGTAGAGAGATGAGGAATTTCAAAATCAGATGCTAACATGTATGTCTCCAGTGTCACTTAGACCCTGCACGGCAGGACCCAGGCCTGATGTTCCTGTCACACCCCCTCTCCCAAGGGCTTCTGAAAGGCAGGGAACCCACACACTTCTCTGAAGCCCGGAGCAAGTGGGAGGTTCCGCACCTGTCAGGGATGTGGTTAGAGGGTTCATGTGTTATGAGGGAGCCTAACTGTCCATTATACCTGCCCCAGGATTCTCGAGTTCTATGAATGTTAATATGGTATATTCTGCTGAGATTAGATTTTAAAAAAATAAAAGAAGAAGAAGGAGGAGGAGGAGGAGGAGGAAAGAAAATGAAAAACACAGAGATTCCCCAGCACCCCAAGCTTAAAGAAAAACAGTATAAGATACAAACTTATTTTCTTTTTTCTTGCTGACAAGATCACAGCGTGAGATGCTGAATGTGCCTTTTTTCTTCTTAATGAATTGTCTGTGTTCTAGTATAGCATGATGTTTCCTTTGTTATATATTTATTACTAGTGGTCTGGTGCACAAAATTCACGCATGGGGTTGGGGAGGTCCCTCAGCCTAGCCTTCACCCTCTCCAATCAGGTATCTCGTGGGCCCAATCAGACATCCCTTTCGAAATCTGGGATCACTGACTCCTAATCGCTCACCTACCTGCCTGCCTGATCACCCCTAACTGCTCTCCCCTGCTGGCCTGATCTTGCCCAGGCTTTGTCTCTGTTTTTCTCAGCAGTCCACCAGACCTCCCTGCCTCCCTGTCTCCCTCTTCCTTTTTCCCAGCTGGGAGGGGGTGGGGCCAGTGGGGGCTGCTCCACCTTCTGCCTGCCCTTCCTTCCATCCAGGCCTCTTCAGGCCTAGTGTGTTTTGTTTCCTCATTCTGAGAGAGGCTCTGAGAGTGAGCTGGGAGGGAGGGAAAGAGAGAAAAGGCTGTGAGCTGGTGAGTGCTATGTGTGTCTGTGTATGTGTACGGTTGTGAGTGTGAGTGCCAGCTCCGCCTCCCCTTTCCCTGTCTCTGCTGCCACAAGTCCCCACCCACCAGAGCCTAGTGCACTCACAACCTGAGCATTAGGCAGAGCCTCTGGTCATTGTGGATGTGACAGACCCAGGGTTTTTATATATTAGGATAACTTTTATGCAAAATCTATTTTAGCATGATTTTGTCACTATGTCCTTGTCCCAGTAACTTTATGATTATAATTGTTGTTTTGCAATACTTTTGTACCTTACACAACTACAACCACTCTTCTTTGTATGTGTTTTTGTGTCTTTTTTTTTTTTTTTGCAAAGTTCTCACACAGTTTTAATTTTTTTTTTTTTTTTCTAAAATCTTGATAGGTTTCCGTGCTCTTATGCAGAGGTTATCTTCTTTTCAACTTGACTTTTACCAGATTATAAATAGTGTTATAAATGCAGGGACACTGTTGGAATAGATGCAGATCTTGTTTCCAGTCACTCAGGGAATTCTCCGTTCACTCTAATCATGCTTCCTTCCTGAGCTCATGTGCAATAATCACCTGCAGACAACATTTTATGTTTTTTACCTTTAATTTTTCTCGTTGTTTGGTATCAGAAGCCTTCAAAGCTGCACTGAATGACCTTATCCTGTTGAGCAGCTTTGTTGGTGTCTGTGTTTACAGAAGTGGCCATTGTTTTGTTAAAATGTACATTAAATACACATATCTTTCAAAAAGGATTTCAATTATTCTTTTTTAGCTTCTTTAAACATTCTTTTCTCTTAGGCATGCCACTTTGGTTTTTCTTTTAAACCTAGACTTACTTTGTTTTCCAGAGAGATAAAGCTAGGCCATTTGCATTGTTGTCAAAGTCATGATTCCATATCTAGTATCTCTCATTCTGTTTCCTGATACATAGTGCTGTTTCTTAATTTCCATAGCAATGTCGTTCTGGTTTGTATTTCTTTTTTATTTTAAGTAAGATTTTTAAGTCCTCTATTCTATTTCTAACATATCTTGTAAGCACTTTAGAATATCCACCAGCATTTTAACATTATCATTATTATTTATCCAAATGGTCCCAATAATGCTTATGTATGTCCTTTCTTCCAGTTTATTTTATTTTAAAATTAATAAACTAAGAAAAAAATTATATTCTCTTAGATATATCATAATAAAAAGTCTCTTCATTTTTGCTTTTTCCACTCACCACTCAATTTCTTGAAAAATAGAAATTTCTATTTCTCTCTCCCTCTTATCCACTTCATAACTTTACTATTCAACTGCTATCATAATTCACCATTCAACTTGCTAAATTTAAAAGCATTTTCCATCCTAGATTTGTGCAGTATTGATGCTTTTGCCCTCATTTTTTGTCTATTTGGGAGAAAGTGTTTTTTGGGGGGAAGCCAAACCTCCTCTCCTGGTTCCCGCCATCTGGAACCAGTCTGGTCTCTGGAAATTTTCTCTCCACATCCTTCATAGATGCTTTTCTATTCCTACCCACCAACTCACACATGTGTGGCTTAGGGCTTGGCAGAAAGGCATCTTTTCTCCATCCTTGTGTTGGTCAGCTTTCAGCTCCTCACACATTTCCAATCGTCCTGTCCTGTCTGGATAAATGCTCTCAATGCACTCATTCTACCCTCCACCTTTTCTGGAGTTCAAAACTTATTTTCATTAACATCACAAACACAGAATGTTCAAACTCCAGCTTTCCTCACACCACACTCGACTGTCATCCTCTATATTTCCATTAGTGAATGCATCCTCTCTCCCTCCCCCTAACTCTGCATCTTCGCTTTTTGCACTTTCCCCTTTATTTCCCCCATAAAATCAATTGCTCTATCATAGTTTATATTTGCCATTTTTAGTGTCATGGCCTTAGGATTTCACTGCACCTTGTCCTCGTCAAATTCATGCCATACAATAGTGTCATATTAATCTTTCCAAGGTTAGTGTCAGGGTGAAGCTAGACTTGTAAACACCCTGGCTTGATTTATAATGCAGGACCTTTAGCAGGTGTTCTCTGAGTTGTTTACTGAGGGGCAGTATTGTGTAATTGCTATGAGCATGGCTCTTTTTCCTCATTGTTTGATTTTGAGTTCTTTCTGGTCCTCAGTTTCTTCATCTGTCAAATGAAAGTGTTATTCATTCAGGCTGACCTGACCTTGAATACTATGAACTGAGTAGTTTGTAAATAGGTGCTATTTATTGCTTAGAGTTCTGGAGGCTAGAAATCCAAGGTCAGGGTGCCAGCATGATCAGTTTCTGGTGAGAACCTTCTTTCCGGTTGTAGATGGCTGACTTCTCCTTGTATCTTCATATGGAAGGAGGGGGAGCTCGGTAAGGTCTCTCCTTTCTAAGAATATTGGTCCCATTTATGAGGGTTCCGCCTTCATGACCTAATCACTTCTCAAAGATCTCACTTCCTCAGACTTTTACATTAAGGGGTAGGATTTCAACATATAACTTTGGGGGGAACAACATTCACTCCATAGCAATGGAGTAATGATATTACATACCTCAGTAGAGTTGGCGGTATCTTACACATTTTGTTATCACTCAAGGAGCATGTGTTTACTAAAATATAAATATGTGCATATATATATGCACATATTTATATTTATTTAAAGTATATATACTTTAAATATATGCTTTAAATATATACTTTAAATAGAATATATATATTAATTTATATATAAATATATATATTTAAAGTATATATACTTTAAATATATACTTTAAATATAAAAAATATATTTATATAAATATAAATTTAAAGTATATATATTATTTAAAGTATATATATATATATACTTTATTTTTCTCATATATGTGCTTGCTAAAGATATATGTGTGCTCACTCTATAAATAAACATGTTTTCTAAATGTATATTTATACTTTTGCTTACTTATTTACTAGAGGGTTGTGCATGACATTCATGTACTTGGGGGGTCCCTCATCCCAGCCTGTACCCTCTCACAGTCCAGAAGCCCTTGGGGGATGTCCAACTAATGGTTTAGGCCTGCAGTTGAACATCCTTAGCGCTGCCGTGGAGGTGGGAGAGGTTGCCGCCACTGCCACTGCACCCGCCAGCCATGAACCCAGCTCAGGGCTTCTGGCTGAGCAGTGCTCTCCCTGTGGGAGTACACTGACCACCAGGAGGCAGCGCCTGCATTGAGCATCTGCCCCCTGGTGGTCAGTGTGCATCATAGTGACCAGTCATTTCGCTGTTTGTCCTGTTTTTAACATCTGGTGTTGTTTGTGAGAAATGTAAATCTGACTTTGAAAAACAGTGTTCTGCTGTCGATTTGCATATTAGCCTTTTATTATATGGATTTCTAAATATATATATTTAGTAGATATGTTTTATATATTATATTTCCAGACTATACACGTTATTTTCTTTTTAATATATATAATATTTAATATATAATAATGTAGTTAATTCATAATAACATAATATATATCACATGTTATATATGTATGTGTATGTATATATATATCATATATAGCATATATGTATATAATATACATTCTGAATTCCAAGTGGTCTAAAAAGAGTCCACAGAAAGTAGCTATGGACTACTTTATATCAGTGCAGGACATCTAGCTTCACTTGGAAACGTTTAAGAGTGATAATAAAAGGAGAGCCAGCATCTGCAACTTTAAAGTCCTGAATAAAGAAGAGCTAGTCCAACCCCTGAAAGGTAGAAGTTACTTTTGCAGCTGACAGATTATGAAGAAGGGAATGTCAAAAACTGAGAGGATTCAAGGATGTCCCAGTGAGAGAGTGTCCAGAGCGTATAAGCGTTTTGAGAAGAAAGATGCCGCTTCTAAATCACCAAGTTACCAGTCAACAAATTCCTAACTACGTGTATTGCCTACTTTTTTAGTAATGTCTTAATTCCCATCCTGTTTTAAGTCATTATTTAGAAACATCTTTATACTGAAAAAAAATAGGAGAAAATAAGATATTCAAGTTAAGGCCTGCATCTTCATTTTTTCAAGAGGCACTCCAGATATCCTCACCAGACTCATTCGCATGCTGCTAACATGTCAATATTAAGGATAAAGAGAGAAATCCTGAAAGCTTCCAGAAAGAAATTTTTTTTTAAAAACTAGATTAACTGATGTGGGACAAAAGTCAGATTTGCATTTCTCACAAACAATACCAGATGTTAAAAAAAAACACAGTAGAACAAAATCTTAAAAGTATCCTAAAAATGTATCCCGCACTTTGATTTATGCACCACGTCAAACTATTATTCATAAATGATGTTTGAGTAAACACTTTCAGGCATACATGGACTTAAAGTGCAACCCACACACATATTTTGTGACATTGGAATTTGAAGATTTTTTTTCCCAAGTAAAACACGCAAAAATGAATTCAAACAATAAAGAAATGTTGTGAGCCATGAAACTGGTAAAGCTTGAGAGTGAAGACAAAATGTTATGTAATATAAAAATAGCACTATTCATTAAAACAGAAAGAACAAAAGTCTAATGTTTTAAAAATCAAGTCAGTCCTTGGAAGTTATTTAGTTGATGGCTCGCTTGGCTAGAAGAAACGATTACTTCTAGGCCATCAACAACAACATAAGAAATTATTTACCCACTGCTTTTAGTCATGGTGACAATATTAATTTCAAACACAAAAGAGCATATTATATTGTTTTGTACATATCAAAATAAATTATGTTTTAAGTTTAAAAAACTATCTCAGTGGTAATTCAAAATTCAGTGCAGAAGGAAAAAGACATTGCTTATATAAGAACTAGTTATATTGAATTATGCAGTTTGATACACTGAATCTTTAGTATTTTTCTTCCATCATGTGCAATAAAATCTTAGCAGAAGGACCAGGTAAAATAGTGCTTATTATGCTTAAGCTATGGAAGTCAGAATCCTCTGAAGCACATTCTACATTTCAGCATTATTGGTATTTGCGTTTACATAACATTTTTCATCTAAGGGAACTGAGTTCTTTAGAAACATCATAAATACCACATTGCATAGAAATGTCTCATATGGTGATGCAATTGCCATAAATGCATAGGGTGGGAATTACTGAGGTATAGCAAAAGCTTGTGCTGATGGGCCATTCACACAGTTTCCTACAGGCAAGACTCATGTATAACTTTTATTTGGGAATAATTAGCTCCTGGGACCATCTGTCTTCACCACATCCTACTGATGCGTTCAGTCTACTGCTTTTCCCCTGTACAAAGTAGCTCTAGGAAAGTTTGGTGTCCTCAGAAAGGGCGGCGGCCTTCATTCCCCCACCAAGCAGACCCCTATGCCTTTCTTAGGAATGTATGGGTATGTCTTTCAACCCCTAAGGTAAGGAGCTCTGCCAGGTAATGTGACTGACCCTGGACAGGTGTTATTTCTGTTTTAGTTGGTTGATGTTTTAACTTCTCTGTACCTCTGTTTTGTGGTCTGTAACACATAAGCAGTCACGGTATCTGCCCATAGGGTCGTTCTGGGGATGAAGTGTATATGACCAAGTCTGGAGCAGTCTGACACAGTGAGCGTGCAGTGCACACAGGCCCTTAGCCACTAGGTGAAAACTATATAGAGATTGAACATCACAGGCTCTTATTTCGATGAGTTGTAAATCCAAGGCTTTGCACAGAGATCCCATATATCATATGCACACTCAGAAATGTTCTAAACGTTACAGGAAAAAATTAACCACAAACATGTACGTTTGGGCCCTAACCAGTTTGGCTCAGTGGATAGAGCATCGGCCTGCGAACTGAAAGCTCCCAGGTTCGATTCCGGTCAAGGGCACAACCTTGGTTGTGGGCACATCCCCAGTAGGAGGTATGCAGGAAAAACTGATCAATGTTTCTCTCTCTCTCTCATTGATGTTTCTAACTCTCTGTCTTTCTCCCTTCCTCTCTATTAAATAAATAAATAAATAAATAAATAAATAAATAAATAAAATATTTTAAAATACATATTTGGAAATTTGCAATGCTTTTGACACATTTTAAAAATTAAAGAAATAACAACCTTATGAAGGTAAAAAGATACTGAGAATGAAGGCACTAAACCTGCTAGTGAGTTGCTCAACATTTGGCCAACTAATTGTGCCTTCTCTTTCTTCTCCACCATCATTTGATATAATTTTGGAAAAATTTAGGACATCAATCCTAGTTGCTGCAGGTCACACTGTGCTTGACTTTTGCCGTTTCCTAATGTTCTGTCTTTCTGTCTGCATTGAAGTAGGTCAGACTTGAAGTGCAAAGCAAAGGGATAATCAGATTCTCTGCCTTCCTTCCTCCTTTCCTTGGAGGAGCCCTTCCAAAGGCAAGGGTAAAATGCTAAGAGTGATGTCAGTGCTCAATGGGCTTCAGTTTCTTCAAGTGCAAAAGGGTAAAGTACATGGTAACAAAAGGACTTCAGGTGGTGAGCACACAATACAATACAGATGTCATATTATAAAGTTGTACCCTGAAATTTATATAATGTTATTGACCATTGTTACATCAATAAATTTAATAAGAAAATGAGGGCTTTAGCCCCCAATAGATTTACATGAATTATTTTTTCTAATATTATTTTTGGTTTCTCAGAAACTTTCAAAGGAAAACTCTATGACTGGTTTTAGTCTTCTTTTTTTTTTTTTTTTTACTTCATCTCAAATTTTGGCTATGATTTTGTGGTGTTTCCATTAAGCTTTTCACTCCTTGCTCTCTATGGACCTTCATTTGTATTCTGTGAGCATGGAGTTCATTTCTCATAGCATATTACTCCTATTTTAGCTAATTATCTTCATGAATTATAAATATTCATGCATGCTGATTATAAGAAATTCTTCAGAGCGAAGCTTCAGGATTAAACTGTTTTTTAAGTGAACAGTTAGCTTTATATTTACAATGAAGAGTACTACTATGATATATGGAAAAATATTATTTAGCCTAAAAATATATTTTTACATGAATATCCTCAACTTGTGATCCAAAAATATTAATATTCTCCATTCTAGTGGTTTCATTTGCCATTCAGGTATGTTTCGTGGCAATAAAAAAAGGCAGAGTCAGTAGGACATCCCTGAGGGCTCCCAGACTGTGATGGGGGCAGGCTGGGCTGAGGGACCCTCCCCCCAGTACATGAATTTAGTGCACCAGGCCTCTAGTCCTATAAAATAAAAGTAATATGCAAATAGACCAAACAGTGGAACAACTGCTGGCTATGGCATGCACTGAACACCAGAGGGCAGATGCTCAATGCAGGAGCTGCCCCTTGATGGTCAGCCTGCTCCCACAGGGGGAGTGCCGCTCAACCAGAAGCCCTGAGCCAGGTTCATGGCTGGCAAGTGCAGCAGCAGTGGGGGGAGCCTCTCCTGCCTCCGTGGCAGCCCGAAGGATGTCTGACTGCCAGCTCCCCCTAAGCCATCAGTTGGACATCCCCTGAGGGCTCCTGGACTGTGAGAGGGCACAGGCTGGGCCGAGGGACCCTCCCCCTCCAAGTGCACAATTTTGTGCACTGGGCTTCTAGTTTATTAATAACATAATACTGAGCACCTCCTTGAGAACAGAAATCATTCTCTTTTGTCTGTGGGACAGTTAGCCAGGGGAAAATGTTTGCATAAAAAATGCTGACGAAGAGTTGCTCTGTGAATAGTGGACTATTCCTTGGTGACATGGCAAAGACAAGGGAATGGTGTTGGGTAATGGTGTGTGGACTTTGTCCAGCGTCTTTGCAGTCTCATCCTCATTCTGGATCATGGACCTGCCTGGTGACCATCATGGGGGTGTCAGCCCAGGCCCCCAGAGTCCAATTTGAAATGCAACATCAAAGAGTTCTTTTTTAAAGCCATTTTTCTGGCAAGAATATAGAGGGAATGATGTAAAAAGTGCAATTTCCTTAATGACTGCCTCTTCTAGTAAATAAATTGCATGTCCATTAATAACAATACCCACCACCTCCACCTCTCATTTCAACCTGCTGCGGTTCCCAGCTCTGAGCAGAAGATATACAAACATTTATCACAAACATAAAAGCTGATCAACAGAACTATAAGAGGTGAAAGTTTTAAATCATTCTCTGATTATAGCTGTGGGCATTTCCATTATCTTTTTCATTAAGTAGTGACATGTATAAGAATACTGAGTTATTTACATTACCAGAGAGGGACAAAGAATACGGAAAAAGAGAGACTGACTAAAATTTCTATTTCTCCCACAAAATGAAAATCCAGCTTTCAAGTATTAACCACAAACGTTTTTCTGCCCTCGATTATTTTTAAGATGTGGAGATGTGATGAACATTGTAACAACAACATAGAAAAATATTCCTTTTATCTACCCTTGAAGGTTGGATGCATTTTGGGTATGCTGCTCAAAAATTCACATTATAGCCAAAACCGGTTTGGCTCAGTGGATAGAGCGTCAGCCTGCGACTGAAGGGTCCCAGGTTCAATTCCAGTCAAGGGCATGTACCATGGTTGCAGGCACATCTTGGTGGGAGGTGTGCAGGAGGCGGCTGATTGATGATTCTCTCTCATCGATGTTTCTAACTCCCTATTCCTCTCTTTTCCTCTCTGTAAAAAATCAATAAAATATGTATATTTTTTAAAAATTTACATTATGTTTTTAATTTAATTTTTATCAGTGTTGATGGTGAAAAGAAATCTTTGCAGAATGCTCTGCATAACTTCATCTTTTTCTAATACTTTCTTTTATCGATTAAACCCATTGTTCATATGAAGAGATCAAAGAGGTTGTCAGGGGCTGATGTTTAGGTAGCTCTTGGGACCCTGATGTTATTCTGTTAAGCATGTGCATGTTACATGAAAAGGCTGAGGCTTGCAACGAGTTCTTTGGAATTCCTTGGGATTGTTGCTTCCCTTCCTTTCTAAGAAAAGATCTTCCTTCTTCCTGTAATGTGCCCTGACCATGACCTGCTAACCTTCATCATTATATAAGCTCTGCAGAGAACTTTGTAATCAAAGCCATAAACTGTTACCCAGAGGGAAAATAATAAATCAGGAGGAAAAATAAAAAAGAAGGAAAGAGATTTTAGGATTGACAGAAAGAGGAACTTCCAAGATTCTGGGTCCTTCCCATGTGCCTCTGTGTTGGAACTGATACTGTTTTAATTCCCTTGAGCCCTCTGTTGCTCTGGGTGCAGACAGGGGAGGGCATTCGAGTGCAGAGTAGCGGCAGCGCTGTTAACAGGGTTTATTTTTTAAACTAAGTATAATTACTAAGAAATTTGGATTTCAAACCATTTTCTTCTTTGTTTTGTTTTTGTTTTGTTTTGTTTTGTTTTTTCTCTGTTTCCCACGACATTTTCCATAAGTCAGGCCTGGAGTGTGGTCTCTGGAGCCTGCCAGTCTGAGTTTGGATTTGGCTCTTTTCTGAGATATCAGGCAAATTACTCTTTTTTAAAAAACCCTAAGATGTAAAAATGAGGATGATAATCATCTCCATCTCATGTGTCAGCATTGCGTGAGGATTAAATTAACAAAAGATATTAGTAATTTTCCGGTGTATAAGACGACCCCCTAATTTTACAGTAAAAACATAGGTTTAGGCCTATGTTCGCTGTATAAGACTACCCCCACTTTAAAGAAAAGACTTACTTTGCCGTCAAGATCTGCAGGTAATTTTTGTGCAATTTTGTTTTTTTGCCCCCGGATTTTCGGTTGACTTTTTTTCGTTTCAAACGTCGTCTTATACGCTGGAAAATACGGTATTTCACTCATGTCCTGGCACATAGAGCTCAATAAAAATTGGAGAGTTTATTATTCTTTAGATATTCTAACACTGGGATGCCATCAGAAATATTTGCTGATCAATTCAAACAAAAATTACCTTAGATAAACTTCTGCAATTGAAACTAATTATTTTCATATGGCTAACGGGTATAAAATATTCTTATGTGGATAACTTTCTGTCATGAGAGACATGAGGTTTCAAAAATGACCAATTCTCAGCCAAAACCGGTTTGGTTCAGTGGATAGAGCGTCGGCCTGCGTACTGAAAGGTCCCAGGTTCAATTCCGGTCAAGGGCATGTACCTTGGTTGTGGGCACATCCCCAGTAGGGGGTGTGCAAGAGGCAACTGATCAATGATTCTCTCTCATCGATGTTTCTAACTCTCTATCCCTCTCTCTTCCTCTCTGTAAAAAATCAATAATATATATTTTTTTTAAATGACCAATTCTCATCACTCAGGATGAATAGATCTTGATTCCTGAGAGAAGGGCTCATTTGTGGGGCAGATTAAGAGTTTAGTTTTAGATTGAAGTGTGAGGGTTTGTTATACATCCAAGGAAAAGGGTTGAGAAGGCAGATGGAGTTGTAAGTCTGGATATTGGGGTCATGGGCTTGGCCAAGGATGTGCATTTGAGAGTAGTTGGCAGATCGATACTATTTCAGGTCCTGAGATTGGAGTCAGCCATCGATGGAGCCTGACCATTAGAGTCCAGGAAATAAGGAGGTATCAGCAAAAGGCATGGAGAAGCTTGCTTCCTGCAGCAGGAGTGTGGTGCTCAGAAAGCCACTGTATCCGTAGTTTCAGGAGGAAGGGAAGCAGCAAACCATGTCCTTACCAACAGCGGTTCTCATGGTGGGTTCAACACAAATGAGAGGAGAGGCATTGGGAAAGGGTGCAGAGTTACTCTTCAGGGGAGTTTTGCTGGATAGATGGCCAAGAAGGAGACATGGTGTCCAAGAGGGTTATTGTAAGCATGGGAGAAAGAGCTGCACATGAGTACCCTGTTGAATGATCCAGTGGAGAAGGGAGTATGGATGTTGTAAGAGAGACATGTGGATTGCTGGAGCCACATCTTTGAAGGAAGGAAGTCATTGTGCATGGAGGTGGAGCTTACACAGAACACGACCATTCTGGACTTACAGGGGGGATATCAGGTTCATAAGGATAGATGTGGCCTATGGTTATCCTTTCCACTTTTATTGCTTCCTTTTGCTGTTTGGTTTACCCATCTTTGTGCCTCTACACACCCCTGCCACTCACGCAGGCTAGAGGGTGCAAGATGTGGGCAATCAGTAAATGCTGCTGGGACTGAAAATGTAAATGGTGAGAGAAAAGTGATTGCCCAGATACTGACATCAATAGTATCATGAGTAACCTATGAAGTTTTGAAATGGAGAAAAGTGGGGCCAAACTAGACACATAGAAACAGTCATTTAGGAAAAGAATACAAATAAGGGTTGCTTATCAATAGTTGTACTGGGAATATGTACTGGTGAGACATTAATGGCTGAAACATACAGGTTTCCCTCAAGTTTTAAAAGTATTTATAGATCCCTCTTATGCTTTGAGACTAAATATGTAGAGACACATTCCTGGGGATGGATACGCCCAGAGAACGCCCCTTGCTGCCAGGTTGCAGGAGTCCCAGCGATGTCTCTTGTGTCTCAGGGTGGAACCCAGTGATCCAACAGTACCTGAAGATTGATTGTGTCTAGGGGAGATTCCCCTTTGATGGTGGCTTATTGGGTTGTGTTTCTTTGTTGCTTTTTTATTATTTCTTTAGGACCAATTAATTGAACTATAAGAAAGCTCAGGTCTTAATTCCAAAAAGTAACTACATGCTATTTATAATTATGTTTATCAGGGGTTGGGAATTGTAGAGAAGCAGAGGGAATCCCCACCCACCTGTGTCTGAACCCCACTTGGGAGCTGGGCAGTCTGAGTCCAAGGCTACCCCTGCCCCCCATGAGCTGTGTCCTGTACAGGAAGGCTATCTGTGATGTTACTCTGGACAGCATATAGAACAGCATCTGGTCCAGAGAAAGCTCTTCGCAGATGTGAGTTGCTATCTTTTGAAAGGCTTTCTTAAATACTTTGCACTGATTTGGTACCAATTCTAAGCTCTTAAGATGTCCAGGCATGTTTAAAACAAGAGCCATCGGTGGACTCAGAGGAATAAGCACACTGAGAGAATTGATTGGGGAATATAGATAGGTTCACTCACTAAGTAAGACAATTGAATGAAGGACTATAGGTGGTTGCCAACATCGTTCATTTGTCACATCAAAGTGAATCTGGGATCCACGTCATCTAGGAGTAAATAACCAGGCAGTCAAGCATCCTTTCCCACCTCACCACGCCTTGAGGGCCAGCGTGCCCACTTCCGGATGGCAGCGTTTCGTTACTTCATGACAAGAGCAGGATGGTGCCAGATGTGCTGCAGTTCCTTGAGACTCAGCAAGGTGTGGTAGGAATCCTTCAGGAGGAGGAATAACGAAGTTCACAGGTCCATGTATAGTAAGGAAAAAGACAAGCACCTGGTTATATGGTCTGCAGCCTTCTTTGATGAATCTGTCGAATCTGGGACATGGAATAATGACATACGCCCAGTGAAGTTGCGGAGGGAATGGGAGCCCACAGTATGACTGGATGGGCAAGGCTGGTGGAGTTAAAAATCAGGGAGGCTAATTGAGTTCCTGCCTCCTTTGTCGTGTGTCCTTCACTACAGATGTGTGGAGTAGGGTGAAGCCTTCAGGAAAAACAGGAGGAGCTGTGTGCTAGTAGACTCTGCTTTGAATACTCAGTAACGTGGAGGATTGGGCAGGGTTCAGTAAGTCACAGGATGATGGGCAGTGGTTCCCCATGCCTCCTGTGCCTTCCACCTGTGTCTGTGCTCTGTCTTCACCCCATCTCCCCCATGCACACACGTGTACACACACTGCACTTTTTTAAAAACCAAAAAGCAAAGTGTCAATAGAACGATGTTCTTTTTACTAATTTAACTTTATTGTTGAAAGTGTTATATATGCTCTTTTATTCCTTTTTTTCCTAAGAAAGATGATTAATGACCTAAGTTATTGACTCAAGGACCAAAACAAAGGACCACCGTGTGTCTCTGAAAAGGCCCCTTGGTGTGAAGCATCCAGGCAGGGCTCAGAGCAAATGTCCAGATGTGCACAACCCAGACCTTTGCTCCCTCAGTTGAAAGTCGGATGCCAAAATTCCCAACAAACGTATTTTCTGCAAAGTCATGCGATCCTGCAAAGGGGGCAGCTGTGACTATGGTGTGATATAGCTGCCCACAGCCCTCAAGGCCAATAGGGAGAATCACACGTTGTGACATTCAGGGCCCCCAACTCCACGTGCAGCGACCACCCCCCCTGCTTTCCTAAAGTTTCCAGTGGTGAATGTGGGGGTCTCTCGCCTTAAACATGAGCCCTCCTCCAGGTTTAAAGAGGCAGACTTCAAAGCCTGTCCACCAAGACTTTTCTCAAAACAGTGATTTTTTCAGTCGGACCAGCAAATGCACTGGCCCCACCCCTGGAGGCAAGGCAGAGAGTAGCAGCATTCCTTTTTTCTCAGGCCCTCTTTCTGTCTCCAGACTTTCCTCATGAGAAGGTTCCTCTAAGCCCTCTTTGTGAGATTTCTCCATTCTTGGACTGTGCTGTTCTTTGCCATGATCACATTGTTCTTCCAAGGACAAGTTTAATTTGCCTTTTTGCCAGTGAAGAAAACTGTGTGAACTGCAACACTTCTGCTGAGAATGCAAAGCTAAGGAACAGAACCATTAGTTATTGTTAATTCTACGCATATGAGGCAGGGTTCTCCAGAGAAACGGAACCAATAGGACGTGTGTACATATGGAAAGATCGTTTTTAAAGGAGTGGTACACATGATTATGGAGGCTGGTAAGTCCAAAATCTGCAAGATGGGCCATCAAGATGGAGACCCAGGGGCAGGCCACGGCTGTGGTTCAGGTCCAAAGGCTGCTTCTGCAGAATCCCTCCTGCTCGGCAAGATCTGTCTTTGTTCTGTGCAGACCATCAACTGATTGGGTGATGGATCTGTCACGTTAGGAAAGGTACTTCGCTTTACTCAGAGTCTACTGACTTCAATGTCAATCTCATCCAAAAACACTCTCACAGAAGTTAACCTATACAACAGACTCTCACACCGAGTCTTCTTGGTGCTTCAGTTTAAACACTAAGATGCAGTTTACACAAAGAGTCTTTGGAAAATCAGATATTTCAGCTTGCTAATCACTCGGATTCTGAGATGAAAGAAACAAGAAATGCCATCGGCATTCACTTTGCGAGGGTTTGCTTGTCAGAATAGGTACCAGTTTCTTCATTCTGCAGCTATTCACCCCGTTCCATTCAACCAGTCGCAGTTAAATAATGTGTAATTATGTAGCTCTCTCCAACGCAGTGTAATTTAAGATGTGATTTGACATACACAGAAGAGTCTTCGTGTGTGTGTGTGTGTGTGTGCACATACGTGTGTGTTCTATTCAAGAACTTTATAATACCCAGATTACCGTACTGTATTGGGTATGTCATCACTTGCTGCCAGCATGGGAATGGAAATGAAAGCAGTCTGGTAAAATTGATACCAAAATCATTGTCATTGCTCGGTAAACGTGCTGAAAAACCTCTAGCTGTTGGCCTTGAAACCCTCAGCTGTGTGAATTCCAAGAGTTAATCCTCAAGTATCCATGGCTTGTAACAGGACCCTTGTGGGAGCGGGACACTGAGATCTAAGGACAAATAAGGCCTCTGCTCTGACCCAGCTCCGCCAGAATGACCCAACGCGCAGGGAACAGTTTCATTCATCTCATCGGCATACACGAGAGCAGGACTTTCTTCGAGTGCTTGGGAGGGTCTCCTTTATATTTAGAATTGTGGCCCCGCTGCACACACTGGTCATGGGCTCACAGAGAGCTTGCATTCATATCCCCCGGGCTTTCCATTCTGAGGTGGGAAGCTAATTGGGTCCAATAGGCCTGAGTAAGCACGGCCCTCAAATATGAAGCTATTATATAAATGTGAACACTTAACTTCTATGCCTCTTGTCCTCACTCCCGGGTGCTTTTGTGCTCCCAAACCTAGGCTTTTCAACTTGGGCTGTGGTAGCCATGGCAATGCAGGAGCAGATTACAGGGAGAATGGGAGTAGGGTAAGACCCTCTTCAGCATTTGAACCTCTATCATTAGCCACCACTGCTGCCCACAGAGCCCAACGACCTGCCGCTCCCCAATGCACAGATGTCTCCCTCACACCTCTGTGCCTGTCATCTCTTTCTCTGCTTCCCTCTGCCCGTCTCCGACTTCCCATCAACCTGGCTGACACTGTTAGCCTCAACCGAGGTGGCACTGCCAGGGAAGCCCCCCCAAGAACAACAGCAGTCTGTAGTCCTGCGGAAGGAGCGGCTTGTACCTTGTACCGTCTCTCACAGCATTGCCTGTGAAACCCCACACTTACGTTTCATGCCTAGAGCAACCTCCTGCATGTTGGCCATGCCAGTGACCTGTGTACTCCGTGCAACATGAGGGGCCCCAGACACTGCCCCTTCGTTACGTTGCCTGTGATCAGAATGAACTGATATACAGACAGAGGTCAAACAGATGGAGATTCAGAATTTCACCTTTGTTCTTGATGATGCGTTCTGGGATGTGACCCCATATGTTACAGGTCGGTTAGCTCCAGTCCCTGGTAGAACTAAACAGTTGCAGGCACCCCTGCTGGGAAACTTTAGGAGACTGAGGAGCAGATCAAAAGAGATGTGTGGCCGAAACCGGTTTGGCTCAATGGTAGAGCGTCGTTCTGCGGACTGAAAGGTCCCAGGTTCGATTCCGGTCAAGGGCATGTACATTGGTTGCGGGCACATCCCGGTGGGGGGGTGCAGGAGGCAGCTGGTCGATGTTTCTCTCTCATCAACGTTTCTAGCTCTCTCTCTCCCTTCCTCTCTGTAAAAAAAAAAAATCAATAAAATATATTTTTAAAAATAAGAGAGATGTGTGGTACCTGAAGGGAAAAAGAGAACAGGGCCTGTATTGAGCATGCTCAGATCTTTCACCTCTAAAGAGTGAGAGGCATGGCCAGGAAAAGGTATTTAACCTGTAGCTTTGGTCCCTCCTATGTGGGTTAGTCAGGGCTCTGCAAAAAAAAAACAAAACACCATCAATAGGGTATGTGTCTATAGAGCTATGTGCATCATTGAGGTCAATCTGCTTTACTTAAAATTAACTAACTGCAAATGTTAATAACATCTTTAAAAATATATTTATGCAATAGCTATTGATAGATTGGTGTTTGGGCAAGCAGCTGGTTGCCATCTTCTTGCCAAGCTGACATATGAAATTAACTGTCACAGCATGGACACAGGAGAGGGAAGTGGGGAGTAAGATGAAGAGGTACCCTTCCACATGCTCTTAGAGGCAGAATTCAGCACCATAGGTCCTCATAAATATTCACTGCATGTACAACTTCCCCAGATCACAAAGCAGCATATTTTTTACTTTTTTCTGCTATTAGTGAGCTATTGCAGGGTGATTAGGGCAGGAAGGTGTAGTTATAAGCAGTGGGCATTCAAGTAATTTTAATTGTAAATACTTAAAGGTAAAAGAATTTAACCCTGTACCTTGATGTGTATATTTCTATTCTTAAAATAGGTTAATATTTATGTGTATAATAAAACATTAGAATCGAAGGCCAACAACAATGAAAATAATATTTTAAATTATTTACTTTTTATTCAAAAATATACTAGGCTTTTTTATTTAATTTTTTTTGTAAGAGCATTATGATGGAATATGATTCATTGCTTAAGAAATTTTTGGTTAGTTCTTTGCAATCTAATGCTTTTAAGTTCTGTGCTTAAGCTCAGTTTATGCTGTCACTTGGTTTAATAGCCAAATTATTCCAATGAGAAAATGTTCCATGATTGGGTCTCTAAATCATGACACTCATTTTCAATTCTATCTCTACTCATGCAGAGGTTTTTTATGAAATTCAGCTGCAAACTCTCAAACTTTTTCCTGATGTCAGTCAGTTCTTGCAAATCAACTGGAAGCTAGTGCATTTTTATTTTTTAGCAGATGGGTTCAATCTGTACTGAATCTTCATTTGGGAGATTTTTCACCAGATTTTAAAATTCCATTTCTAAGAATTACAAGTACACATATATGAGAGTTTTTATATTGTTTTAGCAAGGAAATCACAAGAGAGATTTCTAAATACCTGATTTTCAAGTGGTTTCTCTATAGCATGTCTTCTTATAAAAAAATTATTTCTCTCTCATGATGAAAATAACAATCTTACTTTGAAAAAGATTTATGAGTGTGTGTATATTCAAAAATGTCTCTTAGCTAGTATGATACTATGATAGAAGTTCTTTGTTATGTTAAGAAAGATCAACAAATTTGAACTCCATTGATTTTGGACGAAACAAAACAAAGAAACAACACCCCTCTTTAAGTTTAACGACGTAATTACTGTGCACAGGATAACCAGAAACTACTGTGTGGTGTGGAAGTGCATCACATTCTGGAGTTTTGTACAGATTTGCTCTGTATAGAATTAACCATACAGAAAATTCTAGAGCATGTGCACACCACATGTTGCGATATGCTATGAGTTAATATACCAGAGTGAGTGCTAGTGCTAGACCTTTGCTCAGGAAGTCCTTTCTTCTAGCTGATGTGCCCTCTATTGAAGGTGATACAGTGTGTTAGCAGTCACCTGAAGAGGATGCCATTGCCAATCAAGATATTAAAAAGCTGGATGTTTTTCTTTTAATTTTAAAAGATGAACATAAATAGAAGTTTTAATTTTTTCTTTATGCACCCTGTTCCCAACCCAGCCCAGAAATGATCATCATACCCTTACTAGGAACATAGTGTGTCCCTCTTTCTTTTCTTTTCTTTTTTTAAATATATTTTATTGATTTTTTACAGAGAGGAAGAGAGAGGGATAGAGAGTTAGAAACATCGATGAGAGAGAATCATCGATCAGCTGCCTCTTGCACACCCCCTACTGGGGATGTGCCCGCAACCAAGGTACATGCCCTTGACCAGAATCGAACCCGGGACCTTTCAGTCTGCAAGCCGACACTCTATCCACTGAGCCAAACCGGTTTCAGCTAGTGTGTCCCTCTTTCATCTAGTTTGGTAAATTTTATTAAATTAATCACATTAAATAAGTGTTAGTAGAAGCAAGATGGGTGGATGTCAAGCTAATAATGTCCCCTGGAAACTTGTCCTGGGTCTGAAGTTCGTGCTCTGTAACTCAAGGCTGCATCTGATTAATGTAGCCCAGGATGAGGGCTGAAGAGCAGCACTGTCAGCTGAGACAACCTGCTCACATGCCCACAGCCACAACATAAGCTGCAACCCACTTTTGTTCAATGACCCTCCCACAACTCCAAGCCTACCATTGGTGCAAAGTTCATGTCAACACCCATCAGTTTTCTTTCCAAGAAATTCTAAGTCCACTGGTTCCATATCCATGTCTTTATACATAGGTATTGGTTTCCTGTGCTGCTATAACAAATCAGTATAAATTTTATGGTTCAAAACAACCCAAATTTATCATCTTACAGTTTTGAAGACCAGAAGTCTAAAATGGGTTGACAGGTCTTATTCCCTCTGAAAGCTGTAGAGGAGGATCTGTTTCCTTGCCCTTTCCTAGTGTTGAGCGCGTGCACGCGCACGCACACACACATACACACACACACATACACACACACACACACACACACACACAAAAGGAGGCAATTTAGGGCAGACAGTCTCCATTCAGAGAACTGAAAAATGTAGCAGAAGGCAGGAAGATATTATAGGACAGAAAACAAGAAAGAGAAATATAAAAAGCATCTGATTGACAGGGCAATATAGTCAGCTTTGCTTGAGGTGGGAAGAAACAGGAAGTGTAGGTATAGAGCCTAGAGTTGCCCTGGTGTTTGAGGAACAGCTGACTGGATAGACTGTTTCTGGTCAAGTAGAGCATTTACAGGGACATGAAAGTTGTCTGAGTTTTGTTCTGCTGAGATAGCACCTCAGGCAGGAGTGGCTCCATTTTGGGCCAAGAAAAAAATTTATTTTAAAACTAACTTCTACATGCTGCCCACAAACCTTGGCTCATGGCCCCTCCTCTAGCTTCAAAGCCAGAAGTGTGCCATCTTCCAGTTTCTCTTTCTTTCTGCTTCCATCATCACATCACCTTTTCTCTGTCTTTGAACTTGGCTCCCTCTTTTGAGTCATGTGATTATACTGGGCCCAACTGGATAATCAAGGATTATAACCTCACCCCAAAACTCTTATCTTCATCATATCTACAAAGTTCCTTTCTCCAAGCAAGTTATTCTTTTCACATGTTCTGGGGATTAGGATGTGGATATCTTAGGGAGATCATTATTAAGTCTACCACACCTGGCCTCATCACTTTTATGAATAACTATCAATCAAGTGGTAATGTAAAAGTTGCTGGTTCAGCCGGGACCGGTTTGGCTCAATGGATAGAGCGTCGGCTTGGGGACTGAAGGGACCCGGGTTCGATTCCGGTCAAGGGCATGTACCTTGGTTGCGGGCATATACCCAGTAGGGGGTGTGCAAGAGGCAGCTGATCGATGACTCTCTCTCATCGATGTTTCTAACTCTCTATCTCCCTCCCTTCCTCTCTGTATAAAATCAATAAAAAATATATTTAAAAAAATAATAATAAAATAAAATAAAAGTTGCTGGTTCAGCTCACACATACACCAAAAGCAAAAGAAAATGATTGCAGATTTTAGGGATACAATGATGGGGTCAGAAAGATAATAGAACTCCTTAGGCTAGGATATAATAATTACCCAATCAAGCAAATGTTCAAATTTAATCACAATAAGTCTTCTGCAAGCAAGGGGCCATTGGCAAAGTTAACTCCCATTCCAAGGCAGAATCACAACTGAGATTCCTTCCTCCAGCTGTTGCAAGTGCAGAGAACAGCTGCTGCCACCTTCCCCTACCCCAGCCTCCGAGAAACCTGGTCCCTCCCTTTCCTGCCCTCCCAGCAAACAGATGCCTTTTTGCCTCCTGGTGCCCAGCCATCTAGCTGGCAGCCATGAATCACAGCTGTAGGGCTTTCTGTTCTATTTTTGTTGTTCCAAGGCCATGGTTGTTTTAGTAGCATTTCACATGATTTGGAACACACTTTGAGTTAGGTCCAGAAGAGCTTTGCCAAGAATGCTATTCCCTTACCTCCAGAAGCCACTCTGGTTGGACTTGCCTTTTATGAGCCACTTACCTGGATGATCTTGCTCAAATGATCAACCTAATAGACAGTGCTTTCTGGTTGTCATGTCTGAGTAGGGAATCTCCTAAGAATAATGATTTGGGGGGCTTCTTAACAACAAAGAGGACAGAAAAGTTCTGAGTACTCTGCCATCCTCAGAAACATGGTCATAAATTTAGCAAGAGAAGGAACATCATGAATCAGGAGGATGATCACAGATTGTTCATATCATCTTCTATTTGATGAGTGGTCTCCACGTGGACCTTGCTTCTTAAATCTGTAGTGAAAATTTAGGGCATCAGTTCAACACATTCACATATTTGGTTTGAATTAGCAAAATATAGCCAAACAGTCTTTAGTATATTAACATATCATACTGGAATAAGTAGATATTAGAACCCTAATAGAGTAATCCAAAAGAGTTAAAATCTGTGAATATGTCAATCTGTTCATCTCTTGATTTTTAGAATCACTGGCAGAATTACTAATGCTACTACTGATAGGCATCTATTAAATGGCTATAAAAGACAGAGTTATATGCAGAACTTTTAGATTGATAAAGATTGAGCCATGAAAAATAAAGACATGCTATATACTAGCACCAACCCACTGCCCAGGTTTTTCACGTGGCAGGAAATATTGTGGGCCTATGAAAGCACTTTCTGCAAAAGATCACAGCGCCATCACCATTCACTCTGATGTCAGAGTTGGCTCATGCCCTTGGGTACACTCCCTGTGTTTGGCATCCTGTCATTGCAGAGCCTCATTGTGGAGCTTCTAGATTAATGCCTGAGATCCTGGTACCCACCAGGAGACTTCAGGATTGTACCTTTTAACTGAGAACCTTTGAAAACATACATGGTTTCTGCACTGGTGGGCCAATGAAATCCCATGTTGGGGAAGCAAATGAAGGGTCCTTAGGAAGTACCTGGAGTGGTGCTCATTTATGAGCCACTTTAATATTCTTCATTCTTAAACATTGGTTCTTCTGGAAGACCAGTGGGAACCTTCCATGGGACAAGGCCTGATCCAAGTCTGGTGGAAGGAACACAGTCAAAGCAGACCCAAATACCTTGGGTCAGGATTCTGGCAACAGGGAGCTTGACACACCCTAAATGTGGTTTTGCATATCCCAGATCTCTTTTGTGTTATTTATTTATTTATTTATTTATTTATTTATTTATTTTAAAACATACTTTATTAATTTTTTACAGAGAAGAAGGGAGAGGAGTAGAGAGTTAGAAACATCAATGAGAGAGAAACACTGACCAGCTATTTCCTGCACACCCGCTACTGGGGATATGCCCGCAACCAAGGTACATGCCCTTGACCAGAATCGAACCTGAGACCCTTCAGTCCGCAGGCCAACACTCTATCCACTCAGCCAAACCAGTTTCAGCCCAGATATCTTTTAGAAAGAGATTTGTGCTCCACGTGATCTTGGAACTCTTTAGTCTAAACTGCGAATTGCAGGGGTCAGGGAGGCATCTGAATGAACTCAGCAAGTTGGGCTAGAAGGTGGTTTCCAAAGAGTGACTCTTTGGAGAGGCCTCTGTCTGGATCTCTGAGGTTTGAAATAGCCAGTCCATTCCATTGAGCTGAGGCTGCAAGCTTCCAGGTTTAATGTGCCAAAGCCCTATAAAGTAGAAATGGTCTTTCAAGGTAACACTAGCAGTTTCTGTTTATGGAAACCATCAAAATTGAGGTTATATGGCCATTTGAAAAGAATCTTTTCATAAAGCTTCTAATAAAAACACTTAATGCCAACAGAATGGGGCAAAAGAGACATAGCCACAAATGGTTCAATCTGAAAAACAGATGAGTTTTATTTTTCCCTCACTGCTGAATTGAAAAGTCATTTTTAAAATTCCACTTCAATTGTAAAGAACAATTTCTGCTCTCCAGTAAGATTTTTACTTTCAGAGGGGCGATAGCAAAGGCTCTCTTTTTAAGCCATTGAAAGGAGACACTCTGAGCCCAGGGGTACTGCCCTGCCATCTATTCTCTTCTCCCTTTTGCTGCATTGAAAGGTACCATGTGATCGCAGCTATCTTTCCCAGGTGCCCATCTGAATGTCCTCCAAATTAGTTTCCCACATGGTGTATGATACTTTCTCTCCCACCCAGGTTGGCCTCTCACTTTGGAGGCTCAGGGACCTGACTTGTCAGCAACCCAAGCATGTGCTCAACTCCTGTGAGGAATTTCATATGCACTGAGCATCAAAAGCAGAGAACAGATGAATATAGACCAAGAAATCTCAGTCACGAAATAAGACACTCATATCTGCAGCTCTGCTCATGCTCCATGTGTTGAAGGTCCAGTTAAAGGTGTTTGTTGTGCCTCGGGAGATAATAATGCATCAGAATGAGCAGATGAGAGGAGTGGCGGTAGTGTCTCGGTCACAGTGCTCCTTGCTGCCTCCATCTCCTCTGTAGAGGCCACACGGTCTATACTCTGTGGTCCTGTGCCTGCCTGGCCTCTCCCTGGACAGACAGAGACCATCCCCACTTGCCTCTCCTAGTGCCCTCTTCCTTCTGCAGCCAGATTGGTTCTGGCAAGACATTCTGCAGTGTATTATTCTCTTAAGATATCTGTTTGGGTTTATTTGTGTTTGATTTGTAGTATAATTTTTAGAGAAAAATATTGTATCACCTTTTCTGGGTTCCAGGAGAGAAAGCAACCACCTCTCCATGTGCCGCCTACACATTAGAGGCTGCCTGAGAGGATGGCAACTGTGTTTATTTAGTGCCCACATCATGCCAGAGACATTTCATGTTTTTATCGGTAACTTCAATGGAACTATGCAGGGTGGGTGGAAATTTTTCATATCGTTGATGATGAGACTAAAATTCCGAATGCGAAGTCCAGGTTCCACAGGGGGTGGGGATTTTAGCCTGATTATCTGGATCTATTTGCCTGACCGTCTCCCCCACATGACAGATCTCAACGCTGGGGCTCACCCTGCCCCTCCTGGCTTCCTGCCTCATCCTCTCCCACTGTGCGCCATGTTCACTGATTCCATTTTCTGTACTTGTCTTCCCTCCAGTGTCTCACTTGTACTTTGGAACAGAACCCTAGTAAAACAGCCAACAGGGTCCATTACTAGGATCTATTTCATGCCCAAGCTCCTCTACCCAGACCTAGAACTCCTGCGGCAGGGTCTGTGTTGTAGGCACCTTTCCATCCACAGTAGCTATGGTGTTTGATGAGATAATCAAGTGTATATCAAGAGATGTATAAGATCAATCAAAGGACTTGTATGCATGCATCTAAGCCTAACCAATCGACACAGACACCAGGGGGGGTGCATGCATGAGTGGGGGTGATGGGGCAATGGAGGGATAAGGACACATATGTAATACCTTAATCAATAAAGAAAAAAAATTAAACAGAGATGTATGGAAGGAATAAAATACTAATGCCAGGATAAATAAAAGAACTGTTTAAAATAAACTGTCTCCCAAGTTGTCCAAGCGGAAGAAGTTTAATTCTCAGATCCCTGGGCATTTGCATTTCCCTAATGAGCAAAAGAGTAAACCCAAATTAAAAATGGTGTAATGGCAGGGATGATGGACATGGCTGGGAAGGAAAGGCTTAAGCCCTCTCCAGGATAGTCCCACCTTCCGGTTCTAATATGTACAGGCTGTTTGGGCAAGAACCACATGATCCACTGTCAAACCTCCTAGGAATACGAGTCCTATTGAGATCGCAGAGGAGGAGGTGTTCTTGGTAACTTCGTCTACTTCCAAGTCCAAAACATACTACTTTTTTCACTACTTCTCACTATTTATTGTGATTCATTGACTTTCCTTAATACCTTTAACAAAATAATATCCTCTTCTAAAATAATAAAATAACTTGCTAAAGTCTTGGTCAGGAAGAGAGAAACCATTCTCTTGGTTGGGATGAATACATTCTATACTGACGTGGGTAGAGTGATAAGATGATGTCTTTGGTCCAGAATAATTCTGTGTTTTACTTTTCACTAACTAAAATTAACTAAAGTTTCAATTAACTTAAAAAAAAACTAAAGTATTCAATTGGTTTAAAGGATATAAAAAGTGAAATCACTGCTTGCTAAACTTCCCTCCCTTCATTGTGAATGAAATGTTCTAAGTGTTGACCAGGTAGATGTGGGGCAGGTCAGCTACAGATGACATCAGGGATGCAGGATGATACCTTGGTGATTAGTTTGAACTCTCCAGATTAAGAATTCCTTCTATGCTTGTGCCATTTTTTCAATAATTGTGCAACTTCTCTGGAGGAAAATTAAATGTGTAATATCTCCCCAGTTCCCACAGAAACAGTTCTAATGAAAAATTGATAGAAATAAAATTAAATACTTTTAATAGCATATTGTGCTTTATATTTAAGTTGTCTAAAACCATGGTGCAATAGTTAATTTTGTGTTAGCTTGGCAAGACCATAGTACCCAGATGTGTGGTTAAACACCAGTGTAGATTTTGTTGTGAAGACATTGTTAAGAGGTTAGCATTTTAATGAGTAGACTTTCAGTAAAGCAAATAACCCTTCATAATGTGAGTGAGCTTCATGCAATCAGTTGAAGACCTTAAGAGAAAAGACAGATGTCCCCCACCTGTCAGCAGATTGCCTTCAAACTGAAGTTGCAACATAATTGCTTCCCTGGGCCTTCAGTCTCCTGGCCTTCCCTTCAGAATTAGGACTTCACAGCTCCCACATTCATGTGATCCAATTCCTTAAAATAAAGAAGATAGATAGATAGATGATAGATAGGTAGGTAGGTAGATAGATAGATAGATAGATAGATAGATAGATAGATAGATAGAAATGTAGATATAGAGTCTATAAAATTTATAGATAGAGATACACATATCTATTGGTTCTGTTTTCTCTGGAAAAATCTGACTAGTGCACACATTTGAAAGTAAACAAAGGTATTTTCTAATTGTAGAAAGAAAAGATATATGACATTGTGTTACAACTGAGAATTTCAGCATCCAGAGTCCTTATTTTATTCCCCTGAAAGAGGCAAAGTGGTCTGAAATTCTGACCCAAGAGGTGAACTGTGATGAGAGATACGATATTTATCAATGACCTGTTCAGTCTTTACTAATTCTGGAGAAGCCCAGAATCTATCACATCTCTACTAGCTTTCTGAAACGTATTGATGAATCTAACTGCAACCCAGAATTTGGAGGCAGAGTAAAGCGACATCATGGGTCTCTACTAGTATTCGCTTGTGCCATTTTTCAGTGATTGTGCAAATAGTGTGTCATGATTTTTTTTTTTTTTAATTACCTGAACTAGTGGTACTTCCAAAAGGGGAAATAACAGGGAATTAGAGGGAATAAACACAGGAAGAGCCAAAGGAATAAAGCATAGCTGAGTCAAACCTAAGCTGTCCAAAAGCACTGCCACCTCCAGGTAATGTGGGCTTGGGTCATTTTCCATAATAACGTCCCTAATGCACAGGCTCCTGTGTGGGTAGACAGTTAACGCACACTTAATGCACAGTGCCTGGCATATATTGTAGTAACTGCTCCAGGCCGATGTAGTTGTTAGTATTGTTTTGTCATGTACTGAATGTCCTGGTTTTAAAAGCATTTAATTCAGAGCCTAGTACATGAAAAACATTGCATAGTTAACCTAAAAGCAGGCCTTGTACCTTATGAGATGTGTAGAGGAGGGAGAAGAAAAGTCACATGGCACTTGGGGAGCTGTGTGCTTCCATCCCAGAGTAGCAGCTATCTGAACAATGGAGAGCCTCAATTTCCCTTGATTCACATGAAAGATGAAGATAGTCCCCCATTCCACCTTTCTTAAGCACTCCTCTTCTTTGCAATCTGTGCTATGTGTATCCTGTGTAATAAAGTGCTGTAAACCCAAGTAAAGGGGACTAAGCTGATGTCTCAAAATAATACTTATTCTTTCAACATTTATTGAGGGCATATTATTGACAAGACATTTAATAATACAATATTTTAAAGAAGTTATATAATCATTGTGTGACAAAATATTCATGTACTGAAGGGATTTATTAAATACTGTCATTTAACATAATTAAAAAACAAAAGCTTGCTTTATAATATATACCAAGACTATATTTCTCAATGGTATGTGAAATGTGTGCACACACCTTCACATGTTCTAAAATGTGCCCCCTCGATTCCATAGAATAACTTCTCTAAGGTTGAATTTAGTTCTTTATTGCTTGCTGATAAAATCAGCCCTCTTATGATTTTAATTATTTAAGTATCAAATAAGACAGAGAAATGATCAGCAAAGAAGCAACTTTGCTACTAGAAGTGAAGTGATAATTAACACTAATTTTTCAACTATTAATAGCATATCCATTCTTATTTTAATCCCCATATTGCAGCACCTTGATTTCCAAGTCAAACATTGGAAAACACTTTGATTCATCTGGTTTTTGATAGAATGACATTATTTTAAAATTTGCTATGGGTTTAGAAGTATTGGTGAAAATGGAAGAAAAAGCTAAGACATTTTATATTTTGTTCTTGATTTTGCATATTTTACTGCTGCTTACTGTGGCTATTTCCCAAGCATAGAATGTTGCAGAGCAAAACACAGTAAAAATACATGTATTCAGTGGTTTTCCCCCTTAATGATCCATCACAGAAGATGATGCTCAAGTGGGCATGGGGTATTCAAGAAGAAAATGGAGGAGGATTTATGTTTAGTATGAATTACACAACTGAGAACTAGTTCTCTCCATCAAAGAGCTGCCTTGAAAACGTCGTATTGTTCACTGTGTGTTCAGTGGAGACATCAGTGACAGCGTGTGAATCAAGCTAATTGTAAGTCTTACTTGGTTATGAAAAAAAGATGACATGTGCGTTCTTCTAAATTAAGTCTTTCTCACACAAATTACTGGTTGCCACTGTAAATCAAGCAACATGCATTATGAATTCTGACTGCTGGAGTATTAGCTATTGAGTGAGGAAATGAGATACTTTGTTTGCAGCTAAACGCAAGTTGACTTTTACTTTATCTAAAAGTAAGTGTTATAGAACGATTCCTTCACCAGCTTCTAGAGCAAGCAGACTGCGATGGTTAGTCCAGGCCCCTCATTCGAGGATGAGGAAAATGAGGCCCAAAGAGGTCAGAGATGACCTGAGGTCTCATTCCACATAATGACCCCCTCATGCTTGAATTTCAACCTTCTGGTTTGTGTGCAGTGGTCTTGCTGGCCTGCCATCATTCTGAATGATGATGCCAAACAGCCACCTCCAAGCCACCAGCCACAGAAACCCAGGATGTGGCCAGACCCTTGCACAAGTCAGTACCGTTAAGACATGATGAGGTGGAGAAACTGGGATTTGCTCCCAGACTTGTGATAATCCAAGCCCATGTTCTGAGCTATGCACCCTCCTCCTCAGCTGACAACTCAGTAATAACTTGGAAATTATTATTTTCCAAGAAGATCCATTTGATGGCTTTTATTATAGAGCCCAGCATGTTAAATAACAGATGAGAGACAGATTCTGGAAATCATAATAACAATGCCCTCTGGAGGAAGGATATGCCTTTACTTCAGTTGTCAGTGACACTTGCAATGTGTCTGCAGCATCCTTAAGTATGGTTTTCCATAGAACTTTATCTATACCAGTAGTCACCCAATACAGCCCCGGGGCCAAATCTGGCCCACCGTCTGTTTCTGTGCAGACTCCTGAGCTAAGAATGTTTATTTCTTTTCCCATTGTTAAGTTTAAAAATCAAATAGAAATAATATTTCATGAAAATTATATAAAATTAAAGTTTCAGTTGCCACAAATAAAGTATTGACACATAGCCATGCCCATTCATTTGCTCCTCATCTATGACTGGTTTCCTAGTAGGATGGCAGAATTGAGTAGCTGTGACAGAGATGGTACAGTGCACAAAGCCTGGGCTATTCATTTCCTGGCCCTTTGCAGAAAGAGTTTGCCCAGCCCTGCTGGAGGCTCTGTGTCATGGGCTGGTCCTTCCCGGTGGTGTAACTCCACTTATTCACTGTGAGGCTATAAGACCCTAGAATCCCACAGCTCCCCAGAAGAAATGGCTCCTTTAAACTGAGCCTCGGAGCTGTCCAGTAGCCTCTCCTATGCATAGTTTAGGTGGACAGAGACTCAGGAAGACAACAGTGCAGGGGCAGGTCAGTTAGAGGAGAGATAGGAGAACATTTAAGGAGCCTTGAGGGTATTTGAACAAGTGAGGCACTGGTGATGAAGAAGCAGAGGAGAGAAGCCTGCACAAGGAAGGGCAGGAAAAAGTCAGCTCATGAGTCTGCAGCAGCCTGTGGCTTGCCTGCCTCCTTCTCTGCCCTACAGACAAAGATTCTGTTTGAGGTGAATTGTATCTCCACAAATGAATATGTTGAGGCTCTAACCCACAGTACCTCAGAGTGAGACAATATTAGAGATGCAGCATTTAAAGAGGAATTTACACTGAGTAGCAAATATTATTATGACCATCTGATGTTTATAGGCAAAGTAGCCATACTCTGCATCATATGGGATATGGAAGCCGAAGGCCTGTTCGAACACCTTTGCAGTCTGCAGTTACCAAGATAAAAATGTCTCCAATTCATACAGGAACACAAGGATTGGACAGTTGAGCATTGTAAAAAAGTCATGTAGTCCGATGAATCACATTTCCAGTTGCATCATGCAGATGGCAGAGTAAAATTTTCGCAGAAACAGTATGAAAGCATGCACCCCACATGCATGAGTATCAAGCTGATATGAGCAGTGTTATGGTTTGGAGCATGTTTTTCTGGCATGATTTGGGCCTTTTAATTCATGTGGAACAACGTTTGAATAGCACAACATACCTAAGTATCATTGGTCTTCAAGTTCATCCTATCATGGTGATGGCGTATCCCAATGGAGATGGATTCTTCCAACAAGACAGTGCGCCATGTCACGGTGCTTGTATTGTGCAAGAGTGGGTTTCAAGACCTTGAGGGATACTTTACCTTGCTTAGGTGGTTCCCACAATCACCAGATATCAATCCAACAGGAGATGAAGTTAAAAGAACCATCAGGCAGCTGGTTCCATAACCATCATAGCTCATAGAACTAGACAGTGCTATTCATCAGGCATGGTGTCAGGTTCCTTGCATCACCTTTCAACATTTCATGGAGTCAATGCCAAGAAGAATCACTGCAGTATTGAAGGCAAAAGGTGGCCCAAGGAAGTACTGATGGGATGGTCATAATACTATGGCCACTCAGTGTAAGTTAGAAGGGATCAGTAAGCTGGGTTACCAATACAATCTGACTGGTGTTCTTATAAAAGGAGAGTAAGACACACAGAGGAAAGCCCAGGTGAAGATGACACAAGGAAAAGAAGCCATCTACAAGCCAAGCAGAGAGGGCTGTAGACGTTATTTAACCCTTGGCTCCTCCATGCCTATGGAACCATGAATGCTGGAAGTGGCTCTCAGTTTGCATCTGATGGAGACAGTTATTTGTGAATCGGAGGTAGGCTTGTTTCTCACTGTGACTGGTAGAAATTGGGAAGTGGTGCTGTGTGAATTCTGGAGCCCAGGCCTTATGAGGCCCTGCAGATCCCCTCTCAACTTTTGGGGACTGCAGCCTTGAGATTGCCATTAGGAAGCCAGTCCTGCCTGAGGGAAGATGAATGGCCACATGGAGGAGACCAGGGCTCAACCACCTGCCAGCAGCTACTGCCAGATGGACATGTAACTGGGGCCACATTGGGCCTTCCAGCCAGGCCACCCCCCTCCAGATGAATGCATTCAGGTGACTAGCCCACAGCAAAACCAGCGAAGGAACCATCCATCCAATTCACAGAATTATGAGTGTTCAGAACCGCTGGGGATGTGTTTGCAGCAATAAAGTCCTGAAACATTCCTAATCCAAACCAGGCCTGAGCTCTAGTCAGCATGTGCCCAGGAGCCAGTGAGAAAAATGTGCTATTTTCTTTAGAAATCATTGCATCGGATTCAGATACCAGACTTTCCTGTGTCAGTTTAGAGCTCTTAAAAATCTGCTTACTGTTTGATAAAGATTTTTATTAGTATGACAAAGTTGAGAATTCCCAAGCCCATCAGCTTATATATGCTGATGTAGTTATTTCAATTAATCAATACACATTTTTTTAATGCAGTGTGGCCATAGTGTTCACTCCCATACTGGTCCCAGTTTCTGCTTCTTGGCAGAAATCGTGCCCTCTTTTCACTTTGGCAGGGCTGCAGCTCATAACTTATTCATTCATTCCCTCTTCACTCCTTCACACCGCATCCTGGGCTGTGCGCCTTCCATCAGGCCCAGGGCTCGAGTCGGTGACAGGAGGAGCCTGCATGATTTACATGAACACTTGTATTTGTACTTGCAGAATAATGAAGAGGAGAGTGACAGTTCTTTAGCTTTAGAACAATCAGATATCAGAAAACCTATAAGAAAAAATATATAAAGGAAAGTAAAGGCCCTTTATTCTCTACAGTTGCCCTAGAAATCCATGCATGCATGCATACTTAATGCCTATTGTGACAAAATTCAAAGATAACTATTTATATATCTACTAGTGGCCCAGTGCACCCTCTCCAATCCAGGTCCCCTCGAGGGATATCCCACAGGGATTGGGCCTAAACTGGCAGTCAGACATCCCTCTTGCAATCCAGGATCACTGGATTCTAACCACTCACCTGTCTGCCTGCCTGCCTGGTCACCCCTAACCACTATGCCTGCCAGCCTGATCACCCCAGCTGCCCCCCTTCCAGTCTGATCACCCTAACTGCCCCTCTTCTGGCCTGATCACCCTTAATTTCTCCCTGCCAGCCTGCTCACTCCCAACTGCCCCCCCCACCAGCATGACCACCCCCAACTGCCCTCCCCTCCTGGCCCGATTGCCGCTAACTGCCTCTGCCTCGGCCCTGCCACCAGGGCTTTGTCCAGAAGATCTCCCAGTTTACTTAGCATATTACCCTTTTATTAATATAGATATCTATATTATATAGATATCTATAGATATAATTCCACACATATATAATATATACATATATTTATTAAATATAGTCTTTCATTATTTCTTTTATTGGAGAATATCATGGCTTTTTAAAAGTTACCAATAAAATAATTTTTAAAAGTATTTCATTTCTGCTGCCACACTCGAGGATGTCTCCCCATTTTCTCCCAATACCTAACAGACTGTAAGAAATCTAAAAGTGGAACAGGCAGCAGGAATATACTCAGACACCTCCCAGGCCCCAGGAAGGACACTGGGAGCCAAAGAGGTCAGCACATGATTTACCCACTGTCCACTCAATGAATGGCACAGCAAGGCCAAAATGTTATCCTGGATAATATTGAAAAACCAAACTTTTAAATGAGCTGCCCAGTGGAAATCTTATTCAAAGTATAATGAGGCATTAGCCTCACATTCAAATGTTTCTTCCTGTATTCACTGGAGAAATGTTTATTGGGTGTCTTTCTTCTCTGTGCCAGGTTCTGTGTCCCGTACCCAGAACATTATGTTGAAGAAGGCACATCTGGGCACACTGGCACCTACAACCTTGGGCAGAAAGGAAACATGGATTCAGTAGAGTTTGAGGGTGACAGTGGGTGCCAGAACAGCACTCAGGACCTAACCCTGTTGGGATGGGAAGGCCATGCAGGACAGCTGTCAGGAGGAAGTGACGGAGGAGGCAATATGTGATTAGAAGTTTAAGGAAGAATTGGCAGGACAGCCTTTGGGAAGGAAGATAAGCATGGGGGGAGTAATATGACGGATCCAGCAGTCCAGGTCCTAGGGGAGCAGGCTTTCCAGCAAGGAGGTGAGCACAGTGCGCAGCAAGGCTCTATATGATTCAGAAGAGCTGGGCCTCGGGCTCAGGAGGAGGGCAGCAAAGTAAAGGAGGTGGAGTTTATAGGAGTAATTCATATTTTGTAACATACTGGCAAGCTTCAGATTTGTCAGTACAAGCGGTCAGCTGTGACCGACCTGATTTGGCTACTTCACCTTTTAGAAAGACCCCTGCTGCAGAAGAGGAAGGGTGAGGAAGGGGGGTGGACAGCAAGTAAGAAGTGCATTAGGAAGCGATCCACTATTAGAGGGTGGCACAGGTGGCCAAGACCAGGGTAGTGGCAGTAGGTTGGGAGAAGGTGCAGTTTCTTAGCATGAGGGACAGGAACTACTGCATCACTTGATGGGGGATGGTAAGAGAAAAAGAGCAGTCAATAATGAGAGCAGGTGGCAGCTGCTGGTCAACTTTTAACTGGATTTAGGTTGTGGAGAAGGGACAGCTCTGGGAGGGACATTGGTAGTTTCCTTTTGGAAATGCTGCATTGTCACTCTGCATGGGACAGAGACCACTGCTTGTTTGTTTTTCCAATGCTTACTCTCTTCTTCTTCTATATTAAGAGGATCTTCATAGCTGGGCACATGCCCCAGCATCCTTAGAGGTGAGAATATCCTTGTGACCTCTGGCCAATGGCAGGTGTGCAGAGATCATGGTGCACTTCTGAGAGATGCCCTAGATAGTTGTGCTCTTTTATTCTGGAAAACTGGGAGCAAGAGAGTGGTTAAAATGATGGACCACATGTAGCTGTTCAGTGCATGACTTACCTGAGGATAATTCGTTTAACTTGCACATACTCAAGCATGCCTGTGTGCTCCCTGCAAGGCAATCAGAGCTCACTCCACAGCCTGCTAGTTTGCTTCCTCTGGGCTTAACATTTTCACGGGTCATAAGAACTTACATGCTCAGAGTAAATAAATGAGTTAGAAAATACACCAAATCAAGGCTTCCTTCTACATTATGTGAATGATTAAACTTGAGTTAATCATTTTTAACTTGAAATAAATTCTGTTAGAAGGTGTTTTTTTTAATTATAGAAGTGCCAAGTCACAACTTATTTATTTTTGTAGGTAGAGGTGCATATGAGATACTGAACAAGAATTACGTTTTTTAATTATTTTTATATGATTCTCTCAAAAGCAGATGTATTAGTGGAATTTAGATGGGTGAATCCCTGGAATGATATCTGCAATCTGATTACCAAGAAGGTATTTTCCAAAAGCAAAGATAAAGCTTTGAAAATACTTCATGCCAACAATAGTAACGCAATCAGGTGTGCAACAAGTTTAGTCTGGCAAACTGTAGCAGACAGGCACCTTTGTACTTGAGTGTGAGCATGGTCATATCATTTATGTAACTTTTTAAAAATATATATTTTTATTATTTCAGAGAGGAAGGGAGGGGAGATAGAAACATCAATGATGAAAATCATTTGATTGGCTGCCTTCTGCATGCCCCACACTGGGGATTGAGCCTATAATCCCGGGCATATGCTCTGACCTGGAATTGAATCAGGACTTGGTTCATAGGTCGACACTCAGCCACTGAACCACATCAGCTGGGTTCATTTGAGTCACTTTTACTAAAATTCTAGGAATGTGATGGTCCTTGAGTTTTCTGTTGTGCTGATTTTGCTGTACAGTTTGCTGCCTGCATCCTTACTTTTTATCTGAGAGAGTTCAGGACGTTGTTTGATTAGCGGAATGAGAATGAGTGCTGTTCTGCCAATTCCCTTTCCTCATGTATTATTCTTTCCCTGGAAAGTTGATGTCATGCAGAAATGATGGGTCCCGCTTGCCCTATCAACCACATCGGTGCCCATGGGGACAGTTAGTGTTTGAAGGCAGGCACAATATTTGACTGGTGTTACCTATGGGATTGTGTCTTTGGAGGCTCTGCTCTGGAGGCTGGCATCTAGTACTTCAGGTGTCAGGACAGATAAGCAAAGCTTTAAAGCTCACCTCCCCACTGCAGTGTCCTTGAATCACCTCACCCCTGCCCGCCAGAATTCAGCTTCACATTCCCAAAGATGTAAATGTCCACTTTGGGACTCAGTCATGTGCTTAGGAGAGAAATGTCACTGAGTTTCTTTTAGAAATTGCCTCAGTTCACCCCTTTAGAGAAAGCCTTGTGATATACTGCCTGTGATTCAAACTGTGCCCCAGAGATGCCCTAGGAGCACCTTGTCAGAGGTTTGGACAGGAAGGGTGGGAAGAGGCTGAGGTCTGCTGACAGTGGGAGCTGTGAGACTCGCCCTAAGAGCAGTTTTGCTCTGGGTTTCAAGTGTCTCAGTTCAGCATAGTTAGGGAAAAGGACCATTCTCCCTACCAAAAAAGTTTAGAAGTTTCAATTTACCATCATCCATCACTATGGCATAATTTATAATTGGACTTGATTAGCCTATTATTCTCTGATGTCACTTAACTACAGGGTCATCAAAGATGAGTGATAATTTCATTCTTTCACCTTCTATTAATGATTTACTTTCTAAAGGCATTCCTGTCATCTCATTGAGCTTATACACTGAGTAGCCAGATTATTATGATCTCTGAATGCATAATAATCTGGCCACTCAGTGTATCCTATATAATCAAAAGCTAATATGCAAATTGTCCCCTCAACCAGGAGTTTGACCAGCAGGTAGGCTGGCCAACCACCCATGTTCCCTCCCCATGGCCAGACTGGCTGGACACCACGCATGCATGAATTTATGCACTGGGCCTCTAATACACACACACACACACACACACACACACACACACACACACTCAGTAGCCATATTATTATGTGTTCAAAGATCATAATAATCTGGCCACTCAGTGTAAATCAGAGTGGAAAGAGCCAACAGTGGTTGTGAAGTCAGAAGACACACAGTGTCTACCTAGTGTCTACCATCCCTCTTTACCCTATCTGAGCCACTCCTATACCTTTTTTTTTTTCTTTTTTTTTTTTGCCAAAAATGTTTGTATTTAAATGAAACTGTATGTGATCAGGGTTTTTAAAAAGAGAAAACAATATATGCATGCAGTGAAAGGACTCAATCTTTTGTAAAAGGGAATAGTGATTAGTTGAAGTGCATATTGGTTTTAACTTGCACAAAGCACTCCAGTTTTCCTAGACTATAAAATAAACAAGCTAGCTTTCACTATGCATGCTTACATTGGCCATTAATATGGCCCACCAAACTCTTAGCCATCCTTCTTCATCCTCTTTCCACTCATGGAAGCCACTCTTCAAGAACTCAGTCTTCTCTGTTAAGATCCCAGTGGTCTCTCCTTACCCACAATCCTTCTTACAGTCTTGGCATCATGTTTGTATCTGAACACTTGGGTTCTTTCCTCTGTGTCACTAATTATTTGACTCCAAAAGAGTAAGAGTTGCCCTGACCAGTTTCTCAGTAGTTAGAGCATGAGCCTGCGGACTGGAGGGTCCTGGGTTCAATTCTGATTAAGGGCACCTACCTTGGTTGCAAGCTCAATGTCTGGCCTGGTTAGGGTGCATGTGGGAGGCAACCAATTGATGTGTCTCTCTCAGATTGATGTTTCTCTCTCTGTGTCTCTCCCCCTCCCTTTCATTCTCTCTAAGCAATCAATGAGGAAATATTCTCGGTTGAGAATTAACAACAAAAAAAGGAGAAAGCGGTAACATCTAAAAAGGGCCTCTTGTGTTTCCATAAAATGCTACGAACTTACACAGACATGGAGACCTTCAACTCACCTGGGCCAATGGATGTATTTTTTAGACAAACAAACTGGGATTCCAAGGCTGGAGTGATTTGGTGGAGGTTTTCTAGATGGTGGCAGAGAATGGACAGGAACCCACATCTCCCATTTCAGTGCTGTTTCTACCACAAAGTGCTGCTGCTCTCCATCATTCATAAATATGATGACTTAATCTTTTATAAAAGTCAAAGAAAGATAAAGCAAGCCCTTCCAAATAATAAGAGTATTCAGTGCCTTCTGACTGAGTGATAAGAAGCAAGATTTCTAAGGACTGACCGGAGAAAAACAAACAATGTTCTAACGGGAAACAACATTAGCAGTGGTCCCTAGAACTTACATTTGGGGACATGCTGGTGATGGAGGTTGGTGCCAAGGGAGATGCTTGTTCTCTGAGACCTGCAGACGTGAAGCTGGCTGCTGCAGGAGATATGAGAAGGCGCTGACATATTTTCATGTTCCTGGCAGGTATTTTCTAAGTGCAGCGTTTTCAGGTTTGATTCTGAATGGGCACCTGGTATTTTCATACTGCAGGACAGTATTGAAGGACATCATCTGTTTTCTCAGCACCACATGTAACCCAGTGGCTGCTCTGGAGCCTGGTGTCTGTCCATTCTGATAGCTACTTTCTGTTGGAAGGAGAAAGATTTATAACAATATGCCTTCTGTTCATTGCATTGGTTTGGTAACCTGATGTACCGTAATTGAATTGCATTTAAAATAAGAACTAAATAGAAATTTTGAAGAAGAAAAAAAAAAAAAGCTTGGATTCTTATGAAAGGAGCACATCACTGTCCTCCTGCCTTTTGTAAAGTGGGTTTAAATATTTATTACATGCATGGTTTATTGAAGGGATGAGATAGAATATGCATTACTGCATCTTAGTTCAAAATTTAAATAGAAGTCTTCTTTGCTTAAATTGGATTTTCCTTTCCACCAAAATAATCACAAAAATAGCATACAAATATAAAGTTATAATATATCTGACTGTTTTATATTAAAAACACTTCTGAGCTCAGTGTGTCCTGAACTTAGATCGATAGTACATTGAAAAGTACTAACTCTTTGCTCTTTTATGAGGCATAATTGAAAAGAACAAATTCTAGGAAAACTATTGCTAATGAATAATAATTACAGGTTTAATAAAGGGATGTGTTGAAATGGAACCTTCAAACCAAGGCCAAATTATTCATCAGATAACCTTTGAGTATGCCAGAATAGCCAAATTCTCTGTAATTATACAATCTTTTCTAGCAAGAGAAAGAAGTAATGGTATGCATCAATCAATCTAATGACAACTTTATTTTCCAAAAGTCCCCTTAAGGACAGCTTCCAATGAACTTGGAGAGGTAATGAGGCTAGTTCATATCTGGGATGGAAAGCACTTAGGTTTGTATATTATTTTCAGATAATTTGGCAGCTCACACAGCTAAATTAACCAAAAGCTAAAATGTTAACAGGAATATTAACCTTGTCGGATTATGAATTGAGTCAAAATTTATCATATGTGCCAACATATTGAGCTTTTCTTTCAAGGTATAACATTTTGTAAGAGAAGACAAATGTAAAAGTGTCTTGACTCACCACATTTGAGTGTAGGCTTCTATTTGAGGCTTACCCCATGGTCCAAGGCTGTGATCATCAAGCAGACACATGCTGACCTCATCACACAAATTCTGTGCATGAGCTCTATAGGAGGTCTCATAGTCCACCAGGGCACCAGAATCGCATGGTAATGGAGAACTTTGGGCTCTTATATTTCTCTGGTTGGGTGTTGGCAAAATCTTTCTTCCAGTCTAAACTCACACAGATTCATGAACACTTTTAGAAAGGAAAATCTTAGTCCAGTTTAGTTTATTCAACATGTATTTTTCAAGTTAGCTTAAAGAAAAAAAAAAAGCCAGCCATTCATCTACATTTTGGTGTAAAATACATAATTTACATTGGGTCATTAAGTGATTCTACAGCCAGGGAAAAGAATTACTATATTTGATTCTTCTTTTTTGTTCATGGAATCTGTCTTTGAAAGTTGGCATATTCTTAATAGAGAATCCAGGAGGAAGAGAGAAGAAATTTCTTTTTTAGGTTTACCCCAAGAAGACCCTAAGAGAAGGCTCCGAGTTTAGTCACTAGGTTGGGAAGAGGTTTCAGGTAGGAGAGTGAGGGAGGTAGGTCAGCTATTAAAAGGGGCTGCTGGTGGCAGCAGGGGTTCAGAACTACTGAAGACCCTTGGGAAAGTATGTAATATGCTCAGATCTCCCCAAGGATGGTGATGGATACAGAAGGTGGGGACAATTCCATTAAATTATCGATACTTTCTTATTGGTTGGGACACAGGAACCCAGATTTATAAAGGAGCAGGCTGCAAGTGACCTCTAAAGAAGGCATAGGGAATGTGGGTAGGCCACTGACAACGTTGACTATAAGAAGCATAAGTAGAAATGAATGTAAATGTTAGGAAAGTCTACTGGTTGCTTTAAATTCAACAGAAGACTGCGCTGAATTCTTCATGCACACACAGGTTATTGTCATAAAATGGCAAAGTAGAACTAAGCTGAGCATTGTGGCCTGGGCATTTTATTTTCCTTAGCCCTGGACTCATCTGTCACCCATCCAAAAGAGGACAAAATTGGTTTTAATCTAGCTAAGCTGGTTGTCAGGCATCTCTATAAACACACAGAATCCTCTGGGATTTCTAAATAGATAGACTAGGTCCAGATTCATAATCTGCTGTGTTCTACATGCTAACATTCCTTATCACTGTTTTAGAAGTTAACAGATTTATATTCAATGCCTATTTGCTTTGATAATCACAGAGATTTTATGGCATTTCAGAGCAATGGAAGAAAGATCAACACTCAGTTATGCCAGTTCATGGAGAACTGAGGTACCTCTATAGGCACGTACTCTGTCTCCTGTTGACTTTGCACCTAACTTTACCTGGAGCAGGCTGGGATGGGCTTTGATGAGAGTCATCCCATCTCCATTACGATGCACTCCTGGACCACCCTCTGTCCCTCAGGGGTAGTTCCCAACAGCCACCTTAGTGATGTGTATAGGAGATGGACCACGGGCCCTGAAAACCTGGGAGCAAAGCCCAGTTTCCCCTCAGCCCCTACTTTCTCACCACTTTGTTCATAAACACACACACACTAGAGACAGAGAGAGAGAGAGAGAGAGAGAGAGAGAGAGAGAGAGAGAGAGAGAGAGGAAGATGGAGACATAATAATATTTCATTCAAAAATATTTATCAACATGGAATACCACAATAAATATTAAATCTATAATACTGGAAGAAAATGTTTTCTACAGTAGATTAACATTTAAAATACTTTAGGATTAATATAAACTATCAAAAAAAGGTTTCCCATCTGTAATACTTTTCCTAAAATGTGTGTGTGTGTGTGTGTGTGTGTGTGTATCACATTTTTCTTGAAGAAAATGGAAAAGTACAACTCTAGCTAAATAAGTACATATTAAAATAAGTATAATATTGCACGCTACTGTGTACTGAATTTAGAAAACAAACATACAAGAAAAGCTCATAGCAGCTTTTTGCCTTCCACCAGTAGTTTTTTATAGATGACATTTTGCAGAAGCTAATATTCCTGATATTCTGTCTTTATAATAGTTCAAAATCACTAAAGGAAATTGAATGTTCATTATAGAGGAAATTAAATAGTTGAAAATATTTATCTTATTTAGGAAATGTGGAGTATTGGTTGACTTTCTAAAGTGCAATAAAGCACCTTATCTCTCATATGAGCAAGCCAGCAAAAATGAGTGTTTTCTATCAAACAAACCACTGGTTTCTGGCATTTTAAACTTATTTCTGCTTTACTACATTAAAATCAAAGTGGATAAATAATAATATCCTTGGGGAAATAACTTTGCCTCCTTTTTTTTCTCTGCACTGAAGAACACATGATTATAACGAAATAAATAAAACAACACACTCTGACCTTAAACATTTTGATTTTTTTCAACATGTAGTCCTAGAATCTGTATTTTTAACTCGTTGAAAATAGTCCACGAATTGGCTGTGCTACAACTCAGTGATGTTTTTGAATATTACTTGATGCTCCCTTAGTTATTGGAACTCTGTCTTCCTTCCGCACCTTGTTTCAGGAGCGGCTCCTGCTGTCCCTGCTGCCAGCTCACATAGCCATGGAAATGAAAGCTGAGATTATCCAGAGGCTGCAGGGCCCCAAAGCTGGCCAGATGGAAAATACAAACAACTTTCACAACCTGTACGTCAAGCGCCACACCAATGTCAGGTATACTGCTCTGTTCTTTCTCAGCAAATCCAGGGAGCCTGTTCACTGCAGTGGGGACATATTTAACTGGAAGCCCACATCTTACAATGGCATGTATCCTTTGCAATCGTTAAACCTTGGCATGTAGAGTAGTTACCCTTCGCTTACCCTTGTGCTGCCTCTTGGGGCCTTCATGTTAAGAAAATAGGATCCTCTAATTTATTGTGTTGTCCCACTTAGCCCTGATTTCTATGCTGACCATCACAAAAGGAGGATAGGTGGACAGTGGTCCTTATTCTGGGAACTCCATGATCTGAACTCATGTTCCCGGGGGGCCTAGGACACTCAGCCTTGCAGGGAGATTGGAGGATGGGTTAGTGGCTCTCAGCACAAGGACGAGTTCTCACAGTGGGTTTGGCAGACAGGTCTCAGAGAAGCCAGCACTTTCTAGAGAATCTAGATGTTCATCAGGATTGAAGGGTTTTTGGAGTGTGGTCAACCAGTGACCAACATCCTAGGAGACTGATGTACAGCATAATTATAGTCAAAGTTACTGCTTTTCAAAGTCTGGCTTAGTCATATCTCCTCGGGAGCCATTCCTGGAATCACAGTCCCTGGAATCAGATGGGATTGGGGTCAGGAAGGAGAAGCCTTCGGGGCGGCTTGTTCTCATGCATGTATTTGGTCTCATTCATTATGTTTTGATGTTAATACTTTAGCTGTTAGAGTTACCCACCACCCTGTTCAATAGTTCAATGCTAACAACTACAAAAAAAAAATTGTTGAGCATTGACTAGAATTGGGATAATTGGGGTGAGCCTGTTCTTTCCCAAGTCCAGGCTCTTTCCAATGCATGATACTGCCTTCTGGTGTGGTTGCTTCAGGTCAAGGATTTAAAAATTCATTAATAAAAAATAAATTTATTTGCAAAATAAATACATTGCTGAAACAAATCTCACTTTGACAACAGATTTTAGAAAAGGTGCATAGAGCTAGTGATATACTTAAGAAATGCCTATTGAGAAGGAGATAATAGAAAAATGGTTGCATATTAAGTAAGAACTGTGAAAGCACCTTTGGATAAATGAAGAACCGGGAATGGTTTTTTCTTTTTAAGTCCCACCATTTGGGGAGATAGTTTAAAAATTAAAGAACATTTATACATGTTTAGGAGTAAAATTATTTAAAATAGTATCTTCCAGTTTTTAAGTTTCATACATACATAACTAAAGAAAAAAGTTTGCATTATCTGGCAATGTATATTATACTAGAATTAACCTCTTCCAACCTTGACTGTCTGAGAGTCAGCAATGCCCCTCCCATTTCAGGAAATATTTTTAAGTCATAGATCAGCTCTTCAAAACGTGAAGATACATTCAACTATATCTTGGATCACAGAATATCCAGGATCACAGAATATCCATGACACAATGCAGGAACCAACAGACCTATAAAAATGACTAACGATAACCACTAACCTCAGGTTTCTCCTGCTATTAGTTACCAGTTTCTTTGTAATGAATTTCCCCGAAACAAGAATAAATATTGTCTCCCAGTTTCTATGGGTGGGAATTTGGGAACATCTAAGCCAGGCAGTCATTAGTTGTTGGTTATTTCTGTGGGACCCCACCCACTATGGGAGGGGACAGTACAGGTGTGAGCGGCAGGAGGTGAGGATCCCTGGGGCCACCTTGGAAGCTGACTGCCTCACTGGCTATGGCAAAGGGTTTGGGAAGCAGCTTCAATGCCCTTAATTTCCCTCACACATTGTCTGGAATATGTTTGCAGTATTGAATTAAATTTAAATTCATAAAATATATTTGGAATCCAAAAGTGATTTAAATACTTAAAAATGTAAAACCTTAAAAGGCATGAAATAGCAATTTTTTAAAAATTTATATGTGAAGACGTGGCTTTTTTGTCCTGCAACAGGACATGTGCAAGCAAAGAAGCAGGTAACACAGGTAATACCTGAGTGTTTGGGGTGGGGGGTCTTTTAATGAGAATTATTAGGTTTGTAGATAGTACCAAAGAGATCAATTACTTACTTTTTAGTTTTGCTTTGACTGTTCATTCAACAAAGCATTTATTCTCCATTAATAATAATTACTAGCTCTTTGTTATGCAATGATAATAACAACAACAATAATGATTATAATGATAAGGAAATGGCAAGGAGGGGGAGGAAAAGACAATTTATAGCCATAAAGGTAAGAACTACCAGCTGCTTCCTGAATCTTCCTGGTCTTCCTCCAAGTCCCTCCCACTGGTGCTGAAACATCACAAACCCATCAGATCTTTGAAAATAGACAGTCTCTTAGCCCAATGCCACCACCCACCTCTGAAATGACCTTTCTGCCTTTCAGAGCTCAGATTCTAGAGATTTTTTCCACTCTCTCTGACTAATCTTTATTTCCTCACTCACCTCAAATCAACACTTTCTGGCTTTAACATCCCCATGTCACAGAACTCATTCTTGCTAAATTCACCAACTGTCTTGTCCCAGATCTGTGTCTGACAGACTCCCACACCCTTCTCTCAATGACTGCCTTCGCCCTTGCCCTTGCACTCACAGATTTATCCCCATCCCTCATATTCCTGACATCCTATCCCCTTGGTTTTATTTCTACAGTTTCTTTGGTTGTTTTCTCTTCCCTAAATCTAACCTCTCCTGTAAAATTAGTGTCTTGCTCTTTTTTGTTCTCTCCAGCTCTCTCCCAGGATTTAATTATCATCCACATGGTGCTGAGACACAGAACTCAACCATAGTTTTCCGTATTCATCTACCTAATAATGGGCGTCTTCCTTTTGGGTGTTCTGCAAACACCATCCAACTCAATGCAATCAAAGCTGAATCAGACATCTTCCCCTGCTTTGATTTGTCCCACTGGCATTAAGGGAGGCTGCACTGTCATTCCCTAAGAGTGACTTTCCTGGACTCCTCACCATCTAATTCCCACCTCCTGCCCAACCCCCCTACCCCCCACACACACACACAAACCCACACACTATTCTTTCTTATAGCAGCCTGTTGTTTTCTTTTATAGAACTTATTATCATTGTATTTGGACATTTTTGGTATCTTTATTTGTTTAATTCATCCAACTAAACTCTGAGCTTTAGGAAGATGTACCCTGATTGCTTCATCCCTGCAGGTAGTAAGTAATCCAGAATCTTTTGTTAAGAAGACTTCCTTTTAAGAAGCTTATTATTTCAGGAAGCTTTAAATGAATAAAAACAGGATTTTAGCTTTTATTATTTTACTGTTTCTACTTTTAGGAATTCTAATAGTACAAATTTATGTAACAGATGGAAGCAAACCTATTTGATAGCAGGATTAGAACAGTGTAATGGACTGTCAGGATGACTACTAAGTAAACCAGAAGGAGAGAGGGCCTGAACCTGAAAGAGACAAGTGATCAGGAGAAATAGACTACAATAGAAAAATGCATCATGTGACTAATTTTCTCTCATTTTAATTATAAAAATTTAACATAAAAGTGTACTGGGAATGTTCAGCAAAGTGTTTATTTCCTTTCCAGGAAAATGACATTTTTCTTTTGAAAATATAAAATGAAAATAAAAGATTATATACTATTTTAATAGAGAAATCTAGCATTACCTTCTTAATGAATATAAAGTTGCAAACACTACCCCCTTTGTTCATTCCCACAGTATCCTCTATGCTGACATTGTTGGGTTCACCCGCCTGGCCAGTGACTGCTCCCCAGGAGAACTGGTCCACATGCTGAACGAACTTTTTGGGAAGTTTGATCAAATTGCAAAGGTAAGTATTAGTGATTCTCTTTCACTTTGAAGATAAATAAAAATTTAGCTTACTTTTCCTCTGGCCCCTTATCAACTTTTTACTGTTTTACAAAAGGCTTCCTTTAGGAATGTTTGTAAATGTGTTGGATTTATTTTCCATTGAGCCCTCCTGATAAGTCTCCAGCCTAACTCAAGGGTGAGAAATGTCATAGCATGTAATTAACACATTTTTATCTATTTTAAAACTTCTGCTTATATATAATTCAGCACACATATACTAAATAAATTTTGAATGATGAGATTTAATTTGCATATATCTGTGCACTGTGCTATTTTGAAGGTCCTTTTTTTAGGCTTTTGATGTCAAGGAGTTGGAAACATGGTTTCCTCTCATATATGTGTGTGTGTGTGTGTGTGTGTGTGTGTGTGTGTGTATCTATCTATATCTATATCTATATCTATATCTATATCTATATCTATATCTATGCAGCCATCGCAACCAAAACAACTGAATGGATGACCGAACAGACTGCTTGGGGTGACTAGGCCGGCGGGGGAAAGCAATTGAGGGCGACTAGGCCAGCAGGGGGGCGGGGGGGGCAGTTAGGGGCAATCAGGCAGACAGGCAAATGAGCAGTTAGGAGCCAGTGGTCCAGGATTGTGAGAGGGATGTCCAACTGCTGGTCAGACATGCCCTGAGGGGTCCCAGATTGAAGAAGGTGCAGGCTGGGCTGAGGGACACCCCTCTAGTGCACGATTTCCGTGTACCAGGCCTTTAGTCCAGTTATAACTATCATGTTGTAACTATCATGTATTCACATTATTAATAAGCATCCTAAAAGAACCCCTAAAGTAGGATGCATAACTTCTCCCTAAGCCCTTTATTTACTATTGTCTCACTTTCATTCATTGATCCTTGTACCATCAAGAAAGAAGTGAGTTCAGTAATTGCTATTTATTTGTTCATTTATAAGAAATTTTATAGAGAGGAAATGATGACAAGTGATCTAAAACCACATTAAACCTTATTTATTGGAGCTGTTAGGGTTTGTGGTGGGCCTATTGATAAAACATTTTATCTCTCTTACCCTTTCTCTGAAATTGATAACAATAATAATAATAAAATATAGAAAACATAGCTGAAGGCATCACACATTTTTATTTCAAAATATATTATGAAGCTACCATAATCAAAACAGTGTGATACTGGCATAAAAATACACTTATAGGCCAATAAAATAGAATAGAGAGCCCAGAAATAAACCCATGCATATATGGCCAACTGATCTTTGATAAGTGTGTCAAGAATTCACTATGCTTAATATTGCAGATTTCTGTATTCTAGATTCAAAATATCTATATAGGAAATATGATAGGGAATCCTTCTCAAAAAATATTTGTTTGCCTTTTTATTATTTATTAGATGCCCAAGTAGCACATATGATCTAATTAGCATATTACGTTTTTATTATTATAGATGATACTGATATCAGGAATTGCTAGCAAGCCATCTAAAGTGCTGTAGATAAGCTTGAAAGTACACCCACTCTCCATCAGACAGGGAAAGAATTATGCAAAATCTCTATAAATCTACAGTATGCTTTAGAACAAAAATATTATATTCATTTTATTATTTCAAATGTGTTCAATTTATACATAAGCCTGAGTTTGTGTTAGGAAGGAAAAGAAAATCTGTGTTTGGTTTTGGTTTTAGATTTTTTTATTTTAGTGAAAAGTCTATAATATAGATGCAAAGATTAGGAATAAGTGTAAGATTGATGCATATGAATGAAGTTGATCTCCATATTATAAAAACAACCCAGACAAGAAAAATGATGAGTTAGTCTGACTTTATAGTTAATTGATTGAATCTGTCAGAATTGTTTTGTTTTTTATTGGTTGATTTTAGAGAGAAAGAAAAGAGTTGGGAAAGAGAGGGATTTGTTATCTACTTATTTATGCATTCCTTGGTTGATTCTTGTATATGCTCTGACCCGGGATCTAACCTGCATCCTGCATATTGGGCTGGGACAATGCTCTAAACAACTGAGTTACCCAGAGAGGGCAGAATTGTTTTAAATTACTTTACAGTAATGGATGGTGCTTTATTATATGATGGAAATGTGTATCAGAAGCTACATGTCTGTAGGTAAGAACCTTTCATATAAACAAAGACTGTGAGCATAGTAGGGAATGACATAGATTCTAATTCCATTGACATTCTGTCATTGTTTTCTGCCCTGCATAGAATGTTTCATTTCAGCATCAATGTTTGGGGATGTTTACACGAAGGAGAATGATCCTATCTGTATATTCCTTTGCTTGTATTAACAAGAAATAATTCCAGAACATTCTCTGTTTCCCCTTTCATTCCCTTTCCCTTCTCCCCTTATTTTGGCAAATGGGCATGTGAGTGATGGTGGCTCATTCTTGATGGGTAGTGAAAAGAAACCCAACTTGTTCTCATTTCTCTCCCCATGATTCCTACTCACTCTGTCAGTAGGATTAGCTCTTGATGGTATTCTGCAAATTTAAATTCTTATATAAGTGCTTTAATGCAACTGAAATTCTGTGATTTTTTTTTTTTCTTCCAGGAAAATGAATGTATGAGAATAAAAATTTTAGGAGACTGCTACTACTGTGTGTCTGGACTCCCAATATCTCTCCCCAACCATGCCAAAAATTGTGTGAAAATGGGACTGGATATGTGTGAAGCCATAAAGTAAGTGCAATGCTTTAGTAAGATCTTCTTTAACAGCCGAAACCCGGTTTGGCTCAGTGGATAGAGCATCAGCCTGCGAACTGAAAGGTCCCAGGTTTGATTCTGGTCAAGGGCATGTATCTTGGTTGCGGGCACATCCCCAGTAGAAGATGTATAAGAGGCAGGTGAACGATGATTCTCTCTCATCGATGTTTCTAACTCTCTATCCCTCTCTCTTCCTCTCTGTAAAAAATCAATAAAAAATATATTTTTTTAAATCTTCTTTAACAGTTTAATAATTTTAGTTGCAGTTCTCAGATGCCACTACTTGTATTTACTAGTCTATTAGCATTAAATGCATTATTGTACATTTAAGTGTAAATGTGCAGAGACCCATTTACTGATATGTGAGTAACTTGATCCAAAGTATGACTTCTCTAAGTGTTTTCTATTATTATTATTAGCTTTAGATTTTTTTTGCTAAACTGAGTTAGGAAGCTATGAAAAAGAACATTGTTGGTTTTTTTCAAAAGTGATTTTTAAAAATTTAAGTATCTTCTCTGATCTTTGGGAAACTGTATTCTTAGGATCCCTCATGATTTCTGACAGATAATACGGCTACCCACAAATTGTAAGAAAGAAAGTAATTTATCACCAAGCAGCAATTAATATACAAACACAGCCCAAAATTACTTCAGCTAGGCAACATTCTCAGCTTTGAGTAGTTTCAGTTATAGGTCACCTGTTTGGCTCCTAGACAGCTCACAAAATGATCCTTAATGGGTTGTTTTATTACACACCCAATAAAAGGCATCTCAGCCAAATTCAGGAATTCTCCCATATTCTCTCTCACATGCAAGGGCAAGCATTTCATTCCCATTTCTTAAAGCACAAGGTAAGGATGGATAAAGGCATTTTAATTTTTTTAAGATGGTGAGGAGAAAGCACACACTTAGCATTGGAATTTTGCCAGATCATCTCAGGTTTTGTCACAGGAACCAGAAACATGGGTCCGTGAATATTTGCCTGTGTTTTCCCCTCCATATGTGGACTCCAGACTTAACCTAATCAGTGCCTCGACCCCTATTTGCCGAGGCCCCATGGCGGAAGCACTTTAGCTGAAGTTTTGGAATGTTCTCAAAGCTTAGAAAGGGGTGTGTTTTGTTTTTTTCTGTCATGAGAATGCAAACTGTTCTTAATCAAGGAAGTGATATTCAGGATCCTGATGTTGTAAGTCATTAAGGTTCCTCTTAAACTAGAAAATGTGTCTACTGCTGTTGCAAGTTTTAAGCAATTGCTTCAGCATTTTTCTAGAGATGACATAGATTGCATCTGCATGCATTAAAACACTTAGTCAGTGAATTCATTTGAACCTTTGACCCACTCATTTTTCTACAAAAGATGCATATGACTTGGAGACTATTTTAAAGAATCAAATCATTAACCAGTCAATTCTGTCACAATGGCATTGTAGAGTGCCTTCTTTTCCCTTTTTATGCCCTCCTGGCTCTCTGCTGACCATGTTTCAGTACAGAAATGCCATATGGTTGGACCTGTTCTCTCTCCATGAGGTAAAATCTTAAGAACAATTATTGGTTTTACAACAATTTATTTACCTCCCAAAAATGAAACAAAGTAAATTCTTCTAAGATGATCCAGGTCAATAAACTTGTATCTTGTTTTAAGTGTCTACATTGCCCCAAGCCCTGAACCCACTGATGGGTATACAAACCATTTGGGCAAGGTCTGTGTCTTCCTGGAGCTGACATTCTGAGAGCAGATGTGAACCCAAATGGGAGTGTTAGCTCTGGGAGGTTGGAGGACCTAGGAGGGTTCCTATATCAACCAGAAAGCCTTCCGGGGTGAGGAGAAGGTCATGCCTAAAACACAGATGGAAGAACAATGCAAACTGGTCCTGTGACATCCACACCCTGTCAGAGAAAGGAGCCTAGGGGAGTGGGGAGCAGAGAGAGGAACCATCCTGAGCAAAAGGCGAGGATCATACAAGGCCTGGGCTGCCATAGCACTCATTGCTGATGGAGGGCAGAGGGTTGGGGGCAGACCTTCTACATTATGTAAATGTTCTGGCTCCTCCTGAGGGTGGGAATGAAGGGTTTGGATGGCCTGCATTGTTTGTTGTCTTTGGGGGTGTGTGGGAAGGGACCATAAAAGGAAGAAAGAGTAAGAGGAAGGGCAGGGAAAGAAAGGAAGAGAAGGGATAGGAAGGGAATAACTTTCAAAAAAATTTTTTTTTTTTTTTTGCAGAAAGCCATTTATTTTTACATTGTAAGTTTGTTTGTTTAAATCATTTTTAGCATACTCAAATGATGTCTTTTTACCATTTAAGCATGACATCTATGCCTATGTCATTTGAGACCTTTAAGTTTCATTTACTGCAGCCACTCCTGGTAACCCTTCCTCTTTGCTGTGTTGCAACCAACATCATTGTTTCCTTTCCCATAGCCTCTGGGGGTGATTCTCTCTGGGTAACTAGGGATACCTTCCTGTAATGCTTCTTTTACAGTCATGTTAATTGACAAATGTATTGGTACTTAGCAGGCAGAAATAAATAAGCATTGCCAAGCATTGTCATTTTCCCTTAAAGGAAATTTTTCATTTGCTCTATTAATGAGTGTGTCCTAAGGTATTTTTCATTTGCCTCTGTTAATAAGACAGTGTCCTAAGGTATTTTTAAAGCTGTTAGAAGGAAAGGGTTGAGGGGATTAGATAAAAGCCTCATTAACATAGGCAACAGTGTGATTACCGCAAGGCAAGTGGGGGTGGGGATAGAAGAGGGTGAAGAGGAGTAATCAGAAAGAAAAACAATTTTTGTGGCTCAAGGCAGTCATCTGCTACAGAAGAATTCGTGATCATATTTCCAACAGTCTGAGAAATTCTGAATAATCACATGCCCTGAAAATTGGCCAAGAGTTAAATGGAGAAGCTGTTCCTGTATGGTGATGTAAGTTTCCTTCTCTTTAGGAAAGTGAGAGATGCTACTGGCGTTGATATCAACATGCGTGTGGGAGTGCACTCCGGGAATGTCCTCTGCGGAGTGATTGGCCTGCAGAAGTGGCAGTACGATGTGTGGTCACATGACGTTACCTTGGCCAATCACATGGAAGCTGGAGGGGTCCCAGGGTAAGGCCTGACATTGGATTTCTCTCTTTAAGTTGGCTGCATGGTTAGAAATGATAGGTCAGAAGGTTAATAACTTCTCAGTCTTGGATGATTTCTATGGTATTTATGTCCTACAGCCTCTTACATTAATAAGATAAACATGACCTGTCAAGTCCCAATCCCACCACCCCCATGACCCCTGGTTAAAGACTGTGGATATCAGATTCTAAATTACAGACTTTTACTTACTTGCAAAAGTATGCATAGGGGCATAAGTTGAAGATGTTTTATACTGCCCTGCAGATATGGCATTTCTCTATTATTAGTGACCTCTGAAACCAGTACTATTAAAATGAGAAAACTGTGGCATCCGTCTCTGGTTAGAGCCTCTTTCAGTCAAGAGGTTTTCAATGCAAGGGCATTAACTTAGAGCAGTGGTCAGCAAACTCATTAGTCAACAGAACCAAATATCAACAGTACGACGATAGAAATTTCTCTTGAGAGCCAAATTTTTTAAACTTAAACTTCTAACGCCACTTCTTCAAAATAGATTTGCCCAGGCTGTGGTATTTTGTGGAAGAACCACACTCAAGGGGCCAAAGAGCCCCATGTGGCTCGCAAGTTGCAGTTTGCTGACCACTGATTTAGAGAAGCATGAGAGCAAACTTTGAGAAAGAAAACTCCTCTTTGTATACAGATCAGCATGCTTTTTAAAATGCCTCTGACCGGCATTTCAAAAAATATCCTTATATACTAAAATTCTTTATGCTCAAGCTTTCTTTGCTGTTCTTCACCACACCCACCAGACAAATTTCTGTGAGTGCAGAGACCTCCAAGGAGGAGGAGATCCTGACCTCCAGAAGCATCTTTCTAAAGCCCTGGTTAATAGACTGTCAACCTTATCAGAGTCCATTTTACCAAGAACTTACAGCCTTCCTTTCATTTCTGAAGTCACAGAAATAATCTCCCTCCGTAGATAGCCTTATCTATCTTGATTGTGGTTTTAAATGGAATTTCAGACGTGTCCATATTTCTTCTGTCACCCTGGAGCATCTGAATGGAGCTTACAAAGTGGAGGAAGGAGATGGTGACATCAGGGACCCGTATTTAAAGCAGCACCTGGTGAAAACCTACTTTGTAATCAACCCCAAGGTCAGTGTTGCAAAGAGTCTATACTGTAATTGGCCTATGACTTCTGTGATTAGAAGGCAGAGAAGCAAATTACTTGTATAAGTGTTTTCAGTTAAGTAAGCCTTCGCCTCTAAAATTACTTTAATGCATATGGCATTTTAATTATGGAATGTCTTTTAAATAATGCATTTAAATTTACTTATTAAAGAAACAATTGAAATAATTGCTCTCTATGACAGGGTTGTATTGTTAGTTAATGTATATGATAATTTGTGGTGCTTCTGAGAGCAGCCTGACAGATGGGAAATTAAAGAGAAATATTTTGCTTAGGCTTTCAGATGATAAAAAATCTAATGAGATGAAATAAGATAAACATATAAGAAAAGGGAAAAGAAGGAATTTCTAAAATATTAATAAAGTATCACATATACGTTTGTGTGAGGATAGGTGTATACAGACATGGTTAACTTCCATACAGTAACACCCTCTGTTACTGGAAGAACTTCACACCCATCCAGAAGGCTGGGACCCGACTCCTCCTCTATTCACACCACATGTCCTCCAGAATGAGGGCCTTAGAGCCCTCGTGTCCTTTAGCCTCTCACCTCCTGCCAAATGGGTGTTATTGCTATTTGAGATTCAGATTCCAAAACTCTGAGTGGTGATGTAACTTACCCTAAATCACCAGCTTTACATGGTGCAAATATAAGCAAGAAACACTCCTAAACTGTCAAAACCAGTATCACAAAGTCAACAGGATCAAGTGTGTGGATGTGTGACTATCTACTCACAGTGGCCTCCTTCAAATCCTCGGCTTGCCTTTGGTGGCAAACTTTAGTTCACTGTGACAAGCAGGAAAAACTGAGATGAGGGGGGAACCATAAGGAAAAGGCAAAAAAACAGAACATGAAAACATTGTGTTCAGTAAAAGAACACCAAATCATGGATAGGTAAGACCATCTTAGCATTAGAAAATAGCTCTAATCTCTATTCCCATCACTTTAGTGAAACTCACTGTCAAGAAAAAGTTGGAACAGATCAACATATCTGTTTAAAATTTTACCTTATAAAAATGTTTATTAAAAATGGCTATTTTTCCTAAGTTTAAATTACAGGTAACTTCCTGCCTGTGGGGGTAGAGTGGGGGGGGGGGGGGATGACTCAGCACAAACAGCTTATAACACTGCATGTCTGTAGCACTGAAGGAGTGAGGGCAGAAGCCGTAGAGGTGAAGGGGTGATGTTAGAGGAAGATGCTTAATCAAGGGACACTTCTTGATGGGATGGAGCAGGAAGGAGAGGCTGTACAGCTTTCCCAAGCCAAGTGTAATGATTGATTTCCCTACTCCAAGGGAGAACGAAGGAGTCCCCAGCACCTCTTCAGAACTCGTCACACCCTCGATGGGGCCAAGATGAGGGCCTCTGTGCGCATGACCCGGTACCTGGAGTCCTGGGGGGCAGCCAAGCCCTTTGCACACCTGCATCACAGAGACAGCATGACCACGGAGAACGGCAAGATCAGCACCACGGTATGTCCCCCACGTTCCAAAACATTCTAACACTGAGTGAAGGCTTGTCCTCCAACCAAAAGGCATCGCCTGCCCAAATAACTTCAAATGAAGTGAGTTTACCATCTCTGACTTCTCGGAGGCCCCTTAAAAATAGCTATTAAGATATGAATGAGTGCCAACCCCCCATTGCTAGGGGTTTTAACCCAGAGTGATTTTGCATTGTAACTTCATAACCCTAAGACTGTATTCTTGACAACTGACTGTAACAACTGAATACAGTTTAACTCTTTTGAAAATCCAGGTTTGTGTTTTGTGTTTTGGTTTTTCCATCATTAAGTAAAAACCTGAGCATCTTAATAAAAGAACAAGTGGAGGCATAATGTCCTTGAAGTTTGAGCAGCATTATTAAGACAGTCTCTTTATCACCCAAACATTCAGGCTGCGGCAGCAGCAGTGTACATTCTATTGTTGTAGTTCCTTGTTTATATATCTCCAACTTCCATTAGAGAATAAAGTCTCAAGGTTCTTTACAACAGGGACATTTTCAATAAGATGGCTGCAATGCAGATAGAAAATAGAAAGAACCATAGAGGAGAGAGAAATAAATATAATTAAGCACTTAGAATAATCCCAATGGTATCTTTAGATTTTAATATGACTCTGAGTAAAATTAACTCTATTCACAATGGAGTTGAGGTAAAGAAAGTAAATGGAATGTTACGTAATTCCTATTAGCTCCTGAGAAGAAGCATATCAGGTTGTCAGGTAAAAGTAGGCATTTCCAGTCTTCTGTGTCCCACACCTCCCAGCATGTCACAATGACACACCTAAGCCCTACAGGTAGGGCTCAGCATTCTTGTTTGACTTAGTTATGTTTCTCCTCTCAACTTCCCTTGTTCTTTTTCAAACTAAAAAATAAATGTGGCTTGACAGAAGACTATCACCATCAGACCATCAGGAAAGTAGACCACCAGGACGAGTCCTAGAGTAATTTGTGTTCTATTGGGAAGAGAGAGAATAGAAGTAGGAAACAAAGGAACATGATCATCTTAGGAGCTGCAGAAGGCCATGATAAAGATAAAATGGAGTGATGTTCATGGGAGTGCATGGGTAATTACTCTCGGTAGGACAGCTGGGGACATCTCAGAAAAGGATAAGAGGAAATTGGAAAAGGATGTGGCAGAACAATAAATTCAGTGGTTCTAAGATGGAAATGAATGTGGTCAGAGAGGATCCTGTGTGGCTTTAGTGTCATCAACAATGAGCAAACAATCAGGCTGAGAATGCAATAAGGTAATTGTGTTTAATTCACTCTACTAGTAAGTATACTGGGACGTCACTAGAGGATCTTAAGTGAGGAACGGGCATGGTACATATAATGTGATTTGCAATAATGGTGCAAATGCACAGGGGACCAAGTGAGAATGATGTTCACTTATGCTAAGATTTTAGTAATGTATACAGTGAGAAGCAAATTCAGGGTCTAATTTGAATGTAGAGCAAATCAGACTGTGGTAGAGTGGATAGGTGTGAAAATGAGGATCAAAGATGAATTCACACTTCTTTTAGTGGCACAGCTGGAAGAATTATGATGACCTTAACTGCAACGACAAATGCTATAGGGAAATCAAGAGATTTAAAATAGAAAAATCAAGATTTTGCTAATGGACATCTTCAAATCAGTATGCCTTTTAGAATCTAAGTGCAGCTAGGAAATTGGCAGATGGATGTGCAAGTTGAGAATTTAGGCAGGAGACCCAAGTTGGAGATGAGAATGTGAGAAGGATCAGGTTTTAGATGATATTTGAAGCCATGGAGCTGGATGGAATTATCAAGAAGAGAAGAGGTCAAAAGAGGAGGGCCTGGAGCAACTGGGTCCTTTAGCATTCAGAGCTGTTAAAGGAAAAGCATCCTAAGATGCTAGTATCAAGTTGTCAGTGAAAGTTGATGCTTTTATCACTCTTATGAAAAATAGTAATTTGGATAATTTTGCCTCAATGTTACATTTATTATTAATACTAATGGCTAATAAGCATATTTCTCATTGTGTTTGTTGTTCATCAGAAGTTGGTTGGTTGGTTTTCAAGAAATAAGAACCATGTATAAATATTAAAACATGATTTCCTGTGCTGTTTCTTATGTATACCTGTGAAAACGTTATTTTCCAGGTGTTATTGATATTGTTGTGGTTATTTATTTCTCATCAGTCTTATTGTCCCAGGACTTAACAGTGCCTGTCTCCCTCATTATCTCTTCATGGGACCACAGGAAATATTTTACCTGACTTTAATCTGTTATGTTAGTGAAGATGCCTCCTTTAAAGGAGTGTTGCAAGGTCTAGTGCTTTAAGCTTCCAGAAGTTTATGAAATCAGAGGACCTCTTGAACAAAATCAATTTTCTTAACTGGCTGGTTTCACTAGTCACAGGTACAGAACCTAGGGGCTGCTTTAGCAGCAAGATAGGATATCTTAAGACAATTCCAAGGCTTTGTTTAACACTTGAAGCCCATTTGATGTTTTCTTAGCTATGACCCTCACTCACTTTCAGAAATTATTAATAGTCATTCTTATTAATACATCCCAAGATTTTATTCAGAAATTATTAATAATCATTCTCATTAAGACATCCCAAGATTGAACAGTTGTCATTGCCAGAAGTTATTTCTTTTATCCAATCTCTTATGAAAAGCTCCATAACATTTGAGGTGTTATGGTTCAACATTGATAGAGCTGGTATATAATGTATTATTTTACTTTATGTAAGAAAAAATAGAGTTTTGTTTTGTTCTTAATGTTTTACCTTTTCCTAAGTAAATGTATTCCCTTAACACATTTCTTACCCTAACCTTGGAGATAAAGCAGCAAAGAGGAGTTTTTTTAGAATCATTTTGATTTGATTTTAATTTCCACTGTAACTGTATAAAGGTGAATCTTGTGGGGGTTTTTTAAGTCTACTATTGAACATTAACAGTGGGTGTACCATTGATATACCCTGACTGGTGTCTTCCTCTCATTCTGTTTTCAGGAACAAGAAGCACTCATATGTCAAATCTTTATTTTTTGATTACAGTTTATATTCAATAATTACATTTAATACTCTGTATTAGTTTCAGGTATACAGTATAGAGGTTAGGCAATCATATATTTTACAAAGTAGTTCCCCTAATACACATTCTTAACCAATGGCACTACTTATTAATAGAGTTTAATGATAAGGGTTGACTATAGACTTTCTGGTTATGTTTATGTTTTTTTAAAGCACATTTAAATATTTTTCTGATGTCAAACTACAATTTCAAATGATTGTAAGCTGTTTACATTACTCTAATAATGATTTTTCTGTAGGCAATTGTTTGAAATCATATCTTTGACTATTAGGATGTAAATGTTAAAAATCCTGACAACCAGTCTGATACTTTTGGCGACCACAGTTTATAGATGACACCAATATTTTAAATATAAACTGAGTTTTAGTCTTATTTTACATTTATAGTTAAGTCTTTGCTCCACGTGGGTAATTATATGTTACCTAACTAGAATTTCTCATGATAAAAGAAGAAATGTGTTTACATAGTTATCATTGCAATGCTATTTTAAAAGTATATTTTTGGCAACTAATATCCTTTTTTTGTAGGATGTACCAATGGGCCAACATAATTTTCAAAATCGCACCTTAAGGTATGGTATATGATCCATTTTCTAACTGTTAAAAGCTCACTTTTTTATTTATTACTGAAAGTAATTATCATCAATTATAGTAATTCTGAAGGCTACTTCTTCTAAAAGAGCAGCTACTTGTGAAGAGCCCTATTAAATTGCTCTCAAGCTTCTAAAAATAGGATTATTAGTATCGTGTTATTAGGATTAAGAGAGGAAAAAAGAAAACACCACCTGGTAATCATTATAGAGCTTGAAATTATTTTCCTAAAATGATTTTCCTATTATTAATATATAGCAAAAAAAAAATGAAATTTCTTAAAATGAGTATGGTCCTTACAATTACATTTTTCTGTTTTGAATCTTAGAGATAAAAGTAAGATAGACCTAGCCTTTCTATGGTAAAAAGTAGCGCTGCTCAACCTCTCTAAAAAGAAGAAGAAAACAAAAAAACTTCCCACACATGTCTCAGGGCCCCTGTCACCATCCATGATAGAATTACAGGCACTAATGTCTTTTATTTCCATGTTCCTCTCGCTTTGGGGGTCAGAGTTATCCTTTGGTATTGGTTTGGGAATGAAGTAAGTAAGATAATTCATGAAAGGCCCAAAACTCAAGCCAGTCTTTCTTTCCCCACAAGGGAGTGGGTTTATTCTTATAGAAAACACATTGTATCCAAGTAAAAAGGAAGCACAATTAAGTAGATCATTCCCTGCAAAGCATGGCAAGGGGTGCACATCACCCCAGAATCCCTCTCGGTGACTTTGTTGTAAGGAGCTCTACTTTATATTTTGTGAAAAATCTCAAGCCACATGCAGCTCTGCGGCCCCTTGAGTGTGGCTCTTCCACAAAATACCAGAGCCTGGGCGAGTCTATTTTGAAGAAGTGGCGTTAGAAGAAGTTTACATTTAAAAAAATTTTCTCTCAAAAGAAATTTCAATCGTACTGTTGATATTTGGCTCTGTTGACTAATGAGTTTGCCAACCACTGCCCTAGCAGAAGTCACCAAATTACAGGAGCAAGAAAATCGTCTGTAGGTCAATTATTTTTGTCCAGATAATTAGTGAATACAATGGTGCAAAATCACATGCATTTATTGGCTACTGCATGTGCCATGCTTACTGCATTGATCCCCGTGCAGGCTTTCCCCAAGCTAATCCCAAAACAGATTCATGAAGACAATGCCATTGTTAGCCCTGGACATATCATTGAAGGATTTTGTTTTTCTGTGAATTCAAGGACCTACAACTGTTTCTTCTTAGACTTAGAGATATTTTGAGAAAAAGAAAGCCACCAAACTGAAGTAATAGAACTCAAGTCCAGTCAAGGGCTGATTAAAAACAAAACGAAAGGTCTAAAGTAAAGATAGCTCCTCCCTGTAAAAGAGAATTAGCCAGAGTAGATGATTGCTAAAGTTCCTGGCTTTAAAAAAAAAAAAAGATGATTTGTCTTTTTCAAGCAGCTTGGAATATGGCATGTCAATACCTCTTGGCTCTGTATCTGCATCTGGATCACTTAATATTATTCTGGTTTTGAACCAAGATTGCCCTTGGCCTGTTTGTTTGTTTGTTTGTTTATTTTTACAGAGAGGAAGGGAGAGAGATAGAGAGCTAGAAACATCAATGAGAAAGAAACATCAACCAGCTGCGTCTTGCACACCCCCTACTGGGGATGTGCCCGTAACCAAGGTGTACATGCCCTTGACCGGAATCGAACCCGGGACCTTTCAGTCCGCAGACCGACGCTCTACCACTGAGCCAAACCGGTTTTGGCGCCCTTGGCCTGTTTAAAGAAGACAAGTCAAATCCACAGATGCTGATGGAATTGCAATGCCCATCATCTTATTAATGATGCTTCTATGAGATTAATTATAGATAACTGTGACATTGCATATTGATTGGCTCTTATTGTCTATACCTTCGGCAGTTCTGAACTCAGAAAAGTGTGAGTCTTATCCCAGAATAGAAAGTCTATTCGATTGGTAATTTAACCAATCAGAACACAGACAAGCCATGTGCTCATTGCACATCCCACTCAGGGACCTGTCACACCTAGCCTTAGGCACAGGCTAGTGCAGGCCAGTTGGCGAGGGCCAGCCTGTGTTTTCACTCTTAGCAGGTGCTTAACTTTTAAAAACATTTATTATTTTGGTTTTCTCATGCTAATTGTCAAATTAACCTTGTGAAACTCATTATGATTTTGGCATAATTTATTTACAAAACACATTACAGCTGATGGTTATTTGCTTCCACCACCAAGTGAGTGGTCTGCAAATATAAGTGGGGTTTTCTGTGAGTTGTGCTTTCAAATACTGAGGAACATTTAAATACATACAATTAAGCTTTGATATGCCTAAAAAAGGATGGTAGTTCTACAAATTCTTGAAAACAGACCAGTGAAAACATTAACAAGGAGTAACTATTTTGTCAACTAAACCGAATTTTTGCAGGGGAATTTCCAAAGCCAGTGTGTTCTGTCATAAACTAAAGTTTATAAAGGCAACCAGTCAAGGGCTAATGTGCCTTATGGGACAAAAAGTTCTTTCTTCTCCTACACCAAGCACCTATCCTTCAGTGTTGCTTTTGATTACCAAGAAAAATTTCACTCTAAGTGAAGAAGGCCACATTTTACTGCACCAAAAACTCTAGTCAACTCTGTTGATTCATAGAGTGGCTGCTGTTAATAAAGAAAAGGCTGTTCATGGGTTCATTCTTTTTACTTGTTTAACAGAATTAAACAGAGGTTTTGGCATTATAGAAAAATTGGGTTAATGTTAGTAATAAGATTTCTTACCCATTACATTTCCTTTTTCATTGTAGAACCAAGTCACAAAAGAAACGATTTGAAGAAGAATTGAATGAAAGGATGATTCAAGCAATTGATGGGATTAATGCACAAAAGTGAGTTCTTCTTAATCTTAAATTAGCATTCATCTCTGATAATTTCAGAGACGATATTTCAAATCCTATTATTTGAAAAGGTTGTTATTTTCTACCTAATAAACACACTCCAAGTAAATTACTAATAAAAAGCATGAGTTGTAAATATGGAGAGAAAAATCATAGCAAAATGTGTTCAAGAGGTCATATGAAAGATCAATAGGAATTCCATGTGGGAAAAACTTTGTTATAGTAAGTTATAGTAAGTAGCACTATCCGTTCAGAATGCATTTATTCCCATTCAAACCCAGAGAATATTGACCTACCCAGGTTCCAAATTGTGGAAGAGTGTTATGCTTTAGAATCTGAATTTATGAGGGCAATGGGAAGAAGACTAGGTTTTTCTGGGAAGGGGACACAATATTGTTCAGTCTATGAAGTCTATAAATTCTGTGAATGTCTATGCAGTCTATGAATTGCTGTTGTAGTTTTAAATGGTCCAAGAAATGCCTTAAAAATTAAAGGAAGTAATGGCATTCATGGCCTGGACAGAACAGTCACATCCATCAGCCTCTGAAACCACACCAGGTGCATGTGCCTTCAATAAATGTTTGTTGAATTAAGTTGTAGTGTAAACACCAGGAGGTCCAAATGAAAAGCTCCATAAAAAAATTTCCATCTTTTTTTTAATCTAATTTTTTATCATGACAGTTAACTCTTGAAAAATGGAAATGATTTTCACCTAGAACTCTGCCTACAAAACTAAATTGCACATCTTTGCAAACTGTGTGTTTCTTCTACATTGTTCATTTTAAGTATTTGTTTTAAAATATTTATAGGGTTTATGAGAAAATTACATGACTGTGTGTGTGTGTGTGTGTGTGCGTGTGTGTGTGTGTGTGTGTGTGTGTGTGTGTGTGTGTGTAATTGAATATATACACAATAAAGTATCCTGGTCAGGCTACAGGTGTAATTCAGATATACTGGCACATTGAATTAACACCTGCCTAGAGATCTTTTGTGTGCTCTAAATGCAACATGTGGCTTGAAATAAGTCATTTTCTCAAGTATCAGTCCAGTGTTCATGGCTTACAAAACTTAGTTTTAGGTGCTAGGGACACCAGGAAACTGAAACCTGGTCTTGAGCACTTCCTGCTACTTGCAGGACACAGACAGATAGGAAACTGAAACCTGGACTGGAATTAGGGGGCCTTGCAACTTAATGACGAGCTGGTTTTATTTCCCCTTTATAAATTTCACTCATTTTATTCCCAAACTTATATAATTCAGGAACATTTTTAAATTAGATCTTCCTTTCTCAATAATAATAATAATAATAAAAACTTATAATAAGTTACCTGTATACATAATTTATAGTTTCATAACTACACAGTTCTGGAAATGAATATAGTAAAAATGTATCTTAAATTTTATTTTCTGTCCTTTTTTTATATTAACCAACCTTTGATTCCTCTAATTAGTCTCATAAAAGAGGACAATTACATAGTTCTGCAGCTAATGTAATAATAACTGCCAAAAATATCTATTTCCCTGAATTTGAAGATTATACCCTTGAATCAAAAAATATTATTGCCTTTTCAGCATGGCTCACTGGTTGAGCAACAACCAATGGACCAGGAGGTCACAGTTTGATTCTCCATTGGGGCATGTGCCGGGTTGTGAACCGGATCCCCAGTGGGGGGTATGCAGGAAGCAGTCAATCGATGATTCTCTCTCATCATTGCTGTTTCTATCTCTCCCTCCCTCTCTCTCTTCATCTCTGAAACCAATAGAAATATATTTTTTAAAGTATTGTTATATATAGTTCTCAGTTTTAATGGTGATTGTTCTGGGCTACATTACTGACTTCTGTGCCCCAACTGAAAGTGCATGGCTTGTCATTGAGTCTTGTGGGACATTCACACTCATCATGGTCAGCACCATGAGAGTCTTCCTAACTCTCCAGGGGTTCTGGGCACAGCGTATCCACATAGACCTGGAGGTGTCCCTCCTCAGATGTGCTGGTCTCCTGGAGTAACCTATTAACCCAAATCTGAGACCTCTTGTACATTTAGGGGCTCTAATCTGAAATCAGTAAGTGGCTGGTTACCGGATAAAGTGTAACAGTTCACCTGGCCTTTTCTCCTGGATCATTAAAGGCCTTCATCCTTTATTTCCTGAATACATCGCAGAGTCCAAATCCATAGACAGATGTGCAGTGGATTGGAAAGTTTTATATTAATAAATTCATGTGAATTGGTTTTTGTTTGAACAGATGTAATGTTTTTGGAATTTTATGTAAAATATCATTTTATCTCTAATATTTACCTATCTGTATATGTTCTCTCTCCCTATATAGATATAAGCAAGGTGATATATACTTGTAGAAATATACACATATATGCCTATTCATTATAATTCAGATTATTACATTTGTTATTATAAACATATTTAAGAGAAGTTAGGAAAATAGAAATATAAATTCATCAGTTAATGACTCAAACCAGTTGGTCATTGTTGGTGTTTATTTTTAGATATTTTTATTGATGCACACATTGCAATTTTTTTCTTACTTAACTTTGTTTCAGAAAGTGTATGTTAATTTTATGGCCAAATGTATGATTATATTAGGCACTGTGTACCCGCCTTGCTTGGTCATATATCTGGTGTCTCCGCTTAGCTTATATAAAGCATTCCAGTGAAAAGTTCTGTCATTAAGCTCTTTCTCTATTTCAACTACTTTCTTAAGATAGAGTTTTGTGAGTCAATCAGTGAGTAAGCGTGCATACTTCCATATAATTTTTATTTTTTTAACATTTGATACCTATGTATATATTCACATATGTGTTTATGTTAACATAATATTAGTGATCTGAACTGCTTGATTCTTATATTAATATTTTCCACTGATACTTTTGAAAAACATGTTCAAATACTATTTTTACTTTATAGAAATAAAAAAATAACAATGATTTTACTTATATGTGAATTTGAAAAACAAAATAAATGAACAAGTAGAACAGAAACAGACTCATAGATACAGAGAACACTTTGATGGTTTCCAAATGAAAGAGGGTTTGAAGGATGGGTGAAAAAGATGTAGGGATTAAGAAGTGCAGATTGGTAGTTACAATAGTCAAGGGGATGTGAAGTACATCATAGAGAATATAATCAATAATACTTCAATAACTATGTATAGTGTCAGATAGATACTAGATGTATCATAGGGACCACTTCATAAGTTATATAAATGTTGAATCAATAGTTGCACACCTGAAACTAATACAATATTGTATGTCAACTGTAATTGTATGTATTTAATTGAAAAAAATTATTATAAAAAAAACAAAACATAACAATGAAAGTATTTTCAGTAAGTGTAAAAGAGGCAAAATCTCCTCACCCAGAACTTGAAGGGACTCTAAATGGGCTTGACATTCTGTGATGTGATGCTTGGTATAAACAGAGAAATACAGTGCTTCTCTGTGAACCAAATGCTTCAGGACATGACACTACCATGTGATTTCAGTAAAACATCAGGGAACACATTTAATAATGTATTTTAATCCCTAGTTATTTAATTAGGATAACTTGAGTTTCAAGCTGGTATAACAGATGGTTGTTAATATCAAATTTTCCAAGGAGGGCAGTGTGAATAGGAATATTATATTTGCGGATTCCATATCCAGTTATTTGGCATTATGCCTTTTTTAAAATATTCAATTTTGGATGATTTGCAATAAAGAAAGAAGAATGCAAGTCACTTTTTTTAAAGTAGTTCCAGATGTTTGGTTGGAGGTTTGGTTTTATGATGTCTGCCCTTTTTATTTCTAGGCAATGGCTCAAGTCTGAAGACATTCAGAGAATCTCATTGCTTTTCTACAATAAAATACTGGAAAAAGAGGTAAGCTATAATTTTCTTTAAAATCAATCGTTTTTCTGACATTTTCATTTTTCAGATTTCTTCATGAAAGTATATCCGTGTTTTTTCTTACTTGTGACATTTAAACTGCCTATAGCTACATCCGAACTCTTTATATCTTTTCAATATTTCTTCCATGCATATATTGTTTTGTCATAGTTCTTGCAACCAAGCTTCATCTCTGGCTAGTCATCATTCTCAATATTCCTGGTGGTATGTGATGTCTGGAACATGTCTGATATTTGGAGCTTAAATAAAGGATGATTAACTAAACAAATTCTTCCTGATAAATGTACAGTGGCTTTGCACAAATTATATAAACTTTTTGACAAAAATATGAAATTTACATTCAACGTATTGGGGAGAATTAGGAACCTCAAACTTTAAGGTTTTGTTGCATCTAAATACTTTCACATTATGACTCATAAAGTAAGAGCTATTTCAGGTACACATAATAAGCAGACATTTAATTTTTACATGTCAAGTTTAACATGGATTTGCTAAAATGAATTAAATAATTATTACAGAAAGGACAACTGCGCTAGGTCAGCTTTGTTTAACTTGCCTTTTGTTTTGTGTTGATCTAGAAAAGGAATAAGTGAGAGCTGATTTTTATTATCCAACCATGTAATTACAGTCTTAGTTTGAACAAAAGCTACTGTAGTAACAATGCTATTAAGGGAATTCAGTTCATTGTTTTATGGAGATTGAATAGAAGAAGAAAAAATAAATACCAAAATTTCTTCCAGAATTCATCAGAGTTGGATTATGCAGTTACACCTAAATTTTCTTTTTTTACTAGTGGTCAAGAAGATCAGTTGTCTGCTTCTAAGTCCACATATTGACTATAGATGGTTTACAAAATTGATGTTTTATATAAGTCATTACTATTATTTTGATCCTTTTTTCCTTGAATAACTTGAACACATACTGATGGTTACTTAATGTGTAAATGGTAAAGTAGTCCCTTCCTGGTAAAAGTCCATCTCCTTTATTAATACTATAACTCATAGCTCTGCACAAAGCCCAGGAGAAGGGAAAAGATAAGGATGTAATTGAATGCGTAGAATGTAATCACATTTCTGCGCATTTGCTAATGTATCTCCTTCATCAACATGTAAATTATCCCAGCTAGTGAGTCATAAAATTCATCAAAAAAATATTCTAGCAGATAGAAGGTGGTCGGAATTTTAAATGCCACTTTTGCTGACATTGTCCATGAGGGCATATTTGCAGAAGCCAACTTTCAGGAGAGGTTGAGAGGGCATGGAAATTTAAGCTTGCTTTATGCCCATGTATATCCCCAGCCTGCTCCTCAGCCCTGCAGGAAGGGTGCAAGGTAGCAAGGAAGCAAGGAAGAGAAGCCTCAATTCACCACCCAGAGATCACTAAAACCTCAGTGGCTAAAACCCCAGCAATTCATACTATAACTTCCTGTAGCTTGGGGAGCAGTCTGTGCAGACATAGCTAATGCAGTCTGCCAGTATTGTCAGGGGTCTCAATAGCATTGCCACAGAACTTAATTTCCTTTTCATTTTATTATAAAACTCTTTTGAGAAACAGTATAGTCTCAGCTGCAACTTCAGTTGTCGTTTTTCCTGCATAACTCAGACAGGGGCAGTCCCAGGTGGGCAGCTACACTGGTCAGTGTACGGTCCTGGATGGGATGGAAAGTCACGTGGACAAGGGGAAAGAGTGTCCACCAGCCAGGCTCAGACAAGCAAACAGAATGAATGTGGACCCAGACAAAGCCCACCGGGCTTCTCTATCTTGTAAATCTACACATTACCTCTCAGTAGCATTAAAATAAATAACAAAATAAAAGACTAAACCAAGTAAATTAAATGAGGAAATTACATTTCCTCGGTAGCATCCAGAAGTTAAATATTAAGTGAAAATGTATTGCTTTCCCCAAATCAATGTGGGCAACAAGGGAACCAGGGCTCCCACACAGTTCACTCGGTCGCGCACTTGTCTTTCTGGTCAGGTGCTCTCTCTCCATGAGGGAGTGACTGATTCAGTTACCTTAAAATGGATTTCTGAACAGGTCGGCGTATAAGTCATGGTCTTTGGAAGTCACAGCTCATTTGGAGGGAAGAAGTACTCATTGCCCATGATGAGCAGCAATTGTCCTTAGCTCCTTTGTGCCACAGTCTACCATGTAGGCGTGTGATGCATGAACTGGGTAGAGTTAGGCTTCAGCCCTTCTCTTTCTGAACTGCCACTCACTGTTTTCCCCTTCTCTCCTTAGTACCGAGCCACGGCACTGCCAGCGTTCAAGTATTACGTGACCTGTGCTTGTCTCATTTTCTTCTGCATCTTTATCGTGCAGATTCTCGTGTTACCAAAGTAAGTGCATGCGGTTCTCGATTGGGATTCTTACCTGGTACCGTCCTCCTGGCCCACTGTGCTCAAGGGTGTGAGAAGATGGGAATTTCTAAATCAGAGGGGTTATGTACCATACCACAGTGATGGTGGAAGGGGTAGACCTTAGGATCTGTAGAGTTATGTGATCTCCATGCATCATGTTTAGTTATAGAAATATTGGATTTTCAAAGCAGGCATGTGGATTCATGTTCCAGTGTTTCCTTCTGCCTTTGACTTTCATATTACTCTGATATGAAATATAGAGTTTAAGAAATATAGCCCAGGAAAACTTCACCAAAAAAGGCAAAACTGCCAGATGATGTTTCTAATATACAAATAACATCATTGTATTAATATATTGAAAGGACAAAACCTGCTCTGGGCACACTTCCCACCCATTCATTCTGATTTTACAGTCTTCTCCATGAAGTCCATGCCCTGCCCCCATCTCTAATTGTTACAGGTCACTGTCCAACTCACCTCTCCCAGGACAGACCTGAAACAGACAGGAGGAACCGGGGGAGCTGGATTTCACAGGTTCTCACTTTGGGGTGGACTCCTGCAAGTCCCACCTATTGGTGAAAATCCAGTCACTCTATGATTCCTGGATTGTCTTTCTCCCTCACTTTCTTAATGAATGAAATATACACCAACTGACTTCCTTTAAAGAAACAGATTTTTGCCCTGGCTGGTTTGGCTCAGTGAAGGGTCCGGGGTTCAATTCCAGTCAAGGGCACATGCCCAGATTATGGGTTCGATCCCCAGTAGGTGGCGTGCAGGCAGCAGCCAATCAATGATTCTCTCTCATCATTAATGTTTCTCTTTCTCTCTCTCTCACTTCCTCTATGAAGTCTATAAAAAGGAAGGATGGATGGATGGAAGGAAGGAAGGAAGGAAGGAAGGAAGGAAGGAAGGAAGGAAGAAACAGATTTTCCCCATTCTAAGAAAAAGAAGACAAATCTCTTGTCTTTTGATAATTGGGGATATAGACATAAATTTTAAGATAAATGTTTTTTCCTTATTATTACCTACTTTGTTAAGGCAAAGCAATCATTTTTAATTTCATATAAATTAGAGCATTTGCATTTAACTTCAGGGGCACAGCCAGCATTTGTGGGAAACTTGAATTGCTAAAGCTAGGTTACATTTTGTCTCATTGATAGAAAGCAAATTAGAAATGAATAGTTTTTCTTCCTCTGTGTGTACTCCAAAGGATATTCTTCTGGACACTGAGCCCACACAAAGACTTTATAGGCTTTATAGAAATATAACAAATCAAAATATTATTCATATATGTACAATCCAAAACTATCAGACCACTTTTAGGAAAATGTTCCCACTAGATTTCCTCTTATTAGCATTAAAATGTGTGGGCCAATTTTCACTAAAACTTAAGTGAAATTTGCTAATGTCAACTTATAAGTTTTTTATTTTTTTAAAAGTTAACAAATTAAGTTCCTTCTAAGTGCCAGGCCTATGCCACGTGATTCAAGAGAGAAACAATGGTCCCAGCAAGGTTTACAGGCTGGGCATTGCTCTGGCCGGGTGGCTTAATTGATAGGAGCATCGTGCCATACAACAAAAAGGTTGTGAGTTTTATTTCAGTCAGGGAACATACCTAGATTGCAAATTCAGTCCCTGGTCTAGGCATGTGCAGGAGGCAACTGATGGATGTTTCTCTCTCTCTCTCCCTCTCCCTTTCTTTTTCTCTGAAATCAATGGAAGCATATCTTCAGGTGAGGATTAAAAAAAAAAAGTTCTTACATCTCTGTCAGGTATTTGGATTAATAATTTATACAATACTCTCAGAGAGAAAAATAATAAAACATTTTCTTTTTTAAAAAAAATGTTATATAGATGATACAAGTACTACCAAGGGAAATGGATCCTTATTATTACTCTCAAGTAGATTAATTCATTCACTTTTCAGTATTTTCTTAGTAAGTATTTTTTATATTTTTCTACATTATAATTAAGATAGTTTATCATCCACTAGAAGGAGTTGGAAGAGAGGAAAGTGAGTCAGCATTTTAAAAGATGATGTCAGCCAAAACCAGTTTGGCTCAGTGGATAGAGCGTTGGTCTGCGGACTGAGGGGTCCCAGGTTCAATACCTGTCAAGGGCATGTACATTGGTTGCGGGCACATCCCCAGTGGAGGGTGTACAGGAGGCGTTTGGTCGATGTTTCTCTCTCATCGATCTCTATCCCTCTCTCTTCCTCTTTGTAAAAATTCAATAAAATATATTAAAAAAAAAAAAAAAAAAAAGATGATGTCAAAGATGCCCTAGCTGGTTTGGCTCACTGGATATAGCCAAACCAAAGGGTCCTGGGTTTGATTCCAGTCACAAGCATGTACCTTGGTTGTATGCTCCTTCCCAGCTCGGGCTCTGGTGGGGGCTCATGTAGGAGGCAACCAATCAATGTGTTTCTCTCACATTGATGTTTCTCTCTGTCTTTCCCTCTTTCTTCCACTCTCCCTAAAAAATCAATTATGGAACAATGTCCTCAGGTGAGGATTAACAAAAAAACAAAAAAACAAAAAAAAAAAAAAGATGAAGTCAAAGATGACAGACTTCCAGGGACCAAGAAGAACATTTCACCACATTCTACTTTGAAAAGAACACACAGGAGATGTCTTCTCTGTTGTGGCTTTTATTTTCTTGTCTCTCTTTTATTGAATTGTGTATTTATGAGGACCCATAAATATGTTATTTAATTATGGCAATTCATTCTCTCAGGTATCATCAGCAGTTATTATGTGTGTCCCGAGCATCAAGTTAGACTTCAAGGGTGAACATTGTGAATTCTGTGCTGGTTGCATTTCCTTCTTTGTGTTGGCAGTCAGAAAGTTCAGAGAAAGGCCTATGGGCTCCTCAAGTAAAAACGAGTTGAAACTTGAGTGTGTGTGTGTGTGTGTGTGTGTATGTGTGTGTGTGTAACTCACTGACTGACTTATTACAGGGAAAGGATACATTAAAATTAGCCTAAGGAAGAGACACATAGAGTCTAGAAGGGGCCCTAATGCAGGGCTTCTGGCTGTTCTCTCCCAGGGGAGCGTGGAGGGATTACCTTCTCCCAGCCACCATGTGTGGAAATACCCACCAAGTATCATCAACCAGGGAAGCTCACCCAAGCCTTTGGTGTCCAGAATTTTTAATGAAGCTCAATCACGTTCTGCCCATGTGACTGCCTGTTGGTCTCCAGCCTTCTCCTGATGTGGGGCTAACATATTGAGTCTCCAGTCCCTTCCTAGTTGAGAACTGCACTTCCCTGTACCAGTTTTATCTTGTTTTGTGTTATATTACTGTATATTAGCCTTTTCCCTTCATTTTCCTTTCATGTTAATAGCCTCCCTTTTTTCTTTAAAAAAAATTATTGCTAGTAAATACTTCAAACATACAAGGAAAGTACAGAGCATAAGATAATAAGCATACATGTGCACAAAATGCACATTTCACAGATGTTAATCTGGTGGTATATTTACTTTAGATATGTTTCTATGTTCTTGTGGCCATTATTGTTTGGATAGCTTCCTATAGACAGCATTTATATTTATTTTATTTGTTTTTTATGTGTTCAAACTGCTATCTTTATATTAATACTAGAGGCCCGGTGCCCCTCAGCCCAGCCTGCAACCACTACAATCTGGGATCCCTCTCACAATCCAGGACTTATTACTCCCAACCACTCTTTGGCCTGCCTGCCTGATTGCCCCTAACTGCTTCTGCCTGCCAGTCTGATCACACCTAACCTCTCCCCTGCCAGGCCTGATCAATGCCTAACTGCTCTCCTGCCAGCCCAATTGCCCTTAACTGTCCTCCTCTGAAGGCCTGGTCACTCCTATTTGCCCTCCCATGCAGGCCTGGTCCCCCACAACTGCCCTCCCCTGCAGGCCTGGTCTCCCACAGCTGCCCTCTCTTGCTGGCTGGTCCCCCATCTACCCTCCCCTGCAGGCCCGGTCCCCTCCCCAACTACCCTTCCCTGCAGGCCTGGTCCCCCACAACTGCCCTTGCCTGCTGGCCTGATCTCTCACAACAGCCCTCTCCTGCCAGCCTGGTCCCTGCCAACTCCCCTCCCCTGCAGGCCTGGTCACCCCCAACTGCCCTTCTCTGACAGCCTGGTCACTCCTAACTGCCCTCCCTTGCAGGCCTGGTCATTCCTAATTGTCCTCCTCTGCTGTCCTGATCTCCCACAACTGCCCTCCCCTGCTGACCATCTTGTGGTAGCCATCTTGTGTCCACATGGGGGCAGCCATCTTTGACCATATAGGGGTGGCCATATTGTATGTTGGAGTGATGGTCAATTTGCATATTACTCTTTTATTAGATAGAATGTTTTATCTATTTGTATTCTTATTTTTTCTTTTATATATATGGACCCACTTTACCCTCTTATTTTCATTTACCTTGCTTTTTTTTTGTTATCAATTTTCCTTCCTAACTTCTAAAGAATTGATGAGACTTTTTTTTATTCAGTTAAAAGGAAATATATGTATTCTTAACTTAGTAAATTCTAAAGGTAATCATTATATTTCATGTATAATTATTTCTTATCATTTTATGTCCAGATGGTAATTATAGTCAATATTTATTTAAATTTACCCATATTGTTTACCAATTCTTTACTCATCAATGCTTTTTTTAAATTTCTTTCTTCATTTTTCTTCTTATGATGTATATTATTTATTAGTCATTTTATTGAGGGTCTGTGAGTTCTCTCAGTTTTCATTGTCTTTGCTAAATACCCTATGTAGAAGGTGCACAGAGCATTGATGGAGAGACCCATATCACTACTTGAGGGAGGAGAAGTGAGAGTACAGAGGGGAGAGGGTCATGGCACTAAATGGAATTCCAGAGAAAGGCCTTATTATTTACCCAATTAAATGTTTTATAACTAATATAACTTTTAGACTTTTTTGGTGGGGGAGGCATTGGTAACCTCTGCTGGTTTATTTCTCAGCAAACGTGCTTCCTTGTCCCTGTCAGAACCATCTTTAAGTGATGAACTGGCTGTGAAAAACCAGAAAGGAGAAAGGACCTAGTCTTGAATCAGCCTTTTCCATTTACTGTAACAATACACTTGATTAAAGTGCCAAAGTCAAAAATCCTCACTAAAAAAAAAGGGGGGGGGGGGACTTTTCTTGCCTCATGACAGGGAGGATTCAGCTTTGCTTTTCAGTAAGTACATAAATCAGTTATACTTGGGTTTTAAAAAGAAACAGCTTTGCATCCAGAATTTTAATTAAAATTGGTTATGTTACATAACATCATGGTATGCTCAATGGGCCTGAACATGCTTTTGATAGAACAGGCATGATAAATGGTTATAATTAAGAGCTTTTGAGCAGCCATTACTTTTGCTTGGTATTTCTGTCCCCCAAGATAAAGGGTACCTCCACCTGAATAAGAGGTTTGGTGCGCTAGGGACTGGAACACTAGACAGCCTCAGGTCAAGCATGTCAGTGAGGATTCGAGCCACTCTGGGTCTGAATGCCAAGTTGTGACATCGTATTCTAATTACAAGATCATATCATCAACAAGTAGAGATAGTTTTACTTACTTGTTTATAATCTAATGTCCTTATTTTACTTTTGTGCCTAATTTCCCTAGCTAGCTCTTCTGGTATAATATTCAATAGGAGTAGCCATATATTCTTGGAACAATTAACAAGATTTTTATTGTTTCCATCTTTATTAATCTTTTCAAAGTTTATTTCACTCTTTTCATTGTTAAATTACTTTTGAATACAGTAGTCAAATAAGAAATCACAAGAGAAATTAGAAAGTATTTTGTATTACAAAACATAACTTCAAATTTTCTGGTATGTACCTTAAAGTCATTTAGAGAGGAATTTGTAACTTTCAAATGCTTTAAAAAAAAAAAAAGAAAAAAGAAAAAAGAAAGAAAGAAAAGAAAAGAAACTGAGACAGTTAAAATAAAAAGTCTCCGTTTCCAATTTAAAAAGCCAGGAAAAGAAGAGCAAATCAAGAATGTAGAAGGGACTAATTGGTAAAGAAGAAAGAAAAAAAATAAGAACCAACCAATACAGAAGTAGTAATGCAAAAGTTGATTTTTTAAACAAGTTTAATTATTCTTAAATCATTATCAAAAGTGATCAAGAAAGAAAAAGAGATAACCAGAAAGTACCCAAACTAATAATATAAGGAATAAAAGGGAATCCACTGCAAAGCCTACAGACATTGGCAGGATAAATATGGGATGTTATAAATTACTCAAAGCCAACAAGATTTAAAATTTAGATGAAATGGAGAAATTCATTGGAAGGAGATTCTATCAAACCTGACACATAGTAGAACAGAACATTTAAATGTGTATGTACATATTAAATATATTAAATTTAATTGTTTTAAATCTTCACACAAAACTTCACATGCAGGTGATTTTCTGTATTAATCCTACTATTCATTTTAAGAAAATAAGATGGAAGGAACTGGTCAAATGTTAACGAATTTTGTAAGTGTTAATGGATAAAACTATCCTATTCCTGGACAGAAGCTCAACAATTGAGGCTACAAATCAAAGGCCACACTTTTGTACTATATATGGGAGATCAACTTAAAATTAAAAGAGAAAGTTTGGAAATAAAAATGGAAAATAGTTTTCTGAGAAACAGCTTACAGAAAAAAGAAAGCAGCAGTAATATAAATTTCTGACAATACAGAATTCAAATGTAAGGCATTCAACATGACAAAAAGCCTATTGTGGTACAGTCACCAAGAAAGTTTAACAACCATAAATCTTTGTGCACTCCAGCATCTCTTTGAAGTAAATAAAGAGAAACTATTAAAATATTCAGATATATTGACAAATCCACAATCCTATTTAGAAATCTTAATGCATTCTAAAATTGACAGACTAAATTGAGTCAATAAGTCAGCCCACTGGGGATTTGACTAACTCTTCAGGTCCTCTGAATAGATATATTTAGAGAACATGCTTTGTTTCCAGAAAAATAGAAAACACAAATCATTTTTAGAAAGCCATAAATCATCATACAAGTAGAGCCTGTTTATCACAACCCAGAAGAAAAATAAACTGTCAAAGTATAAATAATAAGCACAATCTCTGATAAAATCTGTTGAAATTAGAAATAATAAGAACAGACCAAAAATAGGCTCTTTGTAGAATTTATAAATTAGACTTTTGAATTACTCTTGTATTAAAAGAAAATTGAAATTGAAATTACAGGCCTTTTAGAAAAGAATGACAATTGAGTAGCTATAAATCAAAGCTATGGGATTTGGCTAAAGCAGTAATTATAGGAATATTTATGTGCTTAAATACATTTATTAGAAAATATAAAAGATTGGCAACAAGTGACAATTAAGCAAAAGAACAATTTAAGTTTAAATAAAGAAGGAAAGATCTTTTTAAATTTAAGTCAGAACCTAATAATCTAAAAAACTATCAGAATGCATAGATTTTAATAATATTCCAAAAGCTTTGAGAAAATCAACAAACATGCAAAATTTCAAAAGTCTGATTTAAAGAAAAAAGATAAAAATAACATTTAGTACAAAAAAAATTACTTTAAATATGAAGACTTTAAAATTTTTAAGAGACTAATATAATTTTACATTTGAACATCTAAATAAAATAGATAATTTTCTAGGAAAATTATCAAAATTTACTTTAAAAATAAAACCAGTAAACATGACAGAAATGTGACATATCTATTTCTAATCATGGGTCAGAAATATAATTTCATGAAAGCAAACGTCACCCATACAACTTAATAGAGAAATAGCTTTTAGGCAAGTCTCCTAAGATATCTGAGTCTCAGTTTCTCATCAATAAAAAGAGGTGATAATATTAACTGCTATCCAGGAGTAAATTAACTATACGTATGAAGTCCTTAGAGGAGTGCTTGGCATGTAGTAAATGATCTATGGATGTTAATTTGCATCATCATATCATCATATCACCACCATCACCTCATCAGACAGATGGTTTTATAGTTGAGACTTATCAAACCTTCAATAAATGATTACTCTTTTGTTATCGAAACAGTTTTGGACCTAAGAAAAATAAATAATGTTTTTAAACTTAACCTTATGAGGCTGACATTACCTTAATATTTAGAAGGAACCAGGAGAACATAGACTCAAATGAAACTCTTGAAGCTTATTTTATAAGAATAAAATGGATGAGAAAGATGGCAAACAAAAGTTCAGCAGATGAGTTACCGTGCCCCTCTTTCCATCCCTCTGAGGTGTGCACTGCTTCACAGTCCCCTCCCTCCTCACTGTCTGTCTAAACAGGAGCCTCTGAGCGTGTGTAGGGGAGATGATAAGGCTGGGGCAACTGGTGGTAGTCAGGGCCTCTGTGGCCTCTGACCAGGGTCTAAGGACTGGAGTGATGTCTTAAGGAAGGATGTTCTAGAAGTTAAGAAGACAGACAGTGCTTATCTCTACTAAACGGTAAGCAGCTAAAAATATGGTTGACAACTTACTCATCTTTATAACATTGCAGCCTAACATAGATGCATGAGATGAGTCAATAATATAGGTGTATTTGCTATATAAACACCTTCCCACTAGAGATTTATTTCAACTTGAAATTTATTTCAACTTGTTGGTGACTTGCATCTAGATCTTCCATCTGTCTGTTGACATTCGGGTGTTGCTACTCTTCTCAGTATCTTCTCTCTCTTCAGTTTCTCCGGCCAGTGTCATTGGCATGAGTTTTATTATGGTCTCAGACACACCTGACCTCTCCTTGGTTGTTCCATTTGAATTTCATTTTTGATTATTCATTGTAGTTCTGCTCTTTTGATACCCTCCAACCCCTTTTACCTTTGGAATAAATGAAGGCTTAAGAGGCTTTGATTTTTAATTTTTAATTTTTAAAGGACCGCTCAGAAATGTATATATTTCTTATAAAGACTTGTAACCTGTTTGATAGCATAATCTGTAACTCAGTGGGCACATTGTTCACATGATCATAGAAAACTTGTGTGTTCATTGACTCGTGCAAGAATGTAAAAATCGTAGCCTGGAAAATCTTGGGAGGATATCAGAAAACATTTAGATGCATTTATTTTTTAAGGAAGTTGAATATGGTTGGATTGTAGTGGGGAAGGTGAAGACTCGGTGTTTCTTAAGTGAGCAGGAGTAAGAATGCTCTGAAATAGCAGCTGCCAAAACATCAACAGCAGGGAAGAGGACAGAGATAGAAAGTGCTATTTGCTTAGGTGAGTCCAAAAAAATATCATTTTTAATAAAGAACTGTGGATAGGGTGATTTATTAACAAGTCAACCAGACTCAACTGTGGACATAGTTTTCTGTGGACATATTTTCGGTTTTGTTTTACATTCATTTTCATTTCTCAAAAACTTAGTGAGGATTGAAGTCCTCATTTAATCCTGAAAATATTGCTGATGGCTTTCCAGGATAAGAGAAACTCTCCCCACACTAACCCATTCTTTTCTGTCTCCTGGTAGAACCTCCATCCTCGGGATCTCCTTTGGAGCTGCGTTCCTCCTGCTTGCCTTTATCCTTTTTGTCTGCTTTGCTGGACAGCTTTTGGTAGGTACTTCATATATTGAACTTTTAAAAAAACTGCTCATTGAATGAAAACTGATTTCTTACTTAACACAGGGAGGTTGTCGACTTACCATTTCAAGATATACAGATCTCAGTAAAAGAAAAACATGTGTCCTTCCTGTCATCTGCCAAAAATACAAACTGACACAGTTCACACACAACCAAGACACTAATTTGAAGATTATTTAAGATATTGGATGTCACTTCATAAAATTGTAATTAGGTCCACTTGCTTCTGTCAGCAGTTTTTATCATCTTCTCAACATTTTCAGAGTATTTATAACTGTGACTATATAGGTATAATGGGAGACTTTTAGTATACAGGAGAATTAAAACTCAAACCAAATATATCTTTTATATCAACTTTCCAAATATAAAATCTTAGAATATCAAAATAGCAAATGTAAAAATATTTTTTAGTGTTTTAATTTAAGGCAGTCATTGCAAACTCTTATGGTTTAGATGCTAGTTCTGGATATAAAAAGTAAATCTACTTGAGTCTAAAGCAATGAGAGCATCCTAAGAAGGCCAGCAATGTGATAGAAGTCACAAAAGAGAGCTGATGTTCCATGTTGTTCATTGGAGATGGGTTGAAAGAGGAGAGGCCACTTTTGAGCAGAGTTCATGGGCATCCTCTGTGGAGACACTTCCCTTACTTTTGTTAACCAAAATGTTAATGTCACAAATAGTTAGTTACACATAATAAACAGGAATAATCCTTAAAATATCTGCCAATGAATGAATGCATTTTATGAGATGTGTGAGGTTAAGGAAATTTCCTATTTCTGAAGTCATGATTTTTTTCTTCCAATTAGACTTTGACAAGAGCAAGTAGATGACACAACCAAGGAAGCAGACCTAGAGTGTGCAGGGCTCCTGGTCACTTCTCAAGGTTGTGCTACACCCATAGGAGGCACTGTGGCTTCTAGGAGAGCACTTCTCTCATTCTACCTGGTTTTACACTTTTCATGTGTTTCTTCACTGTAATGTCATTTTGCTTCTTAAAGACATATGGTAGTATTACCTCCAGCAACATCAGTACAGTGGCAAAATGGCCTCTTATGGTTGTGTTCTAGTCTGTGTTGAAATCTTTAGCCCTAAAAGTGCTAAGATTGCAAAGCATGTCTCTGTCTCCACTGCTAGCCTCCTCTGCCTTGTACCTTTACAAACTTGTGTGGGTTTCTATTTGCTGGATCATAGTTTAGATTATTTAAATTGGTTTGGAAACTCTCCAACAAGTGAGACTATGGTTTCTGATTTCCTGGCATGCACACAGCATCTCTTAAAAATCCCCTGAAGATACAAGAGGTTGTAGAGAATAGAGGATTGGGTAAATATTGACCCATACAAATCCTTGTCAAGTTCTAAAATGCTTCGTACACAAAGAAGCCTGATTTCCTACGTTCAGATTTTTCTTGGGTGGAAAGCATTTGGCTCCACCCTCTGTCTTCCTGGACTCCAGATCCTTCTTGGAAGCCCATTTTTTTTAAGTCTATAGAACAGGAACTGTCATTTGTGCTTCTGTTGAAATCTAAACCTCATTGCAAAGCACCTTATATTATTTTGCCTCAATAGCCGTAGTTCTCATTTTCTAGTCCAAGGCATCCATTTGTGGGATAAAGGGATCATCTTATATAATAAAATGCTAATATGCAAATTGACCATCACTCCAACACACAATATGCCCCCCCCCCATGTGGACACAAGATGGCCACCACAAATAGTCGGCAGGGGAGGGCAGTTGTGGGCAATCAGGCCAGCAGGGAAGGGCAGTTGGGACAGACCAGGCCTGAAAGGGAGGGCAGTTGGGGATAATCAGGCCTGCAGGGGAGGGCAGTTAGGGGTGACTGAGTTGGCAGAGGAGGGCAGTTGGGGGCGACAAAGCCTGCAGGGGAGGAAAGTTGGGAGAGGATCCAGGCCTGCAGGGGATGGTAGTTGGGGGGCACAAGGCCTGCAGGGGAGGGCAGTGGGGAGAACCAGGCATTCAGGGGAGGGCAGTTAGGGGGAACCAGGCCTGCAAGGGAAGGGCAGTTGGGGAGAACAGGCCTACAGGGGAGGGCAGTGGGGGGAACCAGGTTTGCATGAGAGGGCAGTTGGGGGGGACCAGACCTCCAGGAAAGGGCAGTTGGGCGGGGGGGGGGGGGGGGGGGGAGGGAAACAGCCCTGCAGGGGAGGACAATGGGGGGAACCAGGCCTGCAGGGGAGAGTAATTGGGGGGAACCCAGGCCTACAGGGGAGGGCAATTTCAGGGACCATCCCTGCAGGGGAAGGCAGTTGGGGGAACCAGGATTTCAGGGCAGTTGAGAACAACTAGGCCTGCAGGGGAGGGCAGTTAGGAGTGACCAGGCCAACAGTGGAAGGAAGTTAGGGGCAAACGGACTGGCAGGGGAGTGCAGTTAGGGGTGACCAGGGCAGCAGGGGACAGCAGTTAGGGGTGACCAGGCCTGCAGGGGAGGATAGTTATGGGTGACCAGGCTGGTAGGGGAGGGCTGTTTGAGGCAATCAGGCTGGCAGGGGAGCAGTTAGGCATGGATCAGGCTGGCAGCTAAGTGGTTAGGGGCAATCAGGCAGGCAGGCAATCAGTTGGGAGCAAGCAGTTCTGGATTGTGAGAGGGATCCCAGATTAGAGAGGGTACAGGTTGGGCTGAGGGACACCCCTCCATGCACAAATTTCGTGCACTGGGCCTCTAGTAGTGTATATTTAGGTTTTCAAGTTGAATTTTTTTCTTCCTACTAAGTTTCTGTAGAAAAGGAACACGAGGCTGGAGACTGAAAAAATGAATCTGCAGAGCAACTTTGGTGTCTGTGTGGGAACGGTCTGCTCTCATGAAGTCTCCCTTCTCGGCCTCAGTATAATCCAACCTCACTGTTGAACTTTTGATTCAACAGCTCTTGATTCCTTCTGTACCCACCCTGTGGTCCTTCAGGGCGATGGAGGGAGAGCCCACACACACAGTGCCTGCTTCCTCCAGTTCTGGGGGTCAGGGGGGATGACTTTTCAGACCTTGACACTCACACACCAGATGCTCAGGAGTTCTTTTTAACTCTTTGTTGTCTCGAAGAAAAATTTCAAGGCTGCAGATGAACTGGTGCCTGCCTCATCCTCACAAGAAGCCTACCTATATTTTGACAAAATGGTCAGGAAGGTTGGACTTAAACACAGATTTGTCTTTCTAAACTTGAATCAATAGGATCCGTGAATGAGTCTCCCCCCAGTGGCCAGCTGGTATCCTTGATCCAGAGGTAATCCTGGTAAAATTCAAAAAAGAATTCTTCTCATTCCATTAAGAGATTTCTTTTACTATTTATGTGATTCTCTAAGGATTTGTTTTTAACTGTGAACATCAAATATATTAATTCACAGCCAATCTAAGAAGGCTTTCTGTATGCTTTCTAATCCACCCTCCAAATTCAAGCAAAATCTATGCATAGCACAAATACTCCTTGGTGATCTTGGAGAATACATTGCTACATCCTAACTGCCCATTCCCTGGCCTCTTGAAATCCTACCAAATTGTATGAGGTTTTATTATGCTTTGCATTTAATTATGGATTAAATACTGAGTATATGAAAAAATACTTAATAAGCCAGACTCACCTTCTAGTAACTTATGTTAACTTTCTGAAAATGTAAATGTCAAAGGCATTATCCATACTAATATTGATATTAAATTCTCTTTGTGAAGAATTAAAGTAGAATACTTTCATATAAAGGAGGTTAATAGAAAGTGTGCCTGGCTTATATTTTTCCACCAAAAGCTTTACCTTTGTTACCCTTTGTTATACAAAACATACATGGCAAATAAATATGGCTAGGTTTGATTTTTTTTAATGGTGGAGAAACATCAAAATGGGGAAAAAATAAAAGTGCTAATGAAATGCAATTTCTTCCCATTGGTTAAAAAATCACACAGATGTTCATTCAGTGACACATCCCAGTAAAATGTTTCAGGAAATTTGTTAGTGTCAGTATTGCAGTGAGAAGCCCAGTCTGTCCCTCATGCTCACCACTGCTGTAGGGGCTAAGGCAGCCATGCTCTCCCTGCCCTGCCCCCTGTGGCCCACATCTCAGTTCTTGCCCATGTGGGTGCTCTACACTTGCTTGTCTTTGTAGAAAACTTTTCAGAAATGGCCCCAGCCCTTGTGAGGTGTCCTTTTATGAGCTGCATGAGACTTAGGGTCTGTACCACCTAATTTGGCACTTGATTACATGGCAGCTCATTTGACCCCTTTTTGTGAGTGTGACTACTTTCTCCCTGATATATAACAGGTTCCTTATGACAAGAATCGTTTCCTACACCTGCTTCCTCTCTCTCAGTGAACCCAGCAGAATGCTAACCACGGAACTGTTTAATAGCATGTGCTAAGTCACTGCTGCTGGACTCCTATCATTTCTATATTCCTTCCTCCTCCCCTCCCCCTGAGCATGTAGCACCCTAACCCCCTTGTCTCACCAACGCCATCATTCCCAGGGGGCCCTTAGAGCCCATGTTAATCCCTCTTTCTTGAGATATCCTTGCAAGGAGCAGGTTCTGTGTGTACAAGAATGTGTGAATGAGAGAGCAGTGGTGACAGTGGCCCCATCTTGCTGCCTTGGAACTCCTTACATGTGCCATGATTCCTTGACTCCGACATGCTTCTGGCTGACTCCTCAGTGAGAAATAATCCTCTAACCTTCCTAACCCAGCTCTGCGGAGTCCACTGCCAGCTTTCCCAGTGCCTGCTGGCTGGGCTTCCTCTTTGGTATTCTTATTTGTATTATTTTAGATGGAATGATCCTCAGTGAGTTTGCGTCAACCTGTTTTCTTCATTGTCGTACTTTAGGCACTTGAACCATAAGATAAATATTTAATATCAGTTAGCTTGAAGGAATGTTGGGTTGCACCCAAATGCAACCTCCTGGCACCACTGCTCAGAAAACGTCCCACCGTGTCCTCACACACCCTCAGTTCTTCCTTTGCTGGCAGCTCTGAATTCAGCTCACCATCGCTGCATCCCTGCTCCCAGTTCTGGCAAGCTGCTGGCCGGGGACCTCTTGGCCCACCACCCTGGAGTCATCTCATGTCATATTTCACTGGGGGCCTCGGCATCAGTGCCTCCAGAGGCACTTAGCTTCCTGTGGCAGAGGCTGGTTGGCACTTCAGAGTTGTAAGCTCGGGAGCTGAAACAGAACCCAGGATGCTGGGGTGCCATGGGCTTCAGGGAGTTTCCTATTCTGATCATTCAGAAGTTTCTCCCCATGAAAAATAATGCAGAAGGATCTGTGAGCAGACCTCTTGAGGATGGAAATGGAGATTGGAGCAGACTCATAAGTATGATAATTATAAGACCTGCAAAGATTTCCTACCCTTGGTTAAGATTCTTTGGAAGCAATATACCTTGCTTATGGCAGGCAAGATCACCATTAATAGTTCTGTATGTGACCTCCTTGCAGTTCACTAGTAGCAAATATTACATTATATTAAAAATGAAGACTGCATCTGCTGGGCATTATTTATATTTTCATTTGTCCTAACAAAAGTCCTTGGAAGAAACACACATTCTGCAGTTAATGAGATAGAAGCTTGCAATTACTACAAACTTGCCCTGCAATGTACAACAAGTAGGGAGTGGAGCCAGAATCGGAATCCAGCCTGAGTGTTCTTAAAAACTAATTGGAGACAGATTCCAGGGGGCTGGTCTGTGTGTGGAGTCCCCAACAGACAAGTGCCTAGCACTAGACAGTGATGTCTATGTTCATGATCCCTGGCCAGCACATAGGGTGCCTTGTGCTGCTGCTGAACACCCATTGATAAAAATCCTACATAATAAAAGCCTAATATGCTAAGTGTCCACTCGTCCATTCAACCAATCAAAGTGTAATATTGATTGCTAAGGCCGCTCAACCACTCACTATTAAGAGCACTGACCACTGGGGGCAGGCGGTCTGACTAGTAGGTGAGCTTACTGTAGGCCAAACATGCCCTGGAGTCCTCCTGCATTCCTCACCAAATTCGATTGTGCACCAGTGGGTCCCTCAGGCTAGCCTGCACCCTCTCGCAATCCGGGAAACTCTTGGGTGATGTTGGAGAGCCAGTTTCAGCCCAATTCCACAGGCCAGGCCTAGGGACCCCACTGGTGCACAAATTTGTGCACCTGGCCTCTAGTTCCATTCATAAATTAAGATAACCTCACATGGAACCTATTTTGTATTCTCCTCCTCTAGTCTAATTTCCTAAAATACATTTTTCAGCTGTTGTTTCATTTGATTTAAAACTGGATTCTGAGGAAAGTGTAACTCTATCTAAAAAGACATTTGGTAAAATGGAAATAAAATGTTTACTTATAAATATATGTAGACTCTAAAATATGCTAGTAAGAAATTATCCTTAATATTAATACCTTGCAAAATGTTTTCTCAAATATGATCCCTTCAAGGGGTTTTCATATATATTATTTAATAAAACAATCCATTTTATCTAAGAAACTGAGACATAGTATAGGAGATTCAAGTTCACATTTTCATTATAATAAGCAATAAAAAACTGTTATAGTAGTAATAAAATGAGTACATATTCTGCCAGATTTAACTTTCTAAACTACCTGAAGTGAGCGTACATCTCAGTAACAAATAGAGCTCAGTGATTGAAATGAAAAATACTACCAAAATAAAACACACACACACATAAGGAAACAACACCAAAGCAACTTTTAGAACAAGTACACCAGATATACCAAATGAAAATGTTAGAAAATGTCAGAAGATCTTTTTCTCTCGACATGGTCGTCTTGTGCTTTGTACAGCGGAGATAATATGAGGCCAGCCTCCAACCTTGTTGCAGGCAGAGATGAAAGCACAAGTACGAGGTCTCCTGGGGAAGAAAAGTCGGTCACACACCGGCTGGTAGAAAAGCTTTATGCCCCACAGGAGTGTTTTTTCTTGAAGTCTATTTTCTCTAATGTCAATATAACTACCAGCTTTCTCTTGGTTCATATTTTCCAAGAGAAAGTGTCCCTGTTTCCATCTTTTTTTTTTCCAGCTTGTCCTTGTCCTTATGTAGGTTTTAGTTTTACATGTGATAAGCAACATGCAGTTTTATGTTATTGCCTAGACCCAAAACCCCCCCTTTTTTTTTTACCTGATGAGTGTTATACACTGCAGTGTGTTATAATTACTGCTACAAACTCATTTTGCTTTTTTTTTATCCATCATGTGTCTCCTTTGTTTCTATTCTTCTTTCTCCTTCCTGCCTTCTCTTGAACCAACAGAATTTATTTATTCTCCTATAGTCCCTCTAGCAACTTGGAAATTTAAATTCTATTTTCTTTGGGTGATTAACTTAAAGCATGTAACTGTGTACATGACCCACAGACTCTATTACTATATCTATTTTCTGGTTGAAGAATACAGGGACTAAGCTCTAAATCTCTAAATGTAATCCATCCTCTCCATCTTTTGTCTTTTTGAAATTAAAAACTCAATAGAAGCATAACTAATGGACACAGACTGTAGAAGGGTGAGGGCATGTGCTGGGGGAGAGCGGGGGGGCTAGAAGTGGCCAGGCAGAGGTCAATGGGGGGGGGGGGGAGAGACATATATAATACTGTAAACAATAAAGAAATCAATTTTTTTAAATCCTCAATAGTTATACTAAAGGTGTGATAAAAGCTGAAAAAATAATCCATAAAATAACATAGAAAGACAAAGAATGCTGTTTAAATTTTTCTAAATTTAAACTGGTTTTATTATTTGTTGTTATTTATTCCTGTTGTTTACCGATTTCTCACCATTCTCCATGAATATCGTTCCTTTCTCAGGACTCGGTGTCCATATTCTCAAAGGAATATTCCTTTTGTAATCCTTTCAGAGAGTGACTGTGCATGAAATATCCACTCACCTTTTGTATTGGAGAATCATCTGGTTTTGATAGTTTTTATAACATTTTGAAAACATGAGTCTGTATTTTCCTGGACGATAATATGCTTAGGAGAAAGCTACAGTCTAGTGGCTGTTCCTTGGTAGAAAATACATCTTTTCTTCCTGGTTGTTTTTATAGAATTTATTATTTTCTGTCATGGGCAATAGATTTCTTTTGTTGAAGTGTAGGTATACTTTTATTTTTCCTGTTTGCAGCTCAGTGGGTCACCTCGACCACAGAGCTCATGTTCTGTCCAGTCCCAAAGAATGTTTGCCCATATCTCCTTGTATTTTGCCTCTTTCCCAGTCTTTCTGTTCTGTATTTCTCAAACATTCATTACAATTATGTTGAAACTTTTTATTGTAGCTTCTGTGCAACAGTGTCTTTTTTATATTTTTTGTCTCTTCATTTTTCTGTGTGGTTTTATGTATAATTCCTCACAGCCATCTAATCCTCTTTAAAATAACTCTCTTGGCTTTATAATGTCAATATCCCCGTTTTAGTCTCCAGAGAGTCTATAGAAGGGGTGGCGAACTCAATCAGAGAAGGGGCCAAAATCCAGCCTAAATCGCAGGCCGAATGGTTTACTGAACAGTCATAAACTGTCATTGTGATGGAAACGCAGCGGAGTGCAGTGATGACAGCGTGGTGCGGGCCACATTGCAAGGCCTGGCGGGACGGATTTGGCCCAAGGGCCTTGTGTTTGACACATGTGGTCTATAGGCTCATTAAAAAAAAAAAAAAAAAAAAAAAAAAAAAAAAAATCTATTATTTTCTCTTAACTGCTCATTTATTAAAGACTATAACTCATCTTTATTCCTTCAATCTTATAGGCTATTTCAGATTGATATAATATCTATAGATCTTCTTGTGCTAATTCTACTAGTACAATCTGGTATGTCTGTTGAGTATTCCTTGTCAGGTCCATTGTCTTAGGTAGTGTGTAAATTTTTTTTATTATTGTGAGTTCATGTGTGGGAATGGCTTCCCCACATCTGGGATGTGCCCTACACGCAGTAATGTAAAGTATTTATACTAATAAAAGGGTAATATGCTAATTAGGCTGGGAGGCCTTCTGGGAGACCTTCTGAATATCCTTCCAGACAAAGCCATGATGGCAGGGCCGAAGCAGAGGCAGTTAGTGGTGCTCAGGCTGGCAGGGGAGGGCAGTTGGAGACAAGCAGGCCAGTGGAGGGGGGGACAATTGTGGGATCAGGCCTAAACCGGCAATCAGATATCCCCCAAGGGGTTCCAGGTTAGAGAGGGTACAGGCCAGGATGAGGGACAACCATTGCCCTGCCCCCTCCCTTGCCCATGCACAAATTTCATGCACCAGGCCACTTATTTTTAATAAAATAAAATAAAATTTATTATTTAAAATGAATAAATTCAATTGGTTCAACTATATGGTCTATATCACATGTGTCAAACACAAGGCCCGCGGGCCAAATCAGTCCCGCCAGGCCTTGCAATGTGGCCCGCACTGCGCTGTCATCACTGCACTCCGCTGCGTTTCCATCACAATGACAGTTTATGACTGTTCAGTAAACCATTCGGCCCACGATTTAGGCTGGATTTTAGATTTTGGTCCCTTCTCTGATTGAGTTCGACACCCCTAGTCTATATAATAGAAGGCTAATATGCAAATCAACTGAATGGTGGAACAACCGATTGCTATAACACACACTGACCATGATGAGGCAGACGCTCAGTGTAAGAGCTGCACCCTGGTAGTCAGTGCGCTCCCAAAGGAGAAGCACCAAGCACTACTCAGCCAGAAGCTGGGTTCATAGCTGGCAAACCACTCTGGAGTCCCAGACTGCAAGAGGACACAGGCTGAGCTGAGGGACACCCCACGTGTCCCCTGCCTACGTACACAAATGCACACCAGGCCTCTAGTCATTTATAAGCAGTTCTTTCTTCTGCCACAGCCCTGAAGACTTCTGTGTTTTTTTAACTGATTAATAACCCCTCAACTTGAAATTCTTATTATGAAGCAGATCACAAAATTTCAAACCCAACACCTCCATTTAGAGTTTAAACTTATCATTAAAGTTTATTAGTGCTTCCCTCAACCAATTCATGGAGTTCTTCTAGACTTGCTTACATGGGGGGAACAGCCTTTTGAGGCTTCTGGTTTGATTCAGGGGTCCTGGTTCCAGTTGCCCACCATTTGCAGACCCAACGCAACATCTTCCCAGTGTTCAGTCCCAGGACAGTTTCTCCAGTCCTGAACTACTTCTTTGTTTTTTGCCCTTGGGGACTTCCTTTAGGGTTCATCATTAAGGCAATGGATGTATTGAGTAATCATCTGTTGAGTTCCTACTAGCTGCCAAACACTGTGCGGCCTGTGGGAGTACAAAGACCTGGGTAAAGTGGTCATTGTTCTCAGCCAGCTCTTTCTGTGGGCAGAGATAAGCATTTCAGCAAAGACAATGCAATGTGGACAGGCTGTGAGTGCCACGAAGTGGGTGAGGAATATGGCTCACTCAGGAAGTACAAAAGAAACAGGTTGATTTTGTAAAATATGTTTGATTGAAATAAAGCGTTCTTTCTGAAGGAAATTCAAGTACAATTAAGTAATCAAAGCACACATGGCAGTCTCTTTGACATTAAATGTTACAAATAATTATTGCTGCCATTCAAAAATAAAATCCTTGGCCAATGAAATGCTAAAAAGGTGTTCCTCTAGGCAGATACACAAAAGTACATATTTATATGATAAACTTCACCATATTTGTTAGGCAATATTTTAAGATAAGTTTTGTGCTTCTAATAATGCAAGCTTGTTAGTTGGCTACTATAACATAGTTATAATTTTTCTGAATGTTGTTCTGAATTAAAGCTTCATTTAATATAAGTATCTAGTTATTTCCAGATACTTCATTTTATTTTTTTTAAATGGACACTAATGAAACTACAAAAGCTTTTATAATTACTGCATTAAATTATATGGTATTTTAGAATGAGAGACTACCAATTGTTTCTAGTGCAAAACATTAAAGTCAAAATATTATATATATATATATATATATATATATATATATATATATATATATATATATATATATATTAGAGGCCCAGTACATGAATTCATGCATGGGTGAGGTCCAGCCAGCCTGGCCAAAGGGAGGGGACATGGGCGGTTGGCCGGCCTGCCTGCTGGTTGAACTCCTTGTTGAGGGAACAATTTACATATTAGCCTTTTATTATATAGGATATATAATAAATAATATATGTGCATATATGTATACTATACACACACACACACTGAGTGGCCAGATTATGATCCCATGTCCCCTCCCCCTGGCCAGGCTGGCCAGATGAATTCATGCACCAGGCCTCTAATACACACACACACACACACACACACACACACACACATATATGTGTCTGTGTGTGTGTGTGTGTGTGTGTGTGTATGCATTCAGAGATCATAATAATCTGGCCATTCAGTGTATGTATAGAAGGAGAGGAAGAGAGAGGGAGAGGGAGAGGGAGAGGGAGAGGGAGAGGGAGAGGGAGAGGGAGAGAGTAAAGCAGAAAGAAGATGTGAAAGATAGAGAAATAAAAGTGCTGTTTATTATAGCTGTCAAGGAGTATTCTCTGAGTTTTATGGAGGTCACGCCAGTTTTACCATTGTATTCACTTAGTTGTATTCCTATGATTAGCTACATGTTGGTCTGTTTTCTACATCAATTGGCTGAATTTATGACAACTGCTTCATCATAGCTGTGATCTAAGACCCAACACATCCCACAGAATGGTTTAATTAACTGACATATTTGTTTCTTCAGCAGATTTTTTTAAATATAATTTTAGTTCTATTTTAAAGGTCAGATAGTCACAACTTATAATTATTATAAAAATTTAATCTGTTCTTACTTTGTAACCGTGATGCCAACATAATGTAACAGGTGTGTGATCTGGTCTGAGCCCCCAGAAGAGGACAGAGCCTACTTCTTTACTCTTGGAAGAATATTGGGGCATCTTATGGTTTTAAATATCATTAACAAACTTGAGATAACACATACAATAACCATGCTTTTCTTTTAATTTTTTCTCTCTCTTCCTAGCAATGCAGCAAAAAGGCATCTGCCTCTCTCCTGTGGCTTTTGAAGTCATCGGGCATCATCGCGAACCGCCCCTGGCCGAGGATCTCCCTCACTATCATCACCACGGCCATCATTTTAACCATGGCTGTGTTCAACATGGTGAGTCACGGAAGGCTCCTACCAGGCAGGTCCCACTCGCTAGAGGTCTCACTAATTCTGACAGAGTCTCGGTGTTCACTCTACAAAGGATGATTGCTGCAATCCCCTTATCATTCAGCTTTCTTATCCTCCAAGAGGGTGCTCACGCACCTGGGCAGGCCCAGAGCCAATAAAACACCCTTCCTGAGATTTGACCTTCTCCGTTGGCTGCACATATGAGAACAAGACATTTAACACGCCATCACACACCTAGAAAAGTGCCTTCCGTGTAAGGGGTGGCTACTTAATAGTTACTGAATGAAAGAATGAGTGAATGAGCACCAGCCCTTCCAGCAACCAACGATTTATTTTGGTAAAATCCAGTGTGACCTTATAAAATCAGGATGTATCACCTAATTTTTTGATGACAGAATCTACATGGGAAACAAATCGGTTTTAGAAGCTAACTGTATTTCACAAAGGATAATTAGTAATGAGTGACAGGCAGTTCGGTCACTGTCTAAATGATTGATGAGCTGAGCATTTGGAAGATTGGTTTCACAGTAACTGTGATCCCTTTGGAGAAAAGAGATACATCTTCAGGACCAGAAATATGTCTTCCAGGGCCACTTTTTCTCTCACAAGGAAAGGAATTTATTAGTATTGCCAAGTGAGACGGAGAAGTCTGTAGAAGACATGCTAACACTATGATGGATGATATGTGAGCAAGAAAGGTAATAAGGTTTTGGTCCACACCTTGAGCTCCCTTCTATGGCAGCTCAGGCTGTGGGGCGAGGAATAAACAAGAGTACTGTTTCTCTGCCTAGTGGAGAGGGAGAGGATGTCAAGACCACTCAAGCAGGTGCTGTCCCCATCAATGCAGGAGAAACAGCATTTTCCTTGATACCCAGGGCCCTGAAATGAGTGGTGGTTCTCCGTCTGAGCTCCTCATATGTTTATTTCAAAGAATCATCATAAAACACTATGATCGCAGACATATGGTACTGAAAGAAACTAATTTTTTCTTACTGGAGAATAACTATGGAGCTTACTGATCACAGAGGGGAAGAATCTGTTCATGCGAGTGCTGGCTTTCATCACAGCTGCAGATTTATAGAGAATGTTGTCCAGCTACATGGGTCCAAGCCTTCTTAAATTATGACTACATAAGGCAGATGCAGAGTCCTATGTCCCCAACCACACTTGTAAGGTGATGTGACTATGGGCCATGAGCCTCACGCAGTGGTGCTGACGCACATTCAGATACTGGCCAATCAGAACTGAGCATCAGTGAGGTGACATGCAAAGGAAATGGGCTCCCAGGTCACTCACTCATATCAGGGGACATGGCACCTGCATTTTAACAGCACTTAGGGGGTCAATAAAAATGGTGTCTCAGAGATGATGGCTTTTTAAATCCCAACAGGCAGTGACATAAATGACAAAACACCCAGGTCAGTTGTATTGAAAATGAATTGTGAGGTATTAACAGGACATTTTAAACACCTGATTCTCATCTATGTAACACCAAACACCCCAAATAAAGAGTGGAAGAAATAGTTATCCAGATTTTTATCAAATACAGAGTTTCATCAAACTGCCGGTGACCTGCATGTTTTGTTCCATTTTAGTTCCAGCTGGCTTAACCTGTATGAGACGCTCAAATTCTCTGCCATTTTTTCTGACATTTTGACGGTGTCATTCTGTGACTTCCCACGTCATTTTGCAATCTCTTCTGAGAAACTTCCCAGAGAATGCAGTCAATAACAGCTTTATAAACCGCCTAGCCCAGGATTAGCCTTAGTTAACTGGTAGTCTAGCCAGACTTTTAATTCCAACCAAATGACAAGTAAAGCACAATGATGTCATCAGGCATAAAACAATATCACATTGCATATTCATAATTTAATATTGCTTGGAAAACATAATTCTGAGACATTTAAATTTTCTGAAAAATGTAAAATTTGAAAGGGAAGGTGAAAATATGTAGTGTTTATAGGCCCTTTATTAGGACATCTTGTCCAGGATGAAGATATTATTTTCCCAATGATGACAAAGTTTGATGAATGTTAAAATTGGTCTAGAGAGGAGTTCCTCAAATAATTATGATTATTAGAAATTCATTCTGTAGAGAAAGTTGTGGCATTTTAACCTGGAAGGGAAAGAAACAGGGGATTAATAACAATTGAAGATTTGTCTGGCTCTATAGAGGATGACACAAGTTTGTTATTTTAAAGTGACTAAGAAGATAGACTGGGGAAATTGACTCACAATTGTAGTGTGATGTCATATAAATATTTCTCTTTTCTGCGTCCAGCACGGCTAGAGAGCAGTCCTGAGTAGAGGTGGTTGGAGATTGGGAAAATGAAAGAACGAGACAGATACAGAGATTGAAGGGAAAAGCTGGGGCTGGGTAGGACAGCTGTCCTCTGATGGAGAGACAGTGACCCAGAGCCCATACAGTGCATTTATTTTATACAGCAAAGTACCAGGAAGTTTTACTAAAGCCCAAGACTAAGGAGATTATGTGCATTCTTTGTGGTTTCTTTGTAATAGTCACTTCTGGGTGGCCCCTGATAATCTTGTTTGTTTCTAGTGCTTGCCTGGATTTAGATAATTAAACTCACCCCCTGGCATCTGACCTGAAGGTCAGGATGATAACACACCTGCCTCTGGCAAGATATGTTTCCAGGGCATGGCTCTACTGGATTCGGACAACAATCAGTTCAGGGGCCTTTCCCAGGCACTCTCTACAATGTCATATAGACACAATGAAGAGTTTCTTGATTTGGGGATAGTTAATAAATACTAGAGAGAGTTTGTGCAAAAGGGGCATTGTTAGGTATATGATTGAAGTTTTCTATTGAACTTCTCTATTGGTTTTCAAATTTATTTTTTAATATATTTTTTCCCTTGATTTCAGAGAGGAAGGGAAAAGGAAAGAGAGATAGAAATATCAATGATGAGAGAGAATCATTGATTGGCTGCTTCCTGCATGCCCCCTACTGGGGATTGAGCCCACAGCCCAAGTATGTTCCCTTGGCCTTAAGTCTACAGGCTGATGCTTTATCCACTGAGCCAAGCCAGCTAAAGCTGGTTTTCAAATTTAAACCATCATGTTTTTTGTAGAGCTTCCTTACAAGACTAAGTTTTCACAGGATGTACTTCTACCCATTGTACAGCAAGAATTTATTTTCTTCTCTATAGAGTGATATAGCCAAGGTGTTTTTGTTAATAATTTTAAGATCCCAGGTGCTTGAGACTAGTAACCTGCAAGCTAAATGATCACTTTCTATTTTTTTTACTTTCTCATTCTTTTTTTTACTTTCTCATTCTCATTATTTATATACATTTTATTTGGGATCTGTAAATATATAAATTTGTAACATTTTGGAGCCCAATTTTTACCTTTGCTGCTCAAACATTTTTTCTGATATAAGTTTTCCCATAGAATTAGCACATTTATAGTTCAACCATGGGTTGTGATATTTTTGACAAATTCTTTAGTAGTAAATAAAGAAACCTCCAACATTTGAATTTTCAAATCAGCGTTTTTATTTTACCAAATGATTTAATGGGTAGAAACACTGTATCTAGTATCATTTTCTCAGAATTACCTTTAAAAAAAAAAATAGGATCCTTTTACCAACAGTGCTAAAACTATGCATCCTTTGAATTTTAATCACCTTTAACCATGTGCTACCAAGCATTCACAAGTAATAGATAAGATGTTGATACCAGTTATTGCATTTTGCTCATAAAATTAACTTTTTTTCTTAAATCAAAAACTCATAAACTCCATTGATTCATTTAATGTTTGAAGCAAGATGGTGAAGAAGCTGCAAATACATTCCAAAGGCTTGCGTTTCAAGACAGGGAGTTGGGTGTCTGTATGCGTGATGATGTCAACCTCAAGTGTAATTCTAACAAAGTCATTTTTAATATAACATTTAACAGAGGTGCTTGTGTGTTCTTTAACATCAATTCTGCAGTTCTATAATTCACTATTAAGTACATTGCACAACAATAAATAGTCACTTACTCAGTAGAAATTCTCACAGTTTGAAAAGTGGATGGAACTACTGGCATCTGAAGCATATCAGGGGACTGGGTTGCCCACATAGTGTTGCTGACTGCGGATAACACACAGGTACCAATAAACAGCACCACATACTAACCCGTTCATCTCCTTTGCACTAATTCATTGAAAAACAAACATTTTTCTTTGCAGTTTTTCCTGAGTGACTCAGAGGAAACAATCCCTCCAACTACCAATACATCTAACACAAGTCTTTCTGACTCAAATAATCAGGCAGCGATTCTGCGTGCGCAAAGCTTGTTTTTTCTTCCGGTAAGAGCATTTTCCTCGTTATTATGGCTTTTCTTGTTTTCCACCTATGTGATGGTATACCCTCCACTTTCTCACCTGTCCTGGACTTCACTTTTTTTCTTTGGTGTCAGTACCTGAGTAGGATCTGACCGCTTAAGAACTACCAACCTATCTTTCTTTTTTCTTTTTTAATAAAGCTTTATCGACTTCAGAGAGGAATGAAAAGGACATGTTCCAACAGCATGTCCTCAGAAAGAGGTTTATGAGAGAGAACCATTGATGAGCTACCTCCTGCATGCCCCATACTAGGGATTGAGCCCACAAACCTGGCGTGTGCCTTGACCAGAATTAAGCCCGGGACCCTTCAATCCACAGGCTGACACTCTATCCACTGAACCAAACTAGGTAGGACCCACCAGCCTTTCTTAAGAGAAGTCCTGGCTGGCTGGCACTGCCAGGCACAAATGCAAAGTTACAATGTCATTCTGATGCTCTCACAGGTAACTCTTGCCTTTATTCTCCAAACTGGTGCATTTTATGGCATGTATCCCAGCATCTGGCATTCGATTACACGTCACTGAATTCCTGGGTTCCTTGCTCATAGATTTAGCGAATTGTTCCAGTGAAGTCGTGTTGGCTCCCTGATGCTGTGATCACAGGACCACATCTCCTCTCTCTGCCTCTCCTTGTGCTGCAAATACCGCCCAGTGATTATATCCTCAGATAATCCTTACAAACTGACTCATTTGAACCAATGTCCAAAAAAGCTTAGATTGGAATTTTAAAACTGACTAACACGTCACTGTTTTAAGTAAAAAGAGATAAATCAGTTATTTACTGCTTAATAAGTCTTACCCATGAATTGTTTGTGCAAAAATAAAGATTTTTTATAATCTCCTTTTCATTTTATGAGTAGTCATCTTAAAGTAGTATAAATTGTTAACATTTACTTTCTGTGCTGACAGTGCTGAAAGAACTAGTTTGGAGGCTGAAATTGGTCATTTAATATGTGCACTTTTAAAATGCCCTGCCAAATTTTAAAATTCCACTGGCAATGGCAATAAAGGTGATTTCCTTGCCTCATTCTCCTTTTGCTGATTTGTTCTGTTGACATTTGGCTGGGATACCTTTTGCCATTTCAGTTTCTGGGAAGCTCACTGCTCTGCGTACAGAGAGTGGGGAGGAGTGTCTGGTGTTCTTTTGGGGCCAGGACTGTTTCTGAGGCAAGGTGACCAGGGTTCCTAGGAATGTCGCTGTGGGCTCGGGAAGACAGGATAGCATAAGCTTTGTCCCTTATCCAAAGGGTCCTAGCCTTCATTTTAGGCATTAAACACCATCTTCTCTATACTAGTTATGTGACTGGTGAGAGATGGGTCTCATGATGATTTATTGGCTGTGACCTAACTGTGCATCCTTGAATGGATGGCATTAGCACACATGATCCATAGGACAGTGGAGGGAGGACAAGCCGTCCTTATGTGACATTCACAGGGCACTCTAAGTTTTACATTTTAAGGTTGCATTTTCATAGGAAAGAAAAGAATAGCAGGCAAAGCACTTTTTTAAGTCTCTCCATCCAATATATTTGGGTAGAATGACTCACCATGCTTGGCACCACTAACAGCAATTGGGTGATCATTCTGAATTTCATTTAGGTACATCTGTATAATATATTATTTTCAAAAGAAGAAAATCATTAGAAACCCCAGATGGGGAAAGGTAGTATTTTCTCAGCCTTAATAGATCCTGAAAAAAACACACAATAAGCCGGGACCGGTTTGGCTCAATGGATAGAGCGTCGGCTTGGGGACTGAAAGGTCCCGGGTTCGATTCCGGTCAAGGGCATGTGCCTTGGTTGCGGGCATATCCCCAGTAGGGGGTGTGCAGGAGGCAGCTGATCGATGACTCTCTCTCATCGATGTTTCTAACTCTCTATCTCTCTCCCTTCCTCTCTGTACAAAATCAATAAAATATATTTAAAAAATATATATATAAAAAAAAAATACACAATAAGCTCTTTAAAATCTAGGTCCCACTTAGTCAAAGGCCACTGTTGTTCCAACAGCATATCCTCAGGAAGAGGTTTATGCTGAGCTTCGCCCAGGAAGCCCCACATGCTCACGAGCTGTCTGTATAGACACAGCTTTATCAACTCGCAAGTTTAGTGGTTCCCAGGGAACCGGAAAACACCCCATCATCCCCCTTAACAGATTTTTAGAAATATTAGGAAAGCCATTTTGTAGAAGTACATAAAATACACCTTGTTCCTCTCAAACCTCATCTTCCGTGATACTGAGTCTGACGAGATGGGGAGAGTCCCCTTCATGCTGTGCATGGTACAAAGTGATAATTTAATAGTTCTTGAAAAGCACAATACAGATATACTTTTTATTCTGCAATACTAATTCTGCAAATTAATTTTACTGATGCACAGACTTAGCTACATTTGTTTATGTAACATCAACAATAAACAAAGTAAAAGAGCCCTCGCTGGTATGGCTCAGTGGATAGAGCATTGCCCTATAAACTGAAGAATCCTGGGTTCAGTTGTGGTCAAGGGCACATGCCTGGATTGCGGGTTCAATTCCCAGTAGGAGGAATGCAGGAGGCAGCCAATCAATGATTCTCTCTCATCACTGATGTTTTTATTTCTCCCTTTCTCTCCCTTCCTCTCTGAAATCTATAAAAATATATTTTTTAAAAAGAAAGAAAGAAACCTGAAAGATAAAATAAATGTATTTGAATAAATCGTTATTTAGTTATATCCGGCCATTACAAAAAGATGTGGAAAAATATTTAATGACAGAGAAATATATATTTATGATGCTATTAATTTAAAAGTACCATTTAAAAACAACCAAAACAGTATAATCCCAATTTTATAAAATAATTGTACCAATAATAAGTAGGGGGAAAAAAAAGGCTGGAAAGTTATAGACAAAATAATTATAGGCTCAAGTTGGATGTTGGGGATAATTGGAGACCCTTATTTTTATATGTGTGCTTTGTATGTCTCCTAATTTTTAACATCAGATGTGTAATTGCTGTAGCAGGAAAAAAAAGCTAGTTTTAAAATACCCAACAAAATCAATCATAAAGGGTCTTTGCCATGTAGGCATTCTGTGCTTTACCAGGCATTTATAGCATTGTATTGGGAAAATATCCTGTGAGGTAGATATTGTTGGAATTTCCATTGTCTAGGTGAGGAAACAGGCCTTAGGAGTCTCAAGTGGGGGGCCAAGATGCCAGTGGCTGTTTCCTAGGTATTAAGATGCAAGTTAATTTCATTGATTATATTAAGAGTGCTAATAACCATATTTACTTAGTTAATGTAATACCAACTAATATTTTTATTTACTTTATGAAATAACCAAAAATATTTTTATTTACTTTATGAAATAACCATAGACACAGACAACAGTGTGATGGTTACCAGAGGGAAGAGAGGTGTGTGTGTGTGGGGGGGGGGGGTAGTAAACGGAAAGGGGACAAATATTAACTAGTATTAATAAATTATATTATTCGGTAATTGAAATATTAGTAATCGCTAATTTAAATATTAATAAATAACAATACAACTATTAACTGTACCCAGACTCTATAAAAATAAAGTTATGAGGACAGACCCTAGCAGCAGTCAGCTCAGGAGCTGCAGCTGGAACTCTTGGCCATCCGGCGCCTTCCTGGCCAGCTGCCTGGTGCAGCAGTGATGGCTGATCTTCCGGCCTCCCACCTGGCCTCCCAGAGCCATTCCCCCTCATTCTCACACCCTTCTGTGGCTAGGTTCAGGGTCCCAACTTACCTTTCATTACTTCCCAGCATACCTTGTGCATGGCCTTCAAGAGTTCTAGAAAGGTGTTTTAATAGGAAATGGACCCAGAGCCTCCTTCCCATTTACATATGTATTTCACCTCTAAAATGTGAAAGCTTTTTAAAAGCCTAAGAATTTTAAAATATGAAACCATAGGCAGGTTTGCATAGGTATTTGCTGGGTTATATTTCAAATTAGGGATGCTCCAGAAAACCTTTACAATCCTATCTACACCCCCCAAAATACCCATGCACACATTGATACATGCGTTCATATAAGTGGCTCCTTATTCAGCTTGTCATTCCATTAGGCTAAGCTAATAATGGTTTTCCACCTAATTTTAGCAGCCGAATCCTTTGGAAAACCAGACCTTACAGAGAGCCCCAGTTTATCATCCTAACAGCAGAATCAGTACAGAGAAGGAAACATGGGATGACCATGACCCCTGCAGCTCATTTTCAACTTTCCTTTCTTCCCCAAGAACAGGACTGATGAGCATGGAGTATCAGTAGCCTCCAGACAACTGGCTATGGATGACCTTGGCTGGGGAAATAAAAGCAAGAGCTAGAATGACAACAATAAGCAGACTATACATGGCTCTGTTCACATAATGAAACTGGGGTGGAGTCGCTTACAAAGTGGGCTGTTTTATACAGACAGGGTTTATCAGACATCAATCAGATCTGTGTGTTATTAACTTTTTTAGTGCTGTTCCTGTTATTAACTTTTTTAGTGCTGTTCCTGTTCCAAGAATGCTAATATAATAGCAAAACTCCCTGTTCATAAAAAACATATTAGCAACAAAATTTTAAAAAGCTTTGTGAGAATGACAACTGTTTCCACGGCTCTGGGCTCCAAGCTTTATTTGTTCTTCTCAGTGACCTACAAGGAGGACACGATTACCTCCATTTCACAGATGACGATGCTGTGACACAGGCAGGCAAGGTTACTACCTCACGTGAGTCAGCTGATGAGTGAGGCAGGATGGAATCCAGGGGTATCCTGACTCAGCGATGTCCTCTGTGCTTAGTGGTGACAACAGTGCTAACAGGCCGGCCTGTGCTGCTTCCAGTGGACTAAACTAAACGAATGGCAGGTGCCCCCTCTCCCTCCCACTTGGTTCTTCCCATTTTTTCCAGTGCCTGTCCACTTCTGGGATATTCATGGCTCACCGTGGTCAAGGATTTGAGTTTTAAAAATCCTTTCTGTTCTAAATAGTCCTTCTGACAAATAATGTCTTTTTAAATAAAATCTCCACACTTTCTTATCCTTTTAACAGAACTACCAGTAACGAGTTATATACACTTAAAGAATTAAAAAATTGCAAGGCCAACAGAGTCTACATATTAAAATTTTTTAAAAGATCTATTGTTGTTTTTTTCATTTTCCAGAAAATGACATTGGCTTATAATTATATGTCTTCAGTGTGGATTTTTAAAGAATTATGTCTGTTTGGCAATATGCCTGATTTTTTTTTTAACATGTTAAGCTGGGTCAGCAAGCCATGTGATGAGTAATCCTTTTACAAATCAAGTATGTGCAGGCATTGGCCGCTGTTTCAAAAAGGAGAAAAAGGCATTTGTTTTCCCATGAAGTTTGTGAGCTGACCAGTGAGCTTAGTGGTAGTCCCCAATCTTAATCCTTATTTCAGCATTTCTCAAAAGAGATCCCAAGTGTTGATTCAATGCATTCTCTTGTCCCAGTACTTTATTTACAGCTGCATTCTGGGGTTGATATCCTGCTCGGTTTTCCTGCGGGTGAACTATGAGTTGAAGATGTTGATCATGCTGGCGGCGTTGGTGGGCTTCAACATCATCTTTCTCCACACTCATGCCCACATCCTGGACGACTACAGCCAGGTCTTGTTTGAGAGGTAACCTGCTTCCTCCTTTTTCTCCTCACTTTAGTATGGGATCTCAATAATGTGAGTGTGTCGAGTAAATGCAAATTAACAATAACATTGTCATTGGAATCACATTGTGTGAGAGTTTCTTTGAAGCAATGGTTCAGAAGGGTGATGTGTGGTTATATTATACATTACACAGAATGTGTATGATCATAAAAGGAAGGAATGATGTGGTTTAGAGATGTTTTGTTATTATCTGTACTATATTACTATATTGATAAGAATAATCTAGGGTTTCTCACCCTCAGCATTATTGATATTTTTTCTGAATAATATCAATAGTGTTCCATTGGGTGTAACTGAGTAATTTTCTGTTGAAGGTGCTGTCCTGTGCATTGTGGGATATTTAGCAGCATTCCTGGCCTCTACCCACTAGACACCAGACACAGTCCCCTCCCCCGAAACAATGAAAACCAAAAATGCCTCCAGACATATGTATCCTGCAAGGCAAAATGCCCCCCTTGCCCCCCCAATCCCCAGACCAGAACAACTGAATCAACACACATAAAAATACTGGGAACTAAGTAGATACATTTACAGTGCTGCATTTCTTATGGGAACATTCCTAAAATACCCTGGTATGGAGAGAGTACTCCTACAACTGTGTCAATTATCTCTTCTATGAAGAAACTGACGTTCAAGAAAAGATATGACTGTTTACTTTCCCAGCCTTGGGATGGATGCTGAGAGAATGGTTCTCTCACAGACACTCAGTTGGGTTTATACGAGGTTTCCTGTGACCAAATTGCTTCCATAAGCTTATAATGAATATTTATTCCCTGTTTGGAAAACAATGTTTTAATCATCATGATATCCTCCCTCTCATATTTTAACATCAAGACAATGTTTTATAGCAAGTGTTCGGTTTATTTCTGGGCCCACCAGACTTCACGTTTCTTCTAGGAGCAGGCTGCATAATCCTCCGTAATATTTCTGTGTTCCTTTTCATAATGCCTTAAGTATTTGCATGGATTTGTTGCTCCAGGAAGATGGTATACGCTGACAGTGTGTGGCCCTGTCCATCTTCGGAGGCCCAGAGCCAGGGACACGGTCTGAACCTTACATACTGATAAGAATGCTTTCAGAAACACAATGGCAAAGCATTCTCTTCCCCTAATTTAATTTTCATCATCCTCCACACCATGAAATCCAAATAATCTGTAATCAAGCTCAGGGTAGTGAAGTTGCAAAAAATGTATAATTGTGTTAAGGAAATTTTATGATTCCCTTAGCCAAGATGAGAATGAAATCAGAAGTTAATTTTCCAATAAATTCTCAAAAGCGCCCAGCAAACATGCTCCGATATTTCTGTACTGTCTCCAGAAAGCCTGTATGGAATCCCTAAGTAAATGTGGCATTACTGATTTTTATGCGCAGCCAACGACGCTACTAAATTCCCTTGATTAAATTTAAAGCGCCTGAATGCGCGACACAGCTGAGGCCGAGGGAGGAATTAGATTAGTAAGTTTCTGATGGGAGAGATTTCCGCATGGGTCTGAGAGAGGCACCACGGCAGCTGTGGAGCAGGGCTCGGACTGAAGGAGAGGAGCTTTTACCCTCAGAGCCCATTGGTTTAATTCAAGCTCCTTTGTGTGTGTTCTCTTGGATCTGTCTTTCTCATAGCTTAAAGCTAGGGAGGGCCCGCCTCCTCTCCTGGAGGGATGCACCTGTCCCCCTGTTCCTAACCTTGACCTCAAGGTTCTGCCACTTCCAGACCCGATTCCTGAAGGAGCTGCCACAGCACTCCCAGAGCATTCCTCTGCCGAAAGATAAATGTTGCTGACATAACATCAAATGTTCTCCAATGCCAGCTTAAAGTTAACCCCAGATGAGAAATTCCTAAGAGGGGAAGTTTAGAATTCCCTCCTGGTCTCTCAGCCTCTGTCTGTGTTTGATACAACCCTCCGATTCCTGCCAGAGCCCAAATCTACCCATTCCAATGTTTTCTTTCTCTGCTGAGATTCCAGAGGTTTCGCATCATAGAACAGATACACATTCCAGAGATTTCTCATCAAAAGACAGACACAGTTTTCTCATCCTTTGGTTTGTTGATGCTGACACAACGCTTTCAGATAGGAAACTAGGACTAGGATCCTGACACAGATTGATGCCTTGAGAGTGGACATCCCCAAGGCCCAAGCCTCAGGTGTCCTTCAAGGAGGCAGTTGGCTTACAGAGTGCCAGGGGCACTTCCTTAGTGACCGATGGAGTGTGTGTCATTGAAGTCGCATGCTTGGTCCTTTTCCTCTTCTGACCTATTTCTGCCCCCCCACACATGCTTTTCATTCCTGGTGTTCTGGTATTCTTTCTGGGACATGTGTTTGCCTGTGTGGCAGACAGTGTCCTTGCTGCCCACCTCGGCTTCTGGGCTGGCCCCTCATTGACATTGAATGTTCCCAGTAGACCTACCGTGAGCTTTTGACTTTCACCCCTGGATGTACCTGAGCACTGAGCCACACTCCCAGCCTGGGAGGGTAGAGAGTATTTCCTGTGGACAAATCTGTTGCCTCTGATATTTTCAGTGTATGTACTATGGTACATACCTTTTCTATGGTACATACACTGAAAATTTTAATAGAAACTCTTGATTCAAGGAAAGAGCAGGTCTGAACCAAGTACCACTGTGGTGTCCACAGTGCCTGAAAGTGTGCCGAGCATCTTGTAAATGGGTGCTCAGTGAATATCTACTGAATGAATAAAACAAGTAGTGCTCCTGAATATACTGGCTCTAATGACACGTTCACTTTACCAGCTTCGAAGGAAGAGGCTCCTTGGTGATGTTTCTTTCCAGGATCAGCATCCGTTTTGTTTATACCTTAAATGTCAAGAGAAAACATGGGAGGGTATCTCTGATTATAAGGCAGTGCCCAGCCATCATCTCAATACACAGAGAGTGTTGCTGTCCTATATGTGAGCTTACCATGACCCATGTTTGAGAGGGCTTTTTCAAACCAAATTTGACACTGACAATGGACAAGCCAACAACATGGTAAAAGCCAATGGGGCAGTTTTTGCCAGCAGGGCTAGCAAAGAAAACAAAAGTATGCAAGTATGCAACTCCAAATCAATGAATAATTCAGAAAGTGACATCAAACATATTCTTACAGATTCATGAATGTGGAAAGTCAACTTTTCAGGAGAAAAAAAAAAGAAGACTACTTTGAGAGAATATGACATTAAAAATTTGAATTCTTGCCAAAACCGGTGTGGCTCAGTGGAGAGAGCATCTGCCTGCGGACTGAAGGGTCCCAGGTTCGATTCCGGTCAAGGGCATGTACCTTGGTTGCGGGCACATCCCCATTTGTGTCACATGCTTGGTCCTTTTCCTCTTCTGACCTATTTCAGGAGGCAGCTGGTCGATGTTTCTCTCTCATCAATGTTTCTAGCTCTCTATCTCTCTTCCTTCTTCTCTGTAAAAAATCAATAAAATATATATTTTTTAAAAAATTTGAATTCTTGCCATTCACAATAAACATGAATAGACCTAGAATGTATGATGCTAAGCGAAATAAGCCAGAAAGAGAAAGACAAATACCACATGATTTCAGTTATATGTGGAATCTAAGAAATATAAAACAAATGAACAAGCAAAACCAAACAGAAACAGACCCACAGATAAAGAGACCAGGCTGATGATTGCCATCAGAAAGGGGGGCAAGGGGAGTAAAAAATAAAAAATAATAATAAACCCCAAAAATGCAAGGTATGAAATGAACATGACAAAAATAGTTTCAACTTTAATGTAGTAGTTTAATTGAATTTAATAGTTTTAACTCATTTTGTCTTAATGACTTGACAGCAATATAGTAATTGCAGATTCTTTTTTTTTCTTTGTAAAGGAATACAAATCTCTAAAATAAGTTTTAACAGTTTTGATGTACATTTCAGTTATTGATGAAATGTCATATAAAAATTTGAAAACTAAATCTAGAATGAAGGCCAGCAGAGTCTCAGTACTTACCATTACCTGTCATTCTATGATTCTGCTAAATTGCCTCACGTGATGGAAACTCAGAAGTTCCTGGTATTTAGAAGGGCCAGAACAAGACGTTTCTTAATTCTTTGGCATTCACAACACTCCTCCATCTTGTCTGTGAAGACAAGATATTTTGCTGAATCGATCGATAAGGATTCTGGTTCCTGTCCATGACACTGGCTCCCTCAGCCCTCCGCCAGGGCCTTCAAGGACACTGAGTGCTCTTCTTGGTGATGGATGGTGATGACCATTGATATTGCTGGAAGCTGTTTTTGTGTCAGAGACACTTACCATGACAAATGCTGCTTACAGCGTCTTCAAGACAGTGTCAGATTTTTCTTGGAAGCTTTTTCCTTGCTGAACTGAAAAAATCTCAAGGGATGGATGTTACCATTTTATATTGACCCAGAAATGTGCTGTTAATTTCAAAGAGGTTTCAGGTATGGAGAACAGAGGGGATGACCAGTAGACTAACCAGCTCTGTTTAAGCACTTAACCTCTCATAAAATAGATATTTTGTGGACAGCATATAAATAAAGTATATAAATCAACAGCAGCCATACTGGTGCCCGGCATCATTCAGTGGCTCTGGATTGTTGCTGGTAGAAATGTCTACATAATTTTAACTTCCAGATCAGCAAGAGCTTTGTATCAAGGGTAGTGATGCAGATGCTCAAGCAGACACATACCACCACTGAGAGCTGTGAGTTAGGCACCTTCGATGTGGAATTGCTCTTCTTTCCCTGTGTCTCATGGGAAACCCAGCAGCTAGAATTTAAGATATTGTGACATATTTTGACAATGTCCCGACTTGGTGTCAACTGGTGATGAGCCCACTGAGAGTCAGGAGGAAGAACTGCAGAATTAACCACTCAGGAGACAGGCCGGGAAGCAGGGCAGACTCCCTCTGGACATATTCCAGAGCACCTGAAATTTCCTGGAAGTCTTCTCTTTTAAATTGAAACTGCATTTCACATTTGCATTCAAGCCCATAATGTGTCCAAGTTAATGTTGAAATAATTTTATTTTCAAATTTTCTCTCTCCGTTTCTCTTCCCCTTTCGAGCTCCTCCACCACATGCCACCACAAGCAACGAACACACACATCTCTTTGTGACTGGCAGTGGGGCTGGAGATAGGTAATCTGAGATGCCTAATTTAACAAAAAAGCAAGTCATCCTAGGACAACTCAAGCTCTCTTTTCTTCTACAGAAGGCAGCCATCCGTGAGCAATTTTGTTGTCTCACCTAAAACAGAAAATGTCCTGTGATTTGGACACACCTGCAGGAAGATGCTCGATTCTGGGCTGTTTTGTTTGATTTTAGAATGAGGGGAGGGAGAAGATTTCTCAGAGCCTGTGCCCACGGACTGTACCGAATGCATACTTCTTATCACCAACTCTCCCATTGGTGGTGCTGAAGCTGTGCACATCCCTTCCTGTGTTAGTCTGTTTCAGCCCCTGCCTGTTCCGCTGGCCATTTTTGAACACCACTCTGAAAAGGCATGAGGCTTTGAGCTGTCTGCCTGTCTTTGGATGACCCTGGGCCATCGTCTCCGGAAGCTTACACAGGATCTCAGCGAGTCTGTGTTCAGCCAGGGAGTGGAACATTGTCTGGAAATGAAACCTCTTAGGTTTCAAACCAGCGTGATTATTTGTCCACTCATTACTTTGTTTCTACAACATGCTTATATTGAACATTCTCCATATGCCCACCCTGATTCCTGGAGTGGGAGCACACAGAGATGGATAACGTTTAGTCTCTGTTGTCTTGAAGGTCACACAAACCTGCTGTAAGAAAACCGTGGTTCAGCAGGAGGTTAAAAGGAGGTTGCCAGGGAGTCGTGGTTTGTACCACTCACCTAGGAAATGAGTGGCATGCACGCTGGGAGCTACCTCAGGTAGCCCAGAGTTGACTCCAATATTGGAAAGATTTTGAAGAACCATGGAGATTCAAAAGCACAGGACAAAGCACAGCATCATGGCAGAATGAGATGTCTCTCATTTCTGCCCTCCCCACCCTCCTCCCACATTAATAATAATAATTTGAAACCTGTCCAAAGAGCAAAGTACTTTGTGAGAGTTGTGGGGTCTGTCAACTATATCAAGGGATCTGGGTAGAGTCTCTTCCACCTGGGCATCAGGTAATGTCATATAGACCTTGGTCCTGGCTGTGGGTCCTGTGGTGGCCCAGGCACTAGCTCCAGCCCCTCTCAGCCATGATCTGAGAAGCTGGGAAAACACTCTCAGCCAGTCACCAGTGGATTAGAGAGCCTTAGGAAAGCCTGGATTTCCAGAGGAAAGTTCCAGCACATTGTGGGAAGAAAAATTAGAATTTGAATGCTTTGAAGTTGGCAATAAGAACAGTTTGACTCTGCCCAGCGCCCCTCCCCCATGAAAGCACAGCTTAGGCTCAAGATACATCCCCTCACCCATGGTCCTAAAGGAGAAACAAGAGCATGTAAGTGAGCACAAAGCTTCCCCAGCTGTGCAGGGCATTACAAAAAGGCCCCTGTCTCTCTTGACCCACCCTGAGTACTACGAAGGGAGCTGTATGACTGGGGGTCAGGAAGAGGCTGGAAGAGTAGCAGATAGGACTCTCCATGGGCATTTAAAGGAATTCCACTAACTGCACTGAGGCCTCCATCAAGCAGCCTGGGGAACCATCACTTTGCCTGCAGATCTCCCACCTGGCCCAAGGGTACCTCCAACTGTTCCCTGTACCTCCCCACTCCTCCCACCCCTGCTCTGGGGCCAGCTCCCTGTGTGCACTCCCTATGGCAGTGGAGAGTGTGAGCTTTGGCAGGCAGCTAGTGAGCACACACAGAAAGCTGGTCCACATATGGGGACATGAACCATAGTAGGTTTTGGTGGGAAAACTAAAGAGAGGCAGTCAGCACTTGGCCTGATGCATTGTAGGATGGAGGAAGAATACAAGCTTAAGAATTCTGCCACTAGAGGGAGCAAGAAGCATGGAGCATTTTTTCATTGAAGACAACAAATGGACAACATGTACATGAAAAGATGCTCAATATCACTAATCAGGGAGATCAAAACCATAATGAGCCCTAGCTGGTTTGGCTCAATGGATAGAACGTCAGCCTACGGACTGAAGGGTCCCAGGTTCAATTCCAGTCAAGATCACATGCCCGGATTGCAGGCCCAATCCCCAGTAGGGGTTATTCAGGAGGCAACCAAACAATGATTTTCTGTCAGCATTAATGCTTCTCTCCCTTCCTCTCTGAAATCAGTAAAAATATATCTTTAAAAAAAAATGAGATATCACCTCACAGCTGTTAGAATGGCTATTAGCAAAAAGATAAGCAATAATAAGTGCTGACAAGGAAGTAGAGAAAAGGGAACCCTATACACTGTTGAGGAAAGTGTAAATTGCTTAAGCCACTATGGAAAACACCATGAAAGTACCTTGAAAAAATTAAAAACAGAACTGCCATGTGATCCAATAACCCCACTACTGGTATATAGCTACAGAAATTGAAATCCGGATCTCAAAGAGATATCTGCTCTCCCATGTTTATTGCAGCTTATTCGCAGTAGCCATGACATGGAAATGGCCTAAGTCTGTCAATGAATAGTAAAGGACATATGAGATATATACAGGTATCAACCTTTACTTCAGTTTATCAACTGTTACCAAAACAACAGATAACGAGATTTCTTGAGATGCTTTTTTTCTTTAAAAATAGAGGCTCACTCTTTTCTGACTGGAACCATGGAGAGTGCAGAAGAGAAAAAGAAGAAGGTTCCTGCTATGCCAGAAACTCTCAAAAAAAAAAAAAAAAAAGAATTTTGCAGAGCTGAAGATCAAGCGCTTGAGAAAGAAGTTTTCCCAAAAGATGCTTCGAAAGCAAGAAGGAAGCTCATTTATTAAAATGCTAAGCACTATCACAAGGACTACAGGCCAATGTAAAAAACAGAGGTTCAAATGACCAGGGTGGCAAGAAAAGCTGGCAACTTCTATGTTCCTGCCAACATTGGCATTTGTCATCAGGATCAAAGGTGTCAATGGTGTGAGCCCAAAGGTCCAAAAGGTGCTGCAGCTTCTTCACCTTTACCAGATCTTCAGTGGCACCTTTGTTAAGCTCAACAGGCTTCCATGAACATGCTGAGGATTGTGGAACCATATATTGCATGGGGGTACCCAAACCTGAAGTCAGTAAATAAATTGATCTATAAGCGTGGTTATGGCACAATCAACAAAAAGTGAATTGCCCTGACAGATAATCCATTGATTGCTTGATCTCTTGGTAATTATGGCATCATCTAAATAGAATGTCTGATACATGAGGTCTATACTGTTGGAGAGTGCTTCAAAGAGAACAACTTCTTGTGACCCTTCAAGTTATCTTCTCCAGAAGCTGGGGTGAAGAGAAAGACCATCCACTGTGTAGAAGGTGGAGATGCTGGGAACAGGGAAGATCAGATCAATAGGATTATTAGGAGAATGAACTAAGATATCTACCATGGTTATTTTTGTAATCTGGTCAGTTAAACTGAGTCCTTTAAAGTTGAAAAATAAAATAAAATAGGGGCTCATTTCACCAAGAAAAAAAAAAACATTTTAAGGATTATATTTGTGTCCGTATGCCTGGACTGCTTTCTCTCCTCAGAGAATGGTCATTTTTACCTCACCAGAACTGTTTGCCTTTAGGATAGAAACTGGTTCACCAAGTAATCCCTCTATCTCTGCCACCCAATTTGTTAGGTTTCTTTGTTCTTTTGGACTCTCAAAACTTGAGGCCCAGGATGAGAACCCCGTGAACAGCCTCAGGGTGAGGACCAACTGTGAATTAGTGTGTGGCTACAGGCGTACTTGGATGTCTACATCTCCAGAGTCTAATTTTTAGGTATTAAAGAAAGCATATTTGGTCACATTTTGGCTGGAACTGTCATCAAATTAAAAATCATAGAGTCATGCTGGGACTGGTTTGGCTCAATGGATAGAGCGTCGGCTTGGGGACTGGGGGGACCCGGGTTCGATTCCGGTCAAGGGCATGTACCGTGGTTACGGGCATATCCCCAGTAGGGGGTGTGCAGGAGGCGGCTGATCGATGACTCTCTCATCGATGTTTCTAACTCTCATCTCTCTCCCTTCCTCTCTGTACAAAATCAATAAAATATATATTTTAAAAATAATAATAAAATAAAAAATTAAAAAATTAAAATCATAGAGTCAGAAACTTTCTCAATTATATCAGCTCTGTCTTTAACTCAGTGATACCACAACCCTCACACGTGAAAGTCTGAAATGGACCTTATTTTCAGACTCCCTCTCCCCACTTATTCTTGAAACTTAAATGGGGAGAGGGAGAGAAAGAGGCCTCATATCCAACTAGCTGTCATTTTTATATAAATGGCTAACATAATTGTTATGGGTAAAACTGTGTCCCCAAAAGAAGACCTGCTGAAATCCTAACCCCCCACCCCTCTCAACATGAATCTACTTGGAATCAGGGTTATTACAGACGTGATTAGTTAAGATGAGGTCCTACTGGAGTAGGGTGGGTGCTAATCCAATATGGCCTTATGAGAAGATGGCCATGTGAAGAAGGATGCATACTGGGAGGACACATGTGATGATGAGGACAGAGATTGGGGTGATGCAAAAGTGAGCCAAGGAGCGCCAGAGAGTGGTGGCCACTACCAGAAGCTAGGATGAGGCAAGGAAGGATTTCTCAGCAAGTTTCAGAGGGTGCATTGCCCTGCCAGCACCTTGGTTTCAGACTTCTGGCCTCCAGGAATGAGACCATAAATTTTTATTGTGTTAAGCCACCCAATGTGTGGTGCTATGCTTTGGAAGCCCTGCGAAACTATTATAATAGTGATCCACACACTTAACTAGACTCTGCCAGGAGGACATACTACCCTTTTATTCCATCTATTCCAGTGTTCCCTTCACAATACACATTCCTTTTCCTCCCACCTCCCCCACAAACACACAGAAAGTAAGGTAACCAGGAACGGATCTGTGGACAGAGAAGGTCATCATTCAAACTACAGGAGCCCTGGCAGCAGGCATCCCTGAGAGCCCCCCTTCCCCCTATCCTCCCTCCACCCCCTGAAGAGAAGGGCTCTGGCGGGAGTAGGCAGCTCTTTTTGGCTGGATGAATAAAAGAAGTTTTAAAGACATATAAATGAAACTCAAGAAAGCAAGATGCAGTTCTTCCTTGTACAGTGGTTTTCAGAAGTGAAAAGGGTATCCATGTGTCAGTATACAAGTCTGTTCTACATCTGGGTTGTGCCTTCTTATGTCTGAGGTCCATTTTGGTCTGTACTTTCAAACCTACTGCCAAGTTCAGCATGAGAGCCCTCCCTTACCTTGCTTCCTCCAATACCTGCTTCCAGCCACCACTATTCCTCACTGAGGCTCAAGATGTGGGAGTGGGGAGCAGGATACCTCCAGCCCTAAACCAATGCTCAAGAGCATCAATGTCAGGAGTTCTGGGAAAGGATTGTTCCCATAGGTTGCTTACATATATTTTATGTGAGTAACTGCAAACCCAGGAAGGACCTGGATTACATTAATAGGGACCTCCTCCCATTCTCCTGCAGTGACAGGGACCTGAGCTGGCATATTTGGGGCATCAGATCCCTTTCCTGGGCCTGACAATGAGACCTGAGTTCTGATTGGTTATGCCAATAATGCTAATGTAAGATCTTGACCTGGGAGTCAACATTTCACTCTTTGAGGTGGTGAGTGGAAGAGGAAGGTGGCATACTGCTTTCTCAGACCCCTGGTTCAAAGTATTAGGTCTAGTAATAATTAATGTCGTTTTCTAATATTATATTATAATAAGGTGTTCCTAAGACAACATGAAAATTCAAAACTCAGCCTGTGCCAGCTTCTTAGGCTATTGGCTATGTTGTGCCACTTTTACCAGCTGGTCAAGATCATGTCACTGTAGTCAATATAGAAAAAAGATGAGTTTAACATTCATTGCAGTCAGCACTGTTTATAAATAACTGCTCCCCTGAGTCCCTTCAACTGTGCTGTCAGACACAGCTGCCACTGGCTCAAAATGGAGCTTCATTTCTTAAAATCAATATGAGTGAGACAGGAAAATGGCACTTTTCAGCTTACTTCATTCTCAGAGAGAAACTGCTGACCTACTGGCTGAAGAGCTCAGATTCTTCCCGTGTTGATCTGACCCAAAAAAAATATTCTCTCAGAAACACCCAGAGTAGTATTTGACGAACTAGCTGGGCACCATGTGGCCCACTGAAGTTGACACATAAAATTGACCAAGACACATGCCAACTTGGATGTGTGGAAGGTCACTGCCTGGAATGTTGTGGTGAGGATGTGAGAACTTGGGCAGGGATAATTTACTGATGTCTGTCTGGACCTGAGGGAAAGTGGGTGGGTGAAGGGTTTCCATCTTCGTTACACTTTTGTGATACAAAGTCATATAAAAGAGGGTATAAGAATGGGTACTTTTGAGAAAGTGATAGCTTGTAGAAATAAAATTCTAAGAAAATTTTGAAAATTTAAAAAAGTTATATATGAAATTATCCAGAATGATCCCCGAACTATAAAGCAAATAAGATTAACATTCATTCCCCTTATATTTGTTAGAGCTTGGTATAAAATAAGAAACCTTTATCAATTTGGAACAATGTTTTATTAAAATAGGATTGTTTTGTTTTGTTGTAATCTAGGTTTGAAAAGATATTTGATGGTGTGATGTGTGTGTGTGTGTGTGTGTGTGTGTGTGTGTGTGTGTGTCTGGAATGCAGACATTGACTAGAGTTTCTGAAGTTGGCCGATTCACAGATTCTAAGTCCTGTGTGTATGTTGTTTTGTATTGTTTTGTCTGTTTATTTTTAATAGACCAGGCATTTGGAAAGACCTGAAGACCATGGGCTCAGTGTCTCTCTTTATATTCTTCATCACACTGCTTGTTCTGGGTAGACAGGTAAGAAGTCTGGTTTTTTTACACAATTTCTCTAAAGTATCATGTTAATATCACTTTGAGGATGTGCATTGTAGTTACCTTCATGTAAACATCTTATCACAGGAGAAACTGGGTGGCACAGGATACATGAGCATAGATACAGACAAAAGGAAAACAGTTGCTACTTTCCACTAGTGGCAAACTTTGAAAATTACAAAGATGTGAATCAATTCATTTCCTTTAAGTCTCAAAATATATTTTATAGGTTTCCTGAGCCTAAAAAAGCTGACACTGCTTGAAAAAAACTACCCTTGACTGGGTTTTCATTTGCTTTTCAAATGTGTAATATGCTTCCTTTTCTTTGAAGTGGGTATGAATACCTGTGCTGTCACTTGTAATCACCCCTAGAAATAGTCTTTTGTTCAAAGTTTTGCTTTATGATGCAAATGAAACTGTGCTTTCTTCCTTGGGCCCTGTACCTCTTCCTGGCCTCCCAGTAGAGGCTGTGGGTGCAAGATTTTTGATGGAAATATCCTTCCTCTCCCTGAGCACAAGGACGCTCGCCCAAAAAATAGACTCATCTCATTCATCTCATGCCTGGCAGCTCAACCTCAACCAAAGTTTGAGTACTTTAATGGATAACGTGAAACCAAGTAGTGATTAACTTGGAAATAACCAACTAAGATGCAAAATCATTTACATAATGTACACATCCCTGAACTGTGAACCAATAGGAAGCTGTTAATGGCCAGGGCAGAGAGCAGATCTGTGACTGCCAGCCCAGCATCCTGAGGACACCGGAGTCTCCTTCTCCTGGAGCAGTGCCAGTGGCAGCCTGCCCCAGGAGCTCACAGGGCAGCCCTCAGCACTCTCCCTGGAGCTGAGCTGTGGTCCTGCTGCAGAGCCTCGGAGATCCCGGTCGGCCTGCTGCCCTTCCCTGCCTCTGTCCCTGGCCACTGCTTGGTTCTGTTTTCTTTGGCTTGCCTTTCTGACAACCGCACATTTCTGTAAGCCTTGTTATTATACCGTGTTGTTCTTTTTCTTTGTTTCATCTGTTTCTCCTGCTGCCTTTTTGCCAGTGGAGGTCACAGTCACAGATACTGGAGATTAGGACTTAGAACTGTCTTTTGGGGCATACCATTAAGTCCATGACAAGTGGTTTGGGATGGGAACATTTGTGTTCCTTTGGGGGCCTCTCCTCAGTTTCTAAGGTACCTGCACATCAAAGAAGGAATCTGCAGCAGAAAGCACTGGGGAGGGGAGATGTGAAGATTTGGCAAAATGTCACTTTTAGCCCAATGTAGCTGGTCCCAAATCCGGTTCCTTTTATTAAATAGCTTGCAAAATGCTCCCCTTTGATGCAGGAGCGATCACTCGGAAAACCTGAGCAGCCGCTTTGTTCAGTTTACAGAAACCTTTCAAACCTGCATGAATTGGGCTTGCTGCCTGCCCTGCTGGCTCCTTGGTCTCATCTCATGTTCCATTTCTGTCTCACCATTGATTGCCTTGTCATTTCATTCAAAACCTGCCACATCACTGGATTATTCCCCAAAAGGCCCAAATGAATAATCTAAATCTCTAAGTGAGAGGCCATTTCTAGTAAGTGCCCAGCATGATGCCATAAAATAGAATGTGGGAAATTGGCATTAATGTAAAAAGTTAATATAAAGAAACTTAAAAATATTCTTTGCAATCTTTTTTTTTTTAAATGTCTAGCTATATGAGGTAAAAATAAATGCACGCCAGAGAAGGAGTAACTTTTTAGTGGATCAAACATAATTCAATCAGTTCTAATAGATGAATGATCATTTTTTGTTGGATTTGGGATGTGGATTTATTTTTCACTGTTATTTGTTCATTAGAGGTGGGTATGTATGTGTGTGTGTGTGTGTGTGTTGTTGTTGTTGTTTTTGTTGTTTTACATCACTGGCATAATTAACCAAAGCACAAAACAAACAAACCCTCTGCATCTAGTTCTTTTTTGCATTTGTTTGTCTATAAATTACTCTCTGTGCTGAAATATACCCTCTGTTACTAGCCCTCTCTGCCATGGGAGGATCCACTCAAGTCTGGCACGCAGCTGACACAGAATGATGCCAAAACCAGTGAGATCCTTTGACAGTAAACAAGACTCTCCCTTTCTACAATGTTCATAACTTAAAAAACAACATTAAGTTTTAATACATTATAAAGCATTTGCACATGTTTTTTATTACCAGGCACTATCTTAATTAAATGATACCAAATGAACTTTTGTCTAAATATGTCACTCTCTAGTACAACAAAACACCAAATAAAAAGTGTATATTTTTCAATGAATAGATAATTATATAATTTGTGCTAGGGGAAAACGGATTTTTAAGTATTATAGGCAAGTTGCCACAAGTGAACACCATTATTTCTCAAATGCAAATCATCCAACAAAGCACTCTCTCTACTAATGTGTTTTCCATTTTTCATTTAGTCGTTATTTACATTCTATTATGCCTCTTTTCAAAAAAATAATTCAAGCCATCTTTTATTAACAAAACTAAGCAAGGAGCTTTCCTGTCTTTTTTTTCTTGCAAGCCTCCAACATAACTGTTTTCTCTGTTCCTGAGGCTGGTTCTTCCCTCATCTTTTTTGCACATCTGTGTTAGAGGTTGAGTGAGCGGCACTGGTGGGGAATAGTGGGCTTTGCAGGGAAGGTGGCAATTCTGTTTGGGGGTTCTTTTTTCGGTTTTGTTTTTCGTTCTTTTTATTTTCTCTTTAAAACCTCCACTCTCTGGCAGGACAAGATGCCTATTGTTTCTTTACCTCTGTGTCCTCTTGTAACAGAATGAATATTACTGTAGGTTAGACTTCTTATGGAAGAACAAGTTCAATAAAGAGCGGGAGGAGATAGAAACTATGGAGAACCTGAACCGCGTGCTCCTGGAGAACGTGCTTCCTGCGCACGTGGCCGAGCACTTCCTAGCCAGGAGCCTGAAGAACGAGGTGAGCTGAGGTGGGACTGATGGCCAGGACTCAATGGTGGGCCAGGTGAGGGCTGGAAGCTCCAGGCAATCACCTAGATGCCTGTGGTACTACAAACACCTAAGTGTTCGAGTCCAACATTCGAGAAGATATTGATTAGATGCATAGATGTCCGTCGAGAAGAGTGAGCTAGAATCACCTGTGAACTTCTTAGCACAGAATTGATTCATTATTCCTCATTTTCCCCACAATCACATAATGTTCTAAGGATACAATATGAGGCACTAGGGTTCCAAATGTGTACGTCACAGAAGTGGCCAGCACCCTCTCCCTGGCTCCAGAGGAGGCCTTGAGTACTGGCATGTACTAGACACCCAAATCCAGAGGCAGAACCGAACCACACATCCCACACGTCCACTCTTTCACTTCTCACAGCTTTCCTGGGAGCCTTTTAAGGGTTTTAGAATTTCAAAGATATGAGATAAAATTGGGAAGTTATCCATACAGGACCAGATCAAAGTCTTGAGTCCATTAATTTAAATGGATATAAGTGGAAATTTTACAGAAAATATAAAGGTATGGATATTTTTTTATATTTTTTTATTGATTTTTACAGAGAGAGGGATAGAGAGTTAGAAACATCGATGAGAGAGAATCATTGATCAGCTGCCTCTTGCACACCCCCTACTGAGGATGTGTCCACTACCAACATACATGTCCTTGACCGGAATCGAATCTGGGACCTTTCAGTCCGCAGGCCGACGCTCTATCCACTAAGCAAACCCAGTTTCGGCAAAGGTGTGGATATTTAACTCACATTAGAAAGGTTGAAATTCAGTGTTGAAATGTTATATGAAATAAAATGTGAATTTTAAAAATATTTCTGCATGACAAGAGTCAGCAGATATAACTCCAGTGTGACTTTATTAATTTAAAAAACATGTATTTGAGCCGAAGCCGGTTTGGCTCAGTGGTAGAGCGTCGGTCTGCGGACTGAAGGGTCCTGGGTTCGATTCCGGTCAGGGGCATGTACATTGGTTGCGGGCACATCCCCGGTACGGGGTGTGCAAGAGGCAGCTGGTCGATGTTTCTCTCTCATAGACGTTTCTGGCTCTCTATCTCTCTCCCTTCCTAGTCTCTGTGAAATATCAATAAAATATATTTAAAAAAAAAAAAAAAAAGAAACATGTATTTGAGCACTCACTATGTGCAAAGGCCTGGGTTGAGAACAGTGGAGTCTCAATGATGTGTGAGGTGCAGTCCTGTTCTTAGGAAATTTTTAATGAGGTTGGGAATAGATGAGGGATCAGGGAACCTATATAGATGGATAAACTCCTTAATAAATAAGCTCAATTATGGTGGTGCTAGAGTACAAAGCAACCTTGAGAGAAAAGGCTGGAACACTATTTTTCTGAAGTGCCAGATGGTGGGGTGAGATACTGGACACTGTCACTGTCATCCTACTGGAAGTGTGCTGGGCATGTGAGCCAGCCCAGGGTTCCACAGCAGGTATGATGACCACAGAACATTCTTGTAAGAGAGACACCTAAGGTAGAGATGGCAGAGAGCCTTAACTAGAAGGATTCTTCATATCAGCTGGTGGTGTCAGCAGATTGAGGATTCTGAGCCTACATCCAGCTCATTAGAACCCTTCACCTGTGATCAGTGACCAGTATCTGGAATGGGCCTGGCATTGGGTGGGACAAGTGGTGTGGGGCACTGGATGACTTTTTTTTACCAACACTAGTGTAAAGAAACACTTGCATTAAAGCATGTGTTTGAAAGGTTTTCTGGTGCTGAGCTCTTCCTTTTCTCCGGCAGGAGTTATACCACCAGTCCTACGAATGCGTCTGCGTTATGTTTGCTTCCATTCCGGATTTTAAAGAATTCTACACAGAATCAGATGTCAACAAAGAGGGCTTGGAATGCCTACGGCTACTGAATGAGATTATTGCTGACTTTGATGATGTAGGTACTTGAGGGTGACCCCTGAAGGACAAGGGTAGCCCTAGTCCCACCCTTGGGCAATCCCAAGGCCAGCACAGTACATCTGAAGTTGCTCATCATGGTATATCTTAAAACTTTTACTTTGGTGTAATTCCTCATGGCTGGAGTTAAAGCCTATTGGTCTCTTTAGGTCCCTGAAAAAATTTGGAGTGACAAAAGTATTTTATCTATGAGAAGGTATGATTGCTAGGAACAACTACAAATCTGTTCAATAAAATACCTATCCAGTGTGCTCATGAATTTTCTCAAAAGGCTGGACTCCAAAGAAAATATTTGCCCATCAGTTTCATATAAAAGTATAATTAATATGCTTATCACAAATTATTGGCCTGTCTGTGCATATTCAAAGGTCTTTGTCAGATATCAACTAGAACTGTGCATAGATGACATGTTTTGTTATTGAAAAAGCAATATGTACCTGGGATAATATATTTTAGGAGGGACAAAGTATATGTTTTAGAATTTGAAATAGATGTCATTTTTCAATTTTCAATATTCTTCCTACATAAAGAATAATGTGTTTTGTTTTCTGGTAAGAACAAACACACCTCTGGTTTTAAGAATGTTGCTGCTACATTATTCTGATAAATATTATGAAGAATATAGGAAAATTGACATTCATGAACATGTTTATCATGATTCATGAAACTTTGAAATACAGTGATGACTTCAGGCCAACTTTCTAAATGTCTTGTGGGACATATACATTTCTCTACTGCCATCACCATCACTGTGAGGTTGACTCAAGACTCATGATAAAGTAATGATAACTAGAGATTTCCACTATATTGCCAGGTTCTTAGTGAAAACTGGTGGCATATTTCCTTCAGTTCACCTCAGCAAAATAAATGTTCCCCAGTACCAGGGGATGAGTGACAGTGGTTTTTTAGATTGGACTGTCTTTTAGATAAATGGTATGAGGATTGGCTCACTTATCTTAAAACCCCTGAGATGTAATCTTGAAGGAAACTTCTTTGAAAGCAGAAGTACCAAAGAAGGGTCAGGAAGATGTCTCAGACTTTGGTTGATCCCACTATCCTCCTAAGGAGATAAATGTCCCTCCAGAATTTCTTTCACTTGTTCCCTTATTTAAAGCCACTATCACATGTGTCATAATTAATATTGGTTCCTTCACTGGCAAATATTGAAATGTATCTCATATTAATTAGAAGTAAATCATTATACATTTCCTTCCAAGGACAAGCTCTTTGTGAAATTCATGAAATGTTATTTCCCGGCAAGACCCACCATTGAAGGATGAATAAGCAGTGGTTGAAACATCTCCTATTACTATTACTGTGAACTAGAATTTGAGGGTGTCTCTTGAAAGCACTAGCCCTTGGGTCAGCACTTGACTGAATAACTTAAATGGTTGTCATTGCCTCACAGCTGCTGTCCAAGCCAAAATTCAGTGGAGTTGAGAAGATCAAGACCATCGGCAGCACATATATGGCAGCAACAGGTCTGAGCGCTGTGCCCAGCCAGGAGCATGCCCAGGTACAGACATGTCAGCCATATAAGGGCATATGTGAGCCTCGGCTCCACCCATAGGTCATCCATGGAGCCATAACGGTCATGCAATAACCATAAACTGTTCTGTGTGGACACATAAATATCAATAATTAAGGTCTTATGAGAAAAGATGAGAATTCTAGAGACTTCTGAGGATCTGTCCACTGAACTTTTTCTGGTGGACAGGGAGAGAAAAATCTACTAACCAGTCCAGTAGTTGCTTGATACCAGATAAATATACAAAACCAGGATTAGAGCTGTTTACTTAAAGGTGACACATCACAGGATGATTGCTGATCTTTTGGTTAAAAACATGTGGTCAAAAACCAAGCTGGCCATTAGAAATTTGATTTAAAAGCTGATTGGACAAAATTGAGTATCTTTAGTCATATAGAATTTTTTAGGGGTTTTTCAATTTTGTTGTGTTTTGTTTCTGTGTGTGTATATGTGTATATAGATATATGTATGTAGCTTTTGGGTTCCTAAACCAGACCCCCTTTCCCCATAGGACAGTGGGCTCCCTGACAGGCACCAGCACAGGTTTGCTGTGGGACAGACGTGGTGGGTGCAACACAGACAATAAGACCTTACCAGAGCACAGCTTGCTGAAAGTAGGTGGGGTCCTCCAAAACGCTGAGCTTCCTCTCCCAGACCCACCTCCCATGGGTGGAGTGAGAGAGGGACAGAAGAGCAGCAGTGTTAAAACAGCTCCCTTTTCCAGGAACACCTCTTTTTCCTCTTCTCATTCATGGGCAGAGAATAGCGTGTGAAATGTACATTAGCGTTTTTCCAGGTGAACAAGTGGAAATAGTCTAACTTTCAAGTGAGACTGCTCATTATTACTATAGAAGCTAAGCTTTCTGCACTTTGGTGTCCTTATATGTAAAATGAGGATCATACCCACTTTAAAAGGCTTAGAAAGACTACATGAACATGCAAAACACTCAGTAGACTCATGAACAGAGTGGTAAGGTAAATGCTAATAGCAACAATAATACAGTTGTGGTTTGTGCACTGTTTCTCATGTTGATACCATTGTCTCCTCCAAGAGACCATATATAATATAAGGGGCTTTGGACATAAATGAAATGTGATGTGTCATCATGTCCATGCAGGGAGATGTTACTCAATATGAGTTACTTTTGTTTAGAGTGTTTAAGTAGAATCTTGTAAGGTCATCCTACAAGTAATTTGAAGTTCAGCAAACGTCTCCTAAAAGGGAGAAATAATATGCTTGATAAATATTAATATGGATATTACTTATTTTTATAAGGAATCAAAGTCACTTTTGCATTTTGTAACACATCCACTGTTTCTCTAATTATAAACAAAACATTCGACTTGATTTTTATAAATGAAACAACTTTCTGTTTGTTGTTTAGCCAAATATTTCATTTGGCAACAAATGACATTTAATTTGCAAAACAAATTGGTTTCTAGAGGATTAATGTGTTTTCCTTAAATCCTCAAAGAGGCAAAGTTATCTGGACAAAAGCCTTTTGAAATTACTCTTTATTTGTGACACCTCTGCATTTTCTCCTGTGGTTGAGGTTTCAACCAGTTTCTCCCCACCTTTGTTTGCCTTTGTTTTGCTGCCTTAGTTTATGTTTCTCAAATGAAGGGGGGAAAATGTGTTCTAGTTCTAAGCTTAAACACAGCATGACTAAAAGTTGGTTGCATAATGTATAACAAGGGGCTGCTGTTTTCACTGGTCAAGAAGTGGAATATTAACTTGAGAATGGGCCTGCATTCTAAGCCCACTCTCATAATTCCACAAATGAACACTTGCTCAGTAGATGTTCTGTGATAAAGTCAGCGGTGGGAAGCAGTGGGGACCCTGCCGCTGGTCTGCCCTTTGTTTTACTGTCTGGATCTCACTCTCTTCCAATCCCCACACTGCAGCCTCTGCTTGACCCTTGCTATGAACTTTAGACTTCACTTCAGGCAATGATAGCACACTTGTGCTTGCAGGTGTTTTCCTTGACTTGAAGACTTTTTCTTCTTTTTTCTTTTTCTTTTTTTTTTTTTTTTTTTAGAAAAAGGACTTTTTCATTTAAAAATATTATTTCCAGCTTCTCCTGAAAATTGATAGATGAAACCATTAGTATACTGAAAACCAGGCCAAGTCAGGCTAGAGTTGGAAGCTCCACTGGACCCTGTCCCAAGTGTGAACAGAGGTCCTTGTAACCATGACAATGGGTTGGTGGTGAGCCATGTGCTCAGAACCTCCCTCATGAAAAATGTTTTAAAATGTTGGGGATAGAGATGCTTGCCAGTGCATCCTTAATGTGTATTTTAATAAAGCATGTTCTCTGTAGAGTGAGATCAGGTGGAGAACAGTGAAAATCCGATTTAATCTAAGTTGAGTGATTCTAGAGGGATCCATGATGGATTAACAATGGGCTGCATTGCACAAATGTTATGCAGCGCCTCTGAGTTTTGACAGATGCTGGGAAGGTGTGAGTCCTGTTCTCTGACAGGTGCCTGAATCTCCAGTGTTCAGAGCCACTGGGCGGGCTGATCTCTGTGCTGTGGTCATCAGCTCACCTGGGAGAGGGCTGATGTCCTTTGGAGTTCAGAGAGGTCTGGTCAGATCACCCAGGAGCCCCAGGCACAGAACATGGTGCTCCTTAGAAAGCAATTCTCAATCTTCAGAGTCAGACAAATGCCAATTTACTTTAAGCAGTTGTCCTTGCTTGGAGCAGCTTCCAAAACTCACAGCTCACAAAATGTGTTCCACAAAAGCAAACGTGTTGTCTCACCGTGTGCACCGTGTGCCTTGAAGGCATTACAGTATTCCAAGAGAGCTAACACATTGTTTAGATCATGGGAGGAAGGGCTGCTTCTCACTGCCATCAAAGCTTTATCAAAAGCCCAGGTATACCGACATCTTGAAATGAACTGAGCTCTTCCAGAGACTGAGCATAATTTTGTCCAGGATTTACTAAACCCAAATGAGTTATTGATGTTGGATTTAAACCCCACTCCCAGAGCACAGTCTCTTCATTTACTACGTAGGTCATGTCAAACCTCCAGGGTAAGGCCCACTGCAGGAAAACAGGCCGGGAGATAATTTATTGATGAGTGGGGCTGTTTTGCTGGCCCTTGGTTGGGAAAAAAGCAAATCGGTCATCCTTGCTAGGATAGTGGTGATTTTTACCGCACAGGGTTCTGCCTGTTGGTTTAACAGTTTGTCCTTCATTAAGGATCAAGATGTTTTCCAAGTGCCTGCATAAACTTCCAAACTGTCTTCTTCTAAGTCCTGAGAAAAGAAATATTAGTAAGCCCTGATGGAAAACTGTTCTTAAGAAATGACTGTTTCCATCAAAGTTAGCTGGCAGTCTGCTTTGTAGCTCCAGTGTTTTAAATTGTTTGTTTTTTCTTCCACGGTTTTAAGCTGTGGTTTTATGGCAACAGTAGGATTTCTTTGACTTTTTGTAGATATATGTAATTCACCAAAGGAAAGGAAGAAATCTTTCTAAACAAGAACACTCATATTTACTTTATTCCGTGCAGTGGTCTCAACTGGGAGCAATGTTGCCCGCCAGGGGACACTTGGCGATGTCTAGAGACCCTTTTGGTTGTCACAACAGGAAGGATGGGGGCTAGGGGTGCTGCTCAACATCCTATAAGGACTATCCCCAGAACAGAGAACTATTGCTCCGGAATGTCAGCAGTGCCAGAAGCCGGAACAGGACTGGTTTCTCCTTGATTTGTAGATAGCTGTCTTCTCCCTATGTCTTCACGTGGCCTTTTCTCTGTGTTTAGTTGTGGCCTGATCTCCTCTTTTTATAAGAATACCTGTCCTACTGGGTCAGCATACTAATGACCTAATTTGACCATAATTACCTCTGAAGACCCTGTCTATAAATACCGACACATTCTGAGGTAGAGAGTTTCATGACTTCAACACGTGAGTTTTGTGGGGGGACACATTTCAGTCCGTAACACCCATTCCCCGAAAGGACAGAGGAGGGAGTGGTGTTTGCAGACTCAGGGAGAACTGTAGCAAGTGTGGAGTGAGGAAGAGGAGGAGTGAATCCTTTACCTCCCTTTGCTCACCCTCTGTTCTCCCCCTGGACCTCCACCTGGGTCAGTCCATCAGAAAACTAGGGGATAAAGAAGTGGCAGTTCCTACAGGACAGCATCCTCGTGTCAGAGCCAAGCAGAGAAGGGGGATGAGTGGGTGTGAGGATCAAATGGAGAACCAGAAGCCAGCCCCTGCCCAGAATTAAAACAGTGTGGGCCCTCCACGGTGTCTTAAGAGTGTTTCACATTTCCTTGTGGCCCCAAAACTGAATTTGCACACAGTGCTTCCTACGGGTGATATTTAATTCTCACCAGTGTCTACAGAGCATTGCGGGGCCGTGATTTGTGTGTGTCCCTTTCTAAGTGGAGCCCTGGTGTGTGACTGGAGGGAATACTCCCCAGCTTGGGAAGTAACCCACCTGCACGTGTCTCCTTTCCCTCAGGAGCCTGACAGGCAGTACCTGCACATCGGCACCATGGTGGACTTCGCCTTGGCTCTGGTGTCCAAGCTGGAAGCCATCAACAAGCACTCCTTCAATGACTTCAAGCTGCGAGTGGGTACGTTGAGCAGGGACTGGGTTTCAGCTGTGGTGGAGCCATGACGTAAGGACAAGTTCCCAGGAAATGTTGATAATCCCTGTGTTGAAGTAGGACCGGGACAAATGTGCTTTTAGAGCAGCAGGCCTGGATTGCAGCTGGGAGGACTCAGGGAAGCTAAGAGCCCCCTCAAGCACTTTGGAATAAATTATTAGACAACAACAAAAAACATCACCTTAGGTTGGACCCAGGTTTAACAACTGGACCATAAGGTGGATTACATGAGCTCCTCTTGGTCCATTATTTCGTAGGCCTCTATCTATAAAACTAGGACCCATCATCAGCGAGAAAATGCCTCTAGACCTCAGAGTTGTAAAAACATCTTTTTAATTTTCATTTTAATTTTTTAAGTGCATCTTAGAATTGTTGAATAAATAGCCACCCACCTACAAGAACGCCAAACATGTGTCCTAGGTCCTGAAGTAGCTATAGCTTTTCCTGTTGGATGTTCAAATTTAAGAGAAAAATCCAACTTTCTTTCAAATCAAATAAAAAATTCTAATAAGTTCATTCCTTACTTGAAGCTGATTCTTTAGCATGTCTCATGATTATTTGCCTTTTACGAGTGTTTATTTTTTTTAAGTGTGTTCAGCCCTGAGGGTGGCACAGCAGCCTGTGAGGTTGCCGCTACTTCCAGTCATCCAGGGTTTGTAAGAACTTCTTTGACCATTGTATGTTTTTCTTGGCAACGTATTTTATTCCTCCTGAAAGCAAGTCCACATAAGAGTAGATCTTTTAGCACATTCCATCTGAATGGCCTTTCACTTCTCTTGTACAAACTATTTTAAAAAATCCTGATATTTAGAGCTATTTCTTCCTCTGCTCTGCATATATTCTTTTCAACCCAGAAATACTTCACATTTTTTGAGCAACTGGAACCCTCCGTTCTGTGTGTCCTATTAATTGTTAGAATCTGGGCACACTTCTCTTTATACTTTCTCGCCTCCATGCCCAGTGGACTTTACCCAGGCTCTGCCATATACAGAGGGAGAAGGGCCACCGATCATGCTGCTGACCACATCAAACTTCAGGTATCTCTTGCATCCTGGAGATTCTTTATTGTTCGGCAACTTGGAAAAGGGGCTCCTCAAACTTTCACACTACCTGCCTTTAAAAAAAAATCTGTCACCTTGCGGAATGAACCCTCTGTTGTCAGACATTTATGGACCAAGATCACATTGCCCGTCACTGGGAGGGGCAACAGGCACAATTGCTTGCTGGTCCCCTGTGCTACATCAAAGCACAGTGGACCCAGTCAATGTGTTCCAAATTACTGTGAGCAACGAAATGGACCTCCTTCAGCAGGTATTTATTGAGTGCCTACTTCACACTAATTATTGATTAACTAATGAAAGAATCACCCCACATGCCAGCGCTTTTGGGTTTCTCTTAGACTTTGGGTCTGCCTTTGCCCAAACCCTCAGCTTCTCCCTGGGTCAGCTTCCCTGCTCTACCTCTGTGCAGGGTGCCATCTAGTGGCAGGTCACAGTAGAAATTCGGAAGGGTAATATTACCCAACCGCCACAAAAAGTGTTGAAACAAATAAGAGCCAAGCTTACTCATAATCCCCTTTTCTGAATGTTAAGCTGCAGAATCAGTCATTTAATGGGGATTACAGATTGACCATACACTTTCAGTTAAGTAGAGATCACCCAGTTGCTAGCAATAATCCACCCAGGCTCTCTCCCCTCCTCTCAACCTCCAGCCTTAGAGTTATATGGGGTAATGTTTATTTAACAATGATGATTCAAGATGGTCCTGTAAGACTTTTGTGTTTAAGACAGTTGTGATAATGTGAATCTTAACCCAGTTCTGATGCATCACAGGTATGAACCATGGACCTGTAATAGCTGGTGTGATTGGAGCTCAGAAGCCACAGTATGATATCTGGGGCAACACTGTAAACGTGGCCAGTAGAATGGACAGCACTGGAGTCCTGGACAAAATACAGGTAGCTCAGCCTACACAGTCATCATGGGTCATGTCTATCCTCTGGGGAACCATGGGTCATGTCTATCCTCTGGGGAACCATGGATAATATAAGAATAAATTTACTTCAAACTTGACCCCCCCGCAAAAAATTTTTTTGAAAAACCTTGAGAATCTTTGGAAAAAGCTTGACACTTACTTAAATCTTTTTATTGGGGAAATGTTGATTTGTTTCTGCATTCGCTGTTGACAACAATAAAAAGTTGTGATGACATAAAGATCATGGCTGTTTTGAACGTAGTGATCACAACAACCAGAACACAGTAGGACAGCCCTAGTGGGACGGGCAGGACTAGAGCCCTTTTCTCCTCTTCCTGCTCTTCACCAGCATCCTGAAAGGGTTTTGCAAGGGAGAAGGGCTGTATGTAACCAAATCCAGACTTAATCAGTCTTTCTTTCCCTGGGTGCTGATGAGGGGAAGACGAAAGAGGTCTCAGGGTAGAGAGACGGAATCACAGGTGCTATGATATGGTGGTGCTAAATTGGACTAGAATGGGATTTAGAGATCTAGAAATGACTGGAAAGCTCTGGAATCCACTCAAGGGAGAGAAAGGGAAGACCTAGCAGTGGTGAGTGTGTGCACCTGTTTAGGCACCAGGCCAGACACCTAGAATAGCGATTTTCAACTGATGTGCCATGGCAGGCACACTAGGGTGCCACAAGAATTTTTAAAACATGCAATACTTGACCTCCTTCCCCTTAGATTTTCAAATTTAAAAGTGACAACAGCCAACACAACAGTAGCCATCTTGTGTGCAAGAATCAAAATGATACCTATTTTTTTTGTCAGATTGGCAAAAAATATATTTTTTGTTGTGCCACAGAATTTTAGGAATTAGTTTATGTGTGCCATGAGATTAAAAAGGTTGAAAAATCATTGACCTAAAATAGTCAGGGGACTAAGTTCTCCCAATGAGAAGGATGTTTTTTTTTTTGTGTGTGTGTGTGTGTGTGTGTGTGTGTGTGTGTGTGTGTAAATGTGTGTGTAAACGTGCGTGCGTGCATGCTAAATTTTCTATTTGCCTCTCCTTCAAATAGCAGTTCCACATTTCACCCCAACTCTGTTGTATTCAGCTATCAGGCATCTTCAAACTACAGCCTGCGGGCCACATGCGGCCCGCAGAGGAGTCTGATCCGGCCCGCCAGGTTTTTTGGGCAGTGAGCGCAGCCGAGGTGTTACAGTAGGAATTAGTAGTTCATATAGTCCGGCCCTCCAGCTCTCTGAGGGACCGTGATCTGGCCCCCACTTTAAAAAGTTTGAAGACGCCTGAGCTAGATAAATCGCTGCCCTGCCCGATAGCAAAGCTATGTGAAAACCACTGGACACAAATGAGAGGTTTATGGTTTTTAGGCAGCTTTGTACCTCAACTTGGCCACAAAAAAACCTTGTTTCTTAAACTTGTGATAGAGATGTAGAAACTTAATAAATCTTGGTGGAAGTCCACCAGCTCCAGAATCACTAAGAATGGGCTTGTCACTAACCCTCTGTCCACTCACATGCCCACCATGCTTCTCCACCTCATTCACCCAAGACAGTTTTACTGCTGTGGTCTTTTCTAAGGTGTATCTTTAATTTTTATATGAATTGCACAAACATTACTTTTAAGTGTCTACCTTCTTAGTCAAAAGGTGTTGAAAAGTAAGCAACATCCAACAAAGAGAAGGGAGAGAGAAGAAAGTGATGAGGGAAGAGAGGAAGTATCCGGACTTCCAAGACAAATTGGCCAAATGGGGCTGGTCCGACAGTGGGTAGGAGTGGCTCACACTTGACAGGAATGGTCTGCCACCTTGGCAGTCTAATCTAACAGTGCCCAGAGGGAACCAGAGAGTATAAGGTTTCAGCATGTTCATCAGTAGCCACTTCCAGTGTCCAGGGAGATGCCAGCGTCCTAGACCGCCAAGGGTCTTCCTTTGAGGAAAGAGGCAATTTCCTACCCAGGATACACTCTCCCACCTGTAGACTGACCTATGTCCCTACCTGGAACCTTCCGAAGGTGGATGGTAGATTTAATAACCTTCACAACTCTCCAAGTGGCCTTCAGGCACTTGGGATACGTATCTAAAGCCATTTAAGAAAAGCTGGTCGGAGAGACTGCTCCCTCCTGGAGGTTGTAAATCCCCTGCAGGTCAGTGTTTAAATGAGTTTGTGCCTGTGTGTTTCTCTGAGACGATATCGGGCCTCATAAAGCTGCATGTGATTTAGTGCAGAGCGGCCACCTGGTAGGTCTCCTAGGAGCCCCAGGGAGGGAGGAAGACAGGCTCTGGCTGTGAAGAGTGTGAGCCCCCCTCTCCCCTCTCGCAGGCCCTTGTGTGTTCATTTCCCCAGCAGGTGGCACGTTTCCATCTGGGTAGATGTCCTTCTGCTGAGGGTGTGGCTCGCTCTAGCTCCAGTAGCCTCTTATTTCCACTTAAGTGCAAAGAAAAAAAATGTAATGAGATGCCAGGAAACATAAAAATTGATGCAGAAATGATTAAATGTTTCTCGTGGGCCTCAGATACAGGTTTTTTATTAAAGGGCATGAACTCCCACATGCTGTCTAGACTGGGAGCACAAACAGCATAGAGCCCGCTGGCACCCAGCCAGGCTCCCAGGGCATGGAGGAATCAGAGCTGGTGTCAGTCAGGTGGACGGCTCCCTCCTCCTGGGGTCCCTATAATTGTGTGACTGGTGCTACACGGGATAGCTTGAGAATGCTGGTGGTGCTACCTAGCACCAGTAAATATGTCAACTCCAAAATTAAGCTCCCGGGCTCCAGATCATGGGTTTGTTCTGAAGACAAATGCCTATGGGATTCTCTCAGCCTAATGGCCCCTGAGAACTCTGAGCATGAGAACATAATTGTCATCAGAGTTTCTTGACGGTGTACTTGCTCTTTGGTTCTTATCCGGAATCCAAAGTCTCTTCTATGCCACTGGCTTCATCCTCAAGCTACACCGGTCCTCCTGGAGGACTTGGGCCCTGCTAGGCATGAGCATCTGCTTCCCCCTTTTCTTCCTGCTTTCTGTGGGGTCTTGAGGACCCACATGTTGGCCTGCCACGGGGTCTCATTGCAGGTAGACAGAACAGCGCTGCTGGCTCCTTCCCACAGCGTGCCCTGGGGATCTTTCAGGGAACACTTCAGCCTTACTTCTGGGAGACCTGATGCTGTCCTGGGTTTCCTGTGATTTTGATGTACTTCTGCCTCTGCCCCAAGACAGTGCCTGCTCCTGAGGTCTCTCCAGCCACCAAGCCCAAAGAACCTGGCTTGGTGCTGCCACCGCTGTCCCCACCACTGCACCATCCCTACAGTGCCCATGCTACGAACACCATGGTGAGATAGCATCGCTGTATTGCCCACAAGCCTACCCTTCACATGGATGTGTCACCCACATGCGAGGTGGTGGGGGCACAGGTGTCATGTCCATTTCCCCTGATGAAATGGGAGGAAACCCCTCCTCCTCTGCTTTTATACATGGTTCCAAAGCTGCAGCAGCGTTACACAGGCTTCCTGAGCAAACAGCTCCCTCCCTCTCTGCTCAAAGCCTAGGTTCCTTGTGAGGGGCCTGATTAGGGAACCACGTACCCCACAGAGGGTCTTCCCTCACCTCAGAAGCTGAAATCTCCTTCTTGGTCAAGCCTATGCATGTCACCAATTCTCTGCTTGAGAAAATGTCTCTTGCAGGAGGCTCTTAGGACACTCAAGCAGCCAAACCCAAGAGGACTGGGTCTCCTTCCCCAGATATGGGTCCCCCAAGGGAGCCCAGGCAGGCCTGAGCTGAGACAGTGCCCAGCTCAGTGCAGGGCAGGACATCTCCTCTGGGAGAGAGAAGCGGTCCTACTGAGCAGGTGCCCCTGCCCTCTGACCCAGCAGGGCTTGAACATGACAGGTCACATGACAGGCTGCAAGGGAGGGGCTCACTCCATTTAGCATTTCATGTCACTCAGGGAACTGAGGAAACACCACACCTGACTCAGGGTCGTGCCCATTTTAAGGCCACTGCAAATTCCTAGTGTCTTTATTTTCAGGCCATTTTATTCAGGTGCATTAAACCAGACACTCATGGCCATTTGCAGGAGTTGACTGTTCATCTTCTCATGGTGTTTTCCTCCATTTTTATTAAAATCTACTTTTAACATTTATTTTTTTCCTGAAGTGACATTCATGACAACTTAAAAACGTCATCAAAATTCCCACCAGTCCAGCATGTTTTGATTTGCTTTTTTTTTCTTTTTTTCTTTTTTTCAGATGTCTTATATGTGCCTAGTTAATCCTCACCTGGTGGAAATTATAGCAAGTACCAGGCTTAGCATTTTTGAGAGGGTGACATGGTTTGGCATTATCCCATCCCCTTATCCATATTGATCATGGTTGTGTCATGGTTTATACTTAACCCTGAAGATCACTGTTTCCTGTTTTTCACTATCACACCATTGAATTAAATCTCACCCTTATTTATTTTCTCATGGATTTGTCTCTCTTGTACTTATCTCTCAGGAGTGGAATTAATGGAGCAAAGAACACAAACATGTCTCGGCTCTTTATCCTTGTAGGCAAATGGCCTTTCAAAAGGGTTGTGTTGATATCCTGGCTAAACACCTTTTCACTTGTCGACATGCTTGTAGGTCACGGAGGAGACGAGCGTCATCCTGCAGAGCCTGGGGTACACGTGCAATTGTCGAGGCATCATCAACGTGAAGGGGAAGGGGGACCTGAAGACGTACTTTGTGAACTCGGAAATGTCAAAGTTCCTTTCCCAGAACAACCTGATTTCCTGAAGAGCATCTTCGCTTTGGCCAGAAGACTGTGTTTTTAGGAAGGTACGATGCACTTTCTGACTGCAGCGTTTGTCCCTTGTGTTTGATGGCGTGCTCTGTTCTGTCCTCTGGAGCCTCTGCAGACTTGATCCTGTGACCTGGGGGCACACCAGATGGTTCTGCCACTCGCACTGTGCTTACTCCCGAAGGAAGAGGAAAAGGAGTGTGTGATAGAGAAATGCATTCAAAGAACTAACATGGATGAAGGCGATGAAGCAAACAAAAATTCTTAAGGCAATAAAACTAGGGAGTGTATATTATCTTTTGGTGCATGTTCTTTTCTGGAAAATATGGTAGCTCGCCAACCGCATCCGCTAGTCTGATATTACAATACAAAGTATTTGTGACTGAGTTGAGTCTGTCGCCCCACATGGAATTTGACTGTGTTCATCCATGTGTCTCATTGCCAGGGGCTCTTGGTGGGTCCCATGTGGATCCTTGGCTCCATCACCTTGCTCTGTTGTGTCGTGCCAGCAGCACGTAGTCATCCATCACCAGAATTAGTTCTCACCACCTAGGACCAGTTTTGTACCAAATGTGTCTGATGTTTTGATGCCATTGTCTTTTGTAAGGTTAATTCATTAAATTTTATGTACTTTGGTTTATGGTGTCTTCTCTTCACCCTCTCCCCACCTCTCTTTCTTCTTTCTCTGGTTTGCTCCAGAATCGAGGTTTGTTTTCCATTTATCTCCCTGTTTCAGAAAATGCCCTCTGGAACCCAAGGATTGAGTCCTTCCTATCAGGACAAAGTCTGTAATGCAGATAATTGATTAGGTAGCTCCCTGGGGAGAAAGGAAGCACGCCGCATGTGTCCTGGGGTCTGCTTCTGATTTTGGCCTCCCTAGAGAGCATTTTCATGGAAAATATTGTAATACAGTAGTAAGAAGATTCTCTACTGACAACAGCACCTCTCTGTCCTCTCACTCTGGTCTACTCTACCTTTAGTCATCTACCAGACCCAGGATGCATACGAGTAACTTGCAACTGACATTGACTGCACGGACACGGCAGCCCTGCAGGGACCTGGACTCATAGTCAATGTGCTCATGGAAACTAACGACTGGCCCTCATCGCCAAAGGAGGTGGGGCTTCAGCTCAGCTTATCAATTGTCTGCCTCCATCAGGAATTTTTTTTATTCTATAATTGCAACTCAGCCTTGGCCTTGACACAGCTAATTCTCCAAAAAGGGGACTGAAAGAAGAAAAAGCATATAAGGCATGTCTCATCACTCTAACCAAAATCTGGATTAAAATGCCCTGGGTTTCAGTGACTTCCATCTGGCCTTGTGATGCACCTGTGACAATGATCGGCAGCTGCACCTGTGGGTCCTTCCTCCCGCAGAGTCCATGGCACCCATCCCAGGGCACTTCATGTCACCTGCCCTTAGCGGACTCCCGCAGCTGGTGGTCCACCAAACGCTCTTAAACATGCTCCCCCCAGGTGCTGAGTTTGGTGAAAAGAACTCAAAGGAGAATTGCTTTTAACCAAGGTTGTATCACCAGGTCTTCTTAACAAACAACAGACTAAAAGAATCAAAGTCATTACCAGAGTTTGCCTTTTTACTAAAGACAGCAACTTCCTTGCTTTGAAAAAACATTGACTAAGGGTGGTAATGTAATTATCTATGTTTCTCTTTGATAAGATGACTAATGGGCATTTTTATGGGTTGGTTTTAAGTTGCAAAACTTGACATGCCAAGAGGCAGGCATTTATGTCCAACAAAAGTGAGATCTTTGAAACCTGGTCTGATTCAAGACCTGCTTTTTAAAAGTAGTAGAAAGTTAAGAGAGTAGAATCCGACTTAAATTAACTGAAAATGATTTAGCTTGCCACTGATTTATGGCAGTTATTTTCAGATGAAGGCATTTCATAGAGAAGCCTTGTCTTTCTTGGTAATCAAAACTGAAGAAAAATGTAATTTTACAAATTTCCATAACTGTGGCTTTAGATATTTTCTATTATGTTATTATAAATATGGTTTAATGCACCAAAGGGCATTCCAAATAAACTACTGCTATTTGTTGGGGGAAAAATAAAAAGTAAAAAGGCACCTATAGTGAGGGAAAAATACATTTTCAAACGAATAAAGGAATATTTAGGAGTCACTCGGCCTTGAAATTACCAGCAACTTCGTGTCATGTGTCCTTAGAGAATCAAAATCATAAAACCAGCAACAGAGGAATCAACAATGAAACACATTAGATCACCTTTCCATTGAATGCTCAGCTGTGGGAAATTTAATCATGATAGATGAGGGATGATTTCCTCCAAGGGATCCATTCATTAAAAATGCAGCACTGACTTAATACTTGAAAAAGTTCCAAGTTATCTGCAAAGCAAGCATTTCCAATGTAGCTGCTTCTAAAACAAACAAACAAAAAAGGCTGTTCACAGGCACAATCCTGGCCCCCGCGGTGCTTGTGTTCCGACCACACTACAGTGGCTCTGGACTCCTACACCCACGCCTCAAGCTCAGGAGCCCCCACTTTGACACTGAGCTGATGTGGGCTCAAACGGGTGAGATCATTTCCCCAACTACACCATGCAGCTAGAAGATGCGAAGGCAGAATTGTACCCAAGTCTGGTGAAGATTCAAGTCCAGTCTTTCCCTGGGACCTGGGACAGCTTCTCCCCTGAGGAGTGACCTGGGTATTGCCGGCCTCTGAGGCCACCCATCCCTACTTTTGTCCTCCACTGTGCAAAATTCTGTTTGCTCAGGCCTCTGTGGGGGAAAGTGTTGTGGCATCTAGAGTTCAGTTGTGCCAAAAGGCTGTTTCATGATACCTCCTTGTGGAGAAAGGGAAAATGGAAGAATCAGGCAGTAAGAAAAGTAACTGCGCATTGCTCTTGCGAGCGCCTCCCCCAGGAAGACTTGTAAACACCGTGAACAAAGCTCAACCCAACCGCTATCAAGTGAGAACCAAGCTTGCATTTTATTCAGGTGCTCCCAGGGGGTTAGTCCCCAGCACCATTTCATCTGAAATAATTTCACAGGAGAACTGTCACACTGGAGAAATGTGCCCAAAGCCAGGATCTTTGAAGCTGGGGATCTCATTCTTCCTGTTGAAGTCAGCCTTCAAATGGTTGGCGCGGCCGTGCTCCAGGTTCAGAGGCTCCACTGGCTGGTGGATGCGCTTCCCGTAGACAGATGACATCAGCACCCCGACGGGCCTCTCCTGCTCCTGTCCAGGGCACCAGACATGCAGGTCAGCGCATGCCCGTTCCCTCAGCCTCCGCACCCTCCCCTCAGCCTGGGATCTGGAGCTGGTTCTTTTTTTTTTTTTTTTTTAATGGTAAGCAACAGTAAATATATTTTATTGATTTTTGTACAGAGAGGAAGGGAGAGAGATAGAGAGTTAGAAACATCAATGAGAGAGAGTCATTGATCAGCTGCCTCTTGCCCACCCCTACTGGGGATATGCCCGCAACCAAGGTACATGCCCTTGACCGGAATCGAACCCGGGGCCCTTCAGTCCCCAAGCCGATGCTCTATCTATTGAGCCAAACCGGTCCCAGCTGGAAGCTGGTTCTTCTGCCTGAGTCACCTGCACACCTGCACCCCATCCCATCTCCGCCTGGGCCTCCTGGAGGCTACTCCACACTGGCACCAGGGGACCTCTTCACTATGTCGGCTCTGCCTCTCAGCTCACAGCTCTCGGTGTCCTCGGGCCCCTCAGAGGAAAGGCAGAGCTCTTGCACTAGGTGCCAGGTACCTGTGACTGCAGATTCACTTTCTTCCTCCCTCCCCACCCTCCTCCCTGCCCTGATCCTGCCTGCCCTTCTTTTTTCTCTTTTCCCAACTTTTTTATCTCCCAGGGTGCACATCCCCCTAGGGACTCCTCCTCTTCCCAGCACCCCTCATCTCCACAGCCCCCTTCTAATCTCCCAGCCCCTCTCACCTCCCAGGCCCCCACATAGCACTTTCACTTTCCTCATCCTCTTAGAAGGCTCTGTGTCTCTGCCAGCCACTTATTACTGCCTGGATTCAGTCATTATTTGTTTGGCTTTTGTGTTTCTGTCTCCTCGTGGGAATGTCAGGTCTAGGAGGCAGACACTGCTGCCTTACTCTCTGTGTGCTCAGGAGTACAGGGGAGGTGCTCAGAATCTATGAGTGGATATATGAAACGCTAGACATGTTCTCATGGTAGGGAAGCATTGACTTCGCTACCAACTTGGAATGAAGTAACAAACAAAAACATGAGGAAACACATTAACATTCGTGATCTACACGGTAATATCTCATACTACCTCCATCACTTAATGTCACATAAAATGATATGTTTCATTGAAAGTGGCATGACAACATACTTAAACAATAACAGTGACAGGCAAATGTCTAATGATCTAGAACAGTGGTCAGCAAACTGCGGCTCGAGAGCCACATGTGGTTCTCGAGCTGCAGTTTGCCACTCTGTTAACTAATGAGTTTGCCAACCACTGACCTAGACTCTCGATTCCAATAATTACAGGCTGTTGTTGTTCCTTGTGATTAAGCCCCTATCCCAGTGGTCAGCAAACTCATTAGTCAACAGAGCGGCTCACGAGCCACATGTGGCTCAAGAGCTGCAGTTTGCCAACCACTGATCTAGAAAAAAATCCCACTGAAGGTTTTTATGTCCTGATTTCTGTGTATCAGATAAAAGATTAAGATATTAACCAGGACCCAACTTGTCATAACCATACTGTCTTCAGGTCAGAATGCATGGGCACAATGTCCGAGTGTGGGAGGGCAGGAAGAGGATCCAGCCCAGCGGGCAGATGGGCCCAGCCATGCCAAGGAGCATGCCACCTCCTTGCCCCTGTACCACTGGGATCCCAGCCTCCTCACTCTGTGGGTGTTGTTTCCTCTGTTGGTCACCCCCCTGTGAGCTGGCTGCAGGCAGAGCCTCCCTTCCTGAAAATCGTGGAGAGAGAATGGAGGAACTGTGCTCTGTGCAGTGGCCTGGTAATCAGCTTGGGAGCTAGATACATCCTTGCCTGTGTGGTTTTCATCCCTGAAAGCCCAGTGTCCCTGGAAGGACTGTGACAGCCTAGACTTGGAGGTTAAGCAAAACCCTACTTTATCTGTTGAAAAGAACTTCTTATTTTGCTCCCATTTAGATCGTTAAATTCTGTAGAAATAGCAGCCAATCAAAATTAATGAACAGCAACACGACAGACTAGAGTGAGCAATAACAGCAGCATACTCTTCGTAAACTAGAGGAGAGCAGCACAAAGGAGAGCCAGACACACACCAGACACAGTAATAAACAACTGTGTATGCACAGTCCATCTGTCAGAGCCTATTAATATCCTTAGTCTTACCTCCTGGTTAACATGAAGTCCCAGGCCCTTCGCATGTTCTCTGTCATCTCGGTGCAATTTCTGATTATATCCTGGGTCTCTCTTAAAAATACAGTCATACATGGAAGTGATTCCTGTCTGGGAGTAAAAGGAGAAAATTGCTGAGGGCTTATTCCCAGGCTGAGCCATTGAAGCGGCATGGCGTCTTCTGTTTAGTCCAGTGGTTGGCAAACTGGCTGGAGAGCCACAGGCGGCTCGTGAGCCGCGGTTTGCCGCTCTGTTGATTGATGAGTTTGTTAACCACTGGTTTAGTCTAAGCGCATGATCATGTAAATTGGTGACTTGTCTCTCTGCTTAAAATATTTTATATTTCATTTATTCATTCCTCATTCTTTCATGCAGGAGGTATTTATAAAGCACCAACTATGAGACAGGTACTGTTTGGTGAGCTGAGGAAAGAAATAACTCCTGCCCTAGTAAGCTATTTTAGTGGGGGGGATGGGGGAATCAAATAACTAAGTAAAATATGTAATAGAATAGATGTTACTAGGTGTAAAGGTGGGCGGGGGGTGAAGCAGGGAGGGGAAGGACAGATATGTGGGGGATAGTCATGACTTCATTTGCTAGCACACATTTTGTTCGGAAGCCATGTGAGTGCAAGAGTCTACAGGACACGAGAGGTAAACTTGCCTAGATTTTAACCGGTAAATCAGCAACAGAACGGGAGCTTGCCTGTCCTCCACGGCCCCTAGGAGTGGCCAAGTGTACATGGCAGATGTGCTTGGTGCCTAAGAGGGAAGAGGCTCAATATGGGGGGATGTGGAGGAGCTGGAGAGCTCTTATTGCACACCTCCTGTGTACTGGACACGGGCACAGGTCCTCCACACACCCTCTGCACCTCTGGCCAGTCAACACCCATTGTGATGTTTACAAAGTGCTTGGCTGCATTGGGGAAGGGAAATTGCAGTCATCAGGAGGGGAAAAAAAATGGTTAGGGCCTCTGTCCCCACCACACACCTAGAAGGAAAGTCAGCTAATCCTCCCAAAGCTAAGTTGGGGCTTTTTTTTTTTTTTTTTTTTTTTTTTTTTTTTTTGAATGTTTTTATTGATGAGAGAGAGAGAGAGAGAGAGAGAGAGAAGGAAACATCTATCAACTATTTCCTGCATGCCCCCTACAGGGGTTTGAGCCTGCAACCCTGGTATATGCCCTCACCAGGAATTGAACCCAAATACTTTGGTGCAAGGGGCAACACTCAACCAACTAAGCCACATCGACCAGGGCTAACCTGGGGCTTTCTAAGCAAAGCCTCACTCGTCACAGAGCTATCCACAACTCACCTTAGCATGAGTGAGAGCATATTCTAAAACCAATCAGGATTTTTTGCTGTTGTAGCTTTTAGAATGAGAAATTTAACCAACCCCTTCATAAAAAGCCATTCTCCTTGGACTTAGCTTTTCCACTTTAGGAGCAGAAAAAAAGGTAATTTAAAAGCACCATTGAACTGAATTTGATTTGCTGCCCCTGGAATAACATTTTCTAGGAAAACCCAGGCAGCCAGAGCCCGCTAGGGAGCAGGCCTGGGGCTGATGGCATTGTAGTTGGCAGCTTGAGATGACAAATTTGTCTTAAGACCAGGGCATTACTGGGGCTTTGATACGAGTGCGGCATTGATGGAGCTTTACCTTTGGGCTCCCTGTGCCCAAGAGGATATTGGCCACCAGCTCTGCACAGATTACCTGCCTCACTGTGTTAATCTCAGACAGTGCATGAGCGCGGGAGATAAGACACTGGCCCCCAGAACCAACTCTCAGTGAAAGGAACTCTAATATTCACTGACAAAAGCAAACAATAGCTATCATAGCTCTATGCACACTGGGCTTACTATATGCCACTGTATACCATTAATTGCATTCGTTCTCATAAGAATTCCAGGCACCGGGTACCGTTTGATCTTTGTCTCACAGATGGGCAAAGTGAGAGAATTTGTTACTGGGGCAATGCACACAGCTTCACAAAGCCAATGTTTCTACCCAGGACACCGTGGCCATGCTACTGACTTATCACCGAGCATGCTGCATGCTAATTGACGTAAGAGCTCATTCTGCCATGTTTTTACTTCGCTTTGAGTGGGGCATGGAATTATTTACAACGACTCTAGGGGGAGCTGAGTAACCCACAAACCTAGGACACAGTTCACCCTGCTTAGCCCAAGTGGTCTCCAGGTCAGAGAATCCGCTTCTGGAGCTCCACAGCTGATGAAATGCCAGTCCAGATAATCCCCAGAGGATGTGATTTAGGTGTTAATGTTTCTGTTGTGTCACTTTCTTCATGTGACACTAACGGCCTCAGGACTTGAATTTGCTGTGCCCCAGCTGTCAAACTGCACTGAATGGTGTGTCCCAGTTTTGGTTGGTGCCTGAACTCTGAGATGACCATTGGCAGGCTTGGTTCCTTCCAAGGCTGTGAGGGTGAACCTTTTCATGCCTCCTTGGTTCCTAGAAGGCCCTTGTCTCCCCATCTGTTCACGCCGTCTTCCCGCTATGCACCTTTTTATAAGGACACAGCCATACTGAATGAGGCCCATCCTAATGACCTCACTTTGATTCGATTGATTGCCTGTCTGCAGATAAGGCCACATTCTGAGGTACTGGGGTTTGGGACTCTGACAAGAATTTTAGGGAGACAATGCAACCCATAACAATTCCCTAAACTAGAAACTATCGCTGCTGTTGGCAAGGCTAAGCTCTTAACAAGGCGAGTTCTCCTACCCTTCACCTGTGGCAGGTACTCCAGTGTGTGCTGTCTGATCCAAATGGAGGTTCATTTGTGCCCCATGGATTGTGGGTGGGAAGGAGCAGGAGGAGGGACATTTTGTGGGAACACCTTGTACCCCCTGAGGAAAAGCCTTCCTTCCTCCCAGCCATCGGTTCACCCTCTGGGGCCACTCATCATCGCTGAGTGTCCCCTGCAATCAATGTGCCTTTTGAATAATGATGCCCCCGGGCCCTGAGCTGCAAGACACTGGAGACTTTTAGGAAAACAGTTGATTCCCTGAAAGTTCTGATTTGCTTCCTTTTCTTTGGCTTCTCTTCCCCCTTTGGCTGCAAGGTGGCAGCCTCCGACGATCCGCAGGCTAGTACCTGATGGGGCCTCGCCCTTTGAGCTGCGCGGGCCCGCCCTAGAGACCTACGTGGAAACGGGGCACCCCCTCCAGGCTGCACACCGGCAGGGCGGTCAGGTCCCCGTTCCCTCCGGTCCCGCCGGGATCTGCTCTCTCCCGGGGCGTCCCCAGGCGGCGGCGCACCTGGCTCGGGCGGCTGAAGTAGCTGTGCTCCTTGGGGTCCCGGCGCCCTGGCGGGATGTAGCTGATGTAAGACAGCGCCGACAGGGGCAGCGGCCGGGGCCTGTACCGCAGCGAGTCGGCGGTGATCTCCTCCTCCTCCTCCTCGTGGTCCTCCATGCCGCCCGCGTCCAGCTTCCCCGCGGTTACCGTGCTCTGCCCCGCCGCTGGGAGCCCAGGCCCAGGTCCCCAGCCTCAGGCTGCCCTCACCGCGTCGGGCGTCGCCTAGCAACCGCTGCCGGGCAGAGCCAGGTCCGGCCGAGGGGTGGGGCCGACCCTGTCTCCTCCCCTGGCCCCGCCCCTTCGCCCAGGTGCGTTCTGGGTTGTGTGTCGGGGTGTGGAGCCCCAGCTACTGCAGCGGCCCGCTGGGTCGGGGTCCTGGGTGAGAGACGCTCATGCGGCAGCACTTTGCAAACCTGCCGGCGTGCAGGGTGGGCTCGTCCACTCAGAGACCGTTCGTTGGGCAGTTGATGACCTACTACGTGACAGCGCTTGGAGATGCAGCCTTGAACCCATGTCCCCGCGGAGCTTACAGCCTGGTATAACACAGGTAATAGAGGTGAAAAAGGCCAGGAACTTAACAAGCAGCTTGAAGCCTAGAGCAGAGACGCCCGACTTCCATGGAGTGAGACACACACAGTTTAAGTGAAAACTTTCTGTAACCACACCAAGAAGGTAAACACACGGTAAAATGAATTGTAAAATACATTTTTTTTTTTAACTCAGTACATTCACACCAGCGTTGAACATGTGGTGCTAGCCATATTTCAGGGGCTTGGTGGCCACCTGATGCTTTGGCCAGGGCAGGTGTAAAGCTTCCATTAATTAAGTCCGCGTGAGCTAACAAAATCGGGCAAAACTCAGCTGCTAAGGGTGAGCTCTAGGAACCCTCTGTAAACGCAGTTATGTTGTCTCTCTCTAAATGCTGGTTCAATAGGTCTGTTCCCTTGGCTGAAAATTCATTAGGCTGATGGTTAAGAGGGATGGATGTTTCCCAGGTACTGGCTGAGGATTTACAAGGTGTGTCTCATTTCACTCTTCTACACTAAGTGTTTAGGCTCTGAACGGGTCTGGGTATGTTTCCAGCTTGGGGAAATCTCAGCCTTTTGAGGCTGATTCACTTCCTTTACCTCACAGACCCAATAGCCCATCCCTGCATTTGGACACAAAGTCTTCCAGTGCAGGTAGCTTTCTAGAGGGAACTGTTTTATTTTCCAAGAAGTCTATTAAATATGCTGAATTCTGCTCCTTCCTGTTCTTTTGTCCATTGAACAGATGTTTATTAACTCTCCATATGCACCTAGGCATAGAAAGACCCAGAAGGTATGATCCTAGTCAAGGAACTCCCACTCGGGCAGGCATCTCTTCATCTCTTCATCTCAGCATACCATTAACCCTCTCTTGTCTAGGCCTGGTTCAGGCAAAAGTGTCTCTGCACCCTTGTACCCTTCCACAGCTCCTGCTTCCTCCCTCACCACCTCCCTCTCTCTCCCTTTTCCTCTCCTTTACCCTCTCCCTCCCTCATCCTCCCCCCCCCTCTCTTCCTCTCCTTCCCTCCCTCTCTCCAGCTCGCCCTTTCTCCCTCTCTCTCTCTCTCTCTCTCTCTCTCTCTCTCTCTCTCTCACACACACACACACACACACACACACACACACACACACACACACACAAACACACACACGCTGTTCAAGTCCTTGCATTTGCTGCCCCCTAGTGGCAGGCCTGAAAAATATTATAAATACCATTGTGCTTAGGGATACATATCCCTGCTTCGAGGGTTTTTGTTTGCAAGTAAAACAATTTTTTTCCACAACTTTTCTTTCTCTGATTTACTTGTCTTTGCTTTTACTCTTGAATACTATTGCAAGGTTAAAGAAACCTTGTTTGAAAGAATAATGTCATGAGCTACAAGATGAGATATGTAATTTTTTAAAATAAGTTTTTATTGCTTTGAGAGAGAGGGATGGAGGAGGGGGGAAAAGAAATCAATCACTGGCCTCCTGCACACCCCCTAGTGAGGATCAAGTCCACAATTCGGGCATGTGCCCTGACTGGAATCAAACCAGCAACCTCTTGGTGCGTGGGAAAACAACCAACTGAGCCACAATGGCCAGAGCTAGATATGTATTTTCAACAAGCACAATCACATCACTTTTGCTGGGATAGGTGGACATTAAAATTCAGCGACATGAGAATTCAGTTTATAAGGACTTGGCTTTATCATTTGACAGACCTTGATAAACTCAAGCCACTGGGAAAAATCAGAAATCTTATTTATTAGCCTAAATTATTATTTTTTAAAATATATTTTTATTTATTTCCGAGAGGAAGGAGAGATAGAAACATCAATGATGAGAAAGAATCATTTATTGGCTGCCTCCTGCACACCCCCCACTGGGGATGGAGCCCGCAACCTGCACATATGCCCTGACCGGGAATCGAACCGGTGACCTCTTGGTTCCTGGGTTGATGCTCAATCGCTGAGTTACACCTGGCTGGGCCTAAATTATTATTTATAATATATACACACACACATTTTCAGGATGAAAATTTGTTTTAAATCAAATAGTGCCAATAAGGTCTTGCCTCCTTCCCTATGACTGGACTGTGTGCTTTGCACTGGGTGCTCTGGCCACTAATGCCTGAAATGCTCTTCCCCCACATGGACCCGCCCTGCTTCCTTCTGGAACTCAGCTCACCAATCTCACCAAGAAGCCTCAGGCAGGCCTGGCCTTCTGCATTCCCAGAATCTTGCTCATGCTTCAGGAGTGCCCGCTGGCTCATCACTGCCATCATCTGCTCACTTATTTACCTCCCCAACTCCTAACCCCTCAAACAGGGCTCTTATCTGCTTCCTTCTGGAGCTCCAGCAGTTACTGGGCGCCCAGCATTGTCAGCGCTTAGTGAATGTTTGTTGAATGAAGGAAGTCAGTAGGGGAGAGCCCAAAGGAGCAAAGGTTCAACAGAGGATGTAACAGGAAGGGCAGAGAAAGGAGTATCTGATTCCAATTAGATCAGCCAGTAAAAAAGGTCATGATGGATGAGAGGGAGTTAGATAAATTGAAAAGGTGGAAGAACATATTAGGTTGTGCTTTCCTTCTTATCATTTATACTAGAGACTCAGTGCACGACATTTGTGCACTGGGGGCTTGGGAGTCCTTCAGCCCCGCCTGTGCCCAGTAGAAAGGGTCGTTAGTGCCACTGTGGAGATGGAAGAAGCTGTGAGCCCAGCTTTTGGCTGAGTGTCGCTCCACCTGTGGGAGCACACTGATCATCAGACAGCAGCTCCTGCGTTGAGCATCAGCCCCCTGGTGGTCAGTGTGCATCATAGTGACTGGTCGTTCCACCATTTGGTTGATTTGCATATTAAGGTTTTATTACAGTATATAGAATATAACAGACTGTGATCACCTCTGTGCCCTCTTTAAACTGTAAGGTGTTTACTTCACAGTTCAGGGTTGTATCATACCCAAGGATGAGCTTAGTCATGAGGGGGAGAGGCAGTGCAGTGAGGTTGGCCTAGAAAGGGAGTGACAAGGTTACCTGTGTGCACGGACATATCAGAATCCACAGCACCTCTGTCCTGCTCAATCTCCATTTGCTTCCATGTCTCCCTGCTCTGTATTCAGAGGCATAAACCTTAAAGAATGATCTTAGAGCTTTATTTTGTCTCCACTTGCTATTCTGAAGATAAACTGACTCAAAAGGGAAAAGTGAAGTATAGGGTATGATGGGGTGAAATTTCAGACCAATTGCACTAGCCAACATAGACTGTGCTTATTTTAGCTTTCTATGGATTTATATTTATTAACTAGCAATTCTCATTTCAACCTGTTACAGGTTGAATTGAATTCCCCCTTCACCCTCCAAAAAAAGCTATATTGAAGTCCTAATCCCCACTACCTGTAAATGTGACCTTATTTGGACATAGGGTCTTTGCAGATTTAATTGAGATGAGGTCTTTAGGGTGGGTTCTAATCCCATAAGGCTGGTAAGACAAACACACACACACATACACACACACCCACACACCCACAGGGAAGACAGCCATGTGGACATGGAGGCAAAAATTGGAGAGATGCCGCCACAAACCAAGGAATGCTGAAAGGAAACTTTTGGTTTAAGGAAACCTTTGGAGCAGTGGTTGCCAACTGGTGGCCTGTGAGGTCCAAAAGGTTGGCAACCACTGTTCTAGAGGCGTCGAGGGCACATGGCCCTGCAGACACCTTGATTGTGGACTTGCGTCCCAAGAACTCTGAGGACATAAATGTGGGTTGTTTCAAGCCACCCAGTTTATGGTTCTTGGTTGTGGCAGTTCTGGAAACTATTCACAGCCCCCTTATTGTTTATGAGCACCCCTGAGGAAACAGGCTCAATTCACTCCCTTAGCAAGTGGTGACGCTAGAACTCTTAGCCACTAAAGTATGTTGCTTCTCGAGACGAGCTTTAAATCTCACTCACCACTTGTGAGGCATGAAATGCTAAAGCCGACAGTCATCCTCTCTGAGCTGGTCCATTCACCCATGAAAGGGGAGAAGCACCTCATTCACACAACCCTGAGACACACACTGCACAGGCTCAGCACAGTGAGTCCATCAGCACAGTGAGTGAGGGAGAAAGAGCGGTTGTCTCCTTGCTCAAGGTTGAAAATCTAGCTGATGGAAGGACCTATGTCCAACTCTACAGTTTGTGGAAGGCCTGCCTCCTCCCCAAAACCCTAATAGTTATTTCAAGTCTTTAAAACTTAACTTTTAAAAAAGATAAAAGCTCCCATATAAATGTATTTTCTTACTAACTAAAGAATTATTTCTACATAATTCTATTATTATGTTTATAATCAAAGGACTCTATGGATTTATATTTATTAACTAGCGATTCTCATTTCAACCTGTTTTTCTCACTCCTCCTCCTTACCATATATTATTTCCTCTAAGAAAATATAAAAGAACCAGAGAGATAAAAATTTTTTTCCTTACTTTTGTTAAAAGAGGAAACTAAGATCTCTAAAGAGCATATTTTCAGTTAGCAGATAGCTATTACAAGGCAGAAGACTTAATAACAATTTATTCTTTACATACTTTATTATACTTGATTGTTTATTTATAAAAGTATTTATAATTATATTAAATTAAAATTAATTTTAAATTTATCACCAATAATTATATACATCATATAAGTAAAACTACAGACCATTTCCAGATCATCAGTCCATAAAGAAAGAGCTGTTTCACAAATCATATTCTTTTTCTTATATTGAGTCCCATGAAAACACAAGTTCTTTCACGATATGAGTTCTGAAGTCAGTATTCCGTCTCCTTACCAACAAATGCCAGCATTTTGAGAAAATAGTTTCCTTTGTAAATATTCCACCAATTCAAGTTTTGATTTTAGAGTTTCAATATCATAATAGGGGATCTGTAAAGGGAGGAAAATAAAATTTGTCATAATCCTTCACAATCTGAAACTCCCTTGGTTTTTTTTGGTTATTTGTTTCTCGTCCTCCTCTACAGCAAAATATAAGCTCCTAGAGAGCAAAGATCACACTAGCTTATCCATCCTGTAGCCCCAGTGCCTACAACAGCACCTAGGTTCAGTAAATACAAAGCAGAGCATACAAAGAAAATCTGGGCTCTGGTATTGTCAGAATAGGGTGAAAGGTGGACTTGACCTGGGAGCTGATGAATGACCACAGACACTCAGAGTGGGAGACCAGTGTGGTGGTGGAAGCAGCTGGACATAGGGAGGAAGGCCAGAGAGAACGGAGGCGGCTGAGGGAGGGTCGGGGGGCAGCCCCTGAGCTCAGAGCAGAGCACCTGGCTGCCAGCTCGGGACTGCTCCCAGAGCAGAGGGCCTGGGATGTTGAGACACCCAGGAGCTTTGACTTTATCACCTAAGCAATAAGCAATAAACATAAAGGCTCTGGACACACACTGACACGATTAGTTTTAGGAAAATTAATCTGAGAATGTAGAAAAATGGAGAGGAAAAGAGTAACCAGACAGGAAAGCAGAGGGCAGAATGGTGGACAGCATAGAGTAGTGATCAGCAAACTGCGGCTTGGGAGCCACATGGGGTTCTTAAGCCCCTTGAGTGTTCTAATGCCAGTTCTTCAAAATAGATTCGTCCAGGCCGAAAATCAACTTCTGTGCATGGGCCACAAGTTTAAATCGCACTGTACGTGCGCGCCTGCATGTGGTATTTTGTGGAAGAGCAACACTCAAGGGGCCAAAGAGCCACATGTGGTTCGAGAGCCGTTGCTTGCCGACCACTGGCTTAGAGAGTTAGAGAAGCTCCACGTCAACTCATTGTGGCTCCTCACATGAGACCTTCTGCCAAGATTTATGATGTAAATACAAGTAAGGCCTTAAACATTAAGTGGTAATGAGGATACTGGTTTTAATGGGCTATCTTGTCCATTTTTATTCATAAAATCAGGTGGAAATTAAGACATTCCAATAATTTTTTAACTGAATACCCAATAAAACATACAGAGGATGTATTATAGAACTGTACACTTAAAACCTATAATTTCATTAACCAATGTCCCCCCAATAAATTCAATAAAATAAAATGCTCTCGACCTTAATATAAGTGGGCTGAAAGACCACTTAGTAACCTGGAAAAAGCAAATCTAAAGTAGACATTGCTTTGGGGGTAAAAAGACGCAAGCATACCTGAACGACCTGATAACCAAGTAAGCGTAGGTGTCTTTGTTTAATAGCTTCCTTTCCCAGTAAGTGTTTGCTATTCAAACAAAATCTTTTTGGACCATCAATACATAGTGCTACCCTGAAAAATCAGAGAGAGAGTGTCAATTTTTAAAACAACCCAATATATTTACATATTTTTAGTTGCCAGACTTTATTTGGGATTTGCTTATTCCTAGTTTCAAGTAAATAATGAATCTGTTATCCTTTAATCTGTCAAGAAAACACTCAATTGAGGTTCATATAATGTTACAAGTATTTTCCAAAACTGGTATGCTGCAAAGTAGTTTTAATTACCAGAATGTTTATTCATTTCACTTTCTAAGAAGACAATCCTTGTTTATCCTCAGCAAGTAACATTAACGACTAAAGTTTTCTTACCTTTTATGTACGTCTTCATGAAATGTAAATGGTAATACAAATCCTTCTTCATCTAATTTAATTTCAACATCTGGTGAGAGAAGAAAGGAAAAATCCTTCGTGTGATACCCTCACAAACACTATCTTCCTTGCCTCCTCGTCTGTTTGCATTCTTCCACACTGCATTTACCAACTGGCTGAAGGCTGCAAAGTAATAACCACACCAGACAATGGTGAGATTTTTAACTTAACCGGGTCTATAATCAACCAAATCAGCCTGAAACTAAGAACACTCACTACACAAAAACAAGGAGTGGGTTCTCAAGTTATTGGGGGATAACAAGAATCACTCACACAACTGACTCCTTCAATCCAGTGAAGAAAATCCTTTAAGTTAAGCAATGCTAGACACCTATGCACAATGAACCTTTCTTCACTGGAGCACCCATAGCCACCAGGGGAGTAAAGCATCCTGCACCCCAACACGTGGTCCCAGAGAATTGACAGGCTCCCCTTCCTTCCCACTGATGCTCTACCTTTTCTAAAAAGGAGCCCATACCGGAGGACAATGAAATGTGAGAGCCGTAAAACACTGTTCTCTTTGAGTTGATTTTTTTTCATCATTAATCTTTACAAATTTGTAAGGGCAGAAGGACTTGGAGTGTCTGGTCAGTGCTGTCCAACACTTTCATGATGATGGAAACACTTATATCTCTGTTGTCCAATATGGCAGCCATGAGCTACCTGTGGCTACTGGACACTTGGAAGTGTGGCTAATGTGACGAGGAGCTGAACTTGGAAATTTTTTTAAATTTTAATTATTTTATATGTAAGTGGCCACTCTACTGGACAGCACTGGCCTAGCGTACAACAGCAGCTAACGATGTCTGAACACTTACTGTAATTCTCGCATTATTTCATAGAATCCTTAAACAAGTCTAAGAAGTCACTATTCTCCCATTTTACAGAAAGCAGCAAGCAGAAAAGGTTAAAAACTCTCCCCAAAGACAGCCTGCTGTATGTGGCTAACACGCGGGGACTCAACCCCAGGCAGTCTTGACTCAGCCCTACTGCACACCCTGGTTCTACTTCACCTTTAGGGAAGGGCAAGTCCATTTGTATTTCCAGACCTCCTATGGCTACTAAGTTGCAAATATTGCAAATGAGAATTAAGGCTGAAGGTTAGTAATCAACAAAACCCTCTATTACTCACCTATTGTGTAATAATAGGGTGTTAACACTTTTGAAGCAAAATACGATCTTGCTCCCAAAAGGTCTATCAATCCAAACATCACATATTTATAAAGATGAAAATCCACAGGTGTCTCCAGGGAGCAGCATGGAGTAAGAAATGATTTCACTTGATATTTAGGAAGAAGTTTTGGACCCTACAAATTGTATATGCAAATATGAGAAAGAAAAATAAGATATAAGACCAACCAGATATAAAAATTTAGAAGCCCTAGCCAGTTTGGCTCAGATAATAGAGCATCAGCCTGCAGACTGAAGGGTCCTAGGTTTGATTTCGGTCTAGAGCACATGCCCTGGTTGTGGGCTCAATCCCCAATAGGAGGCATGCAAGAAGCAGCCAATCAATGACTCTCTCTCATCATTCATATTTCTAGCTCTTTCTCCCTCTCCTTTCCTCTCTGAAATCAATAAAAATATGTTTAAAATAATAATAAAAGAAAAAGAAAGTTAGTAAAACATTGATATTAGCTTATGAGTGATGAAATATTTTTAAGCAGGATAGGAAACCTAGAAGCCATAAAAGATGGGATATATTTGACTATAGAAAGCTTAAAACTTTCTATTCAGTAAGGCATCATAAACATTAAATTAAAAAACTAAGAATTAAACCAGAAGAAATTCTGTACAACACACATAATAGCTAAAATCTGTTTTACAGTGACTCTGATGGGAAAAAAATAAACCCAATAGAAATATGAGTTACGGGGTAAAAAGGCAATTCACAGCAAATGTAAATGACCAATACACTTGAAACTATGCTCAACTTCCTTATTGCTCATTAAAATACAATTTAAAAATGTGATGATACTATTTTTCAGAGTCGAATGAAAAATTAAAGGGACTAATGTCACAATACAATAGAAATGGGGGAGATGTGGTTACCCCCCCCACTCCAGAGTACTTGATGAAACACACAAACTCCACCTCCACCTAACTGCATCAGATGACAGCCTTCACTTAAAAATGTACCCAGGATGATTTAGGATGTGTTCAGTCCAGAGACACACTGCTATGAGGCTAACACCCTCAGCATGGCTCTCTGAGTACTATTAATCTAACCCTACAGCATCTTCCAAGGAATCTTACACACCAGGAAATAGGTCCTTCAAGGACAAGAAAACAATAGTGGGGTAGATTTATCAAAGAAAAGGCTATCTGGTGGCCACTAACTCCAAATGAATGAAAGTTCTACTTTTTAATGAGGTTGAGACAGATCATAAGAGAAGTAACTAAACAAAAATGTTAGATGGCTGGGGAGAGGGAACTAAAGAAAACTGCCCCCATAGAGCACATGTGTCAAACACAAGGCCCGCGGGCCAAATCCGTCCCGCCAGGACTTGCAATGTGGCCCGCACCATGCTGTCATCACTGCACTCCGCTGTGTTTCCATCACAATGATAGTTTATGACTGTTCAGTAAACCATTCGGCCCTCGATTTAGGCTGGATTTTAGATTTTGGCCCCTTCTCTGATTGAGTTCGACACCCCTACCATAGAGAAATAAAGCACAGCTCATGCTTTTACCTTATAGAAAGGGCATTCGAGGATGGAGGTTAACAAAAGCTGGGTCAGTTGTGCTAGGCTCAGTCTGTCCAAATATGATTCCTCACCTGAAATAAAAAGCACCTTAGTCATAGTTAAACTTGAATTTTGATATATGTAATGAGAGAAAAGATTAAGAATATAAAATGTTCATTTATTTACTCCAATAGTTACTCTTAAATGACACTATGAAAAGAACATGTTGCAATTAATTATGCCTTTATGCCTTCTTGCTTGCCATCAATGCAATCTCATTTTAGCTTCCAAGAATTGAAGCTCCTAACTAGAGAATATAAAAGAGGGACAAAATGTTAGTCAAATTAGTGGAAGTTTTTGGAAATTGATATTGTTGACATATCTGGTGCCCTTCAATTAAGATACTATTCTCGCAAAAAAAATTTTTTTTCTCTCCAGTTCTCTTTCACAAAAATTCAAACATGTTGCTGTGACTTTTACCAGTTCCATTACCGCAGCCCCCTAGAACACTGTTTCTCAGCTAGGGAAGCAGTTTGTTTACTGGAAACTGTATTCTCACTCGATGGGCAATGTTCTAGCATGCTTTAATTCTGCATTTACGCTGCCATCTACAACATCAGATGTCCTCTTTAGTTTATTATGGCGGGGAAAAAGTGAAGCATTGCTCATTGCTCAATGTAAAAGTTACAAAGGTGACTTGAAAACACCATTAAGTTCAAAGGTTATTTTTTTCCACTCCCAGAAGTTATAACCAACTCACCCTGCAGCTTTTGAAGAAAATAAGGACTGAATATTTTCCCCATGAAGTTGACTGGATGGCATTCAATAAGCGAACACGAATGAAGAAGTCTCAATAGCGTTTTGGGAGGAAAAGAGTTGAAATGAGTGAATAATATATCTTCTAGCTTTCTAAATAAAGCAGAGGCATTTGGTGGCAAATAATTGAGTTTCCCAAATGGTTCGATCAACTCAGAAATCTGACTAGGGGAAAATTTTTCGGAATGGCAAACAAACATCTCTGCCACTGCATTCAAGATGGGTTTTGAAAGGATCCGTTTTCTGTTGCAGTACTCCATGACTTTGCTGACAATCTTGGGGTCCAAAGTGAGACACAGCGACACTACGTGCTGCTCCAGGGCTGTTATAAAAAACCGGTCATGGTGCCCAAAGTATATGAAAGCCTCTAAGACTTTTCCAAACTCTTTATCAGTGAAATGAGGGATATGCCTCACCACATATTTAGCCAATTTTATAACCAGAGGAAGTGCGTGAGTTTGATCGAGAACCACGAGGGCAGTGAGCATTTGGCTTATTGATTTAGGACTCAGAGTGTACACTATTGACAGAGAAAAGCTGTTTATCTTATTTAGAAATGTCTGGTGTTGGTCCACCTTTTCAGGACACGCCTGCAGTATCCTATAAAGGGCCACAATATCCTCAGGGGTAAAATCTTCCAATTTTTCACGCTGCAGTTGATTTATAATCAGGTCTAGGGTGGCACAACCTGGACCTTCTAGTTTAAGCAGACTTTCCGCAAGAACACAAAGACTGTGGACTTCCAGGCCGCCCGTTTTGACCCGATGTTGGCATTCTGCCACCAGGGTCAGTAACAAACTACTTTGGGGATCCACACACAACAGAGTCAAAGCTTGCAAAGCAGTCACCAAACCGGTGTTTGACAGATTGGAGGGTTCCTGTTCAAACTGAACACATAAAGCTTGAAAGACGGGATTGTCTATTATTTCCTTTGGCAGCCTTTCATCACCATCTTTTTCTCCCAATTCGCAAATCCGTTGTAAGGCTCCGGCTGCCATCCTATCAGGCAACGTTTGCAGTGTGCTTATGAAACCCAGCACCTCTTCTGGTGAAGTGCAGTTGTTCAGTCTCCTGTAAAAAACCTGTTCGTCCATGTGCTCGAGATTTTGTTCAAAACTGTCCCAATCCTGAACTGGAGGGAACACTGGCTCACCAACTGGACGCAGGTCATTTCCGTTTTCTGAATGGAACTTTTTACAGCAGGCATGATGGAACCTGACCCTGAAAGGCCCAGGTTGTAGTGAACAGAAGAACCATGGGTACAAATGTCCCCTGATTGCCTTGTGAACATGATGTACAGGTTGATTTTTCAGAGCACCCAGAGCTCCATTTATCCGAAAATCAGAGAAATGACAAAGATTCCTCCGCAAGGTGAATAAAGCCATGCCATCGGATTCTCAACTCTTGATTTGTAACTAAATATAGGAATAAAAAAAATGGTCAAATATATTGAGAACATGCCTCATTCAACATCAATACTTATGGAACTAAGGAAGAGTACCCCAAGTAAGTGATTAATAAACATTTCCCAGCAAAACCTAAGTACCAGAAGAGCAGTGCCACTTAGAAAACCGGCTGTCATCTAGTAATTTGCCTGGTACTGTTGTGCTTTTCGTGCTCTTGACAGCACAATAAATTAAGCACGTTCGCAGATACTGGTTTGGCTCAGTGGATAGAGCGGCAGCCTGCGGACTGAAGGGTCCCAGGTTCTATTCTGGTCAAGGGCATATACCTTGGTTGCAGGCACATCCCCAGTAGGGGGTGTGCAAGAGGCAGCTGATCTATGATTCTCTCTCATGGATGTTTCTAACTCTCTATCCCTCTCTCTTCCTCTCTGTAAAAAATCACTAAAATATATTTTCTAAAAATTAAGCACGTTCATCATCACAAAGAAGTAACTGTATCCAGTTTACACAGATAGTACCGTAAGTGGCAAAGCCCGGATGGAGTCAAAGTCTATACATAAACACACGTCCTATAAGTTGGTGGATGGAAGGAATTGGGTCTGGTAAAATGTTTTTCGTCAGAGCTGGGAATCTCCGGATGCGGAGGGCCCACGACAATGAAGTTTTGGGTGAGTCAAAAGTTATACCGGATTTTCCAATCAATGAGGGGGCGGGGCGAGCAGAGTGTCGGTGCCCCTAATGCCTGCATTGTTCAAAGATGAAAAAAAAAGCAATGGGTCAAGTGGCCAAAACTCCTATAGATCAACGTATTGCAAAGATTTTTTAAAAGGTGCTTAAAAGCTCCCGCGGTTTTGGTTGCCCCTGTAATCTAGGACTGAGGAAGAACATGGTCTAGGCTGGCAAACGGCAAACAAACAAATGAATAATAATAATAAAAAAGTACAACCATGCAAGTCAATAAGGGGAGAAGATGGGCAGATGGGAGGCCAGTCCAGATCTAACCACCCCGCTGTGAGATTTAAGAAAACGAATGTGCCGGGCAAGAGGGGACGGGTGCCGTGTCCTCCCGGAATAAAAGGACCCCGGAGCCTGGCGCCCGCAAACCCGGCGACCCTGGGACCTGCGCTCCAGCACCGGCCGGGCGCGGCGGCCTGAGAAGGCCAGTGCAGCACCGGAGTCTCAGCAAGGACACGGGGCTTAAAAACCAAGCCCTGCACCCGCGCGGACACCTACCGAGCTCAGCTCAGCTCGTCGGAGTCGGAGCAGCTCTGGCAGGTCGGCCTTCACTTCGCACGCCTTGGAGGACCCGAGCTGTCTGGCGCATGCGCGAGGACAGAAAGCCACACCCCCCCAAGCCCGGCGCACTGTGATTGGCCCAGCTCCTCCCGAGCTCTCCGCGCGCATTGGTTTGGACGACGAGCGCGCGCCGCCACTGTGTGCGCAGGCGCTGGAGCCAGGACGGCGGAGCCACGCTCTCCCCGGGCGTCCCCGGCTGGGCCCTCGTGAGTACCTGTGGTCGCTGCACCCCGTTTTGGACCATACACCCAGCACTGGCCGATGGGGAGGCGGTTCCGGGTCGGCGAGGGTAAGGGCTTCCGCGTCCAACCCAGGGCGTTCCAACCCTGACCCCTGATCGGGAGAAGGGCGCGCGCTGGTCCGTCTGAAGCCTGGCCCCGCTGGGCTGCAACTCGGGCTGCGCGGCCGGGGCCGGGCGGTCACCCGGCGTGTGCACGGGAGGAGCTGGTCCCGCAGGTGGCTGTGCACCCCTGTGGGATCGGCGTCTTTATTCTGAACGCCTTTATAGCCTGGGTTAAAGGGCACTGTGGGGGCGCGGTGGAGTCTCAGGCGTGTTCGGAGCGTGGACCCGGCAGGCTGAGCTGTCCTGCTCACCGCTCCTCCGCCTGGCCTTGCTTTGCAGGTGCCAGGGAACCGCCTCGGAGAAATGCGGGGACCAGTACAAGGCGGGTGGAGGACGAAGAGGTTCTGTCTGTTCTCTGAAGCGCCTACACCCGTGCGCGGCCCCCAGGAAAGGTTGCAGGTGGTTAGCTGAAATAAAGAGCGTGGGTCCTGTCACTTTCTCAGGTAGTGAGCCCTGAATGTGCAGTGTCCTCATATGCACTCATTCACGAGCGTTCCTTTATTCTGTTAATTCATTGAGCACCCGCTGTATGCCAGGTGTGTTCTGTTCCCTAAGCATATTCCGTGGCTATTAACATGTTCCCTAGCACAATTCTTTTATTTACTTATTTATTTTTATGTCTTTGTTGCTTAATTTGGCCAGAAGAGCATAAAACTGTTGGTGGTTCATTCATCAAAAAGGTTTTGATTTGGGTTTCAGTTTAACTTTTTTCCCCTACTAATTGACCGTGCCCCCGTTGTAGAGATTGAATAAGATTGAGGAGAAGTCTGTGCGTGTCCTTTATTTTATTACTGGTTTCTCTTCAGGAAAGACGTGAACTAGTAAAACTATCGACTGGATTAGAAGTATTTGCCTTCCATCAATCCATATTTAAGTACAGATACACATGCACTTACCTATATTTGATATTGGATTAAATAATAAAACACTTTTATTAAGTTCATTACTAGTTTAATTAGCAGAAGGAACCCAGACTCCTACAATTTTTTAAAATAATTCTTATTTGTTGAAAGTATAACATATGTCCCCTTTTTTTCCCCATTGACCTCCCTCCAGTCCCCTATGCCTTCCCCCCCCCCCCCCCACACACACACAGAGGCTTTCATCCCCCTATTTTCTGTGTCCATGGGTTATGCATATATGCATACAAGGTTTTTGGTTGATTACCTCCCACCTTCCCTCCGAGATCCCATACTCTGTTCCACGCTTCCATGATTCTGGATCTACTCAGTCATCCGTTTATTTTATTACTTAGATTCCACATATGAGTGCAATCATGTGATACTTGTCTTTCTCTGACTGGCTTAGTTCACTTAGTATGATACTCTCCAGGTCCCTCCATGCTGTCTCAAAGGGTAAGAGATTCTTCTTTTTTACTGCTATACGGGATTCCATGGTATAAATGTACCACAGCTTTTTTATCCATTCACCTGCTGATGGTCATTTAGTCTGTTTCCATATCTTAGCTACTGTAAATTGTGCTGCTATGAACATAGGGGTGCATACATTCTTTCTGATTGGTGTTTCTGTTTTCTTAGGATATATTCCAGAAGTGGGATCACTGGGTCAAATGATGGAATAAAGGAATGTGCATAAAAATGGCAGTTCCATATTTAAGTTTTTGAGGAAACTCCATACTGTTTTCTGTAATGGTTGCACCAGTCTGCATTCCCACCAGCAGTGCACTAGGGTTCTCTTTTCTCCACATCCTCGCCAGCACTTGTCATTTGTTGATTTGTTGATGGTAGCCATTCTGACAGATGTGAGGTGATCCCTCACTGTCGTTTTAATTTGCATGTCTCTGATGATCAGTGACTTGAGCATGTTTTCATATGTCCATTGACCATCTGTACGTCCTCTTTAGAGAAGTGTGTATTTAGGCCCTTTGCCCATCACTCCTACAATTTTAATTTTAAAAGTTTTACTTTTCCCCTTTTTACTGGTAAAAGAGAAAGAAAAGAGGAGTCTGATTTATTGAGCACTGCTGTGTCTCAGCGATTGCTCGGTGCTTTGTTTCTCTTTGTCAGTAGACTTTTCTGTGGTGACCCCCATTTAGAGGGTGAGAGAGCTGAGGCACAGATCCATTGTGAGGCTTGCCAACTCTTCTGCTGTGTGACTGACCCTGGGTTGAAGCCCAAGTTGTCTGACCCCAGAATGATTTCTGAAACATGGAATTAGAGCTTCATTCTTCTAGTCTCCTTGGTTTGATAAATTCTCTTTTTTATGACGCTTTGAGAATTAGTGCTAACAAACAGATTCAGAGAAGTGTATTTCGTATTTTGTGTGGATATTGTTGGAATCTTTTTTTTGAAGATTATGAGGGAGAATTAATACCTGCAGTTTGTTACTACTTTGTTAAAAAGAAAATCCTCTTTTCTCTGTTTCATTTTCAGTGTAGCTACTCCAGCTGTAGCGTATGCCTGGAGGAGATGAGAAGGTTTTTGTTACTCTATGCTACGCAGCAAGGACAGGCAAAGGCCATAGCAGAAGAAATATGTGAAAAGGCAGCTGCCCATGGATTTTCTGCAGATCTTCACTGCATCAGTGAGTCAGATAAAGTAAGAGCTGTTATTCTTACGGTTTTTACTGTTTTATGCTTTGAAGATATTTTGGTTGGGAGTGATGTAAAACAATAAAATAGGACTTCATCCTTTTTTCTTAAATACTCAGAAGTTATTATTTTATCAAGAGTTTTAAGATTCCTACCAGCTTTTCTTTTTTATTTTACACTTAAGTATCCATTTGAATTAGACTAAACTGTCTCAAAAACTGAAACAAGTATGTACTCAACCAACATGGAAGCAGTAGTTTTTGCCTTGTTTATCTCATGGGATGGCTCTGAGAACAATGAGATGCATGGGTTCCCATGGATATGTGTGCTTTCCACTTCATGAATCTCAGGGCCCCATTTGTTTTTCTCCAAAATAAAGACCTTATCATTTGTGTCAGAGTTCCTCCAAGTGAAGGGGTACTTAATTCTTTTGTGAAATAAAATTTAAAGCAGGAGTGTAAAGATCAGGAGAAGACTCTGCTTCTTTAGGTCAGGAACTAATTGTGCATTCTTTCAGTCTCTGCCATCTATCATAATAAAAGCGTAATATACTAATTAGACCTGACGTTCTTTCAGATGACTTTCTGGACAAAAGCCAGGGAAGCCTGGGTCCCAGGTGCCAGAGGGAAGCCAGTGGCGGCAGCCAAGGGAAAGAAGGCCCCTACTCTTGCACGAATTTTGAGCATTTGTCCTCTAGTAGGATCCATAACAACTTAACAGATCTACGTTCTTAACAGTTAGTTCTCTTGAGACCTCCAGATTTTACTGTTTTGTGTAATCCAGGTCGTAGCAACTAGCAGGGGCTTTCATATAAGCACAAGCTGAAGCCTTAGCCACTGGCAGTCAAATTCAGTTCAGTACTTCAAAAACTGCCCTGCTAGTACACCCACACTCAAGTTCACAGCTTCCTCTGTTTTTTTTCCCCACACGTCTGGTTCAAAAGAATTATGAACTCAATTCAAGGGCCAAGGTGACTCCTGGTGTAGTCACTCACAGGGAGTGTCCTGGAAGACACCACTAATGGGCAGGTTTTGTAATTCTGTAGTAACTTCAAAGTAAGTTTACATTATGGGTGCCACAGTTTGAATCTTACAAAAATAAGGTCATCATATAACTAATCCTGACTTGGCCCCTTGGGTCACCTCACCACCTAGGTCTGCAGCTATCTGAAAGTTAGGTGAGTAGTTAGTGTTTTTCAATATCAAATTAGTAACATCTTCTCAGCTGAATTGTTTCTCCAATTTTTTTTCTTCTCGCTTCTCCAGTTCTTGATCCAAATTTAAACAGATAGCTCTCTATTTCCTAGATCATGTGAGTCCTTTTCAAGCTGAAGTTACTTTAACAGACTGTGTAGAGTTTAATATATAACTTGTGAAGTGCCCAATGAGCGTTGACTTTCCTATAAAATGTTAGATCAATTTTTTATCTATTAAATCAGCATGAAAAGTAAAGCGAATTTGAGCCAAACTACAATAGATGCCATTTGTTAGCAGTAGAGCTCATACAATCATAAATAGAAACAGTGCAGTGCTCTTTTTGAAATATTTACATTTAGGTGAACATCTGAATGAAGAAGCTTGATTTTAAGACTTGGAAACACCACTGATTCCAGTTTATCGCTGCTAATGTTCTCAGCTCTCTGGGACACTGCGGGAGTGATGGCCGAGTGCCCTGATAGTCAAGAGTAACAATTTGCCTTCCTTCCCAAGTTGAAAATGCTCTGCGTGCCTCTCTGCCCTTATGCCATAGGCCAGGGGTCTTCAAACTACGGCCCGCGGGCCACATGCGGCCCGCAGAGGAGTCTGATCCGGCCCGCCAGGTTTTTTGGGCAGTGAGCGCAGCCGAGGTACTAATTCCTACTGTAACACCTCGGCTGCGCTCACTGCCCAAAAAACCTGGCGGGCCGGATCAGACTCCTCTGCGGGCCGCATGTGGCCCGCGGACCGTAGTTTGAAGACCCCTGTTAATTTAAGGCTTCGTCACCATAAACGGCACATAACTTTTTATGAGCTTGCGATGCGTTTTTCCCTTTGCGGAAATAAAAAAGCAAAATATGACGAAAATGTTCCTTTTGATTTTCCATTTTTCAACGAACGCCAAACGAAAACTACAAAACAGATCAAAAAACTTTTTTTACTGATTAACAGCTGAATAGCCAACTATCAAATAACAAAATGTGTTTTACATTTGTACTACGTCTGCAAACCTAAAAATTCAACTGAAGCCATATATGTTTGATACCCGCAATTACTTAGTTGCCGGCCCAATAGTTCATATAGTCCGGCCCTCCAGCTCTCTGAGGGACCGTGATCTGGCCCCCACTTTAAAAAGTTTGAGGACCCCTGCCATAGGCAATACTGCTGGCAGGTTCAAGACAGGAAACTAAGCTGATTTTAAGTCAAAACTACACATAACAATAGGACTGACATGACATTCTTGTTTTGTAGTATGATCTAAAAACTGAAACAGCACCTCTTGTGGTGGTGGTTTCTACCACGGGCACTGGAGACCCACCTGACACAGCACGCAAATTCGTGAAGAAAATACAGGACAAGACGCTGCCAGGTGATTTCTTTGCTCACCTGCGGTATGGGTTATTAGGTATGTACTATATATATCCTGCTCGCTGTGTTGTCATTAGTGGCTTTAATTCTAGTATCTGAATGTATCTTCCATATGTTATAATTTATCTTAGACTCATAAACGGATCCTATTTTTGTTTGGAAAGTACATAGACATGATTAAAAAACTGAAACATTTAAGCTGTTACTTTGAAATTTGCAACCAAGCCTGAATATGTTAGCCCATTTTCATACCAGGAAACATAGAAACAATTTTAAGTTTATCCAACAGAAACGTGGCCAGTGATTGTTTACATTGTAGATGTACCTTGTATGCTCAAGGTTAGGGGTCAGTAAACCCTGTAAAGGCCCAGATGGGTATTTTAGGCTTTTCACGCAGGCCATGTGGTCTCTGTAACAGCTACTCAACTCTGCTGTGGAAGCTTGAAAGCTGCAATTACAGTATGTGAACAAATATATTTGACTAGGTGCAGTGAAATTATATTTACCAAAAAAAGAGAGGCGTATTTTGCCCACAGGCTATAGTTTGCAGACCCTGCACCAAATCGGAAAAGTCTGTAAATATTGTATGTTTTTTAAACCTAATTCTTGTTTTAAGATTTTCATATTTTTACACCAATTGATGGAAAAAAGAATGAAAAAATTTTTCTGTTAACAGTGGCCAAAAAATATTAGTTGTTAACAAATATTTTTAACAGTGGCCAAAAAATATTTGTCTGGTACTTCTACATTATAAAATAAAAGAAAATTATTTCATATTTAGTATTACTCAAAGAAAAAATAATAAAAGTATATCTTCTCCATCAAAAGGAATGAATGGAATTGTTTGAAATATTTGTATATATCTTCTTTAACTAAAGCTTATTGTGCACTGATAACCTATTTGGGCTCTTTAGGTCTGGGTGATTCAGAATACACGTACTTCTGTAATGGGGGGAAGGTGATTGACAAGCGGCTTCAGGAGCTGGGTGCCCGGCATTTCTATGACACTGGACATGCGGATGATTGTGTGGGGTAAGAGCAGTGCACTCCTGTCATTTCCAGGAACCCCGATTGTACATGATGAAAGGTAGCGAATTTAAGTGCCTCATCCTTCTAAGTATCTGCTAATGGGTGAAATTACAAAAGATGTCCCAGTACAGTTACCTTTGTCTAAAATGTGTAGGAATTTGTAAAAGTCAGCAATTTGTTTAGGAACTTAAATATCCTATATGTATGCCTTTCTCTGATTGCACACAGGAGAGTAACTCAGCAAGGGACCTCTTACATGGATGTGAGGCCATGCATCACTAATAGGGAACGCAGGTCCAGGCCTTCGCTGCAGGCTATGTTCTTGTCACTCTCTCCTTTACATCTTAATGCCCACCAGAAATACAATTTTCAATTTCATTACTTCTATTTACTTTTGCTTTTACAACTCAGTGTTCCACCCTATTGCCACCCTTTAAATCCTCTTACAGTGTATTTAAAGATCTGATAGATGTTGGTGGTCTTATAACTCATTCTGTCATTTAACCTTTAACTATTTTAGTCAGGTAAAAGGACACACACTTAATTTTTTTCTATCAGGTGCATACATTAAATTAATTCTCACTAGATTTATGCTTATGAATAATGTCAAGTTCAGCCAATGTCTTGCTTTTTTGCATGTTACAACCTTGTATGAGGGTGTTAGATACACTTTTATTCCACTTAACTCCCCCTTCATGTCCATCACTGCCTGCAGCTGTGGTGGTCTGCCTGCAGCTCTACTGTTGTAGATCTTCTCCATGTCCCCAGTGCACATGTTTTTGATGGTGACAAAGCTCTACCACATTTCCTTGCATGTTACTTTTTAGTTTTGTCCCTTTATACATATTGGGCTTTCTTCCAGAATTTTGTTGACATTAAATGTTTTTTGCCTTATGTGAGCTGTTTAATTTCTAACTCCTTATATAGTTCCTTAGCCTTTTATTGTGTCCATATTTTACTTCTTTTCAAATGCTTTTGGTTTCTCTGATCATTTATTGGATCAGGCATTAAACATTTTTAATCTAGGAGAGAAACCAATATGGCGGCATAGGTAAACACATAAACTGCTGCCTCACACAAAATTTCAAAATTACAATTAAAAGACAAAATGGACATCATTCAGAACCACAAGAAGGCTGGCTGAGTAGAAATTCTAAAGGAAAGAGAAAAGCACACGGAGACTCACAGGAGCTATGGAAGGCAGAGGTACAGAGGCGCACGCGCAGAGAGGGCTGGCAACCGAGTACACGGCTGACTTTCTCAGGAGGGAGACAAAAGCTCCCATCTGCTCTGAACTACAGTTCTAGGTGAGACTCTGGGGACCCAGACTCATACAAGGAGAAACTGGACTGTCTAGAAGCTGGTGAAACTTGAGGGTGGTTTTCTCTCAAGGTGCTTGCAATGATTACTACGGGAGATTGAGACTCAGGGGCCTCTTAGGGCAGGGCTGACGGGAAACGGTTGCTGTTTGCTCTGCCCTGAGACTTCACCCCATCCATGGTGAGCACAGAGGCTTTTGCATATGAATTGCCTAGTCCTTTGAATTCTAAACTTATCTAACAAACTGCAGCTGAGTCAGTGAGACCCAGAACATCCAAAAGAAGGCCCAAGGCCCCACAGCAGCTTGCATTGCTTCACAGCTGGGCCTCATCTGGGCACCTTCGAAACCCAAACAAAGAAGAAGAATCTACAGATCTTTCCGTAGCTCCTGCTGGGTGGCCTCAGGCAGAGGCTAAATTTGCACCTCCTTGGAGATCCAAGAGACAGGGTACCCAGGGGTCAGAGTGGGACCATCCAGATTACAACTCCTCAATTCATAAAGGACACACTTTGGGGACAGACTCGGTGAGCACCAAAGCCCCACTGAAGCAAGTCTTGTCTCATTAGGGTGTCTCCAGCACTGAAATTCCCCCATCGTAGACACAGCTGATCCTCACAGCCAATTTGCCTAGAGGTCATTTCCTCCTAGTAATACCAACAACAATCAAGGCTTAACTACAACAAGACTGTGCACACAGTCCACAAAGGGGTGCACCAAGAGTGTCCATCTCAGGTAACTGGAGAGGCTTAGCCACTCGGCCTTATAGGACACCAAACACACAAAGCCACTCTATCTACTCAGGGAAGCAGCCAAAATGTGGGGACAAAGAAACAGGTCACAAATGAAAGAAATGGAGGAAAGCAAACAACTGGATATAGAGTTCAAAACCAAAGTTATAAGGTTTCTTAAGAATTTTCTAGAAAAGGCCAATAAATTTAGCAAGACCCTCAAGGATATGAAAAAGCACCCACTAGAAATTAAACATACATTGACTGAAATAAAAATAATATACAAAGATCCAATAGCAGACTAGAGGAACTCAAGAATCAAGATTTGAAATACAAAGAAGCAAAAAACACCCTACCGGAAAAACAGAAAGAAAAAAGAATCCAAAAATATGAAGATAGTGTAAGGAGCTGCTGGAACAACTTCCAAGTGTATCAACATCCAAATGATGGGGGTATCAGAAGAAGAGAGAAAGCAAGATACTGAAAACCTATTTGAAGAAATAATGACAGAAAACTTCCCCACCTGGTGAAAGAAATAGACTTACAAGTCCAGAGAGCACACAGAACCTCAAACAAAAGGAATCCAAAGAGGACCACAGCAAGACACATCATAATTAAAATACCAAGAGTGAAAGACAAAGAATCTTAAAAGCAGCAAGAGGAAAAGTTAGTTACCTACAATGGAGCACCCATACGATTGTCAGCTGATTTCTCAACAGAAACTACGTAGGCCAGAAGGGAGTGGCAAGAAATATTCAAAGGGATGAATAACAAGAACCTACAATCAAGATTTCTCTACCCAGCAAAGCTATCATTCAGAATTGAAGGTCAAATAAAGAACTTCACAGTTAAGAAAAAGCTAAAGGAGTTCATCACTGCCAAACCAGTATTATATAAAATGCTGAAAGGTATTCTTTAAGAAGAGGAAAAAGAAGAAAAAGATAAAAATAAAAGTTATGCACAACAAATATTATACATATCTATCAACAAGTGAATCTAAAAATCAAGTGAATAAAAAAAATCTGATGAAGAAATAATATAATAGAGTCAGGGGCATAGAAAGGGAGTGGACAATTTTTGGAGAGAAAAGGGTGTGGGGGTGCATGAAAAGACTGGACAAAAATTCTACACCTATGGACAAGGGGGATGGGAGGTAAGGGCAGAGGGTGGAATGGGAACCGGGTGGAGGGGAGCTATGGGGGGCGGGGGGAAGAGGAACAATTGTAATAATCTGAACAATAAAGATTTATTTTTTTAAAAAAGTTTAAACCTATATTTCTGTTGCATGTCTTAAATTTTCAACCTAACTATCTTGAATTTTCTCTTTTCTAAAATTAAAATATTTTCAAGAGAACACCTGTTTTAATGTACCACCATATTGAAGGGGTTAAGAATGCAGATTGGAGTCCAAATACCTGGTTTAAATCCTTGATCCCTCACTTAATGATTGAAACCTTGGTCAAATCACTTAAGCTTTTTATGCTTCTGTTCTCCTTCGTGAAATCAATAATGATGGTATATATTGAGTAAGGTTCTTTGGGGACAAAAGAATTAATATAGGTTGTCCTCTTGGAATAGTACCTGCTATGTAATAAGCACTGATGAACATTTGCTGTCTCTCTGATTATTGTCTTCATATTTCTGAGTTGTGAGACTGTTTTTTCAATGTAACTGTCATTATTGAACTCATTATTTTATGAATTTGCTTTTCCAAAGGTTCATGACGGTTAAATGTACTGTATAACCAAATTTTGAGCTATGTACTATGTGAGCACCTAATGAATACAATGAAATTAGCAGGAGTCTGTAATAATACAGAGTCTAAAATGTGCCTTTTCTTAATAGTCATTTTGTGTTATGAATTGGAATTTAATTGGTACCTCCTTTTGAGTTGTGATTAAAGATGACAATAATGTTTCCAAGGTTCTGACACAGTCATTCTTATCTGTTCACTCATACCTTCTCTGTTCAAGGAACGTGGAGAATGTTATTGTGGAGTAGTCACACTTCGTTAGGAGTAGGTAGACCAACACATTTCAGATGTACTTATGAGCATTTTCCTCCGGTGTTCTGCCTCCCTGCAAATTTTACCAGAAAAATCGTTCAGAACTTATGGAGGATTTGAACAATTACTTAGTTAAAAGAGTTAGCATTTGGCCAAAACCGTTTTGGCTCAGCAGTAGAGCGTCGGTCTGCGGACTGAAAGGTTTCGGGTTCGATTCCGGTCAGGGGCATGTACCTTGGTTGCGGCCACATCCCCAGTAGGGGTGTGCAAGAGGCAGCTGATTGATGACTCTCTCTCATCGATGTTTCTAACTCTCTATCCCTCTCTCTCCCTCTCTGTACAAAATCAATAAAATATATTTTTAAAAAAATAAAATAAATAAAATACCTTCATTTCTGTTCTTTAACTTTTATACATGCTCATATTTTTTACAGCTCAGTGCTAATGAACTGAGAATAATTGTTCTGCTTTTAACTTAGTCATTCATCATTAATTTTTGTATCCTGAATAGTCTTCCTAGTGTTTTTCACAGTTGCCTAGGATTCTGTGAAATGAACAGACACTGCCATTACCCATTCTTATGTTTTTGTTATTTTTATCTTTTATTGATTCCAGAGAGAAAACGGGAGAAAGAGAGGGAGAGAAACCATTGGTTACCTCCTGCACGCACCCCAATTGGGGATCAAACTCAAAACCTGGGTGTGTGCTCTGACCTGAAATTGAACCTGCCACCCTTTTGGTGTACGGGAAGACACTACAACTAACTGAGCCACACCTGGTAGGGCAATTCTTATGTATTTAAATGGATAACTCAGGTATTTGTTTCTTTTTCCTTTTTTTTTTTTTTTTACAACAATCCAGTTTAGAACTTGTCGTTGAGCCGTGGATTGACGGGCTCTGGGCTGCCCTCACAAAGCATTTTGTGTCAAGGAAAGGAATAGAACAGATGAGTGTGACTCTCACAACAGCATCAACTGCCTCCCAGAGGATGGACCCTGTGAAACCAGAATTAATACACATCGAATCACAAGTTGAACTCCTCAGATTAGATGACTCAGGAAGAAAGGATTCTGAGGTTTTGGAACAAAATGCAGTGAACAGAGACCAGTCAAGTGCTTTGATAGCAGAACTTGAGTCCTCACTTACCCATTCAATACCCCCACTTTCCCAGGCCTCTCTGAATATTCCTGCTTTACCACCGGAATATTTACAGGTGCATTTGCATGAGTCTCCTGGCCAGGTAAGCAGCCTTGCTTCATTCTATGTATTATCTTACCATAGATGTGGGGGGTTTTTTGTTGTTGTTTTCTTTTGGTTTGTTTAATTACATTACAACAGAACTCAACAATCTATGGCCTGCTGGCCAAATGTAACCCACCACTCCCTTGTGGTTTGTAGTGTTTTATTGGAACACAGCCCATCTATTCACAAGCTCACAGCCACGCCCATCCATTCACAAGCTTCTGGCTGCTTCTGCATTGCTGTGGCGAGTTGAGTATTTACATCAGAGGTCTGCCCCCATGCACTTAAAAGCTGTTGTAATAATACATTACTTCTGTCTTTGAAGAAGTAAATGATTAAGAGCTCAGTTTCTCTGATATTTTGGAGAATTAACTTCTTGGTTTCTTATTTTAGATGTGAGTCAGAGAAGGGAAAACTGTTGTGGGCAGTCAGGATATTATCTCAGCAGCTAATCTTAAAGGAATCCTTAAAATCTTTTCTAGTGTGGATTTTGGTATCCTGGAGGCTCCATTTTAGGGATTATTTTTTTAAAAAAATATATATTTTATTGATTTGTTTACAGAGAGGAAAGTAGAAAGAGAGTTAGAAACATCTATGAGAGAGAAACATTGATCAGCTGCCTCTTGCATACCCCTACTGGGGATGTGCCTGCAACCAAGGTACATGCCCTTGACCGGAATCGAACCTGGGACCTTTCAGTCCGCAGGCTGATGCTCTATCCACTGAGCCAAACCGGTTTTGGCTATTATTCTTGATAATATCTTATAAACCTGTTTTTATCTATAGTAAGTCTTTTTATTTGCCTAGACTATTTTTTCTATCGACTAAATGACTTCAAAGGATTCTGTGTAAATTTTTACACTCATGTGAAATAATAGCTAACTTCTCCCCATGGCTGCCAGTATATGGTTTCCTGAAATTTTCTACAGTGTGCTTATGGTAAATTTTCAGTGCAGCCAGTTTGTTAATGCAGAGCCAAGTCTGCTTTCTTTTTTTTTTTTTTTTTTTTTTTTTTGAAATACAGCTTCCATTTATTTTCCCCAGAGAACTTTTCTTCGCTCTTTAAAGACTTAGCTTCTTACATGGGCTTTGGTGGAGGTCGTGGGGCAGCACTCGCAGGCCTGAATCGGGGCGGGGGTGTTCAGTCCTTCCGGGCTTCACGAGACCGATTCCGGACTACCTTGCTGTGAATGGCGCAGCTCACACAGTAGTGCAGCTTCACATACAGCTTGGGAAGCACATAGGCGTCGAAGACACTGGCTTCGGAGATGTCCCTGACGGCCGCGGCCTCCACTATGTTTCAAATGACAAACTTCTTAATGGCCTTGTCCTTGGGCACGCACTGGGCGCAGTTGGTGCAACGAATAGGCTGCACATGGCCTCGGCCTTTTTTGGCACGACCGTTATTCCTTCTTTTCTTGGTCATCTTGGAAACGAGGACCCGAGAGAGGACAAGTCTGCTTTCTTAAGATGCTTGACTGGAGTTCCACAGGGGCTTTCTTAAACCACACCCTCAAAGCTGCAAGCATGATTTGTAGTTCTTTATTTTCTTTTTAATGAAGAAACACTTAGACATTTGAGAAACAAGTTAAGTACAACTTTCAAATACATTAGAGCTATTTGCAAACATCTGATGTAATATGCATTTTTTTAACATCATATTTGCGGGGGGATTATTTATTTCAAAGAGGAAAGGAGAGGGAGAGACAGAAACATTAATGATGAGAGAGAATCATTGATTGACTGCCTTTTGCACACCCCCAACTGCGAATCAGGCCCACAACCCAGGCATGTGCCGTTGACCAAAAGTGAACCTGGGACCTTTCAGTCTGCAGGTCAATGTTCTATCCACTGAGCCAAACTGGCTAGGGCAGGATCTTCTATATATATAAAAACCTAAGCGATCAGCCCACTGGCCAGTAGGTATAATGCACACTGACCACCAGGTGGCAGGTGTTCAACACAGGAGCAGAAACCATAGGCATGGAAACATGGAACAGAATGATGAATCTCAGGGGGAAGGAGGGAGGGGGAAGGAGGGAAGAGATTAACCTAAGATCGTATATATACACGCAATACTAGAGGCCTGGTGCACTGATTCATGCACCAGTGGGGGTCCCTGTCAATTAAGATCCTTTGCCCAATTTTTATTAGATTATTTGTTGTTTTTAATTAGAACTTAGAAACGTCAAGTTGGAAAAGGTGTGGAGATGGTACAGAATTGGATTTCTTTACAGTTTCCCAGGAAATGTGCTGTCTAATATAAGCACCACTAGCATGTGTGGCTATTTAAATTTAAATTCGTGAAAATTAAATAAAATTCAGAATCCAGTTTTTTAATCACACTAACCATATTTCCAGTGTTCAAGTAGACACATGGGACTAGTGGTTCCTATATTGGCTAGTAGGAAACATTCCTGTTATCGAGAAAGCTCTGTTAAACATCACTGCCCACAATTGAGATTCTTGTGACCATCCAGACAGACATCTTTCAGTCTTAAACATCTATCGTTTCCTTCAGAATCACCTCCCTAAAATATGCATGCATGCTGTTTCCTTCTGCATAGCTTATTAGGAAGACTATTAGACATGTACATGAGGATGCTAGTATCTAGTACCCATATCTCAGAAATTCTAAAGTCCAACAGACAAGGCGTTTCAAGTGTAGGTGAGCTTCTCTTCTGAAAGATAGAGAAGCATCTGTGTGTAGTCACTCACCTCAGAAAAGAATACTTAAATATTCTGGATATTTTATAAGATCCTATAGATTTCACCTTAGTCACACAGTGAAGCAATGGTAAGTATTTTTGAAAATTGCATTTAATAATGTCACATTTCTTTCTCAAGGAGGAAAGCCAAGAATCTGTGACTTTAATGGATCCCATTTTTCAAGTTCCAGTTTCAAAGGCAGTTCAGCTGACTACAAATGATGCCATAAAAACCACTCTTCTGGTAGAATTGGACATTTCAGTAAGTTGCAGAATTTATTTCTCAGCACAGTTATGTTGTCAAGAAGTGCAGAGAGACTTGAGTGGCGTTATAGTCTGTACCACCTGCCTTTTATCCTTAACCCATCATACTTCTCCTCACTCACACCTGTTTTCTGCTCATTCTGGGAGGGCCTAACATGAGCAGCGCTCCTGGGGGGGAATCAGATTGAGAATAGTATTGCAGCCTTACACATTAAGCCAGGAAAGAATAATGGAATCCCAACAGTATTTTCCATATGAGAAGAGCCCTGGAAGAAATCAGATTACCTGAGATCAGCCAGCTAGCTGGAAATAGAGTTTAGACTACACAGTCATGGACAATTCATTTTTCAGTACTGGTTCTCATTCCTTTGAGAATCTGAAGGAAAATAAAAATCATTGGCCCTCTTTCCAGAGAAATTATTATATAAATATTTTCTGCAGTTTCGGGAAGCAGTATGTACTCCATAGTCTGAACTCCATCCACAAGCTTCTCTTCAATGATTCCCCAATCCATTACTCAAGTTAGGAAACTGATGGAGAATCCTGAGACCTCAATGCCCGAGTACTTCTTCCCAAAGTACTTTCTTATAACTCAAACCTCTGTTTTGATGAAGGTCCTGAGAAGTGCAGTGGGTTGCAATTTCAGAAAAATTAGGGCGCATCCAGTTACGTAGATTTAATTGAGTTTCCTAATAGTAAGAAAGAAATACAACAGGCATCAAGATTTTGCTTATGTATTTGTTTTGAAAGTTCTTAATATCCTCTGTTGTTTAATATTCTGTACACATAAAATAAAATGTTTTCATGTATACAGAATATTTAACAACTTGCAATATTAAGAGTATTCTGCTGTCCTATGCTTTTGTACTTACTCATAAAGAGGCAGAGGGTTGGTCAGCTGGTGGGTCCAGTCTGTCTCCCTCACAGGCTAGGGGTGTGAGCCTGTGTGGTCAGAGGCCTCGTGCAGGACCCTGGCCTGTGTAATAGGCAGTGGGAATGGGCTCCTCTCCAGCCCATGTTTGTTCACAGCCAGATGGTGTAACATTGTCAACTAGTGAAGAAAAGAATAGTGTTCTTTCCCATTCTGTTTCTCCCCAAAGGAAAAGAGTAACACAAAAGGAAATTGAAAACTAATACACACAACCTGGAGTAGTTTCCTTTGTTCATAATGTGTGTGTGTGCCTGTGTATATATGTGTATGTATGTTTTCATAGGAGGTTTTTTTTTTTTTTAACATGGATTACTAACATACTACTTACTGAGGTCCCTTACTCTTTAGAAAATGAGGAAGGTCTTCATTTCTATTGTGTAAATACTCAATGAAATAATGTAAAGTGCCAAGGCCGGTTTGGCTCAGTGGATAGAGCGTTGGGCTGCGGACTGAAAGGTCCCGGGTTCGATTCCAGTCAAAGGCATGTACATTGGTTGCGGGCACATCCCCAGTGGGGGGGGTGCAAGAGGCAGCTGATCGGTGATTCTCATTGATGTTTCTAACTATCTATCCCTCTATCTTCCTCTCTGTAAAAAAAATCAATAAAAATAAAAAAATAAAAATAAAGCAAAGTATTGGATAAATGTGGAATTTCATTTTTAAAATAACTTCTGATAAAGTATGTTCATTCAGTTTATTGGTCTTGTGAGCTTTTATTTTTTTACAATTAGAATCATTTTTTTAATTTATGTATTGAAATGGTCATTATAATAATAATTTTTAAAAAAACCTATGATTTTTTGCTCATAACTAAATTCTTTAATTAATTTGGGATTTTTTTTTGTTGATTCTTCTCTAGAAAACAGATTTTTCCTACCAGCCTGGGGATGCCTTCAACGTGATCTGTCCCAACAGTGACTCTGAGGTGCAGAGTCTACTGCAGAGATTGCAGCTCGCAGACCAAAGGGAACACCATGTCCTCTTGAACATTAAGGCTGACACCAAGAAGAAAGGTATGTCTCCTTCTTAAGGTGTCCTTGGGCCAACCAATCAGAGGTGGCAAATGCCAGTGCACCTCCCCCCAGGCCCCCATTCAGCACAGAGGGTCAGCCACATGCCAGGCACTGGCTGTTGGATTCTCGACCTTCACATCAGTTACAGAGTGAGATGATGATGGGTTTTATGCTTATTGGACAATACCAACGTTAAACGGGAATGTATTCAATAACTGGTCTTAGAGAAGCAGGTTGGTTAGTTGGGCTAATATGTTGGTTTGCTTTTTGCAATAAACATTATTTCAGGGACCCTTTCCCTTTCTCCACGTGAGAGTCTGTTCTGTGGAACTCTTCCCCCTCCCTACGTAGGAGTCTGTACTTGTTCTTTAATAAATTTCCACCTTTGCTATAAAAAATAAATAGACAATTTGTTTTTAAGTTCACATATTAAAATGTCACACAAGAAAAACTTCTTTATTATATGAAATTTTTTAAAAGGTTGTTTTCCTATTATGTTTATCATATTCTGTACACATAAAATGTTTTCATGTATACAGAATATTTAACAACTTGCAATATTAAGAGTATTCTGCTGTCCTATGCTTTTGTTATTTAATATAAAGAATTGCTTTTACTCATAATTAAAGGAAGTTATTTTTGTTGTTGTTATTTCTTAATCTTGAACTTGAGTTCAGTCAACTCTACCATTCTTTTTGAGAATCATACATGTTGTTAATAGACTACTGCCACATTTAGCTTTTTGTTTCTTGGTTTTGGGTAATTTTTTTTATTTGGCATACCTAGATTTGTTTGTCATAGCTATTGAATTTGTAGTTCTTTTGTTTTTTTGGTAAGTTACATTTTTCTGTTTTATTTTGGGGAAATTTTTTGACTGAATAAACTATGTCACAAATCCTAATGTAATTTGATATACTATAATGTAAGGTATTACTGTTACTTATGTTTTTAGGATGCAAAACATTTTACTTCTTATTTTCTGTGTCATGAACGCCTTCCTGTCTCTCTGAAAAGGAGCAGCCTTGCCCCAGCATATACCTGAGAGATGTTCTCTCCAGTTCATTCTTACCTGGTGCCTCGAAATACGAGCAGTTCCTAAAAAGGTACTTTTCTTTCTTCTTTGGGGAACTATTTACAAATATGCTTAGCTCTGTGTTAGATTTATTAAATAGACCTGGTATCTGCCCTTTGAAGGCTTTGAAAGCGCAGCATACTTTCAGAATTATTTCCCAAAGGTGTGTAGAATCTTTACAGTTGTCATAGGCAAATGTTTTTATATTGTGCTTACTTTTAAATTGTATGTTTTCTATTGAAATGAGATTTCTTATATAGGGTTTTTTGTTAGTCTTTTTTGGACATTAACTTGATGTAGCACATTAGTGATGAAGTGACCCTAGATGATGACCTTGTGTTATCCAGCTTTATTGACACCTTGTCTCTCTAAAGAGGGCAAGAAACTTAGGAGAGTGTAGGCTTACCCCACCCCTCTCCACTTGTCATCTGATTAATGTTGTTAAGCTTCCTTTTATGTAAATCTGTGGACATATTTATTGTTACTAGTATGTCAGAATTCTTCAGGTTTGAAAGGTTTTGGTAGGCTACACTGATATTTAGATGATTTGGAGATAGAACTATCCACTAGATGTCAGTGTTCAGCCCAGAGCTATATTTTTTTTAAATGTTGTAACTGGTTTCCCCCTAACCATTTCCCTCAAATGATGTTTAGGAGTAAAACTTTACAACCTGTACTTTGCCAAACTCGTATGACCAGTAAGCATAAACAGTGCTGTTATTAGGCTAAGGATGCAGTTTTTATTCTGTTTTATTAATATGTTTATTAAATTTGTCGCCTTTGGGAAGCAGGCTACTCGAGAAAGGTTCATTCCTAGACATGATAGGAGCAAATTTAGAATTCACTGTGCTGAAAGCTTTAGAATTTCATAAAGTATGTAAATATATATTATTTCTTACTTCAAAAGTAATATGCTCATTGTAAACATACAAGATACAAAAATAGCTAGCTCAAGAAGCAGAAGTCCCTTATAATCAGATCCTCAGAGTTAATGCTTGAATTTTGTTTTGCTGAAAACAAAAAAATATTAGGTCCTATAGTATGCATAACATTCTGTAACATGTGGTTTTTTTATTTAAAAAGAAGTCAGGAATTTGTATACCACGACTTGGAAATATTATTAGAGATAAAATGTCATATTACATGGATGTATCATAATTAAACTACTGACTTAATCATGAGCAGTGGTTCTTTTCAGTTTTTCACTATTAAAAAACACACACAAAAACAAACAAACAGGTGGCCCTAGATGGTTTGGCTCAGTGAATAAAGCATCAACCTGTGTACTGAAGGGTCCCAGGTTGGATTCCAGTAAGGGCACATGCCCGGGTTGCGGGCTCTGTTCACAGGAGAGGGTGGACAGGGGGCAGCCAATCAATGATTCTCTGTCATCATTGAGGTTTATATATCTCTCTCCTTTTCCCTTACTCTGTGAAATCAATAAAAATAAATCCTTTTTAAAAACCCAGGTAAACATTCTTTCACTATATTTATCTTTGCCACCTGTTTGAAATATTATTTTACATAAAATTTTTGGAGTAGAATTGCCACTTAAAAAAATACTTGCATTTTAAATTTTAGTAATGTTTGTCAGCTTATTTTCTATAAACAGTGCAGTACATCCTATTTTAGTGCCATAAAGTTTCTGTAATTCTAAAGTGAAAAATAACTTAAAGGATTTACAATTGCCAGTGTTTCACTATAATTTAGGATTTTTATTGATTTGAGAAATCGGTGCAAAGTGTTATTGGTAAATGTTATTACCTTACCATAGATTCCTCCAGAGTCTTGGATGTTTATTCATTCTACAGCCTTTCCTGAGTGTTTGGCACTATGTCTGGCACTTTGAGAAAGCCATGTGATCTGTTAGTCTCTGTATCATTAAGGCAACTTCTTAACTGAGCCCATGAAAACCCATGACCCCAAAAGAGCAGTCGTCTAGTCTACCCTGTTGAGAGAGTCCAGGACACACAATGTCTGAGCAGTGGAGTAAAAAAGTAGCATCATTCATTAGCATTTCAGATAGGATTTGATGTAAATAACTTGCTGAAGTTCTTTCATCCTAAATAACCTTGAATAGTAAGAGCTGTATTTGCCATTGAATGGATAAGCTTGGAATTGTGCATTGGAATCCCAAGTTGTTATTAGCATATTAGGTCCTTTACCCAAGAGTTTGGACTTTGGACTCAAGACTTCATTTTTGCTTTATTTGTTTATATTTTCCTCTTTCTATTTTCCTCTTTCTACAATGAATCTGAGTGACTAAGTGTCCACATACTGCAAGGTGATGGATGTTCTCACCCTCTGTCTCTTCAGACTCATATCCACATTCCTCTGCACCCAGATTGAACTACATATGGTCCCTGTGCCTTCTTGTAGCCATGCCATCTTCAATCCCCTGGTTTCATGTGGCCAGCCTTCAGCTCAAGCTTGCATTTTGTAACATCCTAACATCCTGTGTGTGCCCCTTTGGGGGAGGTAGCTTCTTGTACACTAATAACTCCTTGATTTATGTTGCTCTCACTATCCATGAAACCTTACGGGCTAGATAGGTGTCATTTTGTCCCAGTGCCTATCACATCAAAAGCAGTTAACAGTTGCCAAGTAAATGTAGAAGTCTAAGTTGTCATCATCAGCTAAGACAAGAACAGTGTTGTGTACTGAGACAAAATGTTGAATTATGAGACTTCTTGGTCATTTTTACTCAGATACACCTGACATGTAATTTGAGATTATACTTTTGACTGAGGAGTTTGGTTTAGGATATAGGAAAGTTAAACAAAAACAGAACATAAAAATGGGTTTTCTTAACAGGCTGATGTTAAAGCAAATAGCAAAGTAATTCTCTTTTTCTGACCACACTTGTAGTGGCTCTCTCACTTTTCCTTAGGTAATCGGACACATCCTCAGGTAGATGCTAACAGACAGTATAATAGCCAGAGCCAGAGCATGTAGAAATTTAAGTCTGCTCTCTTTGCTTGGGTCACAGGCATTTCTGCGGGCCCTTGTGGACTGTACCAGTGATGGTGCTGAAAAGCGAAGGCTGCAGGAGCTGTGCAGCCGACAGGGAGCGGCCGATTATAACCATTTTGTGAGGGATGCCTGTGCCAGCTTGTTAGACCTCCTGCTCGCCTTCCCATCCTGTCAGCCTCCTCTCAGCCTCCTATTCGGTGAGTGATCACGGTCATGGCTCTTTGGATTCTATGCGGGACACGTCTGAATGATCTGTGAGCAGGAGGTAAACATCTTACAGTTTGTCTTCCAGGCGCCTTGACATCAGAACTGCCTTCTAGAAGTCAGAAAATCCCTCTCCCAAGCTTTTTTCTTCTGCTATTGTCACTATCATTTTCTCTCTGAATATAGCCACTTTTTTTTTTGTTGTTGTATTATAGATGTGCCCCAAATCTCTTTTTTTTTCTTCTCAGCATTCAGTGTATTTTAATTTTGCTATTTTTCAGAAAGCATTTTTCCAAATTTTATCTAAAAACAAGCTTTCTAAGAAAAAAATTATTTAAAAAAAATTATGAACATTATATTTAATTGATGGTGGTTGATGAAGTGTGCAGGAAGTGCTTTGTGTGCAGGAAGCAGAAGGAAACATTTTGTGTGCAAGTCCAGATTTAGGGTTCTTCAAGAGGAAAGGGGGGATCATCATGTCCTCCCAGTACAACAGGCATTACTTAGGTTGCTTCGGGTGTTAAGCTGGGGGGAACCTGCCACAGAATATTCAAATGTAAATAGGTCCTGTTTTTTGTTTATACCATCTATTGGGGTTCTCAAACTCCACAGAAGATCCTCCCTGAGGACCCTGTCCAGGGGAGTAAGGGGCTTTTGGTAGAGTCTCTGTGACTTACTTCCCTGGGCTTACAATTTTGTCATTTGCTCTCTGTTTATTTGTAGTGATATGTATAAAATCCCTAAAATTGGCATTTGTCTTTGGAGGCAGGAAAATGTGTATTGTACTTTTCACTGTTGGGCCAGCAAGGTACCTTTTTTTTTTTAAATTTATTTTTATTTTTTACAGAGAGGAAGGGAGACAGATAGTTAGAAACATCAATGAGAGAGAAATATTAATCAGCTGCCTCCTACACACCCCCCACTGGGGATATGCCCGCAACCAAAGTACATGCCCGTGACCGGAATCAAACCTGGGACCCTTCAGTCAGCAGACCGATGCTCTATCCACTGAGCCAAACCAGTTAGGGCTCAAGGTGCCTTTTGATGCCCAATACAGTTAAGGGCCCTCTCCTTTACAAGTCAGCCTGTTTTCTTGTTCTTTTCATTTCTTAGTATTTTGTACTCTTTCCTCTTCCTCAAAAGTGTTACCAAGTGAGGGTGCCCTTCTCTGTTTTTCTGTGTTCACACAAACACTCCTGCCTTTTTATTTGAGTCTTTTAGGTTAATAGAGGGCTTGGGTAACATTCAGAACATGTGCAGGGAAGTCATATAAAGTCTTGTGAAGCTCTCAATCATAGAAAAGTGTTTCTTTTTATATATTTTCAACTACCCTTTAAAACTTATGCCAAAACCGGTTTGGCTCAGTGGATAGAGCATCGGCCTGCGGACTGAAAGGTCCTGGGTTCAATTTCGGTCAAGGGCATGTACCGTGGTTGTGAACACATCTTTCTCATCGATGTTTCTAACTCTCTATCTCTCGCCCTTCCTCTCTATACAAAATCAATAAAATATATATTTTTAAAAATAAAAAAATTAAAAAAATTAAATATATTTTTAAAAAATAAATAAAACTTATATATCATTTATTACATCCTATATAATAAAAGCCTAATATGCTGTATCTAGTTGGCCATTCAACCAATCAAAGCATAATATGTTAAAGATATGCTAAATCCATTCACCCACTCACTATGATGTGCACTGACACCCAGGGGCAGATGCTCAGACCAGTAGGTAGCTTGCTGCTGGGGTCCGGCCGATCGGGACTGAGTGACATGGGCTGGACACATCCTGGAGTCCTCCCGCAGTCCCTCTCTAGCTGGCCACCTCCTGCATCCCTTCCAAGCCCCAATCATGCACTGTGAGGTCCCTAGGCCTGGCCTGCATCTCTCACAATCTGGGACTCCTTGGGGGTGTCAGAGAGCCAGTTTTGGCCCAATTCCAGAAAGACCAGTCACTATGTTGCCCACTGACCACCAGGGGGCAGACATTCAGTGCAGGAGGTGCCCCCTGTTGGTCAGTGGCTCCCACAGGGGTAGCACTGCTCAGCCAGAAGCCAGGCTCTTTGCTGACGAGCACAGCAGTGGTGATGGGCCTAAGCTGTCAGTTGGACATCCCTTGAGATTCTCCTAGACTATGAGAGGGCACAGGTCTGGCTGAGCTATCTTCTCCCTCTCCTCACCCCTCTCCCCCCGTGCATGAATCTTGTGCACCGGGCCTCTAGTAGTTATATAAAAAATTTGAGCCCTGTATGAAACCTTTTTATATTTACTAAAACTAAGCCATTTTAGAAAGGTTTTTCCAAATTTTTGCTAAGTAACTATAACAAATACGACATTGAAAATTTTTTACTACTACAAATATGACTTTGAAAGTTATTACAAAGATAAAGTTGAAAAATTCCAAAGCTTGATAGCGCACAATTAGGTATCCATATACTGACTTTTTTTTCCTATTTTTTTTTAATATATTTTATTGATTTTTTACAGAGAAGAAGAGAGAGGGATAGAGAGTTAGAAACATTGATGAGAGAGAATCATCGATCAGCTGCCTCTTGCACACCCCCTGCTAGGGATGTGCTCGCAATCAAGGTATATGCCCTTGACCAGAATCGAACCTGGGACTCTTCAGTCTGCAGGCCAACACTCTATCCACTGAGCCAAACCGGTTTCGGCTATACTGACTTCTTAACCTTCTTTAAGAGTACCTATGTATCTTGAAACCACTAGGTTTCTGGATATCCTGATTTAAAGTAACTATCTCCCCCTTCTCCCCCCATCCCCCTTTTTAAAAATTTTTTTACTATATAAATATAAGAAGGAAAAATACTTTAAGCCTCAGTAGTTCCCATAATTCATAAAATAGTAGTCTTTAATCTTTCTGGGGGTCATGATCCTACTTCAAATCTGAAAACTCTGAACACACCCCCTAGCAAGCTGATACATACACTCAGAAAATTTAATGGTTCCTTGACCCTCACCTGCACTCATGGATCCTATTCTATAACAGCCTTTAGGTAGAAATATTGATTTCAGACTGAGAAAATACAGTATGTCTGGTTTACTTTAGGAATTGGAGAAAAATATTCAATAGTATTTTATTGTTTCTTTTTTTTTCCCAATAGTATTTTACATGTGCTTCAAAATATTATTTAAAACTAAAACATTTCTTAAAAATATATATATTTTTTTATGTTAGAGAGGAAGGGGGAAGAGAGAGAGAAACATCAGTGATGAGAGAGAATCACTGATCCGCTGCCTTCCGCTGAGACCTTGTGACCTTGCCCAGAATTGAAACTGGGACCCTTCAGTCCTCAAACTGACACTCTATCCACTGAACCAAACTGGCAAGGCTAAATTATATTTAATATTCTAAATAAAATAAAAAATAAAAATAAATTGAGAACTTGAATTTTTTTATCCTTTGTGTAGCATTTATTTTCAGTAGCTGTGAATTAATGGTTCCTTATTCTTATTTTTTTTCTAGAACACCTTCCGAAGCTCCAGCCCAGACCATACTCTTGTGCAAGGTACAGTTATTTAACATGATATATGGTATCTTCCTCCCAAAATGTTATGAAAGTCCAACTTCCAAATCCTTCACATTTACTCAGTGAAATCTTACCTGATTGTGGGGACAATAGCAGCATAACGAGGAGTGAGGCCGACCAGCGTCCAGACTCCTGTCCTCCCCGAGGTCACAGGGTAGGGGCTCTCCAGTGGGGCCGTGCTCCCACTTCTCCAGGTCCTCCTGCTGCCGTTGTTGTGTGCGCATTGGCCATCTTGGGGCAGTGGAGGAGGGTGGGGAGGAGCGGGAAAAGTATGTAAATCTTATCTAGTCTTGAAGGCAAACAGGTTATTATAAATTTTTTTTTTAATTGATTTTTCACAGAGAGGTAGGGAGAGAGAGAGAGAGAGCTAGAAACATCGACCAGCTGCCTCTTTCACACCCCTTACCTGGGATGTGCCCGCAACCAATGTACATGCTTCTGACCGGAATCGAACCTGGGACCTTCCAGTCCACAGACCAACGCTCTACCACTGAGCCAAACCGGTTTCGGCAAACAGGTTATTATAAGCTTTCCCAGAATGTTATCATAAAATGTGGGTGGGGGAAGGGGTACTTTTAAGTAGGAATAGAGTTCTTCTCTCTGAAGAGTTAGAAGGTACATTCCTGCTCAGGGGAATACCGGGTGGAGCAAAAGTAGGTTTACAGTTGTTCATACAGAAATAATACAATAATTAATCAATAACACAAAAATAAATTCTGTATCTTGTACTCACAACTGAACCTACTTTTGCCCCTCCCTGTATTCTCACTGCACTAAAAAGAAGTTTATTTTGGCCTGAATGTATTAGTCTTAAAAGTGTTTAAAAATGTGTGTCTTTGTAGCTCAAGTCTGTCTCACCCAGGGAAGCTTCACTTTGTTTTTAACGTTGTGGAGTTTCTGTCCACCACCACACCCGTGGTTCTTCGGCGAGGCGTGTGCACAGGTTGGCTGGCCACATTGGTTGAATCAGTTCTTCAGCCGAACAGACATGCATCCCATGCAGATGGTGGGAAGGCCCTGGCTCCACAGGTACTATGAGTGTGCAGTGTTGGCATCATTGAAATTATGTTCTTTGCCTGGTTAGAAAGAACATATTGTTTCCCTCCATTATCCATTAGATTATGCCATACTTGAATTTTTAAATCCTGTTGGAAAACATAGCTTTCACTCCCTGTTAAGTGGTCTATGCATTTTGTAAATGTGTAAGCATGAATTTTATATTCATAGAAGACTTCCTTGAATGTTCTTGGTAGATTGACATAGGAAGAATATTGAAAACAGCCTCATTTTATGTTTAGGCTGTATAACCTGTGTCCCAAATAATTCCTTTTAGGAATAATAATTCCTCAGTTGTCAGCCAGAGACTGATTTTATGTCCTTCAGTCTGGGTGGTAGGAGTTTCACTGGCCCATGCCCCTACCCTTTTGTCAGCCGTGGTGTGTAAATTCTGAATTAGTGCTAGTAGTGAGGAAACTGTGTGGAGAATCACTTTTAAACCCCGTAGAGTACCCTAGCCAGTTTGGCTCAGTGGCTAGAGCATCGGTCTGTGGACTGAAGGTTCCCAGTTCATTTCCAGCCAAGGGCATATGCCTGGGTTGCAGGCTCGATTCCCAGTAGGGGATGTGCAGGAGGCAGCTGATCAATGATTCTCTCTCATCATTGATGTTTCTCTCTCTATCCCTCTTTCTTCCTCTCTAAAGTCAATAAAATTTTAAAAATAATAAAACCCATAGAGGAAAATCTTATTTGATTTCTTATAAACAAACTGGACATATTTCTATCTGAATGTAGTGGCGTTGTAAGCTTGGACTATAGAGTCCATTCCTATGTTCTTAACTCTTAGTGTCCATCCAGCAAAACTTAGGCATGTGGCAAAGTGAACCTGAAAATAAGTATATTTACAACTGATTCCTTGTAAGTACTCTGGCACATGAATTAGAAGAAAAATAGTGAAAAGATTTTAACTGTCTCTATCACTTATTCTTTTAGTTTTGCACAAACACAAGTAACATTGGAACCTAGCATACCATAACACAATCTCTAAATCTTCAGAGCAAGCTCATACTTTCCCCTTCAGTTCCTTAATTTTCATTTAAAACTTTTCACCCCATATTAATGTTAATCTTCATTGCCCTGTGTTAATCTTCATTGTTTCTGCTTATCTCCAAAATGCACGCAATGGGTGGCATGCTAGGAAACATCTTATTCATGGAACTAGAAAAGAATTAGATAAGTCATGTTTTACCTCAGAAATATGCCTGTCATTTTTAAAACACCATAGATTTGGATGGAAAATAAAAATATGTAAGTCAGATTTATTTCTCTGTAGTGACAAATATGTTCCTGGTTTCATGAACTAATGATGTAATGCTGCTGTTTAATTTTACGGTGCTCCTTTTAGGGGAATTTGCACTTGTTGATTTCCTTAGCACATATCATATCGGTTATAGGCTTTGTCTAGGTTTTCTTTCATACGTATGACTGTTGGTTTAATGTTACAGATATCCATTTCTCCTCGCACAGCAAACTCTTTCCACTTGCCAAATGACCCCTCCATCCCCATCATCATGGTGGGTCCTGGAACTGGCGTAGCGCCCTTCATTGGTTTCCTGCAGCATAGGTAAGCGCTGGCTGGCTGGTGAGCACATAAGCACATGGGTCCCGTGTGGTCTTGGCTGGGGATAGAACTGAGAGCTTTTTTGTTTCTTCTGTGATTTTTAGAATATTGGATTTTGCTTATAAAATTTTTATTTGAAAAATTATCATCAAATTTGTGATAGCATAACAATCTGTCACCAAGGGAGAAGTGAAGATGCCATCTTCTGGAGAGTCACTTTGTGCTGGAGCTTCCCTTCTTACTGCAGCACTTTCCTGACTCCCTGGCTGCTCCGTGGCTTGGGGCACTCCGCTAGAGGCACGTTTCCAGCAGAGCTTCGTGCAGTGATGCTGTGCAGACCGTCCAGTCTGTTCCTTAAGTCAGTGTTTTTCAACCTTTTTTGGGCAAAGGCACACTTGTTTCATGAAAAAAATCACGAGGCACACCACCATTAGAAAATGTTAAAAATTTTAACTCTGTGCCTATATTGACTATATATAAAGTAATTCTCTTGAATAGGAATCAAATAAACACAAAGAAAGTATTTTATAATTACTTTATTATGAAATATTAAGTAAACAAAATAGTGAAAAATTATAAAATTCTTGTCTTGTCTGCACCTATGGCACACCAGGCAACATCTCGCGGCACACTAGTGTGCCGCGGAACAGCGGTTGAAAAACGCTGCCTTAAGTAGATAAAATTGGTGGTGACAGTGCCAATTATACCAAAAGTTTCAAAGTTAAGCCCCAAACAGCAATAATGTTCAATGGAACGATACTAACGGATATATTTTTTTTTTCTGAGAACAGAACTGCTTGATATAAAATAAATAAAATTGTGTTTCTCTCCCCATATGTAAAATAATGAACAGTTTTTATGTGCTGTTCCCCAGATAATGAGAGTAATGCCATTTGGACATAATTTTGCTGTCATTTTACTATTTTACTTTAAGAAAGCGGAAGAGTGATGGCAGACACACTCGGCGTGTCTCATTGGTGTGCCCAGCATTTCTGACATCCCACAAGCCCTGTGCCACGTTCCAGTGTATTAATTCAGAGCTCATTTTGTTCATAAGGTTGCTATTAATATTGAATGTAGAAGTCAGTCTAAGTTTCACAATGTGGTGGTTGCATTTTCCATGTTACTAAGATGTCCCATAGAGCTCCTAGGTGTCTACAGCTCAGAGACTCTGACTCATTGCAATGTCTGCTGCAGGGCCAAGTGCCCTGAGGAGAGTGAAATGTTAAGATGTTAATTCAGCCGAGACTGGTTTGGCTCAGTGGATAGAGCGTTGGCCTGCGGACTGAAAGGTCCCAGGTTTGATTCCAGTTGGAGGCATGTACCTTGGTTGCGGGTACATCTCCAGTAGGGGGTGTGCAAGAGGCAGCTCATCGATGATTCTCGCTCATCGATGATTCTCCCTCATCGATGTTTCTAACTCTCTATCCCTCTTTCTTCCTCTCTGTAAAAAGTCAAAAAAATATATTTAAAAAAAAATTAATTCAGTGAGTGAACTTTCAGAGACTTCAAAGGCAGAGTTTACAGACCTTTCTGGGTTGGTTGGTGGTATTTCCCAGCCAAACAGAGAGGTTGGTTGTATAAATATATATATATTCCTTAAGTTAAACATCTCACCTTTCTTTCTCACTCAGAGAGAAACTCCAAGAACAGCATCCAGACGGACACTATGGGGCGATGTGGTTGTTTTTTGGCTGTAGACATCAGGAGAGGGATTATTTATTCAGGTACTCTGCAACTCTAGTATTGTCCGCCTCAACCATGCAGGTGCGATTCTCACTACAGACTTTTCAACTTTAAATCACAAACCTCCTGTGTATTTCAGAGAAGAGCTCAGACATTTCCATGAGCGTGGAATCCTCACTCACCTGAAGGTTTCCTTCTCAAGAGACTCTCCTGCCGGGAAGGAGCAAGCCCCCGTGAAGTACGTGCAGGACAACATCCAGCTTCACAGCAAGCAGGTGGCAAGGCTCCTCCTTCATGAGAACGGTTACATTTACGTGTGTGGGTAAGCAGCCCTCATGCTCAGGTGCCAGGTCGGGGAGGCAGGCAGTGACATTTACTGAAGGAGCAAGGCGCCAATCGGGTAAAAACCCAGACACGGAGGGAGGAGAGATTTGATGCTTAAGTACAGGATGAGAAATATAAGTTCCGAAATGACTTCAATATACATTTTACTGTAAGGGGCAGGTCAGATTCAGTTCGTGGAGTGCTGGCGTCCTGTCCAACACTTCTTTTCATTTAACAATACTCAAGTGCCTACTGAGTATTTGGCATTGTTCAGATGATGAGGGGTACAAAGGTAAATGAGATACACTCCCTGCCACTAGACAGGGCATTCCCTGGGCGGGGAGCAGGTGACCAAGTGCCTACAATATGGCAAGTGCTGTGCAGGGGACTGCAGGGCATTGGGGAGGGGGGTACCTCAGTTTTCTGTAAATGAACAGAGCTGAGGCACGTCAGAGCATTGAGAGAACAGCCAGGCTGATCAGAAGCCAGAGGGGAAGTTCATTCAACATTTAAGGTTTGGGCCGCTCCCAGGACATGGACTTTGAAGGAGAGGAGTGTAAGCTGTGACCAGTATGTGTTAGAATGGTCACTGTGGGAAGGCCTGGTGTTGGGGGAGTGACAGGGCTGGGGCGGGGAGACCTTTGGGGACTTTCTGGAGAAATGGAAGGAGGACTAAAGTGTAGTGTGGGGCGCCTTAGATTCATGAATTAAGGAAGATTTGGTAAAAATTCCTGGGTTAAACATTGGTACTATTATTTCTTTTTTCTAGAGATGCTAAGAATATGGCCAGGGATGTAAATGATACCCTTGTGGAAATAATAAGCAAAGAGGTTGGAGTTGATAAACTGGAAGCAATGAAAACTTTGGCTACTTTAAAAGAAGAAAAACGCTATCTTCAGGATGTATGGTCATAAAAGCAGGAAATGAAGAGAATTGAGGTTATTTTATTTATTTTATTTTTTTTACTGAAATTACTAAAAGACACCTTCACTGAAGTTTCGATTTTTAAAATTTAAAAAAAAATTGTTTTAAATTTTGGTTAGGGAGAGTGGGGAGTGGATCACTTAATAGAATAACTAACTTCCAGTTTGGTTTTCCTTATCCACCCCTAATCTCCTTCCCCTCCCCAAATCAGCCTGTGGCCTTTAGGCCCCCTGGGCTAAGGGGCAGCCCTCAACCCTCCACCAGCACCTCCCTCCTGGGGCCACGTCCACATCCTGGGGAACTTCACAGAGACCTGACCAGATCGCAGGGAGCCTGTATCAGTGAGTGTGGGGGCTTCCCAATGTGGGATGTGGGCACCTGAGTCCCTCAGGCAAATAGTTAAATCTGGGAACTCATGTTGCCAATTTTTTAAATAATGTAAAAATAATTTATAATTCTTACATGAAATGTACCATAAAGATTATACATGTATAGAATATCTATTATAATTATGTTTCTATTACCTTATCAGATGTTTATTTTAATTCCCAAAACTATATTTCTGATAACAAATATTTTAAGGTAATGCTTATAGGGAATTTTTCTGTGTGTGATCCTAGAAATATGAAATATATTTTGAAATTCTATTTTGGTGTATGATTTATTTATCTCAATTACTTTTTGACATTACAATTCTAGAATTTAGGAAAATTTGCATTCAATTTACAGATATGAGCAAAAACCTATCATAGTAAAGCTACAACCTCTTTTCCCTCCCTTTCTCCCATCCCCAAATCTTTTCATTTTGGCATGTTCGGTAGTTTTTCCACATAACTTACCCCCATGATCACTCAAATTTTTATCTTAGACTTAAAATGTCTACTTAATGAAAAGAAAAGAGAAACATGTTGAAATTTTACCATTTTCTTAACATGTTGTATCTTTACCATGTTAAAATGCAGAAACTGGAATACAGAATGTCCAATATATAACTGTCATTCCTTTTCATTGTTTTTGTCATTTAAAAAAATGCTCGCTCTTCATTGTTTAGCTTAGTACAGTGCCTCAGAATCTCTAAGGGTGATGGAGATTGCTGAAGGGTATTTTCAGTCTACTGTCAGATATTAATCAAAATTTGAAGAGGAACTGGTGGAGAAGGTTTTGTTGCCTTTAACTTGCACTTTGGCCATGTGGGTCATAGCATCCCTGGTGAAGCAGTCCTCCAGCCAGGGAAACAGGGAGAGGGTGTTCACTCATGAGCCTTCCTGAGTTCTCCCGTGGGCAGTGTGAGCCAGGACCTGTTTTGGGGACTGAAGACACAGCCAGTTGTCATCACCACTCCATTTATTACAAAGCAGACTGCCCCAGATCTTTAAAATCACATTAAATTGTATGAATTATATGTTAATTCTTTTAAATTTCAATTTTCAGATACATATAACCAAAACTGATCTTTGTTGAAATATTGCCAAGGACAAGTGCAATACTCATTCACGGAAGGCATCTTTTATCCCTCTCCCAGAATCTCCCACTACGTGCGCCGCCCCCCCCCCCCCCACACACACCCACGCACACACAATGTATGAAGAATCTGACTTAAAAGTGTCTGAAAACCCTGTGGGTCTTTATGGCTCAAATTCTATTCACAACACCACCACACTTGGCTCTGGGTTTTCTGAAAAGGCCATACATCTCCACCTCCACATGCAATAGGAGACCTGTGGGACTATGTCGGCAGACAAGGCCTGTCCAGGAAGACGGAGGCTCTTGTTGTTATATTACTCCACAGAGGCCTGGGATTCTCAGGGGACCAAAAGGCCAGTCCCCAGACAAATGGAAATAATTGCTAAGATATGAGGGCCAAAACAAGTGAATCAGAATGCAAAGCAGAGCAGCTTTGCAAAGGGAGCAAGCTGAAAACTGACAAGGAAGTTGAAATTCTCCAATTTACTTAATACTAGATGCAGCTATTTTTTTAGCTTTTAAAATTTAACCCAGAGGACAATGCAGTTGGAAATGATAGCAGGATCCCATAATGTTGACTTTGAACCTCAAATGCAGGAATGATTTAGGACGGGGTTCTGTTATAAATGCCCACATAAACCTCACATTTCCAACAGCTGTATGTGGGAAATCAGTTGTGAACCTGGATGCACAGATTGGAGGTGGGGACCTTTCCATGAGATCAAGTACATATCACTGTGAGTATTCATTGGGAAATGGATTGGGGGATAAATATTGTACGAAATGACATGTGTCTTGGCTCCCTAGTGTTGCATGACTGGAAAGATTGTGAACATGCACATTTAGGCTTTTATTTGGAGAGACATGGGACATAAAATTTCAAATCACAGGGCTGGTTAGTGGACTGTGGCACCGAGTTGGCAAGGTATTACATCCCTCTGAGGCCCTGGTCCTCTTCTGTAGGCTCAGTTTCCCTCTTCTGATACACGATATATTTCTGCTCCTTAGCGTATAAATAGAAGAAGGGGAAACTATCTTCAAATGTTCTATTGAAACAAAAGATGCATAATACTGTTTCTGAAATTATAAAGTTCTAGGCAAATGCTGGGTTCTTATTGACAATATGCAGTAAGATGGTTTCTATATCTTAATGAATATGTTTATTTGATCTTAAGAATGAAAGTCTTTCCTTTAGTCATTTTAATAATATTGGGTTGTGTTTTTGGTTACGTGATTTTATACAAAAAAGGGAGTCACTTTCTCTAAGAGATTCTGATATATTTAGGAAAATGGAAACCCGTCATGACTTTTATTTTAGAGAAGAGGGTCCTTGTGCCTCAGGCTTTTAAGAAAGAACCATAACATCTGTATGCCAGCTCGAGGCACAGGGCCCCGGACATCTTAAGTCATTCGTAGACACCCAGAGTAGCATCAGATGCCTGATGTGAGACAAAGCAAAGGCCAATCTGTGGAAAAATACGTTTTAACTCCATTTCTCACTGTTCCTTTTATTCCTTTATTTGTAGTGAAAATGACATTATTCTAGAGAGAATTAGTAGCTTTCACCTCACCTTGGTAAGCTATAAGGACAGAAATATAAGAGGGTTTCTTTTCTATTTAAATGTAATCTACTTTTAATTCTCATTTTCTAAGTGAAAAATCAGGACATGGGAGGACAAATTTCTGCACTCCTGAAATGGTGTTTTATCCTTGGGTGCTAAAACACCAGTCTGTCTTCTCATTGGCCTCTTAATTGTGGGTTTCATGTGTGACGTTGCAAAGAGCATGCATGAGCTCCAGAAGGAACTTTACTTGTTCTGGCAACTTTCCTTGAGGTCTCCTGGATTGGTTTTCCTCTGCAGAGGGTGGACAGCAATGGCTTTGACACAGAAGAGCTTAGGCAGGAGCATGGCAGACCACAGGCAAGCACTGCCAGGGTTCCTCAGCTGGAAGTGAGCATTTTACCTCAGGCTGGGGATTTGGCTGAGGCTGGTGCTATGGTTTCAGCCCGAGGGACAGTGTAGGGAAGTACCCAGCACACTCTTCTCATGACTCCTGACCCAAAACAACCATGTGAAAAGATAAAACACAAAGTGAAAACATCAGCACTACAGACTCTGTGTTTTATATAACAAGTTTCTAAAACGTTTAGTCATGCAAAAATAAAGATATTTAGGTATTTTTAAAGAAGGGCTTTGTCACCCCAAATGCGAAGGACCTAGTGAATCTGAGGAGCTTTGGGGGTGCTGGGTCAGGCTCAGCAACATGAAGTCACCAAGCTCAGGCGTTTCCTTCCTCATTTGCCAATCCATTTTAGGCATGTTTCTGTGCCACAGCTCCTAGAAACGTACTTGGGCCACCTGAACTCCCTTTCTCCTTCAGGAACTTTTCACTAAGCCCCCCTGAAGTAGATTCTGACTAGAATTGACATAAATCTGGGGAAATACAGAGGAGTACTTGCGTGTGAGAGGCAGGCAGAGATCCTAAAGAAACTGAAGAGGAATGAGGCGTGAGCATGTCCTAAGTGTTGAGAAGCCTACCAAGGGATGATGGGTGAAACCATAGCACCATCATCCAGGACAAATCAGGGATCTGGCCCCATTGACTTATGGCGTAATGCCCAAGAGAAAGGAAGTAAATGTAGAAAATGGTCAGAGAAGTAGGAGACCTAAAAAGATGGGGATCTGGGCACCCCAAGCTGAGTGTTATGGAGGGTCCCAGGAGGGACCCATGATCTGTGTGGGTAGAAAGAACCTTGGACTCGACTGGATCATCTGCTCAGAGTGCAGGGGGGCAGAAGGGAAAAAGGGTCCTGACTTCCTACAAAATGGTGAAAAGAATCCTAGGAAATAAAGCCTATGTGAGTGAGTGTATCCACGTGAGTCTTTGGTAGTTAGTGGGAATAAGGGAACTACGAGGCCATGGTGAAGCTTGGAGATACTGTACATGAGTGGCTTTGCAAACAATGTTTCCCTGGTGGGTGCACTATGAAAAGAATTTGAACGGGGATTTGCTTTATTTGTGGTAGCTGTAGGGGCTGAATGTTCCTGAAAAATAAATGAGCGTCACTGAAAATAGTACCTGAAAGTATCTTAGTGGCTTCTTAACTGTTCTAAAAATAAGACTTCTTCAGTAAAAAAAATAAAAAAATAAAAAAATAAAAAAGAGGAAGATGGGACCTTTTTGTTTATAGCACACCACCTTGTTACTCTCCTTTCTCGCTCCCCGCCTCTGCACCCTCCCCCCCTTGGAAACCTAAGCACAGTGGTAAGATTACAGTGGTGAATGCTCATGCTGGTACTTCACCAACTTTGTTTCAGCAATTAAATCCCATCAGCAAAAACACTGATTTCCTCCATCTCATCTTTCTTATTTAATTCATGCCCAGCCTGCCCCTCTCACAATCTAGGAGCCCTCAGGGGCGGGAGGCCACCCGGCAATCGGGAAGGTGACACCCCCATTACACCTCTGGTGCTGCCACTGCCGGCAGCGCAATCCTCAGCCAGCCCTGGTTTCTTGAGCCTGGGGCAGCTGGGTAGCTACCATCTGAGCAGCTGGGGGGCTGAGGGGACTGGGGGACTCTGGAGGCAGGCAGGTAGAGTGCCCGTGCCCGCATGGGGCCTTATTGTGTGCCTGCCGCCCCTGGGGGCTGAGGTTACTGGGTGCTGCCATCTTGTGGCTGTGGGCACCACCATCTTTGAGGATGTGGCAGTCTATTAGCATATCTCCTTTTTACTGGTTAGTATATTTATTGATTGATTTGAGAGATAGAGATCAATTTGTTGTATCTATTTATGCATTCATTGGTTACTTCTTGTTTGTGCCATGCCTAGGGATCAAACTCTCCACCTTGGTGTATCAGGATGATGCTCTAACCAACTGAGCTACCTGGCCAGGGCCCTTAATTTCTTTAAATCTTCATTCCAAACCAGGCTCTTGTTTGTAGATTAGAATTTTAGTTCAAATTGCAATGGCTTTTATAGACTTACTTTTCTATTGTAAATAAACAAACAAACAAAACAAAAAAAAACAACAACTATATTTTGAAGCTGTACCATTTGAAACATGCCTGCCAATCAGCAAGCAAACAGACCACCACTGAAAGGGAACTTTTCTAATAAGGAGCAAGGGGGACATAGCTGTGGTAACTTGAATGGGATCATCACACTGCTTGGGAGTTATGGTTAAGGATGGAAACACATCATAGAATGGTAGGTGTGTCTTTGACATCGCTCTAAGTGCAGTGGCTTTGCTAACATATTAGGTGGAGTACAATTCAATTATCTAAGGCTCATCCAACAAGGATTTATTTAAATTTAGCGTATGCCCTTGAAACATCCTGCTGGTCTGGCTTTTGTAAAAGGCAAACCTAACTTATTTTCCTCCTCCCTCCCTCAACCCTTGTTGAGACAAATAAATAAAAATAAAACTGGTAGGCCAGACCAGAAGGCTGGATATAGCTATCATTTAGACTTGGCTAAATGATGTTTGGAAATACATTTAGGTGTTAAGGTCACGAGGCACCAGTTAATACAAGGAGACAAATATATCTCCAAGAAGAGGCTGATGGTATAAGGGAGTTAATTGGTACTTTAACCTGCTGTTTCTTCGGAGGGTGGGCATATACAGCTGAAACTTCTTACGTTTATGTAATAAGGTTTCCTTTATTTTAAAAGCAGGTATTTATAATCAAGTATTAACTTTACCCAAGGAACTAAAAATAGCAGGGGAACCAAGGAAGGTAAACATATTTCAAGGCCGTCTTTATTAAGAAACTTTTGGGGTGAGCAGCATTGCTCACATCAAATTCCAGGTCTTCGTGAACTTAAACTTCTGCAGCTGAATTGTTCTGTAACTGGAGTCTTCTGTTCTTCTGTTTACTTAGTGAGTAGCCATACCGGAATTCCTTGGGAGAAGTCACTAAAAAACACTCTTTAAAGGCACAAGACAAAGGGGAACAAAGAATAGGTGAATGTTCTGTCATAGGGGGAACCCGGGACATTCACCAGTCCATTGTCAACTGAAGACACGAATTTATTGTATAGAAGACAATCAACACATAGATGTTTGTATAAGGAGTTTATTGCAGTACTGTTGGCATGGTGGACATTTAGGAATAAGTTATATGCCCATCATTACAGAACTGATTCAGTGTTTGCCCATATGCTGTGAATATATTACAGCCATTAAAAAGATTGCAATTGCTGAAACCAATTTGGCTCAGTGAATAGAGCGTCAGCCTGCGGACTGAAAGGTCCCTGGTTTGATTCCGGTCAAGGGCATATGCCTTGGTTGCAGAGGTGTGCAGGTGGCAACTGATTGATGTTTCTCTCTCATTGATGTTTCTAACTCTCTCTCTCTCTCTCTCTCTCTCTCTCTCTCTCTCTCTCTCTTTCTCTCTCTCTCCCTTCCTCTCTATAAAAGATCAATAAAAATATATTTTAAAAAATAAATAAAAAGTGGCAAATGCTCTGATCCTCAAGGCATGTTGTTATGTGGAAAAAGCAACTTAATTTTCAAACAATCATCTGATGCATTTGATATCTCCTGAAAACAAGAAGTGTTAAATTCGTAAGGATATCTTGAACCCCTTATGTGAGTAGCTCTTGACTTCATCCCACCCACCCCCCTTCGAGAATTAAAAAACAAGAGAGATGACATCTGTGACAACCCCTCTCATTCATGCTCAGGTGACTTAACTGGTTTAACTTTTTTGTCCTACCCTCACAGTTGGATGGTTTTCTCCCTGTCCTTTGAGAGCATACCACTTCTTTCCATGACTTGAACCTGATTATTTCCCTTAGCCAGGGGACTTAGCTCTTTCTATTTAAAGTTTCATGCCCATAGAATGAGTGTAGGATCAGCTTTCCCTAAATTACTTCAATGAGGGAAGCTAATGAAGGGTTCAGAGTTCTATTGGCAGTTAACAACTATTTCTTTTTATAACTGACTTGGTTATTTTATCACAAGAAGAGGAAAGTCCTTGGGATCTAAATATAATATACTAGAGGTCCGATGCACAAAATTTGTGTCGGGGGCTCAGCCCTCGCAGCCTTGGCCGGCCCTCACAGCCCCAGCTTCGTCTGGAAGGTCGTCCAAAAGGTCATTCAGCTGTTTTAATTAATATATTAGCTCTTTATTATATAGGAGACCAGACTGTGCTCTAGAGAAGTACTAGTCAATGAAACTCTTCTTACCCTATGATTCAGTGATCTATTTTTCACAAATCCATGTTTGTTCCAGTTGAGATGACCACAGCTGGGACAACTCAACTGGAGGGCTGGAGGATTCACCTTTAACATGACTCAACCATGTGGAGGGGAAATTGATGCTGACTTTGAGCTGGGAGCTCAATGAGAGTTGTGGGCCAGGGACCTCAGATGCTTTCTAGGTGGGCTTCTATACCAGAAGGTGGGGTTTCCCCGTAGTGACAGGGTTCTAAAAGCAATCATCCCAAGCAGTAGTGTATGACAGTTTAACTAGAGGCCTAGTGCACGAAATTCCTGCGCTTGGGGGCAGGAGGCAGTCCCTCAGCCCAGCCTGTGTCTTTGGTTTTGAGAAATAGCACCAACAGAATTGATTACTATTAATAGATCTGAGGAAGAATATAATAGCAGTTGAGCAAATGAAAAGACTGAGAAACTGATCTTCCCAGATCTTCCTCAATTAGATCTTCTGCAGTTTGGTTGATAATGAATTTTCCAAAACCAAGTAACACCTTCAAATGCAAATGCAAAGGAATAACATTTTTTAAAAATTAACCTAACCAATCAAGCAACTCTTCAAAGAAAAATAAAACAATCCAATTTCAGTGTTGGATTTAGGATTATTTGTTACTAAAATACATTTGACTTACCATCTTACTAATTAATTAAATGATGCAAAGTAAAAGTTTATTGACATTTTGAGTTAAAAAAATATATAGTCATTAAGATTATTTTTTATTTTTTTAAATATATTTTATTGATTTTTTACAGAGAGGAAGAGAGAGGGATAGAGAGTTAGAAACATCGATGAGAGAGAATCATCGATCAGCTGCCTCTTACACACCCCCTACTGGGGATGTGTCCGCAACCAAGGTACATGCCCTTGACCGGAATCGAACCCGGGACCCTTGAGTCCACAGGCCTACTCGACGCTCTATCCACTGAGCCAAACCGGTTTCAGCTTTTAAAAAAAATTTTTTTTATTAAATATATATTTTATTGATTTTTTTACAGAGAGGAAGGGAGAGAGATAGAAATGTCGATGAGAGAGGAACATCGACCAGCTGCCTCTTGCACACCCCCTACCGGGGATGTGCCAGCAACCAATGTACATGCCCTTGACCGGAATCGAACCCGGGACCTTTCAGTCCGCAGACTGACGCTCTACCTCTGAGCGAAACCGGTTTCGGCCAGTCATTAAGATTATTATGAACATTTTTATGTTACCTATTAAGGTAATTTTTTGCATCCTCATTTTATTTTGGTGGAAAGAATTCAGTTGAAATAATAACTATTTTAGTTGATTAAATTTTTATTAGAGGTAGTGTTTTGTATATGAACTCTGTTGCTTTTTTGTATGTTTTAAACAGCAGCTTTTCCTATGCAGATACAAATTCATCTGGAATAGTTTCTGAATTTTGTTAGTGAATTGATGGGGAGGGAATTTGGAGGTGAGAAGATAACAGAGTAGGGACAAATATGGAAGGAAAACTTTGTGGTAAACCTCATGAAGGTATAAAAATTCCATGCAGTACAGGAGAGTGAGTATTGTGAGCTTTTGTAAAGGGGCTATGTAAATGCAAAATGCGACAATTTTATCTTTTAAAGGTGTGTAGGAGATGGGGAAAGATTATGGCAGATAATACCGTGGAAAAGATCCTTTACCCATTGGCAGGAGAGGGAGGGAGCTCTCCTCTTTTAGAGAGGTCAGATCAGACGGCTCCTAAGGAAATGCCCTGTCAGCTAGGAACAGTGGCATGGACAGTTGGCAGAAAGTCACTCCTTGCTGACACAGAGTGTGTTTACAGAAATGAAGCTAAATGAAGTATGGTGGCACTTGGAGAGGAACATGTTTGCACTGGCACTGGAGCAAAGTGCAAAGCAGAGATGACTAGACCTATACACCAGAAAATAAAAAAGAGGAACCAAACCCCAACAGAAGAGGCAAATAGGCAAGTTTGCCTTAAATGAGAGTGAGAGCAAAAGGAATGACTGCCAGTAGGTCATTTGGGGCACCTGAAATGGTGGTTTGGGGCACCTGAAACAAAGCATGAAGAAGTTCGAAAGTACTGATACAGTCAGCTCTCCAACATCAATTAAGTGAAAAGAAATCAAGATATAAAACAATGTGGATAATGTGCTATTATCTGCATAAATAAGGAAAATATTATTTTCATATTTGTTTGAATATACATTTATAAATTCTGGAAGGATATCTAAGAAAGTAATATTAGTTATCTATTTGTGTGTATATGTGCCCAAGTATCTTAGTACTGTTACTACATAACAAATGACCTCAAATTTAGCAGCTTAAAACAACAAATACTTAATATCTCACAGTTTTTGTATTATAGCTCAAAAACACAGACATGGCTTAGCTGGGTGGAACTGGCTCAGAATCTTTCATGAGGTTGCAATCAAGATGACTGGGGCTGGGGGGACCACCTCCAAGATGACTCACTCACATGGCTGTGGGCAGGAGGCCTCTGTTCCCCCCAACTGGACTACTCCATAATGCTGCTTGCATCTCTTCATGACATGGCTGTTGGCCTCCCTCAGAATGAATGATCTTGAGCCCTAACCAGGTAGCTCATTTGGTTAGAGTGTTGTCCCAATATGCCAAAGATGTATGTGGGTGGGTTCCATTCCTGGTCAGGGCACCAATGATCGCTTCTTGGCCTTTTGGCTAAGATCAAGTGAAGGAGCAACCAATAAATGCATAGATAAGTGGAACAACAAATCGCTGTTTCTCCCTCTCCCTCTCCCTCTCTAAAATCAATCAACAAAAGTTTTGTTTTTTTTAAAGGGGGTAAAAAAAAAAAAAAAAAAGAATTATCTGAGAGAGAGGAAGAGAGAGAGATGGAGATGGAGAAAGAGGAGCAAGGAAGAATTGCAAAGACTTTTATGACCTAATCTAAGGAGTCACACTCAGTCACACCTGCCAGGTTCTATTCATTTGAAGAAAGCCACTAAGTCTGGGGAGGAAAATTAGGTTTCAGCTTTTGAGAGAAGGAGCATCAGATAATTTGTTTGCATATTTTAAAACCACCAAGGGAGGGGTAGGGAGAACTACTGGGTGAATAAGGGCGGGTCTGGAAGATTTTCACTTGTTAACATAAAATAAAAAAAACAAAACAAAAAACACACATTGAAACCTGTAAAGAATTTCTGAGTATTTGAGCCAAACTGTTGACACATGTGGGGAAGCAGAACCTCAACGAATTGAGATAATGCTCCCGAGAATAGCGGGTTACATCTGTATTTATACATGGCAATCAAAGGAAAGGGACATAGATGGGTTACATGAAATCCATTGGTGACAGACTAGAGGGGTGGGGAAAAAGCAAAGCAGGGAAACCCCGAGATTAGATAAAAAGTAAAATGACACATACTTAGGTGGGTCCAGGAATAATGAACGAATTTGTGGTATCTGTCCTGGTGCCCAGTACGTTAGGTTTGTGCCCCAAGGGGTCCAGAAAAAGAGGAGTTACAAGTTACCCAGACATTTCAAGGATATGTTATCATACATGCAAGAAGACAGATAGGCTCAGTTAAGGCAAAGGTTGACCTTGTCAGTGAAGATACCAGCCTAGGATGTAACTACCCACCATCACTGCTTTTAGTTAAAGTTTATTTTCAGACCATCTTTTGTGGTGACTTTAGGTCTCTGAGTTTGCAAGACTGCCACGCAGGCCTCCCCTGAGCATGTGGCCCCTTTCATCCACACACCGTATCTATGTTTATCCTCCTTCAACTATTCATTTGACTATATTAATCAAAAAAAGGAATTAATTACATTACTTTTATTTTTCATTTAAAATTTTTTAAATATATTTTATTGATTGTTTTACAGAGAGGAAGAGAGAGAGAGAAACAATGATCAGTTGCCTCCTGCACACCCCCCACTGGAAGCTACCAAGGTACATGCCCTTGACCTTGACCGGAACCTAACCTGGGACCTTTTAGTCTGCAGGACGAGGCTCTATCCACTAAGCCAAACCGGTTCCGGCTAATTACATTACTTATAAAAGGAAACCTACTTAAGCTATTTGGGAAAGAGTTGGGGGATGAAAAAGAAAAAGCTGAACAGGATGTGAATAGGTGAAGTTGTTTGAGGTGAAGTTGACCTTTGTCCAGATAATAGGGAAAATAAAAAGGTCTACTTTGTACTCAGCCTGCCCTTCCTCCCCGCCGCTGGAGATTCTGCTTTCTGGATTGCCAGGGCGTGGGGGGCTGACAGGTATGGCCAGTTTTGGACAATGGTTTTGCGAACTGGGGAGAGCTCTGTAGTCAGACTATTCTACGGGACGGTTTGACAACCGGCGTTTTTCATGTATGATAGCTTCAGTCCTGTTACAACATTATGTTACTATCTAAACCATTCTGTAGGCACAGCCCGAGGTCATTGTTGATTTTCAATACTATTGGATGGCATACAACGCCATTATTAACAGGTGATGTTCTACTCACCAGCTCCACCCTCCCGGCTTTTCATACCTCCAATCGGGTTTGACCTTTATTTCTTCTTCAACCTAACTGGCATCAATTGCCAAGCACTCCGAGAGGATGTGATTAAATTGAGGGAACTTTTTTATGTGAGCAAAGACGTGGCACGGTACTCAACAGTTTATTGTCTCAAGTTCTTCAAGGGCGAGTGACCGGAGTGGGCGGCACTAACTGTCCTTCCTGCGCTCCTCGTCACTTTACGAGTCTGGAGGTGAGGGCCAGTGTTGCAAACAAAACCAGTCCATTTGCTCTAACCTCTTCCATAGGGTAATTCATCCAGAAAACACCGGAAGTCCCCCCTAAGCCATTTAAGTGCGGCTGCTCGCTCCTTCAGAAGGGAGAGTGGGCCGAGCGCGCGCCTCCCCTCGCCCCCTCCGCGGCGACCCATGTTCTTCCTGGGTCTCGTGGGGACCCCGGGATTCCAAGCCGGGTCCCCGCAGGCCCGGCCCTGGCCAACTCCGAGGATGGTGGTGTCCGGGTGCGAGGGGCACAGCTGGAGGCGGGGCAGGATGCCCCCTAGCTAGGCCACGTCTGCTGGCTCCAGCCCGGGTTTCCTGAGAAGCGAGGAGGTAGGCGGGGCGGGAGGACGCCAATCAGCACTGGGAGCACCGGCCAGCGACCCCGACGCGAGGCGGGAGGGGCGTGGCCTGCGGGAGGGGGCGTGGCTCTAGGGTCGCTGCTTCCGGCGCCCTCGGGCCAGCCCCACGCCGGCCTGCCACATCCTCCGGTGACGTCAGCCGGCGCCGCCATATTGGAGAGGCGCCGCCGCCGCCTCCTCGGAGCTCCGGCTGCCTCCCGGCTGCGGCTGCAGGGAGGAAGGAACCCGTCTTGCGCCGCGCCGACGCCCGCCTCGGCCGCCTCGCCCCCGCCGTCTCCCCATGGTTGCCCCCGGCCCCGCTGCCGTCAGACGTCGTCCTAGCGCCCGGATTTAACACGGAAGCCCGGGCCGGGGGCCCCGGGGGAGGAGGAGGGAAAGCCGGTCTGCCCCGCATCCCAGTGGGCCCGGCGCGGCGCCTCGGCCGGAGCCATGTCCTCGCTGACCCAGCGCAGCTCGGGCCTGGTGCAGCGCCGCACCGAGGCCTCCCGCAGCGCGGCCGACAAGGAGCGGGCGGCGGGCGGCGGCGGCGGCAGCGGCGAGGACGACACGCAGAGCCGCCGCGACGAGCAGGACGACGACGACAAGGGCGACTCCAAGGAAACGCGGCTGACCCTGATGGAGGAGGTGCTCCTGCTGGGCCTCAAGGACCGAGAGGTGCGCGCTGGGAGGGGCGGCCGGCGGGGCCCGGGGCCGCCCTCTGAGCTCCCGCGCCGGGGGCGCCCGGCCAGCCCGCTGCCCCCAGGTCCTCCCCGCCCGGACGGCTCGGGTTCCCTTCCTCCTTCCACATCACTCAGTTCTGTCCGGCTCCCGGGCCGTGCATTTCCTCCTCGCCTCTTCCGCGCGGCCGATAGCCCTTTAGCCCGTGGACCCGGCTTACCATCCGCACCTGGAGCCGCCGGCCCCGAGCTCGCTCCTCCTGCGTTTTGCAGGTCCCAGCACCTGGGAGGGCTCCGCGGGCCTGACTTAGGGGAGGTTAACAAGCTTTAAGGTGGACTGTTTGGGATTTTTTTTTTTTTAAATGTCGGTGAAATGGTAATGGGCAAAGTTACTTTAGTGATAAAAGTTAAAAGTCCAATTAAATCCTCATGACACTTCCTGGAAAATGACTCTCTAGGTAAACTTGTTTTTTGGGTGGAAGGTCAGTATTTTTTAATACTGCTTTTAAGTTTTATCAGTTGATGTTCTATTCTTCAGAAAGCCTTAAGGGGAAGGGCTTCTTCGTGGGGTGCTTGGGGGCTTGAAGTGCTAGGCCTGTGATTTGATGAAAAGCCTCACAGCGTTAGGTTGAAGTTGCCATAGGTTTTTTTTTAATTTAATTTTTTTTCATTTTTTATTAAGGTATTATATGTGTACATATCTTACCATTGTCCCTCCGCCTCCCACTCCCATACATGCCCTCCCTCCCCAGAGTTTTGCTTCCTTTGGTTATGCTTATATGCATGCATACAAGTCCTTTGGTTGATCACTTATCTCCCCCACATCTCCCTAATCTTCCCGCTGTAATTTGACAGTCTGTCTGTTGCTTTACTGTCTCTGTATCGAGCCATAGGTATTTTTGTTCAGACTTTGAAAGATTATATTCACCCAAATATTTTATGAGAATTTTCTCGCATACAGTTGGGAAAAACAAACACTTGCCTAGTGTACGCCTTATATATTCATCTCCTAGGTTCTGTGATTAGCATTTTGCTGTGTGTGTGTGTGTGTGTGTGTGTGTGTGTGTGTGTGTGTGTTTTATCACATATCCTTCTGTCTACAAAAATGATTAAGAGGCTTCCAGACTGTGGGGGAGATGGTTAGCCTAAATCATATGTGGTAAGGTTGTTTCAGAAGCTTGTTTCAGCATGGACACCACAGACATTTTGAGACGTCAGATACAAAAAGATTTTTTTTTTTTAAGAATTTTAAAATTATAGCTGACATACAAAATTTTATTAGTTTCAGGTATTCCTAAGTTTTGATTGTAAGAACATTTTGTCAATTCATGAAGGTGGGTAAAAATAATCCTTCTGAAACAACTTAGTCTTCACCAAAATGTATGAGGTATAGGTGAGGTTATATGCACTGTTGGTGGACTCCTGATATTTAGTATTCAAATGAACTAAATTTACCTTGATAGAATTGTCTAGACTCTAGAGCATTTGCAATATCTAGGTTTCCCATTTGCTGAAGTTTTACCAAGACCACATAAAAAGGTTGTGTGTCTCTGGCTGCGAAGTGGGCCTCGACTGTGTGTGGAATTTTTTTGTTTTTTGGAAAAATGAACTACATGTCTAGTGTCCTAGAAATATGGTTTTATAGAAGGTATTCAACATGCCCTTTTTAGGCTTCACAGTTTAGAATCTTGATAATAAACATTTTTCTTTGTTTATAATAATCACCTTTTTTCTTCGGGGCAAAAGTAACGTTTTAGAAAAAGAAAATGTAAAAGGAAGAAAACAAGTTATCCTCATTCCTGAGTGGACATTTTGGTTTTATAGTTTTTGAGCGATTTCTGTGAGGGCATGTCCTGATATAAAACTTAAACTTAAAAATACTAAAACTAGCTTTAGGACTTTTGAATTAGTCAGAGTGAGAAATTATGGTGTTTCAAGTATGTGTTACTCTAACTATTTAGTATATCGGCACGGTATTTTCCTGAGATAGATTTTCATGAAGATAATCTAAAATTGTTTGTTGAACTTATAATTCTCTCACCATTGATGCTTCCATCTCTCCCTCTCCCACTCTGAAATCAATAAAAAATATAATTTAAAAAATACTGCTTAGTGGGAGGTGGGTGTGGCTGGGGAGAGGTCAGTGGGGGAGAAAAGGAGACCTTTAATACTATATGTACAATAAAGGATTTTTAAAAATATATATTATTTCAGTATATCATTAGTATAAAAATAGTGCTTAGAAAATTTAGACAATTTAAAGTTCTCTGGTGGCAGATAATTGAAGTCATCAGTTGTGTTTGTGTCAGAAGTCACAGACTTTGCCATGTCTTGGCCACGGTCCAGACACTAGCTAATTCTGAATATTTCTTGCTGATTTCAACAACCACCATAGGGAACTTCATATTGCCTGTTGTAGGCAGGTCCCTGGAGTTGAAGAGGAGGTGGGTGTGGTTGGGATTTTGTTTGTACTGCTTTAGATTTAGGTTTTAATGATTAACTTCTGTATTTTTTCCTGTCTTCACTTACTAATAACCAGCCCTGTCCACTCATCCACTCATGTATTTCTCCTTTGGAGGTTTTCCCCATGTCTTCAACTTGTATCACTCTTATTAGAAGGGTAGGAATTACTCTTACCCAGAGCCTAGGCATTTATGCTTGTTAGTATTAGATTTTAATATACTATATTTGATATTAACAATTTCATAATACAGGGTGGGGCAAAAGTTGGTTTACAAACCTACTTTTGCCCCACCCTGTATATAGTTCAGTAAACTTACTGCTTTAACTTTTTAATTATTTTAACTTAGCATCCATCTTTGTAACATCTGATTATTCTAAAAATATTTAAAAGCTAAATTTTAAGGTTAGGCAGGTCATTAGTGATGGACACATTTTATATATGTAAGCTAATCTTGTTTGGAATAAAAATAAAACATTTTGAAACGTTTTACTTTGACTTTTTCATTTTTTTTAATTGATTTTTTACAGAGAGGAAGGGAGAGAGAGAGTGCTTCGATGAGAGAGAAACATCGACCAGCTGCCTCTTGCACCCCCCTACCGGGGATGTGCCCTCAACCAATGGATGTGCCCTCAACCAGGTCCCGAAATCGAACCTGGGACCTTTCAGTCCGAAGACCGACGCTCTACCACTGAGCTAAACTGGCTTCAGCTACTTTGACTTTTTCAAAAGGTGAGACTTACAGCTTTTAAAAAATATTTTTGTTGAGCCCTAGCTGGTTGCTCAGTGGATGGAGCATCGGCCTGTGGACTGAAGGATCCCAGGTTCAATTCTGGTCAAGGGCACATGCCCAGGTAGCAGGATTGATCCCTAGTGTGGGCCCTGCAGGAGGCAGCTGATCAATGATTCTCTCTCATCATTGATATTTCTCTCTCTCTCCCCCCTCCCTTCCTCTGAAATCAATAAAAAATGTATTTTTAAGAAATATTCTTATTCAATAGTAAATCTACAGAAAAGTGCAAATATAAATATGAAGAATTTTCACAGACTGAACATTCCTGTTAAATAAACAGAACATGATCAGTTCTCCAAAAAGTCCCACTTGATTTCCTTTCCAGTCACTGCCCAGTCCTCAGAGGTCACCACTATCTTGGCTTTAGAATTCAGCATAGAATAATTTTTTCATTTTTGCATTTTCATTTGTGTCTTGCTTTTGTTAAACATTGTTTGTGAGATTCATCCATATTGTGAGATTGTCATTTGTTCATTCTCATTGAGTTATCAACTTGTAACACATTTCCAATCTACCATAGTTAAAAAGTTACTTTGACATTACCTGAATCTAAGTATTCTCCTCCTCCCCCTTTTTACTGAGTAGAAGCCTCATCCTGCCAGTAAGCATATGGCCTGATTTCAGATTACCTGTTATGGGTGACTCTAAAGTCATTGTGAAAGATTATTTTTTTAAATTTAGGAACACATTTCAGGGGTTTTTGCTTGTTTGTTTTACTCATCATGATCTTTTCAGGCTTTTATGTTAAAATATGCCGGAGCTCTTCTGGGAATTCCTGTGCTCGGTCTGGGTAGAACATCAAAGACATAGGTATTGACGTAAATCTTCAGAGGCTACAGCAAAGATGGCAGATAGGTCTAAACTTGAATTCAACTTTCAAATAATTGGCACCATTTCTGTAATTTTTTCTGTTTGAGGGGGAAGGGAAACAAATGAGCCAGGTGTTTTTCTTTCCCCAACTATTTGATTTTCCATAGATGCCTGAGTGTTTTCAGCATGCCTATTGAGAATTACCTCACATAACTGGTGTCATGTACTTTTTAAAAAATATATTTTTATTGATTTCAGAGAGGAAAGGAGAGGGAGAGAGAGAGAGAGAAATATCAGCGATGAGAGAGAATCATAGAGTGGCTGCCTCCTGCATGCCCCCCACTGCGGTTGGAGCCCGCAAGCCAGACATGTGCTTCCTTCAGTCCACAGGCCAACGCTTTATCCACTGAACCAAACCACGTAAGACTGTGTCCTGTACTTTTCAAATATCTTTGTCCGTGGCAAATCTTAGTGATTTAAAATGGGATTCGATTATTTTAAATGATCATGTGTAAGTTAGAGTGAGCCTGAGGAATAGCACAAGTGGAAAAAGGTGCTGTAGTCCTGTCTGAAGTGTATCCTTTATTTTTACATAGTTTAAGCTCTCTGAGCCTTAAAATTCTCTAAATGGAGAAGTAGTCCTCTCTTATGTTTGTTCTGATTGGACTGCTACAGACATTTTTTGTTTTTCTCCACCAAGAATTCCCTCAAGGTTTGTATTGCTTTTAAGGCATTCCCCATTGTGTGTATAGTCCAAGATTCCCTATTGAAGCATTTACACCTTCCCTTTTTGTGGCGCAACCAGGCCTAGGCTTGTCCAGGTTTTTTCTCACGGGACTTTGGCTGTTGAGAGCAAAATAGGCCATGAGGTTTTTTGGAGAACTATCTTAGTAGTGTCAATATGTGCAAGTTTAAATTGAGGTTTTTTGGAGACCTATCCAAGTAATGTCATTGTGTACAAGTTTAAAATGATGGAAGGGACTTTGTATGATTTTTAAACTGGCTCCAAAGATTGATCCCAAAGATAGATGCATTCAATTTTTGGAATAAGTTTCCTAAGTTCACTACTTTGAAATATAATACTTACCAAATGTATAACTTAAAAAAATTTTTCTTTTCTATATTTGCAGTGATATACATCTTCTCAGCATATCAGATTTGATGAGTAATTCAACCAATATTCAGTATTTCAAGATGTGCTAAGATTTTAGTAACAAAGTATAATAAAGACATTCGTTTTGGAGTTTTTTGATTCCTTATTAATACAAATAATCATTCCTTCATATTTTTGAAAGATTTGAACCTTTTTTTTTTTGCATGTATTTATGAGTAGGCACAAAAGTCAGAGAAACAGAATCTCAAAAATTAGTTTTTATAGTTCATTGAACCATTTGACTGTACCTTTCAATATTGTACTATTGAAACCATTTTCATTGCCTCAGGGTTCTTTCACAATGTGGCCAGAAAACTAATAAATTATATTTATCAACTTCACATTTTCCAAGTTGCCTTGTATGCATCATTTGAGATTATCTTTTAGAATGCACAGTATTTTGAAATTACTTTGTTCACATTTTGAAATATTTGGGGAATTTTTTTTTACATTTAATAGTTATAGTAAGTGTCAGCTTATATATCTCAACATACTCTAAAGCAGTGTTCGCCAACCTTTTAGACCACCAATTAGTGACCGCTAAAGACATCATGGTGTCATGTTAACCATTTGGCCCAACAAGAATCTCCTTTTGAAGCAGCATCCTGAGACTGTGCTTGTCCCTTTGTTTCTTTCATTTTAATACATGTAGTGACAAGTACCAAGGTAGCAACCTGGCATTTTGAAATTGATGTACTGAAGTTTTAATTTAGGTATTACAGTGATGTGTTGGAAATAGACTATACATTACATTACAAAAAAAAAATGCTTCTGATAAAGTATACATTTAAGCTTAAAAACTAATACTTAGCCCTAACTGGTTTGGCTCGGTGGCTAGAGCTTCAGCTTGTGGACTGGAGGGTGCTGGGTTCAATTTCGTTCCAGGGCACATTGCTGGTTCAATCCCTAGTAGGGGGCAAGCAGAGACAGCTGATAATTCGCTCATCATTGATGTTTCTGTCTCTTCTTTCTTCCTCTCTGAAATAAATTATATATTTTTTAAAAAATGAATTTTTAAATGAAAAAATAATATTTTAAAACTAAACTTGATAAACTGCATTTGGATTACATATTCCTTTCATGAAAAAGTTATTAAATTGGAGTTTACAGATGGTTTTTACAAACTGAACACACTGCAATTGTATTTTGTGTGTTTTCCTGGAGAAAGAGGACATAATGCTTTCATCAGATATTCAAAACATGTCATGAACTCGAAGGTTAAAGATTACTGAATAAGAACTGTTTGTTTTAGTTTTAAGTTTTTCCATTGTTTTGTTTTGTTTCCTCCTGAAAATTAACTAGAAAATTCCAAGTTTCAAGGTTGGCAGTGAGTCAAATTCTGAGTTAATTGAGATCTGAAGCCAACATTTCCTTTTTTTGTGTGGTTTAATGTAAGAAAGGTTTGTTTATCACACATGAAGATTTTAATATTGGTTCGACAACTCTGCAAGGCAGCTACTGATGATCCTTTTTATTTTTATGCTCATATTTTAAAGTCAACATTTCTGCAGCCTGGCCATCTTGCTAAAGGGCATTCATAAGCTGTGTAACTACCACTTCTATAATTCTGACGATCTCCATGCATTCATCAAATATTTACTGATCTAGGCCTTTCACTAGGTATAAACACTAGGAAGATCTCTATTTTCATTTTAGTTCTGTGGCTCAAAATTCTTATAGTAAAGTACAAAACTAAATTGTGTTGCTATTTTGATAGTACTCAGCCTGACATATAGCTACCACTCAATAAATATTAAGTAAATAATTATTTTCAATGGTTTCCTTAAGGGAGTGAAAATTGGTTCTGGGGGTGGTGGTGAAAAGTTCTTGCGCTTTTATGTATAAAACGTAGATATAAATAAGCATCCAAACACATATACAGGGAACCCATCTTATTACAATTTAATGGGGGAGAGGTTAGGGAAAAAAATGTCTGAAAAAGCTCCTTTAGAGAGTGATATTGAAAAAAAAACTTGAGAAACACTGAAATTAATATTGAAAATAAAAAGTGTGTATAGCTGAGGTTTAGAAACCTTTTTCTCTGATAATTCTTTTTTTTCTTTTAATATGTCCTTATTGATTACAGAGAGGAAGGGAGAGGGAAAGAGAAATAGAAACATCAATGATGAGAGAGAATCATTGATTGGCTGCCTCATGCACGTTCCCCACTGGGGATTAGGCCGCAACCTAGGCATGTGCCCTTGACCAGAATTGAACCTGGGACGCTCTGTCCACTGAGCCAAACCAGCTAGGTCTGATAAGAGTTCTTATTGTAATAGAATTTGTCTTTAATAGCTGGAGGAACAGTTGTAGCATACTGAACTAACTGTAGGAAGTTCTGAGTTAATTTTTTTTGTCAAAATTATTCTTTTTTTTTTTTTTTTTTTTTTTTTTTTTTAAATATAATTTATTGATTTTGTACAGAGAGGAAGGGAGAGAGATAGAGAGTTAGAAACATCGATGAGAGAGAGTCATCGATCAGCTGCCTCTTGCACACCCCCTACTGGGGATATGCCCGCAACCAAGGTACATGCCCTTGACCGGAATCGAACCCGGGACCTTTCAGTCTCCAAGCCGACGCTCTATCCATTGAGCCGAACCGGTTTCGGCTCAAAATTATTCTTATTGATTGGTAATTTGTATGTAAACTTTTGTGTTCCCTCACCCATTAAAGAACTGCATATTAGTTGTTAATGGTTATTTTTTTAAAAGTTGTCTCACCTTTTGAAAAAGTCAAAGTAAAACATTTCACAATTTTTTATTTTTATTTCAGACAAGATTAGCTTATATATATATATATGTATGTATGTATAATGTGTCTATCAATAATGACCTGTCTAACCTTAAAACTTAGCTTTTAAATATCTTTAGAGTATCCAGATGTTAAAAGGTGAATGTTAAGTTAAAATAATTAAAAAGTTAAAGCAGTAAGTTTACTGAACTATGTACAGGATGGGGCAAAAGTGTGCTTTTTTCTTATTTAAAATTATTACTTTAAAAATATCTATTGTTTTAACCACTTGTATTATTAGTATTTTTAAATATAGTTTATTGATTTTTTTACAGAGAGGAAGGGAGAGGAATAGAGAGTTAGAAACACTGATGAGAGAGAAAATAAGACAGTATCTTATATTAATATTTGCTCCCAAAGATGCGCTAGGTCTTATTTTCAGGGAATGTCTTATTTTTCCATGAAGAAGAATATGGTACACATTTATTGTTAAATGAAAATAAAGGAAATTTATTACCTATATACAATACGGTAGTACGGTAGTTGTCAACGCAAATCAGACAAACTGTGAATCCTACAGTATCAAGAATTTACTCATTTATTCAATGACAATCATGTCATCATCTTCTGTAACATAACAATCCAATTCCTGAATTTCCTGGTGAATTTCTTGTGACTCCTAGGGTGGGCCTTATACTTGGGGGGATGCCTTATATTTCACTCAGAAGGAAACCTGTAAGTAGGTCTTATTTTCGGAGGATGTCTTATTTTCAGGGAAACACGATATAAGCTGTCTCATGCATAATCCCCTACTGGGGATATGCCCCACAACCAAGGTACATGCCCTTGACTGGAATCGAACCTGGGACCCTTGAGTCCGCAGGCCATCGAACTATCCACTGAGCCAAACTGGTTAGGGTTTTTTTTTTTTTGTTTGTTTTTAAATGTTCATATTGTCCCATCTTGTCTATGGGAATTCCTTTTGGCTTTAGTGTTCTTTTGATATGACTTACTAATATTTGATAACTTCTTTAGTCAACAACAAAAGTTCCAGGCTCACTTTGTTTTTTGTTTTGTTTTTTTAATATATTTTATTGATTTTTCACAGAGAGGAAGGGAAAGGGATAGAGAGCTAGAAACATCAGTGAGAAAGAATCATCCATCAGCTGCCTCTTGCACACCCCCTACTGGGGATGTGCCCACAACCAAGGTACATGCCCTTGACCTGAATTGAACCTGAGACCTTTCAATCCGCAGACCTACGCTCTACCACTGAGCCAAACCGGATTCGGCTCCAGGCTCACCTTGTATGTAACCTGCTCCAAACCTGGAGTCAGACATTCCTTCAAGGAGTCCTAGTTTTTTTTAGTGGGGAATGGACCACAGTGTGGGTACTGGGTGTATTCAGTGTTCTTGGGCTCTCATTGCTTCTAGGACTTACCAGTATAGAGATAGAAACAAAAAGTATATGAAAGGGAAAAATAAATCAGTGCACATGTTTTGGATTCAACTTTAACATTATGGATTTTTATTTTAGTTACTGGATTTTACAGTTCTTTTCTCTTATTGAAAATATTGGTTCCTAAAATACTAATTTATTTGCATTGGCTTACTGCATGTATGAAAATAGTTTTAACCAGTTAACTGCCACGTTTCTCAAAACAAACCATCCCCATACATCACAATATTTTGATTTTAATTTGAAAAATCAATTTGCAGTGAATATCACAAAAATATATTGTTCACAATTTGGGCATTCTTGAATATTTTCAGTTGAAAATTCTTATGGAAAATGATTTTTTAAAGTGTCTACAGACACTTATGGTGTACAAGGGTTAAAATAGTAGTCAGTATTACTACCAACTGACTATTGAGTTCAATCTAAAATTTCTTTGTAGTACTTTTTTAGTTAAAATAATGCCTTCCAAAGCCATTAAAATAATTAATTTTTCTATGTAGTTGTATTATTAAGTATTAATAAGTATTATTAAGTATATACTTAATAATACAACTTAAGTATATAAGGTTCATTTGTTTTCATTAATTAAAATTTTTTTTCTGTTTTGAAAGTGTGTAACTATATTACAAGTTAGAAGTCTGATTTTATCGTTGTCCCTTCTATTTTATTCCTACCTTCCCTTATTGATAATTAAAAAAATAGTTTGAGAAGTGTTTCTTAGCACATCTCCTTATATAAAAGGCAGTCTATTATATATGTTGCTTGGCATCTTCTTTTTAACACTGAAGATTGTTCCACATGATTACATAGACATCTTTTATGGCTTCATTTTATTCCAGTATGTATATACAGTGGAACCTTGGTTCTCGAACTTAATTTGTCTGGAAGACTGTTCGAAAGTTATTTGTTGGAAAACTCATTTTATGGAAGGTAAAAGAAACCAAATGGTTAAAAATATTTCTATTTTTGTCTCTGAATTAAAAGTAAATTAGCTATTTTGTTTCTTTTTCTAAATAGGGATACACATCATTTTGGAATGACTGTATATCATCTGGATTACGTGGCTGTATGTTAATTGAATTAGCATTAAGAGGAAGGTTACAACTAGAGGCTTGTGGAATGAGACGTAAAAGTCTATTAACAAGAAAGGTAAGATGAGTGCTAAATGAATATATTCTTATTAAAGAGTTTGTGCTGCCTAAAATCGAGTTTTTCTAATAGATTTCAAAAATTAAAGGAAGTAGATTTTTAAAGTTAAATCTTTATTAAGTCATGATTCTGTATCTTTTTTTTTTTTCATTCTTGGTTTCCTGATTCTTTGTGCATAATGAATAAATGTAATTCATTGCTACTATCACTGGTCATTGCATCTCACATATTCAGAAAGACTTCACAATTTATTTCCTGCTTCTGAAAGCCATACTACGTAAAGCCTTGACATAACTTTCATTGTGTTTCTTTAATAGAGTGTCCTAATGAAATCCAAAATGTTTAAGTCAGAATGGAACCTTTTTTTTACTTATCCTCACCTGATATGTTTCTATTGATTTTAAAGAGACGGGATGGAAGGGATGGGAGGGAAGGAGGAGGGAGGGAGGGAGTTAGAAACATTGATGTGAGAGAGAAACATCTATCAGTTGGTCCCTGACCAGGGACTGAACCTGCAATTTAGTAGGTGCCCTGACTGGGAATTGAACCCACAATCTTTTTGGTGTATGGGATGATGCTCCAACCAACTGAGCTATCCAGCAAGGCCCAGAATGAAACATTTTTTTTATTGATAATGTGATGGAGAGTAATAATTCTATAGGAAAGAATTATTAAGTCATTAACCATTAATGACTCTTAAAAGTTATATACAAAGTAAACATAGTATATCTAGCAGTCTCATGGGACTTTAAATAAATTTAAGTTAGGCATTTAAAAGTTAAGTGAACTGGCATAAGATTAGTTTTAAAATTGCTGTTTTAGCTGGACGGGCATGGCTCAGTGGTTGAGTATCAACCTATGAACCAGGAAGTCATGGTTCAGTTCCCAGTTAGGGCAGATGTCCGGGTTGCAGGCTGCTGTGTGGGGTGTGTAGGAGGCAGCCGATTGGTGATTCTCTTTCATTACTAATGTTTATATGTATCCCTCCTCTCTTCTTCTCTGAAATCAAAAAAAATATTTAAAAAAAATAAAATTACTGTTTTAGATAACTATATAATAAGGCTGAATATAATTTTGTTTCATTTTTCTGTGGAACCATAGAATTATGGAGGGGAAACTTTTAAGAATCTGCTATATAGTTATTGATGAAATATACACAGGTTGCTAGTAATTATAGTAATTTTGCATTAACTTTATGGAGCCCAGACCTGGTTAAAAGATATTGATACTGGGATTTTGAACTGATATTGATACTTTTTTGTTTGGGAACAAGACCAGTTTTGTATTAGTTATCAACAACTTTATTTAGTTCTTAAGTCTACCATGTGTTGAGCTAGATCCTGGAGATACAATGGTGATCAGGCAACACATGTTCCCTGCCTGTCTGGGCTTATTGTTTCATTCTTCTTGCTTTTGCAATCTTAATTAAGTAGATAGTTGATATGTCTTTTGGAAAAATACTATAATCTCTAATGAATGATTTTATTAGGGTAATATGTATATAATAGTTATAAAGTCAAATTGTACCAAAAGGCTTATAACAAAATAGTCTTCTTTACCTTTCTTCACTCCTTAGTCCTATTTCTGGGAGGCATCCAGTTACTGTCTTTATATTACTTTCCTAGGGCTGCCTTAACAAATTACCACATACTTTGTGACTTAAAACAACAGGTAGTTATTATCTCACTAGAGGTCCGGTGCACGAAGTCCATGCACGGAGGCGGGGGTGACCCTCAGCCCAGCCTGCACCCTCTCCAATCTGGGACATCCCTCTTACAATCCTGGACTGCTGGCTCCCAGTTGCTCGCCAGCCTACCTTCCTGATTTCCCCTAACTGCTTTTGCCTGTCAGCCTGATCACCCCCTAACTCTGCTGCCAGCATGTTCCCCTGCCAGCCTATTTGCCCCCAACTGCCCTCCCTGTAGGCCTGGTCCCCCCCAACTGCCCTTCCCTGCAGGCCTGGTCACCCCCAACATCCCTCCTCTGCCAGCCTTGTCATCCCTAACTGCCCTCTCTTGCAGGCTTGATTGCCCCCAACTGCCCTCCCTTCAGGCCTGGTCTCTCTCACCTGCCCTCCCCTGCTGGCCATCTGGTGGTGGCCATCTTGTGTCCACATGGGAGTAGGATCTTTGACCGCATGGAGGCAACCATCTTGTTTGTTGGAGTGATGGTCAGTCTGCATATGACTCTTATTAGATAGGATAGAGGCCTAGTGCATGGGTGAGGGCTGGTTGGTTTGCCCTGAAGGATGTCCTGGATCAGGGTGGAGGTTCCCTTGGGGTGCTGGGTGGCCTGGGCTAGGGGCCTGTGGTGGTTTGCAGGCCGGCCATGCCCTCTGGCGACCCAAGCAGAGGTCCTGGTATCTGGGATTTATGTATCTTCTACATTGGACACTTTGTAGCCTGGAGCAGAGCCAAGCCTCCTGCTTGTTCCATGACTGCAGTCATTTCTGTTAGAATTTGTTTACCTTCTATAATTGAAACTTTATAGCTTGAGTGGAGGTTTAGGCCGGCAAGGGCAGGCGGAAAGCTTGTCTTTTTCCGTTGCTGGGGAAACCCAAGCCTCCCTCCTACTCTGTGGCTGTAGCCATCTTGGTTGGGTTTATTTGCATTCTCGCTCTGATTGGTTGGCGGGCATGGCTGGTAGGTGTAGCAGAGGTATGATCAATTTGCTTATTACTCTTTTATTAGGTAAGATAGTTGTGGAGGCCAGAATATGCAATGCTCTCATTGAAGGCTCTAAGGGAAATTCTATTCCTTTCCTCTTTTAGCTTCTGTGGTTCCAGGCTTTCCTTGGCTTCTGGCCTCATCTCTCTTTACTACTTCTTTATATCTCCTTGTCTGTGTGTCCCTCCTTTGAATGCCATTGCATTTAGGGCCCATCTGGATAATCTAGGACAGTCTCATCTCCAGATCTAATTAACTTAATTTTATCTACAAAAATTTAATGGGGGTTAGGACATGAACACCTTTTATGGCAACCATTTAGCTTGCTTTTAGTTCTTTTATTTATTTTGGCATTTACCTCCATATTTCTAAACTTATACTGCCATTTCTTGGTAAATCAATTTGAGATGCTGTTTACTCTCAAAATAGAGGCATATTTGGCTCTCTTACATATCACCTCAATGCCTGCCCCTGCCCCCTTTCTAATAGAATATGCCATAATTGTTGGCAAAACAGTAATGACTATTTTATATCATTACAACTATGTTTAGTTTTCTTTAGTTAGGTAAAGATATTTTATTTTCCTATGATATTTTCCTTTCTTGTATGATTTTTTCCCCTAGAGTTAATAATTCTATTTTTATCGTTTTCTATGTAGCTGTCCTTTTGTCTTACATGCTTCACCAGAGAAACATGCTTCATCAGAGAAAACTTAGTATTAATTTTCAAATGTTCAAATTTATAATTTCATTAACTTCCTTAAAACTCACATATTGCTTCAATCTGAGCCAGTAATACTTTTAGTTCTACTGGAACGTCCTGTCACATTTTTACTGCTTTTAACCCTCTGTTTTCTGGATCTAATATTTTCTTCCATTCTTGTGGGAGGAAACTGCTTTGCGATTTTTTGTGTATTTGAAGATGATACTTCAGTTTTATTTGACTGGCAATAGGATGTTAGGTATAAACTATTTTTCCATAGATTTTTTTCTTTTCTTTAGCTTACCTGTGTAGTGTTATAGATGTTCCTTTTTTATCCCCATTGGTCCCTTTCTAGCCTGTACCGGTCACCCTCCCCCCACCTCATCCCTGACCCAAGCCTTCACCACACTATTGTCTGTGTCCTTGAGTTATGCAGATAATTTTTTAAGCTGTTTTTCTATTGTCCTCTAGTATACAGAGTTGTCATTAAAGTTTGGTGCTCTTCTGATTTTCATTTTTGGTTTAATATATGCTTTTTCCTTTCTGAAAGCATTTGGGATTATCTGTTTATCACTGATATCTGAAATTGTATGATTTGCCTTGATGTGGGTCTTTAAAAGTTCATTATGTATGCACTCTTTCAATGTGAGAATGTGTGTCTTTTGGTTTTGGAAAGTTTTCTTATATTCTTGTATCTTTTGCCCTCTGTTTTCTTAACTCTGTAAGTTGAATGTGGACCTCTTAGCTACTCTTTTTTTTTTCTTTCTGATTTTTGTTTATTTCCCAGTTTTATTGAGATATATTGTAATTGATATTCTCTGACCTCTCTTGAGTTTGTTTGTTTTTTAATCATCACCTTTGCTCATTTTTTTTTCTTTCTAGGAGCCTTTCTTTCTTTCTTTCTTTCTTTCTTTCTTTCTTTCTTTCTTTCTTTCTTTCATTCTTTCTTTTGTGTGTGTGTGTGTGTGTGTGTGTTTTGTTTTGTTTTTGTCGTGGCTTCTCATTCTTGTTTTATAAATATAGTATCTTTAAAATCTCTGAGGATATTATGGCTCTTCTGAAAGTTTTTTTTATCTGTGTTATCTATTATATGATTCATCAGAGTTCTTATTTTCTCTCTTGGTCTCTTTGCTGCTGAAGGCTTTCCTTCAAATATTTTGTCATCCTTGGTTATCCAGGAAGAATGGACTCCCTTCTCCAAGGGGGGGAATAAAAGAACTAAGTAGAAATTATATGTATGAGCACACGATATTTGCTAGTGGGCTATACACTGTTGAATTTTACTAGGGAGTTTAGGACTTTCTCTATGAGTCATTGAAGAGTTTTAAGCGGTAACATTGGAATGTTTTGATAAACTAGAGGTCCGGTGCACGAAATTCATGCACTAGGCGGGGGGTGGAGGAGTGTCCCTCAGCCAGGCCTGCACCCTCTCACAGTCCAGAAGCCCTTGGGGGATGTCAGACTGCCATGGGGAGCAGACTTAAGCCATCAGTCAGACATCCTTAGCACTGCCATGGAGGTAGATGAGGCTCCCACCACTGCCACTGCACTCACCAGCCATGAGCCGGCTTCTGGTGCTCTAACCACAGGGGGCAGCTCTTGTGTTGAGCGTCTGCCCTCTTGTGGTCAGTGCACGTCATAGTGAGCGGTTATTCTGCTGTTTGGTAGATATGTATATTAGTCATTTATTATATAGGATTTATCTTTTATAAACATCAGTGAAGAGAATGGATTGAAAATGGCTAAAACTCATTAGGAAACTTAAATCCAAGTGAAAGATAATAATTCTAGGTAGACTAGAATAACTGCAGAGGTGATGGAGAAAAATGATCCCTTTGAGATAGATTTAGGGGACAGAATTTCAAAAGAAAAAAGATCTGCTTATACCCAGAAGTGGGTGAATGTGGGCATGAGGTGGGCATTGGGCTTAGGTTGTATGGATTTAAGAAGTGGTATGGCATGACCCCAGTTATCCTATCTAATAAAGAGAGAATATACTAATTGACCATCCCACCATAACAAGATGGCTGCATCCACAGTAGAGGCTAAGTTTCTGTAATGAGCCTGAAAGAGCAATCAGCAGGAACCTGAAGCTGTGCTCTGCCCCCCTGCTTGGAGGGGCTTGACAGGAGACCTCAGGCCTTACACCCCACCCCAGTGACCTCGGGCCACATCCCCCACCAGGCAGGGCTTAATGGGGGGACCTCAGGCCATGCCCTCCACCTGGTAGGGCTTAATGGGGGATCTCAGGCTGTGTCCCCCCTCCCCCCAGCAGGTCTTCATGGGGTGACCTCAGACCACATCAACACCTGGTGGGGCTTGACAGGGCTGGGGCCTTCTGGGTCTGGATCTGGCCCAGTGGGGGTGGGGCCAGCCCTGTCTGGGTCTCATGTGATTTGCAGATGCACATGAGTGGGCGGGGTTTTGATTCTGGTTCCCATGATGTGCCCCAGACTCTTGACAGGAGGAAGATTTTCATATACATTTTACTAATTTTCTTTTAAATATATTTTATTGATTTTTTTACAGAAAGTAAGGGAGAAGGATAGAGAGTTAGAAACATGGATGAGAGAGAACATCGATTAACTGCCTCCTGCACACCCACTACTGGAGATGTGCCTGCAACCAAGGTACATGCCTTGATCAGAATCGAACCTGGGACCCTTGAGTCCAAAGACTGACTGACTATCTACCAAGCCAATCTCTCTCCTGAGAGATTTCATATACATTTTACTAATTTTCTTTCATCTCTGACACTGCTGTTGTAGAGAAAGGGCAAAGAGCAGTATTAAAATATTTCCTCTAATTCTCTTTTAATGTGCATGAATTTCTTGCACGGGGTCACTAGTATACACATACAATTCTTTCTCCCAAGGTTCTCCTTTTTTCTTATTTTCTCTACACCCTCCCCCTCTGCCTCTAAATGCATGGTCTTGAACAGCACTGTCCAAAGAACTTTCTGTGATGATGAAAATGTTCTGTATCTGCATTGTCCAATATAATAGCCACATTTGTCTGTGAGACAGACACTTAAAATGTGGCTAGTGCAAATTTAGACATGCTGTGAATAAAAACACTATTTTTGAAGACTTACTATGGAAAAAGAAGGAACAAGAAGGAAAAAATATCTCAATTAAGAATATTTACTGCATGTTAATATTTTAGCTGTAGTGGGTTAAGTCAAATATATTAAAATTAATTCCACCTGTATCTTTTCCTTTTTTGATGTAACTAAAATAAAAAAAAAAATAGATTTGTGGTTCTTACTATATTTATATTGGGTCACACTGTGTCAAATAGATATAGTATGAATTTTTTAAAAATATATTTTTATTGATGTCAAAGAGGAAGGGCGAGGGAGAGAGAGAGCTAGAAACATCCATGATGAGAATCATGGATCAGCTGCCGCATGCACACCCCCTAATGGGGATCGATCCCACAACCCGGGCATGTGTCCTTGACCTGAATGGAACCTGGAATTCCCCAGTCCACAGGCCGATACTCCATCCACTGAGCCAAACTGGCAAGGGCATGAATTTTTTAAAAAAATATATTTTATTGATTTTTTACAGAGAGGGAGAGGGATAGAGAGCTAGAAACATCCATGAGAGAGAAACATTGACCAGCTGCCTTCTGTACACCCCCTACCAGGGATGTGCACACAACCAAGGTACATGCCCTTGACTGGAATCGAACCTAGGACCTTTCAGTCTGCAGGCCTGTGCTCTATCCACTAAGCCAAAGCAGTTTCGGCAAGAGCATGAGTTTTTTAATCTTTTAGAAGAAGGTTATCTTTTTTGAGCAGAAATGTAAAGGACACATTGTTGAGGACAGGTTTTAAGAGAGGTTTTTATTATACTTAAAAAATAATACTATTAAATCTTATAACATTTTAATAGCTAACAGATTCACATTTGATATTATAGAAATTACACTAAAATTTGTTGCTTAGGCAGCAAGAACATTAATGAAGGCTGTGGAGATCTACTTGGCTAAAGCAGTATAGTAATTTTCTGTCTAATCCTCAAATTGGATTTTTCCACTGGTAAGGTGGATTGTGTATCCCATTATAGTTTAGGAAAAAAATTTCTAGTATTTAAAAATGTTATCTCATTAAGCTTATTGATAGTTTCTTCAAGTTGTCAGAACTTTGATTGAATATTTTGTCAGAAACAAATATATTTCATTATTTAACTCTTTATTGTGGTATAAATTCTAAGGAGTCATGTCTTAATTTTTACTGCTAATTTGTTAGCCAGTTGTTGTAATAATGTTCACTGGCAAATTTATTTCTCTACTGGTGTAAAATGCCACCTTTTTCTTATACAGAATTGTTACATATAATTGTTTCTGCAACTAATAAATGTTTAAAAAATGAATTTCTGGGTCAAATAGCCCAATGTTTAGTAATGAAAGTTAATATTTTCTAGCATTTTGCTTTATTAATTAAGATTACTTTTATTTATAATTATAGCTAATGTGGTTAGGTTAAATACCGGATTTTCTTAATATAGAATTAATTTAAAATCTGACTTTGCTATTGCAAGTACACTTGGGGCTTTAGCCATAATGAATTACTTGCATAATTATTTAAGTTTTTCATTCAAAGAGATCAAGTCAGAGAAAAGGTATCAGTGGATCATTTTATTCATGTTGCTTACATTTTAGGTGATCTGTAAGTCTGATGCCCCAACAGGGGATGTTCTTCTTGATGAAGCTCTAAAACATGTTAAGGAGACTCAACCTCCAGAAACAGTCCAGAACTGGATCGAATTACTTAGTGGTGAGTTTCTGTGTTTAAACTAGAATTTGAATTCTATTCACAAGTTTTTTGTGAAAGTTTAAAATCCTTTCGAATAGAACTTAGACACAGTAGCCAAGAGTTTGTGTAGTTATTTAGTCAAAGTTATAAGTTAGTGATTGAATGGGGAAAGTTTATTTTAATTTTTTAAATATATTTTATTGATTTTTACAGAGAGGAAGGGAGAGGGATAGAGAGTTAGAAACATCAATGAGAGAGAAACATCAATCAGCTGCCTCCTGCACACCCCTTACTGGGGATGTGCCCACAACCAAGGTCCATGCCCTTGACCGGAATTGAACCTGGGACCCTTAAGTCCACAGGCCGATGCTCTATCCACTGAGCCAAATGGGTTAGGGCGGAAAATAGTGTTTTTAAAAAGTTCATGTTCTTTAACAAGACTGAGCAGATGTTGAATGAAATGTAATATTCTTCTTTAGAGCTCCCTTCATTCTTTTATCAGAATTACCTCATGTCACCTTTTTCTGGGTAGGCTAGGTTAAAATGGGTAACAACCCTAAAACCTTAATGGCTCAAAGTAGTAGTTTATTTCTCACTCATCTGTTGGTCAGTCACAGGCCACTTCTCACTTTGGCAGGCAGATGGAATTGTCACCATCTGGAGCATTGTCACTGTTGGGAAGGGAAGATGAGCATGGCAGATCTCTCAGCCTCTTCAGTTCCTGCTCAGATTTCATTGGTCAGAGCAAGTCACATGGCCTCCCCTAAGTTTAAGGAGATAGAAAAGTGTTAGTGTAGTGAAGAACCTGAAATACTTGGTTGACAGCATTAATGCTACTACTTTTATATTAAGTTACTTGTGTATTTGTCTAATCTTCTAGATAGCTCTTTCTATATAGGATCTAAGTTACCTTCTTCTCTACTACTCTTATATAAAACATACCTTCTACACACATGGTTCTGAACAACATGGATTTGAACCCTACAGGTCCACTTATATGTGGATTTTTTTTCAATAAATACTGTAAATGTATTTTTTTCTTATGATTTTCTTAATATCTTTTTCTGGCATACTTTGTTATAAAAATATAGTATATAATATAACAAAATATATGTTAATTGGCTTTATGTTACAAGTATCTCTTCTGGTCAATAGTAGGCTATTAGTTAAATTTTGGGGGAGTCAAAAGTTATATGTGGGTCCTAGCCAATTTGGCTCAGTAGATAGAGTGACGGCCTGCAGACTTGAAGGGTTCTGGGTTTAATTCTGGTCTAGGGCATATGCCTGGGTTGAGGGCTCGATGCCCAGTAGGGGGCATAGAGGAGGCAGCATATCAGTGATTTTCTCTTCATTGATGTTTCTGTCTCCCTCTCCCGTCCTCTCTGAAATTAATAAAAATATATATTTTTAAAAAGTTGTAACTGGATTTTCAACTGCTCAGGTTCAGCACCCCTATCCCATGCATTGTTCAAGGCTCAACTGTACTTGCATTGTTATTTCATATTCAAACATATTGCTGCTTAAAGAAACTTTTAAACACATGTGGACTTTGTCAGAGATCAGTAATTAACATGTCATTTCTCTCAGTTTCTCAAATAATAGTCCCTATTATGAGGATATTCTGTTAGTAAAAAATTTTGAGTTTTGCATGTATGTTTATTTAAAAATTGAATACACATACTACATTCTTAGCTAAGAGGATAACAATGGTAACAATGGGCACTTTACATTTAGGACAGGGTTCATTCTTTTTTTGTGTAGTGAAGGCCTATGGGGGGCTAGCTGAAGGGGGTTTATGTAGGGGGTTAAGGGGGACATAACATAATACTTTCAACCATACAGATTAAAAAACAATCCTCACATGAGGTTATTTTTTCCATTGCTTTTCAGAGGGGAAAGGGGGGGGGGGGGAGATGGTGGGGGAGCACGTGCGAGAGCAAGAGCAAGAGCAATGTGAGAGAGAGACAATGTGGGAGCAAACCCACAACCCAAGTACTTGGCCTTATTAAAACTGAGGCATTTTGGTGCATGGGCCGACACTGACCACTGAGCAACACTGGCTAGCTAGGGAAATTAAAATTTTCTTTTTCATATATTCATTTTTTTATTCTCTAAAGCACATGTGTCAAACACAAGGCCCGCGGGCCAAATCCGTCCCGCCAGGCCTTGCAATGTGGCCCGCACCGCGCTGTCATCACTGCACTCCGCTGCGTTTCCATCACAATGACAGTTTATGACTGTTCAGTAATCCATTCGGCCCGCGATTTAGGCTGGATTTTAGATTTTGGCCCCTTCTCTGATTGAGTTCGACACCCCTACTCTAAAGTATTACAAATAGTAGTACATATGTTTCCTTTTTTTTTTTTTCTCCCCAATTGACTTTCCCTCAGCCCCCCCAACCCTCGCCACACACCCTCACCCCCGCCCAGTCTCTTGCGTCCATTGGTTATGCTAACAGTCTGTTCGATGCTTCTCTGCCTCTGTATTTTTTGTTCATCAGTTTATAATGTTCTTTATTATCCATAAATTAGTGAGATAATGTGGTATTATTTTTCTTTTATTGACTGGCTTATTTCACTTAACATAATGCTCTCCAGTTCCATCCATGCTGTTGCAAATGCTAAGAATTCCTTCTTTTGTATAGCAGCGTAGTATTCCATTGTGTTGATGTTCCACAGTTTTCTAATCCATTCATCTGCTGATGGGCATTTAATCTGTTTCCAAATCTTAGCAATGGTGAATTGTGCTCCTGTGAACATTGGAGTGCATATATCCTTTCTGATTGATGTTTCTGTTTTCTAGGGATATATTCCTAGAAGTGGTATTAATGGGTCAAATGGCAGTTTCATTTTTAATTTTTTAAGGAAATAACATACTGTTTTCCACAGTGGTTGCACCAGTTTGCATTCCCACAGCAGTGAAAGAGGGTTCCTTTTTCTCTGCATCCTCTCCAGCACTTGTCATTTGTTGATTTGTTCATTGTCATTCTGACAGGTGTCATGTACCTCATTGTTGTTTTGATTTGCATCTCTCTAATGATTAGTGACTTTGGGCATGTTTTCATATGTTTCTTGTTTTTTCTGAATGTCCTCTTTTGAAAAGTGTCTATTTGGGTCATTTGCCCATTTTTTGATTGGGTTGTTTATCTTTTGTTAAGTTGTATGAGTTCCCTGTAAATGTTGGAGATTAAACCCTTATTATAGATAACATTAGCAAATATATTCTCCCATGCAGTGGGCTTTCTTGTTTTGTTAATGGTTTCTTTTGCTGTGCAAAAGCTTTTTATTTTGATGTAGTTCCATTTGTTTATTTTCTCCTTAGTTTCTATTGCCTTAGGAGCTGTATCATTAAATATATTGTTACAACAAATGTCTGCTGTTTTGCTGCCTCTGGCTTCTTCTAAGATTTTTATGGTTTCCCGTCTTATAAGACCTTTATCCATTTTTGAGTTTACTTTTGAAGAGACTGTCTTGATTCCATTGTATATTCTTGCCTCCTTTATCAAATATTAGAGCATATTGGCTTGTGTCAGTTTCTGTGTTCTCTGTTCTGTTCCACTGGTATATATGTCTGTTCTTATGCCAGTATCAGGCAGTTTTGAGAACAGTGGCTTTGTAGTATAGCTTGATATCTGCTGTTATGATCCCTCTAACGTTGTTCTTCTCTCTTAAGATTACTACAGCTACTCAGGGTCTTTTTATTCCAGATGAAATTTTTGAGAATTTGTTCTAGGTTTTTGAAGTATGCCGTTGGTATTTAATCGGATTGCATTGAATTTATACATTGTTTTGGGTAGGATGGACATTTTAATGATGTTGATTCTACCAATTCATGAACATGGTATATTTTTCCATTTGTTCATGTCTTCCTTTATCTCTTTTTTCAGTGTTCTGAAATTTTCTTTCTGAAATTTGTTTATTTTTTTCATAGAGAACAAACTTATTCATGGGTTGTTTTGATAATTTGAAGGCAGTTTTTTGACTGCCTTCTTGTAGATCTGCTGGTAAAGTTTTTTTGTTTTTTTACCTCATTCAGTGAGGAAAAACTTGAGTTCTTTCCCGTTTTTGATATTGGTGATAACTTATAATTTCTTTTGTAGGAATCTTAAAATTACTTTGCCAGAATGATGAGGATTTGTTTGGTTAAAACTATATAATATAACACACAAATCCACTTACTTGACACATGACAATACAGTATAGCCCTGTGGCCCACAGATTATTGCCAACCCTCTCTGGTTAGCTTTCTTCCACTTTTGCCTTTTGGGACAGGTGACAGACTCACAGATTAACAAATTAGAGTTTAACAATAGGGTTCTTTGAAAGTGGAGGAGCTCAAAGAAGAGAAGTCCTTGGAGCTTTAGTAGTTGGAAAAGGAAATGGAACTTGGTTTAGGCCTTTTAAGGATCAAAATGAGACAGAAAGAGAGAAGTGTTCCTATTCAGAGGAATTACAGGGGTACTAAAATGGGTGGCCCTATCCACTGTCTTTTTGCTACTTGAGGGAAAGAGAATGAGGAACAGAAGTTGGTCTGGCGATTACTTCTGAGGCAGAGAAGGACACAGGAGGCATCTAAGGTCCTGACAAAGGTTTCTTTACCTGGATAGAGAGATACCCAGGGGTTAATTTTATTATTGCTTACACTGCACATCATATATGCTAAAACCTACTGATATGTTGTAAATATTACATATATGTTAATTTAAAATTTTATAAATATGCATATATATTTGAAGCAAAGACTTAAAAATGTTTTAAAAACTGTTTTTAAGAATAAAAGTTTCTGGCCTGGCCAGTGCTGATCAGTGGTTGAGTATCAGTCTATGAACCAGTAGTTCATGGTTTGATTCCAGGTCAGGTCACATGCTCCGGTTGCAGGCTTTATCCTAGGGGGTGTGCAGAAGGCAGCCAATCAATGGTTTTCTCTCATCATTGATGTTTCTATCCCTCTCCCTTCCTCTCGCTGAAATTAATAAAAACATATTTAAAAATAAGAGTAAACGTTTCTGGCTTTTTGAAATCTTTTTTTTTTTTTTTTTTTTTTTTTTTTAAATACTGATTTCAAAGAAGAAGGGAGAGGGGAGGAGAGAAACTTTTCAATGATGAGATATAATTATTGATTGGCTGCTTGCTGCATGTCCCACACTGGGGATCGAGCTTACAACCTGGGCATGTGTCCTTGACCAAAATCCAACCTGGGACCCTTTAGTCTGCAGGCCGAAGCTCTATCCATTGAGCCAAACAAGCTACGGCTTGAAATATTTTTTTATTTTTTTTTTTTATTTTTTTACAGAGAAGAAGGCAAGAGGGATAGAGTTAGAAACATCCATTAGAGAGAAACATCAATCAGCTGCCTCCTGAACACTTTCCACTGAGCCAAACCGGCAGGACAGGGCTTGAAATACTAAGACATGTATCAATAGTTATAAATTTTGTCACAAGGTGTCACTAGACTGCCAAATTCCTGAATAGCTACTTTTAGTTTTGTGAAGAGAGTAGTTTTTTGTAATGGAATTATGTAGGTAGCTGTCAGTATGTCATTTCTACTGAAGTAATTGTTGGGCAGAGGACATAATCTTTGAAGAACTTTCCTCTATATGCTTCTCTCAAGTTTGTTTACAAAAAGGTAAATAAATTCTTTAGGGACTGATGAATAATAATATGGATCATAGTAACATCATTTAATCTAGAATTTTTAGTACTATTTCTTTATTAGGCATTTATTACAAATATTTAGAAGTTATTTAATATCCTGTTTAAATTGAAGCAGCTAGCCGGAACCGGTTTTGGCTCAGTGGATAGAGTGTTGGCCTGCGGACTGAAAGGTCCCAGGTTCGATTCCGATCCAGGGCATGACCTTGGTTGTGGGCACATCCCCGGCATGGGGTATGCAAGAGGCAGCTGATCGATGTCTCTCTCATTGATGTTTCTAACTCTCTAGCCTTCTCTCTTTAAAAAATCAATAAAATATATTATAAATAAATAAATAAATAAGTTGTAGCAGCTAAATTTTCAGTAGTTAGTATAGATTCCTTATTGTATCTTCCTTTTACTCATACAGCTACCCTTCTCCCACCCCATTTATACTGTTTTCTTAAACTATGCTAATCTCAGGGGTAACTTTATTCTTTGGATTTAGCTTACTTTATTTGGTTCTTTTATTTATTTTTTATTTTTTATATATTTTATTGACTTCTTTACAGCGAGGAAGAGAGAGGGACAGAGTTAGAAACATCGATGAGAGAGAATCATTGATCAGTTGCCTCTTGCACACCCCCCACTGGGGATGTGCCTGCAACCAAGGTACATGCCCTTGACTGGAATCGAACCTGGGACTTTTCAGTCTGCAGGCCAATGCTCTATCCACTGAGCCAAACCAGTTTCGGCTATTTGGTTTTTTTAAAGTAAAAAGCAGAATTGTCTGAATACCAAGATACTTTGACCATTCAGTTAAGCACCCCCATTTGCATGTTGCACTGTTCCAGCCTTATGCTTATGAGATTTATTTGTTCTTTCACATAACTGAGGAGATCTGAATAACAATTTTGTTGAAGTGAATATACAAAGTTTGCCCTTTTCCAGGGACTTGAAGATAATTTCTAAATACCTTTTTTAAAAAATACATATTTTTATTGATTTCAGAGAGGAAGGGAAAAGAGAGAGAAAAACATCAATGATGAAGAGAATCATTGTTGGCTGCCTCCTGTGTGCCCCCCACTAGGGATCGGGCCCACAACCCCCGGGCATGTGCCCTTGACTGGAATCAAACCCGGACCCTTCAGTTCACAGGTCAGTGCTCTATCTACCAAGCCAAACCAGCCTGGGCAAAATACCTTTTTATTACTTCCTCTGCAGTAGGAATAATTGCCCATAAGAAGGTCCATTCATAAATGGAGCACTTTATTTGATGGTGAGTCTGTGTTTAGACTCTTCTCATTTTTAGTAGCAACACTGACTTCTCAGCATATTTTGGAATTGAGAAATTTCTTACAGCAACTTTGTAAGCATTACTTGTTCCATTGGTTTCAATAGATAAGATTTAATTATAGATAAGTTGTAGATAAACCTTAGTATAACTTTAATACAATAGACAGCCATAAACTGCTAATTCCATTTCTTTCCCATGAAAAAGAAAAAAGTCATTGTATAGCAATATTGGGATTTTTATTGCTTTTTAGGTCTGTAAAGAGAAATTTAACTTAGGGTTTCTCAGAATAATCTTGCACACATATCACCTGTGCCTTTGTTTGGGAATAAATGGCCACGATATTCTCTAAGACATAGCTAGGAGATGACCAAGGTGAAATCATATCCACCAGTCTAGCTCCATAGTTTGTTATAAGTTAGCATTCCAATTATTATTAAATTATATTTTTCTTTTTTACACTTAGGTTATAAAGTCTGATAGGACCCCTAAATATATTTTAGCTCTTTTTTGAAGTTACCAAGGAAATTGAATGCAATGGTTGATTGTCTTTTGTGGAAGCTAATTTGCTAGATTTTAAATTACATAGATATTTATATAGTAATTTCATTATTATTTTTTAATCCTCTCCTGATAATTTTTCCCCATTTTTCCCCCCTGTTAATCCTCACCTGAGGATATTTTTCTCATTAATTTTTAGAGAGAGTGGAGGGAAGGGAGATACACACACAAATGTGTGAGAGAGAAATTGATCCATTGCTTCCCATATGTGTCCTGAAGGGCTGGGATTGAACCTGCAACCCACATACGTTCCCTTGACGGGAAATCCAACCCATGATCTTTTGGTACTGAGGCCAACACTAACTGGTGAGCAACAGAGGCCAGAGCTGAATTGTAAATATGCTGCAGTGAACATAGAGCTGCTTATATCCTTTTGGATTAGTGTTTTGGAGTTCTTTGGGCACATATCCAGAAGAGAGGTGGTTGAGTTACATTGTAGTTCTATTTTTAATTTATTGAGGAACCTCTGTAATGTTTTTTATAGTGGCTACACTAATTTACAATTCCACCAACAATGCACGGGGTTCCCTTATCTCTGCATCCTTGCTAACACTGTTGATTTATTGATGGAAACCATACTCACAGGTGTGTGGTGATATCTCATTGTGGTTTTGATTTGCATTTTCCTGGTTAGTGATGTGGAGCATCTTTTCATATGTCTATTGGCCATCTGTATGTCCTCTCTGGAGAAATATAAAAGCCCATTTTTTAGTTTTTTGTTTGTTTTTTTGGGGGGGGTTCTTATATATTTTGGGTTTTAACCCTTATTAAATGTATCATTGGTGAATGTCTTCTTCCATTCAGGAGGTTGTTTTCAATTTGATAATTTCTTTCACTATGCCAAAACTTTTTAGTTTGATGTAGTTCCCTTTGTTTGTTTTTTCTTTTATTTCCTGGGAAGACATTTCCAAATAAATGTTACTGAGAGTGATGTCAGGACTTACTGCCTATATTTTCTATATATGGTCTAGTTTCACTGATTGTGCCCAGTTTGTGGCTGTTGTCTGGTGTAGCTATGAAATTATCTGCAGTTGGTTGCTGCTTGTGCTGGGCTTAGAACTGCTTGGGAGTAGCTATTCTGCAAACCAAGGCTGCATATTGTGTGGGGTTTATGGCTGCTTGTTGAGGCTGTTTCAAGCCCAGACTAGCCAATGTGTATCCCAAGGCTAGGGCTACTTGAAGGTAGTTACAATACAAATTCAAACCTATTACTACTTATACCAGACTTGAGGTAGCTTAGCTAGAGGTACAGTGCACACCATGGACAGCCACTGCTTGTTTGGGGTTTGTGGACATGTAGGCTATTGGATGGTGTGGAGTGCCAGGGAATTATTAGGGCAGGACAGTGATATTGGCCAGGTTAATGGAGAGCTCTCATTTGGTGTCCACATATTTCTGAACTGGCTGGCTGGATTGGGAGAGGGCTCAACAAAGGACCAATGGTATCTGCCAGCACTTCTGTCCCTGCGAGAGAGCTGTCCCAAACCCTGCTCTTCCAGCACTTTCCCTGAAGCTAGTAGTCAGTTTAGTTTTTCCCTGTATATCCTTGGTACTTTTCTAGCTGCTGCTCCTACACTGGAGCCATGTGAGTTAGTTTGTGAGCTAGTGTGACTGTGTGCAGCCTCTCAAGAGGAGTGCCTGGGACTCTAGCAGCCCTTATTCTCACTTGGATGCTGTCCCTGTTGGTTTTCACAGCCAGATGTTAGGGGACTCCTCTTGCCAGCACTGGTGTCTGGGAGTGGGGAGCCCGTGGTGGGGCCTGGGCCCTTACTTCTAGGTGAGTCCTCCACAGCTTCGGTGTTCCTCTGATTCTTAATTGCCACCTCATGGGTGTGGAACCAGCTCCTTCCATGTCTCTGCCTCTCCTATCAGTCCCTTTGTGGCTTCTTCTTTATCTCCTTAGTTATAGCATTTATGTTCAGCTAGTCTTAAGGTGGTTCTCAATGATGTTTGTTTCATAATTTAGTTGTAATTTAAGGTAGTAATGGGAGGAAGTAAGCACAGCATTTACCTACTCTTCTATCTTGACTGGAATCCAATACCTATCATTTCTAACTTCTGAAATATTTTGTTTAGGTGAAACATGGAATCCATTAAAATTGCATTATCAATTAAGGAATGTACGGGAACGATTAGCTAAAAACCTGGTAGAAAAGGGCGTATTGACAACAGAGAAACAGAACTTCCTACTTTTTGACATGACCACACATCCCCTCACCAACAACAACATTAAGCAGCGCCTCATTAAGAAGGTACAGGAATCTGTTCTTGACAAGTGGGTGAATGACCCTCACCGCATGGACAAGCGCCTGCTGGCCCTCATTTACCTTGCCCACGCCTCGGATGTGCTGGAGAATGCCTTCGCTCCCCTGCTGGATGAGCAGTATGATTTAGCTACCAAGAGAGTGCGGCAGCTCCTCGACTTGGATCCTGAGGTGGAATGCGTGAAGACCAACGCCAATGAGGTCCTGTGGGCGGTGGTGGCGGCCTTCACCAAGTAACTGCCCAGGGGGAAGCCTTCTCTTCCCTCTCAAGTAAACCAGTCGTTTTTCTTCTATTGACTTCTGGTTTTCTGCAATTTATACTTTCCCACACTATAATTGGCTTTTGTTTTATGAAATGGTAGGTGGCTTTTTTTCTTCTTCTTTTTTTAAATATGTATGCAGGATTCTACTGGTACGAGAGGCCTTCCTCTTTCTGTTTTAAAAAAAAGTTTTACTGCCATATTGGCATTCCATTCTTTCTGTTGCCATTCTCACAGTTAACCTGTTTTGGATTTCTGGTATACTTTGACTTTGAAAGTAACCTCAGTCTCCTCACATGCAGACCTTCGGATTACCTCAGTTTGAGTTTTTCCCTATGTGCATGTACATCTCCCATTCTGCCTACAATTCAGACAAATCACAAAAAGGCCTTTATCTCACCAAAGGTAAATATCTGTGTCTATTAGGACGTTTTATACTAGACCTCAGTTGAGATGTATACTTATAAAGTTATTTTTAAATTGAAACAACACAGTAAATAATATAAAATGCCCCTTTGATTTTGTGTCCCATAAAAATCTATTATACCATTTGTTATAATTTTAACTATTAAATCGTAATGGTCCAACTGTTTCACAAAGCCAGTTTGGGATGAACTGCATTCCAGTTATGCTGTATATAGTTTGAATTACATATATAAATTGTCCCTTCTTCTGGCCTCACCTGCCTCCATCTTAGTATTTTGCAAGATTTAATTCGTTGTACACCTGGTGCCCTCACTTGTTTCAGTTACTATTATTTGATGACGAAATAGACCTTTCATCATTGAAGGAGAGAGAAAAGATGTGTGTCTGGTCCTAAGATTTTTTGAGCTATGCTATTCATGGCACTCATCAGCTGTGCATCTCCTTTTTGCAAATATTTTTGTCTTACTGTTTTTATCATTTCTATATGGAAGTGGCTTGTGTCCAGTACTAATCTTGAGTACAGTTTTTTTGTTTTTTGACCACAAGTAAATTAATGTTTGCTCTTAAATGCCATTTATCTACTCACAATTTCTCACACACAAAAAAAATCAAATGTCATTTATAGCAGATGTTGCATGTAAATTGTTGTCCAGTAATGACTACAGTTCAGATGATTAAGAATTTTATAACAGAAAGCTCTGCTATGTTTTAATTTTTATGTACAATTATGACAGTTAGCACATTATAAAAAATATAAACCTTTGCTTTTTACTATTTCTTTATCACTGTTTATCGATAATATCACTATTGGTTTCATAATGTAAATACTATATATTGAACAAATTAAATGTCAAAATTTTTTATTACCATAGTTCATGTTAATAGTGAGGCTTTCAGGTGTATAGAGTTTTTCTGGTTAACATTCAATGCAAAACTACTAGATGGATCCCCTATTATGTATACTGTCTTTTTATCTGATGAAATAAATAAAACTATGAACTTGAAAGTGCCTGAATCAGAGCAAGCATGTCATTTGTACTTTTGTATTTTACCTTTGTTTACTTTCTAAGGAAGTTTTACTGAGCCTTAGTATAGTGTGGTAGTATTTTATTTTATTTTTAAAATGTATATCATTGCTTTTTTACAGAGAGGAAGGGAGAGAGAGAATCAGAAACACTGATGAGAGAGAAACATCCATCAGCAGCCTCTTGCGCACACACACACACACACACACACACACACACGCACCCCAGGGGATGTGCCCGCAACCAAGGTACATGCCCTTGACCGGAATCAAACCTGGTATTCGATTAGGGCAGTATGTGGTAATATTTTAATGCAGTGGTTGGTGAGCCATTTTTTTGCCCTCTAATTCTCACCTGAGGATATGTTTTTATTCATTTTAGAGAGAGGGAGGGAGAAATAGGAAGGGGGGGGGGATAGAGAGAGAGAGAGAGAGAGAGAGAAAGAGAAAGAGAAGGAAGGAAGGAAGGAGAGAGAGAGAGAGAGAGAGAGAGAGGGAGAGAGAGAAGGAAGGAAGGGGGAGAGAGAGAGAGAGAGAGAGAGAGAGAGAGAGAAGGAGGGAGGGAGGGAGGGAGGGAGGGAGGGAGGGAGGAAGGAAGGAAGGAAGGAAGGAAGGAAGGAAGGAAGGAAGGAAGGAAGGAACATCAATTAGTTGCCTCCTCCTATACATCCCAACTGGGGATTGTACCAACAACCTAGGTGTGCTCTGACCAGGAATCAAACCTGTAGCTTTTTTGATGTAGAAAATAACATTCCAACCAACTGAACCACCCAGCTGGAGTAGTAGGTGTTTTATTCCAAGGTCAGATAGTAAATATTTTAGGCTTTAGGCTACATATGGTGGCTATTGCAACTACCCAATTCTGCTGAGTGAAGGTTGCCATAGATAATGTAAATAAATGGGCCGGGCTGTGTTCTAATAAATTCTTAGTTACAGAAACTGGCAGCTGGCCATGGGCAGTAGTTTCCAGTCCTTATTTTAAGAGATGAGAAAAGACAGATTTTCTGTCCATTAAAATAAACTCCATCTCAGGCAAGGGAAAGGCCTGCCTGAACTTCTGCCAATGTGTCCTCCCAGCAGAGTACATACCAGCTCTACCTGTGTGTGGCCCCAACTTCAGCACCTGTTTCTGTATTCAGAGAGAAAACATAGTACTACCTGGAGGGCAAGCTTATATCTACAACTCCTTTCTCCTGTAAAATGCTGCTGCTCACAGTCCTCTGTACAGCACGAATGGCGTGGCTCCATGGGAATAAATTACTCAGTGTGGTAGAAGCAGTACTTATGCCACTTTTTAAAAAGCCTTCAGATCCAAAAATCATTAAAATGAATTTTAATAGAAAACGTGTAGAAAGGTCTAATGTGCAAAGAATTAGTTGCTGTGTTTTGTTTTAATTTCATATATTGTTGAATTGAGATGTATTCCTTAAAATAATCAGATCTGGAAAAATCTTACCAAAGGGAGAAAGGAAACTTACTGAATACACATTTTGTGCCTACTAAATATTTTATATATCGTTTTGACCTCCCCAAACCCTAAGAACTACCTTCATTTATTGAAGAACAGGCCTAGAGAGGATGATATTCCCAATCTTACACGATCTGGTAAGTATTTTAGCTTTAAGTCCTCAAATGATTGAATGATAGTAATAGCATTCCACTATAGTTTATCCTTTCTTATTTGGGCACTAGGAGAGGGCTTTTTTTTTCTTTTTCTTTTTTAAAAAATATATATTTTATTGATTTTTTTACAGAGAGGAAGAGAGAGTGATAGAGAGTTAGAAACATTGATGAGAATCATCAGCTGTCTCTTGCACACCCCCTACTGGGGATGTGCCCACAACCAAAGTACATGCCCTTGACCAGAATCGAACCTGGGACCTTTCAGTCCGCAGGCTGACAAACCGGTTTCGGCGAGGGCTTCTTTTTTTCTAACAGACAAAAAACAATAGCATGCATGCAAAAAGTTCTCACACTTATGCAAACTACAATGATAAAGGGACATCTCTGCTTTATTACTATATCTTGGTATAACACACTATTTTGGGGGGGGATGAAAAAGTTGAATAATCCTATATGTTCTTAAGAGAAAAAAAGCATTGCCAGGTGTCAAATGGCCAAGAAAGTCCTTGGATTGCCTGAAGCAGGATTGCCCAGTGGTCTCTCAACACATTCCATCACTCAGTTCTTCCCATTGTTTGTGAATAGATGGGTATAATATTCTTTTCCAGTATAACAAACCTTTGAATTTGGTCATACCCAAAGGAAAGAGAGAGGCTGATGTCTTGATGGTTGGGCCAATAAGTAATGACATCCCTGCATGACGACTATTGCCCCAGGAGCATGGAAACCACCAGTCACAAGTCGGTGAGGTATTTATTTTATGAAATTCAATGTAACTCTCCATCTTGTATGCAGTTATTATATATTGTCAGATAACGTTCCATTTCACTTTCTTTCAGGTCAAGATGACTGACAGTCTAAGGTAAATTCCAATTCATCACAGCCCATCAGGTTCCAGAATAATATACCTGGCTCTTGTAAGTTCTGCACAAATGTCATATATTCTTTAATAGTACCAGTAAGGTAGTATTAATATTCATAAACTTGCAGGCTATCCTTTGAAGGGGTGTGGATGGTAACATGGTTAAATGTTGATATGTATACTTTCTCAGCCCAATACTAGAATTACATGGGTGTTTACTTCTGATAGACTATTGTTGTGCAATTTTTCCAGTAGCATCATCATATACTGTTGTGCAATTTATTTTTCTTATATTGTGGAGAGCTTTCAGAATAAACACACATCATTCTTTTTAATCATTTTTGGCTTCATTTTATAACTTAGATAAATCTCCATTAATGGACATTTGGATTAATCTCATGTTTTTTCATTATTGCCAACAGTATTTTAATGTACATATGTCTTTATATTTGTCTGACTTCTGTAGGAGGAATTAATAGACATGAGTTTACTTGAACGGCATGTCTGAAAAATATAAAAGGTAAAGCAAAATTGATTTATAAGATTGATGTTAACATACACGTGCACCAGTAATATGAATGCTGATTTCCCTACATCCTGGCCAAGTTAATGGATAATTGTCAACTTGTTTTAGTTATTGGGGTGTTGGTTATTTACTGTCTTTATTTATAAAACTTTTAAAGATAGTTTGTATTTTTCTCTCTGACTTAACCTGTTTGTGTTCTTTATCCATTGTTCTAATGGGCATCTTTTTAAGTATTGATTCATCAGGACTTTTACTATATTATGGCTATTAACCCTGTGGTACTGTTTGTTTCTCCAGCCTTTGGAATTGGTGTTTAAGTTTTTTTTTCGTTTTTTTTTTAACATTCAGTAAAGTGTAAGGTGCACTGTTCAGCATGGAATCTGTGGAGACCTTAATTATCCTGCTAATGACATCTGCTTAGTATTCGGGTTTAGGATATGTATATACTATAAAGTTTTGGGGAGGTATGATTAAATACAACAACAAGTATAAAAATCACATAAACAGCTGTAACCGGTTTGGCTCAGTGGATAGAGCGTTGGTCTGTGGACTGAAAGGTCCCAGGTTTGATTCTGGTCAAGGACATGTACATTGGTTGCGGGCACATCCCCGATGGGGGTTGTGCATGAGGTAAGCTGGTCGATGTATCTTTCTTATTGATGTTTCTAGCTCTCTATCCCTTTCCCTTCCTCTCTGTGAAAAATCAATAAACTATATTTTTTTAAAAATCACATAAACATGTATTATATAACTTATGAATACATGTGCATATAAGCATTCATAGTTTTTATGATTAAAATACAATGGAAGATCATATAAACAAATTGTAGGCTAATGAATTATTTTAAGGCAAATATGTTTTCAGCTATCACTCAGCTCAGAAGCTAGAACTTGTCAACTTATCCAGAAATTGCTCAAGACTTCCTTCCAGTTATAATCTGGTCCCAGCCAGTGTGCATCTCTAATAATTTTATTCTGTTTAGTTTCGTTTTTCACTTGGTGATTTTGAATTTATCCTAATTTATAGGTCCCACCCCTCACCTTTGTCCCCTTACTCCTCCCCTCCCACATCATCTTGTTTTTTTCCCTTATAAAGTATTCATTGATGAAATTGAATCACTGTCCTGAGAGTTTCCCAAAGTCTGGATTTTCCTGATTGCATCTACAAGTAATCTAATGTATCTCTCTGACTTTTCTACTTCCCAAGAATTGATAATTAGATCTAGAGGCTTTGTCAGATTCAGGTTTGTTTGTTAGGCAACATAGTTTCATCGGTGATGTGTGTTTTATCAGGAAATGTATAATATTTCTACTTTTATGATGTTAGCAGACTTTCTGTCCAGTCCTTACTAGGTCCTGTGTTTACTGGGGTTGCTAACTGGTGATGGTTTAATTCTTATCATTTCTTCATGAGCTGAAGTTTTTCTATAAAGAGAAACTTCACCTTACCTTTATTACCTTTTAGTAGTTTGTAGAGGAAAGGTAGGATACATTCTACATTTTATTTACCAATTTTCAAAATCAAGTTGATTCCTCAGTGGTTTCCAAAGGTTACTGATTTGGTTTTTTAAGTATTATGACTTATTGAAATAAACATTGTGGGGTTTTTTTTCCATCAGTTTTCTTTATGAGAACCAGGATTCTCTATATGGAAAAATGAAGATACAGCTTTAAGATAGAAGATAGAAAAATCTTGTAGTTCTAAATTTGAATAGAAAGTATCAATGTAGCCTTATCTTGTCTTGCTCAGTAGGTAGAGCATCAGCCTGTGGACTGAGTGGTGCCAGTTTGATTCCAGTCAAGGGTACATGCCCAGGTTACAAGCTTGATCTCTAATAGGGGATGTGCTGGAGGCAGCCAATCAATGATTATCTCATCATTGATAATTTCTGTCTCCCTCTCCCTTCCTCTCTAAATCAATAAAAAAAAATTTAAAAAGAAAAGAAAGTATCAATGTAAACTTAAGAGGTATTCCCCCACCCCCTTTTAATATAATTTTATTTCAAAGAGGAAGAGAGAGAAACATCAATGATGAGAATCATCAATTGGCTGCCTCCTGCAAGCCCCCTGGGCATCAAGCCTGCAACCTGGGCATGTGCCCTGATTGGGAATTAAACTGTGACCTCCTGGTCAGTGCTCATCCACTAAGCCACACCAATCAGGCATCCATTGTGTTTTTTTTAGAGAGCATGGAAGGGAGGAGGAGAGACCGAGAGAGAAAACCATTGATGTGAGAGAGACATATTGATTGGTTGCCTCCCACATGTGCCCCTACTAGGGTCAGCAGTTAAGCATGCAACCAAGGTATGTGCCCTTAACCCGAATCGAACCTGGGACCCTTCAGTTCAAAGGCCAAGTTCAGCACTCAGCCAAACTGGCTAGGGCTCCTCACCTTTTAATTGTGGTACAATATACATAAAACTTACCATTTCAACCATTTTTTAGTGTATAATTCAGTGCTGCCACTTTTTGTAATTATGTTGTATTGCATTATAAGAACACTTTTTACAACAGAGTTTCTCCCTTTAACTTACCTTAATCTTAACTTTTTAAATAAACACATACTCAATGCTCACCGTCATTTCTATATCAGTGTGGTACGCGTACCCCCAGGGGTACGGGAAGAGTTTGGTGTGTGGGGGGTACGTGTTGCACTGGAGTTTGGTGGGGATATGCACTGCACCGTGCTTAGCTGCGCCTAATTCTACGTTCTCAGCGTTATGAAAATTATAGAAGGGGTACACATATGTCAGAAGTTTGGGAAACACTCCAGTCATTTTGGTTGTCTTGCTCTGCAAGTGTCGTTCTCCCCCCCCCTTCCCCCCCCCCACGTCCCGCATGGTTCAGGGTTCAGGTTCTAAAGGAGGCTGCACACAAATGAAAGAGACCAGACAAGAAAATATAAACTTGGGAATATTGGGGGCCAAGAGGAAGGACACCGCTTTGCTCTGGCCTTGTGATCCCTTTTATTCAGATTTGGGATCCACCTATAGCCCTTAGGCAATTTCCACTAACAGCTGGATGGTAGGCCATCAGCTAGGATTGACAGAAGACTTAAGGTGGAAGTTTCTTCAGCTCCCTGTGTCTCAAGTAGACAGTGGGTGCCTGGCTCTGACCCTTGCCAGAGCCTCAAGGTTGACCAGCCTTCTGGACTCCTGAAGGCAATGGGCAACTTCCAACTTTGCTCATTTGTTTGTTTCTTCAGAAAGGGCTTGTGAGCAAACACTCCATGCGTTTCTGTATGATGACGACAGTGTATCTGCAGCCTTTATTTGAAAGTCAGTTTGTCTGGATAAAATTCTTGGGTCACAGTCTTTTTCTTAAAGTATCATATTTTCTTTTTGGCATAAGGCATACTGTCAACAATCTGGTTCAGAAATGATTTTCTTCTCCCCATAAATGCCTATTCTTTTTGCTTGAAGCCCACGGGATTTCTTCCCCAATTTCCCCCCAGTGCTACTACAGTGTGTCTGGTCTGGGTTGTCCTGGAATAGCACGGTGTTCTTTCAGTATGTAGTGTCCATGTCAAGTCTTTTTATCCTCAATTTCAGGAAAATTGAAGCTTTCAGTGTTTGTTCTGTTCCCTTGATTAGGTGTTCTTCTTTGGGGACTGCTATTGTATATCTTCGTTATTTGTCAGTTTTGCTTGGTTTCTTTTATCACTGATCTTTAAACATTTCACCCTTTTGATTTTAAGAAATTGTTGTGGGGTCGAATCCTGGGTTCGAAATAAGACCACTGGAGGCTGATGATTAATTAAAAACAGGCAAAGATGTATTGAAATATCTGGCCAGGACAGACGCGAGAGCACCACAGGCAGCTGGTCTCCACACAACTGCACCGTTTCAGGGGTAGGCAGCCCCTTTTAAAGGTTCAAACCACAGGAATTTTCCTTTGTTCTAAATTCTAAATCCTAAAGACTACATTCTAAAGACGGGTCAGCCTGCAGGGTAGTTGCTAGTCACATCCTGTTGGACATTGGAATGTGGCCCTGTCTTGCGATAGCTAATAACACAGAAGCAGAGCTCAGAGGTTATCTACAGTTTCTATCTCTGAAGGTTACTGAGTTAGTGGGAATTAATCTGTGGTCCTGGTCCTAGGCAAGGGAAAATTGCCTTAGCCTCCAAGTCTCCGCCTGAAAGCTAAGGTAAATAGTCTCTCCCCTCCACCCCCATGTTTAATCAGGTGCAAGAGCCAAACTAGAAGGGTTAAAATTCAAACTGCAGTTTTTATCAAAGTATGGTTGCCACTATAATATATTTCAGAAATTATTGTTAGTCACTGTGAATAATCTTTTTAATTTAATCTTTTCTAAGTTCTTCCCTTGAATTTTAATGCCCAATTTTAAGACATTTTCTAATTTTTGTTAATATTATTCATATTTTTCGGTCATTTTCTTGATGTATTTTAATTCATGTTGAACTATTGTTATAGTTATCATTTGTCTCCTAGCATGTCTCTGATGTGTTTTGTTGTCATAGGGGTGTATTTGCTCCTTATTCTTTTTTTCTTTGTGTGGGATTTGACCTAGATTATCTTCTGTTGCCCATTTGTACATGGAATTACCTTTCCTGTTCTGTTAGAAAGGACAAGTGGGTCAGGGTAGTTTTTCTAACTGTACTTATTCTCTGACCTCTCTCTTCTGGTCTAGTGTAAAAAAATATAGCAGTTTACTTTCTGAGATCTGACTCTGACCCCCTTATCTGGGCCTTGTTCATCTGGACCTCTGTTCTTGTCCTGCTCAATTTGGATTCTGTTCCTATAGTTTCTCCTTAGTCTGAGGAACTGGCAGGTTGATTTTGAGTGTGCATAACATGCATCAGTCCTCTCTACCTTCATCAGGGACCTCACACACTTGCTCATATTTTTTCACTAGTTGAAAAATTCCAGTTTCAGCTGCTGCCCAGTTGCTCCTCAGAATTCCTGTTGATTATGGGATGGGGAGTTGGGGTGTCTCAGGGCTCTAAGATGCCCTGTTGCTTCCTTCTACTTGGCCTTGCACAGATCTGATATGAAATTTGTCTTTTTGGTAGTTTGTTCCCACCCACTTTTACATTTTGGTGACCTTGGGGTTACTTTCACAATGAGTTCTGTTACAGATGTTTACCGAAGTTTTCCAATACTAGTTGCTCTCTGTATTTGTGTGGTGTTAGTAGGGAATGGGTGGGATGGAGATTAAAAAGCTAGGTCATTGTACTGCTATCTTGCCTAAATCTGCTGGAATAGTGCCTAGAAGTTTGTTTAAAAAATGAGTCTGTGGCTTTATAGCTTCTTAATTGATCATACTCACTTTATGATTAAAGCATTGAATTTGGCTGTTTAGATTTGTTTTCCTTTCTTGCTTTTAAAACTGACTACTCTGCAATTTTATTTGGTTGTCAGGGATATATTTGGTTGTAATGATCCAGCTTTCACACCCACCTACCCCCAAATAGTTAATTTCTCCAAAACAAGCTATTGAATAATCTTACGTTTTCTGCCATCAATTTAGAATGTTACCTTTGAATTTTCTTTTAATTTAGAAATACTATATATACATGTATTTGGCTCTTTTTCTGGTGGTTTGCATGGAAGAAGAGCACTATTTTAATTATAGTAGTTTCTGATAATGTTGTAATAGTGCTATCTCCCTCCTACAATGCTTTCAAAATTATTCTGGCTATTTTACATGTTTATCCTACCAAATGGAACTTAGAATAATTTTGTCAGGTTAAAAAATTCTTCTGAGGTATGGTTGGACTTACATTATATTTATAGACTATTCTGGGGAGAATTGAAATCTTTATACTAGTAGTATTGAGTTATTCTATTCACGAATAAGCTGTATCTCCCATTTGTTCGAGTTTAAAACCTTTTTTAATGTCTCTTAATAGAATGTTTGTGTTTAGGTTTGCCAGTCCTGGCCAACTAAGGTTAAATATATTTTTCCATATGTTCTGTTGGTTATTTAGGTAAGCTCTTGTTTTGGTGAATACTTTTTGATAGCCACCTTACTAAATTATAATATTTTAATCATTTTTACATTGATGTGTTTGACTTTACATGTACAAATTGATACATTTGTTTCTTTCCACTATTTATAGCTTTTTTAAAAATGTAGCATTGTTGTTCAACTTAGTGAACATCTTTTCTGAGTATATTCCTGACTTAAACGGGTATAATAATGGGTCAGGGTTTTGAGAAAAAGAACTTGGTAATTGTGAAGAATGAGAGAAAAAACTGACAAGGAAACTTCTGCCAGTAGCAATAAGAGTCCAGTTGAGGTTGGAAATCTTGAGTTTATAGCAGCATTATTTTGAGTGATTGTGGTATTTTCTCCAGGAAATGGTATATAAGAACCAAGAAGTGGGATTTTGTTGGGGCAAGGGAGCTGAGCCTGTGGGCTGGATGGGGATTGTTGTGCTCACCATGGGGTGTAGTCTGAATAGATCTGAGAATGAAGACCAGGCTCTGATGGGAAGAAAAAGTGACAGGGCTTGTTGAAATTGAAGACAAGAGGCAGTAGGGGGAAGAAAGGTAGTGCAATCTGGAAGGTCAAGAGGTGAAAGTGTGGATATTTGATTTAAAATTTCAGAGGTAGAACAGTTTGGATTGTGTGAGATTCTGAGTGTGGTTGTAGGAAAGAGTGGTTGACTTGAGTTCTGTTGCCTTTGTACCTTTCACCCATTTGGGTAAAAATAAACATTTACTACCTTGGTAAGTTATTCTGTAGTTGCAGAACTAGAAAAACAAGTAATAAGCAGAGTGTTTATTTTTTTTAAATTACTTAAAAAAGTTGTTTACAGAGATGTGGGTTTACATAACTTGGCAACATTTAAAAATGTACAGGCTATTTCATATTATTGCACTTAATTTTTAATAATATAAGGCATTTTATTTTACATAAATAATTATATCAAACAACAGGCATGGTGCCAGTTAAGTCAACCATAAAGTCAAATGAGATGTGTCTGGTAGAACATAAGTGAAACTCAACCTTCATGGTCCTTGCAACTACGATTTACATGTTACATACTTAGCCTTACAGCCTATTGTGAATGACCAGTTAAAAAACCAAAACAAACAATGAAAGTCTTAGTAGGATAATACCATTAGTGTTCACTTCAGGAAGTATGGGAGTTTATTAGACTAATTAGAAATACTAGTCATGCCTGAACACTGAAGATAAATATCTATCTTAGGGTCAAAAACAGTTTTGCTTCCTCCCTTATTGTCCAACCGTTAGCCAGGGAACCATTCTGGCAACATCTAGTAGAAATGGCTGATGACTTTAACATATTTTAATGAGCCAGAGGTGTCTACCCTTGCACTCCTCAGATTTGAGTGAGGATCAGGGACTCTCAGGAGGAGACCATCCCATTGCTCTAGAAATTCCTGCCTGCTCACAGAAGACTGTTTCTAAAGAGGCACAGCTGGAAGAGTAGAGGCAAAAAACAGTTTTCAGTGTTGATTTCAAATAGTTGCATGTCAAGAAAACAGAAACCACAAAATTGACCCGAGAGACTTAAAAAACAATCTAGCATGCACCTTGTACTGACTTTCTATAGTATCTTACCTGGAATTGTAGTGAAAGTAGAAGCTAAATTAATCAGGTCTTTCTAGCTAATTCCTGTACTATGTTTTATTTTATAGAACCTTTTAAAATGTGAGAAATCTGGGCTCACACCAATCAGATATTTCACTTCCATCTGAGACCTCTTTGGGCAACTCCAGAGAGGTTTACTGGGATTTATCACTCAGGAAAATGATGCACAAAGTGACAGCTCAAGTACTTCCATGATCCCTGGGGTATAATGACCTGTGTTCTCTCTAAGCCATAAACTCAAGCTATAGTTTTTGAAAGAAGCTCAACATAAAACTTTAGTGTCATCATGTGCACAGATACACAGTGTCACCTGTATTCCCTGGACTCAGTCAGCTAGTGTGTGCCCCCCCGAGGATCTGAGTTGTAACTACATAGTACTGCTCCTTTACCTTCAAAGTGACTCACTTTCCTCCTTCATTTTGGTAAAGGAAGCTGATGAAGGTTTGAAGTATGAGGGGAGAAAAGCCAATTTTGTAGCAAGGAACAGCACCTACAAAATTCATGCTTCGAAAGGAGAGCAGCTGGGACAAGTTTCACAAGCAGCATGAGTTACAATGGTCTTCTGCAGGGAAACGGTTTTGGCAAAAGGAATAATTTGCAAAACAAAAACAGCAAAAGTTTCAGTCACTGCAGAGATATGTCATAAGATTCAATGCTTAGAAACAGTACATTTTGTAAGCTTGTTGGGAGGGAGGGAGGGAGGGGGAGAGACATAACAAACAGTCCTCTAAGATCCTCTTTTTTGGATGGTAAATATAATGCCTATGTTTATAAATCGAAGGATACTAAAAAGATAATTGGTTTCTAAAAATTTAACCCTTTGCACTCCGCTGTCCCTCTTAGGGTACATCGGAATTCTAGCATATCACTCGGATGTCCCCTCTCAGGGGGACATTGCAGTTTATTAGTGATTACGGGGAATTGAGTTAATTCAAAGCACGTGTCCGCCGCAAAGTAGCGTCGAGTAGCTGGTAGCCAATGTCCAGAATGGTTCGGAGTACAAAGGGTTAAATTACTGTTAGAGTAAATAAAATATAGAAATGGAAACCCAGTGACTGATATTTTTGCCTGCTTTTATGTTGACCAGTCTTGAATTCAAGCACTTAGTCAAGCTAGATACAAGGTGCTTTCCGAGCTGGAACTTTCTGCTCATTTTAAGCAACAAGTTCATGGCTATTTAGTACAGTTTATCGTTTCTGTAAAACAGCCTTATGATTGACACTTTTAGACCATGACCAACACTTCACTGTGATCAGTAATCCACTGAGTTGAACTCTGCAGCCATATATTGCACTTTACACTCACTAAAATATACCACTTTCTGTATTTCATTTTTTCATTTTTGGATAATTCCTGAGCTCAGCCTAACCATTAGGTCATAAGTTGATTATTATTATATTTTAAAGTCTTATCTTTTCAGGGTAACATACAGACCTATAGTTCTGTCCATTGAATGTACTTAAAGCATTGGTATTTACTTACAAAATTATAAAAAACTAGAGTCCGTTTAGTCATGACATTTGTGTTGCCCCTCAGCCTGTGTAGGCTCCCCAATGGCCAGGATTGGGGTGTTGGGAAGAGGTGGCCAAATAAGTGAAGGTCTAACTCAATGTTTGAAATGAAAGAAGGCACCCTGCCACGTCTTATATCCCCATTAGTAACAGCGAAAGGTGGGGGACAGGTACCAAAACAAAACGAACCCTCCTGGCCTAGGTGTTCCAGGTCAGGCTTCGGCTTCCAGAGTCGAACATCATCTGTTAGTAAAAATGTGGATTTTTACAGTCCTTGCCGACAAGTGTTTTTCTGCTGTTTCAAGACGTCCTTCTGACTTGCTGAAATACGAAGGGAACAGAGAAAAGGAGATTTTTATAAAAAATGTGAGTGTCACTACTCATTTCAGGAAGAATTCCTATGCTTTCTAATTACTAACTGCACAGGTCCCTCCGGGACAGACTTCATAATATTCCAGGCATCGAAGTGCATGAGCCCAACCAGGGGTTTTCCGTTAATGGCAAGGATTTCATCCCCAGCTTCTATTGTTCCAGCCTGTTCAGCTGCACCACCTGTGAGAGTAAATACAGAATGAGGGCTTGGTACTTCCAGGGTATTCTCAATGAAGTCCAAGTAAGCTAAAACCATCAGTGAGAAAAATCTGTTTACAGTCTTAGGAGAGAGACCCATAAGATGAAACCTGACTATAAAAATTCAAATCTGTAACCCTTCCTATGCCAAATCTAAGCAGCTGAGAAGATATTTCAAAAAAAAAAAGAATATATATATATATGAGAGAGAGAGAGAGATAATATTCAAATTAGCTGGGATACCTTAAGGCAGTGGAGCCTAAGACCATCAGAAAACAGATAACAGTAGCAAAATTACAGTTATGAAGTAGCTACAAAAATGATTTTATGGTTTTCCTTTATACTAAAGATACTGTCTTTAGTATAATACAACCTAATACTAATTTTTAATAAGAATGCTAACAATTAGTGTATTAAATATTAGTGCTGTTTTATTACTAAATTTAATACTAACAGTATGAGTGTTACATTAAATAAGATATATACACACAAATTATTGTTGGTTTAAGTTCATGAAGAGACTACCGCTCCCTCCCATTTCACTTTGTTGTAGTCTGGAAATTGCAATCTTAACACATTGCGGACCAGTAGTTTTATTGCTAGCTTTACCCAGTGGCCAGGTAAGTTTCTATTGAACGAAAAAACGTTTTACATAAATATTACAGGCATGCTTTAAAATTAAATACCCATTGCATTTTGCAGTTACTTATTACATGTTCTTACAAGCTTAATATCTTTTTAAAGTATGATCTTTATAAAACACTGTAATATGAAGCCAGAATTCGCGTGAGCTGTCCACAATGTGTTAAGTGCTCCTGACTGGCTGATCTGATGTGAACATGGAGTCAGAGATACAGTGTAGAAGTCGGGGGCACATGCCTGGTACTTGTGACCTTAGGTGCGTTATAGTAGCTTTATGATAGGATTGTCATGTGGATGACATGAGTGAATACGTGTAAAAAACAACAGTTAACACACATTAACCCTATCTTATGTAATAAAAGGCTAATAAGCAAATAGACTGTATGGTGGAACAAAATTGGTGCTGACCACCAAGGGGTGTGTGCAGAACATGGCTGGCGTTGGCCATGACGGGATGGGCAACTGCCTGGTGGTTACTGAATATTCTTCGCTCCTGTACACTGAGGTCCCACCTGGCACTGGCACCTGCTGCGGTGCCCAGCACGGGTCCCAAGTGCTCAGCGCCATCAATGGGTGTGACGGCTCCTGAGGGTAACTGGGGCAGCAGCCGCTGCTTGCACCCGCTGCTGGTGCTGGCCCCAATTACTCCGCGCCATCAGCACATGGTAGGGGCTGGTGGGGCACGATCTGCCCCTGTGCCTACCACAATGGCCCACAGTTCCTTTTATTGTGCATGGATTCGTCCACTGGGCCCCTACTAAAGCATGAAAAACATTTATGGAAGGGGCACTGACTCACAGAAATAGAAGTGGATGGCAGATTGTTTTTTCTGGAACATTACCTTTGTACACCCTCTTAATGAACAGGGGCCCATCCCCAGACATGGATGATTTTCCTCCATCCAGGCTCAATCCCAGCCCAGCCGAGGTCTTCAACACTTCAACGCACAGAGCGTCCTGTGCAGTTCCTCTTCTCCCTGCAGTGAAGATGGAGACAACAGGACACTCATTACCTCCTGCTGTGTCCCATTTACCTTGAAGTGCCGATGACAACATTTGAGACCAGTATTAGGGTTGGTCTCCCCTCCTGGCTGTGTTCCTGCAGTAACTGCACCTCTGTTCTAAGCATGGAGCGTGCCTTTATGATCAAGCAGAAATCTCCAAAGGCCCCCCCCCCCCCCCCCCATCGGTGCATTTCTCTGTGAAAGCTGAAGTCCCACGTGGGACCCAGCCTGTGCTAAAGAAGCAGTGCCCATTCTGACTCAGTGCTTAATGTGGCTTCCTGCAGAGCCTGGGACGACAGTGTGCAGCAACTGTCTTTAAACACCCTTCTTTCTGGATGTTCCGAGGACAAAGCTCAGCCTGGAGCTTCTCTCACGTTTCAGTCCCCTGAACAAGGGCTTCTTGTTTCACTTACCAGCTGCTTAAATCCTAAGAGGATGGAAATTCAAAAGGGCTTCCTTACGACTTTGAGAGAAGCTGTCAAATGGTCATTTTAAGTCTTCTATAGTATGTCTTTAATTACTGGGTTTTTAAATAAGTTACTTGTAACATGGCTTTTGCAAACACGACTTCGCTATGTTTAATTTCTCTGACCCAGCTAATAAGGTAATCACCATTATTTTCCTTGGTGTTCAGCCCAAGTCTATGCTGCCAGCTGCTCACATCCTGCTGGCTGGTGAGGAGGTGTCTTACCCATTCCAGGCTCCAGGGAGATGGTGTCTCTGGACAGCGAGCTCTTCCCATTGGCTGTGTGTGGCTCCTGCCTGGTGGAGGGCCTAGGCTGGTCATTTCCTTTCTTGATGACAATGAGGACATCTTTGTGCAGCTGTGCCTGGTGCAGAACCTTCAGGACATCCCCATGGGCCAAGCCAGCCAGTGAGGCACCATTGACTGACAGGAGGAAATCCCCTCGGTTCATAGTCCCTTCCAGAAAAGCTGCCCCCTGAGAAAATAACCTATGGACCTGGGACAAAGACAGGACAAAGCCAAAGTCATTTATGATTTCCAGAAAAGCAAAGGGGTAACTGCAGGCCTGCATTAAAGGAACGTTCTAATGGCAGATTTCCCAAGTCATGCAAACACTTCGTTTTATATTAAAAACACATTCAGTGAGGGGCGGAATGACAAATGTCAGTGCCCAGCATCATGTCTGATATGTGCCTAACACTCCATGGGGCAGTAACACTACAAAGAGGAACAGGACCTGACCTTGTCCAGGGAAGGTGGCATCTCCCTAATGATCTTCCAGGCCCTGAGTGATGCAAAATTTAAACGTAGTGGTTCTTAAGAAGTAATTTCATAAGCAAAAGCAGGTTTGGCCAGTTAATTCTAATGTCTTTCTGAACAAACAAAATATTTAGGTGAATTCGGGGCTATGCATAATTGTGTTTATGTGTATTGGCACCTAATAGGTCACTGAGCCTGTCCATCAGTCAGCAGTGTCTGAAAAAGCTTATCTGTCAATGGAAATATTATGTACTGCTTTTCCTCCTTTTGTTCAGGTGGCTGTGAACCAACTCCAGCAACCTGTGAACTCACTGACGGGAATTTTGTCCTGATCGAACTCAGAATTGCTTCAGCATGACTTTCCCGAGAGCTTCTCCACATCCTCACTCACCACAATGGCATTTGGCTCCACATCTGTCCCTCCTGCCACGCTGAATCCCAGACCCGAGCCTTCTTTCTTAGTCAAGACTATGAAGCAGACATCTTCTTTATTCTATTGAGAAGAAACAGAAGGAAAAAGTATATTCCCTGTGCCAAGAGGTACAAATGAGTACAGACACAACCCCCCCGAGTGCTGCAGTCTATCCCACGAAACCCAGTGGTTCCTCAGGAGCTGTTACAGGGTGTGAACTAGAGGAGCCATGACTCCCCTGTCCTATGCTCCCGGGTGGTGCCTTTACAGGTTTTCGAGGGTCCAGCCTGTGGCTACAGAACCACGGGAAGGAAGGTATGGATGGGACACTTTAGAAGCCAGTCTGTCCAAATGGTGTCCTCCCAAATTTGATCATGAAGGGAATTCTTTATTCTACAGTTATGTCTATAGTTCAGCAGCAAAGGGAGATGCGTTAAGTGCCAAGAGCCAGGAAAAAGCACGCTGAGGCCAGGTGTTCTATGCCCTGCGCCTCCCATGCTCAGTTCACTCGATTCCACATGCAGTCAGTGAACTAGTACTCATCAAATACAAAGTATGTTTAAAAGTATATAAAGTATGTCACAATATTTAGAGTACATGAAAGCTGTCAACTCCTCTATTGGACATTTTTAGCAGTGTTCTGAGGTTAAGTAACAAAAGATTGTCCTGTGTTTCAAGCATTGATCTAAAGATACCTTGCTAAGAGATTTTAAAATAAAAAAATGAGCTGGGCTAATTATACTGAATTTTCAGTTCTTCCACCCACACGCTAGAGATGACTCACGTTTTAAAGATCTGCTGGGTTTCCCATCAAGTGATATATAATCCATCAATTTGAGGTGCTCTCAAACACAGCAATAGAGGAAGAATCTAATAACCTTTAAGGATTGCTTTGACAAGAGTGAAAAAGTTAGAAGAGAAAACCACCTCTGTATTGTGCTGGGAAAGGAACCCAATATTTGAAAAGTGTTTAGGCCTTATGACTTCTCTCATAGAACCAATCTTAGTCATTTTACATTTCTCTAAAGCAGCATATGTAGTCTTGGTTTGAATGAACTAACAACAGAATGACCTGCAGAACTTTTTGGGGGTTGGGATTTCCACGTTATGGGCAAATTCGACCACGTGTGCTCAGACACCATTCACTGGAGAGAATGATGACGGCTTTCCCAAGAAAAATGGGAGATGAGGCCTGACAGAAGAGCTCCATGCAGCTGCTCAGAGGTAACGTTTGGTGGTGAAATAGTGCGGCTTCTATTTAAATGTATTGTTGGAGCAAAGAGACAGTACTTGAAAATGGAACTCTCCTGTGTCCCAGGACACATTATCTCCAAAGCTTTAATTTATTCAAATTATTCACAGCGTACTGAAGCTGATCGATTGTCAGGCCAGATTTTGCCTCTAAGAAGCTAAGCAGTGCATCAGAAAAGCTAAAATCACCATCAGGGGCTCCTCAAGATTTAGCTCTCTAGAAACCAGAAGACCAGGGCTTGTTTTTTACTCTAGTTTCTCATAGCACCCTCAGAAGGTCACAAGAATCTGTTCTGTACACTTCCATTTTCAGCACCTACACACCATATACTCATTGAGAAAAAGCAATGCAGGAAGCTTCTGGTCTAAAGATGGCAGAGTGAGGACATCTGTGCTTGCCCGGAACCAACAGACAGCTGCATGTTGATGAAAATAAGCATGATCTGCCCTAACCGGTTTGGCTCAGTGGATAGAGCATTAGCCTGCGGACTCAAAGGTCCCAGGTTCGAGATTCCAGTCACGGGCATGTACCTTGGTTGCGGGCACATCCCCAGTGGGGGGTGTGCAGGAGGCAGCTGATCGATGTGTCTGACTCATCCCTCTCCCTTCCTCTCTGTAAAAAAAATCAATAAAATACATATTTTTTAAAAAGACCTTGACTGGAAATCAGAGAGTTTCCACGTGCAAAATGCTTGCTTACAAGTTGAAGGAGGAAGGAGACAATAGATGAGACCCTTTAAGTGAAAGTGAAAAATGTTAAATGTCTCACTGTGTTTCTTGGCTGCACAGACCCAAACCAGTGGGCCGAGAACCAGGAGAGGCCGAAAGCGTCAATGGTCTCATCCCACCTCCTCTCCCTCTGGCTGGCTCCTCATTGGAGGCCAGCAGGCCAGCGTCACAGCCCTTCTAGTGTTAGAATTTCAGATGATACCAGTGACCCAGGTACATTACCACTCAAGGAAAATTACCCGTACTTACTTTTCATTTTCATTTCTTAGGGTTCGAATCTCTGTGGATAGTCCCAAAAAGTATTCTAGATAGGAACCCCCTGGTTTCATTTGTTGCTGTTACTGTTACATCCATTTTATTGAAAAACTTTATTTGTAATGACTATCTGGAAACCCAGGCTTCAGAAACTCTTTATACTCTGGGCCAGGACAAAACCACAAGGCATTAACTCATCTCCCCAGCAGGTGGCGCCTGTGACAGGTAGTTTATGTCCACCTAGTCATTCCCAACCAGTTCCCAGATGCCTCATTCTGTTTGGAGTTTGTCTGCAGAGAGAGCTCAAAATACAGGGTGGGGTGGGGAGGTCAGTAACTAGTCCCCACTGGGGAAGTAAATGAACAACTGCACCAATGTGGCACCTCAAAATTCAAGACAAGGTTTAGCTTCTAAAGCAGACTGCAAGTGAGATTGGGCTGTGAGCTCACAACAGGAGACCTGGAGAAGGGCTCACGAACCTCTGAGTGCATGGCTGTGCCTGGGCACTGACGTGGCAGCAGTTTGTGTCTCCATGTCCTTTCCATTTCACTCACCTCTGATTGTGCTTTCGCTTCCTGCATGAGAGTCAGGATAGTAGATTTCGACCTCGCCGATGACAAGACAGTCTGCAATCTTTGCTGGTCCCCCACGGAGAGTAGAAGTTGATCCAAACTAAATAATATAAACACATTAGGAGAATATTAAAGAAAAAGCAGTTTCTCTATTTTGTAATGATGCATTTAAAACGATCTCCTTTAGATTGTATTGTATTTTCAATGGAAATAGCTGTGGATTCAGGGATTCCCCCAAGAAGTTAAGGGACCAATGTGGTAAATGAAAGTTGTTAATTTAAAAAATGCACAATGTATAGGCTCAAATGAAATGTTTTTAGATGTTATTGATTTCCCGTTTAATTGCAGTCACCTTCACAGGTCCCAATTCTTCCCTGAGGCGCAGCCCCGTCCACCACCATCTCTGAGCATTTCCCTACCGAGAAGCCTCTACTGAGCACAACATTTGGGCAAACACATCCCCCTGCAGGCACCGTGTTTCTGTAATGGTATTGAAAACAAGGGGGCTATTCCTGATAATGCTATCCTGGGCTGGATGCTGGAGCAAACAAGGACTTTTTTTGGATTTATTCAGTGACGTCTGGATCAAGTCTATAGTTGAGTTAATTGTGTTCCAGTATTAACTTATTTTGACCAATGGATGATGGTAGTATAAGATGCTAACGTTAGGAAGAGCTGAGTGAGTGGTGCATGGAAACTGCATTATCTTTGAAACTTTTCTATTAATCTTAAAACTAGTGAATAATAATAATAAAATGATAGATACTTACTTAACTGACCAGCTTTTTCCAGAGGGCAGATCCCGATTGGTGTCACTCACATTGGCTGAACTGGGTGCCCCAGGCTCACTGGCTTTAGGCCTGCTTCCTCCTGGACAAGCCCTGTCCGCCCCCTGCACAGGACACAAAAGAGCAGTGGCCCCGTTGAGGCCCCCGGCAGGGGAGCCGAGGGACCTCCTGGGCACGACCTCCAGCTCTGTCTTGAAGAGCACCGCCGTGGGCCCTGCGGGGAAGTCCTCACTGCAGAGCTTGTCGAGGTCAGGCATGCTCAAGGCCCTCAGCTCCTGGAGCTTGGAGCGGGACACGGGGGAGGGCTGGGCGTGGCGCACGGAGGACTTGTTCTTCTTGGTGGGAGAGGCCTGGGTCGCCATCGGGGCGGGGATTCCGGAAGGACTGGGCGATGGCTTCGGGTCGACGTCGGGGCCCTTGTTCCTGGCCTCCGGCGGGTGATGCCGGGGGACTGTCAGCGTCATGCTGGATGGGGACTTGGTCATCTGGGGGATGAGGGTGCTGGCTTCGCCCTGGCTTTCGCTGCAGGAGCTCAGGCTGCGTCGCAGAGACCTCGCCGCCAGGTCGCCAGGGTGGCTGAGGCTCCCCGAAACGACGCTGCCGGAGGACCGTCTCCCGATGGGAGGCTTGGAGCTCACGGACAAAAACGCGGAAGCCCCGGACTTGGCCGGGGACCGGTCTGCGTGGGCCAGGTTCTCGAAGGACTTGATCCTTTGCTTCACCGAGAAGAAAGAGGTAGATCCATGGGGCCACTGCTGCTCCAGGTAGTGTCTTCTGGTGACTCGGATTTTGTCGGTGACGAGGCAGCTCGGGTCCTGCACCGAAAGGACGTCCCCTGCGCCGGTGGCTGGGAGGGCCCTGGACATCTCCTGCAGGGGCTTCACACTGTAGATGCCGGGTCCCGGTCCCGGTCCATTCACCAGGCCAAGAGCTCCGCCTCGGCACCCCTTGGCCTCCAGGCCGCTTGGCCCAGGGACCTGGCCGTCCCGGGGGCAGCGCCCCGGGCTGTGCAGGGAAGGCCCTTCCCGTCCGAAATGGCTGGAGAACTGGGCCGGCATGGAGTAGGTCCTGGTGGCCGGCCTCGGCGTGAAATAGGGGTGCTCCTCCGGCGCTGTGGCCGCCGCTGTGCTGCTCTGGGGCATCTCCGGGGAGCCTGGCGCCTGGCTCGGCCTCCCCGGGGAGGCGGCGGCCAGCTTTGCCACGCTGCACGAGCGCAGTGATTCCGGCTCCACCGGGGAGGCGCGGGACGCCCGTGCAGGCGCGTGGTTTGGGGACAATTCCACTGGCTGGTGGCCGAGTCCAAGTTCACCCTTCGGACCACCATTGCTCTGGGTCCCGAACCCTCCCGATCTGCCTTTTTCGGCTGGCACGTCCCCACACGCACTCTTCGGCATCCTTTCCGAAGAAATTTCCACTATCTTCAGCTGGTTGGTTCTTTCGGGGGGATCGTTAGCAGCTGTTTTGCTTCCTTTGTCACCGGTCACCCCAGGCTGGGCCGCTTCTGGTACCGCAGACGTCAGGCTGGCCGCGAGCTGCTGGCCCTGCCGGGGAGGCGGGGGCTCCCGCCGGCCCGCTGCTGTGGGCGCGCTGCTCCTCGGGGCGCCGGCCCCCGTCCCCGAGGCCGCCTTGTGCTCCGGCCCGCACTTCGGTCTGGGGGCGGCCGGGCTGCCTCTGTCGGGTCCGGGGTGCACAGACGTGTGGAGCCTGCTGCCCGCGCCTGGCTCAGGAAGAGCCCTGGGGGAGGTGAGGGGCGAGGCGGGGGGCCTGATGCTCGTGTCGGAGGCTGACAGCCTCAGGGACCCCGAGGCGGCGGGGGGCGGCTTGCTCTCCGGCCCACACTGGGGAGACCAGGCAGTGGCCGCGGCGTTCCTGCTGGGCCCCTCCTCATGGTCAGCCCCGTGGGACCGGGGTGACGCCGCCTTAGAGAGCGTTTTGTGGGCGGCCTGGGGGGAGACCAGGGACCTCCTGGGGTCCATCCCGCCGGCCTTCGGCGTGGCCGCAGCAGGGGCCTCGGCGCTGCCTCTGCTTTTGCTCTTGCTGCTCAGCCTCTTCAGCTTGGGGCCGGACTTGGGTTTCTGGCCGTTGCTTAAAACGGTCTCCGCTGAGCTTCTTTTCGGGGGGTCTTTATTTTCAAGATTCAGCTTCAGCTGAGCAGGGCTGTTCAGCCCAGCAGCTCCCTTTCTGTGGCTTTTGGCGTCAGGGCTGGTGGCCGGCACGGCGGGCTGCCCCTTGTCTGTCCTGCTCTGCACGGGAGCACCCTGGCTGCTCTTATTGATGTCTTTGAACCAGGCCATGATGGGCCTCCTGGAGGCCAGTTTTGGTTTCTGCAGCGTGTCCTCCGGGTCTGGGCTTTCGGAGCCGAGCAGGTGGGCCAGGGCACGCTCCCCGTTCTCGGGGGCCCCCGCGCTGTCAGTTGTGGTCACACTGGTTTCTTGTTTCTCATTTGTGGTTTCGCCATCCACCAAGTCATGTCCCAAGCCATTCACCATGCCAGGAGCGCAGAGGGTGACCGGGGCGCTGGGCAGACGCCGGGCGGCTGCGGAGGGCTGGTGGCTTTCCTGGGCCCCCCCGGGCTGTGGAAGCTGTGGGCCCGTGGGAGGTTCAGGCCCCTGAGCGCTTCTGCTCCCGAGGGGAGACGGCTGGGCAGAGCTCGGGCTGGGAGGGCACAAGGCGCCCGGCCGGAGGCAGGCTCTGTCTCCTGGACTTCCCACGGCCTCCCCCAGAGCGCCGTGCCTCCTGGACAGGCCTCCGACTGGCACAGGGCAGGGCGCCTCCTGGGCGGGCACGGGCCCCGCCATCGAGGTTGGGGTGGGGAAACCCCCTGAGGAATAGATTTCGATTTGCTCCTCCTCCGATTCCGTAGTGTCTTCCCTGTGAGAAGACCCACGGGAACGAGCGGGTGACCGGGTGTCCCTGCTGCGAGCTCGCGGGGCATCGGGGAGCGACTCGGGGTCAGAGGACGAGTCCTCGGCGTCCCCGTACATGGAGGAGAGAGAGAGCTCCGTGCCGTCACCAGGGCCCGACGGGGACGCACTGTCCTCGTGAAAACTGCTGAGATTTCTAGAGTAGTTGCTCAGAAAGCTTTTGTTCACAGTAAAATGTTTGTCAGGATTAACTGAATCCAAAACAGAAGGCTGGGCGGTCCAGGGGGGCAGAGGGGGTTGGCACGCCTCCCAGGCCCTCCTGGGGGTAGGGGCCTGGCTCCTGGTGGCTGGCTCAGCTGGGCAGGTGCTTCCTCCTGCAGCTCCGGTGGGCAGCTGACCCTGAGCACTGCCCTCCAGCCTCGCTCGGTGCCCTCTGTCCAGAGCCGGAAGTCTTCCTTCTGAGGCATCCTGCTCCTTGAAGCATCTGTCTGCATTGGTCTCAGGGCAGTGGTACCCCGAGGCACCACCACACACCCCCGTAGCCCGGTCAGTGGGTGATGTCCAGGAGTGGCTGGCCTGCAGTGCCTTCCCAGGCTCGGAGTCTGTTCCCTCGAACCCAGCAGCCTCCTGGGAAGGTGCAGGCACAAGGGTCCCTGCCATTGGCGGAGCGTGGCTGTGGTCCAGGCCTGTGCAGAGGGCTGGTGACAGGACAGTGCTGGCTGCAGGCGCTCCCTCCTCCCCAGGCCCTGCTTCCCCAGGGGCGGCTGCCTTGCTGGTGGTGTCGGGCCTGCTGGTTTCTGGGGGATGAGACCCTGCTGTCTTCCCTGGGGAGGTGCTGTGGACCCGAGCAGGGCTGCCCTGACGTCTGTCCTCAGATTTGGGGGCCCTGGGCGGCACTGGCTCTCTGGGGTCCCCAGGCCGCCTCCCATGTCCTGTGTCCATGGATGTCTTGCTGGGATCCAAGTGAGCAGCCTCCTCCTGTCTTGGGGAAGAGATGATGTCTGGGTAGCCGTCCAGTCCTGTATCAAGAAGGTAAACAGAAGGTAGGGTGGGAGGGGAGAAAAAGGGGGAAATGTGAGAAGAAAAATAAAGTAAAAAATGGAAAACTGTAAGCAATCTGTCTTTTTGTTTTTTTCAGAAAGACATTCCACAGGCAGGCAGTCCTTGTGCTCACGTGTCTCATGTACTTTTTTTTTTTTAATTGATTTTTTACAGAGAGGAAGGGAGAATTAGAAACATCGATGAAATAGAAATATCAATCAGCTGCCTCCTGCATACCCCCTACCGGGATTATGCCTACAACCAAGGTACATGCCCTTGACTGGAATCGAACCTGGGACCCTTGAGTTTTGCAGGCCGACGCTTTATCCACTGAGCCAAACCAGTTAGGGCTCATGTACTTTTAAGGTAAATGCCCCAAACGGGTAAGGGGTGTCGCCTGGACAGAGAGGCACACCACTGTGGTGTGAACTGGGCATTCAGGCTCAATCATTCAGCTGTGAGACGCAGGCAGTTTTTATGTACCATGAACCTGTGTAAGAGTTTTCCCACCCGTTCAAATTCTCCACATGTAGTGACTTTTAGGGGAACTTCTACTCTCCCCTGTACCGTTATTTGGAAATAAGACATCCTCTGAAAGTAAGGCCTACTTACAGGTTTCCTTCTGAGTGAAATATAATATAAGGCATCCCCCCCAGAAAATAAGGCCCCCTAGGCTAAACATGAGAGATTTGGTCTACTGATTCTGAAAGAAATGGAGTCACAAGAAATTCACCAGGAAATTCAGGAATTGGATTGTTATGATGATGTTCCAGAAGATGATGACATGATTGTCATTGAATAAATGAGTAAATTCTTGATACTCTAGGATTCACAGTTTGTCTGGTTTGTGTTGACAACTACCGTCCTACCGTACCGTATACAGGTAATAAATTTCCTTTATTTTCATTTAACAATAAATGTGTACCGTATTCTTCTTCATGGAAAAATAAGACATCCCCTGAAAATAATACCTAGCGCATCTTTGGGAGCAAAAAATATAAGACCCTGTCTTATTTTTGGGGAAACGGGGTAGAAGCACAGTGAATGGTAAACTAATCTTACCTCTCCCAGAGTGTTGCCTCTGGTCTGGTCCAGCTTCGGGCAGGCTGTCTGGGAGGTGGCCAGCTCCTGGGTGGGGCCGATGCCCGATGGTCAGCTTCCCCAGAGAATCCTGGTGCAATGACAACAGCAAGTCACTGTCAATAGCTCTCCAAGGCATCATACCCAGAGGAGAGCTAGTTTGAGAAAATCCCAGACTAGGAGCTGCAGAATGGGACTAGAAACTGCATGGTCGGGTCACTCTTCTCAAACCTCAGCTTTCTCAACTTTCCACTGTGTGTGGTCAGGGAAGTGCAGATCAAAACCACAATGGGATGCCACCTCGCACCTCTTAGGATGGCTATCGAAGAAACAAACAGAGCCCTGCCTGGGTAACTCCTTGGTGAGAGCCTTGTCCAGATATACAGATTCAATCCCATGTTAGGGCACATACAAGAATCAACCAATGAATCCTTAAATGAGTGGAACAACAAATTGATATTTTTCTCTCCCTTTCTTCTTTCCTCTCATATTTTAAAGAACAAATAAACACACACAACCAAAACAGTGTTTGAAATAAACCAGTCATAAGTGAAATAAACCAGTCACAAAGGACAATATTAAGTGATAAAAACAATATGCATTCTATACAGATGGAAGGGATTATTGATATTATATCGCATATGGATACCCAAGACTGTCAGCTCAGCTTTTCAGTGTGGTAGTCAGGGGGAGGACTCATCTGAATAAATGACATGGGCATTTAATATTTCATATTTCACTTTAGCTTCCTTCTATCTAGAATCTACTGTAGAAAATTTTTTAAACTAACTTTCTAAAAAGTAAAAGATTTGAAATTTACCCTCTAGGACAGAGTCAGAGAGTGGCCCAAAGGTGGCAGCAGAGGCTCTCAGCTGCTCTTGTGGCATCCATCACCTGCTGAGGGACCCACCACCAGTCAGGGGTGGATGCAGTGCAGGACGACAGAGGGTCCTGGACTAGACGGGTGACTGGGCAGCACCAAGTGTCCCAGTGCCACTAGACTGAACACTTTACAATGGTTACTTTAGGTCATGTGGCTCTCCTCTCAATTTAAGATTAAAAATGGAAGACAACCCACTGACCAAAAGAGAAAGATATCTTTCTCTAGCTTCCAGTATTTGGTAGTAAATATTTTGTGGCAATGCATTCTATTTCCTTTCTCACGTATAAATAAAATCAAATTTTGGAACTAAAATTTTACTTCTTTGGTAAAATTGAACTTTGATACACAAGTTTTAAATGTTGTTCAAAGTTCGTAGTGGGAATACGAATCCACAATGGCGAAACCCCTTATTATTATAGCTATAAATTGTTATGAGTGAAAATACCATCCTAGTTGGTTTGGCTCAGTGGATAAAGCATTGGCCTGCGGGCTGAAGGGTCTCAGGTTCAATTCTGGTCAAGGGCACATGCCTGGGTTGTGGGCTCAATCCCCAGCAGGGGGTAAGCAGGAGGCATCCGTTCAATGATTCTCTCTCATTGATGTTTCTATCTCTCTCTCTCTGAAATCAATAAAAATATTTTTAAATGCCAATTTAGGTAGTTATCCAAAACCTGTCAATGGTACTTTTTAAAAGGAAAGTATTATTTACCCATTAGCTGAGCATTACATTTTTAAACACGTGCTAGTTGGAGGGAATAGTTGTTTAGGAGGGAAACAAATGGGCATTTCTACTCTTTCTGTAGGGTTTGGAAAAATGTTCTAATATAATTTTTATGACTTTATATTTTCTGGTCTATTTACACGTATGCTATATAAACCACCTGAATACACATATTTATAAATATTGCCTTACAGGTCACCTCAGCTCTGTTCAGACAGAAGCCATATAGTTGAGATCATCAGTAACATTTGTTTCTCTTATTCTTACTCTCTCCTTGCTAACTGGAAGGCATTCTGAAATTTTTAAAAACGAGCCATTTGATAATTTTGGGTCATTCTGACCGAGGTGTAACCAAGTAATAAAATAACATTAACTTGCATTTCACGCGGTGGCACTATTTGTTTCTTTCCTGTGACACAAGGCTATGAGTAGCTTTAATTACACACAATCACTGTAGAAAGTTAATAAGGACCATTAAGGAGTTAATCACTGTTGCTCTCTGTTTGATGGTTGCGCCAATACTGAGTGGATCAGGGCACACGGCCTCCCTACTTCACGGCCAGACACTGTGACTCAGAAAGGTGTGGTAACTTCCTCAAGTGGCCACCCAACCAGTCGGCAGAGACACCAGGGTTTTCCTCCACCCGCCTCGCACTGCCCTTCCATCACCGACCACAGCCCCTACGCACAGGTAAGAGGGCGATGATATCTTTGGCCGAATGATCTATGACTGAACACCTGGGCCCTTCCCCTCCCAACTTGCTGTGCATTCCAGAGCAGTCAGTGTGCTGAAATGAGTGACTGTTGACAAAAGTGAATTCTCCAATCATTGTCCTTGCTTTTGGGACCACGCCCTGTGCGTTATAACACTGCCCCTTCATTCACATAGCATCCACCCAAGTACCTACAAGAAACTCCATTACCTTGTCCGCAGCTCCACCTGGTTGGACGCCAGCCATGGTCTCGTGGACGGAAGCGGCCTGGACCTTAGGTTCCACACCCTTGGAGTCATCACCTCCGGTGGCCAGGTTTACTGTCTGGGACTCGGGAAACCTGACCTTGGCCTCCGGCTCCTTGCAGTGTGGGCTGACCCTGGCCACTGGCCTGTGCCTGCACCCCAAGTTTTCACTCCTCTGCTGGGGGGCACTGGCGCTGTCCGCACTCACCAGACTCTGGGTGTCAGCTTTGTATTCCAATTTGGGTGAACTCCTGGACCCCGACAGCTCCTTCCTCCCCTGGGGGGCTTCTGCAGAAGGCAGCGGGCTGGCTGCGGGGTCGCCTGGGATGCTCTCCAAGCTCAGGGAGCTGCCGAGGAGAGGCACCGAGGAGGCCTTGCTGACCAGTGTTTTCTGGGGAGGGTCCTCTCGGTGGTTGACATTCATGACCTTGGAAGAGGTCAAGCCTTGCCTAGAGTTGTCCCCTGCCAGAGGCCTGCCGGCTCCCGGGAAACTCCCTGGGAGGGAGATGCAGTCCCCTTCGCCCTCGAACTCCTCCTCATCGCTGGCGTCCTCGGCGTCGTAGCAGCCCACCTTCCTCTGGCGGCGCAGAGGGTTTCTGAGGACCTGCGGGCTCCCGGGCAGACTGGCCTGTCTGGCGACGGTCACCTGCTTGTGGAAGAGCCCGGAGCCCCGCTGGCTTCCTAGACACACGAGGCTGTTGGCCCTGGCTTTTCCTGGTTCCTTGGGAGCTGGTGAGGAGAGAAAGTCAGGTGAAACAGTTTCCCATCGGGCCTGATCTTAGCAAGGTAAACCCTGAGTGCTTCCAGGCTTCCAGTCACCTGGCCCTCTGGTACCCTCTGGCCCACCGGCACCAGGCTTCCATGATCGATACTGCTTTCCGAGGTCTTCAGGGAACACATCGGACAGCTGGCTACCCTCCCGTTTTCCTGCTGGCCGCCCTTTTGGTGTTTTTATTTTTGTCCCTGAACCTCTGAATTGTTTAACTTAAATGTGGGCGCTGTCTAGAGGCAGAAATGCATAACTTGTTACCATCAGGATGTCTAGTGCATGACTGGGGCTCCACCCAGTTGCTGCTGCTGATTCCTCTTTAGGAGGATATCGGGGGACCAACAAGTGCCCAGGCCTGGGCTTTCCCCCACCTGAGGTTCTTCCTTCATCAGCACAGAGACTGGCCTGACTGAAGGGCAGGTAGACTCCTAGCCTGTGGGCACAGCTAAGCCTGAGGTTACACTCTACAAACCAATCCCGCCCCCTGAGGGCAAGCAAGGCCTGAGCTGCTATGCAAACTCCACACATCTTGCTAAATATAGCGAAAAATGACACATGCTTCCACCTTGAAATGCTCCTATCAGACTACAGTGAGCTCATCCGCTGCTCCAGACCGGACGCAGAGTGAGCCTCCCCTGCCTCTCCTAAGACAGGGCCACGTCCACGGTCATACATCAGAGGTAAAGTGCAACGGGCTCCACAGCAGCACAAGCCTGAGAAATCAGCACGGTTCATGTCAGAGGCTCTTCTCCCATTGAGAAGATAATGAGATGAAATGTCTTGTAAGTTCCAAATCTTTCACTGCTTTCTAAAAATAATTAAGTCAGGGTCTTGGGACGGGAGGACCTGACATTTGGCTGGTATTCCCCTGCCTAAAACATAGGTCCTTGAGGTGCCAAACCCATACATATCAAGGCTCCGCTATGTACACAGCACCCAAAGGCCACCATCACTTCTGGGGGTAGAATGTGCTGCAGAATCAACTGGCCATTTTTAAAAACTAAACTCTGAATGCAGCCAGGCTAGAAAGATGGCTTCAGCCCTGGATGTGGTAAGCCAGCCCGGCGGATCCGAGAGCAGTCACCGCTTACTGGAGGCGCTGCAGCCGCTCCCCGAGTGCTCCTCGTCCTCTGAGCCCGCCACCACGAAGTCCGCCAGGGGCCCTGGGGCGTCCGGGGCAAAGTACTGGGAGAGGTCGGCCTCAGAGAGCAGGGAGTCCTGTGGAAGAAGACAGCATTGGACGGCTTGGGAGCGGAATATTCTCATATAATTACTTCCTACCTTTCCAAGAACACTTTGTTCTGATCCATGGCCATTCGGAGCAGCTGTGGGGTGAACACCCACTTCCATTTACTTTAGGATGGCTCAATTAAACGAGTCAAAAGCCAACGCTTGCTGCCAGACAACATTTTTTAAGTTTTCTCTTTGTTTTTGTGTGTGTTTTTTTGCCAAATGTTTGGCAATGTGAGAAAAGCCGCAGCAGCCATGTATCCACCCTCCCAGGAAAAACAGCGAGGAAGCGATAGGAAAACAGAATGGAATTGCGAGCCACTGCTGCAGCCTGTTGATGGAACAGAACCCAGGGGAACTCGGGCCCTGTGGTCAGACCCACTGGGACGCAGGCACAGCCAGCCCGGAATGGGCCACTGTCTCCCTAAAGACACAGGCCCCCAAATCCAACCGGGGCCCGCCCTCTTCTTATGGAGCATTTAGAAAACTATTTTTTCCCCCCAAATTGCAGTTCAAATTTATTCTGTTGCTGTTTCTTTTCCTGAATGAATATTTAACAAAAGAAACACATTCATAGTCTTGTTCTCAAATCAGCATTGTTGCTGTTTCCTGTGTAAAGTGGCCAGATGACTCATGGGACAGAAATACCGGCTGGGCCCTCACATTTGATTTCTGGGCTCCAGGAATTTGTTCACAGGCAGCAGTGCACCCGGACTCACCTTTTTTGCAAGAGAGGGACTCTTCAAGGGGGTACCTGTTGGGGGAAAAATTCACCATATTGTCATGAAGCTCCAATCTGTACAAACAGGCTCCCATCCTTAACTAGAAGAGGAGGAGCCAAGCACACTACATAAAGCCCTCTCTGCTTGACTGGCACTGATGGGCCAGGTGCACAGGTACCCACATGCATGCGGTCTCCCTGGGAACCCTATCCCTATCCCATCCCCCTCCCGAGATTCTGCTCATGCTTTAGGACTTAACTCAGATGTTACCATCTCCAGGATGGTCCCAGTTGGGAGGAACTTCGCCTGAATCTCTAAAGTACTTTGTGCTACTCATACACCAATTCCCATACACACAGTTTAATCGGATTATAAGTAGATTCATCTCATCTCCCTCCCTCAGCTCTTTCACTATGCACAGGGCTGAGACCCTCACTGAGCCGACCCCACGGTGCTCACCACTGCTCCTGGATAGGAGCTGTGTGTGGATGGATTACAGGATGAATGAACAAAGGGGCACCACCCAGGAAACTCACACAAGAGCCGAGAAGAGGGTTGACTATCTATTTTAGACTTGAGTTGAAGGAGGAAAAGACTCAGCATTGAGACTTTAAATGGTATGCCACGAGCCAAAAGATCCTGGGCATGAGGATCATGGCTTAATAATGTCTTTTATAAATGGCCGAGGGGCTCCGCTGGGAGCACGAGAGGACAGCTTTCCGGCAGGCCGGGAGGCCGGGCGAGCTGAATAAAGAGCCCATTATGGCTGTGCCATGATTTTAAATATATTAATTATGGATGCAGATAATCAGGGTATTTCATGGTTTCCAAGAATTCCCATGCCTCCCTTTTCCTCTGACAACCAGCAACTCATGGCTCAGTGCCTTTTCCTCCCGACATCAATCCTGACGTGAGTCATATCTCAAGCTCAGACACGTTTGCAGTTCCTTTAGGTTCCATTCCATAGGACTCCACGCCACGCTTCCTGTTTTAAATTCATGTGAAATGCTTACTATCTCAGTCCTCCTCCACTTCAACTGCTCCACATGGGAAGGGGAAAGCGGGATTTCTGCAGCCTCCATTGCCTTTCTTAAGTGGAAACTTTTAATTCATGTCAAGAAGCCCCAGGTTTTTGGATTCTCTACTCTGCATCTCACAATGCACACACAGCTATTTTGGTCTCGCTTTATACTCAGCAAGCACAGGTCGGATGAGCTGCACATAAACCATGAAACGCTGCTAACTCATTTTTGCAAATCATCTCAAAGTGATCTAAGAGGCATGCGTGAGTAGAACTAGTAAAGCAGATTAAACAACTGCAGATATCAAAAGCAGCTGCGAAGAGAAAGCTTAGCATCTCTTTGACAACTACTTCTGTCCAACGTGATCATTCCAGAGAGAGAATCAAGTCATACTGCCCGGGATTGCCCCATGGGGGCACCTAATGAGATGGTTCCCAAGGTTGAATGAAAATGTGCGGTTACAGTACCTAAACTGGGAGAGGAACTGGCCTCTTTGCTCTCCTGGTAAGTGCTGCGTGCTATCACTTCATCCATTTCCTGCTCGGAAACCTGGTTTTCAACAGAAAGCACACATTAGATGGGTTTACTTACTTATTTCCCCCAATGAAAAGGAGCTGGAAACAGAGGCAGAAGCTGAGCAGACGGAAGAGGAAAAGAAAATCAGGGTTTTTTGTTTTGTTTTGTTTTTTCCTTCTTTTTGGCAATCCAGAATTCAGTGCATGATCTAGGGTCATGTCTCTTTGGTCTCCTTTAAGCCAAAGCAATTCAGAGCCCTTCTTTGTCTTTCATGATACTGATATTTTGGAAGAGATGAAGCCAATTCAAACCCTCAAAGGATGTGCCTAATAGTTTCTTCATGCTTAGATTTAGATTATGCATTCTTGGGCAGAAAAACTATAAAACTTGGTTTCTTCTCAGTGCATCACAGCAGCAGGCAGGGTCAGTGTGTTTCATAATTGGTGATAACTTTGATTACGTGATTGGCATGGAGTTCAGCAGATTTCTCCACTGGATTTTTTTTTTTTTTTGTGGGTGTGTGTGCCATTAATGAGTCATCTGTAAGGAGATAGTTTGAAACAATGTCAATATCCTGCTCCCCAGTGTATTTTCACTCTACTATTTTAGCTTCATTAAGTATTATTGTCTGAATCAATTCTTATAGTGAAGTTTTCAATATAGTGCTTTTATAACTTCTTTTCCTTCTGTATTGGTATTATAGTATGTTCATAGATTCCCCGTCTCCCATAGTTGTTATCACTCATGAGAAGATATTTTAAAGCCTGATACATGTTAAACTATGAGATGTTTTAAAAGACAATTACATAACTTATGTAGTTTCTTTTTTAAAAGGCTTATATTTTAAACTTAGAATGATAATTTGTATACTAAAATAACATTTAGTATAAATAATATTTGGCTAAGCATAGCAATTTGTCTTTAGTGTGTAAATATTTCTATATAGGATTTAAATATATATATATATATATATATATATATATATATATATATATATATACACACACACACTGTGTGTGTGTGTATTTCTATTTATTTCAGAGAGGAAGGGAGAGGGAGAGAGATAGAAACATCAACGATGAGAGAGAATCATTGATTGGCTGCTTCTCCATGCCCCCCACTGGGGATCAATCCTGCAACCCAGGCATGTGCCCTTGACCGGAATTAAACCCAGGACCCTCCAGTCCGCAGGCCGATGCTCTGTCCACTGAACCAAACCAGCCAGGGCACTATCCAGGAATTAGCATTACATTTAATCACAATCACATCATGGCCTTTATGTAATACTTTTAGGTTTTCTGGAAATAAAATATTGAATATGTAAACATACATGCACAGCGGCATATACACATGCTTACACACACACACACCTTCATAAAGCAAAGGGTAATTTTGTATAAATAAGCAGGGAAAGTATCAGCTGAAACAGTGGTTGCAACTTTTTCTTGACATTAGACTTTCAAGATTTGCTATTGTTTTGCAGAGTGGGGGGAAAATGGTTGGGGTCTGAAACGAGTGAAAGATTTCCTGGGTAATTTGAATCACCTGGGAGCCCAGCACCAGTGAAAAACAGACCTCTACCACCAATACTTTCTTCTACTTAATGTAAACTAGATGCTGCTGCTGAGCGGGTCCAACTCTTAGCTTGTCTAGACCTGGAGGGTTTGGATATCCCAAGTGGGCGGCCACTGCTCCAGCCGTTAGAGAAACAGAAGAAAAGAAAATCTTTGTGGTATTTCTCTTGGAACAACATTAAAACTAAGGAAACACATACATTCAGTATCAAACTGTACTACTGGTATGAAATGCTGGGGTAAGCGGCATGAAAACACATTAAACACAAAATGGAACTTTGACCAGAAGAAAAATACAGTATGATGTTATAGCTCAGAGCCCATGTTTACCTAGGAGGAAAAGTGAAGTGCAGGCCAACAATTACTGTGATTCTGCTGGCCATTATCTCCCACACCGTCAGGAGGACCATTTTATTGCGGCGGGAAACACGACTCAACCTGTGTGTTCAAGAATCGCAGACCATAGTCCATCTGTATCATCGTGCTTTGCACTGAAAGGCCATCTTGTTTGCCTGTTTGACCAGAATAGCAAATTAGGCAGATGCTTTGGGGCTGAGGCGATGTGGACCACTGGACAGACCGCAGCCTGCGCTGCAGTGGAATGGACTTGAAGTCAGCCCTGACGCCATCAGCCTGCCAAACACTAAGAACTTAACTTCTTATTGTGTGGCTGAGGGATGTGCCAGGGCAGCCACAGCTTAGTGGACTGCTTCCTAAGGTTCGAGAGGTGGTGTGGCCATGTGGGTGATGGAATCCAAGAGAGGGCGCAGGAGCAAGGAGCTGAGGCGGGTCGGGCTGTGATGATGAGGCAAAACAATGTTAGAAGCAACCCAGAGAGTCCTAGGGAGAGTGGGGAAATGAAGTACACCAGGTGCTGAGGGGAAGGGTCAGGACTGCAGAACAGAATGGAGAACAAAGGGAATGACAAGGAAAAACAGGGAAGAGGTAGAAGGACTTGATTTTATACTAATGATTTCTAGGAAGCTTTTATGAAGATGCTTTTGAGAAGGCACGTAGATGAGAGAAAACAATCAGGGAGGAGGTGAGGTGGGATAGGGAAGCAGTGGAGCTGACTTTGAATCAGTCTAATGACAGCCTCTGTCTAAGCACAGTGGCTGACACCACCCTCACGGGCCCAGGCTTGGAGGTAAAGCTGGATGCCTTACTGGCACTGGGAGGACCAGGGCCACAGAGAACACCACTGAGACACTCAGAACGATGCCATGACGGTAATGCGCGAAGGAAATCCCAGGCGTGGCACCTGGGAGGACCCACAGCGTCTCTTGGCACAGACTTCTTCTTAAAATGGCATACAAGTCCATCAAGCTCAGCAGCCTGGGACCACTTAGGACATAATCAAATAATCCTACATACAATACAAGGGAGGGGCTGGCGGCTACAGGACAGGCAAGGAAAGAACTAGTGTAACCAATGAGCATTCTGAGTTGTTAAAAGGAAAGGACTAAACATTGTAAAATACAACCTGATGACAATGTTAGAGACAAGCTAATTTTAAACGATTTGTACATCGAATGCTCAAAATGACAAAAATTAGCATTCAAGGAGGGTCGAGTTGAACTTGCCAAGGTGTCGTGACTAGCTGAAAAAATTAAAAGCAACTGCACACATTTAGAAGAGATAACCAAATAATAGCAGAGGCCCAGGGGACAGGGGCTACAATAATCTGCAAGTTCAATATGGGCCAACAGAGTGATATCAGTGCTAAAAAATATTAGAGGGCTATGAAGCCTAATTACAGAAGTATTCTGCTCAGGGCAGGAATGGCCCAGACAAGTCATCTCATGTAATGCTCTCAGGTACTCTGGATACAGAAACCCAAAAAAGGTGAAGTACCTCACCAGAGATCATCACATGGCCAGCTGGGGTTAACCAGAACCCAGCACTGCTGCCTTCTTCCAAATTTGACACTCACCAATAACATTGTCAGAATTGTCTGATAAATCTTCCTGAGAACATAAGGGTGCAGAAGTTCAGATCAATGATTCGTTTCCCATGTGTAGTTGTCACCTGGGCCACGGTGGGGGCTCAGGATGACTCCCATCCCCAGCCCAGTGCACTGTCCCACCCACCAATGTATGTGTTGTCACTGTAATGTGTGTGTCACTGCTCCTGGACAAACAGCCAGGCCATCTTCCCAAACTCAGAACACATGAAGTACTTCACCTTTGGATTAGGGTGCCGGCCGATGACAAGGCGCACGGGTCCTGGTGGACATTTGCTCAAGATGGAGTGGACTTTGCTTAAAGCAGCATGGCGGACGTTGACCGAGTTCACTTCCAGGATCTGATCTCCACGGCTAAGGAGGCAACATAATCAACACTGTGCTAACAGTCGACTTTTTACAAGGTTTCCTTCTAGGGGAGGTTTCTAATAATTCTTTTCTGAATACTTTATCATAAGGAAATTTTTCTGAATAAAGGTGTATTTCCATCTTTGCATATATGTAAAAGAGCACCACGTTCTTATAAACACAATGGATTGTAAGTTGGCAAAAGCCATTATGCTTACCTACCCATATTTTCAGAAGTAGTAAAGGTAAATAAAATAGATAATAAGGACAACAGCGCAGGCTAACACTTCTTGAGCACATAGTGTAAGCCAGACACTATACAAAGCCATCCATAGAATGGTGCTTGAAGGGGTATTATTATTCCCATTATGTACAGAAGACCACAGGCTCAGAGAGGTCAGCTAGAGGTCACACACTGTTGAACTCAGGTCTGTCTACCTCAATCATCACGTGATAGCCCCTCGACCACCATCAATTTCTTCTTTCCTACCATCTTGAAATGATTATTGTAATATAATTTAAGGAGGAAATATCTGAAGCTCAAAGGTTACCCAAGAATTTGTAAAAACGTTTCAAATTCGAACAAATGAGAAATTGAAGACAAGATGCCCATTTTTGACTTGAAATTATAGGGAGAGAACTCAGGACGAGAGAACAAAGAGTCTTTATATGGGGTTTGAAGAATGTTCATTTGGCAGGCTCCAGACATATGGAACCATTCAAGAAAAAAACATCATCTTGGGATGTCATTAAAGGATTTTTTTCCTTGGGTTCTAAAAGTATATTTTCTTTAATGTACTTTGGATGATTTGCTAACTTTTTTTTTTCATATGGAAATTCACTCTGATGATTAACTAAAAACATAATATAATCTATTAACAGGGCCCCAAGATGGCAACCTCAAGGAATGTCATTTTGATAATTCCTCAACTGCTCAAGGACTTAGAAGCTTAGAGGGAAGAAAGGTGATACTGTTTGCACAGGGTGCTTTGTGCAGTACATGTATGTTCTTGCGAAGTTTAGATGGGCACAAACCCATCGCAACTATTATATAACAGAACACCTAGGCATGTCTTGTATAAACAGGATACCCATGCCACAACGCAGCTAGCTGGATCAAGAAATCAGACACGCAGTGACTTCAGACAGTAAGCATCTCCACATCACCACCCAGAAAGGAATGAAACAACAGGAAAGGTTCAAGCGATTACGCTGAATAATAAAGGCATGATTTGAGGACTCTCTTGTACCCAGTGATCCTGAACCATACTGAGCACTTCCCAGCATCTCCCTGAATTTCACATAACTGAATGTACAAGTGCAAGGGAATATTTAGAGAATCACAGTTATCTGTATAGAGCTGTGTTTTGTCGTTTGTGAAACTGAACTTCTGTGTCCAAATAGAACATCGGAAAAGCCAAGATCCAGAGTTCTCTTAATTCAACCAAATTTCATTTCACCTTTGGAGATGCTATTAATTATAATCCAGGCTATATTTCTGCAACTAATACAAAGATTTAGAATCACATAAAGGAATGTAACAGCGCAGGTATCTGACATGTATGGACTCAGAATATTCACGGACATGCCAGGTTTACTACGCACCTCAGGTTGCTCTCCATCTTGGCCACGGATCCCGGGGCAAGGCTGTGAATGTAGATGCCCGGAGGGCTGTTCTCCAGTGCCAGGCAGCAGGCGCCAATGCCCAATCCGACTCTGGGCTCTGCCAGAGGCATCATTAAAGAAAACAACATAAAAAATCAGGCCTGAGTGATTGGAAGCTGCCATCAATGGATATTCAGACCAATAGCCATTCATTTCTTGACCAGACTCAGACTGTGAATCCTGCTTTTCTTTGCCCACATTGCCACATTCTGTTCATTAAATGAGTCCTGACAGAACCACGGTTGAACCGGACTGGGAATTGTTCAATGGTTTACTCTACTTAGTCTGCAAATCTACTTTTTGGAAATAGGCAGAGTCGAGGTAATATATTTTATTTTGGATGTACAATTTTAGGTATTCTTTTACTGCCTATTTTAGCACCTAATCCCTTGATTATTTAATTGCACCTCCTATTTCTACAGTGGGTGAGGAGGGAAAGAAAACAGAGATGAAAAGCAGTATGATTTGGGGATCACCCATGACTTAGTTATTGGTGTTAACTGTATTCTTAACTATGATCTTTTCTTCTTTAAATTTTTATATTAGCTCTGGAATTAAGCTGGTTAGTGGTTTCTTTAAACAGGAGTCTTGGACACATGGCAATTCATCTGGGGAGAGCTCATAGGACTGTGGGCTCTTGGTAATTCTCCTGAACTTTAGTAAAATGACTAACATCTCCACTTTTGATCCTACTGCCCATTTAGAGAACACCATATATTGTTGTTAGTAGATCGTTCCAAAGAAATGATTCATAGGAAAAGCATAAAAAGTTCACATTGCTATGTGAGAGCAGGTAGCAAAGGCAAGGAACAGCTGGCATCACCTTTGTTGAGCGTTACTTCCATGACAATTCTATCCTTTGGCCCATGGGCCTTCCGACTCAGAGAGGAAGAGTTGCTTTCATCAGAGCCTACCGCTGAGGTCCCCCCACTGGCGTTGAAGTTTGGGGAGCTGGATCTACTCATGTGTGTGGGGGTGGAGCAGGGCGTGAGGCTTGGACTCAGTAACTTTGTGCGAACGGTTAACACAAACAATCCACTCCGGATTTGCTGAGAAAACAAAAAGAAAGTAGGGCTGAAACATTCAGACTATTTCTATGCCAAAGAGTGAAAAACAACAACACGAAATCCAAACATGAAATAGGAGATGAAGAAAAACAAGAGAATAAAGGAGATCAATAAGAATGTTGTTACCTTAAAGGTATGAATGGCTTCTTGAAACGTCAAGCCCTTTATTGGTATTCCATTTACATCTAGGATTTCATCCCCTAGGGACCAAATAGGAGAATTACATTAATGTCAGGCTTTAATTTAGGGGAACCTGTCAGTATGCGAACAGGATACCACAGGGTCCCTGATCTACAACTCTATAAAATGAATTTTATGCTTCCATCCACTTTCCTTAGCTTAGCTCCCAGGAATGTCACAAAAGGGACAATTAATGCACATTTCTTTGCAGTAACTCTGTAATTAACACCTTTAATTAAAACGACTAGGGGAAGCATCCAAGTCTTATTCTTTAGCCATTGCCAAGTTTAATATCAGATGTCCTATGTTTAGAGATCAAACTGCAGAAATGGAGTCCCAAGTCTTTCCTCATGCTCTTTGTTTAAAAACTTAAACCCACAGGCAGTGAAGCATGAACGCACACATGTGAGAAGCCACTCCCATCTCTGGGCTCGGAGAATCATCACAGAGCAGGGAAAATCGTCTCAATAACAGAGACAAAACATACACACACACACACACACACAAAACAAAACCTTGTGAGAGATTATTTAGGAATGGCGGCCCTACCTCTAGAAATAGTCTAGATGCCCGTCTAAGATGGTCTTAGTGGTACTCTGGGTTCTCCATCATTAATCTGGCACACTACTATACACTTCTGTGTCAGAAATTACTATAGGCTAATGTTAAACTGCACTCACATTCTCTCCCCTCACCCCACATCCCGGACTCATCTTCAACTCCAAGAAGGTATAGTTAGGTCATTTTCAAGCTGTTGATAATGTCTGCCAGGAATAGAAAAGACTTGAACATCCTGATGACTTACCAGAGTTTGTTCTAGTTTGTACTCTTGTAACACAATCTGGTTTTTTTAAATAACAGCTCATCAAAAACGCCACAAAGCGGCCCCAAGAGCAGAAGAGATGGACCTTGCACAGCAGTGTAGGACGGAAGAGACTTCCCTTACCTAAGACAGAGTGCAAAGCAGCCCAAGATCTCTCTGTCCCCCTCCCAGGGACGGCCAGTCCCAGGAGCACACTGTGGGCCTGACCAAAGGAACCTTGTCCCCATGCGTTTGTTATGTGCCTTCCCTCTAATGCAATTGCACAAGTTGTAAAATAAGTGGCAGACTGTTTAAAAATCACCTGGCATGGCTGATTACTCAACGAGGTGAGGTTTTGGGCTTGTTCCCACATGGGAAAAGGATGGAAACATTAAAATGATTGTTCAGGCTTTAAAAATCTTCATACAAGATTTAAAGACAACAGACCATTCAACAGGTTGAAAATCCATTTCAACGACTTGTCTTTATTGTAAATGATACAGAAGGAAATAAAAGAGTATTAGGAAGACCTGAGTGCTATTAACCTTTCCTAACTATTGATTTCTCCTCCGTTTTGCTGCAATCCACCAGCGCTGCAGGGAGACTGTCAATCAAGTGAACACAGGGCACATCCATTATGAAAATGCTCTGCTCCTAGAACTTTCTGTTGTTCTGTACACACAGACACTACCTGGGAGCCAACCCTTCCTCTGAGAGAGGGAAATAAATACTCTGCCATCAAAATATGAAGCCTGCTCATGTCTCATCATTAGCAGCCAGGCTTCCAGGGTCACTCTGCCTGAAAAAGGAAACTCCAACTCATTCTACCCTATATAATAAAGATGTAACATGCAAATGGTCCTTACATTGGGAAGCGTTAATGACTGACCATGTTAATGACCGGATCACAGGTCAGCAGGAGGGTGGGGCAGCGAGCTACAAGCGGGGAGTGGAGAGCTACAGGAGGGGGCAGGGCAGCAAGCTATGGAGGGTAGGCAGGGGAGCAGAGGGGTGGAGGGAGCTACAGGAGGGCAGCAAGGAACAACTGGGCTACTAGTCAGTTATTAATAATAAAAAAAACAGCAGTTTCATACAGCAGCACCTGTACTTTGAGCCAACTGAAATGAGCAGTCACACCGTTTTTGAAGGTAACTAGAAATATTGTGACTTAATCATCCCATGAAGGAAGTGTATTGATAAAAAGGAAGAAAAGTCAGAATTCATGAACAAGTTCTGCGGACCTAATGTACAGCATGGTGACCACAGTTAGCAATACTAAGTTATATTCCTGAAATTGTTCAGAGAGTAGGTCTTCAATATTCTCACCCCCCACACACAAAACAGGGGACTTGAGGTGACGGAGGTGGTTAACGAACTTTACTATGGTAATCATTTCACAGTACATCAGTGTTATCATATCATGTCATACACCTTAAACATACAGAGTTATCTATCCATTACATCTCCATAAAGCGGTGTGTGTGGGGAAGCACTTGTTTAGTATGTTTATGTGAGCGGTCAAATAGGAGGTGCTGAGGAGAATGTAAAAGATGTGTACGTATCCAGCCCAGAAACTCTCAGAAATTTTCTAAAAAAGAAACCTGATCAAAGACCAAAGGAATAAGGTAGATATTTAAAGACCCAAATAAAAGTAGCAAGCCACTTTTCACAGGGCTCATTCAATCCTCACCACAACTCTTCCAGGTGGGTTCTGGTTCCCCGTGTTTTTAAGTGAGGAAAGGGAAGCTCAGGTTACCACCGTCAGAGGTCATGATGTGGTGAGTGCTGGATTCAGCCCCCAACTGCTGTGCTCCCAAGCCCACAGCCCCAACTGCTGGGCGTTCCCTCCACACCTTGCAAAGGGGCAGATTCCCATGAAATCAGAGCACACCCACACTGAGGACACCCAGAGGCGCTCTCCTACCTTCCTTTAGTCTTCCGTCCTCGGCAGCTGATCCATTTGGGAAAATGGTCTTGACAAAAATCCCCATCTGTCCTCGAATGCAGTCTCGACCTCCGGCAATGCTAAAGCCAAGGCCCTACACCCAAAGCAGATGGAGGTCCAGGTTGTCACTGCAGTACTTCCCTGAGGGCATCCTTCCCATGTCAGTATTGAACGGAGATGTCTTCCCAGCCATGCCCGTAATTAAGGCAAAAGGGTGTGACCCCCCTCACTCAGGCCCACAGGACAGTACGCCTGGGAAGCCACTCACTTATGTTGAGTACATAAAGGGCGCGTCATCTATTCCTCGTTAAACGTTTGTTATTTTCATATAAAAACAACAACAATAAAAAATAACTGTTTAGGAAACATAGGCTAACTCTCGCCGGAGGGCGAACAGCGGGTGGAAGAGCGCTCACCTTGCCCTTTTCCTTGTACAGCCCGATGATGGAGATGACAGACGGCCGGATGAGCCTCCACGGGGACTCCACCTGTGTGGTGCTCAGGGAGCGGGTGGACTTCTTCACGATGTGGTATTCCTACGGGCAGCAGGCAGAAGGCCACAGAGTCCCAGCTACCCTCAGGGCCTCTGGCATCAGACACATTCAGATTCTGAAAACCTCAGCTGCCTTTGGGGTGAGGTAGCCATTCCTCCCTGGTCTAGCGGCTTTAAGAGAGTTCATTATAACGAACACTGGAGGGCCCTGGCTAGGTGGCTCAGCTGGTTGGAGCATCGTTCCATACACTAAAAGGTTACGAGTTTGATTCCTGGTAAGGGCATATACCTAGGTTGTGGGTTCGTTACCCAGTCGGGGCACATATGGAAGGTAACTGATCAATGTTTCTCTCCCACAGAGATCTCTCTCTCCCTTCCTCTCTCTCTAAAAACGTCAAAAAAAAAACAAACAAAAAAACACATATCTTCAGGTGAGGATTCAAATAAAACAGCTCAGAGGCCACAGACACCTGGTATTTCTTTCCTCAACTGTACTCCACGGATCCTGCTTCTGGCTTTCTGGAATGGAGTCAGGAACTGGAAACACAGAGGCCTCAGAGCTGTAAGATGGCCACCCTGGGTTAGGGTCCCCCTGCCTGGAAGTTAACCCTTCCCCCCACCCCAAGTTCATAATCATGGTTAGGAACCATTCCCATGTTAAACTTAATTCTCTCACTCAAAAAACTTAGTAAGCCCTTGTTTCTTATAAAACCCACACCACAAACCCAGATAACTGTTATTCTGCATAAAACATCCCGCTGAGCAACTGCAGCAGCTTCAGGTCTAATCCCTCACATGTGCACAATAAAATATTTTCCAGTGCAAATCTCCATCTCTATCCTGCCCACCTCCCGGTGTATACGTGTGCAAGCAGGGCACATCATTATAACCTAAACAAGAGCGTCTACAAATCTAGTGATAAAACACTTTTGCAGTCTAGCTCCTTACGATTCTTTTTAGAATAAATTTCTTAAATGACAGATATTCCAGTATAAGCAAAGACTTCATATTTAATATGAGAAGAGACATCAGAAATAGTTTGTATCCTTAATGGATGTATTCTACCGTCAAAGGTAGAAATGAGATGACGGCTAACATTTTTGTATTCCCGGCAGCTTAGAACAATTTGTACATTTTGCAGTTTTACAAACTATCTGGCAACTATGTTGGCCTTCCAGACTCTGTCTGATTCAATAATAAAAATTTTTAAAGAAGATGTTGGCTTGGCAAGGTTACCACCCTCTTATTGAAACCACTGAGGAAATGGCCGGACACAGACTGAGGGTTTTCAACCCCTGAGTACACACGTGCATGTGTGGATTTGTACGGAACTCTCTCTGATCACCCATCTCCAGCAGCACCCATTCCATCTCCCCTTGGGGAGCTAGTGGGAACGAGACCTGTGGTATGTTTTAGACCTTTGCTGTCCAGTATGGCAGCCACCAGATACCTGTGGCTGTCTATGCTCAAATGAAGATGAATTAAAATTAAAAAAAAACATAGCCCTGTCTTGCCAGCCACTTTTCATGTGCTCAGCATCTACCTGTGGCTACCGTTCAGGGCAGTACAGGCATAAAACATTCCCATCATCGCAGAAGGTCTTAGTGAAGTGCTCTATTCTAGACAATACTTTTAAGTAGAGGAAGAGGGAACAACAAGAAAGAAAGGTTCGAATCCCAAGAGAAAAAGAGAAGGGCAGAGAATAGAAAGAAAAGACAAGAGAAAGGACAATTCAAAGAGGTTAAAAAAGTCTCTTCCCTTAATCTTTACTAGCCATGTCTCCTTGTTCCTGGAAGCCTGGTTAGAAATAGGTATTTGCAGGCTATAAACATGATCAGGTTTCCTCAGCTGGCCACTATCTCAGGGCTAGACATCCCTGGCTGTGATGGCAGCCAACCCTCTCATTTTCACACTAAGTGAACCAGCCCGACCACATGGCTCCTTCACTTTCTGGTCTGATGGGACTCAAAGAACCTTCCACGGGTTCCCCAGAGACTGAGTCCTCTTCCAACTTGATTATGAGATGTCTACCCAGTTTCATCTGAGTTGAGGATGATGTAATTGAGAAGAGCTCCGTTCAGGGTGCTGGAGCCCCGAATACTTGCAGGGGTGGGGACCATCCAGCCTGTGGGACATAGAAGGCCTGCAAAAACGTTTGGTCTGGCCCTGTGAAGGCTACGGGGAGAGTTAATTATATGTTTGACCACATACAGCAGGCTAACTTTTAAGTTGATAATTCTATATGGCCCATGAATGACGTAAATATTCCAATGGCCCTTGACAGAAAAAAGGTTCCCCACCCCTAACGTATGGGGCCAGGCCATGGAATATTAAAATCACTGTACACTTCACCCCTCTCTGCAGCCCCTTCCGACCCTGGCTATTTGAGTCATTACTGTGTAACAGGCAGGATCCCAGGCACAGCATAGGCATACACACACACATACACCTTTCTCTCTCTCACATGACTCAACGTCCACCCACTCAGTTGTTAAACTGATCCTGACATGCCCACTAAACCGGTGATGGTGGTTTGCTGAAGACAGCTCTTGATTCTAAAACACATAGTAGGAAGGGGATCAAGATTTCAGGATCCAACAAGGGATTGTTTTCATCTACTGTTTTCAAATATTAGGCTGACTTCCTTCTAGCCTCATTCCCAAATATCTCTAGTCCCAAATACTCCTGGCCCACGTAGACGAGTAGTTCTTCAGAACAGAGATGCATTTGCTTGTCTTTGAAAGGATAAAAGAAAGCCTAGAGACCCAGGGGTAGAAGTGTGCTCTCCCATCCCCGACTGGTCAACTGTGCATGCATGGGAAAGCAAGAGGCTCCATGGCACTGGCTACCTGTGATCCCGAAGACTCCAGTAGCTGGGGTAGAGAGTGCTTGCGGCCATCTCGGGACACCTCCAACATCCTGGCCCGGGGGTCCCCGTTTCGCACCATCAGCTCATTATATTCTTCAACGGACTCCAGACGGTGTACACCCCCTGGAAAATACAGGGGGGGAAAAAGACATGGCTTAACATGGGGTGAAAAGAACCTAAGAGCATACATAGGCACAGACCTGATGAATTTATATCCACACTCATGGTTTTCAGAAGGGCTGATGACCAATTCTTTCAAAGCACCAAGCTCACCACATTTTTCCATCAAGCTCTGCATAAGTTCAGTATGTGTCGAGGCCATTGATGGCAGATTATTTAAAAAAACAAACAAACAAACAAACAAAAAAAACAACAAAAAAACGCGCCAGTTTTTAAAGAACCAGATAAGGGCAATGTATATATTTCATCCAAGTAAGAAATAGCCATGGTTGGTAAGGCAAACAACAGTGAGGATGCTTGAGTAGATGGTTTTCTAGTGATAGAGGACTATCACTTTGTGGTTGCTATACTAGTAGTTCCATTGTTTGGGCAGGTGGGTGTTTTTTCATGTATAATAATGACTTTTAAAATAAAATTAAAAGAATTATAGCTTACAGAAATGTACACAAATAAGTAAAAAGTTCCATGAAATTTCACAAAGTGGATGTACCAATAACCAATACCCAAACAAAGAGACAGAATCTTGCCAGAACCCCAAAGCCCATTTTTGTGCACCCCTCTCCCAAGGTAACCGTTAAACCTATTTCCTAACATCATAGATCACCTTTGCCCGTTTTCAACCTTTTCATAAATGAACACATACAAGATGCACGTTTGTGTATATATGGCTCCTCATTCTTAGAATTTGTTTGTGAAATTCCACCATGCTGTTGCATGCTCAGAGATCATCCATCCCACTTCTGTGAGCTATTTCATTTTATATAAACATACCACAACTTATTATCTATTCTTCTGCTGATGGACATTTGGTTTATTTACAGTTTTTAGGTCTAGAACAAGGATAAGAAAACTTCTTTATTTTTTTGTTAAAGGCTAGATAGTCAATGTTTTAGGCTTTATAGGCCACAAATGGTCTCTGTTGCCTATTATTTACAAAACTTTCTAATAACCCACTGAAAATGTAGGAAGCATTTCTAGCTCCTGGGCTATACAAATATATCTAGCTGTGGATGGTAGTTTGCTGACGCTGATCTAGAATATGCTGTTATTGAACATTCTTGTAGATGTCATGTCTGTTAAATGCAGATCTAGGAGTGGAGTTGCTGGGTTACAGGTACACATGTACCTTATCAATGTAGAATCCCCAGGGTGTGTGAATTCTCATTTCTCCACATCTGTGCCTTCCTCGGTGGTGGCAGATTTTTTATATACTTATTTATCTTATTTTATTTTACTATTATTGTAATTTTAGTGGTGGCAGTCTTTGTAATTTTAGCCACTCTGGTGGATATAGAATGGCATTTCATTGTAGTTTTAATTTACATTTCACTGATGACTAAATATTCAATGGCCGTTTCTCTTAAAGTTGTAAAGTGCCTGTTTAAGTCTTAAGTCAATTAAAAGTTGTAAAGTGCCTGTTTAAGTCTTTTGCTCATTTTTTAATTGGATTTCTCTTTTGTTGTTGATGTATAGACTTCTAATTTTCTTTGTTAATATATTGTGGATATTTGGATAGATCGTGGAATCTATCTATTATTGTAAATATATTCTTCATGTCTGTGACTTGCTTTTTCACTCTCTTAATGTTATTTATTTATTTTTTGATAGACCAAAGTTCATAATATTAGCACAGTACAACAAATAGATTTTTTTTCTTTTTGGTTAGTACTGTTGGGTTCTGTTTAAAAATTTTTATAGTGATCATATTTAAAGACACCCTTGCCATTTAAAAATAAGATAATTTACGGAACTTAAATCTTAAATCATGTTTAATTACATTGAATATAGTAGCCATAATCATATTACAATGTTCACATTATACTCGATATCAGCAATTTTCAACCTTTTTCATTTCATGGCACATATAAACTAATTACTAAAACTCTGTGGCATAACAAAAAAAATCTATTTTTTGCCGATCTGACAGAAGAATAAGCATAACTGTGATTCATTCACATTGAAAAGCTATTGTTATTTTTTGACAATCTAAGGGAAAAGAGGTCAGTTGCCCTGACTAATAGATATTGAATGTTTTAAACATTCTTGCAGCACACCAGTTGAAAATTGCTTCACTGTGTGTGTGTGTGTGTGTGTGTGTGTATCTGTGAATATAACTATACACACATACAGTCTTTGAAATATCAAGCTATCCTAGACCATGCAATGTTTTATTTGAAGACCTAAAATTTCAATTTACCTAAAAGTTTTTTATGGGATAAAACAAGTTGATCCTGTACTCTTTTTCAAATAATGTATTGATGAATTTCTAATAGTGATTAAAAACACACACACACACACACACACACACACAGAATAGGACTGACAGTTATTTTAAAATGGACATCACTAAAGACATGGCTTTTCAAAAGCTGAATATTAGCTTTGTTATACAGGTCTTCAAACACCTGAAATTCCTTTGCAGTCAAAGAAAATTTTCCATTTAAAAAGATCACAAGCCTAAGGCATGAACATGGATAAATCAAAAACACCAAAATTAAAAGGGAACCCTGCTGGCCAAAAAAGAAGGCAGGAAGTAATGAAAACTCAGGTTAGAATTTCAGGGGAAAAAATGTTCCATGAAATCGCTTCAGTCATTTTTGGAGCCAGACTGGGCAAAAATCGTAGTAGAAATGGCTGGAACCTCTTTACAGAACCTCCTTAATAATTCATGACCAGATTAATCTATCTTGGCATGCTTACTCATCTGAAACAGATTTATTAGAAGAAAATTCCTTTGGAGCTGACAGGGAGGACCTTGCCATCCACAGAAGAGAAACCACATACGGTAGTGTCTGTAGATAATACACTGATATGTGACAACCACAGCGACTCGCTTTTAATGAACTATGAAATAAATACCCACGTTTACAGGACAAACGAGGAGCTCATCACATTAAAACCTCTGTATTCAAATGACTGAAGATGGAACATATTTCACAGCCCTGAATGCAGACCCAACTCCTTAAGCCTCTTTAACAGGTTTCCAAATTGCTTTTCCAGTCTTATCTCCCACTACCTGGCTGCATGAATTCATTGCTCTAGCCTGCTGATTCTCAAAGGAGAGGATCTGTCCAAAGCCAGCATCCTTCCCAAAACTGGGGAGCACATAAATATCACTTGACGTTTTCCCCCACTTCGCCAGCACCGTCACCTCCCGCCCCAGGCGTCTCCTTTCCCCTAATCGCTCTGACAAGCTCTGCTGGGCTGCACCCCTGGCTGATGAATTACTGGATCTTGCAGATAGATATGAATCACCCAAACCTTCTCTGACCAGTTTTCCCCATTGAACCTAAGCATTTCTCGGGCATTTTTTCACAAATCTAGACCACTATTCTACCAAACCCTGCCAAGGTCCTGGCCCTCCTGTATCCTGCCTCCTCTGAATGCTCGAGCGCCATAGCCCAGAGACTTCCAGGCTTTGCACTTCTGTGCAGCCTTGGCCTCACATGCTTGAGCACCTTCCTGTCTGAGCCCCCCCAGAGCATCTGCCCTCCAGAGGGAAAGAGAACAGTGATAATGACAAGGATGATGGGACATTAACGACAATGGAGACAACAGTGGCAGCTACCACATGGTGAGGGCCTACTGCTACCACACCTTGGACTGGCACTGCCATATGCAGTCCCTCAACTCAGTCTTACACAAGGCCTGGCGCCGAGAAGGCACTCACACTGATTGGCAGAATAGAGGAAGAAACAGAGAAACAGAGACGTGAAGCCACCCGTCCCAGGTCACACAGCCAGGAGCGGCAGAGCTCCTTCCACTTTCCCCCATGGCCCAGTCATGGCCTTGAGTGTCTGGGAAGGACACGGAAAGAGAGGGTGGCATCCATTTGTGGCGCAGCCAGGCCTGGATTTACTGCTCAGTTAGTCTGCTGCTCATTCAAACCATATCAAACAGAATTAGGGAACCATGGATCTGGAAGGTCCTCGACGAGACCCCCTCCTCATATCTCTATCAGAGAAACCCTCAGACTGGGGAACAGGGTTCTTTTCAAGATAGGGGTTAGAAGACCGGTCTGGAGCGGATCTTCTGGGGGTGGGCATTGAATGAGTGACCTTCGGGATCCCCTTCACTTCTCTGGCCTCACCCATGAAATGAAGAGCATGACTGCCCTGGTTTCAAAGATCCCATAGTTTCCCCAGAGCTCAGTGCCCTTCCCTGGGAATGGTTTCTAAGGTGCTGATCTGCTCTGCCAAGACAGCTGACCTCACATCTCCTCTCTGCCCTGGTGGCTTCCCGTCCTGAACACACGCAGGATTTCCTGCAGTCGTTCCTCGGACCCAGAGGGAGCTGGTCTCTCTCTCCACATGAGGAGCTTTGGCACCATGTCCCTCCTTAACCTTACCAGCCTCTGGTCATCACACTGTGCTTGTCCCAGATCCACACTCTCACAGATATATCCTGACTAATTAATCTGAGTTACAAATGCAAAGCAATCCATTTTGTCATTCCAAAAACAATATGGCTGTGTTTCATGGTGAGAGAACAACTCAATAGAGAGCCAGGCAGGGGGGGAGGGCGTGCTCTTAGTTGACAGGCATAGATTTGAGTGGCGGAAAGAGAAAATAGATTTTTTTGGATGCTAACATACATGCTTTCTGCTAGTTGCTTTTGTGTGAGTTTATTATTACTAGAGGCCCAGTGCATGGATTTGTGCACTGGTGAGGTCCCTCTGCCTGGCCTGCGCTGTCTTGCAATTTGGGACCCGTGGGGGATGTCAGACTGCCAGTATCAACCTGATCTCCACAGGCCCAGTCCAGACAGGAGGGAGCCCAATCCTGTGCATTGAGTATCTGTGCCCTGGTGGTCAGTGCACATCATAGCAACCAGCCAAACAGTTGTTTGGTTGCTTAGGCTTTTATATAGAGAGATTATTATTATTATTATTATTATTAAAAATTGGCTCAATCTTTCAATATCAGTGTTATCATCTTCCTTTTTCTGGTGGGGAAGTGCAAGCTCAGGGACATTAAATAACCAGGCTAGGTAATCTGGGTAACAAGAGCTGAGGGGCAGACTTGGTTCTGCCCAGCTCTCTGACCCTTCTTACTGTTCTCCCAGATGCCGTGTGCCAATGGGTAGCCAGGGTCAACTGCTCCATCAGGCCACACACACAATGCTGAGGGTCCACACCACTTTCAGGGCCCATAAAAATGGTTTCATTTCTTTTAAATTCAAAAGAACATAATAGTAATGAATAGCTAACACGTCCGGCTTGTAACTTTAAACCAACGCAGTCATAAAACATGATTTTCAGTTTACTTTTAAGACAGGAAACAGCCATCAAGGCGAGAGTGCCGGGGGTCCACGGAAGCTGGAAGCTATGTGGTCCCAGCACTAGCTTTCTCCCTCAGGACACAGGCCAGCTGCTCTAAGGATGTGCCCAGGAAAAGTCAAATCTGCTTGTTCCAAAAGCGGCAACTCCACCCCCTCCCACTTAGTTGAAATGCAGATTTCATATGATATAAATAGCTCTTTGCTAGTGGTTCTGGCAGACCAAGGGCTTGGGGGAGAGGTGTGTTTGCTGAAAAATAGCCACCAGGAATATTCCAGTGAAAGGGTCACCTGAAGTCCTATGGAAGTCACATCACACACAGGAAATTTAAATCTAAGCAGAAACAAACAGAGATGTTGACATTCACTTTATTATGACCCAAAATATCTCGCAGGAAACCAGGCTGAATGCAGTTTTATTCCTGGGACATGAAGTATCTAAAGGAAAAACAAGCCCTACCTGGTTTGGCTCAGAGGATAGAGTGTTGACCTGTGGACTGAAGAGTCCTGGGTTTGATTTCAGTCAGGGCACATGCCCAGGTTGCAGGCTTGATCTCAGTAGAGGGCATGCAGGTGGCAGGCAATCAATAATTCTCTCTCACCATTGAGAGTTCTAGCTCTCTCTCCCTCCCCTCTCCATCTCTGAAATCAATAAAAATACATTTAAAAAAAGAGAAAGAAAACACAGGTTTGGCTCTGGCAGGAGAGCTAAGTTGGTTAGTGTCATCCTGATGTGACGAGGTTGGGAGTCTGATCCCCAGTCAGGGCACATATAAGAATCAACCAAATGCATAAATAAGTGGAACAAAAATCAGTGTCACTCTCTTTCTCTCTCCCTCTCCCTCCCTCCCTCCACTCTCAAATCAATAAATTTAAACAAAGAGAAAGGTAAAAAAAAATTGTTGAGTTTTTAAAATATATATATATATATATATATATATATATATATATATATATATTTTATTTCAGAGAGAAATGGAGAGAAAGAGAGAGAGAGAAACATCAATGATGAGAGGGAATCATTAATTGGCTGCCTCCTGCACACTGGACCAAGCCCACAACCCAGGCATGTGCCCCTGACAGAATCGAACCTGGGACCTTTCAGTCTGCAGGTCGAGGCTCTATCCACTGAGCCAAACCTGCTAGGGTCAATGTTGAGATTTTTAAGGAAAAGAAGGGCTCATCCTGCTAATGGCTATATATTCCCACTCCTTAGGCTAGAAGTTGGTTTTCAGAAAGATGGTATCAGATAAAGAGCCTCACTTACCCGAAAGACGACTTTTGAGCTTCATCTTACTGTTGCCCTGCTTGGGACTTTCCAGGTTTCCCTTGGAGTCCTCAGAGCCACACGAATCACCTGCCCCAGGGATCTGAAATGCAGAGAGCACAGAGCTGATGTGGGAGGTTGGCACAATCCCTTCTGAGACATTATCTCAAGGTTCAAGGAGCAGCAATCTAGGTATCACGTGAGGTACTAGGATCAAAGCACAGTCTGCTGATAGCCTGGAATCACGCTGGCCAGTTCTTCCTCTGCAGGCACCTCACGGCACAGCTCAGAACCAGGGAGGGTTCTCAGTTTGTAGGCCTCTAGGGGCCTTTTCAGATCTTGAGAAAACTTGTTGGACAAGATCACACATGTCGGTAGGAAGTCACAACCAGAGCCCAGGTCTCTTGACGTGTGGGCTAGTGCTTTCTCCAACAGTGCAAGTCACAAAAAATATTAAACCAGAAATGGAAGCTTAATTCTAAGGTTCTTATAATACAGCAAATCTTGATTTTGTGGCAGCCAAATAATCACACCCCGCAGGTCAACCAGGTATTCCACATGCTACACTTCTGAGGACTGACTAAATACCTCCCAGAATCCATCATTGCCGGGCTATGTGGAGGTGTCCATACAGGTCAGTCCACACATCGTGAAGTGTATGTCTACACTCTGGACCTCAGAGTGACGCAGAAAGGAGGATCCCAAGGTCCAGTGGGTCCTCCTTCTGAGAAAAGCCAATCACGCTTCAAAAACAAACACACCCAAACTTTGCTTATTAGAGAGGAGACTTATGCACTGAGAGTGTTTCTAAAACATTTACAAAACTCATGAGATACATCAAGCAGGACCCTTCCCATTTGAAATTTTATTTTTCTTTGAGGTCCTAGAGGAACTAAAGTCATAGTAATTAAAATAGGTAAGAGCCGAAACTGGTTTGGCTCAGTGGATAGAGCGGAAGGATCCCAGTCAAGGGCATGTATCTTGGTTGCGGGCACATCCCCAGTAGGGGCTGTGCAGGAGGCAGCTGATTGATGTTTCTCTCTCATCGATGTTTCTAACTCTCTATCTTTCTCCCTTCCTCTCTGTTAAAAAAAAAAAAAAAAAAATCAATGAAATATATATTAAAAAACTAAAATAGATAAGATTCATGTGAAGGAACATATATACATTTTAAAATGACAGCAGATATCCTTTAACACTTAGCAGTCATTGGAAAATCATGTAATTACAATGTAAAAAAAACCTCTGAATTTTAATGGATAATAAAAATTATACATTGTGTCTCAAATTCTGTATATAAAAATGTGTAACTAAGCACTGAGAGTAATTTTCCATGTAAACTACCTTTTAAGAGGGAATTGTTTATATAGATAATGTACGTAACACATACAATTTGGAAGATTTCCCTTTCGCCCTCAAGTTCAAGTATCTTTCTAGATGAGAAACAGGGATAAAAAGGCCTGAGAAATGAGGAGATGCAGGCAAACTGAGGGAGGGTCTTTGGGAAAAGAAATTATTCCTAATATATAAAACCAAGATAAATTTGGTGAATTCCTATTACAATGTCAGGGATTGGCAGGTCTCCAGGTTTAAATTATGAAGTAAAGGCAAGATAGGATCCTAAAGATGATTTTAGAGATTCTCTAGAGAGATGCCTTTCCCAGCCCCCAACTGTGACATTAATTCATACATCGTGGAAAAAAAAGAAAAAGTCTTGGAGACATGCCAGAAACCCAGGGCACAGAAGGAGACATGCAAATAGAAACAACCTGGGAGAAGCCTGGTTTAAACATGTTATGGAAAGAACCTGTCACCAGACTGTAAACAGCAATTACAGGAGAAGGAGTTAAGTTCCTGGTTCTCGCTGGTTCCCCCGCCTGACCCTGCGACCAGCCTACAGAGAACGGTGCTCCTTGGATTTGCAGGTCATTGCCTCCTCTGGTGCCCATTAGGTGGGCAGTTATGGGTGGCCAGGGCCCAACCCATCAGAAGGCCTATTTGAGAAGCTCATGTTGGGAGAGAAAAAACATCCAGTCTGTGGTTTCTGGACTTAGAAAGTTCCCTTCCTCCATTTTCCCCTCTATTTTTGCCCCCTGCACAGCCCCAGGTTTTCATACAATCAGAAGTTCTGAAGGTGACATCAGCACTCATAGAATAACCAAGAAGAAAACTGGCCTGCACGTGGTTTCTCAACTCACTACAGGTGAAGGCTGTCACTTTGTCTCCTGATTTCCAGCATCATGTATTACCAGGATATTCTCCCCCTCCATCCTAAGATGCTTTTCAATTAATATCTTGGGATGATCAATACTGAACCATACTGTATAATTCCATTCACCTCTATTTTTCCCGACTTAATTTTTGCAGTTAACACGTGTCCTAAGTAACATCTCCATTTGACAGATGAGGAAATAAAACTGGGACCCTTGTACATAACCGAGACCCTTTTGTGTAGGTGGATCCAGGATCTAGCACAGACTCTGTGTGAAGAAAGTCAGTCCAAAATGAATGGTGTAGAGTTTTACAAGGGTACACAGGCACCGTGTCCCATCTGAGTCGTCTGAGTCGTCGTGATGCGAACACAAACGCTGTCAACGCTTCTTGAATTTCAGAGTCTGAGGGAGGTGGTTTAGAAGAATCATAGCCTTAAAGAAGTCTTTTACTTTCTTTTTTAGTCCTCAAAGGCACCAGAGAATGAAAGATTTAGTTTCTATGATCTATGTAATACCAGTAAGATTTGTTATACCAAAGAAACCTGGTAAAGATATGTCATGTTACTACAGAAAGCCTGTAGCTCAAACCAATTAAGAGTGAACCAGAAATCTCGCAAAGAGTTATGCAAGACACACTGGAGGGCTCCAGGAAGGGGTAAAGTCTCATTTCAGACCCCTCTCAAAGTGTTGGCAAGGGGCTCTGGATTTCAATGAAAGTATGTCCTCCTGTAACTGAAAACTGGCCTGGCATGATTTTAGGTGGCTGGTAACTCAAAGAATGGGAAGTAGGCCGCTTAGATACATTAGTTCCAGGTTACTGTAGGGAGTAGCAACACATGAAGTGTAATTTTGATTACAACATGCCTCTCTTTAGTCTTAGGACCACTGTTTGAAAAGGTCCACACTCTAAGAAAGTCCCCCCTTTCTTGTTTTGTTTTTGTTTATTTTTTGTGAAGCACACAACAAATCGAACTCTTCTGCAACTGATGCCATTTTAATTGTTCTAAAATGAAATGTGCAAAAGATTCTCCTGGAAGGCCTCTGGCTCAGAGAAACAGTTAATACAATCTATTATTCATCAGCCATTTCTAATTCACATGTCATACAACGAAGCCATTATATTAATGGACTTGGATAGAACTCGCCAATTTCCAAGTTAGAGCGTCTCTGTTCCCACACCTGTAACCTATGAGATTTTTGTAAGAATGTCTAGGTCCTGGTTTTATAGTGAGGAGGTAGGGCAGAGGGATTAAGAGTCCACCTGCCTGGGCACAAATCATTTATTAGCAATTTAGGAACATTAGTGCCAACATTTCTGAAGATCTTCAGTGTCCTCTCATCTAAAAAATGATGCTGGGTTTAAGAATTAAATGACAGCTCTAGCTGGTTTGGCTTGGTGGATAGAGCATTGGCCTGCAGACTCTGAAGGGTCCCAGGTTCGATTATGGTCAAGGGCATGTACTTTGGTTTCGGGCACATCCCCAGTAGAGAGAGTGCAGGAGGCAGCTGATCAATGTTTCTCTCTTATTGATGTTTCTAACTTTCTGTCTCTCCCTTTCTGCTCTGTAAAAAAATCAATAAGATAAAAATTTTTTTTAAATAATTAAATAACAAAAAAGAAACAAACAAAAAAATTAAATGACATAGGCTTCTGATTACAGATAGGCAGATTTCCATCTTGAAACCATACTACAATGATAGGGAAGAGACTTTAAAAATGAAAGACATAATCTCCACAAGGACAAAGGGAATAGAAGACAACACAACAAAATTCTAGAAGTCAGTAAGCAGACAAATGTGTGGAAGTGGATCCCAGCTAAGAAAGCTGAATTCTAAAATGGAATTGAGGAACCCCCCAAAGCACATGTGTCAAACACAAGGCCCGCGGGCCAAATCCGTCCCGCCAGGCCTTGCAATGTGGCCCGCACCGCGCTGTCATCACTGCACTCCGCTGCGTTTCCATCACAATGACAGTTTATGACTGTTCAGTAAACCATTCGGCCCGCGATTTAGGCTGGATTTTAGATTTTGGCCCCTTCTCTGATTGAGTTCGACACCCCTACCCCAAAGCAACTCGGTTTGCACACACAACGCATTTGCTGACAGAGGATACCTGGCATTGGGAATGGAGGTAAGGCTGGTGGTATAAGAAACAGCTGAGCCGAAGCCAGTTTGGCTCAGTGGTAGAGCGTCCGTCTGCAGACTGAAAGGTCCCAGGTTCGATTCCGGTCAAGGGCATGTACCTTGGTTGCGGGCACATCCCCGGTAGGGGGTGTGCAAGAGGCAGCTGGTCCATGTTTCTCTCTCATCGACGTTTCTAGCTCTCTATCTCTCTCCCTTTCTCTCTGTTAAAAATCAATAAAATATATATTTTTTTTAAAAAAAAAAAAAGAAGAAAAAGAAAGAAACAGCTGAAAGTAAATCAGTTTTAACTGATTTTGAGGGAGATTCCCAGGGTCAGGATGACCTAGACAAGCGTTGGTGTGCATTAGAGTCACCTAGAGAGTTAATAAAAGCTTAGGCTTATGGACATGGGACAGGACCTGGGCCTCTGGAACTCATCATTGCCCTAGTTCATGCAGGACCTACACTGGAACCTCCCTGCCCTCCCCTGAGCTTACCCGGAGATGGAGAATGAGAGAATGAGGGTCCCAGCTGCACCAAAGTAGCCCACCAGCCAAAATATGAGGGCGAGTTGTCATCTATTCAGAATATAAGTATTTAACCAGCAAGTGTGGAAACCTCTGCTCTGTCTCACTCTCTGTATGAACTACAGACACATAAAGTGTATGCAGTCCAATGAAATTCACATGCACCACATAAAATAGGAACAAAAGTACTTACTTCTAACGGGTTAAAATTGCCTTCTAATTATCTTATAGGCTTATTAAGAGGATTAAATAAGAATGCATTTGAGAGCAGTAGGAGAGTACCTAATGTGTTTAATGGGGGGTATAGTGAAGCTTTAGGTAAAAAACAAAACAAAAACAAAAACAAAAAAAACACAAAAATAGCTCTGGCCAGGTGGCTTAATGGATTGAACATCATCCCATGCACCCAGAGGTCACCAGTTTGATTCCCGGTCAGGGCACATTCACAGGTAGCTAGCTCAATCCCCAGTAGGGGTCCTACAGGAGGTAGCCAATAGATGGTTCTCTCTCACATGGATGTTTCTCCCTTTCCTTTTCCCTCTCTTTCTAAAATTAATAAAAACAAATTTAAAGCAAACAAATAAAAACAAAACCCTAAAAGAAAAACCTTAAGCTTTTTTCTCTACCAGGTCTTAGGGTGCCTCTGGAATTAGTGATTGCATATACTATGATTATAGCTCTAGACTGTATATACTTTTCAACTTCAAGGGTAACAGATTTAAATTACAAATAAAGCAGAAGAAACTCGAAACAAAACAAAACAAAAACAAACGAAAACAAAGCCAGGTTCTTAGATTCAAGTTGAAGAAAAAGCTCCATAAAGTTACTGTAAACTTAAAAGGTAAGAAGGCAGCTTTATTTATTTAAAAAAAAAATCAAAAAAACTTTAATATATTCCAAGAGTCATAGATAACAACTAGACTGGCTGGCATGGCTCGGTGGTTGAGCATCAACTTATGAACTATTAGGTCATGGTTGATTCCTGGGCAGGGCACATGACTGGGCTATGGGTAGGGGGCATTCAGGGGGCAACTGATCAATGATTATTTTTCATCACTGATGTTTCTATCTCTCCTTTTCCCTTTGTCTCTGAAATGAATAAAAATATATTTTTTAAAAAACACACAACTATATTAAAAATTACTATTCATTTATATAACCACAGTATACAAATTCTAAAGATACTATTACTTGACTTGGAGAGAATCTAAGTAAAAATGTCCTCATAATTATGCTGAAGAATATACATGATGTATACCAATTTTAAGGCATAAAGAATTATGCTAGGAAGAAGACAGTTTCAAAGGCATGTGCTTAGAGAACTTGGCTTTCAGAAATCAGGGCTGCCCAGGTCACCACAGAGGATTTGAGGATATGCTCTGGTTTTACAATTAGAATAGAAGCAGTGCAAGAGAGATAACACATACTTGATGATTTGCTACAGGAACAGAGCTATTTCCTTAAGAAGATGAGATCTTAGATGACAGACTGGACATATACAAAGGCAAGGTGAGATTGTGAAGTCCAGGGTAGAACAATGTGTAAGGAAAAGAGAGATGTTCCTAACTGTTCTTAAAGTGAGCATTACAAAAGCGGGGAGACACTTAGCCAGTCCTTAGTGAGAGAGCGTTACTGGGACCTAAGAAAATCCAAACGAGGAAGAAAGGCAAAACCACAGAGAGCAAAATCTAAGAGCTTCCCCAAAGGGGTCCCAGGCCCGGAAAACAATGAGAGATGTGATTTATAAACTGCAGATAAAGAGCCTGAGTAAGAGGATTTAGTACAGCTATGCCCACAGGGATCAGATTGAAAGAAGAGGAAAACCAGAAAGAGGACAAAAAACAAAATAAATAATTCCTGGATAAATATATATGTGTATATATTTTATAATTGATTTCAAAGAGGAAGGGAGAGGGAGAGAGAGAGATAGAAACATCAATGATCAGAATCATTAATCGGCTGCCTCCTTATGACCTCTACTGTGGGATGGAGCCTGCAACCCAGGCATATGTCCTTGACCAGAATCGAACCCAGGACCCTTCAGTCTGCAGGCCGACGCTCTATTCACTGAGACAAACTGGCTAGGGCCCTGGGTAAATTTTAAAAGGACATGGTTATTTTTGTTGCCCTGATGGAAGTGGCCTGAGAAATGGGAGCCAGGAGGAACAATAATAGGCCAGAACGTGATGTTGATGTTGGTCTGGTGGGAGGCTATTTCCTCATGGAATTAACCAAGTCAAAGATGGTGGTGGTCAAGATACAACTGAATAATGGATTCTTTAGTAAAGAGGGGACTCACTGATTCATCTCTTTCACAACGATGGGCCCCACATGACAGAGTCTAGAATAGTATTTTAGAAAAAAATATCTGCGTCAGAAAGTAAAGGAATAGCAGAAGTAAAAAAGACTCACGGACTCAGCCAGCAAGGCTAGGAAAGAAAACAGGGGTCCATCCAAGCAGCAGGCTAGACAGAAACTCGAAGTGAGTCTTCCCAAAAGGAGACAGATATGCCACACAAGAGGCACATCCAATCACTGTCCAACAATATGAAGCAGAAAGCAATACGACTTGACCTCTGGAACATTCAAAACCCCAGGAAGAGCAGCTTGCTGAGGAGTGGTGGCAGAGGCATTCGCACCCACTAGCTCACTTGGGAAGCACGCCTCAGAATCACCAACAACGGGTCTGCTTCATGAATCCACAGAGGGTGTTTCTCAAGCTGAATAAATATAAGCGAGAAATGCTGCTTCCTCCAGTCTAAGCCCTTCTAGGTCAAAAGGCAGTGGACATGGAAAATGTGGCCCAGGATGGAAAATGCCTGCTTCTGAGAATGTGGAAGCTCTGTCCAAGACACAATCCACACCCAACGCAGCACACCACAGTGCCCATACTTGTGTCTCAAAGTGTGAGTGCAAAGCAAGAAGCTCTGGAGCTCAGCTGTTGTGGCTCAGTGGTTGAGCATCGACCCATGAACCAGGAGATCACAGTTCTAGCCCACAACCCAGGCATGGTCAGGGTATATGCCTGGGTTGTGGGCTAGATCCCAGTAGAGCATGTGCAGGAGGTAGCCGATCAATGATTCTCTCTCATCATTGATTTTTCTATCTCTGAAATCAATAAAAACATATTTTAAAAAAGAAGAAGCTGTTGAATATAAACAAAAAGCATAGTAAATAGTACCAGGTTGATTCCTCCACTTAGATTGGAGAGATTCCTGAAAACTGAATTTAAATTCACAGTCATAGACTCCAAACAACTGCTATAGACTGACTGGCATTTTTGAGAGAAGAATATTGTCATCATCAGCCCTCCTTTGTCTGACATTATTGAGTGTCTGCTGCAGCCTGTTGGGAAACATCTCTCCCGGGTCTCTCCCATTTGTGTCTTGTGAACCTAGAAGGGCTTAGACTGGAGGAAGCAGCATTTCTTGCTTGTATTTATTCAGCTTGAGAAACACAGGCTCTTTGTACTGTGGATTGTCTATTCTTTCAAGGATGCTTGTAGACTGACAATGTCTGAGGAGAAAGCAGTAGATTTGTATACTGTCCAGTAGGATAAAGATAATGCCCCTCACTGGAGGAAAGAGAAATCAGATTTGCTCCTAGCCCATCATAGAATATTCAGGCTGTCTTTGCTCAGGATTACTCAGCTGTCAAACAAATCCACTGTGTGTCCACCTACATGAGCCTCACTGCATCACTCCCAAAGGACATGTGTGCATGCGGGCAGAGGGGGAGGGAGACAAGGAGGAAATTATGCAAATATGAAACTCGAAGCTGGATGGAACCTTAGGTTGGGATCGGAGAAAGCAAAAACCGCTGTGCCATACCAATGCCATTTGTCTCTGACCCAGGAGTCTTATGCCTTCTGCCAGCATCCATTAATCTGCGGTAAAATTTCAGACTTTTTACAATTTTTGACATAACCTTTGGCAAAATTCAGTAAGTTCCTGGGAACAGAATTCTGCCTGGGACCACTGTCCAGGGGCTGGGGATTGTCTCATTCTTCTAAATGCCAAGGGTGTGGGGCCAATGTTTTGCTACCATTGTAAGTCTATTTACTCTTTGTTCGTTTCTATTTCACTACATAATAAAGCGCACAAGAGACCTGCTGTTTAACAAATTCCACTTTCTTGGAGCTGAAAGAGCCATATTTGTTCCAGGGGCAAACAGCCCAGGCTACAGATGCTGAAAACCACTGCCTCTCCCCAGCACCCAACACCAAGAATCTCTTTGGTTAATAAGTCAGCCAGAAAAAGACACATACTGCACCATATGATTTCACTTACCCCTATTTTCCGGCGTATAAGACCACTTTTGAAACGAGAAAAAGTCAGCTGAATATCAGGGGCAAAAGACCAAAATTGCACAAAAATTACCTGCAGATCTTGACAGCAAAGTAAATCTTTTCTTTGAAGTGGGGGGGTAGTCTTATACAGCGAATATAGGCCTAAACCTATGTTTTAACTGTAAAATTAGGGAGTCGTCTTATACGCCGGAAAATACGGTACATGTGGAAACTAAAGAACCAAATAAACAACAAAACTGAAAGAGACTCATAGATACAGAGAGAGAATGATGGTTGCCAGAGGGGGAAGGGGTCGGGGCGCCGAGTGAAAGAGGTGAAGGGACCAAGAAGCACACATTGGTAGCTACAAAATAGTCATGGGAAGAAAAGTAAAGCATAGGGAATATAGTCAATAATATTAATAACTATGTGTGGTGCCAGTTGGGGTACTAGAAATATGAAGGGGAGCACTAATGTATATGATTGTCTAACCACTTAACTATATACCCAAAACCAATACATAATAAAATTAAAAAATATATATCCTTAGTTAAGATGAAGCAAAATAATAGGAGAGATTGAAGGAGGCCATGAAGTGCTTTGGTTTTTAACTCAAAATGTCAAGGGAGTCCTAACCGGTTTGCCTAAGTGGATAGAGTGTTGGCCTGTGGACTGAAGGGTCCCAGGTTCGATTCCAGTCAAGGACATGTACCTTGGATGCGGGCACATCCCCAATAGTGGTGTGCAGGAGGCAGCTGATCGATGTTTCTAACTTTCTATCCCTCTCGCATCCTCTCTGTAAAAAATCAATAAAATATATATTTTTTAAAAAGGTCAAGGGAATTTAAGCTTGGATGTTAACTACCTTAGATTTTAATGTCTTTGGGTTATAATTTGCAAGGGCATTTGTCTTGGTTGGCATTTTAATGACCCGAGTGTCATTATGTTGGCATTTTTATCTCAGTGCAGAACCTCTAAAGAGCTGCACTGGACAATGTGGCTGGAAATACCGTATTTTTCGGACCATAAGACGCTCCGGACCATAAGACGCATCAGTTTTTAGAGAAGGGAAATGAAGAAAAAAAGATTCTGAAACAAATAGTGTCCTAAAATATTTTATGTGCATTAAAACCCAACATCACAGTCATAAACACATGTAACCACCCTAAGCAAACAGCAGCATTTAGAACCATTTTAGAGCCAGGCAAGCACACAGAGACCACACAGAGCCGGGCAAGTAAAAACACTTTTTTTTAAAAGTATATGTGTAGGCTATATTTGGACCATAAGACGCAGGGACTTTCCCCCCCCCACTTCTGGGGGGAAAACAGTGCGTCTTACGGTCCGAAAAATACAGTAATTGTAGAAGAGAAACAGCACAGAAATTGAGCTTTATCTTCTGGCAAATTTTAGGCTTTTGGGAGTGGGGAACAAACATTATCATCTACTATGAGAGAGGCCCTTTGGTCCATGCTGAGAGTCTGGTACTTAGAAATGTGCTGTGACCACTGTCCAAAGCGCTGATGAGATCTCTGTGAACACACCGTGACTAACTCATTGTCGAACTCTGGGGCGTCATCTATCTTTCTCAGCTAACTCTTGAAGCCTTGCAAACAAACCATGCAAAGCGTGGCTTTTATCTCCAACCATTTCCATTGCACAAGCACATCTGATCCCAAGGAAAACAGGAGGAGGACCAGTTGCACCCAGTTTTTATGACTTCTAACACTTGGGGGGGAAAAAATAATCTGCAGATGTGACAGAAGACATCCAGGCTCCAAATCCCTAGGAAGCCGTGCTGGCTCCTTCCCTGGTCAGTATCTACGTGACAGTGGAGCCTGGTGGTTTCCCTTTCATGCTCCAGGCACACCAGGGTTGTTTGTAGGCTGCCAAAGGAAGCTCATTTTACAAGTCCCTGGGGCAGATGTTTGAATGGCCAAAGGAGAACCAGAGGCCAGGGCTGGGGAGTAAATAACTATTCAGAAAAAGGGAATAAGAACAACCATAAATCGGCCCCAAAGTAGCAAGAAGCCGGCGGGCGGGCTGCAGAAATTAAAACACAAATCTACTGTGACACTAGACTTGATGCTTTCCAACAGAAAGAGTAACTCAGGACTGAAGGGGAAAACAGAAAAACCGAACAGTCAGACTCGCCAAGCGCCAGCAGGCTCGGAACACGCAGAGCCGCAGAGGCAGCTGGGTGGAGTGGTGCTGATGTCCACTGAGGCTCCGGGACTGTGGCTCAGCCAATTAAATAATACTGTCCTTGTTCTAGCTGGGCCCATTTCCGGATTCCTCCCACTTACCATCCCCGAACAATTTGAGCCCACTTTGTGGGTGATCTGGATGATTTTTATTCATGCAAATCCAATAACTCTCTTGGTCCCTTAGAAAGTCCAGGCAAATAAATCACCTGTAAGAACTAGGAGTGCCATCAGTCATTGGTGCCATTTTCCCCTCCTGCGATGGATTTGCATGTGTCACCTTCCCAAGGAGAGGTCAGTGTCCTCAAGTGACTCTCAGTTCTTCAAAGATAATAGGAGAGGCAGATGGCAAGGAGAATCTGTCCCTCCTTGGTACTCATTTCAAATGGAAGCAAATACAAACTCTATGATGCCGGAATCTCTCGCTCTTGCCATGTTCCCGTGAGTTAGTGGGTAAGAACACTATGGGGCCAGCATTCTTCTCTGGGTTTGTGGGCTGGCTCCTACAGGCAGACCCCTGGTCACTCAGCGGGAGCTGGCTGCCGGCTCTCAGAGGACACATCTCTGGGAGCAGGACTAGGATATGCCTTTCCCGAAATTCCAGAGTGATAAAAGTATGTGTGTGTGTGTGTGTGTGTGTGTGTGTGTGTGTGTGTGCATGAACATCTCAAGATATACAAAAAGTTGAAGGAGGAAGGCTATCAAAACAGCATGAAAAAGAGACCGAAGAAGTAAACAGAAGGCATGTCAGGAAAGAAAATAAGGGGTAGATGTCAGAGGTGGCCAACTACAGCAGCGGAGTCAACTCCAATTCAGCAGCAACAGTAGACACACGCCAGGTCCTCCCAGGGCCTTTTCTTCTACAAACGTTTCAGAGGAAGTTTTACATGATTACGGGCTTACTGTAACTGGAAGGGATTGTTTTAATGGGGCACACCATGTAGGCAGGTTTCAGATGAAGAGTAAGGGGCCCCACTGCAGACACTGGCTAAATTGTGGGCTGCTGTTGAAGTTCCAGGCCATTCTCCCTAAGGCCTTCTGCTGCCTTTTCCAGACCAACACGAGCTGCACTCTGAATTCTGCCTTTTCCAGGAGTGGTATCGGGGTCATGCTCATTTGCTGGGAGATATTTCTAAAGGCCTGCAGTTGGTGAAGCAAGTGCCTGGGAAGCTGAGATGAGCCTGAGGAGGCAGCAGTAATAAGAAGTGGTCCCAGGCTCACACATGATCATGGACAGCAGAGGTTGGCAAAAGGCTGCCCGGGAGCCAAATCTGGCCCAATTTACCTGTTTGTGTAAAGTTTTATTATAACACAGTCATGATCATTAGTTTACTTATTGCCTGAGGCTGCTTTTACACTAGGCCCCACATCAGGGAATTCATGGATGCTGTCCGGCTAGCAGAGCCTGAAATGTTTACAATGTGAGCTTTACCAAGTGCCAACCTCTCATTTACAGGAATAGCTCATGCCCTCAGCTACCCGTCCCTATCCAAGGTTCACTGCCAACAAACGGGAGAGTTTTTAGGAGCCATAACTGAACTCGCTGAAGGGAAGGCACTGACAAGTACAGATGTCTTCAGGAAGCTGCTACCAGAAGAAGGCTTACTGGTCTACTGAGGTATTTCCTCTAAAAACAGCTTTGCCACCCAGGCTTTGGGAATTATATTTTCAATTTCATTTTAAAAAGATACCCATAAGAAACTCATTTGAAAAGACGAGGATCCTCTTTTTAAAATTCACAGATTTTGCTAAGTGTCTTTGCTTTAATCAGATTGGTATACTCACAAATAGAGGGCCTCAGAGAAATGGGAAGGATTTCGTTTGTGTTGTGGTCTTTTTGTTGGTGGTGGCACGGAGGGGGGCGGGGCAGGGGAGAAAATTACTTAGAGGAGAGGCTGCCTGGGAGGCCGGGACCTTAGGGGATGGGTACCACAACAGGAGTTTAGAACAGAATGAGGGTACTAGGATCCAGGCAACCTGTGACGAGGCGGGGGGGAGAGGGGGAAGGCGACAGCAAGAGAGGAGGAGAAGATACCTGGAGGCTAGAGGGTTCAAAGGTAAATACTGCTTAGGATCAGCCCTGCCTTCTGAATTAAAAAAAAAAAAAGTGAGGAGGAAAGTCATTTCCTCCTTCTCTACCACCACAGAGCCCTTGGCTTGCTAAGTGGCAAGCCCAAGGCCCAGCACACCCACTGGCAGTGGGCCCTGCTCCCTTCCTCCACTGACCAGTCACAACGTTGCTTCCCACCTTCCTATCTGCATGGACCTTCTCCCTCCTTCCAGGCTCTGGCTGCTTTTAGGCTAAAGACTTTTAGGCTAACTCTCCACCTCAAGTCTAGTCTTCATCTAGCTCACCATTGCAGGGACCTTAAAACAAAAACGGGGGCCCCTCAAAAGCTCTGTCACTCACTGTAAAGCCATCAATGAGCCACAGACCTGTAAAATAAGCCACAATTCCTTAGTCTGGAACTAAAAGCATGGGTTAAACATTTTCACTTAATAGACTATTTATCCTTGAATTTAAAATTTAAAATTTTTCTACTGGTGGATCACACTGTACATGCTATTTTTCTGCTCTAGAATGTCACTCCATTTTTGTGGGTGTTCCTGTGGAAACCCCACGGAATAGTCAAACACCCCATCCACTGCACCCTCCCTGGTCCCTGGAAGGAATAAGATAACCCTCCTTTAGATCTTATATAGCAGCGGTCCCCAACTTTTAGGACCCCACAGACCACCAGTGGTCCACCGACCACCGGTTGGCAACCGCTGCTATATAGCATATGGCTCCTAAGAATTTATTGCACAGAGAGATCCAAGATGGCTGCGCCCAGGTGAACACCTAGCTGCAGCCGCACACAACAATTTCAATAAAATACAACTAAAATATAAAATGGACATTGCCCAGAACTACAGGAAGGTTGACTGACTGGAAATTCTACAGTGAGAAGCAAGGAGAAAACCAGAAGGAGGCGCGGAGGAGCTGGAAAAGCCCAAGGTACGGAGACACGGCGCGCGGAGAGGACGGAGCCGGAGAGGAGGGATAAAACTCCGACTGTGCTGGGCCCCCGACTGCTCTGAACTCCAGTTCTAGGCCAGACCCCGGGGACTCAGGCTCAGCCATAGGGAGCCGGGCTGTAAGGTGGAACCCCGGGGAAGCAGCGAAAGGAGGTCCCGGCTTCGAGCACATTGCGCGCAGAGAAGGGACTGTTGGCTGTGTCACGGCATTGCCCTGACGGGAAGGAGACTGGGGCTCCAGACTGCTCTGAACGCCACCTCCAACTCCACTTCCAACGGAACTGAACCCCAATACCGGGCTCATTGGGGGAGAGCATAGACTGTTTGGCAGCAGGCGAAAATCGAGGGCACCTTTCTCTCAGAGGCACCAGCAGCGAGCACTGAAGGACCCACATAGGGCGGGGCTGACGGAAGCCAAGGCTGTAGGCTCCACCCTGAAACCCCATCCCATCTGTAACTGCGAAATGCGACAACAAAATAGATCACAAACGAAAGAAATGGAGGACAAAAAGCGTCTGGATATAGAGTTCAAATCTACGCTTATAAGGTTTTTCAAGAATTTCCTAGAAAAGATGGATAAGACCTATGAGGATATGAAAAGAGATCAACTAGAATTAATAAGGAGTCAACAAGAAATGATAAGGGATCAACAAGAAATAAAGAATACATTGTCTAAAATAAAAAATATTTTACAGAGTCCTAAAAACAGAAGGGAAGATCGCAAGAATCAAGTCAAAGATTTGGAACATAAAGAGCCAGAAGACACTCCTTCACAGAAGCTAGAAGGCAAGAGAATCCAGAAAATTGAAGATAATGTAAGAAACCTCTGGGACAACTTCAAGCGAACCAACATCAGAATTATGGGGGTCCCAGAAGATGAGAGAGAGCAAGATATGGAAAACATACTGAAAGAAATAGTGACAGAAAACTTCCCCCACCTGGTGAACGAATTAGACTTACAAGTCCAAGAAGCGCACAGAACTCCAAACAAAAGGAATCCAAAGAGGACCACACCAAGACACATCATACTTAAAATTCCAAGAGCAAAAGACAAAGAGAGAATATTAAAAGAAGCAAGAGCAAAGAAGGTAGTTACCTATAAAGGAGCACCTATACGATTGTCAGCTGACTTCTCAACAGAAACCATGCAGGCCAGAAGGGAATGGCAAGAAATATTCAAGGTGATGAATAGTAAGAACCTACAGCCAAAGATAATCTATCCAGCAAAGCTATCACTCAGAATCGAAGGTCAGATAAAGAGCTTCACTAATAAAAAAAAGCTAAAGGAGTTCATCAACACCAAACCAGAATTATATGAATTGCTGAAGGGGGTTCTTTCAGAAGAGAAAGTAAACAAAGATAAAAATTATGAACAACAAATACGTAACTATCAACAAGTGAATCTAAAAACCAAGGAAATTAAAAAAAAAAATCTGATGAACAATAGTATCTGTTGACTATAATAGAATCAGAGGTATGGAAGGGGAATGAACTGATGATTCTTGGGGAAAAGGGGAGAGGGGGACGTGGGAAGAGAATGAACATAAACTGTGCACCTATGGATGAGGACAATGGGGGGTGGGGAAAGGGCAGAGGGTGGGGTGGGAACCTGGTGGAGGAGAGCAATGGTGGGGGGAAAAAAGGAACATTTGTAATAATATGAACAATAAAAACTTATTAAAAAAAAAAAAGAATTTATTGCACAGAACAGGGGAATATGAAAAATACAGAAAGAAATGTAATTCATTATGGAATATAATACATTACTACAAGAGAGGAAGACTGTGTGTTGTGTCTTTGTATCCCCCAAAGCACTGGCTCACATGGTGGCAAAGTCAAGCTGGCTGAATCCTGTGTTGATTCATACTAAGCCCGGTTGTGGGTACCTGAATGCCAACTCATCAACTCCTGAGGTTGTGTCTGGTAGCAGTGGGAAGAGTGTCAGGAAGAATTAGAAATGTTTGCTCTTGGAGCTGAAGGGGGTGGGTGGGTGGTGTGTGTGTGTGTGTGTGTGTGAGAGAGAGAGAGAGAGAGAGAGAGAGAGAGAGAGAGAGAGAGAGAGAGAGAGAGAGAGAGAGAGATAGGCCACCTATTTGCCACCACTAGCTTTTAAGATAATTTCACAAATATTTATGAACATATTTGTTTCGAGGGGAAATAAACGTGAAACAACAGTGTTACCAGCACATTTTGAAAAATTTAGCTACCTTGCCATTTATATAAACTAGGGGAGGCATCTTCCTGATTTTTAAGTGCTAAAATGGGACAGATAACAAATGAGATTGGCAATCAGAGACAGTCGAGACGACAGAAAGCTGCGCAATTAGGAAAGTCCCTTCGAAAAATTAGGGGCTTTCGAGTCCCAGTTAGGAGCGGAGGGAAAGTCACTTCAAGCGAAGAAATCCAAGCAAGAGCCAGAAGGGAGAGGCCTGGTTTACCTTTTCTGCAAATGTCATTCACTGAGCTAAGCCAGTCACTTACATAAAAAACTGGGCAACGAAAACCAAGCAAACAAACAGCAAACGAAGACGTAGGCAAGCAAACACTTGGGTGGGGAGAATTCTATTCATTTTAAGCAGCTCGATTTCTTTGAGAAATTTCTGCCCTGGATTCCACAGGGCACCTTCTCTTTTCTTGCATTTTACTTTGTTTTTAGTTCTTGGCTGTGTACTTATTGGGTAAGGTGTGGTGGAAAAAAGAAATATACCAAAAAACTCCACACCTCCCACTGCTCACGAAGTCTGAGGTGGTGTTGTTCTGTTTGGAGCACTCAATGCCTAGTAGTCTAACTCCGTGGTGGGCAAACTGTGGCTCACGAGCCACATGCGACTCTTTGGCCCCTTGAGTGTGGCTCTTCCATAAAATACCATGGCCTGGGCATGTCTATTTTGAAGAAGTGGCATTAGAAAAAGTTTTAAAAATTTGGCTCTCAAAAGAAATTTCAATCGTTGTACTGTTGATATTTGGCTCTGTTGACTAACGAGTTTGCCGACCACTGGTCTAACTGATCTATGCACTGTCAGAGGTGACTCCGTCATCTGCCTTAAAAAAACCAGCACAATAACTGGAATGGAAACTACGTGGAGAGATCCTGTTTCTCCTATGAGAGTAAGACTCTGATTGTGTATCAGTGCCGTCTCTATTTCAAGTCTCAAGAGACACATACATCTCAATGATTCCTGTTCTCTGAAAGACTGAGCGAAGCTCATGAACGAATTAGCTCTATTACCTCAGACAGAGGTGCATAAATGAGTCACACCTACTGAGTTCCCTGTATAACTGCCATCATTCTGCCTACTGCAGAAGACATTTTTATTTCAGTTTCATTTCTGAACCAACACTTTCCTTGAAGTTAATATATCCTACTTTGCATTCCTATGTGAGAACTAGAGATTGGAACTCCCCCCCAAAAAACAGATATTCGTCCTGGTGATCTAGAAGGAGTATTTATAACAGGGGGTAGTGCTGAGCAGCATCCTGGCATCCGGTAATGGACAGGAAGTAACTTCTCGGAAGGGAGAGGTCCCTTCAAGACTTCCACAGTATTATTTGCATAAAATAAATTATTTGGAGGGCAAAGAGACTTTTTACATGCTCCAGTAGCCCATGCTTTATTTTCACTGAAGTTTGCAGGAATTTTTTCAAATCTAAATGATGCTAACCAGGTAACACACTAAGGAGATTTCACAATGCTCCGCGCTGTGAGGCCAGGAGGCACTCCCGACACAGGCTCACCCATGTTAGCCCAGCATTACCGCACTGATGCATACATGCACGATTAAGCACAAAACCATCTCAAAGGAGATGAACATCTCTGTTAAGTGCTAGCACTCTCCTCCCACACTGGGCTTCCCCCACTTGGAAACTGCCATCCGTCCCCAGGGTGCTCACCCCGCTTGGAAGACCACGGCAGCACGAGGCTAAAGAACCGCATTTGCTTTCCGATGCAGATCACATGGGCTGTTTACTTCCTTGAGAAATGCAAACTGCTAGGATGAAAACGCAGTGCTGAGCCAGGTAGCGAGTTGGAACAGGCCCCGGAAACTGTGCCATGGGAATCAGCCTAACTCAAACCTCAGCAGTTTCCTGGGCAATCCATCCAAGGCCAAATCATTATTCTTATCTTAGATTCCCCCTCCCACCCATCTAAATAATCACTTCATCTCCTTAGATCTGAAACCAGACCAAGCCAAACCAAAGCCACCCCACGCGTGCATCTTATTTTCATTGGCCAGCGGTGATTGCAGCCTGGTCTTGCTTATCTTGCTCTGGCAACGTGACATACGGCACTGAGTTTAAAGCAACGTCTTCTAAAAGGCCATGCCCTCGGAAGTGTGGCTCAAGGAATGTCTAAGTGAACCGAGACCTACTTGGGAAAGTCTGGGACTTTGAGGGGAACAGGGAGGGAGTTCACAGTTGCGGGCAGTGGAGAGAAAAAAATACAATTGGGGAATTGGGGTAAGTACGCATGGCTGCTGGACTTGGGCTAGTGCCAGGATAATACAGCTTCGGCATCAGCAGTTGCAGTCTGTACACCAGGGTGTCCGACGAGGTGGTGAGAACCTCGATGTGCAAGCAGGTCTGTGCTCACAAAGACCCAGTGCGGCTGGGGGGACCTGTGACTCCAGGTTTCCGGTATGCACCGCACACGCCTCGGCCTCGTACCCCCGATCATAAATTATAGAAAGGAGGGAGGCAGTCGGGAGCCTAAAAGCTCCCCTTATCTCAAAACCACCCACACAGAGGTCCCGAGGCCTCATCCAGTCCTCAGCCAAGAGGAGCCTTGCCTCTTTGCACTGTGTCATGGAAATTGCCATACGGCCAACAGAGGGTGTGCTTGAACCTGCTGCTCCTCCCAGCAGCCACCATCTCCCAAAGGTTTGCTTTTCAAAATGTGGGTGAGCGTCGGATCGCCTGGGATGCTTTTGAAAATAGTCTCCTGGGTCCCACCCCACTCAGACCTGCCAAACAGGCCCCTCCAGTGGGAAAGCTGGGGGGCCGATGGTCAGCTACATCATGGGAATGCTTTCCTTGGTGTGTTCACCTTTCCTCTCCTGTCTTTTTTCTGCTTTTCCCTCATAACTGACTACAGCCATAGTGTGACTTGTCTGGGGAACATGTCTGCTATCAGCGGAGCTCAATGGTCTTCTCTCTCACCACTGATGTCTAGCCCAGTGGTCGGCAAACTGCAACTCGCAGTTTGCTGCTCTGTTGACTAATGAGTTTGCCGAACATTGGTCTAGATTAGGGGTGTCGAACTCAATCAGAGAAGGGGCCAAAATCTAAAATCCAGCCTAAATCGCGGGCCGAATGGTTTACTGAACAGTCATAAACTGTCACTGTGATGGAAACGCAGCGGAGTGCAGTGATGACAGCGCGGTGCGGGCCACATTCCAAGGCCTGGCGGGACGGATTTGGCCCGCGGGCCTTGTGTTTGACACATGTGGAAATGCAAAGTTTGGACGAGCTAATCTCCAAGGTCTCTGGCACCGTAGCTCGATTTCACCAGAACGTGCATCTTGGAGACCGGCAGGCCCATGGTCCTTTCCCTGGTCTTTTCACTCACATCCCACTTCACCAACTCCCTGGGGATGTTCTGTCCTTAGTCTTTATTATTGATTTGTTAAAAATCAAGCCCTAGTGAAATGATGGCAAACATCTTTCGGGACTGACCTGAAATGAAGAGAATATTCATTGCTGATCACTTGATTAAAAAAAAAAAAAAAAATCAAGCCCTAAATTCTCTTTATAGCTGCTACATGTTTCAAATTTTAATCAAACAACACGAAATGTACTCATTTGTTCATGAGGTGCTGCCACAAATGTCCTACCTCAAAGGAAAAGACAGTGTCCTTTCAATTCTAGAAATGATTGCTGCATCACTGCTATTCGTGTCTGAGATGAAATGCCCAGAAGAGAAAGGCAGACAGACTTTCTAGTTTTCAGACACAAATAATAAGCACCTACTATGTGTCATGCCCATTTAAAATTCATGGTGTGCTGGGGAAGATGGGCAAGTCAGTGCAAGACAACCAAATCTTATGAGGAGTCTGCAGGTACATTAGGAATGACAGACGTTATAGCAACCTGTCTGCCTACCTGTCCAACCAACCATCCATCCTATAATACATACTGAGAGCTGACAGTGAGCACAAGATACAGGAGAAAGCAAAGCTGATGTGGGCCCTACTCTAATGGATCCTTTACTAATAGGGAAAGACATTAACCGAACTGTCACATGAACAAACACATCACTATAATCTGTGTTAAGTGCCACCTCTTCTAGGAAGTCTTCCTAGAAGGATACACACATCCTTCATGCCTAGACCCCAGCATGCAATATGTCCTGCCAGTGTCTCTCGGCATCAGTAGCTTCTCTCTATGAAGATCAGATTGTCAATCAGACACTGGAAGCTTCCTGTCTTAATACTAATCACAAGCTTGCACATTCGGTGCTCACTGATTTTTGCATTAAGCTCTAAATTCAACTCACCAGAAAAATCTAGCTCACACTCACTTCTCAGGGCAGCTTGATTCAACCTGAAATGATACTTTCAGATGCTGCAATACAAGTTCTCAACCCCCCGGATACTTTGGGAAACATTTAGAGTGAACACTTTATCAATTATTCAATTCAAACAGCACAGGAGCACCTCTCCTTTCTCTTTGTATCTGGGTAGGTATCTACCCGAGAGGATGCTGACTTCTCCTGAAGACTGTTCCCAGGGTTCTCACACCTCTCGATGCTGCCAACAAACAAAGATTCAAACACTAGCATCAGACTTACTGAGTCGTGAGGTCCAGCTTGGCTCTCCTTTCCTTTCGAGAGCTGAGGTTCTTTATTCCTGCTTAAACCCTGATCACCTCAAAGTTCTCCAAGAGTTTCCCAAACGAGTGATTCCAACAATGTTAGCACTGCTTCCCTGATGTCAGAGGAAGCCGGAGACAGGTCTGCTGATGGATGTGCAAAGCAAAACCTTCCTCACTGAGCTTTGACAACAGCGGATTTGCAAAGGCAATCAGCACTTATTTTTTGTTGTTAAAAATATAAAAAGGGAGACAGGCTCCTAATCACTTAAGAGGTGTCACCCATTTCACACACTGTTACATTGAACCTCTCTTTCCTTTCTTCATTTTATTCTTATTTTTAAATATATATATACCGTGTTTCCCCGAAAATAAGACATCCTCTGAAAATAAGACCTAGCACATGGAAAGATAAGACATCCCCTGAAAATAAGACGTAGCGTAACTTTGGGAGAAAAAATTAAGATACTATCTTATTTTCGGGGAAACAGGGTATATATAATATATTATTGATTTTTTTACAGAGAGGAAGGGAGTGGGAAAGAGAGCTAGAAACATCGATGAAACATCGATCAGCTGCCTCCTGTACACCCCCTACTGGGAATGTGCCCGCAACCAAGGTACATGCCCTTGACCAGAATCAAACCTGGGACCTGATTTCAGTCCGCAGGCTGATGCTCTATCCACTGAGCCAAACCAGAAGACCAGAGAGGAATCGTTTCCCCCCTGAAAAATCTCATTTTTTTTTAAAAAAGAACTGTATTCATTTACACTTAAGAAAGGATACCCTTTTTGAGCAGCCAATAAGAACACATGTGCCACGGCCATTTTATTGGCAGGCTCTAACATTTTCAAATGTTAGCCCGAGTCCAAATCACCTGGAAGGTTTACTGAGAAGTGGACTGCTGGCCGCCACCCTCAAGAGTTTCTCACTCAGGTCTCAGGTGGGACCTCAGGATTTGTCATGGGTTTTTGTTTGTTTTTTCATGTATCTTTCTAAAAATTCAAATACCATTCTGATCACTCATGGTCCAAGAACATTGAAATAATAAACCAAAAAGAAAGAGATGTTAAAGATTGATCTTCAGACATTATGCCAGTGATGCCACGCTTGCCTGTGATCTCAATGACAGAAAACCACATCCACACCCCAGAGGCCATCGAACCGTTTGGAATATTTTCCTTAACTGTGAGCTGCTGGATGCTGCCAGTTTGGGCACTACTATTTTTTTTTTTTTTTCAAGCTGTGAGTAGCTGTAAAGATCTCAGCAGGGGTTGGAGGAACCAGCTCCACCTTGGCATGGTGCCCAATGTGGCCAGTCACGGCTTCGAGGAAGTCACAGCGCGGGAGCCTTTCCTACAAGGGTACGGACAAACTGGGACATGATTCTAGGGTGCAAAGTCTGGTCTTGAGCGGCCAGCTGAATGTCACCCCCTCCCCATTGTAAAATGAGGATTTGTATTTTAACAAGTTTCTACAATAGTTAACAATGCTGCCAGCCTCCGCCCTCTCCTCCCCACCCCCAAAGGTGGGTGACAATCACACAGATGACTGGAATTTCACCGCCCATCCCCGTCTCCCTTTTGCCTGCCTTCATTCCTCACACTTGATATTCACCATATGGTTTTATCCTAAGCATGGCTGGGGCTCTTTGAAAGGAAAGTCTCATTGCTGCATACTGTAGCCATGAAAAATAAATCACAGGGAGGCTCCTGGCAGGCCCTCCGTGGTTGTATTACACGTGCTCGGCCTAAGTGCTTGGAGCACGGCGCCATGTACAGGTGCAAAACCAGTCAGTGTCTGAGTGGAATTGGCAGCAGGTTTAGTCCCTCCCCTCTGTGGAACGAAGGGCTCGGTAACCTAGTTGACTAAGCAGCACTGGGTTTCTTTCATTTAAGGGGGTTCGTCAGTGCTTAAAAGTGATAAAATGGTGAGTCTTGGATTGTACACATAGAACTAAAAGTGTATATATGTATAGTGTCCCCCAAAATGTATACACATACTTTGAATACTTATAAAGGCAGTATTTATTAAAATACATTTCATTTCCAAAATTGAGCTATCAGCTGCTAAAGTGTATGTACATTATTTTGGGACACCCTGTATAAATATATTTTTTTTTCTCAGTAGTTCAGCATCTTTAAAAGGTCCCAAGGGCAGACTGAGACGTGCGGAAGATATCTGTGCCAGCTGCCCATCTCCTGGTTCTCTTGGTGCAAATAGGACCTCAAGGGAGTGGCTCATAAAGGACAGTGTTCAGGTGCAGGGGGCGAGTCAGGGAAGAAGCCCGGTGTCCCCCTCTCTGTGAGTGTTCTGCTCCCCGATGGAGCAGAAGCAGAGTGGGGGGAGGTGGCCTCCAAGGCATGGAGAAAGGGGAGTGCCAAGGCAGGATCAGTCTGGTTCTCCACTGTGATTGTGGGTGTGAGATGTAAAGACCACCTAAAGTTCCCCAAGTAAAGTGTGTTGGGCAGAATGCACTGAAATTCCTTTGGAAAAACTACAATGATAAGTGTATAAAACCATATGTAATTAATTGGTAACTTAAAAAAAAAAGGTAATGACATTGGTGATGAGGGAGCTGGGTATTAAAGAACCTCCCTGGAGAGAACCTCTGACCAAACAATTCTAAGGGGCTCCAGATGGCAGAAAGGGAGCACCCTGCCCAGGGCTGGTTGGGGAACGAGGGCTAATGAGAGTTTAGACTGAAAATGATACAAAGCAGAGACCACGGAGCCACACAGTGGCCACAGTGAACCAAGAGCTCTCCTGACTGTGCCAGGCAGCACCGAAAGAGTAGACAACGAAGGCTCGAGGCTGTGTAAGGAAGAGCTACACACCTTGAAGAGTCCTGGTTTGATTAAAAATTTAAGACCTATCTATACAACTTTGCGTGAACGAGTATGGTGTTACATTCCACTTTCAACCAAAAATCACTCAGTCTCCGTTTAAATTCACAAACAATACTTTTCAAACACTCTATCAAGAGTAGCCATAAAATCCTTGTATATATTATTAATCATCCTACCAATTGATATACTCACTGAACTTAACACCCAGTTGCTCTCTTTAATGTGTTTCCAGTTTCAACGTTTTTTCTTTAAGTGAAAAGCCTTATCCTCATAGATCTTTCTGAAAGATTCTGACATAAAAATAAAGAAAGAAAAAGAATGCAACCACGGTCCTTTGCCCACCTGGTCCTTATCACACTATCTCAGCTTCTATCCCTGACCCCAGCACTCCATCTCCAGCAGAGCCACCAGGAAACCACAGGCACTTACAGCTCCCTGGATGGAGGACGGGCCAGTTCCTTCGTCCTCTTCCCCGTCTGGCTCCTGGTCTTCGTTGTCAGTCCAAGAGGATACGTCCTCTACCGAGCTAGTCAGATCAGGCAAACTCTTAGACGTTAACCTCAAGAGGTCCTCGGCAGAGGTTTCCTACGGGAACAAAAAGGTCCATGAATTACACAATGGCATCAGTGGTTCCAGGTCAAGGTAAAAAAAAAAACAGCAGAGTTTGCCAGGGGTGGTCACATGCTTCCAACCTGAACACTACATGAAACGTAGGTTCCACACTTCCAGGTTTGCAAGATTACCTCAAATGTCAGGGGTGTGCACCCAATTTCAACCCAAATAATTTTCCCCCCTGAAGAATCTGTGTTTCTTAGATGAATGTTTCTATGGTTAATCTAAGATCCTTGAACTTGTGATCTTCTGCCCTCCCTGTCTTGCTCTCAGGATACAGTTTAAATCCCTCATTGAGAGGATAACATCTTAGAGATCTGGCCTCTGTCCAGCTCTCCAAACTCATCTCTCACTATCTTTCCTTCCATTCCAGCCACATTGACTTCCAAACCCCCAGGTTGCCTCTGGCCCTATTATTGCTTTTTACCAGCAGCCCTCTCAGCCTAGACCAGTGATTGGCAAATTCAATAGTCAATGGAGCCAAATATCAACAGTACAACAACTGAAATTTCTTTTGAGAGCCAAATTTTTTAAATTTAAACTTCTTCTAATGCCACTTCTTCAAAATAATCTTGCCCAGGCCGTGATGTTTTGTGGAAGAGCCACACTCAAAGGGCCAAAGAGCCACATGTGGCTCATGAGTTGCAGTTTAACAACCACCCATCCTCATGACTAAGCCTCATGACTAAGGCTTACTTGGGCAAAGTGTGAGTACCCTTCCTGCAGGCCTTCCTGGATCCCATTAGGAGGCCTTCCACTTCCCTTTTCCCCTTCTAATGTCCTTTACTGTTTCTGTTATTGCCTTGCAATGCATGACCTGTCTATCTCCCCTACTTGTCCAAGAGTTTCCCAAACTGAACACCATTTCTGCTCATCACTGTGGCCCCAGGCCTAGCACAGAGTTTGAATACCCACTGTACCCTCCTCTCCCCTCTGCTCATCTCACTATGTTCATGAGAGAGATCATAGTTTTTAGAGAGTTCTTGTCAGTATTTTCTAAGAAGAATAGGTAAATTTTTAAAAACTCCTCCCTCCCTAATCACATTTTATAAAACTCTGATGAATTTTGAATATATGAGAGGATTTAAACATTCTCTAAATATGAATCTGTGGATTCAGCAAATTAACCTCATGGATATACTCCTTCAGTGCAGGGAATTTTCTTTTTCTGTTCCTTTTCTTTCACTGCAGTCTTGCTCACAGTACAGGTGTAGGGAGCAAACTCATTGTTTGTTTTTTAATTGATTTTTAGAGAGAAAGATAGAAACATTGATGAGAGAGAAACATCATTGATTGGCTGCCTCCTACATCCTCTCCAACGCCCCACCACAGTGGATAGTGCTTGGGGAGGTCTCCAAGTTCACATCACCATTGGAAATATTCAAAAAGCACAAAATTACCTACCTTGCTGGCCACGACCAGCTGAACCATTCCAGTGGCTGAACGAAGGATGGCCACAGCTTCCTCGTGGGACAGCCCGACCAGTAAGTGACCATTGATGACCAGCAGCTCATCTCCTAAGGACAGTCTGCCATCCCTGAGGAAACAGAGATGGGAGAAAATTCCCTTATCAAGACTTCCTAGGCCTGAGAAGGGACATTGTACTGGAGCCAGGAGGGTGGTGACAGAAAACAGTTAAAACCAGGCTAAAGAGAAGGCAGGGGCAATTAGAAGTATTGGGTTGGGAGTCAAACCCAAGTCTGCTTCTCTCCAATCTGTGGACCTTTGTTCCATTGTTTCCTTTCAACTAATCAGCCAACTTCCTTCCACTCTTCCCTCCCTCACCAGTTTCTTTCCATCCTCTAGGACTCGCATCATACTCTTTTCTATGAATTCAGGCTTTAAAAGAAGGAGGACAAGGGGCACCTGAGACTTCCAACTGCCTCTGAATCTGTCCTTCAAACATTCCTAAGGTGGAAAATGCCAAGGACCCCACTAGTTGCTTAGAATGGAGAGAGAAGGGGAAGAGAGCAAGCACAACACCAACCACAGAGGACACACACCTGGACCCTCAGGGAGGTGTGTGGTGAGTCACTGTGGAAGACAGGGATTCTGGAAGAATCCAATTGTTCTGGCCAGTGACCCCGGGATGACTTAACCACAGTACCACCTAGATCATCCCTGTTCCCATCCCGTTGTTTCCCTCTTTCACCCCATCTTGCTCTCCTGTTATTGATCAGAATGCCCATGTGTGAACTATACACCCCAGAGGCAGATAGTGACACATACATAACTCCTGGCTAAGGGTGAAAAGAAATGAGAAACCCACTATGAACAGCTCACAGAGAAAATAGACAAGAACCGCTCTATGTAAGCTTATCTCTGGGCACAGGAATTTCCTAATTGCCAACTTTCCAAAGACAGACTAGAACCTAAGACCTAGGACTAGTGGGGAAATGGCTACCCAGTGGGAGTTACTTAAAGCATACATCATTTGGGAAGTTTAATGATGCTCTCCTGGATAAAAATGAGCTTCATTCTTCAATAAATACTGTCACATAGATAAAAGATAAGTGTAGTTAATCTTATCTCTACTTTAGTCACTAGCCTACTTTCTAGTTAGAGGACTGGTTAGCAGGAAACAGTTAGTCTGTACCCTGGTTCTTTGGTTAATTTTCCAGTCTTTAGACTAAATAACCTTCAGCTCCTCAACTCCACCTCAAGAGATCTACTTGTGAGTGCCTTCTTGACCTTGGGCAGGCCAGTACTGCTTGGGTTTGCCACATCTCCCTCATTATCAGGGTACTTGGCCCAACCAATACAAATTCCAGAACACTACATTCTCCTTCTTACCAGACAAATTCTATTTATCTACTGTATACATGTGAGCATAAAACATGCACATACCCCACCGTGCCTTGCAAACAGCAGATGCCCTATGTACAGCAGGTCCTTGAATAACATTTCATTCAACAGCATTTCATTGAAATGTTTACGAGGTGCTATAAGAACTTAACACTTGTTTATACCAGCTAGCCTATGGTAAAACTGGCTTTTGTACATTGTTCTGCTTAAAGTTGCAGCACCTGTTGATGTTAAGTGAGGATTTACTGAACAGGGTAGCAATTAGACAGCATGGCCAAAGGCATGCCTTAAATTTTGGGACCGCTACATCCCTGTAATTCCAACAGGATTTCTTTGTGTTTTTTTTTTTTTTTTTTTTTTTTTTTTTGTAGACCTCTGCCTAAGCACTGTCTCTCTTCCTATTTCAGATAATTGTTCAGATTGGAAAAGTTTAGAGGTATGAATTTTTTCAGGTCACAAGGAGAAAGGTTCACATTTACTTTCCCCCCTTCACATTTGCAGGAAAAAGAGAGTGTATAAGTGTGCGTAGAATCCTGACAACACACGTGAACTGTGGTCATATTTAAAACCAATCACTTTCCCAAGTCATTAGTCACTGTTTTCTGAAAATTAGGATGTCAGGATGTGGTATTCTGTTATCTGGCACAGTCTTGATAAGAAACCACATATGACTGGCATCCAAAAGTTAGGATAAGTAACATTTGCTTGAAACTCCAAGTGGACTAAAAGAAATCACATTTCTCCATGATGGTTTGGGGAAACCTACAATATCCCCAGGTATTAGCCACTTCCTATGCTCAGAGATAGGTGTAAATAAAACCACTCAGGCCTGGTGTTCCTCTGTGCTCCAGCATAACCCTTGTGAATTGTAATGGCTAGTGCTTTGACCAAGTGGAAGACCCAGGGCCCAGGGGCAGGGAAGGGAGAGGATAAGAAGAGAAAGAGAAAGAGAGATAGAGTTAACTAGTCACCTGTGAGCGGCACCTCCTTCCTTCACTTGAGTGACAACGATAGCGTGAGGTGAGCGCTTTGATCCTCGGCCTCCACTAACCTGAATTCCCAGCCCATCTGATTCTTTAAGCAGTTCCAGCTTCCATATCCGGCCAACTTCCTCCTTGGAAGAAAAAGTGAGCACACCATGAAGTACACAGACAGAAGCACAGCACTGACGCAGGAGAGGGAAGGTGTTGAATCAGGTCTAATACTCATCACTTTTCAACAGACATCGCAGGTGACCACTGGAGACAAAATGCTTTGGATCAGAACAAGTCTCACTGGCAGTGCTGTCCAATAGAATGTTCTCCAATGATGGGAATGGTCTATGTTTGCACCATCCAACATGGAGTCCCAGCCACAGGTGGCTATTCAGTGCTTGAAATGTGAGAGGCAACTGACACAATAAATTTTAAACTTCATTTAATTGAAATAGCCACCTATTTAATGGCTAGCGGCAATGATACTAGACAGTACAGCAAGACTGATGATTGAATTCCCTGAGCAGGATTCTGTTAAGTGAAGCTGCTTGTGCCCGAAACCCAGATACCACTGTGCACACAGCTAGTAATTAATAAGGGAAGATGAAAGGGAGGCAAGCTAGGTCCTAGCGCCAGGAGACTTCCGCTACGGTGAGCCCAGCTCTGAAGCTTAGTACTTCTGAAAGTCACCTGATGCCTAAAAACATCAGTTTCCTTGCCTCTAAAGTAGGGATAATTATTAATATTTTAGGTTTATTATTAAGGTTAAATGAGATATTTATGTAAATAGGAGGCAATGATCTCAACATCTAGTTCCCCATTCTAGGTAGGTAATAAATGATAGGTAATCAAATATTACTTATAGTTGTAGAATCTGCATATGTGTTAAAAATATCACATTAAATTGAACCTAAAACTTCCTTAGAACATATAAATGATACCTTTGGTAGGAGAAACAAAAACAGTACATTGGTTGATGAATTTGTTATCGACTTCTACAGACATTGGTATATACACTCTTTCAATACATTAAAAAATTCAACTCACATTTAACCTCTTAAAAAAAGTGAATAAATATCTGTAAGTCCTCTGGACTACCCTTCTCTCAGAAACAGCCTCCCTGGCTCTCAAGGTCTCACTTAGCTCCACTGATTCAAAAAACACCTTTGAGAATCACTTAGCCTTTCTGATTCAGTTCATTTCCCATGGACTCCCCATTTCACTCCAAAGACATGAACATATTCCCACTGCTAAGTGTTTGAGTTCCCTCAGCTACTTAGCTTTTCTGAGAAAAGAAAGCAAAACCTGCCCAAGTAGTTTATTCTGAGTCTTATTTGGGCTCACACCTACAATTCTTTTTTAGCTTTAGACACATGGGTATGGGTCCCATTGCATTCTTCATCTGCTTTCTTCATGCATCATGAAGGTCCAATGGAACCATTAGTAAGGTCTCCTATGGACAAAGTTATCATCCTCCTAGAAATAGGCAATCTGCCCATTCAAGCTTCTGGCAAAAGAGAAGGAATGTGAAGCATTTAGAAAATCTGAAATACATACTGTCAGAAACTCAAATGAAACTTTATGCAATAGTAAAAAAACCAGATGTTGAATGGTCACTGATGTGCAGCAATAGGAATGTCTGGGGAAATTATTACCAGACAGAGACCTGTTGGATCCTAACTTTTTCTAGTGCTGCTCAGTGGGCTCCTTTACCCCAGCAACATGCAGTGGGTGCCAACTGTCTCCTTCATTCGCTCACCACAGACACACGAAGCCTGTCTGGCCAAATGTAACTTCAGAAGTCACTGGCTTACCACAGCAGTTCATGAACTTGTCAACAACCTCTATATCATCCCATTGGCTCACTTAGGATTCCACAGTTTTTGGTTTGTTGCCTCTGACCTCTGGAACACCTTTCTCTCTTCCCCATTCAGAAGCAGCCTCCCTGGCCCTCAACGTCTCACTTAGCTCCACTGACTCAAGAAACATCCTTGAAAATCAGTGCTACCAGAAGGATGGCCTATCAGATGGATAGCCCCTGAGGGAACAAATTTAGGGACACACTGGTTCTCTGTTGTCCTAGCTCGCTGGGCATCGCACACCAGCACATGGGTCAGCCTGTGGCTGCCTCCCTGGGCCTCATGACACAGTTGAGAAACTAGAGCAGACAGTGGCCTGACTTGCTTTTTCCTTGGAAGATATGCCAATGGCTCCCGGAGTCTTAAAGATATGGGCCAGTGCTTCGCCCTCTCTGTAGGAAAAGCCATAGAACTCTTTCCCAAGAGCCACGGGGACCACTATTAGAGTCTAGAAATATGAAAACTCATTTGGTTTTAGCTCAAATTAGTAAAAGCCTATCCATCCCCACTACTAGTTACACCACCATTTCCCCTGCCCTACTGTTCTTTTGTTAACGTGTTTAAGAACACGTTAGGTATGCCTCATAGATGGTGTGACAATACTAGATTTTTAAATCCTTTCAGAAATAGGACTTGTGATAAGAAACATGAGAAACTATAACTGGGAAAGAATAATAGCCTAATGTATCCTTGACAGAAAGTTAAACACAATTTTTGTCAAACGTGCCCACATATTCACTTCACACCCCCCACTCCATACTCCTGTCCCTGACCAAAGCAAAATAAAATACATGTCTAACAAAAATGGCTTCAGAGGGCAGAAAAAACAGTTTGTAACATAGTTTCCAAATATAGTTAAAAGCAAAATAAAATACATGTCTAAAAAAAATGGCTTCAGAGGGCAGGAAAAAGTTTGTAACATAGTCTCCAGATATATCAGTCAAGAAACACACCATCCCTCACCCTTTTATCCAATACATATTTTATTTATTTTTAATTATTTTTTGAATTAAAAAATATTTTTATTGATTTAGAGAGGAAAAAAGAGGGAGAGAAAGATAGAAGCATCAATGATGGAGAAAGAATCATTGATCGGCTGCCTCCTGCAGGCCCTCCACTGGGCATCAAGCCTGCAACTTGGGCATGTAGCCTTGACCAGAATCAAACCCAGGACCCTTCAGTCCACAGATTGACACTCTAGCTACTGAGCCAAAGTGGCTAGGGCTATTTTGTTTTTTCAATAATCGAAAGTAGGAATTCTAAGGAGAGAGGTCACAGAAAGTAATGCAAGCTTCCTTGCCTTGGAATTTCTTGGTCATCTAATCAGGAGTTCAAAGGAAGGCACAGACAGGAAGAGGCAGATGTTATCAGTCTCTATTGTACAACTGTCAGTATGGCATTAAATTTATCTGCATATAACTGAATGCAGTGCTCAGTTAAAAATAAAGTCAGTGTTTGAAGTTTATTTGGCAAAAGCTGGTACTGGCCAAACACCAACTGGCCAAATTAAATATGATAATATTAAGTATTATTAATATTATTACTGCCTCCTTACAGTTCCTCTTGCATATCTTATACACACTTCAGTATGGTCAAAACAGGTTTCTCCCCCCACCCCCCCCACTCTAGACTTTCCTATCTCAATGAGAAAAATACTATCATTTACTCAAGATAAACAGGATACACAACCCAAAAGCCCACGAGTTATCTTTGATTCCTACTTCTACTGCCTAACCCAAACCATGAGCAAGATCTTTAAGCTCTACTTGCAAAATAAACCCACATCCATCTCCTTCTGCCCCTCTTCCCTGCTACCATCTTGTCAAAGCCAGAGCACCTTTACCTTGGGTTATCACAATAGTCTCCAGCCTGGTCTTTCTTTTTAATCCTTCACCTCCTACAACCCAACTACACTCTGTTATACAAGTAGAGTGAACTTCAAAAAGCAAAACAAAACTCATGATGTTCTCATCTTAAACCTTTCAAGAGCTCCCTTAGAATGAGGCTAGCTTTTGATGATGGCATACACCACTCTTTGTAATTTAGCCCTGCCCACATCTCCCAAGTCACTCCTAGTGCTCTCCCTGTCACTCACTGTGCTTCAGTTTTTCTGCTCCTGGAACATTATCTTAGGGCAGTTGCATGTGCTGGCTGCTCCCAGATTTCCAGGGCTACCTTATCTTGACACTCTTCAGCTCAAACATTGCCTCTTTACTGAGGTCTTTGCTAATATCCAGTATCAGTTAGCCCCCGGCCCATAACACTGCCCAGCCACCACCTTTCACTTCATCTTGTTTTATTTCATTTATAGAACTCGTCACCATCTAACACTCTCATTTGTTTATTTGCTTACTTATTGCTTGTGGCTCCTTCCATGTGATAAATGCCAAGGTAACCTTGTCTCTCATTTACCAATGGGTTCTTTATAACAGCTCGAACAGTGCCTCACACATAACAACATGCATAAGTGCCATGAAATGAACAGTTCTAAGATGTTTATCCACAAATCTTACAGTTCTTCAGAAGTTATTGAGACTGACATTAAGAGGCTGGCTCAGATGCGAGACCTGTGTGTTTGCCAATGTTCAGCGTGTGAACACTGATCCAGTTGTAGACACAATTGAGTTCTGAAACAGATCCCGTCTAGACAGATGGCTCAGCCTGCGGTTCCCTTCACGCAGGCGTAAAGGGCAATGAGACTTTGTCAGTCTGGTGAGAAAAGCCAAACCACAAAATTGGACGCTATGGACTCCTGCATGGATGCCACCAGAGGGCTACTTTTCCTATTAAGCGCCATATACGTGCACCGCTTCATGGAGGCAAACAAGGGGGTTTGTTTACCAACAGGTTGGCACATTAAAGGGAGCTATCTCGGCCACATTTAAATGACCCTCATTTTCTTCTGGGACCAAAAATAAATTTTTATAACAGCATCTTTGCCCCAAATGTGAGAAGACACATCATCCAACTAGAATTTCACTGCAGTAAATACTCTGGCTCTGATTATAATCCTATTCTAAGACTGCTTGCTTCTCCCTTCTTATTTAGAATAGCCTGTAAGCTGTGAAGAAATGTGTGATCATAATGTCAAAGTTGCCATCCCTTAGTCATCAGACCAAAAGGCTGAGGCGAGATGGTGGAAGCTCAGAGAAAGGACACAGCAGCTGGAGAGCTGGGCTGGAACTTGGGTCCATCTTTCAAGCCTGGTGCTCTTGGGTGCCTTTATTAACTAATAGTTACAGAGCACCTACAGGTGCAAGGCACCGAGTTAGGAGAGAGAAACAAATAAGGTCTTTGCCTGTATAGTCTATTGGGAACACACAGCCAAATGGTGTGGAATCCGTGGGATTCATGCATTGGTGAGGATAAGCAGGGACTAGTGCAGGAGCCCAGAGAGTAAATGTCTGAAGATGGGGCAGGTTATGGAGCCTCCTTGAGAGGGTGTTATTGTGCTTGGTTTCCAGGAAAGTTAGAAGCTAAGCTACACTGAGGAAGGGAAAAGACTGTATAGTGAGAGCAGCATCTGCAAAGGCTCAGAGATAAGAGTGAGCATGGCCTTTTGGAAAAATCAAAACAAAACAACCATAACTCATCCAGCCCAAATCAAGGAGGCAGAAAGTTAAGGAGGGTTCAGATAATGCTGGGCCTCATGCACTATCCAAGCCAAGTTGCTTGGCTGTTACCCCAAAGGCAAGTGGACCTGTCAGAAGTGTTTAAGCGGCAGCGTATGCGGGCATGCCCATGCATGTGCAATGAGATGTACCCTCTGGTTGCAGTGGGGACAGCGGATGATGCAGTGAGAAGGGTAGGAGGCTACTGTGACCACCCAGATGAGACAAGAAAGCAGCCTAGCCCCAACCAAAGGTTGTGGGAGTGGAGAAAAGAGAAGTGGGGTGAGCAGGGAGTTCTTAAAGGAAGCAGAAGTTGACAGGACTTGGTGATTGACTGGACAAGGTGTCAGAGACAGAGGGCAGAATTTCAGCTGACTCCAGGACACCACTGTCCCCGGCTTGGGATAAAGGCATTTCCCACGACATGGGACTGTCATTGCAAAACCAGGGAAAGTTCTGGGCAAACCAGGATGAGTGGTCACTACTTGAGGCAGGTTTCTGGTTTGGGCAGCTTTTGGGTGGTGAGACCTGGAATGCTGGAGCAGACCTAGTGGTGTGGGAAAGGGATGCATTGAGGTTTAGGTATGATGTGAAATAATCAAGATGGAGACATCCTGCAGGCAATTGGCAAAAACTCGAGATTCAGGAGAGAGGTGAAGGTGTGGACACGGACTTAGGAGACATTACCATGTAGGAGAACATAAGTTCATTCGGTTACCTCAGGGGAGTTCCTAGAAGAGGATCATCCTGATGCTGCGTTTGCTAGCTGCAAACATCAGGGACCACCCGGGAGACGTCAATCTCCTGAGTTTCCCATCCTGCCCTGAAGATTAAGACCTTACTGAAGTCTCTGCTAAAGGCCTAAGGAAGGTCTGGTGCTGTATAGGGCAGGTTACAAGACAAAAGTCCCCAGGAACACATGCGCCAGCAGTGAATAACTCACCTGCCTGGCAAAGGGTAGGATTGTTTTTGTTAAGGGACTACCTTTGGTTGTATTCATTTTTATCATGCAGCATTGCAAAAATACTTCACATATGTCTAAACAGGCTTGCAAAAACTGTCACCTCAGATGAGTAATGCTCTCTACTAGAAGGAATAAGTAACTGAACACATCTCTAAAACTGTTTATCTATGTCCTAGGAGATTCTTATGTTTTAGATGATGGGCCCAAGTTCTGTATTTTTAAAAACGAATCTGGCTGCATCCCTATTATTTGTTAATATTTTATAGAACCATAAAAAATATGTGTTTTTTAAAAAGAAAGTATTTGTTAGAGAAAGTATTTTCCTACAGCTCTGGGATACAGGATATAAAAGCACATAAAAATCAGTAACAAATAACAGACTAAGAAAAAGGAGCACCTGACAATTAAACATGGTCTCACGATCACTATAAGTCTTCTCTGTAATTTATTAAGTTTTTTTTAGATATATTAAATCATTAATAAAGCAGAAACAGAACAGTTCTGACATGTTTAATCTCCATTATTCAAATGGATGGAATTTTCCCCCTGAAAGGCTTAAGAGGTAAACATAGCTAATATTTGTTTTTCTGGAAATTCCATTTTAGCACAACCTTGGGCTCATTCTGGAGTAAAAAATAAAAATGCACCCAGCCCAAGGACTTAAGTAACCTTCTGTGAAGATCTACTGGTTCCAATTTGGGTACCATCTGAATGTGGGGGAAAGAGGGGAAGCTACTTCTATCAATTGTTGATAAATGCAACTAATGATGACAATTTGGGGGTTGAAAAGGGTGCTAAAATATTCGTGTCTAAGAATATTCTGACTTTCCAAGACCAAGAGTCAGTAATAAAGTCTATAGATTATGGACAGGGATGAAAAATGCCAATTCCAGCTGGCAACTCTCTTCTTTCTATAGGCACATGGCAAAAACAAAACAAAACAAAACAAACAAAAAACCCCAAAGGCAATAGATCAAGTTTGTTTTTTCCCCGCCATTTTCTTTATATTTTCTTGGATATATGATCTTGAGTGCAAAAGTCAGGTACTCTGATAGTTGTAGTCTTCAGGTAGTCTAATGCAGAAGTTCAATTTTATATTATTTGCCTTTAATTAAGATGAGCAGAGGCCCGACTAGAGTGGCTCAGTGGTTGAGTGTTGACTTATAAACCAAAAGGTCACGGTTTAATTCAAGGTGAGGGCACATGCCTGGTTTGCAGGCTTGGCATCCAGTTTGGGAGGCAGCCGATCGATGATTCCCCTTCAACATCATTGATGTTTCTACCTCTCCCTTTCCCTTCCTCTCTCTGAAATCAACAATATATACATATATATATATATTTAAAAGATGAGTAAATGATGGTACTTTCTTAAAAGTTTGGTGTTTTTCTTTCTTTTAAGAGCATTCCAAATTATTTTCTCTTATCCTACAACAAATGAAAGCCTGTTCTTTAAATTGTATGTGAGAGTCAACCTTAAATTTTTGCTACCTAAACCTTCAAAATGATTAAAGATGTCAATACTCTCTAACTTATTTTTTTCATCTCAGGCTTTCTACAATATTTACAACCTAATCATTGGGGGGAGATCCTATCAAGATATAGTATACATTGACAAGGAATACACAGATTGTTCCAAAAACGGGTATACACACTTTAACTGCTAATGGCTCATTTCCTTTGTTTTGGCCAGACTAAGTATTTATTTTTATTTTTATTTTAGAATGATTATTATTATTTTTTGTAGTTTTTTTATTTTTTATTTTAATTTCTTTATTAAGGTATCACATATTTGTCCTCAACCCCCCATTCCAATTCCCTCCCACACTCATGCCCCCACCCCCCCTAGTTTCCTCAACCACTGGTTAGGCTCATATGTATGCACATAAGTCCTTTGGTTGATCTCTCTCTTTTATCCCCACCCTGCCTTTGAGGTCCAACAGTCTGACCCATGGCTCCTTATCTCTGGGTCTGTTCTTGTTCATTAGTCTATGTTGTTCACCATTTTCCCTCAGACTAAGTTTTGAACAAAGGGAATCCATCCTAAATTCTACTAGAAGTTTGAAAATGCAAGGTCCCAGGTTTGATTCCAGTCAAGGGCACACGCCTAGGTTGCAGGCTCAATCACCAGAAGGGAGTGTACAGGATTCTCTATCATCATTGATGTTTCTATCAATGATTCTCTATCATCATTGATGTTTCTATCTTTCTCTCCCTTCCTCTCTAAAATCAATAAAAACATAAAAAAAAAAAAAAAGAATCCATAGGAGTATCTGCCAAGAGGATTCTTGGAAAGAGCATGCTTAGCCTACAGAAATGTAAATTAATGAGAGAGAGCTGGATGAAACAGGGGAGACCACTTGAGGCTAGAAGCATGCCTCAGATGTGCTTCAGAATATACCACATCTGCTTTGCCTTTAGGTAGTAAGACCAGCCCTGACCATCACAGCTGGATATCATAGTATCAGAGATGTTTGTGAAGTTCCTAAACTTTGCTGGAATTTCAGCAGTGTAATAACATAATCCCATGAAAATGTCACTGGTTTTGAAGTGTTAAAAATAAAAGCAGATGCTTCCCTGCATGCTGGACATCCTTCCTGTGTAATACCGAGGCTTGGATATTTATGCTATCAACTGCCACCAGGAATTTTTGGCCTCACAGTGGCAATTTTCCTGGTGACAGCAGTGATAAATAATGATGCAGTTCAAGTACTTCATCTGGGCCTCATATGACTCAAATTATTCCACAGAAGGCTTGCATTTTCCACTTAGGATCACTCGACTCACTCTCTACTTAAGTAGGATGAAATGACTTGGACTTTTTGGTTGTTATTGCTATGTCCTCTGATCATTTATCTTAATAAGTGGCTTAGAAATGCAAGTTCACCTTAGACATATTTTCTAAGCTTTAAAAAGAGCAACTTCTAAAAAAAAACAAAAAAACTAAAAAAAAAAACACATTACTTTTACAATTCAGGTTCTGCAATCAAACCAAACCTTACCTTCGCCAGGCAGTCGCTTGATTGGAAGTCTGTCTTCCCCGATTTTGAGAAGTGGCATTTATCATTGCTTGTGGGCTGAGGAGTCTCTGTCTTTGGAACTCTGGGCTCCGTCCCTCTGTCTACTTCTGACCCGTCTAGATGGGATGCAGCCACTTCCTTGAGAGAGTCTGGGCCATTTTCTAGCTCAAAGGCATGGCCATTTCCAAGTTCTGGGTCTGGGCCATTGTTCAGCTCAGAGACATGGCCATTGTCCAGCTCACACCCAGTGCCGCTCTTGGATTCTTCAGTGGCCTTGTGGGTAGAAGGCCTGGAAATGACTCCAAACTTCCTTGTTCTCTTCCCCTTTTTCACGGTTCGGTCACCCAGCTCCAAGGTCGGTGTCTCTCCTGGCTCCGGGCTGTTGCCACTGTTGCCATTGTAAGGAGAATGGACCTTGTGCTTGAAGCGGCGCAGCATGATCAGGTAGAGGAAGCCGCCATTCCAGCACTGCTCAGCCAGGTAACTGCAGCAAACACAGACAATGGAGCGGTTAGGAGCCTCCAAGCGGCCTCTCCACAATGCAGCGGTGGGCACGCTCAGTGCCCCACACAGGACCCAGGCGATAAAGCAGATTGAGACTTAACACTCGTTTCATCCTTTTAATCTATATATAATTGTGGATGCTAAAAAGGGCTCCAAAACAAAGCAGAAAAAACAAGTGAACTAGAACTTCCTAATGAAAGTACCCTAGGATAGGTAATCAGAGAAGGATGCTCCTATTAACAGAGCCAATCCTAATACACCATTAAATTAAAGAGAAATCCCCCACTCAGCAACTTCTCCCATCAGAATTATCCTCGCCGCCCACTCATACGGTTCCGATGTAGTAACACTGCAAGCTCCCAGGGTAAAATAGATTGGGGGAAATGTGAAGCTCTGCTGTTAGGGTCAAAAAAATCAACTGCACAACAACAGGAACCTCTGCCTCCCAGCAGTTAAAGAAAAAAGGTGGGAGGTGGAGTGGTGTTGGCTGGTATCTAGAGGCAGCTGGCAGTAAGAACTGGCATGTGTGCCCCGCGTTAAAGGGATGTCAGCTTGTTTCTCAGTAATGTTCTGCTCTGGATTGTCCACAGCACACGTGGGCCATTGCCCGCAGTCTGGGCACCGCATGAAAAGGAACACTGACAAAGTGGAAAGCACAGACCCAGTGACCAGGACAAAAAGGCTGTGCCAAATGGTGTGAACCAGAAACAGTGGGAGGAAAGAGAAAGCCTTAGCTTGAAGAAAAGAAGAGCCAGCTCGGTTGTTTTCTTCATGTATTTCAGGGCTGCCAAACACAGAGAACAGGAAATAATAGAAATGAAACGATGCACATGAAGCCCGACACACACTAGTACTCCATTTCTTAAAGGATAATAAGAAAACAGAACATCAGACGGATGAGTAATTAGAGGTGATCACACCAAGTCATTAAAGCTTCAGCAAAGAAAATACTTGCTCAAAGTCAGGAAACCAGGCTGGGCTGGACCCTCCACCCATGCCATCCAAGATAAGGAAGCATGAACCCCAGATGAACCCAGGGACATGCCTTTGCCACTGGAACCTTGCCACATTCTACACATCACCAGTTCCCAAGCAAACAATGTCAACAGCCAAGTCCTTAATGAGTTAGACCTGCTGCTGGCCTTCATGCACCCACCAAGGAAAGGCCTTCATCTTCAATCAGGGAAGAACAGAACCTTCCTGAGTATACCAACCTAGCAACACACCCTCTAGCCTTGAAACCAGCCCTGTGAGCTGGGCAGTTTTTGCATGGTAAGGGGAGATGACCAACTATGTTTAAATTGCAAAATTCTGGGCCAGAGGCATATATTCCCCATACCTAATGCAATGACAGTGACTAACTGATGAAAAGAATAATTCAGAATTTGCCATGGAGTAAAGTGAACAAAACAGAAGGGCCTTTACACATCAATCAAAGCTAATAAAAACTCTCTTTGATCCCAGACCACTGGTTGGCAAACTCATTAGTCAACAGAGCCAGATATGACGATGAAATTTATTTTGAGAGCCAAATTTTTTAAACTTAAACTTCTTCTTACGTCACTTCTTCTAAACAGACTCACCCAGGCCGTGGTATTTTGTGGAAGAGTCACACTCAAGGGGCCAAAGAAGCGCATGTGGCTCGCAAGTCACAGTTTGCCGACCACTGTCCTGAGCTATAAACCATGGAAATGAACTTACACATAAAACCCAGTAGATAAAAGATATACAAGACTCAGATTGTTCTGGGAAATACTGTGGGAGGAAGAGGTATAAAGACCAATCTACTGGAGTATAGTAATGAAAATGAAACCTGGTTTTCTGCATAAATTTTCTACAGTGTTTAGATTTTATTTCCTTGAAATGTCGTGGTCTCTTTTCTCACAATAGAAAAATTCTTACAAAAGTATAAAATCCTAACAGCAGTTGGCCAGGTTGTAAGGGTTTCTTTGAGCAAACCACTATTATGAATATAATGCAGACACTCAGATGTTATGGAAAAACAGGTGTTGTGCAGTAGTAAAAACAGGACCAGGATGAGCATTCGATGCCCAAAGTTCTGCCTTTCGCCCAACCGTGTAAAACAACAGTAATTTCCCCCAATTTTTATCAACTGGGGAATATATACACAACATGTGGTACATCCACATAATGGAATATTATTTGGTGATAAAAAGTAAGAAGTATATGCTACAACTTAGGTGAAGCTTGGAAACATGCTAAGTGAAAGATGCCAGACCACCTATGTGGTTCCACTAATTGCCCATGTTCAGAATATGCAAATTCATTAAGATGAAAAGTAGATTAGTGGTTTCCAGAAATTAGAGGAAGGGGAAAACGGGGACTGACTGCTAATAGGCACAGGGTTGTTTTTTTGTTTTTGTTTTTGTTTTGGTGGGGGGGGTGGGGGGGATGGGAATGTTCTCGAACTAGGTAATGGTGAATTAGATATACCCTCTTAAAATACAGTGGAATTAGATATATCTCCTTTAAAATGGCGAATTTTATGTTATTTAAATTATGTTTCAATTAAGAAAACAATAGCAAATGAAACAATATTGGTCAAGTTTTGAGTCCACTTTTGAGTAGGTAAGCCCTAAGAAGTGTTTACAGAAGAAGAACCTGAGGCTCAGAAATATTGATTCACTTGCCCAGGTTCCCATGCTGCGAAATGGGAGACCCAGGCCTGTCTGATCCCCAAGCCCATGCTATGTTTGCTGTGCAATTCTGCTTCTTCCATTGCTACTTTCCCAGGCGCTGCAGTCCCCTCAATTATAAAATGAAGAGCTACAATGGGTTCATCTAAGTTACTTTCACCTTCTCACAACTGTGGATGCTACTGTCCCAGGAAGAGTTCTGGGGGTTAAAGGAGCAAGCCTCCCAACAATCCTGTACAATGCCAAGGACAAAACATCACCCTGGAAAAACAGAAATGTTCTTCTTACATCTGAGTTGTCTAGGCCTCTTGGACATTTACCAACAAACTGAGAGAGATTTCACCTGGGTGGGGGTGGGGTGGGTGCGTGTCAATTCCTTTAAAATTATTTTTGGGACTCTACCTTTTGTACTGAAACGCTGAACAACTTGGTGGGTTGTACACAAGGACCTTCTTTTCAGCACCCAAAAGGCTAGCCCACTGACTCAAAAGTATCTTTCCCATCTCTACTCTCAGGAAAGCTCTACAAACCTTGGACGGTTCCATGACTAAGAGTATTTTATTCTCTGAAGAGTCCACACTCGGCAATGGTACAAAGCAAGAGGAGTTGATCTTTAGTTCAGCACCACCTCCTTGTCCTCTCCTAGCTTCCTAGCAATAAATAAGACCCTGACACCTTCAGGGAACTGTATGACAGGTTGTTTTATTTCTTCCTGAACGCAGAATTTTCTAAGGTCACCCCAAAGATAAAGTGTAGTGAATGAATTATGGACACTCTAGCAAGTTGGTCAGGGAGACTTTTAGGTAGAGAGTAATTTTCTTACAATTATTTGAGAATCACCTTAAATCCAATGCCTCACATTTCCTAACATTTCTAGCACCTTCCTGGCTAATTCATACTTCCACATCCCCTTTTCAGGAGGATTCTTAGCCACTATTAGAATCTGTAAACTTCAAAGTCAACCTTTGAGAAAGAAGAAATGGAATGCAATCTCATAATTTAGAAAAAGTCTTGCCCAGGCCAGTATTGCTCAGTAGTAGGAACTGAGCCATACTGGTTCCAACCTCTAGCTTAGAACCCTGCCTTGGAATGTGTGTGGTTCTTCATTTCACTCCACCTTTGCAGGCATCTTTCGGAACAGATCCTTTCCTTCTCCCTTCTCCTAAAAAAGTGCTTTGTACGAATAATGTTTTGAGTACCTCCTCTGTTTCTTGAAGCCCTGTCATAATTCTGGAGTCTGAGCTGTTCAGGGATTGGCAGATGAGATTGGTGCTTGGAAAAGCTGAAGTCTGGAGTTGGAAGAACATGAAAATGGAGAGGTAGGAGACAAGAGAGGGAGGTATTGGAAGGCCAAAGACATGCATTATTTATCCATGCCTCGATTCCATCAAAAGAGGGTTTGAGGGAGCTATAAAAGTTTGATATCCTGGATGATTTGGCCAAAGCCCTCGGAAGGAGCAATCTCCAGGTGACTTTGAAAATCATTTTGGGCACTCAGCCATCAATTCCTGAAGCCTGGCACACAGTGTGAACCCACAAAGGGGTGCTGCCAAGCTGAACCACGAGTGTCTCTCCATGTGTAATTGAGAGTAACCTGGCACCACCAGCGGGCACTGGCCTGTACTACAGTGCCATGAAAACATGGCATAATTCAGAGAACACATGAAGGAATTCTGACCTCGGACTTTTCACCAAAGCAGACATTCATCTGACTATGCCAGGTTCCCAGGGGACAGCAGGAGGATAAACACTATGACTACAAGAAGATGTTTATAGACAACAATTATGACAAAGCCTGAGCTTTATGAAATGGAACCAGCTGTTCACAGCACCTGGTCTAACACACAGGACAAACGGAGATAAATTTTTCTTGCCTAAGAAGTAGTGGGAGGCTGAAAATCTGTTTGTGGTCCTCTGAAAACCTGCTAAACCAAATTAATCCAGAGGGCTGTCTGAGGTTGTGTGTTTATCTGTTGGTTCCCAGAGAACAATGGTTTGAGAGGAAGTGTTAAATACATAGATTACTTTCCCAGTGAAGACTTGGCTGGGAAACAGAGGAAGGCAAGTATGGGCAGCTCTATAAGAGAGGATGGGAAGATGATGATCATTATTTCCTGGAGTCATTTAGTAACCACGTCCCCCCAGGGCAGCCTCTCTCAGGTGTGGCCTCCCAGCTACGATGAATCTGGGGCATACTTCTCCCAGATTCCACAACCCTCCTTAGTAAGAGCCAAACTGTCTTTGGAAGATGCTGAAAGTGGTGCTGATAAGAGTGAATGATATCCTTGGTGCTTATAAGGCCTTTTCTGAAAATCAGTCAATGTACTCCTTTCCTAGAGCAGTGAGGGAGAAAGTCAGCCCTCGTCAGATGGAGGAAGATGAGCTCAGGCACCTGAGAGGCTTTGAAACTAGATCAGTCAATGCTTAGAGTAGAAATAAACTGGAACAGTGTTCCAATTGCTCCTTGGGGGAGGGCTACTGATGAAGCCAATTTTTACCACTTCTCACCTCCTCTATTCAGTATGAATGGCTGGGGTTCAGCAACTCTTTCCTTCTCTCCTTTATCTGGAGTCCAGAGTGAAGAATATAAATAAATCAGTATGGTTTTTTTTATTATAAAATGTGTATTTTTTTATCATAAAATTGAGATGGGGGAACACAAGTTGAGAGTGAAGAATAGGAGTAACTATGTATTCGACCTACCTATAATAATAAAAGGGTAATATGCTAAGACCGAACATCATTCGGGAAGTCCTTCTGGACGAAGTGGGGGCTGGAGGAAAGCCGCCCGGGTCCTGGGTGCCAGAGGGAAGCCGGTGCAGGCAGCCTGGTGAAGAAAGGCCTACTCTTGCACTAATTTTCGTGCATCTGGCCCCTAGACTAGAATAATAAAAGCATAATATGCAAATTGACTGAACAGCAGAATGACCATCCAGACAACCTTCTGGATGATCAAACTATGACACACACTGGCGCCAGGCTGGTAGAGTAAAACATAGTTTTGACATAGATAGCAAGACAATACATAGAACTGGTTTATATGGTAATTGGTCTTGTTCTCCAAAATCAAACTTATAAAAGGAGCTCAATGACAAAGCGTTCTTGGCACTAATCACTTTTAGATAAACATCACTATGCACCCTAAATCAAACCAATACTGAAAACAAATCTTTAAACAGAGGAATGATGTGAGGAGGAGTAAGAAAGACGGTGGGTGCACTACCCCTCAATTCCACAAACACTGACTGAATTTAGTGTGTTGGCCTTGCAGGCAGCAGCTACATTTGTGTCTATCGGTACTAAGCATACATCTCTCTGACCCGTCCCTGCTCAGATTCCATCTCCTGCAGCCACAGGCTGCACTTTCTGTTTTGTGCTGAAGCAGAGCTACTCTCTGTTTCTTGCTAAGACCTTCTGGATATAAATGAATGGAGGTGTGTGTGTGTGGGGGGGGGGGAGGGACGGGGGCGGGGGAGTGAGGAGAGAGAAGAAACACTGCAGAAAACCAATGGATAAGAATAAGCTAAATCATATGACCAATGAAAAAATTATTTTGCTTTCCATGCAATGAGGTGTCACTGATTTTCATTCTTATCTCAAAAGCTCACCTCTCAAACTAACAAGATTGGTTTGGATCCACAGCTCTCATCGTAGAGAATCGCCACTATAGGATGCACTGTGCACATTCAACTCCAGGACAGCTTCACAGGAAGGAAACAGAATATCCTGGAGCAGTAAGTGCACAAGAACTTTCACTTTTCCTCAAAGGTTTTCATGCACCTCATTCCTGCATCAATCAATAAAAGCTTTTCTATAATAAAAACGCCCGCATGCCTTTTGGAAGCAGGAATTTGGAAGCTAAATTATGCAGAAGCAACTGATCAACAATGAGCATTGACCTTGTAAAACACAGTGGAGCTCCTGGCCCTTGGAAGAGAACGTTAAGCTCCTTCTTGGGAATGACTGCACTTCTTTATTAAATTGCCATGAGAGAAGCAGGGTTTTTAATAACAATATGAGATCACCTGCAGTCCATACAGAACCTAGTTAAAACTCATACAGAATCTAGTTAGAATGCGGATTTGCTAACTCATCCCAGCGATGGTCACGTTTTCCCAGGGGACCGAAGGGAGAGCTGGTCAAGTCTGACTCCTCGGTACATGAATGAGTCAATCTCACCTCCCCAGGGAAATGATGAGCACCAGACTGTACCTGGGAACTCGTTTCACCTTTGTTCTCATGACATAATGCTATTTTTTTGTTTATACAATTACTACTTGGTCCTTAGACAATCCATTCGTTCACTGATTCATTCAACAAACCGTTACTGAATATCTACTACATGCCAAACACTTGGGATGTAGCAGTGAGCAAAATGGCTCCTATCTCTGTGGAGCTTGCCATCTAGCATGGGAGACAGTCCACAGCAGACCTGCTAACATAAGCATCCAACTTTATGGTGCATCAGAAGGCGAGCCATGCTGTGGAAAACAGAGCACCTTGAACAGGAGCGAGAGGACTGAGCATGCCAGGAGCTGGAAGAGTCAGGCGGAATCTGAAACACTGTGGCAAAGGCAGCAGCCCGGGAGAGTGCCTGGAGCAGGCACTTGAAGATGAAAGAGTTGGCCGGGCAGCCGCCTGGAGGAACATTCCAGACAAAGGCAAAGCCAGTGCAAAAGTGGTCCATTGGAAGCGGGTCTGTGCCTGGTGTGTTTGAGGAAAATCAAGGAGGCCTTTGTGGCTGCAGGGGAGTAAAGTGAGGAGGGGAGGAAGATAGCAAAGGTAACAGAGATCAATTCATTGCAAGGTCCCGTTAGATGTTTCTTCAAGACTTTTGTGCAAAATGGAAACTGTTGAGTTTTGAGCAGAGGAGTCATGTGACAGACAGTATGTTTTGAAACAATCCCTATGCTTCTGGTTTGAGAACTGGGCAAAAGTAGGTGCAGGGAGACCAGAGAGGCCATCATGTTCAGAAATTCTAGGGACACACAGCTCAGGTGGAACAGCATGGAGATGGTAAGAAATGGCCCGGATTGTGATCTGCTCTGAAGGTCTAGTCAACAACTTTTGCTTTTGGATCACACTCAGGGTGTGAGAGAAAGGGAGAGATCAAGGACGGTGTCTAGGCGTTTGGCTTCTGCAACTGGAAGGAAGGGGTCCCATCCTGTAGGCTGGCAGAGAAGCCTTTGGGGGTTCTGCTCTTTGATTTTGAGTGCGGAGGCCTATTTTGGAGTTAAGTTCTGGATGTGTTAAGTCTGAGGTGCTTGTATGGTTGTTGGGTGGGCAACTCAAGATCTGAATCTGGATTCTGGAGCAGGGGACTGGTCTAGAGACAGAAATATGAGAGGTGTCAGAACACTCATGGTATCTAACGCCTCCTGAGGATAAATTCCTTTAGGTGAACTTTCAGCGCCCGAAGTTCTTGCTGAGTCCAAAGTACATTCCAGTGTTTCCTATATATTCCAGTTTTCCCTCTAAGTCAGGGGCAATAGTTTAGAATCCCAGCAGTTGTGTCTTGAAAACCATTTGTTCCTGAATATTATCATCCTTTTGAAGCTTGGCCAATCTGACAGTCAAAAGCGACCTCACATCATAGTTTGTAAGTCAGAAATGACTGGTGAGGTCAGAGTTCTTAGTAGCCATTTGCTTTCTTTGAAAATGGCCTAGTGATGCCATTTGCCAAGATTTCCCTGTGTGCACCCCCACACACTAGCACAGGGGCCGGACATAGTAAGTACCACAAAAAATGACTGGGCAATGAGAAGATCCCTTCTACTTACAAAGGCTCTTTAAAAACAACTTTGTTGAGGCCTATTTTACCTATCATATTACTCACCTATTTCAAATAGATAACTTAATGAATTTTAGGAAATTTATCAAGTAGTGCAACCATTGCCATAAGTCAGTTTTGGAATATTTTTTGTCACCCAATACGACCCTTTTTGTCCATTTTACAGTCAATGCCCTTTCCCATCCCAGCCACCATCTTCTGTCTCTAAAGATCTGACTCTTCTAGACATTTCATATAAATGGAAACATACAACATGTGGTCTTTCCTGTCTTGCTTTTTAAGAAAAACTTTTATTAAATTTATTGAGGTGACATTGGTTAATAAATTATATATAGATTTAAGTATACAAGTCTATAACGAACTCTGTTGCTTCTTAAAAGCAACTTCTTCTTGGTTGGTCCTTACTGACCAGACTTTAACGACTTCTGCATCCTCTATGTCATTTATCCCTTACAAAATCTTCATGCTCTTTTGATATCTTTCTCCTTTTGCTCAGATCACATCCAATTATCCTAAGAAGATTAACCTCATGATCCCGCTAGCACCTCATCCATCCCTCCCCCTCACATTATTCCAGCAAATATCCAATTCCTTTTAGCTGAGGCTATGGATACCCAGGTAGCTCATCTACCTCCAAATTTCCTTATGTGACCTCACTAGGCATTCTTTCCCAGTTGGTCTTAAGTCTTCCCACTGGTCCCACATCATTGTAAACCAATGGCTTCAAAAGGAAATCTTTCCTCATTAACATCAACCAGGCAACGGTTCCAAATACCAAGGTAATGTCATAGTGTAATGTAATATGTACTATATATGCTAATATATTCAAGTCACTGTGCATTCATATTGACTGCATTTAATTTTTTATTTTCTTCATGCTGTTTCTGTCTAAAACAGAATACTGGGGTCTGTTGGACCCAAATTCTGCTCTTTACATGGATTGATGCTAATGAAGCTCCATTTCTCCTCTATGTACTGTACCCTGGCCAGCCAAAGACAATGACTTCATATCACAGAGCTCTTTGCTAAGACTTGCCTCTGAGGCTGAAAAAAGGCCAGGCCAGAGGAACAAAAAGCCCAGGTCAGCCCACCACCCTTGCTTGATATCCTGCTGTCCAGTCCTGCCAGGTACATTTCCTAAGGCAATGCCTGCGCTTCCCCACAAATGGTGTTGCCCTTGTCCTCCCTGTGGAAGAGGCTACTATCAATGCTCAAGTATAACTGATGACAGACCACATCCCAGAGATTATGCTCAATTTGGTTTCTAACCTCAGGGCCACCACACCCTGAAAAATGTGTCAAAATGTCTCAGATTTCCCTAGCCATTTGGCTCAGTGGATAGAGCATCAGCCTGTGGATTATAGGGTCCTGGGTTTGATTCCAGTCAAGGGCACATGCCCAAGTTGCAGACTCGATCCCTAGTAGGAGATATGCAGGAAGCAGCCAATCAAAGATTCTCATCATTGATATTTCTCTCTCTTTCTATCTCCCTATCTCCCTTCCTCTCTGAAATCAGTAAAAAACAAACAAAACAAAAAAAACAAAAACAAAAAAGAAGTCTCAGACCCAGGGACTGAGTTCCACATGGCCCCTGACACACCCCCTGGTTTCTCCACAGTGAAAGCTGCTAGAAGCTATGGGAGTAACATACACTCTCCCTTCCTGCTCCCATTTCCCCCAAACCAGCCAAACCTGAGAGCTCACAACCACCAAGCAATCCTCAAGCCCTCACACTGCACTACTCAAAAAAAAGGTGGCCGCCTCCTTCCCTATCCCAAGAGGTGACTGTAAAGAAGGGAGACAGACTCCAGAGGGTCTGTGTCCCTCAGAACGCACAGGATGCTACTCTCACACTAATTCAAACATCGATGAAATGTCTGTACCCTCCAGTTCCCTCCCCTTTCAAGCGGATCCAGCTCCATCTTGAAGCAATTTCCCCAGCTCATTTCAATCTTTCCCGGTCTGTCCTATTGGCCTGGCCACCGCACACCCCCACCTCGTGCCAAGCCTGGTTTCACTTATGTCGAAACAGCTTCCATCAAAACAGTGGGCTTCTTTTCTGTATTTCTTTCACTGTTTTGAAGTCGGCAGAGAAAAGATACTTAAGCAATTGCAAAATGACTACCTCCATCATTGTGTTCTGGCTAATGTCTCACACCGCTTTTTTCCTGAGTCTCTTCTGTACAGCGAACTGAGAGTTTTTTTACATCCGATTTTCCTTTTTCTTTCTTCTCAAAGGCTCTCTGGCAGGCATGGTTGACTGAACAGCTCTCATAATCTGTCAAGGTTCGTTTCGAAGTTGTGCAACCTTCCTCTCCAAGCAAAGGAGTGCTCCCTAAGAAGCTGGATCTGTGGGATGTTTTTCCTGTGTTCACTCATCTGCCTGATGCTCTAGGATTCTCATTGGTTTGGAGAACTTCAATTACAAGAAAGCCAGATCAACAGAACTCTAGCCTAGGAAAACAGATGAGCCAAGCCCTTACAGATGTGGATACAACGCACTTTATATCTTGGCTTATAATCAGTGCACTTTTCATGTGTCTGTTGACCAGTTGTGGCTGTGACATCATCGAGTATCTTTGTGACCCCTGGTTTAGTTATGTTCAGAGAAGAAAAACACCGAGGCATTTATTTGCCTTTATCTCCTGGGACTTTAAAAATAACTTCAAGCGAAGCATTAAAGAAACTGTAAATTATTGAATGCATAAGCATAAATGTTGATATGGAAATGCAAAGCTTGCTTTTAATGGTGTGTGTATATTAGAAGCTCCAAAAACTAACATGAGCTAGTACAGACAAGGGGGTCAGGTACCAATATTGATTAAGTTGTAACTGCATGCTGTGGACTGAGTTAATGGCGCACACACATCATCTCATTTCAATCTAAATCAACCCCATAAAATGTCGACATTATGATCCATCTTTCAGAAATGTGGTAACTAAGGCTTAAGAGAGATTAACGTGCCTTGGTCAGGGGTCTGGAACATTTGCATCTCCAGTGGTGTGGGAAGAGGAAGGAGCTCCTATGGGTGGAGCTGGGATTGAAATTTTCACCTGCTTGTAAACAACCCTGGCAATGACCCTGGGACTCACTGTGATCAAGTCCCGCCCCATTGTTGTTTATTATGACCAGGTTTGGATCCAGAAAGGCTGCAACTTCTCACAGGCCAAAGGCCTCTCCCCATATTAACACCACTTTAGTGGTGTGTTAACACACGAAATATGTCCCACATCCATTAAAAAAATGTGCTTTGGGGAAAACAGGAGGTATTTCAGACAGGCATAGAACATAGGTGAGTGTTTGGGAGGGATGAGGTGGTTTCTCAGGGTGTGGGTGGAAGTAGTCAACTGCCCCTTCCATCTCAGCTATGAGCTTGAGACAGCCCTCAACTCTGGAAAAGCAGAGGCAATACTTGCTCAGAGTCCCTAGAATCAGAGGACCAAGGTACCAACCTGGCTCCCAGCCCAGCCAAAACCAAACAAAATGGCTAACAGAAGATGTTCCCTCCAAGGTTGGCCTTTCCCCTCAGGTGCTCTCTCTCCTCCCTCACCACAGCCCACACCACGGTGCCCCGACTCCCAACCAGCCCTTCTCAGGCAGAGCTGTGCACCGGACACCTCTCCCTCCACAATGAACTGCCTCTCCTTCTGTGTCAGTCTGCACACCTTCTGGCTACAAGTAAGATGTGATAGGCTACCCATTGTTCCTGTGGATTCTTTTAGAAGATAATGTGCTGCCTGGTGGCGATGGGCCAACACAAATCAGAATAAAGGAGAAGCAGCCAAACCCCTGGGGCTTAATTATCATGTAGATGCCCCTTCAAGTAAGGACCTGGTGTCCAGTGGTGATGAGTTAGTAAGCCCATGGCCTCCAGCTGTGAGCCTCATCAGAACTTTCAAGTCAGGGTTGTGCTCTTCTGGAATGATCCCTGGTCATTGGCGAACAAGATGGGGAGACTAGGCTGGCCATCCCACCCAGGGTAGGACGCCTCCTATGGGCAAGCTTTACCCCAGAGCTTCCTGTTGGGCTGCCCCACTTTATCAGGTCAGCAGCACCATGTGTCAGCACCCCCTGCCTGGTCCTGCTTCCCCCTTTTCCTTTTACAGGTGTTATCCCACCAGATGCTGTGCACTCTTAGCTCTAACGCAGATCTGCTTCCTGGAGGACCTCAGGTGAGAGAGGACAATATAATGAGAATAACAAAATATTTCCCAAAAGGAGATGGTGGGAAATAACAGTAGCCAAAAAAGGCCTGTCAGAAATGACTAGGACTCAGCTTCACTGGGCATAGCAGCAGCCAGCAGAGCATTCTTGCGAAGTCAAGTTGGATGAATGATGTTCATAGGCGTTCCTCTGAGTCTGTTGTCTGATAGCAGGAAAAACCAATAGCCAAGGGCTCAGACTGGGACCCTCTCAACTCAATACCTAAACAGCTTCACCAAAATTCTCCAAACATATTTGGATATCATGATGCTGAAGTGAGATTACTCTTGGTTCAGGTGTCAGCATTGCCTCTGGGGCCCCTTGGGCAGGACACAACTTCAGACTAATCTCTTAGCCTCATGTACTCATGGGGTTGGGGAGGATTAAATGGGATAATGAACTAGGCAGGCTGGTTTGCTGGCTAGTTTCCTGTCTGGCACATGGTAATTGCCAATAAACGATCGTTCCTTTCAACCCTTTGGAAATTTGCTGGGTAATCATAGGCTAGCTATTGTCCTGGATGGAATCCTGGGAAGGCAAACTTATGGAACAGAGTGGTCAAAGCCAAGTCTGTGGTCAGAACAGGTCAAAGAGAGTCACAGTTAAGGTGGGAAAAAGAAATTTCTGGAAAAAGCAAGTTCAGGCAGAGAGTCAGAAACTGATTCGAAAACTAAAGACCTGGAGAGGTGGGGCAAATGTGCCTTAGACACAGCCTGGCCTGTCTGGCCCCTTTGAGGGTCTTGTGGATGTAAGGCATTGGGCTGAGAAGTATGGCGCAGTGTGTGTGTGTGTGTGTGTGTGTGTGTACCCATGTATTGGAGGATCAGGCTAGTATAGATGATCAGGAGACAGAGAAAGAGAGAGAAGAGAGAGGAGAGAGGGGGGGGAGAAGGGAGAGAGAGCAAGCACATGCTGGGAATCAGGCTACTGTGGACAACCAGCACAATGTGTGTGTGTGCATGTGTGTGTGTGGAGGGTTAGGATTAGTGTAGTTGATCATCACAGACTCTAGCCAACGGCAGGCCTTACTGTCTGCCAGAGAAATGAGACAGATGTCTTTCAAAACCCAGATCAGCAATGGCCTCCTGTTTCACCTCCATGTCCATCCGGCCAGGGTCGGACTCCCTGCTCCCAGAGCAATCATAAGCTTTCTGGCCTGCCCAGAACTCCGGATGGTCCCAGAGGTCCTGGAATTGCCCCAGAACTCAGGGTGGAGTCTGGGAGGCTGCCCATCCCACCAAGCTGCGACACGGGCTGACCCCTGAATGTTCTGTAAAATATGTGCGCTGCTCACACTGATATAAGCAACTGCCATGAATAAATCAGATGCACGTGTGTGCGAGGAGAGAGAGAGTGCCTCTGCCAGCATCCACTTCTCCCTGACCTACCTTTCCTGCATTTATCCAAATATCTGGATGGCAACCCTCCCTTTTGGTTCAGCTATTTCCTTGTCAAGGGCCTCTTCCACTTTTCTAAGGCAGGAGTTTCCAAAGCCTGGTTGTTTTAATAGTAAATGTTCCAGCATATTACAGTGCCATGAGATGGTCAACATGATGATGTTTTTTAAATGTCCAGAGAGTGTCTCTGCAGACACACAATTTCAACTCTAGGGGAAAACCCTGCTGGCATGAGTGCTCGGCTCCTCTGCTTTTGCCAGCAGGTATGGGCACTGGGGTCGCAAGCATGTTTTAGAATATCAGGAACTCACTTCCTTTCAGGAGTTCTCAACAGGAAATAGCTGGCAGACAGCACACACTAGACTTGGAACTCTCCTACTCGGAGCAATCGGAAAACATCCAAAAACAAAACCAGAGCCATGAGCTGCCTGGAAAAACAAACACCCCAAAAGGTCTTTCTTGAACTGCAGATCAGGAAGAGTGTGTTCTGGAAGGATCTGGAAGTGGGGAGAAACAAGAGCATGGACCCAAGGGCCTCCTCAAACCTTTGGGGGAAAGCACATGTGTTTTCCACAGTGGCACTGCTCCACTTAAACTCCCGTATTTCTCACAGATGCAGGGACATCTTAGCTCCCTGAGCTGGGCTGCAAACTGCACCGTTTCACTCTGGCTGGAGCTCTATGGGGATAGCAGCAGTCCTGGGTCAGGGGTTGGGCATCTGATTCTCCAGATACTGAAAGGCTGCATAAGGGCTTCAGGGAAGAGGCAGAACATGTGTTGTCAAGAACACAGCAACACTAGGGATTTTTGTTGCTCTTAAACTAACACTTTGCATCCTGAGTTCTCTTCAGTGACTTCCTCCTAAGGAGACTTACCTCAGTCTTTTAAAAGGAGCTCCTTATGGCCTGCTGAGAGTATCAAGGTGAAATTTATTTATTTACCTTCCTGGTCTAACTTCCTCAAAGGATTTACGTATTATTGCCACCAGTGCTCTCAAAAGGGCCCCCTCCAAGTACTCTGAGCAAAAGGAGAGGATCCCAGCTACGAGGTAAGGAGAAAAAGTTAACTATGAGGAAGCAGATCTGTGGAGAGTTTCAATACTGCTGTTTCTTAAAGAGCCGGATTTAAATGATCAGGCACAAAGCATACCAAGTCCAGTTTCATTCAAAACATCCTAAAAATATATAAATAAATGACTAAGTCCAAAGTGGCCTCTTATTTGGACCATTTCAAATGGCTGAAGTTGCAGCTCAGAGTTTACAGACCTCGTCTAAAAGGGAGGGAGGGAGGGGTGCAGAGGTGAAGGACAGAAGGGTAGAAAGTAACTGGGAAGAAGAATAAATAAGAAAAGTGAATTGTCAGATTTCATTCTTTTCTTAATCCCAACAGGATCAATTATTGAAGCTGTATTTTAATGCCCTACCTCGGATATCAGACAACACATATATGTCCTTCAGACACCACTGAGCCCAACCACAGACTCCTCAGCAGCTTCCATGGACAGATGTGGGGGCTGAAGAGAGACAGCACTCAACAGCCCCGGCACCCTTCCCCCAAAAGGGGAGGTTTCAGTGAAATTCAATAGCAGATCAAGAAGGAAGTCAGTCTCGTGCCAAAGAACAATTTTCTCTGAAATTTAAGGAGACGATATAAAGAAATAGGTTCAAAAATAAAGTGCATGCCCTAGCTGGTTTGACTCAGTTGATAGAGTGTTGGCCCTTGGACTAAAGAGTCCCAGGTTTGATTCCCACCAAGAGCATATGTCTAGGTTATAGGCTCAATCCCCAGTAGGGGGCATGCAGGAGGCAGCCATCAACATTTCTCTCTCATCATTGGTGTTTCTATCTCTCTCTCCCTCTCCCTTCCTCTCTGAAATCAATAAAAATATTAAACACACACACACACAAAAAACAACAACAAACCAAAACAGAGTGTAGGCATTGGGCTCAGTACCAACAAAGTGGTAAAGAAGGCAGTTGGTCCCTGCACTCACAGGTTTCACAGTCAATCTGAAATTAATTTTAAAAATCAATGTCAACCACATAATTAATTATATAAATCATATTATTGAAATAAAATTTTATATAATAAAAATATTAATACATAAAATGATTAAATTTACTAGGGGTTGGGTATTTATTAATAATAAAATAATAAATATACTAATACATAAAAACAAAAATATGTAATATAGATTTTTTTTACAATATATTTTATTGATTTTGTACAGAGAGGAAGGGAGAGAGATAGAGAGTTAGAAACATCGATGAGAGTCATCGATCAGCTGCTTCTTGCACACCCCCTATTGGGAATGTGCCCGCAACCAAGGTACATGCCCCAAGCCGACGCTCTATCCATTGAGCCAAACCGGTCCCGGCTGTAATATAGATTTTTAAAAATGATATTAAATTATATAAGAAATGTTCCGCTGGGACCGGTTTGGCTCAATGGAAAGAGCGTCGGCTTGGGGACTGAGGAGTCCCGGGTTCGATTCCGGTCAAGGGCATGTACCTTGGTTGCGGGCATATCCCCAGTGGGGGGTATGCAAGAGGCAGCTGATCGATGACTCTCTCTCATCGATGTTTCTAGCTCTCTGTCTCTCTCCCTTCCTGTCTGTATAAAATCAATAAAATAAATTAAAAAAAAAAAAAAAGAAATGTTCCAACAGAGGTGTATATTACTTCAGAAGCTTATAAAAGGGGAACTGGCCTAACCCTCATGCACTGTGGTGGGCATGCAGATTCGTGTTGAAACTGTGGAAAGCAGTAAGGGAGATCCTCAAAAAATTAAAAATGGAACTACTTTATGACCCAGCCATTCCACTACTGGGTATATATCCAAAGAAACCCAAAACACTAATTTGAAAGAATGAATATATGCACCACTGTGTTCAATGCTGCATTATTTACAAAAATCAAGCTACGGAAACAACCCAAGTGCCAAACAAAAAGGCTAGGAGTTTGACAAGGAAAGTCTCTGGGCTAAACAGTGAGTATCCCCCTAAAATTTATGTCTACCTAAAACCTCAGAATGCAACTTATTTGGAATAGGGTCTTTGCAGATGTAATAGGTTAAGGATTAAGATGAGATCAACTGGATTAGGGTGAATACTAAATCCAATTAAAGTATCCCTATAAGAGACAGAAAAAAACAGAGAGGCCCAGAGGAGGTGATGTGTAGATGACGGTAGAGACAGGAGTGGAGCTTTACAAGAATAGAAACTCTGGGCATCACCCACAACAAGCTGAGAGAAAACCACCTCCCTCAGAAGGAACCAACTCTATCTGCAACTTGATTTAGGACTACCAGCCTCCAGAAGCATGAGAAAACACATTTCTGTTGTTTTAAGACAGGAGTGGGGCACGTAGGTCATGGGTGGTATAAGGCCTATGAAATCATTTGGTCTGGCCCTGCCAAGGCATTAGGGGTGAGTTAATGTTTAACCAAATATAGCAGACTAATTTTTAAGTTTATAATTTTGTATGGCCTGTCAATGATTTTATAAATATCCAAATGGCCCCTGGCAGAAAAAAGATTCGCCATCCCTTTTTAAGCCATAGAATCTGTGCTGCTGTGTTAGGGCAGCCCTAGGAAATGAATACAGCCACTTTCCTTCCCTTTAGCTCTTCCAAGGCTTTAGACTCTTTCACAATAAAATGCAATCTTATAAGATATCCAAGATCTGCTGAAATAATTTAATGATATTTTGCATGATTACATAGCCAAGTGGTTTTTAAATAAATATATTATGTTGATATGCTATCAAAGTACTTTAAAAAATCTCTTTTAATATCGATACAATCTTTAAAACTATCAAGATGAATTTCCCAGCTTCACAAGTGATGCACACAGTCCCATTTACTTCAGAGTAATCCATTAGAATAAAGATGGATTCATACCCACCATTCATACCTTCCCTAAGACATGCCCACATTTCTAATGGGTGCCTTCATCTAATACACAATTCAAAAATATTTAAAATATGCATTTTAAAATACAGAGAAAAATTACCTTGTGATGCCTTTGGAGTTAAGAATAGAAAACAAACAAACAAAACCCCGCCATTTTAATTCCTGGATGTTAAGAATTTTTGCATTTGAAATATATAAAATGTCGTGTTGTGTTTTTAACAGTACAATGTTTGGAATCTGGATGACAAGATGAGACTTTTAATAACTTCTCAAACAATACATTGCCGGGGTGACTGGGTAGTCTTTGCTCCCATAAATAGCAGCTACACTGGCTAGAACAAGACACAGCTGCTATGTAGGGCATGATTAGATGAGTGGGCTTAGATCTGGTGAAGAACATCTTGAGAGGAACCACCACTGTCATGTTCCTCATTAATGGGAGTCACTCGTGTTCCCATGCTTCTCATCTTCTGTGACTCACTAAAGGCGCAGCAAACAAAGACATCCCCAGGCAGGGAAGGTGATTTTAGGGCCACACAATGGGCAGGCCTACTGTGTGCCTAGAATTGCCCAAGGAGTCAAGAGAACATCAAGTGTTTTCCTACTGTTCAGACCTGCTTGAGATTCTTAAACCACTTTGGAGGGAAAATGTTTAGCAATTATTTTATTTTCTGATTTTTCAGCCACACATTTGAAGTTGACTCCATGACCACCTTTAACAGCAGCAAAGGAGTTCCATGAACCAGGAACACCTTTGCCAGCTGTTGGAAACTCAGAGGCCTGTGATGAGCAACCTCCTGCCTGCAGGTGGTACAGAGAGCTTCACAGAGCTGGAACCACTGGTTGGTTATTTCCCCCTGAGCTGGAGCCAACAGGCATGTCAGCCGCTCTCCTCACTGAACACACTTCAGAGGATTTTTTAAAAAGCAAACAAACCCAATAAAGATGTCAACATGTGTTATCCATGTTTCACACAGGTTTCTAAAGGGCCCTAAACTCTGGAACAAACTCAGTTTTCCTCTTAGTACTCGCTCCTACCATCTGACAGTTATTGGGACTCACGTTCTAACTTGGCAATAGCTCCTTCCTCTGGAGATGGACAGCCCTCCTGCCAGCCCATACAGACAGACGTGTCACCCAATAGGATAAAAGACTTCCAGACAGGTGGGCAGTGGACAAAAAAAATGAAACAGAAACTCATACAGAGAACAAATTGATGTTTGCAGGAGGGAAAGGGGGTGGGAGAAAAGGGTCGAAAAGGCGAAGGGGATTAAGAAGTTCAAACTTCCAGTTATAAAACAAGTCACGGGGAAGTCATGCCCAGCATAGGGAACAGAGTTAATAACATCGTAATAACTATGTATGGTGACAGATGGTTACTAGATTTATTGTATGCCTTAGGTATACAAATATTGAATCACTGTGTTGTACATCTAAAACTAATATAGTTCTGTATGTGAATTATAATTACAAATAAGTAAATTTAAAAAAAAGACAAGTCATTTGCATTGCTCAGACCTCACCCAAAAATTCTTGTGAAGGGAGAAGCCACCATTCATACCTTACCTAAGACATGCCCACATTTCTAATGGGTGCCTTCATCTAATAGGGCTATTTTCCCTATTTGCTACCCAAACATTGTGTAAGGATTTACAGCCTTGTATGGGGGGAAAGTAGGGGAAAGGTCAAGAGAGCAGTGTTTGGGAAAGTGAATCTGTGGAGGGATACAGGCCCTCAGGACTGCAGGGTTAACATTAGACAGGACAGTTTAGTGCTCTGTTACTATTATTAACACTATCTTACTTCGGTATATGTCTTCATATCTCATGAGAGTCACTATTCGTAGAAGTGTGATCACTACATGACCACTGCAAACTTGAGAGGTGGGGAAGGGAGATGTGATTGGCTTCAGTGTACAAGGAATAAAATTTAAGAATGAAATTGAAGAAGCTTCAGGGACCATCTGGATCCCTTCCACTACCCTCCCACCCCCGACTTCTACCCCCACCCATTGAAGAGGCAGGTCCTCTCTGAAGTTCCACAGGACACAGTTCTTGGGCATCCTCCAGAATCTGGCCACAGACTGATCACACCCGACTTGGCACTTGGTGATTAGATTACCCCTAGTGGTTTTCATGTGTACACCATGCCAATCAACAAGACCGTGTGCACCTTAAAGTGAGTTCACAGTTCTTCTTGTTCCTGCCACCCCCATGTTCCACCCCAGAGTGTAGCATATTTCTAGCCAACAGTCACTATGCATTTAACAACAGAATGGAAGCCTAATTTTCAAAACATAAGAAAATTAAAAACACACACACACATTTAGACATGAAGCCCCAATGTGAATTACTGTGAGGAAAGGGTTTAAAAGCAATAATAGCTACTATAATTTATATGTGTATAGCATGGCCCACATGCTATGTTAACCACATAGAGAAAACTATGCAATTAGCGATTACATTCTTACAGAAAGCTTGTATGGTGAAGTCTATTGAATAAAATGTGAAAATCACACACTTTCAACTCTTATTTGTGTATTGCCATCTGCAAGTTTACCATCTCTTTTTCTCTTTTCTGACTTCCTGAATTTACAGTGTGGGAACTTCCCCACCCTAGATAATAGTCTCCTGTTTTCTTTGAATACATTCACAGATTTCAGTTTTATGTTTAGCTCTTTATCCTACCTGAAATGTACTTATGTATTTAAGGGCAGGACCTAAGTTTATATTCTTATCTAAAAAGTTTTAGCTATTTTGATAAAATTCACTAAACAGACTGTCGTTTATCCTCCAGTTTTGAAATATCTCCTTTTCATACACCCATCTATGGGCATATATATACATATATGGGACCTATTTGGGATTCTCTACTCTGTTCCACTGTTCTACTTGTCAATTCCTGTGCCATACTGTTTGAATTACTATAGCTTAAAAGTACAGTTTGCTAGGTGGTAAACAATGCTCCTCATTCTAATTTTTTCCCAAAAATCTCTTAGCTATATTTACTCAACTTTAGATAAACTGTAGTTCATTTGTTCAAGGTCCCAAAATACTTTCCCTCCTCCCCAGATTTTGATAGAAATTGCATTTATTTATAAAGCAGGGAGATACCAGAATCTATTATCTTTAAGGACTGTCTGCAGAGCCCATTTGCTAAGTACAAGAACTGTGGTTGTGATGTAAGTTAAGATCGCTCCCATTAAAATGCAAGCAACTAATTCACTGAGCCAGCCCTAATGGTCAGCTTTGAAACTTGAGAGAAAATCTGAACACTGTAATCAGCACCCCACAGTATCAACTGAGGTTATGAAATTCAAGAAGGTTTTATTTGAAAGTTATTTCTTACCAAATCATAAATCAAAGGTGTACAGAGGTTACAAATTCAGACATTCCTATCACATAATTATTTCAAATCACTCTCTCCTCCATTCCAACCTGAATTTCGGAGTGCAGTGTTTATGATATAACTATAGATCTCTTGGCATAGCTATCACAAAATTATTATCATAGACATTTAGTGGAACAAATCCAATTTTAAACTGAAAACAGTACTTTAAAAGAGATTTTAAAATCCTGGCATCCTAGTTTATGTAATAATTACAATTCAATAGAGAAGTCATAATATTAGGGCAGTAACAAAGTTCCTTTAGAGATGCTTGACCAGACTTTTCCTTAAAGAAAAATAAACAAAAAACAAAAAGGTTTAAACTTGTTTCAAAATGCAATGAGACAGAAACAAGACCTGTATTCAAAATAGACAAAAATCCAGTGCTGATGCTCGCAGGCAAAAAAAAAAAGAAGAAAACACACATTTCCTGTGCAAATACTCTATTTTGCATATTTTTTTCCCAGACTTCATGAGATATAAAAGCATCAACAGAGCATGACTAAAGGGGAGAGATCATACACAAGTGCATCAATTTCTCTGTCCAATAGACTAAAAACCTCTTTCAAGAGATGTTATACAGGCCTATAACATCAGATGTAATAGCACATTCAAGGAGTAAATGGAAAAACCACATCCATACAATGGAATACTACTCAGCAAAGAAATGGAATGGCCCAGCTGGCTTAGCTCAGTGGTTGAACATTGACCCATGAACCAGGAGGTCATGGTTCAATTCCAGGTCAGGGAACACACTTGGATTGCATGCTCGATTCCCACTGTGCAGGAGGCAGCCTATCAATGATTCTCTCTCGCTGATGTTTCTAGCTCTCTCTTCCTCTCCCTTCCTCTCTGAAATCAATAAAAGTATTTTTTTAAAAGATGTTTCTATCTTCCTCTCCCTTTCTATCTGAAATCAATAGAAACATTGTTTTTAAAAAGAAAGGACTATTGATAGATGTAATAACAGACTTTCAAATGTATTATGGTGAGTGAAAGACGTTACACTAAAATGGCTATAAACAATGTGATTCCATTTATATGCTATCTGGAAAAGGCAAAGCAATAGAACATATCAGCGATTGCCAGAAGCTGGAGATAAGAAGGGGGTTTGACTACAAAAGAGTACTTTTAAGGGGGATGGAATGGTTCTTCATCTTGAGTATGGAGGTAACTCACATGACTTGTGTTTGTCAAAATTTATAGACTGGTACAGCTAGAAAGGTCTTCCTTTGGTTTATTTCTTATGTTAGCATAATGTTTCAATTTCGTACTTATAAGTATACTCCCTTTAATCCTTTCTTCTGAAATTGGAGAAAATTTATTATGTTAAAGAGTGTAAGCAAATAATACTTCAATAAACTTATCATCATCATCATTTAATGAAAAAATACCCTTGCAAACCAAGTCCTCATCCTGTCTTCCCATACCAAACTCCATCCATCAATAGGGAAAGAGAAAGATGCGGCCATACAGAAAGATGGTGGAGAAAGAGGGGACAAACTCCACTTCCTTTGCCTGCGAAGAAGGGGAGATGAATGTTTGTGTAGCTATCCAGCATCTGATCATCCTTTGGATTTGGAAGATGCCCCCATTCTATGGCAGGTTCTGAAGAAGAGACATTTATTCTCTGCCCCCACCCCTAGGTGCTAGCCCACTGGCACGTGCCTTAGACCTGGCCTACAGGAAGCTCTTGCCTGGTTCTTTGGATCATGAAGAAGTGATGTGAAGACTCAGGGGCAGATAAAGGCTCATCCCAGGAGTCTAGTAATGGTGGTAGTGTACTAAGGAGACTCTGTGCCATGGCCTTGGTTCTTGTCCACTCTCTCAAGCTCAGATCTCATTTCCATTGACTCTGGTGATCTGCCCAATACTATGTCACTAAAATTTTTTTTCTGCTTAAATGAGCCAGAATTCTGTTGTTTGCTACTTCAAAACCCTGTTAGGATCACACATATTGGGAAATGGAGGTTTTAAGAGCTACTTTGCATTATCCTCATGTCAAACATGAGGATGAAACTAAAAATTACACAGTCCCCAATATTGGTTTTATATGAAAAACTGTGTGTGTTTAAAAATAAATAAATTAGGTTCTCTATTCTACTTTTACTCCTACCCTATGTGCTTCCAAGACTCTGAAATACTAAGTCAGGGTTGATAGTGGTGGTGATATGAAGCTAGCATTTTATTTACTTATTTATTTTAGCCCTAAAGTTTTCCAGGTAACTCTAATGCAGATCTTAGTCTGACATTTGGGCTTCTAAGAAAATTAAAATGACCTGAACCACGTAGCACAGTTTGTCTGTATTGCTAAAGTCTTTTCAATCCCCTCTTTTCAGACCAAATGTGACCAACGTACAAGTATCTACAGGATAAATCTCACCTCTTGCCCTTCTCGTTGGCACATGGCACCTCCTACAGAACCCACACAGCCCTGTCACAACCCCATACTTCTACTGTGTACTCTCACCCTCTGGGAATGCTCTTCCCATTCTCTCTGCCTACACAGATCCTACTCATGCATCAAGGTCCAATTTAGGAATGGCCTCTGTCATGAACTTTTTCCCATCCATTCTAGTCTAGGATTTTCATAGAATTTGTCTGATCTCAGAGTCTTCTAGTAAACACAAGCCATCTATGTCATGTCATTAAATCACATATTTCTTTCATTAGAATTAAGTTCATATATTTTCTTTCAAATTTCACTGTATTTATTACCCGTCTCTCCAAGTCCATATGTTTTCTTTAAGCAACTCTAGAGAGACATATGTGATGTTTAATGTCATTAGGTTAATTACCATGGACCAAGTTCCCTCATTCTTAAGCAGAGCCATTTCTGGGGGAGAAAAGTGAAGCGCTGTCCATTCTAGGGATATCTTTCTTTTGGAACAGCTGCAGAAACTCTTTACGAATATCAAAATCTGTCTGTTTCTTAATCTAGTCTGGAGCACAAGGTTGGAAATCATTCTCAAAATGACAAATCTTGAAGTACTTTCACTCCTCAGAGCAGCAGGAAAGATAGTCCTTGCCTTCGAGCAGACAGAAAAACATTCTGCGATTTACATGTACCGACCTGCTCACCCAAAACATTCCTGGCTCTGGAGCACAGCTGGAAAGTGGCCATCAAAAAGAGCATGGGGTGTGAAATGATTCACTAATGGGCCATTAGAGCTACTTTAATCAGGAAGTTCAGAAGTGATATATTTCTATGGGAATCCTCATTCTTCCTCCCCTCCCCACCAAAGCAAGCCTTTCATTGGGTTACAACAGAAAAAAGCATTTCTTCTATGTGTTTGACACCACTCAACAGAAATGTAGTCTTTGGGGGCAGCAGAATAATATGTGTGATGAGGATATGTGTGATGAGGAGACCATCTTAAGATCATATAATTCTTTGCATGCCTTGCCTCCTAAAACCGTTCACATATGCTATTTTGATTTTCACAACAATTTTGTAAGGGAGGTAGCACAGACAGAATTATCCTCATTTTCCAGATAGGGAAGATAAGGCATTGAAGGATGAAGAGGTCTAATGAAGAGGTATGTATGTGTGTGTGTGTGTGTGGGCGGAGGGGGGCGGGCCTCAACAGTCCACTGTGGAACCATCAGGATGGCTGGCATTTTTTAGTGCTAGAACTGGGGACAATGCTTGGGTTAAATTTAGTCCACATCCCACATATATGGGCATTTGATTACTTTTGCTCTAATATGACACCCCATAAACAAGGCCCTGAGAAGCAGTGGGTCGGTATTGGGTGTGGTCTCCATACAGGAACCCAGATGGTATCCCCTGATGTCCATTCAGCCACGAAACCTCAGTTTCCATAAAATGAGGCTCTGGGTCTGAGAAAACAGGTCTACAAGGGGGCTTTTCAGACGTGGCTGGGTGTAAGGATAACCTGGGAGCCTTTTATTTAAAAAGGAAGAAGAGAGTACTTTGCAAGGTGAGACAAGAGTTAAGCAAAAAAGTATAAATGAGAACTAAAGAGGCCCCCAATCACCTCTGCCCGTTGGGGACAGGAGAGCAGTGACACAAAGTCATTCTGCAGCAGGTGGCGCCCATCAGAGGGATCCTTCAACTCCCGTGGAATGCTGTACCCACACAACGCCAGGTCCTCACCCGGAACTGGGGCTGGGGGCCCTGCATGCTATACTTTATGAAATACAATACCTCTTGGGAACCAGGAGTGTTAGTGATCAGTAGGGGGTCTTCTTGGGGAAACTGGTATAAAACAGCATGTTTTTCAGGGAGAACTCTCCCAGTCCCAAGGTGTCACCTATGTTTCTTTGGAGCTGGGATCACCATGGTTGGGGTTATAGGGAATTGGCCCAGAAAGTAGAAATAGTAAGAGAGTTAAAATAAAAAGAGGCGAAACCACTTTGGCTCAGTGGATAGAGCGTCGGACTGTGGACTGAAGGGTCCTGGGTTTGATTCCAGTCTAGGGCATGTACCTGGGTTGAGGACACATACCCAGTTAGGGGTGTGCAGGAGGCAGCTGATCGATGATTCTCTCTCATCTATGTTTATAACTCTCTATCCCTGTCTCTTCCTCTCTGTAAAAAATCAATTTTATATATATATATATATATATATATATATATATATATATATATATAATTTTTTTTTTAAAGAGAAATATTAAGAGAGTCATCAGGTAATGGCTTTTCTCCTTCACAAGCCTCACCTGCTTCCATCCACCCCCCATCCCACATACACACAGCTCCCCAGAGATAATGCATGAATGGGCAGGTGGGCAAGGAGACCAGGAAGCACCTTGATCCAATCCAGGAGGACAGGTGAGGTTTCAGGCTAGAAATATGGAAGCTGAAACTGAACATCTGGTGGGTCACTTTGGTGAAGGAAGGAATCAGGAAAAAGGAATTGTGGTGAGGGCAGGAGTGGCCTTGGGGGACTCTAGTTAGGGGAGCCCAGAGCCTGAGGGAATGTTGATGTGATTGTTCGGCCCTGGGCATGAGAGAAATCCCGAGTCTGAGGGTCTGGAACATTCCTGCGACTTGTTCCATACTGAGTCCTCATACTCAACTACCTCTCTCCTGAGAAGATCAGGCTAAGATGGATAAAACAAACAACAAGGATGGCAGTCACATATTTAATCACTGGAAGGGTCCTTCCTTCACTAAGAATTATTAAACTGGCTTAAAAAAATTTTTTTTAATTATCAGAGAGAGTCCTCAAAACACCAATTATGATAGATAATTATTGATTGGCTGCCTCCTGCACATCCCCCATTGGGGATTAAGCACACAACCCAGGCATGTGCCCTGACCAGGAATCATATCATGACCTCCTGGTTTATAGGTTGGTGCTCAACCACTGAGGCAGTAAATGGCTTTTGGATGCCAGTCTCCTGGGAGTTTGCTTAACATGTGAGTCCCCTCTGATGCTTGCACAGAATTGGATTTCTGGGACCTCTGTGGCTGCCCTGGGAAGCCACCAGTCACTTGTGTGGCAAAGGAGGTTGACCAAGGCGGGCAGCACACCCCGAGGAGACAGCAGGTGAGAACCGGGGATGCTGCGGTCACTGAAGACAGCTGCTTGGGCCGCGGTGGTGCAGTGACTTTCTCCTCTTAGATTCCCTGCCAAGGGCCCTTCCTCTCATTTGCAAATGTGCATGGAAGCCTTACCGTGATATACAACTAGCATCATCTAAGGACACACTTCATAAATCACCCCTGGGGGAAAAGGGGAGCCACATGCCGAGCTCCTTGGAGCAGAGCGTATGGTCACGAAGCACATTCAGGGATCAGATGGTGAACCCAGGTGGCGGCAGGCAGGCAGCTGTGCCGCGCGGCTCCCGGTGCATCTGGCCCCAACCAGGGCTGCAGCTGCCGCCGCTTCCTGGCTAGACATTCCCATGGCAGAGCCACCCCGGAGACATGTCTGTTACCATGCCTTTCCCCCTGGCAGCCTCTCCCAGGCCTGGCAGTTACTCCGGGATCTGGAGCAGAGGACTCTCTGAAGCAGGTGAAGTTTGCTTGTCTTTTGAGATTCTTTCCCTTTCCCTCTCCTGGGACATTTCTTACCTCTACCGAGTGTGACCACAGTTAAGCCATTTCCTACAACTAAGACTCATTGCAATGACTGGTGGGAGCCTGGAAAACAGGCATTTCCTTGGTTTGCTGTGGGCCACACTGTGAATTTGTTAGAGACACAGAAACCTCGGGCTTACCCCTGACCCACTACGTAGGAATCTGCATTTTATCAAGATCCCCTGGTCATTCCCAGGTTAGAATAAACTCCGTGGTCCTGGATAAATGTTTTTCTCTTGGTAAATAAAGATGTAAATAAATGTCACGCGGGTAGGTTTGAAGACAAGTTTTCTGTTCCTTTGTCGGGTCAAATCATTTCCTTCTCCAAGAGCTACTGCATTTGCCTTTTTGGCTTATGGCAGCTGGCTTTCCCGCACGTTCCTACCACAGAGCTAACAAAGCACTTGGATGTTGAAGTCCTTCTGATCGAATGCTGAAGCCTGGGGTCTAAGTGTTTCTGAAACAGACACGCCAGGCTCCATTCTGAATCCCATCACCAAGAGTAATGAAAATGATCCCCTTTCATAGGAAGCTGACTTCTCCGTCGGCATAGGCACTTCCAGATGAGTGTGGAGTTCATATAAATCACGGACGCTGTGCTCTGAAAAGCTCCCTCTGCCCTGCCAGAGCCCGGGGCAGGCTCCCTGCCTCTTGGATCGTAAGCACCTTTTCAAGGTAGTTTTCTCGCCAAGAATAAGCAACCGTTCCCACAGCCATGTCAACTGTGGTTCTCAAAATAAGATCCATTTTCAGAAAAAAGCCAAAGTCGATTTGTTCCTGAATTTCAAAATTGTAGATCCAAGGCCCCCACGCTGCTCTGCGAGCTGTTTTCTCCTCACATTCAACCCACTCGCCCTGAAAGCTAAATGGAATCGAGCATTTGGGCCTCAGGAGCTCACCTGACACTTGGTTTGAACTCTGGCTGCCAAGGGGCTCCTACACAGTGAGGCACTCCTCTAACAAAAACAAATCAGGGGAACACGTTTGGGCCACATGTTTACCAAAGAGAAGAAAGGCCTACAGAGGTGAGACACGGTGTTACATAAAGAGTTTTGCTCAAAAACAGCCAGGTCTCCAGGCCCATGCGAGCACCACGCATGAGTTTCAGCTCGCAACTCTTCTCCCTAACACACACGTCGCTCAAGCTTAGCGTTTCCTTACCCAGGCATGCTCATCGGGAAAGCATGTCCACACCTTGCAGTCTGAACAGCCTGTGATGAGTTAGTTGCATTATCGGTATCTGGTTCTCCACCTATCCTGGTGCAGGGCCTGGTAATCTAAGCCATGATTGCAAGAAAGAAAGTAGGCTGGAAGCCCAGGAAACCTCATTGATTACAGGCCAATCTGTGGGTAACAAGAGTCTATCGTGGCAAATCCTATCAGAGTAAAATTGTTTTTAAAACCTAGCAGTGTTATTCACTATCACTGGCCCTAAAAGGGGGCTGACTATATGTAATGTTTAATAGCTCTGCTTCAAGACTGCATAGGTTTTAGAGAAAAACACTTTTGCCAAAGGGGCAGAAACAGCAGCAAACAGCCAGTTGCTGCTGAAGATGAAGAAACCATAGTAAAAACAAACAAACAAACAAAAAACACTAAAACTGATACCGCCACCTCTCCCTCCCCATTCTGAAGTTCCAACGGAAACAACATATTTAATTAAGCCACCAGAATACCATAGGGATAACTAACGTTTCTTTTAGTGAGACTGGGAATAAGTAACTCCACTCACTGTTAAGATGAGGTGTTAAATCTTCGTTACGGTAAGAAACTCATTAAAAATGTGTAATTAGTTACAGACATAAGAATGTCTGCTGCCTAGGCATCAGGAAACCAATAGGCTGTCCACCAAGCAAAAAATTTGGCTGGGCCACTGAGACCCCAATAAAATCTTCACACACCAGGATGCCTCCAGGTACACCGCTCAGCTCAGCCTAGCTCTGGCGCTCCCTTCTCTCTGACATTCCTTGACTCACTTGAGGTAGAAGCTGAAGTCAAGCAAGTCCAAGCCTGTAAAAAGCATTGTGCAATGGACTCCACTTCGCAAACCCCAACTGCAGCCTCCATTTCTGCCACTTTCTTCCCTGTGGTGCTCAGAGTGATTTTCTGTTTCCCCTCCAGGACTTGATTGCTCCTCTGCCAAAACTGTCTTGCATCTGTTATAATAAAATACCTGTGATGTTTTCCAAAGCCAGCAGTTTACTGCCAACAGGCAGCCCTCTACCCCACAGTCGGCCGTCTGGAGCTTAAGTCAAAGAGTTGCAAGGTGAAGTTGACTGGGGGGGGGAGGGGGGGGGCGCCTCCCTGGAGGACAGACCCTCTTGCTGGTAGAGCCAGCCGGCAGGAGAAAAGAAAAACACTTTTGCCAAAGGGGCGGAAACAGCAGCAAAGGCAAATTAAAAGCTTTTTGTCCCTTGGAGAGTACCATGAGTCTTTTTAGGAGACATTTGAATCATCTAATTAAAAAATAAGACTTTCCTTAAACCCAGATAATGCTAAGTCATGGTTTTTTTTTAATGCATTAAAAAACAATTCTGAAGACTGAAGAACTTCCCATGGTGACTGGGACCTGGTCTGGAAGTGAGAGGGTGCACTGCCTACAGAAGGTCTTAAGAGGAACAGAAGTCATTGACCCTCTTTTACAGAAAAGGTCTCAAGTTTTCTCTTTGTAACTCAGAATCATAACTTCTTTGTGCTTGGCTGTTCCTCTTCTCTAGGTTTACACACATATGGACACATCTATTGATAGTTCAATCTTCTATTCCATTCACCATCAGGAAAAAGCTGATACGAGAGGTCAAACTCCAGCCAAACCAGTTTGGCTCAGTGGATACAGTGTCAGCCTGCGGACTTAAGGGTCCTGGGTTCGATTCCAGGCAAGGGCATGTACCTGGGTTGAGGGCACATCCCCAGAAGGAGGTGTGCAGGAGGCAGCTGATCGATGATTCTCTCTCATCGATGTTTCTAACTATCTCCTTTCCTCTCTGTAAAAAATGAATTTTTATATATATATATATATATATATATATATATATATATATATATATAAAAAGAGGTCAAACTCCAGCCCTATCTAGATAGCCAAAGGGTGGGGGCAGGTGCTCCAACTCTGAGAACATTCTGCCTTCCCAACATTCTATAAATAAGTGGGCTAAGTAAGGGCTGTTCACAGCTTGTCCCCCACTTTAGCTCATGATAAGACTTTGCCTGCCTGACTGCTCTGTCTTTTCATGAGCCAGCTTGGTCGCATGCTTCAGAAGTGAGCAGTTCCCTCTTGCTACCTTGAGATACCAGGTAGTTCTAGAGCTCTGAGACATACCCCGCTGACGCAAGCAGAGAACGCAGTTAGTCACCCTCTGATCATGGCCTTCTGGGAACCCAACGTGACTCTTCACCCCAGAGCCTGCCCACTGAGCTGGGCCACACAGCAGCACCACACCCTCTTGGACAATCTTTTTAAAAAAATATATATATTCTATTGATTTTTTTACAGAGAAGAAGGGAGAGTTATAGAGAGTCAGAAATATCAATGAGATAGAAACATTGATCAGCTGCTTCCTACACACCCCCTTTCAGGGATGTGCCCACAACCAAGGTACATGCCCTTGACCAGAATTGAACCTGGGACTGTTCAGTCCATAGGCCAACCCTCTATCCATTGAGCCAAACCGTTGATGGCATCTTGGGCAATCTTGACACATCCCCTCACACATTGAGATTTCTAACTGCCCATCACTTGCCGAGTCCAGGCCTCCATGGGCTTGGCTTCTAGTTGGGTTCCAGCAGTTACGCAAATCAGGTTTCAAACGGTGTCTGATATTCCAGTGCATACAGGAATAGCAGGTTGCTTAATCTCTAAATTGAGAGCCAACCCCCTTTCCAAATACAGACAAAGGTGCTGCCTGGCTCAGGAGGTGGGTGAAAGGATCCGCCCTAACAGCTGACATCCTGACAGGTCAAGTGCATTGCGGCCATCTTGTTTCCAGGCGCCAGTCCCATGGGCACCACGCTGAACATAGCTTCGCCCTCACTTGTTTCCATCCATCAAACTAGGCCCCACCCCCATTCTTCTCCACTGACAGCATCTAATTTGCAAATACAGGAGGATAGATGACTAAAATATCCTGGGGGGGGGGGGGGGGGAGAGGGAAGCTATGCCAGCTATTTTATTTTTCTCCTTACACTGTAATGTTTTTGTGAAAACTTCCCTGTATTTGCGCAACAGACTATAGCTTCTTACAGAAGCCAGCTCCATGTCCAGGCCAGCATACTGTGCTGGCTCGCAGAGAAGGACATGTTCTGGGGGGAAGGCTGGCGGGTCTACAGCAAGCTTTCTTAGACAGCAATAAAGAAACTGTTCTAAATATGAGAAAACATGATATCCACCTAACTCATTTTTTTTTTCTTCTAAAATGACAACACCAAATCATGTAAATTGTAGAAGTCGGGCCAGCAGACAGTTCTCAAGAGAAAGAAGGAAGTAAATCACTGTTGTGAGAGTTAGCAGAGTGCTGGTCCCCTGTTGTGAGAGTTAGCAGAGTGCTGGTCCCCATCAGGTTCTCTCAGCTGGGGGCAAGGTCAACATGGGTGTGTCTCATAGGTATCTGCATGAGCAGCTGCTCCAATGAGGTGGGGGAGAGAAGATCTAACCACAGACCATTGTTCTGACCTTGCAGAAAATCTTCAACTCCTTCACCCCTAAATCTACCCTTCTGGATAATGCCATTTAATACAGACTGAGTATAAAATCATCTTACAAAATAATTGCCCAATCAACTGTGATGGATGCAATGAGCTGCATCAACCCACGGATCCCTCAGCTCATGAGTGATATTAACCAGGGGTTGGCAGCCGTTTTCTCCAAAGGCTCAGATAGTAAATGTTTTAAGCTTTGCAGGCCATATCTGGCTGTGTCCTGTATTCTTTGTTTCTTCAATGTTTTAAAATGTAAAATGCATTCTTAGCCCTAGCTGGTTTGGCTCAGTGTATAGAGTGTCGATCTTCGGACTGAAGGATCCCAGGTTTGATTCCGGTCAGGGGCATATACCCGGAGTTGCGGGTTCGATCCCCAGTGGGGGGCATGCAGGAGGCAGCTGATGATGATTCTCTCTCATTATTGATGTTTCTCTCTTTCCCTCTCCCTTCCTCTCTGAAATCAACAAAGATATATTTTTAAAAAAATAAAATAAAATGCATTCTTAGCGCTGAGACCTTCAAAAACAGGTTGAGACACAGGCCATAGTTTTCTGACTTCTGACTGAGTCCAGAATGGACCCTGGAAAGGAGCCTGTCCCCCAGCTCAGCTTAATCCACTGCAAACAGCACCTGGGTTCAACAGTGTGAAGGGTGGGAGGCAAAGGGAACCTACCCAACAAGTGGACAGCAGGTGAGGAGAGTTTTTTAAAAACCACAGAAGTGCTGTTCCCCCCCTCCCCCTCACACACACACACACACACACACACACACACACACACAGGAAAGAGATTAGCAATAAAGTACACAGGCCTGCCTTGACTAAGCACAAGCGACTCCCAGCCCTCCAGGCCTAAAAGACAAAGCCACAAGATTTGGCCACCATAGCATGAATACAACAGCCAGCCAATGAGCGCCAAGCAAGCAGCTCTCAACTCTGGCTTCTCAGGCACACCCCTGTGGCAAACAGGCATTCTCAACAGCTCAAACCCAAGGCGCCAGTGTTCGGGCTGGTCTATTTCACTGAAATTGAGTTCTCTACCTAATTCTGATGCTCCTGCAGCTCTGACCACACATGCCATTTCTGACCTAATCCACGTTAGCTCCATTCAACAACACTCTGACCACTTCATTAGGGGGTAAATCCATGCAAAATTATTCAGGCGCCGATCAGAAGCCAGGCCTGGAAATGACTCAGAAACCCAGGCTTGAGATGGTCTTCATTCTGTTCTGCTTCTCTTATCCTGAGCCCCCATCATGACAAGGATGCCCTGAGACTCAGCTACAACCACAGGAACCTTAGGAACCACAGACCAGCCTAAATTATCCTCCTAGCGTATGGCTGCAATCCATGGCCTCCTCGTTTATTTTCTACTGCTGAGTATGACGGTGTCACTGTGACCATTTCTGACTCTCTGACCCTCTTTCCCTCCCCCATGACAAATATTCAGGACCCACACTTTCCTTGGCAATTCCCTGCCTTAATAGAGAAAACATTAGTCATTCAGGCTTCACCTTGGACCTGTCAGTTCTGGACATTTCACAGCTGCTATACATCTGCCTCCCTTCTTACAAAAGTAGCAGAAACAAGCAAAGCACCATGTTGGCTGTGAATAGGAAAATTTAGCAACGGTCAAGCCTCAAATCAGTTTCTGGCTGACGGACCTTCAAAGTATTTGTTTCAAAACAATGTCTGCAGTTCCTTTATCACCCCTACATTTGAAGTCCGTTTCAATTTAAACACTACATGATGTGGGGTGATTTTTTTTAAAAAAGCAACCCCCAGAATATAACTGTCACTTAGCCATCAAACTAATAACAGACAAACTCTTGCTTGGATCAACAGCACAATTCAGGCTGTCTGTTTCCTATGTCAATATCATCTACTCCTTTCTCACACACTTCTTGGAAGAGAAGTGGTGTTCAGAGAGAGGATTCTCTCCGCCTCTCAGGTCTTCCCTCCTACCTGCTTCACGAACGGGTCGGATGCATGTTCTCCTCTGTGCTTCACAGCCTCTTGTCTAGGACAGACTCCAAAGTTTGTTGTGGTTCATTTCCCCTCTCAGTTCAGTTCTTTAACGTCCTGGGTTATTAACTATCAGCAGCAACGTAAGCCATGCCAGTGTGCGCTACGACACCCCGCCAGCCTCCCATGTTCCTTAACCCAGGAGCCGATTCTCTCTCCCCTCCTCCTGGCTTCACCTCCTGAGCTCGAGGGCCCCACCCACAGCACTCAGATCATTTTTCATTTATGAGTACATCCAGCTAAACTGTGTTTGCAAGAGACCAAGCCAACCCTTATCCTGCGAGCGGAGTGAATCCATGCTGCTAAAAACGACTTTAATTTTCTGGGAGCATGGAGCAAGGGGGGCATTCAGATCCTGGTAGAAGTCACCCAGGGCTTCTTCCTGCAGGCATCAGCAGATGACCTCTTCCATCAGCAAAGCACGCACACCTTGGTGACGGAATCACAGTAGTTTTATTATACAGACAGCCCTACAGCCCCCTGAGGTGGACTGAAGACTTTAGGCATAAGAAAACAAAATATAGCAAAACGTGCATTTCACGTACATAAAAAATGTGAAGCCAGGGCAGGGAAGGCAATGGAAGCAGGAGGAAAAGGGGACAATGGCAGGAGGAATAGGAGGGAGGGGACATCTTTAATACTTTGAACACAAAGATAAAGTGAAGCCAGGATGACAGGCCAGGAAACTTTCTAAACCCACGACCTAACACTTCACAATTAATTAAATATTTTGCACTTATTAACTGGCCAGGTTTTTTTTATTGCATTCATATGGGAATAAAAATTAAGAGTATAAGTAATTTTAAAGAGAAGCTCATTGGTACATAAGGGTCACTTGTCATGATGACTCCAACACATCTATCACTTTCCTATCTTGCATCCCAGACCACTATTAGCAAACACAGAAGACCAGCCAGCCCTTGAGAACACTCACTCCTGCTAGAATGTCAGCAACAAAAAGATGATTTGATTTTTACCCCCTAAGATTTTATCAGGAAACAGAATTTTAAAAAATAGGCTTCTCCAAACCAACACACACACACACACACACACACACACACACACACACACACCGTGACTTCCACTATGTATAAAACTCATCTTATTTTGCAGCTGGAGCCAAAGGGGTCTTTCATGATGCATCAACCGGAGACAGTCCCCTAAACCCCAAGGCCTTCACAGTGAAAATTTACAGAAACTATTTAAATGAGAAAAACATATTGTCATTAATGTACTGACAGTCCTCGAGCAGCTACAGTCACCAGGAACAAAAGAGGAGCCGCGGGTCTAAGGCCATGCTCCCCAAAACCTAGGAGGACTGTTAGGTTCATCTCTTTTAGGTCTCATCCCATATGGGTTTTCCTCCCTATGATCCCCATACTGTCATAAGCTGGTCCCAATCACCATAGGAAGTTCTTCAGTCTTCAAAATTGTTTTTTTAATGCATTAAAAAAAACATGACTGGGTTTAAGGAAAGTCTTATTTTTTAATTAGATGGTTCAAATGTATCCTAAAAAGACAATGCTATATATTTCCACACATGTTCCAAATGGATTTTAGTCACCCTAATCTCTCAACACAACATCCTTAGGGAAAAAGACAATAATAAAAACAGGCAAGTTTTTTTTTCTTTACAGTTTTCCATTGGCCAGTTTATCTAGTGAGGGGAAGAAAAAACAAACAAACAAACAAACAAAAAACACAAAGTCCCCACTAGGTACACGGTGTTTCCACGGTGGGCAGAGAAAGAACCGACAGGAGGGGTAGTGCCCGGTCTCCAAACCCAGCCCACCCACCTGAGACGAGTCCGTCTTCCTTTGCTATCCCGGGTTTGAAAGTGATCACGTGGGTGACGCCCTGTGTCTTACGCTCCTGGTTTAGGAGAGGGTCTTGCTCTGAGTGTAAGCTAAGGAGAAGGAAGTCTGTTCTTTACATTTTTTTTAAGAAGTAAAGGAAGAAGGGGGTTAAAACTTTCTTGGCCCATGACCAAGCTAGTCTTGATCAAAAGTAAAATTTGCCTACAGAGTGTTTTCTCCAGTTGTCAGTTTGTGACATCTGCCAGAAATCTATGGTGGTGAAACCTGTTATTCCGCCTCTCTTTGTCCCATTCTCTCAACAAAGGGTGGATAACATAGATCACATCGTTTTGCTTTAAGGGATATCAGGGCTCCATTTACTTATAAAACTAGCCATGCAGCTATATCAGCTAAAACTAGCCATATCAGAAGGCAGCGAGTATGCAAGCCATAGGAAACACCTAAGCATCTGAGATTTTGGGCAGAGTAGATTTGGGTCAAAGCACCCCAGTTAGGAGTCTGGAGCTCTGCTTTCCACTCATCCACCTTGGTTCTTGGGTTTAGGGGGCCACTGTACCCTCCCCCTCTGATCTGGGAGGGACCCTACAGATTGCTTAATAGTAGTTCAACCTTGTCACTGTGGGATGTGGAAATAGAGGCCCAGAAAGAAGTGAGAAAACTTGCCAAGGTCAGCACATGAGTGAAGTACTGAGATTAGAACTCAAATTAGATCAACTCCAGGACAGCACTGGGGACAAGATGTAGAACCACAGGCAGGGGCTCAGGTGGTCAGGAAGCCGGGCCAGGGACACACCTGAGACTCTCCCATGAGCCAAAGCAGAGGAGTAACAAACAAAGGCAGGATCAGAAGGCTGGGGAGATGGGGAGCGGTTCCAGCAATCCCCAATGGAGAGAGGGATCAACAATGCCACCGAAGCCAGGGGGCATCTCTGGGTCCACATGCAGAGAATGAAAAACAGGGGCTATTTTTCAAAAAATATATATATTTTTTATTGATTTAAGAGAGGAAAGGAGAGGGAGAGAGAATTAGAAACATCAATGATGAGAAAACTGTTGACCAGCTACCTCCTGCATGCCCCCTACTGGGGATCAAGCCTGCAACCTGGGCATGTGCCCTGTCCAGGAATCAAACTGATGACCTCTTGGTTCATAGGTTGATGCTCAGCCCCCGAGCCACACCGGCTGGACTATGAATGGCTATTTATAGCAGCAATGCCCAAGAGGTGGAAGCAACCTAAATTGTCCATGGACTGATAGGTAGATAAACAAAATGTGATCTATATATACAATGAAATATTATTCAGCCTTAAAAGGTTAAAAAATTCTATACATTGTACAAGAGAAATGAACCTTGAAGACACTGTGTTAAGGGAAAGAAACCGATCACAAAAAGATAAATACTGCATGGGGGGCACCTAGAACTGTCAGATTCACAGAGACAGAAGTAGAATGGTGGTTGCCAGGGGCTGGGAGAGGGGAGAGTGGGCACTTCTTGTTTAATGGGTACAGAGTTTCAGTTTTGCAAGATGAGAAACGTCCTGAGGATGGATGGGGGTGATGGTTGCACAACAATGTCAGCAGATTTAAGGCTGCAGAACTCTACACTTAAAAATGGTTAAAATGGGCCCTAGCTGGTTTGGCTCAGTGGATAGAGTGCCTGCCTATGAACTGAAGGATTCCAGGTTCGATTCCAGTCAAGGGCACATGCCCAGGTTGTGGGCTGGATCTCCAGAAGCGGGTGTACAAGAGGCAGCTGATCAATGATTCTCATCACTGATGTTTCTATCTCTCTTTCCCTCTCCCTTCCTCTCTGAAATAAATTAAAATAATAATAATAATAATAATAACACTAAAAACATTTTTTTAAATGGTTAAAGCAGCCCTAGCTGGTTTGGCTCAATGAATAGAGTACAGGCCTGTGAACTGAAGGGTACCAGGTTCGATTCTGGCCAAGGGCACATGCCTGGGTTGCAGGCTTGATCCCCAATAGGGGGTGTGCAAGAGGCAGCCGATCAATGATTCTCTCTCATCATTGATGTTTCTTTCCCTCTCCCTTCTTCTCAAAAAAAAAAAAAAAAAAAAAAATCAAAATATTTAAAAAATGGTTAAAGCGGTAATTTTTACATTATATGTGTATATACATATATTTCAAAAAGCCAATGGCATCTGGATTTTGTTTCCCTTTGGCCCCTTCTGTAGATCTCTTGCTTCGTATTATTAAAGCTGCAAAGGGCAGATGACCTCTTGTCATAAGGTAAAATTCACAAACGACTTGAGAACAGGAAGCATAAAGCTGCCTTCTCTCTTTTCACATCTCCTGGTCAAAAACAACTCCCAGAAGTTCTGAAAGCAAACAAGGTGCTCAGTTTGTTCCCATGTGCTGTGACAGGAGATGATGATGACGATGACGATGGGGACACCCTGCAGCTCATGCACACTGGGAAAGCCTGGCCTGCACACTCAGAGAAGTGGCTCCCTTCTGACTTCTGCATCAACACCAGGGTTCACTCACACACACCTGCAGAAAGCTCGATGCAGCTGCAGCCTGCTTATTCCTCTGTAAAGCTCTCTTAGAGCTCACACATCCCTCACCTCATGCAAATCAGCAACATAGACTGATGCCATCATGCTTTTTTTAGTCCTTATATGTGCACAGAACTGTTTCTTAGCTATTGAATCTGTCCAATTAGACCATATGGTCTCTAGCTCTCTGTCTCCATCCTTGACTTCCCTCCTTCCTCCTGGCAGGCCAGGTGAGACCTGGAGGGGCACCAGCATCTCTCTCCTCCCCATCCTAGGTTTTCCTCTTTGCATCCACAGCAACCACCACCAAGGAAGAGCTGCCAATATCTTTACTTCCATCTCTTCAGAGCTTCAGCCCAACCTTGGCCTGTCCCCTGCCCTGCTTCAGCTGGCTGCCCTACCCAAATCTGAACTCAGTATGCCCGAAAACAAACCCATCAGCCCCTCCCTCAAGCCAGTGCCCCTCCTATATTTCCCCTTTTAATTAACGTCAATTCCCAGTCACTCAAGCACAAATGAGTCACCCTCCACTCCTCTTTCCCTTCACATTCGACTCCTCTTTCCCTTCACATTCGGTGGTAAGGTCCTGTCAACTCTAACTCCTTAACTCTTTCACTCGTCCCCTTTCCTGAATTCTGTCACACTCACAAGCCTTTATTCCAAACTAGTCTCTCCTCCTCAGTTGTTCACTCCACAGAGATATCCGACAGCAAAGACCTAACAGCTGCTTGAAATGTTCTAATAACTGCCCAAAGGATAAAGCTCTTTGTCTGGTACTTAAGACCATTGCTGATCCAGCCCCAATGCCCTTATTACGAAACACACCGATTACTGCTCTTTTTCACGTTGTATCTATGCTTCCACATAAACCAGTGTTACTTAACTGGGGAAGATTTACCCCTGTGGGGAGAGAAAGGGCTTGCTCCTGGCATAGTGGGTAGAGGCCAGATGCTGCTAACAATGCTCAAGACAGTCCCTTGCAATAAAGAACAAGCCATATAGGTTCTTAGGGAGCTTGCTTATGCTGTATTATTACCACAATGGCTCCCAATGCCAGGGGCTGCAAACAGAAATGTTTTCAGGATGCAGAAAATTAAATGAATGTGAGAAGCAGGTTAGGCAAAAGCAAAGGATGGTATTGAGGACTGGAGCAGACATGCCCTTCCTAAAGCATTCAGAGCCCAAATTCCAAAAACCCTGAGTGGAATCATGCAGCCAGGGGCTGGGTTTGCAGCTTCCACAAAGCTCCTGTGCAGGGAGGAAGTGTTGGATCAATATTTACAGAAAAGTTCCCTCTTGTATTTCCCTTCAGAGCCCTGCCCACTTCTAAGTTCTAGTAAATAAATGGATGATTTCCATGGGGAGGTGTCACCATGGACTGGTATCAGAAGCAACTTTCCAGGGGAAGTGAGTAGGCTGCCTCTAGGTTTTGATATGTCCCACAATTCTACCTTCCCCTTTGCTAGTGGATAAAAGAAAAGTGGGCAACTCCTCACAGTCACTGCACTTCGAGACAATTGCATTTAGGCTGATGCACCTGACTTGGCACTGCCATAGTATGCAGACCATGCCAAATGGCAGGCTCATTAACAGACATTCTGTGAAGGACGCGAACTGGACAAGTGTGACTCAGGCCACCACCACATCCACTAAGGCGTCACATAAGGAAACAAAAACAATGGGCCAGGGTTGGGATTGCCAACCCTTTCTGTGCTATGTTTGCTATCCTGACACTGTCAGATAATGAAAGTGTTGCCATTCACCTGGTTTTTCAGAAACGTAAGGTGATATGGATGCTTAACGACCCCACCATGACTCTCCTGCGTGACGTGCATAGATTGTAGAGACACACCTCAGAGGGCACAGAAGCAGGAGGCAGAGCTCTGGGTGTGGTTCCCAAGCAGCAGGAGAATAAGCTTGAATTTCAATACTTGCCAAGGTTTTAAGTGACCCAAGGGACCGATGACCCTAGGCTGCTCGGTCACCGAACCAGAGTGCACAAGCATGGCTCACTGGGCTGGGCTGCAGTGCCTCTCACAGGGACTGGTGAAACTTGTGTGAACTGGAAATACGGTTTTCTCAAAGCAGTTTCTGTAACTCTCCGCCTCCTTCCTTCCCTGTCTCCTTTTGCTCGCTTGTGCGTGTAACAGGGGCAATGGAATTCCCGGCAGTGCTCAGAGTCTTCAAGGTTTTCTCGCCAAGGCTGTAATTTCCAGATCTCAAAATAGTTCCTCTTCAAATTGGAAAGAGAAAAAAAAAAAAAATCCCACCAAGCTTACCAAGTCTACAATCTGATTAAAAATTATTAGCCTTTCTTATTCAAGTGGGGAAGGGTGGAGTGAACCCTTGGAGGAAGAAATCTATCAAAAACCACACTCTGCTCAGAGACACGTGGCCTCACTGCACTTCTGAGGTGTTTCTCATCTCTACCAGGGAGAACCTACTCTTGGAATCATGTGTGGTTCTGTGGGGTAGGAAACGTTCCTTAAAAAACCTTGGCTTTCAGACCCCATCGGTGAGGAAGCTGGGTCATGTAGGGAAATTTCTTTCTGTAAGCCTCCAAACAATCAGTTATTTGTTTCTCCTATTTTTTTTTTTTCCCACCAGAAGAATTTCTCTCAATAACTGGAGGAGATTTCCCATGGGACTCAGGCAATGGTGACTTCCAGGTCTTAAACTTATCTAAAACAGTTTAAAAACAAAAGACACAGGAATGTGCCTGGCTGGCCTGCAACAATGCAGATTCTGGCAGTAAGACCAGCAGCCACAGCTCGACACTTCTAGGCCTTGGAGGAGGATGAGCATGAGGGTGAAGCCTCCTTGGTTTTTACTCAACCAACTAAGAATGCAGGGTTCTCCCCTCTCCCCCCCCCCAGCATTGACCAATTCAAATTTAATTTTTAAAACTTATGAAGAAAGGTTTGTGCAGGGCTTTCATCATTGAAGTCGCACAAATAATATCAGACCCCTTAAAAAAAAATAAACTGCATTCAAAAGATTCACAGATTTCTAAGATCAGCAGATCAGGCACCATCAGGTTGGTATAGTTGCAAGAAGGAAGGGGAACTTGGGGTCTGGGTGAAAAAAGGTGAAGGAATTGAGAAGCACAGATTGGCAGTCATGGGAAGGTAAAGTACAGCATAGCATAGGGAACATCGCCAATAATATTGTAATAACTACTAGTATGTTTGATGCCAGGTGGGTAATGGAAATGCCAGGGGGACACTTTGCAAAGTATATGATTTATCTTAACTACTAGGCTATACACTTGAAACTAATACAAAATAATATTAAGTGTAAACTGTAATTAAAATTTTTAATTTTTAAAGGGTTAAAAAAAAAAACTTCAAAAATTACTTTAGCTGCAACTATTGTGTTTTGTTCACATACAGAGTTCAGAGTGCCCGCGGAGGTTGACGGCAGAGAGCAGGGAATCTTCGTTTAAGTAACTTCCCTAAGTTTACAGAATGGGAAGAGTTGATACTCAGGTCTGCCTGGTCCCAAATCCTAGGTTCTTTCCTCCCAAATCCTATGTTCTTTCCATTCGTCACAGAGGGTCTAAGCCAGTCCTCGATGAAACATCTTGGGGGGGGAGGGGTAGCATATTTTGGGGAAAGAGAGTGAACCTTGATTGGAAACCATGGATTTAAACTCACTTCTCCCCGTTTACTACCAGATGAACAATACACAGATATCTATGCTTCAGCGTCCTCATCTGAAAAAGCATAAGTCATTATAGAGGTTTTGCTACAAGAGAGAGATGACATGTTTTAGATGGTCCCTGCGCTGGCACACACAGGGCTTTCAACAGATCGTGGTTACTGAGTCTAATTGCTCCTCTTTTTCTTCATGGAAGTCTCCTCTCTGTTCTTTGCCTTTTTTAGCTCACTAACCGAATCCTACACGTCCTGTCCTGGTTCCCAAGTCCGAGGCTCAACTGAAAGTGACAAAGGGGAGAGTGGGAAGGAGAACAGGTGCTCATGAAGGGCAGCGTTAAAAACCCCGGAGTCAGCGCTGTGTGGTCCCCAAAGGGGCTGCCATCTCCCGTCAGGCCAGTGGCCGCTTGACAAGCGGAGGACAGAGAACCACAGGCCGCCCAGGGTTATCCCCGAGAAGTCACTCGGAACAGCTGCCTGGAGTTCCATGGACTCCATCTCGGCCATCCTTCAGGGTCACCAAACCCAGGCCTTGAAAAGACGACAGCTTCCCTCAAAGGCCGCGGAGAAGCCTGGACCAGCACCACCAGAGCTGCGCTAGTGCAATGAGGCTATCCCAGCACGGCAGGAGACCCTCCCTGGAATGCGCCTTGGGGAGACTTCTGCAACACCCTGAGTGATGCCCAAGCGTGGTTCCAGGTGGTTCTGTCTCTGCTTCAACCTTTTGATCCCAGGAGCTCTGCACACCCATGCCTGCTGCTTCCATGTTCCACGCAGAGGCTGACATTTGCAGCTGAAGGTGCCACTAATCTTTTACCCAGCTCAACACCCCTGCTTGCCCCCGAGGCAGGACCTTTAGCCCCGTGGGCACCTCTGCTCTGAGTTCCGGGCAAATCCTCTCAGAATATCTCCTTCCTTCTACACATCCTCCAGTGGTAAGCTTCCCTCTTTTGATTTCCTTCCTCGCTCTCCTTGACCACGGGTTAACAATATCCTCCACCTGATATAGGTGGCAAATGCCATAAGTGCCCAATCCTGTGACGCCTGGGTTTCTCTGGATCTAATACAAACTCCTGACCCTGGTCACTCAACCCTATAACTGACTGACCCCCCTTTCTCGCCACCCCACTGGTTTCCTCTAACCTTCCCAGCAGGCTGCTGAGCCCCACCTTTGCTCAAGTGGTAGTGCCTGTCTATCTTCATCAACCTCTTCCTCCCACACCAGTCCCCTCTTTCCCATGTTTACCAACAGGGATCCCGGGTTCATAAACAGTGACATGGACTGTACATCATGACCAGCAGCACAAGGACCCTCAGGAAAGACCGACAGATCCTGGCAGGAGGTCCACATCTCCCCATCCTATTTCACACTCAAGGAAAAGGCCCCAACTCTCCCTTCCTGGGCATCTGGATTCGTTTTCCTTCTCTGGCCAAATGAAATGCTCTCCCCAAGGAACAGCCAGGCACAAGGCCTCCGAACAGGGATCCTTGGAAGAAAACAACCAAACACATGCATGTCACAGCCTTGCAAAAGCGATGCTCAAATCAGGGCAAGCCCAGGCTAAAAATAGGCGCCCATGAATGAGGACATCAGACGGAATCAGAAAGCACAGCGGTGCCACGCCCAGCCCACACGGTCTGCTTGCTGGGCTGGGACGGCCGGTGCCCCGGGTTTGAGGCAACAGGGAGATGGCACAGGTGGACTCGCTCACCTCTCGCTCAAAGGTAATTAGGGAGGCAGTGAGAGGAGAAATCAGGCCTCCATGTTCTTGGAATGGACCTTTTTATTTTGTCATCCGTCCCAGCTCAGCAAGCAGACTGTGTGGGCTGGGCGTGGCACCGCTGTGCCTTCTGATACGGTCTGATGCAAACAGTGTTCTGCATCTAGAAAATATCTGAAGAGAAAAAAAATAAATCCCAGCATGAAAAAACCTTTTGCCTTCCAAGGGTGCAGTGTTGCATTTCATGAGCATCTGTAAGCACCAGGAGCCTATGTGGGCCTCGTGCCCTCTTCCCAGAGGCTCTCCTGCACATGCCCTAGGAGATGCCCGCAGCCCTGCCAGGTCCACCTCCCTACAGTCTCAACAACAGGCTCTGAAGAAAGGCCCCTGAACAAAGCACTGGCCTGAAGGTGCCCAGAAAAAGGAAAATTTCCTGCCAACACTGGAAACAGGACTGTGCCCAGGGAGAGGCCAAGCGCTCACTAACCTGTCTACAGACGGCTGGTCTTTGCATTTATTTTTCAAAAACATGTCAGAGAAGAATAGTGTTTGTTTCTACCGCGGGTAAGTGTGGAAACAAAAAAACTTAATTAACACACGCACAGGCACACAGGCCAATCACAACTCCCTTCCTCTCACATCCTCAGCGCTAAGCTTGACACGCTCAGCCCTGCACACAGAAGAGATGTGTGCTCAGGGGCCTGCAGGGTGTGTTCACGGGCCTGCAAGGTGCTGCATGTCAAACCAGAGATGCCCTTCTCTCCCTCCAGGAGTTGTCTAGAGTTTGCCTGCCTCTAGGCCAGAATGCCTGGGGATAAGACTCGGACAAAGATGGTTTTCCGGCTAAGCACTGGGAGGACAAGCAGCAGGCTGTGGGAGGACCCCTCAGTTCACTGCCTCGTGGGGAGATCCGCGGCACAGAAGGTCTGTGGCTTGTTAACAGGAGACAGATGAAATGTAGGGAAGACCATAAGGTTGAAACTGATCTAGAAAGGGCCACAGGATCAGCTTTTCTATGGGGGACTGGACAGCTGCAATCTAAGAAAACCTGGCGATGTCAACTGAGAGATGTTTGCCCAACTAGAGCGCAGACAACAGGAGGGCAGGTGCCCTGTCTTCCGGACATTGTTTTGCATTACTGCAAAGTTCTGGAAATATCCACTATTGCTTCCCCACCTTTTGTTGAATTTATTGGGTTGACACTGGTTATCACAATTCTATAGGTTTCCGATGCACAATTCCACAGCACATCACCTGTACACTATATTGTATGTTCACCACCCCCAGAGTCAATGCCCTCACCCACTCCGAGCAATCACCACACTGCTGTCCTCATCCATGAGTTGTTTTTTTCTCTATTCTTTTGGGGGAGAAGGGGAAGGTAGGAGGAATTGAAAAAGTAAAAGTATCCAGTGAAGCCCATCCTAGACCTTTTAAAAGAAATAAAAATGTATAGGGTGGACAAAAGTAGGTTTACAATTGTGAGCATGCGAACATTTCTTTTTATATTCTTATTTATATTCCATGTAAACCGACTTTTGCCTCGCCTGTCTAGCAGAAACTTTGCCTCTCTCCCAATGACGACTAGGCACATTTTCACCCCTGAAGTATTTCTCCATGCCCTACATTTTGCTGAACTCAGCCTCTGCCTGTGTTCATCCCCGCCAGGCTAATGGTGAATATTTCATGCCGAGCCCACTTCCCTTACATGCACATGTCAGAATTACTGAGCTCATGTTTGCCTCCCTGCTTTCTATGTCAATTCCGTGTTATGTACACAGAACGCCGCCTCCATTTCCACTGAGCTTCCAGCCGGAACAAAGTCAACCTTTGTCACTGAACTGTTGCCTCAGTTTCTTCACTGAAGAAAATCGGCCAGGGCACCAGACTGCATTGGGTTACTCCTCCCACATCTGTCCTCCAAAAATGTCAAAGCTGTCCCGAGACATGTCCCATCCACTCGGGAAATTTTCTGTTTCAAAATGAGATCTCTGTGTTAGGAACAGAATCTTTAGCATGAATCTCTGGGAGGGGCACTGCCTGCAGCCAGTTTTTGTCACGAGGAAGCTTAATCTACAAAACTCTGAGGGTTTCACGCTCTGGAGCTGCACGGGCATGTGCCACCTGAACTGAGAATTTCCCCCACTTTGCAGTTCTGGGATCAAGAGGCCCTGGAGAAGCTCACGGAAACCCTCTGCGGTTGGGTTGGCCCCCTGAAGACTTACAGATGTTGATGTGTGTGTCACCAAGCTGCAGGGAGTGACATCTGGCTCTGGCTCTCAGTAGTAGCGAGAGAATGCTGTGGGTGGGGAGAGGGAGAAGGAGAGTGACCCAATTAAAATGCAAATGACTCCTCTTCTTGTTGCTGCCAAATGAACTCTGAAGGGAAACGAATACATAGGGTGCAGGTCCCTGGCCAAATCAGGACTTCAAAATGACCAGGGAAATACCAACCAAGATCCTTCCTGCTAACTTATCCTGGATTCCCAACTAACCTTTAAACCACAGTCACAGGGAAGGAGGGAGCTCAAGACCCCTACTTGCTTTTCTTTCCCCAGCCATCTTGACTGAAACTTTGAACTGCTTATTCACCTGATGACGCAAACTAAGAAAGACAGAAACCCACGTGGGCAGTGAGAGCCGTGGTGGGAATGGCCTCACAGTGGGATTGTGCCATCTTAAAATTGGAAAACTGGGTGCTAGACACTGTGTCCAGCATCTGTACCTTCGTCTATTACAATACCTCTTAGGGTCTTAGCATTTGTATGTTTTCTAATCTTGCAGACTAGGTAAGTAGTCAGAGACATGGACTGCATTTGCCTAAGGTGGCCCAGTGGGTAAGCAGACCATCAGCTACTTCCTGGGTTCCTCCGTTCCTTTCACGTCTACACTAATCTGCCAATCAACACATTTCCGAGTCTCTATTACTGTCAGAACTTGGGCCTCCAAGTGATGGCTTTCTCAGGTGGAAACCTGAAGCCTGGAAGAAATACACAATGTATTTCTCTTTCTTTTCATTTAAAATTATTTTTATTGAGTTGTCGTCAAGAAACTCTATTTTGATTACAGCTGTTTGAGCAGGAGGGGATGGGCTATCATCAAGCTTATTCTAATAAAATATAAAATATGTGGCAAGTCTTTGCACATCACTCATAGACATATGCCTTTAAGGAGAGAACCGTGTGTTTCTAATAAAGGACGATGCCAGCTTTTCTCACACATTATCATGGTGCTCAGGACGAGGGACCCAGCACACAAAGCCCGAGGAGCTCCGGGGATGGAGACTGGGGATGGAGCTTTGGCTCCCGCCAGTTCCACCTCACCACGAGGTGATCTCCAGTGAGCACCCAGACCCCAGAGGAAAGGCTTCTGCTGTAATACATGACGTGAGTTGAACACCTCCACACAGTGGGTTTCCTTTTGGGAGGCAAGTAGTTTTTCAGGAGGACGCTCAGGGTGGGCCCCTGTCGGTTGTACCAGCTACAGTTGGAGCAGCAGAGCAAGGGGAACAGGTCCCAGCACTAAGAGGAGCTTGAGGGTGTCTCTGGGTCTTGATGTGGTGCAGCCAGGGTTGGGCTAGAACGAGTGAGTTAGTGCGGTGGATACTGGGCATTGATGCATCAACTCCCAGTTAGTGGGAAACCAGAAAAACACACATTTCTCATCTCCCTCACATCCAAGAGCAGACAGGGCAGCTTGTTTTCACCGACCAGATCTGGAAGCCGCGGTGGGCAGGGCTCACCCGCTAAGCCCTCGCCAGTGGTGCTCACGGTGGAGGGAGGCACAGTTCGGTGGTTTCCCCCTCAAGTCCTGGCCTGAGCATCGAGCCGAGGAGCATGGTTTTCCGCTAGAACAGTCCCACCATGTGGTTTGGCTCTTCTCCCGGCTCCACAACATGCGAGTCTGATGCCTGGTCCTTCCCAGAAAGTATGTGAACCACCTAACATCCTTTAACACGTCCCGCTCTGCTTAAAGGAGCTACAGGAATTTCTGTGGTTTGCAGCCAAAGGCCCTGCTGGCTCAGCAAGGCAGACAGCAGGGAAAGGAGAGGAAGCTGGAAGGGCGGTGGGAGCCTGTTGGCCAGGCAGTACCAGGGCTCACATGTGCCAAGTCAGGGCTTCTCTGCCCAGTGCTGTGTGGCGAGGCCACACGGGGTCACCCACAGCCACAGGCTTGAGTTGGTTGGACAGGGTTGAAATCTCAACTCCACTGCCCAATCTCTGTATTGTGCTGGGCCATTTCTCATACCCTCTGAGCCTCAGCGAACTCATCTGCAAAATGGGATAATGCTCTCTCCCTCACAGGATTGTAGAGAGACTCCAGCTAGGAAGTGCATGTAAGCAGCCTAGCACAGTGCCTAGTAACGAGCTGCTCCAGAAAGAATACAGCTATTGCCCCAGTCTTCACCAAATGACTTGGCTAACCTGTTAATACACAGAAACATACCACCTCCATCCAAATACATTTTTTTTTTATCTAAAATTATCCTCATAAAAGAGGATGTTGTGTTGTATTTCCGTCTATATAATTATGTATGAACCACTCTTTCGATTACTTTAATTTGGGCAACAAAGTACTATTTGGAAAAGACACAATTATCTCAGATTCAATCAATGCCAATGTTAGATACTTACAGAGGTCAGCATTCGTTTAAAATAAAGAAGGAAAATAAATTCAATGGTGAATTTAACATTTACTCTTGGGGGGGAATGACCTCACGGTTAAATGCTGGATTGCCTTGCAGCAGAGCAGCCTGGTGGTTAAAAGCATGAACTCCGGTCTGTTACAGTGGCGTTGAGTCCCGGCTCTGCCTTTCGTGGGCCGTGCGACTTTGAGCAAGGTCCTTGACCTCTGTGGACCTCAGCCCCTCAGTACAATCAGGAACTAGAGGTGTCTTTCTCACAAGGCTCTGAGGAGTACATGAATGAATACGTGCAAAGCACCTATGAGCATTGGGAGGCAAGTAGTTTTTGGGGAGGACGCTCAGGGTGGGCCCCTGTCGGTTGTACCAGCTACAGTAAATGCATACATATGAGATCTTCTCAATTACAGCGTGAAGGAGCCGGGGAACTGTGCCGGGGTTATGTGAATGGGACCCTGTGGCCGCGGATCAAAGCCCCAGTGACAGCACTATCACGTGGGCATCTCTCACGACAGAAATAAAGATGATAAGCCCTGAAGAATGGACTTACATAACGTAAAATGTGGCTCTGAGTGTGAATAAATTTACTTCACAAACTATGCACATGGGGAAAAGAATATTCAAAAGTAATGCTGCATTTAAAATTTAAATGTGTGTGAATTAAATTAATAAAGCTATATCATCTGTGCACTGACTACTATACTATTAGTATACAAAACACACTATTCCGTAGGTATATTGATGTTGGCCAAAAGCCTGTTTACAGAAGATCCTCCTCAGGTATGAAGCTTGTATTCCATTATATAGTAAATAAATAAATAAATAAATAAAAATATGCTCTTACTCTCTTTCTATTTAGCACAGAAATACAAAGTGATATCAAGAAGCATCTTAAACCACATGTTCCTGCTCCATTAAATTCATGTTCTTATGACCCCAATTCCTGATTTCAAACGGAAATAAGCAGCATCAACCCAAAATAAGATGGAAGGAATATCTTCATGTGTCTTAAAAAGATGTATTCTCCAAAACAGATAAGGATGTTACCCAACTGTATTTACCTGGCATCCTCATTATGCCTTTATTTTCTTGGGAGTGGTGTGGGGATAATAAAATCCAACTAAAAGAAGATTTTCTACATTCATAAAGCATGAACCACAGAAAGTATTATATTTCATAGGGTCTTCTCTCATCTCTACTTAGGAAATGGAGGATGAATTTGGCCAGATTTTCCATACCAAGAAGTTTTAGTGGTTCTCTCTTTTTAAAAATTTAATCTTAGAGAGGAGAAGGAGAGAGAAACATCAATGTAAGAGAAAAACATTGATCGGTTGCCTCCCCTGGGATCAAACCTGAAACCTGGGTGTGTATCCTGACCAGGAATTGAACTCACCACCCCGTGGTGTATGGGATAACACTCCAACCAACCGAGCCACCTGGCCAGGGTGGTCGTTCTCTTAAAGGCAATGACCAGGAAGGCTGGCAGGCATGCCAGCTGGGACATTTATGTTTGTGATGTAGGCAGATAAGGAATGAGACCACTGAAAACACTAGAAGGCAATCAGAACGAAACTGTCAACAGAGACAGTCGTCCATTCTATCAAAATAAACCTTTTCATGTTGACCTTTTCCTCAGTTCTGTTTGTGTGCAATTGCAAGCTCATGCTAACCAAGCATTCTTCCCAGAATTATAAAGTTTGTATAGGTCTCAAAGTTTATACATAACATTAAATATAATTCCTATTGGATATCAGATTATCCAAATATGGGAAAGTCCAAATTCACACACACACACACACACACACACACACACATACTCTCATTTATTTCAGAGAGGAAAAGAGAGGGAGAGAGAGAGAAACATCAATGATGGGAGGAAATCACTGATCAGCTGGCCTCCTGCATGCCTCCTTCTGGGGATTAAGCCCACAACCCAGACATATGCCCTTGACCTGAATTAAACCCGGGACGCTTCAGTCCAAAGTCTGACACTCTATCCACTGAGCCAAACCAGGTAGGGCAAAAAGTCTAAAATTCTTTTCAAGATATTGTAGGCAACTTAATTATTAGATTTATCAAGTCATTGATAAAACCAAACTATGTAAATAGATATCAGTAACACACATCATGTTTTACTTCTGTGGAATTTCAGTTAAAATCACCCCTTTCACACTTAGCAATACACACACACACACACACACACACTCACACGAGCCCCTGAAATTAGCTCAAGTTTGGGGGTGGGGAGATGCTACTGCCAGCAGAGGAGCTGTTCCAAGCCTTTGGAGTCACCTGAAATGCTATGAATCAGAGCTGCCAACAATCAGCCTCATCAGAAGCCATCCAGTATCGGAATGAAGCTGCTTTGACTGCGAGAAGCTCTCAGCGGGAGGTATAACTCTGTCTCAAGAAGACACACTGCTGACTAAGGAGAATATTCAAAGAGCCAGCATGAAGTTGTATTTAACACTTGGAAAATGCAATATCTTCTGATGGTAGACTGAATGCAACCCCCAAAGGCAGAAAATACAGCCAGAAGCATGCAGACTATTCCTTCACCTTCAGTGGTTCTCAACCTTTCTAATGCCAAGACCTTCTAATGCAGTTCCTCATGTTGTGGTGACCCCCAACCATAAAATTATTTTCGTTGCTACTTCATAACTGTAATTTTGCTACTGCTATGAAGTAATGTAAGTATCTGTGTTTTCCGGTGGTCTTAGGCAACCCTGCTAGATATTTACATTACAATTCATTAACGGTAGCAAAGTTACAGTTATGAAGTAGCAACAAAAATAATTTTATGGTTGGGGGTCACCACAACATGAGGAACTGTATTAAAGGGTCGCGGCATTAAAAGGTTGAGAACCACAGAGAGAGGAAGAAAAATAACCCCAGCATCATCGGGTTTTAGGCAGACAGGGAAAGAGATTATCAAGCCACTTAGGTTTAAGCTTAGGACACCTGCGCGAAAGTAGAAAGACTTGCTTTGCATTCTTTCATCATTTTGAGAAGGAGAAGGGAGACTGATCAGACTTAACCCCTTAGGTTAGGGGTGTCGAACTCAATCAGAGAAGGGGCCAAAATCTAAAATCCAGCCTAAATCGCGGGCCGAATGGTTTACTGAACAGTCATAAACTGTCATTGTGATGGAAACGCAGCGGAGTGCAGTGATGACAGCGCGGTGCGGGCCACATTGCAAGGCCTGGCGGGACGGATTTGGCCCTCGGGCCTTGTGTTTGACACATGTGCCTTAGGTAAAACAGACTCTCGTGTATAATTGTATAGGCCGCTAATTGTATGTGCTGCTTCTTTTCTGATACTTAACTGTAACCTCAGCTTTATTTAGTGTAATGTAGTGTAACTGTGCCCAGAATTCCTTATATGTAACCTTTACTAATAACATTCATCACCCACCTCCTTGAATTAAACTCTTCAGACTCAAGTTCCACATCTCAGCTCTTTGGTGATAACAACAGTATTGACGAGTATTCTTCATTTAACTCACTGGCATGTTTACAAATACTGGTTCATTTGAAAGGCTCGAGGAAGACAGATGTATTACATTTCCTTGAAGTCAATCATGACCAGCCTTGTCCATCATAAGCACTCCATAAATAAATGTTTGTTAACTGAAAGACTGTTGACAAAATAAACTTGTCCTTGACTTTTAACATCTGTGGCCGATTTCGTTCATTCTCACCAATTTGTAGTTTATAGAATTTAAGATGTAGTAAGTTCTTATTAATAACTAAGCTTATAAGAAATGACACAACTCACGAGTAAGAATTATTGGTTATTATTTTGCTGATTTTTAAATCTGTACATGGGCTTATTAAAACAGATACACTTGCAATAAACACATTGCTTTAAAATATTCAAAACATATTTTTCACTTATTGGGAATGACTTTTCCTTTCCTAGTTATTCTCTTTTCACCTCTAACTCACATTATAATATTTAAGTTTTACTTTTGAAATGAAAGATTTTTTTTTCCTGAGTACACAGTCCCTTATCAGATATCTGATATGCAAATAATTTCTCCCATCCTTTTCAGCAATGGTGCTGGAACAACTGGAAATTCTCGCACAAAGGAATAAAGTTGGGTCCTTCCTTACACCATACACAAAATTTAATACAAAATGAATCATAGACCTAAATGTAAGAGCTGAAACTATTAAAAAACAACAGCTAACAACTGAGCAATAAACAGACAACCCAACTGAAAAATAGGCTCAGGACGTGAACAGATGGTTCTCCAAAGAAGTTACACAGTGGACAATAAGCACATGAAAAGATACTCAACATCATTAATCATCAGGGAAATAAAAGTCAAACCCATAATGAGATACCACTTTACACCCACTAGAATGGCTATAATAAAAAAAAATGCAGATAATAACAGATATTGGTGAGGACGTGGAGAAATTGGAACCCTGATACGTTGCTTTTGGGAATGTAAAATAGTGTGGCCACTTTGGAAAAGTTGACCAGTTATTCAAAATGTTAAACGTGGAATTATAACGCCCAGTAATTCTACTCCTAAGTTATAACCAGGAGAAATAAAAACATGTCCACACAAAAACGTGTACATGGAAGTTCAGCCAACAAGTGGAAACCCAAATATCCATCAACAGATAAACAGATATGTAACCTGTGGTAAAAAGAGATAAAGTACAGAGACAGGCTACAAAATGGATGAGTCTTGATAACATTATACTAAGTGAATGAAACAAGTCACAAAAGACCATATATTATATGATTTCATTTATATAAAATGTCCAGATATAGAGACAGAAAGTGCATTAGTGGTTGCCAGGGGCTTGGAAGTTTGGGGAGGGGGATAGGAGAGGTGACTGCTAATGGGCTCAGGGTTTCTTTTTGGGGTAATAAGAATGCTGTAAAATCTATATGGATATGCTAAAAACCATTTAATTGTACACTTTAAAAGGGGGGATTGTATGTATGTTAAAGACTCACAAACAGAGTCTAGGTAGGAGGACAGAGGATTCCCTTCCACACAAAGGCAATGAAGATTGAGGCCAAGTATTAACTTCTCCAATTTTAAACAGGCAAAATCAAGATCAACTAGAACTACCTGGGTAACAAAGTCACCTTCTCTTACAGCAGATGGCCTAAATGCATATTTTAAATGCCTGGCAAACAGAAAGCTCTTAGAAACATCAGCTCTCGCCTCCAATGACCTGTCCCCTTTCCTAACCTAGCTAATGCTTGGGCAAAATTAGAGAAAATTATCAAACCATTTTTAAATAAAAGAATAGCAAGCATCTGTCCAGGGAGATTTATGAAGACACATTTTAATAGAAAATTAATGAGTAAAATAATCTCTCTAAGCATTCTTGCTGGTTTTTTTCCATCTCTTCACCCGCATGCCCTCACAAACTTTGGGACTTATAAAAAAAAAAAAAAAAAAAAAAAAAAAGACTCTAGTTTCCTACAAGCAAGTCCATTATATAGATAAAGAAACAAAAATTCAGGGAAATAAAACTAGTTATCAAAGTCATAATTAAGAGAAAGCGTCAGTGCTCCTGGAACTTACATACCCTTCTACCTTTGTCTCCCAAGAAACAACTACATAGCATTTTACAAGTGAAATCACCTAATTATGGTCTCCAATCTCATTTCCTCTTGGCAGGGCCATGCTTCCTCAGGCCAAGGCAGACAGATGCTCAACATCAGGAATACAGTGCAAAGCATGAAGGCAAGCAGGCCCCACTGGAGGCAGTGTCCCTCCTCCCTCCCCACCTTGCCTTTCTCCAGGAGCAGACTCCACCCTCAGGCAACCTGGGGCGGACCTTCTGTCCAGGCCCCACGCCCTTGACCTCCCACTTCAGGGCAGGGAGGAAGTCTGACCCCAGCAGCAATAAACAGTGAGCTTACAATTCTGTCTCCATGTAGACGGCTTTCTAGAGAGAGAGGTACCACATCGTGAATGAATCCAGCCGAGATCGTATGTGTTCATGAGGATTTCCTGACTGACCAATGGAGTCCCGGGACCTCTGCCTGGGAGTCAGAACTGAGAGGAACCACCAGGAACACACACCACCCACCCCGACTGCTGACCCGCTGCCATTCACAACTACTGGCATCCATTTATGACACTATTTGCTGTGCGCAACGTGTCAGTGTGTCATTCATTGGCTTTAGGTGTTCTTTCGTTTAACTCCATCAACAGGTCTGCGTGGGAAGCATAGCTATGATTTTCACATTCTATACAGACACACCAAGGGAAGCTAAGTAACTCGCCCAAGGCTCCATCGGACAAGGCAGAGGAGCGGTCACAGAGGGCTGAGAGGGCAGCGTGAGCATTCAGAGTGGATGGGGAAGGATCACGAAGAGAAGCAGAGCCATGAGAGCCACCCACCAATTCTCCAAAGGCAGGAACACGGTTTCCATACAGGGATAATGGTCCCTTGGATCTCATTTTCCAAAGAATATCTTCTGCATCACCCCAACACGGTCCTGTCCCTAAATTCCCAGGTGTGAGTTATGCCAGATAGTATCTCAATATGCCAAAGTTGTGGGAGCAATCCCAGGGTAGGGCACATACTGGTTTAGGTGTTATTACAGAAAGCATTTTAAAATATAAATATGCTTCTGCAGGAGAGCAAATATTTTAACCCTGCATTCTTCACAGGATTAATGTATAGACTCATTTTAACAGGAAAAAAAATTCTTATCAGTCATATAGCTTTAGTTTGAGAAATACAGACTTAAAAAGATAAAATCTTATTTAAATTTTAATAGTATGTCTTTAATTTGTAAATTATTGCTTCAAAGGGGCATCTTCCCTTAGTGACTGGCAAAAATTGTAATAATTTTGATAAAAATTATGCATCTAAGGATTTGGAAACCCTTGTTTAAGAATCATAGCTTTGATCTATTTAACAGCCTCAATCCAACTACTGTACAGCCCCAGCACAGGGCTTGGCACATAGATGTTCAAGGAACTTCTTTACAAGCTGGGTAAAGTTCAAAGTGGAAATCACTCCAGGTGGGCAGGCCCAGGCACACACCAAGCTATGACTCTGATCAGCTGGGTTTAAGAAAGAATCACAAGAGAACATCAGATAAGAATCTGAGGTGATGGGCAGGTAGAACATCATCCCGATATGCCAAGGTTGTTGGTGTAATCCCAGGTCAGGGCACAATAAGAATCAACCAATGAATGCATACATAAGTGAACTAACAATTAATGTTTCTTTCTCTGTGCCTCTCCTTTCCTCTCTTTCTCAAATCAATATATATTTTTTAAAATGAGGCTTTAGAATTTGATAAGATAATTAAGTCACCTAAGGATGGGCTAATTCTGTCCATGGTCACCAACAGGGAACTAGCTGACGAGTACTAACGAACCCCTTCCTCACCTTGCAAAAGCCTCTGTGCCTCGAATGTTAGAGTAATTTTTACCTTCTGTCACAGTACCTGGGAGGTGTCAGAGAGAGAGAGATCAGAGGCTAGCCTGGTCCCATGGGAAAATGACAGGAGACGAGGTCAGCAAGTTTTGGATGCTACCAGTTGCAATGTCTGCGTCCTTGGACACATTTCTTAAATTCCAACTTCCTGTCTCCTCATTAGTGCACTGGAACAAGTAGCTATGTGGCCGTGTTGCTGGAAGAAGTGCACGCTGCGATGTCTGTATAAGCTCCTGGCCCATCACTGGTGGGTAAGAAAGCTAGTTCTCTAATGGGAGCAGGAAGAGAAAGCCATCAGCCAGGGTAATGAAAAAGGAAAACATTCAGAACACGAAAAAAGCCTAAGGCCAGGAATAAACATGACAGTCTTTGGGAGTAGACTGGGAGCGAGGAAAGGAAATGGGAGCTGTCTTCTAGGGGGAGGCGGCGTTCTGGTTTCCTGGCTGAGTGAAGAACAGAGGAAGAGGATTTGCCACGTGTTCATGAAAGTTCCAGGCAGAATTTAACGTCATTCCACTAGCTCAGAAAAATGAGAGGATCCTCTTTCTGACAAATCTCAAGTGAAGACATGTTGGTGAGCAAAAATGAACTGGCGGAGGAAAGAGGGGAGAGGTAGTACAAATGGACCAAGTTCAGGCAATGAGGTGGTTTCTGAAAGGCTCCTGCCTTGTTAGACTCCTGGGATGGTTTCCTCATCCACCTTCAGGGATTCACTCAACAGGGGATAGAGCCATACTCAGGACATTGCCATTCAATGCTTCAGGTCACTCACACTCACCCCAGACTTAATTTTTCAGGCTATGGTAAAACAAGAATAAAATGAAATCAGCGTGCACTACAATTACAACTATGTTATTTTAAGTATGCATGCAGACAGGGCCTAGAAAGCTTGGAAAAGCAAAATACAGTCCATATGTACTGGGTGGTAGAATTGGTTATTCTGATCTTGTTAGTGCAATACCTAAAAAGCTGGGAAGTTAAAAAACAAACAAACAAAAAAACCCCACACAGCAAGTCAGGAACAGCCCAATCTCACCCATGCCACTTTGCCTATGACAGGAGAACTCGGACTGAGACGATTGCTAAAACCATACGCGACATCAACCTGGCTTCCAACCCATTCCTAGTGGCCAGGCCAGACACAGCTGCAGCCCATCAAGTCCAGAGCTTCAGGACTGAAAGGCTCAAGCCTGAATGTCTCTTGGTCAAAACATCAATGCAAATTTCACCCACAGACAGCACCCTTATAATGCACTTTGCTGATCTCAAACTAGACCCGAGAATTTTTGGTCTCCACAACTTCACGCTAACAAATAACGAAATCAGTGTTTTCCCTCTAACTACTCTGAGACTTTTAGTAGCACCACAGCACACAGACACACAGACATACCCACTTCCCCGAGGAGGAACTAAACAGTCCCAGTATAGGGAGGAGACTAAACCTGGCTTTGACCTTAAGACAGACTTCAGGACACAGCCAATCACTTTACATTTACTCCACTGCAAAGTCAGCTACACCCACTCCAACTCATTACCCACATCGCTGAGGTTTTAGTTACACAAACCAGTCAATGCTGGACTAGACAGGAATCTGGGGATAGGATGATCTCAAGGATGTGTACAGGTCTTACAATATGTGCCTCAACCAAGGCCTACACAACCCTAAGGGAAAGTTGCAAGGCCCCCCCTGGTCAATGGATATATGTACATTCAATAGTCTCAAGTTTAATTTGCCTCTGCTTCCTTCTAAAAAGCCTTTCCTTGCCTCCCCTCCATAGCCTCCTACCACCTCAATACTTTGCTCATACCCCTGTTTCAACACTTCTACCATAGTATTGCATTTCCTCATAACCTGTCTCCTGGCCAGACTGCGAGTTCCTTGGGAGAAGAAACCAGATCTTTACCTGTGTGCACCCAACACAAGTGCAGTGCCTGGCACACAGAGATGCTCCACTTGCCCTGTGTTCCTTGGGGCATCCTGGTTTAGATGACTGTTCCCGTGTAATGCCTTAGTGTCCGCTTCACCTCCCCAAAGTGCAGAGGCGTATATGATAAAGCCTATGACCAGCCTGTCAATAAACAGCAGATGAATGTGGGCTGATGGTTTTATGAAATTTGCTTGTTTAAAATCACCTCCCCATTATTTGCTCTGGTTATTATAGGTAGATAGGCTAGTAGATAGGTGGGTGGGTGGAGGAGTAGGAGAAGAATGGACAGCCTGAGAAGAAGGTAGCCCATATATTGGTTTAAGAACTGGATGGCATGGTGATAGCTTTGACTTGCCTTTTAAATATCTAGTCAGTCGTTTGATAGCAGTAGAGGGACCATACTTTTTCTAGCACAGTGGCATGGTCTGGGCACTGGGTGAGGTCAGCAGTGGCTGGAGTGTGCTGATGGCGCTGGGGAAAGCCACACTGGCTTTAAAGCCACACCAGGATGGCGGAGAAGTGAAGGTGTTGGTAGGGATTCACTGCTCCGGGGCCCAGCATCCTGCCCAGGAAGCCACCCCTTTCAACAGGGGCCCTTAAAAATGGAAACATCCCTGAGTTTTCCTAACAGTCCTTAACAACATAGCAGCAAGAACCAGAGAAGGCATCTGAGCTGGAACCTGTGAAAGGACTTGCAGCAGCAAGGGCCACATTAATACAGTTGCAGGAAGTACTGGTAAAGTCGGGATTATCCGAGTGTATGCCATTCGTCCTGAGGTCTGGCCTTTTCACAGCCCAGGAAGGACAGAACCACAGCCCCTCTGGGGCCCTCCCCACTTGTAACCGGCACAGACAGAGCCACATAAAGGCCAGGGAGAGGGAGGACTTCACCTGTCTGGCGCATTTCCTCTGGCTGCTCCTTGGATTTAAGGACCCAGAGAGATTTCCCAACTCTCGCTGCTCATTACGCCTGTTTGATTGTAAAGGAGAAGATTAAATACACAGCCCACAGCCAAGGTCCAGATGTGAAGCAAGCCCTCCTTTGTGGTGGGGTCCCTGCTAAGTAGTACTTCTAATTAACATCTAAAGCTGGGCTCTGTGGGGCTGTCAGAGGTGGGAGTCAGGCAGAGGCCCTGGCCCAGGCCCAGCTCTTCTCGGTGTAAATCTGAGCCCCTCCTGTGGCTGTTCTGGGTCTTGGTGTCTTCATTTTTCTGTCCTGGGAGGAAACTGTGTAACAGATTGCCATCCTCACAGGCAGGCTGCTGAGGTCACAGGGTATTCATTTAGGAGTTCAGGAGAAGTCTAAAGCCTCTGTGCAGCCAGTCCTGTCCAGTGTGAACCCACTCACCATGAGACTTGAACTTGAGCTAATGAAAATTTAGAGTTCAATTCTTTGGTCACATTGGCCACAGGCCAAGGTCTCTGGAACCATATGTGGCCAGCGGCTGCCACGTGGCCCTTCAGACAGAGGACACGACCATTATCTGGATCGTCATTGAAAACACTAGAGAGAACACCAGCCCTGTCACTGCTCAGGAGGCTACGGTCCAGGTATAATTCAATGCCTACAAGGAAGAAGCTCTTCATACCCACACAGTAGGACCACAACCAGGTTCCCTTCCACCTTCTTCAAAGAAAGCACAGTCCTCCTCCTCCCCCCAGGCGCTAGTAATTGAGGGACTTTTCTCCTGAGAACTTCCCTCTCTGTTCTACACAGATCACCCTTTCCAATCTAATCTATTATTTACACAGTCCAACTTTTAAGAAAATGCATTTTCAAATATTCTCTCAACACAAGTGTTAGGTCAATGCAAACCCAGGGACCAGGGAGACCCAGTCAGTCATTTCCTTCCCCCTGCCTGACAGGCCTTCCCATACAACACCCAAAAATGGCCTGCTCCAACCATTCCACAAACCAGGAGGACACAACCCTCCCCAGGGCCAAGTGTTAAAAGCATTCCAAAAGAAAATGGCCCCAAACAGAAGCTCCTCCCCTCCAATCTGTTCCTCATCCGCCATGGATTTACTGGCTCTGGCAATAAATCAATTGCCAAGAGAAAGTAAAACCATGGCCCCAATGTAAATACGTGTTGGTAACAATCCTTCAGTGTGACACTTCTGATTTCAAGTGGCTGGGTGGCCCTCCCAATGCCTCATTAAATGGCAACTTTATAGCATTAAGAGGAAAAGGCTCTGGGATTTTTCTGTAAAAATGAATAAATCAATGTTTTCAAAGACAAAGAATAGAACAATTCACAAAATGTGTACGATTGGGGAAGCAGGGAAGAGGGGCAAGCAAAATGAGGAAGGAGAAAGTGAGAAGCAGGGAACGGTTGGTATCCAGTTTTTCCTGGCAGTAGGTTATCTTGACTCTGGACACTTCCATTCTGCCCAATATTTGTTTATCCAACATCAGATGGGACTGCACTCCCAAACGGTGAGGACCGGGCCTTGTGTGCTAGCATGTGTGTGTGTTTGTGTGTGTGTGTGTGTGTGTGTGAGTGTGTGTGTAGAGAGGTGGGGGTTGGGTGGAAGAGAAAGAGAGATCTCAAACTAACAATGTCTTTGTTCATCTTCCTATCCTTCACAATATTTATCATAAAGATTTCCAAGAAATAGGCAATTAAAATCAGCCAAGCTTACTGACTCCTCTCAGGATTGTGTTAAGAAAAGCTGGTTATAGATTATGCTCTGCGTGCAAGCCTCTATAGTAATGCTTGGAAAAACATTCATCCTTCAGTCCCCCAAGTAATGTAACATGCCTTGTAGAGTCTAAACCAGCAAGTGAACAGTTAAGCCCGCAAGGACACTACAACCTTGCAAATCCTAGCATTTGGTCTTGACCAACCCAACTCCATGTTGTTGTTTAAGAAAGTTTCCATGAGTATTATCTGCTCCATCCAAGCCCCACTGCTCTAAATGGGCCGAAACAGCTGCACCCCTGCACCCCAGGCTTGGAAAACAGGCTTGTTTCCAGCTGATGGGCTTCAATCACCAGCACATGAGGTCAACCCCACTCTCACTGCCCTTCAGCTAAGCAGCCTTTCAAAGCTATGTGTGGCCGGCAGTAGGCAATCCATTTTATTTTCCCCTTAGAAAAGCTAAAACAAACAAACAAACGAAACCCCACAAATAAAACTGAAGGTTAAAACCAAAAAGAGTTCTGAAATATAGCACACACGTGGCCTTCTGCATCGCTGTGGATGGCAATCTCAACTCTGGCCTCCTAATTGGCAGTTTTCTGTGTAGCTACACTTAATTCTGTCCAATTCTTATAGAAAAATCAGCCTCATTGTTCCAAAAGAACAACAGGCAACTGATAATGAGCACAGCGAGACAAAGGAAGAAGACTGCAGATCTCATGAACAGTTTTTTCTGCTGTTGAATGGGTTCCTCTGGGAAAGGCGGCCATCTTGGTCCCCCTCCTTACTCAGGCCTGTGTTTCTCCACCTCAAACAGCAAACAAAATGAAATAAAACTGAGCTTGTGGATTTGTGAACTGCTCAGACCTCTAATGTCCCTCCTCCAAAGACAATGTCTTCAGGGCACAAAGTTCGAGGCAAACATTTTTCAGGCAAGAGTCATTTTCCTAATACAATTCCCACTTTGTCACTGTCTCTGCCTTTATCCCATATATATGTGTGTGTGGGATGTGTGTGTGTGTGTGTGTGTGTGTGTGTGTGGGTGGGTGTGGGTGTGTGTGCACGTGCATACAATGTGCTTCAGACTATTTGGAGTCTACCAAGCCCATATTTACAACATCCACTTTTCCACAGGCTTGTGGAATTTCCAGACAATAGCAGAGTAGCCCAAATGCAGAAATCCAAAGTAAGAATGAATCCAACTCATATCAAAACTTTAAGGGCTCAGGCACGGAAGGAATGTGCCCATCCAAACACTCACCAGTAGGCATCCAAGAGACTTTGACAGAATCTAATCGGTGCATTAGTACCTCTGGGTTTGCGTGGGAGTCACTTGGTCCTAATGCAAGCATTGAATTCCACCCCGGGCAGGAGGGCCAGGACGTGGCAAAGGTCCCAGGCCCTGGCAGGAGGCCCACGCCTCACAGCATCCTTCACAGAAGCAGCTTCCTGCAGGGAGGCTGCTGGTCCCCTGCCAACCCCCAATTCTCAGAAGGCTGGAAGGGCAAAGGGAGGAATTCTACAACTGGCAGACCCTCAACTCGAGAGCAGAGAGGGAGGGAGACTGTGCAAGAGGGAGGAAGAAGGGGAGGCAGGGAAGGAAGAGGCTCATGGGAGGCACGTCAACAACCTGGCGATGGCAGATCCAACCAGAGCAAACCTCAATCTTAGGGTCCAGCAGGGACACCAATTAAACAAATGTGTTCTTAATTGCTCAAGAGAGACACGCATACATTCTTTCTGCATGTTATTCAAACTACAGAGATAAACTTTCACCTTCTTAATTCCACTCTCCTCCCTCCAGATAACCACTGTTTTCTGGTTTTCATCTAGACCTCTTCTAGATGCAGTATTTACACAGTGCTATATTCTCGTAGGAAGCAAGTATGTGTATCACTTTACTTAAATCGCCGTATATTCTATGGTGTATTTTTCTCCCCATTTAACAAGGTTGTTCTGTCTCCGCAAAGAGACCCATTACTTCTTTGAAACCGCCACACAGTAGCCTACACAATGTGGACTTACCATCTTTTATTTATTCACTCTTTTTCTGATGCTTAATGTTCATTTCCCCTCCTTTTCAAAGAGTTCTGGAGTAAATACATGCTCAGATGCAAGTAGGTCACTAGAACACAATTCTAGAAGTAAAATCACTGGGTCAGAAATGTGGATAATGTTAATAGATCCTGACAAAATACCCGTGACAAGTTTGATTCCCAATGACAGTATGTGAAGACAATAGAGCACCCTTTCGCCAAGCTTTCCAAGGTTTCAATTACTGTTGGTCAACCACCATTTGAAAATATTAAGTGGAAAACTCCAGAAACAAACAATCCCTTAGTTTTCAATTCCACACTGTTGTGAGTAGCACAGTGAAGTCTCCCACCATCCTGCCCTATTCCACCCGGAACGTGAGTCGCCCCTCTGAACAGCTTCTCCACACTTCAGACGCTACCCTCTCATTAGTCACTCAGTAGCCCACTGGACAATCAGATGAGTGTCACGATATCGCAGAGCTTGTGTTCAAGTAACCCTTATGTTATTTAATAATGGCCCCAAAGTGTAAGAGTAGGGCTGCTGGCAATTCAAATATGCCAAAAAGAAACCCCGAAGTGCCTCCTTTCAGTGAGAAGATTTGTGTGTACAGGGAAGAACAGATATTCCCTCACTGTCCAGACAGGATGGTGGACATAGCAGGAAAACCCCCTGCTTTAATTTGCCCATTCCTGATCAACTGAGAGATCAAACATTTGGTCTTACTGGCCATTTGCATTTTCTCTTCTATGGGTTGCCATTTCCTACATTCTGCTCATTTATCTTTCGGGTCATTTGATTTTTCCCCTCATTAATTTATAGGTTGATATATATATATATATATATATATATATATATATACACACACACACACACACACACACACACACACATTGATTTTAGAGAGGAGGGAGAGGAGGGGGGAGAGGGGGGGAGGGAGAGAGAGGGAGAGAGAGGGAGGGGGGGAGAGAGGGAGAGGGGGGGGAGAGAGAGAGAGAGAGAGAGAGAGAGAGAGAGAGATATCAATGACAAGAGAAAACCATTGATCGGCTGTCTCCTGCACGCCCCCTATTGGGGATTGAGTTTGCAACCCAGGCATGTGCCCTTGACCAGAATCGAACTCAGACCCTTCAGTCCACAGGGTGATGCTCTATCCACTGAGCTAAACCAGTTAGGGAAATTTATAGGTTTTATTGTAATATATTCTATTAATCCATCATTCTGTTTGTCTTGTATATTTCTCCCAGTCTTTTTCAAATATCCAATTACAGGACTCAATAAATATCTCCAAAACCATTCATTGGAGCTAAAAACAGAGAGTGATCCAATTGGCACTTTAAAAGAAATTTCAACTGCATTTATCAATTCTGCTACAATAGCTAGCCACCAGTGGGTGGCTTACGAAGTGGGATGCAGTAAAGAGCATCTGGATAATCCAAATGGAATCCCTGAGAGCATCACCACTGAGCACAATCCCACCCTCCGCCTCCCTCCTCTGTGGAGTCCCCTGGGCTCTGGTTGTCATGCCTGTGTTTCCAGGACATCTGGCACGTGAGGGCCCCTCTGCAAACACGTCTCCGAGATGGAAGCAGCCTGAGTCGGCGGAGGCTGGTCTGAGGTCTCTCTCTCACCTGCTGCAGTGCTGAGCGCCACTGTGGGAACTGGAGGAGGTTAGCTGTTGTGGGACCCACGCCTCAGGTTCCTCCTCTGTGAAATGGGCATAATAGGAGACCCTGCACCTCCTAGATTTTCGAGAGGTTTGGAGTGAATACATGTATATTGCTTCACATGATGCTACATACACGGAGCCACCGGTGTTTGCTTTCTCAGTTACTATGCTGTGCAGAACTGTCAACATTTACGATGGGTTTTGCATGCTCAGAACAAGTGGACAGAGTCAAACTAAACATCGTTAAATATGTGGCAATGGGAGGAGATGAGCCAGCATTGTTAAAAATACATTCCTGGGCCGAGACCGGTTTGGCTCAATGGATAGAGCGTCGGCTTGGGGACTGAAGGGACCCGGGTTCGATTCCGGTCAAGGGCATGTACTTGGTTGCGGGCACATCCCCAGTAGGGGGTGTGCAAGAGGCAGCTGATCGATGACTCTCTCTCATCGATGTTTCTAGCTTTCTATCTCTCTCCCTTCCTCTCTGTACAAAATCAATAAAATAAAATAAAAATAAAAAAATTAAAAAAAATACATTCCTGGGAGAACAACACTAATTTACAGAGCAAGTCCGATGCCACCACAATGGCAAACAGTAGGCATAGGTCTTAGAACTCCTGGACCACAGAGGGAAGGACTGACGGAGAGCCTTCCATCAGCGCCAACCTACTGATGACAGATCCCAGTCCCAAACCACAGCCAGAAGCCACCTCTCCAGCTCCAAGCCTGAGGTTCGAGGGGCTCTGTTCACTCCACTTGGCTGCAGGGACTTTTTACAGCTTCCATCTGCTCCCCAGGCAATCACAAAGAATGCCTTCTGGCCCAGGCCCACCGCCCGGGAACAATAACCATCTCATACATTGGTATTTAGTTACAGGGCTCTGAAGGCCGGGCAGCCAATCAAAATAGGGTTCCTGCAGATCAGATTTTGATCTCTGTCCATGAGGATACTGGCTGAAGCCACTCTGGAAAAGCAAAAGAGAGCAAACATTCTGTTCAGAGGATTCTGAACACGTCTGCTTCCTATCCGTGCTGAGATGGTAACTGAAGCAGTGACAGAAGGCGCTGGGCCGCTGACCCACAGGCGATCCACGTGCCGTGGAGTCTGACTCATCCTAAAAGATGTAAATAATGATAGGAAAATCTGTGCCTTCAAATGGGCAGAAGCAGGGAAAACCCTCTGAATTTGAAGATAACGTGTAAACAAAAAGTACCCATGGTCACTTTGGTCTTTGAAAGTCAAGTGCAGTTGGAGCAAGTGGGAGAAACCTCTTCAGAACCTCTCCCCTCCCCTCCCCCTGTAAGCAGTGTTGAAATCAGACCTGGGATTTATCACACACAGATCAGCTTGGTCTTTTCATCTTGGGTGGGGAGACTTTCTTTTTTTTGACAAAGATTCAGAGGATAAAGAGAAATGCTCAGCAGAAAACCTTTTGAAAATTTGCTCTAAAAAGAAAGAAAAAAATCCCAATCCTTACAGATCTCTGAATGTTTGCATGCCCAGAACAAGGAGACAGAGTCAAACTAAACATTGTTAAGTATGAGGAAATGGGAGGAGATGAGCCAGCATTGTTAAAAACACATTCCTGTGAGAACAACACTAATTTAAAAAGCAAGTCCAATGCCACCATAATGGCAAACTGTAGATGTAGGTCTTAGAACTCCTGGACCACAGAGGAAAGGACTGATGGAGAGCCTTCAGTTAATGCCAGAGGGGAGAAGAGAAGGGGATGACCCCTGAAATGTAGGCAGGAAACACCAACCAGTCAACAAGCCAAGTTTACCAATTGCCAAAACAATCTGATATTCTTGAATGCTGGCTGCTCATCCATCTCCTGCAAGAAGAGCCCTAGGAAGAAGAATGCTTTCAGAATAACTCATGGTGCTCTCAATCCTGGCTTCTATTCTCTTATAAAACAACAAAACAGTGTAAGACAACTTGTTGGGCCATATTTGAGGAGATATTTCCATTCTTAACACCAGCACCAAAAGGATAGTCTACCAAGGTGCCCGTCCCCACAAATAGTTATGTCAATGTCACAGTCTAGCTCCTGACCACCCTCATCACTGCACAGGACCACGCCTATGCATCTACAGGCAGCCTTTAAACACTGTGGACCATTTTCTACCAAATTTCAAAATAAGCTGAAGCCACTCGACCACTAGAGGCCCAGAAACCTTACAGCAGGCTGTGCCATTCAGGGTCTTGAGATTGTCTATGCCAATGGTCAGCAAACCACGGCTCTTGAGCCACATGTAGCTCTTTGACCCCTTGAGTATGGCTCTTCCACAAAATACCACATGCAGGCATGCACATACAGTGCGATTAAAACTCGCCCATGGGCGAGTCTATTTTGGAGAAGTGGTTCTAACACCGAGCCACATTCAAGGGGCCAAAGAGCCACATGTGGCTCTCGAGCCGCAGTTTGCAGACCAGGGGTCTATGCTCTGCTGAGGGTCAGAAAAAGAGGAAAACAGTGCTTTCCAGCAAAATTCTGGGAACCAGGATGGTTGATGGGGACATTGAGAAGGGATGGTGCTAGTTGTTCAATATTCCCCTTCTTCCCCCAAAATAAAGCCACTGTGGGAGGGATGGGCCAGAGACCACTTCCGGAGGATGGAGAAGAGGCCCAGGGAGGCCTCCCAGGCACCTGCACTGCACACAGTTCAGGTCCCACCAGTCCTGAGCAATCTTCACGTGGGAGGTTCTAAAGCCTCACAACCCTCAGGAATCGGTATTACTATTGCCTCCAGTTTTAAAAAACCTGTTGGGCCCATAAATCAGTCCGAGTATTTTCTCCTCTGTCTCATAAAACAAAATGCGAACCACTTCAAATCTCTGGACTGCAGTTTATCCGTCTCTTAGGACAGAGGCTAGAGCCCTAGCTAACATCCTCATTAACAAAAACAGGCCTTTCAGCCAAGTTTGTCAAGCAATTCCTGTGAAACAACTTTCCTTCTGACCTGCCCTGTGACGCTAGGCATGATCTTATCGGACGTGATATGATTACAAAGACGGCGACTCAGCTTTTTAAAAGAAATGGTGAAAGAGAAAAGGTCAATTTTCTGGCAAAGCATGAATAGGTATAAACTATTAATAATCCTATGCTTCCCATCCGAAAAGTTTCAAAATACCCGACCTTTAAAAATATACAATAGTAATGATATTTCATGATAGTTAACACATATTGAAAGTTTAAGTTAGCAGATGCGTGCAATACTTCAATGAAGCCTCACAACCCCCATAAATCGGTATTACTATTACCTCCAGTTTTATGAAAACCTGAGGTCCAGAGAGATTCCAAGGTCGTGTGGATGTGATCGTGTGGGAACCTGGGCAGGCTGGCATCAGAAGCCAATGGTCTGCTTATACATTGAAAGCCTGTGAGAATTGAATTTGAGGCCATACTTGGCCACCACCCAAAACAGGTGCCCCACTGTCTGTTTTCATCTTTCACTCCCCTGGCACACAGCCCAACTCCAGAGTCAATGCCCTCTGTGTTCCCTTATACTCAGGGCACACTGTGCAATTGTGGATGACAATGTAATTTAACAGTTTATAATTCAAAACATAGTGAAGACCTGTAGTCAGTATTTTACATTTAATTATTAAGACAAACCTCCAAACAATTAGGATTCATAGGAGGATGTTGCAAATTGCTGGAAACCAAAATCCAAATTCAAAGATCAGTAATATTCCTTCAACAGCAGGAACCAAATAGAGAGAGAGGCCAAAGTCTAAAAGCAACATTGCCAAGATATTACAAAGCAACATGGAAGAACACAAAAGGTTTGGAATAATGGAGTGACGAACCTTGTTTATGGAAAGGAGAAGACAACATTTTAAAGCTGTCAGCATCTCCCAATTTGTCAATAGCTTTGGTGAAGTTTCAAAAAGATCTTTTCAAGAATTCCAGAAAAGTTGCACAAAGTTCTAATACTTATATGGGAGAGTAATGGACTAAGAATAACCAAGACAACTTTGAATAACAAGTACAGAGGATGAACTCACCTGATCAGATATTAGAACACTGGTAGTTAAGACCGTGTGATACTGATGTAGAACAGGGTGAATGATCAGAATGGAATAGAGAGCCCTGAAACCAGCCAATGTATTTTTGGGGTCTATATGATACTCCAGGGCAAGGGCACTCTAATCACTAGGCTAGGTCTGCAATCCATTTGAAATTTATTTTTAATCCATTTTTATTTGGTTTTCTCTTTTAAATGAGGTAAAGATCAAATTACATGTTTTCTACATAAATACAAAAAACAAACACCTAACTATGAACAATTAGTGGAAGAAAAATACTGGAGACTTTTTTCTTAAGACAAAAAGACAGTTAAAATGACTCAACATTTTTTATGCTCCACAATTTTTCTCAAAAAGCAAAAAAAAAAAAAATGTAGAGTATAAAAAGTAAGATGCAATGTGATACCATTTATGTCAATTAAAACTCACATACCCAATGCATATCTTTATCTCTACATAAATGAGAGTATTTAACATCCAACACTTAGTCTGGAAGGATACGCACCAGCCTGGACTGAGAGAGGGCGGGGCTGAAGGGAACTTTAGTTAGGACTAATTATTTTTTATGGTTTAAACAAAACCTTAAAGGCAAAAATGAAAAAAAAACTAATGGCTATTAATTCTGAATGGCAGGAATATGGATGTTAGTTATCAATAGATTACTTTTGTATTTTCTATCTATTTTATGTTTTTAAAGAAATAATTCTCAACATTCAAATATTAAATTTAGAATTCGTTAACTTTCTTATCAGCCCACACAGGTTTTTTTCTTTTTCTTTTGTTTATGACAGAGAGAGAGAGAGAGAGAGAGGAGAGGAGGGAGGGAGGGAGGGAGGGAGGGAGGGAGGGAGGGAGGAGGAGAGAGAGAGAGAGAGAGAGAGAGAGAGAGAAATTTGTTGTTCCACTTATTTATGCACTCATTGGTCAATTCTGACGGAGGATCAAACCCAAAACCTTGGCGCACTGGGACCAACAGGACTCAGAGTAATTTTTTATCTATAATGTTATTTACCTTAAAATGCAGAATATAAACAGTGAAGACAAGTAAATGCAGTTACTGATCCTAACTGTGATGGTTAATTTTATGTGTCAACTTGCCTAGACTCTGGTGCTTAGATGTTTTAACACCCAGTCTAGATGTTGCTGTGAAGGTCATCTTAGATTGATTAACATTTACATCAGTAGAATTTTTGTGAAGGTGACTCTCCATAATGTGGGTGGGCCTCATCCAATCAGGTGAGGCCGTAAGAAAAAACTGACTAAGGTTTCCTAAAGAAGGAATTGAACTTAGGAGTGCAACACAGAAACCCTGTCTGAAGTTCCAGACTTGCTACCCCACAATTGTGTGAGCTGATTTCTTAAAATAACCCACTTCCAAATACATATGTGTCTCCTCTCCCTTCTGCTTCTCTGGAGAACCCTGACAAATACCAAGGTTGCAAGTTTTGGGGTAGCCATGATTTCTCAACAACTGAAATGTTGCAGAATTTTTACATTTGAAAGGACAGAAAAATATACTCATTGATTAGACACATCTTGTGTTTCTTTTCTAGGAAAATATATATCCTGAGAAGATTAAGTTCTTTGGGTGGTGGCTTCTTGCCGGAGATATGTGTTGTTAGATTTCTGAGTGGAAATTTCCCTATTGGCCTATGACTACTTGTTGTCCAGATGCTCTGTGGGGAGGGCACACATCCATACTCCATGTGGAAGAGGAAGCAGGGCCGGAGGAGTGAGGCCTGGCCTCATGTGCCTGTGGTTTTTCCTGAGAGAAATTCTCCTTGTCTACTTCACCAAAACCACAAGTTGATGGGCTGCCTGAGATGGATGGCGCTCCACAGACTGCTTCTCCCTGGACGGACCCTCTGCTTGGCTACGCTGCTATCAGCAGGGTCAAGGGCTCCACTTGGGTCAAAAGCCCAGCACACTGCTCTTACTCTGCTCATGACACCTCCTTGTGCCCTTACATCTGGATGTAAGGGCCCCTAAATATAAGATCTAAGTGTCAGTTTAAATCCCTTCCTGATGGTGGAGAAAATATATTTGAGTCACTTTAATGTCTTGCATTTTGGTTCATTTTACTTTTGGTGTCACCCTGGCAACCCAGAAAGTTCAAGTGAGAAACAAAAGCAGAGTTACTGAAGCAATGATCCCAGCATATACTGTATAAATACTTCTTGACATCAGTTTGCATTTTCTATAGAGTTAAGAGGTGGGCATAGGACATCTCAGCTGGATCACCCGGTGACCTCAAGTATAAGTGACCCTGACTGCCCCCATTAGAGAGAGCTGAAAAGATTGGGGGGCATTTGGTTAGATACATTTAAATAATGTAAATGAGAGAATCTTTATCCTTAGATGTAAACTTTCCATCTAAGATATTAAAAATGTAACATTAAAAGTATTTATCTTAAGCGATTTAAGATATTATATGAACATAAATATTATATACACAAATATGTAAATGCCATGGAAGTGAGTGCTAATTTAGAAGTATTTCTTGCTTCCTCCCACCCTTGACTTAGGAAAGCATTTATTGCCAAGTCCTCCGTGACGCTGGCATTTCTACACCTGCTCCAGGGATTATGGGTATATTTTGAGTTTTCCAGAACATATCCTCTTCACTTCTACTTTAGTTAGTTGGATAGGGTCCTTAACTTGTTCCATTTTTAAACCGTCTTTAAAAGTCTTGTTTATAAAGAAATCCAACACTTGTAACTGTGAGGTCAGACACCCAGGAATATTACTAGATTTTTTTTTAATATGATTTCCTCAGTTGACCTCTACACACATCCAAAATCAGCCCAGACCTTTCGGGCTAATGTGTGTTCTCTAAGTAATACTTGGAGGTTCAAAATAAAATAACTTTGAGGTCCTCTCACAGCATGAGGTGACTTCCTCATTTCTGATAACTGGGTGTGTTTTTTTTTGGGTGGGGATGGGAGGTTTATTTGGGCATTTGAGGTAAGCAGTGTAACTTCATTAGCCCCATCTGCCTTTTTCCCTCAGCAGGTCACCATGGTAACATGATGCATAATCACAAGTGGGCTTTCTCAGGGTCGAGTTGGGGACTCCAGGGGAATACAAAACATTGGATCATAGTGGTCAGCAAACTGCGGCTCGAGAGCCACACGCAGCTCTTTGGCCCCTTGAGTATGGCTCTTCCACAAAATACCACAGCCTGGGCGAGTCTATTTTGAAGAAGTGGTGTTAAAAGATGTTTAAAAAATTTGGCTCTCAAAAGAAATTTCAATCGTTGAACTGTTGATATTTGGCTCTGTTGACTAATGAGTTTGCTGACCACTGGTCTAGAGGCCCCAGAAATGGATGCCTCTGCCACAGGAGAGATGGGTGCTGCCACAAGAGCCAGGCACTGGCTTTCTGTCTTGAATGCCTTCCTTCTTCTAAAAATAATTTATGCTGCTGGGATGTGATGTCTGTAGCGATGGCAGGAGAGCATCTGCCATGGGGGTAGGTCCCCCAGATCCCAGGCTTCCTTCTGGAGGGGGTGTGACTCGCCATCCCCCTCTGCCCAAAGATGCCTTAGCAGCAAGGTTCTGAGCTCAGCTCTGCACTGGTGGGCACTGCCACTGCAAAGCAGCCAGTGAGGTGTAAGGGGCAGATGGGAATTTTCTGGAATATTCTGAAGAAGGGAGTTTCCCTGAGGCCTTACCTATTATGGAAAGGGGGAGGGGGGTGGAAGGATAATGATGTATACAAACCCACAGTGTGATGCTGTGATTTATAATAAGAAATACATATTTGGTCTTTGTCCAATCACATCCGAGTTTATGATAATGTGGTGACTTTTCTGGAAAAGCCTTAAGTATGGGAGCTAGTTGCCAGGGGACCCAGGCACAAGTACAGGTTAGAACTTTCAGCCCCAGCCCTGGACCTCCAAGAAGGGGACAGGGGCTGGAGAGGGAGCCCCGTCACCAAGGGCGGGCTGATGATTTAATCAGCCACAGCTACGGGAAAGGCCTCAGGGTTCGTGAACACACAGTGTGCTGAACCTCTCCCCCCACACCTTGCTCCATGCACCTGCCACTTGGCTGTTCTTGAGTTGTATTCTTTCATAATAAACCAGTAATCTAGTAAGTAAATTGTTTCACTGAGCTCTGTGAGATGCTCTAGCAGATTAATTGAATCTGATTAATGATCCAATTCATTAACAGGAGGAGTCATAGGAACCTATTTATAGCCCGTCGGTCAGAAATAGAGGTGGCACCTGGACTTCTGATTAGCATCTGAAGTGTGTTGTGGGGGTGGGGGGTGGGGGGAGGTCGGGGATAGTCTTGTGGGACTGAGCCCTGACCTCTCCAGGCAGCAGTGTCTGGACTGAACTGAACTGGAGCACACCCAGCTGGTGTCCCAGAATTGTTGGGGTGGAAACCTCCCCCAGCACGCAAGCTTGGTGGCCAGAAGTACCACGAGTGAAAGAGTACTTCAAGAGTATTGTATATAATGAACATGAAAACAATAACAGAGCTTGCCTTTACAACAGGGACAGTGAGTCATGAGAGAGGAAAAGCAAGCGGCAGGAACTGAGGGAATGCTTTTGGAATTGGGCTGCATTCAGAAAAGCTACCTCCAGGGCAGCTGCCCAAGTCTGGATTCTCACCAGTAGACCTGAATGGATTATGTCCTACAGTAACACACACACCCAGCACTTGTGAAAGTGTGACAGTTCTCACATGAAGGATGAGAATGGGCCTCATTCTCCTTGGGTTTTCCTCCATTAAAAAGACTTAACCTTTGCCCTGGCCAGGTAGTTCAGTTGGTCAGAGCATCGTCCTGATACACCAAGGTTGTGGGTTTGATCCCTGGTCAGGACACATGCAAAGATCAATGAATGAATGAATAAGTGGATCAACAAATCTCTCTCTCTCTCTCTCTCTCTCTCTCTCTCTCTCTCTCTCTCTCTCACACACACACACACACACACACACACACTCTCTCTCTCTCTCTCTCTCTCTCTCTCTCTCTCAAATCAACAAATAAATTAAAATTTTTAAAAAAGAAAAGAAGACTGGGCTTTAACCAACCCTTATTTTGTGACTAAGAACAACCACCTAAAGAAACTACCAGTTGACAAAGCACAGCCAGAAAGGAGCAGCAGCAAACCCAGCTCTCAGGGCTGAGGAACTAAACATCATCAAGGGTTTATGTGCCCAGCACTTTGATGAGGACTTTATGTGCAATACCTCAGTTCTCACCATTACCCCATGAGGGAGTGACACCCTTTATTCCCATTTAAACAGTTGAGAAAACCAAGGCAGAGAAGCCAGTTAACTTTCCCCGGAGTCATTCATGGCAAGAATGTGGACCAGTTGGGTTTGGAACGTCATTACTTACTTCACTGACAAGTTTGTTTGTGGAGTCAGACAGAACTGAGAATGTGACCTAGCCCCTAATACCAGCTATGCAATTCTGGGTATGTCACAGCCCTCTGAGCCTCAGTTTCCAGTTCTAGTAAAATGGGCATAGCATGTACCTGTCTGGGCGTGAGTGCCTTAAGGCCTTATCACCAAGCCTGACAAACAGCAGGTCCTCAATAAAGATACTATCTCCCCTTCTTATTCCCTAGTCTCCCTGAACCTAAGTCTTACAGGTGATGGTAACAATTTATCACCACCCACCCCCAGCTGACTTGCACATGTGAAAGAATTGGAACTCTAATTACTGACACTCACATCATCACATGCAGACCTGGACCAATCTGCTTTGCTTTCCGTTTGGAAAGGCTTTTTCTTGCCCATCTCATACCAACTTGAAGCTGTGACTTAGAGGACTCAAAGGTTTTGGTTTTGTTGGGAACACCTTGTCCTCTGTTCCTTGTGCTAAATGAACTCATGCAGGGCCATGGTCCCGGGAGCAGTGACCATCCGTAGACCCCCCTAGAGAGAGTCTGCAAGCACACAGGAGATCGACCTGACCTGGAGATCACACTTCTGCAGAAGAGGCTCGAGACTGGCTCCAATAACTGCAGTTAACTAATTCACCCAACTTAGTTAACTAATTCACCCAACCCAACCTCAACCCCTCACATACCCACATACAAAGTTGCTCCAAGTTTAAAGGTGGTGAAGAAAGAGGTCCAAGAGTGGCTGTGGGTGGGTTGTTCAAGTCATCCCCCTGCCAGAGGTCAACACGTGGGGCTAATGTTGGAGTCGGGGTTGGAATCCACCGTCTGCATCCTATTAGGCCCTTTTATGAGCTCAGAGCAAGACTATCTGGTTTGCATTTGCAGCACAGAGGGAAGTAATAAGGGGCTGCAGAGAGGTTTCCTAAACTTTAGAACCTAAAGGGTACCTTGTGGAGGTTAGTTTCACCAGAAAGCACCTATGAGACAACCACCCAGTGTGACAGGAGGGAGATAGGAAAAGGACCCCTAGGCAGAGAGTCAGGGCACCAAGTCTGGCATCATTCATACCACCTCCTCCTGGGCTGCAGGACAAAGCAACCAACCTTTCAGTCGGTGCAGCACCTAAATGATGAATCTCAACTAGGTACACTCCCAGATTCCTTCTAGCTTGAAAATTCCATTATATCAGCTTTTAATAAAAACCATTTATAAACTCTGAAAAATTGTTAATGTGAACACCTAGCTCCGTGGTTGGCAAACTGCGGCTCATGAGCCACATGCAGCTCTTTGGCTCCTTGAGTGTGGCTCTTCCACAAAATACCACGGCCTGGGCAAGTCTGTTTTGAAGAAGCGGCATTAGAAGAAGTTTAAGTTAAATAAATTTTGCTCTCAAAAGAAATTTCAATCGTTGTCCTGTTGATATTTGGCTCTGTTGACTAATGAGTTTGCCGACTACTGACCTAGCATATTGTGTAACTGGCATCTGGTAATTTACTGCTTAAATTAATGAACCCATGCTGATAAGGATACAAAGGATATGGAACTGGCCTTTCCAAGCTAGACATGACCATCAAGATTCTATATGAGGAGGGATGGATCCAAATAACTCCCACCTGGGTCCCAGCAGGAAACGGGGCACACTCTAAAGGGCTGAACTGAGTTTTCTGCAGGGACTATTCCCAGAGATGCAGGCAGGATGAAGCACCCAGGGGCCCAGAAACAGGTACTTCCACTTGGTCTGAAAGGCCAGGGGAGAAGGCAGTGTGAGTGGGGGCCACGAAAGGGAGCTTAGAAGAAATCAGTTATGGTCAGAACCTTCGCAGGTTCCGGGGGCAGGGGGGGAGAGGGGGGGGGGGGGTAAATGCTTCAACACTCTTCCTGCTTTGGGACCCGCCTGTGCCTGCCATTGGCTAAAGCCAACCACAACCAGGACAAAGGGAGACCAGATGTTGTCATTCACAGAAGTTGGTCTCCTAGTACAGAGAAGGAAGAGGACAAATTGGGGAGTAGAGGAGGAAGGAGGAAAACACACACACATTTTAAATTATACATCTATATTAACAAAAGGGTAATATGCTAATTAGACCAGGAGACCTTCCAGACATCCTTCTGGACAAAGCCATGGTGATGGGGCCGAGGCAGAGACAGTTAGGGGCAATCAGGCCATGAGGGAAGGGCAGTTGGGGTGATCAGGCCAGCAAAAGGTGGGGAGCAGTTGGGGGCAAGCAGGCCAGTGGGAGGGGGGGGCAGTTGGGGTGAGCAGGCTGGTGTGTGTGTGGGGGGGGGGGGGGGGGGGGAAGCCAGCGGTTCCGAATTATGAGGATGTCCCAGATTAAAGAGGGTGCAGGCCAGGCTGAGGTATACCCCCACCTGCATGATTTTCATGTATATACATTAGAGATGTATTTAGGACTAGCATGTTTTTGACTTTTCAAAAAAGATTATTTGTTCTTCAAAAGGGTTTTGTGTTGTTGTTTTTACCATAGGTTTAATCAAAATTTAAATATCAAGGTCTTCTAGCATATCCCAGATAATTTAATTTACAAAAGGGGAAACTTCTTGAACTACAAATAGCTTCTACAGAATGATCATATTGTTTGAGGCCTGGTGTGTTTGTTGACACAGGACCTAACAAGTGAAACCACTAAGACAACCGCTGGCCAGACAAAATGGTCTCATAACAGTTTTCCTTAATCCTCTACCCCCAATTTCCAAAGGTAAAACAAACTCCAAACTTTGCACACTAACACATTTTTCCATTTATATTTTCTATCAATTGTCAATTAAGACAAGAATCCCAGAGGTCAGCCAGAAGTCTTAAATAACAAATCAAAGAGTCAGATATATTATCTCTGGATGCAAAAGTGCAAAATGCCATGTTATGAGAAACCACCTGAAAAATGGCACTTGACAGGCGACATTCCAGGGATCCGCATTTCAGACGGCAATTCCTGGCCAACGAATGCTTAACGTTTAACAGGGACTCTTGGAAAAAGTTCCAAAAGTAGTAAAGCCTTCACAGCGCCATCTGTTTTTAAGAGTTCTACTGATGGCCACGGGACCTGAAAATGGATGAAAGTTAGCATGGTCCCCAAGGATGGATCCAGCGATGGCAGAGAAGGGAATGGAAGAGAGTTAAAAAAAACATCTCATGAGCATCTCCCAAATAGCGACCACATATGTGAGGTTTCTCCAGCCATCCCAGTCTCAGCTAGTCTAGCCCAGGCCACTTAAATGTCCAATCCTAGGGAAATAGTTACACAAATTATGGTCCTTTGACTCAATGGGGAAATACACAGCCATTAAAATTAATGAGTCTGTAATGACATGAAAAATCCTTGTGTTTATTCATTCACAGTAGCATGCGAATCCCTATTGTACACTACAGATGGTATAAGGGTGTCCAAGCTATGATGATGAATTACATAGGATACATGTCATAGAGCACAGAATGGGCTTCAGAACCAGACTGCCAGCATTTGAATCTTTGCTCTGTCACTGGAAAGATGGACAGCCTTGAGCAAGTTCCCAAATCCTGTGTGCCTCCCTGATCTCCATCATCATATAGGGGTAACAAGAGTACCTTCTTCACAGGATCATTATGAGGATGAGATAAACTCAGACATCTGAAGCTTATACCTGGCAAGCAGTAAGTGCTCAATAAATCGCAGCTATGCTACAATTTGAAGTGCCCATCCTTACTGTCTTGAGTTAGTAAGAAATACAGATACAATACAAACAGGAAAACGATGGTATGATGCTAAGTGCAATTAAGGGCTCCCTTCAGGCTAATATTTTAATGGGAATGGAAATGATTAGGAGGGCTTCTCATTCATAAAAATAGAGTGTGTGTCATTGCTGGGTGAGTTCATCTGGGGAAAACAGGAATGGACAGACCACTTTCTCCTGCATCCGGTCTTCCTGAGTCCTTCCGGAGTTTATTTCATCTTCAAAGCTTCCCAAAGGCTGGGATGCACCAGGACATAGGGTGGACCAGACTGGCTAGCCTCCACAATCACAGGAGTGAGGGAGAACCAGCACTTGGCTTTTCATGGGCTGGAACACAGGTTTTTTCACAGCACTATCATGTTAAGCATCATCTTCATTTTCGTGACCGCCCGGGATGCTCTCTCCCTGGGATGGAACAAAGCAAGGAATCCCCTTTTCCCAGCTCAATGTCTTCTTTTGAAGTTGGAAGAATAAAATCACTTTCATCTGCTTGGAAAATAGGCAGAGTAGGGAGGAACCAGGCAGCTCAGATCTTCTGTAAGGTGAGTCCACGTCTGCCTTTACTCTCTTTGGTAATGAGACAGTGCATTAATAAATACCCACCTGTATCAGTTTCGTAGGAAATGACACCAAACCCTGATTCAAAATGGTTGAACTGGGAGGAAATTAATCACCTCCTGGGGTGGAAGTGCTGAGGAAGGGTGGGGCTTGAGCCATGTGTCCCAACTACCAGACGGGCTGCTGGCTCTCCCGCCCCACGCTCCCTCCCTCCCCCTCACCCCTGCCCCAACAAGTTGGCTTCACCCTAAGGCAGGAGGCAAGTACTGCTAAGCTGTTCTCCATGGCAATGGGCCAAGGAAGCAATGGAGTCATTTCTTTTTTGTGTCTTTTTCTCAGCAAGGAGCAAACCTTCCTTAGAACCTCCACAAGAGACTTTCCTTCACACCTCATTGCAGACTTGGCTCACACACTTTCCTACACTTTTCTCTGGGGTGTGGGATGGAGGCACCAGATCCGAGCAGGCTAATCATCTCAGGAACGGATACTTCTGAGACCACACCAGTATGGGAGCACCTGATAGGCTTCCGGTGGGGACCAAAGAAATGAAGGTGAGCAGATTTCAATGAAGTCAACGAGTTGTGCTGTTATTCTCACAGATAGCAATCTGATAGCGTTAGCACCAAACACATTCAGAAACGCCTCTGCCCCATACCCCACACATACAAAGAAACGTAACTAATGACCAGATGGAGAAGACATCAACATACCTTGTATACACGTCCTATAACCATTCCATTCACACCCTTGGGACACTTGTAACGACTTTCCACTGACGTGACAATACAACCTGGCCCAGTGGCATTTCTATCCCAAGTGGACACTTGCAGGGCTGTAAACACAGAAGAATTGAGAGGAGGGCTCCAGGGCGAGTTGGGGGCACCAGGGAGGAAGACTCAGTCACCAATACCCAGGATGGAATGAGAGTCAAGGAATGTTTTAAAGTGTGGGGGAAGGGGTTGCTCAACTCCCAAAGAGAACAGAAGAAACTATGATTGCAACAACATTTTGGAAGCTGGCAAATAGTCAAAGCAGTGGTAACTGACTTAGCAGATGAGAGAAAGCTGAAACCTAGCCCAGCAGTGTGGGAAGCAGGGAAGCAGGCTGGGACTCATAGCACAGCGCTCCAGAGAGTCTCCGGAATTGGGGACATGGGCACTGAGGGGGCAGAGGGGCCCCCTGAGAGCAGGAGGACCAGCTGAAAGTCTGCACTTGAAGCTGTCACACCCCTCTACCCTCTCCTCTCTCAATCCTAGCACCAAAGCCACTGCCTGCATTCTGCAACCTGTTGATCTGCTGAGCCAGAGACACCACACCAAAGGGGAATAGGAGAGAGTCTTGGTACCAAATAGACTCCTGGTCTCCTGGTCTTGCAGATCCCCGCAGCCCACTGAGTCACCTCAGTGTGAGGATTTCTCTTCCCCTGGTCAGTTTCTCCTGAATGGAAAGACCTTCCACCCGCAGGTAGGAGGCCTCCAGTAAAAGCACTCAAAAGGATAATCCTGTAGCAGAGGTACTGGGGCCGGCTGCACATTCGAATCACCTGGGGAGCTTTTAACACTCTCTACTGCGTGGGCCCTAGAAAGATCGGGCACCCCTCAGTTACTCAGCAAATACACATGGGAAGTTCCCTGAGTGCCAGGCATTGTTCCGGATTCTGAAACACTGTTCTGGGTGTTGTTCTTGGTAAGGAGGAACTATTCCCGGGCACAAGCCCCACCCATGCATGCAGACCTTCCCTGCTAGCTTTCCAGTGATCAGTCCAGGGTCAGCAGACATTTGCGGAAAGACTTTAACATGCAGATTTAAAGACAAAAACAAAACAAAAATACTCAGAATAAGTCAGGAAAAGAACCCGTGCGGGGAGTGGAGGGATGCCTCAAAGCAGCAGTCACTGCGCTCTATGGAGGCTGAAAATCTTCTCAGCTGGAAATGGAGGATGGGATGGATGTTATACAAAAAAAAAAAAAAAAAAAGGATTTTCAAGAGTTCTTGAAAATTAGAAATTTGATAGTAGTCATGGTTTGGAAGGTAAAATGAGGAAATTAAAAAAAAAGGAAATTTCCCAGGAAGGAAACATTTTTTTTCAAAGGAGACAGAATAAGAAAAAAAGAAAACTAGAGATTCCATCCCACTTCTAATTTAACAGGTGTTCATGACGAGAAGAAATTTTTCATTCCAGAAAACTGGTATGAGTTTCCAGATTGAGAAGGTCCACTGAGCACCAAGTAAAAGGAATGAAGAAAGACACAGCAAGGTGTATTAAAATGAAGTCTCATTTCAGAGAGAAAGGGCAGTATAAAGCACAAGGATGCATAGAGGGGAAAATAACGGCATTTGAAAGCAGCAGGAATTAGAATGATGTCTGACATCTCCACAGCAATACTGACCCCGGAGGAGCAGTGCTTCCCAATCTCCGAGGGAAAGGGATTTCCCAGGTAGACTTGCTACCCTTTCAAACAATAAGTCATGAAAGATCTCACAAAACTTATCTCCCATGTACTCTTCCTCATGAACTTCTACATGTGTTTTACTAGAGAGAGAGAGAGGAAACAAAGAAAGAGGAAGAAACAAACAGGAAGATAAGGGGTCTAGAAAACAGGGGATGCCATCTGAGAAAGGGACAAGCTGAATCTCAGGGATGATGATGAGACAGGATGATGCTGTCCATCAGGCCTCATGAGCAGCAAAACCAGAGGGAGCAGCAGGCTGAGGGTTTGGTGCGCAGAAAGAACCAATAAGCACTTGCTGTTTGTGTGAAGATTTTTTTTAAATTTATTTTAAAAAAATACATTTTATTGATTTTTTTACAGAGAGGAAGAGGGATAGAGAGTTAGAAACATCGACGAGAGAGAATTATCGATCAGCTGCCTCTTGCACACCCCCTACTGGGGATGTGCCCGCAACCAAGAATCGAACCCGGGACCCTTCAGTCCACAGGCCGATGCTCTACCAGGCGTCTTCAAACTAAGGCCCGCGGGCCACATGCAGCCTGCAGAGGAGTCTGATCCGGCCCGCCAGGTTTTTTGGGCAGTGAGCGCAGCCGAGGTGTTACAGTAGGAATTAGTAGTTCATATAGTCCGGCCCTCCAGCTCTCTGAGGGACCGTGATCTGGCCCCCACTTTAAAAAGTTTGAGGACGCCTGCGTCTATCCACTGAGCCAAACCAGTTTCGGCTGTGCGAAGATTTTAAAGTAGTTGTCTCTGGGGCATAGCAACTGAGGTTGGTGAGGCTAGTGATTGATGTTTCCAGTTACGTATAAGCCTGGCGGTACTATCTGATATTTCAGTGATGCACTGTGTATAGTTTTGATAAAGAAGGAAGGGAAGCTCAGGCTATGAGTCAGATTCCAGAATGAGAACCCAAACAAGGATCAGGAAGAGATCTCTGAGTAGTGTCCTGGGCGTACCCACTTCTAGAAGTCAGCAAAGGTACTTGGTGAACAGAAGAGTTGAAGAAGGTAGAAACTGATTTTTGGCAACATGGATGGACCTAGAGGGTATTATGCTAAGTTAGGTAAGTCAGACAGAGAAAAACAAATACCATATGATTTCACTAATATGTGTAATCTAAAGCAAACAAAATAAAACGAACTAACAAAACAAAGCAGAAACAAACTCAGATACAGAGAACAAATTGATGGTCACCAGATGGGAAGGGTTTGGGGGGGGGGGGGTGGACGAAAAAGGTGAAGGGGATTAAGAAGTACAAATTGCCAATTATAAAAAGTCACGAGGATGTCAAGTACAGCATTAATACTATAATAACTATGTATGGTGCCAGGTGAGTGTACTATAGTCATAAGGAATATAAATGTCTAATCACTATATTGTACCCCTAAAACTAATATTGTAAGCCAACTTTAATTAAAACAATGGCAGGGATGAGCACATGGCAGAGCAGGTGAGAAGAGAATGCCATGCCCCAGGAAACAGGCTATAATGGGTCACTATTTCCCTTCAAGGAAACAGTTTCTAAGTGGGACCTGCATGGAATTCCAGAGATCAGCAGAAATCGGATAAAAGGCATGGGCAATTTATGGGGTGAGAAGACAAGCAGAAAAGCAGTTTTGGGAAATGTTGCTTGCTCTTTCCACTGTCTTCCTTTCAGTCTCGATTAGGGAGAGGTTGGCTCTATCTCTTCCATGAACCCAGCAGTGCAGGCTCACACAGCTCCAGGCTGAAAGGTCGACCAAGCCTGGAATCCCGAGCCCACAGGGGTTTCCCCAGTCACCTTCCTCAGTACATCCTATTTCTTTCTTCCGTGTGTGGCCCACTCTGAGAACTTTTTTCTTTTATTTATTCTTTTTTTAATTGTTTTATTAATTTCAGACAGAAAGGGAGAGGGAGAGAGAGATAGAAACATCAATGATGAGAGAGTATGACTGACTCTCCTGCATGCCCCACACTGGGGATCCAGCCTGCAACCTGGACATGTGCCCTGCCCGGGAATTGAACCGTGACCTCCTGATTCATAGGTGGAGGCTCAACCACTGAGCCATGCTGGCCAAGCAGACTTTATTCTTTCTTTTCCCAAAGCCCACCCTACTTCAGGGCTACACTCTGGAGGCAAGGGCTTTGACTAACATCCTGAAGGTAATTAACTGGATGGGTCCAATATCAATTCAACTTCATTAACATCTCAGGTGTAAAACATAGAGCCACGGTACATCTACAGGTTAGGGAGTATTTTATGGCCAGAGTAACACTGCAGGTATCTTACTTTTCAACTTATATGCAAAGTGATTTCCAAGTGCAAAGTCAGAAAGTTCTGTATTTTATGTGTATTTAAAGATATTTCCATATAATTTACAGAGGTAATGCCATCCCGCTTTCTTTATTTTTAATTTTTTAAATATATACTTTTACTGGTTTCAGAGAGGAAGAGAGAGGTAGAGAAACATCAATGATGAGAATCATTGATTGGCTCTCTCCTGCACATCTCACACTGGGACCCAGCCTACAACATGGGTAGAATCGAAACCGGGACCCTTCAGTCCATAAGCTGACACTCCATCCACTGAGCAAAACCAGCTAGAGCCCATCCCTCTTTCTTACATCAAACTCAGCCTGACTTTTTTTTTTTTTTTAATGAAAATCTGTTACTGTTTACATTTACAGAATCTTTTCTTCCCAAAAGCTTTCCCAGGATGACAGCTGCGGTTATCTCCTTATTTCACCCTTGTATTTATGCACTGCCTACCAGAGTGCAGCAACACGACAGAAAGCATCCTTCCCTTCCCAAACATCTTTCATCTGTAAAATCTTTGACTTACGGATACTACAAACAAAACATTTTATGAACCAGTGGTGGGGGGAGTTTCCCAAGCACCGTTTAGTAGCCTGGGGCGCAGATCCCGCCCCCTAGGAGATCCTGACCTCACGCCGGAGGGGTCCTAAACAGTTCCAGCTGGTGGAAGACCAGCTCTGCTCTTCCCCAGATCCCTTCCCTGCGAGCCAGACGCCGGAGGGGCAGGGAGAGGGCACTGAAACAGACGCGGGGTTCCCGGAGCCGCGCCCTCACCCCACACTCCAGTCCTGGGCTCCAACAGCGCCTCTTATGGGGCGTCTTAGAGAACCGTGGTCCTGGGGCCCCTCCAGACTGGCCCCGCGAGTCCCCCGCTCACACGCACGGAGGGAGCCTCCTTTCCCCAGTAACTGACAAACCCGGTCCAGCTCGGCTACTCCTCCCAAGAAGCACAGATCGTCTCCTCCAAACACGCCAACCCAAATAAACACGAGGCGTTCCGCAGTCCGGGGTCTGCGAGGTGCAGAGAGCCAAGGCCCTCGGGGGCTGGCCGCTGGCGTCTCTCACTCCCCACCCTTAGGGAGCCAGCCTCCATCTGCACCCCAGCGCAATGGGCTGCAGGCGCCCGAGGTTTCTGTTTGTCACGCAGGTCCCTACCTCCAGTTCTGAAGTCATCTTCGCGGGTCTCAGGTCCGAGGCCTCCCCAGAGCCCGGGCAGGGGCGGGGGCGGGAGTGGGTCCTCGGGCCTGGGCGGGGCGCGGGGCGATCCTGACCCCAATCACCTGCTCGGGGCGGGCGCTCCGCCGTGCGCCCTGGGGCCGCCCTCCGGCACCATGGCCCCTGCGGGAGCTCCCCGAGGCTGCTCGGTCCGCTGCTGCCCGAGGGAGCACCCCTCCTCTCCTCCCTGCAGCAGGCCCCGGAGAGGAGGTGGGGGAAAGACTGTAACGGAATCCCAGCCCGGCCCGTCACTCCCCGGCTCACTTGTCAAAACTCCACAGCATTCCAGACCCTTCCTGGCCACGCCCCTCTCGTGCAAGAGGAAACCGCCCCGGGGAGGGTCCCGGCGAGTTTGGGGGTGCAGATGCTAGTGCCCGGAGCTCCTAGCTGGCCACGCGGAGCAGGTCTGAAGGCGAAAATGCCCCATCCAGATACTCACGCGGGTCCCAAGCTCTCCTTCCAGCGCCGCTTGAAGCTCCGCCCCCACCCCCCGCATCAATTCATTTCTTAACCGCAGGGGCAGCAGCATGGGCTCTCACTGAGGGTGGGGTGGGTGGGGCGAGCCCCAAACTCGAATCACACAACCTTCCTGACATTGGCAGGATGTCATGAAACTTTCCAGAAATCCCCAGTTAGATTCTTTCTGCCGGGGGTAACCAAAACTCACCGCTGCTGAAATTACAATCGCCGGTGACTGCACAGCTTAAGCATTTCCTTTATACCTTCTCGGCTCCGCGCCCCTCCCGTCTTCTGGGGGTTCAGTCAACAAGTCATCCCCGGGAGAGGCATGAATGGGCTTGGGCCGTGCAAGCCATCTCTCCAGCTGCAAACTGATGAGGAAGCCCGACCCACGAGGCTCAATTGTTTACATCACACCCACTGAGGGCTTCCTGTCTTAAATTAATGGGAAGACAAATAAGTCAGGAAAAGAATGTTTGCTTTTCTTAAAGCTGGGGCGGGGTGGGGGGCAGGCAGAGGGAGGAGGAGTCGCCCCCACATTTCATTAGGCAGAGGGGTTGCTTCAACTGTATTTCATTCCATTTTTCTAACTTTACACTTGTTGAAAAGTGAAAGTATTGCTGTGCCAAACCTCAAGCCAGTAAGGGACAAGGGCTGGAAACATTTTCACCTGGCTTCCGAGAGGGATCTGGGTTGGAGCTACCAGAGGGGGCTAGAGGTGAGGGGACCTCCTGTGGTGAAATGCACACATTTCTGCCAAAACTGAAGCCTCGGAGCCTGCAGGGAACTGCAGGCAGGTGCACACACTCACCCCACCCCCTTGGGGTTCATACCAGAATCTTGCCTTGTCCCCCTCCCAAACTCTACGCCTCTCTAAGCAACGGTCCCCCTCCTGGGCAGCCAGCAGCCCCAGTAGCTTTGCAACGCACAGATCTGGTGGAATTCAAAGCAATTAAATATAAAGGAGGTTGCCAAAGAAGGCTTCCGTTCCCAGTTCCATTACTGCCATTGGAATGGGTATCTCCAAAAAGCCAGCGAGGGGCCAACCATGTCAAGACCTGCCTGGACATTTGCCCTCTCTCAGAAGCAGCCCACAGAGCGCCTGGGAAGTAATCATCATAATCACCAGGCTGGAATTACCCCCAGCTGCTTCATTCAGGTTGGCACAAGAGCAAAGCGGGAGGCAGGCAGGACTCAAGCCCTGGCATTCCCCCTTTGGAAGTCCTGAGAGGAAACAAACCCTTGATAAAGTGTATCTCAAGGAGGTATGGGTATCGCAGCCAACACTGACACGTGGAGTGAGGAGAACACTACATGTGCCCAGTGAGAACAAGCTTTGCAAGCCTCAAAACACTGTAATTCCTGGGGCAAAGCAAGTTAGGCTGATGATTATAGAAAAAGCCAAGGGTATCCAAAAGTCTCTAACAGAAAGTGTGTGCCGTACGAATATTGTAAGGGTCTCAGTGAATGCTAAGTCCTCCCCATTCCCTTGTCCCTCTTTTCTGCCCCCATGGATTCATTAACATACTTTTTTTTATGAGGCATCTGGGCATCTGATAAGCTGTCTGGGGGTTAAGTACAAATTGAATGATTTTCTAATCATTTCAGATGTGCTCCTTTTCTTCCTTTCTCATTGCTTTCTGCACCGATAGCTTCTTCATGCTCTACTTCTAACTTTCTCTCCTCCTTCAAACTGGCGTGCAATTTATGATGTGCAGACCAATGCAGTTTAAAGTAAACCCATGATCTCAAGCATAATGCAAATAAATATCCCCCCCTCCCCAACTTTGCTGCCTAAGCTCAGTTTAGGGTGTGTATGTGCCGGGAAATTAAAATGTAACCACATCTGTAGAAGATTTTAATTTCAGGAAAGCCTTGAATGCATATGACATTCTCATCAGCCAAGGCCAGAAAGATATGATCTGCTTGGTCTTTTCCCTCACGGGGGCTCACTGCTGACTGGAAAAGAGATCAATGGCTCAGTACACAAAAGGGTGCTTAAAAATGTGGCCTCCAATTTTAAACTGGGTCTGGTTTAAATAATACTTAAACTCGCTATATGCACAGCCAGAGCCTAAAGATAAAATTAATTTGAGGGGGAACTGTTGATGTGTTAGGAGAATCCAGAGCGGGTCCAGCGCATGAAGGAAATGCTTCGTTAAAACCAGTTCCGGGTTCAGCGTGATTACAAAAGCAGTATCCTGAGGGGTGAGGATCAGAACGACAGGCACAAATGGGTTTAATATCTACGTGTGAGGAAACCTGACAAAGACACGAGGATCACAGCAGACCATGCCGTTAATATGAGTCTGCGCGTTGTACTGATAAAGAAATCGCCTGCAAGACACTGGGGTGGATTCACAGGGGTGGGAGTCTGACACGAAAGGGAGGTGCCTTCCCCATAATAAAGAATTTGGCAGCAGCCTCTTCTCAGGGTCGTATGTCCAGTCTGAGGCCCCTTATTTTAGGGGAGGGAGATGTAGAGACCCTGGAAAGGTTTAAATGATTAAAGAGACAGACAAATAGAACCTATGAGGGAAGGTTAGAGGATTTGGAGTTGTTTAGTCTAGAGTGAAAAAGTGCTTATAGGCAGATGTAACAGTCTCCCATCTGAAGGGTTATTATAAAGAAGATGCGGACCAGCTGTTCTTCATCTCCACAGAAGACAGAAAAGGTAAGAGACTCAAAAAAGCAAGATTAAAATTTGGGTCAGACACAAAAGCAGACTTGCTTGATGTAATGGTAACTGACTTGACATTGACATCACTGTGAGGGAGATCTTGACCCATCTGACTTCATCTAAAATGATAGTCCCTCCTGCCATGGTTAGGCAGAAGCCAGGCTAGGGAATTTCTTTCCTTTCCCTTCTAGAGCTGCAATGTTCCTCATTTCTCCACTGAACGAGGGAGAGAACTCCCTGAGTGCCAGGTTCCCTAGTTCACGACAAGGTGCCAGGAGAGTACAAGGCTGCACACAAACAGATGCCATATCTCACTGGACCTTTGTTTATAGGGATGGGCATCTCTAAGAGTGTGTCCAACTTCAGACACTGAATAGATGACAAATATATTTCATAGATCACTCCTCTAGAGTGTCTATATATAGACAGCATTGCTTTTTGTTTAGTGGGCATACAAATATTAGTTGATGATAATGATAATACTGATAGCTCTGAATCATGAAGCTCTTACTATAATTATGTTGGGCAGCGGGCTAACTACTTTATGTAAATTATTTCTCTGCCTTATTATTATTATTATTATTATTATTATTATTTTCGGTAACCCTATGAAGTGGCAATAATTAGTAGCCTTATTCTAATACAAGGGAGTCACAACAAGGTTAAGTAACAGCTAGTAAATGGTGTAATCCCAATTCAAACCCATTTAGTGTGTGACTCAAAGGATGTGCGTGCTTAACCATTACACCACTGCCTCCTATCATTAAGTATTTTTAGCTCTTGGGAGGAAGAAAAGAAGCACTGATGCTTGCTGACCCCAAATGATCAAAAACCAAGCCTTCCAGGAGTTTATATCACCCGAGGAATGCAGTAGTTTTTCCCAGCATGACAAAGGAAAGAAGGACTGGCTTTGCCTTCTGACCAGAAGCTATCTCCCACAAAGCTGAAGAATCAGATCAGGGTTCACGTGTATTTTATTAACTAGAAACACTTGGCTGCTATAATCTAAGCTCACACAGAGTAGGCCTTCCATGAATGTTGAATGAATACAAATGCATTGTGATGGTGATGCTTTAAGATAAACTAAACTAAATTGAGTTATCCCAGCATGCTGGTGGTCAAAGCTCTGGTGGGTCATTTCTATAGACCTCTTAACAGATGTTCCTAAAATCTTAACATCCAACTGTTTCCTTTAATTCAGCACCCATGAGAAAGCACATGGATGGGTCACATATTTTCCCAAGGTCAACTACTTTCAGATCAAGAAAAGATTTGTAATGGGGTTTATTGAGTGCTGTTGTGTATCAACAATAGATGATTCATGAGAGAAACAGACATCAAAATGATTTTTAGAAAGGCAAACGAGCCACACACAAACAAAAAATTAAAAGCCTTGATGCAAATTACTCCAAAGGAAAGATATTTTCCCATTAGGACAATTTATCCTGAGTCTATAAACAGAGAGGGGCATAATTATCCAAGTGTTTGTTAACAGATCTAAACCTTATGTAGCTATAAAAAGTGGGAGAGAGGAAGACAGAGGAAATTCCCAGGAGATCCCTAACCACATCCAGGGCCTAACAGAGCTCCATAAATATAAAGGCTAGCAGTGATACTAAGCAAAGCATAGGAAGAAACCTCAGGGTTTTAACCTAAGCCACAGAAATTGTTTTAAAACTAAACAATGACAATTCTGTCCAATACACTTCCAGCCTACACATGGGCAGGGTGGTGACTTATTGGTGTTCCTGATGTAATTAATAGAAACATGTTGCCCAGAATAAAAAAGGTATTCGATAAACATTGGTTGAATAAATGGATGAGTGAATGAATCTCTGAACGGATACCCAAGCTGCTTCTTTCTGTCTCTGAATCTATTGGGAAGATGTATTTGATGCTTCAAGCCCAAAGCTCCCACACAAGGGTTGGATCATTGGACACTGGTACTCCAGAAACAGTTCATGGAACCAGAGACAGGTTTTTGACCCAAAGATATCAATTTGTAAACTTGCCATGAACACATTGTATTACCTGTAGACCATCTTTGTAGGCCCGGATTCAAAAGCTTCCATTATTTACAGTACAGATTCTCAACTCTGTCTGAAGTCTGACAGAATCAAGTATTAAGGAGCAAGCATCTATTGAGCACTAATTGGATGCTGGATCTTGTTCTCAGCCCTTTACATATTAACTTACTATATGCTGATTATAATCTTAAGAATATGTACTATTATTATGCATTTTACAAACAACACAATTGGGCCAAAAGATTATCCAGTTGGCTCATGGTCTTACAAGTAGTAAGTAGAGAAGCTGGAACCCAAACTGATTCCATCTGGAACACTTGATCTTACTTGCTACCCAATGCTACCTGTTCAAATTTTACCTCATACCACTCCTCAACACATAATTACTGTCCCAATCAAAATATTTACCCACAAATATTGAAAGAACAATCTAATCTCTGCAGATGTGTCTCTGACCTCCATATCCCACTGTTACCTCTCTCTTCTGATTGCTCACGTCATTTCTTTGCTGATGAACACAACTACAGTTGGCTCAGATCACATCTCTCCAACCAGATCTTAAGTTCCTTGTGTGTTGGATGGCAGTCTGGGATGCAGTGGAATAAGAAAGACCTAGATTTAAAGTTTAAGTCCCATAATTATTACCCATTGGACTCTGGGTAAGTCATTTAAGATGTCTTATACTCATATTCAAACCATATTCCTTAAGGGCTATTTGGGAGGGAAAATTGAATAAGAAAGAGTAAATGAAGTGTCTACGATGATGCCTGATATTGAGGGCCAGTGGTTCTCAACCTGACATTTAGCAATGTCAGGAGGTATTTTTGGTAGCCACAACTGTGCAGAGCAGAGCTACCAGCATCTAGTGAGTAGAGGGCCAGCAATTTGGCTAAACATTCTAGAAAGCACAGGATAGGCCCTACAACAAAGGATTATCCAGTCTAAAATGTCCATAACAATAGTGCAGAGATTGAGAAACCCTGTTATAATCCATTAGAAATGTATTAAAGCCTGGCCAGTGTGGATTAGTGGTTGAGCATTGACCCATGAACAAAGAGGTGCTTGGTTCCACTCCTGGACAGGCACAAGCCTGAGTTTTGGGCTCAATCCCCAGTGGTGGGCATGCAGAAGGCAGCTGATAGATATTTCTCCTTCATCGATGTCTGTATCTTTCTATCCCTCTCCCTCCCTCTCTCTCTAAAATCAATAAAAACATTTTTAAAAACAAAAGTTTCAATTTCCTTTTATTTTATAGTACTATGCTTATGGTAAATATCTAGTAAATTTTTGTCGAGTAATTCATTGCACAAATGGGCACATGAATGTATGAACCCTAAAATATTTTGCTAGTAAACACCTGATATGAGGGTGAAATCTAGTCAAGGCAGGGGTTTGAGTGGGAGTTAATTAAACTAGAACCAGAACCTTCAAATATCCAGTCCCAATGAAAAGAATTCTGAAATAAGCCCAATCTACTACTAGGGGCCTAAGCCCAATGAAAGTGATGTCAGAGTTGGTCCTAAGAGAGCTGAAGAACTGAACGGCCAGCTCCTCCCCATTTGTCCTCCTCCCATGTGACTTGCTATTACTCTGCTAATGTCCCTTCATCTGAATCTAATGCCCACTCCAAAGAATAATACAGGAAAGAAGCAAAAAGGCCATGGAGGAATGTTTTCAATCTCTCCTTTCATGTCCACCACTCATCTCTGCAATAATCACATGCATCCTGGAGCCCAATCAAATGAATTCTCATCAAGAATGCAAATTAAAAAACACAGTGGAAGCAAAAAGGATGTGCAGTTATTACTTGGAGGTTTAGTAAGATCAATTGTAAGAATTGGAAACGCAGGAAGAAAAGCCTACATTCAGGAGATAACGTTAATTACTTTAACACAAACCAGAAACAGAGAGATAGAAAACACAATTCCTTCCATCTCCCATTCTCCAGATATGGTGGCAACATCTGCTTCTATTTCCATCATTTAGAGTCACGGAATTTTTGTGTACTTGTATATGAGAAATGTTAAAGCTCAACTGTAGTTTCCAGTCATCTTTAAGCATCTGTGGGAGATATCCTGAACTAAATTACCTGCGTGGATCTGTGAGAACAGGCCAGGTTCTTGTTTGCTTTGAGCCCCTTAATACATCTAAACTGGGTTTATCTCCCCACCTCTTCACCCTACCCACCTTCACCTGGCTAATGCCTTCTCCCGTCTCTGGACTCATTAGAATCCTGGGATAGACCATCCTTTGCCAGGGATTTCACCCGGAATCTCCCCTAGAATATATCCAGGCCCTCCTTGTTGCTACCACATCCTGACTGACAATTCTCTGATCTGCTTACCCTTCCAGTAAAATCTTTTCAAGTGAGGTCATGTGGCCTTGCTTACTATTTTATTCCCAGGGCCTAGCATTGTGCCTGGCACATACGGGTGCCCCATGAGTATTTGTGGAATAAATGAGTATAAGTCAGGAGATTTCCAAATACATATTCCCACAACTACTTACTGAGTGCCTACTATGAAACAGATATTGGTTTAGGTACTGGGAAAACAACTCTTACTACCTTGATATTAAAAAACAACAACTATTAAAGTAATCATAGCTAATGTTTACTGGATATTTACTTTGTACAGGCATTAGGCCAAGCTCTTGTATGTATGTTCTTTTAATCCTCCCCCTAACACCTATGTGGCAGACACTATTTATTATTCCCATTATACTGAAGAAAACATCAAGCCACTCCTATGGGCCTTAATGTGAAAGAATTTCTGACATTGAGGTCCCCTGAGTTCTATTCACATGGGCTTAACTCACAGCAACTAAGAAAAGGTTACCTGTGAATTCACACATAAACTTTTCTGATAACTATCTCCTTGCCTGGGAAGTCCCTGTCCACTCTTCATATTATCTGACATTTATTATAAAATATTTTGATTTGGACTATCAAGTGATGACAACTGTTATCTACACTGTAGAGGCCGTACGCTAATGTTTGAAGGACACCAAGGGTAACAGAAATACCACTGTCTCGGTCTGTAGCAGAAGGCTCTGCAGTTAGCAATGGAGGGAATAAACAGTGTTTCATCTGTGGAATAAGAGACCGTTAGGTTGGTTAGAAAAGTTTGTACCTCTGTCCTTGTGGGCTGAGCTATAAGCAAGCAGAGAAGCCAGCTCCCTAATACCTCTGAGTGTGCTTCAGCTGTGGAAATCCATAGGTTGGTCCAGGGCCCCCCCCCAGTTACTGGAGGATTCTGCCTGACAATAGAGTCAGGTGATCCTCTGCACAGAGGACGGTTGCACGCCCTTCAGAGTGAACCTTCTGGGGAGGGGCTCATTGGAGCCCCTGCAAGAACAAGCAGCAGAGATGTCACCTCATTTATAAAAGCAGGCTGTGGGGCTGTTCTGTGCCCGCTTGCTAATACCCACTCTGTGTATGGCAGGAGGCAAGGACTTGCTTTCATGGTAAACTACTGCTTTGGTAGCCTGCAACCATGGTCATCAACAACCTGAAGCCCATTTTACAACCGCGTTTGAGTTGATGTTTTCTCTTCAAGGACCCAATACGAGAGTATTATTGACCCACGTCCTTGTTTCTGCTTCGGTCCTGTCCCATGTACTAAAACTCCTGTTCCATCCCCGAACCCCTTCCCTGTTCCCTGGACCAGAGAAACTTGTTCCAGCCCACAGAGGTCCTCATGTTGACCTACCCCTGAGTACTGGACTTGGACATTGCAACCACTGCCCACCTCTAGGCCTGGCCCACACCTTAGTCCTGACAGCTGGCTCTACAATATGAGCAATATGTTCCCCAAAAGGGTCTTCCCAGACTCCAGGAAAGTTAAAGCAGGATCACAGGCACTCTTCCTTTGTTTCCATCTATCAGGGGCTGGTGCCCTTCCTTCCACAGGCTTGAACAAACGTTGCCAGAGAAAATATAGGAAACCCAATTAAACTAGAATTTTAAATTTAAAAAATAATACTTTTTAGAATAAGTATGTCTCAAATATTACATAGGAATTTTTCCCCTGAAATCTCACAACCCTAATCATATTTGCTATTCAGTTTTTATAAAAATCACCTCTACATTCATATAAATAATTATACAAAAAACAAAACACGCATACATTGTTAAAACATGGAACCCTTGAAAATATCCTTTGTTTCTCACTCTGATAGGTGCCTTCTTACAAGGATTGTTTTTTTAGAAAATTTTTATAAAAATGTATTTGAGCCAAACAGAAGATACACTTGGAAGCAAGATCTTAACAGAAAGAGAAAAATGTTTCTAAGGATAAGTTTTTGATCATCTTTTTTATAGCTCACTTGGAGTCCTTCACCTCTGCCCAACCTTTCTCACTTGGTTTATAATCCTCCTCCCCTGATCAGTCTTTGCTTCACCTTGACTTGCTGTCTTATGATGATACATCAAAGCATCTCCTCTTTATAAGTCAGTGAGCCACATTAAGGAAACATCGAATGGCTAGTAAGTTGTTTCCCCAATTCTTCCAAATTATCCTCAAAAGTCATATTTCCCTTCCTGATTGCCCCATGCTCTCTAACTCTAAGAAATCCTTCTAGATTGCCCCATTCTCTCTAACTCTAAGAAATCCTATCAGCTGGAGAAGGTCCTAATTAGGAAAAGCAAAGAACCAGATAAAGCTCCAAACAAGGTTCTCACAAAGGAAAAAACTGGAATCTTCTCTAGGTCCCAGGGGCCACCTCAACCATGTTCTTTACAAAAGCTATGCTACTCTCCAGCTGGCATGGCTCAGTGGTTGAGCAATGAGCTATGTATTAGAAGATCACGGGTTGATTCCCGATCAGGGCATATGCCCAGGTTGCATCTCAATCCCCAGTCTGGGGTGTTCAGGAGGCAGCTGACCAATGATTCTCTCTCATCATTGATGTTTCTATCCCTTTCTCCCTCTCCCTACCTCTCTGAAACCAATAAAAAATATATATATATTTGCCGAAACCGGTTTGGCTCAGGGGTAGAGCGTCGGCCTGCGGACTGAAAGGTCCTGGGTTCGATTCCGATCAAGGGCATGTACGTTGGCTGCGGGGATGTGCAGGAGGCAGATGGCTCATATTTCTCTCTCATCGATGTTTCTGGCTCTTTATCTCTCTCCCTTCCTCTCTGTAAAAAATAATAATAAAAAAATTAAAAAAAAAATAAAAATATATATATATATATATTGTATTTTAAGCCATGCTATTTACAAATGGTGCATACCAACACTACCCCAAGAAGTGACTAGTTTAACACATTTATAGATACATACCTGGGGGGAAAGGGCATGAAGGGGCACCGGCCCTGGAATTACTTTCAGTTGTCACAGAGAATAATTGGGATTGCAAGTGAGAGACTGGAAATAAAACTCAGAGAGGGAAGCAGGGTAGCCAGCAAGATCTGACAAGACATGGATGCTCCCTGAGTGGGCTGGTTAGGAAAAAAGGAAGGACATTAGTGCGATCAGGATAGAGTTGTTCACAAGGAACATAATTAAAAACAGCCATAGTGGTAGAGAGGTAAGTAATGTCATTACTATTTAGAACATCCACCACACTATTAGTAATATCATCACTTTCAATGAATTATCACTTCATTTTCCATGAGGAAGGTAAGATCATTATCATACTCATTCCATAGAGGAAAACGTGATGAGAAGGATTGTTGGAATGTCTAGGGACCAGACATTCTGGTCCAGGGTACCTTCTGTGACCAGCTGATAGTTGTTGCTCTATTAGGAACCAACTGGACCCTGGCCAGGAAGCTGCTTTCAGACTCATCCTGGGATGTCCAGAAGGATATGCTGGGATTTGGGATGGGGCCGTGTTAGGTGAGCAGCCCATTGGGAAGAGGGAGGCGTAGGGTTGGATTCTCTTGTCTATAACTGGGGAGAGTGACAGTTACCTCGCAGAGGTGGCTGCAAGCTGTCAATGAGCTGGCGCGTATAGAGTGCTGGCACAAGACTGCAATATGTGTACACGTTATTATTAACAGTGACTCTAATTGCAGGTTCAGGAATCTAACTTGTGTCGGGGAGCTCAAACATGTGCAAATCCCCACTAAAATAGGGATGAAATGAATGAGAACCGGTAGCTTTTCAAAGCTAGCAAAAAGCTTCGTGAGTTATATGTTGTTTTTTGAAGTAACTGGAGAGAGTTACAAACTAATAATAGTTCACATCTGTCGATTGCTTGCAGTGTGCAGGCCGAGGTGATAAGCCTTTCCTGTCATCTCATGAGTTAGGGATTGTTCTTCTTTTCTCCATTTTACAGCGAGGGAAACCTTGGCTTAGAGGGATTAAGAAATTGCCCAATGTTACACACTTCCTAAGTGGCAGGATCAGGTAGCCCAACCAAACCATTCTTGTAGGGGTGTGTGTGTGAGTGTGTATGTATGTATGTGAGTTTGTATATGTGTGAGTTTTAGACTTGAATTCAGAAGAAAATACACCAAATATGAGCAGTGATCACCTTGGGGTGGTGGGATTACAGGTGATGCTCCTTTATGCCTTACTGAATAGAATATGTACTGCTTAATCATTTAAAGTATTTTCCACTTTGGTAGAAAATACTAGCTTAAAAAAAATAAACGAGGCTTCAAATATACTAGTATAATGACCACTCCTTGGAAGCATTTGGTGTGTGTGTGCCAATAGCCATGGCATTTTCAAGGTCCACTGCAATTAAATGTTCAAGTTTTCATTTCAATCAAAGAAACCTTCAGAATAAAATGAAGCTTCTTGAAAATAAAAATCAGATTTTTTCCTGCCACCTAAAAGCTCAGGTTCCTATTAGCTCTGTGTTTTGGGCAGAAGATCTGAATTCTAAATCTTAAATCTGCTTATGATTTGAACATCAACATTAATCCAAAGATTTTTTCCCTCCAATTATTTGCTCTCTAACACCACAATGAGTTCTTAAACTCTGTTTTGTTTTACTCCCTTTCCCCTTTGCACAACTATTTATTACTTGCGAGCAAACTCCTTTCTTCTATGGCCATTAGTAAAGAAGATAAAATGATGAAAGATCACCAAACAAACATTCGTCATCTGTTTACTCTGAACGCTGAAGTCTCCTTCAAGGAGAAGAGCGATGATAAATTAAGATTCCGTGTCCCCTGTAAACAGAGTTAGTCTTCAAAGATGACCTCAGTGTAGGGATAAAGGAATCTAAAGCAAATCGAAGGAACTAAAAAATGATGACCTTTCCCTGTTTTTCTACCTTAGGGAACAATGCTCGAGGAGCATGAGAGAGCCGCCGGCCCTCCAGGACCAGGCCCCTGTGTCCTCCTGGTGAGAGCTCCGAGGGGGCCCCCAGATCATGGGAATTGGAGGGCAGAAGGGAGCTGTGCTCAGAAACCAACAGGGAGGCTGGGGGAGGCAGAGGTCATGTCCTCCCTTCCCTCCCATTACAGATTGCTCGGAAGAGGAGGATACCCATAAAAGGCTCTCCTGTGAACAAGTGGTTTGGAGCTCAACTAAGCAAAGGGTCCAGGTTGAGTTAGTCACAGACCTCACCACTTGGGAGGCCCACACCTGGGATGATCTGGCTGGGCTAGATGCCCCGGCTGTAACTTGAAGGTTGCAGGGAGCGCTTATAGCCACCTTTACATGGACACGAGATCACTAAATTAGTGGAAAACCAAGGACTGGGAAGACAAGAGAGACACCTTGTTTGTCTTTGTTCTATTTAATTTAATCGCAGAGAGCAATGCCTCCAGATAAGTTTTAGGAAACTCCCCTGCACATTTGCATGGCTGTTTACCTGTTGGAATTTTAGTCATTTTTTTCTTCCTTTTTTTTTTAATTGATTTTTTTTTTACAGAGAGGAAGGGAGAAGGATAGAGAGTTAGAAACATTGATGAGAGCGAAACATCAATCAGCTGCCTCCCACACACTTCCTACAGGGGGTGTGCCCACAACCAAGGTACATGTCCTTGACTGGACTCAAACCTGGGACCTTTCAGTCTGCAGTCTGACGCTCTATCCACTGAGCCAAACCGGTTAGGGCTGGTCATTTTATTATTTATTTATTTATTTATTTATTTATTTATTTTACCAAAGTAGAAAAGTGGAATTTGTGAGCAGGGTCTTCCAGGCTATGATTCCAGAGAGCTGGGATGCTGGCTAATGGAGATACATGCTCACTCATGCCAGGCTCTCTGGGTAGCATTTCCAGTTCCACAGGTTTCCAGTTTAAAATATGCCTGGGGTCTATCAAGTCTGGAAATATGGAGTATCATTTTTACTACTGTTTTGTTTATTTACAGATTAAAGACCTTGACAGAATTTTGTGTATTTTACCTACGTTTCCAGAATTAAAAGACGCCATATATTCTCAATCATTCTTTCATTTTATTTTTCAGCTTTTCTTTCTACTTCTGTAGCCTCCCTCATTTTATTCTGAGCCACTGTTTCAGTCAGAGAAGCAGAGAAGCAGAACCACTAGAACAAGCATATCATTATAGACTTGACCTCACACAAGTGGGGGCCAGATAAAGTGTCAAATGGTGAACATAGGCTGTTGCTTGTCTGTCCGGGGTGGGGCCCCAATGTCAGGAAGGCGAGTGACTGGGACAGAAATACACAAGCGAGGGAGAGCCAGGGCCAGGGGAAAGTGTAAGGATGAGCTGGGGCCCAAGAAGAAAGACCAGGGCCATCTCCCGCCCCAGCTTCCACTTGCATGGTTTTGCTGACAGCGGACATCCTTCACCATGGATCTGAACACACTCTGGCTTGAGAGCCAGGGGAGCTGAGCGAGAGCACCCGGGAAGAGCTGGGGTGCCACTCCAGACATGAATGACCAGAGAATGATGCCCAGTGCTATATACCAACCTTTGCAGTCTGTGCTACACATGCACACAGCTGCTGTTTCACTTCCAAATTCCAAAGCTTGCAAATCTTGTGCACAGGCTTCCTGCAGCCCATACACACCCAGCACTGTGCAAGGACGACTTGGGAAACAAAGCCCAAGCTGAGTTAGTTCTGCTAACCCAGAGCAAGCCCACCACAGCCTCCACCTCACACTCCGGTCCTCAGGGCAGTGGCCCCAGAGGGAGACCCCAGAGCGAGGCTGGGCACATTTGACCTCCAGCACATAGGGCAGGAACCTGCAAACCCTCTTGGTAAAGGATCAGAGGATACGTATTTCAGGGTTTGCGGGCTACATGTGCATGTGGTCTCTGCCTCGTTCTCTTTATAACCTTTACTAGTGTAAAATCCATCCTCAGAGGGCAGGAATAGTTCGGCATCAAGACTGCACACCAAAGACATAGCGAGTCTGAATTTTGAGGGAAGGGATCCCAGCATGTGAATTCTGTTTGTAATTTCAATATAGATTCTTATTGGAATATAGATTATAATACAGATGATTATTATTCCAATATATTCTTATTATTGAGAATCAACTTAAGTATACCTTGCCTCTTCTTTCAAAAGTGATTTATTTTTAAAAAGACTAACACATTAAAATTTTCCCCCCCTTGATTGATTTTGAGAGAGAGAGAAAGGGAGAGAGAGAGAGAGAGATAGAGAGACAGAAAGATTGATAAGAGTGAAACATCATCAACTGGCTGCCTCACACACATCTCCTACTGGGGATTGAGCCTGCAACCTGGGCATGTGCCCTGACCAGGAATCAAACCAGTGACTTCTTAGTTCCTGGGTCAAGGCTCAACTGCTGAGCCACACTGGCTAGGTAAGACTAATACATGTTTAAATTGATTTGAGAGAGAGAGAAAGAGAGAGACAGAGAGAGATAGAGAGAGAGAAAGGAGGGAAGGGAGAGGGGGGGAGGGAGAGGGGGGGAGGGAGAGAGAGGGGAGGGAGAGGGGGGGGAGAGAGAGGGGAGAGAGAGAGAGAGAGAGAGAGAGAGAGAGAGAGAGAGAGAGAGAGAGAGATGAGAAACATCGATCGGTTGCCTCCTATACACACCCCTACCATGGATCGAACCCATAATATGGGCATATGCCCTGACTGGGAGTCAAACCAGAGAACCTTCAGTGCATGAGACAACACTCAATCAACTAACCTACACCAGCCAGGGCCATGGTTTATTTTAATAGTCTTGGATAGAGGAGATCCCTCTCAAACAGGATTTCTGGAGGTGATCATAAAAGCCTTTGTCTATACTTCCACACTCATCAGTAGAGCACCACAGTGATAGGAGAGATTTTTAAGAGAAAGAATTTAGGTTGAGTTGTGAAAATTTGCAAGAATCATGTTTGTTTGTTTGCTTGCAAAAAAAACAATAAACATAACTTGTTTATAGATAAAAGACTCAAACAAGCTTACTCAAATACCACCAGCTTGCTATTTTTTGTAAGGATCCTTTTCAATCTATTTCAAAACATATGAAATATGGTAAGTTGAGAAACACCAACACACACTGTCTTTTTGCAAACACAGCAACTGAAAAGCATATAACCTATTATACTTCTATTTATTTTCAGGTGGACAGTTATAGAAATTCCAAATCTGGATCCACTAGGGTTGAACACTACATTCTCAATGACTGATGCTTCTGCCAGAAATAATGGGGCTGGTGCAGGACCAGTCACAGAAGATACATAAACCCAAGACCCTCATTTTAAAAAGGAACATTTATTTTACTCAGCAAACATTTATTGAGCTTTCATTATGTGCTGTTCTGGTTAGAGATACCAACCCAAGACTGCGAGGCTCTGATTTTCCCCCTGTACCATGATAAAATGTTAACCATCAGCTTTAGCAATCACTGGAGGGCAAGAGGACCTACTTTCTGTAACTGTTCCGAGATGAACTCCTCATTCTTGGTCAGCAAGGAAGGGTTCCTGAGGCTAAAAGACAAACTTTTAGAAACTTTAAATAGAGAGAAGCTCATCGTGGAGAAGAAAGGTGGAGAGGATAGTTGAGGGATATTAATATGCAATGATCTCACATGATAACAATCAAATCAGTGATGCCCACACATCAGTGACCAGCATTCTCCTGCATTGCCCTTGCATTGTGCCAATTAGAAGGAGTCAAGCATAGAAATACTCTAATTGTCTTGCTCTAGATTAGGGGTGTCGAACTCAATCAGAGAAGGGGCCAAAATCTAAAATCCAGCCTAAATCGCGGGCCGAATGGTTTACTGAACAGTCATAAACTGTCATTGTGATGGAAACGCAGAGGAGTGCAGTGATGACAGCGCGGTGCGGGCCACATTGCAAGGCCTGGCGGGACGGATTTGGCCCGCGGGCCTTGTGTTTGACACATGTGCTCTAGATTATAACACATAGAGTGTTCTTTCTTAGCCTCAGAGAGAGTTGAGTTCACCTGCCTGGGATATTACAGTTATGAAATACTAGCTGACATTTCTGAAAAGCAAATATTCTGAAGAGTTCTGGTTTTTCCCTTTTGAAGACTCCTTACTTACAGCAACTAGTAACAGAATGTAATGAATCTCTTAAAGATGTATTTCCCAATCACAAAACTTTCTTTTCCTCCACAAGCTGAGGCTGCCCACCATCTTTTACATTTGAAATATCAAAATGAAAAAAATCACCAGAGATAAGGACCACAAAATGTTCTGGGGACCAGAAAGATATGCACAAAGATGTCACCATGAAGCCACATCTATTTGTTGTTAATCCTCACCCAAGGCTATGTTTCCATTGATTTTTAGAGAGTGGAAAGGAGGGGGGAGAGACAGAGAGGGAGAAACATAAATGTGAGAGAAACACATTGATTGGTTGCCTCCTGCAGGGATAGAGCCTGCAACTGAGGTACATGCTCTTGATCAGAATTGAACCTGGGACCCTTCAGTCCGCAGGCTGACCCTCTGGTCACTGAGCCAAACCAGCTAGGGCTAGGTCACATCTTAGAGCCACTTCTCTGTCTTCTATTTCTGTTGCATAGTCCAAAAAAACTTTTGGAAGATGTCCATAAATCAAGAAACTCTTGTCATTTCATGTTTAAGCTGATACCTTGTTGTTACAAAATCAGCTGTGTTAAACTGCAGGAACCCTTTTTTTTTGGGGGGGGGGGGGGTTGTTTTTGCTAAAAAAAAAAAAAAAAAGGTCTATTACTTTAAAATGAAGAGTATAAGCATGCCCTAGTCCATATCTTAAAGCTTGGGAATTGGTGGTTAGCTAGCAATGGGGTGGGAAATGTGCATGCTCAGTTGCTCCAATGGGGTACATTCTGCTCCAGACATGGAGACCCAGGAGTCAAGGGGAAGAGGAAGCCTTTTTCAGGAGTTTTGCCCCTATTAATAACAAATTCTTGCCTCTAGAATTGTGCAAAAATAAGTTTCTCTTCTTTAAGCCATCCAGTCTGTGGTACTTGGAAGTCCTAGTGAACACACACATTTTAAGGCTTAACATTATTCTATTGCATGTATATGCTACATTTTGTTTATTCATCCATTCATCAATGGGCATTGGGTTATTCCCACCTTTTGGCCATTATAAATAATGCTGCTACAAACCCGGCTGACAAATATATGTTAAAGAATCTGCTTACAGTTTTGGTGTGGTTGTTTTTTTTTGTTTGTTTTGTTTTTTATCTATACCTTAGAAATAAAATTGAAGGGTCATATGGCAATTCTAATTTTTAAACATATTTTTATTGTTTGAAGGAACGATCATACTTTTTGCACTTTTTAAAATCTATAGGTCAGTTCTGGCTCAGTGGATAGAGTATCAGCCTATGGCCAGAAGGGTCCCGGGTTTGATTCCAGTCGGTGGAACATGCCTGGATTGTGGGCTCGATTCCCAGTAGGGGGTGTGCAGAAGGTAGCCAATCAGTTATATCATTGATGTTTCTATCTCTCTCCATCTCCTTTCCTCTCTAAAATAAATAAAAATACAATTAGTATACATATATATATATATATATATATATATATATATATATATGTGTGTGTGTGTGTGTGTGTGTGTGTGTGTGTGTGTGTCAAACATTCTTTTTTGAAAAAAATATTTTTATTAATTTCAGAGAGAAAGGGTGAGAGATAAGAAACATCAATGATGAGAGAGAATCATCAATCCGCTGCCTCCTGCATGCCCCTTACTGGGGATCAAGCCCACAACTGAGCGTGTGCCCTGACTGAGAATCAACTGACCTTCTAGTTCATAGGTTGACACTCAACCACTGAGCCATACTGGCCTGGCATGCACTTTTTTACTCGCATTCATAAAGAAAAAAAGTATTGTAGAAAAACGTGTATGTACATACATTGGTTTGGATTCTGAAAAATCTGACCTCTGTTCTCTTTTAAAGCACTCTTGTATTCTACTATGACGAAAACTTCCTTATAAAGACAGAATTGCTTTTAATCATTTTTATGAGTTATTTCAAGAAAAGTCCTTTATCTTTGACCAACCTTTTCTCTCAGCTCACAGGTTTTCTCGCCCCTTGGTTATTCTTTATACCATTAAATTCAACCACACTGAACCCTTTTCACTTCCCAAGCAATTACTCTTAAATGTTCTTATCACTATGACTTAGTACATCTTGTTTCAATCTCCATCAGAACATCTCCTCTTCCATTGGCTAATGATCCATGACAATGAAAAACACTAAAAGGGAGCTGGGTCCCCACACCTCATAAATTGTCCCAAGGAAGGTCTTCATCCCCCTTGCTTTCCCACTGGGGGAATTACTCAAGAGGAGCAACTTTGGATATAAATACTGAGTCTGAATTACTAGCTGGAAAAAAACTTGGTCAGGAAAGACAAAGAAATTTGCACGAATAGATAATGCTTCTTTCTCCCAAAGGCCTCTGAGGATCTCCCTCAATCTGTACAAATCAAAATGTTTGAATATTGTGCAAAAGTCCCATGAAAACTCACTTTGTTCTATCCTGAAGAGATTCCAGCTTTCTATGTTTATGTTGGTGATCAAGTGTGTCTGCATGTCTTAAAAAAAGGAATAGAGGAGAATTATAGCCAACTGTCCAGGGCCTGGTTTAGTGATGAGAGAATGGTTGTGATGATATATAGAAGAATTTTGGGAGGCAGGAGTAGCTAGACAGAAATAAGTAGTGCCCTAGATAGGTTAATTAACTTAAAAAGTTAATAATTAAAAGCCATAATTCTAATAAGTAAAATAAAGAAAAAAATGATATTAGATTAAATGTATGAAGGGAGTGGTTTGGGGAGAATTTTAAAAAATTATAGTCAAACACAGAGTTGGAAAAAACCATGATGGTAATTAGACAGGCAAATTATCTTGTAATAATAACACTTTATTTTGATTGGGGCATGTTAATAACTGGAAAGGGTATGAGGAAGGATTCTTTGGTACTAGTAAAATTCTGTTGCTTGATTTAGATTATAGTTAATATAAAAATTCACTAGCTGAACACTTACAATTTATGCCTTTTTCTTTATGTATGTTATATATTTTTCAACCCGCATCTATGTTTTCATTGATTTTTAGAAAGAGAGAGAGGAAGGAAGAGAGAGTGAGAGGGGGAGGGAGGGAGAGAGGAAGGAAGGGAGGGGGAGAGAGAGACAGAGAGAGAGGCAGGCATCAATCGGTTGTCTCCTATACACATTCTGACCAGAGATCAAACCCGCCACCTCCATATGTGCCCTGACCAGGAATCCACCCAAAACTTTCTAGCATATAGGATGATACTCCAACCAACTGAGCCACCTAGCCAGGGCATATGTGTGCTATACTTTTTAAAAAGTTTATTGGAGGGTACTTCTGGAATGATAGAATGAAGACTTCCAAAAATCCATTCCTTCATAAAAGCAACAAGAACAGTGGGGAAAAAATGATCAAAAGCAACTTTTTCAGAACTCTGGAAATTAGTAACTAAAAGCTTGAAGTAGTCTAAAAAGCACTTATTCAAGAAAAATGGTTGGGATTTAGTGGCATTTTAACTTACACTATTACTATCCCTGTCTCCCCATCTCCACATGGCCTTGAAAACCAACAGCCTCACAACTATAAACAAGTAGCCTAGCTGTCAATGGGTCTGAATAAGTTTGGAGGTTCTCAAAAACCCTACTCCCAGAGAACTCAGTATTTGTCCTATCTGGTGGCTTTCTGAAAAGCTCCATTTTCAGGACTTACCTTTATTTGATTTGATTCAGAGCTGACTCTGCAAGAACAGCCCAATCCCTATGTAATTTGTTAAAAACAATCAGTGACAACTGTTTAACATCTTCAGCTACCTGAGAAAATATTTGCAAATCATATATTCAATAAGGGGCTTGTATTTAGAATATATAAAGAACTTGTACAACTACAACAGCAAAGGAACTGACATAATCCTAAAATGTGTAACAAATCTAAACAGACATTTTCCAAAGATACACAAGTAGCCAAAAGCACAAGAAAAGATGCTCAACATCATTAGTCATCAGGAAATACAAATCAAAACCACAGTGAAATACCACGTCACATCGACTGGATGGCTGTAGTAATAAGGATAATAAGTGTTGGTGAGAATGCAGAGAAATTAGAACCTTCATAAACTGCAGTGCGAAAGTAAAATGGTACAGCCCTTTTGGAACATAGTTTGGCAGTTCCTCAAAAAGTTATGCATAGAGTTACCATATGACCATCAGTTCTATTCCTAGGCATACACCCAAGAGAACTGAAAACATATGTCCACACAAAAACTTGTACACCAATGTTCACATTATTTGTATTAGTAAAAAAGTGAAGCCCTAGCTGGTTTGGCTCAGTGGCTAGAGTGTCAGCCTGTGGACAGAAAGGTTCCAGGTTTGATTCCAGTCAAGGCACATGCCCAAGTTTTGGGCTTGATCCCCAGTAGGGGGCATGCAGGAGGCAGCTGATCAATGATTCTCTCTCATCGTTGAAATTTCTATCTTTCTCTCCCTCACCCTTCCTCTCTGAAATCAATAAAAAAATATATTTTTTAAAAAGTGAAAATGACCCAAATGTCTATCAATTGATGGATGGTTAAACAAATGTGGTATATCCATATTATGGAGTACTAATTGGCCATTTCTGAAACATGCTACAACATAGGTAAACACTGAGGGCATTATGCTAAGTAAAAGAAGCCAGTCATAAAACCCTTCATATTGAAATGTCTACAATGGTCCGATCTCTCTAGTCAGGAAATAGATTAGAGGTTTCCAGTGACTAGGAGAAGGGACAAATGGGAAATGACTGATGATGGGTATGGGGCTTCTTTTTGGAAGGATGGCCAGGATGGAAGCTTATAGAATTATTACTGTACACTCTTTACCAGGCAATAGGCATGCTGTCTATTTTGGTTGAAGATGCTCTCTATTGGGACAGACATTCTATGTGTGATACGGTTATAAACTGACAGAGCATCCTAGCAAAAAGAACTCAGATCTTGGAGGCAGGTAAACCTGGACTCAGTTCCAGGCTCTGTTCCTTCGCAGGTGTGTTTACCTAATCTTTCTCAGCCCAAATTTCCTCATGTCTAAATGGACATAATACTTACCTTTTACACCATAAGGTTGTAAGAATTAACTGAGAAACTGTAATGCACATGGTTCACATGGATATTTGATAAATAATCTAATTATTAACATCTAATCAATAGGTTTTTCAAACATCTTGTAAAGAAAAATGTAGATGGGCCAATAGTTGTTTTCAGACCTCCCAAAAGGCCCTGACAAGATCTGAAACCTCACCCCTACCCTCCCAACTTGGTGGCACTGAGCTGGCTAGAGAAAAGCAATAACTCCTTGCCCTTCCACAGCTCCCACTCCTTAGCAGCCACCAGCCTGACTGGAAACATAATTACCTGGAGTAACAGGTATGAGACAGGAAATACCTCACTGCTAGGAAAGAAGAGGAAAACAAGTAATATATTCCCATGTCAACCAAATACATTCCCCTCTAACATGGGCATATTTAATTCTTTGTCTTCCCAATTTAAAAGGAGTGCATGCCCATAAGAAAGTAAATTGTGTCCAGGTACAAAAAGTAGAGAAGGGGCGACAGAATTTGAACTGGTTCCCATCCCAATGAGCCAAATCTTCATTACAAGAGGAAAAAAGTAAAAAGCTTTCATTTTGTTTGACATCTGTATAAGAAACAAGTTACAGTGCTAGAGAATAATCTACAATTGCTGGGGAAATTGTGATTAAGACATAACTTATGTAAAGCAATCAGCATAGTGGCTAGAACATTGTTTATTCCAAACATCCTTTCCTTAACAGCTATTCCCTTACAGGGTGCACCAGTGTGGAATAAACTTAACTGAATAGTGCCCTCCAGAGGTCACTGGGAATCAATTGTGCTGACAATTGAAAGTTGAAAAAGACCAGAGAGACACAATTTATATATATATATATATATATATATATATATATATATATATATATATATATATTTTTTTTTTTTTTTTTTTTTTTTTTTTACGTGATGTGAGTCAGCTCTCAAATTTGGTGTTCTAGAACTCAGTAGGACCTCACTGATTTGACACCCATTAGCTGCCTTTGTCCAGAACTTACTTCTTTAAAAATATATATATATATTTTATTGATTTCAGAGAGAAAGGGAGAGGAAGAGCTAGAAACATCAATGAGAGAGAATCATTGGTCGACTGTCTCTTGCACTCCCACTACTGACCAAGCCCGCAACTCAGACATGCGTCCTTCACTGGAATCGAAACTGGGACCCTTCAGTCCACAGACCAACACTTGATCCACCGAGCTAAACTAGTCAGGGATGGCAAGAACTTATTTGTTTGCAAGGGATATTTTACGAGGACATGGAAATCTCGAGAAAACAAGTCCGGTTAGGTGCCGTGGGAACTAAGGCTGGGAACCACAGGCCCCCGAGCCCTTGAAAGCTGTTGTCCAGTCCCTCTGTCTCTTGGGACACTGTCTCTCAGCCCTGCTCCTCCCTGCATGTCCTTTCTGTGTTCTTCTAAAGGGACCAGCTTCCTCTTGATGTCTGCCCTCGGTAACTTTAGGTATGTGGCTCTGGCTCTCTGGACATGACTCCCAACCTTTCAGCTCATCTCAAGCAGCTCCGCAGCTTGGTCTCTCGCTGGCCTGGTTCCAAATTCCCAAGAGACAAAACCGATTACCAGTCCAGTCCACTGGCTGGATTTAGTTTATCCACCCCTGGTGGATGGCCTGTGGGTGGAGGTATAGATGTGTGGGAGTGTAGAGGGAGGAAGCTAGAGTCAGGGTCACATGGTACAAATTTAGCACAGATAGAGCATACAGAACTGTAGGAAGCACTTCAAAGAGTCTGTTTTATTAATAGCAATAAGCCAATATTTACAGTTTGCCATGTACCATGACCTTTATTAAAGAGTTTCCTAACCATCTTTCCATTTACTCCTCATAACCTGATTAGCATGTCTCACCTTCAGAAGTAACTAACTGCTGCTAACAATCATTGTATTTGTTCCAGTAATTAATCTGATGCATTTTATTCCCATTTTAAAAATGAGGGAATCAAGATGTAGAGAAGCTAAGCCAAGATTTAAGCCAAGTCAGTGCGATTCTAAACCTACCAGTTAACCATCAGCCCCTCCCTGACCCAGGGGCAAGGTAGACCATGGTGATGCAGAAGAGACACAAGATTTAGCCTTATTTTCAGCGAGTCTATAATCTGATCGCAGGAGACAAGATTTCCTGTGAAATGCTAGTAAGTGACCTGAGAAGGACTAACGTACTAAATCCCGTGCTGACACTATTCCTTTTCTGCTGCTGTGTAAGAGATTGCCACCAGTGAAGAGGCTTTGGAGCTTCTAGGAACTCCCGGTTCTGTAGGTCAGGTGTACAGCACCACCAGGCAGGGCTCGCTGCTTAGTGTTTCTTAAGACTGACATCAAGCCTGGCTCGTGTGGCTCAGTGGTTGAGCAAGGACCTATGAACCAGATCACGGTTGGATTCCCGGTCAGGGCACATGCCTGGGCTTCAGGCTAGTAATCAATAGGGGGCTTGTCAGAGTCGGCTGATGAATGACTCTCTCTCTTCATTGATGTTTCTATCTCTCCCTACCTCTCCCTCCTATCTGAAATCAATAAAAATATATTAAGAAAGATTGATATCAAGAGGTTGGCTGGGGCTGGTGGACCTTTTCCAAGCTCACTGGTTGTTGTCAAGTTCAGTTCTTTGCTGTTTTAGAGCTGAGCTTCCCATTTTCCTGCCAGATGTCAACTCAAGATTGCTCTCAATTCCTAGAGGTTGCAGCTTTCCACCACCAGTTTACAGTGTGGATGTCTGCTTTCCTCCAGGCCAGCTGGATCACGTGCCCCTGACCGCTCCTTCTGCTACCAGCCAGATAAAACAACTGCCTTTAAAGGGCTCAGGTGGTTAGGTCAGGCCCACCCAGACAACCTCCCTTTCTTAAAGTCAACTGTGTCTGATGACAGTCTGATCCTGGGGGAAATTTGACAAGTTCACAGTCCTGGGGTTATGAGGACCTGTACAGGTGGGAATCCTGGTGACCACGCCCATGGAAATAGACGGGATGTGTGTGTGTGTGTGTAGGTCAGAGACATTCTCAAGAGGGAGAGAAGAAAAGATTTCATGGAAAAGGATTTGAACTGGGCCTTGAAAGATAGACCACACCAGAAAGGACAGTGTTCGCCTCAGAAACTCAACTCCAGGACTCAAGATAATTTGGAAAATTAATGAGTAAGAGTTTCAAATAACATTAGAAGAAATTTCAGCACTGACATGGAGGAGGGAGCTAGTACTCTGAGAAGTTACAACAGGATCAAAATACTGATGATGTGCATAACAACAGACATAGAAGCCGGGACAGTTTTGGCTCAGTGGATAGAGCGTCAGCCTGCGGACTGAAGGGTCCCGGGTTCGATTCTGGTCAAGGGCATGTGCCTTGGTTGCAGGCACATCCCCAGTGGGGGGTGTGCAGGAGGCAGCTGATCAATGTTTCTCTCTCATCGGTGTTTCTAGCTCTCTATCCCTCTCCCTTCCTCTCTGTGAAAAAATCAATAAAATATATATTTTTAAAAAACAATAGACATAGAAGAACAAAAATAGAACACCCCAAGATAGAACTGTATGTATGTGAGTGTGTATCACAATAAAGCAAGCCTCAAAATTAATTAAGGAAAATTAGTTATTAATAAATGGTGTTTGGATAATTACATAGCAACTTGGTGGGATGGGAGCTAAGAGGGTGAAAATGGGGGACATCTGTAATATTGTGAGCAATAAAAATATTTAGAGACATATTATCCACTATACTACATCAAAATAAATGCCAGCTACATTAACATTTTTTTGAGTTCTATAGATCAATTTAAAATGTAATCATAAAAATTGGTAGAAGAATGTTTTTAGTTATGAGAAGATGCCCATCAGTTGGTGATCAATTAAATAAATCATGTTGGAACCCTTGGTGTGTTAAAAAGAATGAGAGAAATGAACTATATTTCTGATTTGAAACAGCCTTTAAGATAGGTTTTTAAGTTATTTTTAAAGTTAAGATGCATAATAGTGTGAATAGTGTGTTCTTAACTGTGTAAAAGAGAAATTACACATAGAACTTGATAATGCTTAGAGAATTCTTGGAAAGATACCCCTATGCTAGTAGCAGATTGGGGCCCTGCAATGCAGTTGGTGGTAGTGACTAGAGAATGGGGTCTGAATTGAGGAGACATATCAGTCACTGTCCTTCTGTCATATTCAAATGCTTTGCCACGTGCATGCATTACTTTCCAATAAAAATAACTGTTAAGAAAGGTAGTCTAAGATATACATACTGCAGATGAACATAGATGAGATGAAATTAAGCCTGTTGCATTAGTACAGTAGGTCTTTGGGTTAAGTCGGAGATTTGTTCCTAAGACGTGACTACGTGATTTTCACCGTAAGTTGGAACCCACCTACATATGCACCTATGTCACTCACATGGAGCACATACACAGCAGTAATGAAGTGAAACAGTAAAAAATAAAATAAAAGAGAGATAACAATTCCTGATCTTTACTTTGATAAATAAATAATAAAAAACATAAAGCATATATGTACATACATTGAAATGACATAACTTTTTTTTTTAATAAACTAGTGGCGAGGTGCACGAAAGGGTTGGTGGGTGTCCTCAAGCCCGCCTGCACCCTCTCCAATCTGGGACTGCTGGCTCCTTACAGTTCACCTGCCTGCTTGCCTGATTGCCCCTAACCACTGTGCCTGCTGTTCTGATCGCTCCCAACTGCCTCCCCCATTGGCCTGATTGCCCTCCCACTGGCTTGCTTGCCCCCAATTACCCCCCCACCCACCCGCTGACCTGCTGGCCCTCATCCCCTCACCACCACCACCACTGGCCTGCTTGTTCCCAACTGCCCCACCTTGCCGGCCTGCTCACTCCCAACTCCCTACCCAGCCAGCCTTCTTGCTCCCAACTGCTCACCTGCTCACACCCAACTGCCCTCTCCTGCTGGCCTGATTGCCCCCAATTGCCTTCCCCTGCCTGCCTGATCACCCCTAACCGCCTCTGCCATGGCTTTGTCCAGAAGGACATCCAGAAGGTCTCCCCGAAGGTCATCCTGGTCTAATTAGCAAATTACCCTTTTATTACAATAGTACAGATGGGCGATGGCGATGTAACCACAAAACGATGTACCTCGAGTCCGACGTAACCCGAGGACTGCCTGTATAGTGGTTTGCATGGTCATTGATTAGATCTTAACATAGAAAAATTAAATTGAGAATTAGCGTAGTAGAACCGCAAGCCATTCTTTCCTTTAAAATGCTATTTTCAATGTTGTTGTAATGTTCCCACTGAAATAATTTAAGATTAGCGTGCGGGTTAGGCCTGGGTGCCTGAGGAATAAACTAATAGCTTTATAAAATGTTGCTCTGGAATAAATAAGTAGAAGAATAATGAGCCAAGGAGCGCTCCCTAAACAACCCAGGGAGCAGGCAGCTAGCGACAGGAGTGAGAGGAGGGAGGAGCCAATGTGTGTGTGTTTGGTAGGGCGGCCAGGCAGGACACTCCACGGTGGGAACCCGGCGGCCACCTGGAAAACACCTGAGGAGGAACTGAAAGAGCTTAGTAAGAAGGTCCAGCTAGCAGAGCCCAAGGACACCAGCCCTCCGGAGAGCCCATAGCGGGCACAGGGCTGATGAGAAACATCGAGACCCCCAGAATCTCAAGTTAGGCATTTCTTTAGGGAGGAAAGGCTAACCTCTGTACCTACTGATGACTACTCTAAAAATATTAATTTCTCATTCCTCTTAGTTAAAAAAAAAAAAGTGAGCATGCACCTCCAATATATGTACATTTATTTAATGCCTGTATGCACCATTGTACTATATAGTATATGCATTATAAAACATCTGCAAAAGGTATGTAAAATAACTATATTTAACCTGAAGTGCTTTAATAAAAAATAACACTCAGTGAATATTATTTTTAGGAAAAGCTATGCTGTTAAATATGCATCAAGGTTTTTAAAAACCTGGTTTAAGACTTTGGAATGTAATACTACATAAGTATGACTTAAAGTTCAAAGTACATGGATGTTGGTCTTAAGGTCTGCCATAGCTAAAGACATCTCACAAGGATAGGTGGGTCCAAATGGAAGAAGCTTATCAGTGGCAGCATTTAGTCAACCATAACACATAGTATTTATTTTCCAACTCCATCCACCGCTTGCGCAAGGTTTTGGTTGAAATTTTGTTAACTTTCAACTTGGTTGAGTTTTTCTAGAGAAGGCATTGAAATGCACTCTTTTAAAATGATTTTTAATGTATAAATTATCAAAAATTCTTTGGAAGATTTAGAAATTAGAAAATTTTGTCCTCAAGGTTCCAAATATTACTGAGAAATGTTTTGTTGACAAACAGCATATTTATATAAAAAAAAAAATCACATACATATGGGAACATTTCCAAAAGTCTGTTTTGAAAATGCTCTTTCCATAGCATGAGTTTCTTTCAAATAGTAATCACCTTCTTATTTGTTGTTACATCATCCATCTTTACCTGGGAGACACAGGTTATGTGTGCGTGTTTTTCTTGATGACCTCCAGAAAGCAGGTCGCTGAAAACCACTTGTCTTCATACACAAGGTGGACAAAGGAAAACACTTCTCTTTCAGTAGAAGGAAAAAGTGCACTCACCCTCTAAGTTCGATTCCTCTACTAAGTGCTGGGCTTTAAGATAAACATCAGACCTCCAAACTGTAACATTTTCATGATCATATCTCATCTTACTACGTAGTAAAAATTCTAATTTTTTAATCCTTACCAGAGGGTATGTTTATTGATTTTAGAGAGAAAGGAAAGGGCAGAGAAAGAGAAACAGTGATGAGAGAAACATTGATAAGTTGCTTCCTGTACATACCCAAACTGGGGATCAAACCTGCAACCTAGGAATGTGCCCTGACTGGGGAAGCAAACACGAAACCTTTCTGGGTAGAGGACGATGCTCCAATCAACTGAGTCACCTGGCCAGGGCTCTACTAATTGTAAAGGCCTTATTTTTTTTATAAAATTAACCATTCTGATGACATTCTTTAGTATTTTTGGCATATCTGTCTTTAGGGGTTTTTTTTGTTTTTGCTGTATCATCTTGCCTTGGGCCAATAAGGCGAATCAATTTCATGTTTGGGCTACTTGTGTAAACTACTCTGAATTCTTTTTTATTCTAGTCAAATCAGCTGTTATCTTAGTTTTCCCCTAAAGCATTCTTTTAAGTAGCCAAGTCATCAGACCTTTGAAAATATATCTGTTCTGGTATCTCTTTCCTTTAGTGACTCACAGATAGGTGTTCGGTTGCGTTATTGAAACAGAATTAAGTAGTGGCCCTGGCTGACATGAAGTTGTTCTATAAGGTTTGCTTAGTAACTAATGACTTAGTGAACAAATTGGGTAGTACTTTGTGCATTTAAAAGGTTTTTAAAAAAAAAAAAAATTTTCATTATGCATTGTATCAAATCTACCACTCTGTGACTGGAAATTGAGTCTTTATGTAGTTTTTATATGTTGTAATATTTCTTCAAATAAACCATCCCTATAAATAAAAAAAAAAAAGTCTTCAGCCCAGCCAGCATGGCCCAGTGGTTGAGCATTGACTTATGAACCAGAAGGTCACGGTTTTATTTCTGATCAGGGCACATGCCTAAGTAGGGGGCTCAATCTCCAGTGTAGGCAGGCAGGAGGCAGCTGATCAATGATTCTCTTCTCTTTCATCATTGATGTTTCTATCTCTATCTCCCTCTCTGAAATTTAAAAGAAAAAGAAAAGTCCTCAGTTTACGTCATCCACAGGTCCTGGGACTTGAAGCAAACTGATGTGTAATAAAACCAGTTTAACCAGAGGCTAATGGATGTAATAGGAGGTAAGTTGCTCTAGCATCTCATCAATATTATAATGAAATGAACTTGAAGGAAATAACGTTGTTCAAGGACCTGCTGTACCCTTATTTGGAACATGTGAGAAGCAGCAGTACTTTCCTCCAATTTCCTAGCAAACCTCCCACACTGCATGCTGTTTCTTTAAAATCCCAACAATGTTTCTATGCATCTTCTAGCAGAATTTGCCGACAAAATTGAGCATTTTATTTTGTAGCTATATAGTTTTCCATGCATCATTTTAGCTGTTTTCACCACAGGAGGAAGAATATGTGATTTCCTAATGGTATATTATTTTTTTGCCTTAAGCAATTAAGTAAAAAAAAAATTCCAAATAGGCTCTTAAATATTTAACTTAGTAAAATTCTGGCCTAAATTTAATATTGAATAATTTTAAACATTTGCCAAACATTTAAAACTATTTGTATTCATGTTCCCAAAAGTTAGATTTTATTTTCTTTTTTAATTGATTGTTTTTAGAGAGAGAGGAATGGCGGGAGAGGTTGGGTGGGGGCACAGAGGATGGGCCAAGACCCATCCTTGTGCCCACTGCAGCCTCTTAGCCCACAGTTCTTTTCAAGGTGCACAAATTCATGCACTGGGCTCCTAGTTAATATATAATTAACATTATTAATACAATAATATATAATGATCCTCTTTTATTCCCCTCAAGAATTTTATTGTAGTTCATCTGTCCATTTGGTAAAGATCAATTTAGTTAAAATGAAGAATTTAATCCATAAACCTACTTCACTAAGTAAGGCTACATGAAATAAGTAAAAAACTAACCAGGGAGGGGCCTTGATGGGTTGCCCCTTCTTCCTGTAGGACATGTCACATACCATACAGGGTATTGGGCACAGAGTAAGGACACCAGTGTTGATCCATAACTAAAATGTTAGCCAAGCTGTCCAGCTGGTTGAGTGTCTGCCCATGAACCAAGAGGTCACTGGTTAGATTACTGGTCAGGGCACTGGTTGCAGGCTCCATCTCCAGGAGGGGGCGTGCAGGAGGCAGCCAATCAATGCTTCTCTCTCACTGACCTTTCTACTTACCTCTCTCCTTTCTTCTCTCTCTAAAATAAATAAAAACATATTTAAAATATTAATCAAACTCAATTTCCTATTTTTTTAAGATTAAAAAATGTCTTGGATGTTAATAACTTTCCCCCTTTACCTTCTGTATCTTTTTGGGCTTCTTACGTGGACAACAAACTTTCTAGGACAGCAATATTTAATACATGTGCCACAGGAATGTTTGAAACATGCAATACCTGACTATGTAGTCAGGGGCACTGACCTCTCTCCCTTAGATTGTCAAATAAAAATAAAAATAAAAAGGACAACAGCCAACACAACAATAGCCATCCAGTGTGAATGAATCAAAATTATACCTCTTTTTTGTCAGATCAGCAAATACAACAATATATTTTTTGGTGAGCTGCAGAATTTTAGCGATTGCTTTATGTGTGCCATGAGATGGAAAAGGTTGAAAATCACTGTTCTAGAGCATGAACCATTTCCTTTGGCTGCCATTTAAGTCCTCCCTGCCCATTCTGCTGGGTCAGACGAGGACTTCACAGGAATGGACATCTGGACGAATAAAACCCTCGAGTCAGGGAAAATCTTCAAGACCTGCCATGCAACCGGACAGAGACTTGTACTTCCTGGAGCTTGAATTGTTAAAAAGGACACCACTTCCCTTCCCCCTGTAATGGCTCAGGCCTCCTTCAGGAATATTTGTGAAAACATATCTGTGATCCCCAAATCAAAAAGTTTCTCAATAAATCCCAGCCCACTGAAATGGAATAGCCTTCAAGTTCAGCCTAAAGGGCTGAGCAGACATATGGAAATAGCACAGCCCTCCAACTCCCTTCCAGCCCCCAAAAAGCAATGGCTAAATTTAAGTCCAAAATACATTGTAAGTGATAGAGCCATCCTTTCTCTGGTGAAGAAGCCCTGAATAAGGTAACTGTGGGATGACTCAGCTACTAGACCACTGCTGAGCGCCCCATACCCAGGTTTCTGTGGCTGAGAGATTAAAAAAAAAAAACCACCCAGAAATTCACATTTTTGAGTGTTGCTCTGTACATTTCTACATTGCTAAACCCTGTCATCCAAAAAAGCCACCAGTAGTCACACCTCCATTACCATTTTATATATAGTAGTGCTGAAACTCACACCCTCAAAAATTTTGGAAGAGGATCATATTTCAAAGAAGAAATCTATATAACTGTTTAAAACCCATTGTAAACTGTAAATTGCATGAGAGATATGCACGTGTATACATACTTCTGTCCTGAAAATAACAGATTTTATGCCCCGCTAGGAGGAGGCAGCAACCCTTGGTCAAATACCAAAAGACAGGAATTCAAGTATTTTAGCCTCTGTGCTTGGCCAACAGGTTCATTGGGGCCAGTGGGGCCAGTCGGTGAAGTTACCTGCCTCTGCTTAAGAAGACAGATAGGGGTGAGGGCCAGCACTTGGAACTCAATGGCCTTTTGGGAAAGAAAAACTCAAAAGTCATTCGAGAGTATCTGGTTCTCAAAACAAGAGAGTGAAAATGCTTAGCACTTAATTTAACACCTGGACATAAAAAAAAAAAAATAGAAATAGAAGTCAAGATTCCTGAAAATGGTCCAGGAGTGCCCCCAGAGAGAAGGGTATGAAGTCAGGCCTGTAACGCTATAATCACATTAAGATGCTTTAGTCTTTTTTCTATTTATGGTTTAGAATTACAATTTACAAAAGCAGTGCGAAAAGTTCCAAAGCGAGTGTCTGAAGTGGGATATTTGTGTTTTGCATTGTCCAAGGCTGGTCAGTCACCAGCGGTGGCTCTGATGGGGGGACTGGAGGTGAGGCAGGTCACTAGGATGAAATTAAAGAGCATCTGTGGATGAAGCTCTACAACCTCAACACGGTTTAAATCCTGGAAGTGGCTCTTGTTATGTAATCTCTTCTCTCACAGGACGAGTGGACCCTGAGGAGCCATTCCGGAAGTGGCTCTGCACATTGCTTGCAGGCTGGCGCTGAGGGTATGCCAAAGTGGCCAGGTTTCTGAAAGAATACACCCATTGGCCAGCATAGGGGTTGATATTGCTTGGCTACTAAATTTTTTTTTATTTTTTTATTTTTAAGAGAGAGAATGGAAGGTAGGGGAGAGACACAGAGAGAGAGAGAAACATTGATGTGAGAGAGACACATTGATTGATTGCCTCCTGCATGTGCTCTGACAAAGGCCTGCAACTAAGGTACATGCCTTGACTGGGAATCAAACCGGGGACCCTTCAGTCCTCAGGTCAATTCTCTATCCACTGAGCCAAACTGGCAAGGGCCATGGTCGGCAAACTGTGGCTCGCGAGTCACATGTGGCTCTTTGGCCCCTTGAGTGTGGCTCTTCCACAAAATACCATGGCCTGAGCGAGTCTATTTTGAAGAAGTGGCTCTGTTGACTAATGAGTTTGCCGATCACTGGACTAGGGCAACTCACACTTTCTTAAGGCCTTCTGATTCCGGAGGCCTGTGTTGGACTGGGGCAGTTGGAACTTCCCTCCACCATCCATCACGAAGATCTTAGCACAGTGGGTTTACCAGACTAACCACTCATCTTTTTATACGAGACCTGAAGGCTGTGAGCGTCGGGAGAGGATGCCTTGGGGGGAACCAGGATGGGGCACCTCCTGAGGCCAACATGATGACTCCAAGCACCCAGAGAAGGGAGATGGTGCCTGAGTGACTTCCTGCTCAGGGGTGGCTCAGGTATTGCCTTTCTAAAAGACCTCTGAAGGCGGAACCCATCATCCTAACAGCACAGTTGAGAAACCCATACAGGAGATAAACTTGACTCAAGCTCCCAGCACTTTCCGGAACTGTGCTCAGCTTCAACCACAAGAGGGCAGACGTCGGCGGCAGATCCTCTGAAGAGCTGAGGAGAGCAAGCTCCCTCTGTCCATGCCAAGGGCCATCGACTACATGTTTAGCTGCTATTAGATAAACTCTCGTTGAGGAGAAACGTTTTAGATGTCATCACCATTCATTTAGAGCCTTGTTATAAAAGAATATGTAAGAGAACATGTAGAAAATCTTGATTTTTCTATTTGTTTTTACTGTCAACGGTAAGTTGTTAAGAAAACACACAAACTACCCTAATTTCACTAGTTACTGTTTGCAGTGTTGAAGAAAAACTTTTAAGAGTGGAGTCAGAGGCCCTGAATTCTAGTCCTCACTCTATTCTTAAAAAAAGATAACTGGACCCTGAAAAACCACCTGCTGGGACCCCAGTTTCCTCCTCGGACAATGAGAAGACAGGACTGGGATGAACTCTGGGGTTCCATCCAGAAACGAAGGCGCGGAATGAAATTGCGGTGGGGAGTGCAGGCTGAGTAGCATGCGGTGGGCGTATACGTAAGGCCTGCACGCTTCGTTTGCACAGCACACTTGGGGAATGGGCCATTCCACATGATGAGTTTTCCAGATAATTGAATTTTAAATGCTGAAACTGGTTTCCCTTTAACCTTTTGTCATGGAAATCCTCCTAAAGTGTATTACATGCTTCTCTGGTCTCGTAAACATCATTTACCCTTTCCTGACTTATCTCCAGATCATCATGATGACCACTTCTTACTATAACTACATGCAAATGACCGGAAATGGGGTAGTCTTTCCACAGTGACAGCAAAGCCTCCACCCTGAAGAGAGCGCTGGTGGCTTTGGGCATATGCAGGTAGGCAGGACCCTCCTGCTAACTGGCCCCAGACCCTATTAAAAAGCTATAATTGGCAATCCTTCCTTTCTTCCATCTCCTACCTCACCACCTGCAGTCATTTCTCCAAGTAACACCTTCTAGCAGCCTCTTGACACTGGGTTTAAAATCTGCTATAATCTAGATAGAACTCAAGGTTGCCATGGGTTACCAGGGCCTGAGCTTGTAACAACCCTAAATTTAATTTTACACAGTTTAAAGCCAGTGGGTACTGTGCTGAAGGTTGCTTCTGGCCAGGGCTGATCTTCAGCTAGTCCACCCAGTATGCAATGCTTCTAGACCAGTTGGCCAATCACCCTGAGCCCCCGGGCCCTCCAGCCAGCCCAGGAACCGGTTCTTGCATGTGCTGACATTCTTTCCATTTCTTACCACGCCATACTGGTTGCTCAATATTGGAACATCAGCTTTGTTTCTGGGTTGAAGATTATTCTCTCCTGCTCAGTACATTGCCAGGGTTTGAAGCTCTTCTCTGTCCCTCAAACTCAAAGGCCTTTTCCCCGTTACATTGCTAACGAGGTTGGGTGTTAAATTGCCTGGCTTGTGTGGCTCAGTGGTTGAGCAGCAACCCATGAACCAGGAGGTCACGGTTTGATTCTAGGCCATGGCCCATGCCTGGGTTGCGAGCTCGATCCCCAGTGGGGGTCATGCAGGAAGCAGCCAATCAGTGATTCTCTCTCACCACTGATGTTTCTATCTCTCTTTCTGAAATCCATAAAAACATATGTATTTTTAAAAAGCCACCTTTGATTGAAAATCTACCATGTGCCAGATGCCAAGTCAGTACATTATATAAACCATCTTATCTCATCCACTAAAGGACCCTGTTGGGGAAGAGAATCAGCCTCCGTAGCTGAGAAACCTGCCCCTCTCAAGGCCAGTAAGTGGGTCTGGGAGTCAGACCCGCCCCTCTGAGGCATGCTCTTTGCACTGCCCTCTGCCCGAGTTTATGAACGCACAAGCAAGTCCAGTCAAGGGTCACATCCTGAAAAATATATTTTCAGTGAAACATGGGCCCTTTTGCTTTTCAGAAAAGGCTACTTGTTTTTGGTGTGTGGGTTGTGTTCTAATTAATTCCACATTTTGTTACCAATTTGGAGCACTCTGTCCTCAGGGAACAGAGCGGGCGTACTTATAGAAAGCTAGCTGAGGGAGGGAGGGAAGGAGAGACTAGGCTATAAAGTGTCTGTAGGATCTAATAAATAAAAAAAGCCTCCCCAGTTCTCCCTGCACCAAACAGAAGTAAATAGAACATTCTAGAAAGGCCAATCTTCTCCAGAGTAGGGGTGATAGAGTCACAAACAAAAAACGTTGCTCTGTGTGTTACCAGCTATGCCTGCAAAATGGAGCATGTGCTATCAATCATAATAGGATCCGTCCCCACCCCCAAAAGTTCTCTGAACGTTCCCTCCAGAGTGATGCAGTTACCATTCGAAAAACGAGGGGCTTTCAGAGCTACAGGGGGATCCTGGAAGCAAATTGCAGACCTGAGGAGTCTCTGCCAGTGACAGGGCAGGGATGGGTCTATGGCTTGGGGACAGGCACAGATTTAACTTTGGAACTGGCTCTGGGGACCAGAAGGATGCCAAACCCATGGCTATGAATTCTGTCCTATCCCCAGGGAAGAATTTTTCAAATTGACCCTAAGCTAATTTTTAAAATAAACAAACCATGACCTCATCTTCCACATGTTGCACCTGCTCCTCCCACAGCTAACACACACACACAACAATTTTCAATGTTCTCTCCCAAAAACATTCACAGGATTCTAGTTTCCAGAGTAACTCTTACCAGGCAGGGAACTGACAGAAAAACTAACTAGCCACAGGTGACAGGGCCAAAAACCTCTGTGTATTAGTGTCCTAAGGCTGCCATAGAAAAGTACCACAAACTGAGTGGGGGAAGCCACAGAAATGTATTGTCTCAGTCCTAGAAGCGAAAAGTCCAAGATCCAGGTGTTGGTGGAGCCATGCTCCCTGTGAGGGGACAGGGAATCATATACTCCGGGCCCTGATCCCAGCTTCCAAGAGGTCAGGCCAGGGCCCGTGCCCGGGTTGCGAGCTCGATCCCCAGTGAGGGACACGCAGGAAGTAGCCAATCAGTGATTCTCTCTCATCACTGATGTTTCTATCTCTCTTTCTGAAATCCATAAAAACATATATATTTTTAAAAAGCCATCTTTGATAGGAATCTACCATGTGCCAGATGCCTAGTCAGTACATTATATCAATCATCTTATCTCATCCACTAAAGGATGTGGAACAGCATCAGTGTTGCTACACTTGTGGCAGCAGTAACTCCTATCTTCACACATCTCCTGTGAGAGTGTCTTTGCCCTTTTAATAAGGACACTGTATTGGATTGGGGCCAATCCTCTACCACCTGGCCTCATGTTAAGTAATTAGGTTGGCAATGGCCTTCTTTCCAAGTAAGGCCATGTTTGGAGGTACCAGGGATTAGGACTTTTTCAAAGTCTAAATAAAAGATTTGGGGTGACACAGTTCAACCCATAACATCACCTAAGATAGTTCTGAATTCAAATTTGAACTCAAGAGAAGGAACAAAATGAATTGCCCAACAGCTCACCTTATATTATAATCGTAAGTAATATAGTATGGGTGATTTCTCATGTTAGCAGGTCGGTGGGAAGTTGGTGTGCTGACCCCTGACATCTGCTAATTGCAAGGGTGAATCGAGGAGAACCGCTGGCTGATGTGGGCTCTCTACAGAACCCTAATTCCTGCTCGCCACATTTTAGGACAACACCTACTAAGGCATGTGCAAACACTCAGTGTTGAAGGAAACCCTGCCACTTACCTGGCCCCAGTGACATCCACACCGACCATCAGCTGCCCATTCAGGGAGAGGATCTCGTCTCGCAGCCGGACCTTCCCGCTCTTCCCTGCCGGGCTGTTCTTCCTCAGCTCGGTCACCCAGATGCAGCCCACGTCCAGCACGGGGCCCTGGTGGGTCTTCCTCTTCTTGCCCCCCCTGCGCTTTTCCCCGTAGTCCCCGAACACAGGGATGTTCCCGAAACTGAGGCCCACCGTCTCCGCGTCCCCCAGCTCCTTGGTGAGGTACACGGTGCAGATCTCCATGCCCGGGGGGCTGCGGTCAGGGGGCACCGCGCTCTCGTCCACCGCGAAGTTCAGCTGGATGTACTCGCGCAGCTTCTGGATGGCCGCCTGGCACAGCCGCTGCTCCGGGCCCGCCCCGCCCTCCCGCAGGCTGTTGTCCAGCCACCGGCAGAGCAGGGGCAGGTGCAGCACCGCGTTGTCCTGGGTGATGGGCATGGCGCTCACTCCCGGACACCAGCATCATGAGAGGACCTGCTCCTGGGGGCCGGCCCCCGCGGGGCCCCACATCCCCTGGGGACCCTGGCTGTCATCAGTTGGGGTCATGTTCAGGCTGGCAGACGAGGGGCGCCTGCTGGAGACGGGGCTGTTTGCCGTGACAAGGGGAAGACAGGACACACACACTGACAGTGGGATGATCTTTGCAGCCGTGGTGCTCAGCGAGGGACAGAAGGAAGCCTGCGACAGGTCTCTGCTTGGTTCACATCACAGCAGGGCCTGTGCAAAAGGCCCAGCAATGGGAAAGCCCTTCATGGGCGGCAGCGTGGCCTCCCCCGGATTCATTCACACCTGGAAGAGGAAAAAACAAAAAATTCCTTCCAGTCACAACAGTGAGCCTTCTCACACAGAACACAAGGCCTCTTGTATGGCTGAAGGCAATGTTTGCTTTCTGAGCCAGAAGCCTGAACGCAGCTCCCCATCGCCCCAGCTCGGCTCCCTCCGCGCAGTATACACACACACACAGATAGGCAGACAGACAGACACGCAAACATACACACCCCCTTCCCTTCCAGACATCCCTGGAACATTGGCCTTCTCCAGAAAGTTTCCCTGACCAGCGTGGAAATGAGATGACTTTTGCCAGGACAACCCCCACCAAGCTCACATCCAACAGGAGGATGTGGGATAAGACTCCATAGAAGATCGTAGAGGGGTTCTGGAAACATTGAAGACCTTATTATATTCCTAGGAAGTTGAAATCTATCTCCATTTGCCTTGACCTGTCCAACTGCAGACATGGGGAGGCTCTCCATTCCAGAACTATGTTCTTACAATGCTACCGAGAGGAGCAACAGCAATCAACCGCACAGAGAGACTCAGGCACGGCCCGAGGACAGCACCAGTCCTGAGCTCAGCTGTTGACTCCACCTTCATCATGTAGGTCCACAGGCATCCTGTCCCTTGGCATCCTACAGCTCTCAGTCTCCTTGCTTCCTTTCCGTTGGAAAACTGTCAAAACCAACCTACCCAAAGCCTTCTCCTCCAGAGAAATATTTCCCAATGCTTCTGGGTGAGAGGACTCAGCCCTCCCTGGCTGGCCTTTGAGTGCAGGTCTTAGCGCCATGATGCACTCACCAGCTTGCAGGGCAGGCTGCAGCAGAGGGCTGGGGCTGTCCTGCCCCCACTGAATCTTGCACAGTGCAGGGCACATCACTGCTCCCCCCACACACACCCGGGGAAAGGTTAATTGAATTTCATCACCAGTCCTTCTTCTCCACCAAAGAAAATTTTCACCTTCATCCCCTGTAAATGCAGAAAAATGACCCCTTTCACTCTCTTCTCTGAACCTCACTTTCGCCCAGAGAAAGTCAATAGAAACTGTGCCATCAAAGATGGAAAACATTCTTCACCTTCTCAGGAAATGATTTAACAAGAAATAATAATAAATGGGAGAGGTGTCAGAAGCCATGTCAATAATAAATAACCTTATTACCCAGTAACCATAAAGAAACGTCTCGTATTGTAAGTTTTGATTTTCCAGAGAACTCGAGGGCCAGCTATTAATGGGTTCCAAATAAATTAAAAGCTTAGCAAATATCATCTACATAAGCACATGCCTACTACAAAAAATGCAAAAAAAATCAAAGAAAAGATAATCCATAAACACACAAAAATGGAATGTTACCTTTGGCCAAAATAAGTAACACCTCTCACTGAAAAGCAATGCCATACAGACATTTTAAAATCCTGTGAATAAGTCAGAACATTTTCCATCAGCAACCTTTCTAAGTCTCCTTTTCCTCATCTGTAAAATGAGAAAATTAAGCTAAGTGATCTCTAAGGTCTCTCAAACTGCACAGAGTGATTCTCAAATGCAGTGACTTTGTCGTATTCAGCAACATACTCCCTACTCCAGCCCAGTGCCTGTCACCTTGCAGACTCTCCATGACTTAAAACAAGTTTTTAAAAAGATGCTTTAAATTCAAATTTTAATGGTCTGTGGTATCATTCAAGGTGTTAGTCTCAGTCCCAATGATTCCATACATATGAAAATGGGATACATATCTTGGGCAAGATACTCTTTAAGTCTAATAGAAGAAAACCAAACTTAAGAGCAATCGAGAATTTTTTTTCCTGATGTCAACTTGTATTCACTCAATACATATTTATTGAACATCAATTAAGAACCAGGCCTTGCGGAAACTGATTTGGCTCAGTGGATAGAGCGTCGGCCTGCAGACTGAAAGGTCCCAAATTTGCAGTCAAGGGCATGTACCTTGGTTGTGGGCACATCCTCAGTAGGGGGTGTGCAAAAGGCAGCTGAACGATGATTCTCTCTCATCGATGTTTCTAACTCTCTATCCCTCTCTCTTCCTCTCTGTAAAAAAATCAATTAAAAAAAAAATATATATATATATATATATATATTGTGTGTGTGTGTGTGTGTGTGTGTGTGTGTGTGTATATATATATATATATATATATATATATATATATATTTTTTTTTTTTTTTTTTTTTTTTTTTTTTAAAGAAGAAGAACAACCAGGCCTTGATCTTGGCACTAGGAATATTCTGTTAACAAGGCCAATTCAATGCATAAATAAATGGAAAGTAGCATGTAATAAGTCTATGACAACCCTTTTAACAGAATCGACAGAGGTACACTCCTGCAGCCATAGTCATGTAATAAGCCCAAGCCCTGCCCTGGGATGGGGCCAGAATTGGGCATCTCATGCAGGTGGACTAGAGTTTGCTCTGAGAACTGAGCCCCAGGGCCTAGAGAACAAGGGTCTAATCTCAAGTGTTTAGTGAGAACTATAACTTGTGAACTAGGGATTGTGGATGGCAGTATTCTACCTGCTGTGTTAACTGAGTAGCAAAAGAGCCATCTTGCCAAGAAATAAAATTGACCAGTAGAAGGCAGAGGTGCAAGGCTAGGGAACGAGGGCGCTCTGGTTCCCCACAGCCATCCTGGTCTTAGCTACAGCCATCCTGGATGGGTGATGCAGTGCTGACCCTCCATCTGAAAGAGCATATCAATCCTTGCAATAAATTACATTTTTAAAAGTTAACTACTTAAAAGAAAGAAAAATGGTAAAGAAAAATGGCACTAAAAAAACCCACAAAACCTAACCACACCTTTTAACGAAAACAAATGCTACCTTGATTTTTTTTCTAGAATTTTCAACTCAACAGTTGTTAAATGACACACTAGAGGAGCAAAGCTGATTGGCTTAGCTTGAAGCAGTTGTCCATCTGTTTTCCAGCCAGTTATGGCCAAGGGGTGGAGTCATGAGATTCCCATATGGTGCCAGGAGCTCACCCTCTGACCCTGAATCTAGTGAGGGCAGGAAAGGAGTTTTCAGAAAAATGAAAAATTATCAAGTGTACAGATACCCTCAAGGACCACAGGTTTTACTTTAATATATATAATTGATTTCAGTGAGGAAGGGAGAAGGAGAAATAGAAACATCAATGATGAGAGAGAATCAATGATTGGCAGCCTCCTGCATGGCCCCTATGAGGCATCGAGCCTGCAACCTGGGCATGTGCCCTTGACCAGAATCAAATATGGGACCTTTCAATCTCCAGGCCAATGCTCTATCCACTCAGCCAAACCGGTCTTACTTTGATGTTCATGGGCTATAGAACTTTTCAATTCCATACCTGTAATTGGGAATTTTCCATTAATCCTTCAAGCCTCCTGTTCTATAAATGGCTTTCCCTGGGATTTTCTATAAACAAGGGAAGCAGAGCTATTCCAATCCACTTCAATAATTTGGGATGACTCAGGGTATAAGAAAAGGTGCACAATTTTTCAACAGTATGTAAAATACTGGATATTCCAAAATATCCAGGAAACATTCCAGTGAACAAAACATTGACCCAGAGATAATACAGAAGAACAGAACTTGGCAAATGGTTACATACTGACATCCCTGTTTGGCTGATCCCAAAAAGATCTCAAAGCCTCTCATCCCGAAGATCAATCCACATCAACAGCGAGCAGCACTGTGGAAGTGGAGGTCTGAGGCCTGGTCCCATGCACTTCTATCATTTATAATTCTCCAGTTAGAGTCTCATCCCAAGCAAACAGCCATGATAATTTAAATTAATGTTGAGTAGCCTGAAGCTGACAGCCTTAGCATTCAAAATAAATGCTTCTGTGACTAAGGTAATTGATACTGTGTTTAATGTCTACCTACTTTCTTGCATTCCCTTTCAGCTAACTTGTGCACTCACAACAGGGAGATGTCACTCACGAGGGGGTGGAAACCAGTTCGGGGATGGGGGAAGGGGGACGCGAAAAAGTCTTAGCTATTCCAAAGGTCAGTGCCTCGCCTCACAAAGCTCAGTCCCATCTGGAAAAAAAAAAAAAAAATCTTACTCCTTAGTGTTTAATTTCTGTGTTCCAGAATTCAATTTAATTTAATTTTTAAATTTTAACTTAAATACATTAAAATCTTTTCTCTGGGGTGAAGAGCATGGGACAAGAATGAAAATGGCTGAGAAAACTTGAACTAAGTGAAACCAATCACAGGCCAAAGAGCATAGGCTAAGCCTTGAACCTGACTGCAGTTATCCAGACCTCGTTTCAGAATCAGATGCACAGTAGGCTGTCTTATTAGAACTCCCTCTTGGCAAACTGTCCTGGATTCTTGTCACCCTCCTATGCTGACCTCTGCTAAGTTCCAAGTTCCTAAATCTTCATCTCATCTTCCTCCCTTCTGGACTGGATCCCTCTTTTGACTTTTAGAAAATGTTCCCTAGTTTAAAAGAAAAAAAAAAGTATTGATTCAATACCTGCTAGTCATTTATTCAACTGAGGTTCATTGAGTGAGTGCCATCACTTGTTGGGCCCTGAACAAAACAGACAGCATTCCTACAAACCTTCGTGAAAGAATGGTGAATTAGTAAAGGTAAAATACTACAACATCGATGGTAATTTGTACCATGAAGAGAACTGTGGTTGTATCAGAGGCTAGTGAGTGACGGGGACATGGGGGAGAGGAAAAAGGCCCCTCTGAGAAGAGACCTGAATAAATGAGAGACTGAGGAGAGAGAATACTTGCGGGAAGACTGTTCTCAGACAGGGGGCAGACTCCAAGGTGAGAGCCTGCTTGGCTGCCTGAGGAAGAGAGATGATGGGTGTGGAAATGCCCCTAGTGAGTTGGATTGGAAGTTTCCCCACCATCTTATTCTTTCCTCCAACTCTCACAATCATCTTGTAAAACAGGGCATCTGACTCCATTTCCCCAACACCGGCAGGGCTAAATGTTGTCGATTTGCAGCTATTATTGAGCTCCTGCTTTGATGTGGAGGCACCAAAAACAGCAATAAAAACACACACACAATAACCCAGGGTGCCTGGTTGGTGTAACTCAATGATTGAGTGTCAACCTATGAACCAGGAGGTCATGGTTCGATTCCCAGTCAGGGCAGATGCCCAGATTTCAGGCTCAGTCCCCATTAGGGAGCATGTGGGAGGCAGTCAATTGATGATTCTCTCTCATTATTGATGTTTCTCTCTCTCTCTCTCAAATCAATACAAATTATATTTAAAAACAAACAAACAGGGCATGTTTCTTAAAGGGCTAAAGCACACATATATTCATGCAATGGTTTACTAGTACCATTGTGCAGTCCCAGGTGTTACAGACAAACCCATAACTGCCTGAGAAAGTGCAAATACGAATGATTGTGACTCCTTTAGGTTGGCTTATGTTTTGGACGAGCAAGGCACTGGCTAAGTGTTAACTATCTACATGGCTGACTCTAGACTAACCAGATGGCTGTGCATATGAGACCTAAGAATTTGATCCAGCCTTTATGCCATGCAACAAGGCCCAGGGTTAACTGTGCCAAGCACTGCACTGGTTTTGGGAGGAAAAGATGAAGAATTGTGAAGGGCGGCAATGTGGTACATTTGGGGGTACATGGCAGATTCTGGAATATGTGGCTTTCCAAGGTCTATGCTGGGATTTTAGGGGATGAGAAAGGTGTTCCCAAATAAATTCCAGAAGGTGAGGACCTCGAAGGAACCTCAGGGATTGCTGCATCCAGCCTTCGATTTTACAGATGAGAGAAAAGCACAGTGAGATAGGACCAAGATCCTTTTATTTCTGGGCCTGATGACCCTTGAAAAACAGGGGGAAGGCCTGAATGAAATGAAAAAGGACAATGTGGCAGCTATTTTGAAAATATAATACTTGAAGATATTGTATATGCTGAAACATGAATTACTTATCCAGGTAACAAAATATAAGAATGAGTAGAAATTAAAAAATTCATGAGACATCATGAATGTTCTTTCTCAAGATGAGTGCAAGAAAACAGATGGAGATCAGAACATCAAAATGAAGATTATAAATCATTTGTTTCCTACATATTTGTAAAATAATTTGCTACGGCTTCAGACACAGAAACAAGTTTGCACGTGTGCAGCTTAAGATTGTTTACTCGGGCTTTGGCCAGTCCTGGACTAATAAGATTCCTGGAGTTTCGGTATCTTAGTTCTACAGGAGCATAATGGCTGGGGAAAGAGGGCATTTATGAGGTACTGTTTATATTGTGAATTGGCAATTTAATACTTTGAAACAGCTGCTATCTACTGAGTGGGTAATTGGCTGAGACAATCACAGCTTTGGTGTCAGCAGCAAGATAATCATGAGGTCACCATGGTTGCCCATTTTAATGTGACCTTTCTGTTCACCTTGTATGGACTGGGCAGCCACGATGCCACTATTCTGTCATCTGCAACCCTAGACATCACGCCTCAACATACAACATGCATTACAGTAAGTTTTTCTTCAATTACACTGGAGGTATTTTTTTTTAATCGTTACTTTACAATGTTTTACAAGTGTTCCTTTCAGAACAACCGTGCTGTTGAGATACTTCCAGTGTTTAGGCTTTTGGGTAAATAATCTACTTAACTGTATTTGAATTCTCAGCATGTAATTGCATAGGCTCTGACCTCATCCTTAATTAAGAATGACTCAAATATTTATAATGGCCGGTGGTATACGCTGCAATTAGCTAACTGCAGGTCCCAATCAAATCATTTAACATCTCTGAGCCCCAGTTTCCTTATCTGCCAAACGAGGTGATTCTAATAAGCTTCCTTCCAGTTGCAGCATTTTCCTGGACTTTGGAGCTGAGTTAGCAAGTCAGGGAGGGAGTCACTAGCCTCATTAAGAAGCATATACACAACACAAGGAAGCTTTAAACTGCAGAAGAGATGGGCCAAACTGCTTTATCAGATTTTGAATATCTGCCAAGACAAGGGAGGAAGGGGGCCCCTGGGGTGGTTTACACTCACGTGCTTAGAACCAGAGTTCAGCTCATCCAAAAGGCAAGAAGAAATATATCTTCCAGAATCAAAGCTCTTTGGAGCAGCAGAAAGAACCATGGTTTCAAGAAGGGAGGAGGAATCAATAGGAAATCCGGCGTTTCCCTTGAGGCCTCACAGATGCTCTGCTTTGGCAAGGGCCTTAAGTGTGCAGAGACTTCCCTCTACCTCCTCCCCTCCCCACGGCTTGCAGGGCCCCGAGCTGGAGCGCCTGGTGCAGGGAGAGTATCCTTAGAGGAAACCAAGGGATCACAGAGTACAAAGGTCCAGCCGTGTGCCTCCCGGAGAAGCATCCCGTTTTCCCAGGCCTCCCTGTGGGAAAGACCTCAGGCAGTGATCCTCAGAAAGCAAGTCCAAGTCCATGGGAGCGAGAGACAAGAGAATCCTTATCTGACCTCTTCCAGGCAGGAAATCAGAATGAAGGAGAAGGAAAGACTGGGAAGGAGTGTGAGATACTGGCCCCTGCACTCTCAATGGCCTCCACAGCTACTCATGCTCCATCTTGGTTTTAAAAAGGGTGGGAGAGAAATAACACAGAGAGAAAGTAAGAGGAGATAGCACAGATGGAAAGGAACCAGGATGGAAATCAATCAAATTGAGATTCAACCCCAGACACTGGACACTGCCGTGATGCCTTGGGGAGAGGTCCGCAGATATGAGGAGGTTGGACCCACTATCTTTTAAGACCCTGCTGGTGCTGTGTCCATGTTAACGTGAGGGGCCTGTGGGAAGGTACAAGATGTGGCTGAGGAAGGCCGCTGGTAGGTCAAGGAGATGCTACAAGGAGATCCTGATCTTGGTTGACTTCTCACCATCCATGTCTACAGGCTCCCAGGCTCAGAAACATGAACTCTGCCTGCACACTGAAAGAGCATCTGCCTCTCAAGTGTGGATATACTGCTACCAGCAAGAAGGCTGGTTCATTAATTTCCCATTGAAAACCCAGTTATTAAGTGGGCAGGATGTTTGCATCGACCTGATTAATGCCTGCTTTTCCTGCAGGCAGGACGTAGAGGGTGGCAAACCTCAGGACAAGGAGAACCAGGTGAGCACAGCAGAGGCACAATCTCTGCCTCTCCAGCCTAGGCTTTGCAAAGGAAACTGCCCACTTAGCCACGACCCTCCTGAGCTGGAAAGCACCCGGAAGGCATCGCCAACATCCGGTTCCCGGAGCTTTCCCTTCCTGTTCTCTGCACTAACTCGACCTGCTTCTATCTGTACCCCCCATTCCCAACTACACACCGTGGCACCAGTGAGTGTCCATTTTTACTCTCTGAATTACGGGCACAATCACATTTTAGTCCCTCGCCCCTAAGATGGTTCTAATTCCAGTTTGGGATTCTATTAGTTTTATGGACAATTTCTTAACGTGGGCATTTCTGGGGCTGACTATTCAGCCATGTGTGAGCTATTTCCCAATTTCATTCTTAACACAGCAATCTGTCTTCTGTGTTTCTCAGTTCAGGGTTGTGGGAAGGGTCTTCCTATTGCCCCCAAGGACCAAGGACACCTGCCAGGTTTAACAAAACTGCAGGAACTACAAAGCAGCACGCAGCGGGCCTCGACAGCACAGCTCTCCTCTGCTCAGAACAGTCCCCCGGGGGAGCGTGTGCAGGCAGAACAGGAGGGGCAGAACCAGAGCCACCCAGGAAAAGCCAGAGGAGTCCATGTTCTCGTTACCACTCTTGGCCCAGCCCTGCTGAGGAGCCGTATGCCGCTGAAATTGCAGACAGCTTCGGCATTTCCCAGGGCCCTGCGGCCCTGCGGCTGCCCCCCTCACAGTGACACAGATGGGGGAACAGATTGAGAGGGGCCTTTGATTCGGTCGACAGAGTGCTAGGTGCCCGTGGTGTCAGTCGGCAAAAACTCACTTCAGACTGGAAGCAGGTTCTCATCCAGTAGGCAAAGTAGAGTCTCTTGCCAGGAAAATAGGAAATTGGAATTTTAAAAACAAACGTTTAGAGTTTTCTGCATTGGAGATAAGGTAGGCACTAGTGCAGTCTCTTTTGGGGGAGGTGGGGGGCATGTAGCCAGTTGGGTCCATTATGGGTTTAAAGGTTTAGGACAGAAATCGAGTCTTTAATGGCTAAGCCTGCGGAGATAGGCACTGTGGGAAACAGACGCCCCCAGGCACCGTGCTGATCTGGGGAATTACCAACAGGAACAAAAATGGCTATTACTTGCCACCCACCAAGTTCCGCGGAAGCATTTTCAACAGGCTTTAGGCTCCCTGGTCCGATGCCTGCAGGCTCCGCATCATTGCCCCTGGACGCTGAGCCCCTGGACGGTGCCAAGTCAGGCTCTACAGGAATCCTGCGAAAAGGCCTGAAGATCTGCTCTCAACTTGAAATCTCAAGTCTCTTTGCCCTTAGCCTGAGGAGATGATTAAAAACTTGGCCTACCTCCCTGTGCGATGCTCCTGGTCCCCCCTCTCCCCCCGCCTGGCAGGCCCCAGTGCTGGCCCTGTTCTAGTCATCCCACCCTACAGCTCTCCAAGCCTCTCCATTACACCTTCCACCCAGGCCCTTTCCCACGCGTCTCATGACCAGAAAAGAAATGGAAACAGAGGCGCCTGTGCTTCTGTGGTTCCTGGGTTCCACAAGATAAACACCGGTTATGCCCAGATGGGTTCCTCGGGGAGGAATAATTCATTCATTCACTCATTCATTCAACAAATATTTATCGAGTACAATAAACAGTGACATTCTTACCCTCAGGAACTTAAACTCTGAACTGGTCTTCCCAGGCTGAGCAGAGCCTCAGAATCACTGGAGGCCATTCGGACGCCCGAATTTCGGGTAAGGCCGATGTACCAGGGCCTTAGAAACCACTGGCTGGGTGGAAGGAGAGGTGCTGGCCATGCCATGACTCAGAATGGAGACCCCGGGGAGGAAGCCAGCTCTAACATCCTCAGGCTAAGGAGACCCTTCATTTCCCACCCCTGCAGGGTTGGTAGATTTAACAAATCAGAACACATAGTGCCCAGTTCCATATGAATTTCAGATAAACAGCAAGACATGTTTTAGTATAAGTATGTCCCAAATATTGTAGTGTGTCTTGGTATGTGTATGTTCCATGCAATATTTGGGATATATTTAGATTAAGATGTTATTGTCTATCTGATATTTGTGTTTAACTAGGTGGCCTACATTTTTAAAAATATATTTTATTGATTTTTCACACAGAGGAAAGGATAGGGATAGAGAGCTAGAAACATCGATGAGAGAGAAACATCGACCAGCTGCCTCCTGCACACCCCCCATGGGGGATGTGCCCACAACCAATGTACATGCCCTTGACTGGAATCGAACCTGGGACCCTTCAGTCCGCAGACTGACGCTCTATCCACTGAGCCAAACCAGTTTCGGCGGTGGCCTACATTTTATGTGGCAACCCTACACCTACCCCATCCAAAAATGAAGCACTGAGAGCGGTTGACCTGCATGTCATGTCCGCCCTTTGTGGAGTAATCCCACCCGGCACCTCTGTCCCCGCCTCAGCAGGCCTCTCACTCCCTCCTGGGTGCAAATCTCAGCTGTGGGCCAGGGCACCCACACTCTGCAGGCGGAGAGGGAATGAGTCAGCCCTGGGACAATAGCTCACCAGCCCACTCAGAGGAACTGCTCTTCCCGGCTCCCTGTCATCTCATGTGCCCAAACCTGCTGCTCCCAGCCCAGCTGCCTTTCTTGAACGGCCCTGCTTGCCTGAACGCTGTAAATGCTGGTCCTCTCTGGCCGGCCAGCCGCTTGTCCTGCGTAACAGAACTGCGTCATTAGGAAGAAAGGAGATAAGGAAGAGAAAAGTGTTTGACGTGAACACAAGAGGTAATCTACCTGCAATTGTCATACCAGGATCCTAGGACTGCAGACTCCTATAGGTTTATAAACAAAGCTGCTCTGATTTTATCAATTTTATTTGTTTATTCCTCTGGGTAAAATTGTATATTGAACAAAGGTGAGTAGCTGAAACCAATTCAAAGTCACTATACAGATGGCAACCAATGCTACAGCTTATTTTGAGGTGCAGAGGACACTATTGACTGTCTATCCAGCATCCATTCCCTCTTTTTAATCCCCTAACAGAATTCTGATTTTTGTTCAGGAATTCAATGATCCTCATCTCTAAAGGTGGGCCTAACTGATCAATGGAAACATCTTTCCCTCCTAAGCAATGGTTCAGGAGTGGGCAGGTGACCAACACTGGCCAGGGAGTCATGAGACTTGCCACCCAGGACTCTTCTGGAAAATGCTACCTTGCTCCTAAGAGAAACTGCCAAGACATGATGGTCCCTCTTCTTCCTCTGGATGTCACTCAAAGTCAGATGTTTAGCATGGCTGCTGCCATCTTGATACCAGCCTGATGGTGCACAATGTTGAGGATGGCACAGGCAGAGAGAAAAATGAAGTTGGGACCTTGATGACATGTGAATATCTTTCTGTTGGAGCCAGTTTGAGTTGGATTTTTATTACCTGCATCCAGAAAACAAGCTTGGAGTGCCTATTAAAAGTTAATGTAAAGCAAAATTTTAAACTTGAAATTTGTGGCAATAAAGGTGGATATACCTGCCTCTATTTCTATCCAGGGACCGGGGGGTTGGGTGGGGGGTGGGGTGGGGTGTGTGTGTACAGAAATTTGCTCATCCTTATTTCTGTAGAGCTAATACTCATAGTAGGAGTGAAATTGACTAGCTTCCTTTTTCTACAAGTTAGAATAAAAATAACTCTAATGTTTGTTGATAAAGTCTAGGTGACCACTTGGAAGTAGATTAGTGAGGAAGGAAAAATAAATTTAAAATAAAAGTATATTTACTCCTCCCTCTGGCAAAACCTTCATATTTAAATATCCCCAGAACCATCAGAAGCAGCCCCTGGTGTCTGAACTGCCTGATGTGGTTTTCTTTAGAGCAAAAGGCAGAGGTAGAGAGCATAGTCCCTCAGGCATTTTTAAGCTGCAGAATCTCAACAGCCCTGGGCAGAGCCCTGGGTCAGCCATACCCAACTCTGTCCTCATATACTTGACTTTTCCTACCACCTCCCTCCCCAGTGAGTGCTGAGCTAGCCCCCTGGTTTGGAGGGCGGATTCCCACTTTGCACTCACACTGCCTTCTCCTGTTTCAAACATTTTCATAAACCTATAAATCAACTGTTCAGAAAAGGGCCGGAGGCCTGACTCTAAGCTGTTGACTCTGAAAAACTGAGCTTGCTTCTCAGTAAAGCCACAAGACACGAAGAATATCTTCAACTCAAAAACTAAAGTCATGGATGGCTCTAGGCCAGAAGCTCTTATTTCAGGACAGCAAGACTGAAACATATAAAAGAGGAAAAGCAAATATAATATGGACGAACCATGGACACCAACAAAAACAAACTGGCAAGGGGATGAAAACAGACATACCAAATCGAGGCCAATTCATTCCATAAATATTTACTGAGTGCCTACTGCCATGTGCCAGGCATAACCACGAGTTGCTAAAAATACAAACTGAGTCAGTTCTGTTTCTGCTCCCAAGAGATTCCTAATTTTCCTGGGGATAGACACACAAATAACATTAAAGAATGAAAGAATTCACAAAGTGGGAATGGTGATAGACACATAAATAACTTAGGATAAATCTTAAAGAATAAAAGAATTCGCCAAGTGGGAATGGTGGGAGATGGAAGTTATTTACACAAGCCAATTTGTATGGGATTCTCAGAGTAAACATGTAGGTAGTGTGTTTATGCAAAGAGAATGAGAGTGGCAAAGAGGGTGTGCAAGGCTGGTATGTGGGGGCAGGAGATTAGTGTCAAGGGCACATTTAGCCTTCTCTCCTGCTCTAAGAAGTTTGACCTTCCTCACATAGGTCATGGGTTTTAATTGATGGTGGTTTTATTTACTGAATTATTTAAGCAACCAGATTTAGGATTTCATTTTAGAAAAGTATCAGTATCAGAAAATGTTCACCATAATATGTAAGAAGTGAGTTATAAAGTGGTTTTGATTATCAACTGTGTTTAAGAATGAAAATAACCTCTGAAGGTTATTCACTGAAATGGCTGACTTCATGTCGGGGAATTAAGGCTATGAGTGGTTTTTTGAATCTTTAGATTTCTGGATTTGCTGAGAGCTTATTAAAACACTAGTAGCCCTGTGCACAAATCCCTGCACCAGTAGCTTTCTACAGGGCTTGGCCACTCCACACCCACTGCCCAGAGGCCCATCCACAGCCAGGCACTGAACACTTGCCTCATCACTGTGGTGACAAAGCAAGCATTCCTCCAGGTTGCTCATGCTGCCCGCTCTCAGAGGCTGCCCCCCTTGGGACTGGGGGACTCTGGTGGGGCTGAGAAGGCTAGATGCTGCCATCTTGTGGCTATGGATGCTCCCATCTTTGTGATGGAGTGATGATTAATTTGCATACTACCCTTTTATTAGATAGGATATTATTTTGCTGATTAAAAAAATTATATGTGCAGGGATACAGATTGAGTGAAACTAGATCACAGGGAGGCCAGTTGGCAGACTGTTCTCATAGCTCACGTGGGATATAATGACTGCCTGGACCACAGCAGTGGGATGAGGGAAGGAGGTAGTTTTCTTGGGCCATTTCTGAGGCAGAGTTGACCAGTCTTGGTGACTACTTGAAGCAGGTTGGTGGGGAAGGGATAGAGAACAGCAATCAAAGATGTCTCAGGGAATTGGAGAGACTGGGAGGAGGGGGGACCCTTAACCAACTGAGAGGTCCCTTATTCCTGCTGGCTCTGTCCTTTGCCTCTTACACTCTAAGGTGTCTGAACTTGACCCTCTTGTCAGGGATCCAAACCAGATTTCTTGCCATCCTCTGTTCACCTGGCTAGTGTGAATAGAGTAGAGGGAAAGACCATGTCTTTCCTTCTTGCTGTGACAATGGATTCCCTACTTCGCTGCGCCCACCCACAGCAACCTGCCCCCCACACCTATGAAGTCTTAGTTGGAAACTCCCTGTCTCCACTCACTGGGCCTGGGAGAGCCAAGTTTGATATCAGAAACTCATAAACCTCAGCCTCTTCTAAGGCAATTAAAACTCCAGTGTGGGAGACCTTGGCATTCAGCACTTTTTCCACCTAGCCGACTCTTCCCACAGATCCAACAGTCTACCAGCTGAGGGAGGCCAACTCATTACCCCGAGCCAAGCAGGAGATGACGCCACACACACACTGCTGCTTAGCGAGCACAGCTGTCCCTCCCTCCTGCCCCCACAATATCCCAAAGCTCCCATTCAACAAGGAAAACATGGATATGATTAGGAGGTTATTCGCGGGCCAAACAGTTGCAGCCTGATTCTCATCAGACAGACAGGAGGGGGGCCAATTTCCATCAGAAACGCCAGGGGAAATGAGTGACAAGTATAGACGTGAGCTGGCGGGGCAGGAGAAGGAGCTGCAAAGGAGAAAATTGCCTCTATTAAGTCAAATCCGTCCTGGGATAATGGACTGCAGACTCAGTTCCTGGCCACCACACTCTTTTGCTTAATCACATTAATCTGTCTTTTCCTTTTTTTTTTCAACTCCATTTTTATTCCTGCCACCTAATAAAGTATAGGTCCACTCCCTACTCATATAAGGATCTATGAAACATGAGAAACAGATAAATTCAAACTAGAGGACAGCGTTTACAATCACTGGAACAGGCTAGACCCAACTCTCGATTCCAAAAGGGAAACAATTTTAATTCAAAAGGTAATTTGACAATCATATACTTTACAAAGGGTCCCCCTTGACCACTATGCCGTACCCCTAAAACTAAGACAAAATAATGTTGAATTTAAACTCTACTTGAAAAAAAAATTTTTAATTAATTTGATAAAGACAACTTTCAAAAGTTTAGGCATAAAGACTTTAGCATTATGCCAGGAGGGAGAAGAGCGAAATAGGATGAAACTTGATCAGTGGTGTTCTGGAGCTGGCTCTCGCTGGTTCCTGATGGTTGATATCAAATTTTCAGGAATTTTGCAAGTTGTTGACACTTGTTGGTAGTTTGAAATCAGCCATGGTGGGAACATTTACACCATGGAAATTGGCAAATGCTGCAAATCAGGACATCCTCTCTCCTAGTTGTTTGTTAAACACTGACCAGCACACCACTGAGTATGACCTTTTCCTTTAAGGGTCTATTTATATACACAACGTGTGTGTGTTTGTGTGTGTGTGTGTGTGTGTGTGTGTGTGTAAAAAGTCAGGAAATGGCTAAAACATTAACCCCTTTGATTCTAGGTAGTGAAACTAACAAGTATTTTTAAATCTTTTCTTTATTTTTATTATTATTATTATTATTATTATTATTATTACAGTGAATATAATTCTATGTATAAAAAAAACCAAAACCCTTCTTTTTCCTTTTAAGCTTTCTGATTCATCCCTGTCCTCTCCTTTCTCTTCTTTAATCTCTTCCTGCTCTGGCCTCCTAGGTTTTTATTCTCTGCAGAGGGTGGTACTGAAATCCCAAACTACTTAGCTATCCCCAGGCAGACAGAACTCCTGGTAATAAGAACAAGTGAGCAGATGCCAGGCTACAGGTAGACAGAGCCCACATGAGGCCCAGCAGTGGCACTGAGTGGCTTCTGGTCCTCTTCCCTGGGAGCAAAGCTGTTCCTATTGGTGGCTTAACAGAGGAGCAATGATCAGCTAGGGGAGCAGGAATTTCAGCCCATGTGATCCCAGGCTCTGTAGAGGGGACAACATCATATCTCAGGTGTTCATATCAGGTTTCACTAACTGCACACTGGCCATTCCTATTATTTGTAGAACAGGGTGACCACTCTCAACCTTACACATCTTTGTGAAATATCACTGTATCCTTGCCATAGTTGGGTGTTCTCTCAATTTAACAGACATCAACCCAGCACAGAAAGCCCAACTGATTAGCCCAAAATCACAGCTAGCAGAACTGGGACAACCCCAGAGCAGAATTGGGACAACAACCCAGGTATTAATATTGAATGTCAGAGTTTTTCCCCTTCAATTATATTGAATGGTTCGTGGGACCCTGAATTTCTAACAATATAGTTAGAATAAAACTCAAGCTCCCATTTTCTCATGAGTAAAGAAATTCAAGACAACCTTTTGGAGTGAAGGAAGGGGGCAACTAACCCTAACTTAACTTGGTTTTGGAGCCAGTTTATGGTCTCTAAAAGAAGGTAAGATTCCATCAGCTTTCCCTACTTCCCACATACTGCCTGTACAGGAGACTTTGGGTAAATGCTGAAATTATTGCAGATGTTGCCTCTTGACCACTTTCACTGCTTAGTTCGAGACTGTGACTCTCAAGGCCCTCCTGCTGCCTCCAAATTCCCCTGCCTCACAGGAAGACGAGAGGGCTGGGTTAGGAAGGGCTGTCTAACGCTCCATGATACCTCCTCAAGCAGACAGTGGATGCGTGTGTGCCCAGTGTAGTCCAGGTCTGGACGAGGGCCTCCTTGGTCCAGTTACTCAGCTTGCCTGCAGAAACATATGATTGACAGAGGGGCCTGATCCTGTGCAGTTGGGACCCTTCTTCAAACAGGAGGGGCTGCCCTCCAGGCAAAAGTATCTGGGAAACCATGAGCAGGTTTAGAGAAAAGGCAGAACCTATTACAAAGTCTTGTTGACCACCTTTCTGAGCTAGAAGGGATTTGAGATTTTTATCCAACCCAATTTCTTTCTTTCTTTTATTTTTTATTTTTTTATTGATTTCAGAGAGGAAGGAAGAAGGAAAGAGAGATAGAAACATCCATGATGAGAGAGAATCATGGATTTGCTGCCTCCTGCAAGTCCCCCACTGGGTATCAAGCCCACAACACGGGCATGCGCCCTTGACTGGAATCGAACCTGGGACCTTTCAGTTTGCAGGCCAACACTCTATCCACTGAGCCAAACTGGCTAGGGCCAACCCAATTTCTTTTAATGCTGTTGCCAGGAGGTCAAGTAACCACCTTGATACACAAGTAGCTGGGGCTCAGGTGCCCAATCTGGCTCCTCACCCTGTGCCAACTGGAGCATGCCCACTTTTATATGCTCTGCCCATTATGCTTTCTTATCAAAATTTTGTTTCAAGAAAGGGTTCACAGTTGGCTTTCAATTTAACAGACATCAACCCAGCATAGAAAGCCCAAGTGAGTGGCCCAAAGTCACATGGCCAGGAGCAGATGGCCAATACCTGAAAAAAGTAAGTTACTCATCCAATCTAACCATGTTATTTAAGAGGTTGAAAAAACTGAGGCCCAAGGAGGCAAAGATCAGGCTCATCCCACTACGCCCACATCCCCTCTTGTTTCAACCGTCCTTGGACTTGGCAGGCAGGTGACCTTGGCTTCATGACATACTCCAATTTTTTGGTCTACCACAGTCCTTGCTTTAACGGAGAGGAAATGATCTAATAGTTTTCAATTTTGGACCTGGCTCCACTACCTATACCCGCCTCCTAGTTGACTTAGGTTTCCTGTCCATGGACTCGGGCCAATCCAGCAACAGGCCTGCCAGACCCTATGCTACCTTCACAGCCTTTGCCTCTCCACACAATACCAAGCTGTATCGACTTTGGTGGTCCTGGAAAATGCCAAAGAACCCCCATCCACCTGGGGTGTCACATACTGTAATACTTAATGTCCGTGCAAGGTCTGTCTGATTCAGTGTGACTAAAGATGCTGATGAAAAACCTAGGAAGACCAGAGAGCTACACACAAGATAAGCACCAAAGTATACTGTAATATGTGCACACAGACTGAGATGGCCAAGACTCTTCAATCTTCCCATGAAGAGACAATGCTTAGGTCATTCTCTGTGTCCTCTCTTGTCCAGTCCAGAGTGGCAGAACTTCATCTGTTGTCACAGATGTTCCCAACGGGTGAACAGAAAACTCAGCCTCAAAGCTCATCCCCAAGCAGTTCTATTACATGTGCTTATTTGCACAACCAAAGAATTCTTCCCTTTACAAACTGCGCCACTGCGGTGTTTTCTTCAACAGCAAGCTTTTCTAATAACTGCACACTCTTCTTTACATACACACAAAAAATGCAGATTTTACAACTTCTGCAAAAAAAAAAAAAGAGAGAGAGAGAGAGAGAAAGAAAAAAAGGAAGAAAGAAAGAAAAGGTGCAAATGAGAACTGTAGGTAAAAGAAAGTGAAAACAACCACAACAAACAGAAGATAAGACCCTGAAAGCTGAGGCCATTCATGTCTCCTTGACTTTTTTCTGACATTGAGAATCTCAGAAAGCTGGAGCCCTTAAGAAACCACCCTGCACCGGTACTTTGCACAAAAGCCTCCCTTGCAGGCAAGTGTGTCAAGTACTCCAAGCCACTAGGTTACTTTTGTACCAGGCTATTCTGGGGTGGCCACTGCTGTTTGCACCTCTCTCGAGGAATCTGGCCTGGTCCATGACATCCCACAGGCCTACAGACCAGGGGAGTTACTGACTCCTCTGGACCATCTGCGTATTCCAGTCCTGTTTCCAATTCCTAACCCAACAGCAGGCGGGCACTGGGACCCGGGAGTGCCATAGTGTTACCTGCTGCTGCAACTCTCAGGATGCATCCCCTCACCCCAGAGATGCCCCAAAACACTCTCTCCAAGTCCAAATGCCTGCCATTCAGCTGCCAATCAAATGCTCTGAAGCACACACAAGGGACCCATCCATCTGGCCTTGGTGCGCTCCGACTCACTGAGCCCGCCTGGGGAGACTTTCTTCAAGCCTGTGGGAGCCGCAGGGTGTAAAGATGGTGTCAGACCCGAGCCTCTGACACAGATCGGGCTGGCTAAAGAAGCTGTGATAAAACTAAATGATCTGACACTTTCTTCTTCATCCTCTTTTCTTTTCCTTTCACAAACAGAACAGGCTGCAAATGTGACCTACTTTCTCTTTCTTTGTGATTATGCAGAACACACAAAGCTTTTCCTTGAGCCTGACTAATATTTTCACTGACGTGCTTTTCATCTTTCGGGAAAGGAGAGCCGGCCTCGGCCTGCCAGAGCACATGAGTCTTGGTGAAATGACTGACAAGGGCATGGGAGGTGGGACTCATGAGAGATTTTCACTGAGCACAAGAAAAAAAAAGCCAAATCTGGTCCCTGGAAAGGCATGTGCACTCTGTGTGAAAGTTTTCATCCACAAGAATCATGATGTTATTGATGAGCGAAGTGCCTCCCAAGGTCCTCAGCGCAGCCCAGTCCTGGGACCGCAGGCTCCCGGCGGCTTGGAATCCTGCCCCCACTCCAAACCCACTCAGGCACATCCAAACTCTGCATTCTGCATTAAAAATTAATTGCCTTCTTCCAACTCTTCACACAGCAGGGGTTTTTTACGTGTCAGGAGGAACATTTTAGAGATAAAAACCAAGCACCCAGCGAGGGCGGAAACCAGGCTCTGTTATTCAAAATTAAGTTGATATTGATTTCTCCCCGCTCTTTTTACCTTGGAGGCTCTGTACATTTTCATGTCTGATCTGCTGTCCATTTCTAACAGTGAGATTCCAAATTACGACTTGTAGGTGGTAAACGTTTGCTTGGTGACTTTCGAAATGTCGCTGCTGGCCCAACCTCTGGCCCTACGGTTCTGATCCAAAGCTTCCCTTTCATCCTCAGTGAGGTGAGAAAGCCCACTCAACACTTACTCAATCCATTGTTCAAAATAGAAACAGACTTGCAGCCTTGGATCCAACTGCGTTTGCTTCTCTCCAGGTAAGTGGAGCTTCATGCCACATCCAGGCTGTCTGGTCAACACTGACTCAGACATGAGCCAGACTCACGGCTTCTAGAAAGTCACTGTGCCAGACAGAGTATGGAGCACCAGCTGCACTGCCTGCAGCAATGTGAGGGCTGGGTCAGCTCCTGATATCACCTCCCATAATTCCAACTCTATTAAGGTTAAATAGTTCTCATTCATTCATTCATTCATTCATTCTGAAAGTAGTTACCAAGCACCTCTGAGGCACCACTGTGCTCAGGCAACACAAAGGTGAACAAAACAGCCACTGTCCCACCTTTTGGGAATTTGTGAGAGTGAAGACAAGGACAAGGGCTCCAAGTGTTACAGCAGAGGGAGCAGAGGGTGTTGCTCATTCTCAGCCTCTCCCTTTCCCTTACACACGCCTATGTGATTCCCTCTGGCCGCCCATCCTGGTCCACGTGTAATTCTCAGTGCAGTTGCGACATATGGAAGGAAAGACTTGAGAGCTGCTCAGTGGCATCCATTTATCCTCCTTCCTGTTTAAGTTCTGATCACACTCCTAGTTCTACCCGCCGAAGCCTCGTCTATCTCCTGCTAGTTTCAGCATCTGGAATACCACTCTGTCTCGCAGCCAGGCAGGGATGAGCTGCATGCTGCCAGCCCTCCTGGCACTGAGTTCCAACAGCCTTCGGAACTGGTGCCACCTGTTTGCACCGCAGCGTGCTGTTGCTGGTCCCCCTGGAACGAAACCTCACCTGGCGGACAGAGATCTAATTCGAAGTCCAGTTCCATGCAGGTGGTACCACCTATCCTCCTGCCATTGGCTGGCCCGGCCTCTGGATGCAATGACAGCTCTGGAAGGAAGAGCTGACCTCACAAGTGAAAAGGCAGACTAGCCAGGAAGAAGGTGTTCCAAAGAATAGATCTAGTTGTTCCCAATTTATTACTCCACCTTCAGGTATGCTACTAAAAACTATTTGGCAAAGAATCTCTCTACTCAAAATTGGACAAACTGAAAGTGGCTAAACAACAGTTGGCACAAGGGACCTGGATAAATCCTCTCAGGAAGAATGGATCAAGAGCAAACAGGGGACAAGCCAGGAGCCACGTCCTCAGGCTTGAAGGAGAAGGACCCTGAGCTAGCAGCCAGGCCTACACTGCCATCCCGCACGGCCCTACATTGGCCGGGAGTGAGGTCGCAGGTGTTTGCATTCTCTGAGCCACTGTTTCCTCATTGTTAAAACAGCAGGCGATATAAGGCTATCTGAAACCTTTATTTTATTTTATTTTATTTTATTTTATTTTATTTTATTTTATTTTATTTCAGGGGTACTTTTCATATATTTTTTATTTCAGAGAGGAAGGGGGAGGAAGAGAAAAATAGAAACATCAATGTTGAGAGACAATCATCGGTCGTCTGCCTCTTGCTTTCCCCACACTGGGGACTGAGCCCTCAAGCTGGGCAGATGGCTTGACCAGGAATTGAATTGTGAACCTCCGGGTTCATAGGTTACACTCAACCACTAAGCCACACTGGCTGGGCCGAAATTTTATTTTATTTATTTATTAAAATATATTTTATTGATTTTTTTTGATTTTTTTTTTTTTTTTTTTTTTACAGAGAGAAAGGAAGAGGGATAGAGAGCTAGAAACATCAATGAGAGAGAAACAATGACCAGCTGCCTCTTGCACACCCCATACTGGGGATGTGCCCGCAACCAAGGTACACGCCCTTGACCGGATTTGAACAGTCCGCAGGCCGATGCTCTATCCACTGAGCCAAACCGGTTTTGGCTGGGCTGAAATTTTAAATAGTCCTCCTCTTACTTCAAGCTGGCAGATGGATTTTTAAAATAAAACATTGTCAAAATGGGTCAATTTCTTGAAAACAACAACAACAACAAAGAAAACAAAGCACTCCACCCCCAGCACATAGAAATGAATACACAGTATTGAGCCATCTAGTGTGAAAAGCCAAGTGAGACAGAGAAGGCCTTTGACCAGAAAAGCAGGCACCGAGTGGCCACGGTTGTTCTATCACAGTGTTTTTCAACCTTTTTTGGGCAAAGGCACACCTGTTTCATGAAAAAAATCACGAGGCACACCACCATTAGAAAGTGTTAAAAAATTTAACTCTGTGCCTATATTGACTATATATAAAGTAATTCTCTTGAATAGGAATCAAATAAACACAAAGAAAGTATTTTATAATTACTTTATTATGAAATATTAAGTAAACAAAATAGTGAAAAATTATAAAATTCTTGTCTTGTCTGCACCTATGGCACACCAGGCAACATCTCGCGGCACACTAGTGTGCCGCGAACAGCGGTTGAAAAACGCTGTTCTATCAAATGACACCTCCAAGAGCTACCCTCCTGAAAAGGGCTTCCCTGATCACATACATGAAAATGGCTGTTCGTGGCACACTCTTCTTAAAGTCATCATTCCTTCTGCCATCTCTCATGAGTCCTGGACCACTGAAACCTGTCTAAGCTTAACCCAGAGCTTTTAAAACTCCATCTGACCAATGAATGAGTTTTTATATTTATTTATTAGCATCTTTCAGATGTAGACATTCAAGTTTCACGTTATAGGATGTAGTGCTATAAAAGAAAGTTTGGGCTTTAAAAAATAAAATAAAATAAAGTGCCCAGCAAAACCCAAGCAGGCATAATCTTAATTTACCCAATGACTGTTGAGCAACAGCTCATGGCTGGCTACATATTCAGAGTCAAAGCCCACTAGGCCTTCTCTTTCTTACGCACTGACCCTTGATCACTGCAAAGATACGGTCCAGCTGGACAAAGTGGTGACCTCAGTCTTGGCCAGCCACTTCTTGTGGGGCCTCAGGACACACAGCACGCTGTCAGCAAACCAGCCAACACAGAACTAAATCACGGTGATGTCTTCCTGCCTGGGGACGCACCTCTGCCTGCACGGAGACTACTGGGGACAGCTAATTGCCTTTCAGCTCAGGCTGCACAGCTTTCTCACATCCGCCACTCCCCAGGGTCAGGTTTCCTCGAGCTGCATTTTTCAGAGAATAAGGAGTAGCAAGGGGAAAAGAGAGGTAGCAGCGGTGGGCAGGAAATTGCTCTTTATCTTCATTATAACTAAATCACCGTTTTCAAAATCCTTTCATTTCCCAATTTTCGGTTTAGGGTATAAGGGTAAAGGCTGAAACTCTAAACGGGGGTGGGGGTGGGGTGGGGGGGTGTTGTTTGGGAGTGAGAAGAGGGACTTCCGTGGAGGAGCAGAGTGGCTCCCTCTCTATGCTCTGACACTCTGGTCCTCGTCAGCACAAGTGTTGAAGGAGTGGACAGCAGGTGCCCGCCCTGGACTTCTGTCACTGGTCTCCCTAATGCTCCTCTCCCTAGTATTTCACGGCTGGACCATCCTCCTTTCAGTGAGGTCTCTGCTAAACCTATTACACGTCGATGTATATTTTACTACCCATGGGATGTCTCTTTTCCTATATGTCCAAACTGTGCATGCAGTTGGCTATTTCCGAATTGTAGTCCGATGACAATTTCAATGCAGCTGCTCTCCAGTCATCAGCTTGCAGGAACCTCTTAACTGGATTTCTAACAAAGGACCCGGTCCATGTACAGTTGTGAGCCAATGTCCCCATGGAGACAGGAAGGTCAGAGGCTTCCAAGTCCTCCATCACTGACATTACTCCTTCTTGTTGTCCTCAAAGTTTCTGTGTTCCTACTTTCAAATTACACTAAGAGCACACGCATGTCATTAACATTCATATAAAGAGTTTGCCAGTGGTTCGTCCCCTCTTGGTTCTCTCCCTCCAGGCCAGCTCCTGAACAGCATTCTCTCTCTGGAAAGGGGGTGGTTGTGGAGCTTGGTGAGTTTATTTCTTTTTGATCTGCCCTAATCAAGAGACTGAATAGTGTAAGGGCAGAGCTCTGTGGCTGAAGTGATGGCATGCAATGTACTGGGGACTGGCCTGGAAGTCTGGGGACTGATTTCCTTGGGGCGCAGGTCAGCCTGATGGTTGGTGGCAGGGCCGGGAGGATGGCTGCAGTGTCTGGCATGGGAGGCTCCATGGGGAAGATCAAGGTCATGCTGATGTGGGCAGGGTTCACCCTAACACTAAGAGCTACTGAGGGCTCTTCTCAGAGCCTGTCAGCTTCTGAGAACACAGATAAAGATGTCTCAGTCACTGCCCTCACAGACCACTAACGCTTATTCAAATGAAAAACACATTTCTAATTTCTCATAACTCCCTAAGTGCTTTAAGGAACCACATTCTTAATTATCCACTCTACTGAGCTCCACCTTGATTTTAAGTCAAATTATTCCCAGTTTGCTCGTTGCTGAGGGGAAGTGTGTGGTAGAGGGATAGAGGACAGCAGAGGGGAGGAGGTCTGAAAAATGCCTATAAATGTCAGGCCAAGTTTAAACAGCTGAGGAGAACATCCCAGGTGGGAAGGACACAAGAGAGAGCGCACTGCACTATCTCTCAAGTTCAGGACTCCCTCCCCAATCCTGATATTATTTACGGCTTCCATCCAATGAGCTTTGATTTGTGGCCAATGACTGCACACAGCCAGGTGCATCCAACAACCACATCACACGTGGCTTCCATGGAAGTTGACACACAACTGTGAACTAGTTCAAGTGTTGAACAGTCACACCAAGGGGTGTGCAAATGCAGAGCCCTCTGCAAATGCAGAGCCCTCTGGTTGGAAGATGCAGTAAACCATATCCCTTTTGGGAATGCATGCCGCATATACTCACTTTCGGTCATTTTTAGGCATGGGAATAAACAACAAAGTCACAGTCCTTGCCCTCAGAAAACATAAGCCTGTGAACACTCCTGAGAAGTCTCTCAGTAGAGACTTTAGGTTTAACTGTATTTTCACAAACTATACTCTCCCTCCCCGCTCTTTTTTTAAAGTACCTAACAGTCCTACAGGCCACATCTTGGGCATCAGGAGAGGGCCAGCACATCAGGCTCCTCCCAAGTTTTGGGTGAAGGAATACAGAACTGATCTTTTTATTTCCCACTAGGAAGCCTCACACTCCCCTGAAGCCTCCTGGATGAGCCCAGGGTGTGTGCACTACCAGCTGTGCAACGCATCCTTTTAAAAACACATGAGTAGGGTGGTCCCAGTACATGTCGATCCTGCAGCAGCTAGTTCGGGCTGTTCCCTCCCAGGCACCCAGAAATAACAGCAGTGAGTAAGAAAGTGGGGAGTGGGTGGACCCCACAAAGGGAGGTGAGGGCCATGATTAGAAGAGCTGTGTGGGGGCTTGCCCATCTCCGGTTGTAAGAGTCTTACTAATGGGGTGAGAACTGGGGCAGAGCTAACAGCAGAGAGGGTGAGAAGCTGCTGAACACTGACGTGGAGGAGGAGGAAGGAGTGGGGTACACAGGCAGGCCCAGAACACGCTGTAACCAGGGAACACGCGGGAGGGAGAGGTGGGAGGCTGCTGGGGAAGAGCAGAATTCTTTCTCTGATACTTGATGGCTCTCCTGTTTTTGCTTTTAAGGCAGGGACCACACACTTTCCATACTTTGGGAAGAAATGGGCAGATTTAGAAATGGATGCATTTATCCTCCTGGGGGTGCCTTCTCTGCCCTTCTGCCTCTATAGAGAGAAGATGAAGGAGGTAGATAAGATGAGGAGGGGAGGGAGGGAGAAAGACCTTTCCCAAGAACATATTTTGGGAAACTCAACTTGAAAAGACATGATTATGAGCTTGTACCAGGTAGTCCTATCCTGGGCACTCCCATTGCCCTCCCATCATGTCTCCCCTCCCCTGTCGGTCTTCCCCAGCCCAGGAGTGGTACAACCACACTGATGCCATGCCCAGATGTGCCCTCTCCTCCATGGTTCCTTTCCAGGCTCCTGTGTCTGCTCAGCTCTGGGACAGCCCCTCACTCAGCCCCGTCCTGTGCTGAAGGGCTGTCCAACCCTAACTGCACTTCTACTGGGAAAACGTTAAGGTGTTGGCTTCCCAGCGGTGGCTAGGTGTGGTTTAAGGCAGGCAGCCTTCCAAGGTGCTTGAACTGATTGAACAAAATTTGTTGGGCCCTGCTAAGTGGCAGAGAAAATATGAAATAGTTGGGCATTGTCCCAGGTACGGAAAGGTGGCCAGTTTGATTCCCAGTTAGGGCACATGCCTGCGTTACAAGCTTGATCTCACTGTAGGGGCCTGCAGGAAGTAGCTGATTGATGTTCCACTCTCACATAGTTGTTTCTCTCTCTCCCTCTCCCTTCCTTTCTCTCTAAAAAAAAATCAATCAATCAATCATAAGATCTTAAGAAAAAAGAAAAGAAAAAAAGAAGTAAGTTGAGGCCCAGGCTCTTGAAAAGTTTAGAATGCAGTGTGGTCGAGAGCAGGAGGGGGCACCCCCTGGGAGAGGCACCTGAGAACCCAAAGGAAGCCTGAGCAGAGCTACCAGCAGACTGGCGGACAAGACACACGAGACAGATGAGCCCCCAGCCGGGCAGTCACTGCTGTGGGCAGAGGGACCAGACATGTGGAATGGATTAGAGAGACAGACAGGAGCGGGAATTAACAGTGCAATAAAAACAAGAGCTAGTTCGCCCTCAGAAGCCAGAGCACTTTATAGGGCGCAAGGCTGGCTGACAGGCCCCGCTGATCCTCCACCCTGTGTGGGGCCCACGGAACACAGCCCAGCACAGCTGGCGGCTCAGCGGGAAAGAAAGGGCCTGGGAGCTGATGCTGCCGGTGGTGAATGGCTGCCTGGACAGGACTCTCACTGCGGTGTTCTAGCTTGGGCTGAACCCATAACAAAACCACCTTGACCACTCGCTTCCACTTTGAGACTTTTCTTTGAGTCTGTGCAGTGTCAACCATCAGCCAGCAAGCTGTCCTAGCCCCTGGGAGCTGCCATTAATATATTCTTAATACCCTCTAACCTGCTGGTGCTTGTGGACTCTGATTTGACACAAACTAAAATTCTAAACTATATACAGTGGTATTTTTATTTCTTCCTTCATATTTGCTTAATTCACTGGATTATTCATTACACCGAGGGTTCTTCCAGTTCATGCTTCAAGGGACATGGTATCTTTGGCTTGGCCACCCTGCTTCATCCTAGCCACAGCAGGGACTGCCAGGACCCAAGTTCACAAGCGGGTGGAGGCCTGGTGCTCTCACCCTGGTCTTTGGATCTTGAGGGAGAATGTGCAGATGGAGAGCAGTTTAGCGGGAGCCCTCCAGGGGGCAGCACTGAGAGACAGAGCAGGATGAAGACCCTGAACGCTGACTGGGTGCAGTGTCCCTCACACTTTCCCTGCTAGTGACCCTGGCTGTCATCCTCCCATCCACCTTGACTCCTCCCTTCCTCAGTTCCCCGTTGGCTCTGTGGAGTGCCCAACATCCTTCCAATAAATTATCTTTCTGCTTCAAACTTGCAGAGAAATTGTTATTCCACCAAATAGTAGCATGTACCCGCGGCTGACCAGGTCACAGCCCTGCAGTGGCCACAGGACTCCATGTGAGCTCTGAGGGAATGGCTGGTCAGCATCGTGTGAGGTCTTCCCAAGCGCCTCTCCCTTTTCTCTTATTTGATAACCTATCAAATAGGAAATAATAATAATATTGGTGGATGGGTGCTGGGATGTGTGAGGACGGAACTGGAAAGGGTCCTTGCCCTCAGAAAACTGCCGCCTTTGGTTCTGTCTCAGGAGTGTAGAGTGGCCTTTACAGAAATCCAGAGGTTTTCTCAACTCCACCTTCACTCCGGGCTCACTGTCAAGGCTAAACCAATGGGAAGCACGCAACCATGACCTTGAGCTCCACATAGATGTCTCCCCCAGTCCCCGTCTCTCACCGCTGTCCCTGCCTTCCCCCATCAGAACCAACCTTGTCCCTGCCCCATGCATGGAGAGCCCCGGGCTTGCCTGGAGATTTAAATCACAGCCATGCACATGTGAGGAGCCAGCAATGTAACAGTCAAGATTGTCAAAGACAGTTGAAGGCCACAGTCTTCTGTCGTCAAACCTAGAAACCTAACATTTTGACCCTAATTCTCAGAACTGGAGTCAATGTGGGCAGTTGTTTCTGGCCATGTCTAACTCTAGCGCAGTAAATACAAGGCCTCTCTGCAGTATTCTCCACAGCTCATTCTCCTGCCCTGCCTCCCTGCACCGCCAGCCCCTCTGTCTCACCAGCTGCTAACACTGACCACATGGAAGCTGTTAGTCCATTTCCCTGAGAGATTGGGAGATTGTGGAAAAGGGGGCTGGGTTCCCCTTCCCACTGAATCTATCATTCCCTATTTTATTTTTTTTAATAAATCTTCATTGTTCATACTATTACAAATGTTCATTTTTCCCCTCCATTGCTCCCCTCTGCCTCCCGCCCCCCCCCCCCCCCATCATGAAATGCTTTATTTGAGCATGGCTTGTGTGGCTCAGTGGTTGAGGGTCGACCTATGAACCAGGAGGTCATAGTTCAATTACCAACTGGGGCACATGCCCCGGTTGCGGGCTTAATCGATCTCCAGTGTGGGGTGTGCAGGAGACAGCCGATCAATGGTTCTCTTTCATCATTGATGTTTCTCTCTCTCTCTCCTTTCCTCTCTGAAATCAATAAAAATATATATATTTTTTTAAGTGGGGGGAAAAAATAATTTTTACTTTGAGAGAACAAAGCCTGCTATCTTCTGTTTATCTTCCCCTGCGAAAGATAAAGCACACCACCTAAAGATGGGAAGGCAAAAAGGAACTTGGTCTAGATAGCCAAAGCCTACCATACACGTGGAGCCTGCTGGAGCAGAGTGCTCAAGGCAGGGAAGCAAGAATTCAGCTCTCCGATCAGCTCTTTGTAGGTGAGGTGACACTTGTACAAAATAAGGTGTCCTCCTCGCGCTGCCTTCAAACTCGGCAAATACCCCTTCCTCCCACGGCCATCTCAGATCTCCAGGCCCAAAGAAACTACGGGCTCATGTTTCCGCTTTCACCCCCAGGCACTCTTCCCACGTTGTAATTTGCTCCCCTTCTACAACAAAAACAAAAAACTCTCCAGAATCGGTGCCCGGGGCCAAGGCAGCCCAGAACCCAGCACAAATGAGGAGCGGCTAGCCATCCACAGTGAACTGATCACAGGGTCTGAGTGCCGCGGTGTGTCCGCAGGGCGGGCCCGGCGGCGGCTGCTGCCCTGTCACTGACCGCGCCGCCTGTAATTTCCCCCGGGATGCCCCACATCACACAGCGCCGCATCCTTCCCCGCGCTTTTTATAACGCGAACGCCGAGTTTCGCTGAACAAGCCCGCCCTTGTCCAAGCCTCAGCTGTCGGTTGTCTAACATATGTAGATGGGTATGTTTAGTGCCTCCTGGAACACCCCGGATTTCCCCCAAGAAAGAGCTTAGTGTCACTTCACAAGCGCTGGCAGGGGCCTTCCAGGCCCTGCCCTCTGACCTCCTCCTCCTCCATCCACCACGGAAACGAGGCCGGGAGGTGGGTCCCCTTTGAGGCTCAGATAGACTATTCCAGAAAGAGTCACAATGAGAACCCAGGCTCTCTGACTTTGAGCCAGAGTTCGTTTCACTAGAAGAAACCAGCGTACAAGGCCGAATCTTTTCAAGACATGCTCTGGTGGCCGTGGTAAGAGGACAAGAGGAAAAGTTACTTAAAATACAGAGAGGAGCCAGGAGCCTGGTGATGGCCCATGAAGTTAATACATCCTCCCAATTAAAGCTTTGAGGCAGAGCCAAGCAGTGGAATTGGAGCTCCTCTGCTGGTCTTCCACCAGAATTCCTAATGAGCTGCGGGGTGACCCAGAGGGGAAGAAGACGGGAAAGATTACCAAGAGCCTCAAGGGTCCAGCTCAGACCCCTCTGCCTGGGCACAAAGGGATGCCCATCAGCCTCCCTGTCCCCCTGGGGCCCATGGCAAAGAGGACATGGGACCCCATCACCTGTGGTCTGTCAGGACGGGGAGGAGGGACTCAAGTCCCTGGCAGCATTTCCCTCCTGAGCAGAGTGCGCAGATCCACCAGTGACTGCTGCCAGGGCTGCCGGCGGGGGCTGAGAGGCACCACATTAAGCCCAACATCATTATTATTAAACCTGCAATTTAAAACCAATTATGCTTTGCAGAAGACTGCAGCCTCCACTTAAACCACTCCTGGAGGAAAATGAAAAGCTCGCTGCACAGAGTTCAAGGCAAGCTCCAGAAGCCCTGATGCCGCATGGAGCTGGGACTCAAGCACAAATTAATAATAGTAACCCTGGGGTGCCCACTCGGATGGAACAGGGCGATGGAAAGCAAATGCCAGAGAAGAAAAACAAGATGCAAACATCCCCCCTTTACCGAAAAGCAGTTAGATCTGGAGATTTCAAAATAAATGCACTTACTTCCCTCGGGGAGGGGAACCTGGCATGTAAATAAGTGATCCCAAACTGGTAGCCAGGCCCTCCGGCGGCTGGAGGGGAGGAGGGGGTGGGAATCACTTGCTAACATCTAGAAACCAGAATTTTCCATGCAGACAGTCTGACTTTGCAGCTTCTGTTGACAAATCAGAACATCCAGAAATAATATCTAGAGCCGAGGCTCAGTTGTGAACTTTAGATGGACAGATGGACACATGCTCTCTTGTTCACCCCAGTCTCCATCACTCCCTACTGCCTCCCCACAGAGAACCTGCACCCATGGCCACTTAGCACCTTACAAAGGGTTACAGAAAAAAGTGAACTCTTCCTTAGAATGGTGTCTCTATCAAACATTTTCTTACTCTTGTCCTACTTCATTTATTTACCTCCTCCGTCTGACATATCGTTGGACATTTGATTGATGGATTCCTAACCCTAATCTCCTTTCAAAGACAAAGTGTCCTGCAGCTGCTGGAACTATCGGTCATACAGAAAGTCAATTTCAACCTGAGTAATATTTATCAAGTGCCTTCAGGGTTCAAGGGTCTGAGCTGGGCCTTGGGGCGGGACCCAAATAAAATGAAGGCCCATCACTTTCCCGTGGGCATTTGGGCTCAAAGCACTGGGTAAAACTCTGGAGAAGATGACGTCATATAAAAGGCAGAAACCACACTGGGGTTCAGAGGAGGCAGAAACCGCCTCTGGCTGGGACAGCAGGAAAAGCTGCACACATGGAAGAAACAGCAATTGGAATGAGCTTTGAGGAAGGGCTGGGGTTTTGCTAAGGGAAGAAGGGAAGCCAGAGATCTGCTCCGGAGAGAACAAGGTGGGTATCTGCAAAGGCAGAGAAGCTCCAGGGTATGTGGGGACCGGGAACGACCGCTCCCCCAAAGATGCCTAACCTTGGAAAGAGAAGGGCTGGGCTTGTTCCCACCTCCTCTCCCGGCCCAACTCCTGCAGTGGTAGAGGCAGCATCTTAGCGGCACTGTGCATCTGTCCCAGGCACAGATGCCGACCGAGTGACGCAGGGGCCACTCCCATGATGTCCTCTGCCCCTGCACCGGGAACACACAAACCACCTCCAGACGCAGCTACCACAGAACGGGGCTATGTCTGTGCTACCAATTGGCCATGATGGCTGCTGGTGGACTCCATTATTTAATGCAGCGCCCACTGGGACCCAGGCCCACCTAGGAGTGTACCCAGTATATGGCGTGGTCTCTGCCCTCATGGAAAGGGAACTGACAAGTATGAAATTAGCAGAGACGGGGGTTTAGCATCCTCTTTCCGCTCAGTTGCTAAGGAATACGTCTTGGAATTCAGATTTAGCTTCCCACCCTAAAACCCACAGTCTCTGCCCTCAAAACTCATCCAGAGGCCAATCTCTTCTCATCTGCATTGATGCCATCTTAGCCCACGTCCCCTCCCTAGACTTCTGTGAGAACCTCCAGACTAGTCACTCTCCCTCTGCCCTAAACCCTGATTCTGTTCTCCACACTGGAGAAAAGTCCATTTTATCAGGATTCTCTTCCACCACACAGCATCTATTGTACTTGGGATAAAATCTGAAGGCCTCACAGTGGCTGAGAAGCCCTGCTCCTGACTACCTCTTCCCCTCATCTGCCATCCCCTCTCTTCACTCCGGAGAGCTGCTGTCATTCAAATATTTACTGAGTGCCTGCCAAGCACCGGCCTCAGGCCCCTCGCACTGGCTGTTCCCTCTGCCTGTGCCTCAATTCCACATGGATCCCCACACGTCACTCACTCAGGCCTTCCCAAATATCCTCCGGAGAATGGCGGCCCTTGCTATTCAGCTCCTTCTCCGCTTTGGTTGCCTCCTAGCACCTGTCATTAGCAGGCCTTACCTGAGTTATAACTATATTTTCCTGCATTGTGTTTTCTGCCTGTCTCCTCCCCTAGCATGCAGGCTCCCTGGGATCAAGGCATTGGTTTTGTCCACTGTAGTGTCCCCCACATTGAGATGAGTGACAACAGCTCACTAACTGAGTGATCACCGGGTGATTGAAATTAGGGCTGATCTGTAGGAGAGCCAGAGGACCAGAAAAGGAGGTAGCAAGGGTGAGCGCCCCAGGACATTCGGGGAGGAACTGGCGCCAGAAGCCACCTGTGATGAAGATAAAAGTAGACAGGAGCAAAGACTTCTTCAAGTGGAAGAAAATCCAGGGTCCAAAGTGTAAAAGTGGGATTTGGCAAGGCAGGGCCGGAGAGGGCAAACTGGTCCACGTCACCCCAACGGTCAGCTCTTGGGGTTTCCTCGCCGGAGAGGAAGTTGGATAGGAAGTGCAGGATTAGTGGCTTTGAACATCACCTGCCTAGGCAGGGCTCATCTCCAGAAATCCCAAATTCAGGGAGTCTGGGGTGCGAACTAGGAATCTATCTTTGACAGGTTTGGGCCCACTATGCGGAGAGGCCTGCAGTCCCAAAGATGTCAGAGCAGGTGCCAATTTCCTACTGATTACCTCTTTATCCCCTCTGAGAGCCTCTCTGGAGAGGGAGAAAGGGAGAGCAGTGCTGGGGGTGGGAAACCTGCAGAGCAGCCCAGTGTTGCTTAGGGGAGGGCACGAGGGAGGTGAGCACAGAGGGATGGAGACATTAGAATCACACTTAAAGCCTTTTTAACTCCCAAATCAGCTGGGTATGACCAAGACAGATGTCTGCCCCAGACTTACTGCCAACCTAATTACTTAACCCTCCACACTTCATTTTTTCATGCACTCCCTATCCTACTCATAGAAAAACTAACAAAAGTCAGAGGGCCTACTATGTGTCCCTGATCTGGGCCAAGACGCACAGATAAAACATCAGTCCTGCCACTCAAGGCACATGTGGTTTCACCAGGTAAGCAGGGAAACAACTTTACACAGTAAACCCTGCACCAGAGTTGCTGCAAAGACTTAAGACGGGAGTAGGAATGAAGGTGCTCATATAAAATAGAAAGCCCAGGAAGGCACTTCCTCTTGCTGGCTTGCATAGAGCTGCTCCTAAATGTAATAAGTGCTGACAAGGGACTGGTGTACCCCAAGATTAGTCCCTGTGTGCTTCTCTAGGCCTGGGAACCACTGTCCTAGAGAAGAGAGAGAGAGAGAGAGAGAGAGAGAGAGAGAGAGAGAGAGAGAGAGAGAGAGAGAGAGAGAGAGAGAGAGAGAGGAGAGAAGAGAAGAGAACAGTCAACCCATACAAGACAGTCATGCACGGCGAACCCAGCCCCACTGAAATTGCAATGCATGGAGAACCTAAAACCTTCTCTGTGTCTTTGGTTTCAACCTCCACCCCAACCAAGTGTGTGATGAGAGCAGCTGATGGCAGCAAACTGGAGAGATTTAAATTTCATCTTTCAATTCTCCCACCCACCCCCTGCCAGGAATGCCTACTTGTAGGAACAGCCTACCCAGAAAGATGGCCAGAAGACAGGAGGCAGCAGGAGGAAACATCACATCTCCTGCTGGGGTGGGGTAGGGGGGTCAGGAAGACCCTGAAGAGGAGCCTGTGGGTAGGAACAGGAGTGAGATGGAGTGAGAGAAAGCTCTGTGAGCTCTGTGGGGCTTACTTGGGCTTCAATCAGCGCAGCTTTGGCACTCCATGTTGGGGTTATGTTATGTTTTGATAAAAGGGCATCATTTCTAAAAGTTTAAAGGCCAGTGATCTGGTCCACCCACCCCCTTTTCAGATGAAGAATGGGGTGCAGAGATGGGAAGTGACATGTCTACAGTCACACAGATAATTTGTGAGGCAGTCAGGACTGGAACCCAAGTCGCTGACTCCAAACTCTCATCTCATATGGTAGCTGAACACCACCACCACCACCTTGGCATGGTCGCAGGCCAAGGGCATTGTTTGTCAGATCAAATATCTTGAAACTCAGCCTGGGAAATGGGGCCAGCTCTCAGGTGGCTTGTCTGAGCCAGGCCAACAAACTTAGCAGGAAAACAGACAAGCAGACATTTCCAAGAAGGAGTCCTGGCGTCAGGAGCAGCTGCCTGTAGCACCAGTTTTAATTTGTGATTTCAGTGCCACACAGCCCGAGTTTATTGATGGTAACATAGAGAATGGGGGGAAGAAAGCTTCTTGGAAATAAAAATAGATCCAGAGTTTTAATAAAAATGTCTAAATATCTAGGGAACCCCAACTTTCTCATGCACAGATGTCTGCAGTCATTCACCCCTGGAGTGTAGGCCATGGTGGGAGCACATGGTGAAGAATGATGGCCACCAGGTCTCGGGGGCAGGCTCATGGGCTGGGATTCTGGAAAGCTAGCTCCCCGAGGTCAGGTCGCACAGCCATTCGCACCACAGGGAATGCGGGAGGCAACCCTGCTGTTTGGAAAAACAAAAGGAGTAGATGAATTTAATGGTCCTGCCACTGGGGAGCAGAAGCCAGCACCGAGATGCCCTGGAAGCCTGCCATCATTGGCAGGAAGAGTCTCCATGCCACAAGCTCTCTCTGTGAGCCCCCCTGCACAGTGTGCTGAGGACAAAGGGGGTGGGTGCTGGGGTCACTCACCGTCATGTTGGGGTGTTAAGACAAACATGCCCCAACCGAAGGGCTCCATGAAAATCATTTAGAGCAAAGGTTCAGACATTTGATGTGTGTGCTTGGCTGAGGAGCCAATGGGGCAAAGCTACCATCTGTGGGATTATGACTGAACACCTCTAAGTTAGAATCCTGCCCAGGCGGAACGATATGGCAGCACCGCAGAGCGCTCTGCTGCATGTTAGGACTGGGTCCAATGCAGAGAGCCCTTCGTCCTGGGAAACGGGGTGCAGCCAGAAAGGGGGGGCACCCCCACGCCCTTCACACAACGCAAGTTCATGGAGAACCTGGCATTAAACCGTTCATAGAGACCTGCTTCTGGGTCAGGGTTTCTACGTAGCAGAGCAGCTCCCTCGCTGCGATCTATTGAAAGTCAGCCCCCAACACAAGGGTTTATATCAAAACAAAACAAAAAAAAAAAGAAAAGAAAATTGTTTAGAGCACAGTGGGAAGTAAGGAAGAATTTGCCCAAGTGGCTCCTGAAACTCAGGGTGAGGATGTTTCTGGAGAAGGGTGGTTTGCAATGAGCAAAGTGACATGGTTCTTTGTTTACTCCTGTTTTCCTAGGATCATAGCAACTTTTTTACTCTCAAAAGTATCCTAACTTGCCAAAATTGGTTTGGCTCAGTGGATAGAGTGTCGGCCTGTGGAATGAAAGGTCCCAGGTTCGATTCTGGTCAAGGGCATGTACCTTGGTTGCGGGCACATCCCCGGTGGGGAGTGTGCAGGAGGCAGCTGGTCTATGTCTCTCTCTCATCGATGTTTCTAACTCTCTCTCTCTCTTTCTCTCTGTAAAAAAAAATCAATAAAATATATTAAAAAAAGAGTATCCTAACTTGATTAAAAAACACACATACATAATCACACTAGTTCTAGGGCCCTTTATAACACACACTTTTCTAAGGGTGACCATTTACTAGTAAAATAGCATTTTGAGCACATTTTTTTTGTCTGTACCAAGGATGACGAACCACTGCCATACCTGTCCCCTTTCCACTCCCATTCCCATGACAGACATTGTTAATGGATCACAGATCTCTTTCCCACTGATTCTAAACAAAGCTATAGAATCTTCTCAAAATAAATCCCCAGACAATGAGTTGATTCCTGAGTTGATACTGATTTGCCCTCGCTGGTCCGTATCTCACCTGGTTAGGAAGCCACTCAAGAGGGCTGCAACTTCCTGAGGCCACGAACACAAAGGCATGAAAGCCTTGCCCCGGCTGCACCTAGACATGGGTCTCGGTCAAAGCCACGACTATGCTCTTGTTTCTCTGGGGACTGGCAGTGACTCCAGCCCAGGATGGCTGGAATCCAACCAACAGTCCCTGACTTCCAAGCAGACCAAACTAGCCGGAGCCCCACAGTTCTATTTAGAGCCCTATATTTGGTCACGTAGGTTGCCCTGAAGGACAATCTGTTCGGTGGCTTGCTATAATACAGGCCCTCCAAGGCTTTATGAATCAAGTTTCACTCGTTTTTGGTTCTTCCTCCCAGATTTTGGTAATGGTAGAGGCACAATTCAGACAAATGTTGCTACAATTTAACAAGCTGCCTCATAGAACATAGCCTGTAGGTCTTGTGGAAAACATACACAAAGTCCTAGCTGGTTTGGCTCAATGGATAGGGCATCAGCCTGCAGACTGAAGGGTCTCGGTTCAATTCTAGCCAAGGGCACAAACCTGGGTTGCAGACTCAATCTCCAGTAGGGGGCGTGCAGGAGGCAACCAATCAATAATTCTCTCTCATCGTTGATGTTTCTCTCTCTCTCTCTCCCTCTCCCTTTCTCTCTAAAATCAATAAAATACATTAAAAAAGAAAGAAAAGAAAACACACACATTCATTCACATAAGATACCTTACTTCAGAAGTATATGGTGAACACTGAATATTTTCATTTTCACTATGACAGGACTTGACTTTAACTTGGAACAGAAGAAATTTGACCATACAAGAACTCTTCTCCAAAGATGGAAGACACTTAGACGGACAGGCTGAAGGCTAATGGCACACTTCTGCAGGAGTGGCCAAGATGCTAATGAGTGTGGAAACCTGATAGGTAGGTACTCAGTGAAAATGTGTGTGAAGGTAGCTTTGGCTGCATGTTTACTGAGAACTCATAGAAGCTGTCTCCCCAGGCGGTGTGTGAGAGCTCCTGGGGGAGGGAGACACGGGGGGGGGGGGGGAGACCTTTAACATCTTGGATCATTTTTCCCCCCCCAGCGAATTTATTGACCACCTATTATGTATCAGGCACTATTCTAGGTACTGGAAATAAAATCATAGACAAAACAGGCAGAGATAAAAGTTCCTCTGTATCTCCATATCTTGCTCTTTCTACACACACACACACACACACACACACACACACACACGGGAATGAACAGCATTTTCATCTGCTTGGTGGGATTATCGGTCTTTATCCCTCTTTTGGGCCAACCATATTTTCTCATTTTTATACAGTAAATATGTAACACTTGCTAAAAGAGGCAAAAATGCCCTTTATTGTTATTTTAGTTTTTTGAAAATATGTTGATTTTAGAGAGAGGAAGGGAGAGGGGTAGAAAGATAGAAACATTGATCAGCTGCCTCCTGCATACCCCCTACCGGGGATCAAGCCTGCAACCCATATATGTGCCCTGACTGGGAACCGAGCCTGTGACTTAGTGCATGGTCCCCGCTCAACCATTGAACCACACCAGCCAGGTCCCTTTATTTTTTAATTTTTTAAGGGCATCTGGGGAGTAAATACCTCCCCATACAGAAATCAAGATAGCCAGGCCTGAAGGAGAAGCATTCCAGTTGAAAGGGCAGCTGTGGTTTAGAGCTGTGTGGCCCAAATGCCCAGGAGCTGTGTGGCAGGAATATTTTTAGAAAGTGCAGGACCAGGCGGTGGGGAGAATCAGGCTGCAGGGTGGCCATCTCCCCAGGAAGCGGCCACAGCCTCAGGAGCCACCCGGGGCCAGCTGTGCTCCCCACACTGACACACCGCACGCCCCCTCCAGCAGCACCGAAGGCTCAGCCCAGCAAGGACACGTGGCTGCCCAACGGACTCCCGAGTACTGGCAAGATTTGCAGTTCCTGCAGGCAAATGATTTCTGTTATCAGACTCGGCAGGCGTGAGAAAGGGAGAGGTGAAAGCCGAGGGCCGCCTCTGCGGTGAGGTGGACTGTCTTCTCAGGTCTCTGAAACGAACAGCTTCTGGGGAAAATCCCGGGGTCTACAAATCGTTGCAGTCTCGCTCACATTCCCCAAGTGTCATTGTCATGCTGTTCTTCAGGTCTGTGGTCTTCCATTGTGAATGAAGTTTATGCTTAGGGGTCGGGCAGGACTGGGTGAAGGTTACTTAACCTCTCTGGCCCTCAGTTTCTTTGATGTCTGGGGGTTTTGTGAGAATTGAGCAAAAACAATCCATATAAAGCATTCAGCAGAATACCTGTCCTGTAACATGCTCCATACGTGCTAATTGTCATACTATTGTAGTTATCACAGGATAGTTCAAAAGCAGATTTATTCAGCTAAAATTATTGGCACATTTTACTTCTGTTTTATTTTATTTTTAATTTATTTTATTGATTTTAGAGAGGAAGGAAGAGGGAGAGAAGGATAAAAACACCAATGATGAGAGAATCATTGATTAGCTGCCTCTTATACGCCCCCTATTGGGGATCAAGCCTGCAAATCAGGCATGTGTACTTGGCCGGAATCAAACCTGGGACCTTTCAGTTCACAGACTGACGCTGAGCCAAACCAGCTAGGGCTGCACATTTTACTTCTGGAAACCACTGCTCACTAGCCTCCCAATCAGAGGAAGGGAAAGAAAAGACATGAAACCTAAAGAGTCACGTTTGCATTATGTCAGCTACTCCTACCAGCCACATAATGGGAGGAAGAATTGTAACAAGTGCTAAAAATGAAATTATGAAATGACCTGTGGCTATTCCTGTCCCCACTTAGTATCTGTCAAAGGATATGAGGACTCACAAAAGATGCACAAGTGTGTGAACTCGGCCCAGTGTCAGACTCTCCTCTGATTCTACCCACCTCTCTTCCAACCACAAGCAGGCTTCCCCGAAGCTTCGTGAAATGGCCAAGGCTCTCCCGGTCCAGGGTGTGAGGGGGCTTACTTTCAGGTTAGGCAACACCAGGGCCCTGGAATCCAGCCCCATTCTGCCACTGACTAAACAGTCACTGCCTCTCTCCCCCCCACAAAAAAAATGAGACTGAACTCAGGGCCATCTCTAACCTCTTATTCAGTGCTATGAGAGTATGTAGTTCTATTCTCATGATCAAGGTTAAGACCTAAACAGTCCTTGCCTGTGGCTTTTATAAAAGTCTCCTCTCTTTTATGGTGCAGTTGTTCACATCAGGATGAGCAAATGAATCCAACATCAAGTTGAAACATGGTTATATGGCTGCTGGCAGACTTGTGGGAGTCAGTGCAAAATGCCTGCATTGGATTAGGTCAAGTCAGCAGGTATTTACTGAATAGCTACTCACAGTCAGGTACTGTAGCAGACTCCCATGAAATATCAAGATATCCACTAGCTCCATATGGGCATGAGCAGTGATAGGAAGAGAAGCCAAAAACAAAAAACCCCTATAGATTATTTTAATGATATTTCTTTGTTTAATCACAAAGTTACCATAAATCATTAAATGTTTTATTGAAGAATATTTTCCATCCAATGAATAGCTAAAAATCTATATCTATGGCAAAACAGAGACACTGTTAGAATCACCTCCATTTTAGATTTTGATTTAGTGAATTCCTCTACACCCCACATAGAACCAACTTAAGAATTGTATTCCTAAAACTGCAACATTAAATCTCCTTTGTGTACTTCATAAAACTAACGTTCTCATAGCAAGAGCCAGCTTCATGAAGTGCAGGTTTATACATTTCCAGGTTGCCAGGAAAATATGGAGCCTCCTCATTCTAGTTCTCTTAATCAGGCCACCTCCTGTGTTTGGAAATTTAAAACAAGACCAAACAACAATATCAACAAAATCACTAGTCACTCTGAATACTACACCTCCAGGCTGAAAACAGGAGAGGCAGATTCAAATCAACTACTTGCCTCAAAAAGCCAAGGACATTAAGCTTGAAAACACCTTGGGAGTTCAAACAGAGGCTGGCAGTGTTTTCACCTAAACTCAAAACATCGCAAAGGAATTCACCCTAGACTTATTACGACACATATGACCTTGAGAAAATCTGGCGTTTGAAGGCCTCAAAATAATCTATTCCATTTAGGCAGACCCAACAATTGGCCTGGTCGTGAGAACCAGAACCATTACCCAAATACCCACCCACTATTTCTTTCTTAAAAAAGAAAGAAAGAAAAAGTTTATTGATTTCAGAGAGAAAGGGAGGGGAAGAGAGTGATAAAAACACCAATGATGAGAAAGACTCATTGATTGGCTGCCTCCCACGTGTCCCACACTGGGATCCAGCCCAGGCATGTGCCCTTGCCTGGAACTGAACCTGGGACCCTTCAGTCTGCAGGCCTTTGCTCTATCCACTGAGCCAAACCCACCAGGGCTACTCCCTTGTTTCTTTATGCTTCTTTTCCTGTTGAGGGCAAGAACTCATCAGTGGGACCCAGATAGCCAAGCTATTCTCAGATTTCAGAGTGTTATAATAAAGTGTAAAAGATTTCACGGTCTACACTATGTCAAAGCAGACGACTTCCCCAATCATTGAGACTCGCTCCAGGGCACTCCTGAGAACACTAGTCCCCAGGTCTGTTTGTGTGGGAGGGCCCCTTAGCCATTTACTAGGTAGAGATTTCTTTCTCACCCCAATCCCCTCTCCTCCCCCCCCCCTCTCTCTCTCTCACACACACACACACACACACACACACACACACACACACACTTAGTGATGGCTTGGCTTCCTGGAAGAGTCCCTCCTTTCTTAGATGAATTGCCCTCCTTATGACAGAGGAGGTTGTGACCCTCACCTGTGGCCCAGCTGAACAGAGGTGCACTTCGTGTCAGCACCACGTGCACCCATGACTCAAGGGTAATACAGTTAGGCCCTGCAGGAACCGGAGGGATGTGTGTGCAAATACTACTCAAGCACTCTTGTCAAAGCTTCTCCGTGTGGTGCCTAGAACCAGAGGGCAACAAGAAAGACATCATCTCCCAAACTAACTGTAAAATAGAAATTCCCATTCTTTTAGAGGCAAGAAGGGTTTTTATTTCTCCTCAGCTCAGTCTTTTTAGAAGTGTGGTAGGCAGTTCGACAGAAGCAGAGCAAGGGCAATGGGCCAGGTACAGTAGGTCACCGGTGCAGGAAGTCCTGGGTGCCTAACCAAGGACAAATGTGGGGTGGGACCTTGCCTCCAGGAGATCTTTCTTCCCCTAGCATGTTGCTAGTCAGTTTGAACCCAACTTTCCTCCCTAGAGATAACATCTAGGCCTCAGTTGTATTTCAGCTCCAGGACAAGAAGAGCAGCAAAACCAGTCCAATGACCCCATGGCTGACCTCAGGACCAGCTGCATTGGATAATGACCTCCTGCCCTGGTGCCAACCAATCAAATAGTGGAGACCCGGATCATCAAAGGACACACCAGGAAAGCTGCTGAATATTCCATTGAGATCTTCCCCTAATATCTCCACCCTTAAAACCCTTCGGACAACAGACCCAGTGCACTCTCCCTCCCAGGAGCACCTTCTAGCCTTCCTCTTCTCCCTCTCCCTTGCCCTCCTCTAGGCTCATTACCATTACCTTCCTCATTCCCAAGCTCCCACAGCCCTTCCTTTGCCTCTATACCATGTTTCTTAAGCCCATTTCTGCTACGAATTACTTCTTCTATCTCTGTGATTTTCCAAATGAATGTTCTCTTATAGTTTGACTCTTGGCTCTGAATTCTTTCTGAGCCAGAACTTAAGTACTGAGATTGCTGAACCCAGCTCGGGTCAGACCTCACTGGTCTAACATAGTCTAACATCTGGTGCTGTTCCGATGCCCACAATAGAAATACATAGGCTTTAAGAAAAATCGCCCTAACTTGTTTGGCTCAGTGGATAGAGCGTTGGCCTGCAGACTGAAGGGTCCCAGGTTCGATTCCGGCCAAGGGCATGTACCTTGATTGTGGGCACATCCCCAATGGGGGGTGTGCAGGAGGCAGCTGATTGATGTTTCTCTCTCATCTATGTTTCTAACTACTCGTGTTTCCCCAAAAATAAGACATCCTCCGAAAATAAGATCTAGCTCATGAAAAAATAAGACATCCCCTGAAAATAAGATCTAGCGCATCTTTGGGAGCAAAAATTAATGTAAGACACTGTCTTATTATATTTTCGGGGAAACAGGGTATCTACTCCTCTCTCTTCCTCTCTGTAAAAAATCAATAAAATATTTTTAAAAAAAGAAAAATCAAACAGTAAGTATTGATGAAACACCAACTCTGAGTATGACACATGAGATGGGGAGAGTTAGTTACATGAGACACTCTTGGTCCTAGAATGTAGAATCACTTTGGGTGGGGAAGCCACATAGTTTGAGAACAGACATACACATTTTGTCAAAACAATCCTGAGGTAAAAAGAGATAGTTCTTAACTTGGTGGATGGGTGGAAAAAGTTGGGGACAGACCTCAAACTCCTAACCTCACATTCCTTCCAGTGTCATGGAAAAAGCAGTCCCTGAAAACAGAACAATCTGAATTTGAATACTATCTTCCCCCTCTAGGCTTTGTGACCATAATAAAATACCAAACCTTCTCAAAACTCACTCTTTCCTACAAAATGGGCAGCATGCCACCTGTGCAGGCAGGGTGGTTGTTGGCATCAAATGAGATATATAGGTAATAGGCCATTTATACTAACTGCAATTTAAATACTGTGTGACAGATACATTAGTCAATAATAATTCCTAAAAACAGCTCTGGTTTGGAGCTGAGAAGGCTAAATGAACTAGCTCAATTAATCTTTCCAACAATCCTGTTATCAATAATTGTGCAAATGAAGTTTAATTTCATGGACATTGCATTTGTTAAGGCAAACTAATGTTTCAAGAAGCAGGCAACTCTTGCCCTGGCCTGTGTTGTTCAGTGGTTAGAGTGATGGTTAGGCAGCCTGGGCCAAGTCTGAGACAGCCAGTAACAGGAGCAGAGAGAGTGCTCCTCACAGGTGGAGCGGGAAGTGGTCTGGCAGAGGGCTCGAAGATTCTCTATTCCTAGTGAAACGTTTACTGAGTACTTCTAGGCCCGATGCTGTGGATACTGAGTGAACTAGGCAGACCAGAACCTGCACTAAAGGGCCTTGTGTTCAATTCCCAGGTAAGGCTACCTACCTGGGTTGCAGATTCCACTCCTGGGTGTGTGTAGGAGGCAACCAATTGAAGTGTCTCTCTCAAATAGATGTTTCAATGTCTCTGTCTCTTACTCTCTCTCTCTCCTTCCTCCCTCCCATTCTTTCTAAAAATAATCAATGGAAAAAATATCCTCAGGTGAAAAGTAACAAAACAAAACAAAAAAAAAAACACAGCAAAACAAAACAGAAGCATGAACACTCTGAGTTTTTTTAGGCTTGACAGATGCTATAAAGAAGCATTGTATCAGATGTAGTCAATTATCATACCCACCCACCACCATTAGTACTTAACCCACCACCATCAGCACTTGACAAGGAGCATCCAAAAACAAGAGCCCTTCAATACCCAGACTGCTAGGTGACCTGCACCAATGCATTTGTGTTTTGTATTCAGCTTACAGTGCACTCCTCAGAAGTCTTTATGTCTACCCTGTGCACTGGACAATCACTTCCCTCAAAGAGGGGGAGGGATTCTGCCCCTAGAGGTCATTTGGCAATGTCTGGAGATGTGTTTGAGTCACAAGTGCATGTGTGTGTGTGTGTGTGTGTGTGTGTGTGTGTGTGTGGAGGAGTTGTGATGCTACTGGCCTTTGGTGGATAGAGGCCAGTTGTGATGCTACTGGCCTTTGGTGGATAGAGGCCAGAGGTGCAAGTATGCATCCTACACAACCCAAGACAGCCCTCCGCCCTCCACTCCCACAGAGACGTATCTGGCTCAAAATGTCAGTGGTGCTGAGGTTGAGAAACCCTGACTTAGGGGCAGAGAGAGAAGCTTGGGTTTATTTCCTTCTAACTATTACACTTGCCCATAGGTGGTTTGTGACCTTTCCTGGTTGATCTTATAGCAAGAGCCCAGCTTCATGAAGTGCAGGCTTGCACATTTACAGCAGGAGACAGCACTGGAGGGAGAATGAAATGTGGGTCATCCATATTAGGGGAATCACAGGAGAGTGAAGAGCCTGGGAATTCATCCCCAGGGTGTGCTGCAGGCGGTGGGGGTGGGGCAGCCTGGGCCAAGTCTGAGACAGCCAGTAACAGGAGCAGAGAGAGTGCTCCTCACAGGTGGAGCAGGAAGCGGTCTGGCTCGAAGATTCTCTATTCCTAGTGAAACGTTTACTGAGCACTTCTGGGCCCGATGCTGTGGATACTGAGTGAACTAGGCGGGCCAGAACCCTGCCTCCTCAGAACTCAGATTCTAGGAGATGGATGACAACCAAACAAATGTACGGTTAAGTGCCAGAAGAGAAATAAACAGGAAGCTGCAAGGAGAAAATGCCAGGTTGGGGAGAGCACTATTTAGACAGAACATCACGAACATGCATGTGGAGGAAGTGCCATTTAAGCTCCAAACCTAAAAGATAAGAAATCAGCTCCTTAGAAGGGAGAGGGTGGGAGAGCATGGGCTCAGGGGCAGCTTCTCTGTCCAGGCATCAGGCAGGGATCCTGGGTCAGGAACCTAAGGGAATGGCCACTGTGGCTGGCAGATGGCTGGAGGAGGAGAATGGTGCGCAGTGTAGTCAGGGGCCTTGAATGAATGGGCACCTGCCGTACTTTTTCACAAATTTCGTGCATCAGGCCTCTAGTATATCAATATAAACCATAGTTATCATGGGTCTTGTACTTTATACTTTTATTAATGCTTTTATCATTAATGACTTTGATCTCAGAGCAGTGGGAAGCCGGCCCTGGAAAGCTTTATGCAACAGAGAGATACTTCTGCTCTAAAATATCAGTTGGCCACAGGGAGAAGAGGGACTTGAGCTAACCCAGCCTGGAAGCAGAGCGCAGGTCAGCAAGCCTTGGTCCAGGCACGAGATGGAGGGGCCTTGCTTGGGATGGTGCAGGGCACCTGGAGAGGAGACAAAGGCGAGGTACATGTGGCTGGAGAGCCCACAGGGATTGCTGAGGGAGGCTGGTGTCCAGGCTTCTGCACTAAGGCAATGGCCAAGGGCTGCCTAGTTTACCAAGATGGGAAAATGCAGAAGAGAAACAGATTTAGGAGGAAGTATGGCCCCCCACTCCAACTCTCTAACCAATGTGTCTTAAAAATATCCTCATTCTTCACCTCTTCCTTATTAATAAATACTAATTTGTCAAGTACAACATTAAAGCACTGCTACTAAGATTCACTTTTTAAGAAAACTAAGGTATAAAATTTGCAAAGCAGGTGTAATTTGATTGCATTTGAGATGTTATCAAAGACAATCTATAATAATAAAAGCATAATATGCTAATTAGACTAGATATCCTTCCGGATGAAGCAGGGGCCGGGAGGGAAACCTGGGTCCCAGTGGCCAGAGGGAAGCTGGTGCTGGCAGCCAGGGGAAGGAAGGCCTACTCTTGCACAAATTTCGTGCATCAGGCCTTTAGTATATCAATATAAATTATGAGTCTTGTACTTTATACTTTCATTAATGCTTTTATCATAACATTTTTAAAGAAAGAAAAGTCGCCAAGACTGGTTTGGCTCAATGGATAGAGCGTCGGCTTGGGGACTGAAGGGTCCCGGGTTCGATTCCGGTCAAGGGCATATACCTTGGTTGCAGGCATATCCCCAGTAGGGGGTGTGCAAGAGGCAGCTGATCGATGACTCTCATCGATGTTTCTAACTCTCTATCTCTCTTCCTTCTTCTCTGTACAAAATCAATAAAATATATTTAAAAAAAAAAAAGTAAAAAAAAAAAGAAAAAAAAAAAAAAAAAAAAAAAAAAAGAAAGAAAAGTCACTCCTTTGGAGTCAGGTTTTGTAGTTCTCAACAGCCCCCTTGAAAACAGAGCATGCTTCCTGCTAGAAGCCCTAACCTCTTAGGACATTTGAGGGGAGCAGAATTAAGGGCTTAAGAATGGACACCTGCCATACGTTTTGTCTACCCAATGAAAACTTCCCCATGTTTGCAGAATTTCCCATCTAGTGATTTCATACCTTTAAAGTAGGAAGCAGAAACTTGCTTTCTTAGCTTCCCTTCCCAGCCTGGCATGTGACCTGAAGCTGTGGTTCCTTGTGGAAACCATTTGGGCAAAGGCAGCTGCAGACACCCAGCTTTCAAAGACATCAGGAGCAGATGTCCTGTGCTCCATGTCCAGCATCAGTGCCCCTACACCAAGAGGGCCTAGGTCTCCACTGGAGCAGGGCTTTGCCTGATTGGCTCTTTGCTTCTAAGCCAGTTCTGCCTGCACTGAAGCTAATTTAATAAATCACCTCTCTGCTTAAATCAGCTGCAGTGGATTCTGATGTTTGCAGCCAAATTCTTCACTGATAACTGGGGTCCTCGAGGTAGGGGTGGAATCTCATTCATTTCTCCATCACAGTCTAGCAAAGTGTTATGCACATCCCCCATCCACCTGCCAGATTGAATTTAAGCAAGAATATTGATTTAAGCATTATTGAAGGTGCTCCATCAATTATGTTAAATAAATGAACAAATGGAAGGAGATGCCAGATTGCAGATGGCTATCCTCTGAAATCACCTTTCTTTCATGAAAATGCCTTCTTTGTCCTCTAAGTCTTGTGACTAATTAGAGAAGACACACAGAAGCATTGCTTCCCACCGCGATTCTCAATGTCCCCTGGAATATGGGTGATATTTCCTTTCCTAAAAGCAAATAATAGTGAGGTTTTCCCCCATACATATAGAAAATGTATTCAATGCGTGGAATTTTGCCAGCTTCAAGTTTTCACAAAGTTTTTAAAGCTCTGGCACCTGCTACTGTTTTGTCAGCAAGTACAGTAGATGAAAAAAATGATTGAGCAAGTAAGCAAATATTATAGCAAAAACTCAAAATTGCTCATCTGCTTAGTTCAACAGTTTCCACTGCCATGTGCCCATTTTATTCACTGGGATTTGAGATTCCACACTTACACAGCATCCTAATTTTCTGCTACTAAAGTTGTCCTTACTTAGTTCATACAATGGAATATGGAGATTTAGCACGTTACTGAATGGGCACCACTGACTCACAAAATCTTGGCCACCTGACATTTTTGAGAACTGCAGCTCTAACTCTTCACCACCGTGCAATCCTGTTATGCTGTGTCCTCTCCAAATTCAGTGTTGAAGCCCTCCCCTCTCCCCCGCACCCCAGTACTCAGAATGTAACTGTGTTTGGAGATATGGCCTTTGAGAAGGTAACTTAGTGAAAACAAGGCCATTGGAGTGTGGCCCTTATCCTTATAAGAGGAAGAAATATGCCTGGCATCCTTATGAGAAGAGAAATGTGGAAACACAAAGGGACACCAAGGGCGTGCACACCCAGAGGAAAGACCATGTGAGAAGGACACAGGCGGAAGACATCCATCTGCAAGCCAAGGGGAGAGGCGTCAGGAGAAACCAAACCTGCCAACAGGTTGATCTTGAACCACTGGCCTCCAGAACTGTGGGAAGTAAGTTTCTGTTGTTTAATAAGGTACCTACCCAGTGTATGGTAGGTATCTCATTAGGGCAGGCTAGCAAACTAATACCTGGTCCTTGTAGCTTCGTAGCCTCAAATCAGACACACCCTAGAGCCTGAACTGGTTTATCCCCACACTGCAGGCTGGGAAGGTGGAGGAACAACATATGGCTGTGTTTTGAAACACACACATGGATGTTCTCTGTGAATCATAGACCCCAACCTGCGTTCCCCATCAGAAAGTCATCCTCGATGTGCTCTCTTTCCCATCTCTTTTTTTGAAAATATATTTTTATTGATTTCAGAGAGGAAGGGATAAGGAGAGACAGAAACATCAATGAGGAGAGAGAATCATTGATCGGCCGCCTCCTGCATGCCCCCCTAGGGCTTGAGCCCACAACCACAGCATGTGCCCTGACCTCCTGGTTTATAGGTCAACACTCAACCACTGAGCCACGCCAGCTGGGCTTCTTCCCATCTCTTTAGAGCACAATTTCATTGGAAAAAGTGACCTTTAAATTCCACTAACATGACAGTTACCCAGAGGAGCTGACAGCAGCCAGACAGCACTGGCCCCTTGGGAAGGCCCTGAGGCGAATCAGGAGGAGGAGAGACCCACAGGAAGGCGATGGGAAGGGCTTGGAACAAACTGTCTACCTCCTATTGCCTCTAGCCTTATGTTGGCTCTAGGCCCTTGCAAGACATAATGGTTTTAGGGATCAGAGAGCGTCTTAAAAGGGACTCCGAGTGGTTAACCCCTGGGAGATGAAGAGGCTCCTGCCTCACCCCACCAGGCCCCTCCCAGATGTCCACCAGGGGCTGGTGCACAGCTGCTCTGAATTAGCGCCCAGAGCTCTGCTGTGTAGATGGGAAAGAGGGGGCCTCTGGCTACGACTCTAACCAGGCTTCCAGGAGGGGGAATGGGGGAAAGCTGGGAGGAGGTTGTTTTCCTTCTGTGAGACCACATGGTGTCTCTTTGTAATGGGTGAAAATGAAGAAGAGGGGACAGATTTGGTGATAGCTTTGGAAGATGGAATGAGCAGGACTTGAATGCTGAAGGGTAAGAAGTAAGGAGGTGAGGGCAGGGAGAAGCAAGGATCAGTCAAGTTTTGGCTTAAATGGCCGGGCACACCAGGAGGTCATTCTCCAGCAGAAGAGACTCTGGGAAGAGCAGGTTTGGAGGTGACTGTGGTGGTCAGTAATGGCAATTATTGCGTTAAAATAAATACATTTATGTGCTTCTTTCTCTGCTAGGCTGTGTACTCTTGGAGCGCAGAGGCGGCATTTTGGGCACTCCCATGTACTCCTGGCACAAGTGTGGAGCATTCCTTCAGCACTTTCAGAACAAACATCAGTGGAGGGCCTCCATACCCAGGCCTGTCTCCAGGACTACCCGAGCTCTAGGTCACAGAGGCCAGACACAGAGCTAGCTCTCAATATGTGTTTATTATCCCTTGGGTAAATTCTTTAAAGGATGGTGCATTCCCTATATAATTCCTAATTTTCTCTATTCTTGATGCTCTGGCATCTGGGACTTGCTGACTTGAGACTCCTCCTCCCAGCGCTACAAAGTGGTAGAATGCAAAAGCAACTGGCTTGCACACCTCCCCTTTCATATGCAAACCAACAATTCCGGAGTCCATACCCACAATCACCTCCTTCAGAAGCTCTCACAGGCTGCCCCCTGCTCTAATCACCCAGGACCTCATCACTGTAGTTGTACCACACCCCTGGGACCCTTCATTCAAATTAGTCTCCGCACCACACCCATGCCTTCCAGCAAAAATCACAATAAAGGCTTGTACCCCCACTTTCCCTTTGCTCTCCTGCCTCCTACCTCCTGAGCCACCCTGGTGCTTCCCCATGTGGCCTTGTGCCGTGTGGTGTGCCTCCCGTCTCCAAGGGTCTGTGCGTATATGCTTCCATCACGACAGTCATTTCCATGTCTGCATCTCTCATCAGACATCATTAAAACAAACCCGGGTACATTTTTAAACAGATGGTTAAATGTGAATCAGCATTCAGTAACTATAAATTCACAACAGATCCTTTCCAAGCAGTGCAAAGTACATCTTCTTCAAAGGACAGAAGAGAGGTGCTAGCTCTCTCTACCATTATGTCCACAATGGATGGAAGTGAGAAAGGCAGCTAGTTTGGAGACATGGACCATATATAGGTAGCCCCCAGTCTAATGTGAGGTCATGGGTTTAGGGTCCCCACCACATGCCCTGCAGAACTCTGCACAGGCTGGAACAACAGAACTCAGGTGACCAGTTAACACCAGTTGCACCATAGCCAGGAATCTTCCTTTCCAGGGATGACTTGACCAGAGCTATGCAAACCCATAAAACAAGGTGTAGGAAGCATCCCTTTGATGATATGTATTTCTTAACAGTGGCATCAGAAACCCATTAATCCAGGAAGATGACATGAGCTCAAGAACACATAAAGCCTGCCGCACAACATCTGGTAGCAAGTGAGCCCTCAAAAAATTATAGTTGTTAATGTGGTTGTTCTTGGCGATTGCTGAAAGGAATTGTCTAAGTGGCTTTTCTAGTAAACAATATTTAGATGACCAATTATCACAAAGACAGTATAGTGAAATTCAACCTTATGACTGGGCTGCACTTACCGGTACTTTCACCTTCCTTTGATGCCTGGATGATTCCGAATGCACTTTAAGATCTGACCCAGCGTTCAATATATTATAAATAACATTAATTGCCTCGGTATCTTAATGATCATAAAATAGACCCTGATTATATTTGGATGTACATGAGATAATTCAGTTGGGATGCTGGGGATCACAGAACCACTGGGCCAGGAGGAAAGGTGACTTACCTATGGGGCACATCTGCAGAGCTATGACCTTCCCAGGTACGTCAGGTATGTGTATTAGAAATAAAGTTACATAAATTGTGATGTATGCTCCTTCACATTGATGTCCAGGGATTTCATATGCCTAGACAGATGAACTCAGACACAGCAATACACAACTCAAAGGAATTCTGCCAAATCCACTTTCTCAGTTTGAGCTCCAGATATGGGAGCTGAGTGCCAATACACACAAGCCATCCAGAGGCAAGAAGGAACACACTCTTTCCTTGGGGAGTGGGGTGAGGTTGAAAAACAGGGACACTTCATCACCCATTTCCATTCCCATAAGACTCCTGGAGAGCTTCTCCTTTCTCCTCCATCTCACTATTTCCCCTCTGGGGTCTTTAGACACCCCCCCTCCACCTACCAGAACATTAACTTAAGCATTTTCAGACTGACAATTCAAACAACTGATCCCTTCCAAGCAGAGAAAGTTCATCTTCAAAAGACAGAAGAGAGGTTTAGTTCTATTTACCATTACATTCAGAATGGATGGAAGTGAGAGAGGCAGCTAGTGTGGGGAGATGAACCAAAGCCATATATAGGTAACCCCCAGTCTAAGGTGAGGTCATGGGTTTGGGGCAGGCATGAAGAATGGCCCCACCACACACCCTGCAGACCTCTGCACAGGCAACAAGGACCATGGGAACCCAGACACATGGAACCAATGGACATGTTCTCAGGATTACCTGAACAGCAGCACAGGCCTCAGCCAGAACTGGCATCTGAGACTACCTGACCAACAAACAGCTCTGCTTTGGCCCTGAATGGCCACCCTTGATCCAGGCAAACTCCCCTGGCAAAGCCTCCCTGAGCCGAGCCTGGGGTTATTAACCCATTTCCACCACCAATGCCTGCTGGAAGGGAAATATAGAGTCAATAGTATATTCAAATCCTCTTCTGATGCTCCTCTTAAGTCACTATCATCACGAGACACACAAACTAAAGGAAAGATATCAAGGTGCATAAAAACCTGATTTGACTTCAATTACCTAATAGCCTTTTAGTAATAATTAGTAGGCGATGTGAAGATAATGAACAATGTATGGCAGTACCTAACGGAAACAATGCATGGCAGTGTCTAACGATAAAAACTCCCTCAGCCTAACTTATAGAAATTCAGAAACTAAGGCGGCCCAGCAAAGCTTGTGGGAGGAGGCAGGCCTTGAAGGCCAGGCAACCACTGAGAAGGCAATGAGCCCTGCAAATGGGGGCAGGTGGGAAAACACATGGCAAATTTAGAGACTAATTAATACACCTGTCTCACTTCCGTTAAGAGCATGGCATGGTCAGACTCAGATTCAGAATAAATCTACTCCTCCGTCCAACACAGAGGCGACTAATACACCATGGCCCTGAGCCTTGACATGGTTGCAGGGTCCTTCTCAACACTGTGCTCTAGGAAGCTGCTAAAAGCCAATCAAAGTTTCACTTTCCCTGAGAGAGGATTCGGTGAACTTAGTTGGGTGAGGAATTTGGGGACTGGGAGTGTGCAGATCACCAAGTCAGATGGTTTCCTGGAGATAAGAAGCAAAGAGGGCTCATCATGCTGGTTACATCTCACTCCTGGGACCAGGAGGAGGTGTGATCTTGAGGGACCGTTAGGCTGACACTCTCCAACCACAAAGGTCATCCGACATCAATTCTGTTGATGTGACCCCAGACTCCAAAGCCTTCCAAATTCTGCCAAAGGGGCTTGTAATTATTTATTCCCCGCCAAAAAAGCACTTTAGTTTCTTATTTTCCTGTCACACGGGCACACCTCTACTGAGAATGAGTCTCTTCCTCCATCCCTTGAATCTAAGCCGCTCTCTGATCTCTCAACCAGTGGGACATGCCAGGTCGGCCTGAGACTTTAAGAAGATTAGCAAGTCCCGCTTCCTCTCTCTTGGGGGTTCAGAACTGGAACCTGGCAAAATGGCACATGGAGAGATCAGATGGAGAGGAAGAAGCCCTGGGGAAGGGGGAAAGAGGCCCAGCCAGCCATCCCCATGCCCCGGCTGACCCCAGCCTTCCGGCTCTTCATTTCCAAAATTCTGACACGAGAAAAAAGCCTTTCTGGACCCTCCAGACCAGACCAGCCACTGAATCCCAGTCCATGTGGAGCAGAAATTGCCAAGCTAAATTCTGCCCAAATTCCTGGCCCAAAGAATCGCAAACAATAAAATGATTGTTGTCTTAAGCCACTAGATGTGGAAAGGGCTGTACTGCAGATAACCAGGGTAACGTGTGCACAGGTCCTCCTTCACAGACAATGGCAAGCGCTTCTTGGGGATCCCGGTTCTCGTACTGATCCCTGCCTTACCGTGTCCAAGACAAGTCAGGGACCTGCTGTGTGAGCAAGATGCCACACTTTGGATCACTCCCGGCCTTGGTCTCAGCTCACCGCCCACTTTTCTCCTTTGTGTCGGCGCGTACAATTCCTGAAGAGCACAAGTTAATCACTGACTTCAAGACCCAAAGGTCCCAAGTGTGGTCTATTGGTTATTGTTTCTCTAAGGATACAAAGGGCAAACCTCTCCTCCTTCTGAGGCTGGTGCCTTTGGGAACTGCAGCCAGTGCTTGGCCTGGAGGGCTGGTTCAGATCCACCAGGGAAAGCCTGTGAGCCAGCTATAGATAACCCTCACATGCTCCAGCCATGCGCCATCGCACACTGGGGATGCACCTGGCCTACCGAAACTCAATATGGCCCGAAAGCTCACAGTGTCTAACCAGCTCATTTGTCAGAGGACGGCATGCAGGCCTGAAGATGAGACGTGGCTTGTTCAGGGTCAGACTGTTTCAGCACAAACCGTAGCCAAGGCCCCAGGTCACGGTACAGGAATGACCCTTTCCTTGCCAGTACTGACAGCAACGGGGAAGAGGCCAATAGCCCCAGGGAAACACTTTCATTGCACACCCTCTGATTCGTGTGTGGTCTTTGCACCATCCTGAAAACCACTCTTATTTTAAGGCTATGTGCATAGCCAAGCTCAGCTTGCTTCTGCTTTCAGATCTCTCCAAGAGCTCAAGGAAAACTACACCCAGGGCAAGAGCAAAAAGACTCTCTCTAGTTTTTACTCTCTTTCCTACTCCCCAACACACACACACAGTATCTCTGGGTACAGTACATTTTCTGGCTGAGTAGTGTGCATGTACATCCTCTACCTTTAATTAGGATGAGTTTCATATTCTGCTGCAAAGCCACAAGGGTTGAACCTTGCTGATTCCTGTTTTAGCAAAAAGGAAAAATCCAGATCGCTCTACCCCGATTCACCTACTGATGACCATCCTGCATGGACCTTGACACCCGCAAATGCCCTTTGCTGCTCTGACCTCAGCTTGAAGACTGAGGCTTGGGGGCATCCTGGGGGACTTAGCAGGTAGTTCTCCTCAAACAGCAGTTATTTTCACAAGGCATTGTTGGAAATTGTTGCTACACTCTCTGAGGTGCTTTCCAAATGGGTTATCTCTCTTAATCCCCACAACAAACCAATGAAATGGTAGGCTCTAATCTCTATTCTTTATCTATAAAGCCATGGGGGCTCCAAGAAATTTAGAAACAAGCTTAAAGTGACCAGCAGGTAAGTCACAGAGATGGAATTCTAACAGAAGTCCAGCCAACTCCAAAATCCATAATCTGAACACCATACTACATTGATTTATGTAAACTTATCTCCATATGGTTCATGAGTGTAACTCATGTCAAACATATAAAATCGTCTCAGAGTGGTCCTGGGATTAAAGAAATGGCCCAGCAACCAAGGGAAAGTTCAAATAGTTCACCTTTTTAAAAATTGAGATATAATTGCTATTTGCTATAGAATAGTACATTAGTTTCAGGCGCACAACATAATGATTTGATATTTGTATGTATTGTGAAATACAATTCATGTTCTTTACATGCATTTTCCAAACACCTTAGAGGCATTTGTAGACCACAGCTATGGCTCCTAAATCCCCCGTTCGCCTGTAAACCATCTCCTTCCCGTGCTGCTTCTGCACTTCTGTCTCCCAGATTTGCCTCAAAGCTTCCCCAGATCAAAACAGAACTCAAGGGGAGCAGCGGTTTCCTTGTGCACACTCCCAGAGTGGCGTGTTTCAAGCAGTTTTTAAGGAAACATTTTGATGTGAGTTTATGACTTTGGGAAAGGTACCAGGGGAAGCTTCATGGAACTGAGGCGTGGAGGGGTGCTTTTCCTAAGTGTGTTTCTCAGCCATTCAAGGTACGTTGGCCCCAGGTGTGCATCCTCTGAAGAGAAAAGGCTGTTCTTGTTCAGGCCAACCTGTCCTTAGCCCTTACAAAGACCTAACAGAACCATTCAGGGGAGGCAGGGCCCTCCGCTCAGATGGGCCGGGAACAGAAACATGTGCCTGCCCTGGGTAGGCAGGGAGGCAAATGGAAGAGAGGCTGGGAACACAGGAACACAGCCTATTAATACTTTAGTCATGTTTCCATCCAGGGTTCATTTATTTTATCTGATTGATTGATTGATTGATTGATTGGCTGTTTTGTTTTGTTTTGTCCAAACAAAGAGTCCACAGTGAGAATCCTCTGAAGAGTTCAGGAGGACATAAACCCACAGCAGCTTGGCATAGGTTTTGTACTCTGGCTTCTCTAAAGGAGATGATGAAAACACCTAGGTGAAAAAGAGTTGCCATCCACTTAACAGCAGTGCAAGCTAAGAAATGATTTCCCATCACAAGACTTATTTTTTCCAATCACTAAATATTTTCTTTGAAAGCAAAAGAGTTGGTATATATAAAAGTTGAGAGAATAAACCTAAGAGTTCTCATCACAAGAAAACATATTTTTCTTCTTTTCTTTTTGGTATCTATATGATACACTTACTGTGCTGTTCGTTTTACAACACACACATGTAAGCCAAATCATTAGGCTGAAAACCTTAATGGTATATGGTGCTGCATGTCAATGATATCTCAATAAAAGGTGGGGGGAGCAAAATAGTTAAAATTTGTCTTGGTTTTATTACTGCCTACAGGCTCATGATTTCGTTTATTTTTATTTTTTAAACATATTTTATTGAATTTTTACAGAGAGGAAGAGAGAAAACATCGATGAGAGAGAAAACATCAATCAGCTGCCTCCTGCACACTCCCTACTGGGTATGTGCCTGTAACCAACGTACATGCCCTTGACCAGAATCACACCTGGGACCCTTGAGTCCGCAGGCTGATGCTCCATCCACTGAGTCAAACCAGTCAGGGCCAGGCTCATGATTTTAGATGATAGAATGGAATTAGTACAGTTATTCCTAGAGCATCTTGGAAAATATCAGGAAATCCCTAATTTAATTTTATCAGAATCATTTAGAAATAATGCATGAAAATATCTTAAGGCCATCAGGTCTCGAGTTTAGACAATGAAAATTAGAAAAACATCCAAGCTGAAGGCTTTCCTGAATATCTCATCAAGAAAGCATGAGGTTAGGCCTGAGCTGTAGATGTCCCCCAAATGACCCTGACCTGCTGTCAGGGGAGAGCCCGGGTGTAGGCACACTGGGGGCACAGGTCTCTTGGAGTGACTCATGCTCCCGTGTCTCAATCAATGCACACTCTGTACATGGCAGCCCAACTTTACAGATAATGATGTTCAGAGATAGTATTTCCTCTTATGACAAAACAGAAGCATCAATTTTGCCTTAAAAATAGATTTGGGGGTTGCATAAATCAGTTGAGAAACAATAAACAGAATCCAAGCCCAGAAGAGCCGAAGAAAACCACATGCCCCTGGTCCTGCCACGTGGCCCCTCCCCTAGGACACCAGTTTCCCCCTGGGCCAGTTATGGTTTGGATCAGATGCTGTAAATGAGGGGTATGCAATGACTACCACTGTCCCCCTACCATCTACCCCGGGATGTGCAATTCCAATTCATAATTGTGGGTGAGTTATATCTGTGCTCACAGTGGGGCAGGGTGGGGCCATGGGGGTCAGGAACACAGATAAATAGGTTGCAAAAGATAGAGTAAAAAATGCCAGACCAAAATTGAAGAGACTGAACTCCGTGGGTTCAAACCGTCCCGCTGAGCATGCCCTTCCCTGCCATCCAGCCTGGGACCATTATATCTTTCTGAGAACAAGGGCCCCTGTGAGCCACCATCACTCGCAGATATGTGAAGACAAACTGACAATGTTTCGTTTCTCTTCTAACAATGAAAAGCGCTGTAGGTTTGGAGTGTGTAGTAGCCAGCTTCAGGCAGTCATAACAAAACACCAGACTGGGTGGCTTAAACAACAGAAATGCATTTTCTCACAGTTCTGGAGGTGAGGAGTCTCAGCTCAGGGAAGACGCCTGGCCATAGAAGCCCCTTCTCACTGTGTCCTCGCATGGCCTTCCTCTGTGTCCTCTTGGAGAGACAGAGAGCTCTCTGAAGTCTCTTCTTCTGTAAGGACACCAGTCCTGTCAGATTAGGTTCCCACCCTTCCTGTCTCATTTCATCTTAGTCGCCTCTTTCAAGACCCATTTTCCAAGTAGTCATGTAAGGGGTGAGGGCTTCAACATATAAAATTGGGGGGATATGATTCATTCTATAACAGAGAGCAAACAATGGGAATATCTTGCTTTTAAAGAAATACTCCTTCAGCTGAAACCGGTTTGGCTCAGGGGATAGAGCATCAGCCTGTGGGCTGAAAGGTCCCAGGTTCGATTACAGTGAAGGGCATGTACCTTGGTTGTGGGCACATCCCCAGAAAGGCATGTGCAAGAGGCAGCTGATCGATGTTTCTCTCTCATTGATGTTTCTAACTCTCTATCCCTCTTCTCTTCCTCTCTGTAAAAAAATCAATAAAATATATTAAAAATAAATAAATAAATACTCCTTCTGCCTGGGCTCTGTTACAGCTCTCTCCTGTGCCCTCTGCAAAATCAGGACACTGCTCCTCACACCCGCCTCATCTACCTGAAGAATATGCCTTGCTGGCATGCCCACTCAGCAGCTGGTCCTTCTTACAGCTGCCCACGGCAGTCCTGCTCCACTTTTCAAAGACACAGCCTGGGCCAAATCCTGCCCCACTGCCTACTAAACCTCTTCTCTATTTAGAAATCGAGGCCATTTCTGAACATGTTATCCTACATGTCTACAAGGAAACTCAAGAGTCAAAACTGCATCTCACCACTAGTAATGTACACAGGACCAAATGGCACACATTTTTCCTAGCCTTTTCATTCATTCATTCATTCATTCATTCATTCATACAATGAATATTTATTGAGCATCTACTATATGCAGTCATTAACCCAGGTGTATAGAATCCATCAGTAAACAAAACAGACGAAGAATTCATCCTGTATTCATCCTATCCATATATTTTCCTTTGTCCTGATTTTGCCTGTTTTAAAAACATTTATTAAAACATGTGCCTATTTCAATCATATTGTAGCTGTAAATAGTTCCAATCTTATACTATATAAGTCTATAGTCTTATTGAACTGTATATTTTTTGCAAGGGACCATCCTTGCAATTGCTTTAACAATAAATTGTCAGGGACATTATAAGGAAAAAGTCGATGATATGTATCAAGTCCCGAGCACATTGTAAGGGCTCAATACTATTAATATGTAGCCTTCTTTTTTTTTTTTTTAATATATTTTTATTGATTTTTTTCACAGAGAAGAAGGGAGAGGGATAGATATAGCTAGAAACATTGATGAGAGAGAATCATTGACCAGCCACCTCCTGCACACCCCCTACTGGGGATGTGCCCGCAACCAATGTATATGCCCTTGACCGGAATCGAACCTGGGACTCTTCAGTTCGCAGGCTGACGCTCTATCCACTGAGCCAAACCGGTATCAGCACTATGTAGCCTTCTATCTTTTTAAATCCCAGATACTCTTGAAGATCAACCTCAAATCCCCTCTCTCTCTCCAAAAGTCTTTAATGGTGCCAGAAAAATGTCAGAATTTTCTCTTCTTTTACTGTCTCCCTTCGGTACATATTCATCCACTGTACAGTTGAACACCTTGTTATATTCTTCCATATGTTATTTTCTAGTTCTTTTCTGGTTGAAAAAACAGGCTTCCTTGGGAGTAAACTGTAAACTCATTAATGTGTGTTCTTAATCCACACAATACAATGTAGGTTTACACAAGAGAAGAAGTAGTGTATGAACATTTCTCTTGAACATTCTCTTTTGCTTTCTCATTTTCTATTTTACTTGTAAAATCTGAGCCCTCTTCACAAAACAGGACATGGTTCCTTAATTGGGGTGAGGGGAGTTCTTCTGCTAGAACATCCATCATTTAACGTGGGAGAAAAGCAATACTTCAAACAAAAGAAACATTCATGTAATTAAGAGTAAAGGACAAGAATGTCGCAGTGTGTTCTATAATAGGAAAAATCTGCAGTCAAAACGTTGGAGAAAAAGAGCACTGGCTGAATCAATTGGGGTGCATCCACTGGAAGGAGAATTATGCATTCACTTAAAACAAATACATTTGAAGGCTCTTTAATGAAACGGGAAGAAGCGCACAATTGGGTGGAGGGAGAGTAGTATTCAAAACTGTAGCATATGCACTCAATTCCGTAAATATTCTATATACATGTCTACAAACACATAGAAAAAAGATGGAAAAGAAATATCTCGAAAATGACAGTATCTATATGGGTGGTTAAATTCTTGATGGAACTTTATGTTTATACAGATATTGCTTTTAGTAAGGATTGCCAACTATCCTGTGTGGTGGGGGGGAGGGAGGGGGGGTCAGGCCCTCGCCCCTGGTCCTAGAGTTCAGAAAGTATCCCTTTAAATAATAAGGGCTGCATTCTTTTAAAGAGCCTTGTAATTTAGGCTTCCCAAAAAGCCCATGGATGCTTTTCACAACTAAGGAAAAAGCTTCTCTGGAAATAAACACTTCCATTCAGAAAGATCGAAGCCCACTGCTATCCCATGAATGGGTGGTGGGGCTGACAAGACCAGCCAGTGGCAGTGGTCATATCCAAAGGGAAAAGGGAACAACAGAAATAAAGTGAATGTGAGGGCACAGGCCACCCTGCCTCTGTTCCTCTTCCCTGCGCCTGGAGCCTGAGAAGAGAATGCATAGCTGCTCTGTGACATCCCGCCTCATTCCCCCAGCCAGCATCTATGTTGGTATTTTTAACAAGGCATAAAACTTGCAATTCTATTAAAAACACATGTCTCTTGTTTCAAAGCATGGTTTAGCGGCAGCCGCTGATATTCAGTAAACACACCATCCACCAGAGGAACATGCTCATTGAACTCAAAGTCTCAAACTCTGAGTCTTATAATTTTACAAAGAAACACAGGGTCTTCTGGCTGGAATGAGGTTTGAGATAATCTTCTTGGGCTTTCTCCAGAAGACTGTCCAATCTGCTTGAAAACAGCAGTTCTCAAAGCAAAGAGAGAAGTTGAGTAGGGCGGAATTTGAAGAGTAGGAGAAGGGCAGAAAAGAGATGGCTATGGACTAGAGTGAAAAAGTGGGATCAGAGAGTTGGGAGGCTAGGCCAGCTCCTAGATTTATTGTCAGCCGACACATGTCAATGAAAAGCCCCAATTCAAGCAAGGGTTTTTGGTAGCCCCTGCATGGACTGAATGTTTGTGCCCCCTCAAAATTCACACGTTGAAGCCCTACCCTTCAGTGTGGTAGTATTTGGAGGTAGGGCCTTTGGGAGGTTATGAAGGTTAGATTAGGCCATGAGGGAAGGGCACTCATGACAGAAGTAATGCCCTTATAAAAAGAGGTAGAGATACAGGGTACCTCTCTCTCCCCTCATGCACAAGGAAAGCCATGTGAGGACATAAGGAGAAGACGGCTGTCTGCAACCCAGGAAGAGGGCCCTCACTAGGCACCAAATCTGTAGGCACCTTGATCTTAGACTGCCCAGCCTCAGGAACTGTGAATGCTGTGTAAGCCACCCAGTGTATGGTGTGTGTGTGTGTGTGTGTGTGTGTGTGTTTAAGGCAGCCTGAGCTTACTAAGTAAGACAGACACCTTTAATATAAGGGAAGATTTGAGCCCGGCCAGTGTAGCTTAGTGGTTAAGCATCAACGTCTGATGGATCAGTTCCCAGTCAGGGCACATGCCAGGGTTGCGGCTCAATCCCCAGTAAGGGGTTTGCAGGAGGCAGGCAATCAATGATTCTTTCTCATCATTGATGTTTCTATTTCTCTCTCCATCTCCCTCTCAATATAAAAATCAATATAAAAATAAATTAATATGAATTGATTTTATATTGATTCAAAAAATGAATCAATATAAAAATAAAATGAATAAAATGAGGGAATATTTGAATCTGCTGCACGCTAAGGTTCATTCATTTGTCTTGGGTCTTGCCATTAGACAAACTTGATTTCCAATCTGTTTCCCCACTTAACAGCGTAACTTGTCTAAGACTTAATTTTCCCATCTGCACAATAGGGGTACCAGAGATGCCTCCTTCATGGGATAAAATTAATAAAACCAAAAAAAGACCACTAAGCGAGGGCTTGGCATACAGTAGTACTCCATAACGCCTCCCCTCCTGCTACGCCCAGTAATGCTATGATCAAGTTCATGAGAAAGTCAATGTGAAAAACATGTAAGCCCAGGCTAGGGTGGGGAGAGACAGAAAACCAGCAAGCAAGTCACTGAAATGGACCGCGTGTCTGAGCTGGAGTTGCTGTAGGAACCCACGTGGCTGCTTGGAAGGCAGCTCCGTACTCGCAGATCACCAGGCACTTAATCGCTTCCCCAAATCCTGATGCCAGAGAGGGTGGGAGAAAAGGGAGGGAACCTCCCGATCAGATATTTTAGACTCCAGCAGAGGAGACAGAACGCTTTATTTATCTGGGCTCCCCAGCTTGCTAATTAACTTAGGACTGGAAACTATTCTCATGTGTCAGCGCCCGCACATCTTCCCGTTATTAGAAAAACATCTGCTCATTATCCCCGTGGTTTCCAAACGTGAGAGAGGGCCAGAGCTGCGTTCCCAGATGCAAATGTGTGACATCAAAGCTGCCTCGGGTGCTGGTGGTCCGGCGTGGGGAGATTAGAACAGGTAGGGGGTTTTCTAAAGAAAGCGGGAAGAAGGCTTTCATCTTCAGAAAAGACTGTGAGCAGAAGATATCTGTATTTACCAGAGGCTGCCATTTAATTGGTGAAGAGGAAGCCCTTGTCTTCAACTCTGCCCCCTTTCCGTGTCTACCCCGGGCTGAGCACACAGTAGATCCTAGATATTTCGAGGATCTACTGTGTGCTCAGCACTGGGTCTGCACAGTTCACCCAGGAGCCGGGGATGCGGGGCTCAGACGGCAGGTGGCTCTGGCATAAGCAGCACATCAGTCTCAGAGGCAGCCTGTGTGTGACCTGGCTCCTGTGTCCAGGTCCAGAGGGACTGGGAGCCTGTGGCCCTGTCGCCCCCCTGGAGGATGGGAGCCCAACCGGGAGAGAGCATGTCTCGCTCCTAACACTGTAGGAAGATCCCCTCCCTTTTCCTCACCCAAGGTGACCAACCATCTATAGGTTTCCCAAGTGTCTGGAGTGTCTCCTGGGATGTGGGGTTCCTGGTGCTGGGATGTGGGGCTCCGATTGCGGGGATGCAGGACAATGCTGGCACACTAGAATGAGGTGATCATCGTGCTCTCATCTTCCCCCCACTTTCCCTTCTCCCCCGCTTGGTTGGGCAATGGGTTCACCCTTCCTTTCTGGGAGACTGATATGTAGCAGCATAAAAATTGTTTTTGGTGGTGGGGAGGGATTCTGTTTCCTTATGTGTAAAATGAAAAGAAAATCCCCCTTCTCAGGGATGTAGGGGGTTATGAGGGCTTTGCAGGGAATACTGCTACCCTGGCTTAGATGAAGGGCATAGAGGAATGAGGACAGGGTTTTCCAAAAGCCAGGACTGACAGCTGGAGACATGGAGGGGGGAAAGGCCTAGGAACACGGGGAGGAAGCAAGGGGAGAGGGATCAAAGCAAGGTCTTCAAATCCAAGATTTCCAACCATTGAAAAGCATCTGTTTAACTCATGGGCTTCTCAGCTCTTCTCCTCCCACTGTGTACCCACCCCTTCCTTCCAAACTTGGCCTCCACCTCTCTCTCTGTTTCCTCCTTCCGAGGTCAGGCATTATCTCTGCTCTTTCCCTCTCCTCGCCCTGAGAGGAGCTCATCACCACCTCTTTGTGTGGACTGGAATCTTCCTCCTGGTCTGCACCTCGTCTCTCCAGTGCAATCCACTCCTCTGACTTGGGCCCAGTCCCTTCCCCCTCCAAGGGGCTCTTGTCTCCTGTCCCTGTCCGACCGGCCTCCACTCAGAAGCCACTGTATGGTCTTCCCAAAGCACAGTGCTGATCCTCAAAAGCCTTCCAAGTTGGGGGGATTACATTCAGACTTGCCCATGCATCACCCCCTTTCTAACCTGACAGCTCTGGGCCCCCTGGCAGCTCTGGGCCTTCCTCCCTCCCTCCTCACCCTCTATTTTAACCACAACAAACCACATGTGATTTCCTGGACACTTTGTGCTGTGTGATGCCTCCATGCCTTCAAATTTCAGCTCAGAAACGGCTACCTCTGGGAAGCATCCCTGACCCCCACCCCTTGTTCTTCCGGGTAGCTTTGTGTTCTGATGTTTTCTCTCTGCCCCCGGCCCTCTCTACCACGGCTGCTACCACAGTACAGGCATTGACTTGTCTGCCTCCCCCAGCAGAATATAAGCCCACCAAAGGCAGGGACCTCACATCACGGTACTTCCCAACCCTCAGGGCAGGTCGGCATGGGGAGCACAATAGGCACTTCTAACATCAGTAAATGGAGAAATGAAAACAGCAAACTCGTGCGCACAACAAGTAGCAAAGCCCAGAGCCAGGGGATGTTCCTGAGCAGGTCTTCCCCACTGAGAGAACAGAAAACACTCTACGCCGAGATAAACCAGCCTTGTGCCATCCCAGCCCTGCACAAACCAGTGGGAGGAAGAAGGGGATAGTGAGCGGCTTGGGCTTTGGACGCAGAGGCCCCAGGGCTGTTGTCTTTGCAGGTGGTCTTTGTGTTACCCTGGGCCACCTGCTTAACCTCCTGAGCCTTGGGTTCCTCCTTTATCCCACAGGGATCAAAATAACATTGCCCGTGGTTTTGTGAGGGGTAAATGCAATTAGGCATGTAACACGGTCAGCACTCGGCAGACACGAGGGCTGACCCGGCCCCCTTTTTTTCAGTGTGACCAAAACAGAGTCTGAGCCTGATAAAATCTGTTCCCAACACACACAGACAGCTCCTGCTGGGGAGGCACAATCCAAGAAACAGGGAAGGAGGCAAAGGCTTGCTTCCGGACTGTAAACCTGAAGGTGCTGGGCATGGTCCAGAGCAACCTGACAAGGGTCAAAGGTCTTCAAGCTCCTTGACTTGGAACACAGGCAGCTCATAGGGCTCCATGTCAACGTCTCCTTCCCCTGCCCCATTGGGTTGGTGCCAGAAGGACAGATTAATAGGGGTGTCGAACTCAATCAGAGAAGGGGCCAAAATCTAAAATCCAGCCTAAATTGCGGGCCGAATGGTTTACTGAACAGTCATAAACTGTCATTGTGATGGAAACGCAGCGGAGTGCAGTGATGACAGCGCGGTGCGGGCCACATTGCAAGGCCTGGCGGGACGGATTTGGCCCGCGGGCCTTGTGTTTGACACATGTGGATTAGAAAGTAAGCCCAGCTGGAATGGCTCAGTGGTTGAGTGTTGACCTATGAATCAGGAGGTCACGGTTTGATTCCCGGTCAGGGCACATGCCCGGGTTGTGGGCTTGATCCTTAGTTGGGGGCCTGCAGGAGGCAGCTGATCAATAATTCTCTCATCATTGATGTTTTTATCTCTCTCTCCCTCTCCCTTCTTCTCTGAAATAAAATATATATATTTAATTAAAAAAAAAAAAAAAGAAAAGCTCTCCCCAGCCTTCTCCACTTTGAAGATCACCATTTTCTGCAAAGAGAAGCAGAAGAAAGTCTGAAAGAGAACATGAAAAATGGAAACAGTTACCTCCAGGGACAAGACTCCAGGTGATCATTTCATCTTCTCCATATTCTCTTCTATTTTCCAAACTTTCCTCCGTGAATTGCTTCTCTAGCCTGCGAACATTGACAATGCCTGTGTTATACTTAATAAAGGACCCATTCCCTGAGCCGCAGCAGAGTTATGCCCCTGTGAGTACAATCACACTGACACACCCAGTCCTGTTCTGGAATCTCTGTGGCCTGGGTTCAAGGATCCTTCTGACCATCAAGCAGAATCACTCCAGCCGTTGAGAGGTGAGAGGAATGAAGAGCTCCCCCAACACAGGATGTAGGCTCACCCGGGACCCACTATTGTCTCTCTCATCAGTGCTTGTGGGTAAGAAGAGCCCAGAACTGGGGACAGATGATGAGGAAGGGAGAGGCTGAGGCTAAGACACTTCATAGGACAGGTTTCTAAGGGAAATTTACCCCTTGTTCAAAGAAAGCAGTGAGAGAAACGTTGCAACTTGCCAAAGCCCCCAAGTTTAGTCTTTTGGGCTCAGTTAAGATGGTGTGGAAGAACTCTCTTAATAGAATCTTTGTTCATGCACTTGTTCATTCATTCATTCATTCATTCATTCACTCACTCACTCATTCATTCATCAGTCACTCACTGAGCCCCTCTAGGTAGCAGGCATTGTATATACGGGGCAGTATGAACAACTAAGACTATCTTCCCATTATTCCCACTACCGCCACTCAAGAGGAAATCTTAAGGAGCAATATTAGTAGTTGGGCATTTGTGTTGATCAGGGATGTGGAAATGAAAAGAGGGACAAGGAAAGATAAGGTATCTGGCAGGAAAGAAGAACTCTGGAGAAGAGAATGAGACAATATCTAAGTAAGATTTTGAAGATAGTAAGTTTCTCTCTTTTTCCCATGAAATCTTCAGTAAAACGCACTCCCTTCACTAAATGCTTTTGAAGCTGGATTGTGCAGAATTTCAAGACAGGAGGCAGCTAAAATCAAAGGGTGACTAAAGAGGCCAAACAAGACCTTGTTGCATACAAATAGAAAGACACTATCCCTGCCCTCAAAGAGTTCAGGCTCCAGTAAGACATGGGTACCTTAGGTGATGTATGCACAGGGAGTCACCAGGGCCTCCAGCAGTGTTTTAGGGGCTTAAAAAACTCAGTAATCAAGACTAATGAAGTGTTTCATAACATCAAAATTAATGCAAAAAGACAGAGAAAGTCAAATTTTCAAATAAAGACAAGATCTGTGGACAGGACTGGGACAGGTGAAGGTGACTAAGGCTGAGTTGTGTAAGACAGGATCAGATTTTGTCTTTATTTCCAAATGTTGATACATATTTAGTTCAAGGTAGACTTTGTTACATTACATTTCATTATTTTATTTTATTTTAAATATATTTTATTGATTTTTAACAAAGAGAAAGGGAGAGAGATAGAGAGCGAGAAATGTCAATGAGAGAGAAACATCTACCAGGTGCCTCTTGCACACCCTCTACCAGGGATGTGCCCACAACCAAGGTACATGCCTTGACCGGAATCGAACCTGGGACCTTTCAGTCCGCAGACCAACGCTCTACCACTGAGCCAAACCGGCTTCGGCTACATTTCATTATTTTAAACGATTGCACTAAAATCTCATTTCTCTGGGTGACTGCATATGTTAGTGCCCCTTTACTTTGAGCCTAAGGCGAGGGCCTCACTGTCCTCACCTTAGCCCAGCTCAAGGAAGCAACTGGGAAGGAGGGAAACAACTTGGCCTGAGAGACCAGAGAATGCTTCTCTGAGAACCCAGCGCTCAAGGTGCATTCTGTAAAATAAATGGAATTTAATGTATGAAAACAAATAAAATAAATAAAGGCACCCTTGCCTGAGGGCACAGCCTGCAGGGACATGGAAGAGCATGGCATGCTGGCGGGAAGGGCCACCAGCAGCACGTAAGGGAAGTGCCCAGTCTCATTTCATCTCTCAGGTTCGACAGCAGGCTGAGCAGGTGAGTCATTCAGCACTGACGGAATAAGCCCGATGAGTAAACATGAGAAAATGCAAAAGTTATAACCTCTACCCTGTAAGAGCTCATGTCAGCCAAGACATCCTATGTAATTTCTGGCTTTTCAAACAAACGTTGTTTTTGTTTTTGACATTTTAAATGTAACCATCGTTACAAATGCATGATTTAGGAGTTGCCCACATGTTCCCTAAAAACAATATTCAATCTGACAGTTATGTGGTTTCACTTCCGTCTCAAAAAGGCCCTTCCCAGGGGAGGGAAAGGTGAAAATAAACGAATGGGACTACATCAAACTAAAAAGCATCAGCACAGCAAAAGAAACTGACAACGAAACAAAAGGCAGCCAACTAGATGGGAGACGATATTTGTAAACAGTAGCTCCAACAAAGGTTTAATTTTCAAAATATATAAAGAACTCAGAGAACTCAACACCAAACAAACAACCCAATCAAAAAGGGGGCAAAAGAGCTGAAAATACACCTCTCTCAAGAAAACATATGAATAGCCGAAACCGATTTGGCTCAGTGGATGCAGCATCGGGCTGCAGACTGAAAGGTCCCAGGTTCAATTTCGGTCAAGGGCATGTACCTTGGTTGCTGGCACATCCCCAGAGTGCGGGGGGAGGGGTGGTGTGCAGGAGGCTGCTGATCAATGATTCTCTCTCATTGATGTTTCTAACTCTCTATCCCTCTCTCTTCCTCTCTGTAAAAAAATCAATAAAATATATTTTTTTAAAAGAAGAAGAAGACTGCCGAAACCAGTTTGGCTCAGTGGTAGAGCGTCGGTCTGCAGACTGAAAGGTCACAGGTTCGATTCCGGTCAGGGGCATGTATGTTGGTTGCGGGCACATCCCCGGTAGGGGGTGTGCAAGAGGCAGCTGTTCGGTGTTTCTCTCTCATCAACGTTTCTAGCTCTCTAGCTCTCTCCCTTTCTCTCTGTAAAAAATCAATAAAATATATTTTTTTTAAAAAGAAGAAGAAGACATATGATTAGCCAATAGATATATGAAAAGATGTTCAACCTCACTAGCAATTAGGGGAATGCAAATCAAAACTACAATAGTACATTTACTACAATGGCAACTATTACCGTATTTTTCGGACCATAAGACGCTCCGGACCATAAGACGCACCAGTTTTTAGAGAAGGGAAATGAAGAAAAAAAGATTCTGAAACAAATAGTGTCCTAAAATATTTTATGTGCATTAAAACCCAACATCACAGTCATAGACACTGTGATCAACCCTGTAAAGTAAACAGCAGCATTTAGAACCATTTTAGAGCCGGGCAAGCACACAGAGACCACACAGAGCCGGGCAAGTAAAAAAAACTTTTTTTTTAAAGTATATGTGTAGGCTATATTTGGACCATAAGACGCAGGGACTTTTTCCCCCCACTTCTGGGGGGGAAAAAGTGCGTCTTATGGTCCGAAAAATACGGTAATAAGATAGGTAATAACAAATGTTGGAGAGGTTGTGGAGAAAAGGGAGCCCTCATTCACTATTGGTGGGAATGTAAATTGGTGCAACCATTATGGAAAGCAATCTGGCGATTCCTCAAAAAGTTAAGAATAGAGCTACCATACAACCAGCGATTCCTCTTCTGGGGTATATAGCCAAAAAACTAGAAAGCATATGTTCGCAAAGATATATGCACCCCTATGTTCATTGCAGCAGTATTCGTAGTGGCCAATACATGGAAACAACCGAAGTGGCCTGCAATAAAGGCCTGGATAAAAAAGATGTGGTACAGCCTGGCCGGTATGGCTCAGTGGTTGAATTTCGATCCATGAAACAGGAGGTCATGGCTCGATTCCCAGTCAGGGTACATGCAGGATTTCGGGCTCGATCCCTGGTAGGGGGTGTACGAGAGAGGAAGCCGGTCAATGATTCTCTGTCATTGAGGTGTCTATCTCTCTCTCACTCTCTCTGAAATCAGTAATTAAAAAAGAAAAGAAAAAAAAGATGTGCTACATATACCCAATGGAATACTACTCAGCCATAAGAAAAGATGAAATAATGCCATTTGCAACAACATGGATGGACCTTGAGAACATTATGCTCAGTGAAATAAGTCAGTCAGAAAAAGCTAAGAACCATATGATTTCACTCATTTGTGGGATATAAACTGAAACTCGTGAACACAAACAGCAGTGTGGTGGTTGCCAGCGGGAAGGGGGTGGGGCAGAAAAAGGTTCTAATATATGGTGGCAGGAGAAGATTTGACTTTGGGTGGTGGCCACCCGGTGCAACATACAGATCTTGTAACATGGAAACTCGTGCCTGAAACCTAACCTATATGATCATATTTACCAAAGTAACCCCAATCCATTTAATTTTTTTTAAAAAGGGGGCCTTCCCATTTGCTCCTCTAACCGGGACAGCATGTTGCAGTTAGCTTTCCAAGTCTCTCATTTTCCAAAAGGAATCGGAAACTCAGAGCATTTAAGCAACTTCTTCCAAGTTTTCTGACCAGAAGGGCAAAAGTGGGACTAGCATCCAGGTCCCCTAAACCCCTGTCCCTACACTGCTTGTGTAGGATGAATGAGCCAGCAATCTGAGAGCAATTTCTCTCCAGTTCCATCTGAACTTTGCTAGGAAAGCAACTCCTGGCTTCGGAGCTCTCTGCTGGGGGCTGTAAAAGAATGGCCAGGCCCACAGCTTCTTCAGTGCAGGAGACAGAAAGAAAACAAAGCAAACCACCTTCCCCACTCCCCCACCCCCACCCCTACCTCCAACTCCAGATTTAACCCTCCCCCCACCCCCCAGCAACCATTAACTCCACATCAGGCCCCTGTCACTCAAAGCCTCGCAACAGGGATTTCACCTGCACACCAAGGTCCCTGCCAGATCCAAAGGCTGTCTCTTCCCAGCCTGAAGGTAAGAAACAAACAAGCTGTCAAATCTCAGTCAGGCAGGGCCTGGGGAACAGCAGCATTTCCGGCTGCAGGGGTGCCATCCCAGCAGCAGCCTCGGGGGAGGGCCTGGGGGAAACGCTGCCTCCCAGCCTGGACATAGGAGGCATAACCTCAGAAGGTTTGAGGGTCAGCCGGGACTATCTGGATGCAATCACCAGACCCTGCACAGCATCACAGCTCCTCTCAGCCGGGCCTGGCTGCAGGCGGTGGGCCTGCTAGAAATGTCATCATGCTGAGCCCTCACAGGAGGCCCCGCGCCTCACGGGGGAGGCGGGCCACTGTGTGAGGAAGGGCAGAGGACTAGCAGACCTGGAGCAGAAGGCCACGGGGGTTTCAGAGTGATGGATCTAGGGGCTGTCCAGAATGCAGTGAAGGGTAGAAACCAAGTCAGGCCAGAGCCCAATCCTCTCTTTGATACCACCCTAACCACTCCCCACAAACCCTCAGACTTGCCTGCACTTATTTACTGATTTGTATTGTCATTGCCATTATCATCATCATCATCATCATCATCATCATCACAGGTCCCATTTACTAAGTGGAGTGGGTAGGACTGTGACCCCCCCCAAAGCTATAGCCACATCCTAATCCCAGGAACCTGTGAGTGTGGCCTTATTTGGTAGAACACTGGGTCTTTGCAGGTATCATTAGGATCTTGAGAAGATGCACATAGCCTGGGTTACGCAGGTGGATCCTAAAACGGAATCCCACATATCCTTACAACTGAGAGGCAGGGGGAGAGTAAAATGGGACACACAGAGGATAAGGCAGAGGAGGAGAGGAAGCAATGGGACCACAAGGCAGAGCCTGGATGACGCTGCCCAGCCAGGAATGCAACCAGCAGCCAGAGCTACAAGAAGCAAAGGAAGATCCTCCCCCCAGAGCCTTCTGAGGCAGCCCAGCTCTGCCAAGGCTTTGATTTTGGACATCTGGCCTCCAGAGCTGGGAGAGAATAAATATCTGTTGTTTTGAGGCACCCAGTTGTTATGACAGCTCCGGGAGAGGAATCCATTGGGCGCCACTCTTCCACCATCATCCCAGGTGGCACCATACTGTGCACACACCGAGCCTCCACCACCGTGCTCCGGGCACCGGGCAGTGTGTTAGGCACTTTGCAAGGTGGCCAACAGCTCCAGGAGTTATTTCCATTCAACAGATGAGCAAACTGAGGCGTCATAATATGAAGGAACTTGCCAGGGTCGTTGAGGACTCTGCTGAAACCCCATCCCATCTGGACTGCTCTTTCCAGCAAGGAGACCAGAAACGCTTTGACAGAGTCTTACTTCGCTGCAACCACCTCAAGAATTGGCACAGGGGAGTCCAACTCATTTTTTTGATCCCAAACGATGATATTTTTACCAGAGTTATCTCTGATGCTCGCTCTTTCCAAAAGTCAGGGGATGACTCAGTGCGGGGCCGCGGGACGGCGTTTCGAATGACCTGAGCGGCATTCTGATGCGTTTGCCAGCACCTAAATAGCTCCGAGGGGCCCACGGGAATTTCCTGTTCTCCTTTCTAAGGATGGACGTGGAGTCCAACACCCCACCAAGAGACGCCTCCGCAATGACTACTGGAACTTTTGTCCTCCTTTGGGAGAGATGAAGATAAACTGCACACACAGGAGAGAACATCATAACCTTCCAGAAGCCTCCCTGGCCCAGAGAGCAGAACACCAGAGAAGATCCCCGAGCCTTCTGCAGCCACGGGGAGCAGCAGAAGGGAAGTGCTCCGCTCAGCAATGCAATCAACCACCGTAGGGCTCAGCCGACCCAGCCAGGAGGGGCGGGGCTGCAGGACTCAATTTCACAGCATTACCTTTCTCTCGTTTAATTAGACACACCGCATGCATGGGAGGACTGGCTGGCCTGGCCCACAGTTTCGCTTGCACAGCGACATACCTCACGCAGGAGGTGGCTGCCTTTAGAAATGGGTCTGGACAAGTCCATCCTGAACCCCACCGATGCGGGGCCGCGCAGCTCCTGGGCCCCGGCCAGTCCACGCAGAAAGAGCAGTGGCCTGATGCTCTCAGGACTGCTGCCTGGGTAACCAGAAATACTAATTACCCCAGGGAGGCTGTGCACTCAACAGAAACTGCTGAGAGAGTAGCTTTGCCTTGCTGTAACCCAGCTAACTACCTCACTCCCTCAGGTAGAGCAAATATTACGCCAGCTTTGCAGTATACTTGTTCAATCTTCATTGAGAAGAAAAGGGTGGGGCCCCGAGAGGTCATTACCACCTCCCACCTCAGAGGGGTCCCCCTCAGGATCCAGGAGTGAGATGACAGCTGTCAACCCATGGGTATCCCAGCACTCAGCACCTGTGGCCTGCTCAGCGCCCGCCCTGGTCACCTGGTCAGGAAAAGTGGGCCAGAGGCTCAGCACTAATTCCTTGGGTTTAGCTACAAGGTTGAGGGGGGTGAAGGTGGGTGTAGGATATTGAGGAGGATAAGGGGCATAAAGAAGCATGGGCTGGCTCTAACCGATTTGGCTCAGTGGATAGAGCATCGGCCTATGGACTGAAAGGTCCCAAGTTCAATTCTGGTCAAAGGCATGTACCTTGGTTGCAGGTACATCCCCAGTAGAGCTGTGCAGGAGGCATCTGATCGATGTTTCTCTCTAATCGATGTTTCTAGCTCTCTATCCATCTCCCTTCCTATCTGTAAAATAAAATAGAAGAAGCATGGGCTTGCCTAAGGTTCAGGCATGTTCTGTGGAGATCAATTAAGTCAACGCCAGCCAATCCCATGAGAAGGGGCCAGCCTTGCCAATCGCTTTACTGCCTCCCCAAGGACTTGTTGAGTCTCACCAGGGCCTTTGCTTACATGGGTCCACAGTTCCTATTTGCAACTCCCAAATCCAAAGAAATTTCACAACTGAGTTTGTTTTGTAAGGCATTTGACAGCAAAACTTTGCTGATCTGAACTGTCTTGAGGCCATTTGGAATCTTTCTTCATCCTATTCTTGTGATATTCCTGTATTTTTCTGCTGAAACATCAATTCATTTGATTTTGAGGTGCTACTCCAAACCCTAATGGAAATGGTATACAACAGATTATATGCATTATGTGACCTTTCTAAAGATCCATAACAAAGCTGAGTTCTGAAGCACATCTGAATGAGGAATTGGGATCCCCATGAGTAATCGGACATGCAGGTACAGGCTGAATGAGCTGCTGTGCTTCTCTCACCCCTGGGAACCATTTACTGATGAGTCTGACCTTGGTGTGACCTCCTGTACTCGGAAGGCTTTCTTGAAACTGGGTGACTTAGTGTGACTTGCTGATGGACTTCCTATGCATTGTCAGTGGGCATGTATAACTTTTGTCTATTTTTATGTCTCAAATGAATTCCCAAATGATCTCTGGGATCTAAAAGCCTGTGTGAGTTCCTTTAGCCTCATGCACCATGTCCACAACCCTGGTATGGCAGGTGTGCATGGACTCTTGAGTGTACAGGCCCTCACAGCCCAGATTCAAGAGCACTGCAACCACTAGGAAAGTCTGGAAACAGTAAGAAAATTCAACAATGTGACAGATTACAGAATTAATACATGAACATTGTTAAAGTTTCAATAAATATCAAAATAACTGTTTGAAAAATACAATGGAAACCAATATCCCTATTTTCAATAGAAACTAAAAATGATTTTTTTAAACTTTGATATAATGATATTTAGTAAGAAACATGACTGACCTAATAGTGGATAACTTTAAAATTATCAATAAAGAAATATTGTTATTTTTTTGGTATAATAATGGCATTATGTCTTGAGGCCATTTGGACTCTTTCTATTAAACAGAGTATGTTAACTTTTGTGGATGTTCAAAATTCTACCTTTTAAATGTTTTTTTTTTAAATTATAGAAGGATAGGAGAATATTTTAGGTTAAGGGAAAGGTTTCACTTACTTTTAGACAAAGAGGTTCAATGAATGTCCCCCCCTCCAAATTAATCTATAAGTTCAACGTGAACCCAATTAAAATACCAACAAGGAACACTTTTAGAAAGTTCCTCTGGAAAAATAAACATAAATAGCTAGGAAATTTATGAAAGAGAAGGAGGTGATGGGAGTTAGGACAGAGAAAGCCTGATCTTACAATTTAATTATTATAAAGCTACAATAATTAAAACGATTTAGTAATGGAGAACAACAGATAGGGCAATGGTACAAAATAAAATTCCAAAAACAGGCTCGAGTGCCTACTATGTGCCAAGCACTGGTCAGGATGTTGGAAATCAGCACCTAAAAGAACAAAAACTCTAAACTTCAAACAAGTAAATGAATAAGAAAAGTAATGTGGTGAGAAGTGATGCAGAGAAAATCAATCAGGACGATGAGGAAGAGTGATGAGGGTGAGGTTGGAGTTGAGGCCCGAGGAACTGGCCAGGACAAAGACCTAGAGGGTGCCCATTCCAGGCAAGCAGAAAAGAAACAGCAAAGCCCCTGAGGCTGAAATGAGCCTCAAGTGATCAAGAGACAGAAAGAAGATCGTGGGTGACAGGGAAGAAGGCCAGGGAGACAAGCAGGGCCAGAGGAATCAGGATTTTCACATAATTGAGATGAAAAGCCATGAGAGGGTTTAGTCTGGAGTGCTGATCTGAGGAGCATTTGTAACAATTTATCCTGCCTACCATGTAGGGAGAGGGCTCTACAAATACAAGAACAGAAATGCAGCTCTGGGTTTCCCCAGCAGTGGTGTACCCAAGAGATAATGTTGGCACAAACCAGATGGAAATGGTAGAAATGTTCACCAGTGGTCTGATATGGGATACGGTGTTGACACAATGCCATTTAGCCTATGGGTTAGGCAGGAAGAAGGAAATCAGACGGGAACCCAGGATTACGCCCAGTGTTTTGGACTGAGTCACTGGGTAGAGGATGTGCCATTTACGGAGAAAGAGCAAATGAGCAGGAGCAGGCTTGGCAGTGACAGCAGGAAATCAAGGATTCCATTAGCCTGTCTACTTTTCACTGGAGATTCCTGTCAGATGTCCGGAAGAGCTGGTGGTAGGCAGGTGGCTGCCACATGAGGACGGAGCTGAACTCCAAAATCAAACTCAGAGCAGAGTAATTTCCAAAGTGGTAAAACAATGTTTTAAATATTAGTGCATGTACATACAATATGGCCCTTTTGACGGGGGGGAGGGGGGATTTGTGCAACCTTTCTTAGGGAAAATATGGCAGTGTTTATCAAATTCACAATGCATGTGTCCTTTGTTCTGGTAATCCTAATATCTGTATTAAGTTACCCAACAGATACACATGGGAGAAATGGTATGTACAAGGATGTGCACTGCATACTCACGGCAGTAAAGAATCAAAAACAAACAACAGTATATCTCAACGGAGGGCTGGTTAAATAGATGATCAAAATCCATACTTTGCAGATGATACAAAAGGCAAAGGTAACCTTTATAAGCTGATAGCAAACTATCTCCAAGATACACGCACAAAAAAAGCATCAGAGTACAGAACTTCTTGTGTTTTATTATCCGTCTGAGTAAATATGTGTATATCAATATCTAACATCTCTCAGGTCTGTAGACAAGTCACTTCAAATCAGCAGGAAAATCTTATAACCTTGTGTCTAATTCTTTTCCCCCCATGACATTCTGATCGGAGATGTTGTACCTCCACTCTGCTGGAAGCAGCCTATACCCAAAGCAAAGCTGTAAAAGTTGCAGGAGCTACAGAGCTGCCAAGGAGGGTGTTTAAGGAGCAAACTTGAGGGCCGATGCAAATTGCTCACAAACACCAGATGGTAGGGGTCAGGCAGGAGATCACCTCAAAGAGATAAAGTCCGGCACTGGTCATATCTGAAAAAAGAGGAAGGACTTGCATCTGATCCGCAGGGAGAGTCTATGGGACTCCTGCAGTCTCAATGCACACTCACACAGGAGCAGAAGGGGTCTTTCTATTCGGCTCACAGATAGAGAGCCAGGGGAAAGGCAGGAGAAGAGTAAAGGATTCAAGGAATAAGGCAGCTTGTGGTGAAAATGGAATGTCTTGGCCTGTGTGCAATTTGTCTGTGGGGCTTCTGAGGCTTAGCTGCTCTGAAACTCCCAAATGTCCAAGCCATGTACATGTGTTTTATACACACACACACACACACACACACACACACTGCCTAAGGACTGACAATGTGCTAGTCCTAGTCATCCATGCAGGAGGGAAAATAAACCCAGAACTCAATTAAATGGTTATTAAGAATTTTAAATGGACAAGGAAAGTACCCAATGAGCCCTTATTTTTACATTTCTCAACCTTTAAAATTACACACGTTATTTAAATACACATTAAGAGTATCAGTTAGCACCAAGTGTTCTTTGTTGTAATAAAGCCTTGCTTTTAATAGGAATTCCACCTCTCCCAATGAAATGCCTTTATGGGAAGCCAGGCTGTGGGTCACTCAGGCACCGAGACCCTCCAGAGGGGCAGTCTGTCCTGACTGTGGACATAACACTGTGGCGGGAATACACTTATTATTAGCATTGGCCTTGCAGATTCTCACTTAAAGAAGTGCCCACAGACACGGGAGCATCTTATTTGAAGGTGGACCCCTCTCACGGCCATGGCTAACCTCCCTGCCTCTGACTCAGCCTGAGTGGCTCTCTCCTCTTCCTCAGACCCGCAGGAAGTGCCGACATGCCCAACAGCAGCATCAGCCCCTCGTTTCTACCCCTCTCTCTCACCTCCTCAGCCTTCACCAACCCCAATTCCTTTAAACTTTCCTCTGAGGCCTAATTTTCCAATCGTATAATTATCTCCGTGGGACTCCGTGCGAGAAGAAAGAATGTGGTGTTCCAGAAAAAATTACACCCTTCCTTTGGTCCTCTACTCTGTATTTTCTGCCCTGGTCAAGGGATCTAAACGATGCTACTACAATACATTTACTTGGAGTAAGCACCCCTCCTGCAGACTTTGAAATTTACTGTTGCCTTCTAGGGAGAAACTGGGGCTCAGGGGAGCTGGGTTTTTCAAATGGAGGTTCCATGTGTACCCAGAGCTTCAGACGCCCCGAGAGCACCAGAGGAGTCACAGCAGGGCATGGGCTGCGATGTGAGTGCTTACCAGGTGGCAGGAGATAAGGTGCCCCAGGCCGAGGCTGCAGGAGACAGGGTTGACCAAAAGCCAAATAACTCAAGCTTATCCATATGGTCCCAGGGCCAGGTCAAGGGAGTCAAGGTTTAATGAAGTCCAAATGATCAAGAAAGAAAACATCTACTCCTGGATTCAAAAGGTTGCTACAATCAGCTTATAGATATCTTTTTTTAAATGTCTAATTACCCATATTTTCGGGTACAGGTTGTATTATAAGGACTCATTTTGGAAAGAGTTTTCCAGTTTTGAAATTTTTTCACATAGCATTTTGTGATCCAATAAGGTAGGAAAAGAAAGTAATGATAGCGAGACAGACAGACACATATATATTATTTTATACATGTTTTATAAGTATATATAGAGAGTAGAGAGAATCTATATACTACACGAGAAATATGAAGCTCAAAGAGCATTGGTTTCTTTTTTAGAATTTTTTCTTATTGAATTTATTGGGGTGACATTGGTTAATAAAATAATATAGGTCTCAGATGTATAATTCATCCATATATCGTACTGTGTGCTCACCACCCCAAGTCAAGCCTCCTTCCATCACCTTCTATCCCTCCTTTACCCTCTTCTACCTCCTCCAAACCACTTTCCCTCTGGTAAACACCATACTCCTGTCTGTGGCTATGAGTTTTTGTGTTCGTTTTTTTCTTAATCCCCTCACCTTTTTCACCCAGCCCTGGAGTTTTGGTTTCTAGAGGGTGTAACACAAATAGAGTCATACCTCGTTTTATTGCACCTCACCTTACTGGATTTCACAGATGTTGCGTTTTTACAAATGAAAGCAAGACCCACCACCAGCAAATTGTGACTCGCTATGTTGCAGTGGTCTGGAACTGAACCCGCAATATCTCTGAGGTATGCCTGCAAATAGAGGTCCCTAGATTCACACCCAAGCTGGACAAGTCCTGTGAAATTTCTGTGACAGCTATGATATCAAGTGAGTCAATACCATCTGCTGTCCACAACCCAAGATGACAGATGACAGTCAAGTCTTAGTTGTTATTAGAGAGGGAAAGTGTACTCCTGTAGGAGAACCCCATAATCAACACGATCTTGCTTTTTTAATGCCCCGAGCTAAGATATTCTGATATTAAACAGCAATGTTACTAAGTGCACTGTGGTATCCTGGATCGGATTCTGGCACAGACAAAGGCCATTAGTGAAATCGGAATAAAGCATGTGGTTTAGTTCATAGAAATGTGCACCATGGTTACGCGAGATGTTAACAATAGGGGAAACAGGGTGAAGGGTATCAGGAACTCTTACAATCTTAGCAGCTTTTCTGTTTGTCTAAAATTATTCCAGAATTAAAAGCTCATTAAATAGATAAGTATCGATAAACCAACAGTCTGAAACCTTTCACGTTTATCACATGAAAGGAAGAAAACAAGTAATTTTCCACCCAAGTGGTAGCTCCATATTCAGAAGCACTTAGTGACAGCCTAGCAATGCTATCAATTCATTTATGGATAAAGCAAAATCATTTTCATGGATGGTGGTGGTGATTTTGCAGGTTTGACCTTGAGAGGGAAATCCTAGGAAAGAGTTCAGAGTTGGCCAGCTCCCCAAACAGACATCAACTATTGTCTCAGAAGCCAAGATGGAGCTGGAGAAGCACAGGCTGGACCGGTTGCCACTATGATCTCTCCAAACTGCAGGAGACAAACTGCCAGCCCGGGCACAGGCTCCCTGCACCCACAACAGGAGGTATTTACAAAGCCTGGCGCCTGGTCAGGGATTTCAAGGACAAGCCAGCAGCATGTGTTTCCAGAGAGCAGCAGAGTCATTAAGCTCGCACATCCAGATGAGACGCCTGGCAGGCCCCGGCTGCAGGGCCATGGGCTCGCTCCCATCTGCCTGTGTGTGTGCACCACCGGGGTCTGGCGGCAAGAAACGGACGGCATGCCGGTCAGTTCCAGGCGGCACAGGAAGACTTACCTTCCCGAGGCTGACATGTATGAGAACGATTTTTAAAAATAGGTTTTCTAAGAGCAAATTCCTCCCAATCCTCAGAGGGCTGAATCCACAGCCAGCTCACTCTACCTTCTGTTAGCAGTTGGCCTGGAAGGTTTGATTTGGACATTGCACTATTCTGATTGCCTCTCTGATGATATGAATGGGTGAAATCCTTTCTCTCAAACTGTCTGCAAAGCAAAGATTTGCAACAAATAATAATAATATATAATATATAATGATAAAGCAGATTCCCAACACCTGCCCTATTCCTACGATCTGACAGGAAGCTCGGCTATGAAAGGAAGTTGGAGTCACCAACAGACTTGTGCCCTAGAACCCACGCAAAGTCTGTTGACAGGCGGCCAGTGGGAGGTCTTTTCCTCTCCAGGCTCACCCTCCATTCAGCTTTTCCAAGACATCTGCTCCAACGATGAGTGAATGAATGAATGAACGAATGGGAACTTGACAAATCTCCATCAACTCATGAATTCAAAGCACATCATAAACATAAAATACATGAAATAATTGTCAGTTATCTAAGAAAGATGCTATGGAACAGTGGTCGCCAACCTTTCGGACCTCACGGACCTCCAGTGGTCCGCGGACCACCATACATGCCAGTGTGGAAGATATGTTTAAAATCTTTAGAGCTGAACATTTAAGGGTATGATGATAATTGAGGATTTGATAACATTTTACACATTTTGGGTGTTTATCTAAGTTTACGTATTCCACAGAGCCCTTGAAGGTGAGTTTAACAATCCTTGGTTGATGCCTTGGAACTATGAGACCTAAGACACTTAATAAAAAGAGGAAACTTCAAAATATTCATATTTATTTATGAGAGGAAATAGTTTAAAAATAAATATGTAGAGCCCTGGCTGGTTTGGCTCAGTGGATAGAGTGTCAGCCTGTGGACTGAAGGGTCCCGAGTTCCATTCTGATCAAGGGCACAGGTTGCAGGCTTAATCCGCAGTGGGGACATGCAGGAGGCAACTGATAAATGATTCTCTTTCATCATTGATGTTTCTATCTCTCTCTCCCTCTCCCTTCCTTTCTGAAATCAATAAAAATATATTTTAAAAATTAAAATTAAAATTAAATAAATATGGGAGGGGGGCAAAGGTATATGTAAAAAGATAATTTAATAAAAAAAATCTTGACTTTCAGAAGCTAAAAATTAAAAAAATAATTAAATTAAATTAAATAAATATATTGATATAAGTACTTGACTCTCCAAATGTACAGCCCATTAGCTGGAGGTCAAAAATACCTGTTCCTCACCTGTAAAAAGGGATGCTAGACACAGCAAATTAAATGAACTAATGCTGTATTCATAAACCCATGGGGACAATACCTTGCACATAGTTAGCACTGCCTAAGTGCTTGTTACCAAAAAATACAATTCAATACATTCCCTCACAATTCAAGGACATGTGTCATAACAGCTCACAACACCCCAAGATACCTGTGATGAATCTCAAGTGTCCTCAGACACAGCATCTCTTGAAAGAGCAGCTGCTTCATCCACTTTTTAATATCCTCAGTTTTCAAGAGGAAAACTTTTGAAAGCATAAGCTACTGGAAATGTCTTTAAGCATAAGCTGCTTTGCAAAAGTGAAAAAAGAAATATTTTGCTTTCCAGAAGAAACCTTGGAATCTGTGCCAAACCAGCAAAGATCTTTCAGTCAAGTGCACTGAAAATCAGCAGCACCTGTGAAGTCATGTTCATGGGAAGATAAGGCCGAGTCCTTCTCCTGATCAGTTCAGTGAACAGTGGCTTTGTAATTGGAGACCACCATCTTGCCCACCACCTTGTCCACCTCTCTTCCCCTCAAACATTCTGGCAGGGCAACATTTTGTTTTTGTTTTTTTTTTAACATCACCAATGAGGAGGAGAAGGAAAAGAGGAGGAGGAGGAGAAAAAGGGTTGCCTAATGAGGCAGGATCCTAGTTAATTTTCCCTTTGACATAACTTAAAGCAAAATTAAGAAACACAATTTAAAACACCCGGACTACAGGGAGTGCTGTGACTCAGGACTGAAGCCCAGCCAAGGAGTGCCCTCAGCTCCCAGGGAATTCCCTCTGCAGCTGCTTCCAAAGTGGAACAGAGGCCCGGCTCCTGGATCCCAACTCAGAGGTGTTGCCTTAGATTCTGGCCGAGACCCTGGCTGAGACCGCATGGCAGCCCAGCTCCACTTCCTGCCTCGCATGGGGCCTGATCATGAGATATGCCCTGGAGTTTCCCAGGGAATCTGACTTGCAGCACGCAGTATAACTGGCATACAATGAACTGCACAAATGTAAAGCATTCAATTTGAAAATTTTTAACATTATGTATAAATTCATGAAGCCATCATCACAACAAAGATGATTCTCACAGGGATGGTGAGTCTCACAGGGGTGAGGTCTCACAGGGGTGAGGTCTCACAGGGGTGAGGTATCATAGGGATGGGGGTCTCACAGGGGTGGGGTCTCATAGGTATGGGGGTCTCACAAGGGTGGGGTCTCATAGGGATGGGGGTCTCATAGGGGTGGGGTTTCACAGGGGTGGGGTCTTACAGGGGTGAGGTCTCATAGGGTGGGGTCTCATAGGAGTGGGTCTCACAGGGATGGGGGTCTCACAGGGGTGGGGTCTCACAGGGGTGAGGTCTCAGGGGGTGGGGTCTCATAAGGGTGGGGTCTCACGGCGGTGGGGTCTCACAGGGATGGGGGCTCACGGAGATGGGGGGCTCACAGGAATGGGGGGCTCACAGGGATGGTGATGCAACACAGAACAGTGATTTGGTTCTTTCTTGGGCTTTAGACTTTCACAGTCCCAAGTATGAACCCTCCATGTCTTTTGGCTCTGACTGAAGACAGTGTTACTGAACCTCTCTCTTCCCTCATCTGTCCTACTAAGGCAACAATAGCATCAACCTCAAAGGGCTGTTGCACTGATTAAATGAAATCATGGAAATTAAACTCTCAGTACTGTGCCCTCAACAAATTACAGTCGTTAATATTTTATGATTATGACTCCCACATGTTTCATCAGCCCCAGAACCCTTCCCACTCCAACTTCTGCCTTTCTCTAAAAGGTCCCACCATCACTCTCAGAGCCACCCCTATTCAGAGGCATCCAGTCAGCAGCTAAGTTTGTCTGAACCTCCTTCTGCTCCTTCCCCGCACCATGGCCACCACCCTAATCCAGGCTCTCATTTCTCAGTTTCACTTTTATAATTGTCCAAGTCAATGCTTTCTAGACATCTGGATCTCATAGACCAATAAAAATCTTACAAGTTATTTTTGGAACTAAAGTATTTCTATCGTGTGTGTGTGTGTGTGTGTGTGTGTGTGTGTGTGTGTGTTTGCCAATAAAGATACTAAATAAGTATCATTGAGAAACACCAGAGTTTAATGACAACACAGTTTAACCTCTTCTTTAGTAGGAAGATCATAAGAGCAGTATAAATCTGTTTTAAAATGAATACATCTAGCTTTAAGAAAAGCTAGCTGCCATTCATCTCATTTTCCTTATTTATTACCCAACTGAGAGAAACTCCTGAACTGACCAGCACCTGTTGTTTCAGACTGCATTTGGAATCTGTTAGTCTAAGTCAGTGGTGGGTAACCTTTATTCTGCCAAGGGCCATTGGGATATTTATAACATCATTTGTGGGCCATACAAAATTATCAACTTAAAAGTTAGCCTGTGCCCTAAAACCGGTTAGGCTCAGTGGATAGAGCATCACCCTGTGGACCAAAGGGTCCCAAGTTGGATTCTGGTCAAGGGCATGTATCTCGGTTGCAGGCTTCTGGCCCTGATCAGGGTTCATGCAGGAGGCAACCAATCGATGTCTCTCTCTCACATTGGTGTTTCTCTTTGTCTCTTCCTCTTTCTTCCACTTTCTCTATAAATTAATGGAAAAATATCCTTGGGTGAGTATTAAAAAAACACACCATATTAGCCTGCTATATTTAGCCAAACATTTAATTAAGTCACCCCTAGTACCCTGACAGGGTGAAACCAAATGACTTCTCAGGCCTTATACGGCCCGAGGGCCAGATGTTCCCCATCCCTGGTCTAAGTCATCTTCTCCCAAAAACTAGATCACCAACTTAAACCATACACAAAAATAAACTCAAAAATGGACCAAGGACTTAAACATAAGAAGGGAAACCATAAAAATACTAGAGGAATCTATAGGCAGAAAAATCTATGACATATGCCGAAAGAACTTCTTCACTGATACTGCTCCTAGGGCAATGGAAGCTAAAGAGAAAATAAACAAATGGGACTACATCAAAATAAAAAGCTTTTGTACAGCAAAGGAAACCATCAATAAAACAACAAGAAAGCCCACAGCATGGGAGAACATATTTGCCAATGATATCAATGATAAGGGTTTAAATCTCTAAATTTACAGGGAACTCATACAGCTCAACAAAAAGAAGATAAACAACCAAATCAAAAAATGGGCGACTTATCTAAATAGACACTTTTCGAAAGAAGACAGAAGGAAGGCCAAGAGACATATAAGTCATATTCTCCAATGTCTTAGCCCAGGCTGCTAGAACAAAAATACCGTAGACTAGGTGGCTTAAAGCACAAGGTATTTATTATATTTGTCACAGTTCTAAAAGCTGGGAAATCCCAGCTCAAAGTGCCTGCAGATTTAGCTCATGGTGATGGCTCTCTTCATGGTAAGGTCCTCACATAGTGGAGAGAAGGAGAGAGAGACAGGGGGTCACTGACTCTCAGGTCTCTTCTTGTATGATCACATTAAGGATTAGGGTTTCAGCCGGGACTGGTTTGGCTCAATGGATAGAGTGTCAGCTTGGGGACTGAAGGGTCCTGGGTTCGATTCCGGTCAAGGGCATGTACCTTGGTTGCCGGCATATCCCCAGTAGGGGGTGTGCAAGAGGCAGCTGATCGATGACTCTCTCTCATCGATGTTTCTAACTCTCTATCTCTCTCCCTTCCTCTCTGTACAAAAATCAATAAAAAATATATATATTTTTTAAAAAGGATTAGGGTTTCGGCATATGATTGGGGGTGGGGCACAAGCATTCAGTCCACAGCGCTGACTAATCACCTCCCTCTCCCTCCCACACAAATCTTTATACACACAGTATATATCTTTATACTCACCTTATATACACAGCCTTCCTGCTGGACATCCAAGGACCACATCCTGTTGTCCTGGGTGGGGCTCGTCTAACACAACATTCCCAATCACAGCCAGAGGGAGACATTCACGTCGCAGTTTGCATTTTAGAGCTCAAAGTGCATTCTTCCCTAGAAGCAGGGATGCATGCAGTGGGGACATCCCACCGTCACCCCAATGGTCTGTACTGAGGGGAGCACAGTCCTGTCCTCACAGAGAGTGGCTGTGGAGAAGAGCTGGCGTTCCCATCTGAGACGCCCCAGCAAGGACCCTGGCCACCCCCATTCAGAGACCAGGGTGGCCGTTCCCTGCTGCCCTCCTTTCCCGACACTGGGACGCCTCCTTTGGGCGACTGTCCCAGTACAGCATCCCCTCTTCCTTCCCCACACTGTCTCAGAACTCCTCACTAAGGCATGGAGAAAAGGTTGCCTCAGAATTTTTACCGCTGGTACAATAGGAAACAGACAATGGCTAAAAATAACAATGGGCAAGGTGACAGCATTTCTAGAAGTCTACAGAGTTCGTTACCGGAATAATTCCTGGATTCCACGGTATGCCAAGGCGCCACCCCCCAACCCCCCACATCTGCCTTAGGCTTTCCTGCTCCACAATTGCAGCTGCTTCTTGGGCTCTGAGAACCATCCCTTGAACCGTAGCCGCCCTCCTATAAAGCTCCTACAAGTTCAGGTTGGCACACCTGGGCTTCTAACCTTTCCTAAAGCAGGTTCCCTCCTCCTCTCTCCCTTTAAAACTCAAAATGAAAAAGCACAAAAGGCCGGGACTGGTTTGGCTCGATGGATGGAGCGTTGGCTTGGGGACTGGAGGGTCCCGGGTTCGATTCCGGTCAAGGGCATGTACCTTGGCTGCGGGCATATCCCCGGTGGGGGGTGTGCAGGAGGCAGCTGATCGATGACTCTCTCTCATCGATGTTTCTAGCTCTCTGTCTCTCTCCCTTCCTCTCTGTACAAAATCAATAAAATATATTTTATATATATATATATATATATTTATATTTATATATTTATATTATATATTTTTTTCAATAAAATACATTTAAAATATATATATATTTATATTTTATATATATATTTTATTGATTTTATACAGAGAGGAAGGGAGAGAGACAGAGAGCTAGAAACATCGATGAGAGAGAGTCATCGATCAGCTGCCTCCTGCACACCCCCCACCGGGGATATGCCCGCAGCCAAGGTACATGCCCTTGACCGGAATCGAACCCGGGACCCTCCAGTCCCCAAGCCGACGCTCCATCCATCGAGCCAAACCAGTCTCGGCTCAATAAAATATATTTTAAAAAAAAGAAAGAAAAGAAAAAGCACAAAAGACTCAAAAATGCAAAGTGGGCTCTTTGGTGGACTGAGAAGGCCCTAGTGAGATCCGTGTGTGTGTGTGTGTGTGTGTGTGTGTGTGTGTGTGTGGAAGGCACACTCAGATCTGCTGTCACACATAGAGGAGGGCCAACTCCTCCCTGGACAAGCAGGACAGAGGTCCCAGTGCTGCTGGAGGGACTGCCGGGGGAGGCAGAGTAGCCCCTACAGCCTTCATTGACCTGGGGCAATAAGAGGGAACTAGAGGAACCATCCAAGGTTATCAGCAATTGCAGGGACATCTTAGCACCTTTGGGTCCAGCCAAAGCTCTCCCTCACTGGGGTGAGGACCACTGCTACTCAAAGCGTGGTCACCCAGCAGGCAGTATTAGCATCACCCAGGAGCCCAACACAAACACCGACTCTCAGGCCCCAATGCAGACCCACATGGAGAAGCTAGAATCTTCCTTTTAGCACGTTCCCCGTGATTCGTTTGTCCATTAACATCCAAGAAACTGTTCTAAATCACTGCATCATTTGACCTCAAGCTGGAGTGATTTGCCTTCCAGGGGCCATATGGCAATGTCTGAAGACACTTTGGGTTGTCACTACTGGGAATTGCTACTGGCATTGAGTGGGTAGAGATCAGGGATGCAGCTAAACCTCCTGCCATGCCACAGGGGGGTACCCACAACAAGGAACTATCTGGCCCCAAATGTCAATGGTGCCGACTGAGAAACTCAGATCTAGCTGCAAACAGCCAGGTGTGAGTTGGGCGAAATGTCCTAGAACCTTGCTCCTCCATGTGTGGGCTGCAGGCCAGCAGCAGCAGAGGGGGTCTCTGATTCAGAACCTCAGGACGTGGGGCCAGGAATAACATTTCTTCTCCTTGAATTTTGGTCAAAATTCTAAAGAGTCTCCTAACTACAGTAACAATGAAACTTGTTACCATCATGCAGGAAAAGAGGAGAGCTCAGAGGCCAGGAGTTCTAGCTCAAGAGCGAGGCTCACGTGCCTAGCCCTGATAACTGCCAGGTGACCTGAGCCTCAGTTCTGTCACCTGTGAAGAGGGAATCATAACAGTACCTGTCTGCAGGGTTGTGGGGAGGATTTAATAAGATAAAGGATTTATCAAATGACTTCGTCCTGGCCCATCTTAAACCCTCAACAAATGTTCTCAGCATTAGGGTTACTATTCTTGTAACTGTGCTGCCCATGTCAGGCAGGTTTCCTGGTTACCCAGGTGACAGATGGGGGCAGAGTGCCAGGTACGCAACACTCGGCAGACAGTTACAGTGTGAATGAATGAAGGGATAATCCAGAGAGGAAGGTAAAAAGCCTGCAACCACTCCTTTTGCAAGAGCTCCTGAAAAGTGTTTGTGTTCGTTAATCCCACCTCTGATACTAAAACCGTGTGAGCTCAGGACAGTTCCTCCGTCTCCGGTCCTCTGGGTAGCACCTGTGAAACAGGTTAGCACAGACCTTCCCTTGGAGGTGAAATAAATCTCAGGAAAGGAAGGCAGGCGCCACTCCACAGCTGGAGGCTGAACAGAACAGCACAGGCTGCCACAGGCGGGCAGAAGTGCTCGGCCTGGGCACACAGAAGACTGAGGTGGGAAAGCCTTCGCTATGGGGCTGTGCTTTGAAGCCTGTGTAGTTGCATCCCCGGCCTTACTCTCTAGATACCCCCAGCACCACCTGTGACAACCAAAATGTCTCCAGACATTGCCAGTATCCACTGGGGCAAACTCACCCTGGATAGAGCTCCCTGTGGTAGAGGTTTGCCTCCTTCAGTGACACAATGTTGCAGGGAGGGGCAACATTGTTCTCCTTCCTCAGTTGGCCTGTTCTTTTATTTATTTATTTATTTATTTATTTATTTACTAGAGGCCCAGTGCACGAAATTCATGCACTGGCAGGGCTCCTAGCAGCTGCTGGCTGGAGCCTTCCTCCCTTCCCCCGTGGGCCCTGCCCCCTGGTCGAACTCCCAAACTCCTGGTCGAGGGGACAATTAGCATACTATGCTTTTATTATATAGGATTTTTATCTCCTGGATCGCTATTTCTACCTGCTTCCCTCTTATCCTTCATTTTCTACCGCACTTCATTAAAAAGCAAGCCTTTTGGAAACAACCAAGCCCTCACACTGATTTTGAACTATTTTGTTTTCCCCAGGCTATCATTAGCCTTATTTGAAAACAAGATTGATGTTTTTAAATCTCATCTATCAATACTTTCAACCCTGGAATATAATCCCCTCCCAGGTTATTGTCATCCATTTACGACAAGAGGAACAGCGGGAGACCTAAACTCCAAACCCAAATGATCTTGACATGCAAATGTGTCATAAAAGCCCAACCTTGGCAGAAGATTTCAATGGATTTATTAGCAACAGAGCTGCTGTTAAGGAGACAGATCTGAGCGGCTTTCCAGGCGACGGTCAGAGCTGCTCTACAACGGGCCACTTAGACCCAATGTTCTCCGCTCAGAGTCGGAACCCTGGGCTCTGAGGAACAGCGGTGCTTACCATTCCACCAACTTCCCAGTGGCTTTCTCCACGCAACCAGGTTGGCTGCATTCATCAGTTCCTCCCTCCACACTGAAAGCACACTCCTGCACACTGGAAATCAGACCTGCATACATGCGTGCATTGGACTACAGCGACGAGAAGTCAAATCCGCAGGGCACTCCAATCTCTCTACAGCCTTCCCTTCCCTCCTTCGAGCAGCGGTCACACTTCTCTAACGTAGCCTCACCACCACACCTCCTGCCCTCCGAGGCCCACTATTGCCTTTCCCCGGGTGAGCCAGCAGCCAGTCCCACTGCCTACGTGCTCCACTCCATGCCACTGGCCCTGCTGGTTTCCCTTCCTCAGGGCCTTGCACGTGCTGTTCCTTCTCCCCAGGTCCCTTATCCCTTAGATCAGTGCCTGGCTGACTCCTCCCTTCTCAGGCCTCTGCTTAAATGTCATGTTCTCAGAGAGGCCTTCCTGTGCAAACTATCTAGCCAAGCCCCGTCCATCTTTGTAGCCCCTGAACCTGCTTGATTTTTCTTCTAGAAGCATGCAGTTCCTGAAGTTTGCTATATATTCATTAGCTTACTTGTGGCATGGCTGTCCTCCCTGCTCCTGCTCCTGGGACACGAGTGCTGTGTAGCGCCAGGGCCCTGAATGCCTCGCTCAGCCCTGCAGCCCTGTGCCTGGAACGGTGTGTGGTAGGTGCTCTGTAAATAGCTGGTCCATGCAATTTACAACAGCTAAGATCTGGAAGCAGCCCAAGTGCCCATCAGCAGATGAGTGGATAAAGAAGCTGTGGTACATTTATACCATGGAATACTAGGCAGCAGTAAAAAAGAAGAATCTCTTACTGTTTGAGACAGCATGGAGGGACCTGGAGAGTATCATGCTAAGTGGCATAAGTCAGCCAGAGAAAGACAAGTATCGCATGATCGCACTCATACGTGGAATCTAAGTAACAAAATAATCTGATGAACAAGTGGATCCAGAAACATGGAAGCATGGAACAGAGTGAGGAATCTCGGAGGGGAAGTGGGGGAGGGTGGGTGGGAGGTAATTAAACAAGGACCTTGTATGCATATATGCATTGGCCCATGGACACAGACAATGGGGCAGTGAGGATCTGGTGGTGATAGGCAGGGGCGGGGGGCCAGCTGGAGGAGGACAATGGGGGAGAAAGGGGAAACATGAGTAATACTTTCAACAATAAAGAATTAGTAATAATAATAATAATGATAATAATAATAAAATAAAATAGCTGGTGCGTGAATGAATATCTGCACTTGGACTGACAAATCATAAGACACAGAGTGGACCCCTGGGAGGCAGAATCTGAGGGTTCCTGTAGGGCTGCTAGACAGGTACTGCTCCATTGACACCTCACTCACCTATACCTGGGGTTCTATCCCTTTGGTTTCTGTAGCTGTCAGTATTCTCCCACTGGAGATTGCCCCCCGCCAAGCTTCAGAAAATCACGCCTCCAGGCCAGTGTGGGGAAGAACAGAGAAGCAGGCGGAATTCTGCGGGGAGCCAGTGGAGTTAATCCTTCCTAAAGCTTCCTGCCAAGGTTTTTTCCTGAGCACCCAGCTCACCGGTCTATTTTTAGGTCCCTCTATTAGGAACCTAAACAGTAAAAGCAGCCATTGCCTCATAAACACCGGATCAGCAGGCCCCTCGCATGTAGGAACTTGTTAGGATAATCGCAAAAGGCACTTTTCCTTGAGATCATTAAAAATAATTAGGAAGAAAAATTTTTTGAGCAACGAGATGAGTTCTGCTGCAGAGCAAACATGCTCATTTCTTATACCCCCAAAAATGAAAACCCCATGTTCCTTCACAAGGTTCCAGGCCTGTTAGAACAGGAAGACGCATTCCATGATTGCTCCCTCTCTGGAAGGTTCTACACACCTTCCGGCCTCTGCGTGGAGACTGAGGCTGGCTGGTTATCCTTCTCCTCCTCCTGGTCAGAGATGATGTCTCCCCGGAGGCGGCCTCTGCCCTGTGTGGGAGGCCCATCCTGAACCTGCATTTTTCTCATTTATTCTCCAGAAACGCGCCCTGAGAAACAGCTCCTGAAACCTGTTGGAAGGGTAGGCTCCTGAGCTGAGGTGGCCTGGAAGCCCCATGCTGCTGCCCCACCTCCAAAGGGCTGGAGCTCTCACCTCCAAGCCATTGGAAGGCTGTAATGGTCCCTGCCTCCCTCCACCATCATTCTAGGCCTTCCTTACCTCCCTCGGCTCCCATGGCAAGATTCCATTTCATCAGCAGGAGGGCCTCCTGTGGGTAATCAAATCCAATAAATAAAAATCTTTTTGCTTTGCCTTCCTATGAGGCCGGAACACACAAGTGCAAACTGAAATTGAGGGTTGAGGAGAGGCTTCTTGGGAGAAGTGGAGTTGGGAAGTTGGGAACACTGACTTAGCCCAGGGAAGGGCAAGGTGGGCTGGGAGGAGAGTTCTAGGGGGGCAGAGAGCGCGTGTAACGGTGTGAGAGGCAGAGAGAGAGTGGTGCACTGGGAACTGAAATCAAGCTCAGGAGGAAGAGCGGGAAGGGAAATAATAAGAAGCAGCGACTTCCCCACTCCCAAATCCAGATTAGGTGCCTCTCTTCTGTGTATTGTCCTAATTGGTCTCTCTTGCCCACCCCCCCACCACCCACCCCCCAAAAAAAGAAGTTCTCATCAGACAGTAGCAGAGATGGCCAGCCAAACGCCACAGTCCCACATAGTCCCCTCCCAGATTGCAGACTCTCCGTGGGCTGCTCCTCCCAGTCCTCTGGGCATCCAAGCAGGACTGTGTGCTTAGTTCTTGCCAGGAAATGTGAGAAGTGACGTGTGCCACTTTCAAACCAAAGCATTTCAGAAATAAATGTACCTTCTCTCCCTTTCCACCAGTGGGACACAGAGTACACTGCAGTCCTAGGAAACTGTGAGGACGCAGAATGGAAGGAGCCCAGAGCCTTGAATCACTGTGTGGAGGAGAGCTACCTGCTGGCAGAGGATTCTTGCTCTGGGCTTTGAGGTGGGGGAGAAAGAATTCTGTGGTATAGCAAGCTACTAAAACCTGGGGGGTTAACTGTTACAGCAGCTAAGATTACCCTAATGCACAGACCAGGTAACCCTTACTTATTTAATTACTAGAGGCCCGGTGCATGAAATTCAGGCCCGGGTTTGAGCCTACATGGGCAGTAGCACATCCCTCTCACAATCCAGGACTGCTGGCTCCCAACCTCTTGCCTGCCTACCTGCTTAATTGTCCCTAACTGCTTCTGCTTGCCAGCCTGATTGACACTTAACTGCTCCCTCCCCAGCCCAATTGCCCCAAATGCCCTACCCTGCAGGCCTGGTCTTCTTCCTCCACACCCCGCCCCCCCCTGCAGGCCTAGTCCCTCCCAGCTACCATTCCCTGCAGGCTTGCTCCCCCCTCAACTGCCCTTCCCTGCAGACCTGGTCACCCCCAACTGGCCTCCTCTTCCAGCCCAGACACCCCTAACTGCCCTCCCCTGCAGGCCTGGGTCCCCCCCTAACTGCCCTCCCCTGCAGGCCTGGGTCCCCCCCTAACTGCCCTCCCCTGCAGGCCTGATCGCCCATAACTGCTCTCCCTGCTGGCCATTTTGTGCAGCCATCTTGTGTCCACATGGGGGCAGCCATCTTGTGTGTTGGGGTGATGGTCAATTTGCATATTAACCTTTTATTAGATAGGATAGGTAACCTCTTCTAGATGGAGAGAGTCCCTACTGTGCTACAAGCATTTAGGATAGTAAATAAACATTAGCTGAATGGAAATAGTCTATTTGATGAGAAAGAGGGCCTTCCCAGAATCCCTGAAATCCCAATAAAAAGAATTCTTCTTACTTTGTCAAAGGCATGCTTGCATACACACACACACCTAAGTTTCTGCACCAAAGCCACACACAGTTGATGACAAAACCTGCTCCGGTTGTCTTGTGATTCATATGACAGCAGAAACCATCCTAGAAATAACCCTTGCAGGATTCTGTTCCCCAGCATGGGTGTCTATCACACAGAGCCAAATACCGCAAGAGAAAATTGGAATAGGAAAGAAAAAGTCATCAAGGAAAATAGGCCAGATTTCTCATGATCTCACCCGTGAGTCAGATCTGCGTTTGGGATAACAACTAACCAAGTAGACTAGAACAGTCTGTCTGCAAGATGTCGGCCTGCCAACTGCAACAGCACAGAGAAGGCACACTGCTGACATTGACTTAAAAGGACAAATCTAGTGCCCTTGTTCCTTCTTTTCTCCTTCAAAAAAACACCCCAAGGTGCGGCAGCCTCCTATTTAAAAATAACTCTCTTAGCCGAAACCAGTTTGGCTCAGTGGTAGAGCGTCGGTCTGCGGACTGAAAGGTCCCGGGTTCGATTCTGGCCAAGGGCATGTACGTTGGCTGTGGGCACATCCCCATAGGGGATGTGCAAGAGGCGGCTGGTCAATGTTTCTCTCTCATCGACGTTTCTGGCTCTCTATCTCTCTCCCTTCCTCTCAGTAAAAAATCAATAAAAACATATTTTTTAAAAAAACTCTCTTGGCAATTAAAATATAATTAAATAAACACACACAAAGCACCAATTGCCTAGTACCTGCATCTTGTCATGTCGGGAGGTGGGAAAAAGTCCTACAGAAGAGTGTTTGCTGTGTGACACTTAGAAAGCTGCCTCACCTCTCTGGGCCTCGATTTGTTCATTCACAAAATATGATATTAAAATTGATGATCTCTAACAGTCTACAGAAGAAATAATTGTCAGTAGAAAGGAAACTTAATTTTTCATGCCTTGAAAGTTTTTTTTAATATTCATGGAAATGATTCCCAACAGAAACAGTATTTTTTATGGGTAGCTTAATTTGGGGAAATGCATTCGCTTAAGACAGAACACGAGGTCCAAGGCATTGCAGACACAGTGGGTCTTGGGTAACGAGAGGCAGAAATAGGATGATTTGTTCTTAAGTAACAGGCAATAGGTGGACTGTTGAGCTAGGACAGTGTCAGGACACTTTCTTTTAGAGATAAAGGGAACTTTAAGAATCATTAAGCACAACTGCTTCATTCTAAGTGTGGAGAAACGAGGACCTACAGATGCTATCGCCAAAGCTGAACAGTGGAGGTACCTGGGCTCACACTGTGCTGGCTACTGGCCTGTTCCTCTTTTCACTCTGCCCCCATCCTCCCTCCCAATCCTGCTTGGTGCCTCAGACAAAGACAACATTAACCTCTGTGCCCCTCTGAAAACTCTCCCTGGAAAAGGACCCACAGAGGAGCTAGCCATTCTATCGAACTTGAGGCTCGAGATTGCTTGCTGGATTTTAATTCCTGAAGCCTCGCCTAACCCTCAAGCCCACAGGCGAAGAGTGCTCTCTGAGAATTCAAACAATAAAGCTGGGATCAGGTGAAAGAGGGAGAGGTAATCGCATACCTCGGAGTAAGAGGATAAGTGCTGCTTAGAGTTCTGGGACTGGCAGCGACCTAGGGCTATAAAAATAGCCTCTCACGGAGTCTCTATAGTTTGGATTTCAGGTCCTTGACTCAACTGTCCCCTTGGACCCTTGCTCCCGCCCGGGCACTGTCCTAGACAGATTGCTTCCCATTTTGATACTTATCTGCAGTTTGAATCACATCTCTGGTCCTTCCAGGACAATGCAGCAAAGGCAGAAATGGAAATGAGGTAAACAGTTGCTCATATATTCTTTCTCTACCTCAGCCAACCCTCTCCCTCCCTTTCAAGTTTGTAAAAGAAAGCCCAGTATTGCCCCTTCAGCATCTGTCACACAGCAGGATTCTATTTTAGGCAACCCAAGGCCCCTGGAGCTGGGACCTGCATTTCATTAAAGGCGGTTCTATGGAAATGAAAGGGTAAACCCCTTTACATGCGTACCTTTCTAAGCCTCTGGGAAATGGACGTGGTGGCCCATAAAGAAAATTGCATATGATTATTAGGATTGCTAGTTATAATAACAAAGGGGAAGGGTAAGAGGCCAATAAACATGGGGGCATCATTAAGAAGAATGTAAGCGCCAAACTTAGTTAAGCTCTGAATTAAAAAAAAAAAAAAAATTGTTCCTTCCTATTACCCTTAAAAGGTCTCCTGTGCCAATGAGGGTATAGAGCCGACTACACTCTACTGAGCTGAAGTCTGTTTCTGATGCCAACTGGAAGGCAATGGCTCCACAAAAACGGTGGGCTCTGGGGACAGTGGACCTGCCATGGGAGCCTGGCCCTAACACTGACTACGCAGCTGGGTCACCTCAGAAACATTACTTGACCCTCTGAGCTGCTGGTTCCTCAACCATAAAATTGGGCCAATCATCTACTAGGAAGCAGAAGTGAGATGCTGTGGACAAAGTATACAGGAGGGACTTACTAGCTGTTGAATTAAATCTCAAGAGTTGGCAGAGGCATGAGAAGCCACCCAGCCCAGTCCTGCCAAACCGGTCCCAGGCTTGATGCCTGCAATGAAGGGACGCTTCTACCCCTCAAGGCAGTCCACGCCACTCTGAGGCTGTCATGTCAGAAAAAAATGCCCAAGCGTGGAGCTGTATCTTCTTCCCTTAATCTGAATACTTTGGCTCTAGTTCCAGCTTCTGGACCAGAAATGCTAGTAAGTCTTAGCAGCCCTGCATAAGAGAGCCATTGGCATGCTTTCCTTGGTCATCCACTGGGTCTTCGTGGCAAACCTCCCATGGGCAGGTTGACGGAAGCACAGAGAGGTGAGGCATGAGTCCAGAGTCCTTGGGGCTGGTTCCGAAGGCGTGCCTTTGGCCAAAACAGGGAACAGAGGAGGAGTGGGTTTGCATGGGAAAGGTGACGAGCTTTGGAGGGTCACCCAGGTGGAGACAGTAGGCAGACACTGTACATGGGAGTCTAGAGCTCAGGAGGAGGGTTGGGGTGAAGGTACAGATTTCGGAGTGATCAGTACATAGGTGGGGCTGAAGTTGACATGGGTCTGAAATGCCCTTGGGCGGAATAAGAATATCAGTGTGTAAGAGGCAAAGCATAAAACCCAATAAAGAGTAGAGGGAGACATAAGTTGTTGTAAAATAGGATGAGAGCATGTGATAGGGGGTAGGGGAGCTGGGGGGAAGGTCAATGGGGGGGAAAGGACATATATGTACTACTATATGTAAAACTTTAAACAATAATAATTTTTATTTAAAGTTGTTGCAAAATAAATTAAAGGGCTCCATGGACAGGAGCTCAGAGGAAGGTTAAGACAAAGTGTGAACTGAAGAGGTAGGAAGAAAACCGGAAGAGAAGTGTTGTCAGAGAAGCACAGAATGGTGTCTCTTTAAGGAGGACCTGGGCAGCAGCATGGACTGAATTGACTACCGAAAAGGCCCCCCTGGATTTGGCTCTGGAGGCCACTCGTGATCACAGGGAGGGCATTTCAGTGAGGGGCTGGGAATGGAACTCAGAATGCAGTCCACTTAGGAATGAATGCGAGATGAGTGAAAACAGCCAAGACAGACCACGTTTCCAGGGACCAGGTTGTTAAGGACATAAAGGCAAAGGGGTCTTGCAGAGGGGTGAGATTTGCAGATGGCGGAGAGGAACCGAGGATAGCCAGGGAGAGGGGAAAATACACGGATCAAGCATGATAGTTAAACTGAGCCTGGAAATAAAATGTCTGATGAAAAGAGGGACGTTTTCTCAGAGGCAGGAAGGAAAGAGTACATGCTGGCTGTGGAAACAGTTGGTAAGGGAGGAAGCAGAACAGAGGGCTGTCCACTGATTCTCTGCGTAGAAAACATGAAGGTGCCAGCTTGGAGGAAAGAGGAGTTAGAATAGTCCCTGGGGGGAGGGGGTGGCATGGGAAGGCGACTGGGATCCGGTGAAGAGACTGTGCACCTGTCTGCCAGTCTGTGGGGCTAATGAGTTTAGTTTTATAAGTTCACCGATAAGTGGGGTTTTTTTTCACTCACAGAAATGCTTAGCAGTCAGGATACCGGGTAGAAAATGCAGGTGGTTGGACTTATTTGGTGTAGGGATTCTAGATGGTGGGGAGAGCAAAGGAGGAAAGAGTCAGGGAATTTAAAATATTAGCAAATGAGCAGAGAAAGCCTATAGGGTGTGGGCTGAAAGGGGCCGGCCTTGGAAGGCAGCTATGATCTTCCCTGCAAATCTCTCCACTACCTCTCCATCCTGGACCCCTGCCTCTGGGTGTGCTACGTTAGACCATGCATTCCTGGAGCAGCACATGGTGGCAAGAGATATGGGACAGGTGCAGAGGGTCAGCACGCCGTTTGGGGGCCCTGCCACCTGGCATTTTCCTCAATTAAATCACATCACAGGGTTGTACACACTGATCACATGAACCTCCCACCGTTTACACACAAGCTGTCCATGAAAGCGGGTTCCTGATGATCCTGTAATAAACGTGATTATTATTATTATTATAAATATTATTATTATTATTATTTAGACGGGGCCTTCACTTGAGTACCTTGGCTGACTCTTGCGAGTCTTGGCTTAGGCTAGGAGTCTATTTTGGTTCGGATTCTGGTGTGAAATGAGGTCACTGTGCTTCCCAGATCTGGGTCACGAGCAAATGGGATAAACATGTCACCCACATTTTTATTCAAGTTGATAACAAGATGGAACAGGAGCAGGATAAACCCAGTGGCAAACTGGCACTGCTTCTCGTGCTAGAACCTTCTCTCTGGATGGACATCCAGCCATCAACCCCTTTGCTCGGGCATTTAGCCAGCTGGCTACAGATCACCAGGTGCTGCTACTGTCCCGTCCACAGTTCTCCATCTCGCCCACAAAGACGTCCCAAAGGGCCATCCAAACACCTTGCTGAGAAGTCCAGATACGCTGTGTCAACAGCTTTCCCACGATGTGCGGGGCTGTAACCTTTTCCCCATTGGATACAAGCACAATGAGCTTTTCTTTGCTGGTGTCTTGTACACCTACGACCAGATGGAAATCGGTTTATGACATTTTGCAGCTTTATACCATTTCCTGTCTCACCATGACATCACTTTTCCCCAGGCCGGGGCCTTCAAAAGGCCACAAAGGTGCTAAGAACTTAGTTTCTAAACCTTCCTCCTACTCCGGTGGATCAGGTTCCCTGATTGCCGGGCTGCTGAAATGAAGAACGCTAGCTTGCTAATGAGACCAGAACAGAAAAGCCCTACAACAGGGAGGAAAGGGCCCTACGAGGTGGACCCACTCTGCCTCGTCTTAGAGCTTCCTCCCAGCAGCCCTAAAAGGCAGTTTAAATCATATTTCCTTGAACCTAATTTTGGAGGAAAAAAAAAATCCAAATATGATTATACCTGAGCTTCCTTGAGAATGTAATTTTCAAACAGGGTGCTGAAATCTGAGGATTTTAAATCTTACAAGATATGTATTCAGTTGCCTTTTAAAATGAGAAAGATACAGAGCAATGGTGAACCAGAGTGAAAAACGCCAGGGTGTTTATGAAGCATGGAATCCCTAATTACACCGAGGGTGACACCTCCTTCTGTAGGCAACACCCCTTAGATGCTGCCGAAACATTCAACAAGGAGTTTAAGCAATTGCTCAGCAGCAGACAGCAAACAGCTGTTGAGGACACAGCGGTGACAGCATGGTCAGGAGCCTCGGAGCGTGTGCAGTCGGGTCTGGGTGGGCATCAAAAAAAGAAGGCACGTCCTGCCCAGGCCGGGTGGCTCAGTTGACTGGAGAGTCGTCCCGTACACAAAATGCTATGGGTTTGATCCCCAGTCAGGGCACATACCTAGGTTGTGGGTTGTGGGTTCCATCCCTGGTGGGAGTGTATACAGGAGGCAACCAATCATTGTTTCTCTCTCCTTCTCCCACCACCCACCCCTCCTAAAAAAAAAAAAAAAAGAAGGAAGAGAGGGAGGGAGGAAGGGAGGGAAGAAGGGGGGGGGGGGAGAGAGAGAGAGAGAGAGAGAGAGAGAGAGAGAGAGAGAGAGAGGGAGAGAGAGAAAGGAAGAAAGGAAGGAAGGGATGGAGGGAGGGAGGGAGGGAGGAAGGGAGGGAGGGAGGGAGGGAGGGAGGGAGGGAGGGAGACATTTTCAACAAAAGATTCCTCAACCAAAGCAGCATGTGCTGGATGCCAAGTGAATGTGCCAAGCAGTGTGTGCACCAGACAGAAGTCCAAGAAGCTGCCTGCTGGAGGGGGGACAGAGGGGAGAGGCACTTTCCAAGGGGAATGAGAATTCTCCTGGATCTTAAGGGACGGACAGAATTGCAATGGGTAGGTGGGCATTCTGGGTGGAGGGTGTGGAATAAATTGTACTACTCATGTAGATGTAAGGAGTTTAAGCTGTATCCACATACCCTTTTATTTTCTAAACATAAATATAAAGAGAAAAGCCTTATGTTCACCTGGGAAATTAATAAAGAAAACACTTGACACAATATGGGGTCTGTGCCTCCCCACAAAGTTCAGACAAGTTCATGCAGGAATGAATGTCTACTACATTCCCTCTAATGAGATTCTCCGATGAAAACCCTAATATGCTATTATACACAGCACAAATTTCATTAAGTGATCCTCTGCAAATTTAAGTCTTGAGACTAATGGATTTTCTAAGAATGCAACAACATATGCCACAGAGGTAAAATGCAAAGGAAGAAAAACAAATAGTGGTTTGAAACCCTGGCTCCACATGAGAACCACCTGGGAGCATTCAAAAAATACCAAGGCCCGGACTGTACCTCCTACTAATTACATCCCAATCCCTGAGGCACCAGCATTTCAATGAAAAAACACCAATGATTTTAATTCATTCCCTCATCAAATATTTTGAGGGTCTATTGCAAGCATTGTTCTAAGTGTTGAAGATACATGAGTGAATCAAAAAGAATACCCCCCCCCTCAAAAAAAAAAAAGCCTTCAGATGCCAAGACCGGTTTGGCTCAGTGGATAGAGCGTCGGCCTGCGGACTTAAAGGTCCCAGGTTCGATTATAGTCAAGGGCGTGTATGGTGGTTGCAGGCACATCCCCAGTAGGAGGTGTGCAGGAGGCAGCTGATCGATGTCTCTCTCTCATTGATGTTTCCAACTCTCCATTCCTCTCCTTTCTTCTCTGTAAAAAAAAATTAATAAAATATATTTTAAAAAATAAAAAATGCCTTCAGAATTTACATTATATAGTGGGAAAAGCAGGCAGGGAAGCAAAGTATGTCACTAAAATATATGTTAAGAAAACTGACAAGGTGAGAAGGAGAAAATGAAGCAAGGAGGGAGACAGAAGTCTCAGGCTGAAGTAGTGGACATGGAAGATTTCTCCGAAGGTGACATTTGAACCAAGACCTGAAGGAAGTGAGGGAGCAACTCAGCTACATGAAAGAACCTGCCAGGCAAAGGGAATGGTGGGTGCAAAGGCCCTGAGCAGAAGCATGTCAGTATGGCTTGAGCTGCGTGGGAAGGAATAGCGATGAAGTCAGAGAGGGAAGGGCACTAGGAAGGGGGGGAACACTGAGGCCTGGTAATCTGTGTAATGAGGATGGCTTTACTGAGTGAAATGGAAAGCTACTGGGAAGGTTTGAGCCGAGAAGTGACAGGATCTGATTTCCATTTTACTAGAATCATTCTGGCTGCTCTGCTGAGAACAGACAGGGAGAGAAGAGGCAAAGCAACAGCAATTGAGCGATTCCTAAAATAGTCTGATTGAGAGATGAGAAGAGTTTGGATAAGGGGAGAGGTGATGAGCAATGGTCAGACTCCGGGTATATTTTACAGATCTAACCACAGACAAATCATCTGGAAGGGGCAGGATGGGAACTTGGATTTGGACATTATAATCTGACCATTAGGCGTTATTCAGTGTTATATCACCTGAATTCAGTTCAGTTTCTCCCCACCCAGACATGCCGGTCGGACACTAGTTTCATTCATTTAAAAAACTTTCATCAAGGATCTACTATGGTCCAGGCACCACCACAGGGGCCTGAGTCACAGCATTAAACAGACATCGTCTCTGCCTGGAAGAACCTTCAAGGCTAGTGTTTCTGAACCACAGCTGATACCAACTCAAGGGGCGGCTCCGGCTTCACTGGACTACACAGTTCACACCCCCAGCCAAACCCACCACAGAGATGTTGCCCAGATTCACTCAGGCCTAGATATCTATCTATCAGCCGATTTACCACGGGATGCAGAAGCATACAGAAGCCAAAACAGCAGGGTTAAAATTTCAAACAGCAGTTTTTACACAAGATGGAGGTTACTGTGCTTCAATGCTTAGCCAGTTTCAAGTTTCCATCAAAAATGGGCTCACTATGTTTTTTTGTTTTTTTTTAATATATTTTATTGATTTTTTCAGAGAGGAAGGGAGAGGGAGAGTTAGAAGCATCGATGAGAGAGAAACATCAATCAGCTGCCTCTTGCACACCCTCTACTGGGGATGTGCCCACAACCAAGGTACATGCCGTTGTTTGGAATCTAACCCGAGACCCTTGAGTCTGCAGGCTGATGCTCTATCCATTGAGCCAAACCACTCAGGGCATATATTCTTGAAGGAATGCTTTTTTCTACTGTTTCTTCCCCATCCCCAAAAACAGGAGTATAATTTGATACAACTGATAGTTTAAGACGATCAGAATTTTATTTTTATTCTGCATGCACAGAACATGAAATAATATACACATATATACATATGTTCACATTTTTCTCCTCTGTGCTATGTCCTAAACAAATATTATTTGAATGAAAAAAAAAGGACTAAAAATAGGCAATGAGGACAAAATAAAAGCTCTGAGAGAGACCTGAGCATCACTGATAAGACTACCCTCTTTCAAATGTTTGCTGAGCTTTCGTATTTTTCAATGGTTCTGTGGGAAGCTCCCTACCTCCTGTTTACAGGACCGCCATCGTGAGCAAAGTTTGCGTGCTGTGTCAAAATGAAGATGGGGAAGGGCACTGGAGAAAGAGCTATAAAAAATAATGAGTACAACTATCCTAGTTCCACTATAGACTGTAACCAATGGTGATCCAGGAGCACTTCTTGGTTGTGGGGGTGGAGGGGGCAGGGAGAGGCTCCATTGTGACTACTCCTCTGTCTTCCTGTTAGCAGGAACAATGAGCAGCTCCTCTTTGGTTTATGCTAAAAATAAAGGAGACTGCCAATGAATGACACTTTACATGCACAACCCTCCAGGTAAAGTTCTGGTTACCATGGCAAACCCCACTCATGACAGCAGAGGCAAAGCGCATGATGTATCAAATGGCCAGAGTCCTGCCTTCCTGCAGGAAAGGGGCTATACTTGCCAGATACACTCATCCGCCGCTATAGCCCTTTCTATGAATAAAAGCCCAACCTATACTTGTGGGCCTTGGCCATTCTCACCATTACTCTTTGCCTGGAATAGTAGTCTTTTGTCTGATGTTTACTTCTCAGGATGCTGACGTCATTCTCAAGATGGAACTTATTTTTAAAAAGAGGTCCAACAACAGGGAAGGAAACAAATAGTGGCTTTCTCCTTCTCCCCAGCCTACCACCGTGGCTGCAGTCCCTCTGAATCCCATACCTGGCAAGAACCTGCCCCTTGGTGTCTGCCATGACAGGTGATGGAAAAATGGACCAATCTTTGAGCAATGCCTAATGGCGAGGATCTTGTACCAACTGACCTAAAAATGTGCTCACCCTAATTCTCTCTCAGCCGGGTTAGAGGTGTGGAGGCAGAAAAGACAAAACTATATAAAAGTGCTGGTGTGTAAGGAAAAACCAAGAGGAAAATCTGACGGCTTCTTATGAATGCAAATAAATTCCACTTTTGAATATCAGGAGGCAACCTAGTCATCTCTGCCTTTCCTTGCAGGGTTCGGGGAAAAGGGTTTAACCCATGCAGTCTCCAGCTGGATCAGAAAAGTCTTGAGCCTAAATGTCCAAGTGGAGAAGAAAAAGAAATGAACTTCTTAGCTTCTCAAATCTAAGCCCCAGGGCCACGTTTGCAGAGAAACAGTGCATTTACAACTTAACTAAGTATATTTCTTCAGTGTTTTAACAATCCGTGTCCTGGGTTTATGAGCAGGAAAATGAATTAGAAAACTCAGGCTCAGAGCTCTGTAGGGACTTTGGGGATCCTGGGCATTGTGGCTCCTCCACTTTCTGTGTGGAATAATGAATAAGAACACAAGCCTGAGTTAGAGAGATTGGGTTCAAATTCTTGCGCCAACTCTTAATAGATGTGTAACCTCAAGCAAGCAATTTAAACTATCTGAGCCTACTTTTCATCATCTAGTAAGTGCTCAATCTGTTCAACGGCTACTCATTGAATGCCAGGCACTGGACAAACAGTGTGCCCTGTTTTGATGGAGCTTACGTTCTGACAAATACATCAAAACTTCATTTTAAACAGAAACAATGTGAGAGCATGCCTGGGGTGGCCATTTTTGATTGCATGATTGTGGAGGAGGCCTGAGAAGGTCTGGGGAGAGAAGCTTCCCAGCACAGGCAGACCCTACCAGGGCATGTTCCAGACCAAACGGATGGTGTTTCTGGGCACTGTGTGCAGTGAGTGTAACAGAGGAAATCACTGGCGATGTCATGGGCCAGGGCAAGAGGCCTGGGTTGTATTCAAATAGCAAAGAAAAACCCCAGTTTTAAGCTTGGGAGAGACATGACCTGATTTGTGTTTTAAAAACTCATCTTTAGATTTTCTAAGGAGAAAGGACGAGGGGTCAGGAGTGCTATCTGGCCGAAACCGGTTTGGCTCAGTGGATAGAGCATCGGCCTGTGGACTGAAAGGTACCAGGTTCGACTCCTGTTGGTTGTGGGCACATCTCCAGTAGGGGGTGTGCAAGAGGCAGCTGATCCATATTTCTCTCTCATTGATGTTTCTGACTCTTCCTCTCTGTAAAAAATCAATAAAATATATATATTTTTAAAAAGAGTGCTATCTTTAAAAAATAAAATAAAATGAAATAAAAAGAGTGCTATCTGGAGACCCAGTTAGAAGACTGCTGCAGGAGGGGTCCAGGGACAAGGCACTGGTGAATTCAACTGTGGGGGCTACTAGGGAAGGGAGAGAGAGGCTGGACTGGAGGAAGGGCCAAAAGGACTTAACAGATTTAGTTTCGGGGTGTGAGGAAAGGAGAAGAATGAAGGGTGGTTTCTAGGTGCTTGAAATGAGTCTTTGGGTGGATGTGGTGCCATTTACAGAAAGAAGGAAGAGAAGAAAAGAACTAGCCTAAGGGAGAAATACCCAGGATTCCATTTTTATCATGCTTGGTCTGAGAAGCCTACCACACGCTCACGTGGAGACTCCAAGTTGGCAGTGGTGTATATTATCTGGAACTCAGTGGAGTGGTCAAGGCTGGAGACCTCAATTTGGGAGATAACAGGGCAGAGAGGTAGGTAATGCCTTGAGGCAGGTGAGATTCCCCTAGGAGGGGGGGGGGGAATAGTCACGGAAGAAGACCCAAGGTCAAGTCCTGAGGCAACATCATAAAACAATGACTATCAGTTGTTATTTTCAGTACACTGGGAAGACGATGTTAGTTAATTATTGTTATCAACATCTCCTTATCCATTTATCTACCCACCTACCCCACCATAAACAGCCCTAGCTATTTTGGCTCAGTGGATAAAGTGTCAGCCTGTGGTTGGACAGTCCAGGGTTCCGTTCAGGTCAAGGGCATGTATCTTGGTTCAGGTTCCCTCCCGGTCCCGGCCCAGTTCAGGGCTCATGCAGGAGACAATCAATTGATGTGTTTCTCCCACATTGATATTATTTCTGTATTTCTCTCTCTTTTCTACTTTCTCTAAAATCAATGGAAAAATATTTTCCATTGAGGTAAGGATTTAAAAAAACAACAACCCATAAACAATCATAGAGCACATTTATTTATTGAGAGGCAGGAAAGAGCAGTGGTTGCAAATGCAAATTCTAGAGCCAGTCACTGTATTTAAACCCCAGCTCCTCCAACTCCTGTTATCTTGGAAAATTTGCTCAACTACATTGCACCACCACTTTTCCACCTACAAAAGGAGATGTAGTAAGTTGAATGGTGGTCCCCCAAGAGATGTCCGTGTCCTGGTACATCTGAATATGACCTTATTTGGCAAAAGGGTCTTGGCAGATGTCATTGCATGAAGAATCTTGAGGTGAGATCAACCTGGGTTATCTGGGTGCCCCTAAATCCAATGATTTATAAGTGTCTTTATAAAAGACACACAAAATAGTGACACGTGGACATAATAGAAGACACAAATGCACAAAAGAGAAGGCAACGTGAAGACAGACAGAGAGGAACAGCCACAAGGAATGTGCAGTTACCAGAAGCTAGATGAGGCAAGGAAGAATCCTCCCCAAGAACCTCCACAGGGCGCATGCCCCCAGACTCCTCCAGAACTGTGAAAGAACAAGTTTACGTTGCTTTAAGCCACCACCACGTTGGTGATAATTTATTATAGGAAATGCATATGGAAATAATAACAATATGCAACTCATCGTTATGAGAATTAAATGAGTTAATATATGTGAGGTGTCTAGACTAGCTCCTGCCAATTAGGGAACATTCAAACAATATTACTTTTTACCCATGTACTGGACATTGTGCTGGATCCTGAAGAGTATGGGGAGGAGGCAGGTCCTCTCCAGAGACCCTCAGGATAAAGATGGCACCCAGGCAGCTGAGCAGGAGAGGGACCAGCAGGTGCCAAAAATTGCTGAATGCTGCTCCCCAGCAGTCACCAATAAAGAAGTTAATAAGCCTCACATCTGCTCAGGTTTTTAACGACAAGTAGTGGGTCCAGAGAGGGGTTAATGCAACCCTTTACGGTTCCTCCCTCTCCTCGCACCATCTCGCCGCCTGCTCTCTCATGGGGATCCATGCTGCTGAGGACACTCAGAGCCCATTTTCTGGAGACAGCTGTCTCTACTTTGAGCCTAATGACATTGGGAATAATGATGACCAGGGCGGGGTAGGGCTGGAGAGTGGGCAGTGACGAACCGTGGAGGAGGGCGATGCAATTTTGTATGCCGAGTGATTTTGTAATAATATTTGCATGGCTACTTTAGCCTTGGAAGTTAATATTCTTCACCGAGAGACCCATATAGCACAATCTAGTTTTACCCAAATATCTATAAAATACACTTTGCCAAAGCGGGTAGGGGGCAGAATCCAACTGAAACACAGCTGAAATCAGACATTTTATAAGTGTCCATTGGCCAACGCACAAAAATGTAGAGTTTATTGACATCTTGCTTTACTACACTTGGCTCCATTTTCACCTTCGTAGGTGTAACGAAAAGAATCTTTCAAACACTTGAAGAGAATGTGATTGCTGTATTTGGTCACCCGCATGCAAATATAAGCAGGGTTAGGAATAGGTTAATGTTCCTGGTGATGAAGGGCCTTACTGGGTGTTCAAACTTGTACACAACAACCCAATGTAGTATAACTAACCTGAGAAGCACAGGCCTTGCCACCCTCCAGAAACAGAGGCTTTTGGGATACGGAATTACAACACTACCTGAGGTTGTGCAAGCAAGCAGGACAGTCAGGTCCCATGAGACAGGCATCTTGCAAAGCGTTGGCCTTTGGTGAAAAGGACAAAAAAAATGGTATTTATTCTGTTTCCCCCTGGGTACGGCAATACCTCATTAGGAGTGAGGTAGCCAGACAGGATCCCAAGGGGTCCCAAGAAAGCAGCACTCCCAGGTGTTATGCCCAGACTTCATGATCCCCAAGGACCACCAGGGAGCCAAGTCCGATGCAATAAGCAAGAGAGCCTTCACCATGCTAGCATGTGCTCCCCCACTCATGCCGGCAGCATGGCGGAAGAGAGCGAATTTCTTCCGGTCCAGGGGTTTTGAGGGCTAGGGATAACTCCGCCCTACGGGGCGGAGTTGGGAGCTCATCCTCGCCCCGCCCTGCCCTTTCACCAGGCCCCTTCCTCTGGATGCCCAGAGGCCCCCCTGTGAGGCAGCCCAGTCCCCCACCCTCTGCTGCATCCACCATACCTCTCTCCCACCCGCTCCCAGCACACTGCTAGTCCCTCAGCAGGCAGGTCTCAGCCAGGCAACCAAGTGTATTTCCGCTGCACTAAGTGTGGCACTGCTCAGGGAAGGAGTCAAATTCTGCATTGAATCACTACGTCTTTATTTTTAGCAAAGCAAGATGCCACTCTTTGGCGGCCAGAACAAAGGGGGGTGGGGGGAGAGTTTGAACTCAGATGATTAAGTTGGGATAGCAGAGTTAAAGTCTAGTGCACATAAAGCCAAGTACTAGAGGGGTGCAGGTGTTGATTTATAAAAAAAGTCCATCCCCCCCTTTCCAGCATGGCTTCGTGGCTGAGCGTTGGGGTTCGATTCCCAGTCAGGGTATGTGCTCAGGTCGAGGGCTCGATCCCCAGTGTGGGGCATGCAGGAGGCAGTCGATCAATGATTCTCTCTCATCATTTATGTCTTTTTCAATCTCTCTCTCTTCCTCTCTGAAGTCAATAAAAATAAAAAATAAAAGGAGTCCATAATATGCTCAGGTCAAGTCCATGTCCACTCCTGCTACAACTTCAAAAGCCCCCACCTTCTGTTAAGGACCACATAGACCATGGAAGCCCCGTCTCAGGAGGCTGTTCAAACATCCCAAGTCCTATCTGGAATGAACTGAATTTCCTTCAACCTCAAAGCAAGGAATGGACTGGATCCTTCAGGGACTTGCAAATCCTTAAGAGTTTGCAGGTTTTTGTTGTTGTTTTAATATATTTAATTGATTTTTTACAGAGAGGAAGGGAGAGAGATAGAGAGCCAGAAACATCGATGAGAGAGAATCATCGATCAGCTGCCTCCTGCACACCTCCTACTGGGAATGAGCCCACAACCAAGGTACATGTCCTTGACTGAAATCAAACCTGGGACCCTTAAGTCCGCAGGCCGATGCTCTATCCACTGAGCCAAACCAGTTAGGGCAAGAGTTTGCAATTTTTTTACCCTCATGTGGATAGCTAGGCATTTCAGGCTGCTTCAGACAACAAAACTTCCCTCTTCTTGCTATGATTTCATCTAAAGCTTGAGACAATACTGTGTGCAAAATTAGTCCTCTTTGCTGTAAATCAGTTCCCAAACCCCACTTCTCCAAAACCTCCTCATGCGTCCTAGAGTCGTTTACGAGCCACAGAAATGCTTTAAAACCTACAAACAAATCACCTGAGAATAAGTTAATCAGCCAGATGTTCAACACTCTCTGGTTTCATTGGATGGCTTCGAAAAAGGAAGTTAATTCTTCAGTTTCTGATTTTCTGCTCGCTCAGTGTGTTCGTGTAGGTAATGCACGCCTCAGGAAGCCAGCAGGCGTTCTCAGAATGGGGATTGTTTCCTGGCCCGACTGAGAATGCAGGGTGGAGAGGATGCAGGGCATGGGCAGGAGGCCACAGCCAGGGGCAGGCGTCTTCCCGGAGCTGGAGAGACTTAAAAGACAAATGTGTCTTCTCCGCACACTTAGTGCCTTAACAAACCATCTCTCGGTTCCACCGCCTTATCAGACCACAAAGGGCCTCTTCAACTATTGAATTTTCAAACCGTAAATGCTCCCAGTGTTTTCTTGAACACATTTGCAAATAGAATGCAGAGCTCTTTGGATCCCAGGCAATTCAAGTCTGGACCAGCCGACCTATCTGGCTTCCAGTCCTGCCTCTGCCAAGAACTGCAGAGCCCATGGGAAATATATGCTTTCCCCATTCTCTCTCCCTCTCTCTCTTATTTCCCCCCCAGATCTACAATATGGCTATTATAAGATCTACAATATAACATTTTTAAATGTCATAAAAGGATCTATCATTTTATATGCAACCTATGCCTAAACCCAAAGGACAACATAATCTGGACATAGACCGACCAGGTGGAAAATAATTGGAGAAGATACTTTTTCCTTAAAAATCTTTTTCTTAAAACAAAACAACAACAACAAAAACACCACAAAACCCTGCACATAATCCCCTGATATCATTTAATTTGGCACACTCTATTGAATATTTACTAACTCAAGCTAAGTGCTCCTTTCCTCCCCTCTTCACTAAGCATATTAATTTAATCTTTCTAGGTTTAATCATAAATGTATTAATAAAACCAACAGGACACCCAGGTCTTTCATTCTTCTTCACCCACATGCATCTTGTACAACTGCCATGAAAAGACAACTGAAAATTGTGCTTTTGGTTCCAGCTGTCCTGGAAGGAGGCAAGCTCTCAGCTTCTCTGGGCCGCAGCTTCCTAAGTGCAGGAATTAGCAAGTGTGAACGCTTTGCCTCTTCCAAACCACAAATGAGCCAGGAGGCTGGGCAGCCTCCGACAGCTCTGAGTGCTGGCAACTTGACCTTTGCATAAGACAGGGGAGTGGAATGCAGATGTATCCACTGAACCAAGCCAACAGATAGAAGGGCAGACATCCGGAAAGACTCCTTTGAGCGGAGGCCAGGCAGTCCAGTTTTTCACCCAAAGCTGAAAGAAAGCATTGGTTGGGTCCACTAAAAGGCCCTGCGTCCAACTGAGCTGTCCCAGACTTCGAGAGAGGCCAATTCATTTCTCAGCACAGAGTCAGAGGGACCACCAACACGTACCACACATTGTCATGGAGGGGTGTGCACACACCTCAGTACCTCCTTTCATTCCTCCTAAGGACAGCCCTACTGTACCAGTTTTGCACATGAGGAAACTGAGGCTGCAGAATTGTGAGTGACCTGGCCAATGACAAGTTCTCGATTGGGCTAGATTCCAGCCCAAGTCTCTGACCTCAACTCCAGATCCTTCCCTTCCCTCCGGGCTGCCTCAGCTGGTGCCTGAGGGCCGTGCCTGATGCCAGGTTCACCTCCCCTGACTAACAGCTGCACATCTCTTTCCCCAACACTCCCCCAGGATGGTGCAGTGACCTCTCCTCCCAGCAGGTGCTCTCCAGTCCCACCAAGACCAATTCTTCCCTCCCCTCCCCAGCACTGCAGGCTCCATCCAGGCCTCCCTCAAACTTGGCTTCCCTCCTACCTTCCCGGGAAGGCAGATGCCAGCTTCTCTTCCCCTGCACCTGCCCTGGCCTCTTCCCTCCCAAACGCTCCTTATCTTGTCTCCATTCTCTCCCACTTCTCTTTTGTTTACCACACATGCCTGGGAGGGGGGAATTGGGGCGCTCTCCTGAATAAACCTTCCCACAACACTACCACCTCCTCCAGCTATTCTCCGACTCTGTTTAACTGGCATACTCTGGATCATGTCTATACCTCCACTTGGACTGACTTGGTATCACTCCCTCCTTCGTCCCTTGTTACCTGGCTTCCATGACCATCCTTTACAGACACTGCTCTCAGTTTCTGTCAATGGCCCTTTCTCCTCCTTCTCCTCCTGGGATGCTGGCCCTTCTCAGACATCCCTACTTGCACCTGTCCACCTGCCTTCCTCAGGGGTTTGCCTCCCTCTCATCCTATTTGGTACTGTGGAGACACTTGAGGTCAGAAAAAAGAGGTTAAAATTCTCAAGGTTCCATGTCAGCCCTGTTAAGGAGAGTCGGCCTGTCTTGGGGTTTGTCCTGGCCTTTTGTGGGTTTGTCTTCTTTGGGATGTTTCCCCTTGTGGCTGGTGTAGTAAGAGGGACCTGGGGCCACCTTCCAACAGGGACATCCCCCTCCCACCTGCTCTGAGTCACTTAGACCCACATGACCTAGGACGAGGGAGCACCTACTGCTCTGTGTTATCCTGTCTAGTGCACCAGGCCTGGCACCTCCAAGTGAGAGTTTGGACTACACCCTAGAACACAATCAGCCGGAGGTGGAGTCTGGAGCATTGCCTCTGCCTCTCTCCCTGTCTAACCTGAGTTAAGTTGGTGGGCAACTGGGCATGAATAAGAGAAGGTCTTAAAGAAACAGCAGCAGAGCATCACGAGGGTGCGAATGGGGCTCTGTAGTAATGGTCCAAAGGTAGAACTACTCAGCGTCTCTTGGGAGAGAGGCCGAGAATTCACAGAGGAGGAGGCCCTTGAGCAGATGGAAGACTGGGGGAGAAAGGATAGTCCAGGACTCACCCTCCCACTGCCACCCCTGAAAAATAGCATTGCAGAGAGTAAGACAGGTCAGGATGTTGTGAGTGGGGTGTGTGTTGTGGGGGGCCATGAAAGAAGTTTGAGGAAGCACATAGGATTTAGAATTTATCCCACACAGGTCTTGGGAGCCACAGATAGGTTTTACAAGGAGACACAGTCAGCAGACCTGGATGACTGACCAGCTGTGGGAAGAGTGAGAAGTCTGAAAAGATCTCTCCCTGCTTCTGGTGTGTCCTGTTGTGTTGAATGTTAAAACTCCAAACTCACTATTCACACCGCTAATCTGTAGGTGATCTTTGTTCTTCGCTCCCAATCCAAGCAGTGCCTACACATCAAGTCCATGTCTGATGAACCTGTTCTTCCATCCAAGCCTGCTGCCACCCCAGGCTTAGACCTCCATCCTCTACCTTATTACAACAACCTTCTCACGAAGCACCTCACCGATCATCTCTCCCCAATCCCATTTTTATTTTTTTTCTGGAAGAGATCAAATTAATCTCCCTAAAGCACGTGGCTGATCATGCTAGTCCCTTGCTTAAAAATCTCAAATAGTTCCCTACCAGCTACAGAGCTAAGTTCCTCCAAGTTTTTAGCTCAGTCTCTTTTTCCATCATTCCCCTAAGGGCCACAGTCTACCTGAGGATCCACCTCTCAGCATGCACCTGACCTACCTGGGTTCTCCTCCACAAAGTCTTTCTGATGACCTCAGTCAAAAGCGAGTCTGTCTCCTCCCTACTCCTCAAATGTTTTATTTAGACCACTCTTTGGGTGCCTTACTCATTGCATCATCCCTTCATTCCTTCATCCAATAAACACAGGACACTTTATATGGCACACATGCACTGGTTTGGATCTGAGCTCCCAGGACACTTACCTCCCTTCACCGGAGAGACTGGAAATCTGACAGCAAGGAGGGAGCCCCCTTTCCTCTCTGTGTGCCCCCAGAACCTTTAGGCCCCTGTGCACAGCAAACCACAGGTACCCCCAAAATAAATTGCTTGAAATGAATAGAGAAATTACCATGTTTCCTTAAATAGTAAACTGCCTTAAGTGCATGCAAAATCAATGTCAATGATAGAGATTTAAAGTATGATTCAATATTTTTTTTTCCAGGAGCATATTAACAATGTCAAGGGAGGTGCATTTATATACTTTACAAGGTTCTGATTCTTCCTCTCTTAGCACCTGTCATGCCTTTACTCCTACATCTCTCCCTCCTTCCCATCCACACACTCCCAGTGGTTCCTGGCCCATTCTAATGGAGGAGGAATTGATGAAGCTGGAACCACCTACAGCCACGAGTGTGTTCTGAGACATTCTATTGCCCCCACCACAGCCCTCCCATAGCGCACCTGCCAACCTGTACCAATCTGACACCCACCCAGAAGTCAGACCAGAAAAGCTGGCCCTGGAGAAATACCAGGGCCTTAGAGCTCAAGTCCAAGTCCAAGGCAGGCTGAGTGTGGGATGCCCCACTGGGGAGGGACCAGCAGCACTGACGGTCCAAGAGGGGCTCTTGGTAAAAGCAGATCCAGGTATCACCTTCTGCAGCCATTCTGTCCCACCTCCAGCAGCTGCATCATGATTCCTTGAGGGGAACACATCCACCCAAGGCACCAAGAGGCAGATGCCCAGATTTCCTGTCCCCATCACTCCACCTGCAGTCCCAGCGCAGGCCTGCAGCTCTGGAATGCCCTCGCTCCTGCTCTTCCACTCCCTGCCAGACCTTGTCCCTCTTCACACTCAGGGTCCCTTATCAAGATCTCTGCACTGACCAGAGCTGCTAAGGTCCGGCTTCTGGCAAACTCCAGTCAAGGGCTCTGGACCCTCCTCCTTACTCAGTCCAGCACTGCGGGGAGGCAAGCAGCCCAAAGTCCAAAAATGCCAAGCAAACCCAAAGAAAGAGAGAAGGGGAGGCGGCCAGGTCTTAGGAGGAACTCCACTTAAGAGGGAGAACAGGATTTCCCCATCGGTACATTCCCCATCTCCCTGGAAGACGCCCCCCTCCCCACACTCCCCTACCCCGCCCACCCCTTCCCCAGGCAGGGGGGCAGGGGGGCGGGGAGGGGGGCGGGCGAGGTGTGAGGAAGCCTGAGGTGGACCCCATGCAGTACCTGAGACCAGCGCATCTGAGTGCCTCTGCCCCCGAGGAAAGGACCAGGCGACGGCCCAGGGATGGGGACACGAAGCGCAGGGGCTCCGGGCCCGGCCCTAAAGGGTACCCATCAGAGCGTCCTGGGTTGTCCCGCGGTCCCGACCCGCTCGGACCGGCCTCTCCCCGCGGCCGCAGCCGGTCCTCCCCGCCCCCCGCGCAGACACAGGGGAGTTCGCGCCGCCGCGCACCCCGGGACCGGGCTTCGGCTCCCCACCAGCCGCCCAGCCGCGGCGAGGACCCCCGCACCGGGATCTGTCCCCAAACTTTCCCCGCCGCACGCCGTGCCGGAGGCGGTCCCTGCGCCCCCAGCCCCGAAGCTCAGGTCCCCGCCGCAGCCGGAGGTCCCTCACCTGCTCGCGGCCCGTCCGAGGTGCCCGCTGCTGCCCGCTCGCCCGGACTCCGGCGCCGCCCGGCGGGACCCGCGCCGCTGCCGCCGCCGCTGCCACCGCCGGTGCCGCCGCCGCCGCCCGGAGCTGCCGCGCCGCGTCCTCCCGCCGCCCAGGGAGCGCAGTCCGGTCCCCGCGGCCCGGGTCCCCGCAGCCCCGCGCCCCGCGCTGTCCTCTCCGCCCGCCGGGGCCGCGCTCGGCGGTGGGCGCCCGCTCCCGGCTCGGCTCTCCCGGCCGCGCGGCGCCGGGCATGCACGGAGCCCCTGGATGGGCGGGGATTCCCTCCCACTGGCGGATCGGGGGGCGGGAGCTCCCTTCCCGGAGTGACAGGGGCGGGGGGCGGGGATTCCCCGGCTGGAAGGACAAGGTGGGCGGGGATTCCCCGAGCCCGGCGCCCCGCGGGCAGCGCGCTCCCGGGATAAACCCGGAGTCCCGGCGCGCGGGCTTCGGAAACCGGTGTCTTGGAAGGAACGGATCCCAGGGAGGTGGCAGCTCTCAGAATTTCCAAATGGCGGGGCTCTGGGCGCCATCTAGGTGGAGGAGGAGAGCGAGCTTGGGGGTTTTGGAGTTGCTTGGCCACAGCACCGAGAAAAATGCCAGCGGCTTTATAAATGAATGAATGAATGAATGGGGCGTGGGCCAAAGAAGATGGGGTGGGACTAGCCACTCACCCCAAGCTACCCTTGGGCTCGGCCTTTGGGGTGCCAAAGTATATTCGACCTGGTATGAGAATTGGGGGGAGGGGTAAGAGGGAATCTACTTAAACACTCCTCCCCCCCCCACCCCCCCACACACACAAACACATACACACACACACAGTTAAGCCCCAGAGGGAAACCCTCAAAAGCCAGTTCAGTGGCCCTGGGAGGTGGTGTAGGTCCTTATGCTGAGTGGACTGTGATGCGCACGCATTAGCCCTTGGCCTTGTTCCAGGTCACCGGAGGACCAGAAACCTCGGGCTTTTCGGATCCTTCATGCCCGTGGATTTTCAGCAAGACCTTCAAATATTGTTGGTTCTTTTTTTTTTTTTTTTTCTTTCTTTATTTTTGTCATCCGTGTCATTCTGCCTACCACAGGGAGAGGATGATAAGAACATAATAGGGAGACTGCACAGCTCTGCAAATTAAGCTCTTAAGAGGCAAAAGCTGGTCTTTTTCAAGTGCTAGCAGATAAGAGCAAAAAACATATGAAAAATTACAAAACCTGGGATAATGAATAGTTGAATAATGCTTTTGACATTTTCTGCAGAGCAGTAATTGGAAATCTTTGCTTGGGGGGGGGGGGGTGAATGGGGTGGGGCAGGGATCTGCTGCCGCTCTGACCAGCAAGGCAATAAGCTCTGGTCTCTTGGAAGAGAGAAAAGCATAAATCACCTGCACAGACTCTGCAGAGCCGGCCCCCGGCATCAGAAGCCAGGGGGGTCCCAAGGCATTTGGAGATGGTATTTTTGGCAGAGGTTGGGGCGGGAGAACACTTGAATTCAGCTGTTCTTTGGCTTTTATGATTTCCAGGCCACTGAGATCGGTGTCTGCACCAAACCAGGTTTCATGTGTTACACGCTGTGCAGAATCAGGATCCAGGGCTTCTCTTCCTCTCTGTAAAGAGAGGAAATACTGGCCATGCAGGATTGTTGCGAGGATGGGCGGTAACAGCTACTCAGCACAGCATGTAGAAGGTGGCACCTGTTCTCTGGAAAGGCAGCATTGGGACGCCACAAAAGAAAATCCTCCCAGAATCAAACAGTGGTTTCTGTTAGTTCAAGTCCCAGCTCCATTTCCCACCACTGTCTCCCGGTCACACGAGCCATGAAGGGCACATCTCCTGAGCTTCTGTACCTAGCACCTACTTCCTTTGCTCAAACCATAAAGCATTGCTGCTTCTCATCCAGTCCATCCCCAAGCCCTTCATTCCAGCCATGTGCCCTTAACCTAGAACTTCTGTTCCCTCTGCCAGGGCATGCTCACTCCCCTGTGTCTGCTGAAATTCCAGGGTTAAATGTTACCGCTTCGGGGAAGGCTTTTCTGGTTACTGACACCAACAGCAGGTTTCTTATTTCCCATTAATCTTTGCAATGGTAGCACTTTCTACAAGTTGCTAATATCACCCTTGTTGTCGGCTGTAGGAATCGGTGATATAGTAGGCAGTTAGACAGGAGTAGGAACATAGGACCTCGCCCCCAGGGTAACCTTTCCTCCCCTAGCATATCACTGGTCATGTGGTTCTGACCCTCCTGGAACCTTTCCTCCCCTGGGGTCTGGACAATAGCTTCATAGGATTCCCTTGCACCACGACAATTCCCTTAAGCATTAAACCCTCAGGACAATAAGGTTCTGGCCCGCATCAAATAATCTTAGGAACAAAGCCTCCATTCTTTTGACCACAGAATTTTGGTCAAACTAGAGGTAACATCTAGGCCTCAGTTGTGTTTCAGCTCCAGGCCCAAAAAAGCAGTAAGGCCAGGTGGGGTGACTCCATGGCTGACATCAGGACCAGCTGCGATGACTAAGGACCCCTGCCCTGGCACCAACCATGCAATAGAGAACAAGACACTGAAAGGATACATCTGAAAAGTTGATGAATTTTCTGTTGAAATCTTCCCCTGGGACCTCCCCTAAAACCATGGTCTTTGAAAAGTAAAAAAAAAAACAAAAAAACACACACAAAACAAACAAACAAAAAAACAGCATCTCAGGATAAGAACTAGCATTGGTTCTTGTTGTGGAACGCACTCGAGTGAACAACCACTGGAGTCCAAACCAAATTGAAATTTAGGAAGCTTTTAATAGCTGGCCAGCAACTACTCTGCCTTTCTCCACACAGGGAGTCCAGAGAGCAGCTCCGACCCTTTGTGCAGGACCACTTTTAACCACATCCTGTTTTTGCAGAGCAAGCAAAACAGTTTTCCCAAGCAACTTTAGGGTCATGTCATTTACAACCATGTTATTCACAGTGTCATCCTGTTCTTCAGAAAGCTGACAGTGTTCTATGAAAGAAGGCCTACGTGCTGGGAAGGGGTCATGAGATCGTATATCAAGGCCTGGCCTGATATCAGCCCTGACAATTCTATCCGGGGCATAGTCCACAGCCTCAGTAAAAATTCCCACTCTCCAACAGTTCGCTCTCTCTGGGGCACACCTGAGTCTTCCCCCTCTCTTTCTCCAGTCACATTACCTTTACCTCTCTTCCTCCTAAGTTCCAAGGGCCCTTTTTTTTTTTTTTTTTTGCCTCTGTAATTTGTTTCCTGGGCCTACGCAGCCCAACTGACTCACTTCTTTCTACTTCTGTGACTTTGTAAATAAACATTTCCTTCAATTTGAGTTCCTTGGCTCTGAATTCTTTCTTTGCTGAACTCAAGTACCCAGGTTGCTGAACCAAGATCCAATTGCCAGTAACTTCTAGTGCCATTTCTCCACTGACAATGGCGTTCCCTCTCACACATGGTCAGCTTGTGAGTTCCTGGATATTGTTATAGAATAGTAAGAAACTAAGAAAATTCCAGGACTAGTGAAATGGGGAAGGTGAGACGTAATTAAACAAGTTTGTGTCTACCTAGTAAATCCCTAAACCAAGGATACTTAAAAGTAAATAGTTTGCACTTCTCCTTCATAATCACCAAATAGTTTAACTCATCCTACTCTGGGAGACAAATAACAGAAATCCAATTAAGTGCCATTTACCAACCACACCCAAGGATGGACTAATTAAGAGAATAAAGCACACCTGTGCCATTCCCTTTTCCCTCCTCTCAATCTTCCCCCCATTCCTTGCACCTATATCTTAATCAGTGGTTGGCAAATTCATTAATCGACAGTGGCACATAGCGGCTCATGAGTTAGGAGTGGTTTGCCGACCACTGTCCTAACCAATTAACCTCTTAGGGACTCCACGAGACTTGCAACCAGGAGAGCAATGGACAGCAGCAGCTTGTCTCAGGCTAACCCCCTGAATCTGTCTCCAAGGCCTCCTTTTCCCTCTTTCCTCTGATTTCCCAGTGAGCCAGGGCAGCCCAGCCCAGGACCTCCTGCTACTTCATCCATGCTCTTCCTTGTTTCACTGCCCTAAGTATGTTTCTGCTGTAGTCAATAAATTCTGGCTTGCTTTTCTACACTTTGTCTCTTGACTGAAATCTTACCCTCAAGAATATAAAAACCGAGGTCTCCTCATCTCTTCTTGTCATTTTCCCGGTAACAATATTGTGTCCCCAAAACCTAGCATGACATAGTATCTAGCCCAATAGCCTCTCAATAAATATTTGCTGAATTAAAATGAATTGTTAAATATACAGGTGTATATGATATATCACATATAAAACAGATGCATATGCCATATTCTATCTTCTGTCTCCATTGGACATGGCTCTGCTTACCAGCTTAAAGTACTTCTAATTTCAATCACTTTTGCTCCAATATTTTGCAGAGAGTTTTTGGCAGGTTCAGGTTTCTGGCCTGCTAATAATAGCTCACCTCGAAAGGGGTCAATCAAATGCATGAAAATTTTGTTTTGCCCTTGCAGTCTTGCCAATTTGAAAAGCTCACCACTGAGGGCATTTATTTCCCAATGTTTGACGTTCAAAATGTAAGTTCTTTCTGTCCCCGTTGTTAAATGTTTAGCCACAGATAAGTACTTCTTTCCAAGTTGTCATATTAATTTATTGCTCATCCTATATAAGAAAGCCTAATATGCAAATTGTCCGTCCCCCGCTCCCCCCAGCAGTCGTTCGACTGGGAGTTTGACCAGCAGACCAGGAGTTCGATTGCTTGCTATGACGTGTGCTGACCAACAGCGGCAGCATGGAACATGGCAGATGTCAGTGACAGGGTGCTAGGAGTGGGTGGCAGTGGAGGCACTGCTGGCCCTGGAGCAGATGAGCGGATAGCATGGTTCAATTCCTGGTCAGGGCACATGCCCAGGTTGTGGGCTCAATCCCCAGTAGGGGGTGTGCAAGAAGCAGCCAATCAATGATTCTCTCATCATTGATGTTTCTTTCTCCATCTCCCTTTCTCTCTGAAATAAATAAAAATGTATTAAAAAACAAACAAAAGTAACCAATGAGGTGACTAAAAGAAAGAGATGAAGAGCAGTTCAGCTTTGATTAACATAACCACTGCTTTGCAATCAGCATACCTAAAGAGAAGCTATTTTAGTTCCACATACACACAGGTTTTGTTTTATAGTTGGCCGGTGTCTTTATTTTGAATTTACCCAAGAGAGGGGACATGGAGTCCCCCTGGGGACTTTGACCTTCTATAGCATTGGCACAATCCCTAGAAGTTGGGAAGCTTGTGTCCTCCCCAATTCCCTGTCCCCACCCTGTTGCAATTCAGTCAGATCACCGTGTTTCTAAATTTGTAGACTCTTTAGGTAACATGCTACCTCACTCCTCAATTTGTGCACTACACATTCCCATTCCTAACCTCTATCTCGCCTGCTGATTATTCCCCTTGTTGTGTTCTGCTCTACTTACTTACAAAAAGGCATCTAAGTCAATAATATGCTATTTTTTACTCCATCAGCAGATACTTCTACTTCCAGATATCTTTATTCTAATAACCTTGAAAAAAAGCAATTATAAAAATAAACATATTGCTAGTCTCGCTTCTACATTCTTTTTCTAATTGTACAGCATCACTTCTCATCATCTCTTGCTAATCTTAGCACTCGTCTTTCCTAGAACAGCTAAAATGGACATGGAAATAAAAGTCAGGTTATGATACCCAGCCTACGAAAGTAACCACGAGCCAGCCCTGTGTTCTGTGGCCCATTGCTACAGCCCAATAAAGTGCAGAGCAACCTCAGGCAATCTTCTCTAAAAGGGGGATAATAACTCCTGCTTCTAAAGGTCTCATTAGGATCTTGAGTCCCCAGTGAGATCATAGGTATGAAAATATTTTGAAAACATTTAAATACTTCTTCAAAGGAAATAAGGTGAGAGCAATAGCAATTTAAATGGCTATGTAAACCCTGCTGGCGAGGCTCAGTGGTTGAGCATTGACCTATGAACCAGGATGTCACGGTTCAATTCCCAGCCAGGGCACATGCCCAGGTTGTGGGCTCAACCCCCAGAGGGGAGGTGTGCAGGAAGCAGCCAATCAACGATTCTCTCTCATCATTGATGTTTCTATGTCTCTCTCTCTCTCTCTCCCTTCCTCTCTGAAATCAATTAAAAATATTTTAAAAAATAAATGGTGATTTCAGTTCATCATATAATGTACATGAATAAGATGATTTACACTTCAATGTATAGCAAGATTTACCAATGGGGGTTGATAAGAAGTCGATCAGTTCATCATTAGGGATATATTTGCATGACGTATGAATTTGTGGGCCACGCCTCATACATGCATTTTGTGTGTCTGCTGCCTTCAGAAGAGATGAACCAGCAAAAGAAGTCCCCAGAGTGTAGAACCTTTGTAGGAATAATAGGGTGAAAAAGCCAGATGCGGTAAAAACACAGACATTGTCTATTGGAAAATATGTAAAACCATCTTATTTTTGTTTGGTTTTGGCAAATGCTAATAGTGACCTCCTTCTGTCTAATTGCCCATTGTAATGGATTCCTCATAGGACTGCCTCTTGAAAAAACAAACAAATTCAGGGATCAGGCTCTTTCTATGTTGGCCTTTATTTAAGCCATGGGTTGATAGAACACCCTTAAAAATATTTTTAAGTGCCCACTTTTTTTTTATTTCTTAAATTTTATCATGAAACCAGAGAGAAGTGAATCATCTTTTCTGCTTTACCATGTACTTACCTACAAAGCAAACAACCTTAAGTTGTTTTTAAATAATATGCTTTTGTAACTTAGGCATTCAGACCACCTGGAAACAAAGAGAAGAAACAAAAGAATGAAGGTCCACACAAGATGACAAGATCTTACAATTCTAGGGCCCAAAGGGGACTCCTGAGGAATCACTTTGCCTGGCCTGGTTCTGAGACCTGCCTGGAAGTGCTCCTGGCCGGGAGGCACGGGTCCTTGGAAAGGTTGAGGGAGCCTCTCTTTCTGCCCACCATTTTGGAAATGCTAATTCTATCTAGTGCATAATATATAATACCCAGTGTTCACGATCAAGATGCTATGTCTCAGGACTTGGGCTCTGGGATAGAGACACTGACTTCACAGTCAAAGGGCATCTATGTTCCCTTGCCATTGAAGGGCGCACACACATAGCGGTCTCATGCCAGAGTGGAAGAAATATTCTCATGTGAAGGCAGCAGACTTATAAATTAATTCCTTATGATAAATTCCAAATGCTCCTAAAAGAATGATGTTTTTCTTATTAACGTCTTTTGCGATGCGCATCATCAGTCAGAATGTCAAGGGACTTATCAATATTGTATCTGCTGCAAAGTGTTTTTAGAGATCAAAAAAGTTCACAGAAAGTATAGCAGTGCAGAACATCGTATCGCAGAGGTTCTCAAAGTTGGTGTCTCTGAGCATACATATTGTTTTCTAACAAGGACTCACAATTGATTCCAAAACTAATTTCTTCTCCCCTCCCTTGGAGTTTCTAATGGCAAACATTTTTCTAAAATCATAATCATAATCCCAGAGACCTCATTTCATATTAGAGTTTGTTGCCAGGTCAGAACCAGGGTGCGTTGGGAGAGATGCCTAAGGTTCAAATGTAAAGGCTGCACACTCACTCTCAGAGGTGAGGGTTCGCTCTGGGCTGTGCCTGACCCTGAGAGGGAGGACCTCCTTCAGGTTGTACCCTCAGTGCCTCTCTGGCCTCATCCTGCTGGCCCAGGTTCCTTGACAGAACATCTAGAATGCACCTCAAAGTTTTGGACGCTGATTTAGCCCGGGGGAAGTGTAGCAATCGTGATTAATAGCACAACTGTTGCAGACCCGTGTAGACTTTGCCAGTGACCACAGCAGGGGTGACCTGGGGCAAGCTGGGCCCAGACAGCACATCCCATGACGCAATGCTGCCCTCCCTGCTCCGAGCCCCACCTCAAGGGTGTTCAACACTTGCTGCTATGCACAACTGTCAACACTTTGCAGGCAATTAGCGGAGGCAGGTCTGTCACACCTACATCCACTTTCCACTTTCTACACCTCAACTGGTAAGCTTCAGGCCTCAGAAGCCTCTGGGAGACATGGGAGATGGTGTAAATAATACTGACTTCTTTGCTTTTTCATTGGTGCATCCCCACTGGAAGCCCCTTTTGATTTTTTGACATTTGCACTGCTCTCAGACCCAGAATAGTCTGCCTCCATTCCAACACAGTTTCCTCTCCACACTGCTTCCCACACTGTCCACTCCATCATTAAGCAGCATCCCCATTCCCTCAGCCTCTTCTCTAAACTCTTCTTCCTCCAGACTATAACCCTCCAATGAAGACACAGCTTCGCCTGCTGCTCACTCTAGTGGAGTCTATTTGGTCACCACAAACATTAACTGACAACTCAAGGTCAGGTATGGTATGAGGGTCCCCTTGCTTTTATTGTATGGCCCATCGTTGTCATCACCTTCTTATCTAAACTGTCTTGTGCTTTGGTTGTATCCACTCAGAAAACTCCAAGCCAGGGTGAAATTGGCTAATACCTTTCAGCTGAAGCACTGGCACAAACAAACACAAAAACCATGGCTGGGTATATGGTGAATTCCTGGTTGCCCATCTCCACAGGCTCTGAATGGCATCCTCTTCTATTTCTCTAGTCAACTCACTCTCCTACTTACATAATAAGTATTTCAAACATTCTCCACTATGTTCCAATTTTTTACTTTTCCAGTCTTATTTTTGTCTTGCCATCTGAAGATGACCTTACTTTCTAATTCTCAGATAAAATTTAAATGTTATGACATGGGAGCTCCTTTAACTTCCTACCTCCAGATTAATAGATCCTTCCTAAATCAGCACACACCTTCCTCTGCCTTCTTGAATATTCCACTGATACCTCAATCTATCGATATGTAAGAATAAGTAGAATTTATGCTCTTTGTCCTCACAATTCTCTATTGTTAACCACCCCAGTAAATAGAGCTCTAAATGTCCCTCACTCCTCATCTCCAATAAGTATAATTTTTTTTTTTTTGAGAGAGAGAGAGAGAGAGAGAGAGAGAGAGAGAGAGAGAAAGGTGGAATTGTTGTTTCACTTAGTTAGGTATTCATTGGTTGCTTCTTGTATGTGTCCTGATCTGAGATTGAACCCATTAACCTTGATGTATTGAGATGATGCTCTAACCAACTGAGCTACCAGGCCAGGGCCTATCGGCACTTTCTCATGTACCTGTAGGCTCTGCTCTGGTCCAAGCTACCTTTATCTTTTGTCCATACTAGGGGCTGGTAAACAAGCTTATTGGAACACAGCCACACTCTTTCATTTACAGATCATCTATGACTGCTTGCCCTACAAGGGCAGGGTTGAGGAGTTGCCACAGAGACCTTATGGTCCATAAAGCAGAAAATATGTGTTTTCTGATACTTTACAGTGACAGTTTTCCAATCCTATCCTTGATCTCCACTACTGCAAGAACCTCCTAAAGGCACCCTGCCTGGTATTCTAGTCTCAGGCTCATGCCGCCCAAGTACACCAGGTCATCTTCTTAAAATCTCACATCCCCATGCCTGGAAGCCTTCAAAGCATGAGCATCGTGTTTGGGATAAAATTTAGTGCAAAGCCTCTAAAACACCATTGTGTCCAATCCTAGAAGCCAAACCCTAATTGGTTTGGCTCAGTGGATAAAGCATCAGCCTGGGGACTGAAAGGTCAGAGGTTCGATTCCAGTCAGGGGCATGTGCCTTGGTTGCAGGCATATCCTCAGTGGGAGGTGTGCAGAAGGCAGCTGATGGATGTTTCTCTCTCATTGATGTTTCTAGCTCTCTGTTTCTCTCCCTTCCTCTCTGTAAAAAATAAAATAAAATAAAAATCAATAAAATATCTTTTCTTAAAAATGCAGTGTCCCTAGCCTGGCTACTTGTGTCTGTGTGATTGACCCCTGCCTACCTTTCACCCTCACCTTTCCCATTCTCCTTGTTGTTCACCACACCCAGCAGTGCTTTCTACCTCCTGGTTTTGCCCATGCACACTTTCATGCCTCAGAATTTGGGAAATTTCGTTTTCTCTGCCTTGGAGGTCCTTTTTCTCCCTCGATTTGCCCCTCCTCCAATCCCTACTTATTTGTCAGGACTCTGCTAGGCCTTCTTCCCGGGGAAGCCTCTCCTTCCTCCCAGATGAGGCTAGGTGCCCCGTCTCACAGCACTGTGTACTTTTCTGTTAGTTTATCACAATGGCTCTTAATTCTCTGTGGAATCGTTGGGTAATGCTTGCTTTTTTAGATAGATGGCCAGCGTTATGACAGAAAATCTCAGACTATCTGGTTCAGAAATGTTTTCTTCAGGTCTTGACACAGTGCCTGTCACAACATAGGAACTCAGAAAATATTTTTTAAATAAATGGATGAATAAGATTGTGCTGATGATACGGAGAGGTAATGTATACATACCATTTAATTCCTTGCCTGGTACTGGCAAAAGTTAGATAACATTTATATTTTGGTAGTATGCTCTTTTTACTTTGAACAGCTTCTAGACTTCTTGATTCAACAAAAAAGAAGGTACCTTAAAAGGCATTTTATTCTTGTAACACATAGCATGAATCGTTTCTATTGATTTCTTCTGTTTAGCTGCCTATAACAGCATATCTGACTTTTTATAGTGTAAGGCCTCTAAAACATCACTGTGTTCAATCCTAGAAGCCAAAAACCACACCAGTGTGTGTGTATCCTCAGCTGCACAGTCCTAGCTGCCCTCCAGATCTACCTCCCTCTCCCCTTGCTCCATGCCTCAGGAGGCTGCCCTCCTGTGAGCTCTGTGCCTTCTACCTTCTGTTGGATTTGACCAATGGGCACCACCAACCAGAGACTAAAGGCAGGGCAGCAAGAAAAGGCACCCCCTGCTCCCCACTCCTCTTCTGTGCTGCGGTTGACAGCGACTCTGTTTCTCTACCCAAGGTCATAGGTAGCTCCTTCTAGGGGACGTATCCAACCTGCCACTCTCACTGGGCCCTCTCTGTAGGTACTCCTTCCTCTTGCTTCTTCTGGTAGTTACAGCTCCTGCTGCTGCTAGCCTTGGCATGCTGCCATATCCCTTAACTTGTCCACACCTTCATCAATTAAAATCTCCTCAGTTATTCCTGTCTCTGTGTGCAGTTTGTTTTCTGATAGGATCCTGACTCATTCAATTCCATTGCCTAAATCAGGGGTGGGGAACCTTTTTTGATGCCAAGGGCCATTTGGTTATTCAGAATATCATTCATGGGCCATACAAAATTATCAACTTAAAAATTAGCCTGCTGTATTTGGTCAAACATTTAATTAACTCACTCCTAATGCCTTGCAGGGCCAGACACAATGATTTCATGGGCCTTATACAGCCAGCAGGCTGGATGTTCGCCACCCCTGACCTAAATAAATAGAATGAAAACACATCAAGGGTTCTTATGTACGTTTCTAGGTCTGTCAGCTGCCTCTAAATAAGTCTGCAAGCTTGGTTGATATGGCTTACGTACTATTATTTCCATTTCTTGGGCAAACAGCAGGATCTGGAAGCACTCAAAGGAAGGGATGTATCCACACTTCCAGAGCCTGGGGGTGGCAGAGGCAGAGGCAGAGGCAGAGGCAGATCTGCACCTCAGCGCTGAACCTGACACATCGAATTCAGAGATCTATCTCGGCTACTTCCCTCCCAGAGGACCACCTGCCAGAATCTGGACAGTGAGGATCCCAGATCAATCATTCTTGGTGACAGAGCTCCCTGCAGGAGGCTGAGCCAGGTGAATCCTGAAGCTGGTGGATGTGCAGCTGGCTCTGTATCCCCTTCTGGAGCAGGTCTGGGAAGCATTCCCAGATGGCTTCTGAATGCCATGGCTTTTTCTGTCTGCATTCCTGGGGGAGGTGAGAAAACACACATAGGTCTCCTAGCTGCAAACCCAAGCAAAGAGCACACTGTCATATCTTTAGCAAATGATAGCACACAAACACAGAAAGCCAAAGCACTGGCGAGAGCCATATCCATCCAGCCATGTAATTCACTCTTTAGAGCCACGGGGCAGCCAGGGCAGAAGATTCTCTATTCTCTTTAAGAAGCAATTGTCCTTAAAAACGACCATATGGATCTTTGAACAGATCACAGGTTAACCCTTCATTATATTCTCTTAATTTCCTCTTCTGAGAAGTGGATTTCTGTCCATTGGTTAAAAAAAAGAGAGTGGGGGGGGGGGCAATTATTCATTAAGGTAAGCAAAAATTATGGGCCTTAAATTTTAAAATCCTAAAATACAAAACTATCACTGATTTATCTCCTTTTGTTTAGGTAGGAGACACATCCCATAAGAAGGCAGCATGAGTCCTAGTTGAGGGTATAGACTCTGGAGCCAGACTACCTGGGTTGGAAGCCCAGTTCTGCCACTAACTAGCTGTGATTTTTGGGAAAGTAACTTAATCTTACTGTGCCTCTGTTTTCTTATCTGTAGCAAAGGGATAATGATAGTATCTACTTCATTGGCTTCACATGAAATTAAGTGAGTTATTACAAGGAAAGCACTTTGAACAATGTCTCCTATGTGATAAAGACTACCTATATGAGGTAGTGGGGAGTAAAGTTATTTCAGTCCTTATATTCATGTATCTTAGATAGACACCGCAGGAGTGTTGATCATTCCATAATTTTTAATCTTTTTTTTGTTTGTCTGTTGCCCAAATAACTCCCAGGGTGAAACAACAGATCCTAGGGAAGCTTTGCCAGCACTGGCAATCATTAGGTCAAGGGAACTTGGCTGTGTCTTAACTGTCATCAGGAAAAGACTCTACCTGGAATGCTGATATTTGGAAAAGTACATTCTGGCACAGATTCTGCCTGGCGAATTCATCCAGTTATGCCCCAAGAATAAGGGGAGCGCCAGGTGCCTTACCTGTAGGTCTGATCCAGATGATGAGATGCCTTTTCAGCAGACCATCCATCACTGACAGCTGAAGGCCTTGTCCAGGTTCCCATCCATCACTCACAGAAGCCTTTATTTAGGCTGTCCTATAAGGCAAACACATCTTTGTACTTCTCAGAGGCTGGAGTAGTGTGTGTTCTTCCCTCTCCTTTTGTCTTTTTCAAATGCCTATTGGAAATCAGTATTCTGCTGGGTTTTCCATAAGTGAGCTTTGGCTTCCTTCGCTGCCTTTCAACTAAAACATGAGTCTTCCAGGTCTGAGGAGCAGCTCAGTCTCCAGCAGGCTGTCCTCCTCCTAGGGGAATCTCGATTGACTGATGTTCTTAAAGAAAACACTTCAGCTCCCCTGAGAAAACAAGTGATTATCCTTCTATGACTCAGTAATAATGGCCATTTTTTTATTGCTAGGCATTATGCCAAACACTTTATATAGCATTCTCACAATCACCCTATGAGATAGGCACAAGACTTCATTGTCTGAGTCTATAGAGCAGAGATGTCCTGTAGAAATGTAATATGAGTCACCAATGTGATCAAATATGTTATTTGAGTTTTCTAGTAGCCACACTATAAACAGCAAAAAGAAACAAAAGAAAGCTAATTTTAATAATTTATTTTGTTTAATCCAATATACCTTACAATAGACATTTCAATATATAATCAATATAAAAGTTAATAATGAGATATATTACATTTTTTAATTTCTTTATTAATTATGGTATTACATATGTGTCCTTTTTCCCCCATTACCCCAATCCCCTGATATTACATTTTTTGTATTAGATCTTCAAAATCTTACTTCCAAATAATAAATGTAGAAGGAATAAGGGAAGCGGAAAATCAGTATTTGTCAAACATCACAGTAATAATTGTTTTACACACGATCCTTCTCTGAATGCTAAAATTAGAGAATGAGAAGTTGAGGGAAAGTAGAATGTTTTCATACTCTGGAAATCTCTCTCTGAAGGTATTTATTAATATCAAAGGGAGAAACAGTGACTTGACAGTGGAGAAACCCAGCTGACACCATCTTAACAAAGCAAGCAGAATTAGCATCACCAGTAATAGGACATGTCAACATCGTATGCATCTGGGTAGGATGCACAGAAGGGCACATCACTTCTGAGATCTTACCCAAAATCTAAGCCTCAATCTAATCATGAGAAAATATCAGGAACACCTCGAATTGAGAGACAGGATACACCTTTTCATGAAAGGCAAGGAGAGACTGAGGAACCTCACAGACTGGGAGAGACTGAGGAGTTGTAACAACCAAATGTCGTATGCAGAGGGTCCTGGATCGGATCCTGAAGCAGAAAAGGGATATTAGTGGAAAAAACTGGTGCAGATTCCTTTTCCCCTGCCTCAGGTTTATTTGAACAAATAGCACCGGAGGTCATCTCCATGTAGACAGCAGTCCAGCGGTCCTTCCGTCCTTCCATTGGCCGACAGAGGCCTCTACTGTGGCGCTTTCATGGGGGCTGGGGGGCGCTGAGCACCTTTGGAGGCCTGAGCCAGAGCCAGATCCTGAGCAGGAGCTGTAGCCATTGCCTGGGGCTTGGTTTGAGTGTTGGCCTTGGACTTCGGTCAGCAGAGCCTGAAACCCTTGGCTGTGCTGCATGAACATGTTTCTCAAGCTTGAAGTGAGCGATGTAGGCAAGTTGGCTGCTGCCCTTTGGGATCTTGGGCTTGATCCTTTGGGGCTTTACAAGGCCTTGATAGCCACAACGAGAGAGCTCATGGCCCAGGCATTGTTGGCCTGCATCTTCTCCAGGCTCTTCTTATTGTGCTTCTTGGCAAACTGCATATTCCTCAGGAACTTGGGGTCCAGCCCCGTAAGAGATTCATATTTTTGTGATTGGGGTTTCTTGATACTATTTCTGTGCCATTTTCCAAACTAGTTTTGCATGGTATGGTTCTTGGCCTTGGCCATATCTGCACCAAAGCCCATGACTCCCCAAAACTGATGCAATTTGATTATGTCTATAGTTAAAAAATCATGTGCCAATGTCAATTTCCTGGTTTTGACCGTTTACCCTAGTTGTGTCAGTTGCTAACATGAGGGAAATCTGGGTAAAAGTTATGCAGGAACTCTGTACTAGTTTGGCAATTTTCCTGTAAATCTGAAACTATTTCCAATTAAAAAAAATAAAAGAACACAGTGCAAGGAAAATAAAAAAGCAAATTTCTTACAAAGTATCTTTGCAATTCAAAAGATGCAGGAGCCTATGAAGTTGATGAAAATATGGAAGTATTGCTAAAAATACATGAAAAACCATGAACAAACTAGGTAAAAGAGCATTTGGAGAAGAAAAATCAAGGATGGTAACAGGATGTGGGTTTCAAAAAAACACACACAATGATTTAAATATCAAGGAATTTTGAGAGATCTTCGGGAAAATGAGTGAAGCTTTCTAATATGGTTGCCAAAAAATTCTTCTGTAAAATCATTCATTGAGTGAAGGGTGTTGTATCATGACACAAATTATTTTAGTTTAAAAATTATGCTAAAAGGCCGAAACAGTTTGGCTCAGTGGATAGAGTGTCAGCCTGTGGACTGAAAGGTTCCGGGTTCGATTTCAGTCAAGGGCATGTACCTTGATTGCGGGCTCATCCCCAGTAGGGACTATGCAAGAGGCAGCTGATCAATGATTCTTTCTCATCAATGTTTCTAACTCTATCCCTCTCTCTTCCTCTCTGTAAAAAATCAATAAATATAAAAAAAATTTATGCCAAAATCTCCACGTGATATTTACTTATGTTCATTCTAAGAATGAACACAGTTGCAATTTTAACTTATATTCTGTTGGAGAAGATACCATTTTATTTTCATAGCTTCATTTTTAGAAAATATATATTTTTATTGATTTCAGAGAGGAAGAGAGAAGAAGGACATAGAAACATCAATGATGCGATAGAGTCATTGAAGGGCTGCCTCCTGCACACCCCCTACTGGGGATTGAGCTCACAACCCGTCCATGTGCCCTTCTCAGGAATCAAACCATGAACTCTTGGTTCATAGGTCAATCAATGCTCAACCACTGAGCCATACCAGCTGAACTGCAGCTTCATTTTTTTTTTTAATTTTTAAATAAAAACTTTACCTCAAATCTTAATCGTTTTCAAAGGCTTGACCTTAATTTATCCCAGCCTCGATTATCCTTGAACCATGTGCATTTCCCATCTGTTAGTGTAGGGGTGTCGAACTCAATCAGAGAAGGGGCCAAAATCTAAAATCCAGCCTAAATCGCAGGCCGAATGGTTTACTGAACAGTCATAAACTGTCATTGTGATGGAAACGCAGCAGAGTGCAGTGATAACAGCGCGGTGCAGGCCACATTGCAAGGCCTGGCGGGACGGATTTGGCCCGCGGGCCTTGTGTTTGACACATGTGCGTTAGTGGGAGATCTGGGACTGAAACCCAATGACCTGACCCTTCAGCCCAGATTCCATGCTCCACATTTCTGCCCCTTGCAATGAACACAGGCACTTTCCACCCTGCACTGTGCTCACGTCCCAAGGGGGGGCCACCTCTTTGTTCCCATTACCTGATCAAAGTCACGCAAAACAAGTTCCATGTCCTTGGTGAGGAAAAATCACCCTACAATGTTTTCTTTCTTATTACAGTCCAGGAATTTGTTGAGGATGGGCGACTCGATGAATCAGCAAGAGACAAGGAAGGGAATGGATATGAATGAGGCCGTTTGTCTCTAAGACCATGAAACTTGCAGATGGCACTCACTTTGAAATAAACTCATCACATTCTAATTCAGAAACAAAACCGATAGCCAATGAAATCATTCAAAATGTTTATAGTGTCAAAATAACAACCTGTGCTCTTTAGAAATGAGACTTGAAGAGGCTGGGAGACTGAAGAAGGGAGACACATCTCATCAGAAAGGATCTCCCTACATTTGAAACTCAGTAGCAAATGATAGGAACAGAAGACTAATAAGTTACAGTGAGGGATGAGAGGACAGGGCAAAACAGGTGGAAGAACCTCGGAGAAGCCAGGCGCGAGAACATTCTCACGTGGTCCCCTGCTATCCAGAAGCAAGCAATGCTTTCCAGTGATACACACACTCACACTCACAGTGGTACTCAGGTGATCTCCATGGGTCATTATGAAAGTGCAATATGTTATCAGTCTGTCCCTAGCCCTGCGGTGGGGAGCTTTGCCTTGGAGAGAAGCTCTCAGACATAGGAATGAAGCCAGGCATGACTATTTTCTGTGTGCACACAGGCTGGTATATGGGTCTATTTGGATGCATCTTTATCCTGAAAAGAACCTCAGAAACAATTGGAAAGTGGCCAATCTCCTAGCCACCTATCGTGCTGACACTTGGAAAGATTCCATACTGGGGCCGAGCCGATGTCAGGAACCTGTGGTCTGATCTGTTCTTCTTCCTGAAAAGTTGCCAGAAGAGTGGGACCCTTTCCATTGGCCCCGAGTGGGCTGAAATCCTGGTAGGATTTTTAGAGAGTGGAAGGGAGGAGGAGACACATACACACACAGAGAGTGCATCATCAATATGAGAGAGACACATCAATTGGTTGCCTCTCATCCCAACCACAGTGCTGCTGCCACAATTACCAAGGAAAAGAAGAGATGGCGAGAATGGGGAGGGTGACAGCGGGCCTTTTCTTGTTCCATGCTTGTCGCTCTTCGTTAATTCTTCGCAGACCTTCTAGAGATGTCCTTTTGCTGCGTGTCCCGGCTGTGATTCCTCAGATGATAGTTTAGTGGACACTACCATGCATCACTTGCTATGCTCTCCCTTCAGGAAGAGTACTCAGCTGGCAGCCCTTTTGGGGAATTGCCTTCACTAAAAAGAGTGGCACACCGCCTTCTTGAGTCAGAATCAAGATCAAGGCCACTTGCCCCAATTCAGGTCATCTCTGAAGTGTTACCCCAGCTTATGAGCTCCCACAGGGGTGGCTGAGGCTTCCAAGAAACTGTCACAGGCCACCTCCTCCCGCTGCCCCACTCGGCTTCCTTCCTCGGGTGTTGATCCCAGCAGCACCCCCGATCAACTCGCCACACTCAGATCTCCATCTGGGAGGCAGCTTCCCGGAGCACCCAACTCACAGTACAGCCTCTCCTGCATCTGACGGTCCCCCACTGCCTGCTGAGGTGGCCCTCTTGTCGGGCCGATCCTCAGCCCCCCTTGGTATTTCTTCTCTACTTCGGCTTCTCAGCCTCCCTGACCCTGGGTCCTAGGTCACTTTGGTCTCTGATTCCCAGGGAAAAGTCCGAGTCCTTTTACACATGGATATTTGCCTCATTCTGCCAAAGGGAATACAAAATGAGCCTGCTATCCCCGCATACACCCATCCCACCTCCACTTGCAGCTTCCCAGGAGACTGGCAGCATGAGGTGGGGGCTCGGAAGGAGAAATGCCAATGGGAGCCTCTACCTCCCAGTGGCTCAACCATCCAGAAAGCCCGCTGGGCTATCCTGACTTCAGTCACTCCAGGGCCTAAGGTTACACTAAGCCTTAGTTGCTTCCATGGCATAGCTTTGCCCGAGATGCTTTGCTACCCACCCAGGCAGCGGTATCAGATGAGCACAGCAGTGAAGAGCCATGCATCCTCTCTTCTTTTTTTTTTTAATTTTTATTTTTTGGTTAACTCTCACCTCCACTGATTTTTAGAGAGTGGAAGGGAAGGGGAGATGCACACACACACACACACACACACACACACAGAGAGAGAGAGAGAGAGAGAGAGAGAGAGAGAGAGAGAGCGCATCATCAACATGAGAGAGACACATCAATTGGTTGCCTCCTGCAAATGCCCCAACAAGCTGGGGATTGAGCCTGCAACTGAAGTATGTGCCCTTGACTGGGATATCGAACCCAGGACCCTTCTGTTCTTGCCTGCGTGACACTGTTGCCTGAAGAGGCCACAGAGCAGAATTGAAGGTAACTGTGCTGCCTTCGTGAGGATCAAGTCTAAGGGGTTAGAAGAGACCAGATAGAGGTGTGCATTCAGAATGGCAGCGTGGACAGGAGGAGAAATGAGCTCAAAAACCGGAAGAAGCCAGGTTGGCACGGAGCAGAGAGGGAGAGGAGGGGAGGGCAGGCACTGAGCAGAGAGATGGGGAAAAGATGCTGTAGGTAGATGACCCAGGGGGTCAGGAGCTCAAAAGGGGCAGTAAGATAAGTTGTGGGCTAGGTTCAGTGGTTTAGTAAACCAAAGGCACAAACCCTGGACACAAAACAGGGCTTCTTTTTTTCTTTCTTTTCTTCTTTCTTTCTTTTTTTTTTTTTCCAGAGCCTCTGAGGAATTCTGCTAGGTGTGAGCAACACCTCAAAGCTACTCTGCAAACAAAGAGCTGCACAGACTCTTCCCAATTCAAAACAAGGCGCTTGTTATGAACAGCCTCAGCCAAGGTGCCAATGTCTCATGGCACTGGATTGTAAGAGGTATCAATGGTTTTGCCCCGAGGAGCTCAGGCCTGACACGCTCCATTCTCACTGCTGGAAATGGAGGGCCATCCCACACTCCTCATGGGGGTTGGGGGCTCCTAGCATTTTCCTGTGAGAGCTACAAAGCCCAGCCCAGCTCCTCTGGCAGCCCTTGCCTGCGCCTGGCACAGTTCATTCTGCCCCACGCGTCTCCCCACACAACCCCACCAAGACCAGGTGCACACACCACTCGGCTGCAGTTTGTTCTTGATTCTCTCTAGAAATAACTCTTGGCTCTTGGCTCCTGAGCGATGGGAGAGCTTCCTAGAGAAAGAGAGATGCAGGATGCCGCCCAGGCTCCCAGGCTTCTGGCGCGATTATAAATATAGGGAGCAACAGCTGCTGGGGCCGCAGTCGCAATGGCTGTGACCCAGGAACACTCACTGAAGCCACGTCGCACTCTGCCTGGCTGCTATGATGCACTTGGTGTCCTGTTTTGTCTCAGTGGCCTTGTGCTTTGTAGCATTCAAATGCCACTCATGTTCAGGAGGTATCCCCATGGTGATCATACAGGCACCAAGGGCTATGGCTGAGGCTCATGCATTTCTATTAATTAAACATTGAGGCTCCCTAAAGGAACACCACTGACCCAGAAATTAAGACGAGCACAGTGGGACATTTGCTTAAAAAGCACATCTTTTCCAAATCCTCGTGTCCATTTTCTAACAGTCCCTCCAAGTGTCTTTTATGTCCATCGTATCTACACAGGAGTTCTGTTGCCCGGATTTTTTTTGTTTTTAAAGAAGAAAAAGAGTAACCTATGAGATCAATAACTGTATGCCAGTAGCAATTGCTAAGAATGTCACAATTTGAAGACACAAGTATAATCCCTCAATAACAGAAATAACTTAAAGGGTGTTTTCTACGCTGCAGAAACATGGGGAAGGTGCCGCCCCGAAGCTGGAGAAAGACCGTCAGACGCTCTCAGTGACTTGGAATTGGCCTCCGCACACAGGGGGAAGCTGAGTGATCAATCAACATATTTCATCAAGTCTGCCTGGCAGTTAGTGATCTAAAACGAGGTGCCATGCAAGGCAAAAGGAGAAGTTGGGGTGATGGAGGAGGGAGAGTTCTCCTGATGCTGTGAGCTCTTCCACGAAGGAGATGCTTCTTGCTGAGTTAGGCTGGCAGAAGCAGATGTTGCTGACGCTCCCAGGGTCCCCCAGGCAACTCTCCCATAAAATCAAGCCACCTCCTGGCGAGGCCTCACACTCTCATCTCATATTTACAACAAGATTCTTGGGACTGACTAGACAAAGTCAAATTTCTGAATGAATGAAAACGTACTCAATGGATGTCCTTCATTTTCCACATGGCTGGCAGGACTTGGACAGTGTTGAAACAAGTCAACATTACTTCCCCCTGGTTAAACAGGAAAACAAGCCTTCCAGCCCCTCTGTATAGGAAGTAAAGCCTCTTGGGTAGACAAAAAAGTAGGTCTACCCATGAGTGTTACCATCTGAAGACTGTAATTCTTGCCTTCACTAGTGGGTGAGCTGAGTAGCTGGGCCAGCACTCTGTTATGCCCTGGCAACACTCAGGGTCTTCATTCAAACATCTGCAAGGTGCCTTGTATGTGCAGGCACTGGACTAGTAACCGGAGCGTTTACGAAGAGGCCCCAAGTTCTGTTTCTGCACCAGGGTCGGTAACAGGGTCATATGCTCAAGTGGGATATTCCCTTAAGATGGCCCTGCTGATTGCTATGGTGGCCACAGGCCCAGTATAGAGCCAGCCATGTTGCCCGGTGGGCCTGAGGTCTGGCCTCTCCAGCCTCAATATCTTTGCTCACTACTGTAGAGTGAAGAGACCTGGGGCATCCTCAGCTCCACATGGGCAGACTCCCTCAACCTGCCTGAGTCATATTTCTTCATCTCTAAAAAGCAGGTAAGAAAATACCCTAGATCCCACGCAGGGATAGGGGGTGGAAAAGTGTTTTTAATAACTGGTCAGAGCTGTGTGACTACACAGTTTTACACAAATCTGGACTCGTCACTTGAATAGATCCTGTCATTTAATCCATTCTGGTCTCTGCACAAGCACTTGCCATAACATTTCCCACAAAGATAAATACTAAGGGCAGAAGGTGAGACAGACTCATTACCAGAGTCTTAAATATCCATCTTTTTGCCTCTCTCTTAACCTAAAATGGGCCCATGCTTGTGTCCCTAGATAGTGAGATGAGTGTGGATCCCCTGGCACAGTTCTGTCTGACACAGCAGAGATCTGACCTTATGGAGTGAATTAGTGTAGCTTCTTACGTTGTTTTCATCAGCCACAAATATGTCTGCCCCTGGCACAAAGATCTAAAATTACATGCTTTCAGCTCTTCTGGTGTTTTTATTTTGTTTTGTTTTACTGCTTATATTTATGTGCAACTTAACATTGTCACATTGTGTGACCTATTTTCTATCTCTAGGGAGTAGGTTGCGTGGGTGGGTGGGGGTGGAGGGGGGGCACAGCTCAAAAGAAAGGTATTTGCATTGCTTAATACCATGATCTGGCCATGAACTAATATGAGGTCTGACACATAAGCATGCCTTTAGATGCCATGAATAATTTCTTAACAATCAGGTCATAATTTATAAATCCACATGAATATTTTTCTTCCAGAAATATCTGAGGGGGAAAATTTTAATGTTGTTTTTCAAATGTTCTGAAGAATACTCAGCCAAGAGGGCTATTTTAAGTTTGTCACTTGAAAGTGCAAATTTGAGGGTGTTTAGAAAAATCAATGGCCTTATTTTATTCTTATACATCATGCACTTACCTTTCTTTAGTTAATATAGCAAATTATTCAATAATTGGTACCGTGATTACCCACTAAGCAAAAGAGACTGGTTTATTTGTAATGTCAGAGCAGTGATATGGACAAAATGATCCACATGCCTTGAATGGTTTGGGACATCAAAATCCTATGATTACAGATGGAGGACATGTTCTACCTTTGCGAACTCTATAAATATAAATATATATATAAATATGTGTGTGTGTGTGTGTGTGTGTGTGTGTATATATATATATATATATATATATATATATATATATATATATATATATATAGTGTGTATATATATATATATTTTTTTTAACCACGAAGGGATTTGAACCCTCAATCTTTGTGAACTCTTGATCTTACCGTAGACTACGTGGTAAACTTGGATGAACTGGGGGAAGGACAAGATCATTCAAGCAAGAAAAAAACTCTCACCCCTCCATCCAGAGAAAACACAACCAGAGGGCTTAAGATCTCTTCCAATATCAAAGATTCATTTAAGCTTATTGCTCCACCCATAATGACATTTTGCAATAACAGCCATGGCCTTGCTTCTCATAATGGCCATACAGAGGTGACTCACTCTTAGACATCTCTAACTAACGTAGGTGAAGTCACTAAGCTATTTAGCCAAAACCCAAAATTTTGCTTCTATTCCTCTAAGTAATTACTTTTGGGTGAACTTCATTTAATAGCTCTACTTGCATTTTGTGCTGTTCTAGATGATCGCTCTTCACAATTAACCAGTCAGCTCCACACTTGCTATTTTTTTTTCCCCCCCACACTTGCTATTTTGAAAGAAAGTCTACTGCTCTATTCCTGACCTTGAGCCCAGGCTCTCCTTTGCCTAGAGACATGCCATGCGGCCCAATAGCACCCTCTTTTGCTCGGCCAACAGAACAGACTCGCCTCTTTGGTGTGTTGTATTCCAGACATTTTTGAGGTGTAAGAATCTACTTCCCATCCACTATTTTGTTCTTGTTTTTGGTTTCATTTCAGGTTCTTCAGTTCAGCTGGGTTCAGTCTGGAAGTAAGAAGTTTAGAGGCTATTTCAACACAGGAGGGTGACTAAGATTAAAACAATAATATTACAGCCTTAGATCTAACAACAACCAAAATGCTCTTCATCCCTGTTGCTTTTTATCTTTGTTGAAGAGTCAACATCAAATAAAAAAGGACTTACCCATAATCTCTCAACAATAGTCTCTTATATGAATGTATGTCATTCCCTCAATTTTGTATCTATATCATTGCATTTATTACATCATATTATTTCTTCAACTTCTAGAATATGAGTTCCTCAAGGTTAAGTAAGGTCTGTGTTTCATTGATTTTTATGCCTCACAAGGCCTGGTATATCATACTAATTATAAATATAGGTGCTTGTGTATGCGCACACATGTGTGTGAGAAAGCAAGAGACTCAAGTCACTATGATACTCAGGTGTAATGGTTACATGTCTCTTATGGTTCTAAGAAGTCATTGCCTAGGGATGTTGTCCTGAAATCTGTTCAGTGTCCTTTCAGGACTAGAAACCCTGGTTATCTCATAGCATGAGCTACCTCCTTTATGCAAATGTCAGCCAGACCTATGCATTCCAGAAGCAGCCCTAGCCTTTATTATTATCCTAAGAGCCACATGGAGACCATAAAATACCCAGTTATATTTATACTACAGAAAAAAAGTTACCTTGTTGGACCATTTTAAAATCCAACCCATGTGTCCCAGAGGGATTCATTAACTGTTCATGACTACAGAGGAGATTTCTGGGCGCCAAGCCACGCCTTCTGTAGAGTCACTGTATTCTCTTCTTGGACCAGCAATTATAATCACTCAGCTTGGTCTTACCTTACTCAGGATCTCCATAAAGCTGCCTTATAGTAAACAATTCTTAATATTACCTACAATGCTTTCTCCTAAATTATTTCATGATCCTTGTACCTAAATATCTGTTTTTTAAAAAATATTTATTTAGAATGTTCTGATTCTCTAGAGTTCAGATTTTTGTGTAAATTTTAAAATTTTTCACTCAACTCCAAAGCCTGAAGCCCATAACCTTAGGGTTCTTTCCATCTTGTCTCTCTGGATTTTTATCCCACTATATGCTGTTTGAATAAGAGTAAGAAGAGTGCGTTGACTAGGGTTGAGTGGCTGTGTAGACTGCTGTTCTAGTTAGATAATGTCACACTGTTAGGCAGAGTGTTATGTCTACACTTAGTCAAGGTCAGATCAAAACTCATCTACGCTTTTCAGCAAAGAGAAAACTTCTGCCAAAATCAGTTTGGTTCAGTGGGGTAGAGCATCGGCCTGTGGACTGAAAGGTCCCAGGTTTGATTCTGATCAAGGGCATGTACATTGGTTGCGGGCACATCCCCAGTAGGGGGTGTGCAAGGGGCAGCTGATCAATGTCTCTTTCTCATTGATGTTTCTAACTCTCTCTTCCTTTCTGTTAAAAATCAATAAAATATATTTTTTTAAAAAGAGAGAGAACTTCTCGGCTGTGAGCCATCACTGCTTTTCTCTTAACCATTGAGATACAGTACAAATACTGAAGAACATGTTCCAACCTTACGATAATTACTGCATTAAGAGGAATTATATATAATTAAAAGGGAAAAGTAAACTGCAAACTAAAGATAGATATATATATATATATATATATATATATATATATATATATATATGGAAAGCTGCCTGAGCCAATTTTTTTAACTCCACTCAGTTTCATGAATAATTTAAAGACAAAACAGAAAATTTGACATATAGAAAAAAGTGGGTAAATATTTGTCCAATGATTGCATGAATACTTTTGCACTCTAAGAACTTCATAGCTACTAATTAATTGCATTAGGCGAACATCTCTCTTTGTAAGTGTATAGACCCACATGGCCAATTTGGATGCGTTCTATTCTATACTAATAATTAGCACTCCCTTGAAATATCAGAATTCCACATGGGTGGCTTGAGAGATTTATAAAGTTCTCTTGACCCATGTGACTTTATCGGGTCTACATGGATAATTAAGCTGCCATCCCCAGGCGGGGCTGATCAGTAGAACTCTCAATGATAGAAATGCTCTACATCTGCACCATCCAGTGCAGGAGCTATACAAGCCACATGTGGCGAGGCTACTATTCTGGAAGGCATGGCTCCATAAAAAAAATCATAAAAACAAAATCTGTAACACGGGAGAACACGTTTAAAGGCATTCCTGAAAGCCTCCCAAAGGTTTGCTTCTCCCTGAGGACAGTGTTCATTTCTCTTCTGCCTTCCTTTATTGTGATCATTTTTGGATTTTGTAGTTTTAAGGATGGTAAATGCTACTCCATCTGCCAATTCTTTGCTCTCGTGGTTCTTAAACTTGGCTGTGCATCAGCATCACCCCTCGAGATGAGATTCAGCAAGTTTGGGAGGAGACTGGGCATCTGTGTTTTTTAAGCTCCATGGACGATTCTGATCTGCATCCAGGCTTGGGAACGTCTGCTTTACACCAGAGATCCCAAACCAGCAGCCCCTGGGCCAAGTACACCCCCCAAACATATGGTCATTCCACATTGTGTTTTAAAATGTTTTGAATTAGTTGCCAACTTCTGCAAATTATAATTTTTTATCTGAAAAAAAGTGGAATAGAGGAGAGCCTGCCCCCTTTGGATAGAAAGCATAACTTCTGTGGTTCAACACTACTTACCCACCAGAACAGCTCCTAATAGGCAGAGTTTGAGACCCCTTCCTTACTCCATATCTATGGAATACTTGCCCCAACAGGCAGCAATTCCTTTACATCAATGCTCCAAAAAGCACCAACTACTTTTGCCATAGGCTGCCTGCAATCATTTTGGCAAGTACAAAACTATTCTCCCTTCATCAGGTAAAATCCCCACATAAATATGGTGGGAGACTGAGGGCAACCCTGTTCAGGGACACATCATTAAGTTCAGGGAAAAGGTTGTCTTATTTTTTGTATTTTATACCCCAGACTCTCTCACCTGACACACCATAAGGCCAGCCAACAAGACTGCTAGGGAGGGTATTTCTGATATGAATTTTCATCTCTATTTTGAAAGAAAACTTTTTATAACTCTCTCATTCTTTACCCAGCTTTCCTTCCAATACTAGTATATTTGTATTCAGCCATGGTTCTCAACAAGGAAAACAGTTGGTCAACCCTGACCAAATAGCTCAGTTGGTTAGAGCATTGTCCTGATATGCCGAGGTGGGCAGATTTAATCCCTGGTCAGGGCACATCCAAGAATCAACCAATGAATGCACAAGTAAGTGGAACAGCAAATCGATGTTTCTCTCTCCCTCCTCTGTAAAAACCAATAAATAAATAAAGTTAAAACAAAATAGTTGAATATACTTGTTTGCCTTTTCTCTTTTGAGTATCCTCTATAATGAATAAAAGTGTATATGCCCAAAGGAAGAGCTGAAATGGAAGAGGGCCCTAGTTAGTTGATGAAAACCAGATCGAGGAGTGCTAATGGATTTAGAAAGGCAGAAGAAAGCATAACTTTGGAATATTTGTGGAGACAATAGATCTTCCCAGAAAAGCCATATGTATGCCAAACATATTGCCATCAGTTTTAGGGATTTCACAAGCCTCTGAATCCCACCCACTGATTCCCATGTAGAAGAATGCATCAACATGAAATAAGACATACTACTTGATAAATACATATACTCGATACAATGCAATAAAATACCACTTGCATGGGACAAATACTGTGATCCAACCCAAATACTATCATTAGGCTTTATTATATCACAAGGCACACCTTTAGGTTTTAAGTAAAATGCAAGAAACACAAAGTCTCGCTCCCAGGCTCATGTTAAACTGTCTTCTAGAACTTAGTAGATTCCACAGCACATGATAAATGTGTGGCATTTGTGTTTTTCAGCAAATCCTCAGAGACATCCATGAAGAGCTGAGACACTTTCTGAAATTGCACCCATGCACACATTGCAAACAGTCTCTGATGCTTAGCCTGGTCAGTCCCACTAATTCAGGGCTATTTCGCTCCTGTTCTTTTTCCCTGCATGGCAGTTGGTGCTGTCACGGAGATGATGAATTAGGATTCACTCTAAGGCATGAAACATGCAACATGAAACAATCTTCCTTTCTAACCGGAAATGCATGCATCTATTTCTACATCTGACAGGTATCAGAGGTAAAGTGAAGGAGTTCGTTGTTTTTTCACAAGATGACATGCAGTTTTCTGTTTCAGCCACTTTCAATCATTGAGAATGTTTAGATTTTTCAGACATCTCGATTTCCCTCCAAGTAATGCAACAGGTATTCCTTGGACTCTGCCTGTGCTCATCATTCTCCTTTGTGCAGTGCCTGCGTCTGCACTCTCCAACTGCGCTGGGCCCTGGCAGGCTGGCCACTGTGCACTACCCCTCCCAGGATCCCCTGACAACTGGCTCCCAGTAGCCAAGGGGATGGGAAGGTGGAGAAGAAAGGAATATTGGGTTATTTTTTCCTCTCTTTCTTCCTGTTTTGCTGTCTCAGTAAGTTGTTGCATTCTTCCACAACTAGAGTTTCTGCTGATGGCCCTTCAATTCTCTTGGGCTTCAGGAATTCTATTTCTCCTCGTGTCTCTCTTGTCCTTGGTGTGGTAATGGCTGCCTCTATTGCTTGCCTGGGTACGTCTCGCTATCCTTTGTTCATTCCCTTATCTATAGCTCTGAAGGACTTCCTTAATTAAAGTCCTATCTCTGGAACAAGTTGAAGTGAAGTCAGCTTCCTGCTGAGACCATGGCTGACATACTTCATCTGTCTTCTTCTCAAACAGGTGAGACTGATGTGGCAGAAAGGAGAGAAGACTAAATGCTTGAAGAAGAGAAAGAAACAGTATGGTTTTTAAAGATGAGACTTAACTGGATAGTAGAGAGACTAAAACCCATCAGAAGTGCTCTTTTCTTTGCACTAGATCCCCTAGTACGATGTCACTAACCTACTTTTCAAATTTGCTTTTAACAAAAACCAGTCTTGATGAACATTTCACAAATTTCCATCTTTTGTTTATTCATTTCAAAGCAAAAATGGAACTTATATTTATTAAGCATATTGTATGTACTCTTAACTCTTAATTCTTAAGGTTTTATTAATCCCATTTTAGACAAGAGAAAACTGAAGTTCTGAGAGATCAAATAATTTGTTCCAACTCATATAGCTAGCAGGTAATAAAGCCAGAATTAATAACCTAGCATATATGATTTCATACCAATATTGTTTTCTTACATTATTGCAAAGTATTTCTCTTTGATTTGACTATAATCTTAAAATGCTTTTGACCCTCTGCAAAAAGAGCTTATTGTGCTTACATATTTTTCCTTAAAAAGTTGATCCACACTTGTTGATTTTTTTGTATATCTATTGAGACTTCTCTATGGTCATAGTTAATGAATGAAAAATATGTAAACCCAAATGATGCCATCAGTTGCTGAAAACTAGACAGGTAAATTTTCATTGATTTAGGAAGGCAGAGAAGGGCACAGCTGAAAGGGATCCCAGAGGAAAATTTGGTCAGGAAGCAAGAAAGATAATTGACTGACAGAACCCTAGAGAACTTTGGAACCAAAGATGGACCACACACTAGGGAGCAAGAATGAGAAACAGGGCTGAAACAGAGCTGATGGAAAACCAGATATCTGTGATCGTTAATGATGTTTATATTTTTATATTTTTAAATGAGGTGCTGAAAAGATGATTGGGAAGTCTGGGTCCATTATCAGGGTTTTTAGTTTTGTCTACTTTGTGTAGGATGATCAAGAAGAAAGAGTAATATTTTCCTCCTGTCTCCAGCCAAACTTACATTTTCTCTGAGAATACCTATACCATGTAGGCAAGAAATTAGAAGTTTCTTCCTGGAGAAAAAGAATGGCCTATACAACAGAGCTCCACATTTCGAAACATGAATTTAATAATAAGTCCATAGTCTCACTCCCAAGCTCATGTTAAACTAAGTGACATACTTAGTAGATTCATGTAACTCAAAACCGGAAACAACCCAAATGGTCCCACAATAAGATAATTGTTAGGTAAATTTCGGTATGTTCAGGTGATGGATACTACTCAGAAACAAAGGAGAGAGAAAAGAAAGAAAGAGACAAACTACTGATTACTTAACCCAATTCAAAAATGAAAAGGTTGGTTGTCTCAGAGGTAGTAGAAATACCTGGAAGGACCTAAGCAAATTTTCTAGGGTTAGGAGAATGCTCTGTACTTAAGAGGGGTATGTGGCATATGCATATCAAGACTCACTAAAGTAGGGCTGGCCAGGTAGCTCAGCTGGTTAAAGCATCCTCCCAATATGTGAAGATTGAGGGTTCAATCTCAGGTCAGAGCACATACAAGAAGCAACCAATGAATGCATCAATACCCGGAACAACAAATTAATGTTTCTTATCTAAAGTCAGTAAATAAAAGATTTTAAAAGATTCATAAAGTAAACACCGATGATCTGTGCTTTTCATGGTATAAGGTATACCTCAATGTTAAAAGGCAAAAAAAGGGATAAAATTCTATTCCTAATTATGATAAGCTCTCAGCAATTTAAAGATAGACGCTAACTTCCTTAATCTGATTTATCAGATATCTCTCTTATGGGTGGGTGGGTGAGAAGAGATCAACTAAAGAACTTGTATGTATATACATGCATATCCCATGGACACAGACAATAGTGTGGTGAAGGCCTGGGGTGGGGGTCAGGGTAGGCTAGAAGAGGTCAGTGGGGAAAAAGGGGGGGACATATGTAATATTTTCAATAATAAAGATTTTTTTTAAAAGCCTATATGAAAACATTGCAACTTTAATGACAAAATTTAGAAACATTCTTATCAAAGGCAGCTACAGGGACATCTGCTAATATCTATATTGGTCAATGTTATATTCACTATTGTGATAAGACAAAAGAATGGAGATACAGCAAAACTTTTCACTATACATCTTTTATTATTTCATGAAAAATGTGAATATCTATCTCCAAATTAAATAAAAATAACATAGAAAATAAATGTTGCTGAGTTAGTGTCGGAAAAGAAATTGAACTATAACAATCTGAAATGAACATAATCCTTTTTTTATAACATTATATATCTAAAAAAACAAAACAAAAACAAGAACACCTACAGACACGTTATTCCCTTCCGTTTATAAGGACACCCATTCTATCAGATTAGGGCCTCACTCTTATGACCTCATTTAACTTTATCCCCCTAAGGCCCTACCTCCAAATACTAACACATTCAGGGTTAGGGCTTCAAAATATGCATTTTGTGAGGATACAATTCAGATTCACAAATCATTAATGTCTCAATTATCTTTTATATATCACCATCCCAAAACTTATTTTCTTAATACAACAATAATTTAATGTCTCATGATTTTATGGGTTGGCCAGGTGGCTCTTCTGTTCTATGTAGTGTTGGCAAAAGTTTTGCCAATTTTTTTTCACTAGCACAAAACACGACTTACCATCCTTCCAGACTTCAATAGTAGTTCCCTCACTGCTTTTGCAGCTTCAAGGAGACTAAACAGTCTCCTTGCTACCCTTCCAGCCTCTATCCACTAGCCAGTCCCAAAGCCGTGCCACATGTATTAGGTTTTTATTAGAGAGCACCTCATTATAAGGTACCATTTTCTCTTTCAACTAGTCTTTATTGGAATTAAACACCTCAAAATTTAGTGGCTTAAGTCAACAAGAATTCACCATTTCATGTAATTCTGGGTTGGCCGAGCAGTTCCCTGCTGCTTTCACCAAGGCTCATACACGCAGATGCATCCAGTTGGCAGGTGAGCTGTCTGGGGCCCAGCGTGGCTGGGACAGCTGGGTTTCTCTTCCCATATGCTTTTATATCCTGGGCTTCCTTATGCTGTGGTGGTCTCAAGGCAGCATTCCAAGAGAATAAAGGCAGAAACTATTGATATATCACATTATGTGTCTCAAACTCTGGATCTTGCAAGACATCACTTCAGCTACATTCTACTGGATAGAGCAAAGGGCAAAGCTGGCCCAGATGCAAGAGGTCAGAACGCAGACTCAGCCCCTTATAGAGGAGCTGCAAAGACTCTGTGGCCGTCTTTAATTTACCACAGAGAATTATGCCATGCTCCTCAATGGAAAGACCCAATACCATAAAGATGCCAGGTCCTCCAAATAAGTCCTCACAGTCCATGTCATACCAATCTAAATCCCAGAAGGGTATTTCAGGAGACGTGATATGGTGTTCCTAAAATACCCATGGAGGAGCACGAGACTCAGAATCACCAGCACAATTTTGAGGAAGGACTGGTCCTCACAGTTATCAGGATTTATTAGGAAATAATAAATAAAATAAAATAAAATAATAAATAAAATAAAAAATAATAAAAATTAGGAAATAATAGCAATTCGAGGAATAATTCATGTGAGGTCCACACTCTATATAGCACAAATAGGAAGTATAACAAACCCAAGCAGCCTTATGTTATGATTTAATAGTTAAAATATACAAATGTAAGTTTTAAAAAATATATATTTTATTGATTTTATTCAGAGAGGAAGGGAGAGAGACAGAGAGTTAGAAACATCGATGAGAGAGAGTCATCGATCAGCTGCCTCTTGCACACCCCCCACCGGGGATATGCCCGCAACCAAGGTACATGCCCTTGACCAGAATCGAACCCGGGACCTTTCAGTCCCCAAGCCGACGCTCTATCCATTGAGCCAAACCAGTTTCGGCCAAATGTAAGTTTTATTGAGCTACAATTGACATACACAATATGTATTATATATCTCAATATATATATACATTGTTTATATTGGAAAATATTTATACTGTAGCCTTAGCTAACAACTCTATCCTGTCACATAATTGCCATTTCTTTTTTGTGGTGAGAACAATTAAGATCTACTCTCTTAGTAATTCTCAGGTATATAATACAGTGTGGTTAACTGTAATCGCTGCACTGTACACTAGATCCCAGAACTTACTCATCTTACACCTGGAAGTTTTTGCTCTTTGACCAACATCTCCCCATTTACTCCACCCCCCAGTCCCGGTAACCACCACTCTGGTCTCTGTTTCCATGAGTTTGGCTCTTTTAGTGCATCACATAGAATTTGTCTTTCTCTGCCTGACTTATGTCACTTAGCATAATGCCAGGAAAAGAAATGTTAATGTATGCATCTCTATTGAGCTCTAGCATCAAGTACCCTAATAGATACAGTCTTTTGCTTTTGGTGAGTTAAAAACTTTGTGTGTCAACAATAAAGAATTATTTTTTTAAAATATATTTTATTGATTTTTTTACAGAGAGGAAGGGAGAGGGACAGAGAGTTAGAAACATCGATGAGAGAGAGTCTGTAGGCTGATGCTCTATCCACTGAGCCAAACCGGTTTCGGCAACAATAAAGATTATTAAAAACAAACAAAACAACAAAAAACACGTATGTATGATTTCTGCCTTAATTTTTTAAGAATATAAAAAATGTTCTTTAACTTTTTTATTGAATTTATTGGAGTGATATTGGTTAATAACATTATATAAGTTTCAGGTGTCCAATTCTATAATACATCATCTGTATATTGTATTGTGTTTACTACCATAAATCAAATGTCCTTCTATCACAATTTATCCCCCCTTTATCCTCTTCTTCTTTTTAAAAAAAATAATTTTATGGATTTCAGAGAGGAAGGAAGAGAAAAAGAGAGATAGAAATGGTAATGATGAGAGAGAATCATTGATTGGCTGCCTCCTGCATGCCTCCACTGGGGATCAAGCCTGCAATCCAGGCATGTGCCCTGACTGGGAATTGAGCTGGGTTCATAGATCAACCCTCAACCACTGAGCCACACTGGTCAGGCCCCCCCTTTACCCTCTTCTATCTCCAAGAATTTGTACTTGATGACAATTTTAAACGGAGTAGGTACTAATTATGTGTATTTGGAACTGAAGGTTGTTTGAAAGTTAGCATTATAGAATTCCAAAACCTGTTAGACTGCTAATGGCAAATGCCTTAAACTCAAGAAGGAATGAAAAGCCAACAGGCAGTGAAACTATTTGTCTAAATCTAGAAAGAAACATCTTACACACACACACACACACACACACACACACACACACACACACACACACACATAAAAGGAAAAACCACCTATTATGTTGCAGAACAAAAGCCAATTATAGTGTGGGAAAGTATAAATTGCAGAAAACCAGAAGTCAATAGAAGAAAAACGACTGGTTTACTTGAGAGGGAAGAGAAGGCTTCCCCCTGGGCAGTTACTTGGTGAAGGCCGCCACCACCGCCCACAGGACCTCATTGGCGTTGGTCTTCACGCATTCCACCTCAGGATCCAAGTCGAGGAGCTGCCGCACTCTCTTGGTGGCTAAATCATACTGCTCATCCAGCAGGGGAGCGAATTCTCCAGCACATCCGAGGCGTGGGCGAGGTAAATGAGGGCCAGCAGGCGCTTGTCCATGCAGTGAGGGTCATTCACCCACTTGTCAAGATCAGCTTCCTGTACCTTCTTGATGAGGCACTGCTTAATGTTGTTGTTGGTGAGGGGATGTGTGGTCATGTCAAAAAGTAGGAAGTTCTGTTTCTCTGGTGTCAATATGCCCTTTTCTTCCTGGTTTTTAATCATTCTCGTATGTTTCATAACTGGTATTGTGATTCTCGGGGACTCCATGTCTCACCTAAACAAAAGCTTTCAAAAGTTGGAGAAGAATTTCAGCTGTTATTTTTTTTTTTTGCATTCAAAACATGAGTAGCACAAAATGTGCTGGGGTGTCTCTAGCGAAGCGGAAAACAAGAAGTGCTCCACAGTGGCCTGTGTTCCCAGTAGACTGTGAGCCTCTAGCACAGTGGTTCTCAACCTTTCTAATGCCGCGACCCTTTAATACAGTTCCTCATGTTGTGGTGACCTCCAACCATAAAATTATTTTTGTTGCTACTTCATAACTGTAATTTTGCTACTCTTATGAATCATAATGTAAATATCTGTTTTCTGATGGTCTTAGGCGAGCCTGCTAGTGGTTTTCAACCTATGATGTCGCAATCCACAGGTTGAGAATCGCTGCTGTACAATAGAACCCAAGACCATCAGAAAACACAAATATTTATTAAAGGGTCACAACATTAGGAAGGTTGAGAACCACTGCTTTAGTAGGACAGGAGTTCTTTTTTATTATTCCTGTACTTCTGGCACCAGGTAGTATCCTAAAACATAGTACTTGCTCAGTACATATTTGGAAAAGGGAATGAATACTCTAGTGCCTGAATTGAAACAGATTGCTGATAGTTTTAGTATGAGGTAGAAATGAGCCAAATTGTAAAATGATAATTTCTGGCACATTTTTATTGACATAAAGGTGTCGATAAAAAGTCAAAGGATAAATGAGCAGAGTTTGTTTATTTTTATTGTTTAATGAACGTTTTTATTTTTTAAAATATATTTTATTGTTTTTTTTACAGAGAGGAAGAGAGAGGGATAGAGAGTTAGAAACATCAATCAGCTGCCTCCTGCATATCCCCTACTGGGGATGTGCCTGCAACCAAGGTACATGCCCTAGCGGGAATCAAACCTGAAACTTTCAGTCCACAGGCCGATGCTCTATCCACTGAGCCAAACTGGTTTTAGCGCTAATGAATGTTTTTAAAGAACAATTTTAGATTTACAGAAGAGTTGCAAAGAGAGTAGAGTTCACAGTGAACTATACTGATACATCACCACTAACGGAAGTCCATACAGTACTCAGGTTTCCTTAGTTTTTTGCCTGATGTTCTTTTTCTGTTCCCGGTCTCGCCTATATCACAGTGTTATCTTTATTCATCATGTCTCTTCAGGTCCCTCCTGGCTGTGATGGTTCTCCAGACCTTCCTCTTTTCTGATGACTTAGACAGTTTTGAGAAGTACCATCATAGTCAGCTGGGATTTATCTTATGTTTTTCTCATGATTAGGCTGAGGTTACAGATGGTTGGGAGCAGACCACAAAGGGTCTATACATGACTCATCACTGCTGCTGTTGACCCTACCCACCTGCGTGGGGTGTGGCACTGCAAAGCTCTTCCTCCCCACACCTTCCATTCTGTACTCTTGGGAGGAAGTCACACGTTTAAAGGGTGGTGAGTTATGATGCAATTCTTTGAGAGTGAGGTATTCACATAACTTATTTGGAACTGACAGCTTCCTTTCTCATTAAGAATGAAATTGAGATTCTCATTAAAGATGGCTGGTTGAATAAATACTCTGTTACTGGTGAAAATGCTGTGAAAAGGAGAGTAATTTGACCAGGAAAGAAAAGAATGGCAGTAAAATGTTGGATGCTGTAAAGTAGGTGGAATAGTGGTAGGTAGATTAATGGGTCCAAGAAAGCTAGTCCCAAAGAGGCAGTGGGCAGAGCAGAGCGGTAACCTACTTTACACCGCAGAACTCCAAAGGCTCAGAAATTGGCACCAGGAAGACATGGGAAGGGGGAGGAGGAGCAGGGAATGGTAGGGCTAAAAAGAGATTGTGTGAAAGTCTATTTGCAAAGATCTCCAGGTGCCTTCCTGTTCTGTGCAACCACCCCAGTAGAAGAGAATGAGACAGAGGATCTCTCATCTCAGGGACACAGGCACAGCTGATGGAGGCCAGGATCTCCTCCTGGAAATGGGAATGAAGTAAAAGTTAACGTCCTAAAAGTTGTGACATCTTAGCCTTCTCTTTCCTCTCCACTCCAGGGACACTGGAAGCTAGGATTATCCCCGCCCCAAGAGAAAATACTGAAGAGTCTTTTATGAAAAATTTCACCAGTCTAAGAGACAATGATGTGAGGATTTCCCCAGAGAATGGCAACCAAGCTCCTCTTCACCATCTCCCACCACACACATACAGCTTCCAAATAAGGTTTGGCTTTGCTTTCTAAACATGAACAGACTGCCAGAGTGCCATACATTTGGGGGAAACCTTCTAATGTGAAACACAGAGTTCAAAATAAAATATTAAAATAAAAATATGTTCTCTAGCCAATTTTGCTCAGTGGATAGAGCGTCAGCCTGGGGACTAAAAGGTCCGGCTTAGATTCGGTCATGGGCACATGCCTGGATTGTGGGCTAGATCCCCAATAGGTGGCATGCAGGAGGCAGCTGATCAATGATTCCCTCTCATCACTGATGTTTCTATCTCTCTGTCTTCCTCTCCCTTCCTCTCTGAAATCAATAAAAAAATATATCTTAAAAAATAAAAATATGTTTATAATTCCTCTGAAATGCAAACAGCCCAAATGTCTAGTCAACTGGTGAATGACGAAGCAAAATCGCCACAATGAAATTCGCTTCAATAATAAAAAGAAATGAACTCCTGACTCGTGCAATAGAATGACCCTCAAAAACATCACGGGAGTGAAAGAAAGCAGACACAGAAGGACATGTATCGTATGCTCCTATTTGTATGAAATGTCTAGGCAGGCAAATGTGTAGAGATAAAAAGCAGATCAGCCCAGCCTCGTGGCTCACTGGTTGTGTTAACCAGATTGGGAACAGGGTTGGGAGAGGAGATGACCTGCAAATTTGCCCAAGAGATCTTTTTGGGGCAATGAAAATATGCTAAAACTGAATTGCAGGAATGATGAAATGACTCAATAAATATACTAGGCATCAGTGAATTAGACACTAAAATGTATGAATTGTATGGCATATAAAATATACTCCCAATAAGCCTTTAACAACAAACAAACAAATAACAACAACAACAAAACACACACACACACACACACACACACACCTCAAACTATGAAGGGAGAAGAAAAATACAATAGAAAGAGTCATTACTCTTTTCAGATAATTAAGAGAGGATATTGTATTCATAAAACAGAAACAAAATGGTAGATTTAAAAGGAATATTCAGAGAATAACAACGAAAACACTAGGAAAATACATTTGTGTGGTAGAAATAAAAAAAAATAAAAAATGCAGTAGAAAAAGCTAGAGAATCCAAACTGTAATGCAAAACGGCAAATAATTGGGCAAAAAGAGAAAATTTATGAAATTAGTTAACCAATACAAGAGGCTTACTGGCTAAATAATTTGAGTTCCAGAGGAAGCAGAAAAGAATGATGAAGAAAAGTATCAATAAAATAACATAAAAGAATTTTCCTGAGCTGAAGACCATGAGCATCTTCTCAAAAAGGCCTTTTGGGTATTCAGCCCAAAGGATAAAATACAAACAAACAAACAAAACCCCAACATACAATAAAAAAAAACTACAACAAAGGTTAATTTTCTTGAATTTCAAACACTGGGGATAGAAATAAGACTCTAAAAGCACTGGTGGGGGTGAAGAGAAGTGTGGGGAGAGGTAATGGATAGAAGACTGTGAATAATATAGCATTAAATTTCTCAAATGGGAGGTAGCTGATAATGGAGGTAGATCTTCAAATTTCTAAAGGAAAATTATGTTTTAAACAAGAATTCTAAATGTGCTTCCCAATCACCTTTCTTAGGAAGCTACTTGAGGATGGTGAGCTACTGGGATACATGGGACTGAGCAAACAGAGTGTCCAATGGAGGCAAAGAGAATCCCAGAGCGATGGCAAATTCCAGGCCCACTGAGCCACCCAGATTGCAGTGGGAGGCAATAGATAATTCTCCTATTACCTAACATGTTTTGTCTAAAATTTAACTTTATAGAGCTGGTGAGGATGTGGGAATATTTAGTCAGATGTTCAGAGAAAATTAAGAAAATGTTTTAAAATGAGACAATGACCAACTCTAGAAAAAAACAAGTTATGTAAGAGAGGTTACATAATCATGCTATTTGGTTCGAAAATAAATGACATACTATATCTATACACTGTCAAAATTATAAAAACACTGAATATATAGACTTGACAGATATTTGAGATATAATTTTGAGAAGCTGGTGGAAGGGAGAAAGGACATATACATGAGCTAAAAATCATTATTTATAATTGGAAATCACATAAGTCCATTCAGATGAGTCAAGAATAGCAGTATACATAATCTATACTAATAAAAGGCTTGTGGCCGTGACACCATAACACGGAACGACCAAAGACTGGTCACCAGGAGGCACGCTCAGGTGGGTGGATACTTGACTCTGGGTCCGGCCTCCCGCCTGGCTGGGCAGGACTCAGTCTGAGTTCTAGCGGTGCTGCGGGTCTGAGTCTTACGCAGTATCCTGCTCTGGATGGCCTCTAGTTTAGAAATAAGAAAGTAAAATCTGAGAAAATAGCTAACAAAATTGAAGTTGGTTGCTTGGTGGATAATGGGGGTAGGAAGATGAACAGAAGGGGCTGCTGTTTTGTAAAAATTACTTTTAGCAATATTTGATGATTTATGCTATTCAATGATAGCACATTGATATAAATGAAAGTTGGCTGAAATAATAATTGTAGTCAGTATATCGAATGCAGAAATATATAGTTGGAATGATATGGTAGGAAATAAGAAACTTTATAGTATTAATACTTAATTTAATATACATACCATTTCATTTAATCCTATGAATTAACACCAGAAGAAGACCTGAGCTGGAAAAAGCCTTTTTGCTCTTTATGACTTGCTTTGCATAATTGGAGTTTTAAAGTTGTGAGAAATTAATTCATGAGAGGTTGAGGATTTGCTTTCTGCTTTCTGAGGTTTATTAATAGTTAAAGCCCAAGTCCATATTTGAAGCCTAAAGAGCTTTATCAAATTAAAAAGTGACAAATCATTCCTCTTTGAAGAAGAACATTACAATTTACACTCAAATTCCTTCCTTATTTTTTAAAAAGAAAACAGACAGCATTGATTTTAGGCCTCATTATATTTACTCTCCTAAGAGTTTATGAAAGGAAATTATACCCAGATGACAAATGTAATCCTGATTACTTCTTGCTTCTGGGTGAAACATATGTGCACACAGCCATACACAAACATTAAGAAACCAGCAACAGTTATGTTATCCACCTGCTGTCCAAGCCCAACAATGGGACTTCCTGCCTCCAGCAGCACTTTCGCTGTTCCCAGTATTGGCCAGTTGCTGATATAGGGAAAAAAAAAAAAAATCCTACAAAAATAAGCCCTACAATGTTGTTCTACAGAAAAATTATACAAGCAGGTATAAAACAATGTGAAAAGGGAGAGAACAGAGTACTACAAGAGTGGAGAAGAATCAGAATTTGCGGGAAGCCTGCGGATGGAGTATCCTGGAAGAACTCTCCAAGAGGGACGCTTCCTCTCTTGGGTTTGGAGAGTCGGACAAGCCAAGGAAGAGGGCCGAATGCTCCAGGACAGAGGGAGCAGCAGGTGCCAAGCACCCAAGTCCTTGGGCAGGTACAGTGAGATACGCAGGTGACCTAAAACCCTGCCTCCCAAGTTTTGCATTAGAACTGGACTCACCTGGTGGAGGGCAGAGAGGGCCATATAGAACAAGGAATGGCTGTTTCGTTTCTAGCACAAAGAAATGCATTGTAAGCACATTCAAATAAATGAGTGTTCTATGAATAGTGCTAAATTTAGAATTCTTGGACAAAGGATTTTCTTCAAGTTCCAGGTTATTCAGGCTCATGTTAGAAAAGATGACAATTTATATATGCAAGTTGAACATGAGATGTTGGATCACTGAACAGTTATTTATTAGGTGCCTGCTATGGGCAGCTGTCAGTGTTGTAGGCACTGGGAACAAAGACATTTCTATGCTTGTGACATGCATCCTAGTGGATTAAAAAAAAAATCCTTGCCAGAAATAAAATAAAAAATTCATCGTGTCCTGGCCAGTGTGGTTCAGTGATTGTTGTCTTATGAACCAGGAGGGCACATGCCCAGGTTGCAGGCTTTGTCACTCAGTGAGTCTCTCTCATCACTGATGTTTCTCTTTCCCCCTCTCCCTTCCTCTCTGAAATTAAAAATATAAATATATTTTTTAAAAATTCATCAGGACCAATTTAAGGAATTTATCAACAATAATGGTGAAAACTTAGATGCATATGTGACGAGACGACTTAAAAAATTATATAATTGCCTTAGTATCATAAAATTGAAGGAGCTTGTGTGGTTGTTTTTTTTTTTTTTTTTTTCGTTTTTTTTCTTTCCCTTTTTGTGTGATAAATCTGATAATCTAATGCCACCTTGTGCCCAAAATACTTAATTACGTGCTTTGACATTAAAGATTCTACATGAGTTTTCTACTGAGGCTGCAACAAATTACTACAAATCCAGTGGCTCACAAACAACACAGATTTATTATTTTATAATCCTGGAGGTTCTAAGTTAGGAATGGATCTCAATAAGCTAAAAATTAAGGTATGGGCAGGGCTGTGTTCCTTCAAGGCCCGGAGAAGAATGTTTTCTTACCTTTCACAGCTTCTCCAGGCTCCTGAATTCCTGAGCGGGTCACTCTGGCACTGCCTCCCCTCTTGCACTGACAAGGACCTGAGTGATTACATAGAGGCCACCTGGATAATTGAGGCTCCTGTCCCCACCTCAGCCTCAGGTGACTAGCAACTCAATTCCAGCTGCAACCTTAATTCTTGCTTGCTGTGCAACAACATACTCACAGATTTGGGGGATTAGGATGAGGACATCTTTGAGAAGGGGCATTCTGCCTACCATGGAGTCTATTAGGTTCCCCCCCAGGGGGGTATGATACTTTTTAATGTTTCAATCAAATGGTAAAGACATTAAACTGTTTCTCTGACCTTATTTGTAACTTGGAATTGATGAACAGAAAAAAAAAAAAATCTCTTTTGCTAATGTCTATAAAATAAACTGTTTAAACATTCTCCCAGTGAATCTTCTCTTATGCTTTACTAATCTTAGCCTAAAAACTCCAAACTACATATGAAAATGTTGTTAAAGGAATCTTAAAATGATTTCAAATTCATGAAGCACAAATATTGCTTAATAATGTGCAAAATATACCAGCTGTAAGAAGTACTGGCCGGTTCTACTGCAAATCTTTCCAGGGCCTGTGTAAGGCTTTGTCCAGCTTGAGGAACGCTTCATCAAAGCATGCAAGTGCCTCTAACACAACCTTCTTAACAGAGCATTTTAATAAATAGCAATCAGTCAGCTGCAGCTGATGTCTTGGCAGTAACATGTTCCAATTTTCGTCTATTCTGCTATAATTCTTCAAGGTGGATTAGCTCGTATGAGATTGGAAAGCAGGGAAATAGGTCAGTATGCCATGGAAACTATCTTGATTCATCTCCAGCATTTCCCAGCATGTACTATTTGGTGCCAAGTAGTGCAGTGAGATGCAAGCACATTAGGACTAAATACAACAAATGGAGTGCTGAAAACAGTGCCCTTTCCCTCCATGTTCTTGGACTCTCACAGGCAGGCATGCTTATTTATCAAAAGTCCCCCCCACCCTTTTCTCCTGTGTTTTCTAAAGGCTTTGTTTTTTTCTTTTCACTTTACATTTGATTCCATTGTAATTTATTTTGTTGTAAGGAGTGGGTTGGGAATCCAACTTAATTTTTTTGAGTTCTTCAGCATCATTTATTGCATAATTCATCTTTCCCCATTAATATAAAATGCCACCCTGATTATACACTCAATTCCAGTAAGAATTTGGGTCTTGTGGGAGAAAATGCTACAATAGGTATTTACCAAATCTGTTCCCTCTTCTTTCTAGACACACACAACAGGGCAATTTACCAGCTTCTGATGCAATTAGGACTGATGGGCGGGCCCATAAAAGCCTCTGCATGTGAGCCCTCCCCCGCCTCCTCTCTGCCTTGTGGTAGATGGAGTGATTTCCTCCAGAAAGGCTTGGGAAGACACATACCGAGGAAGGCGGAGCTGAAGATGCAAGGAGCCTGACCCTCAGCATCCTGGCTCCGAGAGCCTGATGAGCAGAAGCGTTTTGTTGGACTTTATGAAAATGAGGTAATCTTTCATTTTATCTTAGCCATTAGTTTTCTATTTTTTTCTTCTTAAATCAGATATCCCTACTCTAACCGACTTAGGTCCATTTCCGGACACTATTATGTTCCATTTACCTATTTGCCTGCTCACATGCTAGTAATGCATTGTTTTAACTTATATGTTTTATAATGTATTTTGGTACATAGTATAACTAATACCTTAAGTTTAACTTTACATTTTTATCTGTTATCTCTTGCATAATTATTTTTCCATATGAACTTTAGAACCAGTGTCACAAGTTAAAGTAAAACCTCATTGGTATGTTTACTAAAATTGCATTATATGTACCCTGTTTCCCCGAAAATAAGACAGTGTCTTATATTAATTTTTTCTCCCAAAGTTGCACTAGGTCTTATTTTCAGGGGATGTCTTATCTTTCCATGCGCTAGGTCTTATTTTCAGAGGATGTTTTATTTTCGGGGAAAGACGGTAGTTTGATGTAGGAAGGGTTGACATTTTTATAACAATGAATTTTCTTATATAAGCACATCCCTTTCCCCTTATATATTCTTCAATAACTTGGTAATGTTTCCTTTGAAGAATAGGTGATAGTTTTTTATTTATTCACAAGTATCTTGGGGCCAAGTTATGCTCTATAAGGTTTATTATCCTAGTATTTTATAACTGGTTGTTACTTGTATAGGATGTCTACTAGAATGCTATGTCAAACAAAAGTAAACCAGCAGTCTGACATCCAAGAAAGACACTCAACAAGCAAAACAAGTCTTTAACGATGTTTTAACACATCTACCTCGTAGCACAAGAACAAACTGTATAATGAGAAGTTTTGTGTAGGTTTGTCACAGAATGTCCTCCCCCTTGACTGGAATTCCAAAGAGCTCCTGTGTTTATAAACTTTCCATGCAAGCACTGTCATGTTGGGTGTGAAGAAGCCCAGTGGACATCATCGTTCTCAACTAAATTCTTAAATATCCTAAAAATAAGCACAGGCATTCAGTCAATGGAGAAAAAAATGTTACTACCGATAAAACTGGTATTAAGAGAATGAGGCTTAAGTTTGTGGCAACAACTGGTTTCTAACACTGTTCCCAGAGCTAGACTGCCATCCATCGGCACCGCTGGACAACTGTAAGCCTCTCCCATAGGACGTTCCTGAAATTCTCTCCTCATTCATCCTTGCCCAGGGAGGGGAGGATAACAGGGAGAGCAAGGCCGGGCTGTGATGGAAGGTGCTTCCACAAGGCAGGGAAATCAGAAGTGAGAAAGTGTTGCTCTTCCAACCGTCAGCAAAGCTGTAACCTAGAGCAATTCAATACTTTTAAGGGACCAAAAGTTCATATCCACAGTTTTTGGCAGTAAGGTCAAATGTTAGATGTGAGTTTTAGGCAGAAAATCAAATATCTCTGTTTCAGAGTCACGCTGACATAAGCATTTGTAGAACATGGTTCTTACAGGTTTTCCCTGAGAGAGAACAGATGACAAAACATGGAAAATGGACATGGTGGCCTTTCTTTTATAACTTACTCTATGGACACAACCATTAGATTACAGGTATTTTACTGTTTGGACTCATATAGTAACACCTAACCCTTGGTAACTGTTTGTTATTGTGTAATACCTGTTTGTTTTTGTTCAATTTGATCTCAAAGACAGCATGCTCATGAGAGGATGCATAATGCAGGTCCTGATAAAGTTTATTACTGCCAAGCCCCAATTGACCACTATTTTCTGTACTCATTAAACATTTTTTGAAGCCCTATGATAGACAGGAATTGTGCCCGAGACCAGGGCTATGAAGATGTACTTTGACCATGAGCTCCTTGAGGACTTAGAACACCTCAAGGTATTAAAGCTATGGCCTGTGCTTACATTTAAGTCACTTTTTAAAGAAGCCACTCAAAAGCCCTTGCTTCACTGATATTCGTGCCTAATCCAAACATTGTATTGTGATGTTCCTCATTGGTACCTAGAGTACATATGCAGGATGTCTTATAAATTAAATATTTCCTATTTGAAATAAGCAGAGACATAATTTGCTGAGTTGGTTTTAGTCAACAAGTAGGGAATGAATTTTATTCTTCTAAAATAATTACAGATCAGGTAATTAAACAATCCAGTGTCCCTAAAAAGGAAATTGATGCTCTTTTGTTCTACCTGAGTTAAAACCATGATGAATCACCTCAGTTCATGGGAATTGTAATAAATGACTACTAGCTAAAACAGACCCATAAGGTCAATGCTATGAACACACTGAGATTATATACAATTAATTAGTACTACAGTTTAGTTTAAAATTTCAAAACCTCAATACACACCTGTTTATTTCTTTTAGCACACAAAATTAATTTACTTGTAAAAGTAACATCTGTTTACAGAACTCGAATAAAAATTTAAAAATAAATAGCACTATTTTACAATTCTGATCTTACAGAGAAATAAAACTTTTTGGCACATAATGTTCTATCAAAATAGGAAGTTAAATCAGTTTGCTTTGCTTTTCATAACAGAAATAAGCATTCACACTATCAGCCTTGGAAAATCCCATGTGGTGACAAGAAAAACAGAATCATGTTTTTCTTGATTTTCAGAAAAATGGGATCTGGTGCCATCTAGTGAATGGTAATGATAATGCTACTGTGGATGCCAGCCATTAAGTTAGGTAACACTATAATTTTGGTTATATGCAATTCAACAGGTACACATGTGCTCAGGGCCTGAAAGTTACATGCAAAAATGTAGACAACTACTGTATGAGGAATAATGGATTTTTTTCCTGTAAATGTCATCCTACCTTTGAAAGAAAAAGAAATCAAGGTAAAAATTATTATTGAACACGAGGGATACTAAAGAGGAGACTTTAGAGGCCAATTAAGTAAATGAAATGTTCCGTGATTACTATAAGAGAGAGTCAGGTAGGCTCTCTGATTCTTACTCATGGAAGGCTGGTGGAAGGCAGTATTTATGGTAGGCCAGAATGAAGGACTTAAACTTTTCCTTACTATTTACATGAAGAGCTGGTTTATTTGAAGAGTATCTATACAGACTGCCAATAAAGTGGCACTTAGGAACTATAGTGACAATCAATGCTCACACTTACTTTCTTGGAGGCCAAAATTCCCAAATGGCTTTTCTGATTAGCAAACTAGAGTTAATTTTTGTTTGGTTGAGTTTACTGAGAGCATTTTTAGCAAGGGCTGGGCTACGGAACAAACACTCATAGAGAGGTAGACTTCCTGTAAAATTTTCATGGACTGGCATGTTATTATTATTTTGGTAGTAGCTTTTGAGAATATTACTTTCCTGTAAGGCCATGCTTGTGGCTGTTCTTCCATGATTTGTTTCTTAGCTGTCCCTCAAAAGGGCAGGGTCTTGTCTGTTCTGTTCATTACCAAATACCCAGAGAGGAATTATGTCTGACACATGTCTCAACAAATGTCAGCTAGTTAAGTGAATAAATCAATGAGTGAATGAATCTCATATAGTCCAATTGACTTATGGGAAAAAGGGAAAAGAGGAAAAAACAAAACACCCTCACAAAAGTGAGGACAATTATAGAAAGGAAGAAAGATAAGCAACAGGGATAGTCTTGATGACAACAAAATTGCCATCATTCAACAACTGACGATACCTGAAGGATTTTAAGTCAAAGTTAATATAAAAACAAAGTGTCTCTGGAAGACTCATTTACAAATAAGTTAATGAAACCGGCTACTACATCGAAATGTAATAGGAGTCCAGTGCTTTGTTGTTTCAAGGTGGAGAGGACTCTGCTGAGTACTCCAGGTGGAGGTCTAGAGTCCCATAGAGGGAGCGGAGCACACTGAGGACTTTTTCCTGAATGGCGTCTACTTGTTCAGAAGGACAGTAATCATCCAGACTTGACCTGGAACCGAAAAGAGAAGGAAAAAAAGCCCAACCACATAAATAGGATGAGATCACTGTGCAGTGAGGAAAAGCCTGTATGTGTTCATTTCAATATAAAATAGAAAGTATGCTAAATTTTGGAATAACAGCAGTTGAAAGGTACTGAATGTTTATTCATGGCAGGTACATGACACAAACTATGTTCTTCAATCTTCTCAGCCACACTAAGAAACAGGTACATTTACCTCCCTGTTAAAGGACTCTGAAACCGAGAGAGATTAGCATGCACAGGTCCCTTAGTCGGCAGCCAGTGAGTGCTACCGAAGGGGTTTGAGCCACAGGGCCCATCCTCAAAGGCCAGGTGCTTCCTCAGTGGACTGACTGCTGTTGCCCTGAAAGGGAGATGTTGCCAGGAACCCTGGGGCTTATTATTGTAGTGCTGGCATCTTTCTTTTTATGTGTACAATGGGGCTAGAACTTAGGAGGGGAGAGGTTTTCCAACGGATAGAAGGGATCTGCTTCTAAAAACAATTTAACTACACAAGTGCATAGGGCCATCCAAAAAGAAATGTGGGAATTTGCTGGTGTGGGGATTGATTTCCCACGTTGTAAGTATTGAGGAAAAGAGTCAAGTGGATGGGACAGGAATTGACATTTCGGGAGTCTTTCTAGAATCACCAAGGACAACTTGAACGGCCAGGCAACTATGATGTCACTGACACAGAGAGCTGGACTAAGATCTGAATGATGTGATCAGTGTCCCCTGGTTCTGAACTTGGTGAGGAAGCCATTTGGAAGGATGGATTGGGAAGAGTGATATAGAAACTTTTATAGACAGAAATGGGATTAGTTACTCAGGCTATCACACTTACCTTGCTATTGTTACAAGAGTAGGTTTTGGTAAACTTTTCAGTAAATAATATACAGACTGAATAAGATACTCAATTTCTTGTTCTGTGCTGACATGGTGAGGAAGTTCTGAATAATCACAGGTTAGACCAGCCTGATGAACCTAAATATAAGACAATTAAAAATTACACCATAAGGCTTTATTGTGTTTAGAAGATTCTTTATCCATTATTTGCCTTGCTGATAAATCTTTTAATATTTTTGTGAATTGGGATGACTTTTTCCTTAGTAATTTTTGTGTCACAGAAGTTACTTATTTTTTCAGGTTTGTAAGAACTGGCTTTTATTTGGGCCTGATGCCTTTTCCAGAAATAGTTCTTTACTCTTTAAATTTATTTTCTGATTATGGATTCATTCAGTTTCTGTATTTATATGAGTCTTTCTGACAATTCACATTTTCTAACATATTATCCATTTCACCTAGATTCTAAAAGCTGATATAAAGCTATACATTATATTCTCACCTTACCTTTTCTCCCAGTGTATTATTTTCTTTTTAAATAGATGCACTTAGTATTGCATTCAAAGCTTTAGGAGGATATAAGGGAGAGTCTTCCTATCTTATTTAACCTACTGTTCCTGGTTTCTTGTGCATCCTTTGTGTAAAAGCACATACTACTGATATCTATACATGCATTTTAAATATAAATGGCACCAAATTTAACATGCCTGAAAGCTGGAAGTGGCTCACAAGCTGGCATTTTGCAGCTTCTGCTTTAAAGTTCTGGAAAACTGGATCTCAAATATGTCACAGTTTTGCCTAGTGTACATGGGGAAAACACTAATCTGCTATTTTATTGGAGACTCTTGATTAACATCAAAGATTTAACTGGCAATGATCCGTCAATGTAGTAAAATGACACTATGCATGATCTTTTCTACTAAATTGATTAAAACATTCAGTGTCCTATCCCTGCATGCCATATTTGATTACATATCCTGACTGAGCCCATGACATCCCTTCTCTCAACAATGTATAAAACCCTCCCAACCATTACAAAACCCAGATGCAATGGAACAATGAAAGTAGATCTGCATAGAGTCACATGTATTAATATCACATGAGCGCAAGCATTTTTAACCCTAAGTGTCTTCTCTTTCATTCTTTATTTGATCCTCACCCAAGGAGTGAGAATATTTTTCTCATTGACTTTGAGAGAGAGTGGGCGGTAGGGAGAGGAGGAGGGGAAGAAAGAGAGCGGAGGGATAGGGAGAGAGAAACATCGATGTGACAGACACACATCAACTGTTTGCTTCCCACATGCTCCCTAACCGGGAGTTGGGGTTGGACCTGAAACCCAGGTATGTGCCCTTGACTGGAAATCGAACCTGTGACCCTTCGGTGCAAAGACCGATGCTCTAACATTGAGTTCTGGTGGTCAGGGCTTCTCTTTCATTCCTCGTAACTGCTATTAAAAAGGATGACGATGTATGGTGCTATCTGGATATTGGAAATAATGGGTGAACACTTTGTAAAGTGTATGATTGTCTCACCACTATGCTGTACACTTGATACCAATATAAAATAATACTGAATGAAAAAAAAAAAAAAAAGGTGAGCCTTAGATTAGCCACAATTTAAGCAAAATATTCTTTTGCTGGCATTTTTCTCATAAAGTTAGCATTAAATCAATATGTAAACTTCAGTGCAAATGATGTGGTTCGATTGTATTCAATGATTAAATAAAATATTAAGAAGCACCAGAAGTAAAAGGACAGAAGGCTGGGGGCTGAAAGGGGGTACGAGGGAGGTCTCAGCTCTGGCACAAAATCAGAGAACAGGCACATGAACTTCAGCTGGGAAAATTTATACGTCAAAGACTGCAGAATGATAACAAAAGAGATTATCATTAAAGGTATTGTCTTTTGCCACAGAATTCAAATCACTGCTGGCAAACACAGTTATATAGCTGATTCAGTTAAGAGGCAAGAACCAACTCACCAGAGTGCCTTCTTGAATCTTTCTGTTTGGTTTTTATAATCAGAAAATTTTACAATCAGGAAACAAAGGAGGGGAAAAAAATGAAATTGTATTCTTTCTTTTCTCTGGGAAGAAGAGATCTGACAGAAACAAAAACAAAACCCCACAAAAACGAAAATACAGCACTTTTTCCTTATAGATAAAATTGGGAAAAACATGTTATTCCTAGAAAGAAAAAAAAAAGCATGTATTTCTTTTTCACTACTTAAAAAATATTCATTCAAACTTCCCAAAAACATGAATAAAAGTGACCTACTTTAACAAAAAGCACACTTTTCTACCAAGAAATGCCTTTAGAAAGGGCCATTTTTTTTTACTTCAATATAAAATAATTTACCATTTCATAGTCTGGAACGTCCATCCGTTTTTTCAAACTCCGCACAAGTGGAATTAGTGATTCCATTCTGGAAAACAGCCACAGCTCAATTAAACATCACAGTACCTCAACCAAAATTACAGTAGCCAGTGATACATTACCCTTAAAACTCACCATCAACAATGATTCTTTTTAAAAAAATATATATATTTTATTGATTTTTCACAGAAAGGAAGAGAGAAGGACAGATAGCCAGAAACATCGATGAGAGAGAAACATCGATCAGCTGCATCCTGCACACCCAGCACTGGGGATGTGCCCACAACCGATTTACATGCCCTTGACTGGAATCGAACCTGGGACCCTTCAGTCTGCAAGCCGACACTCTATCCACTGAGCTAAACCTGTTTTGGCAACAATATGAATCTTGGGAAATGAAAGATAATGCTGTTCAAATGTCATCTTAAAAATGTTCCCTGCTGTTTTCTTACCTAAAAAGATTACAGATTGTGTTCAAGATTGAAAATTACCACTTGAAAAACTGAGCTTTTCCTTTTCTTTAAAAATGAAAGTTCTACTGTGACTATAAAAGTCACTTTGATCAGCAAGAAAAGTAAGTGTCTTTAGCACACAGTGTTGAAAAAAAGCTTGAACTGATGTTAAAGTGCTGGGTTAATATTTACTGATGTGATTATGTGTAAGTAATACATAACAAAGGAAGGTATAGCTCCCTCATCATTTAGCCAAATAATTCTTCTCCCCAGAGATAACTGCTTTCTAGTTTCATCCTTATTCTTCCAGAGACCTGTTGAATTATCTATACATATAAAAGCCTAAGCAAACATTCTGACCAGAATGACCAGTTGCTATAATGTGTACTGACCAATAGGGGGCAGACACTCAATGTAGTAGCTCAATGTAGTAGGGGCAGCTGCTGCACAATGACTAAAAGCACACCCTCTTACTATGTGATTTGGGATGACTTAACCTCTGCGCCTTAGTTTCCTCATCTATAAAATAGACATGATAATAATGAAGCCATAAGATTGTTATAAGCAATAAATAATGCAAAGAAAATCTTAGAATTAGGATTATATTGGGCACACAGAAAAAAAACTAGTAAATTTGTGTTGAAATTTAATACTAATTTTTAAAAGCAATTTAGTAAATTTAACAATCTATCTAGGACTGAAATATAGTAGAGTTGAAGAAAAAAATGTCTGAAGGTCTTACCCAGGGTTTGAAGCCCATTTCTGTACAGTTTCTTCATCATCACCATCACACAAATCAGCAAAAGTAGCTTCTAAGTCTTCTAATTGGTGAATTCGAGTATCAACGCAATCTACCAAATCTTCCTTTAAATGCATAGAAAAGCCAAGATTATGGTTGTTCTTTCAAAAACAAAGGAAGGAGGGTGGGGGAAGTGGAAGTGGGCAAAGGGGGGATAAACGAGAACAGAGACTTGATTTTGGGTAGTGAGTGTACAATGCAGTATGCTGATGTTGTTTTATTGGGCTGTACACTTGAAATTTGTATGGTTTTATTAACCAATGTCACTCCAATAAACTTAATTTAAAAATAATTTAAAAATACTCTCTTTTGTAAAACAAAACAAAATTTCAATTCATTAAAACATGATTTTCAAGTACAAGTCATAGACTTCCCAAACACACACACACACACACACACACACACTCACACAAAGATTTTGGACAGTTGAGAGCCCTCTAATAAGCTGTTAAGATATTATTAAATATGTGACAAACAGATCAAGTCCAAAAGAAATAAATGGAGGATACCTCTGTCAGGTTGGTGCCAGGCTTTTTAAATTGGTACAGCTCTTGTAAGATTTTGTATTCCTCCTAAACACACAAAAAAATCCATATATTAGAAAAAATTTAATTTTATCAATGATATGCTAAAGTGAAAAAATGGCTGTGATACAAGAACATCTTGCATAATAATTAAAAGCTCTATCTGGGAAAATCAGGCAAAATGTGTAATTCAGATTTCATTGTAAATATTATCATTTCTTCAGAGTTAACTCTGTCTGGGCATGACAAGGAGAGGTCTATGATTATTGAGATAAATCACAATGGCTTCTGATATGTATACAGAATAAGGATTGTAAAGTGCTGCAGCATCATTATAAATCAAAAGCTGAACTTAGAAAAAAGACAATTTATTTGAATCTCCCCAAAATAGATCTGGGACAACTTTCTGAACACTAAGGCAAGCAGATACACATGCCCATAAAATGCACCTTTGAATGCTCATTTGGACCATGAACTCACCAGTTTCTCAAATACATGATTCTATTTTAGATCAGTGCATACTGCTATTGTCTTATAATTTGCATTTAAGATCTGCTGAGGTATCCTAAGGATCACAGGACTCAAAGATTAGTTATAAAAAGTATATGTGTAATTAGGCACCTTACTCCTTACTGAAAAGTTTGTCATACAGAGTTTTACAGACATAGAATATCTCTGGGCTCGGTCAACCTGGCTCAGTGGTTGAGCATGGACATATGAACCAGGAGGTGACAGCTCGATTCCTGGTCAAAGCATATGCCTAGGTTGTGGGCTGGATCCCCAATGTGGAGTGTGCAGGAGGCAGCTGATCAATGATTCTCTCTCATCTTTGATGTTTCTCTCTCTCTCTCCCTCTTCCTCTCTGAAATCAATATATATATATATATATGTCTATATATATATAAAAGGCTAATATACCAAGTATCCAACCATCCAATAGGTTGGTATGATGCTCACTGACCACCAAGGGCTGCTGAAATGCTATGAAGCACACTGACCACCAGGTGCTGCGGAGCTGCAGTGACTTGGCAGCAGCGGTTCTCAGGTGATGCATCCCGAAACCAGAGAGGAGGGAGCGCATGATTCCACTTCAGCCACGAGTTATGTTGTTGCTGGGGCACTGCTGGCCCTGAATCTGTTTACTGCACACTTGGGTTTGTGTTCCACACCCTGTACAACAGCAACTTTGCAGAGTGCCCTCTCTCACTCTGGGACCCCTCAGGGAATGTTGAAGAGCCAGTTTTGGCCAATCCCTGCAGGCCAGGCTGAGGGACCCCCACCTGGAGGTACCTGCTCACTCCATAAATGCCTTTTGAGCCATGGTGCCATCCCAGGTGCAGATGGGCTGGAGAGGGACTGCGGGAGGTTGGCTCCAGAGCGTGTCTGGTTTATCTTGCCCAGTCCCACCCACCAGCCACCTTCTAATTAATTTTTTTTTCAATGTGTTAGAATCCGTGAATCCCATGAACCGTGTCACGTGTGTGTGTGTGTATAAAATCATCTCTGGGAAGATACCATAAAAAACTGGCCATAGTATTTGTTTCGAGGTAAGAATCTGAAGGACTGGGAATGTGTAAGGGACTGACTTTCTTTAATGTACACACTTTCTTCTATTATATCACTTTTTTTTTTTCAACCGCCCATGCATACATCACCCCAATTAATAGATGCAAAATAATAGATACTATTTAGAGCAGAGGACTATTTTTGTACGGCCTTCATGTTATGAATTGTATATATAATTACAAAAGATTTGAAAGAACAAGAAAGAATACGTGACAGAGGCCAATACAGTCATTACTATCTGGCTGTTTGCAGAAAGTTTGCTGCTCCCTGATCTATAGAAATGTCATGTAATTCTTAAGGTCTATGTTTTAAAAATGTTTACCTGAGTGAACATTTCTTTGAAGGGATTCTTGACTGAAAAAAAATCTAAGTCAATATCTAAAACAAATGCATCCCCTTTCTTCAAGATTTCCACAATTTCTCCAGAGCTGACCGTAGTCTGGCATTCCTGGCTCTCAGAAGAACAAGAACATGAAGGTTCCAGGCTGGTGCAGACCCTTCTCTGGGCCACCATGTCCTTTTCCAATCCTTCTGAACAAGAGGCACAGTTAGTAGAGGCAGTGTGTTCTGCGTCTTCCCGTGCTAGCTTTGGTTTCTTAGCAGAAGACACTGCATCGTTTTCCTCTTGATTGTTACAGAGTTTATATGGCTTTACCATAATTACATCCAATTGTAAAGGTTTTTGGTTCTCTAGCTGGTCTTCAGTTACATAAAGACCATCACTTAGGAAGTAGTGATCTGTACTTGTTACCCTGGATCAGAGGAAAAAAACTATTTTAAAGATGAATAGACAAATTAACTGATGCTTCATTTTATTTATCATTTCCATGGCATTGCACATCTAGAGGACATATTAGACAAAACCTGAGAGCTGCCTTTAATATTTGCACTTCTTATTCTCCTGTAGAAATAGCATTCCCCAAGTTTTTAACTGGGCACACAACTGCCCAGTCACATTGGACTAAGTTCTCACCTTGGTCTCCCCTTCCCACCAACTGGCATATGACACAGAAGTGACAAACCCACCTTGGACTATGAGGACAAAGGCAACATTATAGAGATTATGTGGCAAACAGACAGAAGGAACTGGGGTTACCCAAACTATAGAACTGTCATCTGGGCCCTGGACTGTATACGGTAAACGAACATGAGAACGGAAAATGCTGCTGTTCAAGGCAGTGCCTTGGCTTTCTCTCACACCAGTTAAAACTTTATCCCCCACCCCTCCAAAAAGAAAATCACTCAAGAGAAAAATTATACATCTGGAAACAATCTCTCATAATGGAAGCTCCCTCTGATGTATTTCAAAGCTTTGTTAAACTTGATATAATCATATAAAATTTTAATAAAAACAGCAACTTAAAATACATCTTGTACATGTGCAGAACGTATTTCACAAGTTGCAGATTTCTGATTTTAGACACATTGGCAGGATTTTAGCTTTTCAACTATATTATGCCTTGTTTAGTGTTATGAACAGTGAATGCAGGCTCTATCCAACTAAAATAATGGTTAATAGTTATTCCCATCCATTCCACTCCAACATATACATCCTTAAATTGAAAAAGACATAATTGTCCCAAAAAAGATTAATGATGCAATAAAACTAATGCCCAGGCTTATTAAAAACTGTATCATCCTAAAAAAGACAAAGGCTTAACCTAACTCTGTATTCTTCTTTAATAATGGATATTTTACTTTGTTAGTATCAGTACAAACATACACATTTCAGACTGCATACCTATATGTATGGGAGTTTCTTTCATAAATTTTTACTTGTAGGATTAAGTTCATGAGATAATAAAAATCTTCCTAATATTGTTATTACACTGAGTTTCAAATGTCTATTTCAGATTGCTCAAAATTATTTGATTTTGCAGAAATCCATTATAGGTTACAGCAGGCCTACTCACTGAAGTATCAATAAAAATCCTATCACTCCTTCACATATGCTGGTATTATGTATAATATTCATTATATAAGAAACCCTATTTACTTAGTGTTATATCCTCAATAAATACAATTTCATATATACAAAAATTAAGTTATTTGTTTAATTGATAATAATATATAACAAAAGTGAATCATATTATGAAGGTAGGCCAGAAGTAAAAACTATCATTTTTAATGAGAAAGACTATTTCATTTTCAATGTATGACCCTTCAATCCCACTAACCTTCAGGTTATAGAAAGTAGTCCCACTACTTAAAACATTCATCTCATCACAAGAGAATTAAGAAGATCCACAAAACATTGGTTACATAGCTTTACAACAAAAACAGTTGCACATGTAAACTGCCAGAATATTCTGTAGTTTAATTTAGGTTATCTAAAGCTGGTCATGTTAATAAAATTAAAACACCAAATCTCGTTTTTAAGCATTTGATTAAAAAAAAGTGAGCCCAGTTGGTGTCCTTAAGCACCGACCTCTGAACCAGGTCATGGTTCTATTCTTGGTCAGGGCACATGCCCAGGTTGCAGGCTCGATTCCCAGTAGGGGGTGTGCAGGAGGCAGCCGATCAATGATTCTCTCTCATCATTGATGCTTCTATTTCTCTTTCCCTCTCCCTTCCTCTCTGAAATAAGATAAATAAATAAAAGATGAGATAATTCTGCTTTTTCACTACTAATTGCTCTATTCAGCAGATCATAGTTATACTATTGAATAGAATAAAATAGTACTTCAATGAGTTAATGGAGTTAGTCAACAATGGAGCTAAAATTCAAGATGATGATTATATTATTCAAAAACAAACTTGGCACCCTGGCTTGGTGACTCAGTTGGCTGGAGTATTGTCCCATATACCAAAAGGTTGAAGGTTCGATCCCAGTATTCCCAGTTGGGGCCTGTGAGAGGCAATTGATAGATGTTTCTCTCTTACATCAATGTTTCTCTTTCTCTCTCTCCCTTCTTATTTTTTCTAAAAAATCAATAAAAAACAAACAAACCACCAAACATATCCTCGGGTGAGGACTGGAAAAAAAACCACAACAAAAATCTTGACCAGTAGCAAAATATAAATGGTATATGAATAAGGTCAAGAGACTTGAAAACCTGTTCCTGGTGTTTGAGAACTCTTTTTGGAAGAGCTGAGGCTTAATCTGACTTAATCTATGTGTTGAGATACAGGGATCCAACATAAGATAGAAGCATTCAACCTTTCATACTCATATATATGAGGAAATTACCTGATGGTAGTGGTAGAAGTGTCTTTGCCTACTAAAAAGTGATGTGTACCCTCTCTGATTTGCTGAGCCCAGGTGGGATGAAGCCATACTACATTGGAAAAATGGCCAGCATAAACTGCAGGCATAATCCAGTTCTCAATACTTAATTCTCTGGAAAAGAAACAGAGAGGGAGAATGAAAACTGTTAGTGAGTGATTTTTTCCCAAATTTCATTCACAATAATATTTTAAGATAGCAGGTCTCAAAGCATGGTCTCAGGTACTCTTGGGAGGTTACTGAGACTTTTCTTGTGACCACTAATTAAAAACAGTTTTCCTAAAACACTAAGGCATTATTTCGTTTTTTCGTGGTATTGACATTTGCACAGGTGGTGCAAAGCAATGGTGGGTTGATGTCCTAAGATTAATCAAGGTAATAGAACCAAACTCTACTAGTAATCACCGTATTCCTCACTACCACACACTAACGCTCTCCTCATCCCACCAGAGTCAGTTTCAGGTAAGAATGTCCTTCATGATTAAAACTTGATCTTGAGTAATACATTTTACAATGTGAGTTATAGTTATTTTTATATCACAAAATGAGAAGTGCATTGAAAGTACTTTCTTTACATACTTTGAAGTAAATGGTTCTCTCAAGAAAAGCACTTGTGATTCAATTGCAGGCTAAAGACCAAACTGATTAATAAACCATGGTTATTCAGACTTGAGCCTGAATTGTTGGATTCTAGTCTAGCTAAGCTTTAGGAAATTAACACTTATCAAGTGTCGGTATAATATTAAAGAATATTCACAATGATCTGAAAAGGCTATGAAAATTATCTTCCTGAATCTTTTTCATATACTTCCACCAAAACAACATATGGGCAACAGAGTGGATGCAGAAGCAGATCTGAGAATCCATCTGTTTTCCCTAAAGGCAAAGATAAAGGAGATTTATAAAAGTTTAAGTAGTATTACTCTTCTTACTAGATTTTTTTTCTGCTTTAGAAAATAATTGTTTTTCCATAAAATTATTGATGCTAACATATAGAAGTTTATTGTTATTTTGAAATTAATATAATATATATCTCAGTTTTAATTTCAAATATAGTAAATATCAATAGATATAACCACATTAAAGAAAAAACTCAATGACTTTTAAGGGTATACAGGAATCCTGATTCTAAAATGTTTAAGAACCATTATTTTATGATTAACTGTACAGTCTGCATACCTGCTTCATAATTCTTTTCAATTTTTAAGACATAGAACCTCTAAATATAAAAGAGTAAGGACAATGGAAGAGTTAGCATGTTTCTTTATAAACTAGTGCTCTGAATTGGGGTTTTGGAAAAAGTAAAATGTAGTAGGGTAAAATTAAATCACATAAGTATCTATCTTTTAATTATATAAATCAGAAAAATTACTGCTATGTAACTTTTTATATTGTACAAATAGGCTACATTTTAACAAATATGTACTTAGAGGCAGTGACAGAATTTCAGGAAATTTTCTTACAGAAGAGAAACTAATAAGTAACTATTTGGAGATACATTAGGTATGATCCTTCATGAAGAATAGAGTACAAATCACCAATTTCACTTCCATCTCAGTGATTCTACTGTATATAACTGAAGGATTTGTGACCTGAGAATAACTCAGTATCGAAAGACAAGATATACAAATTAAACTATTACACATTTTCTTGTGCCTCAGTTTTAAAGTGGAGAGAAAGGGAGAACTGGTTCAAATATTTACCAAGTGTCTTTTATTTCAAAAATTCTGTTATTTTAAAGCAGGGTTTGGCACACATTGGCTGAGCCACCTGTCTTTGTAAATAAAGTTTTACTAGAACAAAAGAACAGCCACTTGTTTACACACTGTCTAGAGCTGCTTTCACACTAGAAGGGCAGAGATAAGCAGTTGCAACAGAGACCATATGGCCAGCAAACCTAAAATATGTACTACCTGGCTCTTTAAGAAAAAGTCTGTCAACATTAGCTCTAAATAAAACATAAAAGGCAAACAAAACAAACTCATGAGTTTAACAAAGTCTATTTCCCTTAATTGCTTGTGATCTACTGCAAAGTGTATTTCAAGCACATAAACAATCATTAACAAAACCATATATTACCCAAAAAGAGTTTCCTTATCAAACACGGTGTCAGCTGGCATATTCACAGGAATAAGGAGGTCTGGATGTGAATCAAAATGCACAAAACTTATATTACTGTCAGGAAGATGTTTTGAGCCAATGGCTCGGTATATGAACGGCAGAACCTGTAGAAGACACATGCACACATTCAGAATTGGCACTGAAATCAGAAGCATACAGTCAACTGCAGACTGAAAAAGGTTAAATGTAATTGCACATAACCTGAAGCACACCAAGTTGCTAGCAAGCAGGAAAATATATGTCGGGAAAGGTGCTCATTGTAGATGATTTAGATAATGATCTCAAGCTTTATTTTTTCCCCAGAACTTCCAACTTGCACCTTTGAAGACTCTAATGGGCATCTCTGCTGTCATCTTGCCACCACAACAAACTTAACAGACAATGTGAATAACAAAGGACGGAGGCTCAGAAAACACTTGCTAGTTCATACATGTTCTAGCACTAAAGATGTGTTCACGCTACTCTGAGTCTTAGGGTCCTTTCCATACTTTAGGAAGATGCAGTCTCTAGGGCTTTGTCCTACAGTCTGTATATTTCTAGCTTTAAAGCTGAATTTGATTAAGCAAAGAAAAAAACCCTCATAGCCAGTGACAACTGTATGGTGGTCACTGGAGGGAAAAGGAAGCTAGAAGAGGGTAAAGGTGGGATAAAGGAACACACAATACAATATAAGATGATGTAGAACTGTACACCTGAAATCTATATAATTTTATTAACCAACTAGAGGACAGGTGCACGAAATTTGTGCAAAGGAGGGGGGGGTCCCTCAGCCCAGCCTGCACCCTCTCCAACCTGGGACCCCTCAGGGGATGCCCAACTGCCAGTTTAAACCAATAGTCAGACATCCCTCTTGCAATCTGGTCTGCTGGCTCCTAACTGCTCACCTGCCTGCCTGACCGCCCCTAACTGCCTCTGCCCTGGCTTTGTCCAGAAGGACCACTGGAAGATGTTTGGTCCACCTGGCCTAATTAACATATTACCATTTTATTAGTATAGATATCACTGCAATAAGTTGACTTAAGAACTCCCACAATGAGTTATCAAAAAGAGAAAGAGAGAGACAGAGCAAGAGAGAAAGAGACACTGAATTTGAAAGCACTGCCTAACCCACACTTGCTCTTTCTCTCAGGTCCACACTATGTGTCCAGGTCATGAGGAGCCAAACTTCCTCTCAACTTCCTCCACCCATAAATCCGGATCACCCTTTTCCTCTTTCATATCCAGAGAATTCTGTTTATTAATGCTACTTAAAAAAAAAAAAATAGTCTCAGATCATGGACCTCTTCGGTAGCTTCTAGAAATCGGCATTCAGGCACTGTTTCAGCAAGTCTTAATATATGGAAACGATCTTAATATTTAGAAACGCGGGACACCGTGCTAAATGTAGTGCACACTGTGCACACAACACTACTAAGGGCTCTAACGATGCTACGTGACCGTCCCGGTTTCACAGATGACAGTGCGCAGCCGCCCACCCACACCGCAGGGCTGTGACAGCAGGAAACCCGCGTTAAGATGCAGGTCATGGTAAGGATTCCGGGCTCTGCGGCCTGACTGCCCGGGGATCGAATCCCGACACCACCACCCGTTGAACTGTGGGGCTTGGGGGCAAACCGTGCGAGTTAAATGAGTTGCCCCACAAACGCCAGCGCCTCCTCCTCCAAGGCAGTCCTGGGTTCTCCCCGCCGCAATGCCACCCGCGCATCCACACGTTCCGGTTCCAGGCCTCCCAGGCCCAGGCTCCGCCGCACGCGCGCACCTCCTGGTGGTCCTCCACCACCCACACCGGCAGCTCGGGGTAGCGCCGCACGCGAGGGCCTCCTCCCGCCGAGTCGCTCATTTCTCCGCGCTCGGCGGCGTCCCGGGCGCCCCACGACCTGCAGGAGCCTGAGTGTCGGCCCCACCGCCCTCCCCGCGCGAACTGGCACGCTCACCCGGTTGCGGTTCCGGATTGGAGGACGCACAGAGCAGGGGGCGGGCGCCGGAGGGCCCAACGAGGACGATTGGCTTAGCTGTCCGTCGCTTTGGTGGACGCGCCAATCACGGGGCACGAGGCGCCGCTGCGGCGGGTCCCGCCGCGTCCCGCCCGAGGTCCTGCTTTTTTTTTTTTTTTTTCCTTCTTCTCTGGTTTGCTTTTTAATTCCCTCCGTTTCCTGTTCCGGAGGCGCTGGCGGCGCCACGGGCTCGGCGGCTGCAGGGGAAGCCTGGGCTGGCTTTGCACGGGCGGCGGCCTCGCGGCCCGGGAGCCTTTTTCGTAGGTAAAAGGACCACCTTGCGGGGGTTCGAGGAGGGAGCATTGAGACGAGCGTCTGGATTTTAACGGGGCTGAGGGCCTGGGCTGCGGCCAGACGCGCCTGGAGGTTAAGCTCAGCAGCCCTTCTTCAGCTCTGCAGCGGAGGGCAAGGAGGCGACCCTAGGCCCTGATCCCCTAAATACAGAGGCGTGACAAATGAGGTCTTTCTTTCATTGGAGGGGCTCGTGCGCTGGTCCAGGCCTGGGGCCGTCCGCGTGTCGCCTGGGAGGTAGACCGTGAGCCCATCCTTGCGGGGTTGGGGTTCACAGGCTGGCGGGAGATGCAAACAGGGAAACATGCAATTCAGCCCGAGGAAGGTGATGGGCCTGCGGATTCATCCCGGGGACGTCTTCATAAAAGTGTAGTCACATTTTGCAACTGTTGCTACATAGACCGATACTCCTGGACGTGCTAACTTTTCAAAACAACTCTCTCCACTTTCTCTACTTCCTAACTCCAACCTAGGAGTAGGCAGACGCAAAAAATGATTACTTTTCCATTTCCTGTAGATTCCTTGACTTTTGAATTTAAGTTTGCATCCATAACACACTCTGACTGTACCTTTAATAGGTCAGTTTCATAGTCAGTGTTTTCAGACGCTCGCTCTCTAGGAGCTTCCTGGAGGATCCAATAGTGAGTGTGCAGCTGTAGCACAGTGAATGAGCGGGTTAGTGATTCTGACTGTTGCCCGTTTCTAGGCCCAGTGTGTTCCTTTGTGTTCCCCTAGGCCCAGTGCATAGATCTCTTTTCTTGTGTTTATTGCATTGCATTATTTTTATTTAAAAATGTATTTATATGTGGGTTCTGAGCTCCTTGAGGATTGCAGGCTGTGTGTCTTACTCATCTTTGTGTTCATCACACAACCTAAGACAGTGCCCCACATGTATGGGCTCTTTACATGTATGAATCAGTGGGAAGGTCTTTTTGTCTGGTTTTGATAATGCAGGTCTGTTGTGACTCTATGTGAAAGGGACATGTACAGAAGCAACATAGGAACATAATACTATTGGTGAGACAGTAAACATTTATTCTTTACTTACTGTGTGCAGGATGCTCTCTGCCAGGGGCTGTGAAGGATTCAGAAATGGCCTTGAATCAACCCATGTCATCGAAGAGTTCATAATCTAGTGGAGAAGTTAGACGTGTGCACACATGACTATGCTATAAGGCAGTCTCCGGTAAGTGCTAAAAAAGAAGTAAGTACAGACTAAGAGGGAAGTCTGCAGGGAATCAGATGACTTCTTAAAGGGAACCAGGGAAGGCTTCACGGAAGAGGTGGCATTTGACATAGGTAGGTGGGCATAATTCAGTGAGCAAATTCTTAGGGGTGTAGATTTCAGAAGAGCAACAGCAAAGAATAATCTGGGTGATATGATAGTATTTGGCGTGTTAGGCAACTGGGAAAATCTGGCATGATAGGTGCTTTGTGGGGAAGAAAACGGAGGTTAAACCTGGAAGGAGTTGGGCTCAGATTGTGAAGGGCCTTAAATAATAAGCATGGAGTTTGAATTTGATTCTGTTGGCGGTGAGAAGCCCGTGGAGGCAAGGTCACCCGTCTAGGCCTTCGATTTATCTTGAATAAATCGTTATTCAGATGTTATTTGGTGCCTGCTCTTTATCAGTCCCAGGGATTGATATAGCTAAACACCTGAAACTGTTTTCACGAGCTGTTTGAAAATCTACCGTAAGCTCATTGGTAAAAGTTTAGTTAGACTTTAGGGAGGTGTTTCCACATTGAAACTTTTTTGCATTTAATATTTATTTGAGATTTTTAAACATTTTTTTTTTGAAGTTTGAGGATTTGGAAAATTATTCATATTCATACCATTCTTCTATGGGAAGAGTGGAGAATGAAAATCAAGGATAACTATCATCGCTACAAGATTATAGTTATGTTTGAATTTGAACGCTGGTCTCACTCTAGTGAAGGATACTAGAGTATAGAGGCGGGGAGGAGAAATAGTTATTCTCCCCCAATCTTTTAACAAATTAGAGCTGGAATATGCCCAAGTTTTCAGTCTTTTTAGCTACCGTATTTTCCGGCGTATAAGACGACCCCCTAATTTTACAGTTAAAACATAGGTTTGAGCCTATATTCGCTGTATAAGACTACCCCCCACTTCAAAGAAAAGACTTACTTTGCTGTCAAGATCTGCAGGTAATTTTTGTGCAATTTTGGTCTTTTGCCCCCGATTTTTGGTTGACTTTTTTTTGTTTCAAAAGTCGTCTTATACGCCGGAAAATATACTGATTGTTTTGAGTCAGCAAGACAAGTGTTAAAGACATCTTAAAAGTTAATTGTAAACTTTAATTCGGTTCAACATCCTCTTCATTTGGTTCGTATGCTAAATGCATTGGAAAGTTCAAAATTAGTGTTACAATAATTGCAGAAATATTTTCTAGTATTATCAGTTTAGGAAACATTTTTATGTCTCTTCTATGCTTTCTGTCCTGTAGAGCTCATAGTCTCTGTGGAAGATGTGACATTGACCCAGGCAGCACCTCATGATGCAAGGCAATACGTGGTGAGTGGTGTGATGAGATCGGCAGTCTTTTTGGGAGAACAGAGAGAAGAGCAAGCACTGTGCTGAGTCACAGACCGTGGGAGAATTTAGGTGTGTGACCTGAGGAGAAAATGTGTTCCTTTGGACCACATACATGGCTAGGAACTCAGCCCACAGCCATTCATGAGACAAACCAGAGCCCTGCAAGTGATGGAACTCAAAATCCTCAGGTGCAGGCAGACATTAGAGAAGGAATTCGGCAATTGGTTGGTGGATTGTAATTCTTGTAGGACAAGCTAAGAAGCCCAGAGTGTGTGAGAGCAGGAAACCTAACAGGCCTGCAGGTGGTGATAGTATTGTTAGAAGGTCCTGCCAGGGTTTAATTGTAGCAGCCAGGCCAGAGATGATGGTGTGAAGTGGATGGACTCAAGTATTTACAAACCAAAAATGATAGGAATTTTAAAATACTTAGTTCAAAGTGGTAAAGAAGGCAAAATTGTTAGATAGTTTTCTGGTGTATGACTTTAGGACCAATATGTGTCTGGTATTTTCACCGTAAAGCATTTATTTCTGTGGGGGACTAATTGGTTGTAAGGCAATTTTGCCGTAAAAATGATAATAACATATGAAAGAGGGGCATAATGAAACATGATAAAATTTAGATAATGATCTCAATCTTTATTTTCCCCCCCAGAACTTCCAGCTTCCAATGATAATAACGTTTGAAAGAGGGGCATAATGACACATGTAAAATGAATAACAAAATGAAAAAGACTTATTGTGAATGCATTTAAAATGTGTATAGATTCATGGAAATATACAAATAACTGATTTGGTTTTCGGATTGTACTTAGGCATTTGTCTTCATTCTTTGGGACATGCGGGTTCCACTCTGCCCTCGGAGAGAGCCCTCAGCCCCACTTTCTCCTCTCATTGTAGTGTGTTTCAAAATAAGAAACAAAGCATGGGGCAGATCATTGGCATCTGGAAGAAACGCTAGCCATTTTAAGACCATCACCATGAAGTGTTGTGTATTTGTTTCAAATCCTCTTGTTCATGGCCTTTTATTATAGAGTTGTTTTGATCTAAAGATGACTTTGCTTACGTTGAAGACGCTGTGCTGTGATGGTATTAAAATCTGTTGTCAATAAGCATTTAGCTATTGATGGGCACTGCTGGGGACTTAACAATAGGAGCATATGAAGGAGTGACAATCACACAGGGTTGAACCCATATTTCTCATGGACTGAAGACAAGTGCTTGGTTAGGTACAACCTACAAAGTTAAAATAGCTCTCGATGTTCTCGAGACACTTGCCCCAGCTGTGGCCAGGTTTGTGTGACCTACTCTCGACCGGCAGTGATGTTAAGTTGTGCAGCGGTCCCAGGAAGAGAAGGGCCGACTCTTCCTGCCCTCGTGAGGGCACTCCTCAGAGACAGTGGTGCAAACTGTGTGTAACAGTCCCTGGAGTAGTAAATAACCTTTGGAGCAGTCACCTTGCCTGCCAACACAGGTTCCGTCACCTGCTAGCTACATGCACCAGCAGCAAGGGATGTAAGCTTGATACCCAGCTCTTAGTAGGAAGGACCGACTCGCTAGAGAACCAACTTGTAGAAAGTACGCTGGCTTTGGACTACGTGTTATCATTTCTATGGAGAAATTGCCTTGAGGCCGTAGAATTGTGCAGTGAAAATGTTTGTGGCAAAGATGTCTATGGCAAAGATGATAAAGGTGAAAGTACCTAGAACCTGAATGGTGTCTGATGAGGTAGGAAGTGCATAAAGACCTGTGGTGGTGTCTTGGAGGGGAAGATCTTGAATAGGTACCTTTCAGGACGTGTTGCGTTGGATTTGCAGAGTCTCTGCTGAGTGGGAAAGAAGGTAAAGACAGGAAGATGCTGGTACAGATATAGAACACGTGGGGTGTGCTGACAGGATGACATGGTGAGGTCAAGGTTTTGGGGGAACTGAAGCAAGGACGTGGTAACACATGGTTGACTAGTGGGATGTTGAATTCGTAATTTGGACGTGGAGTGGCTTTCGGGAGTGACACGGTCCAGGGAGTGACCATGGCAATAGCTTTGGAGGCTGGGACAGCGGAAGAGAAGTTTCCTAGCCACGAGGAGTGTCAGAGCGAGGTGGGTGGAATATTCCAGTGGTCTGAGGGGTCGGTCAGTTGCCCTTGAAGCTATTCAGGCATTTGTGCAATCCTGTTTCTATAGTGAGATTTTTTTTCTTTTCTCTTTTTCTTTCCTCCAACAAGTCATAGAATGTCGTTCCACCCAGGACGGGGGTGTCCCCGAGGGCGAGGAGGACATGGAGCCAGACCCTCAGCACCAGCCTTCAGGCCTCAGAACTTAAGGCTGCTTCACCCGCAGCAGCCCCCTGCGCAATATCAATACGAGCCGCCAAGTGCTCCCTCCACCAGCTTCTCAAACTCTCCAGCCCCCAATTTTATGCCTCCGAGACCTGATTTTGTACCCTTCCCTCCGCCCATGCCTCCGTCATCACAAGGCCCTCTTCCCCCCTGCCCCGTCCGGCCCCCCTTCCCCAACCACCAGATGAGGCCCCCCTTCCCGGTACCTCCCTGCTTTCCCCCCATGCCGCCTCCGATGCCCTGTCCTAACAACCCCCCAGTCCCCGGAGCACCTCCTGGGCAGGGCACGTACCCCTACATGATGCCCCCTCCTTCCATGCCCCACCCCCCACCCCCTCCGGTCATGCCCCAGCAGGTCAATTATCAGTACCCTCCTGGGTACTCGCAGCACCACAATTACCCGCCTCCCAATTTTAACAGCTTCCAGAACAGCCCCAGCTCTTTCCCGCCCAATGCCAATAACAACGGCAGCCCCCATTTTAGGCATCTCCCCCCATACCCGCTCCCGAAGGCTCCCAGTGAGAGAAGGTCCCCGGACAGGCTCAAGCACTATGACGATCACAGGCACAGGGACCACAGCCACGGGCGAGGGGAGAGGCACCGCTCGCTGGACCGGCGGGAGCGCGGCCGGAGTCCCGACAGGAGAAGAGCTGACAGTCGCTACAGATCCGAGTACGACCGCGGGAGGACGCCGTCTCGCCACCGGAGCTACGAGCGGAGCAGGTAGCACGCGTGTTTTTTTTAACGAACCGAAGAGGCCCATACAGAGGCCGCTTCTGCTTATGGGCAAACCAAACCAAAAGGGTCCTGCAGCGCATTTCAATGTATAAAAGAAAATAAAGCGTGTGCGGGGCTTTTTTAAAGAGGAAGGAACACCTGACAAGTAAAGAAATTGATGTCAGAAAAAGCCACTTTCGAAAAGCATTCCAAAATTATTAATGTAAGATTTCCTCTCGGTGGATGTAAGCTGATTACTCTGCATAATGCAGTTGACATTTTAATGACGATCCAACGAAAAATCATATTTTTTTGCATTATGTTTAATTGTGTTCAACATGAGCATCATCTCAGATTACAGTCCTTGCATCCTTTCGGAATTGATGATCTGCCCATATTATCAATTAAAGAATTAAACTAGTTAACGAGCAGAACTTGCTTTCTGATTTTTAGGAAAAGTGGAAGTTTATTGTACATTGCTGCCTTCTTGATCTGTTTCTTTATAAAACGAGCTTATATTATTTATACATTATCAAAGTTACAGTTTTCAGAATAGCTGTAACCCACTTTTGTTGCACTAAAACAAATTCATACGGAAGAAAATTATATTTTAAAAAATACTGTTCCATTCCAGGTTACATTTCTTTTTTCCAAAAGACCAAATACCTGTATATATAAGAGAATAAGGTTTTCAGCAGGTGTACTGAAACCAGGATCCATAGATGGGCTTCTGAAGTTATATGCAGAATTTTATGTGTATTTTTTTTCTTTCTATAAATTGGTACCATACACCAGATTCTCAACAGGTGGTGTGAGTCTGTTACCCAAAAGTCTGAGAACTCTTGGTTTAGATGGAAAAATAAAAACACACAGGTAATGATGGTACTAATGCTTACTTGTACCTTCAGTGAACTCTACATCAGTAAGACTTGAGGTTCTCCACTTGTCAAGCTCATAACAGTGCTTCTCCCTCTGTCCCCTGGCGTGTTTACCTTGGTTTTCTTGTGAACCTTCTGTGCTGTACACGTTTGAGCTCGGCACACCAGGTCACTTCTCTGTGGGATTGTAGGGAGCTGGTCTCAGCGCCTGGGCCATCAGTTCACCTCGTGGTTTCCACATTTTTCTCATGGCTTTCGGTGTGATTCTGATTGAACATTTTTTTTAAATACTATATATTTTATTGATTTTTTTTTTACAGAGAAGAAGGGAAAGGGATAAAGAGTTAGAAACATCGATGAGAGAGAAACATTGATCAGCTGCCTCCTGCCCACCTCCTACTGGTGATGTGCCCGCAACCAAGGTACATTCCCCCTAGGGAATCGAACCCGGGACCTTTCAGTCCGGAGGCTGATGCTCTAACCACTAAGCCAAACCGGTTAGGGCCTGATTGAACATTTTGCCAGTAAATGGTGATGGTCATTCTTAGCCCTGAAGGCAGTGTCTGGTGCTCAGAAGGTTTGGAAGGAAAATGTGTTGTTGCTTTTCCCTGATGCCATTGGGAAGGTGAAGGGAATAAGTATGATTCCTGTGGAGATGACGGTTTTGAGAGTCTGTCATCTGTTAAGTTTTTTCAATGTGAGTTACCATTTCTGGTCAATTTTTTCCTAATTATTCTGTGATGGACTAGTTAGCAGAGGCCGGGATAGTGTACTTTATAGTTTTTTTTTTTTTTTAATTCTTTATTGTTTAAAGTATTGCATATCTCTCCTTCCTGCCATTGACCTCTCCCTGGCCACTCCCACCCCCCAGCGCATGCCCTTACCTCCTCTATTGTCTATGTCCATTGTTTATGCTTACATGCATGCAAGCAAGTTCTTTGGTTGATCTCTTACCCCCTCCTTTTTTTGGTGGTCTAATTTTTGTTTGATGGTCTATTCAATGCTTCTCTGTCTCTGGATCTATTTTTGTTCATCAATGTATGTTGTTGATGATATTCTGTAAATGAATGAGATCATGTGATATTTATCTTTCTCTGATCGGCTTATTTTGCTCAGCATAATAATGCTTTCTATGTCCATCCATTGAGAATGTTCAACTATTGAGAATGGTAAGAGTTCTTTTCTTTTTTTATGGCAGCATAGTATTCCATTGTGTAGATGTACCACAGTGTTTTAATCCACTCATCGGCCGATGGGCACTTAGATTGTTTCCAAATTTTAGCTATTGTAAATTGTGCTGCTATGAACATAGGGGTGCATATATCCTTTCTAATTGGTGTTTCTGGTTTTTTTGGATATATTCCTAGAAGTGGGATTACTGGGTCGAATGGGAGTTCCATTTTTAACTTTTTGAGGAAACTCCAGACTATTCTTCACAGTGGTTGAATCAGTCTGCATTCCCACCAGCAGTGCACGAGGGTTTTTCCCCCCTCTGCATCCTTGCCAGGATTTATTGTCATTTGTTGATTTGTTGATGATAGTCATTTTGACAGGTGTGAGATGGTACCTCATGATCGTTTTGATTTGCATCGCTTGGATGATTAGTGATTTTTAGCATGTTTTCATATGTCTCTTGGCTTTCTATATGTCCTCTTTCCAAAAGTGTCTATTTAGGTCCTTTGCCCATACTTTATAGTTTTATAAAAAAAACCTAAACTGGAAAGAGTTAGCTTCAGAGTTATATGTGATTGTTAATAATCCTGTTGTTGGTGAGGCATTTTGCTGTAAACTTCAGTATTTTAGGTTTCATTTGTTTTTCTGTTTTGGACTTAAGTTAGAGCTGATTTTTTGGGCTCTGATATAAAATCCTAAAATTTTCCATCCAAGCTTAAATTGGAGTCATGTGTTTGAAGAAACTTAGATGTCTTATAAACTGAGGGTTCTATAATAAGTGAAATAAAGTGCCAAATGCATACTGTTACCCTCCATTATTCTAAACCAAAACTCTTTTACTGTGAAGGACCTACTTAGGCAGTTAGCTCATCTTTCTAAATGGCTTTATTTGTATTGGAGTCATCTCATATGATGTACTTGGGATGTTTGTCCTAGAGTCACCTTAGTATCACAGTCACAGTATAACCAGTGCCCTTTGGGGTCTTTGGCAGGGGGTCAGTCATCTGTCTCATATGGGATGCTTCTGTGAAATACACTGGGGGCACGTGAGTTCCTGGGATAACTTGTAGGAGTATACTGGAGAAAACCAAAGCTTCACACAGTTATGCATTAGATTGTGCTCAGTGTATGCACATTCTAGAGCCTGTCTTCTGGCCACTTCTCCCGTTACTTCTTAGGGTAAGGGAATCTATCCCTTTTCAAATTCCACTTCTTTTTCTCCTCTGAAGTGTGGTTGAACATGTAATTACAAGATTGTTTTAGGCAAACTATTTCTAGAGAACGATTGTGAAGAAGTGAATATATGCATTTGTTACAAAAGGTCAAGGTGAGCTGGGGAATGGGATGAGAAGCAGCTGCTGACACGGCTCCCTGACCATGCTGTGTGCAGCCTGTGGGGATGGAGTGTGGCTTCCCATCATGAGTGGTGCTCCAGCACAGTTACCGCATGGCTGTCCCGTGTGGGCCACCGGCAGAGAGCTAGTATTCTGCACCTAAGGGATACCTCGGTGCTCGCAAACAGGGACGCGACTTGAGAACAGTAACTCTAACATTGTTGGTTTTTTTTGCTTTAAAGGTGTTCATTATATTGTGTTTTCTAAGGCGATTTATATCCAAATCGGTCTTTTCAATTTATACCCACACAAGTAGCAATCATCAGCAGTGCTGATCTTGAGTGCAAAATTCTGTTGCTTAGATGTTAAAAAAGAAAGAAAATTTGAAATATCTTCTAAATAGAGCTTTTATTTGGAAATATAGGTAATTTAAATTATTCTTTTTTAGCAGCCATATTAATACAAATTATATCGTTGTCATGTGGGACTGCTCACATGTTGGGATTAATTGCCTAAAAGTAAACTGGACTTTTAGAAGGGTCTCCGATAAAGTATGTAGACTCCCAAGCTCTGGCTACTTTATTTTGGATAACTGGTGTATACCAGCGGCTTATGTATGTGTCAAAGTACATTATTCAAAGGAGGCTTCGTTGAGGAGGGGGTGATTAAAACATTTTTTTAAATTGATTTCAGAGAGGAAGGGAGGGAGGGAGGGAGGGAGGGAGGCAGGGAGGGAGGGAGGGAGAGAGAGAGAGAGAGAGAGAGAAAGAAAGAGAAATATTAGTGATGAGAAAGAGAGAGAGAGAGAGAGAGAGAGAGAGAGAGAGAGAGAGAGAGAGAGAGAAAGAGAAATATTAGTGATGAGAAAGAATCCTGCACACATCGCACTAAGGATTAAGTCCCCAACCTGGGCATATGCCCTGACTGAGAATTGAACAGTGAACAGGTTCATAGGTCAACACACAATTACTGAGTCCCATTGGCCAGGCAAAGAGGGGGTGGTTTTTAAGTGAAAACACAATTTTTGTTTTATGTATCTAAGCAGTGACAGATCTTTATCAGTTTTATGAGTTTCAGTTTCAAAGTATTTACACTTCTATTGGCTATTGGGGGATATTTTTGAGTTCAAACATTTTTATAGTCATTTGCTGCATTCAGCCTAACATAGCATTTTTAAAAAAAAATTTTTTATTCTGAGATCAGGTGGTTATTTTCCTTAGATTTAGTTCTGATTCAAACACACTAGAATTCCAATTTTGTTCCAGATCATTGTACTTATTAAATAGACTCAGAAGTTACTATTATTGTTATTAAATTTGTGTAGTTTTACATTGGAAGGTTTTAAAATCTCTCCTATTTTTATATTAAATTCAAGATATACATCAAGAGTTTTTTGCTGATGAAAAATAGCATTTAAAGGTACAGTGACGTACAGACTCAAGGCATTAGTGATCGCTATAACTGCAACCCAGGCCGATAACCTTTGAGGGTTCAAAACTCTTTCATCATGGAACAGAGTTCGGATGCTTACTACCAAAGCTTTCACTTACATTTACTTGATGGCTGAAATTGAGAGTTTCCTAGAAATCCATAGGCAGTAGAATTCTTTCAAGATTTCCCTGTAAGTTAAATAACTAAGAATTGGCTGGTTGAAAGGCCTCTAGAGAAGATTAGGATGAAATTCCCTTTCTTGCTTAGCATCAGGGTTGACTTCTTTCTGTAAAGAAAACAGCAAAAAATGGGCAAGTCAGTTAGCTTCTGTACAGTGAAAAGCTCCTTTATTCTCTAATAAATGAAGGATGAATAAAACTCCTATAGAGAATAATGCTTGAAAAATTCCTAGGTAAGGTCCATTGAGTTAGAAGATTAATTCAGTGAAAAGAGGTGGTGTTTTTTAGTCTCTCTGTTGAAAACAGCTCTGTGTATTAATTCCTTTAAGAGAGCGGGAACGGGAGAGACCCAGGAACCGGGACGGCCGAAGATCACCATCTCTGGAAAGATCCTACAAAAAAGAGTATAAGAGATCTGGAAGGTAAGCAAGGAGTTTGTGCTGAAAGAAGTCATAGGATTACCTCCTTGAATTCAGATTTTGTGCTTATGCAAAGTATCAGCCACGTCTCTAAAATAGCCCAAGCGTCTTCCAAAATGCCCTGTGAAAAGCTAAAGCAGCCACTGACTTAACATTTTTACTTTCAAAATGTATTGATTATGCACAAGGGTAATCTCGATGAATCAGAAATTATTTGGGCCACTTTTTCTGACGTCAATTGCTATAAAACTATGAATTAATAATGTAAAGTTTTTTGTTTTTTGTTTAAACTACACCTTGGAAATTCATAATTATGTTTTAAATTTACTTGTTATAGAAAAAAGCAAAACTCTAGCCACACTTTATTTAGAAAAATGGGATTTAGATGTTATAAATGAAAAATTTCTTTTTGGTTGCAGAATGTAATTCTATAAGAGAAGTAAAATGCATGGTCTTTATATAATGGTAATTAAGAATGACACTGGGGTCTGACAGATTTGAGGTCAATTATTACTTCTTCCATCTCTGTTATTGAATTGATTTACCTTTTTAAGCTTCAATGTCTATCTGAAATAAGGACATGTATAAATGCCTTATACATGTGGTGGGGGTCTTTGAGATAATACTAGACGTAAACACTAGAACTGAGCCCAAAATTAATGCCAAATAAATGGTAACTGTGTATTTATATATCAATAGTTACTAGAGGCCCATTGCATGAAATTTGTGCATGAGGGGCTGGGTGTGTGTGTCCCTCAGCCAAGCCTGCACCTTCTCCAATCTGGGACACCTCAAAGGATATCTGACTGCGTGGTGGGAATTTAAAAGGAAAACAAAAGACTGAAAAAGGTTACATTACATTAGACAGAAGAAGGGTGGTTATCTTAATAAAAAAGGCTTTAAATAAATAAAAAGGACCACAATCCTAATTTTAAAAATATTGTCAAAGCATATAACTGGAAGATTCATGAAAGAAGTGAACAAGAAATGTATAATTTTAGTAGTGATAAAAATTAGCGAGTTAGGTTTAATGAGATACTTTTTTTCATCAGAATGGCAAGATTACAAACAATCATGTTGACAGGGTATGTGGAAATGGGAACTCAATATGGTTTTGATGGTGGTCTAACGTGGTACTATCTATCTGTAGAGAAACCTGAGAAAAGTGCACATACACACGCACACTCTTAGTGTGAAGCAATCTGACACGTGTGCAGAGAACACAAGTGTGTTCACAGTAGCATTGTGTACAATGGCAAACACTGGTGACAACCTAAGTGATTGTACTCAGATTTGTTAAATTATGGATGAAAGAATAAAGTGCATTTATCAAATGGTTCAGATGTAGATGTATTGAAATAGAAAGGAGTTGATTTACCAATGAGACGGACAGGTTATAGAGCAGCGGTCGCCAACCGGTGGTCTGTGAGGTCTGAAAGATTGGCGACCGCTGCTATCGAGTTGTGTTTTTTTTTTTTCCTTTTGTTTTTTTGTTAAAGCCTGTGTATATTTATATATATTCTTATATCTATACGTTTTAACACAATGGGAAATATGGTGGTTATCTCTGTGTGGTAGTATGGGTGATTTTAATTTTGTTGATGCTTAATTTTTTCCCTACAGTGAACAAATATACATTTTCCTTAAATATACATTTTCCTTCGCAGTTACTTTTTTTTCTTTTGGTAACAAATGATGTGCATTATAATATTTAGAAGTTATATTAGTAAGTTCAAGATACATTATCTTCCTAGTCACCCACCTCTTCCCCCGATGTATAAACACAACTACACGCTCCCACTTTTCCTGTCATAAAGTTAGAAGTGAGTGGAGAAGTTGATGGAAGAGTTCATTAGTGACTTTGATCCAGATGCACACATTCTTGGGTAATAGTGACTTTGTTGGTGGAGGCTGCCAGCATCACACTCACAGAACAGGTCTTAAATGAAAATAGCTGGGGCTTAAATGAACATCTATCCTGTGGGTTCTCCCTCCAAGCACATCCATAAGTTGGGTCTTTGCAAAATTTAAGCCCCAGAAATTCAAGGAGATAGAGTTGTTTTTACCTTTTTACTGAGTTATATTAGTATTTGTAGGGATCAGAATTAGAAAAAGTGGTGATTCACGAAGTGGGATCTCGGAGAGTTGGTTCACTTTCTTTCTTTTTTTTTTTTTTAAATATATTTTATTGCTTTTTAAAGAGAGGAAGAGAGAGGGATAGAGAGTTAGAAACATTGATGAGAGAGAATCATCTATCAGCTGCCTCTTGCACACCCCCTACCGGGGATGTGCCCGCAACCAAGGTACATGCCCTTGACCGGAATCGAACCCGGGACCTTTCATTCCGCAGGCCGACGCTCTATCCACTGAGCCAAACCGGTTTCTGCCACTTTCTAATTATGGTTCTCAGGCTAACGTTATTCCAAGTTCGGACCATGTATTGCAAGACTTTTTCTCCAGCAGAGCAGGATGTGGAGGACTCAGGACTATTGTTCTCATGTGGAACTGCCTGTCTGTAGACATTTCCAGATATTCCCCAAGTATCTTTCTCTTCTAGGAGTTACGGTTTGCCAGTTGTTCCTGAACCTACTGGATGCACACCAGAATTACCTGGGGAGATTGTTAAAAATACAGATTCTTGGGCCCCACCCCTGGAGACTGTGAATCAGTAAGTAGATCTGGGGTAGGGCCTGGGGATTTGTATTTTTAAACAAGTCACTTGAGGTGATTCTGATGCCACCAGACTGGTGTTTGGGGTGCGCTGGTTTAACAAAAAGTAAAAGTGGTGGTTTGGCATGGCATTCTTATTTTATGTGAAAAATGAACCAAGTGAAATAAATTAGTTTTACAGCAGAAGAACCTTTTTAATAATTAGCCTCCTTCACCCCATTTTGAAGTCGCTCCCCCAGTAGGGAGAAGAAGAGAGCTCGTTGGGAGGAAGAAAAAGACAGATGGAGTGACAGCCAGAGCTCCGGCAAAGAAAAGAATTACACCTCCATCAAGGAGAAGGAGCTGGAGGAGGCGCTGCCGGACAAGAACGAGGAGGAGGAGGAGGAGCTCCTTAAGCCTGTGTGGATTCGATGTACCCACTCGGAAAACTACTACTCCAGCGACCCCATGGACCAGGTGGTAGGTCTGGGGCCGGAGAGAAGCTACAGGCCAGCATCTACACCCGGCACTGTGGGCATTTTGTGCTGGGTGCTTCTTTGTGGTGGGCCTGCCCTGTGCCTTGTGGGATGTTGAGCAGCCTCTTTGGGCTCCGCACTAGATGCCAGTAGAATCCCTCCCCAGTTGTGATAACCAAAGCTGTCTTTAGACACTGCCTGGTGTCCCCATCTCGTCTGTAACCTTTCCACACCTGCAAAGTCCTTTCTGCCATGTAAGGTAACATACTCAGTTTCTGGGGATTAAAACTGGGACATCTTTGGGGATGGGCGGTATTGCGGCCCAGCTCACCTATCCTGAGATCAGAAGGTCTCTGCCCCAAATCTGAAAAAAGTCATGGTTTTATTAGCAAGGAAGAAGGGGACGATGGCTGCCATAGGGGTCATTCTTAAAAAGAAAACAACAAAGTTGAAGGCATTGTGGTTCAGAGTTTAAACAGGCAGAACTTTCATTTTTTCTTAAATTTTTTATGGGTGTGTTAAAACTCCAGCACAGAAAGACGGCTGATGGACCAGAAGCCCTGCATTTGCCTGGCTTCCTGTCCCCGGGTGCAGTGAGGTATTGAGTACCAGTGTGGTCCCAGCATCACCAGTGTCAGTTATGAGGTGGGGCTGAGGAAAAGGAATTGCCCACTTCTGTGTATACTGCAGATTGTAGGATTTGTTTAATTTTCTTTTTACGTCTAAAAGATCTGGTTCTTAACATTTTGAAAATTATATCAAACAGTATGGACCTTTAAGATGATTTTCTTTTTCTTTTTAAATATATATTTTATTGATTTTTTACAGAGAGGAAGAGAGAGGGATAGAGAGTTAGAAACATCGACGAGAGAGAATCATCGATCAGCTGCCTCCTGCACACTCCCTACTGGGGATGTACCCGCAACCAAGGTACATGCCCTTGACTGGAATTGAACCTGGGACCTTTTTGTCTGCAGGCCGACGCTCTATCCACTGAGCCAAACCGGTCTTGGCTAACCTTTAAGATGATTTTCAATCTGGAAGAGAGTAGGGAAAAGTAGAAAATTTCCTCTAAGACTGTAGTACAGAAGCCTGTGTTTGTGGTTTGTGGAGTGTGTGTGTGTGTCCCTGTGTATGTGAGTGTATGTGTATGGGGGAGGGGGATGTACAGGATATTTCTCTTTGATCATCGGATTAATGTGGAAGACAGACTTTCAGGTATGAAATCAGGGGTCATGATTTTCTTTGTGATTTCCAAAAGGCAAAGACAGACAGTCCTCGTGTTTGTGAATGTTGGCAGACTGCCCCCTCACGAGGACTGTGACAGCATGGATGCGCGTTTGATTCCCAATTACCAGCATTGGGAATTTTGTTTTTACCTGTTTGTTAAATTGAGTGTTGAAAATGGCACATTGCTGTCACAAATCTTGGATTATGTGTGAGGTCTTCTTACATTTTTTTGGAAAGACTATTTGATTTTTAAAAATGTAGATTCTAATGCTGACCCTTTATGTTTCAAAGGGAGATTCCACTGTGGTTGGGACAAGCAGGCTCCGCGACTTATATGACAGATTTGAGGAAGAGCTGGGGAAGCGGCAAGAGAAGGCCAAAGCCGCCAGGCCCCCGTGGGAGCCTCCCAAGACGAAGCTGGATGAAGATTTGGGTGAGTCAGGAGCTGCCAGACCAGACCCTTTGCTTTTATTACATCCGGGCCTTTGGGGATGTGTCCTTGGGCATCCTAGATTAAATTCCTCTTTCTCATTTTATTTTCCTTAATGATAGTCAGCAAAATACATAGCAGTGGAACTTCTTTCTTTTTGAAGTTAGTTTTCCCCAGACACATGCAGAAGAATACATAAGAGATCTCATTTGCAAGGCACACTAATAATTGTGTCCCTTGTAGAACTGTCTGGTATTAGAATTGGAGGGACCTTATATTCCAGCCTCCCACCGGCAGTGGGGGCCTGTTCTCAGTGCCTGGTGCCTCTGACAGGCAGGCCCTGCCCACTGTCAGGTGCTCCTGAGTGGGTGGGCAAGTGCAGCTGTGGCCCAGCTCTGTTGGAAGACATCTGTCTACTCGCATAGACACTTTCCATAGCTTTCTACGTGGTGGTCTATTTTATCATGTGTCTGAGGTTCCAAGTAGATGCTGAGATCTTTGAGGATAGAAATTGCTTGTTGCCACTTTGTGTCCGTGGCCCCTAACAGAATGCCGTGCTCAGCTGAGAGATTCCTTAAGCATTTTCCTTTGTTCTTTGGCTCTGTGCCACCCTCACTGTGTCTCCCAGGCTGAGAGGCGGTGTTCATGGCGGGTAAAAGCACTCACCGAACCAGCTGGCCTTCTGGCCTGCTCCTCCATCTGACATGCGACCTTCAGCAAGTGATTTAACTCTCTCTGCCTCCCTTTTGTCATCGGTAAAAGAGGGATGACATCTATCTCAAACCATACACTTGAAAATACGACTGTGAAGGGGTTGGGGTTATATTTAAATTTTTTTATTTATTTTTATTTATTTTATTTTTTTTATTGATTTCAGAGAGAGGAAGGGAGAGAGAGAGAGAGAGAGAGAGAGAGAGAAACATCAATGATGAGAGAGAATCTTTGGCCAGCTGCCTCTTTCATGCTCCCCCGACTGGGGGATCGAGCCTGCAACCGGGGAATGTGCCCTGACTACAGATCTTAATGGTGACCTCCTGCTTTATATTAATATGTTGATGCTCAACCATTGAGCCACACTGCCTGGGCAGGGTTGAGTTTTATTACTATGTATTAATCTTTTGTAGGATTAATCTAAATTCTAGGTCTGTTTTTTAAATGTGCTAAAATACACAGCACAAAATCATTTTTATAAGTACAGTTCAGTAGTGTTAAGTACATTTCGCTTTTTTCATTCCTGCTAATCTGAAACTATTTCCATTAAACAGCAACTCCCATCTCCCTCCACCAGCCCCTGGCTCTGACCATTCTACTTTCTCTCTATGAATCTGACTACTCTAGGCACCTCCTCTAAGAAAAATCTCAGTGTTTGTCTTTTTGGACTGACACACTTAGCATAATCCCGGGTCTGTGTTTATCCAGTCCCTTTCAAACTCTAAAATCTTTTATTACTACTGATGAGAGAAAACATTTAAACTTGAGTTTGGCCTACAGAGCCCTCTGTCTAGCAGTCACGACCCCTTCAACCCTCACCTCCCAGGATGTTTCTGCGGGCCTTTGCTGCAGCCTGTGGCCCTGTGCTCTCGCCTGCATGCTTTTGCATGCAGTGCTCCCTCTATTCCTTTCCTCTTCCTCCCTCCTCCTCAGCCATGCACTCCATCTCCCTGCCTAGGTGATGTGCACCCGTTCCAGAAACCACCAGTGACCTTTCCAGTGGGGACTTGCTCTTGTCTGAATTGCTGCCTCTTTTAAAATCTGTAACCCTGAACTGTGGCTTGTTTTTTCTCCGGCACCAAGCCTTTCTCTGAAAAACCTTTGTTTGCTTTCCCAGCTAGATTGTGACTTAGCATTACGGGCTGTCTGACTTTTCATGGTATTGCTGAGCCAGAGTGCTTGGCACTCAAATATTTGACGAGAGGATAAACAACTGTCCTTAACATTGAGAGGTTTGGGTCATTGGGAAGTCTCTGAGGGTAACCATCTGGTGAATTTCTTCAACCTTTCTCCGTGTTTCCCCCTCCCGTCTGTTAGAAAGTTCCAGTGAATCCGAATGTGAGTCTGACGAGGAGAGCACCTGTTCCAGCAGCTCCGACTCGGAAGTTTTTGATGTCATCGCAGAAATTAAACGCAAAAAGGCCCACCCCGACCGGCTTCATGATGAGCTCTGGTACAATGACCCAGGCCAGGTACGCGTGTGTTTTACGTTCTTGCTGGGAAGGGTGCCAGCCCACACGTCACATTTATGACCCCCGGTCCGGAAGATGCATGTTGCACGTTGGCTGGTATTGAAACTGAATTTTCCTCTGGGTGCCGTGAGCCCTTCTTCAGAGCTCATTTCCTCCGGCTTCAGAGTTCGGCTCCAGAGCATAAGCACCAGAGCAAACCGTGCCTTGAATCATTTTTGACGACGTTGGTAAATCCTCGGTTAGGGAACCGGATAATGGCGCTGCCTCATTAAACTTGCAGTAACCGGAAGGAGACAAATGGTAGAGTGAAGGCGCGAGGACTTGTAGGCCTTTTTAAAAGTAGTTGGTCTGGAAGGCATCTTCCAGCACTATCATAAACAATGTCTTCAGTCCTAGAGGACTTCATATTTCTTAGTTAGTAATAGTCACAGTTTCCTGTAAGCTCCCTTCCTTGTTAAGTATGTTTGAGCTAATGATGTCATCTCTGGCCACATTTTTATTTCTACTTACCATTTTCTTATGAAGTACTACATCATACAAAATAGCATCTTTATAAGAGATTGGTATTTTACAAATATACAACGCAAGAAAAATAGCGTCTAATGCATATGAAGTTATTAAGCGTAATAAGACACATACCTATAAAAAGATAACTTAAAATTGAAATAAATTCATACCATTCTCTATTGAATGTTCTTTTGGCTCTTATTAGATGATGGCTAACGATACTGTTTTTCTCAACAGAATTCCTGTAGTTATAATGCCCGACAGAAATGCACTTTGTGGGCCCTTTTCCTCTTTTGGAATTGAGCAGAAGGGTTTGCAGTTGTCAGTGCATTTTGACATTTAACGTTGATACGTTAATCGTGCATATGATCTCTTAAATAGCTTCAGTGAGTTTTAATTCACATACCGTATAGATTGCACACTTAAAATGCCCGATTCAATGTTTTTTAGGATATTCACAGGATTATACAACCATCATCACAGTCCGATGTTAGAGCATTTCATCTCCCCTGAAAGAAATCCTGTGTCCATCAGTAGTCACTCCTCTGCCCCCCAGTGTGTGTTTTTTATGGCCTGTTCTGTCGACAGCCTGCCCCTTGGTTTTTGAGGGTTCTTCGTCCATCAGAGCACCCTGTGCAGCCTCATCATTCTGTTCACTAGATCTGGTATTGTGTCCTCGGCACAATTATTAATTAAAAGGGCTGATCTGCATCAGGGCCCAGCCTCTGGTAAAGGCAGGAATATGGGGTGTCTGTCTGCCCCCCTGAAAATCACTGAGCAAGATGTGTTTTCCAAAATATTTTTTTCAAAGTTTTATTGAGATATTGTCATTGGACACAATGAGTCACAAATCCCTAGAACTTTAAAGAAATGTGTGTGTGTGTGTGTGTGTGTGTTTATTAATACAAAGAAAGTGAGAAATGGAATTCAGCTTCCTTATTCTCCAAACGGATGCTCCGGTCTCCTTTTGATTCTGTGTTGCCATTTATGTTGAATAAAGTCATGAGGTGGCTCTTAAGACCCCTTTACGATTTGAACCCCAGTTCTGCTTGTTTGGTTTTCTTGTGCACATAAATGACCCATTCCATCCAAGTGGCTGTCAGGTCCGGGAGCATCACATTGGGTTCTTCCTTCGCTTTGTTCCTCATGCCGGTGCCTCATGTAGCATAACCTTCTCCTTTTCCTGTCCTGTTTGGCTGTTCAGATAGTTTGTCTCTTTGAAGCCAGTGGTATCTCCATCTGCAATGACAATTTTTCCATTTTCTTTAAAATTACTAAGCATATTACGTGTATGCTATTTCTTTTACCTAGAATAAATATTCCTGGAGTACATGGACCCTTAGCTATTTATCACTCCCTGCTCCTCAATACTTAGCAGTCGTCTTTCCACCCGAGAGTCACTCGGGCATTATTCCCTTATTGAGTCCTGTGGGTAGAGTTCAGGGCAGTGAAATGAATTCAGGTGAAAAACCAGACACAGGCTTAGCTGATTAGTGTTGAACATTTTCCTGGTTCTAGCAGGCATTTTCTTCTCTATGCTTCAGATACCTTTAGGTTTCTCTTTTGAAAACATTTAATCTGGTTACTTTCAAAGCATCTTACGTGCTTCAGAGTATATAAAATATGCTTTTCTTTCGCATTTTTCCTGAAGTAAGAAATAGGAGGAACATACTGAAAAGTGGTCGGAGGAGATGGGGGCAAGCAGTGCGCTGACACTGATATTTTCTGCTCGGCTACACAAATCACTTGGGGATTCAGCATTGCCATGCAGTTTCCTTTTACCAGACGGTGTGGACAGTGCAGAGCTTTATTGGTTTTGGATCATCCGTGTAATTTTCTAACGGTGACAGCCTCCTCCAAGCTTCAGGACTCCTGACGTTAAAACCCATATAATTCCATGGGGCATCAGCTTGCATGGTGGGGACTTGCCCCCAATAAAACTAATTCCTTTCTGTCTCTGACAGATGAACGATGGACCACTCTGCAAATGCAGTGCGAAAGCCAGACGCACAGGAATTAGACACAGCATCTACCCCGGAGAAGAGGTAACTGCTTTGGGTTATTACATTTGTATGCGCTGAGAAGCCAGCAGTAGACAGGTGGTGTTGCTATTCTTTCCCGTGTAAATGAAATAAGACCATTGAAAAGTCTTTTCATGTTCCCCAACAGCCTCAGGTACCTGGGAACTTGTTAGAAATGTAGTTGGAGAAGAAAAAGTACTTGGGTTTGGATTTGGAGTGGGGAATACCATCAAGGAAACCATCGAACTGGCCAAGTGTCTTTGAGTTGGTTTTTACTCCTTTAAAACTACCTGGTGTAATATTTTTTCCATATTCTATTACAATTGGCTCTGAAGTGCCCTGGAGAAACGATCTCACTAAGGTGTATAAGGTACATGTCCTTTTTCCTTGGATGTCGTGGGAATGCTGTTGTCCTTGTTCCCACTACACTGAGTAGCACATGGACTGTTCTAGCTCTATGTCCCAGCCCCTGGTCCATGAGGGACACTCCACATATGCTTGACTGATTAAACTGAATACTTTTACATATTGGAATTATATATAATTACTCCCTTTCAATTCTCTCTCTCCTCGTACCCCTTTCTCTCTTCCCCCATTCTCCATTATTTTTATAAGTTATTCTTATTAATCTCAGGATTAATTGCCACTAGGCAATTTCATCAGTTCCAGATACATTTGGGACCAGGGCAATGACCACTGGGTGGATTTGTAAACAGAGTGGACCTACTGTAAGCCGGACCTTGATGAGGATTTTGTTTGCTACCTTAGCCTCATGTCTCCCACTCTACTGGAAAATGAGGACAGTCATTCAGTGTCTGAGAATTAGGATTGATTTCCTCTTTCCCTAGTGTACTGTTACCTGGGTAAATGGCCATAGGTTCTGTGGGGAAGAACAGTGTTGTCATGAACATTTTTGTTTGAAATGGTGTTGCAAGGCCTCCTGGGAACGGTCCACCTCTTTAGTCAATGGATATCAGTTCAAAAACTTGATCAGGTCTGGAACTGGGCAAGGGAACATGACTTATTGGAGCACCCTCCCTTCAGCCACTTGGTTATCACTCTTGATTTCTTCTGTTGGTACAAACTAAGTTGGTATTCCTGTCAGCCACCCATCTATTTTGTACCCAAGGACATCCTGTTCCGTCATCTCTGCATGACTGTGTGTCAGATTCCCTTCAGTCTTGCTGGTCCTAACGGTAATTGTGTGACCTAGCTTGTAATAGCCCCGTCGCCTGTCTGGCCTCCCTTGTTTCAGAGTCCTGTCATGTGGTTGCTGTCAGCAAGCTGTGCTCTGTGACAGCCTCTCTAGTCAGCCCTGGCCTGCACAGAAGGCCACCCCTGCACCAGTACATTCCCTTTGATCCTGATAGCTATCCTGTCCTCTGGGCTTTCCATAGAATATGATTATCTGGTGTATTTTTTTAGTCATAGGTATTATAGTCATTCCAATGTGCCCACTTCCTTGAATCTTTGAATTTCTTCCTCCCCTATCCATCATGGCAGTTTTGGTATTTTGACTTTACTCTGTGTGGTCATCGCTTTTTCATGCTTTTAGGAGACACTCTAGAAAGGAGTTGCCAAGTATCTCTTGGCATCCTGGAATCAATCCTGAATGCTCCCAAGCCAGTGAAGTCTGCCTTAAGGAGTTGTGTGTTCTGGCCCTTTTGGTCAGGCAATCTCAGCCTCCGGTCCTGTGCAGACTCCTGCAGGCACACACTGGCTAGTGCTTCCAGGTTCTCTGGGCATAAACTCCTCCCAGCACCTCCCCAGCTGTGCTAGGCTGGGAAATAACCCTAATTATAGGCCTGTCCGCCAGGAGGGGAGACTGATTGGGTACCGGGGTATTGGGATGTGGGGTGGGGATGATTTCAGGTCCCTGACTTTGGCATAGCAGACCTATCTTGGTTGGCTGTCAATTGTCTTTAAGGTCCACCCACTCTGACTGATAAGCCCTGGGCTTGGTCCTGATTTGCTCTGACCTCTCACTGCAGGTGAGAACTTCTTTGTGTGTCCCAACAGACCCTCTGGTTTTCCCATCTGGCTTTCCATTTCCTGACTCCTCCGCTGTTCACTTTTGTTGAGCAGGGGTGGGGAACGTCCAGCCTGCGGGTCCTATAAGGCCCATGAAATCACTTGGTCTAGCCCTGGCAAGGCATTAGGGGTGAGTTAATGAAATGTTTGACCAAATATAGCAGGCTGATTTTTAAAAAATATATATATTTTATTGATTTTTAAATTTTTTTTATATTTTATTGATTTTTTACAGAGAGGAAGGGAGAGAGATAGAGAGTTAGAAACATCGATGAGAGAGAGTCATCCATCAGCTGCCTCTTGCACATCCCCTACTGAGGATATGCCCGCAACCAAGGTACATGCCCTTGACCAGAATCGAACCCGGGACCCTTCAGTCCGCAGGCTGACACTCTATCCACTGAGCCAAACCAGTTTCGGCTATTTTATTGATTTTTTACAGAGAGGAAAGGAGAGGGATAGAGAGGTAGAAACATCGACCAGCTGCCTCCTGCACACCCCCACCAGGGATATGCCTGCAACCAATGTACATGCCCCTGACTGGAATCGAACCTGGGATCCTTCAGTCCGCAGACCAACGCTCTATCTACTGAGCCAAACCGGTTTCGGCAGCAGGCTGATTTTTAAGTTGATAATTTTGTATGGCCTGAGAATGTTATAAATATCCACATGGTCCTTGGCAGAAAAAAGGTTCCCACCCCTGCTGTAGATTAACTCATATACCTGGGAACTTGTTAGAAATGTAGATTCTCAGCCGCTTCAGCTTCTGAGCCAAACCCTGGAGATGGGGAGCAAGCAGTCTGAGATTTAGCAAGCCCTTCAGGTGACTTAACAAAAGTTTGAGGAGGATGGTAGAGTAGCTATCTATCCATCGTCTTTATAGCTGCTATTCTCTCATAGTCTTAAACCCTGCTTCCAGTGGTACAGCCTCCCATTTCATCGTCTTTGAAAGTTTCAGTAGGTGTGCCATCCGGTGCCAGGGGCTGTGTGCTCCACCTACCCCATGCATGATAAGTGATTTCTCCCCCAAATGCCATATTATCTCTCCTTTTTTTGGTCCCTCTTGGTACCAACTGTCCCACGTTGGATTTTCCAGTAGCAGATGCTAAGATGGAGTTTGGGGCGCATGATGTTTCTTTGAAAGGGAGGAGGTGTAAGCAGGATTGGACAGAGGGATTAATCCACTATGAGTCAGCCCCAGCAAAGCCCCATCAGCCGAGGAATGAGTATGGCCCATTGACTTGACGCTGGCTGGCCTTTATTTATACTTCTCTCTGTGCATGGTCTGGGGCACGTATCTCTGTCGGTCACAGCACACCATGGTTCAGTCCTTTGATGTTTCCTTTACTCCCTGTCGGTTTTCCCTTTCCTAACTTACGCTCCATGATATCCTGTCCTACCACCTCTCACACTTCCTTCATTTCTGGTCCCTTCTGTTCACTATCTCCCTTGCCCCAATTAAAACCTATTGCTAATCCCCCTGAGGTGATTTTTCCTGCCCTTTTTTTTACTTTATTGGGAGTTTAGCCGAAGTTCAATTATTGTGTTATTTTACAAAAAATAGATATAAATTTAGATTTATAAAGATCTTTATATTGTCTGAAACTGTCCTCTTACACATGAAGAATGAATTGAATACCGGGGACCAGCCCTTTTTTATTTGTCTTATTAATAGTAGAGTAAATACTGTTCTTTCCTGCTATCCTGTGCAGGAGCACACAGAAACCTCTTTAGTTAGACATGCAGCTAGAAAATACAGTGTAATTTAAATAAAAGTACTTTGCTTACTTACTTTCAATATCACTTCTGTTCTTTCCCTCAGGCCATCCAGCCCTGTCGTCCTATGACCAACAATGCTGGCAGACTTTTCCACTATCGAATTACAGTCTCCCCGCCTACAAACTTCTTAGTAAGTTCCTTACAAAACCAGATTTCATTTAGTTTAAAATGTAAATAGGTTAAAATGTGCGTAGACTGAATATTGATTCAGTTCTTAAATGTTCTTTCTTTTTAAAATATCCTATTTTTATGTTGATAAAATTGGCCTTTATCATAATGACATTTATTTTTACTTTTTTACCAGGTTACTTTTGGTACCTTTTTTCATTTATATTGGTGGTACCACATAATAGCCAAAAAATTGTGGTGCTGTGGAGTTGGAAGAATGCGTAGGACAGTTTCACATCTCTTAAAAATCAGCAAATAGAATATATGTTATCTAGTGACCCAAACAAGAACATCTATTTTATCTTCCAGTATGGCAGTAATAATAATACTTGTTGACTATGGTATTGGGCATCATTCTGAGTATTTGACATGTATGTATTTTTCGGACCATAAGACGCACTTTTTTCCCCCCAGAAGTGGGGGGAAAAAGTCCCTGCGTCTTATGGTCCAAATATAGCCTACACATATACTTTAAAAAAAAAGTTTTTTTACTTGCCCAGCTCTGTGTGGTCTCTGTGTGCTTGCCCGGCTCTAAAATGGTTCTAAATGCTGCTGTTTACTTTACAGGGTTGATTACATGTGTTTATGACTGTGATGTTGGGTTTTAATGCACATAAAATATTTTAGGACACTATTTGTTTCAGCATCTTTTTTTCTTTATTTCCCTTCTCTAAAAACTGGTGCGTCTTATGGTCCGGAGCGTCTTATGGTCCGAAAAATACAGTATTAATTTATCTCTCACAACAAACGGGTGAAGCAGACACTGTTATCCCCACTCTATAGATGGGGCAATAGTCCATATTTTACAGATGAGGTTAAGTAGCTTGCTCAAGATTATTCAGGTAGTAAGGGCAGAGTACAGATTTGAACATATGCAGTCTGACACCATTGTGCATGGCTCTGGGCTATTCCACTATGTTATACTGTTATTTATTTATTTTAATATATTTCTTTATTGATTTCAGAGAGGAAGGGAGGAGAGAGAGATAGAAATATCAATGATGAGAGAGAACCATTGATTGGCTGCCTCCTGCACACCCCCCGCTGAGGATCAAGCCTACAACCCAGGTGTGCCCCTGGCTAGAATCAAACCTGGGAACCTTCAGTCCGCAGGCCGACGCCCTATCCACTAGGCCAAGCTGGCCAGGGCTATCCTGTAATATAGTACAGAATTTTATTAGTTCTGGTTACTTGTATCATCAAGGATTTCAACTTCAAAATTAAATGTTAATAATTATATATTTTAACAACTTTATTGAGCTATATGAATTATACTTTAAAATTCACCCATTTAAAGGGTATATTTTATATTTTGTCTTTTCACAGAATTGTGAAACCATCATCACAGTCTAATTTTAGAGCATTTTCATAATTTCCAAAATGTACTCAGCAGCAGTCAATTCTTTCCCACCCCTAGCCTTCAGCAGCCAATAAGATGCTTTCTATTATTTGCCTATTCTAGATATTTAATATGAATAGGTTCATACAGTATTTCATCTTTATGGTTTCTGATTTCACTTAGCATAGTGTTTTCAAGATTCACCCATGTTGTAACATGCAACTTTATTCCTTCTTATGACCAAATAATATTTCATTCTATGGACATACTATTTTTTATTTATTCATTCATTAGTTGATGAACATTTGGATGATCTCCACTTTTTAGCTATTATGAAAAATGCTGCTGTAAATGTCTGTGGACAAGTTTTTGTGTGGATATATATTTTCATTTGTCTAGGGCCATGGTCAGCAAACTGTGGCTCGCTAGCCATACGCGGCTCTTTGGGCCCTTGAGTGTGGCTCTTCCACAAAATGCCATGGTCCGGATGAGTCTATTTTGAAGAAGTGGCATTAGAAGAAGTTTAAGTTTAAAAAATTTGGCTTGCAAAAGAAATTTCAATCATTGATATTTGGCTCTGTTGACTAATGAGATTGCCAACCACTGGTGTAAGACATAAACTCAGGACTGGGGTGCTGGATCATTTGGTAATTTTATCTTTAATATTTAAAGAACTACCAAACTGTTTTCCAGAGTGTTGTACCATGATAATTTCATTAGAAGTTATTTTCATTATATTTAATTTAGATCAACTTTGTTGAATTATTCAAATAGAAAGTAACAGTAATATTGACAAAACAAATTATGTACATTTGGATATTCTTTAGATCTCTCCCTATCAAGTTCTGTGTGTGTGTGTGTGTGTGTGTGTGTGTGTGTCTGTGTATGAAATGTTTAAGTGAATAATGTTCAGTTCCTATGTAAAAAACATATCTTTTAAGTTATTAGTCTTGATAATTCCATATTTAGCATTTAGAATTAAAAATGGTAGGTTATAAGAATGGCATAAGGAAGAGAGTCTCATGTATAGAGCAACATTTGTAAGTTTTAATTACAGATTCAGTTTTCAGTAATTAAGATCTTGGGCATCATGCAGGAATTGCTTTGTTATACATTTGGTGGGTGGCTTCTCCTTGGAGGGCCTGGGGATGGAGCTGTGAGGGCTGAGATCTGGCACCTGGGCCTTTCAGAGCCTTCCAGGTGGTTAGTCTTGACCATCATGACTGAGTCTTTTTAATTCAGAAATATAGATCAGTAAGAACAGGACTGGTAATATTGTGGGTTAAATAAAGCAAGTTCCTAGAAAATGAAGTCACATAGCCTTTTCCCCCTTTTTTTGGCATCTGTAACAAATGTCTTGATTGTCTTGGTATATAAATATCACTGAAGCCAGAGAATTCCACCACGCCAGACAATTTCTCCTAAAATTAAACTTTTAAGTTCTCCCTGGTATTTGGACATTGAGAAAGTGTGTGGAGTCCTGATATTTTTCCTGGTGGTTGCTTTGTGTCCCGATGGATTTCTGCACATCAGATCATGCCGTTATTTAATTTAAATGTGTGCTTCTGTTTGCTTTCAGACTGACAGGCCCACTGTTATAGAATATGATGACCATGAGTATATCTTCGAAGGATTTTCTATGTTTGCACATGCCCCTCTCACTAATGTAAGTATGTGCTCATTGGCTGGCTTTCCCTGTCCCTGCACCCCCACCTTCCCTGTCCTCCCTTCATTCTTCTAAAACTCAAAATAAATTTCTTTTCACCTGACTGCTAAGTAATGTTCACTTTGTGTTCTCCCTCTGTGTCAGCTGCAAGAAGTCTGTGGCAGTACGTGGCAGGTGGGATGTGTCAACTGTGCTAATGAGTCATAGATTTGTTTCCCATTCAATGGTGTAAGTAAACATCTCAGAATAACAGCTTGAGAGTGTGAAAGATTGAAAAAGAAGGATAAACTGTGGAGTACTACTAACATGTCAGAGCTATTTGGGATTGGGTGTCTTTCAAAGGAAGGTTGGAAAGTTTTAAGAAGAACTTGCTGTTTAGTCTCTGAGCAGTAGAAAAAGAAATAGAGCTGGTTTGGGACATCAGAAACCTGAATTAATTTCATGCAGTTTTCTGCTTTTGAATCCCAGGAATATGTCTTCTTTAAGGGACTTTGTCTGACATACAGATCTATGATGTTTTTATTCAGGTATTAAGGCAGCTCTGTTAGTAATCGGTTCAAATGGAAGTTCTGTATCTTATGAGTCAGAAGCTTTATCTCAGAGCTGGCAGTCTTGGGAATTGTCTTACTTATTCCGTGTTCCAGTTGGACAGAGAGTGAATTTGCTGGCAGCTCAGGGAGAGTGCAGCACTGTGTTTTATCCAGCCGAGACGTCGTTATGGAACTTACTGAGTTATAGCTATGGTGTAGCTACCTCGAAATAGAATGTTCTCTAACCTTTCGGGCTTGGTTACAAGAAATTATACAGTTTGAAAAGTTATTTTTATTGTTTACTTAAAACTTGAAATTCTGTTTCTCTGGAGAGGAAAGATTCACATCTTTGCCAAACCTTGTTTCTATCTATCATTTCTTTTCTTCATGGGTGGACATGATTTCATAGTAGTGATACTAATTTAAAGCAAATTGTTTTCTTATTGTTTTTATTCCACAGTATATTTTATCCTAGATAATTTTCTTTGAGAAGATAAGTACATTGTAAATGTAAAAATAAAATCATTTGATAATACATACCACATTTACCTCTAGGATGGACTATAGTATACAAAAGGTATAATATTGGACCATTCTTTTTTTTGAAATTAGGTATAATTAATATATAATGTGTTAGTTTCAGTTGTATAACATAATGGTTCAATATTTGTATATATTATGAAATGATTACCACAGTGAGTCTAGTTAACCTTATATAGTGACATAATTTCATATTGGACTATTCTTTTTAAAAAAAAATATATTTTATTGATTTCTTACAGAGAGAAAGGGAGAGGGATAGAGAGAAACATCAATGAGAGAAAGTCATCAATCAGCTGCCTCTTGCACACCCCCTACTGGGGATGTGCCTGCAACCAATATACATGCCCTTGACCAGAATTGAACCTGGGACCCTTCAGTCCGCAGACCGATGCTCTATCCACTGAGCCAAACTGGTTTCGGCATATTGGACTATTCTTAAACAGTCTATATAAAAAGGCATTAGGAGGTTTTTGAATTTTGATTGTTTTGTTGTCTTTGTAAATATATTTTTAAAAAACTTATTGTTTTTGGAAGAGAGAGAGAGAAACATTGTTTTATTTATTTATTTATTTATTTATTTATTTATTTATTTATTTATTTATTTTATTGAGAGAAACATTGTTGTGAGAGGGAAACATTGATGGTTTGCCTCCCGTAAGCAACCCAACCGGGGACAGAGTACAACATGGGCATATGCCCTGACCAGGAATTGAAACAGCAACCTTTCTGTGCATGGGACAGTGTTCTACCAACTGAGCCACACTGGCCAGGGCTGTTGTCTTTTTAGAAATGTCTCAGTGAGGCTCTCAGACCTTTTGTGACACCAAATCTCCTGCTTTTAGAAGTCCTCTAGTCCAACTTCCCCTCCCTATTGCACTTCTCTCTTTTTTGCCCTTCAGAGGACTTTCAAATACAAATAATTTAGTTACCATAAAAATATTTTAAAATATCTTATTTTTTAATTCCCTAGAATAGTGTAGATCTTACTTTAACTTTTAGGATCACCTTCATTCAAGAAGGAAAACATTTTGTCTTCAGAGAGACCAAAGTTTTAAACAATATTGAATTCCTCTTACTATTTGTATGATTTGACATTTCAGTCTTTATAAGCCTTTCTTATCTTAAGATAGAGGTATTAGTTTTAGCAATAGGCTTTTGTAAAAAAAATGGGATGAAACACGAAAAGTGTTTATTATACAGCGCTTGGCATACAATAAATATTGAAGTTCTTATTTTGGAAAATATGTCAGAAAGACTTGGCTTGCATATTCTAATTCTTTTTTGTTTTAAAAGCTAAGTCTTAATATCTATGTGATTTTGGACAAGTGATTCTATGAACTTTATTAAAATCCCTCAGGCACTGAGAGACTGTTAGTGCTAAATTAATTGCAGTTGTTACTGTTATAAAATAAAATATAGGACTGAAAAATTCTTGGCTTCTGCATATATTTTATATAAAACTATTCAAGTTCTCAAAATTTGAGAACTTAACTCTGTAATGAGAAGATAAGCCCCATCATTTATGTTAGAGATGTTGATAAAATAAATTGAGTATTCAGCTGAGTGTTGTACAGTTCATAGAAATTAGATCTATCAAAGGCCTCTTGAATTTGAAGTAACCTCCCAACAAAGGGAATTATTAAATCATTGAACTGATCTGATTCATTTTCTTGTTGGAGAGAGCACATCAGGAAGAATGGCATGCAAATGATTGTAATGTGAGAATCTCAACGAAATCTAGTTCTGACAAGTTCTCTTCAGAACTTGAATGGAAGTGGATGGAAAGCCTTATTGGCTAAGTAAAGAGCATTCTGGGAGAATTTAATCCTTTTATGTAATACAGTTACTAGTACTTATAATACCTGATGTTACTGAGGGCTTTGACAATATAACCAAATTATAAAGATAAACACATTAGGTGCATAATATCTTATCCTGTCCACAAAAGCACCATAAAGCCCCATGACCATTTCCTCCTGCCTTCATTGGCTTCCCATTTCCAGCAGCCTCACTGGACTGGATTTGGTCATTTACTGGCTGGAAGTAGAAGAGTTGAGGAAGTTTTTTTTGTTTTTAAACTTTATTTTTGAAAGGGATGTTTTCTTTAGGAGTTATTTATTTTCTTATTTATTGCTTGTTTTTGGTATAGTGAGATAGAAGTTAGTGTCAGCCACTATCCAAAGAAGTTTTAAGAAATGATGGTATATATATTTATATTATTTGGCCAATTAAGCTTCCAATCAATTGAGATTCCAATTATGTTGGCAAATGACAAGTTCTCTCTGGGTCTTAGCGAAGATGAAAGTTTGAATAGAAGAGGAGATCCTGCCTTCCCAATGGTGTGTCTGAGAAGGACTCAGGTTGACTCTCTGCCTGGCTCCTTACTGCTCCCAAGGCCTCTAGTCCTTTCTCTTCCGGATTCCCTCTCCCTGAGTAATGGAGGCTCACCCATGGTTTTTCCTCCCATGCGTATCCTGATCCCCGCCAAATTGATGTTTATAAGTGTGACATAGGGCTGCATGCTTCACACTGCAATTTCAGACTGCCTGTTGGGCATTCCCACCTTAATGACCCCTTAGGTACCTCATCCTCAATCTGTGCGTAACCGAACTCGTCATCTTTCCCACAGACTGAGCTTAATACTCAGGGAGTACCCTATGAATTTCTTTGTATTAATGCCATTGTGATGTGTCCAGCCGCTTAGGCCAGAAATTATTCCCAATTCTTTTTTCTTCTTCTTACTTCCACATCAGAATGGTCCCTGTGTATTTCAGTAACATCTCTTATGTTTAAAAATATTCCCCTCCTTTCCAGTCTTCTCTTCCTTTGGCTCCTGGACTGTCTGTTTCAGTAGATTCTGGCCTTTTGGTTTCCTGCCTCGCTCCCGTCCATACCATCCCCACACTGTTTACATAGCCACTCATCCAAAGTGAACTGTGATGGTCTCTCACTCAAACTGCTTGCAGGACTTCACATTGATAGGATAAGCCCTGAATCCTTTACATTGTTTATAAAATTTGCATAATTTGGTTCAGTGACCGCCAGTCTTTTGGACCTCACGGACCACCAGTGGTTTGTGGACCTCCAGCTGGCAACTGCTGCTCCACAGGCGTCCTTAAACCAATGGGCCTCACAGACCACCGGTCGGCGACCGTTTGTATAGTTCATACTTTCCTTTCTGGAAACACCTTCTCTCCTCCCACTTTATTCCTGCTTCTCTCTCTCTTCCCACTTTATTCCTGAACAACTAAATCACTTGTTATTCCCCTGGCTACCTTTTCTCTGTCTTGCTAGAAACTAAATACCTGCTCTTCCTCAAGTTAGTTTTTCTGGATGACCTGGAAAATCCCTGCCCCTCTTTGAAGACTCAACTCAAGTGTTACCTCCTTTGGTCCTTTTGAACTTTATACTCTCCATTTGCATTTTTGTTTTTAATTGTACCTAGAAGTTACATTGTTCTTCTTTTAGATCCTTGCCTTTTAAAATAGTAGGGGCTGTGACTTCTTTTGTGGTGAACCTAAACATCATTGTTAGCAAAGAGTAGGTATTTACAAAATATGAATGATGCCCAAATTTGTAGCTCTCACATCATTTTTAAATATAGGACTAAAAAGACCTTAAAATGTTAGTGGCTTTAGTCTATTGTTTCAGTTGTTTTAGAACTCACTTATTACCACCAGAAGGTTGAATATGGATCTCTTATTAAATTATGAATTTTACTCAAAGTAGCTGTTATCCTTTTAAAAAATGAAAAAGCACCTAAGAACTAAATTTTATTTCTGAGAAAAAGTTTCCAGTAGATGGCATTAGAAGACTATTTTAGTTTTACTTACCATTCCTTTGGTAGAATTAACATTTATTCCTTTCTGATTGCTATGCTTTGTAAAAAACAGTTACATTTTTGTTACTTATGGATAGACAGATTGAGTGCCTAGAAAAACCCATTTAACACATCTCTAGGGTTTCTGAGTATTATTTTCCCCAGGTAATCAGCCAAATCACTCTAGTAACTCCACACCCTCCCTTTCTCATTCATCCCTTCATTCAAAAGTATACTTAAGGAAAACCTATTATTAGGTCTAGTAATAATTAATGTCGTTTTCTAATACTTTTTTTAAATCGAATTTATTTAAACAATACAACAAAATTTAATCAACAATATAGTTGCCGTTGTTTTCTACTACTTGTGCCCAACGCTCAGGAAGCATTTTAATCCCTCTGTTGTAAAATTCTTGTGATTTTGATGCAAAAAATTCGGTCAATGCATTTTTGAGGCATTCTTCATTATTAAATTTTTTTTCAAGAAGAATGATTTGCAAAGAACGAAACAAATGGTAATCGGAAGGGGCAATATCAGGAGAATATGCAGGTTGAGGGAGAACTTCCCATTCCAACTGGCGCAGTTTTTCAGCAGTGATTCTTGCAGTATGCGGTCATGCGTTATCGTGGTGAAGATTTACGCCCTTCCGATTAATCAGCGCGGGTTCTTTTTCTCTTAAAGCTTGGGCTAACCTTTCCAATTGGGCACTATACACTGCACTTGTAATGGTTTGGGTAGATGGTAAAAGTTCATAATGAAGAATTCCTTTAAAATTCCACCAAACACACAACATCACTTTTTTCGCATGCAAATCAGGTTTTGGCGTGGGCTGCAGAGCCTCATTTTTGTCCAACCATTGAGGCCGCCTTTTCAAATTAACATACAGCACCCATTTTTCATCTCCGGTAACAATCTGCTCTAAAAACGGCAAACGGTTTTGACGAGAGAGGAGCGAACTGCAAATTGTGACTCTTTGATTACGGTTGTTGTCGGTCAACTCATGAGGAACCCATTTTCCAAACTTTTGGACTTTGCCAAGTGCACGCAATTGATTGGAAATTGTTTTTTGTGAACAATTTAAAGTTGTCGCAAGCTCTTGTTGGGTAATTTGAGGATTTTGCACCAAAAGAGCTGAAGAGCTTCTTGATCAAAATTGGACACACGGCCTCGACCACTCTTGTCATCTAACGAAAAATTTCCCTCGCGAAATTTCTCAAACCAACGCTGGCATTTTCTGGCGCTAACTGCATCTTGACCAAGAGCACTACAGATGTGTTTTGCAGCCTCACTTGCTTTTCTTCCTAATTGGAACTCGTAAAGCATGCAGTGCCGAATATGCTCTTCATCCGCCATCTTCTTAGCCCTAGTTTTGCAACAAAAACCAAACCAAACACAAACTTTTTCAAGCAAAACTTGTTAATTGCACTTCACACGTTCTGTAGATACCACGTGTTTGAAGGTTATGTCAATACAAGTCAACGCCAAGCAAGATTTTAAACGAATGTTTAAAAACGACATTAAGTATTACTAGACCCGATATGTCTAGGGTAGTGTCTGATGACACATGGGTAAAACAAGACAGGTGTGAATTTATTTAACATGAGCCTTCCTTCATTTTCACATGAACACTGAGTAATAGAACAAGTAATGAGAAGTATTATATTCTAGTGCTTTAGAGCTGGCTGGGGTGCAGAGCAATATTTCTGAACTCACCAGCTACCGGTTGGTTACCTTAGGCAAGGTACCTGATGGCTCTGCCTCAGTTTCCCCACTGTACAAGGGGAATAATAAGTTGTGCCTATCTCATAGGGATGGCTACATGGGTGACAATGTATGAAGCATTAGAATAGCGCCTGGTTCAGGAAATGCTATCTATTATTATTCTTATCATACTTTATTATGTTTATTACCATGGTTGGTTTTGCTCCTGAGCCAGATAGACAGCTTGACTTGTGTGCACGTAGTGACTTAGGAATCTGTAACTGATGAGTTGTCAGCCTGCTATCCCTGATCTGCCTGAAGAGCTAAAGTTCTGAAAGATTAAAAACAAACAAACAACACACACACACACACACACACACACACACACGAGAAAAATAAGTATTTAAGTGGTTTTATTAATTCTTCAGAGGCAATTTGGTTGGTATAATGGGTTCTTGTCACGTTTGTGTTGTTGCTCTTACAGTTAATTAAGCACCAGCATTCTGCAGGTTTCCTGTAGAGGCAGGGCCAGCTGGGTGCATGCCATGAAAACCCAGCAATTGTGGTCAAGCTCGCCTGCAGCACTGCGAGCAGCTTAGATTAAGTGGAACTTTCTCGTTTGGGTCACGGCCTTCTGGGTCATGTTGCCAACACGTGTTCATTGTGAGCCCCTGGGATGGTGATGCTGACTCAACCTCTTCTTATTCTTGCAGATTCCACTGTGTAAAGTGATCAGATTCAACATAGACTACACGATCCATTTCATCGAAGAGATGATGCCTGAGGTAAGGCAGAAGATCGCTTAGCAGCTTTGTCTTTTGTTTATTCCACCCTCATATCTTGAAAGCATTGGACTTGGCCAGCTCTGGCGGTGGCCTCAGGAATCCCCCTAAAGCTTTGTGGTCACTGCTGTGCAGGGGTCAGTGAGATGGAGCTTTAGGAACAAGGTTAAAATCCGGGCCTTTTTTCAACTTCTGAATCCATTACTCCTCGTTTTGCATCTACTGATAGTAACTCTACATTTCTGGTTTGTTTTGGATAGGGGACAGACTTTGATTACTGGTTGTTATCAGAGGAAATTAGGGTAGTGAAACCGAATCTGATAGCTGTTGGAATAATCTTATTCATTATCTCCAATGACAAGATCAGTGCTTGGTTCATTTTTCTTCCCATATATTTACATATTTTTCCTAATTGTTTTTCATTGCGGCTGCTCAGCAGCAGATTTATCTAAATATATGCAAGAGGTTTAGAATTCCAAAGCAAGATTAATGTGAACCTCAGAATGATTCATTGCCTGATCTTGAATTTAGTGATGTCAACAAATCACACCGAGAAATACCAACTAGACAGCAAACAAGCCTGTGCACTTAACCTTGTGTCGGAGTTGGGGTCGATTTCCTGAGCCCCCGGCTCTCCTTGTAAACCTTGTTTAACAGCGCGGCTCTGGCGTGGGCAGCTGGGCACCAGCGGGAATTGATAAGCATGACATACATGCTTAGTCTGCACCTATTTCATTCAAAGCAAGTCCTGGTAATTCTACCTGTCTTTCAAAAAGAATTAAAGAGAAAGGGCCACCCCCCTCATTCTCTAGCTTAAAAGGGCTTTTTGCTTCTTTTTGATTTTTAAGGTCATAAGCCTTCATTTGCTATTGTAAAGGTTTATGAGTCTGGAGTTATCTCACGCAGGGTGATTTATGAACCCCGAGCAAAACAAATAGGAAGGAAGAATTATGAGACATGTCTTAGTTGCAAATATATCATCTGTTAAGCTTGCTTACTGGAGAAATTTTGGTCCAAAGTTTAGTAGTTTTTTGTAGCCCTTTATTTACCTTCATTAAGAATTTGAACTTTTTGGCATGAAAGACCTCTGTTTAGGGTCACTCCAACATGATTCTGGGTGTGTTTGGGGGATGGCAGGGAGCAGGGATGGGGTGAGCGGGACAAACCTGTCAGAGCCTACTGGTGTGTGTGGTGTGTGTGCATATGTGTGAGTGTGTGTGATTTGAATTAACAAAAAGTCCCCAGGAAATACTGATTTTATAATTGGGTTAGAAAAATATGACATAAAAACGACTTCATTTTTATTTTATTTTATTTTTTAAATAATAATTCTTTATTGTTGAAAGCATTACATATGTCTCCCCACCCCTCCCCCCCATTGACCCGCTCCAGTCTGCCCCCCCACCCCAAGTCCTCACCACCTTGTATATGCATGGCCTCATCTGTGTCCATGGGCCATGACTATAAAGCCCTTGGTTGATTACCTCCCACCCACCCACCTACTCATCCTCCCCCACCTTCCCTCTGAGATTCTGCACTCTGTTCCATGCTTCCATGTCTCTGGTTCCACTCCCTTCATAAGACGACTTAGTGTTTTAATTTCACATTGGGAAGGACTGGGTTCACCTTTTCTTAGAAAACCTAAAGCCATGCTTGCCTACTTCGTTTGTGTCTCAACCCATGAACTGTGCTTTGTAGGATGATGGTCAAACTTTTTAGGAAAGTACATGGTTTTAGGATAGTTTCAACAGACACTTCTTAAGGCACTTGACTAGAACAAGTTGAAGCTTCATTTAATATATATTTGCAGAATTATAGTAATTTGATTTTGGTTTATTTTTCAGAATTTTTGTGTGAAGGGACTTGAACTCTTTTCATTATTCCTATTCAGAGATATTTTGGAATTGTATGACTGGAATCTTAAAGGTAAATAATAGGATTTGAAGAAAAGTGTGATGCATAAAGAACATTGTGGTGTATGGAGGGGGGAGCATAATTTAAATTTCTCTCATTTTTTGAAATACCCAGGGAAAAGTGTGGTTCATAGGAATGCTTACTATCATCTGACACGAAGTTCTTAAGGGTCTTATTTTAATACAATTTGACAGTGTCTGTTGCCTAAGATTACCATTTTCCATTTCCTAATTGATATATAAAAAGATGGTATTAGTTATTATAAGTAATTACCTTGATTTATGTGCATTGGAGAAACCTCATTAGTTAATATTTTAAATCTATTGAACTTTACTATAATATGAATTTCCAGGATTACAGTTTATCAAAACAGAACTTTGCTTTGACCTCAAATCATACTCCATAACCTGTGAGCTACTTAGATTTGGCACCTGGTTCTTGGATCTTGGATAATAGTTACTCTTTGGAGGTGTCTTCATTCCAGCAGATAGTTACTTATTTATTTTCTAAACTGAGTATTGATGAATGGCTTTTCAAACCAAGTTTTTAGTAGCATTTCTCTCTATTTTTCTCCAGTCCTATTGATTAAAATGGAAAGGAATTAAAACATAAGCATATTATGTCACGCAGTAGTTCAATTATAACAAAAATCTTTTTGTTTTGAATTTCTAAAAATAGTTTTCCTTTATCCTCCTATACAATAAAAGGCTAATATGCAAATTGTCCCTTTGACTGGGAGTTCTGCCATGGGGTGGGGCTGGCCAACCAACTACCCATGGTCCCTCCTGGCTGGCTCAGCCCGATTGCCCATCTGTGCATGAATTCGTGCACTGGGCTTCTAGTATACCATGAAGTACATGTCCTCGACTTTCATTCTCCTCTTACATTGGTAGTCTCCTTACTTCAGTCTTCTGGGATGTTTGTGGGGTTTACCTTAGGACTGATGTACAAGAAAAATTTTTTTTTTATTTTTATGCCCTTCTAGTGGTGTTTGTCATTATAAGGAATCTTAGGAATTAAGTTGCAGTATTTGTTTTCTAAGCTTGTTTTTATTAATTTTTTTCATATCTTTCCACTTGTTTGCTTTAGGTCCTCTGTTTGAAGACAGCCCACCCTGCTGTCCAAGATTTCATTTCATGCCACGTTTTGTAAGATTTCTTCCAGGTAAATCTTCTGGCTTGTCTGTGACCCATGGAAATTGTGTCTGAAAATAAGCCTGCCATTCTCCTTTCAGTTTTTCTGGCAAATTTCCCACCAGACACTGGTAATTTTCTACTTCTAGGTCAGGTATAAAAATGTAAAATTATACACGTTTATGTGTACCCTAACGTAATTTATGGTAGCCTCAAATTAGATGAGCAATGGGAGAATTGATTCATAAAATTTAAAATTTAACTTGATAAAATAACACGTGTTAAAATTAATTTGGAAATATGCATGTGGCTTAAAAATGCAAAGAATTAATTGGAAAACAATAACTATAACATTTTGTATACAACCTGATTATAACTGCTAAAAATTACTGTAATAGTAGCTTTATTAAGGTAGTGGTATTACAGTGCTTTTTTTCTATTTTTTGACATAGACTTCTACTTATTTTACAGTGAAAAAAAATTTATTTTCTCACTCAAAAATATAAGTAGCTATATGACATGTTTTTTAAAGCAATATTTTAACTGTCTTGGAAAAAACTTTAAAGAGTCTAGCTATGAGATATTGCTTTATATTTGATTTGGTGTTTTTTAAAAATGGTGGGTTTGTAATGAAATCTTTGGGTGCCTTTTTGTTTACAAAGTCTTCACCACCCTAAAGGAATCATCCCTAGGTCTCATTCTGGTTTCTCCTTCACTGGTATTTCCAGGGATATGCTTACTTCCGGCCATGCATGGTTCTTTGCTTCCACTTGGATCTTCATTTTGCTCTCTGCATAGTCACCTTTCTTTGCTTCCTCAATTAATTTCTGTGCTCTGACTCTGTCTCTCGGCTCTAGGGGCCTTGGGCCTTATGCTTACCACCATCTTCCATGGAAATGTCAACTCCACTATTTGCCTTTTTCTCCTATATGTGTGCTGCTCAGTGATATTGGTGAAAAGGTTTGGCAGCTGCAATAACTTTGTGATCTACAATTTCAGCTGTTCAGCTTTTTAGCATGTAAGCTTTCGGCCCAGTCTGCATATCTATAGTTTTACAAGGTTAGTGTTAGGCTCATGCGCTCTTCCTCATGCCTGCTGTCCTGGGCAGGAAGCCTTCTTCCCCAGGCCTTGGAACTTACACTAGAGCCAGTCAGACCCTGGTCCAGCCACACCTGTCTTTGCTATGACACCTAGTCCCCCTACCCCATCCCCACCCTGCCACTGCTGCTGACGTCAAAGCCAGCCTTCCAGCCCAGCCAGTGTAGTTCACTGGTTGAGCATCAGCCCATGTACCAAGAGGTCACTGGTTCAATTCCAAGTCAGGGTACATGCCTCGGTTGTGGCCTCAATCCTCAGCAGGAGGTGTTTCTGTCTCTCCCTCTCACTTCCTTTCTCCAAAATAAATAAAAACATATTTAAAGAAATAAAGCCAGCCTCCCAAAGACCAAATCCTGGGGACACGCTTGTTTTAGTCTCTTCCTGAAGGTGGTGCATGGCCCTGACCTTGTCTCTGCTGAGCTACCCTTAACTTTTCTCTGAGCTCTGATGCATCCTTGAGGCTTTTGTTTCTTGTCCATTCATTCTAGGTTAGATTTGTCCTCGGGATTTTGTCCTTTCCTCAGTCCAGACATTCAGTCACAATGACTTATTTTTATTTTAGAATAGTGTTGCTCATGTTTTCATTAAAATTTTTTTTTTGTTTGGAAATGTATTCAAAAGCTTTTCCCCTTTGTACATCTGGTTTTGTTTTATTGAGAAGTCCTTTTGTTTCAACTGAGTGCATCTTTGATTTTATAATGACACCTTAGCAGTGAACTTACTATAAAATGGTGTTACAGTGAGTTTGTGGAAAAGCCTTTTCTTTCAGTAACTGTCTGTCTCTAGACATTTTATAACCAAGCAGATCTCTAAGACAAAGTGGACAGTTTTAAAAGCATCTTAAAGAACAATCTTACGTTAGATATTTACTTTGTGGGATTTTAACTCTCACAAAATGTTTTCCATTACTATTTAGGGATAAATTTTATGTTGTCATTGAAAGAAGGTCTGTTGATTTATTTTTCAAACAAGATACACTTTTTCATTAGACTTTACTTTGAAAATATACTAGGGAAACTTGCAGATTTCAGTATGGAAATCCAATTGATCCAGCACCATTTATTGAAAAGACCATTGAAGTGAATTGAAGTGTTTTCTCTGCCTCCAATTGGGTTGACGTGGGGTGTGTGTGTGCGTGTGTATGTGCCAAACAGTACAAATGTATATACTGTAAAAAATGAGCACTCCTCTAGATGTGTAAAAATTGAGTAGGTGTCATAAGTGGATTGATTTGTATTTGTTTTAACCTGTGTAGGGAAAATTAATGCTTTTTTGTTTCAGTGGGCTAAAACATGTTGTGTAACTTGCCTTTTTACTCACTTATTTTTAGACATCACTTCATTCTTTAAAACTTTCATAGAATTCCATAGTATGAACTGATATTAATTTTTTTCGACAGTTCTTCTAGTGAAGAATATTTTGGAGATTGCTATTTTCTCCCCATTGCATAAATACTTCCGGAATTGTCTTTTGCATCTATCATTTTGCATTTATGTCAATGTTTCCATAAGGTAGACTCCTAGAAGTGAAATGTTTTGTTACAATAGTATGCACATTTTAATTTGGAAAGATACCGGCCAAGTTCTCGCTAGAAACTACATAATTTGTAGTTGTAACCAACATTTTTAACAGTACCTATTTTTTATACATCTGCCGGCATTGAATAATACTCGTCTTCTATAGTTTGTCTAATAGGCAAAAGGTCATCTCATGGCTACCATTTGCATTTTAATTGCACTATTCTGAGAATGAGCAACTTTCATATATTTCAGGTATTTTATGGTCCTTTTCTTCTTTTTGCTTTTCATTTATATCTGTTAATTATCTCTGATAAAAAGTTTTTTAGGCATCATATTTTTTCTTCAGTTTTCCAGTTTGCCTGTTTTGAAGACAGCTATCTCAGTTGCTTTCTACAGACTTGTCCAAAATTAAGCTTATAGTTTAAATCAAAGATTATTCAATGAAAGTCATTTTTCTAGAAGTTAAACCATAGAACAACCAGTTGAAATTAAAATTTTTTTTCACATTTTTTCTTCTTCTATCCCTACCCCTACCTATTGCAGTTAGACAGTTAAAATGAACTCTCCTAGAGCCTGTTTAAGGTTTTATTTGACTGTAGCTGGGACTGGGGCTTCAAGATAGGAAGGCTGCATGTACAGGAAAGCCTGTTCATTGCTTGTATTGTTGCTGTAGTAAAGCTTTGGAAATCCTGAATCATTTTTGTAAATTGATTGTTTAGCAGACTGATTGTTGGAATTGCCCCACCCTGGATAAGTAGTTCTCAGTTGTGACTGACAGAGGGCCAGCGGGTGGGAGTATATCTCAGTATTCACAGGTAGACAAGCATAGATTGAAAAAAAAAACATCAATTGAGATAATATCTGCACTAATAAAAGAGAAACATGCAAATTTACCATACCTCTGTGATGCCTACCAGCCAATCAGGAGTGAGTATGTAAATTAACCCGACAAAGATGGTGGGTTAATTTGCATACACAGGCATCCAGCAGCCTGGGTCCTGGGAACATCCTTGGGACCCAGGCCACTCAGAGCTTTTAGGCCCACGTGTAGGTCCTGAGCAGCTAGGGTCCTAGAAAGCCCCTGGCTACTTCTGACCTATGGGTCTTGGAGTTGAGCAGCTGGAGCAGGTTGGCAGAGGCTTGAGCAGGGCCTTAGTGGAACTGGGGGGCCCTGCCCAAGCCACGATGGAAACCTGAGTGGAGCCTGGGGGCTCTGCCCATGCCATGGCAGAGGCTTAAACAGAAGTTTGGCTCAGTGTATAATGCTTTGGCCTGCTGACCCCAGGGTCCGGGTTCAATTCTGATCAAGGGCAGTACCTAGGTGCAGTCTCCTCCCTGGCTGGGGCTCATGCAGGAGGCAACCAATGAAAGTGTCCCTCTCACATTGACGTTTCTCTCTGTCTTTCCCTCTCTCTTCCACACTCTCTAAAAACCAATGGAGAGAGCCTCAGGTGAGGATAAAAAAAAAAAAAAGAAATAAAGTAATGTCATGTCATATGAAAGACACATCTTGAAAATGCCTAAAGAAAGTTGTCATTTTCTCATGGTGAAGGGACTGGAGTCCATGTTGATGAAAATACCTTGGCTGCTGTGGTGACTGGCAGTGGCTGCAGCAGCCGGGTGATGGGGCTGGCGCCTTCCCCTGATCAGCTTGGTCACCTCCCGCAGAGGGAGGCCGAAGCTGTCGGTCGAACATCCCCTGAGGGCTCCCAGTCTGAGAGGGAACAGGCTGGGCTGAGAAACCCTCCCACCCCCCGCCAGTGCACGAATTTTGTTCACAGGGCCCCTAGTCATAGTATAACTTTGTATTTGGAACATTTAGAAAATACCTGTTAATACAGATTTTTAGACAAGATTACTTAAAGGCACCTTAGCAGGAATACGCAGGGGACATAGTAATGCAGCTGTATAGTTGTAGGGAAGGAGGAAGGTGTGTTTGTATTTGTTAAAATTGAGTGTTAAGACTGTTGAGAAGCACTTGCGTAAGCAGCCATATTCTTAACACAGATTCCCTAACAAATTGCCCTCCCCCGCAAATAACGGTATAAATAATCAGACAACATAAATGGAGAGGATTGGGTCTCTGAGAAACAGTTATAAAGTCTGTCAGTTCATTAATGACTGTCCAGATTCATTCCCTGAAACACAAACTCCAGTTCTTTTCGAATAATGACTCGTTGTCACGGCTCCAGTCCCAGTGCTGGAACAGCGCCTGCTAACCTTAGCGTCCCCACTCTCGCTTCTCATTTGTATCGTGTCCTATTTATCTCAGCCAGAGAGATAAAAATGGCTTCTTAGCCCCCGGTGACACCGTTCCATAAATCCCCAACATAAACATGTAGCAGAGCAGACAAACCAAAAGAGCCAATTCATTAACATTAGTAAATTCATGGCAGTCTGTGAGCAATTGGCCATGTTATTTATCTGCTTCAGAAAGTCACTTCTCAAATATTTATGAGGGTCTTTTTTGCTGGGCTGGGTACGAGGATACAGCCCTTGCACGGGCTCTGGCAGGATTCTCTTGTCTACCTTCTCTCGTTAATCCATTAGGATTGCACCTCATTACTGACCCTGGAGCAGTGCCTCAGTCCCCCTTTTTAGGTTATCTGCTCTGGGTTTCTACATTTTTTCACAGTGGTAAATATCTGTCCTTTTAGGTTTTAGGTGCTATTTTAAATATTTAGCAGATTTCAACATGGATTTACACTTTCTCCTTCAACATGACTGACTTTGCACCTGATGTGTGTATTTTTTTTTTTTAAGAAAAGTATTTCTAGTTTCTATGCTGCTGTAAAACACTCCTGCTTCGTTGGAGGCTGTGTGTGTGTGTGTGTGTGTGTGAATCCTTACCCAAGAATATTTTTCCATTGACTTTTAAAGACAGTGGAAGAGATGGAAAGAGACACACAGAGAGAAACATGGATGAGATACATCAATTGGTTGCCTCCCACACGTACCCTGACCAGGGCTGGGGATCCAGCTTGCAATTGAAGTACATGTCCTTGACCAAAATGGAACCCAGTACCCTTGGGTCTGTGGGCCGACACTCTATCCACTGATCTATACTGGCTAGGGCTTGTTGGCAGCTTTGCGCCCAGGCTAGGTAGAAGCATTCTGGTGAGCATGTGGTGACCTTCTTTCTTTATCTTGTGAGTATTCTCCTAAATTGGGAAATATCCTTGGTGTGTCAAATAAAAGTGACAAGGAGACTCTGTTTCCACTGCCTAGAAGAATGCCTATTTCCTAGTAGGTGCTCAATAACAATATGTTGGGTGAATAGATAAATATTTAGGTTACTGAATGAATGAATGAATGCAGGATGTCTATATATATAGTAGCTCTGTAGTAGCAATGTCATCTAGTTTCAGAGTAGTATCTTAGGTTAAAACCCGCCCCACCACACACCAGAGAGAAATCTTGATATCTATTTTCTTTTTTTTCAGATGTGTAGGCCTATCCAAGCTTTAGCCCACAGCAACTTATATGATAACCTTTTATCCTTTTTCATTTTTCTGGTAGCCCCAGTCCCTTGGGTATCTAACTCCTCTAGCACAAATAGGACACTCATTTGTGCCCACCTATCCCCGCCATCTTGGTTTCCTTATTCTCATGAAGTGTTGGCATACTGCGGCTTCTAGAAATATTTTGAGACTTGGGGAGGGTACTCATTGTCCTCTAAACTCTCAGGGCTCTTGTCATTTCTTTGGGTAGGTTTAAGTTAAGAAAAGTTGTATAAGGTGGTTACACATATTGGTCAAGCAGCTAAGTCCAAAGAGAAGCCAGAAACCTGAGCACCAGAAATTAATGATCACATTAAATGAGTCTTTGGTTCATCAAGTACCAGATTAATTGGCTTTTTCCAAAGTACTTCAATTGCCCTTTGTTGTTTTTACCTTCTGTACTTCGTAATACGTGCTCCATAAGCCTCACAATACTTGCTATTTTTCCATGCACTAACTCCATAATGATCTTCACGATATCAGTACAGACTCTTTAGGACTATTCATCACGGCAGGTGTAGCACATTAGCACCAAAAAATTAGACCATCACACAATACGCTGAAAACATCCATACATATCTCAAAAGCTTAGAATTTCCTTAAGATAATACCATCACTTTCATCTGTTACCTAGAAAGAATGATAAAATATTTAAGTTCTGTATATTTGTAAGCTGTGGTTCTTCATGCTAGATGGTTTTAAATTTATTTAGACAGACACCTTTTTTTTTTTTATATTCACACCTTACAAATAGATGCTTTTATCATTTAGAATGTTGCTCTTACCATTTTAGTAAATGAGATGGTTTATGAGCACTGTTTATCAATGAAACAAATGGCTTTTGGATTATTTGGCACCTGGTTGAACAATGCAAATTCTAAATTACCTTTTTATGAACGCTCTTTTGTCTCTGTCGCCTTGTTTTTTCCTTCTTTGGCTGATAACTGGCTGTGCATTGAGAAGCCTCATTTCCCCCTTTCTCTCTCTCCCCACCCAAGATGGAGGGAAGGAAGTGCTGTCCATGCACCAGATTCTCCTTTACCTGTTAAGGTGCAGCAAAGCGCTGGTCCCGGAGGAGGAGATCGCCAACATGCTGCAGTGGGAAGAGCTCGAGTGGCAGAAATACGCTGAAGAGTGCAAAGGCATGATTGTTACCAACCCTGGCACGGTAGGTTCTGGTGCTCACACACTCGGACCCGGCCACCTTCCTTCCCGGTGCAAATGTTTCAGAAAAACAACGACAGCATTTTCAAAGCTTTATTCTTGAGTAGTTTTTAAATATTTAGTAGATACGAAAAACATTACAATATAGGTGCATTTGGTAGTAAGTTCATCTTATTGGTAAATTTATTCTGCTCCTTATGGAGACTTTTGAAGTTCTTAGGTATGTTCAGGTCTGATTTTTTAAATAAAAGTAATATATCTTTACCATAGAAAATTAGGAAAATCAAAAAGCAGCCCAAAGAAGGCAATAAAAATGATCCATAATTCCATTCTGCAGAGATGATAGTATTCAGTTTTCTGGTCTCTAGGATATATTTCATATTGTTTTTGAAACAAAATTGGCATCATTCTATTAAATAGTATTATATTAAATATTAAATATTTAGACCTCCTTATTCTCCAGAAACAACCACAAAATATAATTTTTTCATAGTCATAAATTTCTTTAGGAGTGTTAAAAAAAAAAAGACCCCTAAGTTATAAAATTAACTTACTGTTCGGTACCTAGATTGCTTCCAGACTTTTGCTAAAACAAATAATGCTGTATTGAATTTGTATATGTGTGCACATATATATGTGTATATGTATGTATCTTTGAATATTTATCCATTTAACTCCTTAGGAAGAAGTAGTCTGGATGCATACACATTTTAAGTCTTTTGATACATATGGCAAATATCTTCCAGAAAGGTTGTAAAATTTGTGCTCTGACTAGGAAGATATGAAGGTACCCATTTCTTAATATTGGTTATGCTGTTTAAAATAAAAAATAAAAAAATCTTTATTGTTGAAAGTATTATACTATAATATTTTAACAGATAAACTTTGTCAGTTGCTAGAGAAAAATATTATTTAGTTAGTTTTGTATTTACTTTGGTTTCTAACAAAAATCGATATTTTAAATGTTTATTGGCCTTTTGATAATGGCCTGTCAATATCCTTTGTCAAATTTTCTGTTGTGGTATTTGTCCTTTATTATTGATCCTTTTATTGCTCTTTTGCCATAATTATTACAAATATTTCCCACTTCATTTTCTTATTGTCATAAATTTCTTTAGGAGTGTTTCTTATTATTTTGTTTTAAAATAAGCTTCTAATGTTAGTTGTTGAAATAACATGAAATTTAAAAGAGTGAATTAAAAGATAACTATATCTTATAAAGAAAATGCTATTTTATATCAAAATAATTTTTTTCTGAAAATACGTTATTTCATAAAATAGTTATATTTTGGCATCTTATATATTGGCATCTTATCAGGAGAAGTTTTTCCAGAAATGGAGAATTAAAATATTTCCATGTAAAGAAACATAGTAATCTATTTAAACAAAGCTGCGGTTTTAAAAAGGCTGCCAAATTTGTTTAATAGTCACGATTCATAAAAATAAAGCTCTGGATCAACTTTCTGTAGCATGACAGCAACATCTGCACAAACAAAATGTGGTTATTTGCAAATTAAACATTCCTGCTCATGCCAATTATTTTAAACAGAGCTCGAAAATGAAAGTGTTTAATAAAAATGTTTTTCAGCATAAAATTTATTTAAAATTAAAGTCATACAGTTTTTACTGTTACATTGTTAAGCTACATAAACCATTGTTAGAGTAATTTTAAAAGAAATATACAAGCCATAGCACTATGAGAGAGTGATTGTGAATTTGATTTTTCTCCTTGAAACAACTGCAGAAATTTAATTTCTTTTGTCAGGTTTATAGCTGGGCCAGACGTTGGGTTCAGGTGATGGTGGTGGCACACATGATCTTTTTATCTTGGTGGGTCCACTCTAAGCATTCCATGGTTTACAGTGGGCACTTTGGGAACACTTTCTCCCTGGAGCTTTCTTCCATGTCCTGGCTAACATTTTCTGAAGTCCTAGAATCAGTTGGAGAGTTTTTGAAAATATAAGAATGATGCTGAAACCGGTTTGGCTCAGTGGATAGAGCGTTGACCTGCGGACTGAAAGGTCCTGGGTTCGATTCCGGTCAAGGGCATGTACTACATTGGTTGCAGGCACATCCCCAGTAGGGGGTCTGCAAGAGGCAGCTGATAGATGTTTCTCTCTCATCAATGTTTTCAACTATCTCTCTCTCTTCTTCTCTGTGAAAAATCAATAGAAAAAAAGAAAAGAAAAGAAAAGAAAAGAAAAGAAAATATAAGAATGCTAGGAGTGACCCTATATACTCCAGGCACTCAAGGATCTGTAGTTAAAAAAAAAAAAAAAAAAAATCCCAAGGACTTCAGATTCACTTGTTGCTTATTACATGGAGGACATTTACTCCTCATTCAACTTACTGCTGAGGGACATCCATGTGAGCTAGATACTAGTGAAGTATGTAAATGTATATGGTGTTTGACCAGGTGTGGTCAAACAGCATGTCCGTGTAAAAGGTGTGATGGACCTTTGAATCAATGGACCAGTCAGTAGGAAAGCCAGCCAGGAAAGCCTGTAGTTTTAGGTGAGATCACTCGGCTGGGCTGCTGGGGATGCTTCATAAACCCCACAGGAAGGTCTTTAAGGAGTTGAGAAATTATATAAATTATTGGCATTTTTAAATGCACATACTTAGCATGGTGTTTGGCTCGTTTGAAGATAATGAAGAAACCAGGATGAAAGATTTATGTTGGAAAGTAGATGGAAATAAGAAAAAGGTAAATTTGGATGCCAGGCTTTGGGACATGTTGAAGTTAATTCTTTTTTAATATTTACCTAAAAATGTTTAAAGGAGGAACATATTCTGAAAACTCAGTATGATTCAAACATCTTCCAGTATATTGTTTTGAGAATAGGGCCAAGTATACATTTTATCCTTGCTTTGAAAGATCACCCAATGGTAAGAACATTGGGGGATTTATTAAATTTTCAAGACATTATGGTCATATTAAGTACTTTATTGCTGCAGAATTTAAAAGAATTAATCTCCCTCTTTGGGCACTTTGCTTCTGCCAGAGAATACTTTGGTCATTAGTGAGAATGTTTTCTTCTGTTTCTACAAAGATGGTATGATAGCTATTGTAATGTGTGGCCAAATTCTAGAACTGATTCCCTTCCCCTCCCCACATGTATAAATTTAGAGATACTATAGATATTTTAAGTCAGTATCTCCTTGTTGATTCCATAGTATGGTGTTTAAAATGTTGGGAACACGAATAACTCACCTAGTTCCTTTCAGTTGTGCAGTTTTTCTTTTAAAAACGGATCCAGGTGCTTTGATGCGCAAAATATTGGAACCAATTCTTAGGCCTAAATAATATGTTGCAACATCTGCAGTACTTTCAACAATAAAGATAAATTAAGAAAAATATGTTGCTACTGTTGATAAGCACTTACATAATTTTATACTAGGTTACCTGTGACCAAAATCTTCTCCAGTTATTAATTTTGAGAGCAGAGGCTAACTTTTTAAGATCCTAGTGACATTTTGATTGTATTTCTTAAAAACCTAAGTGTAAGTTGTTTTTAAACTAATGTGGATGGATTTACACAAACCTATTCACATTGTCCCCTATGTGGATTTGCCAGATGGCTGTGCGGGGCTACAGTTGTGGATAGGATAACCAGCTTGTCCCAGTTGTTGAAGTCTGTCCCGCCTTTAGCGTTGAAGCCCCTCAGTCCTGGACAGTTCAAACCACCAGCCAGACTCTAGTTGTTGGTCATTGCTGGGCGACAGGATGAAGCTTATTGGCCTCCTTGTGGGTCAGCTCAGTAGCCTTTGGTTGAAAGCAGCTGAGCCAAAGACCCACAATCCCCTAGTAAGAGTTTAGTCTGTAATTATAGAGGCCTGCCAGAGAGTTGGGCATAAGCAAGCAGGTTGCTAAAACATTCTCTCCATGATTTTACCTTCTTTTCACAAACTTAAGCTTTCAGGATGAAAGGGTTTTTGTTTGTTTGTTTGTTTTTTGTTTTTATAGATGGTCCCTCATATTTTAATAACTCAAGGAGGAATTAGCTATTCACTTTATTTTTATTTGACTTAAATAAAAAATATGAGGCTCTATTAAAATTAAAAATGACCTACATGGACATATTGTAATAATGAGGAACTTAACCACTTGGCCTTTGTACTACCACACCTTCTAATTTAAAGATGCGGAATTAAAGGAATATCATAAGGTACAGAGAGAGCTAATGGGAAAAATATGTATGTACAGGCATCTGTCTGTGCGTTTGGAGTCGAAGTAAGCTATTCATTTGAAATGTGAAATTAAAACAGAATAAGGCAGCACATCTCTTCCCTGGGATGTGGAATACCTCCCTGGTGCCTTCGCAGAGGTTAAGGAAAAGTTACATCTGACTGGGTGTCCTTTTAGAAATTTAATTTTTAAAGGTTTTCGTGTGGACTGCAAAAAGGACAAGATCATTGTTCATTATGCCAAATGGCACGGACTCATTTACAGGGATGACATTATAGTTTTTATATACTATAGCTGCTATGACTAAAGGGTTTAAGTGGCATTTTCCCTTTGGGGATGAGGCTTTCCTGGAAAAAAAAATTCGATTAATTTCTTTCCTATCTAGGTTAAAGTCAATACTTACAGACTTTTTATGGGAATAAACGGCTTTGATTTTTTTTCTGTAGAAACCAAGCTCTGTCCGCATTGATCAACTGGATCGTGAACAGTTCAACCCCGATGTGATTACTTTTCCAATAATCGTTCACTTTGGGATACGCCCTGCACAGTTGAGTTATGCAGGAGACCCACAGTAAGATATTTCTCCGTGTTTGTCTTAGCCAATTTCACCTTCTACTCGCAGCTTTGTTAGCAGAGGAATACCTCTTAGTGGATGTTTTCCTTTTTCAAAAATAAGAACTGAAATGAGCCATGTTTCCAAATTTAGCTCACCAAATGAAACAGACTTTGGTAGCTTACAGGAAATTATTATTCAATAGGTTATCCTTTGCGATCTTGGTCAACAAGAGTCCTGTATGTTTTTAACCTTTAAGGAACTTTTCATTTATTCATCCTTATCATACTTTCTGGTACTATTTTTCAGCGCCCTCTACAGGAAAATAGCATCATATTGGTTCTTGCACTGCTGAATTCATACTGATTCTATTTTTTTTTTTAGAACATCTTATTGTAATAAGAGCTCAAAACCCCATGCAAAGCTAAGGGTTGTGTTAGAAGGAGAAGCTACGGCTTCTGACTTTCAGAATTGATATTATTTTCCACATTTGGGTTTTTCTAACTGGCACATTAGTGTGTTAGTGTTGTTTTTTTTCTGGGAGAAGATGAACATGTGTGGGATTGGAAATATTATCTTATTCACCAGTGTTTTAATTTCCTATCTTGTTAAAGAAACGAATAGTTTCCTGAGTTAAAAAAATTTTTTAAAGAATTCATAATGGGAGAAAAGGGTATTTGGGATTTTCAGTTCATAAATACAATTCTGGCTAATATATTAGAAGAGGCTAAAGGGTTTTTTTCTCCCCTCCCCCTTTGGATACAAGTATGAAACAGTGAACCAGGCACTGTGTAAGTGCTTCTTTCTCTCCTCCATTCTCAAAGAAACTTGTTAAAAAGAGACCCAGCTGAGGCCAAGAAAGGAGCAGTTTCAATGACAGAAGCAGTTTCAAGGTGATAGAAAATCCTTTGAAAGCCCCTTCTTGTCAGAAAAATGTCAGTGGAATGTGACTGGGCCCTCGTGGACTCAGGTGCAGGAGTGGGACTTGATAAAGGAGTCCCCTTCATTCCCAGGGCGCTTCCACAGTATCCTTCAGGCTCATCTAGGTCACCACGTATTTGGCTGCAAGCATGCTCATTCTTGTCCCGGTATATACAGATGAGTGACCATTCGTCTTTTCCCCTCCGCACTGGAGAAATGGAAATAGCTATGTAGCAAGGGTATTGGCACAGATGTGGCTTTCTTTCTAATACTCTACAGATTTTACTTTCAGTCTAGTCCAGTGGTTGGCAAACTCATTAGTCAACAGAGCCAAATATCAACAGCACAACAATTGAAATTTCTTTTGAGAGACAAATTTTTTAAACTGAAACTTCTTCTAATGCCACTTCTTCAAAATAGACTCGCCCAGGCCATGGTATTTTGTGGAAGAGCCACACTCAAGGGGCCAAAGAGCCGCATGTGGCTCAAGAGCTGCAGTTTGCCGACCACGGGTTTAGGCAGGTCAGAGACTGACAGTATCCTTATTAAGTCAGGTGTCTTTTTCTCAGCAACCATAAAAAAGTACACGTTTAAATAAAAGTTGTCACTTTCAGAGAGGTAACAATAAGAAACAGCATATGTTTCTGTTGTTGTTGTATATCTCCTTTGGAATTCTTTCCAGATAGATTCACCCATGTAGTGACACCTCATTTTTCAACAAAAATAAGCAATAACCAGCTTAATGACTAGGTTCCAGATACCTCTTGGTCATCCTGACCTTCAACCCCTCAAACCATATCCTTCCTTAGAATGAAGGTTTGCTGCCGTTATGGTATAAAAAAAAAAAAAAAATGCAGTTTATAATTGAACAGGCCTATTGAGACAACTGGCTTTATTGTACTTCTGGTTCGCCTGCTCTTTGTTTAAGATGTCTGTCTGTCCTTTTCCTTAGGTACCAGAAATTGTGGAAGAGCTATGTGAAACTTCGCCACCTCCTAGCAAATAGTCCCAAAGTCAAACAAACGGACAAACAGAAGTTGGCCCAGAGGGAGGTGGGTATTGAGCTCTGTCCTTCTGAGATTGATGATGTGCTTCAGGTTTTTTTTCAAGATTGTTGCACGTCACTACACTTCTGAATCAGATGGGAAAAGGCTTTCAAAAAGTCATACTTTACTCCTCTCCTCACATTAGTAGGCTGATTGATTCTTTTTTCCATCTTTTAGTGTCTAAGGAACCATTTTTCCTCCTAACTAGAATACTTACTTTTTTTTGTGTAAAAATGATAGTTTCTTAACTAAAGGATTGCTACCATTGGGAATAAATGTATCTTTTATAGAAATTAAAATATAAAACTGACTGGATCAGCTTTTTATCATAATTAGACTGCATATAATATAACTTTGGGTCTTATGCAAATTTCTTGGTATTAAGATTGTAAAAGATTGTCTTCCTTATGCCTGTCAGTTTAGTAGGGTGAACTTGTTTTGTAAGGTTTTATATTCTACACTAGAGGCCCCGTGCATGAAATTCATGCATGGAGTTTTGGGGGTGTCCCTCAACCCAGCCTGCACCCTCTCCAATCTGGGACCCCTCGGGGGATGTCCAACTGCTGGGATCAGGTCTAAACTGGCAGTCGGACATCGCTCTCCCAATCCAGGACTGCTGTCTCCTCTAACAGCTCACCTGCCTGTCTTCCTGATTGCCCCTTACTGCTTCCACCTGCCAGCCTGATTTTCCCCAACTGCTCTTCTTCTGTCCTGATTGATGCCTAACTGCTCCCCTGTCAGCCTAACTGCCTCCAGCTGCCCTCCCCTGCCAGCCTGATTGCCCCCAACTGCCCTCCCCTGCCGTGACCCCCTGGGACTGGCCTCCTCCAAGTCACGCAGAGCGGGACACCCAGGCCTCACTGGCCCTGCCTCCACTGTGCGCAGCCATCTTGTGGTCGCGTTTTGCCACCTAGGCTTTTATTATATAGGATTCCACATATCTTTACTAATGGGTCATATTATCTTTATATTCCAGGACCACTTACATTTTAGCTATAATTTTAAGAGTAAATGAATTTGGTATCAAAATTGATTTTTTCTCAGTGAAGTTTATTCTGTTTGGGGATATAAGAACAAGTCTCTCAGGCTAGGAAAGGTATTTGAATTCTGGCTTCGTCACTTGCTATATAAAGAAGGGAAGCAGGGCTGAGAGAAGCTGACTGAACTGTCTCTGTGTTGGTGCCCCAGGGAAAAGATAGTTGTGTGGACTTCTGAAATAATCCATTGAGCTTTCTTCTAACCAGGGGTGGAGGTGGTGGTTCCTTTGTTATTGTGAATTCATATGACATTGTTACTAAGTAAGTATACAAATATAAAATTATTTTTATGATTAATTATTTGAAGTGCAGTTAAAGGAAAGAGTTCCTGACTTATTGTCTTACAGGAGTTTTGGATTATTGTATTTTTTAAAATAAAATGTATCCTCCCGATAAGAGTTGTTTATAATAGGTTGGCAAATTTGAAAGCGACTTTTAGAATTATGTGGGTTGCAGGTTAATTTATTGATTGTATTTCGTGGATGTAAAGGCTTGACATAAGGCTTGATATAATTATAATTTTTACATGCTGATTTCAAGACCCAAACACTACTTTTTAAAAAATCAGTAAAGGTCATTTTTAATTTGAACTTGCCAGAATGATACATTTGGCTTAGATCTTTTTCTTATCTAGTTACCCAAGCCTTTGAGCATTCTGGCCATCATTTCAAGTAAATTACTGTAATTTGGCATGAAAAGGTTTGAATGCCTGAATGTAAGGGTGATATTGAATGAATCTAGCTTATTTTCTAATGCTTGATGTTTGGCTTAAAATTTCTCTACAACCATCAGGTGACTCATCGTCATGAGTTCTTTTCTAGGAAGCACTCCAAAAAATACGACAGAAGAATACAATGAGGCGAGAAGTAACAGTGGAGCTCAGTAGCCAAGGATTCTGGAAAACTGGCATCCGTTCTGATGTCTGTCAGGTAATGATGCTTCTGGGAATACAGTCATCCTGTACACCTCTTCCTTTAAAAGTCATCTGGCACTGCAGTTTTCCAAATTCTGAGAAGTTTCTGCGGAACATATTGCCTTGTAGCTAAATGGGACAGCGACCATAAATTGTTTTGTGTCCTTTGGGTTTTGTTTTTGTTGTCAGTTTTGCTATTATCTTGTTTAACTCTGTGTTGGTGTGTGTGTGTGTGTGTCTCGCGTGCGTGTGTGTGTGTCTCGCGTGCGTGTGTGTGTCTCGCGTGTGCATGCGTGCACATTATTAGTCTTAGTAACACTAGACTCTGTCTCTGCATATTGAATGAAGGCAAGTCCATTCTTCAAATGCACCTGCCTGTTTGCAGCTATGTGCAGGTGCTTGTCCAAAGAGACACACAGCAGCAGCTCTGCAGGCAGACTCCTGAAGGTCATGTATGCACACTACAGCCCGTGACTCAAGCTTATGCTGCAGAGAACTGAAGGCATTGATGAATGGAATCAGTCTAAATTTCATATTTGACCCAAATGATAGTATTTTTTCAATAGATGAACTCAGTAGAGGAACATGTCAGATATATATGCTGACTCACTAATAAGTGTGTTTGTTTTCCCTGTGGGAGGAATTTATGCCAGATCAGAGAGCCCCAAAACACACTTGATTTTTTTGTTATGATTGGTACTGGTTGCGCTGCAGGGAAATTACAGTAAAGGAAAATGACTACCCAGGCTGGGGTCAGGTAATGTAATTAGCTGTGTTCAGCCTTTTGGAAGAATTCGTTCCAGGCTTCCACTTATCTGTTCTGATGGTAGCATATATTGTAATAAGTTCCGATACTCTCAGGTATTCATTTCATCATCATGAGTGTGTTTTTTTAAATCAATGTTGGCATTTAATTATTATATTGAACAGTGGGATTTAATCCAATAATTAAAGGTATTACTGTGCAATTCATTTCCCATGTGATGTCCAAAGCTAAATAGTTTTGTTTTAAGATGAACTGCTATTGATGCAGTACTGCTAAGTAGTTTGAGAATAATCATCAACAGTGGTAGTGAGCATCCTCCAAGTCCTCAATTATTTTGCCAATTAACCAAATTTATTTTTTCTCTAAGTACCTTCAAAAGTGAACATCTTACTCTGTTGGTTCTCTCTGAGAGCCACTTGAAGTCATAGCACCTAATTTCCTTCTTGCTAGTGTTTCTCCGAATCCATAACATCATCCTAAGGCAGACACCATAAGAACAATGAGTGGAATGTTGAACAGTCTGCCCCAAACCCGGTGATCTCAGTGACAAGTCGGAATTGATGGTTTGAGATCCTAAAATTGTAGAGCATTGAGAACTGGAAAGGACCTTAGAGAGCTTCTAGTTCAGTGATTTTTAAACTTAGTTTTTGGTTAACTCTGAAGTTGTGTTCTGTTTTGTTTTTTAACAAAGCCCTGTGAGGCCCTATTTTATAAAAAGATAAAGCAATAACTGTCTGAATGAGTGTGGAGGGATTATCCTGTTTTACTTGCTTTTCTTCCCATCCCAGGTTGCAGTCCCTAAGGCAGTTTTTGTTCCACTGAACACAGTTTTTTAAAAAGTATCGAGTCCTTTTCCTCCTTTCTCTTGGTGAAACAAACAGGGATGCTGAATATCTGCTTCACTGCAGTTTCGTGTTCTTTGTGTGTCACCGATGGCTTACTCTGATTCCTCAGCGAGGTTAGCCATAGCTTGTGGACTAGGTTATTATCTCTATGTACACATTATATTTTTCATTCTGCTTTGAGGTTGGTGGAAGCACTCAGTGGCTATCTTTGACTGACTGGTCAAAGAGAAAATGGATCCTGATTAAAATATATATAAAGGTGACTATTTTTTCATCTGGTAATAGTTCCTCCCTCTGTAGGATTCCCATTCTTCTAAGACAACTGATAACTGTTTAGAAACCATGCTTGCTGTCAACTGGTGGTATTGGCACCAATTCAGTGGCAACTGGAATCCCCATGTTGGGGTGTGGTGAAGAAGGAAACTTTACTTATTGCAAAACAGCTCAATTGTGATACTGCTAGGCTATGAAAACAGCACAGATGTATAATAGCTCAGCTGTGTCTCCACAGGGCTGTGAGGCAGCCCTGGGACCGGGCCCCTTTTCTGTTCTGTTTTCCTCCTCCACAGTCTGCTCTGGCCTGCCCTGGTCTGCTCTCCTTTGCTTCCACAAGACATCTTTGGTGTTTCAACTCAGTCAGTTGTAACAGTCTTTGATGGACAGTGCACTCCAGAGCCAGAGGGGACCTGGCTTATATGGACAGATGTTCCTGCCCCTGGTCCCTGATTGGTCTGTCCTCATGTAAATGAAGACTTCAAATCTTTGCAGTTTGATTGGTCCAAAAGGCACTGTCCTGATTGGTCAGAATAGAGCTTCTCTGATTGGATGGGAAAAGCCTCATTCCTAATGGTTGAAATAGGACTCTAGGAATTCCTTTATAAGGGCTGGCTCAGGTGTCAGGACACAGTGCAGGCAGGCAGTTCATTGCACTGGCAGGTAGTTCAGTACAGGCTTCTCCCTGAAGAGCAGTGTGTGTGAGAGGCTCATGTAGCAATGACTGCTAGGCTCTATTTTTCAAAAATCTGAGCCTAGTTAGGCATCAGGAACCCTTCTTAGTAGGTGTTTATCTCTCTCCTCCCCCCCCCCCCCCCCAGGGTTCACATTACATTCCCCCATCCTCCTAATGGAAGTCTTATTTAATTTTAATAAAATTATGCTCACATTTAAATGACTTGATAAAGAGTGTAAATTGCTAACTTTGAGTTCATAGACTGAGTACAGGAATTGCTACATGGTTTATAAACAGGAAAACATGTCTGCATATAAATGAATGAAAGTGTGAGCCGGCTAGCTACCTGAGAGGTTGATAGAAGCAGAAGAGAAAGAAATTGGGCACAAGAGCAATCATGGGGAAGTGGGGTCGCACGAGATGCGGACTCTTAAAAACAATGATAAAATCTTAAATTACATGCTTTGGTGAAATAGTTCCTTATGTACCAAAATCAGATCATCCTGGAGGCATTCTGTAGCTATCACCCTTAGGTGAAGAAGTGAAGTATCTGTTTATTTACCTTGACATGTTAAATATTACTCCACCATCAATGAATATTCTTGGAGTTGTGAAAGTAAACTGTTACCTACACTGAGCTTAAAATATCAACATATAGGAATGCCACTTTGAGAGATTTTGAAGGTGCTACTCATCAATTCATTCATTATACAGGAGCAATCCAGGTCAAATTTAAATGCAAATACCTAAAGTAAAATAAAAATGACTTAGGAGAGAAGGACTAATTTTGACTGTTGGCTCAAAATTAGTATTTTTATGTTTATTTATATTTTTCCATGCTCCAGAATGGTTTTAAAATGGTAATTCTTAAATATAGGAGTAGTTCAACAACATGCCTATGCAGTGAGAGGGTCCATGGTGGAAATTATTAAAGCCATTCCTTGGTCCGTGCCAGTTACTACTTGAATCTCTGAGGCTTGTCCTCACTTGACTTTCTGTTACACTGTCCTCTTGTACTCACCCAGAGACTTGGATTCTGCAGACCCCTCTCCGGTTTTGGTCACGTTTCCAAGGGATGCATGCTGTTAATTTTTGGGTTCTTTCATTCTCAGGGCCCTCGGACGCCCTGCTACCCTCCCTGTCTTCACTCTCACAGGTGACGAGCCCACATAGGGCTTCGTCCTCACATACTCTCACTTGGGAGCTCATGGTGATACTTCGTCATCTAGTTTTTATGTATATATTGTTTGGAGGTCTAGTTTGCTATTCTGGTGGCTCTATATTTATGGGAGAATTTTAATATACATAAAGTTACACATGGCCATTTCCTCACACTCTTTTAGGGGAACTTTTTTTTTTTTTTTTTTTTTTAAATGAAAGCAGTTGCCAAGCATGAATTAGAGGGAGAGCAAAAAGATGCCCAGTGATTATGTGCTTTTTAACATTGTCGAGGTTGCTATTTTAAAAAACTGAGCCGCAGATGCAACAGTCTCGTAGATAATGTTGAGACTTGGTTGCCTGGGATGGATGTGGGTCATACGTACCTTTCCATGGTATTCACAAGAAACAGACTTATTTGGAAATAAAAACTGGCTCTATTTGGAGCAAGTTTAGAGGAAGTGGTGAAGGGACTAACAGCTGTTTCATATGAGTCAAGGTTCGAGGAAATAAGACTTAGGTTAACCAAGAGACAATATGGCCACTCAGTGTATTTTTTTATTTTGTCTCTAGGCGTAGAACTGGGTTTCAAGGGATAAGGAGACAGATTTGGGCTTAATGTTATAAAAATTATCTCTTTAGAGAGGGCCTATTCATCTCTCACTGGAGGTATTAAAAAATAAACAATTCACCAGTTTGAATTCACACTTTAGAAAGATAGTTAGTTGCACTGTATAGTCTTCATGACCTGTTTACCTTGAGTATTTAGCTTTGACTCCCTTGAGCTCCCTGCAATTTAGATGCCTGTAAAATCATATTAAACTTGGGCCACACACTGCCATATTACTAAATTTTTAAATACAGCATTTACAAAAACTATGTGGACAAAATGCCAATAATTCACATCATAATGGCACATCTCTGGGAATCCGTTGAGGGCAGAAAGAGTGTCTTCATCTTTTCCTCTCCCACACTCTTGGAAGCCTGGCACACGGAGGTGCCCAGTATGTCTTTATTGAATTAAACTGGAAAGAAAGACATTCTGTTGATCAGAGAGTCTATTTGGGAGAACTAATTATTCTTTATAAGTTAATAATACAGGGAACTGATTTCTATAGTTTCAAGCAAATCCATTTTCATGTATTTTTAAATACTGCCAGCTTAAAATACTTCAAAGACTAAAATGGTAGAAAGCATATGTCAGTCATTCTGTGGGCTGTGCCCATCCTCCAGGCTCTGATGAATAAGAATGACTCCTTTATTCTCTCGAGTTCTAGGGAATGGTTATTAAAGAACAGAAAAAGACGTGCCTTTCATGAAATTATCTCCCAATGAGGTATCTATGGCCAAATGAAAAGTGATTGAAACAAAAAACAAAAGTTCCATGCTCTTGGGTGCCTTAACAGTATCGGTGACTTTAGAAATGTTGTCCTTAGAATGTTAAGTCATTAAGTGTGAAACCTGGAATGGCCTTTGAAGATCACCTGGTTGAGAAGGTCTTACCTAAAGGATAGTGATGGGCTTCAGGGGTTCTGAGCCTATTAATATGGCACTCAATTTTGCATGCTTATTTGCAGAGGCATTTTTTAGGGGAGATAATTATTTTCCTTAGATTCTCAGAAGTATCTTGACCATGTCAAAGTTTCTAGATTGATGAGTCCTAATCCATTCCTTTGTAATTAAAAATAGACAAGGAGGCACAGATGTTCTTTTGACCTTCTCAAGGTTATCTTGCTGAGTTCTGATGGAACCATCTTGAATGAGGGCTAAGGGGACTTGTAAACCGTTTTTATGTTTGCTTATTTAATCCTTTTTACTGTCCTTGAAAGTAGCTATACTCCTCCCAACCCCCCATTTTACAGGTGAGGAAACTGAGGCCAGGAACTGAAATAACTTGCCCTAAGCCCCACAGTGAATGAGTAACAGAGCAGGATTTGAACCCAGGTACATTCTGGTTCCAGAGACTATACCCCTAGCAACTAAGGTCCTCCACCCTTTGTAAACTGTGCATCAGGATGCCATGCCCTCACTAAACTGTTTCAAGACACTCTGACATGGAATTTGGGATGTGAAAATAGTTCTCATTTGTTGCATTTTTCAAAAGTTGCATAGAGTTAAACATACTGATTTAAAACAATTTTTTTTTTTAGCATGCAATGATGCTACCTGTTTTGACCCATCATATTCGCTACCACCAATGCCTAATGCACCTGGACAAGTTGATAGGGTATACTTTCCAAGATCGTTGCCTGTTACAGGTAAGAATTACTGTCCTGTACACTCACATGATAACAGGATATAGCAGTAATTCATCTTGCAGGTTTCAAAGGGAGCATTGAGTTCTCTCTTCTGGGAGATGATGACGATGTTTAGAAACCGCTCTCTCCTTTATTTTGGTTGCCACTTTCAGACCCTTTTTTTTTTTAGGCTGTCCCTAAAGTAACAAACTAAAGCAAAAATTTGCCTGTCAAACCTGAGCCCCTTCTTTCAGGTTTTCCTTCCTTATGGCTCTTCTTTCTACTACTCTAATTCTCCTCCAAAAGATGTAGACTTTTAGATTTATTTTTAGAACAGGGCTTGCATCAGAGCTATGGAAATTGGAGGAGATAGATGGAAAGATTGGGGCTTAAAAGTGACTGGCTAGACAGCTCTCTTTCCTGTTTCAGTGGTGGGTAAAGATGGCATTTCTGTGTTGAGTTTTTAAGGCTGAATTTATTTCACTGAAATTTTAGCTGGCCATGACTCACCCGAGCCATCACTTGAATTTTGGAATGAATCCTGATCATGCCAGGAATTCTTTGTCTAACTGTGGAATTCGGCAGCCCAAATATGGAGACAGAAAAGTTCATCACATGCACATGCGGAAAAAAGGTGTGTTTGGATTCTGCTCTCGTGTTTTGGCCTGTGTTCTGGGTTAATTCTCCACCGGGAATGGTTCCCTGGTGACATGTTTCATCCTCTCATTTTTCAGTGCTTCTTGGCCCATATAAATTATGTCCACAATGAGCAGAGCATTGAAAGAGGATGGGTGAATTTTTTAGGAAAACTTATTCCTCCTATTCAGTGTTTTAAGTAACAAATTTGATTAAAATTGTACTCATGCAGATATTAAACTTTTTAAAGTCATATTGGGATGAGCTAGATAATTTTTTTCCAATATGTCATATCATAGCTCTAGAATGCTGCTAACAGTATTTACTTGTGTATTTTTTTTTTTTTAAATAGGAATTAACACCTTAATAAATATTATGTCACGCCTTGGCCAAGATGACCCAACTCCTTCAAGGTAAAGTAGATTTTTTTCATAACAGCTTTATTGCAGTATAATTCACATACTATATAATTCACCCATTTAAAGTATACAGCTAAGTAGTTTTCACTATGTTCACAATATTGTGCAGCCATGATCATTACCTACTTTCATCACCTTTAAAGGAAACCTTGTGCTTCTTACTAGTTACTGCCCTTTCTTTCAGCCTGCTCAGCCTTGGGGAACTAGTACTTTCAATCTTTATGAATTTGTCTATTTTGGACATTTTGTATTAGTGGCAATATATTGTATGTCGTGATCCTTTGTGACTGGCTTATTTTATGTTATAGTATGTATCAGTATTTCATTTCTTTTTAATCCATCGTATGGTTATGTCACATTTTATTTAATCATATACCAATTCATAGGCATTTTGAGTTGTTTCTACTTTTCTGTTATCATGAATGATGTTGCTATAAATATTTGTGTATAGATTTTTGTGTTGCCATGTTTGTGTGTGTGTTTTTTTAATCCTCACTCAAGGATATGTTTGTTTGTTTTTAAAATATATTTTTTATTGCTTTTGGAGAGGAAAGAAGAAGGAGATCGAGCCCACAAACTGGGCATATGCCCAGAATTGAACCTGGGACCTTTCAGTCTGCAGGTTGATGCTCTATCCACTGAGCCAAACCAGCTAGGGCAAAGGATATGAGAGAGAGAGAGAAAGAGAGAGAGAGAGAACAATTATCAGTTTTCTGTGTATGAGAGAGAAGAAGAAGAGAGAGAGAGAGAGAGAGAGAGAGAGAGAGAGAGAGAGAGAGAACATTGATCAGTTGCCTTTCCCACATGCCCAGAGAGAGAGAGAGAGAGAGAGAGAGAGAGAACATTGATCAGTTGCCTTTCCCACATGCCCAGACTGGAGATTGAGCCCACCACCTGGGTATGTACCCTGACCAGGAATTGAACTTGCCACCTTTTGGTGTATGGGACAGTGCTCCAACCAACTGATCCCCCAGCCAGGGCTGGACAGATGTTTTGATTTTTCTTGGTTATATACCTTGGGGTGGAATTGTTGGGTCATATGGTAACTTTATTTAACCTTTTAAGAAACTGCCAGACTGTTTTCCAAAATGGCTACACCATTTTATATTCCCAACAGTAGTATATCAGGTTTCTGATTTCTTCACATTTTTCTCAACACTTGTTACTTTCTTTCTTTTAATTTTAGCCATCCTGTTGGGTATGATATGTTATCTCATTGTGATTTTGTTTGATTTTTCCTGATGGCTAATGATGTTGAATATTTTTTCATGGGCTTATTGGCCATTTGTATTTTCTGGAGAAATATTTGTTCAGATCTTTCTTCATTTTAAGTTAGGTTATTTTTTTATTATTGAGTTATAATAATTTTTATGTATTCTAGATATACAAGTCTTGCAAAAATTTTCCTCATTCTGAGGATCATCTTTTCACCACTTGATGATGTCCTTTAAAGCACAAAGTTCAATCAACTATTTCTTTTGTTGTTTCAATTCCTGGTCAGGGCACATACCCAGTTGGTGGGCTTAATCTCCAATCTGGGCATGTGGAGAAGGCAACTGATCAATGTTCTCTCTCATGTCTAAAAAACTTTGCCTAATCTAAAGTCACAGTTGATATTTTGATAGGGATTGTGTTGAATCTGTATGTTAATTTGTAAACAATTACCTCTTAATATTAAATCTTCTGCTCCTTGAACATTGGTGTCTTTATATTTATTTGTCTTTTTCAATTTCTTTCAAAAATGTTTTGTAGTTTTCAGAGTATACATTTTGCATATCTTTTGCTAAATTTATTCCTAGGTATTTTATTCTTTTTGATGCTGTTATAAGTGGAATTGTTTTTTCTTAAGTTCATTTTCAGATTGTTCATTGGAAGTGTATAGAAATAATAGCTGATTTTTATATAGTGACCTTGTGTCGTGCAACTTTAATGAGCTCCTTGTTAGCTCTAATAGGTTTTTAGTGTATTCCTCACAATATTTTATATATATATATATATACCTCAGCCTGGCCTGCCCCCTCCCACAGTTTGGGAGCCCTCAGGGATGGAGCCTCAGGGGCGGGAGGTGACCCAGAGATCAGGGGAAGGCGACACCCCATCACACCTCTGCTGCTACCACTGCCAGCAGCACAAGCCTCAGCTGCCCTGGTTACCTGAGCCTCTGCTGGTCCTGGGTGGCTGTGGGGGCTGAGGAGACTGGGGGACTCCAGAGTCAGGTTCATGGAGCAGTCGGGCCTACCTGCCACCCGGTGGGGCTGAGGGGACTGGGCACTGCCATCTTGTGGCTGTGGGCACTGCCATCTTTGAGGGTGTGACAGTCAATTAGCATATTCCCTCCTTGGCTGTGGGTGCCACCATCTACGGTGTGAGGGCCTATTAGCATATTTCCTCTTTATTAGATAGGATGATCATATATCTACAAATAGAGATACTTATTTTTATTTCAGTCTGATTGCCTCTTGTTTTATTTTCTTAACATTGTTGCTCTGGTTAGAGCCTCCAGTACAATCTATAATAATAAAAGTATAATATGCTAATTAGACTGGACAGCTGAAGGACCTTTTGGACGTCCTTCTGGATGATACCACAGCCGTGAGGGTTGAGGCAGAGGCTGTTAGGGGTGATCAGACAGGCAGGCAGAGTGGTTAGAGGTGATCAGGCAGGCAGGCCAGCAGTTAGGAGTCAGTGGTCCTGGTTTGCAAGAGGGTGCAGGCTGGGCTGAGGGATCCCCTCCTCCCCCCATGCATGAATTTCATGCACTGGGCCTCTAGTATTAAATAGAAGTGGTGAGAGCAGTTACTTCTTTTTCCTAATCTTAAGGGGAAAGCATTCAGTCTTTCATCATTGAATCTGATATTAATTTTGGGTTTTTCTTAGATGTCCCTTTTCAGGTTTAAGAAGTTCCCTTCTATTCCTAGTTGCTTAATGTTGTGTTGAATTTTGTCAGATGTTTTCTCTGCATTTATTGAGATCATGTGTTTTTCCCTCCATTTATTCTACTCACATGATGTATTAGTAATTGATTTTTGGATGTTAAAATGATTTTGCTTTCCTGGGCTACATCCCATTTGATCATGGTGTATAGTAGTCTTCTTTGTATGCAGTGAATTTAGCTTGTTAGTGTTGAGGATTCTTGTGTCTATATTCATAAGAAATACAATTCTATAGTTTTCATTTCCTGTGTTGCTTCTGTCAGGTTTCACTGTTAGAATAATACTGGCTTTACATAATGGGTTGGAAAGTTTAAATGTTAGCTTTTCTTATTTTATTTCTTGATTTTAAAAGGTATTTTCATATATTAGTACTCGTATTTTGTGTGGTCTTGAGCCCCTGAAGAACCTGGGAAGAAAGTGGGCTAGGCCTGTATAAATTCACCCCCCAAAATTGAATGAAAGCAGATGCCTACTGGCTGATGAGGCCAGGTTTAAATCTTTGTCTCCTCTGCCCCAACTTGAGTTGTTGGTATGTAAATTATGTCACCAGTAGTATTTTCAAGCCTCATGATTTATGTTTTCTTTTGTGCTATTACAAAGAGATGCTTACTTATCATGGCAAAAGGAATGATATCTGAGAAACGGTGTTCTTTCTGAATTTCCCATTTTGAAAAAGATACCATCGACAGAGAATAAACACTTTCTTTTGTCCTTGGACTTGTGGCCTTTAATGCTTGTGCTGAGAGTCTTCAGCCCTGTCTGTGATCTTTCTGCTGATAGAGAGTTGGCTGGAGTTTCCGTTCAGGAAGAGCCTCCTGGCCTCCAGGGCCAGGTCTGCTGCTGCTCCCATGCTGCTATCTCGCGTTCCCCAGTGGGCACAGCCCTGGGAACAGTCCTTAAAAAGCTTCACCCAAAGGGAATTCAGCAGACACTGAGCCGGTGCCTTTTGAGTTGGAGGCAGTTTGTAGGTACTTTAGGTGATTCCAAGACAAGTATGTCTAAGCTGCACTCACCAGGAGGCCTGGCGACCTGAGTGGGTAGAGAGTGCTACAAACATAAATCACTTACTATAAGGGAGCCTCTGCTAAGTGCTTCAGTGAAGGTCAGAGCGGAATGTACACACAAGACTGCTGTGGGGCTAAGGGTAACTCTGCTGGCTGTTTAGGGATCACAGGTCAGTTTTGTACTGTGCATTGAATAATTGAGTTCATTTGCAGTGATTTGCCCTCTCCTCGGTTTGTTTCTCAGTTTGCTATTATAAAATGAGATGCATCTGTTCCTCAGAAGTGTTTGTATATCTTTGAAGCAAACACCATTAAGCTGCAAGTGTCAGTGGTTTTATCTCCTCCCAAGCGAGCCTGCTCAGAATTAAGGGAAGAGAGAGCGAGCGAGCCAGTTAAGTTGTTTGGGAAATCTGTTTTTGGCACTGATGGCCATGGGAAGGAGGACGTGCAGGGCAGGCAGGGGAGAGGGCCGAGAGGAGGGGCTCTCAGTGGACTTCTAGTCCCCTTGAAAACCACTTCTCCCACCTGCCCACCCTGCAGTTAGTGACCAGCTCTGCCAGTTCCCCTTCACCCTGCAGCCAGCCAGCTTGCTGGTTCTGGAGCTTGATTCTTGTTCTTAGTGGCAGCAGCCTGCTTGGAAGCTTTCTGGGATGTCTTGTCACCCCCTGAATAAGTTGGAACCTCCCCACCTGGAAGTCCCAACAGCATGGCTTGGCCCCAGGTCACTTTTCTGGGCACATCCTTCTCATGGCTCACCACGTACCAGTGAGACTGAGGTACTTACCGTGCTGCCAAGTGTACTGTCTCCCCTCCCTGATGCCACAGTCATTGCCCAGCCACCTGAGGAATGCCCTGTAACCGGGGACTTCTGCCCACAGCCTGCAGGCGTCTGCTTTGTGGTGCATATTCTAGTTCTCCTGTGTATCATAATTGTGTGATGGGCTGATTGTCTTACTGTAAGCATTTCGAAGGTCTGTGGTCTCACTCTTTTCTTTTTTTCTTTTTAAATTTCCTTTCCTTTTGCAACTAGTGTTTTGCACAGAGCAGGGCCTCGGTAAATACGTATGATAGGAAAGAATGTCATTCATGATAGTACTTTTACCCAAGGTTATTGTTGGCTAGCAATAGGGGAGCTGGGGTATCAAGACGGGTCATGGTCAGAGCCATCAGCAGAGCTTTACATGGCTGGTTAGCATTTTACTTAATCTGATTTGGGATCAGCTAGGATTTACAAAAAGTCATGAAGACTTAAAATTAATAGGTAAAATTCTGTCTGCCTATCAAAACTACAAAATAATTAACTTTTATGATGGCATCATCTCAAGTGAATATGCCACCTACAATTTTCAAAAGTGTTACTGCTTAGCCACATAAATTTCAGTTATATTTAACTCCTGCAAACTGCAATGAAATGTTACAACGGAAAGGGTCTCTAAAGGATTAGGTATTGCGTGACATTTAAGTAATCCATGCATTATCAGTAAGACCTTTGGGAAAGAGGGGCCAGAAGACTGGTGAGGGAAAAAGGAGAGAATCAAGCGGCCTTGTTTTGTTTTGTTTTTATTTTATTGGAAGTGTTATTGCTAGACAGAAAGTATAAGAATATACCCAACCAACAGAGAGACACTTGTAGACTGTTTGTTGTCTGCGTCTTTAAGGAAATGATCATTGCAAAGTATATTTGAAATCAGTTATACACAAGTAAGTGTAAAACACAGTAACGATACACATTCATTATATGTGAATTCCACTGAGTGGATTTACTGACTTAAATGCTTCCGGTTAAATCCCAAGGATGTTTAATCTGGGATCCATGGCTCCAGTGGGTCTCAGGTCTAGCAGCCCGTGACCTCTTCCTCACAAGTGTCCAGGTACATAGATGTGATGAATAGAAGGGATTCCTGAATTGGGTGGGAGGTTCAAAGGAGCACCAAGGCCCTTCTAGCTCTATTCTATCAATCACTGCTTGTGTCTTAGAAGGTGGAGTGAGACAATGTTATCCATACTCTCACTCTAGCAGTTCCCCTTGGACTTTGCCCAAATCTAAGATGGTTTTCCATGAAGTAAATGGTATCTTACAGTAATTACTGTTACAGGAGACTGTTGTTTTATAAAGTGCTTTGAATTCCTCAGACCAGATGTGCTGTATAAATGTTACAGTTAATCTAGATTTCATGCCTCTGTTGATTCAGTTCTCCAAAACAAATGGAGTGTTTACTGCTCAGTAAACATCTCATGTTGGAGCTTGCTGTTATTTATAATGGGGGTGATTAAGACAGGATAAACAATGGGAGAAGAACAAAAGATTTGCTACTGTTATAGATTTTTAAAAATTTATTTTAGAGAGAGAGAGAGAGATTTACTAGTAGTATGTGAGAGAGGAACATTGGTTGCTACCCACATGCACCACCAGGGATCAAAACAAGGTAGAGTGTTCTCATATCAAAAGAGCTAATCCTCATGTCTTTCTTTGAGGGGAGAGGGAGTGAATGTAAATGCGTGCTATTTTCAGTGATTTTAAAAATTTCTTATAGGATTAATCACAATGAGCGCTTGGAGTTCCTGGGTGATGCTGTCGTCGAGTTTCTGACAAGGTAAGGCGGCTCTTCTTCTCTTCCCCATTAATTGCATTTTACAGGAAACATGCTTGATGCATTGCCTTCTTTGTAATTAGCCAAATAAGCCATTGGAATGCCTTGTGTTTTGTCCCTGCTGTGGAGCTGGCCAGCCCCAGGTCTGTGGCTCCTGCCCTGAGAACTTGCCCTTGCAGATGCTGCAGCGGGCAAGATTACAAGGTGGAAGGCGGGCTTCTCTGTCCAGTCAAGTTTATGTTCAAGTTGCCACAGCCGCAGAGATCAGCTGGCCTTGGTCTAGATGCTTCAGAGCTTATATTAAGTTTGTAAAGAAAGGAATGATATTTTAAAATGTCATTTCATTTCCTAGGATTTGTCTTGGATCCCTTTCTTACTCTTTCTGATCTCATGGGAAGTGAAGCTTACAAGTGATTTTAATGTTGAGATTTTGGGGATGCGTGTGTTTTCTCCCCAGAAGTGTTTTAGGGTCTGTATTTTGGAGGTAGGGGTAGGAAAGTGTGTTTTTATTTTTTCATATTGGGTCTAGTAATAATTAATGTCGTTTTTAAACATTCGTTTAAAATCTTGCTTGGCGTTGACTTGTATTGACATAACCTTCAAACACGTGGTATCTACAGAACGTGTGAAGTGCAATTAACAAGTTTTGCTTGAAAAAGTTTGTGTTTGGTTTGGTTTTTGTTGCAAAACTAGGGCTAAGAAGATGGCGGATGAAGAGCATATTCAGCACTGCATGCTTTACGAGTTCCAATTAGGAAGAAAAGCAAGTGAGGCTGCAAAACACATCTGTAGTGCTCTTGGTCAAGATGCAGTTAGCGCCAGAAAATGCCATCGTTGGTTTGAGAAATTTCGCGAGGGAAATTTTTTGTTAGATGACAAGAGTGGTCGAGGCCGTGTGTCCAATTTTGATCAAGAAGCTCTTCAAGCTCTTTTGGTGCAAAATCCTCAAATTACCCAACAAGAGCTTGCGACAACTTTAAATTGTTCACAAAAAACAATTTCCAATCAATTGCGTGCACTTGGCAAAGTCCAAAAGTTTGGAAAATGGGTTCCTCATGAGTTGACCGACAACAACCGTAATCAAAGAGTCACAATTTGCAGTTTGCTCCTCTCTCGTCCAAACCGTTTGCTGTTTTTAGAGCAAATTGTTACCAGAGATGAAAAATGGGTGCTGTATGTTAATTTGAAAAGGCGGCCTCAATGGTTGGACAAAAATGAGGCTCTGCAGCCCACGCCAAAACCTGATTTGCATGCGAAAAAAGTGATGATGTGTGTTTGGTGGAATTTTAAAGGAATTCTTCATTATGAACTTTTACCATCTAACCAAACCATTACAAGTGCAGTGTATAGTGCCCAATTGGAAAGGTTAGCCCAAGCTTTAAGAGAAAAAGAACCCGCGCTGATTAATCGGAAGGGCGTAATTCTTCACCACGATAACGCACGACCACATACTGCAAGAATCACTGCTGAAAAACTGCGCCAGTTGGAATGGGAAGTTCTCCCTCAACCTGCATATTCTCCTGATATTGCCCCTTCTGATTACCATTTGTTTCGTTCTTTGCAAAACTTTCTTCTTGGAAAAAAATTTAATAATGAAGAATGCCTCAAAAATGCATTGACCGAATTTTTTGCATCAAAATCACAAGAATTTTACAACAGAGGGATTAAAATGCTTCCTGAGCGTTGGGCGCAAGTAGTAGAAAACAACAGCAACTATATTGTTGATTAAATTTTGTTGTATTGTTTAAATAAATTCAATTTTAAAAAGGTATTAGAAAACGACATTAATTATTACTATACCTAATACATAATTTCTTTTTTAAAGGGAGCTAACACATGCTTTTCTTGGAACTATATTGAGCTATTTTTGTTCTTTAGGTCATTTCTTTTCCCACAAGGATATACTGATCCAAAGGGGCTGCTGTCTAAGCTGCTTTCCCTGGACACGTAGGGCTAGCCAAGCTTAGTGGGTCTCAAACACGGTGTGAGATCTAGGAAACATCAGTTTCTGTTGTAGAATATGCCTCCACTGCTATCCTGCTCGGGGCTTCCCAGGCTTCTCTTCAGGGGCTGCCCAAAGCTTAACCCAAGAAAAGTACTGTTTCTAGGCCCAGTTGTGAGTGTCACGTGGGTTTGTTCTTAGCAATGTGTGACATTGTTCAGGTCTTTGTTGCTATCAGATTCCAGAGGAACCTTTTAACAGAAATAATGGTGAAAACACGAGTGAATGGAGCTGTTCGGGTTTCAGCACATTCAGATATACTGTGCTTTCTGTTAAACTCTCAAAGACTTTCAGTCAGACCCTTCAGTTTAGTTCAGTTCAGTTTAGTTTAGTTCAGTTTTCCTATGCAGATCCCTTGCCTGGCCTACTTTTGTGGCTCAGAGCCACAGACAGAAAGGTGTGATGCATATTTATTTATGTGCTTTTCTTTTTTGCAGTGTCCACCTGTACTATTTGTTTCCTAGTCTGGAGGAAGGAGGGTTAGCGACTTACCGGACTGCCATCGTCCAGAATCAACACCTCGCCATGCTCGCCAAGGTGTGTCCGACCTCTGAGCCTGGTGTGGAGCCTGGCATGCTCCTCAGCCCGCGCACAGTTTTGCATTTGAATCCATACCTCTTTGGCGTGTGTAAGGGCTTAGCATTTTGCAGACCAGGAAGGATTTTTTTGTTTGGGTTTTAAAGATTCAGCCTTATTAGTTTGGTTGCCTTTGTGAGTTTCTCTAGCAGCTAATGAACTCTACAGTGTGGTAACTTGATAACAGAAGGGGAAAATTTTGACAGATGTGCAGGAACAGAGTTGGGGAAAAGAAACATGAGAGCAGAGCAAAAGACATGAATTTTTAAATAATGTTCTCTTGTGTAATATTCCTGTATTATATTTGTTTTTAATTTACTTTAACAAGTAGAATTATAGCTTTGAATAGAATACTCCAGACCATTTATATCCATAGGGGATACTTTACAGATCTTTGAGAATTCCCCGAAATTACAAATCTCATTAAGATTTTAGGGTTTAGGCTGTCCAGCCAGCCACCTTTACTGAGCTGAGTGACTAACAGAACCTTTTTAAAAAAAACACAAACTTATCTTTATTTTTGAAAGTATTACAGATGTCCCTCTTTCTTCCCCCATTGGCCCCTTATAGCCTATCCCTCCCCCTGCCCCAGGCTGTCACCACACTATTGTCCATGGGTTATTCATATACACTGAGTGGCCAGATTATTATGATCTCTGAATGCACAATAATCTGGCCACTCAGTGTGTGTGTGTGTGTATATTAGAGGCCTGGTGCATGAATTCACCAGGTGGGTCCAACCAGCCTGGCCAGGGGGAGAGGACATGGGCAGTTTGGCCGGCCTGCCTATTGGTTGAACTCCTGGTCAAGGGGACAATTTGGATATTAGCCTTTTATTATATAGGATATACACTGAGTGGCCAGATTATTATGCGTTCAGAGATCACAATAATCTGGTCACTCAGTATATGCATTTAAGTCTTTGGTTAATCTCTTCCCACCCACCAGAACCTTTTTTCAACTTAGATTCATGACAGGCATATTACTTCATTATCTCAGTTGATGTTCCTATCTCTGTGCATGTTTCATCATAATAGATCATAGCAGATAGAACTTGTGCACTTGCATTGGCCACAAGAGTCTTCCTCTTGCAGCGGGTCCCGGACAGAGTGTCGTTCTCTTCCCCGGGCCTCTGCTTTCTCATCTGCATGAGGGGGTTGGCATCAGCACCTGCCATGCAGAGTAGCTGTGAGGGCTGCATGACGTTGTCATTTGAATGTTAACCATTGTGTTTATACAGGGCTCAGCACAATGCCTGTTCATCCTAACAATCACCCAAACATGTGAGTTAGAAGGAGCTCATTGTTTTTGTTGCTGCCACTATTCTCATTAAAAATCATTACATTTTATAGACCCGTGGATTTATTCTATAGCAGGGGGGATGGTACCCCTCCAATCCCCAACTGATGATCCACTGAAAAAGCTTTTATATATTTTACATATATACCTTCATTTTTGCCTTAAGTAATTTTTATTGTTTTCTTCCATTTTTATATCAATGATGGAATTTGATAGGAATGACTATGTAAAATCTAATCTAGTTTTATGACTGACAAGACATTAATTACATTCAAATTGTGGTTAATTTTATCCCCTGGTTTTTGTGCAGCAAAAGTGCATTGTTGTGTTTTCTGTAGCAGCCTCATCCTCATGGTTACAGGTAGGCTTTGGCCCAGCTTTAGTGGCATCTGAGAATAGCAATAATGATGCCTCAAAGAGAAACTATAGGCAACAGGTGTGCTAACTTGGTTTTAGCAGCCTTACAATGCACAAAATCCCACAACTCTCAGTAAAACTGCTTCAGTGTTTAGTTGCTTAAATTGTCGAGCTGCTTCCTGGTCCATGTTAATGTCCACTGGAAATATATGTTAATAAATAGATCGTCATCCTTCCTCCATTGTTTCTTTCCAGTTTCAGATATAATGAAATTGCATAATTATTTTTCAAATAATTTTAGGGATGTTATTTACCAAGTATGAGAAGGTGCCATATCAGGAAAACAGAAACAGTCATGTAACACATTGGATGTTTACAAAGTGGGGTGGCCAGTTTTTTCCTTCAGGAATTTCTATGTGATCTTCCTCCACACCAACTTCCAACATTCCCGTCTCACACACCACCCGTCTGCTCCTGCAGAAGGCAGTGGTGGTTTGCTCTCCTGTCTGTCCCAGTGGACCTTGACCATGTGGGAGGAGGGGATTGATGGAGGATTGGTGCCCTCTGAGAATTTAGTGAAAGCTCTAAGTCACCTCTCGGACAAATAAACATTTTAACACATGCAAGTTGAACATTACTCCTTTTTAAAAGTTTCACTAATGCCTGCATGAAAAAAAATAAGGATATTGAGCAGGGATTATGAGAAGTTGGAAAATACATAGGATTCCAAAATAGTTGTTTATATATAAAATATGGCTTGCAGTCTGTTCTCAAGCAAGGCTCCAGAGAAGGCAAACAATTGAGTTTTCCCAGTGAAGTTGTGAAACAGATAAAATTTACATATTTTGGTATAAACTCTTCTACTTAGGGATCAATGTTTTTAAGAGGTATTTTCTGCCAAGAACGGTTTGGCTCAATGGATAGAGTGTCGGCTTGGGGACTGAAGGGTCCCGGGTTCGATTCCGGTCAAGGGCATGTACCTTGGTTGCGGGCATATCCCCAGTAGGGGGTGTGCAAGAGGCAGCTGATCGATGTCTATCTCTCACCGATGTTTCTAACTCTCTATCTCTTTCCCTTCCTCTCTGTACAAAATCAATAAAATATATATTTAAAATAAAAAAAAAAGTTATTTTCTGCTGTTGCATTTGTGGTGGTCAATACTGTCATTTGAGTTTATTTTATACTCATGAATTCCTAGCAGTACAAAATACTGGTAGCATATACATCTTGTTTTTATTGTCTCTGTCTTTTTCCAATATAAATGGATATGGATATTTTTACATATATACTGAGATATACAAAATCTGAGTCTTTTATCTGATACTCATACTGTCCTAGGTTATTCATTGACTTGTGTCTTGTTCCATATTACATGGCATGTTGTTGTTTATTAAGTATTTATTGAATTGAATTATATGGTAATGGAAACAGTATGTACTGAACTCAAAGTAAAGAGAAAATATGGATAAGAGTAAAATGAAGTTAGAGGTAGAGTTAATATACACAGATGTATTCGTAAGTCCTACACAATTTCTAGGATTGGGCCACAAATTTGGCTTTATAGTTTCCTAAGGTGACGTAAAAAGGGAAACATAATTAATTACAAACAGTATTCCCAGAGCCCTTAAAATAAATTCAAACCATTGCTGAGAGGATCTCACTGAGCCTTCAAAAACGTAAGTATAGAGACCTCATAAAGGGGACACAGATACAAAGATAGAGGAACCCCCAAATCCTTATCAAAATAAAATGAAAATATTTGAGATGTAAGGCATTTTGAAGTCTTCTGAGGTTCCTCATTTACTCTACCACATAAAAGTCTAATCTGCCAGCATTATAAGCACCACAAAGAGGTTAACTTCAGCTGGGTTTGTGTCTTCCTGGACATATTGGGTGAACCCAAGAGCCCATGGTCTTTTAGCAGAGTATTATTCCAGCTTGGGCTAGTGCTTGATCTGAACTTGGAATAGGTTTTATAGAAGTCTGCTTGGGGAAAAGTCAAGGTTTGTCAGAGCTGAATCATAGGTAAGGACTCCTGATGAATAGTAGACTTAGTTTTCTTTCTATACTGACATGTGCCAATTAATTTTTTACCTTTACCCCTAGGAATGTTGAGTTATTACACTTTTGGTTTTGCCAAATTATTTCTTTTTTTCATTTTTGAATTTTATAGAAACTTGAACTGGATCGATTTATGCTTTATGCCCATGGACCTGATCTTTGCAGAGAATCAGACCTTCGACATGCAATGGCTAATTGTTTTGAAGCATTAATAGGTAATTTATTTTTTTATACTTCAGTTTCTTGAATGTCTAAAATGTCTGGAAAGCACATACAATTTAGTGTGGAGACTTGGCGCAGAATGACTTTTCCCAAAGCATGTGAGGCCCGTAGTGTAACTCCCCCCTCGTTGTGCTGTCGTTTTTGTGGTTCCTCTGGGGCAGTCATGCTTTCTTTCCTGCGTTGCTGGTGCCTGGGATGGTCTGTTGTCATGTACGTGCTTAGATGTGCACACCAAGTTGAATTGAAGTGAATTAATATGGAGATGGATCGCTTTCCAGATTTGATTCAGAATCACATCCATAAATAAACAGTAACTCAGTTGCTGGCGAGGCCCTAATATTGTTTGTGATCACATTTTAAACTATTTACAAGATTTCTCGGACTTAAACATCTTGAAAACATGGCATTTGTTAAAACCCCAGGGCTGAGTCTCTACAACTATTATTTATTCTCTTGAAGCAAGACTGATGCAGACCTCTATATCCTCGGTTTCTTTTTTCCTGTAACCAAAGTACAGGCAGTCAGTCATTGCTACAGAAAAGTTGTGAAGCATTAATTAGCTGGTGATTGCAAGTATGCTTTACAATGAAACGTTACGGTAGATTGACAACTCCTTGATTTTTTTTTTTTTTTAGAAATGATTGAATATGTTTTATTTTTCAAAGGCCTTTGTACTGCCTTATCAATTTTGCCCTCTTCCTTTGAAAATGCATATAAAAGCTTATAGTTTTGTGCTGATGATGGTGGCGAGGGAATGTTTAATAACTATCCAGTCTTTTCACAGCTATGTCTTGTTTTGCACAAATGTATCCTATTTTCAGGATTTGTCGGGTGGAATTACTATTCCCTGTATACATAATATTTTTGACAGTATTATAGTTGGCTCCAGAACCAGGCAGGCATGGTTCAAGTTCTTCTTGCATAATTTTCCACCTTTGTATCTTCACCAAGTTACTGATTCTTTTGGAGCTCCAGTTTCCTCATCTATGACGTGGAGATAGTATAGTATTACTTACCTTACAGTTATTTTACAGATCTTAATAGCCATTCCTGGCAGCATCCAGTCCACAGCAAACTTGCAATCACCCTACCCCAGATCACCTCCTATGAGCCTAAATCCTGTAATTCTTTTTTAAAAATTTATTATTCTTGTTGAAAGTATTACACATGTTCCCCTTTTTTTGTAACACCCTCTACTGAGGCTCCCATGGAAGTGTAGATGAGCATGTGAAAATGGTTTGTGCAGTGCCCAGGGCAGAAGTGCCCCCAAACCCTTCCACATAAACATCTATTCTCAAGACAAGACAGTTATTAGGAATCGTACTCCCTAATGGCCTGGAGATTTTCTTTTCAACAGGCTAAAAATATTTTTTTATGTTTTGTTATTCCGGCAAATCTGGTGTTCATACACTGTACACTTCCAGTTAGGGGAAGACGGAGAGAGTACTGATTTAAAATCAATGGTTAAAATATAAACAGAGACAGTCCCAGGTCTCCACAATTGCTGGTTTCAGTCCAGATCTGTTTGCCTAGCAGTGGAGTCACTTAGATCCAAACCCGTCTTCTCTGCTCCTTGTCATCCCCTTGAGATCAGAGATCTGGCAGGATCTGGCCTGTCACTAGGATCATTACTGTTATTGTTGTTATTACTGTAAATATCAATAGCTAATTAATGTATTTAGTCATCAAAAACTCTAATGACTAAGTGCCTCAGTATTTTACATGAAAAATGGCCTTTCTGAGGACAGATATGAAAGCATGATTTTAAGAATGTGGCTACCCTACTCCAGAGTTATTTGATGCGCAATTAAAATGTTACTGTAGTACTTCCTGGTAATGATTAATGGTAAATGTCTGTACAGTGCTTAATTATTTGAAATATTTTAGATAATTATTTTAAATTTAAGATAGAGGTTGTCCTGGTTTTTATTTGCATTGATCTGAACTCAGGTTTTATCTATGGTCTGAAACCAAAACCATTAATATAGAAAATAAAACAACATTTTTGTAAAGTCAAGTTTTTGTATGCACCTTTTATGACAGTTCATATTTGTCTTCTTTTACTTACAATATTAGATTTAGATTTTAGTCAGTTGAATTTTGTATTTCAGTCTCATTTTTAACACAAAGCATAGCCAAAAGCAGAAAAATGCTACGTTTAAGCAATGGCTTCTGATCTTGTCGGTTATTTCTGTGAGTGGGTTCTGGCTTGCCTTTTCGCTTTTTATAGAGCTATGTAATTTTCTGCGAATATTAATGCAGCCTTCCTGTGGGCATTCTCTTCCTTTTATCTAGGAGCTGTTTACTTGGAGGGAAGCCTGGAGGAAGCCAAACAGCTATTTGGACGCTTACTCTTTAATGATCAGGTATTTATCTCGACTCATTTGATTTTTCTCAGTTACATATCATTACAGAAAATTTTATATCAATTAGTCTTTGTGTTTTAAAGAGGGTGTAGGAGAAGTAAGTACCAAAAATAGCTTATTCACTCGGTTGCAGATGGGAGAGGTCTGTGGACATTTACATGAGGCATTTGTCTTCTTCTGTCTTTATTTTGAAGTATCCTGGAGTTAATTACGATTTTCTGTTTCATCATGGTTGAGTACCTACCCCATGCAGGCTTAGTTGAAGCGCTAACCCTTTGGCTTTTCTGTTTATGTTTTGTTATCATGTAAATTATGTAGACTAGATAAATGTATATTTAAGAAAGTCAGTTCATAGGGAGCTTTTGATAGGCCTCTGAATAAAGAGTATGGAAGTACTCTTTTTTAAAAAAAGCAAATTATAGTTTAAGAAGAATGATAGATTCTGAAATAGTTTCTGTTGTTACTAAAGTATTAAGATATGAATATTGCTAGAGCTCCCTTTTTAATCCTGTATGTAATAGAGCATACTGGATGCTTTCTGTACCAAAACAAGTCAATTTAACATTTAAAGGGAGAGGCAGCTCTGTATTCCAAATTGAAATGTCATTATAATTGAATGAAATAGCCTTCGTGGAGCAATAAAGAACATAGGAAGCTAGTGTTTTAAGCTTTTGTGCAACCTTCAGCCTAAGTGGCTGTCAGATGTTATTACTGTATTACTTAGGGTAGTTAAAAGAAAAAGAATCAATAGTTTTGAAATATGGGACCTGGACGATATTCCTATTTGAGGATATGATCTTTTTAAAATCTGTTTTTATAGATGTGTGATGATTTTATATGTTTGAATTTCCTTCTGATGGGAAAATTATCTACAGACGTTCCATGTTCCCGTTTTGTCCTGTACCCATAAACAAGTATGCATCTTGATTTATGTCCATGGCACACCAAATGTGTTTGAAGTCCTGTTATCAAATGCGAAAATATCTTTGTTCTGGCCTCTTTCGTTGGCAATTCCAGCCACCTCTGTATTTTGTTTTCTCCCTCCAGTCTCACCTCTGTGTGCCTCCTCACTCCTTAAACTCCTCCCCTGCCCCCACCCACTCCCACTCCCTGGCCCTTTCTCCCATCCTATCTGCATTCCCCATCCACTCTGTTCCTGTTTTCCTGAATTAAATGCAGCTTTACTCCTTGCGTGCTTAATTGCATCAGTTTTTGTTTAGATTCCTTTCTCCCTTTAAACTGCTTCTCTCCCCCTCGTCTACTTAGCAAGCTTATCTTTTCTTTCCAGTACCCAGTGCAGTGCTGGCTTGTGCAGTGTTTAATAAATATTTGTTAAAGAAATGAAATGAATAAATAACAGAACGAAAAAGCAGAGTCTGAACATTAACTCACAAATGGTGTGGCTGAGATTCTGAAGGCCTCCTTGTGTGTGCGCCTTTTCTGACACAGACCAGGGCTCAGTAATATGTGGTCTTCCGCCAGGGTCAGTTTTGCTCAATGGATACAGCGTCAGTCTGTGGACTCAAAGGTCCCAGGTTCGATTACGGTCAGGGGCGTGTACATTGATTGCGGGCACATCCCCGGTGGGAGGTGTGCAGGAGGCAGCTAGTCGATGTTTCTCTCTCATCGATGTTTCTAGCTCTCTATCCCTCTCCCTTCCTCTCTGTAAAAAAAACAATAAAATATATTTTAAAAAAAAAATGTGGTCTTCCCACCTCAGCATGTTCAGGTGTGCACGCCCGGACATCCTGACTCCTCTGACAGCTGCATATTGGTTTACATCTGTTAGTTGTAGTACTTGACAGACGATGGTGAACCTTTGTCTTTTTTAATTTTTTGAGTAATGCTTTTGTGAAAGTCTAATCAGCCCAAGACTGCCAGGGACATACCTGTCCACCGACAAAGTCTGAAATACTGACTCCATGCGGGGAGGGAGGGCGCTCACGGAGGGAAGCGGCCGTCCTTGCTGCTCCGGGCGGTGCCCACTGATGCTGAGGAGGGCCAGGGAGCAAGGATCTGTTCGTTCGTTCGTTCTTTCGTTCGTTCTTTCGTTCTTTCTTTCTTTCTTTCTTTCTTTCTTTTTTTTATATTTTATTGACTTTTACAGAGAGGAAGGGAGAGGGGGACAGAGTTAGAGACATCGATGAGACAAAAACATCAATTGGCTGTCTCCTGCACACACACACACACACACACACACACACACACACACACTCTGGGGATGTGCCCGCAACCTAGGTACATGCACTTGACAGGGATTGAACCTGGGACCCTTGAGTCCGCAGACCGACACTCTGTCCACTGAGCCAAACCGGTTACAGCAGGGATCTCTTCTTGGTTGGGGGCCTTGTCAGAGGTCGGATTAGAAGAAGCAAGGGATTCATTTGGGATTGGGTGCTGTCAAGAGCCAAGGGCAGCTTAGCAATTGAGTGTCGCCAGTAGTCTTTATTTCGGGGGTGAGACGAGGCACTCAGGTCAGAAGGCGGCACTGGCAGCAAAGCAGTAGCCCTGGAAAGAGGGTGGTCTGGCATTTTACAGCTGCTGCCAGGCCTTGAGGGAGGCACTGTTAGCCTTGCTGCTGGCTCTATCTGTGGCATCCTCCCAGCCTGTAATAACAGGGCTGTTTTCTCTCTCTCGGCCGGAACTGATTTTTACTCTCCCAGCCCCAGTTCTTGTTGGTTTTGTGTTTTCCGGTGTGTGTAACTCTTCCCGGTTTACCCCGAACACACAGAGCCATTCTTTCAAATTGATCACCCCAGTGGCCCTCTTAGAAAGATAGGGGGTGATGACTGTAAACTTTCCGGTTCTCTCACTCTTCCATCCTCCTCTGTCTCTACACACCCGTCCCCGTTTCTAGAAACTAGAAAATCTGTCTTCAAATTGCCGCTGGGCAGATTTATATACATGTTTCCTAGGCTCCTCATCTCAACAGGTTCACAGTGAATGAACTCATCGTCTCAGCCCCAAAACATCCTTCTCCTCCTTTATTTTTATGACCGAAACCAGAAACCGTCTACCCTGAAGCTTTTTTCTCCCTGTCTCCATTCAGTTCAGATTCCTCTCAGTTCTGTTCCTAATCTCTCTTGAATTGGTTCGCTCTTGGCCGTCCTGCTGCTCTGGGGTTTGTCCTCATTGCTCACCTGGACATGAACTGCCAGACCATCGTTCATGCGCATCCAGTGGTGTCTTCTTTCTAATGCGCTGCCTGCCCAAGTCTGTACTGTGCAGCTTGGCATTGAATACTTTTCATAATTCCACTACCACTTATTTCAATCTCCTTTCGTTTTACTCTCTCTGTGCCACTCTAGGAATTACCTTTGTTTAATTTTAATTTTAAAAATTATCTTGAGATTGTTGAAAATATTATAGATGTCCCCCTTTCCCCCATTGACCCCCTGAAACCCCCTACTCTTGCCTCCCTCCCAATTTTAAATTTTTTTAAATCCATAGTTCACATTAGGGCTCACTCTTGGTGTTCTACATTCTGTGGGTTTTGACAAATGTAGAGTGACAGGTATCCTTCATTATAGTGTCACACAGGCTATTTTCACTGTCCTAAAATCCTCTGTACTTTGCCGATTAGGAGTGACCCTTTTGGGCCTGTATAGTTGGAGACTTATTTGTGCATTTATGGTGCCCTGGTTCTAATTTCTTCCCTCTGCTACTTAATTTCTCGTGTTCTTCTGGATACTTCTGAAGTCACCTTCTCTCTGAAGCTTTATCTGACACCCCAGGCAGCATTTTCCTAGCACTTAGTGTATATTCCTGTTATAGAACTTCTCAGAGTTTATTAAGTTGTACTTATTTACCTTTATTCTTCTCCACCAGGCTTCTTTGAGGACAGGGATTGTGTCTTATCTTAATAAGCTAATGTAAAACAGCTATTCAATAAAAATATGCACAAATAGATGTCCCAAGAGTCAATGAACATTTTCCCTGAGAGCAAACTGAAGGTAGAGGCTTTTCCTAAAAGCTGATGGAAGGTAGAACTGGGATTCCAGTCTGGACCTTTTCCCTGACACCTAGGCGCAGCAGAATCTCATCTCCGGGTGCAGAAAGGATGAAGGAGATGGACACAGTGGAAAATAGTCTAGTTGTGAGTGAGGGGTTATGCTGTTACACCAAGATGGGTGGCCCCAGCCATTAAATAGAAACCACAGTGTTTTTAGTGTAAAATACATAGGAGAAAGATGAGTCAGGAAGTCTTAAAATTTTGAGCTTCAGAGATGGGAGGTAGTTTGAAGAGATAGCTGTCTGTTGTTGCTGTTTAAGGTCCTCATTCTTGACAGTAGCATTTTCTGTGCCAGAACTGGGTTGTGCTTTGAGTTAATGTTCATGAGGCATCAGAGAGCACTTTGCAAAGGTACTGAGAGGCTGTTTTGTGTATGAGGAAAAGGAGGCTCAGAGAGGTTAAGCCATGGCCGACGTAGCATCAGGGTTGCCCTTGGGCTGCCTGCCTCCAGAGTGGCAGGCTTCCCTAACACCGTACTCCCCGGTTAAGGAAAGGTGAAAGGTGATTATTTGGTCATTTGGGTGTAAGGTGAAAGATGCTCATGAAGGCACTTGGATCAGAGGTCAGAACTGCTGCAGAGACGAACAAGGCATCCAAAGGGAGGTGGTGGCTGACATGGGAGGAGCTGGTAGTGGTGAGGTCTGGAGGGAGGCTGAGGTCTGGTGAAGGTTCCCTTGGGTGTGGGAGGAGGAAGGTAAGCACTGAGAACAGGAGGAAGTTGCAAGAAGGGAATGACATTCAGTATAATTCATGCCACTGAGAACTCAAGGGAAAGGTTGGTTATTAAGTTGGTTAAGAGAGGTCCTTTAAAATGCCTTAAAATAATAGTTTGATGTTTAAGCTTTTTTTTTTTTGTTTGTTTGTTTTTTTTTTTTTTTAACATTGGCAAAAAAACAAAAACAGAAAACACCCCAAGTGTGTTTTATTAAGATGCAAGCTCTACAAAAGTATGAGGTATTTCCCCCCCTTGGCATCATGTGTCACAAGTGATAGTAATTTTTGTACTTCACCCCATCCTTACATTTTTGAAAAATATTTTTCCCTCTTAAAAAAATCCTCTCATTATTTACTTCAAAAACCGAACATCAAGGCCAGAAGTAGATTCAGTCAGAGCCTCCCTAGGGTCTGAAACGGCAAGAAAACCGCTTTGATCCTGACGAAGTTCTTATTATAACTCCCTGTAGACTTAAGTCAATGGCTTAAATAATATACAAGGCTTTTCCACAAAATTCACTCATTCCCGTGTTTAAGTAAACATTTGCAGTGACTCACAGTTCAGGTGTGGTCTTACCAACCTCCGTGTTTAGGAACTAGATGTGGGATGTCTTCCCTCTGTCTTCAAGCAGCTTATTTGATAATGAACAACTGCTTAAAATTAGGGACATTTGATTACAAAAGGCACAACTGATGCACATTTCTGGGAAATGGTAAACTAGAAATAGGATTCAAGTAGCCACTTTACCCAGTGGTATTAGGTTAAGCAAACGTGTAACTTCATTTTAAAAGATGTCTTTCATTCCTAGGGATGGGGTGGCTCTTTGCCTCCCCTGCTTAATAGGCTAATTAGAGTCACTAATAGGCAGTTTGAGTGGTGAGTACACTTAAAAAAAAAATTAGTTGCTAGCGCTATTGAATTTTCAATAAATGGAGTCGGCATCTGAAATAGTTCAGGATTCCACATAACGGCGTTTTATTTAGTACTCTAGAGCATGTTAAATGGCTCCCTTGAGCACTAAAGCCATCACTCCGTTTTCCAGGACCTGCGAGAAGTCTGGCTCAATTATCCTCTCCACCCACTCCAGGTAAGTGTGGCCTCTGCTCTGCAGTGAGCTTTATAGCTCCCGGTGTTGGTGTCACTTTAGTTTGCTTTTTTAACCCCCTGTCCTGCTTTTACCCTTAGATTCCCTTCAGTTTCATTCTGACTTTAAGCTGGGGTGTCAGAACTGGAAAACTTCAGAACAGATAGTAAAAGGACCCCATACATTGCATTTTCATGGTCTGGGGATTGGGGGGGAGGGGGGGGTCTGGGATGTGTCTTCCCTTCCAGGGCAGAAATAACTACTTGTGTGGTTGAGATCTGCTTCCCCCCAAAAGTGAAATTCAAAGCTTTTGCTGACTATAGTATGTCTACCTGCCTGCTGTTATGGAGAAAATATATAAGCAGGTCTGGGCTTATTCCAAAGTAGAACAAATACTAAATTAACATTGCTGAATTGTAACCTAATTCAGACCTTAAAAATTGAAGGCTTTGACTCAGATTGCATAAAAACATATTATAAATTAAAACTTTGTACAATGTGATAATTTTTTACTCAGATTTTAGAATTTAAAAGATCTACACGTTGTGACATCCTTTTCCCCAGTTGGTTTAAAAGTTCTTACTATTCTTTGTTTAATTTCCATTTTACTTTGGAGATATACATAGATGTGTACATATGTATACATATTATATATATACTCATATGTGCATATTGTTACCTATACGTATATGCATATTGTACATATAATAAAAATAATCATTAGTGACTGAACTTTCACGAGAGGCTTTAAAGTAATAAATTGCATTAATTCAAAGTACTTCAGAAATATTTCCTTAGTATGAAATTGCCCAAAGTTGTTAGAGATGTTCATTTCAATTACACTTTTCATATTTGCTCTCTGCCAGTTGTCAGAGGCTCATTATTATGTTGAGCACCTGCCTGGTGACATAATGCTCTCCATTGCAAGCCAAATCCAGTTTTAAAGATGCTCATTTGCCAAAGTAGGCTGGTCCCTAAAAGACACACAGCGGTTAAGTTACTCTCATGCAGTGGTTCTCAAAGGGCAGTCTCCAGACCAGGAGGGAACTTATCAGAAAGGCCAGTTCTTGGTCCTCACCCCAGACACACTGAAGCAGAAACTCAGGGGTTAGGACCTGCCCATGTGCATTTAACAAGCCCTGCAAGGCTCTTATGAACACTAAAGTTGAAGAGCCTCTACTTTACTAGATACCATATTTTCCGGCATATAAGACGACCGGGCGTATAAGACGACCCCCTAATTTTACAGTTAAAACATAGGTGTAGGCCTATATTCGCTGTATAAGACTACCCCCCACTTCCGAGGCAACACCAGTTCTTTTTTTAATAGACCGCCTCTCTGACTCTGGCCAATCTGAGCAGGCGTTTTACTAGAACACAGTGTAGCTTCAGGTACAGAACATGTACACTGTGTTCTACTAAAAAGCCTGCTCAGATTGGCCAGAGTCAGAGAGGCGGTCTATTAAAAAAAGAACTGGTGTTGCCTCGGAAGTGGGGGGTAGTCTTATACAGCGAATATAGGCCTACACCTATGTTTTAACTGTAAAATTAGGGGGTCGTTTTATACGCCGGAAAACACGTACATATATTCTCTACCAGCAACTCTTCAGCTGGCCTTCCCATAGAGAGTTAGCTTGATGCTTGGGATTTTGAGCTATCTGTGTACAGTACTTGGCCTTGAAATTTGATAGAAGATTGGAAAATATTATTTGAACCCTCTTTAAATATTAGGTTTGTTTGCCATTCTAAAGGATGAAAGAAGCCTTCCATGTTCACTGGCCTTTCAGAAATTTCCACCCGGGGGAGGAGGAATTTGCAAAACACTATCCTAGAATTGATAATTACTGTTGTAACCAAAAACTATGCATGATTTTTACTTCTCTTTCTCTATAGCTGCAAGAGCCAAATACTGATCGACAGCTTATTGAGACTTCTCCAGTCCTACAGAAACTTACGGAGTTTGAGGAGGCAATTGGAGTAATTTTTACTCATGTTCGGCTTCTGGCAAGAGCATTCACGTTGAGAACTGTGGGATTTAACCATCTGACCCTGTGAGTTAAAAGTACCCACGTCGTCCCAGTGCGACCATGTAAACCAACAGTCCCAAACCGTTGGGACTTCATAATTCTAGGAAATTGCGAGATGGATAGTAGCCAGACAGTGGCATGGACCAGGGGATATGCTCCAATCCAGTTACTTTGGTTTCATGTCATGCATCTGATTTTTCCATTAAGTATAGAGAAGTGTGAAGGAAGTAAACATTGTTTCTGTAAAGGGACAGATATTAAATATGTGGTGCTTTAGAGGCCAGTGGTCTCTGTCTCAGTGACTTGATTCTGCCATAGTAGCATAAAAGGAGCCATAGAAAAAATATAAACGGATGAACATGCTGGGTCCCAGTTTAACTTTATTTACAGAATCAGGCTATGGGCTGAATTAGGCGCTCCAACCCTTGCTCTACGTGAGTGATTTAAAGATGAGCTAGTATAATAATAAAGAGCATAACCAAAATGTTATTTCTTTGCATGCTGTTTTATTTTCAATTTTTTGTCAAATCAAATATTCACAACTCTCTTTAAACTGTAAAGTTGAAAGAATCTTGTCGTAGTTTTTTAGCATTCTTAAACTAGATTCCAGATTTGATTAATGGGGTATATACAGGGGTGGGCAAAAGTAGGTCAGTTGTTCATATGGGAAAATACAAAATAAATAATAATACAACAATAAACTCTGTTTTGCATACTCACAACCTACTTTTGCCACCCCATATTTCAATTAAAGAGATAAATTTTAGTAAAGAAAATCCTTGGACCTTTTGCTTTGTTTTGTCTATGTAGAGATTGTGCAAGATTATTTATCTTTCAATTGATACTCCCCAGGCACTAGATACCAGTCTTTATGTTAGCAGTTGTTTAATACTTAGAAAGTACTATATTCTTTTTTTTTTTTTTTTTTAACTCAACCTATATAGACTAAGATCTCTTTTCAATTTCAGGTCTTAGGAAATTTTATTTAGTTTTGTGCTTTAATCAAGATAAACAAATACATTGCCTTTTATAATATTGTTGTTTTAAAATTTTTTTGGTTGTTTTGAAATCCATAAATACTAATTGATCTCTTTACATTGATGTTTCTTTATTCAGAGGCCACAACCAGAGGATGGAATTCCTAGGAGACTCCATAATGCAGCTGGTAGCCACAGAGTACTTATTCATTCATTTCCCAGATCATCATGAAGGACACTTAACTGTGAGTTTGTGTTAAGTCATTCCCTCCAATAAGATTGATTTAATAGAAGGTTAGAAGAGCCAGATATCTACTTATGCAATTGATGACTTAGTTCTTGGTGGCTTTAGCATGCATATCATATGTTTTTATTCATTTCTTTATGCAAATTGTGTACAAACCAATATGCGTTAAGAACTTACTTTTTATTGTACTTTTTCATTTAATGATTATTTTGTGCAAAACATTGAACTAGGCTTCATGGGGGGAACAAATATTAGTTAACATCTAGTCCACCCATAAAGAGTTTAAAAACTGTTAGAAGATGAAAATGTAAATAAACAATTACAAATTCCATCTATCTATCTATCTAATCTATCATCTGTCTATTGTGTGTATATATTTACTCAGACATGAAGTGTAAGTTATATATATACATGAAGTGTAAGTTATATAAATACAAGGGAGAACCATCTTAAATGTTATAAAGAGGCATAGGTAAGCTGATAGCTTGTGCTCTTGAGGAAAAGATTTTAAGTTATGTGCAGTTCTGAGTAGTATGACGAAATCTTGTGCCGTTCCACTCTTGCCTGGTATGTGAATCATTGCAACCATATAATCTATGTGGCCTGCCGGCGTGAGTTTGACATGCCAGCATATTCCTGCTGTGTATGCTATCTGTCCGTTATTCTCTTAGTATGGACTGTGATGGTGTCGCAGTGCTTGTGTTCAAGTTACTCTTATTTTACCTAATGGCCCCAGAGCTGGCAACTTGGAAATGTCAAAAAGAAGCCATAAAGTGCTTCCTTTATGTGGGAAGGTGAGTAGAGAACAGTAAGATATTTTGAGAGAAAGAGAGAAAAATAAAGAGAAAAAGAGAGAGAGAATAATTTTTATTACAGTATATTGTTATAATTTTTCTATTTTATTATTAGTCATTGTTGTTAGTCTCTTACTTTGCCTACTTTATAAATTCAACTTCGCATAGGAAAACATAGTATATGTATGTTTGGGTATGTTTGCAGTTTGAAGCATCCACTGGGGATCTTGGAAAGTATCCCCTTGGGAAGGGGAGGCTTGCAATAGTAGTGCACTATAATGCAGGTTTGTTTTTTTTTATTATGCTTGAAGCAAATAACAAGTTTTTTGTACTTCGCATTTCTACAAATTTTAAGCATGCTTTGCTTTGAATAGAATTGGATCTTATCTCTGCAACCGTGAACCCTGGAAATAGTTTATATGAGATACAAATATTAGAATTAGAGAGAATATGGTGATTTGCTATGTTTAAATGTGATTTTTCTCAGCAGAATTTCTAAGCCCAACAAAATACGCTCCTTTCACTCACTCACTCGATGAATATTTATTATTGTGCTTCGACCATGCCCCTTGAATCATTATATGGGAAATACGCAATACTATTATTTTAAATTTAATTTAAAAGAAACAGTTTGATTACCAAAGTTAACTGCTTTTGGATGGAAAAGAAATTGTTTTCCTCTTGAATTAATATTTAAACCTTAAGAACATATAAGCATATATTAGAAATAAACTAGTGTCTAAAATCTTGCTTTATGTTAGGGAATCAATAAATGCTCCTTCAGTATATTCCATTAGGGAATAGACTTTGTAGCTGTCAGAATATCTGGTTGGTCAGAGAAATGGCCAAACCAAACCAAATGGCTTGAAGTAGTAATTCATTTTATGGCCATATAGAGGCCACTGTTGAAAATGTGTGACTTAAGTATACACATTCACCCCTGTATTCACAGAAAGTTATTTATGAACTCTAGGATTTCGTGGAGGTGAGATATTGTAGATCAGTAAGTTTACTGCTTCCCATCTTACTCACTGTATAAACACCCTATACCCCCACCCCAGCATTGAACAGACGATGAAACCAAAACTCAGAAAGTTGTTGTGTCCAAGGTCTGGATAAAAATAAAACCAGGACTATGATAGAAACTCCAGTTTTGTATTCTTTCCAAAGTCATTTCAGTACCATAACTGTAGTTTTATCCAAAATGTGTTCATCAGCCTTGCTGTCTTAAAATGCCTGTTTTTGGGTAGCTTATTAGAAAAATGTTAATAAATGGCAAAATTTTATATGACTAGAGGCCGGGTGCATGAAAATTCATGCTCTGGAGAGGAGGGTCCCTCAGCTCAGCCTTCCCCCTCTCACAGTCCGGGAGCCCTCAGGGACAGGAGGCAACCAGCCATCAGGGGAAGGTGACGCCCCCATCACACCTGCTGCTGCCACTGTTAGCAGTTCAAGCCTAGGCTGGCCCTGGTTATATGAGTATTGGGCCACTCTGGGCGGCTGAGCAGCTGACATCTGAGGTTTGCCTGAGCCTCGGGCCGGCCCTGGGCAGCTGGGGGCCTGAGAGTGGGTCCGGCTGCACTGTGCACCTACCACCGCCCTGGGAGGGCTGATAGGACTGGGGAGCTCCTGCGGGGCTGAGGGGACTGGGTGGCACCATCTTGTGGCTATAGGCACCTCCATTTTTGTGACAGCATGACAGTCAATTTGCATATCCCTGCTTTTTTAGATAGGATGGTTTTTATTAACTACTAGAGGCCCAGTGCACAAAAATTTGTGCACTGTGGGGGGTGGGGGGGGTGTCTTTTAGCCTGGCCTGCCCCCTCTCACAGTCCCCTCAGGGGATGTCCTATTGATGGTGGGGAGCAGGCCTAAGCCACAGTCTGGCCTCCCTCTGCGGGAGTCAACTGGCTGATCAGGGGAAGGCGACACTCCCATCACACTTCTGCTGCTGCCACTGCCAGCCGCCGCAGCTGCCTGAGCCTGGGCCCTCGCAGCCACTGCGGCTTGCCTGAGCCTTAGCCCGGCCCTTCCAGCGGCAGCTGCCATCCACGACCTGCCTGAGCCTCGGGCCGGCCCTGGCAGTGGCTTGTCTGAGCCTCGATCAGCCACTGTGGCTTTGTCTGGAAGGACGTTTGGAAGAACATCTTTTTATTAGTATAGATATTCACAGAAAGCATTGGTAAAAGTCAATAGGACCAACAGATCTGCTGGCAAAGCACAGATGATCTGTCATCAGTTAAACACACGTTTCAGCAGATATTAACTCTCAGTGGTGAGAGTGCTTGCTTCCTCCGTTCTGGAAACACTGCCTCGCATTGGCTTCTATCATGCTGTCCTTTTGGGGTTTCCTCTCGCCCCTTTAGCCTCCCTTTCTTAGCCTGTTCTTTTGCCTGCAGCCCGTTCTGCTTCCAGCCCTCGCTTCAGTTCCACCAGATGTCAGTCCTGACGTGGCTTACGGATTCAGGGGTCGCCTTCCCGTGGCCCCCAGTCGAAACCCCGCGTGCTTTTCCTTCCTGGCGCTTGTTTCAGTTTGCCTATCCCACTAACCTAAAAGTTCTGCGAGAGCATGTTTCTATTTACTACTGTGTGCCCAGCAGGGCCTGACATATGTAAAGACATAAGTGACAGAGAGTTTTTCAGGCAGCTCAGTCGTAGGAAGAAAGAAGTGGAAGTGGCCCTGGAAGGAAGTGGCCGTTGTTTCATGTTTCAGAAAAGAAGCTGAAAACTTATTTATGAATGTCTAGAGGTTAAAACTAATTAAAAATTGTGGGGGATTATTTGTTACAGTTGAATTTGTTGGAGGCTGATGGCAAATTATTCATTATTGTGATTAAAGAACGCACAGCCAGTAATTCGCACGGAGAGAGGCGTTCGTTAGCTCTGAGCTATTGCCTCGCACTCTGGCTTTACGGCGAAGAAGGACAGCGGAGCGAATGAAATCATGTTTCCAGGCTTTGAATACTGATGGGGGGAAAACATAGTGTTTTACAAGTAAAAGTGAAAGCGCCTCCCGGGGAGGGAACGTGGGCTTATGTGATTGTTCTAGGATGACCGGATTCGATTGGAATGCAGAAGGAAGCGGTTCTAATTCAGAGCCTGAAGTTTTTGGTTTTTGGGGGGTAAAACTTACACAGTAGAGTACGGGCAAGTACAGTAAGAGAGACATTAAGAGCATTTACTCAGACCAGGATGCCTGTCTTCCCACATTCTCAGGTTTTAACTTTGCAAGTTTTAATTCTTTCATTCTTCTCTCTCAACCTTTGCTATAAGATACTGAGCTAAAAATAGTCGCTAACCCCATGCCTACCTCGGTGGTGTGCACTTGCGAGATGAACTTGCAGAGGTTTTTTTTTTTCCTTTTTTTTTTTTTTTTTTAGTGGAATCATTTGGGAGAGTGGGAAAGCAAGGATTCCAAATAAAGAGTTTGAAAACCGGTGATCTAATCCCTTCTGCCTCCTCCCGAGCACTAAGCATAAATCATTCAGACAAACGGTACCCTACCCACAAGATCGCCTTGAGAGGATAGAGTCCACAGCCTCCTGGGTGGACATTTCTGTCACCGGTATAATTTGCCTTCTGCATCCTGCCGGCTCGCATTTGTGTACCTTTTCTTTAGTTACCACGGGAGCCGAGGAGCATCTGGCGACACTCTCGGTGTAACAGGCCCGTGCGGCACATCCCTGTCACTTCCAATGATATATTCCGCTCTCACCCCATGCTCTTGTATTAAAGTCCTCCAAGCAGTAATCACAGTCTACTTATCTCACACTAGGTGGCCCTCTGGTAGCTCGCGTCCCACAGCTGTGGGTTCCTCTTTCGCATCAAGAATGGAGAGGGTGGTTGAAGGAGGAATGCCAGCATGTTTTTTTCTTACTTGTTTTAAACCAATAAACCTTTTCCTCATTAAAATTTAAGTTTAAACTAATTATAAAAGACTGCTGTGCTGAGATAATAGAAAACATCCCGAATTCTCAGAAACAGACTTTGAGATTTGGGATATTTATTTGGGTCCCTGCCAGTGCATCAGGAACCCAGCAGTTTTTTCCCCCTCAGCTTTACAGAGAGCCGAACTACAGCTTTCTTCACATTTTCTGGGGATTTAAAATAAAAATAATTGGGGGGCTGGGGGCAGTTGGTTCAAAAGGAAGACAGCTCAGCCTTTGGTAAAACGGAGAGCTTTGGAGACAGTGGACAGGTATACAGAACGTTCTGCATTGAAGACAAATTCACAAGAATTCCTAGAGAGCTCTCTGGGGCTTCTTTTATAAGGGCGTTCATCCCATTCATGAGGCCTGCACCCGCATGGCCCAATCACCTCCTAAAGGCCCCAAAATCATCATCTTTAGGGGTTAGGATTTCAACATATGCATTTTGGGGAGACACAAAGATTCAGACCACAGCACCCACTCTCCTGGCAGACTCATCCTTTTTCAGTTCTGACTCAATATTAGTCAGAATCTCAACTACATGAAAAAAATTTTAAATGCATATGTTCAGGTCACATCCCCAGAAATTCTAATTCCTTGGTTCTTGGAAGAGGCCTGAGCACCGTCTCTCATAAGTACCTGATGCAGCAGTCAGTGAGCCTCTGAAACGTTTGTGCTGGGCAGGTCCTTCGAGGGCGGGTGTATCACCGCAGCCTCCACAGTGTGTCTTGGTGTCCAGTCTGTGTTGATTCAGGCAGAGGTTGGCAGCCCCCAGAGGGCAGCCTGGGTTGCTGATCATCTCGTGGGCTTCAGCTCTCAGCACAGGACGCAGCCTAGCCTCGACCTCCACACAGCCTGCTACGCCGCCATGACCTCTGGTGGTGGTCTGACTCGCCATCCTCTTGATCCCACTGGTTGGCAGGCAGCACGGTTCTTTAGGAAGCAGAGAGCAGCAAAGGCCAAAGGTGCAGGTTGTCATTTAAAGAATTGCCATTGGAACTTTTTGTGTAGGTAAAGCGTGAGGTCTTACCTCTTTTCAACTCATCTAAATGTGCACTGACTCTAAAAATATGGGTGACTTACAGCTTCCTTCCCCCCATGGACTTAGTTCAGGCTCTGAGTCTTGACAAAAGATCTCACTTCCAGCTGGCCATCCAGCGGCTGTGAGACCTGTCAGGGTGTATTTTAAATAAAACCGGAGCATTCCTGTATCATCTTCACTGCTTTCTTCCCTGCAGACAGCGTTGCTGCACAGCACTTGGTGGGCAAGAGGCTGTGGAGCCGAGTGATCGGTGACGTTCGGTGGCTCGTGTGTGCATCAGGCTTGTTGATTCTGAGGCATGGAATCGCCCTATTGCAGCCTAAATAAGAGTTTTCTCCTCTCACCAAACTCACGTATTGAGAGAGAACCGACTTGCTCAGCATAGCCATGTTTTCAAAATAGCCTTCCTACTCCCCCAGGGCCTCTGCTTGGAGAACCCCGCCCCCGCCAGTAGAAATCCAAACCAAAACGATGTCTCCCTTCCGGCTCAGTTATTCTGTGATTACAAGATATTAGGCTGGTGGACTCCCTATTGGTTGGGTCTCCTATTAATGTTATGTGCTAGGCCTTTTTAATTTTGAGCTTCTCCGTGGATATTAGTTTTAATGAAACACTATATTGAAGAAAAGAGTTGGGAGAAATAGGAGGAGGAAGGGAGCAAATACAAGCAAAGAATAATAGTCTGTAACTCAACAGCAAGCGTGGCTTATGAAGATCAAGTTGTAATGCTGCTTCATGAATCATTGTCAGACAAATTAAGAACATATTGTTTCTTATTTATCTATTGTCAGGGATGCAATCTCAAGCATTGAGAATAAATCCAGATTTTCATAAGCTTAGTTGACACGATGGAGCCAGAGAGCATAAAACTTGCATCTAATAAAGTGGGATGTGGAGTGGCGGGGGTATGATATAAAACCAGCCTGCTGGCAGCTGCTTCCTGCCCGCTCCTTGGCCCTGGTGTCAGGGATGTTTCTAAGCAGCGAGGAATTGTAGCAGACTAAGAACGTGTTATAAAAGTCCTGTTGTTAGAAAAGTCCTAGTTGTAGATACATTATTCCCCCAAATCTGAGAAGTTGGGGACACTTATTTTTAGATTTGTTGGGTGAGTTCCCATCTTTGTATCTCCCCCTCCTGCCATGTGTCTCCCTCCTCTCTCCCCCTAGTGTGAGTGGTGAGTGAGTGTTTAATTCCCAAACCAGGCATGCTTTACGGGCACCTCTTCCATGGGTTGGTTGCATGATTTTCACGCACTGCTTCGTGCTACTACTTGGATAGTAATGGAGGACTCTAATTTACTGAAATTCCTAGTAGAAATTTTTGTTTTGAGTTCCTGAAGTTAAAATATGGAAATTGTATTTTCACCTGATTACAGATATAGGGTCTCAGTTTGAAAAACAGTAACTCAGGGTATGTAGTAGTAATCGTTAAAATAATAAAAGTAAAAATGTAGTAAATAATTTAAATATTTTAAATTAGTACTTACTAAAACATCACTTCCCCAAATACTATAATATCAAAATTAGCATCAGTGCCGAGAAACTTGAAGCTTACTTGCTCCTGGGTAGAAAGCAAGTGGAGTTTGCCGGGTGGGAGGCGGATTGTATTACTTGATTGCGAAGGACCACAGGGAACTTGTTTGGAGTGATGGAACCGTAGAAGGTTGTCAAAACTCGTCTGGCTGTACTTAAATGGTGAGTTTTATTGTATGTAAATTATACTTCAGTAAAGTTGATTTTAAACCATTTTAATGCTCCTTCGTTTAATAGCATTACACTTAATGGAAACTATGACCTTTAAAATAGTACAGCATCCCAGCACTGGCCACTGCAACTCAACAACCACATGAGCTATTTAAATGTCAGTCAGGCAAAGTCCTGGAGTAGAGGGAGCTATTAGGGAGAAGTTTGAAGTGTATGGCGATTGTCACTGCTGCCCAGGGGTGGGAGTAGGGGTTGGGGGGGGGGGGGGGGAAGGGCGCAGCTGAAAACTTCACTTCCTCTGTCCAGAGACACCAGAAGTGAATTGGTTGGTTTCTAAATGCACCCCCGTTCCTTTTGGCCAGTTGCTGCGAAGCTCTCTGGTGAATAACAGGACTCAAGCTAAGGTGGCGGAGGAGCTGGGCATGCAGGAGTACGCCATCACCAACGACAAGACCAAGAGGCCCGTGGCCCTGAGGACCAAGACGCTGGCAGACCTTTTGGAATGTGAGTCCCACTGCAGGGAGGTGTTTGAACCTGCAAATGCAGTCGAAATCAAAAGGACCAACATTCATCTTCCTTTTTCTCATTACTATTATGTTCTGACTAAAGACACCTTTCCTATTTTCACTTGTATTTATGCTTTCTTCCAAAGCTTATTTGGAGGAGAATAATTTGAAATTAAGACATTTGGATAATGCATTTTATGTTTAGTCTGTGTTCAATGGTGCACCCTGCGCCCCCCTTCACATCCCTCCAGCCTAATGCTCAGCCACCACATCCCTGTGGGAAGCAATAACAAAATATGAAGATTGTAATAGTGAATCAGATTTTTTTTTGCCACCCAGCAGCCTTTATATAGGGGCTTAGAGGAAAGAAAGGTAATTTACTCACTAAATACTAAAACTAATAGCCATTGTTTTAAATGAGCTCAAAGCTCTATGAACAAATGTCATATTTTACACTCCCTGTTATGGTCTTTTGGCATTATGAATAATCCTGTTATAGCTAACTAAAGGGTTATACACATAACTCACTGTTTCTGATAATACTTAAAAATTAGTGGCCATACCCTGAAGCTTGAAACTTTTTAATGTTAGTATATTCTTAACAATTGGAATTATATATAGATTATTTTTTTTAATATATTTTATTGATTTTTACAGAGAGGAAAGGAGAGAGATAGAGAGCTAGAAACGTCGATGAGAGAGAAACATCGACCAGCTGCCTCTTGCACAGCCCCTACCGGGGATGTGCCTGCAACCAATGTACATGCCCCTGACCGGAATCGAACCCAGGACCTTTCAGTCCGCAGACCAACGCTCTACCACTGAGCCAAACCAGTTTTGGCAATATATATAGATATTAAAGTCTACTATTCAAAAGCTACTCATTTACAAAGTGTAAAGGCAGTCTGACTAAGGAACCTAAAAAAACTTATTTTTCAATTAAAATAAACTAACTTAAAGATTAAAATTATTAAAGTTTAGAGAACATTCCCACTGGCTTGCTTTTTTTTTAGCTAAAAAAAAAAAACACCTTGCCATTTGTTTACTTGGGTAACTTTTAATGAAATTGTCTTTGAGATCACCATTTATTAATGGAAAGTTAGATATATTGTTATAGTCATTAAGTCCAATATTTCTCTGTGCTTGAGCAGATTGAATGTATAAATTATCTCATTTCTGTTCCTGAAATGTAGCTCAGACCCTTGTAAATGGGTGACCTCCTCAAGATTGGTGTTGAGAATGGCAGGCCCCAAGGATGTGCTCATTCTGATGTCATATCTGATCTTCAAGTTTTATTTGCTGTTATAACACTGTTGTGTTTCCAGATGTCATTCTCCCTGCTGTACAATAGCATTTAGTCTATCATCTTCACTAACATAATTTAGCCCTTAGCCAAACTTCGTTTGATCTTTGTCCTCCATGACTTTGCATCTTAATCACACACCTATATTGTTGCTTCTGATATTAGTGATAAAGAGTTCTTGTTTAAAGAAAGATGAAATGGTAATGTTATCTTCCTGGTAGATGGCAGTGGCATTGTATTTATTTTTAAATGTTCTCTTTTTCAGCATTTATTGCAGCACTGTACATTGACAAGGATTTGGAATATGTTCATACTTTCATGAATGTTTGTTTCTTTCCACGATTAAAAGTAAGCTCGTATAAAATTTAAATTGGTTGTATGCAATTTGCATGGTGATCTCAGAACCCATTACTAAACGTTCTTTGGGGACTTGCTACAGGAGTTCATTTTGAACCAGGATTGGAATGACCCCAAATCCCAGCTTCAGCAGTGTTGTCTGACACTTAGGACGGAAGGAAAAGAACCAGACATTCCTCTGTACAAGTGAGTACTCTCGGCCCACAGTCCATCAGTTCAGGGAGCTTAGAGATGATGCTCTGGATGCATGGAGGGAAAACTGGTCACTGTGGGTGATCACAATCAGAACCCCAGATTGAGACTTCTTAACTCTGACTCGGCCCAACACTGACAGTCTTTGGGCCTCTCAGTCTTACAGCTCGAAGTAAGTGGGTCACATTTGGTTATGTTAGCTTTTCCCATCTCTACAATGTTGTTAGAACCACTCACTGTGAGGAAGACATACTAAAGTTAGGAGACCGAGATGAGAGCAATTCAGATGAGATAGTTGTTACATACATTTTTATATCTTTCTTTAAAAGAATTATACATATATATTAATTATTGATTTCAGAGAGGAAGGGAGAGGGAGAGAGAGAGAGAAACATTAGTGATGAGACACAATCATTGATTGACTGCTGCCTCCTTCATGACCCCTATTGGGGATTGTACCTGCAACCCGGGAATGTGCCCTGAACCAGGAATTGGACCATGACCTCCTGGTTCATAGGTCAATGGTCAACCATTGAGCAATGCAGGCTGGCCGTCTTATTATTATTTGTAACCTCTGCTGTGGGTCTGGATTGAAAGGTTGTGTCTGCTTCATTAGTAACAGGAGTTGGATGTCCCTGTCCACCCCCTTGCAGCCTGCTGGCCTCTCCCTGTGGCCTGACAGACCCGCTCTCTCAGGTCGTCACTGTGAGAAGCAGGCAGTTCTCACTGCTGCTGTTACTCAAATATTGGAAACTTTTCCTCTCAGAATGTGTATCAAAAGCAGCCATGTACTTCAGAATACCTTTAGTGACAAATCTGTATTCTCTGAGTGATAACCAGAAATTCAATAGGAATGCGGGGCACTCACTATACACGTAACTCGGCTTTGATGAAAACAGCAGGTTTGACTCAGAAGCCGAGTAATTATCTTGAGGCGCTCACACGTTGATTCAGAAGGTGGTTTCAAAGAGGAGTACAAAAAGGAAGAATTATCCAAATAAGTGGGGTGCCTCCCAAAGCGTTATCTGGATGTGCGCTTCTGAGGATGTAAAAATCCAGTCCCAGTACTGGTTCACCACTTGTCTATACACACAAGGTTGTAGACACACACACACACACACACACACACACACAACTTGTGTGATTATTCCATAGGGAATAGAAGCCCCCTTGTCTCGGACCTTTTCCACCTTCTGAAAACTCAAGAAAAAACACCGAGTGGCAGCAGGGAAATCTAAAATCCTCTTACATGTTGTTATTTAACAGCCACCACACAATAGAGGCTTTCTCCCTAAAAGAAAAACTGAGGCCAGGGGACATTTGTGTCACCCCACAGCAAGCTACTATATACTTTGTCCCAAGAAACTGTCATCGCTAAACGTTTCCTTTATTGGAGGAAAAAAACTCCTCATGTTCAGAATAGCACTTTCATATGTGCCTAATAAGCATAATGAATATCCCAACTGAATTCCATGAAAGGCTCCGAGTCTTCCCTCATCAAAGTGATAATTAAAGTTGAAGAAACAAACCGGGGAGGGTACACTTCTCGTGGCGCAGGCATGATTACTGTAATAAGCGCTACCTTACGGCGGCCGCGTGCTCTCCTCCCACGGAGATGGAGGTGAAACCCGCAGGAAATGACGGCTCCCTGCTTACAAGTCCCCAGCGAAAGCCCACGGCGAGCTTGTCCCTCATCGAGAAGGAGGGCTTGTTGTACGTAGTTTTCCCAAGATGAACGGGTCCGTTCCATTCTCTTTTGTCGGCTACTTTTAATTTCCTCTTCCACGAAGTTATCAGTTCCCCCGCCTCTGAGATCTGCACCACGTCATTAAGATGCAGGGTACCTGGAGTGTTGTTTTTCGGCACTTGTGTGCTCAGCGTTATAGCGTGCCTCTGAAAGGATCTCGGATGTTTCAGAAATTAAATGCATTTTCTGATCTTCCAGATAGGATAAGAGACACCAGGAAGAGTCCATAAAGGATGTGAAACCATTCAGACGTGGCTCGAGGTGTATTGCCCAGATACTTAGTGTTTTCAGCTGTGCTGAGCACTGAAAAACAATGAACAGACCAGTATGGTTCCCTTTTCGCTGAGGAAAGTTCATTTTATGATGCTTGGAATATGCAGGCTTCGACATTGCTTAAAACTATGTTACGCCTCACTGTTAGCCTTCAGATACTATTTGTAATTTATACCATTTATACTTTTTTGGGGGGGAGGGGAATGTATACAAATCCGTGTTAGAATTTTTAAAATTTCCTATTTCCAAAGCTCTCTGTATTTGTCAGGCTTAGCAAATACAGAATTTACTCCTTTAATTTTCTTATCACTTTTTCCTTCCTCTGTCTAAGCAATAAGTACATGTTTTTCTTGGAGTTACATATTAGCAGTAACAACGGAATAACACTGTCCCATGGCTGACCTTCTTCCCTCTCCCTCTCAGGACTCTGCAGACGGTGGGGCCGTCCCACGCCAGAACCTACACGGTGGCTGTTTACTTCAAGGGAGAAAGAATAGGCTGTGGGAAGGGACCAAGGTAGGAGAAGCTGCTTTCCATCTCTTCACGTGAGAAGTCCCTGCTTGGCATTTTCAAACTCTGCAGTCTGTTTAGAGTAGGCGTCCTCAAACTTTTTAAAGTGGGGGCCAGATCACGGTCCCTCAGAGAGCTGGAGGGCCGGACTATATGAACTACTAATTCCTACTGTAACACCTCAGCTGCGCTCACTGCCCAAAAAACCTGGCGGGCCGGATCAGACTCCTCTGCGGGCCGCATGTGGCCCGCGGGCCGTAGTTTGAAGACGCCTGGTAGAGTAACGTGACCAGACGTCCTTTTTTAAAATGCTGTGGGACGTGGAACAAATTGTTAAAAATTGGGACTGTCCCGCCAAAAGAAGGACATCTGGTCACCTTTGTCTAGAGTAGAGAATGTTCGAGGGTAATAAAGTGAATCACAAGGATTAATGTCCTCACCAAGCCCAGCCCCCCACACTTGAGCATCTGCCTTGGGTGTGGGAAATTGCCGAAGGGGCTCTGGCTGCCTTGAGAAAACCACATTGCCTGGTGCACAGGTAAGGGCTGTCCTGTTGTAATTGCCCAACAGAGAACCCCATGTTGCTGCAAGCACTTTAGGAAGTGTCCTGTGTGACGTCATCAGGCATTTGATGTCTTAGTGCCGCTGGAGCTTTGTGGAAATGCTAATGTCTCCCGGTGAAAAGAATTTTGTGTGTTATCACCTTTCTTTGAACCCTCTAATCCAGGCGTCCTCAAACTTTTTAAAGTGGGGGCCAGATCACGGTCCCTCAGAGAGCTGGAGGGCCGGACTATATGAACTACTAATTCCTACTGTAACACCTCGGCTGCGCTCACTGCCCAAAAAACCTGACGGGCCGGATCAGACTCTGCGGGCCGAATGTGGCCCGCGGGCCGTAGTTTGAAGACGCCTGCGAGTGTGTGTTAAACTGAGAAGTGATTATAAGTCTGCCTATACCTATATTTTTTACTCTTTGCCTCTTGAAGCTTTACACTGAGGATATTCAAATTTAAGTAGGAAATACTTCAAATGTAATATAAATAGAAGGCATTTTATTGCAATATTAAAAGTGTGAAACAAGTAACTTAAACAGGCTTGAGCAAATAAATGACATTTCTGCATGCCCTTGTGTATATTCCTATCTGCAGTTCAGAATGTGACAGGGGAAGTAATCAGATAAATTTTATGTGCCAAACATGAAAATCAGCCTGAATAATGTGTAGCCTTACTATTTGTTTTTTGAAAAAAACTATAAATTAAAATGTACCTTACCTATATTTGATTTAACAGTATCCAGCAAGCGGAAATGGGAGCAGCCATGGATGCACTTGAAAAATGTAAGCCTATCTCTTTTTCAATAATTATATGTTCATAATGTAATGAGTGTTTTATGGGAGAAAAATGGGAAAACAGAAAAATGGTAAGTTCTGATAAAATGTGATCCGCTTTTCTTCATAATTAGTCTTCACAGAGAGTGCGGTAGAATGTGAGATATGAATAAATGGGCTAATAATTTTATAAAAGTGTCCCTGAGTGCCTTTTGATATTCACTTCCCTTTTTTTGCACAGAGTCACACTCTCAACCCAGGTAACCCATGTGAACAATCTAATGTATTTCTCTCTATAGATTTATAAAACATATACATGCAAAGGTTTTTTCCTTTTAGTTTTTGGCCATTGTTCTATGGAATGGGATATATCGATATATATACTCATGTGCATCGTTCTTTTCTTGCTCATTTTGGGCAGCCTTGTGGGGTGTAGTGGCTTCAGTTTGCATTATAATTCATGCTGTAAATGTCCAGTAGTTTTCTTTATTTGATTATTGGTGGATATTTTGTTGCTGGTTTTTCATCACTATCGACAGTAAATATGTATACACTTGTGCTTTTACTAGTAGTTCTGTGGGAGAGATTCCCAGAGTGGGATGGCTGGATTGAAGGAACTTCAATTACATAATTGGCCATGTAGGGAACTGCATAATCTTTTGTAAATTGAAGGTTTAAGTGCAAGAAATTTTTCTTCTGAGGTGTATTGTGCTGCACAGCAGAACCTGTGGCAAAACATGACTAAGCTATTCGATTATGCTCTAAGTTCAGTTATGCTTCCAGTACCAGCCAAAGGTGGGAGAGAGCAGAGCGCAGGAAGCTGACAGTGAAGAGGCCCAGATTCTCAGCACTGGGGGGTTCCAGGAAGGGCAGGGGCCAGCAGCATGGGAACCCAGCAGACCACAGCTCCCTAGGCAGGGGGAGTGGGGAGGAGGCAGTGGGGTGGAAGCTGTGTTACCTTGTCCAGCGACCATGGGATCTTCACTGACAGTTTCAGTTGACTGGTGGGGAGCTTTTACATCTATTCTATATAATGCACAATCATGTATTGAAATACAAGTGAGGTTCCCACCGGTTGAAGCACTTCACTCCTACCAGTATGTATGGGGCAGTCTCAGAATAGGCTGTTTTATCCCTGAAAGCTAATGAAAACCTCTAAAAATAACCTGTAACAATCTTATCGTGGAAAAGGGGTGTGCAGTTGTGAGTACTCGAAACAGAGTTTCTTCTTATATTATTATTTATTAATTACTATATTATTTTCCATAAATACAATGGTAAAACTGGTAATACTGTTGCCCCACCCTGTGTTTTTCTAAGGCTAATAATATGGGAAAGTGCTTACAGTAGAATAAATGGAAACCAGCATATCCTTAAAACATACGTTCACTGTATTCTTGCAGTGGAAGGGAGGAAGGGGGCATGTGTTTACGTGTTTGTGTGTCTGGGTAACACATACACACTTTTACATGTGCATGTATGTGTGTAGTATAACCAAACTTCATAGGAAAAGAGTCATAAGGACATACTCTAAAAGCTTATCAGTGATTAGATCTGAGCAGGAGGATTTTGTTTTAACTATGGATTAAGTTTTACAATAGAAGTTAGTGAGGAAGTAGAAACTTGCTCCACAGCTGTCTTTTTGGGATTTGAATTATGTCTTTGAAAATATTGATAATACTTGAAACCTGTTTTATAGGGCACAAAAAGAATCAGTTTAAAAAAAATAGATAAATACACCTATGAAATGCCAGAAACTATATCATAAAAAAAAAAAAATCAGTTTAGTATCATTTGGGGCATAGGATTTTATTACTGTTTTAGTTCTAAAATACGGATGCCATTGTGTTCCTTTTTTGTTTAAAATCAATCCTGACTCTCAAGATCTCGACTAGTCAAGATCTCGACTGATTGACCACCTGCCTTTCAGGTGCTTTTTCCTGCCACTCTGTCCCTGTCCCTTCTCCCGTCTGGGGAGAGGATGGGATACTGTGTAAAAGGGGGGGACTTAGGAATATTGTGTATACTTATTTCTAATATGTATACACTTTTATTATGCTTCAACTGTAACAGAAACAAAAAAATGTTTCCCCCTGGCATGCTGTGTTTTGAATCATCCTCTGATTCTTCATACTTTATCTGTGAAGTAGTACCTCTTGTGTCGCACAGTCCCTCCCCCTAGTGACTGGATAGCTGTGTGGCTCTCATCTCGCTCGGCTTCCATTGTGATGTTTGTTGTTGAAGTGTGTGTTTGTTGACCAAGAGTGTAAAGTGACTATTTCTCATTCCATATTTGATTTCTTACCTATTGCTGCACTCGCCACAGACCGCAAATGAATTGTAAGATTTTAAAATCTTAATCAGGATTTCGACTGTGTCAGCACCCTTGCACGGGGTCAGATATCAGCCTAAATCTGGCTTCATCTCTGCCCCTGAGCGCTGTGTCTCCTTCATGGATAAAAGTGCTTTCCTGGAGTTGCTGTTGCTGATGCAGCTCTGGGCTTCTCACGATGAACTTGACAAATAGAATGACCAGAAATAGCGACTGAGAATGTAGCCTCCCTTTGCCCATCTGATCTTTTCTTGCTCCCTTCAGAAACTTTAATTCTTGGTAAATAATGGTGTGATGATATCATTATTTGTTTGATGTTTTTGCCTTGAGCTTTGCGAAAATTTACAACTCCATTTTGCTTTATCCTTTATTCTTTTCCTGAAAATCTCTGCATGCTAAGAGAACTGTGCTAAGATGCCCACCCAGAGTCATTCTGCTGCCGCATGTCTGTTTTAACATTGCTGTATGTCTCTGCGCTTTTTATACTCCAGTTTACATCAGAAATTGTGATCTAGAATCGGGGATGCTGATCCAGACCTCCATGTATTTCTGAATAATAAAAGGATAGGGGGAGAAGATGAACATTTTTTTCTTGCCTTACAAAATATAGCTGTCTACATTTCATATGACTATGTGTTTGTATGTGTATGTGTTTAGTTTGCACTAGTGGCTATCCTTTATTAAGTATAAAATATATCTCCTCGTGTCAGATAACTTTCCCCAGATGGCCCATCAGAAGCGGTTCATTGAACGGAAATACAGACAAGAGTTAAAAGAAATGAGGTGGGAAAGAGAACATCAAGAGAAAGAGCCAGATGAGACCGAAGACATAAAGAAATAAAGGAGGACACGGACATCATGGTGTATTTACTTGCTTAATAACTGTGACTGCTGCCCTTCGAGATGTACCCCAGTTTTCCTACAGACAATGAATGAAGTGTGCAGTTAAAATAAAACCCAGTCAAATCACCATTGTTGTTTTACTGGTTTTATATTCTGTTTTTAGCTGGGTAGTCTTTATTACCAGGTATTTGACTTCTTTTTAATGGAAAACTTCACTTTAGCAGATATGCATATTCCCTCTTTTTAAAATAATAATAATAATAATAATAATAATAATAATTTAAAAAGGTTATTCTATGTGAAATAGATCATGTTTTTCTATCTCTGAGATTATTACCCAGGACTTTCAGCTGACAAGTGAAAAATTCACTCTACCAGATATTTGGATTATTCTCTACTAACATGTATACTTTTTAAAATCTCTGGATTATTAACTAGATTTTTTAGCTTGCATGTGGATGTTTATCAAGTTCTCAGCTGCAAATATAGAACTTAACGTTCTCTAATCAGTGAATCCTTTGTAGATGGAATCTCTTGAATGTTTGACTGGCTAACGGGAGAGGGAAAGACATATTTGAGTCATATATTCTTTGAGTCATTAGAATAGGGACGAAATCATGATTCTAAGTCATGATTCTAAGGAGTTTATAGATGGACTTCAGGGAAGTTTCAGAACCTCCTGAAATTTTCTGTATGTGTTTGGGTTTGGGATGGGGTGGGGAGCTGGAAGAGAGGGTTCATGGCTGTCATCAATTCAAAGTGGTCCCTGCAACAAAGGGTTAACAGTATATTAAAAGACATGACGTTTTTAAAAAATGTTATTTTATACTGAACATCACTGGTTTCTTATTAATAAAGGCAAAACTTCCTTTTGAATGTGTTTTCATTCATTATTTTAGCAAATATATTCTGAGTGCGTACTATGTTTCAGGTACTGCTCTAGGCTCTGGGGCTACACAGCAAGTGAACAAAACACACACACACATCAGAGGGAAGCGTGAGAGAGAAGACCTCGCCAGGCTTTTTAATTTGTTAATCATAACAATGTAAGATGGTGTCTGTAAGAAAAGGTTGCCCTGCCCACCTCCTCCCAACAGACAGCAGTTCTGGAAGGGATCGTTCATCAGTTGTTCCTGAAAAATGTATGAGCAAAAGCTAGCGAGCAAGGGAAAACATGGCTTCTTTTTAAACAAACACGTTCACTCGTCCTGCATGTGCATCCAAGTAATGCCAAAGCCAACATGCAGTTCCCAACTTTTTCTTGGACTCTGGCATTTCCTCTCTTGAGTATTCTGGCCCCTTTAGGGTTCTTGCTCCATATCAATGTCTCTTGAAACCTGAAGAAGTCAAGTCGACAAGACATTGGAGTCTCTGACATACTGAAATCTAACAAAGGCCATCAGCACAGATTAGCCTGCTGGCTCTATAGAGTAATTGTGAGGCCAGCAACAAGCTCTGTGCCTAGCCTCATAGACAGCTCAGCAGGTCCCTGTGACCGCAGTTTCTACCCTGCCTCCTGCCCAACCCAGTCCAGTCCTCTCACCTTCCAGTTCTGATCACAAGAAGTGCCAGTGAGAGTGTAAGATCATACATTAATTCACCTGGGTTAAGTGCTGTTATTCGTAGAGGCTGGAGGTCTCTTTGGGGAGACGTTAAGTGATGGGGTATTTACAGACAAAAGGCCTCTAAGTGGTCTTGGGAGGGGGAGGAGGAGTGGGCCAGACAGGGAAGGCATCAAAGTATTTAATATTTGAGATACTGAACTTTGAAGATGAGAGGGTGCTTGTAAGATAGGGGAGGACATTCCCTCCCAAGGGAGCAACAGGATTAGGTGGAAGACTATGGCTTAGGAGCCTGTTGTGTTATTCCGTGGGAAATGTCAAGGCCTGAATCAAGGCACTGGGGTAGGACAGATTTGAAAGATGCACAGGAAGTGGAATCTACAGATCATGGAGCTGGGCAAGGTATTGTAACCTGGCACTGTTGGCAATTTGGGCCCAATCATGCTGCAGACTGAGGGGTCCCAGGTTCGATCCCAGTCAAGGGTATGTACCTTGGTTGCGGGCACATCCCTGGTAGGGGGTGTGCAGGAGGCAGCTGGTCGATGTTTCTCTCTCATTGATGTTTCTAGCTCTCTATCCCTTTCCCTTCCTCTCTAAAAAATCAATAAAATATATATTTTAAAAAATAGTCTTCAAATGGACTGCTGGCTTGTCCAAGTAATGATGCATATATTACCTGTGGTTTTTATGTCTTTTAAGTCTTTTATATCTAGAACATTTTCCCACTCCCCCTCTTTTCCTAATTAGTTAAAGAAACCCAGTCAGCTGTGCCCTAGTTTTCCCACATTCTAGCTAGATGTGATGCATTGCCTTTTTGTGGCATCCTTCACTTTTTCCTGTATTAGATCTGAAGACTTGATTTTAGGTTTAGGCTTACAATTTGTGGCAAATGTATATTTCAGGGTTTCTCCTCCCCGGCAATTTCAACAGTGCCAGTACTCAGGTTCATTCCGATGCCTGTGATGGCTAATTGTGCGTGCCATCTTGGCTAGGCAAGCAATGATGTCTTAAGTAGCTAGGTTTGTGGTCAGTCATTATGCATCAATAGAAAACATACATTCACATTCTTTGTTTAAACAATTGCTCCCCATTGCCTGTAGGATAAAGCCCAAATTCCTTATCACAGCGTGAAGTGAAATTCTTTCCCTTCTGCTGGCACCACCCCCTCCCACCACACTCCACCGTACAGAACAGGTTGCAGATATTTAAACACATTCTACTTTTTCTCAGCAGAGGACTTTGCATTGCCTGAAATAGGCACCTCCTTGCTAATGATCTCTTTCTCATATTGGGCCTCAGCTCAGGAATGAGCTCCTGCAAGCCTTTCCTTGGACTTAAATTTGGGTTAGATGTACGTTCTTGGGCTCTTTCCCTAATCACATTTGTCTCACTGTATTGTTATTACCTCTCCACTCACCCATCTTCCCCAACTAGACCACAAGCCCCGGCAGGCAGGACCATCCTGATCCACTTCCGCACCATGGGCTCTCCTTCATGGCTGGCTGAATTAAAAACAAACAGACTGCTCTTTGCCATCCTTCCACAAGCCTCAACGACCTTAAAGCAGAACGACTTGCTCTAAGCTACCTTCTTGCAGGAATTCTGAGGCAACAGTGCAGAGAATGACCCACTGGAGGCCAGAGCATCCACACCCTCTCTGGTCTGCACTTGGACTTGGCCAAGAACAAGGTGCTAGAACAGGACAGCATGAGCCAGCAGGAAGCAGAGAAGCTCATCCTCTCATGTCCTCCCGGAAGCTGTAGCTCTTAAGTCTTTCTGAGGTGGAGTTGGGAGCTCACACAGATGGATGAGCAGACAATAGCTCCAGGAGCTTCATTCTAGACGATGAGACAGAGCCTCAGTAGCCTGAGGGGAGGTTTGATCATCAGTGACATCACCAATGGTCAGCTTGGGACAGGCTTTTGTCATGTGACCCCATAATCTTCAGCAGCAACTTCCTCTCCAGCATTCTTTGCTATGGACAAATATTCTTTGTTCAAGTTCATATCATTGTGTTACCTAAACACGGTGCTGGGTTGCCACCTCCAACTGTTATAGATTGTGTTTCTATTTAGAAATCTGGGAGTTACTGTTAGCAAATGAGGACAGAACACTCAATCTTCTCACAAGGCTGCCTCAACTAGATACCCCATCATTGCCTTGCACGGCCAGCGGCCCCAGAGACACCCCCATGGATCTCTGCTAATACCCCAGTGATGACAGCACAGCTGTCGCATCTCCCATAGAGTTACTTCTGATGTTTTCTTTCATGTCTGCTGGAATATTGGTCAGGTTAAGAAAGAAGTTTTAAACGAAGCTTAAGAAGAGAAGAAGAAAAAAAAAGAAAAAGAAAAAAAGCATAGCCAGCTAATCGTTTGTATGCTGGCTATTAGCCCATCACGATTGGAAACTCTCAGATAAAACAACTCCTAATGAAAATGCAGCCAGGCCCTTCGCTGTAGTGATTCGAAAGCTCACCTCTATTATTATAATAATAGGGGTCTCAAATGGAGCTGTTGAGAACAGTGGCTGCCCCTGACTAGAATTCAACCAGAAAGATCAAGAGAGAGCCCTAATTGCCTTTCTTCTCAGATCAAACAATTGACTTAATTCTCCAGGCCTACACACGGCAATGTGTTTGAGGAGATTCAAATAGGTTACTATGGAGGATTAAGGTTTTCTCGGCAGATTATACTTTTATGCCCTGTAGTTCATTGCTTGAAGTGTTAAGTAGCTTTGTCAAAATAAGCAGGGCTGGACGGATTTTGAGAAACTTGCAAATCACACACTCGTGCTGAAGAACACAAGGGAGGTCCGGGCCCCCCCCCCCCCCTTTTAAAAATAAATTTAATGGCTGGAAGTGGGGAGAAATTAACCACATTAAAGATTAGTTGGGAATTTCATGAGCTATCTCAGATAAGGGAAATAAAAGTGTGGGTGTTTATTGTGTCTCGCCTCTTAAAAATTGTTTCAGAAAAGGATGCAGCTGAAGAAGCCCCATAAAGAGAAGGGATTTTCTTGCGAATGCGTAACCGCCTGAGGAGGAAGTCCAGGGGGGGCTGTGAAATCAGACCCTTGAGGCTTCTCTGTAGTGCTGTGCTAATCAGGGTTATTTTACTCATGAAGATTTCATTTCTGCTTAAAGGAGCCGGTGACAAAATAAGCTTTCATTGCCTTACTATTGTATGTTCCAGGAAAGGGCGCTTGCTGGAAAGTCTTAGGTGACATTCTGTCCTTGGCTTCACAGGGGGCTCTGTTGTCCTCCCAGGTCCCCCAGGAATGCGTTTTTCTTTAAACAAAGAGTTGTTCTGTGTGTTTACCCGGTCACTAACTGAGCGGAACTCTGGTCCTCTGTATACCTCCCTCCACTTCTTCCATTCTCCTGGGTCCATTGCTCTTAGCAAAGCCACGTTAAGTAGCTTAATTGATGTTGCCACACGGCACCACCTACCTATCAAATGTAAACTGCAGGCTAGAGAACTCCCTGACAATGACTGTACAACCTTGGTGTGCAAACATCCTGCAGAACCATAGCAAGTGAGTTTTATCTAGCCTGACGCAGTCACAGCTACGTCTGAGGCCACCCTCCAGGTTTTCCAGGATTTGTTTCCATGCACTAGGTATTGACAGGTGTCATGAAAAATCTCCCTTTATTTAATCTCAGATCTTTGATCTCTCTCCTCTGGCATGGGCCTGGCTCTGTGTTCCTCATTTGGAACCATTTCCCAGGTGTGAGAAAGCCATGGAGACAGCAGCCCTTGCCAATACTTCCAAATTGCAGCAGAGGCACTCACTCCTCCAGGTCCCCGTGGCCCAGGAAAGCTCCTAGGTCATTTGTGGTCTTCTCCTCCAGGAGGGAGCTTGCTGGTAGACCTCAAGGCAGAGGTAAGTGGTGAATGTGAGGATGTGAAATTGGCCTGGACAAAGCTACACATCCAGGAAGGGAGAGAAACCAAAGGCCTGGAGGGAAGGCAAGAAAGCAAGAATGAAGTGGCCTGCCTGTTCTCAGAGGCTGGGTAATGCTGGTGTGTCTTCATCTGGCATCTAGAAGGGTTCAGGAAAACTGGAGAAGTGGCTGTGTGTAAATTAAGAGTCCAGAGACGAAACATAATTTTGAAAGGCATATTGGGGAGGTGGGGGCAGAGGAGCTTGGCTGAAGAAACCAAATTCTCCTTGTCTCAGGACCCTTTGCTTTTTATTAACACAATTTATCCTAAGGCAAGGTGGAGATATACGCATCAAAGAGTAGGGTTAGGTACAGAATCCATTGTCAGATTGGGGAATTGCCTTTGGCTGTTCAGGTGTTTGGCCAACAGGAGGCAATAACATGTAGATTAAGATGCCCTGAGCTGTCTGGCAGCAAACAATCAATTAATGCATCCTTTTCAGGTTTGGGAAAATGCCTTTAGCCATTCCCAACAGGTGATAACATATGTGAATCAGACCTTGAGTCCCTAAGTTCATTAACCTTTCGATGAAACTCTTGCAATTATGACATGCTGGAATTGGCTTCCAACAGCTGGGCACCACTAGGGTGGTGAGAGAGGAAGGTGGGCAACTGAGCAGAGGAGGAACAGGGAGGGTTGGGGATGGGAAAGTACAGAAAGGTGCAGCACAGCTTCAGGGGCACCAAGCACTGCGTGGTTGGCATCCCAAACTCCCTTCTTCTGTCTCTGAGAGAGAGCATATGTACACCACCATTGCTCAGTCATGGAGGAGAGCGGCAGAATAGACAGTGCTGAGCCCAGTGCCCAGGCTGCCCACGAGGAGGAGACGGCACAGGGCCTCATCGCATCACCTAGCCAAGGTTTTGGCACTGCCAGCTGTTCCATCTCTTCCTCTCTGCCACGTTTCCTTTTTTGGGTCATTCTCATCTTGAGTCTTCCATGGACCCCTCTGCCCTTCAGCTCCCAGTTTTGGCCCTCTGCCTGTGTAGAATGTCTACCCCCCTTTGAATATCTCAAAAAAAATATTTAGCTTTTTTTATTGTATCCTAGAAGCATATCTTAAGGTAAAAGGCTCCAATGTTGAGTCAATCCAAAAGATAAAAAGAATGGACTTTAAGGTAATAATTATACTTCCGAAAACAGCCCCAGGATGCTCCTAAGGCCCGTCCTGAGGGTGCAAGCTTTGTTGGTACCACCTATGTTAAGGTCTTAAAGCGGGCAGCTGAGAATATTAAGATCACAGAGCACAGGTTGACCCCGAAGGAAAGCATGAATGGGGCACAAAGGCAGCAATGGAAACCCTTTCCCAGGGATCCCAGTGAGATCACAGAGGCTGCGACTTTCATGAGCCACAGCAGGTTAGTGGCTGGGCCATCCGACTACCTGCTTATCACTGGCGTCCTTCTGGGGAGAGGTCAGGGAGGCAGGGACGGCCCGTGGCTGCCGTCTGCTTCTATCCTGGCCACACGGGGACATCACACGAGCCCGGAGTCCTTTGAACACTGCCCTCAGGAAGTGCCACTTGGTGACAGAGCTGATGCACTGAAGGGTAGTGTGAAGAGCGAGGGAGCTCCAGAGTCACACTGACCCGGGCTCACACCCCAAGTCCTTTCCTCCCTGGTCTTGATCTTTTGGAGCTTGCCTTCACCTAGTTCATGGAGTCTAAGGGAGGATAATGCTGTGGCTGCAGCACCGCTTGTGGGGAGCACAAATGAGGCAATGAATGTAAAATGCTTGGCACGTAGCAGCTGCACAGTAAGAGTGCATTGTTGTTCTGTGTGTTATTTATTAAGCCCGTTAGCAAACCCGATACGGCTAATGACTCTGGAGAGGCAGCCCGGTGGCCAGAGAAAACACGTTGGGCTGGGATTCAAAAGACGGGTTGCAGGTCAAACTCTGACTCTTGGGGAGAGGTTAAATAATCTGAAGAAAGCCACGGAGCTGTCTCATCTCAAAAACAGTGATAACGATGTCTATGTTCAAGGTCGTCGGGAGGATTAAGTAAGATGGTTCGAGATTGCTTGATATGTTGTATGATTATATTGTGCCACAAACTGCTCACTAAACGCAGCAATATGTACATGTTTACATGCACACCACATCTCATTCTAGAAAAGGTCTGAGGCATCCTTCAAACCCCAAGCAAAGCTCAATAAATGAAAAGATCCACTCATCTAAATAAAAAGAATGCGCACAAAAATAATGGGCTATAAATATGATTTGACAAGGAGGACTCTGGAATAGGTAAAAGTTGGAACAAAAGATCCAGGAGAAATAAATATTCAAAATTGTGGGTCAGAAATTTTTTTTTTTTTCTGTTTAAACTGATATCTAATTTACCTCTTAGTTATATTGAGAGTCAAAGGAAAAACAGGGAGATGTGATTTTTCATTCTTATTGAAAAAAAAAAAAAGTGCTTCTATTTTGCCCTCTGCTCTTTTCCTCTCCTCTTTTTCCATTCCTTCCCTCTTTGTCTCCTCCATTCTTCAGGTTATCACTGGCTTCCTTCTGGGGAGAGGTCAGGGAAGCAGGGACAGCCTTCGGCTGCCGTCTGCTTCTATCCCGGCCACATGGGGACATCACACAAGCCCGGAGTCCTTTGAAAACTGTCCTCAGATAACCTTGCCAAGTTAAGTAATTAGGAAAAACCATGGACCAGAGAGGTTGCTTTGCTTGCCCGAGATCACACAGCTAATAGAAGGCAAGGCTGGGATTCAAATTTATGTCCAAGGCACTAAAGCCTTCTCTTGAGTAAAACTGTTCAGCAGGAGCCTCCTGAGCTCCGGGAGCTAGGAAGGCTGTTTCCTAAAGAGTTAGTGAGGGATGGTTTTGGTGCCCCAATCTCTGCCCAATGTGTGAGTCAGCAGAAAATTACGTTTTTAAGACAAAAGAAGAAGGAAACCCTCTCATTGGCTCAATGACTGGCAAGTAGAATCAGCTTCCAGGGAGGGCATCTGGGGACACAGGAAAAGAAACGTGACTGGCTGCCCTGGGGCTGGCAAGTGAATTTAGCAGAGGGCCTTTGCAGAGGTGTCCTGCTCAGCCAACAATGGCTGCAGGCACAACAGAATCCCGCAGAGAGTGCCCTAAACAAGAGAGAAAAAGCCAAAACCGGTTTGGCTCAGTTGGCCTGTGGACTGAAGGGTCCCAGGTTCGATTCTGGTCAAGGTCATGTACCTTGGTTGTGGGTACATCCCCAGTGGGTGTGCAGGAGGCAGCTGATCAATATTTCTAACTCTCTATCCCTCTCCCTTCCTCTCTGTAAAAAGTCAATAAAATATATTAAAAAAAGAGAGAGAAAGAAAATCTTAGCTCAGTCCTGGTTGGGGAGCATGTTTATCAGCTGGAGTGGAACAGGTGAGAAGAGGAGGAAAACAAAATGATCCTCATCGCCCCAACCAGCCAGGCCTTTCCTTCAGGTCCAGTAACCGATACCACAGCTCCACTGCCCGCAATTCCCAGGCATCGTAACTAAGAAGGGATCGAGTTTACTGCGTGTGTAGCATATAGTTCCCACTGGCCTTTTTAATGGATCCATAAAGTCCTAGTTAAGGAGCTCCTCCAGGCACCATCATCGTACCATCTGATCTGGAGGAGCCTCCCCGTGATTGCAGTCCACAGCCAGGGACACCTATGATTTCAGCAAGGTTATGCCTCTTCGGGCGGCTGTAGATCACGTTAGCCTGGATTCCAAAATGCATTTCACAGTGGGTTCATAAAAGGGACACCAAGCGACTGAGAGTGCCGTGTCTTCCCGCCGCCAGTGTGGCATCTCGTCTCATAAAGCTTTTTCCTCTGTCTCTTGATCAAAGCCAAGGGCTTGACCCCTACAGTGCAGCTCGGGGGCAGGCGATTCGGCAGAAGCTGAGATGCTCGGTTCAGCTCTGTGCCTTCTGCTGTGGACTGTGATCAAAGGAAGGCATTGGGTTGAATATATCATTCGAATAGTTATCCATCCAGATGACTTTTTTTAAACCTGAGGTTTTGATAAAAGTTGGACAGCTGACAGTCTGATGCTCTATTATTTATTTATTTATTTATTTATTTATTTTAAATCTATTTTATTGATTTTTACAGAGAGGAAGGGAGAGAGATAGAGAGTTAGAAACATCGATGAGAGAGAGAGTCATTGATCAGCTGCCTCTTGCACACCCCCTACTGGGGATGTGCCCGCAACCAAGGAACATGACCTTTCAGTTCCCAAGCCGACGCTCCATCCATTGAGCCACACGGTTTTCGCTGGTGCTCTGTTTTTAGATAGTGTGTCGGTTGAGGCTAGAACAATGTCCTTTGGTCCAATAAGTAAACAGAGGGAACTGTGGTACTATTTTACAAAATGTGAGTAGGCAAGAGATGCTCTGTACTTGGATTGATAGCCATTTGACCGCGGCCTAGAGGCCAGAAGCAGAAAACTGGAGTTGTTCTTAGGAAATGGTTCTGGGGCTGTTCAGGGACTTGAGGCAAATGACTAATGAAGTCCTGAAAATGTTCCTCTGTGGAACAGGAGAAGAGGCTCCGGGTGTGTCACTGTCAGAGCAGTTGTTACTTGTTCCCCTCCGTGACCATAGAAAGCCTGGAGGACATGCCCACAGATAACACAGCTTTGATCGAAGCAATGCTCTGATGCAACTGCCAGGATGCATTAATTGAAAGATGTACTTGTTTCAGTTTCTAAATAAATGACCTTGTTTTATGAGATAATTGGACAGGAACCAATTACATTTTAGGAGTCGTTTGCCAAAAATGGTTTTAGTTGGGTCCTATAGTTAATTAACTGGAGGGCCTCTGAATCAGGAAGGTTTGCTTCCTATCAGATGGAATTTGGAGGAATTTGGGCCATAAATTCTTGTCTGTGGGGATTGTTCAACTCGAGTCATGGTACTTTCGAGAAGGCTCGAAATGGAATCCTTGCCTCTAGCTTGAGTGACAAGCACTCATGGACAGGACCAGTGAAGACAGACAAAATGTAAGAGATGACCAAGACAAAAAAATATATATGTGAGGGAACATTTCTCAAACCCAACATTACCTGGAGGAAGTGGAATGCCACGTTGGTAAGTCTAGAAGCATCCCAGAGTCACAAATAAATACAAACTAGAGCAGAATCTAGTTTGGGGAATCAGATAGTAAGGGCTACATGTTATATTTGCATTCATCTTGTTTGTACATTTTTGCTCAGTCAAGATATCTATAATAGCTGAAACCGGTTTGGCTCAGTGGATAGAGCGTCAGCCTGCGGACTGAAAGGTCCCAGATTCAATTCCGGTCAAGGGCATGTACCTTGGTTGCAGGCACATCTCCATTCGGGGGTGTGCAGGAGGCAGCTGATCAATGTTCTCTCTCATCGATGTTTCTAGCTCTCTATCCCTTTCCCTTCCTCTCTGTAAAAAAAAAAAAAAAATCAATAAAATATATTAAGAAAAAAAAAAAAAAGGGAATGATTAAAAAAAAAAAAAAAAGATATCTATAAGATAGCCCAGGATGGGAGAGTGAGTCTTTTCAAGGAAAGGCCTCCGGTAGATGATGGCCTTCCAGAGTTCCAGCTTGTTGTCAACACACAAAAGGCCATCTTTGTGCTTTGGGATACTTTCGGGTTACCCTCTTCCTTGCCTTACATCTTCAGCTCTCCATAGTGTAGCTCTGACCCAGAAGGAAGTATTAAGCCTCATGTAAGTAACTGCCCCGTGTAAAGCCAGGTGTTTACTCTCTTAGGTCCAGGCTTCCTGTCTGAGTCTGGTTTCCAATGGGAAGCAGTGGGCTGAGACAGAAAGAGCAAGAGAATGACTCAGAGCCAGGGAAATAAGTGCAGAGTCATAAAAAAATTGTGGACATGAAACCATATTTTATATAGGAATTAAATATTGTATATTCATGGTAAATTCAAATCAAGAACTGGTAAAAAAAAAAATGGTGCCCTGACTGGGAATCAAACCATGACCTCCTGGTTTATAGGTTGATGCTCAACCACTGAGCTCTACCAGCTGGGCCCTCTTTCTTTAGCTTGAGAAGTTGTCACCCTCACCCCACAACATAAAAACTACACATGGTGTGTTAAATATTATAAGCCTAAAGCATATTTGCTTTCAAAAGCTTACCATAGCATTTTTTTTAAATAGATGATTGGTATCATGCTTTATTAAGTTCACTTTTGAAAACAAATTTTCTAGGGTACAGATATTTTTTTCCTGTTTAACGGGGGGACTGGAAACCTGTGCTATCATCTGATTGTTCAGAAATGCTTCTCAGTGCCAATTATTGATCTCTGTTGTTTGATGACCGAGACTTTACTGCCTATAAAGCATAAGTATTCAGAGGATCGATCCAAGAGTTGTCCATCAGAAGAGCATTTCTTATCTGTTGCAAAATGGTCGGTGTGACTATTTTATCACTAAGTTCCTCAATGCCTTTCTATTAGGATCCACATGACTCATCCACCTGATTTTTGTTTGGGGAATACTTTATTTCTTGTGTGAAATTTATAGTTTTAACTTACTAGAAAATCCAAACTTTAAAATATATAATGTATTTTCCTTCCCCCCTTATTACCAGAACATCACTCAAAACTTAATTATAATAATGGGGTAATCTCGGCCCTGGTAAGATGATTTCTAGAGAAGAACCAGGTTTGAATATGTACTTGCTGAATCCCTGAATGAATGGATTAGTTCCTTTGGACCAACTCAGTTCTATTTCTGATATAAATGTCATATTTTACATTGTGCTTCAACTTATAAATTACTTTGGGTTATCTCAGAAGTAGACTGAGAATTAATCTTGAATTCAATCTATAAAACAAAGAAGCACACCGTACTCACTGAAACATAAAAGAATAGGGACAATGAGTTTCTTTGATTTTTCATGGCCTAATGTAATAATGGAATCTACAAGAGCCCAATCAATGTGGGTTTCATCTCTACGGTAGAGCAAGAAGAAAAATCACCATTTCACCATTTTTAATTCAGGGAGATGAGGTCATTGGAGGAACATGGTCTTTGAAGTCAGATTATATAAAAGGTACTAATGTTGTGACCTTGGAAAGCTAAATAGTTTTGAATCTCAGTTCTGTTGTCTATAAAACTGAAGGAACAATGCCTGATACCTTGGAGGGTATGATATGAGTTAAATGAGAAAAAAGATGTGAAGTCCTGCACATACGATATGACAGAGCTAAGTGTTCAGGGGAATTCAGATCCCTCCCTTTCCTGTGAACAACATCACAACAGAAATTCAATTATGGAAGAAGAAAGGCATCAAGAAGCACTCAATTTTCCTTGCTTTTATAAATCAAGACCAGATTTATGAGCTCTATTTTGGTGTGCTTAATGGCGTAAACAAGAACAACAAGCACAAAAATCAGGGACAAAAACCTCATGGGTCTGCTGTACTATCATGCCTATAAGAGGTCCCTGGGCAGTTTACCTTTGGCATTTACGATCTGGGGTTCCTGAGTCCCGTGAGGAAGCCCACAAACCATTCACTCTGCTTCAGGTATTGACATTCCTCTGAGGAGCTGATATCGTCTCCAGGATTATTACTCATCATGACTGAAGTTCAATAGATAAATAAGAAACAGTCAGTCTTCAGCCCTGGAAGTGACTCACTTCTCAAGTGATGCTCTCCCTTCCCTCCAGATCGGCTCAGATACGCCCTGCATCAGAGATGCGCATTGTCAGAGGGCCTCTGGATCGGTCCCAGAAGCTCTTGTGGGTTGTCTAATAGTTCTGCACGGGCATTTGGCCCAGTGCTTTCTGGAGCTTGTCCTGCAAATTCCTGTAATTTGCACCAGGTCACTTGTTACCCATTTGTGCTGACTGAACGGTTTGAATCACGGATGTGAAAAGGCAACTGAAGTAATAGTTCGCAGAGACCTTCCAAGAATGTGCGATTGTGTCATCCTGACCATGTGTTAGCAGGGTCATGAACTACATCAGCTCTTCACTTTGCAGAACACACACACACACACACACACACACACAAAAAATATGTTTAAGAATAATTGGTCGCTGTGAAAACTGCCTTACAATGAGAATCTGCAAAAAAGCAGAGAGAAGAGAGAGAGAGAGGAGAAAGAAATCTCAGCCTGTGGGAAATACTCCACTTAACTAAAAGCAAACACTTTGTAAAGCTCGAATGGGTCTCCAGCCTTGTTTTTGGATATTTTTGGTGTTTTTTTTTTTTTTAAGACTGATTAGAGCTTTACAGTTCAGTGTTGTTCTCTATGTATGTTACATTGCAAGTGTGGTATTCAGGTGCTTATTTTCTAGTTTAGCATTCCACTAATAGTCTGTTATTTTCTGCCTAAGTTGCTTTGTGACAATCTCATGCAGAATTTCCTCCCATGTGGCCTTTTCTCTTTTAGATTCGTCCTATTATCCACTAAAGAGTGATGAGATAAATAGGTGCCATCAAGTGACTACAGGGGAGAAAGTGCCCAGCACAACCTTGCAAATACATAGTTGTTTTCCCACCTGGGGAGCTTTGAAATATTGTCCACACTGGAACCTTTTTAAAGGGCCAGTTAAAACAAACTACTTGGGGTTGCATCTGTACCGTTCCCACAGGAGTTTGGCTAAAACTCTACTTGCATGAATATACATGGGTGTTTATAGAAGCAAGAAGCAAGAACATGAAATGTTTTCCCCTTGGGCATGTCTCATGAGGGTATGAAGCACAGAAGTGACCAGAAAAAAATGCTAGGTTTCTGTAGGGAAGCCAGCCATGGCGCTCAGAGCTAGAACACCTGGTGCTTCTGCCACCAGAGGCCATAGCCACTTCCTGGGTGTTCATTGCAGGGAGAAGGAACTGGAAGCCTCACAGGGACCTGGCCCTCTAGAACCGGGGGCAATGACTCTATGGCTCCCTGGGCAGTATTTAGCATGAGGAACGAGGCAGGCTGATGGGAGACTTTTACATGGAGTAGCTCGGCAATGTCATGAAGAGCTTGGGGTGTTCATCTTTCTGTTTCGCTGTCCCCAGCACATGAGTAATGTCTTTTCCTACAGATGGCAGTGGGTATTACATGAATAAGACTGCTTTAAAAATTTTTAATTTTTACCATGTGTCATTTATTATCAGTGCAAGTACTTTTCAAATATGTGTCCCAGGGGATTTTCCCTGGGGTCACGTTGGAGCTCATAAATTGGGCCTCAAGGATGTGCCTATAAAATCACTAGAAATGGGGATGAGACATTGTGATCTGCTGAGACCAGGGGTTTCCAGCCTTGGCACTATTGGCTTTTGGACCAGATAATGCTTTGCTGGTGGGAGGACTGTCCGTGTATTGTAAAATGTATAGCAGCATCCCTGGCCTCCACCCACTAGATTCTAGTAGCACCGATGCCCTGTTGTGACAACCCAAAATGCTTCCAGACGTTGCCAAATGTCCCCGGGGTGTGAAATCACTCCCACGTGAGAACTGCTATCCTAGAGTAACTCTGAGACCCCTGGTTTTGCCCCAGTAGGAAAGGGACTAGAAAGTCATACATCAGTCTGGAGGGCATCCTCTCAACTAGTCTCAAGAGGAACGTGAAAGACAATGGTCAGCACTGTCTTCCAGAGAGCAGAGCGGGGGCAGAGGATTCTGGGAGCTGCATGCAGGGAGGCAGGCTTGGCTCCGGAGGGATTTGGTAGGTGCAGTGCAGCTCTGACCTCTGTACACTTCCCATCCTGCTATTCCCCGAATGGCCGGTATTGGTCCTGTTTTGGTTTGCTGGTTTTATTTTTGGTTTTTCAGTGATTCTGTTTCTTTTCCTTCACTGTACATCAGATAGAGTGTTTCTTATTGTTGCTCATCTGGCCCCAAGGAGAAGTAGCACACCAGTCAGGGGATAATCTTTTAGAGATGGTGGACCTCAATCTTGATGTAGCATTTGAATGAGACCGTGGGTGGCCTCCTTGGGGAAAGATGAGTGCATTCTATTAGTATTTATGGATATTGAGGGGCCAGAGGGAGGCCTTTGGCAGACACTATAAATTGAATGACTAAATATCTATTTCCAACTCCCTTCTCTGTTCCCTGTCTTCACTATAGAGGTTGCCAATGCACACATTCACCCACTCAGCCAGAGGTAGCTACACGACACAGTCTGGCCAGTAAGGCACGAACAGACGTTAAGGAGGACACTGCTCTAGGAAACCATTTGCTTTATTCCTAAAGGACACAGAGGTAGCTGGCCCCAGCCCTTTATTCCCTTTTCCACTTCCTCCTGCCTGGACCACACATGCAATTCTTGGAACTACAGTCATCCTGCAACAAGCTGACATGCTAAGCATGACATAGTGGGGAAATAGATGATGGTAGGTCTGCCATAACCTCATTATTCACTCGATCACTTCTGGATTGCCTGTCTCGGGACTTATCAATAACTGAGTAATTTATAAGTCATTATAAGACAGGTATTCTTTCATTCGAAACTGAGCACCAACTGATTTATAACATAATGAAGGTAGAATGAAGGAGAAAGAGTGAAGTGAAGGATAGGGATGCTATTAGCCTTACATTCAGTGGGATTGAGATCATGACTTCAGCCTTTGCCATATGGTCTTCAATAGTATCTGATAATTTCCCACCTACCCTCACTTTTTTTTTTTAATCCCCAAATCATTCCCTGACTAAGTATACTATATTAGGCTGATAAATTGTGGGTTTTTGCCTAGAGGAGGGCTGACAGAGCCACAAGCATCAATCAAGTGCACAGCTTTTGAGATTCTAAGTATGCTTTTGAAATTCATTGTCTTGAAATTCAAAGACTTAATTTGCAAGGACCAGCTTTTTGAGAAAGAATATGTCATTGAATTCCAAAAGCTTGGTTTTGAGTATTCAAAGAAAAATCTCTGAAGGAATCAAGGCATAAAAGTAGGTTCCCCTGAAGTGAGGAAAGAGAATTGGAGGTTTAGCCGGAAATCCAGTACTTGGCAATGTGCCTGTGTGGCAGGATAGTAAAAAGCCAGGAAAATTCCGTGGCAAGTAGAATGGGAAAACAGAGAGACAGCTGAACACCCTGCCAAGCAATTTACAGCCAGATACAGAAGGTCACCTCCCTAGGGATGGCATCTGGACCTCCATTATATTTCAGCTCCAGGCCCAGAAAAGCAGCAAAACCAGGTGGGTGATGCCAGTACCAGCTGCAAGGACTAATGATCTGCCCTGGTGATGACCAGTCAGTAGAGACCACAACCCTGAAAGGGCGCACCTGGAAAACTGATGAATATTTTGCTGAAATAATCTCCCGAGATATCCCCTTAATTCTGCCTGCAAGAGAGAGATACAGTAAAACCCTCAAGACAAAGACCCAGTGGCCATTCTCCCTCCCATGAGCACACCTGCACCTTTCCCTCTCCCCTTTTCTTCCCCCATAGGCAGGCATCTCCTAACCTCTAAGGGACTTGAACTAGGGGAGCAATGGGCAGCGGCAGCTCCTCCTGGGCTAACCTCCCCTCCCCTGAACCCATTCCCAAGGCCCTCTTTTCTCTGACTTCACAATGAGTTAAAACAGCCCCGCCTTGGCTCATTTCTTTCCTGTAACATTTTTAGAGAAACAAAGCAGCCCAGCCTAGGTCTCTCTCCTAGCTTCTATGCTAAGCCCTTCCTTGATTCACTGTCCCAGCTTTAATAAATCTATCCTCATAATCACTTAGACTTATATTGTGAAATCCTTCCTGCATCAAGTCAAGAACCCACACACTACCTGCTGGCCCTATGGTGACTCACTAAGGGCCAGGTCTCTTGTCTGGTAACACCTGTGCTCTGTCCACTGCTCTCCACAGCAGTCCTGGGTTGGGAGGGGGCAAATTGGAAAATGTAAGAGTAGAAAGGAGCATGCACTCCTCTCTTTAAACAGCAAGCCTCACAGAAGAGCCCTCAACGCCTAACAGATGGTGTCATAGTCATAAAGTGGGAATGGTAGTGGGACAGACCAAGGTAGAGAGGGCTCAAGACAGCTCTGCTGAGTTTCCTGTAACCCATAGTCATAGAAGAGAATCAGAAAACTGTTCACGTGCTTAGAGAGCCTTGGAATGGTTGAAATGGTTAGTGGATCTGAAGAGAGCTCTTACCAGAGCATGGATGATACAATCCAGGTGGAGCAGGAACCAGGAGATCATGGTGGTATCTCAATCAGCTTGTTGGGAGTCACCGGAGATGTTGATAACCAGAGATCTGGAGATGCAAGGGGGACAGAGGTTAACCATAGATAGATGCCTACCTATCCCCAGTTCTCCAGCACCACACAACTCCCCCAGAAATGACCTGCTCTCCCAGGAAAATGGGTGGGAATGGAGGGATTAAATCTGACTTTTTAGAGTTTAAATATGAAATGACTGAGTTTGCCTAATTGACAATGGTAAAGATTCTGCTGGCTTATAAATGGTGTCTTTTAGTTACAGAAAATAAAATTAATCATTTCTCTGCCCAACAAGGTGGCTTGAGAAAATGGAACCTGCTGCATAAGAAATTGAAGCATACATATATTATTTAAAGTAATTAAAAATAAAGCAAAGAAAAAAATGGCAATACATCAAATAGTATAAAGAAGAAGAGATGGGAGAGGAGAAGATAGTTCCAAAAAAAAAGCTAATTAAATCCTCATTTTCCATTTCTGGAAGACAATAGGCTAAATATAAAATTTGATACATTCAGAAATCTCATATTCATGCTACTTAGTATTTTGAAGGTAACAAGTATAAGACTTAAAAAACATTTAAGAGGTTGTTGCTTGGGAGAGGGGTTGGGTATAGGTAGGAGATTTTCTTTTTACCATGAATTGTTCTTTACTATTTATTTTTTTCTTACAACATAGTGGTGTTACTTTGATATAAATTAAGCTCGAAAGAGGGTCACCATGAACCTGTGTGTGTTTGTGCTACGTGCTGTAGCCGTGTACGCTAATAGAATATGTATACTAAGATAAAAGTACCCAGGAGTGTTCTAAGAATATGGAATACTTTGCACCAGAGAGTAATTTTGCAGAGCTCTGCAAGAATTCCTGGGCTTTATGGGAACCACCAGACCAGTAGGAAGTGGAAACAATGGAACAAGAAACAGAGGACAAATAACCCATAAAGCTTAGATAGAGAGACTTGTCAATATAGTTATTGTGGGAGAGATCGAATGGAAGGCTGTGTTCATAGTAGTTGGAGCTATGGGATGATAACTGTAGCATTTGGATTTTCTTTTGTGAAATGTACCTGGAGTTTACAGTTTTTACACACACACACACACACATACACACACACATACACACACACACACACACACACACACACACACACACACACACACACTGGGTTTAGCTTGCACTCTAGCCCATTAATCATCATCCCCCCCCCCCCCCCCCCCCCCCCCTTAGCCCTTGAGTCTCCAGAGCCCAGTGAGATCTCACTGCCTTGCCCATGTTCTCTCATAGGCAGAGGCTGACGGCAGCAGGTAGAGGGCTTATGACTGAAATAGTTGGTCATTTGACTGTGACTTCCAGTGGGTGTAGGAAACAGCCCAGCAAATCTTTGTAATGTTGTCAAGCACACCCCTGTACAACAACACTGAACCTAGTTGTTTTGTTTTGTTTGTTTTTAGTCTAAATGACTTTTGTACTGACTCTGGCCAACAGGGCCGATGGAGCTGTAAGAGGAGATACATTCGGGGGCAGGTGAATTAGTGATATGGATCTGAATCCCTTAATTGCTTCCACATGCAAAATTGCATTTTCAGGATGCTACCAAGTTCATTCTCATAGAGTCTGAAGAGGCAATTAGGGTTTTATATATTCCATTTAAAAATATTTATTGATTTGAGAGAGAGAGAGAGAGAGAGAGAGAGAGAGAGAGAGAGAGAGAGAGAGATCAATGATAAGAGAGAATCATTGATTGGCTGCCTCCTGCAGGATTGGGGATAGACCCAGCAACCTGGCCATATGCCCCGACCTGAAATTGAACTGTGACCTTCTGGTTCATAGGTTGACGCTCAAGCACTGAGCCACTGACTGGGCGGGTTTTATATATTTGTGATCCAAAAATAAATTCAAGTTGCTTTATGACTGGTAACAACAATCAGTGGGATTAGCTAAAACTTCCAAACTGACAAATTTCCTGAAGTTATTTCATAAACTCTTGAAAGGCAGAGAATGAGCTGAGATTTATTTTTTAAAAGTGATTCCAACCCATGACACCAAGGGTATAATCACACTCTTCCACAACTACATCATGGTTCCACCAAAGAAAAGTCTATTCATGTGGCCACAGGTAGGTGAGGGGGAGTTCCCGACCTCCGACAGGGCTATTTCACTTTCCCAGCAGCAGCATTTGGGAAGCACTGGAGGTAGGTAGGTTGCTTTTGTGAGATTGCAACACCTGAAAACTGGCATTTGCTTTCTGGCCACTCATCTGGCCATCCTGGAGAGGGCTTACAGCTGAGGACAATACAGATAGAGGTCTAATCAAAATCAAGCTCCATTCAGCTCTAGTCTGTTTGGCTCAGTGGATAGAATGTCGGTTTGTGGACAGAAGGGTCCCAGGTTTGATTCAGGTCAAGGTCAAGGGCATGTGGGAGGCAACCAATCGATGTGTCTCTCTCACATCTGTGTTTCTTTCTGTCCCTCCTTCTCCCTTCTGTTCTCTCTAACTATCAATGGGAAAAATATCCTAGGTGAGGATAAAAAAAATTAAGCTCCATAAACATTTTATACCACAATAGGGTCATTTCGTTGTAATTCAACATTAGGATGTGTTGATAGTTAGGAGTTGGAAAACCTGTCATTTAAAAACCGCCAGCAGCTGTCTAGTTTAGTGGAAACCTCCTTTCTGAATAAGAAGGCGCTTTTGTTCTGGGTGAACTGCCCAAATGGGCTGCTTAGTCGACTGAACACCTAGCCCTCTTTTATCAATTTGATTTTTTCCCCCTGAAACTCCTGCCATTTAGTGAAAAGCTGTTTCATGAAAAATATTTCCATTAGTGGTAATGAATTTTGTCCTCATCCAAGACTCTCAATTATCTCAGAGAAATATATCAATTGGATAATGAAAATCTGGTTAAATAGTTAGTAAACAATAATTGTAAAATACATAGAGCTTGCACATAAAATGTAATGTAATGAAGGTTTATTACCCCTTTTTTTCCTCTACGCCATTTTCTTTACCAGTTTTTCAATGATTTTAGGCCTCGTGGTTATCTTGCACGCAAACTGTATTTAAAAATAAACTGAAGCACAGGAAAATAATCTTTCAGGAAAAATGAAGGAGAGTGCTTTGTGAGACATGGAAATGGGGCAAGGAACATCAGCACTAGAATTAGTGGAAGAGGCCACTGGTGCATTTCTCTTGGTATAGGTACACCAAGCAAAACACCCATACTTGTGCACGTTTCACTTTGTTCCAGATGATATTCTCTATCAGGCGTCTTCAAACTACGGCCCGCGGGCCACATGCGGCCCACAGAGGAGTCTGATCCGGCCCGCCAGGTTTTTTGGGCAGTGAGCGCAGCCGAGGTGTTACAGTAGGAATTAGTAGTTCATATAGTCTGGCCCTCCAGCTCTCTGAGGGACCGTGATCTGGCCCCCACTTTAAAAAGTTTGAGGACCCCTGCAGAAGTTATTGGCCTGAAAATTGGTGTGTCTTTGCCTGAAAGTATAATTTCAGAATATCACTCCTGTAGCTCATTTTTTTTTTTAGTATGTTTTGTGACACAAAAGTCATCATACTGACAAAAAAAGGAGTGGTAGGCATCCCAAAGATGCTCATGTCCTAATCCCCCACACCTGTGACTATGTCACTTTACATGGCAAAATAAACTTTGCAGGTGTGATTGAGTTAAGGATCTTCAGATAAGAGGATTCTTTGGGATAATGGTCAGGGTGAGGAGGTGGGGGTGGAGGAGCAAGGTAATCAATCACAATGGTCCACATGAGAGAGAGGCAGGAGGGTTGGATAGAGTCAGTGATAATGGAAGCAGAGGTCAGGCTGATGCAAGGGAGAACTCACTGGTCAAGGAAGCAGACAGATGGTTTCCAGAAGCTGGGACAGGCAGGAAAATGGATTCTCTCCAGAGGCCCCGAAGGAACATGGTCCTGCTGTTCCATTTTAGATTTCTCACCTCGAAAATTGTTACATAGACTGGCCGGTGTGGCTCAGTGGTTAAACGTTGACCCATGCACAAAGAAGTCACTGGTTCGATTCCTGGTCAGGGCATATGCCTGGGTTTCTGGCTCAATTTCCATTAGGGGGTGTACAGGAGGCAACTGATCAAAGATTATCATCACTGATGTTTCTATTTCTCTCTTCCTCTCTCTTTCTCTGAAATCAATATAAGCATTAAAAATTTTGTTAGATAAATTTGTGTTGTGTTAAGCCACTGAGTTTGTGGTAATTCATTTCAAGAGCAACAGGAAACTAATACAAGTCATTAGTTTTGAAGAGTCATTGCAAAGAAGTGCAATTTTCAAGAGCCAGTAGGACAAACCTGTTGATTTGACAGTCTCTTTAAGTGTAAGTCTGTGCCTACCCTTTGTTCTATATACTCTCTTCATCATTGGCTGATATCACTATCCACCACTTGGTTTTGTGATTCACTGAATTTAGTATTTTATTTTCAATTGTGATATAATTGATATATAATGTATTAGTTTTAGGTGCACAACAATGATTTAATCTATGCATATACTGGTATTGCAAAATGATTGTCACAAGTTTAGTTAACATCTAAAAATTTTTTTTTCTTGTGATGAGAACTTTTAAGATAGACTCTTACAACAGCTTTCAAATGCATAATACAGTATTGTTAACTATAGAAATTTGTTGACTTCACTGAAAAGTTTAAAATTAGTCTTGGCTCCAAGTACCGTCTTACCCAGAAGTTTGAAATGCTACATTCCCACATGATTGTTTTAGTTGTCCCTCCTCTTTATGCTAGATTTATCTTCAGGGTGGCTTCCCTCATGTGAACAAAATAACCCCTGCAATTCCAGACCTGACAGCATCACTCTCACCTGAGAAGAAGAGAATTTGACTTCTTGGAGTTCCTATGGAAGATAAGGAAGATTTCTTTCCTCAAAGCCTCAGCAAATATCTCTATGCCTCATGAGCCTTAATTAGATCATGTCTTCTTCTCTGAACAAAATATCAAAGCTCAGGGATGGGGAGAAGGGGAGAAGGTGAGGTAGTGGATTGGTTTATGTTCCACATGAAAACAGACAATAAATAAATTCCACAGAAATCACTGGCTGAGAATAGGAAAGGGGAAATTGTCTAGTGAATGATTTGGGTGCTGTTGGAGAGTTGAGGTGAATCAATACATGTCCTCAATAATAGAGTACAATAAATACATCAAGATAAGAACCAAATACTATGGTGCTATAGTATCAAAAAGGAGAAAAGTTCAACCTTTTGTCAGGAGATAAGAAAAGGTTGCGTTAACTAGTTGTGGCTTACCTGTTTTCTATTTATCCTTAAAAGACCCACCTTAGAGAGGGGAAAAGACGTCCTTCAAAGTAGGAACAGAATAGCAAGAGCAAGGAGGCAGAAGACCGTGGAGTGGTATTATGGTGACACTAATTAATGTAGCATGACTACAATACAACATGTTGGAGGACACAGCTGAAAAGGGAAGTTAGAACCTTATGGTGAAAGACTTTCCTTGAATTCCAGCAGGAGTCATATTTAATTTAGGAGCCAGTGGGGAGCCATTGACAAGTTTTGAATAGGGGAAAGATATAATAAAATATGCCCATTGGAAATGTTAATCTGTCAGAAGTGCATTGGATGAGCTGCAGCAGAACAAGACAGGGAGACCAGTTCAGGAACTGTTGTAGAATTCCAATGAAAAACTATGAAGTACTAGCAGGTGGCAGTTCACAAGTGAAAGAAGATGATGGGCGTGAGAAACTCAAGATGGTAGAATCTTCCTGGCTTGCTAACAAATTAGTTGTAAAGGGTTAAAGGAGGAGGATCAGTGGTGATATAGAGTTCTGATATCATCACCATGAGTAGGAAAATGGTATTATTCAGGAAAATGGAGAACTCAGGAATGAGATGTTTTATAGAGGGGCAAGCTCCACGGGTAGGGGGTAGTAAAGACTGCCTGTCTCCATAGCAGCTGATCTCTAGTTGCATGAGAAGCAAAGGGGCCCCTCATCTATAATTCACCTCTTTTATGAGCAAAAGTAGTTAGCTATGACCTTTTTTCTACAGTGTCAGTTATTAGTTCTTAACATCTCAGAGTCATAACCCAGGGGCAGAAGCATGAGCCTTCCAAAGTGTTGGGGTCTGAGTGGGTTAGAATTTTCCCCTAAGTAAGTTCATAATTGAAACTCTAAAGACAAGTAGATGGAGATCCAAATATTATCTTTAGTGCTGACACAACCATAGGAGAGTGAGGCTTGCTGTGAGGGTCAGATGGACTTACTTAGATTGCCCCTGAGAATTAAAACAACTCACGATTTACAGTCTGTGCTCGGGATACAGATTTTCTCCTGCAGGGATAGAGCCTTTACATGAAAAAACTGACACTGTGCCCTAAAAGAATGGTACTTTCTCTATGGGCAGCCAAGTCCCAGATAGAAGAGGGCCATAGTGGCCCATTTCTTTCATTTACCAGTAGGTCTTCCTCTTTCCCCAGGGAGGGCAGAGATGGGCTTGAGGTTTTGTTCCTCATGCAGAACTTGTCTCCCCTTTCTTCAAAGCCTGGTGTCCCTGATCCGTGATGACCCTGAACTCTGGCACTAACTCTCACACTGGCAAGACAGAGCAGTAGAGGGAGCCAGACCAGGAGATTCCCTGGGTGCTCACATAAGGAGCTTGAACTATTTTAATTTATGACATGCTGTGGTCAGATTGGGGTTTTAGAAAGTTCACTTACATGACATTGTGGAGAGTGGCATGTGGCAAAGTGTCAGACCTATTTTTGATAAAACAGATTTGAGACTGTGGCTTTAGGTCAACAATCATTAGAGCTTTCATGAAAAACCAAACCAGCAGGCCTTCCCTGGAAACATATCAGATGGGGGAGCTGAGGAAGTGCTCTCTGGGTGAGCAGACATCTGGAAGAAAGTGTCCAGAGCCAGTTGGAAATACAGCTGACATGTGTGTGTCTTATTTATCCGTTGGTTCAGAACTCTGGAGGAGAGTGTATTAGTTTGCTAGGGCTGTTGTAACAAAGCATCATAGCCTGGGTGGCTCACACAACACAACTTATTTTCTTAAGGTCTGGAGGCTAGAAATCCAGATCAAGGCGTCATCAGGACTGGTTTCTTTAGAGGCCTCTCTCCTTGGCTTGTAGAGGACCATCTTCTCCCTCTGCCTTTACATGGTCTTCCCTGTGTAGCGGCCTGTGTCTAAATTTCCTCTTCTTATAAGCATACCAGTGACATTGGATTAGGTACCAATGCTTAATTTTAATTTATCAACTCATCAATAGTTCTATCTTTAAATACATTATGAGGTATTGTGGGTTAGGGCTTCAACATATGATTTTTTTGGGTGGTGGTGGTGGGGGAGGCACCGCAATTCAGCCTGTAGCAGAGAGAATGGTACTTATTGATCTTCTAAAACTCCATCAACACTTCCTGTCCTGTCTTCCTTCTTAAATCCATTCTTATACACAATTTTGAGATAGATTTCCCCCCCTCACTCTATTTATTTCAATGCCCAGAACCAAGAAAATTTTAATTAGGGCACTGTTTAGTTTCGTAGAAGAAAAAGCAGGCTAGTGATGCTCAAAGGCTGGATCTCAGTAGGGGCAGGGCTGCTAGGTTATGCATCACCCGGATCTGGAGAGGTTTTAGACAGGCCTGGTGAGAACCTGACCCCCTGACAGTCAAGATGTCTGTAAGTCTTCCCTCAGAAACAGCGGGGAGCAATGAGGTCATGGTTTCTCCAACCCTATGGAATGTACAACTTGCCAAAATAGCCAAGGTCAACACTGCATGTATATTTAGGTTCACAACTAATTATAAGGCCATAATCCAGGCTTATGTTTTTTTCTTCACTAATTTTGTTATCTGATATTTCTCCTACCAACTTTGAGCTTGAATAGTTTTCCCAAAGGGAAATGATGCATCTGGAATGATGGCTGGTTTTATGGAATTCTGTTAATATCCAACCCAACTGAAGACTGTCATTCAAAGCTTTATTTCTGGGACATAAAACCTTTAGTGTCTCCAACAGTGAAAGGAAGAACTGACAGATCTGAGGCAATGAACTACTTTTCTTGATCAGTGTGATGATATTAGGATGCTTAAGTTGGATATATTGATTTGTCTTTGAGAGTGCTTTGTGCCACATAAATCTCAGAGAAATATCTGTAAGGAGCTGCCCCAGAAGGCCACTGCTTCCCTCTTCAGCAAAGAGAAGCAAAGCCAGGGAGTCATTTGTCAAAGTTTCCAACAGAATGGTCCATTTATGAACTGACACTGCATGGTTTTCTTTTCTGACATTCATGGGATTTTTAAACAAAGATGCATTTTATGATTAACCTCGGCAGATAGAAGCAAAGATATTTTGTCTCTTTTGACATAGTTCAGCTACCTGAATTTTTAAAAAATCACCTTCAAGGAGGATCATATTTATTCTACCTCAAAAATTCAGTTTACATGCACCATTGTTCCAAGCAATTTCTCCCCCCCTATGTCTAATAGCCAAATGACCACATTTGTTTTGGAGATGCTGTCATGCTTTGGGAGAGTTGGCCATCAAAGGAAAGAACATTCTGGAGAGTATTTCCTCCCCCCCCCCCCACTCCCAACCCCCACCCGCGCACTGCCTCAGTTCATGGAAATCAGGTCTTAAAATTATAGATGAATTTTACAATGTTGGTGAAAAGTTTCATCCTTGCTCCGTATTTTGGAACACATAAGCTCGGTTTTCTAATTTTTAAGAGCTGAAATGAAAAGAGAATCTTTTCTCTCTTTTGAATTTTGACCTTGAGCAAATTGCTGAATTGAAGCTTAAATGTTTTCTTCTGTGAAAGGAATATGTGATGTTCATGTTACTATCGATAAGTAGGCAGTGTTGGAGGGAGAGGGGAAGTGGTTTAGCACATTGTTTATTTGGGAGCGTGGGTTTGGAGCCAGTTGCTTGGTAAATCTGTTACTTGCTGGTTGGGTGATGCTGGATGTAAGTCTTAATCTCCTAATCCTCAGTTTCCTTTTCTGTGATGGGGACATAAGACATAATACTCCTTTCTCAAGAAATTGTTTGAAAAGGAAATGAAATAATTTACAACATAATGCCTACTATACCATAAATGTGAGATCACGATGACAGTTTCATCATGATGAAAATAACAAATAACCATGAACTATTTAATTATTTTACTTCCTTTAATATACTAACTAAGACTCAGACAAAAGACAGGAAAGTGAAATCCAGAAAATTCAAACTCTGTCCTGGGCAAATGGGTTGAAACCAGACTCATGTAATTTGAAATATATCTTTTGAATATTTATATTCATATCTACACATACATATATACACACAGATACATATATAGATACTTATATAGAAATATAAAATATATCTATTTATACTCGGTTGAAATTTCATGGAAGTTTTAAGTAACATCTTGAAATGTATTTACCAAGATTTTATAACTATGCTTCCATTTCTAATGCAAAACTATTTTCTAAATAAAAATTTTATTTAGTCACAAGTACAAAATTGGAATAAGATTTAATAACCTCCCTTGGAAACTTATTTTAAACTGCCCTTTCATGACTGCATTAACTCTTAAATCCTTCCTATAATGTCTTCATGTTTAGGCTTCAGAGAGGCTCACCATCCTGGCATTTATTTAAAAGTATTTCTGGATTTAAAAATATTAAGAGCCTCTGCTTGCAGATAAAGATAATTGTATTAAGCTCCACTTTCTAATATTGACCGAAAGCAACACAGATTCTAACAAAAGAGACCATTTTTAATGAAGCCCAGAGGCAGACACAGCCCCAAACTATGAAGAATTGCTTCTAAATATAGAGACATTTGGCCCCAATTCCAGGAGGATGCCTGAAGGAGATTCAGACTCCACAATCTACACACACACTGCAGCGTCTTCCAGTAGTGGGTGAGCAGCTCGGAAGGGCATTACCAGCCATTCGTTGCTGGAAACCATTCATTCCACATCCCACACTGAGGAACTGCAGACCAGATGGTATTGGAAGGAGAAAAACCCAGTGACTTTGCAGGAAACATCCTGGAGGCATGTAATGGGAATAATAATAATACCACTAACAACAATATCGGCAATAACACTGGCCAATATTTATTGAGTGCTTACTCTGTGCTCAACACTGCTTTCAATGGTCTACATGAACCCACCCAGCTAATCCTCCAAGTAATCTTATTATTGTCCCAATTAAAAAAAAATTCTCTATTGATTTCAGAGAGGAAGGGAGAAGGAGAGAGATATAGAAACATCAATGATGAGAGAGAATCATTGATTGGCTGCTTCCTGCTTGCCCCCTACTGGGGATTGAGTCTAAAACCCAGGCATGTGCCCTTGGCCGGAATCAAACCTGGGACTCTTCAGTCTGCAGGCTAATGCTCCACCCACTGAGCCAAGCCAGCTAGGACTATTATCCCAATCTTACTGCTCAGTTGTAAACCCAGTAACCCAGTACTCTTAACCTCCATGCCCTCCTGTGCCTCTGTGGTGTGCCTGGAGTCAGCTTTGATGAGGAGCTCAATGTCAGTGGAGGAGAGTGAAGATACATGGCCAGTCACCCCACTGAGCCTGTGGGGCTTCACCACGAGCCACAGAAACTTCTGCTCAGGTCCAGGAGGAATGTGGGTCACTGTGAAGGCCCAGCCGAGCTGGTGAGGGAGTTGTCTGGAACAACCTGCTGGAATTATGGCTCCTGCAACCTTGGCTCTCTCCCCTTCCCTTCCTCCTGTGACTCTTGAGCAGAAAGCTGAACAAGATGGAGCTGCCCTCATTGAAAAATGAGCCACAATTAGAAAGAAACTAGCAGAGATTAATGTCTAAATATTTAAAAGATAGAAAAAAAAATAGGTGGTGTGAGTGGAGAAAAAAAAAAGCAGTAAAAAAGGCAAATGGATAATATATGTCAGAAGATGAATTAAATTGCAAAGTGAATAAATTTCAAACACTTTTCCACACAGATAAGAACAGAATTTATGGGAGCTCCATAATATTTTAAAGGTTAAGAAGAAAAACTCACAGCCATCAAAGAAGACTTGATTCTGTGGGTTGAAAGCACATACCATGAACTTATGTCATAGGATAGTTACAGTGGTAAAGCTGCTGGACATAAAGAATCCAGAACCTGATATGGACCCAGCAGTTACAATGGTACCTCTTACACAGTAGACTTTCAACTAGTAATATGAATAAGCCAAGCCAGAAAATAAAGCAATTCAGCTATATCAAGGGAAAACCAAGTTGGCATTAAATTTCACAGTAACTGTACTAAAAAATGTTGAGGCAATTACTCCAAAATCTTCAGGGAAAGAAAATGTGTTCTGAGATTTTTATATTCAGTTATGTCATTCAAGTATATAGAAAACAAACATTATTTTGACACACGAAAGAACTCAGGAAATATAGTATTCTCCAGCTTTTGCTGGCAAAAAATATATACTTGATTATGAAATCTAGCCAAGAGGTAGGAGATAAATAAAAATAAAGAGTTCAGGTGTAAAAAACTGAGATTACTGATGTGAGGACTGAGACCATTTAAATATAGCAGCGAGACTAAACTCCAGGGAAGGCAGGCATTAGAAAAGAATGCAAAGGTTATAAATTGTAACAACATAGAAACATGAACTTAGTACAATAATCAGGAGATCAGAAGGAAGTAGAAATGGGAGGGTGTATTCATCTCATTTCCTCTTATTTCATTACAGAGCTTAAGAGATTCTAATACATGCTGATAATTCAAATTATGAAGGTTTAAGTATATTATTTTAAAGCCTAAAGATAATAGCAGAGTAATTTGAAATAGCAATTTAACCAACCAAATCCGCATGTGAAGGGGTATGTTAATTTGGGAGGAGAGATTTACATGATAATTTCCTCATCTTCCTCAGCGGAAGTTTGTACTAGTATATATATTGTAGTTTTTTGTGAAGTCAGAACTCTACTGTAGGCCCAAACCTTGGAGTCTTTTTTTGGATTCTCTTTGGAGACTTCTCCATTTGACTCTCTGATTCTGGGTTTTTATTCAACTCACTGATCTTAAAATTCTTGACATGATCTTACAGGAGAATCACTTTTTTAGTTCTATTCTTGCAAGATGTATAGGTAGGTTTTTAAAATAGCTCCCATGACCTTTGTCCTCTTATACTGCTCTCACAATTATGCTACTTCAGATGGCACATGGGAGAATATCTGAATGTGCCTAATCACATGAGCCCTGTAAAAACAGAGATTTTCTCTGGCTGGTGGCAGAAGAGAGATTCATGGTATGAGGATTCACTGGCTAGCTTTGAAGATGGTAGGGGCCACTTGCCAAGGAATGCAGGTGGCCTCTGAAGCTGACAGTAGCCTTTGGCTGACAGCCAGCAAGTAATTGGGACGTCAGTCCTACAGCTGCAAGGAACTGGATTCTGCCAACAACCCGAGTGAATGTGGAAGCAGAGCCTCCACATAAGAGCTCAACCCAGCTACACCTGATTTCAGTCTGGAGAGACCCTGAGCAGAGAGAATATAGACATGCCATGCCAGACTCTGACCTACAAAACTCTGAGCTAACGAGTGATGTTGTTTTAATTCACTCAGGCTGTAGTAATTTTTACATCACAACGGGAAACTGATACATAAACATTACTCAATAGCTTAATGTTCCAGAGAAATATCTGATATAAATTCTGGCTGGGAAGAGACCAAGGAATGCTACAGGACTTTTGTAAAAAGCGGCTAAACCAAAATATAACATTAACTCTTTACTCCACACCTGCTAGTATCCACTGTAGCCTCCACTTTCCCCTTCTCCTTCTCCTCACATTCTGTTACCTGGCCATCCAAACTCTCTCTCTTATTTTTTACTAGAGGCCTGGTGCATGAAAATTCATGCACTGGAAGGGGGTTCCTCAGCCCAGCCTGCCCCCTCTCATAGTTGGGGAGCCTTTAGGGGCAGGAGGCAACCCAGTGATCAGGAGAAGGTGACGCCCCATCCCACTTCTGCTGCTGCTACTGCTGGCAGCACAAGCCTCACCTGGCCCTGGTTACTTGAGCCTCAGGTAACCCTAAGCAGCTGGGCAGACTCCATCTGAGACTGGCCTGAGCCTTGGATGGCCCTGGGTGTCTGGGAAGCCACCATCCGAGACTTGTCTGTGCCCCAGGCCAGCCCTGGGCAGCTGTGCAGATGCCATTCGAGGCTTGTCTGTGCCTTGGGATTTGCCCTGGGCAACTGGGGACCTAAGGGGACTGGGGGACTCCAGAGGTAGGCACACGGAGCATTCCGGCCTGCCTGGGGGCAGGCTCGACCTGTCATCCCTGTGGGGTTAAGAGGACTGGGTGCCATCATCTTCTGGCTGTGGGTGCCACCACCTTTGAGGATGGGGCAGTCAATTAGCATATTCCCTCCTAATTGAACGTGGGCTCTGCAATCTTTGATGGTGGGTAAGTAATTTAGCATATACCCTTCTTATTGGCTGTGGGTGCCACCATCTTTGCCATGGTGTGAGGGTCAATTATCATATTCCCTCTTTATTAGATAGGATTCTCCTTGAAATGTCTGATTTACAAAACTCTGTTACTTCTTGATTAAATTAGTGTATTATAATAGGCTCCTAACTCAGGGCTTTACTCAATTCTCTATATTGCTCTTGTTTTGAAGTTTCTGACTCTCTAATTTGATTATGCCACTCTTTTATTTCAACTCTTTCAAGTACATCCTCTAGACCTCAGCAGAAAATTAGAACTCCTTGGCATGGTATTTCCAGCTTGAAGTTCTCCCACACTTATCATTGGCTTGTCATACTAAATTACTTGTCTTTGCTACAATGAAGCATATTTTTTCATCACTCTGTGCTTGGAAGACTACTGCCAATTCTGTCTGGAAAATTGCTAATCATCCTTAAAACTCAATTCAAACATCTTGCCTTCTAGAAAGGGTTTTAGGAGTTAGATACAGACACTCCTCCCACAAGGTCCTCTTCATGCTGAGGTAGTTGGGTGCCTTAATAGGGGCTTTCTCCCCTTCATCACTGATAGACCACTTTCCCAACAACACAGATTTAGATTTAGTGTTGTTGATGCAGATGTTCAACTTGATGCAGATGTTCAGGTTCAAATGCATAACTCAGTATTTATCACTGTATTAGTTGTTTGACCAGCGATGGAGTAGAGATGGGGCAATTTGCATAGGAAATTCAGAGTTGTCTGGGAAAGATGGTTAACCACTCTTCTATCTCTTCTCACTGAAATTTGAGTCTTTGGAGGACTTAGGATTTACAAGCTTGACCCAATGAATGTCTAATGGGAGGGAAGAACAACACTTTGGTATAACGCTGGTTTGAATCAGAGAGAGATATGAAAGTCTATTCGGTGCTGCTGGAATGGCCATGAACTGGTTAATCCAGGCTCTGCTCTTGCCCTGAGATGTGGCAGTTTGGCAATGGAAAGAGCTGGTAACTCAGGCCTAGAGCAGCATGGCCTGCCCTGATGTAGGACTTGATTGTTTCTCCAAACAGCTAGTAAGCAATTTACAGTCATTCATTTTTTTTTCTATTTCTAGTGAGTATCTGACTCAAAATAGATAATTCAGTAACATTAAACCAATTTTTAAAAAATCAGAGTTTTATGGATGAACCTTGAGAACATGATGCCAAGTGCAATAAGTCAGACAGGAAAAGCCAAGAACCATACGATTTCACTGATATGTGGGATTTAAAATGGAACCTTATGAACACAAACAGCAGTGTGTTGGTTGCCGGGAGGTGGGCGAAGAAGGGGGTCCTAATATGAGGTGACAGGAGAAGCCTTGACTTTGGGTGGTAGACACATGGTTCTATATACAAACTTTGTAACTTAGAAATCCACATATGTAACTTACATGTTCATGTTGACCAATGTCACCACAATAACATTTAATTAAAGAAAATTCAGGTCTTATATACTGTATTTCTGTTTCTATGTTTTATCATACTTAGTTTTACAGATATAATGTTCATCAAAGGATGATGAACTCTGATAATTAAATATGCTCCTTAATTAAAAGTTATTTTGATACTTGAGAAAAATATTTGATGCAGATCTGTTGTTAACATAATTTTGTCTAATCAAATGAATATTCTGAAAGTTATAATAAAACACTGCTTTATCAACACATTTAAGGTATATTGTTTCCCTCCAAATTTGAAAATCATCTTTAAAAAAAAGTCTTTCTCTATAGGAATAGGAAGTAATATTTTTTTTTAAATTTAAACTAGTGATTTAAAAGTTTTGTCTTGGCCTGAAGTTTCTGATGCTATGCCTCAACTATCTCTCCTTGTCATACTGCCTCCCCCCAACAATGGACCAACAGATATAAGTAGCCAAATCGAGAAAACAATGTTTCTTTTTTCTTTTCCTTTTCTTTTTTTTTTTTTTTCAAAGAGCCACAAATTCAGAAAGCAATCTTAATCCAAATTTTTTTTTTTAAATAACCTAACTTTTGAAATTAAAATACATATTTTCAAAGCTGCTGGATGAAACTTTTCCTCATCGGTTTTGATGGTGCAGCATTTCCCATGGTCCACACTATTATCCTGGACGTTGTGCTTGTTCAGCACCATTCTCCTCTCCATTATCATGTATGCAGGAGAGATGAGCATTGCCTTTCAGTGTGTGTATAACACTTGTCCCCCAGGTATTCCAGCTCTTTTCTCCTGATTAAGAAGCTCAGCTGCAATATTCAACACTTAAAAAAATATTAATGTCTTTTCCTGAGTCACCATCTAATATTGTACCTGGGGATTTCAAGGTCAGCGTGTGTGTGATAGCTCAACACTGAGCGTCTTAACTATGTGGGATCATTGCAAATATGAAAAGGATGCTTTTATGTACTTGCTATTGGAAAGTGAATGTGAAAGCATGTAAAATTTAAGATACAAAAAGCTTAGGAAAATATTAAAATTGATTACTCTTAGACACAGCTTGACATTTTTGAAGAATAAATATTAAAGAGTAACTCTTCTTCAAAGATATGAAAATTCACTCATTCAAGTATTCAATAAATATTCATTGGGAACCTACGGGGTCCATAATGCAGCTGGTACACTGATGGATAGCAAAGATGTACATCATATCATGTTGTCCATGCGTGTATCATTTCCTAGAGGGCTTGACCAACAAAGTAGAAAAAAAGAGGACTTATTGTAAATGGTGTTGAAAGTTAATCTTTACGTACAGTAACATGACCAGGAAAACCTTTAACAACCTTATCTCCCAAAGATACATTATATATTACTCAACAATAGCCACTTTCTGTGGAGGAAGTGGGCTTAGACTGTATTTGATTAAGGACCGATAATCTGAACACCAATGGTTTAAAAAATTTTCAAGTGAAATGAGATCAGCCTGACTTGATTATAAAGGGCATATTTTCTCAGATAATCACACAGATTTAAAGGAAAAGGTGTCAGTACAATGCAACATTAGGATCCCATGATTAGAGGGAGGATTTTGTATATATGGAGCTACTCATTCTCTAAGGACATAATGAATAGTCCTTAAGGCTAAGAGAGCTAGAATAATCCAATTGGTTACAAAAGAGAACCATTTAGAAGCTTTTTTCTATGAAGACATGATCTTTCAAGTTGTGAGCTAGATTGTCAAGAGACTGACATTTTAACACTGCTGAATTATGTCACGGAATTGTTCTGTAAAGTACAGTATTACAATTTTCTCTAAATTTTCTATGTAGCTTACAAGTTTGATGGAAAGGTGCATGGCTATATATCACATTATATCTTTTAGTATTTGAATAAAAAGTTGAGTCAAACTGTAATCACAGGCTAAAGACTGGAGCTACTACCAGTCATGGTCTTGAACATTAGCCTGGACCTTAATGTTACCTGGAGGATGCCTGGCTGGTGTGGCTCAATGGTTGACCATTGATCCAGGAACCAAGAAGTCACTGGTCAGGGCACATGCCTGGGTTTTGGGCTTGAACCCCAGTAGGTGACATGCAAGAGGCAGCCGATGGATGGATGATGTGTCTCTATCTCTCTATCCCTCTCCTTCTCTCTCTCTCTCTCTCTCTCTCTCTCTCTCTCTCTCTCTCTCTCTCTCTCAATAAAAATATATTTAAAAAAAATGCTACCTGCAGGAGATTGGAGAAATCCTCTTGGTGGAAACTTATTGACCTAAGACAAAAGATATACAAATGATGACATTTGGGTCCTCCCAGGAAACTATTAGTTTCCTTCATGCTATGCTGAGGCCCATTAACTGACATAAGAGCTTCTAATTAACTTTTCAGGACCTCACCATTAACTATGAACAGACAGCTCATGATCACTAGACATTTGAGGAAGACTTCTAATGTGGCGACAAAGATCAAAGCAAACAGAGAGAAAATTCAGAAAAAATAGAAGCACTGGGGAGCAGAAGAAAATGTTTTTTTAAAATTATCTATGACACCAGAGAGATAGAGTTTCTATTGTGATATTGCAAAAAAGAGAGAAAACTTATAGAAATTACTTTACATGGTAGAGAGGAATTTAAGAATCACTTGGGAAATCTGTGGCTGGATTATGACAGGTTTATAGGAAACTAAGCAAGATAAAAAAACAACAACAACAACAAAAAAACCCACACACACCAGGCAATTATTCATTTCAGGAAAAAACAGAGTTGAACAAGAAAGGAAACATAAGGCTCAATTATGAACAATATTTACATAAGGTAATAATGTAAACTCAAGTAATAATTGTGCTATAACTATATTGGAAGAACAGGGGAGAAATGATTGTGTGTGTGTGTGTGTGTGTGTGTGTGTATGTGTGTGTGTGTGTGTGTGTGTTGGTGTTGCAGTAAATTCTTACTCTCCATATTGGGATGTCAATAGATAATGTTCAAAACTGTAAACCCAAGGAATAGTAGTATTAAATTGAACGACCTGAAATTCTTGATATTAACCACTTTTTACCCACAAAAATGGCAGTTTCTTATATTTCAACCTAATATAAATATTATTTACAAATATGGAAGTAAACACTAGAAGAACTATCTGGAAGAGTTAAAGGGTTAGTGAATGAGGGTGGAGTGGTAAGTTTTTGCTATAAGCTTTATAGAACTATTTGGTATCTATAATAATAAAAGTATAATATGCTAATTACACCAGACATCCTTCTGGTCATCCTTCCAGACAACCTTCCAGATAAAGCTGAAGCTGTGAGGGTAGCCCAGGTCCTGGGCCAGAGGGAAGCCAGTGCTGGCAGCTGGGGGAAGGAAGGCCTACTCTTGCATGAATTTTGTGCATCGGGCCTCTAGTTTTAGATAATATGCATATATTAGTTGAATAAAAATTAAATTTAATAAAAGAATGAGTAAGTGGCTTATTTCCAAATTACCTATGTGAAAAGAGCCAACTTTACTTTAGGGATGATTAATAGCAGTAATTGATCTGATTGTGCTCACCTTTTCTCCTTTAAAGGTTTCTACCTTTTAAAAAATGACTTTTAGGGGAAGTTTCTCTGAAAAGACAAAAATAGTCTGTTCTAATAGCTCATTTGGAACTCTAATTGGAAATTCGGTTGTGTCTTCTTCCAATTAAGCTAATTAAAGTGGAACTCTGATTGGGTCCTGGGAGAGGAGGAGTTCCCTCGCTGAGACTCGTAGAATAACAGCTGACTTTAAAAAGAGAAAAATAGAAGCAAATGCTTAGGAAGCCTGGTGGACCAACTCTAGAGAGATTTTAACGATTTACTTATTGACTGACACATGCAGGGAAAGTAGCCAGAAAAGTTCTGAAAAACAGGTGGGAGAGTGGAGAGCTTCACCTGAGATTTTAAATTAATGTGTATGAACCGCTCCTGGTACCTTAATTGGAAGCTTCTATTCCTTTCTAGGGAGAGCACCGTTTTAATCCCCTTATCATTGGATAGACAAGTCCATGCTTTGAATACAATAGGTTGGAAAACGTGTAAAAATATTAGAACTTTCATCTCTTCTGGTCTCTTCCAGAATCTTCCTTGCTAACCTGACTGACCTATCCACAGCTCCATGAGCATGCCTTTGCCTTGTTGCCTCAATAACTTCTATCTCAAATTCTGGTGTGCAAACAAGTCACAGGAAATCTATAAATGCAGATTCCCAAGCCCCGCCCTTATTTTCTCTGTAATGTCTTTGAATTCATTATGCACAACACACATCAGTACCTATTTGCTCTCAGATGATCTACAGGCGAAAAAAATCCAAAATAAAAAAGGAGGGCTTCAGATTATGCCCCCCCCCCCCCCCCCAATGGTGGCAGAGTAAGTGGAAGCTTACTCAGGACAGAACTGGAATTATAGCTGAAATACAGAAAAACTACCCTGAATAAGCAACTGAAAACTAGCTGGAGAGAACCCTGAAAACCAAGGATGGAAAATGGAGACCGCATAGAGACCGGCAGGAAGTGTGGAGATGTGAGAGGGCGGGCCAGGCTCCCTCACACAGCAGCTGAAGCTCCAGAGAGATAGCTCCGATGTGGGGGTTCCCACCGAGGACCCTGGGGTCTAAACCCCTAGCTGGACTCCCCAGCCCAGAGCACCAGAAAAGGAGGGCTTCAAAATACAGAAGGGAAATTTCAAAAATAAAATTAACAAGAGTCTAAGGGCTCGTATCACAATGTAATGTAAACCGGCAAACTACAACTTGACTCACATCTATAAGGTGAAGTGTGGGTATATTTTTTATAGTTTAATATACTGAAGATGGAGCCTCCAACTTTAGAATGCAACAGCCCTGATTATTTCTGGGATATGGGAATTTTTATTTTAGAGAAACATCCAGGGACTTTGCTGTGGGCTATAACACCCTTCTGAGGCCCAGCTCAAGTCTCAATGCCCAAATTAACCTACCCCTCACCTTTTCTGACCTGGGACCTATCATTTGAATCTTGATGTCATTTTTGCCAAATTCTAGTGTGGTAGATAGATATATTTCTTTGGATCCAAAGAAACCTAAACAGTCTAGATTTAATATGTTTATTGTTTTCACTACAACTTAATTGTTAAATATATATTAATTTGATTTAATTTTTGTAACTTTGCAAGATTTTTTATATAAATGTATTCACAAATCAGAAAGCACTTTATCACAATCCTCTTGATTTATGATAAAGAAAAATGTATTTTATGCATAAAATAGGAAAGTTCTCAATGCATAAGAGAGGTTCAAAGGTCGAATCTTAGTATATTTATTTTATATATTTTCATACTATAAATGAGTACTTGTATAATGCTTGACATAGTAAAGCATAAGAAGACTGTTATAAATTAGCATTAAATTGGAAATAGTGACATTCTGAGGTAACTTTCAGCTCTTTCTGAATCTGCAAAAGCCGTAAGTCAGGAATGAAGCAGGTGTCTTTCCTAAACTTTTGATCCTGACACTCTGAGAATGAGACATAATGACCATAGCATAAAATATTTCAGATCAATAACCTTTAGCCTCACATTTTGTAATGGCTGAAAGGACAGACAGGGAAGGTGAAAAGAATTATTGTGTTTTCTTCCTGAATCTATCTGCTCTTCTGGCTCCCTCAGCAGCTCAGCTGTAAGCTCCAACCTGCCTCATCTTCCTTCAAACCCGAACTCTGATGTTACCTAGCCCCTGAGAACCGAGCTGGAATATCAGTGAAGGGTTGTCGAAGGAAACCCTAAATGACTAATGTTGAGTTTCTGTTGCTCATGGGAATCAGGGTTTAAAACAGAAATTATGTGAAGTTATAGAAAAATACAGAAAATACATTACTTTAGTTTATTAACAAAGATTTGCAGCTACTGCTCTGCCATACCACCTAACTGGACAGTAGGGTTTTCCAGGGATAACACAGACACCACGTCATTGGGGTGAGGACCTGGATTCAGTGGGAGCTCATGGCCAGAGCAGGTCCCCCTTCTTCCTCCTCCTCTAGTCACGGAGTCTGAATTGCCTGAAGAGCAACAGGAAGTTCTAATTTTCTTCCTTTCTCTCTCCACCCTACAAAGGGCTTACCACAGTTTGATATTTGAAATACCAATAGTGTCAATATTATTATATAATTGATTACAGATTTTGTGATTTTGGGTGGAGTTTCATATTTTTTGGGAATAATTTTCCTTGGGAACACTGTGCCAATTTTGTAATAAGAATCAGTCAGGTAATTAGGGTTAATAGGCAGAATTTTGATTTTCAGATTCTTTTTTTTTTAAAATTCATGGAGATTTGGCCTGATCTTATAGAGAGGAATATCTTACAGCCTGCATCCATCAGCAGGAATTTGTATAAAGGAAAAAGTAATCTTTTATCCCCTTCCAATATTTCTCTCAAGCGGATGAGATAGGATTGTGCATACCCAGAGGGCAATGTGGGGTTCAGTGGCAGGACTGAGTTAGAAGAAGTGAGTTTAATTCTAATTCCTGTGATGGGATCTAAGGACAAATGACCTCACTTTGTGAAATGGGAGTGATACAGCTTATTGCATAGGGCTTTTGTGAGCATTATATGAAGTTCTATATATGATAGTTATTTCAAAAGTGCTGTATAAAAGTAAGGCATTATCATCAGACAGCCAAGCAAAATTAAAAGCTTTAATAAAACCCATCCTTTACTCACTGCAAGGAGACATTTTCTTACCCATGTGCAAACAAGACGTATTTGCCATTGAAAGTTAAGTTTTTGAGACTAGATGGCTCAGGAAGCAATAAAGATGATCAAATATGTCAAGGGAGACATTTTAAAAAAAGGGATAAGTATATTATAGCAGAAGTAGAAGACAATCTACTTCCTTTAAAGAGCCATATCTATTCATAGCATATTTGGAAAAGTATTGAATTCAGGAATATGAGACCTAGAAAAGTGATCTAAAGAGTCAGGGTGTCATTCAGTATAAAAGGTTTAGTCAGGCAAACTAAGATTAATAACAGAAGATTAAATCATGGCCGTCCTTGTGGGAAGGATATGCATGGAGAAGGGTGCACGTCTGTGTATTCCTATCACCTTGATCCATGCCTTGCCCACAGTAGTTTCTCAAATGATTTTTGCAGAATGAATGTAAAGGCTCAGGAGTATACCTGAGAAGCGATACATCAATCAAGCTGATATTATATCTGAATGGTTCAAAAAGAGATACATGCTTATTGGTTCTGAATTATAAAATAAAAGTGTGAGCTAATTACAATGGCAGTCCAAGCCTTGTAGCTTCCTTAATTATTCCAATTTATTTTTTACAATTTTGGAATCAGAATGCTCTCCCCAAATATCAGTGGTGAGTAGCCAATGACACTTAGAATGAAAGAAAACAGGTTTCACAGGAGAACTGAATCTCTTTGGTTTGGGATGACAAATAGGTCAGCATTATTCTGTTGTGATGGCTGCTGGGATTCTAAGGTTAGGCCCTAGGGGAGCTGTGAGTCAATTGATTAGCAATATCAACCGTGGGTGCTGGAGTCAGGGATGGCACACAAATACTGTCTCAAAGGGGTTTCCAATTTGAAGGTTGAATTTGTAAATGACCTCCTACCTGCTCTTCTGAGGACAACCTCATGATTATTAGGCGGCATGGCTTACTATGGTGACTAAAATCGGGAGGAATTGGGAAAGGTATTGCAAGATTGACAGAGACTGAAACTATGCTCACCAGACACAGTGTGTTTGTGTGTGTATGTCTCCCAGCCTTGGTCCAGTTGGTTTGGGCCACATGACTGAGTTCTGGCCAATGAGATGTGGGCAGAAATGGTATAAACTATGTATGGGCCTGCCCATTAGAAATATCCCATATGATCACCCAGCAGCTCTCTGCTGCCATGGTAAACCTTGGGGCAGTGAGCTCCGAATGCAAAGCTGCAAGGGGAGAAAGGCCCACAAAGGATTGAGGCCTAAACGTCACAGAGATGCTGGATTTTGTACCGTTGCAGCAGTAGAGTGAATGACCGTAATACATACTAATGATTATTATGGGTAGTGGTTTGTTATCATGATGGGAAACGTTTTGCAGGAATCTGCTTCCTGAACTGCACCTTTGAGACAGCGCATTGCACTGCCTGCCTGTGTCACCATTAGGTCACAGAGGCTTCCTAGATCCTGCAGGCATCTTCAAACTACGGCCCGCGGGCCACATGCGGCCTGCAGAGGAGTCTGATCCGGCCCGCCAGGTTTTTTGGGCAGTGAGTGCAGCCAAGGTGTTACAGTAGGAATTAGTAGTTCATATAGTCCGGCCCTCCAGCTCTCTGAGGGACCGTGATCTGGCCCCCACTTTAAAAAGTTTGAGGACCCCTGCGTGTGGACTCTGCTTGCCCTGGGCAGGTGCTGGTGAGGTGGGACAACGTACTTATCCTTCCGAAAGTGTATTTCTAATAGCACCATTCCTTTCCATGGATTTCTGTACCTGACCAAGTTAACTTTAAACCAAACAGCAGAAAACAAAAGTAAAAAAAACACATCAAAACCTAGGTGCTCTGGCATTGGTGGGCCTCTGTTTCTGGTGCTATTTGATTCTCTCAGCTGAGACCCCTTCAGGGACCTCAGCTGAGATCAATGGCATTGCCTAAATATTACTCTTTTTTTTCTGTCTTTCTCCAGCTTTTCTCTTTGATTTCTTATATTCCTTTATCTTAATTTTGCTAATTCCTAAACCTTTCATATAGCGCTCCACTGGGGCAGACATAGTCTCTCTAACCTGTGAACACTGTCATCTGTATCTCTCTGAAGACACCTCCAGGCCACCTCCTGGTGGGTACTATAGTTACGTACTTACAATATTTACAATACACCCATGGCAGCCCTTCCTCCTAGACCATGAGCTTCTGGAGAGGAGGGGAAATACAGCTTTCTGGTTCCTGTCAAATATTCTACAGCACACAGCAGTGTGCCTATGTTGTATTGAACACATGAATGAATAAACGAAAATCTCCTTTGCAAAGCTATGAATTCTCCCAGTTTAAAAATTATGAAGTAGCTTCTGTAGAAATAGAAGGCAGCTTAAAAAAAAGGACAAGCATGTAAAATATTATAGCTCTGAATATACAAAAAACATTTTATTTACTCATAGTATCAGAATGCTGGGTGGATTTTATTATTTTCCTCTGGCCTGGTTCTTGCTTTTTCTATTTCTTTTTTAAATCTGAAGCTCTTAGACAATTGCTTTTATGGGAGTGAAATAAAGGATGGAGATTTGAGATTGGCAAAAATATAGAACTGTACCCCTTTAAAAAAAAAAATCTAAAGCAGTTACCATGAGGATAAACAGGTTTCTTCTCAATGCAGCAATTCCATAAATAATAGAGGAGTTTTTGTCCCACTAGTGAGAAGTTTGCAGGGCAGTGCCCACGATATATATATTTCTGGCTGGGAGAGGCTATGGTTTTACAAGCTAATTATTATATAACAAGTTGGCTTTTGTTCGCTACCTGGGAAGTTAAAACAGCAGGTTCAGAAAGATAAAGTGTGCACGCATGTGTACATTTTTAAAAACTCTGATTACAAACAACTGTTTGAGAGAATTGAAAAAAAAAAAAAACAAGTTAGAAAAAAAACAGTTTATTAAGTAATATCATATAAATAACTTGTTACAAAAATTGATCTGCAAAAGGCATATTTACTCTTTGTGAGAAATCACTTTTTAAATTGCATTCTTTTCAAATGTATACGTCTAAGGAAACAAAGGGAAATCAGAGAAGCCGCTTCAAGGAGCATGTACTTGCCACTGGATTACAACGAAAGGCCCGGCACAGTGAGCGGACAGGTAGCAGTCTCACCCCATTCTTCCAATATAGAAAACTTGCTCATGGAACCTGTTACGCCTGAACATCTCCCTGACTAGGAATGTTGATGAGAGCTGAGCAGCGACTGTTTCCATCCGGGGTTTTCACTGCCGGAGACACGAGCGATACGGAGAAAAATGATATGAACCAAGCACTCCAGCCAGTAAATCTTCAAGGGTGGCATCGGCTTCAATTTGTACTTGGGAGTGTTTTTAATTAAAAACAATCAATACCCGAAAGCTTTGATTTTTCTGGGTTGAAAAATCACAAGTCACAGTAGGAGAACGCCAAATTGCCTTAGCTCGATACTACCGAAGACGCATGTAGCATTTATTAGAAGGCCTATTCTTAGGCAGGGTACTTTCAAAGCAATGAAAATAATCACAAACAAAAGAGTACAGTGGTTTGGAAGCGTTCCTATGTTTCTTCCGAGATCAGTTTTGCGTTTGCTACATGGCATTACCCCTGGATGCCTCGTAATTCTATACATTTGATTCCTTAATAAACACTAAACTAACAGATCATAGAAAACTAAAAGCTTATAGAAGGTGCCTCTAGACATATTTACAAGAATAGCACAGTCTCGCTGGAAAGACCAAGATCTCATTTTAGTGGAAAGCTTTTTCCACAACGCTGGGTCCATGCCTCATTTGTCAAATTAAACTCATTTGAAGAGAAATTTGAGTTTGTGGTCCATGGGTTTAAAAAAAAAAAAGGCAAGAAAGAAAGAAAGGAAGAAAAAGAATTAAGTAATTCATAAAAGCTCTTTTGAAATTAATCTAATAACCCAGTGGCTCTTCAGCTAAGTGCCCGGGTCCTGACTCTGACAGTGGGTAAAAGGCCTGTTTCCATCTGACCTCCTTTCGGCACTTTCATCTGCTGGCTCTGTCGGGCTAATGTTCCCCCCAAATTAAAAAATGAAAATGCATCATAAATAAGGTATTACAAAATGGGGAGTAGATTAAAGAGTGTCTCAGCAATGCTTAAATTAAATTGACGATGCAGAGACCGTAAACGTGTGGCTTTAAAAATGAGCTATTTCTTTATTAACTTTTAACAAGCATGCAAGTCATTGTATTTCTTTTCTAAGAGGGTATTAAATATGGTCAGGGTCTGATATATTTTAGTAGAGAATTATCCCTTCAGAAAATGATTCCATAAAGATGCCAGAGGGAGATTCAAAATGCTGCAACTGTAATAGCACTGAACTTTTCAGGAGACCATACTGAGATCCCGTATTTTCTGGAAAAGAAAGCTGCCTGTCAGACCTTAATGAAATACTTCATCCTCCAGAAGATCCACACACAACATCTTGATCTTTCCTCTCTTACAATCTGATAAGGAAGGCTGACTTCTAGTGTTAATGTAAACGCAGTAGATTTTTCATCTCCTGTCACAATTCAAAAAAGATTTCATCTAGATAAAAACACAAAAGATAAAATTACACTAAAATGATCCCTTTCAGAGGATGCCTTGCAAAAATAGTGGGGTCATGACTTTCTAGAGTGTTCTTCCAAAAAGTAATTACACTACTTCAAAATTAGTGACGAAGATACAATAATTTATTTGGTGGTGAATTTCCTGGGGGAAATATATTTAGCTATACCTGATTTAAATATTGAGTTTGCTCTCAGGATTCAACTCTGTTCTTTCCTTTCACTGCATAGTCTTTTTGGCCCTTAAGTATATATTCCAATAGAAGTAAGGAAAGCCCAATCATGGTATATACATTATTATCTCCAATAAAATATGCATTTCAAGACAAAACATTTGATATAAGGCCTTGTTCAGCAAATCAGGATATCTAAAATTTATGTACTTGACAATGAAACTAATGAAACATTCTTAAGTTAATTTGAATCCATAAAGTTGAGATGCTTCTAGGATAAAGATTTAATTTTAAGAACTTTTTTGCACAACTTTTTGGGAGCTAAAAATAAAAACTCAACCACAAGTCTTTATATTGAGTTAAAATTGAATAGAAAATAGACTTGCTCTAGCTGGTTTGACTCAGTGGATAGAGCGTCTGAATGTTTTTAAAATGTCAGCTTACTCCAGTGAACATCTTTGTGGTTTAAAGAAATTCTCCCCTTTGAATGGGGTCCGGGGATGGGATAGGCATTCAAAAATACCTCAAAGTTCCTGAAACAACCCATAAAAGCAATTTGTTTATATTGACTGGATTTTAGTTTCTCAGTAATTAAAGAAAATATTAAAATTTTACCACTTTCTATTTTTTCATACTTCTCATCCTAAACATCTAATATCAGGACAGAGACAATGAGAAAAGTGAGCTGTAAGATTTTAATTTTTTTTCTCCAGTCATCAGTTGTTTTGCTACTGGTCCTTGACCTGATGTTTTGATGGGAAGGAAGTTAGACCTGGGTCGAATAATGGAATTGTGATTCTTACTGTTTCCATGATGTCAAAGAGTCTTAATGGTAGGAAGATAGTACTTGATACTAACGGGACCCTACTGCTAAATATTCAGCTCCAGTCTCAAATTATCCAATTTCTTAAACATTCACTTCATCATCAGCTTCTGTGGTAGAGATTAAATAGTTATTTCAATATTTTGTCATATTCACCTGTTCTTGGTATACTGACTGTATCATCTCTAGGATGGGATAAAATATCTGGACACTTACATCTCAAATATTCTACTACAGAACTACTTACTATCACTTATGAGGAAAGAGTATACCTTACCCTTAAATATTGGAAGTTGCTAGTGTCAGTCCTCAGACTTTCCAATTAATGTAAAAAGTTCAAAAGGAAGACTTCTGCTGATAGTTTTTTTTTTTAATAGAACTTTCTTGATTCAGTTTGTTACATGACATAAAACATAATGATAGGAACTCTTTAATTTTCAGTAAGTCATGTGATTAAGGTGCTGGTCTATTGCTATAGATAACTAATTCTTATTAATTAACTTTACTAAGCTACCTTTTCCCAGTGCTTACCTATGACTATGATATGTGTTGATTCATTACAAGGAAACACTCCTGTAATATTTTGTTTGCATTCCTATGTGTGTGTGAAACTAGGAAAAGAAAAATCATAAAATAAGGGACTAACCTAACCATGAAATGGTGGTTAATATACAGGGAAATACTTTACAAAATAGGAAAACATTCAGGAAACAGAAGGAAAAATAGGGTTGTAAAAATTTTTCACTCTAAATGGGTAATCCGAAACACTACATTTCTTTAATTTTAAAGGTGCCATCTTTACTTCCTGGGTAATATGTCTATTTAAAACTTGACTAAATGACAGTGTATTTTCAAATAGAAATTATGTGCTGATACGACATTATCTCCAAATGGATATGACATTAAGATTATCTGTAGAAAATTAACATTAATTGAAAATAAATCTCTAAGATTAATAATTGAAGTCTTGAAGTCAGCATATTCATATATGACTTAAAAACAAACACGCCATATATATATATATATGGCGTGTTTGTTTTTAAGTTTTCAAAATAAGGATGTTTTTATTACAGTATTACAGTATTTTGGAAATTTCTGATGACTGCCCATGAAGATTCTAATGATAAAAGTCATTAGAACAGCCATGAAATAAATGATTTGAACCTGCCAAAAGGAATAGTTCAGTTCGGTTAGGTCTTCTGGGTAATAACTATGATGCTAATTGCATAATTAGAGAAAGAATAGATCTGGATGGATTGTACATTATCTTCTGTCTTCATTTGAGACCATCACTTTATCATTGTTCAAAGATAAAGAGAGCAGAGTTGCCATGGGAATAAAGTTAAAAACAATGAAAAAATATTAATGCTTTTGAAAGCCAACTATCATTTTAATTTTAATCTTAAACACTCTTGTTGTAGAGAATCCAACTTTTCCCTTTTAAGCATCTTCCAACCATGTCTTATGTAGGTTTTCACCATGATTTCAACGTTCATCTATATCTATCATGTTATATAAATATATAGGTGTTTCTGGATGTGAAGGACAGACAGGGTGTCAGGTTCAAGTGTGGTTGGCTCTTACCACCCCATTAAACTCTGAGTGGAATTTAAGTTGTATTTAATCTACCTTTACTAATGCAACTTAATTTAGTAAGAAGTATCTGAAGAACATGAGTTATGTACCTCACACTGCTACTTTCAAGTACATATTAGAATAATACTGACGACAACTACAGATAGGAAGTTAAAATTCATCTCAGAAAAGTTCCTTCAAGAACTTTTACACAATTAGACTTATTTGTAATCAACCTATGGACGGCTGGAAAAAATTCAAGTGGTCTGTGGTACATTTGGTGGCCCAGATTTTAAAATACGCTAAATATTTCCTTTATTAATATTATCAGCTAGTTTCAACTTTCCCTTCTATGGCACAAGGGCAAACTTTCACATGGCTAATATGTAACAAATTATGAGTTAGTGGTAAGGAATGAGGTCTTATTTATTTTGGTTGCTTTTGAATGTCACTATTTAATTTGCTCCTACTCCTTATGGGGGACGAGAATCTCAAAACATTGGTGGGTTATCATGCTTAGCGTAGCCACTGGTGTCAGAAAAAGCTCCTGAAGAACAAACAGGATGGGCAGATGCCATTTTAAATTCACTGTGACAGAAATACACACCCACATCTGTATAGTTCCTTGTCTCCTTGTGAGCTGAGATACCCAGGAACAACGTCACGGTTGTCATTCCTCCCTTATTTCTTTTTACTAAAACTATATTTTATCCTTACAAGAACAGTCCTTCATCCCCTTAGCATCGAAAGGTGGAGTCAGAGCAGTCAGCTGACCTGAATCCGTGGGTGGCGGACGAAAGGCCAGCCTGGGGGGATGAACTTGGTCCAAACTTCCCTGCAGGGAGCACAGGACGGGGGCGCGCCCTACTCTCCATCCTCTCCCCCAGCACGGTGCCCGCTGCTGGGCCTTCATGGTTCCGCTAGATGCACTAAAAAATAAACATTTGCCTCTTGGAAGCTCATAAAAGTGTACTAGAAAAAAGGTCTCTACCATTGGACCCACACGGACCGCAGCCACGGACTGTCTGACATGGGCGGGGACGGGGAACCCCTTCCCGGAGCAGGTGCGGTGCCTGGAGAGAAGGAGCCGCTGCTCGGGGCTCAGCATCCTCCCGCGCAGGGAAGCGACCGCCGGTTAGGAGTCCTTGTCGCTGTCGGCCCCTCCGTACAGGTCCGCCAGCTTCTTGAAGCGGGGGCCCCAGTCGCTCAGGTAGTCGTAGTCCTGGTCGCCATCGGTGGTGGCCGACTCCAGCGAGCTGAGCGAGGCGGCCACGGAGCCCGCGCCCTCGTAGGCGTAGGTGGCCAGCGAGTCGTAGGGCGGCGCCGTGGGGTCCGAGTCGTGGTCCTGGAGCCTCTGGGTGATGAAGTCGCGGACGTCGGCGTTGTCCCGGGCCGGGGCGGCGGCCGCCGGAGTCCGTCGGGGCAGGAAGAGGGCCTCGGGCGCGATGTCCCTGCGCAGCTTGCCGTCCTCGATGGCCTCGGGGTTCCGCAGGGTGCCGATGTCGAAGGCCTGCGTGTCCTCCTCGCCGCCGCCCTCGTCGTTGTAGCTGACCACGTTGTCGCGGATGTCCTCCTTGGAGATGATCAGCGGCTCCTTCTTCCGCTGCCGCCGCAGGGCCGCGAACAGCGCCACGGTCACTGCGGGCAGAAAGGAGACCACGTGTGACACGACACAAAACATAGTGATGAGGGACTCTTTCATGGTACAGGAAGTCTTGTGGATTAAGGTGCTGGTCTATTGCTATAGATAGCTAATTCTTTTTATGAGACTGATAGCTAATTCTTTTAAAAATATATATTTTATTGATTTTTTACAGAGAGGAAGAGAGAGGGATAGAGAGTTAGAAACGTCGATGAGAGAGAATCATCCATCAGCTGCCTTTTGCACACCCCCCACTGGGGATGTTCCCGCAACCAAGGTACATGCCCTTGACCGGTATCGAACCCGGGACCCTTCAATCCTCAGGCCGATGCTCTATCCACTGAGCCAAACCAGTTTCGGCAGATAACTTAATTCTTATTAATTAACTTTACTAAGCTACCTTTTCCCAGTGCTTCCGATGACTACAATATGTGTTGTTTCATTACAAGGAAACCTTCCTGTAGTATTTTGTTTGCATTCCTATGTGTGTGTGTGAATCTAGGAAAAGGAAAACCATAAAAACAGGAACTAACCTAAACATGAAATGGTTGTTAATATACAGGGAAGTACTTTACAAAATAGGAAAACAACCAGGAAACAGAAGGAAAAATAGAGTTGTAAAAATTTTTCAGTCTAAATGGGTAATCCGAAACACTACATTTCTCTAATGGTAACGGTGACATCGAAGGGAAGGGGAGGTGAATGCGCCGGCCAGTGCCAGCCCAGAGGAACCCTGGGCTCCAAGGAGCAAGGGGGCAAAGTCCTTCAGGGAAGGGCAGACTCAGCTTTTACTTCCTTAAGTGTGCACGCATTATTGCCTTCGTGCAGGATCAAGGCAGGACCCCAAGGAAACGGAGGGAATATTTGAAGGAAGGGTACCATTTAAGCAGAGGATAAGAACAAGAACAGACCCAGAGATAAGGAGCCATGGGTCAGACTGTTGGACCTCAAAGGGAGGGTGGGGATAAAAGGGAGAGATCAACCAAAGGACTTATGTGCACACATAGGAACCTAACCAGTGGTCAAGGACAATAGGGGGGTGGGGGTTGGGGATTGGAATGGGGGGTTGAGGACAAATATGTGATACCTTCATCAATAAAGAAATTTAAAAAATAAAAATAAAAAAATAAAATATGACAAATGTGTTCTAAAAAAAAAAAGATATTGCCAGATTTTGTCAGTAGGCCCTTTTTGCTTTGACATGACCAACTAGTTTTGAGGTAAGGAAAAAGAGGAAATGCTAAGAAAGAAGAAAGCTCAGGAGGAGTGAGAGGACAGCAGTAAGGGTGCAAATTATGCGGAACAAGGAAAGCGCTCCGAGCTGGCTTAGAAGCACAAGGCTGGCACCTTCCCAGAGTGTGGAAGGGTTTGCATAACTCCGCGTCTAAAATAACTTTTGCACTTCTTTTTTGTTTTCCCCGAGAAGAGGGTAAAATTAGTTTAAAGCCCGAAGTGGAGATGTGAATATTTGCATACCTTCTCCCACATCTGAGGGAATATTACAGATAATACCTGGAAAGACCCAGATACACTTCAGAAAGCCACTTCGGGTTTCACCATCAGCCCATCCGAGGGGGATTATTTTCGTTCAAGTTAAACAAAATGCACACATTTAAGTGGGGATGGAAAACAAAAAAAATCTTTCAAAGATTCACGTTCTGCCAGCTCATTGCCTGGATATTCAGTCTTTGGATTTTTCCTCCTAAGTCAAATTAGAGACGAAGGGAGTGTTGTGTTTAGATAGCTCCTGATGTGTCTTCCCAGCTGGCTGGCTAGAACACAGCTGGCTACCTGTAGAGACACACATCTGCAAATGGACAGATGGGTGGGAAAATAAAAACACAGCAACAGCTCAGAGAGAAAACAGCTACCCAGGGCAGAACATGCCTTGTTAAACTGAGTTTGTGCAGGGGACTTTGTTACAGGAAGCACCAGTAACATCTCTTTATTCTGTCATCCATAACACGGATCCATTTTTTTAATGAGCCGTGAAAATTGAATTATTGCATTAAGAACACAAACAGCAGTGCGGTGGTTGTCAGAGGGAGAGGGGTGTGGGGAGAAAGGGGTCCTAATATGAGGTGACAGGAGAAGATTTGACTTTGGGAGGTGAGCACATGGTCCTTTATGCAGATTTTGTAAATTACCAATCCACATATGAAATCTATATGTTCATGTTGACTAATGTGACCCCAATAAAATAAAATAAAATTAAAGAACAATTGATGGATATTTGTATCTACCTATATAATACTGGATACATGCCCACATTGTGTCTATACATAAACATTTTAGATGTTAATAGTACTGATGATTGGTCACCTATTGAGAGAGTTCTATGTGTCCAGCACTGGGCTAAGTGCTTTACATACTGATCTCATTTAATTATCATAATAGCCCTACAAAAGTAGCTCTATGTAATGAGGAGATAGCCAATTTAGTGGAGCTAAGGGAGCCCAAGGTATTACCATTATTAACTCCATTTTACATAGAGGAAGTTAAGATGTAGAGATGTCACACATACAAACAGTTGAAATCCAAGTCAGCCAGACCAAAAAGCCCGTACTGTACCATGCTTTGACACATGTTTGGATTATAGACCATTTCTCAAGGCTATACAGTTTTGCCTTTCTCAGATGTGTTGTTGTATACATTCTCTTTTGCTGTCAAGAGAGTATTCTGATGCCTCATTTGTCATGCCCACTCAGGGTATTTATTTATTCATTCATTCATTCAATAAATATTTATGTCATGCCTACTCTGTGTCAGGTTCAGTTCTTGGCACTATCAATAAAAAAATTGATCATGACTTCCGTCCTAATAAGGTGGGCAGGTGGTGGTGGTAGAAGGAGACAGAAAATAAACAATGTGCATAACAAATAAGGAAATTACTGAAAAGGTGATAAGTAGAGCAGAGTCAGGAGAATGTGAGTGCTTCCATGCATGTTTGAGGGGCTGTCTATTTATTTTGGGGGTAGATTGCATCATCAAGAAAGTGCCATTTGAGCAAAGACATGAGGAATCATCCAAGGAGCTCTCCTTGGTGAAGAAGTCAGAGCTAGAAAGCCCTGGAGAGGGAGTGTGCCTGGAGTGTTTGGGAAACAACTAGGAGACCCTGTGGCTGGACCAGGGGAAGCCGGGAGAGGAGAGCAGTAGGGAAGGCCCACCTCATGTGGGATGGTGGGTGCTTCTGTATGCCTTCACTTCATCTGGGGTCTGGATGGGTAGAAATTGCAGGGCTTCAGGCAAAAGGATACTCACAATCTACCTTTCTATACTGACTTGCAGAGTGGCCCGTGATATGGATTTGCAAAACAGAAGGTTGTGAGTAAAAGCAGTCTTTGGGATTAGAGAATAGGATCAAGCAAACTCACTCTCAGAGAATTAAACTCTGATGTCCATGAGTTTGTTCCATCATTGAAGGCAGGCATTTATCACTTCCTAATTCTTCCCCAGCTTGAGCTACCTACATCTTTTATTTTAGTCCGATGTGTACCTAAAAGTGCAGCTGTCTAGGAGGGAGAGGACATATTCAGTCATTCAAAGGCATTTATTCACTGCCTAATTCTCCTACAGCTACTACTGCCTAGATCTTTTCTTAGTAGCCTGAGGCACATCTGAACAGAATTTCTTGATAGTATAACTGTCAAGAAGGGAGAGCTTTCCAAAGCTAACTTTTATAAATGGAAAGTGTGTGATCTAAGCACACAGAGCAAAAAGTTCTGAGAGAGTAATTGAACAAGGAGGTGCCCTTCCCAGTCACTGAGCCTCCCCCTCCCCCCACTCCCTTGAGCAGAAGACAGTAATAAAATTATTTTGGAGGAGGAGACCTGTGGACAAATTTGTGCTCAAATCCCATCATATAACGTAGAAAGCAGCAAGGCATTGGGATCAGGCTTACTTAAAGAATTTGACTTGTCTAACTCTGTTTCCTTCTCTGAAAAGAGAGCAATGTCATAATGCCCAATGTTGTTATCAGGAATGAGTTAATATAAGTGAATGTTTTGCAGATTCTAAAGGACCATAAGACATGAAATGAGTGGTTGTTTTTGTAAATAAAACAATAGATGCCACTTTATCTTGACTGCAGATCCCCTCCTATTTGGCTTTCTGTCTCATAAACTCTCAGGTTTACTTCCACTTTCTTCATCCGTCTCTTCACTTCTGGTACTCTTTCAGCCTAGAAGTTACTTTGCATTCCGTAAGTTCACAAAGAAAGTAGAGTGCCATGTGGAAGCACAAGGCTCACGAGGACAAGACCTGAGTTTGGAACTTAGTTCTATCACCTGTTAGCTGTGTGACTGCACATCTTGGAGCCTCAGTTTTCATATTTAATATGCAGATGAATATATTGCCAGGTGGTGCTGAGGATTAAGTGAGAAAAACATTTGGAAAGTATCTTGCTCAGTGTCTAGCTCATGAAGTGAGCCTAGTTAAAGGTTAAGCCCCATTTCTCTTCCTTTTTAATGAGTATAGAATGCTGAAGAGATTAGACAAGATGTGGGAGGCACTGAGGCAAATTAGAAGTAATGAGGAGATAGTGAATTTAGTGGAGGGAAGGGATGAAAAGGGAGGGTAAAGGGGGCTGGTCAGGAAGAAGAAAAGGGGAAGGAGAAAAAGGGTAGGTGATGAGGGGAAGGAAGAAGCACCTCTAGAGATAAGAATCACTCTCCTTCCATAGACCATAAAAGAGTCCATGGAATTCTACCTGCTCATCCAGCCCTTCTAAAAATAACCTCTTTTAAGAAATAATATAAAAACCCCAACTATTCATGTTCTTCTCTTCCAAACCAGTTTTTACAGGATCACTATTAGAAGCACTGATTTGTCTTTGCCTACTGTCGTTTTTATTTATCCTCATATCTTAAAATACTTTCCCCAAAGATTAGATGACAAAGAGAATCACAGTTCTGCAGCTGAGTTTCGAGGCTTCTGTTATAATTAGCAAAGCTGATCTGGAATTTGAAGCTCTTGAGCAGAGATCCCTAGGCATTCTCATTCTCTTCTTGGAGAAATGTAGGTCTTACTTTGCTCTTCTCAAATTCACTGTACTGTCACCCGCCTCGGCCCCTCCCCTCCCCCCGGTGTAATCAGGTTAACACTAAATTCTTCCTTTTCTTTTCCCATTGTGTAGCAAGCTATATAAATCTAAGTTTTATTTTTGGAAGTGTTGCATTAAATATTTGATTTCTTAGTTCACAACAGTCAAGGTGCTGCCAGATCACTTTGAGCTCAGTTTATGTGCTTAATCTGCTGGTTGGGGGTAAAAAAAATTAATTTGAATTATTACACCTTGATTTTTGCCTTTCTTACATTTATATCTTTCAGATCCCAGGTTTATTTCCTTGGTTACAGAAGTTCTTTATTATTGAAAGTCTGAGAAATAATAGGTATTACGCATGGCAATTGTAGAGTAATGCTAAGAAGGTTGTTCTTTAAATGGGTCTAAATTTGCTGGGTTAGAGAAAATTTACTTGCTTTTTATTTTCCTGTATGAGAGAGAAAAAGTCATCACATTCCTCTTTCCAGTGTCCCATTGGTTTTTAAACTTGACCTTCATAGAAGGGGCCCTCATCAGACACTCCATGTCGGATGACTTCCATTCTTTAGAATTTAACAATGTCTGTCAGGTTAAGTATTAACCAACAAATGAAACCAAAGAGGGCCTGTTTATGCTACCCTCACATCCACCCTGAGATTCAGTCCCAGTCTGATGGTTAAGAGATGCTTTTAAGTCATGTTCCTCCCCTGCTCAGTGGCTCCATCCCACTCAGGAGGAAGGACAACGTCCTCATCATGACCCTGAGGCCCCACACAAACCAGCGGGTAAATACACTCCCACCCCAGGGCCTTTGCACTGTCTGTTCTTGGTTCAGTGGCTCCCTTGGAAGGTAAAAACACAGGAAAGTCCCACACCTGCTCATTCCCCAAAGCCATATTCAAGCAAAAGCTAGTTCATGGTCGAACAACACAGATTCTTAGCATGTAACTCTACTCACCTAGATCAGGCTGTATGCCTGAAGGGGGGAGGTGGGTAGAGTGTCACAGTAAGAGAGTGTGCCCCTCAGCGTGGGGAGAGAGGATGCAGGGAGGAGCAGTTTACCTAGTAGGATCACGATGCACAGCAGGATGGCCACCAGGGCCCCCGTGCTCAGGCCCGTGGGGTGGACGAGGGCCTCCGCGTGGCAGGACTGCATGTTCCCATGGTGGTCACATGCACAGACCCGGACAGTCACTGTCCCCGTGCTGCTCTGCACTGGGTGGTCGTTGTCTGAAATGACCACAGGCAGGAGATAGGTGCTCATCTCGTGTCTGTTGTAGCCATTTTTCCGCGTTAAGATTCCCGCTGTGTTGTCTGGAACAGGAAAGCAAATTGGTGAGTGCCTGTGGATGCTGCCCCATGTAGTGGGTCAGTTGGGAGGGGAATGGATGGATATAGGTACAGGCGTCAGTACAGAGATGGAGAAAGTCCCTTGGGCTCATGTACCTTTGTTGTCATGGATGGTGAAGTTGGAGCCACTGGCTGCTTCCGGGGCCAAATAGAAAGAGAATTGGTGCCCGCTCTGAGGGTCATCCTTGTCAACAGCTCGGAGGGTCTGAATCAACTGAAACCCAAACCACAAAGCTGTCAGCAAGTTTTGTAACTTAACGCATTTCCTACAGTGTTTGCAGTACATTGCTCTAGTTTTAATTTAAAAAATGATATCCTCTATAAAGTTTACAATGAGACTACTCTATGAAAGAACAGATGGGTTGGAAATAGCTATAACAGGGCAAATCCCGGAAGTGAGTCTGTTCTGTAGGAAGTTAGCAGCAAGCCTGGCCTCTTCCCACCCTCTTCCCTGTGATGATCAAAAATGCCTCAGACATTGCTAAATGCCCCCTGAGGGACAAAAGTCACCTAGGTGGAGAAACATCAGCTCTAGGGTGATACAAAACTATACATTATCACAATGACCTGTGACAACATTGTAAGTTAAGGACATGGAGGCAACCGGTGGCCAGCCTGCTTAGAAATGCAATCTAGGCATATACAAAAGCCATCAACTTGCAAAAAAGTTAAAAAGAAAATTGGTACATAAAACACATAACTTCAACTGCCCACGTTAGCACGCATTTAAAAAGTGCACTTCTATTTTGACAAACTGAAACATAATTTCTTTATCACTGGCAGAAAAAACCTATTTCAGTTGGGGATATAGCACTCATGAATGTGTATTACTTGTACAGATGGGCAATGTAAGTGAGTGGAACTATGCATCATAGGAGTTTGTAAAATATGTTGTAGTGATTACTTTCCAATATGTATGGTAATTAAAACTATATGCTTACCAATAAAGATTTTTTCCAATAAAGCTGTGACTAATCTACTTTAATGAAACCTTAAGGCTGATTTGGAATCAGCATCCGATTTTGAGACTGATGAACTTCCAGTTCTTAAAAAGTGTTTGTTCTCTTATGCAAGTTAAACATTCATCCTGGTTCTTACTTATAGTATTAATTTTGTTAGCATTCTCTTCATCGATAATTCAAAACTGGCCTTGGTTCTGTTTATCATATAAATTATTAGAGGATTCTAAATTAATCTGACTAAATTAATTTACTTGCGTATGAAACTCACCTGATCTGCTTTTGCCTTTTCACAGACAAAGGTTTCATAGAATTCAGCAAATTCTGGGGCGTTGTCATTGACATCTAGAACTTTAATATAGAGAGGTACTCGGCTGCTTTGCTTTGGATTATCTGCAACATGCCAAAACGAAAGGAAGAGACATTTATATGTTGGTCACCAGTCCCTTTTAGACAACAGTCACTCACCCCTACTTTCTCATTCATACACAGACTCCCCCGGGCTGCTGTGAGTACCAGAGAGCATTCAGTACCAATGTAGTCACAAAAAAGTAGAATTAGATCATTTGGTACTTCTGGTACATTAGGTACACTTGATAGAGATACCTGGGAGACACAGCTGCATGTGTTGATGGAATATAATTGGGTAATAAACATCAGAGTATAAAGAAAAGCTACCCTACAGAGGCCCTCTAGAGCAAGATTTTAAAGGAAGCAGATAGGTGGGGAAATGTGGACAAGGAATCATGGGGTAGGGGGATGCGTGATTGCTATTTTCTTAGTTTTTTAGTTTGAGTGTGAATAAGAGCTAGACATTGTGCTAAGCACTTAGCTACATTAATTTACTTAATTTGTGTAAATTTCTGAGACTACTGCCCCCCTTCTATAGGTGAGGAAACGCAGGCACAGGGAGGTTAGGTCAGTGGTCGGCAAACTCATTTGTCAACAGAGCCAAATATCAACAGTACAATAATTGAAATTTCCTTTGAGAGTCGAATTTTTTATTCTTCTAATGCCACTTCTTCAAAATAGTCTCACCCAGGCTGTGGTATTTTGTGGAAGAGCCACATTCAAGGGGCCAAAGAGCCTCATGTGGCTCACGAATCGCAGTTTGCCAATCACAGGGTTAGGAAATTTGCCCAGAGACAGTAAGGAGTAGAGCTTAGACTCATATTTGGATCTTTCTGACTCCAATGCCCAGGCTGTTCATAGAGGATGATAGAGCAGCATCAATATTCGAAGACCTGAGATTAACAAAGTTCTCTGATTGTCTTTCATGACAATCTTCTGGGTAGTGTAGTAAACTGGTTGCTGGTCTAAGAATCAGAAATTGGAGTCTCACCTCAGATTTCTTCTTTCACTTTGCTCATTTGTCTACTTGCTCATTCACTTGATAAATATTTAGTGAGCATCTAATACCTAATCTGTGCCAGCCACTATTTGGAGTGCTGGAACACATGGAGAACCCAACAAAGATCCTGCTTCCTGAAACTCTATTCTAGTGTGAGTAGCAAACTGTGAACATATAAAAATATATTGTGTCAGATGGTAAATGCTATGGAGAAATTAAACAGGGAAAAGAGGTTGGAGAGAGACGGATGTGTTACTTTTAATGGAATGACCAGGGATGGCTTCTTTGATGAGATGCCATTTGTACAGATATGAATGAATAAAAGGATTAAACCATGTGGCTATTTCTGGTTCTCTAGAGAGAGGACAGAGCAGGTGCAAAGGCCTTGGAGTAGGAGTAAGTGACCTGGATTTAAGCTCTTGGATTTGCATACAACAAAGGTAGTTAAGAAGGGCAATTTTTAAGCTCCTTTGTGTCTAACATTTTACGCTCACTATTCTTCCAAGGTTAAAGCTTCTGAAGGTGAAGTTTTGAAAGGTCTTTATTACTAGTGATTTCAAATATATTGTAGAAACTGTAAATCTTAAAAACAGAACATTTTAGGTACAAAGCTTAAAAATTGCTGATAATATAGAAAAATGGTACTTTTTGGAGGGAAATGATTTCATAATTTCAAAGCTTTAAATGTATCCTATCATTGATATCCACATTAGTCCCTCCACATAAATTCTGAAGAACAAATACTACCGTAACAAATTTGTAATGAGTTTTCATCACTATAAAAAAAATAATGTTTCCTTTTACCCATATTAGTTATTTATTTTTCTATTCAATATCCTTCAGCCACTCAAATCTCATAACTTATTCTGACAAAGGATGCTACTGTAATATACCATTTGATATGGAATGTTTTATACCAGACACCCAACTGAGTTAAATTTTTTTAAATAAAATGTTTATACTAAGTAAAAAGCCAAAATCTAAGAAATGTGCCATAATTTAGTAGAAGCCTATTTTTAAACATTTAAGTAATATTCTTCAAGATCATTTTTTTCATGCACTTAGTCCTACACATTGTGTTTACATTGCTTAATGTTCACTGTGTATAATCATTTTATTTGACGCCTTCCTTTGGCACTGATTTTCTTTGCCTTACATTTCATAGCGACTGCCATAAAATTCATTCTAAACATTTTATTGTGCTGCTCTTTTGGTGTACCATAGGAAAGTTAAAATTTATATCTCTTAATTCTGTAACAATTGAAAAATAAAAAAATAAGAGGATGAATATCCAAGAAATTTCCAAACAATGCCTACTTTTTAGAATATATTTGATCCCTTTTTCTCCACCCCCTCCTCCAATGTCTAACCATCTTAAGTAGCTCATTTTTTTCCCCAGCTGCTTCTGCAATCTTCTGGTTTATAAGCTTTTTGAAGTCGAATCCAACATGTACCAGTTCAACCCTAGCTGACACAAATGCTTTCCCATCTTATTGTTTCTAAACTGCTGAATTTCCACAGTTGCATTTGTGAATGAACCAACATATGTCTAGAGGAAACATTATTGCAAGTCATTACAGGGCTCTTTCCTTCAATATGTATTGAGCAGGGCCTGCTTTACCAGCCCTTGCTGGGATGCTCAGTCAATCGAGGACAGCATGGTATGGGGTTGGACTTACTGATCTCCGTTGCTATCACTGTAATGTTGTGCCACAGCAATGTTTCTCGGTCAAGAAGTTTCGATGTAAAAACAGAACCATTTCCAGAATGAATGTTGAATATTCTGTCCAGATCTGTGTGTCGATCGACAGAATACCTGGAAATGCAGAATAGAATTTATAAAGATTTTTTTCTTTGTATTCACTATTCTCACATCTTAAAACTATTCCCAGAAATCTGTTACATGAAATATTTTTTCTAATAGTAGCATATATTTGAATATCTGTAGCTTAACATTAAACAAAATATTCTGAGAAATTAGTTGTTTTCAACTGAGGTCTTCAATAGTAAACCCACTAGATAAGCTGCATGATTTTGAATATCATCACTGAAGTTTCTTTTTAAAAATATAATTTGGCCAACTTTGTATAGCAATTGTTATAATAACTCAAGTTTTTAGGACCTCAGAACTTTAATGTGTGTGTGTGTTTGAATAATTGGGATTATTGGCTATTTAATATTTATTTTATTTTATTTTAAAAATTATGTTAAAAGACGCAAAAATGGGTAGTGTGGCTGAGGTTAGTAAAGCAGGCAATGGGGTAGGGGTTGAGCTTGGGAAAAGATCCATAGTTGGACTGTAGAAGGGTGGGCTGGCCATGTTAAGAAGCTGTGATTTATTCTAAGAGTGATGTAGCTCTACCAATGGATCTTGAGCAGGAAAGTGTTATAATCTAAAACACACTTAGCCAAGATTTCTAGTTGAATCAAAGAGAATTGAGGAAACTGATTGGACGTAGATGACAAAAATGTACAGGAATTTGTGAAGAACAGGATTTGGGTAAGATCATAAGTTCCAGTTTTGACATGTTGAGGAATAAACCTTCAGAAAAGCCTGGGTTGAGGTTTCTAGTCTGATGGTCAAGATGAAAATCTGGACTGACAATCTAGATTCCCTATTCAATTCTTCAGGAAGAGAATGTCCTGGGAAGGAGAATAACAATGGGGACAGAATCGCTCAGAGGACAACTCTAAAACAGAGATGTGCCAGGACTAGAATGGTGCCCAGAGCAGTGTAGGAACTTGATAGATATTTACGGAGAGTTTGGAGAATTCAAAGAAATCAAGAGTATGTCTTAGAAACCAAAAAAGGACGAGTCTTCAACATGGAAGCTCATGGAAGACTAGTAGATTTTGAGAACTGTTATTGTCTTTATAAAGTGATCACTAGTCTTTGGAATAGTTGTGTAAGGTGGAAAGATAGTACATTCTGTTTTATGGGGGGTAATGTTAAAGAGAAAACTCAGAAGAAAGTTGATATGTTAAGGTCATTAGGAACAAAAAACTGCCTGTTTTAGCTGGATTCTCAACATTTATATCATGTTGGGTGATTTAAAAATATTGGCTCAGAAGAAATACAATTTAAGTAAATGATCTAATTAGTTATATACATATGAATTCATTATAAATGCTCTAAGAAAAATAAACCCTTGTTACTAATGTGTACAATGTCCATATTTTTTCAGTAAATTATTTTGATTTAAAATATAACTAGTGAATTATAATAAACAAGATATTTTAGCTTAATAAAATCTATTTATTCATTTAGCATGAGTCAAAATAAAACATACATCCAATTATTGCAGGCTATGCAAGCCTGGTTTTAAAGAGAATGAATGGCTCAGCCAGTGTGGCTCTGTGGTTGAGCATCTGACATATGAATCAGGAAATCACAGGTTCAATTTTCTTTCAGGTTAGATCCCAGTGTGTGGCATGCAGGAAGCAGCCAATCCAATGATTCTCTCTTATCATTGATGTTTCTCTCTCCCTCTCTCTTTTTTCCTTCTGAAATTAATAAAAATATACTTAAAAAAAGAATGAATAAAGATCACAATGGATCTCTATTGACCAAGTTGAGTTAGAATTTTCATTTCAATTAATAGAAACCTAATGTTTTATTATCAAAAGGATTGAAACAGATATATTAGGTCTTATTTTTTGATTTTGTCATGAATCAACATTATTAAGAATTTAGGCAATAACATTGAACTTGCTTGATCACCTTAATTTTTAATCTGCGAATGATAAATATTTACATATTAATTAAAAGTAATTAGTAATAAACCAATAAAAAGAAAATATCAATATTCATAGACTTTGTAAGAAATTTAATAATTATCTACAAATATATGTTTTTCCTCGTGAAATATATCAAGCTTAAGATGTGTTGCTTATTGCCTTTATAAGCTGTTACAGCAGTAATCTTTTCTTGTTTTTTGCCTCTTTTTATCTTGCTATAGTTTTAAGTTTTATAAGCAATCATATTTTCCCATTAAGCCTTGACAAAGAGGTTACAAGGAACTTCTAGTCAAAGACAGCTTTACGTTTTACTTATTTCTTTAAAAGTAAATACCAAAATGTCTATATTTTTTCTTTAATTGGGAGATTTAAAGATTAATAAAAAACCTAAAATATTTAGAATGTTTAGGAAAGATGATTGCACACAAAGCCTTATATATTTGTTGTTTTTCTTTCCAAAGTACTTTCAGTTTATATCCAGGCTATTTACTGTCTAGTCCCATTAATTCTAATCATAATTGGTAAGGAACAAGGTAATCAATCCCACCATGGTGGTAGCAGATCATTCTGCTAGATAGCTCTTTTTTTTTTCTTTCTAAAACTTTATTGTATTCTGTGATTTAATAATTCATCTTCTAATGCATCCTTAAGTCAGGAAGATTTGAGGGTTAGGAAGGAAGTGTGCATGCATGTAACTTTTTCACAGTATGGATTCATAGTGACATTTTATAAGGCTCTTTCATGGAAATCAAAGGTCATTTTTGATGGTTATTGGATGAAAATTATTTTATGTTATTGAAGAGTTAAAGATTTGTGCCTGCATAATGATATATCAATGTTTGGGGGAGGATTCTTAAGCATTAGTTGTAGATTTAACATATTGTCTAGCACCTAGCAGTTCAATATATATGGATGTACTTTCCTAATATAAGAATAAGTTTATGCTACAAAAGAAATCAATGGCATATGTACTTATACACCAATATTTTTATGTGTATTTCTATCCTTAAATCTATATTTATACATCAAATCCATATCTAGCAAGGGAGGGCTGGCAGAAGGAAACTTCAAAATTAGCTGTCAGCCAACCTAGTTTGACAAACTCCTTATTTCACAAAACATAATATAATGCAGTGGGTAAAATGATATAAAAAGAAAAATAGACATAAAAATTCAGCCTAAATTTCCAAAAGACATTATTTCTTCCAATTAAAAACAACTTGCCCAATCAAGGAGGTAAACGATGCTCTTATTTGTCAACCTCAGTATTAGCACTTTTAAGTTGGTCTTGACATTGACTTCTAAGGTTTTTTTTTTACCTCACACAGTTAGAACAAACTCCAAGTGAGAGAATAGTTGTGAAAGTACTTAAAATTATTTGTGTTATAAAGTTAAAGCATCATTCATTTTCCTTATTAATAACACTAATGTAAGTGGAGGAGCACTTGGTCCATGGAGCTCTCATGCAGCTCCTTTGAATTGACCATAGTCTAATTCAAGGAGTCTAGATATTCCAGTAGAACGATGAAACAACATGATTTAAAATTATTCTCTGAAAGTAATCCAGGCATTTTTGTGTTTTAGATATGGGACTTGCCACAGGTTTCATGCGAACAAAGGGCTCAAAGGCAATAAAGTTAGAAAATGACTGCCTTAGAGTCTCAAACTCTTATCTGCAATAATATTTTTCCAGCACAGCCAATGTGATCCTTTAAAAAAGTACTTTTGGGTTAGGTAACACTTCTACTCAAAGCTCTCCAATGGCCTTTTACCTCAATTAGAATATAATACAGCCTTTACTAGGCCTACAAGCCCCATAGGCCTTTACCACCCATCAAACCTCCTGTGGCCTCATTCCTATCGCTCTGGCCTCACTCACACTCTTCCCTCTTTATAGGCCTCCTTGCTATTCCTTCTGCGGGCCCAGCATTCAGACCTTACCCTTGCTTTTCTCTCTTCTTGGAATGTTCTTCCCCCAGATATCAGCATGGTTCATCCCTTCATTTCATTCAAATATTTACTCAAATTATTTCCTACCAAGGCCAAGCCTGATCACACTATCTAAGATAGTTTCTCATATACCTATTGTCTTCATATCATCTTATTTTATTGCTCACAATTTATTTTTACCTGACATATGACAGTATTTAATGGTTGCTTATTTCTGTCTGCCCCAATTAGAATGTAAGCTCCATGAAGCTGGGGCTTGTTATCACTCTCTGTTGTTTCCCTGATGCCTCCAACATGCCTGGCAGGTGCCCTGATTAGGATCGATTATGGACTCCCTGGCAAGACTTCCTCTAGCTTCTCAGTCTGCTTGCTTTCTTTACGGGGAATCATTTACACAGTGATATTCTGGTTTAGCACTTTTCTGATGTGGTCAAATAGGCTACTGGGTAAAATCTGGAGGTGGGTTTACTTCCACGCTTTCGTGCTAAGAGTCTAGAATCCTGAAGCATCCCTGTCTCCAAGAACAACGAGGCTTTTCCTAAAATATGGTTTACAACTAAGGTGTAAAGGAAGCACAGGGAAAATAGAGCTTACACAGTATAAATTGGATTCAGCTCTATTCATTTCCCCAGGATTTCACAGACATAGATCATGAAATGGTTCTCATTCTTATCCACTTCTGCGGAAGAAAAAAATTATACATCCAAATGGAGCGGAATTCTGCCTCAGAGTGTTACACAATAGGCCTTCCACACTTGAAAAACACTTTCACAATGCTTTCTCCACACTACTCTGTAACAAATGTAAGATCTTAAAAAAACCCCCACACCATTCGGGGGTGTTACATTATACCACTTTAATGGAGGAGCTCCTTATGGCACGTTCTATATCTACCTCCCCCCCTCCCAATTTTGTTTTTAAAGTTATGCTGCTGATAAAATAATATTTACGTTGAGCAAGAAGACGAAAGGTGCTGTTTAGAATAGTTTTTCAAGAAGATGCTACTGTCAACTTGGATAAAAAGGATTCATCTTTTCCAGCTTGCAGACATATTTTAATATAAAGCCACTGAACCTTATGAAAGAGATGTGTCTCAGAAGTGTGCTTACTTGACAGGGTTCCGGGCAGCATCTGGGTCCTGGGCTGTGACTGAGCCTATTGCCGTGTTTATTTGAGCGTCTTCTCTTATTTGCAAGATGTAGGCTAGTTTGCTGAAGACGGGGGGCTCGTCTACATCTTCCACCACAATCCTCACCGTGGCCGAGTCCTTGAATGGGCCCAGGTAGAGAAAGCGGGGTTCAACATGAGGGTTGGAGGCTTCCACTTTGAGGGTATACACTTTCTTCTTTTCAAAGTCCAGCAGCTTGGGTGGGAGGGAGAGGGAAAGGGACATATTTAAAGCAGCCAAGACACAGAAAGCCAAGATATCAACTATTTTTTGTATAAATCACTGATGAATGAAGAGGGTCCTATTGCTTAGAGACATCACCACACAAAGCCATGGGAGCTCACAGGGCTCAGAACCTGAATGAAAGTGGGAGCAGGGTGTGTGGTGTAATGGTCAGGAAAGGGAACCTGCAAACAGGAGTATGTGAGTCACCCTTTAAAATAAATCCTATGTGACGAGAAGGAGCCATACAAGGGGCAAGTTGGTGAATATGTGGTAGAGTATTCTAGGTCAGGGGTTGTCACATCTGGCTTTAACCACACACATTAAACCACAATGTCTGGGGGGACGGGGTGTGTGTGGAATGGGAATTTATACTATTAAACACCTGCCCTGGTGATTGTAATGTGCAGCCAGAATTGAGAACGACAGGCTTGTATCATGATTCCCTGTTCCTCATTCAGATAAAATAGATTAAAAATGGTGGTGTTTTTTTTTCTTTCTTTTTTTCTTTTCTTTTCTTGTTGCAGGAGGTGATAACATATTCCAAGTGTTATCTCGATAAGGGCATTGGGCTAATTACTTGCTAAAGAAAGTAATGATCAGTGTTGTCAGAGGTCTTTAGGAAAAGCATCTCTGCTTTTGGAGACACAGTGAACCCGCATGCTTATTGCTGACTTTTGGTTTTGGATAATAATATGACAAGGCTCACTAGAAACACAATTAATCAAGACATTCGAGAATGTGATTTAGTCAGCTAGGCAAAATTTCAGTTTGAATCTGATAAGGCACCAGAAAAATTAAAAAGGTTAATGGACACTAATGGGCTTCCTAATTATATTAGAGTGTAAAACATTGGTCTGAGTGTCACTTAAACATGCGTTATTGCGTTTCCAGTTATTAAGACCTGTAATCCGAAGCTTAAGAAAAAAACATTTTCTTGTTATTTACCTTTCCCTATAGTTCATTATGCCTGCAAGTATAACAGTGTGCTTAAGGAGAGGGAAGACATTGATGGAGAAGTCAGTAAAATGAGTAACCAAAATTAATATTATTTTTAGCTTCAAAGCAAATAGGTTATTGGCTTTAAATTTTGCCACACTTCTGTATAGTACTCTGTAGTACTAGGCAAATGATGCAGGGATAAACGGTGAATAAATACAGAGGGGACACACAGGAATTCAGAGTATTAAAAATGTATTATTGTGTTCCAGAGAATAGCTAAAGAGTACATAGGAAATTTGTATTACTTAATTTTTTTGGTGGTCTTTATAATTCTTCTCAATCTAATTACATTCATTGTTGTTATTGCTTGTATTCCTTTTCTTCAAAGCATGTATCAGGAATCATAGTTATGCATGCTTTATTTACTTATTTGCTTCCTTGTCTCTTTTCTCCCTATACCAGAAGTTCCATGAGAGCGAGACCATCCTGCTAAATGGACCATTAAACATTCAGTATCTAGAACAGTATCTGCCACTGTTTTTTCATATATTGGTTCATGTCTATTATTTATTTTAGATACTTTTTTTGTATATCATTCATTTATATCATCTAATTATTTAGAAGGCCCTTAATACATTTTATTGAAAGTAAGAATGAATGAATCCATAAGATTATTGAGGACCCCTAAAAGCCAACCAAAGAGATCTCAATGTAGTTAGACTTGGTGTTTTGAAAAACCAATCAGTAGATGCAGAATCCAGAGGAATGTTCATGTGAGATGTGATTGCCCCCAGTTCCTTGGGCAGCAGAGAAATGTAAACGCACTCACTCATTGGCAGGGATTTACCCAATGGCATTACCTTTTTGACAGTTATAATCCCTTCCTGGGTCTCCTGGTCAGTGATGACATCAAACATGTCCAGCCCCTCTCCCTCTGTGATGCTGTACTGAATCGCAGCATTTTCTCCCACGTCGGCGTCAGTGGCTCTGATCCTGCCTATTGATGTACCCGGTGGAGAAGACTCAGGGGTGGTAAACTGGTATGTACCTATTAATCACCAGAAAAATGTAAGTCAGACACAGGCTAAGGGTACTCTGTCAGAACAGAAATGAACCCATTTTCCAACAGTTTTTTCCGACATCACCGTGGATGCAGGCTGATTTGTGCTTTTTTAAAAATAATGAATGGTGCCCTATACCTCTCCATCTTTACTTTCATGATGGTTAAGAATATTTCTTTTGTTTCATCCCTGTCTCTTTGCAAACGGAGAACACTTTTCTCGTTCTGTAAGTAGGTGTGATTGTGAGGAAGACTGAGCTGGTAGGGGCGGCTGCAGTTTGCCAAGCCTCCTGTGAATGTAACCAAGCACAAAGAGTAGAAAAGAATTTAACCTGAACTGTGGCTTTAAGCCAATTACTAGGGGTTTTTTGTTTGTTTTGTTTTTAAGAGTTCTTGCTGTCATTGCTAATAACAACTGAAGGTTAAAGTAAATTATAGCAATTTGGAGAATTTACCCTAAGCAGACATTTACTAAACATAGAACTGGTCCAGTCGCAGTTAGGCATACAGATAAATACACTGAAAGATAAAGCTCTTCTTTTTTCTTTTAACACAATGTTTGTTTAAGTTTTGTTTATATTATTTTTTCTATGCATAGATTCCCCCCATTCTTGAATTCATATCCCTAATTCAAAACCCATATTTCATAGAAAGACACTTTGCTTATGTTCTCATGTTGCAAAATTGGTTTAAGGAGATAATATGTGAATTTCAGTCTAGATCTGCTAGGCCAGCATGTACCAAGGGCCAAAAAAGTAAAACAAATGTATTTTCTCATCCAATACATTTTGCCAACCATTCATGCAGATTGTTTTGGGGGGAAAAATTGGACTATGACACCACTAGAATATTGTCCTTGAATAATATTAATCCACTAAGTAATGGGCTCATCGTTGGTAAGCGGATAACAGTTTTCTCTGGTGTATTCAACTTCCATTTGGGGTGCCTCCTCCCCCTTTCTCTATTCTCCCCTCTCTTGCCTCTGTACATTATTCATGAATGATCACAGGCTATCCAAGGAGAGAGGAGGATGACATAAGTTACTGTGGCATCAAAGTGCCCATCAGTCCTTTTATCTTTCTCCAGGGCATTTCCACATGGAAAAGGGGTAGTTGGGGATAAGTTGTTGGTAATCCTGATATTTTTACTTCAGGCCCCTGGGGGATAGTATAGGGTTCCTAAAAACGTTTCTCCTACCCATTAAATCAGAAATTATTTAGCTACACTATTTTTGCATTTAGCTAATTATGATTAATTAGTGGACAAAAACAAAGAAAATAGAATTATTTCCTATTGATCCATGTGGATCTCCATTATATAAGAAGCCTATATAAGCTGACTGACTTTTTAAAATGCCACGATCGAGTAAGTGGGTTTTCTGTTTAATAATGGGCAGCTGTTTTTTTTTTTTTCCTGGAAGACAGGATTCAGGTAATTTTCCAAGGAGACCATAGTCAGAAAGGAATTTTGTTCCTGGGAGAAAAATTATATTATAACTAGTACTCCCTGAGGTGCTCTTGGTGGAAGGGGCTAATGCTCTGCTAGATACAAAGTGGGCATTTGTGAAGGCTGTTTTTCCTTCTCGTTTCTCCCTATATAATCATGAGAGTTAATGGTTTTGGAGATGATTTTCGGGATCTCAATTAACCATTATGTAGAAAAGTATTTTTGAGCACAAATGGATTAAGTGCACAGTTATTTCCACAGATGTATTTTTAGAAACAGTAAAATGATAAATCCTCCTCTTACGAGGCTTCGTGAGGATTTAAAAGAGATTACATGGCTGATTAAATTCACAAAATATAAAGTCAAATTTTTTTCCTAACAAATAGCAGCATGCTTGTATGCGTATGTTCTGAGCAAGCAAATTTATATCCGTGGTTGTCTTTTTAATAAGGAAAAATAAAACGATGATGTTGCATTTGCAATGACAGCTATATCAGAAATCGCTTGGATAGTTTCCAATTCAGGAACCTAAATGTTCACATCTCCTGAGTGTAAACGTTGTCAACTCATTCTTAATAAAAGTGTCAGTTCTCACTAAGTTTGTTAATTCTGACAATTAATAGCGACAATCAAAAATAAGTATCATTCTTCAATTTAGAGTTTTACAAAAGTGCACTGAAGAAATTCATCATTCAAATGTTCCTACTTTGAGGAAACCGGGGAGGGTTGTCATTGACGTCTGTCAGTGTGATGTTCACCGTGGTGGTCCCTGATAATCCCCCCATCTGGCCGGCCATGTCCTTGGCTTGAATCACCACTTGGTACTGCTCCTTGTTCTCTCGATCCATGTTGAACAAAGCTGTCTTGATGATACCTAGGGATATGAAATTCAGAAGTGGAAAGGAATATATTAAAAATACTTTATGGAGTCATTTATTTATCAAACACATAGATTTTCAGCCACAATATGCATAGCACTTTGCAGATGTCATTGTTGACATAAAAATGATTATAGTTAGTCTTTATACGAAAGGAAGTGAAAACCACATAGGGGAGAGAGGTGCATTTAAAAGAACCACCTACAGTACAAGAATAATAAGTCAAATCCTGCAACTGTGGAGAATGTAAGTGGTATAAATATTAATTGTTAGAAGATGACACAGCGAAGTGAACTTGGCGTGTGGCCCAGAGTATACCACCGAAGTTGCTTGATATATTTAGGTACATTAGGAGGCGATTGGTAAGAGAAAGCCATATACATGAACTGTCTTGAGTTTCACTTTACTGAATTGGCTAATTGCTCAGCAAATATACCCACCATAATGAATGTTCTCAGGATTCTAGTCTAAACCATGAAACTATGGTTTAAAAAACCCCACAGCATCAGTTCTTTCATAATCATCATGTTGTGTGATCCAAGAGATTTTAAGATTTCCTAAAGCTGATGTGAACATTAGTTCTGCTGGCCCCAGCAGTGACCAAGATTCTCGTTAAGTGAAGTTTATCTCTGTTGTTAAGTAGTTATAAAATAAGTTGGAAGAACTTGTGAAAGTTTGCCCAATTTCTTAGGTAGGTTTCATGCTTAAATTAACATTCTTTCAAAGATCACTGGAGAAGGCTTTTAACTCTCTCTGGTAGCACATTCCAGTGCTGAACAGCCATGAAACTGAAAAGAAAAAAAAAGAAAAAAGAAAAAAAAAAAAAAGATCTTCCTTGTTTTTAACAAGAATAATACCTCAGAAAACAGGTCAGTTTCATTCCCACAGTCCTGGCTTCATTGAAAGTGGAACTGTTATTTCTGTTCTCCAAACAACAGTATTTTTATCTAAATAGCTTAGCCTTGTGTTCTTTAAGTTGAATAATTCTAATTTTTTCATTCTCGTTGTTTTTAAACTCAACATTTTCTTTCTCTTTGGGCTTCTTTCCAAGTTTATTGCCCCTCTTAACCCACCAATTTCCAACTGGATGTAATAACCTAGGAGGGTTTTGATTTCTACTAAGAATAACAGAAGCTTGAAAAATGTTTCAAAGAAACTCCACTCCTATTATGACAACAAAAATAAGTGTAGAATTTACTAGACAGTACAAATGATGTTCCCTAAAAAGATTCATTATAAGATAGAATGTTATTTTTTCTATAGAAATTGCAGAAAAAGGAGATGTTGAAAAAAAGTATTTCATTAAGGCAATACACTTTTATTAGGGCTATCTCAGTCTGGATGGGGGAGACAATGAGGTAACAACACAGAAAGCAAAATCTCAGTGGCTTAATGCAACCCAAGTTTGTTTTCTCATGCCTTGAGCAGGCTAGCAGGTAACTCTACTCATCATAATACTCAGATTTCTGGGCTAGAGAAGCATCTCAGCTTTGGCTCCCAAGTGGGGTCACTGTGGCAAGTGGAAGGGTACACCAGGTCAAAAGTTCCACTTGGAAGTAACTCACATCACTGCCACGTTTTATTGGACCAAAAAAAATCATATGGCTACATCTAGCTTCAGTAGAGAAATGCAGACCTACCAAATACCTAGAAAAAGAAGAATTGGAATGTTTGTAAACCGCCACATAACTATCAGAAGGACTTGATCTTTTAGGTTCCTCCCAAACTGGAAGAAAAAAAAAATAAAGCAATGTATAATTGCTTCAGAATATGCCATATAGTGGGTGAAAGATCCATTGTTGTATTTCTTGGTTAAATGATCTGGGTGTTATGTTTATAAATGTATCACTGGTATTTGGCAGACATATCTAAAAAAATTCAATCACGTGGATTGTTTTATTAAAAAATGTGCTAGCTTAGCCGAGCATGAAAAGGAAAATTACAGATTGTAAAAAAGAAGATAAGAATGGAATTCTAACCTGTTTCCGATTCAACTGAGAAATAGGGCTGCCCCTGCAGGATGCTATAGACAACTTTAGCACTGTTTCCATATGTTGGATCATCAGCATCGGTGGCAGTGACTTGGACAACAACTGTGCCTGTAATGACAGAACATGAATTGAAAAGACAGTAAAGGGCCCATTTCCGATCCCAGATAGGCACACATAAAAAGAAAGCATGCTCTTACTTTTGTCAGAATCTATCATGGCAAGACAGCGGGGAACTTCAATAATAAGCTAGGTTAAAAATACTTGGATCTCTCACTCTGAAGGAAAGTGATTGACATTTATAAATACTGTAAGGATCGGATAAAGGGAAACATGGGAATGATCATGACTTTGGTTGGACCTGATCTCAATCCATTTCCAAAGGTGGGATTTGATTGGCTTCTTGCTATGGTACTTCTTTTAAGTTATCCAGGCCCTAGTCAATTGGAATCTTGCATTACTTTGTCCATAGGGATTACTTTGTCCACTCATGATTTTGCTGGAAATTCTGTCATTGGTACTCTTTCTACTGGACTAGGATGTGCTGAAGAGAAGCCTGAAAATGCAGTCGCTGTTTAGTGACATTAGAGATGGCAGGCTGAGAACAAAGCTGAACAGAACAGAGAATTTAGGGAAAATAGAACTCCAGTCAAACTGTGTCTAAAGCCTACTTCATTTCTGGGCTTAAGTAATGTGACCAGTAAATACATCTGTTGTTTAAAGTAGTTTGAATTGAGTTTTCTGTTACTTGCAAATAAAAGCATCCTAAGTGAAAATCTACCTGATAATTCTAAGAGATTGAAATGCCTTTAACTTTAAGTGAGGTAGTGTTGGATTAAATAAAGAATTAATTGAAACAACAGAGGATACACATCTGGTATCTGTAATGCCTAAAATGATCGTAATTAAATGTACAAAGAAAACTGTGGTGTTTTAGATCAGCACTCTTATTTTAGGGAATGAGAGTCACCTAATAACCTTTGAGGTATCCTTAACTTCCATAAAATTCCATGCAAATGTTTGTGTATATGCTTGCATGTATATTTCACTGAAGCTCCATGAATTTTTTAAATCTGATAGCAAAGGGGTCTGTGACTTACAAAAAGATCCTCTGATTAAGATCCTTTTGTGGCTGACTTTTGAAATTCCTGGTAGATAAATAGTAAGCATGCCACCAGGGTTCTCCTGTCTATGAACAGGGCAGGGAAGCTACATTTAGGGAATACTAGAATTTTTACATCGCTTGGGTACTATCTAACCAATGCATATATAGAACAAATACACTGCACTGCTAAGGTTGGCTGCTCTGGATGCAGCATGTTGGTGCATGAGATAGAACACACGCCTTTTTAATTCAATGAGGGACTTGGGGAGAATGAGAACATCATGATTTTAGAGTGAGAGCTAATAGCAGAAGTCAACAAACATGTTCTTATTTGACATCAATACAAATCTAATAGCTTTTAGGATACGACTGTCTGGACGTTTTGAGCACTTGTGAATAGCCAGATATTTATTGTACTGGGGGCTGTGCACTTGTTTTCTCCTCTGTCTTCACCTTGGAAGTTGACATCCATTATTTATTTGTTAGAGATATGGAACTGGAGGGTGAGAGAAATCAAGTTATTTACCAAAACCACACTTATGTTAATTAGTAGAGGTAACTTCAAACTCAGGTCTGTTTGATACCAGAGTTCACTTTTACTAGTCTGTTGTTGTTTCTTTATGTAATTTCTTTAAAATGCTTTTATATATCAGAATAATGACATGTTAATTTATGATAACGATGACTATAAAGATACCCATGCCTGTATGCAAATTAGAAAAAGACCTCCCTTTCTCAAAATATGTTTCTGTTTAGCCATTCACAAATATTTGTATTACATATTTAATTCTATAGTGGCTTCAAATGAAACAGAAACAGACTCATAGATACAGAGAACAGACTGACAGCTGTCAGAAGAGAGAAGGGAAGGGGTCTAAATGAAAAAGGTGAAAGGATTATCTCACAAACTTTATAGACAGATAACAGTATGGTGATTACCAGAGGGAGGCAGAGGAAGATAAAAGGGGGATAAATGGTGATGGAAAAAGATTTGACTTGGGTCATGAGCACATAATATAATATAGAGAAGATGTATTACAGAATTATACCCCTGAAACCTATATAATCTTATTACCCAATGTCACCCCAATAAAATCAATTAAAAATTAATCTCTATGTACAAAAAAGTCAATGGAACCCCTGAGAGTTGTTCAGTGACAACTTGCACATCTGGTTATGGTTGTCCTGGGTGGCATTGATGACAAGACTATTCTTTATTCATTCTTTCTGTCTTTTACCACCAAATGGAAAAATATTCTTCCTAACAAATCTATCTTTTAAAAGAATTCTAATCCTCCTATTTGCTTGGTGATAATCTGTGATTTTTTTTCCAAACAAAACAAAGTGGCTTTAGTAAATGAGATGAGCAACTTCTTCATGAGAAAATTTAGATGTTTTACAAGCATTTCCTTGGTTTAAATATTTTCAAAGTCTTGGAACTTTGGATTGAAACAGCTGTGATATATGACTCAGAATTGTAGAAACATTTTTATTATGTAATTTAGCTCTTTTGAATTTGATACTGAGTGAAAATTAAAATAACTCTTACATGAGTAGTTTAATATTTGTCATTGTCTCCCATGAAGTATATTAATGTGGCTAAGAATGATGTCAGTAGGATTTTTTTTTCTTAGTTGAAATTCTGTCTACCTGCTCCCAATCTAAGCAAATTAAATGCACACATATTAACTTTAAAATTGGTAGAATTGTGCACAAAATGTTAATTTACCATATTAATGTCATTTACTAATTTCCACCAATTAGTAAAGTATATCTCCCTTAGATATCCTCTGCATATTTCTATGGATTGAAAAGAAGTTTTCTTTGAATCTCTTCTCCAAATATACAGTCACTTAAAGCAACAGTCATTACTCTTTAGTCTGGACTGTAAATCCAGGCTTTTGTTTTCCCCTGGGGAGATTCTTACTTGGAGCCTTAATGCCAGAACATGCATTAGAAATAGAGAAGGCTGCTGTTTTCCAGCCCAGGAAATAGAGTAGGGATTTAGGGTGAGAGAAGTAGATGAGATGGCTCTTTCTTTTTCCTACTCTCACTCTACCCTCATCTTTAGAGGAAATGCAGTTTTCTTAAAAAGGATAATAAAGTGAGACTTGAGTAGTATTAGGAAACATGGAGGTACTTACAAAGGGGACATAAGTAGACTGTTTGAAATATGGTACTTTAGAACTTAACATCTATATTTATTCAATCAGTAAATTTCACTCATAGGATTCTTTGTTCAGTTGATGAACTGGAAGAGAAGCATTGCCTGGTTGAAATCACATCCCACTCACCCACATCAGACATTTCGGGAACTGTGGCTGTGTAGACCTCCTCAGTGAATATTGGTTCATTGTCGTTGATATCATGGATCTTGATGACAAATTCAGATTCAGGCTCCACAGGAATCCCAGTCTTTTTATTTACAGCTTGAGCTCGAAGGATGTAAGTAGGTTTTTCTTCCCTGTCTAACCTTCTGGTGGCTTGTATATCCCCTGTGTTTTCATTGATAATGAAGAGATCTCCTGCTCCATCTCCTGAAAGGATATATTTAAGTGATCCATCTCCTTTATCCTGGTCTGAATGTAACTAGTGTAGAAAAAAAATTAAAGAAAGTAAAAATCAAACGTGATTCTGAACTGTTGGTCTTTATGATGCATGCTTTCATTCAATCCTTTCTAAGGGATGAAGTTCTTTTCTTCTACTATTACTTCAGTCCCCCATAGTAAATACCATTCATTAATGAACATGTTTCCTTATAATCATAGAAATTTCCAGAACTGAAACAGAGCTTGGAGAAAATTTAGTAATCCTTATTTTGAAGAAGGGAAAACCAAAAGCTAGAGTAATCACAAGACTGGCTGGAATGAAACTATTTTTACTACAGCTTTTAGATTCTATTAATATACTCTCCTCAATTTTATGTATGCAGACATGCTAAAGAAGCAATATATTATTTAAAAAAGGATTTTGGTTTTGAGTCAGAGAGACCAGGTACATTCTGCTTCTATATTGAATTTAGGAGAGCTAGTAAATCTCTTTGAGTCCAATATAATGAAGACTATAATCAATTTTCTACAAGAAATTTATATATTTATTTATAAATCAATGAATGAAATTCAACTCGAAGCATTTGAAAAACATCTTAAGTACCGCTATGGACATTGCCTTGAAAACCGCCAACTACATCATTTACAAGGTCACTGGGAATAAGAACATTTAACACTTAGATTTTAGTTTAACATGGGAAAGGACCACTTATAAAGCAGAACTGCCTAAAATTGCATAGTCTGTCTTAGGAAGTAGTGGGTTCCTGCTCATGAAAGCAATCAAGCAGTGACTCTGATATGGTTAAGTCAATGCAATGGGTGAGGACAAAGGGTTGAATTAAATGAATGTGAGGAGACCTTTGAATTGGAAGAGGATGGTGGTAACTGGAAAGTAGCCCATGTTACCTAATTCCAAAGATTATTTCCAAAGAGTTGACTTCCTATTATTTCCCTTTTTCCCACTTCAGCAAGCATATCTCATAGGTCTACTAATCTAATCCTTATTTACAGAATTCCCAAAAGTGTTCTTTATTGAGAACTATTTTCAAGTCCTGTTATAAATATCAGCTGCATACAGACAAGTTAGTTTCAGTGGGAAGGCTGCTAATCTCTACCTTATTTCATCATCATCTAACCAGAGTATGGGTTGTGTTACAACAATTATGGCAACAATAGCAACAGGTAAACCAGCTCTTTGCCCTCCTGATTAATTTTGTATGGAATGCTCACAGTAGTGTCTAGAGATAGACAAATCTAAAAATAGAATTTCAGGGTAATAAAGATTCTAAGAATAAGGTAAACCCGCCTTTCTAAAAGTGTATCACATGGAATGTAATTTATATAAAATGCTGACTCAAAAGGGTTCTATGGTCCAATAAGTTTGGCAAATACTTTATAGTCTGCCTCTTTTTTGGAGTCATCCGTTGTCCCTTAACATATGAAAGACTGTGAATGTCCACAGTTCAAAATTGTATTTGACTTCATTTAATCTAGCTTTCCCGAGTTCTCTTATGTAAAGAAGCCTTTTTGGGTGTGATCCATAGTGATATTCCCCAAAAACAGTTTTCCAAGAAGCACAGTTTGGGAAACATGAGCTAATTGAATCCATCATTGCAGAGTCAAGAAAACTGAAGTTCCCTTTCATAGTGTTTCCCAAATCACACAGCTCCCATGAAAGCACCAGAAGTATAGAATTAAAGTGCAAGAAGAGTCCTTATAGACTATTGGGTGCAACCTCTCTGTTTTTAAAGATGGGAAATTGTGTCCAATGCCACACAGCTAATGCTGGTTAATAGCAGGGTTTGAGGAAGAGAATATTATTCATACAATTAGTGGCCTTGAAAGCAATTTGACAGAAATAATGGAAGATAAATGCACACGGGGAGGAAATTGTTTAGAAGTGAGACAAACGCAATAAGAAATGTAAAACAAGAGCACTCCATGATTTGTGTAATGTGATATGCTAAGAAAACGTTGGAACCGTGATTACACAGAAAGAGCCACTGGGGAACGTTTAACTCTGCACCATCAAACTCTAATGACTGAAGTGAGCTCTTAAAAAGCTATTTCATTAGCTCATGAGGAACGCAACCAACATCACTGCCCATTGGGTCCCGGCTCCAGGGCAACCATGGTTAGCATCCTGGCACAGTGCAGGGGCCCTGCAGCCTTAGCCCTAAGTATAGGTCTTGCTCATTCTATTTCTTCCCCAAATATAGGATCCCAGCAGTCAATTAACCTCCCTCTGCCAGGTTCCTTATCAGTAACACGAGGATGATAAGAGCTACAGGACAAGGCTGTCATGAGCATCTAATTAAAGCTTGTATATAAATATCACATTAAACACTGTAAATGTGATAAAAGCTCATATGTGTTTTATAAATGACAAAGCTCCTTCCAAATTTAAGAAATCTTTACTATTTTTAACTCTCAGTTCATCATAAGCATGTTTTTCCCCCTCTGATTTTGACTTTGAGAACTTTGTTGTGAAGACTTTGAAAACCCAATTTGGCAAATACACAGTGTCTCTAAGGTGAAATCTGTTATCAACACCCAGTATTCTTTTACCAGGTGGCAATTGCCAGTTTCCCATGTGATTTATTATATTCTGCATTCCACTAGATTATAGACTCCCCTTGGCCTGTTCTCTCATCCCTCTCAATGGTAATTGTTGCACACTTAGTAGGTGAATACCACATCTGGTCACAAGATTTATTCAGGTAAAAGTAATCAGAAGCTTATTTTTAGCTGTCAGGAGAGACCATTCCGATGACTTATAGAACAAACACCCGAGACGGTTTGGAAGAGCAGCAGAGACACTAAACAAGAGGGTGAACAGGGATTGCTCTGCCGATCCCAATTCTGATTTACCAATATTTGAAACCCAATGGGAGAATGCACCTCTTCACTCAGGCGCATAATGATAAAGCAATTTAACCTCATCTCCTCCACCTGCAGGGTGTGTGTCTGATGGGGTGCAAGGCAACAGGAACCTCAGAAACTTCTGTATAATTCTTTTCCTACTCTCCCTTCCCCACCTTGAACTCCCCGCAGGGCCCAGCTCTTTTCTCTCTTTTTGAGGAAAAAAGGAAACATAAGACATCGATGCTAGTGAAAGAGGTGGTGACAAACAGACATTAGGGGTTTATTGAGCACTTAGATTTTAATTGGATTTTTTCTTTTGTGATGTCATTCATCAAAGCCACTGTAAAGGCAGAAGTTAAACAACAACAAATAAAAGGTTGTAGGCTGCCAGAGGCATGTTCTTACTAATTTCAGTTGAATGTGGCTGTTCCATTAAGCTTAATCATCTGGTTCACTTTTAACGATTCACCATCAAGTAAAAATTACCCGCTCCCCTTAGAAAGGCACATCTCATCTGACGCTGGTGGGACTGTGGTATTTGGTTTTAGAAGGAGCTCTTGGTCTTATTCGTTTTGTGGTTGATTTATTATTATTATTTTTTTTAAGTGCACCACCTTGACAAATTTGGGTTGTGGACGTGGCCCCCTGGAGAGTGTCACCAAAGCAAATCTTAGTGTTCTCCATCCCCTTTCTCACTTGATTTTAGGATAACTCTATGTATCAAGAATATTTGTTCCTAATGTTGTCAGATAACTCAGCAATTATTACCAAACATTAGGCACATGGTTCAATCTGAGCAATATGAAGGAGGAATACAAGTTTATCTCAGTTCTGAAAAAATGTCTTTACTAACCAATGAATCCTCAATACAACTATGTCATTTGTATATGCTGAAAAGAGCAAGGAAGTTGTAAGCACATTAAGTACACTGACCATTGTAATTACACTAGGGACTGGGACAGAAGTCACCTTTAAGGGTGAAGAAGCTACACGATTTTACTGAACCATATTTCAAGTATCAACCTGATGCAGAAAGTAATGAATAATGTATGGAAAATGATCCACTTTATGGGAATGTTGTTCTATAATAAACATGATTTAACTGTCAACCAAGACCATTTAAAAACACTTATTGTCTTGAATAGGCAACAAATAAACAATACCTGTCTTCTACAAACTTGAAATTTAGGCTTGTAAATACTCATATGTAAAAGATACATAATAAAAACAGAAATTAGACAATTGAGTACTTTGATTAAGTATTATGAATAAAAATATAAATGGAAAGATGAAGAACAGCATAGAAAGAAGTTATACGTTGGATAAGGTGGAGTCAGGTATCGTGTTGGATCTTTGATGGTTCAGGAAGAATTCTTGGAGGAGTTTAGATTTACCAATGGGAAAAAATGATTTAGCAACCAGATGAGTGCATGGCATGGTTTCAAGGTTCAGTGTGGGAGAAAGCCAGAGGATGCCTTGAGTAGGTGCCTGGGCTAATAAAAGCAATAATGTCAGCTAAAATAGACACACTCTTTCCCTAGAGTTGCAGGGTCCCATATTTTCTCACACTGCACTCAGATATGAAAGGCAAGACAAAACTTCCTTCTTCTTCTTCTTCTTCTTCTTCTTCTTCTTCTTCTTCTTCTTCTTCTTCTTCTTATTATTATTATTATTATTATTATTATTATTGTTAATCCTCACCTGAGGATATTTTCCCATTCATTTTTGGAGAGAGTAGAAGGGAGGGGGAGAGACATAGAGAGAAAAACATAGATGTGAGAGAGACACATCAATTGTTGGCACGAGGGTGGGGTGGAGGTTGGGGGTTGAACCTGCAACTGAAGTATGTGTCTTTGACCAGAAGTGAACCTATATCCCTTCAGTCCACGAGCCAATGCTCTCTCCACTGAGCCAAACCCACAGGGCCTTTTTTTTTTTTAATAGCTTATCCCTCAAGCTCTAATCCTATTGAATATTTGGAACCCTATACATATTAGGTTGAATATTGAGTCAATAATTTAGTGCAATTCAATAAAGTCTGCCTGATTCAATAGTACAGTCTCTTTCGATAACTTTTAAAAATAAATCCTTGTCTTTCTGGCTTCAGCTTTCTTCCCCTGCCCTTGATCTAGTCCAAGATGACATCTGGGTGTCCGAAAAAGGGAGAACCACATGGCCTGAACCGGAGGGAAATTTGGGGCTTTTGCACTGTCCTCTGGCCTGCTAGTCTCTCATTCATTAATTTCCAGAGTGGTGTCTGTGGTTCTGGCAGGTGGAATTATGACCTCAGCTCCTTAAGGTCCCAGGTGACCTGCTCTATTCTCTTCTCCATAGGCCCTGATGTCTGGCTGTGACTCCATCATTGTCCTTGGTTGTAGCTAAGGAGTTGCTTTGTCCTTGGTAGGGACCATCTATAGGATCATCCACCTTTTTCTTGCCCTGGAGAAGCTTTGGACAGCTCTTGGGAGCTAAAATGAGCTTCTTCCTCACTACATGATTTCCCCAAAGGGAAAAGGAAAAAACGACCTGTATCCATATCACGGACGTCAGAGATATTGTCTCAGGGCAGTAAAATGACTTCAAATGAACACAGAGCTGCATGTGTGCACGTATTTAGCAGCCAAAAATATGAAATGCCTCTCTTGGCTGCAGGAGTAGCCCACCACATGAGTTTTGGTGACGAGAAGAGCTAATTCTCACTATAAAGTCTGAGAGGAAAGCTGGGATGGAAGCGTGGCCTGCAGCCTTGATCTGGCACCAATAATTTTTGGTGATGACACTTATACATGACTAGAGGCCTGGTGCACAAAATTAGTACACAGGAAGAGAGGTCCCTCAGCCTGACCTGCACCCTCTCTAATCTGGGAGCCCTCAGAGGATGTCCTACTGATGGCTGAGACCTGCTCCCTGTGGGCCTAAGCCACAGTCTGGCCTCCCTTTGTAGGAGGCAACTGGGCTGATCAGGGGAAGGTGCCACCCCCATCACCCTGCTGCTGCTGCCACTGCCAGCTGCCACAGTTGCCACTGCTGGCCGCTGCAGCCACCAAGGTGTTTTTATCAACACAAACTCCAGTCTCTTCACCATGAAAAAATGACAAGTTTCTTTACTGCATTTTCTGGCATATATGACGATGTTTGAAACAAAAAAAAGCCAACCGAAAATCGGGGGCAAAAGACCAAAATTGCACAAAAATTACCTGCAGATCTTGACGGCAAAGTAAGTCTTTTCTTTGAAGTGGGGGGTAGTCTTATACAGCGAATATAGGCCTAAACCTATGTTTTAATTGTAAAATTAGGGGGTCGTCTTATACGCCGGAAAATATGGTAGGCATTTTAAGGTGTCTTTTTATAGGATATAACATTCCTTCCTTCCTTCCTTCCTTTCTTTCTTTCTTTCTTTCTTTCTTTCTTTCTTTCTTTCTTTCTTTCTTTCTTTCTTTCTTTCTCTCTCTCTCTCTCTCTCTCTCTCTCTCTCTCTCTCTCTCTCTCTCTTTCATCTTCATCTGAGGATATTTTCCCATTGATTTTTAGAGAGTGTGGAAGAGAGAGGGAAAGACAAAGAGAAACATCCCTGGTGGTCAGTGTGTGTCATAGCTATCAGTTGGATTGTCTGCCCCCTGGTGGTCATTGCATCTCATAGCTTACTGGTCAGATGGTCAGATGGTCACTTAGGCTTTTATATTATAGATCATTTGGGAATTGGTTTGGCTGGGATTTGGGAAAATAGTAATAGCAGGCATTCATTAAGTCCATACTATAGAAAATGTGCTGAATTTGTTATATAGATTATACTAGAGGCCCGGTGCATGAAATTCATGCATGGGGGCGGGTTCTCTCAGCCCAGCTTGCACCTTCTCCAATCTGGGACCCCTTGAGGGGCCCGTCAAGGGATATCTGACTGCGGGTTTAGGCCCAGGCAATCTGCTGCTCAGTTGTTTGGTCACCCTTCACTAACCAAACGACTCCTAACTGCTCACCTCTTTGTAGAGGTACCTGACCTATATATCAGCATCCTTGATCCCTACCCACTAGATACCTGTAGCAGCTTTCAAGTTGTGTCAATCCAAAACATTTCCATATATTGCCAAATGTCCTTCAAAGGAACAAAATTGCTTCCACTGAGATCTATTGGTGGAATTCTCTATCTACTATCATCTATCTATCTATCTATCTATCTATCTATCTATCATCTATCACTTTTCTCTCCTCCCATATTTTTTCTCATTATATTATAACTTAAAAAATTCATTCAAATTATATCATAAAGGGTTCTACATTTATAGAGATAACTCACGACCCCACTCAATTCCATCTTTTATCTTTTTTAAATTTAATAGTCTAAAAAAGACCTTGTGTTATGTGGAGGAAAATTTTTGAAAAAGTTATAAAAGTGAAAAAAATTTCAATCTAAACTCAAGAAAAATTTATTCATATCCTTGACATTTATCTTTTACACTCAATACTTTGAATTTGAATTTAATGTCCAAAGTACCAAAATAACTAGTAAGTGAACAAAACTTTAGGTTGTGGTGGATGTAGTAGTCAGAATAATGGCTCTTCCAAAGAGGTTCCTGTACTAATTCCCAGAAACAGGGACTATGTTTCCTTAAAGGCAAAAAAGATTTATAGGTGTGATTAGGATAAAGATTTTCAGATAGGAGATTATCCTGGATAATCCTGACTGGACCTGGCATAATCGCCAGCATCCTTATGAGGGAAGATAGGGAGTCAGAGAAGAAAATGTGCAATGAAGCAGAGAGATTGATTTGAAGATGCTACAGTGCCGGCTTTTAACATGGAGGAGGAGCCCATGAACCCAGAAATGCAGGCTCAAAAAGGCAAGGAGAGGACTTCTCCTAGTGTCTCTAGAAGGACACTTTGCAGACATCTTGATTTTAGCCCAGTGAAACCCATTTTAGACTTTTGACTTCTAGAATTGCAAGATCATAGATTTGTACTACATTTTTGTAACTTGTTAACAGCAGAAATAGAAAACTATGACAGTTGTTTCTTATCTCTGGGATTCAAGGTGAACTGAAACTGTGTTGTTTCAGTTCAAGAATCCCAGTGAAGAGGGAGAAAACTACTAGGTGTACTGGTTAATAATGTGGATTTTTTTTTCCAATTGATGGAGTTACACATATATTGATATACAGTATATGCAATTTGATATGTATGCTACTTGTTGTATTGACAACAAGCTTCAAAATGTAATATGTAAAATTTTCTGAAGGTATTAATACCATAGATATTTTTACACTTAAAAATGTCAAATTTCCTGTCCCCCAAAAAAAGCACTTGCGGGAAGTTGTAATTCATTAATTTATTTTGAAGAAAAATGCTGCTGAATACTTTGGGAAGCTTATGGTGAACATGCTCCATCTCAAGATCCTTGTGAATACTGTTTTAAACACTTAAAAAGTGATGATTTTGATTTGAAAGACAAAAACGCCCAGGTCAACCGAACAAATTTGAAGACCAACAATTACAAGCATTATTGGATGAAGATGCATGTCAAACTCAAAAACAACTAGCAGAAAGATTAAATGTTGCTCAGCAAACAATTTCTGATCATTTACAAGCAATGGGAAAGATTTTAAAGGAAGGAAAATGGGTGCCACATCAACTGAACAAAAGACAAATAAAAAACCAAAGAGTCATCAGCAAAATGTTGCTTCAATGGCACGAAAGTATTTTTTTTTTTTTTACATCAAATTGTGATGTGATGAAAAGTGGATTTTGAGAATCCCAAACACACAAAATCATGGGTTGATCCAGGTCAACCGTCAACTTTGACTGCAAGGCCAAATCACTTTGGAAAGAAGACAATGCTCTGCGTTTGGTGGGAACAGGAAGGTGTGGTGTATTATGAGCTTCTAAAACCAGTGAAATTGTTAATACTGATCACTACCTACAACAAATAATCAATTTGAACTGCACTTTGATCATGAAACGACCAGAATGCTCCAGAAGACAGGGCAAAGTAATTTTGCTTCATGATGATGCATCATCACACACTTCAAAACCAGTTAAAAACACGTTAAAAGATCTTGCCTGAGAAGTATTAACCCATCCGCCATATTCACCAGACCTTGCTCCTTCAGATTACCACTTGTTCCTATCGATGGCACACACACTTTCTGAGCAGCATTTCAAAATATACGAAGAAGAGAAAAATTGAGTCTCTGAATGGTTTGCCTCAAAACAAGAAAAGTTCTATTGGGATGGTACCCACAAATTACCTGAGAGGTGGGAAAATGTGTAGCTAGGGATGGACATTACTTTGAATAAAGCACTTTTATTTATTTATTTGTTTGTTTGTTTGTTTATTTAAAATATATTTTATTGATTTTTTACAGAGAGGAAGAGAGAGGGATAGAGAGTTAGAAACATCGATGAGAGAGAATTATTGATCAGCTGCCTCTTGCACCCCCCCACTGGGGATGTGCCCCAAACCAAGGTACATGCCCTTGACTGGAATCGAACCTGGGACCCTTCAGTCCGGGGCTGATACTCTATCCACTGAGCCAAACCGGTTTCGGCTGAATAAAGCACTTTTGATTTTTCTCTTGAAATTATCATCTTTTATTTTATTACAAAATCTGCTATTATTAACCGGTACACCTAGTAACCTTTGATGAAACTTACTATGTGTCTGGTACTGCTTAAGCGCCTTGAGTGATATATCAATGAAGTCTCATAACAACTCCAGGAGATAAGCATTACTTATTACTTTCTCCTTTTTTTTTTTCTTTTCTTTTCCTTTTTTTTTTCTTCAGAGAACCTGAGGTCAGGGAGGTTAAGTAACTGGCCGAAAGTTAAGGGCAGAGCCAGGAAGGATACCAAGATCTGCTTGACTCCAAAGTCTATGTTTGAGCACATATTGCCAAACAACACTTCCTAGGATGATTACAAAAGTTTCCCTATTCATTGTATTTATTATATCAGGCCCCAGGCTAAGTTATTTGTAAATTCTATTGGCACAAATGATACAGACTGTAATAGAGGTTATTGTTCATTTTGGGTTTATCAATTAAACAAATGTCTTTTGGTTTATTCACTGCATGAGTTTATTTCCCCCAAAAGGCATTGTTTACTCCTGCCTTGTGCTTGGCTCTGGATTGTCCAAGGTTTTTGGCAGATTAAGACATTAGTCTCAACTCTTGCTTAGTCTAACATTTTCACTTTCAAAATGCCAGTGGTAAATCAAGTTGAGAGCCAGATACCCAGTCAAAAATTGATTTACCAATGCATTGTAACTTACAGTTTTAATCCTGCTTTTTTGCCTCATACTGGAATCTTTTCAGCAATTGACAAAGCTAAGGATACACACACACACACACACACACACACACACACACACACACTTCCCCTCTCTTTTTCTCCCTCTCTCTGAAAGGGTTAGCTAGCTAGCTTAATTAGGCAGGTTTAGGTGAGGAATAAAAAGGGGCCTATGGGGGAAGGAATACATAATGGAGACTTGAAGATGCCAGGGTGTTTATGTTTATCTTATTTGTACAGAGAGAAGAGAAATGGAATAGGCAAATATATATTTGGCCTGTGCAATTAAAGCCATAAACCAAAAAGCATCTTGGGCCTGAGCCATTAAAGTGACCATAAGTTAGGCCAAAGTAGCCCTGACCTGAGTAGCTGGGAGGGCCATAAGATAAGGCTATCTCTGTCAGCACAGCTAGGAGAGCTATAAGATCAATCAACAGTGACTTCAACTGACACAATAAGGAGGAGAGATGGTGGGGAACCCCACGTGGGCTTTGGGCTTTGAAAACTAACTTTATGTAGCACAATGACCTATAAGAAGGTGTCAGGTTCAGACAAAGAACTGCAGTCTATGTCATGCCTCAAGACAAAGAGAACAGTGGCCACCCTTCTCAGCGGCCCCTCTGTCCATCCAGGAGGGACAGAGTCTCAGGCTTAGGATTTAGAATTAGGTTTTAGAGGTAGTGTCTGCTTGCAATAAAGTTTCTGTACTTTTCACCTATCACCTTTCACCCGTGGCTTCCTTCTTCAAAACCATCGAGGCAAGAACCCGGGAATTCTGGGCAATCCAGTTCAATTTTTGCAGTTCATCTCCCTCTATCTCTGACACTACACTTGGAAGAACATATTTATAGATAAATGCAGACATTTAAGACACAAGAAATCAAGCAGCAGAAATTAAAAAAAAAATTATGTTTCTCACTAGCTAATGGACTTTTCCTCAAATATGTTTTTCTTCAAAGGTAAAAATCATATTAGATGTAATAATCATATGCTTACTCTTACTTGGGATTTAAAAAGTGAAAGCCATATCTTCATAAAACACGTAGTTTACTTGAGGCAGAGACTATTTTTTTATTCTAATTCAAAGCTCTCAAGCATCCTGTATGTGCTCAGGAAATGATGATTAAATTGAATTCTGTAACCTACTCGCACTAGTACAGTCAAGGAAATAATGGTGAACATTTCTAGGAGAGAAGATTATGAATTCATTTATTAGATTTTCTTGCTTGGGAACTAGCATATAAATTCTTAAATGATTTGAACAACTCTTTCTCTCTCTCTCCTTTTCTTTCTTTAAGGGAGCTCCCTGTGAAATAATCAGTGTAGAGAAATGTGTACGGGCCTAACGGCTACCCTGGGTAAGTGTTCTCACAGTGATGTTAGAGTCATGAACTTGAGCGCTCAACTCCTAAGCATGTGTGCTATTATTTTATGTGCCCACCATGTCTGAAATGCTCTCTGCTATACTAATATCTTAATAATGTGGTTTTAGGGAAGACTATCCAATGTAACCATACCAGAAGAGCTGGATTCTTGCTTCCTCAAGTGGAGGCTTGCTCTCTCTTACAAGTGAGAGAGACGCCCTAAACTGTAGGGCCTGACAAAATGTGGGATAACATCATCACCGCTCCTTATCTCATGACCAGTTGTCTGCTGTGAAACTGCTGAAAAGGATCCATGCTGCCTCGACCTGCTAGGGGGTGACTTCCCTTGTGTCCTGTTTCCTGTTCTGTCCCTGCTTAGAAGTCCCTTGATGGTTTGCTTCACACTAAGATTCCCACTGCCTCGTTATCTGTGTAAAACTTAAGTCAGTGATGTGTAGATTGGTGAAAAGGAGATAAAACGGAACAAAGTACTGCCACTCAACTTTGCCCAAGTCACCTAATTTCCTTGCTTTAATTTTAAAACTGCATTTCTCTTTTACCAGTGGATTGGTAATCACCAAGGTCATAGCTTGAACACAGGGTAAATAATCTCCCCCTTTTATTCTTTTTACATAATACACATAGGTGGGAGGATGGCTAGAACATTCAAGATACAAATAGGATCAGAAAATAATTTCTTATAATTCATTCTGCCTTGCTTTATGTTTTTTAATTTTTTATTTGGAAATAATCTCAAACTTAAAGAAGATAAAAAAAAAAAAAAAGCTTTACTTGATTTCTAAAAGGGAAGCTCTCTTTCCGGAGGGTATGTGGGGATGGGGTGGGTGTAGCCCCAGGCTATAGATTAAGGAAGGCAAAGAGCCAGATTCTTTGCTTTCCAATTGATGAAAGGAAAACACTAAAAGCACATACAGTTTTACATGTCTGTATTTTAAAGTAAATTTTCTTTGCATCTCCTCTTTTATGTTTCTCTTCTGAATTGTACTTAACATAAATAGTAGAAAGAATTAAGATGAGATTATTCTCCAGAGATGATGATTTTTTCCTGTGAGAACTAAAAATATGTTGATTAGAAGAATATATAGTTGGTAAAAAAAAGAATAGTCATTATATAGAATTTTTCTCTCCCTGTATTATCACATTTGTCTTGATCGTTGAATTTATTATGAATCATTGCAATCAACGTTCTCAGGTCTTAAATGGTTTCTCTTTTACTGAGCACTCTGTACTTTCTTAGGAATTTTAAGAGAAAGAAACTTGCTTTCTATTGGTTAACTCTGGCTTTTTTCTCATTTTGTTTCAAACTTTCTTCTACTGAAACCCTAAATAATGTTTGGTTTTCATTTGTAAAAGTCTTAAAGGAGCCAACTTTTATGATATGATACTATTTGCTATGTATTTCCTTTTTATCTTTCTTGTTAGTTCATGCACATACAGCTGTGTTGTCTTTAGTTTCTCTGGTTTGCACTAAGGAAGCTTGAGTTTTCTCCTATTGCATCATAAATTTTTGTGTCACTTTGATGGGGAAATTTCAGAGGTAGTTTCCATGGAAAGCCTTTCATAATAAATTTGGTTTTATATGTTTACAGTTTATATTTTCTTGAACTTTAAAGACTAGATTTTCAGTTGTCAATTCAATGACACAAAGCACCATCAATGATACCCATATCAAACCATTCACGCCAATAAAGTGGGAGGCAGTTTTCAGACAGTACAGCAGATTTTCATCTTTTGTGGTCATTGCAGCTTAATCAAGGAATACTTGACTGTTTCCAGTGTGCAAAATCTGTGCCAGGCACCTTGGAGGATACAGAGATGAGCAAGATGTGTTGTATAGGTCTTTGCAGAGTTTACACAGATATAACTATTTAAGGTATAAATTCAAATCTAAAGTACTAATCAAAAGAGCAGTGCTGGGATTCAATATAAGACACCACTCAATTACTGAAGGTCAAAATTCAGTCTTAAACAAGGAATTAATTATTTTGCTCTAAAACGTGAAGCATTCAGGGTAATTAAAAAAGTAAATCAAGAGTAGTTTTCCCCCCAATAAAATTTCGATTCATTAATCTAAGGAGATTATAATATTATTCCAACTTAATTATGATAACTCCAACTTGAAATATTAGTATGCCTGAAGTACTATAGTCATTTTTTTGAATTACTGGGACACTTAGCATTTCACAGTAAATTTAAAAAAATATAAACTCCAAATTGTGGTGCAAACTGATGCTTTAAAATGAAATAAATGATAAATAGCCTTAATAGGAAGATGAACAAAAGTTACTAAGATTGAACACAAATGCACACTAACCTGATTATAGTGTGTGAATTATTTTTTGTTTGGTGGAGATAATAAAGAAAACTTTTTTTTATTTTATGTATACTTAACCTTCAGAATTGTGGTTGATTAATTAACCATATTTTCAGATGCCTTAGCTGCTTTGACATCATTTTCTGACCCATGATGCTTGGCTTCCCTGAAGGAGGCAGAACATTAGTGGGATGTTCTGGGCACCTTTGGTTCTGCCTTCCCTTCACCTTTTCTTTCTTTGAAGGCACACTTGGCAGCAGGGAGCCATCCTGCCTGGTATTGGTCTTCCCTCAGTTTCCTATGGTACACCAGACCCATTCTAAGCCCTTTCTGTGTATTAACTTATTTAATCCTCACCTCAATGACTTTATTACCCCCTCATTTAACAGTTAAAGAAATCGAGGGGTTAAATAACTTGCTCAACATACCTACTGTATTTTCCGGCGTATAAGACGACCCCCTAATTTTACAATTAAAACAGGTTTAGGCCTATATTCGCTGTATAAGGCTACCCCCCACTTCAAGGAAAAGACTTACTTTGCCGTCAAGATCTGCAGGTAATTTTTGTGCAATTTTGGTCTTTTGCCCCCGATTTTCGGTTGACTTTTTTTTGTTTCAAAAGTCATCTTATACGCCGGAAAATACGTAGATAGTGTAGCTGTGGCTCAAACATGGGCAGGCTGCCTCTGCTATTAACTTTGCACTCTGGTGAGTAATTGTTGAATGAATGAAAAGCATTTTCTTTCCAAATCTATTTGAAAATGCCATAGCTGAGATAACTTCTTCAATTGCCTTCTTAACTCCAATCTCTGTTCCCTCTAGTCAGCATTAAATCCCACATCCAGAGTGATATTTCAAGCTTTTTGTTATGCTTTTATTACTGCCCGCAGGTCTGCTGAAATACACCAATGCACCTAAAATATTTATTCATATATTTCACACATGTATACATTTTAATCTTTTAAAGTGCTTCTCTTTTCTTGTGTACATGCAATCTCTGTGAATAGAAAACTGGAAGAAACTTTAAATATTTTTCCAGTGAAATATTTTGGCATACTGCTTTTCTTCTTCTTGCAGCTTGCATAATTTCAAATTTGATGCCTCACATTACCTTTGAGAATACATGTTACTTTTATTTATTTATCAATAGTGGCAATAAGAGAAAGAAAATCTCTTATTCTCTTCTGGGGAATTCTGTACTTTCCTTCAGTCCCTTCTTCAATTCCTGAGGGAAAGCTAGGTTTGGAAAGAATACAGACATACTTAGCATGCTCATTAGGATTATAGTGCATTGCCGCCTTAATAACTGACTGCGTGAAGGCTTATAGGAAGGTGGAGTTGCTACCAGCAGCCTATATCTACACAAAAAGAGATGCCTTCTTGAGTTTCCAATGACACATTAAGATCTAAACATAATTCCTAAATTTGACACATTAAGATCTAAACATAATCCCTAAATTTTATAACCTTTTATAAAGGCAGAACCCCTATCAAAAACCTGTTTATTTTGGGAAAAAAAAAAAAAAGAACATTAGGAAGATATATTTAATTTTGACTAGCGAAGTACTGCCCTCTAATAGTTAAATTTATAATTCTGGTTACAATATATACTTGTTATATTTAAAATAATGTTCTAATGCTGTCATTCATATCAATGGAAATGAAAAAGATTGAGATTTAAGAACCTATTGACTGTTAAACACACATGTTAGGAATTTTTAATCTATTTTTTTGAAATAATATTCAGTCAAAATTATAATTAGGTATTTTGATTTTAAAAGAAATATAAACTAGATGTGAGCACTCTGAATATTTGCTATGGCAGATCCATAATAAGATAAAAAAAGGAAGAACTCTGGTGCAAATCAAGAATTACATGGTTCAATAATAGTACAAACAAGTTAAGGCAATCAGTGAAGAACTACTTAACAATGTCCATGGGCTAGATTCTGGGGGATTTGTTATCATGAGCATGTAGAATCTCCATAACCTTCCAACAACCTCTGGCTCTGTCTGACTTGTAGAGCACGGAAATAAATAGCTCAGTGGGGACAAAAGGAATCTAAACCATTAACTCTCTTTTATTCACCTTCATCACTTTATTTTGTTGAACAAATTGAATTATAAGCAGAAGGATATAGGGTTCCACAGGCATATTGGAGGATTCTGGACTGAGTCATTGTTGGATTTCTTTACTTCACTCTGTGTGACCTAGGAAGCTGAAAGTTGCCTTTGGGTTTGTGACCAAGGTCAGACATTGTAACTGTTTTGCTCTCTACATGAGCAACTGTGCAGAGAGGGGAGTTCGAGACTTGGGGAATTGCTATTCAATGGTACATTTTCTTAGTATCAAATAACAAACTGAAGCTTTCGTCATCAAGGAATTGAAATTAGTTAGCTGGTAGCAGAAACAAAACAAGGGTTACTACCAATATTAGCAGTTGGGAAGTTACTTCTTGAGACATTTTAAAAAAGGACATCCAACAAGCAAGTGAATACACGTTCTCTAAAATATACCATTAGTTGAAATATAAAAGTGTTAAATGGCTGAGCATTAAATTTAAATGATGAAGAAGAAAGATGTGCTCAAGGCACTTGTCCTGACTGAGGGAGAAACGATTATTGCAGGTCATTGAAGGTTAGAGAAGGTTATCAAGAGAAATTTAAAAAAAAAAAAAGACACTTTTCATCACAATGACCTAAATGACCAATAAGTACATACATAATTTTAAAATCCTCACATGTAGCTATTTTGCATATCACTGATGTGTTCTGGAAATTAAAATAAAAGGAAGGCACAAAATATTCATGCAAACATATTGTGTAGCTCTTTAAAAGCAGTCTTAAAAAAAAAAATTCTCTCCTCATGGCTGTCACACAGCAGGTTCTCAATAGGTATTTGTGATATTGAATTGAATTCTACCATTGAACGCCAAAGTATGTTGTGTGTCTGTTTTTTCATTTGTGCCTTGCCCTGGCTCTGTGGAGCAGTGGTGTGTGTGAGGGGGGAGATAACTGAATAGACAGAGGCCAACTGCCATGTTCTGGCAGTGTGAGACTTTGGGCCAAAATACCTGACTGCTCTGAGCCTTAGTTTACTCATCTATAAAACAGGGATTTAACTAACATATGGGCATTAAGGTTGCTGCGAGGGTCCAACGAGGTAATACACCTGAAGCTCTTGGCAGAGTGTCTGGAACAAAGCAATGTGCAGTAAATGTTACTGTGATGATGCTTTCACCTGATGCTGCTGTTTGAAGTGACAGGGGGTTAAATGAGTCTCTGAATCACCCATCAAATTAGCACCAGGAGGTTTCTATTCTTATATTTATGCTTTTTTCAGAAAAATATAATAAAGCATTATTTCAATGACAGCATGTTTTAAATGGTCTTTCAGGATATATATATATAATATGTTGCTTTATGTTGACTGATTTTGGATTGTGTAATTATAGGAACAAATAATTATTCATTCCTAATTTTAAAGGTGTATTTGGCTGGCAACTTTTATTTTTATGGGCCATTAAAACATTACTGTCCAATCATCCTAAGAATATTGGCTTTAGTGAACTGGGTAAATACTAATTTTAAAGACTCAAGGGAAAGGCTTATTAGGAAAACATGTACATCAGAGTTTTAAATAGAAGCCACATCTTCCTGATATTTTAAAAAGCACATTTGTCAGTTTTGGGGAAAACTCTGCCAAAGAAAACCATTACCAACTTCCAAAAATCTAGCATCAGAAAACATCTGTGAAAATATACAGTTTATCAAAGTCCATAAAAACATCTCCTGGTACATTACCAAAAATAGAAGCATCTCGAATGCTTCTAATGGAGATTAGTTTTAGGTACACACTGTGTGGAAGAAGAGGACAAAGAACATTGTGAAGGATCAAGTGGAGGAGACGAGGAAATTAAGCTTCCCTGGGGTCTGTTTAATGACGATATTAGAATCTTTTGCCTCATATTGTACACAGTTCTGAGGTTTCAAATATATCTATATCTTAATGCTTGTGCCTTGAACATCTAATCCATATCTGCCTCTGTTCTTTCTTTCTTTTTTTTTTTTTTTTTTACAGAGAGGAAGAGAGAGGGATAGAGAGTTAGAAACATCGATGAGAGAGAATCATTGATCAGCTGCCTCTTGCACACCCGCTACTGGGGATGTGCCCGCAACCAAGGTACATGCCCTTGACCGGAATCAAACCTGGGACCTTTCAGCCCACAGGCTGACGCTCTATCCACTGAGCCAAACTGGTTTTGGCTGCCTCTGTTCTTTCTTATTAAGCTTAATCTCACACTATAGACTGACCAACACCAAGGAATTGCTACATTACGTAAAGCTGGCAGGAAGCCCTGGTGTTTTTTTGAAAGTGTGAAATTACAATGCTTTCTTTTTATTTTTCTATAAGCCAAAGATAACCTAAGTAGATTTTGTATAAAATTGCATACTCTTCCCTGAAAACCTGGGTGAGAAAATACGCACCTCTTTCTGTTTCCTTTGTCGGCTAAGTGACACTTCCACTGTCTGATTCTGAATAGAGATCTCTGAACCTTTGACTTTCTCTCCTTTGGCATCCAATTAATTGGAAAGTCCTGGTAATTCTCCCTCCACTGTGTGAGCTGACACCTTGAAGCGGTTCTTCACCATCATCACCTCCGTCAGGAAGCTCTGCTGCACCCGCTCCCAGCTGGCCCTCTCCCTGATATTTCCATCATACCGCTGAACTTGCCATGTTGTGTTATAATTATTGCCAATAATATTCTCCCAGGGCAATGAGTCTCAAATTTTGTCACACATTGGAATCATAAATAATTAAAAACCAACTCAATCAGGATCTCTGGGGAGGGAGACCCAGGCAAGGTAAAAGCAGCACCTGTGAAATCTGAGTGTGCACAAAGTTCACCTTGTTGAAATGCAGCTTCTCAGGTGGGGCCCAAGATTCTGCATCTCCAATGAGCGCCCCGGTGACATAGATGCTACTTATGGTAAATCAGCTCAAAGTTGCCCCCAAGTTCATTCATGTATGTTAGAAGAAAAAAAATCACATTCCTTATCTGCATCTGTATCTATATATCTTAAGCTCACAAACTCTTACTCAATAAGGCCACTTATTCCTACCTTGTTACCCCTACCTGCCACCACCATTCTAGGTGAGTCAGGTGTTGAAATTTTCCTATACGTCAGAGTTTGGGTGTCAATATCTCAGCTGTTCGCAGTAAGTGCCTCCCTAGCCAAACGGCAGAGTCCATGTTTCTCTGTTCATCTTATGGCCATGAGTGAAATGCTGAGGAGTATTAAAACAAGGAAAAGAGGAGGGTCTAACTGCTCTCATGTGCGCTTCAAGCTTTAAGTATGAACTTGTCTATTCACTTTATTGTCATCCAATCCCTAACTCTGTCTTCTCTTGCTTCTTGGATGCTTATGTGACCCTATCTTTTTTCTCTTTGGACTCTCGACAGCCCTTTGTTCCACACCAATTCTCAAATTTTTCTTGCTCCACAATTGTCACTATCATCTCTATTGCCTTAAACCCAGGATAACTGGAACCAATGAACACAAATACAAATATAAACAAATTTTTATAATATAAAAACATTTTTCTTCTACTTTAAGTGTTATTTGCTCAACTGCATTACTTTTCCTCAGTTAATGCTTCTATCCGTTACCTGTACTGATTAATCTTTTCAGTTTTAGGTTTCAAGAAGAGGCTCTAAGTAACTATTACTAGGGCTAAGGATCAGTTAGTCTTTGTACACCTTTACAAGGGAATCTCACTATTGTCTAATGGTTCCCAGAGTGTTCACTGAGGTATGCTTGGGTGTAGCAATGAACTTACTGGGGCACCAGGAAATATTTTAAAATTTCCAGGGAAATAATGCAACAAACCCTGAGCTCTGTCAGACATCTTGTGAAGTACTAGCTCAGAGTAGTTCACAGTTTCAACAATAGGTGGTGCTACATTCCTTTTGATGATGTTACATATTTGTGAAACTGGCTTGACCCCAGCACTATGGCAGAAGGGAAGATTTATGCAAAAATCAATGTGGAAAAGGGAATGAGGGTGGTGTCCAGTCTGAGAAGTTGTGCAGTGCCCAGAAGGCGCACACCTTCCATTAGTAATCTGTTAACTGATGGGTATTTTTGTCAAACAGTGATTTGTGTTAAGACCATAAATACTTAGTAAATTGTTTGGACCTAATTATTTCTTTTGACCTGAGGACACTGTGAAAAAAATGATTGAGACATTAAGGACATTATGAATTGAGAAAATGTGGAACCCCTGCTATTGCCTGATCTTGAAAAGAAAATTTGTTTTCAAAATCTTCTTGACCCTATAGATCTGGATAATCTCATCGGTTTCTGTTTTATTCCGTATCTATTAAAAGTGGACCAACTTGTTGCTACATGAGGAACTCAAACAGATTTCTTTTTAAAAATTTATTTATTTATTTTTGTCTATTTTTTTTTATTGTAGTTCAAAGCACATTATAGTCTTCCTTTTGTCCATGGATGATACATAACTCCAAAGGCAGACTCGGGAAAATGCCCTCTGAATAGTGCACGAGTACCTCTCTCACACATCAGATGCAGCAAGCTGGCCACTTCTGGACAACTTCAGTCTCTGCCCTTGACTTTCTTCTCCAGCTAGCATTCTCTTCTGTGTCATAGCTTCAGGGAGGTGGAGGAGGGGCAGGCGAAGGTGAGGGAGCGAAAGTGATCTTGCTGCTAATAAAATATTCCAATCCAACCAATCAGATTGAAGCTGTGCCTCTCTCCTTTACACTTCCCACCCACTGAGAGATCCATCAGTTACCTCATTTTACTTTTGCAAAGATATAAAAATCAATATTCCATGTCAAGGCATTATCAATAAATGTAATAGAGTGCATAGAGTGGATTTTTCAGCAATAATAACAACTTCTGTATGCCCCTACTATGTGCCAGCCATTAGTTCTCATCTCATCTCACTTAACTACATGGCAACTCCAGGAGGCTGGCATTGTTGCCTGCGTTTTCTAGATGAGAAGCTGAAGCCTGGAAGGCTAATCACGGGCTCTGGGCCACAGCTCACGACTTTTCCCTGCGGCAAAACTACTTCCCACAGTTATAATCCTAGAGCGGATTCCTAGGCGGCTCTATTCATTGCTGCTCCTCGTGTCCCGAAATAGCCTGCCTTTCTTTAAAAACGCGTGTTATTTTTGTTGTACCAGGGCATCACCGTTTGAGAAGAAAAAGCAGAAAAGAGAAAGAGGAGGATCAATTAGACAAAGCACTTGAGAAAATGTCTATGACAGTAGTTATTTGTATTCTAGAAAGTGCTTTCAAGATGATAGGATTGTTAGTGTTTCTACAACCATTACCCTATTAATGCAGCGCTATTCAAATTTCACAAAGGAAACAGGGAGAAGGACAGGAACGCAGACTGTCTTCAGCAGTCGCACAGCGTGTGAATTTCACAGCAAATACAAGGCTAGGCCCTTGGGGGTCTGTGTTGATGTTCACCCCATTCACCGAATACTTCCTCTCCCACTTTATTCCATATTAATAATTCACCTCATTGGAACACAGCCTGGTTACCTCAGCCCAAGCCATGGCTGGCTCTCCCTCACTGATAGTGGTAAATACTTAAAGAGACTTCTCTGCCAGCCCTGAAGAACTATTTGACAACAGACTGAAGTGTGACCACACAGCCCTTGGAATCTGCAGAATTTATGCCATTTGCAGATGCCACTATTGATGTCTGAAACCGTAGCCGCAATCATAAACGAAGACGTTTATCATCTCTAGCTACACGTTCACCCCTGGTTTGTTTACACGCAGGACGTGTGACAATGATTTTTCTTACCAACACCATATGATGAAACACAGCACTCACAAAGTTCAAACCCCTCTCCCCGGCTTTTTATCTCTCACATCTTTACAGTATGCAGATATTCTGCAACACGCACGGAGCCCATGATAAAATGTCAAGCAAACTCAGGCTGACAGCGGAACCAAGCTGTTTCCCTGACTCAGCGCCAGCCCTGGCTCAGGGCGAGCAGAAGCGATGCCTCCTCCTCCCACTTTCTGGAGGCCATAAAATGGCCAGATGATATTTGGAAATAGCACCTCTCCATAACCATTTGTCTCTCCTGTGAACCTCGCCCCAGCTAACTCACAAGTCTTGGAAATGCCTGGCTCTCGCCCATTCGCTGACACAAGACAAACCGGCCGCAGCAGTCCCAACAGCCAACCTCAGGCGGTAGTGGGTTTTGGGGGCAGAGGGCTCCGTTAGGTCGGAGAATGGCTGGCACTGTTGGTACCGGAGTTAAGAAATAGTTAACTTGAACCTGGCCAAAGAACAAAAGCTCAGAAGGTTCGCTTTCAGACTGAGAAAAAAGGGACCTGCCTTTCCTTACGGCTTAATCGCTCTGTTCCTATTTTTAATACATCCTGCTTCATAGAATAAGCCGGGCCATATTTTTCCAGCTAAAGTAAAAATTAAAGGATTTATGGTAATCCTGTGCGGATGGTTGTGGGCGTTTCGTTTCCCACCGGGGCATTTCTCTCTCTTTTGTAAGAGCGCTAGCATTTCTTAGCTAATCCTCTACAGTCCTCTACCTGAAATGACTCAAGTGGGAGGAAAAATAAAAAAACTCTTACCAGATAAGCAACAGTTCTTACTGTGTTGGGAACTAGTGCACACCCTCCCTGTCGGTGCACTAGCAGACACTTCTTCAGGCTTTTAAAACCACAATGTCAGAGCACCTAATGGAATCCTACCTTGCCCACATACTGATTCCCGGATCCCGTGTATTCCTCCAGGAGAAAGAACTGATTCCACATCCAGCTCCTTTTCGAACGGTTCAGCTCATGCCTGCTGTTTCCAGAGAACTCCGGGGCCCTTTTCTTTGCTGGGAAACCACTAGTCCTCTTAGACAGCGGAGTTGAGAAAGTTGGGTAGGGCTGACCAACCCACAAGAGTAGCAAGAAGTACCGGTAAGTTCTCATTCTGACGACACGGTCCAGGCTCTGGGCAGGGACGCCTCTCCTTGAAGCTGCTTTGGTTCACTGCACTGTATTCAGCGTCATTCCTCCTTTCTTCCTCAATGTTCTTTGTGTGCCTCGCAGAGGCTATCTGGAAAGAATAAGAACATATCAAGTGTTTTTAGAGATGCTTAAAATTCAGTGTTAGAGTAAATAAGCTCTGGCAAAAGAAGACATGCATTTAAATAGCAAGACAACAAAAATAAGTTGGCTATCAGTTTTGAAATGAGGAAAAATGGTCCTTTAGATGTGCTAAATGGAAGGCATAGGGCCAGTAGGAAACTGCTTGTTTTCCTTTCGCCTCTTCTATCACTTAAAAATCCTATTTTAAGTGATTGCATTGTTGTAGGTCAGCAAGTGGCTGATTTCATGATTCAGGGTACCTGGCTGAGATCTAGTGAGAAGAAATAAGTTTGTGTTTCTGACTTTACAGGGTGTCCCCCCAAAATGTATACACACTTTAATGGCTAATGGCTCAATTTTGAAAATAAAATGTATTTTAATAAACACCGCCTTTATAGTTATTCAAAATGTGTATATACATTTTTTGGGACACCCTATATTTGCATATTTATCCTCACAAACAAGTCTAAAGCAAAGAATATTACAGACAGTTTCAATGCAATCGAGAGTGGAGTGTTGAAATTTTGCTAGACTGTAGTGAGTACCTGTGATGTGTGGACCTGTCCAGGTGGAGCCTGTTTTGCAGACTCTTGCATTTGGAGATGAGCTGATAGAACAGTCTGGGCCAAATAAGTTTGAAAAGGCCATACACCTTCTCTTCAGAATGCATATTAGCATACTGAATTTTCTGAAATGGAATTTTGTAATGATGATGATATGCCTATATTTAATTCAATATTTCCCACATTTAACCAGGAAACTTAATTTTCTCCTATTGTTACCAGTGAGATAAAAAGATCTCGGTTCTTGTCTTCTTGAAGGAAAGATTTCAATCAAGAGACGAAGTACAGCAAAGTAAGATTTACTGGCCATAGCAAAAATATACTTAGCAAAAATAAAGCAAGGAAGGTACATAGACGAAGTAACTGGAGAGCCTAGGCTGGGCTGCTTTGGCTCACTGAGAAGTCAGAGCAAAGAGGGCCTGGGAGACAGGTTTAAAGGATTAGCCTGGTCTGAGCTACCACTGCCCATTGCTCCCCTAGTTACAAGTCTTGTGGGGTCCCTTAGACTCACGGAAAGAAGTGGGGAAGGGAATGGTGCAGGCATGTTCCCCTGGGGGAGAGTGTGCTGGGTCCTTCATCCTGAGCATACATGAGTATCTCTCTCTTGCAGGTGGAATCTTAGGGGCACTCTCAGGGAAGGGGCTCAATAAAATTTTTATCAGCTTGCTAAGTGTGCTTTTTCAGGGTTGTGGTCTCCACTGATGGATTGGCTGGTGCCAGAGCAGGGGGCATTAGTCATTGCAGTTGGTCCTGAGGCAGCCACAGAGACACTTTTCCTGATCTTGCCACTTTTCTGGGTCTGGAACTGAAATACTACTGAGGACTAGTTAACTTTTTGGCTTTAAAATCAATCTTCAGCCCTAGCCAGTTTGGCTCAGTAGATAGAGCATCAACCTGCTCACCAAAGGGTCCCAGGTTCCATTCTGGCCATGGGCACATACCTCGGTCACAGGCTTCTCCCCAGCCAGGCCCTAGTCAGGGTGCATGCAGGAGGCAACCAAACAATGTGTTTATATATTAATAAAAATATATATGTAAAAACAAGTTTTGTTATATATGGAAAACAAGAGATTTTAAAATCAGCAGTATTTTGAACAAAATAATAGAGTTATAATTATTCTCAGTTTATTCAGACCCACATAACCAATTTTTGTTTATCCTGATTATTTGCAGAGTTTTTATAAATCCAGTTATTTCTTAGCGTTCTATAAATCTTCATCTAGCTTAAAGATATTACATGTTTAGAAACCTGGAATTTAGAGTAAATCAGAGTCCTTTTCATGAACCTTTCCAAGGATATAACTAACATATTGGCAAATACATCAGAGCAAAACAACAACTGTCTGTAAATAACAAAACTTAAAAGGATGTGGTTATAGACATGAATATTATGCAACTGATAAAGAACTTTGTTTTTTCTTTGTAAGATATAACTCGTCAAGATAACAATTTCTTGGTAAATAATAATTACTGTGAAATGACTCAAAACACACATTTTTAGGTTTTATACACATTTCAATATATAAAGAACAAATAATATGTAAGATTTAAAAATACTACATGTGTGCACTGAGCACTGAAAACAATTCATAGGTTTCCAATGTATGGACCGCAAACACATGGAATACTACTCCTGGATGCCTCCACAAGGAGCCATCCCTCTTAGCTTGCTCGGTGTCACTGACAGGACACCTGAGAGGTTTTTTTTTTGTTTGAACTTGGCTTTGAATTTTGCAAGTTCCTTCTTAAGGCAGGCTGAAAATTTTAGGACATTCACTTTAATAAGAATATAAGTAAATAAGTAGAACATAGTTATTATTACTGTTATTATTGTTATTGCATATAGCAAAGCTCCCCATGTAATTTTAAGCATACTAAATAGCCCTAATTAGCTCAAAAACTTCTCTTATTTTATAAGGAACTGATTTTTGAAGCATTCTAGGGGCCCATTGGAATAACTCAAAATCATTTCTCAGGTAAAAAATGTTTCTTAAAATTTAAACTTTGGGAAGGCTGTCAAACAACCAATCAAAAGATTATAAAATACATTTAAAAAATAAACTCAGGAAAAACAAATACATATTTTATAATAATGATTTTAAAAGATGGTAATACAACCTATACTGGTTTTAACATTAAACATTTTTTCCAGAACACAGGATCCTAATTAATCTATATAAATATTTCATTTGTTTAGACCAATAAATATTATACCTTCGTTATGCCATCTGGAGATAGAAAATACACCACATATAATATAGATGAGCACATATCACGTAAAGACCATACACATACTCAAAATCATCCAAATTACTAATTTCTGTAGAAAAGCAACAAAATATTTTTCATTTACTTTTGACAACATTAAAGAAGGAGGTGTGATCACAAATCTTTTTACCCATTTAGAAATAACCAGCATGAGAACAACTTTTTCTTTTTTTTTTTAAATTATTGTTTAAAGTATTACATATGTCTCCTCTTTCCCCCATTGACCTCTCTCCAGCTAACCCCATCCCCAGCACATGCCCTCACCCGCCTAGTGACCGTGTCCATTGGTTATGTTCATATGTATGCATACAAGTCCTTTGTTTGATGTCTTACCCGCTCCCACCCCCTGCATCCCCCATCCCACCTTCCCTCTGCGGTTTGACAGTCTAGAGAACAACTCATTTTCAATAATTGTCCTTCAAAACCCATTGCCATATTTTATAACTTCTATTTTTAAACTATACAGTTTCTTTTCAATTTAATTTGAATTCTTAACTTTTAGAAAAGTTATTTTTTTTTTAGTGACAACTGAAAGTAAGCAATTAGCATGGTTTAGATTAGCAAAGATATTTTATGGCTTCTAGAAATAGGAGCTCTTTTATTGGCAAACACTCATATCTTTAAGAGATGTGTCTAACAAAGTATAAGACACTATTGACAGCTCTAAACCTATTTTCTATCTTTTTTAGTAATAAAAGGCCAAAAGTAGATGAACTTAAGGCTTGTCAGTGTTTACCAGTTAAAAAAGTTTATTTGTTGCTCAAATAAGTTTTTTTTCTTTAAATAAGAATTACCTCGTAGAAACTTGCATTTAAAAAAAAAAATGGTGCCGATAAGATTTGGTGGCCTTTGAATTGTTCTTGGAGCCACACCTTGGGCCCTGTGAAGATTTCATTTGTAAAACCAGGAGAGTGGGTTTTCTAATATCTCAAGAACTGGGTTGCCACCCAGGCAAAGAACTGACAATTTTATTCACCTATTTTTTTTTTTAATGCTTTTTTATTTTTTTTCCCTATCTGGATATACTTTTCTTCTAGGTTCTGTAGCAATTACAGAGATGTAGTTTACAGGTAGTACATTGCTTAGGGTCATCCCTTAGAACAAGAGAGACTTGGGTATATGGGACCTCTGTCTATTTCCCTGGGACTAGCAAAAGTGGTCTAGCTGCAAATCTTACAAAGGGCTGGATTGTTCCTTAAGGCCATAAAGATTTGGATTTAGGGGACTTCAGCCCATTTCCCCTGATGATGGCAGAAAAGATCTATCTAGAGAATGGTGTTTTATTAAGGTTTCTATTCTCTGGCCAGGCCTCCTGGTTCCCCAGTTTGTATCGGGGCCATGCTATATTGCAAAATAAGACTAATCTCCTTTTCTTTAAGGGCTGGGAGTCACATTGTTGATCAGTGCTTGAGGATGTATTCTAGGGGAATCCTGAGGAATGGAGGGTTGGTTTCCCACCTGGCAGAGAGTGGAGAAGAGTATGGGAGAAACAGACATCCCCTGCAATAGTGGGCTCGAAGGACAGTGTCCCCTGCTTCATGCCCAGGTTTCCAGACTCAGCCAACCTGTCTCCAGTCCTGTGCAAGAGACCGAGTCCCTAAACTCACGATGGGATCTTTCTCTTCTCAGACCCCTTGCTGCTGTGGTTTGGATACACCCTAGTCTTGAGCATATGAGCTTGCCAGTAAATTTCTTATCTTTCCCATTCCTCAACATGCATAAGGAAGCCTAGCAGGGCAGTGCCTGACATCAGGGACAAGGAGCTGACTCCTCATTGTCTTTTCATTGATTTCTGAAATTCTCAGAAAAGGCGGAGGACCCACTGGAGAGACTCAGTATACAGAAAAAGTTGCCACCTTCCGCTCTGGGGCCCTCTTTGGTCCCATTTCAGTTTTCTATAGATATGACCCTTCTCAACAATAGGTGACATGGCTCTCTACAACAAAACAGACCCCCTGCAGGAGTTTCCCAGCATACTCTATTTAGTAATTTTGTGGTTTTGCTCCCCGAAACCAGTAGGTAGGTTGATTAGAATAAGTTAGAAAAGCGAGGATCATGTTCTCTTAACAATTACAGTAAATTAAATTCCTTTGCAAACCCATTGGGACTTTTATCCCCGCAGTCATCTCAAACCCTCTTATGTGCCTCAGTTTCTCTCCCTGGCTTTGTAAGACAGCTTTGAAGACTTGGAGTGCTAGGTAACCAATGTTTATGGGCACTCACTGGTTGAGACAAATAATTAATTATAGTTGAGTTGGAATTCCCTATGGGGTTCTTGCATGTCATGCGGTATAACCTCTGACACCTCCACAGAGATTCTTAGTCACCTAAGGATGCCTGCAATTTGTGCTGGAGAGAGGATGTGTCCCTTATCTTCAGAGAGGACAAGTTCAGCCCTCATTTATGTGGTAAAAGGTTTTATTCAGGCCCTCAAAAGTTCCAATTGAGAAGCCAAAGTTAAAAGCCAGCCATCCATATTTTTCCTGTCCTTAGTTATCTTGACCCTTATCTATAGCCTAGGTTCTTCTCAATCCTTAATCTTTAGATGTATCTTGAGGATTTAAAAAAAAAACTCAGAGAGTCAGCTTGAGTTTAACTCCAGACACAAAGGAAGAAAGAGAAAGGGAAGAAAAGAACATCTTTTTAGCCAAAGGGCAAGATCTCTCTCTCTCTCTCTCTCTCTCTCTCTCTCTCTCTCTCTCTCTCTCTCTCTCTCTCTCTCTCTCGTTAGAGCTAGTAACCTGTAACCTGACAGGGAGAAACCATAGGGAAGGGCTTTGTGTGATTTTACAGTGTCCCTGGGTGCATGGACATTGTCTGGCAGTCAGTGGGGTGCCTATTCCTGGTCCATGACCAACTCATCCTGTCACAGGAATTTTCTAGCAGTGAATGTTCTAATGGCTTTTAAATGCTCATCCTGTGCCCACACAGCGTGGTAAACCAGAGAGAGAGAGAGAGAGAGAGAGAGAGAGAGAGAGAGAGAGAGAGAGAGAGAGAGAGAGAGAGAGAGAGAGAGGGAGATCCCATGGCCAGAGGAGACGATGCAGGGAGGAAAGAGAACACAGTTGAGTCATGTCTTTCAAGACAAGCTGGCGAGGATGACTGGTTTACAAGTGATGAAACAGTCTGAGTCACAGTAAGAACAATTTGGATAGTGGCACCAAATATGTTACCAACGAAGCATTGAGATGTCAGTTATTATCTTCTTGAAGGAAAGATTTTAATCAAGAGATGAAGTGCAGCAAAGTAAGTATTTATTTGCCACTGAAAAAATATACTTAGGACAGTGAAGTAAGGAAGGTGCATAGAAGAAGTAACTGGAGAGCCTAGCCTGGACTGCTTTGGCTCACTGAGAAGTCAGAGCAAAGGGGGCCTTGGAGAAGGTTAGGAGATTAGCCTGGATGAGCTGCTGCTGTTCATTGCTCCCCTAGTTTCAAGCCTTGTGGGGTCCCTAAGGCTTCAGGGACAGAAGTGGGGAAGGGAATGGTGTGGGCATGTTCCCCTGGGGGAGAGAGTGTGCTGGGTCCTTCATCCTGAGCACATTCATCCCTCCCTTATAAGTAGAAATCTTAGGGGAGGTCTCGGGGGAGGGACTCAATGGAATATGCATGAGTTTTCCAGGTGTGCTTTTTTAGAGGCCTGGTCTCCACTGATTGGTTGGTGCCAGGACTGGGTGTCCTTAGTCAATGTAGCTGGTCCTGAGGCAGTCACTGCATCACTTGTGTGGTCTTGCTGCTTTTCTAGGTCAAGCGATCCATCCCCATTCAGGATACAAGCTCGGGTTACAGGCTTGATCCCCAGTGTGGGGTGTGCAGGAGGTAGCTGATCGGTGATTCTTTCTCATCATTGATGTTTCTCTCTGTCCCTCTCCCTTACTCTCTTAAGTCAATAAAAATGTAGTTAAAATTAAAGAAAAAATTATTGGGCCAGATTGTTTGGCAAAACTGTCACAAATTGGTTTATAATTTTTTAAATTAAAGTAACATCTGCCTATATCTCCTTCCTAAACTTTCCCACATTTCTTGAAAAAAAAAAAATCCAACAAATTACTCCTTCACCTTACTATTTGATATAGGAAGAATATTTTCATAAATAATATTAACAAAAAATAAAGTGCTTTATAAAGTGGAACCTGATAGCAATGAAAAGAGGACTGTTGGTAGTGGCAGGAACCATACCAGGTGTTAGATCAGTGGGGTCAGACCAGAGCTGTGTTCAGCAACCTCGGTTCTCGAGTTCTGGCTATGAAGGAATTCAGAGCCAAGACCCAAACTGTAAGAGCACATTTGTTTGGACAATCACGGAGGTAGAAGAAGTAATCTGTAGATGAAATAGGCTTAGGAAACAAGTTATAGAGGCAAAGGAAGAGTCCTTGGAGCTTAGATGTTAGGAAGGTACAGTTGACATGCTCAGGGGGAGGCAGAGGGGAAGGGGAAGGTACGGGGAGAAGAGGTGTGTGCTCCCCGGAGGGAGAGCTTTGGTTCCTCCCTCCTAAGGGTTTTAAGAGCAGAGATTTTAGGGGAGGTCCCAGGTGAATGTCTCAATAGAATATTCAGCAGCTTTCCAGGTGTGTCCTTTGAGGATCTGAGTCTCCACTGACTGATTGGTCGGTGCCAGGGTAGGGGTCACTATCGATTGCAGCTGGTCCTGAGATCAACCTTGGCATCATATGTTTGTTTTTGCTGATTCTCTGAGCCTAGAGCTGAAATACAAATGAGTCCTAGATGTTCTCTCTTTAGGGAGGAAAGGTCAGGGCATCCAAACTACCTGACCAGTGATAGGATAGGGGAGGAAAGGCCACCTTGGGTATGAGGTTCTACCCTACAATTATTCATTGCTAGGCAGCTGGGGATTTCTCACCTGGTGACCTTCTGTACCTGGCCATCATCCTTTCTCGGCTTATCTCCGTCTAACTTTAGAGTATACTCACTCTAAATAAAATGCAGGTAAATAAACGTTTTAGGTAACCTAGTCAGTATTTTTTTTTCTCTCTTTGTCAGAAAAAATTTGTTCTCTTTTCTCCTATTATTTGACCAGGTAAATGTATATGTGACCAGTTTTTCCCCCACTCAGCAACAAGTAATCATAGCCACTTAATGCCTAATGAAAGCTTTCTGTTAGAATATAAGTATAATATTTCATAGGGTTCAGCATTTTAAAACCTTTATTCCATTATTCTCCATCTTCCTGACAGCAGGCTGGGGAAGTTGAAGATTCCACAGGTGAATAAATTAGTACTGTGACAATTAGTCACCCTGGAAAAACGCCAGGCAACGGAATACTTGTCGGTAGGAGGCCTTGGTACAGGTGTGGAATGACTGATACTCAATTAGGCAACAAGGACTCTTCTCTCCTCGTGTGGATGGTGAATGAAGGGGACTGAGAGAGCATCTGGAGAAACGCCTTCCTGAGACATCTATTGATTCATTAACAGTAGAGATGGAGCTGAGGTTGTGTCAGTGGGAATCACATTTTTCTTAATTTCCCACATTCCTCATTATTTGCATAGACAAATCCCGGTTGCAGCGGCACTCCCAGTGCCTCTTGGTGCTGGCAGGAAAGAGGGGTACAGAGAATGGAGGTGTCAGCTGTTGAAAGGGCAGACTCCTAAAGGCCATTTTAAAGCAAAATCTATCCCTGTGGGTATTGTGTGCAAACCCTACAAGCTGTTGCCACTTGAATATTAAATATTAGTTCTTTTTAATATCACAGATGTCAAGTATTTTATATATATATATATTTTGCTTAGTTGGTAATGAGCTTTTAAAGTGGTGTAGATTTAAGCAGTGTTGCTAAGTGTGCTAGAGCTAGGACATCTAGTTTGGCTATATCCCACCTCTTTTTGGATCAGCTTTGGCAGGGTGTGTCTGTGTTAAAAACTGCATATGCAAAATTACTAAAATTAGCACGGTCCACTCATATTTGGTGTTAGCTTTTTAGAAGGATATGTTTCCCTGGGAAAATCTATGGTTAAAAAAATACCCAACAAACTTTAAACGGTTGAGTATATAACTTCACAATTCTCACTTAATACTCCTTAATCGGCAGGATTGCACAGTGGTTGAGATTATCAATGCTGGGGCCAGACTGCCTGGGTTTAAATCCACACTCTGCCTATTTGTTTCTCTGAACTTGGAAAAATTGCTTAATCTCATGTACCTTAGTTTCTTCTTCTGTAAGTGGGGATAATTACAGTAACTACCTCATCGGATTTGTAAAGATTAAATAAGTGATTATAGGCAAAGCACATAGTAAGGTATTAATAAGCATTAGCTGTTGCTATTATTATTCCTATTGTCATCATTACTGTTATTTGCATAGCATATATGGGTTCCACCTACAGCACAATGCAGATGTCTGCAAAAGATGGAATAACTTCCCTGGAGGCTTAGTTTTTTATTTTTACTTTTCAAGCAAGTCAAATTCTTTTACAACTAAAGAATGGAAACACTTTTAAAATTAGAATTAGTCCACTTGCTGACAGTTTTCCTTGTGTGGACTTCAACTGAGGACTTCACAGGGATGGTGTGAAAACAGAGAAGGCAGAAGCTCTGTGTCCCCATGCAGAAGAATGCAAGCAAAAAGGAAAGTTCGCTGGAGGACGGACTCATTTATACAATAGAATCTCTGTGTTCTTTTCCCTTTCTCTTTTGCTATGTTATGGTTTTCACAACCATCTTTATTCAGAGCTAGTTTCACTTTGTCATTTTGTCCTGGTGAAATGGTACTGGGCAAACACTTCCTAAAATTAACAGGTTGACATTATTCTAATGTTGTATCGGATAAAAATCTGATATCATTAAAATGATTGATATGTAAATGTTAGATTTTACTTAATCTAAAAGCATGGAATGTAAAACAAAAAAAGTGTACTGCAAGGATGACCTTAGGATGGGGAAAAAAAAACACCCCAAACAGAATGTTTAAGGTGCTGAGGGGCTGTAAGTTTCAACAGAAGAAGCCGACTTCTAGAAATACAGGAAAGCTGCTAACTGTTGAGCAGTCAAAAGACAGTGGAACCACGTAGTAAATAGCAATCAGATGGGCTCACTCATTTTAAAGATGCCAAGGAGTAAACCAAGAGGACAAAGATATGAGGGCACATATAGACACCCAACTTAAAAATAGCAGACCGGGTTACTCCATCAGGAAAGGTTAGATAGTGGAAGAGGAAAGAATGCCAAACAAAGTAGGTATTGTACTTTTTGTCTCCACCCCCTCATGGTATTAAGAGCAAAGCAGTTAGAAATAACAAAAACTATAAAAATAGAGTTCAAACTGCCCAGAGACAACCTGATGACAGTTTAGCAATGGGCTAAAAGACTACTTAATAGGCCACTTGGATCTGTTTATTATTTTTTTTTACTTTCTATTTCTTCTAGGCTATTATTTGTATTTTCTCAAATTTGATGTGCAAAGTGGTTAATCCAGAAAACTAGTTAAAATCTTTGCAGAAGCCTTTTTTTTATTTTTTTTTAGTGACACGTAGAAGGTAATTAGGATATTTATGGGTAGCAGGCAAGGCTCACACTTTGAAAATTTATTTGCCTGACAGTCAATATGCATATATACTTCAATCTTCATAGGAGTATATAGTCAAATACAACTTTTATTTAATGCATTCCACTTAAGAGGAGACTGGGCCTTATTAATTCAGGTTCTACTAATTTAGAATATGTGCTAGTTAATGCAGAAGCTGTGCTGAAGTTTTCCTTTGATTAGCAAAAGCTTTTCCCCTAGATTTTTGGAAATTAATAATGCAAAAATATTTCATAGAGATAAATAAAATGAGAAGATACACTACAATGTCTTCAAGTTCCCTAAAGTACTGTGGAATCATCTTTTATTTGCAAATAATTATTACGCTAATTAGAAAACTTCTCTATTGATTGAATTGCTTCCCTAGCGACTTATGTTTGATAACAGTCTGAATGACTCACTGTATTATCTAGTTTTGAGATAGTGATTCTATATTTATAGGCAAACAAATAAGTAAATATTAAACAGATTTAAAAGCTATAATTACTTTAAAGTTGTTGAATTCAGACTTCACTTGCATTTGTTCTGATGTTCTTGATTAATTTTAATCAGTGCGATATTATTATAATGCTATCTGGGCATACAAATTAAACCAAACACATTCGTTCTTTGGTGTGCAGAGCCTTAACTTTGGTATTGAAAGAAGAGTAAATATTCAATAAAGCAACATTATTAATATACTTTAACCACTTACCATAGAGAATGTTTTAAAATCTGTTCTGAAATTATTTCTTCAAATAAATAATGTTGTATGTAAATATTATAGCATAATATGCTCACAGAAAACATTTCTGAAAATATTGTCTACACATAAGTCATCCTAACTCAATGGCACAACCCATTAGCAATGCTTTTAGCATATGTATCGTAAATCCCGTATTAAGTTCTGGTATATTTTACCATATTGCCTCATTAATGAAGTAGAAAACAGCTTGCTATTTCCAACTATGTAGCATTTCTCCTGACCCTATTGTATTCCAACTCAGCATGAAATCCCTCCATTCCCACTGTCTTTGGGTGCAATGGGGTGAGGATGGTATTTATTCCACTGAGACCTAGCAAATGAGAGAAACAGGACTGTGATATCAGGACAAATTAAACAGAGTGAAACCAAAGGGACATGTCTCCCTAAAAATAAATTTTAAAAAAATGTATGTTCTTTATTCTGAAAGAAAAATTTTACAGCCAATTAAGTGAGTTCAAGATAAATTTTCTGACCACCTAAGAAACTTTGTCTTGAATAGGATGCCACCTGGTATAAATAAAAATAAGTCTGCAGAACGTGCTGATCATCTAGAAGTAGTGACATAAGGATAGAACCAATTTACAATTTTTGGTAGAGATTTCACATGAAGTCTCCATTTCATTCATCTGTAAACGTCAAAGTCACTGTTGAGGAAAATTGGTTCCATTTCGTGTGTGTAATGAACTCCACTGAAATGTGTCAATTTGGCATCGCTCATCACGTAGCATTTCTCTGGTGCCAGTGAATCATTATGGCAACAACCATCAAGTGATGCCTGATATATATTTTTTGTAAATGTTTATATTTGTGGATAATTTGTGAATCTGTTTGCAAACTGATGTGCTTCCAAATGATGCTATTCAATGGTATTACCCTCATTCTAAAATCATCTTCCACACATTGCATTAATGAAGATAAAGCCAAATGTGATACAGCACATAAAATGGTATTTCATATGTAGCTGAAGCTCAAGGCATATTGGTTGATTTGAAATATTCACTTGGGACAAAAACCCCAAAAACTTGAATCAGAGGATAAAACTAAGTTCTTTTTCCACACGAGGGGAAATGCCCAAACTCTTTATCATGAGAGGAGGGATTAGAATATGGTTAAGAACAGACTCTGGCTTATGAAAGTCAATCCTGGATTAGAAGCTCAATCCTGTCCAACCCTGGCTGGACAAGCAGGGGACCAAAGTATGTGTCAATTTCTTTATCTGTAAACTAGAAGCTTGGTGCACGAAATTTGTGCCCTGGGGAGGGGTATCTCTCAGCCTAGCCTTCACTCTCTCCAGTCTGGGACCCCTCAGGAGATATCTGACTGCCTGTGGGATTGAGCCTAAACTGGCAGTCAGACATTCCTCTCACAAACTGGTACTCCTGACGCCCAGCAGCTTGCCTGCCTACCAGCCTGATCACCCCCTAATGACTCCCTTGCAGTCTGATCAATACCTAACTGCTCCCCTGCTGGCCCATTTGCCTCTAACTGCCTTCCCCTACGGGCCTGGTCTCCCCCAAATACCCTCTCCTACAGGCCTGGTTGCCCCTAACTACCCTGCCGACCCAGTCACCCCCAACTGCCCTTCCCTGCCAGTCTGGTCATCCCTAGTTGCCCTCCCCTGCTGGCCTGATCACCCCCAACTACCCTCCCCTGCTGGCCAGCTGGTGGCCATATTTGACCACATGGGGGGCGGCTATCTTGTGCAAGGGAATGAGGGTCAATTTGCATATTACCTCTTTATTGTATAGGATGGGATGATTCTAACACTATCCATCTTACAGGTTGATTATAAGGATAAAATGAATAAACTCATGTGAGATGTTAGCTGTTAAGATGGCCACAACTACCAAAACTGTCACAGAATGGAGAGGACATGCATTGGCTGTCCTAAGACTAGTTTGCCTCTTGTGCATTTCTTGTTTGGCCTCTTATAGCTAAGAAATTCAGCCAGTCACTAATTTTGAAAGCTAAAGATGCCCATTTCTGGATTAACTTGCAACCTCAGAAGGTCTGGTGACATTTTTATTTGTGGAGCGGAGGGAGCTGCCATTAGAAGCAGTGCAGGCCCTTCCCCACAGACCTTATTGATCCCCCCACCCCGTTTATTTGCTATTTGTCACCTTACTTTCACTGCTTCATTCTTTTGTCTGCACTGCCTGGCTCCTGGGGACCTCTGGTTTTGTGGATGCTGTCTTTTCCTAAAACATTTACTTATGAGACTCCAGGAGAAGAGAAAGCATTTTATACCTTTAATTAGTTATTTATGGCATGCATTTCAAATATTTTGGTAGCAAACTGTAGATCTAAGTTGCAAAAATGTATGAAAGACCTGGCTTCCTATTACACCCTGTTTGTAAGCTGGGATCTCCGGCAGGCAGCTACGGTGATCCTCTTGGACATATTGCCATTGAAGACAAAGAAGCCTGAGCAAGCCTGTAAGTTGTTCAAACCCACTTGCCACACCAGTGTGAATGGTTTCTATGAGTTTGTTTTTCCTTAAATAGATGGAGGAAAGGGTGGCCTGGGAGTACTGGCAGGGGGTAGGGGTAGGGGTGAGGTTATTGGGTGGGTGGGCCTCTGCCTGGGTCAGCAGGGGACAAGGACGCCTCACTGGGTGTGAGGAGTTCAAATAGATTTACTTTCATTAACTTGCAAAATGAGTCTCATGGCCGGGCTTACCATTAAGTCATTGTGAAACTTGGCATGTCGCAGGTGATTTCTAAAGGCTCATACTTGTGTCCAGTACAGTGTTATGAGGAGTAGTTACTTTTGCTGATGTGATGTCTAAGCCTCTTACCAATGACGTGGAGTCCAACTCATAAATAATAATAAGAGTTAATTTTGCTGTGTTCCAGCCCTGCACTCATTAGGTGCTAGCTCTGTGCTAATCACATCACAAACATGTTTTCACTGAATTCTCATGGCAGTCCCGGGAGGAGGGCAATATTCTTAAAATATCTGCAGATGAGAAACTAAAGCTAGGAGAGAGAAACTTGTCCAAGGTCAACACACGTAATGAGTGTGTAATGAAGCCAGATCCTAGCCCTGACATCAGACTGTGGAGTTCTCACTCCCCACCCACCCTGAGGAGTCACAGGCCAGGCTGCTGCTCACGATAAGTGCTCAATATAGCTGTGACCTTAGAATTGAGTCCTCACAACTCCCTAAAAATATAGCAGCAATACAGGTCTCCGAGAGGTAAAAATAGTCATCACAAAGCATATGAGCAAAATAAGAACTGCAAACAGAAGTTTGCTCTGTGCCAGGTAATGGAATAAATGCTCTATAAATAAACATGTAAACCTTAAACAGCAATCCTTGGAGAGGCAGACCATCATTCTTCTGCTCCACTTTGGAGATGAGAAGCACAGGCTTAGAAGGACTGGATACTTGGCCCAAGGATGCACGGAGAGTGGCTGGCAGAACTTGGATAAAATCCAGCTAATCGAGAGGCTCCTTTTTAACTAACACATTCACTACCTCATTTGTATTTTGCTCATGGAAACAGCACCTAGGTTCTATTTACTTTCGTTTCAGACAAAATTTGAACAGATCTATCATCAGGTTTCTAAATCCTCAGCCAATTAGAGGGATGAGGTAAGGGGTGCTGGAAGCGGGAGAACCAACATTAGTGGGAGGGGGTGGCTGACAGGCAGCAGATAGAATAGAGAGAGTTGGGGCAGGCCTTGGGGAGTGACGACGTGGTATGTGCCTATGCCAAGAACCGTGCCTGCACATAGTGACGCCAGATAAACATTTGTGAAATAAGTGAGCGTGTGGATGAATGCATGAGAGACCGAATGCAAGAATGATTAAACACATGAATTGATGAGGATAATGACTAATGCTCGTAAGAGTGGACATATCAATACTGCACGGCGCTGGAGGAAATCCAGCACATGAATATTTATAATGATGACCCTGCACCATTAAGAAAAGGTCCGGTTCTTTTGAATGTTTGGTTTGGGAAGGCATGGAAATGGAGAATAAATACAAGCAAAATGACTGCCGATGTTGCTATAGTGGTGCTGAGAAGAGCTGGGTTTGAGGCCTGACTGTCTCTCTCTCTCTCTTCCTGTGTTATCCACATCTCTGAGCTTTTGTTTCTCACTTGTGAGGTTAGTACTGGTGTGCTAATGCCCGGGGATAGGACAGCACCGTAGTTACATGCATAAAGCCAGTTTGCCCATTTGTATCCCAGCATGTAAATACTCATTAGTCTTGAGAAGTTGACAGGCAGCTTGATACTATGGGCTTCAATTTCCTTCAAGTTTTGGGTCCTAGTAGAGCACCTAATTAACAGCATTCCTCTATTTCTTCCAAACTCCAAAGACATTAAGAAATAAAGCAAAGGAGCTTTAGATGGAGACCAAAGTACCACCTTTATTACTACAATTAAGATCCACCAGGTTGGAAAGGTAGCTTGTTTTGAGAGCCCAGCGGGCTTGCTAAGTAGGCCCCAGCATCAGGCAGACTCTTGCTGGAGTCAGGGTTACACTTTATGCTGCTTTTACTTTTACAAAAGCAGAAGAGGTTGCTACCTCAGGATAGCAGGCTTCAATTCTACAGTCCAGAGCTGGAGGGACGGACTTTCTGCTCCCACCTTTGGCCAGCTCCGGTGCAGAGCATGGAGGTTGAAGAAAGCCATTGGGAGGAATCAGTTTTAATTCCCATTAATTAAAAACAATCATTAGAGAGATCAGGGATCCTGAAGGCCAGTGAATCACTTGTGAATTACTAACAATTCTTGTATTGAAAGCTTTGCTCTTTGGAGTTGTTTACAGTCTCACTAAAAGGAAAGAAGTATGAATAATTTAAGGATGGGGAGTTTGAAGCTTCCCTTAAAATATTTTTCACTTCAGGTCAATCAATGAATTACAGACAAAATGAATTCCTTTTCATCTCTCTTCACCTTTCCCACTACACACACATGCACACCCACATCTACCCCCACCCACACACCCACATCCACCCATGCAAAGACAGAAATATGGAAAAAGGGGTAATTATCCAGATATTTAATGTGTTGTGGACATTTTTCTGTTAACATTGAAAAGCTACAATGACCATTCTCACCCATAAGGCTGGAACTATTTATAGAGGTGTAACCCTTTGCACCAAGTTATGATGGGAAACAATAATCAAAGCCTACTTGCTATTTGGATAGTTTCATTCATTCCATGTGTCTTATCTAACACTTTATTTGAAGAGGCTTCATAACCTAAATTAGAAGCTTCTCATAATATCCTGGTGAAATCTAGTTGAAGAAATGTTATATAACAATTTGAAGGGGTACAGCAACTTTTATGAATTGGTTGATTTGAGGGAGAGGGGAAGAGAGAAACAGACACGCACTCGCGCGCGCGCGCGCGCGCACACACACACACACACACACACACACTGAGAGAGAGAGAGAGAGAGAGAGAGAGAGAGAGAGAGAGAGAGAGAGAGAGAGAGAGAGAGAGAGATTGTTGTTCCACTATTCATGCATTCATTGGTTAATTCTTATATGTGCCTGGCCCGAGATTGAACCTGCAACCTTGGCCTATCCCGATGATGCTTTAACCAACTGGAATAACCTGGCCAGGGCTGGTACTGCAACATCTATCGGTTTATTCCCAGAGACTGACTAAAGTAGAAGGTGGGGACATCTTAACTAATTCAGGCTAATGTTAACTGACCATCAAATTAAACTTGCACTAGACAGAAAGACAATGTGCTTGAAAGGGATGCTGGATGTTTCATCAACTTTGATTGCCTTCATTTAAAAACTTTAATTAGAACCTCTGTTTACTTGAGTCAAATTGTGCATAAAATATCATGCAAAACATTTTAAAAGGGAGTTCTAATTATACCACTAAAGAAATGCCCTTGTTCAATGTTTACTACACACCAGCCAGAACAAGTTAATTAATACATGTTTAAATAAGTGCAAGAAGAAGAAGGGAAACAGAAAAAATAATCACATTTATCTTTTGTCAAGTTTTACTGTGGTTGTCAGAGAAGCTCCGTTTCTAATTTCATGATGGTGCTGTCACAGTGGACATGCGTAATTATAAACCATGGGCACCAGAACACAGGGAGAGCAAATCCCCTTGCCCATTATTGTTCAACGTAATCGCATTGATGCTTCATGTTCTATAGTCATTGAATCAATCACTTTCCATCTATTCATTTACTCCATGGTAGAAAATTAGAAAGTTCAGATGCTACTTTTTAAATGGATCAGGATATGGCCTTTTGATTATTTAAAGCTACAGAAAAATACTTTTCAATAGAAAAAAAGCATAGAATGTACAATAAGAAAAATGCTCATGATGCTCAGTTTTTAGTTCTAATTTTAATATGCTACCAAATTTTTGACTTTATCTGTTTTAGAATCCCCATTTCCTAATTTATTAATGTAAACTATAATTGCCTGTGTTAGTAAATATTAACATCGGAAAGCAATGGATAGTCTACTGAAAAACAAAATGAAATAAATCTTTCTGCATGTGCCCTGCTATCTCAGTAGCTTTATGAAAAGATCAGAACAGGTATTCAAAGTAATTTTGAAATCCGTTGGAGACAGAAAATTGCATATATGCCATCAAAGATTGCTACCATTATCATTTCCCCCCACTTTTTATTTATTTATTACATTTATTTGGGTGTCATCGTTCAACACGAACATATAGGTTTAGGTGCGAGTTTCTATGTTACATTATCTGGATATTATACCATATGCCCACCACCCAAAGTCAAATCTTCTGAAACCTTATATTAGGACCTCACTTCCATTATTGAGAAAATTATTCTCTTTAGCATTCCTCTTATAGTTCATTCCTGCATTGCCGAAATTGGTTGCCAAATTTCTCAAATCCTCTATGAGCTATAATCTGTGCAAGTCTGGGAAATGACAATGACTTAGGAGTAGACCTCCTTTGGGTGTTCTATTTGAAATTCCACTGATGGGCCTGGCATCAGTTGAGACAGTTGAGTTAAGTCTCCACTGGTTTGTTATAGAAAGTGAATATGATGCCTTATGTAAAACACTAACTGCATTATCATGTAAGCAGGCAATACATATTAGCCAGTGTTGCTTTTGTTATAATTTCTTCCCAAGAGCTGATTTTATGCTGTGCACCAATAGCTCCTACAACAATCTGCAGTCCTTGGGCCAAGTAATATTTTAGTATAAAACATTTAAGTCAAAATATCACAGAAGGCAGCCTACTTACAAAACAAAAAACAGAAAACCCTTTTCTTCTCCATGTTATTTTTCTTTAAAGAGGAAAATTTTATACTGAGTAAAAGGCAGGCTTGATAACTTAAGCATGCCACTTACTGCTCTGTAATTTCAGCTGGTGGGAGAAATAGAAATTCCTAATGTGTTTTTCCTAGTAAAATAAGAACCTAAAATATTGTATATTTGCACACCTACAAATTATGAAATGAGTTTCTCTGGATATTAAAATTAAGCCAAAATATAATTTAGTCCTATGAACTACTGTCAAACTCAGCTGTAGTTCTATTTGGAGAATTAGAAATTATTATTTGACTAGAGGCCCATTGCATGATATTCACGTAGGAATAGGCCTTCCTTCTCCTGGCTTCGCTTCTGACTGCCCGGGAGCCTGCAAGTCCTAGCTCCTGGCCAGAGCATCATGCCTGTAGCTCCCTCCGCCGTTCCCCCACCCTCTCATAGCAGGTGTCCCACCCCTCCTGGCAGCTCTGCGCCTGCATATGCAAATTAACCCATGATCTTTGTTAGGTTAATTTGCTTACTCACTCCTGATTGGCTGTGGGCATAGCAGAGGTATGGTCAATTTACCTGTTTGTCTATTATTAGTGATTGATTAATGAATTTTAAAGTATCTGCTTTTTTTTTTTTAACCATACAGTAGAACAATTTTGTAAAATTAGCATTTTTCTTTATATGAAGGAAAAATTTTTGTACATACATATATGTATATACATAGTCTAAAACAAGTCCTAAGTATATCTATGTCTATGTCTATGTTTATATCTATATCTATATCTATATACCTATCTCTATCATCTACTTCTAAACACCTTAAGAGCACCTTTGAGAGTCAAGTGTTTCTGACATCCTGACTTTAGAAGATGCTGTGGCTTTGTCATTGATGCAGATTTCTTTCAGGTGATTGTAAAGAAAAATCAGATTTTATGGTTATAAATACCCCATTTCACATTTTCTTTAGCAACAGCAAAAAATTTCAATTAATTGAACTTCAGCCAACTGCAAATAATGCCAGAAGTGCAATACTTGGTGCTCCAGGTCATGGACAACCATTAATTAAGATGCAAAGGATCAGCATCTTAAAGGACCAAGTACAGATTTTTTTTTCCCCCCAGAATTTTTTTTTTTTTTTGATGGGTATGGACTGAAATATCTATAAAATGCAGACTCAGCTATATGGGAAAAGAGGGAATTGGGTACAGTCTTTATTTTGCTTGCTCTGGAATTTTTGATAAAGTTCTGAATTGTCATTTTTGAAAATAAAAAAAAGAATCTTACTTCAGGATTTTTATTTATAGAAAAAAAACCATTTACATCCCATGATACTTTTATTTTAAGAGAATACCAATTTAATGCTTTTCCACTAGAATGATAGAGAAGACTAAGATCTGTTTGAAATAACTAAAGCTTCTACAGTACATGTGAAATTTGTGACTATGATATACCTTATTTAGACATTTCCCTCAACTTGCTGAGGCTAATAGAAATGAATTATTTTCAAGAGACAGTTCACAATCTTTCATACTATCTAGATTTTTGGGGGCAGAATAATTGTAGTGTGTGTGTGTGTGTGTGTGTGTGTGTGTGTGTAATTACTGTCAGGAATGTAGATATTTCTTCATGTTGCTTTATGGTGAATACGTTCAAATGAGAAGGACTCTGGAAAAAAGATCAGTACAACTTGTTAGCCTCCAATTTATCACCCACCTGTATAAGATTTAATGGTTGTGTTAACTCAGAGTCTCAAGAATAATTATAGTCTAAAACAAGCCCTAAATGCAAAGAGATGAAAAGAACTATATAAAAGGAAGGCTGTCATGAAATAGAAATTGCACAAGCAGGGAGCTTTCATCGTGTTGAGTAAGTACTTTAGTATGGGATTTTAAAAAAAAATTAAGATGTCTAGTAAGTTGGATGAAAATAAAATATGTATGATTAGCAGGGAATACTTTGGAACAGAGTAGTTGGATATGAGCCAAAAAAGGACATAGAGGTGTGTTTTTTTTTCTCTCTCTCAAGTCATTAACCAGCTTTAGTTCACAGAAAAGTTGTTTCAAACACTTGCTTTGAAAGACTGCTTTGAGGTCTGCTTTTAATTTGAACAGTTGAATAGTATGGTATTCATGCCAATAAATCTTTTTTTCTTGTTTTAATATCATTAGGAAGAAAGCCTCCTAGACCAAAATGAATCGTGTAATTGCTTAAAAGAAGAAATATATAACATACATAATTAATAGAAACTTTGAAAATAATTTCCCTATGTGGGCTAAGCACCTTTGTTTATATATGATAGACTTTTAATTGAAAAAAAAAAACTACAGGGAACCATATGTAAAAATCTCTAGAATAATATTTTAGCAAATAATCCCCCCCTCCCTCCCCCCTCTCAACTCTTTCTTTGGTTATATCTGTCTTCTCTGGTCATATCTGTTCAGGTGCGGGCCACTTTTACAGGGTCCTTAATTTGCTAAAACAGTTAGAGTAAGCCATGCTTTCTAAATCTGAAAAACTCCTAAGAACAAGATGGGGGGGCATCATAAAACATGGGTCATTTATTCTCTAAGTGTTTTTGAAATTCTTATTTTGAAATGCTCCTACCCTGAAAATACTTGTTTTCATGAAAAGTTTTTAAAAATAGAACGTCACTTTTCATAGCTCAACAGATTGCTGTCTGTATGCACTGCCATGCCTAATGCTTATAACCAAAGAGAAATGACTTTGGCATTTTATCTGTTTGATGAGAGATTGTTATTGCATTTGCCCTGTGAGACATCAAGCCACCTGCCACAGCATCACTGGATGTTTTTTTTGTCCAAGACAATCTCTTCCAGTCAGTGTGGAGATAGGACACCAATGTGCCACTAGACAGAAGTAGCTGAAAGATTCTTGCTAAGAGAATGGGCTTTGGAATTGGCCAGATATAAGTTGAAAATTTTATTTTCTTGTTTGATTTTCGACATAATCCTTTTAAGTTTTAGCCTTATTACCTTAAATTGAGGATGGTCATATTTGGGTCTCAGGGTATATTATTATAAAGAATGAATGACGGGGTGTACATGAAGAGTAGATGGATAGATGCTATTGTTATTTTGTGTATATACTAGAAGCCCGCTGCACGAAATTTGTGCAAGAATAGGCCTTCCTTCTCTGGCTGCTGACACTAGCTTCCCTTTGGCACCTGGGACCCGGGCTTCCCTTGCAGCCCTGGCTTTGTCCAGAAGGTCGTCTGGAAGGATGTCTGGTCTAATTAGCATATTATGCTTTTATAATTATAGATTATTAGAGACCAGTGGCCTGGTGCATGAAATTCATGCACATTAAAAAGGAATTAATTAGAGGAAATATTTTAATATTGCTATTTGCCCTTTCTCTATGATAGAAGTGTCAGAGATGAAAGGAAATTAGTAAAATGTATATGAAAATCTCTCTCCTGTTAGAGTCTGTGGTGCACCGATGGACCCAGAGTCAAGTCCCTGTACACCTGCATGCACTTTGAAATCGCAGGAGACCCAGACCCAGCTGACCCACTCCCGTCAAGTCCCTCTGGGTGAGGGGCGCAGCCTAAGGTCCCCCAGCCCAGGGCCAGGTGGGGGGTGCAAGCTCAGGTCCCCCATGAAGCCCTGCCTGGCAGAGGGCGCAGCCAGAGGTCCCTGTCAAGCCTCACTGTTTGGGGGGCACAGCCTGAGGTCTCCTGGCCTGGCACTGGGGCGAGAGGTGTGGCCTGAGGTCTCCCTGCTGGCACTGAGGCTGGGAGTGCGGCCTGAGGTCCCCCGCCAAACCCTGCTGGGTGGGAGGTGCAGCCTGAGTTTCCCTGCCCAGACCAGGCACCATGCAGCCTCAGGTCCCTGCCATTCAGTCATTATGTGACAGTGTCCTGACTAATTTGCATATTATGCTATTATTAGATAGATATACATTGGTAAAGATTTGAAGAATTGGTGACTTTTGAGATACTTTTCTTTACTATAATAGCTTTCCAGATATGGTAGCTCTCTGATCTTCAAACTTGTCTGCAGAGATGTCCTGAATAAAAATCCCTCTGAGCAATGAAGGCATGGCCCAACCTGTGAAATGTTCTGAAGTCTACCATTTTATTGTCAACATGTCTACATACTTTGCATTCTACTCAGTAACAAATCTAAATTGTCTTAATGTTAAAATAATCTTTGTCCCTCAAGTCTTCTTGTAAATCAGATGCTCCAGTGTTACCCCCATGTTGTGACCTCTAGCACTGTGTCAGGCATAAGAATAGCCAGCCTGGGGCTCACTGGAGAAAGACCAGATAACTTAGATTTCCATTAACTCTGCTTTTTACTGCCTTTGTACACATGGTGGCTGACCACCCCGTCTCTTTCCAAAATGAAATATAATCAGGGTGGATTATAGATTGTCCTTATGGATTATATTCCCCATTTTTATTTACATTTTTAGTTGATTTGGCTAAGAAATGGGGTACACTAGGTAGAGAATAGAGAAAACAAATTTCCATTCCTTAGTGAATAAAAAAGATGTTAAATGATAAAGCATATACCAGTTTATGTTGCCCCCTACACATCCGTATTTTGTAGTACATTAAAAAAAATAAATAAATAACCAAGAGGTCACTGTTTGATTCCTGGTTAGGTTACATGCCCAGATTGTGAGCTTGATTCCCAGTGCGGAATATGCAGGAGGCATTTGATAAACTATTCTCTCTCTTTCCCTCTCCCTTCCTCTCTGAAATCAATAAAAATATATTTAACATAAAATATATTAAGATAACCTTAGATTCAGGAAGGCTGCTGTAGAAATTATGGCATATGCTCAGTAAAATTTGAATGTCATCCTATGAGTCATGAGAAAATTGTTAGTGACTTTGTAGATTGAGGAAAAAGATTAAAAACATGCTTTGGCCCTAGCCTGTTTTGCTCAGTGGATAGAGTGTTGGCCTGCAGACTGAAAGGTCCCAGGTTGATTCTAGTCAAGAGCACATGCCCGGGGTTGTAGGCTCAATCCCCAGTAAGGGGCATGCAGGAGGCAGCTGATCAATGATTCCCTGTCATCATTGATGTTCTTTTCTCTCTCTCCTTTTTCCTTCCCTCTCTGAAATCAATAAAAATATACTTAAAAAACATGCTTTGGATGGCTGACTGAGCAGGCAACTGGATGCTTAGCTTAGACTTGAAAACATTTCTTATAAGTGAAAATCCATTATAGTAAATTATTACTATAAATAAAGAAATAATCAATCCATGATATAAATGATAAAATCACTGTTTGTATCAGTTCTCAATCTTCTGTCACTCTGATAGGTCAAACAACTACTCAACTTAAAAACAAAGTCCAATAGGGTTCCCTGCTCACCATTAGCCCTTCTAATTCTGTGAGTGGGGACACATAGGCTAAGGAAATCACATTGGGAGGATGCTGCCTGTTACTATTTCATCCTGGACAAAGAACTGAAGGTAGGTGGGAGAGAGAAAGGGAAAGAGAGGAAGAATAAGGATGTGATGGTCCATTGATCATTATAATTGGGGAAGGGGTCAAGATTAAAATGTAAATTTAATCTTCCACTCACTGGTGACATTTCATGCAAAGGAAGTAATGTTTACTTGTTCCTGGGGCCCATGACATGTTTGGCCTTCCTTAGCTCATAGATGGGCTGTCATCCCAATGCAGTGGTTAGACATGTTGGACACATGCCATGATCAAATCAAATCTGGCTCAGTGTAAATGCCCCTCCTCAGCTAGAGCTTGCTTCCTGCTGGGAAGGGATATGGCTCTTCTGCTCCCTCTCTCACAGCCCAGCACCCAGTTCATTAGCTTTACTGTCCCCTGTCAACGTGAAGCTTTTAGGAGGGGTAGGGATAAGGTAATGGGACAGTTCTTTATTACTTCATGGCCAGATTGTTCATGTTGATGTTTCTTGGTGGCTCAGGTATACGATTCATGTGGACTTTCCTCTTCTGGGGCTCTTTGATGGGCTCCTCAAAGGTTTCCTACTTCTAACCCCTCTTCTTTAGTTCCCACCCTCCAGGCATCTCTGATTCCCTTCCGGATGGCCTGAGGGGAATCCTGCCCCAGCACCTGGACACTGAGATTCTTGCTGCTGAGGTCAGCCTATGCCTCCGGGCAGCCCTAATATATAGAGTCCAAAATAACCCCCTGGCATTTCTTTCCCATTTGGCCCACAGGTGTCCTTAGCAAGCAGGAACACATCCATATCCTGACAAACTCATCCCAGGGAAATAGAATGCCCCTGGCTCTGCCACCTACGTAGTAGTCAGCCCCTCTCTCTGACTCCATTCCACAGCCTACTTTCTCTGCCTCAGTGTGAGTCAGGAACTAGTCCCCATCTGTGTCTCCCAACACATCTCACAAGCCCAACGTGGTCCCATTGACCTGCCTTCATATTGAAGTCTCCCTTGATTAGGATTGGAGGCTAGCAGTTTTTCTTACAAAGAAGGGTGGGGACCTAGCAAGGACAGAGCCCTTCAGGTATCTCATCTGAAAATCCTCACTCCGACCCTTTTCATCTCTGTCTTGGTGAGGTTTACCTTCACACCTTTTATATATCGTGCAAGAGATGGGAGTTGAAGGCACCACCTGTAGCCCACATTATCTTGGTAACTCAGTTTCAACTGAGTTAGGAAGAGTCTTCAACCTTATCATACACAATGTGGCTTAATTCAGTTAGGAAAAATAAGCAGAACCTCTATGATAACTAAAATTAAAAAAATATGAGCATGTCACCAACATTAAGTCACTGCGACATGTTTAACTTCTCTGGCAGGTAATGCAGCACTTAGTTAAATTTGACCATAAAAACAAGTCTGCACAAAATCAGTCTGAAACTGTCATAAAAAGAAATGAACTTTAAAATCGTATCCAATTCACACCATGAACTTTTCCTTTAAAAGTGATATTTATAGGCCTGGTGCCAACCCTGTAAGTGAAATGTGAAGCAAACATTTCCTTTGCACATTTCCATGCGGTGCCTTTGATTGTATTGAACGGAGAGCGGGTAACATACTGGTTTGTTTTAAAGATATGGAGCAGGGTCCCAGGTTTGAGCGTGATGGCGTTTACCTCTGGGATTCCAGCGGGTCTAGATGTGCCTGGCAGACTCTTGGGATCAGCCGGCCCAGCGTCTGTGAGTGTGAGACACCGTGCTGCCTCCCAGGGGAGGACTTATCCTCAGGGAGGGAAGCGTCAAGCAGACAAGTTTGAACCCGTGATGAAGCCCCAGTCATCACATGGGAAGGACAGTTCTGAGCTCAGTGTGATGCTGCCATTTGGTTTTTGTCTGCTTAGGGATTCAGACCTGAGTCCTAGGGAGGATAGGGCTGCAAATAGAAACTGAAAGAGTTATTTTCACTAAAATCTTCTGAGACCCGAGGATTCAGTTGACCTGATAGCCCCAAACTTCAATCTCTCCCTGTGCCTCCTTAGCTGGCAAATGCAGCCCCTTATCTGTGTTGAGATAGATGCAGTCTTGCTTGAGACTGCCTAGTAACCCCAAATTGGGATAATTACCTTGTATTGGGAGGCTAACTCTCATGTCTCCACCTTCTCCAACCTCTTTGCCTCTGGACCTGTACCCAGCGCAGACCTCAGCAGGCTTCATGGAGAAGAAGTTTCTCACATGAAAAGATCTGCAAGATTTTGATGAGTCTGTTGTGGAGTGTATTCTAAGGGAGGAACACAGTTATAGATTGGGCATGTGTTTATGTGCCAAAGAATTATTCGTTATAGGCTGGTGATGAATATGGCAGCACTACCTTGAAATAGTCACTTCCTAGATGCTGAAGTGACTAGAGACTTCCAAGTACTGTGCAGCATGAGACCTTAAGAGGCAAGGTAGATATGGCGTCATCACAGAAACCCCAGCCAGAGTGGTGATCAAAGAATGACCTGAAGAAATCTTTGGGGTTGGCTAATGGATCACAGCGGTCTCAGGACTGAAATAATCTATTAAAATCTCCCTTGATCTGCAGAGCTGAAAAACTCCAGATTTGGCAAGCAGAGTCACTCCATATAGCCATCAAGCTACTTAAATTCAAAGACTTGAGGCAATTCCTAGATCTGGAAACTGTGAATGAAGAAGATGTTTGGAATCTTTGAGAACTGATCCTTATGGGCCCCAGTCTTCCCTGAGGGACTTGTAGCCATTTACCTGAGCTACTGTGTGCAGAGAGAGAGAGTGACTCCCCATTCTTCACATCATCGATGGTGACAAATCTCTGAAACTCTGCTGCATTGGTATTGCTTTTGGTTTACTTTGTTAGAGAGAGGGATCATCATTTACTTCCACTTGACACTTCCCATTACAATGCCCGCATTCCAGGAAGCCGGGAGCTAAAGTCAGGATTTGATTCCAGGGTTTACCTATCTCAATTGTGTACTCAGTAACAGAGCTGGGGTGGGCCTATGGACACAGGGTCTGAGCTGAGGAAAATCCTGGGATCCAGACACTAATGTGGTCCACTGGTCACAATGGGAGCATGGGGAAGTGCAAGGGAATATGAAATTTGGGATCAAGTCTACCTTTCAGTGGGGTCAGTGGGTCCATAGGTTTTAGAACAACACAAACTGTGATTTTTTTTCTCAGTGGAGGTGATAAAATTGAGTTGTTCTGTAAACTAATTAGGATTAGAGAGGCCTTGCTTGCCTGGGACTTATTCAAAATCTTGCAGCCTAAGCAGAGAATGAATTGGGACATCATGCACAGATTGCTATACTGTCTACAGATTCCAAAGAAATTCTCACCCTTCTGTAGAGAAGACCAGACAGCCACTAGATTTTAGGTCAGTTCTATCTGATCCCTCGCCTCCTGGGTACAGATTTGCTTTCCCTGCAGCCATGATTCTGCCATGGGTTTACATTGTGATATTTGCTGTCATAGCAAGCCACTCAACATTGCTCTGAATAAAAAACAAAACAAAACAAAACAAAAAACAGCAACTTATTTACAGTGGGAAAAAAGAGGAAAGCACTGGGTGAAAGATTTTCTGATTTTCACTAGGTACTCTATTACCTTGAAGCAGCTGGTTTTAAAGAAGAGTGGATTGGTCTACTAAATCTCAGTTGTAACAACAGTTGGGAGACCACATTGTGGAATCTGGTTACTGTCTTACAGGATGTGCTGATCTAGTGAATAAGATGGTGCGGGTTCTCCAGAAACACAATTCCTCGGGGAGGATGGTAGCTCTCATTATTTCATCTAAATTTCATTTGTAAATATTTTATTTCCCAGCCCCACTGATTTAAAGTTGGCTGATTTAAACGTCTCATGACACAAATGAATACTGCCTCCATTAAGGGTCCTAACAGTGGGTTCATTTAATTGCATGTTGCAACTGTCACCTGGTTATTGGGCTCTTCATGCCACTGGATCAACAGGGAAAAGATGTCCCTCTGCTATGGGATTCATCCTGATTATCAAGGGAATTATAATAAGGTTGATGCTTTATAATAGGAGCTAAGAGGAGCCCAGGGACAAGAAGCCTGGAACTGCCATGAAAGGCGATGAAAGTTCATGGAAGAATGGAATAACTCTATGACAGAGACCGTAATACATTCACCAAAAACACATTTCCTTTTTCCTCCCAGGCACATAGCTACACTATAATTTCTAGCCTGCCTTGCAGCTAGATATGAGCATGTGACCGAGGTCTGTCAATGGACCGTGAGGGAAGCATTATATGCTGCCTGCAGGACTGGCCTTTAAACACCTCCCAAGCGATCGTCTGCACTCTCTTTTAATAGAGGCCAAATGCGGAGAATCCTAGGGCTATGGTGGAGGGCGGAGCAATAGAAGGAACTGGGATGTCAGGAGGCTGTCATCATCTGGGAAAAAGACACCCTCTTTGGACTTAAAAGAGGAATAAATGTTTACTGGGATGAACCACTGAAAATTTCAGGTTTGTATGCTATAGCAGCTGGCATTTCTCCAATGAATTACAAACCCCTCAAAAAAGTGTGATTTTCTCACAGGACAATGGCACACTTTCGAAGAAAGCCTGGCCATAGGCATTTATGTCTATATTAGAGGTCCGGTGCATGGATTCATGTATGGTGGTGGTGGTGGTGGGGGTTGTGGCCTGTGGGGATTGGCCTGCTGCGGGAGCAGCTGCTCATCCTGGTCAGCCGAGTGGCTGTGGACCTGCCCTCTGAGCTGATGCTGAATGAGGAAATTAGTCTGAGCTGATATTTCAGGGAAATGTCTTCGGTAAAGACATGATCTGTGTCCTGGAGGAACCTGATAGCTTTGCACCTCAAAGCCCCTCAGTAAATGTCCTTGATGTGTGATGCCAGGTTGGTGACACCATCGGGGATGTTCAGGGCAGCCATACTCCGGGATCCTCAGCCATCAGGATAACCTTTCTGGAGGGTCCACAGTCACGTCCTCTTTTGCCATCCACCTATGCCATCTCTCCATGCTCTTTCTAGAACACACCTTAGAGGGCCTGCTTCAGCTGGTGGGGTCAGGTATTTGATAGGTGCAGAGACTTGGCTTCACCCTGGGCTTGTTAGTGGCTGCTCCCACTGTGGAAGCAGCTGCTCATGCTGGTCTGCTGAGTGGCACTCCCACTGTAGGAATGCACTGACCACCAGGGGGCAGCTTCTGCATTGAGCGTCTGCCCCCAGGTGGTCAGTGTGCATTGTAGTGACTGGTCAACCAGTCATTTGGGTCATTTTGCCGTTTGTTTGCTGTGCTTTTATATATATAGATTCTATCCAAGGTGGATGTTTTCTGGATGAAGTATCCAAACAGCAATATACTTGGATGAGGAGATCCAAACACAAAGGTTGGAAGAGATTGAGCTGAAGTGGATCTCTCACCAGAAAATTGCAATTGATGGACCTTTGTTGGATGCCTGAAAAACTCACACTTGGTTTACATGTTAGAGCTTTATTTGAATGTATCAAAAGTGTTGATGGCCAAGGAATACCATGACCAGAAAGACAAAGATACACTTGCTTTGTCTATCTTTCTCTTCTCTGTACCTGGCGAAGAGGATCCAGCACTGGGAGACTGATCAGTGTCTCTAAATGAACTTCCTAGCACTGCAGCCTGATTGAGGCTAGGGAAGTCAGAGAAGTGTTGGTCAGATGTGACACTGGAACTTCCAATTGGACAGGACTAGATGGGACTGGAACAATAACAAGACAACCAAACGTTCTGGAGTTTGCCCAAGATAAATAGGGTGGGAGAGATTCAAGAGAGCTGAAAGAATGTAGCAGCCGAAGAAGAAAGAAAACCATTTTGTGAAACAGAAAACTGTTGGACTCTGTGAAACACGTCTTGGAGTGACAAGATAGTCACACACTCCTATTTCCACTCTGTTGCAGGATGACTGTGGAGCATAATCAAAATGAGTCTGAGCATTATGTCTTCTAATTGTGGGAGAGACTAATTCATATTAATGAATAAAAATTGCTGTTCTGCTTCGTGGTAGTTGGTGGGCTGTCTGAGAAGAATGAGGTTTTCACAAGAGAGGGAGGGAGGAACTGTTGATGGAGCTGCTGCTTACAGGATTATAAGGTGATGGTGTCATTTCTTCAGCAGCACTTTTTCTGCTCTAAGAACAATCTACCCCACATTGTCTCTAAGTGAAGGTCAAGGTGCCCCCGGCACGGATGCTGGAACTATTCCCTCACTGCCTTCCATGAACCAGTGCTTCTGGTCTGGCACACCGCAGTTGCTTCTACCTCTTTCCCGCAAATTGGAAAAAACACACACACAACATTAGCATTTTCTAAAGTATGTTCCACTGGAATCTAGTTCCATGGGATGCTATAAGTGTTACAAAAGAAAAAACAACTCTGTGATCAAGTAACTTGGCTAAATCTGAATTGAACAAAGTGGAAGAGGTTTATTCTTTACCACAGAACTTCTCACAGCCTTTGTTATGCTAACGTGCATGGTGGAGCTCTTGACAGAAAGACCCTCTCCTCCTCCCCCACTGCCCCCCCCCCCATTGTCTTAGAGAACTGAGTGCTCATGGGTCCATGCTTTGAGACTTGCTGGTCCAATTCATTTCCCCCTTTGCAGAAAAATTCACAAGTAATGAATGATGTGAATAGAAAGAGAAGGAGAGTGAAATTCTTTTCATTGATCTAAAAGACTATTTGAAGAATTGTCTGTGTTAAAATTATGTGCTTTTTTTCCTGGACTAGAGAGAGGGCAGATCATCCCTTGATAAAGTGGAGGCTGGAGAAACAGGAATACATGTTTCATCCCAACACCAAAGAGCTATGGGTTTCTCAGTGGCGCTTCTAATATATGACTTTTGTGCAAGTGAGTTTTAAAGTGAATGCTATGCCTTTTCCTGGTCAGATTTTTCATTTCTCATCACATGCACTTCCTTTAAACTGCCCGTGTGGATAAGGGAAGCAGCATTTACAAGGTACATGTTTCATTCTAATCAGGACAGACCCTAAGTTCACCTTGCTTTTAAAGATGGGTTTATTAGCCATTCATTTATAAGTATTTGTTTCATATTCATCTGGAAATGCTCCATTATACCATTTCACATCTTTATGTCAATGATTTCTGATGAGCTAGATTTTATTTTAAAAAATTTCTGAATATAAATGGAGAAATAATCTTTCCCTGAAGTAATATGGATTAGCAATATGGATTTGGTAATCATATAAAGTGTGTGACCAATAACTAAACCAATTCTCATTATTCATAAAATAAAACAAGTCTGACTTGCAGTCAGGAAACTAGTTTTCATTTCCCTGTGTTCCTAATAAGTTCTGTGGCCATTAGCAAGTTTCCTCATTTCTTTAGGCCTTAGTTTATTCAACTGTAAAATAAAGGGGCTGGCGATGATATCCTGCTATAAAATTCTCTGATTCTCATACAATTTTTTTTTTTTTGAATTTCAACTTTTAGCAGATTTCAATATGCATCTGTCACTGTGATGCCTGCAGAGGAATGGTTATGATTTCTGGAGCCGCATATCCATGGGATGTTGAAATAGATGACCTAAATGGAAACATACCCCATTATTTTCTAAAATATGAACTGGCCTCGTTCTTCTAGCCATCGGTAAAAAATTGTGTATGGGCATCTGTCATTTTCCCCCTAAGTATACATAGAGGGGAAAAAATGTATGACCCAATATTCAGGCTAAGTTTTACCTTCTGAATATTGTCAAACGCAGTTAGGGACAAGATTAAGAAAGGACTGATAGGTATACAGTCCAGGGAAGAGGCAAACATTTCTAGAGCTGTGCTGTCCACTGCAGTAGCCGCTAATTACTTCTATCTATTGCACACTTAATGTGTTTCTAGTCTAAAATGAAATGTGGGTAAAATGCAAATTAGATTTTGAAGACTTGGTGCAAAAACAAACAAACAAACAAACAGCTACATGTCATTGTAATTTTTAAAATATTGATTACATGTTAAAATCATAACATTTTGGATATATTAGGTTGAATAAAATATATTATTAAAATTGATTTGTTATTTTTACTTTAAAAATGAAAAATTAAAATGATATATGTGGCTCTTAGTATATGTCAGTGGCTAGCACCGAGCTAAAGGATGTTATGTTAACAAACGTAAAGGTGCTCTAGATGTTAATACTGAATTCCACTTTCTCCCCATGGAAACATTAATCAATATAAGTGGATTCAAACTTAACTTTTAGCCTCTGTTCCAAAATTTCATGTCATAATTCTCTCAATTAGAACTTTTTAACATTGAAACAATATTATGAAAGACTGATTAGTTTGCCAGCTCAGCTCTAGAGTTTATTTTACCATTTATTGCAACTACAACATTGCACATAAGCAATGAAAATACTGGGGAACAGTACTGTGAAATTGATAGTAATTTTAAAAAGAAAAATGAAATAAGAAATTCTTTTGCTTGAATTATTTATGCTTGAGTTAATTCTGTCCAAGCCAAGGAGAAATACGAGGAGATGGAAACCTTCATTGCGGCCCTAAAGAGGACTCATGGACATTTTCAAAGATTTAAATCTTTTATGTCTGTTACTGCCTCAAGACTTTCAGTCTTAATTATCTTCTTCATTTTTTTTAAACTTGTATAGTGTTTATTGCATCCACACAATATTCTAAATCCTTTACTTAAATGAACATATTTGTTCCTTGCAGTAACCCAATAAAGTAGGTACTGATATTATTTTCAGCTTGCAGATGAAGACATTAATTTACATATGAGGAAGTAGATACACCTTCTTACTTATTGTCAGTAAATAAATAATCACTGTAATTGCTTTGATCTACAGCAAGGAAAACAAAAGGGAAAGGGAGGAAGAATTTAGGAAGATTTCTTCTTGGCTACTTTCCAGGGAATAACGGAACCAAGAGCACTTGCTTTGAGGTTGGGAGAAAGTAGAACAGCTCTATGGTGAGAGAGGGTGGGGACACAGAGAGAGAGCAGGCTTTGCAATGGGTACATTTCAGTTCTCAGCCAGAGGGTTCTATAATAGCAATGTCATTTCTCCATTTGGTGCTTTTTAGAACACTTAAAATCCACAGTACAACTTGACTACTTTAAAGCAAGCTACCACCATCTGACAGTTATATCCCAGACAGAAAAATCCTTAAATATAAACTTTAAGATAATTTAAAAAATCACCAATAGTTGATGAATTAAACAACCATGTCTACGTAATGAAACCTCCATAAAATAATAAATTTGCCACTTATTAAAAAAATCAAATATGGGAATACCTGAAGATTTAACTGGTCCTAACTAATACTTTCCCTCTTTAAGCTTTCATTGGTGGGAAGAACCCCCCCAAAAGAAAGGATTTAACACCGATCAAGCATCTTCTTTGCACCATTGCATTGTGAGAGGTGATTAAAATCTTTGGGCTTCTTAACCACTGCAACCACCCTGTAGGATGAATGTTATCTGCATCCTGTGGCTTGGAGGGAACTGAGACTCAGGGATTTCCGAGAAGTTGTGGAAGCTGCTCACAGTGAGCAATGAGTTCAGAAATGGATCAGTGTCTTAAAAGTGACTTAAACGTCTAATTAGCCCTGCTGCTTGTTCTGCTTTGTCTCCTCGAAAAAAATATGAGGAAGAACATTGAGTGGAAGAGAGTTGAGTGTCAAACATATTTCACACACACAGAAATATCAGCAAAAAATAAAAATAAAAAAAATCAAATCTATTTTTTTTTTTTTTACCTCTGTATCAGGAATAGAAAGTCAATTTTTAATTATTTGGGTAAGATTGACCAGGGGCTAATATATAAAAAAAATGCTGAGTTCAGGGTTGGAGATTAAATAAGGAGAGAGGCACAATTTATTACTACTTGGAGGAATAAACTTCCTGTGGAAGAAAAGACTGCAACCTTTCTGCCTCCAGCCCACCCTTGACCCTGAGGTGTGATGTATGATCTCTCAGGACCATAAATGAATAGCCAGTGAGATAGCATGGTCCCAAGTTTATGCCATACATCCTGGGGTGCTGGTTGGGTATGAAATCAGGTGGCTGTCATCACGTAATGACACCTCCATCCTTTTGCTCAAGACATAGAATATCCTTAAGAGTCTACTGAGGGCTCCTTTTTGCCTTCTGGTATTATGCCCGATTCATTCTTTTCTAAATAGCATCTCTGATTGCTAACCAGTTATTAACCTTTATTCCTTACTAGTAGCCCGATGCACAAAATTCGTGCAAGGGGCTCGTTCCTTGCAGCCCCAGCCTCATTCGGAAGGTCGCCCGGAAGGTTGTCCAGCTGTCCAGTCTAATGAGCATATTATGCTTTTATTATTATAGATGCTTACCTTACCTTGTTCATCTGCCTTAAATCCCCTCTGGAACAAGGCAAGATTTAAATAAACAAACTGGTTTCATTCATTCTTAAACATGCTATCTTGCCAAACAGCTATTTTCCTGCAAGTTTAAAAGTATAAAATGGCTAAACAGATACATGGTTTCCGACATACAAATCTATGTGGATTTCCCTCCAAAATGAGATAAATTTTGCTTTTTGCCAACTTATCAGCATGATTCCACAATACTCCCAAGCATCAGAAATCATACGGAATCAGGCACTTGCTGTGATGAAAGACATCTGGGGGAGAGAATGTGCATCGGGACTCTGCGCTCCATTCAGAAGTTGGGCACAAATATTGACGTGAAATCCCAGCAAGAGAGGCCAGATTTTCCAATTCTTCTGATCAAAAGAGGCTCATAGCTAGCACACTCAAGTTCAGACAGAGGACACTAGGAGACAGGGGGAGAAGGGAAGGGATCCCTTCTAAGCAGAGCCTTCTTCTTTATCTCCCAGTGCCCCAACAGATTAAAAGCAACAAGGCTGGCCAAAGAAGTTGGAGGGGACTTAATGATGTTTGTGGTAGGGCAGAGCATGTGGCAATGAATCCTGACACATGGCTGAGCCTGAGTAGGATTGTGTACCCCTGAAAACAAAATAGATTGGATGAAAATTTGCTTCTTTTCTCCCTGTTTACATCACCTTTATTCACACTGTGTTCTCATCATTTCTTAATTAGGGGAATATGTTACGATACTTCAGGGTGTCATTACAAACTAATCCAAAATAAAGTTGAGGGGTTTGTTTCACTGAAAGACATCTTGATTGAGATGGTTATTAGTAAACTGCAAAGTACAATGAGGATAATTGGTGTGAGCACTATCATTATTTAGTAATGTTTTCAAAACTTTCCCATTAATTCTCCTGTAATTATAGAAAATTACTTATAGTTAGCTAGTTGAATATAGGAAAGAAAAGTTGTTTGCCAGAGTATAAAATTGCTATTTATACTTAAACCATTAGTAATGTTTATACTTTATAATAAATTGTTAGGTATTTTAGAACATCTATTTCCTATTGAAAAGCCTGATAAATGTTTTCTACAGTCCAAAACATGAATGGCAAAAAAAGAATAAATTCTTTACAATTAAAAGCAAATAAAACTGCAAGTATCAATTCTATTAGTACAAACAATAGTCATAAATTAATACAAATAAGATGACTAATGCCCCAGAATGTCCACAATTTCCTTCTAATAAAAGGATACAGAACAGGTATTTTATAATGAATTTAAATTATATCATTGTCTTAATGAATATCCTAGAATGTGACTAAAGTACAGCTTCTTGCATGTATTATAGTATATTCAGTTCTTGGCATTTATTTTGGGTTAAAAATATGTTTGGAAATGAAATTGTCTTTCATTTGTTTCTTGAAAATGAAAAAATTATTTATTTGGTTTTATTGCTATAAATAAATTACTTATTTGAGACTTGTTTCTCTAAAATGAAGGGTTTAGGCAATCAGTCATGCATAAAAGTTATTTTTCCCCACTTAGTCCAGTGGCTGCTTGCAGAGAAATTGTATGAGTAGTTAGTTTTCACTGTCATTATGGCAAACTGGAGACAGAAGAATAAGGGAGAATAGTAGAAATCAAATAGAAGAAAACTCTAAATGTACCATGAGGGCAGACAGCAATAAAACTGTCGACTTCGAAATGAAATCATAGGACAATAATTCCTTCAAATATATGGGCGCAAAGGAGCCACTCAAATCACAAAATTATTCTTTTGTTGTTGTTGGCTCAGATATAATGTATTGGCTGAAAAAGTGGAATTTTTCTAACTTTCTAATAGAGCAAGAAAATAAGTCTTATGTAGCTTCAAAATCATAAAAAGTATATATAGCTATAACTAAATATAACTATGAAAGTATATATAACTATGTAAGTATATATAACTAACATATAGTTATAAATATACATAAAGAGTATATATGAGTGTGTAGAGTTCTATATATAACTATGCGTTTCTGTACATGCATTGTGTATGTATGTGTGTATCTGTATATATATACATACATAAAATACACACAAATACACACACACACACACACACACACACACATATATATACTAGAAGCCTGGTGCACAACATTCTTCAACATTCTTGCACTGGTGGTGGACGGGGAGGAGGGGGGCCCTCAGCCCAGCCTGCACCATCTTGCAATCCAGAACATCTCAGAAAATGGGCCTAAGTTGGTAGTCAGACATCCCCCGAGGAGTCCTTAGCAGTGCAATGGAGGCGGGAAAGGCTCCCACCACTGTCACTGTGCTCACATCTGTGCACCCAGCTTCTGGCTGATTGGTGCTCCCCCTGTGGGAGTGCACTGATCATCAGGGGCAACTCTTGCATTGAGCATCTGCCCCCTGGTGGTCAATGCACATCATAGCAACCGGTCATTCAGCTGTTCAGTCAATTTGCATATTAGCCTTTTATTTTATATATATGTATGTATTATACAGCTATATGTATGAAATTCAGGTTAATCATCATTATAATAATGGAGGCTTAAGAAAGAAGGACTGGAGCCTAGAAAAAGTGACAAGCTTATCTTTATAAACTCTGACTGAATACATGAACAAGGTGTTGGTGAGTGTTGACACAGAAGAAGTGAAGCAAAGAGATAGAAAGGAAAGGACGCTGATGCTCTATGATTCACAGTGACATCCCGCAGTTGTCAGGAAACCCGCAGTGGACTGGAATGTAGTTCCCCACCCACCTTCCCTTCCCTTCTAGATTTATAGGATTCTGAAGGGCAGATGTTAGAAAAACAGCATCTTAGCTCTCATGTAAGTATATATAAAACTATGTAAGTATATATAACTAACTTTCTTTTGGTTTCATTTCTCTGGGGACACTTTCCCATTTTTAATCTATGATAGTTTTGCTAAATTTGAAGAACTGACTTAATTAGTAGACACACATGCATGTGATAAGATTTTGATGTCATGGCACAATTCATTAAAAAAATACAGAGTCTTTTTGAATTTTATCCCAGTGTATAGAAATGCTCAAATCTACATATTTTCTTTTCTAGTATTATTTTAGCATAATATTTGCATGTACTTAAAAATTTAGTGTGTCATAAGTTTTTGATACAGCATCAGAAAAGACTAACATATTAATGAAGAATAAAATTATGCTCTTAAATACAATTAGGCTAGAGGTTTATAAATTTCCAGACTTTAAAATATATTTTGTCAAAATATTTATTAAGACAAAATATTCTAAACAGGATAACGTTATGAAAAAGAAATTTTGAGATATTGACTATTATCATGATTTTTCCATTCATTTAAAAGTTATCAGAACTGAACACTTAATAATGTAATCACTTGCTGAAGATTATTTTTGTCTTCTTCGTATAGCGCAGACAGAGTCCTGCCCTGTGGGGTTTACAGTGTGGTGGAGACAGGCTGTGAAGTGCACAGGTAGGTAAGGAATATATTTTTGCATCATTGAGAAGGCCTGTGCAGACAAAATGGACATGGTAAATGGATATTGAGTTACAGAGAGTGAGGGAGAGCTATTTTATTTAAGGTAAAGTAGGACCTCTGTATGAAGAAACTGAAATCATGAGAAGAACCGGTAGAAGTTTCCAGTAGAGGGATCAGCAATTGCCCAGGCCATGGACGAGGGAAGCTTCCCAGGGCCTTAACAGAGCAAGGCCAGAGTAACTGAAGTAAAATAGGAAGGGAGATGACCAGAAACTGTAATCAGTAACAACAAGTAATAAGAAAAAAATAGGGTAAGCAAGGTTTGGTAATTAAAAGGTAAGTGTGTGTGTGTATGTATGTATGTATGTATGTGAGTGCGTATGTATGAATATGTATATATATCTTTGTATGCACATGTATGTAAGTGTATATTCAGTTGTTCATTGCTTGGTAAGAGTATGATACAGTGGATTTGGACGACCTAAGTTTACAGAGCAGCTCTTCCATGTTCCAGCTCTGTGACCTCTGAAATGTTATTCAGTCTCTTCGGTGCCTCAGTTTCCTCATCCGTACAATGAGGATTATTCAAGTACCTACTTTGAAGGATTAAATGGAAAGCCCTTCAAACAGTGCCTGGCACACAGTGTATGCAGCACAGAGTATAATTGTTGTGTAAGTGTTCCCTTTATAATTTCTTTAACAACTAGCATTTTACCCAAATGAATAGACTATATTGTAATTAGTAACTCCAATTGACATTCTCAATTTGACTTGCTATTTCTTCACTGGCCACTCATATTCATTGACTTGGAAAACTAGTTTTCATTTATTTCTGGAGTATTTCAAGCTTGAAGAGGAAACCTCTTCTGCTTCTCGATTGGGACAATTCAGTGTTTCTGTCCTAGGTAGAAGGTGCAGCCAGAAACGTTTCTAGAGGTTAAGGGCGCATTAATCATGTGTCCACGTGAGGGAGCCCCCATCTCAGTCTTTTTGGCCCTGGGACAGGGGTCCCGCCACACGGGGCGTGAGTTACATACATCATGGAAGGAAAAATTTAAATGTCCAGAGTTTAAGTTTGAAAAAATGTGCCGGGTGGTAAAAATGATAATTTTACTGTTTCCAGTTATGTATTTAATTGAGAGGAACAGAAACACTTTTTTTTTTTTTGATAAGTTCAAACCGCTCAGCTGGAAGCATAGGAATTAGCATAAAGTGAAATATTTATGGGAGCTTAATACTGTTTAAGACTCGTTTTCTCCTTGCCTTAAGACAAGGAGTCAAATTAACCATTTCTAATTAAAGAGTTGGCAACAAAGTAGGGGTGAGGCCAGAAGTGGAAGCTAAATGGTAATGTCTTAGTCAGTCGTAGAGTGCGAACTAGTCCTTTGACATAGCGGTCACGGATGTGGAGATACATATGGATCTCGGTAGAACAAGAGAAATAAATCAGGGTGATTTAAAAAGAAATTAAATCATGGTCGGCTTACTGCCACTGCTTGTGACATGAATATTTCCCTCTCAGGGAAGAGGTCTACAACTGGACATCATAGTGTCCTCTGTCTCTCTATGTTGGTAGTTCCGTTACAAAGGAAGCATACACACAATTTCAAAATGAACTGGGGGTGCTTTAAATATGATGCATGGAAATTCTGGCCCAAATGAACAGCCATCCACTAAGGATATGGAAGAGGTAAGAACTTCTCAAAGCCTAATGAAGACTCAATGATTTGCTTCAAATACTAATTTCATGTACATATTTTAATTGTCATTGCATCATGAGTGAACTGTTAAAAAGAGTTTGCACATTGGCCCTTAAGTCACTATAGGTGGAGTCATGTAAAGATGAAAATGAGGCAATGGAGACTGCTACCCAGAAGAAAAGGAATATGTTGCCTTAGAATATACTTTTAACAAATGAAAACTCTAATTAAAATATAATCGTGTGAGTGGAAGTAAATTAAAAAGAGCATATCATGTTTCCAGCATATTCTTTATATGCTTAGATATTAAATTTTAAAGTTGGATTGCCTTAACATGGCTTTAAGCATTTTATGCAAAGATTCATGCCAATCTTTTCATTTCCATTTCATGAAATTTCCTACAATTGTTTGTTAATTAACACAATCTTTTAACCTGGATGGTGTACTATATTTTTAAGCTACTTTGTATGCCGCTCAAATTTCCCTTCAGTGTTATCTTCATTTTGACTAAACTGAATGGATTTGTGCTGTGTGAGAAAAGGATCAAGATTATGCTGCAGACGGTTTTTAAAATCATTTTCTTTATCACTTCCATTTTTCGTGAAGCGTTTGTTTCTTTTGCTTTGCCTATAAGTGTCTGCTCTTGTTTTTCATAAGTACATTACCTCAAGGTCTGAAACACCTTCTGTTGATTTCTTAATGATGAAACAAGGCAATATGCCTGTTGAGGAAACCGGATGCTTCTGTATTCCCTCATAAAAATAATTGGAAGTGTATTTTAATGATGTTTAACGTACAAAATTAAATACAGACGCAGGGAGACTGCTTCTCTGGCAGGGAGTGAAACTAAGCCAGGGTTTTTGAGATTTTTCTCTGTCTGTGACGGCTACGCAGACAAGCCTGCCCACTGTCTGTTTATACAACGTCCATCACCCCTTCGTGCGTCCTCTGTGTCTTTTCGGAGCAGTTACCTAAGGGGCAGAGAGGACTTTCTCCCCCTGTATATTGAGCTGATCTTTTAATTTGCAATGTAGACCTAAACAATACCCTGAATGAGCACTGGGAGGAATACACAGGCCCCGAGCTTCTTAACTGCTGCTTCTATGTTGGGACTTCAGGGTTTTCTGTGCAAAAGAGAAAGCAAATTCTTTCCAATTGGGTATCCTGCAATGAGTGGGATCTTTGTTATCCTGACTTTGTTGTGGCAACAAGACACAGTGGTGGTAGAGATAGCATTGGCAATTAAACTCAAATACAGTGTTCAAAGGCTGCGGAGGGTAGAATTTAATTATGAAACAGATAGCACTACTCAGTCATAATTGTCATACCAGCATTTAAGCGAAGGGCCTGTTAATCACCAGCCATGAGAATGGATAGCAAAGCCTCTGATGTCACCAAGGGCAAAAAATATCAGGCCAGTTTCACTGCATTGTAATAATCCCAGTTGGGAACAACAACAAAAAAATAGACACTTTTTAGTTTCCCTAATACTAAGTGAAATATTTATTCAGTTGCTATGATTGTAGGCAATTGGATTTCTCTTTCTCTTGGTTGATTCTTTCCCCTAAGAAATCTTTAGGCAGACTCTGGGCTTTCTTTAATTCTCACACATATTTTCAGAGTTATAATTCTTTTTACATAAAAAATTAACCACACTTACAGGTTTAGCTGATAATATCAGGGGAACTAGAGACCTATAAAAGCTTCCAAATTGGCACCAGCCAGAGAACCAGAAGAGCCGAGTTGCTGTAACAACTTGCTACAAATGCCCAACAGCTCCAAGAGAAAATATTTTCCTGAGACTCTAGTTCCTCATCTGTTTTGCTTTTCTGCAAACTTCTCAATTATAATGAGCAATATGCCTCATTTCCTATACACCAACCTAGTTGAGCCAAACATTTCATTTCTGACTAGTATGGTGAACAAGTTGTCTGTTATATAGAACAGAAGACCGCAGGACTTGGAGTAAAAAAAAAAATACTTACTTTGCCCCTTTTCCCTTTATCACTGAGTTAACTCCCTTAACAGTCCCTGGAATCAATTTTTGGAGATGGAGTGTAGATTAAGAAGATGACATGGTTATGGCAAGTTGATAACCTTGGAAATGCCATACAATTGCTAGTTACATGAGATGGAGCTATGACATCAGAATAACAAAAAACTAACCTTAATTGAACACCTACTAAAGGTCTGTTAGTATACTAAGTACGTACATGAGCTATGATTTTTCTACATGTTACAGGCAAGGAAACATGAAGGAATTAAATTACATACCTAAGATCACAGAGCTTTGTTATTGGCAAACATGGGATGGAAAAGTAGGTATATCTAACCCTGGGATTATGTCTTTCCAACCCTCTCAGTTTGGAATCAAGGTGAATGCAGCTTCTTCAGAAGATTTGGCTCCTGAGGCTGGAATGGGGGATTTGTGGTGGGCAGAGTAATGGTTCTCTAAAGATGTCCATGTTTCAATCTTCAGAACCTGTGAATATGTTACCTTAAATGGCAGAGGGAATTTGCAGATGTGATTAAGTTAAAGATCTTGAGATAGGGAGATTATCTGAGTGGATCTAAATGTCATCACAAGTATCCTTATAGGAGGGAGGCTGGAGCATCAGAGAAGGAGGTCCGATATAAGCACAAGTCCAAGAGAAAGAGATATGAAGATACTACACTACTGGCTTCCAAGATAGATAGAGAGAGAGAGGCCATGAACCAAGGGATGCAGGTGACCTTTAGAAGCTGCAAAAGAAAAGGAAATGGATCCTCCCTAGAGTCTTCAAAAGGAACACTGCCGGCTGACACAATGACTTTAGCCCAGTGAGATTTCTGACCTAGGAAATTGTAATGCAAACAATTGTATTGTTTTGAGCCACTACTTCATGATAATTTGTTTCAGAGACAATAGGCAACTTACACAGGATCTTTTCTGGGACTCTCAAGCTTTCCTTGTCCAGATGTTGGATGGCTCAGTGAGAATCCCTTAATTTAGGAGTTGGGTAGATCCCGGAGGCCTGGCAGTTGACATTGGGGACTGTCTGAGAAGCACACTGACATCTTGTGGCTGGGATGGGATCTATAGTTGCCTCTTTAGAAAAATGGAGTTGGGGTTGAAGGCCATGGAGATGTCAGTTCTGGAGGAAGCCTTGGCCTGTGAGGATGAGTAGGAGGCAAAGAAGTGACTAGGGTGCTGGGCTCTGATGCACTGTCAGGGAGGGAGCAGGTGGGTGTCCCAGGTCCTTGGGAAAAAGCCAGAAAATGGTTCTGTCCCAGAACATATAGAACAGTGACCTCCCCAAACTGCAAAGCATATAACCCCTAACAGGTGTATTTATTTGTTAATTATATCTGTATTAACATAAAGTATTTGGTATTGAACAAACACAAATGTGAATTATAAGTATATGTGACAAAAATAATTTTATAGAAGCTCAAATATTTTCTTCACAAACCTCAATCGATTATTCCCTCGGGAGTTTAGAGCATGAGGGGGATTTGGAAATATGATTTGACAGGTGGAGGGTACCCCTACCTCTCATCTCTTGCTCAAAGGGTGAGAAGAAACCTCCCTGCTCTCTCAGTTTGCATGTGACCTAAATGGAGGGTCCGTAAGCTTGGGAGTCTGAGGGGCCCCGTTTTAAGGGAAACATGTCTGCAGGTAACATGCTGTGCTTAAGAGAAAGGAGTGTGGTTTCCAGGGAGGAGTAACTTTCAGGCTTTGGGATTATGTGATTGGAACAGACTCACCATTTTCTTATGAAAAATCATGAGATCATATTTTTTCACATTTGATTCTGAGGAGCATAAAATACTGCAAACCCCTTAATTAGTTTCACAAAGTGATTTGACTGCATAATAAAATGAGGATTGTGGGATTTCCATATTCTCATCTTTCTTCTTCAAAGGTCTAATTTTCTAATACATATTTGCAGTCCTACACAATTTCTGAAAACAAAGGCAATACTAAGTTTGTGTCCCTAGTTTGTGAAAGGGTTTCACCAGTTCCAGAGGAGGATGAAGCGACAGTTTTCCTACCATCAGCCATCCTGCAGGGAGGAGCAGGTCCAGGAGATGGAAACTATGTGGGAAGGAGCAGAAAGGGATTAGAATTTGGAAAATGAGTTCTGATCACAGTCTTCCCTAATTTGCTGTGTGAGCACAGTCAAGTTGCACAACCTGTCTGTGGCTGCTTACAAGAAATGACCACTTATAATCCATACTAAATACTCTATTTTATACCCTGTTTATGAGATAGCAGAATTTTTTGTGTGTGGGTGTGTGTGAAACTAGAACATTTCCTCTGTCAAACTCTCATATCCAATGGGGTTACTCAATTATATTGAAGTTGAACAGCATTAAACTTTATTGGAGGGAAAAAAACCACTTTATTTTTTATTTTTAAAATATTTTTTATTGATTTTTTTACAGAGAGGAAGGGAGAGGGATAGAAAGTTAGAAACATCGATGAGAGAAAAACATAGATCAGCTGCCTCCTGCACACCCCCTACTAGGGATGTGCCCGCAACCAAGGTACATGCCCTTGACCGGAATTGAACCTGGGACCCTTGAGTCTGCAGGCCAATGCTCTATCAACTGAGCCAAACTGGTTAGAGCAAAAACTCATCTTAGTATAGTAAAAAGTTAGGGCAGAACTCATGACTTGATATCTCTCCTACTAATTTTATCTGGAGTATGATGAACAGAGTCAGTATTTGGGATGTGAATCTTGGTCCATTTACTTATGAGTTATGCAAATTTAGAAAAGTTGTTAACATATGTACTATTCAGGTTCCTTATGCACAATATGAATAAAAATCAGTATTATCATGAACATCTGAACATGTAGCATAACTGGTATAGTGAATGTCTAGAATGGGCTCTCACATTGTGTTTCTAGTAGAAATAATATCATCAAGCCAAAGGATACAGTACTTAGATATTCTACGACGCTAAGGGATGATGTAAGCCTTCTGTGTTTATTTTATGCAGTCTCTTTTATAAACGCAAGGCCTAAAGCCATTTATGCATTAAAACAGAGCAGCTAGAACAGAAATCAAACCATATAAAGACATGATTACCAGAAAATCATTCACCGGACAGATAGCTCCTTAAAACAGGGTCTCACAGCCTCAACACTATTGACTTCTGGGCCAGACAATTCTTTATTGTGGAGCAAGCATGTCAAATGCAAAGGCTAACACGGGCCAAATAAACAAGGTTTAGGTTTATGTGGACAGCAAAAAAAACAAATTTTCAATTTTCATAGAAACGTAGGTTTATTTCGATAGAGACATGCTAAATACAAAGGGCTGAAATAAATGAGTCATTCTTTTTTTTTTTTTTTTTTTTTTTTTTTTTTTTTTACATCATCTCATTTATTTGTTTGGGTCCCAAACCTTCCTCTGCCTACATAACTATATCAGTTCCAAACCGATATCTCAGCATGTGCACTCAGAAAGCTCAGAGCGATTCATGGTCATGGCTGAGCCTGCCTTTCAGGCCTGACCCGTCCTTGCCCCACTGCCCAGTCCCAACCTCTTCACTTCCTGGTCTCTTGCATCAGGAGCAGACACTAACATGAAATAATAGAACCTTTTAATAAAAATGTGTTTTTTGAACATTATCTTATCAGACATTGAGTAACTGCACAAATTAATAAGCATAACGCAAATAAATCTACTTTTCTTGTTCTCCGAAAGCGAAATATTTCCTGTTGCGCACACCAAACAAGTCAGTCCAAGATTAGTGACATGGCAATCAGCTGTTAAAATGTTCTCTGCTAGTATTAGTGGAGAGAAATGGTGCGCCTGTGCGTAGGATATGTAAGGGAAATGAATGCAACACAATTATGCCTCCAGACATTGCCAAATATTTCCTGGGGGCAAAATCACTCCAGTTGAGAACCACTGCCTTAAAATTATGAGCTAAACAATAAAGAGAACTAGACTGAAACATGTTGTGAGATTACTTGTTATATTAGTAAAAACTAAAAACACTAGTTAGTGAGTTAAAAGCTTGTCTCTGGAAACTTGGTGTTTCATCCTATCTCTAACTATTCATGGGACTTTAAATATTTTACTTAACCTTACAAAATTTAAGTTCTCTCATTTATGAAATGGGGATAATAATCATATATATCTAACAGGTCCTTGTGAGGATTAAATGAGTGAGATAATGTCATGATTTGGGCCCACAGGAGCAGTTAGTACAAGTTGGTAACCATTTTTCATTATTATTTATCACTGCAATTAATACTACTGTCACAACCACCACCACCATCATCATCGTCATTGATAGATCTCTATGCAGCACTGCTCTATTTCTCAATAGAGTATAGCATTAAAAATAAGCATTTTGAAAAACTTTTTAACTCCTTTATGGTATTTCAAACTTCTAAATCAAAGACTCAACTAAATATTCATCCTTTTCTTTTTTGACTCATTCATTCATTAGTAGTCATATTGCACACAGTTAAATATGCGTTTCTTCCAATGCAATATATACTACCCAAACTGAAATGTATTGTTAATGGAACTTAACAAAAGACAAATCATTCTATAATATACAAATTAGTCTTTTAAGAATTAAACACTGAGAGCTGCACATTTTATAAAAAATTACAAAAGAGAAAAAAAAAGAAGAATCTCATTAAACTATTTAAACAAAATACTAGATTTATATAACTCCTAAGTTCCACATTAGAAAGCACAATTATGATTCAGGGAAAGGAGGGATAATGTTACAAGGCTCCTATTTTCCAGAAATCCTAATTTTATTAGCAGAGAAATAATTAATTTTGGGGACAACAAATTCTTCAAGGAGAAATAAATACTAAGTTGGAGAAATATGAGCAAAGCAGCTCAAGAAAGGAAGATAAAACTATATCAAGGAAGTCTGAAGAGCCATTTTTATCCTCCCACTGTGACACTGCATACTAAAATCTGCTTCATTTCCAATGGGCTTTTAAACAAATCTCCACTACTCAAAAGATAAAGGTGGTATCAATGAGCTTGCAGAAAAGTCAATTGGGAAAGAAAACAGGGGATATTTTTTTCAGGTACTGAAAGACACTGTATAGATTGAAGAAATGAAGAGATTGCTAAAAATAGGTGTGTGTGTGTGTGTGTGTGTGTGTGTGTGTGTGTGTGTGAGAGAGAGAGAGAGAGAGAGAGAGAGAGAGAGAGAGAGAGAGAGAGAGAAATGAAGGTGTTGTATAAGAAAAAAAGAATTCATCATCATTTGAAAGATAATATAGTCTCTCAAATATGTAATGATCATGGCATTAATCAGAATAATGCATAAAATACTAAAAACAGAACATGACCTAAATATAAAATATATTAGATTGACTTAATTTTATTTTTGCTATGAGCAATTAGTGATGGAGGATATGTGGAATTAGCTAGACTTTGATTTAGGTTATAAACCTATCATTAACTAATTGTGCCACCTTAAATAAATTTCTTCTTTGAATCTTAATTTTCTCGATTGTACAATGAATCTAAACATTTATATGTTTATATCTCAAAAGTATTGAGAGGATTAAGTGAAATAAAGTATACTAAAGGATTAACATTGAACTTGGCACCCAAGAGATGATTCTTATTGTACTGATATCTGAGTCATTGAAAGAAAACACTTTCATCTTAAGCCCAATTTAATGTACTCTTTTGGAATTTGTTAAATTAAAAAACTTTTTGTAGCATTATCTCAGGCAAAATAAAAAGCACAAAGTTTAATAAAAGTATAACAAATAAAAAAGGACTTAGCATTTTTATATCTAATTTGCTCTGATTTATGTGTAAGGCTAACTTTTACATCTATTGAATATATGAATCATTTTTTACAAGATGGCAGGATTATATCCTCAGAGTAAGGAAAAATTGGTTTTAAAGAATGCTCTGAATGATGTCAGAGTTTGATCATTATATATCTTATGTTAAAAGCTATATATTTCAAATATTAAAACATCCTGAGAAGTAGTAAATATTCGTATGCAAAGTGTTATTGGGGACATTTTACAATTTATTTCTCTTGTAAGGAATTTTATAGAAAATCTGGTTTGGGAAGTCTTACTTATTCTTAAAAATGCAATGAGAAAAGCATTAAAGAAAGGCAAACTAACATACTGAAGCTTACTATTTGAGAGTGAGCACCTCCAGTGGTTTTGCATATAGTTTCCCCTATAACCCACACAACAAATACAGCACTTCTGATCCTTATTTTTATATCTGAAAGGACTGAAATGTAAAGAACTTGAGAACTATCTGTCTCAAGGACTCATAACTAGTAATGGTCAAGCTGGTAGTTTAATAATTTCTTGTATGATAGTCTACAACCCATGCTTTTCCTGCCACATCACTGGGCCTTTACTTAACAATCTCCCCCCAATATCTCTAACAAACAACATTCCTATTGAAATCTGTTAACTCACACTTTTCATAAGAGGAATGACATTTATTCTACTTTACAAATGAACAAATGAGAATTAAAAGAGGTCAACTGCAAGATGACACACATAATCAAGTTCTATCATTACACTAAGTTGGGTTTTCTGATACCTTCCAATTCCTTCCATGAGTCATAGATTTTTGGTGATGGCCATCTATCAGGTGTGATTCATAAAATATTTAGTAAAGTCCAATAAAAATATATTTAAAAAGGTAAAGTCTTCATCAATGAGATTAATTTTCCAAAAATCAGAGGACTGTCCCACATAATTCTAAGATTCTATTACTTGGCTAACTTATGGATTTGTTCTTTCAGAATAGAACAAAAGTTTGTTTTGGATGACCTACATATATGTGGACTAAATGCAAGAGCAATAATAGGTTTTTGATTTTGGCTTACATAGTCAACTCTATTGGTATGTAAGGAGAAAAACTATTGATTTAATCCACCCAATCAGAAGTGTTTACTTTCTAAAGGGTTCTGGCAGTGAGCTGGAGTGCTGGACTGGTGAGTGAAGAGTGACTGGGGACAAACTGAGTTGCTGCAGTTGACAAAGGACTTTGTCAATGTGCCGCCAGACTGTGCTTGCATAATGAACAACCGGGACATCTATTAAATCAAATCCTGTTCAGGAGATTCAATTTGCATGTCAGACTACATGGTTTCCATTGAAATGTCTTCCCCTCACATACCCGAATTCAGAACAGGGTGAGATTTCAGGCAAGACAGCATAAGATCTTAGCCAAAGCCTAGGAAAAATCCACAAAGGAAAGAAAACATCCAGAAGATTTTAAGGATAATACCCATAGAAAAAGATCCCTTCAGTTCTTAAACTGGATCAAGCATGTTCCTCCCTCAGTCCTAATTCATAATGCCCCCTTCCAGGCAGTCTCTATTCACCTTCATTGCACACTCCCAGTTTTTCTTTAGTCTTCTTCCTTTTCATCCTTCAGTTGCGAGATAAATTATCACTGCTTCAAAGAGGCCTGTCATGACTTCCTTATCAGAGTGCATGATTCCCCAGTTATTATTATTTTTTAAAAATATATTTTATTGATTTTTCACAGCGAGGAAGGGAGAGGGATACAAAGTTAGAAACATCGATGAGAGAGAAACATTGATCAGCCACCTTCTGCACCCCCCGTACTGTGAATGTGCCCACAACCAAGGTACATGCCTTTGACCGGAATTGAACCCAGGACCTCTCAGTCCCCAGGCCGATGCTCTATCCACTGAGCCAAACCGGCTTCAGTCCCCTAGTTATTCTTTATCATTCCATCAGCTCAGTCTCCTCGGTAGCACATATTATAGTTTTTAAATGATATATCTGTTTATGAAATTATTTATTTGCCTAACTTGTTTTCCTTCTTGTAACTTTCTCAATGGTAGAGGCTATGTCTCCTTTATTCACCAATGTTATTCTTATCATCTTGCTCATTGCCCGGTGCTTAGCAATGCTTCATAATGAAATGAATGAACAGGTGAGAGAATGGAGAATTTGATCACCCTCACTTTATTCAACTACATTAACATTATGAGATAATATGAGATCCACGGCTTGTGGTGGAATGTGTTTATGAAGTTAAAATATTCAAAACACTTTTAAATGCATTTAGCATATCTGTTGGAGTTGGTCCTGCTTCCTGAGTTCTCACATTAAAAATATCAGTTTTTGCATTGATTTTGGCAATACGTACAAATTGTCTCATTAATTAAAAAAAAGAAAGAAAGAAACTAGTTGTAAGTAGATCCTTAATGCTAGGTCCATTCCATGACAAGATCTTTTGGTGCTCTCTGATAGTGATGATTTGCCATAGGAAATATAAAGAATTGCTTTCAATTGTGATTGTGAAGGTTACAATCTTAAATAATTGAAGCCTAATATGCTAAGTGTCCGGTCGTCTGGTTGGACGTTCAACCAATCAAAGTATAATATGCTAATGATATGCTAAGACCACTCAACTGCTCGTTATAATGTGCACTGACCACCAGGAGAAAGATGCTATGTCCAGTAAGTGAGCTTGCTGCTGGGGTCCTGCCAGCAGGGGCTGAATGAGATGGACCAGACATGCCCTGGAGCCCTCCTGATGTCCCTCCCCAGCTGGCCAACCTCCCGTATCCTGATTGTGCACTGGTGTGGTCCCTCAGTCTGGCCTGCAACCCCTCACCATTTGGGTTCCCTTGGGGGATGTCAAAGAGCCAGTTTTGGCCCAATCCTGCAGGCCAGGTTGAGGGACCCTACTGATGTACAAATTTGTGCACCAGGCCTCTATATAGGAATAATATTCTTGCTCCGACTTTATCAGCTTTACTATATAAAACTAAGGGATAAAAGAGAGATGGATTTAGGACATTTTTAGCATGTATATAGTTTTCATATTTAAGAGTTATATACTACAATTTGTGTGTAGAAAGTCACCAGGGAACTGTATCTTTTTAATGAGATGTTTAACTGGCTGCCTATTTTATTATTGTTAGAATTGTGAAGGTGGAATGCACCAGGCCAAAGTGGTAAGGGATTATACATTCATTAGGTCATCTGGATACTGGATGGGCTGAGCTTCAAAATGGCTTCAGCACCCAGGGATGGGGAGTCAGAGATTTTAAAGGACTCTAGGTAGGCTTTTTTTCTGAATGGAAAATTCTCTGGGCAGGTTGGATTCTGGGCAAGTCCAGAGAGGAGAGATAATGGTTTTAGCAAGTGGAATGTGGTCTAAGTGAAAGGAAATGTCTGAAGTGGTCTAAAGTTCAATTCCCAGGGGAGGGATATCGATTCAATTATTTGATCAGACCTAACAATTATATTCTGAATCTTGATAAACAGTGCTTAGGAAGCAATTTGAACTTTAACAAAAATGCTTTCTTTATTGATTTGTTCATTAATTTACTCAATACTTACTGAATGCTTACTGTGTCCCCAGGCATTGTTCTAGGTGCTGGGGACCTAGCAGGGAACAAGATCCAACAGGTGTTTTCCCTCATGGAACTTGGAATCAATCAGGGGAAACACCAATATACAAGCAAACAAGCGAGTCAAGATCATTTCAGGATGGTGAGATAAATGAAATGAGGTGATATGTTGGAGTATCTGGGTGAGCAACATTGATCTGAGACATAAGTGATAAGCTACATTGAGCTGAAACATGAGTGCAGTTATATAGTATGTTGAATCTGGGAAGAGATTTTAAAAAATAGAGAGCATCAAGAGTTAAAGTGGTCTAGTGAGAAAGGAAGTTCTAGGGTTTTGGTGTTGAAAAGGTAATAGTGAGAAAAGGTATGGTGGAATAAACACAAGAAGACATCTAATTTTATCTATCTATCTATTATCTATCTATCTATCTATCTATCTATCTATCTATCTATCTATTGATATCTATCTATCATCTATCTATCTATCTATCTATCTATCTATCTATCTATCTATCTATCTATCATCTGTCTGTCTGTCTTTATATAAAGGAATTGGCTTGTGTAATAGTGAAAGCTTGGTGAGTCAAAATGTGATGGGATAGACTTGTAGGCTGAAGACTTATGAAAGAGTTGCAGTTCAAGTTAAAAAACAAACAAACCACGTGCTACCTGAATTTCTTCTTGTTTGAAGCTAGAGGAGGAGGGAGTGCTAGGCTTTGTTCTCTTAGGGCCTTCAACTGATTGGATAAGGCCCACCCACATTATGGAGTAATCTGTTTACTCAAAGTTCACCAATTTAGAAGTTAAATTCACACAAAAATTGCCTCCATAAAAACATCTAGAGTGACATTGTGGGCACTGTGGCCCAGCCAAGTTGACATGTAAAATTAACCATCACATTTGGTAAACAAAAAAGTGAAATGTGACTGAAGCACAGTGTACCAGAAAAGGGTGGTAGAAAACAAGGACAGTAAGAGCAAAGGGAAGCAATGACACTTTTTTGAAGCAGCATGAAAAACACCTTCTGATTTGAATTTTACAGAAAACTGTGTAAAGGCTGAAATTCATAGAAGCAGGAGAGAGAAATTAGGGAGACAAGTTGGGCAGTTTCTGTGATAGTTTAGACAAAAGGAAATGGTGGTTTGGATGTAGGGTTCTGAAAACAGAAACAGGAAAGCAGAAGGATTCTGGGTACACGGGTAAGCAGAAATGACTTGGCACCAGTGTACTGAGTTTTGGGCTCACACCCAGGGGTCTACTGCTCCCCCAAACCTGGAGCAAGATGGGGAGGAGTGGGAGGCACTTATATAGAAATTTTCTGTCAGAGTAAATGGAAGTGGGTGTAATTTCTTTAAAACTAGAAACCCTGTGCTTTCTCATGTACACCTGTAAAATAGGTTCTTTGTTAAATGGATGAAATTGCAGTGCGTTTGGAATTACCTACTTATGTTTTACTTTAATTAACTATAAATCTTTAAGACGTGAGATAAACCTCTTTCAGGTACAGTTTTCTTGCAGCTACAATTTTAAATACAACAATTGGGTATTGTGTTCTTTTGTTGTGTGAATGTACCTGCTTGCTTATAAAATGTTTAACTGCATCATTGGATAATATATTATAATTAAGCTTAGAATAGTGATGGTTACAAAAAGGTATTGCAAGTATATTTCAAGTTAGTATTTCCAGGATTATAAATGCTCTGCAATTTCAAATGTATTATAATAATATTATTGAATAATTTTGTTATGAAAATGAATTAAAATAAAAAAATAAGACTTCTGTATCAGTGGAAAAAACAAATGCCTTCTCTACTTACGCAAACAAATGCCCAATTTCAGCATCACCTATATTTATACCCAATTTATAACTTTATTTAAGCTAAACATATCTTAAAGGTTTTATTTTAATATATTTTATTGATTTTTTACAGAGAGGAAGGGAGAGGGATAGAGAGTTAGAAACATCAATGAGAGAGAAACATCGATCAGCTGCCTCCTGCACAACCCCTTCTGGGGATGTGCCCACAACCAAGGTACATGCCCTTGACCGGAATTGAACCTGGGACCTTTCAGTCCACAGGCTGACTCTCTATCCACTGAGCCAAACCGGTTTTGGCTCTTAAAGGTTTTTGTACTCTCAAAAAGTGGCTTAAATTTATTTTTAGATATTAGATCTATCTAAGTAGCAGAAAAAGAAGCCATGTCTTATATACAAAGCTAATTAAACTAGTAGCCAAATAAAGGTAATGCTGGATCTGGGAATCAGATATTTTTTACTTGTTGCTGGGAACTCCATGCTTATGCAAACCCTGGCCAACTGAGGAGCATCCAACTTCCACATCCCCTACTCTTTACTTGTTACCTTCCCACCTAATCATACAGCTCTTTGGGGTTAAGGAGAATGTCTTGTTGATCATCACATCCCAGTAACTGGCTTGGTGTCTGGGCCAAGCATTTATGAGGTGCTCAATAGTCCTGAAAGAACTGATTCCCTCAGTTCACTTGTGAGTATCCAGCTATTTATTTTGAAATACTTTAGATCCAGATTTTCAAACTAGATTGTGACAATTGGTTGGTCATGAAACTAATTTAGTAAGTCTGAAAAATTTAAAAATAATTAAATGGAATACAATATAGTAGGTGGATAGCTTTGCATGTAGAAAGATTATTATTATTTTTTTTGGTAAACTTTCTTCATTAAACATGAATGTGTCTTTTCGGTTGCAATGTAAAATGTATGTCTTACTGTGGTTTGCAATTAAAGTTTAAAAAGTTGGTGTAGGTTTTAAAGTTGAAATGACTTTTCCTTTTTCAAAAACAAAGGATACAAATTTATGAAAATTGCCAAATAATAAGAGACAGAGACTATATGGGAAAATTAGGCCATCTTGACAATTTAACATACACAAGATAGAATAAATTGTTCTAATCTCATTTAACAAGTATATAGTGTGCACTTACAAGTGCCCTTGGCTGAGTAGCGTGAGAAATATAAAAATGTCTAATAGAAGGACTGTCCGAACTCAAAGAGCCTGAGAGCACCCAGCAGAAGGGCTATAGGCCTCTAGCTGCAGTCTTTAATCAGGGAAGGGTAATGGAAATCTTTTCCTCCTCTTCTCTGCAGTTATGGCCATATATTTCCACATGTCGTAACTCAGGCTCATAGTACTATCTATACTAATAAAAAGGTAATATGCTAATTAGACCAGGAGACCTTCTGGAGGTCCTTCTGGACAAAGCCATGGCAGAGGCAGTTAGGGATGATTAGGCCAGGAAGGGAGGGCAGTTGGGGACAATCCGGCCAGGGGGAAGGACAGTGGGGGGTGAGCAGGCCAGAAGGAGGGATAGTTGGGAGCAAGCCGGCTGGCAGGCAGAGTGGTTAGAGGTGATCAGGGAGGCAGGCAGGTGAGCAGTTAGGAGCCAGTGATCCCAGATTTCAAATGGGATGTCCGACTGCCAGTTTAGGCAATCGGACATCCCATTTTGGAGAGGGTGCAGGCCAGGCTGAGGGACAACCCCCTCCATGATTGGAAAGGGTGCGGACCAGGCTGAGGGACACCTCCCACCCCCATGCATGAATTTCATGCACCGGGCCACTAGTAGTTAAAAATAAGTGAAAAGTTAATCGGCATTTGTGGGTTAGCCTAGGAATCAAAGTGTCACTTATTATATTTGGTATACATGGACCACTAGATTTTTGGTATCTAGCCTGTTGCTAAGTTGGACGTGCTTGTACAATTTTGTTTTGAGTTTTTTTGTAGCAGGACTCGCTATATTAGAGCAAGAGTTGGCAGACTTTTTCCCTGAAGAGCCAGATAGTAAAGATTTTAGGCTTCATAGGCCAACATGGTCTCTGCTTCAACTATATAACTCTGTTATTACACTATGAAAGCAGCCATAGATAATACACAAATGACTTGTTCCAATAAAATTTTATTTATGGGCACTGAATTTGAATTTTATGTAATTGTCATAAAATACCACAATTTTCCTGACTTTTTTTCAACTATTTAAAAATGAGAAAACTGTTCTTAGCTTGCAGGTCGTAACAAAACAGGCAGTGGCTGGATTTGGCCTGAGCCATAGACTTCTGTATTATAGTAACAATGTATTTCCCCCCCCAAGAGATTTACTGGACTGGTTTTGTGCAACCAAATCAACAAAATTAACATTAGATTGCAAATAAACTTTGTAAGCCCAGTAATGGGCTCCTTTATTTTATTTTATTTTTTTGAAAAACCCCAGGGCTTTGAAAAACATGCCAGATGTAACTTCTAAAAGTGTATATAATTCTGGCATAAATGAATGATTTAAATAATAGAGTAGAACAGTGTTTTTCAACCTTTTTTGGGCAAAGGCACACTTGTTTCATGAAAAAAATCACAAGGCACACCACCATTAGAAAATGTTAAAAAATTTAACTCTGTGCCTATATTGACTATATATAAAGTAATTCTCTTGAATAGGAATCAAATAAACACAAAGAAAGTATTTTATAATTACTTTATTATGAAATATTAAGTAAACAAAATAGTGAAAAATTATAAAATTTTTGTCTTGTCTGCACCTACGGCACACCAGGCAACATTTCGCGGCACACTAGTGTGCCGCGGAACAGCGGTTGAAAAACGCTGGAGTAGAATACCTGGTAGAACTTGTAAACATGGGAGACGCCTTTACTCTTCTGGTATAGAGAGCCCAGATTTTGAAAAAAATCAAAAAGCCTTCCTCTTGCTTTGTAACTGTTTTATTGTACAGTCATTGTGAGGAAAACAGGTTTTAGCTAATCTGTTTCCTGATTCCCATGTGGAGCTTCTTTTTCTTTTTCTATTGTCAAATTGGATGATCCAGGTTTGATTTTATGAAAGGAGCTGGCTAGTTTCCGTGTGTGTGTGTGTGTGTGTGTGTGTGTGTGTTAGGTGGGGGGCAGTGGGGAGACTGGGAGGATTCAGGAGTAACAATTTTACTTGCATACAATAATCACTAATAAAATTATTATTAATAAAATAATATTAAATGGCTATCATCAACAAATCAACAATCAACAACAAATCAACAAACTAAAATGGCCAAGATTTATTGAGTACCTACTGTGAACCAAGAATTGTGTGATGGCTCTATTTCTCATTTAATCTTCCTGGTAATTTACAGACAGAGGACCCTGAGGGAAAGTGACTGTGGCTGAGTGATTTACTCAAGGGCACATGACTGGTGAGAATCCAGGAAAGGCTCTGACTCCTAAGCTTAATCATCACACTAAATCTGCTGATAGGTGGCAGTGCTCTTTAGTTCAGACATGGGAACATTAAAATCACTGTTGTGGAACAAACCTACAGCCAACATCATACTCAATGGGCAAAAACTAAATCCATTTCCCCTAAGAACAGGAACAAGACAGGGATACCCACTTTCATCACTCCTGTTTGATATAGTACTGGAAGTGCTAGCCACAGCAATTAGACAAGAAGAAGAAATAAAAGGTATCTAAATTGAAAAAGAAGTAAAATTGTCGTTATTCACAGATGACATGATACTGTACATAGAAAACCCCAAAGACTCTATCAAAAAACTACTAGACTTAATAAATGAATTTGGCAATGTAGCAAGATGCAAAAATAACACCCCAGAGATCTATGGATTTTTTTTTATACACCAATAATGAATTCACAGAAAGAGAAACTAAAAAAAAATCCCATTTACTAATTAAACTAAAAAAATTAAGATACCTAGAAATAAACTTTACTAAGGAGGTAAAAGACCTGTACTCAGAAAACTATAGGACATTGAAAAAAGAGATAGAGGAAGACATAAACAAATGGGAGAACATACCAGGTTCATGGATTGGTAGAATCAACATCATTAAAATGTCCATACTACCCAAAGCAATTTATAGATTCAATGCAATCCCCATTAAAATACCAATGGCACATTTCACAGACCTAGAACAAACTTTCCAAAAATTCATCTAGAATAAAAAAAGACCTTGAATAGCCAAGGAAATCCTGAGAAAGAAGAACCAAGTTGGAGGGAATCACAATACCATATATCAAACTATATTACAAAGCCACAGATCTCAAAACTTCTTTGTACTTGCACAAGAATAGACATATATACCAAGGGAACAGAATAGAGAACTCAGAAATAGATCCAAGCTATTTTGCTCAATTAATAGTTGACAAAGGAGGCAAGAGCATACAATGGAGTCAAGACAGACTCTTCAATAAATGGTGCTAGGAAATTTGGTCAGATACATGCAAAAATTGAAACTAGATCACCAATTTACACCATACACAAAAACAATCTCAAAATGATTAAAGGACTTAAATATATAAACAAACAAACAAAAAACCCAAATAAAATAAAAACCATAAAAATCTTAGAAGACTCCATAGGCAGAAATATATCAGACATATGTCATAGCAATATCTTTACCAACATATTTGCTAGGGAAATGGAAACTAAGGAGAAAATAAACGAATGGGACTACATCAAGATAAAAAGCTTATGCACAGCAAAAGAAACCATAAAAAAAAAAAAAAATAAGAAAGGCCACTGCATGGGAAAACATATTTTCCAATGCAGTTTCAGATAAGGGTTTAATCTCCAACATTTACAGGGAACTGAAAACAACAAAAGGAAGATAAACAATCTAATAAAAAAAAAAAATGGGCACAAGACCTAAATAGACACTTTCCGAAAGAGGACATACAGAAGGCTGAGAGGCATATGAAAACATGCTCAAAGTCACTAATCATTTGAGAGATGCAAATCAAAACAACAATGAGGTACCATCTCCTACCTATCAGAATGGCTATCATCAACAAATCAACAAACGACAAGTGCTGGCAAGGATGTGGAGATAAAGGAACCCAGTGCTGGTGGAATGCAGACTGGTGCAGCCACTGTGGAAGACAGTATGGAGCTTCCTCAAAAAGTTAAAAATGGAACTCCCATTTGACCCAGTGATCCCACTTCTAGGAATATATTCCAAGAAATCAGAAAGAACATATGCAGCACAACTTACAATAGCTAAGATTTGTAAACAGCCTAAGTGCCTGTCAGCAAATGAGTGGCTTAAAAAACTGTGGTACATCTACACAATGAAATATTACGCTGCTATAAAAAAGAAGGAACATTACCATTTGCAACAGCAGGGAGAGAACTGGAGAGCATTATACTAAGTGAAATAAGCCATTCAGAGAAAGATAAATATCACATGATCTCACTCATATGTGGGATATAATGATCAATATGAACTGATGAATAAAAATAGATCCAGAGACAAGGTAGCACTGAATAGACTGTCCAACCTCTGAGAGAAGGCAGGGGAGGAGGGTGTTAGAGATCAACCAAAGGACTTGTCTGCATGCATATTAGCATGACCAATGGACACAGACACTGGGGCAGTGGGGGCTTGCTCTCCGAGGTGGTGGAGGGGGGTCAATTGGGGAAAAAGGAGACATATGTAATACTTTAAACAAAACAAACAAAAATATAAATAAAAAATAAAGTAACCGACCCCGCCCCCCCAAAAAACAAAACAAAACAAAAACAACACTGTTATGGAATGAGTAATGAGTCTTCTGCACACTATAAATAGGATTTGCAATCGACCTAAGTTTAGCAGAGTTATATCCTATTGGCTGCATCTTCAAAGCATTGATTTGCTCCAATCAGCATTATTTTACATGATAGAATGGAATTGGCCCCAGGCTGTTTAGTTTTATATTTTCTATTACTAAATGTTGATAGTTTCCCCCAAATACCACTTTCACTGCATTTCTAAAGGCATGTTTTTACTAACAAAATTAAATGTTTTAAATTATTTCAGGGATCCAGTATAGGAGCTATAGTATAATGAAGCATGGGTTAAATATTATTCACATGCACAGCAGTTTATTATAGCTCAATAAATGTAGTATCAAATTCTATGTGATGCTGTATTTAAAGGGTTTAGAAAGTCATTAAATATTTTCAGTAAAAAATAAACTATCATATAAAGCATCACTGACTGATTAGTACTTGCTAAAGTACTTTCCTTCTAATTATAGTTAAAATCTATTAAACTTAATGATAGACATCATTCAAGAGAATATTCAGAGAGAATTATGGTGGAAAAGAATTTCCAGTTCTCATTTTTGCCAATTTATTCAAAATTGGCTGAGACATGTTCTCAGCAGCAGGACTATAATTTCAATTGTAGAAACTAGATAAAAAACAATCAAGTTTAATCATTCATGTGTGTGACTTGATCCATTTCTATTGGATTTCATGAATGAGTTAACATGAATTGTAATGCTTTTTACATCAACATTTCAAACTTTTTGAAGTTAGGCATTTTGAAAGTAGCAAGAGGAGAGTGATAGTATAAAATGATTAAAAGTAGGCAGGTCTTTTAAAACAAACAAACAAACAAACAAACAAAAAATCCACACAAAATTGGCAGTTCATCTGAGTGACCAAAACTTTATTAGGACATTTTTCATTAATTGCAGGTAGATATTTATCTGCAATCAGTAAACAAAGGCTTACAGAAATGAATTCCACTGTTTACTTTGGCTTTAAAATGTGATTTCTTTTAGACACAGCTGTTTCTTTCTGATCCTGGGCAGACGGGCCTATGCTAATATGAATTGGTGTCTTAGAAAGGACATTTCTGTGATCTGCAGAGAGCAGTCATCCTTTGACCTACATTCAATATGTGACACAGATCTGATTGTGCCACAATCATTAGCCTCTTTTGAAATCCCCAGTTGGAGGTCAGGGCTCAGGTCAGGGACCATTACTCTTGGGTGTCAGAACTAAGCATAATTAATGCCCTTTAAAAATACGGGGATGATATTTTGTTTTCTGTAGGCTGTATGAAAACGGCCTGAAAATGTAATCCTCAAAAAAGTTAGAAACAAGAATGGTTTAGTTATCTGACATGTCCCCATGACCTCTTTTCAAAATCATCAGCATTGCCCAATGCATTTGGCTTTTTCCCTGCCTGCTGTCCAGGTGTGTATGTGTGTGTGTGTGTGTGTGTGTGCGCATGCACGCGCGAGTGCGCGCTTCTGTGTACCTTTCTAATCTTCAAGACACCGTCAGGTAAACCATGGTCCTTTGAAAATAGACTGTCTCCAATCCTGCTGTGCCAGAACCCGGGAAGGCACAGAGGTAGAGAGTTACAGAGGAGGGCTTGCACTCACAGTATATGGAACAATGGCAATTTCTATAATGCCCGTGGCCAGAGCAAGGAACTCTTCCTCTGAGCTGGTGTTGAAACGTTTAGCAACCATTTTCCAATGAGAATTGGCAGTTGCTTGCCAGCATGAGATGTTATGTCAGCACAGGTGTCAGAGAACAAGGGAGGTTTCTGAAGGAAGTAATTGGCAGATCAGTTATGGCCAGAAAAAGAATCGCGCTGGGGAGGGCAGGCGGGAGGGGGCAAGGTGCTACTCGGCAGGTAGCTTTAAAAGTAATTTTAAACCAACATTATTTAAGAGCATTGGAGAAAAAGCCCACTTTCCCAGAGGCACCTGCTAACTGATAGTGCATCAGGAAAAGAGGAAATGGCTTCTGTAAACGCTTTAAAAAAGGACTTTTAAAGGCAGTTAAAAAGATACACAATCACGTTTCATGTAAACCTTTTTAAGGAGCAGTTTACTGCCCAACCTGGGCTTCTTTCACTTCACAGTCTGCTGTTTTCCGTCACCCACCATCCCATCACCTCCTCTCCAGACCCTTTCACCCAAGAGCTGAGCAGCCTCTGTTTTCCGGCAGGATGGAGACACAAGCAGCTAGTTCGCTTGTGTGAGGTCCTGAGATGTAGCTTTAATTTTAACTCTTCCATCCTTGCACTAAAATGCACACCGCCCCACCTCTGAATGTTGGTGGAATATACCGTTGGGGAGATTTTCCAATCGGCATATTACAACCTTCATTATGTACTTTCATCATATGGGTTCTAATGTGCTTTCCCATCACTCATTACCCTGCCTGCACAGCAGCTTGCATCTGTGTTTTCAGAGTTGAAGAAAATGCATCCAAAGTGTCCCCCACCAGTTCTTTTTGAGAATTTGCTTGGAGATATAAAATGCTCATGGAAGGGAACAGGAATGCTATTCATCGTTATAGATATCTGCTGTAATTAGCCCACAGTAGGCAAGCAATCAATAATCGTTGAAAATAAATAAGAATGAATGAATGAATATCAGAAGAACAGGAGTAGGGAATAGCAAAAGGAGATGTTTAGAGGCACAGAGGTGAGCTAGAAAAACAGCTTTAATCAGCTGGCATTCTTGAGTTCCATAATTGTCACTTATTCCCCCCAACTTTAAAAATATGCAACTACTTTCTTCAGGGGTGTTTTTTCAGAGAGCAGTATTTTGGGCAACAAAGCCAGAGAGAAGGAGAACCAAATCACGAAAGTGTTATCAAGTTAGCCACAACTTCAAGGCCCTAGAGGCCCTATGACATGCGTTTCAGGACCATGTCTCCTGGGGAGGAAAGGGAGAACCATGTATCCATGGGCTCCCACCCCCATTTATGAGAGGTTCTCTTCCTGGGACAAAGAGCCTGCACTTCTGGCTTGTCTATGGTTTAGCATGAAACGGGTTCCTGTGGTGTCTCGCTCAGAAAAGTGCCAGAGCAGAAGACAAGGTGTACATGGCACAGGACTGACTGTCAGGCAGGTTGCACCTGCAAGAAGTGGGTCTGGACCTGTGCAGAGCTGGTTGTCATAGCAGCGGCTGGAATGAGAGACAGGGGAAGAAGACAAGGAGATCGGAAATGGTGCGTGAGCAGTATGTGATACAGCCCCTCTAATACTAATATACAACATGTAGCCATTGGTTGTTTTTAGGAAAAACATGTAAAATCACTTACACCTGAGTTTGTAAATGGAAAACTAGGATGTTAAGTGTTGTGTTTAGTAATGTAAATTGAGAGTACCATTAGTAAAATAATGTTATTATAGAGCTAGAGAAGTGGAGAGAATTAAACTCATCTAACTGTGTGTTTATGTGTCTTGTTTTGATCAATATATTGTTTTCAAGAGACTTTAAGACTGGAAGCCTGCCAGGAAGGACCTGTAGGTCTGATGCTTTCTCCACTCATGATAGGGGGATGACTGTGCAAAGGAATTAGTTTGGGCTGGCTCAGAGCTATTTGGTCCCGATTTCTGGGAAATCTAATGCTGGCTACAGAAGTGCTCCAACTGCTGAATTTAGGGATGAACCAGAGCATCAGAGCGAAAGCACGCCGGATAAAATTGTACCAATATGAGTGGGGGAGTATGTGCACATTAGTCTTCCAAGGTGTACCACAGTGGACCTCAACTTTTTGTTTGCACATCAATGAAAATCTATGCATTTCTTCACATCAAGTTAATGCTAAAATATTTTGCTCAACATTTAAGTTGTTGACAATATAATTTCTGGCCAATAGTATAAACATAAATATTAAGATTAAAAGAAATTACCAATCACTTTAAAATTGTGGATGATAAAGGACCACATGCAACCCTGACAAGCTCAGGGAAGGCCTACGTGGCGGTCTTACAAAGACCTGAAATAAAATTAATGATCTGATGAGTGGTCTGAAATTAAAACTTTTAACTAAAAGCAGTTTATGGTGGCTAGTCATGTCGTAGGCAGGCATCTCTCCCAACAAAGGTCAATCTTTATCCTTACTGAGCCTGTCTGTTGTCTTTTTGCATCCACAATAACATATCCTTGGAATGTCAAAGTAATTTTCCTTCTTCCGTATCCCTCAGAGCAAAGGCACCATTCTGCAGACTACAAATCCCCTCTTTGTTATTGAGTTAATTGTTGACTGTCACCGATCCTAGACCCACCTGTGTAAAAGAAGCACGTGTCTATCATTTTACTTTTTATCCAGCCCCTGCTTTGCTTTCTCCTGCCTCCCTAATTTATCATCAGCAAGTTTCATGTAACCCCCTTACATGCCTCCTGCTTTGATTGTAATGTATAAAAGAAGGTGCAAAACAGCCATTCTCTGGAGCATTATTTCAATCCTATTGTTGACAGTTTGGCTCAAATAAACTCACAAAAATTCTTCACAGGTTTGAATGTTTTTTATGTTGACACATTACCCCCGCCCCCCACAATAGAATCTTAATATAATAGCCGTTCAGAAGCCAAAATGTCTCATATAAATATATGCGAACAAGATCATTTTAATAGTCAAAAATTGTATGCCATTCCTTTTCTTATTGAACTTCTTTTCATTCTACTTCCCCCAGATGTCATTAACTGAATGGTAATTATTATTCCTAAATGTCTTATATCGATCCTATGAACTCTGCAAAAATTATGAAAAGGAATTGGAGTTTGAAATGAACATTTTTCTAGAATTCCTTAAGAAATACATTTTTCCCCCTGAATAGATTTAGCTATTATCAGTATGATTCTAAGCAACTTATTTGGCAAGTTTTTAAAGTTCTATAAGTATACTTACAAACATAAAAATTATCTTTATATGAAAAAGGCTCATACAAATATATACAATCCTTCACTCTGATTAGCCCAAAACAATCTCCATGGACCACGTGAGCCAGAGCAGGTGCAGGTGATGAAGAGGCCAAACGCTGGCCTGCAGGTGATTGTAAGAACGCGGCTGGGGGATCCCACGTGACTGCAGGCGAGCTCGGAGCACCGAGATGCCCAGCAGGGCCTGTGCCCCCCGAGAGAGCTCGTCCTAGGCCCCAAGGCCTCTGTGCAACCCGAAGCCCATCTCTCAGGCTCAGCAAACTAGGCTCTTTCCAGGAAGACGGTGCGTGTCAGCGGGCTGTGCAGTGCCCGGGAGGAGGCACCTGCCCAAAACTCCCAGGGCCCTGAGATCCAGGACCGGAACCCTGACCACCAGAGCTGGGCAGTCCAGGGGATCCCCTAAGCGGCAGCCAGGAGAACTGGACTCTAGGGCTGCAAGAGCTCCCAGGCGCGATGTGGGCGCCCTGGAGTGGGGGGGGGGGGGCAGCCAGGGGACACCCAGCCATAGAGCAGCAGGGAGAGGGCCTTAGAGATGCGCACACCAGTTGGATTGTGTCTGCAGAGCCCCACGCGGGTGTCAAGTCAATGCTTGCCCCTCGGGCTGAACCTCCAAGCCAAGAGATGAACCTCGAAGCCAAGCAGATGAACTCGAAGCCAAGCACACCGAGATGGCCTGACTGGTTCCCAGATGATGAGTCTGAATGCACCCCCAGCCCTTTTCTGGTTTGCTGTAGCCCAGGCCTCCTGGGAAGCGCAGGTTGGTTCTCAGAGCTACAGGTGTGGCGGGCTCCCCTCTCAGATGCGGGCCCCCACGTGGGGTCGAACCTTTCAAACTGTGCTGCTCAGGGAGAAGCTTGGGGTTCTGAGTCCCCCCGTGGCTTTGGGTCACTGCACAGGGAGTGGGGTTCCTGGCAGGATTGTGCCCAGCCTCTCCCATCCTATCCGCTCCCACAGGCTCTTAGAGGAGTTGCTGAGCCTTAAGGGGTGTCTTCAGAGGAAGTTGTTCCACAGGCAGCTGTGGATCGGTGTGCTGGAAGGGATGGGTTCAGGACCCTCTTGATGGTGATCTGGAACTGGAACCTGGTTCCCTTTGATCTGAGGTGTTTTTGGCAGTGGAGCTGGGGGTGGTGGGGGTGGGGGTGTATTCTCATGGGAGCAGCAGCATTGTTTCAGGTGTGACAGTTGTGATTTGCTTCTCCCCAGTCACTACCCAGGGAAGGAGGGCAGGCTGGCCAACAGCTTAGCATAATATCCACAGGCCCTGACAGAGTGATGAACAGAATTCGCATCCACCATTTTGCCTTCATTTTGGCTGCAGTTAGTTCACACCTTTGCAAGCCCAACTGAGGGGACCAGCTCGGGTTGCAGATTTTTCTGGGGAGCAGCGCTGGAGAGGCTCTGAGGAAATTCTCAGTTTCAGCCACATTTGCCACATTCACTGTGTCAGCCAAAACACGTTTGAGTGAGAAGTAGTATGGGCATAGTGCCCCCAGTGCCACATCACACTTGTGACATAAAAAAACAACGTGGTGCTTCATTTCACATAGTGAAATTAAAAAAAAGAAAAAGCTTGCAGCTTGTTCAAAAATACCCAAGACCCTCAAGTTGATTTAAAATTTGTAAGAAATAACAGTAACAACAGCAGCAGCAAACAGAAACACCTGACATTTTGGGGGTGCTTCCTACATGCTCAGCACTCTGCTCAAGTTCTTTTCAGCAATCTCTTAGTCACTCCCCAGAACACCTTTATGAAGTTGAAACTACCATTAGCCTCGTTTCATAGGAGGGAATGGCACTGAGAGAAATGTCCAACAGGGTCATCTGTCCAACTGGGAAGTCATTGTACCTACACAGTCAACCTGCGACTCTCATTGTCATGCAAAAGTAGGACAGTGTAAGAACTCAAGGATAAAAGGGATGACCCCCTTCTTCAAAGTTTCACATATAACTCATCTAACTAAATGTGAAGCCTTTATGGCCATGGCTCCTTAATTCTGCCCCTAAATTGATAGGCAAAAAAGAAAGAAAAAGAAAAGGAAAAAAAAAAGACTTCTTTTATTTTGGTCATAGCTAAACATTTGTAGGAAGGTGAATGCACACTGTGGCAAGGTCAGCTCTAAGGGAACACAAATAAGATTAGGACAAAAATGTAAGCTTTTAGACTCTGTTGTAGGACGTCTCAGGAATATCTTGTGTGGTGTACATCACATCCACATAAATGCATTTGTAAGAAAAGCAACCCCATTACCTCACTTTGCCCCCAAACTACCCAGATAACAGTGGCGGCAGTATCCTGTTTTATAATTATTTCTCCTACTGTTTTGACTTGGATTTAGATAAGCATCTGCATTTCAGCTTATTTGCCTTTCTAATAAAACCTAAAAGAAAAGAAAAACAAAACTATTCTTAAAGAAGAACTGGAGGTATTTTTAGTAATAAGGAGAAAAGAAAATTGTTTATGATGCTATTTTTAAACCCTTCTTAAAGCTTTCTTAAAGCTCCAGTGGTTAGGACAGTGCTAAAGGCAAAAATGGTGCTTAAGGAAACACTTCAGAACATGCTAGGCAAGTTAAAACCCAAGCCAAGGCTGGAGATCGAAGAAAGTACTCACTCGGTATGGTGTCCTTTGACTCTTTTTAAGGTTATTTCCTAAACGAGACCATGAGAACAAAATGAAATTATACTTTCCTTCCAGCTAGTTAAGTTTCACATCCCCAGATGAAAAAACAAAGTTTTCTTTTTTGGACAGTGATGTATTTCTAGTCAGTCTATTCCCAAAACAAACACACCCAAAACTCACTTCATGCACAGAGTAAAAGAAAAGATACAAACAGAGGTCCTTCAGATGGTTTGGTATCGCTCCACCTGCCATTTGGCAGGTAACCTCACTTGATGGAATAGGTGAGCTTTGGTCTTGTTATCTATTACCTCTAAAGCCATAGATTATTAAACTGAATCCCATTTGAATCTCTCACTTACAGGATACTTAGATTTTCTCTTGGAGCAATGCTGATTTTAAGAGACTAAATTAGTAAATGGTGTTAGTTGGTTACTCGGCATCCCTTTCTCACCTTTTTTCTTACTAATAGAATCATGGTTTTGTTCAGGTACCTTCCTCTCCTCTCAACTCCCCTCCTTCTCCTCCCCCTCTCCTCTCCCCCCCCCCCCCCCACACACACACCAAGGGAAGCTGACCCCAAGGATGAATCTTTAGTTTAAAAAAGCTGATGAGCATATGGAATTTTGCAGCAATTAGTGATGTATTAACAACATTCCTATGATTTGAGTGGGTTCAGTGAGTTTGATGGGCACTAACTACCCTTCATCCTTGATTGTGAGAGTGGTTATTCTCTCTCTTCCTGCTTAAAGAATAAGGAAGTACATACCCTGTTTCCCCGAAATAAAACAATGTCTTAAATTAATTTTTGCTCCCAAAGATGCGCTAGATCTTATTTTCAGGGGATGTCTTATTTTTCCATGCGCTAGGTCTTATTTTTGGAGGAGGTCTTATTTTCGGGAAAACACGGTAGCCCCACTTGCCACTGGTAACCATCTTAAAGTCTGAGGAGGAACAGGGGTTGAACAGCTTTGATGCTGAAGGTAGCCTGATGGAGAAACGGAAAGATCCTACCTAAGTTTTTGATCACACCACTCATCTGTGGGTTATCAGGAGCCTCTTTCACTATGGGCTCTCTTTTCTGTAAAATATATTTTATTTATCCCTCCATCAAGTTGGAAATGGGATTTTTCTCTTACCAATAGCTCAAAGTATTCCTAATACACAGGCTGAAAACACTTAGCAAGAATGGGTAAGAAGTAATTAGATCTTCAGGATGCTGACCATGAATTACTGTAGCTTGTTTTTTTCCCCCCTCTCTTTTTTTCTGATCATCTTCCTTCTGGTAATAGGCTTACTTATTGGCTTCTCTTTAACCCTACCAGCTTAATCACTTCTGAAAATCCTTTAATTCTCTACTTATTATTCTGAAGTTGGGGATGTGAAGTGTGGGGGAGGACTGCCCCTATTCAGTTAGATTACTTGTGTTAATGTGAAATGTTACTGATTGAAAGTGTTAATCAAACTCAAAGGAATGGCGCAGGGGCAGGAAAACAAGAGGTGCAGAGGCTGGGAATCACACTTCTAATATTTCAGAATTTATAGTTTCTACTCCTTTTCCACGAGAGTTACAGTTTTCCATAGTGTTGAGATGCAATAGAGAAAATTTCCAGAATGTATCATGGTACTTATTTTAGGCTAGGAAGTGTGCTTATGTGAAATAAACTAATATTGATTGATTAGTAAGTTAAAAATTCTCTGTGCCTTTGACTTCAGGAAATATAAAGAACATCACCTAAATCTCACCACTTCATTTCCCAACCTTACAAAACATTTGGCATACCCAGGGCTGAGCTGAACTGCACATTTCATTGCCAAACAGAATTCATGAGGACCCTATTACATGTATTGACTGCCACTTAAGGAATGAAATAGGACTACATAATCAGTTGAATTTAATTCAATCTATTTTCTATAGCCATGTTCAAGGTTATAACAAGGTATATCGAATCTGGTGTTAGACTTCCTGTAGAACCTCAAGAAACATTTTCAGAGTAGAAGTTTAAGAGGAAATTGATTTGTTCACAAAACACGTACTTAAGAGTGTTCTGTAGATTATATTGTAGATTCACCTTGATGTAGCACTATGGGTGGATAATAAATAAAAAGATAATGGAAAGTTTATCATACTAGTTTGCTCCAAAGAGAAAAAATATTCAGCCTCAGTTTGCAACATTAACATATAAATAAAAACTGCAAACAATTCTATGTTGTGGAGTAGAGTGACCATACAAATGTCAACTTTCAGTTAAGAAATTATCCCAAATAAAAAATTCAAGTATTTCCTTAGGACAGTAGTTGGCAAACTGTGGCTCACAAGCCACCGTTTGCTGCTCTGTGGACTAATGAGTTTGCTGACCACTGACCTAGACTATCGATTCCAATAATTACAGGCTGCTGTTGTTTCTTGTGATTAAGCCCCTAGGAGACCCACCACTTACAAGGTATGCAATCCTACTTCAGATATTTGGTCAAAGTCACCAAGAGCATCCTGGGAATATCACTGTTCTGTAGGGTATAAATCTGTGGTTTTGACCGTCTAGGAGACTGGCACCAACTTTCTTAAAGTGTATTTCCATAATGTGTCCAAAGGAAATCAGATTACAAGAAAATTAACATCCCACATGAATAATGTAGAAGCATATAAATGTAGTCCAGAATTTCAAAATGAGCACTCTCCACTGGTTTTTCAACAAGCATATAATGTATTTCTGCCATTTGTTAAAAACAGTGCTTTGTCTTAGCTGTAAAAATAAGACCAGAGGCTTTGTTCTTTATATGCTTCCAGTGTGATAGGTGAGGCCTAGACACTAACATAGAGACTTTTAAAAAGATGTATTTACAGCTTCATTGAGGCTAAGTAAAGTCTATTATGGGAACTCGCAGGGTAGGTAAGCGGAGGTGAGGGAAAGTGTCATGGATAAATGGATTCTTGACCTCTTTTCCTAGAAATTCTATAGGATCCAGTAAACAACCTGGATGGATGAATATTAGTACCAAGCTTCAGTGTCAACATAGCAATGGTTGATCCTAATCTATTTCATGACTAAAAGACTCAGTCCTGTCAAAAATCTATTTATTCATTGAATAAATTTCTAAGATGGCAGTTCCTAACAAGTCACATTTAATATTAAATACATATTGTAACCAATCTGGTGTCAAAGCATGGTGGCATCCATGGCATTTAACACAATACCTTGCATAAAGTGTTTATTAAATGGTTATTGAATTGAAATCCTGTTGCCTAAATCCTAAATTTCAGCTAATTTCTTATATAAAAAGATTTTTTTGTGGAAATGTATTTCTACTGGCCAGTATATGTAAAGCTATGTGGCAAACTCATTGGGGGAAATTGTAGTGATTAGTAAAAGAAACACTATGGAAATATCTTGGGGCACATTATAAAAAAGTAAAATTCTTAATAAGCTTTTGTTAGTAAAGAGGATATGGTCATTCTTTTTAAGGTGGACAGGAGGTCAAAATCCAAACCTGACAATGAATAGGGACCCTACAAATCACAATGTAACCTGAAATATTATAAAAGGCTAATTTCTATATTCCTGGAAGATGTAAGTATGGAGATAAAACCAAATCTAATAAACTCTGAATGTCCTAATCTTATATAATAAAAACCTAATATGCTAAATGTCCGGTCATCTGGCCAGCTGTTCAATCAAAGTGTAATGTGCTAATGATATGTGAAGGTCACTCAACCGCTTGCTATGGTGTGCACTGACCACCAGGGGAAAGACACTCCGACTGGTATGTGAGTTTGCTCTTGGAGTATGGCTGATCGGGACTGAGTGAGATGGGCAGGACACACCCTGGAGCCCTTCCACAGTCCCTCCCCAGCTGACCAACCTCCTGCGTCCCTCCCTGGCCCCAATCTTGCACCAGTGGGGTCCCTTGGCCTGGCCTGCACTCTCTCGCATCTGGGACATTGAAGAGGCGGTTTTGGCCCAATCCTGGAGGCCAGGCTGAGGGACCCCACTGGTGCATGAATTCGTGCACTGGGCCTCTAGTATTATGTACAAAGTTAATACTGTCAGTCCATTATCAATAGAGCCTAATGATGCTGCCTTCCTTCACTTTGTTTCTTAGTTCTGGCTTTGTGCTTAGGAAGTCCATTACTATTGCAAAGATTGTAAACATATATTTTTCTAATTGTCAACTAGCAAATATCCAATTGTCAACTGGTAAAGTTACAGTCTAATTTTGTATTCATAAATCTTTAGTCTACTTGGGATTTATTTTCTATGAAGCAGAAAGAAAAATCTAACTATTTTCCCCAAATTGTAAGTATATGTTTGTCATGTCAACCACTGTCTATCCAGCACTGGACACGGGAGGCCCTCAATAAATATTATAGAAATGAATAAATTAATGAATGATGAATCTGAACTTCAGACTTTCTGCTGCCAGGTTCCTTTTGGGATCAACAATAAGTGATTGCAAGACTGACTCAGATTAAGGCAAAGAGCCAGACCTAAAGCTAAAAGGCTTTAGTGAGGCAATATCTGCTGCTTTGAGCTATCAGTAATTGATCTATTATTATGTGACCATACTGATAAATCTATTGAGGGATGAAAAAAAATGTATTTTCTTCTTTTCTGTCTAATTATATTTTAATTAGATTGTTGTGTTTGTATATGTTCCTACATATTGATATTCTTTGATTTGACATACAGTTGAATCTGTCTGAGTATAGATATACATACATACACATACAGAAATAATAATAAGCATAAAAGACATGGTAGTTTAATAGTTAAGAGCATGGGCTATCAAGTCTGCCAAGACTAACAAGTACTAGCTATGTGATCTTGGGCAAGTTGCTTAACTGTACTGACCCTTGTTTTGCTTTTAAAAGTGGGAAGATAGTACTTCAGAGCACTGTTGTAAACATTAAGTTCATGTAAAGCAATGAAAATTATGCTGAAATATTGTAAGTACTCTCTAATTGTTAGCTTTTATTATTACCCAACTCAGTTTTCCCAATAATCTTTCTTATTTTTGCTCAAGTAACAAATTCAAAATATCTTTAAAAAACAACAACAGTAGATTATTTGAATGAGAGGTTGAAAAACTCACTTGGCAAAACAGCAATTGCTTTATTTATTATAGAAAATATATAGTAATATACAAGGTCACTAAAGCTCTAAAAGAAAACAATCTCAGAAAGAACAGTATATGAATTCTGAAAAATATAGTGAAAGTAAACTCCGAGGCACATCCTGTTGCCAAGCACAAATTAAGAATTAAAAAATCAAAGTGACAGACCTGTTAATCTATTATACTTAGGAAGGCATAAATTGTTAATCAGGCCCCAGGCAACATTGCTTAATACCAAGTTTAATAAAAAGTCTGCCTAGACAGGAAGAGGAGGTCTGGTGGCCGGATTTTGAAAGCTGGGCAGCTCTACTTACAGGCTTATCCCTATAGCTCTCAGGACGCCATTGATAAGGTTTCCTCTGAAATTGGCTCCTTTTAAGGGAGTCAGAATTATTAAAAATTATTAGCATGGGATAGAAAAGCTATATTTTTTCCCTGGTATGAATGAACTTGAAAAAGAAATAAATTGGAAAAAATATTGAAGAGAATCATTTGCATTTATTGAGCCCTCACTATGTGCTTACATTTGCTAGTAATGCCTTTACCTAAAAACTCTGATCTTGAGATGGAGAAGTGATGTTTTCAAGCCATTTTCTCCCCAACCTTGATTTACCTACATCACAAGGCATCTTATGTTAGGTGGGCTTTTGCTGGGCAGGGAATAAAATAAGGAATTTTCCAGTAATCTTTGCATCATTTTTAGGAACATTTGTCAATGAGGTAAGAACTAAATTGGAAAGTGTTCAGCTAGCACAACATCTACTGAGAAGTTGGAGCCTGGGGGTTGCTTCTTTGAATTGAGCCCAAATTTCCCTCCTTGCTTTAAAGTCTTTCTTCATAGCATCGTGAAGAATAGCTCATTCTTTCTTAGTTACAAAGGAGAGCAGGGTTGGCTCTTATTTTCTGTGACTGGTTTCTCTAACCAGCCATGATGGAAAGATTGTCATAAGGAGAAAAAAAGAAAGAGAAAACAAGCCATTTAATAACTCATTTTAATTCAGCGACAAATTGGGAAGCAAGCATGTGCTCGGATTATGTTCAGAAAGCCCAGGGTGCAAAGCAAACTTCTTGTTCTTCAGTGCTCAATTAATCCAGCATAAGGTTTCAGCCATTTCTCTGCTCTCTGTCCACTACATAAAATCTTTCATTACATCACATTAAACTTAGTCGCTTGAGAGCATTTCACTCTTAGGTTGCTTTCAACTTCATATTTTAAATACATTAACTGTCCTATTTAGCATTCTCTTTGAGAAAGTGGTTATTCACATGATCTCTAGGTATTTTGCAGTGCCCCTTCCTATATTGTAGTCATCACTTTAATACTTTTTAGAACACAAAGCACATACACATTTAAATTCAAGAGTGGCGGGCGGGAGGGGGGTGGATTTTAAAGAAAAAACAAACAAACAAACAAACCCTGGTACTATTTGGAAAGATATTGTATAACATAGTATCTAAGAAATTAAAACCAAATCTAAAAAAGAAAAAGAAGTATCATGAGAACATTTAAAAAAATATAGCATCTATGTTTGGCATGTCTGCACTTATTTAAAAGGCAGTTTACCTGCAGGTAAATGTACATTGCATGCAAAAATTATTGCAGAGCTGGTACTTTCTGGATCTGGAGGTGTGGGATTACATGCTCTTGATGACACTAATCAGTAAGTGACCCCTTCACTCTGCCCCCAACATCTATTTTTTTTTTTTTTTTTGTAAAAAGGGAGATTTGAGTCAGAAAAGGAGTGAAACTGTGGCACTGATGTTTTATATAAGGCCTCCCTCATAGAATTAATTCTTTAGGAAACACTGACAAAATCCCAACTAGATAGTTTTGAATAAGTACTTTAATTTGAGAGTAATTGCTGGGAGATACAATAGCTTGACTTGGTTCAATTTAGAATTGTGCAGTGATATAACAAACTGGGTGGGTTTTATCATTTTGCATTGGTGATTACTTAGTCTGACCACATCATTTTAATCTGTGTTAAATTAAAACCTGTTGCTAAGAAGAGCTTAGAATATTTTATTTGAATGTGAAATTGGGCAGTTTCATACATTTTATAAAATGGATGATAGCAGACTAATGAAACTTTTTTTTTTCAATCCTGCAAAGGAGGTTTAAGCTTTGTAGCTAAAAATATGACAAGCTCATTTTCATGACTGAAATCTATACAATATGCTCGAAGGCAATTGGTTTTTGAAAAAAATGCATAACTTAAAATGTAAATCAACACCTTAGAAATTTTGTCCACAGTTATATAAAGTTCACTTTATATAAAAAAAAACCCCACCCTTTTACAATGGATATGGTTAAGCTGAGTTTTCTTTAACCTGTCAAATTAGATATGCATAAATTTAAACAGTTTTTATTTTCCTTGAATAACCTAATTCACAACCAACTGGGCAAATTCATTGTTTATGACACATTCTGGCCATGAGCTTGGCAAAGCATATTCTTTCAGGACCTTCAGTAAAGGCAAAATTGTATTAGTATTCATATCTATAAGGTTTAATTGAGGGATCCAAAGATACCTTTTAATTGAATGACTTTATTTTGTTATTTTGGCTATTTTAATATCATTATTCCTCTTTACTTTTCATCCAAATAAACAGGAAAAGAACCAGGTCAATAATTTTTCATCTTGAAGTTATTCATTATCTAACCCAGTGGTCCTCAGACTTTTGGATTTCATGGAAATTTAATAGCTTTTTTTTTTTTTTAAGGGCAGGTTGACTTTGGGTTGCTTGCCAGGTTTCAGTTTTGTTAAGGAAAAACACCAAAATAATCTATACACATCCTTTCATGAAAGAATAGACATTTTAACTCCAAAGAAGTAGGAAGGACACTGTTTGAGTCTTTTAAATTGAATAAATTTAGATTTATGAAACATTGAATAGGTTCTCATTTTCCATGTGTGATCACTCACTAATAAAAAAAAATTTTCCCCTCAAGATGGACACAAGAGTTTGGCTAGTCTGAGGAATCACTAGTTCAGTTAAAACTCACTCAAATTTGCCATCAGGACATTATAAATAAAATAGAAACCTAAATTGATCATGTGTCCTAATACTGGTCAAAATTTCAAGGGACAATTTTAAAAAATATATATATTTTATTGATTTTGTACAGAGAGAAAGGGAGAGAGATAGAGAGCTAGAAACATCGATGAGAGAGAGTCATCGATCAGCTGCCTCCTGCACACCCCCTACTGGGCATATGCCCGCAACCAAGGTACATGCCCTAGACTGGAATCGAACCAGGGTACCTTCAGTCCCCAAGCAGATGCTCTATCCATTGAGCCAAACCGGTCTCGGCTCAAGGGACAATTTTAATTCTTCTTTGCAACAGGAGCTTTACAAAATGGTATGAACACATGGAATTCCTAAAGAAGTCTGAATGTTTATTTTCTCCATAAGTTTCCACATGTACTCCTTCATGACATATTTATAAATAACAATACTGTGAATTTAAATTTCCTTGTTAATTTTTAATGTCAGACTTAAGTGGAGATGATAAAAAGCAATAACACTCAATAACTAGAAGTTAACTTACATAAGAGAGGTAGAGATAAAAAAAATGTATTTAGTATATCCATGGACAAGCCACTTCATCTCTCTGGTCATCAGTTGTCTCAAATGTACAGGACAGGTATTGGGTGAAGTCATCTCTAAGCTCCTTTCTATGTCTCACATTCATTTTGCTTCTAATGTTCTAACCTGTCCTTGAAGGATAGATTAATTATATGACTTGTTGAATGGTAGCAGTAGAAAGAATATAGTCCAATGAAAATGGCTCATCAATGTCAACTACATATATTAAGAGATGTCTTCCTTCCTTCCCTCACTTTCCCCTGCCTCCCTCTTTTGTTCCTTCCTTTAATATTTTTGGTGAAATTTTACTTGGTAAAGAAATAATTCAGATTAAATACTGAACTGCAATGGTAATGAAATAACACAATTGTGGTTATGAAAGAAGAAAATTATTTTTACCCATCAGATAAGGATGAAATAGATACAGTCTTATTAAACTCTACCCTCAGTGCCCAATGCTGTGTATATAGTAAATATGCCATGCACTGAGAAAGCACAGATGCCCTCAGAGGGTGCTGTGAGGTTGGGATGCCCTGGTCAATGAAATGAATAGCTGTCACTTTAGCCACCTTTGTGAAGTTCCCCCTCAAATGTGAGGCTCTCTTTGAAGGCAAGAGAAGATAATTTATTCTCTTATAAAAGTCCAATTATTATGCTCAAATGGCCCACACAATCCTGTTTACTACAGTTATAAACTCTAATGCATACTTGTAAATGGTTTACAAAAAATGACTAACCTACAAACATTTCTGCATTGCTCTGATCAAAATAATTGAATAATTCCCATGCCCTCTGCTGCTCTGTATTTCTCAGAGTCACACTTTTGCTTCTAAGATACCACAAGTGGTAGTTAACAGCAAATTCATTAAGTGCTTGGCTTAAACAGAAAATCATTGGAAATTCAAACTAAAAAGAGCCAAAAAAGGATAAGAGTATAACATTTTCCTTTGACCTATTGAATAATTGTTACCATACAGAATGTACATAAAATACTTAGTATGTGACATATTGAAAAGAGCAGTAAAGGTTAACTTATTAGTGTGTACTTTGTAATTGTGATCATTATTTTTGGGATATATAGAAAATTTGAGCCCACAGTCACTTTTTTATTATCAGGTGGGTTGGGCTGTCTTGCTAGTTCAGTCTTTTCTCATGATATACACATAGGATTCAAATGGGTGACATATTTCGTCTGTATCGCTATTGTATACTTTGGGTTGTAGGCGTCCAGAGGACACATAGTATATCCATTTAGTTTGCAGACAATAAAGGTAATGGAAGGGAGAGAGTTCATTTTCTTTGAAGCACTAAGAAAATCTCTTTCTTTTATTCTCATGAGAGTTCAGACCACTTTTTAAAAAACACACTCCTCTAGTTATTTTATGATTCATGCAGGATCATTTACTTTAGATGGCCATTTTTTTAAAGGATAATTTTCAAATTTTCATTCTGTGGTAGAATGTTTATAAACATGTAGTAACATGTTTATGTACGTGTTAATGATGTAACTATGTTTCTAAAGTTGTCTTTAATGGTAGTAGTATTTATAAAGTAGAACATTCAACCATTACAAAAATGGCAGTTTTTATTCTACTTCTATTCCTATGTTTCCCTCATATGTAAAAATTCACTTCCTTATCTCTTTTCATTTTGCTCACCTGGACACCTCAATTTAATTTTTTCTTGCTGATTTCTGTTCCTATGACTTATGAGGTCTCCTGTATATATTTTGGGTGATCTACCAATTTGGAAAATTGTAGAAAGAGAAAATCACAGTGCTCTCTCAAGTGATAAAATATGAAGATCAATCATATGCTGCTCTGTAGTGGCTAGCTTTATATTCCTCACCCCCATAACTTGTTCTCGTCTACAAGAGAACACTCATATTGCAGAAGAAGCTTGGGACTCATGCTGCCCATTTGCACATCAAGTTTAATAGTAATATCCTAGCTTTAATTAAATGCTTCCTCTTAGAAATCTCAACAAGTTGATCTAATTAATAGAGGAAATGAGCACTCAACACCGTTAGTGTAAAGATATTAAACAGATGAAACAAGGTAAAATAATTTCTAATCATCTGTTGGGATGGAGGACATGGTATCCTCTGCATATGTGTCTACTCTACACTCATGTACGCATGCTCAGAGCGTTCATTGTCCAGTAAGTTCTCTTTGTTGGAAGAGTTAAAATTTCCTGGATAGTTCAGTCTCGTTCAGAGTACTGGCTGTATCGGGTCCCCTCTGACCCAACCATTTTGGCTTAAAGGGCTTGTACTCCATTTTACTTTTGTAGTAAATGAAGGTGCACCACCTTTTCGAAGGGTTATTTGTACTTGTCCCCTCTTACCTTATCTTCTTACTTTGTGAATGATGAGGTTACAAAGACTCTATACATTTGGCTCTAGAGTTAATTAGGGAGAACCTGAAGTTTCTCATATGACTGCTTTGAAAAAGGGAGCATTCCTAGGAATAGGAACTTTAAAAAATGTAGGCCAGTTAATCTTTATAAGTGGAAAGCTCGAACAAAAATATTACTGTTCAGATCCAGGAAAGTGCCTCAACCTCTCATCTGTCTTCAAAATGGAATAAAAATCCCAACAGAGGGAAAAAAAGAAAATAAAAGAATGAAGAGAAAAAAAAATCAACCCAAGCCTTATATTTTTATATTTCATCTCTTGGAACAGTGTGGCAACTGAATGCGCGGTGTGTGTTTTTTTTCTTTTGTTCAGCAATTTCCCTATTAGCATGATGTTCTTGAGTCTTTGTATTTAGAATCATTATTCAGAAAAAAGAATTTAAACTAGAGAAGGTTTGATTTTCTACATTTTCACCTTTTTGTCAAGCAAATCAGATGAGCTCTGTAGACACTAGCTAGGCTGAAACGCTATTAAAAATGCAATTCTGACTGAGGAGCCTCTGGTTATTTTTATACATGAGACCCTAATTCTGATCGACCCCAAAGAATGGGCTGCCATGACTAAGCAAGCAGCAGAAGGCGACTGGCTTCTGTGGATGTTATCTCATTTGGAACACATTTCAAACTTTAGAACAGATTTTAAATTGGGAGTTGAAACTTGCAGACTGTCAGCAGAAGAGGCTGATTCACTCCCATGGAACTATCTTACTTCAAATTAGAGTTTTTAAAGAAGTAGGCTACCTACAATGTGTTGTGATACATCAGAGAGAGAAATAAAGTCACCTTCCAAAATAAGGGTGACATGTCTATCTCAAACATCTTTTGGACTTCCAATATATGCTTATTTGAATTGGGGCTCCTTTAAATTAGAAACCTCTAGCTTTATCTAACTTGTTTTTTGTTCATGTATCTTTGAAAGGTTAATGAGTTGTTTTTCTTAAAATATTTCTTAAGCGGTGGGGGGTTCTTCAGGTGCAATTTTAGGAGTTATAGCTATAGCACCATTATTATTATGGGGTAAATTTGAATAGAGGAAGGACAGTCTCGACAAGGTCAGGAAATTTTATATTGCTGGTGATGAATTCCTTGCTTTTATTTAGAAACATAGAAAAGTTACCAAAAACCTGGATATCCCAAAATTGGTCCAAATACTCTTGGATTCCTTAAATTAAAGGAACTATGCCACAGATATCAATGGTAATGATTTTTGACCTGGCTTGAATGTCAAAATAGCATTTGGAGAATACTATTTTGTCTATGAAGAAAAAACCTGTTACATGATTATTATCTTAGATGACAAAATCAATGATGCAACTGAACCACAGAGAGAGATAGATGCATGGAGTAACCCACTAGATGTCCCTTCCAACTGAAAAAAGTTTCTGACCTTCAAGAGGAAGTTGCCTTGGGAAGTTGGCATTGCAAAGCAAGTAAGGGCCAGAAGGGGGGATCAAACATCTCAGTTTCACTTCCTTAGGAAGATACATAGTTTTATTCAGAATGCCTGTCATAACTGACCTCTTTTTAAAAGAATCCTTATGGGGGGGGGGGCAACCACTCAATTAGCTCTAAATTGATAATCAGAACTTGTTCTAACTTACGATGCATTTGCAATAAGAAAGTGTCTTTAAAAAAAGAAAGAGTGTCTTTTTCTACCCTGGAACTGTAGTTGTGCTTTCTAGAAATTTTAGCAGTTTCAAGTATCTCAGAGCGGTATTTTGCAAGATAGTTTTTTTCCCTCCCATAAGAAAGAAGAGTGCCTCAGAGCAAGTTTTCACTTGCAAAGCTGATGGAAGTGGTGGGTGGAGGAGGTAAAGTACATGTTTTCTGATCATAGGCAACTTGGTAGAAAATGATTTTGTTTCTATATAATATCTTTGCAGAGTTGGCATTAAGAAATGTAATTGCAATAAATTGATGTAAAAGCCAGGGAGTAAAGGGACTAAAAGTCCCTACAGAGACACCAGTCTGTCACTTACTTATAATGGCAGTGGAAGATAATTGTAGGCAACTACAGTATAACTAAACCATTGCCATTTTCCTTCAAAAATGTGCTGCTGCTTCTCAAGTTTTTTCCCCCCCCCCCTGAAGAAATTGTACTTCCTCTGCTTCAAAAGTATGCCATGAACGAGCAGAATCGGTAGAAAAAGATCTGCCTTTTGTTTTCCCCCAAATTCATACTTAATTAGAACACACCAAGGAGCAAAAGTGGGTGAGATGCAACCCTGGGTGACTGTATTCGCCAATACATTGTGGGGCTTCTTTTAAGTTTTGGAGCTCTGCCTTGAAGATCTGGCCTCGGGCATACACTTTGCCCTCTTCCTTATGACACAATGAAGACATCTGCCGGGTCACATCCCCTTCCTCCACACAACTTGTTTTCCGGCTCCCCAAAATAGCAGGTTCAGAGCCCTGCAAGTGCCATTACACAAAAGAGGATCTCCAGCTAACCTGGAAGAGATTTATTTTTCCTGAAGTAGAATCCTAAAGGTTTTTAGGTAAAGGCGTCAGCGAGAGAAGAAAGGAAATAAGCATCCCTCGCCCACCTTGCGTATTCGCACATTTGTCATCCATGCCCAGAAGAGTTGTGCATGGACTGGGTAGGTCCCGAGTTCCTCTCCCCGCACAGGGAGGAGTCTGCGCCTCCTGGACAAGGAACACTCCCAAAGCGCACATTTTGCATGTGCATCCCTCCAGACCAGCCACCCGGAGCAGCGTTCCTGAGGGAAAACCCTCTTCTTCCCCACATGAGGCGCTTCAGTAAGTGAAAGTGGAAACTGGACAAGCCATGCGCCTAATGCACCTCTTTAGTGTGAATATCCTAATTAAAATGTCTTTACAAAAAAAAAAAAAAAAAAAAAGGGAGAGAGAAAAAAAATGTGTGGCTCTTCCAGACCATTAAACTTCTAGGTTCTCCACTGTTCTCGGTAGTTAACTCAGGTGAGCAGCCCCTTGTGCTCACGGAAACCTGCATATGACTCCCCATAAAATATGGATTTTATTGCAGCAGTGACAACACTTCTCAGCATCGCGCTGACCTCGCCAGCATCTCCCATCTTAACATCTCCCGCAACTCTTGGCAGAAGGATAACTACAGAAGTGATCTCAGCTCTGCGACTGCTGCAGTGCACATTGCAACGGCTCCCCCGTTATTCCGCTCCCGGGTCAACAAGCACAGCACAGCACACCGAGGTCCCCCTCTCCCTCCTCGGACACCCAGCCCCGGGCAGCGCCCCCGGTATGCTCTCCTACCAGCCCAGGGAGGCGTTCACCCCTGATGTGTGCCTCGCCGGCCAGAGCTCCGGGCGAGCTGCGTTCATGCATGACTTTTCCCTGGACAGTCAGGGGGCTCCATTTTCGGAGTCCAATGTTGGACTTTTCTTGCCATCTAAGCATTTCTGTCCGAACGAGCATGCGAACCGTTTTCCTCAGCTCCTTCCCTGGACCAGACCATCTCTTTCGCTTAAGTTTTCCCTTATGGGGAGCATCCAAGAGTTTTCAAGCCACCCGATTTCCTGCTTTCCTCCAGAGCCAGGAAACGTAACTCAGCCAAAAGCAGCCCCTGCATGGACCCCTGTGGGGTGGGCAGGTGGAAATAAATCAAAGCCCCAATCGGCCCTGCGGGTGCTACAGGCACCCGGCGCCCTTGGTGATGGACCAGCCAACTTTGCAAATGCCGGCGCTCCCCCTGCAAGCCTCTGCCCCGGAGAGAAGGGCAGCGGGTTCTTCCCTAGCCCCCCATCCAGCCCCGAGCGAGCCGATCCGTCTTACCAGGAGGCGGAGGAGCAGCGCCCAGGCTCCCCGGGAAGCGGCGCTGGCCGTGGGCAGCGGCGGCAGCAGCGCCCGCCGGACCCGCGTGCCCACCCCACCCCGGGCTGCCAGGCTGAGCATCCCTCCCAACTCCGGCGCTCGGCTCCCACCGAGAGGGCTCTCTCTGATTGGCTTCCACCAAAGCTGTAGGATGGAGAAACAGAAAAGGCATGCACGGCCACCACCATCATCACCAAACAGAGATCGAACCCACCTCTGCTCGCCTCGCGGCGCCCGGAGACCCCGCGACCCACCCCGGCTGCTCCTGCCTCCGCCGCCGCTGCGCTCCCAGCTCTGTGCTCCCCGCTCTCTGCGGCGCTCGCCGCCGCCGCCACTGCTGAAACTGCAGCTCCCAGCTCCCGGGATGGGAAGGTTAGGGCTCCGGCTCGGCTCGGGAGAGCTGGCTCTTGTGGGCACACACTGATTTGCAAGTGAATGAAGTGGGAGGGAGCAAAGAGAGGAGGACTTTGTGAGAGAGGCCCAGCGCCTGCCCCCGCCCGCCCCCTCCCCTTGACAGAATGACTCCCTGTGTTTGAAGTCCTGAGCAATTCTCTGCCTGGAACACTCCGTCAGCCCAGGCTTTCCTGTCTTTCTCTTATTTTTCTTTTGGTGCTGAGGGGTGGGGGTAGGGTAGGGGAGTTGGGGGGGGGGGGGCGGTTTAAGGCATACTTAGAACTTTGGTGACTGCCTGTTCCCTCCTTCCTACTATCAGAAGGCGCCCTGTGCTCAGAGCAGCGAGGGTCTGCTGTTCCTATTTCACCAAGCAAGCAATTCCAGTTTCCAGGGACTCGATGCCTCCTCCTCCGCTATCAGCGGTCCAGCTTCGCCTTACAACACGCGGAACATGACAAAACCGACCCGTCTCCCCAGAGAAGGGCACTGATGGCTTTCCTTGACAACATAAACAGGCACCCCCTCTAACTCCCCCTCCCCCCAAGACGCAAGAGGACACAGATCGGAGGAGTCTTTCCTTCTCTCCTGCAAGGAGGACAGGTTTCTGCAGAGTCCTCTGATCTCTGCTCCGCTTTCAGAGCAAGTAACCGCCGGGATCCAGAAGCGTGAAGCCATGCTTCCCTGGGTTTGCAGAAACACGTGAAACCCAAACCCTTCAGGCTCACCACGACTTAGGGCCAGTTCCATCTTTCTAAGGGAGCTGCTAATATAATACAAGGCTACTACACAAGACTTGCAGAAGAGGGGCGGGGAATGATAGCGAAAGTCTGCTGAATGGGTTTAGGATCTTTCGGGCAAGTTTCTGAGTAGGATAACCTCCAGATTAAACTCTTTGGGGGCACATCGTTTGAATAGCTGTATTTACAGCCTCCCCTCCCCCTTCCAAAGTGATTTCTAATATTGGGGAGTTCAGCTGCAAAAATCTTAATCATGTCCAAGCATTATTATTATTAAACGAGGGTAATGGTTTTCTGAACAGGAGATGTAGACACGATGGAGCCAGGCACTGTAGGATTAGGAAAATTAAATCTAATTACCGCAGTGATTGCAGCCGGGGTCAGCAGCCTCCCAAACCAGCTGTTCGCGTGTGCTCTGAGTTCACGGGGGCTTTCCAGGGCATGGTGCTCTAAGACAAAAAACAAAACAAAACAAAAAAACAAACAAAAAACAAACAAAAAAAAAACACACACACCCAGGCTCCTTTGGCCTCTGAGTAGTTAAATCGGTTGGAGGTTGGTCTCTTTCCCAGCTGAGCCTTTACTAGGAACTCTTTTGTTTCTCCAATAGAAGTCCAGGCATTTAAATAAAGCCCAAATCAAAGTCTTTCCTCTAGGCAGTCAGTGCTTCAAAGAAGTGTGCATGGAATGGCTTAGCACAGATGTTACGCACATGGAAGACAGAAAGACTTTGAGTTTCTTTCTTGAAAAGATCTTCCCCTAATGAAGAATTGCCACCAGCGTATGAAAGGAGGCTGATCACTTTTTCAGGCAGTTCTTTCAACTATCATGGAGACAGAATGGGCAGAAGCAAGCCGCCTTTCATTCGTGGCCCATTCCTCAGATTATGAATTTCTTATACACTTAATTGGGAATACTGGCTCCTTAACTCTGTATAATCCTTTACTACTTACAAAGGACTTTCATAGACTTTTATCTGAGTCATCTTTCAACAAGTGGTGTGATTTCCCCCCATTTTGACAGAGGACATGATGAAAGAAAACCGGTTTGGCTCAGTGGATAGAGCTTCCGTCTGCGGACTGAAGGGTCCCGGGTTCGATTCTGGTCAAGGGCATGTACCTTGGTTGTGGGCACATTCCCAGAAGGGGGTGTGCAGGAGGCAGCTGGTCAATGTTTCTCTCACATCAATGTTTCTAACTCTTTATCCCTCTCTCTTCCTCTCTGTAAAAAAATCAATAAAAAATATTTTTTAAAAAGAGGATGCATATTGATGAGGTGGCATAGGTTAAGTAACTTTCAGTACAAGAAACCTGGTAAGCAGAAGAAGCAGAAGTGTTATTGATAAACGGTGTGCAGGTGTGTATGTGTAGATATATAATTATAAGTGTGCCAATTAAATGTCACATTGTAAGACCACTGAAAGATAGGCAAGATGGATTGATTTTTAGGGTAAAAGTGGTATAATGGTAAAATTGATATTCTACCCACTGAACCAGTTAGTACCTCAAAAGGAAATTTCTAATTGTTTGCAATATACTATTCTTCAAACCCCATTAAGTCACATATCAAAAGTGATTAAAACAACTATTTTTCTTTAAGAGTGGATAAACAAACTGTTTGCTTCTGGACAGTTCAAATGGCAGCATTAAATTACATAAAAGATAGCACTTAAAGTATTGTCTTTCTTATAAATTTTTCTTTTTTAAAGGATAGCACGTTCATACTAAATTAAACACGCTTTGTGTTATTTTTGAGGATTTTTAGATACATTTACCACAACAATTATTAATTTTTATTTACACAATGGATATAAATATCCAGAATTATATATTCTCATTTTAGAGATAACGAACTACTGAGCATTGACTAAGGTTAACTGATTACCTGGCATCACATAAGTACTGCTCCAGTTCATTCTTTGGCACATCCAACATGCTGGCAAGTAACAGAAGCTAATTAGAAATAGTTAAGCAAATAAGGGGTCCTTGCTGTCATCGTGCAGTGTCTTCTCAGGAACCTGCAGGCCTTGGAGCAGACACCCAGACTCTACCAGCACTCTGGCTGTAGCGCTCCTTCCTTCTCTTGACTGGGCTTCTGCTCCTGTTTTGTCTGCTTTCTCTGTCCTTCAGTCCACAGGGCAGAAGAGTACCACAGTTCAGAGCTTACCCATGGCAGAGGGAGGGAGTTTCTCTTTCTGCTACATTGCCAGTTTTTTGGAAAGTAGCTCTGGTTGGTCAGGTGTTCCTTTGGACTGGTTAGCTGGGGCTGGGGCAGGAGGAGGCAGCAAGGTTACCTACTGGCTGGATCCGCTAGGACCAAAATGAGCTGGAGCAAGGGAGTGTCCTTGTGACCTGAGAAGACATTTCAAAGGGTGTGCTATTGTTTTGTTTAATAATTGGGTAGCATCTCACCAGTTTTTAGGCTACTTCATTATTTTATATGATTCAGTAAAATATACTTGTATTTTTCTCCTTTTACAGCTTGCAAAGTTTCAATGTTAAAAAAACACTTCTTCAAAGACCATTATTAGGGATATTAATTTTGATGAGAAATTTCTCAATTTCCACTAAATCTCTCTTCAGATGATTAAGAGGCTATCTTATCCTTATAATGGGGATGCATATAAATAAATAATTGCAAGTCCTCTGACTTTCTTTTCCATAATACACATCTGCATGCAATGATTATCTGATAAAAAACATTTTCATGATCATCAACTAGTATTCCTGATTAGAAGAAAAAAAAGTTCACTTTCAAAACCACATGCCTAATTAAGAATCTTGGGATAGATGGTTTTGATTCAGCCAGTCCAAATTTACCTGAAATTCACCCTAAATGTGTTGCTGCCTGAGAAAGCACAGACATTATAATGCTTATTTTAATCATCATGCATGTGCACAGTGGACATAATTCATTGAGAAAGCCATGTCTGTTCCCCACCTCTGTTTCACACGCACACAGAGTGTTTAAGCAGGGTGGGGGTGAGGTTTAAGCACACATACAGTGTTTAAGGGAGGGAAAGAGGTTTAAGCACTCTGGATATTATTGAACTGAAACAAAGGAGACAGGAAACCTCGATGGAATTCCCCTTTTGTGAGAGCCATAGGCATCTCAATACAAGCTAAAATACATTCACACAACCTTCATGTACTCATCCAGGTTTTCTAATCTTGGGAGAGTTTCCAATACAGTATTTAAAAATGGGTTGGATCCCAGGATGCATTAAGACATTTCTCTCTTGATTGTTCTATTTGACTCATCACTATAGGTAGATTGCAATAGCCAGATTTCCAAATGACAGAAATGCACAGCAGCAAAATGTTATTGTCCTATACTGGACGTTTTAGTACTCTGGGCATTTCAGGGTAGGTGGGGAAGACTTCATTTTTTTACCCAATTCTTTTCACATTTTATTCATTATTATGGAATCTAAATTTGCCTGCTCAGATGAGTATAATTCATGTATGGTAGGCTGCACTATGCTGCCAAAGAGGCATGTCCTTGTTTAGAAGAGACAGCTTATTGGGAGGATATGAAATCTATATAAATAAAAGCCTAAGGAACCATCAAACTGAACATATGACTGAATAGGCTGCATAGGGTGACCAGGCCAGCAGGGGAGTTAGTGAGAGGTGGCCAAATGACTGAGCAGCAGGCCAGCAGGGGAGCAGTTGGGGCAACCAGGCTGGCAGGGGGGGCAGTAAGAGACAGCCAGGCCAGTGGGGGGGGCAGTTATAGGTGACCAGTCCATCAAGGGGGGCAGTACAAGGTGACCAGGCTGGTGGGGGGCAGTTAGGGGCAATCAGGCAGGCAGGCAAGTAGCAGTTAGGAGTCAGTGGTCTTGGATTGTGAGAGGGATGTCCAGCGGCTGGTTTAGGCCCCAGGGGTCCCAGATTGGAGAGGGTACAGGCTGGGTTGAGGGGGATCCCTTCAGTGCACAAATTTTGTGCACCAGGCCTCTAGTATATCAATATATTCTTTGAAATAACTGGTCTATATTTAAATCATAGTAAATGGAAATAGATCAGAATAAACAGGAAATTCTACACTTGCATCCAGAGGGAAACATTGATCTGTTTTGGTCATCATTTTTTCTCCTGGTGCTTAAAAAGGTGCTTGGTACTTATTTGTATAAATAAATAGAGATTCAGACAACCTATAATGGATTCAGTAGATAGAAACCAGAGATGGTTCATATATATGAACTTATGAACTAAAATCAATAAGCCTGGAAAAGGGAAGGTTCAAGTTGGCCATGAACACTCTTCAAATACTTGAGGAACTCTCTATGGAAGAAAATTAGACTGGCTTTTAATATGACAGATGCTCCAGTTAGTATCAGCTGGTGAAACTACTGGATGATACTACATTTCTTTGATTCTGAGATACCCATATTTTCAAATTTTAACATCTCTGAAATTTTGATGCCTCTTACATTTGACATAAGAAAGTACCATGTCATGTCATGTTACAATGGGCAGTGCCTCTTCTTTCTTAGTGACACAAAATAATGGTAGTAAGTAAACTTACTACCATTGGCTTCTTAGATCTGATTACATGCAGATGGTAGATTTCATCTCACCATATGGGAGAATTTTCAAGCTATTAGTGCTGTTCAAGATGAAAGGTACTGTCAGCTTTAGGATAGAGAAGATTTCCTGAAGTCATTCTATCACAGACTGACAAACACTTATTATAAATGAACTCAAGCATAAGGTTTGGGATTGAATGATCTTTCACATCTTTGTCATACTTGAGATTCTTGAATTTTGATCCAACCTTGTTATTTTTGTAGATCAGGAAAAAAGGATCACACAGGTTGAATGCTTTTTCTAAAGTCACACATCACATCAGAGGCCAAATTCATAGGGACTATTCATATCTCTCATTTCCCATTCTGAAGCTCCTTCATTTACTATTTATCCTTGTTTTCTCTGAGGCTCACAGAAAATGGGCAGACAACAATATTTTGAAAAGAGCAATAACTAATATTTATTAGCTATATACAATGTTCTTTACATGTATCATTTCATTTAATCCATCTAACAGCTGATGTGCTAGGAAACTGAGGAATGGGAGGTAAAGTAATTTTTTCTAGGTTACACATTTCTAGGTTACACCCCTGACTGAGAGCTTAGTCAGGGGTGGCCACTGTCTAGCCCTTGGGCCATATAAGGCCCATGAAGTCATTTGGTATGGCCCTGACAAGGCATTAGAGATGAGTTAATTAATTGTTTGACCAAATATAGCAGGCTAATTTTTAAATTGATAATTTTGTATGGCCCACGAATGACAATATAAATATACAAATGGCCCTTGGCAGAAAAAGATTCTCCATTTCTAGGCTTAGATTCAAACACACACTTGGAAGTGAGTTCCTGTACTCTTAATCACTACATAGAGGCTTACAGATTTGTGGAATTTACTGTGGAATCTAGATGTGGTGATGCGAAAGTCAAAACCTGCCATCGTCCAGAATTTCTGACTTTAAAATAAATGTGCTTTGGGTGTTACATTACTATCTTTATCATTTGCCTCAAGGTGACTGGAGAACAGTTCCGGCTCTCTACTGCATTTGTGTCCAAACAAAACCTTATGTGCTTTTGTTAAATTTTGGGGCCAGCAGAAAGCTTACTGAAAAAAAAAAAAAAAAAGTAATTTACCTCTCAAATCAAGAAAATTTAGTTTTACTTCTTGCCATTTGTATTCCCAACCCAGGCCGACTTCCACTCTTTCCCTCTCTGTAGGTACCCCAAAGTGGAGAAAATGCTTATTTCCTGACCTCTATTTCTTATTCACTGTGGCCCTTGGCCATATGTAAAACACTTCTTATTGGTCTTTTTGAGGGGAGTTATCTTGGTGAACTTAACAACCCTCAGGGACAGTCTTATTCGTCAAAGAGAATACTTCATAGAGGACACAGAATTCTTGGTCACAGCTGAAGTCTTCCCTTTGCCCCTGGGAATCTATATTTATTATCTCTCTCAGAAGAAAAATGAAAACTGCAAAGTAGAAGCTGTTGAATGTTAATTGATAAGGAATTGTTAAAAGTACATTTGGAGATAATTTTCCAAACATCTTAATATTCAAAATATAAAAAATATTTTTATACACTGGTGGTTTATTGAAAAATTGTGAAGTCTTGACTAGCCTTTTGCTCCTTGCCCTTAGTTTGTTTATCTGAAAAGTGAAGGTGTTGAAATATTTTCCACTCCAGTAGTTATTCTGGCCTCTTCTTTACAGCGCTATTTTGTTTGTGGCCACTAGGGGGACAGAGGCAAGGCCTTTCCATTTCTAATTTGGAATATGGTCTTAAAGAACAGCCACAGGGATAACCCATTTTTTTTGAGACACTGGATATCTTAAAATTATTTTTTATTAATTAGTATTAAACTATGATGTGAAATTGTACTTCTTTGTAAAATTTGAGAATTTGAGGAAAACGATTAGTACTATTTCTATGTCCACTAAAGTCTTTATAAGTGTAATTATGTATCTCCATGAACATTACCATGTAGAATTCACTAAGCTCATTAAAAATCACAGATACAAGACTTTTTGAAAAGTATTACAAGCCATGATATTTTAAGAATGCAGATAAATACATTTAAAGGATATTTTGAAAAATTTCAGTGATTGTCTAAGGTTGATAATAATTAGTCAATATTTCCAGAAACTAGAGCAACACAATAAGAAATGTCTAATTGCAAGCTGAAAGGGAACTCACTGTTTTGTAACTGAAAAAGGTCCATATCACATGCTGATCTTTAAAAAGCAATTTTAGAAACTAACATTTATTGAACACTTATTATGTTTTTGGAAATACATTAAAAATTTTGTTTATACTTTTTTGACTCTCTCAAAAACTCTGAAGTAGTTGTTCCATCATGCCCATGAGTAAATGGAGATTTGAGACTTTCATTATCAGGCCTGTCACTCTGCTGGCCTATTGCAGAGTGGAGCTTTGAACTCAGGCACTCACATACATCAGAGTGGCACATGTCCATATGGGTGATAGCCTGGGTTATTTGGCTCTTCTAGATTATAAAATGCTTTGTGTTACTACTATTTTGTGTGCTTACTACAATTCTCTTCAGTAGAGGCTGTGTATATTATTAGCTTTCGTGTTTTCTGGGCAGGCAAACTCAGAAAGGTTGAATCCTGAACAAGAATCTACAGTTTGACTTCAAAATGCATTTAGAAACAAGAGGTTATCTTCAAGGATTAGAACTAGAATCTGGGGATCAGAGGAAGATTTATAATTCCTAAAATGAGCTGTTGGTTTTTAAATGCTGATAGTATAGTCTTCTGAAGTTGCTTCTAACTTAAAAATCAGACTGTAAATCTCTCAGAAAGCTTGAAACTTCCCATTTTTAAACATCAACAATCATACCATTTATCAAATGTCTATATTGTGATGGGCATTACAGTCAGTGCTTTATAATGGCCTTGTTTGATTCCTCACAACAACTTTCCAAGGTCAATATTAATCTCATATTACAGATGAGGAACATGTACCACAAAGATATGGAATAATTTATCTGAGGTTACACAGCCAGCAAATGGTTGAATAGGAACCCAAATCTTAAGCATGACTTGAACTCAATATATTTAATGAGGTTCAAGGTTATCAGATTTGTTTGCAATATTTGTGATGACACTTTCTATTCTTAGATATAGATATGACCCAAGTTGCAGCTGATGAGACAGGAAACCTTTGGCTTTCTGTGGATATGAGGAAGTATATGCTATTGAAGAGGTGGGTAAGGTTTCTGCTGGTCTGTTTATTTTATTTTTTAAAAATATATTTTATTGATTTTTACAGAGAGGAAGGAAGAGGGATAGAGAGTTAGAAACATCGACCAGCTGCCTTCTGCATACCCCTCACTGGGGATGTGCCTGCAACCAAGGTACATGCCCTTGACTGGAATCGAACCTGGGACCCTTCAGTCCGCAGGCTGACACTCTATTCACTGAGCCAAACCGGCTACAGCTGGTCTGTTTATTTTAAAAAGTAAGATAATTTTTGTGAAGAATAAGGCAGGTCATACAACAAATTGGGGCAGCTGTCCTGCAGTGTTTGGTCCTAAGCAGTGAACATGGGGGTTGAAATGCAAGCACTGTCTGCTGATAATAATACTCAGTCTATTAATGTTCCACCCCTCCCAGATATTAAGTACTAAAAATATTTAGATTTAATACTTACTATCTTTGTTTAGAGTGAAAGAAGAAAGCACAAAGTTCTCCTCTCCTCAATCCCCTCAGCCTCTTGAGATGCCACTGGAAAAGGGAAGGAAATCTGATACAATTATATTGCAGTTCACAAATAAGTCGATGGTCCTTCTTCAAAGAGTTTCTCACTTTAAATAACTGAGGATACACATAAAATTAGACTATAATAATAAGTAGTATAAAATTATATACTCCTGAATAGATATATATTTGGTATATTTTATCAGTGACAGTTTATCCATGAGGGTGTTGGATACCTACATGAAAATTATATTGTGTGCTTAAAAATGGTAGTTTCACTTGTTATTTTTATTTGTGTACTTATTTACAATTGTATTCAGTCTTAATCTACATTTTGTCAAAACTTACTTGAAACAACATTTTTGTACCAAAAATGAATATATTCTTGAGGCGTAACTTCTCTCATGCATGTGTGTAGGCAGACCTCACTCCCATAACACTTCACTCCCTGCTCCTGCACTCAGGACTTGCCACTGAGTGAGGGAAAGTGATTGGGGAACTTGAATTTTCTGTGCAGGTATTGCAAGACTACATTTAACTGTGGCATTCTAGTTTGACCCCCTCATTACTTCCTGTCTCTTCCTTCCTTTTTCCACCCTTGGCTTGGAGCATTGAGGCTACCCCCAAAAGAAAATGATTATGGTCCCAGAAGAAAGTACTAGTTACGGCGAGTCTTCCTAAATCATTTTTTGGGCACATCTCTTATTCCACTAGCATTCATATGGCCCCTGATTACAAACATGCAGAGTTCTTGAAGATTGATTAAACATTAAAAAACACAGCAGCCTTTTGCATTTCTAAATGAAAATCATTAGAACAGGCTATTAAAAATGGCAAGAGAGTACATAGCCTATGGGATGAAACATTTAAACTCGTATTTTTCTGGTGCAAGTTTTTATGGTGGAAACCGTGTGGGAAATATTACTTAGTTTACACTTCCTTTGAAACCCTCTGCATGTTGCTGTCTCTTTGGCGTTTTACTAAAAAGTTACAGTAGCTTCAGTGAGATTTTGTGATAGGTTGAACTCCTCACAGCTTGATCCGCCCCTGACTTTGTAGTGGAAACCACTGTTGTTGAGTGGAACACAGGTTGCTGGTTGCTCTGCTGGACCTGGCATTCGACCCAAATGCCTCCTGTTTATTCCTTGCTGCCTGGTGGCTCCATTTGATTGCTCTTCTGATGCATGCCTCTGAATATAGACGGAGGTGGGATAATATTTTGGTGTTCAATATCCAAAAGCAGAGCTTAATGATCTGGACCTTCCCAGAGAGCAGATTTCCTGGTTTGTGGTTCGCCCTCTTGGAGCTGAGACTGATGCAAAGATGTTGCTGGTTGTTATAGGCGGGCCTCTTGGGACGTGGCAGCTTGCCATGATGCCATCAGTTTAGACTAATGATTGCACAGAATTCTCATGAAGCAGATGGCTACTCACCACAATATTAATATTATTTTGCTTTGTACATTTAGGGGGAAAAAAGTCATTTCCACAGTTGCAAAGGAAAACCTTGCTTAGATTTTATAAAGAATGATCTGCAACAGAAATAACATGTTGTCAAGACCTGCTTTATATGCTTTCATTATCAGTGACAAATTGTGATATTAATTCTATAGCAAATTTGTGCTTGGGATTTTAACATCATGCTCAGCCATTTCCTTCCTCTGCATAGCTCACTGTAGAATAAAATGCTATGAATTTTACCTTGGAGGGATCAACAGCTGGATTTAAATGTCATCCTGTAATTTGCTTAGAGATACTATTGTTTATAAATTTGAAGAGGGGATATTCTTTGACAGGACTCGGAAGGAAATGGATGCTGGCGGTAATAGTTTAGGTAATCCAGGTAGCAGAGGCACTTCTGCCTGGATTCCACGAATAATGTAGCCAAAACAAAAGAAGTTTATTTCTGTTGGAACCAGTCGGGTAATTACTCCTGTGCTGTTTTGTTTTGCTGATGACATTCTGGTTGTGCGCGTTGGGAGAGAGGATGGTGACAGTCCACTTCATGCTGATGGAATGGCTGTCCTGTGATCTGTGTAATTCAGCCACAGAGTACCAATCATCGTTTTATTGTGATCACTGTTCTAGACCTCTGTAATGCTATTTTCAGGATAACTCACAAAGGTAACTCAGGAATGCCTGCTATTAGGGCACTAGGGAATTTAACATGACTTTGCCTCAAGCATAAGAATTTTAAAATTTGGGACACGAGAGTGAAATGGAACACTTGGCAGCAGTGTGTACTTCCTGTTCATTTCTCAGTCTCAAAGCCCAGCACAGGCAGACGTGGGGTCCTTGTGTTTAGATTTTTTTTTTTAATAGACCAGATGATTGGAAATGGATTTTCAACTGCTTGGTTTTTAGTTTTTTTGTTTTGTTTATTCCTGTGAAGTCTTAAAACATAATGTATAAGTAAAAGAAAAAACACACCCTCAACTAATTTTTGTAAACTAATAAAAGAGACCTAAAATCATCAAAAGATAGGAAATGGCTAATGAATAAGAGTAGCAGAAACTCTTATCTTTTCATAGAAAGCATTGGAAAGAAGACTGAGTAAGGGACAATAAATAGTCTTATTCCACTTAGGTCTATTTTGAACTGTTGATAATTTATTTCCAAATGCAAAATAAGAAAAGTAAAGTCTTATTCAGTATCCAAGTGACTGTTCCTTACACAAACCATTCTTAATTATATTCGACATCTAGTTTTTGACCACTTAGCAGTTTTTCAGCAATAAATTAGAAGGACAGGAGGTGACATGGTATTAGATGGAAGTTTAATGACAGTGGAAGTGACAGTTGCCCTTGTGTGAAAAGAGAACAACAACCACCACAAAAAAGATATTGAGGGTTATTATAGCAGAAACACAATGATGAATTCTTGCAAAGGTGACTCTGAAGTTCAAGAAAAGTTAAATTATAGTCACTTTTCCTTAGAAAGCTAGTAATGACTTCTGTAAGAAGCTGATGAATGAGTTAATGGTGAAGTTTAGCATATGAATAAGTGTGCTTCAATAATTTGTAAAATTCATTTATGTGGAATAGTAGGTTTCCAATGATGCAGTTCATTAGGTGTCTTTGTATTTGAGTTGGGTCATATTAAATCAAACACTCTATCTCTCCCTGGATAGTTATACAAGGAATACTGGTGTGGGTCAAATATCTGAAATTATTCACCTGGAGATTCATGCCTTTAGGCCTTGAAGCCATTTTCATTTTCACAGACCTCCTGTTAAAATTAAAATGCCTATAGGGAAAGAAACTGTATCTTGGTAATACATGGGTATTACATTATTGGACTACTCTGGCAGTTAAGTACTGTGAGGATTTTATGCAGGATGAGTACTGATTCATTTCTTGAGCTAAAACTATCTTGGATACCGAGGAAAAGATTTTGGAGGCAAACTCAGCTTCCTTCAATTCTATAGAACAGTTGCACAACTTTCATTTTCACCTTCCCTTGGAATAGAAATCTTCCAACCTTGATGCACTGGAAACTTCCTCCCATGGCACTAGCTCTGGCTGAGGAATTGATCAGTCACTCTTTTGGACTAACTGACAAGCTTGCTGATACTATAATTGCAAAATAAACATTTCAATTAAAGGACACTTATATGCAAGGAGAACTAAAAAATTATTGACAATTTGCATACAATTGCTAGAGAAACGAGAAATATATGCAGTTCCAGCTAATATATACGGACATGGACAACCAGGCTTCTGGTTAGTAATAACAAGAGAGAAGAAGAAATGGATACTGCAGAAGGGGTGAAAGAGATGCTGTGGCTGGTGTGGAAATCATGTGAACTATTGGCCACATGGCCCGCCTTGTTTACAAAGAGCACCTATAGTAGGCTCTACCAACATCAGTTCCATGTAGAAAAACATTCTGTAGGAGGATTGTTTAGTTTCAGGGTAATCATCCATTCTAGTTTACTTGGAATAGTCCTAGGGTATGCATGTTGCACTGTATATTTATTATTATTAGTGCCTTATTTTACTGGCAGATGTGCTCTGACTTGAGCAATAAATTATTATGTGGCCACACCATTTGCTTTTGAGTGAAACAGAAGAGAAAAATATGGAGCCAATTTTGGAACTGGTCATTCACAGATAACCTCTCTCACAACCTCTTATTTCCTTACAAGGGAAATAATGAAAACACACCTGACAGTCATAAGTCTAGTTTCCTACTGAGTAAAGAAATGACATCAAACCCTACAGCAACTTCAACCTTTCCCCCTATTACTGCCTTTATGTTTTATGGAGCCACCTATGCTCACTGTGGAATTGATAGTAACTAGGCAAAGATGAACATTTTGGATGAGAAATGTGGAAATAAACAACGCGGAACTTCTATGTTTATATCTGACAGCATATCAGCCAGGAATAGGAGGGGAAAAGTGAAGCCCAGAGAAATGTTAACATTCCCTGCTGCATCAGGCCTGAGCACTGTTCCTCCTTGGCATCCCATCCCCACTTGTAGCTGGCAAGGTTGTTAAAATGAATTTATCATCCTTTGGTTGTCATTGACACTGACAGCAGTGGACAGTAAATTTTTCACACTCTTTATGAATGGGTCTGGAAAGCAGTTTCAGAAATTTTCAAAGTGATTTTTGGGGGCAATATTCATTATATCAGGGACATATCCTTGCAAACATGAAGAACAGAAGAGCTAACTCTCAGCAATCACACAGAATTGCTTTTAAGGTGTTTCTGTTTTTAAAAATTCTAGTTTCTAACTTTATATTCACTCTCTTATGTGACATAGTATTCTTTTGCCATTGGCTCTTGGAAATGTATTGGCGTGTAACTACTTAACCTTGGTGTAGGCAATTGAGAGATTTCTGAATATTGTGCTCACCTAATCGGATCATATCTTACTGCATTTTTGGCATCAATTCAGTGCCTTCTTTATCTCTGTCTTCTTTTTTGCTCCTACCATGAAAACACTTTTGAGGAAAATTTTGAGTATCAAATAGGAGGAATCCACAGGGTAGAAATATGACAGATATTAGGAGGCCACACGAAGTATGGGGTGAAGTGAGAAGGAAGAACATAAGATAGTGAAGTACAGGAGTGCAGTCATTAGGACTCCCAATACTGTGATGTAGGCATGAAGGAAACAGTGGATTAGCAAGCATTCCAGATATTCCATCAGATAAGAGGGGAAATTGAGTCCTCAGCAAAAATGAAGTGGTAGCAAGGACCTCTGATTACTGATACCGTATAGAACCCTGGATATAAATCCTAGCAGCTCTCCCTAATAGATGTGTGACTTTAAGCAGATTCTTAATGTCTCTTTGCTTCAGTTTCTTTATCTTGAACTGGACATAATTGCAGTATCCATCCAATAGGGTTGACATGACTCAGTCTATAAAAAGAGCTTAGAAAAGTCACAGGCACATAATGAGCACTCAGTAAATGTTAGCTGTCTAAAAACACCCTGACTGGTGGTTTCTGGCATGATCCTCTCCCTATAGAGGCATAAAGTGTAACCAAATGTTGCTGAGCTAGGAAGGACTTAGCTAACAGGACAGGCAGCAATGTAGCCCTGTAACAATAGCAGTATTTCTCTGTGGTGCAGTGTGGATTCTCAGCTTGAATTCGCAGTTCCCGACTAGGCCAAGGAAGACAGAATGCTGAATGATTACCAGATAAGAATGGGACATTTATGACCCAAAATCATTCTTTTCCATCATGTAACACATCTAAGTCCATTTCCTTTCTCCATGCATTTATTCTCACATGTGGAAGATGAAAATTAAAATGGGAGCGGCATCATTTCTCCCTCCTGGAACAGGAACACAACCCCAAGTAGTATATCTGATTCTCTCGTGCATCCACTAGGCTGCTTTGGATGGTATATTCAGATCATTTGGCCATTTCTATTACAGCATCCCCTAGGGATACCAAAAGACTACCAATTATAATTTCATTTAGAACTTGTATTAAATGGAACAATCTCTTTTAATTTTACCAGACAGTGAAATTAATTCAGACTTTAAAAATATTAATCTGTGTGAATGAAGATGAAGATATATAATATTAACTCTTCACTTTAGAACTTGCTCTCTGTCCACTATTAAAGATTAACTCTGGCTACAAAAAAATGCCCCACAAAACAATCAGAAGATTTTGCTATTTTCTTTTGCCTAGAGGACTGGCTTATCTTTATTTGTGTTGGTTGGTAGTAAGACCCAATGCCCAAGAAGATGAAACACTGGTAGATAGTCCTCAGAAATGGCTCAGAAAATTTACCCCATTCAAACCTCATCTCTGATGAAGCACAGCCAGTATGCCAAACACGTGCTCTTGTCAGCAGCACACAGTGTTTGACACTCTTCAGGCTTCTGTTATATTATTACAACTACTGGATGGACAACTAACTACCTCACTGAACTCTTACCTAGTTCTGAAGAAGAGACGAAAAGCCATTTATAAAAACTTGTGTTAACTTGAACCTTTATATATTATAACCCTCTGTCTTTTGTAAGATGGTCATGATAGGCTTTTAAACTCTGAATCTTTTATTTTTATTTTTTTAATGTCCTATTTATGTGAAGTAAGCGGCATAAGGTCCAAGAGAAACTGAGATAGAAGAGAAGTAAGGATTGTTTGCAATTTCAGCTTTTATAACTGCATACAATAAATAATGACGCATTCAGTCAGACAAATTGGAATGAGAAGGAAGGAGACATAAAAAATACCTACACATCCCTTTCCTGTAACTTTTTTCATATCTAAGACATAGACTTTTATTTAGAGGAGAACTTATAAATCATGTTGGAGGCCGTTGCACTTAATGCAATGTCTGTATGGGTGACCAGTTGGCATGGCAATGATAGATAGACTCACACAACTGGGCCTGGTGGTTCAAATGTAGTTCACTTTGGCAGTGACTAAAAGTCTTTATGATCCAGCAATTGTTCAGCGACCTGGATGAAATGAATTGGTCTCTTTCCCAGTGAATGGCTGTCCATGTCAGAAGACTAGAATGTAACCGGTACTAATTGTCTCCCTGGTTGATAGTTTCTGAAACAGAGTTAAAGAGGTCATAAAGAAGGGTGACGGAATGCTCTGTCTTTTCACACCATCGCTCATTTATTGAGCTCATTGCACCAGGTCATCCCATATGCTAGGCAGAGAGGAGGAAACCATTCATTGTTGCAACCTTAGTTAAACTGAGCCTATCTTAAATGACACGTCTTCAATTCTCTTGATTATGTCTGTGACAAAAATCTTTATACATGCCAAATCTAGTCAACACCTTCACCCCGAGGGGAGGAGGGACAAAAACAGAAGCAGTGTTAAGAAAGAAAGTAATCTTTAAAAATGACAAATGCTTCTGCTCATTTAGACCAAAGCCCAGATTTAAAAGATTTGTGGAATTAGCTCCATAGTTTCTTTATAATTACATCCCACTGTGTTAGAGTTGATTTAAAATGTATTCTCATCAATGCTTGTCCTTCAGGACCCATTAGAATATTTTTAAACTTTTTGTCCTACATAAAATGAAGTCCAGAAGAATTTTCCCTGGATGGGAAGAATTAATAATGTGAAGATGTTATTCTCTACTTAAGGGATTGAAAAAATAGAAGTCAATCCCAATCAGCATTCACACAATTGGTATAAAGTCCACAGGGGAAAATTCCAAGAGAGTTAATAATAATGAGGTACACACAATAATATTTAAAGAGATAAAAGAGTTAGTGCAATAAAATAATGTGAGACTGGAAGTTAAATAGACAGCCAGATCAATGGAACCCAACTGGGCTGTGGCCACATACAGACATCCCCACATATGGGAAGTTAGTATTTTATAATCATGGTATTTCAAATCTATGAGATGTTTGGATAATTTGAGCCTTCAAAAGAAAACCAAAATTGGGTTCCCTGTCACACCATACACAAAAGATAAACTGCAGATGGATCAGAAGTCTAACTATAAAAATTATAAAAGTGTTTATGAAGAAAATGTTCATGGTTGGAGTGGATTTTTTAACCAAAATACAGAGACCAGAACCCATAGAGAAAGCGCCATGGCCAGATCAGAGAGCATAACGATCCAAATTCTATAAAGGGCATACAACCCAAAGTAAAAATACAAACAGCTAATGTGAAAATTTTTGTGCCACATGTAACCGGTGTAGTTGACTAATGTTCCTAATATTTAAAGAGTTTTTTCAATACAGTGAGAAAAAATATTAATCACTTAGAAAAATGGGCAAAGGATATGAACAGTTACTTCAGAGATGGAAAGAACAGATAAATAAAAAGTTGTTTAGCTTAAGTACTGAGAAATGAAAATTAAAACAGCATACCTTTCTCTGGCTATTAGAATGGGACAGTATAAAGAAAATTGGAAACATTCTGTATCATGATATGCTGAGGCATGAAATTGACCTTTCATTCTCTTCTGCATTGAAGTGAATTTGTAAAACCTTTGGAGATTAGTTTGGTAATAAATGTTAAATATTTAAATGCACAGTTCCTATAATTTAGAAATATCACTCTAAGGAACCTCATGTATAGTAATAGCATATGTTTGTGCGAATCATAAACATAAATGTCCATTAATAAGAAAATGGTAGCCCTAACCTGTTTGGCTCAGTGGATAGAGCATCGGCCTTCGGACTGAAGGGCATGTACCTTGGTTGCAGGCACATCCCCAGTAGGGCGTGTGCAGGAGGCAGCTGATTGATGTTTCTCTCTCTATCCCTCTCCCATTCTCTCTGTTAAAAAAAAAAATTTTTTTATTTATATATAAAGAAAATGGTAAAATAAATCATATCACACCTATACAATGGATTCTATATAACCATTGAAAAAAATGGGGTAGACTTATGCACACTAGCATGAAAAATGTTTTTTCTATATTGTTTAGTGAAAATAATGTGTAGTATAATGACAGTTCTTTAATCTGTGTGTGTCTGTGAACATTTCTGTATATCTTTGGAAATATTTAGAAGTATGTGTCCCCAGTTATTGGAAAGTAGCTATAGTTGCAAAGGAGAGTGGGACTGGAGAAGCCAAGGTAGGACTTATTCTTTGGTAAAACTTTTGGTTGAAAGGATGTGAATATGAATAATCATCTGGACTTGAAATTTTGGGCTTTTCAGTTCAATAGGTTTTTGCCTGCATAGTCACACCATGCATATACAGTACTTGTCAGCTCCTTCCCCTCCCCCCCTTTTTTAATATTAAGGCCAAAGCAGGAATTATCATTAGTCTGTTCACCAAAGGAGCAATTAGATCTGGCTAAGTAGGCCATTGACGGTGTACAAAGCACCACCACAGGTTTGAGGGTGCCACATTCTGGAATATAGATAAAAGGAAAGTGACCATTCAGTGCCTGTTGGGAGAATGTTTGCCTTCCTGTCACTGATGCTTAATTTCAGTCATTTGCTATTGGTTACTTTCTTTTTTTAAAATAAAATTTAAATTCTTTATTGTTTAAAGTATTAGTAAGTCTCTTTTCCCCCCCGCCCCCATTGACCTCTTCCCAACCACCTGTCTGTGTCCATTGGTTATGCTCATATGCATGCATACAAGTCCTTTGGTTCATTTTTAAATGAATGCATAATAACCATCTATATTAATAAAAGGATAATATGCTGATTAGACCCGATTGACCAGACATCTTCTGGAAGTCTGACTTCCTTCCTGATTAAGCCATGGTGGCAGGGGCCAAGGCAGAGATGGTTATGGGTGATCAGGCTGGCAGGGAAGCAAGCAGTTAGGGGGCAATCAGGCTGGCAGGGGGAGGGCAGTTGAGTGAGATCAGACAGGCAGGCAGGTGAGTACCAGACTGGAGAGGGTGCAGGCTGGGCTGAGGTACACCCCCCACCCCTGCCATGCACAAATTTTGTGCACTGGGCCTCTAGTAATATAAAACTCTCAGTAAGTGTCAATTTTGCAAAATGATTATTAGTTGGAAAGCTAATTTAAAAAACCTTTGGGTTTTAAAATCAGTGTTTTAGTAACGTGAATATTGTTAAAATGAAAGCATCTTGCTCTTTTTGGTTGTTTTTGCACTTTTTTCTGTAAATAGCTTTAGTAGTTCATGTTGTCAAATTGGCATTTGAATCAAGGAGGGAATCTGTCATCCCCTCAAATGAAGAAGTGTGGCAAAATTTCCAAAAGACTAAAATGAAAAACTTGTTTCTATACTCATCCTATATAATAAAAGACTAATATGCAATTGACTGAACTGTGAAACAACTGATTGCTGTGAGGCACACTGGGGAAGCCGGGCTCTCGGCTTGCGAACACAGCGGCAATGGAGGGAACTTCTCCCATCTCCACAGCAGAACTAAGGATGTCCGACTATCATTTGGGCATTGCCCAAGGGTTCCTGGACTGTGAGGGGGGTGCAGGCTGGGCTGAGTGTACCCCCAGTGCACAAATTTCATGCACCAGGCCTCTAGTGTTTTTGTAACAAAGCATGGAAATGCACCTTCTGATTTTTTGAAGTGAGGAATTACTTTCTAAGGTACTGAATTGCTTGAAAAATCACTTTTTCTCATTCATTCTCCTATTTCTATCTTTAATATAATAGTTTGTTACTGGCTTTTGCAACATATTTGTATTTGTTTTTACTCAGCACACATCAAACTAGATATTTATATTTTGATATTATTTTTTACCATGACCAGTATCCTAATTTATAGCTATGATATCAAGTTGATATTTCCCATATGGGAGATATTTTATTACCAGATTGTATGAGAACTATTCTTCTGTTTATAACATGGCTTTTTGTTCTCATTTCTTCTAAGAAAGACTTTTCTTTTTCATAGGTAAAATCTTAATTTAAGGGATCAGCGATGGGGAGTGATTATGGCATTTGCTCAATACTAAGCTAGTGAGAAGGAATTATGGAGATCAATTTCCCTGAAAAGCTGCTTTGACTTGCTAATCTGTTACTAAAGATTCTCTAATATTTTAGTTCTGTAGCACCTCTTGGCTTTCATAAAGTAAAATAAGACATTTACCTCTGACCTCTTTACAGTCTGTACAACTCCCTTTATACATGAAAGGGTGGAGGCTGGTAAAGAGATTTCCCACCTGGTGGCAGGACCTGTCTTGAAAGAGCTCACTCTTGCTCAAGGGGAAGTGGCAGAAAAAACGATCTTCACGTTCATTATATTCTTGATCTTCCTGCTAAAAAAGAGAGAAAGGAGCCCTGGTAGGGAGGCTTAGTTGGTTGGAGCATTGTCCGGTACAGCAAAACGGTTGTAGTTCAATTCCCTGTCAGAGCACAATCCTAAATTGCAGGTTTGATCGCTGGTCAGGGCACATACAAGAGACAATCTATCCACGTTTCTCTCTCACATCTTTCTCTTTCCCTCACCCTTCCCCTCTCTCTAAAATTCAATAAAATTATACTCTTGGTTGAGGATTAAAAGGAGAGAGAGAGAGGGAGAGGGAAGATAAAAACATATAAAAAGCTAACAAAAGTTAAGTCAAAACCAAGGCAGATTTCAAAAGACACTGACTTAAAAGCAGATATTTGTATAACTATTTTATCCATGGGAATAAAAGTTAGCAATTGTAAAAGCACTTTGGGAATAAATTCATGAGATTCAGTGGTGGCGATTCAGATTCGAGGCAGGAAAGTCCTTGATGTCAGCTTTGGAAGCAGAACAGCTTTTCTGGCTAAATATCAGGATGGGAGAGCAAGGCACCAAACTGTTGGAACACATTGAACTGATACTTCTGAGTGGACCCGAAATAAAAGTAATTTATAATGTGTTTTAGTAATGAAATGATGCAGACATTATTTTCAGTGAAAAGCACTTGTGATATCATGAAGTTTGTGGAAGCATTTAGGTCCGGGTTGAGGGGACGTCTGTGCAGAGCAGCCTGTTGACAAATAGAAGCTTAACTACTGGTAAATCACTCACTGTGCAGGACCTAAGGGTGATGGCCACAATGCCAAAGGGCCTGCAGGGCCAGCTCCCTGGGGTTTGTTCAGCAGTGAGCAAGCTTAGATGACTCAGGTGCTCAAAGAAGGAACACAGCCATGGTCAAGAGCTGCTGTGCTCCTGGTGTGGTTTGGCAAGGAGCAAAAGCAGGCACTACCCACATTCCCCCGCCTGCTCAGGAACTGGGCTTCTCTTGTCCAGTTGCATGTTTATTGGGCAGGAAATGATCTATGATCTGCCTGTTTAACTTAGAACATATATTTTCAATGGAACTGACATTGGGTTAAAAAAATCAATATAAGACTTAAAAGATAAAGTAATGTTATCTTATTGGCAGCTATCAATAATGGATAACAAGGCCTTAGTTTGCACTTTCTTGAACAAATAATGACTTGAGGCTGTCAATAGGTTATAAATGAAATTCATTAATGTAGAATTTTTAGCTGGAATTCCAGTTTTTGACATAAATGTCATTAATATGTGGAAGAGTGGCAATTTGAGTGTGAGGATTCAAGTACGTTTTAGAAAATTTTTTTCAGAGATGAAATGGTTTTTATTTAAATGCATAGAATGATGTTATTATAATTTCCTTTAAATTTTTTATTGTTGAAAGTAATACAGATATCCCTGTTTTTCCCCCCCATTGGCCTCTTCTAGCCTGCATCCACCCCCTGCCCCAGGCTTTTGTTTTATTATTATTTTTTATTTTTACAAATAGTTAGATTTATAAATAAAAACACTTTTCCCCTTTGCAAACAGAACCATTGCACAAGTATATGTGACATGTGAGTACATGTGATATGACACAGATTTCTTCCCCCAGTTTATAGGACATCATTATAAATTTATTGAGAAGAAAGGAAATATAAATTTCTCAGGCAATCTAATAAAATTCAGTTAGAAATAATTGAGTTTAAGACACTCAAGTTAGTAAGAATTAGTTCAAGATAAAAATACATTTTTGTATTCTGTGCAAGTAAGGTCACTGTTATAAGTTGCTATTTTTCCCCTGATGTGGTTTAAAATAGAAGGGGAAAAGTACAATTCCAGAGCACTTTCCATTAGGTTGGCTTTCTAAAAAATTAGGATCCTCAGAAAGGGAGAGATGAAATAGATTTTTTTAAAAAAATTCTCTCCTCTGTGCTTTTATTCATTATAGCCAAAACTTGTAAGTAGCTAAGAAATTCTTTAATAGGTGAATGGGTAAGCAAACCAGTGTATACCAATGCAATAAAATATTATTCGGGGATAAAAAGGAATGACCTATTAAGCCATGGAAAGACCTGGAATTTAAGATACTTAAATGCATATTGCTAAGTGAAAGAAACCTGTCTGAAAGGCTGTGCACTCTATGATTCTATTTGACATTATGAAAGGCATAGAGACAGAAAAAGATCAGTGGTTTCCAGGGTTAAGGGTGAATTAGAGAGGAGGTATGAAATAGATGGAACATAGGAGATTTTAAGGGCAGTGAAACTACTCTGTAATGGTGGATACATGATATCATATACTTGGCAAAGCCCATAGAATGTACAACATAAAGAGTGAACCCTAATGTAAACTACGGACTTTGGGTGATAATGACGTGTCAATGTAGGTTCATGGATTGCAAGGAATGTTCCACATGAATACAATACAGATGTTATAGGAAAAACTGTGTGTGTGTACTGGGGAGAATGGGGTGAAGAGGTAGGTATATGGGAATTCTCTGTTTTTCTACTCAGTTTTTATGTAAATCTAGAACTGCTTTTAAAAAAATAAAGTCTATTAATTAAAAAAAAAAATCTCTCTTCATAATTAGAGTTTGGCACTGGCTGGTGTGACTCTGTTGGTTGGATGTTGTCCTGGGCACCAAAGGTTGCTGGTTCAATTCTAGTTACAGCACATGCCTGATCCCCAGTAAGGAGTGTACAGGAGGCAGCCAATTGATGTTTTGAACTCACATCGATGTTTCTTTCTTTCTCCCTCTCCCTTCCTTTATATCTAAAAGTCAATAAAATGTTGTCAATAAAAAAGTCAATAATATATACATACTAGAGCCCAGTGCATAAAATTTGTGCGAGGTGTGTGCGTGTGTGTATGTCCCTCAGCCAAGCCTGCACTCTCTCCAATCTGGGACCCCATGAGGGATGTCCGACTGCCTGGTTAGGCCCAGTCAGACATCCCTCTCACAATACAGGACTGCTGGCTCCCAGCTGCTTGCCTGCTTGCCTGCCTGATTGCCTCTAATCACTTCTGCCTGCCAGCTTGATCACCCCCTAACCTAATTGACACCTAAATGCCCTTCCCTGCCAGTCTGAATGCCCCAAACTTCCCTTCACTGCCAGTCTGGTCCCTCCTCCTCCCCCACAACTGCCCTCCCCTGCAGGCCTGGTTACCCCAAACTGCCCACCTCTGCAGGTCTGGTCACCCCCAGCTGCCCTCCTCTGCCAGCCCGGTCACCCCTAAATGCCCTTCTTTGCAGGTCTGATCACCCCCAACTACCCTCCCTTGCAGGCCTGGTTCTTTCCAACTTCCCTCCCCTGCTGGCCATCTTGTGGTAGCCATCTTGTGTCCACATGGGAACAGTCATCTTTGACCACATGGGTATGGCCACCTTGTGTGGTGGAGTGATGGTCAATTTGCATATTACTCTTTTATTAGATAGGATATTTACAAAATTACAGTTTGAAATGGAAACTTACAATTCCATTTAGATAAAGGTTATTGTGGGTAAACACATTCCATAAACCATATGGGTCTACTTTAAAAAGGTAAGTGGCTTTTTATTTGTGTGTTTGCATTGACTTTTATTTTGCCTATAAGCATTAATCCAAACACAGCAGGATGAATTAGGGATTGCAGAGACTCTGCCTTGGCCTGCAAGAAGGATGGTTACAGATAGTTTGTCATTTGTATCAACCCTGGCCAGTGAGTTGAGACTAACCTGAATGCATTCCTGGGTGGTGTCATTGATCACTATACTCAGGACAAATTTTGTAATTAAATTAAATAGTGATAACTATCCACACATCAATGACAAGTAAATTATTCCTTTAGAAAGCTCCCTGATTAACCAAGGTTCTTCTCATTATGGGAAGATCTTCACAGTCATGCTTGGCTACAGAATTTACTGGTGGTATTTTCCTAGTATTTGCAGGTATCTTATGCATACTCTTAAGATGCAAGTCAGGGTGTTTCAGGGTGTGAGGCGAATGTCTGGCTTCCCCGCAAGCAGCACAGTTTTGGGGGCGTGCATAGTGCCTTTGGAAAACAAGTGCCATTTCTACACGTTGGTCCCTTTCAAATGAGACTTACATTGTCACAGAGAACAAGTTGGCAGGGTTTGCAGTTTGGTCTTCTGGCTGGCTGCTAAGCCTTAGGGTTCCCAGGTCACTTTCAATAACTGAGTCTAGTTCTTGATTTCAGAAGATGAACAATTCATTTTCCTGTTTATCAACACCACTAACCAGGTGAGCTTTTCTGCTCATGGAAAGACTTCAATCTGGGAAGGGGAGCGGGGAAGATAGCTGGAGATTTTAGCAGGTGTTTTGCATGCCAGATTCAGAAGCTGGGGGAATATTGCTGTTTCTGATAAACTTTTCAGTGATGGGAATGCTGAGAACATTGTAGTCATAGCCACCTAGCATTTCTTTAATGAGGAAAGTTCCAAGTATGATACTCTTCTCTTTTCTCTGAACATTTCAGGGTATAAGATGTTCCCTTTTCAGGTATCTGAATTGCTCTTCCTCCACTTTCACAAAATTATGTCTTCATGAAGTAGTTATAACTTCACTTTTCCATAGTAATATCTTACTTGCTCTCAGACCTTTTATGCACAAATATGAGGTGTAAGAGGGACACCATTATAGAATTTACAGAGCCCTGAAATGTCCTAACCTTGGCCAACTGAGCCATTGTAGGGGCCCTCATGAGAATCGTTATCATATGTTCTAAGGTCATTTGACCACAGTGGTTATTATTCTAAGTCCAAATCTCTCTAACAAAATAATCCAGGCAGCTGAACTAAAATCAAATTGAATTCCTAGCTAACATTTTCCATGGGCCATAACCCAGAGAATATGTAACCAGATTACCTGGGATCACTATTTGGGAAAAGGATGATGTGTCATGCCCAGGAATGGTCAGGGAGGAGTTCTGAAGTTTCAAAATATTTATATTCTAGAGGCCTGGCACACGAAATTCATGCATGGGTAGGATCCCTATTCCTGGGAGGCAATCAGGGCCAATCAGGTTCCCCACCTCTCTGCCTCCTTCTTCCCTTGCCACCCATGTGCTGCTGCTGCTGCTGGTAGCTCACCATGTTCTGTTTTGCCCCCTGGTGGTCAGCACACGTCCTAGCAAGCAATTGAACTGCTGGTCTCCTGTTCGAACTCCCAAGGGTTCAACAAGTTACTATGATGTGCACTGACCACCAGGAGGCAGACGCTCTGACCTGTAGATTAGCTTGCTGCTGGGGTCTGGCTAATTGGGATTGGGTGAAACAGGCTGGACACGCCCTGGAGAATCTCCTCAGTCCCTCCCTGGCCTCTAAAATATTTCTTCTAATTTAATTTCCTTACAATGTGCATGAATCCATGCACCAAGCCTTTAGTGTCTATAGAATTCCCATTATTCCTTTGTCCTGATCATTATCTGTAAGTAATTGTTTCTTGTTTTGTATTAACTCTAATATATATATTTTTATAGGTCATATTGAATAGTTTCTCTCTTTCCTACATGAGTTCTTTAAAACAAGGAATTTTGACCATTACTTTTGTATTCCTAGGACCTAAGAGGGTACCTGACATTATAGAAGGCTCTCAAATAATGTTTCCTAACTAGAGCTCAGGATGAAAGATGGACTAGGATAATACTACTCAAATTAACCGTGAATTATGTAAAATATACAGAATCTGTTGAAAAAGCAATGATTATTGATTCGTTATATGAAGAGGGAACAATAGGCTTGAGGACAAATATTACGTACTTCTTTAAAAAATGTATAATTGCATATCATTTCTGAAAAGTTCAATAGAAGTCTAGGAGATTAATATATATTTCCCATGTTCTTTTTTTCTCTTCATTGCATTAAACTATGTAGCAATAATAGCTATCTAGAGAAGTATTTGATTCAATTATATTAATTTTTGGTCTTAACGATGCTTATCAAATTAGTTCATTAAAATAAAGAACATCCGACTAAATTTCAAAGTGCCTGCCTGAGATGAATGACAACTTGATGAAACTAAAGAAAAAGAGTTCACTACTTAAAAAAAAAATCAACAGAGTTTTTCCTCAAACTTTGTTCATATATTTTGTGGTGAGTTTGGGCAAAAGTAGGAAAGGGGCTCTGATATTCTTGTTAAGTGCGGGTGTGCTTGTGTTTGGAGAAGTTCAGCCAACCAGTTTTATAAGGGGAACATGAGACAAGAGGAGTTGCTGTGATGGCAGTGACTGGGCTAGGAATGGCACGGGTAATGAGCTTGTCTGAATCCCTGGTGACTCAATGGCATGCTTTACTTGCTAGCTTTCAAGTCTGAGTTACTGCTTCACTGCTGGTGACAAGGCTCACCTTCTCTCGTTTTTCTCCTGAATGCACTCTGCAGGAAGTAAGAGTCACTGCTTGCCTTAGACATTCCAGAGCCTTTGGATTGAATGGACATAGAGAATGTGTTCAGAAGCTTCCTGTTTGGTGATCACATCCTTTGTTCTTTTGTGCACGTCCTATGTGAACTTTGCTCCAGACAAATTAGCCTAAGGCAAGGCCTTAAAAAGAGATTCCAAGAAAGACACAAAAGGCAAGAAAAGGGAGTTACTCATGTAATTCTATTTAGGTTTCTAGTTTTAGCTGAACATTTATCATGTTCATCTTTAATTCCTCCTAAGAATGTTGGTAGTTTACAGGTTATTTTGTTATGAGAATACAATAGCTTCTTTTCCCTAAAGTTTTAAGTACTTGTCAACTTTAGGAGCAAGAAATTCTTACATTTACTGGGGAAACAACTTGATCAGCATGTTTGAAGTTTTTACTGTCTGTAGTTTGAGGTAGCAATAGATCTGAAGAATAGTTTCCTTACTAACCTGGAACACTTTGATTACTTTGTCAAGTTAAAAAAAGATAAGCAAGAATTGTGATAATAGTTTGGGATAAAAACGTATTGTATTCTAGAATTAAAGCAAATGTTGGACGGTCAATTATTTAACACACACTTTGTACTTCTCTCTGTATAATATTTATTTGCAAGTGTGCAGTGTTTTTCTAAAAGAGGTGAGGGACAGGAAGAGGACCTGGTTAAGAGCACTGTGAAATGGCCAAGCTGTGCATACACTGGAGCATGTGTCTCTGCTTCTTATGGTCCTGAGGGAGACTTGATAGATAAAACTTGGTCTGTGGTGCAGGCTTTTCAAACACACACAGAGAGCTAGAACAGCTAAGAGGAAAGAGTGAAGGAAGCAGGCAGGGGATAGAGGGAGAGGAAAGTTGGGGTAATGGAGAATCTGACAGTAGAATAGGACAGGACAAAAGAGAAAGATGAGAGATGAGAGACTTAGCAAGGCCTTTGTAGTATGATATGAGAAAGAATATTTAAACCCCAACTTATTAAGAGATTTATGAATGGGTCACACAGGATTGGATAATGACGAAACCTGCATGTATCTTAAGTAATGTTACCTTTAAGAAACCAGAAATGTCATGTTGTCTCCTTTGACTTTGGGCCTCTTCTCAAATATATTTCCTGTGAAAGGGCTGGAACTCAGGCTTGTGATAAGCTATCACATGTTTTTAAAGGTCTATCAAAATGCCTGCCCACTACAGTTCCAATCTCTGACAAAAGGGTTGCTGTTGAGAAGAGGCCAGCTCACTGTGGGGCTTTCATGTTGCTTCCACAACTGATGTTGTGTCACAGAAGTTCCCTCTACATCATGCATCTGCGAGTTTAAATTCAAGGGACCCCATTCCAATCCTGTGAAATTAAGTAATAATGGAAGTGGATACCAGCTACTTCAACACAACATGATTTATCTTGGTCTATTTTTAGGGCTTGGTACAACACACTGATACAAAAATACCAAATCACCAGGAAAAAAAAAATAGTAGGGTTGTAAAGGATAGGAAAAGACAGAAAAGAACAAAGGACTTTTCTTGAATCAAATGCAAATGCAAATGACCTGCACGATTCTGCAAACAGTCTTTCTCCTGACAATGAACATTTTCATGCGGTGAAATCCATTTTTGAGACTCATTAGCAAGTGCTGTGATCTTGCGTATTTTCTACAGCAGCGTCTGTTTTTTCCCCCTCTCAAATTGATTAGGGGACCTCTGATGTGGGAGAGCGAGTCACTGAACTACCCCAGGTATTTCTGTAATTGCTTATCATGCTTAATTACAAATGTTTTTGCACAACCAATTTATTCTGGAGTAGATTTTTCTTGCCTTTCCACCGCTGCTCCTGCAAGTTCTGTTTTCTGTTTTCAAGGAGAGAAAGGAGAGAGAGAGAGCGCGCAAGAGAGAGCGCGAATGAGAGATTAACCTTCCCCTGTGCATGTTTCAGTTCCTAAGAAAGCAGATTAATGAATTGATAGCTTCATTCAAGGCATTCTATCAATACTAGTAGTTGAAAATGAAATAAATGGAAACATGTATGTATTGGTTTGTAGTGGAAGGTCACTCATTGCAAACGATTACCAATCTTTTCTGGTTTTATTCTTTCCATTATCCAGTGCTGAGAGCTCAAAGTTCAGCTCTCTTTCCTCTCTCACCCTGTGATGGTGCTGGCTGACCTTCATGTATTCAACCCACTGGCTCCTGAGCTCATCAGAAGTAAATGGACTAGAATAAAGCATACTAGGGCTCCACATTGCGCTGTTCATCATCGGGCGATCTTAAAAACCTGAGCAAGTGGCTAGTTGTCCTGGCTGCAGGCAGAGCACACATTATCTTCTCCACAGTCTCTTACCAACAGCCTGGAGCATTCCAGAGTCAAATAGTGGGAGACAGGACTCTGACCAGGGCGCTGGCTTCCTGCCCCCTGCCTCAGCCCTTTTGTGAGGATCTGCATGAACTTTGTAGCACTGAAGAAAGATGGCAAGACCCCGCATCTTATCATTAGAATGAGATTTAAGAAAATGTGGACATTTCTTTTTCCAGGCCAATCTTGCTGGAGGCCACATGTCACAGGGGCACTGCTACCTACTCAGAAGTGTATGCTGCCTGTGCTGTGACAGACATTCTGGCATAAAAGCAAAAACACACCTTACTTGATGCCAACTTTGATTTCTGTCTTGGTCTTTCAGATTTAAAGAGTTATCATATTATCTAAAAAAAAAAAAAATGAAGTAACTGTTCAAATAAAGTGAGTCTAAAAATATTCGTACTACTAAAGAATGGGAGAGGTTAGATTGGATTTAGTTTGATATCCCACTGGTGAAATTTATTGGGTTTGATGGGAAGTTATAAAAAATTGGTGCTGGGAGGGCTCCTGGAGGTAATTTAGGCTAATCTCAGCTTCCAGATGACAGAGATAAAAAGAAGTCCAATGGTTTACCAGGTCCAGTAGTGGCAGAGCTGAAACCAGAATCTAGCTTTACTTCAGGTGTAGAAACTGCTTTCTGTTTTCCTGTATTCACAACAACCAGCATCCTCCTGTATAAAAAATTTTCTTGTCCCAGCTCGGTGGCTCAGTGGATTGGAGCATCGTCTTACACACCCAAAGGTTGCAGTTTTGATACCTGGTCAGAGCACATATCTGGGTCTATACCTGGGTTGCAGGATCTATCCCTGGTTGTGGCACATGTAGGAGATGGCAGATCTATGCTTCTCTCTTCTCTTCTCTTCTCTTCTCTTCTCTTCTCTTCTCTTCTCTTCTCTTCTCTTCTCTTCTCTTCTCTTCTCTTCTCTTCTCTTCTCTTCTCTTCTCTTCTCTTCTCTTCTCTTCTCTCTCTCTCTCTCTCTCTCTCTCTCTCTCTCTCTCTCTCTCTCTCCTTTCCCCTCTCTCTCAAATCAGTGGAAGCATATCCTCAGGTGAGGATAGAAAATTTTATTTTTCTGCCTTAAAAAGTGATTTCATTTTGCTTTTGTTGTGGCAATATATAGGAATTACTGATAATTGCACATAATATGATAAATGATAAGGAATGGCATTTTCAGTTTTTCAACATTCAGAATCTAATGAAACTCTTTTTATTTTAGTCTTAAACATTTGAGAACACAGAGAAAGCACGTTTCTTTGTGGCAAAGACATCTATTTTACAGTTCCCAGTGTTTACTATCAGCATTTCAGTAAACTTTTATAAAGCATTATTGAGGGTGATAATTAATTTTAGGAGAAGTAGCCATTGGAAACATTCATACATATGTGTGAGAAAAACATTCCAAATGGGGATTATATAGTCACTGAAGGAAAAACTCTTCTGTTATATCAGAGCTGCCAAAAGAATTCAGAGCTTGAAAGATCCAAATGACAGCAAAGCAGATTGAAGCTACTCTTTCCTCTCCATTCTCCTTTCTTTATGCACTCAGGGCTCTGCCTCAAGAAAACTTGCGTGCAAGGGGTGCAGAGCAGATCCAATTATACAGAGCTCTAGCTAATGCCTGATGTTTTAAGTACTTTGCAGAATTTTTGTAGATCGCTATAGCGTCACTGCTCAATTTCTCAAAGTAATGAGGAAAGTCTTGGAATACATGACACCTATACCCATAGGATGAAGTAATTAGAATTCATTACCGATTTTATTTCAATGGCTAATTGCACTTTACACTCATATATTGAACAAAAATCTGGACAGCTGAGTAGCCTCTACTATAATTTATTATGTGGGTGTGGAGAGACTGGTTGAAGGCAAGGTTTAGTTGGCCCAATGAGTCTGCAAAAATTTGCACACAGTTGGATAAAAGAACTGTGGTCCACTTAAAAATCATACATGACATAGTGGAAGTGGGGAGGGGAGGTTCTTGATCAGTAGGATGGATACCCATTAAATTTGAGGAGCATGGAACTGGCTGCCATGAGAAAGATGATGGTGTTGGTATTCCTATGCTTGTGCATGCACTCTGACACCTACAATGGGCCTAAATGGGCACAATAAAATATTTGAGAAACTTGATCACTTTTGTCTATTGAGGATAATGAACTGAGCAAATTTCTATTTGAGTGACATACTTCTACATTTTCCCTTCTGAGTCTTAAGTGGCATTAACCTTTGTCTGAAAACACCAGAGTGCTGCAGAAGTCCATAAAATCAACTCATCCCACCCTTGCCTCTCTTGCATTGCCACATCAATGTAACATGAATAAGGAAATCCATTTGATACTTTTACTCCTGGAAAATTTCTGGAGGTACTGTACTAGGTATTTTAGCTTGCATATTGGCAACAAACAAGAATCAGAAACATACAAAAATTATGAAATTTCGGAAGGATAACAGAACAATTAAAATGAGTAGGTATTGTGTAGAAAAACCGTACGGTATTATGCGTTACCTCAGGGCTAGTAAAATTATTATTGGAAGTCTTCATGACTCTTAGGCCTGAGGGGCACATGGAACTCAGAGAGAGAGAGAGGAGTGGCTGTGGGAGTTCTAACTCAGTGAAGGGATACCGTCAGCGAACAGTAAGCCTTTAGAGAAAGAGTTGGGGGAATAAGCACTTTCCCCCAACTCTCCTTCCTCTGTCACATCTCACGCTGGGCTTTCTACTGGCTGAACTCAACTGGAACCAAAGGAGAAGGGTGCTTGTTGATGCAGTTCATTATGGGTCAACATTTTGGTATACAGATCAGGGGGTAGGTCAGGGGGTAAAAAAGAAAGGGAATGTACTGAGAATGCTGAGACCATGTGCTTCATCTCACTTCATTGCTTAAACAGCCCAGGGTGAGGAGTGCAAGGCAGGATTTTCACTTACAAACAACAGAAACCAACTTTGGCTGGCATAAGCAGGGAATGATAGCGAGGGCCTTCTACAGTCACTGGGCTACCTGGAAAACCACTGCTCTTCACCCTGGATTTCTATCAGAGATGGTACTATCGCTGCTCTTCCAGAAACCACTGAAGTTACCTGTGCAGATAGAAATTCTTCCTCGTATACCTTTTTTTGTTTGTTTTATCAGCTGCTAATACAAACCTGGGGTGTCTGCCTGTCACTGGCTGAATGGAGGCTTCCTAACTGAGCTTTGCTTCCTAAGAGGTGGCAGACAGAGCAAGTACCTGACATTCCTAGCTTTCAGTAGAGGGGCAGTGCCTCTCACTAGAATTTTTAGGCGAGGATGTCTCCAGATTTAGGAACGAAGTTCCCGTGAAGGATGGCCAGAGAGCATGACAGATGTTTATTACAAGTAGGTTCTATTTGCTCCATTTTACAGATGAAGAGCTGAGGTTCAGAGAGGCTAAAAAACTTGCCAAATTTGCAGCTTTAGTTGGGAATCATATCTCAAGTGTAGTTTTGGCTCTTTCTACTATGTCAAATTTTTTCTCCATTCTTTTAGACAATTCAATCTGACTTCCACTTTAGTGATTTTTTTTCTTTTTAAGATAGCATTGGATATTTTTTTGAAAGTGCAAATGATTCTAAAGTTAACTTGGATAAAGAAACATGTGAGAAAAACATCAAAAAAAGAAAGAGAAAAGAGAATAGTGAGAAGAGATATGCTTTCTGAGTATTAAAATATAATAAAATGCTACAGTCATTGAAATAGTGTGCTGTAGGTATAAAGATATACAGATGAGCACAATAGACAAGATGTTCCAGAAGTAGATAGACATAAGTATAATACTCTAGTATGTGATAAAAGTGGAATTTTAATACAGTGGAAAAAGGGTAGATGAAAAGTATTTTTGGACAACCTGCTGGCCATTTGGTTTTTTGAAAAAAAAAAATTACATGTTAACATTAATGAATTCCAAAGGCATTAAATTATTTAATATAAAAATGAAAAAATACACAAAATGTGTAGGTGAATATTTTTATAATATTGATCTGTGTAAAGCATTTCTAAGTAATAGAGGCAGGAAGAAAAAAATGTTGCTAGATTGTAGTATATAAAAAGTAAAAACTTCTCCATGGCAATAGCAATATAGACAAATAATCACAAGGAAAGGCACTTATAAAAAATGAATTAAAAGGGTTACCAGTCTTTGTAAGGAAAAAATTCACAGAAGACATGATAATGGCTGATTAACATATGAAAGGATGTTTAATCTCATGTAAAGTAGTATTCAAGTAAGTTTACATTGCAACAAAATTAGCAGAAATTAAAGCAATTTAGGATGTCCAAACTAGATGTGTGTGTGTGTGTGTATTTTTATTTTATACTGTTCTGGTCTGAGTCAAAATAAGATTAATTTTGCTGGAGAGTTACTTGGTTTTATATACCAAAACTCTTTTAAAATGCTCTTTGACATAAAATTTCTCTTATAGTAATTTTTCAATGTGAAATAGTTTAACAGACATATAAATCACACAGGGATGAATATTGCAGTTTTATTTTTAATGAAAAAATTAGGAAAAGTACTATTAATTATTCATAAACTTAGGATAGCTAAATGGTTCATGTCCATTTATAAAGTAGAATACTGTTTAGTCATGAGAAGGTAGATATCTATTTATTGATATTAAGAGTTGCATGTTATATTTTTAGATGAAAAAAATGGATGAAATACTATGAATTAGTATATCCAATATTTAGAAGAAAAAAATGAGAATTGTACTTAAAAAAAAGCAAAAACCCTGGGAAAATTATGCTCTAAAATATAGATAATGATTTTTTTTCTGACTAGTAGCAGACCTTGCATTTTCCTTTATCCATTTTTATATTTCCCAATCCTATATAATAAAAGGGTAATATGTAAATTGTCCCCTCTACTGGATGTTTGACCAGGGGTAGGGCCGGCCCATCAACTGCCCAGGCCCCCTCCCTGCAGCCAGCCTGTCAGATCAGCCTTGATCAGATGGGCTGGCTGGACCCCACCTGTACACAAATTCGTGCACTGGGGCCTCTAGCATGGATAAGCATAATAAAAAAACAAAAAGTTTTTTTCTATTTTGAAAAGAATGAAAGAAGGTATAAAGGTATATAATATTAAACAACATAAAAGACTCATTTTTATGTTCTTATTTTGTATTTTTAATATAATTTTGTGTGTATGTGTGAACAAGAGTAATATAAAGCTAAAAAAAAAAGGCAAGGAAAGGAGAAAAATGGAGGAGACAAAGAGTGATGTGATCTAATATGTTGTCTCCAGAGGGTGTTGAGGGAGAGAATTTATTACTATTACCTGTATCTAACTCCTACCTTTTACCCAGAGCTGGCCCCAGTCCTCTTCATAGCTGGTCTAGAAGACTGTGGCTTTCACTTGCCTTCTCCCCACCCCACTCTCCTGTAGCAGTGCTGAGGTGCAAGGGAGATGACCAAAGACCCCCAGAGGCAGAGGGACATGAGCAAGCAAGAGGCTAGAAGAACTTCTCTTGATCTATTGCACTCTTTTACTCAGGGAATATATTGACTTTTGAGGGGGTCAGGGGAATAATATTTGGTAGAAATAGAAGAAAATAAGGCATTGGGGAAAGACACTTTAGATGAAAAAAATGGATGAAATACTATGAATCAGGATGGATCAGTAAATCTCATCATGAAGGCCTGTCATTCTTCACACTATGTGCCTTTAAAATACAAATAAAGTGATTACAGCTTCCATGCTGTACACTGATAGGGACCTTGAAGCTTCTCAATATGTTTTTTTTTTTTTTTTATAATATATTTTATTGAATTTTTTACAGAGAGGAAGAGAGAGGGATAGAGAGTTAGAAACATCGATGAGAGAGAGACATTCATCAGCTACCTCTTGCACACCCCCCACTGGGAATGTGCCCGCAACCAAGGCACATGCCCTTGACCAGAATCGAACCCAGGACCTTTCAGTCCACAGGCCGACGCTCTATCTACTGAGCCAAACCGGTCTCGGCCCCAATATGTTTAGATGTCGTCAGGGTGTCTGTACCCCAAAGCTGGGGGAGCTCACACCTCTCCTGCACTGGCGAACACTGCAGCCTGACTCCCAATGTCACTGTTGATCTCCTGAGGCTGTGCTTTCCTGCCATTTTACTCCATACCGGCTGGACACCACCCCTCTTTTCCTGCCTAAAGTATCACCGACACAAGCCTGCTTTGGGCAGCAGCTTTAGAAAAGGGCAGGATAAGATGGGGTGGTGAAGAAATGTATCAATACGATGCATTCGGCATGAAGTCTAAATATTTCTTAAAATTGATTGGAATTTAGAAATCCTCCCCCTCCCCATTCTAGCTGCTTTATATATTTCCTCTTCCTTAAATTCTGGGACCATTACCCCTTCTCATTCAGGGGCAGAAACTTAAAATAGCTTTTCAATATGGGGGTGAGAGGAGCTAATCTTTCATATCCAAAAAATTTCCCAAGCTGTTTTCTTAAAGACCCATTTCCCCCTGGAGATTAATTATACTGTTCCCATGTTTGCAATAAGAATTGGCTAAATATTCTTTTTTTTATTATCCCAATTTATAATACTGGATTGGGACAAGACTGAGGAATAGTCAAGGTATTCTTGGGATCTTTATTCTGTCATGAGATCTTTCTTAATTCTCAGGGGCCACTCTGTAGGCAAGGTTAATTTAATACCAAATAGACCTTCACTTGGGACAGAGAACCAACAGGACCTCAAATCTGAGAATTGGGTGGCTGTTCTGTAACTGACTCAATGAGGAGGGGAATAGACAGAAGGAAGGCATAAAAAAAGTGCGAGATATAAAGGAAAGAGCAGGGATATCCTCTCTCTCTCTCTCTCTCTCTCTCTCTCTCTCTCTCTCTCTCTTTTTCTCTCCCTCCCTCCCTCCCTCCCTCCCTCCCTCTCTCTTTCTCTCATTATGGAAAAGAAAGGACAGAGTGTCAGGCAATAAAAAAAGGAGGAGCTGGGTTCAAGATCCTCTCTGAGTACTAGACTTAGAATGGATCACAGTGATCTACTCCAACCCACAATTAAGACAGCTATGGAGACAGGCTTAAAGAATTTAGGTCACTTGCCCAAAGCCCTTCAATTAATCAAAATGGATCAGAGACTAGAATTCAAATTCCAGAGCCAGCAACCCAGTGATGGTTCCACTAACACATATATTAGTTCTTATAGGAGGTATTAGACCAGCCAGATCATCACTAACTAATAAAATAACGTGAACAGATATGGACATTAATACAGCAACATTATTAATGATCTCAAGGGTTTAGGATGACCTCTTTTTGAGAACTTCACTACCTTTTATTTTCTCTATTTATTAATAAAATTTAGTAGCTTTATTGTTTTCTGAAACAAAATACTGTATTTAGGAAAGCACTTTCAACATGAGAGGACCCTAGTAGTAAGATAAATAGGGATCAGTTTCTAAATCTATAATAATAAAAACATAATATGCTAATTAGACCGGACAGCCGAACGACCTTCCAGATGTCCTTCCGGACGAAGCCGGAGCTACAAAGGCAGAGCCCCTTGCATGAATTTTGTGTATCGGGCCTCTAGTAGTCTAATAATAATCTCTGAGGAGCACAAATAATAGAGACTTAATTTTCTTGAGCATGTATGTTCGCATTGGAGGATATATGTATCTGCTCCCTGCTGGAAAAGATCAAAGGGCCAAAGCTCAAGAGACAGCTTCAAAAGGCGAGTCAGCATTTTTTTTTTTTTTTTTTTAATCAAGTTGGAGCACTTTGCATATAGGCAACTACACAGCAAGAACAGCAGCAAAGGGATCTGCCAAGCGAAAGGGAGAACATTTAAAGCAGGAGAGAAATAATTCTCTAGGAAGAAGGGCCGTGTGATGATGGTTCAGCTGGTGATCCATTATGCCTGTTAAGAGGCCAAAGAGAACTGTAGATCTCTGAGGTCCATGGGCCAGAGGCAAGGGAATACGGCGAGGTGAACAATGGAATAAATGGAGGGCCGTAACAGCTGAAAGGGGCTGATGGATGTGCTGTGCACCTCAGAAGACAGAGCTCTCAGCAGGAGAATAAAGCGTGCAGCAGAGCAGAGCTTGCTAGAACCACACAGTTAGGGAACTGATCCTCTAATAACCTCTTGTTTCAGGAGTTTATAATGTGCTATAAAAAAACCAGTCTCTAGACTAAAACCTGGCATGACCATACTTAACTGCATTTTACTGCCATCACACAAATCCCCGATTTGCTGTTACTTTCTCTTAAATAGGGCTGGCCTTATTTTCAGCATTGCAGGTGCCAAGATGTTTTATATATATAAAAAAAAATTTCTGTAGAGAATGGATTTGATTTTTTAAATGTAGAAACTGGATTTCAATTCTTAAGTTAAAATACTGGGCTAGGCACCAAGGACTTTTGATTAAATCATGCCTACGTTCGGGCTATTAATTTCAACTCGAATGGTGTCTGTAGATACAGAAATCACTTGAAAAGCAGAGATATTCAATCTCCAATGGGTGAAGGTCATCCAATAGCTAACTCTCCTCAGTGGCTCTCATAACAAAAATTGTAGGAAGCTTCGAATTCTCATCCATATTAGCAGTTCCATTTACTGTCAAGAGGGAAAATATTTTATTTCATAGAAGAATCCATTGATACTTTAAAAAGTAGGTCCAATAAGAGACACAGTACTTTACATCTATTTTTCAAATGTTGCAACTATCAGTAATGCGTCTGACACTTTCACCTGATGATTTTATTTCAATGATTGGTTACAATTCATGAACTCTGTACTATACTTTGAAAATGGGTTAACGAGCAATCTAGTTAAATGATTGTGCACAAATTCAGGGTCAAAAATAAAAGCCAGATCATTTTATATCTACTTTTCTTTATAGTGTTCTCTATATCAGAATCAATTATAATGAATAAATTATCATTATCATGTGCTTTTTAAATTATTTTATTTTCACATGAATTCCAGGCTGAAGGCATTATGGGTGAAAGTTTCCAGAGATAAGAAAATACGGTATGCCCTATAATTTTTGCTGCAGGAATGGAGGCTGTATGTGTGTAGAGAAGGGGAACGGTGCAGAGGAGAAAATAGGGGATGAAGTTTGGTGGCTCCAGAGATGTACTGGCTTTGCCAAGGGAAGGTGCAGGGGAAGGAGGAACTCTGAAAGATTTTAGACAGGTAACCAATTGCATATGGCTAGACCAACTACCGAACATGTTGCCTTGTAGCCCTTTGAGATCTTTAGAATTCATTATTACACCACCTAGAAGGTTGCTCTCCTGGCTTTATAAAGTGACTAGGGGCCCATTGCAGGAAGATTCCTGCAAGCAGCAGCCATGGCTGTGTGTGGTGATGCTTCTGCCACCCGCCCTGCCCTGCCTGTGCTTTCCCTCTGGCAGCTGCCTTGCCTTCCACTTTTCCTCCCTCTTCTTTTTATGCTGTCTTCAGTCTTCACTTCTCCCTCCCTCAGTGTACTGGTAATAAAATTAACCACCATCTTTGTTGGGTTAATTTGCATACTCTGATTGGCTGTGGGCGTAGCAAAGGTATGGTCAATTAATATTTTTCTCTTTTTTTTTTTAGTGTAATCTTTCAACCAAATAGAACAGTTTTCTGAGATTCCTGATGGCAGGGCTCACCCTTTGTGGGTACTGTACATTTCTTTGGGCCTCTCCTTGCTTTTTCTCCTTCAGTGCTTTTCACAATGCCAGATTCTTTACCAGATATCTTGACAAACTATTGTATTATTGGGTAAATCAAAATAAAAATCATTCCTCCCTGTTGTGTCTTTGCATCTGAGTCTGAATCCTCAGAAATGGCTTTCCTGGAGGAGATTTCAGGTCCATGTCAGCCATGGAGAGATTCGAGCTTACAGCTCATCTCAACTTAGGCCATGGGAATGACAATCTACACTGACTTCAGAGACACTTGGATTTGGTGTTAATCTGGTCTAGCTGTGAAAGGCTCACCATTACACTTCTAACACTAAACATGTGTGAATGTGTATTTAGATTTAGCATAATCATAATGGTGTGTACATAATTTTGTTTTTTGTAGTTTGTGCTTTCTAGAGTCAACTAAGAAAGCTCTGTTATTTGATCCAGCTGATGTTCCCTTTCAGAAGGCTGCCACCAGCATTGCTTGGCCACATCCTTTTTATTTCCTATTCTCTTTTAACCGTCTAGCTTACTTTGAGATGATTTTGCCTCTCTCTGTAATGGCAACGAGAGAGGATGTTATTTCCCAAGGCCATGGCATGATACGCCTTTTAATTCATTTTAGGCTTATTATCTTGCAAATGTAAGAATGAATTAGGGTTCTGTTTGCCTGGGCCAAGCATATTTTAGACATGTTGAAAGGTGAAAGTATGCATTAGAGCACATGTATGCTTGAAAGCCCTATTCTATGACAGAATTGGTTGTTAGAGATTTGATACCTAGGTCTGCCACTTTTCTGCTTGTGCCTTTGGATAACCCACTACAGTAAAAGAATAAAAAGAATATAATTTTATCTTCCTGAATTCCCAGGGATGCCATGAGCTTTCATGTCAGGTGTGAAAGTTGCTTGAATTCCATGTGTCCCATGCAAAAATGCTTATAAAATGACTTAATAAAAAATGGTAAATAGAGAGCATATTTTGTTTTGGAAAACAATGTGTGTTTTTTAGAAATATTTCCATAACACAATTACAGTTTAAAAAAATTTTACTGTGACTTCTGGATCTTATTTTAACACATGATTTAACAATATGCTGTGATTTTGACAGCGTTATATATCTTTCTCTAGAAATCTGTAAGACTGTGCTGTTAATTTGAACCTAGGGAATGAATTGGGTCCCCAGTGAATATTGCTTCCACTGGAACCTGATGTTCTATTAACAATCCACAAAATGAAAATCACAGGTAATGCTACTGTATTGTGGAGCAACTCTTTCCAGTAGATTCTAGTACCTATTTTGCAATGCATTTTTCTTTCTCAGTTATTTCCTCCTGATTACACTCAGCTTCTGGCTGCCCTATTGGTAACTCTAGGATAGGACACAGCATAACTTTTAGGACACTCTAACTTTAGAGAGAGAGGTTTGCAATGAACACAGAGGCCATACATTTATATTAAGTAATATGCATAATGGAGTACCCTTATATTCATATTTATAATTCCTTGTTACTACACATCTCCAATTCTTCCTGTGTCTGTCAGATGTGGCAATTTGCCACTGGTGCTTTCACAGGAGAGGGAGCATATGGTCAGCTCCCTAGATTTGAAAATTCAGACCATATATACCCACTAGTGAAATGACTTTGAAGTTATGGAGATTGCCTCTTTCTCTCTAAAGGCTAGAGCTGTGATTCCCAACTCCAGTTTCATCACCCTCCAGGGTGGCTACAATCATACCAGAAAGTGGACATGAAAATTTTAAGACAAAATTAATTTTAACTCATTTTAAATTAAAAACAAATGCATGCCAAACTGTACAGTGAAAGAGAGGTTATCATGACATTCAATTCATGCCATGTTAAAGCTGAAATAATTCATCCTATTCAATGCATGTTGTGCACGCTCTAGCCAGGAATGACATGAGATTTGTTCTTGGGGTGGCCCCGCTGAAAAGAGCTGGCCAGGGAGGAAGAATTTCATTCTTCTATAGAAAACCCTTTTTCCAGATTTTCTAAGTAAGCCAAGAAATAATCTCCAGGCATTGTGAAGGAGGCACAATTATAGTTTAACATTGACCCCTGTTTTCTGGTGAATCTTAGTCCCATCTGAACTGTAGATAAATCTCCATGCTAAAATGAAAAATGCTTTGTTTCATATTCCTTTCATTTTATGTTGCCTGCCCCTCAGTATTCCTAGAGTTGGCCTAGAATCCCTACCTAATGTCACATACCAGCTGTCAATTGAAAATACTAATTAAAGACATCCCCTAATTTCATTGCACCATTACCATGTTTATAAAGAAATTAGTACTGTATCAGTTAATTGTCTTTCAGGAGTAAGGTCATTTTTTATTAATCATGGAAGTCTGGTCATCAATGTTTTTGCATTTTTTCTTCTCCTGATCTCATTGCTGAAGTTCGGAGAAATTTCTTTTGAGCCCAATTGCATATTATAATACTCTTACTACTATGTCTCTGTGAGTTCACTGCCTCATCTTATATGGGATCCTCTTTTTTTCTTAAAATATGTTTAGGACAATTTCAAGGTAATTTTTTATAAGTCACACAAACTTTTTTATGTTTTTATACTCATTTATTTGAAATCAAAGTTATAAGCACTTACTCGACTCAAATAATTTCTCTAGGAGTGGGGAAAAAGTGAGATTTAGATTTCACCGCTTGAAGTCATATTTGAGCAACTGATAGTGTTTGGATCAGTGAAGTCTGGATGTATCAGTGTAAATCTCAGCAATTTGGTAAGGTCTGAAAAAAAGGCAAGCAATCAAAGTCATTATCATTACTGGACCTCAGCCTACAAAATGCTAATTGAGGCCCTGATGCATTAAAGACTCTCCCAGCAGTACTTACATTTCTGTGTTTTCTATTTAGAAAATGGGGGGTTATATTTCATCCTAAATGTACAACTTCCAGGAGAAGTGATGACTGGAATATGTAAGACTGAATATTCTTTGTATATGCTGATTTTTTTTATTATCCAAATTTTAAATTATTATTATTAGCACTATTTGATATATGCATCCAAATTCAATAGAAGTCTACTGTAGTATTATGGAAGACGTAAAAGTGATGTTTCTATTCTAGCACAAAAATTATTCCTTGCATATGGAAGTGTGTGATGATTTGACTTCCCCTGTAACTAATTTTAGATCTTTAAAGGCAAAGGACATTGAGAAGAAATGCAAATGGCCTGTTTGGCATAAACACCTGAACCATCCAAGGCCCCATTCAGTGTAGAGATGATGCTGGGGAGTGGTAGCCCAGCCAGCAACTGCATTTCCCAGCTCCTTTCCCCTTGAGGCAGGGCTGTGTGACTAGCTCTCACAGATGAAATATGAAGAAATGGGCTTTCAGACTGATGTGGTTAAGAAACAAGTGGGCTGAATGACAGGGACTCCCAGGACCTAGAAGAGGGCAGAGCTTTAAAAGAAGATGGAAGAAGCATGGGCCCTGACTGACCATGGTGGAAGGCTGCCCAACCAAGAGCACATGGATGAGTCTGCTGCACAATAAACTTTGTATAAACAGAAAAGTTGGGACTTATCTGTCACAGCAATTAGCACTTACTTTGGTAAAGATGACATGAAACATATCGTATCTAGTTATGGGACAGTCAGCCGAAACCATATGCAGACTAGTCAACAATAGGAACAATCAAGTTGAATACATGCTTACAGTATGTCTCTCTTTAATATCAACACTTGGAAAATATTCTAAAAGGATTTGTAATTTCTAATTTTATTGATCTTTTTTCTACCTGATAGTATTATCTGAAAGGTTTTCATGAACCTGCTGAAAGGTGAAGAATTTCAATGGTCAGTTTACGTTTAAAGGGTTATAGCATTGGGTTTTCCAAGTGTGTGCCTATCAGTTATGTTAACTACCGTGTTTCCCCAAAAATAAGACATCCTCCGAAAATAAGACCTACTCACAGGTTTCCTTCTGAGTGAAATATAAGGCATTCCCCCCCCCCCCCCGAAAATAAGGCCCCCCCCCCCTAGGCTAAACATGAGAGATTTGGTCCACTGATTCTGAAAGAAATGGAGTCACAAGAAATTCACCAAGAAATTCAGGAATTGGATTGTTATGATGATGTTCCAGAAGATGATGACATGATTGTCATTGAGTAAATGAGTAAATTCTTGATACTGTAGGATTCACAGTTTGTCTGGTTTGTGTTGACAACTACCGTACTACCGTATCATATACAGGTAATAAATTCTCTTTATTTTCATTTAACAATAAATGAATACCGTATTCTTCTTCATGGAAAAATAAGACATCCCCTGAAAATAAGACCTAGCGCATCTTTGGGAGCAAAAATTAATATAAGACACTGTCTTATTTTCGAGGAAACAGGATAGCATATAATGCAAATGCACAGCATGTAAAGGTTTGCCTGTGACCACATATTAGCATTAATGTTTTGGATCTTGTACAGCACAATACCATAATAGTCTTATCACAGGATAATTAAAATTATTCACATGCCATAGAACTAGGAATGACAATGCACAGAATATTGATACTGCATAGAGAAAAGGATTTAACATGCTCCAATATTCTAAACTTCATTGTCCTCTACCATGGACATTTTTCTTTCTCATGGAGATTTGATAAGATTTCAAATTCCAAAAATTTCCAGCTGAAATGAGAACTGATAATATAAAGGAAGCATCATAATCATTTTTTAATTTATCTGTATATAAATGTGCAATAGTACTGAAGGGTGTGGAATTTGGAATATAGTTGCACTTTATACACTAATATAGAAAATTTTAATGTTTATCATAGATGTATTATCATATATATATTAGTTTTTAAAATATCTAAATTAATATAAATAGAAATCCAATGCACAGGTTGTATTCAGATTTTACAAATTGTGCCCATGATATATATTTTTTAAATTGAATTTATTGGGATAACATTGGTTAATAAAATATTATAGGTTTCAAGTGTGCAATTCCATAATACATAATCTATATATTGTATTGTGTGTTTATCACTTCAAGTCAAGTCTCTTTCCATACTCATTTATCCCCTCTCTCCTCTTCTACTTCTCCTCATCCCCCCTTCCCTCTGGTAATTACCACACTGTTGGTTGTGTCTATGATTATTGCTTGACATTGCAGTACCATGATTATTATAAAATTGTCACAATATATCGTAACAAATTCATCATGCTGTGGGGTAGAGGGAACCTATAATGCAGGTGCTTTGTAAATATCCCAAATGAGGAATGGCAAGTTTTCCAAAATAGAAGTTTGTGTATAAAAAATAAACTTAGGGGATTCATTCTCAGCCATTGTTTATTTGCTCAGCTAAGTACTAAGTCTTTACAATAATCAAAGCGTGAGCTTGGTGCAAACTGCTCTAGTGGAGATTCCCTGTGCCACTGAGACTTAGAATTCTTGGTGTGGAATAGGTTGTAAAGTTTGGGAGAACACAGGTGCTTTTCAAACATCTCTATATTGTCCATGCTAAGAACTTTTACATAATAAGCCCTAGATAAATACTTGTTAAATAATTATCTAGTGTTGTGTAGAGCACATGCACAAACATTTATATAGGGCTATTATTTTCCAAAAGAATATATGATTCTTTCCTTTATTGAATTTTTAAATAGTATAGGATGCCTCTGAGTCCTAGTATTTCCTCTACTTCACATATTCCTCCCTTAATTACATTGCCGAGGCCATCTGAGAAGTGTCCTTTGTCCAGCTTTGTAGAATGCTCAGTGTCACTTCATGACACTGTCATATCTAGTGGTTCCTAGGAGACAGCTTTTGGTGACTTTCTTTGTGATTTTACTTTTGTAGGAGGCCACACCATTCAGCAGGACTTGCAATGCTGTCATCTTCTGTGAGTGTACAATGAGCTCTTGAGCCAATGCTCCTTAACTTTCATACGATTTCTCTGAGACATCACTAGGATTCTGACAAGTAGTCTAACACATAGCTGGTGTGTGTGTGTGTGTGTGTGTGTGTGTGTGTGTGTGTGTGTGTGTGTTTACCTTACAGATAAAGCAATTTGAGCACCTAGAATAAACCATTTTTCTCTTTGATACACATATTAGATACAATATTAGACTTAATTGCTTAATTTTCTATTAAGCATTTAAGTCTAATATTTTTACTTTGCTACTTTTCAAAGTGCATTTTGATCAGTGTTGACATAGGCATTGCCATTTTTTCTAGAAAACATGCACAATAAAACTGAGGAGCTTCGAACCAGACCTCCCTCATTCATAATGAAATTAACATGAAACATGAATTTAAACTGTTCAGGGTACTATGTAAATATAACTGTTATTACGATTACTATTAACTACTACTTTAAAGCCCTATGACTTGAAAACTTCATATAATTTAAAAAATAGCTATTGTTTTTAATAGAAGGCTGTGCATCTTTTAAAATACATAGGGCTTGGATTTTAAAATGGAAGAACTAGTGGCCTTTTGTAGATTTGTTGGGGCACTTGTTTTACGTTTTTTTGAATGCTATTATGTTGGCTCACTTTGCTGTCTCCTCCAATGTTCCTCAGTGAAATGGTTTGTTAGAGGACACTAAGTTAGGTTGAATTTTTTTTAAAAAATCCTAAAATCTCAATGGATTAATACCACACAAGTTGGTTTCTCCCTCAGGCTACATGTTAGCTGTGGATTGACAGAGGGAGCACTCTTCACAGTGGTTGCTCAGGAGTGACTCCATTTGGAAATGACTTTCACAGGGGAAAGAGAAAGCAGATCCTAAAACTCCTCTTGAGACATGACACATTTTCTTTCTGCTCACCTTTCATTGGCCAAAGCAAGTCAGATGACATGACAGACTTCAGCCAGGTGGGCAGGAAGTACATCCCTCCCACAGGGCTGGAAGGAGAATTGGAATCTTTGTGAATGACCCTAAAGCCAGTCACGGTGGTCACCACTGTGTTAACTGGAAACACAATTGGAAAGGAGAGGGAGGGACTATATCCTGAAGCTTTGTTTGCAAAACAAACAACTTTTACTTTTATGTTTCTGTGGACTGTTTTTTTTTTTAAAATTTTTAATTGGGTGGATGGATGAGGGAATATTAAGGAAGAAGTTTTGGAAGTTACAAGCTACCTCATTGTCCCATTTGTATGTTTCTTCAGAAAGTATATATAGCGCTGAGCTGTTTCAGGCCAATACATACCTTATTCCATGCGAGATAGTGAGATATATATTTATATTAGGTTAATTATAGTGATTTTCAATCTTTTTAAAATCTCATGCACATAAACTAAAATTCGTGGCACACCAAAAAATATTTGCTGGTCGGATAAAAAATTAGGTATAATTTTGATTTATTCACACGGGACAGCTATTATGTTGGCTGTTGTATTTACAATACTTATTTATTTATTTATTTTTTGACAAGCTAAGGGAAAAGAGGTCAGTGCTCCTGAATAAATAAGTATGGCATGTTTTAAAAATTCTTGTGGTGCATGAAAATCAGTGGGTTAATGGTTTGCTTTATTTGTATGTATGAAGTTTAAGATGATCAATGTCTATTGCTTCTATTGTTTGTGATGGAATGATACTATAAAATACTAAACATGAGAGACACCTTCCCTCCCATATGTTCTCTTTTGATTTCTTTTGAAAATATATACAGGGTGGGGCAAAAGTAGGTTTACAGTTGTGAGTACGGGAAACACAGAGTTTATTCTTGTGTTAGTATTTATTATTGTATTATTTTCCATATGAACTATTGTAAACCTACTTTTGTCCACCTCAGTATAATTTTACATTTTTGAACTGAGTGCACATTAAATATTTTTATAACAACACAACAAAAATCACACCATTTTAAGTGTGTTTAATAATTGCTTGATATATTCTTTTTCCTCCCATTGGTGTCAATTCAATGAGAGATTTCAAAAATTTAAAAAAAAAAAAGGGAAACCATAACACTTATGGCTACAATAGAGTGTTTTTGGTAAGGGACTAGCATAATCCTGGGTTGTAGGTAGGTTTCATTAAGTGGTTTGGGAAATACAAGCGAAAATAAAATGATTTTTATTTAGTATTTATTTACAAAGATGGAATGTGGGTGTACACTTTCTTATTAGCAAAACTTTAGCATTAAAGCGACCAATATGCCAAGTGTAATGGAGATATAATGAGTAGTAAAGTTAAGAAATGGATATACTCTACATTATTTTCTTTGTCAATTACAGACCTTTTTTTCAACAATAAAGATATTTAAACATTAGACAAAGAGCTAGACTGGGCTTCTATTTTATAAAGTGTCATCCAAAAGTATTTAAAAAAAGTTTCTAATAGGACTGTCTCATTAATGCTGCATCTGTTTTTTAGGGACTTTGAAGCTTGGGAGGTGTTCTCCTTTGTTAGTGAATTACCTCCCCTGTTTGTTTATTCTCATTCTACTAAGGCTTGTTCCTGGCAGGAGCAGCTATCCGCTGGACTGCACAGAGCTGGACCTGTGCATTCTTTGTCTAGGAAATGATCACTGGGACCAACAGGTTTCTACAACCATGTGTCTCTGCTCACAGCAAGAGAGGAAATAGGAAATGACTCAGAGCAAGTCTTGCAAATCTGGAAAAAATAAATTAGACGAACTCCTAAATAGAATCAGAAGGCATTTTAGTCAGAAAAAAGATATGAGAAAGGTTGCTTACCATTCCCTGGGAACTGGAGGACAGTGTAGTACCTCCTGACAGCTCCAAGTTTCTTTTCAGTCAAGTTAACCAGAGGGCATCACCATGGAAGAGAGATTTTCATTATTTCCATTGGTTCTGCCTCTTTTATTTAAAAAATATTACTAGTTATGAAAAAAAAAGGGACTGTATAGCAGAAACCAAATTAGTGCATTTGACTGAAGTAGTATTTCCCACTTAAATGTTGGGAAATTAAACTAAAGATAGCTCTGACCTCAGTGTAAACTTGGGCTGCTCTATCTAACATCAGATTTATGAAAACAGCAGAAATTTCTACAATTGAGTTGCAGGGTATGTGTTCTTAAATCATATTGTTATTTTGTTAAGACAATGGAAGGGAAGCTAGAAAAGCAAATTTTATCTTCTAGAAAAAATATCTGAACAATAGCTTCTGCTGATCTTCATGTTATTCTATGTTACTCTTCATATTACTCTACTTCATGATCATTTTATTCCTTTTTTAATTTTAAAATTTATCTTAACTGTTGAAAATATTATAGATGTTAAAACACCCTCCCCCCCCCCTTTTTCCCCCATTGACACCCTGTACCCGCTCCTCCCAGGTCTTCACCACACTATTGTCTGTGTCCATGGGTTATGAATATCCTATCTATATAATCTAAATAATAAAAGCTTAATATTCTAAGTGTCCAGTCATCTGGTTGGCCATTCATCTAATAAAAGTGAAATATGCTAATAATATGCTAAGGCAACTCAACCACTTTCTATGACATACACTGTCTACCAAGGGAAAGATGCTCTGACTGGTAGGTGAGCTTGCTGCTGCGATCTGGCTGATCAGGACTGAGTGAGATATGCCGGTCACACCCTGAAGCCCTCTCATGGTCCCTCCCTGGTCTCTATCATAGATCAGTGGGGTCCCTTGGCCTGGCTTGCTCCCTCTTGCAATTTGGTATCCCTTGGGGGATGTCAGAGAGCTGGTTTTGGCCGGATACCACAGGGCCTCTAGTCTCCTGAGCAGGGAGCCAAGAGGTGGAAGGAGGAAGTTCTGCCACTGGACCAGGTTTTTTATGTCCTCTATTGGCCCAAGGACTTAGACAGTGAATGGGGTCTGAGTGTTGGTGGGGACAAGGGTGCCTTTGAGCAGTAGGTGGCTGGTGCTATCCTAGACCTGATGGGGGATGAGGCCCAGAACCTGACCAGGGGCCAGCAGCAGCTCAAGTGGGACCAGGAGAAGAAGTGGTTTCTGGGACAGTCAGGACAGGAGGACAAGAAGAAGATCAAGACAGAAAGTGGTCACTACTTCACCAGTTCCTGCAAGTGGGACCTCTAGCAGAAGTGGAAACAGAAACAGAAAATCGTCATGTGCTCAACGCTTGAGCCTCAGCAGGCTGCCAGCAGTTGGCTCTGTCGGCGGTGCTGTTTCTGCTGGATCCAGTCAGGACATGTGTAGGAGGCAACTAATTAATGTGTCTTTCCCACATCCATAGTTTTCTCTCTGTCTCTCACTTTCCCTTCTCCTCTAAAAATCAAAGAAAAATGTCCTCAAGTGAAGATTTACAAAAAACAAACAAACAAAAAACCCCACAACAAAATATGCATACATACACATGTACAAAAACACATGAATATTGGGGGACTGAGGGGAGGGGCCCCACAAGTGCATGGATTTCGTGCACTGTGCCTCTAGTATGTATATAAGTTCCCTTTTTAATCTTCCCACCTACCCACTGATCCCCACCTTTCCTCTGAGATTTGACAGTCTGTTCCATGCTTCTGTGTCTCTGGATCTATTTTGTTCTTCAGTTTATTTTGTTCATTAGATTCCACATATGGATGGGATCATGTGATATTTATTTTTGATTCGTTTATTTTGCTTAACATAATACTCTCCAGGTCCTTCCATGCTGTCTCAAAGGGTAAGAGATCCTTCTTTTTCACAGCTGTGTAGTATTCCATGGTGGAGTAATATTGTAAAATTCTAAACCTGAGAGACAGATAAATGTGCCATAGCCTTTTTTTTCCATTCATCTAATGGGCATTTGGGCTGTTTCTAGATCTTAGTTTTGTACATTATGCTGCTATGAACATAGGGGTGCATACATTCTTTCTGATTGGTGCTTCAGATTTCTTAGGGTATATTCCTAGAAGTGGGATCGCTGGGTCAAATGGGAGTTCCATATTTAATTTTTTGAGGAAACTCCATACTGTTTTTCCATAGTGGCTGCACCAGTCTGCATCGCCACCAGCAATGTACTAGGGTTCTCTTTTCTTCGCATCCTCACCAGCACTTGTCTTTGTTGATTTGTTGATGATAGTCATTCTGACAGATGTGAGGTGATACCTCTTTAACATTTTAACTTGCATCTCTAGGATGAGTAGTGACTTTGAACATTCCTCCATGCATCTCTTGGCCTTCTGGATGTCCACTTTGGAGAAGTGTCTATTTAGGTCCTTTGGTCATTTTTTAATCAGATTGCTTGTCTTTTGTTAAATTGTATGAGTTCCTTACATATTTTGGAAATTCACCCCTTAGCAGATGAATCATTGGCAAATACGTTCTCCCATGCAATAGGCTTCTTTTCCATTGTGTTGATGGTTTCCTTTGCTGAGCAAAAGCTTGGTATTTTGATGTAGTCCTGTTTGTTTATTTTCTCCTTTGTTTCCCTTCTCCTAGGAGATGTATCAGCAAACATATTGGTATGAGAGATGTCTGAGATTTTGCTGCCTATGTTTTTTTCTAGGATTTTTATAGTTTCATGACTTATATGTAAGTCTTTTATTCATTTTAAGTTTATTGTTGTGTAAGGTATAAGTTGGGGATCATTTTATTTATTTATTTATTTTTGCGTGAACCTGTCCAATTTTCCCAGCACCATTTATTGAAAAGACTTTTAAAAAAGTGATTGAGTTTGAAAGTCTAAAACTCAATGCCAATTATACATCCTCTCATTTAGTTTTTGTCTAACCAAATCAGTAAGGATATTTAAGAAATCACTTCCTAAGCCTCTTTGGGTATTTACTTTTATTCTAAATACCAGAAATTAAAAAAACAAAACAAAACAGGATGAAATGCTATGCTCAGGAAGGTGTTGAGTCTAAGAGTTTACATTTTAGACTAAATAGCAACACAGCTAAGAAAAATAGAATGTGAGATGATGGAAACAGAAAAAAAAAAAGTCCCAGCATCTCGGGATAAAGCAGTCATTAGTGTTTACATTGGTGATTAGGGCATGTGAGTGGAAAGGTTTATGGGCAATTTACTTTCTTCATAATGATCTCTTCTCTTTCTCTTCCATCTTCTTTTCCTTTCTAAAGATAATTTTATAAATTCATGCAGACAAGAAAGTTGACAAACCTAAATGAATATCAACCACCTTCTAATAATATTTTTGGACACTGAAGAGATACAGGCATCAAGGGAATATTCTCATGGAGAGGTCTCTCGCTGACTCTGTTTTATGGGAATATAATTAGCACTGTGTCATAGCCATCTATTAAACTTAATGTTTTGACATGAGTTCTAACAAAATTTAGAAATTGTATCAATTTCTAAGCAAAAGTATTACATTTTTATTATTGAACTTAAAAAAAAAATTCTTATCCTAGGATATTTTTTTCCATTAATTTTTAAAGAGAGTGGAAGAGGGGTGGGGGAGACAGAGAGAAACATCAATGTGAAACACAAGGATTGGTTGCTTCCCCCACATGCCTTCCCTCATTGGGGTCTGGGGCCTGGGGATTGAACCTGTAACCCAGGAATGTGCCCTGGACTGGAAATGGAATCCGAGACTCTTCAGTCCACAGACAGACACTCTAACCACTGAAAAAAACTGGCTAGGGCTATTGAACATTTTTTAATCCTGTTTACCACCATCAGCCTTCCAAAGGAATGACTAAAGCAGTGCTGAGTTGCAATGTGTACATTTTTCAGCTCTTTTAATAGATTATTTGCCTTTAAAAGGTTTTCAAAGATTTTTGTTTGAGCATTTCAGGTTGAAAGATATTATCTAGTATTTACACATGTCTGTGTTTACTCTCTTTAATTGTGAGTCAGATTTAACACACAAGATAGCAGACATTTGTGCAGCCATGATTCTCAGGGTGTAGAATGCACTTTTTCCTTAGGTGATAACCCAGTGAGTGATGCAGGACTCCAAACGCAATGGCTGACCACACGTTTCGGCGCCATTGCTCTTGAAAACCTTTTTGGTCAAGTGTAGAACTTTTCAAAGATTAAAACAGATTTGAGGTATCAAAAGGTATTTTGATGGTCTGCTAAACATCCCATGAGGATAAGATTATTCACCGTAAAATTTATATTTCCCCCCCAATGATTTTAAGATATGATTTTTAAAGATAGATTAAATATAGGTTCTCTTTGTATTTGTAATGCATATTCCGAATTACTGCAATAGATTTACTATGCAGTTTTGCTTGAACACCAGGGTTCTGAAGGCTGGCTTGGTCAAATAACTTCCAAAAGTGTCCTGGTTATTAACATGCTTAATGTTGTAAGCCAGATGAAATAAGGAAGTTAGCAGAAAAGCTCTGCTTTCTTGGAAAGAATGCGCTATATTTTGCTCTAATTCACTCCTTGGAGTCTTTGCATGCTATTGGTAATATAGGTAAGACAAGCTCACAAAAATATCTTTGTGTTATTTCTCCAAGGCAAGGTCTCTGCTTTATACTGAATTCCATAAATTTGGGTTTCCTTAATTGCTTAAGTTGTCTTAAATTCATAAAAGTGTTGCATTTTACTTTGTACTGAAGGTTTACAATCTCCCATCCAAAAACTCTTGAGGCAAAAAATACTTAAGAATTCAGATTCCCACCCACCCCTCAATTTTAGAAAGATATATTGTACACATACTATACATTATGTAGTACTTTCAGCAAGGGGTCTGGCAAACACCATGATCAAACAGATTATTTTTCCTACAGACTTACGAATGACCATAAATGACCTGTCTTCAGTTCAGTTTTGACCTTTTATTTTACCAAAAATATGAAAAACCCTGAAATTTTTCAGTTTTTATGTTTTACTTTAAAATTTCTGATAAAGAATTGTTCTATATCAGTTTTGTTTTTCTTATATAGTTTGATAGAATTTTTGAAGCTTTAGAATATTTATCAATAAAAGGAAGCATAATAAAGCTATTTTAAAATATTAAATGCTTATACTTTTTAAAAAATTTAGAAACTTGTGTTATTCTAGTGTTGTTGTCATAGATGGTAAAATATTACTTGTAACCAGTGTTCATGGACATAAGCATCAGTATTTGCTTCATAATTATAAAAATGAGATAAAGTTACATATTTAAATTTTTATAAATTTTTACTGGGAACATTGCTTGCTGTCATACTGGATATATACATCATCATATCTCCCCTACAGCACACTTGATTCTATCTCTTCTCCTATTTTCCTTCCTGCTTATTCACCTGTGAGCTTGTTTTATTTTGTTCTATGTTTTTTGTTTATTTTTTTAATCTGCAATAATATTGAAATTTCCAATTTCATCTGAGGCCCACAATAAAATAGACAATGAAATCCAGAGGAGGTGCTAAATTCCCAAAGAAGTTTTAGAAAAGTTGATTGCATGGCTCTTACATTCTCTACTCACATTATGAATATAAAAATGTCAGATTAAAAGGCAGAATTTGGAGATTTCTTTGAAGAGAGCAGCCCGTGTGAGACTAGTCTTCTTCCTTCCTCTGCTGCCTCTCATCTCAGGTGTGTGAGAAGGCCTTCAAAGAGACCACATGGAGAGCACAATGGTGTTTTAATGAACCCAGATGTGCAGCCCATACTGACAAATTTAATGGGAAGACAACGATGGTTCGGAATACCCAGAGAAGAAAAATAGTTGCTGCTGCTAAAGATCTAACTATATTCCCAGGGTCTGTTTGGGCAAAGAATGCAGGAGTGTTTTCAGTGAGTTTGTTGAAGGTCATAAGTGAGAAAAAGCTGTTCTGGTATCACTGTTGATTTGACCTAATATGATCATCTTCAGAGGATCAAAAAGGCTTCAACAGAGAAGACGCTGGAGATGGCATGATGAGAGATTAATGAATTGTTAGAGGAGAGCACATTCATCTGGTCAGGGCCATGCAGGTGAGAGGCTGCAAGTGTGAATCGAAAAGAAAAAAGTCCCATAGAAGAGGCAGCCACACCTCCACTGAGCCAAAGAGCACAAATCCAGCTTCCAATAGTGTCAGTCATATAAAGCCCTTCCCTATGCTCCTTATCTCTGTTCTTGTTTCCCCCCTCTTTCCCTTCTAACCCAGAAAAGATAAGCAAGAGCAGCCCATGATGGGAGGGGAGGAGAATGAGAGAGGATGAACTCACTTCATTTCCCCTAACATTTCTGTGTTGCCTAGGGAATTCACAGGATATTAATTCTATGGGCAGTATCGGACTTGAGATTAGACTTCTATGTATTCATTTTTCATAAATCCATAATTTATGTCTTTTGAATTTGGAGGCTATGACTCTTACATGGTATTGGACATTCTCATTACCAAACTGCCCCTTCTGTGCATGCTAGGTGACTGCATTTGGGTTCATTGCTTTATGTCATCTACAGGTTGATGACATCCAAATTTATACCCCAGCCCTCACCTATGTCTCTGAAGTATGGTACCAACTGTGTATTTAATGTCTACTTGACCATATTGTTACATTTGGATGTCTAACAGATGTCCCCAAATTAATAGGCAGTTAATAAATGTCCATAGTCTGTTCTCCCTCAGATCTGTGCTCTCTGTCTTGCCTGTCTCAGTAAATGCTACTTCCATTCACTCTCTGTCTTGGGTCAAAAATCTAGTTGTTACTGTTCCTTTCTTTTGTATCCCACATCCAAGCCATCCTGTCTTATCAGCTTTATCTTCAATATTTATTGTGAATATAAACTCTATCTGTACTGCAATAATCCAGGTGAGAGGTGATGTTTTTGGATCATTCAGACAGATATATTGTATGAGAAACAGATGGTTGGGACAAGACTGGAAAATTCCCACTGCACTCCTACAAAGGTCAGAACCCTACCTCAAATATTGTCACCTTGTACACTCCCTTTGACTGACTCTGTCCTGGGTAGACTTGCCTCCTCTTGTTCTCGACAAAGACCAAGTTCTTCACCGACTCAGGCCTTTGCATTTGTTGCTCCTCTTGTCTAGACATTTTCTTGTTTACATGTTGGCTTAGTTGTTGATTTCTCTTTTCTTGACCCCTTGTTCCCGTAGATAAATTATGAGTTCTTTCTTGCTCAATCCTGTATTCCCAATAGTAGAAGACCAGTATGTAGTAATTGCCTGTAAATATTTCTTGGTTAAATGAAATGATGTAAGTATTTAAAGCTTCAAAGTTAAGTAGATAAAAAAAAAAAAATCATGCCGTGATAGGAAGGGCACTGGGAGTCTCAGTGTCCACTCCTGAGTCCTGACTCAGCCACTCTGGCAAACTCATTTAAAAAGCGTCTCCATATATTCTTTTCTTCCACATATGCAGCTTCTCGTGCCCATTAAATAAAAGCAAATGACAGCCCACAGAAATAAAAATGTGGGACATATATTTCCACATTGAGTTCAATATAGTAAAAAACACATAATTTCAAGCAAATGGTTTCTTCTCAGTAACAGTGTCCTTTTGATAAGATTTCACACCACAGGAAATCCATTACAATAAATATCTGTTCCAGTATCTGTCCATTTAGCAATAATTCTCTTTATGCTTGATGCTTCTTCCCTAATGACCTGTCCTAGGAACCCTCCTCTCATTCCCTCTGAGATTTCTAGAGTTTATGCTCTGCCTCTGAGTACTGGCTTGTTGTCATGGTAGCCTTGCTAATTTTGCTTATATTTTTTTCTCCATATTTTCCCACAACCTTTGAAAAGACCAAGTTTAAATGTGTGCCAAAGGCTATTTCTGACTTAATGTTGTAGGCATGAAAATATTTCTTTTCTTAGCCTCTTGAAAATGTTAAATGGTAGTCCCAGCATCATTGATTGAGACTATTTGTTTATTCCCAGGGCTGAAAGTTAAGGCCATTCTATTTTGATAGAACTATTTATTTAAAACAAGCTTGAAATCAAAGTCATCTTATACAGTATGCAGAGAATGCTGTTTAACCCAAGTAATCCCAAAGTAAATAATTTATTGGATTACTTGGCAGGCTGAGAAATGAAGGTAGGATTTGGGTGTATTTGGTCTGCCTTTTTCTTTTTAATTACTCACTAAGTAAGTGCATGTGTTGTGTGAGTTTAGAAGAAAACAAAGTTTTAGTGAAAAGAAGACATTATCCTGGTAGTGACCTCAAGTGGTCCCAAGAAAGAATAGTTCCTGTCCATACCCTGTAGCAGGGTCAGCCCTGCTGTCATGGTTGCATGGTGGCAGTCACTTTTGTATCTCACAGATAGCTTTGCCAAAAGAGATCTAGCCGATAAAGATTACAAATATGAAGTTTTGTTCTTCACTATTGCTTTTCAATGAGTTTTTGGTTTGCTATTTTTTGTTGTCGTCAATTAAAAATACATCTCCACCAGCCCAGCTGCTCATGGACCCACGTCAGCTGCACATCCTGCTTCCTTGGAGTTTAGGTTCCTGTTGTTAAGCCCTGAGAAACAATACTTATTCATTTATTTACTTTTTGTGTGTGTGTGTGTGAGAGAATCCTGATAAGTTGCTTTTCCTGGTAAAGAGGAGGAAATGGGCAAACCAACAGAAAATATTTAAGTTGATCATAAGAAGGAACGTATTGACTCTGGGCAATATACTGCTGACAGCCCTAGGAATTGTAGATGGACAATTGGTAACCACCTGTTTGGGGAGGATTTGAACATTTCATGGTCTCAGTATGGAGACCTCCTTAGCCAGAGTCACAGTTATTGGTCTACCAATTCTAAGCATATTTCAACAGGAAATGCTTGGAAATGTGAAGCAGGTAGGTTAAGTCAAATTAAAGGAAACAGATTTATAGAGCTCATTATATGAAAAATAGTACATGATTAAAATATCATTAGATGGGTTTAAATGAATTTATGGGTGAAGATACATTGTACACCAATAAAGGAAACCCTGGACATTTGGAATAGATACCCAATCTAAGAAACAGGCTTGCTCATAGCCTCAAATATTTTGGAATTGACAACATGGACAAAAAGTACCTTGTTGCCATTCTCAGAAAAAATGTATCAGACTAACTGGCTCATTAATTTCACCTATTATGGTATTTCTTATGTTCTTACGTTCCTATGACCTCATTGAAAGCTCATTTGGCCTTGAAGCACCACAAGGTGAAAAAAAAAATCTTAGAATTAATAGGGAAGTTACCAGAGTGCTTTTCCACAGGCTTAGCAAATTGTCCACTTATCATTGAAAGAATAGCCTCTATCAGAATCTTTACCCATAGGCCAGTGGCAAAGGGGCAGTGAAGGGGATTTTGAAATCACTGACTCAGTCTGGCTTTCCTCCCTAATTCTTGTCTACCATTCATCCAGGCACAGAGCAATCTTCAGTTCAAATATTTATATAATCTCAGATGAAGAAATAGAGATCACATTTCTTAAGAGTTTCAGGATAAGGCCTGACTCACTGGACACAATAGGCAGGTCAGGTGTCTTTCATTTCTAGTAAGAAAATAAAACTGACTCAGCCTAAGGCAAATAAATCCACTTGAAGCAATTAAGAAAACACAAAATACATCTTTTTAATTTTTAATATATATTTTTATTGTTGATAGTATTACAGATATCTCCCATCTCCCCCCGCCCCCACTTTTATTTCCCTTTTCCCAGTCCCTATCCCCTACCGCCATGTCTTCACTATCCTGTTGCTCATGTCCATGGGCTATGCACAGAAGTATATACATTCTTTGGTTTATCTCTTCTCATCCCCCTACCCCCACCATGTCAGTCTATTCCACGCTTTCCTGCTTTGGGTCTTAATTTGTTGGTCAATTCATTTTGTTTGTTAGATTCCACAAGTAAGTGAGATCATGTGATATTTGTCTTTAAAGGAAAATGCATCTTTATTTCAAAATATTGTAATAATCTTAAAGGTTTTTCTTTTGAATGCATATGACATGTAAAAGTAATTAGTTACCTAAGTATGATTACTTTGACTTATGTCTATGCTGTATAACATTTTATGGCCAAAAGAAATAGGATGGGACAGCAATAATGTGTGAATAGATCTATTCTGATGAATAACACCAGTACATGACAATGTTTTTTTCCAGAAGGTATGTACTTGCTGAAGAGGTGGTTGTCTTTCACCTGGTTGTTATGCCTGAAGAAATTAATGCTTATTCTGCAACTATAAACTAGCCTGTAAGGGAAAGCATCCCTGCCAACAATGTTTGAGTCATTAGAGGAGTCGACTAGTTGTTCTCCTGTCCTTTCTGCGTGGCTGAATTCCCTTAATGACCAATTCATTGTGTGTCTTCAAGCATGACACCTGGAAAGCTGTGATCTCTTTAATGAAGGATCCATTAATTTTTCAAGAATGTGAACATGCAAAGTTGAAAAACCTATTCAATAAGGTATCTCCTTGAAAGAACTCTAATCATGCTGTGAAGTGAATTTACACAAAATATAACTTATCCATGCATGTTTAACTGAGCAGAATGGTTTTTTGGAGTCCCTTTGGCTGACCCTGGAAAGAACACGGACTCAGTTTACTAAATACTTTCCAGTTTCATACAGTTGCTAAGATGCCGTTTCTCTCTTCAGTCCACATTTATATATAGCAGAGTTCTTTTTTGGAGCAGAAGCTATTGTACAGTACTCTTTCTGAGTTCTTTGAACCTTGGAAGCACCCTGTCTCCAAGATTCCATGATCATAGGCAGCCACCCTGCTGTTGTGTGCAATGTACAGCGGCTTTATACAAATCTTTCTGGTGCCATCGGAAGTGACTCCCGGGAGACAAAACCCAGGAATGACCCTAGCATTACCTCTTTGTATATTCACCTCTGCATTTTATCTTCACAGTTCTAAACCTATTCAAAGGTTTTTCTGTTTGAGCTTCTAAAATTTAGCATATCCTCTGCTGAATAGTGGGAGAAAAAGATGTAATTATAATACATGAACGGCTCTTGCTCTGCACATGAATATAGTAATAGAAAATATGAGTTTTTCAATACAAAAATAAGATTTTGCTGTTATTTCACATATTTAAAAATAATGCAATATATCAGGAATTAATTTTAAGGTAGTCATCTGCGATCCATCACCATTAAGTCACTTTTACCAAGGAAAATAACTTGATATACTTTCTATATTATTGAAGGAGAAATAAAGTATATTTCATTTTAACACAGAAATCCAATTTTGTCCCACAGTATAATTGGATTAGTAATATAGGAAGGTAGCTCATAATTGGTTTTTATTGTATTTTTCCCCCCTAAAGTTGCATAATAAGTATCAGCTCCTATAAAGGCACTTACCTGCAAGATCATCTGAATACTTGTTTCTCTGAGAATATTCCATACTTTCCATTGACTATGTTCACTTGGGAATTTTCTAATTTAGTATTTTTAATATAATTAAATATTTGGACAGTAATTGTCTTAAAAGAATTGGAGTTAATAAAGAGTTTGACAAGCAAAGAATTGTGGTGTATTACCCAATTTTTCCAAGTCAGAAAGGGTTGGAGCTAATGGTTTTGATTACCTGCCCGGAACTTTAATACTATATATATAGTGTTATAGCTAGGGCCTTACTTGAGTTGAACACCTTGAATGTATACACGTGTGGGCACTGCCTGCTCATTGCATGAAGGACAGAGGAAGTTTCCCGGGAGAAAATGCCTTCTGAGGAAGAAAGAAGGGAGGCAGCCAAGCTTGGCCAAATTACAAAGACTTAATCTTCAGAAGGAAGTAGGGAATTTGAGTCCAGCATTGAGTCTTGCTCTTTATAGCTGATTTGTTTTTTAGTCTAGACCCCTGTGGATTCCTTCCTGTGGGTTCTGCGTTCAGTGAAGAGTGTGTGTAAGAAGCTTGGGTGGGCATGTGAGAAAGAAGGACTTTGAATAAAAGCTTGAAAAGCTGAATGACCAGGGATTCTTTCAGACATAGATGTAACACAAAAGTAGAAATAGCAGTATCCCCTTGCTTCTCTTGAAACCAAACCAAAACAGAAAGAAAAAAAAAAATACTCCAAACCAAAAAACACTGCTGTTTTGATCGCCTGTTAAAGGGCTTGTTCATCTGTAGTGTGTGAAATTGTGGGGCCAACTGGGAAGGAATATATCTCAGCAGAAATGCACCATTGTTATTTCAACTCTGTTAATGAAACAACAGGCTGAATGAAAAGGCTAACTTTGTATTTAACCTACTTTTAAAACTCAACGCAGTACTTACTGAAAAAAGAAGAAAATTCAAATTGGAGAAACAGATTATTTTTTATGAATTAGTGAATTTGTGGAAATAGGTATGCATTAATAGCATATGGAAAACAATTTAAAAATCATAATTATGATATCTGCCCAAATAGTCCTTTATAAAGGGGGACCAACTAGTAAAGATCAGGTTATTCAACTTCTGGGCCGATGCTATATGAGGAATTCATGAGATGGTTGTGCCCAAAAGGTCATATTTTATAAAGGGACTAACAATATCTAAAAATTGTAGAAACAAAATAATCCAAATTTTAGTGAGGTCTCCCTCCCTCCTTCCCGTCTAAAATATAGACTTAAGTGGAATTAGCTTGAAAATTTCAAGACATACATCCTTGGATGTTAATATCTTTTTCAGGTCTCTGGAGATTCTGAGGAGTGGCTGATGTTTTTTTAGTCACCCCTGGCTTCAACTGGTCAACTGCAACCATCAATTTCATGAGTCATTTCACTATTCCCAGAGTGCTGTCCTCTTGTATGCCTTGGTGTCTTGATGTGACAAAGATTATTTTCTTTGATTCCCTCCCCACGTACCCTTATTAACAAGTTCACTTGTATGGTAGACTGTGGAGGCATTGCAACACAAACAATTTAAATTATACAATTAATCTATTCTCTAGAATCCTTGGGTCAGTTTTCTCTGAAGTCTCCAGTCTCCGAAGATATTTGAAGATATTTGTCTCTCACCCAATCTCTCTCCTTTCTCCTGGCCCCAGGAAACACCTCCTCATCCCCCAAACCTCTCCCACTTTATTAAAGGGAACATTTTGTGTCCTTTCAAGCTTAGTCTTGTTTATGGAAAACTTGCTCATACCCTGTGCTTGACAATAGCCTGTCTGCTCTGGCTCTTAGCATTTTTCCTCCTTCACCATCTATAAGGGGAAGGAAAGAGTCAAATGAGTGACTACTCACTGACATGAATTAATTAACTGTCCTTAGGCAGCAGAAGCAAATACTTTAATTAAAACAAAAACAAAAAAACTCTACTAAATCTTTAATGTAAAATTCAGTCCAACTTTGTTAACTATAGCAGCCCCAAAATTTAAAGTTTATCCGTTTTTGTTTGTTTTTATTTTATTCAGTTGTTTGTTGCCTTCCCCTGACCAGCTATGCAAAGATGATAAGGTTCTGTTCACCATGAAATAGGAGAGAAGGGCCATGGGACAGCTAAGAAACCCTTTTCCAAAATTTTTGTTTGGGATTATACTCCTGGCAAGGTATAGACATAATTACAAAATTTGGATTTATTTTTGAAACGATTCTTCCAAGCTATTAAAACTGTATTTTATTTATAGGAGTTTTCCCTTTCCCGCTCCTTCTTCTTTTGCCATATTCTTAGTTGAAAGTGAACAATTAAGCACTTAATTGGGTAATTTAGGTTTCTAATCCCCTTTAATTTAAATTGTACATATAAGATCATCTGTGTCTTACTTAATTTTACCTTTTGAAGATTCAATCATAAAGAACAGGTGGGGGAATTTTCCCCCCAAGAATAATGATATGCACAGAGAACTGCTACTAGTGTGCTTAGTTCCCGAGACTTCCCGAGACACTGATTGAGATAATTGCAGCAGAATTGAGAAGAAGCAGAGGTTGCTCTTGGTGTTAAAGGGAGACTTTCTTTAACAGTTTTGATATCCATTATAGGAACCAGCCAAGAGCAAAGACTCAGGCTAAAGTTGTAAAGAAATATGTGGTTATACCAATGGTGTTAGACCTGAAAGTATTTGTACAATCCGATCAAGTGAGTTCTGGGGAGGAAAAAAAAAAAAAAAAAAAAAAAAAAGAAAGAATATTTTGCCTTTTATAAAAGCCTATTTTAAGGAAATTATGTACATCATGGCCTAAGGAACCTTAACTACATTTTTTAAAAATAAAAAGCTACATTCCTACAATGTTGATGTTATGGAAACCTATAGAGGAGAAACTCTGATTAAAATTAATTCCTGTTACTATGAAAGTAAAAGGCAGCCAGCCAAAGTTAGGGCAAAATGAAGTGTATGCCTTGAGGAAGAGCAGTTTCAGACAATAAAATTGTGAGTCTACAAGAGGAGGGAATTGAGATGATTTATTTAACTCAGCAATGAAACTTAAATATAATCAAAGTAATAGTCTCTAAAGTAACCTAAGGTTATTTTAAATTGTCCAACTGCAAAAATTTAATTCTGAATGTATTTTAATTTATAACAAGAAGGTATATCTCAACAGATTGATTAACAAAAGGTGTTCACAAACATAAATTCCAGAGGATAAATCCATAGAGCGAAGTGGATGGCAGATACATGCTCTAAAGCACTTTTGAAATTATTTAGTATTTTAATGTGTCAAATTTTGTGATTAGCACGGAAATGAAATTGCCAACGAAGCTCTTAGTAAGGATAAAGGCAAATATTTTTTTAATGTAAAATTCAGTCCAATTCAATTCAGTTCCTGAATATTTTTGAGTGTTAGATGATCTCTGGGGGGCCTTTTACACAGTCGCATACTGAGTTGTAGAAGACATAGATTTATTCGCTGTGCCAGTTGTAAAGATGTATGACTGGAGCATTTGTATACTTTATTATTATTATTATTATTATTGCTGTCTCTCTCCTTCTTTTCTTGACTTTCCAAAAACCTCTCTTGGATATTATTATTTGCTATTTTTCTCTTAGTACTTTAAGGTCATTATATAACATTTTAATCTCTATTCTAATGTGGTGAGTAACATTCTTTAAGGAACCAAGGCTCTTTCATAAAATAGTCTTACCTTGAATGACATTTTATATGATGCCCTACTTTAATAAGGATCGAGAACAAATGGTGGTTTCTGAAACTTTCAGTGTGGAGACTTTGTCTGAATTTCAATAGTTTGCATCTTGAAAATGTATACAGGAGTGAGAGGGGAAATATCTCTCCCTGTGTGCATTTTCTGCTTTATTCTTGGTGCATTTATACAAGGATGTGCTGCACACATCACATTTTACATAATTTTACCTCACCCTGGGCCCAGCTACATCATCTATTATCACCAACTATTAATAGTAAAGCTATTGCCACTGTCACTCTAGTCTAACTTAATGTCATCTCCTTCAGCTACCAAAGTAGCTTTCTCATTGGTCTCTCTGCTGCCCTCTTGCTTCCCTGAGGTCCATGATTCACTTGACACTCAGAATGGTCTTTTGAAAGACTGGGCCAGATATGCCTGAAATGCAATAAAGGTTTTTCATAATCTATAATAATAAAAGGGTAATATGATAATTAGACAGGATGTCTTCTGCACATCCTTCCTGACTAAGCCAGGGCCCCAGGGAAGCCAAAGGAAGGCTGCCCAAAGAGGAAAGTCTGGGTCCCGGGTGTCGGAGGGAAGCCGGTGCTGGCAGCCAGGGGAAAGAAGGCCTATTCTTGCACAAATTTGCATGCATCAGGCCTCTAGGATTTAAAATAAAATCCAAGTGTGATTTTGTCCTTGACTCCTTGATCTCATCTTGCACTGCTCTCCCTCTTGCCACCACACTCCAGGATTACCAGCTTTCTTCCAGCCCCTCCTAAGGCCTGTTCTTGCTGGGCAGTGCTCTCCTCTGGTCATTAAGGACTGCCCCTTACAGCTACCCGGCCATGGGTCACATTGTCCACCTGCAGAGAGGCTCTTGGCAGCCAATCCATTGGAAGCAGCCACATAAAACCATCCCTCATATCACCTCTTTTATTATTATTTATTTATTTACTTTAAAAATATATTTTATTGATTTTTTTTTTTTTTTACAGAGATAAAGAGAGAGGGACAGAGAGTTAGAAACATTGATGAGAGAGAATCATCGATCAGCTGCCTCCTGCACACCCCCCACCAGGGATGTCCCCGCAACCAAGGTACATGACCCCGACTGGAATTGAACCTGGGACCCCTCAGTCCACAGGCTGACGCTCTATCCACTGAGCCAAACCGGTCTTGGCCAAATCACTTCTTTTAATTCTATGCATGCACTTACACTATTTAACATTCATTTACTTTATTTAATTTTGTTGTGTTCTGGCCATCTTGGTAAAATACAAGTCTTTATGCCTGAGGGCCATGCTTGACTTGCTCATCTGCTTCCTCAGAGCCTATGATAGTGTTTGCTGTGTAGTGAGTGCCCAGTAAGTAATTATTGAATGAATACCAGCCTTCTTTACATTTTCCACCTTAGATGTAAGACTATAACTAAAGTATTGCAAATCTAGATCTATCACTAATTAAATTGGTTACTCATATCCCTTGTGTAAATAATGAAATGATGTATCTTTCCAGTAAGAACACAGGATATTATTTACTTCTATTTTTTGACAATGATTTCTACTGTCCTCGAACTGAAAGTAATTTGATATTCTTCTCATTGTGAATGTTACACATTTAATTTGAGTATGTATTCAATTTTCAGAATCAAAACAGATTATTTTATCTTTACCTTCTTATCTCCCTAATTTTATTTTCAATTTGATACAGAGAAATTTAGGATCCTAAGACCAAATGTTTTAAAGATCTTCCTACCTTGAAGATGGTCTGCCTTTGAGTTTATGCTGACTAACAAGGAAAGGAATAAAAAATCAGGGGCACTATTTTTTTTTTAAGTTGACCCTAAGTAACAACACTGAGATTGTTGTGGAAACCAGATATCAAAATATATTTTGTCTAATGAAGCTTCAGGGTTAATATTAGAAGTTAGAAGCAGTGACCAGAAGGTGGAGAGGTTAGAAAAACAGATTTCTGACCCACTCAAGCTGAAAGTACAGGTTGCATGTGGTTTTAGGATGATTCAAGCAAATATCTATGACCTGTGTTCACAGGTGCTTATGAAGCCAACTCAAATTTTTACAGACCCTGTCAGAAAACCAGTAGTAATTTCTTTAAGGAGAGTACAATCCTTAACACCCTGACCTAGTCTTGGGTGGCATTCAACCTGTAGCAGGATGACCATTAGTGGCTCATCTAATCAATTCAATGGGTCATGATCAGTGGTTTTTTAAAGAAGGAAATATAATAGAATTGAGGGAAATAGAAGGTATCAGAGGGCACCATACATTATAAAATTTAAAACAGTCTCATTAAAATTATCTATCAGTTTTATGACTGTAGTATGTTTGGCATCATAATTTAAAATACATTTCTCACTGTGAATGGGGTCAACAATTTGTGAAAGTCAGCAGAGAATATTGGATTGGGTTGGATCGAGTTCATCTAACATAAAATGAAGAATAATTTACAGAAAATTTCCCCAAGGGTATGAGAACCAGGCCCAAAATAAAGGCAAGTCAAATTGTCTGAACTCCAGTAAGAAAAAATTGCTGAAGTACAGAAGAGAATCCGTATTTCACAATTCCCTGAAACATAGCCTGGTGTACTTTGCCCATTGATGGTTTACAACTTGCTTGAACTTCCCAGCAAGGAGTTAAGCTCCCTGAAGTAGAAGTGGTAATATAATTCTTCCGTGTGTCTTACAATGCTGAGAACATGGTGGTCACATAAGACATGAATTGAAAAATAAAAATGTGAATAACTAAAGGTCAGATATAATCTGCATCATTTTAGCTGGCCCAGCAGTATAACCCAGTAGTTTTGTCTGCCAGGCTTGTCTGTCAGTAGCATATATGTAAATTTTCTATCTGCACATATTTTCAAGCTAAATCTGTTTTAAATTTATTAAAAATAAGATATGCGCCCTGACTGGTATGGCTCATTTGCTCAGTTGGTGGGAGTATTGATTTGTACACCAAAAGAGGACAGGTTCAACTCCAGGTCAGGGCCCATACCCAGGTGGTGGGATCAATCCCCTTTGTCAGGGTGCATACGGGAGACAGCTGATCGATGTTTCTCTCTCACATCCATGTTTCCCTCTTTCTGTCTCTTTCTCTCTAAAAAAAATCAATTAGATTTTTATAAAAAGAACATGAAATAGTTACAAAATATCAAAAACATTTAAAAATTACAAACAGCTTATCATAATCCATCCCACTTTTTAAAACCTTTAAATCTGTGATTCCCTTAAAGAAAGATGTCACATTATCCTAGTTTGGTTTGTTTCTCTTCATTATGGGAAAGTCAAAACCCAGAAGAGATTTAGATTCCTTTGTCTAACTCAGGTTCGGGATCAGTTCCTCCTTCACTATCCACAGTACCTGGGTTAAATTAAACAAGAGATTGCTGAGAAGATGAAGCCAAGCATGGCTAACATCTTGTTTCAGACACATGTCAAGCTTGGTTAAGAATTAGACTCTCCTTTGTTATTTCAGGGACAGAGGGAAGTCCCTTACAGTAGGACCCAGCATGAGTGAGCAGGTCTCATGTTAGCTTGAAGCAATTCACTTTCGCATTTCTCTATGGTAGTTCACAGCAGGTTCTTTTTGTAGGAATAAAAGGGCTTGCTCTGCAATCTGCTTTTATTGGTTCACTGAAGAGTAGAAGCAAAACATATTTCAATCAGAAGAATTATACCTGAGTGCTACAATCGGTGCCAGAGCCAACAGAGAGAGAGCCTGGATACATTTAAGGTCGGAGCTGATGTATTAAGAGAAAAATGTTGGTAGTGAACCCATGGGAAAATAAAATCCTAAGTGAGTTATCTCATTGGGTAGTTATCAGGAGATAAGGCCAGAAATTCCCAAGATTAGCTAAAATAGATAAGATTCCAGATTTGAAAAGAGAAAAAAAGACATTGCTAGGATACACAGTGACTTCTGTGGAACTCAAGTGCCCCTGTTTTATAGTGAAGCCATCTTTCTATTGATTAGTGTTAATGAGATGAGGGGACCCCCACAGTGATGGATTATCGTTTTACCTAATCTTGTTTTTTACTATTTAATCTTCCTTGTTGCTATGGCTAGAAATATGTGCAAACGAAATCCTTGTTTCTTCTTCCACTTGACCTTATTCTGATTCATCAAATTGATTCTCTTACACTCTGAACTATGCCAATTATTGTATCTGTCAAGCCATGCATTCATTAGAATATTGGGGCTAATGGACATGCTCTAAGAGCACATTCATCTTCAGAGATACGGTAAAAGCTAATTCTTCTGGCTCAGCAAACCTTAGGTTGACATCTTGCCGCTCTTCTGCTGCCAGGAATATCTGGCGACTTAATGAAGCAAAGATCTTAAACACACAACCTAGTGGATTATTCAATATTAAGGTTTGCACTGGAGTCTGTGAAAAAGGACTCTCACACTTTCAGTCCTACAGAAGCACCAGCGACGAATGAAAACAGAGGACTACCGGGATGGACAGCGTGTCAGATGGATTACAGAGTAACTCGTACCTCAAGAGCCCATTGATCTTCCTTTTCATATGGCATTTAAAAAATAATCTTTTTATATGCCCGTGGTAATGCAGCTGGATTAGTGGAGCCAACGGGCTGTGACTGTTTAAATATTAATTGGGACAGCAATGTCTAAATCAGTTGGTTTTAACCCTGACTGCATATTAGAATCATCTAGGGAGTTTTTAAAATTTGCAGATACCTAGTTCCCATGCCCAGAGAGACTGCTTTATTTGGTTGGGGCTGGTGCCCTGGCATCAGAATATCTTAAACGCCCTGTCAGTGATTTGCATGTATAGGCAGCATTGAGGATCACTAGTAAATGCATGCTAAAGCAGAATAGCTTTTTGTTACCAAAGTGTCTGACTAAATATCCTATTCTTTTAGTGGTTCTCAACATGTATCTTATTCAAAGAGTAGAGCAAGCATTTCATTTTGTTCAATTACTTTGGCCTTTGCCATGCAAGCATATTATAAGCTCTGCTGAATGCAATGAAAACATTCTGACCATTTTCAGGAAAGCTTTTTAAATTTCCAAATTATACTCAATATGAAATTTTAGTTATACTCTCTCTTTCTTCCTCCCTCCCTCCCTCTCTCTGTCTCTCTTTTTTGCAGCATCATGGAATTTTTGCTTATTAAAGCAAAAAATGCAAAATATACCCAGAGACTCTTTGTCAGTCCAATAAACAAAGGGACAAAACCAAACCTGTTTTGTTTAGTTAGTTCAATTGACTATAAATGAAGGGGACAATTACTCATCAAGTTGTGGCAGAAAAAATCAGTGTTATTTTACATTATCACACACACAGAGACACACACACACGCAAATGCAAACAAGAGACCCACCATCAATTGTGGAATTTGACCAAGTCCTCGGCCTTTCTGGGTCTTATGGTCACAAGGTTAGTGGTGGGGCTGTGATGGACATCGCTGACTTGTCTCACACGCTGTGCTCTGCTACTCGGGAAAGAAATGGGTTCCAAGTAGCTAGAGAAGGTGATGAGGGAAACTGATGTGAGGCCCTTCCTTAGAAATTAGTGTGATTTCTGCATTCCTCTACAGACCCCTCCCCAAACCGTACCTGCCATGTGTGCATGTGTGCACTAATGTGAGTCCTTGTGGAAAGGCTGCTGTTAAGCCTTGGTTCTGTTCAGGAATCCATGCAGGCTATCGTCTGACCAAGGGTCTTCCCGGCAGTGATGCTGATTGCAGAATGGGTGACCTGCACCCTTACAGGGGCCCCAATTCCTCTTCCGTCTGCTCACTATGACCTTGTGTTTCATCACAAATCCCTGCTAATGGTTTCTCCAACTTTTCAACAACGTGGCACCAACCAGAGCTAGTGTTTTCGCCCCTTGAGGACCTAGTTAGTGCCTTTCAGGTGGTTTCTCAGTAAAATGCCCTGGAAAAGGGGAGGAGCCAAGGCAAGCTGCAGGGCGATAAGGACCTCCGGTAGGAAAACTGGAACCTGAATTGGTCAAACTTCCCCAGTCCTGTCCTACTTTTGCATCTCTTCTCATGTTCTTGTTTGCAAAAATGCAAATCTACACTTTTATTTGCTTTCTTTTTTTGTTTGCTGTTTTCCTAAAATATCTTGGTGGCCTATAAACTTTCCTCCAAATCCACTGACTTCACACATGCATGTTCTAGTAATTCTGGGACATGCCCTCCAATCTCAGTTCCCTCTCCAATCAATCTCTGCCTGTGAGGCATCTCCTACCTTGTACATGGCTCCCTGATTTGATTGCTTTGTAAAAAATGATGCCATTTACGGCAATTTTTTTGGTTGATCTTTGTTTTACTTTATTATTTTATAGTACATTTCACAGTGTAATACTAAAAAGAATAGTATAAATTTTTGTTACTACAGTGCAATTCTTCCATTCCATTTCTTTGAAAAGTGACTTTAAAAAAAGTCCACAAAAACTAGGTTTAATTGCTAAGCCCAGAAGCAGTACCTTTCAACTATCAGCAATAACTTTATTCTGCTTCCTGACCCATTTTTAAAATATGAAGGTATCTTCACTACAACTTTTCCTCCCCCTAACCCACAACCATGTTATGGTATTTTTTTTTTTTTAACAGCGTTTTTTGAACATGCAGAACAGTATAGAAAATAGTAGTAAATATCTGCTCATTAGCAAGTTCAGTCAAATCTTGACATTTGCCCAAACCTACTTTAGTTATTTTGGATGGAATAAAGCACTGCAGAAATAATTAGTCACCTATGTACTGTACCCCCTTTTCTTTCTTCCCATTCACCTCCTGGCTCTCTCCAAGGTAAGCACTATCTTAAATGTATTGTCATTCCCATACATGGGCTTTATCATTCTCAAATGCATGGATCCATAAATAAAACCACATTTTACTCAAGTGGCATTTTGTGAAGTAACTATTCCATAACTCCTTTTGAGGCTCTATATTAAGATATGGAACACATGGCTCAAATTTTATGTATTTTAACTCCTATGACATGTACTATTGAATATTTGTATAATGTATTTAGCCAGTTGATGGAGAATTTCTAGTTCTAAATTATTATAGACACTGTTTCAACAAACATGCCTGTACCTGTCTTTTTGTGTAATCAGGCCCCATTTCTCCTGTGTCCCTAATGCGTTATTAGTCCTGTAACAACTCCTGAAAGATTCAACTTTCCTGCTACTTGTGCCAGAGGGCTGAAAGGTACATTTCCTGGTTTCTATCTCATTTCAGTCCCCTTTAGGAGTGTCAATAGTAAGGTTCTGACCAGGACAATGAAAAGGAGTTGAGCTACCTCTTTAGAATAAAAATAGCCAGGGATGTGAAGTCTTTGTGATTCATTGGCTCCCTTAACTGTAAATTTGCACTGCTCTTGCAGTCAATGATTTCTGATATGCCACTTCCCCCATGTTCACTCTAATTTACCTTCCCCTGGAATTTAGCGGAAATTGTTCTTTACACCCCTCGAGGATGAGAGGTTTTTCCATGGGTTCTTTCACACACGTGCATTGTGAGCCACTTAGCGCTATCTGAGATTTAATGTTTAAGTTCACTATTCCGGCTTTCCCTAACATGGGCTTGTCCTCCTAATGACATTGGAGTCCCAACCACCCATTTCCGATAACTGCAATCAGAACTGGAGCACACTTTATCCCACCTCTGCCTTCAACTCATTTCTTTGTCTAACAATAGGGAAGTGTTTTCCACAAAACCTCATCCAATCATTTTAACAATTAAGTAAACATAAAATCTAGCCCATGTAATGTTGCATTTTTAAAAATATTTTTTTCAATTATAGATGATATCCAATATTATATTAGTTTTGTTATAGAAAACCGAAGAAGAACAAAGCAATACTTAAGAGAGATGGTGTTACATTTATTACGCATGGGTCCAGAGGAAAATATCTCTCAAATTCAGGACCCCAACATGCAGGAATTTTCCATATTTATATGTTTTACCTTCTTTGCCTCCCAAATACTGAGTGTTTCCAGCCCCTTTTGCAAGTTCTTAAAAAGCCTGTATGTGTTGGGCCTTGAGACCTCAACCAGAGGCCTAGCCTGGCACCAGCACTGATAACCTTGTCTGGGGAAGGTTTAATGGCCTCTCTGAAGTGGGAATAGTCTTAGCAAGCAAGAATTTACAGAAGCCAAATACCAGGGTTAAAATTTCAAACAGCAGTTTTCATACAAGATGGATGCTTCAGTTTCAGACATTTATATAATCAAACAGTAACAATGAGTGTTTGAGTCGGTCATGGCAGCTCCTGTTTCATGGGTTGCTTTCATTTCCCAAGTGGCCTCTTCCACCGGGGCAGGTGCAGCTCCAATTTTGCTTTTTTCCTGCAACCTGAGCTTCTTCAGGTTGGGAAATTATGCCACTCTTCTTCACTCTGATCTATTCAGTTAAGAAGAGTAGATCAAGCCAGGCTGCATAGATCACCACTCCTTTCACCTAATTTTTTATTTGGGTTGAGACAATGATATTCCAGAGAGCTGTCAACTTCTGTCCCACATGGGGCTCCCCTAGTTTTCCAGCTGAGTAACCTGAATTTTTCTACTTCTATCATACCAAGAATTTCAACTTGAGCTACATTAGTTCCATTAGAGAATACAGGATAAGGGCTAACATTAACAGAAGATCAATTCCCTGAACCAGTATCCTGACTGAACAAGACTCATGCCCCCTCCACTTTCAATGAAACATATGGCATTTGAAACCAGGAAAAGGATGGGTGGTGTTGCCTATTCCAAGTAAGCTACATTCTTCATCTGAGCTGTCATCAGCTATTCTCAGCTCTGATTATCCCACTATGTGAGTTAGAATGACATGCATGGGTAAAACCATTGGATGCCAAAGACTGAATTTACCACAGAAAGATGAACATGTTCCCCACTGTAAACTTTCCCTTGCAAGAAGGTTACCCTAGACATTCCCTGTTGTTTGTTATCTCTATCGGGGAGGGGGGGCGTGAAATCACCATAATTATCTAGAAAAATAGGAAATCTTTGAGTATTCTGATTATCATAAGTAAAAAAATGGATGAGACACACACACACACACACACAGAAAAGGCAAGATAAAGTTGGGGCCAGTTTTACTCCCAGGAGGCTTTGAGTTGGTGTATGAGTTGGCTTGTGTTATTATGTAAACTATACACGGTTACCTAACAGGGTATATGAAAACAAAAAGTGGTCTGCCCACCTTGACTAAGGGAAGAGGATATGACTGGGTCTGTTCACCATCATTCCCCAAGTTCTGCAGCTTGTGGTGCTGGCATGCCCATGTGTGAGCACGTGCTGTTCCCACTCCTCATGAAGCCAGTTGATTTAAATTCAGGACAATCTGCTGCAGATTCTTCCTACACTGACTGAGCTGTCAGTTCAGTTGCCTCTGGGATGGCACGGTGGTGTCTGGATGCTCAATGTTTGGTCTTCCATTCTTTCATCCTAGCTCTGCTCTGAGTGCGGAGGAGTGACTGAGTTTTGGCTGCCTATCCTAGCAAGAAAGCAGCTCCTAAATTTAAACATTTGTTGCTTGGGAGCTTTTAGGTTTTTGCCCATTGTTCAAATTGTACTGCTTGAGGAGTTTCATCATGGGTCTTTATTGATCGTAATAAATAAAGGATATATAGATGTTATTCAGTCAACTAGTGTTTATCCTGTTGATCAGGATATATAGATGTTATTCAGTCAACTAGTGTTTATTAGAAATGTACTGTGGGTCTATCTTTAATTTAGGTAATAATAACTTACTGGTTCTTTACTTATGGTAAGTAAACTAGATGGTTCTTTGATGGTAAGTCCATAGACAATTTGAAAAGTGTGTGCATGTAGTTCATACCAGTAGGTAGTCTCCAAATGAAACAGATTAGGATATACTACTTTAAAAAATTTTTAAAGAATTGTAAAATTTCTGAAAAGCAGAAATGACAAAGAAGAGAATTAGAAGACATCAGCTTAAACCAAAAAGTTTCCATAATTCTGAAATTAAAATCAGTCAACTGAAAGTTTTCAGAAATCCTCAAGCTATCAGAAGTCATCTCATCGTATTATAAATTACTATGTTATACAAATAGTTGTTTTTAAAAAACAAATATTTTGACAAATATATTAGTAAATATAGCAATCAGCCATTCAGCATATTAACTTTTTGTGAATTGACTAGAATGGTAAGGTACATAGCATAGTTGAATCAATTCTATTTCCTAGGGAAACTTTGTTTTGTAGATAAAGAAGCAAAGTTCTTATCTGTTTTGTGTGTACCAGGGTGGTTGCTTGTTCCTTAGAAACCTGAAGACTATAGATGATTCAAGCTCCTGTCTGACATTTGACAACTAAAACAAAAATAGTCCACAAAGTATATTCATTAAAGCATCTTATATAATAAAAGCCTAATATGCTAAGTATCTGATTGTCTGTTCAACCAATCAAAGTATAATATGCTAATGATATGCTAAGGCTGCTCAATTGCTCATTATGATGTGCACTGACCACCAGGGGGCAGACCTCCAACTGGTAGGTTAACTTACTGCTGGGGTCGGGCCTATTGGGATTGAGCGAGATGGGCTGGACATGCTTTGGAGCCCTTCCACGGTACTTCCCTGGCTGGCCAGCTTCCTATGTCCCTCCCCAGGTCTGATTGTGCACTGATGGGCTACCTTGGCCTGTGCCCTCTCGCAATCCAGGACTCCTCAGGGGATGTTGGAGAGCCATTGTCAGCTCGATCCCACAGGTCAGGCTGAGGGACCTCTAGTATCAGATAAGAAATATAATATGTAATACAGCTAATTGCCAGAAAACTTCCTACCAAGCTTTTCAGAAACACACATTATGTCACTTGAGCTCTTATGGAGAAGAATTAAATCCAAAGCAAGAGAGCTCCGAGTGCCAGTATATATGAGAAAATTGTCACTTCCAGATCTGGAATGGTATTTGGCACATGGTATGACATATGTCATCTTCACTACAAGCACTTTCTTATGCATATGGTCCCTCTAGCTAGAGGAGCCCATCCACAGTCTATTTTATCAATAGTGAAGACACCCACACTGAAAATAATATTGCATTAATAGAATCAACTTATATTTGACCAAGGAAGCAATATATATTTTACAAATACACTTTTTCCCTTAAGCCATTATTATAAAAAAACACTGTGTACTGATGATATAGAATAGGTCCATGCCTACATGCTAAACATTAATTGTGTTGACTGTTGTAGCAAAAGTTTAAGAGTTAATTAAGTGTAAGGGATTTGCTATGAATTCTATCATCTCATCTGGCTAACTTTAAACAAAAATCCTCCTTTTTAAAATTAAAAATGGTTTATAATTTTGATATCTTGTTTTGATGCATAGCATTGGGAGTTTTGTTAATCAATAGGATATTTATTGATGTAACTTTCAAAAGGAAGTCTTAGCACAAATGCTTTTATTATATCTGTCTTTTTCAATAAAGTAAAATAATGGTTAGTAGCTAATATATAAATGCAATATGCTAAATAAAACCAAGTTCATTCTCTTTTGATAGTTTTTAAATGAAAATAATGCAGCACATAATTTTTTAGTTCTCTTTTGATTATTTACTTTCTTTAAAAAATACAGAACATAATTTTAGAAACTAAAAAAGACAATGATTTAAATACTATTTTTAATAGTAGGAAAACACTTTTTTAATAAAGCACATTTTACACAATGTGACAAGTAAATTTCTATAAACATTAAGAGAACTCACAGCTGAACTTCAATTGCTATTTTTAAATATTGGGAAGGACCAAGGAATTATTTTGAATGTAAATAAATGGAATTTGAAAATGTCTAAGAGTTCATAAAATAAAAGTAACATTTTAGTCAAATATTTTCTCACACTATAAAGAAACTTTTGTCATAGGATTTTCAAAAATTGCTTAGCACCTTTACCAATACTTTATGAATTTAGAGCCAAAGAATCTAGACTTCTGTAAATCAGTGGAATTACAGTGCTGTATTTGATGCGGAGTCTCCACAGGCAGGAGGCAGTTAGCTTCATCTCTCTAATTGTGTTTGGCAGTTACAATCTATATACAAATAGTCTAAATGACCATTATGCCTGGATGACTGGACAACTAAGTGACTGGCCACTAGCTATGACACACACTGACCACCAGGGGGCAGACACTCAACACAGGAGCTGCCCCCTGGTGGTCAGTGCACTCCCACAGCCAACCTTCCACAGCCAGCCAACCTCCCATAGCCGGCCAACCTCCTGTGGTCCTTCTCCCCGGCCAGCCGGCCCCTAATTGGCCCCAATCTGGACTGGTCAAGACAGTCCTGATCAGCCCCAACAGCTAGCTAAACTGAGGGATCCCACCCATGCATGAATTCGTGCACTGGGCCTCTAGTGACTGTTATAAGAGCCTATCTCAGATATTCTAGCTTTCCTCCTTACGGGATTGTGGTAGAATTGTACCACTCCACTCCCCTTAAATTAGAGATGATCTCTTGACTTGGTTTGAGGACTAAAATATGATTCTGGGGGATGTGTCATTTCTGGGTGAAAGTTTTTAAAAGATGATATGCTATATTCTCTTTCTCCTTGTCACACTGATAGGCACTTCTCTGCATGGAATAATCTCTGTCAGCTTGGTTCCCAGATTGAGGGCGCGTGCACATGGAGTTCCCAGTTGACCCAGGCAATATGAGAAATGAGCTTCCTTGTTAAAAGTGATGAAGATTTGGGGAGTTCTTTATTACTGCAGCATAATGTTGCCTATTCTTACTCAACTGAACAATAATAAAAGTGACAGCAAATTAGCTACTATCCCAGAAAAGAAAACCAACAACAAAAATATTGCAAACTAATTGCTAAGGAGACATCACTTTTTTTTTCTAGAACATGTGAAAAATTAAGCAGTTAAACTGTGTTTTATAAAAATGTATTTGATGCAATGTGTAATAGAGAATTTATCATTGGTCCTGTATTGCTTTATGTTATAGATAGGGGTCAGGACACTTTTTCTATTTATGGACTGACATCAAACATTTTAGTGTTTGCAGGTCATATGATCTCTGTCACAACTACTCAACTCTGTCATTACAGCCTGAAATTAATCATAGACAATATGTAAATAAATGGACATGACTATGTCCCAAACTTTATTTATAAAAATGGGTGGTGGGCTTGATTTGCTCTAGTGGCTCTATCTAATAAAAGAGCAATATGCAAATTAACCACCACCCTGCTATACCCACAAGCCACACCCACCAGCCAATCAGGAGAGAGTATGCAAGTTAACCCAACTAAGATGGCTGCGGCCATAGAGTGATCAGGAGGCTTGGTTTTCCCTGGTAATGGAGGAAGCCAAGCTTTCAGCAAATTCTGGCCGGCCTAGGCCTCCACTCAAGGCTACAAAGTTTCAATTATAGAAGATAAATAAATCCCAGATACCAGGGCCTCCACTTAGGTTGCTAAGGTGTGTGGTCAGCCTGCAAACCACCACAGGCCCCTCACCCAGGTTGCCCCATGCTCCAAGGGAACCCCCTCCCTGATCCGGGCACCCTTCAGGGAAAACCAGCTGGACCCCACCCATGCACCAGACCTCTAGTCTAATAAAAGAGTAATATGCAAATTGACTGTCACTCCAACACACAAGATAGCTGCCCCCATGTGGACACAAGATGGCAGCCACAAGATGGCCAGCAGGGTAGGGCAGTTGGGAGGGACCAGGTCTGCAAGGGAGGGCAGTTGGAGGTGATCAAGCTTGCAGGGGAGGGCAGTTAGGGGTGACGAGGCTGGCAGAAGAGGAAAGTTGGGATTGAATGGGCCTGCAGGGAAGGGCTGTTGGTGGGGGATCCAGACCTGCAGGGAAGAGCAGTTGGAGGAGACCAGGTCTGCAGGGGAGGGCAGTTTGGGGTGACCAAAACTGTAGCCGAGGGAAGTTAGGGCCAAACAGGCTGGCAGGGGAGCAGTTAGGAATCAATCAGGCTGTCAGGGGAGTGGTTAGGGGGTGATCAGGCTGGGTGGTAGAAGTGGTTAGGGGCAATCAGGAAGGCAGGCAGGTGGGCAGTCGGTAGCCAGCAATCCTGGTTTGTGAGAGGGATTGGGCCTAAACAGGCAGTTGAACATCCCTCGAGGGGTCCCAGATTGGAGAAGGCGCTTGTTGGGTTGAGGGACACCCCCCTCCTGCACAAATTTTATGCCCCGGGGCCTATAGTATTAGATAACATATTAATGAGACCTAATATGTTTATGTTGGCATTGCTTTATTTTTTTTTTTTTACATGACCCAGTGAAGTATATTTTGTTAAAAGTGAATTCCTTTTTTAATTCTTTTTACCATGTTCCAACTCTTTTTGTAGTATAGGTGGTATAATCAATAGCAAGGGAGAAATTATTTACTATACAGTGTGAAAAATGCATATTCAATTTCTTATTTACTAAATAGCATGATTTTTGACCAATTGAAACATTTTAACAGATAAGGCTATTGAAACACATCGAGACTGAAGGTGTGGGTGAAGTCCTGGAGGCTTTGTGGAAGAACAGGGCCTATGACCCTGGGCTCCTGGAATCCACCCATTTACACCCCCCCTTTATACACCGACTTCCAAACGGTCAGAACAAGTTCAGAGGGATTAGGCCAACAATTTTCACCAGGGCTTCTCCGGCTTTAAAGACTGTAGAGACTGACTTTATTTAATGATGAGTAAAGTATCAAAGTTAATACAGAATAAAGGTATTACATGAGTTTGTCCGAGTGTACACAGAGGGTCTTAAGCTTCAGCTTAAGGTTTTATCAAGGTGGGAGGAAAAGGAGAGGTAGAGTACTGCCTTTAACCTAATTTATGATGTTTACTTATTTCTATCTCTCTGACTAATGCTTCTTTTGTTCTCTTTATAAGTCTTAGTTTCTATCTACTACTTCGTTCCCCCCCAAGAACTGCAAACATTAGCTGATTAATCCTCAGTGTTCTCAGCTGCTGCCATCAGTGGAGGCAATCTCTCACAGCACATTGATATCTAAATCAACATAATATATCTAAATCACCTTTGCTAATCTACTGGCATTTGCTTAATGTTTCCTGAGCTTATATCTCCACTGCAACAGTGTGTTTAGAAAAAGAAATACCCAGGACATAAAGATATGAGAATTCAATTCTGTGAAAAAAAAAAAAGAATGGGTTTCACTTTGTAGTGTGAAATGTTTCATCCGTCTTTTAAAAAGTTTTACTTTCTTTTCTTCCTTTCTTGTGTTTCTTTCTTTTTGGGTTAGGTCATACTGAAGATCATTTTTTCCACATATAAATCAACAGCTTAGATGACACTTTTTCCCCACTTATATTTCCCAATCTGTTTCTCTGTACCTAACTGAATGTATGAGAAAAAAAAATAAACATTTTTTTAATTTGTTTTTTAGGGAAAAAAAAGATGATAGTAATCTGCAGTTCAGCTGCATGTTACCTTGCAATTTAAAGTGTCATTTAATTTGCTTTTTTGAAGATCTAGAATGATAATCCAAAATATAGAACTTTAAGCCATATCTTGATTCCTTGTACATTGTAAAGATTTTCTATACATATGCTTGATCATAGATTGAAATTGGTTGCTGTGACAGCCTGAACAATTACCCTCAAAGACATGGAGTCCTAGCCCCTGGATCCTGTGACTTATTTTACATGGCAAAAGGGACTTTGCAGATGTGACTAATTTAATGCTCTTGAGATAAGAAGAATATATTGGACTATATAGGTGAGTCCTGTGTGATCATCACAGTTCCTATAAGAGGGAGGTAGTATAGTCAGAGGGAAAAAGATGTGAAGATGGGGCAGAGTTTGGAGTGAGGTGCTTTTAAGATAGAGGAGACCACGAGCCAAGGGAAGTAGGCAGACTCTAGAAGCTGGAAAACGCAGGGAAATAGATTCTTTCTGAAAGTCTCCAGCAGGAACATGGCCCTGCCAATGCCTTGATTTTCAAATGTTAGACTTCTGGCCCTAGCTTGTTTGACTCAGTGGATAGAGCATCAAGTCTGTGGACTGAAAGGTCCCTTTTGATTCTCCTCCAAGGTTGCAGGCTCAATCCCCTGCAGGGGGTGTGCAGGAGCCAACTGATCAATAATTACCTCTCTTTATTGATGTTTCTATCTCTCTCCTTCTCCCTTCTCTAAAATCAATAAAAATTTCTTTAAAAAAATAAATTTTAGACTTCTCTGCAGAACTGTAAGAGAACACATTGGTGTTGTTCTAAGTTACTGTATTTGTGGCAATTTGTTACAGTAACAAGAGGACACTATTACAGTTTTATTTTTGGGTTATCAAGAAATGCAAATTTTAATTTTATAATGAGCACCTGCAAGAGAAATAACCAGCTTCTGTTTCTCTATTACTAGAACACATTTGTTTTAGTAAAATACAATACAAATTTGTTTTAGATTATTCATCATTTTATCTGTTTGTTTGTTCTTCCCTTTTGAGATAATTGTGAGCTCTTAGAAATATGTGGATTTTAGACTGCTTTTTCGAAGTTACAATTGCTTTGCAGTTTATTCTGGGGATATCGTGTGTGTGTGTGTGTGTGTGTGTGTGTGTGTGTGTGTGTTTGTGTGTTTTGCTTTCTTTTTGCTTTTTATAAAATATAAGGAGTACCACTGGGAAGTAAGAAGCTAGCCTACGTAGACTAGTTAGCCTACCAGAACTGGTAGAAGGAGTGGGTGTGTGGGTTCACTTTGCAATTAGGCACAGAAAATGCCCTGTCTTTTCCCAGGGCCATTTCACCTGCATGGCCTGAGGTAGGGCCAGGGGCCCAAACACAAGGAAAGCAGAGATCTCCTCTTATAATTTAATTGGAAGAGAGGACGGACAAAAAGAAGCTTCTCCACCCCTTCTCTTTACACAAGTGGCTTGTGAACTCTCATTGTGAAAGGGAGACTTAAATTCCATTTTATAATCAAGCATTCTTTTAACCTTGGTCAGAGCCCAGCTGCAGTGGACTTTTAAAGAAACAGTAGTCCTAGAAATTTCTAGGACTTTTAACAATCAGCCTGGAGAAGTGCTTAGTCATTTGCTGGAGGGACCACAGACGTCACACCGTGTTGCCATGCTCTTTGAAGAATCAGCTGCAATTCCTGCAGTTTTATCATACCATAACTCATGGCTGGTTTCAGATTTTTATTAAGCTCAGAAGGAATACCTTTTCTAAAATATGCAAAGTTTAAAATGTCGATTCCAGTAAATGCTTTGTTTTTATATGTCTTCCCCCCCCCCCCCCCCGCCCAACTATTCATTGTGGGTTGATTTGTTCCCCTTTCCTTCCTGATTTAAGAAAATACTTGTTTTAGCCGAGACCAGTTTGGCTCAATGGATAGAGCATTGGCTTGGGGACTGAAGGGTCCCGGGTTCGATTCCGGTCAAGGGCATGTACCTTGGTTGCAGGCATATCCTCGGTAGGGGGTGTGCAAGAGGCAGCTGATTGATGACTCTCTCTCATCGATGTTTCTAGCTCTCTATCTCTCTCCCTTCCTCTCTGTACAAAATCAATAAAATATTCACAAAAAAGAAAGAAAGAAAGAAAGAAAATACTTGTTTTAGAAAGTGGTTATATGATTTATGGCCCAAGGGCAAAGAAATTTGTTTATATTGGGGTGGTAAATTTAAAAACTTTACGATGATTCTTTTTAAAAAATTCTTTATTATTTAAAGTATTACATATGTCTCCCTTTTCCCCCATTGACCTCTCCCCATTTGTTCCCACCAACCCAGCACATGTCTCACCCCCCTACTGTCTGCATTCACGGGTTATGCTTATATGCATGCATACAAGTACTTTGGTTGATTTCACTTCTGGGAATATATTTTATTCCCAGAATGCATATATTCTTTCAAAATAGTGCTACCATCTTTATGGCACCATTATTTACAACTAGAGGCTCAGTGCACAAAATTTGTGCACTTGGGAAGGGGTGTCCCTCAACCCTCTCCAATCTGGGATCCCTCAGGGAATGTCCAACTGCCGGTTTAGGCCTGAGCCCTGTGGCATTGGGCCTAAACCAGCAGTTGGACATCTCTCTCACAATTTGGGACTGCTGGCTCCTTACCACTTACCTGCCAGCCTGCCTGATCACCCCTAACTGCTTCTGCCTGTGCCTGATCACCCATAACCACTCCTCTGCCAGCCTGAATGATACCTAACTGCTCTCTGCTGGCCTGATTGCTCCCAACTGCTCTCCCCTGCTGGCCCAATCACCTCAGACTGCCCTCCCCTGCCCTCCTCTTTTTGTCCACCACTGCCCTCCCGTGCCGACCATCTTATGGCAGCTATTTTGTGACCACATAGTGGTGGCCATCTTGTGTACGAGGGTATGACAGTTTGCATATTACCTCTTATATAGGATAGCCAAGATCTGGAAATACCCGCAAGAGCCCATTAGTAGATGAGTGGATAAAAACACACAAAACAGTGGTACATTTACACAATGGAATGGTATGTGGTCAGATAAAGGAAATCTCACCTATTGAGACAGCATGGAGATTATTGTACTAAATGAAATAAGCCAGTCAGAGAAAGACATATACCATATGATCTCACTTACATGTGGTATATAATGAACAGAATAAACTGACAAACAAAATAGAAGCAGAGGCGTGGATATATGGAGCAGACTGACAGCTGTTGTAGGGAAGAGGGGAGATAGGAATTCGACGAAAGAAGATGAATGGATTAGCCAAAGAACATATATGCATATCCCATGGACACAGACAACAGTGTGTTGATGGACAAAGGGAAAAGGGGGCAGGGGCTGGGTGGAAGTGGGCAAAAGGGGAATATGCAATAATGTCAACAATAAAAATACTTAAAAAAAAAAAGAGGTTAAGAAATTGAGCACTTAATGCTCACTGGGCTGTTGGTATTGTATGCAGTAAGATAGGATACTATTATTTCCCTCAAGTAATTTCAGACCTTACTAGGAGGCAAAATGTAAATGCATTGGGAAGGCTAGTTGATAAAGCACAAGCACACGTGGTCTGATACCTTGGTGCACGATTGAAAGTTAAAGAACCAAGAGAAGAGAATGGGCTAGGTGGCGAGGTCGGAACATACCTTCCTAGATGAGACGGGGCAGAGTTAGATTCTGCAGTATGGGGAGGATGTACTAGTAAGAATGTGAGGAGGTGCAATGAGGGAGGAAAGAGTCCAAGACACCAGGAGATGTCAACAGCAATTATGAGCACATCATGTCCCAGCGATTGAGAGGAGTCCTGATTTGTGCTGCTGAAAATGTGCATTTATAATATAATTGGAGGGCAGGTCACAGCAGTGTTTTTCTTTTCTCTGGGATTCTAAAGAGAAAGGCACTTTTCGTTTCCAGGTGGGGCTCAGCACTCCCTCCTTCATGCCAGCTCAGCTGGTGAAGTGTGTCTGAGCCGGAACAACAGACTCTTCTCCAGCAGGCGCAGGCTTTTCTTAGAAGGCGTAGCATCCTGTCACTTTTCACTTAGCATTTGCTTCACATAAGATGGAAAAAAAAATACAATCTAGCAATTGGAAATTTTGCAGTATCAACAAAGCCTGTGTTGGAGCTAGTCCTTTACTGTGTATACAGTTTCCCTGTTAAGGTCCAGTGATATCCTCCACCCCTCATCATAGTCCACAATTAGGCATAATTTTGACATCATCCCAACTTTGTCTTGTCTTTCTTTAATGTATTTGTAAATCGTTTGGAGGTGGGTGACATGAGAAGTAAAATGCCCTACCATTTGTGGTCTCTACCCTGAAATTTGAAAATTATTTTTTGCCCTCACAGTTTGAAAATATGACAGACTCTGAAAAACCACCCTTGAAAGCAGAAACAAAGTGGGTTACGTCAGATTCTGTTTTGAGACACGGCTTCCTAATTATCTTGTGGGACTCAAAAACCTTTCAGATGAAAAGCCTAATTTTGGAAATAAACTTCTTTCCAAGAAAGAGAACGTGCCACATGGCTGAGTGCTGTTATTAAACCGAGAAGAAGAACCCACAGGCTGTGCAGAAGGCCAGCGCCGTGGCACCTTCTGCACTTGTTTTAATATGCACACTCCCAGGCTACTCCCAGACCCACCTTCTTCCAGCTCCCAGTGTTTGTCTGTCCTCCAACTGTCATCCCAAATACTGGATCCAATGGCTCCTGTAATAAAAATACAAGCTCTTTAAGACAACAAAGAGCCCTTCACATGTAAACTAAGTTTTCAACAACATTTTCCAAAGCTCCCCCTGTTGGGTACCATTTTCATTTATTTACTAGAGGCCCAGTGCATGAATTTTGTGCACTGGAGGTGCGGGGGGGGGGGGGGGGAGGGGGAAGGTCCTTCAGCCTGGTCTGTGCCCTCTCATAGTCCGGGACCCCTCACTCCTCACCGCCCACCTGCTTGCTGCTCCCTACAGCTCAACTTACTGCTTCTTAGTGCTGCCTCAAAGGTTCCCTCTGCTGTACTCATCAACTGTGAGCCGGGCTTCTGTCTGAGCAGCGCTCCAGCTGTGGGAGTGCACTGACCACCAGGGGGCAGCTCCTATATTGAGCATCTGCCCCCTTGTGGTCATTTCATAGCAATCAGTGATTTCACTGTTAGGTCGATTTGCATATAAAGGTTTTTATTATATAAGATTTCTTAAAAAAAAACAACACATTTTTTTTTCACTAGATGGCCCAGTACATGAATTTCATGCATGGGTAGGGTCTCTAGGCCTGGCTAGCAATCAGGGCTGAGATGGGCCTTCAGCTGCTGGCTGGGACCTTCCTTCAATCCACGCTGTCCCCTGGTGGAACAAGCGATCTAACTCCAGGTCTCCTGGTTGAATACCTGAGGGGACACTTTGTATATTAGCCTTTTATATATAGAGATTGATTTTAGAGAGGAAGGGTGAAGGAGAAAGTTGTAGAAACATCAATGATGAGAGAGAATCATTGATATGCTGCCTCTTGCATGCTCCCCACTGGGGATTGAGCCTGCAACCTGGGCATGTGCCGTGACCAGGAATTGAACTCGTGATCTCTTGGTTTACAGGTTGATGCTCAACCACTGAACAACACTGGCCTGTCTTAGAGCCAAGTATATTGTTCCTTGTTGTCTGCGCATAACAGCACCCCTAAGTGATGACTCTAGAATTTATTAATTTCTATTTGGTCCAGCAAGTTCAACTTCCATATTTCCAATAACTAACTGGGATGAAGACCCTTAATTCAATAAATTTAAAGCCAAACTGATGAATTTTCTCCCTCAATTGCTTAAATCTCCTACTTCATCTTAATTACATTGTCATTCATTCTGATGCTCAAACTAAGACCCTTAAACTCATTCCTAGCCCCCTCTTCTTCACCATCTTTGATTCTTTCCAGAGTCCACAGGGACTCTGGTTCATTTCAGGCCCTAATTTCTTACCCAATTAACACCACAGACACTTCTTTCTCTCTGCTGTCTCAAATATATTCTTTGTGTTGCCTCAAATAAACACATCCCCAAACACAAATCTGTTCATTACACTGTCTTTTCAAAAATTTTCACCAAAACAAAAAATATATAAATTTCTTGGCATGGGTTATGTGTTCCTACATAACCTGGCCTCAAACTACTATATTTTACTAATTTCCCACTCAACAGTATTGCTGGTTCCTTCTCAAAGACATTGTTCTCTGCCAAGCCTTTTTGTTTTTCCTCACTTTTTCTGGACAGTCCTTTTCATACATGTTAAAACTCTGCCATTTAAGACAGTTAAAATGCCACAACATCAGTAACTTATCTATGATCTTGCCCTTTCAACTCTCATTACCCTTTAGCTTCTTCTCTCGTCTGTAACATATCAAATTCTAATGTGTAGCATAATTTGATAGAAGAAAGTTTGGAATTGTCACAACCAGTTTAGGTTGAGGTCTGAGTTTTCCTTATCTGTGATCTTGGACAGGATATTTAATTCCTCTTGATCAGTAAGAAATGGATACCATTCATCACTTTTAAGGAATAAGGTATGTGGCTATCCATGTGAAATTATGAAGTGTGACAAATGTGATCTGTTAGAATTTGAGGAGCCAGAAGATGGTTATGATTGTAAGGCTAAGCCTGAAGGTTCATTGGAGCAGGAAAATTGAAATTATAACTTTTGGTTGAACTGGTAATAAGTATATTTAAGCATAATTGGCAGAGAGAAGTCTAAGCTTTGAATCTTTGAATCAACTATGTTCACCCCTAAGTTCATAGAATTCTAGTCACCACCATATGTAAGTCAAAATGTATAGTTTTTGGAATTAGAAAAATCTGGATTTAGATGCTGAGCCAACATTTAAGCTATCTTACCTACTTAAGATTCTATTCCTCACCTATAAAAATAATTCACTGGTAAAGGTTTACATGAACTTGTGATGAATGGCACAGACACTGTGAAGCATTACTCCTTTTAAATGGCACAATTATAAGGAAATTTAGAGGAAAAGGATGCTGACTTCTGTTGAAGGAAGAGCCAGTTTCCTTGGTATCCTGAAGAAGTGTTTTTAGCAGTTAGTCCAGTCCTAGAACTGGGGTTTCTTATTTTGGAGCAATTTCAGGCAGCAGTACCAGTAAAGAGTGGTGCTTCCCATAAAAACTGAGGCTCTGTGAGTAGTAATCAGGAGGGATTGGAAGACTTATGAGGCTGACACATTAGCTGGGCTATTTTCTTACTTCCTCGCCATCTTTATCTCTTCATTTGGCCCATACACCAAGGATGGCCATATCCTTACAGGCATTAACTACAGTGGTGTTGCTTGTTTCAACTTTATTGAATGAGGGATGCATATTTCTTGTCTAAAATCTTCCTCTTCTTTTTTTGACAGCTTTTTAATATCTGAGATAACTGCTAAGCATCAGGCATACTTTAAAAAATCATGTTTCAAAGCATAGTTTCTATTATACATCCTATCTAATAAAAGAGTAATTTGCAAATTAACCATCACTCCACTACATCCACAAGCTATGCCCACCATCCATGCCCACCTGCCAATCAGGAGCAAATATACAAATTAACCCAACCAAGATGGCTGTGACCACAGAGAGAGCAGGAGGGAGGCTTAGGTTTCCCTAGCGATGGAGGAAGTCAAGTTTTCTGCACACCCTGGCCAGCCCAGGCCTCTGCTTAAGGCTACAACGTTTCAATTATAGAAGATATATAAATCCCAACAGAAATGACAGCAGCCATAGAGCTGGAGAGAGCAGGAGGCTAGGGTTTCCCCCAGGGATGGAGGGAGCCAAGCTTCTGCAGTGCTGGCCTGCTTTGACCTCTGCTTTGGTCTGCTACAAAGTTTCAATTATAGAAGATAAATAAAGTCCCACAGAAATGGCTGCTGCCACAGAGCAAGCAGAAGGCTTGGCTCCACTCCAGGCTACAAAGTTTTAATTGTAGAAGATAAATAAATCCCAGATACCAGGGCTTCCACTTTGGTCAACAGAGGGCATGGCCAGCCTGCAAACTGCCACAGGCCCCTTGCCCAGGCTGCCCCATACCCCAAGGAAACCCCCACCCTGGTCTGGGGCACCCTTCAGGGCAAACCAGCTGCCCCCCCACCCATGCACCAGGCCTCTATCCTATCTAATAAAAGAGTAATATGCAGATTGACCATCACTCCAACACACAAGGTGGCTGCCTCCATGTGGTCAATGATCCTGCCCCCATATGGACACAAGATGGCCACTATAAGATGGCTGGCAGGGGAGGGCAGTTGGGGAGGACCAGGCCCGCCGGGGAGGGCAGTTGGGGGCAATCAAGCCTGAAGGTCATTTAGGAGTGACCATGCCAGCAGAAGAGGGAAATTGGGGGCAAACAGGTTGGCAAGGAAGCAGTTAGACATCAGTCAGGTTGGCAGGAGAGTGGTTAGGGGGTGATCAGGCTGGCAGGCAGAAGCAGTTAGGGGCAATCAGGAAGGCAAACAGGTGATTAGTTGTGAGCCAGCAGTTCTGGATTGTCAGAGGCATATCCAACTGCCCATTTAGACCTAATTCCAGTAGGATCGGGCCTAAATGGGCAGTCAGACATCCCTTGAGGGGTCCCAGATTGGAGAGGGTGCAGGCTAGGCTGAGAGACACCCCCACCCCCTTGTGCACAAATTTCATGCACCAGGCCTCTAGAGTGTGTGTGTGTGTGTGTGCGTGTGTGTGTATACCTCATCACATATACAGGGGTTGGGGAGTTTTGGTTAAGCTGACTTAGCAGGGTTCTTGCTAAAACTGAATTTTACAAGGAAGTACAAAGATGGGCTTAGGTGAAGGTTTATGAGCCTGATGAAAATTTGATCGAGCAAAAAATCTTTGTCAATATATACAAAGTATACATTCTATGTATAACAGACACTAAATAATCCCTCTTTGCCTCCCTCCCTATCTTCCTTCTTTCCTTCCTTCCTTCCTTCCTTCCTTCCTTCCTTCCTTCCTTCCTTCCTTCCTCTCATCTAAAATATTTTCCCTGGAATATAAAATATCTCCCACAAAAGTCCTATATAAGATATCAAATAGGCTTAATCCCCCCCCTCCCCCTAAGATAATGATTGGAAGTGGCTGTGTAAAGAGATTGTGAAGCTCTGTTTGAGTTCATTGAAAATAGGGCCAAGATAATAAAGTTTGCCATGGACATGCCATGGGACAGTGGCAGCAGGCAGGCAATGTGTTTTCCATCCTCAGTGCATGAAGATTACATGCGGCTGTTCAGTTAGAACAAATGTTCTTGGAATGGTTCAGAGGCAGCACTCTTAAATTCACACCTAAGAGTTTATGGTCTAATCTCAAGCCCAAGGATACTTTCCTAATTTTGAAATCATGGGTTGTGACCATGCATATACAATTGCACTTTTGTTATTGATTAAAAATTCTAATAACCAAAAAATTAAAGAAAACAAAGCCACCAAAATACTAAACCCACAATGGGTTGTCATTGCCCATCACAGGGTGAACTCTGCTTTTTAAAAATAAACGTCTCATTTTCCTACTTGTTCAGTTCCTCATCTGACAAAACTAAATGGGTAATGCTTCTGAAAGGCAGCTGCAACATCAGTAAAATGACCAACTAGTAAAGACCATTGTAGCATTGATTTTTAGAAGTATAACATGCACCTTTTAGGTCTGGGATTTTCATGATTTGGGACCGCTTCCACTTTAACCTGTAGGAATATTTAAAGTGAATCTCAATCTTCCCGCTCTGTCTGAATCAAAGCTTCTAACTCTTCTTGTGCTCTTCTTCCTAGAGTTGATCCAAAGGCTGAGGCTGATAAATATAGGGATTCTTCTGCCAGTCTACACCACAGATTCTTGTAAATTTATGATTTCTCTGTGGTCAGGAGCAGATTTCATGTACCTGAGTAACTCAGGCAAAATCCCTTTCTCTCTCTGACTCTCTCTCTCCATGTCTCTCTCTCTCTCTGAGGGAAGGAGAGAGTATTTAATTTTTCTGAACAGTTACATCAATTCTTTTCTATATCTGCCCTAAAAAACTAGGCTGAAATTATTTGAGAGTGAGGGTGTGTGGAGATTTTAGTTACTTCCGGGTGAGACTCATCTCATCTCATTTTCCAGGACCTCAAGGGATATGCTGCTACATTGCTCAAATGCCCTCTCAGTTCCTCTGCCTTTGTTAAACGGAGGCCCAGAGATTACATTTATGCCGAGCAGCGCATGCTGCTTTAATGCTGATCATTAGCTGCCTATCCAGATGGTCCCTGCTCTTAGTGACAGGGAGTGAGTCTAAATTGTTCCTCTCCAGTGTTTCTAGTAGACTGCCCAATATGTTTACTGTGGTCCATTTACAGGAGGGTGATGTTAAGCAGATCTGACGCTTACATTCTGGCACTAGTCGTGATGCGAAAAATGGCAGATCTGGGGAGGAAAGGGGAGGACAGCAGAGGAGTAAGTTACACTCGAAAGCGCCAGCATTCCGAGGGCAGCTGACTATGTCAGTCATCTGTGAAAGGCGGGTGGGAATTCAGGCTTAGTGCTCCCTTCACTCTGGCCTGGGGATTAGCAGTGCAGCAACGCACACCTACAAACCACTTTCCTTTAAGTCCTGGAAACAGCAAGCAACAAAAACACACCAGCCTCACACCTACCTTAAGGTCATTCTCATCAATATCAATCATGCTGAGATCAGTGGGGTTTCTGGAGACCTACATCACAAGAGACAACTCCCTGGCGGTAATGCTTGAAAGTTGCATCCTCCTTTTAAGGTCTGTGCCTCATGTCCACTTGATCTCACAGTTCTGTCACCTTCACCTTTCTCCTAGTTCAGCTATCCACTCAGGGAATGCCAGCGTGTATTTTCTGGTCCGGGAGCTGTAAATGCCAATGCCAGAAGTAACTTCCCTCATTTTTTTTTTTTTAATTTAAATAATGCGCAGGCAGAGAACACGTGGAGGTGTAGAATGCATAGGCATGTTTCCAGTGGTGATACCAGCCCTCTTTAAAAGACAGACTAAGGGCCCATTGTGTACAAGGCGTTTGGCTTCATGATATCATGGACCCAAAAGACTACAATCAAATTCCTGCTCTTAAACAACTTACATGAAAACCACCAAGGCTGGTAATCAAATACATTGTGCGCTTATTCCTTTGAACCCCTACCATGGCTGCACAGTTTCTAGAAAGCCATTAATTGCTTGAGAGTCCATTGAAAAACATTAATTATAAAGATGTGCAATTTAAATAATTTTGGCTGTCTTTAAAAACGTGGGCTGCAGAGTGCAAGAGGAGGACTCGGAAGATCTGTTGAAAACCTGGCACAGTGTGGTGGGTGAGACGCACACAGCCCAGTGTGTTGTATGCTGGGGAAAAGGATAATGGCAAGGTGATCCTATTACTGAGGTCTTTTCTAACACTCCCAATAGCATGTAACTCTTGGCTTTAAAATGCACATATTTATCTTTCTTTTGGAAAGACAACAACACCAACTATTTCAGCTTCTCCAGATGTATGGAACAAGGATGTTGCGCACTTACTAATTTTTATGACTCTAACACGTTTTAGGGCAATAAACATGGGTCTTACACATTGGGAAAGAATTGGAATTTGAGAGGAAGCAAATCTAGATATGAAAGCAGCAAGGTAATTTTCCTGTGAGGTTTTTTTTTGAAGTTTCATTCAGCCTCACTCTTTGATAGCAGCAGCGATGGAAAGGAAGAGTGGTGTGTGTGCTGCAAACCCCTAAAATGATCCCCCTTTTCTCTGGACTTCAAAGCACAGAAATTGTTCCATCCTGCTTCTTTATTTCAAACCACACAGTTTGGTGGTCGGACTTTGAACTCTGGGTGAGAATAGAATTAGCTTTCAGGAACTTTGGGAGGAGATTTATAAAATAAGCAATGAACGTTTCTCTGCTTTCTAAAGACTTTTTGCTACAGTTCCAATAACATCCCTGGTGGGCTATAATAAGCATACTTAAAAAAAAAAATCCCTCTTGGATCTCTCCTGCCCCACTTTCCGGTTTTGAAGAGCTACCCAGGAAACTATTATCTCTCTAACTGTTCCCAGGCTTATTGAAGAAGGCAGGTACAGGAAGGCTCCCCCCGATTTCTCTAAAGGTAGGATTAGAATTGGAGAAGATAAGAGGGAAGAGACATGTTAGGGCTTTTCAGCCAATTTCATCTTTGTAACTTGACTCTGGGTATTTAGATAATATTATTTTCTTTAATGGTAGGAAGTATATTCTTATGTATGATTCTCCCCCCGCCCCTTTTTTAGCATCTTGGAATCTTAGGATGACCAAGATACATTTCCAGTAGTTCTTGATGATCATTTTACACATTTTTAAAAATAGAATGGTTGTTAAGAAGCTTACAACCTCTTCTCAGAATTCTAGATTTTTTGAAGTTGCTGCTCAAATACCTGTAAGCACATCAAGTTAAGCAAATTAAAAAATAAGCTTCTGGGTATCTGCATCCAGCCTCCTCTTCTTCACTGCCATTCTTGTTGGGTGGTGTCCACATCTTCTCAATCTCCAGCAGAAGAGCATGCAGAACAGCCTTCATCATGTATTTCCTCTAACTACTCCCCGTTATTGCACATTCCACCACGTCCCATTGATTCTGTTTCCTGGGCCTTTCTGATCTGTCTCCCCATCTCAAAACCTTCTACAAATCCATTAGTTTGACTGAGGGAACTACTGCAGTAGCTTTCTTTCTCCAGGCTTCTCTACAGCATGTTACCCTTCTCCTGGTTCCAGAACGATCCAAACATGCACATTTGGTTACGTGAGAAAGCACCGTGCTTGCTCTTAAGGGTCTTCTATTACCTGAAGTCTGGAGTCCACGATGCCAATATGTGGCCTAAAATCCTTCAAAGATCTGGACCCTAACTTCTGTTCAGCCTCTTCTATGTCCAGTCATTCTTCATATCTGACATTCCAACTATAACAAACTATGCATGATTACCTTAAAAAGTTAAGCTATTTTATTTGTAATAGTCTTCTCAAATGCTGTTCCTTCAGTGTGGAGATATTTCATGCATTATGCTAAAAGAAATATTATACCTATTTTATAGATAAGAAGACAGGTTTAGCGAGGTTAAATCATCATCATCATAGTAATCACTTTTGTCTCTAGTCACCATGTACTTTTGATTTTACTTATAAATATTTTTGTAATTTACTTTTACCTTTCTCTTTCTTACGGAAACATTTGATTCTTCATTCATTCAACAGATGTCTGTTTATTATGCACTTGATGTGTGTCAGTCACTTGCAGGTGATACAGTGGTGCTATCTCAAGGTCAGTGTGTACTGAAGCTGGCTCATGCAACAGTGAGCATCTCTTCCCTACTCACTGTTCAGTGACATCATTTTGAAACTAAAAGTGGCCACAAATTGCCGAGACCGGTTTGGCTCAATGGATAGAGCGTCGGCTTGGGGACTGAAAGGTCCCGGGTTCGATTCCGGTCAAGGGCATGTACCTTGGTTGCGGGCATATCCCCAGTAGGGGGTGTGCAAGAGGCAGCTGGTCGATGACTCTCTCTCATCGATGTTTCTAGCTCTCTATCTCTCTCCCTTCCTCTCTGTACAAAATAATAAAATATATTAAAAAACAAAAGTGGCCACAAATTGAGTTTCTTTCCCTAAGAAACTAATCACACCTCTTAATCCCATACCTCTTCTCTTAGAACGTCTTCATCATTGCTTCTTCCATTTCATGATTATCTCCTACACAAAAATGACAGGACTATGGTCTTTTGAAAGCACAGACTTGATTTTTCTCTTGCTTCTTTCTGTCATCAACAGGTTAAAATAAAAACCTATTATTGGGGTTCATAAGGCATTTTTTGAACTAATCATATCTCCATATTCATTTCCCATTATATTTTATACTGTCAGTACTAAATGGTGTCTAGTTCTGAATAAAAACCTCTTGTTTCTAATCTCATGAGTTTTGTGTATATTGCTTCTTGAGTTTAGAATTCCTGCTTGCAGTCATGTATCCTTCTTTCCTCCCCCTCCCTCCCTTCCTTCCTTCCTTATGGTAAACTCTATCCAAAATGTAATAACTAGTTCAGTGTTTGGCACAAATTAAGTGAACTTCATATTTTATCATTGGATTGAATGAACATAGTATTACTTCCTTTGGTAAGCTTTTCTGGGGTCTCTCCCCTTCTCCATTATAGAGATAGTTAAGTGCTCTTTCAGAGTATTCCTTTTATTATCATACTAGAGGCCCAGGGCACAAAATTCATGCACTGAAAGGGTCCTCAGAGGCTGCTGGCTGCCAGTTGTCGGCTGGGTACTCCCTCCCTTCCCCTGGCTGCCTGCCACAGCCACAGGCCAGAACCTCCTTACCTCCTTTCCTTCCCTTACTGCCCTGCCTGTGCCCCTCCCCCCCCACTTCCTGGTCAAACTCCTGGAAGAATTCCAGTTGAGGGGATAATTTTCATACTATGTTTAAAAAATTTTTTTTTAAATTTATTTCAGAGAGTAAGGAAGAGGGAGAGAGAGATAGAAACATCAATGATAAGAGAGAATCATTGATTGGCTGCCTTCTGCACACCCCGTATTTGGGGACTAAGCCCCAACCTAGGCATGTGTCCTTGCCTGGAATTGAACCCGGGACCCTTCAGTCTGCAGGCCGATGCTCCATCCTCTGAGCCAAATCAGCTAGGGCCATGCTACCCTTTTATTATATAGGATACGTACATCTATGGTCACTTATTACATTGCATGATCAGTCCATTTATTCATAAATTTGTCTCCTTAGGCTAGGTCCTTGAGGACAAGTATTGAACTCTCCATTTCTGTTAACGTTTTGAAATTGAATACATTGCAGAATAACTAACTGCAAATTTGTGCAGTGTCTATTACACACTTCTATTAGTGAGGATAGGCACATTTATGCTGTGATAATAAACACATCCCTAAATGTAGCAAATGTATATGATAAAGCATATTCCAACTCACAGGAGCCAGCACATGTTGGGCTGTTTTCTAGGACGTCTCCTCTGTGCAGGTTTCCAGGATACAGCCTATTTATTATGAGGAAACTCCATCTATGGCTTCCAAAATAGGTTATCGTATCGCTTCTCAGAATCCATTGACTCTAACTCTGAAGAAAGATTGGAAATATAGGGATGAATATCAGTATTTAGGGAACATTACCAATCAGTCACAACACATTGAAGATCTGAGTGTGAAAGGAAAATGGGGTAGCAGAGTTGGGTGTAGTCTTGTGGCAGAAATGGGGCTTAAGTTGAACTTGAAATAGGTTTAGAATTTAGATAGTGAAAGAGAGAAGAGATTCCTATTTTATTTTTTTTATTTTTTACCTAGAGTATAATCAGACTCTGGCTTAATTCCAAATGAGTTTCTAGTTTCTATTTAACTTTCGGATTCATAATTGTACTATACTGCTTGATGTGAAACAAATTAATAAAAAGTCATTTAGTTTAGAATTCTCATTAAAAATTCAGCAGGGATTTATGGCTACTAATTTAAGATTATTAGAACAATTTAGGCAACAATAATGCTTGGAAGTTTGGGAAAATGTCATTTTTTGGAAGACTAGTTATGTCAGTCATGGAAAGTTCTGGATCTTTTGCATAAATAGTCCAAAGGCACATTTAACTAGAGGTCATCTTACCTAAGAAAGATGGTCTGATTCCTCATGGAATGTTGACTATTCACTTCCACTGATTAATTAAACTTTGGTTCTCCCAACTAGATCCTTTTCCAAATGGTAACAAATAACAATGCCTCATGCTTGCATGGGACTTTCAGATTTGTAAAGCAATTTCATTTTCACCATTTACTTTGATATTTCACTTACCTCTTGTTGTGGATTGGGCAGATATTATTAAACCCTATTTTCAAATTAAATAGTTGATATTATTTGACTTTCCCAAAGTAAAAGAAGTCAACAGTTTGGGATCCAAGCCCAGTGTTTATTTTTTTACGTATCACATTCTTACCACTTTTATTATCTTTTTGATGTTGATTTAATTTGTTATTGAAGATACATAATGAAAACTGAACACTTTAGGATCAAATATTACACTCAAATCAATATAACATTGTATGTTGACCATGTTAAAAATGAAACAAAACAGCTAATTGAAAGAGGAAAATAATCACAGATTAAAATTATTCCTCAAATTGTCTTTATTCCTTCTTATCTAGATTTTCTGAAAACAGTTAGTATGATTTATATTGTATCTGAATTATAAATCTCATGACTATATCTGCTTGCTTATAGTATACTTGAGGCCCAATGCACAAAATTCTTTCAAGAGTAGGCCTTCCTTCCCCCTGACTACCGGCACCAGCTTCCCCCTGATACCTGGGTCCCAAACTTCCCTCTGGCCGCTGGCAGGCACCTGGGATCCAGGCTATCCTTGCAGCACCGGTTTCATCTGGAAGGTTGTTCAGTCTAATTAGCATATTATGCCTTTATTTATAGATGGCAATATTTATTTATTCATTAAATACATATTCATCACTTATAACATGTTAGGTTACAAACCAGCAGTCAGACATCTCTCTCGCAATCAGGGATGTTGCATGCATCAGTGACCATACTTTTCCTACAGGTGAAAGGCACCTTGCTGTTATATGGGCACCTCCATTTTTTTGCCCTGATTATAAAAAGTAGTACATAACACAATTCTTCTGAGGCAGTAGTAGTACCATTTCCCCATCTTATAGGTGGAAAAACTGAAGCAGAGAGACGTTAAGTAATGGGCTTTGTCGCACAAATATAAGTATTAGAATCAGGGCTGACTACAAAATGTGCAAGCCAGAGTCCATGCATGTCATCGCTGCATCATCCTGTTTTTTCAGTGCTAGAGTAGCCTTGCCAGGTTTTAATTTTTAACTCTAAGAGACTGTCCTTCTCAATATACAGGGTAGGGTCCCTAGGCCCGATCAGTGATCAGGGGCAATTTGTGGGGTGACTTGTGGTGGGATGATCAGGGGGTCCCCTGGCACCATCCTTGGCTGGCTGCCTGGCGCTGCCTGCTGGCTGGCCCTGCCCTCCATCGCTGCTGGTCGCCTTCCTCTGCGGGGGAGGGGTGGCAGATGCTCAACCGTTGGGGACAGCTCTTGGATTGAGCGTCTGCCCCCTTGTGATCTGTATGTGTCATAGCGGCCAGTCATTCTGCTGGTTGTTCCACTGTTCGGTCGATTTGCATATTAGGGTTTTGTTATATAGGATGCAGGAGATCCAATAGGGAGCAATATGTAGTTTGTACCTTCACAGAGAAGTGACCAGAAAGTGCAGTAATTGCCAAGATAGGATTAATACAGGTATTTAAGAGAAATCGGGGGGGAGGGGGCAGATGACTCCATCAGGGTTAAGAACATGTCCATGGAAGTGTCCGGAAAGGTGGACAAGGGTAGGCATGTGAAAAGGCTATTCTTGCAGAGTGGGCTTTGCTGTGTTGGTTCTACCTGGAGGCCAGAGAACTATGTAAACCTTTATGCAGTTCAATTCTGATAATGTGCAGGTAATCATGTAGATATAAGACTATTAAAAATAAAAGTAATATACTTAATTTTTTTTTAATTTAAATTCCTTAATGTTGAAAGTATTACTTATGTCTTCTTTTTCCCCACATTGATCTATTCCTGGCTACTCCCACCCCCCAGCACATGCCCTCAACCCCCCTACTCCCCCTACTATCTGTGTCCTTAGATTATGCTTATATGCATGCATACAAGCCCTTTGGTTGATCTCTTATCTTCCCCTCCCTCCCCTGCCTTCCCTCTGAGGTTTGACAATCTGACCATCTGTTAGATGTGTCTAGGTCTCTTGATTTATTTTTGAACATTAGTTTATGTTGTTAATTATGTTCCACAAATGATTGAGATCACATGATACTTACCCTTCTCTGACTGGCTTATTTATCTCTGTACAATGCTCTTCAGGTTCATCCATGCTGTTGTGAATGGTAAAAATTCTTTTTTATAGCAGCATAATATTCCATTGTATAGATATACCGCAGTTGTTAAATCCCCCTCATATGCTGATGAGCACTTAGGCTGTTTCAAAATCTTAGCTATTGTAAATTGTGCTGCTATGAATATAGGGGTACATGTATCCTCTCTGACTGGTGTTTCTGATTTCTTGGGATATAGTCCTAGAAATGGAATTAATAGGTCAAATGGGAGTTTCATTATTACATTTTTTTGAGGAAACTCCATTCTATTCTCCATAGTGACTGCACCAGTCTGTATTGCCACCAGCAGTGCACAAGGGTTCCTTTTTCTCTACATCCTTGCCAGCACTTGTCATTTATTGATTTGTTGATGATAGCCATTGTGACAGGTGTGAGATGGTACTGAATTGTTGTTTTGATTTGCATCTCTTGGATGATTAGTGACTTTAAACATTTTTTTCATATGTCTTTTGGCTTTCTGTATGTCCTCTATTGAGAAGAGAAGTCCATATAAAAACAAATTACTTTTAATATGGGGGAAAAAAAAAAAAAACTTAGAGCAGTGGTCCTGAAATTTTGGTGTGCATCAAAAGGCCTTCGTTAAAGCAGATTGCTCCTTAAGGGTGGGAAGGAGCAATCTGCTTTAACGAAGGCCTTTTGATGCACACACCCTTAGAATTTCTGATTCAGTAGGTCTGAGAAATTCTGGGTCCTCAGAATTTGCTTTTCTGACAGGTTCCCAGGTGATTGATGCTACAAGCCTGGGGAGCATGTCATGGAGTGAAAGGATTAGAATTTGTGTGTTAGTGACTTTCAGGTATACCTATGCCATTTGGCCTTTGCCTACTTCTGATTGCAATTAGTATTTATAAGAAAGTTTTGTATGGCACTGAATAAATAACTCAATGAATCTAATTTTCCTCCATTAGTTATAGCATTTATGTGGATTTAAGATTATTTCATATTCACAAAGAATACATATGCTATAAAGAAATGATATATGAAAAACTGCAACTGGAAGAATTTACTAGATTTGCTGGCTTTGTACCTTGACTATATTTTTTAGGGCAACTGATTGAAAAAAAATCATTTAAAAATAGAGAAGAGCTCACTTGGATATTTATAACTTGACAGGTTAGAACTAGCACAACATCTGAATGGGAAATTGTGACTCTTAAACCCTACATAGGCTTTTTCTGAAAAAAACTCCATGAGCTAATTCATAGGAAATTCTAAGAACTATGTAGTTCTGGACAAGAATTCTTATAGCAGACAGATCTTCCTATAAAAGTTAACATGCTAAATTATCTACCCTTCCCTCTTTGAAAAAAAATTTAATTCTATTAGAGGGAAGGTACATTTTCTTGATTAAATCCTACAGAAACTCCTTCCCCGAGGTATTTCTTGGCACCAACTGGAAGCAGATGGAGGGAGGGGAAATAAAAAGTCTTGGCCTTCACCCAGACTCTGACTGCTGCCTTTAGCACTTTCCCCCTAAGGTCACTTGTTTAAAGGACCCAGTTGGGCTGGGAGGAGTTCAGAGAAAGAGCCACCTCCTTTGTTTCAAAGGCAGAGCTGTAGTTCCCAGAGTTCTGAATGGTTTGCTGGGGAAGGAATGTCTGTGGTTCTAGATGCTGATTGACTTAACTGAGCAAAGTCTCATGGCATGAAATGAGTACAATGTGGGGGATTGTTTTAAATGTAGGAGGGCAAATCTTGGAAGGATGCTGAAATGGTAGAAAATACCAACTCAGAATAAGTATGGAGGCACCAAAGAGAAGAGACAGATAAGGGAGGGAAGAAAAGTTTCTGGGTGCTTTTTGTCTAGAGGACAGAGTTTAGAAACATGATCTCTAACCCCACCATCAGCCCTGTGGATTGATTTCTAATCCACCCAGCCATCTGTGATATCATTAGTATCCTTTCTTTACACAGGATGGTACTGAAGCCCTGGGTCTCAACGGAGCAGTAAGTAGCAAAGCTGGGATGAGATTCTAGGTCATTGAACGGCAAAGCCTCACCTTATTTCACCATACCAGCCTAACGTTTGAGTAAAAGGTAGATATGGCAATTGTATAGCTCAAAGAAGATATTTATCAGGCAGAGAATGTGGATAAATTATTGAGAGAAATTTGAGTAATTATCACTATTCAGACTCTGTCATTTAAACCAGAAAAGTAATTAAGCTATCCATACTAATAAAAGGATGATATGCTAATTAGACTGGGAAACCTTCTGAGAGATCTTCTGGATTTTCTTCCTGACAAATCCATGGTGGCTGGGCTGAGGCAGAGGCGGTTAGGGGCGATCAGGCTGACAGGGGAGGGAAATTGGAGGCAATCAGACCAGCAGGGAAGGGCATTTGGGGCCTAGCAGGCCAGTGGGGGGCCAGTTAGGAGTGGTCAGGTCAGAAGGGGGGCAGTTGGAGGTGATAAGGCTGACAGGTAGAGTGGTTAGGGGTGATCAGGCAGGCAGGCAGGTGAGTGGTTAGGAGCCAGTGGTCCCAAATTGTGAGAGGGATGCCCGACTTGTAGTTTAGACCTGATCCCACAGGAGGTCCCAAGGTGTCCCAGATTAGAGAGTGTTCAGGCTGGGCTGAAGGACACCACCTTTCCCCACATACAAATTTCATGCACCTGGCCACTAGTTAATACATAAGGCTTTTAGTTTGTGGGTCTCCTGGAAACTTTCCTTCAGTCATTTCCTCTGATTTAGTCCTCTGTGTTGTATTAATATTCTGGATCTATTTATTACGTACTCCAAAGGCCTGAATTTGATCAATTCTCTATTATTGATTTTTTGTTTATTTTTTTTAATTTTTATTGATTTTGTACAGAGAGGAAGGGAGAGAGAGAGAGAGTTAGAAACATTGATGAGAGAGAGTCGTCGATCAGCTGCCTCCTGCACACCCCCCATCAAGGATATGCCCCCAACCAAGGTACATGCCCTTTACCGGAATCGAACCCGGGACCCTTCAGTCCCCAAGCCGACGCTTTATCCATTGAGCCAAACCGGCCTTAGCTATTATTGAATTTTTGAAACATACTCATAACCAAGTCATTATCAGCCACCAGCAATCTGCTACAGTCTGGCATCACACTGCTCCTCCTCCAAAGTTACCTTTTAGCATTGGTCTGTTGGGGATCTCCTTGACCTTCCAACAAAATCTCATTCCTAACTCACGTCTAATGTCTAGGGCAGAGTGGCAGGACCACTTACAGATGAACAGTGCAATACAGGAGCAAGATAAACCCTTTCTAATTAACTGCTTCTTCTCTTACCCTGTTCTGCATTGGACTCCATTTGAACACAAATACTGCTCCTTTGCACTGCATTCCTTATCTCCCAGATGCGATTGTGCTTTATGGAATAAAAATCTTTGATATGTTTCCGAAAGAATATCTTCTTAGACAATTAACCTTCTAATTCAGGAGGACTCTTATTCTTCCAGTTTCCATATCACCAATTTAATACCATTTTACAAAGAATGCATGGAGCTTTGTGCATACGCATGTAAATCATTTCTGTAAATAGCTATTTACTAAGGATGAGGAGCAATTTGTGCTGGGTGGGAGGTAAAGAATGAGATTTCATCATTTAGTGGTGAGATACACATACTTCTCAATTATCTGTGCTAATGGGGACAGTGATAATAAGGGTAATGAAGTCCATAAGAAATCCATGGTGGAATTTAAATCAGGCTTTTTTTTTTTTTTTTTGCTTCTTAGTAGTGATGGCAAACATTTTGCTAGAGTGAAATTTTAGATTGTTTATAGCTTCAATTACTATGCTGTTTCAGTTCCAATTTTTTCCTCAATAACTAAAAGTTGGATACTTAAAGAGATAAGGGCCTTGTTGGATTTTTGAAAATAAAGATACTTTAATCAAACTGTCCATAAATATATAACACCTAAACAATAGTCTGTTTCCCCCTCTCTGTTGAAATGAATAAATGTTAGCATTTGGTGAACAAAGCAAATCAAAATTATAAAATTTACTAGAAAAATTCTGTGATGTTATTAAAAAACGAGTTTAATTTGTTAAGGCCTTCCTCAAATCCCTCTAAAGAATTATAGCTGCAGGTGGTAAGGTATTCACCAGTAGTTGGCTCTTTTCCCATTTATGCCAAGAATTTCAAGTAAAAGACTCAAAATTGTTCAGATAAAACCACTCCATGATGCTATTTTTTGCTTTTCATAAACAAAGGTATGACTTTATTGGATAGCATAAGGATTTTAAAAGATTACTAGGAAACTGGTATAGACATTAACAAGTTAAAATCAGGACAATAAAATAAAAACCAAGACACAAATGAGCCTCCTCCCTTAATATCACACCTGCCTTCTGTTCCATTCATACTTTAATTTTAATGAAAACACTTCTATTTCAGAGTCAGAATCTCTTTCACTCCAGAATCCAGAGATTCAGAGTGTCACTCATGTGACTTGGGCAGAAGATAGCTTCAAACAACTTTAAATTTGGGAAACTTTGATGCATGCCATGTGTTCAAAGGCTCTTGTGCTAGCTCCAGTCTGTTCCCTTCAGCAGCAGATTCCTAATTAGGAGCTTACCCCACATGTGAGCTAACACCTCTCTGGAGAACTGTCTTCTGCTGGTTCCAGCAAGATTTCTAATTTGCCACATATTTTTTTGCCAGCCACATCACTAAATTTTCTTCCTCTTCCAAGTTAGAACAGAAAGACGAAGAAAAAACAATACAGCTTTTTTTATCTCTTTTGAGCAGACCAACCCTCTCCCTCTCAGTGTTTTGAATTTTTTTTGGTGGAAAAAAAATCTTGAGTGACAAAGATACTATATTAGACTCATTTTGTTTTTTGTATTTTTCTTTTGGATCTCTCTCTCTCTCTCTCTCTCTCTCTCTCTCTCTCTCTCTTTTTCTAGTGACTTAACAGTAAATCAGCTTTCTTAATATTCACCTAGAATTATACTCTTTGCTAAAAGGAACTCCTATTAACATTTTATTCTATAAACATGTCCCATGTGCCTAGTGGTACCAGGCGAGCTTATGTAGACTCTACCACGTGGAATCAAGTTGTCCAATCTAGTAGCCACTAGTCTCACATGGCTATGAGTTTGAAATGTGGCTAGTCTGAATTGAAATGTACTATCAATCTAAATACACACTGTATTTAGAAGATTTTGGACCCCCCCAAAATCTCACTAATAATTTTTATATTGATTTCATGTTGAAATAATTTTTTGATATATTGGGTCAATAAAATGTTCTAGAAATTAATTTGACCTATTTAATTTTTTAAAATGTGGCTATGAGGAAAAGTAAATTACATATGCAGCTTGGACTTGTGGCTTGTACTGTATTTGTCCTGCTTAGCACTGGTAGGGACAGGCGACCCAACACTATGGGAGCCAGAGACAGGATGGGCTGGTCAGAGCAGCTATTCTGGCCTGACTAAACCAAGAAAAGTCACATGGGGAAGGTCCCCGTCAGCTGTTTCTCAGAGGACAAGGAAGAATTACTCATGTGGGGGAATGGGACAGGTATGTTCCAAGCATGAAGAGCAATGAGCAGAAAGATAAGGTTAAAGGTGGCTCTAACTTAGGGCATGCACTGTGGACTAGAAGATGATGATGGTAATGAGGTTAATTTTAAAAGAATCTATTCAGGCCGAGACTGGTTTGGCTCAGTGGATTGAGCGTCGGCTTGGAGACTGAAGGGTCCCGGGTTCGATTCCAGTCAAGGGCATGTACCTTGGCTGCGGGCATATCCCCAGTAGGGGGTGTGCAAGAGGCAGCTGATCGATGACTCTCCCTCATCGATGTTTCTAACTCTCTATCTCTCTCCCTCTCTGTACAAAATCAATAAAATATATATTTTTTTAAAAAAGAATCTATTCATCCAAAACATGTTTCCTTAAATGGTATGTTCATATCACAGAATTTCTTCTGTACTCTAGAAAGAACTAGTGATATCAAAGAGGAAGCAGAAGCTCACCTTCACCTTATGTCAGAGTTTGCCGATTCTGAGGATTGGGGGAAGGACAGACGTAAGGGTTGCTCAGGCTCACAGAGCCCCACTTTCATTTGCTCCCTGGGGTGCTTACACTATTTCTAAAAACATGAAGAAAGCTGCTACTGTTGGGTTGGAAAGCCAATGGCATGCTTCCTCAGCAGCAGTGCCCACAGCTCTGGCATCTCAGGAAGCAGTAGGCCAGCCTTCTAGTTGAGGGAAATGAGAGAGATGAGCCTGAGATGATGGAGGATCTGGACCAACAAGACCTGGGGGAGGGTTTAAAATTCCACAGATTCTGGGTAACTTGTATGAGGCAAGTGGGCAGGATTATGGGCAATAGTGGCTGTGGGTACATATGTTCCCTGTCCATTTGCTGGCCAACAGTCCTATAATAGGCCTGACTAATCATTCTCCAGCAGGGACCAGTGAAGATCAGTTACCACAGGTCTCTTTGCTCTGCTGAAAAGGAGCAGGCAAAAGAGAAGGGAAGGAACAGAAATCCAGAGGCCTAAACATCTATCCTCAAGGGATTGCTTTGTGGTACTATTGTATAAACTGCAAATTAACATTTGTCCCCAGTCCCAACTAACCAGTAGTAGCTTGTGGGATTGATAAACAATGTTATAAGAAAGAAAGAGGGTACATTTTATTTGAACATCTGAGAAGAGTGTAAGGCTGCCACATGCAGCAGAAGTTAGGGAGAATAATTAGATAATAATGAAAAGGTGCCAAGTACAAATATAGGTACCATGTATATCGTTATATTGGTATAAGGATATGCATTGTTTAAAGAGAGAAATTAGCTAAAACATGTGGAAGAGGAAATGTTTAGGGGAGCTGAAAATATGAAAGAAGAATACACTTGGGGAGCATAAATGGTATATTTCATTGTGTTCTTAAATTGATCTTCATTTCCTCAGTATTTGTGTTAAATAAATCTGACAACATTGCTTCTAATATTCACCATTGTACAATGTGCGGCAGGGTTGGGAAGGGGAATGGAGAGAAGGATTATTTCTCTATCTTTTAAATTTATGTGTGGTATTACTTCCTGCCCTCCCAAAGGCTGCGGTGACAAAAAACACCATTCGGAAATAGTGTGACTAAGATGGCAAGAGGAGTATAATGGGCATTTTCTGGGTGGCTCCCCACCTCACAGCAGCTTTAATGGCCTTTCCAGGATCACAGGGAACTGCACCTGGGGGCGGATGGAATGCTGCTATTTGGAGTCCCTGTGAGAGCAGTCCTCCTATTGGTCTGCTTGTCTTTTGATTCAGAAAACCATCTCTGCATCCTCCCAGGAATTCCTCTTAACTTCAGTTCCTTCAAACTGGCTTTCAGTTCATTGCAACCAAAGAAGTTCTGACTAATTCTTGGTGTGGTTAATAACCAAAATGAATACATTTTTAAGTACCTTGGAAGCAATTACATATGAGCAATGCAACTGACAGATACATGGTAGTCAACAATGCTTCAGATAGTGCTGTTATATAGGAAATGTTACTTGTGCATTATCCCAAAACTTTTCCCAGGAAACATGTCAGTAACCTAGATCAGCTTATTAAATACATGTGGACACAATAATATGTTATTGTGTTTTATTATTCAAAACTTTACACTTTAGGACTGCCCAGTGAGATTTTTATTTAGCTCCATTCTCTCCTCTATCTTCATTATGCATAGCAGCATCTCAACCCCTGAGGTTTCTGCTTCTTAAGGTTGAGGGGTCATGTATAGATTTAAAAAAAGATTTTGAAGAGAAATCTCAGATATGGTCCAATTTAGAAAATCTCCTAACACACCCACTCTGGAACTTGTCACTAGTTTGCTGTGTAAGAATTCTAAGGTAGGGCAGTACAAGGAATGTAAATACAGGGTGTCCCAAAAATGTATGCACACTTTGAATAATCATTAATTTCAGTGGGTTAATTCTGAAAAAAAAAAACCCACAAAAAACTAGCAATTGAGCTATCAGCTGTAAAGTATGTATACATTTTTTGGGACATCCTATATTTTTTGTATGTCAATATTCTGCTCAAGGATCTACAGCAGCTTTTTCTTTTATTTGTGCTGCTCTTCATTTAGCCATTTAAAAAACTAGTACATATATTTGCATGTGTACGATGGGACAGTTCAGGATAGATGTTGAACGCAACTAAACAAATCAGACTCTTTTTTTAAAAGATATATTTTTATTAATTTCAGAGAGGAAAGAAGAGAGAGAGAGAGAAACATCAATGAGAGAGAACCATCGATTGGCTGCCTCCTGCATGCCCCACACTGGGGATAGAGTCCACAACCCAGGCATGTTCCCTGATGGAGAATCAAATAGTGACCTTCTGGTTCATAGGTTGAGGCTCAACCACTAAGTAACACTGGCCTGACAATAATCAGACTCTTGTGGAATTGTCAACTTCTCTCAACTGTTTCTTCATATGTGGTCTCTTCCATGTTCCTTCACATGTGTGCATTACTCTACTGGGATAATCCAGGGTTTATTTTTCTACTGTTCTTTCCAGCTGGTACTATAAACTCATCAGTTCTTGATTTTCAGTAAGGATACTTTTTATACATTTTAATTCTTGAAAATTAATAAACTATTTGTATCACAATAAGTTTAGTTATTAGAAAGATCACTTTGTTTCCTGTTGGCAAATAGCTATTGTGATATATTATTTAGGCTCTTACCTTGCTCACAACAAAATCCTAGCTCGAAAAGTGAAGATTTTCAGTGTTCATAGGACACTGATTCAAGTATTTGAAAATAGTGCTGCAAAATTAACAGTCATAGCAAGCTCTTGTAATCAAAATGTTCCAACATCTTCAGGGATTTAATCAAATTACCAAACATATCAAATTGTTATTTTGGCAATGCATCCTGAAGAATTACACATTTTTAGCAGAGTTGGTCTTGAGAACTATATGTTTCCAAGTTAATAAAACATCTTAGTGTTCACAGCCAGTGTTTCACTATAGTTTTCTGCCAAAATATTCAGAATTAACAGAAAATTCATTTTTATGAAGGATTAATTTAGGAATATTGGCTCTTTACCACTTCTCCTCTCTACTCTTTTGAAAGATAAAGAATTGTTCTTAAAACTGCTGGCTACACACATGGCAAGGTATTAAGACATACAATTAAATTAACACCCATTGTTAAAGGTTTGCCAGATATCAATCAAAGGTAAATGAGATTTTTAATAAAAGGAGTAAAGTTATGAAATTTAATTATCTTCAGAAGCTTTGATGTAAACCTTAGTTGATTGAAAGGGAAAATGAATAGAGGAGTTCTGACCACATGTCAATTATACCATCAGTATAGTAAATATTGTAGATGTGGTATAGGGCATAAAAGTAAAGAAATTAAGAATACTCCTGAGTTGAAATTTGAAATGAAAAGTTTCATTAATTTACTTTCTATTTCAAACAGATTTAGAGGGGGTAAATGTGACTTAAAAGACCACCATTAAAAAAGAAATAGCCAGTTCATCTCAATCTGATTATTTCCCAAGTTCATGTAATACCAAATGGTGGACCAGTTGATTTCTATAATTTCTACTCTTCAAAACATTGTGAGAATACCACAAAGACATATTTATCCATTTATATTTTGAAATTAGTGAATGTATATTATTTTAATTCTATGAGAAAATAAAATTTGTGTTACAACAAAAAATCCAAGGTAGTAAGCACAAGACTATTCAGTTTAGAATGTTGCCCCAGTTTATGTCCTAAGACCCTAAGGATACTTTCTAATAAAATTTATAAAACTATACTCTTGTTCTATTTAATGTCATTGATGTTTAGGCATTTATTCAGTAAACAAGTACACTGCATTAGATAGTTGAGAATGACATGAAAATGAGTAAGGCATGGTACCTGTTCTCAAGGAGTTCACAGAATGATAGGGACAATAAGTAAATGAACAAACAAATTACAGTACATTATTGTAGTTTTACTTACCACTGTCTCAGTAGAATTTGGGATTCAGTAAATACTTATACAACAAAATTTATGCAGTAAGAAAGAGCTGCCCAAAATAAAATGTTGGCCAAACTCTGCATGGAATATTTGAGTAAGGGTTTAAAGAGTTGATATTGAAGAGGTCCTTGCCTCTCCTACCACGTGAGGACATAGGAAAAGATGGTGGCCATGTGTGAACTAGGAAACAGGTTCTCACCAGACACGAAATCTGCTGGTGCCTTATCCTGGTCTTCCCAGCCTGCAGAACTGTGCAAAGCACATTTCTGTTGTTTTCAAGCTACCCAATTTATAGCATTTTTTTTTATAGAAGCCTGAACAGACAGAAAGGGATTACATGGCAGGAAAATGTGGGTGGTTTCTAAAAGCTGAAACCTTTTAGAAGGTTTAAAAACCTTCATTCAGCCCTATAGTTAAAGGAGCTGAATCTATCAGCAACCATATGAGCTGGGAAGAGCCCAGGTTCTAGATGAGAATGCTGCCTGGGATACCCCTTGATTGCAGTCCTTTTTGACCCTGAGTAGAGTTTAGTTGAGTTGTGCCCAGACACCTGACACGCAGAATACATGAGATAATGTTTGTTGTTTTAAGCCACTGACTTTAGGTGATTTGTTACACAGCAACAGAACACTAATGTAACAGGATCAATGAGGCTATTGTTTTGGTTTTCTTTCTTTTTCTTTCCATAGAGTAACTTGAGATGAATGGATTCAAATTATGTTAGTTTGTAAATTTAAGAAGTTCCCAGGTTCTGTTTCCATAATACCTATTAACTTTTTATCCTGATTTTCTCTCTCTCCTATATAATAAAAGCCTAATATGCTAAGTGTCCAAATGTTTGTTCCACTGACCAGTCACTATTACATGCACTGATGACCAGGGGGCAGATGCTTCAACTGGTAGGTTAGCTTGCTTGCTGGGGTCCAGCTGATTGGGACTAGGTGAGATGGGCCAGACATTCCCTGGACAAATTCGGGCACCGGGCCTCTAGTTTATCTATAAAAGATGTTTCTGGGTGTCTTCTGTTTCTTCATTTTCTGATTTTGTGAAAATCTTCAGAGGGAATAAATAGACGGTATTTTGCCCTCACTGCCCACGGTGCTCTCCAAACACACAACCTGAGTTTGTGACATTATTTTATGCTTTTATTTTTTGCTCTGGGAATACCAATACCAATTCTGAATGAAGCAGATTCTGATGCTGGTGGATTTGCCCACATGGCCGCCTTCAGTGTTAATGAGGGTGTAAAGGATCGACTCTGTGTCTTGAGCTGAAAGGCTTTCACTTTCCAGCTGCCTCAGAAAGAGCCAGGGAGAGCTCTTATGTCATTGTCATGCCAACCAAAAGTAAAATGTTTTTTACTTAATGATGAGAAATAATTCCCAGCTCTACCCAGCTGGAAGGGAGTGAAAAATGGCTCACCCACTTTCAATCAAGTTCTTTGCATGTCAACAACAAAAAAAAGCAGATCTTTTAAACAACAATATCAGGAAAGTAGGACACATGTTTTGATTTCTGTATTGAGAACACATTAAGAAATTATCTCTTGGACCAAACAAAGGAAGTGAATACAGAGATTTAAAACAAGATACAGTCAGGGATCCTTCTGTCTGTGTAAATAAAGGGCACATGCATGGAAAGACACAGTAATCAACTAATTAGCCTGTAATTAGTGTTATTTATTTTGGAGTGCTATTTTGCCACCCCAAAGAATTATGGAGAGATAAAAAGTAATATGTATTAACTTTTTAGTGGTTTAAGTAGTTCACGCCATTTAAGTGGCTGAGAAATTGCTGTATAACTAGAGCCCAAGAAATGGAGTGCAGGAATAGGCTGTCAGTCAAGCAGGTGTCATCTTTGCAAAAGGCTAGAACACATCTTTTTTATTATCGAAGAGCATTGTCATGTTGGCAGTTTCAGGGACAGTGTCTGAAATAAAAAATATTCATGCAGGTAGAAGTAGCTCAGTCCCCATGTCGGCTTAATGCTTTTCCTCTTGAGGCTGGCGGCCTTCTAGGTCATTCCTGGTCATTAGATGCAATTAAAAATTAGGAACAGAAAATTGATCTTCACCAGTCTCCAAATGCATCCACGTTAGGTGGCACATGGATATTAAACTTGTTAATAATTCAAAACTTGGTATAGACATATTTCCTTGAAACTTAACAGTTTGGAGAAAAAAAAAAGAATATATTCAGGCTACCCCAGAGGAGAAAACAAATTACCTCTTGCTTCTCTGACATCTTATTCTCCTTCACTGCACCTGGCCAGTCTCCATCAGGCAGTGCTTTCCATCACCCAGATGGAGAGGGAGTTTAGGTGGCCCCTTCAAAAACTGATGAGGTTCAGCCTCACTGCTGGTCTAATAGAATGTGCTCGAAGGTGGAACAATCTGCATTATATGCATCTGTCTTTCAGGGACCCATAAGCTGCATATATTCTTGTTTTGCACCATAAAGCAAAAAAATATTTTTCTGACTATTTCCACATTTACTTACCCATAATATTATCAGTAGATTGCTTTTATCATTGTGCCTAGTCTCATGAATAATACTTTAGTGTTATAGCTTGCCTAATATAGCATTTAAGTAGCATTTTTAAAATCTGCTAATATATGTTGATGAGGAATAACACTTCTTTTAATGATGTGAATGTTTATTTTACTTCCAATATGCTTAGTGTTTTAAAATCAGGATAATAAGAGACAGTAGTAAGATGGATATACCACTATGTGTGTGCACAAAATAATAAATTAGCTTATTTTTCTGCATAAAAAATCTTGCAGTTGATTATTAAACTTTCTTTACTGACTCAAATTCAACAAGAGGAGAATAGCATATTTGAAACTCTGAAAATATCTCTATTTCTAGTTCTGCCACTGACCAGATAGCTGAATAATGAAAAAATTGAGGAGATCCCATTACCAAGGAGAAATCTCTAGAGAGTAACCATGAATGTTTTTATTTCCATGACAGTCCCTGTGCAGGTTAGAAAAGAAGGATCACAAAGTTAAGAGTCTATTTCTATCTGCATGATTTCAATACATTACCAGAATTAATTTTCGGTAATGTCCCTAAGACTGTAAGCAGAAACTTTATACTCCCTAGTCTCTTGTGATCAAAAACTTCCAAATCAGACTTGCAAATCGGCTTCTCATCACATCACTGGAGCTGCCAGATAAGAAAGTCTTGTAAGAAAAGAAACAACCAGAGTGCATTCATTAGTGTCATTGCACTCTAATTGAAGAAGTGACTTCATTTGCATCCTACGTTGGAAAATCAGTAAGCTTGTGGCTGGGCTCCATATTTGTAACTACTGGTTGAACGGTGGAACAATACAAACAAGAATACCTATGAAAGAAAATGCTATGACATATGGAATCCACTCCGAATTTTCCTTTAAGATGGTGATAGCACTTAAGATATACTTTATTAGCCGTCGCTTTAAAAGTTATTAGGAAGAGCCTCCCCAAAGGGCATTTTCTTTTACTCAGTTTTCTGTCTTGTATGTAGCATTCTTGGTTGTGAAGACATGAGGAATCATTAAACGTCTTTATGGATCTTATATACATATACCAAATCCACACTGGTCTTTCCAGAAGCAGCTCTTGCGGCATCGAATTTGTTTCCATGGTGCAGTCATGCTCTCTGACCTCTGCAGGTGGAAGGATGTGCAAATTCTGTAATCTTCATGAACATCAGAATAAGCAACATTTGTCTCAAACCAGGGCTGCATTTTGGAGTGAATCCCAAAGGCATATATTTATCAGATCTTAAACTGCTTTATTATATAGCTTGAAATTTGAAAGATCATTCTACTATAGATATTTTACTTTTTTATCACTATTTATTCCTCCATACCCTCTTCCACTTCCGCCCCCTGACCCCCACAATCCCCATACTGTTGTCCATCTGTGTAAATGAGTTCTTTTCCTTCTTTTGCTCATTCCTACCCCACAACAACCCCTACCTACCGACCAGAGCTGTCTGCCTGCTCTCTTTCTATGAGTTTGTCTCTATTTTGCTATAGTTATTTATTTTTGAGCTTCAATTTTCTCATCTTGAAAGGGGGCTTATAATTTTAGTTGGCATTAGTATCATAAGGATAGAATGGGATAACATATATAAACACTTTGTAAACTACATAAAGTGCAGTATAAGTGGAAGTTATGTTTACAAGAAATTCTTTTTTATATCCCCTCCTGCTTCGTAATGAAGTAGGTTACCTTATCTAGCTGCTGATACCCTATATATGGGTAAGTTAAAGCAGAAATTGTCAGAGATGTTATATAATGATAGTTACAATGGAAGGGACGGTTGGCAAGATGATTACATAGTATCTACCAACTATAAACCTCTATGACCCTTTGATTTCATTCACAATTGCATTTAACTATAAAGTGTTTTGGAGGGAGTGGAGATGGGCTTGTCAAATATGCACATCAAGGATTATATATCAAAACAGTGTTTAAAATTGTATAAACGTGGTAAAGATATTTGATTTGTATACTATTAAGAGATGAGCTGACAGGTAACTCATTTAAGGTCACATCTGGTCAATACATCTGTCTTTTAGAAATTGTTGTCTATTCAGGGAGACCTCAGGACCTCAACAAATCAGTCTGCAATCTCAAAGGCAAAATGAAAAGTCTATTGCTTCCTTTTACTGTGTTATTTTCTCCATAAAAATTGATTCATTAAAAACCCAAAAAAGACACCAGTGAATATTCAGTGCTTAGGCTAGAATAAATGCTGAAGGCACTAACTCTAATTTTTGCCTGTAGCGTAATGGCTTGATGTAAGGACATTTCAGTGTGAGGCCCCTTTGCCCTGCTTTTCTCCTAGAGTTGGTAGCATCCATCAGATAATGACCTGCCAACCTAACCTGACTTACTATGCAGAATAATCAAAGTAGGTGAATGCAGCCTCTAGGAGAATCATATTTCTTGCTTCTCTGTTTAATGTGTGTGTGTGTCATAGGAACTCCCTGCAAAACTGCGCCTAAGGGCTTTAAGATCCAAGTCAAAGCGCTTCATAAAATGGGTGCGTTATAAATCTAAGCGTGGAAGATTGATGAGAAGGTGCCTTAAATGTTTGCTAAGTCCATTCATGAGCAGGGATGGCACAGTTACCTCCTTTTTAGTAGCCTTATGTTTTATTGCTCTTTAAAGAAATCATTAAACATATTGATATTTGAAGTTGTCAGAATCAGAGAACTCAAGTTTTGGAGGAATTCCAGGAAAGAAATGCCTTATACAGAAACACTCCCATTTTGATTAGGTATAACAGAAGTCTATCCAGTAAAATAGGTGAATTTAGGGTCTGAAAATCACAAATACAGTCGCATAGGTCTAACTCATTCATTAATTTATTCACTCATGAATATATATATATATATATATATATATATATATATATATATATACTATGTCTTATATGAGTCAAGTAAAATTCTAGGTGCTAGGTTCTTAGAGGAAATAAAGTATGTACGGTACCTTCTTTCATGAAGCTTATGGTAAGATCCATTTTTATCTGGTGAAAAAAGATGACGATGATATATTATCTTATGTCATAGGCAGCACATGGGTATGTTGCACTTTGATGCTTACTAGCGCTATTAAAACACACTTTGTAAAACTTGGCATCTTGTTGAAAAAAGTCACTAAAGTTAAGAGAAAATACTGGTAATGAGAGAACTGCGAAATGATAATGTAGATTTATTCAGAGAATTCAAGAAGTTCACACATACCCTGGCTGTGCAGTAGGTCAGATTATGCACGGACGAATACCTTACAATTGCTGTTAATGTTCTTATTTACTGATAACAAACCACATTCCATCCCAGTTTAGTCAGTAGAACAGTATATCATTGAATCCAGACCTTAAGGAAACTAGGGGGTGCTGATGATGGTGTCCCTCTATTTTCATGTTCACAATCCCCATGCCACCCTATTGCTGTCTGTCTTTTCAGGTTCCTTGGGCAAACTAGATAGAAAATTGGTGGCTTTTAAAGGGGAGGGTCTTTCCTCATCACTAAATCAACCTGCTTAAATGCTTACATACCACCATTAAACCACCATGCAAACTCTTCAAATGCCATTAGCAAATCCCATGAACATACCCTGGTTGAGATAGTTCTAATGAAAAGACACTGAGCTAGGCTTCGAAGAGAAAGAAAACAAACGGGCACTAGGCAGTCCCTTAGTCTTGAAATTGGTATATTTCACAGCTCTTGAGATAAGAGCAACTATCAGGTTAAATGCTGATAAAAAAATGAAGTAGCATTTTATGACTATAAATGCTTTTTCACAGGATAGTTGCTGATAAATTGTCTAGCTTGGCCTTTGCCCATTTTATTGGGCTCAGAAGAATGAATTCTATCATCCTGGTTGCTCAAGAGGGCTCCTCTCCATCAGTTAAAAAAGCGAAGCTTTTTCTATACCCGTTAAGAATTTGGTTTCCAGCTAACACAGCCCGAAGAAGAAAATGCATGTTAATTATTTTTTTCTATTTCTCCTTTGCATTGAACCTCTTTACAAAGCAAACATGCCTCTTTGGTGAAAGCTCCTTTCCACTGTTTGACAACTCATCACCCATCTCTGAGCGCCTCGCTCCTTTTTGCTTTTAAGCTCAATGTTCAGACATTTATCTTCACAGAGGTGAACAGAGAGAACATCTTTAAATATGGCATCGATATGTCCTGACCCAGATGAAAGCCTCTTAAGTCAGTTTTCCTCAATCCTGTTACTACACATTAACTCTGAACAGGATTATCTACCAGCCTGCCAGTCAAGACTGCCAGGGAAAAGGGGGGGAAAAAAGGAGAGTAAGGGATTTTTTTTGCTCATCAGTCTGTCATAGGCCTGATGGGATGAAAATATGTTCTGATCTGTTTTTATTCACATGGCCACAGATTGCAGTTTAATACTGCATATACTCCAGGGAAAAAATAATAATTTTGATCAGAAACAAACATACACACACACACACACACACACACACACACACACATCCCTCCTTCATAATATATCTGAATTTCCAAAAAAATGAGATAGAAACTTAATCTTTATTCATCTGCATATGTAATTCATAGCATATTTTTAATCAGTGGTTTAAATAAAGACAAAATTTAGCAGTTGTGACACTTTAGGCTGAATTGGTTTGAAGTTAATGAAATAATTAGCACTATTTCAATGTGATTAATATATAGCTGTGTATTAAGTGCTCAATTAGTTTAAGGAATTTGAGCTCCCAAGTGCTGGCTGGCAAGGTAAATGACTCAGCAGTGGCAAAGTGTGATTGAAATTTAAGTCTTTCAAGTTACCTGAGTCAGCTATTGGCCTAGCTTCACTTCACCCGGCTTCACTGACCCCAGGGAATGACCTCTAGAGGGAGCTAGATCAGCAAATCTGGAAGATCAGAGGGGTTCTGGTGTGGTGACCGGATTGTGGAACTAGAGAGCAGGTGAGAAAGGGCCTTTCCCAATATTACTCATGAACATCATATAAACAAGCAAAAAAAGCAAGATGTTTAGGAGCTTTAGACTTACAGCTTATGAAGATAAAATGTCATTGTCATTTCTAAAGCCCTTCAGGTTTGTCTTTAATAATAATAATAATAATAATAATAATAATAATAATAATAATAGAGGCCCTTTCACAACCATAGGGCATTCCATTTTTCCTTAATATAGAAAATGATTCTACTTTTTGCTGAATAGACTTTCTGACCATATAACTCTGCTCTTTCTTTACACTTTGTTTATTATTAGTGCCCAAATATAGTTCTAAGCTTTTCCAATTACACCTCATTAAAACATGTACAAATTTGGAATTTTGGGAATATAATCTCCTAGAAACAAGAACATATTTTTCAACTCAACTGTGTACAATACATGTCAGAAAGTGGGAAAAGGATGAGAGTTTGCCATCTTTGCAAGCTTATCTGTTAGCCTGACAGTTTCATGGATTCTGGCAGAAGGCAGGAGATTCCCAGGCCATAGATAAAGGACTTTATCCAGACACTGGATTTTCTGGTGCCTTCCTCAAGCCCCAGATGCCACAGGGTAATGTAAGGAGGGCCAGGGGACACCGGCACTTAATAGTAGGTTCTACAGGAGAAGAAGCCGAACTTTAGGGAACCTATGTCTTTTATAATGGGTAGCAAGTATGCCTGCCTTTTGTTCCTGAAGGAGACATGCTTTCCATCTTCTAAGACTCTTCATTTTACTAACGTTGTTGGAAAATTGTCTCGAACAGTGGCAGTAACTGTCTCTGCTCACAAGATATGCAGAAATCTGAGAGATCCTCAGACAGTTGTGTCCCAACAGTACCCAGGACAGTGTCTTGTGAAGGAGCTGAGACTGTTCTTTATACAGAAACATAGACTGAGGAAAACTGATCTGTCTTCATGCAACCAAGTGGAAACACTTTCATCTATCCTCCTGAAGCTTGTATTAGGTAAAACGAGGATAAATAAGTGGAAAGTAACTAAAGTTGGATTTTAAATCACTTATTTTTTAATTATAAACTAATATATTATCATTAAAATTCAGTTAATATGGCTGAAATTGGTTTGGCTCAGTGGATAGAGCATCGGCCTGCAGACTGAAAGGTCCCAGGTTTGATTCTAGTCAAGGGCATGTACCTTGGTTGCAGCTGATCAATGTTTCTCTCTCATAGATGTTTCTAACTCTCTCTTCCTCTCTGTATAAAATCAATAAAATGTAAAATAAAATAAAATAAAATAAAATAAAATAAATTAATATGGACATGAAAGTCCTCTCTCATCCTACCTACCTAGGGGTAACTACTATTTACATTTTGATTAAAGAGAAGAACTCATGATTAAAGTTTTCCAAGGATATAATCATTTTTTCTGAGAACTATTTTCTTACCACAGACAAGCTGATCACAACTTGTCAAAGTTTTATAGTTGACATAATACTTTCTATACCCCTCCCAGCACCTAAATTCCACAACTCTGGTAACTTTCAGGTTTTGTGCCATTACTCAGTTTATGTATTACTTTTATTGTTATTTTAAGGACAAATTAATAAGTTTGTGGTACATACCAGCATAACTATAAGCAGGCAATCATTATTTCTAGTGGCGCTGAAACATTTGGGCAACAGAAAAACCTCCAATTGAAAGATTTCAATATCCTTTACTCATTAACTTTCTTATATCTAGGTAGAGACCACTTGTCTAATGGTAACGAGACATTACAACCCTTCCTTAGTTTGTTCTATCATGTAGATGGAATATGACATTTCCACTTTAGTTAATGTTTCACACTTGACAATGATTGGTGGCTAGTGTCACAGAACAGAGGGCATTATCATATTCTTTTCTCTAAAAGGAGATTGTATATTGATTCTTTTTATATGGCATTTTTCCCAGGAAGGAGAATGGAAGATTTTTAATATAGGCTGTGGTTGCTCATGAACATAAGGAATGCCAGATAAGCAAAATAGGAATGAATTTGTTAAATACCAGTTTTCCAAAATTAGTTAAAGCTATAGAATTTTCTGGCCAAGTTAAAATGCTAGCTAATTGAAAACTGCCATATCTGAAAAGGGGTCCCATCTTATTTTGAAATATGGCATATTCTCCAAAGACTTGAAATAACTATGGAAAGGTGAGGATATAAGGGGTGGACTGCATAAGTAGGCCGGCAAGTGAGTGGAGGAGTGTTGACAGTGTTGGGCAATAAATCTGATGCACAAAAAAGTCACAAAAAAGACATTTGTATAGTGTTGTTGGAGTGAGTGGCATCAGGGGAGTAGTCTATCTACACTTCACCTTCCTCTCACTGATGAATAGGAAACTAAGGAGTTTGATGTACTCTGCTATTGGCTTAGAAAAGCTTTGGGTTATGACAGTGTATCCTGGTCTGTGAAACTGAATGTTACTGATACTAATAATGACCAAAGCATAACCTACTAATGACCTTGATAATTTGGGAGGCATAGCTTCAGAACCCTTCTTATGCTCCTATTTTTAATTTGATTTAAAAATGCTGTCTTGGGGCTTTGGCTATTTTGAATACATTTTCAAAGGGGGGTCATGCTTATAACTGAGTCTGAATTTAGTGGCAACTCCAGGGATTTCTGTGGAGTAAGCTGGATGTAAGTATTTCTAATACCCTGTCCTAAATGCTGTGGGTGTGCCACTCAAACGTTCTAATTGGTTTAATTATTATATCTGAGATGCTTGTGTTCTCTTTTCCTCTCCCTTTCTCTATTCCATTCTCTCTCTCTCTCTCTCTCTCTCTCTCTCTCTCTCTCTCTATATATATATATATATAGATAGATAGATAGATATAGATATAGATATAGATATAGATTTAGATATAGATATAGATATAGATATAGATATAGATATAGATATATAATATAGATAGATATAGATATATAGATATGTGTGTGTGTATCCCCATGTATATTTATATACGCACATACTCCATATGTATAATTTTACAATTTCCCCCCACTTAGGATTTACTTGTGAACCCATATTAACATATAATCCAGAAAGGCAGCTGCAGACCCCGTGGCTATGAATCCCTTTTAAGTCTACTCTTGATTTCTTTAGCTCCCCTGTTATGCGCTGTAGATGCCACACAGGTCAGAGTTTGTTTTCTTTGCTGCTGCAACAGTGGAGTTAGATTTTCAGTTTGTTTACATTGATGCCAGGTATCCTGGTGGAGAATTTTATTTTCCTCAACTTTTTCCTGTAATATAACCAAGGAAGCAAATTAATTAATTAATTAAGGCTTGATGATTTATTTTAAATAATTCAAAAGGAAGTGGTTGTGATAACACAAAAGTTAAACAAGATTTGGGAGCATGTTTATTTTAAACGTCTGCTGAATCTATTTTTTCTTTGTAGTGTAAGTTCTCCTAAATATCCTGAAATTCCTATGAAATAGTGTTCAAGTTTACTTTGGAGCACAAATGAGCTAAGTTCAACTTTTTAACAGGTGTTATGGGTTTCTTTGAGTTTCTTTTATTCATGTGATTAAAAAAACACATGGAAATAGTCCTATTCAGAATGTGTGTGACTTTCTGTAGTCCACCTTAAATGGAGAATACCATTCTGTTCACCTCTCAGTAACTTGGCACACAAGTGTGGTGAGTCAGAGATGACTGCTGTGGAACTATGCTCTGGTATTTTTTAGTTGGTTTTGGACACAGAGGCTGAGGAATTGATCGAAGACAGCAGTCTCCATGGTCCCTCTTCTTTTACCATTTTCACAGAGGTCTGACCAGCCCCTCCTTCCATCCCCCTGGCTGACACTTGCTTCCAGCCAGCTTCCTGTGCTTTACATTCATACAGACACGTCCCATGATGTCAGAGATTTAGAGCTCGCAGTGCCTTGCCACATGTCCAGATTGGTGAACAGTGCTCTGTAATATTTATTGAGCACCCATAATGTGCTAAGTGCTGTAATACTGTCTGGGTGATGGGTCCGGCTGTGAACACAGGACTGCAGGGCAGATTGATAGAGGAGATTTTTTTCTAGCTTTAATGTCTCAGGTTGAGATGGGAATATTGGCCCATTTTTCCTCTTCTCTGCGAGGAGCATTTAACTTTATTCTATATTGTGTTTTCTCCATCCCCAATGACAACCTGGAGATAATATCAGTTGGTGCTTGCAGCTAGAAATCCTTATTTGTTCTGATATTATATAATTTATGTTTGCAATTTCAGGCAGGTACAAATTTCTCGGAGTGTATGGCGTTTCTTGTAAGAACATTCAGCAAAATTGTCTCAGCTTCTTTAAAACTAGAACTTTAAAAACTCCAACGACTGCATTCAGCTCAATAACCACAGACAGTAATGACACCTCTAAGTGGCTAATGCAGGCATGTAATATCCTCATAGCCCCGATTTAACTTTGTTTACCGATTAAAATTGAATTGCAGTTGATTTATTGATATAATAGGCAGAAAGTGATTATCAAGCATCCATCACTGATGGAGGGGAAACCAATCAAATTATGCTCTAAGGTTTGCTTTAACCTAACCTAACTCATCACCTTATAAAACTCAGAGGGTTTGAGTTGTATGCTCTCACTAAAGGCAATGAGCCACAACTCCCGCTAAACTCATATCTGCTCCGTTCAAGGTGTTCGGGAGTTATACTAATTTGCACAACTGCAAGTTGTCATAAAAGGAAATGGCAGTGGGATGGAGATGTAGCTTCTGCTCTTCCTCACCACACTTGCACATTGGTAATATTATTCTTTAACGTTTGTCGTCGGTCCATAAAGGACTCATGCTGTCCATGAAATTGTGTCAACCTGTCCTGGAAAGCTGTGAGGAGTAGAGGCTGACAAGGGATTAGCAAAGGTGTCACCATGAAGGGAGAACCGGGATCAGACTGTCTTTCAGAAAGCAATGAGGCACGTTGATTAGAAGCCGGCGACAATGTGCACTTTGGTCTTAAGCACTCATAACTGTCCTGTGTAGAAGGGGAAAAGATATGGAGGAGAGCACAGTGGAACAGATGTATTGCCTCAGGCCAGAGGCTAAGCAGCGTGCCCCAGAGCTGCGGTCTAAGGTAGGAGCAGGCCAGTATAGATTCCCTTCCATTCTGATCACTAAATGCTAGAAAAATGAAGTTTAAAAAAATCCATTGCCATCATATTTGAGATGTTTGCTAATGTCAGATGGAACATACCACTGAAAGTTCTATTTTTATGTACTTGCTTTTATATACCTTAGGATATATATTTTAAAAAGCTATTCTGTTTACAACAGAAACTAATAGCAAATAATATTGGAGGTAAACTATAATTTAAAGATAAAATAAATGTTATGATTCATGCCTCTGTTCCTATTTTGTCAGTTTCTTTAGTTAGTTAGATTCCACATATAAAGTGAGATCATATGGTATTTGTCTTTCTGTGACTGGCTTATTTCACTTAATCATAATAATCTCCAAATCCCCCCATGTTGTTGCAAAGGGTAAGAGTTCCTTCTTTTATACAGCCAAGTAGTATTCCAGTGTGTAAATGTACCACTGCTTTTTTATCTACTCATCTATGCGTGGGCATTTGGGCTGTTTCCAAATATTGGCTATTGTAAATAACACGGCTATGAATATAATTCTTTCTGAGTGGTGTTTTGGGATTCTTAGGATATATTCCCTGAAGTGGGATTGCTAGGTCAAAAGGCAGTTCCATTTTTAATTTTTTAAGGAGTCTCCATACTGTTTCCCACAGTGGCTGTACTAGTCTGCATTCCCACCAGTGGTGTACTGGGTTTCCCTTTTCTCCACATCCTCACCAGCACTGGTTTATTGATTTATTGATGGTAACCATTCAGACAGGTGTGAGATTCTAATAAATATTTTATACTCATATGTAAACTGATTCATCCTCTGCCATGTTTGGGTATTCACTTTCCATCTTATCCAAATATACATAATTTAAAGAAAAGGTGAGAAATGCTATGATTGGAATATCATTTTTAAGAACCTCAGTAGGAAGTGTGAGGTACTCAGAAACACTAGTTTGGCTTTTTTCATTTATCGCAGGACGGTATTCACATACAGGGATACATAAAATTGATCTTAGTCAGCTTGGGCAGCTTAACAAAATATCAGATTAGACGCTCTTAATCAACAGACATTTATTTCTTATAGTTTTCAGGCTGAGATACCAAGACCAGGGTGCCAACGTGGTTGAGTTCTTGGTGAGAATCCTTTTCTTACTTTCGGATGGTCATATTTTCTCTGTGTCCCTCTTAGGGGAGCAGTAGTGAGCTCTGGTCTCTTCTTATAAGGGCAGAATCCATCCTGGGGATTCCATGCTCATGACTGCATCTAAATACAATCACCTCTCAAAGGCCCCACCTCCAACTGCCATCACATTGGAGGTGAGGGTTCAACATTCAGTTTATAACAAAATTTATAAGAGAGGAAGCTGTATTCTCAATATAAATTTTTTTTTTTAAATGGAGCCTGTGTTTAGAGTACCCAGTCCATGCCCAGCATATCACTGAGGCAGATTTGTGCTTAGTTCCTAACCCCTTCATCCTTTTTACTTCAATGTATTTTTCTATCTTCTCTCTTTATATAAACAGAACTATGCAAATTAGCCAGGCATCACTACCAGCTCAGGAGGAGGATGCATCACGACTGCTCAGGAGGAGCTGTGCCTGCAGATCCTAGCCCCAGCGGACACACACCAGGGGTGAGAACGTGCTCAGAGTGGCCATGGCACGGCTCACAGCACACCCCCTGTGGGTGGCAGTGGCAGTGGCAGCTAGAGTGAAGCAGCCCAAGTCCCGGGTGCCTGGCAGTGGCCAGAGGAAAGTAGCCCGGGTCCTTGGTGCTAGAGGGAAGCTGGTGCCAGCAGTCAGGGGAAGGAAAGCCTATTCTTGCGCAAATCTTCGTGCATCAGGCTTCTAGTTATGTATAATACACCCAGGAGGGATATTCTCTCCCAGGATATCCTATGAGTTTCCTTCCTTTTAATGCTCTTCCTCTCTCTACAAATCTCTCTTTTCATTCTTTTTACTGGGAAATTGTCTCCACTTATCACTTTATTGTCTGTCCTTAACCGTTTGTCCCTGCAACCTCTCATCACACATTTCTCTGTGGCCCCTCAGGACCTAGAGTCCTCTGCGTGTTATCACGGGTCTCTCTGCAGCACTGGCACTAACATTGAGAGCACAAACTCTTAGAGCATTTATCTTGGGAATTCAGAAAACACAAGAAGCACTTGGGGACATAAGATACTCCACATTAATTTGCATTAAAAAGATGGTTCTCTCTGTTTTACTTTGAAATGCTGTGAACTACTTGTTTATTTACAGCTGGCTACCTTTCATAGCTTGAAGACCATTTCACTGAAAAATCATATGCACTTTGAAAATATTCAGCATTACAGTGAGAATGTGGTAGTCAGGTTATTCTAAGAAAGAAGCTAGGGTCTAGCTTTAAATGCTGTTACCTGTGCACGCTTGCTAGGATTCTGATGTTGGTGCAGCGCTTTCACAGATTACCATGCCTCAAGGGACCCGGGGAGCATTAAGCACAGGCCATTGACAGAGTAAACCATGCATGCTCTGGAGGCTTGCGCACCAGGTACTCAGATGAAAAAGCACTGGCTTAACATAGTCAGTGATTGGGTTGTAAGCACCAGCCCCTCAACGGCTTCCTGAGAAACCCGTTTCATATTTCATTTTACTCAAGTAGTATTTTATTTGCCCCTGGCATAGTATTTTTTATTCATTGTGATACCATCCTAGACATATAATGATGGCTCTGATACAGTTCTTGTCCTCACAGAACCTATGATATAGGAATGAGAAAAGCATGATATAGCATAGTGAGGTAAGTATTAGCTAAAGTCATATGTATGTGTGAGTGGGCATTTCTGCTGCACTCTGAAGGGGGAGAACATTATGCCACTTGGAAAGGTGGGAGGAAAGAGCATCCCATGAACAGACCAGCAGGATAACCAGCATGCTCATCACAGCAGGGGCGAGACAGCGCGAAGTTTTAGACTCATGAGTCCAGGGCTCCAGGGGTTGGTCGAGGCTGGAAGTACAGGTTGCAGAGTTATTGGCTTTTTGGTAGTTGCTGAAACCATAGGGAGCCATTATTTGAGGAAAAGAATGTAGAGAAAATGAGGAAATTCTCAAATAATAACAGATAGTTGGAGAAAGTGAAGATAGTGTAAGGGACTAACAAAGAGAACTCAGAGAAGTTTGGAGAAAAACTAAAGTAGAGATGCTGAAGAAGCTAAGAAAAGTGCTTGAACAAAACAGTGGTTGATATGTACATTCTGTGGAACTAGATCTTAAACAGTATCTCAAAATATTGGTTCTCCAGCACAATTTTTATTTATTTGTTATTATTGTTTTAAGAACCTAAATGTATATATGGTCTAGTAAGAGATTTCTGTCCTGTGTGGAAATGCTAAGTGTCAAATAAATCAGTTTTCCTCTCAAATGTTCAAGGCATGGCATAGTTATAACTTTATAAGGATGCTAATATTTTAACTTTTTTTTTTGTAAGCCTAAGATTAACCTTGACTACATGAGGACGTGTATGAGTCAGTTTTGGCACCTTTCCTCCATCCCCAGCCAAATTCTAGAAAAGATGGTCTGTCTGCTGGCACTTAAAAAGAGAAAGTGCTAATAACTCACAGCCAAAGTGAAATGGCTCAGAATGATCTCAAATCCGGCTTTTGAGTTGGATTGTGTTATTACTTACAGCTCAGGAATTTCAGGGAGCCGCTTTCTTACCATTAGGTGAATGCTGGGTGACCACCTAGTAGATCATTGCATATCTGGAGGGACCCTAACCCTGCTCAATACTGTCATCAGCAGTGCAGACAAATTCTGAGGGAATGAACCATTGGAGAGAAGCCACAGGGAGGCTGATACTGGTTCTATAAGGTAGCACTGTCTCACAGTGAGTTGTCCAAAAATGTTTTGGGCCTGTCAATGGCAGAGAGCTCTTAATCGCTGGAGCTGTTAATGGTCATTTTCTGCTCATGGGGAGGCTTAGGGTTAGGGGACCACCACTTTCTCTTCTAAATTTTAAGAGTTTCTATTCTAAGGATATTCCCTATATCTGAACAATCTGGATATGCCTTCTTTGCAATAGGAGTGAAATAAGGAACTTGCCATACCAGTGGTGTTCCCTTTGACCTCTTCTCCCTAAATGAGTGTACCCCTCACCTTTTTTTCCCTGGAGCCTTTCTCTACGAAGCAATTATAAATCACAGAGCACATCCCTGAAGAGTTGTGGGGAAGACTCTAGAGCATATATAGCACTTCTTTTCATTTATTATCTTTATTAGATTACGTATCTGTGGCTCAACCTTTCTCTACCATTGAAAGAAAAAAAAAATCCCACTTTTTTAAGCTCTGTAAGCAGTTAAATGTTAAGTAAATCGCATGTGCAGGGGCTGAAACCGTGCCCTTGGAGTGTGATGCTTCTTAAGGTCAGGGACACAAGCTCATTCCATCTAACTTCTTTCCAGAATGTGTGTCTAGGTCACAGCTACTATTACAAAGCATCAGCTTATGACCTATGTGCTCCCATACGGTCAGGCTTTGAACTGTCTGCAGTAGGGCCACTAATTACTTCACTCCACACCAATTAGTTAAACCAAGTAGGCATCTAAATGCAGGCTTTCTCCCTTTGCTGAAAACCCCCCTTCCTGACAATCCCCATGCTTCTCACTTGATACATTTAAGAAAATATCCTCGTGCCCAGCTTCTACACAAGAACACCATTTTAGAATTTCGGGCATTCTCGGATTCAGCAAGTCAGAATTCACTTCTTTCCTTTTCAGGTCTATAGTCAGGAAACCACATTAAGCTGAGTAATAAACATGGTTATTATGACAATTTATAAGAACTAAATAGAGCAAGTCACACTTGGCTTCATTACTGTTCTTGACATGAATCTCCTGCAGAAGAGGATCCATGAAGAGCCAAATACTTTTATAGGGATTCTATGGCTATATTCTACTTCCCCATTTCTTACGTTACTTCCAGGTGCACATAAAATGGTCCAGTTAGTCTATTACTCTTTTTATCTACATGCCAGTCCTAGTAACTAATTGGCATTGTGGTAGGTATTTGAAAAATTGGTGACCAGACAATTTTTTTTTTAAAGCAGAACAAAAGAATTAGGAGGCTTAGAGTTCAAGCATCTTCTACTGCTTTACACACTGACAATGATTTGTCTCTATCATGGCTCTTTGACCTATTAGTGAAGGGCAAAATCCTAAAGAAATGTTTAATTAACATGTGCACTTAGTATAACAAAGCTCTTGCCTTAAAGTATAGGCAGCATGGAGAGTCAGTTTATGAAGTAAAAAAGTATTTACCTCCCCCTGTAATTACTGTGGCCTTTTGTTATAGCATCCTTTATCTAATTAACATCACAGTAGGATGGTGTCTCTAACTGGTACTGGCAGGAGCCTTTCTGCCCCTTTCCTGGGGAGACTTTCAAAGAGGTTTAGGGTTTCAAATACCATTTGATCCTTCTTATGAACTGTCCAATATTTCATCCTTTTAAAATAATGAAAAATCAAATTTACAGAACAGAAATGCTTCATTGATTGAGAGTTCTGAATTTGATTAAAAAAAAAAAGCAGCAGTTAGTTTTACTACAATAAATAAAAGGCCCATTTAGAAACATTTGCCTTTATCAATATTATGAAATAATGTTCTTTGTCATCTTGGACACCAGAACTTTGACTCTGTCTATGACCTTAAAGTTTTCTCAAAGAAAGGATTTTTTAAATATGCAAATTATTTGGTTGATTTTGCCATTTGCTTTTACCAAAAACTGTGGATCTCTTTATGTTGGCATATCATCAATGTATCTGTAAATTAAATGATTCTTTAACTATTTAAATGGAATGACATTTTAAAAAGTTGTTATTTTAAAAGATTTGCCTTTTTTCTTCTTCTTTGAAATATGGTCAATGGCATGCAGAAATTTTCTCAGTATGAAAACTGGCTTTCCAAGTCCAACTCTGTGGCAACATTTTAAAATGAGGGATTGTGACAGACTTTAATTTAAATAAAAATCATACTGTTCAGTGAAAGGAGGAAGCTTGGGCCTGAGTTTGTTTGATTATTTACATTAATTAAACAACCAGAGCATTTAAAATTGTGCAATTTTATAGGTAAGTATGTCATGTTTATTGCATTTAATTATCATAATTTCCTGCTTCATCGTAAGGTTTAGTCTTAGTTTTACTCACAGTTTAATTGATTTGGGATATTGCGTTTGACAGGTGCATTTCTGGCTAAGAACACTTACATAATGACTAACCAATGTGAAATTTGATCATAGTGAGAGGGTGCAATAAAAATGACCTATTAAAAACTTCTTTCTTTTTTGAATTGTGAAACATACATTTTTGAAGGGCATAGACAAATGTCCCTTATCACACCATGAAACATGATATACACATTTTCATTGGTCCTCAAAATTAAAACTTTTCCAGAATAAAAATTAAATTGCTCAATTCACAATAGCTCTTTTCCTTTAGAAGACTTTTCAATTTTAAAGTTTTCTATAGACCTCTGAGTGCATGGTACAGCAGGAAGACAATGTGATAGAAATAAGAGAGTCATCCCATTTTAAGAGTCTCAAAGCAGCTTCTTAAGCATGAACATGTTGGAGCCTCATGGACACACAGAGGGCATGTGAGCCATCAGAAAGGTTGAGGGAGATTTAATAAGGGATCATTGCGTTCTACATGCTGATGTCTTTTCCTTTCCCTGTTTGGTAGTAGATGATCCCTTAATTTATCTTCTGCTCAAATAGCTTTTTTAGTCGTTATTTTCTGATTATGTGTATTTGTTCCATTTGGCAGTCACTAAGGAGATGGAGAAACAACTAGGTCATGAGATCCAATATTGTCACCTGCAGTAGTTAATTGAAACTAACAGAATGGAATTGAGAATGCAGGCATTTGAAAACAAACTCATCAGCTGTAAGAAGGTGAGAGATGTGAAAATGACACAGAGGGATACAGCAGCTATGCAGCAAACTCCGCGGTAATTACAGCTTGAGCAAACCTGGTTATGCAAGAGGATTGGAAAGAAAAGCATATGTGGATTAGAAAAAGCTCATCTCACAAAGCATGGCAGTGTGCAACTGCATTGCTGAATTCTTAATTCCATCCTTAATTAATTTTTCTCATATCACACCTTTTTTCCCCCCTTAAAGCACAGGTGTGGGAGGTATTAAGAGCTGGAGTTGAAACTTATCGAAAATGTTGCATTGTCATTGAAGATACTTTACATTTGGACATTTTTATTCACTTCATAATGCATTATTCTTTTGATAAGTAGATTGTAATTCAAAGGAAGATTGCACTGCATTCCCATGTATTTGATATCTCTGAAGATCTCACTCCTAGGGGATCAGTATAGATGGAGTGAATTACACTTCAAAACTTTAGAGTTTCTGAATCATCATTATCTAATTGATTAGCAGTGTACGATGTTATTGAAAGCATTTAATTTTCTTGAGTTTTTAAATCCTGTTAACTTATAGTTATAAATTTAAAAAGCTGCAAGTTATAATTTTAATACAATCTTGGGACAAAGATACAAGTAGCAATGATATTAGAAGTTTATTTCTCCTATGATACAACAAGATATGAATGTAAAAGCTAATTTTATATTAATTAAATTAGATTTTCAGAATGTTTTGGTTTACTTTCTTAGCTTAGAGTGCACTCATTGCTTTTATTAAGCTTGATGCTGTTTTGTAATGATATGGACTGTGTGGTGAGCTTTGTCGTAATGGTTGGTTGGACTTTCTACTTATTTATTTCTATGGTTTGGCACCACTTCTAACAGCAGGGAGAATGTGTTGCAGTGCATGCTGGGTCAAAGGGAGTTCAAGCTTCAGAGAGGAAATTATGAGAGAAAGAGGCCAAAACATCAGTCCCTTGGGGAGGGGGTTGAGAATGATAAAACCAGTTTTTTACCAGGTGAGGTAACATCTCAGGAATACTTGATTTGAAAAGAAGAGGGTATAGGCCCTACTTTGGACTGTTGGAATAAAGGTGTCTTAGATGTCAGATAAAGAAATAGGTTATTTCAAGGATTTTGTTTGAAATAAGGCAATGATATAGCCTGAGAGATCCTTAGAGGTAAAAACAAACAACAAACATGGTTCCAAATAGCTGATTATGATACAGAATAAGGTGCACCTATATGTGTCAATCAATAACTAGACGACGTGAAAAAAACCCTGGATGTGCAGAAGTTCTAGACAGGATAGAACTATTGAGGGGATCTAGATGTCTTGCAGTTATTTAAGCAGAATAACTTACTTAAGCAGAATAACTTGTGGTTTGATATCACTGTAGTGGCTTCAATATGGTAGTTTCTACATAGTAGTCTAAATTCATAGCTAATTTAAAAGTTCTATAGAATAACCAATTTAGTTTATTTTTACCCAATCTGATTAGATTGTGCATAATCTGGGTTGCCAGATTAAATACAGTGCACCAAATCAAATTTGAATTTCAGATAAACAATGAATTTTATTATAGCATAATTATGTCCTGAATATTGTATAGAACATTCTTATAATAAAATATGATTTGGGCAGAAAAAAACAATAGGGTGATAAATATTCAAAATCTCTTAGATTTTAGAATGTCTCCCAGTTTCCTTTTGTTATAAAGAGTAGTTAAGGTACCAAAATTAACTAGTGAAATATTTGTTTCAAAATTAAAGGTTTTGTACACACAGGGTGGGGCAAAAATAGGTAAACAGTTAAGTAAGTGAAACAGTTTATTCTTGTATTACTATTTATTAACTATTGTATTCTTTTCCATAAAACAACTATAAACTTATTTTCACTCCACTCAGTATAATTATATTCTGGCATTTATTTTTGTAAAGGAGAAGGCTGAGGCTAGCATTACTGTAATTATTTTCCTTCTAGGATACTTCTGGATTACTTATTTATCCTTGAAATTTAATTATCTTATTGGGATTTTTATTGTTGTTTAAATTAATTTTTAAATTTGCCTAGGTAAAACTTCACATTTTTAAATTTTGTTCTGATCTGGAAAGTTTCTGTCTATATCTTTTATTTTCACTTCTGAATTATTTACTCTTGTAACTTCTCCAAAGAACTATATTATTTTCAGTTTGCATCTTTGTTTTTCCTTCCTTCTCACTCTTTCACTCAAATTAGTTTTCTCCTTCTAATCCTTGACTTGTTTTTCTCATACTGTTAATTTAATGTATTTTTGTAATTTTATATCTACTTCTATGGCTTTTTCTTGTCTTTGTGTGTGTGTGTGTGTGTGTGTGTGTGTGTGTGTGTGTTGGATGGGCACTGCTGTGTTCCAGTAAAACCCTATTTCCAAAAAACAGGCCTCAGGCCAGATTTGGAGAGCAGATGTTGTTTTCTAACTCTTGCATTTAATAATTAATTTATTTTTCTAATGTTGTTTGATTAAAGAAAGCTTTGTCCCTATCTGGCAACTTAGAAGCCGGAAGTAATGATGCTGGTTTCTTTACTCTTACCTGGAGGTCAGACCATATCTGCAAAGAAGGTGATAACAAAGGGAAGATAACACATAATGGACTCCCCTGTGACTATGTGTATAACTGGCAACTTGTACTTGTTAATCCTTTTCACCTTTTTTACCCCTCCCTCCTATCTGATGACCATTACATATTGTACCTCTGTATCCATTAGTTTGTTTCCATTTTGTTTGTTTCTCAGATTCCATGTATAAGTGAAATCATATGGTACTTATCTTTCTATGACTTATTTCACTTAACATAATATCCTCTGGACCAACCATGTTGTTGTAAATGTCAATATTTCATTCTTTTTTATGATGGAGTGATATTCCACTGCATACATATATGACATCTTCTTGACCCACTAGTTTATCGATAGACACTTAGGTTGCTTCCACATCTTGACTATTGTAAATAATGCTGCAGTGAACCTAGGAATTCATATATTTTTTTCAAATTAGTGTTTTGGATTTCTTTGGCTATATACCTGGTAGATTTAATCAAGAATACTTACATAATGAAGCCTCCATAAAAATCTCTGAACTATGGAGTTTGGAGAGCTGCCATGTTGGTGAACCAGGACGCATTCATGTGCCAGGAAAGTAGTGCCCCCAAACTCCACTGGAATGGGAGTTTCCGTGTTTAGGATCCTTCTCGACCACCTTCTAGGTATCTCTTTATCTGGCTGTTAATTTCTGTATTTTAATAATCTTTGTAATAAACTGATAATCTAGGAGTTAAAAAGTAAAGATATTTAAAAAAAATAATGATATTGCCTGGCCAGTCAGTGTGGCTCCAAGGTTGAGTACAGACCCATGAACCAGGAGGTCAGGGTTAGATTCCCAGTCAGGGCACATGCTGGGGTTGCAGGCTTGATATGTGGTAGGGCATGGGCAGGAGGCAGCTGATCAATGATTTGCTCTTATTGACGTTTCTATCACTCAATTAAATAAAAAAAATATTTTTAAATGCTATTAAATTGCTTAACTTACATTCTGGCCCAACATTTGGTACATGAACACTACTTTTGACAATTCAGACAGTTATTTAAAGCAATTTTGATTTTAATTCTATTGACTTACATATTAAAGTCATATGGTGGGGGGAGGTGGAATTAAAGTCACTGCTCTCTCAAATGAAACCTGAAGAACAAAGATACTGTTTGAGGTTCCCTCCCAATACTTTTTATTTTTTTTTAAATTATAAATCAATGGCTAAAAGTTTAAAAACGACACGCAAAAAACTTGGTGAATGGTTACATATTATACTTCCATCAGATCATAGGTACATGAGAGAGAATTCTTATTTCAAGACTTAATTCTTTATTGTATACTTATTTGCCATAGTCCTTCTTTTACAGATTTACTGAATTAAATTCATCATTGTATTTCTACTAGAGGCCCAGTGCATGTATGGGTAGGGTCCCTCGGCCTGGCCAGTGATCAGGGCCGATCACGGCCGATCAGGGCCTTCTGGCTGCTGGCCAGAGTCTCCCTTTCCTGTCTGCCAGATGCTGGCTACTATCCAGGGCCTTCCTTCATTCCATACAACCCCCTGGTGGTCAGCACACATGAATTCCTGGTCTCTGACTTTGCATATTAGACATATATATATATATATATATATATATATATATATATATATATATATATAACTATCAATCTATAGTATTTTCAGTTGCTGTTATTTCTGATATTTCAATAATGACAAATAAAATACTTTCATTGACATTATTCTCCTTTTCTTCATGGCCTAAATTCTGCTGGATTTCATAAAATCTCCTCTTAGCCTCAGAAAATGAACTAAGAGACTTTCTGATCTGGAAAGGGTTTCTGACCCTCTTAGTGTTTCCTCCGCTGAATCTGTGGCTTCCTATTCTCCACGCTGATCTCTGACTCTGTTGGAGTCACTGCATTATTTATTTTCTATTCTCTGAAAAACTCATGGTGGAGAGGAAATAGCTGAAACACAGACGTTGGAGTGTGAAATTTAAAGGAGGCCCTGGAGAGGAAAGCAGGTGTGCCAGGTGTCACATGCCATAGTCTCATCTTTACCTCCTTTGCTGTGAGCTCTTTCTGTGAATTGCCTTTCAGATTTCCCTTGTTTATCCAAAGACTTTCTTTTGCTCAGAATCCTAGTAAGCTCCCTGTTTCTGACTGTAGCTGAATGACTTATTTGGATTCTGGGAATATCTCAGGTTTCCATCAGAATCTTACTTTATCCTAAGAATGTGTTGTCACTTATCAGCTAGTAGCTCTGCCAGGGGCAGTACCACTTTAACATCCTCAGAGAAGAGCTTGTCTTTTACTTACTGTTCTTGTGTCTAGTTCTTTAAGAAGTACATCCTACCTATGGTCTGATTGGGGAGTTATTTTTTTGAAAAAAACCTGGTAATGATTTATTACGATGCCTTCATTGATCTATTTATGGCAGGAACATCCATTTAGAAAGTGGGTTACACCACAAAAAATAGAATATGAGCAGCCATTCTCTGAACAAAAACAAAGGAATCTGACTTTCAGGACTAAATCATTTTATGCCTCACACACATGTCTAGCAATCTGATCATGACCCTTTATAGATAGAAACATAATTACCCAACTTAAAATCTAAAACATGATTTCATAGGAAGTAGAGTGGAGGAGAGGGGGAGAGAAATCTTTCTTTCAAAGCTAATCTACCTCTTCCTCAGAAGCTCTTACTTTGAATTTATTTTCCCACCTCATTTAATATATTTTAATCTTTGTAAACTAAGAGGATGCAACACAATACTATATTGTAAAAAGGCTAAACAAGAGTCAGAGGCCTGAGTTTTAATTTCAGTTCTACAACTACATAAAATAGTGCATGATGTTAAACTGTATTTCTTAATCTCTCTGATCCTCAGTTTTCTTCATGGGTAAAATTAAAAAAGGTTAACTTCTGATACATCATCTAGAATTATTCCTAATGGTGGATATATAGGATTACTTGAACTATATGCTATTATTGAATTTTCCCCTCTTCCTTTGCACTTGCAAGTTCATGTAAAATATTTTATAGTTATTGTTATAAAATAATTCTGATTACTGATCAGAATCCTTTAAAATAATTTGACCTCTCTTTTTTGAAGCATAATTTCTATTTTACCATGTTAAAAGAAATAAACAACTACCAAGAAAACAACTAACTGTTTTAATTACATACATAGTATAGAACAAACTAAAAAAATATTTAAAAAATTTAAATCATACTCTCATGATGGAGTTTAAACCAATAGAACTATAGAAAGATTCAAACATGAAAAAAATTATTTAGTTGGTCTTTATGAGATGTCAATATAATGTTAAAATGTAGGAGAATGAATAAGGCAAGGAACATGTTAGTATTAAATTAAAATGGGTTTTCCAAAAGTCTTGAATCTCTTAAAGACTTCCATGTTTCAGGTATGGATAGGATCTACCTTTTCATAGACTACAAGTTGACCCATAGGAAAGACTAATTTTGTCATTTCCTCACATCTCAGAAAAAACAGATACACATTATTTTATTGTTTAAATACATTAGTATTTTCCAGGAATGTGACCAAAGGAAGATGAAAGCATGGGGTTAGCAATGTAAACAAAATAATGAGATCAAACTCTTGGTTAGAAGGTACTTGGAAGTATGGTTTTGTTTATTCTTTTTCAGTCATGGTTATCTCTTGTTGGAAATCACATGGTCTATCCTCATTGTTAAGTAATTCTCTCTCAAAAAACCCCCAGAAAACTCTGAGGGTTCTAAATTAAAAAGAAACAACAACAACAACAACAAATACCAATCTTTTGAATCCACAGACACCTGGCTGGCTCAATTTCCATGATGGTGTAATAAAAGGTATGAACTTTAACTTAACAGTTTGATATTTGTCACCTCATTGATTTACAATTCCTCAGTGAATGGTATAGCATTTGACAGACTTCTGAAGAATTTTGGTGATTTTTAACCTGTTAGCTATTAATTTATGTTCTTTCACGCATATTCTATTTGTCCATTTATTGGAAGCTATAATGCAAAATTGTATTATATAAGATATGTTCAAAATTATTAGTTTCCATAGCTAAAGTAGAAATATTTCATTTTTATCATTTTAGTAAATACGTTAAAATACAAGGAAATCAGATGTTCATAGAACTAAATACAGAATCGCGAGCTCAAGTTTGTCTCTCTAACTCTGATTCATTGTAAGATGTGAGAAAATTTTTTCCTGTTCTGTTGTGAGTAATTATAGTAATGAGGCACCTTGAAAATGTAAGCTGTTAATTAATAAGGCTATAGCTAATTGTAGCTACTTTATATCAGTGTCTGGCATTTTGAACAATAATAAGATGTTAATATATCCTCACATTGTATGAGATAATGAGGTATTATACAGAGATCTAACCACCATCTCTTCATAATTTATTATTAATCCACCCTCTCTATTTAACTCTCTAGATCTAGAGTCAATCACATGTTTTCTATCTCTTACAATAACTACTTTATTCAGATGATTTTACCCTTAGGAAAGATATGTCTTATTTTCTCCCCCAATTCAGTTTAACTTTTATCATTGTGTTTTATTGGCCACATTTCATTTTTGCCTATTCCCAAAAACGAAACACCTCAATTGTTTTTGAGTCTGTCTATACTTATTTTTAAACTTTTTTTCAATTTGATGATAAATAAAACATTTCAATCACAACCATAACTGGATGTTATTTTCTGACTGAAATGGAGAATATTTTTATAAGGATTTTGTAGCAATTACAATATTCAAAAGGGCACAAATTTAAGGTTAGGTGTTATGCTAATTAACATTAAAATTAATTAAGAGGTTGGAGACGTCCATAATTTGAGATGTCTGTCCATCTTTCTTCCCGCCAAAGATCTCATGGAAATGAGAGAAATTATATATTTAAAAGAATGAAATCAAGACTGCTTTGGAAAACAACACCTCATTTTGAGGCATTCCAGGAAGACAGAGAGCAGATGGGGGAAAAAAGGAAAGAAATGAGAGAACTATACCCAGAGGGACCAAGGACAAGCCTAATTTTTCCCCAGAAGAGCCTGAGGAAGCTCTAAGAACAGATACCCAATAAAAAGAGTGGCATGTACAAATAGTCCTGGCTAAGGATAATTATTAAAAAATCAATTAACAGCTGTATTGGAAACAGCTTTCCCTCTGCATGTTCAAGGATCCTCCCATCTATGACTTAGCTGCGTTCTCTAAAGTTATGGTACCTCCCAATCTTCCTGGCATGATCTTCCCACCGCCTGTAGCCCCACCCCACTGCAAATATCCCAAGGTCTATGCTGGGATAAGCTTTATTCCTGGGTGGGGGATGGAAAGGTTCTGTCTTACCTCAGGCTACTATAACAAATTACCATAGACTAGTTGGTTTAAACAGCAAACATTTATTTCTCACAGTCTGAGGTCAGGGTGCCCACATAGTCAAGTTCTTGGTAAGAGCCCTCTTCCTAGTTCATAGAGGGCTGTCTTCTTACTGCATCTTCAAATGGTAGCAAAAGAGTCAGTGAGCTCTCTGTATTTTTCTTACAAAGGCACTAATCCCAATTTTGAGGACTCTACCCTCATGACCTCACTACCTACCTAGAGCCCACTTCCAACATACGACTTTGGAAACACAGGCATTCAGTCCATTGAAAGCCCCCTGTCAAGATGCCTGCAGAATGCACATAGCATGGCAGACTATAGTAAAAAGGGTCACAGCTTTATCCCACCCTGAGACACCAGAATGCATTTGCCTAACCTCTACCCTCCCATTACTGATGCCCAAGTCCCTCCAGAAGCAGAATGCAAACATCTCCCACCAACACAGCCCAGAGGGTGGCAGCCACAGTGAGGCAGAGATGGAAAGGCCTAGCAGACACCAGAGCACCAAACAGCTAACACCAGAAGGCAGATAACAGATTGGATTCCAGAGAGGTGGGAGGTAAAGAAGAGGGATCACGCCTGATTGAGCCACGACTAAGGCTCTGAGGCTCAGAGGCTCCCAGCCCGTGCTCCAGCATTGCATTGGTCTTCACTTACAAAATGTAAGTCTGAAGATAAAAAATGATTATGAATTTCAAGACTGCAACTATAAAGCATTCAACCCCAAGCAAGGGGTACTCCTAAGCATGGAGCCCTGTGCAGCTGCAGGGTCACACACCCTGAAGCCTGCAGATCCTGACTGCTATGTTTTCCCTGGCGTAGAAGCTGAATGCCTGGACATGGTCCATTTGTTCCTATTTTCTCCTAAACTATAGTAATTCTTTCCCTCATATCCTCATCCATTGTCCCTTTTTACTATGTGCCTTGATTCCTTTCAATAGTTTAAACAAAAATCTGAAATACCTATAAAATTTAAAAAAGAACTTTTAAAATAATTTTATGTGCTTTCTTGGATGTTAAGTCAAAGAACACGGGACTTTTTCTTTTTAAACGTAGTTATCATTATCATTATTATGAAATCATATACTTACATAGTACAATATGTTGCAAGATGTACAGAAAGATAGAAAAGCACAAATCTTTCGAAATTCCCATTCCTAGGATCACTTCCAAGGGTAGCATTAATTTCCTTTATGTTCCACTGGTGGTTATTAGTGTAGCTTTAAGTAAAATACTCTTATCTTTAATTTGCTTTGTCAACAATAACAAGAGTTTCAACTCCCTTTAAGCATTCTAGCCAGCACTACAAATTTTCATTTTGGAGTAGGCCCTGCAAATCTTGTAGCTATCCCTAAAAGTCAACTTCACGGGGAACAAAGGCCAAGACATCTTGAGTACTGCCCTACTGTTCGAGCCATGGCTCTGTCTCCCCATTGTCAGAAGACATAAAATGTCAGGAATTCTTGTTGATCTTCGTATTAGTACCCCTGACAAGACCAAAGCCACTTCCCAAGATTCGTGCTTCCTTCTCATTCTCAGTGGCATTTTCTTGTCTTAGAACAGTGCCTGGTATTGTTTCAGGCTTCAAAACATTGCCCCCTTACTTTGTTGCCAATTCCAATTCCAAATCATCCAGTAGATTTGTTCCTATTCAACTAATCTTTTTTTGACACTTTTCCCATGCATTTTGCCTTCTGCTACAGTTTGTTTTCTTCTGTACTTTCTGTCTCTCAGTTCCATTACTTTATTCTTTAAAAACATTTTTTTCTTGATTTCAAAGATAGAAACATCTGTGATGAGAGAGAATCATTGATCGGCTGCCATCTGCCCACCCCATACTGGGGATCAAGCCCACAACCTGGGCATGTGCCCTAACCAGGAATCAAATCAGTTCATCGGTCGATGCTCAACCACTGAGCCATGCCAGCTGGGCTCCATTACTTATTCTTTATACTCATATTCTTATCTTTCTTGTTTTTAATCCAGTGGTAAAATATAATTTATCTCCTATAATTCCTAACGCTAGGTGGGATTTACATTCTCGCTAGGGTTTATATTTTTACCAAGCCATTTTTTAATTTTTTTTATTCTGGAAATGGTAGTTTCAACAAGTCATTATGTTGGGTGCTTTGTCTAAATCAAAATATAAATTCCCTTAAATTTGGAAATAATCTATGCTTTTAATTAACTTTATTACTGCTGATCTTCATTTGAAATAATTTCTGCATACCTACAATCCATAAGGCCCAGTAGTGGGGTCTGGTTACTTCCACATAAACCTGCCTTAGAATTTTTCAGGAGAGCTGCTTCTATTTGAAATAGAAGGAAACTATATAAACTGCAAATAATTTTCATCTAGTTTATATTTCATCTTGATGTTCAGTTAACTATTAGACCTATTTCTTATGAAATTAACATCAATGCTTCAAATATTGCCATTAAGATTTCTTTTTTCTTCTATACTTTCCTCACCCAACCACTGGAATGGCCCAGATTGCTAGAAAACTACCTAGCAAATATGAAGGACAGGAACAGTGAAAAAGGCAAAGTAGGAAGGAGAAAGTGCATTAAAAATCGTAGACAGGTCATTCTGGTCTGTTAAGACAGAGTTTGCAGAACACTTCGACAAACTTAAGTGTGCCTGGTTTTCATATTCTCTAATAAATATTACTTCATAGCAAGCCATAGTATGAATAGATTCTCGGTAAAGGCAGAAAGGAAGAAATAAAAATGTAATATGTACTGTGTCCTCTATATGCAAGGCATTATATTAAACTTTTTACATGTTATTTTACCTTCACAATTTCTCTGGAAGATGAGTAGTATCATTGCATTTATATAAGAAAGGTCAGAGGATCAAAAACTTTAATTTGGATTCTTGGACAATTGAAGAGTGGGAGAGCTCAGCCTTTCACATAAAACCATCTGATTTTGTGATATTGCACGGTACTACAGAGAGTTCTCTTCTTTCTTATTTATACTTGCTTTGTTTTCCTGAGAAACTCAGTGGACTAATATTCAACTGTATTAATGAGACAGCCTGCTGCCTGACCCGTATAACCTCACCTTTTCTCTTAGGAGCCATCTTAATTGAAAGAGCTGCCAGTCTAGGAAGGGTCAGTAATCTCCTTCCTGTTGAATTATCATGCCTCAGCCACTTTGTTTTATGGCTTTGGATGAGAGCTAGAGCCCTCCCTTGTTATCCATTGCCTTGTTTCAATGAGGACAGAGTTCGTTAATGTTTTACTAGGAAGATCCCCTGTGGTCACATTCTGGCATGTGAGAAAAATTGGGTTTACTTATCAATCTATAACCAGCTGTGTGGGAGACATCTTCTTCCCCCACCCCATTGTCTTCTCTGTTACTTAGTTAATTTGGGAGGAATGTGGATAACGAGAAAGGAGACCCAAGTTTTGAGGTCTTGGTTCCTCAAAGAGAGGAGTCATTCTGGGGCTAACTTTCACAATCCTGCCCCTCTTCACCCTAATCTTTTAAATTCCTGATCCAGAAGATCATGGATAAAAGCTAAGCCAAAATCAAGGTGAGAGAGAAAATTGTGAGCCCTGTTCAGCTGCTGGGGCCATTGTTCCTTGCAGGATTTCGTTGACCTTGTAAATTAATAAACGACAGGGCTCTCGTTGTAGGGTTGATTCAGAATTAGCAAGACCCGAGTAATGCTAACCTAACCCTGCCAGCTACAACTGTGCCAGCAGTATTTGGAGCACGGTACTTTAAAGGCCTAGTCAGAAATTACTTTTTTAGATTTTTCTTTGAAACTTCTTGCAGGCATCTGCTCAGGAATTTTGGTTTCCACTCACTTTCTTCTAATTTTAAAATTTTATTCATAATATTTATGCAATGTTTATTATACAGAAAAATTTAATCCCATGAACAAAATACATCAAAAGCAAGAAAATACTTGTGTTAAAGTCCTGTGCTGCTATTCTTTTGCACATTCATACAGTGTGCAGAATGTCAGTAAAATCCATTTCATTTAGAGAATTTTAACCAAAGAAAATGGTGGAATCCAAGTCACCCTCTTAGTCTTAGAATCATTAAAATGATTCTTGGACAGTATTACTCTTTTTTCCCCCTGTGACTTTATTAGCCTTCTCCCGGAATTAGGTTAGGGCTGCCATAACAAATTATAACAAACTGGGTGGCTTAAAAAAATAAACATTTTTTTTTCACAGTTATAGAGGCTAGGTGTCAGCAGAGTTGGTTTCTTCTGAGGCCTTTCTCTTTGGCTTCTTCCTTCTCCCTGTCTTTCCATGGTCTTTCCTTTGTGTCTGGCCTAATCTCTTCTTATAAAGCTACTAGTCAGTAGTCTGGGAATCACCCATATAATCTCATTTTATCTTAATTACCTCTTTTTGTTTTTCTTTTAATTCTTACCAGAGGACATGCTTAGTGAATTTTAGAGAGAAGGAAAGGGAGAGAGAGAGAGAGAGAGAGAGAGAGAGAGAGAGACAGACAGACAGACAGAGACAGGCATGAGAGAGAACATTGATTGGTTTCCTTCCATATGTGCCTAATCAGGGCTTGAACCCATTACACAGGCAAGTGCCCTGACCAGAAATACAGGCATGAGAGAGAACATTGATTGGTTTCCTTCCATATGTGCCTAATCAGGGCTTGAACCCATTACACAGGCAAGTGCCCTGACCAGAAATTTTAACCGTAACTTTCCTGTACACAGGATGACTCTCCAACTAACTCAGCCATGCTGGTCAGGGCATTAATTACCTCTTTGATGATCCAAAGACAATCATATTCTGAGTTTGGGGGTATAAGGAAGAAAAATGTAATTTTCTCTTTATTTTTAAGTTCTTGGCTGAATAGCACAATAAACAAGTAGCAAGGGTATCTTGTTATCAAGATTTAAGTCACTGTCTTCATTGATAAGAATATTTAGTCATCCTCCTCTTCCTAATATGGAGAGGGAAACACTCTTAAATAAATGGAGATCCCCCTTATAAATGTAAATTTATCCTACAAAAGGGTAACTTTTTTTGGGTTTTCAGGGATTTGCCTGTGTGTGCTGTTTTTTGAAAGTAATCAGCTTGAGCCCTGGCCAGGTGGCTCAGTGTTGGAGCGTTGTCCTGTACACCGAAAGGTTTTGGGTTTAGATTCATGGTCAGGACACATACCTAGGTTGCTGGTTCAGTGTACAGTTGGGGCATATATGGAAGGCGACTGATCATTGTTTCTCTCTCACATCAATGTTTTTTCTCAAAATAATCAGTATGTCAAAGGGGCATGTTTTAGGGTGACACATTCTACTTCCCTTCAGGGATTTAGGACTTGAACATGAATTTCAAGAGAAAAAATTTCAGGTCATAATACTGGCCAAAGCTTAGTCACAAACTAGCAAACAGAGTGATTGTTGCTGAACACAAGTCACTTCTGAGCTCCCCTTGCATTCCTGCACGCTCCCTTCTGGTGCAAGGCCCAGAGAAGCACTTGAATGAGCGTATGTTTAAGTGTGTTCTTATTAGAAAGTCAGGGCTGTGAGGGAAGCCCAGGTCTCAGGTGCCAGAGGGAAGCCGGTGCCAGCAGCCAGGGGAAGGAAGGCCTACTCTTGCACAGATTTCATGCATCAGGCCTCTAATAAATGTAATAACCATGTGTTTTAGTGTTCCAAGCTCTTGGTTTATTTACCTTGAAGAAAGTACATTCTGGATGCTTAATGCATCCTAATGAGAATTTCAAAGGCACAGAAAGATCAAAGGTTAAAGAATTCACAACTATGACCATCAGTCCAGTACCAGTCATCTTACATATTGTGGGCAGCATATTTTTCAAAACCACATGTGATTGATGCAGCATTCAAATCTAAGTAATCACAAAAAGTAGAGCAAGCTTTCTATTTGATGCAGTTCTCCTAATATCAGACAAAATGTACATAAAACTTTATATTCATAAAATATAACTTAGTGCTTTTAACAGCAGGCTCCGTCATTAGTTGGGCAATTAAGGGACCATAAATTATAACTTTAACTCAGATAGATATCCTCTCTAACACCTTGGGAAGTCCATTTACCATTACTTCTTCTATTTTCTAACCTATAAAATAAGTTTAAAAATAGATTCCCCATAAACCTGCTTATGAACTAGAGAAAGACAGGTTTAGAAATGCAAGAGACCTTGCAAGGTTATCTGGTGAAGTCCCCAGTTCTCAGGCACATTAATTTCATGAGGATAGAAAGTCACCTTCTCTACTTGAGTCTTGAAAACTTTAAAATAATTAAGTGCTCTAACATTATTTTTATAGGACATTGTATGAAAACATTGCAAAGTGATATCCATGTAGTATTATAAGTGTGTATCACATGGGAAGCAAAACTCTAGCTAATGTCTGCTGCAGAGATGAATTATTTACCAGGGACAGTGTGGGTGCATCTAAATTCTAAGGCCAATCATGAACATGGTTAAAGTAAGGTGATCCACTTTCATTAAGGCAGTTAGTACCTGGAGGTCCTGGTTCATCCATCCGTCACTGTGCCGCCTCTTCACAGAGTCCATTCCCTTTCCTTACTCAAATCATATTTTCTTGAAAATGCTGTCTTTTATTTCTTTTTCTTATTTTGTTGCCTCTTTCCTTTCTCTCTCTTTAATACATACCTTGTTCCTAACAAGACCATTAATCAAACCTATTGTACATTTTTACAGTTATGCATTTCTATTATCCCAAAGGGATTTTATCCCTACAATATTTACTGCTGGGCCACATTTATTCATCTTATCTTGCCTTTGTATATTCAGATTTCTACTGCACTCTTCCTTTGGGACTGTGATGGTAAGCTGGAGTTTATAATACTGAAATATACTGCATTTTAGAACCGTATCAACTGGGTGGCCTACTGCAGTGGTTCCCAGTTTGGCTGTTGGAGAGGAAAGCTACTAACATCATCTCCTCAGAAGGTCATGTGCTAATGAAGAAAACATTGTGATACTTGTTAGCTTCTTGACACCTATCCTACTATCGCTGTAGATGTCAAGGTTGCTCAGGGGAGAGAGAGGTGGAGCTCAACTACAAATACAAGAGCATGAGAAAATTTTTAGTTAAGGTGTGTGTGTGTGTGTGTGTGTGTGTGTGTGTGTGTGTGTGTGTGTGTGTGAGACCTATCAGAATTCTTGCTGAAGGCAGGCCAGGGCAATCAGATAGCAAGTGTGAAATGGCAGGGGAATTTTATCAGATATCAAGGGCAATCAGATATCCAGGATGGGAGGATTCTCTTTAAACTGGCTTAATAAGATTGTTGCTAAAACTGAACCATGCAGCCCCAATAAAGCCCAAGGTCCATCTTAGTCATGTAGAGAGCTCAGAGGAGCTCTTCAGAAGATCTTGATTTTGAGAGATGCCCTGAATTGAGAGAAATTGACCCAAAATGTCCTCTTTAAGTCCCTACAAATCTCAGCTTGTTTCAACTATGTATGTTCTCTACATTGCTTCTCAACTCCAGTTACACATTGGACACATCTAGAGAACTTTTATTTTATTTTATTTTTTATTTTATTTTTTTTAAATAGATTTTATTGATTTTGTACAGAGAGGAAGGGAGAGAGATACAGAGTTAGAAACATTGATGAGAGAGAGTCATCGATCAGCTGCCTCTTGCACACCCCCTACTGGGGATATGCCCACAACCAAGGTACATGCCCTTGACTGGAATCGAATCCGGGACCTTTCAGTCCCCAAGCCGACGCTCTATCCATTGAGCCAAACCGGTTTTGGCACATCTAGAGAACTTTTAAAAACACAGATGCTTCTCCATGGCCTGTGTGGCTCTGTTAGTTGGATATCATCCCATGCACCAAAGGGTTGCTGGTTTGATTCCTGGTGAGGACACATGCCCTGGTGCCAGGTTTGATCTATTGGGGACGGGGAGAAGGCACCAGGTATTATACCCGTGGGATCAGGTTAGGCCTGGATTCAGCAATCTTGGTACTTGAGCTCTGGCTAGGAAAGTATTCAGAGTCTCAATCTGTAAGAGAATATTTATTTATAAAATCACAGAGGTGGAAGAAATAATTCTTAGAAGAAATTGGCTAAGTAAACAAGTTATAGAGGCAAAGGAAAAGCCCTAGGAGCTTGGGAGTGAGGCAGGTAAAGGTCATGCACCTTGGGGGAGAGCCCAGTGGAGGAGGATGGGGAAGGGAAAGTAAAGGGAAAGGCATGGGCATGGGCATGCTCCTGGGAGGGAGAGTGCGGGGTCCTCTGTTCTAAAAGTGAGATTTCAGGGGAAGTTCCAGGGGCAGATCTCAATAGAATATCCTGCAGCTTTGCAGGTCTGTCCTTTCAGGGTCTAGGTCTCCACTGATTGATGGGTTGGTGCCAGGGCAGAGGGTCATTATCTAATCCATATGGCCCTGAGTCCATTGTCTGGTTTTGCTGCTTTTCTGGGCTTGGGACTGAAATACAACTGAGGCCTAGATATTATCTCTAGGAAGGAGAGGTCAGGGGGTCCAAACTGAATGACCAGAAATATGGTAGGCGAAGAAAGGTTATTCTGTGGCAAAGTCCTGTTGTACAATTGTCTTTTGATAGGCACGCAGGGATTTCCACCCTGGTGACCTTCTGTGCCTGGCCTTTGTCCTTGTTCTGTTCATGTGTGTCTAACTGCCTACCCCAGATCTGGTAGAGGGTGTGCATGAGGCTGCTGATGGATGTTTCCCTTTCAAATCTCTCTCTCTCTCTCTCTCTCTCTCTCTCTCTCTCTCTCTCTCTCTCTCAAAAATCAAGTATAAATCTTTTATTTTATTTTATTTTATGAAAAAACAGATGCCTTAACACCCATAACCATCATAGACTTAATGTATATTTTTGGGGGTGAGATTTAGGCATTAGTGTTTTTTTTTAACAATGCTCCTTTCCTCTCCCAGAAATTAAAATGATTTATATACTTAAACTAGACAAATTCTTAACATTTCTCTCTTTCCAATAAACAACCACAATTCTCTTACATTTTTCTTACAGGAAATATTTTTCTCACTCATCTATGGACCAATGAGAGTTTCCTCACACCATCTGGATACCTATATTCATGAAGTCCTGACATTCATGACTTAGTAAAAATAAACATTTCCTGGTCCTTGCATGGCTTATTCCAAGAAATTAATTGTTGAAGTTCAAATTACTATTTCTAAGTCATCCTTATAATCAGATTGCCTTTTTTTTTTTTTTTTTTCTTTTTTTTTTCCCTAAAGGAATGTGTGAATAAGGAGTGGGAGGGTGAGGTGGGCAGTAAGGCATTTAGGAGACAGGGCCTGTGGTAATCTGCGGGTGTTTGTTGGGTGAGGCACACACTTTGTCTAACACACTTGGGCTATGGAAAATTCCGTAGTCTTCTCTGGAGAAGCTGTGAGTTACTGCTGTGGTTCTATGGTCACAAGAACAATGAGAGAAGCTCTTCTTTCAGTCTTGTTGTGGATACTTAATACCATCAGTGAGTCACCTTCTCAGGGAATTTTTGTGGGTTTTCACAAGTCCTTTCCTTTTCCTTTTTTCTGTAAATAGGAAACAAATTATTATTAATAAATTATATTTCTGTGACACCTTTTCTTCTGCCAGAGCTCCCAGGGGGCAGTAAATACAGAAATAAAAATGTAAGTAAAAGTATTTCTTATATCCCTTAACTCTGCCTGTTGTCTGAAGCAATTACGGTTAATCCCAAGAATTTCACGAGTACTTTGAGTAAAGTTCTATAAAATCCTCCAACCTCCAAGGATGGCAGCCATTAGGATGAAATATTTGTAAGTAAGAAGTTTTAAAGTTTAAAAACAGCTAAGAGTTGTGAACTCTGGCTTTTTATACAGAAAGAGCCTTAGAAGAAAAAGAAAAATTGTGTAAATGTTATATATCTGGGGAAAATTTTTAATAAATATCCAGCCACATGTTAATAAAAAATATTAAGAACTTGGTTTAATTAACTAGTCACTTTAAAATGTAGAGTGTTTTTAAAGACTAGATTAGAATCTTAGCCAAAAAATATGGTTAACTATATGCTTTTTGTTAAAGTTTAAATAATTGTGATGAAAATTGCTAGGGTTTGTGTCTGTAGCAATTATCTTTAAATTTTTCTTAATCCTCAATGCAAAAAGCTAAGAAAGGGGAGTCAGTTGAAAACAAAATACACAGCATATAGCACAAAAGCATTGTGTGTGTATAAAGGTATCATTACTATATGCCATTATTTCAAAGATAGATTCTTCCATGTTGCATATGGAAGAATGATAAACTTCACATAGAGCGTTATTGAAATATTAAAATTGCGTAACATAAAACATATTTCCCCCCTTAGTCCTCAATACATGCAAAATAAGCTCCACTTTCTCTTTTGCTTACACATTGACATCAGAGGCTGTCATGCCCGCATTACTTAGATAATAAACAAGAATCATTGTCTGTGAGCTCAGATACTTTGTATGGACTTTAGAATCAACTCTTATTACTGAAGATTACCCAAAGTTTAGACATTTCTCTGATTCTGGTTTCTCTGGGAATTAGGCTATAGTTCACAGTAACTGAGTCCTCTAAAGTCACTTGTTAAAGCTGATACCTTTTAAAAAATCAATAATCCGGACCACAGCTTGCCTGAAACCAATTGATATGTTTGTTTTCAGAGAATCCTGCATGACATGGTTCTTGAAACCAATGGGACAATGATGAAGTGGTTAATCATTTGTTCTCTAGCCTTACACATTTCTGAGCTTATCATTAATCATCAGTATCTGTGGGTGTGCTAGCATTTTCTTCTTGGTCTGGTGAGTTATTAAAAAATACATAACTGGTGGGTAATGATTAACACAGGAAGTGTTTGGAAAAATATTAGTGCTGTCAGTTCATTGTTTTGTGCTTAACTTTTGCCAGTATTCATTATTATAGAAGTACATTTGAATGACTTCATGTCAACACTGTGACAAGCAGTTCAATCCTTCAGAAATATTCACAAAATACTTTGAAGCCATGAAAATTTTCATGTGGCATGTGATGCTAATCTATATCTCTCTTTGTGTGTATGTCTTTGTTCGGACTTGGAAGGGTATATCCCACCAAGTGAATGTTTTGTATGTGGCTTATTTCAGGGTCCTGGTTAAGTTTTTCCATGGCTGCATATTTCCATACAATTTAAAAAATATTTAGATTCCATCTCTAAGTCCAACTGTACTCTTTTAAATTTAGATTTGCCTCCTCTACATTTCAGGTATATTCTTAAACCTGGAAAAGGTGAATTCTCTCTGCACTTTCTGGTACCAAACACTAAACCTTCTGGGGATTACTCTGACTTTGAAGCCAGACACCACCCACATTGTAATCTCAGTACATAAAGTTGCTCCATCACCTTTTGGTTTGGTGAATCTTGAGATTTATCCCTTTCTATGAATTTGTTTTCTGAGAATTCAGCATAACACATGGTTCTTTTTTAAAAAATATATTTTATTGATTTTTTACAGAGAGGAAGGGAGAGGGATAGAGAGTTAGAAACATCGATGAGAGAGAATCATCGATCAGCTGCCTCTTGCACACCCCCTACTGGGGATGTGCCCGCAACCAAGGTACATGCCCCTGACCGGAATTGAACCTAGGACCTTTCAGTCCGCAGGCCGATGCTCTATCCACTGAGCCAAACCAGTCTCGGCTAACACATGATTCTTGAAACCAGTGGGGCAATGATAAAGTGGTTAATCATTTGTTATTTGAATGAACTTTTCAAGGACAAATTCTCTACTTCTTAGAATATAAGGCACATTAAGTCATGGCTCCTGACAGTCACTATTATGTGCCTGGTCCATCATTCAGTTGCACCTCTAGCATTTGGCCAGCCAGTGGAAGAATACATGAACAGTATTCCACATTGGTCAGATCTGGCCACCATAAAGTAAGCAATAGCCATGTGTGTGTTTGCAAGTATACCATATTCACTCCTTGCTGTTTTCACCTCTGTTAAATTCCAGACTCAGAAATTGTTTAAAAGAAATACCTATAGCATTCCTTTTTGGAGAGAGAATACTTGGTCTTCAAGATTTTAAATAGCAGTATCTCAGGCATTTGACCCATGATTCACCTTTATAAACCTTTTGTGGTATGTAGGAGACACTCAATAAATATTTCTTAAATGAATGATTGAGCATTGAATTAATCTTTTTTTTCTTAATATTTTATTGATTTTTTATAGAGAGGAAGAGAGAGGGAGAGAGAGTTAGAAACATCAATGAGAGAGAATCATCAATCAGCTGCCTCCTGCACACCCCCTACTGGGGATGTGCCCACAACCAAGGTACATGCCCTTGATCGGAATTGAACCTGGGACCTCTCAGTTCGCAGGCTGACGTTCTATCCACTGAGCCAAACCAGTTTCGGCTGAATTAATCTTTAATGGTGCCAACCAACCTCATACCTTATCATGCACCTTTCATTTGCTGGTCAAACATTTCAGTGATTTTCCACCTTCAGATTTTCCAGTCTGAAATTCAAACTCATTATCTTGTCAGTCAAGTTTCCAAATAATTTTATCATATATATTTTCAATCTTAATCTTGTATTGTGTTCTTACAAGGGAGAAAATTTAAGATTCATTAATGCTAATCCTAGATCATACCATTGTATATAGGAATAATGTACATATAGTACATTTTGTTTTATTTTAAACTAGTGGGCCGGGACCAGCAAGAGGCAGCTGGTCGATGTTTCTCTCTCATCGATGTTTCTAACTCTGTCCCTTTGTGTAAAATCAATAAAAAATATATATTAAAAAATCTCTATATATAGTAAACTAGTGGCTCAGTGCACAAAATTTGTGCATATTAAAAGGGAATTAATTAGAGGAAATATTTCAATATTACTATTTGCCCTTTCTCTATAATAAAAGTGTCACAGATGAAAGAAAATTAGTAAAATGTATATGAAAATCTTCCAAAAATCTGCCCCTACCTCTACCCCCAAGTCATATTAGCCATAAAACCATAGGAAGATGTAGTGAATATATCTATGAATTATTTTTTTTAAGTTCAAGTTTCTTTGGTGAAAACTGTTGGCTGAAATACATTTAGAATTTTCCCTGTTTCTTTTCCCCCCTACAAATATTTAATTGTTGAAAATGAAAGAAAAAGTAGAAATTAATGCAACTTTAAATAAAATATCAATATATGTAAATTGAATATAAAATGTGAAATGTTATGATGAAATTAATTAGTAAAGCCAAATGTAAGAAATAAAATCATATGCATGAAATATATAAAAAATTATGTATACATATGCATAATTGTGGTACATATTGAATGAGAACACTTTCTACTTATTTTTGTTAGAATACTTTGAAAAAATTATGACATTTCTGAAAACATTAGGAATTCATAACTAATATAGTTTTGCTTAGATTTTGCATATACTCAGTATGAGCAATTATTAAAGCAATTAATAGCAAGAACTGAGAAAATGACTTTATATTTGTTTTTCGTAAGACCTTTTTGCCTTAATTTCTTTAGCCATATCTTTTGATGCTTCTCAGCACCTAAACATGCTTAAATATCTTCTCTTCAAAGATAAAATAAGCACCAAACCAAACCAAACAAACCTGATTCAGAATTGTTTTTATCCAGCTTCTACCTTTTTCAGTTTTATCATCAGAACCAAAATGCTCCCAAGACTTGTCTACCCAAGTGGCAACATTTCATTACTTTCCATTTGCTCCTCTGTCCACTATAAGCTAGTCTTTTCTCTCTTTACTTCACCAAAATGCCAAAATGGTTCTCTTTGGAACTACCAGTGAAATCTGTATGTTTAAATCTGCTTTGCTTCTCAGCTGTAACTGACACTTTTGGCCACTGTCCTAGAAAATACTTCCTTCCTTTGACTTCAGGTATGTGGGTTTCCCCTTTCAGACTATACCTTTCCTGTACAGGTTCATTTAACCTGGCCATTAAATGTTGAAATTCCTCAAGGTTGCATCTCTGCTCCCTTTAGTTTCCCGTGTCTTCTTCCTAGAGTATCTTTTTTATATCCAGAGTTTAATTTACTATCTGTATGATAAGGACTTTGAAATTAATATTTTGATCTCAGACTTAAAAATTTTTAATATTGCTTTCTATTGTGCTTCCTTATAAGTATTTTTTTAGATTAAAAAATATTTTTATTGTTGACACTATTACAGATGTCCTAATTCCAACCTATTGCCCTCTTCACCCATTTTCTGCACCCTTTTCCCTCTGGCCATCACCATACTGTTGCCTGTATTTATGGGTCATACACATATATCCTTTGGCTAATTCTTTTACCTTCTTTCATTCAGTCCCTGCACCCTCTCCTCTGATATCTGTTGTTCCATGCCTCGGTTACCTAGCTTCCCTTCCCTTCCCTTCCCTTCCCCTCCCCTCCCTTCCCTTCCCTTCCCTTCCCTTCCCTTCCCTTCCCTTCCCTTCCCTTCCCTTCCCTTCCCTTCCCTTCCCTTCCCTTCCCTTTCCTTTTAAATCATCTTAACCTTTTCATAATTTTAAAATATACATATTTATGCATTTATGGGATTGCCTTTTATCTCTCTCACTAAGCAGTAAGCTTCATAATTTGCAATATGTACTTGTGGAATAAATGAATTCATCATGTCCACTTTATGGTACATATTGAAACTCAAACTTGACTTCAATAATTAATATAATAATATTTTGCATATCTGTCACTATATCTACAATGAAGATAATTCCATGGTTGAAATTTGAAGCATCTGTCATTAAACACTCAGCTCAAATTTATGTTCTATAACATTTTTTCTCTTTTACATAATTTGTTTCATTTCTATGCATATCTCTATGTCTAATAGAAATCTTGCTTGTGCTTTTCTTTATAATATCCTTTGCTAAAACTGCAATGTTGGTCAAATATAATTCTGATTGAGTGGGCTCAGTGGTCTTGGCTAAAAGCATTTAAGTTAATCTGTTGGCAACACAGAGAAAACATTTCTTTCTTTTTGGCAGGATATTAACTAATTTCAGCCACAGAAACTGTAATTTTCTGAATGGTATCCTACTGGCTGGCAAAAGGCAAGTTTCTAGTCCCTTTCTCTTGCCAATGGTACAGTTTACACTCTGAAATTCTGGCTAGATATCTGTTGATTTAAACCAATGGATGATGTGCCTCACCAGATAGCTAAGTAGGTCAGAGCATCATCCCAATATGCCAAGGTTGTGGGTTTGATCTCTGATCCTGGCACATACAACAATCAATCAAAGAATGCATAAATAAGGGGAACAACAAATCCATTTCTCTCTTTCTCAAAACCAATAAAAAATTTAAACCAATGCATGATGTAAAACATCATAAGTTAAATTCAGCAAGTGTGTTTTGAATTCTCTGTGAAAACTCTTTTTATTAGCAGTAGTGAGAGATAAAATAAAAGGAGTGAGTGAGTCAGAATGTTGAGTAAGGTTGCTATCTTATGGGTGATAAAACTTACACACATTTTTGTGGGACTTCATGCCATCATCCGATGGCATGATTGATTCCTGACTTCTTCCAGAAAACTGAATCCCTGTCCCAAATTCCCTCTCTGTAAGAAGCTCACTATTTGTGTGATTACACAGTTTTGAAATCTTGGACTTTTATCAGTCTAATCTCTTCTTTTTTAAACCAAGGGTTTGGTAGGTTACCTATCATGTGGTTTCTCTTTCTTCTCTCTCTCTCTCTCTCTCTCTCTCTCTCTCTCTCTCTCTCTCTCTACCACATCATCTGCACTCATGTGGCTCACATCACCTACATCTTTTTACCCAATGAGTACATGTTTCTAAACTGTTTTAAAGAGCTGGCCCAGTGGAATGCCATTCATAGTCAGAAATGTGAATGGCACCAGGTAGGCTGTATAAGGAGGTGGGTTTCCAATAGGGAATCATTTAACAACAATTGTTAGGTTGGTTTTCAAGTGTTTGATTCCTTCAAATGAAAGGAATTTACTATTTAAATTTAAGGTTAGATATTTATAATGGTAGTAAGTTCCTTTCTACAGTATAATGAAATGTAGCCTTTCTTTTGGTTCCTTCTACTTCTTCCATTTAATAAACTAAATACTTGAAGAAACTAGTGCCCAACAAGAATGAACGTCATCAGTTATGTTATCTTTTCTCTGTTTCCCACATAGTAAGGTGTCTAGATACACTCAAAAGCCCCTGAGCTGGAATAGAGCTGGAATGTACTTTCACAGATTTTAATCTAATAGTCTTATGTTGTTGCTGTTTTTTACAAAAAGTTCTGTTTTCTCATAACTGGATTTAGTTTTACCCGAAGGACTACTAAATTCAGTTGAATATACTATTGTAAAGATAATATATATAAATTTTAGCCCCAGCTGGTTTTGTGCAGTGGATAGAGCATCAGCCTACAGATTGAAAGATCCTGGGGTCAATTCTAGTCAAGGGCACATGCCCGGGTTGCAGGCTTGATCCTCACTAGGGGGTGTGCAGGAGGCAGTGGATCAATGATTCTCTCTCATCATTGATGTTTCTATCTTTCTTTCCCCATCCCTTGCTCTCAAATCAATAAAAAATATATTAAAAAAAAACATTCTGGGCCGAAATGTTAAGAGCCTATACCCAACAGGTTGTGTATGTCATAGACATTCCTTAAAACAATTAATTGATAAAAGTTTCCATTTTAGTTACCATCCAAGGCTAAAGAAATCAATACATTTGATAAATTTTAATAGACTCAAAATTGGGAAAAATATTTGAGCCTATGTACTGAAGTGAAATCTAAAGAAGTAACTTTATTTTTATCTCTAACATGAAACTTTATTATTTCTAGATGCAAAATATATTTAAAGTGACAAATTGGACTTTTAACAATTGTTAATATGGCAAGTATTCTGTGTCTTGGAATTTAGGACACTTTATGCATGATAACTTCAAGAAAATTAATATAACATCTCTCCAAATATCCTAATTTTTGAAAGATTGCATATTTTCTGCCAAAAGAGACATTAAAATACTCAAAAGCAAAATTTTGTTCCCAATATGCTCTCAGGAAATAAGAATAAGTGCCTCAATGTCTTTTCTATTATTTTTTAAATTATTTTTAAAGATATATTTTATTGACTTTTTACAGAGAGGAAGAGAGAGGGATAGGGAGTTAGAAACATCGATGAGAGAGAAACATTCATCAGCAGACACCTGCATACCCCCCACTGGGGATATGCCTACAACTAAGGTACATGTCCTTGACCGGAATTGAACCTGGGACCCTTGAGTCTGCAGGCCAATGCTCTATCCACTGAACCAAACTGGTTAGAGCTATCTTTTCTTTTAGAATATGTTAAAAATATACAAATAATTGTTTAGGATACAAATTATGAGAGGTAGTTAAAATAGAGTGTGTTGAAAATGCAACCTATTTTTTATATTGACTGCTTTTTAATTATAGCTTCCAGCATGATCTCAATAATCCAGAGGCAGAAGGGAGAGAATATTGCTACAGAATGTGTAATGGTAGGAGGGATGACCGGTTTCTCATTCTCTGTTATTGCAGAGGGTAAGACTATTTCATAGACAGGAGATTGTAAAGGAAACAGGGTCTGCCTTATTTTCTCACAGGGGCCCAGTAAGGAACTTAGGTAGAATAGCCCACTGGGCATCACATCAGGCTGTCTCTGGATAGATCGTAAAGTTATTTTTGCCAGTCTCCTTTGGATAAACTCCTGCTGTAACCTCTCTGTACACCTTTGTATCAGGTATTTTAATGTTGTTTATTTTAGTGCCCACACTTTAGGATGAACTAAATTGGATATCTCTCTCACAATCTGAGACTGCTGGCTCCTAACCACTTACATGTCTGGCTGACTGATTGACTATCTGCCAGCCTGATAACCCCCTAACCGCTCCTCTGCTGGCCTGATTGACACTTAACTGCTCCCTTGCTAGCCCGATCACCTCCAACTGCCCTCCCCTGCAGGCCTGGTCTCCAACTCCTCTCCCTTGCCGACCATCTTGGGACAATGTGGGGACGGCCATCTTGTGGTGGCCATCTTGTGACGTGGGGGCGGCTTCTTGGGACACAAGGGCTTGAGGTTCAATTTGCATATTATCTCTTTATTATGTAAGATTGAGACATCTCAGTGTTGTCCTGATTGCTGTATGACAATCTTATTGGGACTTCAGGCTGCATTTGATGCTTCTGTGGCACCCTACTCTCATACGCTTTTCAAAATGCACCTCTGGCCGGGACCAGTTTGGCTCAGTGGATAGAGCGTTGGCCTGCAGACTGAAAGGTCCTGGGTTCGATTCCGGTCAAGGGCATGTACCTTGGTTGCGGGCACATCCCCAGTGGGGGGTGTGCAAGAGGCAGCTGGTCGTTGTTTCTCTCTCATTGACGTTTCTAACTCTCTGTCCCTCTCAATTCCTCTCTGTGTAAAATCAATAATATATTGTATATATATCGATATATATATATATATATATATATATATATATATATATATATATAATTATTAAATGCACATCTGTATACCCTTCATAGGTTCCTACCTCTTCATCCTTCCTCAAGGACATGTTTTTCTCATGGTGCTGGATCCTTCTAATTACTTACTCAGTATATATTCTTCCCTTTTTCTTTACCAATGGAATCTTGACTTAAATGGGGCCAAACCATATACTGCATGTAAATGTACTCTCTTCTCCAGACTCATTTGAGAGCAGTTTTAGGCAATGAGGTGGAATAAAAAAAGTCTTGAGGGTTAGCTTTTGGGGAAAACTAGTGCTTTCTAGATAAAAGGGGATGTGCACCTTTTCTTTTCCCCCTTCTTGCCAAGAATGAAAGGTATGCCTGAAGGCAGACAAGTCACCTTGTGATCTTGAGGGTGAGAATCACATGCTTAGGAAAGCAAAACTAGGTGGATCATGAATTCTTTCTTTCTTTCTTTCTTTCTTTCTTTCTTTCTTTCTTTCTTTCTTTCTTTCTGACCTGGGTTTCTCATTGTATCAGAAAAATAAATCCTTCTTAAGCCACTATGAATTTTGTTTACTTCAGCCCAAAGAAAGTCATGCCAACCTCTGCCATTTTATCGTGTTTTAAAAAATTTTAAAGTATTTTAGTATTATTTTTACTCTGTTTTTATAATGTGTTAATGATTAGTTAACACGATGTCTTTCCCTTTAGTGCAAACTCCTTACAAGCTGAGGCTTGATTTTTTTTTATTTTTTCATTTTTATCCATGTACCCACACTACCTACCACAAATCTGGGAAAAGAAAGAATATCGTGCTCTGATTCTTTTTACATGAATAAGAAACAGAAATGGAAATCACCAAATCCATGGAAAGGTCAGCCATTTTTGTACTATCCATACTTTTAATTACATTACATTCTTTTAGTAAAAAGTATAATCATTTGTAGTACTAAAAAGTACTAAGTTTGTGCCAGGTTCCTAACAACCAGGAGTCAAAGAGAACCCAGTAAAGGTAGGGAGGTCAGCTTTAATCAGATAGCCTATCTAATATTCTAGGAAGGAGGGGGGAGAAAATGGCTGAGATGGGTGGTGGTCTGGATGATCCAACAAGCAATTGAAAGAGATGGGATTATGGTCTGAGCAGAGCAGTCTTTCTGATTTTACTTCATTGCTGGATTTTGGTTATCTGCCACCACTCTCACTTTAGAAGTATATATGTCTTCGGGACAGCTTCTGTGGTCTCCAGCTTTGTCCCTTTAAAATTCACCCCTAACCCTCAGTGTCCTGTCTAAGATTAAAAGTTGGTCATGTCAGTCCATTGCCTAAAAGCCCTTTAAAGCCCTTTATTGCCACAGTTAAGAATCTACGCTTGGCACAAGGGTCCCTCCTCGGTCTGCTTTTCTGATCCTTCCCACTCCACACCTCGCACTTCAGTGCCTCATCTCGGGGAACATTCGCCCTTCTCTGCCTGGCTGATGCTCCTCTGCCTCCATGCTCCTGCACAGGTTACCTTCATTGGCCATGTTCCTGGTCACTTATCTGGTTCCTTGGCTAGAGCCCCTTAACTTTTTTTTAAGACTAAGATTTACTCGTATAGAACCTTTAATCACTTAATAGTTATGGAACCTTGAATAAGTTACCAACCCCTTTATTTTCCTGGTGAGTAAATTTGTGATAATAATGGCACCAACCTCGTGGGTTTTTGTGAGTTTGAAATTGGTCAACTCAATGCATATCAAGTACTTAGAGCACAGTACATAAATACCCTATGTGTTAGTGTATATGATATTAGCCATTATCATTATAACATGATTTCTTCAACCCTTCTTTAATAAACCTGAATTTGATATTTGTTCTCTGCATCCCGTAATACTATGTATTGCATATTTCTATTCTTTGACTTATTGACAGGCGGTGTGGCATGGTGAAGCCGAGTATATGGGTTTGGTTTTTAGTTCTGCTAATAACCTCTCTGTGCCTTATTTCCCTCAGCAGTACAATCGGGATTGCTGTGAGGATTAAATGGGCTAATTAATATATGTTAAGCATTTAGGACAGTATGTGGCACATAGCGAATGCTATAGAAGTCTTGCTGGGCTAATTACATATTTGCAGATATGTTTTTAACCACTTGAAAGTGAGTTTTCTTTCTTTTTTTTTGCTAGCTTGACTGATATAATTGATATGTAATACTGTGTAAATTTAATGTATAGAATATGATGATTTGAGAATACTGAGAAATGATCACCACAAAAAGATTAGTTTATACATCCATCATTTCATGTTACAATTGTGTATATGTGTGTGCATGTGTGCATGTGTGTGTGTGTGTGTGTGTGTGTGTGTGTGTGTGTTGAGAGCTTTTAAAATCTACTTCCTTAGCAGTTTTAAAATTTACACACAGTATTGTTAACTGTGGTACCATGTTGCAAATTACATCCTCAGAACTTATAACTGGACTTTGGATCTTTTTAAAAAAATATATTTTTATTGATATTTTTACAGAGAGGAAGAGAGGGATAGAGAGTTAAAAACATCGATGAGAGAGAATCATCGATCAGCTGCCTCTTGCACACCTGCTACTGGAGATGTGCCCGAAACCAAGCTACATGCCCTTAATCGGAATCAAACCTGGGACTGTTCAGTCCACAGGCCGACGCTCTATCCATTGAGCCAAACGGGTTTCGGCTGGACTTTGGATCTTTTGACCAACTTCACCAGTCCCCCCTCAACACACATGCTCACCACCCCTGGCAACTACCAACTGCTCTCTGCTTCTATGGGTTTGATTGTTCTAGATTTCTCATGTAAGTGAGATCTAACAATATTTATCTCTTTCTGTCTGACTTATTTCATTTAGCATAATGCCCTCAAAGTCTATCTATATTACAAATGTTGGATTTCCTTTGTTTCTTTTTTTTGCAACTAAATAATATTCCATTTTATGTATATACATATCCGCCATTATTCTATTCATTCATCCATCATTGTATATTTAATTTGTTTCCATATTTTGGCTATTATTGTAAATAATGATGCAATGAACATGAGCATACAGAGAGTGATGCTTTGAGATAGTGGTTTTAGTTCCTTTGGCTATATAACAGAAGTGGAATTGCTGAATCATATCGTAGTTCTATTTTTAATTTCTTCTTTGATCCATGTATATGTGGCTTAATTTCTATATATTTGTCAATTTTCCTGCTTTCCTTTAATTATTGATCTCTAATTTTATGCCATTGTGGTCATAAATTGATATAATTTCCATCATCTTGAATTATTGAGACTTGTTTTGTGTCCTAACATATGATCTAACCTTGTGAATATTCATTGTGTATGAGAAAAGAGATTCAGTTTATCTTGTCTATGGATAGCTGCTGGCTAGTCTTGTGAGGGGGACTTCAGTCAGGAAGCACCTATGTCACTATATCGGTGACTGAAAGTGACTTTTGTGAAGGTAGGGATGGAAGAGTTGTGACATTCAACTTATAAGTTTCTAGTACCTAATGAATGATATATGAGGTATATAGTTGACATTCAGTAAATCTTTATTTAATAACCAGAGGATTTTTTTCCCACAAAGGAACAAAATTAGAAATAAGAACTCATGAAGTTTTCATTTAAACATCCCTAAGCTTACTGTTCAGAAAGCGTGTAATCATTGGCATAGAATGAGTTTCACCATTCCTCTCTGCTAGTATTTTTTTATTCCTGTCAGATTTGATAAGGACCATAATAAAACTTAGAGAAAAGATTAAACTGCTGACATTTGAAATATCCAGTTAGAAAATCTGATGTTCTCAGTATTTTTACTCCCATGGTTCCTGGCTGTATTAAGCAGGTTTATTGAAGGTCAACTTAGGTCATAAGAGATCTTATTCTGGACGACAGGTTATACTGAGCCTATGCTTTGTGTGTTTCCACCACCTGCACTGTAATGATGAAGAATTTTTTGAGCGTCCTTCTATTTTATCATTGGGTTACCAGCTGGCTTTCATCAGGTGAGTTCCTTTTAGAGTCACACACTTACTGCAGAGCTTGGTCCCCCTGGAAACAAACAATCCCTCAATCAGTGGGAAGATTGTACAGAGGAGTGTAACATGATCAGTTTGTATTTTGAAAAGATCATCTGGAGTCCATGGAAAAAAAGATTGGGGAGGAGTGAGAGCCATGGGGAGAGAACAGTTGGAAGACTGATGCCATAGTGAGGCCAGGAACCAAGACAGAAACAATCATGGGGTAGAGAGATTTGGGAAATGGTAAGAATTTATAACAGGCTATCATTGCTATTGACTAGAGATGATAGAGGATATTAGAAAGGCTCCTATGTAACTATATTATATTACTCAGTGCTTTATGGGACTATTAATCCATGTAGGGAGAAGAGGAGAAACAATATGTTTTATTTGGGAAAAGTAATCATTCTGTTTCTGGAGGTGCTTTTGACCAGTCGATGTGCCTGGCAGGCAGTTAGTTGTTACAGGGTCTGGAACTTGGGCGAGTACCTAAGACTGGAGATAAGGGTTTAGGAGTTGTTATTGTATGTGTGTTAGTGTAGGCCAGTGCTGCTGCTGACATCACAGGCAAAGTACATACAGTGAGACAATTAACTAAGAATAACCCTAACTTGGCACAATGGCAAATTGATTTTTTTTTTTTTTTTAGTAGATAAGGAAATGGAATACAAGAGGACTTGGAACATTTCAAGAGCATCTTATGGAAAGTTCATTGTTAAGGATGTGGAAAAGGCTTAGTATCTTTTCTCAGAAATCTTAAAAATTTAAGTTACTGATTTATATGTATCTGGATGATTTAACTAAGGGGTATGTGTGGCAAAATATAGAACACAACATGAAGCAAGTAACCACCAAAAAAAAACACAACAAAATTTTTAGGTACATTCTTACTTGTAAACAACCACCACCTCTTTTAATCAGAGAAGGCTGCAGGGCAGTCCTGTACTTTAAATTTATAGTTTTTTTCTTCAAAGTGAAAAGTAATTTTTATGCAGCAAGCTAGTGCATGCACATATATACACCAATGACACAGAAGTTTTTGAAACAATACTCAACCTTACTTTTTGTGATGCACTTTTGATATTTTTCATTCTATTCCATTTACTTTGTTTCATTTTGTTCCTTTTCCATTCTTTTCCACTGTAATAATTAAACTTTGATTCAATAACATACAAAATTGATTTTGAAAGACTACTAAGAGGTCACAATACATAGTTTGAAACACTCTGCTTTAAAATCCTACTGAATTTTATGCCTAGCCAGTGTGGCTCAATGGTTGAGCATTGACCTGTGCTGGGGTTGTGAGGTTGATCCCCAGAAAGGGGTGTGCAGGAGGCAGCTGATCAATGACTCTCTCACCGTTGATGTTTCTGTCTTTCTCTTCCTCTCCCTTCCTCTCTGAAATTAATAAAAATATATTTAAAAATAAAATTAAAATAAAATCCCATTGAATCTTACATAAATTAGAGACAGATTCTACATGTGATACCTTTATTGAAAGTAGGCCAGTATAAAAGAGTTTATAGAAGACTAATCAGGGTCCTCGTGAACATTCTCACAGGAATCTTGCTGAGGACTTCTAAACCACTTAGTTGGTAATTTACTCATGTCTGATTCAGCCAGTGGTATTGTGGACTGCCTACTTCAGGCATGGGGCTGTGCTCATTGTTGAGGACAAAAGGTTCAGAGCAAGGCAGATCCAGAGTTTGTGTGTTTTGAAACTTAGCGCAATTTGGGAACCCACTTTAAGAAAACAAAAGCAGAAAACAGCAAATACAAAATTAGGTGCCAAGGTAATTACTTATTTATGATGGGAAAAAATCACATCATACTCAAGTCTCAAGTCCCTTTGTCTAAGATCCCTTTAGGCAATTTGCCAAAAATGTTTCTGGGGTAATAATACTTATCCACGGCAGCCTGTTCCCTTCTCACCTGGAACACCGCAGCCCCACAACTAACAGCGCTCACAGGGCCTGGCTGACATTTCATTAGCTTCAAAGTAAATCCACCCCTGTTTGCTTCTGTGTAAACACCATCAACCACCTGTGTCCTCTGGGCAAGGCCGACACAGGTTAAAGGACTAGTCAAATAATACATTATCAATTATTTTGTGTGATGGGGAAATACGGAGAACGAGGAGAGCTTACAGCAGGAAATCAGACCCAGTCGGCAGCACAGAGAAGACTGCCTAGGAAAGGCCAGCCAGAGACAAAAGCGTCCGAAGCTCAGGTGCTGTCATCATAGGCCTGCAGCAGACCATGACATGACAGGTCCAGAAACTTGGAGTGAGTGTCCAGACCCTTTCAAAACAATTTGAAGGAGTAATTTAAAATCCATTAAGTCTAATAATACGTTTAAGCATGCATTGTGCATGATGCCCTTTATTTTTAAATTTTGTTTTCCAAGAAATTAATTTTTCTTACATTTACAAAAGTATGAATGTGCACTCATTGGGGGCGGGGGAGACCTGGTCCTTCCCATTGACAGACTGAGAAGCACTGTCAGAGATGCTCCTATCAGTGGAGCCCTGTGTCCCTCTGCTTTCTGCTTGCAAGACTTAAATACAATCACAGTGAAAATGAAATAACATTTAAAATAAGGTCTAGCCAGGAGGAAGTATTACCATGACATTAAAGTAGAAAACTTTATAATAAATAAGAAGCAATAAGGACATTAAAAATAGGAATGATAGGAAAAATTCAAGGCAGGACATACAAAATTAGGATGTGATGACTTTTATTTATTATTATTTTTTAAAATATATTTTATTGATTTTTTATAGAGAGGAAGGGAGAAGGATAGAGAGTTAGAAACATTGATGAGAGAGAAACATCGACCAGCTGCCTCCTGCACACTTCCTACTGGGGATGTTCCTGCAGCCAAGGTACATTCCCTTGACCAGAATCGAACCTGGGACCTTTCAGTCCAAAGGCCACCGCTCTATCCACTGAGCCAAACTGGTTAGGGCAGATGTGAGGACTTTTATTAAAAGACATAGAACCATTAAAAGGATAATTCCTTACATGACATGAACTAATATAAAAGGAGCATAAATGACAATAAAATTTTCATTTAGGAATTGAAAACCAAGTTGATAACTTGGGTCCTCCCAACACCAGGCTTGCCCTCTGGGTGAGATCCAATGGGGAGAGATGGGTCGCTGGGTCTTGTTCTGGGTGCCTGCGAGTCCCGGCATCCTTGTTGCTTTATGCAGGGAGGAAACACGAATTCTCCTCACTACTGAACATGTCTACTGTCATGGCTCCTATGTGCAGTCCAGCAGTGGTCCCACTGGATTATCACATCCCCGTGGAAGGAACATCTGTTAGAAATACAAGGGCACGGTTTTTCATTTTTCAAGATCCTGAGCAAATTTAACTTTTTGATATTTATGAACTAAGAAAGGGTTTGCTTTTAGACATTTAATTTCATTTCACAGCAGTTAATAAAATAATATTTGAGTCTTAATGAAAGAGGTAATGCATTTTACCTTAAACATCAACCTTTAACTCACTTTTAAAATAATGTCTAAGTGTTGAGGCAAATTGAACCTTTGACATTATTTATATTACATTTATGGAAGAAAAAAAGTTTAAAAACCCACTAATATTATATTTATTCAATATATTGATGATTTCCTCCCTTTTTCTTATTATTCATGTTTATTACTTTAAAAATTATGACCCATGATTTCTTAAGCAAATTTATATGATTCCTTTTTCCATAAATAGTGAAAATTTGTTCATCTTAAGAAAGGATTTTATTAATGCAGTTAAAATACACTATTTTTTAAAGTTGCTTATCATAATATTCAAAATATGATTTTTTTAATTGAGTAAAACTAGCAGACTGTCTAATCACATTTATTTCTGTAAGTTTTTGATTCTTGCCAGGTATATGTCATTATTTTAAAATTAAGTCATAATTTTGTCAATTTTTTTTTTGACAGATTTAGAACATTGTATATTGGGCACATTTAGAAGTGTTCCCATATTTACAAATTAGGAGGAATGGATGGCTCTTCCATTATAGCATTCTTCAGCCATTATGTCATAATTGCTTAATTTAGACAAAGTAAGTCATGCCACATTGGTAATTGAGCAAAGATAAATCACAATTTTGTTAAATTGTTTTCCCTCCACGTAATTAGAATTGTGCAATCTTAAGGATTTGTTGAAATTTACAAATGGGATATACTTTGAACTGAATTTTAGGGGGGGGATCTTAACTGAGATTAATGCAGAAAATATTTACTTGCATTTTCTATTTTTGTTATTATTTTTTGTGTAAGTCATTTAAGTTTCAGAAAATTGGGACAATTTTAGAAAAATGTCCTGTACCTAAATTGTAACATATAAATTGTACATAACTTATTAAATCATTGAAAATATACTTGTCAACAGGAAAGAGTACATATGTTGTCCATTGCAAGAGTTCATGTACCATATAAATGTATCATATGAACGTACACATGAACGTTTTTTATTGCAAGAGTTTGTGTTGTACCATAACCAAGAAATGTAAACTTCTCTTGGATAAATAGATAGTGATGGTGTTTTCATAAACCATGTTTCTGTGAATGATTTTGATGACACTATTTGGATAGTATGATCACCATAGCTTTGTGTTGGATAGAACACTGCATAACCATTCTCTTAACATCCAGGAAGGAAGGATTAAATGAATAAATGAGTGACACTGGAAATATTTGGAACATCGATGAGGAATAATCAAACCCCTTGAAAAGTTTAAAGATTTGCTAGAAATTCAGCCTTTTCTTGGACTCATTTGGATAGTGTGATAAATTGGTCAAGCCCATTTTCCAGACTCCTACGGGAATTTTATCAAAGCAACAGCAACACATGCTTGTGTACTTTGTTTAACTCCAGTGTATTATTTATTCCTCTGAAGACACATTTCAAAGGGAAAAAGTATGTGTTGCAGATGCAGTGGCTCTAATTACAAAAATACACAGATGTTATACAAAATTTACCTTCAGGCCCAGGATATAAGTTCAGGATTTGAAGCCCAGGAGATTGCTGAGGTAAGAACCATTGTTCTGCAGTGAACAAACATGACAAGCTCTGCAAACGAGAGGCATGATGGCAGGGAATGGTGCTTTCCTCTCTTATAGCCAGACTGAAAGCGCTCTTAAAGAAAATATGTATACACTTCGTTCCACAGAAAGTGGCCTCTCTCATAAATAAAAGAAAACAGGAAAGAAAGGAAGGAAGGAAGAACTGGGAAGAAAAAAATAAAATGTATCAGCTTCCGAACAGTTAAAACCACAATTTACATTGGGAAACACAGTTGAAATCACAGCTTATTCTGGAGGTCTTACACATAGATTTAATCTAATATTCATTCTTTCCTTTTGTTAGAGAAAACATTTGGAACTATAGTTTAAATTCTTGTAGATGGTTCAAGTGGCTTAACTACACTGTCCAAAAAATGTTATATAAAAACTTGTTTTGGATAATTCCATGCAAAAGGCCCGAGTTAACAACTGCATTCTTATTACATTCATTCATTCAATACTATGCTAAGCAAAGGTTACAAAAACTGATCATGACTCTCTGCATTATAATACAACTAGAGGCCCAGTGCATGGGATTTATGCACTGATGGGAGGCGTGGCCTGTGGGGATTGGCCTGCTGTGGGAGTTCTGCTCATCTGAGAGGCTGCTCCTGGTGCAGCATTTTCGCCAGGCCTAGGGACAATAGCACTGAGAGGCAGCAGCCACGAACCCATCTCCCAGCCTCTAGACTCAGCTCTGCGAGCTGCACAACCTGCAGACCTCCAGAGGAGGCAGCAGGAAACAGGAGGAGGAGCCTGGGGCAAAGAGGTGACAATTGCAACCAGATGTTATTTGAGGGAACGCAAATGAGAAGAATTCCATTTTTGCCCCTGAAGAGAATTATTTGATGAGCTTAAACACAGTTCCATGGTCAGTGGCTGCCTTTCAGTGTTTTCCTTGCCCATGTCATCAGCCAAAGATTAACTAGGATAAAGAGATATTGGCAACTCTATCCAAAGTTTTCAAAATGTATATGTAAAAAGCAAATGAAATACTTTATAGTGTAACCTGGATTTAGTAGCTTGCTCACGAAGTACAGAAAATGGAAAATGAATAGTGTATTAGTTTCCTAGGACTGTAATAACAAAACACTAAAAAACAAATGGTTTAAAACAACAAAGATTTGGTCTCTCACAATTCTGGAGTCTGGAACTCTGAAACCGAGGTGATGGTGAAGCCATGCTCTCTCTGAAATTTGCAGGGAAGAATCCTTCCTTGCCTCTTCCTAGTCTCTGAGGCAGCTGTCAATCAACCCTTGGCAGATGCTCCACTCTAATTTCTGCCTCTGTTGTCATAGGACATTCTCCTTGGGTGTCTCTGTGTCTTTACTAATATTTCACATGATGTTTTCCTCTTGTCAAATTGAATTAAGGCCCATCCTAATGACCCCAACTTAACTTGATTAAATCTATTTTCAAATAAATTCCCATTTATAGGTATTGGGGACTGGGTAAAAAGTATATTTTTTAGAAGACGTAGTTCAACCTGTAACTAACTTTTCAGTGAGGAAACTTGGCAAACGTAATGTTAACCAAGCCATTAATCATTAATGTTGCTATCACTAGTGGTAGGTCATGCTGATGTTGACAGGACTCAGACACCCTACCTCAAAATATGGTACTTTAGCATGCATGCTGGTTATTTTAAGCTAAATTAGGCTGAAGGAATTTGAAAAATGACAGGTACAGGAAGGATTCCTTGATCTAACCCTGAGACAGGTCATAAAACCCTGGTGTGAGAGGTATGCTCTCTATACTCAGAGCATAATGAGCATCTTTATCTCTGAAGATGGAGGGACACCAAGAGGAATCTAAATGAACAGTCCTCGCTAAATTCCCCTAATTTACCAAATTGAGCTCATACACTGTTTGTCCTTTCACATTTGTTCACAACTTTCAATTCTTCATCAGTCCTAGCATAGAAACACTGGGGTTTAACCTTTCTTTATATTTTCATTTCCTTATGAAGGCTATCCAGTCATGTAAATGTATATTCAATAAATTTGAATGCTTTTCTCTTGTTAATCTTAATCTATATTTTGTTACAGAGACCCCACCAAGAACATAAGATAACATCATGACCCCCTGATTAAATGTATTATAAGAAGAAAAGGCATATCAGCCCTAGCTGATTAGGCTCAGTGGATAGAGCATGGGCCTGTGAATTGAAAGGTCCCAGGTTTGATTCTGGTCAAGGGCACTTGCCCAAGTTGTAGGCTCGATCCCCAGTAGGGGACTTGCAGGAGGCAGCCAATTTATGATTCTCTCTCATCATTGATGTTTCTATCTCTCTTTCCCTCATCTTTCCTTTCTGAAATCAATTAAATATATATATATATATATATATATATATATATATATATATATATATATATATATATATAATTTTTTTTTTTAAGAAGAAGAAGAAAGAAAAGGCACTTCACATCTCTGGTATTCTTCACAGTAATCATAACCCTAAGCCAATCATGGAAAATACTTCTTCTAGATTAAAATGAGCAGCATTCTGTAAAATACTTGACCACCACTTCTCTTCCAAGCTGTGCTAAGCAAAGGTTACAAAAACAGATCATAGGCATGGAAAAACAGAAAAACTTAGAAACTATTGCAGAGCAGAAGCCACTAAGGATACATGAACACTAAGCACTGTGGGAATCTTGGATTAGATCCTGCAACAGAAAAAGTACATCTGTGGGGAAACCAGTGAAATTCGAATAAAGTCTATAGCATAGTTAATAGCAATGGTGTTCGCTTTATTTGGTTTTAATAAAAATGCACCATATGATACCATCATACAGAATGGGATGAGAGGCACGTGAACCCTCTGCACTATGTCGACAACAGTAATGTCAATTTACGATTTCCAAATGTTTAAAAATTTACTTTAAAAAATAAAGTAAATAATAATGGTATCTATGTACTTTTCATTAGATGAGAAGCAATCAACTTATTAAAAAAGATATTTTCTAGTTAGAGTGATGGAGGATATTTAGTCCCTCTTTATACAATGGAGATGTTTCCTTCCATAAGGGAAGCAAACCCGAGATAGCAGTAAGATTACAATGTGCAAATACTTTTAATGGCATATGTATTCAAAGGTAGCATGCACTGATCGTTAAAAACAATGGGCAAACCATAGGTTTAGGAGCCAGAAGTTCATCTCTGGATTATTCATTCCACATGATAGGCCATGCAACTTTTCACATGGGCTATTTTACCGTCATGTGTAAGACTGGAATAGGCCGAAACCAGTTTGTCTCAATGAATAGAGCCTGTCAGCCTGCAGACTGAAAGGTCCCAGGTTCGATTCCAGAAAAGGGCATGTACCTTGGTTGTGGGCACATCCCCAGAAGGAGGTGTGCAAGAGGCAGCTGATCGATGACTCTCTCTCATTGATGTTTCTAACTCTCTATTCCTCTCTCTTCCCTCTCTGTAAAAAATCAATAAAATATGTCTAAAAAAAAAAAAAAAAGACTGGAATAGAATATGGCTGCCTATATGCTAGGAAGATAAAAGAAAATGTATTTCAATGCCAACTATATAATAGATGCTCTCCATTTTTATCATTATTTGTAGAGAGAGAAAGCAAGGGGAAAAAAATCATATTATGACACTGAGGCATTGGCAACAATATTCTTAACCTTTCAATTCAATGTTGATGATCCAGGAATGATGACAGAGTTAAGAGGCAAGAATCTAGACGCTTCCTTTCAGAGTGACAATAATTGAGCCACTAATGACCTTTGCAAACAATTACTTATCCATCTAGCTTCCTCCCTGACATTTCCATGTTTTCCCACAGACTATCATGAGAATTATTACACATAACATTTTGAAATGCAGATGCACTCTCTAATGTCCAAAAAGAAAGTAAAATGGAGATTTTAATTTTGTGCCAACAGTAATAGTTTCCCATGACCAATGTTGGTTTTCATAGTTCCTCATAAACTGTATTTATACATTCTAATACCTTTGTCAGGATGGATGTCAAAAATCAAATAGCAGGTGGGAAAGGAACTGAAGTTACTTTGATTATTTATATCATGAACAATAACTTGAATAGCACCAAAACATGTCAAAACCATCTCAATTATACAGTTAAATCAATGTAGAGATCAGCCTTCACTGAATTTGAAGACAGAATGTAATAGGGAGCCTAGATCACTCGATTTGAGATCATACAGCCATGTTGAAACTACTTGCTCATCTTGCACACCCACTTTTCCTGAGTCCCCTGTATAGACAAGTCTTTGCCCTTTTCCCCTTAAGCACTTAGTTGATAACCTCATCATTCTCCAAGTTTCAGCTCAGGGATTTCATTATTAAGGACAGGTTTCCTGCACAACCAGACTTCACTCTGTCCAGATTCCTCTGTCAACTGTGAGCTCCTTGCAGGTGGAGGCTCTAAGCCTCAGAACCCAGCACTGGCACATAGCTAGGCAACAGACTCATCTTGATCAACCTAAACTGAAACTTCATGAACAGGTAAATACCAAGTATTGATACTTTTTAAAATATATTTTATTGATTTTTTACAGAGAGGAAGAGAGAGGGATAGAGAGTTGGAAACATCCATGAGAGAGAATCACCGATCAGCTGCTCTTGCACACACCCCACTGGGGATGTGCCCACAGTCAAGGTACATGCCTTTGATGGGAATCGAACCTGGGACCTTTCAGTCCCTAGGCCGATGCTCTATCCAATGAGCCAAACCAGTTTCGGCCAAGCACTGATTCTTGATTATTGGAGAATTTTATTCTACCTTGCCAATATTTCGTTTAATCTTCTTTTATTCCTTTATTATAATCTCATTACTCTCTATTTCTTTTATTTTCCAAGCATGCATCATAGACAATTTTGACCCAATATGAGAATATGTAAGATATCTTTCCCATGCTAAATATATAAAGTAGATATTCATTTAAGTATGTCTTCTCTCTGCTCATTGCACATTCATTATAACAAAATAAACAACACAATTGTTTCTATCTCCCAAGATTGTTCCAACAACATATGGTTAACCTCACTAATATAAATGTATCTTCCAATAGATGTGCAATGAAGTATAATATTTATGGAAAAATGTACAGGCCTGTGTAGCTGGGGAACTATGTAGCTCATAATCCACATGAGCCCAAGCTTTCCACAGTTAGCTCTTCCAGACTCTCAAAGAAAATAGAATGGGTTACAGAAAACCAGAAAGAGGTCAGCTTTTTAAGAATCCAGGGGGGGTCATGGATGTGCTGGCCTTCCTGGAATGGCATATTCTTCATTTGAAAAGAGATAGGAGCACTGAGTAATTTGCAAATGAATGCATCTGCAGATGAATGAATACATCAAACACAATGGGAGCATTGTATCCAAGATTATACCATATTGCTCTTTGCATCCACTTCCAAAGAATTTGTTTCTCCCCCATCTGCATTAGTTCTGTTCCACTATCAGACACAAAGTCCAGAAAATGCAAGCCACTAAGAATATCTTGTGAAAGGGGCTGTGTTAACAGTTATTATGCTTATGTTACTTCCTTAATATCCTTTATTAACGAAAAGGAAAAAAAAACAGCATCAGAAGCAGCACTTAAAATTCAGAGTGGAGTGGCTTCTGGCCTCTCCTGAGTAGCTTTCCCACTCCTAATCTCTTTATTCTTTTCTTCTATGCTATGCAATAATGTGTTTGGGGCTAAGGAAAGCTAAATTCTCATATCCAGGTCTGAGGGGAAAAGATTACTTTTAAGGGAGTGAATAGAAAGCTTCTAATCTTAATTTTTCCAATGGATTTTTTAAAGTATGATCTAACAACACCATTTTAATATTGACATATATGAACCTAAATATACTTTATTCTAATAAATCGCTTTCCTCCTCCTATCTTCCTTATTTACAAGCAATTAAATTTCACTGTAACTGGATAAACAAATGTATTTATTTTATTATACAAATCTAATTTGACAATTGTATGTCAAACTACCCCTATAAGTGAACTCAATAAGACTGAGTTTCAGTCTGTTTTGCACAGTTGGGTCCAGATGAACTATATTGCAGTAATAACATCTATTTTTTTTAGATTCTTGAGCATTTCATTAAATTTACCTTAAAACTTAATTATGTAAAACCAGTGCATTGGAGTTTGTAAGATCATCATGAGTTTGGGAGATGATCCCTCAGGAGTTGAACACCCAGGGGAGCTGGGAGGTTGCATTACCATGACCAAAATATGCTTAAATGCAAGCCCATTTTTCTTCCTGCATGATGCAACATTTATTGGAAACAATCCAAATCCATATGTATGCTCTAAATTATCCATTTAGTGTAGCAAAAAAGTAGTGTTTCCTGTTACATTATATAATATTGGTCATCAATTACTTTTATAAAGTGCGCTGTTAGAGGTTTTAAGTAAGCATGCAGACAGAAACTATAGTAACCCATACTTTTATAATATATATTTAAAAAAAATAGAGGATAGCTTCTTATACACACAGTATGTGTATACTGGCCTTCCTACGTAAATATATACATGATTAAAACAAATTTCTGAATATGGTATATAATGACCTTACTCTTACTATTTTTAACATTTTTATGAGTTAACGCAGAAAAACATCTCATCAACTTAATCTCCAAATCATGCCAGTGAATTTGTTTAAAGATAGTTTTAGAGAAGGGGGACATTTGGGAGAGTGAGACCCAGAGACTGTGATGATAATGCTCTGAGATATCAGAGACAGAGACATTTTGTTTTTCCTTGTTATTTAAGACTAGAGGGTTCCCTCCTCCTGGCCTGTGGGATTGGGCTGAAACTGGCTCTCTGACATTTCCTGAGGGATCTTGGATTGCAAGCCGGCACAGGCCAGGCCGAGGGACCCCCTGAAGCATGTCCCTCACATGGGTGGTTGGCCAGCCAGGAGGACTTTAGGGCATATCTGTCCCATCTCACTCAGTCCTGATCACTGGACCCCAGCAGCAAGCTAACCTACTAATTGGAGTGTCTGCCTTTAGGTGGTCAGTGCATGTCATAGCAAGCAGTTGAGCAAACTGAGCATATTATGCTTTGAATGGTTGAACAGCCAACCAGTTGACTGGACACTTAGCATATTAGGCTTTTATTATATAGGACTAGTGGCCCAGTGCATGAAATTCATGCATGGAGGGAGGATTCCCTTAACCCAGCCTGCACCCTCTCTAATCAGAGATCCCTTGGGGGATGTCTGACTGCCAGTTTACCAGATTTTATGACTCAGGGTTTTATATATTAGGATATTTGTAATTCCTTACTATTGTCCAATTATCACATTCTCAGGAGGCTTATTAAAGTGAACAAGTATAATATCACCTGTGTTTGCTAAGTATGTGTCCATTTTGTTACACAGAATTACTGGCAATCATTGATTACTAAGTTCAGCTTTAATAGTCAATCATGTAAGCCAGACTTGGGGACATGAGAGGATATTTAAGAATCAAACAGAGAATGATGTCATGGATCTTTAGGTTAAGCTGCCTCCATGTTTCTTTTTACATGTGGTTTCAATTAGATTAATTGTGCGGGGAGAATTCTGAGAATTCAGTCAAATCTTGCCTGTGCTGGGTATCTCATGAAGGTAGGTTGGCAACCAGGAAAAAATAGTCTTTACTTTTTTAAAATTTCCTTAAGGAAGAAACGATGTTACATTTTGATGAAAGAAGATAAATCATCTAGCAGAACTGAATCCTCCTTCCCATCCCAAACCCCTAAACATATTGATAATATGTATAGATTTCTGATATCCCTTATTTTAAAAAGTGTTTTTTTCTTTAGCAGTTGGCCCGTTTGTTTAAGATTTCCATCCAAAGGAATAAATTTTCAAAAACTGCCAGGTATCCAGACATCATCCTACTGCATCATATATTATAGCATATTACAAAAGTCTGACTACAGCAAATTTGGACAGATTATTTCAAAACATGACATATAAATACATAATGTGTAGGATTCATGAAAAATGAGGAAAATAAAGCAAGATATTCTTCTTTCAAATTGGCCAAATTAAATTCCAAATATTTTCAAACATTTGAGGTTTTCTAGGGAAGAAATTGTGTTACCTGCCTGAAATGATAATTTCCTGAATGCTGCTTTGGAACATGCCAGATACTTGCTTAGATTAAAATGGAATTTATTACATAAATTCCATTTTATATAATAAATATGTATATATGTATATAATGTTTTCCCTCACCTATATGTGTGTATGTATATATTAAAATATAATTTATTATATTTTATTATTTTAAAAATATATTTTTATTTCAGAGAGGAAGAGATATATAGAAACATCAATGATTATATAGAAACATCAATCATTGACTGGCTGTCTCCTGCATGCCCCACACTGGGGATCATGATAGCAACTTGGGCATGTGCCCTGAGTGGGAATCAAACTGTGACCTCCTAGTTCATAGGTCCTTGCTCAACTACTGAGCCCTGCCAGCTGGGCTAAGTTCTTATATTTTTAAAGAGAAACCAGATTACTTAAATTTCTTCTTGGGCCATTTTATTAAGAGTTCAACTTGATAAATACTTGACCACATCAATTTTAAATCTCTTGCTTCCCTGACTCCAGTCCTCTGCTAACCAGATATCCTTCAGCCAATCAAGCTATAGTTTTTAGAATTCACCAAATCCTTTTAACTATATTTTCAAATATTTATCGATTACCTCCTGATTCAGTAACAAATTATGCCCAAACCGAGCAGGCTAAAATAACAACAGTGGGAGAGATAATCTTTGCATCATATTGTCTGGACCTCAGCTAGAAAGGCTTAAAGATGGAGTTTGGAATCATCATCAGGCATCTTTACTCACTTGTCAGGCAGTTGATGGTGTTTGATTAGCTGGGTCCTCAGCTGGACTGTCAGCTAGCACTTCCCTGTGCTTCTCCATTTGGTGAAGGTTTGGGTTTCCTCACAGGATGTCAGATGGGCTCTGAAAACAAGTATCCTCAGTGGGTCAGATGGAAACTGCATCACATTTTATGACCTACCATCAGAGGTCCACAGTGTCACTTCTCTGTAATTACAAGGGGAGGAAATATTGACCCACCTCTTGATTGAAAGAGTCTCTGAGTTGCACAGGGACTTCAGGCTGTGGGATGAGAGTTGTAGCAGTCACTTTTGATAGCACATTCTGCCCCATTTTCATTCCTCTCCTTATCTGCAATGACTGTTTTAGGTCTGTGTCTCAACATCTTTTGCTGGGACTTTAAGGCCAGTGGTCTACTACCTGGTCTCATTGCCTTCACACTAATGCTCTTCAAAGCCACCCTCCATAGATCTGGAAGGTGACCTTTCTAAAATGGAAATCTGTCCAAAATTCCAGTGTTCCAAAGCTAGCAAGAGTCCTTACAGAAGAAAGGCCTTCAATCTGGCATGTAAACTTTTCATGATCTGTTTGTTTCACTGTACAACCCATTCACATGGCACTCTCCAACAAAAGTAAGCTTCTTGCAGTTTTCCCTCACCTCATCACACATGTACACACACTTCACATGCCTTTTCCATGGTGTCCCCCTCAACTGAATTCTTCATGATCTATATTATCCTTTACCTAATGCATTCCAATTTTCTACAAATAGAGTCAGGCATTATCTCCTCCACCATTTGCAACCTGGTTTCAACTTATATATTGTAATTCTTTTTAAAAAAGATATATTTTATTGATTTTTTCAGAGAGGAAGAGAGAGGGATAGAGAGTTAGAAACATCGATGAGAGAGAGAGTCATTGATCAGCTCCCTCTTGCACACCCTCTACTGGGGATTTGCTCGCAACCAAGGTACATGCCCTTGACTGGAATCAAACCCGGGACCTTTCAGTCCACAGGCCGACGCTCTATCCATTGAACCAAACCGGTTTCGGCTATATTGTAATTCTTGTATCTATCCAATTTGCCTCAATTTCCCATCTATTAAAAGGAAATGTATTAACTAGTGCCACCCCAATACATTTAATAAAAAAGGAAATATAGCCCTGAACTTATAAGCTCTTATAAAAAATAAATGCATTTAAGACATGTGCATTTCTTATAACAAAGCCAGCATATGGGCACTGCTCAAAAGATATTAGGTATTATTATGATTATAAGCCAGTTGCATCTTATATTTCTGGCAAACTGGAATAATTGTGGAAAATGTTTTGCCTCAGTGTCTTTGCCTTTGTTCTTTTCTGCATGGAATTCTCTACCCCTACCACTGTCTGGACCCATTTCCCCCATTTCCAAATTCTATTTTCAATTCTACAAATTCTCAGGGAAGTTATCCACAATACCCTTGATGTTTGTGTCTCTCCCCCCTAACACCCCCCCCCCCCCCAATTTATATGTTGAAACTAATGCCCAGTGTGATGGTATGAGGTGGTGGAGCCTTTGGGAGGTGCTTAGGTCATGAGGGTAGAGCCCTCATTAATAAGATTAGTGCTCTTATAAGAGAGACCTTAGAGACCAAGCTTTCCCCTTCCACTATGTGATGACTCAGGGAAAAGGTGGCTACCTATGAACCAGGCAATGGATTCCCGCCAGACACTGAATCTCGCCAGTCCCTGTGCCATCATCTTGGATTTCCAAACCTCCGGAACTGTGGGAAATGAATGTTTATTGTTTATAAGCCACCCATTCTCTGGTATTTTGTGTTAGCAGCTCAAACAGTTGAAGTCAGCATCTTTCTTCTTCATTCTTTAAAACCCTCATAATTTTGTTTATATACCCTATTTAAATCTGCATGTTATAGTTCTATATTCATTTGTTTAAATTTGTTATGTTTATGGAATCACTGGGGACAAGTATTGCATCATATATCTTCATATCTTTAATTCCTAACATTTTGCCTTGCTTGGAATAAACAGATATTCACTGCATTAAATTAAAGACAAAAGAATTCCTTTTGAAGTATCAGAGATTTTGATATTATTAAACCAAGACAAGTGTATATTAAATTTGAAATTTAGATTTTCAGCCAAGGGGAACATTAAAGAAATAATTGGAGGACATGATATTTGGGCTGGGTCTTGTAAGAAAAGTTCAGTTGGATTTGGTAAGCATTTGTTGTTCCAGAGAAAAGAAGAAATCAGAAAAGTTGTCCAGTGAATGCAACAATATAAATATCCCTATTTTGTGGGGAAGGCCCAGGGTGTGTGGGTATGGAGAACAGAGTTTGGTTGGTTGAGATATATTTGGTTGTAAGGGGAGGAGTAAGGAAGGTGGAGCCCTGTGCTAAAGTCTTAAAATATTCTGCTTTTTTTCTGTAGGTGATATAAAGCCATTAAAAAAGTCTAGATGTGATCAAACTGAGTTAAGGGAAATTGCATGGAGAAAGAACCACTGAGGTGAACTGATTAGTAAAGGCATCTGATCTCAAATACTTTCTCCGTAAATGTTTAAAGAAAATCTAATTTGGATGTGGATATATTTGCTTTTCCACCGGCAGTTCTATTTTATAATCTTGAAGTTGCTTTTTAGGTGAAGATTTTCAGTTACTCCCAACCCACGTGGGGATCACTCCAGTAAATGACCCCGGGACGGCAGCTCCACACACCAATTACAATACTCAGGAGATTTCTGCACGGAGTCTGTGTCACGCTGATTTCAATTAACACACTTCTTAATTAGGAAGAAATACAGAGGTAAAGAGGGTGATACTTTTAATCTGTTGCTCGTTGTTTAGCTTTGTGCCTATTTGAGACATAAGATAGCATAGGTGGATGGAGAGCCAACATCATGATGAAATTCCTTGTGACAATTAGAATTGTTAGGTCAGATAAATTATATGCAATTTAAAGTTTATTCCAGACTCCACATTTGCCTTGGAGAAATTGTTTAGTTGTTCTTTAAAAGCTATTTCTGTGGACTCTAAATGTCAAACTGTTATGGACAGTGTTCTAATTAAGCCAACATCATACATAGAAATTAGGTTCCTAATTCAGTTTCTGATGGAAAAGGCTGCAGTATAGTTTCCTCAAAAACAACAGAACAACAAAACCAAACAAGGGTTGCTGCATTGTGCCAACTGAACTTCAAGACACTGTGCCCTTGGGCATATATGTAATTTACCCATTGAGGCTTACTTTCAATATATAAACAGAGAATATTACTTCAGCCAAAGAGAAGTAATACCCTACCATGCCAGCCTTCTGCTCTTTCCCAAAACTAGATAATCTGACCTAAACTAAAAAGCTCATGTGATAAAGAAAAAGGAAATCATTGCTTCCTGAACTTAAACCTAATTATATTCATATAAGAAGGAAGTGACTTATAATTAAAATGGTAATAGAAAAGCATTTTTCCTCTCCTGTATCAACACCTTTGCTGCCCGAAGGAGGAAACAGTGACAGACTTTGACACTGATGTTCTCTGTCTTTCACCATGCCTAGGTCACTTCCTTTGAAAGCAGAAACCTTCTGGCCAAAAGATGTGAGAAGTTATGCCTTTGAGATTTATTTTCCTTCTCTATACGTTGACCAAGCAGAGTTGGAAAAATATCAATACTATGGGTGGTGTAGGCACTGGAAAGTGTACTATTGGCGTGGACAAGACTAGGATGGGTTTCTGCATAGATAGAGAAGATATCAACTCTCTTTGCATGACTAAGTTCAGAATCTTATGGAGAGAAATAGTCTTTCTTATTATTGCATTGGGTGGCTAGAAATTGGAACAGAGACAATCGTTGACAAATCAAAGTTGGTGAAGACTAATTTGACATAGCTTTTTCAGGAGTCTGGGAACACAGATATAGAAGGAGTAGACACCACAAATGCCTGCTATGGAGGAAGAGCCACTGTCTTCAATGCTGTGAAATAGATTGAGTCCAGTTCTTGGGATGCATGGTCTGACCCGGTAGTTGCAGGAGATATTGCTGTATATGTCACAGGAAATGCTCGACCTACAGGTGGAGTCAGATCCATTACTCTGCTCATTGGGCCAAATGCTCTTTTCATTTGTGAATATGAAATGAGACTTTATGGGACACACTTACAACATTCCTATGGCTTTCATAAGCCTGATATGTTTTCCAAATATCTCATAGTAAAAGAGAAACTCTCCATCTAGTGCTCTAGTTGTCCAATAGACCACTGCTACTCTGTGGTAAAAAAAGATCCGTGTTCAGTGGCAGAAAGAGAGACATAAAAAATTTTTTACTTTGATGACTTCAGCTTCATGATCTTCCCTTCATCCTATTGTAAACTGGCTCAAAATCTCTAGCTCAGATCATGCTAAATGGTCAGCCCAGAGATTAAAACAGTATCTGGAGTGGCCTGGAAGCCCTTGGGGGTATTAGATTAGAAGATGCCTACTTTGATAGAGATGTGCAAAAGGCATTTTTGAAGGCTAGTTCTGAACTTTTAGTCAGAAAACAGAGGCGTCTTTGCTTATATCAAATCAAAATGGAGATATGTGCATGTCCTCCATGGATGGCTGCCTTAGTTCTGTTCTAGCCTAGGACTTGCCTTAGCTGGCAGGAAAGAGGGTCAGCATGTCCTCTCACGGTCCTGGTTTGGCTGACACCTTCCACTTCCTTAAAGATACACAATGTCACTCCAGGGTTGGCTCTTGAGAAAATAATAGCAAGTTTTTATTTATTATACTTGCAAGTTTTTATTTTATTATCCCAAAATAATAAAAAGTTTTTATTATTTTGGGAGACTATTGACTTGTGCAAGCATGAAAGTGGAGGGGCATTCATCACCTGGTCAAATATAGTCCCCAGAGTTCAATAGATTTACTCTTTGAAAGGCCATGGTGCCTGATTAGAAGGGATGAAAAGCACAGGGGAATTTACACCTGACCACCCTCTCCAAATAACGACACTTTGGACGAAGGAATAGGCATGTGCATTCAAACCCAGTAGCTAAACATGTCCTCAGTCATTCTAGGAAAGTGCCAAGACTCCAGAGAACGTCAGCAAAACCAGAGCATCTGTCATCAGCATTGGCGGGGAGAGGGGGAGGAGGGGAATGTATGGGAACGGTTAGAATGGAATGTCTGGAGATAATACTAAAGTAGGGGTGTCGAACTCAATCAGAGAAGGGGCCAAAATCTAAAATCCAGCCTAAATCGCGGGCCGAATGGTTTACTGAACAGTCATAAACTGTCATTGTGATGGAAACGCAGCGGAGTGCAGTGATGACAGCTCGGTGCGGGCCACATTACAAGGCCTGGTGGGACGGATTTGGCCCGCGGGCCTTGTGTTTGACACATGTGTACTAAAGGGTTACATGTTACTTAACATTTTAGGTGACTGACATGGAGCCTGGAAAACTATCATGTTCTTTGGAAAGTCTCTTAGCCTCCTATTGAGTCTAGCCAATGCTTACTGTATTCCATGATGTTAATGGCTCTGTAAAACTTCCTATCTCTGGCCATTCGTATGCATAAAGCCTAGTTTTTAAATGTGGTTTGATGAGTCCTGTGATTCTGACAGAAAGAAACAGAGATACTAGTCTTCAGTTTTAGTTTTTTTTTGTTTGTTTGTTTGTTTGTTTTTTAATGTGATTTCTTCCAACAAACAGGATACTGAAAGTACCTGTGGTTTTTGAAAAGTTTCTAATTCAAAGAATGTGCTCTTACATGTGATATATACAAACCCTGTTTGAAAATGACAAGACAAACATGTTCTTTTCTAAACTTCGTACATTCTGAAGAGAAGAGTTGGGACGGTGACTGGTTCTGGAAACTGGAATGTGCTTTAAACCCTGTGAGGAGTGATTGCAAAGGCCCGGGGTGGAGAGTCTGTCCCTGAGCAGGCCTGGGGTTGGGGGGAAGGGGGGAGGCTGGTGTATTTGCAGCTCTGAGTGTAGCTCTAGGTCTGTTCCTGAATCCGTTCATGCTGGACCTGGCTGAAAAACTGAGAAGTTACTGGAACTTGTGAATGAGGAAGCTTGTTGATGCACTCTTTGTACCTTATTTTGAGTAATAAATAAATAAACCATTTTTCTAGCTGCTCTTAAACATTTTAAAAAGAAGGACAAGGCCAAGGCACTAGGTTACTTTTGATACGTCAGTGTTATAAATGTAGCCCAAAGACTGACAACCTGCCTTCATGTTACAAGGATTCTCTTCCTTTAAGAAAATCTGTTTAATGAAAAGATAAAGGTGATACCCAAGTTTTCACATAGTTTGATCAGCCAAAATGAGTTTTCCATTTAAGATCTGGAAGTAGAATCTAGAAAGCATTTTCTTAGACTTCCATCTTAAGAAAACCATCCCAAGATCTGAATAAGACTGGATAGACAGTCTTGTAGAAATTTTTGGTGTTGAACTATGACATGAGCCTTATAGATGGTTAAATAGAGTGAGTTGGAACCAATGTACAAAATTAAATTTTTAATATTTGCTGTTAAATTCGGTGACGTTTCAGTTATCTAAAATCTATGCACACAAATATGAAATGGAATGTTTCAAATGTTTCAAATTGCAAGGTAATATGTAATGTAAAGTTTGTAAAATACTCTTGTCTAATATTAACTAATGGTATTTTGACTTGTAAAGACATAATTTGTTAAAATGACTTCATTTTTATATCCACTGATATAGATTAATAATGGAAGTTCAGACTTGAAAGATTGATGGGAAAATGGTGCATGCAATGATTTTGCAAGCCTATGGTTTAGTATGCTTTGAAAAGAGTAATTTAAGTTTTGGGTGTCAGCAATAGGCAGGCCTAGTAATACTATCACAGAATTAACTAGATACCTTATTAACAGTGAGGTGAATAACTTCGAGTAAAATTTTAGGGAAATAATTTTAAAAAGAGCTTTAGAAGTACAGTGATGCCACTGCTTTGTAATAACATGTTCAGGAAGGTTGGTAAGAGAGACATTTTTACTAGAAGTTTTTGCAGGTATTAAACACAGATATCTGGAGGCAGGAGTCCGTAATCTAGGGTTTTATTTAATCTCCCTTTAATTAAAGAGGAGAAACACTTTTAATTTCAACCAGAATCTGTGAAATGCTTTTATCATTTCATACACATTGCCATGAGACTATTATGGTTAAAGGACATTGGATTGTTCCTTTTTTAGGTCAATAACAAGGCCTTCCATTTTATTGAATTACCTTATGAAGGCTTCACATAAATTACCTTATGTATTCCCCACAAAGTAATGCGGTTGAAATAATTACTCACCTTTTACAGGTGAGAAAGCGATGTCTAAACATGTTCAAAGATGTTGCCAAAGTTACAAGCAATTAAACGAGTCAGTGTTTGAATCCAGGTTAGTGTGAATGCAAAACTTGAACTATTTATTTCCCACAACCTTTTAATGACTGACGTGCAGTCTCTCAAGATATTCTGTGGGGATGGTGTTTTAAAGTGTTCCTTAAGTCAGCACTGGCCTTGGCTTCTGCTGCATCTTCAGCAGTATCCTACTAATTGGGACCTCTTAATGCTAAAACTGTGAGGTTCACAGGCACACTGAGGTAGGAAGGGTTCAATTTGTAACTTAAAAGTAGCTTTCTCAGATCCCTAATTTGATGGTTAGGAAGGAAATGGAACTGTAAATTGAACCCATTCTACTTGCTTGTTGGTCTGGGTAACTTAGTCTTAGTTATGGTCTTTCCATGATAATATTCGTTTTCCTGTCCAGGAAGTAGTGTAATTGGGAGGGTAACAGCCCTTTATATTTAGGACAGTCTTTATATAGCATGCATAGTTCAGCCACTTAGGATGCAAATGAAGCTTAAACCATAATTTAAATGAATATTTTACTTTGGAGTGAGTGCCATCGTCTGAATGTCTGTATCCGCGCCAAATTCATATGTTGAAATGTTAACCCCCAAAGAGTATGTATGAGGAGGTGGGTCCTTTGAGCGATGCTGGGGTCATGGGTGTGGAGCCTTTCCGAATGGGATTAGTGCCTTTACAAGAAGAGATCACAGCCATCCCTTCATGTGAAGACACAGAAATCTGAATCCCAAAGAGGGCGCTCACCTGGCCATGCTGGCACCTAGACCTCAGACTTCCAGCCCCCAGGCTGCGAGCAGTAAATTTCTGTTGTTTACAAGCCGTTCAGTCTGAGGTATTTTATAATAGCGACCTGAGTGGACCAAGTTTTCAAGTAGGAAGACTTGCTTTTGACTCATTTCCTTACCTGAATATATTCTTGTCATTTATTTTTTAGCTCTGAGTCATGCCTCCTCAGCTCACCATATACCTAGAATATCAACTAGAGCCAAAGGCTACTTCTTGGATTTGTCCTGTCAGTTTCCAATTTAGGAAAATAGGGTGCAGCTACCTTCTTGTACTATTTCTATACATTCAATGCTTCTACACCTCTAAGCCCTCAGGGACATTCAAGGAAACTTCACACTTTTGTGTCACTTTCTACTCTGATTCAAGACCATCAGAATTATAATTAATTTGCATTTAGACCCTTGTGTAAGGGGATGTCATTTCTTGAAATTCTACTGGATGACCAAATAAATAAATAAATAAATAAATAAATAAATAAATAATAAATCATCCAGTGCTCTGTGTACATTTAATTAGAAATTCCAGTTAATTATTCATTATTTCATTTACATTCCTGGAAATTTATAAAGAAAATAGTTTCTTCCAACTTTCTGTCAAAAAAAAATCTGTACAGCACAAGAAAGAGTTTTCTTTTTTGTAGGATTAGATCCTTAAGTGACCTATGTTAAAAATACTTCTCTTTCTCAATGTTTCCATTTACCTTTCAGTTGTTAAAAAAACAACTCAAGTCATTTTAAAAAGAGGCACATTTTACAGTGAGAAACACTAAAAGCACAGCATGGAAGAAAATACACTTTTACTTTTTTAAATTTAACAAACACATATTTAAGTGCTTTAAAATATCAATTTATTTAATCCTTATAATAATCCTATGAGGCCAAATATTTTTTCCAATTTTACAGATGTGACTACATCTGTAAATAATGTATGATAATATTTGATATTCGATACTATCAAATGGCGATGACAAAATGAGTTCTGTATACAGGTTTGAAAAAGTAGCAGAAGTGTTGAGTGCGTGCTTCTTTAAAGAGCTGCTACTTCTCTCTGTGGCCATTTTCTGGGCTTAATTTCAAAGGTGAGTAAAATTCATACTTTGAGCAGCTTCTTAAGAATTCTGGTGGACAAGCTCCTGAAGCTAATTCTAAAGATGAACTTTTTATTTATTTATTTTTTATTAAGTTCTGCGCCAAGGCGAATCACATTATAGTGGAGCTCCAGCATGGATTTATTTTTATAGTTGGAGCAGCAAATTAAAGGAAATTTCCTTTGCTTTTGAGCCATTCTCCAGTTTAATTGTTCACACTTATACAATAGGTGCTAGCATAACCTATTGGGAAGGATAGCAGAAAGCAATTGAGTTCTCTTTGTTCCTTAATGGCCTGTGTGATTTTAGGTAAATCCTTTTTTGATTTTTGTTTTCTTTTAAGTAAAACAAGAATAATGACACTTTCATTTCCCTACCTACCTCCTAGGAAGAGTCTATGATGAAAACTCAAAGGAGCTATGACTCCTGAGGAGGAGAGGCACAGCTGTGCACCCCCTTTTCTTTTCTTCTTTTTTGAGCTTATGTTAGACTCCTGGTAATATTATCCACTATTCTTGCCTGAAGGGTATTTGTGATTTTGATGGACAAGGAATACTTGTGATGTTTGCCAAGCATCCAAGTACAAAAGCTTTTGATTAAAGCAATATTTTAACACTTTCAGACTGTGGGAGCCTTCTACTTGAGATTGTATCTGCTTTGCTGTAATGGGCAGAGAAGTTAACTTCTTTACTTTTTTTTTACATAAATAATTATTAAATGTCTACCAAAAATTAATGTATAGGAAAAAATATGGGTCAACATTGAAGTTAATCTACAATCCCCCCCCTTTACCTATTACCCCAGTCCTCACAGACATTATTTAAATTAGATGAGATTTAGCCCAGTTGGCATGAATCAGTAGTTGAGCATTGACTGATGAACTAGGAGTTCATGGTTCAATTCCCAGTCAGAGTTGTGGGCTCAGTCCCCAATCGGGGCCCTGTGGGAGGCAGCCAATCAATGATTCTCTCTCATCATTGATGTTTCTATCTCTCTCTCCCTCTCCCTTCCTCTCTGAAATAAATAAAAATATATTTTAAATTAGATGAGATTCAGTTTCTTATTTATTAAATAAAGCTGCTATTATCTTTTATGCTATCTTATATAAAAAATAGTAATATGCAAATTGACCATCACTCCAACACACAAGATGGCTGTCCCCATATGGTCAAATATGGCTGCCCCCATGTGGACACAAGATGGGCAGCAGGGGAGGGCAGTTGGGAGGGACCAGGACTGCAGGGGAGGGAAGTTAGGGGCAATCAGGCTGATAGGGGAATAGTTAGACATCAATCAAGCGGGCAGGGGAGAGGTTTAGGGTAAGGTGACCAGATTGTCCCGCTTTTGGTGGGACAGTCCCGATTTCTAACAAATTTTTCCACATCCTGCGGTGTTTTAAAAAAGTCCTGATATTTGGAAAGATTGGAAAGGTTCCTTCCAAAAATCGGGACTTTTTTAAAACACCGCAGGATGCGGGAAAAATTGTTAGAAATCGGGACTGTCTCACCAAAAGCGGGACAATCTGGTCACCTTAGTTTAGGGGGTGATAAGGCTGGCAGGCAGAAGTGGTGAGGGGCAATCAGGAAGACAGGCAGGTGATCAGATAGGAGCCATCAGTTGTGAGAGGGATGTCCACCTGCCAGTTTAGGCCCGATCCTGGCTGGAGATTAGAGCCAATTGGAGCCTTCCTTTCCCTGGCTGCTGGCTACTGGCCGGGGCCTTCCTTTGTTCTGTTCTACACCCTGGTGGTCAGCAAACATCATAGCGAGCATTAAAACTTCCAGTTGATTGGACTTCTAAGAGGACAATTTGCATATTAGCTTTTATTATATAGGATAATGATGAAATCAAGGGCACCAATTAAATGCATGTTTTAGTCAGCCACATTTGCTTAAGCAAAGACAACCTCACTTTTTTTCTTTTGTCCCCAAATTCAATATGTATGAGCTCTCAGAAATGTGTACAATTTGATCACAAGGGAACCAGATAAGATGGTTTGGATATTTCTGTGCGAACCTACTATCTTAAATAGACAAATTAAAGCTCATATTATATTGACTAATCACTCAGATTATACATTCAAGAAAGAAGATTTTCATTAGTAAACAAACAGGAATTCCAGGTATTGGCAATTGTTTCTTCCCTTTTGAAATAAAACTGGTAGAGTGAGGGAGATATTGACTTCAATAGGTGTATTTTTTTTTTACAAAACTTTCCTGATCAGTGGAAAGTGGCCTCATGTGTATATTTCTTTTTAGAGAAAAGTTATCTCTTAATTTGCTTATAAATACATTTTTAGTCATTAACTTCCTGGAGTATTCTGCTGAAACCAACAGGAACAGGCAAAGCTGCAGAAAAAATAGGAAGAAAAAGAAAAAGGCAAATATTTCAGCAAGACAAATGCAAAGCAAACAATGAAACAAATGAGGTTACAGACAATGGCATGAATGTTAATGAGCATAATGCCATATAGTGGAAATCTGCTAATTGCCTAGTTGAAGGAATTGAGAGGACATTTCCCTAACAGTTTTTCTTGTTTAATTTTTTTTTTTTTAAAAAGATACTGCAATTTAGTTCCAACATTGTACTGTGCAGCTGCATTACAATTCCCTACTGAAGTTCTATGGAAGAGTTGAAACTAATTTAACACAGTTTTTATTTATTTTTTGCACAATACCATCAAGATCAGCAAATGAATACTCAAAGCATGTGTGAAAGGCTGAGAAGTTATTAAAGTTTTGCAACCAAAAATTAACAAGACTTTGGAGGTTCACTAATTTGTGAGAAGGGAAAAAACACTATATACAACAACAAACTCACATAAGAGTTAGTTAACTTTGGACATTTGCCTTTAACTTCAAAATGTAGTTCCAATACATTTTTATTTGTAATGATGAAATAGCTTTATAATTTTACATTTTTATGAAAGTATAGTTGACATACATTATTCAGTTAGTTTCAGTGTATATCAGTATTTATATACCTTACTATGTAGTCATCATGAAAGCTTCATAGTTTTTAATTAAGGGAATGGGTTGCTTCAGAAATCTTGTTTGTTTTTAAGTTATCTTGAGAAGGAAGACATTCTGGCACTCTTAAGATATAGCTAATACGACACATCATGGAGCTAGACTTATGTCAGACATTCAGTCCCCAAACTAGGTATGTACTTACATCTGAATTCTTTCCATTTCAGAAGAGATTTTCATGGGCAAAAACCTATGCCAACAATCTTCTCAACATAAACCCTTTACACAGGGAGTAAGAGGATGTTTGTTTATGTACGTATTCACTTATCTCTTCCCCAAAGATTTATAGCATGTTTATCATGAACAATATGGAGTCTCTTTTATTTGGGTTCATAGTCAAATTAAAAGGACAGACACGGAACTAATGAACAATCATACAATTTGATAAGAACTAAAGTAATTATGGGTCTCTGGAAAATAATGTGCCTAAGAGAGAATGAACTCTGCCTACATGAATGGGAAGATTTTAGGAAAATGTTCACAAGAAAGGAAGGGATGGAAAGGCCTATGAAAGATTAGCAAAATTTCCCTAGACAGAAGTTAGGTATGTGCCATTGAATGAAGATTCATCCATGTGTCAGATACAAGCTGATTTACAAAATATGAGTTATAAATAAACCATGAGTATTCTCGCCAGTTACTCTGGAATCAATCACCATTTCTGAACCTTATCATTGCCAGAATACACTAACCTCACCACCTTACCCTAGCTTTGGTATTAGACTTGATGTTACTTATGTGGGCTCTGTCTTTTAATTTGCTGAACACCTAACACTGTCAGTAATTAATTTGGTTACCATAAAGGTCAGAGCACCCTTGGTCTTCCTGAGAAGAGAAAGATTCAAGGAAAAAATATATGCAATGGCACTGAGGCATGGTGAATTGTGAGTGTTTCCAGGAACACAATTCTTTTTGTCTGGAGCACAGACATGTGTAGGTCAGATGAAACTGGAGACATAATATTACTTTTTCTACAGATTTAATTCAAGAAAATTGGATGGTGGGGATCCACTAAATGACTTTAGAACAAAATGAATTATATTTATATGCCAGAAAAATGATGCAATGGACAAATAGTATAGAACAGGATTTGGTGATATAAGCTGTAAAAGTCAAATCGAGAGCAGGGGGTGGGTTTTAAGAGTTTTTTAAAGAAGTATTTCTCAGGACTTTATTTTGTTTCCTGACTCATTCATTTTGCTTCTATTTTATACTCATGATAGCAACAAGTAGAGAATGATTGCCAGATTTTTCATTTGAGGTAAAGAACAGGCTATCTTGATTTTATATACATACTGTACAGACCCATTTACCACTGTTTACTTGTCCAGCTTCCCCAAGAGACTGTGAGCATCTTCATCTTAAATATTTTTGTTAGCTCATCCAACTTTGTATAGTCTTCTCCTCCCTCCCTCCCCCCCCCCCTCCCTCCCTCCCTCCCTCCCTCCCTCCCTCCCTTCCTTCCTTCCTTCCTTCCTTCCTTCCTTCCTTCCTTCCTTCCTTCCTTCCTTCCTTCCTTCCTTTTTTACTCTTCTCACCTCTCTCTCTCTCTCTCTCTCTCTCTCTCTCTCTCTCTCTCTCTCTCTCTCTCTCTCTCTCTCTCTCTCTCTCTCTCTCTCTCTCTCTCTCTCTCTCTCTCTCTCATTTTTATGTCTTTCATTTGTATTTAAGTATAGTGGCATGCATATAAGTATATCCTATTCTTAAAAGAATGTTTTACAAACAGTATGTTTTTAAAATTAAATTTCTTGGGGTAACAATGGTTAATAACATTATATAATTTTCCGGTGTACAACTTCACAATATGGCAACTATAATACTATATCAGGTGCCCCTATATTCTATTATGTGCTCACCATCTGAAGTCCAGTCTACCATCCAGCATCATTTATTGAGGTTTGCTGCCTAGATAAAGAGAGAACAACTCTTAGCATGACAGTGAGTAAAGGGATTCTAGAATCTGGTATAGAGGTGTTGGAGTTACTAATATAGTCTTTAATTATACTTGGAATTATCCAGAGGGTCTTTATATCAAGAGACTATAGAAACAATTGTCAATGATTGTGGATATGTGGCATGCACCATGCTAAGTGCCTTACATGCACCAACTAATTTAATAATCTTACAATTTAATGTGTAGTAATTCTTATTGATGCCATTTTATAGATGAGAAAACAAAGAACTCTATGGAAAGAATCCTGGGAAGCAACAGATTTTCTGAAGTGGGTGTAGGGTTAGGGATAAGTGGATGTAGTAGAAATGAAATGGACAGAGTGAGGAAGAAAATCTCTGGAAAGAACAGGACCAAGGACAGGACCCGGAGGAGCAACAATGTTTGTGGCACAGGCACGGAGAGGGGTCTGGTGGGGCACTTAGAAGTGGTCAGAGGTTTAGAAGGAGAACTGGAAGAAACAAGAAAGAGTTTTGAAAAGAAAAGGGTGAGTTGATAGGCAATGCCTCAGACTGTGAGAGGTCAAGTTATTTGGGGATGAAAGGAGCCTTGAATTTGGCCATTAGGAGCTTGTTCCGTGCACTGTTAGCAGGGTGGTAGAGGGATGTGGGAGTAGTGAGTAGCTCTCTGAAGGGAGGCGACACTGAGGGGCTCAGTGGTGAGCAGGAGATACATAGGTCTCTAACCAGAGAAGAATGAGGTTACAGGCTCTTTTTTTCTTAAAGATAGAAAAGAGATTTGTTATTTTGTTTATATAATGGCTGAGGGGAAGGAGCCACCAAGGATGGCGAAGATTCAGAAGGCATAATTGACAGAATGATATCTTAGAAAGTGTTGGAGGAGATGGGTCAAAACTATAAAGGGGAGAAGAAAGGACACTTGCTTCCCTTGTTCCTGGAGTTCAAAGCAGGTTTGAAACACTGGGTAGCATGGGGGAGAGAAAATGTGAAGAAAGAGCAAGGAGGTTGGGGAAGCTTGGTACAGAAAAGCTTTTCATACTATTCCTCATGCAGAATTGGGGCAGGCTATAAAGTGTTATATATTTTTTTCATAAAGACAAATAAGTAAATGTAGTACATCTGCATAATATGAGTTTGTACTAAAATGAGCCTCACTATGGTGCCTTTTTCAAAATTAACAGATAGAGGCATAAAGTGTTACAGAAAGTAGTTCCATTTAATTTACTGTATTTCATTTGTTTAACATGGCATTTGCAACTGATGTTCCTTTTGCTATGATAACCATCTACAAATTACCATGCTTTCTTCCTCAGAAATTCACTCTCTTTGGGAAGAAAGGATTAGCATATTTTATTAGACTTTTATTCTTAAAAATGTATATTTGTGACATAGAACATACAAATCTATATATTTCTTAGCACCATTCATACAATCATGTTAATGATTGAGTCCAATTAAACAACAAAAAAGCAAATGTAGGCAAAAGGAAGTGTATATAGTAGCTTCTGCATAAAATTCTATAGGAAATAAAAGAGATTAGATTCTTGTATAATGGGTTCATTTTAACTATTTCCCCCCCCCCAAGAAGAGGAGGGGGAAAATCATTTGCTAGCATGTCTCATTGACATTTGAAAGAAATGCAATCCTTAACATGATGGCAGCACAGAGGATGAGGAGAAAAAGAAATAGTTTTGTTCCCCTTAAAAATTTTTATTTTTCTAATATCTTATTCAATTCTAAAAGTAAGGTATTTTGACATATAGCATGCCAGTAGAAGTTGTCTACATATATATTCCAGTTAAAATTTAGTTATTCATTATTACTAAATCATTTTCTGGCTAGAATGTCAAACCAAGATATATTTAAATAAAGTAAAAAGCAATTTCTCTGTTATCTGGATCCAATAAACATGTATTTTGATAAGGAACTGAATATTTCCATCTGATGGTTTATTATGGGAAAAGTAGCCTACTTAAATGAGTCTGATCTTATTTGCTCCCAATTTGGACAAAACAAATGAACAAACGAACAAGTGTCTTCTATTATAAAGCAGACCCTTCATAGTTTTGACCCATCTCCTCCTTCACTTTCTTTGTTTTCTATCTGGATGTTTCTAAGACACCCTGTCAATGGGAGTAGGTCCTCCTCAAAGTTATCTCAGGAACTGAACACCCAGATCAAGTCTTAAGAGAAGGAGGGTGACTTCCGTTTTGTACCAGACACCTATATGTCACTGACTGAACCGTCTTACTTTGTGATAAGGCCCTGCTTCTATGATTTAAATATGAAAGTTTTTGAGGGGTAACATATTAAGTGACTGTTTCCTTTAGAAATCAATTTATAAGAAATAAATTCTCACTGATAGGGCAGAGAACAGACAGCAAGAGAGTAGTGTGGCTAGTAAGGGATTAGAAAGAGTTGCCTAAAAAGTGGGCAGAATCTCCAGAAAGTGAAGCTAGGGAAGTATCAGAAAAAACTTTGCTGGCTTCTTCATTTTGCATGTGGCCAATAGCACCCTTGTCTTGAGGAATCCTTTGGACACTGGGCTTTTTTATGTGGAAGTGCTATTAACAGATTCCAAGCAGCACATCAAAGGTCTTTCATTTCTGTTGGAGTCTGTTTTTAAGCTAAATTCATCCAAACAGAATTTCTTGGCCTGCTCATGTAAATAACATATCTGGATTGCCTGAACATGCTGCAATTTATTTCTCTTCCCCAGATTTATGGAAAGTTCATAATGGCCAAATTCTTCCTTGCAATGTGGAAGAGCACAATTTGGTCTTACAAATATGATTCTCAAATATACCAAATATGGTATGGTTTTTCAGAAAGTATTTAATTTAGTTGCTCTCTTAAATCTCTGAGCTAAAGAAGTTGGGTCAGTAATCAAGACATTTTCATTACAATATAATAGGATATAATACTCTCAAAATAATGTAAGGGCTGTTTTATTTAGTGTTCTATGAATCTGTTATCAAAATCTCATGGAACATCTAAAGATCTTTGCTTAATTTATTTGGAGAAAACACTGATAGTAGAGAACCACTTGTGATGAGTCACATATCTGAGACATAACCTTATTTGTATATAAATCATGATTGTGTCTGATATTAGGCAATTGGGAATTGAGTTTCAGATGCTTTCATGTTTTGGCTATTAATCACTTTTCTTCTAGTTATTACCAAAACTAATACTAGATAACAACAATTAACTTTATGTTGCCCCACATCATCCAGGAGTGTATCTAATTATCTAATAGTCTTATGCAGGAAACTTCAGTTCACTTTCTTAGAGTTGAAGATCCAGGTCAGAGATGACAAGCAATTGACTGCAGGACTCACAGCCAGTTTATGGCAGATTTAAGATCCAATTCAGGACCTCAGACTCCAATCCCAGGGTCCCTGACACCCAAGGCACACAAAACAGCCTGTGTCTGGTCTGCAGTGTACAGGAAAACCTAAAAACACTACCAGGGACTCATGAAAGCAGAAAAAAGAAACAGCTTTAGACTCTCCACTTATAGCAAATTCTGAGTCCGTTAATGCAGAAGGAGTTCCATTACTGACCTTCCAAGTTACAGTTTTTCCTATTGACATTGTCAATAGAAAGTTATTGGCTAGCAAGCAAAACATTGTTCTGTGCTTACCGGATTATCATATAAAGGGTCAAGGACATAGCATTTTCTTAAACGTAGGAAATATTTCCTCCACTTTTTTTTTGGGTGAGGGGAGGGCATCACTATTTTTCTTTCTAACTGTGACCCTTAGATAAATTCTGATGAAAGCTCTGAAAATAGTTTAAAGTGTAGAATTAATTGACTGAGATGAGATTCTCTGTCAGAAGGAATTAAGATGTCCATATTTCCATGACTACATGATACAGGGTTTGGGGGCATAGATTCTGGATTCAGGCTGCCAAGATTAACACACTATGGCACTGATTAACTGTGTATCCTTGGACAAGACTCTTAACTACCCTATGACTAAGTCTCTCACTTTTTTAATGGCATCTTCACAGCCCCCAGCTCTTGTTATCATGAGGATTAAAGTGGTTCATAAAGTATTTAAAACATTTCTTGGCATATATTTAGAAAATTTGCAAAATACAAATAAATTAATTACATGGTCCTTAAATATTAACTGTTTTTACCTACTGAAAATTACAGGTAGAAACCTCTGCTATAAGTGGCAAAGAAAAGTGAAAATACATAAATTTAAAAAGTAAAATAAACATTATTTAAATCACTAACCTTAATGTATTATATTTACATATAATTATCTATTTCACTTTATTGGATATCAATTGTTTTGCTATCTAGATAATATCTTCCCTTATGCAATTATTATTTATTTCTTCAGTTAGACAATATGGTTTCTTATTGAGTTTCCATCTTCTTACCAGACCCAGCCACTGACCACATTTGATTAGTTTGGTGGTGGTGTCTGTGTGGGTCTTATTTATTCAGGGCTAGTCAGAAGTTTTAAAGGAGAAAATATGGTAAGTATGAGGTTTATGTCTAAGAAAACAGTCTGTGGTGAGAGAGAAGAAAGCCAAAATAGAAAGGCAAGTGGAGATAAGAGACAGAGAGGTCTGAAGATGCAATCAGAAAAAATGATTTAAAAATTATCAAATTCTTCACTTTTTGAAGTTCTTTGGATATCATTCCAGGGTGAACACTGTTGATGATTTGCAACACTTGGTACCTGTGTGATCTTGAACAAGTTACTTAAAATTCTGGGACATAGGGCTAACAAGTACCAGATTAAATGGGCTAAGCATACACAACTTGCAGCTGTTATTCTATAGCTTATCACCAGATGGATTTCATGATAAAGCTAGTCTTAACTTTAATTTGGTCTTTTGCTTTCCTCATAGATGATTTAGAAAGACAGTATTCTACAATATATCATTATTGTTTTCATGAACAACAATGCTTCCTCCTTGCAGGGAGTGGTAAACATAGATGAAATTGATGTATTTTTAAAATCAGAGTAGTGTAGGCTTAGTCAACTTAAGTCTCAAGTTTGAATATATCTTATCTTTACAGTAGCATTCTGAAATAGACATGCTTACCCAAAACCAATGCCCAATAATTGTGACTTGACAACCTAATCTTTTTTGCAGTATAAGATTTTTCTTCTTTTAAATATTATAGTTATTTAATATTAAATATTAAATACAAATGACACAGTTCATTTATTTAATTTCAATGCAAAAGAAATATAATTACAAGTCCTCTTATATTCTCTTTATCCTTCAAGTATAATCCTTGATTTGGTGAACAGTACAAAAATATGTAAGTTACATTTATAATGTTTATGCAGAAATGATAATGATCCTAACTTCATCAGTTTGTCATCACAAAAATGCTGTGACAAATTGAGTAGATGTTGTCTTTATGTGATAGTAGTAAATGGAGGAAACATGGCCAGTGATAAATGGATAAATGAAGGCTATTTCTTCTTGGAGTGTGTGGTCACTGGGAGATTCAGCGTTGCTCGGCTGAACCTCTATAGACAGTGCTTGGTGTGTGACTGGAATAGACTCATGGGGACAGAAACTAAGAGCTTGGACTATTGTTGCCCTGCGCGACTATACTCTTAAAGTGTGGGACCCAGAATTTTTTGGCAGGAAGAACCTCAATTCATTCCTTACCCTTATTTGTAGGGACAATCCTTTTCTAAGAAGTTTAAATTTGGGGTTCTGATTATAAAAAAAAAAAAAAAAAAAAAAAAAAAAAAAAGCATTTTTACTGTAGAACATTTGGATTAAACAAAAATATATATATATAAAAGGAGAAAACCCCGTCTTCATTCCACTATCTAGAAATAATCACTATTAATATTTTTCTATGTCTGGATTTGCATATGTGAGATCTTTCTCTGTAATCAATTTTATCTTCTGTTATCTTCACCTACTGTTGTAGTGTAAGCATTTCTTTCTGGTCATTGCAAATCAGTTGGAAGCATAATATTTAAAAGCTTGCTTACTGTTTCCTGTAATTTAATACAGATAATCCTTATATTATTATCTATGTATGTATATATGTATATTATCCTCACTTGAGGATATGTTTTATTGATTTTTACAGAGAGCAGAAAGGAGAGAGAGAGAAACATCAATGTGAGAGAGAAATATTGATTGGTTGACTCCTGTATTTATCCCCACTGGGATGTGGATTAAACCCGCAACCTAGATATGTACCCTGATCAGGAATTGAACCTGCAACCTTTTGGTGTATAAGACAATGCCTAACCAATTAAGCCACCAGGCAGGTCTATCTGTATATTCCTTTTAGGTTCAATCAACATTGTAAATAATGCTGCAATGAATACTTTTGTTTCCCTATGAGAAAAACATACTGAAACCAAGGAAATCTTTGAGAGATCAAATGTTCATTCAATTCTCCCATCCAAATATTAAACAGGCCCGACTCTGCTTAGCTTCTGAGATCAGATGAGATCGGCGCGTTCAGGGTGGTATGGCCGTAGACTGTTCATTCTATTCTGCTCTAACATGCATCGAGGGTCTTTTTTTTTTTTTTAATCTGTAATATTTATGTACTTATTTATTTTTCATGAAATATTTTGGGGTGGCATGTGATAAAACAGCGAGTGCAGTTTCTCTATGGAGTGCTCCGCTGCACGCCCTCCCACCTTTACTGGACTGTTTTCCTGGATCCTGTTAGGAATGAGAGCTCCCTCTGTTTTACTTGTTCTGATGAACTCAAATGAAGAAAGCAGCAAACACTAAGGATGGATGGAAACATCTTTTAACATCATCTTTTAATCATATCATAGCTATTAGCTCCTCTCCTTTGGTATTTTGTTGCAATATTCTAAAGGTAGTAAACATTATTCATTCCCCTCCATGACTCCAGGCATTGTTTTACATTTTATTATATTTTCCCCGAGCCTTACTGCCACATGGTTTGTTAAAAAAAAAAAAAGTGACTGAGAAAAGTAAGATGAATGGAGGGACTTTCAACCTAAAGTTCTTTTTAGACGTATGACATAAAACCACAGAAATTCATATTCTCCCTCCCTCCTTCTCTATCATTACTGTTTGTGTGGAACTAGAATTATGTTTTGAAGAAAACCTTCGTTTGTCTCTGAGCAAAGTGAGGTTGGTTAGGCAACTCAGATTTCACAAGAGAATATGAAGAGAGGCTTAACTCACACCAGCTGTACATGTACCTGTCAGCCGAAAATAGTTGAATTCTAGGTAGTCTAGGTACTTAACAGCGAGTATACCTCCAAACTCCCAGCCTCTCAATATTTTTTAAAAGCTCGGCAGAGAAAAACAACTGCATATGGAGGAATGCCTGGAAGAAAAACTATAAATTCATTTCTGTGAATCTGTGATTCTCAATAGGTGTGGGCAAGGGAGAGGGGGAGGCCTGATGTTCTTTCCATAGAAGGGTCCCAAGATGAGGATGATTTTGTGGAGATGCACTTTACTGATATCCACTGCTCCCCTCAATGTTGATATAGATAAAGTCATGGAATCATTACTTGAATTACTTGAGCAATGATTCTAGAGAGAACAAACTAGATACCTCTGTTCAAATCCAGCTTAGAGACAAGTTCTCTCTGGCTTGTATATACATATACACATATACACATTAGAGTAGGAAATATAAAGTTTGCATAAAATCTGGATTTCCTTGGAAACAATAAAAAACTTAGCAATATTAGGCACATATTACTGTCTGGTAACACATGCCTGGAACTGAAAAATGGTTCCTACTTTGATCACTGACTTTATTACTTCTTTTCTTACACCTGGCCCATATCACTGATTGAGGTTACCTGTCTGGTCCCCTCAGGCACTGGCATTTACAACCTATGAGTAACAGCTAGGTTAAAGCAGAGGAATCAAGAGCTGGGTAGCTGGGCCACATCATTTTGCTTTCTAGAATTATGTTTTGAAGAAGACTTTTTTCTGGAATTGTATTTTAGTCTGAGGCCATAGGCGTTACGACATAAGGAAATGACCACATATAATTAAAGTTTACTATAATAATATTTTGTTCATTAGTTTAAGGATTTTATAAGCACAGTGGTTCAAAGGATGGACTTTGGAATCTGACTGTCTGGAATCCAGCTCCTACTCCTGCATTGGCTGGCAAAAATCTGTTTAGCCTGCCATCTAATCTAGCTCTGATGCAGTTTCTTCTTCCACAAAAATGGATATAGCAGTAGTGGTACCGCTTATTGGGCATTTTTGTTAAGATTAAATACATTCATTTATGTAAAGTGTTTAGGACAGTGCTTAGCATAGAAAAATATTTGATAAGTGATACTACTAATAATATTATTACCTCCTGTCTCAGAATTAGAATTAGTTGCTCCTGATACTTCATTTTTCTACTTTATGGAGAACCTAAAACTTGTAATGAATCGTGTTTGTGTCTTCTTATTGGCTGCTGGAAAGTTTTATGTAAAATTTGATACAGTTTAGTAAATATATCACCGTTTATTTTTTATGCACTCATCTTATTTTCCTACTCTGCATTTTCCTTGGTATAATTCTTAATTATTCTTGATCACTCCTACTTTTCTGTATTATGTGCACCTTTGCAAATCAACTTAATTCTCTTTTGAAACAATACAGGTGCTAAAAATAAACCAAAAGCAAACAAACACATGTGAGCTCTCCTCACTGAACAAGTATGACCAGCAAAACTAATTATTTCCCGACATAAATTCTATGTGAAGTTTGCTTTTTTGCTGACACTCTGAGCTCCCACTTATTTTTCAGCTCTGTCTTTTAGCTTTAGGGATAAACTGATCCAGTCATCTTTGATAGAAGCACTCCAGCAAGTTCTTGTAGTCACGTTATTTCCCACATGTCTTCAAATATATTGCATTGCTGCAAATTGATTTTTAGCTTGTCTTTAAGTCTAACAACTGAGCTTCCTATGACCAGTTGGCCTTGTATAGGTCACTAAAGGCACTGTTTGTGTATTTAAATTTGCTATGTGAATGATACTAAGAATAACCACACATTCTTTATGTCTTTTGTAAAATAGGCTATGAAACTGATGTAAATAGACCTATCTGGAAAATGGCCAATCTCCTAAAGTTTATTCCTAAGAGATTTAATAGAGTGCCTAGGGAATTTTACTCAAGTCATTTGATACAATGAATATGAGAACATTTTCTGATCATCCACCCCACGTCTGATAGAATGGCAGGGTTTTATTTCTCTCTTTTTAATTTGATGGTAAATAAATGAAAATTTTTAAAGGATCATATTGGCCATTTGTTTATTTTTTATTTTTTTAAATACATATTTTATTGATTTTTCTACAGAGCAGAAGGGAGAGGGACAGAGAGTCAGACACACCCATGAGAGAGAAACATCGATCAGCTGCCTTCTGCACACCCCCTACTAGGTATGTGCCCAAAACCAAGGTACATGCCCTTGACTGAAATCAAACCTGGGACCCTTCAGTCCAGAGGCCGCCACTCTATCCTTTGAGCCAAATCTGTTCTGGCCATATTGGCCATTTTAAATCAGAGAAACAGAAACCACTCTATATGGGGAATTGGTTGCCAAAGTGAAAGGTGGGAAGGAGAAGCAAAGTGGATACAGTGGTGTAATCCAGAGCCAATGAGTCTGCACTCACTACACACATCGCTAGAACCCTTGCTTGAGTAGGAACCAGAGGGCCCGCACTTTCACTAAAGCTTTTTCTATGTTCCTTCCCTCTTTTCTCCTCCTAATTACATGCAAGCACCTCCCATTGGCAGAACTTAACAGGAATGCCACTGGCAAGGGGTCCTGGGAAGTATAGTTTAGACACTGATCTTCTCAGGTAGAGTATAGAAGGACATATTTAACATCATGTAGTTCTAGCCTCAACCTTTTATTACACTGAGCCACTTTGTTCCTCTGTTTCTTTCATGGGACGTATTTATATACATATTCTAATTTGAAAGCATTTTGAGCTACATGACAATATTTCTAACTCTAGGACTGTCAGTTATGTCAGAAACGCAGGAATGTAACTGGAAATATTTTAGGTTATTTTATTGTCAGTTGTTTGTTTGTTTTTGTCAATCCTTAAAATGTACATGTTTTGTTGGGGGAAAGTGCTCAATGCATTTCTCTACTGTTTTAACTACCTGGATTCAGTGTTTCCTTGTAGAGATCAAAATACTTAAAATATTCATTCTGAATATTTTCTCAACCTCATTTGTTTGGAATTGGTTTTCATTTTGATTTCCTGATTTTCATAAACTTGCATTTGTTTTTAACTGTCCACTGTCAAAATACAGTTTTGAGCATTTGGCTCTTACATTAAAATTATGGCTCATCTCTTTTGTTTTGAGTGCCAAAAAACATTCAAATGAATTAGGGGTCTTTAAAATGCATCAAAAAATGCAGCCAGAGAGACTGAGACATTTAAGTAGCAGAGAGAGAATTGTTCAGAGCCACGCCAGTGTAAGCGGGTTAGCAAGTCAACGGTATCTGAGTGGGAGGGCTCATCTCTTTCCCACAGCACTGTGTATCTGGAAGGTTTGTTGTTGTTGCTATTTTTTTTTATTTTTATTTTGGTAATGGTTGACAGGACTAAGTTGAGCCCTGACATGTGCTGCGACTTCTGTAAGTGTTTCTGACATAGTGGCATAGTCCTGGAGGCTTTTGACAAATGTGTCAACCTAATGAATGGGCAACTGAGCCTTAAAACCAGGCAAAGGTCATGTAAGCTGTTCAATAGAAGGTGCAAAATCCAGGTAACCAAATAGTAGTTTCAGAGTTATTCTGCTAGCTTGCTTGCTGATGAGACTTCAACAGATCAAAAGAAAATAATTATCTTTGAAATAATTATCCACTATTAACAGTAGAAAGTAACGTATGCCTTAGGAGAAAGCACCATTGTCTAAATGTATTTGTAACACTTACCTTCTAATTAATTTATTTATTTATTTATTTATTTATTTATTTATTTATTTATTACCATTTTCTTTATGAATTCTATACCTAGAATGCTTATTGCTTTAGGCCCCTGATAAATTCTGGCACTCCCTGAAAGGTTTACTTACTGTGGTGGATGTTTCCCAGAAAATGGAATGGTGCCTATTAAATAGCATGGCTGCAGCGAGGATTACCCAGAGTAATTACAGTTGTTTCAGGCACAGCTTTCTGTAATAGAAATCACCAAGGCCTCTGACTCTCAAGTGTCACTCTATTTGAGCAGAATCATAATTAACAATAGCATTTGGACTAAAGTTTGAGAGTTAGAAACTAAAAAATGTTAATTGTACCTATCTAAATTATTAAGCAAAATAAAATTATATTCTACCTTTACTATTTCCCTCCAAAGGGATGCTATTTGGCTTTTCAGACTAGGTCTACTTAAGTATATAAACTGGACCAGAATTTTATGAAGTCCATTTTTCTTTGAGCTCAGCTCTCCAGGACTTGAGGAGATCTGTTATTTCTAACTTTACACATGGATTAGAGTATCTGCAAAAGCAGAGTTCTTATCTTGAAGCCTACAAATCAATTAATAATTTTATTCAACTGGAGAGGGAAGGCAGAGAAGAGTGTGGTCCAAAGATCATTAAGTTCTCGTGTGCTCTAGTAATGTTATTCATTTATCTTGCTTTTTGGAAGGACTTTAATCTTGCAATGTGTCTATTCTGAAGATACTCACCTTCCTTCATCCTATTTTCATTCATTGTTAGAAGCTGAAAGTTACAGTGAAGTTGGTTCCATTTAGGGATTGTCATTTTTCCCAAGGGTGGGGCTTAGGGGTGATATGTGAGGTAGAAGGTAATAAGGTGATAAGGCAGTAGGAAAGAGGGTGAAGCCAAACACATACAGTTCTGCACTCCTCCTTTTCAGATCAAAGGAGTTATATATTGGAGATTTCTGTGATTTGCAATTCTTTTGCTAACCAGCTTCCTTACATTTCAAATGAGGAAATATGGAATCAGAGAAAATCAGAGGTTTACCTAAGACCACAAATCTATTGTATTTCATGGCCAACCAAATTAAGAATCCAGACCTCCTGGATAATAGTTAGTAACATTTCTTCTTCTTCTTATTTTTTTTTTTAATATATTTTATTGATTTTGTACAGAGAGGAAGGGAGAGAGATAGAGAGTTAGAAACACTGATGGGAGAGAGTCATCGATCAGCTGCCTCTTGCATACCTCCTACTGGGGATGTGCCCGCAACCAAGGTATATGCCCTTGACCAGAATCGAACCCGGGACCCTTCAGTCCCCAAGCCGACGCTCTATCCATTGAACCAAACCGGTTTCGGCCATTTCTTCTTTTTAAAAATTCAATAAATAGTTTCTGCTAAGACTTCTGATAACAGGTGAAGGTGGGCAGAGCAGGGGTGGGGGCATCTGTAATAGTGCCAACAATAGAAATAAAGTAAAAAGAAAAAAGAAAAAGAAAATACATATTTCATGTCAATAAAATGTTTGAATACTAACGTCACAGCTTAGAACAGTAGTACAGTGAGTATTGTTATAATAAAAATACTCTTACTAAATATAAAAAAATATCTAATCCTTTCATAGAACTTACAGTTTAACAAAAACAATAGATGTACAAATAAATATAATAATAGATGTATGCACAGTCTCCAGTCTGCTCATGTTTTAAGTGAGTCAATAGAAGTTTTATATAACTTCTATTTTTAAAAAATATTTCACCTTTACAATATTAGCAATAGTATTCTAGAAACTTTTAGAGGAGTTGAACACTTATGGATACTTACTCTTATTTTCATAAAAATAGCTAATAAGATATTTGAAATGAGTACAATCATTTATCTACAATTTTAAATGCCTTGTAACATGAACTGTTTCCAGTATGGATTTTTTTCTTTTTTCTTTTCATTTGAATGATTTGAATCACATATTGCTTGCAGTTCAGCCTCAGAAGTGTGCTTTTTGGGTGGAAGTTAACAATTGCTATAAAAAGTAATGACAATTATTTCACATAATAAGTGACCTTGAGGTCTATGGCTTCAGGGATGGCTCAACGATCATATCACTGATCTAGAATTTCTTTCATTCCTCGGTGTGTTGACTTTTCCTCCTCTGGTATCTTGTGTCATGGTACCACATGCTGATATAGCTCTGGCCTCAGGTCTTCGCACAGCAGCATCCCCGATAGGGAAGAAGGGAAAGGGAAACCAGGTTTTCTTTGTCAAATAGATCTAGTGTTCTTCTGCCAAGAATCCTTGATTATTGTGGTATTAAATTTTTATTAAATAGCTAAATACAATGTATTTTGGTTTATATTCAATGGAGTCCATTAGATGTGAGCTGTCCAACATTGGTTGTATGTGTGTGAGCTATAAAGCCTTCCTGGTCCTCACCACATAGCTGGGTGAGATGTAAGAGGAAAGAGTGCCAAGATTCATTTATATAGTCCATGCTGGAGGTAATGGGCTGAAAACCCATCATAGGCTTTCCTCCAAATGCAACCTCTATTTCTAGGACACCGGAGTAAGATAAAACTAGATTTGATACATACATCTTTGCTCTCCCTCATTCACCTTAAATAGATCAATCTCTTGTTGAGTACTAGAGACATTTCTGCCTAAATGTCTTTCTCCTCTTACCATGCCACAATGTCAGGCTGCCACAGTGCCTTGCTGGGCCACTCCCGAAGTCTTCATATGGTCTTCCCAGAGATACTTCACCTCCACCCCAATTTGTTCTCCACTCTGCAGTCAGAGAGATAGGCTCAAAATGCTTAGTAAAGTTCAGTAGAAGCCATTGCTCCTAAAAGAAATAGAAAAATCTCAATTGCCTTTTGTAAGTCTTGCCATGCACTAGCTCACCCTTATTTCTCCATCTGCACAGGACACCCTATTTGTTTTCTCAACCCCCTCAGATGCTCTCAGTTCCTTCCTACCAGGGAACTTCAGCTTATTGCTCCCTCTACCTGCGATTTTTTTTGCACATCCTATCTCTCTCTGCTCCAATATGCTTTTCTTTGTTCTTTAGATTCAGAGGAAAACCTTTTCTGACCCTGAGGCACTCTGTTTTCTCAACACATCTCCTTTATATCATTTACAGTACACTTTTGTGTGTGTGATCAGTATCCGTCTTTCCCCACAGATAGATTCTGGGCTTCATTGAAGACTGAGCTATATCTATTTTTTTTAAAGTCATTTTTGTCCTGACAATGCTTACCATGAAACATGCTACATAATAAGTGTTCAGTATGTGGTTGTTGACTGATTGTATCAATAAGTGAACAAATAAATAGTATTTATTGTATTATTGGATCCCTGCATCACTGATGCATTTCAGTTGTTGAGTTTAGGTTGTTGATGTGGGCCATTTTGGGACCTCTGCATGAGAAAATCCATTAAAAAATGTTGCCTTTAGAAAAAGCCTCAGATATGTTTTATATGCTATACATATGAAGGTTTAAATCAGAGAGCTTCTAAATGCAGAGATGAGTTATCTCAACAAAATTGGAACACAAAAACTATGAATTTGGAGTTCAGACATTAGGTACTATTGAAACAGAGAAAAACTTTAGGCCTTGATATGGGTTTATGTTTGGAGAGATCCAAATGTCATTTTTGAGTTAAGTCTGTTGAATAGCATGATGTTAAAAGTAAATAATAAAAAAGGTTTAAGTGATATGGCTACAGGGTTCCGGGGATTTCTTCCCCAATATTCCTTTTCAATTATTCTCTTTTTTCTGAAATATTTATTATCTTTGCTCTCAGCAATTCAATAAAAGTAAGGAACAGTTGTTAAGTCAATGCTATGTACTATTTTGTTAATTCCATAAATAGTTATTGATTGCCTCCTACTTGAAAACCATAAAGTTGTATTTTTCTTGTCAGAAATTTGTTTATGAAAATAATACAATTTTTTATTTCAAGTAAAAGGAGTGTAGACAAGAAATTTTAAACAGAGCGTGGTAAGTATAAGTACTTTGTTAGATGTAAGTGGGTGATGAGAACATACAGTGAATGTCCCTAATTCAATTTCTGTAAAAGCAAGGGAGAGGAGAATTGAAGGAGGGCTTCCAGGAAGAAATAACATTTGATCCAATTCTGACAGGCAAGTTCAACTAAATGTTTATTAATTATTAGAGGCCTGATGCACAGAATTCATGCCCAGAGGATTAGGGTGGGGGGTCACTCAGCCGGACCTACACCCTCTTGTAGTCAGGGACCCCTCAGTGAGCATCCCTTTCACAGTTCCTTGCTCCTTATTGCTCGCCAGCCATGAACCCAGCTTCTGGCTAAGCAGTGCTCCCTCTATGGGAGTGCACCGACCACCAGGGGGCAGTTCCTGTGTTGAGTGTTTGCTCGGTGGTGGTCAGTGTGCATCATAGCGACCGGTTGTTCTGGTCATTCCACCGTAATGGTCACTTAGGTTTTATTATATAGATGATGCCAATGTTCATATTGTATATAAGTATTTAAGTAGCATTTTTATTTTCTCCCCAATTTTTAGAATTTTTTCCCCCTCTTTTACCTATATACTGGAGCTTTCTGGAAAATGGGAAATATGTTTTATATTTTAGTTATGTAGTGCATTATTAAACATAGGACTATGCACCATCTATTAATAGATACACATTGGTGTTTCTTTCTCATGAATATTAAGTGGATTACAACTTTTATACGATTTTATAGAATTTTTATATATTCTTTCCTTTTTGAAAACTCTACCGAAAGCATTGTTAATGCGTTATTTCACACATAACTCTTGAATAAAGATAACTACACTTTTTCTGGTCCTAATATTTGGGTATTTGCACAGACTCAAAAGATTCTTAAAATATGCTTAATGGAGTGTGTCTTCAGAAAGAATGAATGATGGGCATTTAGTAAATTCCCTCAGATGGTGATGGGTCTATTTTTCCTTTTCTTTACCCTTTCTTTAATCTGTCATATCTTGTACTCTCAAACCCATTGAGGAACATTTCAAGAAATACATGTGCATTATTTTACTTTAGAAGAGTGAGCAGTTTTTAACTATTGTGAATTAAAGGTACACTAGATATCTTGGTTCCTAGGACCAACCTTTGAACCAATAACTGGTCATTTAACTGCTCTGGAGAGAAGAAAAGATAAACTCCTTCCAAGGTCATTTCTGGAGAAGGAAAAAGATGACCTTATAGATAGATATACTGTTGCATTAGATATTACTTACTGATATTCATTGTTAAAGATGTTAAGTTGATTATTATTATTATTTTTACTGATCAGTAGCATCTTTGTGTTTCCTCCGCTGTGTTTCTCTTCAGATGGATTATTTTCTATTAAGTTGTTCTCCACCCACACAAGGAAGTTTCAAGGAACTAAACATTATCTGTTCACTTAATCTCTCTGCAGAGTTCACATTGCCAAGACCCCACATAATTTTTAGAAGCCCTTCTTTGTACTCTTCCACACTTCTTCAAATGGTGATGCCTGGCCTGTTTTTAAATCCCAAAGGCAGTTTTCTTATGCTTTGCAAAGCAGCAATATAACCTCTCATTATGGGATATTTCTTTTTAAGCATGTTGGTTTAGCACTGACCTTTTCTTTGTCTTTAAGAATGTTCTCTAACTTAAGAGGCACTTATGCCAAGTGCTTATTTAACATGAAGAAATATACACATTAAAAAAGAAACACACGTACATGCAACGAATTACTCACTGTGGAGCCACCTCTGACAGTCATAACCATTTGAAGCTTCAATGAATGCTGGAAAAAGCCTCAGGCTTGGATCGGTTGCTTATGACATATTTCCCAGAAAAAGCTGTGGGCTGGGGGCTCAGTGGCTGTGCCTAACTAGACCCTCAGGATCTAGTTAGGCCTCTGGACCCCTATTTATGGGTTTTCTGATTTCTCAGCCTCCCACAGACTGGGAAATAGCAAAGTAGAAACCAGAAAGGAAACTAAGAACAGATGTGTTTTGAAAAGGAGATTTTGTAAATAATGAACACACTGGAAAATTTACCCTATTTTATGACCTTCCTGGTTATGTTATGAAAGATAAAACCATCTAATTGACCTTTCTGCATACATTTTACTAAAGAGTCTAAATGGTTTTTGAGTAAGAATGAATGTTTTTAGTCCAGATTCTGGGGTTCCTTTTTAAAAATAGGGATAAATAAGCAGAAATGTGAGTGGTATAGATAATTCTTTTGATTAGGTAGAATACTTTATAATCAGAAAATATATGTTATTATATATCAAAGACCTTTCAGATTCAGTTATTAATTATGCATAAAATACACAGTATTTATAATTATATTATCTTTCTTAACTCAGTTCCACAGAATTGTATAAAACAAACAACCTTTTTTATTGTTCACTGTATGACAGATGTGTCCCAAGTCTCCCCTCTCTCAGCCCCCTCCCACTCCAGGCCCTCACCACACTGTTTGTGTGCCAATTGGTTGTGCATATATTTATATACGTTTTTTGGTTAATCTCTTCTCTTCTCTCCCCCCCCCCCCCCTCCTACTTTCTGATTTATGTCAGTCTGTTGCATGTCTCTGGACCTATTTTGTTAATCAGCTCATTATGTTCATTAGATTCTACTTATAAGTGAGATCATGTGATGCTTGTCTTTCTCTGACTGGCTTATTTCACTTAGCATAATAATCTCTAGTTTCCTCATGCTATCTCAAAGGGTAAGAGTCCTTTGTTTTTATAGCTGCATAGTATTCCATTGTGTAAATGTACCACAGCTTTTATATCCACTTATCCACTGATGGGCACTTGGGCTGTTTCCAGATCTTAGCTATCTATAGTAATAAAAGGATAACATGCAAATGTTCGGGATGCTCTCACGCATAACGACTGATCAGCAGGAGGCTGCATACACAGCAGGCATGGGCGAGCTGGGACTTGCAGTGTCGGGGACTTGTATCACAACATCACAATCCATCACCAGAAGGCCTGGGGCCCAGCGAAGGATACTGTGCAGCTCCACTGGGGTCCGGAGGCCTCTGCATGGCCCAGCCTTGAGGTGGGGCCTGGAGGCTCAGAGGCGGGGCCTGGTGGAGGCCTCCAAGCAGCAAGGCCTGGGGGTTCCTCAGCAGCGAGGCCTGGATGTCCTGTGTCTCTATACAGCATGGAGAAGAGACCCCTGGCTCCTGCCTACCTCTTTGGGGCGATGGATCATGGGGATCTCACACTATAACAAGGCACAGTCCAGGCTGGGGGAACCCCACCCACTCTGAGTTCACGAATTTTATGCACCAAGCCACTACTTGTAAATAATTGCTATGAACATAGGAGTGCAAATATTCTTTCTGATTTGTGTTTCGGGTTCCTGAGAATATATTCCTAGAAGTGGGATCACTGGATCAAACAGTAGTTCCATTTTTTTAACTTTTTTTTTTTTTTAAGTAAATTCCATACTGTTTTCCATAGTGGCTGCAACAGTTTGCATTCCCATCAGCAGTGAACTAGGGTTCCCTTTTCTCAACATCCTCACCAGCAATTGAAATTTGTTGATTTATTGATGATAGCCATTCTAACAGGTGTCAGGTGATATCTCATTTTATAACATATATTTATTTATTTCGGAGAGGAAAGGAAAGGGGGAGAGAGATAGAAATATTAATGAGAGAGAATCATTGATTGGCTACCTCCTGCATGCATGCCTACTGGGAATTGAGCCTGCAATCTGGCATGTGCCCTTGACTAGAATTGAACCTGGGACCAGTCCACAGGTAGACACTTTATCCACCTGGCTAGGGCTCATTGTGTTTTTAACTTGCATCTCTCTGATGATTAGTGACATGGAATATTTTTCCATATGTCTAATGGCCATCTTTATGTGCTCTTTGAAGAAGTACTAATTCAGGTCCTATGCCCATTTTTTTATTTGGGTTATTTTTCTTTCTAAAACAAACATTCTTAACAGATTCCTCCATTGGATATTTGGGAGAGTGGTGGCAATTGAATTCCTGGCCTGTGGAAATTATATTTATTTATTTTTTAAAACAGATATAATAATCATTTCATTTCATGCCTGATATGATCATGAAAAATGAGAACATTTTAATTCAATCCTCTGAATAACTTTTGTCCACTTTTTAAGTGGTTCTCAAATTCTCAGACTGCGGGTTCTGAGGTGTTAAGTTGACACTTGTAAATCATAGATACTAGAAGCTTGGAGGTCAAAAGGACTCCCCCAGATTATGATGAAGAACATAATCTTTGGCCACCACTCACTTCTTTAGTCTCTAGTATCATGACTTTGCCAACAAGCATTGTGCTGAAGACCATCCGTGATGCAAAACTCATGCCATTTGAGAAAGCAAATAAGCTTTCTCCTAGGCAGGTTTTTAAATGTTTGCATTGTTAGCAAATTAGGATAACAAGTGACATATGCTTGCACTTTTTGGATTTTGTGCTAGTGACAGCATTCTGCAGTCTAGCTCTCACCAGTCTAGATCTTCCAAGGGCATTGCACATCATCCTCTGAGATGTCACCCATTCCTGCTTCTCCGCAGCCCCAGGATGCCCTGTCAAGCATGTCACTGATGCTTTAGCAGCTGATAAACTGCTAATATTATTGCTGGTTTAGTAAGGTAGGTCTTCATAGGAGCTTGTGAGAGGAATCTCAGCTAACACAGATGTGGAGCTTAAATGTAAATCTTTTAAAATATAAATATTATATTTGGTTGCAATTATTAGTTCTGTTTTTAAAAATATATATTTTATTGATTTTTTTTTTTTTTTTTTTTTTTTTACAGAGAGGAAGAGAGAGGGATAGAAAGTTAGAAACATCAATGAGAGAGAATCATCCATCAGCTGCCTCTTGCACACCCCCTACTGGGGATGTGCCCGCAACCAAGGTACATGCCCTTGACCGGAATCGAACCTTGGACCTTTCAATCTGCAGGCGGACGCTCTATCCATTGAGCCAAACCGGTTTCGGCTATTAGTTCTGTTTTGAGCTTGGTGGTGTTGCTTGTTCCTTTGAACAATTTAGCAAAGAGAAAATAAACTAGAAACTGATTCTTTCTTCCCCACTCCCCCTTCCTTCCCTCTGTTCCCCTCTCTCTCTCTCTCTCTCTTTTTTTATTTTTTTATTTTAGGAAGTGTGACCAGTGGTATTTTTATTTTGCATGGATGTTCTTCTCCTGATCTTTACCCCCCGTTCGCCCCTGCCCCAGAAAAACCTCAACCCAATAAAGGCAGATATTTCTTTAGTGTAATGGCAACAAATAAAATGGAAGAAAAAATTTCTTTGTCTGTTAGTTCCTTTGAAAACTATTCAAGAAACAACCTCGTTGTGAAACAGTGTTTTTGAACAGTAACAGCAGTGGTTGAGAATGTGTGTACTCTGCGGTGCAGTGTTTTTGATTTGCCGGGATCTGAACCGTCACAAATCGATAAACTAACCAGTCATCCTATACACCTGGGCAACATGCTGCTTTCCTGGATGCTGCCCTCAACTCCATTTGGCAGAAGACTAGTGAAGTGTGGGATCTCTGTTAGCTCTGGGTAACGTGTGAGTGCTCCTACTGTGTGTTCAGAAATCTAAGTTTTTTCTGGAGACAGCCCAAACTCAAAAGTTTTCCTTTTTCTTCATCTACCTTTGAGTTGAGTTCAAAGAAGTTGTCAATGTCTGTTTGATAGCAGCAGTGTGGTCCTGTCAGGCATGACTGCATTTTAATCACTTCGTGGATATTAAGGGCTTTAGTTCCAGTTTATTCCTGCCTGTCTCTTCCATCCAAAATCCCCCTTAATCTGGCTCTCAATAGGAGGGACTTGCCTTTAGGGGGCAAACAGAAGCAAAAGATAACAGGAAGACCCATGCTATGCCAGGGTGTCTTGAAACAGGAAAGGTCACACCCTACATTTCTCTGGAAGTAAAAATCTTTCCACAGGGTTGGTAAAACTGCTCTCCATAAAAAAAAAAAATCTCCACTTTTAATTTCATCTTTTCTTTTCTCTCAGAAAATATTCCAATATATTCTACACTGATGAACTGTTCACACAGTTTAGTTCAAACCTCCCAAGCCCATTTTTAAACCCCTTTAGATGGATAACTAATAAAGCACAGTGCCACCGCAGGCTTTTGGAGCGTAGGCCTATATTAGTACCGTTATAGCATTGTTTTTCTGCTTTCCTTCATTTCGCATAAATTGAAATTCCTTCCCAACGTCAGCAGCATGTTATTAAAGTATCTTATCTGTATATACAAAAAAAAAAAAAAAAAAAATTGCAAGTGATTTCCTTCTGGAGGAAGCGGCTGCTGAGGAGTCTTTGAAGCCAGTGCTTTTGTAGTGAATCCCAGAGCCATTGTTACCTAACAGATTCATACCCGAGGCAGAATTGCTATGGAATCGCTCACATAAAACACTGTGAGTGTCAGCCTAGTGCGCCTCTCAGTAAGAAACAGGACACTGATGTCCATCAAAACGGAAAATATATGGTTCTCAGGATCCACTGCTCTCCTACACCACTGGTGGCAAAGCAAATTGCATGCTCTTTAACCCTTCTGTCTGCCCACTGTCAGGGAAAGATGGGAACAAATCCCAAGTCTGCATTGTCCTCCTGCTGAAATGTCTATCTTATCCGACTGACAAGACCGTTTTCAAGGACTCCTAGAAAATAGTACTCTGGGTTCTGCTCTTCTGAGTGATAGACATTTGTATCTATCTATCTATCTATCTATCTATCTATCTATCTATCTATCTATCATCTATCTATCCATCTACCTAGCTACCTACCTATACACACACACACACACACACACACACACACACACACACACACACCCCGTATTTTCCGGTGTATAAGACGACCCCTAATTTTACAGTTAAAACATAGGTTTAGGCCTATATTCACTGTATAAGACTACCCCCCCCACTTCAAAGAAAAGACTTACTTTGCCGTCAAGATCTGCAAGTAATTTTTGTGCAATTTTGGTCTTTTGCCCTCAATTTTCAGTTGACTTTTTTTTGTTTCAAAAGTCGTCTTATACGCCGGAAAATACGGTGTGTGTGTGTGTGTGTGTGTGTGTGTGTGTGTGTGTGTATACGTGTGTGTGTGTGTATACACACATATATACATACGTACGTATTATCTATCATCTATCTATCCTCATCTTTTATTTGTAGGGAACTATTGACTCAAAGAAGTTTGAGAAAAAAACTTCTCAGTGTCAAAGACACCTTGTTGCTTTAATCTTCCAGGGCTACCCTCTCCTTCTGTGATATGGGGTTCAGTGTGTATGGAGTGGGGTGAAAGGAGATGCTTTGGAACTTTCCTATTTCTGTATTTGTGTTTACAACAACATAGAAAGAAGCATATTAATATTTTTAAGTCTTCAGAGAGATTCTACCTATTGATCTCTATGTAACAGCAAAGGTGAGGAAAGTGAGAGGAAGAATTAAGACAATAAGAGTGCAGTCTGGACATTGCTCACTGGGATGTGCAGCCAGTTTTGCTGTATGTAGCAGCACCATAAGAAAAATAAATTAGTATCTTTTTTAAAAAAATATATATTTTATTGATTTTTTACAGAGAGGAGGAGAGAGGGATAGAGAGCTAAGAAACGTCGATGAGAGAGAAGCATCGACCAGCTGCCTCTGCACACCCACCACTGGGGATGTGCCCGCAACCAATGTACATGCCCTTGACCAGAATCGAACCCGGGACCTTTCAGTCAGCAGACCGATGCTCTACCACTGAGCTAAACCGGTTTTGGCAATAAATTAGTATCTTATAATAATGTCTACTTGGGGGGAATGCTTTTGGCTTGGTGCTTATTCCTCTCTAAATCAAGAATAAAAGTAGGTATAACCTTCTGTTTAATTGAGATATATTGTAATGAAGGAAAATTTGTATTTCAAAATTTGCATTCATTGGAAGGCAATAAGTTCAAGATGGTCAATTACTAAGCCTATTTTCTATTTCTGAATTTGGTTCACTCTAAGTTCCATATTTTGGCTCACTCTAAGTTCCATATTTTAGAAAATTTTAGTGCTAATAAAAACCTTTAATTTGTGAGATTTATTTGGAAAACATATAGAGATGATGTAGGAGTTTTCCTGTTCATCAGGTTTATTACAGTCATCATGAAAAAACCATAAAATGAGAAAATAAAGGATTTCACAATGGAGAAATGAGATTATTTTACTCTATAGCTGACCAAACAATTAAAGAATAACTACACAATACAAGCAATTCGATTTTAGATAAATTGAATATATTAATTTCTAAATTTTTAGGACTAAAATGATGTATTCAATGACCTGTGTTTTATAACTGTTTTTATTATTTTTTATTCAAGTTGAATAAATATCTTTCATGGAACTTTAAATGTTTAACACTAAAAAAAATCCTCCTAATTTTTTTCCCCATGGAGCACTTACCAACTCACTTGAAATGGAATAATTGAGCTGTATTTTTACTCTTGTTTCATAATACAGTGTAATTCCTCCTTATTCATAGGAATATGTTCTAAGACCCTGATGGGATACTTGAAACTGCAGATAGTACTGATATATATATATATATATATATATATATTCCCCTATACATAACTACATATATACCTTTTCACTTAAAGAAAGCACTTTACCAATTCTCCTTGCATATCTAAATTGCCAGCATAGCTATTCTTGTGCTTTGGGGCCATTATTAAGTAAAATAAGAGTTACTTGATACTGCAATAGTTGTTTTGATAACCAAGACCGAATATTAAGTGACTATAATAACAGGCAGGAAACATATATGATGGAGATGTCAGACAAAGAAATAATTCACATCCTACATAGGATGGAGTGGGAGAGCACGGGATTTCATCACACTGCTGAGAACCATGCAATTTAAAACTTCTGAATTGTTTATTTCTGGAACTTTCCATTTCATATTTTTGGACCATGGTTGACTGCATGTAACTGAAACCTCAGAGTGAAACTGCAGATAAGGGAGGAAGAAATACTCTACTGAATTTTACTCATTTTAACGGCTAACCAGACTCAGAATCACTCAGTGAATCACCTGATGTTATGAATGTCCCTGTTCCCCAAGTTGTGACCTTTTAATTTTTTATTTTTTTAAATATATATATATATATATATATATTTAAAAATATATATTTTATTGATTTTTTACAGAGAGGAGGAGAGAGGGATAGAGAGCTAGAAACGTCCATGAGAGAGAAACATCGACCACCTTCCTCTTGCACACCCCCTCTTGCACACCCCCTACCACCTGCAAACAAGGTACATGCCCTTGACCAGAATCGAACCCAGGACCTTTCAGTCCGCAGACCGATGCTCTACCACTGAGCCAAGCCGGTTTTGGCAAGTTGTGACCTTTTTAGAAGGCAGGCATATTGTTTTCAAGAGCTTTTGATGGTGTTATAATTTTGTTAAACTATATGTAATCTCTGAATCTGAAACCCCCTCCTATTGAAACTATCATTCCTCCAGTTCCCACATCTTTTATATTCTTTAATACCTAAAGAAATTTATTTGGGGGTCTGAGCCAAACAGATTTTTAGCAATAGTTGGCCATCACTTTCCTTTCCATAAAAGAAATACGCAGTCATAGATAACTTTGGCTTATTTATAAATGATAATGTTGTTCAAAATTGGCTCAAGGTATTCCTGAAAAATGATATTTTAATTTGAGTCCCAAGTTATTTTTAACCACAGTAGGCAAAATGATTAGCACATCCATTAATGAAAATAAAATTTTATGTTAAGTAAGAAAATAGGTGAGTGCTTTGCAATAATTAATTCATGCCAGATTTGTTCCAAAGAGTGATTTTTTTTCCCATTGGATTGGATTGTTTTGTCTTCTGTCTAGTTTATTCTACTTTATTCATCAAGTTCATCTTGTCTTTTTCAAAAGTGTGCTAATCAATTGACTTAGCAACCAGAGACAAATCAATTTCAATATTGGTTAGTTTACATCCAAGGATTTGAAAAAGCCTCTCAAGAACCATAAAGTTTTCCCCACTATATTCTCTTCACTTACAATCTACTCTCAGGTAGTTGTATAATGGAGAACTCTTACTATTACTACTTCTTAACGTGTCTGTAAATTCTCTAAGGTGCTATACATTCATTTTGATGATTTTTAATATGCTGCCTTAATCAACAGAACAATAGTAATAACCAAAAATCAAGGAATTGCAGATTTGAAAAGTGAGGTGGAAAAATTGGGAAGTCACATTTCCCTAGAGACTGAATACAACCAAGATTTGCTTTCTATTAATTGCTTTTCAGGAATGTGTCTGACTCAACTAACAAAGACTGCATTGATAGAAAGCCTTTCCAAAAGTTAATTATTTTACAATGAGAGTAATCAGTACTATATTGCTTGTTAACCTTTATTTTCATCTTCAAATCATTTTCCTTGATTATCTGACTGTGTAGTTTCAGAAATGTTTTTGATTTTTTAATTTACCTTATCAGTTAAAATATTTTTAAAATCTGCATCTTATCTGGTTAATCTTATTATCCTGAAGAGAACAGGTTAAATCCACTTAGCTGTCCACTTTATTAAATTTCATTATAATTTATGTTACTGTAATCGAATCAGGACAGGAGGAAATTAAATTGCTTCAAAAACACAGAAGATTCTGTGCCTTACATGGCCTCCTAGAAAAGTCTGAAATCATTTCATGTTCTAAATGGGGAGAGTAGCATTATAAAACTTTCTTTATGAAAACAAATGCCAAAATAACATTTACTTCTTTTCAGTTAAATAGCAGCATATTGGAAAATCACTGGGCTTTCTGGATAGCAATTTTTGATTTCCCTTAAACTTTATAGAATAATTTCTCAAAAGTTTTAAGCAGAATACCTATTTTAAAATTTAAACATCAATTACAGTAGTGCAGGGATTAGACTGTTTTATTTCCCAGTATTTATTCCTTATAAAGAAATCAAATCCCTTGTATTGATTATCAATACAGTAGATTAGGGGTGTCGAACTCAATCAGAGAAGGGGCCAAAATCTAAAATCCAGCCTAAATTGCGGGCCGAATGGTTTACTGAACAGTCATAAACTGTCATTGTGATGGAAACGCAGCGGAGTGCAGTGATGACAGCGGGGTGCGGGCCACATTGCAAGGCCTGGCGGGACGGATTTGGCCCGCGGGCCTTGTGTTTGACACATGTGCAGTAGATCAATGTATGCAACTAATTTGGACCATTCAAATATAAAAACAATACTCCATTTTATTATCTAATTATTCAAAAAACTTACCTCTTCTTCCTGTTTCATTTTTCATAGCAACTTTTATTTCAGATATATGTGGAAAGGGCATAGATTCAGGGAAATATAAAAAATTGCCACAGGGAAGAAACTACTGGAGAATTTGCAGTCCTGTAATCTGTTGTGGAAACTAAATCAATGGAAACTGGAACTAATTCCACTGTTCAAGAACTGTAGGAACAGGACTATCTGGTGTCATTGTTCAGGAGTGGTAAATTAGAACATAAAAAACGATAGTTATAGGCAGGTTTCTTATTATCCACATATATGTCCTTATTCCCCCATTACCCCCCATCTCCTATTCATGCCCTCACCTCCTGTTGTCTGTGTCCATTGATTAGGCTTTTAGTGGCTTGCTAATTAATGAGCATTTATTATATGCTTACTGTTTATGAAGCAGCAATCAAGGTTTTGTGTGTGTGGGTAGGGGTGTAAAGGCATATAAGACAGATTTTATGGTACAGTAGAAAAACAATCATATTTAGGGCTCACCAAAAGATTTCCAAGAGACATGCAGACAAATATTTAGTAAAAAAGCAACAAGAGCATGTATTAAAACACAAGTAGATTGGTATTGGATAGACGCAGGTATGATTGTTTTCCATTAACCTTTAAGCCAAGAGACTGAATTCTGACTTTAAAGATAAAGATGTGTGCTTTTCAAATGCTCATATAGCCTAAGCACTGAAGACTGAATTCTGTGTTCAGCTATTTGGCTGTTGTTAGCACTGATGCATGTAGCAGAAAGAAAACAGCTTGATTTCCGTGAGTTAGGCAAACCCTGGAGAGCTGGAAATGACAGGAAGGCAATTGGCTTGCAAAATAAACTGACCAAACCGGAAGCCAAATTTAAACAGAGTGCATAAGGGTACCCCAGGGATTGCCTTAACAATGTAGTAGTTATGAACTAACTATTGTCCTTATTACCACTGCTAATGAAGAAACCATAAGAGGAGGCAAGTAATGCTTCCCCCTTACTGTTGGCTTCCGGTTTAACTAGCTAAGGCACTCAATGATCCTTTAAAAAATGAATTGATTCAAATGTCTTTCTACTGTTAGTGAGGATACCATTAGACATGGTTTAGCTTCAGAAAGTAGAAGACAGTTTGGCTAATGATGACTGAAAGTGCTGTATAAAACAACAGTCTTAGACATCATACTTATTTTTTAACCACTTTTTGTGACTTGGATAACAATTTTAGTTTTGAATACGTTTTTATTTTAAGGATCCAAGGGAATTATTAAATGCAGTGCTCACACAGAAATATTAGTCTGTTGCCTTAGGTAAGTCTTGAACTATTTTTCGTACTGGAAGGTTGGAGAAATATTTTACTAGTGGTGGCTTTTGAAAAAAAAAATATTTTTTTATTGGTTTCAGAGAGAACTGGAGAGGAAGAGAGAGAGAGAAACATCAGTGATGAGAGGGAATCATTAATTGGCTGCCTCCTGCACACCCCCTAGTGGGGATCCAGCCCACAACCTGGACATGTGCCCTTGGAGGGAATTAAACCTGAGACCCTTCAGCCTGCAAGTTGACGCTCTATCCCCTGAGCCAAATCAGCTAGGGCAGTGGTGACTTTTTAAAGAATAGAAGTCAATTATCATGTAAAGTGGTGCCACTATAATATGGTGCCAACATTTTCTGTATTTAAAGAGCCAGGGTCCATAATGTCAAAAATGACCAAACATCGGAACCAGCACTGACTGCCACTGCTGCAGGTCCAGTGACCCAGCTCTGACTGCCAAGGGGCTGTGGATCAGGCCCAGAGAGAGGCTGGAGAGAGAAGCAGGATCTGATCTGCAGCCTCCTTGGCAGCTATTGATCAGCTCTTGCCTCTCTTTCTCCCTGGGCTTCACCAACAGCCACACCTCTCTGACCAGGCCTGGAGATAGACCAAGAGACGACTGGCATAGAAACTGACTAATCAGAACCAAATCTGGGTGACTTCAAAGAGTCAATGGCTGCCTAGGAGGCAGAGCTTTTGACGCACTTTGGCATGGAAACCAACCAATCAGAACCTAATTTAGCTGAACTGCGAAGGCAAAACCTAAGGTGGGGGCTGAGGAGGGGTTTTAAGGGCAACATCTGTTTGGTGTAAGGTGTAAGAAAGCAGTTCAATTTTGTAATGACTGGTTTGGCAGTATAGTGCATATGGCTGGCTATCAGTCCAGATATAGGGATTACGAATTTTTGTTGCCAAGACATTTCCTCCTGTTTAAAAAGACTTTCCCCTCCCCCACTTAAGCAATCCTATCATATATAATCTATCTATACTACTAAAAGGGTTATATGCTAATTAGACCAGGTTGACTGGCCATCTTCTGGACATTTGACTGTCTTCTGGACAAAGCCATGATGGTGGAAGCTGAGGCAGAGGCAGTTAGGTGAGATCAGGCTGGGAGGGGAGGGAAGTTGTGGGGAAGATCAGGCCAGAAGGTGGGGGGGCAGTTGAGGAGAGATCAGGCTGGCAGGGGAGAGCAATTGGGGGTGAGATCAGGCCAGCAGTGGAGGGCAGTTAAGGGCAATTAGGTAGGAAGGCAGAGGGGTTAGGGGCAATCAGGCAGGCAGGCAGAGGCAGTTAGGGGTAATAAGGCAGGCATGCAGGTGAATGGTTAGGATCCAGTGGTCCCAGATTGCAAGAGGGATGTGGGACCAGGCCTAAACCTGCAGTCAGACATCCCCCAAGGGTTCCCCAATTGGAGCGGGTGCAGGCTGGACTGAGGGAACACTCTCTCCCCCCATGCACACATTTTGTGCACCAGGCCACTAGTTAACTATAAGATACCACCATTATTAACTGGAAGACAAGTAACATATTATTTCACTCATATGTGGAATCTAATGAAAAACATTAACTGATAAGCAAAACAGTGACAGATTCATAGGTAGAGAACAGGTTGACAGATATTGAGAGGGAGTGGATGGGGGAAGTGGAAGGATTGAAGGAAAAAAAAGAGAAAATCTCATGGATATTGACAACTGTGTTGTGATTGCTGGGGAAAGGGATGAAGGAAGGTACAGAGGGGTAAATGGTAATGGATGAAGACTTGACTTGGCCTGGTGAACCCACAATATAGTATACAAATGATGTATAGTAGAAAAAATATTTGGTTTTAGAGGTAAATAAAAACTAATGAAAATAATTCTTTATTTAACCCTCAGATGTAAAGAAGCAAGAGGTACTTCTTTGTTTGATTCAATTCTTATATATTATCATTCATTCATTCATTCATTGACTTATTTGTCCAATTCTCAACAAAAAATTAGGTCTCTACTACATGACAAATCAATTGATTAAAAATTTAATAGTAATCACTCTGGACAGTTTTGCTCAGTCTTTGGAACATTTGCCCATGGTGCCTCAAAGGGTCATGGGTTTGATTCCTGGTAAAGGGCATATACCTTGGTTGCAGGCTTGATTCCCTGCCCTAGTCAAGGCACATGCTGAAGTGAAGGCAGCTAGTAAATGTGTATTTCTCACATCAATGTTTATCTATCTATCTATCTATCTATCTATCTATCTATCTATCATCTATCTATCATTATCTATCTATCATCATCTTTCTATCTTTCTAATCTATCACCTATCATCTCTCTATCTCTCCCTCCCTTTAGCCACTCTCTCTAAAAATCAATGAAAAATATCCTCAGGTGATGATTAAGAAAAAAATGTAAGAGTGATAAATAACAAGAACACCAATAGTAGGTAAAATTTCTTGGTCTGAGAGACTTGGACTCCAGGGTACGGATTAAAGGTGAGAGAGCAAGTTCTTATCTCCTGAGCTGGAATGTGCCCTCTGCTACCTACCAATTTTATGGCTCTAGGCAAGTTCCTTATTCCTTAGTTTTCTTATCTGTAAAATGGAAATACAGTAAGAGCACTAATCCATATGTTATTGTGAAATTAAATAAAGTGCAAGTCTCCTGGTCAGTGATCAATAAGTATTAACAATTATTACTTAATGTTTTAATTATTTAACTTAATTTTTAAATATATGAGCAAATCACTGAAACACTTAGGTAAGCAATAAAATGAGATGGATTATAATTGCTTCTTTAGGAATTAGAATGCTGAATTTCTACAGGATAATGTCGTTCTATTTTAACTTGTAAAATCTATCTTTAAGTCTTAATGCTTTAATATAAATACTAATAATAGCTACACAAGTAATAGATAAACACTAATAATAGCTACATAAGTAATAATATGTTTGTATGAGTTGTTTATTATTGTAGTGTGGTTTTCCACATGTTATAGATGAAAAACCAAGGCACAAAGAGTTTAATTTGTCCATTATCAAGCAGCTAATAAGGAAAGAAGCCAGAGCTGAAGTATAGGCATTGTGACATTTTCCATGTTGTTATGCTGTTTCCTAACAGGAGCACATGCTGTAGTTTTCTCCCTATTTAAAGATCACTCAGAAAATCACATATGAAGTCAGGTTTTGCGAGCAATTTACTCAAGGTAACCTAGCCCCAAAGCAGATAACAGCTCCAATCATCTACGTAAAGCAGCTGTCTCTTTTTATCTATAATAATTAATTATAATAGGTCATTCTGATCTATAAAGCTGTAGAAGATTTGAATTCTGATTGCTTTAGAGATTAATTCTCCAGACTATACTATCATGATCATCAAAGTGCTTATGCTAATATTTCCCAGATTTGAACTTTGGTAAATCAAATGTACTTTCCTTTATTCTTACATTATAATTTTCAGGCAACCTCCTTGATAAAATGGAATTTAGGTCAAATCTCTCATATTCAAACAGGTTCTTTGTATATGGAACAAGGAAGTGCATTAAGAAGGAAAGAGAAATACCTCAATTTATTTTAATCTTGTATTGTATGAGCCTATGTTATTTTTAAAGAAGAACACATATATACCAAAACAAATAGATATTGCTCCTTGAATAGAATCTCAACTCAATGTGTTATAGCAAACTGTGTATGTAGCTAAGAGTTTCATAGTCTTCTAGAATAATTAAACAAGTATATATTTTATCTTATTTTGTATTCTTCTTTCTTTTCTTTTCCTTCATTAAAAGACAAAGAAAGCTCATACTTGCTTTAGGTGGTAAAATAAATTATTATTACTTTTTAAGTAGTTGTCCCCATCAAAATAAAACAAATGTTAAGCAGGGGGGGGGAAAAAAACCCCCCAAAAAAACCCTGGTTTTCTCTCACTTAGATGCTGTGCCCAGATTCAACATTTTGATTTGATAATGAAGAACAATGTAATCTGCTGAAGAATAATATTAACATAAAAACACACTAGAACTTGTCCCAAAATGCATAGTAAACATTATAGCATGTAGTCTAGAGCATTAATTAACATGTTTGTTAAATGCCAATTCTTCGAAAAGATGCTATCAACAAAGGAAAGACTTTCCCTAACACAGATAATGCAATAGCTTGCCTTCCTTTAGGAGAGATTCTGACACTTACACTATTGAGCTCTGTAATTCCATTAGGAACCAGCTCTTAGCCTTCTGCCACCCAGACTTTCAAAATCAGAACAGAGGAGAAGACAGTAGCTTTTATTGCTGCACAATTTATTCCAAGGCAAGGGTTGTAAATGGACTAGAGATGCTGAATACCTCCTCTCAGTTTTTATATGCCTACCCCTTCCCTGTCATTTAATTTGCATTTGTTCACCAATCAAAGTTGTTTTCTGGATGCCTCACTTGCCTGAGTGAGTTGCAGAGTAATTACTGGAAAGTAAAGTGGTTTTATGAATGAAGATACCATTTATACCAATGAGTGTGGGTATCACCTTCTGTCTCTTGTTTACTGTTTAGACCTGCAAGCTATTGGAAAGGCTCCAGAAGCCACAGTTATACCTTTGACAGATTTTACTGCTCTGGAAGACTTTCTTGGGGTTTAGCAGAAAAGTCTTAATAAGAAACCTAAGATACAAAAGCTTGATTCAAGATTACATACAAAGAACAAAAAGTGAGGAAAATGACAGGTAAAATGAAGGGAGCAGGTTAAAAAAATTACCGTTTATTTTTGGAGATGATTGAATTTTATTTCAAATATTTGCTACAGTGTTCTCTTTTTCGAAACTTAGGTTTAGCCCGTGAGCACAGAGGAGCAGGTTCAGTAAGGATATCTTTGTGGACCACAGACATAGTAATAATGCCAGATATTCAAGTGATGTCAGGTATGCATTTTTGAAAATGTGGCAGAATCCTATTATATAAAAAGCCAGGGTCCATCATGACTGAAACAACAGGATAGACAACCAAACAGCAGGCTGTGTGGGGAGACTCGGTCAGCAGCCAATGTCAGATCACGACCTAACACCATTTGCTGTCATCAGGGTGAGCCTCTTGTAGTTACTAAAAATTCTTTACTCCCACACACTGTGATCCCACCTGTCACTTGCATCTACTGCACGCCCCTCTCGCACCCACTGCAGGAGGCAGAGCTGCCGACCGCACCCACAACCAGCACCAGAACTGCTGCTGGCAACTGCTGTTGGTGCTTGGTGCCAATCCCAATTGCTCAGTGCCATTAGTGGCTGCTGGTTGTGTTCACCTGAGGGCTTCTCCACTCCCCCTGCTCCTGAGGGGCAATAAGGGAAGCAGCCACCACTTGCACCTGTTGCTGGCACTGGCCCCAATTACTCCACATCAGCAGGTGTGAGTGGAGCCAGAGCCATCAGCACATGGGAGCAGTGGTAGTGGGAGCGGGGCTGCCAGCAGAGAGGGGACCAGGTGTTGTTATGGGAGGGGCCATGCAGGGGTGTGGAGGATGGGTGGAGACTTGCCCCTGTGCCAACCACAGCTTCACAACCTATGGTTCCTTTCAAGGTACATGAATTTGTGCATCGGGCCCTTAGTATATTCATAATTGATTTAAGGTGATTAATTAGGAACTGATTGCGACTCCCTAGACATTTGAAAGCCTTTCTCAATGAGCTCACTCTCTCATTCCCTTAAACCATTTTCCCCAGGACACATTTGGCAGTGTCTGAAGACAATTTTAGTTGTCACAACTGGCCCGAGAGTGTGCTACTGGTATGGAATTAGTAGAGGCCAGAGATACTGCTAAATATTCTACAATGTTTAGGACAGCCTCTTGCAAAAAGGGATTATCTCGCCCAAAATGTCAATAGGGCCAAGGTGAGAAGCTCTGCTTTAAGTACTCTTTTCAAGCCTGTCCCCTTTCCACCATCCCATTACTGCTCCATTTTGAAGAGAAGTTGATTTTGCCACTTGGCTCGTATTTCACAGAAAAAAGAAAGGTTATCAACATGAGTCCCTCAACTCCTCCCATTTATCCACTAACTTGTTTGCACTTTAAGTCTCTCGCTTTACAGCTCTTACCCTCATTTCTCTAGTCCTGAAAAAGAGGAACCCCTTTTGCTTTCCAAGGCTAATTGATTCATTTGTGTTCTAGGTTTTCATTCTGCCAGGCCTTTCTTCATCACTCATCTCTTTATCCTTTTCTTTTATCCCAAACCTTTTATTCTCCATTAGTTCAAGACTCATTGATTAAATATAAACCCTTTCTTTGTAGCTTTTCTCCTTGCCTCATACAGAAGTTTTTCAAAGATACTTTATAGTTTCTGTCTCTACTTCTTCAAATCTAGATTCCATTATTCCCTTACATTCCTATTCAGTAACTATTCCTACTTTAACTGTGTAGTATAGCATTAGTTATTGCTAGCCCTAGCCCTACCTATAGCCCTAACTGTAATCCTAATGTTAAACCCTATTCCTAGTTCAAACTACCCCATAATTCAATGGCTTTAAATAGTATTTACTATTGTTCACAAATCTATAAAATATCTGGATAATTCTTCTAGTCTCAGTTGGGCTCAGGAATGTATCTGTTGTCAGTGGTGTGTTTGGTATGAGGGATACCACAAGAATGAGTGGAAATGGAGACCTCTTCAGGCCTAGGGTTGGGACTCCACAGTAATGCTTCCAGCAGGAGTCTCAGACCAACCAAAACAGGGGGTAAGGAGACAGACTCCCTGTCTTGATGGGAAGAGGAGAGAGTCATAAAGGGTGCTGATACAGTGAGAGGCACAGGATCAGAGCCATATTTCCAGTCATATTAAAATTACTAGCAACCTAATGTTCAAGATTAACCCTAATTTCACTCTTCATTTTCCTTGATTTTGTGATAGTCTTCAATAGAATAATTTCTTTTGGAAATTTCATCCTAATGTCTGCCTTTAATTGTCCTCTGATTCTCTGATCACTCTTTTTTTTTTAATATATATTTTATTGATTTTTTTAAAGAGATGAAGAGAGAGGGACAGAGAGCTAGAAACATCAATGAGAGAGAATCATCCATCAGCTGCCTCTTGCACAGCCCCCACCAGGGATGTGCCTGCAACCAAGGTACATGCCCTTGACCAGAATCAAACCTGGGACCTTTCAGTCCATAGGCCGACGCTCTATCCACTGAGCCAAACCAGTTCGGCGTCTCTGATCACTCTTGATAACTTTGATTATCCCCACCCTAACTGATACAGACTATTGTAAAGAGTTCCTATCCTTGGTCTTTTTAGCCTATAAACACTTATATATAGCAGTCTTATTTCAACCATTTGTTTAATCTGTCACTTTTATTTGATACTGAAATCTAAATTTCTAGCACAGCACATTTTATTTTTTTTTAAATATGTTTTTATTGATATTTAGATAAAGGAAGAGGAGGTAGAAACATGGATGAAAGAGAAACATCAATCAGCTGTCTCCTGTATGTCCCCTATGGGATATCGAGCCCACAACCTGGTCATGTGCCCTGACCAGGAATTGAACCAGTGACCTCTTGGTGCCTGGATGACACTCCATCCACTGATCCATACCAGCAGGGCAAGCATAGCATATTTTCATTAGTTGTAGATTTATATCTCCATTTGCATATTCAAAACCTTTACCTGAAGACTGAATTTATTCTCTTCTTTCATTACCTGATTCCCTTAAAAAAATCTAGTTACCTAGCCAGTTACTTTTTACTTTTCTTTCCCTCCCCCCTCATTATTTCCAACCCTGTAAGCACTATATTCCAATGTAGTGATTTATTAAATTCTGTTGATTTATATCAACAACTCAATTAAACGAATATTTACACAGTGCTTACTATGTGCCAGCCCTCATGAAGCTTCGATGACACACTATACACCATACTAACTGATGATAAGTAATATGGGAAGATCTACATTTGGGAAAGAGAAGGATAGAAAGTGCCAGTGGGTGTTGCAGTTTTACTTTAGGTTGTTAGGAAGATCCACTGAGGAGATGATAGGTTATGAAAGACCCAAAGGAGGTGAAAGAATGAAGCTACCTGGGAGAACATTGCAGGTCAATAGAAAAGCAAGGGCTAAGCCCTGCTATGGAGGTTGTGTGAACATATGAGGAACAGAAAGGAAGCCAATGTGATTTATAAATGGGAGAGAGTAGTAGTTATAATCTAATATTTTTGCAAAGTCACATTTTATTTTTAAATATATTTATATATTTCCCATTAATATGTGCACTCCTTTATGTCCTCTATCAATAAGGCTGTGACTTAGCAAATCTTTTTGTTCTATATTTCCTACCCAAACTTTATCTCCCTAACTGTTAGGTTTTTAAATTTAACTTTATATTATTCTTTTTAAATTACTAATATTTATATTTAACTCTTTTTTTTTTTCTACAAAAATCACCTAGTAATTCCTTTCGGAGATTTTTTTTTTATAGGATTTGCCTTTTTGAATGATAATTTGGCTGGACATAAAATTTCATATAATATAATTTCAGTGTTACCTTGTGGATGAAGAATGTAATTGAGATTATTGGATTATTAAATGAATATTATAGAATACCCAGTTAAATGTGAATTTCAGATAAACAACAAATATTTTTACAAGTGTGTCCCATGCAATATCCAATTGAAGACATACTAAACATCTATCCATTGTTTATCTGAAGTTTATAGATAACTGGGCATCCTGTATTTTATGTGGTATCTCTAAATCCAGTTAAATCTGATTATTCTTTTTTTGTTTCTTTCAAAGATTTTTAGAAATGTGTATTTATTCTTGGGATTCTTAAACTAAATGGTTTCCCCCTATATTTATATGTTGAAGTACTAACCCCAAATATTAAAAAATATGTAGAGAGGTAATTGAAAGTTAAATGAAGTCATAAAAGCAGAGCCTAATTCAATATGACCAGTGTCCTTATAAGAAAAGGGAGACACCAAGGACATGCACACAGGACAAAGGTAATTTCAGAACACAACTAGAAGGCAGACATCTGCAAGCCAAGGAGAGAGGCCTCAGGAGGAACCAAACCTGCTGACACCTTGATCTTGGCTTCCAGTCTCCAGAATTGTGAGAAAATAAATTCTGTTGTTTAAGCCCCCAACCCTGTGGTGTTTGGTTATGTCTGTCCTAGTAAATAAACACACCTACCTTCAAACAGTGGTCTTGATGTTTCCCCTTCTAGCCCTGTTCTTACATTTCTGGTTTACTAGTGTCACTTTTTTGTTTGCTTGTTTTTATTTTATTTTTATCTTATGAATTTATTTAGAATAAGTAACTTTTTAAGTAATTTTATGGGTGTTTAGGTAAGAAGTGGACATATTCAGCCCACTAACTCTATATAAACTTTCAGAGTTGTCTTTTAATAATGAAATTATATTAGGCAAGTTCTGATAAAACCCTTTGATGACATCATATTGCCAATAGGAGGAGGTCCATTGACTTCTGCATGAATTCTATCATGACTTCACCTATTTCCTCTGTCACTGTTGCTAATCATTCTTTCACCCCAATATACTACTTGCAACTATGTTCCAAGCATGTTAAGCTATTGGAAGTTCTATTCTGTATTCTGTGATGTTTCATTTTTGAGGAAATGTCTCTCCCTACTTTTGCCTATCTTTTGAAATCCTACTTGTCATTCAAAATGTTGACCAACTCTGTCCTATTGTGTGCATGCCTTTCTCTTGCCATATTCTCACTGAGATTCTCAGACCCACTCTTTGGTATCACCGATGTGTACTTTTGTATGTCCTTCCTAGCATTTACCTCAATTATTACATTGTTTTTCTATATTTTTGTATCATTAAAGAGTGAATTATTTGAGGATGGAGGATAATTTTCTTTGCACTCCCATTGACTGAGACATGACTAATATTCAGAAGAATAGTTGCTTAACAAATGGATAAAAAATGAGTAAATAGGAATGTGAAAAAAGACCATGAACCCTTGAGTAATTTTCAATTTTCAAACAAAGTTAAGACCAATAAACTGATCTTCTATCATTTGTTTTAAACTTAGCATTTTCATCTTATTGCCATTGACTATAGTAGTGTCTCCTAAATACAATTTGGAAGGGAGAAACTTTAAATCACTTAAGCAAACCTTTGTATTTATTAAAGGTATAAGTAAAAAAAATTAAGATTAATTAAAATGTAGATCATGTTTTTTCCCCCTCTAAATTATAATACTGCAGGTAATTACCTTGGGGCATCAAACAGGAAAGGAAAGGAATCCCTCTTACCACTTCTTTAGGTCTGTTTAGTTAAGGACACTTCTGAAAAGGGCACATATTCAAAGAGGAGAAACAATTATCTGCAAGTAAAATAGGTAATGAAGTTTTCTATGTGCTATAATTTTAATTTAAAGAGCATGTTTGAGAGTCTAAGAGACCCAGACAGGCAGATATTTCCTTCTTCACAGTTATAAAATCTGTCACATCCTAGAAATACTCCCCCATTGAGTGGCAATCACAGTTTTTATTCTAAAGGTTCCACATGCGTGGCGTATTATGTAATGGACAGCACTTCAGAATAATCTAATGAAAAGAGAACTCTTTTCCATGCTAATAAACTTCAGATTCTGCTTGTTTCATGAAAATGAATTCAGGCTTTGAACTGCTGAGGTCCACATAAATTTAGGTTATCCATACAGCCGTGCGGAAAATCTCTAAGATGAGTTCTTTATTAATAGCAAGAATGAATGAGTCAGTCAGTTCGTTTAATGATCTGGCCCATAATTTGAATCCATTGAAAGTTCCCTATTAGCACCTCTGGGAGCCAGGATCAAGCGTGACCTTGACTTGTGATAGCCTGAATTACATCCTTATTTGATTCTTCCCACCAGCTTTGTTTTCATCATTTGGCATGCAAGCAGACTCCTTGAACAGCCTTGCAATTATTACAAACATGAAAATTGTAAGGAAGTGGGAGGAGAGTTATTGCTAACATGCAGAATTTATTTTCATAGAAATGAATGGGCAATTCCCCTCCTCTCTGTTTGTAGTTGTTTGTTAAAAGTGATAAAGATCATGCACGCAGTTTTGTGAGGTCTCTGTAGGACATTTTTTACACATACATATTCATTAGACTTTCCTTTTTTTTTTAATCTGTGATATGATTCTAAAAGAGATTTTTTCTTTAAAAAATTTAGTCTCTCTACCTATAGGTGACCTAAGTCTTATATATATATATATATATATATATATATATATATATATATATATATATATATATATATATATATTTGTCACCTTGGACTTGTGAAAGGTTTAAGGTTTAAAATCCTTTTCATAACTAGGTCACACTATTTTATAATTTGGATCTGTCTAAGCTTTTAAATATGATAGCTTTATTTCAAGCCTGTGTATCTTCAGCATCCTATGGTTGTACTTAAATATATAATTAATTTATAGTTTATATATGATTTAATTTTCCTTCTTTTTCCACCTTACCATATTGTATTAGGGAAATAGTGTAATATGATTTCCTAAAAATACAATTTTTTTAAATAGGAAATCATGACATCAATGGTACTAGCTTTTTAATGGAAAGTGTATGAGTTTCTTAGGCCTGCTTTAACAAAGTGCTATAGACTGGGAGTTTAGAACACAGATTTTTATAGTCTGATGGTTTTAGAGACAGACTACAAGTCTGAATTCAAGATCAGCAGAACTATATTCCCTCTGAAACCTAGAGGGGGAAACTTCCCTTCCTCTTTCTATAATAGCTCCTGGTGGTTTAATGGTAATCATTGGCCTTCCTTAGCTGGTCAATGCATCACTCTAATCCTGTCTTTACATGATGTTCTCTCTGTGTCCCTAGTCTCTTCTTTGTGGATGTCAGATTCTGTGCCCAAATTTCCCTTTTTGGTAAGGCCACCAGTCATATTGTATTTTGACCCATCCTAATCACCTCATTTTAACTTGATTACTTCCATAAATAAGGTAACATTCTGATATAATGGGGTTAAGACATCAACATATTTTTTTGAGGGGGGGCATAGTTCAACCATGATAGAAAGATAATTTAAAATACATTGGCATTTAAAAATTTTTTTGCACTTAGTATTTTTATTTGCCTTTTAAACTACTTAAGAGGTATTTATTAAAGTGAAATGATCTTTTTTCCCTTAATAATGACTTGCAGGTACATGGTGCCTTTATTTTTTGACTTTTAAGTTATTTTTCCATTGCTTGATGCAGAAGTGATTTGATTTGATTCAAGTGTTTCTAGTTTCTTTCATCAATAACTACATCACATCGGAAACTCAAAATTTCAGGGGAATATGGAAGGCAGACTGATTTAATTTCTTTGTACATTTCTTAATTCTAGGGATCTTCAATCTGCTAAATTGAAATTTTCAGTCATTGAGGGCACTGTTAAGCACTTTTATACTTTAATATTCTTCATAGCTTATGTGTTCAAAACTTTGAAAAGTTTGTAATTGTTCCAGTTCTGAATTAGTAAATAGCAAAGTGATTTGTTTGGAAGTAATGGGAGTTGGCTGTCAAGCCCAGACATTCCATGACCTTCCCAACAATTCTCAGTCAGATGGAGTTCAATACAGTGATTATTTTAAGATCTAAAAGGAAAATTTGAATTTATAAAGTTAAGTAAAAACCAAATAAGAGTAAGTCTCTTATTTATGATTGATTCCACCAACTGGAAATTGGAAAGAGTCTCTTTGAAGGTAGCACACAGAGGGCTTGTAGAAATCTGGTAGGGGTGAGCCCCACTGTGATCAGATAAAATGTTAAACAAATACCAGTTGCTCTTTTTTATGGATTAGCATAAGATGATTAGAAACAATCCCCTTTGTAGATTAACACTGGACTCTATGAAGTATGCTTTTACTTGACTTTGGACTCTGTGACTGAATCTGCTGAAATATTTAATTTACTGTATAGTTCATTAAGAACTGTGCACAAGGACAGTTGGTTGTTAGATCTCATAAATATTGATATTTCTTGAATTAAAAAATCCTCAACCAAGGATAAGTTTTGTTGAGTTTTAGAGAGACAGGAGGTAGAGAGAGAAGAGAGAGAGAGAAAGACATTGATGTGAGAAGGGAACATTGATTAGCTGCCTCCTGTAGGCACCCCAACTGGGGATCAAACCCAAAACCTTTTGGTATAACAGACAACGGCTCCAAATAACTAAGCCACCTAGACAGAGTTTAAGTTCTTCAATACAATTTCATCCAATCACTAATAATCCCTGCATATATGGATAGAACAGTAGTGAACGGAATTTCAGTTTTCATACTTCTTGAATATTCGGTGTTCATTATGAAACAAATTTTGAAACATGGTAACTAAAAGTAATCTAGATATGGTTTCCAGGTCAGTTCTACCTTGGAATAATTATGGGGTTATAACGCATATAAGTCTTTTGCAAAATGTATGTATCATGACATTGCTTCTCCTTTTTTTCAATACACACCAAGCCTATTATGCCTCTGCTGTGCTTTTCAATAGATGATGGAATAGTTTCTCATTTATTACATTGCCAGTTCAATAATTAGTTCATGACTCTGTGCGTGTGGTCAATTGCAGCATTTCTAATCTATCCCAGAGCCAGTCAATTTCAAGTAATATTTCCAAATTGAAATCCATTAATTTCTTTGGTCTGACTTCACTAAAATGTATTTATGGAACAGGTTAATTGGAGCCACCACATCCATGGCTGAGCCAGTCATTTTGAATGATATAGGTAGCATTAGCTCATGCTAGACCACAGCAAGCTCATTTTCCAGAACCAGTGCTATACCCACATTCTGGACCTGTGCTCTGACTGCAGGGGTCTTCTAGCCATTAGTCACACTTCACCACTATTTACAGATAAAAAAAAGAGAAGAAACTTTGAGTAAAATAATAGCAAATTAAGTGGTCCACAAAAAAAAATCTCTAGGGTGCATTTGTTTCCATCTAGAAAACAAATGGTGGCTAGGCCTGTGGGTCAGTGGTCAAAGTTGTCTTCATTCTGTACATGCATAAGTACTTATTGAACTGGTTCGCCCTGTGCCACTTTCAGTTCAGAGTGTTACCATCATGAATGAACAATTTCAGAGCTGGGTTGGTTGACTGAATGTACTGTGTGCTGAGATGACAAAATTATAGATATTTTAATGAAAATTATCTCAAAGCATCATTTTTCTTTCTTTATGCACAGACAGTGATCAAAGGGAAAAAAAAATACAAGCTTGCAAGAAAGCAAGAAATATGTGAGAGAAGTCAGGAGAAAGCAAGAGGAAAGGTTCTTAAACATTCCAAGGAAGAGGCCACCATACCTTCTCAGTTATAAAAACCTAAGATTTTCTTACAGTGCCATTGCTGTAAGCACCTCAAATTGACCTCTTTTTCTTCTTTGTCCCTTCTATTCCACCAAGACTTCTAGAAACGATGGCTGCCATAGTTGTCCTCATGGCAACTTGAGGACTTGGTATATCTTCCATCCCCTCCTCTGTGTTTCCAAGGTGCTGAGTTGCTTACCCAACTCATAGGCTAATGTGGAATTACCAGGAGCCAGTTCTTCCCCCTTCTCCTCCTCTTGCCATGACCCATGGATATATGTCCTCTTTGTCAGCCCCTCAGGGGATGACACTGAGGATGACACTTTCGTATAAATTTTCTTTCAAAAAAGCAAAAAGAGTAATGGATGGGGTTTAGTTCAGTATAAGCCTCACTGTCAGGAAAAAACCATGTCTTGTTACTGTCAACTAATAGAACTAAAAGCTATTGCAATGTACAAAATTTCCCTCAGCATTCTCATTAAAGAATTTGCCTACAAAGCTGATGACCATTATTTGTGCAGATAAATTATGTTTATCAAATTATTCAAATACATAAATAAAAAGTACACCACGGCAAATATTTATCAGCAGCCAAAGAGAGAAAATGCAAGCTGTAGTGATCCCCAGTCCTGCTGAGTTTCTGTGTGGGATTGCCACCAATTTAGGAGTTTTTTGCCAATTGTAGCCACCTCAAAATTAAAGCGTACCTTATACCAACCATAATGTGTATGAGTTCTCTACCATTTCCAGAGCCTTTAAGTATATTTCCTCTATAACTATGATAAAGAAAGTAACTCCTCATTGTACAGATGCAGAATCTAAAGTCCACGTGTTGTAGTATTAAGTAAGGTTCTGGAGCTAGAAGGCAAACTTCAGACAACTAGTCTAGTATCTTTGGAATGTTTATGTCCTCCTATAACTTATATGCTGAAACCCTAAAGCCTTTGTGTTGGTTGGCATTTTGAGATGGGATACTTGGGGAGTAATTAGGGTTACACAAGGTCTTGAGACCTTACATGGGACCCAGTGACGGGAGGAGAGTCCTTATGACAAGAGACACCAGAGAACTTGCTTTCTCTCTGAGCACACCCTCAAAAGAGGTCACATGAGCACACAGTGAGATGGCAGCAGCCTAGAAGCCAAGAGCAGGAGGCTCCCAATTAAATTTACCCTTTGGCGCCTGGATCTTGGACCTCCCAGCCTCCGGAACTATGAAAAGTAAATTTCTGTTGTTCAAGCACCCAGGCTATGCTATTTTCAGAGAAGCCTAAGACACTCTTTCATCTCGCTAAACCATATAGCTGCTGATTGGCTATGTGCCCATGTGACCTGAAGCGCTAAGCAAGATCCAGTATGTTATAATTTTGTTGCTCTTTTATACTCTCAGGCAAAAATAAATAAATAAAAAATTCATTCAGTACCTGCCCCATGCCAAGAAGTGTGTGAGGTGCCAGAGACACAAGAATGAACAAGCCGTATTCAGCCTGCTCACATTTTGATAAAGGGATGACTCACATAAGAAGACAATTACAATATAATTTGATAAATGCTATAATAAAAGTATTAAATAAAGGGCTCTGGAAGCACGAAGGAGCTCATTTAGCTTAGGGGAACTCAGGAAATGCTTCACAATGGATGTAACATCCACAAGTTTCTAAAGTCATTACAGGTGTGGCTTGGAACCCATCCACCCTGATACACCCACACAGGAAGTGGCTGCTGGAAGGAAGGAGGGCAGGCAGCTGCAGTCCTTGGGCTGGTTGCTGGGCATTGAGGTGGATAGCAACCTAGCACTTCAACCTACACAAAACTCTTCTAGGGAATTTCTATTATACCCAGACCTGACCTACAATATAGCAGAATCTCTGGGTATAGCAATGGTGTAAGCATATTTAATAAGCATTCCAGGTAATTCTAGGACACACTGCAGTTATAGTAGCAATGCATTGAGCATGCAGGAAGAAAAAGCAGGCTTTTCTCTGTATTTTAGCATGGATGGATTCTGATGTCAGATTTTCCACGCTCTTTTACATGTGCCTTTATTATACTCCAGTTTTCTCATTGCAGCAATAAAATTTCTCCATATCTCCATTTTCAAAGCATCCATGGAGCTACTACTGCTCTGACAGTAAAGTGACTTTTCCCTTTCATCTTGAATAATAAGCAGAGTATTATCTATTTTTGTCATGCTGGTAACATTCAATTCTACTTTTACCTGGAAGATCTTAGGGTTGGCTAATAAGAAATGAGGCCACACAGCACAAGGACTGGCAAACAGTTGGTCTCTTTCCATAGGTTTCTCCTTTTCATTCTTTCAAAATCCCTCCCCTATTTTCAACCACTTCACAGGCATCAATTAATAACATCTAATTTCTTCTCCAAATACTGAACACATAATTAAGATTAAGATACGAGTAGGCTTTCCCTAGCTTTGAGGTTGATCCCTTCTTCTCTTTGAAAGAATGTCATTTAACCTTTTTATCTCCTTCTCCAAGTGTAGAACATCTAACTTACTTGCCCTGAAAGACATTTTCTGAAGATTCAGCAGTGATGTTAGTCAACTGTTTAGCACATAAAAAGTGCCAAATAGCAGCTATGCGATGTGCTGGCCAAAAGCTCTCTCTGGAACATCTGTGGTACTTGACCCTTTCTGTGATTCTCGTTTCTTGACAAATTATGTCATGTTGCTTCATTGCACATGAGAGAGCAGCAAGACGTAATGTAAATAATTAAAGCCAAAATTTTTAAATCTATTTATGTAAAAGAGAAAGAAACAAAGAACAGCAATAATATGCTACCATAGTATTTGATGCAGTATGAAATAAAGTATCTTAAGTAAAGTGTTTGAAAACCCACCAAATAGCAATATGGGGTGCCTTTGGAACTTTACTTCTTTTCCTTGAAAGAGCTCCCTTCCCTTGACTAGAATCGAGCATGAGACCCTTCAGTCTGCAGGCCGACACTCTATCCACTGAGCAAAATTAACTAGGGCTCTTCACTTTTCTTCATACCTAGAACAGAAGCATGTAATGATAACAACACATGTCTTTATTCTGATTAATGAGTTAAGTCATTGTGGTAGTTAAGATTGTGAGAGCAGTGACACCTTCACATTACAGCTGGTAGTAGTGTCACCTGGATGCCTCACAAGATGACTTACCTTACTTTTGGAAACACAGGAGACCTGTCTACATTTCCTCTGTCAATGGATAGAGTCACCAAAACCTCAACTAACACAGCTCCTGCTACCTTCCTAAAGTGGAACTAGACCTACTTTTTCAAGTGTTGGTTCGCCAGGAAGGAGTAATCAATTCTTCTAAAATTTTAGTTGGTATAAGGTGAATGAGGAACATTGCTCAAAGGAGCCTGCTGTGGGGAGCATAAGTGACTGGCAGCCTGCATGCTGAGGCCATTGTTCACCTAGGCTGCTACCAGCCAGTGGCTGTGCATGGCAGAGGTACTAGGGTGGGGTCATTGCCTTTCAATTCTGAACTCCAGACAGATGGACTCTCCTTCATTCTGTCTGAGACTTTCTCAGTGCTGTGCTCTTCCCACCCAATCCTTACTTCTGTCTCTCCTTTCAGAGGTGTTAGAACTGCGTCACTTCCTGAAAGCGCTTCCCACCTATTTCTGCTCTCTCTTCCTTTGACTTCATGACTCACTACATCCTTGAGCATATCTAATGCATATTGGAATCAATGTGTTGATGGACCTGAACTTGCCGGGGTGGTAAGTTCACCATCCCAAGTGGCAGCTATGTCATACACTACCAGAACCAGCGTGCCCAATCTCTGAAGTCAGCTAATAGAGCTTAGAGTAGTAAGGAGGGTACAAATGGCATTGATAGACTTAATTCCTCAGTTTGATATAATTAGGGTTACATTTTGGGCAGAGCATTTTATTTAAGAAAACAGAGTTGTATATTACCACATATTAGGAGTGTTATTTTCTGTTCAAACTAAGATTTCCAAAGTTGGCATGTGTTTCAGTTTATGGGACAAATAAATCACTTAGAATACCATGTTTGCATATTATATCAGATGGATGAGTTGTTTCTCTTTAATATAAAAAAATTCAGTGGGTTGAGGAATGCATATGTGAATTAAGCTAATCTGTTTTCTGTGTCTTTAGATAGATATATGTAGATGTGTGCAGTGAGAGATTCGTCATTGATTGGAAGCAAAACCCAGAATATGGAAAGGTAGTATATCTATTAGCACAATGATCCACAATCACCCTTCTCTGGTAAAATCCGATAGCAGGGTTATAGTAGGATTTGCACATTCTTTCTTTAAAAATATTAAGGGATTCTGATCTCTGTGATGGGAGGCAGGTCACCTTGTAGTCCATCATATCCCCACCCTCAGTACAGTTCCTTATGCATGGTAGATGTTCAGTAAATATTTGTTAAAACAAAATTATGTTCGGGATAGTTTAACTGTGAATTAAGCATCACTGTATTCTAGTAATTTGACTGTTTTTGTATGTAAAATAATGGATTGATCATAGTTAGTTACAACTGTGTCAATTTTTCCATGATCTATGTGTCTTTGGCTCTGAATACTTCTTAGGTGATGGATAAAAAGGGGATTAATGTTACAATAATATGAAAGATATGTTGATTTACACAGGATTTTTTTCAGGGTGTTACCTTTTTTAAGTAATCATAGGGTGAGCTCTTTCATAGTTTAAGAAATGCCTTAGCAATGTATACACTCTTTATAAAAAGATCCAAAAGGTTACCAAAGTGCCTTCTTTTATGGTGAGCCATGACTGCGCTCCACAGTGTCAGCTGCAGTGAAGTGCAAGTGCAAGGGACGGGGATCCACTAACATTTCTTCCCTCAGTAAAATAGTGGATTCATGCAGCAGGCTGCAGTCTGAGTAAGATTATTTTACTGTGATGAACATGTCTCTATTAGAAGCAAATGCTCTCTAAGAAGTAAACCTCAAAGGAAAATGTGTAAGTGCCAGGGTTCAAGTTGCAAAGAGTTCATTGTGATGCTAGATGCCAATGCCAAGCATATTTTAGACGTGTTTGAGTGCATCTCCAACCCAGTGTTTCCCCAAAGCCAGTGCTATTTTCACCATGTGATTTGACAAAAAGCTCGTTTCTCCCTCCTCCCAACCCAGAAACATATATGTGATGTGATAGCCAGACTGCTTATATTTATAAGAAAAACAATATAGTAACTTGATTAGGGATTCAGCTTTAAAGTCAACTTCTTCTAGATTTAAGTTTCACCTTTGCTATTTCCAAGTTGAATATATTTGGGCACGAACACTCAATATTCTATGTCTTTGTACCTCAAACAGTAAAATAGGGATAGTAACAGTATCTGCCTCATTGGCTGTTATGGGTCACATGAGTTGATGTGTTAAAGAGCTTAGGCACATAGTAGGCAGTCCACAGAACTAATCATTATTACAAAATAAAGCATCACTTTCTCCAACTAAGCCACAGAAGTGATAGTTCCCCCTGAGATGTGGAAACATGGCATGGTTTCATAACTGGGACATTAATATATTCAATAGAAATTCCCTTAAGATTTGACTCATAGTTCTTTGTAGGAATTTTAAGAGCCAGTCGTAGTCACTATTTGTATTGAATTCGTATTTACTATTGCCACAACCTGTTTTTTAAATTTCCTCTGGCTGGAGTCATTATACTGTGACTTAAATTACAAATTTAAGGCTGATTTTCTCCAGTTACTTGGGCTCTATACAGTACAGTCATCATATACTTACTGCTCTTATTTGACATTTTCCTCTTACTTAAAAAAAATAGATTGTGACCTATTATACCACTTACATTATATGTGAAATTGATATAGTGTAATAGAAACAAGATGTAATATCAATAAAATGATCTATCATAAACACAGCTCAAACTGCAAAACACATGTCCAAAATTAAGTGATATTGAATTAAAGTATACCTTTTTTTCTGTCTAGAAAAAGACTGATGAAGCCAAAGATTATTACAAGGACAAAAGGCTTTTTGAACCTCTCACAATGTTTGTGTTCTTGGAGTCTCTGGGAAAACTGGATAAGGGCGGTGTGGGAGTTTGCTTTAAGAATAGGATCTCTGGGTTGATATGTCTCTTTTTAAATTATTGGGTTTCCAAAGTAGCTATTCATTCTCTAGGGTAAATCTGTGCTCCTTCCCAGCTGAGTACTGAAAGAATCAGTTGCAAATTAGTGGGCCAGCTACCACTGGATCAAGCCTGATGATCAAGCTGAGTGACAGATTGGACCAAAATATTTCAGAGGTTTTTCAATTCTATGAATCACTCATTAATAATAAAAGGAGGGTCCAACTCCTGAAAACAAATTACTGTATCTGTTTTTGTTTTATTCCATTCATGGTGGAAGGAAAATATTATGAGAAAAAAAGCACTTTGGCAGAAAAGGACTGTATGGAGACTATAGTTGCCTGATTTGTAATATGGATACATATGACTAAAACTATGATAAGGGGAAGAAGTAAATTATGTATTAACCACCTATGTCAGGCATTGAGATTTATATTTACTATTTCATTTACTTCTCCAACCCTCCCTCCTCAAAAACAAAATAAAAAACAAAATCCAAAAGACTCTATGAATTAGCTATTATTATTATTCTTAATTTATAGCTAAGAGGTTAGGATCAGAGCATCTGAACAATAGAGAAGGTCACTCAAAGTCTATTCTCCTTCCACCCCATCAAAACTTACCTCAGGATTTTCCTTCTGTTCCCCTCTTTCACGCTTCCAGCTGTGTTAACATTACTCCTAGTCTCAGACTACGTGGCCTGCACTCTGTCTTCCTATCTTTCCTCTCACCTTCCTCCTGTATAGTTCAGAATTTTAAGGAAGTGCACAGAGATCAGAAGTCACCACAGCATATTATTTAGGGGACACCTCAAGGTATTTCTGCTTTGATAAATTCAATGTACTCTTTAATCTAACACTCAGTCTTGTAGTTCAGAAACCTGGTTTTAGGAAATGATAAGAATGACTATCTCATGATGGGTTCATATTAACTAAATCCATAGACATTGATATATAAAACCAGAATATTAATCTATTTCATTGATAATAGTAAGTACACTATCCAAGATCTTGAAGTCATATCCTATGGCCAATATTTTCATCCTTTGTAGACAAGTGTCTAAAAGAAGCTGTATTATAGTCACAAAATTGCTGGTGATCATTGAGTTGTTGGAACAGAAAGAATTAGTAATTTTAATGAAGCATCTGGTAAATTAGCATGGAATATCCATATCTGAGATAGGTACATGATACACTGATGGATCAAGTCAAGTCCTTGGGCACTGACACTTTTGAGGGGAGGGGACAGTGTCAATGTAATTTGTTTTCATTATTTTTACCTCAGCTTATAAGTACTTAGCTTTCTGACAATTCACTTTTCAGTTGTCTCTTTACTCAAATTTTGCTGATTGCAGGGAAAATAGAACTTCACATGTGTTTTAATCTATTGTGCATTGATTTTTTAGTTATACTTTCAGGTGACAATCATACTTCTCTTATTTGTCATGAATTTTGGATTGGAATCCCTCTGTACATGTAAAGCCATAGTAACCAGATTACTTTAAAAAGAAAATGGAATTTATGCCTTTTAACAGAGATGTGTGAAAGATTGCTTTCTTGGTAATGATATCTAATTAATATGTGAAGTTTTAATAATGTGGCAGTATATAGTATATTTTTCTTCAAGAATTTTGTCTATTATGTTAAGAACTCTTAGGTATGGAGATAAATATTTTCAGAGCATGTCTTAAGGGAAAAAATGCAGTCAGTGGCTGCCTCCAGGATGGGACCTTGTCCACCTCAAATATTTTTCTCACCATTTGCTTGTTAGTCAACCTTTGAACCTAAATTCTTTGAGTCTTAAAATCTTTTTCATTAAAAAAATGCAGATGTATCTGAGATACATAATGCATTAGGCCAGTGCTTATCAAATATATGTCATTAAACAAGATGCAGATATAATTTTAATGTCTGAGAATTCATTAGAATAATTTAATTTTGATAATGTAGAAATAATAAATGCATATTCTGGATTATTTGAATAACTACCTTAAAAATGAGTACTCTTTCCTAACTTAAACTCTAAATTTCTGTTTTTCTTTTTTGTATTAACCATGATTACTTTAATTGTAACTGATTCATTAATAATGGGATTCTTTTAAAAAATCAAACACTACTATCTCACTCTGTAAATCAGGTTTCATAAAAACTTAAAGTGCAAAAAGAGGTAAAGAATTGAGTTCTAGTAAAGGGTAATGGAAACATATTGTATCTGATTGATTATTTTAATTAATTAATAAGTAACTGGATAACTAACTGATTTGAGTCAAATTGATGTTTAAATCCTGCCCATGGGGTGGTCAGATGAAATCAACCTTCTTTACATCACTTATTTTCTCAATTTAAGTCAAAGATCATTTTTGTCTACTAACTTGTCCCTTACTGGGCACTATTGAATGGCTCTGGTTCTCAGTAGTGAAAAATAGAATCATTTAGAGTGATTTTTCATAACAGCATCATGTAGTAGTTTGCTTTTTCTTTTTAGGACTTTGTGGATTGATTGGTTACATACAGACTGGGTTTAGATGATTTTAAGGTATTGATTTAAGAGTCACAAGCTAATAGAAGCAAGAAATATATATTTCCTTTCTCTTTAAATGGATATACCACACTGAGCATAAACTTGATTCCTGAGTTTAGGATAGCATTTGAATTTCTGGGGGAAAAAATAGCTGAAGGTTCTGAAAATTCTAGTTGTCACCTCCAATAGGCCCATTAGTTAATATAATAAATTTGTGACTAGACACCAGAAAGTGCAGTTTGTTTGATGATGGACCCATGTGAATGGACCCCACGTTTTTTTGTTTGTTTGTTTAATATTTTTTATTGATTTTTTACAGAGAGGAAGGGAGAGAGATAGAGAGCTAGAAACATCGATGAGAAAGAAACACCGATCAGCTGCCTCCTGCACACACCCCACTAGGGATGTGCCCACAACCAATGTACATGCCCTTGACCAGAATCAAACTTGGGAACTTTCAGTCCGCAGACCGATGCTCTATCCACTGAACCAAACCAGTTTTGGCTTGACCCAATGTTTTGATTAAAATAGCATTGGTTGCTACTGGGCTGTGGATAACATCTATGTTTACTGTTCTCACTGTGGCTAGATAGGCAATTTACGGCACAGATTGTGGAGAATTGTTTCCTAAGGAAATTGTGTTAGTTTTCCACTACTTTCTACAAAGTGCAACTCTTTTACTTCTCCCTTCAAAATTCCTACTTCTTCCTTTGATTTTCTTTTTCTTCTTTATGATTCTAAAATCGTATATTTTTTCTTATTTTTACCTTAGCTTATACATGCTTAGCTATGTTTATGTTTTCTGTTTATTTTTGTTATTTTTTTAAAGTATACCCCCCACCTTTTCTTTCCTTATTATTTTGTCATGCATTGTGAAAGAAAGGAGAAAAGAGGAAGAATTTTCATTGATGCTGGTGTTTTACTAGTATGTGGATGACAGTTCATTAATCCACCTACCTTACAAAGCAGGTAAATGGAGTCACTGAGTATATAAATAATAGCCTAAGACTACTATAAGATAAATGAGGGCGCTAATTTTGAATTTACGTTGTTAAGCAGAAGTATTTCATACTTAAAGAATTATTTATTTAGCTATATAATCTATTTCCACATATAACAGAGATATCACTTATCCATTGGTTTGTATATGTCTACGGTAGCACTACATTTTTTATTTCTTTTTTTTTTTCAGCACCCCATTGCCCACCCCCAAAGAAAAGCAGAAAGACCTCAGGAAAATATTTGGGCTCCAAGAATTTTTAAATAGAAAACATCTCAAAAGCTCACCATTAGGGTATTTTCATTCTGTTTTGCTCTTAGGGATACAGAGTGTGCAATATTTGTGGCCACAAGATAACAATCAAAGCACCTGAACCTAATTTGGTTTCCTTTTTTTCCATTAAATGTCCCAAATCTATAGGTTAAAGACATATTGAAATTTGTACATGCTATCAGTACAAAGAGTCTACATGCTTGCCCTTAGAATTCATGTTCTTCAAGAACAGAATTAACATTATCACTTTAGAAAAAAGGGTAATGACAGATATAAAAATTATCTTAGACGTAAGGATTACAAACTGAGTGTATTTATCTTCAGAGGTAATCAATCATTGCATGTGCCAGAGATCTGTAAAAGATTGGCCTCGGAACTGCTATAGGGACTTATCCTCTCCTCCACAAATTGCTCAGCTTCACCAAAGCAAAGACACTATTCCCCACTGAGGACTAAATAAATGACAAGCTTGAAGTAGTGAAAAATAAATTCATTTTCTGAGTTACTTGCGTAAAAGGTTGTCTGAACAAAAATCGCACATTTCTCTCCATATAATGGAAACTTACTACTTTATACAACACAGTACTTATTTGAAAATAAGCCTGAAAAATTCATCATAAAGGGAAGGATATCTGGGGTATTAGTTCTACCACACCCACAAATAATAGAGGAGAGCATTGGGAATAAGGACTGCGTCGCTCTATTCAACCCCCAAACCTTTTTCTGTATTATTACAATCCATATATTGTTCATACATATAAACATTTTTCTGGTAACCAGGGAGCAATTTATTTATGCATTTTATTTTCACTGCATGTTGGTAAGAATGCAAAAATGTAAACATTGATCTACATAATCACATACATACACTAACTGAGACTTCCTGCAACAGTGTGAATCAGATCATTAAAAAGTAGCAAAATTGCCATTAATGGCTTTTGCTCAAAGTGGGTATTTTAATTATTCTGGGTACTTTTAATTCATGAATAACTTATCAGTCACTCATATTCTGTTGTTTTCCTTCTTCCCCCCGCCCTGGTTCTTGGTGAATTTCTGATACTTAAATCATAGTCTTCAATGTTTCTTTATTTGAATTCTTACTAGGGAGGTCTAGAAAATGATATGGCCAGCCAGAATAGATGGAGTTGTTACAGCTCATCATGAGATTGTATAATCCATTTACTAAGGGGAAAAAAGTACCAAGAAATATAATACAGTATATTAGAGGCAGAGGAAGATTTTTTCCAATGTAGATGACATGAAAAGATACTGAAGTATAAGAAAATTGTATAGATCTCACAACTTTTTGTTTCTAGGCTCTAAGGAAAGAATACTGAGTATGAATCATGAGGGCTGGGTTTAGCTTTTAACTAATACAAACTGGTTTTCCTTGATTACGTTCCTTCACCCTGCTACAGTTCCCTGAACATTGCCACCACACTCCCTAGTCTCTCTCTTGCCCTCCCTCTTGCTTGTTCTCCCAGCCCCAAATGTACATGGCTTCTTTCAGTCCTGGGATATACCAAGATCTTTTCTGCCTCATTTGCTTTTTCACATTTTTTTTTTTTTTGCACATTTTATCTAATCATCTCCTAACCATTATTCTGGTCTTAATTAAGAAATACTTTCTCAAATAGGCCTGTTCCATGCCCTCCATCTATATGGGGCTCCTGTGTAGCATTCTCCTGAATCACACACATTATTGCTAGGAGGTATCATGATTTATAAATATAAATTTGTTTTTATGATTGTTTTCTTCTCTGAAGAGGGTATATTGTATGTTTTAGCAGGGATCTTGTCTAGTATATTGTAGATGCTCAGTAAATATTTGACAAACTAACATATGAATAAGTTAATAATAAGAGTTGGGGGTAAGTAAATGTTCTACAAGATTTAATCCATATCAGTCTATGACACCAGAGTAAATCATTGTTTAATTTTCATTAAAAATCAATCCTGAAGGCAATTTTATCATAAACTGTGCTTTATAAACACAGACAGGAATTCCAAAACATCTCTTAAAACACACTCTGAGTTTTAGACTTTTGTTTAGCTATTCATTTCAAGAGGTTAATCTCTAAAATGAAAATCGGATCCCATCCTTTCTTACTAAAGCTCTGGCCTGACTTTTCAGTGTAAATAACATAAAATCCAAGCACCTTGGGATGATATGCAAAGCCCTCAGGATCTGCCCAGTCTTTCAGCCTACAGCTAAGATAAGAATCTTGCATTTGGCATTTAAGACCTATGCATAGTGCCCAAAATTCATGGTCCTTTCCCCTTTTTCTTCTTCTGAAATAATGGTTTTGTATATGCATTGTCCACTTTCTAGAAAGCCTCTCCTTTCCCATCTTTCTTAGCTTTAGTTCACTGGGCAAATTCCATTTCAACCTTCCAGATTTGGCTGACATTTTGAAGCTTAGTTTTTTTCTTTATCTTCCAGAAAGACCAAAGTACTTTATGATGTGGATGCTTCTATTCTAACACTTAGCAGATTTCTGTAACCATTTTCCTGCAGGACAATTTCTTCTTAGTCAACCCCGAAGAACAGGGCTTGCATTCTTACCTCGTGTTTCCTTGTTCTCTAATACAGAGCCTGGCACATGTTAGGCAATTTGCAAATGTTGAATGAATGAACAAAGGTGAGATCCAAAGTACTTTGTTGAAGGCTCAGCAAATGTTTTTCAGTGCTTCAGGTGTGAATGAAAGGATTTGGTCTCTAGCCATTCAATTCTACCCCAATATTCCAAAATTTATTAATAATGAATAATTTTATAGACTTGTCTTTATCAAGTTAACAGCTACAAACCACCATTTTGATAATTTTATTTACAGATAATTTTGTATTGTTTTTCTCTGGACATTTACATTTTGATTTTTGCCTTTTTCTCTAAAATGCATTCAAGCTACTAGTAGAGTGAATCATCTATGCAGAAATAGTACTTTTTGGACTTGGGTGGTCACAATTCTGAATATATCAGTTTCTTGTAAGGTTCTAAAATTAGATAATTATTTTCAATGCTTTGTTCCGTTCTGTATTCATCAGCACTTTACATATTTATCTTCCATATTTAACTTGTCTTTGTTATATATTGATATTTTTTTTAGGCATGATCAATTCTTGGCTGTTTTCAATGAAATATTCACTGCATTAAAATATTTATTTATTTATTTATTTATTTATTTATTTATTTTTATTTTATTTTTTAGTAATCATTGCTTCTGTGTCTGTTTTTCAAGGTTTTGGAGATAAAATTAAACTTTTATTATAATAGAAAATAAATTCTGTATCACATCACAACAGGTACTCATTAATGTTTCTTTTTATCTTTCTTATTTATCAGAACCCAGTACCAAAGTCCAGACCCCATGCTAACCCTGCAGGGGGTCATGGGGCACGAACTAGCCCATCTCAGGTGCAGGTGCTCAGAGTTAGGCATTTTTGTCTTGTCTTTTATTCAGTGTTTAACAGCTGACACTCATCTAGTGATAGACTGGAAAAATTCAACCAACATTACCTTTTAAATAAGGATAATGAAATCTCAAAGACCTAGAATAAATGATGCAAAGAACAAAAAGCCTTTCAGGTTTGTACTTGTTTAAAAAAATGGAAACTCTAAGAAAGAGATTAAAAAGACAGTTTTATAGACAAGTGGGGTTTTTTTGTGTGTTTTTTTTTAACCGCCTTGCACTAATAAAATACAACTTTAAAAGGAAAAGAATCTTTATTAATAGTTAATAGTCATTTTAATTATTTCTATTGGCTGAAGAGCCAAGTGCTAATGTGCCCTTGCTCCAGTACGGCCTCTAATTTGTTTCAAAATGAGAGTGATTTGAGCCTCCCTGAGGCTGTGAAATAGCAGGCGGCCCTTCAGCACAGCCTGGGCGTTTTATGAATGGCTCAACTGCTCCTCATTGGCTGACTTTCTGTCTTTCTTGCTGAGAGTCAGACCACCTTGACTGAATGCTCAGGCAACAAGACTTTTATAGACTTTTATTATTATTATTGTTATTAATTTGTTAAAATTTTGTTTTATTTTTATAAAGTTTCATGTACTATCAAGGCTGTTTTGGTTATAAATCACATAGATCCAAATCAACTAGTTTAAGCCAAAAAAAAAGGTAACTTATTGGTTCATATAACTGGGGAGTCCAGAGGTAGTTTTAAGTTTCAGGCATGGTTAGATACAGAGACTCAAAGATTTCCTCCCTCCCTTCCTCCTTCTTTCTCTTCCTTCTTACTTCCTTCCTTTCTTCCTTTGGAAAGCAATACTTTTATTGATAAAAACATTGCAAACTGAAAAGAGAAGGTACATATTTATAATCAGAACAGCTTGGTCCCTGGTTTCAGGTCTAAGCAACAAGACAGGTGCTATGAGTGTTGTATTGTCTCTTTTATAGAAAAAGAGTTTAGAGGGAAGATGTGAAAGACTGTCTAATGTTCCATTTTACCCCAGTGATAATGCACATCATTTTAAAACAAGAAAGACATAATAGCTCAAGAATATCACTACCCACCCTGGCTGGTGTGGCTCCAATAGTTGGAGCATTGCTCCCGTGCACCAAGAGTCCAGGGTTTTATTCCCTGCTCAGCTCACATATCCGGGTTGTGGGTTCAATCACCAGTCAAGGTATGTACAGGAGGCAACCAATTGATATTTCTCTCTTACTTTGATCTCTCTCTCCCTCCCTCCCTCTTCTCTCGCTCTCGCTCTCCTGCCCTCTCTATTTAAAATCAATAAAAGGCATATCCTCAAGTGAGAATAAAAATAAATGTATCACCAAAACCGGTTTGGCTCAGTGGATAGAGCGTCGGCCTGCGAACTGAAAGGTCCCGGGTTCGATTCCAGTCAAGAGCATGTACCTTGATTGCGGGCACATCCCCAGTGGGGGGGGGGGGGTGTAAGAGGCAGCTGATCGATGATTCTCTCTCATCGATGTTTCTAAACTCTCTATCCCTCTCTCTTCCTCTCTGTAAAAAAAATCAATAAAATGTATATTTTAAAAAAAAATATATCATTACCCACTCCAAATGAAACCAATGTGTGACTACACAAACATCCACACACAGTGTAAATGTATAGAAAGCTTTTATAAGAATACTTATACCATTAATTAATATGTTTATAGCAAAATCATCTGAGAGGGAGGAGAAATTGAGGAGAGATCTGAGAGGGAGGAGGAATTGAGGAGAGATCTTGAGAGAAATGAAAATGGCTTTTTGCTTTATATGTTTTATTTTTTTTAAATATTCTGTTACAACAAAAATATCTCTTTTTTAAAAAAAAATATTTTCTGACTACAAAGGCCTTTTTCTTGGGGGGAGGGTAAATATTAGCCTCTGTGAGCTTTTCTAACCTTGGTAATAATTCCACTTTACCAATTTTGCAATAACTAATATTTTTAAAGGAATTAAAATCTTTAGTATACACTTTAATTATCCTTTTCCATTAGTAGGGCTAGGCAAATTATTGACCAACTGGAGGAAATCATATTTAGGGGCAGCAGAAGGTCCCCAACTAACCTACCAATGGTCATTGTCATCATCATCATCATTATCATCATCTCAACATCATCCAGCAGCAGTTTTTAAATAGGCCATCTGAGCATGAAATAGCACAGCACTCTACAAGGTTAATGAAACAAGCGTCAAGGATGCCATTTCAATGTTCCCATTCATATAAGAGAATAAACACCAACAAGAACATACATGTATGTACAAGTATAAACAGCTACCCCACTGTAAAAGCACTGCCTCCAAAACATTTTTTAGAGATGATATTGGTCATTTCTAATTGAGGAAACCAAAATGTCCCACAAGGTATTCTTTCATGTGTTCTTTCTTGAAGCAGGACTTTATCATATAGTTGTTTGAGGAAATGTAACAGAATGGTTGTCTTTGATAAACACAACGTTCCCTTCCCTTCAGTACTGGCATTATCATAGAATAGTCACTTGCAAATAACAAAAGTATAATTTTTCTTAGTAAACACTTTTCCCCCTGCTGTCCAGGAGAGGACATGTTGTTCTTGTTATTTACTAGAATGTTTCTCTATTTTCTTTGTTATCTAAGGGTGAATACTTTTTTTTCCTTATAGATTTTTTTTTTTTTTACTATTGACATGACATGAACTTCAGGAGCACCAAAGAATATAAATCTTTATTCCTGCTGTTGATTCAATAATTATCTGTATATCTAAATTTGTTGAGAAGTTGATCTTATTTTGTTTTCATATTTTGTAAGAAAAAACAAAAATGAACTTATATCTTTATACAGTAGAACTTACCTTATAAAAAGGGTCATTTTTTTTGCTATTGTTCCTGGGCACCAATAAAATCTCCTTGAAAATTATGAACTTGATCCTTCTGAAAAATCACTATTGTTGCTTCTTTTTATTAAGCTCCTTCTTTTTGAGGGTTTATGGAAGAATAACATAAGAAGACCTCTTGCGTAGATTTTTGAAGGCAAGAGATTCTCCAACACATACAAAAGAGAGAAAAGGCTTAGAATTTCAGAATCACTTTATTTGATTTTGATTTAACTTTGTAGAGCTGTTTTAGGTTCACAAAACAATTGAGAGGAAGGCAGAGATTTCTCATATGCTCCCTATCTCTCATTATCATCATCCTCAACTAGAATTATTCATTTCTTACAATTGATGAACTTAACATTGACACATCACAATCACCCAAAGTCCATAGTTAACCTTAGGATTTATTTTTTGGTATTTTGTAGTCTATAGGTTTAGAGACATATATGATGTATCCATCATTATAGTATCACACGAAGTATTTTCACTGCCCTAAACATCCTCTGTGCTTCATCTATTCATCCCTTTCCCCTTTTTACTGTCTCCATAATTTTGCCTTTTTCATGTAGTTGAAATCATATGGTTGTGTAGCCTTCTCTAATAGACTTTTATTACTTAATGATATGCATCTAAGTTTCCTCCATGTATTTTCATGAGTTGATAGCTCATTTACTTTAGGTGTTGAATAATATTTCACTGTCTGCATATACCAAAGTTATTTATCCACTTACTTACTGAGGAATATCTTGATTACTTCTAAGTTTTGAAAATTATGAATAAAGCTACCATAAATATCCGTGTGCAGGTTTTTGTGTAAGCATGAGTCTTCGTCTTCAAGGAGGACACACTCACTATCAAAAGGTGTGGACTAAAATTGTGGTGCTCTGTGTGGAGAGCTATTGTTCTATTTATATGAGATGATGCTATTAGCTGTTCAATCTCCACATTTAACCCTTTTCTCATTGCAATAATGTTTTCTTTAGCAGTATGACTAGTGGGGAATAGGGTTTCAAGGACTTTATTCTACAAGCAGACCCTAATGACTATGAAAACAAGGACTACTTTTAAAAAAATTCTTTTTGTTATGGATTATCAATATATGTTTGTCAGTGACCATGATGTATTAATTAGCTTTGCAAAACAAACAAACAAACAAACAAACAAAAAAACACTTTGCCTAGAAATATTATAGAGAGATAGTTTGGGTTGTCATAGGGATACCATGGAGTTTCTAAGGGGACTTCCTGAATTTGTGGCAGGCTGTGCTAAATTTGATTGTTTTTACTGATCTACTTTTTATTGAAATAAAATGAAATAGGTTGTTCAGTAATTCAAATTGGTTATATATATTCTTTAGCTTAGATAAGGACACAACAAAGAACAAGAACAACTCTACATATGCTATACTGAAACCCTTGAAGAATTTCTTGTGACTTAATATAAGCATCATGAAAAAAAATCCCAAGTCAGTCATACAGAAATGCTCCTGCACAAAGACTCACAAGAGATTACAGATCATTTTTCAGACGAGGGACAGTCAAATAGACTTAGGCCTGAAGAAAATGTAGTTATGTAAGGAATCTAAAAGCAGTAAAATTTTTCCATTAACTATACAGAAGAGAAAACCATTACCATCCTGCCATTTCAGCAGTATGATATAAAACAATGCTCTGATAAAGATAAAAACAAATCTATAAATCCAGCCTATGCTTGAGGAGAACATATCCACAGTGGCATTAAATGTGACTTCAAATCACACACAGACAACCTGAGGGCCTTGTCAGTGATGGTCAACTGGAATATAATTGTGCAACTCAGAAATTTGGCCTCACAACAAAAGTTGTCCATATTTCCTTGATAGATTTTATTCGCTTGACTTATAAATCTCATTTAATATATAGACAGCAGCAATAGTAGTCAGAATTTTGGCTAGTCCATCAGCTTTGGTAAAGTACAGTGAAGATGAAACAAAATGTATCTATTTAACATTTATTTTGTGCCCCAGATTATTTGAGGCATTTTGGGAAAAATCAAAGCTATAATAAAAACAGAAGTTAAATTATTTTAGAAGTGACCTGTGTGCATTAAAGAAATAATAAATAACACAAGACAATTCATAGTCAAATTTAAAATTTCCTGAACAGAATGTGGAGTGTTAAATAAATGCATAATAAAGGTACTCCAGTGTGCATTACAGTAACTGGGCTTTCTTAAAAAATAAGTATTGGGTTATGCAATAAAAAGGAGCTTTCTTGGAATGGTATTAAAGAGAAAAGTTTTGATTTATCCTTGTTGGATTAACTATGCATGTAATATGAATGAAAGCAGGCTGTGTAAACATCAACTAAGAGAGCAAAAAAGCACTATGGGGATATTCCTTAAAATGTAGAATGAAAGGTATTGTGTACTTTAAAATATGTTAGGAGGGTGTTTCTCATGTTGTTATAATTTTATAAACCTTTGCAAACATGTTAGATGTGGAAGAATAGTCTCAAAAGGAGAGTATTCGAGCATTTCTGTCAGTATAGATATTCATAGATATTCATGGATGAGTTCATATATGTATGATCTCATGATCATCCATAAAATTTTTTTGTTGTTAATCTTCACCTGAGGATATTTCCTTCCTCCCCCCCATTCATTATTAGAGAGAGTGGAAAGGAGCATGAGATAGAAATTTCTATGTGAAAGAGACACATTGAGTGGTTGTCTTCTGCAGGTCCTCTGATTGGAGCCTGGCATTCAGCCTGCTACTGAGGTATGTGCCCTTCCCTGGAATGACCCAGGACCCTTCAGTCCAAGAGCTGATGCTCTATCCACTGAGCCAAACTGGCGAGGGCTAAGACATGTTTTAAAACCATTTTAAATCTTAATTAACATGAAGCAAAAATATTATAATGAAATTCAAAATCTAAATTATTTGGCACAAATCATGAGAGGAGCTTTTTCTTTCAGCAAAGGTCAGTCCTTGCACTTTCCTCCTAACCTCACAGAAAAACCACACCATTCATTAGCCGTCCTCTTCCTCTTATCTTTAATCTCCTACTGTTTACTGGATCCTTGCAAACAGCTTTCAGATATACCCAAGGTTCTCTCGTGTTTAAAATAAAATGAACAATAAAATTATCTCAAATACACAAATCCACACACTTTGCTGAGCTAAATTGCAATTATTTGTCAGGCATCATCATAAGGATTACCGGCTTGTAAGAATTTCTTATCACCTAATGTAATCAATGTATAGCTGTGTAAAACTTTGTCCTTATCCTTTGATGCACTTAGCACAAATATTATGAATGGCATTTTGTGAAGTGATGCGCCCATTGCTTCCTAAGCTCGGCCGAAACATCTCATCAGGGGTTCATGACCACAGCACTGACTTGATGTCTAGAACAGGGCCTGGGACATAGTGGTCCTCAAATGATTTTTGTTGCCTTCAAGAATAGCTACAGGACACAGTCTGTCCAACATGTGAGATTACGGAATGTAATTCTGGACCTTCAAAGATGCACAAAGTGGAGGGAAGACGTAGATACCCTGTGCATGTCAACACATTTCATCTCTTTCACCTTTTCTCTTCTTTTGCACCTATTGTTTGGATATTGGATTTTGTACATCCAGGCTGAGAAAAAAAGGGATGATGGAGAATGTGTTAGCTAGGGTAATGACTCAGCTTTACTCCAATACAGACGTCGAAGGGCATTTCCTACTTACCCTACTCTGTGGTCTGTACATATGTTTACAGCTTTGCCAACTTATATTAGTCCATTCCTGGGACAGAATATAAGCAATGAAAATATAACTTAAATACTCATTATTCAATTTACTTATATTGGTATAGGATAGCTTCTTTTCCCCCAGGCTTCCAATAATGGTAGATCTCTATGGTAAAGTAATCTAATGGGGCATAAATTATTTAGCCATTTCAGCTCTTCCATCATCATGACCTATTGTACCCATGACTAGCTGTAGACTAAGTTATTTACAAAGACTCTCTAAAATGTATGACTTAACTCTCTCACAGACAATCTATTCACATCAATTAGATACAGAAAGACAGCAGGCAAATATTTAAGTGGACATGGGTTGCACTATAACTAAGGGAGAAAATCTGTTGAAATTTCCCAGCCTCCATTCCCAGGCAACAGTCCTGTAATCACTGGGGCAGCCAGAATGAATATTGTGGACTCTCCTTTCAAGGGGGACTGTGATGTACAGTTAGAATAGAAAGTAAACTTTAGTGCAATTAAGATACCTAATTTTAATAGCTTTTTATAGAAATTTAAAATATTTTTTTCAATATTTAAAAAAACTCTAAAATTTAGACTTGATCTCATTATGAAAACAATGATCTGATTACTTCAGATAATAAACACAATTATAGTCATAGTAATTCTTTCAGACATTATGCACACACAAAGGCTAAAATGGAACTTGGAATTCTACCCAAATTAGGGTAGTAATTGGGACATTTAATATGATCATTTAAAATTAAAAAAGCAAATTTGATGTAGTAATGCTTCAGTGCATCTCTGTACATATTATTTCTGATATCTTTTGATATGCAGTGTCTTATTGCTGAAATTGAGTGACTTGTTCCAGATGGCTATACTCTGTAGATTAGTATAAAATAAAATCTTTCTAATAAGCCTGTACTACTATTTATCTGTCCTTAGAAGCTATTTTAAAAATCCACCTCAAATCTCTGTACTAATCCATTGCTTTTAGCAAGTTGTAATGCAGAGGCATTATAAAAAATTAAAAAAATGATCTGCTATAGATTGCTAAATTACCTTGTTTTGATCAAAGGGTGCTTTTTTTTCCAAAACCAAAATCAATCAACTTACTAATGTAATTAGGGTTTGTTACCTATTCTGTATAAATTACCGAAAGTGCTTTTGAGAGTATATATGCCCCTTCAAATTGAAGGTAAATGATAAAAATGTATGATATTTCTTTCCTTTCCTAAAGAGATTGATATCAAGGCAATGCTCAGTCATTCAAGGCATTTAGAATGTACTTTTATCTGAAGGTCAAAATTAATTTAGGGCATTATTTTAATATGGGCCATGAAGGGGACTATTGAGTTTGTGTACGAATGCTCTCTTTGTGCATAACACCATGCAGAATAGTCAAGGACATACAAAGGCTGGCATTCTCACCCCTATAAGGTTTACTGAAACATCAAAGAGAGTGGTATGGATAATGAACACTAGTTCCGAGAAGAAAAATCAGCTGGAGACATTAAAGAAGGTCTTGGGCTGAGTTCCAACAGAGTAGGAATTGATTTTAAAACCTATACCTATAATATTGTATTTGTGTGACCTTAAGCAATTTAATTAATTTTCTTAATTGTTGATTCTGCATATGAAAGTTGGGGTAATACATTCACAGAGTTTCATGAGTGGTTAGAGACAGTTTCTTTAAAATGCCATGGTGCTGAATAAATTCTGGTTGTTCCATTTTATTTTTAATCAAAAAAATGAAAGGATATAATAGAAATGGAATAGATTTAAGTTAGGTCTCAGAAGGCTTAAATGACACACAAGAGACATTCAAACATTATTTTGTAGACAATAGATAGATTTTTAAAATTTTGAGGTGGGGTAGTGAGTTGGTAAAGAGAATGTATTTTAAACAAATACACCTGGCAATAATATGAAAAATTTATTACTAAGTGTGTAAGAATGAGTCAGAAAGATTAAATTAAAAATTCATTTAATAATCTAAATTAGGATGCTTATGGTTGCTTTTTTAAGAAGTAATGAAAACAGGAATAAAGAAGATAGTATTGTGCCCAGCAGGTATGGCTCAGTGGTTGAGCATAAACTTATGAACCAGGTGGTCATGGTTTGATTCCTTTTCAAGGCACTTGCCCCGGTTGAGGACTCAATCCCCAATGTGGGATTGCGCAAGGCAGCCTATCAATGATTTTATCTCATCATTTGGTATGTCTATGTCTCTTTCTTTCCCTCTCCTTCTCTGAAATAAAAAAAAATACATATTTTAAAAAGTATTGTGAAGTTATTATTAGTAATTGATAGATTCTAATTATTGATAGATTCTGATTAATCTCTTATAATAATACATCCATCAGGAGAGGGTTTATATAAGTCACTCTAAAATTCAGGGTATTTAGAATGTACTTTTATCTAAATAAAAGTGCTCAACTGCAACAATAAAAAATACTCTTACTTTAGAAAGAAATTTAGGAAGGATGTAAAGTAACTCAAATGTTCTCTAACAGATTTAGAAAACTAGCTGTGGTGTTTTTCTCTCCATAAACAATGCGTATATTGCACCATGGACCCTTTCCAAAAGAGATACCACTGATACAATGTCTGGATAATAAATGGGTCTCGTGGCTCACCTGTCCCCTCTCCCACCCATCTCCATACCTGTAAAATCACAGAGGAATCTGATCACCTAAAAAGGTAGCAGGCAATGGCTATCAAAGCGCATTCCCAGTAATAAGGGCACAATTGAACTATAAAAAATTGTATCACAGAGTAAGTTTATTTTTTACTGACCCCATTACCTTGCTAAAATACTTTGCTTTATTCATATCCTTAGCTACAAGTAGACAGGACATATTTCATAGGTTGTTTAAGCTAAAAAATCTTGCTGGGTCCATCTGTTTTAGAAAACCAATTTCCATAAGGAAATCTAAAAGTCTACAGCTGGAAGGGGCTCAAAGATCACCTAATCATACGAGGTCATTTTGGATTTGGGAAAATGGGACTCTGCAAGAATAAGTGCTTTCCCCCAAATTTATACCTGCCCAGCGGAGGGCTTTGAATTAGGATCTTTGGCTTAAAGTCTCCACACCTGATCAATTATTTAGTTGGAAAGGGATGTTAAAGGCTTTGTGTGCTCCCTAACGGGATATATAGTGAAGGCCATACATCTTAGTGGTTGAAAAGATGGAATATTAGTAACAGCTCTGCTGCCCACATATCTTACAGTTATCATAGTATGCCTTGCACCTAGCGTGATGCTACTAAGTCAGGGGTACTTGACTCATTCATTGGAAGAATAAAGGAACGCATGACTAGTGTTTATCTCTTAAATTGTTATGCAGTTTCAAAGAGAATCTGAGCACCCAGGCTTATAAGAAGATTTAGGCGAATGTTGTTATTTCTAAAAGCAAGGCTGAGTGTCCTCTTGCCTTATATCCAACATTGCTGGGTATCAAGAATACTTCTGATAAAGTTCAATAAATTCTTTCATTTTAAAGGTTATCCTTAGAGCCAAAGAATGTCCATGGGGTCTTCAGTAGGAATCAATATGCAAGAAGGACAAAAGAATAGATGATGCCCTTGTTGTAGCATAAATATGTAAAGATGATACAAAAGAGGTAAGAATATGAGTCTGTGTAATGGAGAATTGTGGAAAGAATGTCAACAATGAAGTTTCAAAAGTATAGAGACTGTTTCTGCTGTTCTTTATCTATATCCCTCTTTCTCCTCTCAATGTGGAGCAGAGACAATCCTTGCTTGCACCAACACCAATGTGGGCAACTTGGTTTTCTGAAGTTCCTTGGACATGTCCAGTGAAATCACAAAAATTTACATTTAAGCAATTCATTTACTTGGCAGAAATATAGAATTTCTTGTTGTTTTTAAAAAAATGTATTTAATTAATGCCCTAATCTATGTAAAGATAGGCTGTCACTATTGAGGGAAAGAAGTATATTTATACAGGCATATATATATATATATATATATATATATATATATATATTAGTATATATATTAATAACAAATAATAGAAGCCTATACAGAAGTTGTGAAATTATAGGTCTAGATTATAAATGTTATATTTGTATTTAGTATTTATATTACTATAGGTCTAAAATGTTTGTTTGTTTTTAAATATATTTTATTGATTTTTTTACAGAAAGAAAGAGAGAGGGCTAGAAAATTAGAAACATCGATGAGAGAGAATCATCAATCAGCTGCTTCTTGCACACCCCCAACTGGGGATGTGCCCACAACCAAGGCACATGCCCCTGACCTAAATCCAACCTGGGACCTTTCAGTCCGCAGGTCCACGCTCTATCCACTGAGCCAAACTGGTTTCGGTCGAGCTAAAATGTTTTTGAATAGATTCTTAATAAAATTACTCATAATTTCTCAAAATGTGTTAATTCTAGCAGATTGTTTTATATATATATATATATATATATATATATATATAATGAAACAACAAACTACTATTGGTTTATATAAGGGTTTGGATTATATATAATTTTAGAAAAATGGTGAGATGATGTCAGTAGCTTATGGATTACTCTATTTCTTATAAACTAAAATGTTCTTATGGCCATTTAAGAAGCTTTACACACATCTTTGAAATATTGCTCTTGGAAGAGTATTTCCACTTGGGACAGTGCACTTTCAAATTCATTGCCTGTAAGTGTCCATAGAGAAAATATTTGAGGTCAAGAATAACCAAACCCTAGACAGCAAGTACATCTGTCAAAACCCAGGGCATCTGGCATCTTTATCTAAGAACCGGGAATGCTTATTGCTACTTGACCCACTTTTTTCTCTCCCTGTAAAATAATTCACATTTGTTTCAGTGATATGAAAAGGAAACAAACTACAAAACTTTTATTTTATTTTTAAATGTCTTAACATCATCAAGAAATCCATTTCTTAAATGTCAAAATTTGTTAGGAATATATAGCCCTACAGTAAATCAAATAGTAACTATACATATGGATGACAGCCTCATTAAATTGGATTTTAAATGGGTGAGGACACATGATAGCTTCTGACATACAGAACTTCTCATTCAAACAGAATTCATAAAAGCTACATCGGCCATGGCAAAATTCAAATGGGCTGTTCAGCCATTGATTAAGACTTGAAAAATAGTTTCTTTATAAAACAAACATTTTTTCCTAGGGCTTATTCATCTATAATGTTTAAATAATGTATGTGCTTATATTGTAGTGACATTGTTTTTGAAAATGAATATCGATATCTTAATTTTCATAGGTTACTTTTTTAAAAATACTTATTTATTAATGATCTTGCTTTTGAAACGTAAAAGACAGGTAATTATGTTAAGTTTGCACATTAGTGTGAGAGAGACGTGTCTCTTGGGGCATCGTTTTAGCACTAAGTGGACATACCTCTGATCAAGTAATTTTGAGAAAAAATAGTCCAGAGGGTTTAAATCAGGATCAGGTAGGCTCGAGCAGGGAAAGCACATTAAGCCTGGCTTGTTTCTTCAAGGCAACAGAGTTAAAGAAGTGGGAGCCAGGAGTAAAGAGCCTACTGTGTTTGTTTCTTGATACTCTCTCCTCTTCAACTGAGTGATTCTTTCTGTGCACACAGAATGAGATGTTCTCTCTCCCAGCACACTTCCCTGGCTTTGCATCCCTCTAGAAGCACTGACTGCAGGGGAGATCTACCAGAAGTTCTGGCCAATAATGTCACTTTCATAAGGACATGCAGCATAAAGGTGCTCCAGGACTGTCCCTGATCTGCTTGATGTGGTCAGAAAAGAAGGTCAACCCAAACTCTAGAGCAACTGCCCCTGGAAAGGGCAAATGGTGTGTGAGCTGCTAGATTGTCCCTATGGCGTGCTGTGAGGAACTCAGTGCTCCTCAGTCTGTCTGCTTCATTGAGAAGTCCCCAGAATTACCATCCACAGAAAGTTGCTTTAAAAAAGACTAACCTGGTCAATGGAGATATTTTATTTCTTAGTTTCATGCAAAATGCTTGACATTGTATTGTTGATAATTTTCCGCTGAAGTACTTATATAGAAAAAACATCTTCAGTTGTATTCATAGAATTAACCATTAAATATCTCATTTTCAAGAGTTGAGAAAATGGCCGAAACTGGTTTGGCTCAGTGGTAGAGCGTCAGTCTGCAGACTGAAAGGTCCTAGGTTCGATTCCGGTCAAGGGCATGTACATTGGTTGCGGGCACATCCCCGGTAGCGGGTGTGCAAGAGGCAGCTGGTCGATGTTTCTCTCTCATTTACATTTCTAGCTCTCTATCCCTCTCTCCTCCTCTCTGTAAAAAGTCATTAAAATATATTATTAAAAAAAAGAAGTTGAGAAAATGAGGTATAGAAGAAAGATATAGGGAAATTTAATAGAATTTTAAAAATCTTTTTCAGAAACTTCAGTCAGATTTGTCTCAGAGTGGAATACATTACATGGTGTAATAATTATACGTGCAATGTATGACTTTGTGTTTATAGATAAGCATCAGGTAAACACTGATGTACCTTCTTCTTTAGTTGGGAAATTCACTGGTAAATTTTCTGTTTTGAGTACACTGAATCAAAGCTGTGATTAAAGTAATTGGCTTGATAGTAGAGCCACTTTTTTAACCCATGGTTCCTGGAAGGTATGGGTTTGTTAGATGGTTGGTGGCTAATATATGAGACCCACTATCTTGCTCAGTTGAATCAGCCCCTACTTGCCTCCAGGACTGCCATTTCCTGTGAAATGTTGCGCTGTGCATGCTGTATTATATGTAATATACCTAACATCCCTTATTTCTGCGACATCATCCAACCTAACCAATTCTTACTACAAATGTCTTTACAAAGAATTACCCAGTGGAGGCCTATTGAAAAGGAAAAAAACAAACAAACTCATATTAATACACATTTCTTCTCTGCTCCTGTGCCTGACATCCTTTGATCTAGCATCTTTTAATCAACCTTGCCCCCAATATATGTGAGCATGCACAAATACATCATGATCCAGATTGCAAATCCAGGTAACAGTGGTTGCATTCATCTTGTAGATATTTTCACTACTCTGCTTCCTCTAACATGACCATTTGTAGTATAGTGAATATAATGTAAAATTAAAGTATTTATGTTTGCAAGTATAGTCAAAGCCAAAAAGCAAAACTTTCTCAATACGATCATGCAACCTGCAGCCTTCCCCACTTTCAGCAGAGCAATTCCATCCTGGCACTAGCAGGCTATCTGGTGGTTTGAGTGAGTCAGCCTCCATGTACACGTGTGCTGCACTGTATCAGACTGAAAATATTGGCCATGTCTTTTGCGTGTCATTTTTTTCTTTAAATATTTATTGAGTGCCAGGATCTGGGCAGCAGAGTACAAGTCAGACAAAATGTCTGCCTGATTGGTTGTTTACATATGGCTAGTAGGAAGAACATGGGCCAGGAGAAATAGATACATACAAAAATATTGTGGAGAGTTATGAGTCCTAAGAATGAATTAGTGGAGGCTATAAATAGGGAATCACAGGGGGACTTCCTTCAGATAGAAGAAACTGCAGGGTGTAGGGTGATGGCAGAGAGGCAGTCTCTGTCCTCAATTTCTGATAGTCCAGGGGGTGGCTGAGATGAGTACCCTGAGAGCCATTACTCACTAATGCACTGTTTCTCAGAGTTCTGCCGACCCCTCATTTTGCAAGAGAGATGTTGATAGGTGTTTTATGAAAACAATGCAAAATTCTGTGGTTATACTGAATTGCTGCATAGCAATGTAACTCCTCTTGGAAATTCCTAATGCACAGCACAATGAGGTGTAGGCGCTAAAAAATCTAACAGTGATAAAAAAAAATTATACAAATTAGCTGAATTCCATATATACAAAATGGTTTTAACCTTGGACACTGATTCCAGCCTAATGAGTGCCTTATCATACAGTGAATTTGAAGTACATCAAAGAGGTAAAGTGTGTCAGTATTATGACATTTGGCAGTATTAGATGAACCAGTGTATTTTGTGAATAAAAATAGTAGTTATGGAGAATTTGAAGATCATCATTATTTGGTGATGCCATCACAGGCCAGTGATCCTCACAAATGCTTTCCTAATGAAAATGGTTTTGGAATAGTGTGTAGTTTGAATTATTAGAGATAGTAACATATATAATGTCAATCTCATAAAAATAGAAAGCATGATTTTGTTTTTGCATTAGCTACTCTAGGATTCCTGTAAACCCAGCCACCATGGCTCAGTGATTTACAGTCAACCTATAAACCAGGAGGTCACGGTTCAATTCCAGGTCAAGGCAAATGCTCGAGTTGTGGGCTTGATCCCCAGTGGGGGGCATGCAGGAAGCAGCAGCTCAGTGATACTCTCTCATCATTGATGTTTCTATATACCTCTCTCTCTCTCTCTCTCTTCTTCTCTGAAATAAATAAAATCTGTATTTTTTTTTAAAAAAAGATACTGTATATTAGTCCAGCCAATATATATTTTTTTCTGATTCTTGGGAAAGTCATAGAAGGTCTTTGTTAGTCAGTTGATAAGCACATATTCCGGGGTTCTTTTTCCCCAGCCTTACAAAGGGTTCAGCATTCTGGAGAAAGGGGCTGTGCGTAGATGATTAAGAAGGAGTCCAAGAACGAAATATAATTTTGAGAGCCATTGGGGGTCAGAGGAGCTTCAGCTGAAGGAGCTAGAAGACTCTCCTTCTTGACAAGGACCCTTGCTTTTATTAAACACAATTTGTCCCAAGGCAAGGTGGAAATATACACTTCAAAGGGTACAGTATCAAAGGATATACAGAAACATTGTCAGTTTCAGGAATAGCCTACAGATGTTCAGGTGTTTGGCCAACAGGAGGCAATAAAATGCCCTGAGCTGTCTGGCAGTTAACAATACCATTCAGATTTGAGGGAGATGCTTTGTAGCCGTTCCCAACAGGTAAACTACATGTGACTCAATCCTGTTGAGCTCTTCAAGCTTCACCAATCTTTTTTGTAAAAACTCTTGTAATTATTACATACTGGAATTGGTTCTCAGCACACATATACACTTGATATTTAGAGATAATTTGCGGAATCATCAGCAGAGTTTAAACCAATAGGAGGAGATTAAAATGCCACTTGGAGAGTAAGAAATAGGGTTCTTTCCACCTCTGGTCCTAAACTTGGGGTACCTGTATGGAGAGAACTGCCCTAAACCACAGGAAGCCCCCAACTCATAAATACTGGCAGAAAGAGAACTGGAGGGATGAATATCTTGGCTTACAATCCTTCTACCCTCAAATTGTCCTCCTGTGCCTTTTAATGCCTAAAAAAAGCTAGAAGAGAAAGGACAAGGGGGCTATTGATGTTCTTATAGGTCTGAGTTTGAGGTCAGAACAGGAAAAGAAGGGTATAAATTGATTTTGAAGATACAATAGATTATATTCAACACACATCATTTTTATATTTTCCATGATAGAAAATCTATACTACATCCTTATTTTATAAGAGTAGTGCTCTCAGTCTTATGATAAAAGCAACTTGACTAAAGTAAATACTGACATGATTGAGCTTTGATTATCTTAATTTTTAGATTAATGTTCGTACCATGAGGAGTCTGTTATAACTTTGTGTTAACTATGAAATCAGTATCTTATATTACATTTTCAATATCTATTTCTACTGTACTAGTGAGTATTTTTTTAAAATAAAGATACCAACTACCACCTTCTTTTATTGAAAGGCAAATTAACAAGCTGTTTTGGACAATCACTTGGAATTATTTGGTTCCTATTCAGTTCTTGCTCCTGTTTCTAATAGGAGATTCAGTTGGAGTTCTGCTTAGATGCTCTTGGGTCCCTTTTCCTATTTCTTCTTGTGTACTCCTTGGAGTCGGTATCTTTTTCTTCTTATGTTATGTACCTGCAGCTCCTTTTGGAAGACTGCCTGTCCTCTATGTACCACTTCGCTTGTGTGCAGAATTTTCTTAAGCATCTCAGGCTGCCAAAACAGAACTATCATAGACTGGGTGGCTAAAACAACAGAAATTTATTTTCTCATAATTCTGAAAGCTCAAGATCAATGTTCTAGCGTGATTGGTTTCTGGTGAGAGCTATCTTCCTGGCTTGCAAATCTCTGATTTCTTGCTGTCCTTACAAGGTGGTGGTGGTGGGGTGTTGGAGGGGAGCGTTGAAAGGGGGAAAGAACAAACAAGCTCTCTGTTCTCTTATGACAAGGGCACTAATCTCATCATGAGACCTATTCTTTTTTATAGTTTTTATTTTATTGATTAAGGTATTGCATTTGTGTCCTTATCCCCCCATTTCCCTCTCCACCCCCCGTCATGTCCTTACCCCCCTCTTTTTTGTGTCCATTGGTTATGTAATAGGTAGTATGCATACAAGTCCTTTGGTTAATCTCTCCCCTTCCCCCCCACTATCCCCTACCTTCCCTCTGAGAATTGATGATCTGATCAATGCATCTCTCTTTCTGGAAGATCTACTCTTAATTATAGACCTAAGGCCTCATATAAACCTAATTACAGATCTTCAATATGAATATGAATTTTGGGGGAAACGCATTTTAGTTCATAGCAAGCACTAAGGTAGAAGTGGCTGGGATTTATATCACTTTGGGGTAATGTTTAGCCAATCACTGAGTTGACATGTTGGTGTGGTAACTTCCTGGAGCTGTAGGACTGCTTAATTGATTGACAAATTATTAAACACACTTTTAAAATTTATATAATCCTATATAAAAATGCTAAGACTCTGTTAAAATTACATTTTTATTTTTACTCGACCCATTAAATGTGTCCAGTAGAGGATGTAGTTAGTATCTTTGACATTTTGTAATCATCAGCTCAAGACCTGTTTTTAAAAAACAAACAAACATGTTCATATTTTCACCAAGGGCATTGTAACTCCATCAAAGTCAATTTTTGGATCTACACTATACTCACCCAAGACTCTAGGTTAATAAGCCAAATATGGAAGTAACATTTCTCTATTTCATTCAAAACCAACATCATCATCATCTATTTAGATTCTTGGACTATAACTTTTGAACAATGCTAATTGCTCCTATGGCAGATACTCTGCACACTCACCTAGCACCTGGTTAACATCTGCTGCATGAAATTTCATCACCTCTACCAGGCAGCTCAGATTGTGATCACTGTGTATCCTATTTAGCATTGAACCCCCAGCATCTAACAGTGCTGGGCTCATGGTAGAAACTTTGCAAATACTTGTTGATTGAATGGTGAATTATTCTGTTAATTAAATGATTCCCTAAGGGATCAAAATTAACTTTTGACCAATCTATTCTTTATGGATTTTCCTCTTGGAGCTCTGAAAATAATATGTGCCCTATAGACATATGAAGAGAAAACAATCTTTAGTTTTCTATGGCACATACAACTCCCACCTGTCAGTCTTTGCAAGTCTGGTCTCTAGGGTAAAAATTGTTATATATATATATATATATATATATATATATATATATATATATAATTTTTCTTTTCTTCAGCATTAAAATGAGTAGCTTTCAAACTAGTGAAAGATATGTCAATCGAAGGAAATTTCAGTTTAGCCAATGATTAAGATAATAGCATATATTACTTTTATTTCTTTGTCTATCAGTTTCAACAGCATGAAAATAATGATATTTGCTCCTTTTCTTTTCATAGAGTTGAAGTTGAAATTAAAGGGGAAACACTGGTCCTGAATATGATATCTGTGAAGACAAGCTGTCATGAAGGTGTAGCTCCCATGGGGTGCTATTTTAAGCTTGAAATACTTCAGCCCACTCCTTACCTACCTAAAGCCCTATACATTTTCTAAAATTACCGTGGTTCTGCCACTAGTATCATATAAGGTGGCCAAAGCTTTTAGATTTAAAAATGACCAATATCTAGGGAACAGGGAACTTCTAAATAACTTAGATAAAGTGATTTTGGCTTTCTACCTTCAGCAGAGAACCATAAACGTCGTTAAAAAGAGCCAGAAAGATCAACCATCTCACTTTTATGCAGTCAAAGACACACTAGAGCTTTTCTTAGCATTGCTGATGCAGAGTCACTGCCATCAGACACACCTATGTCCTGTCAGAAACTGGCTCAATGGTCTGGTCATTTCCTTTCACATAGAATAGTGCTGGTGCTAAAGTGTAGGTAGAATAAGAATTCTTTATTGGAAGGCAGCAACGGAAACTAGGCCTGGCATGAAAGGCATAGTGATAAGATATCAGTTATAATGCAAAACTTAGAAATGCAAGAACCTGTCAAGAACTGTGAGGAGTTGGAGATTTTTATTCTAATTGAAAGGTAAAAAAGTTAACCTACCACAGCTTAATGAGGGCTGGCAGAAGACACAGACTCCTCCCTTAGGTACAAAGGACTTGACTACTCACAGCACAGCGCAGCAGGTGGCCCTAGCTCCCTGATTGCATTGGTTCCCTTGTCCTTCAGTCCCCCAGAGGAGATCTACGGGGATGCCCTGAACACAGTGGGAAGTGTCACAGTTGAGCAACCCTGAGTTCAGGAAAATCCTCCTGTGAAGCAGAATAAGCTCAGATGCCTAACTTTTTCCTTAGGGAGAGAGATATATTATCCTTACTATTCTGGTCAGGAAACAAATGTGCCCTTGACCCCAGATGGATCTCTTTTTCTGTCTTCCAAGACTATTTGCAATACAATACAAACATCCTTGAAAAGATAGTCCAGCATAAAAGCTATCACTACCCCTGCTCAGAAGACAAGAAGAAATGTGAAAGACCCATGGAAAATTGCCTCCCAATAGTCTCATGAGTATTGAGCTGGCTCCCCAACATCCTCAGTTGCCAATATGCCACCCTTTCTCTGGAGTAACACCTTTCCACTGGTTCTGCTGGGATGCACCCCTGGATGCTAGTAGAGTGCCCTGCATGATAAAAACATTTTAAAATAAATTACTTTAAACAGTTAACGGTTCAGAAACCTATGTAAGTCACTATTTTCCCCTGAAGAGTTCCGTTCTGTTCAGCCATCAATCACTCAATGGGAAAGTTTGCAACCTTGGCATATCAGATAAATTCATTAGCCAATTTAATCCAATTATGTATACACTAGGAAGTTGAGAGGGATATTTTATTGTATCAGCAGCCAAGAGAAGCAATTGAATAATAAATTACACCTCTCATTTTATGTGGATTTCTTTATTTACCTTTTTTTGGGTCACTCTTGTTAGACTACTGACTCCCAAATCTTTTTTTTTTTTAAATACATTTTATTGATTTTTTACAGAGAGGAAGGGAGAGGGTTAGAGAGTTAGAAACATGAATGGGAGAAAATCATCGATCAGCTGCCTCTTGCACACCCTCTACTGGGGACTTGTCCGCAACCAAGATACATGCCCTTTGCCCGGAATCAAACCTGGGACCCTTCAGTCTAGAGACCAACGCTCTATCCACTGAGCCAAACCGGTTTTAGTCCAAATCTTGTATATTAAAATCTTTTGAAGACCTTTTATAATAGGTTCCCTGGCCACTCCCCCAGAGAGTCTCACTCAAGAGGTGTAGCATTCATTCCTGGAATACTTAATTTAGAAACCTTACTCAGTGATTTTGAGGGGCAGCTTGTGGTGGGCATCTGCACAGTTTTAACTGAATTTCACAGTTATTAACACTTTCACTATTTACAATTTAAGAGGGAAACATTTAAAATGTAAAATGTAAGAAGCCAAAGAATATTCCAATCACAACTGTATAATTTGAAGTGGAAAAATAATGCATCTTCTGAAAAGACATGGGGATGAATTATTTTACACTTTGAGCATTTTGGTGCTTTGAGGAAAAGTTTCTGATTCAAGAATTGTTAGAACAAATCAAAAGGTGTGAAGAGCTGATGATTTCAGAGGCTAGAATTACTCTGAGCTTCCTAAGTGAAGAGGACTGTGATATGGGCACAGTGACAGAGGGGGTGCTATTACAGCATCTCTCTGGCCAGGGCGACTGGAGGTCCTGCTGAGGGTGTTGATGGAAAGGGACTATGAAAAGGAAACAAGAGGAAGGAAACAGAAATTTAGTACTTTGGCAGTATTTTAAAGAAGAGTTCTAGGTTGCAGAGGATTAAATAGAGGACTTTGCTGATTTTAATTATCAATTTAATTACTTTTAGAAGTATTTGAGTATTTAAGTACTATTATTATTATTATTATTATTATTATTATTATTATTAATTTTTCACTCTGTTTCTGGCTATTTGGTTGAAGCTGGAGAGGGTGGGTCACTGCTGACTGAGTTTTCAACAGATTATAATCCTATTTCCACCCCTCTAACTAGCCTTGTGATCTCTGATAAACATGTTAATCTTTCCTGGTTTTGCTTTCTAATCTAAATCATGAGTTGTTTTCAATTATATCAGTGGCTTAGAAATGTTACTCCACAGCCTAATGCCTGTCCCTAATAAAATTTTCAGTGATCTAAAATAAAATCAAGATATAGAAAGTAATAAAAATATATAAAATAATGATAAAGGAAAAGTTTAAACTAAGATCCTTTATTCTATAATGTATTTTTCTTCCCTTTTTGGTGTAAGATTTTCTTTGTTTTATATGGTAACAGAAAAGTAGAGTTCAATATCTACACTAATAAAAGAGAAAGATGCAAATTGACTATACCATAGCGATGCCCACCAGCCAATTAGAAGTGAGTATGCAAATTAATCCAACAAAGATGACAGGTTAATTTGCACACACTGGGGCTGAGAGGCTAGAGGCATGGCAATGACACAGGCCTGCTGCACTGCCCCAGCAATCCCAGGCCTCTGGGTAGTATGGGAAGGTAGAAAGGTGGCTCCAGGCTGGAGCAAAGGAAGAAAGGCAGCTCCTGCCAGAATGAAGGAGGTGCTGGCAGCCAAGGAAAGGAAGGCCCATTCTTGCATGAATCTTCTTGCATTGGGCCTCTCTCTCTCTCTCTCTCTCTCTCTCTCTCTCTCTCTCTCTCTCTATATATATATATATATATATATATATATATATATATATATATATATATACTAGATCTTTAAAAATATCTATCTATCTATCTATCTATCTATTTATCTACACTAGATCTTAAAATAAGATCTTCTTTAATTTGGCAAAATTAGGTACAACCCAGGCTGATTCTAATGTGTGTGTGTATCTGGGTGTGAGTGCATGTGTGTTGATTTTCTGAAATTCAGAAGTTTGAGAATGTTGTGAAAAAAAATTTGGCAGTTTCTCAGAAAGTTAAACTATAATAATATCCAGCAATTCCACTTCTAGTTACATATACAGAAGAATTGAAGGCAGGACTCAAACAGATATTTGTACATTCATTTTATAGCATTATTATTCACAAAAGCAAAAAAGTAGAAACAATTCATACATCTATCAATAAATCGATGGGATAAACCAAATTTTGATCCACACACTCGATGACTTATTATTCAGCCATAAAAAAGAATAAACATTCTGATATATGTTACAGTATAAATGGACTTGAAAACATTATACAAAGTGAAAGAAGTCAAACACAGAGGGGCTATTATTGTCTTATTCTACTTATATGAGGTACCTGGAGTAGTCAAATGCATAGAGACAGATGGAGAATAGAGGCTACCAGAGGCTTGGGAGTAAGGGATGTTATTGTTTAATGGGTATAGAATTTTTGCTGGGAATAATGAAAAAGTTATATGTATAAATAATAGTGAAAGTTGCACAGCATTGTCAATGTATCTAGTACAATTGTGTGTACTACTAGTAAGTTGTACAACTATAAATGGTTAAATTGATAAATATAATGTTATATATATTTTCCCATAAAAAATATCTGAAAAGTGAACCACAGAACTTTTTAATTTATATGTCCTTCTAATAGTTCATTATTTACCTATCTCTGTTTAATAATATGCTGGTTTTGTGGATTATTTTTAAAGATCAAAGAGAATTACAGCTTGAAGATGATAAAGCCTCTTATTAATTTTATCTTGCAAAATAATCTCAACTTCTCCCCAAAAAATAACAAAGAAAGAATGTAGTCTTCTCTATAAATTGTGGAGTTTTGGTAGCTTTCTATATTTTCTAAATTGTAAATAAACTTTAAATTATAAATAAGGTAAAAGCTATTAACATAAAGTTTATAAATAAGAATTTTTAAATTGGGTTAGTATGGTAGGCAGACTTCTAAAATGACCTCCAATTATCCCTGTCTTGTGGTATTTGTGACATTGTATAATTTCTTTCCCTTGCCTATGGGTTGGACTTAGTGATTTGCTTCTAACAGATAGAATATGGCAAAATCTTGTGATTAGTTTATAAAGACTGACTCCCAACTTGCCAGCAGATTCTCTGTTGACTTCTTGTTTATTAGACTTTGACAATGCAAGCTGTCATATTGGAAACTGTGGTGGTTAATTTCATGTGTCAACTTGGCTAGATGATAGTGCCCAATTATTTGGTCAAAGACCAGCTAGATGTTACTGTATAGGTATTTTTCAGATATGACAAACATTTAAATCAGTAGACTGATTAAAGCAGATTATCGTTCATAATGTGAGTGGACCCCTTCCAGTCAAATGAAAGCTTTAAGAAAAAAACAACACTGAAGTCCCATGAGGAAGAGAAAATTGTACAATACTAGCCTTCAGGCTAGAGCTATAACATCAACTCTTCCTTGGTCTTCAGCCTGCCAGCCTGCCGATTTTTGACTTGTCAGCAGGTAGCCGGCCCATAATGGCATGATCCAATGCCTTAAAATAAATACCCTCTCCCTATATATATATTTGTTCTGTTTCTCTGAAGAACCCTAACTAATGTAGAGATATCCACATTGCAAGGAACTGAAGGCAGCCTCAATCCAACCTCTAGTGAGGACTGAATTCCTCAACTCAACAGACTGAGAGATACTGAATCCTCCTAATAATCACTGAGTGAGTGAACTTGGGAGCAGATCTTTCCCAGTTGAATCTTGATTGAAACCTTGGAAAAGACACTTAAACAGAAGAAATACTGAACTGTGACTGGATTTCCCACTCAAGGGAACTGTAAGAGGAAAGTGTGCTGTTTTAAGCTGCTAAATTTTAGGATCATTTGTTATGCAATAATAGATAACCAATACAGTTTTAAAAACATTTGCTAGCAAAACTTAAGGAAAAAGCCTTGATTTTTTGGTGTATAATTTCTTGTATTTTGTTATATATTTTCTTGTATTTTTCTTATAATTAGTTTTCAATTATAAGCAAGGATAATTTTGCTTATAATTTATGCTTACCTGCCACTAGTCACATACATTTTTTCCTTCTAGCTTATTGCTTCCAGTCTGCTACAAGATAGGATGTTCACAGCTCAATTTTGTAATATTAAAATTAACTAGACTATTTGTAGTGAGAGTCTAAAGCACTCTAAGGGATGAAGGTGGGTGTATGATTTGGTACATGGACTTCTTGACATTTATTTTGGCACATAGGTGCCATTTTATTTTTTGAAATTTCTTTATTGTGTTTTTGGAAAAGAAATATTTGAGGAAATCATTAACTTGAGGTTTTTTAAAATATTGAAATATAAGAAAGACTAACAAAGAGAAGAAAGAATGGGACTGCAGAAATACTCACACTGTGGATTTAAGAACACATTAACCCCAAAGCAATATTTTGAATGGGGAGAGTTTGGGCATCCTTAAATATTTGCAATATTCTTGCCTGTGTATCTTCAGCTTCAACATTTTACTTTCACAAACTTCCTATCTCTGAGGTCACATTTAGTATTTGAAGAACCAGTGATTCAAAATGAGGGCAGAAATGTCAGTCCTGTTTTTAACAGAGCACAGGTAGCAGAAGGTCTTGGAATTTATTTCTGCCTCCACAAGTGACTTGCAATGCAGTGGGGCAGTCTACTGCTAAATTTCTCTGAAGATCACCAGTCTACAGCACGGGCAGGTTCGCAGAATTTTGAAGGGGTAATTCATGTCTGTACCTACTCAAAGACCCTTGACCTAAATATGCTATTGAGGGACAAAGTATTATATTGAAGTCACTGAACATCTTATACCTATGAACCCCTCAGAGTAAAGTGATCTGTGCAGTTATTTAACACTTGTTTTTGCTGAGTGCTAGACATGAAAGAAATAGAGAAGATCCAAGTAAAGTTGTTTTGTTCTCTTGTTTTAAGGACCTAGTGCCAGGAAGCAAAGTTCATATTGATTTGATAACTCAAATTATCTCAAAGAAAGGCCACACTAGTTTAGTTTTATGAACTAACTTCTATTGGGAAAAAAGTGGTCAGTGCCCTAGAGCAGTGGTCGGCAAACTCATTAGTCAACAGAGCCAGATATCACCAGTACAACGATTGAAATTTCTTTTGAGAGCCACATTTTTTTAAACTTGAACTTCTTCTAATGCTACTTCTTTAAAATAGACTTGCCCAGGTGGTGGTATTTTGTGGAAGAGCCACACTCGAAGGGCCAAAGAGCCGGTTGTGGCTCACTAGCGTGGTTTGCCCACCAATGCCCGAGGATATGCTTAGAATTACTAATGAGCTGTGTAAGGTCACCAGGAGGATCCCATATCGTTCCTGCCCATTGCATATCTTTCCCTTCCCCTTACATTGAAACATGCTGACAAGAGGGAAGGCAGGGGAGGGTGGGTGGGAGGGAAGAGATCAGCCAAAGAACTTGTATGCATATATGCATAACCCATGAACACAGACAATAGGATGGTGGAGGCCTGAAGCGGGGGTGGGCTAGAAGAGGGTCAAAGGGGGGGGGGAGGAAGAGGGGGACATATGTAATACTTTCAACAATAAAGATTAAAAAAAAAAAAAGAAACATGCTGATGAGAAAGGTGATGCTGAAGGCAGCATCCTCAGTGGTATTACAGTCTCCTGCCTCCTGTTTTCTCTTCAGTATTTCTGCTTCAAAGATATCTCATCTCCTCAATTTTGCAAAATGTGAGAAAGTGTGGCTGAGCAGCTTTCACATAGCAGTGTGGATGGAGGGGGGACGTGCAGAAACTGTCACTGATAAGCTGGCTCTGGCTTTGGGATGTCTTACATATGGTGGTGAGGGAGTCTCATTTCAGCACACACACTTCAATAGGCATTGACTCACCCGCATAATTGCCTTACTCCAAATTTGTCTCCTTGCTGGGGGGAAAACTTACTTATTGGCTTTTTAGGATACACTGTGAGCATATTTTATATATATATATATATAATTTTTAACCTCTCCCAAGTACTACAGTTAGTTATTTGCTATATCTCACTGCCATTTGATTAGCCTGTATAGATGTCAGCCTGAGTGAATGGTTTCACTTTCTGTAGCATCTGGAAGTCTAACTAATGGTACCGTTATAAAGTGAGGAAAGGAAACAACCACAGAATCACAGTCCATCGTGGAAATTGTCTTATTCCTTCTGATTTGTGAAATCTACCAACTGTTAAGAGTTCCTTCATTGAGCCTAACAGTCCTTGAAACACAGGGAAGGAGTTGAGTTTTAATGCAATTGAGTTGCAAACTATATAATGTTTTGTAGACCCACATCGGTTGGCAGGAGAGCAAATGAGGACTGGCAAAAAAAAATCACACCCATAAATGTCTCTTAGGCTCATCCACCTCAAATGCTTTTTCTATCAATGTTAGCAAATTTGTACCAGCTCCCCGGACTCAAGTCCTTGTTAGGAATTACAACTCATTTTTTTCAAGATAGCCTCTATATCGCATCAGTCTCTACTTTATCTTAATCATGTATTGTACATCCTGGCTTCTCTGCTAGTCTCCTGGAGAGTCTCTATTTTTTTCTTTTTTCTTTCTTTTTATCTTTTATCTTATCACTTTTTACCATTTTTCTTCCCACAACTTTGCTGTCACCCCTCTTCTCCGCACCCCGTGTCATATCTTCTTCCTTTTATTCCTTAAATGCTGTTGTTTCCAGAATTTTTCCTTCTTCTCACTGCTCTTAGGTTATCTTTTCCTGAGAAAACTCTTCCTAATTCATCATTTTTATAATCACTTCAATGCTAATGACTCCCAAATGTATGCATCTTGTTTTTCCCTCTCTGCCAATGTTCAGATTTGTATAGTCTGCTCTATAAGCTATTTCATTCTCACAGACACTTAGGATGAACCATGTTCAAAATGAATCCATTGTCTTTCTCTCCCTACAATCAGCCTCTCAAATTCTGAATGAAAATTACTGATGTACCACCCACTGAGCCAGCTGACAGAGACAGAATGTCAGCAATCATCCTAGATATTTCCATCTTCACCTTTCTTACCCGATCAAGTCCAGTCCTTTCCATTTGATCTCTCAAATATTTCTAGTCTTTATTTTTTCATCACTGTATTGCTGCACAGGTTAAGATTATTTTTGAATCAGGATTATTATACCTAGGTTCCTTCTTGCCAGTCTCACCTTGGGTTAATTTATGCCTTAGATCAGTAGTTTACCGCTCTGTTGCCTAATGAGTTTGCTGACCACTGATCTAGACTCTCAATTCTGTTATTTTTAGGCTGTTGTTGTTGTTTGTGATTAAGCCCCTATAGAAATCTGACCTTAACACTCTTACAATGAGAATGGCATTGTTTTATCTATAAAGTTGTTTTCAAGCCCTGTCATATGACTCCAAAGACTACCTTTGTTGTCTGTATTATATTAAGGTCTTCCTTCTGCAAACTAACTCCACCCTGGAGCTATTAGTAACTTGAAGTCAAACAATCTAGACTAAATTCAAGAGAAACCTACTCAAGAGAACTTCCTTTTCCAATTTAGGCTGGGCTAAGCGTCTCTTCTCTTACCTCCATAGTGACATCTTCACAACATTCTCACTGCAGGAGTATTATGTTCATCATCCTATGAGGTCCTCAGAGGCAGTATTCCTGCCATCCTTCCACTCCCTGAGCCCAGAGCAGTGCCAGACCATACTTGGTGCCTAACAAATGTTGAACTGAGCCAGATTATTCATGTCTTATGATCTCAGACAATTAATTGGTGCAATAGCTGCATAAGTGACCTCCCTGCCTCCAAAGCATTCTCACTACAATCTGTCTTGCAAACAGCTGATAGGTGGGTATAAACAAAGCAGTGCTCTTAGGATTTGTTTTCCTACTTAGGATCTACAAAATGTTTTATGAAGACACATGATCAAATTTACCTGTTTTTCCTCGTGTCCTATCTAATCTATTCAAATACATCAACTGTTTCCTCAGCTCCCACATCTTCAACTCGTCCTACTCTGATGTGCTATTATTACTCCAAACTTCAACTTTATATATACTTTTAGCTTTACAAAGGACTTATAATGAACATCCATTTTTTCTTCTCAAAATTTTTGCTCTTCTTTCTTTTTTAAATATACTTTTTATTGAACATCCATTCTTCTCCTAATTTTTGCTCTTCTTTCCTTTTTAAATATATTTTTTATTGATTTCAGAGAGACAGGGAGAGAGAAAAATAGAAACATCAATGATGGGAGAGAATCATTGACTGGCTGCCTCCTACATGTCCCTCACTGGGGATCCAGCTCAACATGGGCATGTGCCCTGATCAGGAATTCAACTGTGACTCCTGGCTCATAGGTGCATGCTCAACCACTGAGCAACTGGGCTGCTCTTCTTTCTGCCTAACTATTTGACCTTTTTTCTATCCTAATTGAAATTATGTTTTGTTGAATGTTCAAATTATGTTTACCACTTCTATTATATCTATTATATTTCCTCCCAGTCTATATTTTTCTAGAAAAGACACATAATTATGCTTTTTATCATACTACTTCTCCCATTCTAAGTATCTCTCCCAAGTTTTATCTAGTGTTTAAAACTGCATATTTTATATTTACAGCTAGTTTCACTGTTTCTCAAAGGTAAAAACAAAAACTTCTCTCTCTATGTACATTTTTATATGGTCTTAGAATAGATTCTGTCCGTGGGTGGCATCTACTAAAATTTTGTTTCCTTCTGTGAAATGAATTTATTTTCTTCTTATATTTAAATTCATTCCTGGAAGATAGTTGATATATTCTTCAGTTACTTTTCTAGTTGTATTTTTTCTATTTCTTAAGACCCTTCAAATATTCAGAAAAATAATTTTTCTACATCGTGATATTGACCCAATACATAAAAATGAGATTTTGCTCTACAGTTGGTGAGAATGCTATTCTATGCACAAATGATAATCTTTAACAGAATACATTGTATCAATAAGACAGCAGTCTAATAATCTAGACCTGAAATAAAGAATAGGTTGGGCTGTTTTTGTTTTTTAATACAGTTGAATAGGTTATAGAAATACATTATTTGGAGAAAAGGTATATTAATTTACAAGTTTACTCACCTTCAATTTTCACACAAATTGACAGTATTATGTACTAGGAATAATGAATGCCTGTATCATGGAAGCTAGAGTCTTTAATAAAAAAAAAAAAACAAAAAAAAAACTTAAAGCAATTTTTATTTATTTATTTTTATTTATATTGAAGCCTCTTTTTTTTAAAAAAAATTTTTTTTATTGATTTTTTTACAGCAAGGAAGGGAGAGGGAGAGAGGGTTAGAAATATCGATGAGAGAGAAATATCAATCAGCTGCCTTGTGCACATCCCCTACTGGAGATATGCCTGCAATCAAGGTACATGCCCTTGAGCGGAATTGAACCTGGGACCTTGAGTCCACAGGCTGTCGCTCTATCCACTGAGCCAAACCAGTTAGGACTTAAAGCAACTTTTAAAGAACAGTTGGGGAAAACAATAATACAAAGATATAGTAGCAGGTTCTATTTAAGGATATCTGTTTAGCTAACAACCACCTTTTTACATGTTATAATTGCGTAGTATTTATCTATCAGGTTAGAGCTTCATAAAACAGCAGATTCTACAGATTTTCAAAATATAACAATAACCACCACCCACCTACCCCTTCCCCCCTCCCCCTCCCCCACCGCCCCCTATCACCCCAGGACGTTCATCATTATTTACAAAGTCAATTAGGCTGTGACAATGGTCCTTTTTCCCCCCTCCTAGATAGCTCAAACTCCATTTTCCAGCTTTTCCTCAGAGCCCTGCAACCTATAACTTATACATAGATCAGGCTCGCTAAAGTCTGCTCTTCCCATCAGGGGATGTGCCCAGTAGATTTGCTGCCATGGTGAGAAGAGGAGCAAATTGGCATGGGGCAAAAGGTCAATCTGAATTCATGGTGCGTTAATGTCTTTGTAGATGAAAATATTATAATAATCCTCTTTCATATACCACACTGTATGCATAGCCTTTGTTTTTCTTTGAGTACAACACATGCAAGTTCTTTGAAGATATTTTAAATGAAATTGAACCAGAAATTTTATCCTGGTACTACTTACTAGTACTGATTGTCTTCTGCCTCCAATTTGAGAGGCACTTTCATGAGAAAGCATGTTGTCCTAGAACTCCACTCAGGCAGGACTCTTCCATATCTAATTAGTGATAAAAAGAGCTACCCACTATTATTTAACTTTTAATAAGCTCGGCATCTCTGAATTTCAAGACATTAGGTCCTACTGTGTTTTTTTCCTACACTCCATATCCTGCTGTAATGAGCGATGTTTCTGATGAAATCAATTAATTACCAGTCAATCACGGGTTGGAATGTGGAGGCAACCTGCACTATATAAACGTGATTAATAAAAGAACAACCAGGAGTAAAAGAGGTAAATTGCTGCATCATGACATTAAAAATTGGACTATGGCATGTCAACAACTTTAATTGAGTTAAGTGTTCCATGAAAAGAATATAAAAAGTCAAAATGAGAAAAACAGGTCTTTCATTATTTCCAAATTTGTTGATGCAGGGATTTTGTTTTTTGTTTTTTTCCCCCCCAAGAGAGGAAATGAATTTTGCATCCCTAAAAGAAATATCAAAATGTCAGTTGATCTCTCTGAAAAAGAATTTTAAGCACCTCAATCAATAGAAGGTAAAACTTGCTGTGATATTTTGTAATTCTTGCTTTTTTAATTAAAAAAAAAACAGTAAATTTAACAAGAGAGTGTCAGAAGATATAATTCTTTACAAATTCTTATAAGAGAAATACTTATAAGTATGGGCTATTTTGATTTTTAGCAGTCTATCCCAACATTCTTTTTTTTAGGTTACTGATAACATAATATTATTACTCAAATATTTTATGAATAATCTATAAAGGAAAAAGTATATAGATTTTAAGTTTGACAATTGCATTTATTTGTTTAAATTATAGAGAATGTTTCACCATCTCGGGAAGTTTTCTCATGACCTTTCTTTCAATCACCCCACTACCACTAGATGCAACCATTTATTTCTATCACCATAGATTAGTTTTAGCTGATCTGGAACTTTATACAAATGGAAACTTACAGTATAGATCTCTTTTATTTCATTTTTTTTATTGATTAAGGTATTACATATGGGTCCTTATTGCCCCATTGCTCCTCCCCCCCACTCTCCCAATCATGCACTCACCCCCTTGTTGTCTGTGTCCATTGGTTAGGCTTATATGCATGCATACAAGTCCTTTGGTTGATCTCTCCCCCTTACCCTCACCCTTCTCTACCTTCCCTCTGAGGTTTTATGGTCTGATTGATGCTTCTCTGTCTCTGGATCTGTTTTTGTTCATCAGTTTATGTTGTTCATTATATTCCATAAATGAGTGAGATCATGTGAAATTTATCTTTCTTTGACTGGCTTATTTCACTTAGCATAATGTTTTCCAGTTCCATCCATGCTGTTGCACATGGTAAGCATTTCTTCTTTTTTTGCCACAGCATAGTATTACATTGTGTAGATGTACCATATGACCCAGTGGTCCCACTTCTAGGAATATATCCCAAGAAATATCAATCAGAAAGGATATATGCAACCCTATGTTCATAGTGGAACAATTAACTATAGCTAAGATTTGGAAATAGCCTAAGTGCCCATCAGCAGATGAGTGAATTACAGTATAGATTTTGAGATTCATCCATGTAGCAGTAGAAATATGGTCAGTAGTTTGCTCCTTTTTATTGTTGATTCTTATTCCACTATGTGTTTATAATACAATTTTTTTGTGTGTGTTGTTTTTAATATATATTTATTGATTTTGAGAGGAAGGGAGAAAGAGAGGGAGATAGAAACACCAATTATGAAAGAGAATCATTGATTGGATGCAGCCCGAAAACCAGGCATGTCCCATGACCAGGAATCAAACCTTGACCTCCTTGTTCATAGGTCAATGCTCAACCACTGAGCTATGACAGCCAGGCTGTTTTTCAGTTTTTATGTTGATGGGCAAATGGGTTGTTTCCATTTATCTTACACTTTCAGAAATTGTGCTATTAAAGTTCACTTTATGCAAATGCGCAAACTCTTTACTCCACTATTTTCTCACCTGGACAGTGAAAGTTGTTTCTTCACTGTTTTGAAAAAGATGGATAATTTTAGATGAGTGATGAAAAAGTATGTTTATTTGGTGAAGAATTTAGCGATGGCTGCTAATGCCTTAGAACAGTTGTACTTTCCTGAAAAAAAGAAACAGAAATTCAAATTCTTATTTAGAACATAAAAACATGTATATTTTAAAAGTTGTAAAGATATTGTAGTTTGTATAAATGGTAGATATTTGAATAATACTTTAAAAATACTTATTCTATGTAATAAAATGTTTATTTTCTGCTTAATAACATTTAAATTTTTTTCCATTTATTAATGTGTTTTATTGATTTCTTTGTTCTAGAAGCTTAAATAAATCCAGGTATGAAAAGATACAGATTTGCATACATATATTTTTAGCTATCAAGAAAAGCATATTCTATTGATAAATGCCATAATTATGTATAGAGCAATACCTCTGTCCAAAAGACTATAATTATTTAGACCACAGTGGGCATACTGTTAGCATAATTTACTTCATTGTTCAAAATAGTCATAGAAATGGTCCTACTTCAGATGATTGACAACTGCTTAGAAAGTCTTAAGGGATGGGTCCAAATATCAAATTTAAGGCATGTTACACACCATTTTTAGCTTCTCATTTTGCTGCATCTGATTTTACAATATGATTCTGATATGGGAATAATTGTCCCATAATGAATGATTTTTTTTTCTCTCCATCCAAACTGTTAGCTCCTTCTGTACAGGGTCTGTTTTTTGTTTACCTATGTGTCTTTGAATCCTAACGTTTGCTTCAATCCCCAGAACAAAGTAGGATATAAACATTAGTGAGATGATTGGATGCCTATGTATACTCTTTTAAGATTGATTGACATATGTTCTATTTTACACTATATCAGATACCATACCAGTCCAAATGATCAAAGCAACAACACCTTTTTCTTGATTTTTGGTAATTTATTTTAAACAGGATTCCTTATTCAGTTTTTCCTACATAGAAACCAAATTGCTGTTTGTTTGTTGTTGTTTTTTTGCTACTTGGCTAATACCCTCCATTTTTCTAGTATGAAACAGCCTTCTGCATTTGTTTTAGGAAAATTATTTTCTAGATCCCTGAGACTGTGGAGAAGTCTACGCCAGGGGCACAAACAGTTGTCTCAGCTGAAAGGGTTGTGTACACTTTTTGTCTCTACTTCCTTGGTTCCCACTCAGTCTCTGACTCAGTAATGTGCTTTGGACCACAACATTCCACAAAATATGGCCAAGTCCAATAGACACTTACCTCTCCTCATATTGCTCAGACTGGCATAATATCGGCACAGTGGGTTACTTTCTACTTTCTTAAACATGCTCCTTTCCTGGCACTCTCAGACGTGTTACCTGTTAGCTCTTACCTTACACATCATCTGCCTCAAAGAGCCCTTTTAATACCATAGCTGAAACTAGTCCTCCTTACAATTTTCTACATATGTCTTGTTTCTTTATTCAAGTCCATTATAGGACTTACCAGAAAGCGTGTATGTATGGGGACATAATTTACTTAGTCGCTAAAATTCAAGCTTCTGGAACACAAAGTTCATGCAACCAACAGTGCCTGGTACCTAGTAGATGAGTAATAAGTATTTTTTGAGTGACTAAAATCTACTTCCCAGCCACATTGGCAATCAATCACATATATTTGTCACCTTTTCTTGGTGATGCATTTAGCATGAGGGTAGGTATGTATAATAAAGGAGAGAGAAATTCGAGAAACTGTGCCTAGAGAACCTCTTGATTTTTTCTAGTGACAATGGGTACACCTTGATATCCATATCAATAGAATGAGGAAGTTAGTCTACATCTACATAAATTTATATAACTTTAAAAAAAAAATATATATATATATATATTTTATTGATTTTTCACAAAGAAGAAGTGAGAGGGATAGCTAGCTAGAAACATTAATGAGAAAGAATCATCGACCAGCTGCCTCCTGCACACCCCCTACTGGGATGTGCCCACAATCAATGTACATGCCCTTGACCGGAATTGAACCCGGGACCTTTCAGTCCTCAGACCTACGCTTTATCCACTGAGCCAAACCGGTTTCAGCAATTTATATAACTTTTATCTAGCTTCATAATTCCCCTGTATAAAACAGTATATAGTTTATTTAATTTTATTTTTTAATCCTCACCTGAGGATATTTTCCATTGATTTTTAGAGAGAGGGAAAGACAGAGAGACATATTGATGTGAGAGAAACACATCTATTGGTTTCCCCCTGCACACTCCCTAACCAGGGCCAGGGCCGGGGCCTGGGCCAGGGACAGAATTGAACCTGGGACCCTTTGGTCTACAGGCTGACACTCCATCCACTGAGCCAAATCAGGTAGGGCAAGTACATAGTTTTATTAGATAATTAGTTCTCAGCTTCATTAGAGATAATGATCCCCTCTTAAATTGAAAAATATAATTAAACCATTTTCTAAATTTACTGATTATTCAATGAGAACAGGTGTATATGGAGCAACTGAACTTAATCATGTGAAGAAAGTCCATTTCCCAAAGAGTCCCTCTCACAACCCCCTCCATTCTCTTTTTTTTTTTTTTTTTTTTTTTTAACAGATGCTCTAGTTTTAGTTCAAAGTGCCTAGGACAAGAGAAAAGGGTTTCCTAATGCAGTAATTTTCTGTAGTGGCTGATAATTGACTCTCGTTTTTTATGACTGAAATAAAAAATGATAGCCAGCCACATATCTATAACAATAAAAGCCATAGTATGCTAATTAGACTGGACAACTGAACAACCTTCCGGACGTCACTCCAGATGAAGCTGTGGTGGGGGGGGTGAGGCAGAAGTGGTTAGAGGCAATCAGGCAGGCAGGAAGAGGGGTTAGGAGCAATCAGACAGGCAGTAGAGTGGTTTGGGGCAATGAGGCAGGCAGGCAAGTGGTTATGGATGATGAGGCAGGCAGGGAAGCTGTGAGGAGCCAGTGGTCCCAGATTGTGAGAGGGATGTCTGACTGCTAGTTTAGGCCTGATCCCTGCATGATCAGGCCTAAACCAGCAGTCATACATCCCCTAAGGGGTCATGGATTGCAACAGGGTACAGGCTGGGCTGAGGTGAATTTCATGCACCAGGCCTCTAGTTTATTATATTAATACAGATATTTTATTTAATTATGCTCCTTTAAAATAAATTTATACATGCAAGTAAAATACACATCGAGTAATATTAAATGCACACATATTAAATGTACCTCTTGGTAAAGTTTCACAAGTGAATACATCCATGTAACTATCACTCAGACTAATAAATAGAATATTACAGGCACTGTGATTGCACCTCTCTCATCCCCTCCCAGTAATACCATACCCTTCTCCCTGGAGGCATACACAATTCTGAATTCTGATATCAGAGATACGTTTTTTCTACTTTTGAATTTTACATAAATATCCTGTGTGTCTGGCTTCTTTTGATTAATATATTTTTCCATATGATTAATCCACACTATTGAATGTAGCAGTAGTTATTTCTTTCAAACTGAGACATGTTTTCATTTCATAGATATTTTATTCATTAGAGATTACTTTAGAGATTTTATAGATATAACATCTATCTATTTTACTATTAATGGGAATTTTCTTTCTGTTTACTACAAGCTCCCATGTTCATATCTTCTAGATCACATAGGTGCTCTTTCTGGGTATATACCAGGAAAAGAAATGTCAGATCATATTTGTATATGTATGTTTAGAGGACATTGCCAAGGATATTTTCAGAGTCATTATACCAATTTTTACCTCTATCAACAATATTGGAATGTAAATTGGTTGGGAATTCTTAACCAATGCTCAGGATTGTCAGTGTTTTTCGTTTCTAGTTTTACCTATTCAAGTGAGAGTGTATTGGAATCTCATGGTGATTTTAGTGAAACATCTCCCTTGTGATCTCAGAGGCTGAGTGACACTTCATATATTGATTGATAATTTGGATATACTCTTTTGTGAAGTGATTCTTCAAGTCTTTTGTTCATTTTCTAATGGGATTTTTACCTTTTTCTTGTTGACTTTTAAGAAGTTCTTTATATATTCTGCATACAAATCCTTTGTGAGCTGAGTATATACATATATTTGAATATGAAAAGACAATTTTTAGTACACTGATATGTGGTATCTGTTTTTCATAAACCAAATGTTTATATACTTCCAATAATGTCAGGAACACATTTTGAACAGACAATATCTGTCATTGACATTGTCAGGCACATTTAGTACTCCAGTAACAAGGATATTTTATTTTATATATATATTTAAATTTTATTTTATTGTTTAAAATATTACATATAGTAGTAACAAGAATATTTTAACAGTAAATGTTAAAACAGTTAAACACTAATAACATATTTTTTTTAAAAAACTTTCTAGTATCAAAGTGACTAACTGATGAAAGGTTTAAATCCTATTCAAAGGAAAATGCTCATTATGCAAAAACTTTTGAATATAATTTTAAAGTTGTGTGTGAACACTTTACACCATATGCATTCTGATTTATGAACCTCTGGGTTATAATATACCATGAATAAATGATGCCACTTGACAGTATAGCATGAGAATTAAAATGGAATCTTTAGAGAGAAAAAGAATGGAGACAATAAATAATTTTTTGAGCTTGCATTTGTATTTTTTTCACAAAATGTTTAACTGTGGAATAAGTGTGTTCTACACATTCACTTTTTTCACAAATATATATTTACTATGTACTGTGTAAATAATATAAAGAAAAGAATGAGACACCAAAGTTGAATCTCACTCTTGTGAGACAGCACACTTCAATCAAACAAAAATTTATCTTTTGTAATAAAAGTACATTAAAAAGAAAAAAAAAGTTGTTTAAGAGCATGTCATGTGTAACTTAAGCCAATCTGAGGATATTTAGGTCCGTTTTCCATTTTTGATTGGATTGTTTATCTTCCTTTTGTTAAGTTGATGCGTTCCCTGTAAATGTTGGAGATTAAACTCTTATCAGAGATAACATTAGCTAATATGTTCTCCCATGGAGTGGGCTTTCTTATTGTTTTGTTGATGGTTTCTTTTGCTATGCAGACCCTTATTTATTTTCATATCATTTCATTTGTTTATTTTCTCTTTGGTTTCCATAGCCCTAGGAGCTATATCAGTGAATATATTGCTTTGGCATATGTCTGAGATGTTGCTGCTTGTGGATTCCCCTAAGATTTTTATGGTTTCCCATCTTATGTTTAAGTTCTTTTTCCATTTTGAGTTTATTTTTGGGTATGGTATAAGTTGGTGGTCCAGTTTCTTTCTTTTTTTTTTTTTTTTTTTTTTTGCTTTTTTTTTTTTTTTTTTTTTTTTTTTGGTCCAATTTTCCCAACACCATTTATTAAAGAAATTGTCTTGACTCCATTGTATGCTCTTGCCTCCTTTGCCAAATATTAATTGAGCACAGTGGTTTGGGTCAATTTCTTGGTTCTCTATTCTATTCCTTTGGTTTATATGTATGTTCTTGTGCCGGTACCAGGCAGTTTTGAGAACAGTGACTTTGTAATATAGCTTGGTATCTGGAATTGAAATTCCTCCTACTTTGTTCATCTTTCTCAGGATTGCTGCAGCTATTCGGGGTCTTTTTGTTCTAGGTCTGTGAAATATGCTTTTGGTATTTTAATGGGGAGTGCATCTATGGATTGCTGGAAGTCCTAGCCTTAGAAATTAGACAAGAAGAGGAAATAAAAGGTATTCAAATTGGAAAAAAAAAGAAATAAAACTGTTATTATTTGCAGATGACATAATATTGTACATAGAAAATCCTAAAGACTCCATAAAAAATCATTATACTTAATAAATGAATTTGCCAATGTATCAGGATACAAAATTAATGCCCAGTAATCTATGGCATTTAAAAATATATTTTATTAATTTTTTACAGAGAGGAATAGAAAGTTAGAAACATCAATGAGAATCATCAATCAGCTGCCTCTTGCACACCCCTTACTGGGAATGTGCCAGCAACCAAGGTACATGCCTTTGACCAGAAATCAAACCTGGGACCTTTCAATCCTCAGGCCGATGCTCTATCTACTGAGCCAAACCGGTTTTGGCAGATGTATGGCATTTTAATACACCAATAGTGAACTTACAGAAAGAGAGATTAAAAAAAAAATCCCATTTACCATCACACCAAAAAAAAATTAAGATACCTAGGAATAAACTTAACTAAGGAAGTAAAAGACCTGTACTCAGAAAACTACAGGACACAGAAAAAAGAGGCATAGGAAGATATAAACAGATAGAAAAACATACCATGTGTCATGGATTGATAGAATCAACATCATAAAAAAATGTCCATACTACCCAAAGAAAGGGACATTTTAATTGAAGTCTGAATCATGAATATGAATTAAGAAAGTAATGGACAGAGAACATTTCAAGGAGAAGCAGCACCAGGTACAATGTCCACATGGAAGCAAAAGCATGGTCAATTTGAGAAGAATAAAGCTAAAGCACCCATCAAGGTTAGAGAGGTAGACAGGAAGGTGGCCTTTCTCTAAGAGCACTGGGAAGCAGAGTGGGCTGGGGCTATCAACACAGTCAAGAAATGATGGTAAGTGCCTTTGCGTAGTGTCAGGTGAAACAATGAGAACTGGTGGAATATGAAAATATATTGTCAAGAGGATCATTTTTAGGATATAATGATAAAGATTTCATATATGAGGAGATCCCCAAGAACTATTTCTAGATTTTTGGTTTATACAACTGATTAAGCAGATACAATTCAGTAAGTTAGACACACCTGTAAGACATGACAAATGGACAGGAGCTTTTTCCCCTTTTGGATGGTCAGGAATACAGTGCAGAGATTTTGCATTTAGTTTTGAGTTTGCACTGATTTTAAGACATCTACACGATGGGGTTGAATTGACAATATGTAGATTGTTCTGGAGATGAGGGAAACGGTCTGGCCAGATGGTATACATTTGTCAGTTAGAGGAATTTAAATGGCATTTGAGGCTAAGTGTGGAGGAGACTGTCAAGGGAGGCCTGGCAGAATATGTACTGAGAGAATGATCTTTATTTTTCCCAGTTCAAGTTAGTTCTGTTTGAAATCAGCTAATTAAATATACTCACACTTGAGAGCAAATATATAACAGCTATTTTGGTCATTGAAAATTTATCAGGGTTGTTTAGTAGGCTAAGAGGTCTAAGCAGAGTTGTTGGAATTTTAATTAAGAATTAAGAAATAACAACTTTGGGAATATATTGTATCCAAACTATTATATTAGCAAGGATAAATGTCTTCTTTCCCTAAAATCAGAATTTTACATCCTCAAAAGATTATGGTAACTATGATTTATTTGTGTAGAAAGTTGTGTGTGTGTGTGTGTGTGTGTGTGTGTGTGTGTGTGTGAATTAAACAGGATACTAAACATTTGAAAGTATGTGTACACTACTTTGTCTTTAGCCTTTCTCTATCAAAAATCTCACAATTTTATAAATATTGTTTAATGTAATAATACAGAACTATTTATAAGGTTAGACTTTCTAGCTATCTGTTGAACTAAGGAAATGAGTCCTGAGAAAATAGGCTATACAAATAAAATATATTACTCTTTGGGTTATTGTGGAAGAAGATATTCAGAACAATAGTGACTGGGTATTTATGGGATGAGGTTGCCCTAATGACCTGCAGCTGCTAAGAAATAAACATGAGACTGTTTTGTAGTTTTGTCTATGGTTAATCTTGCATCTTCCAGTGCCTAGCACAATGTATTTCATGCACTGGGTCAGCAATATTGCAAGGTTTCTAAACTTCAACACCATTGACATTCGGCTGAATGATTCTTTGTTATATGCTGTCCTGTGCATTGTAGCATGTTTAGCAGCATTGCTAACAAACATTCCACTAGAGGCTAGTGGCACCTATACCCTAGTTATGACAACAAAAATGTCTCCAGGTATTGCTAAATATCCTTGTTAATGTGTATGTTGGCGGGGTGGCGGGGGGGATGCATTGGGAGAGGACAAAAATGCCCCAGTTGAGAATCATTGACTTATTGAATGAGCAAACATATCCTTTCTGATAGGTATTGACTACTCTGAACCACTTTTGTCCTTCCCACCTCTATCCAGGAGGATGATAGGGTCCTACTTAATCTCTGGACAATATGAGATTGGTTACCCTGGGGTCAGAGACAGAGGTCGCAGGTCAAGTCAGGTGCTGACAGGCACATTTAGTGAGGAGTGGTGTGACAGGGTCTGAGTCTGCTAGCCATGCAGAGTTCATCCAGGGTACACACACATGCCTATTTTACGTCTTCTAGGCCTCATGAAAGAAGGTTTTCACAAGATGACAGTGGCACCCTTGTGAGATATCTTAGCAGATAGGTCAGAGATCAGCTCTAGAGGTTAAAAGTTACCATTTAATCGACTCCTTTCTCTTTAGGTCAGATTACTTACAAAGAATAGTCTGAAACATAAGGGATTAAAACTGCCATTTCATGAACATGAAGTTTCCTCTGAACACATAAAATTTAATGACCAAATAAGAAGTAGTTATGAACCTTCAGTTTGAATTTGCTTATGTATGTGACTAGTAATATTATCTGACATATTTCTATTCTAGCTACTCTTGCATACCAAATATGTCAGCAGACATCTGCTGTACAGCTTTAAGAGTTAGACAATACTCAATTGAGGCTGTAAGTCTTCATAGTGCCTCTGTTTTATACATACATTCTTACTATAAGGCTTACATTGAAGGAGACAATGTATATGCCTGTAGGTTAATAGCAGTTTCTTAGAATAGCTCTGTCTGGATGGGGGAAAAAACACAATGCTTTTTTTTTTTTTTTAACCAACATTTCTCCAGGTGTCTTTGACCATAGCTGGTCTCTAACTTCAGAAAACACAAGACTGGCTCCTACTATGATACACTGCAGGACAGCAATGAAGTGGAAATGTGTATTGTTATGACAATAGAGGGATATAAAATCATGCTGGCTGCCAGCAGGAGTGGAGAATCCAGTGACCCAAATGAACTCAACCAGAAACCCATTAAATGATTTAATTTGGGGCTATTCAGCTATTGATTGTATTTATAGAGCTGGAGTTGTAGCAGTAGCAATATCAAAAGCAGCAGTGAGAGCCTGAGTAGAATTATTAAGAGGGATTAAGTGGTCTATAAAATGAGTATAAAGGAGTTAGAACAACTAGAACAATAATTTTCTGACAAGGTTGATTTATTTCCTGTTCAATGAAAAAAAAAAAAAAAGGTTTTACAGGTTGTGCATGTCAAAACATCAAAATAGAATAGCCATCTCAACAACTGAATGTACTGTAATGTTCAACATTTTTTTTTCTTTTTATGTAAAACTAAAACAAATAAGTTCATGTACAGTAGGTCATGAGATTTTCATGCTGGATGGTAGGGTAGGTATAAATATTGCATGTTTTGGGAATGACAGTATATAGCTGCTGCAAGGCTCACAATCATATTAAGAGTATTAAAAGTTCATGGTACATTCAGCTGTATCCTATTATTTAGATTGTACCAGAGCAAAATATCTCTGTTTCTTTTTCTTTTTCTTTTTTTTATTTTTTATTTTTTTTTTTATCCCCTTCAGTGTTGTAACTTCAGCTTTAAAACAAAAGCTGTAACTCTGGATTTAAAACAAAATCCTTAAGCAAACTAAGTTCAAGTCCTTTATTTCAGGAAATGGAAAAAATAGGATTATGAAAGATTCACACCATAATTTGATGTATTGAGAGTAGACAAACATGGGTAGAAGTCCATAAAAATCCTTTTCCAGGTTTATGGAAGAAGCCTTAAAATATCCATGGAACTTATAATTTTTACTTTTCTTTTACTTTCTCTGAGAATAAAACACAGAAGTAATTCAACCATTTGGGTGTTATGGGACCATACTCTTGTTAGCATTGTAGAAAAAGAAAGATGGGGAAAAGGCTCGTGTTTCATTTTCAATGACTCCTAGGGAGAATTTTGTCTTTGACTTTCACTAGCTATAGCTTGAGAGAAAGCAGAAACAAGCAACCTACTAGCCACTGAACTATGACAGAAGTCATCTTTGTGTGTGTGAGCATAAGGCTTATCAAACTTTGATACAAATACAGAAAACCAGATTTATATATAATTTACAGAGAGGAAAGGAAAGGGATAGAGAGTTAGAAACATCGATGAGCAAGAAACATCGATCAGCCGGCTCCTGCACACCCGCTACTGGGGATGTGCCCGCAACCAAGGCACACACCCTTGACCGGAATTGAACCTGAGACCCGTCAGTTTGCAGGCCGATGCTCTATCCACTGAGCCAAACCGGTTTTGGCTAGAAGACCAGATTTTTATAATCAACTATTTAACTCTTTTTCCATTTCTAAATGAATATCATTAGCCGTTAAGGATAAAGTGAGATTCCGAGATTCAGCTCAATTTTCTTGGTCTCCATAACACTTGCCTTGGTTTTGGAGGCAGAAATAAACGTGACCTCTGGTGATACATTCTGGTTCAGACCTTTCTATTGGTCTTCTTTATATTCCAATAGTTTAAGTAACAATAGCAATAGTTACAGACACAGCCACAGCCACAGCCATAGTCAAGGTCACGGTCACGGTCACAATCATAGTCATAGTCATGGTGGGAATCCCTTTCTTTGCTGAAACTTAAACTTTCTTACAAAGTCAGGACATTTATAGAAACGAGATAAAATATTTTTAAGTTTGGGAAGGAAGGAGTGTAACCAGCTATGTAAAGTGATTAAGAATTATAGTGATTGAGCTAGAAGAGACAGACTTTTTGGATTCAAATCATGACTTTTTACTTACGAGTCCTAAGATCAAGGGAAATATATTATACTTTCCCTTTATTTCTCCTTAGAGTCTTCATCTGTAAAATGAGGCTAATAAGTTCACCCAATTTTTATTCTGAGGATCAAATACATTTTTTCCCCCCTGATAAGTGCTCAATAGGTACTGTTATTATTTGCCATTAGCTTATCTTATGTCATTTGGTCACAAGTTCAGATCGTTTGAAGAGAGCTAGACTTGAAATTCCTGAATGGAAGCATAATAGAAAGTTGTGATTTCTCCTCACTCATCAGCCAAAATGTAAATGTAAAGAAAATTAAGAAATGTTGGGAGTTTGCTATTACCAGACATTTTGACATGTATTATGTCATTCAATCCTGATATAAAGTCTCTGAGGAACATTTTATCACCATGTTTAGAAGAGAATACCCAGAGTGATAAGAAGTTAAGTATTAAAATTCACTCATAATAGCAGAAGGATTTGAACCCAAATACAGTTTTTTTTTCATTGAACAGGAAATTAATTTCATATAGTCAAATCACACATAGTTTTTCCCACTCATGACCGGTGCCCACTTTCAGCTCCTCATGACTCCACACTGTACCTGTAGTCTTGGGACATCAAGTCTCTGCAGAAGGGCTCCTCAAGTCATAGAGCCATTCCCTCAGGCCTAGCACCAGGCTGCAATAATCCAAATACACCTCAGGAGTCAACTTGATGGATGTGGCACAAATGAAGGTGCTTCTCTTCCAAATCCCTTGTCAGGTCTGACATCCCATCTACAATAAAGTCTCGGCAAAACTCCAAGGCAGCAATGCCTGGAAATCTGTCTGGTACCTGACAGTAGTTTTGACAAACTGAAGTCAACCCAGACTTTGCAGCTCAAGGAATAGTGTATCCAAAACCTCATTATGTATCTTCAAGTTCTTACTCCTAAATAAGTCTAACGAGGCTCTAAAGTATGTCTTTCAAAATGCAGTGACTTGTTTAGGAAAAATGTGGTTGGCCCCACACCAGATGGGACTGGGGAGTAGGTTCTGTGTGAACTCAAGTCTCATTGCTAGACATCACACAGCAATGCCATATTGAAAAGGGCTCTGAGGCCTCAGTCATCCATTAGCAAAGTCTGCCAAGGCCCTGGGAAGGGAAGCTGGTATCATGCAAGCCACTTCGCTGTCTTCCTTGGGCTAGTACAGACTGTGCAGCAGTTTAAATCCCTTTTATCATCTGTGAATTAATTTTACCAGTCTTCCTCGCCACTCAGGTGGGCCTTCTCTCAATTTTTTCTTTATGTATTCCTCCTGAAGACATACGCTCTCTTGAAATGATAACTATTCTTTGGTCAAGTAGCTGCATTATCCTGCCAAAAGCAATAAAAATTAGCTTCTGAGAAGAAACTCCTCCACAGTAGTATATTTGTTTTAATCTGTTTTTTTTTTTAGAGTGCTGGGAATGTCTCTTAGGATCTACAGTGTATTACCAATATAAATATCACATTTATGTAGTGGAGTTAAGTTATGAAAATGGAACAACAAGGAGCATTTTAATAGTTTAGACCATGGAACTGAAGAATGAGACAGTATTTCTGCATTCACTAGCTAGAATAACTATTTGAATATAAAATTGTATAAAGCTATTTTTTAAAAATGAGATCTCTCAAATCCGTGTGTTTTATTTTGATTTTATTGTTCATGGATCATTTCCCAGGAATATATTAAATGATGGAAAGATTTATGCTGTGGGAGTTTTTAAGGATTTTATTTCTGCATTGATTGATTTGTTCTTAACCTTAAATGATATTGATCCACATTTAATAGAGAAGTGGGCATATCTCTAAGAATATCTCTGGTTGAGTATTAGCAATTTAAAAAAGGAATGGTACAGATAATGTCCTTTATATCAACTGCAAGTATGATGTCAAGTGGTGGATTAAAGAAAGAAATCAGTGAAAGTGGGTATGGATGCACCCTTTTTTTACAGAAACTAAGAGGGCATTTCAATTTAGAGACTTACTAAGCATATGGAAAAATACCTGTGACTTTTTCTTTTTAAAAAATATAAATAAATAAATAAATTTTTTATTGATTTCAGAGAAGGAGAGATAGAAACATCAATGATGAGAGAGAATCATTGATCAGATGCCTTTTGCACACCACCTACTGGGGATCAAGTCTGCAACCCAGACATATGTCCTTGACTAGAATCGAACCCGGAACCCTTCAGTCCGCAGGCCAACAATGAGCGAAACCAGCTAGGGCACATGTACCTTTTTCTAATACTACATTTTCCCTTTAATGTAAGAGTGTCTTGGATTTGCTTATTTAAGCAATAAATAATACTAAGGAAAATAATCCAATTTCCAAATGCTGCATCAAGTTATACTATCTGTATGACATAGAATTGACTTTTAACACATAAATACTTGAGATTGATTAGAAATGAATTGCTGATCCAAACTACATTTATTATGGCCAAGTGCATTCAGTTTACTTCTAAATATTAAGACTTTCTCTCACATTTGGATCATTACATCTGCAGTTGGAGAACTGCTTTGAAATTAAGTTGACTTCCAGGGTGAGCATAGCTGTAGAAGTCAGCATTTTCACCCTTCTACAAATCATAAATAATAGAAATAAGAAGAATTGAAAAACAAAAACATAAAGCCCAAAGCCCGCAATGTTATTTTCAATTTAAACAGTAAACAGAAATAATGCACATACTCCAAAATATATATATGAGCTGCCAGGAGCATCTGAAATCTGGAGGAATCCTTGAAAGAGGACTCAAAGGGAAGAAGCACAGAAAGGTGCAAGAAGACCAAAGGGAAAGCAGTTTCAGAAAATGAAATCAAGTAGCCACTTTCTCAAGTGGCAGAAGCTTTGCATTTGTTTTGACAGTGTTGCTGAAACCTGAACCTTTCTGGACTCGGTTCCTGAGGAGAGGGAGTGGACAGGGCTTGCAGGAAGAAGTGTCTCTGTGACAGAAGAGTAAAAGCTACGGAGCTGTCTGATAGGTCAATCAAAAGCCACCTGAGAAACTTAGCAAAAAGATGGGGTGTGGTTCAGCTGACATGGTTCAGTGGTTGAACTAGGAGGTCAGGGTTTGATTCCTGGTCAAGGCACATGCCTGGGGTGTGGGCTCAGTCCCCAGTATGGGGTGTACAGGAGGCAGTCGATCAATGATTCTTTCTCATCATTGATGTTTCTATCTTTCCTCTCCCTTCCTCTCTGAGATCAATAAAAATATATTAAAAAAAAGAGATGAGATGTGATCTCTGACTATATACCGGGCAAAGGTAAAAATCAATGTGGGGATTAGAGTGATGGTATGGAAATAAATTTCATTTGTTACAACAGAGGAAGAGTGATTTCCCCTAAAAGCATTGGGAGAGGAAGGGTGAAAGAAGGTGGGAAGAACTGTGTTTGATAATGGCTTCATTTGTTATAAATGAGAGTCAATTTTTTATTTAAAGTTCGAAAACATATTGGACTACATGAAACTGCCATGGTCAAACAGATGACTATCAGAAATTTCATATAGTTCAAATCACTCTCAATTGTAAAATGCACTAATTTTAGAACTATCACTGAGTAAGAAAAAACACACCTCCAATTATAGTTCTAATTAATCCTTGATTGTAAGATACAATTCAAAGTTGGAGAAATTACTATGTGACGAAAGTGTGCTTCTTTCAGTCAGTAAAATGTAAGAATAACATATCTAAAAGCCGAAAGAAAATATATAACACTATTGAAAAATATTATGTAATAAAAAAGAGGAAAAGAAAAATGCAAATTTATCATTGTACATTATAGAGAGCAAATAGTTACTCCATAAGAGCACCATGAGTATACATAGACTTTAATTACAGTGATAATCAATTAATCAAATGTACTATATTTTCTAAATACCTAAAAATCTAAACATACTGTTTACTATTACATGCAACACAAAATGGAAAATGAATCAAGTAACAAAAGTTTACTTTTTTACTCATGTAATAGAACAAGGAAGATGCTACCGATCATTGAAGGCTCTCCTAAATGCAGAAATTCAGCTCCCAGGTTCCTTTGATCTTGTGATCTCTCATCTCTTAGGGTTTTATTATCAAAATAAATAGAACTACAGAAAAGAGGCAAATTCTTCCTAAATGCCAGCCCCAGAGAAGGGTCACATCAATTTCCTTCATATCTCATTGGCTAGAAAATACTCTTTTGGCCATGCCTAACTGTAAGGTAGGCCTAGGAGTGCAGAGTGGATGTAGGTGTTCAGGAAGAATATGGTGAACATTTTACAGTTCTGCCATAGCCTTCAACTCAGAAAGTAAGAAAAAGGATAGCAAAATGATCTAATGAAAACTAAAAAGAAAGAATAAAGAAAGATGAAAATCAATGATTGATGAACTTGGAAAGAGAAAAATTATAGAACCAATTAATTAACCCACTGAAGCAAAGAAAATCTATGCTTCAGTGGGTTAATTAATTTTAAGTGAGAAAAATAAAAGTGAACCCAGCTGGCATGGTTCAGTGGATTGAGTATCATCCCATGCACTAAGAAGTTGCTGGTTCAATTCCTGGTCAGGACATGTGCCTGGGTTTTGGGCTTTATCCCCAGTAGGGGACATGCAAGAGGCAGCCAGTTGATGTTTCTTTATCATCAGTGTTTCTATCTATGTTCCTCTCCTATCCTCTCTCTCCAAAAAATCAATAAAAATATATTTTTAAAAAGTGAATAATTAAGAATATATTGTTCAATAGCTTGTATAAACATAAAATGATGCAGGAGAGATATATATAAAACTAATGACTGTGGTCACTGTGTGTAGGGAAAGAATGGGGATTGTATGGGAGGTCAAGGTGAGAGGGGAATCTTATTGTATATACTAGAGGCCCGGTGCATGAAATTTATGAATGGGGTGGGAGAAGGGTCCCCTCAGCCCAGCTTGCACCCTCTCCAATCTGGGATATTTCTCTCACAATCCTGAACTGTTGGCTCCTAATCACTCGTCTGCCTGCCTAATTGCCCCTAACTGCCCCCTCCTGCCAGCCTTATCACCCCTAACTGTCTCTGCCTGCCAGCCTGATTGCCCCCAACTCATACTCCCCCCCACCACCCACCACCGGCCTGCTTGCCCCCAACTGCCTTCCCTGCCGGCCTGGTCACCCCACACAACCTGCTGTTTGGTCATTTGGTTGCCCCTCACTAACCCCCCTGACAGCCGGGTCACCCCACGCAGCCTATTCGGTCATCCATTTGATTGCGATGGTCACTTAGGCTTTTATGTAAATAGATTTTTATATTCTTTTGATTTATGAATCATGTTAATGTTCTATTTATTTAAAAAGTAAAATTAATATTAACTAAGAGGAAAGATGACATAAAGAAAAAATATTGGGTAAGAAAAACTGAAGTTGCAAACTTGAGTTCCATGGTTACTTTCTAGAGCAGATTTTGAGGAGAAAATATATTTTTTACTAGGATCTTTCCAACAATCAGCTAATGATGCACTATTGTTATAAATAGCATGGATATTGTAGCTGTCAGACAACTGGCACAAAAATGCATAAGCATAGGTGATTTTTACAGAGTGAAATGATGGTAGCTGATAATATTTGGCACAGTAAATGGTGACTGTGCTTCCACAGTCTGGCCTTTGATGGATTGTCTCCCTGGGGCAATGTTGAGAACGATTAGACTCTTACTTTCATATCTAGCTAACATATTGTATGATGGGATTTTCCTGCTTCGGAGCAGTGAAAGTCCAGAAAATAAGAACCCCTGATCTTGATATTTGTTCCTTGAAGTGATCGTATTAAACTTCTTTGATGACATAAAGTCTGCCTAATTTATTCTTATTTCCGCTGTTAGTGAAGAATCTGAGGTTCTGAATAGCATTAATTCAGCATTAAACCACTGTAGTAAAATGTAGAGGTACTGCAGGCAATAATTTAACCACAGGGTAAAGCTGGCACAGTGAGTCCTTCGGGAAGCAAAGGGAAATCTAATGACTTATGAGACACATTACTTCTATGTCCCTCTGGAAATAAAAAAGGAAAATGCCTCATAGTCAGTATTAGAGCTCTCTGTATCAGCTTGAGTTGCCTTATTATCAGGAGGGAGTGATTGACTGGAGACTGAAGACAAATATCAAAGAGGAAGTCAATGGGTAAAAAAGAGAGAAGTAGCAAGAAGCAGTCTCAAAGTACAACCTGAATTGCTTCTTTTTTAAAGAATGGACTCATCTTTGACCCCACTTTGTCCTTTAAATATCTCAAGATACTGAAGGAAGAAAAGGTGCAGATAACTTCAAATAATCCATTTTTAGGTTGGGGTTTGTTTTGTTCCCTCCCCTTTGTTTTCTTTCTTATATAAGCAACACGATTTTATTTTTAACTTGAACATCTTCCACAAAACGACCCAGCTGAGAGGGGTCAAAGTGACAAATGAAAAAAAAATAATTTGTGAAGAAAGTAAGTAGCTCAGACTCAATACTCCACAGCAGGCTAAGCAAAAGCAGCCCTCCACAGCATGTCTTATATGACCTGCTCAGATGTGTCCGTCCCTGTAAGGTTAATTCCTCCAGTCTACCTCATGTTGATTCACAAGAGTGGTTGAGGAGAGACAATCAAAATATATCCAAGCTTGTGGTCTTGATTCTTATCTGGGGAAATAGTACAGAGACAGACACTACCGGAAATTCACGCTGTTTGAGGCCAACACAAGAGAAAATCTTCGCTTGATCCTAGGCCTCTTAGAGTGATGTGTTGAGAATGAAGCTTCCTTTGATTTTAAAGATGTTTCTGAGTTTCTCATAATTCTCAAATGTATGATAATTATAGGATTAATTAGGGTAACTGTGTGTTCTGATTTGACTGGGACAGTGTGGGATTACATTTGTCCTTGCAGCAAAATTATAAATGGTATTTTCTTTCATTTTCAAAAAGTGCTCTGGTTTGGAAGATAAATTATATGATCTCCAAAGGAATGACCAATTTTTAGATTTTAGAAATTCCATTTATGAGACTAGCAATCAATATATGCAAGACCCTTAAAAAAAAAAATCAGATGAAAGGTTGGGTTCCAAAACTGATTGGGAGGAAGAATCCCAGCATGTATCTATATATATATATATAAAAGGCTAAGTGATTGACCATATGTACATCCAACTATCCTACCACTACATATGACCTGCACTGGCAATTTAAAAATAAACATTGACTCACATATGCAGGATACATAAAAAGCTCTCACTAGTGCCAATTGCATGTGTGTGTTTTTATCTGTCATTGTGGATTGTGAATTTGGTTGACACTTCCAATATAGAGAAAGGGCAAATAGTGATATTAAAGATCATCCTAATTAGCTGAAACCGGTTTGGCTCAGTGGTAGAGCGTCGGTCTGTGGACTGAAGGGTCCCAGGTTCGATTCCGGTCAAGGGCATGTACATTGGTTGCGGGCACGTCCCCAGTGGGGGGTGTGCAAGAGGCAGCTGGTCGATGTTTCTTTCTCATCGATGTTTCTAGCTCTCTATCTCTCTCCCTTCCTCTCTGTAAAAAATCAATAAAATATATTTTAAAAAAATCATCCTAATTAATTTTCTTCCAATGTGCATGAATCTGTGCACTGGGCCATTATTATTTATATAAGATGACGGAGCAAAAAGAAATCAAGAATTACAAGCCTACATTTTCCAGGGAGCTTAATTACAGTATCAAACATAAAACAAACCAAGTCATTCAGGAGTATATGTTTAGGAATTAGCCAATTTCTATAATTCCTATGAATTTTTTTTTTTTTTTTTTTTTAAGCATCAGACTAAAGATGGTGCTATAAAGTGATTCCTTCTTTCTGAGCTTCTGAATTAGGGGGAGGCAAAAGAAGTGGGAAGGGTGCAAAATTGAAGGCACTCCTCTCAGACTCATCCAAGTGCGAGGTATGCACTTATGTTTGTTGAAAAATGTTGATATGTGTTTCAAGAGAATTCTCAGGTTTATCTATGCTAAGTAGGCTTCCTGAACTCCGTGGTCTCTCTGTATCCCCACCTCAAACAGGGTTATTGCCCCTCCCATGTCCTCTGTTTGCATCTTGTGTAAATAAATTACCATTGTACTATATTGTGAGGTATATAAATGTCAAAACAGTATATTGTATATCTGAAACTAATAAGTTAACTATACTTCAATAAGAAATTTAAACAACACTTTACAATGAAAAAATGGCATGAGTGTGTTGTTTTCTGAGGGTGAGGGACTACATCTTACTCATTTTCCCATCAAAATCATCTATTACTGGGCCTATCTAATACATGTCATGTGCTCAAGGTTTGTTGAACCTTAGCAAGAACATGAATTGTAAAGAAATAATTGACTCAATTAGATTAAAATTCTAAATTTTTTTACAGCGTCAAAGAATTTATTTCATTAACAATAATAAGATATATTGACATTTTCTGATCTTAGTAATTAAATGGTTCACATCCAGGTTTGAAATATTTAATATTGTATACAAAAGAAAGCCTGAAGAAACAATAAAGTGTGCAGTGTTGTCATGAAATCTGTAGAGACAGACTCTCAATGGGATATCTTCTGAACACTTCTTTTTTCCCAATAGCATAAAGTAGTCTTTATGATGGAGTATTGACTTCTGACTCATCCAAAATGAATGCTACACTTTTATTCCTCATTTGCTTTGCTCCTACTTTTCCTGAGGAGAAATGCTAAGCTATTTTGGGAGAAAATTTTAAGAACATTAAAATAAATATGATAAAGGCCATGTATTCACAATGCTAATAATTTCTGAATTCAATTTTTGAGGGGTCTGTGATGTTTAATGAACTAAATATCTTTTTCATTTTTATATTTGATATATGACCAATTCAATGCATCATAGAAATGTAAAATCAATCTGGATTATTTGGTAGAAAGACTGATTTAGTTCAATTTTAAGTCCTTAATTAACATTTGAGTTTCTTCCTTAATGTAGACGAAAATAAAACAGTGTGAAACTATAATCTCAGAAAAAAACTATCATAAAAGAAGTTAACTTTCAGGATCTCTCTGATCATCTTATATTAATACTAGTATAATCCCACATTCTTAATGCACATTTAACAATGAATTCATGACTAGGAGTTAAAGCTGCAAGTTGCATAATTACATATTGCTTTGGATGAGCTCAGGACAATTCAAGTGGAAGTGGATCACAAAGCCTCAATTATCCAGATTGACTCTCTTGATGAAGACCAATTCACTGGATAATTGTGCAGTTTCTCCATTCCATTGGCCTGATAATAAACTCCCATTGATTTAGGGGACTGAGAGCCAAATTGAACTCTTTTTTTGGAGGCTTTTTGTTCCCTAGAATTATATTTAACTATGAACAATTGGCTTCTACTAGTGCTTGTCTGGACTTATAAAATTATGGGAAACTATTGGGTTTTCTCACCAGGTGGATTTTCTGAGTCTCATCCATTTCTGATTGAGATGGTCTTCATGGGACTGTTGCTAACTGGACCCCTGCATTTTGTATGATCCCTGACTGTACTTGTATGAGGAAGCTGTGCATCTGCTACTGATTTCCCATTTGTGCTCAGTATATAATTTTCTGAGCATATTAATACTCAATGTCATTTTTTTTGTAATACTCATACCGAACTTTCATGAACAGGTGAGATGCATAACATGCAATATACTTGTTCATGATGTTTAAATATTTAAAGTAGTAAAATATAAAAAGTTGGGTGGAAGCATTTCTTCCTTGAATTATATTTTCTCAGTAATGTGTACCTTTTATAACATTGCTTTATTATCTTTTAAAAAATGTATTTTATTGATTTTTTACAGAGAGAAAGGGAGAGGGATAGAGAGTTGGAAACATCGATGAGAGAGAAACATTGATTAGCTGCCTCCTGCACACTCTTATACTGCATATGTGTCCACAACCACGGTACATGCCCTTGACTAGAATCGAACCTGGGACCCTTGAGCCTGCAGGCTGATGCTCTATCCACTAAGCCAAACCAGTTAGGGCTGATTTAGTATCTTGAGACTAACTTCAAAACTGAGCTTATCTATAATAATAAAAGTGTAATATGCTAATTAGACTGGACAGCCAAATGACTTCTAACATCATTACAAATGACCTTCCGGATGAAGCTGGGTGGCAGTTGCAAGGGCTGAACTGCTTGCACAAATTTTGTGCATTGGGCCTCTAGTACTAAGTATTTATAGTTCAAAAATAAATATTTTCATTAGTTTTTCTGTTTAAACATTAATTATATTGGGGAAAGATTAGTTTTCATTTCTTGTATATCACCAACTTCAGAAAACAAAATCTTTATCGATTTATATTAGTAACATCAAGCATCCTTATATCTCTCTACTAAATGCATAAACCTATCAAAGTAGGGCATTTAAACAGTTCCTTAGTGTAAATAGGTATTTACACTATTAGACAGTGCTATGTGTGTTATGGAAGAGAGAACTACAGACAGGGATTTGAGATCTGGCTTCTGGTTCCAGTTCTGCTATTGCATTAGCTGTGCTAACATAGTGATTTAATTCTACTCATTTATAACATGGCGATTCTGTCTGCCCTTCCCACCTCAAAGGCTTTTGTGATAACCAAATAAAGTTTGTGAAGATGTTCTGAGAACTATCTAACATTATATAAATGTAGCTTTCATTATTTTATTAGGTTTTGATACTATGCAGTTGAGCCTAATCAATTACGGAGTCATACATTTCCAGGTATCTATTGAGAAAGCCTGGACTGAAAAAAGACAATTGCATCTATTTTCTTTGATATGATAAGATTAAGACTCTGGAGAAAGCTTAGAAAATAAAATTTAAAAGTTATTGCCTCAAGAGTATACATGTTGTAAAAGAAAAAAAAAAAAAGGATGGTTTCTTGAAAGCTATCATAGTTCAGTAAGTTAGGAGGATACCTATGCTAGTTAGCTAACCAAAGCATACACACTAGATTATAATGATTCTGTGGGTGTTCAAAAATATAGGCATAATGAATGTGTAGCTGAAGGGAAGAATCAATTTCAGTGAATACTATCATAGCTATGAGTTTCAGCACACATCGGAGGGGAAGAGGGAAAAAAGTTCTAATTAGCTTTTAGTCCATAGAGATTTACTTGAAAAATTGAAAATCAAAGATCAGCTGATGATGAAATAGAGAAAGAAGAATCTCTATTCATATATATATATTTCCTCTCTATTTTGAAATCAATTATATTCCACCTAGAAATATTCTCCAACTTTATCAATATATTAGGTCCTCGTATTTTTAAATGTGGACTTAAAACATGTTGTTTTTCTTTTAAAATAGTTTACCACCCTTGATTGCTGAAAACTACCTAAATCTAATTATTAACACAAATAGATTAAGGCTGTGGGTGTACTTTTAATAAATCTGACTTAATAATTGGATTTCCATGAAATTCTCATCATATATGTACACACACATACACACACACACACATAAACATTAATATATTTTTATAGATTTCAGAGAGGAAGAAAGAAGGAGAGAGAGATGGAAAGATCAATGATGAGAGAGAATCGTTGATCATGGAAAGGCTGCCTCTTGCAAGTCCCCCTCTGGGGATCGAGTCCACAACCCGTGCATGTGTCCTTGATTAGAATAGAATCTAGGACATTTCTGTTCACAGATTGATGCTCTACACACTGAGGAAAACCAGCGAGGGCCCCATGTTATATTTTGATACAGTGATTAATGTACCAGATTTCATTGCTAACACTTTGGAATCTATACTAATTAAAGGTTAATATGCTAATTAAACTGGCAAATCTTCTGGGAGACCTTCTGCAGGTCCTTCTGGACAAAGCCATGGTGGCGGGGCCAAGGCAGAGGCAGTTAGGGACGATCAGATCAGGAAGAGAGGGCAGTTAGGGGTGAGAAGGCAGGAAGACAGGTGAGCGGTTAGGAGTCAGCGGTTCCAGGTTGTGAGAGGGATGTCCAAATGCTAGGGATTGGGCTTAAACTGGCAATCAGACATTCCCTGAGGGATCCCAGATTGGAGAGGGTAAAGGCCAGGCTGAGGGACATCCCCTCCTCCCTTGCATGGATTTTGTGCACCAGGCCACTAGAATATACTAGTAAAAGGGTAATATACTAATTAGGGGTGATCAGACTGCCAGGGGGGCAGTTAGGGGAGGTCAGGCTGGCAGGAAGAGATGGTTAGGGGCTATCAGGCAGGCAGGCAGGTGAGTGGTTAGGAGCCAACAATCCCAGATTGTTAGAGGGATGTTCAACATTCCCTGAGGGGTCCCATGTTGGAGAGGGTACAGGCCTGCTGAATTTTGTGTACCAGACCTCTAGTAGTGAATATTAATTCAGAACAACAGTAAACATTTTGGACAGTTGTTAAATCTGGAAAGTTTATTCTTGACTGGTGCTATTTAACTTTGATTGGTTTGAGTAGTAATACTTCACAGGAAAATCTTTTAAATAGTGCTGGAGGAAGAGTGTTATTTTAACAAATAGTGCTGTATTACAAATCATCAGGGTATCAGTGTGCTAGAGTATGTGTCTTACTTCAACATGGGTAATATTTGCAAGAGCTTTTTGGTTTAGTGAGCTTTCATTTAATCTTTTCAGCTAGAATCCATCTTTTATTATTACAGGTATCAATCTGTTCTCTTCCCACTACCTTGTTGTTCTTGGTATTTTACAAAACCCAAGAGTATAATAATAAAAAACATGACTAGACGTGGAAGAACCCACCCTACACTTTCCCTTTGACAAGTAATATCCAGGAGTGAGCATTTCTAACTGGCTACTTATTGTAGCTGAGCCTCCTCTAGTAGATACTGAGGGAACTATAAAAAAGATGAGTCCTCTCCTTTATAAACTCAGAATTATAATGAGTAAAGAAGTACTCCTGATTACAAAGATAATGACTTTTTAAAATATTCAGTGTGTGCAATTTGGAGTCATCTTTTAAAATTGCATAGACAGATTATTATTATTATCATTATTTTTACATTTTCATGTGTTTATTAGCCGTTTGGATAGCCTCTTATTTTTTTAAATTAAATTTATTGGGGTGACATTGGTTAACAAAATCATAGGTTTCAAGTGTAGAATAAACACCTTATTAAAAGAAGAATGGCTTTTTAAATCTAGTGCTTTGTTTCCTCACTCAGTTCGGCATGTGTTGCTCCTTGTCTAATTCTGCCACTTTTTGCTTTGTGGTGACTTGATACATTATTCAGTTATTAATTTTTGGATCTCTACTGTGTGTCCTAGAAAATGTACAAAACTCATTTTATTAAAAAAAATCAACAAGTTATTTATAATTTAATTTGGAAATGTAGTGTATAATTTGTATTTTTATCAGTTTACTTTCTTTAATACGCCTTGTTTGAAGATTATTCATAAAAATGTATACTTTCAAGTAGAAATTGACAATTCTACTGTAAGAGGAGCAGGCACATCGCATTTGAATTCATTGTGGTAGAACCAATGTTTAGGTACCACCAAGGATGTCAGAGGAAAAGGCAAGAAGGAGATGGGACAGCTTGGAATGTGGGAGAATTAATTTAGTTAGTCGACATTTAATTTTTTCTCCCTGAATGTCTCAGTATCTTTTTAACACAGCAATTTGTAATTTTACTTTAAACACATTCAATTTGAAGCTCTAATTATAGTTCATATAATTCATGTTTTCTAAAGAACAGTGTTTCTTTTTACACAGAAACACTTGCGTGTTACTTTCAGATGTTTAAATATTTCAGAATTGTTAATAGGGAAAACATTCTTATAATAGTCTTATAATAGTCTTGTTGAATGGAATAGAAACCATATATTAGGAGTTAAAAAACAACAACAAACACCTAACTTTGAAATTTGACTGCATCATTTTTAGTGGGTTTTCATGAATGTAAAATGTATGTTTAAACAAAAACATAATATTTTCAGGCAGAAAAGTAATAGTAGTCACTGCTGCATTGTATTAAATTAAAAAATCACAGTGATTATGGATATAACCTGAAAATTGCATATTGCTTATAATTTTATTTTATAACTTTAAAAAAATATATATTTTATTGATTTTTTACAGAGAGGAAGAGAGAAGTACAGAGAGACAGAAACATCGATGAAAGAGAATCATTGATCAGCTGCCTCTTGCACACCCTGCACCCAGGGTACATGCCCTTGACCAGAATCGAACCTGGGACCCTTCAGTCCACAGGCCGATGCTCTATCCACTGAGCCAAACCGGTTTCGGCTTATTTTATAACTTTTAAGAAGAAAAGTTGCTAATCTATTCATTGGCACTTTGCAAGGAGAGATTTTACTCCTCAGTGTCAAGTTATTGTGCATTTTTCCTTTTTTTGCAGCATTTGCTTTAGAATCACTGTGCTATCAAAAGAACAGAGGAGCTTTTGGAAATCACAAGAATGGCAACTGAGAATGGACATAAAATATGTGTTCCATAATCCATGGGGTGACAAAAGATATGCCTTTTGTCCTGTACAAGGAATTATGGTGTATTTACAAGTTTATTTGTCAAGTGGGAAATATATCAGGTGCAAATCATTTGAATGTTTCAAGGAAAAATAAATAGGTTAGCCTAATTATTCATGTACAATATATACTATTTTGCCTGCATATAGTAATAAGAGCTAATTAAAACCACTAGTAATTTATAAACTGTCTTTAATTTCATTGATACTATTTTCAATATCACCATGGCCAATAAAGCAGTTCTTGATGCCTTATATGTGTAGAAAATGTATATGTGCGTATATAATGAGCATATGCATGTGGAGATAAACACGTGTAGAATGGCCATAAAACATTGTCAATGAAAAACTTACATACACAATCCCTACCTCAAGAAGCCATATACCTAGAGTTAATTTTTTTTTGCCTATTTACATGTAGTGTAGTCTACAAAGCAAGTTCAGCATAATCTGAGAAGCAGCTGAGAATGGTAGGTAGTAGTTCAGAGCATAGACTCTGGAGCTAGACTGCCTCAATTCAAATTTCAACTCAGGCTCTTACTAGCTGAGGGTCTTTAGACAATATATTTAAGCTTTTGTGACTTAGTTTTATCTGCAAAATGGGTATTGTAATAATAGTTATTTCATCGGGCTGTTAAGATTAAATGAATTAATATTTGAATATTCCTAGTGCCTGGCAAAGAGAAAATACTATATAAATGCTAAATAAATTAAGTACTTAATCAAGATTTAAAAATAGGATTATAGCTTTTAGTAGATCACTTGGATATAGTTTCAGCATCAAATGACATATGATGGAGATAAAATGAGGGGGAGAAGGGCAGCAGGCAGCATGAGCGGCCTGGTGGAATGCTTGCTTCATTGCCACAGTGATGAGGCAAGCATTCCTAGCTTGGCTGAGGCTAGGGCGTGGAACAATTTCATCATCACCCTGGCAACAAGGCAAGTGTTCCATGCCGGCCACAGATGGGCCTCTGGATCACAGAGAGCCTCTGGGCAGTGGGTGCGAAGCAGCCAGGCCCCTCAGAGAGCTACTGGTGCACGGATTCATGTGCAGGGCTACTAGTTGGATTATAATGGCAAAGAACCCAGGAAAGTTGCAATTTGGGATCTGCCATAGAGTTTCATTTTACAAGGAGAAATTTTATTCCAAACTCACTTCCAGTACACACATTATATAAGATATTTACCCATTTTCTTTTAGACTGAGCCCCTAGACTGAGGTACTTTTCTATGCAACTGGAAAAGTCTTAGAGAAGCAGAGGCTAAGGACAGGGAGTTCTAAACAAAAATGTGAAGGCATATTCCTGTCTGAGTGCTTCTGAGAAATAAACAGAAAATCACAGAGCAGGGTAGACTTGACCAGTACTGCAACATAAGTTTAGGGCGAGGAATAACAGGTGTTTAATGACAGGTAAGGAGTTGCACTGCTTTTGGGGCAGGGGAATTACTGACTATTTTGAGCACTGATGTCTGTGAAGAGTAGCTGGCAGTGTGAGCTGAAATACAGCGGGAGAGCAAGAGGTGAGCTCAATTAGGAGGCTCTTTATTCTCAGAGACAACACTCTGAGATGTAGCTTTTCAGTCCCTGACATTAAGTAGGTGCTTCATAAATATTTATGTAATGAAAGAATAAAGTAATTAATTATAGACTCCTTGAGTTAGTGGATAAGTTCAACTAATCTAACCATTTATTTGTTGTATTACCTGGTCTGACAGGTTGTCTGACTATTTCTTGTCATATGAAAAATCAGCATATACTGAAGCAGCACATTTATTTCGGTGCAGTGGCATTTTTTAACACCAGGAAGATTTCTGTTCATAATGAGTTGAAAGAGAAGTTAAAAATCATTGCCTTTTTTCCCCCTTGCATATAATGACCACACATTGGTTATAGGCCTCTGAAATTATATAAAATAAACATTACTACCTCAGAGTGGTCTTCCTTACCCTCACAGGCTATGCCAGTGCTCTTGTTATACACTTCATTAGCACCTGTAACTCTGTGTTTGAATTACTCACTGCACAGGCAATTACTTATTAGCATCTATAATAAGTTATGTGCCTCCTTCACTGCTAAATCCCCAGGGCTTAGCACAGTCTTTAATGTAGAGTGGGTGCTCTGTAAATATTTATTCACTTCACAATTTTCTATGGATTGTTTGCAGTGTAAAAAGCACTATTCTAGACATTGAAGTGACATCAATAGATAAAAGAGATGAAGACTCTTTTCATGGAGTTGCCATGGCAGGGGAAGAGACATAACGAATACACACATAGACAAAGACTATGAAATTATGTTGGTGGTTATCATAGCAATGTCAAAAACTAAAACTGGGCCTTAGCCAGTTGGTCTCAGTGGATGGTGTTGGCCTGCAGACTGAAGGATCCTTAGTTTGATTTGTCAAGGTCACATACCCAGGTTGCAGGCTCTCTCCCCAATAGAGGGTATGCAGGAAGCAGTTGAGCAATGATTCTCTCTCATCATTGATGTTTCTAGCTCTCTCTTCTCCCTTCCTCTGTGAAATCAATAAAAAACAACAACAAGTCAAACTGGTGAAAGGGAACAGGGTTGAAGGATGCTACTCTAGATAAGTGTTTAGGATGGACTCACCATAAAAAGGCATTTGAACAGAGAATAGCATCAAGTGATGGAGCAAGAAACTGCAGAACAACAGTGAGCAGTTCTTGAATTGAGTTAAATTCTTTGTTCTTAAGAATATCATGATATTTATTAGCATTCACAATCTTTTGAAACATTACTAAAAGAATAGATAAAGGATCAAGGGATCATTTTGTTATGTGGATAAGATCATGTTTTCTTTGAAATTGAAAATAAAATGAAATTTTCATAGAATTGGATATATAGTACTTGTGTATTCAGAACTGGGTTTTGTAAAGCTTAAAGCTTACACAGTTTCAGACACCTTATATGGGAAAATATATATGCACAAATATTCTATTTTTATAAGTATTATAGAACATATGATCAAATGAATGTTGCCAGTGCCTTGGAAAGTGAGAGATCTAAAAACTTCATTTTATGAGTTTCATGGTACATCCACCTCTGGACATGCTACACATCCAAGAGGGGAAAAAGCATTACTCTGTTGTCTCTTCCATTTATGTCCTAATGAGAAAATGGCAGTTTGAGGTTAACATACTGGTTTTTCTAGGCAAGCGCCTAATTAATAACTGTACAATTCCTTTCCAACCTGAGAAAACCAGGCCATTTTGGTGATGTGGAGAAAGCACTTGGGTGAGATTCAAGAGCTCTAATTTTAGTTCTGTCATTTGCTAGCTGTGGGAACAAAGGACAAGCCAACCAACTAATCCGACATGTTCCCCCCTTTCATAAAGGGGGTTGCATTAGTGTAGCGCTTCACAAACCAGCTTTCAGGCAACTACACAGGTCCATCTATACTAGTATATGGATATTTTCAAAAAATACTGTAAATGTATTTTCTCTTTCTTAGGATTTTCTTAACATTTTCTTCTCTCTAGTTTAATTTATTGTAAGAATATAGCATATAATACACATCACATACAAAATAGGTGCTAATTTACTATGTTATTGGTACAACACCTGGTCAACAGTAGGTTATTAGTACTTAGGTTTTGGGGGAGTCAAAATTATAAGTGGAATTTCGACTATGTGAGGGTCAGTAAACTTAACCCCCATATGTTCAGTGGTCAACTATAGTGGAAACCTGACAAATAGCTTTGATAAAAACTCAATAATATTATTAGACTCTGGCTATGTTTCTAGCTTGAAGAAATGTTTGAAGCTAAATACTTTTTTGTGCACATTATAAAGGATCAGGCTGTTGCCAAAGTCATACCTGCACCAAAATGAGCCTTTTTAGATGATATAATCAATGAATTTATAATAACACATAAATAATATTGGTAAACAAATATACCACTTTTCTATTTCAAGTTATTTAATGCCATATCATTGTACCATTTACGATAAATTTTGATACCACTAGAATTATACACCCACAATTTGGGATAACTAAATTATATAATCTAGTTTGGGGTTTAATTTTTTTTCCCCCTGAAATGTCCATTAAAGCAGAGGTGCCGAGACCGGTTTGGCTCAATGGATAGAGCGTCGGCTTGGGGACTGAAAGGTCCCGGGTTCGATTCCGGTCAAGGGCATGTACCTTGGTTGCGGGCACATCCCCAGTAGGGGGTGTGCAAGAGGCAACTGATCGATGACTCTCTCTCATCGATGTTTCTAACTCTCTATCTCTCTCCCTTCCCCTCTGTACAAAATCAATAAAATATATTTAAAAAAAAAAAAAAAAAAAAAAAAAAAAAAGCAGAGGTCAGTAAATTATAGACTATAGATCAAGTTGGACTAGCTGCCTGTTTTTGTAAATAGTATTTTATTGAAATACAATCTTAGTCATTCACATATGTATTATCAATGGTTGTGTTTGCAACATGTCCTGTATTTGATGCACCTCCAATTGCATGAATGAATCTAAGCTATTTTAATATCTAATTTTCAAGTAATTCAAAAAATATTATAAAAATACCAACCAGCTGAAACAGGGTTGGCTCAGTGGATAGAGCGTCGGTCTGTGGACTGAGGGGTCCCAGGTTCGATCCCGGTCAAGGGTATGTACCTTGGTTGTGGGCACATCCCCAGTAGGGGGTGTGCAAGAGGCAGCATATCGATGACTCTCTCCCATCAGTGTTTCTAACTCTCTATCTTTCTCTCTTCCTCTCTGTAAAAAATCAATAAAATATATTAAATAAATAAATAAATAAATAAATAAATAAATAAATATACCAACCAAAGGTTTTCAATATTTATCTAGGCATTTCAAATTTAGAACTGATATAAATGAGATCAATGTTTCCTTAAGCACGAAAAGCTAAACTTTATATAATAACATTAGACATTATCATTAAATATAAGCATATTATTTGCTTCCTAAGTGCTAATATTTTTAAAGTAAATCTCTCACTTTTTTCTTAAATGTATTTATAACTAGTAATGGCTATTAAATCATTGAGATATTTGGCTATCTTTCTGTAATTAGCAAAATCTCATGTAACTTTAACCTTGTCTCAGAAGTTTGTCTTTACATTCTGGACTTAAAAGAAATGAGGCTGTCTTCTGAGAAAACTGCTTCCTCAACTTCCACCCCCAGTGGAGGCTGTATTTTCTCTCAAATTTCACTCACCTTACAGCTATAAGATAGAAGATGTGTCTTCCAGATCCCCATTTCTTTCCTTTCTTATAAAATTCATTCACCATTGAGTCTTCTGCCTTTGTTATATCCCTTATTCACTTCTTTCATCTCCAGTCTAGAAATTCTCATTATCCCTTGAAGATCTTAAGGTCTGGGACTCATTTTCTACTTCAACCCAACAGCTATAATCGTTTTTGTTAGCCCCTAACTCCCTGTGTATCACTAGTCTAAATCCTAGCCTCCAAATTCATGACTTTTTCCTCTCTTGTGACTATTCTCTTAATTTTATTTTACCTATCTGCCTCTGTATCCTCAAACCTGACCTCCAAACTATCATATTCACACATCACAACTTGATGACCACAATAATCTCTCTTTCATAATTTTTGCTCAATAACCTTCCTACAACAATTTCTCAATAACATCTTGATCTTGAATCCAGTGATCCCACAAGTTTCTCATTAGTCTATAATTATTTATTATTCCCCCTTCTTCGGCACAGCTTATGTTTGAAAATTCATCATTACAATTTCTATTACCTTTCACTATTCATGATGTTACTTCCAATTCTGAGCCCATGGTCCATTATCCTGTCACTTTTTGAAACATATCCCACATAATCTCCCATCTTTCTCTGTCTTTCTAAAAAGTATCAACCAAGAGTGAACTCAATCATTGATCTTAGAGCCTGCACTTAAGCACCTAAATGAAACTCAGGAGGAATTACCTCACCAGAATATCACCCTTCACTTGAAATTCATCATTCCAAACATTTGATTTGGCTCACCACTTCCTCATCTTAAAACACTTCTTCTTGAATTTAAGACAGCATATTTTCCTATTTTTCCTCTTATCTATGTGACCACCTATAATAATAAAAGCATAATATGCAAATTATACCAGACATCCTTCCAGATGTCCTTCTGGGGGACCTTCCAGATGAAGCCAGGGCTACAAGGGAAGCTCAGGTTCTGGGTACCTGATAGCAGCTGTAGGGAAGCCAGGATCTTGGGTACCAGGGGAAAGCCGATGCTGGCAGCTGGAGAAAGGAAGGCCTACTCTTGCACAAATTCCATGCATTGGGCCTCTAGTTTTATTACAGTCATAATTGTTGTCTACTTCTATTTTACAATACTTCAAAAAAAATTAGTATTTTTTTCATGGCTGTTTCAGCTTTTCTTTTCATTTCTTCCTAAACTCTATACCTAAAAGATGTGATCTAGTTCCCAAAATGTCAGTATTATCTACATTACAAAAAAAAAAAACCACACCCAATTGTAGGTCTCTGACCAAAATTTCTCTTCAAAGCTTAAGCAAGTTTGACATCTTCACATATCTAATAGTCACATCAAATTTAATATGCCCACCCTAGCAGGTGTGGCTCGGTGGATATAGCATCAGCCTCTGGACTGAAGGGTCCTGGATTTGATTCCTGTCAAGGGTACATATTCAGTTTCAGGCTTGATCCCTGGTCCTGGTTGGGTGCCAATGGGAGTCACAGCGATGCTTCTCTCTCTGCCTCTCTTCCTCCCTTACACTCTCTCAAAAAATCAATGGAAAAATATCCTTGGGTGATAACAACAAAAAAGTAACTCTTAATATGCTCATAAGCTAAAAGTAACTCTTTTCTCCTTTTAGTTTTATGGAAATACTAGAGGCCAGGTGCATGGATTTGTGCACCAGTGCGGTCCCTCGGCTTGGTCTGTGGGAATCCAGCAGAAACTGGCTCTTTGACATCCCCTAAAGGGTCCAAGATTGCGAGAGGGTAGTTCTTGAGTGATGCACCCTGGAATCGGGCTCCCTTCTCTCTGAGTCTGGGATATAGGTGAAGCAGATTCGAGGCTAACAGTGCCCCAGCAGTAACCTATCCCACAGCTGATTCCAAGAGGAATTAGGCTCCCTCCTCTACTGGTCAGAGTGTCTTCCCACTGGTGGTCATTGTGCATCCTAGCTACCAGGCGAATGGTAGAAAGGTAGGATGGCTGCTTAGGCTTTTATACATATAGATGATTGGCACACAGCATGGTATAAATTTAGGGTGCAGAACACAATGACTTGACTTAGATATATTGTGTAAGCTAACTCTTGATTCCTCCCAAACAGAATCCTTCCTTAATATGCCTCATCTCAGTAAATGGCACCACTATTTTCTCATTTGTTCAATCCTGGTGCCTTTAGCATTCTCACCCTTCATTTTTAATCCAGGTACCAGCCTTATTCATTTGATTTCTAATACATATTCTGGAAGATATCATCCCAGCTCAATGGGATGCTTCAATGACTTGGCAGCTTCTGACTTGCATACTTTCTTTTATTGCTCATCTCCAACCAGAGCAGTATTTTTATAGTATATATCTGATAATGTCCCTTTCCTATATTAAAGCACTCTCAATTGTATGTGAGCATAGAATTATTGAAATTTATGAGCCCATGCTAATACCAACACCCTCATCTTCTCCTTTTTCCCCCTTTTAACTGCACTGGCTTCACTTCTGTCCTAACACACCAAAGTCTATATGGCTTTAGAGATTTTGCAAAAATAATTATCCTGCAGGGTTTTTGCATAATCCTGTTTAAGGGTCTTTGCATAAACAATCTACCCTTCTCTTTTTAAAGTTATTCCCTATTCCATCATACTGGACTAAGAATCTCCTCCTAAGATATGTATTACTACCACATCTTAGGAAGTACTGCCTTTGCTTCCAAACCATTGTTTGTTTCCTTTTTTATCACTAAAACCTGCTCGTTTTTTCCTAACATCCAAATTTTAAATAACTTTTTGTTGGTTATATTATGTTTTTTTCTTATTTATTGAAAAATATTTGAGAAGGCATGATCATGTATTTTACTAACCATTGCAAACATAATTTAACATATCTTAATTAAATATTTTTGAATCATTGAGTGAATACATGTGTTCTCATAGAAAAATCATAACTGGTTAATTGTATGTAAGTGTTAAGACTCAGATGACTATTACTGGGCTTCAAAGATTTAATATAAAGCACTACCTTTTATTTACTATCACTTTAAATTTTATATATCCTTTCTACAATAAATTGATCCTTCTGTTTTTGGCTTAGAATTTTTAAGTAAAAGAAAACTGAGAGTAAAGATTATAGATGCAAATTCCCTCTTCTGTGTAACTCTCTGAATTGTAATGTAATATCCTATACCCTCTGAGAACTTTTTGACCTTCTTTGCCTATACTCATCTCTCCACCTTTCAACTCACACTTTTATTCTTTGTAATACTTATTTAGGGCTTGTATTCTGTCCTGAAGCTTTGCTCATATTTTGATACACTTGTGCCTTGATTCTATTTTCAAATCTCACAAGTATTTTAGCACACAATAATTACTGACTGTTAATATAAAATTTTATCACCCATAACTTCATTTATACTATTTATAAATGCCATTTGAGATCAGAGTTATCAAGCTAAGTCCATGGTAAGTAACTTCACACACATGTAAATTCACACAATCAGGATAAGGATATGATTCAGAATAAGGATATTATGGGGCAATATCATTTACAAGCCTCCAGCTAGTACCTTCCTCATTAGATATCTCTCTGTCTGTAGCTGGGCTTTCCATGAATAATAAACGTTGTTTCACACTCAATATCAATTGGTTATTGTGTTTTTTGGGTAGGTTTGGTTTGGCAGGTCCAGTGGGAGTCCTTGCTTTATGTTGTAAGTTGTAATTCCAGTACAAATTCTGGCCTATAGAAGATCTTTAACTGTTCTTTGTTGAAAAAAATAAACATTTACTAGTATGTGATTATGGTAAGATGCTTAATGGCACCACTGTAGCCACTGCTGTTACCACCAATAGCAGCAACAAAAGCAGCAAAAATCCAATGTTAAACATCATTTGGAATCATTTGTACTGTTCTTGTCTTCTCTAGTCTGTCAGAGAATAACATCAGAGAAAACAGTGTGCATATTTCTTTATCATTTGATCACAACCTCCATATTCGCCCGAGTCTCTCTGTTAATAGTGATATGCCTCCATTTTGCTTCACCTGTGAAGAGCCTGTCTTAGAATTGATGGATCTGGACGGGAGGGTAGCCAATTAGGTAATGGCCTCCAGCAAGAGTGAGCTCTGTAGACTATTCACTTTTGAACTGTGTGAAGTTGAACTAAAGGGCGCAGCTGTTATATAAATCAGAGAGAAAAGAACAAGGTTACACCTGTAGGTTGACTCAATAGCTATATTTTCTCAGCTCAAATAGTAAAGTAGTATAATGTTAGCTAATACAAACTCAGATTAATTAAATAATCTTGACTTCAATTATTTAGATAACCGAAAAGAATGGGGAATTGTTTCCAAAATTAAAATGTTAATTTCAGAAATGGAGACATTGTCTTAAAGGGTTTCTATAAAAAAAAAAAAATCCTCATGGGGAATCTGTTCATAACAGGCTTACCAGTTTAATGGCAAATAACATTATCAGAAAGACCAGTAGTTATAATTTAAAGCCAGGATCTAATATCAACTTTATAATGTAGAGACAGATAACATGTTGCAAGTATATTGACAATTTTCTGTGAGAAATTGTTTTTTAACTACTTGTTTTAATCTAAACTTGCCTCGAACTTGATAAAAGAAGCAGATGAAAATCTTTGCCCAACTGTTGCTCATACATTATTGTTAAAATTTTTGTCATAGCAGAGGTAATTCTCACTTTGCAATTTGTACAAAGATAGTGCTGAAACTAGAGATGCCCTATGGACAGAATGTGTTGCTGCTCTGAAGGGTGTGTACATTTATCATCAGGCATCTCAGAATCTAATTATTTTTCTTTCACTATGTACTTTTTTGGTCTTTAGAAACACTAAAAATTAAAATAAATGCAATAGTGTTATGATGTTAATGAGAGATAAAACGTGAAAAGTCAAGTTTTTATTATGCAATTATATTTTTTTCTTAGTATTTAAATACAGTGAAAGTGACTTGTGGCTGATCCTCAAGGTCCAAGGAAAGGTAACAATTAAAGGTAACAATTAATCAGGACATTAGCTGCAGCATAATTTTATTTTAATCTCTCTGTGAATATATAAACTGGGTCTTTAGACACCTAATTCAATCATCCAAAATATACAAAAGTTCAAAGTATGAAATAAATTCTTTCATCAGTCCTATTAACTTTTAAATTTAAGATGCCCACCTTTATTATGTTCATTTGTGCTAGAAAGTAAATTGTAATGTATTTAAATTTTTATAATATATAAGATTTGTATGCTTCACATGTGACCTCATACTTAGTAAGAACAATCCTACACTGAATACACTGAGTAAAAGGTATAATACTATACTGAAGGAAGTAAAAGCATAAAATGAGCCCTTATTTTTTTTAAATGAATTAATAGAGATTATTTTTTGTATATCTTGGGTATGTTGTATCTTAGATAGTGATAATTTACACAATTATGATACTTTCCAGTTATAGAGTACTTCCATATACATTTTCTTATTTGATCTTCAGTAAGCCCTCTGGGGATGGCCAGGCAGTATTTTTATTATCTAAAAAAAAGGGGTCTCAGAAAGGTTATTTGATCACTTCACACAGTTAATAATTAGCAGAACCAGGATTTGACAAAACAAAAACCACTGATGTATACTGTTACATTCATTTCCCCCAAACATCCAACAATATTGTCTACTCTTTATTGATTGTTTTAGAAAGGAATGCATTCCTCATATTTCACTAAATTTTGCTAGATAGCTTGGTAGATATTTCCTGAGATAATTTGTGCGGTAACTTGTTTTTCTCTAAACCATACCCTCAAGATTTATCCCTCTGTATTTAACTAGATGTATTGTTTCCAGGATTGTGTCCTCTGGCTTCCATCAGGGGTAAGTGACAGCTGTCTGCGCCTTAATGAAGCGCAAAGGCTGTTTTCCATCAGAGGGAGAAACAGATCATTGCTTTTCACCCTCATCCTTTGAACTATTTAATTTTCCAGCCAAGTCAACTTTTATTCTTTTAGCATGCGTTCTAGGATTTTAAAAGGAGAGAAGGCAGGAGAGTTCAGCACCTAAGTAGACAGCTTCTGTCAAATGTTACTCCTACATTGTTTTACCAGGTTCCTTTTGTTCTGGGGTAAAAGGCAGTGTCTTTCACTGAAAAAGCAATTTATAAATATCTTTTTGGTTTAGATTTTTCTGTTCCTTCAGTTTGGTTCAGAGTATTCCTTTGTAGATTTTTAAAAATTGTATTCTCTGATATTAGTTTAATCTGTTGCTGTTACGTAGCTGGTAGAATGGTGGAAAATGGACATGTGAAATCATTCTTCAGGATTCTTTCCATTTTCAGGAAATACTATGTTAGAAGAAAGATAGTCCTCTGAGGTCTTAGTAGAAAGGCAAAAGGGGCAGCACTTGACATTGAGAATCCCTCATGACTCTCAAGTTGATTTTTTTTTCCTCCAACTAAACATAATAATCTCACAGAATACTAATCTCAACAAGGTACTTTGAAATCATGGTAAAAGGAAATAAAGCAAGACCACTTCATAATTCTGTAAGCACAGACAAAAACAAGGTCACTATGCCACCCGCAAAAATATTGACTATGCCGTCATTCAAAATGCATGACTGCTACTTCTTTATCAGTTACAGCTTTATCTTCTTTCTTGTCTCCCCTTCCTGTCAATAAGGTTTACTGAGATACCCATTCAGAGAAGTTCCATGCTTTCCAACAGCATACAATCTCAAGTAAACCCTTCTTTCTCAGATCTTCCCCTAAATTACCAAGTTAAAGACAAAATCTTATAATAGTTTTTTTTTTTTCTCCAACTGAGACATTTCATAATTCCCAGTGCAAAAGGTATTAAACCAAACCTGCCTCAACTAGAGATGTGCTCCTGGTGGTCTTTGGCTACAGGACACATATACTTTTTAAAAATCATTGTCTCAGCCTGTTACTGGTTATGTGAAGCTGAGTGAGTTGTTTAGGCACTCTGGTATTTGTTTTTTCTTATAACATTGGTATATTTTTTTATCTACCATAAGATGGTTAAGATATTGCTTGAAATAAGCAATATAAAGCACGCTAATACACAGGAAGTATTCAAATGTTATTTTTCCCATTTCATATCATTTTTTCTATCTTTTTCTGATTTCTTCATAATTCAATCAAAATAATATTTTCAATTGTTTTTAACTTGTGTAATTTTTAAAAATCTACAAATGAAACATTTCTTTCAAATGTTTGCTTGGAAATCAGAATTTTGACATGTAATTGGGCAGCTTGATAGCAACTGTCCTGACTTTGCTTTGCTATGATAGTACTCTGAGAAAACAACCCCCAGCATGTATTTATTGACAACTTTATGTTCCAGGGAGTACATTTCACAATGTGGACACCGAAGTTAGTGTCCTACCATCAAATAGCATATATTCACCTACAGTAATTTAGGAAGCATTAACCATAATAGTAGTTCTCAAACATGTGACTAACTCAATATATCTGGGGTTTATGACACAGCCCTATAGTCATAGTGCTGCAGCAAGCTTTTTATTTGGTGAGATGAAATTTACTGACAAGTAGGATCATAAACTCAGAGCATAATCAAATCAAAACAACCTCAAAATACGTAAATAGAAATCTGATAGATACAAAAGGATAAATTGAAAAACCTGTACTTGTTGGAAAATCTAATAGAAATTTATAGATCAAGCAGACAAAAATATTGAGAAAACATGGAGGATTTGAATAACACAAGAAACTATCTTCACCACATTTTTTTGTGTGTGTGTGCGTGCAAGTGCAGTAGCTTCACCCAATAAACAGAGCAATCTCATAGTTCTTAGACATGTGGAACATATTCAAACTTTGATCCCATCCCATTCCACAAAGGAGTCTTAAGAACTACCAAAGAATTCATAGTATATGGACAAACTTCTCTAGCCAAAAATGCAATGAAATAAAAAATAAGCAATATATTTGGATACTTTCAAATTCTCTTTTTCAACTCCAAAAAATCTCTCACTTTGTATGGCTCTTTGAAGGTTTAAAAAAAACTATAAAAATAAAGAAAAAGAAAATAGATACAAACGATATAAAAAAAGGTATAGACCAGTACAAGCGGGTATACGTATAGTTTTGGTTGAAAGTACGAGTTTGATAGTATTCTTGAGTCTGGTATTATAGAGCAGAAGTTTTTGGTAGGAATTAATAGGGCATTTAGTTGAGCATGAAGATAGCAAACAAATCATGAAGTTTGGAGGGAATTTACACAGAGAAGTTAAGAATGGAAGTGTTGAACAATAGAGAACCACTTTGGCTTTTTTTAAATTATAAAATTGGGCTCTTAGGAAACTTTGACAGGTGTATAGAAGAAATTTTAAGAAAGGAAGACAGAACTGAGGAAGAATGGTCAGAGAGACAGATGGTATGCACCAATATGAGATACCATTATTCTACTTATTGCTTTCTGAGTAAGGTTCTCATCAACCCTTGTAAATATTTCTATCTGGACTAAGTGATTTAGTGAGAGCAAGAGTTCATAGACCAGCATGCAAAAAAGAAAATAGTAAAATAGAGAAGTAATAAAAAATGATTTGGGGGCATTTTAGTTAAGATATGAGTGCCACCATGACTACCCTCTCTACTTCTCACTCTGTCAAAACACACTGGCATGTGGAGAGAAAGGGAAATCTGTTCTTTCATTCACATTAGAAAAAAAAAAAACAGAATGAGATGGTGAATTACATTTTTAATTTGATCCAATGCAGCTATAATCCTACATTTTAGAAGGTTCCATTTGTCAGTGAGAGTACCAATATTGATATCCATGTAAGAAAGAAGGAAAATAATACTTTGATGATATTTCTACCTTTCCCTCCACAACTCACTTTATCTTCATATTTGACTCGGGAAACCTAGTATAAAGATGAATGAAAAAATTCTATTTTTTTCCTAATGTATTTTTTAAAATTTAAAGATGTCAAGAAAGGTTAAAAATGACTAAAATTTTTCTAATATTATAGCAATGGATTTAAGTTTAGTTTCTTATCATGTACTATAAATATGCTATGCAATGAAAATTCCACTCAATGATTTACTTAAGAGAAAAATACAGAATAAAATTATTATTTTATTCTCTTAATTTATTACATGTATATTTTTTGTGTTATAAATACCCAAAGTGAAAATATCATCACAATGATTTAATCATGTGTCATAAAACAGAATTCACAGTGATTGAAGGAAATTTAGAGCTCCATTTTTAAATTTAATGTTTTTATTTATAATAGAAATAATTTAAATGGTACTGCAAGATAAAATTATTTAATAACTTTTCTAAGCAATACATTTCATATAGTTGATTTCTTCTTACTTTAACCCAAAATTTCACTGAAGTATAATTTAATGCATCTTTTAAATAGACATATATTTTTATAGTTATTGTAGCTATTAGTAACAAAACACTTCTGGGCACCTTCATCAAAACAAAGCTCCCACATTATAACTGGTTAAAAATGGTTAAATATTGCTCAGGAAAGGAATGAGAACCAATTCTGCCTTAAATTAAAAAGCAAACAAAACAAAAACACACACACAGACAAGAGCCTGAGGTATGCTGGTGATCAACAGACTCAGCTGCCACTATAAAAAAATGTTCAGAAGTTGAATTTTTCATTTAATTACTACTATTATTTCAACTTTATGCTATTTTATAAATCATAAGACTGTATTAGTCAGGGTCCTAGCAGGAAACAAATGACACAATCAATTGGGTGATTGAGCAGAGTTTAATAAAAGGAATACTTCCAAAGACATGGACAGGATTTAGGGATACAAATAAGGGTATGCTGAAGCCCCTTGGGGCTAGTAACAGTTCAGAATTCTATTTACCTCAGGGCTTGACAGCCACTAGACAGGAGTGGTTCCTGGAACATAGAGAAATGGAGAGGGTCACTTCCCAGGAACTGTGGACATTGGTGATAACTTGTCAGGGAGGGAGCATGAAAAATAAGTATCCAGACTTTACTCTCTTCGCACCCTTATCTCCTCTGTTGCCTCCCATTGACCAAGTCATAAGTAAACCCCATTGTTAGGAACCCTGTTACACAAACTGGTCAGTTTCACACACAAGCTCAATGGGGAAGGATTGAAATTAGATTTGGGAAAAGAACAGAACACAGGCAGCATATGGACTCAGATGGATAATTTAAGCCTTTCCTTAGAAAATACTTATTGAACATCTATTATATGCAATGTACTGTGCTAGACATTGGGATGCAAATATGAGTAGAACATAAGTCTCAAAAATGGAAACAACCTGGAGTTTTTCTTTTTCTTTTCTTTCCTTAGCATTCACAGGGGGGGGGGGGGGAAACAGAACCAAGAAAAACAAATATAGGAAACATTTCATTATAAAAGAGAAGTTATTATGAAGTATAAAATATTCATTTATTTAAAAAATAAGGTAGGAAGCTTCCTCTATCCTAGTCTCTATCTACCCTGAAAAATAAAGGTTTGTAAACTTATTCTGGACCTAAAAACTCCTATAAATGAATAGTAGGCCTGTGTTATATGAAGGGACATAGGAATTGATTCATGCTTAATAAAACTTGCAATTAATAAAACCTTGTTTCTAGGTGGTTCCCTAATCTAGAGAGCTCTCGGTATTTTACAGCTCTTGTCCAAGAAGCTTTATAATGCATCTGTGTTAGAGAGAATAGAATAAGTGTGTAAATGGGGTGGATATTTTTTCTTCCTTCTCCATACCTTGGATCCTTTAAAAGTGAATCCATTCTTTGCATCTCTATCTCTAGTGGAAAATGCCCCTTCCAATTGTACACAGTGACTAAGGGGTAGGTTTTCTCTGGTCACACTTAACTTTAATTTTGTACTTAATAAAATGTTCCATGATGTCTAATGAGACAAAATGTGACATAGATGATGGTGACAAAAAGGGCCCACTTAATAGTTGATTGTTTTCTTACTCTCAATTGCTTATAGAAAGACCTGGCTGCTTGTGTACATATTGTATTTGTTGGAATTGATTGGTACAGGAAGCAATAGTGAGCTTCTTTCCGGCTGTTGCCAACCTGGCATCTGTTGGAGTTGTCTCTCAGACTGTTGGTGGAAGCAGGAGGATGCCCCTCCCAACCAGGCAAGACCCCTTAACATTTTGTCCTCCTGAAACTGACAGATGGATGCAAGTTCCCAGTTGGGAAATGAGATAACCTAGATGTCAGCTGGGATTTCCTGATCCCTTGAGACTTTCTTGGAGATCTGTTCATGCCTAATGGAAGCCAAACAAGGGCTTAGAGCATCTGCATGGTGAGGGGAGTGTGGTGGCCATATTTGCTGGGTCTCTTCTGCCTCTCCTTTTCTTCTTTTACTACTTGCAGTCATTTCTGTTGCATTTTTGCAGACATAACACAGACTCTTGCCCAATGTCTCTCAAATATAATATGTACCCTTCACACACACACAAAAAAAAGCATTCCAAGAATTGTATAATTGGGGAAGTGTGGGAAGCTATAAAGGATATTTATAAAGAAAGAACTTCAAACTGAACCCCAGCATCTTAAAATATTCTCTTGGTATCTTTTTCCTGAAGGTTTCTCAGGACCTTTCACATCTAAGGACTTGTTTATTTCAGTTTTTTTTCTTGCCCCCTCATTGGCTTCTGTCTTTGGGCATTTTCCGTGTTCTCCTCTCCTTGTCTCAAGCAGGCTTGGTCAACCTTCTGCTTCGTTGTAGCTTCTCCTGCTGATACCCATACTCTCAGGTATTACATTTCATACCAAGTGTCTTGTCAAAGTTCTTCCCCAAAGAAAGACCCATTCTCCCTCTGAAGAGTAAATGGGTAATTATTAAGGTAATAGCATTTTCTACTTTGCTGTGGTGGGATGTATACATTCTGCTAAGATACCATACTATTGCCATTTTTTCTTCCTATAATCTTGAAAGACAGGGAACAAATTTAGCTTATAATGAAGTAATCACAAATTTGGCAGCTGTGTATCTTTGACAATACAATGCAGTGTTTCATAGTGTGCTGAAAATGTCATTTGAAACCCTGAGCATGTATGTGGTTCTCTGACAGGTGAGTTAAGAAGAAGCATCTTACACAGACATGAGAACCACGTAGGAAAATAGAGGATGTGCTAGGTTTAAGCTACATATGTATTTTCAGATTGTTTTCCTTTGGCCTCTGAACCTTGGGGAGTGCCAAACAGCAGGATAGACAATATGATTTTTCAAGACCTGAAAAAAATCAACTCTGATTTCCTACATTATTTACAAACCAGTTTTGATAGCTAAAATCTCTTTCTGCCAAAGTATGCTTTTCTGAGAATAAGAAACACTTAATGGAGTCCATAAGAAAACACATTGAGCACCTGAAAGGTAGGGGAAATGGGTGAGAAAAGTAAGAACTGAAGCCACCTTAGTTAAGTCTCAGCTCTTGATGTGCTATAACGCTGCATTAGGAAAGCTGCAGAGGGAGAGCTGGAATTAGTGCCCTGAAGGGGACTTTGTGGTCATATCTCGTGGCCTTTGCTATCTAAAGTATGTATAAAATTGAAAGGCTCTCTGGTTAGCAGTAGGGGTGAAGTCACATGATTCTTTGTATCATAGAATAGAAGAAAGTATGGACCAGGGCTCAAGTTCAGATCTATTTTGGTGTTATGAGTAGAAAAATATAGAAAGACATCAAGGAATGTAGAGGATTTAGCAGGGTCTGAGAGAAAGTAAATAGAAATTGAAGAATACATTCTTCATATTTATATTCTGATTCTCTTTCAGTTTTATTCAGACATAAGTAATTTACCTCATGAATGAGAAGACTCTCATAGCTGAGATTCTAAGATGTGCTCCAGATTATAACTGTTGAGCTTGGAAATGCTCAAGCTTCACAGAAGCAAATGAAAACATGTTAAGGTAATACCCACGAAGCAGAACAATGAACAGTCTGGAATCAGGAAGTCTTTACTTACCAAGGCTGGTGGGCTCTGCTTAGAGGAGTTTTCAGCAAGTATTTTAAATGGATTTAGCAGTCAAGGCCTCTCACACTGTTATTCTCATAGTAAAACATAGCAAGCTCTATTTGAAGAGATCTGATGGACACTCTGACCAACCACGTTCATCATGTAGTTTACATACAGATCAATAAAGATTGAATTCCAATTGAGTCTGAGTCCTGGCTTCTAATTGTTTCCTCTAAATTACAAGTGATCACTGTTGCATCCTCCTAACTGAGTCAGGGATTCTAACTGAGTTTCAGAGATTGCGACCGAGCAGCGCAAATGTTCACCCTAACTGAAAGCCTGGTGGACCATTTAGCAGAAAGCATTTCCTTTCCTACTTTTTATACAAATCCAATAGGGCTCTGCTGCCCCAGCTATCACGGGTTGCTCTGAGCTTTAAAGGTTGTCTTCCTCTCTTTGATAACAGCTGCTCCCCGTGCTGGTTATATGGCAGCCCTTAGGTTCTAAGGCAGAAGCATAATTCATGATTCGTATGATTTACAAACAAGGGTCTTAAGTTCTAATTAGTACTTTCAGGGTGATGCATGCAAAAGAAGATTCAATTTGCATGTCAATGAAAACCTGTTGCCTTAGAAAACCATGCTAAACTACACAATCTTTGTACATGGGGAATGATTTATTTGCTTTATTTCCAGTCTTCAGGAAACAGATTCAGACAATCATAGTATCATAGATATTGAAAACACTTATGAATACGGCACCACGAGATTTTAGGTTTGGTAAGTGACACCAGGAGAGAAACTATCTGTTTTTCAAAAAGTCCCTTTTCCTTTACTATGTTAGCAGCATTGTTTTTTCCTCTCCTCCCTTACTTCCCTCTCTTCTCTTTCTCTTCTTCTTCTGCCTTGTGTTCCAACTCACCCTCAGGTGGGAACGTATGCACAGGTGACTAGGGTCCCTCAGCCAGAAAACTGGACTTATACGGGTTGCCCACAGTACTTAATTAAAATTGACAGAGCATAAACTAAACACAGACACAAGAGTTAGAATGCATGAATCCCAAGGTTTATTTACCAGAGTCCTGGTGGTTTCCAGAAGCCTAGGCAGGTCACCTGGAGATCCTCACTGACAGACACACACACACACTGGACAGGAACACGTTGCTTCAGTGTCTCAGTCAGGAACAACGCCTCAGAAGTTTGGCTCACAGGCAGTGACAGCTTCACTCAGGCAGAGTCTCATGCAGTATTTAAACAGGGAGAAGAGAGTGGGAGAGCACGTCGGGTGGAGGAGCCCTTTGTGGTCTCTGCCCAGTGCCTCTAGGTTCCTTCTTTTATGGCCATTTCTGGGTGTTTTTTTGTTCCTTCTGGGTGCAACCAATGGATCTTCAGTGTGCCTAATCAGGTGCTCTCCAGGTTTTTTGCCTCAGTTTCCAACTTTCCAGATAAACACTTGTTAGGGCATCCACACAGTTACAACTTTCCAGATAAGCACATGTTAGGGCGTTCACACAGTTAGGGGCTCAAAGTCAGTCTTAAAACTCAAGTTTTACAAAATGGATTCAAGCCACACTAAATGGAGTTACTCATACTAAGCGTAAAACACATTTCAAATAATTTCTTTTACTTAAAATAAAATCAGAATAAGATCAGAAATACAATTCACACTTAAACTATAAATCACTCATAAAAGTAAATGCTTTCATTCCTATTTTAAATCACACAAATAATTATCCTCACACATTTTTTAAATCCTTAAAATATAAATCAAACATCACACTAATATAACTATAACTCCTTGCCTTTTCCAATACTATAGTTCTTTCTTAGAAATATTTATGATTGGTGCTTGCATGTATTGAAACTCTCATTTTACTAGCTATCATTGTAGAATCTTTCATTTTCACAATGTGCATTTATTACCTACACAATGCTTTTTTTTTTTTAAAGTTCTTTCACATTTAAACTAACCACTACAATGATAATTGAATTTCTAATTTCTAAATATTAAACTATTTTTTAAATGTTGGTCTTTGTCTAAAAAGCAGATGCAGTAGAAAAAACAACAACCTAAAAGATATTTGTAACAATAAATAAGAGGTTCTTCATTCTTTGGGTTGAGGGCCAGAACCCGTAGAGTTGGGTTGGTATTGGTGTCTTCCCTTCCACCAAAATAAGAGTAGGCGTGTGATTCAGACTACAAGAATGAAAGTTCTCTCATCCCATGATCACAAAGATTGGTTCTGGAACGTGGATCAGGTAGAGCTTTTCTTGGGATTTGTGCTGGAGCTCTCAGGGTAGGACTGGACTCACAGCGGTTATCTGGCTGCTCTCACAAGAGTATTTGAGATCAAAGTTAAACAGAGGCAGGTGGAGTTGGATGAGAGCTAGAAAACAGACTGAGAGAGTGGATGCCATTGACTGCATTCCAGGAGACATGCAGATATAAGGTATTTTTCAGTGATATATGAAATATGTGGTGGATAGGATAACTTTACAGGAAATAGAGAATAAAATTGGGGAGAAAAACTGGAGTGTGGCACATCTGGAACTTCAAGGAGTTTGTAATGACTGTGGGTTCATCTGTTTAGTGGCAAAGATGAGTTGAGAGGGAGATCAGGGACTGATCACCAGAAGGACCTTGGTCACCAAGTTAAGAAATTTAGATTCAGTCTTGAAAACAATGGGTAGCCACTGAAAGCATTAATGCAGGTGTCTGACCTGGTCAGACTTGCCTAAGGCTGACCAGTGTCCAGGAAGTGTGCAATGCTGGCATGATTTTTAAACATTGTCGTTGCTGTTTCCATTCAGAAGCATCTAACCAATAATAGGAAAATCTGAAGGTCTAAATCAAACTCTTAAAAAGCAATTTTTGTAAATCTGTAAGTTTGTCTTGTCATTTATGATATTATAAAACAGCATGGAGACATTGTTATGAATATATTGATTTGATCCTACACATTCCAGTTATATTAAAAAAGCTAAGTTAGCAAATAAAAAACACTACAACTGCCGAAAACTGAATCAGGAGAAATAAGTAAAGTTAGAAAATAGAAGAAGAGTTTACTTTACAGTGAAGAACTACATCAGGAACTGAATTGGTTCTGTTGGTTCAGAACAGAAGTCCATATTCAGAAATCAAATAAACCATAGATGTTATTTAAACATTCTGTACATCTGTAGCCAATTTTTTTCTGACTTAGGATTCTCAAAATAGCTATTTTATAGGGATAGTGTTTTTCTTATTTAAGAGAAAGCAATCCATACTATCTGCATATCAGGGTGCTCAAATTTAAATACTTTTTTATAATAATATGTAATGCTTTTCAGTTTATAATGTTCTTTTCTATCTGCTACTTCCAACATCCTGTGATACAGACTTCATAGCTTATTTCAGGTGACAAAACTGAAATTTGAAGACAGTAAACAACAATTTGCTCCAGGGCACACAGAGAAGCTGGCCAAAGGGCTTGAGATTTGCATATGAATCTGAAACTAAAGCCCAGGACTTTTAGTTTGTTTTTTGCTTTGAATACTGTATCACCTGCTTTTCAAGGCAACCAAAAAGCTGACCCAGGGCAGCCTACTCCCTGCCTGAGTCAGGACTTTGGCATCTGGCCTGTACCATTGGCTCCTGGGGTGAATCTGGCACACACAGTCCAGTGGAACCATTGCCTTGTGATAACCTTCTGCAGGTGAGCCTTGTCATTTGGATTTTTAAAAAAATCTTTATTGTTGAAATTATTACAGATGTTCCTCTTTTTTTACCCCTTAGCTTCCCTCCACCCATTTTCCACCCCATCTCGGTCCCCCTCGCCACCCTATTGTCTGTGTCCATAAGCAATGCATACATGGATATAAGATCTCTTTTTTAAAAATATATTTTATTGACTTTTTACAGAGAGGAAGTTAGAGGGATAGAAAGTTGAAACATTGATGAGAGGAACATTGATCAGCTGTGTCCTGCACATCCCCCACTGGGGATGTGCCTGCAACCATGGTGCCTGCCCTTGACCGGAATCGAACCCTGGACCCTTTAGTCCACAGGTTGACGCTCTATCCACTGAGCCAAACCTGTTTCGGCAGATCTTTGTCTTTCGATATCATTCCTTCTGGTATTTCTTTTCCCCAAAGGAGAATAATTTTGACCTTGATCCTTTGCCCTTTTGCTCTTGCCTCTTTTATCTCTTTTATCTCTCCTTACCAGCCAAGGTAAAAGTTCTCTCTCCCAGGATTAATGAGATTAAACACTCAGTTCAGAGGAGCCACTATACTCAGCAACATCTTGCATGTAGAACCTATATTTTCATCTTTCTGCTCCAGTGCATGGGAGGTATAGAGCCAATGCAAGCTTGTCCAACTATGGATTGTCTGACTGAAAATAATGAACCTTTAAAAAAAATGGAAATTCAAATCACCTACTGGGGATGTGCCCACAACGAAAGTACATGCCTTTGACCTGAATTGAACCTGAACCCCTTAGTCCGCAGGCTGACGCTCTATCCACTGAGCCAAACCAGTCAGGGTCTCAAATCATTCTTGAGGTATTTACTACTAAGATGGTCCTTGAGGAGTGGCAGAGTCCAAGGCAGATTGAGGAGCGGGGTCCTGTCTGTAGTGTTCCTGAGTAGATTCTTATTCACTGTGGCATGGCATGTGGACCTCTGACTTTGTGGGGATCATGTGAGAATTGTTTTCATTGTGGTCCCTGCATGTTGGGAATCATTTTAGGTGCTTGGAGTCCTCTCAGCCATTCCATTCACCAGTAGAATGGTCTCTCAGCCTGTTTGTTTGGAGCTGACATTGAAATAGGCCTTGGGGACAGTGCCTTTATTTTTGGACATTTAGGGCCAAGCCCTGAGCTTGGGTTTTCTTTTCTATTTCTCTAGCTTCTCTCACTCACAAAACATCAGCTGAGTAAGTCAGTGAGTTATTCCGCAAAAGAGAAAAGGAGGAAAGATGCCTACTTAATAAATAAGACATGAAAATACTACCTACATGTGAATAAACTTAAAATATGTGACAAGGTAATCTTGTCTCTTTTTTTTTTTTTTGTAAATTGGAGAAGATTCATTAGACAGAGTTAAGGGAGATAAGAATATTTCTCTGTCTATAGTGTCTGTCAGGGTGCTGTGCTGTGAATGCTACGGTGACCGCCGAAAGCGTGCTCCTGTGCTTCTCAAGGCAGCAGACGCTCCCTGGGCCACGGGGAGCTGCACTGCACAGTTCCTCGTAAGGAATCAGTGTGAGCCCTCTGAATAAAAGGGCCTCAAAGGATATGGAATGGAATGAGAATCAGACTCACCCAAAATGATAAAAACCATACAGATTAGGTAAAGGAATTCTACCTCGGAGCACCGACAAGGATTGTCTCAGCTCCTTGGGGAAGGAGCTCAGCCCTATGTCGGCAGCATTCATGGTAGAATTTTCTTTCTGAAACTTGGCTCTTTAAAAGCTACAGTAACTTGAATCACAGGGTCTTGTGAAAAAAGAAAGTTGGCATTAAAATAAAAATACCCCCAAACTTTCAAAGTTACGTGGGAAGCCCTTCAAATGACATGATCTTTGGGTCATGAAAAACAATGTTTTGCTTGTGAAATAAAATTCATGCATTTCCTGAGCATAAAATACAATATTTTATTCATTAACTAGGTAGGTATGGTTTAGAAGTTAGTTAGAAAGTACTAAAATAATTCAAAGCTATTTCTTAAATAACTTGATATCTTATTTCATTGTAGAACAATCTCTCATGGCTCTCACTAAAGATTTGGCTCTGTTAGTAATGATTCCTTACTCTTACTTACAGATTCTGTGATTCATTTCTCTTATAACATTCTCTGTTTTATGAAAAGATTTTTTTTTCTCTTTTAAATCCAATCTTACCTGTGATTAGTCATGCCCTACTTTCCTATGTCACCTTCAAAAAAATGATAAAGCCTGAGTCTCCCCCCCAAAAATAGACATTATTTGAGTCTCCTTGTTCTGTCGCTGTGGTATCAGTAGGGACTTCTATGGCAGTGCAAATACTAAGAAGAAATATGTCATTCGGTGCTGAGGTCAGCCTAGTCTAGGGAGGAGAGAGCAATGTGGTGGTGAAATACTCTACAAAATAATATCTCTGATTCAATATACAAAAAGCTCACTGGAATTAAAAGACACCACTAATGTGTTTCTCCCCCCCCCCCCCCCCCAGCTGACCAAAGCTGTATCTATCTGACCTAGATTAGTGGGCACGAGTACTCTACAAAGTAAAATCATCAAGTCTTGGGACTAACGTGAAGCATAACAGCTCTCTGTTGCAACTCTTCTGATTCTCCAGTCTGTCTTCAGTAGCTTCTCTAGGTGGTTCTCTGGTGTTGTGAGGTACATTCTCTAACACAAAACCAGTGCTCATGAGAATGTGAACTTATTAAAACCTCACTAAATATTTGTTGAACAAATTAAAGAACCACGCTGAACTACTTTTAACATAACTGCATAGAAATTGTGGCCAAAAAAACACCACATGACCTACTTTTTTTTTTTTTTTTTTTTTTTTTTTAACCTCTTCTCTCTACATCCCTCTCTTCTTCTTCCTCCTCCTTTCATACTGTGGCAAGAAGAGAAATCACCCACACTGGAAATAAGAATCTAACACTTAGCTCTTTGTACACAAAAAAGAACACCTTACCTGTTTTCATTAATGTGTTTAAAGGATGCCAAATTTAATATTAAAAGTAGGTGACCATTTTGCTTAAATTTTATGTCTCAGTTTTTCCATTTGTATAATGGAGATAATAATTACATCTACCTGAGATAATTATGTGACAACCCAATGCCACATTGTGTATAAAGTCTTTTACCACAGTATCTGGCACAAAACAGGCACTCAATTAACATTAAAAAATGATGCCCTGTGAAACATCATTTTCTAGATGAGTTTGTCTTTGACTATCTCATTATCTATTGCTGCAGAACCAATCACCACATCATAGTCTTTCACGTTTATGTACCTTGACTAAGCTCAGATAGTAGTACTCAGTAGGGTTCCTCAGGTGTCTCAATAGGGGACCCAGAGAGATCTGAATACTTGCCTGAGTTGGATGTCTAAGAAGACACACACTGTGGCTGGCAGTTGAAGCTAGCTGTTGACTGGGTGCTCAGCTGAGACTTGCAGCTAGAGTGAATAATCTACATTTCGCTTATCCATGTATTTTGAGTTCCTCATAGCACAGTGGCTGAGTTACAAGAGGGAATAACCCAACAGTGAGCATTACAGCAGACATGGCTAGAAGCAATAGCTCTTATTATGTCCTTCAGAAGTTATTTGGCTCAACTTCTGCCATATCCTATTGATCCAACCAGTCACAGGGTTTACCTCCATTCAATGGGGGTGGATAAATAGATTCCCTCCCTGGAGTGCAGAGTGGCAAGGTTACATTGCCAAAGAGCATGTGGGAGAGGAGAGATTGTTGTCTCCATCTTTGGAAAATTTTATCAGCCACATTAACTATCATATTTTTTCTTTATATTTGAGATTAAATTATTTTTCTTTTAAAATACTTAAGGTCATGAAGAAAATTTCAAACCTCATACTCTTTTTTTACTATGGTAGGCTTTCAAAGCTCTAAAGATTGTTAACCTTCCTTCCTTCCTTCCTTCCTTCCTTCCTTCCTTCCTTCCTTCCTTCCTTCCTTCCTTCCTTCTTTTGTCCTTCCATCTGTCATGAGCACTGAAAGGTGTAAATGATGCTAAGGAAGAGATAGGCTGTTTGAGAGGAGTATGATGGGCATTGTTAAGATTTTATTGGTAGCATTTCATTTTCAGAAAAGGAAACCTATGAAAACAAAATAATGAGAATGATAAAGCACTGAATTTAGAAATACTCAAATTGGTTAACAAGTTATAGAAATACTATTTACATTTTTCCATCTTTTAAAAGCAATGTCAATACATTTTTTGCTTAATTAATTAATTACTAGATCAGGAATCAAACTGTCCATATGTTTGCTATACAATTGAGAAAGATATTTGGAAGTATTTTTGTTGTTCTGAGAAAATACACAATGAACCACTGACTCATTATAATGTATTAGACAAACCATGCTATTTTCCCAAAAGTATTAACCAAGTATGGATATGTAATCTGATAAAGATGATAAAGATGACTAATCAATTCATTTTGGTTAGTCATATCTCTTTTTATTACCATTTTCCTCTTCTGCACTTCAACTTGAGATATGTAGCATTTCTTGTTTGACAATTGCATGTGCTGTTTCTGATGCCTGGAATATATTTCCTCTTTTTATTAGTTAGCTTCTATTTATCCTGCAAATATAATTTAAGGCTTTCTTTCCTCTAGAAAGACTTTTCTGATTCAAAAGGTCAGCCACTTTTTGCCATGTGCTTCCACAGGGCATGTCTTCCTTCTATCATAACTTTCAATTTGCTTGTTTACTTGTCAATCCATGCTAACTTCCATGAGAATGAAGATAATATATTTCATCTTTGTATCCTCAGAGCCTTGCTTGGTACAGAATTGGGCACTTAAAACTTACTGAATAATTGATAGAAACAGCTTAATTATCCTTTTATAGTTCTTACATTTATTTTAAACACAATATTTAATTAATTGAAAGAAGCAAGGCTACATCATTAAGTTCACTTATATGATTTTATTTTTTTGTCACCACGATGGGAGAAATAATCCTTTCTGTTGTAGTTTTCCTCTTTTTTTATATTCAGTACAGTCTCTTGTCTAATTCTCCAATTTCTTCCTTGACATTTTTTATAGGCCAGAGAGCTATCAGTCTTCTCCTTTGCCAATCTTTGTTTGCCAGTGTGAATGTTCAAAGCCAGACTAATTTCCACATAACATATACTTCATTTTCCAAGTAAAAGATAAGAGAAAAACACTATGTTTGACATAATTTATTTTTGACATATATGAATAAATTGCTTTAATATGTGAAAACATTTTTCATTAGGTTCCTGAGGGGGAAAATTATGTCTCATTGAGTATATATCTCCATTTTAATAAAATGTTACTCTTTCCAATTTTGTTTTGTTTTTGTTTTGTCACCTAGAGTCTTGTGAGGTTTTTTTTTTTTTTTTGTTTGTTTTTTTTTTTTTTCTTTGTTTTGTTTTTACAGTGTCCAGAAATTAAGGATCAATTTCCTGATTGTAGCAGAGGTGAACATTCTTTTTTTTTTTTTTTTAAATATATTTTTATTGATTTTGTACATAGAGAAAGGGAGAGAGATAGAGAGCTAGAAACATCAATGAGAGAGAGAGTCATCGACCAGCTGCCTCTTGCACACCCCCTACTGGGGATGTGCCCGCAACCAAGGTACATGCCCTTGACCGGGATCGAACCCGGGGCCTTTCAGTCCCCAAGCCGACGCTCTATCCATTGAACCAAACCGGTCTCAGCTTGTTTTGTCACCTAGAGTCTTAAAAGAATATATATTCTTAAGTATAAATGTTTTAGAAATGAATTTCATAGTATATAATATTAGTTGTTTTTAAAACCTCTAACATGTTGAGGCTGTTAACCTAATTTTAAATTCATTCTTAGGTTTTCTTTTGCAAGATTTTTTGTAAGATTTGCATAACATTAATTCACAGTCAAATCGATATTCTAAAATTCAATTATCCTTTATTCAACCTACCATTATATGATTGATCTGTATTTTCCTGTGTTCACCTCATATTTTCCAGTTCATTTATACAACTACTTTTATTTTACTTTTGTGTTTTGTTTTGGTATGACATCTCTGACATTATTCTTTTATTTATGTACTTTTCTTACATCTTGAATACTTGTGATTCCTTTCAATTGTTCAGTTCTTAGTAGAATTTGGAATTGAAACTCATTAGCCTGCTTGCTTTTGTTTCTGCTTCATACTTTTAGGGAACGATAATGAAATGCAGCTTCTGCTCCTCCAGCACTCCTTTCAGACAAAGAGCACCACACACCACTGGGTTGTTTAAGCAATGATTGCACGTCAATTATTAACTGTTCCCTTTCACTCACTCTCCATATGAAGTAAACCTCAAAATACTCTCCATTTTATTCCCTGGATATCGGAATATTTAGTTCACCTCTCCTCCCCACTGCTGTTGTCCCAATGAGCTTTCATCAGTTCTCCTTTACCTCAGTGAGAAAACCTCCTACCCATTCCATCCCACCTCGGTCCCAGCCATCTTTCCAAAGGAAAGATTATCATATTAGTTCTCTGCGTGAAATCACACAATTATTTCCATCTCTCGTGAGAAGAGTTAAAGTTCCTGAATGTGGTCAGGCTCCAGCCCTAGTGAAATTTCTCAAGTCTTCAAACAAATCTATTCTCTCGCCTTCTTGATCTCCTGACCTTTTGCATATAATGGTCCCTTTGGCTGGAGTATTCTCTTTCCTAACCCCATTGCCCCGCTCACTTCCCTTTTCTTCCCCTAGCTCATGCTTAAAGGTCTCAACTTCAAGAAGCCATTGAAGCACAGCCTCCACCCTCTCCTCCCAAGTAAAAGGTTTAATTCATAGCCCACGTTTCCTATGGAATCCTCTGCTTTCCTTCTCCTAATTCTTAGCCCACTGTACTCTAGTGGCCACTTGGCTTGCCTTCCACCTTATAACAACTCTGCAAGTTTAAACTGTCTCTCTCTTTTTTTTTTTTTCTACCCTGTTCCTGATTCAGAGGACATAATGATAAAATAAATTAATTCATAAAAGGTACTTCATGTAGTTTTGATAGTTTTCTAGTTTCCACTCGAGATTATTTTTCAAAGAGAAACAATTCATTTAGAAAGGTAAAATGATTTTTTTTCTATCAATGTTGGGAGCTTTCTAAAGCTATTAATTTGAAGTCTATGTTTTGTTCTATTTCTCACACCTCTTTTAGTATTTCAAACTCCACAATCTAATCATCACCATCTTTCAAATTGTCTTTCTTGAGAAAAATGAGTCAATGCTTGACTTTTATGTGTGCTGACAGTGACCTCAAATAGTTACTGTATTATGCACAACTCACAGTACCTTAAATTTATTTAATTGGAAAAGTCGGATTCTGTGATTTCTAATTCTATTAATGTAATGCTGTTGGGCCAAGGGGAGGTATGCACAAGTTTCAAAATTCCTTGCCATTTCTATATAATTGGTTTAATTCTTCTTAGTAAAGGTGCAATACTCCTTTAATTATACTAAAATCTATCAATTATGGACTAAAAATAAGGTAAAAAGCTGTGTGGCATGTTATTTTACAGATAAAGCCTTGCACAAAAAGATTTAAAAAAATAGTGACTGATGCTTAATCAGTACGTAAAATGACTATGAAATCTCTAATCTAACAGAGGAAGTTGAGATTAAATAATTGTCACCTCGAGTTGAACTTTTCTTGACTTGAAGCTACCCATATGAGGAAGCAGAGAAATAAGTTTCAAGGACATATCAAAAGTTACAGAAGGTAAAATAGTATGTAAAGGAAATTTCATAATCTTAAAAGTGTATATTAGAAATGGGAACAATTAAAAATTAATGAACTTCATTGTACAACTAAAGACAGAAAAATAAAACAAGAAGATATAAAATAGGGAGAAATAATAAAGAATAACCAATAAGACAGGAAAAAAATAAAGTACATAGGATTAAATATAATTTATGGTAGCATTTTTTTCAGAATTGCATTTTATTAGTGAATTTTCACAATTTACAAGAATGTGAAATAGGGTATTTTTCTTTTGCAAACTCACTATACCAGTGTAAAGATGAAAATTCTCTTTAAAAAGCATCTTTCTAAATGCCTAAATACTCTGGAAGACAAAATTGAATTCATTGACCCCAGATTCACTTACCAATGCAACTAATTAAAGAAACAAAAAATATTAAGATACTAGGTTTAAATATCTAACCATTAGGTGTCTTCTAAGGAGAGTTTGTCAGAGAACTTCTTGTCTACTCGTCTTCTCAAATTACTTCCTCTGTCCAACTAATTCAACATACACTAACTGCCAGTTCTAATCTTTTAGTAATTACCATTTACCAGCCTCTGCTTACCTTACTGATCATATTCATGTAGTGGACACCTATCTGGATATCAAGAGATCCTTTCTCTTCTGTCCCCCAAGAATAGACAGCCATATTTCTGCTGTCCAGCTTTGCTCACCCATTCTCATGGTCATTACATGCCTACTTTCTTGAACCTCTGATTACTCAATATATAGTATTATCATTGATTCTCAATACATAGTACTATCATTGCACGGTAGATGCTTAATTAATATTGAATGAGGATATAAATCAATGATTGAGTGCCTGACTCAAGCTGTAACTTAAAAAATTATAATTGAAAAACATGGTACTGGGATTGATGCCTAAATCACATAGAGGTCAAGAGGCAAAACCCAACAAGGTGTTGATACTCAGTTACCCACATCTGATCAGGTTCCTATTCCACTGAAGTGTATTTGCATAGCTTTAATTTAGATTGTGAGAGGTACTCAGTATATTTCTGGTAATCTGTTGTACAAGTACTTGAAATTGCTAACTCTTGCCTCTCAGCCATCACTTTGATCTTCAGAATGTGTTTGTGTGAGTCTACCTGGGTAGGAATAGATTGCGTGAAGTGCATCCACTGCAGCATGTATTTTTGTATGCATTTCTTGGCATTGGATATATGTACATCTTGATATATGTATATTTGTATATATTGGGAGGGTTTATGTGTAATATTACTATGGGTTGTTAATGTGCATATAAATGTATTTAGAACAAAAATGTGATTTTTGTGTAATTTACCACTTATTTTATGCTTTCATTATGGGTTACAGGCCATTGTGTTCATTTTTATTTATCTTTTTCTTATTATGGAGAGCATTTACTTATTTTGTGTTTGTATATTATTTCCATTAATTTCAAGATTCAGCTATTCTTAAAAGGTGGTTTGACTAAACAACAGAAAAGTAAGACAAAAAAGGGTATTTCTTAGCTACCTATTCAGTGCTTCTTCCTCTTTTTCCTTCTCCATTAGCCACTTTTGGTCTGGTTGACTGGTAAAACTAGATATGAAATGTGCAAAATCTTTCTATTTAGAATTTCTTCCATTTGGGAGGCAGAAAGTATTAATCTCTGAGTTTGATGTTTCCATTTCCTCTCTATTATATTCCTTCATATTAAAGTAGCCACTTTGACTAATGCCATTTTGATTAATGTTTCTTTATTATTATAGTCCTTTTTAAAATTAGAATGTTCCCAGGTTGCTGATTATCAGATGGTATTTCGATCTCTAATTTCTGTTTAATTTTCATAAACTTGAAATAATAGATAAAAAGATTACTCTAAATTTGTACTTCCTTCTAAAACAAACATAAAACATGTCTAGTTATGAATATGTAATTATGAGTAAGGATGGAAACATTTTCCTGGTATGAAGGGATGATTTTAGATGTACAAATGAGAAACTCAGGATGACCTCAAAGTTTCTCTTTTGCAAGACGTATCACATTCCAGGCCTGGTAATTCTCTTTGGAGAGAAATTCCTCAGCTCTGGGTCCCATATGGCCTGGAATTCTAATTCCAATGTTGCATTTGCATTTAACTTTACATGAGGAATGGGATGACTACCTGAGACTAGTTTGAAATTTGGTGCTAGAATTTTTCCATTTTTAGTTTCAGGAGTAGTGCAAGATAATGTTGTTTTTCTGAAAACCTCACAATATTCTGTAGATGATTTTCAATAGGGCAGGTAGAAGTCATTCAAAGGGAACTGCCTATGATTTATTGTTGTATTGGGGAGTAGGTTGAAGTTCGGTGGTAGGCAGTTTTAATATTGTCCGTTTCTTTACTTGAGCCTTTCTAATATTCCCATCTTTAATTGGGTTCATTAATTAATAAAGGAACTTTTAAGTATGATAAGATAATACAGAGTCAAATAGTTAAATTAGACTTAGGGGCAATCATAAGACACAGGCAAATGCTTCTGAGCTCAGAAAAGTCTCCTTGTGCTAACAGCTCCCAAAATGTCATTTTCAACATTGTCAAAGCCATTCATTCCCCACCCTAAATCCAAAAATTCTAGGTTTTCTTTAATAATTAACCTAGAAAAAACAATTGTATCCTGTTTCAATTGCTTCATAAACACATACTTTTCATTCTATTTCTTCTAGTATGTGTACCAAGAGGCCTAAGCAAGAGCTACATTTACATTGGCATTTGACTAGAGTCATTTCTTGCGGTTATAGCATTTCAGGAAATTTTGTTTCTTGATTTCAATTGGTTTATCATAGTTGTCTATTTTTTTATTTATTTATTTTTTTTTTTTTAGGGAATTCCAAGATGGGTCCGGAATTCAGTGTCTTCAAAGTTAACCTGCCAGTCTGCAAAGGGTGAGGATATATTTCAAATGAGGTAGGGATGTCTTCGGTGCTAAATCGCGGTAGCCTATGATGTAGTTATGATCTGTCATCTTATATGATTTCCTGTACCATCATAAACCAAAGTCAAAATGTGCTATATATTAAAAATGACTGCACCAGAAAGATGTAAAAAAAAAAAATCCAGTTTATACTAAAAATATTCTGCTTCAGTTTATAAAAGTATTTTCAAGAGAATGATTTCCTTAAAGAAATAGATCTTCTCTGAGACACTAGAGAATAAAGGAAATAAATTGAGAAAAATGCCACAAGCTTATTTTTATAGAATTTGTTCTAATAGGTTATAATGTCATTTTTAATTACAGTAAATTACAAAAGATACACTCTTCTATTTATTTAAAATATTAGATAATATTTTGCTTCTTTTAACTTATAGCTAGAATGATACATTCTGTGAAGAGTTTAGAAACATATAATCTATGACCTGTTTAATCAGTTATTTCCTGAATAAGTAAAGTAATAATAAAAACTTAAAAGACAGGTTAATAGAACTGATGCTCTCAAATCAAGATGTTAATATTAATTTATAAAAATTGGTATATTGTACAACATACATTTAAAAAGCCACTACTCTGTTGCTTTATTTAATGGTGTTGATTTTAGGAAAAGATGACCATATAAATGTTAAGGTACATTGCTGAGTATATTTAAAGTATATAATTGCTATATTTGTTCAAATAATTTAGTGATGCTATTCTCCTTGCTTGATAAACTACAAAAATATCAATTTCTAAGTTGACATTTACTGAGTGGTGTCTAAAATTTTCTGAGGCACAACCAGTTTTTCTTTAACCTAAACATTCTTTAGTTTCTACTTTTTATAATTTGACTAGAGGCCCAGTGAAGGAAATTTGTGCACTCAGCGGGGAGGTTCCCTCAGCCTGGCCTGTGCCCTCTCACAGTCCAGGAGACCTCTGGGGATGTCCAACTGATGACTTTGAATCTTTAGCACTGCTATGGAGGTGGGAGAGGCTCCCACCACCACTGCTGAGCTCGCCAGCCAAGAGCCTGGCTTCTGGCTGAGTGGCATTCCCCTTGTGGGAATATGCACTTACCACCAGGGGCAGCTCATGCATTGAGCATCTATCCCCTGGTGGTCAGTGCATATCATAGCCACTGGTCCACTGATTGACTGTGCCTGCTGATGGTCAGTGCACATCATAGCAAGTGGTTGAGCGGCCTTAGCATATTGTTAGCATATTGCACTTTGAATGATTGAATGGATGACTGAACTCTTAGCATATTAGGCTTTATTATATAGGTTAATGAAGTTCTATATAAATGTACGAATTCAAAATAATCTATTAAATTTTAAATAGTTGAAGTTTGACAAGTTATATAAGTCATGTGTATTTGTATGTTTTGATCCTGGCAGAATTTTCCCTCAGTTCAGTTGTTCCTTTTCACCCAGAAATGAAAATCACCTGGGGATTGCCCAACAGGAAGTGTGGACCATGTCAGCTGCCTTCTGGCCAACTTTAGCAGAGTAAAGGTGTCAGCTGTCAATAGGGGGCCATGGATGGGAAAAGCTTGATTATATTTCCCCTTTGCTCTCTGTTTCAGGCAACTTCTCTAACTATTGCTCTATCTCCTCCATGGATACAACTTCCTGCTAGAAAAGTTCACTTTGGCCCCAGTCTCCTGGTAATCCAGGGCCAGCCCTGGGCCCAAATAATATCACCCATTGTTGCTCTGGTTTATTAGTAGAAGTGGGTTTGTGCCTTTGCTAATCTCAGTGTTGTTTCCTCTCCCCTATTTGGTCATTCAGCTCTTCCTTCACATGTATGATCAGTTTCTTGCATTACATTTTATTAGTTTCAAATACTTAGTGGTTTCAGTTTTCTGGTTGAACCTTGGCCAATATTTTATTTACAGTACATTTTAAAGAATGGTGATTAATTCCAAATCATTATTATAAATTAGAAGGTTCTTCTTGGATCAGCACTTGGGAAGTCTGCATAAATTTAGTTTAGATTAGAAAACAATTAGATAATTCATCAAGATTCTTTTCTTTTAAAAGAGATCATTAATTTCTCTGTTACCGTCAGCATTGAAACTATTTCTATCCTGAGAATGAGTGTGAGTGGGGGGTGGTATGAGAGTTTGTGTGTTTATGTGTGTAGGTGAAGGTCTGTGCCTGTTGTGTATAATCACATTCAGGAAGCATTTATTTAGTTGGCTTCAAGGCTATCCCAACTAACATTTGTGAATGTTTGTTTTCTTTATCTCTGCTCTGGTAAATCCATGGAAAACAGATGAAAGGCAAATCTTTCATTATTCCTAAATCCCTGATTATGACACGTTTCTCCTACAATGTGTCCCAACAGAGTGAGAGAAGCATCTGTAACTGCGCACAGGTTATGCCATAATCCCCTCAGTAGCATTTGGTCCATATGGAGCTTAATTCTCTAAACTACCTATAACTAGATGTAAAATTCAGACAGAAAATAGCAATTTATCACAAGTGTCCAGCTGGTTTCTTCTTCTAAGTGGTTATTTCCTAATCTGAAATCCAGCCCCATTCACTGCCCACTTACATATTTGAGCTATACAATCAATAATAAATAACAAGAACATTCCCTTGAGAGATTAGCCAAGCATTCCAACTGGGAAGAACAAATGAAGGGCAATGCCATAGAAGTATGTGCTTAGATTTTAATGTAGGGAATAAAATATGGAAAAATGGAGAACTCCTTTCATCTAGCTTATAATTAATGCTATGTAGGATTGAATTACCCCCCCCCCCACCACTATATCCAGAAATGCTGGAGAAATATGTTTTCAATGAGTATAGTCTTAGAAATGATTTTTGTATATTTTAATGAATTACTGATCTTTCTTTAATATAATTGAAACCGATTAGTTCAAAATACACATTTTGAGCCCTCTTCAAACTGAAGTCTTGAAATCTGCCTTATAATTTGAAATTTTTCCCTTCATGAAAGTGCACTATTACTTTCAAAAGCATATCCACCAGTACTGTGCTATCTGGAATATATGAACCCAAGATAATCAGTTTCTTATCTGGCTTAATTATGTGTGTGTGTGTGTGTGTGTGTGTGTGTGTGTATGTGTGTATGTATAAATACATACATATTCAAGTTTGAGAATGTTTATGTATGTGTACATCTCCCTCCCTATCCATACCTATATCTATATTTATATCTATATGTATATAATCTATATCTATACAAGTATACATGTATGTTTGTATATGTGTTTTATTTAGGATGAGGCAAAATAGATGTATAGTTTTTTATATGGAAAATACAATAATTAATAAATAATATTATTTGTGTTTTGCATATTCACAACTGTAAACCTACTTTTGCCAGACCCTGTATATTATGTATAAATACTTAAAACATGTACAAAAAGATACACACACACAATATGTGTGTGTGTGTATATATATATATATATATATATATATATATATGAGCATAAATTATTTAATTATTGGGTATTATCTTTCATGTTCTTATATCCATAATTTATTTTTCTCAAATGTATTTCTAGGGAAGTTAAATAAACAATTTATTATTACAGATATGTTTTCTATTATTTTACTCCTTATAAGAACATATATAATTAAGTATAGTAAATCCCTCTAGTTCTCAAGAACTTGCAAGCTAGGTAGTAACCATAAATATATACAAAAGCAAGACCGTGACAAAATTATAGTAAGTACTAATACTATTTCACTAAATTCTTGTAAATTAGTTATTACCAATTTCATTTTACTCAAAACAAACTCATGACTAGTATCTATCTTATCAGAAATTTAAACTCAATATGATAAATTCTCTTTACTGTATAATGCTGGCTCCAATAATAAAAATTGATACAATAAAATTAAATATATTGGAAGGCAGCCTGCAATTAAAAGACAATTAAAAACAATAGAAAATAAATGCATCATACCTGGAATGGTTTATTAAAATTTCCTAAATGAGGAGAAATTTGATTATGTCTTAAAAATTGTTAGGCTGTGAAAAAAAGTCTTAATGTGTGACATCTGGAAATGAGAAGGCACAAGATATACAAGAAGTAAACATATATTTATTTAACTAGTTTATGATCCAGGAGGGTCGGAATTTGAAAATATTATTGAAATTGTTGTTTACAACAAAATTTAGAGGAACTTGGATCCCAGTTTATGAGATTTGAATGCTACTTTGGAATATAGAATATACTCAAAATAGTATTGATTGGATTAATTTATCTTGTAGGCAATAGAGAGTTTTGATGGTTTTATTGCAGAAGCAAGGCATCTTAATATACCGCTTCATAATGATTATATTGATGGTAATTTTTAGTCTGAGCAAGATTGTAGGGTGAGAATTTTCTAAGTATAAAATAGTAGAAGAAGTTAAATAACAGTTGGATAATGGGCACATTTAGAAGTTATATCAGGCAGTCAAATGCTCTAAGTCTAAAGATATGGAATAATTTGTTAAATACAATTCAAAAGACATGTATTGAACACTTATTACGTGCCATGAAAACAAAAGGTCAGACTTATAGAGCAATGTGAAATAGGTGCAGGGGCGTAAGAGAGGGCATGATTAACTATGAGATTAAGAGTTAGGTAACTTATGAAGGACAACTGGATTTAATAGACTTCACCTTGCATAAGTATTGAACTTGTTCAAAGGATGTATATTGCTGTGTAGGAAACATCTAATGTCTAAAGAATACACAGTTTTTTAGTAATAAAATCATTGCAATAGGTGTAAATACTGTAAAGCAATGCTTATTATATATTTATATATATTATTTCCAGATACTGCAAAAAAGCAGTTTGTTAGCTACTTCTAAATTTCTTGAGGATAATTTGTTTTATTTTTAATTTCTGTAACAGAATCTTTAAACAACTATAAAATTCTGTGGGATCCTTTAACACGACCCACGTCATTTAGGATTCCTCTTGAGGGTTCTATATTTCTGGAGAAGGCTGCACACAAATGAATAGAAGCTAGAAAATAGTTAATTTGTAAAAATGGGAGCCAGGAGGGAGTCCATCTCTAGGGGGAGGACTAATGGATGCTCTGGCCTTTGCCACTCCTTTTATTGAGATTCTGAGACAAAGACATCCCTTAGTCAGGAAATTCCAACAACAGAAAATCAATAAGAATTTACATATGATTAACAAATTAAAATTGCTCCAACTACCACTATCTCAGCTAAACAATGAGTTGATAGCTCCAACCATTGAGAGCCATTAAGGTTGGCCAGCTCTTTTTACATTTAACTACTAGAGACCATGTTTGGTTTCCGGCAAAATTCTACTCTTTTTAGGGATATGTAGACATATTTGTATATATTAATGCTTATACATTTTACCTAAACATATAATTTTGCAAAAATTATATTAGATTTGTTTTAATATTCAAATAACATATTAGTATATCTTAAAATTATATGAATTCATAATTTTGAGCTATGACACTTTGGAATGTGTACGTTATTTAAACACTATATTTAAGCTTAAAAATGTAGATGTCTTATAGGGTATATAATATATACAATAACATAACATATATTGCATAGTATGACTGTTAATATGTGGCAAAAGAGATGTGTCATTAGAAGAGTATATATGTCAGCTTATACTGGGATTTAATTCAGTTGAGAATTTAACTTAATGAACATTTAATGAATTCAAATGGCAAGTTAAACAAAATATGGCTTTCATTTTGTTTTCATTTGTAATGAAATTTCACTTTGAATTCATTTGTAATGTCTCTTTGGTTAGGAAGTCCATGATGCTTTATATTATTTGTTTCTCAATTGCTAACTTTCTAGAAAAAATAAACTCCAATATAAAAATGTCACCATCATAATAACCTTGTAAAAAACATATTTCAAACGTAGCAACATGGCATATTTCAGTCATACGTAGTTGCTAGATGTGATTGAGAACATTTACCCTTTCAGGGAATGGAAGTAGCAAGACTTTCCCTTTTTTGTTCTTGAGTACAAATAGAGTGCTTTGTGTGTATACTCAATTAACAATGTCCCCTAGAGCTCACTCTCAATTTCCGGATGTAACAATTTATGAGTGTGGCATGGTGATTTTCAGATCCTTCTGGTGAGTTATAAGAAATTCTACTTATAAACTCTCCAGCTTGCTGTTGAGAGAACTTAAAATTCCCATTTAAGGTTTTCCATTCTCACTCCATAATCAAGAGCTATTAACCAAGTCAATAGAAATGTGTGGAAACAATAAAATGTGACCTAGGAGGTTTATTATGCTTTTTGTTTAGAAGTGAAGTTTTCTCACTATTTCATTGTTTAAATTAATAATTTAATAAAACAAAAGTGCTGAGATATTTATAGGGTTGACAAGGAAGCTACCAAAGTGTGAATATGAAAGTGGCAATCCTGCCTTCTTAAATGCTGAACCACACTTGATCTTTTAGGGGTCTGGCATATTCCTTTAAATGGTTTTTAGTGAGAGTGCTTGAAGATTGGTCCTTATGACAGTATACAATCTGAAAAAAGCAATTTGCTATCAATGATTATAACATGAAGATATATATAAGGTGCACATGATTTTTCAATAAATAAACTAAAGACCATTAAAATAATTATTTTTTATTTATCAAAATATTTCTGAAAATACAAAAGCATTTCAGGAAGTGTTTATGTAAAAACTAAGCCTCTTCAAATTTTAGAAAAATTTATCTTTTAAAGAGTTCCATCTGAGATTGCATGGGCTGAATAAGGAGTAACACAGAAAGAATAACATTTGAGTAGAAATCAGTAAGGCCAACTGGAACAAAATAATCTCCCTTCAAAGATGTAATTTCTCCTTTAGGAAAGCTTTCTTATTTTTGCATCTTTAAAAAAAAATAGATTCTTATTGATTTCAGAGAGGAAGGAGAGGGAGAGATAGAAACATGAATGAGGAGAGAGAATAATTAGCTGCCTCCTGCATGCCCCACACTGGAGATCTAGCCCTAGCCAGGGCATGTGCCCTGGCAGGGAATGAAACTCTGACCTCATGGTTCATAGGTCCATGCTGTGGGGTATTTTTGCATCTTAATGATGCTTTATGTTGAGAGTATCTAAGAAAGTTTAATAATTTCAATTGCTAAAGTAGCATTATAGTTTTGAGCTCCAAGATTGCCTAAAAGTTAATAGTAACAAATGAGAGGTATGAGTAAGGACATAACTTTATTTTTTCACATATGCTAATTAATTTGATTCATGGACTAGTGCATCATCAAAATTTTGAAAGATAAAATTTGAAAGTTGAATTGTTTTATTCTTCAATCAAACATTTATTACATAAAAGTTTTTTATTTATTAAATACTACAGTCCTGGTGCATAGAATTTCTGCATAGGTAGGGTCTTTAGGCCTGATTGGCGATCAGGGCCAATCTAGGCCTTCCTTCCCCTGGCTGCTGACTGCTGGCTGGCGACTCACTTTCCCTGGCTACTGGCTGGGGTCTTCCTTTGTTCTATGCTGCCCCCTGGTGGTCATAACACATCATAGGAAGTGGTTGAACTCCCAATAGGTCAAACTCCCTAGGGGACAATTTGCATATTAGCCTTTTATTATATACTAGAGGCCCGGGGCATGAAATTTGTGCACTTTGGAATTGGGGGGGAGGGGGTCCCAAAGCCCAGCCTGTATCCTCTTACAGTCTAGGAGCCCTTGGGAGATGTCCAACTGACTGCTGATAGTCAGAAATCCTTAGCGCTGCCATGGAGGCGGAAGAGGCTACAGCTGTTGTGCTCACTATCTGTGAGCCTGGCTTCTGCCTGAATGGTGTTCCCCTTGTGGGAGTGCACTGACCACCAGGGGGCAGCTCCTGCATTGAGCATTTGCCCACTGGTGGTCAATGCGCATCATAGTGACTGGTCATTCCTCCGATAGGTCGATTTGGGTATTAGCCTTTTATTACAGGAGGATATGGACTACTTAGTAAATGGCAGGCACTGTGCTACTTTTCAGAAAATAAAAATGTTAGGTGATGATGCCAAGACATTGTTTCAAAAGATATAATAAAAGTTCAAAATCCTCCTTGATTCATCATTCTCTTTAATTAGACAAGATGGACTTTCAATCCTAGTTGGCTTTAAAGAATGAAGACAAAGAAAAACACTTATATTTTAGTACAAAGGGCTAAAAAATGTTGTTGAGCCTAAACCATATGAACTTAGTACCTATTACAAATATGATGTTCTAAGCTCTGACCATTTGGTTTTTCTAAAATTTATTGTGTTATGCTAAATTTGGTATCCTGATGACAGCATTAAAAGAATGTTCCTGTGCTTCTAAAGTAGGCTGCAGATGCTTCCCAAACTAATACACTGGCTTCTATTACACATTTTTCTATTTGAACTTGAGACATTATTGGAGTCACAAATACCATCTCCTAAAATATGTAGCAATTCCAAATTTCTAGGTGGCTTGCTTGTAAATGTTTCCACTCATTTAATTTAATTAGTAAATTCTTTTATATAACTTATTTTTTTCTAATACTTCCATATTATTAGCACTATACCATCTCCATTTCCAAATGTTGGACATTTAGTAGAAGGAAGAAATGTATTTTTAAAGTGATTGAGCCTATAAAGAATAAGACAGGTTGGAAGAGGTTGCTGAAAAGTAGATTACTATTCTGAGATCTGAGAAAGCTCAGACATATTTTGATGATAATTTTCTAAAGGCCTTCATCAATATTTTAAAGGAGCACTGGAATTGATTATTGAAAATGTCATTATATAATTGAAAGCCAGTTATATCAATTAAAAAAAAATCTTTGGTTTAGGAGTAAGCCTTTTGCTACTATAAAATAAATATATAATGTTTTATGTATTGTATAAAGAAAATGTGAATTTTCTAAGTAATTACTAAAGCTATACCTCAGAGTAAATGAAAACCAGTGAAATTATCTCTGGCAGGTAACTTTGTATGTCTTATAAGGTGGGGTCCAAAATCATTGTAAATAGAATTTTTAGTCTCATATATACTACTAATAAACAAATATGTAAATTAACTGTACCTCCACAACACCTACAGCCAATTAGGAGTGAGTATGTAAATTAACCTGACAAAGATAGTCGGCCTCTGGGCAGCACATATGCATGCAGGTTCAGAGCGTCCAGGGGCGGGATGGGATTGCCTCCACTCCATATAGCCGGGGCAACATGACGGGCATCCCCAGAATTCTACTTTCTTTGAGCCTGTGGCTAGCACACATGTGCGCTGACACCAAGTGGCCCAGATCCCTGGGATGCCACTAGAGTGTCTGGTCCTGCCAGCCCAGCTTGGGGGGAGCTGGAGTTCGTAGTCTTTTTGGTTTCTTCAGCCTCTGGACTGGAAGCAGAAACAAAGAACACAGGAGCACCAGGATTTCTGTGAATAGTAGTTCTGGTGGCAGCCTCTGGACTGGAAGTGAAACCCCAGAGTGAGGGGAGTTCCAGGAATGCTGGGAATGGTTGTTCTGGTGTCAGACACATTGCAGAATCTCCTAGATACTAGAGCAAAGTGAGCCTGGAGGAAGTTAAAGCGGGAGGAGGATGGAGGGAAAGCAAAGGGGAGAGACATAAGTAAAGTCAAAGTGTTGAGGAAAAATAAAAGGGAAAATATCCTGCAACTTCTAGGAAATCTCTACCAATGGAGCAAAAAAAAAAAAAAAAAAAGACTTCTATTATTCTGTCAGCACCAAACCAAACTGGGTTGGGGTTTCAGACAATTTGCTCATATGATTGCAAAGGCAGACAGAAACTCCCAGATTGGACAGGGCTCCCCTGAGGGCTCCCAGATTGGAGAGGGAACAGGTTGGGAGCCCCTAGTTAATTCTATAATGAAACATTTCTCTCATATTTGAAAATCTTGTAAAAATGCCAAGAAAATTACTTGTCATATTTACTCTGATAATTCAACATGAGATATCATTTAAAAACTATTGTATTTTACCAAGTCAAGAGAAATAAGGAGGAAAATATAATATCATTATAATATATGTGGGAAAGGTATTTGATAAAAATTCAACATCATTTCATGAAAAATTCCTTTAGCAAACTTGGTATAGAAGGATGTTTCCTCAGTTTGATAAACTGCATCAGTAAAAACCAATAGCATTCATCATATTTAATGGTTAGATATTGAAGGCTTCCCTTGAGGCAAATGGGATAAGAATGCCACTATTACTACTTCTATTCATCATTTTTCTCAAGATCTTGGCCAGTCCAATGGGACTGTTCATGGACAGGACTCTGTCTCCTGTTCCTTTATGCTTTGTCTCTCCACACCCTAAAATCCTGCTCTGGATAGCGCTTTCTCTAGTTTCTGCAACTTGAATCCTCTGTGGCCTAGTCCTGAGAATGAATGTCAGAATTGAATCTGGCCCATAAATCTCTACTGCATCCTTTAAACTCTCTCACAGTTTTCTTATAGCAAATTATGCAGCATACATAGACAGAAATTTCTCCCCTTTACTATGGTAAAGGGGAGAAATTATACAGATCAGACAGACGAAAAAGACCAGCCACAGAGCAGAAGATGTTGCAATACATACATCTGAAAAAGAACTCACATCAGGACTCTGAAAGGATCTTCCTTAAGTTATTAAGAAAATTACCAACATCTCAACTTACAATAATGAGCAAAAATATTGAAGAGGCACTTCACAAAATAAGTTTTTCAAATGTCTAATATGCATATACAAAGTTACTCAGCATCATTAGTCATCAAAGAAATTCAAATTGAAACCCAAATGAGGTAATATTAAAAATGAAACAGAATGAATTAACTTAAAAATGAAAGTTAATAGTTAAAAGGATGAGAATGAAAATTCTTGGTGAGGATATTGAGCCACTGGAAATCTTGCCCATTCAGAGGATGGTTACGTAAAACTAGAAGCCCAATGCATGAAGATTCGTGTTAGAATGAGCTTCCCTTTCCCTGTCTGCCTGTACCATCTTTCCACTCCGACCCAGTCCTGTTCCACTTTGGCCCAGGAGCCGCCTCTTTCCACTCCTGGAGTCGCCTCTTTCTGCTCCAGCCCCACTTCCCAGGCTGCCCAGAGGCCTTGAGAGAACAAGGGGTGGGACAGAATGCCTGCATCATCACCATGGTGACAATGCAAGTGTCCCACCCTTGTCACTCTGCACCTATGTATACAAATTAATGGACATCTTTGTTGGTTAATTTGCATATCACTCCTGATTGGTGGTGTAGCAGAGGTACGGTCAGTTTACATGTTTGTCTGTTATTAGGTAAGATGAGCCAACCATTCGGGAAAACTGTATAGAAATACCTTCTAAAGCTGAGCATGCACAAATTCTATGACCTGACAATTCAATACCTCACAGGAATGAAAACCTGTGTGCACTGAATGACATGCTCAGGAATGTGCATAAAAGCAGCCTAAAATCCAGGATGACCAAATAAATGGTGGTGTATTCCCCATAAAGCAATGCCATCCAGAAATGTCCATGGAGGGGCTACTGCTACACAGAGCACCTTGGACAAATTTTACACAAACAGAATGTAGATCAAAAGTAGAATCATAAATAACTAGGCACATATGTATCTATTTCCATAAAGATCAAAACCAGGGGGTGCACAGGCATGGCTTTAGAAGGCAGCCTACTGGTAACCTTTTTGGTAGTGATGTAATAAGCAGGCAGGAAGCAGGTTTCTGTGATGCTGGCACTGTTCCATTTATTCATCAGAATGAGGATTGCATGGGTGTGCTCACTTTCTGATAATTCATTAAGCTATTGTATATGTATACATTGCTCACCTGTCATGTGTAGAAAAGACTACAATAAAAAGTTTATTTTCCCAAAACAAGAAACACTATATATGACATTTCTATGAAGAAGGTGTCTTTTTCCTAAAATATATGAAATAAAATATGTATTTCAAATCAGAAAATTGGTATCCCATGCTACACACTGGCTTTGTGGGGAGTGCTCTGTGAATTACTTGGTAGATAAATAGAATCTGTGTAGTTAGTACAACTTAAAGTAATTTCTCCAGATGTAGAAAAGAATTCTGCAGGAACTGGAGAAATTCACAGATGCCAAAGTAAAACTATAAATGGGTTTAGCAACCTGCTAATCATCACAGTCAGAGGAATGTGAAAAAAAAGGGAACAGAATTATTAAAAACCCTACAAGCCTTTTCTCTGCAGTCAGAAACGAAGTTGGCAGGTTCATTTCTCATTTTAATTGTCATTGTACTATTATTTTTAAGTTCTGATTTTAAAGAAGACAATAGATACTAAATATTTCTCCAAAATATGAGAACAATGTTCCATAGATCAACCTGTGGCATTTTGAAGTTAACCAGTGGATGATGTTTTTTGAACTGCTCTGGTTTTGAACTTCAGAAAAATGGCTCTGTGATCTTACATTGCAGAGAGCACCATGGAAAGGGTCCTCCCTTGAACACACCATTGTGTTCAGTGTTTAGCCGCTGTTTTGTGCTGGGCACTTGATGTGGTTTTAATTATTATAGTTTACGATGATGATGTTTTAATTGTTGATGTAACACCCTAAGCATTTTGATGGAAGCTACATAATAATTAAAAATATTATTATAGCAGTCCCTGGAAAATAAAGAAATAAGGCTTCTTGTGGGAACTAATTGCACCAAGAATCAACGTATTTCTCTTATTTCTCGTGGGGCAGTGAGAGGTAAGATTAAAAAGCACCCCGCCCCCCCAGCCCAATCCCTGCTGCTCTCACTGCCTTTCCAACAACGTTTACTTCTTCTTCTTTTTTGTTTGTTTTTTGTTTCTTTTTGTTTTAACTTGATTATTCACAAAGTCAGCCCTGTTCTCCCTGGTCTCAATGGCATCATCTCACCCTCAGAAAAATACAAAATATACACAATGGAGTATCATTTCTTTTTTGATGGGCATTTTAATTTTATGCAATGTCTGTTACTACTTGTTACTAGGAAGATATTGAATTTATTTTTTAACTTAGTAGAGGAAAGGTTTGCAAAAATTTTAGCATTTCTGTACATTGTGGTTTGTTTATTATCTTTTATCATTATGTCATACTAGCTCTCATTGCTATAAAAGTTAATTAAATTTTTCTTTTCTTGAAAGGTAATATAGTTCATTAGTGCTTTTGTTCATCCTTTTTCCGTTTTTTCTTCTTTACAAGAAAATAATGGTTATCTTGGGGGAGAACATATGAAATGATTATATTCTTCTAAATGCCTTTCTGTGTTTTCTACTAATATGTAGGCAATATTTAATGATTTCAAAACTTCATGTAACCATAGAGGTCAAGCAATCCTTCTGCTGTTAAATTAATAACCAAGTATTGGGTATCATCACATATAGATAAAAACTCTTATTAAGATTGGATTTTATAATCTCATGCAATAAAGACAAGCCTATCTAATATTTATTTATTGACTTTCTTTAAAGAAGTAGTATATGAACTACTTCAACTGATCAATTTTCATAGACTTCTTTAAGATGTGAGTATGAAAGAGAATTTAATTCTTTTTATAGATTATTTAAGATAAATAATAACATCAATCTCAACTCAAGAATCCTGTGAATTAGCAAACAAATGTCCTGTCACTAGTCTTTTCACAGCTGACAACTAAGAGTGGCTTAATTATATGGATTTTAACTTTGAAAACTTAAAAGGTACCACAAAACAGAATTTGCATCTGAGAACATAAAAATCATCAAAAACTTTTTATATAAATCATTAGCAATTAATACTTGTGCTATAATTTTATCCCAACTTTGTTGAAGGATTAAAGGCGAGGGATTAAAAGCACCAAGATGTGTTTCACAAAGAATATTTAATGTATAATATTTAAAATTTTCTATTGATGGAATCATTTGAAAATGTGCTTTTAAAAAAAAGAATTACTTGGAAGAAGATACAAAAATTAATCTCCTAAATATAATTCTAGCAGGTAAAAATGTACAAAATAGACACATTTCATTGATATCCTTCTGAAATGAACATATCCTTCTGAAATTTACAGGAATGACTGACTAAACTTTATTCTGATAGGAAGGAAAACATAATGGTGAAAAGACTGTGGGAGTTCCTAGAAGAAATATTAGAAAACTAATATTTTTCTTTATTTTCTCATTTGAGATAAAAATTTTGCAAACTATGAATCCACTTTTCAGTTGTGGATAGGGAGAAGGGAACATTCTGAGCTCTCACTGAATATCCTACCTTGCCCATCATTCTATGCATTCAAGGTTTTAGTTTAATGACACACATTTAAAAAAAAAAAATTTTATTGTTTTTTTACAGAGAGGAAGGGAGAGGGATAGAGAGTTAGAAACATTGATGAAATAGAAACATCGACCAGCTGTCTCCTGCACACCCTGTACTGGGGATGTGCAGCAACCAAGGTACATGCCCTTGACCTGAATCAAACTTGGGACCTTTCAGTCCACAGGCTGAAGCTCTATCCATTGAGCCAAACCGGTTTTGGCATGACACACATTTTTGCTGCATCTGATATTCTTTTAATTAATGTTACTCTCAGGAATTCTTGGGCTGTAGAAATGACCATTCCCTCTCCCCAAGTAGAGTATGTCACTCCCTTTTGTTCTGCTGTGTCCCTTTTAGAGAATCACATATCACATTGTGTACAGGTTGGTTTATGTTTTTATCTCTCCATCAGATTGTAATGTAAATCAGCCAGGTCTTCCTAGCTGCAGGTCTCTCACAATGCCTTTCCAAAAGTCTGATCAATAAGTGACTTGTACATGATTATGTGGGTGAAAAAGTGCTTTAGTAAACCATACCTCATTGACTTAGAGGTGTGTACAAAACACCTTAATGTTAATTTGGGAAGCAATTTTAGAGGACTACCCAAAAGCTAAGTATAATCAATAACTTCTGGGAATTTGGAATGCAACTCAGAAAGCAACCCTGTACAAGCAATAAGAAATTACTGAGAGCATTTGCTAATGAACCATGATACAGTTTGTTTGAAGAGTGTAAAATTAGAAGTAACCAAGCCAAAGAGGTTTATGATATATACAGATTCTACAGGGGGTCTGCAAAACTGAACAATGGCTTTCAGATATACTGACTTCTATAAAAATATTTAGCATCATAAATATAAGGGAATTCCCAGCATGTTATGGATTGGTGTGTCATAGATAATGACTATATAGTGATGCAGAGGAATGAGGAACGTTAAGTGAGAAGAGCATCTTGGTAGAAGCAAGATAGTGGCACCTTCTATACCTGAGAGTTTTAATAATTCTAAAGGACTAGGATATTGACTTAATGCAAGAACTTTATTATATATAAACCCACATTTTGTACTCAACCTCCAATTAATCATACTTTTGTTTTGGAATGTTGATACAACTTTAGTATTCCTCTTTTCTATACAAAGCCACTTATTTCTTTAAAAATCTCCCAGGACAGTTATAGGAGGAACTCATTAGCATAGTCGTTAGGAGGAGAGGAGTCAGAAATAATCTAAGTGCTCTTTGGGAATAGAGTTGGAGCATCTCACAGTGGGCCCAGGATCAAGGCTGCTGTGCACCAATCTTTAATGGGTGTTTTGGGTACATCGTGGTAATATTGGGCCTGACAGTTTGGGCCATTTGGACATCTGCCTCTGCCTTACAGTATTGCTCTTTTGGCACAAACTGCCAGCGCTGCCAAATATTTTCCAAGTTTGTATCTGTTCATGCACAGGACTCTGTCTCCTGCTCCTTTATGCTCTGTCTCTCCACACCCTAATATCCTGCTCTGGATACCGCTCTCTCTAGTTTCTGCAACTTGAATCCTTTGTGGCCTAGTCCTGAGAATGAATGGCCCCTAAATCTCTACTGCATCCTTTAAACTCTCTCACAGTTTTCTTATAGCAAATTATGCAGCATACATAGACAGAAATTTCTTCCCTTTACTTTGGTAAAGGGGAGAAATTATACAGATCAGACAGACAAAATCCAGAGCACTTATAATTCTTTGCACTCGTGTATTTCTTTTCATTCTCACTTTGGATCCCTTCCCTACATTTCATTTCACTTTTGTACTTTGGCCAGCATACAAATTCAGCTGCAGACACTTTTCTCTTTGACCTTAACAAGAATGATCCCAAATTCCTGTACAAATGAAAGCAGAATTTCCAAATATAGAGGTTGTATTGAGTGTTGTATACAGAAAGTTAGAATGAAATGAATGAAGTGAGAATAAAAAAGGAGAGAAACAGGAAAGAAGAGTGGGAGAAAAGCTTACAGAACTCACGCTACAAAATTTGAAAGCAGATGATAAAGTAATAACTAAGTGATGTTAGCGTGCTCTTTCTAAGTTAGGTGTCATTCCTTCTGATCTCTGTTATGGCTGCAGAGGTTCCTCTAGCCATCGTGGCAAGAAACCCCATCCATCATTAAACCGTATCACTCTATTATTAAAACAGCATAACGACTTCTCCTCTAGGCAGACAGAATAAAACAAACTGTAGCAACTTCGTGCTGTGTCTATACAACACGGAATGAAATGAGGATTTCTCACTCTCCACTTACTTTGATCAATGTGCATAACTAAATGAGGGAGCTGGAACCACATTTTTATTTGGTGGCTTACATACAGGGGCCTGTAAAGTTGTCATGTTGATCAAATCAGAACACGAAATGTCAAAGGTTTTTGGTTGTGTTTATTTGGCCCAGTTATGTAATTCAGAAAGATTTCAGCCTTTCTTCAGTTTTTTTTTTTTTTTTTTTTTTTAATTTGAATCACTTTTCCACACACAATAATATGACGCAGGAAAATTGGGTATGTTTGGATGGAAGGAATATAAAGAAATAAACATTATTAAGATGGGGAAGAATTAGAATACTTTGGGAACCTATTTTCTACACATCCAGTGTTTGTTCATTCAGAAAAGAAAAGAAAAGAAAAGAAAAGAAAAGAAAAGAAAAAAAGAAATAGTATTAGGTACTTCCAGGCACTTTTGCAGATACATATAGGAACTATAGTTGTTTGTTTTTTACCCCCAGGAAACTTAAAATACAGAGAGAGAAAAGGAGAGGGAGATAAGATAAGTGACTGCTTCCAATTTAATGGGAAGAAATAACATAGAAGTAATAAAGCCCTATCCCATGAAATGAGAATAGAGTTGGGATTCAGGATGTTTCCCATTGCAGTTAACGATGATAATATCATGAGTACTCGCAATGTTCTAGGCCCTGGATAAAGCACTTTGTAAACATTAACTCATTTAACCTCTAACAGAATTTTGAGAGAGGAGCTGTCAATATTTTCATTTCACATATGGGTAAACAGGTTTAGAGAGACCTTTTCCCTAAAATCCCTAAGAAGAAAATAAATTTGAATCTAGGTCTGTCTCATGTTACAGTGAGAAGTCTGGACCTCTAGGCTCTAGTTTATGTAAGTATAGAAAGTGATCTATGATTAATCTTCCATTAGGAACTAAGGTTCTAAGTGTACACTCTAGGGGCTGTTCATTCATGTACATAAAGAGTTTCAGACAAGGAAGATTTACTAAAAAAATAAATAAAAATAAAGCTTCTAATAAAATAATTATCCACTAAAAAGGGGATACTTTTTAAAAATCGTTGTAATTTTTACAGGATGTTGAGAAATATTGTAGAGAAGAATCAGGCAATCTGGATTCAAACCCAGCTCTGCTGTTTCCCTACAGTGCAACCTTGGGGAAGTGGCTAAACTTTCCTGAGACTTTATTTTCTCATCTGTAAAGTGGAGATGATAATAAGTGCCTAATTTTACTTGTGCAAATGAGCGGTGATAATACAAAGAAAACATCAAAAGTGCCTTGCGTGTTAAGTGCTCAATAAATATCAACTACCATTATGTAATAGACATAGTAGTTCAAAGTAAGAATTACATGTACCTACAATGGACAAATTCCCAAAGACATATTTCTGAGCATAAGCAAGCAAGTTGTTGGCAGTTGATAATATTTATAAACTGTACATTTTCATGGTTCAATATCATATATAAGCGTATTTGTAAAAGGACATGTTTTAAAGACTTTTCCCTCTGTCTCTCAAAAAAGTACTTCAAAGCATCAATACAGCTATCATAACCATTTAGGTCTTTCCTATGTGTCTTTATACCCATCTGCCAGGGGGGAAATGATGAGTTAGAAAAGAAGAAGGAATACATGTATATGTTACACCTTACATTTTGCTTTTGACACAAACACATACACATATGAATATGGATATGCTTTTCTAGAATAGGAGGAAGGCCAAGTTCTGTTATTCCATTGACAACAAAAATACATTCTGGATAGAATTCAAATGTGCTTCTGTCAAATATGGCTTTTTTTTTTTTCTATTTTCAAACAAATATTGATATCTTTTGCTAACAGGATTTTATAGAATAATAAGGAAGCATAAATGCATTTCTGTTGCTAAAGTTATGTGCCTCTGTGGGAGATATTTCGATTTTCTTAATTTCCCTAGGATTTTTTAGCATTAGTGACCATGATGGACATTTTTGACAAATGACACTGCTTCTTTCAATCTCTTCATCTCTGAGGGTATAATTGCTACCATCATTTGTGCTTTACCCCAGTGCTCATTCTGCACCTCCCTTTTGTGGTCTTAGAGTCAGGTCATGTTCTGATCACTCCTGCAGGGGAGCGTGGCCAATCTAATGCCAGTGATTCCTAAACCAGGCCAACCATTTTGCTCACACCTCTAGTGGTTTCTCAGCAGGTCTGTGAATAGTTCCGATCCTCAGTAAGTGTGGGAAATGAACAATTTTCAGGAATGTCATCAAAAGGTCAGACACAGATTTCTGGTATCACCTAAACTTTTGGTGGTTCAAGCAAATGGACACCCATATCTTTCTGTGGGAGCTATCACTCTTTTGGTAAGCGATTAAATATTCTCTTTTCAATTACCTTTAACCTACTTTTCAAACTTTTAAAAGTATATATGTTGACAGAGAATGTGCACAAGCATATTTATACCTATATGTATAAATGAATCTGGGTCATATCCACCTATTACTACCTATCTATCTATCTATCTATCTATTATCTATCTATTATCTATCTATCTATCTATCTAGTCCATCAAGAATGCCAAGTATAGCATTTTTTTTAAGGCCAGGAATTTATTCCTTTTAATTTTAAAAGTGGAGAATTTATTTATTTATTTATTTATTTATTTATTTATTATTTTTAATTTCTTTATTGATTAAGGTATTACATATTTGTCCTCATCCCCCCATTCCCATCCCAAACCCCTCCCCATGCATGCTCCATCCCTCTGTTGTCCGTGACCACTAGTTAGGCTTATATGCATGTATACAAGAACTTTGGTTGATCTCTCCCCCTTACTCCCACACTCCGGTACCTTCCCTCTGAGGTTTGACAGTCTGATTGATCTTTCCTAAGGAGAGTCACTCCCTCAGTATTTAAAGGGTACCTTCCACCCAGAAAGTATACAGCATGTCTGCAAAGTTTAGGACATTGCATTAATAGAAAGTTATTAACTATTTGAGATCCTAGGTAACAAAAGAAGAAAATATTATACCTATATATTTTAATATAATTAATAAAATAAGTGTGCACCAATTTTTCAGTTTACAAAGCTCATTCATATTTATTTTGTATTTTTATCTTTATACAGAAATTTATAAAATTGACCAATTGCTTTTTATTTTGTTAGAGAAAACTGATTATCTTTTTTAAAGATAATCAAAGATTTAAAATTATGTGTTTTTCCTTATGACTGTACTATTTCTGATAAATGAAGGACATTTTAAAATTAAATCACTACTTATAGTGGTAAGCTACTTTGTGGTTCACATAAATCTTTAAAGAGCACTATCTTTAGAACAAGAAGGTTTACCTTAATATTTTTTTTATCACTAGCTATATAATTTGGAATTAGTAAAACAACATTATCTTTTATTTAAAATTAACTTTTTAAATCAAAGATGTTCTAATCATCTTGGACTATATTTCAAACACTTTTTCTGATTTTTTTCCTTATTTTTCTTAGAAAATGTAGAAATTATAGAATAATATAATGTAAGAATGAATTAGTTAGAATTCTAGAATCCAGAATTTTAAAAATGGTATATTTGGCTTACATATTTCCAGATTTATATTTTGCTACATTTTTTTTAAACATAGGTACTATGTAGTACTCTTTTTAAAGCTTTTATTTTTCCCAAAATTAAAATATAAGTACTTTTTGATTTTGGATGCATATTAAATATTATTATTACATATTGTTTTCTGGTATGCCTGTGTCAAAGTTATTTTATAAACTCCCTATTCTTTTTTATTTAAGTTACTACTAATTTTGCATATAAAATAGGCTTTTAAACTACTATTTTTTTGTTTAGTGCAAAAAATGTACTTTATATGTGAATTAACTGATCATATTTTCTGCAAACTCTCTTTTGGGATATTTCATGGAAATATATTTGTGGAATATTGATTTATTAGAACTAATTTTATATTGAGGTTATTAGCACTACATCTGCTCTATATGTTACCAATATTTTTCATGGTTTGTATTTTATCATTAAATGTAATTTTCTCTTTTAAATTTATAAGTTTCAAAAATTATTAAAATATAGTTTTATTTTTCTGATATTTTCTTTTTTTTAGTGCTTAGAAATACATTTCCCATACTAATATGAAGTATTTGATACCCTGAGAAAGAAAAAGTTCTCCGTTTTAACCCATTTTTCACTCCTCTCATAAATGTACTTCACATTGGAGGTTAATGGAAGTTAGTTAGAGGGAATTTCTATTAAGCATGGAAATAAAAATTGAGAGGGAAATGATGACACATGTTAAATAAGGGATGAAAATCTTTATATGAGTGTGTTCTGAAGAATCCAGTTTTGTGACGTTTTAGACAAAAAAAAGTCATTTTTGTGCCAAAGTAATGTAGGGTTGTGCAAACCTTCATATCATCTGATAAAATAAAATATTACTTTCATAGGTTCACACAAGAAGTTCAAGTATTTCATCTCGGCTTGATGTTTAAGCCATTTTCCTGCAAACTGGCAAATTTCTGCCTACAGCAAACTGATGAAAATTCATGGATGTTTTTTTCATTCCTGCGGTTAAGGGAGGAATAGTAAAACTTTTGCCTTAGATCAAACTTTTGAATATTTGAGGGGAGGAAAAAACACACACATCGCTTCTCAAATGTGAATACACAAAGTGAAATGTGGTCGTTTCTTACATTTTTAGATGCTTGGAAGTTTTCCACAAACTTCTATAACAGTCACTCTGCAGGCTTTTGCTATAAATGTTTCAAGAACTATCTAGGGAAATATTCTATTGAGAGGGAACGCAGGGTTATCTAGCAGATAGAGCATGGAATTTAGACTTAGACAACCATCTGAGACCCGCGCCTGCCTCTTTCATTGCCTTATGGTGCAGCCCTGTATAAATGATTCAGACTCTCTTTGCTTATATTTCTCCCCGTGGCAATAAAGGGAAATGGCTAAGCATTAGCCCCTTCTCAACAATCAGAGGGTACTCTAAAGGTACATATGACATTGTTTGTAAAGTGCTATGACCTATGATTCTTTAAAATAGTGCAGAGATGTCAGGCCACAGAGTATAAACATTATAGAATCCAGGTGTGGAGACCTGTATCACCTGCTCACTTACTTCTGTATTTGGTCAAGGCTTCCTGTAACACATAGTTAACAATAAGTATTGCCAGTTGCTAAAACCTTCAACACTCATCTTTCCTTCAACATCTGGAACATATTAATCTCCCTCTCAAAAACTCAGTGAAGGGAGACAACTCATAACAGCCAATCAATTTGCATCTATTGATTGCCTTAATATGTAGAATGCATTCCACTGAGTATTAGACCTCTGATGAGAATCTATTAGGGCATAAGGATTTATAAAGCATAATCGCTGTTCTCAAAACACTTGTCATCATGATCTAGTTAAAGGTGAATGTTTGGATTACTAAAAATCATATAAGATAGCCATGTAGCATACAGTTGATAGACATAATGATTATAAGCATTTAGAAGAGGAAACGTATAAAGATTTGGGGTGACTCCTTTTCACAGGATTTTAGTTTTTACAACTACAGGAGGAATAATGCAAACACAGAATATAAAAATTATCCTTGGCAATTGTCATGATAAAAAAAGTGATTCATTAATAACTCTAGCTGTAGTAATTTATTTTACTATTCTCATTGAATGTAAGCAATTTTGCTCCATCCTACTGATTATTTCTTTTATATGCCACGTTTAAGCAATTCTGATGACTGGCTAAAATCCAGTTCAGTCAGTCAATGTGGGTGTGTCTTATGAAATTAATTCAGAGTGAAGGAAGGACCATGTAGCGTAAATGGGAAGAGAACTGGATGAGGACCACTGTGATCTGGCTCTTAATGACAGTCACTTCACATCTCACAGCATCTGCAGGTTCTTTGGTAAAAGAAGAGTGTCAAGCTGGATTTCACAGGCCAGTTCTAAAATTTTCCAGAAGGAAAAACATGCTAGTTAAAAGTCCTGCATTTCCTTATGCTTTTGAAAAGCTCATCTTGCTTTTGCATTCTGTCAGGATTCATGATCATTTCTTGTCATTAAAATTAATATCTCAATTTTATTGACCACAGATGCTGCAGGTAGAGGAGAAGCAGATGGTAATACGCTGCTCTCCAAAACATGTTCAATTGTGATTCTTAATTTTATTTCAACTGGACATTCCAAAACTTTATTAAATTTTTATAGTTAACTCAAGAGAGGTTTGGTCTTGCTTGTAAATACTAACTTACATGCGTAGTCTGGTTCTTGGTTTTAGAACTTGTGTGTCAGTGAGCAAGACATCTGTGAAACAGAGTGAAGGCAGGGCATCCTTGCTGGGGGTATATTGTCATATAACTTTATTTCAGAGCACATTGGTAAAATAGTTCCTGCAATTATGATAGTAGAAAGAAAAAAGATTAACAATGTCAAAATAGTCATTTCAAAGGGAAGAGTAATATAGTTTTAAATGAAATATGAAATATGTCATTTGATTTATGAGAAAAATTGGAAATTTTAAATGGTGTGTTTCCACGTGTCATGTAGACAGCCCATGGAAAAACTAGTTTATTTGGGCTACATTGTATAAATAATGTGAATGATAGTAAGATATTGGGGAGAGGGATTATCTTTGTTGAGTGTAGAAGAGAACATTACTTCTCTAAAAATTTTCTGGAATTTTAAAAAATATGCTTTTAAATAGCTAACATTATAAGCTGACAATAAGTAATTGTGTCAAACCCAGCTATTTTAACATATTTTGGACTATGTTCACTTATTTACATGAGGGAGTTTATTGAAATGAAGTATTAACCATGATCTAGATCAGTATTGTTTAATAGAAATACAAAGCAAGTCTTATGTACATTTTTATTCTATTTTATTTTTTATTACCATGATGAATTTAAAAATATATATATATATATTTTATTAATTTTTTAGAGAGGAAGGGAGAGGTATAGAGAGTTAGAAACATCGATGAGAGAGAATCATCGATCAGCTGCCTCTTGCACACCCCCTACCGGGGATGTGCCTGTAACCAAGATACATGTCCTTGACCGGAATTGAACCCGGGACCCTTCAGTCCTCATGCCAACACTCTATCCACTGAGCCAAACTGGTTTCAGCACCATGATGAATTTTTCTTTTTCTTTTTCTAATGTACAAATAAAATACAACAATCCACTTTCTATGGTTTCTAAACACTTAACTACTGGTGATTTCTGGGAGATCCTGTTGTCCTTCAGAGTTCAGGTGCCTAATCTTCTGTGAAAGCTCAATTCAACTTCCTTCTGCCACAGAATTAATTCATCTTTTCAGAAGTCTTGTCTGATGTTTTCTTGGCATCTCCATATTGCTGCTTCATTTGAAAGACTTAATCTTCTAATTGCACAATAGTCCTTCCAAGCTCATGATTCTTACTGACCAAGGATACCCAATTTGACTCAATTTCTCTTCATTCCCATCCAACTGTGAGTTGTAAGTTATTTCACTGCCAGTTTAAATCTTGAATATGTCTCAACTTCTGAGCTCTTTCTGTGCGTGTCCTATCATATGAACGTGATTTTCACTTTGCAGGCATTGCATACACGCTGTGATATTAGTTCCAGTTTCTCAATCCGAACTGCTTGATACTTTAACGGGGCCATAGAATTGTTCACACATTCTTGCCATGCATGAATGTCAATTTTGTGACCCGACGAAGGGCCTGAAATTCATATCATTTCATACTGAGCAATTCACTTGGATGTCAAGCAGCTAGTCTTTCAAATTCAATTCTAATATGTTGTTTTCTAAAGCAGAATAATCTCTGGCTGTTAGTTGGCTCAAGTAATTTTTAGTAGGTCCATATCTGTGCATTTCCTCCTCCAATGCACAGCAGCTGCACACTAGGCACCTTATAACCTTGGTCAAAATAGGCAGCACATCCACATCCTCTGCAGCCACCAACCATGGCTCCATTCTGAAGTTCACCTGACTCTTCTGAATCTGCACTGGCTCAGGCACATATTATTATACCTGCCAGTGCAATTTAAATTTTTGTAGTTTTCACACTAACTAACGTAAAAAAGATACAGGTGAATTTTATTTGACACATTATAGGTATAATATTATTATTTAAACATAAAATTTGAGACTGCATTTATTTATTTATTTATTTATTTATTTATTTATTTATTTATTTACTAAGCCTCCAAAATTCAGTGCGTAGTTTACTTACAGTGTAATTCAGTTTGGACAAGCTACATTTCAAGTGTATAATAGCCACCTGTGGCTAGTGACTACAGTATTGGCAGTCTGGGTGTGGGTGGTAGGGTACAATAGAAAATAACACAGGCATGGCCACTAACTTCAGAGACTTTAGAGTCTATTATGGAAAACAGACTGAAACAGTAGATTAAATTGTAAAATTTTATACTTCTTGCAGTTGTTACAAAGCATGTAATGAAATTAATATTGTTGAAGACATGTCTCCATTTAATGTATTTCCATTTTACATATGTTCTCTCTATGGGTAAGATTGTTCTTGCATTTTTTAGAAAATTAATTATAAATTAGCATTATATTATAGTCTATTAATAATTCTTTTTTATTTTTGCTTCTAATTTTTTCTTATATCAATATTACACTGTAAGTTTGAAGGTAAAGACTCATGGGGCAGGAGACAATCCCTCACTGTCATTATATATTGTTAAAAAATAGAGTAGCGAGGTACAACATTTTTTAAAAGTCAGAGAAAACTTTGTCTAGGATGAGAGAAGACTCAATATTTTCCCATGCACTTTCTATAACTTTACAATTTCTTTAATTTCTACTCATGTGTTTTCAAAGGCTTTCTGCTAAGGGTTATAGACCCCTGGGTTTATTATAAAAGTAGTGTATTTCTTTTGAAATCTTGCATTTATACCTGATTTATACATAAAAGCTGGTGTGAAGAAAGTAGTTAGGCATTCAAATGGTAAGAGTATAGAACAATTAAAAATGTGAAGAGAATAGTTTATGCATGACACAAACTCAGTGTTGTTTAAAGATTTACCGTAACTGATTCCATGTAGTCCAGGCTGAATTGTGAATGGAGCTGAAGATAGTTATCTATTTTCTGAGTTTTGAAGAATGCCAAAAAGCACAGATGAACCAGAAGTTTAATTTTCACTCATCTAGCTAAAAATGTATATTTTCTCATGTTGCTTCCTAACTAGAGTTGCTATGGTTGTTTAGACAGAGAAGATTATAAGGACAAGAAGAGCCAGCTTCTTGAGAACTTCCCTTAGCTGGGAACTTAATGACCGGATTTTTTCAAGAAGAAGTAGGCAGGTCTTTCTCATTTGGAAAAGGAACATAAATAAAGTAAGAGAGTTGAAATTGACAAGAGTTGTTGGGAGAATAAAGCAGATGGCTCCTGTTTGAGAAATCACAGTGGAAGTTGGGGGGGTGGGGGAGGATGAGCAATTTAAGGCTAATTAATGGAGACTTAGAGTCTTAAACTTGATCCAATGAGTGATATGGTACCAATGTAGTTTTAAATCAGGGAAATGGAATAATGAAAATGGCATTTTGGAAGATTCATCTCACAGAAGTGACAGGAGTGATGTAAAGCGGCTGAAGGGAAATATCAAGGAGGTTGGGTTCAGTGACCAGATCCAATAATAGATTTGAAGTTTTAAAACAAGCCTTTTTAAAAACGGGAGGCTCATGCTTTTTTTGACAGCATAAGAGATGAACTGGTAAAAAGGGCAAGTAAGAGAAGATGGAGGAAAAAATAGAATAAATGTAGGATTAAATTTATTCAGAAAGTAGGCTCTCACAGGATTCAGGGCACTCACTGATTGTGGAGTGGGATGGGCATATAAAGAAGGAAAGACAATTATTCTGCTGATAGTACAGTATATTAATAAGGCAGTCATATTTTAAACTATAGAGGTGAATATTTTTCAAGTTTCTCTGTCCAGCATACAATATAGTAGGGTTATGTTTTATATTATTCTTAGACATTCTTCAGAGCTAAAGTAAATTGAAAGTTGGTTGAAAAATTACTAACTGAACTATGGTGATTCTTCCTTCTCCTTTCTAAAAGCATACAAATTTTAGTTTGAATTACTTAGGAAGTTGTACAACAAAACTGGGTTTATGTTTGAATTGTTTTGCATTTCATATGGCTTACATTGTGAAAGATTTGCCTTAGGACGGTATTGGATAAAATTATAATGATAAAATTGGACATATCAAAAGCAACATCACAAAATTCAAAGCAGTAATAGACTTTATAAATAATGTGATTACTTGCATAGCAAAACAATAAATATTTGTTGACTATCAGGTACTAAGCCTATTGAGGGAGTTGGTTATAAATACGTAAACCAAAAAATAAATAAAGAAAAAAAAAACTGTCCTCTCTAGAATCATTAAACAAATATGTATACACTACCCTGTTTTCCCGAAAATAAGACAGTTATTATATTAATTTTGCTCCCAAAGATGCGCTAGGTCTTATTTTCAGGGGATGTCTTATTTTTCCATGAAGAATGATTTAACAATCATTTATTGTTAAATGAAAATAAAGGAAATTTATTACCTGTATATGGTACGGTAGTACGGTAGTTGTCAACACAAACCAGACAAACTGTGAATCCTACAGTATCAAGAATTTACTCATTTATTCAGTGACAATCATGTCATCATCTTCTGGAACATCATCATAACAATCCAATTCCTGAATTTCCTGGTGAATTTCTTGTGACTCCATTTATTTCAGAATCAGTGGACCAACTCTCTCATGTTTAGCAATAGCATTCTGAGACAGAGCCTGGGGGAATGCCTTATATTTCACTCAGAAGGAAACCTGTAAGTAGGTCTTATTTTGGGAGGATGTCTTATTTTTGGGGAAACAAGGTGGATGCCCAGTGCACAAAATTTGTGCATGAGAGGAGTCCCCTCAGCTCAGCCTACACCCTCTCCAATCTGGGACCCGTTGGGGAGTGTCTATCTGCTGGTTTAGGCCTTATTGTAGGCCTGAACGGGCAGTTGAACATCCTTCTCATAATCCTGGACTGCTGGGTAGTAATGGCTCACCTGCTTGCTGGCCTGGTTGCCCCTAACTGCCCCCTTCATGCTAGACTGGTTGCTCCTAACTGTCCCCTCTGCCATTCTGGTCATCCCCAACGAGTGCCCCCCTTTCTCCTGCAACTGCCTGGTTGCACCATGCAGCTGCTTGTTCAGTCATGTGGTTATCCCTCACTAACCCCTTGCCATCCTGGTTGCCCCACAGAGACTGCTTGTTCAGTCGTCTGGTTGTCCTTCACTAACCCTCCTGCTGGCCTGGTCATTCCACGCAGCCTACTCACTAAGTCTTCTGGTCATCCCTCCTTGCTGGCCTCATTGTCCCATGCAGCCTGCTTGTTCAGTTGTCTAGCCATCTCTCATTAACCCCCAGCCAGCATGGTTGTAGGTAGCCATCTTGTGAGAGTGTGATGGTTAATTTGCATAATACCTCTTTCTTATATAGGATTTATACATTTTAAAAGTACTTGTTATGAATTGAATTGTATCTTCCCCAAATTCATATTTTCAAATACTAACCTCAGTACCTAATAATGTGATTTTATTTGGAAATTAATTTGTTGAAGATGTTATTAGATAATGAAGGTTTGTTGAAGGTGTAATTAGATAGTTTAAGATAAGGGTAATATGGAGTAGGGGGAACCCTGAGTCTAATATAACTGGTATCCTTATCAATGTGGGAATCTGGATATAAATATGAGCAGAGGGAAAACATCATGTGAAGATGAAGGCAGACATCAGGGCAGTGTTTTGATAAGTCAGAAATACCAACAATTGCTAACAAACCACCACAAGTTAGAAGAAAGGTAAGAAACAGATTCCTCTTCTCAGATCTCAGATCTCCAGAGAATCCAGCTCAGCTGACACCTTGATCTCATACTTCTAGACTTCAGTACTGTGGAAAAATACATTTCTATTGTGTAAGTCAGGTATTTTGTTATGGTAAAATAATAGAGTTCTGTAAAGGAGGCTCACTGATGATATTGAGAACATATAAGGAGATGGAGTTTAGTTTAGATTGGATGGAGTATGGAGACCTCTTTGAGGGATTTACATTTTGTAAATGAGAATGAGAATGAGCCAGTCCTGTGAAGTGTTGGGGTAAGAGTGATCTGGAGAGAAGAAAGAGTATGTGCAAAGGCCCTGAAGTAGGAGAGAACTTGTAAAGTAAGGAACTTAAAAAAGTCCAGTGTGTCAGGAGCACAGCCAATGATTGCCTAAGATGAAATTAGGTAAATCATAGCCAGGAATTTAAATTTTATTCTAAGAGCAACGAGGAGACTTTTATGGGATTAAATCAAGTAGTGATATGCTCCAAATTACATTTTAAAATAAATTTCTAAGTACTATGTAGATAATAGTACAGAGAGGAAAGTGGAAAACATAATTAGCAAATAACAGTATCAGTCAAGGTATTCAGGCTTGGAATAAGCAAGCTGTGGTAGCAGAATATATATAACTAGAGGCCTGGTGCACAAAAATCCATGCACCTAAGGAGTGCTCTGCCTATGCCCTCCGTTCTGCCTGTGCCCTCTCACAGACCAGGAGCCCTTGTGAGATGTCCAAATGATACCTTAGGCCCACTCCCCACAGAGAGCAGGCTTAAGCTACAGTTTGGCCTCACTCTGGGGGACATGACCAGCTGGCTGATCCAGGGATGGCGCAGGCCTGCAAGTGGCCAGCCCTGCCCCCTCCACTAGAACTGGTTGCTGCCTGCCTCCACCCCCTTCATCCCTTCCAGATTGTCATCTCCTCCCTCTGCCTGCTTTCACCCACCTTGACTGGCCTGGCACTGCCCACTTGCTAGATCCACCCTCTGCCAACTGGTTGTTCCACCATTTGGTTGATTTGCATATTAGGCTTTTATTATATAGAATTTTTAGAAAATGTTTCATATTGGGAGTTAGAGAAAATGCATCATTAAAATTCCTTTTGTTTTTGTCTTGAGCTATTGGGTGTTTCTTAATGAGATTGAAACGGATGGGGGAGGACAGATGGGGTAGTATAGAACAAGAGTTCAATTATGGATTTGCTAAACCTGATATGTCTGTGAGATAGCAAAGTAGAGATGTTGAATGGGAAGTTTTTTGGGCCGAAGAAAGTCTGAGGAGGATGCAGAGAAATGAAAGTTGAGTAAGTTGTGCTGTGCCCTATTGAGCACCAATAGCACAGCTGAAGTGTCCTGATTCCCAGGTCTATGTCCTTGCAACCTCATGCAAATGCCTAATCAACGACATTACAGTGTCATTTTCATGGGTCATATTGCGAATTAATGTATGAGCAGCACTATAGGGAAAGAGACATAGATGGCTGACCATTAATGACACAATATCAAGAGCATAGATATAAGATACATGAGGCTGGAAATTTACTTTTAGCCTTCCCACTTATTATCTTAATTGTGCCTCAGAAAAATGAATTCATAGTGTCAGAAGACCTCTAAGATACCTATTAGTTAAAAAATTTGACAACTTCCAAGAAATTGCACTTCTGGGTATATATCTTGATAATATCTTACACAGGTGTACAAGGAGATAGGTACAAGGATCCTCACTAAAAACATTGTTTAAAACAGCAAATTTAAAGGAACTTAAGCATCCACCAAAATAAAGAAATAATATATACTATATTTAAATGACAAAATAATATTTAGGTTTTTTTTTTAAATGAACTAGATCTATGTGCATATATAAAGATCACAAATATAGAATGTTGAAAGCCAAAAAATGTAGGTCTTAATACTGGAAATAGTTTACCTTTTTTGTGGTAGCACATGTATGTAAAAATACTAAAAGTAGATAGGAATGTTACAGTTCTGGTTAATTATTGGAATGGGAAAGGAAACAAGGCTAGTGATAAGCTATTATATTTAGAAAACTTCAAGCTAATGTTCTCTATAAAATTATATTTGAATTGTGTATAGCAGGATTAAAAGGAGTTTATTATTATTTTAATATTTTTATTAAATTAACTATGAATCCATAAGTAGGTTAAAATCAATTATTTTCATTTTTAACATGGAGAATAAAGTCTCATTTCAATAAATTGTATATACTTTAATATCACATTAATTTTTTAAGCCTAAAGAAATAATTGTACAACTTACACTTTTTTTCTTTTACCTTTTATCAATTTTTTACATAAATTTACTTACATTATGAAGTGAGTGCCTCGGTTGTGTTAGGCACTTTCCAATCCATACCTACTTTAGGTAACAACTTTCTAAAGAAGGCACTGTAAGTCCTATTTTACAAACAACTAGTTTGATATTCCCAGAAGTTAAAACACCCAAAGTAACATAGCTGGTAAAGAGAAGAGATAAAGTTTGAAACCCCATTGTTTTACTCTGTTCTGTACTTTTTTTTTTTTTTTAAGATACATTTTATTAATTTTGTACAGAGAGAAACTGAGAGGGATAGAGAGTTAGAAACATTGATCAGTTGCCTCCTGCACACTCCCTACTGGGTATGTGCCCACAACCAGAATCAAACCTGGGACCCTTGAGTCCACAGACAATGCTCTATCCACTGAGCCAAACTGGTTAGGGCTGTCCTATTCTTTCTATGACATAGTGACTGTATACTTTCAGGCTGGACACACTCCATATCTAACTGTCCTGATTCCTTACAGTTGGCATTCCATTGAGTTTACATATAGTTTAAATATACTGAACACAGAAGTCACATGCTTTGCATTTAAATTTTGTAAAAACTCTGGAAATATACATTAGTAAATGAAGGGAAATAAGTAACATTAGGAATTTCATCTTGTTAATGAAATTATTCTTGTTAATCAGATAAAAGCTATTTTTCCATGTTATTCTCTGGTTCATTATTTTTTCCTGGGTATTTTTATAGCTATTATAATCCTATTCCTCTTTTTGTAGACAATAGTATGTTGTTAATTTTTATGTTAAAATGGACAAAGATTTTTGCTGTACTTAAAACAGTAACAGAAGTGTTTCACTATTATGGAGTGTCCCACTTCACTGGTTCAATTTCTAAAAGAGAAAAAGGTACATAAGATAACTTCAAGAAAAAAAAGCCTACAACAGATATATTTGACAGGAGGTTCACACATGTTTCTTTACAGTCATCTAAGTGTTTGCTTCTTTCTTGTCTCCTCAGCCAATTGTCCCTGTTCCTCATCTTACAGTTTTTGTTATACTTGAGTGATGAGCTCAAAGCATGAAAAGCTGTTGTTTTCTATCTTTATTAATGTTTTCCAACTCATTTCCCTGTTTGCCTGCTGACAACCTGCCAAACTCACCCTCTGGTGAATTGTAGAAAGATTGGGGTGGCAGTCAGGGGACCCACAATGTGTTGCAGATAATTAGTAGATCAGATCTTTGTCACAGCAGATATTTGGCTACCCACACATCTCTATTTTTAAGCCTCTTGTGTTACACAATGTGTATTCACTGTCTGTTTTAGTGTGAAGAGCACATCTCTGAGTTGTATATAACAGAGCTGATTTGAATGAGAAATTCCATTACTCTTTTGTTGTTTGTACTGTCACTGGTTAACTCAGGAGATATGCATATTTGGAGAATAATTGAAGCCACCATGGGCTTTTCAGGAGCTTTAGAAAGGGGAGTTACCTATGTTGCTACTTCCTGAAGTAATCCAACCAACAGAGTCTTTGTTTCCCAGTAAAGGCAGAAAGCAAACATCTCTTTAGATTACCACATTTGTTGTCATGCTAATTAGTTCAGATAAATTTGATTGGCAAGAATAGGGAATCAGCAGATTAGTTCTTGAGTTGCACAAAGAGAAAAGCTTTTTCAGTGTAAGATAAGAAGTGATAAATTGAGGTAAAAACTGATGATGAAGATGCCAGGGTTATCAGTGGACTTTCACCAGAATTGATCACATAATTATTATCTGGTAATGAATTATTATCTGGTGACATGTTGCCTTTAAAGTACTGATGATGCAGCCTCTATGTGTACCAGTAGTGCGCACATGTGTGTGTGTGTGTGTGTGTGTGTGTGTGTGTGTGTGTGTGTTATATTCAACAGACACATTCAAAACTTGCCCCCTTTCATTCTTTGATTACTTCTTGTGCCAACCTGTGTTTCAGTATTAAAGCAAATTCATCAGTTTATAGTGTCAATGATCTCAAAGTATATCAATTACATAATATGTATATATAAGAGGTTAATATGCTAAGGGTCCCTCTGACCTTCTGACTGGTCACTATGACACGCACTGAACACCAGGTGGCAGACGCTCAAGGCAGAAGCTGCTGTGTGACCTGCACTGGCCATTTATAAATAAATGGCACTGTGGGCCTGGTGTCAACAAAGCAACACTCAGCTTTCCCCAAGTGGGACACAGGCCCCGCCACCTCCCCAGAGCTACATCCCACCAAGTCCCAGCCAATGCAGCTGAGACCCCATGGTGCAAAATGCAGCGCACAGCCCAGCCCAGCCTGGAAAGGGTGGGCTATAGGCACTGGGTAATGATGTCACATAGCAATGCTTGGCTTCCTCTCCCTAGCAACTAGCCTCCTTTCAGTTTCTTCAGCCCAGGAACACAACTTGCTTTATAGCCAGGTGGAAATATTTTACACTTTAACCAAATATCTGTGAAGTGTTTTCCCAGGCCTCATCTCATTTGATCCTCAGAGAAGTCCTGAAGTAGGTATATAGGAGACTTGGTAGAATCCTATTTTCTTTTCATTAGCCAGAAAATGGAGATTTAGAAAGTTTAGAAACTTGACTCGACCAAAAGAAGTAAAAATGATTTTGGCAGGTTGTCAGCAGGCAAACAGGTGGACATTGAAAATAACTTCAGGTTTTCTCACTGAGCAGAATATAGTAAAACACTGCTGCAGTTAAATATTTCACCCTTTGTTTTCCTTGCATGATCTACAATAATAATCTGCTTCATGTTCATATTTACTGCTGTGCTGCTGACAATTACTTGAAAGAAAAGTTGGGATGCTTCATTGGACTGTAAAAAGTTTAGCTAAATTAGAAAGCAGGCCTAATTAACCAATTCTATCTATCTATCTATCCATCTATCTATCATCTTCTATCTATCAAGTTCTCGCTGGTACCAATTGCATGCATGTGTTTCCATCTGTGAATTTGGTTGACACTTCTATTATAGAGAAAGGGTGAGAAGTGATATTAAAATATTTCTTCTAATTAATTTCCTTTCAATGTGCATGGACCGCGCCTCTACTCATAATATAATGGACTGGTTACCATAATATTATAACCAGAAATGACTTATTCTTAAATGAGTAATGATACCAAAGCCAGTCTTAAAGTCTGAAAAAAAAAAGCAGGAAAGATCATGATTCCTCCTCTAATTAAGATGGTTAACTTGGGGAAGTTATAAAAAATTTAAAAGTTGTAGATACTTTATAAGTTAAAAATTGTGCACAAAAATCTTGTCTTCCTGGTGAGATTCTTATCATGTGTAATTCAGTTGATTCAGGTAAAACTCCTTTGAAATTCTTTGACTTTCCACAGGTATAAGGCATTATTGGTAATAATCGAACTAGCATCCCTGGCTTCTTTCCTAAATTAGCATTCATTTATTTTTCAAAAGTCAGTAGATGCCCACTATATTTCAAGTATATAGTCTTCTAATTACAGTCAAATCTCATTTCTTGAATGTCTCCCATCTCCAAAAATTCAGTTCTGGACCAAGTTGTTCAAAGAAAAATTCTCTTGGTTATGGACCAAAATTCCAGTTTTCGACCTGACAGCCTTTCATGTTAATATCTTAGCATGACAAAAAACATCTCTCAGGCAACAAAGGAGAGAATGCTTTTGTTGCTGATAAAATCCAGGATTAGCACAATTTTAAAACATAAAGAGTGCTAATATTGCTAAGGGTATGAAAGTGCTCACAACATAAGAATCACAGGTAATTAAATAGGTAGAAAAACTGTTGTTGATTGGATAAAGGAAAAGCACTCAGCTGGTGATGGCATTTTGAAGGCAGTGATAGATGAAAAATTTGTTTAAGGTTAGTAGGGGGTGATTTTATAAAATTAAGTAAATAAGTGTTCATTTATAGATTAAATGGTACATTAGACATGCACTGAATATAAGGAAGGTTAAAACAGGGAATCATTTGAGGTCTGGAACAGATTAATTCAATTTACATTATTTCTAATGGGAAAAATGATTTGGAAATAAAATCATGTGTTCACCTTCATGGAGTAACATTCAATTTTTACATACACATAAGTAAACAGATAGTATATCCACCCTAATGTGTGTGTGTTCTTTTAATTTTTTATTGATTTTTCACAAAGAGGAAGGGAGAGGGATAGATAGCTAGAAACATTGATGAGAGAGATACATCAACCAGCTGCCTCCTGCACACCCCCACTGGTGATGTGCCCGCAACCAATGTACATGCCCATGACCAGAATTGAACCTGGGACCTTTCAGTCCTCAGACCAATGCTCTATCCACTAAGCCAAACCAGTTTCAGCTCCACCCTAATGTTAAGAGTACCGTGTTTCCCCGAAAATAAGACATCCTCTGAAAATAAGACCTACTTACAGGTTTTCTTCTGAGTGAAATATAAGGCATCCCCCCAAAAATAAGCCCCCCCACCCCCCAGACTAAACATGAGAGATTTGGTCCACTGATTCTGAAAGAAATGGGGTCACAAGAAATTCACCAGGAAATTCAGGAATTGGATTGTTATGATGATGTTCCAGAAGATGATGACATGATTGTCATTGAATAAATGAGTAAATTCTTGATACTCAAAACAGTTTGTCTGGTTTGTGTTGACAACTACTGTACTACCGAACCGTATAAAGATAATAAATTTTCTTTATTTTCATTTAACAATAAATGTGTACCGTATTCTTCTTCATGGAAAAATAAGACATCCCCTGAAAATAAGACCTAGCGCATCTTTGGGAGCAAAAATTAATATAAGACACTGTCTTATTTTCGGGGAAACAGGGTAGTAATCTTAGGTGGTGAGCTTATAGATGACTTTTATTTCTTTCTTTAATTTTTACATCTTCTATAAAAATTCTGAAGTGAACATGGATCAGCTTTGCAATAAATAGGAAGTTTTGTTTTAGAACAGATGCATTTATGCTTTCATCATTCTGTGCTGGCTGAAGCTAGTTAATCTGAAAACTATTCCACCTTGAAGTGTTAATGAGCTAATAAGTCATTTCAGGGTGAGTTACTTTTCAAAACTGCTGAAATCATGCCTCTGCCTATACTTGCACTCTATCTATGGGTAGGGAAAACTTCAACATATTAGGTTACAGTGGCTGTGACCTAATGTAAGGAAACTTACTCAAATATGCTTGCTGTCTACCCAAATTCTTATAAACATGTAATTAATAGAAATAGCCTCTATTTAATAAGTTGGGGTGGGAACCATACCAGAGTCACCAGACAGCCAAGGCCACTCAGTGTGTGAAAGGCCTTGCTGTTTGTATGCTGGAATGCCCAAGGCCTCTCTTCACATAGGCCAAGATACCATAAGCAGGTGCAAGGGTATACGCACAACAATCCCACAGTATATTGTGCATGTGTGCCTTTCTGTAGCCAAAATATGATTGATATTACTGTTGGTACAAAGACTTCTTTGTTTCTGGAGTAATATACAAGTTACTGACCAGCCAGTGGGCTAGAAGAGAAAAAGAGAGAGCTCAGATTGATCTGAGAGCTGGTACTGCCATGATGTAAGGTAAGAGCTCATAGAGAGCTCAGATATAGCTACCATGTTAACAGCCAGTGTGCTGGGCAGGGGAGACAGAAGATGCTGCTGAGCCAGAGAGCTCAGGTGCTACTACTAAGGGAGGCAATAAGTCTAGGGGGCTGCGTGTGGCTGCTCAGATAACTGTGGGTACAAAAACTGCTATTACTATGTGGGAAAGATATGCATTTGCCTGCCTGTATAAGGCTGCCTGATTGGGACACTATTATGAGAACTTTTTCCCCTTGATGGTTATATGGCCACTGACATCTTCAATAAGAACTCATTCTTAGACACCTCCAACCGCTCCATCTAAGACCTGGCATCCAAGAAGTTCCAGTCTCTAGGCAGAGGGGCTTGGACTGAATAGTTAGTGTAGCAAGTAGGGTTTCAGAAGGAACCTACCCTGGCGTAGGCAGCAAGAATTTAGCAGAACATATGAACTCAAAGCTGCGGTCCTGAGCAGAGCTCTTGATGTCTCTGACAGTTGGTAACTCCCTTTGAGTCTACTTATTTGTCTATATGAGGCTTCAATAGAACATGGCTTAGTCTTTCATAAGGTAGCAATAGAAATCAAATTTATTTTTATTTGTTCTCAGAAACTTTGCCAGATATTAGTGTTCAGTTTTAAATTTATTCAAATAATTGCAATTTTAAAAAGTGAAATATAAGATAGTCTGGAAGAACAATTGACGATAAGTTTGCAATTAACTGATTGCAACATCATATTAATGTTCCCGAGTCTTGAGTGTAAACATTATACTTAACCATCATGTTAAAAAATTCATACAGAATACTGGCCGTGTAAAACACTAATTGATGTAAATTGTAGTAAAGATTGAATTAGGATTTTGGAATGATTGACTTACATATTTTCCAAGGTTTATCAGAAAAATTTGGCTCACTCTTTTTTCTGTTGCTCAACTATTTTTATAGAAAAAATTTAACTCTTATTAAACTTCTCTAGTAATTATTAGATGTTCAAACATTTTTATGATTATCACATAAAAGTTGCAGTAACTTAGATAAGATACAGTAAAATATAGCTAATTAAAATCACTAAAGTTTAGCACACATGGACCTTTTCCACATGTGTTACTTGAAATGTTCACATACATTTTAATTTTATAAAATACAAAATGGACATATTTGGGCATGACAAAGCAATGAATTGTATGTGAAGAAACAAGTAAATTTATAACTGAGATTAAATAATGTTTTATGATAATATAAAATTAACTGAAATATTAGATGTTCCAGTGAGCTATGTAGTTTCTGATATATTTCAGATATTTAATTTTGCATATTAAACATTAAGCTTTAACAGTAGCAGAAAAGAAAAAGGACATGTAACTTCCAAATAATAGGAACGTATAAAAACAACAACAGGAAATAACTAGGTCAATCAAATAAAAAGTAAAATAAACAGGAAATGTTTTCCTTTTATAAGCAAAAAAGAATACATAAAGTAAAATGACAGAAATACCCATAAGCTTTCTTAATTATACGAATGTTAATGAGTTTAATTCCACTATTATTACATAGATCTTAGAATTTGTCAATAATTCCCAAACAAAATTCATTTGCTATAAAAAAAGCCATACTTGAAATTAAAGTACATAAAATAAGATTGAATTCAAAGGTGTAGAGTAATATATTACCAACAAATATTAATCAAAAGAAAGGAATTGAAGAAATTTTATTATCAGAAAAAATAGAATTCAAAGTGAATGAATTATATAGGGCAAAAGAAAATATTTCATATAAGCAAAATAACAGTACATCATGGTGATATGACAGTCATAAACTTTTATATCTACATAGTTACAAAATACATAAACAAAAGTGTATAGAAAGCAAGGAGAACTGGGAAAAATCTATTAAAAGATTTTAAGTCTGTATTAGAAACTAGGAAAACTAGACATAAAATACAAGCTTTTGTGTGTTTGTATGTATGTGCATGTTGAATATATATAATGCATACATATGTATATGTGTATTTTCTAAAAGGATAAGAAACATTTTTTTCAAATATATAATACATGGAATATTCAGAAACATTTATTATGTATAGAGCATATAGAAGACAATTTTGGTTGCTCATCAAACAAATCTAAACTCTTCCCAATCCTTTTCTCATCTTGGCTACAGAAAACAATAGCAGCTTCTCATTTCAAAGAAGAATTAGAAAGAAACTTAAGAAAGAGTACTCCAATATAGAAAACTCTTTTGTGTCATTTTATTGTAATATGCTGTGGAGAGCAGAAACATAAACCATTAATGATAGTGTGGGGTTAAGTAAGGTGTTTCTTTAAGTTGAAAGATAGTATGGACTTTTATGCTAATAGAATAAAAGCAAGAGAAGAAACTCATGAGCCAACTGCTGAAGTGAAATCCTTAGAAGACAAAATAGAAAAGTATCTAGAGCATAAGAGGAAACAGACTTTTGATAGGAATGGACACACATCTTCTACTTTTCACAGTGCTTACTTTATAGCAATTCAGTTCATAGAAGGTAGAATTCCTGTTTCATGATTGTAATGGACACAGCAGTTGAAGTAATTGTGCAGCATACTCATAATGTTGACAAATCAGAAGTTTGTAAATTAAGTAGAAACATTAAAAAATTAGAATTTTTCTTGCCTCCAGGAATTTATGGCAAGATTATTTACTCCTATAAATTCTGGTTTATTTATTTGATGAATATTACCAAAGGCTGACTATGATAAAAGAGAATCTTTCAGCAAGGATTATGAGACATTTTGCTGGAGCTTAATATAAACATCTAATTATAGATTAGAGGCCCAGTGCACAGAATTCATGCACGCAGAGGGACTGTCCCTGAGCCTAGCCTGTACGTTCTCCAATCTGGGACCCCTCAGGGGATGTTGGGCCTAAACTGGCAGTCAGACATCCCTCTCACAATTCGGGACTTCTGGCTCCCAAATGCTCCCTTGTCTGCCAGGGTGATCACACTCTAACCACTCCCCTGACAGCCTGATCTATGCCCTCTCCTGCCAGTCTGGTCACCCCTAAATGCCCTCTCCTGCTGGCCTGGTCTCTCCCAACTGCCCTCCCCTGCAGGTCTGGTCACCTCTAACTGCCCTCCCTTGATGACCGCCTACAACTTCCCTTCCCAGCCAGCCATCTTTGACAAAATGGGGGTGGCTATCTTGTGTGAGGGTGTCAGGGTCAATTTGCATATTATCTCTGAATGATATTGGATAATCAATCAAAGATATTCAAAAGTTCTGATGCTGAAGATTATTTATGGAAAATAAAAGTGGACAGAATATACATGGCTAAGGAGATGGCAAACATTGAATATAATTTAAACTTTGTGGACTATGAAAATATATTTCAATTTCCTTTTTCAAATGTGTAGTACTTTATGCACCATAAAAATGATAATTATCTTATCTCCATGGCTGTTTGTGTGTGTGTATGTATGTGTGCATGTGTGTGTGTGTCTGTGTGTGTGTGTGTTTCTTTTCAAATAAATGTGGGGAGGCGATGCCCATGTGGAAATGAAAAAGAAAAAAAAATATCTGTCTATGAAGATGAATTTGATATGCTATCCTTGGCAGTTTTGGGGGCAAGATGTTACTCTTTTTTACTCTTTTTATGTTTCCTTGTTTTTCATCTACCCCACCCCATATTTTAGGGACTGGCTATAAAACCTATAAATGTATAATATGCTATCCCTGGATGTTCTTTGAAATGTTAACTGCTGAGTTCAGCAGCTTCAGGTGTTACTGAATTACTTCTTTGGGGGAAAAGAAAGCAACAAGAAAACTCTAGTGGATGACAGACTGCCCTGGAATACAAATTTGAAATTACCTGGAGAGAAACTAATCGCTCATTGTAATTAAACAATAGCCAGTTGCCGCTAGCATTTCTACTTTACCTACTTTTGATTTGTGAAAACTCACACAGAGGTGGCATGCTTTCCAGAATTTGCCAAATGACTGCATGTGTAGTTCAACTAAGTGAAACACTAAATTGCTGTGCTTCTTTCTCTTAAACCTTTTTTAACATTATCTTCTTTTTCTCTGATGTAGAAATTCTCATTTTTCATAAAAATCTTTGACTCTTTCTTCTTTGAAGCAGGGAAAAATTTAGGGAATTGATAAAATCCACCCCTTGCATTCAACCAAGCGATGTTACAAACTATTTGTAATCTATAGGTGATTCTTTTCTTGAAGACTTTTATGGATGGACAACAAAAATGAAAGTGAAGCAAAAAAGGTAAGTTTTGATATGTCAATCAATGGTCCTTGGCACCAATTCAAGAAGTAATCTCTAATTTTGGGTGCTGTGAAGAAGGAAACTTTATTCAGTGCAAAACAGCTCAAATGCAATATAGCATGGCTGGGGAAACAGCACAACTGTAAGGCAGTCCTGGGCCAGGCCTCTTTCTGGCTAGAAAGCTCTGCTTTGCCCTCGACTGGTCTGCTTTGCCCTGTGAGTCTCATACTTGTCTGACATGTCCAATTGAGTGTTCTTAAAAGTAATTTGTTAAATGGAGTAGATGAAAATCTGATTCTTTGAAAGCCCACAGAAGTGTTTTTGGGGTATTGTACAGGCAAAAATGGCCTCATCATCCCAGCCTCAAAGGTACTAAGGTTGTTAAAAATGCAAACTGGCTTCTGACTCCCCATTCTTCTAAGAACAGAAAGTCAATTCAGTATATCTTCCACTGACCTCTTCGGGAAGGCTAGAGGGAGAGATGGAATAAGAAGATGGTTCTGGAAGGTAGAGCTGTGAACATTTAACAAGGGAGCCTGTCCTAAGAGCAGAATGGAGGCCAAATCTGGAAACATTCTCTTCTCCCAATGTCAGGACACCTGGCCACATTTTCTCAGTTGCATTTCCAAATGTTTAAGGTCCAGGGGATTCTGTTTGCCTCCCATTCTTGCCTTTAGAATAAAAGTGCTGTTTAATGCAATTTTCCATTGTATGCTGGGTGGTAATCATAAAGTACAAATAAACTTGTCTTTTTGCTTCATAAGTCTCTGAACCAAAATGTACAGCACCTGAAGACCCTTCTCTAAACCTCATGTAGATCACAAGGTGCTAGACTTGGAGGACAGTATAGTAACTGGAAGAGAATTTGGGCACCATGAGAAGGAGACAGTGTACTTTGTGTATGACTGTGACTCTTTCATAAAGAGATGGAGTTAATTACACCATTGCTTGAAAGTGGCTAGGCCTTGTAACTTTGTTTTGTGAATAGAATACAACACAAATAATTGTGAGCCAGTTCTCAGCCCAGCCTTCAAGGGGCCTGGAATACATCTACTTTCCTTCTCTCACCAGGAAAACACGCTGGGCTACTTGGTTGGATGGATATTACAACATAAAACAATGGTATAGATCAGCCAATATCTACCTATAACAAAACATTTGATCAGCAAATATTTTTTTAAAAAAGGACTAACAGTGGGTCTGTAAGTGAGCATAGGTGAGATACAGCGGTCCAGCTGCTCTGTAGTTGGTCTATGAATATGGTGTTTACTTATTGTTTTAAGGCTCTGGGTTGTAGAGTGATTTTAAAAATATATGTATATTTTATTGATTTTGTACAGAGAGGAAGGAAGAGAGATAGAGAGTTAGAAACATCGATGAGAGAGAGTCATCAATCAGCTGCCTCTTGCACACCCACTACTGGGGATATGCCCACAACCAAGGTACATGCCCTTGACCGGAATCGAACCTGGGACCTTTCAGTCCCCAAGCCGACAGTCTATCCTTTGAGCCAAACCAGTTTCGGTTATAGAGTGATTTGATACACAGTCTGCTATAGTAATTGCCAGGGAATGCATTTAAAAACAACCAGTACCCATTTCAAGTTACAGATCATTTATGAAGGAGCTGAAAATTAGAGCAATTCATTTTTTAAAAGAGATAGAGTTATTCTTCTGTGCTTAGAAAAAGAAAATTACTGGGATTCTATTTTTTGTTGTATAGATGCAGGTGGCACTGGATTCTTTTTTTTTTTTTCTTTCTGTTCTGAATTCTGTCAAGTCACTTGGAAGTGAGAATATGACAGAGATCGACACCTCTGGGGGATTACCTCAGTAGCCAAGCAAGGAAGACACTGAGGTAGGAGACAGCTGCCACTGTGATGGAGGCTACAGGCACTTGCAACCAGATCCTAGAAACCTGACTGAAAGGCCAGGGAACATTGATAGTTGACAGTAGTGTTTTTAGTCTTTATGTCTCTTAATAGAAAATAATTAAGAGTTATAATAGTTAAGGCCAGTTTCCCAAAGAGGCATGTTCATAGATTTCATATTTTCAAAAAGATTCTATGTTCAGGGAAAGTTTGGAAAACACTGGGTCAACAAAGTGAAACACATTTTTTTTAAACTACCTGACTTCCCAGACTCTTTACTATACCATTTGTACTGTGAATCCCCCAAAGCAACATACAGCGTACAATATTCTCCAAATTTATTTGACCATAGGATCTGTTTTTTCAGAGTATTTTACAGGATTATATTTTCGCCTAGTACACTTTGGGGAATACTGAGTTCATGGTTTGTAAAGTTTGTAATTTTTACTTTCTTTTTTAAGTTTTTAAATTATAAAGATAACCTTTTCACCAATGTATGTTTTCATGTTCATACTTATTTCATTAAAATAAAACAAAACATAACCTAATAAAAAAAATCACAACATTATATTTATTATTTTGGTGGGGTCTAAGATTCTATATTATGATGCTATATCTTCTGATACTTATTTTTAATTATAAGTCAAATATAAGAATAATTTTATTAATATTCACATGTAGAAAAAACACATTTCAGACATTGTGTGAATTGCTTTATATATGTCATCACCAATCACTGGCCTGAAAAGTCTATGAGTTCAGCTTTATACTAGGTTTAAAAATGATGAACTTGCAGCTTATTATTTAACAGAGATAAAACTAAGATTCATAGAGTTCTATTTGATATCAACACCTACTGACTTAAAGTCTGGGTACCACTAATGAGTAGGCACACTGTTGGATTTTATAGAAACACAATTCTGCCTAGAAAACCACACTTGATGGTTATGGAACTGTCAAGGAGCCAATGCATTTCCTTCCCTTTTTTATTGTTTAAAATATTACAAACAGTAGTACATATGTCTCCTTTTTCTCCCATTGACCTCCCCCTATCCTCCCCACCCACCACATGCCCTCATCCCCTAGTGTCTGTGTCCATTGGCTATGCTTACATGCATGCATACAAGTCCATTGGTTGATCTCTTACACTCCCCTCCCCAATTCTTCCCTGCCTTCCCTCTGAAGTTTGACAGTTTATTCAATGCTTCTTTGCCTCTGTATTTATTTTTGTTCATCAGTTTATGATGTTCTTTATATTCCACAAATGAGTGAGATCATGTGATATTTATCTCTCTCTGACTGGCTATTTCGCTTAGCATAATGCTCTCCAGTTCCATCCATGCTGTTGCAAATGGTAAAAGTACTTTCTTTTTTATAGTATCATAGTATTCCATTGTGTAGATGTACCATAGTTTTCTAATCCACTCATGGGAACTTAGGCTGTTTCCAAATCTTAGCTATTGTAAATTGTGCTACTATGAACATAGGAGTGCATACATTCTTTTTGATTGGTGTTTTTGTTTTTTTGAGATATATTCCTAGAAGTGGTATTACTGGGTCAAATGGGAGTTCCATTTTTAATTTTTTAAGGAAACTCCATACTGTTTTCCACAGTGGCCGTACCAGTCTGATTTCCCACCAGCAGTGCAAGAGAGTTCAGTTTTCTTTGCACTTGCATTTGTTGATTTATTGATGATAGCTATTCTGACAGGTGTGAGATGATACCTCATTGTTGTTTTATTTTGCATCTCTAAGATTATTAGTGACTTTGAGCATGTTTTCATATCTCTTGGCTTTCTATATGTCCTCTTTTGAAAAGTGTCTATTTAGATTCTTTGTCTGTTTTTGATTGTATAGTTTATCTTCCTTTTGTTAAGTTGTATGAATTTCTTGTAAATTTTGGAGATTAAAACCTTATTGGAGATAATATTGGCAAATGTGTTCTCCCATGCAGTGGGCTTTCTTGTTTTGTTAATGCTTTCTTTTCCTAAGCAAATGCATTTCAAAGTAAGGTGATTTGGTTGGTGAAGCTGATGAAGAAAAGTTTATCAGAACACAGTTTTGAAATTCAGCAGAGTTTAGTCAAGAGCATGGACATTGAGATTAAGGAGCTAATGTTAACAAATGTTGGAAAGATATAAAATATTTTTAACTGGGAAGAATTATTTTCCCCAAACTCATTTTATACTTTTTTTTCTTTGTTATTTTTTAAATTACAAATAGACATTGGAATTTTGATATGAATTCTAAAAACATACTTAGTCTAATCATGTCATAATCAGTACATTATTGTTGCGTGTAAATTCTGGTCACAAGGCAAACATCATTTGCAAAGAAAGAAAATGGGTGTTATATGTAAATATTTTGTCAGATGTGAGCACTATTTGATATGGCCTATAATACATCACTAATTAGTAACTTTTAAATCAGCTTTGTAGATATTATGACATATAATAAACCAAGCATACTTATTGTATTCAATGTAATAGTGCATACAAAATAATCACCATAATAAAAATAATGAATATATCTATCACCCCAAGTACTGTAATTCCTCCCTGTAATTTCCCCATCCCCAAGTACTGGGGCAACCACTGAGTAGCTGCTTCTGTAGATTAGTTTGCATGTTCTAGAATTTTTTATAAATAGAATCATAGAGTATATACCTGTTCTTTGTCTGGCTTCTTTAATTCAGCATACTTACCTTGAAAATCATTCATAGAGTTATATGTATTAATACTTTCTATTGCTGAGCATCATCCCATTATAAACTCATCACAGTTTCTTTATCAATTTTTACACTAATGGACATTTGAGTTGATTACAAAACTGTGGTAAAGATTCATATACAAGGTGTGTTTTTTTATGGATATAAGGCTTTCTTTTCTGATGGGCAAACTTAGAAGTGCAATAGGAGAATAATATGGTAGATGCATGTTTAATTAAAAAAAAACTGAATTGTTTTAAAAAATGGTTTCTTTCTTTACTTTATTATATGCAGTGTCTAAGAGTTCTTCACAATTTTGCCAAAGCTTAATATGATCTAGCTTTTTAACTTTAGATATTTTAGGGGATCTCCCATGTAATTTCATTTTGGTTTTAATTTATATTTGATTAATGATGTTGGCCATCTTTTAATATGCTTATTTGTGATTCATATTTCTTTTTTTTTGCTGAAGTTTTTGTTCATATGTTTAAAAGTCTAGTGTTTTATTGGATTATTTGTTTCTTTATTACATTTTGAGATTTCTTTATATATTCAGCATATTTGTTTTCCTTGAACATTTTTCTTAAAATGAAATGAGGCTTTTTTAATTTTTAATTTTGAGTCATATGAATGGTCTTTCTAGCCAGAAAGTTAAGGTAGGTCCTAGATATCTGGTTTGCTTCATTTGTCCTTTAAAAAAATAAAATAAATATATATATATATATATATATATATATATATATATATATATATATATATTGATCGATTTCAGAGAGGAAGGGAGAGGGAGAGAGAAATAGAAACACCAATCATGAGAAAGAATCTTTGATCAGCTGCTTTCTGCATCCCCATCGCTCCTCCTGACACCCCCCACCACACACACACACACATTGAGTATTGAGCCAATAATGTGGCATGTGCCCTGACCAGGAATCCACCATAATTCATAGGTTGACGCTCCACCTCGGTTGAGCTTCATTTGTCCTTTCTATATACCAAAGCGTTCCTCTGGTCCTCATCTGTTTTGGGGCATGTTGAGAAAATGTAAGATTTGCCAGTAGAAAGGCTTAAGAGGTTCAGCCTCAGATCTGACCTTAGCTTTTGCCTTAAAATGGTCAAGCCAAATAGCATCATGAGCATTAAAACTTTGTTTAAAATATAAGGTGAAAATCTAAAAGTAATGGTATTCTGCTCAAGGTAATCATCTTCAGATATCCTTAAAATTGTTTTAGGCTCATTTATTAAAGTAAAATTTATTTATCTTTTACATATATCAAACTCTTTGATAGCTGCTAGGAATACAAACATAAAAACAAATTATTGCCAAAAATTCAAGAATAAAAAGATCAGATATTTCACTCTCAAAAATCACAAATGGCTTCTACTATCCCTAAGTCTATATCATCTTTTCCATGGTTCATACAATTTACTTTCATGTTAAAAATAGAAAAGTAGCTTATATGGCCACCTACTCTGCTCTACTAAGCCACTGCTTCTGTGTTTGAATTTGTACATTTATGTGGTGGGATGTTAATAAAAATTCTTAGGTTATTTTTACTTCCTATTCAGTCTTGAACACTAACTCCAGTTATGGAACTAGAGTTAGTATTTATATATGTAGCTCTATGCTATAACTTTCTATTTCTTTTCTTGGCTACCTGTTTCTAAAGTTTATGGCAGGAGGTTGAATGGTTGAATGGCTGTTAATATTGAATTATGGTTATTTTCCCTCTACTGCTTCTGTTGTTCTTATTCATTGTATAACAGTTAGAGAAGGGGGATTATTTATTTCAGTTTTACTTTTTTACCTTTACCTAAAAATATGGGCTTGCTTATGAAATAGTCATTACATTTTTAAACAATTTAAATCTTGACTTAAATGTAACAAAACATAAGTTTTAAGAAACAGACTTATTTTTTTTAAAAGTCTCTACCTAAATAGACCTCTAAAATAGCACGTGTTCCAGGGGAGGGCAAAAGAGAAAATAATTAAATATCATTTTAATTTATTGTGATATTAAAGTGTAAATACCATATATTTAGTCAATCAATCAATCAATCAATCAAGCATAATCAGGCTGCCAACTTTAAATCACACTATATAATAAAAAATAAGGTATGGTAGTTATTCAAATGTATTTTCTATAATTTAAATTTTTATACAGATAATGCATAATCCAAATGAAAGTTGTCAGAGGGAAGAATCTGTACTCAAGTCAATGAAATAGATAAGAAGGAATTACAGGATCTATTCTTATGTGTTTCTTCTTAGACCTCCATCATTTAAGGATTTTCTCTGCTTTGAAAGCTGATTTACCTTGGATTAGACTTCTCTGTTGTTGTTTTGGATGCCAATTCACTCAGAGCCGCTGTTAGGAATAAATTAAATTAGCCATAGAGCTTCTAAAAAAGAAATGATAATAAGAGTGAACAAAGTGGAAATAAATGTTTGCAGGTTTTATATTTCAAATACCCACACAAAATACACATATTTTAAAGTATTCTGTAGATGTATTTTTGCATAGGCCTCATTTTTTTCATGAATGAGTTTCTGTTTATATGTTATATTTAAAATAATTCCTGAGTATTGTGCCATTAAAAAAAAGTTTTTGTGGTTGGAATGAGGATATTTCAGTAATGCTTTCTGCTTTTCCTTTTTTGTCATACATTATTATAAGTGATCCTATAGAATTCAATGCTTTCAAAAGGAAATAAATTCCTTCTCTTTATTAGCACTTTTATAATGAGTTATGTACACTTAACCTCTTTTCCCCTCCAGGAAAAGATTTCACCTTCAGGGCACAGAATTGGATTTGTCTTTTAAGTTATGTAGGTATCGAGCAAATATTTATTAGTTTTCTGATTGGGATCTTCTAATCATGGAGGTAGAAACAATAGTGAATAATAGGAAGAAAGAGCTGACTTTTCCTTAATATTTGGAAAAGAAATATTCTTGATAGCAAAGAACATCTTAGGATTTATTAGCATTGTATTTAGGAGTTGCCTAAATATTAATTATTATGGAATAGGTACTCACCTAAGTTCATTATCTAAATTAAAAGCTTGGAGTGGTGTTATGGTTATCTGATTTCAATCCAACATGGATATGTTCTCTCAGTTTTAAAGAGGAGACTATGTACTGTTCTTTTTGTTTGTTTGTTTGTTTAATTGGGTATTAAATTGTCTCCACACCATTTATTATATAATGTACTTATTGTCTTTGATTTCAAATATTGTTCCTAATAAATACTAATCAGTGTACTATACCAAGGTTAGTTTGTGGACTTTTTATCTCATTTCTATAATTTATCTTTCTTTTCTGTTTGTATATTCAGTTACTATTTTAAATTATAATTTCTAAGACATAAATAGAACATCTTTTGGCTTTTTTCTAGTCAGCTTACAAAACTCTCTTAGTAATTATGACAGTTTCTAGTTGATTTTCTTGAGTTTTCAAGGCAGCTAATCACATCTTTAAATAACAGTAAAGTAATCTTTGCAAAATGTGTTTATTTTTGTCACACTAACTTGGCTAGAACTTTTAAAACTATATTGAATACTATCATTTTTCTATGAAAATATTTTATTTCAAAATTAAATTCTCTTGTCTTTTGATTTGAGTTATGCTTAGTACTGTGTATACTTTTAATAAACTCAGATGTTAGAATTTTTTTATTTAAAAAGGATATTTACTTTCATTATATTACTTTTGTCAATTAACAAGATGGTTATGTTTTTCTTTTCTTGCCTACTGTGATGGTTAGTAACAGTAAATACATTACATTACAGACAACCTTGAAGTAAGTATATTTAGCCATGATGTTTTATTATTTTAATGTATTAGTTGGATAGAGTTGCCAGGAGTTTCCTGTCATTGAGTTTTTTACAAGCTTATCAATATTCACACTAGGAAAATGAATAGCAAAGTTTACTCTTTTGTATGTTTTGGAATGCTTGAAATACTGTTCTTTTCAGATTTTGAAAGAAGTCATTGATAATTTTGTTTTGTGTGTCTAGCAACATTTTGGGGGAAAATTCATTGGTCAAAAATTTCTTAGTGAGTTTTAGATTTTCATCTGGTTAAATTACTATATGGTTATTTGTATTTTTTAATAAAATAGCCATTTCCTGTTAATTTTTAAATATATTAGTGTGGTATGTTCTCATTTTTGTCCTCAGACAGAAACTAGTTTACTGTAGTTTCTTTTTTATTAGATTTTCCAATGAGTATTTTATTTCATTGATCTCTTCTATAATTATATTTTTAATTGTTTTCTAATATATTAATTTTGCTTTCAATTCAGCTTTATCGGAATTTGTTGTTCTCATTCTAATTTCTCCAGTTAAAAGTTTAGTTTAATTATTATTTTTTCTAGTCTAATAACTACAATGTTAATAGGTATAAGTAGATTGGAAAAGTCATCAGTTGTTCCAAAACTTTATTGAACATAGGAATCACCTGGAGTTGAATCTTAATTTTTAACAAATCTCCTGGTATTGCTGATGCCCGCAGTGTAAGGACAGCATTCTGAGAATCAAAAGTATAATGAAGTTTAATTTTAACCAGAGGATATTGTACTTAATAAAGTCGAAAATTCTAGTTATTGGAAATCTTTAAAGAAAACTTATTTGATTAAAGCATTTTTTTAGTAAAATTTCTTTGATAAGAGGTTAAAGAACATTGTAGGTGTAATTAATAGACTCTAAGCTTCAAAGAACAAGCCGGAGAAATGACCTACAGATGAGAACCTTTTAAGGCACATGTGTCAAACACAAGGCCCGTGGGCCAAATCCGTCCCGCCAGGCCTTGCAATGTGGCCTGCACCGCGCTGTCATCACTGCACACCGCTGTGTTTCCATCACAATGACAGTTTATGACTGTTCAGTAAACCATTCGGCCCGGGATTTAGGCTGGATTTTAGATTTTGGCCCCTTCTCTGATTGAGTTCGACACCCCTATTTTAAGGTATAGACTAATGGTGTCATGGGAGAGAAGGAATAATATGAAAGAAATAGAAAAAAGAACACAGCAGAATGTTGTGTCATTGGGTAGTATTGAGACATAGGAGATGATGGTTTAAGGTCTTTGGTAGGAGGAATTTTGATACTGAGTTGAGAGGAAGGAAGCACATAATGCACCAAATTTAAGGAAACAAATGTTGGTCTCTCCTCTCTTTATTGGCTTTGGGTTAACAACGTAAAGGCAGTGACTACTTTTGAGGTTATTGCAGGGTATGAAAGACTAATTTCTCTTACTGTTGATACTATAAAAATATTCTTCAAATTTCAATTCTGGTAACTTTGAAATCCAAAGACTAACTTTCTATAATTTAATCTTTAAACTCTCATGTCATGACCAATTACCTTTACCAAAGAGAATACAGACTGGGAGGATGTGGGGTTGTGATTGTATCTACCCATCAATAAAGAATAACAGAACTGGTCAGAATAAAGATGGTGAATGGTTTATTAAGGTGACTATAGCTTGTTGATCAAAGGTCCATCACTAGTTAATCTTAGGGAAATCAAACAGAAGGCAACCAAGGTGAGGGGGCATCCTCAATGGCAGGAAGGAGGGAGTTAGCTTCACAAAAATCAGGCAGCCTTTGGGAGAGCCTCATCCATGAACATGTCTCACAGACAAAATGCTAGATAACCATACAGCATCTGGTAGGGAAAGAGCAATGCCTGCTGTTTCACGATAGGATGAAAAGACTAGTCTTTGTAACCAGAACTAAGAGAAAAGCATTAATACCCAAATCACCACAAGGTTTGCTCTAGGATATTGGAAGAAACAAAACAGTGTAAGATAGTTTACATGTGTTAACTGCCTTGAACACACACTTAACCCCTTTCCACAAATGACTAAAGGGAGGGGCAGTAGTTAAGAGAGAAACGCTGTTTTCTAAACCCGGCTTAGTAAATCATTCCTTCAAACATATCAAAAAGGAAAATGATATAGATGGGGGGGGGGGAAGCAAAAATTGCAATAAAAAACTTGCCTGCCATGTGTTTTATATATGTGGATTCAATTCCTACCAGTATACTACCATTTGTGTTGACATTATCCTTAGAAATCGTTCACTTCTGAAAGCTTACATGTGGTAAGAAAAACTGATTCAATGTCTTATGCATATATAAATCACTTCCTTCTATCTCTTAGAGGCAATTTTGGTCTGAAGGCCTCTATTGGAAAAAAAAATAAATGAAATTGAAGTAGAAAGGGAGAGTAGAAAAGTTGGAAAATGTAGCCCAAATGACAGTAAATGTTAATGGTCTGATCTCACACACACAAAAATTGTCCTTCAAACTGAAGTGTGTATTAAATAGTAATGGATAGATATACTTCCCTGTGAGATCTGATTTGTCTAGCAAATCCTTACTGACATATACTCTCATTTACCACTATATAGCCTTTTGAAAATGCCACTCCAGCAGAGCATAAAAAAGGTTATTTAGATTAAGTATAGTTACAAGATAAGCAGTATACTGAGTTCATTGGACTTCATGCGCACTCATTTAATTTCCGCCGCTCCATTACTCTGAACCAAACTGTCCCTGAAAGAACAAGAGGAAGGAAAAGGGCATTAAAAAACACAAATCACACAGTAGAGAACATTCTTCTTAAAATCAAAATGGTCTCCATGTGTTACCATTTAATACCATGGAAATACTTCCTTGACTTTTATAGCATGCAAAGAAATTGCACCAATCTATTAAAGAATGCAATAAAAAAAAAGACTTTGAGGTGGGTTAACAATTTCCAGGTCTTTATCATTCTAGATGGGCTTGGAACTTCAAAACACTGTAAAATATTATAAATGTATCCATTTGCATCTGTGTGCAGCTTATGGCATAATGAATGCATGACAGTTTATTGAATACAGGAAGAAATACGATGAGACCTTCAGTGATATGTTTTAAAACACAGCCCAAAGCCAGGCTTTAGAGAAAGACAAGAGTGTCAAAGCTGTTTATCTTCTCCTTTTTTCTCTTAACATTAGTGTCATTGAGTGCCAGGATGAGGCTTTTTGGACTTCACTTGGAGTCCAAGTAATTAATATTACTGGAGAAAATAATTTTTAGAGGATTATGGTATAATGATAAAACATAAACAAGAGAGCCTGAAGTCTAGAGGACAAAAAAAAATGACCGTGCCAACACAAAAGTTATGCTGGGTGATTTAAGTAATTGTTCAGACCTTTCCCAGGTCCAGCTTGCATTTGACAGTGGCTGAACTTTATTAGCCTTTAATGGCCTTCATTAAATTATATTTGGTATCTCAGAAACTATGCATTGAATGGGGTTATGAGGACATTCTCCTTTACCAACATATATATTCTTCAGCTGAGAGGGTCCGACTTCAGCATCTTGTTTCAGGGAATAGTGTGTTTTCTCTCTCATTTAGGCAGTGGAAAAATGCCAATTTTTATAGATTTTTCTCTCCATGGGCTCATTCCTAGTAACATTTAAACAGTCTCCAGTGTAAAACAACAACAAAAAAACAAAACAAACACAAGAATCTCTCCACTGACTCTTCATTTTCTTACAGTTACTGCCCTAGTGGCTATTACTCCTTATATTATCCTCCTCACAAGTAGGAAGGCCTCAATTATCTGCACCTTCTTACCTCTAATCCTCTTTCCAACCAACTATAATCTTCCTTGTGCACTGACTCTCCCAGCTCAGTGTACTCCCAAGTCACTAAGGACCTTCCATGTAGGTAAGTCACATGTCAACGTTCAGTCATTTTCTAATGCAACTCCTTTCACCAGGTGCTATTAGATCATAATATTTTGTAAGAAAATTTTTTTTTCTTTCTTCATTATTTTTGCACATTTCTCAGAAATGTGTAGGCTCCTCTGGGTTCTTTCTGAATCTGATATTTCTCTCTATAAATTATTCCTTCTCTGTTTCAGTTGATGGTCCCAAACTATGTCCCTATAGCCAGACTATAAACTCCTGAATCAAGGTCCTTGGCTGAATTTACACAACAGCACACACTCACTGGCACATAGGAGGCTGTCAGTAAAAAACAACAAAAAACAAACACACACCTATTTCCTGTTCAGTTGACACATCTCTCTTCTTTTTCCTAAGCCCATAGACCAAATTGCCTATAGTACATTTTTAATTAGAAGTTTCTCTGTTACCTGGAGCTCAGAATTTCCTAAACTGAATGTATCATCTCAAACTTCTCCCAACTTCTGCTCCCCGCCTTCCATTTTTCAGGGCTCGGGAAGCAGAAATGCTTTTTCAATGTGCTTTCTAATTGACATCATGGTGGCCCCAGCCATCTGGTTGTCCCTGTGAGTACTCTGGTAATCCTTAACTCCTTTCTCAAGGATATTTTTTTTTTTTTTTTTTTTTGCTTGGACTCCTTCAACATTTAGTTTGGAACATAAACACACCATTTCCATTTGTTAAGTTATTACTTGTTATTGTTTATATTTTAGTGAAAGTTCATTGGGATCAGGAAGCCAATCCTGATTCACTCTCCCCCATTCCCACCTCTTCTGTGCTATATTCTTCTGATCTGTCCTATAGCATGATGTGCCATTCTCTTAAGGCATAATTGCTATTAAATCAATATAATAAACACAGATATTGCAATTTCTTCTTCCTCTCTTGTTGTTTGTTTGTTTTTGATTAATTCTCACTGGAGGATATTTTTCCATTGATATTTAGGGAAGAAGGAAAAACAGAGAGAAACATTTACATGAAAGAAGCACATTGATTGGTTGCTTCTTGCACAAGCCCTGACCAGGGTCCACGCTGGAGAGAAGAGCAACCGAGGTACATGTCCTTGACCAGGATTGAACCCGGGTCCCTTTGGTCTGAAGGCTGATGCTTTATCCACTGAGCCAAACCGGCAAAGGCTGCAATCTCTTCTTGATTGTCTTTCCCATACACCATAAACTCAATGAATAAAAAAAAAGTCAAGTGTGTGTCTTGCATACTGTGCCTGATGCAAAAGTATTAAATTGCATATGCCCAGTAAAGATTTAGAGTATTAGAAAATATTGAATGGTTTAGTAGTATTGGGAATCCCTGGGACCATATAGTATAGCCTATGGGAAATTTCAGCAATATTTTGATTCCCTTTTATAAATAAGCTAAGTTTTTCATAAAAGGAGGGATCTTAGGTTGTTGACTAAAGGGACATGGGTCTTAATATATGCACTAACAATAACCCTCTCTATAGTTTTCTTGTAAAAAATATTTCTAAACTACCCTTGTGCATTGGTCTTTGTAGGGGAAACTATTTTTTGTCTTTAAGGGTCTGTATATTTAATGGGATTTATCATTCAAACATTCATCAGGTTGCCCAATTGTTTTTATTTATATTTCTGACTACAACACTTCTTCTGGTAACAAATAATTTTGTTTGTTATTTCTCCCATATTCTAATTCTATAGAATTCTTCCTTCTAAGGAAAACACAATTCCCTTAAGCAGTAATTTAAAAATTTATATAGTGTTTAATAGAGTCTCTCTTGTCCTAGCTGGTTTTGCTCAGTGGTTAGAGTGTCGGTCTGTCTGAGACTGAGAAGTCCCAGGTTTGATTCCAGCTAAGGGCACATGCTGGGTTTTAGGCTCTATCCCCCTAGGGGGTGTGGGGGACGTGCTGGAGGCAGGGGATCAATGATTCTCTCTCATCATTGATGTTTCTGTCTACCTCTCCTTCCCCCTTCCTCTCTGAAATCAATAAAAAATATGTTTTTAAAAAAATATAGTCCCGCTTCACTTTTCAGTTATAAGATAAATTTATAGAGGATACATAACAGGGGCTTGCACCAAGTTCTAATTACCATAATTTTAACTCATAAACAATATTGTAGGCCCAACATTATCTCCACTTTTATCTATCAGGACATATCTCTGTTTTAATCACGGCCTCTTGTAAAGTTTGTAAGGGAGAGATGAATTTATTTTCTATCCACACTTTAATTAAAAAAGTTGATTCTCATATATTTGTATAGGTGGAAATGTATGTGCATGTGTAATGGTGAATACATATCCTTAGTACACATGTTTAACATTAAAAAATGCATATCAAAAAGTTCATCTGTTGTATAAGGAGTAGAAAGTGTGACACTGGCCATTATAAGGTATTAAAAAATTCATGCCAACTTTTTAAAAAAGGAGGAATGTTATTAACCTTGGTGTCTTGACCAAATTACAAATCGGGTAATTACATTTGTCTTCCCTAATCTCCTTTTCAACTTTCAATTGGGTAGTGTATTCTTAATGGATTTCATTACCAAGCTTCCCTTAGGATTTAAAATAGGACTTATCTTCCAAGACTGAGTTCACTCCAAATTTATGTTCTCTAACTTCAATTGAGCTGTCACCGAAACTCTTCAGTTGTATATGTCTTTAATTCATTTTTCTTTTTTGTGTTTGTGTGTGTGTATTGCTTTTATCATTTTGGCTCTTTTAGACCGTTTCCACTCTCTCCAAGACAGAATCACACATTTCAGCTTAGCAATTACTTTTGAATGCCAGGTATGCAACCACTCTCCTATGCTTTGAAATATCAAGATTGATTAGATATTGTTTGTTACTCTCCATGAGCTTCTACAACCATTGCTCTTTTAGCCTTAGAAAGAGGAACTCACCTCCTATTTTACAGAAAATAGTCATCACCTAGGATGCACTTATACCTCTGATCACATCCTTGACTTAAAACTCTACCATATCATTCTGCAATTTCTTCTTTATTTCTCACTGATTAAGGAAGATGTGCATCTTCTTTCCTAAATGCCTCCACCTATGCTCTTGATTCCTCTCTTTCTTATTGCCTTACTTCTTTCACTCAAATCAATCACTTTCAGTAACTACATTCCACAAACATGTAAAACATGTTTTCTTATTAAGCAGAATTTTTTTTCTAGTCCCAAGGCAATGACACCCCCTCTTTTCATTTTTTTAAAATCAACATGTCCTTACTTCCCATTTTTTAAAAATCAATTCAACAGAATATCTTTTACTTTTCTATTTTGTTAAACCTATTCTTCAAAGAAATCAGCAAATTTCAAATTGCAAAGTCAATAAATACTGTTTGATTGACACTTAAAATTTGTATTTCTCTCTTAGCTTTAACATTGGTGAATGCCCCTTGTTTATAAACTGTGTACTTTCACCTTTCCATAAATGTTGTCTATCCAATAATTTCATTTGTTCAGAAAAATAAAACCATCTATATTGTCAACATTTTACAGATTAAAAAAAATAAGGCTTAATATAACTTAAATAATTTTTAATAGAACCTTTTATATATTTGCTTTTGTGTTTCCTTAATTCAATTTATTCAGCAATGTCAGACTTAGATATTAGTATTATTAGTGGTTAGTTGCAATATTTCAGACAAAAGATCATGAGTAAGCTATCCAATGTTTCATAGCCAGATTTTATAGTCGAACCAGGATACAAATTCAGGAGGTTCCAAATCCATGATTTATGTTCAGTCATTTATAGCATCTTGCTTCAAAATGGATTGCTCTGTTATATTATATATTATTTTTTTCATTTATGAAATCCCTCGGGAATAACCTTTTCTCTGAACATGCATTAATAATACTTATATGAAGATCCTGCTATTATTATATACTAGAGGCCTGGTGCATGGAATTCATGCATGGGTAGGGTCCCTAGGCTTGGCTGGCAATGAGGGCCAATCGGGCCTTTCAACTGCCTCCCAGGGCCTTTCTTCCCTGGCTGCTGCCTGCTGGCTGGGATCTCCCTTTCCCAGCTACCAGCCCATGCCTTTCTCATTCTGTGCTTCCTTCTGGTGGTCAGCGTACGTCTTAGGGAGTGGTTGGTCTCCCACTTGAACTTCTGCAGAGACAATTTGCATACTAGGCCTTTACATGTATAGATTTCACACATGTAAATAGCTTAATTTTAATCTAAAAACTCATTTTTCTATATGCTATCATTTACTTTCAATTTCTCTCAAGAAGGACTTCCATTTTTAATGTGTTAGTACTTTCCTCTATAACTACTTCATTTAGGAACTCATGTAACACTTATCACTGATAAACAGGTCTGGAAAAGAAATTGGGGAATGGTAAGCTAAGAATTTTAGAATAATTAACATATTGGTTAAAAGGCAAACATCTATAATAGTATATTGTGTCAAATAGATTGGGTGTGTCATATTGGTAAATCCAATGATACTGATATCTTACACATTAATAGATTCTGAGGCAATATGTTATAGTGTGAGTAGCTTACATTCATATTTCTTTATACTTTGCACAAAGGAGCAGTCTGGTTTGGACTGAATTGCTTTCACGCTAATTATACTAGTATGTTTAAAGTCCTAACCCCAATGTGACTGTACCTGGAGATAGTCTTTAGGAGATAATTAAGAGTAATTAAAGGTAAATTACATCTTAAAGTAGGGCCCTAATTTTATAAGACTGTGACCTTATAAGAAGAGGAAGATATCTCTTTCTCTCTCTGTCACTACCCACTGTCATGCTGGGACACACCAGAAACTGACCAGGCTGGCATCCTGATGTTAGATGTCCAGCCTTCAGAACTGTAAGAAAATAAATTTCTATTGTTTAAGCCAACCTTTATGATATTTTGTTATGGTAGCCTGAGCTGAGTAACAGGACAAATGTGTACATTTCAAAAGCATTTTACAAAGTCAGAAATAGCAAAGTTATGTGTTAAAGGGCTAAAGTTAGGAACACAGAGAAAAACATCAATAACATTTAATCTTGAGCATCAGTAACATGGTGTCTAAAAGAAGGTTTTTAAAAAAACATGTAATTTCAGTTCTAGAAGCACAGAAGAAAGACAGGAAAGTTATTGGAAGATATAGCGTAAAAAATCTGGGAATGATGAAATCATGAAACGAACTCAAGAAACCCAGCAAAGCTTAAGCAAAATAAACAATACAAAACATACCCACCGGTATGTACAAATAATGAAATGACAGAAGGCCCAACAAAAAGAGAGCTTACAAGAAGCCAGTGAAGCAGATTGGCTCCAATGGTGCAATGGTTAGACGACAGCTGCCTCCACATATGTGATAGTAGAAGCCAGAAGATGCTGACATATCTTCAATGTGCTAAAAGGAAATATTTCTCAAGCCAGTAATGTATGAGCAGTGAACATTTCTTTCAAGAGCAAGAGTTTGCCATCAGCACATTGACTACAAAATAAATTTAAAGTATATGCTTCAGACAGAAGGAAAGCAACCTCATAAGGAATAGTTCAGGAAATAATAACAAGCATGTAAAATGATAAGCATATGAGTATATTTTATTTATTTATTTATTTATTTTTAATATATATTTTATTGATTTTTTTACAGAGAGGGAGGGAGAAGGATAGAGAGCTAGAAACATATGAGTATATTTTAAAACAACAACTGCCTTGGGAAACATTAATAATGTCTTGTGGTCTGTTATTACCCACATTTTACAACTTGGAAAGGGAGTGACAAAGAGCTTGAGTGCTCCCCCCCCCTCCCCCCATATCATATCTATTAAGCAGCAGACCTAAATTTTGAAGCTGACAATACTGATTGTAAAATTCTGTGGTTAGATCCTTATTCAACTACTTTTCTGAATAAAAGCATAAAGGATGAATGACAGTATGGAATTACTCCCACAGAATTATTAAGTTAAAAGATAGACCTAAAAAAAGAAAACAGGAAAGGAAGAGTTAAAAAGGCAGGATTCAATATTTGTAGACCCACCACCAAACTGCCTAATGGTGTAAATGTGTGTAAGTCCCTTGATGTACAATCACCATAGCTTCGTCACTTGTAACAAGGGAGTAATAATTGTCCCCTCTGTTGATGTTTTATAAGGACAAACTGCAGAATGGCTTGAAGAATAGAATGAGAGTCAGGGCTAGCCTGATGCCTCTTATTGTATTTCACTCATTATTGTACAGAAGTGAGCACTTCAAAAAAGGCAAGAGCCCTGAAGGGCGAGGGTGGTGCTGTGGATACAGCAATAACAATAGGCAAAGCAACAGGCATGTAGTTCCCTTTCCCAATCTTGGTTTTCAAGAATCTTCTAGGATGGATGTTGATGGTTTTGAATAGAGTTAGCTACCTTTTATGGGTCATGATTTACTCCCTCCCCCAGTACTGTAAAGCTCTGATTATTCTTAAGGGGCTATCATAATTATACAATAGAATCATTGTAATTGAAGTGGGTGTCATGGCTGTCACCAACTGAGACAAATCTCAAAATTTAGTTTTCCTCTCCTCTGCCTTCTCACATTTTCTTGATCTTCAGAAGCTATTGTTCTTATTTTTCTATCTCTCCAAACATGTTTGTTGGTTGCGACTTATTTCTCCTGAAATCTTCGCAGAGGAGACTAGGGTGATCATGGGTTTGATTATTTAGTGCATGTTGAACTCTGACCATGAGCACAGGAGGGAACAGGAGCTACCCAGATCTCCACCCTCACAAACCTTGTATTCTAGCAGAGTTGGCAGACAGTCAACAAAATAAATAACAATTAGCAATGTTAACAGAAACCTATTAGTAACAGCAGATGATAAATGGAGCAAAAAAAATGTAAACAGTAAGGAGTGTCAGGAATGCTGGGGTTGGGTTAGGCCTTCATGGCAAAGTTGAAATGATTTATTTTATTTTAATTATTAAACCAATGTTGAAAAAAATAGATAGTGCTTAGGAATTACATATTACCCCTAAATCAAAGATTAATTCCTTTCTGACTTATCTTAAAATTTTAAAATGTAGCAAACTCAAAATGAACTCAAATATCCTCAATACAATTTCATTCCTATTTTCTGAGTAGAGATAAGTGTTAACAGTTTTCTGTGGGAAATTTCCCCTCTCACACAGAGACTTGCTTCTCTATTTTACCCATTTCCACAAGGCTAGATAATCAGAAATAGAACTTGAAGAAAATTTGAGTATGGCATCAAAGGAAATGATGTGGGTGCAAATGTGCTTCAAGAAGAAGCTATAAATAATTATAAAATAGAAATGCTTACTTTAATATATAAAAGGATCACCATATGTATTTATAAATATTTTAAATATTCATTCAGAATATATATATATATATATATATATATATATATATATATGTTATACTAGTATATGAATATACATATTATTATTTTGTGATTGCCTTAAAAAACCAGGTGGCTTAAAACAACAAGGTAACTGGTTTGACTCAGTGGATAGATCATCATCCTTTGAACTGGGGGGTCCTAGTTTTAATTCCAGTCAAGGGCACATGCCTAGGTTGTGGGCTCGGTTCCCAATAGGGGGTTGGCAGAAGGCAGATAATCAATGATTCTCTCTCATCATTGATATTTCTCTCTCTCCCTCTCCTCCCTTCCTCTCTGAACTCAATAAACTTATTAAACAACAACAACAACAACAGGATGTCTTCTCTCACAATTCTGGAGGCCATAACCCCAGTCAAGGAGTGAGTGGTGCCACACTTCCTCCAGAGGTTCTATGGGGGAATCCTTTCTTCCCTCTTCAGCTTCTCATGGCTCATGGCTGTAGATATGCCTTGGCTTCCTTGGCTTGTGACCGCATCACTGTACTATCTCTGCCTCTGTCTTCATGGTGCTCTTCCTCTGCGTGCCTGTTTCTTCCCCTCTTGTGTCTGTGTTTCCTAAAGGACACGGACCACTGTGTTTAAGCCTTACCTGGATAACTTAGGAAGATCCTCTCAAGATTCTTAATTAAATTACATCTGAAAACCCTCTTTTTCCAAAATACCTAGCATTTATAAGTTCTGGGATTAGCACCTGATCATATCTGTGGAGGTAAGGGGCTGCCATTCAACTCCCTATAGGAGATTTGATTTTTATTGTTGTAATCATACTTTTAAAAACATATCTTATTGAGTTTTTACAGAGAAGAAGAGAGAGGGATAGAAATCTAGAAACATCAATGAGAGAGAAACATCTTTCAGCTGCCTCCTGCACAACCCCCACTGGGAATGTGCCTGAAACCAAGGTACATGCCCTTGACCAGAATAGAACCTGGGACCTTTCAGTCCACAGGCCGATGCTCTATCCACTGAGCCAAACCGGTTTCGGCTGTAATCATATTTTATATCAAAAGACTTATAGCTTAAAAGCTTTGCCATTGATCCTAGTTATGCCCCATCAATATATGTAGTAAAAATATTTTAGAAAGTAAAACACAGAATAACAATGCATTTTTATAAACTGCAACATGTGTCATCTGAAGATAATTACTAAATCTTAAGAGTATATTTTTGAGTAATAAGTAGTTAATTTTGGTGAAAACAGAAATATCTTATGTAATTGACTTGATTTTTTTCACTTCTGCCATGAATCCCATTAGTTACTTAGACAACCTGTGTCTCTGCATAAAATTAAATGTTAAAAATACACCAGTAGGAAGTAAAAGGTCAGAGTGATACCTCTTTTCTTTTTGTCACAAAGGACAAATCCAAAAGTACTGGAAAAATTAAAGCGTTGATGTAAGAACACATGAATAAAAGAAAATAATTTTAATAAAATTTAAAAAGAAAGACTGAAGCAAAGCAATAGAAACATAGAAAGTTGCCCTTGAAAAGACACAAAGCACAAATGAAATAGGTATTTGAAAACTTGATGAGCATATAGTCTGCATCTCAGATTTTCTGGAGCATTCTACTTTTCTCTTGATATTCATATTTCTGTTCTAGCTGCCTCAGACAATGCTGGATGTTAGAAAACTCTTGCCACTCTGGACATTACCGACTTCACACCTCAAAGACAGTGATCTACTATGTACCAATAGTTAGTGAAAATGGCCTTTAGCGAGAATCCAGCAGACCCTCTGACAACATTTACTTACTGCTCCTGGCTGCTTTGAGCCGACCATTTCCCTCCCTCTTAAGCTTGCCTTTCAGTGCTGCACCGAGGACCATTTTCCTCTCCCAGGAAGCTGTAATGCCTTTGATTGAGCCTCCCTTTCTCTGAGAGTGACCAGTGCAGATTTATGTTTCCCTTCTTCTGTCCCCTGTGTAAGGTTGCAGAACTTTTCTGTTTCAACTACCAAACTGTGCTGTCTTTTGTTCTCTCTGTTCTTGAGCAATAAAGAAATAAATGATGTACTCCCTTGACTCAATAACAAATTAAAAACAGAAAGGCAAAAGCAAATTTGCTCCTTTAAAAGTCATCATTTATCCATATCTGAAAGAGAAGGAAAGCTTTCTGGCAGGAAATAGGTGATCCCGAGGGGATATTGGGCATGTCTAATGCAATCAGTGTTATTTGATCAATTGGCTCCTGTTTAATTGAGAGGAGAAGCTTTCCTGTCAATCTCATTGTGTTTTAATGATGGCTCAAAAATACTTTCATAAAATTAACCTTTTAAAATTATAAAAGCAATAGCATTGTCTGTATTCAATAAAGGTTTAAAAGACAAATGAAAAGATCATTATCCAGTTTTCATCCTCACCTGAAATCATAGCTGGTGGTAAAATTGGTCAATGTAACAGGAATGAGTTCTAACAGAGATTGACATTAACTCTGCAAACCAACTCCATATTCATTTTAAGTTTGATTTTTTTGTTATGTATGAATGTCACTCTTTCATTTGTCAGTGAATGCTGGGTTGAAATTTGGTAATAGGGGAACATAAAATATTAAATAATCTCTCAGTGACCAGAGAAAGATAGTGTAACTTGAAATTGTATTTCGAGGAGAAATGTTTTCTGGCAGTTTGGGACAAAATGTATAAGAAGGTTCGATGGCCTTTGCAAGAAAAGCCCAATCCAGATTCAAGAGGGTGTTGTATTGGGCTTGAAGTTCTTTGCAGATCTACTTTAAATATTTAGGTATTTTGTTAGGTAATAAGAGTATTACAGCTTTAATCTCTGCTCTGATTTAGAAAGGAAGAGAGAAGTAGTGATCTGTTTACAGTGCTTATTAACTAAATGCATTCATTTGCATAATACCTCTTTAGGGATGGACTACATTATTCAGAGATTTCTATATGTGGAACTTTAGGGATATTTTAGGCTTCAGTGATACTAAGGTCTTAACTTAAATTCTATTAGATTAGCACAACAACATTTCCTGATTAAAAATCCCCATTAGTGGTAAGATAACTTCTGAGAAGCACTTTTCACCTTATGGTGCCAGCAACAGGGGAGAATAAATATTCTTGTTTGAAAGTGAATTCCTTACACAAAGGCATGAGGTTGCTTTTAAATATATGAAAAGAACACTATTTGATGCTGGAAGAATTTAAATATTCTGGAGTTAAAAAAAAAAAAGAAAAGAAAAGAAAAAGAAAACCCCACAAAACCCCATGCTTTTGAAAATACTTAAATTCTAAATTTTTAACATAAGGGCAGTAAGTAAAAAATGTGATTTCCTGGCAGATTTCAATTTTGACATGCTTGTTAAGAAATGAAAAATGTTGACTTGCTCTTGTTTGCAAAATTTTACCTTTAATTGCATAGGTATTTCCATACGTTTTTCCCTTCTCTATAAAAACAAACAAAAAAATAAACCAAAAAACAACAAAACCCTACCCCTTCCACAATCAGCAATGATCATGTGATTTTTATTGCTCTTGCTTATAGAAGAGTTTTTTTTTTTCCAACCACCAATTGCAGCTGAACAGTGTGACTTGATTTATCCAATGAGGTGTGAGTAGCAATGATATATTCCCTTTGCAAGGAAAGAGTTGAGAGTAATGGTTTTAGTATCTCTCTTTCCTTCAGTTTTGGAAATGGTAATGCCTTGGCCTGCATAGTCCTTCAGTCTGGATCTTGAGCAGCTCCCTACAGTGTGAAAGATAATAATCTTTGGTTATTTATATGAGAGACCCTTGGAAGGTTGAAAACTATTGACATTTTGTGGTGTGTGTATGTGGTATTGTCATTGTTGTAGCAATTAATATCACTATAATCATATATTTAGTGGTAATAAGACTAAAAATTTACCTCATAAATAATAATGTTCCCTGTGTCTGTTACTTTGAATGTAACTACTGTATGGCTGGTACTATCTCTCAGTCTAGTTTGTTATTAGACATTAGCCAAAGAGCATAACATATGTTAAATACCTGCCTTAGGGATATTATATAGTTATTAAAGGATGGAGTGGCCTCCCATGTCTTATTGACTGCTTTGGACTTTTGATTATTTGCAATATATGTAAATGTATTTGTGTAAGGTTCTGGGTCTTATTTATAAGAGATACTATATTAAAGTAGAGACATGTTCATAGCATCTAAATTATGTTACTCTCCACAGTGAAATAAAGTCTTCTCTGAGGAAGAATTATGATCAGTTATATTAGACAGAATAAGAAATGAGAATTGAAAGAGTATGTAAAAATCAAAGAAAACAAGATAGAATGGAAAGACCACATAAAAAGGAAGATAAGGAAATCACTTTAGCCATAAATGTCAGAAATTTAGAGTTTTCTAGTGACATAATTTTAAAACAATGGCCAAATGTTAAAAAGATGCATACTTTCTGAGAACATATTGAGAAGAAATTCAAATGAAAGGAATCTGTATGAATATGGAATCAAATGAGAAAATGAAAGGAAGCTAAGAAATCACATCTCCTTTGCCCTTGTTTAGGTCTATTCTTTCAAGGTATGATCCTTGGGAGAGTTTAAAGGTGGTATGAAATCCTAAAATAACTAATATATTCAGAAATATTCAAGTTATGCTTTTCAATGTTATACAATTCAAAGTGGGTCCTAGAGAGGAACTGATAGTCATTCTGTACCTTGGATAAGAGAATATTTCAGGAGACATCAATCAGAGATATTCCTGAAAAAGTTAAATGAGCACACTCATATTGTGCCTTCATCTTCTACTTTTTTTTTGGGGGGGGGTGAGAGACTAGAAAGCAAAATCCATTGTCTTGTCAATGTGAGGGAGTAAAAAACATATTACAGTTATTTCACCCATGATTCTGGCTGCAATCTGCTGTCCCATCTACAAGTGTGGGGTGTGGAAAGTAAGCAGTGAGAAGTATGTTGGAAAACACTAGTTTTAACTGGTATGGAATAGGCACTGACTGGACAAAATGGACGTGTCCAAATTCATTGGGAACCTTTGTCAGTCTGATTGGTGGTAAGTCAGCTTTGCACTTGTAAACAAGACTGAGTTAGAAACTGGCTTTTTGAGAAAATGGAAGAGTCAGTATGACCAAAATATTCTCATGTAAGTTGCTTTTAACTTTTCTTCTTATGATCCCAGAGTAAAAAAACAACATCTCTTTGTTATTTCTCATCATCTTGCTTTACTTGTTTAATTAAAATAATAATTGATATAAATGGCATAAAATCATTCATTTATGTTAGTGTGATTACATGCCTGAATTATTTCCAGGTCAGCCAATGGCCGTCCTCAGGAATCTTAGAGGCCATGAAACCTTAATAAGAGGAGGGGCAGCAACTTCCTTTGTAAAAGCCAATAACTAAGACTGTCCTGCTAAGGTTGAATTGCTGCCTTTCTCCTGGGAAGGGATATCCTGTCATGGTTGATAGCATGGTCTCTAAATTAGAATACCCGGATTTGAGTCTGCCAATCTGTGTGACCTTATCAAGCTACTTAAATATTTAGTTGGCACCTCAATTTACTTACCTGTAAAATGGGAAATAGTGTATTTCCACTTCTTATGGGATTGGGAGGATTGACTAAATACATAATTAAACACTTTATGTAAGTGCCTGGCACATAATAAACACAATTTACATGTGAGTTACTAGATTATTGATGACAGGAATCTAGAGGCTGTTTTTTTCTGTTTTTCCCAAAGCCTATTCTCTCTGTTTGAGCTTCATTCTCTACTTTTAGTTGTAATGAAAATATTTTGTGCTATGGATTGGCCAAGTAGACTCCTCTCACCCTGTATTTTTAGCCTCAGCTCTTCTAGCAATTAGGCAAAGGGTAAAAAGTAGTCACAAACTCTATTTAAATATCCTCCAGAAAAGGGAATTAGATAGAAGACTCATGGGAGACACTTCAGTCCCAGAACTTTCTGAGGACAAGAGAATGAAAATGCAGGTGAAGTTGGATATTGTTAGAATGTGTATGTGTGAATGAGCGACCCATTAAAGTGAGAATTAAAGTGCACATGGAATGAGGAAAGTTATTAACAGTGGTATTTAGTTTAAAAATTGAAAAACTAAAAAAGAAATGAGAGCTGTGGAAATACACATTGTATTTTTTTTTTTAATCCTCACCAAAGTATATTTTTCCATTGATTTTAGAGTGGTAGTGGGGTGCAAGGGTGGGGGGGGGGGGGGGGGGGGGGGAGACAGAGAGAAACACCTATGTGAGAGAAACACATTGATTGGTTCCTACATGTGCCTGGACCAAGGCCTGGTAGTAGACTGCAACCCAGGTATTTGCTCTTGACAGGAACCAAACCCAGCTTTCTTTGGTCCACAATCCTCTGCTCATTCACTGAGCCAAACGTGCTAGGGCCACATCATATTAAATATATATATATATATATATATATATATATATATATATATATATATATATATTATTTTAAAGAGAGAGTGAGAGAGAGAAACATTGATGCGCTGTCTCCTGCACATTCCCCCACTTGGGACTGAACTGGCAATGTGGGCATGTGCCCTAACTAGGAATTTAACCAGGGACCTTTTGGTGCATGGGACAATGCTCAACGAGCTGAGCCACACCAGCTAGGCACACCTAGTATTTATGAAAAGTAATTTTTCTAATCTATTTATATGTATTTTTATTTTATGATGACTGAAAAGATGTTGTTATACAATCTTTAATGTGAACTGGTTAATAAGAAAGAGACCTTCATGAATGTTTGATTTCCTATTTATAACACACCTTTGAAGAAATGAGACCATTTACAATGTTGGTCTTTAGTTTGCCAGGAGGTTGTTAATTTTCATCCAAAAGCATATAGAACCCAGAGTGACTCACCCTGCTACTTCTTTTAGAAACTAGTTTCCCACTTTGGCAGGAAATATAGTTAAATTCATATGACATTGAAATATATTTTAAGAAAGTTATTTTTGAAAAAGGAGGCATATGACTTAGTAAAATTTTCTCTCTTCCTAAGATGCCACTCCTTGCCCTCCTTACCAGTCTATATTGCTGCTTTTTTTTTTAATTCTTCTTTGATTTCTTTTCTTCTGTTTTACTGTTGATATTGATGTTACTTTTTAGGTGGTCAATCCTCTCTTAGCCTCTTAAATACACTTCCTGCCTATTACCTCATTCAACAACGTCCCCCCTTTAATAAACAGATGCTTTCTGAAGAACCATTCCAAAAATTTGAAATGTGCCAAATGATTCTTAGTTATTTATTTAAAAATTATTTTTATTGATTTCCAAGAGAGGAAGGAAGAAGAAGGGAGAGATCGATACATCATCGATGAGATCATTGATCCATTGCCTCCTACACACCTCTACTGGAGATTGAACCAGCAACTTGAGCATGTGCGCTGACTGGCAATTGAACCATAACCTCCAGGTTCATAGGTTGATACTCAAAAACTGAGCCACACCAGACTTTTCTCTAAGAAACAGAATGTTGATTCTCAAAATCTGTGTCAATAGAGATTCAAATATTTGAGTAAAGTTCTGATCCCCCCAGAAATAGTGGGAGGGAACTCAGTTGAGACCAGTTATAGAAAATCTTGGCTATATTTTGTCCTTGATTGTTAAAAACAGTTTTGAAAACACTGATTATGAATGTTGATGAGTTTTTTAATTATGTCAGTTTGCTTTCACAATTTCAGACTGTTATTACAAGTGTTAGTGTATTCAATTGAAAGGTATACCTTACCTGTATTAATGACTAGCATTATTTTAGGTAAGAAAGAAAATGAGGATTTTATCACAAAGTAAAAGAAAAATGTTAAGGACAGAGGGGAGTGTGGGAAAACTAGAACTGTAAAGGAAAGCCGAAGGTGCTTTGAGAAGGTGCCTGTTGTTAAGTAAACTATTTCTCTGAAGCAGCATCAGCTAAAAGGGAGAGCGTATAAAGCTGAATTTGAAAGGGGAGATAAGACAGAGCTTCTGATCAATCCAGTCTGTGAATACCTATATGTGCTGTCCCTTAATATCTTTTAACAACTATGCAGGTTGAAGAGACAGAATCAATCAGCAGAGGTAATGCTAGAAGGTAAAAATAAGTCTAGAGAGCATACTTTCTCTATCAGCCCACCTGAAGTCCAGACATGCCTAGCCCATGAGAAGATATGACTACACCATAGGACCCCATATGTCGTAAGAAGACTTCTGCATGAGGCTTGGGCCTGCATCACACTCAGCAGCAGTTAAGCATATTTCTAAATATATCCAATCACATCCGGACATGTAATTATCTAGCATAGCAAAAGCATAAAAATGTTTATATCACCACTGGACATTTTTTTCACTTGAATAGGTTGTTTTGTTTTTGTGAAAGCAACCCAAGATCCTAAGTATCCTAAGTTCTCTAAATGTGGCTGGGTCCACCCATACTATCATCTTAATAAAATGGCCCGATTTTACATGTGTGTTCCAGTAAGAAAGCATGCATTGACAATAACAATGGAATAGAATGGAAAATAGAAATGGAATGCATAAAGATAAAAACAAAAAACAAAAAAAAAACATACACATGCATTTTTTTGGTACTATTTTAATACTTCCCACATCCAAGTACTTGTATTTCCTATCCTTCTAACTGGCAAACAGGAAAATATGTATATTCTGAGGCATAGAAATAAAAAAAGAAACTTACAGTGTATACTAGCTACAAAATATGTATATTTTTTAGAATCACTGAAGAGCCCTGACCAGGTAGCTTGGTTAGATTGTAGTATCAATACACCAAGGTTTCAGATTTGATTTCCAGTCAGAGCACATAAAAGAAGTAACTGATAAACCATAAATAAATAAATAAACAAGAAATCGGTTCCTTCCTTCCTTCCTTCCTTCCTTCCTTCCTTCCTTCCTTCCTTCCTTCCTTCCTTCCTCCCCCTCCCCCAAATCAATAAACAAAAAATAATTAATTTAGCATCACTGAAGAAAAGGGTCAACTACCCCATTAATCACCTAACCAACATAGCAAATATCCATTTTCTTTATAAGTATAAATCAGGAAGAGATTGAACACATTTATTTCAGTATGCATGCAATATGTGTATATAAGCTTTTAGGTTAGGCATTATATATATAAATCTATATATATAAAAGGCTAAGTGACCGACCATACTTCTGTCCGACCTTCCGACTATTTGACCAACCAGCTGGCCGGTACCTATAATGCACTCTGGCAATTTAAAAATAAATGTTGACTCATGCATGTATGATACATATAAAACTCTCACCAAATTTCTTAATAGTATTACTTCTTTGTGAATGCCATGTCATAAATTAAAATTGAAACTAGGTGCAATGATGATTGCATCTAATGAGAAATCTTAATAGTAAATGGGGTCTTTGTAATGGTACTAGATTTATTATAGAAATATTGTAACCTAACATAATTGAAGCTGAAGTATTAATAGGATCTGTGGAAGGAGAGGTTGTTCTGATTGCAATAATTGATTTGTCCCAGTCTGACACTGGCCTCCCATTTAAATTAATTCAGACAGTTTCCCATGATGCCAGCATTTACAATGACTATTAATAAATCACATGGACAAACTGTAGACAGAGTAGGATCATTTCTACCCAAACTCTTTTTCGCACATGGTCAGTTATATGTTGCTTTCTCTTGAGTTCAAAGAGCCTGTGACCTTAAAGTTAGAGTTGTAAATATACTTCATCACAAGGGAAATTAGGAAGCACTCTGAAAGTGATTTTACTCTTAATGTGGTATACAGGGAGATATGAGAATAAGTTTAATCAATTTATCAGTCATTGTTTTTATCAATGTTGTTTTTATATCATATCTTTGTTGTTGGTTTATCATGTTGTTGTTTGTTTATTAATCAATTTATATATTATTTTCATATACATTTTACTAATTTTCTTTTATCTCTGACACTTCTATTATAGAGAAAGGGCAAATAGCAATATTAAAATATTTCTTCTAATTAATTTTCTTTCAATGTACACAAATACATGCACTGGTTCACTAGTAATAATAATAAAATATGAAAGTAATAATTATATATAATATTTAAAAGAAGAGATTTGACACAAATATAAATACCTAAGCCAGTGGTAGGCAAACTCATTAGTCAATAGAGCATCAAACCATGGCTCGCAAGCCACAGTTTGCCAACCACTGACATAAGCTATACTGTAAAATGCAGATAATATAAGAAGCTTTATAATTAATGAGTGAGGTAGAGTTAGCAGAGGGTTTGAACAAAAATCTTACAGTGAGCCAAAACTGGTTTGGCTCAGTGGTAGAGCATTGGTCTGCAGACTGAAAGGTCCCAGGTTCGATTCTGGTCAGGGGCATGTACATTGGTTGCAGGCACATCCCCGATAGGGGGTGTGCAAGAGGCAGCTGGTCGATGTTTCTCTCTCATCAACGTTTCTAGCTCTCTCTCTCTCTCCCTTCCTCTCTGTAAAAATCAATAAAATATATTTTTTTAAAAACAAAAAGACAAAACAAAACAAAAAAAACCTTACAGTTAATACCATTTAGCAAAATACAAATACTGGCTAAAGAATTCTAGGTAAAGAAATAGAATGGTCAAAGACATAGTGGAAATGATTGATGGATGGAGGGATGGATTGATGGATAGACACATGAATATCTGGAGAAATTTTAACTTTATCTGATCATAAGGTCAACACCATTGAAAATACTTAACTAAGGAGAAAGTAAGAATTGGTATGGTGTGCTGGAGGCAATGGCATGTTGAGATAGGCTCTTCAGAAAGATAAATATATCCATAGCCTAAAATCAATACAATGAGAAAAAAGAAAGTGAAATAGTGTTCCAAAAATTTTGACCAGATTAGTTGGAAAAAGGGAAAGACTCTTAAGATAAAGTCAGAAATTATTGAAGATATAGATATGAAATCATCTCCACAGTAGTAATAATCAGAAGTAATGGGAGTTAATCAGATCATCATTTATGATAAAAACAGCTGTCATTTATGGAGGTCAAGAAATATAGATGAAGTGAAAGAAAACTTCATAGATATGATGGCATGAAGGATTTGGGAGAGAGGGTGACAAATTTCAAGACCATGAAGGTAGTCATTCCCAAATGGCCTATGAGTTATCAGAGGGCCTTTGGAAACTTATTGAGTTATTATTACTTTCAAAGAAGGTTCTTAGTAATACACATGGTAAATTTAACCTTTCCTAATAGAAGAGAAAGAAAAAGATGGACTACAACAAAATATGTACAATATGATATTCAACTCTTGACATTTAAAAGTAAAAGCAATAAATATTTCTCAACTTGTTTTGGTTGTTTACATTTAAAAAAAATATATTTTTACTAGAGGCCTGGTGCACAAAGTTCGTGCACATAGGTGGAGGTCCTCTCAGCCCAGCCTGTACCCTCTCCAATCCAAGACCTCTCGGGGGATGTCCCACTGCCAATTTAGGCCCAATCCCAGATCGAGCCTAAACCAGCAGTTGGATATCCCTCACATAATCCTGGACTGCTGGCTCCTAGTCACTCGCTTGCCTGCTGGCCTGATCACCCCTAATTGCCCCCACTGCCCACCAGGTCACCCCCAAATGCCCCCTCCCTCCTGCCTGGTCGTTCACCTCTTTATTATATATGATTGATTTCAGAGAGGAAAGGTGAGGGTTAGAGAGATTGAAACATCAGTGATGAGAGGGAATTATTGATCAACTTTCTCTTGCACAACCACCTACTGAGGATTGAGCCTACAACCCAGGCATGTGTCCTTGACCCTTAACCCAGGATTCTTTAGTCTTCAGGCCAATGCTCTATCAACTGAGCGAAGCCAGCTAGAGCTGTATAGTTGTTTTCTAACAAAAAAGCTAAGGTTTTAAATAACTCTTCCAAATATAAGCTATCCAGTAAAAGCAGATAGACATAAAGACAAAATTTAAATCTAAGAGGGGCCTAAAATCTTAGTGGCATTTGAAATATTCATGGTGTTATCAGAAGCTTAGCCTGCACTGGAATCATGGCTGGTTTGCATAATCAGTCAAAATCTTGCCTTGTATTCCAAACTGACTATGGATCCCATACAGGCTTAGAGAGAGTAGAGCTGAGCTGACTCTGCTTTTTTGTTGCTTTTTGATTGTTTTGTGTGTTTATTTTTTATCAGCTATTGACTGTAGGTATCAAATTCAATTCTCCATTGCTCAGTTCCTTTATCTATAAAATGGGAATGATAGTGCCTACATGGAAATGGAGTTGTGTGGGAATGTGTGAATGTGTGTGTGTGTGTATTTAAATACAAGCTTTTGTTAGTATTTCTGCATACCAGTTTCTTCTACCTTTTTTGGTCATTAGCTATGCAATTAAATCATGGTCTTAGAGTGAATATTTGAAAAACATGACCAACTCTGAGAAAGTCCTTTTCTGTTCTTTATTTTATGATACTTAGGTAGTAGCTACAATCTCCACCAAAGGAAAAACAGGTCAGTTGGAGGATACAGATTTTTATTAAAGCAATAACACATTATAAAAATAACAGACACAAAAAAATCTTCAGGGTTATGGGGTCATTTTTCATTCTCAATCGAGTTTTAATTTAAGGGTTTATATGTCATTGTTTGGATTATTTTTTTAATCAGCTAACTCTAACAATAAGACTAACCCTGACACATTACTCAAAGTTATAAAGATTATAAGTTAGGTTACTTTTCTCCTAAACTATGCATGGATTGTATCATATCTTATAAAAAATAATTGCAATCATTGTGTTTTTATGGAAGGGGAAAAAAGAATCCCTTGTAGCATGCAGCTAACATTGCACAATTTCCTCCTGGCTCCCTGACACTTGTGTGGCTGTTGATGTTGCCATTGAATATCTCTCCCCTGCAAACTGCAGTATTATGATGGGAAATGCCATCGTTTGACTTTCTGTGACTCCCTACAGAAGAGAGTACACTTAATCATTATGTTTTGCATATTAGGTAAGGATTCATCCTTGCCTTTTCTTTTCCTCCAGCAATTTAATATTAAGGTTGGACTCTAATATCATAATTAAAAAGTAACTTATGAAAGTGCACCCTAAACAAGGCTCCTATACCCCTTAGCAACCAGTGTTGGTGACTAGATGGAATAATAATACAATGTCAAAATAGTATGATTGTGTCAATGATTATTCCTCTTTTTCTTTTAAAATACAGTTAAATATGCAGTTATGTTTGATAATATGGGAAGAGTGGGAAATGTGGGGACAGAAGAAGGATGAGACATTGTTAACATGCTCTGCAACTGTATGATAACGGGCCACAAAGTACATCTTTTTATACCTATATCTTCACTTATCTCTGATTGCACTGCCATTTTGTTTTCATGGCTTTTTAAGGCAAAGTATTTATCATAATAAATGTGATTTCTTATATGCTATGGAATTGCACTGAACTTCAAAACAGTGATTCCTCTTACAGGAATTACAGAGCAAACAGCAGGCTTGTTCTGAGTCAGTATTGATATTCGATAAAGCTTGTCTTCAGAGTCCTCAGGATGCCATATGAGATTTCTACCTTCCTGTACTTCTTCTCCAGGCGCTAAAATTTCTTGCCATCTATCTTCTTATCTCCATTTCCTTTTCCCTTTCATTTTATGCAGTCAAATATGCAAAAATGTTATTCCAGCATGCAAACCATTCTTGAACACCTGGACTGCTGCCGGACATGGATAGGATACTGAGGATAATTAGTGACAGCGGTGGGAAAAAATATGTTCACAGCCACAAACAATCAGAAAAGATATCCTGATCGTTGGGAAATATACAGCTCTTTTGGGTTCAGAAAGATAGGGTGGACTTCTTTTTGGAATAAATTCATGTCAGTATCTTAAGGACAGTTTTCAAATTAAACTCTAGTATTATGTATTCAAGGTCATTGCTCACCAATTATAAAGAGTGTAGATATATCTAATAAATTTTAAGTGGCATTCATTCTCTACTGTGAAATGTAGTTTCGATCAGATTTTCTTCCTATATAGGTCTCAGCCTATCTTCCAATACCAGAGATTGCTTGTCTCCCTCAACCCCCAATAACAGTAATCTTTAATAACAACTAAAATCTTCAGAATAAGGAGATTCTCCCTCTCCTCTCTGTCTTGGGCCACTTTCCAATCGCTCAAATTTCTTGATTTATATTTTCTGTATCTCATACTTTCCCAGATAATTGGCGCATTGAGACTGTGTATTTCTTGTAAGGGATTCCCCCACATTCAGGCCACATGGATGAGGTCTGCCTGTTGTCTCCAAGACTGCAATAGTTCAGCTTAGAATAGTTTCACTTCCTTGTAGGAGATACACATGGGTAGAATATTTTTTTTCTCCTTATACTTATTCCTTAGAAATTGGGTCATAAAAGAGAAGCTCCTTCATTGATTATGACTCTGGGTTATTTAATGTTAATTGTCACACAGGGTGACATCACGGGTACAGGCCAAGTTTTGCTATGGCAAGCAAGGATAGTTTCTTTTCCAATAGTGCTACAAAGTGAGAGAAACACCACTCTTTGCATTTTAGTAGCCATCTTGTGTTCAACTCCTTATTCCCTTAGTGCAGTGTTTCCCAAACTTTTGACATATGTGTACCCCTTCTATAATTTTTGTAATGCTGAGTACCCCTCGTACTCATGAGAACGTAGAATTAGGCAAGCTAAGCACGGTTCAGTGCATATCCCCACCAAACTCCGGTGCAACGTGTACCCCCACCAAACTCTTCCCGTACCCCTGGGGGTACGCGTACCACACTTTGGGAAACACTGCCTTAGTGTAAGAATTTAAATAGGAAAATGTGCACACATTTTCCAAGAACACACAATATCATGAATACAAAGGAAAATGTGACCTACATGTAGAAAATAATCTATATGTTTAAATACAGTATGCCATTTCCATCAATGTTTTAAAGATATTATGGCCAACACCCTGCCAAAGTTTGGGCTCTAAAGGTGTCATGGCTTTCTGATGCCCAAAAGTCTGCAGGAAGTTTTCTTCAAACATGTGACCTGGAATGAGAGTTCAGCTCTAAGCTAATACTTGAAAGTATTTACTTTCTTTTTCTTCCTATGACTTGAGGAATCACTGCCTTTTCCCTGTGCAGTGGAAAACTTGAGCTTTCAGCTATGCCAATCTGCAGTCTTCCCTCATATATCATTGTTAAAACTTGTTGTATAAGCTTATTTAACTATATAATAATGACAAATAAATTATCCCTAATGTAATCTTTATTTCTAATCAGTGAGTAATTACTAAAGGAAAGGACAAACACTAGGAGATATAAATTTTGATTTACTTTGCCATTGAGTGTTTTATCATTTAAACTGATTCATTATATCTTAAAAATAAAGAATATCAATATTAATGAGCTTGAGCAATCTGATCCCAGTGAAATCATATTTGGTGTATACCCCATAAAAACATTTGGGTGGAACATACAAGGCACACATTCTTTTTCATTTAAGAAATAAAAATGAACATGCATTGATTTATTTTTTTCACTGTTTTTTATATTAGCTATATGTGAATTGACCACACCCAAATTTCACTTTCAGCAGATAAGCAAATATGATGTTCATAGTATATGTAGATATAGTATATATAGATATAGTATTACATAGGTCTATAACTATCATCTATCTATCTATCATCTATCTATCTATCTATCTATCTATCTATCTATCTATCTATCTATCTATCATGCTTGGCTCTGCTCTAAAAGTCATGTTTTGGCTCTTATTTGAAAAAAATATAGTCAACATTGGGTTCTGATTCTTTATAAAAAGTTCCCAAGGAGTTTTTTAGAAATAGTGATTACAAAATTTTAGGCCTGTACTTTTTTAGGAGAAAGAGTAGCTTAGGGAAACTTTTATACTGGCATTTAAAAAGAAGGTGTGATAAACCAACTCAAACATCCAGATGTTGCTACTTAATTACTCTCCTTGGAATAGTCTATCTCAGCATGGTGTGTGGAAAATCCCCATCAAAATACAGTATTCTTGGGAACTTTGCTGAAATCTAGATTCCTTCTGATGATTTGAGTCAGAATCTCTGGGAAGAGTTGCTAATATCTGTATTTTCTAGAAAGTAATCCCAATAATCTTGTAGAATGGTGGATATAAATTATTTTGCTAAACTTGAAATCTGGTCAAACAGTGCCATGAAGAGGTTAGACATTTACTTGGCATGAGGCAACTTGGTTAAGGTTTCCCAGTTACTAAAAAGGTATGTGATTTGGTGAGCTGAGATTTAAGGCACAAGGACCAGTGAAAATCATTAGTTGGTCAATAGGCTTAATTACATTTTTCTCTGAAGGAATTGAAGAGACTGGCTAGGGGCAGCCTTTTTCTTTCCTCAGATGGAGGTAGGTCACATGCTGTTCCTAAAGGGAAGAAATATCTCTAACAAGCAGGCAGGAATAAGAAAGTTATGAGCAATTTGCCCCTCATTGTTGTATCAGATCTATTAATAAAACTGAAAGCATTTGTGCATCTAGCACCCCACCTATTCTGAAAGGGCTCTCCAGAGGACTAGCTTCTCTTTCACCAGTCTTGGGGCTCCAATTGCAAAGGTACAGTCTAGCCACCTGGAGGAGAAAGGAGATGGCAGCACAGGCTGACAGATGCCATAGAAACTTCTCCCTACACAGCAAAGTGAGTAAAAACATCAGCTCTAAACTTTCTTGGGAGGAAAAAATCAACAACTGATGCATGCATCTAACACCTTCATATCTTTGTGGCTACCCAAATAGCGAGCACTTTTCTTATCAGTGTTAGAGCTCTGCTGAGTCTGGTGAATAGCCACCTCCAGACTTCAAAGTAATCATCATCTCTGCTAATCATTATATAGTCCTCTGGCAGTGTTATCAGTGATTTTTGTGTAATTGAAACATTTTTTAGGTTTTCCAAGTATACTAGGTTTGAACAGGGATTACTTTGTAATCATACTAGAGGCCTGGTGCACAAATTTGTGCAATGGTGGGGTCCCCAGGGACTTGGGGGAAATTGGAACACAATTGGCCCTTCAGGCAGGCAGTGGATCGCCCTTGCCAGCCTGGGATCTGGATCTGTCCTGCTGACATTCCTGCTGGTTGTCTGGAGCCACCTGGCAGCTGCTTTTATATTATTTCTTCCTTGAGGAGTGTCTAGGGAGGGGAAGCAGCCTCAGTGACTGAGGCTGATTTCCAGGAGTCCAGCAGTGCTGTCAGGATTTTGCTGGTGGTGCTGGTCCATTGGTGCCTGGCATGTTTTCCAGAGATTGGACCTGCAGGACTACTGAGAGAGGGTGTGGCTGAGGTGAGGCTGGTGGGCCACCAAGACTGGTCAGTCAGCTGAGCTGTGCTCCTGCTGCGGGAGTGCACTGACCACCAGGGGCAGCTACTCCATGGTGGTCAATGCAATCATGGTAACAATCGTTCTAGTGATTCTGGTCATTCTGTCATTCTGGTTATTTGGTTGTTTGGTTGCTTAGGCTTATATATATATATATATATATTAAAAACAAACAAACAACCAAGATATGTGTTGCCAGAAAAAATGTAAAACATCATGTCCAGGAAGAGGCATAGTCTTTTATTGTAATTTGTATGCAATTATTGTTTCCGTTTTCTAATTTTATGGGTATATATTTGCAACAAAATAATTTAAACATGATATGTAACCCTCTCTGAATTCTTTTATTATACCTTGGCTATCATTTGTTCAAGGAAGATTGCAGAGATTAGGATCTTTATATCTACTTACATCTATGATATGCTTTCTAAGCCATTTAAATTACCCATGGTACTATATGATCATTGATTTAAGTATTGAAAGTACAGTGATTTTGAGTTTTGGTCTTGCTATATAAAGATATTCCTCATTATCCAAAATGAATTAATCCATTTGATGTGAGCCTAATTAAAAGCCTCCATATTTTTATCTAAATAATGATCAGGTTCTACCTCAAAAACTAAAACAAGAACCTGGAAATAATGTTGTCATATTTAATAAAATTTATTTTATAATAGTAATTATGAATAAGTACAGTGAATAAATGGTAGATCTTATATATAACAAGAGTTTCCATCTGTAAGCCCCCAAATGTTCTCTGTTAGTGATAAAGACCATCCTTAACTCTGTGTTTGACTTTTGCACAATTAGGGCTTGTCACCATGCTGATGGAATTTTACCACCAAAATAAAATTTGGTGGAGAGAAATCCCCACTGCACGGATGAGATTTCTTATGAAATTGACTTGGAGGCATTGGAGGCTTGAAATTCATTGGCATATTGGGGTCTCTGTCTTTGCACCTGCATATCCAGTTTTATTACCAACATTGACTGAGTTTAAGGCACTCAATTTTCATTCTATGAGCTATTGTGTATGCAAACTGTATTCTACACTACTTCTGAGATGCTGTTTGATTATCAATACAGAGATGGACAGGTGCCCAAGGAAGGTTTCTGCATGATCATTAAAATTGATACTGATTTAATCATTTTAGAATAATAGTGTTGGTTTTTATTGCCATTAACAATGGCAAATGCTACCCAACACCATTATCTCAAAACAGGCTGTTATTATAGGGCACAAGTCAGTCAAATATAGATATCTCTACATTTTTAGCACCTTCAAGAGACTTTAGCACATAGTGGGATAATAGCTTAATAATGAAAAAGAACTTTACATAAATATTGACACTTTAGGAACACCTTGAATGTAACTTGTTATAACAGTTTTATATTGATAGAGTCATAAAATGCAGGCATTTATTGTAAATGGATTAATTTGAGAGACAATTAAGTTCTTGACAAATAGCAAATAGTCAATCTAAACTATAGAATGATTTCTGACCTTCTCTCCTTAGTCACCAATGAAAGTGACTTTCAAACTGTGAGCCTCACAAATTCACATTTTATTAGTATTATATCTGGGAAAAACAAAACCATAGAAATTATATATTCTAGTGTTTCTGTATTTTATTTTTTATGATTCTTTTATTTTTAAAATTATAGTTGACATTCAATATTATTTTATATTAGCTTCAGGTGTACAACGGAGTGGTTAGGCATATAATTTATGAAGTGATCCCCTTGATAATTCTATTTAACTAGTTAACCTGGCACCATATATAGTAATTACAATATTACTGACTATATTCCCTATGCAGCACTTTACATTCCATGACTGTTTTGTGATTACCAATTTGTACTTCTTCATCCCTTCATCTTTTCACTTGTCCCCAACCTCTCTACATCTGTCAACCCTCAATTTGTTCACTGTATCTTTCCTGTATATGGAGTCTGTTTCTCTTGTATTTTAAATTAATTCATATAATAAAATATTCTATGATAATATATCCATGGTGAAATCCCATCTTTAAAAACATGTAGTTCAGCCAAAACCGGTTTGGCTCAGTGGTGGACCGTCAGTCTGTTGACTGAAGGGTCCCAGGTTCGATTCCGGTCAAGGACATGTGCCTGGGTGTGGGCACATCCCCAGTAGGGGGTGTGCAGGAGGCAGCTGGTCGATGTTTCTCTCTCATCGATGTTTCTGGCTCTCTATCTCTCTCCCTTCCTCTCTGTAAAAAATCAGTAAAATATGTTAAAAAACAAACAAAACCAAAAAAAAAAAAAAACCCATGTAGTTCAATAGTAAAAATCAACATATTTCATTATGTATCAATTCTATAAAAGTAAAAATTTTAATGACCATATAATTCTAGTGACATTAAGAATACTTATTCTGCCATATCATCTAAGCGTTTGTCTTGATTCACATAATCTCAGCGTTTACATGTTCCTCACATTACTTGCAGTAATCTTAATGCTTTTGTTGTAGTTACAGTGATTCTCCATTTTGAAGAATCAAATATTAAGATATCATTGATTATCTGCACTCACATAAACACTTCCTCACCTCATTATCATGACTCACCCTTATCACATTTACAAATTATGAACATCATTTTTTGAAAGTCTTAACTAAATCAGAAAAATTTTCAAATTTATAGATGAAACTGAATTTTAATGTACATAATTTCTTTTGCTTGTCGATGCAGAGTGCAATTCATAAGGTAATTATGATATCATCAATCATAAATTTATATACTGTTTCCCAAGGAATATTGATTTTGATATAAAATTAAATAAGATGCTGATTCTAGAATGTATAGTCATGCTTCTTAACAAAAATAAATATATACTTATCTACTTTTTAATTTCCTGTTTTAAATGTAAAACTTTATTCATAACTAAAAAGTACATATTAAAATAATGGTATAATTGTGGACTAGATGCAAAAAAGTAAAATTTTGGAAAGGTCTTAGGCTTTTGAGATCTAACTAGTAAGGCTACATATAAGCCCAATGAAACTCTGAAGCATGACATTACATGGCAGGCAAACTTCTCTTTCTGTGTGACAAGGCCATTCATTACCTATTAATGGTGTTGGATTTATGGTGCAGACTGTAGATATTTCCTGGAACAAGGGAACTATTTCAAAATTACATAATTTGTATTTAGAAAAAAATGTCCTATTCTGTTCACTGAGTACCTATTTAAATTTTTTTTTTTTCAAAAACAAGACATCTATAAAAATAGATGGACTCCCTTATTTTTAAACCATGGCAAAAAGTTTAATAGTGCTTTTACTGCTACCATTGGTTCTGATAAGTACTAATAACTGTTCAATTTCCTTTTAAGTTTCCTGTATTAAGTTTGAAGAATGCTAAACTGAAAGGGCTTTGGATTCATAATTTTAAGACAGACAATATGGCCCTGGACAGATAGCTCAGTTGATTAGAGTGTTATATCAATGAACTAGGGTTGCAGTTTCAATCCCAGGTCAGGGTACACACAGGAGCAACCAATGGATGCATAAATAAGTAGAACAACAAATCAATATCTCCCCCTCCCCCACTCTCAAATCAATTAAAAAACTACCACCACCACCACCACAACCAAAAACTCAGACACTATAATTATGTATCCTCTTAAGAAATTCACTAATGCTTGCTTTTCTGAACTGGACAAAGAAGAGACAGTGTCAGAGGAGAAACATGGATTTTTGAGGAATAAAAGCCAAGAGAATGTGTCCTATCTGCATGACAGTGTGTGTATGTGTGTGGGGACGTGGGTGGCCTGCAGGGCCTAATCATCAAACATTAGGAAAGAAACAGTACTACTGTGTTTCCCCGAAAATAAGACATCCTCTGAAAATAAGACCTACTTACAGGTTTCCTTCTGAGTGAAATATAAGGCATCCGTCAGAAAATAAGCCCCCCCCCACCTTAGGCTAAACATGAGAAATTTGGTCCACTGATTCTGAAAGAAATGGAGTCACAAGAAATTCACCAGGAAATTCAGGAATTGGATTGTTATGATGATGTTCCAGAAGATGATGACATGATTGTCATTGAATAAATGAGTAAAATATTGATACTGTAGGATTCACAGTTTGTTTGGTTTGTGTTGACAACTACCGTACTACCGTACCATATACAGGTAATAAATTTCCTTTATTTTCATTTAACAATAAATGTGTACTGTATTCTTCTTCATGGAGAAATAAGACATCCCCTGAAAATAAGACCTAGCGCATCTTTGGGAGCAAAAATTAATATAAGACACTGTCTTATTTTCAGGGCAACAGGGTAGTACACTTCAGAAGATGCCACCTTTGGTAGACAAAAACAATCCAGACAGGATGCCTCTTGTATGCCAGGCTCACTGAGTGAATTAAATTATATTTCTATCATCAACTGGGATGGAAACTCAAATTAGAAATTATACTTATTAAAAGTTTAGAAAACTGCATTCTTGCACATCTGAGCCTGTGGCTTGAAATTTATTTTTACTGTAGGGACATTTCTTTGGACTAGGATTCCTAGGGATATACTGAGTACTTTAGAAAACAGTAATCAAGCTAATTAATTCCTGGAAGTATATATATTTCATACTTACTGAGCTGAGCAAGTTCATCTTCCAATAAAAAATTACTTAATAGGTCTAATCTACTTAAATTTCATACTACATGGATGAGATATGGAATATTGATAATTATCTTAATCAATAGGAAGAAGAGACAGCATGTCTAAATGATCTGTGACATTTTCATAATATTGTTTCAGCCTGTGGCTCATTGGTGTGGCCATAATTTAAAATAATTCTCTTTTCCTTCTAAAAATTGTTGCAATCAATAGTGTAACATATTTTAAGATTTTGTTTGCAATTATTTTATATGCTATAATTAAAACTGTTTTTTTTCTTTAAATTCCTTTGTACTTTGATATTAAATACTAGAGGCCCGATGCATGAAATTCATGCACTTGGGTTAGAGGGGGTCTCTCAGCCTGGCCTGCACCATCTCATAGTCTGGGAGCCTAGCCATCCATCACCCCACAGAGGTAGGCCTTACTCACCTGCCACAGCACTGCCGGGCAAGTAGCCTGGCTGGGCTCTGCTCTCAATAGCCCTACAGAGAGAGGCCCCGCCTACCGGCCAGGGCTCCATGATTGATCATCCCATAGAAGGAAACCTTGTCTACTTGCCACAGCCTGCTGGTCCTTGGCCTAGTTCTCCCTCTTTGGGGCAATTGTGGAGCCCCCCAAATGATTGCTCCGCTCTCCCTCTGCTGGTGATCATGGGTCAATGGTGGTGCCCCCAACCAATTGCATCACACCTGCTTTGGCTGGAATGGTGCCAGTGCATGTCATAACGTGGTTGTTGGGAAGGTCATTCTGCTGTTTGGCCATTCAGTCAATTTGCACATTATGCTTTTATTATTATAGATTGTATTACCTAAAGTCATCAGAGAGAAAGATATACCATATGATTTCACTTGTATGTGGAATCTAAAGGGAAAAAAATTAAATGAACAAAGTACAAACAGATGTAAATTACAGCAGAGAGAATATAGTCAATAATATTGTAATACCCAAGTATGGGGCTAGGTGAGTACTAGAAATATTGGGGGAACACTTTAAAAAATGTATGATTGTCTAACTACTGTAGATCTGAAACTAATATAGACAAATAGTGACCACAAACTGTAATTGAAAAAGTTTGAAGATTTGCTACTATTACAATTATCTCTGGCCCAAGGTAGGCATGCATTATGTAAGTTTTGAATAAATGAAAAAAAGTATTCTGAAGAATATACTATAGATTCTTCATTGTTTTTCAAAGCCTCGTTTATCCACTTTAATTATTACCTTCTTATAAAGTATGACCTTCTCCTTGGCTCTTTTTGATTACTTTTATGCTAAATGCTTCCTGTAAATTAAAAATAATACACTACTTTTTTTTATTCTAATTACCTTTAAGGATAGTAATAAGATATTATTATGGCATTTTAATCCTACATTATCTAGTGCATAATAACTGTTGATATATCTGGTTAAACTTTATAGTATTTCCATTGTGTTTTTTAAGATATATTTTTTATTGATTTCAGAGAAGAAGGGAGAGGGAGAAATAGAAACAACAATGATGAGAAAGAATCACTGACCCAGCTTCCTCCTGTATCCCCCCTACTAGGGTTTAAGCATGCAACAAGGGCATGTACCCTTGATAGAAATTAAATCTTGGACCCTTCAGTTCACAGGCCAACTCTCTATTCACTGAGCCAAAACAGCTAGACCTTCCCACTGTATTTGAATTGTCTTTATTAGTTTTCCCATTTAATCAAGAGGGATAATTTCTGTAACACAAACAAATATGGCCTAAACATAAGTGAACTGAAAGATACTATATGGAATAATGTCAACTATATCTGGGTTGCAAGTACCAACATATATTTATAAGATGTTTGAGAATTAAATAACAAAAACAAATTTTCAAAGCGTTAAAATATATTATACTTATGACAATATTACAATATTGCTTCATTGAGTATTTATGGATCTATTTGCTGTATGAAAAAATTGTAAAGAATTTATATTTTTATTTGTTTTTTTCATTCCTAGAATAGCCATGGGTTATAAAGTGGGCATTCCATGATTATGTTTCAAGGTTCGGTGAATGCTGCCAAAGTATATGCTCAATTAGGTTGTAAATGTGCTTGTGCAGTTTTTAAAAGGTAGAAAACTATGATCTTTTATCATATGTTCATTGTATTATTTTTTTTTAAAAAGGTCAAGATTATCAATCAATTTCTATATTCTTTCAAGTTCCATAATTACAATTCACTATTATTTCAAATGATTAATATTTCAACGAATTACAGCTCTCCTAATTTCCATTATTACATTCAAATCAATAAACAATGATCTTGTGGAGCAAAAGTTATAGATATGATGCCCTACTGGTTTTGCTGAGTGGATAGAACACCGGCCTGCAGACTGAATGATCCTGGGTTTAATTCCAGTCAAGGGCAACCAAGTAGGTTGTGGGGTCCATCCCTGACCCTGGGTCAGGGCACGTGTGGGAGGCAATCAATTGATGTGTCTCTCTCACACTGATGTTTCTCTCTCTCTGTCTCTTCTACTCTCTCTGGAAAAATATCCTTGGGTGAGGATTAGCACACACACACAAAGTTAAGGATATGAGAATTTGGAAGAATGAAACCTTTGTCAAATGGGTAAACTGTGGAAGGATTACAGAAGATGGGAGCAAGATAGACCTCAATTGGAAATCACAATCTGTATAGGGACTCTGATGAAATAAGGAGATAAATCTTTGCGTTAACTCTGTTTAGTGACTCTCTTTCCTAGCTTTTATTCAAAAGATTCTGATTTTGGGTTTTAATAACCCAGGATTGTACTTCAAAGCTGAATATTCAGTGTTTTGGGGTGTCACAGTTATATATATTACAAATTTAAAACATCACCAAAAAATCAGTATACTAGTATTATTTGAACTATTTCTGCAATGTTTCTGAAGTATTTTGTTTGCTTTAAGCATCAGAGCAATTTAGCCATCTCTTATTTTTTCTTATTGTAAGAACAGATTTGTGTAATGAATTTTTAGCAGGGCCTACATTTTACCTATATTGGTAAGAAGGTGTCTTAATGGTTTACAAATATCAGCAAAAAATATATTCTATTCATGATGTCTTTCCTTTTTAGTATTTGTGTCAATCAATTCCTTTTGCAGCTGTTTTTACAGGCATTTCTAAAAAAAATGATCAAGTATTCTGTGAATCCCAAAAAGTAATGATCATAGTTTTCCCAGACTATTTTCTCTCTCATATCTAGTGTAGAGGTCAGGATTTACCAGATTTTGTCATCCTTTATTATGATTTTAAGCATATTTGCATATGTGTAATGAATCTTAGATACTTCTGTCATCTTATGTACATGCTGCTTTGCTCAGGGTCTCACTGACAGGTGAGGTTAGGAAAGATAGTAACAAGAACATACTCGCAGGACTTAAAGGAAAAATCACATTCCCACTAAGCCATCAAACCTAGAAGAGTATTATTTGATAAGATGTACATGCAAATAAGGTCACTGGCTATCAACTTTTATTTTTCCTAAGGTATACCTGTTTGACTTGTAATTCTGTATCCCTGCAAAATTATGATTTTCTGAAGAGGGATTTTCTGCCTCTTGTTTCATGGAAAGATTGAAGTAGAAGAATAGTTTGTAATAAGAAAGAAGTCAACCTTTGCCCTCAACACAAAATAAACCTTCAGCATACTTTCCAAAGCTCAGCAAAACTTGGAAACATTGTTTAAAAGTGTGTGTATAGGTGAAACTCCATAACTTTTAATTCTGCCTGGGTCTAGAGACCATCAACATGAAAGATGAGTAGAAAACCTGTTGTGGAAGAAAATTTTAGCCTCTCTACATAAGGGAATGAATACATCTGAACTTGTGTTTAGATTAAATAACACTCTTCTAACTTATCCTATATTTAATAAGAGACGTAAATAGCTCAGAACTAATGGCAACTTTTCCGTTCAATCCCAATTCCTGTTGAAGAGTTTGTGAAAAATGATTATATAGTTTTAAATTTCTGTTCAGGCATTTGAGTACATACACAGTGTCATCCATATTATTACTGTGGATGAATGGTCTATGCTATTCACAATCTTCAATACCTACAACTCATAGGAGTCATCTACCTCCACCTACTCAAGAACTTTGTTCCATAATTCTCCCATTTTTTCTTGATTCAATGATTCACTTTTCTTCAAATATTCTGTAATAAGGTCTATACTTAATAAAGAGTAACCTAGTCATCTCATCAACCCACAACCCTCTATATCAATTGCTGACATTTCTCTGCGTCTTTATAGAGATAAATTCCTCAAAGGATAATCCGTATTCTCTGTCTCTATTTCTTCACCTCTCATTTTCCTTTGGATTTAGTTCAGTCAGATTTTTGTCTTTATCATCCCATTGAAACCACTTTAGCCAAATCGCCAATAACCTGAAAACTGCCACATTGAATGTAATCCAGGACAGTGGAGTCTAATCCCTGTCCTAATGGTACTCACCCAATTGTTAGAATTTGGAGCAATTGATCAGCCTTTCACTTTCTTCACTTGGTCTCTAAGGCATTATTTTATAGTTTCTTTTCTCCCCACCTCACTACCTGTTTTACTGGGTCTCTTTTGCTGGTCTTGCCTCTTCTCCCCAACCTTTTATCATGAGAATGCTCTAGCTTAGTTTTGAACTTCTCTATCTATAATCACTCCTTAAATTGTATCATCCTTTATTATGTCTATAAATTCTATCTCCAAGCCAATGGTTCCAAAATTTGTATCACCAAGTTACACTATTCTCTATGTTCTAGGCTTATATAAAGCCTACTATCTAATAAATTCATTTGGATTTTTAATAAACATCTCATAATTAACATCTTTAAAATCAAAGCCTTGATGTTTCTCCCAAATCTCATTCTCTCCTCTTACCATATCACAAATGGTTAGCCAATATTTCTAGTTTCTGAGATCAAAAGCCTGGGAAGCATCTTTGCCTCTCCTCTTTTCCTCACAATCCACCGAAACCATTAGCAAATTCTGCACCCTCTCACCATCCAGAACACCTCCTCGGGGGATGTCAGACTGCCATTTTCGGCCCAGTCCCTACAGGGCAGGCTGAGGGACCCCCACTGATGCAGGTCTTCACTGGGCCTCTAGTATGCATATGAGATCTTTGATTAATCTCTTCTATCCTCTCCCTTTACCCCTCCCCTCTGAGATTCATCAATATGTTCCATGTTTCCATGCCTGTGCGCCGAGTGTGCTGCCTGGTGGTCAGTGCTACTGGTCGAATGTCGCTTAGGCTTTTATATATAGAGAGCCTAGCGAGTCTCCATGCCTCTTTTGCATTATCCCTCCTTTGCCACTAGTTTCTACTCTATAACCAATGTTTTCCTAAAAATGAAATCATCATTGTGCTATTTAGCTCCACTGTCTTCCCTTCTTCTTCATAGTAAAAGCCCAATTTGGTGTACTTGCTACCTCCTGTTCTTCTCTCCTATTTCTTCCTTTGACTTCTCTGTCTGATTCATCTCCTTGATATTTATCAAACAGATTCTCGAGTCAGAGTACCCAATATTCTTTCTGTTGGCCTTATTATGTAAACACTAAATATAGACTGACTGAAGGAAGAAACTGAGGTAGATGGATCATGTAACCTGGCTAACAAAATACACTAACTTTAGGGCAGAATAAGGACTAAAACCCAATCTCTTTTTCCACAGTGGTTTTTCCCAGGTATTTGAATTGAAAATTCAGACAATGAATGTCTTTATTGTAGTATATAAAGAAGAAGCACTTTATATACTCAGATAGACATGGGACTTCTGTTTTGATTTTTCTGGTTAAGTCTGTCTTGCAACATTTTTATTTTTGAACACTATCTGAATATTTTCAGTATTATTTAGAAAAAAAAATCCCTTGCATAATCATGCATGTTATTGAAGAGCTTTCAATAGATTTATCCTTATTGTAGGGAGAAATTTTAATTGTGCTAGGTTCTTATTAAAAGAATTAGCAACAATAAAATGATCTATCTAAAGTTTTTGTCCTAAAAAGGAAATATTTGTAGATAATTTACCTCGTGGGATTAAAATGTAAAGAAACTCATTGAACATAATGTTGATGTCTGAGCTATGAGATGTTTTATGCTTTAACTTCTGTAAAAAGTTAGCACTGAAACTGTCCATTTAGATGGTACCACAATTATTTCATGGAGCAATTCTCTTTAATTCCATATCGCCAGCTGAAAAGAACAAATTGTGTTTCAGTAAGAAAGAAATAGTTACATTCTTCTTCATTTCTGCCATAATTCAATTTCCTCTGCTGGCTGCTCCAGTCCACTCCTGACGGATGGCAGGCAGCAACATATGGCAACACAGAGAATTTGCAAAAGAAGTCTGCTGATGGTAACAAACAAATAAACAATAGGAAGATCCAACAGAAAGGAAGAATTAATAAAGCTGGCAAATGCTTGGTAAGTAGAGCTTCTCACAGCAAACAAAACCAAGTGTCTGCACAAATCTTGGTTGGACTTTTTTCTCATCAAGCAGAGCATATTAATCTCTAAGGCTGTACTGAATTTAATATGTTGTAAACATAAGTACTTATTACTAAAGCCTCCATATTTCTTGTGCTGGCGATTTCCCAAAATTGAACTACCAAAAACCAAATAGGTAAATTGTGATCATTTTAGCAAATTGCAAAATCTGATATTTTCTGCCTGTTAAGGAAAACAACACACAAAAGAAAACATCCAAAAATCACCAAAACATTTACTAGATGTAGAATGGCTAGAATATGCCTTCCGTGTCTTATTAATAAGGGATTTTAAGTTTCTAAGATTGTTTGATGTGCAATAAAAATAAGGTTACTTTTGAAAATTAATTTGCTTATATAAAATCATTTGCTAAGTCTCTTTATTCGTCTTTTAGCACCAAGTACTCCAATAGCTGTTTTATTTTTCCCATTTCTATCATAATACAACCTTCCCCAATACTGTGGATTTGGGTATTAATAGGATTTACCTCTAATTCCAAATTTACAGACACACACACACACACACACACACACACACACACACACATCTGGTTCATTCTCAGATCAGTAAAGCTATTTTGGGTTGGAATAGCATGCTCTGCTTCATGATGTATTCCATTCAGAAAGGTTGGCCAAAGGCCGGCTCAGGGCAGATCTTCTCTCTAGGGAGTAATTTTGTAATGAGTAGAAAAGCTGACTGCACACTGAGTCAGAAAGCTTACAATTTGATTTGGTATTTTCATTACCTAGCTACGATGACTCAAACCAGTTAACTCTCAAGGCCAACTATTTTTCATCTATAAGCATTCATGTAATGGATGCCCTAAGTTCCATTAGGCAATAAAATGTAGGTAAAGACTTTAGGGATTAACTGGAAGGAGAAGATCTGAATAACAAAATAAAGTGGTATATAAGCATTCTACTTCTTTGGCTATGAACTAGGTTTTATGAAAACACCACAAAGAGAACAAAATCATCATTAGCCACTCTAGTCAGTGATAAGCTACACGCTACTATTACTTAAAGGGTGTTGGGAGAATTAACTTGAACAGAAAGGGTTGTTGTAAATTTTAAAGTGTAGATATTCAAAGTAAAATGTAAGATATATATTGTAGACATGTGATTAAATATTGTTATATCTCTAATAATAAAAGGGTAATATGCTAATTAGAATGGATGTCTTCCGGACATCATTCTGGATGTCCTTCCCTGTGAAGCTGGGGCAGAGGGAAGCCAGCCAGGTACTAGGTGCCCATGGGAAGCCCAGGAGAAGCCAAACTGGGTCCTGGGTGCCTGCTAGTGGCTGGAGGAGGGAAGCCCGGGTCCCGGGTGCCAGAGAGAAGCCAGTGCTGGCAGCCAGAGGAAGGAAGGCCTACTCTTGCCATTTTATTTTATGAAAGCAGAAATCTATTGCAAAGATTTTTATATTAGATCCATAGCTATTTCATTTGAATTGAAAACATGTAAGAGTAAATTCACCAATGAGCTAGTCTGCCTTTTGTTATTTAGTATAATAACTACAAAGCAAGTGCCCTTTAGGGGCTTTATGGTCTCTTCCAGTGTTATGTGCTCTGCTTTCAACATTCACTTTCTGTTACTACCAATCAAGATTCTGCGTCTTTGGTATAACTTTTTTTTTTTTTTTAATCTTTTTCATTAAACAGGAAAGGTCACTTGACAACCAAATTTTGGACAATGGCCAAATGCCATTTCAGGCAAACTACCAGCACTCTGGAGAAGCACTGAGGGTCTTCATAAGTACTCAAAGTCAGATCTGTGATAGGATTGATTATGGTTTGCATTTACATCAGATCTTTAGGGCCATAAATTCACAGGCTTTGCAAATTTTACATTGTGAAGGTAAAGAACAAACCTGAATATAGCAATCCGCTGGCACATAGGGATTTGCTAGACTGATGTGTTATATTTACTAGTAATTGAAAGTATAAGGGATTTTTAAATTAGAAGAGGGTGGTTATATGAACTGGAAGAGTGCCAGGCTTCTTATTCTGCCCAGGGGGGCATTATAAACTCCCAAGAAGTGACCAGATTGTTGGTACAAGGCTTACGTGTGAAGGACAGTACTGGAGCAGCTGGTCACTAGGGACAGTTACAGTGCAAGAGCTGGGATTTTATTTCTTACAATGAAATTGTCCTTGTCTAGATACCAACACAATCTTAGAGGGCAGTGACCTAGAGAAAAATTCATTGTGCATACACTTTCTTCTATGTTATTCTTTGGTTAAAAATCTCAGAACCAAATATAAATTTTGGCTTAAATTTTACAAAGTGAGTTGCCCAAGTAAATATAATTTTAGCAGGGTTAAGGATAGAACTATGAATAACTAACCACTTCATATGAACTACACATATTTCTAGCTATTACATTTCGATAACTAATCACTCAGGTGAGAACACAGATGAGTACATTACATGTTTTGATGCTAAAGAAAATATGAAAGAGTAAATGAAAAGGGTAAGACAACAAAAATACTGTCTTATGATCACAAAAGGCAGTTTTGTTCTTAATATTTTCATAGCATTTTCCACTTCAGCATTTATTTTTATATTTTATGTATCCTTTTTCAGATCCTTGCTATGACATCTTGACATGACTTCACTTGTACTGAGTGAAAAATGATGGCATTGGCATAGTTTTATATTTTATTTCCATTCCATTCAAAAAGCTGTGGAAGACAGAGGTTAACTGATTGGCTGGTAGTAGTGTATGTCAGGAAACTTAGATGAAGCTCTCACTCTTTTCACTATGCTTGTTATTTTCAAATACTGCCATTGTATTGAGAGTCATTTTCTATTTACAAAATTCTTTACATCCTCAGGTATACCTGTAAGATTCAGCTCCTCCTCTTCTCCATATTTCCATCTTTATTCTTAAGCACTCATCTGAGTCTTCCATAATCTTCTTATTTCTTATTTATTCTGTACTGCTGGTTGAAGTCCTAACCATCTCTGTGACTGGTTTTAGAAATAGGGTCTTTAGGAGGTAAAGAAGGTTACATGAAGCCTTAGGGTTTGGGCTTCATCCAGTAGGACTGGTGCATGTTCAAAGAAAAGCCATGTGGGGAGAAAGAGACCATCTGTGAGGCAAAAGGAGTTCCCAATAGAAGGTAATTTGTGCTGCCAAAATCTCCATCTTGAACTTTCCAGCCCTCAGTACTATAACAATTACATTTCTATTGTCCAAGCTATATAGACTGTGGGACTGTGGTATTTGGTTGACAGTTCAAGCAGAATAAGACACTTGCTTCACATATTCTTTCCCTCCATTATTCTCAACAATATTTGTGTCTTATTTCCAAAACTAGAGATCCCATTATTCTGGAAAACAGCTAATTAAAAGCAAACATAATAATCAATAATTGGAGACAGAATTGGTCACAGAGTGTTTACTTCTGGGCTGAACTTATATGGCCCAACAAACTTCTAACATTGTTCTGTGTGTTGGCTCATAGAATTTGAGGGGGAGGAAAGAAATAGAGGGTGGATGTGTTCTAGAAATTGATATGAATCTAGAATGAATATAGCCTGTATTATGGCAGAAACCATTTGTGTGAAGATTGCATTTTCCATCCTCACCTACAGCCAGGACTTGCTGCAGAAGTTGTATATCCCACCTTCCTCACCCACTTTGCCTCGAGCTCCCTCACTGACTTTTTGGCCAATGACACATGAACGGATGTGACAGATGCTATTTTTAGTAGAAAATGTTGGTTTTGCCAGTTTTCTTTACTCATTTCTCTATGGCAAGAGAAGAGCATGTCCTGAGTAGGCATTTTTCTCGGCCTGCATTCTGAAATAGAAGATGTGTATGGAAGAACCACAGCCAACCTACTCAGCTGCCTTAGAAACCAGTGAGACATAAGACTTGTGGCCACACCCTAGCATACCAAAAAACAAACAAACAAAAAAACAAAAAAATACTGTGCATTATGAAGAGTCTCAAAGATAGTTCAGATCAAGGAAAGTCTTTAAGCTAAATGTTTAGACTTGATCTTATTGGCAAAAGAAAAAAACAACAACACAGAATTGTTAATTTTTTTTAAGTAATCTAAAAATCTTTTAATGAAAAAGAGTAGTACACTACTATACCCTTTCCCAAACACAGGTTCTATTTCCCAGAGGCAAATAATTTTGATAATTTCTGCCATATTTCTTAAATATTCATTATGTTTATAATATATATATATATATATATATATATATATATATATATATAATAAACATTATTATTATATTCACTTAGATAGATGTGGCACCTTTTTTAAAGTGACTGAAAATCTTTGACACTCCTTTCTTTGATAGGTAGAGTTGCTATAAAATACTCCTACCCTTTAAACCTGAGCAAATTTATGGCTCCTTTGTAACCAGTGCACAGTAAGTAGTAGAATGCATATGACCTCTGAGGCTAGGTGTGGCCACATGAAAACATATTTATCTTGCTATGGGGAGCATAACTGAAAGGCAAAACCAGCTTCTGTACTCAGGATCCACTGACACTTCCCATGGGTTGCTCTCAGCCAGTGACTGAATGCAGTAGGAAAGTAATGCAGGGCAGTTCCTACCAGATGTGGGACTCTTTTGACATGCAGCTTTGGCTAAAAGACTCCATCAACTTGTCTGAAACCTTCTTAGATTGTCTTATAATCAGAGATTCTGTCTACCCAACTTTTCTTCCTTCTGTCCCTCCCTTTTAGACCTGCATTACCATCAGCAAATCTCACTGCCTCCTCTGGCTTACTACATCTTTTCCTTCGCAGGTGTACCACCCAATAAACACCTTGCACATCTAAACCCCACTTTATGTTTGTTCCTCCAAAGACCTAAACAAACCACTAGGTCACAAAGGCAGGGTAGCTTTCTCCTTGTGTACAGGGACCCTCTTTTGTGTAGGTCTGATGCGGCAGATAAGACATCTGACTACCCATAACCCTTTGGCTGGAAAGAAGTCCAGAAAACATGAAATGTGGAGAGGCCATGTGAAGCTCCTTCAGTGACTGTCCACAGAAACCCTTTGCAGTCACAATGTGAGAATGTTTCCTTTATAGGAAATTTTGCAATCATATCTTCCAGATGTTCTAAGGGCAAATATATGGCTTTGTGATGTTAGTTTTCAGCATACAATTTTTAGAAAGTGTATATATGTGAGCAAGTTCATGATTATAGATATTTTTTCAACCACAGACCTCTATACCAAAGACATTTACAACTAAAGAACTTAACTAAAGCAGTTCCAATGTTAGCTGATGTGCTCACCACAGGAATATCTATCATCTATCTATCTCTCTATCTATCTATTTATCATCTATCATCTATCTATTATCTATACATATATCATCTATCCATCATTTATCATCTACATATTTATCATCTGTATATCTATATTTATCTAATAAGGTGTGTTTTAGGTTATTTATTGCTGGAAGTGGAAGTAGTCCAAGAAGTTAGTCTTCAAAATCATTTTCTCTCAGAAACCATTATTTTATTGTCCTTTAGCAATTATTGCTGTTGAGAAGTCTGATTATGCTGAAGTTGGTCCTTTTTATGAACTTTTGCCCTAGTTTGGCTTCTTCCCCTTTACTGTCCTTCTCCTTGCTTCCTTTAATTTATCCTGGGAGCCTGCCCTTAATAGATCACTTCAATACACCTCTGGTTCTCAGGGTTTGCTTCCTGGAATCATACCTAAGCTAGAGTCAAATGTTTTATTCTACAGGAAGCAGACATTTCAGAGAGGGATGAAAAGGCCATTGTGGTGCTGAGAGGTCGCTCTGAGCCAGCTTTGAACCCTGAAGGACATCGAGTTGGGGAGGATGAGAGCAGAAGAGATTTCCTTTTAGCCAAAAAAGTTCATTCTACCTAGAAAACATTGTTGTTTCTACCCTCCTTTCAGAATCTGCTTTTCCTGTGAATTTTTAGCTACTAATACCTCATAAACACCAGTTGGACACCTTTGGTTCCTGTCACAAATTCTGGATAGCTTTTGAATTCCAACAGGTTATTATTAATAAGGAAAGTATATTGCAAAGTCTAATCAAATTATTCAGTGTCTTGCTCTTCTATTTTTCAAATAAAAGAACATGAGCTCCAGATACAAGAAATTTATTGAAAAGCTTTCATGTGCACCTAAACACCTACTACTTCATTTTCCTCAGGACATTAATCTTTCCATTCATCATCTCCTTTTCATATGCTCAGACACTGGCGCCTTATCGTGAATTCATAAGAACACAATAAACACAATGCTTGCTTGTACAGATGCTGTAACAAATTGTTACCACCTCCCCAGGAGAAAGGCATTCAGAAGTTCCACTTTAAACTGTGTTTTCAATAGCATCCTTCATTTGCTCTATTATCTTGCCTCAATTCCAGTATGCATAGTTGCATATGGAGACATCATTCCCACTGTTCATTAAGGTTCCTGCTGAGCCTGAAAGTTGGGTCCAGACAGCTCACAGTTAACTCCTGTGAGAAGATGCTTGCTCAAGAAGAAATATATGTTTAATTTTTACCAGCATCCGACATTCCCACTGCTGATAAAATATTAGAAGAGGGCAAACGAAGAATGAGGTTCACTATAACCTTTCGGTGTTGGTGAAGACCTCCCACTGGGATGTATTTTCCACCTGACAGGTGGTCTATTCTGCTCAAATAAGCAAGAGCACATGACTCACCTCTCAGACCTGGGGCTCAGAGCAGCAGGGTTCATGCTGAAAGTCTCTTCTGTAATGTCTTTATTAACCTGTGCATCTGATCTGCCCACTTCGACATTTCTGTGCAGGAGGCCCTGCTGCTCATGTTTTCTAGGGAAATATCTCACTTGTGTCTCTAAGACTTCTAACAGACTCTAATTATATATGTAAGAAAGCCAAGCTCACATCATCACATCAAGAAATAGCATTTGTGCCCTGGCTATTTCTTGTGGTTACATGGTTAGAACATCAGCCCTGGGACCAGACTCCTGGTCAAGGGCACATACTTCAGTTGTAGGTTCAGTCTCTGGCCCTGGTTGGGGCACATGCAGGTGGCAACCAATCAATGTATGTCTCTCACATCAATGTATTTCTCTCTCTCTTCCCCTTTCTCCTCCCTCTTTTCTACTATCTGAAAATCAATGGAAAAATATCCTCGGGTGAGGATTAAAAAACAAAACAAAAAACATTTGTAATCTTTCCTTAGATTAGAACCATTTTTAGTTTTACTTTTCTTTAAGATGTGATAAAGAATACATACCAAGGCTTCTCACTACAGGATAAACATTGTTATTGGCAAATGTCCAAAGTATTAGGAAAAGTGAGAATCTCTTCTTTGTAATAATTATATATAACAGTAATTAATGGTCTGGGACTTGTGTGATTAAGTACAATTTCATACCTAGATTCTTTTCTAACTCAATACATCTGAGTATTTCCAGTTTCTAAATATATCTCCTTTCTTAATTCATATTGACCCCATTTCTTTTAAATTATACTTCCCAGTATTTGAAGTTCTCCAAAGCTTATCTATTTTATCCTTTTTCCCATTCACAACAGAAGCCATGTCAAGGTAATTAACTTTGATAACCTACATAGCATAAAGTTATTATAAGTGAACAGAGAGCACAAAATCTTTGCAGAGAATCCCCTAAATTATTTAGTTTCTAAATTAGAGCATCTTCTAATTTTGAATAGTATCTATTGTGAGTAAACAAATTACAGTATAGGCAAGTCTTGAAAAAGTTTCCTTTTTAATTTTTGAATGAAGAAACATTTGAATAAATTACAATAAAAAATTTCAGAGGAGGACTTAATCATAAGGTTTTAACATATTATAAGTAAATGCTTTTCAGCCAAAGATCATCTATAATTTCAACTGAGCAGGTTTTTTCAGGTTTGATTAATTTTGGTCTAACAGAGGAAATTTACTCATTTTTGAGAAAGCCCCCAGCTTTTGGTTACATGACAATTTGTTTCAGGTTTCAACTTCATAAATTTGCTTCCTGCTGCTTTGAGTTTCTTTTGGTGAGGCCTTCGGGTGATATATTAATTTGGTTTGGAAATCCTAGTTGACTGAATTCCCAGATAGTAGAAGGAAAAAAAAAAAGACATTTTTCTCTTCAAGCACATTTTAAACATAGGGCCAGTATTGAGAAATGTCCACAAAATACTGGAAAGAAGGAAACTGGGGAGGGCTGCTAGCCAATGATGAGCCATGCTGTGATTTAAGTCCTCTGCCCAGAGATCCACAATGACTTTGAATAGCAGCACATTCTTCTTGATAAACTTTCCTGGTAACCAATAGAACACTAACCAGTCCTCTATGACAACATAAGCCAAATTGAAATGAAACTTCCTCTTCTTTTTATTTTTTTCTGTGTTTAGAACATGGCTAGTGTTTTTGGTGAGAGGAGGGGGCAGTTTCCAAGTGGGAGCAGAAGAGACTGATTAGAAAATTAAGTCCAAATTCTCTTATCCCAGATCTTAAAACAGGAAGGGAAATTGATGGTTTGTAATGACACCTTCTGCTTTTGTCTACCCTGCCTCAAACACTGCTGTCTCAAATACTAGATCTATTTTCTAGAGGCGCAAATAAATAGCTGATGCTATCTCTATATGTGTACCAAAACTAAAAATATGTGTAAATTTTGAAACTTTGGATGAATACTGTTGTTGGCTTTTCTGCTAGATTTACTATCTGTATTTTTGATGTATTAAAAATTAATGTGGTAGAAATTTTCTTCTAAAAGAAGTTATAATTTACAAGAAACCAAAACCAAAACCAAAAACAAAGAAACACACAAAAAACCTTTAGAAATAGTCCAAATATGAGGTATTTGTGCTATCTGAGCCAAATTCAAATAATAATTAAAATTACTAAATGTTTGCTTTAAAATCTAAGGCTGTATATTCATAGACATGTAGCTGACTCTACCAATTTAAATATATTTAAAGTTACAGCAAGTCAATTGTGGAGATACAGTGTTTGAAGATCTAACTTTAAGTGGAAATTTGATGCCTTATTTTAGCATGAAATGCTGCCATTTGGTGGAGGGAAGGGAATACACAGAATTTGTTGCTAGCATGTACCAAAATTGGAACCTAATTTCCTTGCGTTTTTGTTTAATGCTGTTCCAATTGGAGGCATGAAATGAGCTGAATGAATCATCTAAGGATGGCAGCTCCACAGGCATCCACCAACCTGCTAAAAGGCTTTGCAAGTGTTTGTTTATTTTTGTGATTGTGTTTCTCAGTTTACAGATGCTTATCCACAACCAGCTTTCTACACTGGCAAGCAAAATTGAATGCACTTCAAATGTGTGTGTGTTCTAGTCATATTGACATACTTTATTGGAAAATTAAAAACTACTTGTTGATGAAACTGAAGTGGTGAAATCTTGTGGATTTAAAAAGAATGATGATTAAACAGATATGTCATACAAGCAATTTGTTATTGGAAAAGATAGCGTTCACATGTTAAAAATGTTAATAAGCAAATGAAGGAAAACATCATTTTTAATCATGATCTCTGGCATGCATACATCTGATACTGTTGTAATGAACCTAGTTATAAATGGCAGGAAGATCCCTGGGGGAAGGAACTGGGAGGGGGTGTGAATAGAAGCATGCCCAATAAAGTCTGGGTGAAATAGGGAAGGTGCTTGTCTGTTAGTCATACCAGGTAATAGGTCATTGGCCAGGGTAGGCATGGCCATTGCAAGCATGAGAAGATTTGAGATATTTAATCTTCTAAAGAAAGAAGTCCACTCTCCTGTGGTTTGGGGACTCCTGGGACTTTGGTTGCAGGGGGAAGCTCTCTAGGCTCCCTCTGCCTTCGCCCATATGGCCTACAGCCATGTAGACCTCACACAATGGACTGATGGAGTGCAGCTAGCCTACTGCTGTACCAGACCCTGCTCCACCATGAAACAGAAATGTTAGACACTGACTTCGCTTTTAGCTCTACTGAATCCCCAGCTGCAGTTCTTCCAGGACCAGATGAAGGGAAATGGGACTCTGCAAACCCAGGGATGTAACTTCATGCAAATAAAAATCACTCATCTTCCCCTGCAAGTATCAGAAGATTATTTTTCTTGAGATATCGTAAGGAGATCACTTCCAGCACTGAGTGGATAAAGGAATGCCTCACTTTCACCAATCACCGATAATACATAGACATAGTGAGTTTCTCATTTGAAGCCCTCTCTCCTTTTTGGTTCACTTATGTTCTTATGTGGACATGGTCATAAATGAGACTAAGCAGCTATAATACAGAAATAGGCATACACCAGCAGAAAGTCTGGGTATGGAGAAATTAAGAGGCGTGTTGTCTGGGTTACAGATTTCAACAAGTTGGGATGAAACTGCAGAGACAATAGGACAAATTGGACAGACTAGCCATATGGGCAGACACAGCTTGGTAAAAACTTAGGTACTGCTTTATTTTATAGAAATACTAGAGGCCTGGTGCATGACATTTGTGCACTGACCGGGGGATCTCCCTCAGCCTGGCCTGCACCCTCTTGCAGTCCGGGGCCCGTTGGGAGATGTCTGCCTGGGTTCCTTAGTGCTGCCACAAAGGCAGAGGAGGCTCCCACCACTGATGCTGTGCTTGCCAGTCTTGAGCCCAGCTTTCAGCTGAGTGAGCTCCCCCTGTGGGAGTGCACTGCCCACCAGGGGGCAGTTCCAGCATTGAGCATCTGCCCCCGGATGGTCACTGCACATCATAGCAACTGGTCATTCTGTTGTTTGGTCAAGTTGCAATTAGGGTTTTATTATATAGGATTATCATATCGATAGGTCTCATATTTCTCATTTATAGTTTGTTTTGTGATGTGAAAATGTCACCATTATTAGCTAGTTATTGAAAGGAAGAGAACAAATGAAATCAGAAATTGTTGAGCATATTCAGCTGGGAAGTTGAGGCCTGTTTGCTTCACCAGAAAGCTACAGCTTCACACTCAAGAAATCACAACATTGTCTCTCCAAGGGGGTTGACACCCCTTCTTTCCCCCTCTGGTACTGGATTGTGTGTGTGGAAGGGAGGGAGCAGGGAGAGACAGGGGGCATGGGTATTAAAGACAAAATGGTACAGGGTAGATGCTTGACCCTAGAGGTCTCACAGTCTAACCTGGGAAAGGGATCACTGCACCCATCAGAAGCCATCAAAAGTTTAGGAAGCTGATTGTTTATTATATTTTTAAAAAATTTTCTTTATTGATTAAGGTATTACATATGTGTTCTTATCCCCCCCAATTAACCTACAACCACCCCCCACACACACTTATGCCCTCACCCCGTTATCTGTGTCCATTGGTTAGGCTTATAAGCATACAAACAAATCCTTTGGTTCATCTCTTCCCCTTACCCACACCCTCCCTTACCTTCCCTCTGAGGTTTGATGGTCTGATCAGTGTTTCTCTGTCTCTAAATCTGTTTTTGTTCATCACTTTATGTTGTTCATTGTAATCCATAAATGAGTGAGATCATGTGATATTTACCTTTCTATGACTGGCTTATTTCACTTAACATAATGCTCTCCAGTTCCATCCATGCTGTTGCAAATGGTAAAACTCCTTCGATTAATTCTTTTGAAAACCTAGAGGTTTGTTCTTAGTTCCAGGTGAACAATAGTCTCTTTTTTTTTTTTTTGCTTGTGACCCACACTCACCTTAGGTGTTCACACATTCCCTCTCTATACCATGTGGCCTTAGCAGCCCCTTGGACACTGGCCACATGTGGACTCTACAAACTGACTTCAGGTGCGAGCCTGGGTACAGCAGCAAAGCAATGGATTGCCTGCAACACAAACTAAGCTCGCCAAATGCTAGACTGGGACTGAGCTTTAATATGGCACAGAATCTCTGGACATTTATTTCTGGCCCTGATTTTCCAAGGCAGACATGGGCTATTGGAGGGGCATCCTTTTGATTTTGCGTCACAACTAAATGTTACCACCAAATATATCTTCTTTTGCGGGTCCCTGGAAATGCTTTTTTATTATGAAACCATAAGAATCCCACATCCACTGGAAACAAATCTATTTCTTAAAAATTGTCTAAGCTTTTATGCTAGCCTCTCCACATGCAGGTCTTATTTTATCTTCCCAACTTTGCTCTGCAACATCCACTGCTATCCCCTTCTCCAAAAAAACGTAGTCTCTTGAATCACCTCTAACTTACTTAGGCAATTTTCCTCCCTTCTCTACCTATCTAAACAAATGCAGATGTATTGCACCTCCTTCATGGAATTTTCTTTAAGAACTTTGGGTAGAATTAATTTATCTGTTCTCTCAATCCCCTTTTTTTTTTTTTTTTTTTTTTTTTTTTTTTGTCTCCCCCCACCCCCTTCTGCTTTTGGTACTGTGTATGTGTATAGTGTGTTAACAACTTGTTGGTATATTAGTTTTCTATTGTTTTCATAATGAATTACTATATATTTAGTAGCTTACAAAGCACTAATGCATTAATTCATGATTCTGTAGAGCAGAAGCTCAGCCACATGCACTTATTCCCAAGTCATTATATACATTCAAAATGTTCAGCTTCTTACATGTCAATCACACCTCAATAAAGTGGCTTTTAAAAAAGAGGAAGAAAAAGTTCAAGCACAGATTTGCTCAGAGGGGTCTCTATTAGAGCCTCCTGAGGCCAATATTAAGGTACCAGCAAAGCTGCATTCCTTTTTGGAGACTCTGGAGTGACATTTGCTTCCAAGGTCATAGAAGTTGTTCACGGAACTCAGATTCATGTGGTGGTCATGAATTAAGATTTCCATTTCCTTGCTGGTTGTTGGCCAAAGGTCCTTCTCAGTTCCTGGAGGCCCTCAAATTTCTTGGCAGGTAGCCTCATTCCTCCTACTTCAAAGCCACAACAATAGGCTACATCCTTTCTGCTTTGGATCTCTCTGACTTCCCTTCCTGCTGTAGTATCTCTTCTTCCTCCAGCCAGAGAATTTCTCTGCTTTTAAGGATTATGTGACTGAGATTGTGTTCACCTGTATAATCCAGGATAATCTTTCTATTTTAAGCACCATAATCTTAATTATGCCTGGAGAATCCCACTCCAGTTTTATGTCTCAGTTATGCTTCTATTTTAGAAACGTTGCATTTTTATACTCAGTTTCATATTTTATAATATAATTAAATTACCCATTTCTTAATGTAACCAATATGGTGTTATGAATAAGTTTTAATAAATGTCTTAAACTATTCTATGACTTTTATATTTGGCCAAAGTTCTATAGTCTTGTGTAAATCATGCCAAATGTTTCCTCTCATTCCCTAAATAATTATGAAATAGCTGTAAAAAGATCTAATCTTCAGGTAAATCTAAATATCATTATAATAAAACATTTTTTTCTGCTTGCATATTAAATGATACTATCTTGATTATTTGGTGGCTTCCACAATTCATTTTTGTCACAAACTCTTTGATAGAGAAAGGGTAAATTGATATGAGCCTTTATACCATGGCATTCATTGCTTTGATATCTTCCCTAAAAATCTTTTAAAAATGCTTACTAAAGTTATTAATAAAATACTTAACATATCAATCAATTAGAAAATTATAGGAATTCTGCAAGACATATTGAAAGTGTTATTTATAATCTAGCATTCTATTATTTCAAATAAGATAAATGAACACAAACTTTTAAACTTATTTTTAATTGTTAACTCTATTACAGATGTCCCCCATTTTGCCACACCTCTCCCCAATCCCCACCATTGCCTCCCTCCACACTGCCCTTCCTAGCCTTCATCACATTATTGTCTATCTCCATGGGCCATGCATATATTAAGCAAAGTAATTACATGATCAAATCTAGTAAATTCAACCATTGTTCATGTGCCATGTCTTGCCTGACGACTGTGTTAAAAATGTGTATCATTTGATGAACTAGCTGACTATGTTACGTTCAGGGTGAAAACTATGTAGACTTTACCATAATTCAGCTTGATTTCCCCATGTCTTTGCAATTGAGGTCCATGACCAGAGCTAAAAAGCTAAAGGAGTAGGGGCCTTTGTGTATTCCCCTCCTTGAAGCGTAGTTCAATTCAGGCTTATTCTTTAGGGAGAGGAAGGAATTACTTACTGATCAGCTTCCTGCAGCCTTGGGCACAGCTGGCATCTGCAGTACTTTGGTGTGTGTCCAAAAGCCATGCAAAAATGTGACAGGCGGGGAGCATAGAAGTAATTTCTCCACCTGAAGTCTCTACTCTGCACAATGGTAGTGGGGCTCAAATGGGAACTAAAGAACAGTAATTTCTGAACACACATAACCCAGAACCAAGGTTTCCATCTGAAGGTTTAGGCTAGTGTAGCATCCTGTTTCTTGAGTCATATCAGGTCAATATTTTTATATAATTACTATTGCAACCACAATATTTGCTTGCAAGGATTACATTCACATCACTCCCCTTAGGCCAGTTTATGGATTTGCTTATTGATAGTTGTTTAGAGAGGAAAACAATTCCCTGCACATTCAGGATTGTGGATTGTAAATGCTGCCCCAGTGTAACTCCTTGTTCTGGAGTTTCCCCGACGAGTAAGAAATTTCATTGGGCTGTAATTTTGTCAGAGCTCTGGGAAGCGCTTACTTTTGACATGTGAGACATCACAACTTGTAAAAGAGCTGATTACCAAGTCATATTTGCTATGGTTTTCCAGGTGTCTGTATATTTCTGCTTCTCCTACAGCTGTACTCAGGCTGTTTTCTAGGAGGCTGAGTCTACATACACAGCAACATGCAGGGAAGTGCTGCCAGTTATAGGATAAATTATGCTTCACAATTAGAATCAGAGAGACAGTAGAGTGCAATGGTTCTTCTCAGTGATTATATCTGACTATCTTTGGACCAGTTATTTTCAATTGTTGTGGGCAATTTACTAAATATTTACATGTAATTTCCTTAATCTATAAAGTGGGGTAAGCAAGAGCTCCCTCTTAGGCATCATTTTATACAGTTTAAACTTTATTGTTGTTGTTTTTTCAAAATATGTAAAGCATGTATCAGTCACATAATTACCTCTCAATAAGCAGAAACTGTTATTGCTGTATTAAATACATCTAGAAAGGTTCAGACATGGCATAAAATCTGGGTATGTGTGCTAAAAAAGTCAGAAATGTATAAGGTGCCTATTCACTTACTTTGTAAAGCCAGTTTTCATTTATTTTCAGTCTTTAGTTTTCAGAAAAGGGACATATAATATCTGTAGTCTCTGTGAAGAATTGATGAGTTCCATTCACTGTTCCTTTACAACTAAAAACCTTTCAGACAAGAGGAAAAATTTGTTTACTTTTTTTTTTTGCTCAAAATGCAGTCTTCAATTAGTTTTAAATTAATTCTTTTGAGAAATGGAAGAGTAGATTTACTAAAAATTCAGCAGAGAAATTCACCAATTGGAATACATTAAAGGAAGTTGGAGCTTTATTAAGACAATCCCTTAATGACCACAGTAGACATTTAAGTTGTTGTCATTAATATTAATTTTGATATCATTTTGACATATAGCACAGGGTGTCTGGAACTTGACTTTATTGATGGGTTAGTGGTAATTTACTTTTCGCAGTGCCTGGCTTGATCAATGAATTTAGAACCAGAGAGCTGACATTTAATTCTGTAAGCCTTAAATCTGTGTGTGTTTAAGCGTTGAGCATTTAAATACAATTAACTGGTTGGCAAGAACTTAGCAGGCTTTGGTTTCAACAACCATTTATTTGTTTGCGTATTTTCAGTTGGAATTGTACTGTATCATACTGAATGATATTGATCAATTCAGTTGGGTGATTGGCATGAACCATCTGGAAATAACTCATCTCATGCTGGGCACTGCTTAGTGCTAGGTCATTCATCACTGTGCAGAGAGCACAGGTATCTGGAATTATTTTGCTTCTTTTTTTTTTTTGAGTGATAACACACTCCACTTAAGTGAATAGAACAGTTAGAAGATATCATAAGAGTTTCCTCAGCCAATTCAAGGAGTGATTACCAGAATTATGAATCAGTCCTTTTGAATAAGGAGTAAGTAAATGTCCTGGAAATCATGATTATGATGATATAACCAATTGCTATTTAAGATTTGAAATCTACTGTCAATGTGATATCAAAAGAGCAAAAGGAATAATCAGAATGATCTAGAAAACTGACCAAATAAATGATGATTTTATTAGTATCAAGTAATTAATATCCAAATATTATATTTCACCAAACCATTATGTAGCCTATTGTTATTTTGGGGAAACTTAGAGGACATAATTTCTGAATTTTTTTTTTTTTGTGTGTGTAAAAGATAATCTTGACCTTCAGTCCTCATCTTCAACATGGAGAGTGTAATTCTGACCTCATAGGATTGTTGAGTTTAAGTGAGAAAATACATATCAATGCCTGAGAGACAGGCACAGAGAATGTTATTTCTTTTTCCATTTCTGCTGTTAGCAGTCTATTCTTGAATCATTAGAGTTCGTATTTTTAAATACTTAACTCATTGACCCAAACACACACTATACCAAAAATCAAAAGTGAAAAAAAATTATATGATGTGTTATTAAACCCAGAGAAAGTAAATTCTTGCCAATAGGCAGGAGGAGAAATGCAGATGAGGCATAACTGGACTTTCTCCTGAGACTAGGTCCTTCTCAGCTTGAAACAAACACTTTCATGAATGTACTTTAATTTTACGTGAAAAAAAGTGGGGAAAGGAAAGTTAAATTCAATTTCAGGCATTATAGAAGAGCATCAATCAGGCTGAATCTGCTATAAATGCTAAAATGTATCTATACTCTAGAAGAATTTTCGGATTTTTAGAATCTCCCCCTTCCTTCAACTGGTGATTGTTTTCTATTAGGATTCAGGGACATTTAAGACAGCACCATTAGTTTTTCTATACGGGAAGGCTGAGTAAGAAAATAGACTAAGAATCATTTTGAAGGCTGGAGGGCATCAATGACAATGTTTTAATAAGTAAATGATTTTTATACTTTCTTTAAGAAAGCTCCGTAGAGCTGAGAGGTCATAGACTATGCAAGTCTTTGAAAAAGTCTCTGTAGCCCACAACCACCTAAGATGTTCAAGATTGACTGAGCCAGATCTGGGAAGGCAGGATGAAATCAGATAAGCTTAAAAAACTGACAAAGGTCATTTTTATTGTTGGTTTATTTTACTTAGGGAATTTTTTCTTTAATTTATCTTTATTGTTGAAAGAATTACAGATACTTTTTCATAGCCTTGATAGACAGATAGATATTGTGAATTTTTAAGAAGAAAATCTAGGATGCTGTACTACCTAAATTTTAAACTTGACCATAAAATGATTTTATTTTATGAATGCCTTTTACTGTCTCATAGTATTAGTTATTCCTTTATGAGGCACAAATGTTAAACTGCAAATCTACAAAGTTCACAGCCCCTTGAAATAAATTTTTTCTACATATCTTCTATATCCTCATATACTTAAAACTGGGAGAGAATTTGCATTTCTGTGGGGGGTCTTGTGAGTCATGCGTCATATTTAAATAATAGCAATATGAAAATATATGCCAATTTAAAATAAAATATCTAGTGCTAATATCAAAGTAGTTTTCCATTTATCTTTTAGCATTCCTGTGAACAAATTCAAGTGGAATAAAGCTATGAATCAATCAACTCAGTTTTACAAAAGTCAACTAGGTACTAAGAATAGATTTGATTGCTAGTTGAATTATGTTCTAATGAAAATTAAATCTAAGTTGAAATATGTCTTTGTTGACCAATTGCATATTTTCAAAGTTATATATTCTTCATAAAATATTAATGAAAGTAAGACATTTGAAATGTTTAGAACTAAGTGTATATATATTTTTTCTATGAAATTTGTGTATCTGTACAGGTCTATAAAGTTGTCTTTCTATCTTCACAATTTCCAGGAAAAAATAAACATGTGATAATATCTTTATTAAAAGGCTTTTAGCCTGGCCCGTGTGCCTCACTGGCTTAGCATTGACCTATGCACCAGAAGATGACGGCTCCATTCCTGGTCAGAGCACATGCCCGGGTTGTGGCTTGATCAGATCAACAATTCTCTCTTATCACTGATGTTTCTATCTCTCTATCCCTCTCCTTTCCTCTCTGAAATCAATATTAATATATTAAAAAATAAATAGTTTTTAAAATTAAAATATGTAGAACTATTTGAATGATCAGAGCAGAAAAAGATTCAGAATTTCATTTCAAAATGTAGGCGATTGTTTTGGCTGTAAAAAAATGCTCTGGGAGGCTGAGCAGCCCTGCCAGAACCGTACACATTTGTGAACTCTCAGGGGACGCTTCATCCTCTAGAGATTTTTCTGCTTGCTTTTCACTTCAAAGCAGTCAGCCTCAGCATCTTGATAATAAGCCAATGGGAACAATCAAGCAGCTGTAGTTTCTCCTTCACACTCTCGGTCCTTTTGTTGTTATGTGAGAATATGGGAATATAAATCATCAAGAAAATATTGTCCTTTTAGTTAGCTTTAACTTTAGCACATCTCTCATGGAGTCAAATAATATTATTTGTGTCAGTTGTTTATGAAATTAAAGAAAAAACTACTTAGAGCTAGATGGGATCAGATATTCTGATTTTGCTGGTTTAAATACAATAAATGGGGGCTCGGGAATATTCAGTGACTTCACTAGTGGCACACAGCAGGTGAGCAGGTCAGCATCCCTCTGCCTCAAAACCTTCTCTCCTTTAAGAGCTGCATTTTGGCCCTTTACCTCAGAGCAGCCCTATGCCAGGCTCTGTGGGGATTCTTCAATGTGATAATCCTCTTTTGCTCTAGAGTAAGCTAATTGTGTGTTTTTTTAACCAAATGTCTTGAAGGACATAGTGAGATAATTTATTTCAAATGTTTAAAATTCAAAGAGCTTCAGATATACTTGCTTATGCATGAACACAAAGGCTGTAAAATTAAAATAATCTTGATAGTATATAATGTTGAATGAATAAAATAGTTTAAGGGTGATTTTTTGCAATTGATTTTTTAAAATCGGGGTGTAATTTGCACACAATAAAATGTTCAATTGGATGGGTTTGTATTTATATCTATACATATCACCTATATCTAAATCTATAACTATTATTCTCATTTGTCTCTCAACCATTTGAAAGCAAGCTGTAGATATACTTTCTTTACTGTGAAATTCTCAAGTGTAAATTTCCCAAAAACAAAGATACATTTTTCATTACTTCCATATAACCCTCTGAACTAACTTTTTAGAAGGCCAACCCAACACACACCATACAAGACCAACATTTTAATTTATGAAATTAAGTGTTTTTTTGAAATGATATACTTATTTTTGCTTGTATAAATGCTAATAATTACTCTATTTACTTTTCTGTTATATAAATGCTACTACTTAAAGGACTGGTTAACAGTGGCAATAAGCAACAATTAACATTACCAATTAAGCAAGTACTACGTGTGAGAAAAATATAACAATATGATGTTTCTGCCTCCTGATACAGGGATTTATTTAAACTATTTAAACATTTTTAAAAAAATATTTATATTATTGTAAGCTCTAAACAATGAGGCTAATTAAATAGATATCATCTATATTTTTAAAAGGTAACAATGTCACCTTTTCCCCATTTATATAATACAGTAGGATATTTTTACTCTTTCTATTTCCTTTTCTAAATTTAGACCTTTGAACCTCCTAGAGCCTTTAGGACATATTTCTTTTCTCCTGTCACATGGTAAAAGTGAATACCATCAAACAGAATGTTCATTTCCACTTAAAGCCCTGCTTTTGTCAAGCCCTTAGTACACTCACTCCTGATGTTGGTACAGTGTGATGAAATCAAACTCAATATTCTCTTCCTGAAAGCATTTGACCATAGAATAGTTAGAATCGTTTAAAGGATATTAAGTTTTTTTGAAAACAGTTTCATTGAGGTAAAATTCCCATAAAATTAACTAGTTTAAAGTTTACATTTATGATGTGTAACATTATGTCTATCTGGCTCTAAAGCATTTTCAACTTCCAAAAAGTAATCCTGTACCTATTCTGTAGTCCTCACCACTACTTCTTCCCCAGGCCCTAGCACCACTGATTTGCTTTGTGTCCTTATAGATTCAGTTGTTCTGGATATATTAGATAAATGGAATTATAGAATGTGTGACCTTTCCATCTGATTTCTTTCACTTAACGCAGTGGTTGGCAGACTCATTAGTCAACAGAGCCAAATATCAACGGTACACTGATTGAAATTTCTTTTGAGAGTCAAATTTTTTAAACTCAAACTTTTTCTAACGCCATTTCTTCAAAATAGACATGCCAAGGCCATGGTATTTTGTGGAAGAGCCATACTCAAGGGGCCAAAGAGCCACACGTAGCTCAAGAGCTGCAGTTTGCCAACCACGGACTTAACATATCTATTTATGTTATGAACACATTTCAGGGTTCATATACCTTATAGTAGATATTAATACATCATTCATTTTTGTGACTTAATTATATTCCTTTGTAGAGGTGTGCCATGTTTTATTCATTCATTATGGATATAGGGTTTGTTTCCACATTTTCTCTATTGTCAATAGTGCTGCTAATACAGACTTCTGCATATGTTTTTGTTTGCATATCTGTTTTTAATGTTTTGTGTATGTACCTAGGAATAAAATTGATAGATAATATGGTAATTCTATTCAACTCTTTGAGGAACTACTAAACTATTTTGACAGTAAGCGAATCATCTTATGTTTCCTCCAGCAATGTACAATAGTTCCAATGTCTTCACTTCTTTGCCACCACTTGCTATTTTCAATTGTTATCCTAATTTTTTTATTACCATTCTAGTGAAGTGGTATCTTGTTATGGTTTTGATGTGCATTTTCCTAATGAGTAAAAATATTGCACAACTTTTTATATTTTTACTAGAGGCTTGGTTCATAAAATTTGTACAAGGATAGGCCCTTGTGGCCCCAGCTGCCTTGGCCCTCACAAGCCGGCTTCGTCCAGAAGATTGTCCGGATGGTCTTTCCACTCTTAGACCATTTGGTCCATTTGCAAATTACTTAAGCTTTTATTATTATAGATTGGCAACTTTGTAATCTTCTTTAAAATAGTGTTTGTTCAAATTCTTGGCTTATTTCTAAATTGGATTGCTTGTCTTTTGTTGTTATGTCTTATTTATATATTTTGTATAGTAGATCTTATATACGATTTGCAAATATTTTTTCTCATTCTTGTGAGTTATCTTTTTTACTCTCTTGATAATGTCCTTTGATGGACAAAAGTTTAAATTTTATGAAGTCAAATTTATGTATTTTTTTTAACTTGTTCTTATGTGTTTGGTGTCATATCTGTGTCCATTGCTAAATCCAAGGTCATGAATATATACTAATATGTTTTCTTCTAAGAGTTTTATAGTTTTAGCTCTTATATCTAGTTTCTTTGATAGATCTATTAATTTTTGTACATGGTGTGAGATAGGGGTATTGGAATTTAACTTACTAGTAACACCAGGTTTTTACACTTGTAGGCATTGGTTTTCAGCTTCTCAGAAATGTTTAATGTCTGTGCATCTACCAGCTTGTTCTGATGACTAGAGACTTTTCAATCAGGTCTTTCACATTCATACATTTATCATATAGACTATCCATTTCTATACCCTGAAAAAATTAAGGTAAATTTCTCTTTCACAGGGAAAATAGTTTTAAGGCACAAAGGTAAGTTGAACTTGTGAAAATTCAGGTGGATTGAAAATAAGTTATTTCTTAGGTAAAAAGTTGAGAAAATCATTTTCTTAATTAGCTGTACTTTCTTTGGTGACTTTTTCAGTTCTGAAACAATGTTATTTCCAAAGATTGAATATATTTTTGCTATATAGTTTTATCATAACCTATATACCATATTGAATAATGAATAATGCAGTTACTTCATCATTTTCTAGACTCATTATGGCATCTTCAAATAACACCAAAGAATTTTGGAGGAAATATATATATATATATATATATATATATATATATATATATATATATTTGCTTTACTGTGATCTTTTTAATGATTCTCATGCACAATGTTTTCCCAAATTAGAGAAGGGCATTCTTTCACATTTTGAACATATCATAGCACAATGGGCCAACATTTTATCTTTAAAATAAACCAAACATTTCTGGCAACAATGATATCCACCTTGTAGGCACATGTCTAAAGAGACTTTCTTCTTCAATTTCTGGAAAGTCCAAATCTCATAAAGTGCTTCTGTATGCCTTGAGGAAACTAAATATTACCAAAAATTTCCGTTTGTTCAACCACAGGACAATTTAGGTATAATCTCTGAATCAGGAAGTTTATATTTACTCAGTTTTCACACATCACTTAAGAGAACTCTATAATAATGTGTTCATGTAGTATTTTCAGGTTAAAAGCACTGCTATTCCCAATTAAACACACCCTTTGATTATTTTATTTTCTCCATTCCTTTGCTCTCTTTGCTACCCATCTTTCCTGGGGTCATCTCTCAAATAAACTTCTTGAAATTGAGTCTGAATTTCTGGTAACCTGTTGGGGTAAACAATGCTAAAACAAATCCATTTATTCAGTAAGAGATATTTATGGATAGTTCTATGTGAATAAATAGGAAAAAAAATCCCCTCCTCATGTGTTTGGTTTTTGTTGGGGAGAGGATTTTATCAGACATTGGTAATTACTACAGGAAATATCAAGGCAGGGAAAGAAGAAAGGAAGTGCAACTGAGGTGTCCATGGCAACTTGCAACAGGGAGGCAGAGGAGCCTGGACCAAAATGATCATTTGAACAAAACCCAGAAGGAGAAGGGGTACATGTCATGGGCGGGGACTTGTTGATCCCGGTTCTAGCAGACTTAAACTTACATCCATATATGTTTAGTGCTTTACAATTATTACTTTATTTTAAAATATTATGGGAATGTAACATTTTATTAAATAGAAAGTAAAATTCCCATCCGACAGGAGATTTATTGTACTTTGACAGAGATATTTCAATGCTTGACTAATGCAAAATGGCTTGATCCATATGACTCCCACATTAAAGACAGCAGTGTCAAAATGTACTTCTTTCCTCAAAAGACTAGGTTTTAGACATTTAAACAAACTAATATGAAAACGTGTGATGTTTAAGGAAAAGGAAGAATTCAGAGTTGAGGAATTAATCTGTAAGAGTGCAGATCAAAGAAACTTTTAGAGAGATCCTGGCACGTGAATAGCATCCTGAGGATCAGTCAGACAGGGTTCGGCGCTCTGGATTCAGGAACAATAGCTGTGGTGCTGTTTCCCGTGCCGAATGCCTGATCTTTGTTAAGAGTGCTCATCTCAAACATTATGAGATGGAAGGTGAGGCTGAAGAAAGAGGCAGGGGTCAGATCGTGAAAGGATTTGGGTTCCTGGTTGAGGGGCTCATGAATAATTTTGAACAGAACAAATGACATCATTAAGCTTACTTTCTGAAAATACTCTTCTAGCTGCAGAGGAATGTCAATTGGAGGGAGTGGTGAAAAGACTGAAAGCAGCCTCAGAAGTTTGGACAGTTGGTCATTATAGCTGCAACGCAGGACTATTAAACAGTGTTAAAAGTGTATGTATGGAAGAACTAACAGGATTTGATCATTAACTGGATTTGAAGATTTGAGAGAGGGTTACTGGGGTGACAATGCAGGTGTGTAGATGGTATTCTTGGTTGGATTGAGGCACCGATCTTGCAATGGGACATGACCTCATAAACACTCTGCATTGCTTCACAGTATAGGTAGTTTGCCTGTACTCATATTTAATATTACTACAGTATTTTGTTTGTGGATTGAGCAAAATGTAAATATTGAAGTAAGTTGTATAACAAAATAATTGTTGATACCTTGGTATCTTTTGATTAGTCTTCACAATGAAATATTTTCATCTTCTTACATTTTATTATATGAATGACAAGGTACATTTGGCTGGCCAACTCTTAATGACTGCTACAAATAAACAATCCCTCTACGTGAAGAATAAAACTAATTTTGATTGCCTCGTAAATGCACTTTGTTAACATTGCCTCTCTCATGAGACCTCTGGACAAGGCACTATTATTTTAAAGGTGAGAATCTAAGTATTATTTGGCCATTATTCCATGGTTCATAAGTGGTGAGATGGGGAGAGTTAATCTCTTTTACTCTTCATGCCAAAGCCCCAGATCTGGATGGGACTTTGGCACAGCAGGATGAAAAAAATAAATAAATAAATAAATGAATAGTCTATCATTTGTATACATGATTCTAGTTAGATAAGACATCTGCACTTTTGGTTGAATAATCCTATATAATAAAAGCCCATTGACCAAAATGGTGAAACGAGATCAGAACAACCACAACCCCAGCCTTGGCTGGCTCCAACCCTAATGAATGGTTAGGGGCAATCATGTAGGCAGGCAGAGGTGATTAGAGGCAATCAGGCAGACAGGCAGACTGGTTAGGGGGTGATCAGGCAGGCAGGCAGGCAGAGTCATTAGCGATAATCAGGCAGGCAGTCAGGGGCATTAGGGGCAATTAGGCAGGCAGGTGAGTGGTTAGGGGTAATTAGTCAGACAGGCAGAGGTGGTTAGGGATGATCAGGCAGGCAGGCATACTGGTTAGGGATGATCAGGCAGACAGGCGAGCAGTTAGGGGCCAGCAGTCCTGGACTGTGAGACAGATGTCTGACTGCTTGTTTAGGCCTAATCTGCATCCACCAGGCCTATGTATATATGTACACATATAAAATTATTATAAACTTGTATGTGAAAGTTTGCTATTTAAATTCTTATTAATAAGATGAAAATTGCAAGGGAATTCACATTAAATATTGCTGAATGGTTACTTATTTGCTTTTAAATTTGTATTGCCAAAAGCCTAATCATATGCCAAATATATACAAATAAAATTTCATAGTCTCAAAGCCAAAGTCCTCTTCGATGTGTGAATAAGGATAATTTAAGAAAAGAATGACATTTTTAAGCAATGATGTCAGGTGTCTTTTCAGTACTGAATGACCAATTTCAACACTATTAAAAGAGGTCAAGTTTGAATTTACAATTTCTTATAAGGTTATTAATTCTTATCTAGGAAAAAAGACTGAACATTTTAGAATCAGGACATTTTTGCTGAGTACACAAAGGCTTCTTAAAACATAGACCATTTTCAAAAGCACTTACATAATCAATAAGAGCTGCACATGGGAATTTGGTTCCAGTAGACTGATCACCTACGTGAATACAGGGCTAAGGCACAAGTGGGACTCAGAAGGGAGAAATTGGTTTGTCTGTACTCTTTCCCCATCATTCTTAGCCTATAGGGCTTCAAAAACACAATTGTATGAGTCATCATTTGAAGAAGAAAATGTGGTCATGTCTCTTCTCCCAAAAAAGCTACTTTTAATAATTTCTAATTGTTTTGTAAACTCAAATACCAACATGCTTTCAAAATGTCCAGCATGCTCTCTGGTTCATCATGCCCTGCTCTTTAACCCACTCCCTTTTCTTTGAGCCACTGGGTTTTTCTGAGGTCCTCAAGTCCCACAAATCATGTTTGTCTTGAGGCTGTCACACCTGTGGTTCTCTCTACTGGAATGTTCTTCTCTCTATTCAGGACCATGTCAAACTGACTTGTTCTTTCATGTCTCAACTTGAACACTGTTTTCTCTTAAGAAATCTAAATCCACAGTTTAAGCTTCTGTTGTACATTTTATAGAACTCTTTATAAAAAGCACTTTGCATACTTGAAGTGACTAAGAGATTTATTTAAAAGGCATTGTTTAAGGACCATTTTCCCTTGAGGCATTGAGGCTGCGGTATATGGCCTTGTATGCCCAGTGCCTGACATCTAGTAGGAATAGTGAAGATGGTTGTAGATAGACTACTTTGATATAGTGCTTTCCTATAAAGAGTGTTTAAAAAATTTAAACTGTCATTATGTGGCCTGGGAGACTTTTCTTCTCTAGACAAGTTCATTAAGAAAATATCAATAAGGAACATTCCTCTTCTGATCTGAGTTTGGGGTCCTCTGCATTTTTGGCCCTTTCCTCATTTGTTAATAGACTGATATGATGGTGGGCTGATGTGCTTAAACACATATAACAATGGTTCTCAAAAAGGGGTTATTTAGCTCATCAGGGGACATCTGGCAATGCCTGGAGAGATTGTTGGTTATCATAATGGAATGGGGAGGGGGGCATACTGGCATCTATAAGACAGGGATGGAACTGAAATTCTACAATGCACAGTGAAGGCACTCAAAGAATTATCCAACCCAAATGTTAATAGTGCTGAGTTTCAGAATCTCTGATATAAAGAATAGGACTCAGAATTATTTTGGCCTGGCTAAATAATTTCTATAATATAGCTTGATAGTATGTTATTTAAGGTACTTAATTTATGTTTTATATATAGACATGAATAGTATTCTTTATTTCATAATGTGTAAATGGTTTAATTAGAGTCAATACAAACAGTTTCCCATACAAACATAATAGCATTCAATAAATCTTAGTTGAATTAAATTTTATTTGGCATATCACTTCAGCCTATCAAGATCATTTTGTGTCCTAGACATGACAACTAAATTATTCCTAACATCCTACTTTCATGTCAAGCACAAAGCAGATCAGTGTGGCACCTATGCCATTGAAAGCAATTATGAATAAGTTAAGACCATGCACTAAGATAAAATTCTGAAGATGCAGTTATAAAATACAACTATTTTTAAAATGACCGTTTTGTCACAGTTATACTTGACTCTATGACATCTGCTTTTTATAAGTTTGGCGTTCATTGATGAAAAAAATTACACTTTCAAAAACAGCCCATGCATTGAAAAAAATATGAAAATATGGGTAACATTTTAATTACTAAAAATTGGGTTAATATTTTAAATGTATTGAAATATTATACAGATTGCTAAAAGAGCATCATATTATCTATAGGCAAATGAACAAAGATCAAGAAGAAAAAGACACAAGAGAAAATTACTTTAAAATTTGTAATTTAAAAAAGTAATACTAAATATCCATTGAAAACTATTTTTTCAGGTGCTGGGCTTAGTGCTATAAACACATTTTTTACCTACTCTGAAGTATGTATTATTTTAATCTTTATTTGATGGGCCTATCAATGTTAAATAATTTACCACAGTCTCTTAGCTAAAAAGGGATATAAGTAATAGATTCAAATTCACTATTTGTTAAACATTTGCAAATTAAACAACCTTATAATATATTTTATATTACAGATTAGGGAAAATAAAAAATATAGTAACATTCAATGATGTAAATCTTCGACTAAAATATATACCACACATTGGTGGAGATGAAGTCTTTATCTCAACAGAAATCAAATTGACAATGTTTCTTAAGCATACTAAAATGCTTTTATGCTTTAAGTTACAATGCCACATGTAACATTTTATGTATAACAGTATTATGTAGAATGACAAGAAAGATAATTAAATGTTCAGAATCAATTTAAATACATTGAACAATGGCTAATTAATAAAACATTATGAATATTATTAGGATCTATTTTAATTTTGAAATTATATAGCATCTAGAAAACTTTTCTTTATGCAATTATAATAAAAGAAAGACAGATACCATATAAAAATTGTCAATATATCAAAATAGTAACTCTGGAAAGGAATATGGGAGAAATAAATGCAGTGGCAATATAATTAAATCAATGGAAATGGAGTTTATACAGAAAATAGGTGCTACTCAAGTCTAGGAGTAGCTAATTAAATTAATTATAGTAATGAATTCTTAGGCTGTATCATAAAATCTGCATCTATCCAGAACAAATAATTTAGAGTTGTGATCCCTATCTCAGGGTTCCTCAATCTCTGCACTATTGCTATTTTGGGCTGGATAAATCTTTGTTGTGGATACCATCTATGAATTGTAAGGTGTTCAGAAGCAACCCTGCCCCCCTCCCCAATCCATTTGATGACATTACACCCCAACCCCTATCCTCCATGATGACAACCAAAAGAAGGTAAATTATTGTTTTGTAGAATATTTTTTTAAAAGTGGCCCCAAACATTCCTGTATCTATACCAATGCATCTGTAATGTAACTTTGCAGCTCCTTTAATTTAGACTTTATTTTTCTATCTCTAATCTGGCCTGGTTTTGTGACTTTCTTTGTTCAAAACAATGAGCTGGTCATTATGAATCCCAGTTCCAAGCCCAGCCTTTGAGAAGCCATGCACAGTCCCTCTTTTTCTTTTTCTTTTTCTTTTCTTTTCTTTCCTTTTTTTGTTGTGTGTGTATGTGTTTCACTCCTGTCTCTCATATGAATAAACCCAAGCTAGATGATGAAAAGAGGAAAGATAATCTGGATCGAGAGTTGAGTTAGCCAGATGTCCCAAGTGAGGTTCCATATATTCCTGAGAGATACCGGTCAAGGTAGCAAGGGACCACCCATAGGCAACCCACAGCTAACCACAAATGCAAAGAAAGGGATCCTTTATGCATTTGTGGTTGGTTAGCTGTGGGTTGTCTATGAGTGTTCTCTTGAGCGTGGCTCAAATTCTCAAACCACAGAATGTGAGCCAAATACCTAGTTGTTTTAAGTAATTCAATATTTGAGTGCTTTGTTACGTAGCAATAGGTAACCAATACACTTTGTGACAACACTTAATTCCTGCTTCTGGAAAATTTGTGCTAATGGCAATCGTCTGCAAAATGAAGTTTTATATCTTTTCATTTGCCTTGCTCCCCAGGATCACTCAGTGACACTTCCAGTGGAAATACATTCCAGTTTTCTACAGGTTGTTTAATCCACAAATAAGCAGCAGAGATCATTACGTCTTGTGGATTTTGACTATCTAAATAGCTAGATGTATTTTAAGATATAATTGGTTTTTACTTGATTAGGGCCAATTAGGTTTTATTAAGTTTATTTTACATTTTTCAATTAATGTATGCTTTATGGAAGTAATGAAGTTGCAAGAAAAAACAACCTATCTATTACTTTAGGATATAAATATTTGCAGGAAGTGGGCTAAAACTGCTGGGATATTTTGTGAAAATAATTAGCTTTGGAGATTAATGAAGTAAAAATTATTATAATTATATTCTAACAGTAGGACACGGCTTATGCTGAGACTGTTTGTACTGAAATTTTGTGTTGTATAAATTTCCCACTCTTTCTTGGCAACCTTGATCAAGTTAAAAAAAAATTTTAAATATGTCATTTCACAATGTAGTGCTAGTAATAATTTAATATAGAATCTTATTTGATTTCATTTTGTCAATCGGTACTGGGTTTTGTTTACAGTTTTTTTCCCTTAAATTTATTAGGATGACATTGGCTAATATTATATAGCTTTGAAGCATACATTTTCATGATACATAATTTGTATATTGCATTGAGTAACGACCACCAAAAGTCACCTTCCATTGCTATATATTTGACCTCCTTTATCCTTACTATCCTCCTCCTATTCCCTTTGATAACCATCATACCATTCATTGTCTGCGTCTATGAGTTTTGTATGTTGATTTTTCTTATTTGTTCATTTGTTGATTTCAGTTCTATATCCCACATATGAATGATCATATAGTTCTTAACTTTTTCTGTCTGACTTATTTCACTTATTATGATATTCTCAAGGTCCATCTTTATTGTCACAAACGGCAGTATTTCATCTTTTCTTATGGGTGAGTAGTGTTCTGTTGTGTGTAAATATATATATATATATATATATATATATATATATATATATATATATGTATGTATAACACATTTTCCTTTTACTTTCATCTGGTGAAAGACACTTTGGATATTTCTGTGTCTTGTTTGCTGTGAATAATGTTGCAATGAACATAGGATGCTTATATTTTTACGAATACATTTCCCCCCCAAAATTCGGGGTAGGTACCCAGAAGAAGAGTTCCTGGGTCCTATGGTAACTCTATTCTTTATGTTTGAGGAACCTCCATACTATTTTCCACTGTGGATATACCAGTTACATTCCCGCCAGCTGTGAATGAAGGTCCCTTTTCCTCCTTAACCTCCCCAACACTTATTGTTACTTGTCTAGTTGATAATAGCCATTCTAACAGATGTGAGGTTTACAGGTTTGTGTTTTGTGTGTGTGTGTGTGTGTGTGTGTGTGTGTGTGTGTGTTTTAGATTTATAAATGCAAAAATATGTTTACATTGTAAGTAAAAAATATTTAGTATAATTATAGTTTAAACTTTTTCATTCGTATTTTTCAGATTTCTAACCTTTATTCTACTTGAAAGTTAGATATTATGATCAATTAATTATAAAATGGCTCCAGTTCTTCCCCTTATCATAAATAAGGTCTTTGCAAAGTGACTTATAGCTCCTCCTGTTAAGGAGTGGAGTTTATTTCCCGCTCTGAATCTGAACTGACTTGTGACTTATTTTGGCCAATAGCACATACCAGCAGAGATGATGTACCAAGCATAAGGTTAGGATTTAAGAAATAGCTCACTTATTATATTCCACTAGAGGCCCAGTGCACAGTATTCATGCACTGGTGGGGGGTGGCGGGGGGTAGGAGGGGGAGGGTGAGGGCATGACTTGCAGGGATTGGTCCGCAGTGGGAGCACGGCTCACCCAAGTCAGCCAAGTGGCTGTGGATCTGCCCTCTAACCAGCTGCTCCAGCTGTGGGAGTGTGCCTCATCCTGGTCAGTCCAGCAGTGTTCCCACTGTGAGAGAACACTGACCACTGTGGGCAGCTCCTGCACTGAGCATCTATGTCGAATGGTTGACTGGTTGTTCAGGTTGTTCTGCCGTCCAGTCACTGGGCTTTTTATTACACAGGATTCTCTTGGACTCTTGGACTCCCGCTTTTTTGTGAGAACTAATAGTTGGGTCAAATCCACTGGCTAAAGGAAAGGCCACATGAAACAGAGCATTGAATCACCATGTGAGGCCATGCTAGACCAGCTAGCTCTTTTCTGATTGCAGAAACACGAACAAAACCTAGCCCAGGTCAGCCTCACCCAGAGCTGACGAGTGGAACCACCCAGCTGACCTGTATGGGCAATCATGAGTCTTCCTGTTTTAAGCTACTATGTTTTGGCATGGTTTGTTAGGCAATAATGATGAGTTGTATTGTATAAACAACACATTTTTTATATCTTCTATACTGTTTTGAGGTGTAAGTAACATCATTTATATGAAAAAACAAGCACATATATTTGGCCAATATTATTTTATAAAATAATACCATAACTCACCTTATAATAAGTTGTATTACATTTTGTAAATAATATAATGAAAATATTATTTTATCTAAATTCTAATTTTACTGATTTTTAATATTAACCAGATTCAATCAAAATACTCATTAACATTTATTCTGCATGTATTTTGCAGCATTGTTTGCCAAATTGTGTTTGAAATTGCAAACTTTATTATCATAAAATTATTTTAAAACAGAAAAAAATAGTTGAAATGTGCTTTCTAAAAACTTTATGAAAGCTAATGTGTTAAAGGATATTGACATTACTAATTTAAATATAAAACAAAGACAAGTCAGAGAGAACAAACCAACTATCCACATTTCAGTGTTTTAAGATTTGTTTCTTTAAAATTTAGAAGTGTAAATATTTAATTATTCATTGAAAATAAAAACAGGGGGAAATCATAGACCCTCAACAATGAATTATAATAGAGTGTTGTTAGAATGAAATAACCTTGAATAGTTTGAGCCACCACTAAATGATAGCATATTTTCTGTAATAGGATTTGTTTATTTTGTTCCAGTAAGGATAGCTATTACTGTAATTTTCTCATCTGAAAGGGCACATATGGGAAAATAACATTTACTGTGAGTTTATTGACTTGGCTCAGGAATTGACTTATTAGTACTGAATGCTGCTAGAAAAAGCAAGCAATAATTATTTCAAAATTCTATTGGAATCCTATGCTGGGCTGGTACTTATGTTAACAGGGGATCTATGAACTGCTGGCTTTCATTCATTTGTCCTTGTTTCAGTTGACATTGTCATTCATGACTGCACAGGACTATAAATGATGGTCTAATGTCACTTATCTAATTACTTGGCATCCTGCACTAAAGTTTCATCCTCCAGGGTCAATAACAGCTCTCAGCTCTGCATTCAACAAACAAGCCTTGTTATGTGTGTGGATACACTTACAGGGGATAAGAGTGCAGTTTGTATCTTTTTTTTTATTGAGGCATGGTCAACATACAAAAAGGTGCTACATATTCAATGTATACATCTTGATGAGTTAAAAGGTAACTATACATCCATGAAACAACCACCATGAATAATTCCATATTCTAAACCGTTCCCTCTAGAAATACCATCTGGCCCTCTTTTTTTTCTACGATAAGAACAGTTAAGATAAGATTTACCCTCAACAAAGTTTTAAGTAAACCATATTGTTAACTATGCTGTACATTCAACCTATGAACTTATTCATCTTGTATAACTAAAGCTATGTGCCCTTTGACCAACATCTCCTGCTCCCTTCTCCTCTGAGGTTATGCAGTATTTGTTCTTTTGTGTCTATCTTCATTAGCTCAGTGTCCTCCAAGTTCAACCGTGTTATAGCAAATGGCATAGTTTCCCTCTTTCTAAAATGGAATAATATTTTATCATATGTATATACAATATTTCTTTATATATTTACCTGTCAGTGGGTATTCATTCCCACCTCCCCCACATCTTGGCTATTGTGAATAATGTTGCAATGAATATGGGTGTGTTAATATCTCTTTGAGATCCTTGTTTCAATTCTTATAAATACCAGTACTAGGGTTGCTGGATCATTTAGTGTTCCTACTTTTAATATTTTGAGAAACTTCAAACCTCTACTCTCTGCTGGTTTTCCATAGTGGCTGTATTAATTTACATTCCCACCAACAGTTTACAAGGGTTTCTTTTTCTCCACATCCTCAACAGCATTTATCGCTTGTGCTTTTTATAATAGCTATCCTAATAGATGAGCGGTGATACCTTATTGTGGTTTTGATGTGCGTTTCCCTGATGTCTAATGATGTGGAACACACTTACACATATTGTTGGCCACTCATATGTCTTCTTTTAAAAATATCTAGGCAGATCCTTTGTTCATTTTTGAATTAATTTATTTGCTATTTTACCATTGAGGTCTAAGAGTTCCTTATATATTTTGGATATTAAGCCTTTAACAGATATATGCTTTGCTAATATTTTCTCTCATTCCTCAGGCTACCTTTTCACTATGTTGATTGTATCCTTTGCTGTGCAGACCATTGTAGTTTAATATAGTCCCATTTCTCCATGCTTACTTTTGTTGCCTGTGCTTTGTGTCGTGTCCAGAAAATCAGTGCCGAGACCAATGTCAGCAAGCTTCCCCCCTACATTTTCTTCTACGAGTTTACAGTTTAAGGTCATACATGTAAGCCTTTAACCTACTTTGGGTTTATTTTTGGGTATGGTGTATAATAATGATCCACTTTTATGCTTTTGTATGTGGCGATCTGGTTTCCCCAGCACCATTCTTTCCCTAATGTGTTTCCTTGCCACTCCCCTGTCAACGATCAGGTCACCATTAATAAAGTGTTTGGGCACTTGAGTTTTAAGGCCTTCCTACATGTATATCTTCGATAAATCCTGAATAAACAAAAATGTTGGTTTATTAAAGTCAAGCTTAAAAAAAAATCACTTGAATACTTTTGAATCTGAACCAGAAGAGGCTTCTTTGCTTGAACATGATTTATGGAAATGTGTTTACCCAATTCTTAAACATATTTGATTAGTTGAACCACACCCAGTTCCTTCAAGGGAAGTGCTTTTACTGTTTCCTTTTAGCAGATGAGAAAACTGAGATGTTAGGCAGTCTGCCCAATTCCACATCCTAAATCACCAGCAGGGCTTGGGTTAGCATTGAGGGAATTTGGACTCCCTTCATACATTCCCATCCCTAAATCCACGGGTCTGACAAAGTGCTTTTAGAAGTTGAGTTATTGTTACATTTGCAAGGATTGTAAATTACTTTGATTTTAGTTGAGCAAAATAAAAAACAAAAGCAAAACAAGCAGCTGCAAGTATCTCTCTTACCATGTTAGAAGGACTTAGTTAATACTTTCATCATTTAGTTCATTAATAAAGTATGTGTCTTGTGGAGGTATGGTGTAGGACTGGAGTCACCGAGATTCATAATACAATATTAGAATGTTTTTACAACATCCAAGTGAGAGGGACATATCAATTGGTTACCTCCACATGGTCCCCAACCAGGGCCAGGAGTCAAACCTGCAGCCCAGGTATGTGCTCTTGACTGGGAATCAAATCAGAGACCCTTCTGTGCTGGCACTGATGCTCTAACCACAGCATACCTAATGGCTAGGGCAGAATGTCTTTATTTTAAATGTCATTTTAGTTCTAGCTTTATTTTTTTAATGTTCAAATTTTATGTTTCAGAAAAGGTCAATGTTATATAAAATTTCCTATACAGTAGCAGCAACTCACAGGAAATAATTTATTCTTTTATACCTCTCTGCTTTATTTAGGCTATAATCAATAGAAAAAATTTCCTTGGATGAGGATTAACAAAAGAAGAAAAAAAAAAGAAATGCTTATAAACAAGAGAAAATATTATGGTCACTCATTTTTAAAATATATCATCCAGGTTTGTTTTGAGGTTTTCTCAGATATTTATAATAAAAATAGGTGAAGTGGAAGAGTTAATTGTGGCTCTGATTAATTAATATTATATTACATTTTGGAGTCTTAAAGCATTTACTCCTACCTTAACCATAATTTAATCTCCCACTAAAATTTGATGAGTCCAGGAATTAAATTGATGGGTGTCAAATGCAGTGTATCAGACCTTCATGAACTTGGATACCTCATTAACCTAAGAAATTGTCCTGGCTGCTAAGATGGTTGAAAACTTTATCCATGCATTTGCTTTCCACATATGTAGGGCATAACATAGATCAACTTATTCTTATTAAAAACTCCAAATGACATAGAAGGTAACAGGTAAAAATTATTGTTTGGAAATAATCTGGAATGATTACATTTTATCTCAGTGTATAAACAGAAAACACATTTCTTCCATTGGATGTCATAGCTTTGTCCTGGTAAAATTGCTTGTGTATGACAGAGCTTGTGTATAAAGTTTTTTCATTTATCTATTTTCAAATTTAAAAAAAAAGCAACACGAGCCCTAGCCAGTTTGGCTCAGTGGATAAAGTGTCAACTAGTGGACTGAAGATTCCTGAGTTTGATTCCGGTCAAGGGCATGTACCTAGGTTGCAGGCTCCTCCTCTGCCAGGGCCCTGGTCAGGGATCACGCAGGAGGCAACCCAATGATGTGTTTCTCTCACAGCAATATTTCTCTCTGTCTTTCCCTTTCTTCCACTCTCTAAAAATCAATGGAAAAATTATCCTCAGGTAAGATTTAAAAAAATAAAACAACAACATGAAAATAAAACTGAGTTGAAATAACACTGAAATTAAGAGGAATCCCACATTTTTCTTATCCAAACCAACCATTTTCTTTTTGTACAATAATTGTGTTGCGATTTGCATTATTTAGGTGGTGATCTACTTGTGTATCTCATTATTACCAGTATGGGGCAGTGGTGTGTTGACTAATGAGTTTGCTGACCACTGGGATATGAAAACATGTTGATATATTAATATTAATATATTATGTACACTATCCTTCTAAAATGGGAAGATTACATTGATCCTAGGAGAGAAAAAAATGTCACTGAATGAGTCCTCTCTCTTTCAGCTATGTTTGTGACAGTTGCAGAGTTAATATATATTTTTTAACTGTTAGGAAGCTGGTGTACAGACTCTGTTCATGGTATGTGTACCTTACCATGACAGCCTACTCCTGTGGCTTTCCAATGGCCAGGCCATACATCTTGGTGTCTGAGGGCTTTATCTGGTCTTCTCAGACATAACATAAACCCCAAAAGGGACAAGAGCCAGTATATAAACACACTCATTTCTCCTCTCATTACCCTTATGATAGCAAGCTCCCAAGACATGTGTTTATATCAAACTCACCTCTAGAAAGTAAAGGACTTCATGGTCCAAGGCAGTAGAAAGGAAGGTGTATTAAAGCAACACCAGGTCAGGCAAACATAGGTTTATAATTGTAAGACCAGAAATACAGTTTATTTTTCTATTATTGTTTATTAATGATTGTATTATTTTCCAAATGAACAACTGTAACCTGTTTTTTTTATCATTTAAAAATATGAGAAAACTGAAGTTTAAAGCAGTAAAGTAAGCTTCTGTAGACACAGCTGATCAGGGAAGTAACTTAAATGCAGTAACTAAAGCCCATATTCCTTAATAGTAAATGATGCCTAAATAATAATTTTGAAGTTGAAAAAATCTATTAAATGGATAAGCAACACGTTAGCATATTTCTGAGTAAATGACTAAAAACCTAATAGCTGACTGTTGAAATTCAGGATTTTATGAAGATGATTTTTATCCATATTGGTAATAGAAAAGACAAAGGAATCTGTACAATTATAAAATGACTTCTCTAACTTCAACTCAACCTTCTTACAATTTTAAACCATATTTTTATTGATTTTAGAGAGGAAGGGAGAGGGAGAGATAGGAACATTAATGAGGAGAGAAAAAATTAATTAGCTAACTCCTGAATATCCCACACTGGGGAACCAGCTCACAACCAGGGCGTGTGCCCTGACCAGGAATAGAACCATGATCTCCTGGTTCATAAGTTGATATCCAACCACTGAGCCATGCCTGCTGGGTCATTCTTATTTTTCTTAATGACACTTCTCTTACCTGAAAATGTTTTTACTCTAGTATTTTTACTCTAGTATATATTTGAAATGGGGAAAAAGAGGGAATGAATGCATTTTTTTAAGAAGAAAGCACATCAGTACAATTTTCTTGTCTGTGCGAACATCTATTAAAACTAGTATCTCAATATAAATTTGCTCCCTATAAATATTTAACTTGTGAATAATGTGAACAATTTGTGTGAAATTAGAAAATCAGCTCCCTTCACTGTAAAAATTACTTCTTGTACTTTGTGACATAAAATCACCACTTGTTTTTTCTGCCTTCCTCTACATTTGCAGCATAAGCTAGATATTTAAGCTGCACCTTTGCTAAGACCACATTTATATATAACTAATACATCTTCATAATTCTTGTGTCACAGGGAGTTATTTATTCACCTTATTGTTACTGTGTTCTTTGGTTATCTAAAGTTATTTTACATAATAAGTGAGGTTGTAAAAGTCTTTAGGATTGTATCATTTAATGGAATTTTTCTATGTTCATTTATATTATTTTATCTTGGCTGATTCAATAATTCATTAGGGAGAACTGTTTTTGGAGTTGCTAGCTCAGGGAGAGAAAATGAGAAAGACAGATCACCCCTGAGTAAAAACCTTATTAACAACTCTCCCATGAATTAATTGTTGGATTGCTGCCATCATTTATTTTTTGGCATCCTGACATATTAGATTTCATACCTGTAGTTTTCATGAACACACCAAAAGCATCCTTCTAATTATGAAAGCACTTGGGAATATTCAACCTGAACTGACCTGAGATTCTACTATAAAAAGGAATGGGATACAACATTAAAAGTTATCAGTCTTTTATTAAGAGATAAAAGAAGCAATAGAGAAACTCATAAGTGAACTAAAATATGCTCCTCAAAGATTAGGCAGTCATAATTGCTACCAATGATTATTGTTCGTATAGAGACATGAGGAGAAAGATATTTTAGTTTCTTCCCTTGAAAATATTGAGCTTTTCCAAAATGACTAGTTAAGAAATATGGGTTCATAACTGAAAATTCCACTTAAGTAGGAATCTGCCTGCTTGTGAGCCATTGAACTTGAGTTCATAAAGTTTTGTATGAAATACAAATGCCACAATCATAATTATAATTGCATATATTGAAATTAAGAAACATATTTAATGAAGACAATAAAACTGGATAAATAAAATAAAAAAGTAAATTCAAGACAATTTTGATTTAGTTTAAAATATTTATTAAGTACCATCTATTCATAAAGTAAGGCAAAGTGGTAGGGGTATTTAAAAATGTATAAAATTTGCCAAAACTGGTTTGGCTCAGTGAATAGAATGTAGGCCTGCTGATTGAAATGTCCTGGGTTCAATTCCGGTCAAGGGCATGTACCTTGGTTGCGAGCACATCCCCAGTAGGGAGTGTGCAGGAGGCAGCTGATTGATGTTTCTCTCTCATCAATGTTTCTAGCTCTCTATCCCTCTCCCTTCCTCTCTATAAAAAAAATCAATTAAAAATGTATAAAATTTGGTCTAACTCCTGCACTAAATTAGGGATTAATACAAGTTGATAAATAAACAAAATAAAAGGAATATAAAAATATCCATAAATATATACAAATACATTTCTATGACTATTCAAATCTTTGAAATCAAACAGAATTTAAATAAATTCCCTTACATTTATTTATTAAACAGGGCAAGCTTATATTTGGTTTTGAGAACAAGGAAGGCTGGGTTATTCAATGAAATAAATAGTTAATTTCAGGTGATCTGAAGGAAGGATAGGATTCAAATAGGAAAAATGGAAGGAAAATATTCTAGAGAGAGAGAAAATATCAGAATGACTCCATTTATTAATATTTGATGAACCTTGGTTCATCATGTAAAAGATCTGGGAAACTTTTTACCTGTATTCCATAGCTGCAGTATATAAAGATTGATACATTTTATTTTTCATTAATTTTTAAATTTATTTTTATTGTTGATACTATTACAGATGTCCTCATTTTTCACCATCCCCCTTTCCTCTGGCTGCCACCACTCTGCAGTTCTGTGTCTACTGTTGTGTGTGGTTGGGTTCTGCATATATGTTCTTTGATTAATGCCTTCATCTTCTTTCATCCAGTCTCCTATCCACCATCTACAGCTGTCAGTCTGTTCCATGTGTCCATGACTTTATCTTTATTTTGTTTGTCAGTTTATGTTGTTCATTAGATTCCACATATAAGAGAGGTCAAATCTCCAAATTTGCTTTGTATTTTCTCTTTGATTCAAAAGGGCACTTTTATTCACCAGGGGGAGGGCCTTTGAACTCTGAGGTTATTAACTTAGGTTTTGTTTTACTGTGCTCAGAGAGGGTTGTTTTTCTTACTTTGATTCTTTGGGAACTATTAAGATATGTATTTTGTGTGTGGCCTAATGTATGAATAATTCATAACTATTTGAAAAGTATATTTTCATCATAGTTCATATGTACTTTTGATTATGTTTTTAGACCATCTACATTTACTAATATTTTGTTCGCTCAGTTGTAAGAATTGTCTTAAAACCTCTGTGATTAGTGAGTTTTTGTCTGTCTCTCCTTGCATTGCCTATGGTTTCTGCTCTAAGAAAGTTGTTGCTGTGTTTTTTTTTTCTTTTGGGAGGGTCATAAATATTCATCACTTTTATTTGCCTTCTCCTCGCACATAATATGCATGCAAAATGTGAATAAATCATAAGGGTAGTGTTGAATTAATTTTAACAAAGTGAGCACACCCATGCAGTTAATCAATAAAAGTGAACATCATCCCCCAAGAATTCCCTTGGCGCATCCTTGTCGTTAACTATACCCTCCCCCTTAGGTAACCCTCTACTGGCTTTGAAAATCAAGGTTAGTTTTTCCTATTTGTGAACTTCATATAAATAAAAGTATGCCATTTTTCTAACCTACATGATGTTTGTAGGATTGTCCCTATTTCACAAAACAATAATTTGCTCATTATCATCAGAAACATAGCGTCCAGTTGATTGCTGATGTTGATTGAGATGGGCTGCTCAGATCTTCCTTCCAGGAAGACTTGCTGCCCAGCTGTGGGGAGCATTGTCAACAGCTGGCCTCCAGCTGTCATCTGTTTCAAGCTGCAGAGAGTTTCCTTGATACTTATCTGACTTTATATTTAAGTTTTAATTTATAAGTTTAAATATCATGTCATTATTTTATGGAAAGTCATATTTTTCTAATGTTATACTAATTTTAACTAACATTTAAACTAATATTTCATAAATATCCTTAGCCTTATCTTTGTTGTTATTACTCTTTCCTCATTATTATTAGTGTTGAAATAATCTAGCAATCTTTTCATTCCCAAACCTTTCATTTCCTTCATAACTGAATTGTTTTAAAATAATTTTATTGACTTCAGAGAGGAAAGGAGAGGTAGACAGAGGTAGAATCATTGATTGGCTGCCTTCTACATGCCCTCAACCCAGGCATGTGCCCTTGACCAGAATCAAACCTGGGACCCTTCATTCTGCAAGCCGAGACTCTATCCACTGAGCCAAACCAGCTAGGGCTCATAACTGAATATTAAATAATATCACTTTACTCTCAAATTCTATAAGCAATTAACAATTATATACCACTTTTCATTTAAAATTCAAGATACTAGTGCCTACTGTATTTAGCTGATGGCCAAAAAAAAAAAGTCAAGAAAAAAAAAGGCAGAAGTAGCATAATTTAGGGCATGGGAGAAATTAAGCTTACCATGGCTCATACATAAATTGTGCTCCAAAATATTAAAATGTATACAAAGAGAAAGGTGCTTTATGACCATGTGATAGAGGGAATTGTGTTTCATATTTTAAGACTAATGCTTTAAGGTCCCTGGTAATTTTGGTAAAAGTAAAACTGAAAAATCTAAGTGGCTTTCTAAAAAATGATAGCACATAAGTAGTTGTTTTTATTCAAATTTCTCCATGTCCTGCTTTCTCCAGTTTTAAAAGCTATCTTTCTGAAATTTGGTTCCCCAGAAGCACCTGTATGAAGTAAATTAAGGAAACACTTCTAATCAAAACCGGGAAGGAAGTGGAGGCGGAAGAGGGCAGCCAGCCAAGGGTTTTTCAGGCAATGCCCCAGTCTCAGCAATAAATTCCACCAAAACTTGTTTTGTTTTTTTGTTATTTTCTGGCTCTGGAAACAGAAGCTGGGCTTATACTTGCATTTATCATCTATTGAGGAAGGGATGATGTGAGTTGCCTCTGCTCTCTGTTCTTATATTAGAAAATCTACTGCAGTACCCACTGAGCAATATCCCAAAGAACAGCTACAAGTGGGGGCTTGCTTATAAAATCAAACAAACTGTAAAACTGGGTGTCACATAGAAAAAAAGACAAGGGATCTGAGGGGAACTGGCTGAGCACAGAGAGTTCCCACTACACTATTCTTAACTATCCAATTCCCTCCACAGACATGCTTAATCTATATCTATACCTAATCTTAGGTATTTTACAGTTTACTCTTTATGGATAATTAGAAAAAAACTATGTTGTTGAAAGACTGTTATATTACTATTTGAATACCTTTCATCATATATAAAAAAAATCTGACTTTTAAGAGACCTTAAAATTCTTACTTATGTCATTATAATGTTATATATACTTTATTATTTCAGGTTAATTTTTAAACATTTCAAAAAATATATTTTATTGCTTTTTTACAGAGAGGAAAGGAGAGGGATAGAGAGCTAGAAACATTGATGAGAGAGAAACATCAACCAGCTGCCTCCTGCGTACCCCTTACTGGGGATGTGCCTGCAACCAAGATACATGCCTTTGACCGAAATTGAACCTGGACCTTTCAGTCCACAGGCCAATGCTCTATCCACTGAGCCAAACCGGTTTCAGCTTTAAAAAAAAAACATTTTTAAACTGGGTTTACTCTTTGTAATGCAACCAGAATATCTCAGTGATTTTATTTCAAAATAATCGATTTTATTATAAATAAAATTAAGTGCAAAGGTCTTGAGGATTTTATAAAATTCTAAAGTTTCTAAAAACATCCAACTAGTCAGTATCAGAATCAACTAGGTAGTAATAGGCTCATGAAAGTTCAGAAAATAGGTCTTTTCATAGTTCTATGCTGCAGTCTTCATTAATTCCAAATATCTGTGGCTGAAAGCATTGTCTTCTGAAATCTCACTATTGAATGCTTTAGTATGGTGATAGCAGCATAGTGGAGCAAAGGAGAAGGTGCTAGTTTTAAGATAAGAATAAGTTCATTAATGCTGATTATATTTTAATTAGAATAGATCCTCTTAATAGTGATTCTGTGAATTACTGTATATTATCTATGTTTTTCCAGTTCACTTTGATTTTATTGAGATGTAAGCAGCAGGATTTAATGGTTTTATTATTAAAATTCTTTAACCTACATGAACTAAGATATGATAGCTCAATAGTAAATAAGAGAAGTTTCCAATAAAAAAAAAAAGCAATCACTAAAAATTTAGCTGAATTTTACTAAACTATGAGAACTTTTAATTTTAAAAGTAGGCCAAGAATGTCTTAAGATTAGATTTTAATAAAGGATTGCAAATACCATGTTTCTCTAAATTTTGATGCAGCTAGCAAAACTGTAAGATCTGAAAATAAGGAATCTTTTTCAAATAAAGCTATCTGATTTTTTGCAAACATGTAAGTAAAGAAAGTCTTGTCCTGAATTCATTAAAAAACATTGGAAAGTATTTTATTTTACCTGGATTTCTTCACTAGTTCTGGTTATCATTAATTATTTCTTCCCATGCATGGTTCAAAGAAAGGAATATATTCATTACTTTAGAAATACACTAGAGCCGAAACCGGTTTGGCTCAGTGGATAGAGCGTCGGCCTGTGGACTGAAGGGTCCAGGGTTCGATTTTGATCAAGGGCATGTACCTTGGTTATGGACACATCCCTGATAGGGGGTGTGCAGGAGGCGACTGGTTGATGTTTCTCATCAATGTTTCTAGCTCTCTATCCCTCTACTTTCCTCTCTGTAAAATATCAATAAAATATATTTAAAAAATACACTTGAAAGACAATTCTGGGTACTATTTATTGACTTTGGTTTTAGAGAAAAATTTTCAAGCTCTCCATGTGGCAACAACCCAAATCAGTGCATTTAAACTATTATGGAAAATATACTTGTTTCTATTAACTCTCTAGCTATGACTCATGGGTAGAATAGGTAAAGTTACTTGAATGTGCAAACATATCAGTTATTTACATGGACTATGACCTCATTAGTAGGAAACATAATGATTTTACCATATCCTCCCACATATTGAACTTCCTGACTCAGTATAATATCTTTAATTGACATACCAAGATTCTCGCCTTGTATTTTCAACATCTATTTATTGAAAAATCATCTCCAAATCTCTCCCTTGTCCTTTCAAGAAGTTTATCTAATTAGACCACTCATTCCACATCTCATTACTATTTTATTTTACATGAATAGGATCTTTGTTCAATAAAAGAGAAGAGGTTGCACTTAGCTGGTGTTGCTCAGTGATTGAGTGTAGACCTATGAATCAGGAGGTCATGGTTCAGTTCTTGGTCAGGGCACATCCTGGATTCTGGGCTTGATCCCCAGTGTGGGATGTGCAGGAGACAGCTGATCAATGATTCTCTCTCATCAGTGATGTTTCTCTCTCTTGCTCCCTCTCCCTTCCTCTCTGAAACCAATATAATATATGTGTGTGTGTTTTTGTTTGTTTGTTTGTTTGCTTGTTTGTTTTTAAAGAAAAGAGGTTGCAAAAAGTTGAGGGAGAGATAGTGATGGTAATATTAGAAATCTAAGGTGAGAGATCCACAAAAATTTTTCAAAATTGGTATGTTTAATTTTTTAAAGTTTGAAGAAATAGAGAATACAACAATGGTATGGAAAACATTCTTTCACATCTCTGGTTGTGAGAAGCAGAGAAAAACAGACTTCACAGGTTTCAGATGGTGAGCCCTATTGGAAAGTTGCTCTCTATCCCTGGAGTGCTGGAGGAGGAGAAACCCTTCGGATATTGTTCCATCATTTCATTTCTACAGTAACTTCCCACAAATAGATGCTCTAAGAATAACCAACTCATTTAATGATTGATTTTTTAAAAAAGTAGTCCATGATGGAAAATGTAGATAAAACTCCACAATATGTAGCAACATGAATTAATACTGAGGAGGAGACTATTTCATAGATAAAATGAAAATTGGAAACAAAAGTTCTATAAATAGAAGTTAATTTTATATGTCAACTGGCTGATACCCAAACATTTGGTCAAATATCAGCCTGAATGTTGCTGTGAAGGTATATATTAGATGATATTACAATTTAAGTCCCTGCTGTGAATAAGGCAGATTACTCTTTTTATTTTTTAATTTCTTTATTGATTACGGTGTTACATATGTGTCCTTTTCCCCCCATTACTCCCTTTAGCCCCCACTCATGTCCTCACCACCCTGTTGTCTGTGTCCATTGATTAAGCTTATATGCATGCCAACAAGCCCTTTGGTTGATCTGTATCCCTTCCCACCACCTTCCCCTGCCTTCCTTCTGGGGTTTAACTGTTTGATGTTTTTCTGTCTCTGGATCTATTTTTATTCATCAGTTTATGTTGTTCATTATATTACACAAATGAGTGAGATCATGTTATATTTATCTTTCTCTGCCTCACTTATTTCACTTAGTATAATGCTCTCCAGTTCTATCCATGCTGTTACAAATGGAAAGAACTCCTTTTTTACTGCAGTGTAATATTCCATTGTGTAAATGTATCAGTTTTTTTGTGTGTTTTTTAAATATATATATATATATATATATATATATATATATATATATATATATATTATTGATTTTTTTACAGAGAGGAAGAGAGAGGGATAGAGAGTTGGAGACATTGATGAGAGAGAAACATCGACCAGCTGCCTCTTGCACAACCCCCACCGGGGATGTGCCCACAACCAAGGTACATGCCCTTGACCGGAATTGAACCCGGGACCCTTCAGTCCACAGGCCGACGCTCTATCCACTGAGCCAAATTGGTTTTGGCACGTACCACAGTTTTTTAATCCGCTCATCTGCTGATAGACACTTAGGCTGTTTCTAAATCTTAGCTATTGTAAATTACGCTGTTATGAACATAGGGGTACATATGTCCTTTCTAATTGGTGTTTCTAGTTTCTTGGCAAGCCTTATCCAGTCAGTTTAAGGTCTTAGGAGAAAGATTGTGATCCTATGAGGGAGATGAATTCTGCCTACACTCTGTCTTCAAACTCAAGATACATTGTTAACTCTTCCATGGGTTTACAGCCATCCAGTCTACTTTAGACTTGCTAGCATCCTCAGTTGCATGAGCCAGTTTTTTAAAATAAACCCTCTCTCTCTCTCTCTCTAAAAGGTAATAGAAAGGTAATTTTGGATAATATTTGTATATGTGTATATATATGTGTGTGTATAAAATATATACCGTATATTACATATAATAAAAGCCTAATGTGCTAAGTGTCCAGTCGGCCATTCAACTAATCAAAGCATAATATGTTAACGATATGCTAAGGCTGTTCAACTGCTCGCTATGATTTGCACTGACCACCAGGGGACAGAGAGCCAGCCTGCTCACTACTTGCTATGATGTGCACTGACCACCAGGGGCAGACTCTCAGACTGGTAGGTTAGCTTGCTGCTGGGGTCTGGCCTATCAGGGCTGAGCATGATGGGCTGGGCATACCCTGGAGCCTCACATGGTATCTTTCTTGTTGGCCAACCTCCCATGTCCCTCACTGGCCCTGATCATGCACCGGTGGGGTCCCTCGGCCTGGCCTGTGCTCTCTCACAATCTGGGCTAAGCACCCCCCCCCCCCCGAGTGCACGAATCCGTGCACTGGGCCCCTAGTGCATATATAAATTATATGTAAAAGAGATGAAAGAAAAATATTTAAAACTATATTGCAAGATAAACTTCTAAAATGGTTGTATTCTGTACTTGGGATGGACTGTTATTTTTGTCTCCTATTTTAATGAATTGAAAAATGTTCTATGCACACAAACAAAATAGTTGAAAATTGATTTCGTTTAGTCAACCAATTACTTGTTGACATGAGAATATTCTGCTTTTTAGAATATTGTGTCACATAAATGTGATTGATTAGTGCTTTGAGTGATTATAAGATCACTGTATGATCTGAAAACATGTTTTGGCAGTATTGCCTAATTCTAATATGATAGATTTGAAAAAGTGGGTATTATTTTAACAACAGAGGGCTTTTCAGAGTAGATATTAAACTTGTCAAAGGAAAGTAAAGAATTTGATAATACTCTAGACTTCTGAAAAATTTTTATTTGTATGATATGAATTTATTTGGTTAACATAATTTCCATTCTTGGCTAGAAGAACCTAAAATTTATTGCAGTGATTTTTAAATAAAAAAGCAAATGAGTTTTAACTCCATTTAAGGAAGAGGAGGATATTTATGGGGAAAGGAGCTTTAAGAAGGCTCAAGGGGAAATGTCAGTGCCTGATCAAGAAGAATGGAAAATGTCATTTTGCATTTTTGAAAACATGATCATGATTTTGCTGTGAAATTCACAAAACCTCCTATGGCAAGGGAAAACTTTACTTGATTAAGTGGCACTAGACATAAATGTATATCAAATCATAACTGCAGTGCCTAGCAGAGAAATGTTCATTGACGTCCGGGGAAGACAAGCCCTTTAATATTGCAGTGCTATTTGCACTTATGTTTGAGTGGAAATGCACCACAAGGACCACAACATTAAACTCTGTCAATTCCTGAATTTCAATTGTCTGCATGAATAAGCACCATTTCCTAACAATAACCAGAAAGTCTGCTTTCAATTGTAAACACTTTTCTTTTTGATGGAAAAAAATACCACTTGTGTCCTTAAGAAGTGTGAGCACCCACTGTAAGCCCCCCCGTCCCCCAGTTTTAGTTTTATAGACTAGATTTATGGTCAACAAGCTAAGCAGTTTGATGTAACAGTGTGCCTAAATGAGTAACTCCACATCATATGCACTCATTACCTGTCTGAGTACACATTGTTGTGGAAAACTTAGTCACAGACACACATACACGTGCAAGTACAGTCTTTATTATGGTGGCCCACACGCTCTGCTAACAAGTATACGAGTTCAGAAGAAGAAGGGATGGATGAATTCTTTGGAATACCTTAATTTTCTCTTGTGTTTTTCTCTATTTTGTGAATATCAGTTTAAAGATTTTGTTATATAATAATTTGTATAATAATGAGTTCCCCTAATCCAATCATGAGCTTCTCCAAATTAAGGCTTATATAAATCATCATTTTTTTTTTCTCAGCACATAGTGATATTCATTCATTTTAACACATGCTCAAAAGTTCATTGACTTCAGCTAACTTCTGTTAATTTTTTAAATAAAAGTTTTATACGCACATGACAAATACTTTTAAGTTAATTAATAAAAAGTGAGACATTATTTTAAATCTTTCTATTTTTATTTGTTTTTGCTTTCTACCACCAAACTACAAATAATATGTAAGTTTATGAGAGAGGAGACATTTGTTCTTCTTTTAACAATAATGCCAACCTCACCATTGCAATCAAGTTCTCTGAATTATACTTTAATCTTCAACCCTTTTTATTAATGTCATTGCAGGTTGGGTTTTCTAAGAAACAGGCTCTGAGAGGAAGATTCGTGTGTAGGAAGTGTATTAGAGGGTGCTCTGACCACTATACACCTTTTTGGGGGGGGCAAGGAAAAAGAATGGGCAGAGAGAAAATAAGGCCACCTGAAGGATTAACTGAAGCATCCTTGCCTTAAGCAGTTACTGGATGCCAGTTGCTAGGGTTAATATGAAATATCATGGATTTGAGTTAGTGAATAATGAAGTTATTTCTGACAGTGAGAAAGTTACAGTGAATCTCTTTCAGAGGTCTTTAAAACAAAATGGGTTCTTACTTTTTTCTTATTCCGTATGAACTGCCTAAATGATGGTTGAAACTAGATGATGTGATTCATTTTGACACTTATGATCTCATTGTATAAATTATGGATTTCGTGTAGAACTTCCTCACTAAAACCCAACCCCCAAATTTAAAATACTCTTTTTATAGAAGAAAGGTGTTATAAAAATGACTTGGAGTGCTATAATTCTATTTGGTAAGAGCCTGTCCTATGTATGCCATTTTTTAAAATTGAGACCTAACAGAGCTAGGTAGAGACTGAAATGAAACTGAAAGAACAGCTCAGGCAGCTTGGTTTAGTCACTGACGGCCCATCTATGAACCACGAGGTCATGATTCGATTCCTGGTTAAGACACAAGCCCAGGTTGCAGGCTCCATCTCTGGTGGAGCACCTGCAGGAGGCAGCCAATCAATGATCCTCTCTCATCATTGATGTTTCTATCTCCCTTTCCCGCTCCCTTTCTCTCTGAAAACAATAAAAATATTGTTAAAAAATAAAACAAAACAATACTGAAAGAACATTATTAATATGTTTTGCAAAAGTTATTGGATATTTTTATTCATTTTTAAGATGAATGTCAATTTAAAAAAAAACACATTTATTTATGCATAGAGTATAAACTGTAAAGCATTCGTGACATAAAATAGTCACCTGTACCTTTTCCACATTTGTTCATTATTCCTAAGAAACTCAAAGACATTCTCATGAGCTGTTCTCACTTTGGAAGGAAACAAAACAAATTTTCCAAAGGTCTTTCATGTGCGGTTGCCCATCAGGAGGGTGGTTCTTTGCAGCACTCTGTGATGTCTGCTCTCTCAAGCTGCCAACCTTGATTAAACTCTAAAAACACGACATTCCTGAGCAGCCTCTGTAGGAATAAGTTTCAATGGTAAAAATGACATAATAAAGTTTACTAATATTCATGTAACATAGATTTAAATTTTCTTCTTTTTTACATTTAATAGTCAATCTTGCAATCTGAGGTCATTGAAGGCATAATAGGCTGAATGTATATAAAAGACAGTGAAATATGTTTTTTTCAGGCTAGTAGTTTAAGTTAATTTAGTTTAAACTAGTAACCTATAATATATATATATATATATATATATATATATATATATATATATATATGCCTAAGCGACCATTATGACTGGTCAACTGGTTGCTATGATGATGCACTGACCACCAGGGGAAAGATGCTCAATGCAGGAGCTGCCTCTTGGTGGTCAGTGTGCTACCACAGCCAACCTTCAGCAGCCGGCCAACCTTCCACAGTCCCTCCCTCAGGCTGGCCTCCCCAATCAACCCTGATTGCCTGCCAGGCCTAGAGACCCCACAAATTTGTGCACCAGGCCTCTTGTGAATTATAAGAACTTTCTAAAATTAAGTTGTAAGCCTGTAAATTGAATCTTTGAAATATCTTTACATATCGTAATTGCATGAAGCATATTTCTCAGACTGACAGCAAAAAATCATTGTGTTTATCATCCCCAGGCTATGACTTTTTTTTTTTTTTCATTTTGGTTAGGAAAATTCTCATAAGTTTCCCATTCTGACTTAAAAAGCTTTCACAAGATTTAGGCTTTGGGCATGATCAAAGCTGCGAGAGACTGGAGTTTAGCAGTCCTTGGTAATCACTTCTGAAAGCAGTGACTAATTCTATCAGCTTTCAGAAAAGGGTATAAATCTTGATGCTATCAGCTATTTTGTCTTCTGAAATAACTAGGAAAAGATAAGCAAGGAATCTACTTTTAGTCTGTTTAAATTACTTAGTTCCACTCATGCATTTCTCTAGTGAGTATCTATAAATGTAAGCATGAGGAACAAAGTACATTTAATGTTAAACCATTACAACAATGTTACAATATTCAGGATTCAAATAATATTCGAATCCAAAAGAACATATGAAAGAAATCCAGTTCAAAACCACCATAAAGAAAATCAAGTGTGAAATAATGTCAGTGTTGAAAGCATAGAGAGAAAACAAGAAAAGAGAACACTAATAATAAGGTTCACAGCCCCTGTCAGGGTCCCCTGAGGCTTGTGAATAAGAACATGTCTTCATTTAGCCAACAGGGATAGTGACATAATATGCCTCACTCTCACCTATTGTTGACTTGTAGGGAATGTTTAATTCTCATTTATGTCTGAAATGTCCAAAAACTAGTAGCTTGAGAAAACTGTGATCAAATCAAGTAAATCATCTTTACATACATTAAACAATGTATTCAACCTAAATTCATCTTGAATGACTAGCTGTGTTAGAGAACATGGAATAAATCAGTGAACAAAACTAAAATCTTACTTTCTTAGATTTTACCATCAGGATAATTTGGGAAGATGATAGAGAGAGGACAAAGTGCAAAATGATTCAGCAAGAAAAACTAATTTGAAATTTATCATGGGTTGGACATATTTACATCTAGTGAAAGGAATTATATCAAAATTCTTTATACCTAAAAAACTTTTCTTTATACCAGTGTCTTAAAAAATTCCATATTCTGGCTCCTTGATTAATAATGAAGGTAGCATTTGAGAAGTCCTATCAACTGATACAACCTCCATGTACTTCCAGGAGAAACACTGTGGGAGGCTTCTTCTGCACCGCTTCTACTTCCTGTTTATAGTCAAACTCTAAAGCAGCTTCTTGGCTTGCAATTCTGTAAAACAATTACAAGATTTTAGCATACATGAAGTGTCTTTACTGTCAAAATAAAAAAATAAATGTCATTTTTGGAGTGACTAAAAATAATATTATTGATCAATTAAACACTTTTTTTATGATTATCTTTTCATTTCTCATAATCACCATGGAGGACAATAATTGTTCACATAACTCAACAGTAGCAAATGACAGTGGACTTTTCTCTGGTAGAAGCTCCTTTCTCACTATTAATGAAAAGTCAGCCAGATAGGATTATCCTTCATATTAAATTTTAGGATTATGAATATTATTCAAATCTACCACCTTCTATTTTTATTGGTTAATACATGTATTAAATGTGATAAATTGAGCTTCTCTTAGCTGAAGTTTTCTGGTCACATAAATATATTGTTGAACTCTCTTAGTTAAAATTTCCTATCATGTGAATGTTGAATCCCGTTTGAATTTTGCATGGCAAATAAATGATGTTAGAGACTTTCCTAGAGTGTACACAAATGTTGCTCTACTAATCATAACAGTTCTTCACTAGTGTTCAAATCACAGTATTGTCTAAATGTTATTCATGAATGAATGTTATTTTTTTAATCCTCACCCAAGGATATTTCTCCATTGATTTTTAGAGAGAGTAGAAGAGAGAGGAATAGACAGAGAGAAATATTGATGTGAGAGAAACAGATCAATTGGTTGCCTCCTGCAGTAGCCTTGGGCCCAGCCTGCATCCAAGGTACATCCTTGACTGGAATATAAGCCTGGACTCTGGTCCACAGGCTAATGCTCTATCCATGGAGCCAAACCTGCTAGGGTAATGAATGAGTGTTTTAATAATATTTTTTTTAAATCAAAGTATAAGATACATATTAAAAACCATCTTATGAACAAATCAAAAGTGTACCGATTGATGAATTATCACAAACTATATCTACCTAAAGGTCATATAAAACAAGGAGGATAACATTTTCAACAACTTGGGTGTCCTCTTCACCCTCTTTTTAATCACGATTCCCACTCTTCAATCAAGGGATCAACAACTCTGGCTATAACATTGTGTTTTTTTATGTTGGCTCTTGGAATTTTATATTAATGGAACCATATGGCACATATTCTATTACAATTTTTTTTTTCATCCAACAAGACATTTGGGAGATCCATCTCCATTGTTTTTCCTGGTAATACTTTGATCTTTTCTTTTAGAGAGTATTCTTCTGTATAAATATACTACAGTTAATTTAGCCATCTTGCTGCTTATATATATGTGAGGTATTTCTAATTTTTGACTTATGAATAATTTTTCTATAAGCATTGTAGTACGTCTTTTGTTTTACATAGGCATAATTTCTGCATCCCTGTGTGGATTATTTTTGGTCTCATGGTATTTATTTGTTTAGAATTTGGGAAGATAATGCCAGTATTCCAAAGCATCATTTGTGAAATTCTATTGCTCTTTGTTGATATATGGTATTTTCAAAATTGAGCCACTGTGGAATAGAATTAAGTCTGTGGTTTAATTTTATATCTAGATAGCTTCTCAGTGAACTAAACAACATATTACTTAAAAGTCAGATTCTTATTGCTAAAATAGTCTGAAGTCATGTCTCTATGGCAGCTTATGTGCTCCAATGTATTCACTTACCATGCTGAATATATTTAGGATTTTTTAAAAATTGGTTTGTTTTGATATGCCTTTTGGGGGAAAATAAAATTTTCTAGCATTTTTTTTCAAGAATTTTAACTAGTGATATTATTTTAAATATTCACATGAAAAAGAACTTCACTGACGATTACAAAAGAAAATTGACTGAAGTAATAAGACTACCTGGGATGATTAAATGTATTATTCAGAGTACATGTTCACTGTTAAATGTTATACAGACTTTTTTGGTGGTGGATGCTAAAATTGAACATTTAAAAGCAAAAATAATTTTAAATACAGGAGTTTAAAACTATATATACAGTGTTCAACTATAATTACAAATGTAAAGTTTTAAGTAAGGATAAAATTATAATATAAATCTTCCAACAAATCTGTAATGCACTGTGGAACACTATGGCACACTTATTGGAAAATTAAACTTCTCTTATTCTATCTTAAGAAAGAAAGTATAAGAAGAGAGAGAGAGAGAAAAAACAAACAAACATGTCCATTAATATGTTTTAATATTATAGAAACTTAAGTATAAACTAAGTCAGTTTAAGATTTAAAACCATCACCAGAATTTAAAAAGATGGTTTTAAAACTTCACTCTGACCATGAACTTTTAATTCCTCTAATTAATGAACATGAATATATTCATTTACAGCATCTATGTACATATAACCTAGACAGTATACTTTCTGAAATAAACTTAACACATTGTTAGAGAAGTTAAATGTTATGTATAAACTATAAATTTTATGTAGCACTCTTATATTAAAAATGTGCCTTACAATTAGTGCCCTCTTTTGTATTCTATACAAATTTCAGTCTAAATCTCAGTCTATGATTATGCCTTTTATGTACTAATTACACATCACAATAGACATTTAGGGCAGGTCAAATATAATTTGTGTTTTAGGTTAATTCAAATGCTAAAACAGATGGGACAATGACAGAAATCTCAGCAGCTCTCAATTCGTATAACTCAATAAATCAGAAATATTTATTTTGTATAATATATTTTTATTGACTTCAAAGAGGAAGGGAGATGGAGAGAGAATTAGAAACATCAATGATGAGAGAGGATCATTGATTGGCTAGTTTCTGCCGACCCCATACTAGGGACTGAGCTTGCAACCTAGACATGTGCCCTGATTGGGAATGGAACCATGACCTCCCAGTTCATCAGTTGGAGGTCAACCACAGAGTCTCACTCACCAGACCAGAAATATTCATTAATTTATTCTGACCTAACTTAAGACCCTTATTATCCTGACTTATTAAATTTCAAATACTTTTTAATCAATTCAACATTTTCAAATTATAAGCCACGCTGCCCAATGCCATTTTGGGGGAACCTGTTTTCATGCACACTGCCACCATTTATCTCTTTAATATTATTTCCCTCCCTCTTGTTCCTTCTATCTTTCACTTAACGAAACCTATTTAAGAAATCCAAATAACATTGCATTCAATATCAGAGTGAATTATTCATACTGATCTATTGAACAACTAATCTACCTACTCTCTGTGCCACAACTTGACCTGTAATATGAATTATATATTTTCATGACTATTTGTCAACTGAGCTTGATCTGACCATCTGATTTTACCTCAGTAAGGGTGTGGATTGTGTAACATTTATTCTTATTACCTCACAGAAACTAATAAGGAAGTATGATGACCTAGAGTCAGTGATAAGGATCAGTTGCATTCTCCATACACTACTCATACTGGCCATGCTAGACATCCCTTCCCTTCCATTCATGCCTATAGACACATGGCTCCCACAGATTTAGTAGCTGCTATTCATGGCTACTTGGATGTCTATGCAATGTTTGATTGAAAATCACAAGAGTATTTCTATAAAATGTGGTCAACATCATTTTAAAGAAAAACAAAACTTACATTTAAGAGTTTTGCCATACCAGCTTGTGATTTATGCTCACTCTAAGTATATAAATCAGGATGGTTTTAAAGACTTAAGGTTCAGTATTTTGGAACACAAATGTTCATCTAAGTTGAGTAAAGTATAACTGTTAAACAATTTTTAGTGCTTTTCTCAAAGTTAGTTCTATTGTAGGATGTACTTAAGCAGTAAGTATATTTAGGCTAAAGCAGCTGAATTATGTTAAATGCTGCTCTTATACCACATTACATTGAACACTCTTTGGAAGCAGGCTGAAAGACTTTTTTTTTTTTGTAAGACTCAATATAGAAGCTGTATGTACAATTTAAAGTAAAATATCTGGCATGTTTGTTAATTCTAGTTTAATTTAATAACTTCTAAGGCATGTAAGTTTAAGCTTTTATTATTAATGGGGAAAATTTGAGACACAATACCAATACTTTAAGATTTTGGTTTTGGTGTTTGGATTAATTACAAGGCCTTGAATTAAATATTCCATTGTATTGTGATTTCCTTTTAGATGTATTGCACTAAGTGAAACTTGTCAAATAAATCTTCTTTTTAAATACTAAAAAATCTGGTATTTTACATGTTTTAGGACAGCAAAACTCTGATACTTTTTTTCAGTGTTTCACTAGACAGGAATTCTTGTAAATATACTTCCAGGAGAAATGCTGTGGGGACATGTCTTTTTTAAAGTAATAATTGCTCATGCCTTTCCAGATTCCTCAATTTCTATTTTAAACTTTTTTTATTTTTATTTTTAAATAGCAAGGTTCACAATGTTAAAGTTTTCTTGGTGTCTTATCTTGACACTTTAAAATAATGGTAAAATGGGATTGTTTGAATCCCAATACTGCCCCCTAGTAAGTTCAGAGAATGCTATCAGTTATGTATGGGAGAAAATCTACTTCTAAACAGTCTCTGAACAATTGAACCAACTTCCTCCAATAAACGAGACATCATAAAAATTCTATTTATAATTGGATAGCTGCTTTGCAATGCACATATGCTTTCAAAATTGGTTTAATGAATGTGTTTTGAGTGTCCATTAGGTACCAGATGTTATTTTAGGTGGTGGAGACTTAATCATTAGCAAAAGAGAAAAGATATAGTATTATGGTGGCCATCAGAGAGGCTTGATAAAAGAAGTGAGTAAAAAGTAGCAAGATATGAGATCAGAACATTTCTCTGGTTGAAATATGAGGCCTTCATGGGAATGGCAAATAGATTTTCATTCCGTGTGTGCTGGAGAGTCATGGGGAACTTTTATTTAGAGATTTTAAATGACCTGATATACTAGTAGGTCAGAAAAATTGTATCTTGGCTAATGTGTGCTTTGCAGTGTTTAATTCTACTGTGGATTTATTTTTTTATATTTTATTGATTTTTTTTTTTTTTTTACAGAGAGGAATAGATAGGCATAGAGAGTTAGAAACATCGATGAGAGAGAATCAGCAATCAGCTGCCTCTCGCACCACCCCCACCGGGGATGCATCCGCAACAAAGACACATGCCCTTGACCAGAATCGAACCTGGGACCTTACAATCCACAGGTCAATGCTCTATCCACTGAGCCAAATTGGTTTTAGCTGGATTTACTTTTTTTAAAGTTATACTATGTGAATTGCCCTGGACGGTTTGCTTAGTGGTTAGAGTGTCAGACTGCATGGCAAAAGATTGCAGGTTTGATTCCCAGTCAAGGGCACATACCTAGGTTGCAGGTTTGATCCCCAGCCCTGGTCAGGGCATGCATGGGATGTAACCAATTGATGTGTCTCTCTCATATCATAGACATCTCTCTCTCCCTCTCTCCCTGTCTCTCTCTCTCTACCCCTCCACTTTAAAAAATGAATGGAAAAATATCCTCAGGTGAGAATTAACAGAAAAAAAGTTACACTATATAAATAAATATATGCAAATTATTACTTATAAGATATATATGTTAGTTTTATATATTATTATGTAAAATTATACACAGGTAAGTATTCATATATCAATTTTTACAATGTTTGCATCTTGTGAAGGGATTGAGAATTTTAGCCAATCTCCATGGCTCTTGGGGAGGCGACCACAAGCATATTACATAAGGGTGTCTTAACTTGTCACTAAGGCCTTCTGGTTATCTTCATTCTATACTCATAAAGATTATCTTTCTAAAATAAAACTGTTGAAGTTACTCTCTGTTTAAAAACTATCAGTAGCTCTCTATTGCTGTCATGTGAAAACTCAAATTTTTAGGAAAACGCAAAAGCCATCAACCTCCTTCACTGTGCTCCTGATACAATTCTCAAATCAACACAATCCCTTGCTGTCACTGATACCTGCGCTGCTCTAGTCTAGGCATTCATCCCTTTGGAAGAATTTCTTTCCTAGATGGCTGGGCAAAGCACAGGTGGCAACTCTCTGAGAAGACCTCCCTGTTCTTCCAAGGGTGCCCCTTCTAAGGGAGCCCATGGGATCCACGGCTGATCTCCAATAAGGTACCTATTGTACCTTAATTGTGCCATAACTGTCTCTTTACCTGCCTTTCTTCCCACTAGGTTGTATCCTCTGTGAGATTTAAGACTATCTTTGTGTCTCTGGCAATTTGTAAAGTTTCTGGCACAATGTTTATTAACTGAATAACAATAACAAAATTTTTATTGGAATCTATTTATAAGGCACTTTTCAGTAGGGGCACAAAAGGCAATTCTAGCCAGGCAAAATTTAACCTGATTAATCAGAGATTTGGAGGAAGATAATTTTTAAAACAATGGTAAAGACATATTGATGTTGTACAGAATTATGAGCATGCATATATCGTTGAATGTATACAGTTTTTACCCCTCTTATTACAATTCACCCTGTGCATAATGCTGGCTTCATTTTCCTTCTAAAGCAAAAACTCCTATCCCTGATGGAAATATTTAAGGACTCCATTTAATCTACTGCCTAATGTGCAAATGTCTTATGCTAACATTCGGTCTTCCACATTAGGTTTCTTATATGTGATAGATGAGAAAAAGAAATTACCCTGTAGAACTTACCATCTGAGTTTCTGCTTCCTACGGGAAAAACAAAATAATTCACTTGGCCGTATACTCTTTGTTAAGGAAAATACCATGGTGGACTTTTTTTCTTTGCTATGAGATAGTAAATCTTCAAGGCAGAAAGCAAAGTGAGATAAAATGAAGTGAATTTCTTTGTATAACACAATAAAAAGATACTTTAGCTTATTCAGGTAAGTAAGAAGGATGAGATCTTAACAGGCATCAAGGGTAGGAGAATCCTAACAAAATACCAAAAGCTAGTTATTTTTCATATAACATGGTTTAGAAGAGACCAGACCTTCCATTTATTAGAAATAAAACCTCCTAAAGTTTAGTTATACATCTGGCTGCCATACTATCGATAATAGCTACATTTTCAACCTCTCTTAAGGATGATTGTTGCCAGGATATTAATGAGGGTGGGGGAAGGGAGCCGGAGAGCAATTGATTTTGTACCAAAAGTATTCAAGTATTTAGTTTATGGCTTTTTTGTATAAAGAAGACACTGCTTTCCCTTGGTTTCCCCCTTCACCCTTTTCATTTGACTAAAAAGCCACCTTTTGAAAACAATAGAACCACCATGCCAGGCCTGTTCTACTCATATCTGTGCTGTTAAATGAGATTAAAATTAAGTTCCATTTTACTTAAGCCACCTCATTCTTGGTTCATTTTGTTTCATTAACTTAGACTATTTGTGGTTGGAAATGAAAGCAGACTATTTTTACCTTAATCTACTGATTTTTATATTCAAGACATCTTTGAATGTTATCAAAATTTTTAATTCTTTCAATGTATACATTCCTCTATTTAAATATACAAATTTTTTATTTATTTTAAAATATATTTTGATTGATTTCAGAGAGGAAGGAAGGGGGAGAGAGATAAAAACATCAATGATGAGAGAGAATCATTGATTGGCTGCCTCCTGCACCTCCCTTCTCTCCCCCACTGGGGATCCAGCCAGCAACCCAGGCATGTGCCCTTGACCAGAATCAAACCTGGGACCCTTCAGTCCTCAGGCTGATGATCATTCCAGGACCCAAACTGGCTATGGCCAAATTGTTTATTTTTAATCTTTGCCATTCCAAATCCTAGATTTCTATATATAATTTAAATGCAGTACTCTGATAAATGACTTATTATGATTTATATATTGGGTAAACTGCATAGCAAATCTATATATTTCCTTATGTTTCTAATAACAGATTGCTACTTAAAAGAACCAAAATTCCTATAAATGCACACAAAAACAACCCCAAAGATTTGTTTTGTATCTTTTATTTTCAATGTGCTTTAATTGCACTGGAACTTTAATTGAGCTGTAATTGCTTTTTATTGCATGCATTTGTATGAATTTAAAAATACAAAAACTGAAATGTAGTAGATGAAGCAATTTCATGCATATAGCAAAAACAGTTACCATAAAGAAAAGTTCTATCTTTTTTTTTTTTTTTAAATAGTATCACTATCTGGCACTTTTAAAGTTAAACTTGCAATCCGATCACATTTTATTTATCTGTTCTTTTTAATTTTCTGATTATCCCTTTTCTTACCCTTCTCTGCCTCAGTCTGTACTCTGGGAGTTTCAACCATTGTGAGTGTCCTTGTTGTCTGACTTTGTGTTGGGTTCAGCCAATGGGAAGGCTCTTGAAGGAGATGAGAGCTGAGAGGGGAAGACTGGTTTTGGTGTTTAAACTTATTGTTTTGGCCTTGGCTGCCTTCCTGGATGCCCACAAGTCCTGAGGACTACGCCTCTTCCAGAGGTGGAGCTTATGCTGGGCTCTCAGAAACTGTGCCCCTTCCATGGGAGGATGGTACTGGCTTCATGCTGTTCGTAGTTCCAGGATATTTATCTCTTCTTGGCGCCCTTAACTTCACCTTCACCTTTGTGTAGAGTTCCTCTATGAAACTTAATTCACATAAACATTTTGAAGACCATCTGTTTCCTGCTGGGACCTTAACTGATACATTATCCTTACAAATTTATGTCGGTTTCTATTATGTTTCAGTTTCTTATTCACTGAGTACCAACTAAAGTGTAACTATACATCAGTTTGCAAAACTGTGGGGTTCAAATTCTCATTTTTGCTTAGACCGGAATAAGGGATCTTCTATTATTCATTTATGTGGATTTTTACTGATTGGATTAGCCTGGCATGCAAAGTCAATTTTTATTCCAAGGAAGACTCTATCACCAAAGTTAGATATTAGCCATATGCAAGGTAAGAAAACGTGCTACCACTGAGCTATGGCTAATTTAAGCTAAATTTGACCTAGGCAATCATGGAACTCCCTTGACATATGAAATGGCTTTTCAGATTAATTATTTCCATTTTCATAGCTCTCTATCTATTGGGTTTTGCTAAGGTCTACCTAAAATTTACCTAAAATATTATTTACTCCTTCTTTCTCCTTTTCTTCTTAGGATCTCACCACAATCTTTCAGCTTGTCATGAGTATACTCAAAGACCAGATTTCATAAAGTCTCACAATTACTCTTATTTGTTCTTCCCATATTTTTATTTTTAATTGGCCATCAGCTACTCTCCATAAGTATTTAGCAGATGTAGCATTATTTTCCCAGGTTCGATATTTGCATAGCAATAAGCAGTTTATTGGCCATTTCAAACAAGAAGCAATTTCTGAAATTTTTTATACATTTTGTTTACAGAGTTAGCCCAGATCTGTTGAGTATGCAGAGCTATTAACATTTCCACAGCCAGGCACGGATGCAACTGTTGACGATGGTCTGCCAAACAGATTATGTTACAATTTAAGAAGTGAGACTTAAAATGGAGATAAGAAATGTCCTTCAATTAATATTAAAGTATTTACTAGTAATTTATATTTTTTGTCTGCACCAATTATAATCTGTGAGCTAGAATAATAATGACTGATGCTTTATTGAGGGCTTAGTGTGTGCCAGGTACTCTATTAAGTGGTGTTTTATATCACTCTGTTTAAACCTTTCAACTATTTTTTTTTTTTTTAAATATATTTTATTGATTTTATACAGAGAGGAAGGGAGAGAGATAGAGAGTTAGAAACATCGATGAGAGAGAGTCATCGATCAGCTGCCTCTTGCACACCCCCTACTGGGGATATGCCCGCAACCAAGGTACATGCCCTTGACCGGAATCGAACCCGGGACCCTTCAGTCCCCAAGCCGACGCTCTATCCATTGAGCCAACCCGGTCCCGGCCCTTTCAACTATTTTATGCTACACAATAATGAAGTCCCAAATTACAGAAAAAGAAATTTAAAAATTAGAGTAGTTCAGGAACACAATCATAGGCACACAGCTGGTAATCTGTGGAGAAATATCTCAAGTTAAGTCTAGAACCTGGACCCTCATAGGCTCTCATGAATAATGACAGAGATCTTTTCATAATGCTAAGTACAATTGCAGCATAATCACACATGTATTATTGTAATAATTTCAAGGATATTTGATCAGAGGCAAGGTACTTAGGCAGGTATTAAATATATTAGACATAAATTTTCTCTCTGAGGTATTGTCTGACAAATGGGAATAAAAGAAGAATGAGAAGATTCCAATTAGATATAATTAGTATTCTTTTTATTTGTGTCATTTTTTCCCAAGACTATTCAAATATTTTTTTAAAAAATTATATTCCATTTATATAGAAATGCAAGTTGCTGCCTCATTTTTTTTTTCTCTCCTAGCTATTTCATTTCTGGAATAAAGGTCTTTTGCAATATCAAGATCATCTTATATTCATTAGAAAAAAACATATGTGAGATTGTAAATGTCATTTATTTCAGCAGCAAGTTATTTTTTCTATTTGCACTTATGTGGAGTTTTAATTTATCATGTCATCTACCATCTGGTTTTCAGGAGAGATTTTTTTTATTACATTGTAATAAAGAGCATATCGAAGAAAAAAATTTTTGTTGATAAGTATATAGGCTTTCATGTTTTTCTCTGGTAACTTTTCATTGAAAATTATTTGTCATTTAAATTTTTGGTTAGTCTATTTTATATTCACATGGAAAAATCTGTATGAAAGCCGTCTAAGTATGTCCAGGGTCATATTATTTGAAATACCATATTAGATAAAATAATTATTAAAAAAAGGTATTTTTAAAATTTCAAAACTATTCTTATCTTTATAAAACTTGCAATAATTAAATATGTTTGTTTGGAGAAAAATAGAGGAAGTGAGTGTATCCTGACATATCTTCCTTGAAGCTTTAACAATTTCTTTCAAGTTCTCATTCAGCCAAAACTTACCGCTCCTCAAAGAGAAGACCCTTCCCAAATCTATTACTTACTGTTCGTTCATGAGCATAATCAATATTGACTCAGCCCCAAAGAATCAGGATTAGATCATCCCTCTGAGGCTGGAATTTTCTGTAAACAATATCTTCATTGTGAATAATCTATGGATGGATTCATGAGTCTAAGAGTTTGGTCACCTAAGGCCAGCCATATTTTATTTTAATGCATCTTCCTCTTTAAAGTGCTAGTGACTTAGGGAAATGCCTTGTTCTAGGGCCGTTTTCTACTTAGAAAAATATCCATTGTGGTATTTTTGGACCGTGGTTCAATGCCATCCTTTCTACAATATGAGATGTCTGGAATATCTATATTCTGTACTTCAGTTTCTTCCAGCTCTGATGTCAAAATAATTATCCAATTAAGGGAGAACATAAACAGAAGAAATGTGGGCAAAAGTCGTAGGCTGCTAACAGCTTTGTATATTTATTTATTTTATGAAAGGTAACACCACCAAAAAGAGAGTTAAGTCTCTGGAACTTCTGACACCTTCCCCCTACACTTCTCATTTGCTTTCAGTTCTGGAATTCCATGAGACAGTCAGATAGACATTGGGAACCTTTGATCTTACTGTTTAATTAGGGAAACCAACAGGATCTTTTATGTTTAGAGGCCAGCAGTGTGTAAAAAGCCATGTTTAATGTGAAGCCTGACAAATTGTGGTGAGTATTTTTGGACAGCAGACCTAGCAGGCCCTTTGTTGTCTGTGCACTGTCAGCTTTTGGCTCAAAGAGTGGATTAACATAAAAAGAGAACCCTCCATTCCCGGGGCATGACTGGAAAGCATGAAGCTGTCTCTTTTGATTTTTTTCCTGAGCTCTGCCAGGTACAATATAAAACCATCTACAATCTATAGCCTTAAGCTTAATTTTTTAAATTATCTTCAGATAGGTAGCTATCTACTCAGTGCCTCAGTTTTCCCTGGATGAGATAATAATATATATTCCCTTTGTATCTTAGTGTAGTCTGCCAAGGGTTAAAAAGCTAATGAATTTAAATCACTTAACATTTCTCAGTGATATTATCATGCATCATAATAATATCTCAAACTTTGACTTATACAACTCCAATGGGGAAAACACTCTTTTGGGGGAATGTTTGATTTTTCCCCCAGCTAAGAGGAAGTGTATGTTTGTGGTATTTCCTTCCATGTCACCTGAAAACTGAGGCAGGACCTCCCAACTTCCATTCCTCCTAATCACTATTCAGGATCTCCTGAAGGCAGCTAGATCTGCAGCTTCTGTCAGACTTCAACATTGTCATTTTTGCCTTAGGTGTCTCTTCCCTGGCCACCTCCTGGCACACCCTGGGCTGTTCTCCCAAACCCTGGGGGTATTGCCAGGGGATGTGCTATCTCCCAACACTGGAAGGACCTGTAAACCTCAGAACATCCCAGAGACCCTCCTTTCCTTCTGTTTTAGGACCCCCTGCCTTCATAGGCACTGCCTACTCTTTCTGATAGAATTCTTCTTTGGTCTCAACTCTTACAGTTTAAATTATCTATAAGTGAAAAATAAATGCACTTGCAATAAAGTCAGAAACCCCATGTCGGTTTCCATTCCCAACAACTTCACATTTACACATGTGACTCTTCCAGCAATCTGGCCTTCGAGGTTCCTGAATGCTTTAGCTGCATTGACCTATGATCTACTTCTGCACCCTGTGCTTTGGATGCACTTGCAGAAGAAAAGGGAAAGAAATTGAATATTGATCACATGTCTACCAGATGTTATTCCATTTGTAGTCGCCTTTTCCTGTTTTGCAAGCTTAACTGAAGATAACTCAGTTATGAGAAGACTCCTGCCTTTATATACCAGTATATATCCTTTAATTGCACATGAAATCTCATTAGAATTGCATGCAGTCTAAACTTGGCTCACCTTTCCATGTTAAAAACTTCTAAACCTTTACATTCTGGTCACCCAAGATTCTCATGCTCAGCATGCAATTTGGTTTAACCACGGTTATAAGGTTTTTCAAAAATTTCCTAGAAAAGGCCAATAAAATAAATGAAATCAATGAATATATGAAAAGGACTCAACTAGAAATAAAGAATACATTGTCTGAAGTATTTCAGACAATGTATTCTTTATTTCTAGTTGAGTCCTTTTGCAGAGTCCTAAAAACAGAATGGAAGATTGCAAGAATCAAGTCAAAGATTTGGAACATAAAGAGCCAGAAGACAGTCCTCCCCAGAAGCAAGAATACAAAGAGAATCCAGAAAGTTGAAGATAATGTAAGAAACCTCTAGGACAACTTCAAGGGAACCAACATCAGAATTATGGGGGTCCCTGAAGAGAGAGAGCAAGATACCGAAAACATATTGAAAGAAATAGTGACAGAAAACTTCCCCCACCTGGTGAAAGAATTAGACTTACAAGTACAGGAAGCACACAGAACCCCAAACAAAAGGAATCCAAAGAGGACCACACCAAGGCACATCATAATTAAAATTCCAAGAGCAAAAGACAAAGAGAGAATCTTAAAAGCAGCAAGAGAAATGCAGGTAGTTACCTATAAAGGAGCACCCATACGATTGTCAGCTGATTTCTCAACAGAAACCATGCAGGCCAGATGGGAATGGCAAGAAATATTCAAGGTGATGAATAGCAAGAACCTTCAGCCAAAAATACTCTACTCAGCAAAGCTATGACTCAGAATCGAAGGCCAGATAAAGAACTTCACAAATTAAAAAAAAGCTAAAGGAGTTCATCACCGCCAAACCAGAATTATATGAATTACTGAAGGGGATTATTTAGGACGAGGAAAAAAATAAAGAAAAATTATGAACAACAAATACATAACTATCAACAAGTGAATCTAAAAACCAAGGGAATTAAAAAACCTGATGAACAATATTAACTGGTGAATATAATAGAATCAGAGGTATGGAAAGGGAGTGAACTGACCATTCTCGGGGGAAAGGGGAGTGGGGGGTGTGGGAAGAGACTGAACATACCGTGCACCTATGGATGAGGACAATGGGGGGGGGGGGCAGAGAGTGGGGTGGGAACCTGGTGGAGGAATCAATGGAGGGAAAAAAATTGGGAACATTTGTAATAATATGAACAATAAAGATTTATTTTAAAAAAGTATATATTTGATCTGGTTAACATATATAATATATATGTTATATATAACATATATAATACATATAGCATATATAATATATATTATATAAATGTGTATGATATATGTATGATAGGACATTCAAGAAGACATTCTTTGACATCACTTTATCCCTATCTAGCCAATCCTTGCATACCTTAAATTAGCATATTTACCTCTTTTATTTTTTTCTCCTTTTTCAGAGTTATACTCCAATTTATTTTGTCTAATTTTATTCATTTTTTTCCTCCCTCTCATTTCCTCCTCTTGGTTTTCTCCAGTATTTTTTTTCCTTTACTACTTTTATTTTTTCAATATTTTAAAATATATATTTTATTGATTTTTTTACAGAGAGGAAGAGAGAGGGATAGAGAGTTAGAAACATCATTGAAAGAGAAAGATCGATAAGCTGCTTCCTGCACAGTTCCTACTGGGGATGTGCCCCAAACCAAGGTACATGACCTTGACTGGAATTGAGCCTGGGACCTTTCAGTAGGCAGGCTAACGCTCTATCCACTAAACCAAACTGGTTAGGGCTTTTCAATATATTGTTTTAAAATAACTGTTTATTTTCACATTTTTGCCCAATTAGAAGTTATTCAGTTCAGTTTGTGGATGCCCTATACATGCAAATTAACTTACTGGGCCCTGTAGGATATCTAAGCAGTTTACAGGAGTTTAAAAGTCTGAATTTAATATTACTTACACATAAAGATCTTATGATTTCTTCTTTCCTAATCTCCAGATTTTTCACACAGCATTTAGTTTTTGCTCCTAAAACTCTTTTTCTCATTATTCTTTACATTTAGGTCCTAGCACCAAGTAAAACTATATTGAAGGTCAATAATGACCCCATTCTTAAAAAAACCTAATGCCCCTTTTGGGGTATCATTTTATAATTATTTTTATAGCACATGACAGCATAGAACAAATGTTATTTGTAGCACTACTTTTTTTTTTTCAATTTCTCTGAAGGTGCACATATTTGAATCTGCTTTCACTGCACTTAGTGCTCATTCTCCGCTTCTCTACAGTTTCCTTGTTGTCACAGTTCCCTTCAATGACACATTTTCTGTGAGGCATCTATTTGTGCCACTGATTCCTTCATCCTGTTCATGTTTTTATTGAGCTTTGCTCAAATTTGGATTGTTTGCCTGTGTTTCTGATTTGCAGTATGACTGTCCATAGGGCATTTTCAATGAGTCTGTTTTCATCTGCCACTCAGAACACACCAACCCAAGCTCATTATTTTCACAGAATATTCCTTGCTTGTACTTAGCATCTACATTATTGATATTATCACAGCCTCTCTGGCAGATATCATTTGCTCTTTGTGACAAATACATTCCATACACAACAAAGATCTGACATGGTTTCACTCAAAATCATTGTATTTTAAATGTCCTTTTTGAGTAATCCTTTCCTGTTATTAGATCAAAGTCATACATTTTTAGAGTCAAGGAACCTTAGATGAGTTTAGATGAGAACCCTGAGGCCTTGTGGGATGGTGGTGGGAGGGAGGTGTCTCCAAGTTAATTAATAGCTAAGCTGGGTTTTAAACCAAGTTTCCCTTACTCTCAACCTAAGGCATCTAATGTCCTTTCTACTGCCATAGTTTATGAACTTACTTCCTATCTTCCTAAGCATCCTTTAATAGTTCCTTTACTCCATCCTCATCATTTCATTTCTTAGACATTTATCTGATGCCTCTTAAATGTCAGACATTGAAGTATTCTTACTATAGTGCTTATGAAATAATGTTATTTACTGAAGAAAAATAATGACTCTGCAATTCTAAAAAATAGAATTCTAATTATTTAGAAAGGTGCTCTATTACTTGTCCCTATGTCTTTTCAGTTTCATTTTCTACTACTCTTCCCAGGTGCTTTACATACCAGCATCATTTGAATAACATGTCCTTCAATTACACATGAAATCTCAAAATCCAATGCTCTACTTATACCCTATATTTCCTCAGGGTCAACTACCCTTCTTCTAATACTGCAAAGCAGTTACCCTTCTTTCTTCCAAGTGAGGTATAGACGCCATTATAGCAAGGCATATAATAAATTATCTTTTGGAATAACGTAGTTGTGGTTTTCAATCTGACCATGTCACTAGTAACATGAATTTAAATGTGTATGGTAACAATGTTAAGTGAAATTTCAATTATTAATAAATGGCCTTACTCTTATTTACCTCCAGACTGCTGTGTAGATTGGGTGAGATAAAGCATGTAAAAATTTATCATTTATCATTTATCTCTTAGGAGTAGAACTGGTAATACTAGCCTCTTAGAATATTTTTTACAGATTTTGTTTCACAAGGAATATGTGTTGCACTTGCTTTTATCATCAGTAACTTAAGTTCAGGAGAATGTTTTACTCAAAGTTGAATCTTCTTCAATACCTCATATATCATCTTATATACAGTTTTGGGGAAATTTTGAAATAATTAACACTAGATGGCTATAGAAATTCATGAATTTTCTTAGAAGAGAAAGATCAGACCACAGGGTCAGTCTCTCAGTTTACACAGTTGGAATGCTTACTATTCTACATCCTGGGCTCGGGTGCTAGGTAACAGAGGCAATGAGACCAACCTGGCCACAGAACAAGCAGTGGTTGGCATTGGCTCTTTCTTGCTATTGATTGTGGATGTTAGGCAATGCTTGTCTTAGATTTCTCAACTGAATGAAGATGAAAATATTGACTTATACCATTTAATCTACATAGACTAATGCTGAAAGTACAAATATGAAAAATTAAAAAACCCAAATGCACTACTTTGGATAAGTAAGGTTGTTTTTGCTGGAATTAACAATTATTGGTAATTCTAGAGGATTGTGCTTTCTTCATGCATATCTACCAGCTTTGAGGCCTATGTATTCCACATTTTAATATAGGGAAGTATCACTTAGTCTAGTATTAATGTAGTTGTGCTTTTATTTAATAAAATTGGCTCATAGAAAATATCTTTGAGATTTAAACACAAATCCTATTTTTATATATTCAAAATTTATTATGATTAAAATATGGTTGATAATTATAAAACACTACATTGTGTGGGTTTTACCAAATGCATTCTCTTCAGTTTTAGTGTATTCATCTTAAGTTTTCATATATTAAAGAAGATTGCATACTTAAGAACAATTCTCTTAAGTAAAAATCTTTTGAGTTGCAAATAGAAGACATTTGGAGGAAGCAACATATTTGCTGAGTGAATTTTTAGGGATCTGTATAGATTAATGTCACATTTAGCAAAATTAATTTCTTTAAAATGATGACAAAAATGACAAATATCAATGACATCATTGTTTCCAGTTGCCAATTTCAATTTTAGGCTTGACATTTAAACAGTATATTTACTTTGCCAATGGGGATATTCAGCTTCATTGGGAGGAAGTCAAATTTTATTGGCAGAATACATTTAAATTCACCTTTCTTACTCATTTTGTTTATTTGTGATTAGAGTACTTATTTTCTTGAGTTCTTTACCTCAGAAACATCCTTAATGTTATATAATTTGTCTTCAACAAGATATAAATTGTTATTTCTTAGATTTGTAATGTATTTGTTACAATTTTCCAAGTATTTTCACATGTATTATCTCATTCTAACACTAAAACAATACTCCTCTTTACTTAAACCCTAGGGCCAGGGTGTCTGAGTAACTTGACCAAAGCCACATAAATAGTAAGTGGCAAAACTAAGATTTGATCTTTTAGCTTACCATAACTATTCAGTCAGCCTTTCATTTGTACAACCATTCCTTTTTGTGAGCCAAGAATTACTTTCAGCATTGGGATTAAATAAAGAAAACAAAACAGATGAAGTCAATACTCTTAGGCATTTACACGCTAACAAGGGGGAAAAATCACAAGTATTCATCAAAAAGAAAATAGTTCCATAAACATATTAAAACTAAGTAATATGATAGAGGGTGACATGGAAGAGGAGAGTTATTCTTGGATTAGAGAGTTCCAAAAGATCTCTTTGATTTGAGATGTCATTAATGTGGAGAGGGGGAGTGGAGAGAGCCATCCACACCAAAAAATATACCCTGTTTCCCCGAAAATAAGACAGTGTCTTATATTAATTTTTTCTCCAAAAGTTGCACTAGGTCTTATTTTCAGGAGATGTCTTATCTTTCCATGCGCTAGGTCTTATTTTTGGAGGATGTCTCATTTTCGGGGGAAAACGGTAGAAGAGGGAAGAGTTTAGTTCTCTTTTTCTCAAGTATAAATGTTCTATATACACATTTCACTTATTGTTTTTCCTGTGAACAATCAAATATGATGGCAGATGGTAGTATTCAGAATACATAGTGTAGAAAAGGAGCAAAATATGTGGTCTATTTCTCTATGATGTGATACAACATGCTTAACATGCTGAGGTTTAAATTATATTCTCAGCGTCTCTGACAGACCCTTGACATATTTTAGACATGTTAATAAAATGAAAATTAAATTTAGTGAAATAATTTAAAAATGTTGACTGCTTGTATTATATGCCTATAAACAGAGGATTAATCAAAATATGCGCAAATAAGTCTTTGTTGCTAACATTTGTTGCTAACATGTCAAATATTCAAAAGGTTACCTTCAAAATGTTAAGTCAGAGAATCATGAAACATAGTTTTTAAATAAATCTCAGAGGTCATTAATTCAACTTCCCACAAATCTAATCAAATTGCTTTCCAACAAAACATCTTGATAACTTCTTGTCATGCTTACTATGAAGGTCAAAGTCCCTAATATGACTTGTGTAATCATAAATGGAAATTAATTCTAAATGACTATATCTGAACTCCATACATAAAACCCTTATATAAAATGTTGGTTAGATAGTTTTGTCCATAGTGAATGTCTACTTTCTTTGGAATAATTGCTAAACTGCTGAAAAAAAAAAAAAAAGAATAACATGTATTCTTTGTGAGAAAATGATGGTTTAATATTGAACAAAAAGAAATAAAAAAATACTTAAGCTTCAAATTCCTCTTTTGAGAATTAAGATTTGTTTTTCATTTATTCATTTTTTCCTCCTTAAAGAAATATTTATTTACTATTCATCTACTTTATGTTAGATATTATTACATGATTAAAATATCATAGGGAACATCATAGTTGGGACTTCTCATGAAGCATACATTCTACTTACATTATTATGAGAGATATAGATAAAACACATATAAAAGAAGGAATAAATTAACACATTGATGAAAGAAGGAAATAGACTTATGAAATGGAGGAAAGCAGGCAGATACTAAAGGCCAAAGAAGAAGTTCAGGTTGTGCCCTAATCAATGTGAAAAGCCAGGGGGAGAATATCACCCAGGAAAAGGGATAGCAGGAGGGAAGTGCCAAGAGCCTCGTGCTTCCTGAGAAGTAACAGGCAGCCACTGTGATAAGGAGTCAGGGACTCAAGGCTGTGTCCTCAGACACCAAAGGAGGTTGGAGAAGTTGGGAAGGCTCTGGTCAGGCATTAGGTTTAATTATAAGAAAGAGCAAATCATTAGAGGACTTTAAATAAAAGAATTCCATTCCATTTATATAAGTAAAATTAGTACTCAGATTGTGGGTAATTTATTAGAAAAAAGAATAGATCTGGAAATGCCAATTCAATGATTGTTGCTTTAAATAATGACAGTTAATAAAGTTGGAAAACATTTTGGAGGTAGAATCAACAGAAACTGATACATAACATAAGAAAAAGGTATTTACCACATATGAATCTCCTAATTTCTTATTTTAGTAAGTATATGGATAATGGTATTAATCAGAAGAAAATATATTTGTACATCCTTGCAAACAAATGTTAGGAAAGGTCTTTAAGCACTATAAGATGAGACAAAAATAATTTAAAAAGGAAAGGTAAATGCAAATATATGTCAGAGTTAAAAATTGTAAAATGCCTTTTACATTCACTAGTAGTGAATGTTATTTTAATAAAAGAAAACATACAAAATAGAAAAAAAATTAGTAAAGGATTGACATTTATAAAAAATAAAGTTGAGTGTGTACATTGAAAATAAATTTTAAATTTTAAGTAACAAAAACACAGCATTCCAGTAAAGTAGTGAGCAATGGTCATTCTGGGCAATTTTTTTAAAGAATAAATATAAATCACAGATATATTCTGCCTCATTGGAGACCAAAACAATGAAATTTTTTGCCAATAAAACTGTCAGATTAAAATAAAAAATAGCACGTGAAGCAAAAATATGAGGGAAACACTATTCTCATCACTTCAGGAGGAAGAATAAGTTTGATGTAACCATTTGTGACCATTTGGGGGGGGGGGTACATAGCAAATGAGATAACCTCTTTCAACACAGTAATTCCTGTTCTAGGACTTTAATAATAAATATGCTTGTATGAAAATATTACAGATACTATTGTGGTATGGTCTATAATGATAAAACCTTATAAATAACTCCATGTTCCTTTATAGAAGATTGGCCAAATAAGTTAGTGTAAATGGATGTTAGGGACTACCTGTTTAGATGTAAAGATATCCACAATATATTGGTATATAAACATATACATTGACAAGACATTGTTTGAATTATATTTATATCCTATATAATAAAAAGCTAATATGCAAATCGAGCGAACTGCAGAAAAATGGGTCACTATGATGTGCACTGACTACCTAGTGGCTGACACTCAATGCAGGAGCTGCCCCCTGGTGGTCAATGTGCTCCCATAGGGGGAACACCACTGAGCCAGAAGCTGGACTCTCAGCTGGTAAGCGCAGTGGTGGCGGCAGGATCCTCTCCTGCATCCTTAGCAGCACTAAGGATGTCCGACTGCTGGTCGGGCTGACGGATTCCCCTCCCCAAATGCATGAGTTTTGTACTGGACCTCTAGTATATATATAGTTATCATCATCTTTATTCATTCATTTGTCTGAGAACATTGAATTTTCTTTATATTTTTTTGTAGATTATTTGACTTCCTTAAAAATAGGTGATTTTTTTGTTTGTTTGTTTTTAACTAGGCAAATCACATATTTCTTTTCTTTGGGGTATTTTACTGAAAAATTATTGTGTTCCCTTAATGGTGTCACATTTCCTTGATTTTTCATGCTCTTTAAATTCCTTCATTGCTGTTTTTACATTAGAATAAGGAGTCACCTCCTCCAGGGGGACCAGAAAGTAGAGGAAAGATAGAGAAGCCAGGGCTACTCACAGGCTTTCTCTTTCTTTTCTTTTCTTTTTTTTAAAAATATATTTTATTAATTTTTTTTACAGAGAGGAAGAGAGAGGGATAGAGAGTTAGAAACATCGATGAGAGAGAATCCCTGATCAGCTGCCTCTTGCACACCCCCTACTGGGGATGTACCCGCAACCAAGGTACATGCCCTTGACCGGAATCGAACCCGGGACCTTTCAGTCCGCAGGCTGACACTCTATCCACTGAGCCAAACCGGTTTCGGCAGGCTTTTTCTTTCTTTCATGGGAGGAAGAACAAACCCAGAAGGTCTCTCGGGCACTGAGCTGGCCACCTTGTGGAGGGATGGTGTGAGTGAAGTGAAACTGTTCTTAACCCCCTCTTCAATGCATCCAAACTCAGAAGATTTTTTTTTTCTTCCAGTGATGTTCTGGAACTTCTCTGCTGACCCCAGACTTCCACAAAAGCACTGTTGTCCGTGAGTGATTATCTAAATTAGTGTTTGTATGGGGAAGATGGGATAGAATTCCTACTCTGACATTTTGCTAATGTCACTTCACAATGATATTTTGCTTTGATCACATTCTCCAATTGTCCTGTGAATCATAAGGTTTATAATTATAAGTGAAGCTTATAAAATTTTAAGTATCATGAAAGTCAATGCCAAGAATTCATATTTTTGGCAGCTTAAATGATTCAGAAATCAGAGAGAAATAGAGAAGGTCATTATGAAAGAGAAGCACATTATGATAGTAAATAGACACAACCAATGATTGTATTTCTTTGACATATTATAATGTAAAAGAAGCCCATAGGGGGGAATGGAGAAAAATTGATGTTAATTGAGAAAACCTATTTACCTTTCTCACTTAATCATCTAAAAATGAATGAATAATTCTAAAGTCACTTATTTAAAAAAAAATATTAAAACATATTTTCTTGTTTGGGTATTGTGTATTTAAAAAATAGGACACTTATTTCAAAGTAATTTTATGTGGTTGAGTATACTTGAATACATGCTTATCAATTTCAGCAGTGTGCTGAATTCATCACAGATGAGAGGAAGGAGACTAGACTATCTTTCCATATTGCCTCAATATGAATGCTGTTTCTCATTAAAATAACACATCAGCTAATTTTAAAATCTCTTTTCTTCTTAAGTACTGCACAGATAACATTTTCTTATTATTTTTACAAAGCAAATAATAATTATGTGGTATATGAATTGTGCCATAAATGAAAAACGTTATCCTAAGCCGCAGTCTGGCCTCCCTCTGAGTGATGATCAGGGGAAGGCTCCACCCCATCACCTTTAAAAAAATTGGGACTTTTTTAAAACGCCGCAGGAAAAATTGTTAAAAATCGGGACTGTCCCGCCAAAAGCGGGACTTCTGATCACCTTATCTTAGAACCCTACTTCCAGCAGTTGCAAACAGCAGACTACTGAGTGAATTTATACCAAATGCTGACATAGTGGGACATAACTGGATCTCTGCAGCAATATCCAGAGATCTATAAAATAAACACATGAGGTTGAAATTCAAAGTGCTTGCACTCACCGACAGCACTGGGCATTTATGAGACCATAGACCATAATGCTTAACGATACAATCCTGAGAGGTTGGTGCTGATAGTTAAAGGAGTCCTTGTCAATAGCTGTAGTGTGGCAATAAAGAGTATAATCTCTTAATTATTCTCATACCTCTTTTGGATCATTATAATAATTCCTTGGAGGCACAAGATATCATATTTATTCATTCTTCCCCAATGATATTTGAAGTTAAACCTTGACTTTTCTCTATATTTAGTTAGCTTATAGGAGAATAATTGAATATGATGCTCTTTATTTTTATAGAAAAGGGTGGACACAGAATTACTGATTTTCCCATGAATATGAAGTTGTCTAATAAGATCAAGATATACCTAGTATGGTGCACACCTTTTTTCTGTGTATTAGTCATTACTCTAAAAAAAAAAACCAAAAAACCTTGAGTTAGATTATTTAATTTCATATTGGTCAAATATAGTATTAATCAGCTGGGGACATCTGAGTTACTGAGAATCTTGCAATACTGTATAAGCACATAGAAGGTCCTATAAGGTGTCTACAGCTCAACATATTATAGATACATTAAGAAACTGATGCTGTTAGTAACTTGATAAAAATCCTTTCTTGTTCTGTAGGTGAGTACTCATTTTTAAGGCTATCAATGAAGCCAACTTTCGGAACATTTAGCTATGCCTACATACTACCAAAAATTATTTGGAAACATTTATATATTGACCATGTAATTTTAATTCTCTGCTTATAAGCTCTTGCATCTTTGTTTTATTTATCTAGGCATATGTAAATCCCACTTTTCCTCACAATATATGAAGAATATGTTTACCACAAAGTGATATTTACTCTGACTCCTTTTAGTTCTCTTAGGGCAGATAGCATAGGCCATGGTGAGGTCCACTTGGTGCCCCATTACTGCATTTGAGGCTATTAAAATGGACAGGTCCTGCTGTGTTTTTTAATAACAACTTTCACAGCAAGTCAACACATTTTAGACAAGTTGTCTCATGGAAAATTCATAAATATTACTAATTTGGGGAAATTTGCTTTCATATCTTGGTGTGACATGAAATAGGAAACTGCCCCAAATTGTTTTCTTTCTCCTAGTATTTTTTATTTTAAAAAGACAGAGAAAAAGATAGATAGATGATAGATGATAGATAGATACATAGATAGGTGATAGATAGATCAAGGAAATGTGGGTGGGGAGGATTAAGGGTCTGTAGGACTATAAAATGGCCAATGACAGCATTTACTGTTATACTGGGAAGCATGAACTAAAGAGCATATCAATTCAGTTGAGTTCAGTTAGTGCGTTTTGACAGATTTAATATTTCAGGTCAATATTTTGGACCATGAGCTCTAAGTATCCATCTAAAAGTTGTAAGGCAGCCAAAAGTTATTTCAACTTTGGTGGTGATATTTCATTCTTATTTGAGCAGAACAATTACAAGGCTACCAAGATAAATGACTAAGAATTCTTATAGTTAACTCTTCTCTGGCTAAGTTGCATGTACTTTTGATTTTTATGATAAGGTTTCTTTTCTCAGGAACCCAACAAAAGGATACCAGTAAGCGTGGTTGAAGGCGAATGTAATTGAATCCAAGAAATCTCACCTAATATAACTAAGATGGCTAGAGTCTTTTAAGTGTAGTAATTGATGTGGAATTCAATAAGTCAGATATACCAAACTTTTGTCACATTCTAAATAAGATGAAATAAAATGGGGGTTGGCATTTATTATGCACCTTTTGGAATCAATATCCTCCTAAAAGTTTCCATACATACACTGTTAATTAATTTAGATAAGATTGCGATTAAGTTTAAAATAATTGATCCAGTGTTTGCCAAGTGCTAAGCATAATATCTGAAGCATGAAAAAGAACAAATATTTATCTATGATCTTAGCAAGTGTCATTAGTACATTGTATATGAGATGAAATTGAAAACCAGAGTTAAAGTAAGATTGTATTGCAAATACAACTGCTTAGGTAAACATACATTCCTTTGGCTATTTATAATTTTAAATAATCACCCTGGACAGTTCCCTCTAATTAGATAGATACTCTTGCAGTGTTCTAATGAAATAGTGGCAAGAAATATTGTATATGTTGTTTTAGAATGTTACATTTTGCTTTGTAATTTATTTTTCTTTTGTAAATAACGTGGTATTAGGATTTTTTTTGAAATATTCTATGGTCCTGAAATTTATGGTGAAGATATATTTACATTAGTGTATCCATCTATCAAGTAGTTAATGGTGATAATTATCAGGCATTGTGCAAGTGGCTAGCATATGACCTGTTTTCTGTCATGCAGCACACTGACACAATCATTTGGAAAAATAAATACAGAGGCTAAAAATTTGGTTAGAAGAGAGAGAGTACGTTACAATACATGACAGATTGGCACTTTGGTTCCAGCAAGAGATTGATTGACCTATAGATTTTGCTTAAAATGGTAATGCACAATGCTGCAGGCATAGAGAAGCATTAAGTTATCAAGATGGATAGGCAGGGAATACTTATTTTCCTTGGTTCAACTTCCTTCAAGATAATGCAGTAGTAGAGAGGCAAAAAGAACAATGGGCATTGAGCAGTTCCAGGAAGCTGAATTTGGCAGACTTTAGCTAACAGAATATACAGGCAAACTTCTTAAGCCCCTGTTTCTTTGCACCTGAAAACGCAATCTGTTTATTTTGTTTATATGGCATATATTGTTTATTTAATTTAAAAAAAAAAAACATGTTCATGTCTCTATCACTATTCAGTTCCTATTTTGTTAATTTGTTCTTCCATTATAACTAGTTAATAAAAAATTGTCTAACTGTCTCAGGTAAAATCAGTTCTTACTTGGGCACATTGTCAGTGATCAGTATAAATCCCACTCAGATTTAGGGTTATTTTGAGGATATCTCAGTAAATAAAATAAGAATATAATTTAACCATGGTAAATAAACAGAATTTTATATATAACATATCATATGTAAAAGCGGTTTAATATAAATCATTGCCTATTAGAGGCTAGATCTGTGTCATGGTTCTCCTACGGACACCTTGCTCTTTTCTATCAATTATCACAATAATGTGGAACATCAAAGCACTGAGTGGCTTAAATGAACCAATAAAAATTGTTGCTTATGAGGCTGCAGATAATCTGGACATATTTTCTAGTCTCATTCCTGTATTAGCAGTTAGCAAGAGGTCAGATAGGTGACTCTACTGAATGTATATGGACTCCCTTCCTGGTTTGGGGTATGTTGGGTGTCCATTGTCCATTTTTCTTTATTGGGTTGTTTGTCTTTCTTTTCTTAAATTGTATGAGTTCCCTGTAAATGTTGGAGATTAAATCCTTATTGGTGATAACATTGGCAAATGTGTTCTCCCATGCAGTGGGCTTTCTTGTTGTTTTGTTGATGGTTTCTTTTCCAGGTGCTTGTACAATTGATACTCTATTTTCTCACAAGCTGTCCAATGAGGCTGTGCTCATCTTCTCAAGACCACACACACTCCTTGCCTCTTGGCTCGTTTCTTCCATCTTCAAAGCTATCTATTGCATATGTGGTTCCTCTAAAATTATATATCTCTGATCTGTTAATCACAAGAACCCATGCGATTAAATTGAGCCACACCCAATTTAGTCCAGGGAAATCTCTCAAGCTGTAGCCAAAAGCGTATATGTAAAGTCCCTTTTGCCATAAGGGAACACATTCATAGTTTCTGGTACCACCTCTCCTACTACTGACTCAGCCTCCTGACTCCCTCTTAGAAGAACATTGTGATTACATTAGTACCATGTAGATTATTCATATAATTACCCTAAACTCCAAGATCTCGCAATTAATCATATCTGCAAAGGTCCCTCTAACATATAAAGTAACATATTCATAGGTTATGGGGCAAGGAGTGAACACCTTTGGGAGTTGTTATTGTACCCAACACATCTTCTTAGAAAAAACTCACTTACTCATAAAGCATTAAATGTTTTACTGAAATATTTTGTTTGGAAACTTGTACCTGTGTTTCTGAGAGAACTGATATAAATTTGCTTTCTTGCTCTAGCTCAGTGGTCAGCAAACTGCGGCTCTTGAGCCACAAGCGGTTCTTTGGTCCCTTGAGTTTTTAGCAAAGACCAGCTTAGGAGTACCCTAATTAAATTAATAACAATGTATCTACTTATATAGTTTAAGTTTTAAAAATTTGACTCTCAAAATATATTTCAATCGTTGTACTGTTGATATTTGGCTCTGTTAACTAATGAATTTGCCGACCGCTGCCCTAGCTGGTTTGGCTCATTAGATAGAGCATCAGCCAGGGGATTGAAGGGTCCTGGGTTTGATTCTGCTCAAGGGCACATGTGTGGGTTGTGGGCTCAATCCCCATTAGAGGGCATGCGGGAGGCAGCCGATCAATGATTCTCTCTCATAATTAATGTTTATATCTCCCTCTCCCTTCCTCTCTGAAATCAATAAAGATATATATTTTTTTAAAAATCAATAAAGATATACTTTTTCTTGTAATATCATTGTTAGATTTTTTTATCAAGGTTAAAGTCATTTCATAAATTAATTATTATAAGCCTCTCTTTCTATACTAGAGAGTTTTTGTAATGTAGGTCTAATTTTTTCTTTAAATATTTAGTAGAATTCATACATTTCCCAATAAGGTTATGTATTAATCTTCTTCTTTTTTAAAAAAAATATATTTTATTGATTTTTTTACAGAGAGGAGGAGAGAGGGACAGAGAGCTAGAAACATCGATGAGAGAGAAACATCGACCAGCTGCCTCCTGCACACCCCCTACCGGGGATGTGCCCACAACCCAATGTACATGCCCTTGACCGGAATAGAACCCGGTCATAAATAATATGAATACTATTTCATACATAAATAGGAATATCTTCATGATTACACTAAATATTAATGGACAAAATAATTTAACATGCCATGTTCCAATTAAAAGAGACAGTTTTTCTCATAAGGTTAGAAAAATGTTAAAAATAAAACAATAAACATAATATAATTTATAAACTGTAAATCAGAAAAACTGTTTTTTTCAATATAATTTATTTAATGTTCCATGTTTACTTTCCTTTCTTGATATTTTAATTGTGATTTTACAATTCAATTCTCTTGCTGTTAGTTTGTTGCTGTGTTCTTTAAGTATTATTTTAGCTGTTTCTTAGATATTAGAAGATGTGGCCCTGACTTTCAATTAAAATGTTTTATAGCATATTTATTTTATTTGTTCTTTTTGCCTTATTCAGCCCCTTCTGACTTTCAGTATCTTTTGTGGTAAAAATAAATGTTATTAAATTTGTAATCTCATAATATACCATATTATGGTACTATTTCTTTATATTTATATGTGTATTTGACCATTCTATCTCTATTTAAAAGAAATTATGTTGTCTCTGTGCTTACATTTGCTATTACTTTTCTGTGATAGTAACATATGCTATTTTTTTCTTTCTTGTAAAATATCTTTATTTTATTTTTATTCACTAAAAGAGTTTCCACTGTATATAGCATTCTAGATTGGCCAATATTTTTAAATTACTTTGAAAATGTCATTCCTTTGTCTTCTATATTTTATTTACTTGTTTTTGTTTGTTTGTTTGTTTGTTTTTTAGAAGTCAGTTTTCAGTAATGTTGTTTATTTTGACAATAATAACCACCACCAACCCCACCACAACCTGAGTTCTTTTTAGATTTTATTTTTTACTGGTTTTCAGTGGCTTACTCTGATGTACCAAAGTTTTATGTCTTTTAAAATTGAAAAGTATTCTTCCTGGGGATTTTGACATTTTTTGAATGAGCTTCTTGATGACTTTTAAAACATTGCTTCTTCCTCATTATTTTTCACTTTACTGAAATGAAAAGGATATGCATTTTTATGTTACTATTCTTTGTCAACATTTCTCATATTTTTCTCTTAATTTCTTGATTATAAATATATTATATTGATTTTTTTTTTTTTTTTACAGAGAGGAAGAGATAGAGAGTTAGAAACATTGATGAGAGAGAATCATCGATCAGCTGCCTCCTGCACACCCCCTACTGGGGATGTGCCTGCAACCAAGGTACATGCCCTTGACTGGAATCGAACCCGGGACCTTTCAGTCCGCAGGCCGACGCTCTATCCACTGAGCCAAACCGGTTTTAGCTGCTTGTACTTTTTTTCAAAAATGAAATTGAATAAGTCAAGCTTTATCTTTAGCTAAACACCTGAATGGTTTTGATATAAAGATTAAGATTATTTAAGAAAACTGTAGGACTGATGTAATGTTTGGGATGATGAAATTAGAGGGCACTCTACTGAAGGATAGAGAAGCTAAAGTTAGATTACTATGTTTTGATATCCAAAAGCACTTTTAAATCTACTTAATTAGGCTTTGCTTGGCATTAATTAATGTGGGTCTACAGATGGGCCCATAATTTCTATGAACCAACTGGAATTATGTTAAAACTAGAGGCTCAATGCACAAAATTCATGCATGGGTAGGGTCCGTAGTGGCTGCTGGCTGCCAGTGGGGCCTCCTTTTGTTCTGCCCTTGGGCTTTCATACCATATATATATATATATATATATATATATATATATATATATATATAATTTTTTGTGTATGTGGTTTTGAGCATATAGCCCTTAGAGAAAAGTTTATAAACTACACTGAATGGTATAAATATTCATCAACAAAAACATTTAGGACAATGTGAAGGTCAATTACACATTTTTAAGTGAAGAGATTTCAAATAGAATTTTTTCTGTGTAATGGAAATAATAAAAATGGGTTACTTTCTGCTGATCTTCTCTTTCTGAACAAATTTACTTTACTGTCCCTATGTGTTAACAAGCATATGTGCTGAATCTTGTACATGCTGCTATAAGAAAAGAAAAAAAGAAAGTAGTCTAGTGCTCAATAAATCATATAACCTGAGAGAATTGGCCAGACAGAGAGGGAAGGAGGAAATTAAGGGAAGTATTGCTGACATTACCTATTTCTTTGTCTAAGAAATCTTCTCAATAAACATATTATCATTTAACTATAGGTTTTCATCTTTCCTCTACTATTTCCTTCTTTAAACACTAGAAAATATCCTGGTTTATTAAAAAAGGTTTTTATATTTATATTTTATCATTTTAATGAAGTATGCAGTTAAGTTAGTGAATATACTACATCTAGTTTCATGCAAACATATAAAAATCCATAAGCTTCACTTTTAATTTCAGTTTCCTTTGCCTGGTGCCAATGGCAAGAGCTAAGCAAATGAAACTACTGATCTGAAACCAGTGAAACAAAAATTTCTTAATGTGAATATTGGATCCATAATTAAAAAAGGAATATGCATATATTGAATTTCAAACCCAATTATTCTTAACTAAAACACAATTCTTGAAAAAAAGGTTTTTTTTGTCCTTTAGACATGTTTTTTTTTGTTTTGTTTTGTTTTTTCAGGTAGTTACAGTCAGAAACCAAAATATATAAACATTCTAAAATTATAGACTAAATATGAAATCTTTTACTTTTCAACATTCAATCTCAAAGAATTTGTTCTTTTCCTCTGTAACAACCAAATATAATCCCTGACAATATAGTAATGTTATGTCCATTTTATTCCCTGTGTAATGTGGGGGGGTGGTCCTTAGGTGGAAGGAACAATTTCTTCACTGGACAAGATATGAGCACTCGCTAGCATTGCTCCATGTCTTTCACTGAGATCTTGTTAGAAAGATACTTGACTGTGTGTGCTGTTAAATTCCATGTGGCTGACCAGGTAACAAATAGCAAAGACAGAAGCCAAGGGCCGCTGGGGTTTGCAGTTGTCGGCACGGTGATCAGCTGCGCTTTATCATCAGGAACGAAAGAGTACTTAAATGATACTGGCTGCAAGTTGTGGCCATAATTTATTGGCCTCGAGTGACTCTGTGTGTATGTGCGCTTACCTTTCCTAATCTCAGCTTCTGTTTTGCTGGAGTCTGCATTAGAAAACGTCAGTGATCCTCCGGCACATAGCCTTTTATTTTTCCCTCATCAAAAGAATCAGAAAGAACACAGGGCTTTAAAAACGAGAAAGACAAATCCTGAAGAAAAGGAGTTAGAAAGTTAGTAAAATGCTGTGAAAATGCAAACAAAGTGCTACTAAACAGGCTGTGGACAGACGGCAATCCAAATGGAAAATCTGAGTTTAGTAGGCCCGAAGCACAACTATAGAAGCAATGCTTCCAAGTAATAATTCACTCTTACGACTCAACACATATGAGTTAAAAGGGGTCACCTGAAAATCTTTTATTTATTTTTAAAGTACATTCTCTAAAAGGAAATTGATTTTGAAATCCATATATACTGGGTCAGGAAAAGTTTAAAAGATTTATATAGTTTTTATAAACAAGGTTTTAAAAAAAATCCTTTAACCCCATTTCTATCCCAATAGACAATAACTACTTGAAAGAAAGAATTTTAAACAGTGAGTCAAGCCGTTTTGCCTCATGTCCTGAAGCTGCAAGTGAGTGAGGAATTAAAATAAAATTTAAAAAAGGCAACATAAGAGTAAAACATTTCTTCTGTGGACAGCCTTCCTATGCTCACTTTGCCCAGAATATTTTCTCCTATTCATATCTCAATGAGGAAACCTAAAGCTATTGCTTATCTCTTCCCTTTTTAAAATGTATGCCACAAGAAAAAAAGAATGGTAACCGTAAGGATAGATATGTTCATAAGTTAGGCTATCGTAGTCATTTCACTATATATAAATGTCATGCTGTACATCTTAAGTGTATATAGTTTTTATTAAAAAAAGAAAAAAAAAGAAACAAGATGTGGAAACAACCCATATGGCCATCTACAGATGAATGGATAAACAAAATGTGTATTCACACAATAGGGTATTATTTGGTCAAAATAAGAATGAGATGTTTACGTGCTTTAACCTGGATAAACTTTGAAAACATACTGGGGAAAGAAGCTGACACAAAAGGTGGTGCCTATATGAGTCTATTTGCATAAAAAATTCAAACTAGATAAGTAAGAGACAAGTCAGCAGGTTAGTGTTGTCAGGGGCTAGGCAGGGGTCAGCAAACTCATTAGTCAACAGAGCCAAATACCCACAGTACAACAATTGAAATTTCTTTCATAAACTGAGGATTGTTCTAAAGAAATACATTTATAACAACTAGAACTTTTCTAAACTATCAAGGTAATGGGAGGTTAAACCAAGAGTATAAGAGAAACCATTGGAGACTAGAGGAGATGGAGGAAAGATGATGGATGGATGTGATGTGGTTTTCTGGACTGTCGTTAGGGACAAAATAGTGGAAAAGCTGGTAACTTGTAAATAAAGTTTGTAATATAGTTAACTATAATATTTAATGTTAATTTTTGCTATTGACAAATGTTTCAAATTATTTACAATGATAACATTAGGGGATTACTAACATTAGGGAATCTTTATATTTTACTACAGGCCTGGTACACAAAATTTGTGAATTGGGGGGTCCCTCAGCCCAGCCTGTCCCCTCTCCCAGTCTGGGAGCTTTTTGGGGGATGCCCAACTGATGGCTTAAGCCCCTCCCCACAGGGTGTGGGCCTAAGCCAGCAGTCAGACAACCTTACTGCTGCTGTGGAGACAGGAGAGGTTCCCACAACCTTAGCTGCACTCTCCAGCTGTGAGCCTGGCTTCTGGCACACTGACCACCACGGGGCAGCTCCTGTGTTGAGCAACAACTCCCTGGTGGTCAGTGCATGTCATAGCGATCAGTTGTTTCACTGTTTGGCCAATTTGCATATTAGCCTTTTCTTATATAAGACTAGAGGTCCAGTGCATGAAAATCATGCACAGGGGAGTATTCCTCAACCTGGCCTGCACCCTCTCCAATCTGGGACATCCTTCTCACAACCCAGGATCACTGGCTCTTACTTGCTTCTGCCTGCCAGCCTGATTACCCCCTAATTGCTCCCTGCCAGTCTGATTTATGCCTAACACTCCTCTGCTGGCCTGATTACCTACAACTGCCCACCCTGCCAGCCTGATCATCCATACTGTCCTCCCCTGCCGGGGCCTAATGGTCCCCAATTTCCCTCCCTTGCTTGGGCCTGATTGCCCACAACTACGCTCTGCTGCCAACCTGATCACCTTCAATTGCCCTCCCCTGCCATCCTGATTGCCCACAACTGCCCTCCACTGCCCTAACCTGCCTCCTCCGTGTCACCCAGAACTGCGGGACCCCAAGGCCTCATAGCACAAAGTGGCTGTGCATGTGGCCATCTTTTGGCGACATTGGGTGAGGGCATGACACCACCTAGGTTTTTATTATATAGGATTACTAGAAAGTGATTCAGCTAATGAGGTTAACAATGATGTAACCTGGGAAATTTTTATTCTCAAGAATTAGTGATGTATGCCAGTAATGACCAATTAAAGAAGTGGAACTAGCAGGAGAGACATACATGATGGATAGGTGAGACATACATGGATAAATAGATGGATGGATACATAGACAATTAAATAGATGGACCTATAGAAAATAGATTATAAGGAGTTGGATAAAACTCCTGCAAGGCCGTCCCCATCTCTAACGCTGAAACACAATGCATCTTGAGCAGGCTGGACCTCCTGAGCACAATCTGGGAACCCCACAATTGTGACCTGAAATTCAGTCAGTATGAGGTGGAGTCCCAGGAAGGTGAACTGTAATCAGTTTCCATGGCATTGCCTCGGGCCTTGGTGATGAGCCTACAGGAGCCAGACCCCTCCTCATGGAGCTGCACAGCTCGCTTCTAGTCTAGGAGTCAGAGAAAGTTAGGAACAATCCAGGGACAAGGAGAGAAAATTGCAGGCTCAGCTCCTGCTTTCTGTCAGTGGAATGAGTCAACAGATCAGCAACAAGGCCTTTGTGCTGGAAAATGCTTGCTACTCCTTTTTCTGTCATTTCCTTGACAAGATTATTGAGCTTCAGCTTCTACACTATTTCCTTGCATTGTGTATTGTTTCCTGGATCCTTATTTCATACAACAAATATGTAGTCTCCTTAATATGTTCCATTTGTATCTGAACAGAAGCATTATTTTCTAGCTCTAATCTAAAAAAATAAGAGTAATATGAAGTAGTTAATTACTCTTAAGCACATTTGTATTTTTGGTTTTTATTAGATGGGATGAAGATGTTAATAGAGTCTTTGATATTCCTACTCATTTCGTTTAATATGAAATGTATATTTATAAACATAAATATCTGACATACTGCATTGAATATTTATGCGATGCTTTGCTGCCAAAGTCCATATATGAATATCCATGGATTTGAGATAATTTTTCTGAGTTGGTGGATTTATTCATGAAACACAATGACTCCCTCTGCATTAACAACCTTTCCGTTATGACTGCTTTCAGCTCTTGAGCATGAGGAATTAACTCACAGATAAACTTTGAACAAAAAGAGAGCCCGGTAGCTCTTAACATATGCTGTGAAGTGCTATGATGATATACCATTAAATTTATTCCAAAGGATATTTGAAAATTGCCTGTGGAAATATGAGTGCTTTCTTTCTTTCTTTTTAATCATGAAACTTGCCCCAGGTTCCCAAAAATGCAGCCTTCAGCATTCTTTAGTGAAGGCAGCTTAGTACTGTCAGCCATCTTATCTCCCCTGTTGTATGGATGATGCTTTTATCAGTGAATACAAACATTAAAATAGAACCACAATCCTTCCTTAGTTATGCAGAACTCTAGCTGCTTGTCTGATATTTGGAGTCTACCTGCTTACAAAAAACGAAACCACCACCACCACCACAGCAACAACAAAATTAGGCACATATGAGAACATAATCACAAATTTTACATATTGCAAAGTTATATAATTATTATTATAGGTGACAATGAAATGAAGAAGGAATAAAGACCAATTGAAGGATAATAGTAAAGAGACCATTTTGGTAGTAACTTTGCAAAGATCAGATGACATCTATGGAGATGAACCCACAAAGTTTATCTGTTATTTCTTATCTCAGGTTATTATCCCAGAAGTATATCATTAGCTCATATCATTGTATGATTCTTTGCAAACATTAATTTCCTATGCCACACACAAAAACCTCATAATGCTTTATTGTGGACTTTACACGGAGAACCTGAAGACATCATTTTTTTGTGTGAAACCACAAAGAGGAAAATAGCAGCTATAACAATTAAAACTTCTTAAAACTTATAGTATATAGTTTGGATTTAGCTTTGCTTGAGCAAAGGGAACTCCATTTATTATTAGATATTCACAAATACTCCAACTATAGCTACAGTTATTTTTACAAAGATAGTTGGATAGAAGAGAAGAGACTTAAATGAAAACCTAATTTTTTAATAAAAAAAATATCTATAGCTATATCCATGTGTATCTTACAATCAAGGAATATTTATTAAATACAAACAATGTGTCAAGCCTGTTTTAAAAGAAGAGATTATGAATAATGAGTATTTCCTGCCTTTTATGAACCCACAGAGCAGTGGGAAAGCACATTTAAAAGCTAATTAAAGCTTTTAATGTTTTCTTTTAAGCTCAGTATTGTGTATGTGGTTCATCCTACCTTTATTTTCTATACCGCACAAACATACACACACAACACAATTATATGCTATCTTATAAGTATGATATATTTCATAGTATAAGTTAGTATTAAAAATACAGATTTTACCAGATCTTATCCGTGCTGAGGAATTCTCCAACTATGAATTAGAGAAAAATTACAAGTTGGAAAAAATAATGAAACAACAGACCACATAATAGTGTGTTCATAGTGTGTACATATGTCTGCTCGACATTAGTATACAGTAAATTACATACAACTAAATTATACCCTTTTAGTATTCTCTTAATAATATTAAATTTTGTGTCAAAACTAGCTAGGTTTGGAGAAAGTTAAAACTACTAGCTATGTAAACTCAGATAATTAATTGATTCAGTATTCTTTCTTTTTTAAAATATGTTTTTATTGATTTCAGAGAGAGGAAGGAAGAGGGAGAGAGAAATAGAAACATCAATGCATAGAGAGTATCATTGATTTGGCTGCCTCTGCACCACACACACACACACACACACACACACGCACACACACACTGGGGATTAAGCCTGCAACCTGGGTAATGTGCCCTGACCAGGAATCAAACCATTGACCTCCTGGTTCATAGGTCGATGTTCAGCCACTGAGTCACACAAGCCAGGCCTGTTTTGTTTATCTGTAAAGTGTTTATGAGGTAAAGTTATTGCACTGCTTCCTACTCTCCTGCCTCTGATCCTTAATTGAGCTCACACAGCTCTTTGTGTCCTCAAATGCTTTTCTCAAACTGGCCCCCTAATGTGCAATTTAAATGTTGCCTTCCTGAGAGCCTTTTCCAGCCCCTGTATGCATTGACCCTCAACTGCAACTGACCACCACTCTATCATACTATTATTTTAATTTTTTTTCAGAGCACATAGAATTATGTAAAACTTATTTGACTAACTACTTATTTATCCCATCTCTCCTCACTGGCCCCTAAACTCCATATTGATCAGTAACTTGCCTATTCTGCTCACCACTACATTGCTAGTGCTTAGCCTGGTGCCTGGAACTTAATGAAGCCATGAATATTTATTGCATGTAATAATAAAATATGAGGAAAAAATATCTAACTTTAAGCTTGGCATAATAAAAATCAATAACTGATGTTTTAGTCCCTGTCAAATCCACTCTACTCCCCAATTCTAGATGAATCTTCGTAGAATACTATTTTTTATTACTGCAATACTTTCCTCAAAAATGATTTTTCAATCAGAACAAATTAAAACTCTTTATTATTCAAAACTTACCAAAATGTAAATCTGAATTTTCTTTCTCTTTATCTTTGTCTACGTCCTTCAAAGTCATGTTCACAACCAAATTAATCTCTGCATTGATTGCTTCCTTCAGTCCCTCCACCTAAAACTCCTTTTATTCTTATTATATACTAGAGACCTGGTACACGAAATTCATGCACTGAGAGGGGGGTCTTTCACCCTCTTGCAGTCTGGGAGCCCTTGGAGGATGTATGACTGAAGAGCAGTCTTAAGCTGGTGGCCAGGCATCCTTAGCATTGTCCAAGGAGGCAGGAGAGGCTCCTGCCACTGCTTCTGCTTTTGCCAGCTGTGAGCATGGCTTCTGGCTGAGCAGCACACCCCCTGTGAGAGCGCACTGACCACCAGGGGGCAGCTTCTGCATTGAGCATCTTCCACTTGGTGGTAGGTGCAAGTCATATCAACTGTTCATTCTGCCATTCAGTTGATTTGCATATTAGCCTTTTATTATATAGGATTCCTCCTTCCAAACCCAGCTTTAATTTGGTTATGTGAAAATGTCCCTTGTGGGGAGTTTTCTCAGAAATAAATGGTATCTAAAAGCATCTTAATATTAACCCCAGAATTTGCCCCCAAAAGAATAAATGGTGAGTGAATCTTACGTCATTAATTATCAGCTTTTAAAAAACCTAAATATATTAATAGTGCAAGATCAAATTTTGTGATTTCAAATTAAAGTGTGCTCTCATAATCTTGTGTCCCTGGTCCTATCTCCATTCTAAGAGTCTGCAACTGTTCTATGAACTTTTCCTGACCCTTACTCCATAGCAATTTCTATTTACTAGGCAATCGAAAGGCTTCATTACAAACAATTATTTTGACCATCTCTTTCTCGTTAAACTCCTTGCTGTAATATCCTCTTCTTTTGAATTTGACCTGGCTCATATTAAATACTCAATAATTTGGGGATAGTTGAATAAATTTTATGTCACACTGTGGACTGCCAATTCAATTTTGTAAACTGTTTTTACAAGACACATGTTGATGCCATTAACAGAATTGCTTATGTGGCAATTAACATCATTAAGATAAATTAAATTAATGGATCAGATATCAATTTCTGCAGTCTTTAAAAAACTGCCATTAATAATTAGAACCCTTTCAGTAATTTAACAATACTCATCAAATTAACACTCCTCATTTTTACTCACCAAAACACACATTTATATAAATCAAAAGAGATCAGGTCTAAATTATCCTAATTTTTGTTGCTATTAAATTGATTTAAATAAAAGCATCAATAATTTACTCCAATTAAAGTTATTGTATTTTGTAGGATAAGCTGCTTATGTTAGTATGCTATGAGTTTTCATTATTGTACTTGGTTAATTTCATTTGACCAATAGCCATTAGGATTAAATTAGTATAGAAATATAGATACATTTTTAAAATTTAATTTTAATATTAAACTTTGGTTTAAAAAGGAATAAAATGAAGATAATTATAAGAAGTTTTTGTTATGAATAAAGGAATAAAGCTTATTCTGAATTGTTAATGGAAAGCCATAGCTTTTCTCTACCATAAAAGTCATAATGCTAAACACAAAAAACAAGAAACATTTTCTCCCATCAGTTTTCAAACATGCTACCTTTGAAACTCCTTTCCCTTACCACTTAACATTTTGAACAGTTTCTCTAATATTTTGGCTAATTTTGTCAATAAGAAGAAGTCTATTTCCTAATATTTAATCACTAATAACCTAATTTTATTTAATTGAAAACATTGATAGGGTGTCCCAAAAATGTTTCTCCCTTTTCAGATTTAACCCATTGGAATTAATAATTATTTCAAGTGTGTATATATTTTTGTGGAGGGCACCCTGTACTTTTACATCCAATTCTACATAGATTTTTCTCTCCATTGCAATTCTGACCTTGGCTCAAAAATTCCTCTTGGGGCTACAGAGAAGATTGTGTTCCTTTGCTGTTAGGCTTTTTCTTTTGTTTCTATCCAGGATCTTTGATGTTTTCTTGTGGGGAGGGTTTGGACTAGAGAAAAAGAAATAAACATTATTCTCTATGCTTTTTCCATTTATATTCCTGGCTTCATTAATAAGCCTGGAGGTCATGTTTCATTTTATGAGGCGCTAACAACACTTAGAAACTGCACTAAATTCATATAACTACACCCACCTCCACATAGCACTACCTCATCCCCAGCCTCTTACCATTGGTTTCAGGCGTCTTCAAACTACGGCCCGCGGGCCACATGCGGCCCGCAGAGGAGTCTGATCCGGCCCGCCAGGTTTTTTGGGCAGTGAGCTAAGCCAAGGTGTTACAATAGGAATTAGTAGTTCATATAGTCCGGCCCTCCAGCTCTCTGAGGGACCGTGATCTGGCCCCCACTTTAAAAAGTTTGAGGACGCCTGGATTGCACTTGTTAACCTAACAGGTTAATAACCCAAGCACTACAACCTATGCATGGTGCAGGTGTAAAGCTAACGTATTGGGGCACTTTGGAAGAAGATGGCCAATAAAATGAATGTGTTCCTCCATAATCCTATATCACAATGAAAGGACTATTTGGATTTGCCATTTTCAGCTAATTCCTCCAATCTCCCTTTATCCTGGGCGGTCCAGTGTTTCATTCCACAATAGGCTACCTTTCACATAGTTTTAACATAGTTTTTTTGGTTTTAATTTTCAGGGCTATGCTGATTTTATACAATGAATTGTGGTAAATTTTCTCCTTTCTATTTTCTGGAAAGCTGTAAACAATTGAGATGATTTATTAAAAGTTTGGTAGAAATTACTTGGAAAAAAACATCATGGCTTTGTGTTTGGAAAATATAACTATAAATGTAAATATATAAATGTATACTTATACATTTACATAGGTATATAAGTATGTGCAAATATATACCCTATAATACATTAATCCTCACTTCTTTAATATCTTAGTAGTTTACTTCTTTAATATCTATGCTTTATTTTCCCCTTGACACCATTTTGATGGTTGTCTTAAAGTTTTGCTTATTCTGAATATATTTTACTTTTAGTTTGTGAGGCTGTCTTAGTTTTTATTATTTTTCCTTTAAAAAACAAAACTGGTTTCCTAAAGCATTTGCTCTTCAAGTGTATATTTCCAAAATATGTTTGAAGTACTTTATTCAAAATTCTTTTCCATGAAGGTATTTACATGAAAGCCTTCTGAAGCTTATATCTCTGTATTCTTGAGAACATTTTCAGCATGATCTCACATTTGAATTATAGTTTGATTATAAAATTATCATTCAAATATATTTTTCTTCTATATTTTGAAATATACTATTAATTATTCTTTACACAACTAATGATAATATGGAAAACACATTATCATTCTGTATAAAATGTGTTTCTTTTCTGTGAAAGTTCAGAATTTTCTTTTTATCTTTGATATTATCAAATTTTAATATAAATTGGGGGCTTTTCTTATAGCTCTCTTGTCTATGGGTAATCTTAGTCTAATTTGCTACATCTGAGAAACTTATCTCTATTTTTAGAGGCCCAGTGCACGAAATTCATTCAGGAAGGGGGTGGGGGAGTGTCCCTCAGCCCAGGCTGTACCCTCTCCAGTCTGGGACCCCTTGAGGCACATGTGTCAAACACAAGGCCCGCGGGCCAAATCCGTCCCGCCAGGCCTTGCAATGTGGCCCGCACCGTGCTGTCATCACTGCACTCCGCTGCGTTTCCATCACAATGACAGTTTATGACTGTTCAGTAAACCATTCGGCCCGTGATTTAGGCTGGATTTTAGATTTTGGCCCCTTCTCTGATTGAGTTTGACACCCCTACTGAGGGATCAGGTCTAAATGGGCAGTCGGACATCCCTCTCACAATCCAGGCTGCTGGCTTCCCACTGCTTGCCTGCCTGCCTTCCTGATTGCCCTTCACCACTTCTGCCTGCCAGCCTGATCTCCCCCTAACCACTTCCCTGCCAGCCTGATTGATGCCTAACTGCTTCCCTGCCAGCCTGTTTGCCCCTAACTGACCTCCTTTCAGGCCTCGTCATCCCTACTGCCTTCCCCTGCAAGCCTGGTCACCTTAACTGCCCTCCCCTGCAGGCCTGTTCCCCCCCAATTGCTCTCCCCTGCAGGCCTGGATCCTGCCCAACTGCCCCCTTCTCTGCAGACCTGGTCACTCTCAACCTTCCTCCTTTGCCATCCTGGTCACCCCTAACTGCCCTCCCCTGCAGGCTTGATTGCCCTCAACTGTCCTCCCTTGCAGGCCTGATCCCTCCCAACTTCCCTCCCCTGCTTGCTTGATCATCCATTACTGGCCTCCCTTGCAGGCCTGGTTCCTCTCAACTGCCCTTCTCTGTTAGCCATCTTGTGATGGCCATCTTGTGTCCACATGGGGGCAGGATCTTTGACCACATGGGGGCAGCCATCTTGTGTGTGGTAATAATGGTCAATCTACATATTACACTTTTATTAGATAGGATAGAGGCCTAGTATATGGGTGGGGGCTGGCTGGTTTGCCCTGAAGGGTGTCCCAGATCAGGGTGGGGGTTCCTTTGAGGTGTGGGGTGGCTTGGGAGAGGGGCCTGTGGTGGTTTGCAGGCTGGCCATGCCCCCCAACAACCAAAGGGAGGCCCTGGTATCTGGGATTTTTTTACCTTCTACAACTGAAACTTTGTAGCCTGGGCGGAGCCAAGGCTCCTACTTGATCTGTGGCTGCTGCCATTTCTGTTTGGATTTGTTTACCTTCGATAATTGAAACTTTGAAGCCTTGAATGGAGACTTAGGCCAGCAAGGGCAGGTAGAAAGCTTGTCTTCCTCCATTGCCAGGGAAACCCAAGCCTCCCTCCTGCTCTCTGTTGCTGTAGCCATCTTGGTTGAGTTTATTTGCATACTTTCTCTGATTGGATTGTGGGTGTGGCTTGTGGTCTTGGCTTGTGGGTATAGTGGAGGTATGGTCAATTTGCATATTATTCTTTTATTAGGTAGGATTTTTCCAAATATTTCTTCTTTTCTTTTCTTTTTTTCTTTCTTCCTTAGGTTTCTATTACTAATCCTTAGTATTTCTACTATATTTTTGCTCCCATTATCTGTACTATGTACTTATTCTAACTTACTTTCTCTGAATTAGTTTTAAGTCTTCTTGCCAGTGCACTAATTTATTTTTCAGATGAATTCATTCTATAATTTATTGTACTTGTTAACCTAACAGGTTATTACATTCTATGCAAGGTGTGCATGTAAAGCTAGTGTATTAGCGCAGTTTGGAAGAAGATGGCCAATAAAATGCATGTGGTCCTCCATAATCCTGCCATCACACTGAAAGGACAGTTTGGGCTTGCTGTTTTTTGTATGAAACTTTAAGTTCCATGAGGACATATACAAGCTTTTTATTTTTTAAAATCCTCATCAGAAAATATTTTCTATTTATTTTTTAGAGAGAGTGGAAGAAAGAGGGAAAGACAGAAAGAAGTGTCAATGTGAGAGAAACACATCCCCTACACACCTCCCTACCAGGGAGGATCCTGCACCTAGGTACTTGCTCTTGACTGAAATCAAACCAGGAACCCTTGGGTCCCTATCCACTGAACAACCCAGCTAGGGCTAGAGACTTTTGTTTTTAAATGTTTTGGAAAGAGCTTTGGAAATGCCTGGAATTTACAATTTGTGTTGCAACCTTGCTGTTGTGCAAATCATTCTTTTATTGGATATCAGAATATTACAGGTTTGTATAAAACCATTGGTTTTAGTTGATTGCCAAATAAAGAACTTTGTGTGGCTGTGTTACAAATATCACTCATGGATAAAGTGACTTGTCTTTCCACATCATCATATTATAAATAACTATTATATTCCTTGCAACTAAATATTTTTATTTGTTTTTCTTTCATTTTGATTAGATCATCCTATAACTTTAGTATGTTATTTAGATTCTTAATTCATTTATTCTATTTAAGTTTCTGCTTATGATGGCATGATCTTTTTCTTAAATTTGAAATAGTGGAACCTCTCAGATTCAGATTATTTGGCCTGTGGGTTTATATTTCCATTGGGAATATTGGGAACTCTGCCCAGTAATGTGTGTGAGAAAAGTCCTGACAGAAGACCTCTACCTTAGTCAGTTCTAGTGAACTCAAGCTAAGTTGTAATCTTAGAAATCTACATATAAATCTACAGACTTGTGACCAGTATGGTTAATTCATTCTTAAAGCAAGTAAACAATTTGTCATCTCAAGACATTGCCTCTACCTCCAGGGAGAATCAGACTGAGGGGAAGGACTCTGGATTATATGTTACCAGCTCTGGGAATTCAGAAAACTAGAGTTTGAAAGCAAACTCCACAGCTGATCAGTTCTTATACATTTTTTTTTATTTATTTTCCTACCACCTAACCCAAACAATTTTTATTTTATCCTCGAGTAACCTACCCAGTGATTTGATTTCCCATAATTTTGGGATCAAGCACTGACAGTTTCAAAGCTATGTAAGGTTAGATATGAGAAGTAAGGTCAGCTACTCCTTTTTACCTTATTAGAGGTGACTGCCCATTCAGTCTTCCATAGCTAAAGCCACCACTAAGGAGACCTGTACAAAAGGCAAACCTTTTCCTAAGTGCTTCTCCTTCACTTGGTGTTTAGTTTTTAATTCCGCTGGGGTTGGTCTTGGTGAGGATGCCAGCAGTTTTGTTAGGTCAGCATAATGACAAGAACTGGAATATTTCTATATTTAAGAGATTTATTGAGGTTTACTTCCAGTCAATTTTTATAAATATTTTATGGCAACTAAAACTATTTAATCTCTGTCACCAGGGTTCAAAGAGTGATCTATATTTTTACTAGAACAATATATTATATTATTTGAAACCAGTGTTTCTTTATGATCTGAATTTATGGCAGTCGGTTATAATTTTCTGTTATAGATTTTATACTGAATTTCCCTTGCACATCCTTCTATTTTAGCTTTATAAATTGTGATGCTTTTTATCTGGAGGTGAAAGATATATAGTACTTGTGTCCTTTATGTTTTGTAGTCATTTAAAAATTTTAAATGTGAATCTTAATTACATATTTTCCTGAAAGTTATACTATGATCCAAAATTAATATTTGTTTGGTTAAGGACTGTTTCCTGGATTTATAAATATTTCAGAATTAATATTTAAGTATAGTCAATTGTTTACTAAATCTTGTGATATAATCTATGTTTAATCTTCCCTCCTCCCTTTGATCATTTGGAAGATTTATTCTATGATCTTAGTACAGTGGGTTATACTTATGTGTTTACTTTATAGAATCTTTTTATTTATTTATCAACTTTAAAAATGAAAAAAAGGTACCCTGGCTTTCACAATATTGGCCTGAAGGTTATAATTTTATTAAATTAGATTTAAGAAATCTTATTAAAACACATACAGGTAAAAAAAAAAAAAAGGAAAAAAGGAGAGACTATAAAATCACTCAAAGAGCACGATTTCATGTTTCTAGGACAGAAGACAATCAACTTTTAACTACATGTAAGTGGGGAAATATATCTAAGACTTACAGAGTGGGGTACAGGGGCCACATTAGATATACATGTCAGGCAAACAGAAGAGAAAGGCTAGAGGTGAGAATGAAGATGTCATTAATGAAGTTTCATTCTCAGAAGGTGAAGACTGTTCCATGAGAGGAAATACTGACAGCAGATCTGGGTGGCCTAATGGATCAAAGCATTGGTACTTAGGAAAAGTTTGGAAGTCAGTGAGACATGAGGCAGTCTTAAAATTGTGCTGTTTCAAGGAGAAAAAGATGTTTTAGAAGGTGAAGATGTCCTTTGTGTGCCTAGTGATAGAATAAAGAAATGAATGTTGCCCAGCTGGTATGACTCAATGGTTCAGCATTACCTATGAACCAGGAGGTCATGGTTCTATAGCGGAGAATGCCTGAGGCAGCCGATCCATGATTCTCTCTCATCATGCTTCTCTCTCTCTCTCTTTCCCTCTCTCTCTCTTCCCTTTTCTTTGAAATCTATCATCTTTCTATCTCTATCTATCTATCTATCTATCTATCTATCTATCTATCTCTATCTATCTATCTATCTATCTATCTATCTATCATATATATCTATTATCTATATATCTACCTATCTATCTCTATCTATCAATCATCTATCTATCTCTGTGTGTGTGCTAAAGGAGCATAATATAACAATATAGAATATAAGAAACATGAATCAGCAAAGAATAGGACTATAGATTAGGTAAATGGCACTTTAGCAACAAGAGTCTGCTCTTAAACTGATAAATTAAACCCCTCACACCTTTTATAGCCCCCTTTATTTCCTGTTCAAAAACTGTTTTTGCAACATTTTAAACACCAAAAACACATTAAACACGCAATGCTTTATAAGAAAATAAAAGTTTAAAATATCCCCAATATTTTCCAAAAAATACCCAAGCATGTACATATAGACAAACATACAATGAGAACCCATGAAGCAAATTTAATAATAAAATAAAGAAATGTAGATTTGAAAGTATATGGAAAAAATGTAAAATTATAAAATGTTAAATTTTAGGAAGTATGCTGGGAATAAAGTGAAAAGGCATTTTAGAAAATAAAAACAAATTGTAGCCCTAGCCAGTTTGGCTCAGTGGTTAAAGCATCAGCCTGCAGACTTAAGGGTCCAGGTTTAGTTCTGGACACATGCTCAGGTTGTGGGATCAATCCCCAATGTGGGGTGTGCAGGAGGCAGCTGATCAATGATTCTGATTATTGATGTTTCTCTCTCTCCCTCTCCCTTCCTCTCTGAAGTCAATAAAAAAATATATTTTCAAAAATTGCAAAGTTGGAATACATCTACTGAGAGTCCAATGAGAAACACAAGAGACTGAATAAAAAGTACAAAAAATTAGAGGAAAATAAGTATGTTAAACATATTAATAAAGTGATAGAAAAATAGTATAAGAAGAGTTCAACATAAATATTAGTGGATCTTATGAAAAATAGAAGCAACCACTCTGTAAAAAAGAATAAAATTTATCTATACTAATAAAAGAATAATATGCTAATTAGACTGGAAGACCTTCAGGATGTCCTTCTCAACAAAACCATATTGGTGGGGCTGAGGCAGAGGCAGTTAGGGGCAATCAGGTCAGGAGGGAGGGCATTTGGAGGTAATCAGGCCAGTGTGTGTGGGGGGAATTGGAGGCCAGCAAGCCAGCAAGGGGGGACAGTGGGGGTGAGAAGGCTGGCAGGGGGCGAGCATTTGGGAGTGAGCAGTCCAGGAGACAGAGTGGTTAGGGGCAATTAGGCAGGCAGACAGGTAAGTGGTTAGGAGCCAGTGGTCCTGGATTGTAAGAGGGATTTCCGACTGTAAGTTTAGGCCCAGTCCCTGTGGGATCAGACCTAAACCAGAAATCAGACACCCCCCAAGGGGCCCCATATTGGAGAGAGTGCAGGCCGGGCTGAGGGACACTCCCATGCAAGAATTTCATGCACTGAGCCACTAGTATTATATAAATTTAAAACGACTTTTCAAAAATTAAAGAAAATATGAAATTTCATTATAGAACTACCAAGAAAATGAACCTAGAAAGATAAACTCTGAGACATTATATTGTAGTTTTCAACCATTAAACTTTGACATTATAAAAAAGTTGCTTTGGGTATCCAGGCAAAATTTTGAAGAAAGGAAAACAAGAAAATTAAGTTTGTTATAAAATGCACAACCTTAGAGCAACATCAAACTCAAGGAAAATAAGTTTGATTCAAAGATTTTCTCCTATATAGAAAATCTTTGTTTGGATATATATATATATATATATATATATATATATATATATATATTGTATATATATATATATATATATATATATAAAATCTGAAAAAGTATTATTTCTAATCACAAAATATAAGAAAGAAAGAAAGAATAAATTATTTTCAGCAGATAACAACATCTTTATCTTTCTGTAATGCAAGTAGTAGCATATTTATAGCATGTGCTAGTATTGTAGGAAATATGTATAAAAAGGAATGATTTTTTTCTGTTGTCAATGGGTCATAGAGAACTCTCTAAGAGGCTCTAGGTGTGGACTCAGAGCAAAATAATTAGTGACATTAATCGATGGTAAAATTCTGAGAAATTTGACTATGTTGTCAGAGAATGGCGAATCTGCAGCAGATGGATACACATAAAATTATACCTCCAAATTTCAGGAAACATATCAATCCCTGCTAAATCTCTAAAAGAAAACAACTGACAGTTTTTGAAGAGAATAATTATGATGACATAATCACAAATGATTCCATGAAGGAAGAATTTTTGAAGGTATTGCAATACAGTCTCCTTTGGTGCTTGATATAAAAATAACAGGGTAAAAATTATAAACAAATACTTGAAGACTTTGATGTGATTTTACAAAAAAACAAACAAACAAAAAAACACACACACACATGCACACACAAAAACAAACAAAAACACACACAGTCTATGTTAAGCTCCAATTGAAATTTTTGTCTAAAACCTGGAAGTAACATAGTAAAGAAATAGTCACATCCCACATAATGAACTGGCATTTACAGGGGAAAAAGAAAACTAATGAAGAATCAGAAAGGTGATTTTAGTTATGGTCCGAGGCTCTGGAGCCAGAAAGCTGTCAGCTCATTCCTTGAGAAATATGTGATAATGCTAATGATGACACTGACAGGGGAAACGTTTCCTCAACTCCTGTTGTGTCATCTTTTTTCTCATTAAAAGGAAAAAAAATAAGTCACACTGGAATAGAAAATTTAGTACTTGCCATTGGTAAGATGAAATTCAAATCCAAACAAAGAGAAGAAATTGTCAGAGAACAAGTACATTATTTTTCACTAGAGGCCTGAAGCACGAAATTCCTGCAAGGGGCTCTGCCCTCACAGCCCCAGCTGCCTCATGGCCCCACCCACTGGTCCTTCTGGAAGGTCATTCCAGAAGGTTGTTCCTTAGTCCAGTCTAATTAGCATATTAGTTCTTTATTATATAGGGGGGTACTATACATTGTATGAATTAAGTTTTAATGCACTAAAATGTATGAGAGATAAAATGCAGAATGATTGCCAATAAAAATTAGTAGAGAGGCATTGGAGAAATTAAATGGTCACTGCATACAAGTTTTGAGGCCAAATGGAAGGCATATTTTGCAAACCAGCAATATTGACGCCAATTTTGAATAATTTTCCAGAGTCTATTAATATAGTGTTGGAAAATCTACAAAGGAGAATGTTGATGATGAGGACCTAATATAAGCTCATTAAATAGGTCCCAGTAGGATAGTTCAATTTTCTTTTCTTTAAATCTTTTTTGTTGGAAGTATTACATATGTCCCTTTTTTTCTCCCAATGACCCCTTATAGCTTACCCCCACCCCCACCCCAGGCCTCCACCACCCTATTGTCTATGTCAATGGGTTATGCATATATGCATACAAGTTCTTTGGTTGATCTTTTTCCACTCCCATCCCACACCTTCCCTTTGAGATTTAACAGTCTGTTCCATGCTTCGGTGTCTCTGGATTTATTTTATTCATTAGATTTCACATATGAGTGAGTTCATGTAATGTTTGTCTTTCTCTAACTGACTTAATTTGCTTATCATAATAATCTCCATGTGAGTTCATGCTATCTCAAAGGGTAAGAGATCCTTCTTTTTCTACTGCTGCACAGTATTCCATGTACTACATATAAATGTACCACAGCTTTGTTATCCGCTCCTCCACTGATTGGAACTTGGGCTGAATAAATATCTTTAAGATATTCTCCAAGTATAAGTAGGAGCATCTACATATTGATGAAAATAATGGTTTTGAATTGGCTGGCACATCGTGGTTCTAAGTGGATATATATAGGGAGTAGAGAGGTAGAACTCTTCATTCTTTGTTTATGAATAAGGCTTTATTTTTTATTTTCATCACTGGATGCTTAACAGTTGGAAAGATTTATGATGAGATCACTAAAAATCTCAATTCTAGTGGTGTTCACAGCAAGATAATTGGCTATGATTACAGCTACACATGCTTACAAAATACATGGCCCACATAAATCTCTGTAAGCAAGATTTTTTTTTTTTTTAATGAGTGAGTGAGAGAATAACAATCACTGTTATGAACGATAGGAACATTTTCTGTTATTATCTATATAAAGCATTCAAAATTACAGCTGTATTCACTGAACTATTTAGGCAAAATTAACTGAACTATGTAGGCAAAAGACACTTAACATTTGCTTGCTTTAATATAATAGTAATTAGTTAAACATTTCTGAATGGATTAAATAACTATTTTGATTAGAATTATTCACTCACCGTATTTTTTGCACATTTCTCGAGATCTGTTTTTCTTTATGTTGTGAAGGTAACATCTTGATCACTAAGTGGATAGAATCTGTAACTTACACAAAACATGAGTGTGATTGGAGTAGAGATGGAGGGAGAGATTGATTCAGAACTTGTCTTGTGTTACAATAGTTTACTGAATCTACACTTACAAAAACAAATTTTAAAAGGAACAAATAGGACAAATAGAAAGGAAATAATACAAAAAATAGATGGAGAAATTTTAAAATAGATTATCTGTGTTAATGGAGAATGTTACTTTAAATATATTAGCTAACTGAATACTAAAATTTGTAGAATTTTCTAATCTGATTAGGATAATTAAATACATTTTCATTAATAATTGAAGTAAAAACTATTATGGTAAAATAGGTTAGAAGAGAAATAAAAGAAAAAATAGGTTTATTATACAAATAATAGCAAATAAATATTTAATATGTATAAATATTCCAATAATCCCATAGTAGGAATTAATAACAACAAAAGGTTAAATCGGTATTATTTTGGGAGTAGGTCTTAGGCTAAGCATAGCAGAAAAAGTAAAGGAACAGATCAACTTATATAATTGTTGGCTAATGAGGCTCATACAGAAATGAGATTATAATAAAATATACATTTTATGGGAATTTTTAAAAATTTAACAAATAACACAAATTATTTAAAGAATAACTACCTCTCTTTTTAAAACATGGATTTCATTTTATACAATAAAATATTTTCTTATACGCATATACGCATGACCCATGGATAGACAAAAGTGTGGTGATGGCCCAGGAGCGGATGGGACCAGGGTGGAAGGGGTCAATGGGAGAAAAAAAACAGGGGACATCTGTAATACTTTTAACAGTAAAGATATATTAGTTTTTATTTATTTATTTATTTTTTACAATAGCAGGATTTTTGAGTGTGTGTTTCAGGTTAGGCTTTGAAAAATTTGTTTAAGATATACTTATTTAAGTAAAAACAGTTGTTCACTTTCCAACAGGAAGTGGTAGCTGATTTATAAATGCCAATAACTAGAGATGTATAGAGGTTTATAAAAAGGATTATGTAAGTAGTCTACATCAGATAGCAAATTTGAATTTATACACATTCCTTTTGAATTTAAAATATTTGTAAAATGATGCTGTAATACCCTTTATATAAAACTAATATGGTGTGCTGTGGCTGGTTTGGTGAAGTGGATAGAGCACTGTCCTGTGGACCAAAGGGTCCCAGGCTCAACTCTGGTCAAGAGCATGTACCTCCGTTGTATGCCAGGGCCCTGGTCAGGGCTCCTGCAGAAGGCAGCCAATCCATGTGTTTCTGTCACATCAATGTTACTCTGTCCTTCCCTCTCTGTTCCACTCTCCCTAAAAATCAATGGAAAAATATCCTCAGATGAGAATTAACAAAACAAATTAACTAATTAAATAAAATAAAAGATCTAAACAAATAAATTAATATATTTTATCTTTTTAATTTTTTCTTTTCTATTTTAAATAAAAGAAATACACAGGGGCTATTTTAGAGTTCCTGTCATTATCTATATTCTAAAGAGGTAATACGTTAATTAGGTGGGGACTCCGTAACAGGTCACCACCAGATAGGAGGAGGTTGTGTGAAGGTGAAGCTCTGACAGAGATGGAATCAGAGGCAGGGGGACCTGCCCGAGCCGGCACTGTGGCTCAGGTGGCCCTGGAGCTAACACAGGCAAGGGGGCGGGGGGACACTCTGAATCTGGCGTGGGTCCCAGCCTCCTGTGGTGCCAATCCAACCTGACTCCTTCAGTGGCTGGTGCTGCATGAGTCAGAGTTAGGCATGGGTCCCTGCCCACAGTGGGGTGCCTCCTTGTGCAGGGCAAGGCAGAGCACCTCCTCGTACAACTTCATTCATGCACTTTTAGTAATAAATAAAATATATTTCATTTAGCTACCAAATAGAAATACTGTGAAATACAGTATTGAAATCCACCAAGTAGCCAGAGAGAAGACACCTGTGTCCTGGGAAGCACTTGTGTTACTTGGTTTGTATCTTCTTCATGTTAGGACTCTGAATTTTTATTATCCATCCTTGTTCAGCCATGGACATTAGAACTGATAGAATTTTCTCCTTCCCCAGAGCTACTCCCTCTGCTGTTCTAGACAGCTAGGCTAAGTTTATCTAATTTTCTACTGTTGCTCAAAAATAATGCTGGCCTCCTGGCTCAGGGTTGTACTCGCACTATTGTATGGAAGTAGTGGATACACTGAAATGATATTGGAATATTATAGAGTGATTTTACACTTGCATCTAGTGAGTAGTGTCTTTAATTTAGACGACAAAAGTGAGCTACCATCACATTTTAAAACCTTTTATGATCGGCAATATTCAAGATAAGTAACATTGCCTATTTTCTCAAAGCAAGTAAACTCTATGTTTGTTAAAATTATTTTTCTCCAGTATTAAAATACCTGTTTTCTAATTAACTAGTATTTTCTCTAGTGTTAAAGTTTCTTCTTTTCTTTTCTTTTTTTCTCTCTCTGGATTGTTAAAATTATTTTTCTCTTAATTTTATGCCTCTCTTCCTTATAGTTTCGGAAACCACAAGGAGGTTTTTTTTTAATTAATTTTTTTTTATTGCCTTTCTCATTCACCCAAAGGCTTTGGTGATTGCTTCCAATTCAGTCCTAGGATCCACACTGCAGCTCTTTCAGAATGAGAATCTAGTGCTAATATGTCTGCATTGGCTGTTTTGAAAGCACATTGAAAATCAGGTCACCTTTAATAGAACTGTACCTCAGATCTATGGAAAGAATATATAAGAGTAAAGGAAGACCCAGATGAACAAAGTACAAAATGGTGCTGGAAGCAGAAATAATTTTTAGAAATAGAAAAATGATAATGGGTCTTTTGCTTTCAAAATTAGGACTCAATCATGTAACAGAAGAGAGTCTAACCAATTGAATTTAATTTTTCTTGTGTCATTTATAAAAAAATAAACTTTTCATCTTAAAAAGATGTAGATTTAGAGAGTTATTGCAGTAATAATACTGAGAGTCCTATATAATCCACACCCCATTTCCCATATTAACAACTTACATTAATGTGGTACATTTGTCAAAATTAATGGGCAGATATTGATGCATTATAATTAACTAAGTTTTTACTTTCAATAGTTTTCCTCTAATGTCCCTTTTTTGTTCTGTGATCCCATCCAGGATATCACAGTACATTTGTAGTGTCTTCTTTGGCTTTGCTTATCTGTGACATTGTTTCCGACTTGACTTTTGTTGGGTGACCTTGAGAGTTTTGAAGAACTCCAGTCAAGTATTGTGTAGTATGCCCCTCAACTGGGATTTGTCTAATGTTTTTCTCATAATTAAATTGGGAGGAAGACCACACAGGTAAAGTGTAGTTCTTATCACATCATGTCGATGGTATAATTTATAAATATGATTTATCACTGTTGATGTTAACCTTGATCAAAGCTTGACATAGTGTTTGTCAGGCTTCTATGCTGTAATTTCACTAGTTTTTCTTTTCCTTCTATGTACTCTATCTACTCTTTTGAAAAAAAATCACTATGTCCAGCCTAAACTTGAGAGTGGAGATTTATGCTCCATCATTTTAATAAAGGAATATATATATATATATATTGCAATTCTACTGAGCATAATTTTTTTCTGTTCTCCCTCGATGCTTTATTCAATCATTTATTCATATCAGTATATCATTGTGTTTTGTTTTGTTTTCATTTTTTTGAGTGGAGGAGCATTTAATTTTTGATAATAGACATTTTCCCAGACTCATCCTGTATATTTTCTGATTCGGTCCCAAAGTAAGTTATTTTTCCAAGGAGTACTGCTTTCTGCTTTACAAATGCTATTAGAATTTAAAATTTGGGCTTGTTACTTCTGTGATGTTCTTGTTTTCTGATCCAGTGGGAGAGGGCTGTCCCCAACCTCGATCTTTGTCTTCCCATATAAAGGCATTTATATGGGAGACCTTGACTGGTATTGTGAAAGCCAATTTATTAAAGCATGAACCTTTATTTTAAAAAGCAACAGCAAAGCAAGCTAACCTATACTTCTGGCTTATGAAGCACAGACAGGCTCTCAGCTAATCTAGATGGGGGTCTGAGGGGTTTTATACCCTCCTGCCTATATTCTTCAAAATTCCCCTGCTGACTTTTGGTACAGAGTAATGTTCAAGGCCCCTTTTTTACTTTGTTATAGGTATCCCAGAATTCATGAAAGGAACCTGGCAACTTTATTTTGACGAACCTTGAGACTGCTGGCTTCTCTCCTTAGAGAGTAAAACAGCCCCTTTTCCCCTCCCCCTTCCCTTTCTGCATTCTCTCATGAGAAGGTTTTTAACCATTTGCCCTGGAGTTCTTGGCTGGGGAAGATAATGGTTTGTTAGTTACAAGCTGGATGAGAATTGCCCACCGTGTTTGGCCTTGTTTTAACTTTCCTGCCTCAGTTTCCCTGTTTCTCCTGCCCTGGAACCCTGGAACAGTCATAGCTGGCTGCAAGGGTCATGTCCATATTTCCTCCTTCCCTTTGCCCTTTGCCTCACCCTGTGTCTAACTGCTCTCACTGTGTCTATTATCTTCCCCAGTGTTCCATTTTTGTACAGCTTCCTTTCCCCTCCCCAGTTCTGATGGGATAGGGAGGTTAAAGAGGATGGCGTGAAAGGAATACCCTTCCCTCAAGGCACTGAGGCAACTGAACCATAAAGTCTTCCCTCCGGGAGGGTAGGTCTTTCTAATGGAGAAGTCTCTGGGTGCATTCCAGAAGCATCACTCTGCCTTTGCCCCTAACACAGACCCAAAGGGCTCATTCTCTTATCTTCCCGGTGAATATCTGATGTATTTCCTGGAGTTACCACAAAAGTGTAACCTGACTTCTCCAAGATGAAGTGTTTCACTTACACACTAGTCCCCACTTACTCTCCAGAAGTTGGCAACATTACCATTTAAATGTTCTGCCAGGCTGACTCTGGAAGCTTCTCTTCCAGATATAGATTTTGGCTGTGGCTTTCTGGATTTACCTGTGTCTTCTCAGATTTCAGGGTTAAAATTTTTACATAGAAAATAATTTATCTGATTTGTAAAAGAAAAAAACAACAACATTGGTTTTCATTTTACTCAGGTTTTTTCATAGTGTAATAATGAGAGTGTAAGTCTTCACCAAATTTACCTATTAAAGGTAAAAATGAAAGGTCAAATTCACTTTTAAAAACTTTTTTGTTTTCTTGTTTTCCTATCAGATTGCTCAGTTGCCTGTAGTGGCAATTATTATTTCCCCTTTCCTCCATTTCAGCTTCACCTCAGTTGTCTTTCCAAAGTTCTTACATGATTTCTTATTTTTATTGAAAGTAACTTTTATGTATTATTTTATTTTTTTGCCATTTACACTTTATTTTTTCTGTTTCAGACCTCATGTTTGCAATTGTGAGTTAGATAATTGCACCATGACAATATTTCACTTCTAATTCCCTTTCTTCAGCTACAATACCTGGGCACTAATTTAGAATAGGAAATATTGAGTCAGCTCTTTGTGAAAAAATAATTCTGTGGATTGTTTATATGTTTTTTTCTTGGTATGTGTTAATTTGGGGTTTTATTTATATTGCTTATTTAATGGACGTTTCTTTCCATTCTTTATCACTATGTTTTCATGCCTATAAATCACAAAAATGGGAAAATTACTAACACAAATCTTTTCTGAAATTTTCTTTGATAATTTAGCTTCATGTTTTCAAAATCATGCTTTTAAAAAACAGATGTGTTTAAAAGTATAGGGTTACCATCTTTGGTTTCTTTGGGTTCATACTCATATACTTATATTCAATCATATATAAAAAAGGAGACAACTAGAAAACTCATGAGCTCTTGTAAGATTTATGTAAATATTACATTATTTACATAATTATTAAATCACTGAAAGGGATCTTGGATCTAAAAGTGAATTATTACATAAGTTGAAACAATGGTACATTTGATGCGGTTGAAATCTTTAAATACTAAAAGAGGAGTAGGTTTCAAGCTTGCCAGTTCATTGTGCATATTCTGTATGGTACCTGCAGCATGCTTTGTTAGTAGGCTTGTAGGTAACACCTGTGTCTTTAATCCTCTGGATAACATTTGTGTGCCACTGTAGTACTGATTACAATGAACTGTGGAGGACTGGAAGGGATGACACATAATCTAAACCATTTTTTAAAGCAATATATAGGCACAGTGTAAATTAGTATAATTTAATTTGGTGGTTAAATATGAAATATGAATTAGCACAACATAAAAATACAGTTTAATTTAGTTTTATTTGTATGTTTTTTGTTTGTTTGTTTTTCAGTTCAAAATATAATATATATAAATGCAGGCCTATGTTTTTAAGGCTAATAGTGACATCTGAAAACTAAAAAAAAAAAAAAAATGTTGCCCTGCTGGTATTGCTCAGTGGTTGAGCATCAACTTATAAACCAGGAGGTCACAGGTTACATTCCCGGTCAGGGCACATGTCCGGGTTTCAGGTTTAATCCCCAGTGTGGGCCAAACAGGAGGCAGCCTATCCATGGTCCTCTCTCATCATGGATGTTTCTAACTCTCTCCCTCTCCTTTCCTCTCTGAAATCAATGAAAATATATTTTTTAAAAACTAAATAAAAATGTTAACATATGCTGATGTTAATAAGAATGAAATCCATTTGCAAACTAAAATAGTAGAACTTATATTGTGAACATGCCTATTCTATAATGTATACTATTTGTAAGAAGATTGGTCACCAAGTTCAGTAAATTAATCATAGCCTACTCACCTGACACATTGTTCTAAGTAATTACTCTTAAAATATACTCCAAAGCCTTTAAAAAACAATCAAATTATATTTAGCTATGGCTTTAAAAATGGAAACTCTTGTAAAGATGCATATTTTAAGATTTGATGGATTTAGATTATGTTAATTGACACAATTATCTTTTTTGTCTATATATGTATGACAAAAAATAAACTCCTTACAAATTGTGCCATTTAAATAACCAAATATAAGGTAAAGAATATATTTTCTAAGTCTATATGCTTTAAATATATTATGTCTGATATAGCAAAAATAATGTTTAAAATCTGAGATTAAATTTTAATAAAGATGTAATAATAATTTTATAAATATAGATATGAACATAAAAGAAGACATCATTCTACAGGAAAATTAAAAGTTTAAAAGGCACATTAAAAACATAATGGATACTGGATAAGTTTAATACAAATTTCAGTTAAATACATTATTTATATAATAGAAATCCTTTTTTAGCTACTTTAATAAAACAAAGTCATTTATGAAATGAATGGAAGCATACTTCTTTATTTAAAACATTATAATTTTTTAAATTTATTTTTATTGAATCATAATTGACATGGAAAGCATAACTTCTTTAAAAAGAAAAACTCAGATGATTGATAGCCAAGGCTTAGTCTTGGTGCTTAGATTAATAAATTAAATTCTTATTAAAAGTATTATTTTCAGTGGATAATTTTATTCCATTATTTTATATATTGTTACTTAACTATAAACATAATCAAATTATCTATTCAAAATAAAACTGGTCTAAATCAATCATAGCAGTAGGAGAGAAAATGACAATAAACAGGAATTAACACACACTAAGACTTAATGGAGCTGACTCCAGGGATTAGATATACATCTCTACATGAAACACATTAATATTAGATTATGATATCCCTCACAGAGATAAAAGTTTTAAACCCAACACTGACTTTTGAAAGCAAAATCTTTTGTGACATATATTATATAAATAATTAGCCAAAAAATATTTTGAGCCAATTCAGGAAAATCTAGTCATAATTTTATCTAGTGTTTAAAAACATTCCCCTTATGGATTCCAGATTAATTTTGGCTGCTTTTCACTGTGGATTTACTAATACTAATACAGAGGTCTTTTACAAAGAATTTGTAGATTATTCTTGTAAGTATTTCCTGAAGTTACTTGTTTATATCAGTAATATCAGTAATCAAGAATATAATTATGCATGTGTGTGTGCGCACACATGTGTATGTGTGTGTTTAAGATCATAGAGAGAGAGAGGTATCATGCTAGTCACAACAAAAGCCAGGTGAAACATTTTCAAATTCTGTATGTTACTCAATTTCTAGTTAGTTGCCCCAACAATTAAGAACATTTGAGAAATTGAGTAGTACTTAGAATTTTAAATTTATCGAATTTAATCCGTATTGCTTTTGGTAAGCACAAGAAGATACTACATATTCAGTCATTAATTCTTTTCCCACTATTTAAAAGTTTGTCTAAATTGAAGTATGTATATATCTTTCATGGTTAAGACAAAAAAAAATCCACTTTCCACCCATACTTTTTCTGATAAGTAAATGCATAATGATGACCTTTATATCATTTTGACATCATTCAGTGTTTTATGTTTTTATTGTTTTTGCTTTTCTCAGATATAAAAACAAAGGATGCAGTGGAGTTACAATCCCATTTTATTTTATAAATTGTGAGGATTTTGTGGTTCAACCAAACTCCTGGGAAGATTAGCTGAAAAACAATGTTCATCTACACATTTGACCTCAATGTTATGTTTCCTCATTAGAAAATACAGTTGCAAAATCTGGAAATCATAACCTAATGGTTGAACTCTACATCTGAGGAAATATGTCTTTGATTAGAAAATATTATCCCTGAATAATGAAGTTGTTTCTAGTTTTGTTTTCTAGAAGGCTGAGTTGATAATATAAAGTTATTTTAGGACCATTCTTTGCTGATGATTATCTTTTCTCAATTAGTTAAATACCTAAAAACTGTAATATCATAATTTATTTTTAAAAATATTTTAATTTTTTACAGAGAGGAAGGGAGAGGGATAGAGAGTTAGAAAGATCTATGAGTGAGAAACATCGATCAGCTGCTTCCTGCACACCTCCCACTGGGGATATGCCTGCAACCAAGGTAAATGCTCTTGACCAGAATTGAACATGAGACTTTTCAGTCTGCAGGCCGATGCTCTATCCACTGAGCCAAACAGGTAATGGCACATAATTTAATTTTTCATGGACAGTTGTGAGCAATGCAGGGTAAGTTGCAGGTTTTCAATTTAATAATAGACCCAGATCTCATGAAAAGCTAAATAGATGGTTTGTGTCCAGAGGGATACATTTAAAGAATCATGTGTCACACTTCTGAGAGATTCCACTATTATCATATTTATGATTTGGAATAAAAATTGAAAATTATCTAGTTATGTTTAACATGACAAATAATAAGGGATTTCAGATAGTATAATTAAAATACAATTCTGTAAGTAGTAACTGCATCAGTTTCTGAAATATTGGCACATTACAATGTTTGCCATGTCTCTGATACCCCCTTATAGCATAAGTTCATCTAAGATTGCAACATTATTCATGCCCTACTTTCTCTAAGATGCCATTTGAAACATGATTCATAGTTGCTTTAGCTTTCTCTAATTTCTAACTACTTTCCCATCATCTCCAAATATGGATAGACTCTATTGTAACATAGCAATGCCTTTATGATTATTTTCAGGGCTTAAAATGCATTTTATTTTATTTTTTAATCTTTATTGTTGAAAGTATTATATATGTCCTTTTTCCTTCATTGACCTATTCTAGCCTACCCCTGCCCCCCACCCCAGGCCCTCCTCACATTACTGTCTGTGTCTATGGGCTATGCCTATATATGCAAACAAGTTCTTTGATTGATCTCATCCCACCCACCCACACATCCATACTTTTATGATTTGAATGTCCTTTTGTTTTCCTGTAAGCTCCTCAGATAATATCTGCACTTCCACAACATTTTAAAAAAATCCTTATCCAATAAGTGAGGATATATTTTTCCATTGATATTTTTTTTCATCATGAGTGGAAGGAGAGAGATAGAGAGGTAGAGAGGAGAGAGAAACATCAATGTGAGAGACATATGGATTGGTTGCCTCCCACACATCCCCTGACCTGGGCAGGGGATTGAAACTGCAACCCATTGAGCCACACCAGCCAGGGCTGCTTCCACAACAATTTTATTCAGCACACACATTTTAGCCACCTGCTAATCTGAATATTTATTTTACATATTGTTCTTAACTTCACAATTGTCTATGGTTAATATTAATGAGAAGAATTGACTTCATTCATATATGTATTCATGTTTTTAATTTATCACATGAGTGTTTTTTAATATATTTTAAATAAAATAAAATCACATGAGTGTTTTTTATGAGCCAAGTAGTCTGTGTTAGAAAATTAAGTTTCAAGAGAGACATGCAATAATTTTATGTGTAAACATCATTATTCAACCAAATACTAATCTATCTATTGCTGTGAAAGTATTTTGTAGACCTGGTTGGTCAACATCTACCATCAATTGACTTGAAATAAGAATAACCTTGATAATGTGGATGGACTTAATTCAATCAGAGAACTAAAAAAAAGAGAGAGAGAGAGGTTGTTCAAAGGAAGAATTTCTGCCTCAAGAATTTGGCATTAGTTCTTTGGCAAGAGTTTTTATTCTGCAGACCTGCCCTATGAATTTCAATCTCTAAATATGCATATCTACAAATATAAAAGCTAAGTGACTGTTCGACCAGTAACTATGATGTGGGCATCACCCCCTAACCACTCCCTTGCCAACCTGAAATGCTGATGCCTAACTGCTCACCTGCCAGCCTGTTTGCCCCTAACTACCCTGCCCTGTAGGCCTTGTCACCCCTAACTTCCCTCCCCTGCAGGCCTGGGTCTTGTCATAAGAATAAACTAAAGAAATGTGTGTGGTTTTTTTTAAAGACTTTATCTAAATTTACTTTAATATAATCAAATGCTTATATTAAAAAAATGGAGATAGGGCAATAAAGATTTAGCTGAGTGGAAGGCTAAGGTCTTTTCTTACGAAGCTAACTCTAGACACTATTCAAACTCTTATTTACATATGATCCTGGTGCCTGGACTTCTGAATTCCAAAATATGATATTGGGATTATTGACAACCCAACATGACCTTTTTATTAACTTGTACTATGTCCCTTTGCTGCCCTCATTTGGTAAATACTGATTCTTCCTCTATGGTGGTGAGATTTATTCCTGGGAAAAAAGAAATGAATACAGTGTTTTCTGAGCAGCTTTGTAATCTATTTTATCAGCACATGTTGGGTCTTGAAGAATGAGTTAAGGGGTAGATTTTTTCAATGGTCCTTGAAAGGGAAATATTTACAGGAAATGAGCATGACAAAGTGACAAAACATTTCTGCTCTTGTCCTATGAACCAGTAACAATGTATATATGACTGCTATTAGAGTGGCAAAAAACTACTTCAGCCCAATTGCACTTTTCTCTTGTGATATGGAAAACAGAAAAAATTTGGATATACTGTATTAGTATTTATAGTACATTCTTGTTTCCAAATTAAGTCTATAGTCACAGATGTCACAGCTCTTGTGATTCCAGCTTTCTACTGGGTTATAGTTTGATTTGTTAAACAGTTTTGATTTATGATGTTTCTATTAACTTTTTTGACAAGAAATTCAATTTTGAATAAAATGAGTATTAATTACATTTCGTTGTAGAAACATCCAGTAAAGTATCTTCACTTGCAATAATTTCCTTTATTCATGTATTTATTAATGTTGAATATATTGCATTAGAGACATACATAGAATGTTTTAAATTCAATCTCTGCCTTTGTAATAGTTACAATTAAAAGCTCAGGTTTCTGTGTTAACATTAGTAATTCAGCTATTTAGTATCAGGTATGTAGCAGTATCTCCATAAAAGCACTCATTCCCTTCAGGAAAACAAAAACTCAGACATTAAAACGAAGAAATGTTTGCATCCACATATCTCATAGCCCATGCTAGATTTCATTGAAATAAAATTTAGAACACCACATTATGCAGTATTTGGATTGTTAGGGGATCAGCATTATGTTTGGGCTAATGTGTAGTTCCTACTTTAAAATATTATATATTTCCCAACAGATGTTGTTCAGTGGTTGAGCATTGACACAAGCACAAAGAGGTCACAGGTTTAATCCTAGTTTGAGGGCTCAATCTATGTGTCTCTCTCATCAGTGTTTATCTTTCTCCCTTTACCTTCTCTCTCTAAAAATCAATAAAACATATATGCCTAAAGATATATAAATGATTATAACCCCAAAAAGATGTAGTTTGATATGTTGAACATAGAAACAATCTAATTTTATTAAAGCTAGAGCTGAAAAAATAAATCCATTGTCAAGTATTACTGCAGATAACTTATTAGAGTGTGGCTAAGACTTTTGTAGCCCCTAGTAAAATATTTAGTTCAAGATAATAAAGCATTGATAACAGTCTGCTGGTTTGCCCTAATAAGTTTGGCTCAGTGTATATCTTATTTACATTATGACCCCATTATATTCATTTTGAATGTAAGAAATTATATATATTGGTATCAGAGGAAGGCAAAAATATTAATGGTTTTCATTGGTGATGAGAAACATAGATTATGAGAGATTTTGCTTTCCTAAATCTATGAACTTTTGTAGAATTAAACCATTGAAGAGAGTTGAATTTCAATGATTGATACAACATATAGCTTACTTATATTCTTTATATTTTTGTCATAATATTTTGAGAATAAAAATTCATTTAAATCTGTAATTATTCCTATGTTATTTTTCACTGTTTCACAAGTTGATTCATGATTATCACAGGAGCACAAAGTTCAGAAGCCTGTCAAAATGTGATGTTATGAAAATTAATCAGACCACATGTTTTTATAGTAAATTTAAATAACTTATTTTTGTCCCAATTCCTATATCTTCTTGAGAAAATTTTCTAAAATGCATACTTATAAAAATTTAACTTTGCAGAACTTTTTAAATACATGCTGAAATATATGATATTTTGTACCATTTCTCAATTGTTTGCATTTTTATTGTGTGTTGTAAAGTGATTTCTAAAATAATGATGCCAGAATTATATCCAATTCTTTAAATTGATTTTTCAAATTTGATATATGGAGGAGCTAATCCAACTGATTCAGCTTTCAACTTTATTAATTCCCTTTTCCTATGCATATTGGCTTACTTTTATGTTTCTCCCTGTTGTCCTAATTTGAATTCTGAAATCATTTATTATTTTGAGGACTTTTTGTTTTTACTAAAATGTAAGTGCTTTCATTTTATTCTACTTCAATCAGCTTCATAAAAGTGCATTTTAAGTATCGGTCAGTAATATTTTAAGTGAATTATTGCTTAGTTTTTCCAGAGTAGTAAATAGGAAGTTTTATGCCAATGTATCTCTTCATGATAATAAAATACATGATGCGTTTTTAAAATTTGGCCTTTATGAACTGATTGATGCTGCTTAAGACAGCTTTACTGGGCATGATGTGAACAGTGCTTTGATCTTACTGTCATTTCATCACTGAAAGCCATAGAAACAATGTTGTTTCTGTCAAAATTAACATGATTTAAAGTTGTTATCTTTTTCTCTCATTTAAAATTATTTTTTTAAGTAAAAATTGAAAATGGTAGGCATTAAAATTTAAAACTTGTACTTTTGATTTCTTATTATGGAAGAGCACATAGGTAAGATTAAGCCTATATTTGTGAACCAAGAATAATTTTAAGGAAATTATTATTTGTATTTGTGATTAAAAGTTTGAAAAATACAAGCAATGAAATGTAAACTGATATACTCTTTAAAAAAATATTACATGTGTTAGTCTTTTTAGCCTATGTTTCCTCATTTTGAAAGATATGAAATCTGTCATGCATTAGAAGTGGTTGAAGCATCGTCTGTACACCAAATTACCTATACTCCAAAAAGGTTGTGGGTTTAATTTCTAATCAAGGCACATTACAAGATTGTGGGTTCATTTTCCAGTGTGCAGATGCTTCTATTTCTTTCATATTGATGTTTCTCTTTCTTTCTTCCTCTCTCTCTAAAATCAATAAACATATCCTTGAGTGAGGATTTTTTGAAAAGTGCTAATATGATATATACTAAAGGCCCAGTGCACTAAATTTGTGCATAAGGGGGAGGGTTGTGTCCCTCAGCCCAGCCTGCACTCTCCAACCTGGGGATTGGGTCTAAATGGGCAATCGGACATCCCTTTCACAATCCAGGATTGCTGGCTCTCAACTACTCGCCTGCCTGCCTGCCTGATTGCCGCTAACTGCTTCTGGCTGGCAGCCTGATCACCCCTAACTACTCCTGCCAGCCTGATTGATGCCTGCCAGTCCAATTGCCTCTAACTGACCTCCACTGCCGGCCTGGTAACCTCCAAGCTGCCCTCCCTTTCCAGCCTGGTTGCCCACAACTGCCCTTTACTGTCGGCCTGGTACCCCAAATGCCCTTTCCTACAGGCCTGGGTACCTCTCAACTGCCCTCCCCTGCTGGCTATCTTGTGGCAGCCATCTTGTTTGTTGAGTGACAGTCAATTTACATATTGCTCTTTTATTAGATAGGATATTTACACGTACTGCACAACATGATTTCACATTGATATTACAATTTTCATTAATACATGATTTCTATTAATTTTGCTTCTTTCAATATAAACATTGCATTGGTCCACTTGATCAGGCAAAGGTCTACTGAACTATTCACATGTATGATAAAGCCATTCAAGAGTACAAAAGTTCACTTTTTTTTTTTTCAATTGCTATAGCCTATTCTTATCTGTTGCCTGAATTCCACTCTCATGAATAGGTATTACGTGACTGTTACATACGTGACTACCAGTGTTCTCAAACCTATGAATATATTAATAACATGGAGTGGGGGAAAAATACACAGCAGATATAGCTCCTCTGCATTACTGTGAAAGGAGCCCATCAATACATGTGTAATATGTACCAGGGACAAATCTATGAAGAACAATGAAGCTGGTAGAAAGTTATGCTTCCAAAAATGGTAGTAAACATCTTTATAACCAACTCACCTGCTGAGAATAACTAGGAAATCAGGAAGTAAGGCTTGTGATGTCAAGATCTCAGAGAGTGGAAGTCCAGGCAACCTAATATTCAGTGTGGCTTTTCTTATCAAGGCATTTGATGATTCAAAATCTGTGACTGGATATCTTTAAGAGTGAAAAGAACTGTCAAAAAAAATCATGGGGATGAAAAACAAAAGATGGTATTCATAGCACATTGAAGATGTCAGGTCCTGATAGTCACTCTAGACTTAATCTGGACTATAAAAGGCAACACACACACAAAAAAGAAAATATAAAGGTTACTGAAAGACACTGAGGCCAACTGCAGTTTAGTGCAAATCTGTATAAGGTTGACTGTGCATGGCCATCTGCTTATAGAAGAGGATACTGTCTTGAGATACTTTCACCCATGTTATTTAAAAACCAAGCAAACCAACAAACAAACTCACATATAAAAAAGATAATAGTTAACCAATATGGATGTGCCATAACAGACAATAGAAACAAATCCATAGTATATCCAGATATGCCAGGATTTAAAAATAATATAATTAAATTGCCAAGTAATTAAATTGCATGATTGGGAATGCCAGAAAATAATTCAAGAGTATAAACATATTCTAGTAAAATATCCGGAAATGAATGCAGTAATAATTGAAAATAAAACATGTCTTTATAATAAAGCAGTAGCCAATTAGAAAACAAGTCAGTAGAAAATATATACCCCAAAGTGCAGAAAGACAAAATGAGGGAAACAAATAAAAGGCATGGAATATATTTGGATCAAAGTAGAAAGTTTTAACATGTATGTAATAAAAAAACATAAGAAAAAGAGAATGGGAATGGGTTAATGGCAACATATGAAGAAATAATGGCTGAGAAAAAAAAGACTAAAAATTTGTACACATATAGCAAATCTACTAAAAATGCAAAGGCATAGAAAATCATGAATATAACCAAAGAATACAGACATATTATCTTCAAAATATTAAAACTAATGTAAGCAGCTAATTTATTAAGATCAATGCATGCAATACAGGAAACAAGGAATTATAAACTACTCAAAAAATAATAATAAGCCTCCCAAATTAGAATCTTACAGTTCATATAATCATGGTTTAAAAGCATGTATTTGTGCTATTATGTAATGGATGGTCTTCTTTCATTAAGCTCTGAAGTCCTTAGGGCAGGGGCTATGTCTAGTTTTGATTATCAGTTTATCCCAGGTTCAAAAACAAACAAGGTTTAAAATGCTTGAGAGGAAGGGGGATGATAGAAAAAGAGGTATAGATTAAAATTTAAGAAGGGGGATTTCTAAATAGATGTTTGTTTGTATGACTTTTGGATCACCTACTTGTTTGAGATAAAAGGCCTTATACTGACATATTGAGGGGATTTATGTGAGAAAATTCGGTTAGGGCCAGGTAAATTAGTCATTGAGGAACAATAATGGCAGGATCCATAAATGAATAAATAGTAAGGGAGGGAGCATACCAAAAACTGTGCATGGGAGGTTTTAAGATGAAATTCATTATTTCTGAGAATGGAGATTTTGACAGCTGCTTCAAACTAACAAGATTCCTAAACAAGGATCATTTTAATACTGTCATTTATTACGACCACATAAAAGAAGGCATGTATAGCACAATGAAATACTTAAAATTGCCAAAAGGAATGGAGTAGGCATGTTGATCACAACAGTAACTACTTCCAGTGTTTTGTTGTTATTGTTGTTGTTTTGTTTGATTTTTCTGTATCAATGGCCATCTTGGTTTTAAAGAACAGATTATGGAATCTATGGGACTCAGAGGAATTTTAATATTAAGCCTGATTTATTTTTTGTGAATATAGTATTGATTTTATCAAATTTAGAAGACCAAGACTATTGAACAAGGAAATTTATTGTTAAGCAATGCCTCATACTGACATTGAGAACTAAAGCCCAATATAGGAATGTTTAACGTTTGTCTAAATGACAATCCTATATAATAAAGAGGTAATATGCAAATTGAACCTTACTCCATCACGCTGTCAGGAGATGCTGCACCCACAATGGAGGCAGGGTTTCCCATAACACAAGATAGCTGCATCCACAGCACAGGTGGGGTTTACATAATGAGCTGTAATGAGTGATTAGCAGGGACCTGAGGTTGCATGGTGCTGGGCCAGGGTGGGGACTTGAGGCTGTTCCCTCACCTGGAGGGGTTTAATGTTTAACGGGAGTGGGGCTAGTGGGTCTGAATCTTGCCCAATGGGGGTGAGGACTTGACTCTGGGTCCCACAGTATGCCCTAGCCTCTGACAGGAAAAAGATTTTCATATACATTTTACTAATTTTCTTTCATTTCTGACACTTCTATTATAGAGAAAGAGCAAATAGCAATATTAAAATATTTTCTTCAATTAATTCCCTTTTAATGTGCATGAATTTAATGCACTGGGCCACTAGTAGAAAGTAGAATTAATAACAATTTAATGTCATTAACTTAAGAAATATAAATATATATATATATATATATAATATATATATTTGACATTATATTTATATTATAAGTTGGATGTTTTTTGGATGGGATCTAGCTTAAAATAATGATGAATTAAAAGGTAAAGAAAATATTACAACAATATAAAGCACTCACACTATTAGGACAACAGTATTTTTTAATAAAGATAATGTTCACAGTGTAATAAATGTCAGCTAGTGTCTCAAGAGATCTACATTTCTATAGCATCAGTCCAGCTTGTGATATTTACCAGGACTTTGCTACCTTGCTGTCTACAAAATCCTTGGCAAATACACAAGGTAGGGTCTGCAATCATGATTATTTACACAGATGCAGGGTCTTCTCATGACATCTAATGTAGAAGTAGTTATTAAATCCCCATGTTAGATGACCATTTTTTGTTCTTTATTGTTATTTTATTTATTTTTCTTTCTTTTTTATTACATTTATTGAGGTTACATTGATTAATAAGATCACATAGGTTTCAAGTATACATTTCTATGATACATGATCTGTATATTGCCTTGTTGCATAATAAGTCAGGCCCTGATGAAACCATGGTAAATTCATCAGAAAGAATGTGACTGGTGTGACTAACATCTCCTGTCAGTCACAACTGTCGCACTTTATTGCCTTTGAGCATGCCTAATGTCCTTGTTATTTTCTTGCCTATGATAATTCCCTCACTGCAATTATGTCACCTATCTTATTTGGTTGGTTTCCCAGGTAGTTAAGAGTATGATCTTAAGGCATCAGCTGATTTCTTTCTCTTCATTTGAATTAAATGTAAAAAAAAAAATGTCCTGTGGAATGAGCTGTGCTTGTGGGGATAAAAGGTTAGAAGATAAGTTGAGACCAGACAGTTATTGAAGGAAAAGGAAAACGGAAATCATTACTGAGGTTGTTGGGCAGTATAAGAAAATAAGAGAACCTGGGTGGTGCCCTAAATTTGAAAGCTACCGTGCTGGAGTGCTTTCTTTTCCAGAAAGAAATAAGTATAATCTCTACTTCTACTACATCCTTATCCCAATGACATTAATATTACTGCTGGCATTATTCTACTTTCAGTAATAGTAAGAGAAGCAGCAAGAGCAGTGATAATAGTAATAATGATAGTAGTTAAAGTAGTCACAATACTAGTACTTGCAGTTTTTATGGTATCACTAGTTTTCTAGTAGTTGTGGTGGTGGTAATATCATGGTAGAGGCAGTAGATGGTTATTATTATTGCAGGATTCAAGTTCCTAGCTGGGAATTGATAACAAACTTAAATGGCTTCATTGAGGAAAGGTTAATAAAGGATTATTTGTAGATCATAGACAGAATAAATATAATTAATAAGAGGTAATGAAGAGACCTGTAGCGCTGGAAATATTTGTGAGCCTGGATGTGGAAGGGAGTTATGCAAACTCAGTGAGAGTTGTAGCCATAAACGATGAGCCCCCTACAGGAGCAGGTCTTACTGACTCAAGACTCTTTATTTTTCTATATAAAAGAAAAGAGCACATATTCCAAATTGTTTCTCATCTGCCACCACTGTGATGTGAAACATTGATTATCTAGACCAGTGGTCGGCAAACTCATTAGTCAACAGAGCCAAATATCAAAAGTATAATACAACAATTGAAATTTCTTTTGAGAGTCACATTTTTAAAACTTAAACTTCTTCTAACGCCACTTCTTCAAAATAGACTCACCCAGGCTGTAGTATTTTGTGGAAGAGCCACACTCAAAGGGCCAAAGAGCAGCATGTGGCTCATGAGTCGCAGTTTGCTGACCACTGATCTAGACTATCAGAAGACCAAGGCATAACAGCAATATTAGATCAATATAGACAATGGAGACAAAATTAATAACTTTACTAGCACAGAAGCTGCTTCTTTTCAGAGCTCAGTGTGTTTAGTGATACCTGTAGCACTGGGAAAGGCATGGCCTTCTGTACTTCCCTTTGAACCCAAGGATTTATTTTCTCTATGCCTTCTTTATCCTGTTTTCCCTTTGGTTTGCAATACTTGGAAAATGAACTCTTCTGAGGTGCAATGATAACCCTAAATGGTATTATGTTTTTAATATATTTTATTGATTTTTTTACAGAGAGGAAGAGAGAGGGATAGAGAGTTAAAAACATCGATGAGAGAGAAACATTGATCAGCTGCCTTCTGCACACTCCCTACTGAGTATATACCTGCAACCAAGGTACATGTCCTTGACCGGAATCAAACATGGGACCCTTGAGTCTGCAGGCTGACACTCTATCTGCTGAGCCAAACCGGTTAGGACCCCAAGTGGTACTTGTCAAATATGATTTGGTAGGTGAGAAACCAGGAACAAAAGCAGTGAACTAGAGGGCAGGTGATCTAAACTCTGGATATATAATAAACCAGTAACTAGCCCTGGGAGTTAAATATAATCTTTTATTCTCACCATGCTGTGAGATTTTTACTTCAGGCAGCCCGCATCCTCACAGTGACTTGTATTCCAAAAGTTCATTTTGTCAGTATGCTCTTAAGAGCACAGACACATTTCCCCAAAGCAACACTCTTCGCAAGGAAGCTTACAGTGTCTCATTTATGGGTATTTCTTCTTGGAGCCATTTGATTGTATTGTGCATGATTTAGGAGGTGCCTAATACTGTGTCATGGCTGGTGATGGCAAGCAAGTATCAACCTTAGCAATATACACCCGTTTTTAAGCAAGTGTGCACACACATACACACAAAATGGGTTGTCTTTCACCAATTTGGGATAGAAGCGGTGTCAGAATTGTCATTGGTAAATCGATGACACACCCTTAGGGACATTACCAAGTGCTTTTGATCGGCATAACATAACCAATGTGACCTTCCTACAGCTATGCAAGGTACTGTGAATAAAATAAGAATTCTGCTTATGGAAGATAGCAAGAGAGAAGCTTTTGATGAAAACATTGTACTTAAAAGTCATCTCTTTCCCAGCCCCAAACTTAAATATATTAAGTGCTTCTAAAGCATTTTTTTCCACAATGATGTTGGTAACTAGGTGGTTTAGTAGATTTTTAGAGACATGCAGAAAGTCAGAAAATATAGAGCGAGCTTAGTGTAAGCCACAGATCTTTTCTATTTCCTTTCCCATGAGAGTCTCCATCTGTGCACTAGCTTTGATCTGGAGTCACAAACAAACACTATCTGTTTATTCAAGAGATCAAGTGTTACTTTTGGTACAGACCCTGGGGAAACTCAGAAAAGGGACATAAGCTTTGGGAGTACGTTGATTTTCAAAGTGTTGATCTGAATAATCCATGACATATTTAGTTTCATCGACTGTTAGAAGACACACATGAAGGTGATGAACTCACAGGGCTTTGTTCTCTGGGCATAAATCCCCTTTCCCTTTGCAGTAGTCTCCTTTTATATAAACACAGCAATACTCTAAATGGAAAAGCCTGCCTTATCCATCCTTTGCTACTAATCTGGCAAATGTTCCTAGAGTTTCTCTGATTTCACAGTTTTATAAATATTAAAAACTCTACAGATAATTGCTTATTCTTATATGTCAGGCCTTAAGCTAATTTTTTCAAAAGTTATTAGCAGATTGCACATATTTTTAAATAGATTGCATTTTGAGAGAAGTTTCAGTTTTACAGAACAACTGAGCAGAAAGTCAGAGAGTTCCCATACTCCCTCTGTCTGCCTCACAGTTTCCCGTGACTAACATATTGCATTAGTGTGATACATTATTACAATTGATAAACCAATACTGATACATTAACTAAAACCCATAGTTTATATGAGGGTTCACTTTTTGTATTTCTGAGTATTGACACATGCACAATGTCATGTAGCCACTATTATAGAATTATGTAGAATAGTTTTACCTCACACCAATTCTCTGTTCTTCCAGCCTCTGGCAACCACTGGTCTTTTTACTGTCTCTATAGTTTTGCCATTTTCCAGACTGTCATACTTGAAATCATACAGTAAGTAGCCTTTCAGACTGGCTTCCTTCACATAGTAATGTACATTTAAGTTCTCTATCATCTATCTACCGTGTTTCCCCGAAAATAAGACATCCTTCGAAAATAAGACTTACTTACAGGTTTCCTTCTGAGTGAAATATAAGGCATCCCCCTGAAAATAAGCCCCCCCCCCAGGCTAAACATGAGAGATTTGGTCCACTGATTCTGAAAGAAATGGAGTCACAAGAAATTCACCAGGAAATTCAGAAATTGGATTGTTATGATGATGTTCCAGAAGATGATGACATGATTGTCATTGAATAAATGAGTAAATTCTTGATACTGTAGGATTCACAGTTTGTCTGGTTTGTGTTGACAACTACCATACTACCATACCGTATACAGGTACATAGATTTCCTTTATTTTCATTTAACAATAAATGTGTACCATATTCTTCTTCATGGAAAAATAAGACATCCCCTGAAAATAAGACCTAGCACATCTTTGGGAGCAAAAATTAATATAAGACAATGTCTTATTTGGGGGGAAACATGGTATCATCTATCATCTATCTATATCTATCTATCTATCTATCTATCTATCTATCTATCTATCTATCATCTATCTATCTATATCTTGATAGCTCATAACTTTTATTTTTTTAAACTAGAGGCCCAGCCCAGTGTATGAAATTCATGCACAGTAGGGTCCCTAGTGGCTGCTGGCTTCCGGCCAGGTAGTCCCTCCCTTCCCCAGGTCGTCTGCTGCCACCGCTAGCCTGGGCCTCTTTCCCTTCCCCCAGCTGGCCCTGCCCCCTAACAGAACTCCTGGTAGAGGGGACAATTTGCATACTATGCATTTATTATGTAGGATAATAATCCATTGTATGGGCACAGCATAGTTTGCTTAACTATTCTCCCACATGTTGGTAGTTTCCAATTTGAGGCAATGAGAATAAATCTATAAATAGTCTGTGTGCATGTATTTGCATGAATATAAGTTTTCCAACCACTTTTGGTAAATACTTAGGACCACAGTTAAGGTGCTGTATGGTAAGACTGTTTAGCTTTGTAAGAAATTGTCAAAGTGTCTTTAGAGGTATCTGTGCTATTTTTGCATTCCCACCAGTAATGAATAAGAAAATTGTTCTACATCCTGACTGGAATTTGGTGTTCTCACTCTTTTGGATTTCTTATTAAATATATTTTGCAATTTTTTTCCCCAGTCTGTAATTTTTATTTTCATTCTCTTAATAATATCATTTGTAGGACAAAAGTTTTTATTTTAGTAAAGTCCAACTTAACTTTTGTTTCATGAATCACTACCATGTATCTAAAAAATCATGATCAAACAGAAGATACCTAGATAGAGTTTTCCCCCTGTCTTTTCTTCTAGAAGTTTTGCATTTATATTAGGTCTACAACTCATTTTGAGTTCAATGTTGTGAAAGATGTAATGATGGGGCCCATATTAGTGTCTTTTGCATGTGAATATTCAGTTGTTCCAGTACTACTTGTTGAAAGGATTATCAAATCTTTATTGAATTTCCTTTTCTCATTTGCCAAAGATCAGTTGACTAAATGTGTATAGATCTATTTCTGGGCTTTCTATTTTGTCTGATTTATCTATTTGTCTATTCTTTCATCAATACTGTACTCTGCTGTCTTGATTATTGTAGCCTTATTGTAAGTTTTGAGGTTGAGTAGAGTTAATCCTCATACTTTGTTCTGCTTCTTTTTAAAAAATATATTTTATTAATTTTTTACAGAGAGGGAGAGATATAGAGAGCTAGAAATGTCGATGAGAGAGAAACATCGACCAGCTGCCTCTTGCACACCCCCTACATGTGCCCGCAACCCAGGTACATGCCCTTGACTGGAATCAAACCTGGGACCCTTCAGTCTGCAGACCAATGCTTTACCACTGAGCCAAACTGGTTTCGTCATGCTTCTTTAATATTATTGGCTATTCTGTGTCTTTTACATAGCCATGTAAACCTTAGACTCAGTTTGTCAATATCAACAAAATAGCTTGCTGGGATTTTTATTTTTATTTTATTAATGTTATAAATTAACATGGGATAACTGACATTTAAAGATTGAGTCTTCTTATCAATGTAATGGAAGATTTCTATAATTTTGATCTTTTATATTTTTAATCAGAGTTTTGTCATTTTCCTCATAGAGACCTTGACATATTTTGTTAGAAAAATTGAGTAATTTTTTTTTAAATTTAGTTGTTTTCATTTGTTGCTCATAAAAAATAACACATTTCCTTAGCCCTTCATCTTCATAAGATGTGCATTTATTTAGTCTTAATAATATGGTGATTAAGAAAGTTTCCCTTGTGCTCAGCCAGTGTAGCTCAGTGTCAACCTATAAACCATGAGATCACTGCACATGCCTGGGTTATGGGTTCAATTCCTAGTGTGGGGCATGTAGGTGGCAGCCAATTAATGTTTCTTTCTCATCATTGGTTTTTCTCTCTCTCTTTCTCTCTTTCCCCCTTCATCTCTGAAATCAATATATATATATATATATATATATATATATATATATATATATATATATTTCTTTTTTTAAGAGGAAAGTTTACCTTGTTTATTTAATCACTGTAAATGATTTAAAGACTGTCAGTTTTATTTCATGTTATGAATCCACCATTTTATACATTCTGCATCTGTTTAAAGCTTTATGTTTATGATAAATTCTGCATGAAAAGCTAAATCTACTTATGTGTAACTAGGTCCCCTTCAATTTTGTATTGTGACTCTAGAATATTAAGGGTAAATTCTTTGATAAATTATTGTGTTTTATTTAGTGAAGTCTCAATCATTAAACACTTTCAAATATTTTAAAAATATTTTTATTGATTTCAGAGAGAAACGCATAGGAAGAGAATTATAGAAACATCAGTGATGAGACTGCCTCCTGTACGCCCCCTACTGGGAATCGAGCCCTGCCAGCTGAGCATGTGCTCTTGAATGGAATTGAACCTGGGACCCGTCAGTCTGCAGGATGAGGCTCTATCCAATGAGCAAAACTGGCTAGAGCTCAAAGATTTATTTTTAATTAGGTTGACTGAGTGTGGTCATTGCCATTATTTGAGATAATAAAATGGGACCTTTATCAATATCTCTACACTCAGAATTATGTATGTATAAATTTAAGTTATTATTTAGATATAAAAATCATTGGTATTTAAGGGAATACAACTGAGATCTAGGAATGTGCAGGGTTTTCACACAAGCACATATAAAGTTATGTGATTGAATATAAAACAAATCACTTTCCTTCACTTCTAAACCCATTTTATTTTCGCAAGACATTGGTATTCTCAAATTTTCCATGCTTCCTTGTCGCTTCACTCAAGTAATAATTCAGTAACATTTTAGGCTGCTGGAAAAGGTGTCTCTTGAAAATCATCATCATGTTCTACATGATTATTGGGGTGACTTTTCATCCCCCACTAACTCTGTTCTAGAGTATATATTATTTAAATTTGCATTTATAATATACAAGTACAAGAATATAAATTTAATATGGAAGAAAAGAGTAAGTAGACATTATAACTAACTGTTTCCTCTTCATGTTGGTATTTTAGGAATTGCAAATAGGTGCTCTTTTTAATGTGTCTAACAACAGTTCATGAAGACACTGTCCTATATTAAATTTGATTGGAACATTTTCATTTATTCTGAAACATTTGCTTCAAAGGATGAGATAAAAGGATTCAGAACACATGCTTAAACCAAAAATATTGAAGTCCTAGAATTTCTCACTGAAAACCGACTTACTTATTATCACTGGGAAAATGTCCTGGTTTAACTGATACACTAGAATTTGCTTGTGTATGTCAGTAATATTACTCCGTTAAATCTATTGTTAGGAAATTTCACTTTGCATACCTGGCTACACACACATTGCATAAATTGCCAGGTTTTGAGATGCCTGGTCCATTTTCCTTAGTGGTGTGTAGTGATGATGTGCTAAGGTAATAGACTGCTTTGTCTGCTCAGCTCTGTGTTTAAAGTCCTATTTCCTCAGATTCTGATAGAAATGGCTTGTGTAAAATCATGTGTGTGTTTCCCAAGTGAAGTGCTTACATTTGTACCTGTGTATTTCTTAACAACTTCTTTTTGTATGGAGGGCATTGCTCATCTCAGAAAAGAAAAAGAGAGTTTATAGTGCATTTGATTACACAGTTAGGCATAAGAGTTTAGCACAATATGTTGTAATCAGGACTGTTCAGAAAAGCTATTTAGTTCTGATCTTGTCAAATTAAGTGTGTACTGGATGTGTAACCCTCACCCCAACTGCTGTTCTGAGGCAGTCGTGAGAAAAGACAACTATTATTTGTTGCCATTATTTACTTTTAAGGATTAGATTGGGAGAATGAATTTGAACTGTCAGAGGACTAATCTTTTAATAATCTATTTTTGTGAGCATATAGAGAGGTTGACATGTGGGGGTATTACTCTCAAATAAACTTGGAATATAAACAGAGGTAATGTATAAAATGTAGATGTCTGTGTGTGGAGCCGGGAGAAATACTAAATGTCTGAGAGAAGAAAAACAAGTTGGTCATTGAGAGGAAGGCGCCCAAATCCTTTGCTTGTCAGGTGCTGCCATATAAGCGACAGATGTTATAACATTTGACCCCCTAATATCTGTGCTCTCAAAAGTAAAGCTTACCTACCTCCTTTGAGCTTCTTATAGGATTTTCAGGGCACACCTGATCTGTGAAATCCATCTCCTACTGAAATAATCTGGCTCTGATCACTGGTGGCTTTTGATATTTTTGCATTAGATTGCCTGCGTTGGTTCCAACTGGTCCCCTTTTCTTCTGTTATTATTTTTTTCTGCTGCTACTTCTTAATAAAGATAGAAGATAAAAATAGTTTTTATTGGATAGCATATTTTTGATATTATATCAGAACTTTCTTGGCAAAGAAGCAAATAATAATGCTCTCAGGGATTTTTCTATTCAAACTAAATTATTATTATTTATTTATTTATTTATTTATTTATTTATTTTTTCAGAGAGGAAGGGAGATGGAGAGAGAGAGAGAAACATCAATGATGAGAGAGACTCAATGACTGGTTGCCTCCTGCACACCCTCTACTGGAGACTGAGCCCACAACCCAGAAATGTGCCCTTGGCTGGAATCGAACCCAGGACCTTTCAGTTCCCAGGCCGATGCTCTATCCATTGAGTCAAAACAGCTAGGGCTAAATTATATTTGTTGATCACCAGTATTACTAAGAGTATGAGAAGTAGGAATTTTTATATGATATTATAAAATTTGTTGAAAAAAAAAGTAATGCTTATTGAGGACAATTTATCAATATTTACCTAAACTGAAAATTTACAGAGCCCCTTGAGAAAACAACAATTTTAAATTTACTTAAAAAATATAAATATTTGTTGACTATAATCATGAATACCACTTATGATTAATACAAATAACAGCAATTTGATACAATAAGTGTATATAGTGATGTAAATTATTGTATACCACTCTTTTGCTACTTTCTGAATATATGAGGTAAATCTATAAGAACTGTTAGGAATAATGTCTAAAATGCATTATTTAGTGAAAAACAATATAGTGTAAAATCTGGTCACTTTTATGTAATCATCTAATATCTCGTTAGGCCTGCGTTGATTATGTATTTTAACTTTCTCTTGGATTTTGCCCAATTACAATTTAATATGTTAAATTTAACCTCTGCTTTACTTACATAAATGTGCAAATAGCTTATTGACAGGTAGATAATAGATTAATTGATCAATCAACCAATAGATGAATACACTGTGAAAGATAACATAGTAGAGAAGAACCTTGAGCAATGCATAGTCTATAAATTGTTCAGTCTATCCCTGGAGTGTAGAGACAAGTTGTAGGAATTGAAAAATATAATGTTTTGATCTATGTCAAACCCTAGTATACAGTAAAGGTCTTATTTCAATTAAGCACATTTAATATCTCTTAATCAGTGGTTAAGTCTCTTATGACTTTTTTTTCTTATTTACCTAAAAAGCTTTTATTATTAGAATTAATATAACCAATTATTTTTGTAATAAAATTGATGTTATTTTGAGAAGAGTAAACATATACCATACCTCTCAATCATTAAATAATCATCACATTTAGCAATTTTATGTCCAATTTTATTTATTAATATAAGAGTTTCATATGCCTTCCTAAACAGGAAGATACTCTAAGGCAGAACATTTGTTGATATACTTATAGTTATTATATTAATTTATAGTTATTATATCAATTTAAACATTATTAAACCTCAATAAATAGTTGGATAATATTTTGATGGTTAAAAATAATGCCCTGTGAACCTGAAAGAAAAATATATCTCAGAATAATTAATTATTAATTTGTGTTTTAGAAATTCTTCCCATATATATATATATATATATATATATATATATATATGCCACAAATCTATTTGTTCAAAGACTTAAATTGTGTTGCTTGCATTGTTGAAAGATTCTCAGTTTCCCTTCATCACAGGTGTCATTTCATATCTGATTCTTTGGAGTCACCTCAACACTGGTGAATTTAAATACCTTCCATTTTCATCATTTTCTAAAAAACATCTCTTGCCCTATGTCTAACCATATACAATTCATTGCACAGCCTAAGGCAACCTCCATATTATTTCTGTCCTTACTCCTGTACACAAACATAACACCCTATTTTCACGGAGGTTAATGGTGTTCTGCTTTCTTTGGCAAAGATGTATATTCACTGTTTATATGGAGACTCTCATGGATCCTCCTATAAATTCCCTCACTGTCATTTTTAATACTGTGTGCATGCTATAGCTATATGTAGTAGAGCTAAATTATGGCATATAGAATTATATATGTAACAATATATTTTTTTCTAATTAAACTAGAGGCCTGGTGCATGAAATTGGTGCCTGGGGGAGGTGTGTCCCTCAGCCTAGCCTGCACCCTCTCCAATCTTGGACCCCTTGAGGGATATCTGACTGCCCGTTTAGGCCCAGTGGGATCAGGCCTAAATGGGTGGTCAAACATACCTCTCACAATCCAGGACTGCTGGCTTCCAACTGCTCACCTGCCTCTGCCTGATTGCCTCTAACTGCTTCTGCCTGCTAGCCTGATCACCCCTAACCACTCCCATGCCAGTCTGATCAATGCCTAACTGCTCCTCGGCTGGCCCAATATACACTAACTGCTCTCCCCTGCCAGTCTGGTTGCCTCTAACTGTCCTCCCCTACAGGCCTCAGCACCCTCAACTGCCCTCTCCTGAAAGCCCAGTCACCCCTAACTTCCCTCCCCTGTTGGCCTGCACCCACCCAACTGTCCTCCCCTGCAGGCCTGGTCTCACCCAACCATCTTCCTCTGGTAACCTGGTCACCCCCAACTGCCCTCCCCTGCAGGCCTGGTCATCCCAACTGCTCTCCTCTGCTGGCCTGGTCACCCCTAACTGCCCAAAAGTGCCTTCTCCTGCAGGCCATCTTGTGGTGGCCATCTTGTGTCCACATGGGGGCAGCTATCTTTGACCACATGGTTGTGGCCATCTTGTGCCTTGGAGTGATGGTCAATTTGCATATTACTCTTTTATTAGATAGGATGAATTCATTTAGTTAGTAGTCACCATTATTTGAAAGTTGTCAAAACACCTAAAATGTGTTATGCTTTATAGAAATACTAATTCTAGTGCATTAAAAAATATTATGCCTGTTTAAGTTAAAAGAGTTTTTCTGTGTACAGTGATTTTTTTTGCAGCATAGATCTGCTTCACTCTCCTCACAGATCTGATCCTAAGAGTGTGATGTGCATGGATGAAATCCACAGCCTTTTTATCCAGCAGGAGACCTGAGTAAGGGAGAAGAAGGTCAAGGTCTTTAACCTTGTTTCTCTCTTCCTGTGAAGTTGGCTCTTTTCTGCAAGTGACCCTTCCACAGAGGGTGCCCTCTTACACTATTATTGCCAACATGGGAAGGAGTAAAGGCTCTCAAACATCTTTGGTCTACTAACATAACTTAGACATTTTCTTCTTTATTAATTTCATTTTTAAAAACCTGTGGATAAAATAAACGGCATTATTAAACTTTAGTGAAGAATTAATGCTGTATATTCTTAAGATCAAGTTTACTTTTTAAAATTAGAATATCTATGGATCTGAATATTTCATCTCATAGAATAATATAATCATACCAACATGAACATATGTTTGTGAAGTTTATAGTTTATTCTGTTATTTTAAATATGAAAGTCAGCCTCAAGTTATTTAGAAACATATTCAAGGAAATGTAACCAAGGATTTGATTTCTTCTATCAGTTATAGAGGTCGGATGCAAGGGATTTGGCCTCATAGTTGCAGTGGCTGCCTCAGCCCTCGCAGTCCTGGCTTCATCCAGAAGGTCCTTTGGCTGTCCAGTCTAATTAGCATATTACACTTTTATAATTATAGATTACATACATCAGCTGATAATTTTCTTTTTGTATAAACATAATCCAGTTATTTTTAAAATGCAGCAAAATTAACCAAAATGTATTTATTTAGAAATGTCTTTTGAGAACACAACAATTACCTCATTTTACTTGTCAAATAAGATATAGCTTGCTATACCCTTTAAGAAATTCTTCTGCCTGTGAATTAATTAACTGTGAGGTTTAAAATAATATTGACCACATAAAATTAATTTTCCCATTAACACACAAGTGTAATTATTTTTATCTTGTTCTAAGAAAGCACGTTTTCAAGCATTTAAACTGCACTCTTGCCACTGAATAATAGATAGGTTCATTTAGATAGGTTAATTTTTCTTCATTATTATATACTTAAGATAATTAAAGACCTATTACTGAAGCTCTTTTAGATATCTATCAATATAGAAAGAAAATGCTAAAACCATATAGGTGAATGTTGGGATTATATAAAATGAAGCTATATTTAAAAAAAAACTCTCAAATGTTTAAAGAGGACTATTTGATATGAATTTAAGTTAATATATAGTTCAGATATTTATTTGATAATTAAAAAGAGAACTCTTTTAGCACTTATTTGATTGAATCATCTAATTATTTCATTTTATTACTAGAGGCCCAGTGTATGAAATTTATGCACTGGAGGGAGATGGTCCCTCAGCCCAACCTGCCCCCTCTCACAGACTGGGAACCCTCAGGGGATTTCCTACTGACACCTAAGCTGCAATCTGGCCTCCCTCTATGGGAGATGACTGGGCTGATTAGGGGAAGGCACCAGCCCCAGCACCCCACTGCTGCTGCCACTGCCGGCTACCACAGCCACCAAGGTGTTTTCATCAACACAGACTCTAGTCCCTTCAGCATGAAAAAATGACAACTTTCTTTAGGCATTTTCAAGATGTGTCAATGATATGGCTTTTCTTTTCTTTCTTTTCTTCTCTTCTCTTTTCTTTTCTTTCTTTCTTTCTTTCTTTCTTTCTTTCTTTCTTTCTTTCTTTCTTTCTTTCTTTCTTTCTTTCTTTTCTCCTTCCCTCCCTCCCTCCCTTCCTTCCTTCCTTCCTTCCTTCCTTCCTTCCTTCCTTCCTTCCTTCCTTCCTTCCTTTCTTTTTTTTTTCTCCTCACTTGAGGATATGTTTCCATTGAGTTTTAGAGAGCTTGGAAGAAAGAGGGAAAGACAGACAGAAACATTAATGTGAGAGGGACACTTAGATTGGTTGCCTCCTGCATGAGCCCTGACCTGGGCCGCAGCCAGGAAGGAGGCTGCAACCTACCCTGTTTCCCCGAAAATAAGACAGTGTCTTACATTAATTTTTGCTCCCAAAGATGCGCTAGGTCTTATTTTCAGGGGATGTTTTATTTCTCCATAAAGAATACGGTACACATTTAGGAAGTATGAAATTTTTCCTTGGATATGTTACTAATGTCTATGACTTAAAGTAAAAACAAATAAAATTATCTTATATGCCTTGAAGTGGAATTCCTGGGTCAGAGAGTGTAGGTATGTGTTCCACTATTAGATGCTGACAAATAGTTTTCCAAATAATTAAACAAATTTACATTTTCACTAGATATGTAAAAGTTTCAATTGTTCTACATTCACACCAATATTTGGTATCCTGACCTTTTCTTTTAGAGAGAGAGAAAGGGAGAGAGATACAGAGACAGAAACATCAATGAGAGAAACATCTGTCAGCTGCCTCATGTATGCCTCTACTGAGGATCAAGGTGAGCCTGTTGTACTGACCAGGAATGCAACCAGTGACACACCTATTGGTTCATGGGTCAGTGCTCAACCACTGAGCTATACCAGCTGGGCTCACCTTTTTAAATTTTAGCTATCCTGATGTTAAATATTATATTTTTGTATTTTTTGTTGCATTTTGCTAGTTTTATGATGTAAAGAAACATTTTATGTACTCATAGGCCATTTGGGTATATTTATTTATGAGAAACTTGTTCAATTATTTCCTCATTTTAAAATTAGGTTATGTGTCTTCTCTCTGATTTTGCCTATGTGAAGTTTGTGAAGACACTTTCCTATGCTTGTTCCTTGAAGCATTTTACAGTGTGACATTTATTTACACTTCATAATTTCTAGAATGATCAGTAGATGTAAATATTTTCCAAATATTGCTGTAGACAAATATTCCTAAAAATTTGAAACACACACACACACTTTGGGGACAGTATATAACATGATCAGAAAGAACACATATAAAATTCTTCCTATCAAAATTGTTAATTTGATGTAGAATACTAAAAAATAATGTGACTTGAATGTGTAAACAGGAGATATTAATCATTAATTTTCACATAATTTTCAACCCACTAACATTACTGATATTTTTGTAATTATGTATGTAGGTGCATGGATTACATGAGAATTAAATCATTGTTCAGTAATTTTAGTTTTGTAGAACCCAGTAACAATATAAAATATATTGATCTTTAATGTAGTTTTTTATTATAATACTACTAGTGGTCCAGTGCATGAATTCATGCACATTGAAAGAAAATTAATTAGAATAAATAATTTTTATCACTATTTACACTTTCTCTGGAAGTGTCAGAGATGAAATAAAATTAGTAAAATGTTTATGAAAATAATATATAAATTTATTAATAAATAAAACAATAACAACATGATATAACAACAAAGACATGATATAAAAACATTGATAAAAAATTGATAAATTGATTAAACTTATTCTAATATCTCCCTGAATAACACATTAATAGTAAAAACACTTTCAGAGTGCTTGACAAATTTCCCTTGTGATGAAGTATTTACAACTTTAAGGTCTCGCACTCTTCAAACTTGAGAGAAAGTAACATATAACTGACTAGGTCTGAAAGTGGGTTCAGGTAGAAATATCCCTACTCTGTCTAGATTGTCACCAGAGTGAGCTTTATCTGTATTGCTCCTGCACAAATCAACATTTATTTTTAAATTGCCAGTGTACAACAGTCAGTCAGATGGATGGATGGTTGGTCACTTAGCCTTTTATATAGATAGATACCATTGAATATAAACAAATTTATTATGTAATAATGCTATCATATAAAAATATTGTCATACCTGTCATATCCACTTATTGGAACCTCCTATTCTGTGCCGCTGACTTGAGCATTTATAGTGCTAGTTTCAGAGCATTTGCAAATATTCAAGTTCTAGGACATTACTGGCCCCTGAGAGACACTATGGGAGAAGTCAAGGACAATGTATATGTGCTTTATACCATGAACAGCAGAATTAAGACAATTCTCAAATGCTTATATATAGTTTCCTCTTTACTAGAAAACTTCAAATAAAAAAGAAATAAAAGAAAACAATTTTGGCAGAAATGAAATGAAACCTTACATTTGTTCTATGAAAACTGATAGTGAGTTGTGGTTTATACAGAAAAAGAAAACCAATATCGGTACTAATTTTGCATTGTTAATTCATAATAGAATGCCAATGAAAGAGTACAAAAATTCAGTAGAACTTGGTATGTTTATAATATTGTTTTATTGTCAGGACCTAGTTTCTGATTTTCAAGTAGTCAAGTGCACAATCTTTTCATGTCTGGCTTTATTCTTTAACCACTGAATATTATAAAAATATTCTTCTATATTTTAACACCTATATAGTTATAAAGTAGACTTTATTATTTATATACTGATAGATTAACTTATAAAACTATAAATGTGTACTGAAATGCTTTTCAATCAACACAAATTTAATAATTCTAAAATAATACATCTGGAAAACTCACCAAATTTGTTTCCAAAAGTATTCAAAATTCATCTCCATCCTGGTAATAACATTAATGAAATATAAATATTACTCATTTTAAAGATAATCTTGTTAATAAACTGCAAAACATCTCTTATCTTTTACAGGAATAATGTTGTGTGATTTTTTTCCCTAACAATGCTGGAATGCATTTGATGAGCTTGGACAAGCTCTTGATTATTATAAAAGGAGCTATACTGAATACATTAATATGTGCCATTTGGTTAACAGACCACTATAGTCATGAGAATATAAACTATGCAGAACAAAATAATTTAATGTCACATGGGAGAACAGAAAACAGTCCCAGAAATTTTTAATTCATATAACTGAAAACTCATAAAAAATGTTAATAGTAAGCTAGAGCAATATTGTTTATATACAGTTAACATCTACGTTGCAAATATCTCTCTGTGGCAGTTTCATCCCAGTGATTACTTTTTATGTAAGTACCCATGTGGTGTGTATTTACTGCAGCCTCTGGTTAGGGACCTATGTTTGCACATATCTGGCTGTGAGCAAAAATATAGCATGTCATTTCTGTACACGCAGTGCAAACAAGATGCCAAGAAAATAACTCTTGCATATGTAGCTCCACTCAGAGTCAAAGGATTCAGATCTATTTACTTTTTCAGCAGTGATATGAATTCTAAGTGAATCTAACAACTGTGATTTAACAGAATGAGGAATACCTTGCTTGGGAGGAATTCCTGGTTTATAAATCTCAGTACCAAAGAGAATTTCTTAGAAACTTGAGAATCAATCAATTTTGGTAGGTTTTTTTTTTTTTTTTTTTTTGGTGTGTGTGTGTGTGTGTGTGTGTGTGTGTGTGTGTGATACAGTATGTGCATCTTTTTCTCCCAAACTCCCCCAGGCAACCTCTCATTGCTGTCCATCATTCACTGCTGGGTATACATGCCTCCTGGCTTAAGCTCCTTTCTCAGCACTGGCCATGGAAATGGTCAACATTCAATGACTAGTGACTGAATGTGACTGTGAAAAGCTGACTGAAGTTAATATAGAAGGGAAAAGCATGACATATATTCCTTCTTTCTGATACCTAGAGGCTATCATTTTATCTGCTTCAAGGGACAATTTTTCTTTGGTGGAAGAAGCCTTTGCCTCCCCCACCCCCCCTTTTTTTTTAAGGCTAAAAGGAAGGAAATATGTCTTGAAAATACATGAAACCTCTTCCTATTTCTAGCCTGTGTAGCAATTCAAACAACTGACAACTGATGTGGTAGATTTAGTAGATGTTTTCCTTTTACATAGTTGGGTATTTTAAGCAGATGTCATCTTTAACATACAATAAATAACAGATTACCTTATGTAACCAGAGTGCACAGCTTATTAAATGAAATGAATCATGGGGTATCAAGAAAGCCCATGATAAAAAAATATCTATTATTTCACCCTTTTTATTAGGCCTATGGCCTTAAAGATAAATAATGCACCTTAAGGCTATATAGAAATTATTTATTCCAATGCTGCCATTACAGATAAAAAAATTACACAGATTAATCAAGATGAAAAAGAATAAGTATAGAAGCTTGCAGAATTTGATTTAGCCAAATTCATTCAGTTTTTGCTCAGGCCTCTTTCTTACAATTTGTAGACAACATTTTAGATTAGGTTTAAGTCAATTGATCAACTTCTTATATGCTTTTGCATTAGTTCTAAAAAGTTTACACTAGCATTTCATTTTACAGCCAAATATTGAGATCATTAAGCATTGCAATGGTATTATAACTGGTGCTCTATGATTTCAACAGTCTTGCAGGTAGTTTTCTGGAATACAAACTCCTGACAGCAAGCCCTTTAGGAGATGGGTGTGACATTGGGAAGTGTGGCTGGTACCTAGAGATCCCAGGGAATCATAGGTAGTTCTTGCCTTGAAGAGCCAAGTCAGATAGTGTAAACTATATCCCAAGAGGATGTGGGCCTCAGCGTGTGTTAGGGAGGAAGAAGAACCCTGAAAGATAAAGACCACCAAGGACTGCCCTGCAAAGTGGGATCAGCATGGTCAGTGTTTTCAGAGACTTTCAGTGCAATGCTGTTTTATGGAAATCCTTACAATAGGACAGAATGAGTTGCTGACAGTACCATTCAAGAAATATATTGCTGTATTTGACATTGGATAAAATAAAACACATGTCCAAAGCACAGAAAGGAATAGTATGGTTAAATTCCTAAAGTAAAAGAGACAGCATTTTAAAAACTAGTCCTTTTTTAACCAAATAACGTATATGCATGGATGCATATCCCAATGGACACAAACAATGGTGTGGTGAAGGCCTGGGGAGGGGGTGGGAATGGGGTGGAGGAGATCAATGGAGGGGAGGAAAGGATATCAACAGTAAAGATAAATTTTTAAAAAGAAGGATAAGGAAGCTATGAGGATTAAGAGATTTGTAGGAGAGAGAAAACAAAGAAACCTGCAGACTATTTTAAAATATTTGTATTTGTCCCTGAGGACACTGGGGAGGAATGCAATATACTGGACATGTAATATGCTCAGAGGAATGATAGCCCATTATTTCACATGCCTGCTTCCCCCCACACCTTCCCACTCGCCAACCCCGCCTCCTGTCAAGGGGAAGTGGTTACCTTGTGTATATACATCAAGAAGCAGGAGTCTCAGGAGCCTATCACAGGAGGGTACGGGTCAGTTCCCTAAGGAGCTTAGAGCAATGTCAGAAAGAAGGGGGTTAGGAGTAAGCCGAGGACAACAGGAATTAAGGGGGCTGGAAAGGAAATAGAATCTGTGAACTAAATTGTAGGAAGAGAATGCGATCTAACAGAGGTAGATGTGTGAATAGAACCTTTGGCCCTCCATTCTGAAGGCTATTAGTCACTGTCACCACCATGACTTCCTGCTTCATTTTACTGCCCAATGCTTATAATACCCATGGTCTTGTCACTGAATCACAGCCAATATATGATGGGTTCACAAAGTGAAAATTTGACCGGTTATAATTTATAAACTAACGTTTAGAATCCAAAAGAGTACTGCCATACCAAATAATAACGTTAGCTTTCTCAGACCATGAAAAGCCTGGCCTTTTGCCAATTTATGTCAAAGGCGTTCCCTTAGGGAGGAGATATTTGAATGCCTGCTAAATGCATACATAGTAATGTGATCAATGCTAAAAAACTGAAAAGTATAAAAAAGGTATTGATCCCTATCCTTTGTGGGTCAGTTCTCACAGGTAGTGTATATTATTCTCTTCCATTGTATGATGTTCTATAGTGTATGCTTGTGAATATATTTAACCTCAGCTAGTAGACAAAGATCTGAGTGAGTGCATTCCTCTTTTTCATCTTTTTGTGCCTGTATCTGACACAATGTCATAAAGAAATTTGGTTTACCGGATAATAATACCTCTTATATTTTTTTTTTGTTTTAGATATTTTCTTTATAAGTGAATCATGTATTTAATTTTGGGTAAAATAGCACAGACTAAAAGTGAATTATTTTTTTTCTAGAACATTGCCAACGATGGTATGTGGACTCTTTGAAGTGGAAGATGGATTTTTGAGGGCATTTAACAAAACGGGTCTCTGAGAAAAGACTGACCTGAAAATTGTTCGTTTAAGCCACCGTCTGCGCGGTGCCACTTCACCTGGGAAAGAAAAGGCCCATTTAAGCTGACAGAAATGGATGCGTTGACCCAAATTAGTAAAATAAGGCCACCTTTAAACCAGGTTAAAAAAAAAAAGATTTTTTTTTTTAATGTGAAAAAGACACTTTAGAAGTGAGAGAGAAAAACCAAAAGAAGTTTTAGCTACAGGGACCCAGATATAATTATGTTTTTACCTAAAGGTTCATAAGAAGCCAGGAATGAATATTTTATTATATGACTCTAATAAATGCAAAATATTAAACAGGATCTACAGGTAGGCATTCTATAAAATATCTACATATGAAATTCACAGGAACAAACATATATCACATTTGTAACTCAATAACCCAATGGTTATATGTAAGTAAAAAAAATAAAATGTATTTTCTCTCTAAAGAATCCTAAAAAAGTTAACTGACTTTATGCAAGGACAATGTTAAAAATATATTATTATTGATTATGTACTAGTGCTAATTTTAAAGTTGTATAATTTCCAGTTAAAATAATGAGATAGTAGTTGAAAATTATTAGTGGTAGCCACTCTGTTTCATAGGTACTTGCTATATGTATATTTAAGTGTACAAAGAACTTTAAAATAGTAAATGTATCTAGGTTATAGCTCAAACAGTATATTGAACTACTTCTGAAATTATTAGTAAGTTTTATTCTGGGTAAGATCGCTGATGCTTGTGAGTCTGATTTTACAGTTTATATTTTCCTATATCAGTATGAAAGAACATCTAAAACTTTCTCGTGGCCATTGCTTTCACTTTACCTATGTATTCTGTTTAGCACCAGATTTATTTATTTTTATTTCTTCTTAATATTACTATATTAGATTTGCAAAAATAATACATTAAAATATGTGCTTTAGCTTCATTGGTTCTCTTATCTTTGAATAATACACACCGGTTAAAAATCAGGGGTGTGGCTCAGTGGTGGAGTGTTGACCTATGACCCACAGGCCAGGGTTTCAGGCTTGGTCCTCAGAGGGGGTACTCAGTAGACAGGCAATAAGTGATTCTTTCTCTCGGTCTCCCTTCCTCTATGAAATCAACATATATTTTTTAAAAGATCAGTTGCTCTATACATTTGGAATTATGTGTGGGAACAAAAGAAATATCATAGTTTGTAATTTCTCCTTAAAGAATAACTTCTTATATCTGAACAGTAACATTTAAAACAAAAACCATGTATTCTGATACAGATTTGTGTTTGAATTCCTGTGGGTAAAACTTTCATCTTTCTTCATTGAAAAAGCAAATATGGTGATGTTCATTCATTTTTTTTTAATTATAGTTATTTATCAGATATTCTTGAGGGAAGGATGTTCAACTTACACATTTTTTTAAAAAAATACATATTTATTGATTTCAGAGAAGGAGGGAGAGGGAAAGAGAATGATAGAAACATCAATGAAAAAGAATCATTGCTTGGCTGCCTCCTGCATGCCCCATACTGGGGATCAAGTTGAAATCCAGGCATGTGTCCTTGACCAAAATTGAACCCAGGACCCTACAATCTGCAGGCTGACGCTCTATCCACAGAGCCAAACTGGCTAGGGTTCAGTCCATATATTCTTAAAGGAAATATGTTCAACTCTACTCACTAAATACAGGATGGGGCAAACGTGGGTTTACAGTTGTGGGTATGCAAAACATAGTTTATTTTTCTATTATTATTTATTTATTTATTATTGTATCATTTTCCATATAAATCACTGTAAACCTATTTTTGCTTCATCCTATATAGTTATCTATTATCCTGTATTAATAGCAGTTTCATAAACTTTTCAGGAAGTTTTAAATACTATTAATTGGCTTTGAACAATTGTGATAAATAATAACTTATTGCTTGTGATTCTGGAGGTTCGTAGTTCCGTGAGAAGTTAGAGAAATTCCTTGATTTCAATTATTAATTGTAAGACCAGGTCTTGTCCTACTTCAATTGTTGTGTTGCTACCATAGATTCTATTTTGCAGCATCATCCATATGACCAATGGATTTGTTTCATAATCAAATTAGTCCTATTTATGATACATGTGTACATATGTTGCACATATATACAATGTACTTATGAACACTATTTTTGTTAAACAACACTTCATATTCAGTCAACTTATAAAATAAATTTGGAATTTGCTTAAAAAATCAATAGCAGAATTTTCATTTTCAGTCTATAAATTACATTTTGCTATGTGTTGTGATGTTATATTGCACCATATTGCATTATGATATAATTTCATTTATATAACTCTAAAGGCATACACATTTACACTGAATTTTAATTAATTTCAAAAAATTATCACATTCTGTGTGTTCCAAGTGTCTTTTTAGATGTAATTCTCCCCCTGTACATAATATTTCAGAAATTTTAGCAATTACAAATATATTTATGTTAATTAAAATAGTAATGACACTTAATCTTTGATGTTTACTTTCCAATGGTTATATATGTCATGAATTTTACATAGATGTATTGGTATTTTTTTACATCTTTTTACTCATAATTTCTGTATAACTTATTATAAAATGTATCACTCAGTTAATTCTAAAGATAGGCATTCTACTGTATTTATCTTTCAATAGTGAGGATGAAGTTTGTGCTCACAATATTTACATATCATTCTATATTTGGTATGGACTATATACTCTTTTAAAAAGTGTTCACAAAGTCTTTCCTTCAAAGCATTTGTCATTAACAGTCCATTACCTTTCCATATAAACACTCTATAATTAGAGAATCACACACTGTCTCTCACCATTAAAGGGTGAGCTCCACACTTTACTAATTGTTTCACCATTTAATCTTGTCATACAGATTATATAGTTTATGCAGCACACCTAGTGATTGAATATTCTATTTTCTCCTGTTCCATCCACCCTTTCTTAAGATGGATAGCCAAAACTCTCCATTGATTCTTCAAATTATCATTAACTCTCTCAATATTTCAACACATTTTCCTTTGAAGTACACAACTACTTGTATAGCAACATTTAAAACTACATTGATATTGTCTAGCCACCTCTTCCCATTATATTCAGTTATTAACATGCCTGATTATAATTCCCCACTCTACTCTTCCAATATTTCAGAGACTTCAATGAAGATGTTGGTATTTCCAGGTCTTTGACCTTGCAGGTCCTTGTACATCTCAATTAGCTTTGATTTCTTTAGAACTTAAAATATTTATAGTTAGACCTAACCCTGTACCTCACCATTGTTTAAAATCACTTTGCCTCCAAGCTCTTTAACCTTTAAATTATAACAATTACTCACTCCCTCGACTTTTCTTTATTTATCCTTCCCAGTTTTTATATATTCTTAGCATTTATCTGACCTTCATTGGCTTTCAGACGGTTTTTACTTTTGAGAAGGATCAAACGATTATTTAGGCAAAACCCTACTGCTTTATTACATTCTTATCTTAGGGTACTGCACATTAAATGGGGGAAAAAGTAAAGCCTTTTTAATAAAGTAAAAGGCAAATATAATCTCTCACCATATTGTAAATCTTATCTCAGATATATTTTTATTAATCTAAAAATGATGGCTATTATTCCAAAAATAGTTACTTCTAAGTATTTTTAAAAATTTCAGCCAAGGATATGTTTTGTTTTGTTTTTATTGATTTTTATAGAGAAATAGGGAGAGGAGAGGGAAAGAGAGAGAGAGAGAGAGAGAGAGAGAGAGAGAGAGAGAGAGAGAGAGAGAGAGAGAGGCAGGCATTAAGATGTGTGAGAAACATTGCCATTAATCTGTTGTCTCCAATACACACCCCAATCTGGGATCAAACCTGCAAACTGGTTGGGTATGTGTCCTGATTGGGAATCAAATCCACAAGTTTGTTGTTGTATGGGGTGATGTTTCAAATAATTGAGCCACCTGGCCAGGACTTTACTTCTAACTTTTGAATGCTCCTAAATCCCACAGATTCATCTGCCTTGCTAACCCTCTATGAAAATTACTGAATTTTGCTTTCCATAGAATGATGAGTTCGTTTGGTAAAATACTTTCAAACTATACACCATTGGTGCATTAATGTATACACCAGGCCTCTTGTCTTTATATAGTCCTCTCCTTTTGAGTGTGGCATCTGTATATATGATGAGCTTCTATTACCTTATATGGGGAAGATAAGGGGCGTTTTACAGATATAGTTAAGGTACACAGTTTTATACCTGGACCTGAGCATACTTCTACTTGGATTTTAATATGTAGGGTGAGCGGGGTTAATCTAATTAAGATTGGGGCTAGTTTTGAGATTTGTAGTTGATGGGATTACTCTGAGTTCACCAGTCTTCAAATTCTTTAGAAATCCTGTATTCAACATGTGGGAGAGGGATGGTTGCCAAGGTTATTATGTATGCTTCCTATAATTCCTACTTTTCCCTCTTAGCATTAGGCTCTCCTCTGTATTGTACCTCTGGTTAAGCCTTCATCTTAGACATGCAGTGTGGTCCTGATCTATGGTGGGATCTGTTTAGACCTTCTGTCCTTTTCTGAGTAGCTCAGGCTTCACTGCATATGCCAGTTCCATCCCCAGAGGTAGAATGTATATTTCTTATTCCATTTATTTAGGTGCCATTGGTTTTCATCAGTGCCTGAGGGTGGCAATATTGTTACCCTTCGCCCATGACTTTAGGGCTTTCAAGTTGCATGTGTTCTAATAAATTGTTAATGTAACTTTGTGAGCATTGATAAGAATAATGATTCTACCACTGTGAAGGTGATCACATGGCTTCTCGTGATACAGGTCGCTGGAATTGTGCTGTCCAAATGTAATTTATTTGTGATTTCAGTTTTTATGCTGAAGGGAATATTTTAGACGTGCTTCACCTGATATCCTGTTTTTCCTCTCAAGCAGAATTCTCATAAATGTCATCTTTTGAATGCCTTCCTCCCTAATAGAGCTTATCTTTATTCTAAACCCAGATATGCTGTGGAAGTCAGCAATGAGCTGTCCTCAATTACCTGATTTTGATACATTTTCTTCATAGAATCACCAGTTGTTATCCAAACAACCCCTCATGTTTAAGGCAAAGGACTGATAACTTTTTCTTTCAAAATCTTTCTATCCTTTCCTCAATCTTGAATGCATTTTCCCAAAGTTTTTGTTCTTTGAATTTTAGGACAATGAAAATGCTCTCAGAGACACTGCAGCCGACAGCAAAGAAATAAATCAAGTATTCCTGCCTTAGGATTTATGCTGGAGGTGCAGTCAGTGACATAGCATGTGGTAAGATGAATACCACCAGAAAATTAGAACATTAAAATATTGAAATTAAAGTCCCACTATTAATTGATTTTTCCCTTTTCCCACCAAGAAATAAAAGGAAGGCCTCCATTCTATTTCAGTGACTGAGAAAGTTATTGTCACTCCAATTTACTAACAGAAGGAATTAAGAGAAGAACTGGAAGGTTTTTTTTTTGGATGTGTCAATATCTTGATTCAAAATTCTAACTCTGGTGATATTTATTGGAATACTGAATAAACTCCCTTATATTTTTGTTCAATGGCTATTGAGGCAGGTAGTTACTTAAGAAAGTCACCTAGACATTACACTCAGGGAAGGCAAGAAAACCATGGACAAACCTGTGCATATATCAAATAGCTCTGAATATAGCTCATTCCCTTATCACCCTTAACAAATAAGTAATTTAAAACAAGTTTTGTAGGCTTATATTTTTCTCTGATTTTATTTTTACATAAATGATAATATAATTCCTCTTATAACTTTGCTATAATACATGTTCCTCAGACTTGGAGAGGGTGGGGAGCAATGAGGATTGGGGTGGGGTGATTTAAGCATGAATAATGATATTTGTATTTCCTTCATTAGAAACTAATTTACTTTCTCTTTTGAATTGTTTTCTACATAGTACAAACAAGCTATTCATATGATCCTTCTCGTGAATATTATTAAATTGTAACACCCTATTCTTTAATATTATCCTTTACACATTTATAAAGAGCTCAAGAAGACCATTTTGAGAGGAGATGTTGGTCTTACATGTCTATCAATTTAATCCAAATATTTCTTGATTCTTATTTATCTTGGGAATAAATTGGTTCAACAAAGTTATGCAGATTGTCCCATCTATGTTATTACATCTACCAATATCTTAGTATTATTTTTTATACCCAAGGTTATTGTCACCTTTATGGTTCAGTAAGTGACTGCAGCCTTATTGGGAATTTCAATAAGAACATCAAGGGAACATAGACTCACTTGAAACCATAGTTGCGTTCATCTCAGAGTAATAGCCAATCCATCACAGAGGCTTGTCCTTCCTGACCTAATGTACATCTTGTCTTGGGAATTCCAGATTGGACTGGTTGTTTGTCTGAGTCACTTGCCTTTCTCAGGTGAAACTATGAGGACTGCTGGAGTTATCTTTAAATCAGGATTTTTTTTTTACAAGATATAAAAGTAATCTTTACCTAATTTTACAACCTTTTCTATGTTGTGATTTTAGAAATGAAATCTAAGATAGAGATTATAAATATTCATCAGGGAAGGAAAAAAGATAAAATAAAGATTAATTGAATTAGTTGAATCCAAACTGTATTTCAGTTATAGGTTAGTTACCATATTACTGAATATAATTAAATTATTATTTTCTTTTAATGGATTTATGTGTATAGCTAGCTTCAGTGTAAATTTGAATAATTAACGAGGTGAGATAAATAGACAAGTACTGTGAGGTTAACAGAGTTTGAGTGTCTAAATTATTTGGTGTGATCACGCCCACCAAAAACAATGTATTTTTTTGTTTTGTTAAGTTTTTTAAAAATATTTTTATTGATTTCAGAGAAGAAGGGAGAGAGAGAGATAGAAACATTAATGATGAAAAAGAATCATTTATTGGTTGCCTCCTGCACACTCCATACTGGGAATAAAGCCCTCAACCTAGGCATGTGCCCTGACTGGGATTAAACAGTGACCTTCTGGTTAATAGGTGGACTCTCACCCATTGAGCCACGCCTGCTGGGTCAAAGTTTTTTTGTTGCATGAATGATTAAGTGAAGTGGATTTTTGTTTTCCTTTCTGGCAAATACTTTAAGTCAGATGATTTAGTAATGAACAAATAAAAAAATACAAAAAATAACAATAATGTGTCAATGCCTAAATGAAAACTTGTGGTAGTTCCATTCATTATGATATGGCTAACACTATCAAAATATCACTTTATTTTATTTTTGTCATGACAATTTATGCTAATTTTCTTTAGACATAACAACTATTAGTGGAGGAGAATTCCATGCTAATCTCTGCTTTAAAATAACTGGGAAGAGAATTAGGGACTATAGAAAGAAACTCCATGTACTGTAGTTTTGTTGGCATGCAGGCACATCAATTGATTTACTCAATGTAGTGAAAAATTGAGTTTAGTAGAAGCACGAGGGGACTATGTTTCTTCTAATATAAGAATAGTCTAGTATTGATTCTTTCAATGTCTTGGACAGGAGCAAGTCATCTCATCCCAGCACACAGTGGCAAAGCAGGCAAATTCAAATGTATGGGAGCTTGGGGATTGAGGTGAAGAAGCTCAGATACACCAATAAAAATTCTGAATAACTTTATTAAGATTCAATAATATATGCTAAAACTTTAAAAACATTCTCTAAACAAATACAGATCTAGTTGTCTTGCCCATGCAAATGACACTTATTTGAATGGAAAAAAAATAACCAAGCACATTTAGGTCACATCTATTATATTTACAAACACTATAAGATTAAAGAATTATATATATTCATATATATACTAGAGGCCTGGTGCACGAAATTTGTGCATTGGGCAGGGTCTCTAGGCCTGGCAGGCTATCAGGGCCGATCACGTTCCCTGACTCTCTGCCTCCTTCCCTTTCATTGGTTGCCTGCCATGTTCTGCACCACCCCTTGGTGGTCAGCAGCACACATCATAGGAACCAATCAAACTCCTTCCAATCAAATTCTCTAGGGAACACTTTGCATAATAGCTATACACACACACACACACACACACACACACACACACACACACACTAGTGGCCTGGTGCATGGATTTGTGCACATTGAAGAGAAATCAGGGGCATGTGGGCCAGGAACCATGCCAGCATGCCTGATGAGTTTCCAAGTTCCCATGAGTCACCAAGAAGTCAGGTGGGGAGTCTGTTCTCCTCCCTGCAGCTTCCTGAAAAAGTATTTCCAAATGTCCTTTCTGTGCTCAAGATTGAGCCTTGCCAGCTAGGAGGTCCCTGGTAAATGCCTCGGGCCTTGCTGGACACTTTCCATCATGCAGAGCTGGATAAGAGATACTCTGGGGTGAACAATACAGACTTGGGGATTTTGGGGGGTGGAGGTGCTCTGTTGCATACACCCCACCCTTCAGATCCATCTCGCTGACTTTTACCTTGATTTGGCAGTTGCCACCTTGTGGCCACTGTTATATTGCTATTATATAGCTCAGGGGCAATTGGTGAGGTATGAGATTTTAACTTGATGCCCAAGGTAGAGTTCTAGGTGTTGGCGGGCGATATCAGGCTCATGCTGGTTACTCTGAGTGTAGGCCCTTCAACCATTCTCCGGAGATTGTAAATGCAGGCTTATTGGGTACGAGGGATGTAGCAGTGCACTAAGCAGCAGACAGCTGGGGAGGAGCCCAAGGTGGGGCCTGGCTTTGCTCTAGGTCACCCTGGCCCCACTTCACCTGCTGCCACTGCTGCTAATTGTGAACCCTGCTTCTGGCTGAGCAGCACTCCCACTGTGAGAGCACACTGACCACCAAGAGACAACTCCTGCATTGAGTGTCTGCCCCTGGTGGTCAGTGTATGTCATAGAGACTGGTCGTTTGGTCTTAACAGTCACTTAGGCTTTTATATATAGAGAGAGATATTTGATATTCTGATTGACGTTCCTCAGTAGTCAGGAAATTTATGATATTTTGGAACATTTTATAAATTACTAAAAATCATTAGTTCTATAACTGGTCAAGATACTCTTCAAATTGTAATAGGTTTTATAAATTCATTCAAATATATTTCAACCAAAATTCTAAAGTTATGCATTAAATTTTTTAGTTTCATCAACTTTAGACAATATTTTCATTAGAAACGTCTTTGTTGATATAACTTTAAAGTGTATAGCTTTCAATGTGTATAGGATATAGTTTATATCTTTGAGATTTCTCATAAAAGTTTAGGTTTCCTAAATCAAAAGAGATTAAAATAATTATAGAAATAGGATCCAGCTGAATGTTTTATGGTCTCTCTTTATTATCCTCATGGGTCACATTCATGACAGGATACTGAATTTATGTTAAAATATTGTTCTGAAAAGAGTGTTGACATAAGATAATGTGATTTATGTTTCTCATCCATCATATTGACATATTTTAGACAGATGTCATTGTTTGTCAAACATGAAACAAAACAAGGCAAAATCCCATAATATCATAAAAACCACTTGCCTTTATCACCATCTCATCTATCTTTCATTCCTATGAACATTTTGGTGTTAGAAATAATAATTGATTCAATAGGAAATTTCAAAATATGTTTCTGTTAAACAGTTTTCCCCTGAAGACACTTAACACTTGTCATTCAATTGTCATTCAAATTAAATATGGCATTTTAATTTTAGGCAAATAAATATATAAGATGTATTACATTTGAACAGAATTAACATGATTTGAGAGATTTGGTTTTAAATAAATAAAACAAGATAAATACCAGAGAAATACTGTCAATCATGTAATTTTTTTTTTCTGGACAAATCTTAAATATTGGTGAGAAATTAGTAATCCTTTAAACTTTTAAAAATTCTCTGCCATATGTTCAGACTGCATTTTATGTATGATGAATATATGTTTTTTTGTGATATGTTAAAATGTGCATTGATAAGTCATGAATATACAATATCAAACCTCTCAGGCAGGTGGGAGAACATGGGAATGAGTAGTAAATATCTATGTTGTTAATTATGCAACATAACATAATAAAGGTCATCAATGGGACACTTAGTAGAAACCATTTTCTTTGTTTCAATTTACACAACTTTTGCCTTAAGTCTGTCTATTTTTGCAATATGTTTGTTACCTCCACATGTGTAGGGCACAGGCACAAAAGTTTTTATATCTCTTGCTGAAGGCTTTAGGTTGGGTATTTAACATAGAGAAGTGGCATTATGCTAACCAGGTCTTTAGAAATGTATTAGATAAAACCTAAGGGTGCAAAATATTTTCCTACTTTCTAGGAGGGCTAACAAGCCTGAAAAACCATATCAATTACTGTTTTTATGTAGTGCTTAGTATAAGTAGCACTTTATTGATATCTAGAAATCATACAAAAAGGCTTACGACTTGAACCCAACATTCCTTTACATTTTAGTAGGAGAAAAATAGGTGAAAAAATAATCATCTGGAGCTTTTAAGTAGCCATTCAAGCTACTGTATTGTCAGATGGTTAATATACAATAATTACATTAAAGTATTCCTTCCAAGTGTGCCTATAAAAAGATCTATCAGTTTTGCCTAAAGTAATCATTAAAATGCAGTTTTCTTTTGTTAATCATATTTTTATTGATTTCAGAGAGGGTGAGAGAGAGAGAAACATCAATGATGAGAAAGAATCATTGATGGCTGCTTCCTGCATGGTTTCTACTGGTGATGGTGCTCCAACCCAGGCATGTGCTTTTGACTGGAATCAAACCAGGGACCCTTCACTTTGCAGGCTGATGCTCTATCCACTGAGCCAAACCAGCTAAGTCAAATGCAAATTCTTTGGGAACTGACCTAAATAACCCTAAATGGCTATTTGAAAATCACTGATTCAGGGTTGAAGAAAAAAAAAATGTAAACCTTAAAATTATTTAGTATTGAGTTTCCTGTGAGTAGGAAATTAGAGCAATCAGATGCTGAGGTTCAATTCCCAGAGGTTTTTCTCAATAGGACTATAGCTGAATTCATTCTGATAATTTATTTGAAAGTACCTTTTCACATTAGCTTCTAAATAAGTGTGTGTGTGTGTGTGTGTGTGTGTGTGTGTGTGTGTGTCCTTTTCCTTTATCTAGCTTCCTTTGTAAAGTTCTCCCTGGGGTTTAGGAGGTTAGGTTATAGGGATGTATATATATATTTAACGGTGGTCTCTGAATTAGCCATATCTTCATTCCTAGAAACTTGTTAGAGATGCACATTCATGGGTGCCTCTCTTTAACCGTTTGGTTAAAAACATTATGTTTGGGCTCTAGAAATCTGTTTCAAAAAGTCCTACAAGTGATTTTAATGCACAATAACATTTCAGAAGCATTCTTATTGAACACTTCTGGTTCTTAACTCTTTGAATGCACCCAGTCAATACCCCTATATTCTATTCTTGTCGCAGATTGATGACTGTGTCTTTCAAGTCATCAAAACTTATTTTGGATAATATATAGCCTGTCCTTGGATAATATATAGTCCGAGGAGAAATGCAATAACATGGAGGCCTAGATTATCTAACAGAGTCTGTGTATTGGGATTATAGCATTTATATTGTTTTATATGGAGGTATTATTTTTTCCATTCTATTTCTTATTTTTGTCCAAGTCTCTATTCAAAGCAATCTGAATGTACAAAGAAAAGAAAAACATCAAGGAGTATTTTCTTTTTTCTTTCTTTTCTTTTGTTGCAAATGGTAATTGACATAAATAAGATTATACTTTAAACATAAAATAGGAACATTAGAGAGAGCATTCATGCCCTCTTTGGTGTGGCTCCGTTGGTTCGGGCCTCATCCCATGGACTGAAAGGTTGCTGGTTTAATGCTTGATCAGGGCATATGCCTGGGTTTCAGGCTCAATCCCCAGTAAGGGGGCAGCACATTGATGTTTCCCTCTTACATCTCACATCAATGGTTTTTTCTCTCTCTTTCCCTCTCCCTTCCCTTTCTCTAAAAATCAATAAGAAAAACAAAGGAATTTATGAATTTTTGTATGAACAAAACATTTGTCATGCATCAGCTTTTTGATAAAATTTAATTACATGAAGAATTTAAAAGTATATTTAAAATTAAAATATGACCATAATATGTAGTATATATATTTTTTAACTAAAATCTCACAATAGTTAAGATAATACTAATAGATCTTCTCATATGAAACCATGAATATAGTCAAGGTATAACCTTTGTTTAGCAAAAATGAAATTTTAATGGGTCACTTTTTGTGACACAAACAAGAATTGTTAAACGGGTGATCTTCAAGGAATAAAATTTTCTTAACTATGTTTAATATACAGCAGTACCATTTATTTATTAACTACTCATTATTATGAATATTTATGTAATTGGCAAATAATATATAGGATTGGATAAAAGTAGGTTTGCAGTTGTTCATATAGAAAAATACAAATTAATAAATGAAAATTTAAGAATAAAGTTTTGTGTACTTATAACTGTAAACCTATTTTTGCCCACTCCATATATATATATATATATATATATATATATATATATATATATTAACCAGAAGGTTAATAGGTTTTAAAAATTGATCAGGAGCCTGATTTTCATTGTGAAGAAGTAATTTGGATGTTAAACTGCTTTTAATCATTTTTAAATCAGATAAAATAAAAATGAACTTTCACAATGCTATAAATACCTTTTTAAAATATATTTTATTAATTTTTTTCAGAGAGGAAGAGAGATTGATAGAGAGTTAGAAACATTGATGAAAGAATCGTCAATCAGCTGCTTCTTGTACACTCTCTATTGGGGACAGGCCTGCAACCGAGGTACATGCCCTTGATCAGAATCGAACCCGGGACCTTTCAGTCCACAGGCCGACATTCTATCCACTGAGCCAAACTGGTTTTGGCTATAAATACCTTTTATTAAATAATAATCATCATAAACTTCTTAGCACTTTATCCTTTTAAAGCTAATGTGCTTTGGTAACAGAAATATTCATAGTCCTTTACCCATTTATTAATTTTAATAATTAATAGCAACTTTGATAGTAAATCCTCAAAGCATGAATTTCATATTAATATTCTAAATCTTTTAAGCAGAAAATTAACAAATTTTGTAATCCGAGGGAATAATGAATTCATAATTATTTGGCAAACAGAATGCATTTCCAGTAAAAATATTCATACTCATCTCTGAACCAAAATATTTTGTGGGTCACTTATTGCTAGGTTACTGATTTTTATTTTGGTCTCTATATTCATATTCTCTCTATCTTCTATATATTATGCTCATTGATATTATTTGACAGATTAGTTTTCACATTTGACAGTGCTCAAATCATTAGAAAAGTGCACTTTTATTTCTGTAGAAAAAAGTCACTTCTTAAAAAACCCTCTTCAAGAAACATTTTTGAACCTTTCATAATAATAAGTTGTCTCTCATTGAATATGCTATATCTTGTACAAAGGCCTTAACTGTTTCATTTAACTTTACAATGTCTTTTTTTTAAGGATTGCATTATTCTATACACTTTATGGTATAGAGATTCATAGAGATTAAGTGATTATATATATATATATATATATATATATATATATATATATACACACACACACACACACACACACACACACACACACACCAAGGTTTTAGAAGTAGTAAACATATTAGGAATTTCTGAAGTTCTAGGTAAAAAGCCTTAAAAAAGAGAGAGATAATTTTCACAAAGAAAGTATGTTTTTCTAAAAACATGGACAAACATTTCCAAGCCAGCTACTTTCTCAATTTTTATCAATAATTGTTTGGCCTGCAGGGTTTGCCTTTGAGGAAGTTTCTTAAAGCATCCTCTTCCCTCTGAAAGAAGATATATTCTTTTTTGTTGTTGTTAATCTTCACCTAGGATATCTTTTCTATTGATTTTTAGAGAGAGTGGAAAGGAGTGAGGTAGGGGGAGAGAGGCAGGAACATCAATGTGAGAGCGACACATTCATGGGTTCCTGGTTGCCTCCCACACGTATCCTGACCAGGGCCATGGATCAAACCTGCAACCCATGTGCTTGTCCTTGACTGGGAATGGAACCTGAGACCCGTTGGTGCATGGGCCATCCCTCTAACCACTTAGCAACACCGGACATAGCAAGACAGATTCTTCTTTAAAGCTCTCTGACTTTCACAACATTCCTGACCAGTGATCAAAAATGTAAAACTATCTTTGATAAGAATGTTCTAGAAAGGTTGTATTAAATTAAGAATGTCCTACACTACTCTAGTGATTTTGAATTTTTCCTAAGTTAAAACAACTTTTATACATAGTGGAATCTAACATTAAACTTTTATTCATTTGAAAATGTCTTGGACTATGGTTTATTGAATTGAGAAGCTTAATTGAATTTTAGCTAAAATAAGTCTTTTATCTCTTTTTTACTTTACTAGTTAAAACTTTAATACAGTTTTAGAGTAACAACAGTGCCATTTAAACTGGACAAATAATTATTTCTGCTCAGTGAATATCATTAAAGCTGAGCATTTTATGACATCATTATTGCCATTTCCATTTCACTTAAGTCTATTCACTGAGTTAGCTCCTCTTAGAGCTCTGTGGCTTACTATCGATATTTAAATCACTATGGAACTATTAACCAAGAAAGTGGAAGGACAGCCAAAACTGGTTTGGCTCAGTGGATAGAGCGTCGGCCTGCGGACCCAAGGGTCCCAGGTTCAATTCTGGTCAAGGGCAGGTACATTGGTTGCGGGCACATCCCCGGTGGGGGGTGTGCAGGAGGCAGCTGGTCGATGTATCTCTCTCATCGTTGTTTCTGGCTCTCTATCTCTCTCCCTTCTTCTCTGAAAAATCAATAAAATATATATATTTAAAAATAGTGGAAGTACAGAGGGCAAGAATATGGAGTAGAAGAGGAAGATATTGAAGCAGGTACAAGAGTATTAATGCATAAACAATTTAGCCGAGATATAGAATACATTGAAGATATGCATATTCTCTCAATACGGCTGACATTGATAGGGAAAGTTTTGAATAGCTTGGTTCTAAATTGGGGGCAAAGATCTTCCTCATCTTCAGCAGATGATTAAGGGAGTAAAACAAGCTAATCTTTCTACTGCTTCCCTGTGTGAACTTCCTCTCTGCTCCACTTGTCTGTTGGATGCAGCGTATTTGTCACTGTATCAACTTGACAGGGCCTATGCTATTAACCTGACTTGTTCTGGAGACTAGATGATAGATAGATAGATAGATAGATAGATAGATAGATAGATAGATAGATGATAGATAATAGGTAGGTGACAGAAAAAATGTCTAATGGCTAATTAAGTTTCTTGATATTAAAATAAATAAAACATTCACAGCTAGCAAAATAAAATGTCTACATGTTTAAAAAGTAGGTTTAATGCAAATATAAAATAATTCCCTTTTTAATATAGTTAGATAATTTTTGATGCACATCAGTGCCTCATGAGTCCTCAGAATAAGGATTTTGTCAACTCCCTTGACTATACAAATATGCATATTTTCGTTTTAGAAGCTAATTGAAACTGTTCACCAGAGTAGCTTTAGATATAATGTTAGCTGGGAATTTCAGAGACAAATGCCAAATGAAAAACAATGGGAGTTTCCTAATATGTGGTTAAATTTCAGAAACTGCAGTTGCTAACATTTTATATCATCATCATTTTTGTATAAAATCTTCCAGAAATCCACTGAGAGCTACTCTTCTTTTCCAATCAGTGTGAGTGTAGAGGAGTGTAATATAGGGAAGATTTCTAGCATTTCTCTAGTGTTTCTAATTCATGAATGCCAATATTCTTTTTCATTCATTTCATATCCTCCAAAGGGAATGCTATCTAATAAAAGAGTAATATACAAATTGACTGTCACTTCAGTGCACAATATGGCTGCACCCATGTAGACACAAGTTGGCTTCCACAAGATGGCCAGCAAGGGAGGGCAGTTGGGGGAGACCAGGCCTGCAGGAGAGAGAAGTTGGGGGCAATCAGGCCTGTAAGGAAGGGCAATTTTGGGGAATCCAGGCTTATAGGGAGGGCAGTTGTGAAGGGGGGGGGCAGGCCAGTAGAAGAGGGCAGTTAGGGGTGACCAGGCTGGCAAGGGAGGTCAGTTTGGTGACCAGGCCAGCAGGGGAGGGCAGTTAGGGGTAATCAGACCAGCAGGGGAGCAGTTAGGCATCAGTCAGGCTGCCAGGGGAGTGGTTAGGGGGTGATCAGGCTGGCAGGCAGGTGAGCAGTTGGGAGCCATCAGTCCTGTATTATGAGAGGGATGTCCAACTGCCCATTTAGGATCGGGCCTAAACAGGCAGTTGGACATCCCTCGAAGAGTCCCAGATTGGAGGGGGTGCAGGCTGAGCTGAGGGACACACTCCCATGCACAAATTTCATTCGCTGAGCCTCTAGTTTAGTATAAATGAGCCTTTGTAACCATACAGGGTTCTACCTAGTTAGTGGGTTAGAAGCTATATGAAATTATACATCGTTACAATGATTACACTGTGGAGTTTGTTTACTTCAGAATTCAGTATATTATTGGTGAACCAATAATATATAAATGTAAAAGGAATCTATACTAATAAAGGGGTAATATGCTAATTAGACCGGATAGATCAGACTTCTTCTGGATGTTTTTGGACATCCTTCTTGATAAAGCCAGGGCTTAGGCAGTGCTACCCTAGGTCCAGGGTGCCTGCAGTGGGCCAGAGAAGGGAAGCCTAAGTTCTGGGTACGGGGTTGAGGCTGAGACAGTTAGGGGCGATCAGGCAGCAGGTGAGCAGTCAGGGGTAATCAGGCAGCCGACAAATGGTTAGGGGTAATCAGGCAGGCAGGAGAGCCGTTAGAAGCATCAGACAGGCAGGCAGGCAAGTAGTTAGGTGCCAGTGGTCCTGGATTGTGAGAGGGATGTCTGACTGTGGGATTGGGTCTTGGATTGTGAGAGGGTGCAGGCTGAGCTGAGGGCCCCCATCCCATGCACAAATTTCATGCATCCATCAGGCCTCTAATATTAAAAATAAATCAATGAACCTACTGAGAGAAGTGCTTAATACTAAAAAAGTCTGGTGTTTCTCAATGAGAATGATTCATAACTATGGATCTGGGTGGGGAAATGGTGTTATTTTAAAGTCATGGCTAAAGCTAGATGTATTACTCTATTCAGACTATTGTTGACGAAATACTATACAATGGTTGGCCTAACAACAATATTTATTTCTCACTGTTCTGGAGACTGAGAAATTCGACATCAAGGTGCCAATAGTATCTATGTTTGGTGAGGTCCCACTTCCTGGTTCATAAATGTCCCCTTCTCACTTTGTCTTCACATCGCAGAAGGACACAAGAGCTTACTGGGATTTCCTTTATAATGACACTAATCCAATTCCTGAGGGCTCCACCCTTCTCCCCTCATCACCACCCAAAGTTTCCACCTCTAGATATGATCACATTAGAAGTTAGGGCTAAAAAATATGCATTTGGGGACTATGTAGACAATTGATCTATAACACAATCAAAGGCCACACTTAGTTTATAAAGGTTTTGTTCGTTGAAGAATAGTAGAAGCATTATCAGTGACCAGAGCACTGTGAAAAATAATCTCTCTAGCATCATGAAAAACAATATTAAAGAATATAATTAATATGCACCGAATATCTACTGTATGTCAAACAATTTGTCAGTGCTAATTATTTTAATACCATTTGCAATCCTATCAAATATATATTATTTTATTCATTTTTTAAAGTGAAAACTTGAGATGTAGGCAGTTACATTGACTTGTTCATTTTAATAAGCACGTTTTTAGGAAGTGGAATCAGCATGGTTCTATCTGTTTTGGTTACAACACTCTTTTTACTCATTATGAGAGCTCTTAAAAAACACACAAAAATTATATCCAGAAAAAGGGACTTTGGAGGAAGAAGGCACATTGATAGGAAGTCAAAGTGCATAATGGTAATTCATTAATTTATTAAATGTTTATCATGAATATAATGGTCAAGAACTCAGTCCTCGGTTATAAGGAACTTGCAGTCTTATCAGAAGAAATGGGCATATGAATTCACAATGACAACATATCAGGTGACCACATTACCATTTCACATTTTTATTTGTTTGAAAAATTATGATAATGACACATTATTTTACTAAATATGAGGGCCATAAAATAAACCATATTAGTGATTATTATTGACAGTAAGAATACTGCTCTATTTAATATTTACTGGAGGGACCTCATTGATCTTAAACTATGGTTTCCCACAGGGAAGAGATAAAGAATTAAAATGGAAGGATGGAAAATTTAAACACATAAAAAATGTGGTTGTTCTTTGCATACAATCTTCTCCTCAGAGGAGTCATTATTTCCTATAATTGAAATAATGGAAATTGTTTGATATTGCTTGAAATCTGAGTGCTCTTTTGACTTTCAGGCAAATTTTACATTCTCTTCCCCTCTGTTTGGGAATTAAAGCACTTATGTTATTACATTATTTAATTATGGTGTGTTACTTGCCTGATTGAACAAGAAAAGAATATTCTTGCTCAACTGAAAACCAATGTACCCAACTTATAATTCTTCTAATTTAAAGTAATTATACTACACAGAGTGTGATTCCATTTATTATATTTGATTCATCACATCAATTATCCTTTAAGTATGTTCAGATATAATATGTCTTACAAGAATCACTTTTGCAATATGTTACAAAATTTTAAGAAAATAAACAATAATGCATGCACATTATTTACTCTCAGCAAATATCCCATACCTTTTAAATGGATGGAATTCTGATGTTTATATTTAGAAAAATAAAATAAACTCAAGGTAAAATAAACTCGAGTGTAGTAGCCATGGAGAAATTAACAAATCTCCTAATTTCTCCCTTTCCATTTAATTTTACATACCTTGCAGATGCTAGCAACAAAAAGCTAGCACTTAGAATGACTAATTTGGCTTTAACAACTCTCTTCTTAGAATAGACATAGTTGCAGCTCAGGAGAAAATTACTGAGTTGGAGAATTACAAAGCTTTTCTTATCTCAGGAAATACACATTGTCTGATTCTGAAGGGAACATGTGAACAGAACAACATGGTGTTTCTCTGGTAAGGACTTATATTGAAAAGCCATTTATCTAGATTCATTAAACATTTTAATAAATATCTTAATTTGTGACAAGAACTAAGTACTATAATCAACAACGGCACAGCAGATCCTTGAATAGCTCCCTTTTGTTATAACAGGAATGAGATGCCCTTGGGAATATAACTCTTGTGAATATCAATTAGCCTATAGTAAAAACTGGTTTCACTGTATGTAATTCAGCCACATTTCTAAACACCTGATGGCATTAAGTAAGGGCTTGCAGTGTTACTGTGCTAATAAGTACTAGTTAGTCTTAAATACTTCGTATCATTAAAATTAGAAGGAAAAGTACATGAGTCCACCTTTCCTGGACCTCCTATCAATGATTCTACTGTCCTGCTTGGAAAATCAGCACTCCAGCACACTGCCGAGGAGCATGGTGTCCACAGTGCAACCATATTGCCTTTGTTCAATACTTACCCGCTTGCTCTCTTAGATGAGTTTTTAACTTGGGTTTAGTAAAACGGGCATGCTAGCTAGTGGTAACTATCTCCTCAGGTTTGGGAGAGCATCACTGGCATAGTAAGCACCCAAGAAGCCTTAGCTATTATTAGCCACTTTGCTTAGGTTGTTCTAAAAATAAGAATCAGAGACATCTAAATTTATAGGCAAACAGTGACATCAATTGTTTTCAAAACCTACAGTGAGAGAGTCCAGTTTGATTATGTGATTTTTAAATGTACTGGCTTTTATTTGCTGTTCAGAGATTCAGGACACACGTACTCAGGTCCAGACTCTCTTAGTGTAGGGTTTAGACAGTGCTGTTTTTCCAGCCTCAGATTGTAAAATGCCCAAGAAATGTTTAGATGTCTATAAATCAGGTAATTCTATTATTCCAGTCAGAGGTGCCATGCACATTATGATGGATAATGGTTTGGACAGTCATGCAAATGGTTTGCTACTGTCTAAGTTTAGAGAAGTTATGTCCTGAGAACCAAGACATCTCTTGTCATTTCTAGAATCAAAATAACATGAAACTTAAAATAAATCATCTTAGGAAAAATATATAAAAGAAGGAAATATAATATATATATATATATTTGTATATATTTTTGTGTTTATTCAAATATTTTAATTATGATATAATTTGAAAATAAGTTAGTGAAACAGTACACTGTTATTATAGAAATATGGGCAGTACAAGAATTGCAATGATAACAGTATATAATTAGAGAAATATATTTTAGAAAAATTAAATAGGAAGCATATTGAGATCCTGACCAAGCTAGGAAGTGACAATCTATAATTAGAGGCCCATTCATGTGAGTCAGTCTTCACATTTTTTTTAAATAATAAAATTTCTTTTTTAAGTTAAAAAGTTGTTGTGAAAGAACAATAAAAGACTTCCTTCAACTAAGTAACTGATTGAAATGCAAAGTAAGTTTTGAGTAGTCTTCAGTAGAGAACTATATAATTATATTATTTTCAGCTTTAAAAATTTCAGTCTGATGGTTTTCAGTTAAATGAAATAATCAGTGTGCACTTTTCCATCTGACAGATACTTCAACACATTAAATTTTGGTTTGGAATTTACTCAGACACACCAATGCAGATGAATAAATACTGTGAAGCATATATATATATATTTTTAAAAAAATACAGATTTAGAAAGTCAAATAAATTTTATATACTTTTACATGCTTCTGTTTTGTTTTCATTTGATTAAAAAAAAAGAATTACTATATACAGGGGCTACAAAACTGGACTGTGACTAGTTTTGCTACCCTTCTTCAAATATTTGTTTTATCTAACACAGAATGAAAAAACATATTTAAAAAACAGTAAAATGAATTAATGCATTTTAGAGTTTCCATTTCATACTCCATTGTGGGCCCATTCGTAGCAGAAACTTAGAAGTGAATATCTTGATAAGATGACATGGCATGTCTATAGACAAATTATTGTGTTAAAAGCCTATTGAAGAATTCTGGAAAGTAGGAGGCAGAACTCTCAGCACTACATCTTATAGATATATGAATGATAGATAGATAGATAGATAATTAGATCTAGATAGACCCTCCAATTATTCTCCATTTTGAAATAAAAAATCTGCTATGTTTCTGTGAGATGCCAGAGAAATTATTTTTTTGTTGTGTTTTTTGTTTGTTTGTTGTCCTCCCTGAAGATGTTGCCAATATCAGAGAGGAAAAATAACCAATTCCCATGGGAACCTCATTGTAATACTGGCAGACTTCTGTATACTACCCTAAGATTCCTGTGGACAATTTATGTATATTGATATAAAGATAATGAGTTTTCCTCTAGTATTATTTACTGTTCACAATCATATTTTAATTTATCCCATCTCCATCTCAAGCAGTGAGATATTCACAGACACAGTTTAAAAAATATTCCCATGAATGATCAGTCACCTCTGTAATGAATTGGTTGCACTATAAGTAGATACACTAGCCCCTGCTAACTGCTCATTCATACTCAGTAACTTAGTAAAGGTCACACATGGATCCAAAACACCGTTGGGCAGCTGGTGAGAGTACAGGACACCACTGTGCAGACGTCCACAGGTCAAAGAGAAGCGGCCAGATGAGATGCCCTGAGGCGTGGTGTGCCTTCTGCTGTCCTTGCTGACACTGGGGCCTAACTCAGTCAAGAAAATAATTAACCAGATGTAGGACCTTAGGATAGATCGCAGATCTCATTATCACCACAATCAAAGATAATGTGAGTGTCATTCAAGTGGGAACTGTTCCAGCTCTCAATTCTACTAAAAGGTAAATTGAGTTTGCTGACCCATTTTGGAAAAACAAATTCTTAGGTTTTTCAGCAGTATTTTTAGTATGTGAGGTTATTTTTCAATTACTTTAGCCTCCATTTTAGTTCTGTGGAACAAGCAACTAATATAATCTTTAAAAGTCCATAAATAATGTTGCTAATACAGTGTTGTGATAAGGTAGGGTCCTGTGAAGCAACCACAATCATATCAAGGTAGAGATGTTTAATATTAAGAAATATTCAGTGTTTCATGATTATTTTGTTTTGTTTTGTTGTTTTTGGCAATTCATGTGGCAAGTAAGGTGTTTAAATTGGTTTATTCTTTAGCTACTTGACTCTGATTCTGGTGGGAACATTGAAGCAAATAAATTACTCTAATTTTATGATTGACTACATGTCAATAAATATGTTGTTTTAAGAATATCATTATATTCTTTTATAGTAATACTTATAACTTATATCCTCCCTCTGGTTGGTTTTAAAGAAATAAATAGCAATAATTATTCCTGTGATATAAATATCTACAACATGCTATATATTATATATAAATACATATATAAAATGACATATATAATATATTTATATAAATTATTCCACCCGATGAGTGACATGTAGGAATAGAAAGCATTAGCATCACCACTTTTGTATCTGAGGTAATAGAGACTCACCTTAGTCTAAAACCAAATATGTCTACAACTCAACATTGCTTTAAGCCTGATCCCTAAAATGTCTACCACCAGCCAAAGGAGTTGAGTGCTACACTGAGAGGTCAAAGTTGAAAAAACTAGAGTGCTCACATATTGCAAATAAAGTGACTTCCATTTGAAGATTTTGTAAAATTTGAAGGACATGTGAATATAAGGGCCTATCCATTGAAGACCTTGGAAAAGGGTTTTAAAAGTGAGGATTGAAGAAGCTTATACTTTATTAGTTTCACAGTAAACCTTCTTCTAGCAAAGACTGCATTAGTAAGGACCTGAATTAAGGAAGTTGTAAAATGTTGAAATGAAAAAAAAATATTTTTATACTCATATTTATAAATGTAAGTCATCAGAATGTCCTTTTAGAATAAAGCAATAAGTGATCGATGCTCCGGATTTCAGGATACCAGTCCCAGATTACTGACAACAAAAAAGCTTTTAATTTCTGATGAACAGTACTAGTTGCAGACTTCCAGAAAACAGGTTTTTAACTGTCTGTGATCCCCTTGATGGTTCCCAAAGTGTGGTACACGTACCCCCAGGGGTACGGGAAGAGTTTGGTGGGGGTACGCGTTGCACCGGAGTTCGGTGGGGATATGCACTGCACCGTGCTTAGCTGAGCCTAATTCTATATTCTCATGAGTAGGAGAGGTACTCAGCGTTACAAAAATTATAGAAGGGGTACACATATGTCAAAAGTTTGGGAAACACTGGATGATATCCCCTCATTTCTATGCTTTTTTCTATAACTTGGTTTTCTGTCCATATTTTAATTGTGCTGACCAAGATGATGCAGAGATATGAAATATCAAAATGTTAATAAACACAGACCTTCAATGTATACTGGGGAAAGGGAGTACCAAGCACAGAGATTTTGATTAAAGAAAAAGTTTTCATTTTTGAGAGGTAATATTTGACCCTATATTGTTATATTTCAGTTATTAGACATTTTTGTGATAATCATGAGATATATTATTTTATCATTCTTCAAGTAAGACCTCACCTTGACAAAGGTAAATTTCAAAATCTCTAACCAGCAATTGTAACTTAGTGCAAGTATCAGGTATCAGGTATCTGAGACATATATATATATATATTATATTTTAAAAACAGTATTTCTATGATTTCAAAAAATAGATTTTCACTTTGGTTTGAGGGCAGTGTGTTTGGAATATTTCTTACCTAAGAAAATGTCATTAAAGCTTTATGAGTGAGGTTTTGTTATTTATTTTCCAAAACAAAATATTGCTTCTGACCTGCAAGGTGCTTTGTGAAAACGCTGTCATTTATCAGTCATCTATCAAAAGAACTCAATGTCAATTTACTGAGACTTAAAACAAATTTCACATCCTTGATATATTTAATTTATATGATTTGATTGATAAGACTTTTCCAACATTTCTACATGGGTATTATACACTTCCTAAATTGGGGGCCCATAAATTTAAAACAAACAAATACATTTTAGAGAATTTGTTTAGTCTAGGACATTCAAGAAGTGATATAAGGGAAAACCTGTTAAAACTGAGGTCAAACCATCTTCATGTGGGTTGAAATACATTTTGTAATGAATAACAATGGATATTATACTTGCTCAAAACTTATAATCCATTATTATTTTAACTAAGTAGAAGATTCTTTCAGTGTGGAAGTTACGGTTTCTGTAAAAAGCAGAGTAGCTTTTATCACACTATTCTTACCTGAAATTACTATTATAAGCTCCAGACAAATTATTATGAACAATAGATTGAAAGCTTTATAGAGGTTTTTTTTTTTTATTAGAATGAACAGGCGATTACAAGCGGTCACAGTGGAATTAGACCCTTGAAAGAAGGTTTGCACACTGGGTGTGATTTTTGTTTATTACACTTTTGCTCTGAGAGCACCTCACTGTTTCTACGGTACAAGATGGCTGGAAAACGAGCAGACATTGGCCATCTTTTTTGGCACAGTCAGAGGATAATGTTTGGGAGCGCTAATATGAAAAATAAATGAGGAGAGATAATTCAGAAATAAGGGACCCAGTGAGGGACAATCTCCACAACCTTTATATAAAAGCTAAAATCTGTAGATGATCCAAGAATTGTAAACAAGAGAGCAATTCTTCAAAGAATCAAGGGGAGAAAGAACCACTGCAAAGGTGACAGAGCTGGACAGAAACTTCAGCTTCTGCTCATGTCAGTGGATTGTGGAGTTCACATCCCATCAAGTTAGAAATATGTGTCAAACCCTTACTATAAGTATTAGCCATGTGCTGGGCCATAAAACAATCTAAATAAAGTTAAAAGGATTGGAGTAGGGAATACATTTTCTATCTTCAGTGGAATTAAAATGGAAATGAATAAATTATGCCAGAATAATTAAATACTTGGAAATTAAGAAAAAGCCCATGTGTAAAATTAAATCACAAAGATAAAAAAAAAATTATCCACAAGCAAATGAACAGTACTTGTAGTCCTAAAACAGTCCTTACAATATGTGTCTTTAAATACTTATACTAGAAAAAAGCAAGTGTTTAAAAATTAATGTTCTGAGATAATAGCTAAAGAAGTTATAAAAGAAAAACAATTAAACCCAACAAAAATAAAATAGAAGAAAACAACTAAACTGAAATATAAAAATAATAAATAAATAAAATATATATCTATAAATGATTTAAGAAATAACAAATCTTTAGTTATGTTAACAAATAAAATAGATATCATAAATTATCAAAATCAGAAATTGTAGAAGGGACACCATTATGGAGTCTTTAGATATTGGCATCATAATAAAATAATTTTATGTGTAGCTTAATGACAATAAATTCAACAAAGATAAAATAAACTAATTCTTTACAAGATGCAACTTATTAATGTTTGGACAAAATAATTAGAACATTCGAAAGCCATGTAATTGTTAAAGATATTGAATATATTATCAATAACTTTCCCACAAATATATCTCAGGTAAAATTTATTTTACTGGTTAATTTGATCAGACACTTACTGTAGAAATAATGTCAATCCAACATAAACTCATAAAATAGAAAAGGAAAAAACACACCTTAAATTATTTATAAGTCTAGCATAATTTTGAAACTTTGGGGTAGGTAAAGTAAAAACAAAATATAAATTAGACATTAATAAAGACACTACACTTTAAAAGAAAGGCAACATTATAAATATGAAATACCAGTAAATAATATATGGACTTGTAGAAAATATTGCAATACATACAGATGAGCAGGATTTTAATCTCGAACATATGAAGAATTAATACAACTCAATTATAAAAATGAAAAAATAATTTAAAACATAGAATATCTGAATGGATAATTTAGGAAAAGAAGGATTCAAATGGACTACAAGAACCTGGAATGATGCAAGTTGACAAAAGTATAGAGTGAAACAGTCACTTGGGAGTACTTTATAAAACTTTGCACACTTGCCATTTGATTTATCAGTTCTCCTATTTACCTAAGAGAAAGAAAAACATGTCTACACAAAGATTTCTCTGTGAATGTAATAGTGGCTAGTGAATTTAATAGACCAAACTGGGTGGGTGGGTAACAAAACACATGACCACCAATACATGAAAGGATAACTATTGTGGTATACCATTTAGCAACAAAAATGAATCAACTGCTGTTACAAGCAAAATATGAATTAATTTAAAATTATATTGACACAAGAACTAGGCATAGAAAATTGTACTTTCTATACTCACATTTATATGAAATTTTGTGACAGTTAAAACTAGTTATGGTAGTAGCAGTTGGAATAGTGAACACCTCTGTTGTGGTCTGGCTGGTTGACAATTAACATAGTCGGAGAGAATTTTGGGGGCTAATGAAGATATAATATTTCTTAATTGGAACAATGGCCTCCAATTGATCAAACTGTACTATATTAAGAATCTGTATTTTATTTTTTAAATTTATTTTAAAGAGAAGAAGGGAGAGAGAGAGAGAGAGAGAGAGAGAGAGAGAGAGAGAGAGAGAGATCAATTTGTTATACCTCTTATGTATGCATTCATTGGTTGATTCTTGTATGTGCCCTGACAGGGAAGCTAACCTGTGACCTTGTTATATAGAAATAATACCCTTCATATATATATATTTAAATATATTTTATTGATTTTTCACAGAGAGGAAGAGAGAGGGACAGAGAGTTAGAAACATCGATGAGAGAGAATCATCGATCAGCTGCCTCTTGCACACCCTCCACCGGGGATGTGCCCGCAACCAAGGTACATGCCCTTGCCTGGAATCGAACCCGGGACGTTTCAGTCCGCAGGCCGACGCTCCATCCACTGAGCCAAACCGGTCCCGGCATACCCTTCATATTTTAAAATGTTTATGTACAAGTTCACAGAAACTTGTACATAAACATTTTAAAATATGAAGGGTATTATTTCCATACTACCAAAAAAGGATAGAAAACAAGTAAGGAGAATTTTAGATATCATAAATACATGAAGTTTATTTATAACTTTATAATGTACTAAGGGACAGGAAGAAATATTTATAGACTATAATATTATTGCAAAAGCAATATTATACTTTCTCATGAAAACATGTCAAAGACAGAAAGGCCAGTGTTTACACTGATAAAAATAGATACTTGTATACATAAATTTTTACTCCCAAACTAAGAAAAGCTGTTGATATTTAGTTTATCTGTGTTTTGAAATTTCCTCATATTTGCAATGTGAGACTAAGTCTTTTAAGGTTTAATGTATTCATATAATAGGAATTTCCAGTTGTTTGGAAAATAATAGGTAGCTAGCACCTTTTTTTTTTTAAGTTTGCCTACGTTTTTTAATGTGGCAAACTTTAAACAATAAAGTTTGTCCAGTACTTACATTATCAAAATAAAACTATCCAGCCCTGGCTGGTGTGAGTCAGTGGTTAGAGTGTGGGCCCATGCACCAAAAGGTCCCGGGTCCCGGGGACACATACCTAGGTTGCAGGTTTCATCCCCAGCCCCAGGTGAGGTGCATGAGGGAGGGAACCAATAGATGTGTCTTTCTCACATCACCTATTTCTCTCTCTCTCTCTCTCTCTCTCTCTCTCTCTCTCTCTCTCTCTCTCTCTCTCTCTCTCTCTCTCTCTCTCTCTCTGCCCCTTCCTTTTCTTTCCTCTCTTCTATTATCTCTAAATAACCAATGGCAAAAATATTTTAGGTTGAGGATTAAAAACAAAATAAAATGTATTTTTATTTTGTCATAAAATTAAGCCACCCACTCTTCAAAATATCACAGAATCACTATCCACAAAATCCACTCTATGACTTTCTGTGGGCCTCAGTGAAAATGCTCTGAGAGCTACCTAACAGTGTGCTGTATAAATATGTGAAAGATATATTTGATTGATCTTGAGATACAAGTAGTAAATAAATATTAGTGTGCTGGGTTTTTGTTGTTGTTGTTTGTTTTACTTTTATTCCCAGGGTTTCATGGGTAAACAGTGTCCTTGGGTGGTTGAAAATGCTGTGAAAAGTTAAGACCAAAATAGCTTTTGCGATTAGATCTTATAATATATCTTAATCATCTCTTCCTCTCAGCTGAACACAAGCACCAGTGTATGTACTCCTGTTCACTAATGTGGAAGCCACAAGCAGTAATGGGGGGTGGAGGGATTATAAACTGAGGGACAATTCCATTTTAGAGGAAGAGAGACAAGACAACTAAATACAACCTGTGCTTCTGGAAGGACTACTAAACTATAAAGGAAAAATACTTTGTTGAGACCAGTGCTATAGTATCAATGGAGTTGTTGGATTGGATAGGAGAGTGTATCGATGTTGTTGATTTCCTCAATTGGAAGATTATAAGTGGGTTATTAGAAGAATGTCTTTGTTTTGGGGGAATACTGAAGTATTAACAACTTGCTCTCAAATGACTCAGAAGAGACCAACTGATAATTTTGTATGCTGTGTGTTTACAAATGAAATTTCATGAAATTTTAAAAGTTGATGTACATCAGTAAACAAAGATATGGGAATTTTTTTGTATTATATTTACAAATGTTAATGTATTTTTACAGCTTTAACAACAAAATTTCTAGTTAGTGTACTTTTCTTACTAATTTTGCCACAAATTCATCAATTCATTAAAGGGTGGTGTTTGTTTTTTTTTTTTTTAATATAGTTTTCTTAGCTTACTTAAAGCAATTCAATAACTTGAAGATTCTGTCCAGCTTCCTCTTAATTAGATGAATTGGAGCAGAGTTAAACACATTGCATAAATTATTCATGAAAATTTAGTAATAATTATATAATCTTCCAAGCTGATAATTTGTCAGTAGATCTCGGTTTAGACTTGAAGTGAAAAATACTTAAACAGGTGTAACAAATTTATTAGGCTTTGGCTAGTGGAACACAGTGATTAGACTGTCACATCTGTCTGCTCACTGAGGTGTTGTGGGTTTGATTCCCAGTCAAGGATACATACCTAGGTTGTAGGTTCAATCCCCCCACCATTCAGATACATGTTGGAGGCATCCAAAAGATGTGTCTTTTTCACATTAATGTTTCTCTCTTTCTCTTTCTCTATCCTCCTTTTTCCTCCTCTTTCCATTTTTTCCATTCTCTCTTAAAATCAATGGAAAAATATCCTCAGGTGAGGATTAACAAAACAAACAAACAACAACAACAAAAAAAAAACAAAAAAAAATTTAAAAAAAAATTAGTACCAGAATTCTTGATTATGTTTTTAATGGACTCATGTCTGCTCTTAGAAATGGATAGGTATCCAGTTATTAAACTAATAATGCTGTGTGTGTCTCATCAATCCATATCTACCAACAGTTCACTCTGACAAATAATAATATATTGAGCCTCTATTATATTTTATAAAAACGTTTCATAATCAATATAAGCCACCTTGACTATGAACCATTTTTATAAAATATGCTACAGGCCCTTGCAGTCTTGTCTTCCTTTGGAAGGTCATCTTTTAGGATGTCCAGAAGGTCATTCTCTGTCTGGTCTAATTAGCATATTATGCTTTTATTATTATAGATTTGTTTATTGATTTCAGAGAGGAAGGGGGAGGAAGAGAGAGATAGAAATGTCAATGGTGAGAGAGAAGCATCTATCAGCTGCCTCATGCATGCCCCATGCTGGAGATTGAGCCTGCAAACTGGGCATGTACCCAGAATAGGAATCAAAGCATGACCTCCTGGTTCATAGGTCAATGCTCAATCACTGAGCCATGCCAACCGAGCTATTCTTGAAGCATATTTAATAAGTAATTCAAATAATGATCTTCTTTCCTTGGAAGAAATTCCTTAATAGTACAGTCATATACCGCTTAAGGATGGGGGACAGAGGGAGATGTTCTAAGACATGAGTTGTCAGGTAATTATGTCATTGTACAAACTTCATAGAGTGTCTAATAGCTTAGTACTACAATTGCATGTGCTTTATTTTTTTATGTAATTGGCAGCATAGTAGATTTGTTTATACCACTATCACCACCAACCAAATAAAAATAATTTATAGTGTAAGTCTGAGAGTTGGCTTTTCTTTTTACAATGTAACTGACTTAAGCTTTGATGGCCTAGGCATCTACTACATAAAGGCATTCATTTCATATTTTTGGATTCTTTTTTTTTTCTTTTTGTTCTTCAGATTGGGTGATTTTTACTTCCTCGTTTTCCAAATTATTGACTTGATTCTCAGAACCCACTATTGAATCCCTTTAAATTATTCATTTCAGTTAGTGTATGCTTAATTTCTGACTGGTCCTTTTTCATGTCTCTGAAATTCTATGATCCTTGAAGCTCTCACTAGGAACCTTGAGCAACCTTATAAACAATTGTTTTTGAACTCTGTATCCAGTAGTTTGCTTGCTTCCATTTCATATATATTGGGTCGGCAACTAAGTAATTGCGGGTTTCACAAATATATGGCTTCAGTTGAATTTTTAGGTTTGCAGACGTAGTACAAATGTAAAACACATTTTGTTATTTGATAGTTGGCTATTCAGCTGTTAATCAGTAAAAAAAAGTTTTTTGATCTGTTTTGTAGTTTTCGTTTGGCGTTCGTTGAAAAATGGAAAATCAAAAGGAACATTTTCGTCATATTTTGCTTTTTTATTTCCGCAAAGGGAAAAACGCATCGCAAGCTCAAAAAAGTTATGTGCTGTTTATGGTGACAAAGCCTTAAAAGAACGGCAGTGTCAAAATTGGTTTGCCAAATTTTGTTCTGGTGATTTTTCACTCAAAGATGAAAAACGCTCTGGTCGTCCAGTTGAAGTTGATGACGCCCTAATCAAAGCAATAATCAATTCGGACTGTCACAGTACAACACGTGAGATTGCAGAGAAGCTTCATGTATCACATACATGCATTGAAAATCACTTAAAACAACTTGGCTATGTTCAAAAACTCGATACATGGGTTCCTCACAAACTGAAAGAATCACAGTTAACGCAACGCATTAGCAGCTGCGATTTGCTAAAGAAACGTAATTAAAATGATCCATTTTTAAAACGACTGATAACTGGCGATGAAAAATGGGTTGTTTACAACAATATCAAGCGGAAAAGATCGTGGAGCAGGCCAGGTGAACCAACTCAAACAACATCAAAAGCTGATATTCATCAAAAGAAGGTTTTGTTATCAGTTTGGTGGGATTACAAAGGAATTGTCTACTTTGAACTCTTACCACCCAACCGAACGATCAATTCTGATGTCTACATTGAACAACTAACGAAATTAAACAATGCAGTTGAAGAAAAGCGGCCCGAATTGACAAATCGAAAAGGTGTTGTATTCCATCATGACAATGCAAGGCCACACACATCTTTGGTCACTCGGCAAAAATTAATGGAGCTTGGTTGGGATGTTTTGCCACATCCACCATATAGTCCTGACCTTGCACCATCTGATTACTTTTTGTTTCGATCTTTACAAAACTCCTTGAATGGTAAAAATTTCAATAATGATGATGATGTCAAATCGTACCTGATTCAGTTTTTTGCTAATAAAAACCAGAAGTTTTTTGAACGTGGGATTATGATGCTGCCTGAAAGATGGCAAAAGGTCATTGATCAAAATGGGCAATACATTACAGAATAAAGTTATTTAGTTCCATGAAAAAATTGTCTTTGATTTTCTTTAAAAAATCCGCAATTACTTCGTTGCCGACCCTATATATATATATATATATATATATATATATATATATATATATATATATATATATGTGTGTGTGTGTATATATATATATATATATATATATATATATATATATATAAATTTTTTACCTGTTCTTTCATTTTGTGATATGTTTCTTTGTGTTCACACTTTGGTTGCTTCCCTGTGTTTGTTTCTAAGTATTAAGTAATTAGGTAGAGCTGCTATGTTTCCAACAATTGGTAGAGTTGTCTTGTGTTGTAAGTATCCTGTAGGACCTAGTGGCTCATACCTGACGTGGGCACTCTAAGTATGCCCTGTGTGCACAGTCTTGTTGTAGTTCAGCCTTGATTGCTTTTGGTGTCACTAGGAGGAGTTGACCTACAGGCCAATTGGCTGTGAGGACCAGATGCAACTACAGTGGGAGAGCTGCTGTTCAGGAAACATCCATATGGAGTAGGACTTGCTTCAGTGGGGCTTTGGTGCTCACAGAGTCTACCTATTGAGTATGTCCTTTGTGTATATGTAGATTTATAATCTGGTATAGTCTGAAGCTATCCATTGGGTGCAGTGGCTTTGGGCCATCCCAGGAGTTACAGTCAGTCACTGCCTGGGGCTACCTAGCTGGAGTTACAGAGCAATTTACAGATGGCTATAGGTTATACTGGGTTTGGAAGTGCCAAGGTGAGGCCAAGCTGTGAAATAAGTGCCCAGTGCTTGTGCTCAGTCTTGAACCTCTTATTGATAGGAATGAGAAATGCTGAGATCAGTTACTGCTTGTTTGAGAGATTTTAGGAAAGTCTGAAGTCTGAGCCAGGTCTAGCTATTGAGATATTTATATGGAAAAGCCACCACAAACAGCTTGGTTGGAGTTGCAAATTGTATGGGGTGGGGCCTCAGGGAATCAACAGGGTGGAAGGAATAGTGTAAGCCAAGCTGAAGGAAACTCAGATATGCCTGCCAGTCAGCTGCCTGACAGGGGAGGTCCTAGCACAAGAACAATGACCCCTGTCTTGGAGAAAGTTGACCCTGAATTCCTACCTGGAAACCAGACAATCCAGTTCCTCCCCATATGTCCCTGGTTCCCTTAATGCCACCACCAGCATTGAAGCTCAGAGGGAGTGGGATGGTATAATTTCATGCACTGCCCCTTTAAGAGGAACTGCCTGGGATGCCAGCGGCCTCTATGCCAATGAGCAGCAATCCCTGCTGGTTTATAGCTGAAGTTACAAGTAATTCTGAAATCATAGGCTGAGGTCTGGTGTGGGTCTATGATCTCTTGCTTCTCCTGGGAGGCCTCCAGAACCAAGATATCCCTCCCAATTAAAAAATTCCATAGGTGGGTGTCAGCCTGGTCCATGCCCCCACTCTGCCTACCAGTCTCCATATACTTTCTTTCTTCTTTACTTCTTGAGTTGTAGGACTTCCGTGCAGCCAGATTTCAGGGGGTTCTGCATGATAGCTTTTCTGTATTTTAGTTGTAATTTTAATGTGGTTCCAATGAAGCATTTCTTAAGAACACATTGCATACAAACTATAGAATTTAGTTTCAATTGTCCAATGGAGAAATACATACATGAAATTTCTAAATATAATTTGAATGCTATGCCAAATTAAGCAGGAAAACCAATGTAAAGATTTGATTGCATTTAATTGCTATGTTGCTAAAGGGACTCTTTTATACCAAACAATAGCAACAAAACCAGTCCAGTTTGTGGGGGTTTTCATTCCGGGGAGATGGAATAGACATGCTTTTCACTATCCTCCTACTGAGGACAAGTAAAAGCCATGCACTTCTATGTAAACCAAACTATAAGAAGACTTCAGAAAGTATTCCTTGGAAAATAATGTCCTAATTATTTGTTTCAGAAGACAATATTTTCTTCAATTTGCAAAGTCATTGATTGGTACTTCTAAAAGAATTAAGGCTTTCTGCCCTGGCTGAATAACTCAGTTGGTTGGACTGTCATCCCCATTCATCAAAAGGTTGCAAGTACCATTTCCAATCAGGACACATACCTGCATTGGGGGTTCAATCCCCCTGTTGTGGTGGTGTGTATGGGAGACAACATTAAATTGTCAATGTTTCTCTTTCACATCAGTCTCTCTCTCTCTCTCTCCCTCTCTCTCTAAATTAATAAAAAGATATCCTCAAGTGAGGAATAAAAAATAAAACAAGCCAAAACCAGTTTGGCTCAATGGATAGAGCGTCAGCTTGGGGACTGAAGGGTCCCGGGTTCGATTCCGGTCAAGGGCACGTACCTTGGTTGCGGGCATATCCCTAGTAGGAGGTGTGCAAGAGGCAGCTGATCGATGACTCTCTCTCATCGATGTTTCTCACTCTCTATCTCTCTCCCTTCCTCTCTGTAAAAAATCAATAAAAAATAAAAATAAAAATAAAAATAAATAAATAAATAAATAAAACAAAATAAAAGAATGTAGTCTTTCTAAATCTTAAGATGATTTATTTATAAAATGATTAGGAAAATGATAGCAATCTTAAAACTTGATGATATTCACACTGACCCACACACTCTCATTTTCTACTTTTCAAATATGTCTCAGTTACAGGTGAGATGAGGATATATAATCACCCAACAAACAATTTTCTCATCATTGGTTTGTTGAAAGAATATTAAATTCAGGTGAAGAGTCAACCATCCACATATTCCTCCAATATTTATAGTGTACTGTTTGCCTTACATATGTCACTATTATGCTGAGTTCTGGCACAGTGGTAAAAAAAAATAACATAATCAAATGCAAAGACTAGAAATGTTGGGGCAGGTAAGACCAGGTATCCATTCCCTAGCTTGCGCTGGGGGACTTATGGAGTGGCTCTTCCTGAGAGACCAGTTCACCTAAACAGAAAGAAAATACTTTTCCTATAGAATGGATTAGGGGTGGAAGGCCAGATACTTTAGCGACAGAAGCAAAATAAGGAAAACAAAACAAATAAAATACATTTTAAGATTGGGAAACACAATGGTTGGTGTAAAATTAAATGAAAACCTGGTTCTGGGAAATACCGCCACCCCCAAAAATGCATACTAGCATGCTATTTTCATAGATATGGAACTGAGATTTAATGTCTTGAGGAAGAGTGTCACAAACTGCCTTTTCTAGACTTAATCATAAAGAGAATAGTTTTCTTCTAAGATCTAGAAACACATATTTATTCTTGCTCCTAGATTATCCATTTCCTCAAGGAACATTAAAGAATACACTGCTTTGAAAGGTGGTTATAGAATGTAATGTATATTTTAAATATGCAGCTGATAGCAGAGCTGTTAACAACCTTGACGGTTTTGTCATTAATTTTAAATTGTCTATTGGAGAAGAACTGCATACTCAGCACTGGCCAGGCATCACTACTATATTTACACATTTTTAGAAGTAATATGGGAAAGTTCACTCAAGCTCATTATGGCCAGTAAGAGAAATGATATAGTGGGCAGGATCTTGTGGAAAGAGAATGCAAATGAAAGGCAGTGAACTTCTCCATTCTAATCACAAACAAGACCTACTAAACATTTGTCCTACATCAAATTCTTAGAAATTGTAAACCAAAGTCTTGGACAAAATGGCAATATAAAGCTACCACAGACCCTTCTACTCAGACAATTTAGTAAAGGTAATTTAACTCTAGTATATTTTAAGCTAACCTAAATAACATTTGGTTAGTTTTAGTTATGGGGCAAGGTAAATTATTACTTTTTTGACAGATGCAATTTTAAAAAATTAGAAAAATAGAAGTAAAATCAGAGACCATATAGAACTGAAATAAAATATAATTTTTCCTATAACAAAACCTCTGAACTCTTGCCACAAATAATAAAAGTTAAAAAATGTTGCTTTAAATGATTATGAAAATGACAATTTACTTTGTTGCTCTTTCCAAGTCCATTCCTTTCATTTCCAACCCTAAGTTAAAGTTGATTATGTTGTAGTACAGTGAATTCTTCACTATTTTTTTTTTTTACTAAATATATATATGACTGGGCATAGTATATTTAGTTTGTCTTAAATTCTAAACCCTATGCCTTTACGCAGAAACTCAGGATAGAGAATATATCCCCTAGACAGGCAGCAGGCCTGATGTGACATGAATGAGAAATGGACAGCATGGTTTCAGTGACACTGGAAAGAGGACAAATACATCTGCTTTTCTCAGTCTGCTTTCTACACCCAGGATATTGATTTTTGAGTATATGTTTTTACACAAGGCTTTAGTTCAGGGGTTGAAAAACTAAGGTCCACTCTGCAGGTGTTTGTATAGCTTGGTTTTTACATTTTTAAAGATTAATGGAGAATGATGGCTCCTGACTTGTGAGAATTATGTGCAGTCATAATGTCAATGTGCATCATAACATTTTGGTGGCACACAGTCACACTCATCTATTTACATGCCCTCTATGGTGGCTTCATGCCATGTGGGCAGAGTTGCATCGTTGTAGAAGTAGTTTATCCAACTTTGACTATTGTATAATGTTCCATTATATGAAAATGCCTCCAGTTTGTTATCTATTGAAGCAGCACTATGCCCTATTATATTTTTACCAAATGACATCAAAATTGTCCTTTTGATTGTATATGATATCTTACCTGATAAATACTAGTTATCTTATAAATTCTTCTTGTTACAATTAAGTCCATAGTGTTTCTTTCCCCTTTTATGGCATGCTTTTTTTTCTGACATGCACAATTGTTTACATTTAAAATTTGTATATACATACATATACACACATACACTAAGCACTTATATACATACTAGTGGTCTGGTGCATGGAATTTGTGCATAAAGAGGGGTTTTCCTCAGCCCAGCCTGCACCCTTTCCAATCAGGGACCCCTGGGGGGATGTCCGACGGCCAGTTTAGGTCTGTTCTCTGTGGGATTGGGCCTAAACCAGCAGCCAGACATCCCTCTCTCACAATCTGGGACTTCTGACTCCTAAAGACTAATCTGCCTGCCTGCCTGATTGCTCCTAACTGCCTTTGCCTTACTGTCTGATCACCCCTAACTGTCCTTCCCTGCTGACCTGATCTCGCCCCCAAGTGCCTCTGCGTGCCTGATCTCGCCCCCAACTTATCTCCCCTGCCAGCCTGATCTCATTCCCAACTTCCCTCCTCTTCCAGCCAATTTGGTTCTGATTAGCCAGTTCTATACCAGTCAGCATCAAAAGCTCCACCTACTAGGCAGCCATTGGTTCCTCACACTTCACCTAGATTTGGTTCTGATCAGTCAGTTTCTATGCCAGTCAGCATGTCTGGGCCTATTAATGGAGCCTAATCAGAAAGGCAGACCTGATCAGCAGCCAGTTGGAGGCCTGCAGAGAAATGGAATCTTGGCTGCTGGCCAGACTGGGAAGGAAAGAAATATTTAGAAAGTGCTGATCAAAAGCTGCCACAGAGGCAATATATCAGTCCCTGCTTCTCTCTTCAGGCCTCTCTCTGGCCCTGATTCACAGCCCCCCAGCAGTTAGTGCTGAGGCACCATGCTTGCTGTAGAAGCAGTGAGCCCTGGGTTGCCATGGCAACCCAACACTAACTGCAGGACTTCCCGTTGGTCCAGCCTTGTGGTTACTAGTAGTTGTGACCCAGGGGTTTTATATATTGTGATGTTCTCATTTGAGAAAAGCCATCCATCTCTGAACTTTTCCTTTTACCCTTTAATTATTATTAATAAATTATACATTTAAAAAATACATATTTCATTGATTTTTTTACAGAGAGGAAGGGAGAGAGATAGAGAGAGAGCCAGAAACGTCGACGAGAGAGAAACATCGACCAGCTGCCTCCTGCACACCCCCTACTGGGGATGTGCCCACAACCAAGGTACATGCCCTTGACCGGAATCGAACCTGGGACCCCTCAGTCCGCAGACCGATGCTCTACCACTGAGCCAAACCGGTTTCGGCTAAATTATACATTTTTATGTGACCTTAATAGTTAGTTTTTATAAATTGTACCATAAAAGATTTTTAAAATATCTAATAATGTGTTTCCTCTTTTGCCATTATATATATAAAAATACTATATATTTATATTTAATATATTATGTTTAAAACACAGCACTTATAATCTATACAACTAAATATGTTTTGGAGCAAAACAAATTCACCTTTTACTTTATCTTGACTTGTACTTGCAAATTAATTAAATTAATAATAAACACAGGCCATTTAAAAAATGGGCCATTTAAAAAATATTGATAACTCTAGTTAGTTCAGAAATAGGAAAGTATAGTCATTAAACCTGTTAACCGAGCGGGACCTATAAATACATCAAATGTAAACAATATCAGGAATGGGTAGGAAGTATGAATATGTCCTTGAAATATATGTTGCGCCCTGCGAGGGATGGTATATATTTTTCGTAATCTTTATAACTGTTTGTAAAATTTATAACTTTTTAATTCGATGTTTCCATTTTTTGTTGGTATTCTTTTCTATTTGTTTGTAATTTTGTATTTTCCTTTGTGCTTTATGTATAAATAAACAAAAAATATATATTTAATTTATTTTAATTAAGTATTAATTAAAAAAATAATATGAAATTATGTCCTCTGGGCGTGACGTACTGACACGTCCTAGTGAAAGAGTATGCGCCCGTTAAAGGTTGTGTAATTAAAAAGGGAACTCCCCGGTTAACAGGTTAATCATTGCTTAAAGGAAAAAAAACCAACATTGCCCTTGCCAGTTTGGCTCAGTAGATAGAGCGTTGCCCTGTGGACTGAAGAGTCCTGGGTTCAATTCAGTCAAGGGCACATGGTTTGGTTGTGGGTTCACTCCGTGCGCATGTGCGCACGCGCAACACACACACACACACACACACACACACACACACACACACACACACACACATGCTCAGGCTCACAAAGACACCATCTTTACTGAAGTAATTTTGAAGTTCTGAGATTAATATTTTTTGTCACTAGCATACCAAATGTGGAAGTGAACATATGACAAATGCTGGAATAGAATTTTATAATTTGTTTTTGGATTCTGATTGGTAGGTATGACAGCATTTCTAAAATTTGGGGCAAGCTAGCCAGCATTTTTCTGAGTCAGAATTTTTCTGTAAGTCAAGAAACAAAACCTCACTATCTGTAATACTTAATATTCAAAAGAGAAGATGTTTCTATTTTATTGATGTAAATTAAATGAAATGTAAGGAATTTCCAAACTTTACATTCTGCTACAGAATAACCTAATAGCCTCAAATCTAGGACAGGTATCAGCCAACTTTTAAAGCAAACACAGGTCCGAAGATGAAATATTTGAGGATTTGCAGACCAAGAGGCAAAACTGAAGATACTGCGTAACTCTCTTGTTGCAACTACTCAACTCTTCCATTAAAGTGTGAGGACAATCAGAAAATACATTAAATAACTAGTATAATTGTGTTCTAGTGAAACTTTGCTTATCAACATGAACTTTTGGTTATTCTTTTCATGCTTTCTACTATTTAAATATCTAAAAGCATTCTGTGTCCATGTGCTATACATACAAAAGAGGTAGGAGGCAGATTGACATTTGAGCTTTATTTGCCTATGTCCGAATGAGACTTTCAACAAAGGAGTGATCCTACAATAGGGATAAAATTTAGAGCTATAAGATTAAGTATTGATTATTTAAAAATCTGTTGATGACACAGTTTGGTGTGACCTGTGAAACTATTAATTTTTCACATATAAACCTAAGGTGAATAGCTCTAAGTACCTGAAATATTGGTATTTAGTACTGAATTTCTGACAGCTACTGAAATACATCTTGTCTAGCTACCATCAAAGAAGAGAATGCATGCCCTTATCCACCAAGCAAAAACTTCTACTTGAGAAAACAATCTGTTAGAATTTTCAGAAAGGAGTTCCTGGAACCTATGGATGTTAAATTATTTGGGGGGGGGGGGGAATGCTTGCTGATGAAATAAGTTAAAAATCTTGACATAAAAAGTTCATCCTGGAGTGTGAAGGTGGCTCTTAGTCCAGTAACAAGTGCCGTTACATGTGTTCTGACAGAAATGGGGTAGAGCAGACTGGACGGATGCAGGCATGAGTCAGAAACCAATAGCCACCAGAGAAGCTGGAAGAGGCAAGGGACAAGTTTTCCCTGGAATATATAGGTGGGGGTGGCCCTCTGAACCTCTGGGCTTTGGCCTTCTGGAGGCCAGAACTGAGAGGAAACATTTCTATTGTTTAGTATGTTATAGCAGCCTCAGGAATCTAATAATAACGTCTTCATTTACTTCTTAAACAGGCAGTAATAAAGAATTAGACTCCATGACCCTTCAATACTGTCTCTTTTGTATCAATGAAATTAAAAAGAGGTTTGTACAACTCTTTTAAATCACTCAATGAAAGACAGTTAAGGCATTGTAAAGGGGTGCAGATGAATTATGTATAAAAAGAACATCTTTTCACATTAGCGATTCTTCTGAATATTGTAGAAACCAACAAGATTCTTCTGAATATTGTAGAAACCAATAAGATTCTGAAGTATCAAACAATTGACAGAGGAAGGAACATTTTCCATATTTAAATATAAGCACCTTGAGGGAAGATTCTGTGATTTATTCATTTTTTTTAATATCCATAAAACCTAAGATAGTGCCTCCATGCACTAGAAGGTCAATTTGTGTTTGGAATCAATGAGTGAATCGTGAAAGCTACCGTAGTTATCACATTTTTATTACCCTTGTGTTTTTCCTTAAGATGAGTATTATAGTGAATAAATTGTCAGAGCTTATCAAACCTTGTTCTTTTGACTAGAGCTGACATTTTAGAGTGTATAAAAATGACCTTGAAGCCTAAAAGCGACTTAGAAATACCAAGATGCTGCTAATTATCTCAAAGGCCATAGAGCCATCCATGAAACTTTCTATTAAAAACAACAAAACACTCACAAAATCCCCTTGGTATTTGCTTTATTTTAAAACAGTTAATGAATTTGAGCTGAGAGATTAAGAGCTTTCAATAAAGCAAGAAGTTCACCTACTGAGATACCGTTTTTATTTTTCCTATCTTCTCTATTATACACTATAAGAAATGATGACTGCCTTATTTTAATGTGGTACTATTATTTATGGATTAATTGTGAAATACATAGTTAAAAATCAGTGGACAGCCCTAGCTAGTTTGAGTCAGTGGATAGAAAACCAGCCCCTGGACTGAAGGATTCCAAGTTCCATTCAGGTTAAGGGCACATACTAGTACTTTGGTTGCAGGCTCAATCCCAGGCCCTGCTCTTGCAGGAGGTATTCAATTAATGCGTCTCTCTCACATTAATAATTCTCTCTCTCTGTCTCTCTGTCCCCTCCCTCCCACTCTCTCTGTAAAACAAACAAACAAAATTCACTCCGGTGAAAGATATACTCCGGTGAAGATTAACAAAACAAAACAAAAACATCACCACCACCACCACCAACAACAACAAAACAACCAGTGGACAGCAATGTCTGAGTCATTATTTTCCAAAGGAAAATAAATCTTGCATTGACCATTACCAAGTCCAATTTGACCTACACCAAGTTTTGTAAAAATAGATGAAAATTTTATTTAATACTAAGTATAATCCTATTCAAACTAATTTGACAATTAAATGGGATATATTTATATTATTTTATATGTTCTTAATATTACTATTGCCATTATTTTCCAGTTTTTCTTTTAATTAAAAAACATTTTTTGTAATTATATCTATTTGCCTAGGGAAAAGTAAGAAATTTGCTTGAGGAAACATTTTTGCCTTGAAAATTGAAATATGTTTAATTTATTCACAGTTGATTTCTAAGCAAGAAAATAATTTTAAATGATGGAACAAAATTGCAACCATGATTAAAATTGATTATGTTCTCTCTCTTCCTTTTTTCTTGCCCATTGAGGGAAAAAAAAGTAGGTTTTTTGTTTTTTTTTATGAACAACTGACTAGTATATGGATAAAAATCTAAATATGTAATAAAGTGAATTATTCCTAACCACATATTATTTAAATGGATTATATTTATATAGAAGAAAACAATTTTAAACATTTTAAAATGTTAGCTAGATACCTTCATTCTGAAAGAGGAAATACCAATTTGCATAATAGGGTTAGATAATTTCTAGAAATCTGATAATTTTAGACTGTCTCCCCTGTACTCCTTCACTGAAATGCAATTTCTAAGGATAAATAATGGCTATGATCATTAAATATTGGTTGATTGTTGGTGAATATTTATCTTATTTGAGAGTTGATTTGCTACATGTTTTGATTGAATAGAAATGCATTTTGACTTCTGAATTCAAACACTATCTGTTCTTTCTACCATGAAACTGATATATACCATTATATAATCTTGCTTGGAATTTGCAGGCCTGGATATCTAACTATATGGTCACATGTTCATTTTAACCCCATATTCTTTTGAATTTCTTTATGTAAATTATCATAATGGCTTATCTTGATAAAGAAACTAAAGACATTCTACCCAACTTTTAGTTTCCATTATCTCTTATATAACCTTAGGGCTCCTGTCATCATATGCCTCATCATTTGCCTTAATACTGACCAACCCATCATAGAAAAAAAAAATCACTTTATCCAAGAAATTTATAGGATTTATGTACACCTACTTAATTTCTTGGTGCTTGGTGTTAAAACCCACAAATTTCTTATCGAGGGCATGGAGGGTGGGGAACAATGTGTAGAAGTAGGATGGCACATTTCTCTTCATGTGAACTTGTTACTCCCACATTACAATGTAGCAACATATTCTTGTTTAGTTTTCTACACCACTCCCTATTTGGGATCTCTTCCAGATGCAACATCTCTCCTAATGAAAATGAGTTGCTACCGTAATAGGTCCTATGATTTTTCTTAGACCTTTTTTTTCCCCCCCTGAAACTTTCTTCAATATTTATTTCCCCAAAGCAGTATCACCAATATTAACATTTTAATAATTAAAACTAACATACCTGTTAAACATAATAACATATGGGCCTACAGATATAATTACTGATTAAGAAAAATCTCAGGTCATACTGTTCCGCTTTCTTCTTGTGTCAATTGAGGATGAAACATCTACTCTCTGATGAAGTATGGTCCTTTGGGCGCACTTTGTAATTTCTACAGTACCAAAAAACTGCTAGTCAAATCATCTGCCATTTATTTATAGATCAATACAGTTGTGTAGCACAATTGCTCTAAAGTTCCTAGCGAATAAGTGGTTATGAGCCTAGTATTGATTGACTCATGTCATAAGCTGTCATGGAAGAGAAGAGTGCTAAAATTATATGTATGGTGTAAAAATATAAAGGGCTAAAAGGGAAAAATCCATAATATTTATCTTTTATTGTTCAGTTATTTCCCAATAAGGTTCTATAAAAACAGGATAGAGATGTGTTTGGATGGCTAAATATGTTATTAACACTTAGTAAACTATAGGTGTTACAAGTTTTTACTTCCGACCCATAAGTAAATAATAAAAATAAAAATAAGTGAGAAATACAGAAAGTACTATATAATAGTCTTTTTCAAATCCACATAAGTAATTATTTTAAATGGCAGAGCAGTATAAAAAGAAAGCTTCATAATTATTTCCTCAAGCCACGAGAATTATGAGAACATTGATTTCTTTAAGCTGAGGAAATATTGACATTAATTTCACAGCTGGCCATTGTTTCAAGTTTGAGAATATTCTTGATATATTCAGACCTTAAGGAGCTAATGTAGGCAACATTTGGCAGATTTCTCCACCATCTTGGCTATCTTGCAGAGCCCAAAATGCCTCATAATATTTCACTTAGTTAGAAACGCTGCACAGCCTTCTTCCCACTCCTACCTTCTAAATAAGTCTCAAAATGGCATGTCCAATTCCCCAAGGTGACCTCATTCGTCATCCTTCTCATCCCGCATTGACAACTGTTCACAGGACAAACACTGGGTTTGTAAAAAGATTATGCCACATCCTGTGATTCAAAACAGAAAACGAAACAAAACAAAACATTGGCTCCGACTAATGTTTTGTGCTCATTAGGAAGTCTTGCTTTTCCTGAAGGAGATTGTTAATTTTGTTTTTTTTCTCATAATGTTTCATTTCAACCAACACAACTTGTGAAGGTAAAATTTCCCTGTGGCTCAGTCAAGGCGGTGGATCTGCAAGTCCCTAGAAGACCAGCTCTCTGGATTGGATCACTGCGGTAGTAATGTGCAGAGTGAAACTATCATATTTCTAGCTCACAAATAGTGATTTCACTAATTATTTAAATCCAGCCTCCAGTTGGCAGAAGTCAGTATGCTCCAAGGTGCTCTTCCAACTTATTATTTGCAAATTATGCTCTCTTGTGCCAGATAAAATTTGAAATGTCTCCATTAATTGGAATTGAAATAAAGGATATCACTTTCTTTCCCTGATAAATATATTTTTATCACATTAGTATTTAAATATGGATTTGGTCTCTTAGTAAGATGGGATATGTAATAAAAAAAAAAAAGAGGGAGAAAAAGCGAAGTACTGGGAAGGAATTTTAGTTCCCTGATGGAAGCAATCTTGAGCTCAGAATTAGAAGCAGAGGAAAAAGTGCAGATACACTATGAATACTCCCGAACTGTGAAATATCTAAATAGAAATATTAAGGGCAATGTAAAATATGCAAGCATAATATTTCTAGTCATACACTAGAAAACAATTTTGAATCTCAGTGTTCTAATAAATATTTAATGGCCACATTTATCCATATGTTTACATCATCAGGCTTTTTAATTCTCACCTGATACCCCCTTCCCCCCCAAAAAAAAAGTGTTTATCTTACTGTGCACTAATTTTAACAATTTTATACAAACATAGTTAATTTTGCATTTCCTGCATGCGAGAGTTAATGTTATTCTCTCTTGATTTAAGGATGTAACTGTTGACACAGAGCTTCCAAATAATTACCCTAAGGAACTCACAGCAATGTGGAGAACACAGGCTGCTTCTTTGTTTGTTTGTTTGTTTTTAATATAAAGTTATCCTTAATGCGTATGTATGTGAGTGTTTGATACGAAAGCAGAGATAAGCTCAGTGTGAGGGACACAATGTTAGCCTATGCCACTAGATACAACGTACTACTAGGCACTTTTAGAATTGCTTCATCATTATGGATTCACTGTTTTAAATGAACTTAATCCAGAAATTAGCACAAATGTATCAGTGGCATAACATTTATGTTATGTGTGCTTAACCTTATGTTCTTTTGAGAACCAATATTTTATCAATTTAGTAGGCTGACATTAGGGGAAATAACAATGCATGCATGTATGTCTATTGTTGCAATGAATGCCATTGTTCTGTGACAGCATCTCCTGCCCAATCTCCCTCTTCCCCCCATGTCCTCACAAATGCTCTCTTCTGAGCTCTCACCACGTGAGTCCTGGAGAACCCTCTTGTTCTGACCTGAACCTGACACTGGGTATGATTGATGAATATTTCATTGATTTTTTGCCCAATATGAGAAAAAAGGTTTAAAATATCAACACCAGGACCTCTTAGAAATTCTATCACTCCATGAGGAGCAAGCCTCTCTGTTGCTCAAGAGAGTGACATCTGAATGCTGAAGTCATGACAGAATTCGGCTCTTCATTGCTAGTTAATATTGAGTCCTGATGGCAACACCACTGTCTCCAAGGTCAGCTTTTTTCACCCCTCCATTAATTATCGGGTCTAGTAATAATTAATGTCGTTTTTAAACATTCGTTTAAAATCTTGCTTGACGTTGACTTGTATTGACATAACCTTCAAACACGTGGTATCTACAGAACGTGTGAAGTGCAATTAACAAGTTTTGCTTGAAAAAGTTTGTGTTTGGTTTGGTTTTTGTTGCAAAACTAGGGCTAAGAAGATGGCGGATGAAGAGCATATTCGGCACTGCATGCTTTATGAGTTCCAATTAGGAAGAAAAGCAAGTGAGGCTGCAAAACACATCTGTAGTGCTCTTGGTCAAGATGCAGTTAGCGCCAGAAAATGCCAGCGTTGGTTTGAGAAATTTCGCGAGGGAAATTTTTCATTAGATGACAAGAGTGGTCGAGGCCATGTGTCCAATTTTGATCAAGAAGCTCTTCAAGCTCTTTTGGTGCAAAATCCTCAAATTACCCAACAAGAGCTTGCGACAACTTTAAAATTGTTCACAAAAAACAATTTCCAATCAATTGCGTGCACTTGGCAAAGTCCAAAAGTTTGGAAAATGGGTTCCTCATGAGTTGACAGACAACAACTATAATCAAAGAGTCACAATTTGCAGTTCGCTCCTCTCTCGTCAAAACCGTTTGCCGTTTTTAGAGCAAATTGTTACTGGAGATGAACAATGGGTGCTGTATGTTAATTTGAAAAGGCGGCCTCAATAGTTGGACAAAAATGAGGCTCTGCAGCCCACGCCAAAACCTGACTTGCATGCGAAAAAAGTGATGTTGTGTGTTTGGTGGAATTTTAAAGGAATTCTTCATTATGAACTTTTACCATCTAACCAAACCATTACAAGTGCAGTGTATAGTGCCCAATTGGAAAGGTTAGCCCAAGCTTTAAGAGAAAAAGAACCCGCGCTGATTAATCGGAAGGGTGCAATTCTTCACCACGATAACGCACAACCGCATACTGCAAGAATCACTGCTGAAAAACTGCGCCAGTTGGAATGGGAAGTTCTCCCTCAACCTGCATATTCTCCTGATATTGCCCCTTCCGATTACCATTTGTTTCGTTCTTTGCAAAACTTTCTTCTTGGAAAAAATTTAATAATGAAGAATGCCTCAAAAATGCATTGACCGAATTTTTTGCATCAAAATCACAAGAATTTTACAACAGAGGGATTAAAATGCTTCCTGAGCGTTGGGCACAAGTAGTAGAAAACAACAGCAACTATATTGTTGATTAAATTTTGTTGTATTGTTTAAATAAATTTGATTTAAAAAAGTATTAGAAAACGACATTAATTATTACTAGACCTAATATGTAACGTAGTATTATTTTTTTGTTGTCCAAATTGGTCTGAGTAGGATTTAAATAATTTACAAATAATGTGCTTTTTTTCAGGTGCCAAATACTGAGTAAAATGTGTGTTGACCCTATGGGAACCAATTATTATTCTTTCTGTAACAAGAAGTGAGACATTTTTGTTGTTATTGTTTGGGGATTTATGAGAACACCAACAAAAAAAAATTAGTTAGAAAAATTGAAGCACTATAGGAGATTACCTCAAAACTTTTCATTTTGTTATTAATTAATTATTTTGAAAATGCAACATAAAAATATATTTATTTGCAGAAATAAACTTGTTCTTTGAACTAAAATCCAGCGAGTGTCAGATCTGTTCCTATTCAAATTCACTTAATCTCTATGCCCATTCACATTCAGTTATTTCCAGTCAATATAAAATTATACAAATAATGAAACATGTTAAAGCACAGACAATCTCAGATTTAGAAGATCTAATACATTTTATATAATTTACTCATTTGTGAAGTAGGAATTGAGGCCAACTAAATGGGGTGATGTCCAAGGCACTGGGGATACATGGTGATGAAGGAGAGAGGCCTGGTCTTCATGGACAGGGACTTGTGGTGGTGTTGGTATTGGTTCAAGGTTGTCAGACAATATAAAAACACATGCAGCAGTTTCAGAGATGAATATATCCTACACAAGAACTAGAATAAGACTGTATGATATAATGGTAAAAGATGGATAGATAAGGTAGGAAATAGTGATAATTTATATACAGAATCATGACAAAGACTGCCCACTACTGACCTGACATCTACTTAACTTTTGTTTTTTCACTGAAGACCTCTCACTTGGCTTGCCACACTTAAATATTATTTTTACCAATTTACTTTGCCAGAGACCAAGCTCAGGCCAATGAGAAATAATTGGAAGTGTTGAGTGGGGCTTCTGGAGAAACTGCATTAAAAAGTTAGCTCAGTTGTAGATGTGCCTTCTTTGCAAGATATAAACTTTAAAATACACCCCCTCCTCCTTCCCCTAAATAATCAAGTGAATGAGCCACCATCTTAATCCTACTCTGCCAATTTATATTATGTGAGAAGTTCATTTTTACTTATGCAAACCTTCACCTATTTGGCTTTGTTTTACATTGATTATGTATAGCCAAAACCAATCCTAACAGGTGTTCAGGCAAACTTTCTCAGAGGAGAAACTAATTTAAGCTAAGACCTAAATGTCAAAAAGGAGCTACAGTTAGGAAGAACTACAGAATTTATATTGCATGATTATTTGCCATATTACAATAGAATAGAGAACATTGAAGATGGAGTTAGAGATGTAAGCTAGGTAGGCCTTGGTTAGAATATAGATTTTATTCTTGGACACAACAGGGATACTGATGGACTTGGAGCAGGAGAATGGCATGAATTAACACATGCTTAATAAAATTAATCCTAGTTTGAATGTAGAGACATGATTTTGGGGAATGAATATGGAAGATTGAAAGCTAGAAAATAAAATAGAAATATATTAATGCTGTCCAAGTTCAATGAAAGCAGAGGTGGAGTGAAGTAAAAAGACATTGGAAAACACATTTAGAATGTAGAACTTACACATGTGCTGGTGGATTAGACACACATGAAGTCATCAAGAGAGGGGATGCATTTATTGTTGCAAAAGATTCTTTGTCCTCTTTTGATCTCTGCTTCCACTTCTCAAGTCTCTTGTTGCCTTCCTCCTCAATATGTCGATTTCATGCATTAAGTTTCTTTTGTTTTATTCATTTCTGTAATTGTAACTGCACCAACCTACACAGTTATTTATTTATTTTTAAAATTAAAAATTTAGCCTTCTTATGTACTAGTTACTACAGGGATACTTAACCTGCAAAATGAAATAAGATTGTCCTTAAAATAGTGATAAATGGGGAGATAGTTATTTAAGCAACACAATTGAGTGAAATCATAAAGGGGTTGTAAGAAAGGAGTGTTCAGAGTGCTTTGGAGAAGCACTTCTTTTTGGAGAAAGAAGATAAAGAAATAGAGAGTTCTAACTACAGTAGAGGCCCTTCAGAAAAACTTCATACTTGTTGAGAACCAAGTTGAATTCAATATGAATGGTGTAAGTTTTGCAAAAGTATAAGGAAGAAAATTCCAGGTAAAGGTGACCACATGATTAAGATGTATGGAAACAAAGTGGTCTGGTTATGCCCAGGGAAACTTGTGCAATTCAGTGGAAATGGAATAGTTCAAGATGGCTGTCAGGAAATAGGGATTAAAGAGCAAACTAAGCCTTCTGGCATGTGATGTGAATATTGAAGGCAGCTAGAGGTTTTGAAAGTCGGACTTCTCACATAACATAAGCAGGCAATATAAGATTGAGAGGGTGGTTAGTTCTGCCCTTCACTTGATTATTTGAATGAAGGTGTAGGGTTGTATTTTAAAGGTTATCATAATGCCCTAGCCTGTTTGGCTCAGTGGAAACAGTGTTGGCCTGCAGAAAGAATGGTCCCGGGTGCAATTCCCATCAACGGCATGTACCTCTGTCACAGGCTTGATCCTGGTCCTCATTGTGGGGGTGGGGGGCAGGTGGGGGTGTGTGAAGGCAAAGGCAAACAATCGATGTGCCTGTCTCTCTGTGTCTCTTTCTCTCCCTTCCACTCTCTCTAAAAATCAATGGAAAAATTATCTTCTGATGAGGATTAACAACAACAAAAATAATAATAATAATAAATAAAATAAAGGTTATCATAGTGAAGAAGTAACATCTCCACCTGAGCAAAATACTTCATCTTCATCATCTTCATTGAATTTCCTATTATTCTTTATGCCTTTGAGTTCTTACTAGAGTCAGTAATTATGTTAAATATTTTACTTATTTTCTCTCCGTTATTACTTGGAGGAATATTTGCCTTCCCATTCTATATGTGAAACCATGGCTATAAAACTAACAGGATCACACACCTTTAAAGTATATTTTATGCTCCATCTAGCTGTTTTTTTATTTTGTTATCATTTTGTTTGTAGTATAGATAAGATTGTAATAAAGGCATATAAAACTTTCTTTGTAGGCAGGACAATAAAGAAAATAAGGAAGTTTTGTAAGAGTAGAATGTCATGGACATTCTTATGAGACATTTTTTCTTGAATAGTAATGAGCAAATGATCAAGGATAATTTCATTTTTTTGTTAATTCACACTTTCTAAAGATGCCAAAATTAGATTGTTAGAGTTTACTCAGTTGTCCAAACTAAATCCCACTGCAGTTTTTCTTCATTCTGTGTGGAAATGTGTGTGCATGTGTCTGTGTATAAACTAAATGTAATTTAATATTGTTTAATATATAATAGGAAAGATGAAATATAACACATAAGTAAAATATAGAAATGAAAGAAAGTATAGAAATGTTAATATGTAAATGTCACAAAGTTTTAATTTTCACAGCACTGACATACTATATCAAGATGACTAACATATTTTAGGAAATATAATTAGAATAAGACAATTTTCATATCTAGTAATTAATTTTCTCCAGATAGACAAAAAGTTTTGACCACAGAAAGTGTCATTAACCACAAATAATAGAATGTCCTTGTACTTTCTACTGCTGAATGACTTTATTAACTTAGTATTTATGGATTTCATTATTGAAATCAAGTCTAGAGAACAGTCTCTGAGATATTGATTACACTTGGGAGAAATGAAAGTTACTTTAAAAGAAATCTCAAATAAGTTGTAGAATTTAGTCTTCATTTTAGCTGCTGTATTTCTCCGGCTCTTGCTGGCCTGTCACAGAACTGAGGTTAAATAAATCCCAAATGACTAGGCCCTGCAGGCCCACCCTGTAGAAAAGATCGTGCGATGTGTCTATTAATCATCTGAGTCCGGTTCTGCTCCTGGCATCGTGTAGCAGGTGTGTGTCAGCAGAGCAAATGCTTCCAGCTGAAAACATGCCTTTTAAAATTAACATGGGTTTTGTAAGGATTTTTCTGTGGGACTAAAGACAGTTGCAATTTATTAAATATAAACTTGAATTTTTAACAAATAGTCAACATTTCTTACCTTAAATCAAATTAATGTTTGCTTTTGTTTTTTAAAAATATAATAGAGGTGACAATAATTGGTGAAAACTGTAGAACCCTGCGGCCCTCCATTTTTTAAATTATGTGGTTTTTCCTAGATCAGCAATAGTGATGAGGTTTCATTTTTTAAATAATTTATCCAAAAATAATATATACTGAGGGAAGAGCTTATCTCATGTCCCATAATAATAGTTAAAAACTACATATGAAGAGTTAAGTTTAAAATAACTTTTTCATCACTTTTTTTCATCTGGAACTCAAAAAGTACTATCAGATTAAGATGGACAGATATTATTTTTTTAATCATTTATAAAGAAGGAATTTGGGACTTAGTTAAGGAAAATAAGGGGTACTATAGTTACCCATTGGTAGAGCCTGAACTCAAATCTGTATCCTGTTTTCTAGTTCCACCAAAAAACAGAGCATTTCAAAATAGACAGCGCTTAGTCTCTGAAATCACAGATTTCTATATTTGAATTACAGACCTGTGTGTGTGTGCTCTAGATCACATATAATAAATTCCATAATATCCACTTCCTTTTCTATAATACAGAACTCACAATACCAAACATTTTAAGTTAAAGGTGAGTATTACATGATGTAAAGGAACAGGATCTTGTTAATAGTTATTTATATATCACTTGTTTGTTTTAATTTAAATATTCTTTCCACACTAGATTTACCTTTTTTATAGTTTTATTAAATTTTGATGAAAGTGTATGGAAATACATTAGAAGCATGTCTGTGAAATGACAGGAAAACTCAAATTTGCATACCAACTACTCTGATTTGGATTTAAAGAGCATCACCTAGAGAAAAGAGCAAAAAAAATAATAACTGGTGGACCTAGATTCTAGTCTCCTTTCTGTTATATTCATGTGATAATTAAATTTATGTGTCAAATTGGCTAGACCACCTACCCAGCTTTTGGTCAAACACTAATCTAGATGTTACTGTGAATGTATGTTTTTTAATTTATTTTATTAATGTTTTAATGAGAGGCTTGGAATAAAGCAGATTACACTACAGAATATAGGTGGGCCTCATTTGAAGGTCTTAAGAAAAAAGACTGAGGGCTCCTAAGGATGAAATTCTGCCTCCCAACTGCCCTCTTACTTCAGACTGCAAAATCAACTCTTTCCTGGGTGTCTGGAAAATCCTGGCAAATTTTTCCTCCTTTTTTTTCCAGGTGTTCAAATCAAAGCAAACAGGGAGTTTGGAAGCACTTTAAAACATAGGGGCAAAGGACATTACAGAAATAATAAGCATTATTATAAAATAATGAGTAAACTTAGCTATAATAACATAAAATAAGTATTGAGCACATCATGGATGAAAGGAACTATTCTAAAATTAAAATGAGGGGTAACTCATTAAATCCTCAGAGCACACTGTGATATAGGTACTATTTTTCTTCCCACTTTATAAATTAAGAAACTGAATCCTATGTACTTTTAAAATATGTATTTTTTATTTATTTCAGAGGGGGTGTGGGAGAGAGAGATAGAGGCATCAATGATGAGAGAGAATCATTGCTCATTGATCAGCTGCCTCCTGCACACCCCCAACTGAGGATTGAGCCCTTAACCAGGCACGTGCTCTGACCTGGAATGGAACTGTGACCTCCTGGTTCACAGGTCTGCACTTAATCACTGAGCCATGCCAGCTGGGCATGAAGCATATGGATTTTAAGTAGTTATCCGAGAAGCAGACACTGAGTGGTATAGCCAGGATGCAATGAGGAATATTGATTTCAGAGCCCCTGCTGTCTACCTGTGACCTCATATATATTGTGTTTCTCTATTAAGTTTTCTCTCTACCTTTTCTAAACAATGATTTTTACATTATTTCCTCTTACCTCAGTTCTGCAAAATCTCCTCCATGCATTTTAACCTTGAGAGAGGAATTTATGTTCAATTCTATAGGGGAAAACATAGACATACCCAGAAGCATTCAGAAAAGATGTTTCACAAGTTCCCTTCACTATATCAGGCAAGCCACCTACATCTGTCTTCCCACCTTAACAAAGCACATGCTCCCCAGGCCTGTATTTCTAGCCAAACCCTCCCTTTGCTTTTGACAACCACTGGCCTCTGAATTACAGTATTAGTACCACTTTCCACATTCTTCCTCATCAGTATTTCCAGATCTATGCTATCTATGATTATTTCCCTAAATGTACACATTTGCTGACCTGTTTTCTATCTGAAAATAATAATAAAAACACTGCTTTCGTACCACATGCTGTTCTAGCGACTGTTTTAATTTCTTCCTTTCCTTTTATAGCAATATTATTTTAAACTATGTTTAAACCAGCTGTCTCCACTTCCATTTCCCATTGAACCCACTCCAATATGGTTTTCTTTCTCTCACTTCCTCTCCACCTCACTTCCCAACCCAATCTATTTTCCTCATAGCAACCAAAAAGAGCCTTTTAAAATGTAACTTGGATTAAATCACTTCTGTACTAGAAATCCTGCAGTTAGAGCAAAAACCAGAGGCTCCAAATAGCCCATTCAGTTGGCTCTCTGTAATCTGCTGTGTGCTGCCCCTATCTCAGGTTCTCTCTCTCCAGCCACACTCAGCTCCTCTGTGCTTCTCAAACACACCAGCCATGTTCTGACCACAAGACATGTACACTTGCTGTTTCCTCTGCCTTGAATATTTGTCAGCCAGTTATCTTCATAGTTAACTCCTCTCCTTTATGATCTTTTCTCAAAGTTGACCTCATCAAAAAGGACTTCTCTTACCACTTATCCTAAAATAGCAACCTTCACCCTTCCCTCACACTCTCCATCTCTTCCCCTACTCCACATTATCCATAACTTTCATAACCACTGGATGATTTATGTATTTACTATTTATTTATTTATCATGTCTCTGCATAAATTTGAGAGCTCCATGAGGGAAAGTGCTTTGAACATTTTCTTACTACTCTAATCCCAGCACCCGGAGCAAGTAGTAGCAGCCAATGGATGTTTGTCGAATAAAAAAGTGAGTACATGTTTCTCATAGCTTATACCATGATCCTTGTCACTCAGTAAGTGCAAACCCTGGTATTCTTGTATAAACTATACTTCCCTGCTTCAGGAACATCATATGTACTGCATTCCCACATCCTACCCCCAGTCTAATTGACCCCATTTCTCTTCCATGAACTCTCTCTGTGGTGAGATTCTGAACTGTCCCCTTAAATCAATCAGTGAGAGTTCTTCCTCACTCCCCTACTGAAAGGAATAATCCCACAACCACCTACATTCATGGGCACAAAATTATGAGTAAAAGTACAAGGCACTTCTAAGCACTTTGTCATATAATCTTGGATGCACATTTAAGAAACAGCATTAAGGTACATAGAAATTGTGGTACAATGTAGCACACAAAAGCCATGACATCTGGGTCAGGGGCGGGTTAGAAGGTGTCAATCGGGGGGGGGGAGGGAAATGCTGGGATTATGTAATACTTTCAACAATAAAGATTTAAACAAAATAATAAAATGAATTATTTACTCTCAGAAGGTATCTGAAACCTCATACTGGAATTTTGAAATCATCCTATTACATATTGTCTTCCCTCTAAGAACTGAAGTTTTATATACACATATACATAAGCACATATATCTAATATGTATATATAATATTTATGATTTATATATAAAAGTATATCTTATTTTAAATTACTTTTATATCTTTATAAAAGTGCATCAGTAGCATTATAATCTTTTTCAATTACATTAAGAAATACCACCAAAATCTTCAATAAAATATTCATCTCATATTAAAAATATATTATAGAATTTACTTTTATCTGAGTTAAACATAATCTTAGAAATGCAAATTTTAGAGACAATTAATCTCATACATGATTTAGTTTACAGTTTTAACTCTATTTTTATTAATATTTTTGCCCTCATTGGGGCTGACAATTTTCATCATCATATAGTTTCTCTTGATTTTGTACTGTTTTTGAGGGTTTTTTTGGTAAACATCCATTTCTCATTTAAATATGAAATAGTTTCCCATTTCACAAATAAGACAACTGGAGCTTGGAGAGATGTACACTTCTCCCCAAGTCCTCCAGCTTATTTGTGACTTTCCGGGAACACAACTCAGCTACCTCATACAGGAAGGATGCTTTTAAACCCCTCAACAGTAAACTCTAATTGCTCCAGCTAGGAGTCCACTCTCTGACTTTCCTGGACTGTGAATGTGAAGCATTGGTATATGCGTGGAACTGCTTCACAAACAGGGTTGTATGTTCTGAGTAAATGTGAAATCATCAGTCTAAATAAAATGACACTTAGGATTTTAAAGCACTTGAACTTATTCGTTTGTCTTAGTTATTTCCATATCTATCAGTAGATATGCCTGCCTACTCATCATTCCTGGCAAGACCTCCAGAGCACCTGTGTCTTCCAGTACACACATTAAGAGGGCTTTATGGGAAACACCAAATACCTGTAGAATGAGCTTTTTTTTTTTTTTTTTTTTTTTTTTTTTTTTTTTTTTTTTTTTACCTTTAACCACAAGCAAATTGGAATGCTTCCTATCATATTTCTTTTTAAAAAACATCCCTCTGGAATGACGAGAAAGTAAAATAAATCTGAATATTTAACTGTTAAATAAAGGTATCCAGTATATACATTGTCAGCCAATAAACATCAAACTGATGCCTTCATTTGCATAAAATATGCAAAGCTATATATCTCTAGGCTGGTTACACTTCATAAAGGTTGAAATGAGTTAGAATGATGTTATTTTCTATATACTGGTATGGAAATATATAATATCAATAGCTAAGGTATTTTTACCAAGTGCAAAAAGGCATATACAAGGGTCTATAGTTTCTAGTTTTGTGTAAGAAAGGTCAATATATAAAATATTTAGCATACATTTGCTCATACCTAACAAAGAACACCACGAGATTCCATAAAAAAAATACTAGAATAGTTGCCTATCGGGTATTAAAGAGATCAAGGTTTGGTCTGTCTTCTCGCTGTGTCTACCTAATGAAGCAGTTTTACAAAATACATACTTTTAGTTCTAGATCTTGTTATAACTTACAAATTTCCAATTATTTTTCCTTGAAGTTACTAGTACTTACCTAATGAATCATTAAGAGCAGTTGCTATAAGTAATTTTGTTGAATTTATATTAATCATCTTAAACATAATATCATTCAAGGTTACAATTCCCAAAATGAGAGGATGGCGTCAATAGAAAAGGGAAAGTAACAGGAAAAGTAAAAACTATTACACAATGGTTGTTTGCTTTTCTAAATGTTACGGTTATGACATGAAATTTAAAAACAGCTCATATGCAATCATTAAATTCAATAAATGATGCCAGAGAACACATGTATATGTCTAAGGCCATAATGTATGAAGTATTCAATATTCATGGACTATATGAGAAGCCAAGACTCTGGTTCCCAAATCCCTAACTGTCTTAGGAAAAGTGCCAATCCATGACAAAGTTGACATCAAAGCTAGTTACCAGAAAGATGACTTGAGAGTGTTTCTTAAAAATTAGGTCTTAAGATTTGAAAAACTGTCATAGACCTACAATTGTTATTTCTAATTTTTTTATATCTCTTTTATGACATATTGGTGATAAATTAATCATTTTTTTGTTTTTATTTTTAATATGCTGACTTGGAAAAAATGCAACTTAAATGAGTAGCCTTTGTGGCTACTCATTTTTCTACATGGTTCAAAATCCCAATAATCTAGGAAACACTATTCTACAGAAATTATAAAACATCAAGTTGTGGCACTATGGCACAAGAATTCTATTCCTAATGTGTAAACAGGTAGTAACCGGGTAATAGATTTGGCTCATGAATAGATTTGGTTTCAGCTAAGGCCCTAGGTGGAATTTATATTATTTCCCTGAAACAAAGGGAATTTAAAACCTGACTCTTCGTTTTTATATCTAGGTAAAAAGCATAGCAAGGAAGAATGGCTCAGTCACAAAGTTGTAAGGTTATGTGCATAAAGCAGAAATCATTTTCTTTTCTGAGAGAATTGGAGGAAACTTCATTCTTTAGCAATAGAGGAATTCTACATTTAAAACAAGGATTCTGATTAATTGTACAAAGAATTGAATATTTTTGTTTAAAGAAATGATCATTTCTTTGATCACAGAAAAATTAAGCAATTGCTACAGAATTTAGAAAGAAAATCAATCCCAACAGAGCAGAGTACACTCTCTATCTAAAAATCCAAAGGAATCCTACTTGGTAGGAATTCTGATTTATTAGCAGAAGGAAACTATTTTATTTATTGTTTATGATTATCTTCTTTTCCTGTCATGAAATGCACTATAGTTGATCTTCACATGGTAGTTAGTTCAAAGGAAATGGATGAAATTAGAAGAGAGGAGAGATCTTTGTGAGTTTGATGTCAAAGGCACAGTGACCCCGCCAGCTGTCTGGCCTTCCTCTAGAGGCCACTTCATTCAGTCACCAGCTCGTGTCTCAAGCTGTCCAGCTGGGACGAGAGCTCTTTGACCTGACCGAGAGCACTCAGGAATTCCCCCAGTGGCTGAGGAGGGCAGGCAGACAGTTTAAGCTACTGTCATAGGAGACAAAAGTTTCTGGGCTCTTGGTTGACTTTATTGCCTCGTCTGGCATAGCTGTATGAATTTTGTTAATGTGGCTTCATTGAAATCAGATGCTCGGGTTCACAGTCTCATTCTGGGACAAACATAGCATTAAAAAGTGGAGGGAGGGTTGTTAAAACATAAAGGTATATTATTGTCATGACTTTTTCACTTATGTAAACCTCTTTTTATTACATAGCCTTTGGAAATGACATTACTGTCAGTCTCTGAAGCTCTAGAACAAATTGTATGTGGATTCCCAACTCTGTGTATTATTAGGTTAATTTACCAATCAGATAAATTGTTATATTTAACTACTTCTTTATCCCAATAGAGTACAAATACATATTAAAACAGTGGTCAGCTTTATGGTATAGCTGGTTAATTCAGGGGGCATAATGGAAGCACTTTTTTGTGTGTCTGGAGTGGGAATTTCATTTAAGTGAAAACAAAACAAGACACCTTGATAAGACTTCCTTAGCCAGAAGTCTTTCTTTCTGGTTATGCCTAATATCAAATTGATATATTTTTTGAGATCATGAATGTAAAATAATTTAGTCTACAAATTTTGAAATGTTTGTGATACTAATTTTATAGAAAGGCTATTATTCCCCGTGTATTATGATAATCATTTATGTTCAAAAACATGATCCATGCCATAAATTATGCTAGTAAGCAACAAAATTGATGTAAAGGCAAATTGGGAGAGACATTCATTAAATATTCAGTGTGTATTATTTATTTTTTCATTATCTTTTAGCAATTAATTATTTTCTCTTTATAAATTTTGGCTTTGTTTTTTGTTTTGTTTTATTTTTATTTATTTATTTTTTAAAACTCTGGTCATGTTTGATGTATGCTGAAGACCCCACGTCTATTTTCTTAGAAATTATAATGTCATTAAAATGACTCAGATGTCATTATTCACAAACCACAGGCAAATAGTCCAATATTTGAAGTTAGTTATTTATACTCTTTCAGAAAGAACTCATAACTCTTTGGGAGCAAATACCTCCCACTCCTCCACCACCCCCCCCCTTTTTTTTTAATAGCCTACAACCTAGAGTGGATGGTTTTACTGTAATTATTTTGTCTGTTGGTATGAATTAATGCTTTCCTCAAGAAGAGGCTGAGCCTTATTCAGTTGTGAAATGAGCAGTGCTTTTCTCTGTATTTGGTTCCATTAATCTCCATGGAATTATTAACACCAGCAGAAAGTCTCCTTATTCTGCACCAAAGCAAAGATTTCACAGAATTGATTTGATAAAAAGGTTCACCAGGTTCATGAAGTCTCTATGTACACAGCTCAACTATTTTATATCTTATTATCATTGTATAAATACTATTTCTGAACAACTTTGAGCTTTTTGTGAAATTCTTAAATAGATTAAAAAGACCTGGATTTGGATTTCAAAAATGTTAAGGGGACCATTAAAATAAGGTTTTATTATACTATCGAAAGCCTGTTTTGTTAATGAAATCTTAGAGCAAAAATTTTTTCAAACTAACGTGTGGGTGATCGATTGATATGGAATTATTAGAGTCTAAGTAATTTTTTCACATAATGTAATTTTTGTGAAATATTTGTGATCATTTGATATAATAAAGAGGTAATATGCAAATTGACTGCCACACCTTCACACAAGATGGCCACCTGGTGTGGTCACAAGATGGCCTCCACAAGATGGCCAGCAGGGGAGGGCAGTTGGATGTGCCCAGGCCAGCAGGGGAGGGCATTTGGGAGCAATTGGGCCAGCAGGGGAGCAGTTAGGGCAATCAGGAAAGCAGGAAGAAGCAGTTAGGGGCAATCAGTATCAATCAGTCTGGCAAGGGAATGGTTAAGGGGATGATCAGGCTGGCAGGCAGAAGCAGATAGGGGCAATCAGGAAGGCAAACAGGCAAGCAGTTGGGAGCCAGCAGCCCAGATTGTGAGAGGGATGTCCGACTGCTGGTTTAGGCCCAATGATCAGACCTAAACCTGCAGTCAGACATCCCTGGAGGGGTTCCAGACTGGAGAGGGTGCAGACTGGGCTAAGGGACACCCCCCTCCAGTACATGAATTTCATGCGCCGGGCCTCTGGTTTATATATAATAGATAACATATTGATTTAATTATTCAGTTGTTTGTTGTTTCAACGAATACTTGAGGGCTTATTGCATATCAAGTCCTATGTGCCTGCCCTGAAGAAAAAGCTCTTATTCAATGCAGTGTATCCTTTATGTAATTTATACTCTTGGAGTTTAAATAAATAGGTGCACATCCATATATAGTATTTTTCTTAGAAATATTGCTCATTAACTTATTGAAGATTAAACTTATGGCTGTGCCAATACCTACATTACTATTGTAAACAAATGAATGGCCAAATTTAAATCTAAATAAGAAAATAATGACAGTCTTATTTCCTCTTTTTCTATTTGGATGCCTTTTATTTCTTCTTGGCTGATTGCTGTGGCTGGGACTTCCAGTACTATGCTAAATAAGGGTGGTAAAAGCAGACCTCCAAGTCTTGTTCCTGATCTTAAGGGAAATGCTTTTAGTTTTTGCACATTGAGTATAATGTTGATTGTGGATTTGTCATATATGGTGTTTATTATGTTGAGGTATGTTTCCTCCATTCTCACTTTGCAGAGAGTTTTTAGCATAGATAGGTGATAGATTTTATCAAATGCTTTTTCTGCATCTATTGATATGTTTATGTGGGGGTTTTTTACCCTTCATTTTGTTTACATGGTCTGAAATTTTTTTAAAGTTACTATATGCTACAAAAAGCAATGGTACCCAGACAAGAATGCAATTAAATCTGCTTTATTAGTTCTTTTAAATAAATAAAAAATGTCAAAGCCTAAAATAAGGATTATAGTGTCAAATGTGGAATCTATAAAGTAAACTGACCTGAAAACAAGAAACTGAAGTTTTTTTTATATATATATATATATATATATATATATATATATATATATATATATATAACTTTGGAAACCTACTTTCTGGTGGTTTTACTACCTTCCTCTATTAAATGTGTAATCTCAGTGCTATATATGCAACAGGTACATCCAATGTTAGGTTTGTGTTTGATCAAGCTCATTAAAAGTCCACCACATGAATATTACTACTTTTCAGTTTGCAATATAAAATGTAATTAAAATAAAATGTTCTGAGCCTGTATGGAAGATTGTACTGGATCCCATTCTTCATTTTTAGAAACTCAGCCACCAGTAATGCTAATGGATAAAAAAAAAAGCAGAATTAAGTTGAAAGGATCTTTGGTTCCTTTGTTCATATGTTCACTTGGTATATATTAATTTTAAAATTTATAACATAGAATTTTATGTTATGGGAATGTACATAAGATAGCATATCAAAATTGTTTATTAAAAAAGTCAGACACTTAAATAGAATTTAATTAAAATCAGTAAAGGCAATTATTTTTTAACCATTGTGCTAAATAATTTTTAACATAATTTATCAATTTTTATGAGATTCTGGTGGCAAAATTGAAAATGAAAACCACGCCAAAACCGGTTTGGTTCAGTTGGCCTGTGGACTGAAGGGTCCCAGGTTCTATTCCAGTCAAGGGCATGTACCTTGGTTGCGGGCACATCCCCAGTAGGGGGTGTGCAAGAGGCAGCTGATCGATGATTCTCTCTCATCAATGTTTCTAACTCTCTATCTCTCTCTCTCTCTTCCTCTCGGTGAAAAATCAATAAAATATATTTTTTTAAAAATGAAATCCACGAGGCAATGCTCCTGGATTAGTTTTAGGCCTTTTCCATAGAATTAGATGTAAAAACTTTTTTCTCATATACATTTTATTAAGAAAAGTATAATATAATTTATTGTTATGTGTACCTCTATGCAAACAGAATTGCATGATTATTTTTACTAAATTTATTATGCCTTTGTTCATGGGTTTTGCTTTTAATATATGTGGATAAATAATGGTAGTATCTTTTTTGTGTGTGTGATCTTAACCAAAAGGGGTTTAAATACTTGATCATTAAATTGGCCAACAGGGATCCTAAACAACAACCTCTGTTAACAATTGAACTTCATTTTGATGTCAACTTGGATCTGGTCAGCCAGGTTTCATTGAATTTTCTATGTAAATCAATTGATCAGAGCTTATTAAGACTGTCAATAACAGTTCTCCCACATGCTATCTTCATCCTGCTCTGGCATTTATGTCCTGTTAAGGTTTTGCTCAAGCACAGCTGACTGACAGTTTCTGATTATACAGGAGAGATTCACTCATCCAATCTACAAAAACAAGATTGTTCTGTCTGCAATGAAAAAGAAAAAAAAAAGCTTATTTCTTTTTTTCTTCAAAATAAAATTCCTGGCATAGTTGTTAGTTATTGCACAAATTATCAGTGTATCTGAGTGTATTTGAATAGGAATGAGCTTTGGAACTCTTGATTCAACCCTGCTAACTAACCCTGACTAACCAGCTGGTTTTCTTGGTTTCTTGCTGCATGTTAGGTTTATCATCTGTACAATAGAATTTCTACATGCTTAACTTTCTGGACGTTTATTGTGTGATTTAAAAAATATAAAATTCTCATCCTATCTGGTTTGGCTCAGTGGATAGAGCATTGGCTTGTGGAAGGAAGGGTCCCATGTTTGATTCTGGTCAAGAGCACATACCTATGTTCCAGACTTCTCCCAGGCCCAGACCCTGGTTGGGGCATGTGCAGGAGACAAACAATTGATATGTTCTCTCACATTGATATTTCTCTCTGTCTTTCTCTTTTTCAATCTCTCTAAAATTCAATGGAAAAATATCCTCTGATGAGGATAAGCAAGCAAACAAACAAATAAATAAAATATAAAATTCTTTATCTTATACAGTCATTTCCAAAATATTAATCATTTGCATCCCTCTTTAATATCTGAGTCCTCCTTGAACAAATATATATTCTCTCACTTTTTAATTGGGAAAGTGACATGATATTATTAGCACTTAAATCAAAGAGGTATGTCATATATTTTATACTATTCTGTGATTTAGCCAAAAACTTTCTTTTTGAATGTTTTTATTGATTTTCTTTTTGAGAGAAAAGTGAAGAGAGGGACAGAGAGATAAAAACATAGGTGAGAGAAAAACATTATTTGGCTGCCTCCTGCATGCCTCCTATTGGGGACCTAGCCCATAACCCAGGCATGTGCCTGACTGAACCATGACCATGTGCCTGACTGAACCACGACCTCTTGATTTTATTCCCCATATCTTTGGTAAGTGGACATCTTTTCTTACCTCACAACAGATCATCAAGTTTCTCAAAGTTTAATTGAGTGGCAAAAGAGGAGGATTTCACCGCATCATACAGTAACAGATAGGGAGAACAAGTTAGTGTTTACTGACAAGTACATTTTCTCCATTAAAAAATTACCAATATAAACTATTTGTTTTACTTCTGAGTCATTTTCTACAAGTTTTGTAATCCCTCAAAAGACTGCTGGGACTTAATATATTGTTGACATTTGCAGACAAATATTTGGCATGCCGTCATTCTATGTACTGCTTTTCAGATAAGGAAATAACATTTTGTTATTTACCATAACTCAACAATCATTCATTCGAATTTTATTAGACTGCTGCTTATTTTGAAACACTCATTATTGTTTGTAAGTATGTAAGTGGCATGCTAAGTAGTTCCATATCCCATCTTTTAATTTTGTAATTAGAATGCATTCAAGCTGTGCTTCTGAGTTTTCCTAATGCCCTAAACACTAAATTGGAGTGTATTCCAAACTCATACATTACACAGAAAATCTTTGAATTAGTAACTTATAAAATTTAGCTTTATACACCAAGGAATTTTACTCATTAGCAGGTAATTTAAATTCTCTCCTTTACCCACCCCTTTTGCCCCAGGGAATGCTAAGCTTCTTTCTCACACCCTCCTTCTGAAATATGAGGGACAAAAATAGTGCAAAAAGGATTTGAGGAGACTCAGAAAGCCTTTAGCATCCTTGAGCTCTCTATGTGAACTCTGTTTCAATCTGCTGTGTTAGGATAAGTGGGCTGTCTTTGGCAAGGCAGAGAGTCTTGAAAACTGGATCTGCAAAGAGAATACTGGCTTTTAAGGAATTGCTTTTATTTTAGCTCCTGTACAGGTTTGCAAAGTCTACCATTAAAAAAAGTATTTTGAGCCGGGACCGGTTTAGCTCAGTGGATAGAGCGTCGGCTTGGGGACTGAAGGGACCCGGGTTCGATTCCGGTCAAGGGCATGTACCTTGGTTGCGGGCATATCCCCAGTGGGGGGTGGGCAAGAGGCAACTGATCGATGACTCTCTCTCATCGATGTTTCTAACTCTCTATCTCTCTCCCTTCCTCTCTGTACAAAATCAATAAAATATATATTAAAAAAAAGTATTTTGAAAACATATAATTTTGTATTGAATTCAGAGAGGAAGGGAGAGGGAGAGAGATATAGAAACATCAATGATGAATGATAAACATGGGTTGGCTGCCTCCTGCACCCCACACTGGGAATCAAGCCTGCAAACCAAGCATGTGCCAGGACCAGGAATCGAACCATGACCTTCTAGTACATAGGTTGATGCTCAACTATTGAGCCATACCAGCTAGGCATAAAAAAAAGTATCTAAAACAACAGAAACTTGCTCAAAATTCTGAGATTGAGGTATGGCAGGATCGATTTCTTTCTTCTAAAAAGGACATGAGTCATATTGGATTAAGACCCACCTGAGTAACCTCATCTGAAGTTAATTATCTCTTTTAAGACCCTATCTACAAACTTGGTCACATTCTGAGGTACTGTGGGTTAGGATTTCAACATATGTTTGGGTGCGGGGAGTCTCCACACTCAATAAACATTCTCATTTCCACAGAAATGATCCTAACACAACCTAACCTCCTGGCTGACTGTGATGAAGCAGCAGAGCTAAAGGTCACCGGATGCAGTGGCTCACACAGGTAACAGCTGAAATAGAAAACTGTTGATAATTGTGACAACTCTACACATAAAAAAGTCTGCCCAGCTGTGTGGATGAGCTTCTGACCTTTAATGTCTCCTACTGCCCTGACATCCCATAATCTTTCCTCTCAAAATAAGCGTATGATTGAAATGGTAATGTTTTCTACAAATTCAACATGGATGGGGCTGACATAGATGATATAAAATAAAATGAAGATTAAATTTGCCTTGTGAAGTATTCACAGGCTTTACTATCCAGTACAAAAATACATGAGGAAGTGCTTTTTCAAGTTTTTGCTAAGCCAGATATCTGAAGAATGTTCAAAGATGTTTTACTGATCTATAAATGCTATGGGTTTTGCTGATGGAGTAGCATATTTTGCCCAACTTAAGTCCTTATGCACAAATATATGATTTACAATCACTCTATTCTGGGATTTTTCCATCTAGTAGATTTTCTCACCCAATAAATAGCTGCATGGGCTTTTGTGTTCTAATTTATGTATGTTGGCTGAAGATATTAAGTTGCTGAGATGAGCATTATCCCAAAATTTAAATTTAGATACTGAAAAATAAACCATGATAAAATTCTAAAAATGTTTTAAATAGAATAGCTAAGAGTTCTATATTTGTACCTGCATTGAAAAACCATTCCTCAGAAAAGTATTTGAGAGGGAGAAAGTTTCCTTTGAGATCAGCTCAAGTAATGCTCTTGTGATTCTTAGGGCTACCATCTTTGATGAGTCCCCTGGGGTCTGTCCTTCCTCACTGATATTTTAGCTTTTGTAGTTTGTCACCCAGCCTTTAACTTAACATAGCCACCAAATATAAACAATAATGAACATTTATCCCTGAAATATCAAAAATGGAACTGAGGATCCAAGTGCCAAATACAAAACAGTATTATTCCATTATTTTTAAAATATATCTTACTGATTTTTCACAGAAAGGAAGGGAGAAAGATAGTTAGAAATATCAATGAGCTGCCTCCTGCACACCCCCTACTGGGGATGTGCCCACAACCAAGGCATGCCCTTGACAGGAATCGAACCTGAGACCCTTGAATCTGCAGGTGGACACTCTATCCACTGAGCCAAACCAGTTAGGGCATATTTTTCCACTTTCATGAAAAAATATAAAAAATCCTCCTGTATCTTCCTCTACTAGACAACTGTGTTTCACTAGGCATTTGGGAGCTTGATTTTTAACTCAAGTCATGTTCTATTTCTAGAGGATTGTGGCACCATTTCAGATGACCATTTTATTATAAAGCCTCTGTGACTGAATGAGGTAGTGTCTGCTAATGCTTTTTTGTTCCTTACTGATTGCTTCCTTTTCTCTTCCCCTGAGATGTTATTCCAAATTTTTATAAGTTTTCACAGGTATCTGTCCAATTCCCGTGTATCACTCTGCATTCTCACTAGAGAAACTGGCTTTATCTTCCAGAGATAAATGGAGGTTATTGGGTAAAAATACTTTATATTGCTTATCCTTAACCTAAAAACCTATTTATACCTACCCTATCCAAAGTATCCATTGTGTCTTGTTCTTCCTAACAATGCTTGATCCTGTGTGTGCGCTGAATCCATATCTTACTTCTTCATTAGGAATTTTTACATCAACCCTCTTTCCTGTCTGTGTTTTTGGTCTTATCTTCTTGACTAGAGGACATATTTTTCTCTCTTTTTTAAAACAATGCCATTCTTTTACTCCACTTTCCTCTACATGTATATAATCTCTCATTCTCCTTCCCATTCACAGACAAGATTTTTTTGTTTTTGTTTTTTAAATACACTAGCTTCTACTTTCTCTCCTAATACCTCATTCACAGAGAGTTATCTGGCTATCTAACTCTTTCCACACTGTTTTTTTCTGAATATGTCAGCGTCCATGTAAGTGCCAAACCTAAAGGTCATTGTTAAGTATTCATTTCCCTTGGTTCTTATATGGCATTTTCAACATTAAAAACTCGTCATTTTTAATGATTTTTACATACTTGGTTTTTACACTATTCTAGGTTTTCTTCTACTTATCCCCTCACCTTTTCCCCCAGTCGCAGTTCTTCACTCCTTTCCTACCTGTCACTGAAATGTCAATCTTCACCTGTTGGTCTATCGCCTCTTACACACGTACAATCTACATTTTTGAAATTGCATTTGCACACCATGATTCCTCTACCACCTGTGTGCTGGCAATTCTCAAATCTTACCAATCAACACCAATTCCTCTACTATTGTGTATCAGGATATAGCTATTCCTCTAATATTGCCTATTATAAGACTGCATATGAAAGCTGTACAGAAATCCAAAACTCAGTATAACCAAACAGAAGTCATTTTATCTCCCCTAATTCCTCAACCTTTTCCCATATGCTTCAGTGATTAAACATTATGATTAGGAGTACAGGGGTGAGAATCTATTTATTTATTTATGTATGTATTTATTTATTTATAAGAAATCTTTATTGTTCAGATTATTAAAGATGTTCCTCTTTTTTCACCCATAGCTCCCCTCCACCCTATGCCCTTATCCCGCCACTGTCCTTATCCATAGGTGTATGATTTTTGTCCAATCTCTTCCTGCACCCCTCATACTCCCTTCCCCCTGAGAATTGCCAGTCCGCTTCCTTTCTATGCCCCTTTTTTTTTTCCCAATAAAGAAGTGGTTTTAGGAAGAACTAGACTTTGAATTTTAATTCAATGGTCATGACAGTTTGGAGGATAGTAATAAGAACATTTGCCTAGAGTTAACTGAGCCCCACTTATTTTTTTCTGCTCCCTAAATCACAAGAAGGTCAGATATGTTCTGATTTTTACTCATAAGGAAACATGGACCCGAGCACCAAGCACTGCCTGATAGATTGTGGTTGGCACTATTTGTCTGAAGCTAGTGGTGGGGTGGGGCTGAAATTGTGGAGACCAAATAGGTGGGTGGTGGTTGAATGTTTATGGTCCAAAGTGGAGGTGGTAAATGAGAGAGCATGCCTCCATTCTTGATTGTGCTATATTATTCTGCCATAGTGTTGCCTGGTTGTCTCCTGGTGTAATCTAAAGCCACCTCTATAGGCATACCTCTGTTACTTAACTGTTTTCTCATAATTATCTGTTTGTTTCCTTCTATTGTATAATTCTTCCAGGCATTGATCTTTGAGGAGGAAACTAAGAGTAATGCTAAATTTAGTATTGTCATAGAAAATAGAATCAGGTCAGAATCTAATCAGGACCTATTTCAGTTTCTCCCATGTCCTAAAATATACCCATTAAGCAAAGTTTGGTCCCTGGGAGCAAAGATGGTCCATCAATGGGCACTTGCTTGTGGATGGATATGTGTGCTGAAACGGTGCACATTTCCCCACATAACACTCATCATATAATTTTTTTTTGAATTGTTCAAAGTTTCACCAAGACTTAACTAATGGCAGATTCCTCCCAACTAAGAGAAAGTTGGGCTTGTTTTCCACTGTCAAGTGACACATTAGCTGCTTTTATTGTCTCACAGTTCTGTAAGTGAGCATTCTAGCTGCTCTCTGACGAGGCCCTCTGTTCAGGGCATCAGGCTGTAATGAAAGATTCAGCCAGGTCTTGAATATCATCTGAGACTAAGGGATCTCTTTCAATTTCAGGAGTTGTTGACAGAATTTCTTCCCTTGTGGTTGTAGGACTGAGGTAACCACTATCTTGCTGGCTGTCAACAGGATCTATTTTTAGTTCCAAGAGGCTGACTGTCAGTTCCTATCCTTTAATCCTCTCAAAACATAGAAAGAAACCTGCTTTTTTAAGGCTAGCATGAGAATCTCTCTTACTCCTTTTAAGGATATTATTCTTATGGCATAATATCCCTTTCAATGAATTCAGATTCAACTGATATTATAATTCTTTATGCCATAAAATATAAAATAATTATCACAGTGATATTTCATCACATTTGTAAATCCCACTCACACTTAAGATTAGGAGACTGAATAGGGAAGGCACACTAGGAAGTCATTTCAGAATGTTAACAATGTCACATAGCATAAAATAAAGCAAGATATATATTGCATTAATTATAGATGTTCAATAATTTGGTCAGTAAAGAGTAAATGGCAATTTTGATATCATCTAATAATAATTATGCAGACTGTTAAAACTTAAGTCCTTCCAAAATGTAAATTAAAGTGGACAAGAATTAAATACCAGTGAGTCATTTAAGAAACTCTTTTGACAGGAAGTTGGTATTGAGGTAATTATTAGCAACTTAAAATAATTAATAAAGGAATAGTGATTTAATTTCTTGGTTAATTCTTATGAATTATGAATACATGTCTTTATGAGACCACTGTAATTTAATTACAAAGGATCAAAAGGCTATAGATAATAAAGTCTCTAATAATAACTTAATGATGCCTTCATGTGGTAGATTGCTCTCCTTTTTTTTTATTATTATTATTTTTTTTTTAGGCTTTTTTTTTTTGTCATTCTTTTCAGAAATCTCAGGTCTACCTTTCCAAAATTCTCAACAATTGCTTAAAAATATGTGAATTTCTGCTAACTCTTAAAGTAATGCAGTAAAGTTTACATTGACCTTTTGTATCTAAACCTAAAGGAGTAAAGTTAAATAAGACTGATTATCTCAGGGCAATCCTATAAAAAATCTATTATTAACATGAGCACAAAACAAGGATACTTTAGTTAAAGAGAAGGCTACTAGATCATCAGACTTTTTCTTTCATCTTCACTAGCCTATGTCAATCTGATGTAACAATCTTTAATTTTGTGGGATGTTTTCTAACACCTCATAAAAGTTGATAATATTTAGAGATAGTTAGTTTGAACTACCAGCTAAGTAAAGTAAAGAACTGCCATCTAAGTAAGGTAAAGACAAAAACAAACAAACAAACAAAAAAAAAAACCATGTATTTACCTTAACAACAACAACCAGAAAACAAAGTAATGAAACAGTCATTTTTACTGAAATACAATTCAGAAAGCTCCGAAAATTTGGGAAAGTTACAAAATTTTGTAAAAGTTACAAAGCAGCCGAAGATGGTTTGGCTCAGTGGTAGAGCATTGGTCTGCAGACTGAAGGGTCCCAGGTTCGATTCTGGTCAAGGGCATGTACTGTGGTTGCGGGCACATCCCTGGTGGGGAGTGTGCAGGAGGCTGCTGATTGATGTTTCTGTCTCATAGACTTTTCTAGCTCTCTATCTCTCTCCCTTCCTCTCTGTAAAAAATAAATAACATATATTAAAAAAATAAAATAAAAGTTACAAAGCAAATGTACATTGCATTCTTTTTCAAATATTTATGCTGCAATAGAAATTGTATCTATTTTGAAGTTCTGTTAAACGTATTATACTGGCATTAAAATGGAACATGGAACCTTGAGAAAGTTAAGCTTTTTAAAATCTCTCAGTTGCAAAAGTCATAAAATTTAAATAATAAATTCATGAGTTTAAGACATAATTAAAATATTTGGCACAAATGAATGGCTATGAGGGTTGAAGTATACTTACATATAATGCTGTTACTACTTTGGTTTTTCAGTGAGATTTGATGCTGCATAAAATACATCATGCCCAAAATGTCATATGCAGTGCTGATGAACTATTTTAAACTTTAAAAAATTAAGAAATTAAGATACTATGAGGTGCAAACACATGAAAAAGATAATGGAAATGTCCATTTTACAAGACTTGTGCTAACAGAATCAGTGCAAAGCTATCAGTGGCCTGGTATAATGGTTGTACAAATACCTTGAAAATATTAAATGATAACAATTTAGGCCAATTTATTTAGATAATTTTTAAAATCAAGGTATAATTCTAGTATGTCAACAAAACTCAAAATATATTTGCTACTTTGGTCATTGACTTACAAATTCTTAACATTTTTAAATACAAGAAGTAAAATATTCTCCTTTAATTCCTCTTCTCTCCCTTGATTCCTCCTTTCTTTCTTCCACCCTATCTACTCCCTTTCTCTCTCCCCCTTTCCCTGCCTCACTTCTTTCTTGTCTGCTTCCCTTCTTTCCATTTTCTTTTGGCCTAATAGATATATGAATAAAAGCATATTCATTGTATTATAAGCACTGGATTACCTTCAATGGTTGCATTCTTGTTGAAATGGATGTTGGATGAAAAGTCCAAAGGTAAGAATTAATAGTAGTCTTATGCTACATGGAAAACTGAGCATTTGAATACAATTGATGTTGAGCATTTGAATATAATCAATGTGTTCATCCACTTTACAGAAGTCCTTATATAGAAAACAAGTATACCCACTTGAAAATAGAGGCATTGCTAATAACTAAATTGCAATAGGCTATACTCACTGAGTGTTTAACACCCTTTACTCCTTCATGAGAGTGTTCTTGATACCTCAAAATGATCATAAGGATCAGTGAACATTTCTTTCAGCGACTTATATACTATTGAGCCTATATTCAGGTTATACTGTTGAAGGCAATAGAACACAGCAGGCAAGAGAGGAGCTATGGAAATATGAAAGATGGAGTTCGTTTTTTAATACGAACTTATCTTCTGCTTATCTTGAGCAACTTGCCTAGTAATCACTTAGGACTTGATTCCACTTCATTAAACTGGAAAAAAAAATAGACATTGCTCATAAAGTGACATGGTGGTTAGAGAACAGGATATGTAAAGTACTTAATGCCTAGCATATAAAAATATTTTATAAGTGACAGTACTTTTAGTTTCTTGAAACGTAGTTCCATAATTCAGTAAGTTTGGACAATATCCCATAGTCTATCTCTCTTTTGAGAATTTACAATGCGCTATTGTTAATGAAATGCTCCAGGGAAACATATGGCGTCCTTTGCATTCATTTAAGCCTAATATTATGTCATTTATTTGATAGGGAGCTTGTATATTCATGCTGAAATATACTGTTCTCTTGCAGTATTTCTACTTTACCTTTTCATCATTTTAAATAAGGATTTTCTGCTATATTTCTGTTGATAAAATTCCACAGACAGATACATTTATTTTACTTTTTTCTCACAGCTGAGGTGTTTCTACATCCAGGTTGATGAGGCCTGTTTGTTTGGCAGAAAAATTAGAGTCTTAATGATTTCTTTCTAACTTCATCTGGAAACACTTACAGTTTTGTTAGTGTGAACTAGCATCCTTTTAGATCTCCCTATTTGATCATTTAAATCCCCATAGACAGTTTCCATGCATTTACCAAAATCTGAAGTGAAATTTTCAGTGCTTTCTTCGGTATTAAATATACCCTATCCTTTCATATAAGGTCCGGTAACTAATGTTAAAAGAAAGAACTATGAAAATGTATCAAAACTGTTTCAGTTTTAATAAACACTCTTTAATGCTTGGGAATCTCAGGTCAAACAAACTTGAAGATGATTCCAAATGTAGAAGCAATACAGGTATATTTAAAGCATGATTTTTTTTTTGAGTTATGAACCAGGGATTGCAGAAGGGAGAGGAAAAGCTATAAGAAAAAGATTGCGCTTGCAGGTGAATGGCAATGATTTAATCACCAGGGAAACTCTCTTTCCAGATGTTGCCCTTGTAGCATATTTGTAGCAGCTGTGCACATTTTCTGGTACTAAAGGAGTAGCAAAATATCCTTTTAACTTGCCTCTTTTCCCAGAGACAACATAAGCAGGTAGAAATGGCTCTCTGAGCACAATTGCATTCACAACTTTTAAAAAGAAGAATATAGAGGTGGGGGAAGCAGAGGGTAGCTTTATAGCTTAGTAGCAGTTCTCAGGAAATCAAGTTTGGGGAGTTAAATATATTCTTGTAAGTATTATTGCTCTTATTCATCTCTCAGAGTACAAAAATATAACTCTGTGTGTGTGTGTGTGTGTGTGTGTGTGTGTGTGTGTGTGTTTTGTGTGTTGTGTTTTTTTCCCCGTTTTTCTTTCTGTTGTTACCATATTCCTAAAGATCCTAATGCATGCCTGGAAGAAAATTCGGGACAGACTTTCACACAAGAATAGTAGTGAAACAGGACATTTATTGTCCCTGTCTTCCACCATCCCTTTTTTTCCCCTTGCTCTCCTTTGCTCCTCCTGTACATGTCTTGTGGTGCGTAATTGTTATTCCCTCAACAAATCCGCTCACAAAAAGATATTTTTTTTCATGAATTTTCTCCCAAATGTTATCTCTCTAAAGTTTATTTGCATTTTATTTTAAACCTTATCTCAGACTGTGGAAGCAAAGAATTTAACACCCTGTTAAGGGGATTTTAAGCATCACTTGGCAGGCAGGGGTATGTTTTCTGTGAGCAAATCCTTTTTCTGCTTCTCAGAAATTATATTCTCTGTAGTTGCTTCTCCAGGTGGGAAGTCAAAATAGCTCAGAAATAAAATCACTGGGTTTAGGGATGGGCAGACATCAATTTGGATCCTTTGCTTCTGCCAATTGCATCTTGAATGACAGTCACTTACCTTCTCATTTGCCATTTCAGTTAGAAGAATTTGTAATCAACTATACCTCACATGGCTGCTATGAGAATTGAACAGGTTATTGAAAAAGCATACAATTAATAAATGGAAACTATTATTATTACATTAGCTTGGTTTTGGTTGAAGAGTTAGAGTAATTTATTTTCCTTTAATTATTAAATTACTGTAATAGGCCATATGGGTTTATCCCCTCTTACAGGAGATGTTAAAAACTTAAAATATCCATCACCTTGGATGGTCGCCTGTATTCAATCCAGCATCCTTTGGAAATATCTTTGCAGTTTCCACTTCAGTACCTGCCTGTCACATCATATTCAGCATTTTCTCTCTTCTCTTTGCACAAGAATCAATACTTACCTATAGCAACCTAGCTTCCCTCTGACAACAAATAATGCCTGAGAAGAAGAATGCCTCAGACTCAGCAAGAATGCAGCAGATTAGAGAGCAAGCAAAGTCGACTCTACACTCACAGAGGAACCTGGCATGGCCAGCACAGGAATTCAAATCACACACTTTCTCATCTCCCAGGGTGGAGATATAGCTTAGCTCCGCACACTAAGGCCTAACTCAGTTGGCTTTCTGGACCTGGCACAGTAGTGGTGATATCCAGGGACATTTTCAAAACTTCCATTGCTCAAGGTAATATCTGGCTCTGATATCACCTCAGTAGTAACCATATCCTATGACTTACTGCTTTTATTTATTAAACAATTCACATTCATTCAGCATTTTCTGGATGCTAACATTAGGCATTAAGTTGCTCACCCAGGATCTGAGTATTTTTAAAATAGCCTGTTCCCATATAGTCAGAGAGAATTGTTTTATTATCACCCTAGACAAATTATCTTCTTCATTTCATATTTTATTCTATCATCACCCCATTTTGTAATCATGTGATAACAAAATTGACTAGCTATAAAGTCTGGCTAATTATTTCTTAGTAATAGGTCCAGTATCTCATACACTATTTTTTTTACATTATGATTACCATTAATCTAATTCAGATTCCTACTATTTTATGCTAATACTTATGTGTATTTACTTCATCTGCTGCTATTGGATCCCAAACTTGTGTTTATATCCTCAATAGAATAAGCACTTGCAAAGTACCAGTCTCTCCATCTGCAAAGGCAATGCTGCTTCCCTAACTTCCTACAAATTCAAAAGAATGCTTGCTGGCTTTGGTCATTATAATTCTAGCCAATAACAAGCTGATGATAAGTATTTTTTATCGCTTCATCTAAATAATTAAACTAATGAATTTAAATGAAAAGTAGTGTTTATTGATGTATCTAGGAAAGGCTGCATATTGTTTTCATAATTTGTTCTTAAGTTAGAAACTCTGGAAATGAAAACCATCTAATAGTTATATACCAATACATGCTTTTTTATGTACATGGAAGTGAATTTTTTTTTTAAAAAGAAACTTATTTTCTCACCTAACATTAACTGTGTATCCTAATGAATCTATGCTTCCAATGATTTTCTTTTCTTTTTTAATTTGGGTGGATGAAAGGAGTACAGGATGATAAGTTATAGTCAAATTGATTAATAAGGTGATTCGATTCTCCAACAAATGTTTTCACTCTTGTATTAACCAAACCGAAAGATAAATTATTTTGTTATTAATTTCTTGCTGCCAGCGTTGGATTCATTTCTCAAATGCATAGGTTAATAAATTTAAATTAACACATCATTCTTCAATGACTTGGGAAAATATATATTTAAAAGGGTACCACATTAGAATAAAATCCTTAAAATGTCTTAAATTTTACTTCCTACATTTTCTTCTATGATTTTTATGGTTTTGAATTTAACATTTAAGTCTTTAATTCATTTTGAGTTTATTGTTATATGTGGTGGAAGAAGGGGATCTAGTTTCACTTTTCTGCAAGCATTTGTCCAATTTTCCCAGAACCATTTATCGATTAGACTATAGACAGGGTGACCCCAAAAATGCATATGCACTTTGAATATTTATTAATTCCAATGGGTTAAATTAGAAAAAAAAGAAACATCAATACATCAATTGAGCTACCAGCTCAATGTATATACATTTTTGGGGACACCCTGTATATCTCTTCCTTCTGTATAATGCCTCCCTGAAATCCAAAGGAGCATCATTTTTCCACAAGCAAAAGGGATGATAATCATCATTTGATCCTTTTAAATAAATGTATTAGTCAAAATGACAATCCCATTTTCAATAAAAAATCCCTTTATCCCTTTGTCTCTATAACAAAAACATAAAAACTATAGCTAAAATGGTCAGTTCAATAAATCAGTTTAGTTAAACAATTGCTTGTCTAAGTGAGCAAGATTAATAGTAATTCATTTCAAGTAAACACTACAGAGTATATTGGTCTAATCATTCATCCATTCCTATCTTCTTTTCACCTTCTTCCTTTTCCTAAGTCCACTTTTACTGATGACTTACAGATTTAGTGAAACAGCTCATTACCTTATCAATACAAACTAAAGGTTCTAAATGGTTTAATATAAACGATTTATCTGTAATGAAGATTTTCTACTTTATAAGAATATTCCTAGTACTTCTTGTATGGAACATATTATAATTCTATAAATTATCCATGTGTACTTGATTAAAATTTCTAGAAGAAAATGAATACCGTTCTTCCTCACCATCTCTTCATACCCAAATCCAATTCACTTTTATGATACTATTCATGCATGGGGTGGGGAATCCCTTCAGCCTGGCCTGCACCCTCTTACAATCCAGGACCCCCTCAGGAGATGACCAACTGATAGTGTAGCACAATCCCGCAGGCAGTTAGACATCCCTCTTGTGATCCAGGACTGCTGGCTACTAACTGCTTGCCTGCCTGCCTTATTGCAGCTAACCACTCACCTACCTCACTGAGCACCCCTAATAGCTTCTGCCTTGGCTCCTACCACTGCATCTTTGTGCAGATGGCCTTCTGAAATGACATCTGGAAGGTAGTTTGGCTGTTCGGTCTAATTGGCATATTACGCTTTTATTATTATAGATAAGTGGGTTTTTCTAATAATATTTTCTGACCCTCTTCATCCTCTGTCTCTTTAACTTTTCTTATTTTTGCACTTTTATTGATTATTAAGTTTTTTAATGGTACATTTTCATTTATTCAAAAATTTTTTTAAATAATTAAACATGTTCCAGATATTAGGTATTACATTGGGGCTGAGGAAAAGGCAATGATTTGATGTCTTCTATCCTCAGAGATTTAAATTTTAATGAATTCTCAAATTTGTGGCAATTATTAATATATGTGCTAGATAGATGTAAACAAAATCTTCTTGGATAGAAATAAAAGTTACAGAGGTACTAAAAATGGCCCAAACTGGTGGGAACAGAAGAACCTTATCTTGAAGGGTTCTAGGGCCAGTGACTTTTAAACTTTTTGAGTAAACCTTCTTGATGTACTCAGTGTCAATAGTAGAGGAAAGATACACAAAAGCTATTACACAGAAATCAAGCAAAAAGAGAACTGCTACAAAATGAACTGGTTATATAACAAATCTCTAAACCTGGATTTGGTACTAAGAGTTTAAATGTCTTATTGTAAGATTTCTGTAAGAATAAGCCATGGTTTTTAGTAATAGGAACCAGTTGTATTTTATTCAAACAAGAAGATACAGATGTGTATTTCCTCTTAGACTCACCAGGAAATCTAGAAAACAGGTTCTGAGGATAGGACAAGGAAGAAAGTACAAAATCTGACCACTGCCACTGCCTCTTGTGCTATGAATGGCACAGCTGGACCCACCACAGTGGACCTAGGAAAAGTTGACAAAAAATTTTCATATTGCTTAAAAGAAACTTTCAGAGATAGTTTCTCTCAACTCAGTGATTCTCAGTTCAATGTCTGTGTCAGGTATATCTCATGATTCATTCTATCATTTTCTGTTGCCATAATGAGTATAATGGTTAAATTTATTTGTCAGCTTGGTTGGAGATGATACCCTGATATTCGATCAAACATTACTCTAGGTGTTTCTCTGAAGGCATTTTAAATGAGATTAACATTTAAGGTGGTAGAATTTGAAAATGCAGGTTATCCTTAAGAATCGGTAAACCTAACCAATTTATACCCTGTTGATATGTATCTCTGGAGAATACTAATACAACAAGCTATAGCTTCTTTTCCAAGACTTATAAGGTAGGGGATCCCTTAAACCTAATAAGTGCTTCAAAGGCTTAAAGGCCAAATGTTGCCTACTCAGTGTAAAAGAGGTTGTGTTGTGATAATAAAAACCCCTAATATCTTAGTGCCTGTAAACAATATAGGGGCATTTATTGCTCTTTATAGGAGAGCAGAGCATTACTGGGCTCTCTCACTCTCTTCTTACTCAAGGACCAGGTTAGCAGATCAACAATACAAACATTTTGAGGGAGGATACTAATCACTGTGGCGGATGTAAGAGAGAGTATAATTAACATTATACTGATCCTTAAACTTACCTCTCTCTAAAAAACTTTTCCACTTACATCATTATTTAAAGTACCGTATTTTTCGGACCATAAGACGCACCGGACCATAAGACGCACCAGTTTTTAGAGAAGGGAAATGAAGAAAAAAAGATTCTGAAACAAATAGTGTCCTAAAATATTTTATGTGCATTAAAACCCAACATTACAGTCATAAACACATGTAATCAACCCTGTAAAGTAAACAGCAGCATTTAGAACCATTTTAGAGCCGGGCAAGCACACAGAGACCACACAGAGCCGGGCAAGTAAAAAAAGTTTTTTTTTTTAAAGTATATGTGTAGGCTATATTTGGACCATAAGACCCAGGGACTTTTTCCCCCCACTTCTGGGGGAAAAAAAGTGCGTCTTATGGTCCGAAAAATACGGTAAGTCATAGGATAAAATCTGAATTTACAGACTTGAAAATTTATAATCCTTCAGGAAAAAGAAATATTAGGAAATAGTATTTGTCTAACTCAGATACACACACACACACACACACACACACACACACACACATATATGTGTGTGTGTGTGTGTGTGTGTGTGTGTGTGTGTATATATTTCAGAGAGGAAGGGAGAGGGAGAGAGAAATAGAAACATCAATGATGAGAGATAATCATTGATCTATTGCCTCCTGCATGCTCTCTACTGGGGCTAGAGTGCATACATAACCAGGGCATGTGCCTGACTAGGAATTGAACAGTTCATAGGTCAATGCTCAACCACTGAGCCACACCAGCAAGGCCCAAATATACACATTTTAATGCAATTATATGATTTGTAGAAATGCCACTTTAACTGGAAGAATTGAATTGTATAGTGTCAGGGTAGGTGAGAGGGCATTCAATTTAGGGAACTATTGTAGTAATTCAGACAGGAGATGGTTAATGATAAATTAAATAGTGGTGGTAAAATTAGAAAAGAGTGAAGAAATTGGGAGTTATTAAAAACAATAAACAAAGACTTTTGACTATGGGATATAATGAGAAAAAAAGATCAATGATGACAGCCAGGCTTTTAGTTTAGGTTCCTGAATAAATAAGTTGGTTTTCTTTTTATGTAGCTAATATAAGTGTGATTGGACCCATTCTCTCAGATAAACTGTATAGGAAAAGTAAAACATTTCAGTTGACAGGTATTGAAATCAATCACTGTCATTTTGAGTTTGGGATATCTGTAAGATGTCCAAGAAGTGTTATGCAAACAAATTTTGGCTGCAGCTATAGTTTTAGGAATATCAGAAAATCCTTGATGAATTTTTTCATGCAATTATTATAGAGAAGGAAGATAAGAATGGAGAAGACAGAAGCTGATAGTTAAGGGTCTTTAATCAGAATTATAATTAAATACACAATAAAATACAGGCACATACACACTAAGTGAGAATGAATAAACATAAAGATAGGAAGCAAGACAAGATAGAGTGGAGGGAGTGAACTTAAAGCCAAGAGAAAAAAAAATATATTTCAAGAAATGAGGGGGAGGGGAGGTTTTGTTATTAAGATAAAAAGGAGCTGAAAAGTTAACATTAATTGCAAATTATCGTGGTAGGGTAGTGATTATCCTATACCTGTGTTATATTCTGGCTATTGACCAAGGCAAACCAGAAGGTTGTTCGGGGAATCAACCTGCTTAGCCATAAATCTGATTCTTATAATAGAAACGTTACTGTTATTATAAAAATATTGTATGCTTTTGACATACATGACTAGACCCTCTGGGTATGTGTTGACATGCCATACATAGAGAAGAAATCATCTGCCCTTGAGTAAGACAAGAGTGACAAATTGTTGGAGATTTGTACATGTTTGTATAAATTTAACACCTATGGACATATTTTGCAACATTTCCAAAACAGAATTTTTATAGAGTTGTATATCTAGTTATAGATACTATAGCAAGAAGGTACATTTTGACATATTCTAGGGTAAACAACCATGTGAGAAGGAAGAAAATATTTTTAATGTGGCTATCAAGAGATGGAGTGATGAAATCAGCTTCTATTTATTTTTTAATCCTCATCTGAGTATATTATATCATTGATTTTTTTTAGAAAGAGAAAACGGGAAGGAAAGAGAAAGGGAGGGAGAGAGAAAAGGGAGGGAGAGAGGGAGAGAGGGAAGGAAGGAAGGAGGGAGGGAGGGAGAGAGAAAGAAACATTGATTAGTTGCCTTCCATATGGAGGTTGCCTTCCAAGGACTGAATCTGCAACCTAGATCTGTGCCTTGGCCGGAAATAAAACATTAATCTTTTTTGGTGTGTGAGTGAAGCTCCAAAATTAAGTGACATCTGAGAATTATTTACCCATGTATGCCACACTAAATAAATATTTTATTAGTTTTCATCTAATATGTAAATCAGAATACTAACCACTTAGAAATACATTTGTTGTAGGTGTTTATGTAATATAATGTCAAAATCATTTCTACTGTTGTTTACTGGCTTTTCTTTTTTTTAATTTTTTATTTATTTATTAAATTATTATCTGTGTACATATTTTAACATTGCTCCCCCTACATACCCTCCCTCCCCAGAGTTTTGTGTCCATTAGTTGTACTTATATGCATGTTTACTGGCTTTTCTGTAATTAATATGTACAAAGTGAGTTCTATATAAATTAGCCTTCAGAAGAGAAAGAGGATTTTGTTTAGAGTGGTGTTTCCATTGACAGACTTTAACTTTCTAATACACTAATGTGAAAAATTCCCCTGTATTCTAATTGATTTCTGCTGTCTTCCTGACACTAACAAATCAAACCAATTGCTGCAGTGACAAGGACAAAGAAACTAAAGAGTAAAATATATTTACATGAGGAATGGGGTGGGGGCAGAAAAACAAAACATAAATTCAAACTTGCTTTTATTATTTTTGTGTTCTCTCTAAATTGGGAGAATGAACCTGCTGTGTATGTGTAGGATATTTATCTTTTAAAGCTTTTTGCTGTATTAAATAAAATACTAGAGAAGGAATAAAAAGAGAATAAGCGAGAACTACATCATAATGCTAATGTCTTTTTCTGACCTTGGGCAAGTCATTTAACCTCCCGGTGACTCAGCTTTTCCATCTGTAAAACTGAATGGTAATTACCTCATTTATTCTGCACTCAATAGGTTGCCATTTGTATAAGTAAAACTTGTTCAGCATCAAGGACTTTTCTTCAAGGATTCCTTCTTTTCTGAGCCTGGTGTCTATTTGTCACAATTTTAATGATGATTAATATGATTGCTGTAAGTTACCTACTTCTGCTAATAGTTAAGCCATAATAGCATGCATCATATATATTTTCCAGTGAGTTTAATAGTGTAGATGAAAGGCAAGAGCCAAACAGAACAAAGTGCACTTACTGAGATATTACTGAAGAATTATTTCTCAGTGATTTCTGTATTATATATATATATGTATATATATATATATGTATATATATGTATATATATACATATATATACATATATATATAAATATAACAGAAATATATATGTGTGTGTGTGTATATATATATATATATATATATATATATATATATATGGCTAATCGGCCATCTGATCAGCCAGTAGGTATGACCCACACTGACCACCAAGGGGCAGATGCTCAATGCAGGATTTGCCAAGCTGGGGTGACTTGACAGTGTGGTTCTTAGGTGATGCACCCTGGAACCAGAGAGGTGGGAGCCAGATTCTGGGGAGAGTCATTTGAGAACTACCCTCTTGCAATCTGGAACCCCTCAGGGGATGTTGGAGAGCTGGTTTTGGCCCAATCCCCACAGGCCAGGCTGAGGGACCCCACCTGCTGGAGGGATCCTGCTCAGTCCACAGATACCCTTCAAGCAGTAGCACCACGCCAGGTGCAGCCAGCTGGGGAGAAATCACAGGAGGTTGACTCGAGGACGTGTCCAGCCCATCTCACCCAGTCCTGCCCTGCCAGCCACCTTCTAATTAATTTCCTTTCAATGTGCACGAATCCATGCACCAGGGCACTAGTAATATTTATAAACTCTCTCAAATCAGAATCAAGGCTATCAAAGGTTTTGTACCATCTTTTGTAACATAAATGTTTTACCAATTTTTTTCTCTCAGTATTTACTCATAAGGTCAGCTACTTACTTTACTCTTATCTCTTGAAAATGCAAACAGATGTTCCTCCTTTCTTTCTCATATCACCAAATCTGACTAATTTTGGTAAAGTTCAAGTTGCTAAATTTTTCTTGACCCATATTATATCTTCCAAATAACTTTAAGTCTCACTAGTTTTGTGACAACACTTTTATCATTTAGTAAACACATTGATTAGCTTACAAAAAATGATTTCAGCTAAATTGAACATTTTTAATGCATGTTATTAATATTTTACAGAGAGGAGGGGAGAGGGATAGAGAATTAGAAACATTGCTGAGGGAGAAAGATGGATCAGCTGCCTCCAACACACCTCCTACTGGGGATGTGCCTGTAAGCAAGGTACATGCCCTTGACTGGAATTGAATCTGGGACCTTTCAGTCCACATGATGATGCTCTATCCACTGAGCCAAACCAGTTAGGGCAAATTGAACATTTTAAAGATCAATTTAGACACTCTGTCACTATTAGAAGAGCTAATACGATTTTAAGCACAATTATATTTCTCATATCTGGAATACTGGCCTACAAATGCACTTCAATTTTTTTCAGTTGATCTTACAACCCAGTACCCATAATCTAAACTAATAAAAGAGTAAAACCTTTGCATGCCCACCAGCCAATCAGGAGTGAGTATGCAAATTAACCCAACAATGATGGCAGGTTAATTTGCATATGCAGGCACTGAGCAGCCAGGAGCAGGACCAATGCTTGAGTCATCACCATGGCACAGGCCTTCTGCACTGCCCCAGCCATGTCAGGCCTCTGGGCAGTGTGAGAAGGAGGAAAAGCAGCTCCAGCTGGAGGGAAGGCAGTGCCAGCAGCAGGGGAAGGAAGGCTGAAACAACAAATTACAAATTATAAAATACTGGGCCACTGGTTATCATATAAACTTTTAAATTAAAAAATATTAAGGATGAACTCACAGCCTGAAACAAGTAATTGCTATAGAACGATTAAAGTTTTAATACAATATTTAAGAATGAAAACATTAAAATGAAATAATTTTCTTATTAATTAAACTAGAGGCCCTGTGCATGAAATGCAAACATGTGTGGGGGGAGTGTCCCTCAGCCCAGCCTGCACCCTCTCCAATTTGGTACATCCCTCTCACAATCTAGGACTGCTGGCTCCCAATCACTCGCCTACCTGCCTGCCTGATTGCCCCTACCCGCTTCTGCCTGCCAGCCTAATTACCCACTAACCACTCCCCTGCCAGCCTGACTGATGCCTAACTTCCCTCCTGCAGGCCTAGTTGCCCCCAACTGCCCTCCCCTGCAGTCCTGTTCACCCCTAACTTCCCTCTCTCGCCAGCCCTGTCACCCCTAACTGCTGTCTCTTGCAGGACTGGGTCCTCCCCAAGTGTCTTGCCCTGCAGATCTGATCGCCCACAACTGCCCTGCTGGCCATCTTGTGGCATCTATCTTGTGTCCATATAGGGACAGACATCATGGGTGTCAGAGCAATGGTCAATTTGCATATTACATTTTTATTATATAGGGTAGTACTGATATGAAGTATTGAATTTCTAAAAATTGAAATGTGTATACAGAAGGCATAAGCTGGAAAAATATATATAGAACAACAAACAAATAAGTCACCAGTTTTTACCACCATGCACAAATATTAATACTTGTGTTGCCCTTTACTCTGCTCTTGACAATAATTTGCATTGGCATTGTGTGTGTCATTGTGCTTTATTGTATGTTTGTAAATGCAATAGCAACTAATTCCACTTTGCAAGTTCTTGTGAAAGGTGACAGACATCAGGTGAATTATTACAGATGAAGCTTAGATAAATACTGAACTGTGTCAAAAAATAATAACTGTATTGATTATCCAAATAATACTGGGTAAAGTTAGTTGTCATCTCTTTGAATCTTAAACTCACTGTAAGCTCAATGGAAAGAATTCATTTCAGAGAGGGAGAGAGAGAGAGAAAAATGGCAGTATGTTTTAACCCATGAGCTCTCTACACAATCTGTTACCTATGTATTTTATTAGTAGTGATTGTTAGAGTTTTCTTGCTGGTGTTCTGACATTAGAATTGTTTAACAAGTATCCTGGGAATTCGGGGGCATCCTGAGGGACTCACACATAGCCTTCTCTGCTGCATTCACAGTGGTTCTGCGTCTCCCAGACTGACCCATATTAACTACACTGGATGGCAGGTATATCAACATGCCCTAATTGCCAGTGACATTGCTATGCGGGCTCCTAAGATGAGAGACAAAACACCCTGAAAGGAATAGAATGCAAGATTCAAAGAAGCAGGTGGGATGCAAAGTGTCTGTCTTTTATTTTTGGATGCCCTGTATTCTGATACTTTAGTGCTTCAGTGAAACAACTGCCATAATTTTCTATCAAAAGTAAGTGTAGAGGTGTTGCTTCATCCATAAACTTGCATAAACCCACAGAGAAATGCAATTAAAACTATGGCTTCAAGTTGTGCACTCCTCAGTTTCTCTTAGATCCTAGCTCATGACAGTTTCCTTCCTCCTACCAACACCTAATCTAAGTTTGAGAGGAATTATGATAGCAACGATGTTCCTTTACTTGCAATATCTTAGATAGTGGTAACTCTTGAAACCCCGGTCACATACCTAACCAGTATACATTTTTTTTTAAATTATAAAAACATATTCGGTTTTGCTAATAGAATAAAATTCAGTGTAGCTATGTTATAACCATAAAATAAATAAAAGATTCAACAAGCCTACTGATTTCCTGTAATAGGAATGCTATGTCTTTATTAAACTGCCTACTGGTGTCTTCAAGATTAGATTTTACTCTATTATTCCTGAACTGTTGTTTAAGAATTCTGAAGCTAAGAAGAAATACCTTAGCTTTATTCCCTCCTTCAAAATGCATCTGAGTCTATACACACGTTAGTATGCTTCTCTGGATTTCTTTAGATTAGAATAGTATTACATTTATAATTTTTTTAACATTTCTAGACTATATCATAAAATTAGCATTGCAGCAACTTTATATATTATATCCATTAGATTATGTGCTCTCTTAAAGATATATGTGAAGAAAACTATTAAACTGACACAAAACATTAATATCCATTGTCCCACTTCCATTAGTCAAAGAAGTCCACATGTTAATCAGCAGACAGTTGTCCAGAATAAAATTCTACATTTCCCAGCAGCTTTTATAGACCAGTGTTATTGTGTATTAATGTTGACTGTGAAATATGAGAAACACTGATGTGAAGGGTTTTTTGGAAACCTTTGTAAAATGCCATTACTTTCCCACTTCTCGGCCTAGAAGTCTGTGGCAATGGCTGTGGTTGTGGGTAACATTCTGAAGGAAGAGGTGCACTGGAGGGCATGAGATGAGGAAGGCAGGAGCTACAGTCCCTGATAAGAGCAGCACGTTTCTATCATGTCCAAGGTTCCTGGTTTTAAATGTGTGTGTTTTTTTTAACATATCTCATATTCTGTTTTAGCCTCACTAAGACTGTGTGGTTTCTCCTACAATCAAACCTAATCCTAAAGGGGACGAAGAGGGATGAGAGGATAACTTAACATTTAATTCGTTTTTCTTCTGTATCATTTAAATTCTTATATTTGTCAAAATTTTCATTTTTAAGCGTACTTAGTTAAGAGTACCCTTTCATTTTAAGTTCCAATATTCATGATGAAGCACACAGGTGTATTCTAATCAGTTGTACCAAGAATCACATGTAATTTGTTTCTAATTATATTATTTCTATTTTTAAATCTTTATTGTTGAGAGTATTACAGAAGCCCCCTTTTCCCTCATTACCCTGTCCACCTGGTTCCCACCCTATCACAGACCTTCACCACCCTATTGTTTGTGTCTATAGGTAATGCATATGTTGTTGATTAATTTCCCACCCCCCTTCCCTTTGAGATTCCTCAGTCTGCTTCATGTTTCCATGCCTCTGGTTCTTTTGTCTCTCTTATTATATAGGATATGGATGGTTAATAAGCACATGAAGCTGTCAACATCACTAGTCACTAGGTAAATGTTAATTAAAGCCACAAGAATATAACCCTACAGATCTCCTACCATGGCTAAAATAAATTGGTAAGTGGTGACATACATTTGGAAGAACAGGCACACTCATACTTGCATTGTAGAAATGCTAATTTGTACATAACTTTAGAAAACATTTTGAGATTTTACTATAATATGCACTTATCATATGGCCCACCAATTCAATTCAGTCCTTAATAATTAATCTAAAGGAAATGAAAACATAAGTAGATGGATGTTTATAGTAGTTTATTTATCATAGTAGGCTTGAACTCAAACCAAATATCCATCAACTGTGAATTAAAAAACAAATCATAATCCATAAACACAATGGCATATTACTTAGCAAAAAACAAATAAGCTAATGATACACACAGAAATATGGACATATCTCAGAACAATATTTAACAAAAAAAGCCATAGAGAAAACAAAGAAAGTGTGATTTCATTTATATAAAGTTACATGAAAAAACAAAACAAACAAGCAAACAAACAAAAAACCCCACAAAGTAATCTAGAGAGACAAGAAAATCAGATCCCAAATTGCCAAGTCAAGGGTATTGAGAGAATTGACTATAAAGGGGCAAGAAGAATATTCTGGGGTATGTGAAATATTCTGCATCTTAATTATGGTGAAGGTTATACAGGGGTATAGTTTGCCAAAAAGCATTGAACTGTTTTTATAAATGAATATATTTATTTTATATAAATTGTGCTAGCATAAAATTGATTGAAAATTGCTAATACTCTGATCCATATATACTATGCATATTTGCATATTGTGTTTGTGGGATCACTGACTTCAGTGATATTCAGAAATGTTTACCTTAGAATGTTTTATTAGCATATTCTTTAAAAACATTTACATAATCACTTTTTTGCAGTTGAATTTATACTCTTTAAGCTCATGTATGTGTTTTCTTCAAGTTCATGTGGCTATTTAAGTATATAATCAAACAATTGAACACCTCACAATTTTATAATCACAACAGATATCATTGGAGGGTGGGTGAGAAATAAAATAATACAGGGCAACCCTGCATACTTACAAATGATTATGTTGCTTTCTTGCTGCCTATAAAAACTGGGTGGTAGTTGCAAGCTCTAGGTAGGAGGTGAAGCAATCAATAAGCAAGCATTTTCAAACTTTTTGCTCATCTATCATTGAAAAACAAATACTTAGAATAAGTCACAGGCTAGAAGCTTGCGTTTCTTTAATTATGTAACTTTATTAGGAAAACTTTCTCCTACCTTCTACTTCCCACCATTTTTTATTTCAAACTTGGTTCATTACTGATAAGACTGGTTAACCTATTATGCTACTTCTATTTGGTTAAATTTTTAAATAATTTACTTCGTTGTGAGCAGAATACAATTAGAAACATAAACTACTGGAGTAATATTCTGTGGAGTAGTTTATATAAATAGGTACATGGTTAAGAAACTGTTTCACATCAAAATAAATTTTATTTGTGAATATATGTTTCTGTGTGTGTGTGTGTGTGTGTGTGTGTGTGTGTGTGTGTGTGTGTGGTTCCTACATTGTTTGCTTCTAGAGAGAAAAGCTCCCAGTGAGTTCTTAGTTCTATAAATTATGCCCTAATTTATAGAACTTAGTAATATTTCAATAATCATTTATACATGATTATTATAAATAAGGAGTCAAATAAATCATGTGTATTTGGTATGTGCCCATACATAAACACTTTATGGATCTATACTTTAATATTGAAAGAAAGTGATAGCATAGAGAAGAGGTGAAATTGCAAATATGACTAAGAGGGAAAGCCACAAATTGCAAAACTAAATTGAAGAAAATAAATGATTGATAGTGCAATCATTGTGCAAATAACTAAGGAGAATATTGGGAAGCCTAAGGACATCAGGACAATGGAATGCACTAAACAAGAGTAGGAGTTGCAGGTTAATAAGTGTCAGTGCAGTAGACACTCATATAGGGGAAAGAAGGGATTAGAATACACAATTTAAATGAGGACCATAATGCAATCCCTGTTCATAGATTTGTAATGTGCATCCAGAATTGGAAATGAATATCATAAATAAAATTTTACTTTAATATATTGTTGTTAGATATTTACAGTACAATGAAATCCTTAAAGTTAGATATTTGGCTATTGAAAATAGCTCAGCAATTGCAAATATATACCAGGTAGTTAGGCCTATTGATATTTACAATCTTCTTCTACTTTGCAGTATATTAGCATATAAAATCCACGAAACCTCCAAAGATTGGACTCACAAGTTGACTTTGAATTATAACCTTAGGTAGAAACAGGCTTATTTTTTTATTTAAGTTGGCCACAATGTAACCAAACTAGCAGTAGTTTTCTATTGGGCATAAATCTATTTAAAATCAACTTCACATACTCAAACTTAGAATATCTAGATAATCCTCCAAAGAGAATGAATCCAAAGAGAAAGACAAACATATTGAAAGGCTTCTTTAGTGTCTTTGTATACCATTTGCATAATAATGGCATCTGATATAAGTCAACACGTGTTTGGTAATAATGGAGTGAACTACACATTAAGTACCCATATGTGTAACAACAAAAACTAATAGGGTATCAAATTAATAGGTTTGATATAGATGTGTTTACTTTTCTCTATATGTATGAGCCATTTCCTGTTTGTTAACAGGAGGTATGAATTTCAATGTTAGGAGCCTAAGAAATATACCTGTGATTTATGTTTGCTTGTCTGACATCCAGTTTAATGTAATACTTCTGTTGCTAATTACAGCTTCATGGCACTATTTGGTGAAAAAAAATTCTTGTTTAGTTACAGTGCAGGCATATTTTTCTTTAGATAGTTCAACTACTTAGTCCACTCAGTCTGTATCTCAGAGATCAGAGGGAGCTCAAGTGGCTATGCAGCTAGGATGACTATTTATATCCAATATTAGAGAGATTTATAGGGCCCTGAAAAGACCACAGAGTTGGTGTGTTCTGTAGAAGCTACAAGATTGCTTGCTCGCTGGTCTCACTAGCTAGTGACTGAGTCAGGTGCCTCCTGCTCAGTACATATCCTCCTCTCCCCACCAGGCCCTGGATGAGACCACAAGCTTAGGTGATGCCACACTGTGCACTTTGGGAAGAATTGCATATAACCCATAGTTGGGTCATTAACCAGCAGAATGGCTTCAGACAAATCACATAGATTTTGAACTTCTCATTAACCATGTACTGGGTATAAAGTAGAATGCACATGGTTCTGAAGAAAATTCAATGAGACAGGAATAAAATGTCTGGCCAGGCAACAGCAATACAGTGGCTGATTATTTAGTGTTACCTCTCTCCCATTCCTCTTCTGCAATCAAGTTAAACAAAATACTTTTGTATTTTAACTGGAGGCCCGATGCATGAAATTCATGCAGGAGTAGGCCTTCCTTCCCCGCCTGTCGGCACAGGCTTCCCTCTGGCACCCGGGACCCAGGTTTCCCTTGCAGTCCCAGCTTCATCTGGAAGGAAGTCAGATCTAATCAGCATTTCACACTTTTATTATTATAGATTTTTAATTTTCTTTTGGAAAGCTTTATATAACATATATTTGCATTATCTCTCATAAATGCCTAACCTCCGAGGTTTGAGAGTATGGGCCTAGCTAGTGGCCATGGACAACAAGGGGGGGGGGGGGCGCACACGCGCGCAGGGATGGGGGGGAGCATTTCGAGGGAGGGGTTTGGGATGGGAATGGGGGAATAAGGACAATTATGTGAGACCATAATCAATAAAAAATAAAAATAAAAATAAAAGAATCCACATATAAGTGGGCCCAAACACACACACACAGACACACACACACACACACACACACACACACAAAAAAAAAAAAAAAAAAAAGCCCAGCCACCGAACATTGCTATGGCAAACATCAGTATTCCAGGATATGGGTTGTTTTCCTTCCATGGAAATAACCATGATCCATATGTAGAGTGCAAGATATATAACTTTTTCTTGGGAAATTAAAATATCAGTATCATCAATTCAAGGTAATAAATATAAAAAAAGAATATTTTTATCATCATGAAGCAGTTAAATGCTCAATATTTTCTTTGTCAATTAATTCAGGTCTGCAGAACAGATTTGTTAGCATGTGTGATGGATAACCCAATATTAAATTAGTCTTGTCTCTATTGATCACTGAATCATTTCCATCACTTCCTATTCCATTATTATGTTTTCACTTTGTATTACAACACTTGATGGCAAGAGAGAGCAGGGTATTAAGTCATTTGTTTCCATTACAGTTAATAAGTTCAGTTTTAAAACTTCCATGTTCAAAAGTTTACATTATTTTCTCTGGGTGCCTAAAAATGGAAATGTTTTATAACTAATTGTTTATTCATCTCTCAGTACTTTTGAAAGAACAAACTGACATTTGTTATTATAAATTATCCTCTGTTAAAAGCTGTTGTTGTTTGATAATATAGTTTCTTCTCCCTGTGAAACTAGCTATTTAACAGCCATTAGGTTTGTTTTTGTTTTCAGTGCAATTCCAAATGGGTAACTTCAGGCATTGTAACTCCTCCACTGCACTAAACCTCCTGAATATAATTTCAATTAACTTCTCCAAAAATGTTACGGTTGACACTGATTCACATATCAACTTGGGAATTAAATGGGTCCACTTTCTTTCATCAGAAGGACATTTGTGGACACATCAGATGTTTCTAAGTAAAACACTTAGTATGTCTCCAAAGATCTATACTCACTTTGGAAGGTTTAATTATTTTTATAATTTACTTCATGACTGTTGGAAATCCATTTAACAAATAATCTACAAAGGTCTACACCATTAATCTTGGAACAAGTCTGTCTTTTCTAAAAACATATTTAACCTCAAAATATATAACACTTTATTTGAGTTTAGGTGAATACAATTGGCAGTGTGTCGTCAAAGTGAAGGCAGATGGTGATTAGTTGGTAAGAAATAGTTTTCTTGAGTTTTGTTTTTGTGGGTTTTTTTTGTGGGTTTTTTTTTTTTTTTTTTTTTTTTTTAGTTTTGCTATGATTTTCTAAGAGATTTCATGTTATAAAGTATGTGGATTATGTTTTTTTTCCCAACTATATTTTATTGATTTTTATAGAGAGGAAGGGAGAGAGATAGAGAGCTAGAAATGTCAATGAGAGAGAAACATCGACCAGCTGCCTCTTGCATATCCCCTACTCAGGGATGTGCCCGCAACCAATGTACATGCCCTTGACCGGAATTTAACCTGGGACCCTTCAGTCCACAGACCAATGCTCTACCACTGAGCCAAACTGGTTTTGGCTGGAATATGTTTTAAGTTTTAAAGAAAAATAAGTTGATTAACCCACAACTATTATAATTTGTTAACAAATTAAAAGATACTTCTTTGTCATGGTTTAATTTTGGACAAAAGAAATCTCTCAAAGATGCTTAATTTAGCCATATTACTTCACATGAGATCTTAATGTAAGTATGTAATATTTACCTGACATTTATATAAAAATAATAGATTCATCAAATATTTATTGATTGGTATCTATCAGATGTCAAGGTCTGTCCTTAACACTTGGGGGGGAAATTATGAACAATAAATAAGTCCCACGTCTCTCCACTTTGAACTTATTCCATAGGAGCAGGAAATTATTAAATTGGACACATAATATTAATAATATCAAAAAGTGGCAAATGGCACAAATAATTGAAATGGGTAATATCGAGATACTGCAGGTGGGTTGTTCTTTAGTCATCAGAAAAGTTTCTTCAGAGGAAATATCTGAGATCAGGATGGGGAAAGAGAGTGATGCTATTAGAAAGTCTTAAGCAGAGGTAACAGCAAGTGCAGTATTCCTGTTAGAACAAGTCTGGCATGTTTTAGGGAAAAACATACCTGTGTATGGAGATTATGAGAAAAGGAAACAGTGATGGAAAATCAGATTTAAATTACAAAGAATTATGAAATCCTTTGAAGTTTAGTGGGAAGATATTTAGTGGATCAATTGCAGGGAACAATAGGGTAATTTAAAATGTTTAGATCACTCTGACTGGTTAGTTGGAAATAAATTTGGTGTAGTGAGGAGAAAAAAAGGAGCATGTTGCAGTTGTCCACGTGAGAAATTATGAAGGATATTGAAAAACAAATGCAAGTAGAAATGGGAAGACAACTTCTGCAAACAAACGTTTAAAGAACGTTCAAAGAAATGGTACAGACAAGGGCAACAGAGACCACAAGGAAACTTAGAAATATCTATCTCTATTTAAAATAATAGGATACACTGCAACAGGTTGTAGTAGTATGTCCATTTTTATTTTCCAATTGACAGAGATAATGACGTGGGAGAGAGAAATGAAGACCTGGAAAACACACAGTTGAAGGTTTACTCAACCCAAGTATCCATCCCTGTCTTCAGAGGTGTGGGGCATTCCTTTCATTTAAACAAGAGAGAAAGGAGGCTGTGAGTGTGAGTGCATGAACGCAGGATTCAAGGTGATTGTCACTAATGGCATGTGGAATGGTTGGCATTTGGAGACAGATTCTTGGCCCAATAATGTGCATATCTACTAAGAGGAAAAGCTTTCTCAACAGGTCATCAGCCAGGCGATTGTTCTCTGCCAGGGAAATGCTAGCTCTAGCTATTTGTAAAAAATGGGCTTTGAAGTATCCATGGGCAATTGTTGGGAGACAGGTTGCAGCAGATACACCAGGTGATTTTATCTTCAAAGGCTATTTTACAAACTCATCCCTGGCAGTGTCTGCGTGGCCTCGAATATTTTATTCCATTTTCTCAGATAGTGGATGGTGGTGGTTAGTATTCACTGAACTACCTTAAAGTCCTAGTCTGGTAATTCACTCATCCCAAGCATGGCAAGTAAACTTTAGGTATCTTTTCTGAAATATGTAAGTAATAGAGAGGTAATAGGAAGAACAAATGCATATTCTATCTATATAAAATTCTAGTATGCAAATCGACTGAACAGCAGAGCAACCTACAGAACGACCAGTCACTATGATATGCGTTAACCACCAAGGGGCAGGCGCTCAATGTAGGAGCTTCTGCAGGACTGCAGGCCCCAACCAGCCGTGATGGCAGGTGGTGGGGCAAGTGAGCAGGCAGTGCCAGGCCAACCAAGGCGGATGCATATGGGTGTCCCCCAATCGCTTCACTGGTCACCTCACGGATCGACCCTGATCACCAGCTAGGCCTAGGGACCCTATTCGTGCATGAATTTGTGCACCTGGCCTCTGGTTTCTTTATAAATGTCTTCCATCAGGTCCACAGAGATGGTCATAACCACTTCAACATTAGCAGGCAATATGTCTGAGTAATCAGAAGGAATAGGCTTTATAATTACTCTGTTCTCTGTTATCCCTGTTCCAGGTTCCTAAATAGTACATGGATTATAAGGTATCAGAAATTTAAGATACTTCAGATTCTTCATGGTATTTTATGAGTGATCCTCATTGTGTCTGTAGGTAGAGAAGGTTTTGAGCCCTGTATGATTGAAAGCCAGTGTTGAGCTTTCAGACTGACCAGCTGGCACCAAAAATTTCTTTTTCAGAATAGTACTGTAGACCCCATAAGAAAATAATTCTTGCTTCATTCTCAGTTTTTCCAAACTCTATAATATCTACATATAAAGCACATAATCTGAAGTAGATACAGCCTTTAGAAGTAGCCTTTATTTACAAAATTTTTCATTATGTAGACAAACCAATACATGGAGACTGTACCAAATGAAGAAAGGGAAGATGAGAAGTTATAAGTGAGGTGATCATTAATTCCCAGTTGTTCTGGAATAGTCTTGGTCTCTGCCTATTGTTCAGGCATAGTTAATAATGTCTGGCATATACTCCAAATAACCCAGGTTTGATATATAGTCTAAGTAACTTGTCCTATGTCATATAGCTTTATGATAGCACAGCAGGTTTCAGGCTCACATGTAGCTTAAAACTATATTCCTTTTTCAACAACCCAATAAATATGCAATATTGATTTACTAAATTAACCTGCCTACTCACTAATTCTATAACTACAAGATAAAAAAGTTAAACTATATCAATTTCAATGTCAATTTCTTTTTTTAGACCTTTACCATCTCTACCTACCATATTAGCCATAACAACAAAACATTAATCAAACTTTAGTCATTTTTGCTTATTGTGAAATTTTTCCTTTGAGAATATATCTCTAATAATTAATTTTAGATGATGAACTCTCAGTGGATACTTAATTTTGAATTAAGTCTCAATTCTATAAAACTAAATATGTGGCAACATGTTTCAGTTAAGATATAATAGGGAAATAATATGCTATATTTAATGTAATATTATTTAATACCTACTGAAGTTAAAACTGATCTTCTATTTTTGAGTATTAATTATTTCTATATTTTATTAATAACTATAAACATTTTTTTGTCTCCTCTCTAAGGTAAATATTAGGGTGAGGGTTTATTTCCAAGGGTTTCTAGGTCTACTTGTTTTGTTAGTTTATATAATTTATGAGCAGGGAAATAAACATGTAGTTTTATGCATCAAAATAGAATTTTTTTTCTTTGTTAAGGTATTATATATGGGTCCTTATCACCCCATTGCCCCCCACACCCCCGCTCATGCTCTCACTCCCCTGGTGTCTTTGTCCATTGGTTATGTTTATATGCATGCATATAAGTCCTTTGGTTGATCTCTCCCCCTTCCTCCCACCATCCCTTGCTTTCCCTCTGTGGTTTGATGCTGTTATTGATCTGTTTTTGTTCATCAGTTTATATTGTTCAGTATATTCCACAAATGAGTGAGATCATGCGATATTTATCTTTCTCTGACTGGCTTATTCTGCTTAGCATAATGTTCTCCTTTATGCCCCTTTATAAATCATCAAAATAATAAACAAATTCAAATTCCACACATGGAAATAGCTAGAACTCTACAATAATAAATGATTGGAGTGAAGTTAGTATCACATCTATTAAATTCACAATTAAGTTGTGATATATTATCTGATACAACTTTCTGCATATCAGTTTATCCTAATTAACTTGGTTGAATTTGACAGGTATCAGCATCTCTTATCTTTGTGTCCTTGTTATATTCTGGCATATTCAATTTAGAACATAAAAAAATATTTCACCAAACTCTTTGGAGCACTAAAATGAGTCATAATCTCCTTCAGTAGATACTTAGATGATAACAACATGAAAATTTAACAAATTTTCCATTGAATATTTTTGCATAAGCAATCTAGTCAGTAACTTTCAAGAAAACAGATTTTTTATTGTTTCAGTATAATGCTTATATACAATAGTTTTCTCCTAATTATCATGCAGTATATAAAGAAGAAAAGTACCATGATAAAATCCATTTCTCAGCATACCTTTGCATGAACTGTGTATAACTATAGTTTAAAACTGAAAAATAATCTTTAGTAGTAAATATATTTTAATATTTTATACAATTATGTTTAAAAATAATGAAATGGATTAAATTAATTATTTAGACAATTTAAATTATATATTTTGTAGTCAGTAAACATGTTTTTAGTTATGTAGAAATTAACAAAGAAACCAAAACTAGGACTACACTTAAGAGTTGATCAAAATCTATTCTTATTTTATCATTGTTATTATTTGTCTCAAAAATTTCTACACAATTTGCCAAAGCCGGGTTGGCTCAGTGGTAGAGCATCGGTCTGCGGACTGAAAGGTCCCAGGTTCAATTCCGGTCAGGGGCATGTACATTGGTTGCAGGCACATCCCTGGTGGGGGGTATGTAAGAGGCAGTGGCGTTTCTAGCTCTCTATCTCTCTCCCTTTCTCCTCTCTGTGAAATATCAATAAAATATATTTTTTTTAAATTTCTACACAATTTTAGTGAAAAACTCATTTAAAAATGAATTCTCAAAAAGAATCCAGTTGAAATTCTTTTCAAGTGTTTCCCCCATAAGGTGCTTGATTAATATTTTTTCTTTTTCTTTGTTCAATTAACCAATTTTTGTACATGTGATCAAAATCTAAACATCAGGAAAATAAAATTACCAGATTTTGAGGGGCTTTTGAAAACTGTCGTATTTGTGAAATTATAAATGACCTAGAGGTAGTAGCTTGCCAAGTTTTAATTGCTCCTGCTACCTCTTTGACTGCTACATTCATGGGATATGTGCTAAATGGATCAAATCATGATGTAAGAGTGACACCATTACTGATCAAATTAAGATGATAAAAAACTTTGGCCAAAAATTAGAATTAGACAATGATCTTCAAAAATGTTGCTTTCTGATTTTTAATTGATAATTAGAAACATAACTGTTAATCAGGGTAATTTTTACTTACTCAGTTTCTAGACAGATTTTGTTTTGGTGACTCAACATTGAAGTTCGAAATTTGTAATAATTTTGCTTATAATTTAAACCTTACTGTAATCTATTCACTCATTCATTCAAATGTCACAGTGCTTTAACCATCAGTTGGATATCCCCTGAGGGCTCCTAGACTGTGAGAGGGTGCAGGCCCAGCTGAGTGCACCAATTTTGTGCACCGAGCCTCTAGTTATAAATAAAACAAAACAAAACTACAGAAAATAACATTTTTGAGAGCATGTGGAGAAATTGGAATCTTGTGCACTGCTGACAGAAATGTAAAATAGTATAGCCACTGTGGAAAATGGTATAATGGTTCCTTAAAAAAAAAGTAAAATTACCATATTACCATGTGATCCAACAATTCTACTTCTGAGTATGTAAGCAAAAGAATTGAAATCAGAGACTTGAATGGATATTTGTATATCCATGTTCATAGCAGCATTATTCTCAAAAGTCAAAATCTAAAGAAGCAACCCAAGTATCCACTAATACCTGAATGGATAAAGAAAAATGCACTATATAACAAATGGAATATTATTCAGTCTTAAAAAGGAAGGACATCCTGACACATGCTGCAATTTGGATTAACCTTTGTAGACATAGTGCTGAATAAAATAAGCCAGTCACAGAATATTTATTGTATGATAACATTTATTTTATATTTTAATGTATTTTTATTTGTTTTTTAGGTAGAGAGGAAAGGAGAGGGAGAGCGTGATAGAAACATCAATAAGAGAGACACATTGATCAGCTGCCTCCTGCATGCCCCCTCTTTGGAATCGAGCCTGCAACCTGGGCATGTGCCCTGATGGGCAATGGAACCCGGGACCTCTTGGTCCCTGGGATGATGCTCAATCCACTGTGAAACACCAGCCATGCTTGCATGATAACATGTATATGAGGTAATTAGAATAACCAAATACATAGAGACAGAAAGAATGGTGGTTGTCAGGGGCTTAGATCAGGAGGCAAAGGGGAGTTGATGTTTACTGGAAACAGAATTTAATTTGGGGAAGATGAAGTTCTAAAACTGATGGTAATGATTATGCAATAATATGAAAATACTAAATATCACAGAAATATACCCTTAAAATGGTTAAGGTGAATTTTATGTTATGAATATTTTATCTCAATAAAATAAATAATTATTTTTCTTATTTATAGTAACCATAATTTAGAAAAGATTATGAATGAAAAATTAAAATTCACAATTAGCAACAACACATGAATAACTGAGAACAAACCTAACAAGAAATGTGGAAGCCAGAAGAGAGACACATTATTCTTAGGAGTTGGTTCCAGCCAATGCATACATAAAGGAAAATAAAATGTTTACTGAAGACAAAAAATAAGATGTAAATAAGAAGAGCGGTAAATCACTTACATATAGAATGACTCAAAATGGCAATTTGCCCCCACAAAATAAAATTCACCAAAACCTTTCTTAAGGAAGATCACACTTGTAATGTCCCATCCATTTACAGTCTCTATTTTGCAGTCCTGGATCTCTATGACTCCTCCTGGTTCAGAGACATAAAAACAATAACAGCAACAGCAAAATTATCTGACCACACCTATCCATCCCTACTTCTGCAAGATCAATATCAGACAAAATCTCCCTGGACATTAATGAAGGAATTCATGAAAAATAACATTCTAATGCAACTTAAGTACTATCTAAATATGATGGGCATTATCTCCTGCTCTTTATCTAAAGGTAGGAAACTTTATTATCTGAAGGTATAGGACTCTTCAGAGTAAACATGGGTAGTTCACTGGGCATTTAACATTTATTGACAAACACATGGAACAAACATTGAGTGACTTTTGTAAATGGCCAAGTATTATGATAGACTTTATTATTTTCTCCAGGGAGAAAAAAAAAGGGGGGGGGTGTCTATGTTGAAATTAGAACTTCATTTTTGTCTCATTTGGCTAAAACAATAAAACCCACATAGGAAGACATATCAATTAACCACAAGTAAAGAGACTTCCTTAATTTTAAGCGTTAGTTTTCTTACAGTACACTTGGAAACTATCTTCTAGTGTGCTGTGCAACCTTAACTTAAGAAAAATGGCAATAATATATTGTTCTACCTCTTACAGAATGTAGGTGAAATTACTATTTGCCAATACCAGATGTCTTAAAAAGCTCTTAGGATTTTTCACAATAATGTTATTAATGGGGTGAGTCCCACTTTGATTTATCAGTAGAGAGTGGACTCAACTAAAAGTTTGAAATTAAAGCCTTTATAAACACTTTCCTAATTCTCTGCTTTGATTTGGTCTTTGATGCTGTTATTGTATTATAAATTGAGCAACTCGTTATGCAGCTTTGATGTTTTCTATTCTAACTTTGGGTATCCAGAAGCAGTGTTTCCTCAGCCTGGAATTCTGTTTTGTTAACTGTCAGTGCTCTTGTTCCAGCATTAAGAAGGGGTCAGTAATCTGGAGAAAGGCTGTGTGTATGTTAAATAGGAGTCCAGAGAGGAAATATAATTTTGAAAGGCATTGGGAGTTTGAAGAGCCTAGCTGAAGGAGCTAAATTCTAAATTCTCCTTATTCGGGACCTCTTGTTTTTTATTAAAATAATTTGTCCTAAGGCAAGGAGGAGATAATACACTTCAAAGGGTTTTCTATAGAAGCATTGTCAGATTGGGGAATAGCCTATGGCTGTTCAGGCGTTTGGCCAGTAGGAGGCAATAACAACATGTAGATTAAGATGCCCTGAGCTGTCTGGCAGTAAACAAATGAACCTTTTCAGGTTTGGAGAATTGCCTTTCAGCCATTCCAACATATGTGGCTCAACCCTTGTTGAGTCCTCAAGTTCCATCAATCTTTTGATGAAACTCTTGCAATTATGGCCTGTTGGAATTGGTCCTGGCAGTTAACTATTCCTACAGCTCTTTTTATTTTTATTTTATTTTTTTATCATTCACTAATCAGCCTAATAAATACCTCCTCACAAAGGCTTTCCTTTGTCAATCAAATTTCTGATTTTTGTTTCTTATTAGAATTTAAGCTCTATGAGAGCAGGAACTTTTTAAAATGTCCATGATACCTTTAGTGACTGCCTAGAATAATGTTTGGCACAAAATATGTGCTCAAGATTGATTTGGTGAATGGATGAATCATCTGAGCTACATTTTTAAGTGTGAAGTTAAAATCTAAATTTTACATATGGTTTATAAAATAATTAAAAAAACATTGATGCATTTGCATTTTTCAATAAATATTGATTAGGTAAATGAAACATTACAAATGATATTTACTGTGAATATTGAGAAAGGACTGTTGACAATTATTTGTGATGATGTTCCATAGCCAAGATTCTAAAAATAACCTACAATAAAAATACTGTTCAGGTTATCATCCCAGATCCTCAAATATCTCTATTTTTTTAAATAGCGTATTTTTATTTTAAGCTTTAAATTATATGTTACAACCACCAGATAAAAGATGCAAGTCTAAATCTGTGCAACATGAAATACTAGATCCAACTTTAACACATTAGTATATATAAAAAAGATTAGATTTTTTTTGTTGCTAATGAAAGTATTATAGAATTAAAATGTAAGTAGGCATTTTTATTTTTAGTTATTTCTACTTAAGATTTCCAATTTAAAATATAATCCCTTATACTATATACAGTTGTAAAAAGTAATATGCTTATACCTTTATTTAATGAAATAGAAATAGTGATGGTGGTTTGGCAATGAGATTTTGTTATGCCCAGCTCACTTTTATTACCTGCTTGGCAAATGACCATAGGATTGAGTTCTGAGCCCAAAAGTTAAAACCCTTACTAAGAAGGGAATTATTTCCTGTTCTGCATTTTTCAAGATCTCTTCATTTTCCATGGAGTCACTAAATAAATGAATATATAACCATGAGAAAAGTGCTTGCAGCTCCCCTCAGCACTTTAGCTTGACAGAGTTTAATAAAAACCAAACCAAAACACAACATACTCCTTGTGGCTACTGCTTCAGTTTCAGATGTAGTACCTTTGAGATGATTATTATAGAAGGATTTGATTGTGTTCTAAGACTGGTACTTTAATGCTCATTTTTATATGTTTTTATTTATTTTAGAGAGAGAGGAATGGAGAGGGAGAGATAGAAACATGGATTGACTGCCTTCTGCAGGCCCCCCACTAAGGTTTGGGCCTACAACACCAAGCTTGTGCCCTGACCAGGAATCAAATCCAGTGAACTCAGTGCATGGGAAGATGCTCAACCAACTGAACACACAGGCCGAGCTTAATACTCATTTTTAATAATTGATTCAACCATGCAGAAAATCAACAACAACAAAAACAGACTTGACCAATATTGTAGACCAAATGGATCTAACAGGCATATACAGAACATTGTCCCCAACAGCATTAGGAAACGCATATTGAGGATAGATCAAATCACCTGTCAGCCAACAAAGTTTAAACAAATTTAATAAGATTGAAGTCAGAGCTACTATTTTTTTCTTGCTACAGTGAAATAAAATCAATAGCAGAAGGAAAACTGGAAATTTCACAAATATGTGGAAATTTAAACAGTATTGTTTTGAACAACCAAGGGGTCAAAGAAGAAATGAAAAAGAAAATTACAAAATATATTGAGACAAAACTACATTGTATCAAAATTTATGGCAGTATTTCATCTTTTCCTATGGCTGAGTATTATCCCTTTGTATGTATGTGTCATATATTCTCTATATAATCATTCATCAAGGGACACTTTTGTTGTTTCTCTGTCTTGGTCATCATCTGACACATTTTTAAAATGAACTTATTATAAAAACTAGCATGGGAGTCACTGAGATCCAATTTTCCATATGTGCTCAGTTTAAAATTATTTTTGAATATAAGTCCTCATTAACCATTCAGATCTCACATAGAGCAAAAGAAGAGATTACACTGAAAGGAAATCTGTATAAAACATTTGGACTTCTACTATAATTAATGACTACATTTTTCTTTTTTAGTTGGGTAAAAGCAAACTTAAAAGCCTTTAAATGTCACAGATATTGTTAAGGAGACTAATTGTGAATGTAATGAATATGGTAGAGAAAAATTCATATTCTAGTACAAGGGGAAACTGAAGACAATTGCCTTTTAGTTTTAGAGTAGGGGTGTCGAACTCAATCAGAGAAGGGGCCAAAATCTAAAATCCAGCCTAAATTGCGGGCCGAATGGTTTACTGAACAGTCATAAACTGTCATTGTGATGGAAACGCAGCGGAGTGCAGTGATGACAGCGCGGTGCGGGCCACATTGCAAGGCCTGGCGGGACGGATTTGGCCCGCGGGCCTTGTGTTTGACACATGTGTTTTAGAGGAAATCCAGGACTAGGAAACATTGACAAAAGCATTAAGGATCTGAATATATAAATATTGTCCTGTATATGAAAATGAGCTTATTCTCCTAGTGTTTTTTATGTGGCATCTACATTTCATTTCATTTTGATACATCCAGTACTTAAACCTAGCTCTTCCAGGCACATAGATTAAATTTATTTTCATGACTTAAAAGCTCCAGCTATCTGCTTCTGATGATAGATATGAATGTCCCTCATTCAAGTAATTAACCAAATGAAAACTTCATTCTATGTCATTAATGGATCTTCTACACTAAAATGAAAAGAAAATTAATTATTTGATTGAATAAGTGAATGCTTAGGTAGTCTTAAACAGTAACTAAAAAGACATGGTAATTTCTAGTACAACTTAATTGTACTTTTTCTTACAATTCACACGTTTGTTTGTTTTTTGTGAAGCAGCAAGATACATCAATGACTATAATCTCAAAAATGATAAAAAATAACCCACAGCATTCAGGAATTTTATAATAGATGAATGAACAGAGATGGAAGAATGCTTCCTGAAAAAAAGATTCATTGGTAATCCATAAGATGCTTCTAAAGGGAAGATGCTAACTTTTCCAAGATATATCAATCTTGTAGATGAATAAAACGTCTTACTGAAGCTGTCAGGTGTGTGTGTGTGTGTGTGTGTGTGTGTGTGTGTGTGTGAGAGAGAGAGAGAGAGAGAGAGAGAGAGAGAGAGAGAGAGAGAGAGGGAAAGAGAGAGAGAGAGAGAGAGAGAGAGAGGACTGCTTCCTAAGGTGGCATGCTGCCCAATGCCTGATTCAGAGTTATCACTTCACAGGTTATTAATCATTTGTTTCCCAGGGACTTACAAAACGCCATAATGAGTCACTTCACTTTAAAATCAAACTTCATCATACTTTTCAAAGATTTTTCATGTGTGTGCAGTGTGTGTACATGATTATGACATGTGTAAGGGTATTGGTTAGCAGCTTTCCTGGTTCATTTGCTCAAACACCACCTATGAATCCTTCATTGATGACAAAAGCATCAGTGATAGCAGCACAATAATGGCCAACATCACAATTCTCTGTGAGCCCAGTGCTGGGCTAAAATATAGTCTGTTTTAACTAATTTCCAACATTTTTTTCTAATTAATAAGAATATTGTCTGAATTAATTTTTGTAGTAAGGAAAACTTACGCTCATTAATTTATCAAGTGGTTATTGAATGCTCTGTATTAAGCACTGGCATACAAAAAGGAACAAAAGACTCAAATACGCCTACTTTTGTATTGTTTACATTCTACTGTGAAGAGGCATATGATAAGCATAATAAAGATGACTAATTTATATAGTAAATTAGAAGGTGATTAGGGCTGTGAAAAATATGAAACAGATAAGAGGGAATAGCAGTGAAAATGGGGTTACAGTTTTACGCACTATAGTTGGTCTGGTTTCAAAGATAATGTGACTTTTGAGAAAAAGTTTAATGAGGTAAGGAAAAACATCATCCTAGACAGAGGAATGCTGGACATAAAAAAGCTTTAAGGTGGGAACTTGTCTGATATTTAAAGGCCATCTTAGAACTCATTGTATTTGAAATGGAATGAACATGCAGAGAGTAATAGGTCAGAGATGAAAGAAATAAGGAAATGTGTAGCCTCATGTGACCTTTGAGTAGAGAGCTGATATGAAGTTGTCTATGTGTTTTCAAAGAATTATACTGCTTACTGTACAGAGAACATGCTATATGTGGGCAAAGGTGGAGGCAGAGTGATTTATGAAGCAGCTATAGCAATAATTCCAGGGGGGGGGGGACGATGATGAGGTAGTTTAGAGAAATGAAAATTGTCCTGTCAACAGTAAGTGAATTTGAACCCCTGACTACCTAACTTCAAATGTGCACCTCTGTTCCCTGGGTTTGTTCAGCATGGTTATAACTCAAGCCTTGGAATACTGAGTGCCAGTGTATTCCTTGGTGATATGAAGGACATCAGAGTCTGTACCTTGCGATCAAGTGTTAGGGATAAAAGAGTTGTCTTTGGTTTTGATAGACTTAATAGTTAAGGCCATATTGTGTTATTAAATTTTTAATATTTCCTTTTATTGGTCTGGATAGCTCCATATAGAGCGAGGACAATAAGCACTGCTATTGTAGTGACAGAAAGAAAGCAAGGGACAAAATGATGCCTTCCTCCTGAGAGAAAGAAATCAACAAAGTTTCCAATGATTTTAAAACATTGTTTTAGCATTGGAGAGCAATTCTTTCATAAAGATTACAGTATTCTGAATTCTTGTTCTGTGGAACATGGAGACATGGTAGTTAATAAATTCATTTTTTTTCTTTTGAGAAAGTGGATACCATTTTGGCACTGCAGGCAAAATTTCAAATCAATAGACTTAAAGTGAGTATTTAGATAATTCTAGAGAGAATTTAGAAAATGGAATTGGGTACCATAGAAACACTGAAAAAGATATCCTGATAAAGTAGAGCAAAACTAGGTAAACAGAATAAAATATATATCATTTTAGTTATTTTAAAGTAGAAATTAATTAATACAATATATAACAGGCATTAAAATCTTCCTATATGAACTTGTTAATCTACCCCCATGTTGTCTAAAAATAAAAGCTGAATATTTTTCAAGTAATTGTATGCTTCATAGAGCTATTAGAATTGTCTTGCATAAAATCACTGTAATTGTGAATTTACTATGAGAACATATATGTCACATGAAAAGCAAAATAATGCTTTCCTGATTCAGATGATGATTAAGCCACACATGTCCTGCTTTAGACAGAAAAGAGGGTATATCTATGCTTGTGCATGTGGTGATCTAAGTACAATAGTACTCAGCACATTAAAGCTGGAGACGATGGGATGCAATTTTCTGTGTTCAAAAGGCAGAGTGATTTAAATCCACCAAGGGTACACACACACACATCATGCTAGAAAATACTATTGGAGAACATTAACACCATGTGATTTTGCAGTTCTCAGAATTTAACAATTTTGATCAAATGGGAAGTCCTCTTTAGTAGTGTTATTAGGAATTTCAAATTATCATGAAAGAATTGTCTTTGATATTCAGACTTCTGTGATTTTAGTCACAGAGAAATAGGAAATTCTTATTTAATATTTGTTAAATAAGTAGTAATAATTAATATCTTATTTCTCTTCCTTTGTATAACTTCTTAACGTAAACTTTTAGACCTAAATTATTATTTCAGTTTACTTTTCTAAACACATTAAGAATCCCATTCCATTCAACACCCAGGAAAGTTTTCTTGAAACTCTATCTTCTTCTATTACTCTGTTTACTCCCCCTTTCTTGTGTGTGTGTGTGCAATTCTTGATGTCATGTTCTTCCCTTAATTTGTAAGCCTCTCATGATCAAAATAACAAAGGCTTAAAACAAGTGCACCTCTCCACAGTGGTGGAAAACAGGTTCTCCAATATGAAGTCATTTTTAAATAATTTCAGCAATCAATTTTTGTAACTTTCTTCTTTATTAACTTAATTGGAGGTGGCATTGGATAATAAAATCACATAGGTTTCAAGTGTACAATTCTGCAATACGTAATCTGTATATTTTATTGTGTGTTCACCACCCAAAGTCAAGTTCCTTTCTTTTACCACATATTTGGCCCCCTTAACTGTCTTCCCCCTCACCTTCCTTTCCCTCTGGTAACAACCATATGTTTGTTTGTCTGATTTATTCATTTGTTGTTTTCGGTTTTATATATAACACATTAGTGAAATCATAAGGTTCTTGACTTTTCTGTATGACTTATTTCACTCAAGATCCATATATATTGTCACAAGTGGCAGTATGTCATCCTTTCTGATGGCTGAGTAGTATTCCATTGTGTGTGTGTGTGTGTGTGTGTGTGTATGTGTGTGTGTGTGTGTGTATGTGTGTATTACATCTTCTTTATGCAGTCATCTATCCAAGGAAAGAAGTTGCTGGGTCATATGGAAACTATATTCTTAATTTTTTTTTTAGAAACTCCCATACTGTTCTCCATAATGGCTGAACCTGTTTACATTCTCACCAGCAGTAAATGAGAGTTGAGGGACCCCCTTTCACATTCCACATGGTTCAGGGTTCCGGTTCAGGGTTTGGGTTCCAGAGAAGGCCACACACAAATGAAAAGAGACTAGATAAGTATTAATTTGGTGATATTGGGTGCCAGGCAGGAGCCCATCTCCCATCTTTAGTGGGAGGACTACACACTGCTCTGGCCCTGCTATCCCTTTTTTTTTTTTTTTTTTTTAATATATTTTATTGATTTTGTACAGAGAGGAAGGGAGAGAGATAGAGAGCTAGAAACATCGATGAGAGAGAGTCATCGACCAGCTGCCTCTTGCACACCCCCTACTGGGGATGTGCCCGCAACCAAGGTACATGCCCTTGACCGGAATCGAACCCGGGACCTTTCAGTCCCCAAGCCGATGCTCTATCCATTGAGCCAAACCGGTCTCGGCCTGCTATCCCTTTTATTGAGGCTATGGAAAACACTCATAGCCCTTAGGCAGGAAATAACAGAAATTTACATAAGACAAAGGAGGTGGAGGCTGCTTCTGCTAACAATGCCTTAACTAAATGGTGAGTGGTTAGAGCAATTAAGGTTGTTGACCTGCTTTCCTGGCTTGCTGTCTACATCTCTCTTTTCATGAAACAGTTCCTTTTCCTTCTCAACCTCCCTAACACTTATTACTTGACTTATTAGAATAGCTATTCTAACAGGTGTGTGTGATATCTCGTAGTTTTAATTTATATTTCACTAATAACTAATGAAGTTGAGCATCTTTTCATATATATGTTGGCCATTTTTATGTCTTCTTAAAAAGCATGACCCTGGTTTTTCTATTATTGTGATAATATCTTCTAAACCTTATTTTATTTCATTAATTTATGTTATACTCTCTTCCTCTTGTATCCACCTTTGAAATGTGGAGAAGTATCTGTTCAGGTGCTCTGCCCATTTAAAAAAAAATGTTTTTATTTATTTCAGAGAGAGGAAGGGATCCAGAGAGATAAAAGGATGAGAGAATATCATCCATAGGCTGCCTCCTGCATACCCCATACTGAGGATTGAGTTTAAAACTTCCAGGCATGTGCCCTGACAAGGATTTGAATGGGGACCTCCTGATTCATCGGTCCACACTCAACCACTAACACACACCAGGTAGGCTTTTTTTTTTTTTTTTTTTTAATTGGATTGTTTGTTTTCTTTGGTGTTAAGTTATATATGTACTTCATATACTTTTAAAATTAAGCTTAGATTGAAAGTGTTGTTTGCAAATATATTCTTCCATTTGTTTTTTTGTCTCTTTGTTTTGTTAATCATTTCTTTTGCCATGCAGAATTTTTTAGTTTGATGTAGTTTGATATAGAACCATTCATTTATTTTTGTTATCACTTCCCTTACCTTTGAGGTCAAATTAATAAAATACTCTTAGAGATCAATGTTTGTAAGTTTATTACCTGTTTTCATCTATGTAATTTATTGTTTCAGGTCTTACGTTTAGGATCCATTTTGTGTTTATTTTTGTGTAAAAGGACAAATAGTCTAGTTTCATTCCTTTGCATGTGGCTTTCCAATATTCTCAGAACCATTGTTGAAGAGGCTTTCTTTTCTTCATTGTGTGATTCTGACTTCTTTTTTGAAAGTTACTCTCTCTTCCTTTTACAGACAAATTCATTAGAAGAAAGATTATCTCCTGTCCTCACTTCCTCATTATCAGTCACTACTCTAAACTCATTGCAATTTTACTTCATCTATCAAGTGTCTGTTAGAATTTGTCTCCTTAAACCTCTAGGATTCTTCTAACTACAAAGTCAATGAGTACTTTCGTCTTGAATTTACTTAATTTCTCCTAGCATCTTTCTCCACTGGATATTCCCCACTTCTTGAAAAGCCTTTCTCATAAATTTCTTAAAAGCATATCCCTGGTTCTCCTATTATTGTAACATATTCTAAATATCATTTTATTTTATATTACACTCTCTTTCTCTTGTATCTACCTTTTAAATGTTGTTTCTCAGAAATTCATGAAGTTCCTTCTCTATGTATTTATATGTCCATCTGATAGGACCATATATCCATTTGCCTTTCTTCACTTATTACTAAACACCAGGAAATCCAAATGTGAATAAATAGCCTGAAGTCTGTTCTCTCCTGAGAACCAATAGTAATGAGTACTTATCAATTGTACCATTACTGTAAACACAGCTTTTCTAATAATAAATTTATCCATCATCTGTAATGGATCTTCTTCCCAGTACTCTGTACTATAGTGAGCAGAAGCCCCTAGAACAACTTTCCAACTAACCAAACTGAAAACCTATCCTTCTATTGACCCTGGTACCTCGTCAGATCATGAAGTTTGGTAGGTATTAGGTAGGTGCTAGCTAGTCACCCTTCATTCCGCCCATCTCTCTGTCACTGTTTTCTTCACTCGCTCATATTTTCTCTGAAAACTATCGAGTAGGCTCATCATTTTGAAACTGACTTTTCTCTATCTTCAATAGTTTGAATAACTTTTGTGCTTGTTTTAGAGACAGAAAAATTGAGAAAGAAGAGAGGGTGGGGAGGCAGAGATTGCTACACATAGTAGTTTCATTTCTGAGATATGAGGTTATCAATAATCATTATATGAATAAGTTTTAAAATTTTAGAAAAACTCCATTCCAGCACAAGAAGTTGAAGGGCAGAGGTTTTCCATATCTAAGTAACCATATTGAAAGCTCTTCAAATTCCAGCAGCAACTGTGTACCCTTGGGAGGCACTTACATCATGGAATGAATATATTGTCAAGGCCCTTGGAATTGGTTCTTGAGGGTCATAAGGTCCCCAAAGAACATGTATTAGAAAGTGATGTTTAACTAACCACCAGGTCTATGTTTGCTAGGCTGTATATGCCAGTTAGAAGTGAAAACTGAATTGCTTATGAGAATGCAGGGGGAAAAAATAGCAACTCTTTAAGTGAATAAAGAAGGAAAATGTAAATCATGCAGAAGAAAAAAGAACTTTGCTGGTAGAACAGATATTCTTAATTGGATATGTCATGAAATGTTTTCTGATACAAGTATAATATGAATCTTTTCCCCCTAGTCATCCCTCTTCTTCTCCTCCAAAAAAAAATAAATATTAGCTGTTGGCATAATACAAACATTGGTTTCTACTTACGGGTTCTAATCATATCCAGTTAGTGCTATGTGTTCTTCAGGTATAAGAGAATTTCCTGTGCCATGTGAATATATGTAATGGCAGCATGTAACCTATCTTTCTCTACTCTCAATCCATACTCCTTGATTTTCTGTTTTAATTACTGTCAACTAATGTGCACTTGCTGATTCCTCCATATAATATATGTTTCTTAGAGGACAGTGGCCAAACTCTACATCTGTATCACTCTCTCTACAACCTCTCTTCTCTCCAGAATATAAAATAATGTTTTAAATATGGTACACCAGCAATTTATAAAATAACAATTTTAAAAGGTGCCCCCCCCCAAAAAAAAACCTCGCAAGTATCCCGACTTTTAAAGTCTGCCCTCTCTTTCTACTAATTCTGTTTCTATTATCCACTCTGTATAGCATAAAACAAAACTTCCCAAACTCATGGAATTGTCTTGTGGTTAAAATCCATTGGACAAATAAACAGAGAAACTTTAAATAACTTGTTTTTCTGCTTAAGCAATCAAGCCGCCTGAAATCAAATGCTGTTGGCTTACTATTGGGGATTCTTGCACAGTTTGATTTATAAGAATGAATTTTTCTGGGAGCTGTGTTAAAGCCTTACCAACAAGTATTTCTACATTTCCTTTCTTCTGAATATGACTCTTTTAGTGAATTGGCTCTTTTACCTGCTGCATCACTGTATTGTTGCTTTTAAAGATAAAGCATAATTTGCTTATAAAACATTTTTAAATATTCTGCATTTGTTATTTTGTATTCTGAAGTTGCTAACTACTATGATAGCTACAAAAATTATATTCTCAAAAATATTTTAAGTAATTATCCCAGTATATGTAGGCAAGGGCTGGAGACCAAAAAGTATATCAATGATGTTATAAATTATTTCTTTATAAATATCCATACCAAAATGCATCTTGAGATGATTGTTTAATCAGAAAATATTATGTTGTTGGGTATAAATATTTACTATTAATTTTTTGATTTTTATTAAAGAGAGTCCATTCTGTACAGAACAGCATATTTAATATACAGAAGTATTCTGCTCTTAGAGTTCTTTTACAATAATTGTTATATGTTAAGGTTTATTTGAAGTCCAGATCAATACATGAACACTACATAAAATGCATAGCTTTTTCTTACAGCATAAACATCATGAAGCACTAATGAATAATTATTATGTTTCTTCATATCTTGGAAATGTTTACTATTGCCGTAAATCCCAGTGACTTATAGTCCTTTTATACACATAAAGAAAAGATAATGGTTAGAGTCCCACTATCTGAATTTCAACTTTTAACTCTCTCTCTAAAATTAAAAGTTAGCTTCCAAAGCTTTTAGAAAACTTCTGCCCTTTTCAAACTGCATTTCTACTAGCAGTACATCAATCTTATTGATTTATTCATAGTAAATGTTACTGGCTCATTCTTTCCGTGTAAAGGTGAGGAAAGCTACATTACTCCTTCCTAAACTCTGGCAATCCTCTGAAATGTAACTTGGCTAACCAGTGAAAACTTATTCTTTCAATTCAGGAAAATGGGCAGCCTGGAGAGGGACAGTGGGCTCTTAGTGCCAAGTAAGATAGGCCATAAATTCTAGTTTATCAGCAATATCAAATGTGAAATGTTTTCACATTCCAGGAACTATTGCTTCCAGAAAGTGATAGAGCCTCTCCAGTAATAAAAGCATTGATCCTGAACTGAACTCTGATGTATGATGTAAATCGTATGAACCTTTTGGAGAAATCCATTTCTGAGTCTCAAAGTCCTTCAGTTTAATATACGTAAATGCATATAAAAAGAAATGAGTGAAGCAACTTAGTTCTACTACCCCAAATGCTGTTACAAAGAGAGAAAAATGACCTCTGTTGATTATACTGAAATATATAATCTCCCCTATATATACTTATTCATTCATGTTATTACTTTTAACCTTGCTTTTACATTGTATATTTTATTATATCTGTGCTATTTTATAATGAACTAAAAGACTATCACCTAAAGGTTTATAAAGTAGAGAAAACCTTGCATAATATTTGTTTTTGACTAACCAAATAAAATAACCATAGGTAAGTTCTCTCCTTTTTATTATCTTCATTTTTTATCTATTGAAAAAAATTGGATAGGAACCACATTGCTTTGCCTTTCCTAATTCTAAGAAAGAGTGAAGGTGATTTGATCTAAATGGTTTGATTCTCAGTATTCATTATCCAAGTCAATATATAGAAAGCTAATAGACAAACTTATATTATTAGAAAACAATGATGGTTATTCTTTTCTCAAAAGCAAAGATGACTAAAAGATGATGTAATGTTATTGTCTGGACCTGACCCAATCAGTCAGTCATGTGACAGTGGGTCTGGTGAAGGGAGTTCTAAATTAATTTTTATGTCGCACTGTTATAAACATAAATTTCCATGGAACATCTAATATTTAAGACAAGCATTTATAAGAAGTTAAGATAAAAAAGCCTATATGCTAACATGGGAAACAGAGACAATGCTGAGAGATAAGGAAAATATATTTAATGGAGAAAAATATGATCTTCTAAGGCACATGTGTCAAACACAAGGCCCGCGGGCCAAATCCGTCCCGCCAGGCCTTGCAATGTGGCCCGCACCGCGCTGTCATCACTGCACTCTGCTGCGTTTCCATCACAATGACAGTTTATGACTGTTCAGTAAAACATTCGGCCCGCGATTTAGGCTGGATTTTAGATTTTGGCCCCTTCTCTGATTGAGTTCGACACCCCTATTCTAAGGGGGAAAAAATGGGAAGAAAATGAAGATAGGAAGAAAAAGGTTTAAAAAAGGAAATTCAGAAATAAAAAGGAAAAAAATAATTTACAGCATAACTTTCATTTCAGAAACATAAATTTGGCATAAAAGAGTACATTTTACAGGAAATGTAACCAATATATTAAAATTAGGAAATATAATTTTTTATTTTTAATATCATTACAGAACATATAAATCTGTAATCCAAGTCCAGAGTTGTTCAACTGAACTAATTTAGGTTCTCAGTTATAATTCCCATATTAATGTGTACAGTATCAACAACAACAATAGCTGAGCATTTTTTGTTTAATTTTTAAATCTAAAGATTTCCACCAACTTTATCCTTCTACATTCAATCACGGTTCCCTGTTCTCAGAAAAGGAAGGTACCTTGTAGCCCTTCCTGGCTGTGCACTGCTCATCCACGTGTTCTGTGAACACACGGCGGGAGTCCTAGCCCCTGAAGTGTGGGGGGCATTTGGCATGTGTTCAGGTTTATATAGTCAAAGGAATACAAAATAACTTCTATACATTTTACTTGATATCAATGTTGGCAAATGTTTGTTTGATCTGATACAGAGAGTGGTACCAAGCACTGTGCCCTGTCACAACTGAAGGTTTATAACACTTCATTTAATTATGCAGAATTCAATTTATTCAATAAGTTATTATACAAAAATTGTTGCATATACTTTTACTTAAGAATATAGTTCATCATTACTAGAATGGATAATATTATTGTTTATCAGTATTCTCTATTCATGAATATTACCCTTTAAAGCAGTGGTTCTCACAACTTGAGAACCACTGCTGCAGGTCTTCTAAGACCATCAGAAAACACAGATATTTACATTATGATTCACAAAAGCAAAATTGCAGTTTTGAAGTAGCAACGAAAATAATTTTATGGTCAGGGGTCACCACTACATGAGGAACTGTATTAAAGATTTGCAGCATTAGAAAAGTTGAGAATCACTGCTTTAAAGGAATGCTCTATCAAAATGGTGATTTCTTTAAACTTATATATGGATGAGATGATATATACCGTAAACCTATTTTAAAAACTATCACTATGAAGTCAGGAAAAAGCAAAAGGGTGGAATACTGCCTTCTTCTAGGACAGTTTTCTTCATTATGGATACTACTTAACTGGTCTAGTTTTCTCCTTTATATATGGAATGCTAATCTCATGAAAATAATATACTATATCAACATTTTGAACTTTTTATGTGAATGATACAGGATTAAGAGTAAACTATAAAATATTTTATTATAATCCCATTCATCTTTAACTGTGCTTCCACAATATTTGTTTATAAACTTTTTCATTTGTTTCTCAATTTTATATTCACTTATAATGATGCAACAGGTGACTCAACACATCTATTGAAAAATCAAAGCTATCTGAAGTGATGTGTGCCCTCATTGTCTATTCTCCTCGCTCCCACTTTGCTTCATATTCTCCAGCCTCAGGCCAAAAGGCATTTGCACTACAGCTCAAAGCCAATTTCTTCTTGTATTTTTTTCAATTATAGTCCAACCTGAGTCTTCTATGCTTTGGTTCTTCTTATCCTTTGTAACTTTTAATTTCATCAAATGGATGAATGATCAATATAGAGATAATCCTGAGGATGCCATTTTATCCTCAAACCACATCTCTACTTTTAAAATGAATACTATCAAATAAATAATATCTTAAAATATTAATTCCTCATTCTTGCCTTAATTCCCCCTATCTTCCAAATTCCTTGTGCTCAGCCAGCAAAAATATCAGGGATTCATAGGTCATAAAGCTAATAGTTTCCAAGCCCACATTTTCCTTGACTTCCTTGAAGCCTGTTTCCTTCTCTGCTTTATTAAACCTCTGAGTTATTTCTGTCTTATTTTTCCAGTTCTCACCTGTACTTTCTTCACTCATAAATTATTGTGATGAATCCAATTGTCAATGGCTACTTGCATATAGACGTCTTTTCTTATTTTAATACATCTATATCTAAACTCATCATCATAAAATGAAGTCCTTACACTTGCTTTTCTGTGTCAACTAATTACATAACCATTTATATAAGCACAACAGGTACAAAATTGTATATGTGGTATGATTCCATTTATAATTCTAGAAAAGAAAAAAAACAATCCATGATGATAAATTTCTGTGGAGGGTGAAGCTATTGATTGAAAATAGCACATGATAACTTTCTAAGGTGATGAAAATATTCTGTGTTAACAGTTTATAAATCCTCAAAACTCATTAAATTTCACATTTAAGTGTGGCTCATGTCCTCTAATGAAATTTTATATAAAAAACAAACAAAAGAAATGGTAAGCAAATATTAAACTCTAGTTAGCTGGTTTGCCTTTTTTTAAGGGAATATAGCCAATAATGCTGCTGAGTCAGAAAAAGTGAGATGCAAATTTGGCCATCCTAAAACATCAGATGTTAAAGAAATGCTCTAAGAATCCTGGAGATATTTTAGAAGGACATAGAGACAGCCAAATACATACAGAGTATGTAAGGGAGAAAGAGAATATTAACATAAAAAAATAAAATAAAAATAACAACTGTCAACAATTGGTGAATGTAAGGCCTAAAGAAAATAGAGAACTCTGGCTTTTATTGTCATAACAGCTTGAACTAAAATTAACTTCTAGATACAATCAGCAAGGAAAGCATCCTTGAGAAAGCACACGCTTCTACAAGGCTGTGTCTAAAGACCAAACATCAAGATTCCAGTAAAATACCCCAGGGATCAGACTTGTTTGGAAAAGTCAAAGTAGGGACCGTTGCCTTCAGCAAGGTTCCCTCAGAGGCCCCCAGTCTTTCAGAGAATCCTCCTTACAAACCTTCCAACCAAGTCCCATGCTTCCCCACAGCCTGCCCTAGCCAGTTTGCTCAGTGGGTAGAGCATCAGCCTGTGGACTTAAGGGGCCTGGGTTTGATTCCAGTCAAGGACCCATACCTCGGTTGCAGGCTCTTCCTGGGACCCTCGTGCAGGAGGTAACCAGTCCATGTGTTTCCCTCGCATCAATATTTCCCTCTCTCTATAATCAATAGAAAAATATCCTTGGGTGAGAATTAACAAAACAAAAACAAAAAACAAAACATCCTTTAAAGCCCTAAAAGCAGACACATTATTTCTACAGTTGCCAACCTTAATACTTAACTGCTTTCTATGAGCCCAGCAGGTGCTTAATATTTTCGTTTCGTTTCAGTTCAGTTGTTTTTGGTCTGGAAAAAACAACAATAACAACAACAACAACAAACATACCCCCATTGAAGGCCTGTCTTTAAAATCTACTTAATTCTGTATATGTTTTTATGCTTCTGTTTTTATACTTATTTGTATAAGCCAAACTTGTTTTTAGAAAATTAAGGTCCTGTAGTGTTTGGAATAAATGCAATATTTGATAGCCAAACTAACTTCTTAAGTGCAAATGTATGTTAACTTGTGAGTTATTTGATAAATACAAATATCAGTTTACTCCTGACCTGGCCTTTGCTACTCTTTCATACAATATAGTTAGCCTTTATTATTTAGTAAAACTGTTTTCACACCTTGACACTCTTTGAATTATATTTATCCAAACTACCCACATTCCTGGTGCTCGCCAGATAAAGCATGGTCTTGTAGGCAGAGGGAGTGAACAGATGTTTCCAAACTCCAGTGGCCATCTGCTGCGCCCTGAGCAGCCCCCCTGACAGAGGCACAATTTGCAAGCGCTTACTCATAAAACACCCATTTTGTGAATGAAATGGTTTTAGTGGTCTCGGAGGCTATCGCTTTGTCATTCTCCTGTCAGCGCTACAATTAATGTGGAAATTAAAGTAAACATGGCAGCTTTTTTTCCCTGTGTTTCCAAAAATTTATTGACTTGTTTAACCATCTAACTCTAGTGCAAATAAACATGGCTTTATTATAATTGCATTTAAATCTTGACGGAAAGCAGCCACCTCTCATCAAATAGTTTTTCCCCTTTAGGATTATGCCTATGGACTTAAAACTGAAATCTATTCTACTCTTTAGTAGAAGACCCAGGTTTTTAAAAAATGCTATAGTGGTCATATAGGAATACTAACTGCCATATACTCTCTGCATATACTTATATCACATCCTGAATTATGTGTGAGTCTGCTATGGCTGCGCTAACAAAATGACACAGGCTGCATGGTTTAAGCAGAAGATACTCATTTTCTCACAATTCTGGAGGTTAGAAGTCCAAGATTCAAGTTGGTTGATTTCCTCTAAGGTCCAAAGTGGGGAGTCAGTTTCAGGTTTTATTTCTTGAACTTACAGGTGGCACTTTATCAAGGTGTCTTCACATGGTTGTGCCTCTGTGCACATATGTTCTGCCTATTTAAACTCCATCAAAACCTCTCTATCATTAGAGTTAGCTCCCTTATTCTAGACTTCACTTTATCCCCATCATTGCTAAGGCATAATTTGGAGCCACCTTCCTCAGTCTCTCTTCTTCCACACATTTAATACTTCACCATTTAATAGTTTACTATTACAGGCTTGGCATGGTATTAATTGCTGGAAGGGAAATACATAAAATATCATCTTTACCTCATGATATAGAGTTGGGAGATGACCTCTAAGCTGAACAGTGGACACAGGTGGTGATAAGGAATGTGTTAAGAAAACTGCTTTAGCTTTAGATGTGTTTGATTTGAGGAGTTTGGAGTTGTCAAGTAGGTGGTGGTATACAAAGGGAATTCTACTCTTAATAAACCAGTTAACCCCAGACTATCAATGAGGTAGTATGAATCCCCGGAAACCTAGGACAGGTATGACAACCTCAGCATAAGGCTCCTTTTATAAACCCACATACAACAACTGAGTGGACAAAAAGTTAAAGAAAATCTCAAAGCCTCCTTCTACTGGACCAGTAGTAGTGTCTCTTCATACATTGTTGATCTTATTCCGCTCATTATTTTATGATGACATCTTTCTAAATGTTTCTTAGAATCAGTATATTGTAAAGTGCTTTGAAAAGAGTAATTACGGTTCAATGCTTTTTAAACTAGCAATATCTAAAAGCATTTCAAGCTCTCTTCACCTATCCCTCAAAGAAACATAACAAAGCCTAACCACTCCACTGCTGTAAACATTAGTGACTTTGGTATAAATTACACAAGTAGAGATAAACTTGGATTGAGGGCAATCCCTCTTAATAATTGCATTTGTTTCATTCTATAGCTTTATCCATATCTTATTTTTGCTTGAACTTGATTCTAAAATCTGGCATTGAAAAGAGTGTGAAGCCATTGAATTAAGTTCTGTAAGGAAGCCTGCTCACAAGGGAAATGAAGAATGTATGTGGCTGTTAAAGGATGATACTTTATTTACTTATTTATAAGTAAATGCATTTCGTGTTGTGGATGGGAGAACTCAGTCCTCTCAGAAATTGGCTGAACAAATTAAATCAGAATTTTCTTCTTGCCACCTCCTTGATTTCTCCAATTCTTCTCAACTTTCCCTTAATGAATGTCTTGCTTTGAGCCATAATTCATCTTCTACAGACCATTCAGGTTCAAGTGAGGGTATTAATTTCCTAAGGGGACTTGACTCTCAGGCAAATTTCAACAAAAAACTAATTTTAAACTTAGTGTTTGTTATAAATCACACCTAAGAAGCCAATGGGGAGTTCTCCCTTTGAAACCAAACCAAACAAAACAAAAGGGAAATGTAATGGTTGATAAACATTGATGGGACTCATAAGAACATATTTTGTTTTCATTTGGTTCTGTTCTCTGGTAATTTATGAAATCTTTAGTTTTTATTTGTAATTTCATATTTCGCTTAATATGTAACTTATCAGGTGAAAATTAAAAGCTGCTATCGCTCTTCAGAGTGTTACCAATAGGTGGGCTAAAGCCGAAAAAAAAAAAGAAAAAAAAAAAAAACAGCAAAGGGGAAAATAAAGAACTTCAAATAAGTCCTTTCAGTTACTTCCAGATGAAGTAAAGAGCAGTGGACATTTTTAAAATAAGCCATCATAATTGCTTTTATAACCTGAAATGGAAAATATCAACCATTCATGAAACCAAGGAGAAGACAGGATGCTCTTCCAGAAACATATTTGCAATTAAATTACTTAGGCACAGAATTCAATGTCCTTTTTTTCCTACAGATGTTCCTCTTTTAGATCTTTCATCAAATATCTTTACTAAAAGGAAATAATAAGAACAGGAAAAATTAGTACAGAATACTCATATTTTTTCATTTTCCTCAAACTCATCTGAAGGAGCCCTAGTTGGTTTGGCTCAGTGAGTAGTGCATCAGCTTATGGAACAAAGGGTCCCAGGTTTGATTCCAGTCAAGGGCACATGTCTGGGTTGTGGGCTCAATCCAACATGCAGGAGGCAGCCAATCAATGATTCCTTCTCATCATTGTTTCTATCTCTCTCTTTCTCTCCCTTCCTCTATATTTATTCAGCTAAAGGATAGCACAATCAAGTTAAGGAAGCATTCTAGAGGCCCCAATCTGGATAATGTTAGAATCATGATAAGAGTTCAAACCCTCCAAAACTCTAAGCCCATCTAGTATAACCCTATTTCTTATTTTTAAAAATATATTTTTATTGATTTCAGAGGAGAAAGGAGAGGGTGGAAGAGATAGCAGCATCAATGATGAGAAAGAGTCATTGATTGACTATTCCCTGTATACCCCACATTGGGGATCCAGCCCACAACCTGGACATGTGCCCTGACTGGGAGTCAAAACATGACCTCCTGGTTCATAGGTCATTGCTAACCACTGAGTAATGCCAGATGGGCAACTCTTATTCATTTTAATTAATCGCAATGTATACTGTTGTTTTATATTTTCCCATGTAGATGAAAACTAGTTGGTTCCAGCCATTAGAAAAAACAAAGTATTTGTTATAATAAATGCTACATTAAAATAAACATGTTATATATTACTAGAGGCCTGGTGCACTAATTCATGCACAGGTGGGGTCCCTCATCCTGGCCAGCCATCAGGGCCTATTGGGGCCATCTGGCCAAGGGGTGATCTCAGGAGGGCTCCAGGGAATGTACGGCCCATCTCACCCAGTCCTGATTGGCAGGACCTCTGCAGAAAACTAACTTACCAGTTGGAGCATCTGTCCCCTGGTGATCAGTGCACATCATAGCAACTGGTTGAGTGGTCAATGGTTGGTCAGACACAGCATATTTGGCTTTCAAATATATAGTTACTAATTTATGTATTTGCTTATGTACACTTAAATACATATGAGAGGCTGTAACTACAGATGAAGACACTGTTTCTGAGGATCAACACACTCAAACTTGCATTTATTATTAGTTCTATGCTGTCAAGAATATTGCTTAGTCTTTCTAAAACTTATTTCTCAATATGCAAAATTCAGGCAATTCTAATGATCATTTCATGTGACTGCTCTGAGTATTATGTAAGAAAATTATGTATAAAAAAAATGATAAAGCCATAGAAGCTACTAGATGAGATGTTTTCACCATAGTTCTTATTGAACCTCAGCAACTTTTGATATTATAAAGGGTTGATTATTGAAGTATGTCTGCTTGGGAATTTCTAAAATTTGGTGCCATTAATCATTTTCATTTTATTATTATCTGTTCACAAACATCCATCTTTCCATCTTCCTTATTAACACAATGAGAATGCCTGCATTCTCAAGAAGAAAGGTCTCAGAAGAAGCCAACTGGAGCTTCAGCTAATATCTCTATCACATGTGTGACTTTATGAGCTGACAGAGATATGATGTATGAATGGATGGGCCAGACTAATCACAGGGGGTTTGAGGAGAGAATAAAGGACCCAAAGCAAGAAAACACAATGTGAGATTCAGACATCTAAATCATGTGGAATCGATTTCCTGAGAGGAAGAGGACTATACTTCAATACAGCTAGATCATTATGTGACCTGAGGGATAAGGTCTGATAAATAAAAGATAATTGTTTTTGCTAAGTTTGAACATAGACGTTGGTTAGCTGATTCATTAGCACTTTACTTGATACCAATGCATAGTTTTTTCAAACTCCAGTGACAGTCCTTGGGGGTTAGACCCTAAAAGCATTGCACAAGGCCTTGAAATAGCATGTTTCTGTTTTGCCTGAGCAGCCATAAATTATCACAAAGATACAGATTTATTAAAGAATAGCAATTTAAACCTTGTATCTACTAATGCCATGTAAGAGATTTGGGGAATAATAGCCAAAGCATTTGTACCTCTTGTCACTAAAGTTCCCTTTATCTGCTGAGTAAACAGGATCTTTGAAATTTTGCTTGTGATTATGTCTATGCTACTATATTCGATGGCATAGAACACGGTTCTTTTTTTTTTTTTCCTGCCTGCTCTCTTTAAGCAGATAAATGCACAATCTCCAGAGTTATTAGCATATCAGTGTCTAATTGACTGTAATAAAAAATGAAAAATCCTAATAACATTCCTGTATGTCATTCTCATGGACTTCAATTATTCAGAAGTTTCATAATGCTGCTGCTGCTTAGTAGAGTGTAGCCCATTAAATATGCAACTGGGCTAAAATATAAAAGTTTCTCAAATGCTCATAGGATGAAACCATGGTGGTGTGTTAAAATTTAATGTTGCTTAACCTGCAACACAATGAATTCCTCAGCCCAGATATAAAGTTTATGGTGTGAAAGTAAAAATTAATCCATAGTGTTTTGAAAAACTGGTCACACAAAATGTTTTATTTTTATTTCTTTGTTCAACTTTTGATTTCTGTTCTAAATATACAGTTTTTATCTAACAAGGTTTTAATATTTGAAAAGAAGTATAGCCATCTAATATATTATTTTGGAGGTTATTCACCTAATTTATAGGTAAATATGCAAGAAAAATAGGGAAAATTAGTCATGTTTTTTTAAAAAATATATTTTATCGATTTTTTACAGAGAGGAAGAGAGAGGGGTAGAGAGTTAGAAACATCAATGAGAGAGAAACCGATTCAGCTGCCTCTTGCACACCCCCCACTGGGGATGTGCCTGCAACCAAGGTACATGCCCTTGACCAGAATTGAAACCAGGACCTTTCAGTCTGCAGACTGATGCTCTATTCACTGAGCATACCGGTTTTGGCAGTCAAGTTGTTTTATATTTCAAACTTTACCTAATTATCTATCCATCTTATCTATCTATTATTATGTATCTATTAGCAGCAGCAAAAACATGAGTAGCCTGATAGTTAAAAATGAAGAAAAAAAGCTAATGTACTTCAAAGGTATTTTTCAACAAGTTTTATGAAAAACATTAGTTATTATAGTTTAGGTAACATTTTTATTATCTAACAAATTTATTTTATTATCCACAAATTTATTATCTAACAGATATGTTAGGTAATGTGTTTTTTTTTTCTCATTTTAAAATATGCCAAATATTTTATTATATATTATTTATATTTTATTTTTAAAAGTATAGGCTACTTCATTTGACCATAAAATGGACATATTCATGAGGAAAATAAGTAAATCTATACCTTGTATCAATAAATCTCTCCAATCTAAAAAAATGTAGAAAACATGTTATATATGCCCACGGGACTTTAACTAAACTATAGATACTTTATGAACTTAGTATCATTCCTAAAGAGCAGTATTTCCAAAATCAATTTAAGCCAAGAACATTATTTATTATATTCAAACTTCATTCCTTACTACAAAACAATATTGTCATTTTAGAATTTAGAACATATTTCATACACTTAATTTATGTCCTTAACCTTTTTATAGATACGGGCATTTTGAAAAACATTCTGAGGACAGTTATTAAGATGATGGATTGCTTTGAATACCATGTCATAAAAAGGTTAGATTTTTTTTTTCTTTCAATTCTCCTCCTCCTCCTGCTTCTCCTTCTTCTTCATTTTTATGCTTCTCAGAAGCACAGATAAGGGGATGAGACTTGAAGAGAAAGGCAAGCGAGCTCAGGATTTGGGAGAGACTTGCTTCTTTGGAATGTAGTGCATTATACACACATTCACTGAGAATATTTTAAAACAAGAGGCCCAGTGCCTGAAAATTTATGCACTGGAGGGGCGTTCCTCAGCCCAGCCTTCCCCCTCTCACAGTCTTGGAGCCCTTGGGGGTGGGAAGCAAGCGACCCAGTGTTCAGGGGACAGCAACACCCCATCACACCTCTGCAGCTGCCACTGCCTGTAGTGCCAGACTTGGCTGGCCCTGATTACCTGAGCCACAGTCAGCCCTGGGAAGCTTGGGGGCTAAGGGGACTGGGGGACTCTGGAGGCAGGCACATGAAGTGCCTGCTCCCCAGGTGGGGCTGAGGGGACTGGGTGCTGCCATCTTGTGGCTGTGGGTGCTGTCATCTTTGTGATATCTTGAGGGTCAATTAGCATATTCCCTCTTTATTAGATAGGGTAGGCTAGAACCATGGTCAGCAAACAGCAGCTCACAAGCCACATGCGGCTCTTTGGCCCCTTGAGTGTGGCTCTTCCACAAAATACCACAACCTGAATGAGTCTATTTTGAAAAAGTGGCATTAGAAGAAGATTAACTTTTAAAAATTTGGCTCTCAAAAGAAATTTCAATTGCTGTACTGTTAATATTTGGCTCTGTTGACTAATGAGTTTGCCGACCACTGGGCTGGGACCACAGTTGTTGCTGGTTTAAGCTAAGAGTATTAAGTTATGGGATAGTTCTACTTGTTTTTTAAGAATATCATCAGTCCTCACTTTCTACCATCTTAGAAAGCAAAGTCTGAAAACAAGTAAAGCCACAACATCAGTCTCCTCTCTTGGGCAGAATAGTATTATCTGTAACATTCAACTAACCTGGCCAATGTATTCTTTTCAAAATATAATACTGATCAATAATCTTTATGCATTTCTATTCATTTTATTATATTAATGCATTTTTAATCACATGGTATCAAGGAAAACATTAAAGTTGTGCCAGTGCCCCAAAGGCATGGCACATACCCACACACACACTCTCTCTCCTCTCCTTTTCTTCCCTCCATCCCTCTCTCCTTCCTTTTCTACCATTTAGTGTGTCAGATTTTATCCCATGCCTTTTGGATGAAATAGAACAAATAAAATACAATGAAGTAATAATTAATCCATAGCTAAGCTATTTTCCCCCCTCATGAAACATGTGAAATAAATCTACTTGAATCTACCTTCAACAATATTGTCATATAAAAAACTTATTCCTCATTCTATGACTTGGGACATTTCAAAACTATGAGTAATTCATAGATTCTGTGGACAAAAAAACATATTCTGCCAACACAGACACACACACTAGAAGATACTAAAAAGTAAGAATGAAAGACCAACGAATTTTAATAATTGTACACTAATATAATCAGGGTTGGAAAGTATTTTAAAATTGAAATGTAAAAATGAAGGAACATTTTAGGTTAAAAAATACTAGTAGGTTGGTGGTGGAGGGCAAATTTACAGGTCTTTTTTTTTTAAGGGCAAATATTTTAAAGGCCAAATTGAAAGCTGTCTTTTGTAAGAATAATTTATTTATCAGCTGTAATACTATCTCATATTTTAAAACTTTTCTCCTCATTACTCCAAATTAATCAATCCCTCAGACTGTTAACAATTATACCATTCATTTGTTTGGCAAAACTGACATTTTTAAAAAGCAAAATATTTGAAGAAAACATATGTGTTCATTCATTCCAATATCTGTAGACTGTTTTAAAATAAACTATTTAAAATGTTAGACGAGTTTTAAATCTACAGAAAACTTGCAGAGTATATTTCACATATAGCCCACACTCCATTTCTTTTAATATTCTATTTTATAGTAATATGGTGCATTTGTTACAATTCATGGACTAATATAAATAAATAATTATTAAATAACATACCTTTTTCATATTGCCTTATTTTTATTGAAGGTCATTTTTTTTTCCAGCTCAGGTTCCCATCCAGGAAATTACACTATATGTATTTATCATATCTCCTTAGGCTCCTCTTGGCTGTGACAGTTTCTCACACTTTCCTTATTTTTGATGGCCTGGATGATTTTGAGAACCACTGATCAGGTATTTTCTGGAACATTTCTCAATTGAAAGATTTGTGAAGTTTTAATCATGAATGGGTATTTGATTTTTCAAATACTTTGCATCAATGAATTTAATCATAATATTTATTTTATTTAACCTACTGATCTGGTAGAGTACATTTATAGATTTAAATGTGTTTTGTTGTTGTTGTTGTTAATATTTGTCCAAGAATATTTTTTCAATTAATTTTTAGGGAGAGTAGAATAGAGAGAAAGAAAGACAGAAACATCAATGTGAGAGAAACACATCAATTGGTTGCCTCATGCACCAGCCCAAACCAGGGTCCAAGCAGTGAGGAGCCTGCAACCTAAGTACTTGCCCTTGACTAGAATCTAAACCAGGACCCTTTAATCTGCTGTCCAATGTTCTATCCAATGAGCCAAACTGGATAGGGATACAATATAAATGTTGAAACAGCCTTTTATGTTTAGAATAAATCCCACTCTGTTTTGGTTAAAAAATTCCTTTTATACATTGTTGGATTTGTTGAGGATTTTGCATGCATTTTCCTAGAGAGTAAGGTCTGTAATCTTTCCTGTAGTATTTGTGTCTGATTTTATAATTCAGATAATGCTGGCATAATTTTCTTGAAGAGATTTTGGACAATAGACTTTATTCCTTCATACAATTAAGTAGTGAAATCACCTGTATGTGATGCTTTCTTTTTGGAAGGTTTTCAATTATTGATTTTATAGATAAAGGGCTTTCTATCCTTGTGTATTTTCATAAACATGCCATTGGTCTATTACATCGAAATTTTCAAATTTGTATGCATAAAGCTATGTGTAATATTCCCTTATTAACATTTTTATTTCTGATATTTATAAGTTGTGTATTACTTTTTATTATTTTAAATACATTTTTATTGATTACAGAAAGAAATGGAGAGGGAGAGAAACATCAATGATGAGAGTTATCAATCAGCTGTCTCCTGTACACCCCTTAATGGGGGATCAAGACTGAAACCCAGGCATGTACCCTGACTTTGAATCAGACCTTGGCCTCATGGTTCATAGTTTGATGCTCAACCACTGTCATGGTTTTACAGGGACTAAGTCAAATGATGCTACACTAACTGTACCAGCTGCTTCCATTAACTGTTTTTTCTCTGGGTGCACAGACATTGACCCACTAGTACATAGGAATATAGGAGATGGAAATAAAAGTAAATATTTTTACATATTTGATTTAAAAACCAGTGTCATGAGTAACATTAGTTCTTGTGGTGTATGCTAGCCTGACATTACTTGAATATTTTTGTTCATAGATGTTTTGATAGTTGAAAATGGGCAACATTCCTTGCTCTGCTTTCCTCAGGGAAAAATTTTTAAACTCATTTCCTTAGCAGCTAATCAATCATATCAGTTATGAATAATCAAAGTCTTTGAAGAGATATATACACATAGACACATACACATACGTGTTCATATTTATAGGTTTTAATGAAATGATAATAGATTTGTGAGTTGTCTGCAAAGCCTGTAGATTGCAATTCTGTGATATCTGTTCATTTTCTGTGTTCACAATATAAACATAATTATAATGTACTATGTGTACATAATGCTTGAATATAATATTCCCAACAAAACTATCTGTAAAATCAAACCCAATGTATTCATGATTACAATAAGGTATTCTTTAAGAATGATTAGTGCCTCCAAGGAATAAAATGTTTAGGCAAGTGTGTGATTAAAATGGAGGCCCAGGAAAGGTTACATTCTTTGTGCATTCATTCTCCACAGGGTGCATAACCCTCTAAGAGTAAATCAAATACTTTCTAGAGGTAAAAGGCTGCCATTTTGAAAGAAATGCTTATAATAACAAAGTGTGTTTGTTTTTACCATCGTATTTTTTGACATATAGAAGAGTCACATTTCCTCATTACATTTCAATAATAAGCTTCTTTTGACTAACGTTACATTTTGTCACTGCAAGATATAATTGAATAGAAATATAAAACATAGACATATTCTCAAACTAAAATACATGGAAATAAAGGATTGAAATATAATTGTCTTTTAACTTAATAGTTTACTTATCAAATTAAGTAGATCTTAAATAGTAGTATTTTTAATTCTAGTAGTTTGTCTTTTGTTGATTAACACTCTAGATTTAACTCTGATTATCAAAAGCATTGTCTCTTTACTATTTTTGTTGTCATTTCTGAAACAAATGCTTCATCTCTAACTTAGAATATTAAAATAATTTATTAATCATATGCACATACTTTTCTTTCTCACTTAAACCTGTTATCTCTATTACATACACTGTCAGAATTATTATTTTCTTTATGTGGCTAAAGAGGAACACCGTATTTGGGAGTATGTGTTTCTATTTAGTCATGGTTCTTAGAAACGGTTCATTTAATTTATTCACATATCTATTAATGTCAGTGCTACATTTAAAATTGTTTTACATACATTTCCTCTGGGATTACTTTTCTTTTAGCTGAAGTACATTTGTTTATGTTCATTCAACAAGATAGCATGTGTTTAAAGGTTTCAGATATTTTCTATCTTCAAGTATCATTGTTTTGCCTCTATTAAAAAAGGTTGACTAGGTAGGTATGAAATTCTGGACTAATTAACATTGCTCTTCTACATTTAAAATTATCACTTAATAGTCTGGTCTTGTTTCTTTGGAATAGTTCATAAAGTTATTCATTTGTAGGTATTCTGCAGTTTTAGTATTATAAGTGTCATTGTAAATTTTGTGGGCAAGAGGTGATTTTTAGTTATCCTGTTCACTCATTAGAGTTTATTTCAAATGTGAGGATTTGTACTTTTTTATAAATTTGGAAAATTCTAAGCAATATAATTTTCAAATACTGCTGATGCTATTTCTCCCACTTAATCTTGTTTCTGGAATTTCTATTAGGTAACTATTAAATTATCCCATCTATGTTCCAAGTTCCTTGTCAGTCTTTTGAACACACATACTTGAGGATGTGCAAAATTCTGAGCATTTTGCATTTATGGTGCAATAAAGGTGATTTTAATGTGCTCATGGGCATGGAGGATAGTTGAAGCACGGAGAGAACCACAGGTATAAATGTTTGCCCCTAATTAGCAGAATATAGATCTTGGGACCACATTCCTGCAAAACATGAGTTTCCTAATCTGTGAAATGAAGAAGATCAAAACCTATCTTAATACTTCACCTGTTTTTGGTACTAAATAAGTTAAATAATGTATTGACAGACATTTTATCAATTAGTACTTACAGGCAAATAAGTTATTGTTCTTACATAGTGTCTAGATTCCTTTATCACAAAATATTTTAATTTCTCCCAATTATATAATTCTAAACAATAAGATGTAATACTCAAAACCCTGTCAAAGAAGATCAACACCACACTGGAGCAAGTGAATTTCAGCTGTTAGGCATTCCTCTCTATATCTTGGGCATAAAGATTGCAACAGCCCCTACTGTGGCTCTACTTTTGTAACCTTTTTATTGAGCTTTTTACTGCAGACAAGAGTTGTCTTGCAAGTGTGAAGCTTCCACATATAGAATACAGTATCTGGAAGTAATGGGCAGATGATTGTATAATAACTTTGTAGTTATTCTTAAACTTATTGCTGTGATTATGTGGGCCAATAATTTTCTTAATGTGACAGAAAATGTCAGTGTCATAGTGATTATCACATATATACACTCATCTTTCTCAATGATTGACAAGTGGGACACATTGGAGAAAATTGGAAAGGAACTCTTATCTTTCAAAGATGATACTCTTAACTGGGTGATACTCTTTTATATTTTAAACAAAACATTGTTTTATTTTTAGCATTGCTTGTTTATTCCCTAATTTATGTTTAAGATAATTGATAAACAAGTTTTCAATACAAGTTAAATCAGCATTATAATATTTCCTGTTTCTTGGTCCATTGGACACACTCCTGAATTTTTGAGCAAAAAACAAAATCTTTCCTCTCATAAGATAATGCAAAATTTTAATGATATATCTATTTTATTATATATGGACTTACTAGAAATGACTTTAAGTACCCACAAATTTATTTTCTTTTAAATGTAGTGGTCACTTTATTCTCTTTTTAAACTCAAGTTATGGGATGTTTCACTTGTAGTGTTTAGAAAGCCACCAATGTAGGTGATAGAACTGAGTTTATTTAAATGTAAAGTATGCAGACATATTGTACAATTGTCCATGGCACTCTTTTTATAGAAAATATATATTTCATGTGTACTTTAGAATATAAATGATCTGAATTTTTATCTAATTCATCTCTATTGTGTCTGGATCTTTGCATTTTCGATAGAAGAGTTCATTCTCTTTTCCTCACTTTCTCAAAATTGCATTAGCTGCAAAATTTTGCAGAGCAGTTTAAGAGTGAAATAAGAGCTATCAACAATGTAGCTTCTGCGTCTGTCACCAGTTCATGTGTGTAAGAGCTATCAACAATGTAGCTTCTGCGTCTGTCACCAGTTCATGTGTGTACCAGATCATGTGTGTGATAGTTCATGTATATGCTATTGGTATACTTTACCACTTTTAACATCACAGCCTTAGTTCTTGATGTTTTGAAGGCTGACCTTTGTTTTTATATAATAATTGCCAATATGGAAGCATATTTTCCTATTTTGGGAAATGTATTTTGTCTTGGTCTGCAGTCATATGCTCTTCCTGGCATTAACTCAGGAAATCTGATAGCTTATTGAGTTCATTTTATGAAAGAGGGTCATCCAATGTGTGAAGTAGATCATACTGATGGCCAACAGAAATGTGACTTTTGCTTTGCTTTCCTGAGTAAGCCAATGAAGAATGTTTCTGGGTGTTGCTGTTGTTTTGTTTTGCTTTATAAAATGTGCTGATCATAACATTTCAGATAAGTAAATGAATCTGATTTGACTAAATTGCTGAAAAGCAAATGGGAGATGGCAACAACACATGAGCATTTTGTGAACAAGATGCTCCCTGTTTTAAGCTATTTTCCTATGTAAATTATTCTTCCTTGGCAGTATGATTCTGTTCAATTTTAAATTATTATGGTACTGTGGAATTTTATAGTTGCCAGGGGCCTTTGAAAAACCTTATTTTTAACAATAAGAAGCCCAATAGCCAAGAAAGTGAGTATTCAATTCACACACACACAAAAATACAGTTTGTTAATAATGAACTCAGGACTAGTATTGAAGTCTTGTCATATTCTGTTTAGTTTCCTACTTAAACTTTAAATGACCCATTCAGGTAAACTTTTCAAAGGCCTATGTAAGAACACCTAACGTTACAGTGACTGAAATTTCACATTTATTTTCCTGTTGCTGTTGCAAAGCACACACAAAAAATAAAACAAGTCTTGCCAGAGTGGTTCAATAAATTGAGCATCATCCTTTGCAAAGAATAGTTGCAAGTTCAATTCTTGGTCGGGCAACATGTCCAGGTTGCAGGTTGTAGGTTCCATCCATGTTGGGGCATGTTCAGAAGACAGTCAATCCATGTCTCTCTCTCTCTCTCTCTCGCTCTCTCTCTCTCCTCTCTCTCTCTCTCTCTTTTCCCCCAAATCTTTCTCTGTCTGAGCATGTCCTTGATTGAGGAATAAAAAATAAAACAGAAGATCAAATTAAAAAAGTATTTTGCTAGCAAAAACTGACATTTGGTTGGTTCAGGGCAAATGTTGATTATATTCTGTTTCATCTAAAATAAACATCAACTTTGCTCTCCTTTGTGTAATGGCATGTTTTTAACACATCAATAAAACTTTATTTAATTTATGTGGCACAGCTGTCAACTACATGCAAATCCTGTTAGTGCAGTGATACGAAAACCTTTCCCTGAAATCTCATTAAGATCACCGCTGGGTGTTCCCATTTATATCCATTTAAGAGAGTGGAGGAACAGAATCTGCCTATCTTAATTGGAGAAAAAAAATCAATGAGATTCTTTTATCAAATGTCCTCATTGCTTTCTGGTTATTGTTAGTACCATACATATAAAGAAGGAACACTTTATGGTCTTTAATTTGTTTACTAAAACTGTATTTTACTGCTTTTCAAAAATAAAGACAAATACACTATGAATTTTAAATACAGGTGCATTACTTCAAGTGTTACTTGAAGGTTAAGTTAGTCAACATTTTTTCTTACACATTAGCCATTACAAAAGATATCTTGGTGATAAAATTAGCCTATCATTTTACGGGACACTGGAGGTTAGAGAGAGTAGGTCATTACTCAAGGCTGCTCATTTAGAGAGTAAGACAAGACTTTAAACTAGGGATTGGACATCTTGATGTGCTCTTTCTTTGATGATAAATGTCTTGACTACCTGCATATCTTTGATCCATTCAGAAATATTTTATCACATAATAAATAATGTGGTTGCTTAAAATGAATGTATTTGTTGGTTGAAAATGGGTAATATTAATATATGTATTTTAAATAATTAGAGCATTTTTATAGACCATGGGTTCTGTTAAATTTCAGTGATATAAAATTAAATTGCTGTTGTTTAAAATTCAGCAAATATTATTTTCTTAGTCAGCCTGGGCTTCTATAATAAAATACCATAAACTGGGTGGCTTGTCAACAACAGAAGTGTATTTTTCACTGTCCTGGAGGCTGGGAATTCCAGGATCAAGGTGCAGGCTAATTTAGTGTCTATGTCCTCACCTGGCAGAAAGCAAGCTAGCTCTCTCACCTCTTCTTAGAAGGATACCAATCCTATTCAGAGAGCTCCATCCTCATGACCCAATTATCTCCTTCTAACCCCATCTCCAAGTACCATCCCACTGGGATCAGAGTTCTAACTTGTACACTGTGGGGAAGACACATTCAGACTACTTATAACATTATGGAGAAAGCTGCAGGTGATGTGTTCTTTACTGTCCCACTTAAAATAATTTATAACATCATTGAGAGGCACAGACAACATACATATGGGAGGAATCAAATAGCTCCTCTCAGAAGTGCAGGTTTTCTGGTACTACAAGTCAGAAATAAGGCACAGTGAGTTGAGCCAAAAGAGAAGGTCACATAGTAATTATTTGAACCGAAAAGCAAAATAACTACCACTTATATAATCTAATACCATCTGTAGATCAAAATAAAATATGCTTTAACTATCCTAAATTAAAATATTTGGCCCTAGCTGGTTTGCTCAGTGGATAGAGCATTGGACTGCGGACTGGAAGGTCCTGGGTTCAATTCCAGTCAAGGGCACATGCTCGAGTTGTGGGCTTGATCCACAGTGGGGGTTGTTCAGGAGGCAGCCAATCAATGATCCTCTCTCATCAGTGATGTTTCTATCTCTCCCTCTCCCTTCTCTAAAATAATATATATATATATATATATATATATATATTTAAAAATATATATTTGAAATAGAATTTTCCTTGGCTACATTGAAAATCCCTAACCAAATAATTAGTTCAGTACTATTTAAAATGTAAAGTAGCCAAAACAGGTTTGGCTCAGTGGTAGAGCATCAGTCTGCAGACTGAAAGGTCCCAGGTTCGATTCTGGTCAGGGACATGTACGTTGGTTGCGGGCACATCCCCAGTACGGGGTGTGCAAGAGACAGCTGGTCGATGTTTCTCTCTCATTGACGTTTCTAGCTCTCTATCTTTCTCCCTTCCTCTCTGTAAAAAAAATCAATAAAATATATTTAAAAATATAAAAAATAATAAAATGTAAAGTAAAGCATTTATAATAGCAAACACTTAACTAAAGAAAAAATTAAATTTCTGGCATTAGAATAGAATTTGTAAAGTTTCAAATGCCTCTAAGTTACTTTGATTTTATATCACTTTGGTGCCAAAATAGCCACTAAATTTATTAAATGCAGAATCAAAGTTGATAAGACAGTTTTGATAGCAGGACTATAAAACCATTTTAGGTGTAGAAAAAGTGTCTTGAACTAGTACTGTGAATATTGCTAATTTATAGTCTTTTGATTATAATACTACTCAATTATTAAAAACAACAATAGCATAATCTTATGGGCAAAAACCTGCAGTATGCTGTGTCCTCGTGTAATTTTTAGTAGCTTTACTTTCCCAAATTATATACTGCTTTCAAATAAATATATTTCACTTCAAATTACTAATACAATGTCCTTTCAAAAATAATGTCAAAGAACTGATCCTTTTATTTATTTTTAAAAAATATATTTTATTGTTTTTTACAGAGAGGAAGAGAAAGGGATAGAAAGGTAGAAACATCCATGAGAGAGAAATATCGAATGCCTGCCTCCTGCACACCCCCTACTGGGGATGTGCCCACAACCTAGGTACATGCCTTTAACAGGAATAAAGAATGGGACCTCTCAGTCCACAAGCAGATACTCTATCCACTGAGCCAAACTAGTTAGGGCAGAACTGATCCTTTTAATGGGTACATAAATTTCTGTCAATTAGATTGAAATAGATTAATTTTTTCATGACATCAAATACAGTTTTAAAGTTGTAATCCAGAATTGCAAAGTCTTAAATGCATTTCCATTAATTAAAAAAGTTAATGAATGTTGGCCTTTTTTTATGATTCCACTGATGAGAAGGAAGAAAGTGCAGCTGAGTGATTGTACACTATGGAGGCATAAAATTTCAACTAATCAGTATGCTCAGTCATCTGTTCTTACTCTGTGTCTAAAAATGTAAGGCATTTCTGTAGTACTTCCTTATCTGTTTAATCTGAAAGTTATGTTCATATTCTTAGCTTTCTAAAAATCAGATAACATAAAAAAAACTCAGACGACTATTCTATCCATCACCACCATTATTATCTTCAATAACAGCATGTATTTTTTTCTAATAAGATATTCATGGGACCAGTTAAATTTACTTTGAATTAACTCAAAACAGAGCAGTAGAATTGAGTCCTGCAGATGACTGCACCAAAGAATGAATGAAGGATTTGAAGTAAAATGCACTATACTATTCCACGTTGCACATTTTAAGCAGAGAGAGAAATGCCATAATTTGTAATTTAACTCAATGAGCCTTTAAGTAATGGTACATAGGCACTGCTATTTATGTGTCAAGCAATATATGTACAGAATTCTTAACAGTAATTTGGGTATCATCCCATTACAGTTTAACAACAGATACATACACCCGTATTAAGGAATGAAAACAATGAGGGCAGTAGAAATGTTACCTGAGGAAATAATGTGTCAAAAGTTAAAACTGTAAGATTTTTATATTTGTTTTGTTTTGCTAAGTGCTATTTTTTAAAAATGTTTTCAAGTCTCAGAGAGGGAAAGAAGACCATTAGTACCTAGGCATCCTGTTTAGAACTCCCTGGTTATACCAGGCACATAATGAATTGCCCCCCTGGATGTGATAAATTATGTATTAGAATAATGGACAGATCAATCAGTGGAGCTGTGTAAGTGAAACACACAGCTTTTGGCAAAGCAGGGCCTGCATGTTTACATTTATCACCCAGGTGCCTTGACTTTGATGAAGACCTTTGAGAAGCATTTATTAATCATGATTTCATTAAAATTTTTCGGCAAACTAATGACTTTTATTTGTCAGAAATATTGCTGATGATATACTGCTGGTATCCCAAGTCACTAATCTTCTTTTTGCTACTTCACCTTCTGTGAGATTGTTAAACAATAACTTGCATGAGATATCAAACTCTAGATTACCAGAAAGGTCTTGGTGTCAGAACTAATCACATTGTGTATCTGCTGCTAGGGAACTGGGTGGATTTGTCAAGTTCAATGCTGGCTGGAGTTCACTTATTGCACCTCATCTGTTGAAGAATGAAAAGTTGTACTCTAGGGTAAAATTAATGCTTTTACTGATAATATGCATGAAATGATTAATGGTGCAAATTAATAGCATTTTAATATATTTCAATGATTATGAAAAATTGCGGTTTGAGTAAATGTCTCAAAATAGTCAAGTGTATTTTCCTCTATGACCTCTTTTTAATTCTCTATATATAAACATTTATTGTGACATAAACTCTAAGCAAGTTACTCTGTAGAGAAAGAAAATTGATCTTTTCCATAACCCCAGGGAATTTACAATCACTTGGCTAGACAAAAATTGTTACTATAAATGAGAGACTAATAATAAAAAAAAAATACACCAACTATATATTAGTGAAATATCTATAAACAATAAATTGGAAAAAATGGAAACTGAATAATGAAAAAACATAGCAGTGTTCCTTTGAAAAGGGGGAAATCTTTGTGATTTCTTTCTATGAATTATTCTTAGTATATACAACTTATATTAAGCTAATAATTTAAAGTTACTTTGCAGAATCTATTTATAAAATAATTATTGAATATGTTCTTGAGTAAATTTTAGGGTAAGATATTAACTTTTTAACTTTTCCTATTTTTCTAAAAAACTATAAATTAATATAACCTCTCCTTACTCAAAAGTACTTAAAGTACTTAAAGAATGATTGACTTAACTTTCTAGGTAAAACATGTGCTTTCTGTGGTTTTGTTTGCTATTTAAAATCACCCAAGTTCTTAGGCTCCATGTTGCCGACCTAAGAGTACTCAATGTGATATTGGTAATAAGATATTTTCTGAATTAAAAAAAAAATGAACTTGACCTAGTTACCAGACAATGGCTTTTACCAAAGAGAGGCAATCCAATCCCTGAGAAACTGATCACTAAAATTCCCCAGAATTCTTCAGCCGAAAAAAGAGTTGGAAAGTTTTGTGAAAGGCAAGTCTCCTCCTGAATACTGTATTTTTCCTCATTCATTCTCCAATTGTTGATTTTCATAAAATGGAGTATTTCCTTAACTCAATTTTCTTTATGTTGCACATAGATTTAAACCACAGGGAACTGTTATAAAGTTGCATTGGGTTACCTCTGAAGGCAGGTCTTTGTTTTCTTTATTATAGTGATTTTTAAAAAAGTAAATATGTCACTTGATAAATGCCAGTGGAAGAAAAAGCCATTCGAAGGAAATTGCACCAGAGGCAAGAATGAACTCGGTATGTTCAGGTAATTGTGATTGGGTGAGGAAGTGATCACTAGAGCATAAAAATGGAGAGGAGATTACTGGTAAAAGGCAGAGCAATTAAATAATAGGAGACTATGAAAAGAATCTCGCAAGCAAAGTATATTTCTGCTTCAAGGTTGCTCTTCAAAATCAGTTATTTGGAGGTGATTGGCTACCTCCATGTTCAATCCACACTCAACATATATCTTACCCAATTGATTGCAAAGGCCATATAAGAAAATTATTATATATTTCATCTTTTTCCTAGGTCTTCCTCTCTTACTAAAGGATCTTAAGCATAGTAAATCCACAGAATATATTTTGTTTTCTTTTTGTTAATTGGTGATTGCAGCGGCCTTAGTTTGTAGTTGCAACCCATAATTTTATAATCAAAAGCAGATGAAAGTAAGTAGTTAAAACACAACTCATTCAGTAGAGCCAGGATTATAATTTATGATTCTAATCTCCTAATGCAGAGTTGCAACCATACTTGAAATTGTTATTTTAAGAATCAAAGGGTAAAACCAAACTATTTCTAATAAGCACATTCATTTTGGAAGGTCCAAGGAAATGTTAAAGCTAATTAAGGGCCAAATGTAATATTAGAATTATTTTTATAAAATAGATTGAAAACAGAAGTTTTTTAAAGTTAAAGATTATCAAATAAGAATCAGAGAAAGATGTGTTTTCCACTCAAATGAAATACATATCATCTTGACCCCATAATTGTAGTTTCCTTAAATTAATTTTTTATGTTTTGTCATGAAATATCAACTTGAGAAAAAATTAAATAAAAGAAGCATTATCAAAAAGGATGCACAGATGGGGGTTCATTGCCTTATTTTTCAAATTTCAGAAATAAGGTTATTGTAATATATATGAAGAAAAATAAATGTTTAAACATTGTAAGTGTTAAGTTTCATAGTGTGTATACTATTTAACATTTTTACATAATCCTGTGTATAAATTTCAATCAAACAAAAATGAGGAATTTTAAAATAGTATTTTTAACATTACCTCCATACTTGCCTCTTATACCCTACAATGAAATTAATCACTCTACTGAGAAATAGCTTCCTAACTAAATATCAAGTTTCATTTAAGTGTAATGGCTTAAGGATTATGAAATTAAATTGTTATAGGATAGCTTATATAAACTGTCTGCATAGAAAAATAATTAACATAGATTTGAACTATGCCTCAATAAACGAGGCTATTTGAAAGAAAGTGCTTTTCCTGAGGCAGAAAATGCACTTTATCACATCTCCAAGAAGCCTACATAATATTTATTTTTGGGACATCTCCCTAAAGAACCCTCTTTTGCTTCTGTTCTATTTTCTTAGTTTGATTTAGTTGAAAAGAAAGTTTCCCTTTTCAACACATGTACTAATTTAACCCCTCTCTTTAATATTTAGGAAAAGAAAAACAAACATCAGTCCAATTTCCTCTATAGCTTCTGTGGGGGAGAGATGAGCCTGTTAAAAATTCTTATAGTGCTGAAACTGGTTTGGCTCAGTGGATAGAGAGTCAGCCTGCTGACTGAAGGGTCCTGGGTTCGATTCTGGTCAAGGGCCTGTACTTTGGTTGCGGGCATATCCCCAATAGGGGGTGTACAAGAGGCAGCTGATTGATGACTCTCTCTCATCAATGTTTCTAACTCTCTTATCTCTCTCCCTTCTTCTCTGTAAAAAAGTCAATAAAATATATATTTAAAAAATCTTACAGTTATACCAAACATATATTTACTGACAGGTGTTAGGACAAAAGAAGGAAAGAAGACTATAATGTGACAGTTGGCCATTAGATGAGGAGTCATATCATTATCAACCACATATTGTTGAAAGTGGAGATCTGGAGGATGAAGCCAAAGCTTCTTTAGTATTGAAGCTTCCATAGAAATTGAATAGTAGAATCCCTAATTTTATAGGTAAGAAAATTGATGACCAGACCCAGACATGTATTTTTATCTGATAAGGTTGTGCAAGGTAGTATACAATTCTGAATTTATAGAAATTTAAGCCCATTGCTCTTTCCTATTATCTATCAAATCACTTAAAATTTAAATCGTATTAATTAATCTACTTTGTGGCATTAATTTCCTTGTTGAAAATATGACAATGAGCCACAAAATAACCCATTCCTATCATAGAACTTACATTGTGTGAATTATTTTGATAGATACTTATGTAACTGCTATTAAATATGATTTACCATAGAATTTTCAAAAAAAGAACAGTTGTGCCAAAACTGGTTTGGCTCAGTGGATAGAGTGTCGGCCTGTGGAGTCAAGGGTTCCAGGTTTGATTCCGGTCAAGGGCATGTACCTCGGTTGCAGGCACATCCCCAGTGGGGGGAGTGTAGGAGGCAGCTGATCGATGTTTCACTGTCATCAATGTTTCTAATTCTCTGTCCCTCTCTCTTCTTCTCTGTAAAAAATCAATAAAATCTTAAAAAAAAGGAACAGTTGTGTTTCATACACTTTAAAATACTATAGATTTTTTTGTTTTGTTCAACCAGATGGCACACTAAATCATCAATAGTGAGAAACTCATTTATCCATTTTCTTCCAACTCTTAAGCTTCTTGAAAAGCCAACCTTTAGATAAAATTATGCTATTATATTTCAAGTTTTAAATTCTAAAATCTTCCTTTTCTCAAGTAAGTTCAGGTCTATCTTCTAGTCAAATCATTATTAAAATCAATATAGTAACTGGGAGATTGGTAAATGCCTTGACTTTATGGAAGTGTTTCCCCCATTGAGCATTAGACTCCTTGCATAGAAGACAAAATGCTAAGAAATGAGTAATAACATCTTTCTTTGGAGGATGTTGCAATGCTTGAGAGAAAATAGCACAAATTAAAGCATTATTCAATTTTAAATTTCACAAATTATGGTGGTGGGCACACATTTTCTGGTTCCAAACAATGAAAATTTGGTCACTGTGACTCAAAAGAGGAATCAAAATATCAAAGCTACATTTTTAGTTAGGCAATTTTGTGGTTAAATGGTTCAAATTACATGGAAAGAATAACATGAGTTGAAAGCACTTATTTTATTGTTAATTTCTTTAATATTTAACTTAATTTTCTGTTTTCCTTGTCCTCTAATGATAGTTACAATGAACTTTTTTTATTTTACTTATTTATTTATTTATTTATTTTGTCTACCCGTACTCTATTCTCACCACAAGCAAACATAACCCAAGCAAAGGCTAATGATCCTAAGGAATGGTTTGGGTATAGCAATGGAAGGAACAGAAGCCTGAATTAGTTTCTCACTTTCCATTAACATGTTAGCCCAATGATACTGACCTCAATTCAGATCCTGGGTATGGCTTTTCATGTTCTGCTTCTGAGTATATTCTTAGACAGTTAAACTAGACTATTTCAAATGCTCCAAAGAAAGACTTAGTAACATATTTATAGCATGTAGCCTGGTTAATAATGTAAGCTTCTGAATGAGACAATATCAGAGAATGATGTTATTATCATAGAGAAAAAATTGAGTTGATTATAGTCAGAACCAATGGATACTGCTAGAAAAGAAAGCAGAGAAGTATGAAATGTGTGCCCATGCTTTATTTCCTGCATATATTACATAGGAACAAACTATTTGTTTTAATATTGCTTAGGCATTTTGAGTATTTCATTGAAAAAAACAAGGAATTGCTTTGTATTGTCTTATAACACTTTTAAAAAATAATGTAAAAGATAAAATGTGTTGGTCATAGGATTAATTCTACACCTATGAAATATTATTTTCCTTAAAAATATTTAAACACCCTAGAGTGTAATGAACAGTGAACAATGATCTTCTTTAGTGTGCACCATTCATAGTATTGTTATGACCAATTTGGTAATATTATGCCAACAGCATATATCAGATGTGATCTACCAGATAACAATTAATAATATTTGGAAAACTTTTTAATGACAAAGTTAATGAAAATGTTAAAATAGAGAACAACAGAAGTTATCATATGGAATACAATGTATATAAATTTTCCATAAATTGAGAAAAAAATCCCAACCTAAAAGTAATGGTAGGATTTAGATATTTTAATAAATCAATTACATAAACACAAAAATTTAAATGATAGGCTATGTGGGTTGAAATATTACAATTTAATTTCCTCCTAACTATGGCATTTTAAAACTCATCACTACTCAATCTGTTCTCTTTTGTTTTGAATTTATCTTCTGTTACTGATCTTCTGTGTCCAATTCATGCTATTCATGTTCACATCCCCAGGTTCTTGGCCAACCATACTCTTTAATTAGTATCCACATTACTTTATACTGAGAATTCTAAGTCTCTAAATATTCAGAGTTTATAGTAATTACATATATTTATTGTACTTTTCAAAAAGGGTTATTTTGCTCCAAACACCAGTAAAGAAATACTGTCACCAGTATTTGTGGTGTTAATTAGGATAATTCATAAAAATTGCTCTAATAAAACCCCAAAAGCTCAGTGCCTTAAAACCACTTTTTGTTAACAGCATAGTTTAATGAGGGTCATATGCCTCTTCTGGGCATCTGTTCCATCTTAGTTTTTTGATATTACATTTCATCTCCCTTTCTCTATCATAACATAAGAGTCACAATACAAAGTTTTATCATCCAGTCTCCATAGTTCAAATCCAAAAACTTAGTTTAATCTGTATCATATAATTCTCTTTTCAGGAAGGTGATCTATGAATAATTATAGATTATTTAAAACACACACACACACACACACACACACACACACACACAGACACACACCTTAAATATGCAATGATGAAACAGGAGGGGGAAAAAAGGAATAAAATATCCTACTTGGAAAAGAGAAGTGTGAAAGGCATGCAAAGTATCTGCTCCACCTGATTCTTGAAATCTCCTGAATCAGAAGCAAAGCAAAGAAGCTATTTGATTGGCTATAACTGAAATAGTTGCCTTATTTGAGAAAGTCTGGTCTGCTGTTTATGATTGGTTGTTCTCAAATTTCATTTTCCCCACTAAAGTGCATGCACAGAATTGACTCTAGTTTAAGTTTTGATTTGGCATTATAGCCACCTCAGTCTAATGTCCTCTTTGTTTAATTTGGCAAGGATATAGGTACAATGCAAAAAAAATGAAATGAGCTCTTAATATTATTAAGTTGGTGCATATAATCACTGTGATCACTATTTATATCTAGTTCCTTTAACATTTAAATAATTATATCTTCTAAAATACAATATTCTATATTAAAATGTAAAAATGATTAAGTATAATCTACTGAGCCAAGAATAATTTACTCTTAAACAACAGATCAGGGGTCATTACTTGATGTCATTCAGTTATATGCATTGTCTAATAGCTTTTTCTGAATTGAGCAGTTGTTCCATATTTGAAGTAAGGAGTGTCAGGGTTGTTAATTGCTTTTAAAAAATAAACACAACAAAGTAACAATACGATGTCATTTATATAACTAATTTGAGGTTAGAGATTCGGAGGATGCAATGTTTTCATTAAATTTTCTTTGATATTTGGAACATAGACTCACAATTCTTAATGCTATGATAAAATTATCCACAGGACTTTGAATGAAACACTTTGCTAAAAACACTGAACTAAAAATAAACTTCTAAATGATATAGTATTTAGATAGTAGAATGATAACAAAGATAAGAAAATTAAATCTACTTTTTTCTTTGTATTCAATCCATCTGAACATTGTTTAAAATTCACTTCTAATGTCCAACAGACAACCTCCATCAATTGTGAGTACCTTACTGAGCAAATATAAACTCTGGTGATAGCATGAGACAAATCGATTGCCTTAACTCACCATTTGAATAATATGGCCTTGAAATTTCTATAATTCTTAAAAAATAGATCACCTATGATACTTATATACTTTCTATTTAGAAGTTTACAGTTTTATTTGAAAGAAATTAACTCAATAGTTAGCCTTATCCATTTTTTTACTTACTAAATTTATTTAGACCCTAGAAAATTTAGTATTTTAAAATTTGTTATTTAAAAATCTTTGTTTCAAGAAATAAAAGTATACATTAGACAAAGGAAGATAATATAAGGGGTGAGACCAAGAAGGATGACACACTTGCTTTTGCATACACACACATATGCCCACACAAACATACATGTGCACACTTTCCTTTCTCAGTCAATAAAGTAACTTTTTCTACTTCCCAGTATGCACAATATACAAAAAACAACTCAAACCCTCATCGATACATCAATTAAGTTAAAAAGAAAACAGTCACTTTAGTTTTCCATGGAAAGATTGAAGAGCACTGTCAAAAAGCACATCTAATTTTAGTCTTCAATCCTTTTTTCTTGTAATACAAACTTTAGTTTAAAAGACTGCACAGATTTATTTATAGCTACACATATATGCAATCTTACATTGAAGCACACATATATGTCAGTTTTACTGGTTCTAGTCAGGAAGAGCATGGAAGGAATTTTCCTGAGTGAGAAATAGAAAGTTTAATTGGAATTAAAATTAAATAAAAGCAATGGATTAAATATATTCTGGGCATTTTCTTAGAAGTAGATCATATATTTTATTGAAAAACATCACATTGTAGCTCAACAGATTGTTTTCTGTTAATCTACCATATTACTTCAACTGAGGTACTAGTTTCAAAAAGTATTGCTCCATTTAAATGCTAATGTAGATACTGCTCCTGCAGTCTCCTAAAGATTATGGGTTCTGAATACTCTAGTTTTAAAACAGTTGGCCTTTATAGAGAAAATTTCTCTACTTCAGTTAAAAAGCTGTTTCTACAAAAGGAAAATGACTTTGTCACTGCCTTGGTTTCTAATATTTTGAAATATTTATTAAGATTCAACAGTACACTAAGCATTCATAAAGTAAGAATAGAATAATATTTACTTTAATTAACCTAGTATTTGAATACTTTTAAGGACATAAATGTATAGTACTCAATCTATTGCTTTTATGCACATAGATTCAATTTAGTCTCAATAGCTGAGATCTGTTATCTTTTAATTTTATAGAATTAGGGGGAAAAGACGCTTGAAATTTTTCTAAGTCCATGATAGTTAACTTCTTAAAATGGAGACAGATATATCAAAACGGAGTCCTTCATGGTAAAGAGAAGATTCACATATTTGTAGACAACACTTTGTCTCCCCCCCACCCTTCTCTACATATAGAGCAAGAAGAAGAAAACTCCTTTCTTGACAAGTGATTCTCTTCCTATTATTGAATATTTCTTATATTTATATGATATATAGCTCTGCCTTTATTTTTTATTTTTATTTTTTTATTCCTCATTAAAGGATATTTTTTCCATTGATTTTTAGAGAGAAGGAAAGACAGAGAAATAGCAATGTGAGAGGAACACATTGATTGGTTGCCTCCTGCATGCTCCCCAACAGGGCCTGGGCAAAGGAAGAGCCTATAACCGAGGTACCTTTCCTTGACTGGAATCAGAATCAAAGCCAGTACCCTTCAGTTCACATGCCCATGCTCTGTCCACTGAGCTAAACTGGCTAGGGCAGTTCTGTCTCTAAAGTAGAACATTTCTCATCGAATTTTCAGGATTAAATGCTACTATTTTAATGTAAATAATACAAAAATACATACAAACTAAAGGCTAAGCATATATCCCAATGCATAATGTTTTTAATCAAATAAGGGGAGAGTGGGAGTGACTCCTCAGTCTACCTGTGCAAAGAGGTGATTCAGCACTCTCCCAGCAGTCCTCTCTTTGAATTGCTATGAAGTCTTCAATGGTGCAATGGAGCATGATAGCGTTTAGCTTCCACATGACAGAGAAAGATTATTTGCTTATTAAGTTAGCCTCTGTTCTTTTCTTATTAGCCTGTGACATATCCAGTGGGACTATTTGGTATCCAAAAGCAAATACAGAGACTGAAAAAACCTGTTATACTTATTGTTGTGGTGGTGGTGGTAGTGATAATGATGATGATGATGATGATGATGATGATGGGGTGATAGTGGGATTGATGTTTACTATCAACATGATTATGATATTTAACATTGTTCTAGGACCTCCTATATGCTGAGTATTGTTCTTATAACTTTAAGTGTATTGTCTCATTTCTTTATCACAGTAATCCTATGAAATAGATAAAATGGTAATTCTCATTTTTAAATAAGAAAATCCTTATATAGAGAGGTGGAGATATCCATACTAACACCCTGTACATCACATTGTATCATCTTAGCTCAATACATTTATAGAGTGTATACTCATATTTATTAATACTCATATTAATATAATTGACATATTTTATTTTTATATATTTAATGTAGGTCATGTTTATTTATAATATTTTACAATTACCCTGAACAAATCAAAAAATAAGTTACTGAATTCCAGTTTGAGGTCCATCTCCATTTTTATATAATTGGTAGAGTATTTTATATACTATCTTAAAGTGGTCACTCTGGATAATGAATAGATGGATCTCATAAACTGTTTTTATGGGTCTTATGAGAAATAATTCTGTTTAATATAATATATCATGACTGTTCTAATTTCTTTATGCAAAGTAAGAAATAAAAGTCGTGGTGAAATTTCAAATGCTTTCAGTCATTTTTCTTATTAGAAAACATTGCATTCACGTGTTAAATTGTTTTGACTTAGTTCAGTTACACAATCCATTTCACAATGTTAGGAAAAAAATAGTTGTCTAAAAGCCATAAAAAAATATATATATAAATGTAACTAACCTGACCTTCTGGCCATATAAAAGTGGGAGGTTATTTGAAAATATTCTAACATTTATGTAGCTACAGTGAATTGTGCTTCATTTTTAAGGTAGCCTACAATGAAAATCTGACATAGTGGGAATATTATTTTCTTAGATTAAGGTAGTTCCACTAGATGCAGCATAAGCACTTAGATATTTTGGGTTGTTCAAAGAGACAAGTTCAATGATTCAAACAACCATCTTCTTCTTATCCCCAGCAGGTGCATATATTATACTTGCTCTACATAAAAATCATGTTGCTTCTACTATGGATTTAATGTCTGTGCCCCTTTCAAGTGTATAGGCTGAAGCTTTAACCTCCATTTTGGCTGAATTTTGCAATGGTGTTTCTAAGGAAGGTTAAGTGAAGTCAGAGGGTGGTTTCCCTCTCCTATCTGAAATGACTAGTGTCCTTTAAAGAAGGAATACCAAAGTTCCAGCTCTCACTCTCCTGCCTGAGCTCACTTTCTTTCTCTCTACCCAGTGCCAGTGTCCAAAGAGACCTTGTGAGGACACAAAAAAGATGGCAGCTTCTGGGAAAGACCAGAAACTGACCATGCTGGTGACTTGATCTCGGACTTCCTGCCTTCAGAACTGTGAACAAACAAAGTTCCGTTGTTTAAGCCATCCAGCCTGTAGCACTGCATTGTCTCAGCCTGAGCAGACGGATGCAGTTCCTAAATATGATTTTTCCATATTTTTTTTTTCATATCATTGTACACCAAAGTATTTTTGTACTGAAATTATTGGGGCAGCGTGAAACCTTGGGTTACACTTTCATGCCGTCGTTAGGTGTTTCAATTTAGCATCCGGTGTTATTACATTTGACCTCAGCATCATTTTCAGGGGATGCAGGCATTGGCTGCAGCCTGAGAATTGTACCTGGAGACACTGGTCTTTCTTTCTAGAACCTTGACTTATTTTTTAGTTGTTTGATCAAATCTTATCTAAGTCAAATGTGAGAATTCAACTTAATTGTCCCCCAACCCTTGTAATAGAAAAATATGAATGAGAGATATTTTACTTTCAGGTTTAAAATGGTATTTGAGATGCACAGAGTTATTGGGTTATCTTTTCTAACAAATCAAATGCTTTAAAGAATATCACTATCCAATACTAATTCTTAAATTCATTTATACAGCCACCTCTTCAGCTCCACTTTGAATTTTATTATTGTACTAGAGGTCTGGTGCACAAAATTAGTGCACGGGGGAGGGGGGGTCTCTCAGCCCAACCTGCTCCCTATTGCAGTCCAGGAGCTTTCAAGGGATATCTGACTAATGGCTTAGTGGGCCCAAGCCAACAAATGGATATGCTTAGTGCTGCTAGGGTAGAGGGGTCGGGGGGAGCTACAGGAGGGAGGGGCATCAGGCAGAGAACTACTGGAGGGCAGCAATGAACTACTGGTGAGGTACTGGTGCATGGATTCATGTGCAGAGCTACTAGTAGTTTTATATTGTTATGCTTAAGAAACAATTACTAAAAATATGTTCTATCTCTGAAAAAATCTCATTTAAATATGAAGGAAGTAGTTCTTTTTTCTCACTAAGACACTGGCAGATATTAAGCAACCTAAATAATCTTAATAATCTATATGAATAATCTTCTTTAAGAATACCAATTTAGAGAAATTAGTGTATTAAAAAGTTCCTAAAGAGGGCCATTAGATTATTAACCTATACTAAACAGAAAGCTGAGATAAGATTTCAATACATTGATTGGCGACTTCTAGGCTATTAGTACCAATACTATAGCTGCAGTATTCAATGAGACCTTACTCTCTGTATTCACTGTTCTACTATGATTAGTACAGCTTACTATTAGAGGAGTATGGATTGATTTACAAAGCAGGTAATGCACTTACTTTGTAAATAAACAATCACTTATTTATAGATGTAGTTAATGTGATATTGATTTGCTAGCTCATTGTGGATCCAGTGTCAGGTCCTGACATTAGGCAAGTACAGATTCTTTTCCTCAAGGATACAGCTGGAATTAGTGAATGGCTTCATGTTTTCTGATTTTGTACAAAACTACTTTTACAGAGTTTGAAGGATAATAATTTAGATTAAGCTGTATTTTAATGGATTCTGGAGGTGGAATTTTTTCATCTGTGGGTTGAGGTTCTCTCTGGAAGTATCTGCCCCTGGAGAAATTAGTTTCCATTAACCGTCTGATTCATTTAACCTCCTGCAATTCTCAGGAAGCAAACAACACTGGCTGTCACAGGAGGCTTTCTGTTTGAAGAAGAGACCGCTTTGGTCTTATAAGCTTGTGGATTCTTTTTTCATCTGCTCAGTGTGCTAAGGTAAACGGTATCTAACTATTTACTCTGAGCCATAGGAGGACTGTAAAAATGCTTCCACTTTTTGAAACTTATTTTAATTAAAGAACTAAAGTTTCCATAGAAGTACAACTGACTTCAGTCAGCTCTGCCCTCACTACCTCTGTTTTCTAAATTGTTCTCCATTCTAGATATGTTTTTTTTTCCCCCTCTGAAATACCTGTCTCCTTTATGCATGCCATTATTTAGTGGTCATTTCTTTTACCTGCCCGTCAAACACCACAGAGATAGGGAATGCGCTCTCACTGCAACTTTCAAAGGCAAATTTGGAGATTTTACAACTATGATTGGGCACTTATTGAATACTCCCTGACCTTCTGCATTTACATATAGGAATGGCATGCTATATTCTAGCCCCTAAAATAACTCAACTGGGAGTGGTGGAGAAAAACAGATGCTGAATAGATACTAGCAACTACAATGTATATTTACCATCTTTTCCAATGAAGTCATTCTAAAAGTTTTCTAAAATGTCAAGGATTCTCAGAACTTTATGCAGGCATGTGAATAAATGTTCCAGGTCCTTCTTGGTACCTTCTGCTTCCTGCTCTAAGTCAACTGTGAAGAACATTAAAAAAAATATACATATTGCTAAGAAAACAATTACCTATATAAGAATAACTTGTGGAGTTGATCTAAATGAACTTCTTTGCTCATTTATATTGGGTGAATTTCCACTAAAATTCTATTTTTATTGTTGAAAGTATTACAGCTGTCCTCTCTTGCCTCCTACTGGTCCCCTCTACACCCTTTCTGTCCCCTCCCCAGGCCTTCTCCTCACTATAGTCTTTCCATGGGCTATGCATATATGCATATAAATTCATTGGTTAATCTTTTCTCTCCATGCTCCTCTTTCCCTCTGAAATAAGTCAGTCTGTTACATGCTTTGGATATTTTTGTTCATCAGATTCCACATATAAATGAGATCATGTGATGCTTGTCTTTCTCTGATTGGTTATTTGTCTTAGCATAATACTCTCCAGGTCCCTCCATGCTATCTTAAAGGGTAAGATGTTCTTCTTTTTTTTCCCTGCATAGTATTCCATAGTATAAATGTACAATACCAGAGTTTTTTTGTTGTTTGTTTTGTTTTGTTTTTTTAATATATTTTATTGATTTTTTTTTACAGAGAGGAAGAAAGAGGGATAGAGAGTTAGAAACATCGATCAGCTGCCTCTTGCACACCCCCTACTGGGGATGTGCCCGCAACCAAGGTACATGCACTTGATCGAATTGAACCCAGGACCTTTCAGTCTGCAGGCCGACGCTCTATCCACTGAGCCAAACTGGTTTCGGCTGAACCAGAGTTTTTTAATGCATTCATCTGCTGATGGGAAATTGGGCTGTTTCCAAATCTTAGCTATTGTAAATTCCTCTGCTATGAACATAGAGTGACTATGATCTTTCTAATTGGTATTTCTGGCTTTTCAGGATATATTCCTAGAAGTGGGATCACTGGGTTCTATTTTTCTTTGACATTTTGGAAGTTCCTCTTCACTAACTCCCATGGGTGCACTGCATAACCAGGTCAGATATACAGTAGATGTAAGAGGTACCGGACACCCAAAGAAAAAGGAAAACAATCATTTTACCCATATTATTTTCTTATATTTCTATAAGATTCTTTAAAATTACCACAAACTATGAAACTAAGAGTAGGAGTACGCTCAAATATGAGAACTGCTAAGTCAAGATCATGATGCAAGAATGTCCATGGTAGTTCACTACAGAGGGCTTATAAGGCTAAGATGAATCCCCAGGTGGACTTAAGGGCTCTATGCCACCCAAGATATTGCCTCCTTCAAGGTTTATTTTTTCAAAAAACTCCTAAGCCCATTGAGACTGATCACTTGTACTGAATTCTCTAATGGATATTGTTATTTTGATTTGGTAGTTACCTGTGGAAATTCCAGCAAATTACATAAGCTGTCTCATTAAAAAAGGGTATTTTGACGACCATGAAATGATGAGATAGAAAAAGTGTTTGTCTTCATATACTAGGCGGGGGATCTTTTATAACATCACCCTTTTCTGTGGTAATGAAAAATAGGACAAAACAAAAACTCAGGGCTGATTTGTGTTCCTGATTTATTTATTTATTTTTGTATGATTAGTATCATAATGTTATTAATTCAGAAGATTGTCACAGGAGCCCAGTGCACATAGGTACAGTTTCTTTAAAAAAAATTTTATTGTTGAAATATATATCCTTTTCCCCCTATTGACCTCTCCCCAGTTGCTCCTAATCCCCAGCACATGCCCTTACCCCCCTACTGTCTGTGTCCATCAGTTATGCTTATATGCATGCATACAAATCCTTTGGTTGATTTCTTATGCCTGTTCACGATTTATTGACTACAGTTTTATCAAAACAAGACAAACCTTTAACTTGTTTGAATTTTAGTGTTTTTTTTGTTTTTGTTTTTCAATCCTCACTTAGGGATATGCTTATTGATTTTTGAGAGAGGGGGAAAAGAGAGAGGGAGGGAGGAAGGAAGAGAGAGTGAGAGAGAGGGGGAGAGAGAGAACATGGATTGATCGCCTTTCATATGTGCCCCAAGTGTCCTGAACAAGGATCCAACCTACAACCTAGATGAGTACCCTGATCATGAATTCAACTCACAGCTCTCTGAGTCACACTGGCCAGGGCAGGATTTCAGTTTTTTAAAAAATAGTTCAATTTTTCTTGATATTTCACAGGAATTTTGTAAGTAGTCAAAGTACTAAAAATGTGTGTGAGAGAGAATGAAAACATTTTGAGAAATATAAACTTCTATATATTAGATAAGAGAACTGTGAAATAGCCCAGAATGAATATTTGTTCATTTTTCTTTTTGAAGGAGGATCACTTCAATTTTACCACTTACTTCTTTATATTTTATATAGTACAATACTTCCATTCTTTATGCCCAAGTTAGTAAGACTGAAATGTGACTTTATTGAGTGTTTACAGCATGTGGATACTGGACTAAACTGACCCTTATAAAAATTTAATTTCTGCATTTACTCTGAGATTATGCTTCTTAATTTGATAGAAGTCAGATTCTCTTTGGAAACTATGACACTGGTATTTTGATCACATTGGGCTCTTAGGTTTTGTTTTGTTTTGTTTTATCACGCCAATATTTGCTTTTAAAATATGGTTGTTTCTCACCTCCCCCACCCCTCCAGCTGTACATTCCACTTGATCTATCATTTCATCTCATTACAATTTAAAATACAGGGGCCCTTTGCACAACAATGCATGAGATATGTTTCTATTTTTTTTTTCTTCTCTTCTTTCTGTTCTTCTATTCAAGTTCTCTTGAGTTTGGAAGCACAGAAATATTCTCTTTGAGCCCCCTCCAAGCATATCACAACTTTAGAAACTGTGGAGCGAATCAAAGGTGTTTTCTATAGCAGTGACATTTTTGAGGCTGATAAGTGGCTTCCATTACTATCCCTGTCATTTGAATTCAGTCTTAGAAAAGACGAAATACATTTTTTTATAAAGATGGGCAAATGGTATCAAAATAGTAAACTGCTTTTAAAATATTTTCAAATACCATGCTCTAAATGGTAATATTAAACACACACACACACACACACACACACACACACACACACACACATTGTGGGTATCCTGAAGGTAAAAACTAATTGTATATGTCACCATTAAAACTAACACAGCTATAAAAATAAATTTTGCCTCATATGCTATGGGAAAACAACAACAAAACAAAAAAAGCAAAAACAAAAACAAAAACAAAAAAACAACAACAACAAAACTCAAGTGTGTAATTATTGGGATAGTTATTCCTTGGAATAAAAGGTTTTAACATAGTAATCCTGATTTACATTGGAATTAACCTTGAAAAATAATTTGTTGATAGCTGATGTGTTCATAAGACCAGCTAGGATGTGCATTTAATAAATGGTTTCTATGTGTTCTGTACTCTTTAAGTGTTTTATAATGTTATATTAATCTTAGGTGTTATGTAAAAATTGTATAGCAAATAGCAATTATTAATAGCACTTATATCAATTGTTCAGTTTCAGAATGCTTGCTTTGTCCTATTCCATTTTTCAATTCCTTCCTCTCTAAGAAGCTGAGGTAGACCCATTTAAGTGAAGTGGAAGCATATTCTTGTTTTTTGTTTTTTTTTTAATATACTTTATTGATTTCCACAGAAAGTAAGGAAGAGTGATATAGAGATCTAGAAACGTCAGTGAGAGAGAAACATTAACCAGCTGCCTCCTGCATGGTGTGCCCGCAACCAATGTACATGCCCTTGACTGGAATCTAACCTGGGACACTTCAGTCCACAGACCGACGCTCTATCTACTGAGCCAAACGAGTTTCAGCTGAAGTGGAAGCATATTCTTGTAAGGCTACCGTGGGCAACAGATATTTTGGGATATTTGACTCTGCTCCAATGATGATTTATAACCCTGAGCAAAATACTTAAATTTTTGAAAATTTAGTTATCTCTAATAGAAGTAAAACTTTGTCTCAATTTGTCTCTGTGGGATTTCTGTTTCAGGATATAATGGCACCAGACTAGCTCTTCACCCCTCTCCCCCATAGAGGTATATAACCAAGAGACATTTTTAGATGTTGGACATAGGCAACATTGCTTTATGATATCTGGAAAAAAGAAAGTCACTAAGGTGATCCTAGCATTCTGACTAGAGGTGCTTTCCAGACTTCAGTGGAGTAGGAGACTGGTGCTGAAGTTAAGTACAGAAGTCTTGAAGAGGTTAGAATGTTCCTTGTCCAATTATCTCAGTTGGAGCATTGTATCAATGCTCCAGGTTTGGATGTTCAATCCCTGGTCAGGGCATATACAAAAATAAACCAATGAATTTATAAATAAGTGGAACAACAAACCTCTCTCTCTTTTTCAAATCAATTTTAATATTTTTTAGAGTTGAGAATGTTCAAAATGGAGCTCATAGCTGCAAGGTTGCCTGGGATTTGTGTGACAAAATACCAGAGAGGTGGGTCTTGAGCAGAGAGAAAGCCCACAAATTTGTAGAGGAGTTTTCTTATGTTCTTGACCATACAATATATTGTAAATATGCAGTGTAAATCTCTATGAGTTGACAGAGAAAAATTACTTGGGGCAAGGGAAAACTGCACAGTATTCTGGGGCATGTAAGAGTATCAAACAGATAGTCCAGAGACCTATTAGAACACAACAGGCATCCAGTTAACCCTTTGAAAGGCCATGCTTAGGAATTAAGGTGACTCAAATGAGAGGTCTTATAGGTCTAACCCCAATTAAGCTAAAACCAAATATCCAACAGATAAAGCTGACCCATTATTAAATGAACTGACTTCCTCCCCCCCCCCAAAAAAAAACCACTTAAGAATATTTAAAGGAAAACAATAAAATTGTTCTCAACATTATAGGATTCATAATGCCCAGCATCCAATAAAAATTTTATAGATAAGAAGCAGAATAATAGGACTCGTAGTCAAAAGAAACAGAAGTAGAAACACAAAGTTGTTGAAATTAGCATCAAGTGTTTAAAAATGATAAAGAGAGTATAAAAAATTAGAATAATGAGAGAACTAATAGGGAATTTTAGTAGAAAAATTAAAACTCTAAATATATATCAAATAAAAATTTGATTGGAAAAGGCAATATCTGAAATGAAGAATTCAGTGGTTGAGCTTAATACCCTATTTCCCCGAAAATAAGACAGTGTCTTATATTAATTTTTGCTCCCAAACATGCGCTAGGTCTTATTTTCAGGGGATGTCTTATTTCTCTATGAAGAAGAATACGGTACACATTTATTGTTAAATGAAAATAAAGGAAATTTATTACCTGTAAACAGTACGGTAGTATGGTAGTTGTCAACACAAACCAGACAAACTGTGAATCCTACAGTATCAAGAATTTACTCATTTATTCAATGACAATCATGTCATCATCTTCTGGAACATCATCATAATAATCCAATTCCTGAATTTCCTGGTGAATATCTTGTGACTCCATTTCTTTCAGAATCAGTGGACCAAATCTCTCATGTTTAGCAATAGCACTGTCTTTAAATGAGTACTTCTTGTCAAGGTAGCCTGCTCGCAGTGCATTTGCAATGCAACTGTCAGTGATTTTCTCCCATGAATTCTTCACCCAAGTCACAACTTCTTGCAGTTTAGGTTTCACAAAGTTTCCATGCTGATTTCTCTCCATTCTATTTTCAATCTAATCATTAATTTCCATGCACAAATTGTCTTTGAATGGCTTATTTATTGCAACTTCAAGAGTCTGGGGATAGGCTGTCATTTCTGCGGGAATCATTATCTGATCTTTTTATCTTTCATGAAGAAATGTCTTTGTGTCTTTAGTGCAGTGAGTGCTGGCTGCATTCCAGACTAGCAGGCCTCTTTGGCTCCCTCGCATAACAAGCGGCAGCATTAAATCGACCCACTTCCTTATAACTTCTTGTGTGGCCCAGGCTTTTTCAGTTTCAAGAATAAAAATGCCCAAATCACGTTCATTCTTTTCCTTCTTGCCCTTAGAAATGATTAAATGTGGGATTTTAGTGCCATCCAGACGAATTGCCAAAATACAGAAAACACATGCACTTTCGTAAGCAGTGGAGGGAATGTACACTAAGGAGGCATCCCGCTGTTCAATTGTTTGAGATGATTGGCCCATAAACACTGCAGTTTCCTCCATAGCAATCATGTTGGAAAGATTGTATTTAGAGAAGTCTGCATCATCAGTAAAGGACTTGAATGCAAGTGCTTGCTTAACAACTTGAGTATCTTCCAACCTAAACAATGTTGTAGATCTTCTTAAAGACAATTCACTTTGCTGAAGGAAATTATCCAGCCAGTGTTGTGATGCTTTGAAGTCTTCGGAGGCTATGTCAAACTGTGGTGCCATTGCAAGGGCAAATTCTTGAATCTGAGCCCTATTCACAACCAAAGCCTTTGCTCTCCTGTCAACAACCCATTCACAGATCAGGTCTTCCAGCTCGGAAAATAATGGTTGCCAACCTGATCCACACTTGCACTTTTTAGCATTTCCCTTGTCTACTTGTTGAATGAGGTTACCATACTCTGCTCGCCACTTTTGGACCAATCGGATACTCAACATCTTCTCTTTGCAGAAAGCAGTAAGATTTTGGCCCCAAGAGTCTTCCATGATTCCTTTTTCTTGTACTCCACAAAATAGCTTTTTCTTTTTGCACTCATTTCTAGGGGTAAAAAACAGGAATTGGGGTATCAAGGTGGGGGGAGGGGGATCACTTAAAATGAAACAGGGGGGATCAAAGGAGGGAATCAAAATGGCACAGGAGAATCAGAGGGGGGGATTACCATTTTAGTAACCCCTTTTGATCCTCCTGTGTCATTTTGATTGCCCCCTCTGATCCTCCTGTGTCATTTTAAGTGATTCCCCTCCCCCCACCACTGTGCCACTGAACACCTTCACCAGACATTCCCCCTAACCCTTTATCAGACATTTACCCCCTGGGCCCTGCCTGGGGACTGTCACTGGGCTTGCTGGGGCCTGGATCTGGGCTGGAGCAGGGTCTGCCACTGACTGAGAACCTTCAGTCATCATGAGGGCAGCCATGAGCATCAGGTAATGTTACCAGAGACAGACCAGCTTCGCTGTGTCCCTTCTGCTCTAATCCTCCTGTTCTTCTACATGCATCTGTGAAAGTCTCCTTCTGTCTCCTGCCCCGTGCTCACCGCTCACTCCAACCTCCACTTCGCCTCCACACAGCAGTGACTTCAGGACTCAGTGTAACATCACTGGTTGCTAGACGCCAGTCAGGGCGGCCCTAGTGATCAGTTTACGGTAAATTAATTTTCATTCTGAGACAGAGCCTGTGGGGGGGACTTATTTTCGGGGGGATGCCTTATATTTCACTCAGAAGGAATCCTGTAAGTAGGTCTTATTTTCGGAGGATGTTTTATTTTCGGGGGAACACGATAGTAGATTACTAAAGATTAGTAAAATTGAAGACAGACCAAATTAAAAATGGGGGGGGGGAATAAACAGACAATAAAAGCCTATGTGATATCAAGCAATCTTCCATGTAGTGTGCATTCGGGGTTGTTGTGGAAGACCAGAAAAGGAAAAAAAAATGTTTGAGGAAATCATAGCTAAAAATATTCCAGATTCCATGGAAATATCAACTGATGGATCTAAGAAGACTAGCTAACAAAATGCAAATAAAAGGCACATATACATAGGCACATCATAGTAAAATTGCTGAATACCAGAAAAAAATTATATTAAAAGCATCCCAGAAAAAAAAAAAAAAACTACATATAAACACAGGGGTGAGTGTGAGAGAAAAGAAATACTATTGGTTCTCTTTTGAAACTATGCTATAGACAAATAAATAAAATGCTAACAGGCCAGAATAAATGTTTAAAAATTCAATACAGTACTCTATATTTATTGAAAATAGCCTTCAAACATGGGGAAAAATAAAGAAATATTTTAAGTAAACCAGTTCTGAGAGATTTGCCACCAAAAGACCTATATCACAAAATATTCTTAAAAGAAATTATTATAGCTAAATAAATGTATAGCAAATAGAAACTCAGTTCCATGTAAGTTATCAAAGAGAATAGACGTGGGGAATATGTAAGTAAATATAAAAGGTTATTTTTCTCTTTAAATTGTTTTTAGAAGAATGACTGCCTAAAGAAAAATGGTAACGATGAATTTTAAGGTTTATAAGAGAAGTAGAATGTACATAAGAAAATTCAGAGCAATGAAATCCTCATTCATTGCTGATGAGAATGCAAAAGGTTGTCAATTTAGAAGACAGTTTGACAGTTTCTTACAAAGCTAAGCATAGTGTTACCATGTGATCCAGCAATTATACTTGTAGTTATTTTTTCAACTGGATTGAAGATATATATATCCACATACACACAAAATAACTCCTTGGAACGTTTAGAGCACCTTTACTCAAAGTTTGCAAATTTGGAGACAACCGAGATGTCTTTCAATAGGACAATGAATAAACAAAACAAAAGTTGAATATTATTCAGCAATGAAAAGAAATGAACTATCAAGTCATGAGATATAGATAAGTTTAAATGCATATTGCTAAGTAAAAGAAGCTAGACTGACATGGTTACACACAGTCAGGAGGTGCAGGGTTTGGGTTGGCCCTGCTACCAATCCGTTGCAGAGGAGCCCAGTTCTACCTAGTGGCCTGGACACCAGGCCTGACCGCCTCTGTGGTTTGGCCCAAACATCTGAAGTTCCCATTAGTTGCCAACATAAGAAATTGGAGTGTTTATGTAAAATCAGAATTCCCCTCTTCTCTTTCTATAACATGGTGGCTGACTGGGCTACCAACCAAGGGTGGTCTCTCCTCCATCACTTCAACCCTAAGAGGAGCCCCCAGTTTGGAGGTGTGGTGTGGAGAAAGATATCCGTGCAGACAGCTCAGTTGTGTAAACACCTGCACAGCCCAACAATGTGGCAGCTCAACTGCGAGGCAGCACAGCCTTGAAAAGGTATGGCTGTTAAACAAGGCCCCTCTCCAGCTTTCAGGAGGGCTCCACCTGCTCCAACCCAGTGCACCCCACTCTGTCCTGAGCTGCCCAGTGCACCCCACTCTGCCCCAGTGAGACAGCATCAGTGCTTCAGCTCCAGCAGACAGCACACATCCCAGTGGAAATGGAAAGTGTAGCCCTGGCCTATGTTGCTCAGTGGATAGAGCCTCCACCTGAGAACTGAAGGGCTCAGAGTTTTATTCCTGGTCAGGGTACCTGCCTAGGCTGTGGGCTTGATCCCTAGTGTGGGGCATGAAGGAGGCAGCCAGTCAATGATTCTCTCTTATCATTGATGTTTCTATCTCCCTCCCTCTCTGAAAGGATTTATCATTTATACTATAAAAGGGTAATATGCTAATTAGACAAAACATTTTCTGGATGACCTTCCAGATGTCCTTTCAGACACAGCCATGATGTCAGGGCCAAGGCAGATGTGGTAAGGGTCAATCAGGCTAGCAGGGGAGAGCAGTTAGGGAGATCAGGCCAGCAGGCAGGTGAGCAGTTAGGAGCCAGTGGTCCTAGATTGTGAGAGGGATGTCCTACAGTTGGTTTAGGCCCAATCCTAAACAAGCAGTTGGATATCTCCCAAAGGGTCCCTGGATTGGAAAGGGTGCTGCAGGCTGGGCTGAGGGACCCCTCCCCACACAGTGCATGAATTTCATGCACCAGTCCACTGATAAACACATAATTAAATGTGAGAATTAGTATTGTTTCATGAGGACCAATTAACTTCTTTGAAAAATACAAATTATGCAAGCTTTGTTGTTATAAACAACATGCATCCTCAAAAAGTCCAAGACAATGCTCTCTGAATAATAAGTAGATATATTTTTAGTCAAATTATCAACTACATAGAGAAGTGCTAATATTGCTTATCTTTACAATGAAATTCCAGACCCAGGTCAAGTTGTTGCCAAGCATCTGCTGTGGCCATATGTCATCTCAGTAGATTGCCACCAGGTGAAATTTGTAATGTGGCATACCAAATTTTAAATATTATCTCAGAAGGTGCTAAAATGCATAAGGCTTTCCCTGGCTTTCCCAGTCCCAGTGGGGGAGACAATTCCACATTTCAGCTGATGTTGTTTTGGTTCCTGCCATGAACCTGGAAAATATGCCTTGCTGCCCTATCTCCCACTGGCATCCAGAAAGTGAGCATCCAATTACAGTCAGAGAAAGAATTTATTCACCTTGGGAAAATATTTTTGAAGACTGGAAAACAAAAATCTAAAAGATGACAACATTTTTTAATTTTTTTAATAAATCATGCTAAACTAACCCTAAGTTTCTCACTCTTAGAGACTTCCAAAGAATGATTAGATTTTTTGTGATATTTTGAGGCACCTATGGTCCTTTAATTATTCTTTATAAAGCATGAGCATTTTTAAGTAAGTAACATACATTTAATCCCTTTCATTCTTAGAAGTTTTATATCTCACTTAAGCTATTATGTTCATTTTTCATTAACATGGATCATTTTTATTTTTAAGCATCATGAAATCTCAACATTAAGTATGTTAAAATATGTTAATTATATATAAAATTCAAAATTTTAAAAAATAAATGCCAGTATTTTTCACACTTCAGTTGTGAAGAGACAGTTTGGCATAGGATAGGAATGGAGATATTCAATGGTGGAAACATCTGCAGAGGTAAAACACTTTTTAAGTAGACAAAATATATCTTAGCATTTTACATTTGAAAAGCACATGAAAAGCATGCAACTAGACATTAAAACTACACCCGTTATTGCTGATTTTTAAGATTTAAATCTGTTTTTAATAAGGTTACCTGGACGAAGGCATTTATAATGTTTGAAAAAAATTGAGGAAATGATCTGCAGTAGACAGAATTCTAAGACACCCCAAATTTTGTGTTCCTGATTAATGTACCTTGTTTGGATATCAATCAGGCTGTGTGCATGGGGTGAGGGGATGTGTTCCTCTTCCCAGCCTGCACCCTCTCCAATTTGGGACCCCTCAAGGGATGTCCAGATCCACCAGGATCTGGCCTAAATGGACAGTCAGACATCCCTCTCACAATCTAGGACTGCTGGCTCCCAACTGCTCGCCTGCCTGCCTTCCTGATTGCCCCTAACCACTTCTGCCTGCCAGCCTTATCATCCCTAACCACTCCTATGCCAGCCTGATTGATGCCTAACTGCTTGCCTGCCAGCCTGTTTGCCCCCAACTTCCCTCCTCTGCTGGCCTGGCCACCCCTAACTGCCCTCTCCTGCAGGATTGATTGCCTCCACTGCCCTCCCTTATAGACCTGCTCCCTCTCAACTGCCCTCCTTTGCAGGCCTGGTCCCTCCCACCTGCCATCCCTTGCTGGCCATCTTGTGGTGGCCATCTTGTGTCACATGGGGGCAGCCATCTTATGTGTTGGAGTGATGGTCAGTCTGCATATAACTCTTTTATTAGATAGAATAGAGGCCTGGTGCACGGGTTGGGGCCAGCTTGTTTGCCTTGAAGGGTGTCCTGGATCAGGGTGGGGTTTCCCTTGAGGCGTGGGACAGCCTGGGCCAGGGGTCTGTGGTGGTTTGCAGGCAGGCCATGCCCCCCCCCCCCCCCCCCCCCCCCCCCCCCCCGGTGACCCAAGTGGAGACCCTGGTATCTGGAATTTATTTACCTTCTACAACTGAAACTTTGTAACCTGGAGTGGAGACAAGCCTCCTGCTTGCTCTGTGGCTGCCTCCATTTCTGTTTGAATTTGTTTACCTTCTATAATTGAAACTTTGTAGCTTTGAGTGAAGGCTTAGCTAGCAAGGGCAGGCAGAAAGGTTGGTTTCCTCCATTTGCCTGGGAAACCCAAGCCTCCCTTCTGCTCTCTGTAGCCACAGAAATCTTGGTTGGGGTTAATTTGCAAATCGCTTTGATTGGCTGCTGGGCGTGGCTGGTGGGCATGGCTGGTGGGTGTAGCAAGCGATGGTTAATCTGCATATTACTCTTTTATTAGGTAGGATTTCTTGTATGTCATATGTAATACTAGAGGCCTGGTGCACGAATTCATGCACTGGTGGATCCCTCAGCCTAGCCAATGATTGGGGCTGATTGGGGCCATCTCATCTAGTCCCAATTGGGACCTATGGGGCCTAGCTGGCTGGAGAGGGACCCCAGGAGGGTTCCAGGGTGTGTATGCCCCATCTCACCCAGTCCCGATCTGCGAACCCCAGCAGCAAACTAACCTACATGTTGGAGTGTCTGCCCCCTGATGGTCAGTCCGGGTCATAGCAACTGGTGGAATGGTTGAACAAATGGTCTAATGAATGGTTGGACACTTAGCATATTATGTTTTTATTATACAGGATAGCATAGCTTATCTATATGATATATATCTGCAGAATAGCTGCTCAAATCTCAACAGAAGGAACTGTAAGCCACCTTAAATATAAGAGGGAAAAGATTTGCATGTAACCCACATTAGAAGGCAGGAGAGTCCCGTTTAATAATTCAGGTTGTGGAGCTAGGGTATGTGGGTTAGAAATGCCAGATCTAATTTGTATTGCATTCCTAAATAAGTTATTTAATCGTTCTGTGCTTCAGTGTCTAAATCTATAAAATGGAGATAATATTGACTTCCTAATGTTAATTCTTTGAAGACTACATGAATTAAAGTGTGTAAAATCTTTATTTCTCATACATAGTAAATGCTCCTAATTAACTCATAATGAGCAGAAGACCTAAAATGTTGCTATACAATGTTACTAGAAATGCTTACCTTTTATATATCTCTAGCAAAATAATATCTAAATTGAAGTGATTCTCAAAAATGGAGATTTTAAAACTGGAGTGTTGTGTTCATCTATTTCTTAGCTAGGCATATGCTTTGTTAAGGTATTTAAAGGAGATAAGAAATATTTTCAACCTAAAATTAGCAACTGATTTATTTTGTTTGACTGAATCAGCATCGTGTTTAGTTTTCCTACTTCCCTTTTAACTTACCTTAGTTGCGTGTCTTTAAAACAACTCCCATTGGTTTTATCATGGGGCCATATTTAACATCTGCTTGGTTGTTTAGAAGACTGCCAAACTGAGTTTATCAAAGGAATCACGAATGCTGCATATAACATTCATTACTTTGTTTTTCAATAAATGGAGGAAATCGCATCCACAGCTTGATACTCATTCCACTTCAAAATGAAAGTTTTTTCCAATAATGACTATCATTTCATTGACAGTACTCAGCCTCTTACATAAATATCAAGTAATGATTCCGTTAGTATAACTTTTTATCAAAAGGTGATATTTAGTTATTAAATTGATTATCCTTTCTATGAAAATCATCATTGAACAGCACCATCTAAACAACACAGAAAGTAAATATGGCCCCTTCAAGAGACAGAATAATGCATGTTCTCACCCCAAGATATCCACTTCCTAATCCCAGGAATTTGTGAATATGATCTGTTACATGACAAAAAGCAACTAAAGTTGCAAGTGGAATTAAATTTGCCAAACAACTGACCTTAACATGAGATTATTCTAGATTACGTGGGTGGGCCCAATGTTACCACTTAAACGAGGAAGAGCAATGTAGAAGAGGAAGTCAGATTCATGTGAGGAGGATTCAATCTGCTCTTTTGACTTTAGAGAAAGGGGCCCTTGAGTCAGGACTTGAGGTTTGACTCTGAAAGCTGAAAATGACAAGGAAATGAATTCTCCCTCGGAACTTCCAGGCAAGAACACAGCCCTGCCAACCTCTTGTGTTAGCTTGGTGAAACCTGTGTAGACTAGTCCTACATAATTCTAAGATACAAAATGTGTCTGGTTTTAAGCCTCTACATTTATGGTAATTTTTATAACAGCTTCTGGGGAATCCCCTCCTTGCAGATCCATAGTCCAAGCAGCCTGGGTGCAAATTGAACATCTATGGCCATAGACATACTTCATTTTCGGGCAACATATTTTATAGTGGAGGAACACTGCATGAGCCTCCTTTAGAGACATATTACAAGTGTGACAATTCTACAGACAGGACTGCATACAGCAATTGATGCCAATTTCATAAGTCCCCAAGCAACTTCCTTTGGAGAAAGAAAAGATTAGCTAAATATATAACATAAATCTATTTTATATACTTCAATATTATTCTGAGTAATTTTAAATTTTACTCCAATTATGAAAAAAAAATAATTTGAGCAGCTTAGAGGTAGGATTCCTAGATTCTTTATTCACATTGCTCATTCAGGGGAAAATATACATGTAAATAAATAGTTAAACTATATATTTTCAAAACAGAATAAGGGGCACCATTTTGGACTGGTTTTAGAAATGTATGGCTATATTCACTCATGAGTTTGCCATAATGTGCTGGAGTGTTCTTTTTTCCTCCTATGCTCTCAGAAGAACATTCCTGTTTGCTTGCCAGCATTTGAGAAGGAATGAAAGAATTAGTTCATAAGGTATGAAGGAATAGGAAATTCCTTCCTAAAGTTGTCATGTTATCTTTCTGGCCACCTGGCCTACATTCTGACACAAGACCAATTTAGTTTATTATTTAAAGCTGAACGCACCAGTTCTTCAAGGGAAGGCTCTGGATCTAAAGGAAGTACTTCATTGTGGACAAGAACTTACTGTGACCTTGACTCCATGTTTCATTAATAGTGAACTATTTCATTTTCAATGTCTTTTTATATTAAAGCAGCAGGTGGGGTTGAACATAAAACCAGGGAGAGGAACTGTGACCTATTTAAAAATTGTTACTTTTCAACCTTCTAACTATTGCGGGTTATTTGAATGACAAGGGGGTACATATTAGAAACAGCAACCTAAAACGTGGCAATTTTTTAAAAGATTTACTTTTAAAAACTAAGTTTGTATCTGTCAGGTAAAACACTGATTTATGAGTAATTACTTAACACGTTCTCCTTTATCCCACTCCCCCACCTTAAAAAAGCACTGTTAGCTGACTCCCATGGGAAAAGAAACCGGTACCATCACATGGAGTATATTGCTTCCTGCTGCATTAACGTGTGACATGTTATATGGAACTGACAAACAAATTTAAAATTTTTACAAAATAAGGATGGTACAAACAAGAGTCAACACATATAATGCTTACTATAAATGCCACAAAAGGTAGGAATACTATTGTTTGCATTTGCTACAAGACAGTTTAAGGAACTTACTCAGAATCACACTGTAGATCTGGTAAGCATGTTGCCAAAGATAAATTTTATTTTCTAAGCTTTAATCAAAGCTTAGATTATAATTAGCTTGCCCTCTTAGGTTGAAAATAACATAGTCAATGTAAGAAAGTAAAGGCAAGACAGTAAAAACTAGAGAGAGAGAGAGCATAGTAGCATCTCATAGAACACAGACAAGGGGCACTAAGGAAGGGATTAGAGCCATGTGATTAAGAGCACTTAGAATTACATTTCTGTCTTTTATTTCTTATCTTTCTCTTCTGCTGCTCTAGTCTTTGTTTTCTCCAGACTACTCTTCTGTTTATCTATATTCATGGTTGATAAAAGTTACCAGTACATAGTTCTCATGGCTTTATGCCTTTCATTCCATGACCAATCTATTGTATAAGAAGCACAACCTAGTCATGCATTCTTAGGGCGAGAAATTAGATTGCTCAAACCTAGCTTAGGTATCCATCATTGTTAGAACAGTTCTCCTATTAGTGACTTTACTTTCAAATACCCTGAATAAAAGAAGTGGAGCAGAAGAAATTCACTAGAAAATATCATAATTTTGGTAATTGGGATTTTCCAATGTAAACTAATTTGTTTTTTATATATTAATTTAAATTCCAAAGAAGTTGTATGCATATATGTATAATCCATGGACATAGACAATAGTGAAGTGAAGGCCTGGGATGAGGATGGGAGATGGGGGCCCGCTAGAAGGGGTCAATGGGGTAAAAAGGGGGACATACATAATACTTTCAACAATAAAGATTAAAAAACAAAGCAAACGTAAATTCATGTGATACTAATGAGAGGCAATGATCAGATGTAAAAATTATGTGACCAGACAGAAGAATATGAAAACTGAAATAACAAGCTATTCTTTGACTCCCAACTAACCCTAAACACACACACACAAAAGGCTGTAAGAGTATAGACAGATTCAGTAATATGAGTAACTATTTATATGTTTGTATTAATACTAGAGGCCCGGTGCAAAAAAAAAAAAAAATCTTGGAAGTGGAGGATAGAGGGGGTTCTCAGTCCAGCCAGCATCCTTTTGCAATCCAAGAATGCTGGCTCCTAATTTCTCACCTGCCTGCCTGCCTGATCACCCCTAACCTCTCTGCCTTCCTGTCTGATTGTCCCTAACCACTCATCTGCCTGCCTGATTGCTCCTAACTGCCTTTGCCTCAGCCCCTCTGCTGTCTGGTCTAATTAGCATATTATACTTTTATTATTATAGATTAAGATCATGTAGTTCCAAGAGTTGTGTATTTCTGTTTACTTGAATTCTCATCTGAAAAACCCAAGGGAATCATAACTAATTGAATTAAAAATGCACATCACAAATCACAATTGTAATTTACAAAAATGAAATTAAATCCATAATATTAAGTAGGAAGTAAAAAGGCAAGCATGTTTATGATGCCAATTTGCATATTTTACAATTTCACTTTTTTTTAATAGGAAAGCTTGGGAAATATTATATGAGCTTCTCAGGAAAGAAAGTATTATAGCTAATTCTGAAAATATGACTAGTGTTCAGTATTCTTTAACAGTGTTGCAGCTCACAACTTGTTACATAAAAGATATTTATATTTACTTTTATGAATGAATATAAAAATGAAATAGATGAGCATATCTTTCAGGAATCTATTTTATATCTGTAGATTTGCCCCCTTCAATGAAATATGTAACCCAGGATCCTAACTATTAGGAACGAGTTGTCTTTTGTGCTCTATGACTGACTCTTTCATACTTGCTTTTATCTCCTAGAGTTTCATGCTCAAATGCTTCTAAGAAGTGCATCTGAATATCCAAGGTGCCTTTGGAAGCCATGTCATCTCACTATCATACAATTGAGATTTTTAAAGTATAACAGCTTGTTTCCCTAGCTGGTTTGTCTCAGTGGATAGAGAGTCAGCCCCTGAACAGAAGGGTCCCAGTTATGGTCAAGGGAATATATGCTAGTTGTATGCTCAATTCTCATCCCTGGTTGGACCCTTGTGTGAGGCAACCAATCAAGGTATCTCTCTCACATCGATGTTTCTCTCTCTGTCCCTCACTCTCCCATCACTACTCTCTCTAAAAATCAATGGAAAAATATTATTGGGTGAGGATTTTAAATATCAATATCTATATCTATATCTATATCTATATCTATATCTATATCTATATCTATATCTATATCTATATCTATATCTATCTAATGGCTTGTTAAGTTTGAGATTTTGTATATGACTCTAATGTACAATAGATTTGAAATCCCAAGTTGAACCAGCATTTGTAGAATAGTAGAATATGCATTGCAAATTTAAAAAAATGTAAATGTATCTTCATTTTGTGGACCGTCTCACCTTAAGTATATAAGAGATGAAAGAAAGAAAGGAGAGAAAATTTTCAGGGAGAAGCTACTGCAAGGAATACCATTTTTAATAAAAATTATATATCTTTTCCTTTCCTTCTTCTTCCCACTACTCAAGCATTTTTGTGGGGTGCAGACTATGACATGGATCTAAGAACTTAATATGTGATGCCTTCATTTGGGAGGTAGAACAGACTAGGATCTGACTCCTATCTTGGAGCTCTTGCAAAAAAAAAAAAAAATGACTCTTTGGAGAATGATGCTACTTTGGGGTCAACCTATCTATATATTCCCTGGATATACAGGGTTCTCTCCTAGCCAATGTGAACTATGTGGAGAAAGCTGTTCTGACTTTTGTCCAATAGCGCCACCTGGAGCCCTGGAGGGAATGCAGCAGCAAGAAGCAGAAAGTGCATGTATTCAAAGCTCAGGGAAGTGATAAAACAACAGTAAAAACCACCTTGAATAAAAGTTAAGAGAAAAGCATGAAAAAGATTGCAAGCAGGGAACATCAGGAGGAAACTTCCCCAAAATATATCAGATCCATTGTTTGAATAATTGTTAAAGTAAGAACCATCCTTACCTTAAAAAGAACATCTAGAAAAGAGGGTGGGAGAAACAGTTTATGAGAGTTTAGATAAATAAATAAAAATTCAACTATACCCATCATTTTCATCCTAAGAGCTTCCAGCCTTAAACAAGCTGGTATTAATGTAAGTGGTAAAAAAAATATGCTATTAAATCAAAGTTCAAGAGACCTAATTAATATCTGAAGCTAAACATTCTAATTACCAAATTGTGTCGAAAATAGTAAAAATGTAAAGTCTCCTTCGAACACATTTTTCCAAGTGAGCAGAAGAGGCCTCACTAAGTATATTTTAAAAGGGCAATAGATGACAAAAATAAATTAATTTGCACTTGGATGCATCAAAAAGAGTTGTTCAACCTCCAGGTTACATAAGAACATGTAAAACTTTTCTTAGATGAGCTAATTTAGTTTTCTACTCGACATTGTCAAAATAATGAGCTATGTTCTTTGACAAGGTGTGTATGCCTTTACTTTTATTTCCTCTATTTCTTTTGGATTTATGATCCAAAACCTGTGTCTTGCCCAAAGCTAAGGGCAAACATTACCAACGCGTGCGCGCGCGCGCACACACACACACACACACACACACACACACACACACAGAATTCTGTTTCTAAGGATAAATAAGAAAATTTAACAAACTCTTTTTTTATGAGTACTCCTTCACATTTAAACATGTTACTGTTTAAGTGTTAAAAGCTTCATGTTACAGGGAAGAACAGCAATTTCCACAAGGTCACCTGCTAGATTTCTCTTGGAGACCTATGGTACACATTTGAAGTAGGATCTAAGTGCCCCTTCAGCTGAGATCTGGAAGGAAAATAATTTTTCTCTTTAATAATGATTGTCTAAAATTAAGTCTTCTCTTCAACTTATGAATTTGGAGATATTGTCTATGGTAGGATGCAGTTTTATTTAAGCAATCTGATAAGTTGAAGCTTATACATTGTTGCTTTCAGCTGGTTTTGTTTTTCATTTCTTTTATATTTGCTCCACTTGTTTTCCAAAATCACATGAGTACTTAGCTTTAGATGTATAAATTCAACCATGGCGACACTGAAATGGTGTTCAAGAAAACACAGTTATGTGGATTTTCAGCTATGTTTTCACTTACATTACATACCCACCAATTTTAGTGATTAGCCGACATTTGATCCTGCCAAAAACATCTAGGGAAATACCGTATTTGGTCTATGCCAAGAAATCCTTGATATTTGGTCCTGTTCAAAATGTTCCTGGAGAGCCCCAGTTGGTTTTGCTCAGTGGCCAGCATATTGGCCAGCAGACTGAAGGGTCCTGGGTTTGATTCCTGTCAAGGGCACATGCCCAGGTTGTGGGCTCCATCTTCAGTCCGGTTGTACAGGAGGCAGCTGATCAATGCTTCTCTCTTATTATTGATGTTTCTATCTCTCTCTCCCTCTCCCTTTTTCTCTGAAATCGATAAAAGAATTTTAAAAATGTCCATGGAGACATTTGATCCATAGTTACAGAACTCCCTTTCTTCCCTAGGATTCAAACCAAGACCCATCTACTATCCCCATGAGCCTTCACCACCTGGGCTAACAAGATAAAAGGGATATTATTAAAAAAAAAAAAAAAAAAAAAAAAAAAAAAAAAAAACAACCAATAAAAATGATAGTATTTTTATGTATTAATCCTGTAAACCAAAACTATAAATAAAAGCTATGGCTATATGAACCCAGGGATGTTGTTAAGTATGGATGTTTTGGACAGAACCAAATATGAGGACCTTTCGCATTGACCAAGTGTTTCTGTGGACATTTTGGTCAGGACCAAATGTCTTGCAATGATTTTAGAATCTTCCCAGATAAATACATAGGTCTCATGTAAGAAATGTACATATTTTGAAGCCATATTAATATCATACTTTATCAGCAGTACACAACAATTGAACAACGTCTTGTATAAGTAGAAATCATTTGTTAATGAGCTTGGCTATGTTAATAGTGCTATTTGCAAAGGAACATATTTAAGGTATTAACTGATTAAGCAACCTTTTAACACTGTAATAGCAGCTATTACAACTTGCTTGAACATTTTGTGTAAATATTATAAGATACTTACAATTTTTCCATGTTATGAAGGTTACTTAAGGCTAAAATCTATAATAATAAAAGCATACTGTGCTAATTAGACTGGACAGCTGAACGACCTCTGGATGAGGCCAAGGCTGCACATTGGGCCTCTAGTAGTAATAATAGTAATAATAATAATGATAATGATAATGATAATAGATTAGTTATCTGTGGGCTTACAAACAGTATTTTTATTTTATATTTTGTTACATAAATGTTTTATGAGTACATAACCAAATTGTATAAACAAAATAGTATATCATATGCATTTGATACTTAGATTTATTTCATTTTTAACATATTTATCTCATTGTTATGTCATCTAACTTATTTTCCATTCTATAAATATTTTTCAATCACATTGCTATGTTGTTATTTGAGCAACATTCTGAATTGTCTCATAAAGCAAGTAAAGCAGAAACTCAGTTAATTTTATCATAAATCCGTATACTTTCAGTTCATAAAAAGTCTAATTTTCCATTTCTTAATATTTGATGTGGGCTAAATCCATACAGGGTTGGGCACAAGTAGGTTTTATATACTCACATAGAAAAAAACATTCAGGTTCTGATTATTTTAGCTTTATTAACACACAAGAATGCCACAATGGCACAGTGTTCTTCACTACAATCTCATTAAGTGTTCTCAAGTTGGAGGCCTTTTTTATTTACAAGTTCTTGCAGTCTACTTGCTTTACTCAAGCACACTTTGGCACAGAGTTCTTACCTACATTTACCCAAACTTGTGTAACTAACATTTTTGTAAAATAATTTGTGTAATACAGTAATTTGAAAAAATACTGTGATAGAGCAGATGAGCAAAGACAAACGATACTTTAGTAATGGAAAATTTCTGAGGTGGACATATTCTAACTTTGTAAAAAAAAAAAAAGGGTAATATAAGTATATTTTCAGTAGGACATTTCACTCATCTAGGGGAAATGGTGAACAACATAGACTGATGAACAAGAACAGACCCAGAGATAAGGAGCCATGGGTCAGACTGCTTGACCTCAAAGTAAGGGTGGGGATAAAAGGGAGAGATCAACCAAAGGACTTCTGTGCACACATATGAGCCTAACCAGTGGTCAAGGACAATAGGGGGTGGGGGCATGAGTGGAGGTGTGGGGGTTGGAATGGGGGGTTGAGGACAAATATGTGATACCTTAATCAATAAAGAAATTAATTAAAAAAAAGAATGGGTAATAGTTTTCCAGGCTAAAAGCTATAGAGCACTTTAAATGCATTGGCCTCTGCTCATTCCCCCTTCTTCCCTTCTTTAATTTCATTTCTTTTCTTTTTTATGAACTCTACCATTGGTTTATGTTTTTGAAGGATCTTCCAGATATCCATGAATAAATAAGGTTATCAATTCATGATACTGGCATGTATAATGAATATCAGGCACAATCCTCCCAAGAGAACATAGAGTATTCTCATTAACACATATAGTTTAAGCCTGTTAAAGTAATCCATAGATTTCTTGCTTTAAAGTTTGAACTATCTTTGATATCTGACTTCCTAGTTCTTCATTTTAGATCCAGAATTATACCCTACTCCCTATTATCTTTCTCACATATTCTTTGCAAAAGTTAACACTCTACTTTTCAATGTCCTTTCAAGAAAGTACTGATTTCTCAGAAGTCTTTCAGTATGAAGAAATTAAATAGACTCTTCCTCCATATCCTGTAATTTATCTATATTTTTAAAATGCTAGAAGTTAATACATTTCCTTTTAATAAAACCAAAGTCACCTTGTTTTTCTATAGAACCATTAAAATGTCTCCATCAGCATCTTTACCTGTCCTTGTAATCTGTGCTTCAAACGTTTTGCTGATTGTGCAGTCACTCAGGTGATATTTTGAGTCACATTTGTAGTAATTTTTACCTACCTTTATACAACATATAAATCTGTTTCCCCCCCTAAAAGTAAAATATTTGGAAAATGTTCACCCCAAACTCTCTGTCTCTGTTCCCTTTTCCACTCCCAGTACATTGTGCCTCTAGAAAAGCAAAGGATTGAGTATATAAAACAATGGCAAAGCATAGGAGTATAGGTAAATTAAGTCTCTATGTTTTCAGGAAATTTATATTTCATGGGAAGAAATGGGCTCCCCCCAAAATTAAATAAGCTCAAAGCAACACATACCATGGAGTAGACTGACCATAGGTACTGGAGGATATCTGAAGCAGAAAGAACAATAAATAATGCCACTGAGTTGCTATTTTTTGAACAAACTGACAAAGTAGTTCTTTATGATAAAGCGACTTTTGAATAAAGACCTGATGAGAGGGAGGGATGAGCTATGTGAATGTTTGAGGGACCAGCACTCCAAGTACAAACAGTATGTGCTCCTGAGTTAGGAGCATATATACAAATGTGTTCAATATGCACAGAAGGATAATATATGGAGCTGATAATATATGGAGCTGATTAACATAAGAATGATGGAGGCTAAATCACAGAGTTACCCAGTGAGTAGAAGGGGTAGTACAGTGCTTCCTTATCTTGTTGAACTGAGTACCTTTACTTGTGATTGATATGTATGCATATGTTTATGTATCTGTATACATACATATTGCAGAGGATGAACACATCACTGAAGGGTCCCTGGTTCAATTCCAGTTAAGGGTACATGCCTCAATTGCAGGCTTGATCCCTGGCCCTGGTAGGAGGAGCATGTGTGGGAAGCAACCAGTCAATGTGTCTCTCTCATGTTTTCCACATTGATGCTTCTCTCTGTCTCTCCCCTTCCCTTCTACGTTCTCCAAGAAATCAATTGAAAAATATCCTTTGGTAAGGATTAACAAAAAAAAATTAAGTTAAAACTATATTTTTGAGATAACACAGTTTCCTCTCTCGTTTCAAGAAAATACATAATCTAGCATTGAGGCAAAACAATGGGTATCATTTTGGCTTAAAAATAAATTTCTGTTTAGCCTCTCCCTGTCCATGTGTATCTCCTGATAAAAGTTCCATCACCCCTTAATCCATCCTGAGAGTGAACTGATGAGGGTAGCCAGAAAGACTATCAAGAGATGTGTGGTCCCAGTGGAGACGGTACTCCTCTCCGAGCCTTATATCAGACTCAATTGATTAAAAAATGGTAGTATAGGGGAGATATTTTTTCCCTAGGCCCAATTCATCAAGTATATTAGAAAACTTTTCTCGCTAAAAAACTTGGTGTAGCAATAAATCACTCAATAGTCTCTATAAAAGAGGATAAGAAAAGCTGCTTCATTTGTTTCAGCAGTTAAATTAGCCAAGAAGAAGATACCAATCTAGGATTTTCACTCAAATTTCCTTTTTGAACCATCTGCTCAGTTCACCATTGAGTTTATCATCAATGACATATATGAAGGCATTTGGTCTGATGTTCATGTTAAATATTAACACACGCTAACATTAGTAAAATTGTTGGCCCAGTATCAAACAACATGATCTGTATAGTGTGGGAGGAGTGGGATATTTCATTGAAAAGCAGGGAATCTGAATCTGGCTCTCTGGGTTTAAATGTTAGCTCCGTCACTAACCAGGTGCATCCCCTCACCCACCTTATTTTCCTTTTCTCGACCTTGAGTCCCTGACCTGTAAAGGGATTGCTAACCTCATATTTGTTGTGAGATGTAAATAAACAAAGCCGTGCCCTGAAAATACTTGAACTATGCTTGGTGCACTGTAGTCTACAGACAAATATTTGGCATTGTTGGTATAATTTGATAACGAGATGCACTAAGTATTTATGCTTTGATTTAAAAAAGAGGAACAGATTTTGAACAGGGTGAATCAGGACATATAAGTATATGCTACAGTACATTGTGCTTATGAGAAATGTTTTTCTTATTGAATAATAAATTGTGATACTTAAATAAGTTTCTCTCTCTGAAAATGGAAAAGTTCACATCTGAACCTTAATCTCTTCTTTCTGCAGAATAGGCAGTTTCTGTTGATTAAGGACCAAGTGTGTGTTTTGTGGATAGCACATAGATTCTTAAATATACTTGAATACATGATTTGAGTTCATGTCCCTCTGTGAGTTTTCTAATATTTAAAAAGTCCTGAAGTGGAATTTAAGAAGAAGAAGAAAAAAAAAAACATTTGAGAAGCAGAAGAAATTATGGTGATTTATTAAGAAAATAGAACAGCTCTGCCTTCACTCAAGCCAGTCAAACAAATGTACACAAATTTCTTGTTTTCAACTTCAATGTTAATACATATGTTTTTATAAAACATTAAAATTATCAGAGAAAGCAGATAAAAGGAAGAAATTACAGGCATTTTCAAATTTATGAAACAATCTCTTAATCTACATTTAGACATTAACAAATATGCATTGTAGGTTTTCTTAAAAAAAACAAAAACAGTGGTATAAAAAATCACACACTAAATTGTTCAACTTTTTAAAGTTGACAAACTATGAAAAACAACCAAAAGATAAGAACATTGCAAAACATTAAGCATATGTTCACACATTTACTAATACCATGTTTGTGGTCCTTGAGAAACAAAGATGAAGAAGATACGACACCTGGTCTCAAGTTGCTTCCAGTGCATCAGAAAGCCAATGCAGAGTAGCAAGAATATTGATGAGTGTTAAGTTGGAAGCACATACATGGAGGATTAAAGGAACATTGAAGAGGGAAGAGTCTCATATGGAATAGGCTTTAATGGAGAGATGAGGAACACTTGAAGTTTGAAGATGCACAGTTGTTCCTCAGGACTCACAGGAGCCATATACTATAATCAGAGAAAATGGCAGAAAAATATTTGAATGTCTGCAGTGATACTTGAGAATTACATTAATCTGAAATGAACAAATGATGTGCTCTATGAGGTAGAGAGAATAGGGAAGCATAGGTGTATCTGGACTTAACATTTCTCGGGAAGAGACTTCAGTATTGGAGTATTGACTCTTCATGCTGTTTTTTTGTCCTAGTACAAGTCTTAAAACATTTTTGAGGCAATGTTTTCCAACTTTCTCTTGAAAAGGCTTTCCTTGAAACTCTTTAATAACTACCCTCCTCTGAAGTTACTTAACTGAAGTCTCGTTAATAGAAAACAACTTATTTCATTTTGTAAAGATAGGACTCAAAATGTAATCCTTTGGGAGACATATTTATTGCCTTCAATCACTTAGAATTATAAAGATATGTTTTCACTGAAGTACACTTTGATATACAAAGACTTAGTATGAGGATTTTCAGGAGGAAATTAAACAGACACTTTGAATAAGGAGAGTAATCCTCACTTCTCCCATGTGGTCTCTGGGCTCATTGTGTTCCACGTAAAGCTGAGGGGAGAATCTGCCTTTTATTTTTTAATTTTAGTTCATTCACACAAACAATTTTAAGTGGGAGGAGAAATTTAAGCTAACTTTCATTTATAAATATCATCCAAAGTAATGGCAGAAATAAATACATAATAATAATAATAACAATAATAATAACAATCTATACTAATAAAAATGTAATATGCTAATTAGTCTGGGAGAACTTCTGGATGTCCTTCTGGTCATAGCCATGGTAGTGAGGCTGAGGCTGAGGCAGAGGCAGAGGCAGTTAAGGATGATCAGGCAAGGAGGGGAGGGCAGTTGGGGGGGTGATAAGGCTAGCAAGGGAGGCAGTTGGGGCAAGCAGGCCAGCAAGGGGTGGCAGTTGGGGGCTAGAAGGCCAGCAGGCAGAGTGGTTCAGGGCAATCAGGCAGGCAGGCAGGTGAGCAATTAGGAACCAGTGGTCCCGAATTGCGAGAGGGATGTTGGGCCTAAACCAGCAGTCAGACATCACCCGTGGAATCCCAGATTGGAGAGGGTGCAGGCCAGGCTGAGGGATCCCTCCCCCATGCACAAATTTCATGCACTAGGCCACTAGTAATAATAATAATAATAATAATAATAATAATAATAATAAATTATTTTCAAAATAAATGGTGTTCTTTTTTTAGGCTTATGTTAGCCCATGAATGCAGGGAAAAATCCCAACCTGCTATTACATTATAAAAACTATTGAAACACTAACTATTCATCAAGGTTGTGGATTTTTTAAGTAGGGGAGGGTGAAAGGAAGATGAGAGGACCACCTATTAATTTTATAGTTAAGTCCCCTCTTTTATGTTATTTGTCCATCAAATGTATAAGCCCTATGGTGTTTCCTACTTAGTTGTCCAGTATGGATCTGCCCAGTAATATCCATTGTTATTTTTTCTCTGGATAGTGTTCTAGTGTTCTCATCTGTGTCTGCCAATACAACTGTCATTAGCAACAAGAGCAGTGGGATGACGGATGTTCTGGAGACAGTTGTAAAGATAGAATTTGTGCAAATCTCATGAAGGGGTTGAGGATTCTTTCTTGTTACCACTTACCCAGACAAGTATTTGGCAATCAGTATTAGGCGCTTCCTACATGTCAGGTGACTCCTTTAGGCAAAGCAGACGCAAAGCTGAGTGAACCTGAGTCACTGTTGCAGAAACACTCACCAAAGCCCCAGCAGCAGCTCCACCGTGGAGCAAATACAGGCATCCAAGTGAGGCAGCTCAGCTGCTGCTGTTCTGGAATCCTCCCTCTTATTAATAGTGTTGGCAATGACTTTGAGCAAACGCCTTCAATTCCATTCCAGAGTAAATGGGGTGAGGTAGTGCTGGTTATAAAAGTGAAGATGAGATTAGGGTACTATTAAACACAAACAAGCTCCCTATAAATTCATTTTTCAGTGAGAAAGATATTTGCCTTTGATGGTGGCACATTTAAATATTTCTGTTGGCAAGAATCTAAAATTCAGTATGGACCGTGGTAGAGTTTTAATAGCTTTAAATCACAGTTTCAAAATAGCTAAGATCAGATTATGAAACTTTACTGTGATTGATCCTTTCATTTTCTGAGGATAACTGGTTTCTATGCACACAGTGCCTTAAAACTAACCCACACATGTACATAATATATTTTAAATGACATAATATAAAAGTATCTTTTATATATTTTATTTATTTAAAAAATTAAATATGTCTGGTACATATATATGTATTCAATAGCTGTGTACAAGTAATAGTACATAAAAGCACTCAGAATTTCTATAAATGTAAGAATACAATTGGTGTAGTCTTTAAATATAACATGAAATATTCTAAAATTTTTTCAGATAACTTGGTTTACCACATAAATATAATCAACTTACAAACATTCTGTATATTACAAAATGTCAAATATGTAAAAGGAAGTATCTGTTTAGTTTATTAAGAGTCAATTAAACAGGCTTATGCTTAACTTTCTCTCAATGCTTCAATAAAACTGCACTGCATAAGGGACAGATTACCCAGACAGAAGTGGGAACCTGAAAGTTGAGCACTGTAGATGTCCCAATAGATCATAATTATAGAAGCACCTGTGTTAAATAACTCTGAGTTGATCCACTCTAAAAATATAGAGTGCTTAATAGTCCTGAGAAGCAAACACATTGCCAGCAAGCCACAGGTGTTCGCCACAGGAGGACATAAAAAATGTGGTGATGAAGGATGTGATGACATTTTCCATTCAATAATGTACATACATATTCCAAAATGAATGTATGTATTAATGACTGAGTTGATTTTTAAATATTTTAATGTGGCATTTAGGGTACTTTTTAAAAGTGAAAAGCAGTTCAATTTCCAAAATGCATATAATGTATTAGTTTATAAAATTGGATGCAAAAAGATAAAATCAAAACATAATCAGAATTTTAATATTTTTAAAAAAATGTTTATTCCTGATAGCACTTGAATTGCCTATGCCCTAATTGAATCTAAAGTTTTATGCAGATAAGTAATTATGTGAATGAATCTTCATTACAATAAAATGCAGCTTTTGAATTTTATTAATTCAAGTAACAGTCTTCAGATAAACTATTTACTGCAATAAAAATTATAATGTTTTACCTAAGATTTTATTGTTATTATTCATATAAAAAGTTATATCTACAGGGAGCCATAATCAAATTGCCTCATATTTCTTTAACATGTACACTAATATTTCTATTTAATTCCATGCAACATAAAAATAATACTTAGTAAGGCATTTTGCAAGAGTTATTAATGCCTCCCAGATATTCATGTTTGTTAACTAAACTCAACACTTGATTATCTACACTGATGCAAGGGCACAGAAGTGTGTATAATTGAAAATAGTAGGTAATTCAGAAAATTGCTATGCAGTCAAATGCACATACATAGAAACACAGTCACACATGTTTATGCAAATATATTACTCCTTTGTTAGTCCTAGAAGTAAATGATTTGAAGAGGTTAGTAAAAGTGAAGCAGTTTCTGCCAAAGTATGTGCAGGTACTAAAATATATGCACTACAATCTAAGAAAGCACAGAAAAAGAATAATGTCTCTGTTTCTACAGAAAAAAAAAATAATGTCTCTGTTTCTACCTAATCAATGCTTTCAGTTTCCATATAGGTAATTCAAACCTTTTTCCCTAGTTCAGTGTTATCTGAACTACTTCAGTCTAAAGGGAAAGTATGGGTTAAGGTTTTACATCAGGTTTACATAAGATCTGACTTAGTAGACAAGAGTCAGCACGGTGGACTATAAAACAGACAGCTAAATTTGGACATTTTTTGCAATGAACATAGTATGAAGGATGTTTATTTAATTACTTCAAAAGAAACCGAATGCCAGTGGTGTGAATAAGTTAGGAAGTTTATTTCTGTTCCATGTTAAGCATGACCTTCTAGGACTGCCAAGGTGATAGAGTCTTTGCTCCATAAGGTCAGGTAGACATCCAAGCTCTTTGTGTTTTATTGTTCCACAGTATCCTCATAATATGACCAGTGGTGATTCACCACAATCATGTCTACTCCTGAGACCGCAGGAGAGAGAAGAGATGGAGGACAAGCAGTTTCCATTCAGTGACCAGAGATAGGGAGCCAGCATCAGATTTTCCAGAACGTAAGCACATGTTCAAGGATGGCTACAATGGAGACTGTGAGTATAGTTTTCAATTTGAAACCCATTTACTCAAGTAAAACTTGGAAATGCAGTTTAAAAGACTGAAGAGAAAAATGCATATATGAAGATCATTATGGTGTCTTCCAGAAAAGATAACAAGGGAAAAAAATTACAGTAAATTATAATGAATAGCTAAGACTCCTCCATCCCTTGCCAAAATAGTTGAAATCGGATCAGATTCTGAGGAAAGAAAGTGAGATTAGACCTATTAATTATAAGAAGCTCCCTGTGGAAAGAGTCTAGGAATTTTAAAAGGTCTCATCTTCCCTATTGAGACAGTAGCCATCATCATCCTATATAATAAAAGGCTAATATGCAAATTGACCAAATGACCAGTCACTATGACATGCACTGATTATCAGGAGGCAGGTGCTCAATGCAGGAGCTGCTCCCTGGTGGACAGTGCTGCTAAGCCAAAAGCCGGGCTCATGGCTGGCAAGCAGAGCAGTGGTGTCAGGAGCCTCTCCTGACTTCTCAGCAGTACGCTAAAAGACCCCTTGGGGATGTCTGACTGCTGGCTAAGCCCACTCTCCCTGGGCCTAAGCTGACAGTCAGACATCTCCCAAAGAGTCCCAGACTGCAGGAGAGTGCAGGCTGGGCTGAGAGACGCCCTCTCCCCTCCCTTCCCCCCCCCCAGTGCACAAATGTCAGGCACCGGTCCTCAACTTTCTTATAATTGAATCACTGTATCCTGAAAACAAAATTGTTTGTCAATTATAAGTGAAAAGTCAGAACTTACAGAGATAGTAATGCCCATATTTTTCCATGTTCTCTAAAATATATTACTTTATATATTGTACTAGTCCTATAAGATAGTTCTTGGAACTATTTTTCTTGTCATATAGGTTTGGGAGATATTGTTTACTGTATCTCTACCTCGATAATTATAAGGTAAATTAGCATATTAATGAAATGTATTAATCACAACATTCTTAGTAATGCATCTTAAAAAAACATTTTCAGAAACTTGATGGAATTCAAATTCCTTATTTTATAAAAAAAAATATGACCAATGAGAACCAAGCATTTGTTAGATGAGTGCTAAATAAGTCAAATAACCTAACACTGCATCCAGTGAATTCTCAACTTTTATATGGACAATGGTATTGATTTAATCCTGAGGTTAGCAAACAGTGGTTCCTGGACCAAATCATATCTGCTGCCTATTTTTATAAGTAAAGTGATTGGAAAGGTCACACTCGTTCATTTCTATATTGTCTAAGGCTCACTTCTCACTGCAACATTGAGTTGAACAGTTGCAACAAAAAATTGTATGGTCCACAAACCCTGAAATAGTTAATATCGGGCTCTTTACAGAAATACTGTCCACTCCTGATTTAATCTATTCAGCAATATTTCAGGGGCCTTTCTCCAGCATCTAGAAGGGTTCAGGAATCTGGAGAAAGCCTGTGTGTAAATGAATAAAGAGACTAGACATATAATATAAATTTGTAATTCATGGGGAAGCCAGAGGAGCTCAACTGTAGGAACCAAGTTCACTGAGTTTCTGGACCCCTTGCTCTTTATTAACACAAATTGCCCTAAAGCAAAGTAGATTTACATATTAAAGGCTAAGATTTAGTATACAAAGGCATTGTCAGTTTTGGGGTAACTGCCTTGGGCTATTCAGGTGTTTTGCCAGCAGGAGGCAATAACATGTAGATTAAAATGCCCTCAGCTATCTGGTAATAGGCAATAATATATGCAAATCTTTAGGTGTGGGGAAATCCCCTTAGATATTCCAACAGACAATAATTTGTATCCAACAGGCCCTGTTGAAGCATCAAGGGTCTATCAACCTTTTGATGAAACTTCTTGCATTCATGGCATGCTAGAATTAGCTTCTAGCACAACGTTATAAAACCTAAATATGAATCGGTATCTCAAGTACAGCAAGGTATCACAGACCTACTTACAAAAGAAAACCAATTTGATATGAAATTGAATTAAGTGGCAAGAAAAGTTTTGGAAGCAATAATTATTCTTCTCTCAATGTAAGTGGTTTTTTACACAAAATGTATTGGTGTACAATTCGGCTGAATGAAATTTAAGATGGCTCAACTGGGTTTTATGTGTTACTTGAAAACCACTGAACTCCATTGAAGCACTTTTGTTAAACATTGATTTTATGGAGATGAATGAGGTATTGTACTTACTCTCCACCAGCTCACTATCCAGAAGAGAAGATAGAAAAGAAATCCATCACTTATTATATAGTGACAAGACCTCTAATATATTAATGTTCACTGAACTCTAAGGGAAAGATATGCCGCTATTTAGATGTAATCTTTCCTTCTTTTACTCTAAGTTATATATCTCATATATAGTAGACACTGTTTCAATCACTTTACTCATGTAATCGTCACAACAACTGTAAATACAATACATCTCAGTCTGAGATAGCAAGGCTGAAGGGGGTAAACAAGTATTATTTCCTTAGTTGGAAAATTATTTATTTATTATTGACAATATTACAAACATTACCCATTTTCCCTCTCTACCAAGGAACAAAATAGGGTCACAGATACATGGAACAGACTGACAGGGGAGGGATGGGAAGAGATTAACTAAAGAATATATGTGCATATATGCACAGCCCGGGGACACAAACAAGTATTTTACTTAGAGAGAATAGAATGTGTCAATAGAGTGCAAGAGAGATACTGAAATAGAGAGAGTGAGCAAAACTCCTTAAGTCCTATACTTTGTTTCAAATGCCTTACCTGGGAGGATAGGAAACAGGAGCGTATGGATCAGCTTGAGAGGGCATCTTGTTTATAAGATCACATTACAATCAGAAGAATGATAATAAAGAAAATAAGTGTCAGATAATTCAGAGACAATGCTTAATTTTATGACTTTGCTTTAGTACACTTCTGTTTCCTGGCACTGAACCTGGTGAGATCATATTGTGAAATTTCTGAGTGACTCCATGGTTTGGCTTACTTCATTCACAAAACTCCCCAGAGTATAATGCACTCAAGCTTTATAATTTATGTACAATCAGGAACTACCAAGAATATTTTAAATAGAATAATTGTTTAGGAAGTTATAATTTTTACATGTAAATAGATATTATTTGCATAGAATGTTATTGATAAAAATCTATACAATAAAACCTAAGTGACCATTACAGCAGAACAAGCAGAACAACCAGTCACTATGATGTGCACGGACCACTAGGGGGCAGATGCTCAATCAGGAACTGCTCCCTGGTGACCAGTGTGCTCCCACAGAGAGAGCACAGCTCTGCCAGAAGCCGGGGTGACAGCTGGTGAGCACAGTGGTGATGATGGGAGCCTCTCCCACCTCCTAGGCAGTGCTAAGAATGTCTGTCAGTCAGACATCCCCCAAGGGCTCCCAGACTGTGAGAATGCACAGGCTTGGCTGAGGGATCCCCTCTCGAGTACATGATTTTCATGCACTGGGCCTCTAGTAAAATATAATAACATTATATAGTAGTTACCTAGTCCAATATCTTAGTTTACTCGGAGAGGTCAGGCAAGTTTTATAAAGCTATACAGCTAATTTCATCATTATTATTTCTAAAATATTATTAATAGAAAAATCCTTGTACTGCAAGGTGCTGACTTATTCTATTTAATAAAAGCCCAGCAACCATTAGAGTGTAATGACCAGAACGACCAATGACCAGACCACCAGCTGGTAGCTATGATGAGCACTGACCTAGACCTTGCTGTCAGTGCTCTAACAGCCCCGAATTTCACTCACCCACACCCCTGACCCTGATGGGAAGAAGGAGGGAGCCAGATACCTGCACCCTGACAGCAGGGAGATAGGAGCCCCCTTCTTCCCGGAATTGGCTGTTGGTCAGGTTGCTGTTGGTGTCCTGACAGCCCTGAATCCCAGAAGATTCACTTCTCAAACCGTGCCTTGAAAAAACAGGATTGGTCATATCTGTATGGGATAACATCTGATCCAGAGCCCATTATTCTGAAATGGACAGAGCTGATGAATAATGATGTATCAAGATATAATGATAAACTAAGGCATTTCTCATTAGAGAAGTTATCTCATACCTAATATTTCTCATCAATACATTATCATTTTCCTGAGGGCAGAAAAAACAACACAACTATGTAATGTTTAGTTTCCACTGTTCAATGATCAAAACAAGTATCCTAGAACCAAATTGCCTACGTTCAAATCCCAACTCCTTATTTTATTAGTTCTGTTACATTGGGAGAGTCAATTAATCTCTGTATTTCTCATTCTTAATATATTTAAAATGAAAACAGTAATAGAATATGTCTTTATTTTTATATTAACTTTTAGATTTCATAGAAGACTACCTGACACAGATAGATTAAACTTTTCAAGTAAAATATCTCTATTGGCATGTATATAATATACAACTCTGTGAATGTTTATTTAATAAATTGAATTGATAGTATTGAAGAAGCAAGGTCGTCATCCAAAACTAAATCCTAAAGGCTTTAGTACTTCTTATATCCTTATATTGTCCATTGTTTATATTAATACTAAGGGCCCAGTGCACACATTCATGCACTTTGAAAAGAACTGTGGGCTGTGAGGTTACAGTGGGCACAGGGGCAGGTCTTGGCCCATCCTCCATGGCCCCTCCCAGCCCTCCTACCACAGCCCCTGATCGGTCCCCTGTCTGCCAGCAGCCCTGCTCCTGCTGCCACCACTCCCACGTGCTGACAGCCCTGGCCTTGTTTGCACCCACTGCAGGCGCTTGCACTTTGTGTCATCAGTAGGTGCAAGTAGGCCTGGTGCTGTCAATGGGTGCAAGCAGCAGCTGCTGTCCTGATCACCCCTCAGGAGCAGGGGAGTTGGAAAAGCCCTCAGGGGCTTTTGGGGCCAGCAACTTCCACTCCCGTGCACTCATGACACAGAGCAATCAGGACCGGCGCCAGGTGCTGGCAGTGGATGTGAGCGGCAGCTCCAGTACCCGCAGAGAGTATGAATGGTGCTATAGCTGGCAGCCACCTCTTGTACCTGCTGCCAGCTATAGCCCCATTCATACCCCAGTTACCCCTCAGGAGCAGGGAGAGGCAGAGAAGCCCTGGTGGGTAATTGGGACTGGCAACCTCCACTTGCACCTGCTGATGGTGCCAAGTGATCAGGACCAGCTCCAGGCACTGGCAACAGGTGCGAGCAGCAGCTCCAGCACCAGGCACAGTGTGAGCGGAGCTGAAACCAGCAGCAGGTGCAAGCACAGGGCGGGACCGTGGCACACAGGAGCAAAGAATTTTCAGTAACCAATAGAGGCTAGTCCCGATGACAGTGACCAGCACCCCACCTCACCTGCTCCGCCATCCCACTGGAACAGATGCCCACCATGTTTGCACTCTGCCACCCCCTGCCGACACACCTGCTATGTTCTGTGCTTGCCCCCTGGTGGTCAGCTCATGTCATAGCAACCGGTTGTTGGGTTGTTCCACCATTCGATCTATTTGCATATTAGTGTTTTGGAGAGAGAGTATAACCCAGGTGATATTTCAGTGAAAGCATAGACCACAGGAAGATAGACACTTGCAAAGTACATGGTCTCTTTCAAGTTCTATAGTATACTTAATGCATTGCATCTTTCAAGTTCTATAGTATACTTTTTTTTGGGTGGAGGTGAAGGACATTTAATCTAAATCTTAAACCTGCCACTTATTATCATATATATTGTGGAATAAATAGCAAAAAAATGCATCCCCTGTTGATAGCTAGGTAATTTTCTCAAACTCTTACCTGCTCTGTGTGTAACCTTGGAGACTCCTTTATACCTTTTAGCATAAAACTTAAATGAGAAGAAAATCTGATCTTAAAGAGCAAGGCCACATCCAAAAGTGAAGGTACCTGCCTGTCTCAATTTATCAGTAAAAAGTGACTGAAAAAGCCAAAACAGGTTTGGCTCAGTGGATGGAGCATTGGCCTGCGGACTGAGAGGTCCCAGGTTCGATTCCAGTCAAGGTCATGTACATTGGTTGTGGGTACATTCCCAGTAGGGGGTGTGCAGGAGGCAGCTGGTTGATGTTCCTCTCTCATTGATGTTTCTAGCTCTCTATCCCTCTCCCTTCCTCTCTGTAAAAAAATCAATAAAATATATATATTTTTTAAAAGTTACTGAAAAAAAAGAAGAAAAAAAAAACACACACACAAAAAACACACACAAGTGAGCCAAGAGATCTATAAACAGGAGAAAAAACGTATATCTACATAGTGATACGTGAAGTTTCTTTTCTTCCTCAAAAATTCAACTTTCAAGACTGGATGACCCTGGTTTTACCTTTGGGTATAAGACTAATCTTAATCTGATTTTAAAAAACAACAACCCAATAGCTTCTCTCTGGTGTGAATACTGTCTGCAGGAATAGAATTCAGGCAGTCTGGAAGCCCAAGCATTGATATACCTGAAAAAAAAAATAGGCAGATGATTCACTCTAATTCATAGTAGTCCTTTAAAAACAGTCTGAAATTATTTGCAACACTGAATGGACTGTGGACAAGCAGACAGATAACCAGAGTTCTCAGCATGTTCAAAGAAATCAAAATGGTTTAAAAACCCTCCCATCAAATGAGAATCACAGTTTACCCCTCAAAAGATGCAAAATTACTACTTACAGCTGGGTGTCTTCTGTGCTATTGCAGCTTACCCCCAGCCAGGAGGACTGCTCTCTATTAGAAAATGTTTTACCTCTACATGATCTCAAAAGTATCGTTTTTTTGTTTGTTTGTTTGTTTTTTACCTACTCTAAAGAACTCATTTCCAGACCTTTTGTCTGCTGGTGTCTTTCTATCAGTTGCATCGTCCTGATGATTAGGGCAAAAGAAGGGGAGGGAGAAAAAAAAGGCCTCTAAAATTGGTCATTTGTACTTTGCAATGTTAGGTGGAGTAGTCAAGGAATATCTGTGTTTTGAGGCCCAAAGCTTGCATGTCCCAAAAAGAAGTCCTTGCTGTTGAATGGTGCTCTTGTCTACATCTCAGCTGTCAGCTTCTCTGAATCAGTGGCACCAATCCTTCTGCGTTACCTAGGAGACTCACCTTTTGTTCGGCCCCTCCTCTCACGCCCCTTACATGTTCCCTACTCTTTTACTTATTATAGAAGTAAGACATATATGAACACTCATACTTCTGCAAGGCCAGGCTCAATATTTGATTCAAAAGTTTCAGAAGCCATCATGGAATACATGCTAAAAGACTGTGGGATTGTTTTGGTTCTAATTTTAAATTATCAGTATCTAGACAACCTTTCAGGAAGGCTTTTGCTATATTAACGTGCCACTAAAAAGTTAGTAAATATAGGGAATAAACTTGGCCAGTTAACTTGTCATATTTATAAGGCAGTTCACTAAACACATTTTATTTTTACTTCTTAAGAAAACAAATAATCTAAGGAGAAGTAACCCTTTACCAAGAGCAAATTGCTTCCTAATACTGTATATTTAGTTTTCTAACTTTATTATGTAATTATCATTTTTTCATGTTTTGGGACTAGGTACTTGTATAGTGTGAAAATGTGTTGGTTTTAATATTTTCCCTTCATCTTGTATTATTTTCCTATAAATGTGCCTGAAATCAAGTTCCATTACAGATAGCAGTACGAGAATTCTGTATTTTTTCCTTTATCACAGTTATCAGTGGGTTTCCACAGAAATCTTCTAGAAGGTTCAGTTCATCTACATTACACCCATGACTCATTCAGCTCTGATATTTAGGGTTTATTCCTTCTATTTCAGACTTTCTGACTAAGTGATAATTCACTTTATAATGTTGATTCTGACAGAAGAAAACATGAATTATTTCTTGAGTTTTATAAGCACACACTTCTGAAGTGTGGAATAAAACATTAATATATTGTGCTTGGGACATTTTAAAACCTCAGGAATTAGAGCAGGCTTTATGATTATGTCAGATAAAAATTGTATTAATATTTTAGCCTTTTAAAATATTTTAATTTAAAAGATGCCTTTGAAAACAATAATACAAAATGAATTGCTAACCACTTATGGTAGATATTTGGCAGTGAAATTAAGAATGTACACACTGCCACAATTAAATAATTCAATCTCTCCCTAACTGGTTTGGCTCATTGGATAGAGTGTTGGCCTGTGGACTGAAAGGTCCCAGGTTTGATTCCTGTCAAGGTCATATGCCTTGGTTGCAGGCACATCCCCAGAGAGTGGTGTGCAGAAGGCAGCTGATCGATGTTTCTCATTGATGTTTCTAACTCTCTATCCCTCTCCCTTCCTTTCTGTAAAAAATATCAATAAAATATTTTTTAAAATAATTCAATCTCTGGAAATGTACACTGAGAAAATGACCCAAAATGGAAGTATGCATAAATACACAAATTGTATTCTAATAAAGATTTAATTCTCTGGAGCTCTAAATAACATGTAGCAATAGTAAGTGAATATGAAAGTATGTACAATGAAAATCAAGTATGTACAATGAAAATTTTAAAAAAATCAAATTTTTTTGTAGTGCAGAAGTAGAAAATTAACCTCCCATTGTCAGGAGGGGTCTAATTTTGTGAGGCTCGTGATTTTCAAGCAAGAGCCTTGGATAATTTTTTAAAATATGTTTTTATTTATTTTCAGAGAGGAAGTGAGAGAGAGATAAAAACATCAGTGATGAGAGAGAATTATTGATTGACTGCCTCCTGCATGTCCCTTATTGGTGATCGAGTCCACAACCTGGGACGGGAATCAAACTCGGGACCCTTCAGTCTGCAGGCCTACGCTCTATCCACTAAGCCAAAGCAGCTAGGGCCTTGGAGAATTTGATTCCAGTTTGGCAACTAGGACCAAGTTTTCCTTTATGTCAGTGAAGACTCAGTGTGGCCAATCATTTTATTTCAGGATTTGGCAGCTTCTTAAACTCCCTTAAAATATAGAGATAAACTCTTACAGCTTCCTGGAGTGACACTTGTTTAAAAATTGAAGTATAATTGACTTGTATTATCATATTAATTTCAGGTATACAACATAGTGATCCAATATTTGTATACATTATGAAATGATCACCACAAATTAAGTTCCCTTCTGACACTGTACAAAGTTATTTCAGTATTATTGACTATAATCCCTATGCTGTTTGTTACTTCTCTCATTTGCTTTTAACTGATGGTGCCACTTTTATAGTTATGCCAGTAATAAAATAGTAAGTCCTGGTTGGTGTGGTTCAGCATTGTTCATACACCTAAGGGTTTCCAGTTCAATTCTCTCTCAGGGCACATACCCGGGTTGTTGGGTTCAAACCCTGGTCAGATTGCATTCCAGAGGCAGCTGATCAATCTCTCTTTCTCTCTCTCTCTCTCTCTCTCTCTCTCTCTCTCTCTCTCTCTCTTTCTCTCTCTCTCTCTCTCTTTTCTCTGTATTTCCTCTCCCTCCCTTTCTCTCTAAAATCAATAAAACATGTTAAAAATAGAAAAATGCATTAATAATAATAATCCTATCTAATGAAGAGAGAATATGCTAATTGGCCCTCACACCATCACAAAGATGGTAGTGCTCATAGACAATAAGGAGGGATTATGCTAATTGGCTGCCCCACCCTCTAATATGGCAGAACCCACAGCCACAGATGGAGGTTCCTAGTCCTCTCAGCCCCACCAGAGTCCCCCAGTCCCTTCAACCCCCAAGCCACCAAGGACTGGCCCGAGGTGCGGGCAAGCCTCGAATGGCTGCTTCCCAGCTGCCCAGGGCCACCTGAGGCTCAGGTAACCAGGTTGGTCAAGGCCTGCACTGCCGGCAGTGGCAACAGCAGAGGTGTGATGGGGGTGTCACCTTCCTCTGATTGGTGGGTCACCTCCTATCCCTGAGAGCTTCTGGACTGTGAGATGGGGCAAGCCGGGCTGAGGGATCCCCCCCCCCCCACCTCTAGTGCATGAATTTTCATGCAGTGGGCCTCTAATAATAACGATAATAATAATAATGATGATGATGATGATGATGATGATGATGATGATGTAGGAAGAGGAAGGAGGAGGTCACAGAATAATACTTGAGCCAAGGCATTAACTGGTATGTCAAAGAAAGCTCTGACATTATTTTTATGATCTAAGGACATATGATCTTACTCTCATTAAGGAATTTATAAGAATAGAGGCCATAGTAGCCATAGCCTGGGGATAAGTACTCAAATGTGGTTTTATATGGGAATACACAAATTAGATATATACCGTGCATCATAAAAATGTATTTCAGGCAAATGAAACAACAAAATATAGAGAATAAACTTTAAAAACACTAGAAGGAAGTATAACAGAAAGTTTTTATAACTTCTATATTGTTAAGGATGTTTTGAATCAGACAAAAATAGAAATCTTGAAAAGTCTGATACTGCATTTTACCTGAAAAAATAAATAATTCTGTATGATTGATTAAACATTGTGAAAAAATAAATCACTAAGATAAGGTACATGTTACATAAAATGTAACTAATAACCAATATATATCAAATCATATACTGGTTAAATATGATTTAGATATATTAAGAAATATAGTGTAGCCTTACAAATCAATGGGAGGGAAATGGAGGATCTATACAATACTTTCAACAATAAATATTTTAATAAATAACAATAATAAATCCAGTGGGCAGAGGACCTGAATAAACACCTCTCCAAAGAGGGCATACAAATGTCTAAGAGATATATAAAAATGTTCAAGGTCACTAGTTATCAGAGATAAACAATTTAAAATGACTATGAGAGGCCACCTCACACCTGCCATAATGATAACCAGCAACAAATCAACAAACTACAAGTGCTAGTTACTATATGGAGAAAAAGGAACCTTATTTCACTGATAGTGTGAATGCAGACTGGTGAAGCCATTGTAGAAAACAGAATGGAGATTACTCAAAAAATTTTAAATGGAACTGTCTTCTGATCCAGTGATCTCAGTTCTAGAAATATATTCTAAGAGCCTGAAGCACCAATCAGAAAGTATATATGCACCCCTCTGTTCTTAGCAGTAGTATTTATAATAGCTAAGATCTGGAAACTGCCCTAGTGCCCATCAGTAGATGAATGGATAAAAAGCTGTGGTACATTTACACAATAGAATACCATGAAGCTATAAAAAAAAAAGGATCTCTTATCATTTTATACAGCATGGAGGGACCCTGAGAGTATTATGCTAAGTGAAATAAGCCAGTTATAAAAAGATAAGTGTTATGTGATCTCACTTATATGTGAAATCTAATGAACAAAATAAATTGACAAACAAAATAGGACCAGAGACATTAAAGCATGCAACAGATTGGTGTATTTCAGAGGGAGGTAGAGGGAGAGAGATTAACCAAAGAACTTATATTCATAGTAGAGGCCCAGTGCATGAAATTTGTGCACAAAATTTATGCATGGCAGAGGAGGTCCTCAGCCTGGCCTGCACCGTCTCTCAATTCAGGACCACTGGCTTCTAACTGCTCGCCATCCTGCCAGCCTGCTCGCCTCTAACCACCTCTGCCTGCCAGCTTGCTCACCCTCAAATGCCCCTTGCCAACCTTCTTGCCCCCAAATGCCCCCCTGCCAGCCTGATTGCCCCTAACTTCCCCCCACTGCCGGCCTAATCTCTCCTAAACTCCTCTCCCTTGGCTCTGCCACCATGGCTTTTCCCAAAAGGACATGGGAAGGTCTCCCAGAAGTTCTCCTGGTCTAATTAGCATTTCATCTTTTATTATTAATAGTATAGATATGCATAACCCATGGACACAGACAATAGTGTGGCGAAGGCCTGCAGAGGGGATGGGAGTGGGGTGGAGAGGGTCAATAGGGGGAAAAGGGAACATCTGTAATACTATCAACAATAAGAGTAAATCATACATATATACATATTTGATTATATATATATATATATATATATATATATATATATATATGATATGTATATTTTCCAAAATGAATAGTACAAAACTAATCTCATACAAGCTTAGAAACTAGATGGATTTAAAAATTATTTTTGTCTTAGCAACTGTCAACACAAGCAAATTAAAAAAATACAAAGGAACATTAATAGTCTTTCTGTAGCTGTGCAATATTATGTTTTTCCTATAAATCTGAGTGATTTGTGACAGTGAGAATCCATAGTAAAATGTTTTAAATAGCATTTCTTTTCTGAAATAATTCAAACTGCTAGCACTATACTCCTTTTTTCTTCATTATACTTTAAAATTCAAGGTAACATCTAGAAAATAAATTGAAATAGATAGTAAGTAAAGGAAATATTTTTTTAAAAGATTCATGGGGAAGTAAAACAGCCAGAAGCACTGACTATTTTATATTCAGCTTACTGTACTAGCAAACTACCTATTAATGTGTTGGTTTTTCGATATCTTTCCTCTCCCTTCAAGATCAGTTATTTATCTGATCATACTCTATTGCATGTGTTTGCTGTTTACATATGTATTGGAACTTTGTTATTTTCCTTTCCTTTAAATGTTCACTTTCTTTAAGTGATCTAAATACCGGATTTTGAATATACACCCATTTTCTTAGCAGCTGATAAATTCCTTATGAATAATTTAGACTGAGGAACTTCCTTAGATGTGGTATGGAGAGACCATAAGATTCTGAGGACACTCTCACATTGCTCATGTGTGAATGGAAACACATGAAATGTGGAAGCAATCATCATCATAATATGACTATTATAAAAAAGTCATTGCTGTTCATGCTGAAAATGTCATTTAAGTGTCAGTTTGGAAAATACAGAAATCGAGTATGAGCTCTAACTACACCCAGCTTGATTCACCTATTTTAGGTAAAGTGACATTCTACTAACCAGCCATCATCTTGTCGCCAAATATTTTCTTGATTGAGTAAAATGGCTGGAGTACGCACAATTTACCAACTAAAGCATTTGTTATTTCTCTTTTTTTCCCCCTCAACTTGTAAGACCAGCTGTGCAACCTGCAACAATAACAAAAAGAAAAGTAAACTATACATACACATTTCCATGGGTTCTCCTGGCTGGTTATGTAGAGTGGAAAGGCTTAGCTATTTTAGAACTCTGCTTATATAAAATTCAACTTTATAACTTTTTCTTGCCCGGTAACGTAAAGGATGAAAAAGTCTCTAACACAGGTGAGCAAAATGTTAGTAGAAAATGATGGATTTTTGCTATTTGAAACCCTTCTGTTGAGTCTCTAATAAGGTGGACCAGACATCTTTCCAAAAATCGGGACTGTTTTAAAAAGCCGTGGGATACGGGACAAATTACTAAAAATCGTGACTGTCCCGCCAAAAGTGGGACTTCTGGTCATCTTATCCAAAAACCAGTTGATTTGAGGAGGTACATCAAATCTTGTGGCTTACTAAGTAAAGAAGCAAATCAATAATTTCAGTGGTAAAAAAGCATTGTGTGTTCCTAATAGACAGTCTCCAAAATATGATATAAGGCTTTCAAAAGTTCTATCTTTATAGCCTGTCATGCAGGAAATAAACATACCCCAAAGAAGCCCAGCTCTACATGGTATATACTAAAGTAAATAAGACTCCTTTGCATGCAATTTCAGCAGAGACATAATGGCTCTGAGGTGGTGAGATAGCATGGTGCCATTAACAAGTATTGCCATGAGTTCTTGCAGCTACAAGCAATTTAACTAAAGAGTACCACATGCTTTACAACCCATCTGTCTTACAACTAGAATCTAAATCCCATAAGATCTCACTACTCATACAAATTAGTGCATATCATGAAACAGAAGGTTACCGCAGGGACTGTCATATCTTCTAAGATACTAGAATTTAGAGGCTTGTGAAGAGAAGGAACAGTCATTAGTGCAGTGTCAAAGTGCCTGCATTTCGATGGCACTTTTCCCATGACAAGGGCCCTGCTTTGCTCGATTGCCAAAAATCATAGAAAACTTCTGTGGAAAAATCATCAGCTGTGAAGAAGGATGCCATTTTGAAGTCACGGCAGGATACTCAGGGGCTCTTAGCAATCCTATTCGTCTCACATTAACAGGGAGTGGATGCTGAAGAATTCCATCCCTTCTCTCAAAGGGTTTATATATTCTGCATCCTCGGCCTCATCTTTAAATTCAAAGATGTCCTTGAAGCTAGTTAAGCACAATTTATTTGAGCTTCTTATACCTTTCCTCCTCTGTTTCTACTATAATATCTATAGTTTCACAAATGTTATCTCTCTCTTTCTCAAATCCAGTGTTTTATTCAAACTTCATTGTTCAACAGAATCACTGGAAGGGTTTCTAAGACAAAGAATGGCCCTAGCTAGTTTGGCTCAGTGAATAGAAGGTCCCAGGTTCGATTTTGGTCAAAGGTACTTACTTCAGTTGCAGGCTCTTTTCCATCCGGGGCCCTAGTTTGGGTTCCCGCAGGAAGCAACCAATGGATGTGTGTCTCTCACATCTATATTTCCCTCTCTCTTACAATCTCTCTAAAAATCAACGGAAAAATATCCTCCAGTGAGGATTAAAAAATAAAATAAAACAAAACAACACAGTATGCCAGGCTCCAAGCCCAGACTTCCTTATTCAATAGGTCTGGGGTGGAGTTTAATAAGTTTTACTTCTGAACATTTCGATGCCAGTGTTGCTACTACTAGTTTGGGGAACACTTTGAGAATCACTTGCCTATGAAATATAAGTAAAATTTTGGTATCCAAGTTTAATTTCACCGACTGTTCTGCATTATAACCCATTTTATCTGATCTCAGTCAGTTGTTCTCTCTCATTATTTAATTTGTTTCTCACAATATAATCATACTTAAATATTTCCTACGTGAAAATCTGATGATCCTGTGTTCGTGAGCAAATTGCCACATCTCTTTAATATGACCACTTTGTTTAATGTGTCAACTTTATTACCTAATACTCACACATCAGTCTAGTGAGCGTATTCTTGCCTTCAATCCATGCTATTCTTCTAAATCTTTTCTTTATAGATTTAATAATGATTTCATAATTACTATATTTAAAAAATTCATTAAACTCTTAAATATTGGTCTCTTTGCTTTGAGCATAAACCATTTCTCTGCAAAGATATTGCCAGACCATGCTAGGCAAATTAATTATTCTAGAATAAAATTTAAAAAATGTGTGTGTGTGTGTGTGTGTGTGTGTGTGTGTGTGTGTGGTGGGGATATATACTATCACATCAAGAACACATACATGGCCTTTTGAGAAAAACACTGGCTGCCAAAATTCAGTTTAGCTGGTAGAACTCTTGGTAAATAAGCTCAAGAGACTTGGATCTTCTGAGTTAACTATAGTTGAAGTAATCTTGTGTCAGTCTTATGAGAACATTTTTAAATTAGTCAGCATAAGGTTACTAAACCTGAGATTCCTGATAACAGAGGGAAGACCCTGAGCTAATTAGGCACTTTACTATGAAGCTAATGTTATCAGTTGAGAGGCTCAGGATTGGGTTAGCAAGATGCACATAGAAAAGTGAAACTCAAGCTGTCAAGCTAGAGCAATCATCTGGCACTGCCAAGTAAACATTGTGGGGCAGACCTGCATACAGCAACAGAGCAGACCTGTAGAGACAGATCTTCATCTGGAAAGCAGACTGGCACAGAGGCCTGATTCATCTGTGTGCTCCACTGGGATTCCTCCTCATTAGCTGCTCCCCTTCATAGATTAGTAAAGCCTTGACTGTGCATCCTAATCACAGGTAGACCTTTCACAAATATGAATGCCATGGCACCACTTCAGAATCACTGAATCTAAATGTCTCAGATGAGATTCAATCATCTGCATTTTTATTTTTAAAATTCCCCATGTGATCATGATGTCCCTATAAATTTGAGAAACCCTTAGTAAGTCCCATTTCACACAGTTTCCATGCTTTTCTGACACCTGTCCTCTCCACGTTCATTTCTGCCATGTCTTGACCCACGTGAGCATCTTAGGTACACATTTAATTCTGATTCCCATGCTAAGTTTAAGTAAAGTATTCTGGTAAGCATGCTATATTAAGTGGATTAATATAAAGTAACACCCCCAGCATTTAGTGGTCAGTTGCCTATCAATTACACCTATCTGTAAAAAGTCAAGCGTTAAACTTCCAATCTTCTCCAATCCTACTGCAATTATTTTTGCAGTATCACTCACTAGCACTATTGTTTTAGTTACCTAATTGGTGTTCCTGTCTGTATTTTCTTACTTTTCTAATCCATCCTACACATTCTTGTCAAATTAATTTCCCTAAATAAGAATTCTATTTCAGGCACTGTCCTGTTCAATATCCTGCCTACTAACTAAAATACAAACGTTATTCAAAAGTTCAGGCCAACTTTATTTTACATCGGTACTTTCAGTTTATTGACCCTCTACTCCTAGCAAAGGTAGTCATTGTCACAAGAGCTTCATGGTTTTCTAACTCAATGCTCTTGAGTTAGAACAACAAAAATGCTGTTGTTCTTACTGGGACATATTTTCTCTACCAAAATAACTCTCTATCCATCGAAGAGAGCTGGTACCTTCATCTTGCTATACTATTCTTTTTATAAAGGTAATTTTTCAAAATAGGAAGCTAATATCCTCTTCATGTCTCATATCTTATTGATATTATATCAACAATAGGAATCAAATTCTACCATGTCCCTGAAGTCAAATACCGACTAGAATAAAATTTAAGAAGGGAAAAATGAATTACTAAAAAGCTATATTATATTCATAAAAATATAGAGGTTTAAGTATATGTGAGCAAAACCAACACTGAAATTCTAAGAAATGTTTTAAAATAATCTGAATCTAGTAATATGATTTCCTATATGAGGACATCTGCATCTGAAATGCTTAAATGAAGAATTAATAATGTGCTTCCATTTTGTCTGGCTGCTCATAAAACAAACAAACAAACAAAAAAAAACATGGACTAATTAATCACTGACTCTATTTTAAGTAAATTGAGGGGTCAGATAATCTTGGATAAATATGGGGAAAATAATCTAAATAACTAGGGAATTGACACTCCGTTATGTGTATACTCTAGTGTCACCCTCAAGGAACATCTTTTAAATAACTAGTTTCTTTTCAGCATGTTTAACCAATACATGTGTGTGGAAAGCACCAGTATGTTAAAATGCTCTTAACTGACTGATTTGTCTCTTGACTGGGGATGCTCAGGAGAACTTCAGTTTATATGGGCTTCCTGATCTCAATGAGAATGGAAAAATAGAAGTCGCAGAGGGTAGTAGCAGGATTAACCTCAGTGGCTCATTCCTACCATTGGAATAAATCAGCTCTCTATTTCAACACATCAGTTAAGTGATCAGGATCTTAATTATCCAGCCAGTTCACAGGTATGCCACCATTTGTTTGTTTTTTAATATATTTTTATTGATTTTCCTCAGAGAGGAAAGAAGATGGAGAGAGAGAAACATCAATGATAAGAGAAAATCATCAATAGGCTGCTTTCCATACACTCCCCACTGGGCATGTGCCTTGACTGGGAATTGAACCATGATCTCCTCGTTCATAGGTTGATACTCAACCACTGAGCCATGCAGACTGGGCTTCTGCCACTGTTTATTAAAGAACCACCCCACCCCGCCCTGCTTTTTAAATTTTTTTACAGAACAAACACTAACTGATGCCTTAAGCACAATGCTAATTCACATGTGTATTAGAGAATAAAAGATTGATTTTATGAAAAGAGCAGATTCTTCCACCTCAGGGAAATTTTGGGATATGAGGTGTTGTGTTACAGTAGAGAACATACCAAGGTATTCTCTCCTAAGTTAGAGACACATTGATTGACCTGGTTACTCCATCACTTAAAAAACAAAACAAAACACACACACACAAAAAAAAAAACAACACAAAAAAACAAACAAACAAACAAAAAAACCAAAAAAAACCCCAGCTGAATAATGTTTGATACATTTATTTGAGTTGACACATCTGCTTTTTCTGTCTGGGCAATGAAAGTATAACAAATTACAGATCTGAGTGAAGACCAGAGCACATTATTGCTAGCATCTGGTCCAGTGTGAGTTACTGCTATCTTCATCATTCTATACTGGAGAGCCTAAAGATCCAAAACTCATTGTAGAATTTGGTGGAATGTCATGATTTTTGTGTATCCCATGCCTCACTCAAATAAAATAAGCAATAAAAACTCACAAAGCATTGCATAGTAAAGATGACAGGCTTTGAGGATATAACTGTTCTCTTTTAGGAAAATAGTTCCTGTTTGTGGTAGGCTTTGGAGGATTCCTAGGACATCAGTAGTTTCAGACCTTTCATAAATATAGACATGCCCCAATTCAAACACAAACGATGGGAAGGACAATACCTGATACCTTCCACTGTGAACACACTAGGTCCTGCCACAGAGACCTGCAAGCTCAGGATACTGCTTTCACTGGCTGTCCCTGTGAAGACCAAGTGAGAAGGAAGGTACCTAGACCCATTCAGAAATCCCTTTGCTGAGCAAGTAGGCTGCTGTACCTTATAGAAGTAGTTGCAGATTCCTTAGCCAGAAAATGAAACAAACAATAATGTAATAGGATTTGAGGACCCAATAGATTATGTACCTGGCCTCAGTGTTGGGACTTCTCTTTCAAAAAACAGAAATTCAATTGCATTCCCTTCTGTATGTCTTTTATTTGATCTGTTTACTTCTGTTGTGATAACTTTGTCATCCAGGGTGACTGGTTTCTCTTGTGAGAAGAGACTGAGCTTTTGTAGAGATGAAGATTTTTACTCCCTTTTATATACTTATCTGTACTCTTTGATTTTCCTAGCTATGAATATTCATTTCTTCATGTCAATAGCAGTTACAAGAATGGTGCTCTCTAAATTATTCCAAATATATTCTTCATAATTCTTTGTACAAAAAAATCCCAAAATGTTATTAAAATAGACTAATGCAAGAGTAATACTATGGAAATAATTTTGGAAGTAAAATGTAGGAAATGTGAAGATAATGTAGTCATTGTGGATGCTATATAAAACGAATCAAGGAAGATAGCTATTTGATATAAGCTTTAAAATGTAGGACTATAACTAAAATTAACCTATATAATAAAAGCCTAATATGCTAAGTGCTCAGTTGTCCAGTTGGCCATTCAACCAATCAAAGAGTAATATGATAATGATATGCTAAAGCCACTCAACCACTCTTTATCACATGCACTGACCACCAGGGTGAAGATGCTCTGACTGGTAGGTTAGCTTGCTGCTGGGGTTCAGCCAATCAGGACTGAGCAAGATAGGCCAGACATGCCCTGGAGCCCTCCCATGGTCCCTCCCCTGCTGGCCAACCTCCCGTGTCTCTCCACTGCCCGGATAGTGCACCTGTGTGGTCCCTCTGTTTGGCCTGTGCCCTCTCACAATCTGAGATCCCTTGGGGGATGTCAGAGAGTCAGTTTGGCCTGATCCCACAGGCCAATAACATAATAAAATACTTTCTAGTAACATAACAAAATACAGGAAGGAGAATAATGGAAAGTGCGGGTTGGTATGTCTGAAATAGTAATAGAAGCATGGTTTAGTTATGAAAGGAATCACTTTGTGATCTTAGAAAATAAATCTCATAAAATTGTTCCCTCTGAGAACAATAATTCTTAGTTAGAGAACAAACTTTACCCCCAGGGGACAAATAATGTTTGATAATGCCTGGAGATAATTTTAGTAGTCACATCTTGAAAAAGAAGAGTGATGCTACTGGCAACTATTGGTCAGGAGATCCTGCAAAACATCCTGAAATGCACAGGACAGTTCTCTGCAAAAAGAGTTGTTTACTCCAAATGTCAGTACTGCCACTGTAGAGAGGGCCTAGAATAGAGAGCAATATTAGCAAGGTTGGGAAAGAACACTGGTAGAAGGCAGACATTCATATTAATCTACTTATAGTATTAGACCTTTACTTATTATTTTTCTTTATTACTTCCACATTAATCTTGTTAAAGATTCATTATATTCCAGAAAAAAAGTATGAAAACATATCAGATTTCAATATGTAGATTAAATTTTTTGTTAAAATCCAGCAAAATCAAACACTACAATTAACTAAATGCCTATGTAAAGAGATAAAAGCCAAGTTGTCCTCAGAATTATCTTTTAATGATCTTCCAGTTATCCTCCACAGTACTAAATTCTAGAAGATAATCTTCCTAGATCAATTGCATTTTAAAGAGGAAAATCTGAACATTCACTTTTTCTCTTAGTAGTTCTCCATATGTAAACATTGAATTTTTATGTTTCACTGGCTCTTTTGCTGTTCAAAAAATTTGCAAAAGATTACAAAATCGGCCCTGTACCGGCCAATCTCATTACATACTTCCGGAAGATTCCTTAGTAGACATACTATGTCTTTTGGGGAGAATTCCAAGAAAGTAGAGTGAAGTCTGACTTTTAATCTCCCCTCTCTCAAAAGGCATTTCTTTTGCTCTATGGTCCCAAAGGTAGATGACCAAGAACTATTTTCCACCAATTGGAAAAACTGGTCTCTCTCCTTTGCTGATGCTTGCTGAGCTGCAGGATATTATCAGCTCACAAATGTTGGCATCAGAAGTCAAAATATTTCTTAGGAAAGCATGATATGTGCTCTAGGAGTTTCCTGGGGTAAACCTACAGTGCGACATGGGCACCTTGATTCTTTTGAAGAGAAACCAGAACATAGGTTGTCATCAGAAACAGCCTGAAATAGTAGGGCCAGAAGAGAGAGTTGGCAGTAGGAGCAGTTGGCAGTAGAGTTTGGTGTGGCTAATATAACTGCCTGTTGGGATAATGAGACCTAGGAGAGAACTGTTGGTATTAATGGATTCAGAGCCCTTTCCAGGGAGCAATGTGTGGAGTTGGTGGGGATCACAGGTTCACTAAAGTAATCAGTAGAATTGATATCATTTTGATACCTGACAGTAGATGGTTATTGGCAAAGGGAACTACAAATAAGACCAAGTTTAGTCACGTTACTCTTGATATTCTTGTTCTTTCTTCTTCTTCAGATCTGACTCTAGGGAGGAGAAACATGCAAAACAGAAATGTTTGCTATTTTCCCACTGTCATCTTTAGGCTATGGAGCAGGCCTGAGTGTGGGGAAAGGAAGAATGTTCACATGAATTATGAGATTAAAGTTAACATATAGAAAAAAAATAGAATTTCTTCAATAAAAAGATATCATTCATAACCTTAAAATGTCCAGGAAGTACTAAAACACTAGCACAAGAGGAAAAACTCAATTATTCGTGTGTGTAATTAGTCATGTGTGTATGTGTGTATGAAATGGAGTTAAGTTGGAAATTATAAGTGACACATCAAATTCAGTAGAAAATAAGATTACAGAATGAAGCTTCAGACAAAGATGCTTCCCTTAAAAAGAATGCAGAGGAGTCATGTCATGACTTACAAACCTCTCTCCTGTCCATCCTTACTGGTCAGAAGCTCTGGGTTCACCAGTAATGTGGCAGAGGATGAGGGGCAGTTGCCTTTTGCGCCTGGGAGTTGTCAGAGGGCACACACAGTGGGGACTCCTCTGAAGAACACCAGGAAAACTCACAGGGGAAAGGGTCAACTTTAATCTATATCAGCCTAGAACATGCAGTGCTGTCTTTCAACAGGTCTCATAAGTAGAAACTTCCACTTCCTTACTTCCTACTATATCTTTATGCATGAACGAGAGAGAGAGAGAGAGAGAGAGAGAGAGAGAGAGAGAGAGAGAGAGAGAGAGAGAGAGAGAGACCATTTTATATAAAGAGGTTGCCAATTTAGAAAGAAGTTGTCATTTTAACTCCACAGATTAAAGTTTCTCAGCTGCTAAGTGAATATTTACTTACAAAATTGACTGTTTTTCAACCTGAGCAGAAGAATAACCTCAACATTACAGAAGAATAGGATAGACATAATATTATGATTACATGTCATGAATGGTGCTGGTTCCAATTACTAAAATTGTGGTGTACTGTTATGGGTAGAATTGTATCCACTAAAAAATGTATGTTGAAACTCCCAGAAGCTTAGAATGTAACCTTATCTGAAAACAGGGTAGATTAGATGTAATTACTGAAGTTGGATGAGGTCATACTGGATGAAGTGAGCTGAGCCCTATATCCAGTATGACGGCTGTTCTTACATGAAAACCCACATGAACAGAAGGAAGACAGTGTGCATACACACATATAAGGGGAGAAAATCTGTTGACAGAGGTAGAGAGTGGAGTGATGCATCTGCAAGCTTTGGAATGGCAAGGACTGACAATCACTCCAGAAGCTGAGACAAAGGAGGATTTTACCCAAATTCTCAAGAACTATGAGAGGATAAACTGTTTTTTAAGCCACACCCAGTTTGTATTATGACAGCCATAGGAAGCTAATACAGGTTTTTGGAGAATGAGCTTAGATGATCTAAGTTTGTTAACCAACAAAAACACTTAATCAGGAGTCACTTTCCTCCCATAAGTAAACCATTGAATTGGTGGCCAGATTTTAATTGTATTTATGTCTTTGTATGCTCCTGTATCTGTATGTGGGTGTCTGTGAAGATATGGAGCAGAATGGGGGGCTCAGAACTAAGAAAACATGCATCTTCTATTTTTCTGTTGGAGTTCCATTACAGTTTTCTCTAGCTTCTATTTATCTGGGAAGGATAGACCAGCACATGTTGGATATTTTTAAATCTAACCGACAATACCAGTAGGATGATCACACTCTGCATAACTGATTTATAGTCAACAAAAGCCCAGCTTTACAGTTTTTAGAAACATGGACTGGTTTTAAGATTTACTGATCAAAACACAAAGAAATGCAATCATATTCCAGATGAGAGCTGTCTCCGTGACAAATCAAATAGTCCCTACTTTGCAGACATTCAAAGACTTCCAACAAACTCAGATCATTCCCTCACACGTTGGAAGATAATGTAGACAATGAAGTGAGAGCTTCTAAGCTTCAGTGCTCTGCTACAATTAAATTTTTGCTGACAGGAGAGTGTGATCACTTTCTTTCCTCTTTAATAAACACCAAGTGGAGCAAACAGAATTAATTTCTTAAACCTCTTTGGTGAAATAATGATAATGGGTCCAATCCCTTGATCAGGGTACTGTAATAAAATAAAGCTAATTATTTTTTTCTTTCATATATACTCCTCCATCATACTTTTTCCTAGCTTCTTTTGCTCTCTTTCTCTCTGCTTCTGTCACTTTAAGCTTTCTAATGTATTTTTAGAAACATTTTAGCATGTGATAGAATTTTGGTCCTTAGAATAGTGTGTCAGTCCTGTATAACAAAATGAGAAAAGGTTGCCAAACATTTTTTCTATTATCTTGGAAATATATTCACCAACTTAATGTCAGTTAAATTATGGATATGCATTGTGATTTAATACATTTTAGTATTCCTTACAGAGATGCTATGTTGCTTTAAAATGTAAATATTATACATTAAAAATGCATTTGGAAAGCCCTATAAGCAGCAGAATTTATATGCTTTTGCTATTTCCTAAAAATGAATGTATCTGCTATTTATACTGACAATGCACTGAGACACACAATTACTATTTTAAACTACAAAATGATGTAGATTTACGGCCTAATGAAAACATTTCCAATTAAAAAAATATTTTTACACTAGGGTTGTGCTTAGAAAGATGTATTGAGTTTTCAGATAGAAATTCCTCTTACTTTCAGAGTGCAGTGACTCTATTAGTCAGCTCAACAGAACAGTATGAGCATTTATGCGAGAGATCTCAAAGATGAAAACAAAAATCCCCAGTTCCTCAAGATTCACCTAAGTGTCATAACCATCATACAAAGCAGTTCTGGGAGAGGGAGGGACTTGTGTGAAGAGGGAGCAGGTCAAGCAGTGTGATTGTTAACGAGATAAGCACACATTATCTGGGTTCCCTGAGCCTTAGAGTTCAAAGGCACATGCAACTGCTGGAACATAGAAGGGAAGACACAAAAGCAAGTGAAGGGCACATCAAGTTGACAGGAGCAAATATGAGGATGATCCACCATCTTTAAAACCATTGTCACTACCCTGATTATTTCCTTAAGTTCCCACAGTGACATGAAGGCAGGCTTCATGGAGTCCTAAGGTTCTCTTCTCCCAGGTCATTGACAAGGGAATAACAGCAACTTGCTGGCCACCCCAAGTGAGTTTCTAGTGTAGCAAATTCCTTATTCGAGGGGCCTGGAGACTATTTACTACTCAGATTTGTGTACCAGAATGCCACATGGAACTGAATGCCACCACCAGGTCCCAGCAAGTACTTCAGCCTAAGCTATCGTGTCAGCAGCAGGGCAAGACAAAGTTGTTGCACATACTAACCTCTCTACAATCAGGATGCTAAATACCCAAGGATGTAGCAAAATTTAGGATGCAGGAGGATAAAGATATTTAAAGGAAGAAAGCCCTTGAGATTGTGAATTTTTCCTCACCACTTTACAATTAGGTGTAACCATGTGACTCTTCTGGATGATGAAATAGAAGCAGAAAGGACCAGTGGCACTTTAAAGACCAAATCAGGATACCACTGTGCTTGGCTCTCCAGCTGTATCTGGCTATCAGATGATGATTGAAGATAATTTGTTATACAGTGCAAGATTATGAAACCTTAGCCATTATGGGTCCTGAATTTCTATGAAGAGCTGATATAATTTGCCAATTTGCAGTGAATATGTGGCATGAGTGATGTGTGTGTGTGTGTGTGTGTGTGTGTGTGTGTGTGTGTGTGTGGCTGACCTTAAATTACTATAATTAATATAGTACCCATATTGTGAATATAGCAAAGGTGAGATAGAGGTCAAAATATTAAATTTATTGCTGATAGAGATTAAATTTTGGGTGATAAGCCTTTTAGCTTTGCCCCACACAAAGTTGATGAACCACCAGTCATAGGCAATGCTGGGCCTAATCAGGCCGCCTAGACAGATAAGCATTCATTACTAAAGGTAACCAGTAACTTGTAGGGAGATTGACATTCTGATACCCCAATGAATAGTCACTCTAATAATAATATACTATTACCAACATTTGATCTTAAATATTAAATACATGTCATGTTCAAATTCCCAGGATAATTAAAGTTTGAAATTTAAACATATTTATAAATTAATGTCCAGACACATAAAGTCCAAATGAATTATTATATGAAATAACACTTTTACTGCCAAAGTGAATTCTTATATATCTAATAACCAATGTTTCTTAAAGATCAGAAACCATGTTTCCCTTTACCCATCATTCCATTTTCTCAATTTACTAATTCTCAACCTTAAATTTTGTTCAAAATCTGGAAGCAATTGAAGTAATATGAGGAGAGTCAGTCTAGTTCCTACATGGAAATAGTTAACTCCAGGGAATGGACTTTTTATTAAGGTGCTAAGTGTCTGATAGCTCCCATTTTTTGAAAGAATCTGCATTAAACAAAGCATTTGTATTAGTTCTTTTGCTGCATAAGAGACCACCCACAAACTTAGAATCTTAAAAAACACACAATTATTTACTTAGTTCATACTTTCACCCACTGGCAGTTTGTCTGGAATTAGCTGATAGTTTCTCTGGACTATTTTATTAGCTTGGCTATTTCATTTCATTGGGCAGAGCTGGTCACATGCTTCAGACCAGAGCCAATGTGGGAAGGAATGTAGATTCTGTGGTTTGATGAGAATTGCTGCAAAGTTTTGTAATCTATTACATAGATTATCAAAGCACTATCCATAAATCTAGATAATTGTTTAAAGTTTCCCTCCAATGAAAAGGTACTTCATTTATCATTTACTTAGTTTGCATAAATAAATAAATAAATAAATAAATAAATAAATAAATAAAAATGAGTTACTTTCCCAATGTTTTAAGTAATTATCAATCTTCAATTTATCCTCCAATATTTTAAATAAATAAAATAAATGACAGGTTTAAAAATTTTTTTTTCTGAGAAATATCTCTGCCTCATCTCCCCAGCCTCCCTCTTCAATCTGGAATGCTCTTCTCAGACTGCCTCACAGCAGTTGCACTGGGATTTTCTTTCTTTCCCTTCTACTTTAGATTTTAAATTTCCTGAATCCCCCATGTAATGATTTCTCAGATGACACTTGTTTTACACGTTTCTTTAAGCTAATGCTCCAATAGTGATCATAAGAATGATTCCATAGAGTTAACATTTTGAGTCCTTCTATGTTGCACTTATTTTTTCTTAAGAATTCTAAGGGCATTGTTTTCTTGTCCTTATACTCTCTAGAGTTCCTATTGAGCAGTGTGATGCTCTTCAGATTTCTATTTCTTGGTATGCAGTTTAAGATTATTCTCTATCACTGGTGTTTTGATATTTCATTAGGATATACTTTGCTGGAGGTCACTGTTTAAAGTTATGCTGAGTACTAGATTGACCCTTGGAATTTAAAGACTTATTTAGAGCATGATTTTCTGTGAATGTCCTGGATATCATTGATTGAAAAGCATTTCTTAATGTTGGCCTTGTTAGTCACATGGAGAGATTGGGGAACTTCAAAACCAGCAAGTCCCAAGTCCTTCAAGTTTTGCAATCATTCCTTTATCTTATTCCTCTGCTCTTAAATTTTACTATAACCAGCAAGAAATAAAAAAGGCAGTCTTTCGGCCCACCTGGCATGGCTCAGTGGTTTAGCATCCAACTCTGAACCAGGAGGTTGTGGTTTGATTTCTGGTTAGGCCCTGTGCCCCAGTTGTGAACTCGATCCCCAGTGTGGGGCAAGCAGGAGGCAGCCATTCAATGATTCTCCTTCATCATTGATGTTTCTATCTCTTATCTCTCCCTCCATCTCCCTTCCTCTCTGAAATATATATATACCCTGTTTCCCTAAAAATAAGACAGTGTCTTATATTAATTTTTGCTCCCAAAGATGCGCTAGGTCTTATTTTCAGGGGATGTCTTATTTTTCCATGAAGAAGAATACAATACACATTTATTGTTAAATTAAATAAAGGAAATTTATTACCTGTATACGGTATGGTAGTACAGTAGTTGTACAACATCCAAAACATTAATGCTAATATGTGGTCACAGGCAAACCTTATGTCTTATTTTTCCATGAAGAAGAATACAGTACTCATTTATTGTTAAATGCAACTGTCAGTGATTTTCTCTCATGAATTCTTCATCCAAGTCACAATTTCTTGCAGTTTAGGTTTCACAAAGTTTCTGAGACAGAGTCTAAGGGGGCCTTATTTTCGGGGGGATTCCTTATATTTCAATCAGAAGGAAACCTGTAAGTAGGTCTTATTTTCGGAGGATGTCTTATTTTCGGGGAAACATTTTTTTAACATGCTGTTTGGTGATCTTAGCTAGATTGTCTAGTCTTTAAGGTACATTTTCTACCTTTCCCATTACTATAGAAAATATATTGCTGAATGTTCTGCTAATTGCTAACATGGATCTTTTTTTCATTTATGCAGTTTCTAACAAAACTTTTTCACTTTATTTTAAAGCCTCACTGGTACAAATCCTATGAATATTGTATGCAAGGCTAAATTTCTCACTTTGTCTTTCCTCAGAGACCTTACAGACTTTTAATTTCTGCCCATTGCCATTTCCAGTCACCTCTACAACTTGGGGTTTGCTATGTGGATATCCCACTGGTATAACAATATATATTAACTATGTATTAGCTATGTATCAAATTACTCCCCAATTTAGTAGTTTAAGACTACAAACATTTATCATATAATAATCCTTGTGTATCATGAATCTGGGGACAGCTGGATTGATGGTTTTGGCTGCAGATCCCTTGTGATGTTGGTCATTCAGGCCTTGAAAAAGCTTCTTCAAGCTCAGTCACATGGTTGTTGGCGGGTTTTAATTTCTCCCTGGCTGTGGGCAGGAGACCAGTTTCTTGCCACATTAGCCTCTTTATAGGCTCCGAGACAGTTCTCATATGTCTGTCACCTGGAGTGAAAGAGAGAGCAAGCCTAAGCAGAAGCTGCAGTCCTTTGTGACCTAACCTTTACAGTCACATGTGATACACCATCACTTTGCCTTATGCTCTCAGGCTAAGAGACCAACAACTTTGGTAGAACTTGGGAAAATGTGAGCATTAGAACTCGATGATCGGGGGTTGATTTGTAGGCTTCTAACCACACTGAGTAAAACTGAAAGCCTTTTAGATCTTAAGAAGCAACACCAAAGTTTTTTGGTAAATTTCAAAGCAGAACAGTCTCACACTTACTCAAATTTTCTTGTGGCAGAATATCTGACACTGAAGACATCCAATGAGCGGCAGGGGCTCATTTTAAGGATCACTGAATTTAATGGATAGATTTTTTACTTTTTATATATTTTTTATTATTTTTAAAAATTGCTTTATTGATTAAGGTATCACATCCCCCCATTCCCATCCTAAACCCCTCCCCACATATGCCCCCACCCCCCTGTTGTCTGTGACCACTGGTTAGGCTCATATGGAAACACACAAGTCCTTTGGATGATCTCTTCCTCTTATCCCCATCCTCCCCTACCTTCCCTCTGAGGTCCGACAGTACTTTTTATAAATGATAGTTTATTTTCAGAACATTATTGTTTTTTAAAGATAAAATGCACAGCAGCTATCAAAAAAGCCAAGCCTTTTTAGAGTTAGAATTTCTGCAGTTTTCACACGAGTCAATGATAATGTAAACTGGCATCCAATATAAATATTAGATACAGGCTGATTTCCCTCCTGGTCATATGCATTTAGATGGTCCCCAAGGATTTGCTTTAGAGCTCATGAAGCATAGCTTTTTAAAACCAGCTGCCATTTTTATGAGCAATTGATTTCCTTTTCCAACATAATAAGCACTTTAAAAGAAAATTGATGTAAATCATGTTATGTGTATAGGTGTGGAGATATTTTGGTTTAAGAACACTGAAGATAATCAGTGTTACTATAGTTTAAATAAAAGCTGTCTATTTTATAAATTCTAAGATAGTAAAATTTAAACATAAAATAGCTTTCCATACAGGAGCCTCCTGGGATTTGAATTACAGTATGCTCCCAACTTCCTTATAGCATCTCAGTTATCCAATCACATAAAAGGAACAAACTATTGGTATACTCAAATCTTGTTTGGATGATATCCTAGAATTATGCTAAATAAATGTAAATATTTTTTTAAAAAAAATCTCAAACATCTATTTCATTCATGGAACATTCCCAAAATTACAGAACTGTATAGATGAAGAACAGATTAGTGGTTGCCATGAACTATGGTGGTAGGCAGAGTAGGTTTGAAAATGTTAGCACTAGGGAATTTCTTTGTACTGATAGAATAATTTTGTAAGTTGATTGTGGTGGTGGTTATGTTAGTCTATAAATGTGGTAAAATGCCATAGAAATGTATACACACACTAACACAGAGAGGCAAATTTCAATGTATGTAAAAATTGGCGAACTCCAATTTAGATTGACCAATGTAATTTCCAGGTTTTGATACAGTGCCTACAGGAATGTGATATGTTATATTTGGGCGAAGTTGGATCAAGAGTACCTGGGGCTGCTCTGAACTATGTTTTCAATTCCTGTGAGTCTGCAATTATTTCAAGATATTAAGTTAAAAGGTAAACAAATGAATTATTAAATGAGTTGCAAAGTAGACATTTTTACTACCATATTTTATGTTCTTTCATAGGAATATATAGGGCCCCTATTTATCAAAATTCAAGAAAAATTAAACTAACAATAAAATAATTTAAGTAAATTAGAAATTTGTAATTTAATGAATATATTTAAAACACTAGCAATTACACATTGAATTTGATATAAGTGAGAACACTGCATTTAATAGCATTAACTTATTTATGACCCTTTATATTATTTTAGTGAAATTGATAAAGTCTGTCTTTAAATTTCAAATTACATTATCAGTCTTATATAAATGAATAAAAGCTATTATTTTTCAAGTTTATACAATTTTAATGTTACTATATTTTTTCTTTTATTATATCATCTGAACCAAAGGTATTTAAACCCTCTGTCAATATTCAAGAATTTATTTAATAGCTAAATATAATGTTACAGAACATTAAATTTATTTTTTTAAATGTGGAAATATGGGGATAGTTATTAGACTTGTTTAGATTTTTTTTCCTCCTGTTTAGGTATTGTTTGTTTGTTTTTAATTCAACATAGCTATAGTATTCTTGAGGGTTATTCCAACATGTGAAGTTAAAAATGTTTTTATAAAAGAGAAACTTTGGTAATTAATTAATATTGCATTAAAATATAGAGCATTTTTTATATTGTACCATCAATTTCTCTACTGAGACTTTTTTTAAATATATTTTATTGATTTTTTATAGAGAGGAAGGGAGAGAGATAGAGAGCTAGAAACATCGATGAGAAACATCCACCAGCTGCCTCTTGCACATCCCCTACCAGGGATGTGCCCATAGCCAATGTACATGCCCTTGACCGGAAATGAACCTGGGATCTTTCAGTCCGCAGACTGACGTTCTACTACTGAGCCAAACCGGTTTCAGCTCTACTGAGACTTTTAATAATTTAAATTGAAATGTATATTTAACCATAAATTATCAAATACTAGAGAAAATATAAAATCTATAGTGACAGAAATAAAATATTTTGATATTTAAGTATTTTTAAATCAGGCATTTATGGTTCCAATATTAATTATGCTTTTTTGAATATTTTTAATTTTATATTAAATATAGAACTTTTTAATTCTTAAAAAATGCAATAAGCATTAAACTTAAATATTACCATTATAAAAGAAGATGCATAATTTTCTAGTTACAGAAAGAAAAGCAACCGAGGAGCTGTTAAATTAGTAAATATTTATTATAATTTAAATAAAAGCTTAAAAAATGTCTACATCAAAAGAAAACAGGAAACATGGAATTAAACAATATTTAAAGAGTCCCTTATGTTTTCTTATGGACTACAATAATTTTAATGTGTGTTATTTATGTATCGTTTGATAGCCAACTTACTAATAGATTTGAACATACAGCTCAAAAACATGTCCAAACATTTTTTTAAAAACAACATAATATGTCAAAACAAATGCATCATAAATGTTTAGAAGAAAAATGATTATTAAATAAATGATGTGTAGAAAATTGAGTAATTATTGGAAAAGGAAGTATCAAAGTGGAGCCACATAGTTTAGTATTTATTGACAAATTCATAGGTGGATTAAACTTTTCCTTTAAGAAGAATTAAAGTATTGTTGCATACTTATATAATACTACAGAGGATTTCTGAGTCACATTATGCCAGCTTGATATTTAAAAGGTGTGAGGAAAGCAATAACTGTAATTGCACTCCTGACACTGTTGGCATTCAGCAGGCGTGAAAATGTCCCAGGGCCCCTCGGCATCTTACCTAAAACTCATCCTCAGGGCAGCAGGGGCTGGGATCCTCCCAAGGAGGAGGTTTTGTTTTATACTGTTTCCTGACTCCTCTCCTGGAGATCCAATAAAACCTTTCCTTATCTTCTTCCTTCAGTTCTTTCAACAGAGTTATTTGCATCTAACTCTACATATTAAAACTTTCTTACTTGGTGTATATAGATTGGTTTCTATTTGCTTAACTGACACTAATATAATGATCATTAGTTCTATATAAGGTTTAAATTGAGGTAAGGAAGTGTATTCAAAGGAAATTATAAAAATACTAGAGTCTCTTTGCACAAAAATGCGTGTACTCGGTGGGGGTTTGGGGGTCCCTCAGCCTCATCTGCACTCTCTCGCAGTCCAGGAACTCTCGGGGGAGGTCCACCTGTGGCTTAGGCCCACTTCCAGAGGGATCAGCCTAAGCTGGCAGTCAGACATCCCTCTGGCAGCCTCAGAGCCCTCAGGGGATATCCACCTGCCAGCTTAGACCCACTCCCTATCAGTAGGACATTCTTAGCGCTGCCCTGGAGGTGGGAGAGGCTCCAACTACCCCTGCTGCTCTTGCAGCCTTCAGCCTGCTGCCTAGAGCATCTGCCTCCTGGTAGTCAGTGTGCATAGGGTCAATTTGCATACTTCCCTTTTATTAAATCGAATATTTTTATCCCATTTGAGGCCTAAGTGATTATTTTATGAAACATGATTTATTCACTTGATTTTCATCAATTTCTGGCATGTCTACTTGCTCAATGGTCTCTAATTTAATTTTGGATATTAGATACCTAAAAGGGTTCAGTTCTAGGACTGCCAAGACAAAGTATGAGCAAAAGCAATTTCAAAATGTGCATTGAGTATATCTCACTATATAAAAACTTGGATTATCCTGTCAAAATTGTCCCACCTAATTTAATGTCTTCTTCAGATTTTAATACTACTCTGTCAGAAACATAAATCTGATGATAAAATATAGAAAGCAATATGGCCCTAGTGTGTTCCTTTCCAAAGTATATTACCTAATGATTGCAGAACTTCTATTTGCTCAAAATGAATGTTTATTTTTATTTTTTAATTCTATGAATTTCATAGAAGAATTTGGTGTTTTAACTGCTAAATCCTATAATTTTTAACTCTAGAAATGTTTTTGTCATATTCAATTATAATATTTTTTTTTATTAATGATCACTTTTCATGATTACGTGATTTAAAATGATTGCATTGGATGGAACCATATTTTAGGATAACCATAGGCAATGATCCTAACTGTTGTTACTTACAGACTATATTTTGGACAAGTCTACCAAAACCATGGAGTAGCATGCCAACTTTCCACTGGCTTGGACTGTATCATATATGACTAGTTTTTGGTCAGCTATGTGGTGAAGCTTCCTTGTAAGTTTAAAATATCCAGGTATGGCCAAAACTGGTTTGGCTCAGTGGATAGAGCATTGGCCTGTGGACTGAAAGGTCCTGGGTTTGATTCCGGTCAAGGGCATGTACACCCAGTGGGGGATGTGCAGGAGGCAGATGATTGATGATTCTCTCTCATCGATGTTTCTAACTCTCTGTCCCTCTCTCTTCCTCTCTGAATAAAATCAATAAAAAATAATAAAAAAATATTCAGGTACAATATGATTCTCTGGGATCAAAGGCAATGAGTCTGAGAACTTTATATCCTCATAAAGATAAACTTAATGTGAAACATAGAACCTACTTCTCCTGAAATTTGGAAGAACGAATTCATGCTGCCTGCAAATTGTTCTTTCCATGTTATCCTAAGTAAGATACAGTAGTATATAAACTAAACAGGGGCTCAATTTATGTATCTTTTCTAAAAGCATTTCAATTGAAAAAGAATTAGGAATATGCTCAGAATACAATCTGAGGACTGTATAATTAGGACCACACTTTTGCAAACAATTGAGTCATTTTTGCTAATGTAAATGTTTGTAGTGTTTGAAAAATCTGGATTTGTAGCTGTTATAATACAGGGTGGGAAGAAAATTGGGTAGCCCTCAAAAGCTTGGTCTTCCTCTTTTGTATATTTCAGGACATGCTAGAGGGAAAAATAACTATTGAATATATTTGACACAGACAAGGTACCAAACTCCTAGATAGATTAACTGAGTTTAATGCACACAACATGCCCATGGGGAATTAATTTTCTAAATATCCTTGTGAGAAAAATGAGTCTGGGTGGTGTGGCAGTGCAAGAATAGTTTACTCAAATTTATGTTTTATTTGTTGTTTGCTTTTTTTGATTTGGTCCTTGGGACTCTCTTTCATCTAAAGTTCATTGTGTCCACATGACTAAATTGGAACAGTGGAATTTTCAGATAGGTGTAGAGGTATTGTGTGTTATTTCTAGTCCTGGTGTATATAAGCATCCCATAAGCCTTTGTCCGTGATATTTTGTTGTTGTTGTTCTGGTTGAAATAGAAACTTCCAAGGAAATCAGAAATCAGAATCAAGCCCTTTTTTTTGGAAATGACAGCATGTTGATCATCCAGGCTATCTGAATGACTGAGTGCGTGGAGGGGATCTAATGCCCCACACATTTACTCACTCAGCTCAGGGAATAATTGAAGTCCTTCTGGGCTGGGATACTAGATTTTTTTAAAAAATTTGTTTCTATTGATTATTGTAGTTATGCCCCTCCAACTAATTAAGTTAATTAAATAAATTTTCTAATTTCTCAAAATGGAAGAAAGGATTCTTGAATCCAGGCCATAGAACTATTTCTCTGTACCGAGTAGACTGCCCTGTGTGTGGTGATAAATGAGCACAGACAACAGGATTCTTCTGTCTGTGATACATGGGTGTTTCTGATTTATAACCAAGGGGTCTCTGTAAAGTACACACATATTTTCAAAGCTGTTCTTTCATATGCAAGCTACAACTGCTATGAGGCACTATTTGGAACTCTTTTAGAACTACGTGGCTTTGTAAAAAGGAAAAACTAATATTACTGTGTGTGAAACATTGAATCCTAAGGGTCTTGTCCTTATCCTCTCCCTTGCCTTGGAAATCCTTCATGATAACATTTTTGTTTTATTAAAGTCTTTCGGTATTCATCTTCTGAGGGCATGAGTGTGAGTAGCTCAGGGTATCAAGAAAGGATAACTTACTTGACTAGATAGCTACTATTATAGTAGTATTTTTGGTGATACTAATTGGCATAACTTACATTTCTCTTTTATTTTAATGTACTTAAGTAGGAGATGATACCATAGGAGTAAGTAGAGAATTTTCCAAAAAAGGAAAAGTGAGCAGGTTTTCTATCTCTAATAAAAAAAGAAAAACAAGTGTTTTTAAGCCCCCATTCCTCAATGATTCCACAAAAAAGGAATTAAGAACTGAGAAGGCACCCTAGCTGGTTTGGCTCAATGGATAGGGTGTTGGCCGGTAGACTGAAGGGTCCCAGGTTTGATACTGGTCAAGGGCACATACCTTGGGTGTGGGCTCAGTTCCCATTAGGGGGCATGGAAGAGGCAGCCAATCAATGATTCTCTCTCATCATTGATGTTTCTCTCTCTTTTCTTTCCTCTCTGAAATCAATACACACACACACACACACACACACACACACACACACACACTGTATTTTCCGGCATATAAGACGACTTTTGAAACAAAAAGAAGCCTGCTCAGATTGGCCAGAGTCAGAGAGCGGTCTATTAAAAAAAGAACTGGTGTTGCCTCAGAAGTGGGGGGTAGTCTTATACAGCGAATATAGGCCTAAACCTATGTTTTAACTGTAAAATTAGGGGGCTCATCTTATACGTAGGAAAATATGCTGTGTGTGTGTGTGTGTGTGTGTGTGTGTGTGTGTATGTATATATATAATTTTTAAAATAAAAAAAGACCTGAGAAGGCTGTATAAAAAACCTTGTTACTTCTACAATAATTTATGACCCCAAGCCTAAATCCAGTTTTGTCAATTCTTCACAAATTTACTCTTCCTTTGTCTAACGTGTATAAAGTTTCCTGTATTGTTGTTCACTTCTTGATCATGTATTTCTATAAGTTCCAATATCTATTAAATAAATTTGCTTTTCTTCTATTAATCTCTTTTATATCTACTTAATTATTAGGCCAACCATAGAACATAGAAGGGAAAAAAGGTAGAAGCTCTCCCCCACACAATCCATTTCAGCTAATTACAATATTGACAAGTTCTATGGGTCAATAAATCATGGCACAAGGCAAGATGGTCAGAGCAGCAGGAATGGGAAAAACACAGATTTGAGACTTATAGAATTAATCAAATATTCATTACCATGTGACTTTTTTTTAATTCAGGGTGAATGGTGTACAGCACTATACCAAGCCTCTAGCAGATGTTTATCATATTTCCTCCCCATACTTCATCTGAGTCCCGCATAATTGAAGTAAAGATTGTGAGAAATATTTGTATCATATAGAGACTTTATGCGCAGAATTTTAGTCACTTAAAAGTGTTTTATAAAATCTAGTTTTGAAATATAAGTTACTATAATTGTATGCTCAGTTATATAATGGGCAAAAAATCATATATTAAATAATTTTATATTTGTTAGAAATTAATTAATTCTAATTAATTGGCTGTGTATATCGTATTAATATCAGTATCCATTCATAAAATATTGCTAAATTGAAGGTTGTATTAATAAAAATAGCAAAACATCAGGTTCTTAAAACACTTTAGCTTGAAAAATAGATTATAAAGCAATATAAAGCATTATCAAATAAAGTTAAAACGTGTTATAATTTAAAAATTCAGGTTTCTTATTTAGGAAAATAATGGAGCAAGAAGAAGGCAAAAAATGCTAGGACATACGTAAATGAAAGTTAAAAGATAACATATATTTAAATTTCTATATACTCAAAGGTACTACTTTTGAGAAATCTTATTAAATGTCAAGCTTAATTATAAAAGTGAAGAAATTTAAAACTATTAATATAATTTTAGAAGCTTTTGAGAACTGGAGAATCTCTCAAATCTTGCTTAAATCAATGTTATTACAATTGTAAATGTCACTGTCTTTGAATTCAAGAAAGTATATTTACTACTGATATTTTCAATAATTTTTGAAGTCAATGAATAGCTTCAAAGATATCAGAAATAATACCTAACTAGAATAGCCTATGGAGGAAAGGTTAATCTGTCTTTAAAATGTGATGATGAAATATTTTATAGAGACTTTTAAAAAAAATAATTTAGATTATTTTAGATTAATTTAGATTAGTTACATTGCTAATACATGTAATTTCTAAGTGATTTAGAAAAAATCACTTAGAAATTACATGTATTAGCAATGTTTTGCTGTATAACAAATTACCACAAATTTAGTGGCTAAAAACAACACAGTATTTATCTAAGAGCTCTGTAGTTCAAGAGCATTGCATGGATTAGCTGGATCCTCTGCTAGGCTCTGCTCTAGGCTTTGTGAGGACAGGTCTCTCATCAGAGACTCAAATAGTGACAAGTCTGCTTCTTTCTCTCTCAGGTTATTGGCAGAATTAATTCATTGTCTTGCTGCCATGGGACTTAGGCCTGGTCTTCTCGTTGCCTGTTCCCTGAAGGCCACGCTCAACAACTTCTGGCTGCCTTTGATTCATAGAGGCTACTAAAATTTCTTGCAGGCTGCAGATGTTTTTTGCCATTTAAAGTTCCCCATAGTGACCATTTAGTTCAGCAAGCTAGCAAGACAGTCTTACCCTACTTGGTTTGGCTCAGTGGGTAGAGCATCCGTCTGTGGACTGAAGGGTCCCAGGTTTGATTCTAGCTAAGGCCACATGCCTGAAGTTGCCAGCTATATCCCCAGTAGGGGGTGTGCAGAAGGCAGCCAATCAATGTCTCCCCTCTCCCTTACTTGCTGAAATTTATATATATATAATCACTCTTTATACAAAGTAACAGGATCCTGAACCTGACATCTCATCATCTTTACCATATTCTGTTAGTCAGCAGAAAGTCACAGATCCATGCAAGGGGAGAGGATCACATGAAGAAGTGTATATTGGAGAAAAAATTATGGGAATCATTTATTTTTTTTTAACATTTCATCTACTCTAAAGTCAAATACATTCTTTTAGATATATTTATAAAGTTCTTGTCATTTTATCATTTAATACTTCTGCAATTTCATTAAAGTTTTCAAACATGGTAGCTATGCTCTCATAGGCCTGACAACTCCTTTTCTTCAAATAATGATGGCTATACTAAGGTTGTGGTCTTTTTAAAACTGTTTAAGTTATAGCCATCATCTTCAATATCTATTGAAAAACAAGAAACAGTTTGCAAGGTCTCTCTGGGTATCAGAGCACATATCACAGAGCATGAGAAATGTTGCTTTGGTTTATGTACACAGTTGTTCATGTTACTGGCAGATGGTTCCTATGCCACCAAAACTCTTGTGTTGAAATGCTAACCCGCTAAGGTGATGTTATTTGGACCTGGGAGGGTATTAGCCTGAAGGTGGACGTCTCAGGAAAAAGGATTCATGTCCTTATTAGGAGACCCCAGAGAGCATGCAAACTCTTTCTACCATATGAGGATAAAAGGAGAAGTGATCTGTCTGCAACCAGGAAAAGGGTTCTAAGAAAAATAAATGGAAATTCTGTGACTATTGAGAGGAATTACTTTGAGGACAGCAGTAATTCAGGATTGAAAGGAATCTGTGTTCCATATTTATTTTATTTATTTAAAAACATGATATCTGGATCTTCACCCCTCCAAACATTTTAGTTTTTTTTTTTGTTTTTTTTTTTTTGTTTTTTTTTTTTGTGTGTGTGTGTGTGTGTTTAATGCATTTTGGAGGTGGTTTATCATGGAATTGCACTGTAACTATATAAGAATTGGATTAGAACATTCTAGGTTCCAGTTAGTTTATTCTATTAGTAATTGAATGACTTTAAACACTTTTATAAATTTCCTGCACTACAAATTCCTTATTTTTAAAGTGACTTGATACTCTGACTAGATTTATATCAAGGAACAAAGGTCAAAAATACCTTTTCCAGATGATGAACCTACCATACAATATAAAGATGATGTATTATAGAATTGTACCCCTGAAACCTATATAATTTTATTAACCAATGTCACCTGAATTAATTCAATGAAAAAGAAGATGAAAAGGACATTAAGCTTTAATGTTAGAGCAGCTGTTGAGCTGACATTTTTCCCCGGGTCAGATTATCCAAAGAACATAGCAGTCTGGTTTTATTTCTAGGAGACTCTCAGAAGTAGTGGTAACACAAAGTAAAAACTATTATCTATAAGATGTCTACATAGTTTACTACAACAGAATCAGCTTTTAATCCAATTCAACTCAACTATCTACTGGCTTCTGCCACATAACGGACAATATCCTGGGATGTGTGGGAACAGGGCATTGCCAAGGACAGGGGGAGTCTTCTTAGATGAATAAGACCCAGAAGTACCCTGAAATGATATCATTTTAGAGGCAGAAATATAATAAAGTACACAGATCATTATTATACAAGGTCATATTAAAAAAATACCCATTCCATAAGAAAAAGCATGGTGGTGTCTAAAATTATATCATAACAAATATTGAAATATATAGTGAAACACATATTGAAAATGTGAGTAATGTACATAATCAAGAGGCCAGGAAGAAACTGGCACATGCTTACATTTGATTAGAGTCTGTTTCAATAATTTATTACTGCATAAAAATATACTCCAATGTTTAGTGGTTTAAACCAATCTTGGCTTTATTTGTTCATAAATCTGTAAGTTGATCTCATTCTTCAGGTTCATAAGGTATGGATGGAGGTGCAAGAATAACTGGAAAATCCATAATATCCTCACTCACATGGCTTAAAGTCTATGTTGCATGGTAGCTGCTAAATGAGCTAAGGCAACCAGCAGAGAGCCTGGGTTATCTTCATATAAGCCTCTCCACACAGATACTTGGCTGAACTGTCAGTATGGTGGATTGCTACATTCCAAGAAAGTATATATTCATATTTCCACATGAAGATGGAATCTGTTGGCAACTCATATGACCTAGTAAAATATAACTCTAATGTAAACAGAATTACTATAAATAATTAAAAAATACAAAAATTGTCAAAAGAAGTTAATGGGAATTTCTAAAAATGAAGAGCAAATGGCCTATAAATATGTGTATAAAAGGATGGCCAACCTCACTGGCAACCATGAAAATGGAAATAAAAACTATAATGACATCCAATTTTATACTCATGATATTGAATTAAAAAAACCACACACACACACACACACACACACACACACACACACACTGCAGTCCATTTTTCTTGAATTTTTGTTTCAAATGAAAGGATTTATTAGGCACCATTTGATTCAACCCAGAGATTTAACCATGTTGTGTGAGTGACATCAGATTTGATCTGTATTTCAAGGCTGAGTTCTAATCCCATTTATAGTTCACAGGCTTACTGACTTGTGTTTTTTCTTAGTTACTGACTCCAAACACAGACATTCTTGAATCACTGGACCTTCTTTATTCCCTTTTATTTTTTTATTCAAACCAGTGAGTTCCTTTTTTATTTCATCCCTTTCAGGTAAAATTTTGTCAAATGCAGCCAAGTGAAATCACTGTATACCATGCCACTAACACCTGCTTTTAAACCCTGCTGCTAATGCTACACATTCATATGTACATCATCTGTCTTCTAAATAATTGTAACCTAATATTTTACTACCATGTAACATAGTTTTTCTTTTTTAAAAAAATACATTTTATTGATTTTTCACAGAAAGGAAGGGAGAGGGATAGATAGTTAGAAACATTGATGAAAGAGAAATATTGACCAGCTGCCTCTTGCACACCTCCTACCGGGGATGTGCCTGCAACCAATGTACATGCTCTTGACCGGAATCGAACCTGGGACCTTTCAGTTCACAGGCTGACACTCTATCCACTGAGGCAAACCGGTTTCCACAATGTAACACAGATTTTCATCCAACAACTCTTTCATTACATATTCCTATAATGCTATATACACTGATACACAAAGACACACAAACACATACACAAATAATGTGTGGTAAAAATACGTAAGTGATAAAAAATATAAAGAACAGAAGGATTATCAACAAAAAAGCAGGAGAGTGGAATTTCCATGGGAGAGAAAAGATGGTGGTAATAAGGAAAGCACAGAGTGTTTATAAGATATGTGATAAATTGCCCACTGCTTACTAAGTACATAAATTTGCAATCTTATACTATTTTTAAATTGAAAGGATTTCAAATATGCTTTCAAATAGTTTTATATGTTAGAATTTTTTTCAATTAAAAAATACTAAGTGTTCATCTTAGGCAGACGAGGCTAGTATTGCTTAGAGAAGGTGACTTTAAGAAAGATCATTGAGATAAGAATATCTCACACATAAAGCAACTACTTGGCAATATTCCTATTGGAAAAGAATAGAAAAGTAAATATCAAAGCAAATTTAAAAAATCACTAGAGACAATTAGAAAGTTACTTACCATTGGAGTCTTAGTGTAAATTTACAGCTATATTAAGAAATAGAAGACTCATTTTGCCAGAGAAATATGAAGTCACTTTAGAACTTTAGCTTTCATTTTTTGTCAAAATTAATAACTATGGCTGATGATTGAGTGTTGAATGCAATATATATAATAATAATAAAAGTGTATAATATGCCATTTAGACCAGACAGCCAAATGACTTTCTGGCTGTCCTTCCAGATTACCTTATGGATGAAGCCAGGGCTGAAAGGGCTAAGGCAGCCACCACGCTGTGAGGGACAAGCCCCTTGCACAAATACTATGCATTGGGCTTATAGTAGTAAAATAGTAACAATATCTGGTCTAATAAAAGAGTAATATGCAAATTAACCATCACTCTGCTACACCTGCAAGTCTCACCCACTAGCCAATCAGGAGTGTGTATGCAAATTAATGCAACCAAGATGGTTGAAGCCACAGAGCAAGCAGGAGACTTGGTTTTCTCCGGCAATGGAGGAAGCCAAGCTTTCCACACACACTGTCCAGCTCAGGCCTCCACTCAAGCCTACAAAGTTTCAATTATAGAAGATAAATAAATCCCAACAAAATGGCCACAGAGATGGAGATAGCAAGAGCCTTGAGTTTCCCCCAACGATGGAGGGAGCCAAGATTCTGCAGCCCTGGACTGCCTTGGCTACAAAATTTCTATTATAGAACATTTATAGTAAAATCCCAGCAAAAATGGCTGCAGCCACAGACCAAGCAGGAGGCTTGGATCTGCTCAAGGCTACAAAGTTTTAATTATGGAAGATAAATAAATCTCATATACCAGGGCCTCCACTTGGGTTGCTTGGGGTGGGGGGAGCACGGCCAACCTGCAAACCACCACAGGCCCCTCACACAGGCTGCCCTACTCCCCAAGGGAACCCGCACCCTGATTGAGAACACCTCACCCATTCACCAGGCCTCTATCCTATCTAATAAAAGAGTATTAGATTGACCATCACTCTAACACACAAGATGGCTGCCCCCATATGGTCAAAGATGACTGCCCCCATGTGAACACATGATGGCCACCACAAGATGACCAGCAGGGGAGGGCAGTTGTGAGGCACCAGACCTTCAAGGGAGGGCAGTTGGGGGCAATTAGGCTGACAGAGGAGGGTAGTTGGGGGTGACCAGCCTGCGGGGAGGACCCAGGCCTGCAGGGGCAGTTTGGGAGGACCCAGGCCTACAGGGTATAGCTGTTGAGGGGTACCAAGTCTGCAAGGGAGGTCAGGGGGCAAATAGGCTATCAGGGGAGCAGTTAGGCATCAATCAGGCTGTCAAGGGAGTGGTTAGGGGGTGATCAGGCTGGCAGGCAGAAGCAGTTAGAGGCAATCAGGAAGGCAGGCAGGCAAGAAATTGGGAGCCAGCAGTCCTGGATTGTGAGAGGGATGATCCTACATGGATCAGGACTAAACAAGAAATTGGACATCCCTCGAGAGGTCCCAAATTGGAGAAGGTGCAGGCTGGGCTAAAGGACACCCATGCATGAATTTCATGCACCGGGCCTCTGTTTAGATATAATTGAGGTATAAGGAAAACATATTTGGTCTTTGTCTTGGGTCTCTGGCACAAAACTCCTAAAACCCTAGGAATTTCCTGAATGATAGAAGTGCCTTTTATCAATGCTCAGGAGCTCTTTTTTTTGTGCATTTCTGTGTTTATGGTAATCAAGTCCCTAAGGGTGTGTGTGACTCCTAGATAATAATCAGAATGAGGAGTAACTTCAGAAAGCAATGACAGAGATTTTATAAGTTACTAGAGGCCTGTTGCACCAAATTCATGCATTGGGGTGGGGGTTGCCTTCAGCCTGTCCTGTGTTCTCTCCAATCCGGGACCCCTCAGGAGATGTCAGATTGCTGGTTTAAACTGGCAGTCAGACATCCCTCTTGTAATCAAGGACCACTAGCTCCTAACGGCTCACCTGCCTGCCACCCTGATTCCGGTAACTTCTCTCCCCTGCTGGCCTGATCAACTTTAACTGCCTCTGCCTCCACCCCTGCCACCATGGCTTTGTTTGGCAGAAGTCTGGTCTAATTAGCATATTACCCTTTTATTAGTATAGATTATATTTTGTTGTTGAGGGCATCAAAATTCTCATCAGGTGTATAACATGCATACATATGAAAGATAAACAGCTTAGATTTTTAATTATAATCTGTTATTTTTTTGTAGGTGGCAGAGTTCTTGTAAGCAAATGTTTACTGAAATGAAATAATGCAATTCTCCATAAAAAAATAAACCTGTTACATTTGAGTAAATCAATTAGAGTGTTGGTGTGTGGGATCCCTTCCTTAACCACCACTAAAACTACTCCACAAAAGTGTGGAAAGTTGAGGATATAAACACAATGCTAAAAATATTTCAAGAACAAGTAGGTCAGAAACTCTAAATCTATAATTCATCACATGAAAAAATACTTTGTCTCAGAACTAAGAGTAAGAATGTGTTCTGTCAAAGCAGTTCTTATATTCAAAGTACAACAACAGCCATACTAAGAGGTGTCAGATGTATAACATTTCTTTTATTTCTTTTACATTATGATTTTTGAAGACTTGAGAAAGATTGCTTGCTTTGATAGACAGAGCCAACAGAGAGATAGACAGACATTCAGGCATAATAAGAAAGATTAGTTCTCCTTGCTCCATGGGGGTCTTAGTCTCATAAGGTAATTGTTTGGTGCAGATTGAAACTTGAAAAATCAGCAGTAGAGTAGAGCTGAAAGGGCCCCAATGAAAAAGACAGACAATTGATAATATTGGTGAGTATAGGGACCAACCAAAACTGCCAAATATCGCCAGTAGAAGTGTAAACTGGAACAACTATTTTGAAAATAGCATTACCTATTATAGTCTAATCTATATACTTGCAAGGTATACTTTGAAGTATAGCCGTTTAGGCATATACTCAACCTAAATGCATGTGTATGTGCATTCACTTAACACACATACATGTACACACATGTTTTTAATGACAGCATTAATCATTATAATCTCAAACTGGAAATGATCTAAATGTCTTATATTGAGGATATCTAGTGTCCTCAATATTAGCCCGTTTCTCCTCCATTGGTCCTCAAGACAGACCAGGTGCTTCTTCTTGTGACCTGGAAAGCTTTGGGCTAAATGAGAAAAAGAATCATTCGCAATGCAACAGATAGACAATTTCAAACAAAGAAGCACACTACAATTATCTTATCTAAAAATAGGGAATATGCTAATTGACCATCGCACTCTCACAAAGATGGCGATGCCCATAACCAATAAGGAGAGAATATGCTAATTGACTGCCATGCCCTCAAATATGGTGGTGCCCCCAGCCACAAATTGGCGGCGGCGCCCAGTCCCCCTGGCAGTGGCAGATGCATGGCAAGGTCTCCCAGTGCTCCTGCCTCCAGAGTCCCCCAACACCCTCAGCACCCCAGCCACCCATGGCCAGCTTGAAGAGCAGGCAAGCCTTGGATGGTGGCTGCCCAGCTGCCCAGGGCCACCCAAGGTTCAGGTAACCAGGGCTGGCTGAGGCTTGCACTGATGGCAATGGCAGCAGCAGAGATGTGATGGGGGTGTCGCCTTCCTTTTATTGCCAGGTCACCTCCAGAACTGTGAGAGGGAGCAGGCCAGGCTGAGGGACCCCCCTCCAGTGCATGAATTTTCATGCACTGGTTTTCTATTATGGTTATAAAAAAGTTATCAAGGAAAGAATGTCTAGATTCAAATGTCCTCCTTTTAACTTCCAGTCTTATGTTTATCAGTGATACAACTGTGCTTATTTCATGCCTCCATGCCTTGTTTTTGAAGAGTATTAAACATAAGGAAATAAAATAGTTCATGTTAAGTTTTCTCTAAATAAGATTGCAGAAAGGAGACAGGACATCTACGAGAATTGAGAGTAAATACTCTGCCAATAGTTATAGTGGTGAAGTGGGTTATTTATCCTATAAGGGCAAAGCCTTCAATCCTTAATCAGATACATTCAAAAGAAGTGTATCCTTATTTAATTTCCTATTTCACAGAAAAGTCAAAAGGAAGATAACATCATGAAACTCTAATAATCAGAGCAACAGTAAAGTGATTGCTATTTCAAAAATAACTCGAAGGAAGTGAAAAACAGCCCAGAAGACTTTCTGAGCAACAGAAATCCTATAAACTCAGCCTTTCATACATAACCTTAACCCTAACAAGCAGAAATGATACAAGGCCAGGAAATTTTATGATTGGCAAGTTTATTCAAAGGCAGATCATTAAACACGCTTCTCTTGTGATTGCTGACCAGTGATGTTCTCAAATTCTTCAATTTCTGGTTCTGAAATTGTTTTCATGTCGTGCCACTTTGTTTGCCTGAGCTATGCCAGAAAAATCCTTTTGACAGTCCAACATGAAAGCAAACAACGCTGTTTCCTGGAGCAAAAAAGGACAGAGCTCTGCTGGCCAGCCTTTCCAAGTGCCGGCATTGCTTCTTCCTAAAGCACCTGCTGTTACACGTCAGCTCAGCTGGCAAAGGACACAGAAAATGACAGCAATTGTGTTATTATTATTTCTCTCCAGGGTGTGAAGACAGGATAATGAATTTTCTACAGACAGCGTTAATTTATGGCATGCAGACAAGCACTTGCTTCCTTAACCTCCAGACTCGTGAGCCGTAAATATTACAGTGGAAGGGGAGAGAACAAGTAGCTGCTATAGAAAGTAACTGACAGGCACAACCAAAGAAAGGACTCCATTCGGAAGGTGCTCTTTATCACGGAGCATGGGATGTGTAGCAGCAAATAAGATGTGCACAGGGAAAAAAGAAAACTAGTTATAACGGACATCCTGGTCTTTTTATCATATCTTCTCATCCGTTTATTTTATTTTTGGCATATCTCTAACCTCATTTGATTTGTGAGCATAAAATGTAATTTTTAAAATTTTACACTCTGTTTATACAGGCCACTATATGTGTGGGTCAACTACACAGATGTTACCCCCACATACACACAGACATCTCTATAAAATGTCTTATAATTATCTGAAACAGGTTTGGCTCAGTGGATAGAGCATCAGCCTGCAGACTGAAAGGTCCCAGGTTCGATTCTGGTCAATGGCACTTACCTTGGTTGCGGGCACATCCCCAGTAGGGGGTGTGCAGGAGGCAGCTGATCGATGCTTCTAATTCTCTATCTCTCTCCCTTCCTCTCTGTAAAAAAAAAAAAAAAAAAAAAAAAAAAAAAAAAAAAAATTCAATAAAATATATTTAAAATATGTATTATAATTAAACACTTCCTTTGGTTCTTGTTTTGAAGTTCTGGTTGTTACCTCTGAACAGCCTGACATTTTATTCCCAGAAACCTTCACGGTTTTGGTACCAGACTCAGCCATGGGGCCATGCCTTCTCCCACACACAATGCTTTATGCAGATAATTCTGTACTTATCTCACTAGCTTTCTGAGTTAAGGTTGTCTCTCAAATCAATGTGCTAGCCATTCCTGGGTCTCCTATCTTTGATCAATCTGCCTCGATTTTTTTCACCATTCTTTTCGGGAAGCTCGGAGCCCCTGCTCACAATTGGAATTAGATGTCTCTTCGTCAAAGCTCTGCTTACTTTGTTGGTTCTTTTTTATTATTATTATTTTCTAATTCTTCTGTCAGTTTTCCTCCTAAGACAGATCTATGCTTTGTGAATCTGTGAGTCTTTCTTCAATCCTTCTGTCTTTCTAATTTCAAGACCTTCGCCTTCTTGAGTTTTCTTTCCTGACATTTTAAGCAAATGAATATCAGGAAAGTTAAATCATTTCTCTATTCTCACTGACAGAAACATGATTGATTTATCCTCCTTTAGAAATAGGAAATGTGATACTCATTTCTTTTATTTTTACTTGAAACTTGGAGCAGTAATAAATTCTTATTATAAAATCTTCAATATTGTTGGTTTATTACTCCCATAATTGATACATTTGGATCTAGCAGTCTCTATAAAGCTTGTGGTTTTTTTCCCCCTTGTACATATTTTTGTAAGCAACCATGTTGTCCTGGGAAGACTGGTTATACATTAAAGGCTGAATTCACAGGCTTTCTGTTGTCTAAGAAAGTCTCTGGGCTGCTTTCCATGTTCTTCAAGTCCTTCTTGAGAGGACAGTCACTTTATTGTTACCCTGATTGTTATAGCTTCATGAGGTTATCTTCCTCTTGTTCTGTATTGTATGGGAAATACACTATTATATATTCTTTTGAATATGTATATCTGCTTAAGAAAGATTTAAGTATTTCTCTTTATATGATAAATCACCCACCTCGCCACTACAACCATTGGCAGATCTTAATTCTCATAGATGTTCTGTCTCCTTTCTTCTGACTCATTTAGAGAATAATTAAGATAAAATGTTTTATTTCCTAATGATTAATATTGTGTAAGCCTTCTGGCTCATTGCATATTTCCAGAGCAAGATATAATTAGTGTTTCTATTATTGCCTGTTTGGTTCAAACAAATTTGGAATGAACCTCCTGGAGTTAAAAATCTCTGAGGGAAATGTGTTGGGTATGTGGACAAAATAATGCAAAGATGAAAACATGTCCATATCCAAAGTTCCTTCCTGTCTTTTTCTTTCCCCTGACCTCCTTCCACTCACCATCACCTCTGGCAAGTATCTGTCACCTTCCCTTTATCTTGATCACAGGATGTAGGCTTAGAGACAGTGTTACCCTTGGGACAATGTGACTTAGAGAAGTTGTAGTGTTGCTCTTTTTTTTCCTGAACTTTGACCTTGGCTCAGCTGTGCAGATTTCTACATTTTGTGTCTTAGCAAGAACCAGGGATGTATGGAGGGGCCTCCCGTTAGCCTCACGGGTTGGACGCAGTGACCTCAATGCCATCTTTGCTCCTTGGCTAACACTAACATTTGGGCATCTGAGTGAAACTAAATCCCCACTGGTATTTCTTCTCCGAAGCAAGCAGGAAACTTACTTCTCTAATTGCCCAATGACAGTGTTTTAGTTCACATTCCTGCATGCACTTTTAGAATTCTCTTATCTATTTCTCCTTGGATCTATAATCTGTTTTTCATCTTGCTACTATTCATCCTACTGGGTAAATTGCAAGCTCCTTAGTGCAATGAGAAAGACCCATTTTAATTTGGCACCAACCGACTTTTTTGCACAGTAACTACCAACAACCCAGGCTTCTAGGACTGATTTACAATCGCCATATATGTCTCATTCTTCACTCTTACTCCTATGTTGCCATATGTCTCTAATATATTTCCTTGATTCGTCCTTTCAATGAACCCTTGTTTACTTTCAGAATTCGGGTTAGTTATTACCTGTTCTGCAAATCTTTCTCCAAATTCCGTATTTCTGTCTTAGGTAGAGTTAGGTGAGCTTCTGACTCCACATAAATGTAAACCAGGGTATAATTATACTGTGGCATTTATCACATTCCATTGTAAATGTTTCTCTACTGCAGCAATATCCATTTTATTATAAGCAATAAAAAAGAATGTCTCTTTAAAAAATCTTTATATCCACAGAGTTATACCTGTGCTTGCAACACTGAGGCTAAGTAAATATTATTTGAATTCACAGAGAATAGCTTATCAGTTTTGCCAAAAATTTGGTTGCCTTGCATATCAGTCAAATTTGCTGCAGTAACAAAGGAGCACACAAATCTTAATAGCTTACAACAGCAGAATTTATTGCTCAGTCACATCATGTTTTTGTGGCTGTAAGTCAGCCTGGCCTGCTGCAGCTCTGCTGAGCCTGTCAGCCTGCAATCCTTCTGCTGCCTGCAGTTTCCCAGTCTAGGACCTAGACTTACAAAGCAGCTTCTACTGGAACAGGTTTCTCTCATGGCAGAGCAAGATGGTTGATAGTAAAACACAAACTTTAAAGTTTCAACTCATACCTGCGATATACCACTGTGGCTCACATTCCTTTACTTTAATCAAATAATTTGACTAAGCTTATAGCCAGGAGTTGAGGATGTAACTCCTCCCACATAAGGAGCAGTGAAAAAGAGGACAATGACATACACTAGTGGCCTGATGCATGAATTCATGCACATGAAAGGAAAATAATTAGAAGAAATAGTTTAATATCGCTATTTGCCCTTTCTCTATAATAGAAGTGTCAATCAAACTCATGATCCACAATGACAGATGGAAACACATGAGTGTGATTGGTGCCAAGGAGAGCTTTATATGTATCACACATGAGCAAGCCAACTTAGTCTTTTATAGATATAGAATAAATTTGCTTAATTAGACCTGCTTTCTGATGTAGCTAAACTTTTTCCAGCCCAGTGAAGTACCCCAGCTTCTCTTTCAGGTAATTGTCAGCAACACAGCAGTAAATATCAACATGAAGCACATTATTGTTGTAGATCACAAAGGGAGAATAAAGGGTAAAATATTTAACTGCAGCAGTGTTTGACTCTATTCTGCACAGTAAGAAAATCTGAAGTCATTTTCAAGGCTCACCATTTCTTACTTATTTTCAGTTGGGTCAAGTTTCTAAGCTTTCTAAATCTCCATTTTCCAGCTAATGAAAAGGAAATAGGATTCCACTGAGTCTCCTATCAACCTACTCCAGGACTTCTGTGAGGATCAAATGAGATGGGGCACAGGAAAATGTTTCACAGTCATTTGGTTAAAGTGTAAAGTGTTTTCATCTGTGGTTCTGGGACTCTAAGGAGGCTACTCACTAGAGAGAGGAAGCCAGGCATTGTTACGTGACATCATTCCCGGCACCCACAGTGACCGTTTCCCAGCTGAGCTGGGCTATGGGCTAGGCTATGGGCTGCATTTTGCATCATGGGTCTCAGCAGTATCGGCAGCAATTGGTGTAGTGTCACTCCAGGGTGGTGGTGGGGACTGTGTCCCACTTGGGGGAAGCCGAGTGTTGCTTTCTGGGCACCAGGTCTGTGGTTTTTCTGTGCTTCTCACAGCAGCTCCTGCATTGAGTGTCTGCTCCATGGTGGTCAGTGTGAGTCATAGCAACCAGTCAGAAGGTGGCAAGGACACTTAGCAACTATATATCACCATATATATATATATATATATATATATATATATATATATATATGGTGATATATATATAGTGCAATGGTATGGTCCCTAACAGTTATTGGCTACTGGCCAGGGCCTCCCTTCCCTGGATGCCAGCTGTGGCCTTTCTTCGTTCTCCACCACAGCATAGTGAGGGATCGAACTCCTGGGTGATCGAACTCCTGGTTGGTCGAACTCCTGAGGGGACACTTTGGGAAGTGAAAATAGAGCGATGTTGATTTGTTATCTCAATTAGGAATGGAGCAGACAGAAACACTGAAACTATTTCTTGACAATTTATTTCAAGCACTATGGTTTTATCCACTGTCCTTGAATTGTAAGGAAGGGTAAAAGAGAAGAATTTATGTGTATCTATTTTAGTCTATTATTGACTTAATTTAATATGCTTCATTTTATCACTTTTTCCCCTTGTTCTTCTCAGAGCAATTCATCCTAGATTTTTTCATATCCCTCTTATTTTGAGTTCCGTCCTATAATATTACTTACACATGATTACAATACTTTTCATTTTCCTGCACTGGGTTTTTCTTTAAAATTTTGTTACGTTTATTAAGAGCTGAGATGACCACTACTGAAACTTTATGGAAGGTAAAACTGACTATGATATTGTACCTGCACACATGCAAAGGGATTGACATATTAATTCACTTTACCTCCTTTGAAAAGATATTAGGACACTGCAAATATACCAGCAGATGCTAAAAATATGCCACACATTTTTGAGTGATAGAAGTTAATTTAAAAATTTTAGGAATGTAGTAACACTGTTCTGAAAAACTTGTTCCTCACTAATGATTTTATTTGTGTTGCTGCATCTATGAATAAGGTATTTTCTTTCCTTATATTCATAAATTGCTCATCATCTATATATAAATACCTTATTGATTTTGCATAACAATTTTGCAAGTAATAGTGTTACTAAATTATTTAATTTTAATAATTTTCAGTTAATTTTCTTATTTTTTCAGATGAACAGATACATTATTACATATGATTTTACTTTTCTCCTTTCTTCTTATATTGATATTCTTTTTCTAATGTACTTTATGTTGACCAGAGCTTCTCAAATAATCACCAAAAATGGCAGTTAAAGATGAAGAGAGTCATCTTTATTGATGAATTTTTAATAAAACTATTTCAATTGTTTTATTAAAATCAGGTCTGTTTAAATGAGGTAGTTTTAAATCAACTTAAGAATATTCTATTTGCATCTTGTGTTAAAATTAACAGTATCAGGAATATACAGAAAGCATCATCAAATACTAAGCTGAACCTGTAAACCAGGTTACTCTCTCCCTTGCATAGTGGTAGACAGAGTTATAAACTGACACCCAAGGTTTCCCACCCCTTGGCATCCACACCCAAATACCTCAGGGCAGCAACTATGATAGATGTCTCTATCATGTTTAGGATATATTACAGTGCTCAGCTGACTTTTAGAAAGTTGATTATCCTGGGGAACCTGAATAGGTCCATAGGAATAAAATGCTGTGTTCAGATAATATCAATTCTGTTCATCATTTTAAGTCTGTCCAAGTTTTATAATTATTCTTGAAAGGACTTTGCTAAGTTTATATTATTTTGATCATTGCAGTGAGAAAAATCTGTGTTTATCCATTTATTTCTCAAATAAGACCATTGTGACAAAAGTGTTCCTTAAATATTATGGCTTGTGTTTGTTTTCTAAAATGTCTTTTTTTTTTTCTCTCTCTTATGTTGTCATTTCAAACCACATAATGTAGTGCAATGAAATGTAAACAGATATGACAAAGAGACACTTCCTTCTCTGGAAATAAGTTTTTTTTTTTTCCACAGTGTTTACTCTGCATAAATTTTATTCCAACTAACCATTTTCAAAATCTTCATCTAAACTCCTTTTGCAACTTGTTGCACAGTTCTGTGTTTTCCTACCTGGCAATAAACGTGTACTTATGATTGAAATTTGTATGTTGATCTTGAATGCTGTTATGGTGTTCAATTCATTCATTAATTTTAGCAATGTCTTTATAGAGTATATTTTATATATAAACTAGAGGCCTGGTGCACAAAATTGTGCACAGGGAGGGGATGGTGGGTCCCTTAGCCCAGCCTGCACCCTCTCTCAATCCAGGATCCCTGGGAGTGACTGCTGTCTCTTAACTGCTCACCTTCCTGCCTGATTGCCCTTAATTGCCTCTGCCTCAACCCCCAGCTTCAGGATCCAGGTTTCTGTCCTCTGGCCGGCCACAGGCAACTGGGACCTGGAATCCTTCCCTCTGGGTGGCTGCAGGCACTCAGAACCCTGGCTGGGGATGGGCTGTAGGCATCCAGGACATCCAAGGCTGGCCCCAGGCACCTCGTAATCTGGGCAGTGCTGCCCAGGCTCCAGCTTTGTCAGGAAGGACGTCCAGAATGATGTCTGGTCTATCCAGTCTAATTAGCATATTACCCTTTTATTAGTATAGACTAGAGGCCTGGTGTGTGGATTCATGCACCAATAGGGTCCCTTGCCCTAGCCTGCACCCTCTCACAATCCAGACCCCTTGGGGGATATTGGACTGCTGATTTCAGCCTGATTCCAACAGGCCAGGCCAAGGGACTCCATGGTACAAGAATCTGTGCACCAGGCCTCTAGTATGTATGTAAGATCTTTGATTAAACTCTTCCTGCCCTCCCCCTTCTCCTTTTCCCTCTGAGATTCATCAGTCTGTTCTGTTTCCATGCCTGGGCATTGAGAACCTTCCCCATGGTGGTCAGTTCACATCATAGCTACAGGTCAAACAGTCAAAAGGTCAAATAGTCACTTAGGCTTTTATATATGTAGATTATACTTTCTTTCTTTCTTTCCAATTCATATGCCTTTGTTTTCTTTCCTTTTGCACTGGCTAGCTCTACCTTTATCACATTGTGTAAAAGTCCTAAGTGGGGACATTCTTGGTCTCTTCTCTCTCTTTGGGAAGTCTCTCACCATAAATATAATGTCAACTATATATTTATTCAGTGTCATATTGGCTAGAAGTATATCAATAGCAGTGTCTTTTCGAAGAGATAGCCTTTGTTTTCATTGAATTTTTTTCTATTTTTTTGTTTTTAATTTTATTAATTTCTGTTCTGGTCTTCATTGTTCCTTTAATTTTTGCTTGCTTTGGGTTTAAAGTTTTTGTTTTTTTTTTTTCTCTATAGTAACATGAGACTTGTTACAAATTTTACATCTTCTTTTCTAAAATAAGAATTTAATGCTATAAGTTTTCTTCTGATCACTGACTTATCTGTACCCCACAAATTTTAATGTGTTATACTAATTTTTTTATTTCAAAATATTTTAAATTTCCCCTTAAACTTCTATTTTTCCTTTAGGTTATTTAGACACTTTTTTTCAAATATTTGGGAATTTTTTATTAATGTTTCAAGTTTAATTATGTTATGTTTTAAGAATGCAAATTATATGATTCAATTATTTTAAATTTGTTAAAGTTTGAGTTAAGACCAGAATATGGTCCTTCTTGGGGAATGCTCCCTGTGAACTAGAGTTTATACAAATGTCAAATAGAGCAATTTGGCCAATAGTGTTGTTCAGATCACCTATATATGAACTGGTCTTTTGCCCAATTGATCTATTAATTACTGAGGGAGGAGTGTTGAAGTCTTCAACTATAACTGTGGATTTATTTGTTCCTCCTTTCATATCTATCTGTTTTTATCCTATGTACTTTAAGTTCTATTATATATTACATATATAATTAGGATTGGAATGTTCTGAGAATTGACCATCATGCAAAATATATTTACTCTGAAAATATATCATTTTTTTCCCTTAAGTTGTTAACATGGTTATATTGGTTTATAACATACATTTTTAAATATTCTGAATTCAACCTTAAATAGTAGTATTTGTAAGAGATTTATAATATATTCCAAATTATTCCCTCACAATTTTTGTGCCATGATAGTGAAACCTTTCATTTTTCAAATGCTATAAACATAAGACATGTTATAACTTTTGCTGCAAAGGTTTTATTTGAGAGCAGTTAAAATGAGAAGATTTGTATTTTATCATCACTTGATTTCATTTCTGAAGCCCATCATTTCTTTGCAGAGACCCAAATTTTGACTTAATTTTACTATTTTCTAGCTTAATAACTTCTCTTCATCTTCTCTGTGAGCACCAGGTGGTCATCAAAGGGAGAAAACTGCAGGAGGCTGCCATCCACACATGTCTGCAGACTTCAGGGTTGTCACACTATTACACTATTCAACACTTGACCTTTAGTGACTTATTAATTAACATTCTAGCTTAATCATTTTGTTGGCTTTTATGGCATTTCACAGCATTTGCCCCCAGAAAGCAAATGTTGGGATTTTGTTTCTCCCAACAAATGCCTGTCTTCCTTCAGATTCAGGTTAGTGTTTGCCCTGTGATGTCATTTTTTTCCTCATGGCTTTAAGGGAAGATAATCTGTAGCTTGCCCAGTACTTCCCCTGTTATAAAGGTAGGAACAATACTCACTCCAACTCCACATCTCCCATCTGAAACCAGAAGTTCAATCATGTTGTTATGCTAAAAAAAAAAAAAGATATTAAAAAAATAGTCAATTCACTTTAAAGTTACTATTTATGTTTGTAAAATGTAGTAAAATGTAGTTTCATATATTGAGCTTTTCTACATTTCTGAAAAGACTAAAGCCCCCTGTAATTTTTACATAATCAGAAAAAATATTAAAAATGAATGAATTATGAACTCAGAATTGTGAATATTCAACAAAAGGAATCAGAATGGAAATATATGGGGGAAAACAGTACATTTGAGAATAAGTAGTTAAAAATATGATTATGTAGGAACTATAGATAAATGTGCTCATTTCTAGCTTTTGCAGTTTCAAAAATATATTAGTATAAACACAAAAGGGCACATTTTGATAAATACTGTCAACTTTTTTTTTTTCCTTTTTGCCTGACAGAGAAGCTAGAGAAATTTGGAAATTATTGACAGCTCATTTGAATTCTGTTTATGTTGTTATCCCAGTTTCATCTCACTCTTGTGGATGTGGGTCTCAAGAGACCATAAAACCCTTTGTGATTTTACCAGTGACTTCTTGGTGAGATCTAGGAGGGAAAATCACTTAGCCTTCCCTTCAATTTTCTTTTTTATCTGCAAAAGGGGAATGGCAATAACTTTTTGTGTCTTCCAAGCCTATTTTGATGACTGATGATATGGCATTCTGTATTCCTTGGAAGAAAAGTGATAGATAAGAGTGCATGTATAGCAGAGTAAGATTATAAGTGAAGTTTAGAAACACAAACAAAATTGGAAGGGTGTAAATATATTTCAGTGTGAGTGCTTCAGCCTGCTGTTTAACTCATTTTGATTTAACTCTGTAAATTGACTCTTATCTCACTCACCTACAACAATTATAGACCTTAAGCCAGGATTTCTTCTCACATTAAATATACCTCAGGGGGACTGCTTTTGCTGGATCCATCCACTGTCACAAGATGACTGAGCATTAACACTCCCACCTGCTGTGGAACAGCATGGTCCCAAGTGCAACTGCCAGAGTTAAAGAAAAAATAAAAATAAAGAGGGGCATTGAATTGTACTGAGGCGGCCCTTCCTCCTGGAAATGCCTCCTAGAGCCCTTGAGGAGGTCTGGGTTTAAACCTTCTTTAGGAAAACAATTAGAACACCAGGCGTTTTTAATTTCAATGTAATCAATTTGCTCTTCTTGGTGCTATGGAGATTACTATCATTTATTTTATAATTTAGGAGTGCATTAATTATTGACTGTTGTAATATGGACTCTAGCAACATTTTGTGCTGTGAGAAACTGCACTGCTTATTATGCAAAAAATATTTCTTGTCATACTGTAGAGCAATTGGGGAAATTTAGAAGTAACTGTTTTTCAGTAACAAATAAGACAGCTTGAGTTTAGATAATGGGCACAACAGATATGTGAGGACAACTGCTGGTCATTTTATTTTATTTTTCTTGAGTTTATTTTGTAGGGCCACATCATTTGTTAATTATTGACATCTCATAAGGAATATAAGAGTGGAAATAAGATAGTACCATATAAGGACAAAAGTGGGATGCAAGACTAAAAAGTCTAACACCAAGGGGAGAGAGAGAGAGAGAGAGAGAGAGAGAGAGAGAGAGAGAGAGAGAGAGGTAATAGAGTGATCTTTGTCATCAGGGAAGACAAAATGGTGCTATGAGGAGGAGATTATTTTAAACATAATGATGCCTAATTAATATACATCAATTAGAATGTGTTTATAAACAGCTTCAATTCATTTAAAGCTAGATATGCCAAAATCAAACATGAAAAAAGATTATATTATATTACTATATTATATTATGATCTTATAGGAAAGGTGAGTGACAGGTGCAGGTATTGTGCTGTCCTGAGCTGTCATGTTCTCTCCAGGTTGCTCGTGAGTACAGTTGGAAATCCCATGGCTACACATTATATTTTCTTAAGAGTCCTTTGGGCAATACTAGTTATATATTCTATCTCCAATTGTAACTTTTTGGGGATTAAAAAAGCAAGAAAAAGTAACATATATTTGAAAAGTGAATTTGTAGGATTTATTTTTAAATGAAAGTAATAAATTCACATATTTTTAAAAACACCTTTACTGAGAAATGATTTACATGTATTCCAAAGCTCACCCACTTCAGTAGTACAATTCAAAGGTTTATGGTACATTTACAGAATTGGGCAACCTTCATTCTAAAACTGTATGTTCTTCTCAATATCTTTTGCTGCCTTTATCTCTCTTCACAGCTCTTCAATGTCAGAAAGCTCTTGAGTTACCTTAACCCATCTGCTTTAAGATACACTTGAAAAACTCTCAAGATAAGTCAGGTTTCTCCAGAGAAAAGAACCAATACATGTAGCTATATAAGAAGGGATTTATTACAGCAATTGGCTCATGTGATTATCGTGGCGGCCAAGTCCAATGATCTGCTGTCTGCAACCAGAGATCCAGGAAAGCCAGTGATGTAATTTAGTCCCAGTCCAAAGGCTTGAGAACCAGAAGAGCCAGTGGCATAAGTCTGGGTCTGAGTCCAAAGGCTGGAGTATTGTGGGGAAGGCTGATGGTGTAGTCCCCATCCAAGTCTGAAGGCTCAAGAACCAGAGTGCTTTTGTCTGAGGGCAGGAGAAGATAGGTGTGCCAGTTCCAACAAAATTGCAAATTCTTCCTTTCTCTACCTTTTTGTTCTCTTTAGTTTCTCAACAGGTTTAGTGATGTCCACCTGCATTCCTCAAGGTGATCTTTAATCAATCTACTCCTTTAAATGCTAGTCTCCTCCAGAATAACCCTCAAAGAAACACTCAGAAACAATGTTTTACTAGCTGCTTCAGCATCCCTTTGGCTCAGTCAAGCTGAAACAAAACATTAACCAGTCACATTCTGCTTTATCATATGAATAATAGAGAAGAACAATGATTCCTTTGTTTGGAAAAAGAGGTTCATAATAATCTGTAACCTTTCTTTTTAGGTCATGGTTTTCCAAAGTTTTGGCTATTTCTTTCCCATCTCGCAATGTGCCAATATTCATTGTGAAATATCTGTACATAGCATCTCTGTCAATTATACTGGCACTAAAAGAAGAGTAAATAACTAGCCTGGAGAAGCTAGAGTGTGTTCATACTGACAAATCATGGTAGTAATTTAAAATTTTGTTTTTAATCCTTTTTCTAGATCTCAGAAATATTATTAAAAATTTAATAGGATTAGATTAGAAACTAACCTCTCTAATTTATAGTATTTTTTATTTTTGTAGCATTATTTTCATAATTAAATGTGTCTTAGAAAACTAAATGGTATAGAACAGCTATAAATTTGGTTGAGGCACTCTGAAATCCTGTTGCTTAACTTGTCTTGTGCTTTGATATCACATTATAGAATCTGAATCTCTGTTGTCCTGACAGAGAGTATGATAAAAAAAAAATATATGAGCAGAAAACATTGTCTATCTTCTTTCCGCTGCTTAATGACCAAAGAGAATAAAAATGAAAGGGGTGGGAAAAGACTGTAGATGAAAGCCTTCTGGACTCATTTTATTAGATAAAACAATGGAACAGAGGAAAAAGTGATCACTTTAAGGCAAACATGCACTTCGTTCAGCACGTTTGATAAATTGTTATCCTTCCAGGCAATTTGAGATAATATAATCTCTGTGTCTGAGTGGTATAATTACTAGATATGGTGAGAGCTGTCTGGAAATGCACAGATCAATCACCAAGAATTGGCTGGATTCACACCTATTTATTTATACCTGGGGTAAAAAATCCCAACAGCAATGAGAACAAGAGTATTAAACAACAACAACAAAAAAGGAAGGAAGTTGAATAATGAATACGGATGCTCAGTTTTTGGCTTTTAACCAGTGAAATGTTCATATCCATAAACAAAAGGCATTGTGAGGTTTACTTTATAATAACCCTATGATATAAAATCACAATGTAAACATATTTGAATACTGTTTTTATAACTTAAAATACAAATTAAGTTGAATTAAACATTTTTATAAGTTTTGATTAAAATTAATCTCTCTCTCTCTCTCTCTCTCTCTATATATATATATATATATATATATATATATGTGTGTGTGTGTGTGTGTGTGTGTGTGTGTGTTTTAATTTAAGAAGACCCTTAATAGATTGCCTGTCAAAAGTAAGAATAATAGAGAAGAACATATAATTTATGTTTAATATAATATTTTTGCATTTTTCCAATAGATGAGGAGATGATGATTAGGTGTAAAGGATTTAGTTTTCTCTGAATATAGATACTATATGAAAGAGTTCATGATTCACTATGATACTTGGTTTATAATGGTTAAACTTGAAAATGTACAAAAAAACAAAGAAGTATCATTTCATTACCCAGAGACATTTTCAATATGTTGTAAAGGAAAAACCAAAGAAAACAATATATATATATATAATTCATTACAAATGGGAGCCCTAAATACTGCATTATGACTTTATTTCACATGCATAACGTTCTCTAATGGTTGTAGAAAATTTTGTAGAAAAGATATTATGCTTATAAAGAATCTGTTTCAGTTGCTGAACAAACTCAATCTTCTCCTTACATGGGGCAACCAAGTTTAAATGTTTCAATCAGCAACTCAATCTAATTCAACAAAAACTAAACTCATCATTGTCTTCCCAGTAGTCCTGATCCATCTTCATGCTTCCTGTTTTGTTTAATGGTATCATCACTCACCCAATCAACAATTTCAAGATCTTGAACGCTTTATTAATTTTTCTTCTCTCATCATGTCACCAAATCCTGTTTGTTTTATCTTGACAAAGAATTTAACTTTATTTTCCCATCAAAACAACAATACCAAGGCCAACATGCTTGTGTTATCATAGTGTTTTCTTTAATAGACCTAACTCCTTATTTTTTTCTAAATATATTTTTATTGATTTTCAGAGAGGAAGGAAGGAGGAGAGAGAGATAGAAGCATTAATGATGAGAGAGAATAATGGATTGGCTGCCTCTTGTATGCCCATCACCATGGATATAACCTGCAACCTGGGCATGTATCCAAATGGGGAATCAAACCATGACCTCCTGGTTCATGGGTCCACACTCAACCACTGAGACACCATGTCTTGGCTAGACATAACTTCTTTTAAAACATCCATGACTTATTTATGCTTTCACCTGTGGATGAATGTGGGTTATTTTAATTTTGGAACATTATGAATAGCTGTTATAAACATCCATTATAGGTCTGCATGGACAAATGTTCTCAATTGCTTAAGAGAACTGAAATAGGCCATCAATGGCCCAACTTAAATCTGGAGTTTTAATATTATTATAATGAAGGGGAGACCAAAATTGGGGAGCCATCAACTGTCTCTACTAAAAGTAACAAGTTCTCAATAGTATCCTAGAACCTACAATAAAGTTATTAAAAAATTAGCTTTAGATGAATACTGGTTATTAGAGTAATAGTTCATATGCAAGAAAAAAGTTATTTTCAGTAAATTTCCCTAAACCTCTTGCTCTGGACCCATTAAAAGTGGGTATGGATAATTCTCCTCCATTAAGCCTATCTAATAAAAGAGTAATATGCAAATTGACTTTATCTCTGCTACACCCACAAGCCATGCCCACCAGGCAATCAGGAGCAAGTAAGCAAATTAACCCAACCAAGATGGCTACAGCCACAAAGCTGCAGGAGGCTTGGGTTTCCCTGGCACTGGAGGAAGCCAAGCTTCCCTGCTGCCCTGGCTGGCCCAGGCCTACACTCAAGGCTACAAAGTTTCAATTATAGGAGATAAATAAATCCCAACAAAAATGGCTGAAGCCACGGAGTGAGCAGGAGGCTTCGCTCTGCTCAAGGCTACAAAGTTTCAATTATAGAAGATAAATAAATCCGATACCGGGGCCTCCTCTTGGGTTGATGGAGGGCATGGCTGGGCTGCAAACTACCACAGGCCCCTCACCGAAGCTGCCCCACTCCCCAAGGGAACCCACACCCTGATGGAGGACACCATTTAGGGCAAACCAGCTGGCCCCTATCCATGCATCAGGACTCTATCCTATCTAATAAAAGAGTAATATGCAGATTGATCATTACTCCAACACACAAGATGGCTGCCCCTATGTGGTCACAGATGGCATCCATGTGGACACAAGATGGCCACCACAAACTGGCCAGCAGGGGAGGGCAATTGGGAGGGACCAGGCCTGCAAGGGAGGGCAATTGGGGGTGATCAAGCTGGCAGGGGAGGTCCATTGGTGGGGTACCAGGCCTGCAGAAGAGGACAGTTAGGGGCAATCAGGCTGTCAGGGGAGTGTTTAGGGGGTTATCAGGCTGGCAGGCAGAAGTTAGGGGCAATCAGGAAGGCAAGCAGGCAAGCAGTTGGGAGTCAGTAGTCATGGATTGTGAGAGGAATGTCCAACTGCCTGTTCAGGCGCAGACCTACCTGGATTTGGCATAAATGGGCAGTTGGACATCCCTCAAGGGGTCCCAGATTGGAGAGAGTGCAGACTAGGCTGAGGGACCCCCCCCCCCCCTGCATGCATTTTGTGCACCAGGCCTTTAGTGTTATTATAAAGTACAATGAGGTAAGGAAGACTGTAAAAAGCATAGAGAGTGCCAAACACAGAGGGAGAATTTCCATCCCTCTTGTTATTCTTCCTTCCCCTCCTTACTATTACTATTGTAATATTGACACTTGTAATTATTGTTGCTATTATTATTTTCTGAAGTGTCCTAATCTGTTTCTTCATTTTGAAAATCCCAGTGCCTGGGTGAATGCCCCCATACATTTGTCCTCTTTATAACTAGCGCTTGCAGCCTGGTGGAATAGAATTATATTTTAAATTTTGTGAGAACTTTGTGATAATTCCCAGGCATACCTACAACAACATCTTTATAAAGGTCCCTACAGTTGTGCATTAGAAAGTATGACTAGAACTGGTTAACTGTGGTTTGTCATTTGTCTTATACAATTACCTCAAATTTGTATAATAAACTGAAAAAGTCTTTGAACACTTAAATTACTTTTTGATGTTCTTCCTTAGATTGGTGTGAATTTGGTTGAAATACACTTTCTTTTAAATTTCATCATTGGCTTTCCTGAGTAAAGGCAAAAGTGCAGCCTCAAAAGAAGTTTCTGCTAGTTGAATAGGGCAGAGCTGCTATCAGCAGGAACTTAAAAAGGAGAGATTCTTTGGGCTAGATACTTTGTATATTTGTGACTTAGCCCTTTCATGTTAAATGAGGCTAATAATGCTAGTTCATAGACTTGTGGTGGTTAAATTATATGTGTAAAACTGCTTATTGTCTCAGCTGAATGCTATAAAATAACTAAGTTAGGAGAAACAACAAATACAACTATTTTATCCGATGGTAAATTGTGTTCTGAATAGTTTAAACGTTTTTCTAACTAACCCATGTCTTAATGTAGTGGTAATATTAACAAATATTATAGAACAGTAAACTATCTATACTAATAAAAGGGTGATATGCTAATTAGACCAGGTCAACCGACATCTTCCTGATGTCCAACTTCCTTTTGGAGAGTTAGGAGACCACCAGGCCAACAGGGGGGCAGATAGGAGGCTCCCAGGCCAGCAGGGGGCCAGTTAGGGGTGGTCAGGCAGGTAGGCAATCAGTTAGGAGCCAGCAGTACTAGACTGTGAGAGGGATGTCCAACTGCCAGTTTAGGCCCCATCCTGCCAGGCAGTCAGACATGCACTGAGGGGTTCTTGATCAGAGAGGGTGCAGGCTGGGCTGAGGGACCCTCTAACTGTGTGTACATATTTCATGCACCTGGTCTCTAGTACTTTTATAATTGTCAATTTAGGGTTATTCATTCAATGATGAAAGCAAATTGCAATGAATTGGGTATTTAATTTAAGATGCTGAAACTTTCAAAAATAAACAGAACAATGCAGAAGCCCTTGAATGTTACTTAAAATGAGTAGCATTGCAGTTAGTATGGAATCAGTAATAATTGGTCATTAATCTTGAGATTGAGTGATTGGAGGTTTGACTGCACAGAGCATATTGCTACTTAGCTGTAAAGTATTACTGATACCCTTCTGCTTCTTAGTGAAACTGAGAGTATAGATTTATATTTCTAAACTCTGTTATGGTTTGGGACTTAGTTACCTGGGAGACTTTCTCTCTACCCTTGCAGAAAAAGAAGAAAGGATTACTTGAAGTTCCTGTTGTTTCCAGCTCATAACAATTGAAAACAAAAAACAAAAAAACAGTGTTTTTTGTGTTTTTTTTTTAAATATAGTCATAGTTCAAACTCTATACTATAAAACACATCAGAAATATAAACTCCACATCATCAACAGTTATTAAAGTACCTCCATTAATACAATAGCTACTTTCATTGACTGTATGTTCTGTGACTGGCAGTATCCTAAGGCTTTTTAGAGATATTCTCAAACTGCCCCCCAATTCAAAAAAAAAAAAATCCAAATCTTTAAGGAAAGATTATACTCCTCCCTTTTTAAAAGAATATATTTTATTGATTTTTTACAGAGAGGAAAGGAGAGGAATAGAGAGTTAGAAACATCGATGAGAGAGGATCATTGATCAGCGGCCTCCTGCACACCACCTACTAGGGATGTGCCCACAACCCGGGTACATGCCCTTGACCAGAATCCAACCCGGGACCTTTCAGTCCATAGGCTGACACTCTATCCACTGAGCCAAACCGGTTTCGGCACTCCTTCCTCTTAAATATGAGAAAACTGAGCTTGTTGGACATAGATTTTCAGGGAATATACTTTTGGTCTATTCCAGAGCATGTGTTCTCTTCACTTTCTTTCCTGTGTGTACGTCTGTGGGCTTCAGAGAGTTTTCCGTGGTTGTCATAAACTGCACTGCGATTGGATAAGTGCTCCTGTTCAAGAGGGACAAACTCTGCCCAGTCACTTGAGCTCACTGGGGAGTTTATAGCTGACTCTCTTTAGTCTCATCTTAGTCAGGAGTAAAATTTTACATGTCGGTTCTTCCAAGGTATCCTCCAAGCACACACCTATAAGATTCCCAAGTATTTTATTCACAGTTCATTCTTAAGAACCATCCAGAACTGTTAAGTAAGCACTAAATAGACAGTGGTGAGGTGGGAGGCATGAATGATTAGAGTGTGAGAAACACAGGTAGTCCTCAGTTACATCAGACAGGACATACATCGTTTTGTGGTTGTGTCACCATCTCCCATTTATTTAAGAAAAAAAGTTCCGCCATTTCAACGTATGCACACATGTGTATTATGTTATTTACTGTTTATTTACCACAAATAAAGGTCAGAAATTGTTATCTTCCTTTAATTTTTTTTACTGTTTCCCTTCATTACTGCTGTGTATGTGCTCCATGTGAGTGACGTAGGTGGTTATGTATTATAGGTGGGTTCCTACTTAAGGCAAACTTGTGTTACATCACGCAGTAGGAACAGATCTCTGACATAACCTGAGGACCTATTGCATTGGGCATTCAACAAATCAACTGGACTGATGTTCTATTTACTTAATGTTAATAGTGCTCCTGGGAACAAAATTTCTATTCCATTAATATGTCTATTTATTAGAAATATGAGTGTTATATTACATTTAGCTCCCACTTTTTTTTTTGCAGTGTTTTGGAATTCACTAGCATGAGACTTTGAAGCAGAGAGTATTCTGTTAAATAAATGTGAAATGAAGTTTATAGATTGTATTTTCCATAATTAGGACACTCATCAGGAGGTGATCAATGATGACCTTGTGTATTCTTCCATCCCCTCCACTCCCCAGCCCTCCCTTCATTCCCCAAGCTACCTTGCCTTATCTTTTCTTTCCTCCTCCTTAGCTTCCTTCCTTTTTGGCTTTCTTCCTTCTCTCTCTCTTCCCTCCCTTCCCCCAACCCTGCTCCTTCCACCTCTATATTCCTTCTTTACTTTCTCTTTCCCCATCTCTTTCTTGTTTATCTCTGTCATCTATACTTACTACCTATCTATCCAACTACAAGCTGATGCAAAATATATTTGTTAAAAATAAGATAACACAGCACAATTATTAATACTTAAATATGAAAATTACTTTGACCTGTGGCTTGGTTTTGAGTTGATTACATTTTTCCCAGCTTTGAGATACAATTAACATTAACATTATATAAGTTTAAAATGTACAGTGTGACTTGATACACACACACACACACACACACACACACACACACACACACATATATATATATATATATATATATATATATATATATATATATATTGAGAAATACTTACTACAATGTTAGCTAGCACCGTTTTCCCACACAATTAGCAATTTGTTGTTTTTGTTCTGTCAGAATATTAAAGCTCTACTCTCATAGTCATTTTCAAGTCACCAGGCTTACATTACACCCCCAGAACTTCTTCATCTCACACATGGAAGTTTGTATGCTCTTAACAAAATCTCCCCACTTCCCCACCCACCAGCCTCTGGCAACCACTTATACTCTCTCTTTCTATGATTTCAGCTTTTTTTAGATGCTGCATATAAGTGAGATCATGATTAGTGAAGTTGAACACCTACTCATGTACTTATTGGCCTTTGTATATATTTGGGGGGAAAAGTCTAATCAGGCACTCTTCTCATTTTTTAATTGTTTGGTTTTTGCTCTTCAGCTATATAAACCCCTTATGTATTTTAGATATTAATCCTTTATAAGATATTTGATTTGCAAATACTTCTCATATTCTATTTGTTTTTCTTTTCATTTTATTGATTATTTCCTTTGCTTTGCAGTAGCATTTTAGTTTAATTTAGTTCCACTTGTTGATTTTTGCTTTTGTCACTTGTGCTGCTGGTGTCATATCCAAAAACTTATATGCAAGACCAATGTCAAGGGGTTTATTCTTTTTTTCTTCCAGGAGTTTTAGAGTTTAAGTTCTTACATTTAAGTCTTGGTCTATTTCAAGTTAATTTTTGTAAGTGGTGTAAGATAAGGATCTAATTTCATTCTTTTGCATGTGAACATCCAGTGTTCCTAACACTACTTATTGAAGAGACTGTCTTTTACTAATGAGTATTCTGGACTACTTTGTCAAATATTTGTTCGTCATGTATGTGTGGGTTTGTTCCTGGACTTTCTGTGCTGCTCTGTTGGTCTGTGTGTATGTTTTCTTAAACATATATAAAAACATGAAGGTGATCCATCGTTCATGGTCCTTGACATATAAAAACAAATGTATACTCTTTTGAAGGATCTAGAATATTTGCATATTTTCTAAACCAACAGATGTGTCTCCAAATCCCAGTGATAGTGACTGTGAAAAACTTTTTTAGTCAGCATATCACGTATAAAAATAGCTTCAAATCAGTACCAGACTACTAAGTGGTTAAGTATGCAAGAGTCCACATTCATCAGCCATGATTCCTCATGGTTATGCTAAAGCCATATAAGCAAATTAAATGAGGATATTTAGGGATCACACTACTACATCTTTCATATATTTGATAGCGAAACTAATCTCTTTTATAATTCTAGGAATTCAGTATTGCTTTTTATTTCAAGGTTGTTGGAAGGGAGACAGGGTTCAGTTCAGTTTCATTTGGCTCTCCCACACAAGTCTGGAAGAGGCGTCCTATTATTAAATATGTTTATTCCATTTATATGTTCACCTGAAAAGTATTTTGAACTTTAGTTTTATTTACCAATATGTGATTTTAATGATTAGAGATATACTGCTATTGAGCTTTAGACCCAAATTTATAATTGCAAATGCTCATTGAATATTATAATTAACCCACAGTAATAGCAGGAAAAGACTCTCATTGCTGCTGGCCACAGTTTTGTAGTCTCCTGTTTTACTGAGTTTTAGCCCCACATTGAGGGTCTACACTTGAATTGGAGGTCTCAGATTCACCCTAAATTAAAAAAAGTCCACAGTTTAGTCATGTTTCCCTAAATTTAATATTGAATTTGCCTATAAAACAGTCTGAGTTTCTTGGGTTGATCATTTTTGTTTTTATACCTTTTGTGTATAAAAATATAGATAAGATAAATATAGATGTAGATATAGATATAGATATATAGACAAATATTTTTTTGGTTTGTTTTATTTCTTTAGTGGGGGCATTGATTGCTTGCCTTATTTTTTTTGCAATATTGGCAATGGATTAACTCTTTTGTTTATTTGTATCTTATGCTGTCTAGTTTGACTGTAGACTGACATTCTTTTAGAAGGCTATACATAATTATTAATAAAAATAAAATACAAAATTTTATTGCATGTATGTTTATATAATTCATATTAATATTTTAATTTTAATATAAGATAGAGTAAAACAACAAAGGAGGAAATACAACATAGTTCCCCCAAAGAATAATATAGCTAAATTTAGTTGAATTTCCTTGCAGTATTATAATCACTTAAAACTATACTATGGAATACCCTATGCTTCCTTGCTTCACTTACCCAGTCCTACTGATATGTTATATTTCAAGCAATTCAAACAACCTTCATGTCCAGAATTATTATTAAAGAAATCCAGTATTTTTCTAACAACCCTATAATAAATATAGTAGTATGCTTAGACCATAGCATTGCTTTATTTTACTTACGATAAATCTGATTTTGATTATATATGTAATGTTTCCATAGGTAGCATGGATATCCTATAGGTTTATAGATGCCACAATGGAAACAAATAATATGTCCTTCATCAGAGATTTCACTTATGTTACCGTATTTTTCGGACCATAAGACGCACCAGTTTTTAGAGAAGGGAAATGAAGAAAAAAAGATTCTGAAACAGTGTCCTAAAATATTTTATGTGCATTAAAACCCAACATCACAGTCATAAACACATGTAATCAACCCTGTAAAGTAAACAGCAGCATTTAGAACCATTTTCGAGCCGGACAAGCACACAGAGACCACACAGAGCCAGGCAAGTAAAAAAACTTTTTTTTTTAAAGTATATGTGTAGGCTATATTTGGACCATAAGACGTAGGGACTTCCCCCCCACACTTCTGGGGGGAAAAAAGTGCGTCTTATGGTCCGAAAAATACGGTAAGTCATTTCACATACTAGTAATTTTTTTTTTTTTTTTTTTTGGAATAGACATGTAATGAAATTCAGACCACAGAGAATCATAAAGTTTGCTTTTGGAAAAGTTTTCTTTCTGTAATCAGAAATTATTTCTAGAAACATTCTGGTTATACAGTTGATATGAAGGAGAGCAGGGGTAATCCTAATTATTCTTGGCAATTATTCTATAACTATGTATAGAAGCAATTTTAGATGGTATTAGTATTGTGGCCAAGGGAGCTAAGAAAGAATAAAACCTGAGGCTTTGTAATATTACCACAGATCAAGCTGAGGGACCCCACTGGTGCATGAATCCATGCACCAGGTCTCTAGTATGCATATAAGATTTTTGGTTAATTTCTTCCTGCCATCCCCCCTCCCTTCTTTTCTTGGAGATTCATCAGTATATTCCATGTTTCCATGCCTGTGTCCTGAGTGTCTGCCCCTCCCCCCCCATCTGGTCAGTGTACATCATAGCTACAGGTTGAACAATCAAACATTCGAATGATCACTTAGGATTTTATATATATAGATGAGCTTAAGTGACAAATCCAGAAGACTGGCTTTCTTTTAGACTTCCTTTAATTCAGCTTATTCATAGTTGCCATGTTTAAGCTATTTGAATGAGGGTATCTTCAGTCAGCATCCTAAATGAATCAGATATTTGCAGCAGAAATGGAAAATTGAAAATTACCTTCTAAAATATGGTATTAGTTGAGTAGCATTGATAGAAGGCAATAATAATTCTAGTTTTCTGACATAGAAATCTGGGAGTACTAGTATTTTATAAAAAAAACTCATGTTTTACTTTTTCCTATTGAATGTTGAGACTTATACCAATTCTTGGTGATGGCTGAGTCATCATGAATCTTAGTATAAGTAAAATGTATGACATATGACATTGAACTAGGTTGAATCTTTTCTATGACAACTAAAAATACAGAGGAAACTTTTGTCTACAGGTGACATTTCAATATGAGAAACAAAAATATGTTTGCTAAGAGGATCCATCTGTACTTGTGGATTGTAATCAAAGTTTAGTATTCAGGGTCTGGAAAATTTAGAAAAACCATAGCTTATTGTGAAAACAATATAAAAGTTTGAGAACTTGGGAGAAAATGTGATTGGAACATAAAAACCTTTCTCAAGCACCTCCTGTACAGCATTGTGTGATGGATAAAGGGGAGGACTTGATTATTGTAGTGATTTAGCTGTCTAAGGCAAGGATGCATCTTCCAGAGGCAATTGATTAAATCACTCAGCATGTGAGACAAAGGGGAAAGGAAAGTATTATACTAAGGTTCAAACAAAGCACAGAGCTTGTTATGATAAACCAGAAACTTCTAGATTCATAGCCACAAACAATTTCTGATGATGTTGTTTTGGTTACTGAGTTGACTGAAAACAAGTAGAATAGACAACTAGTTTTGAAACAAGAATATTATTAAAGTGACCCCAAGCTAGGTTAGAGTATATGAGTATTAAGTCTTCTAAACCAAACACCAGTCTCAAGAATTTTCACCTACAGAAAATACATTGATAAAGTAATGCAACACCCAAAAAAGAACTATTTCTATAATGTTCACTCTAATATATCACAGAGGCAGCAGACATGACTATATTCTGAGAAGGGAGGACAAAAGGTGTTTGGTCCACAAGCAAAGAAAATCACTCCCCTGACAGAGCATGCAGGTGTTTTAGCCCTGTCCAACAAGTACTGGATATTATAGGAAAAGGCAAATTTGCCCATTGTTTTCCTTTACAAAAGGAATGTTATTTAATTATCATGCTTTTCACCACTTTGTGTTTGTTCACACTTAAAGAAGATAGATGTCACTGGATCATTATTAGGAGCTCCATCTAGACATGATACAAAGGACTGTGTGCTTCCCAGAAATCTCGTACTTCTGGTTAATTGCAATAATTTGGATTTTTTTCCTTTTGGGGAGGAATTGAGACACATATTACATGTGGGTATGAATATTTCAAAATATTTTTTGTAAAATGTATAGAATGAAGATACATATATGGAATAAGTATTTGAATAGCCAAAGAGCTTATAATATTGGATTTTTATAGCAGCTTACACATCCATATTCCCTAGTTCTCCTTTCAATTCCCTACTGGAAATGAACTCATTTCCCCCAAATATCCATCCACACTCTGAAACTTATATAACAGTAGAGACTTATAGAGACTTATTATTTTTATTTTAAAAATGTTTTAAAATATTTATTGTTGAAAGTATTAAATATGTCCCTCTTCCTCCCTCATCGATCCCTTCTAGCGCCCCTACCCCTACCCCAATGCCTTCACCACCCTATTGTCTGTGCCCATGGGTTATGCATATATGCATACAAATTCTCTGGTTGATCTCTTCCCACTCACCCACCCTCCTCCTCCTTCCCTCAGAGATTTCTCAGTCTGGACTAAATGATTTCTGTTTATAAGTCACAATATGTATCTTTCTTCCTGTCCGAAATAGGTTAGATAGTCCATGGGATTTATTCAGAAGAGAGCTGAGACTCCTCTGAAGAAAGCTCTCCTTGCTCTGCAGTAGAGAACCTAAGAATAGGAATAAGCCTCCAAAATTTATTGATACTGACAGTCACTTGTAACCCCAAGGGCAACAAGTCTTAGCATAAAACCTACCCTGAGGACAGTAGAGTTAAAAACAGATAAATCCAATGACTCTGATGATCTCATTACATCTTGTATACAATGAGTTTAGAAATCCGCTCTAACTTCCAGTTCTTTGAAATAATAAATGTTCTCTTTGTTCTAGCATGTTTTCATAAGGCTTCCTGTTAACTAAGCCAATTCATTCTAAATAATATAATTTTATTCCTCATTTAATTCTTCTGGGAAACCTAGATTGCGCTTGTGATCATTCTAGAAAGGACAGTTTTCTAAGAGTATCCATATGTATCCCATATAGCAAGCATCTCTGTTGTCCATTCTAACAGAAAACTAAATGCTTTTTACTTCATTCTGATTTATCTTTCTGGTGAACAGAATGGGCTGTACATGTCTGACCCCATTTTTGGACTATTTAATGACTTGGCCATGTGACTTTAAATTTCCTTAATGAGAAAAAAATTGTACTGGGTACTTATTTTAATACCTGAACAGCTCATGACAGAATATTCTATTTCATTTGGTTTTGTCAACAGGAGAGTTGAGTGCTCAGAGGAAACTGATAACCAAAACAATATAACATTTTTTCATGTTTGAGAATATTAATACTTTTAAATATTTCTTCTAAAATACTTTGTATACTAAATGATTGGAATTTAATTTTATGTATAAATTTTTATTTACTTATCCTTCTGCAATTTTTATACTTATATTTTATTGTGTCTTTTGCTTTTGAAAGTAGTGATTCTATGAATATTTTTATACAAAATCAGTATCATTCAGTAAAAATATTTTTTGAATATCTATTTTGAGCAATATACTTATGCATTTCAGGTTTACTACTGACTATTACAGAATTTGGTTCCTGTCATCATGGAGCTTTACACAGTAGGGAGGAGGGAAACATAAAATAATATTTCACAATGTCATATTTTTTTTGTGATAAGTACTATCAAACAAATGTATACTATCATAAAAGAGAATTGGAAATGTGGATATGGAGAAAAAGGAACCCATGTACCCTGTTGGTAAGAATGTAAATTCACACATTCATTATGGAAAACAGTATGGAGGTTCCTCACAAAATTCCTAAAAAATAGAAGTTTCTTATGATCCAGCAATTCCACTTCTTTGTATATATCCAAAAGAAATGAAATAAGTATTTCAAAGAGATATAAATTCCTGTTTATTGCAGTATTATTTAAAGTAGCCGTACTATTCTGTATGATCTCATTCATGTGTAGAATCTAAAATAGTCTTACTCACTGAAGCAGAGAATAAAATGGTATTTTCCAAGGTGAGGGTGAGAGGGTGAAATATGAAAATGTTGATTAAAGGGTACAAGGTTTAAGTTATGCAAGGTGAATAATCTCAGGAGATCTAATGTATAGTAGTATGACTATAGTTAACACTTTTATGTACTTGAAACTTGCTGAGAGGGTAAGTCTTAAGTGTTCTTACTGCATGCATACAAGCAAGTGGTAACTATCTGAAGTGGTAGGTATTTTAATTATCTTGATTGTGATTTTTATTATATAATTTTTATATATACCAAAACATCAAGTTTTATACCTATATTTAAGGTATATAATTTTTATTTGTCAAGTATACCTCAATAAATAAACTGTAAAAAATAAGAATAAAAAGAGTTAGGTAAAGATATTTGTATAGATAATTTTTCTATAAACTTTAAATAACAGTTAATTCTTGCCAAAACCAGTTTGGCTCAGTGGATAGAGCATCGGCCTATGGACTGAAAGGTCCCAGGTTCGATTCCGGTCAAGGGCATATACCTTGGTTTTGGGCACATCCCCAGTAGGGGTGTGCAATAGGCAGCTGATCAATGTTTCTAACTCTCTATCCCTCTCCCTTCCTCTCTGTAAAAAAGTCAATAAAATATTTTTAATAAATAAATAATTAACAGTTAATTCTAGTGATATTTAACCCATTCCAGCCATGGAATAAATATAAAATTATTTGGTTTATTTCATAAAATGAGAATATAGCAACATGAAAAAATATAATTAAACCCTAGTACTAGATCAAATGCAATGTATATGTTTATATATACTATAATATAATGTAAGGTAATGTAATGTAATATAACATAATGTAATCCTATATAATAAAAGGCTAATATGCAAATTGTCCCTTGAACAGGAGTTCGACTGGGAATTCAACTGGGCATTTGACCAGGGAGCGGGGCTGGCCTGCCAATTGCCATGGCCCTTCCCCTGCCCAGCCCCACCCTGATTTCCCACACATACACCCAAATGGGGTAGGCCAGCTGGACCCTATCCATGCACAAATTTGTGCACTGGGTCTCTAGTTTACTATAACATAATATAATATACAATATCTGAGAGTATGATATGTTATGGCAGTCTATAGAATACATTGCAAAATGGTAAAGGTAACTCAATAGCAAGTATACTATCAATCCATCCCATTAAGCCATAAAATAAAACAAAAATTCCTTTCTCTAATATGTAGGTAGATTTCTTAGTAGCTTGTAAAAATGATTTGCCATAAAATGTCTAAGAAAATTAGAAATTGTAATACAAATAATTTTAAATTTTATTAGTCAGCACCATTTTATCGATAGATAATGGAACTCTAAATTCTTCACCAAGGAAGACTCAATTGTAAGACCATTGTGCATGTTTTTTGTTACAATCAACAAGAGAACATGAAAGAGCATGGCTGATGTTGCTCAGTGATTTAGAGTTGACCTATTAATCAGGAGGTCATAGTTTGATTCCTGGTCAGGGCAAATTCCAGCATTTGTGGGCTCTATCCCTAGTGTGGGACATGCCTGAGACAGCCAATCTATGATTCCTTCTCTCTCTTGATTTTTTTTCTCTCTCTCCCTCGCCATTCCTCTCTGAAATCAATAAAAATATATAAAATTGTCTTTATAAATATAAAAAATGAGTTCAATACCTTTTATGTGAGTTTTTTTACTTATAAAAACTAAAAAACTCAAATTATTTTAAAATACAATAAAAGATCTAGGGGAATTTAGTGGATACAAAAATAATTTATAACTAAGTCTTTTCTAATAGATGTAGTAATAAGATTTTTAAAAATCTATTTAACACAATAGAAAATTCCATTTAACACAATGTAAGACTGGAATGATCTTAAAAGACAAGTACCTGACTTTTATGAAGAAATCAATAAGGTTTTATTGAATGAAGAAAAGGAACATATCGTATTATTTGATAGGAATATATTCCTTTATAATAATGTCATTTTCCCCAAAATAACCTTAAAAATTCAATGTGATTCCAATTTTAAATCAATTTTAGAGTTATGCTGTGACCTAACTGCCAATGTGAACATTTTCCTTTGCTGGTTCTTTTTGTTCAGTTGTCATGAGAAGCTTATGCATAAGCAAGGCATGAGTAGAAGGAAAGAACTGTCCGGTGCTGACAAGGTTGGTGAGTGATGGAGAGTGGACCTGACAAAATCCCAAGAGGCAGGAAAAGTTTTTGAAAATTTGCTTAACTTCTACCATGTGCTGTGTGGATCCAGGCTCCAGGATGGGCCATGGGGAAGGGGCAGACTGGGTTGCTTCTAAAGGCCAAGCTCTTTGCCTCCAGGTCATCTGTATTTATAGTTAGTCCAGTGGAGTCTGGTCAGATGTGGTGGAGACATAACTTTGTGATATACATTCAAGTGTTGTTCCCTCTGTGATCTTGTAAGAGGCATCCAGTCTCTTGTCTGGCACTCTGACCAACTACACCAGCCACAAAACAAAATTATTTTAAAAGAACAATGTGGGAATCTTCTATATTCTAACATGCGATCTAGTTTAAAAACTTAACTAACAACACTGTGGATGGAAAAAGTATCCAATTATAATGAAGATATATGAAAGACACATTCAGATAAATACAAGCTGAGAGATGTTCTTGCCAGTAGAACTAAAATAAAGGGAATTATTAAGGAAGTTCTTCAGGCTGAAGGAAAACACCAGCTATTGGAATGCACATGCACAGAAAAGAATAAAAACACAGAAATTGAAATCAATTTAAAAAAAACAAACATCATTTTTCTGTTCTAAATTTATTTTAAAAACAACTGTTTATGTAAGCCAAAATATACGATATGACTGTCCCCAGGCAATAAAACATAACAAAAATATATAATGAGTAGAGATCAATGAAATAAAACAATTTGATATAAATACAATTAACAAAGTTTTTTTGTTTTTTTTGTTTTGTTTTTTTGTGGAAAAATTGACAAGACCAAAAGACTCCTAGCATAAATGTTTAAGAAAAGGGAGGGAGGGGAAAAGCTGGAAGAGAAAGAGTGTGTGAAAGAGCAATATTAGGAAATACAAGTATCTTTTAGTAAAACTACAGGCACAGTGCATGAGATTTGTGAATGAGTAGGGTCCCTAGCAGCTTCCAGCTCCCTGCTGGGGCCTTCCTTTGTTCTGAGCCACTCCCTGGTAGTCAGCACATGTCTTAGTGGGTGATGGAAATCCTGGTTGAATTCCCCAGGGGACAGTTTGCATATTAGGCTTTTATATATATAGATAGATTCTGCAAATCAGAAGAAGGAAGCCCAGAGCCTGCAATAAAATAGAAACCAAAGAGACTATGTTCTGAGAAAGGTCAAGTAATGAGATTTTTGATAAGTTATCAACAGTGGTTTTTGCATATGGCAAAACAGAGTTTGTTGGGGTCCTGAAAAATGACCTTTTAGTAGAGTAAACAGAGAAATGCCAGACTGTAGTTAGTTGAATAGTTGTATGGGTGATAGTTTGAAAAAAAATTATATTTAAGTAGCTCATTTATGAAGCTTGGATTGGAGTAGAAGAGAAGCATATGGTCTACCTGGAAAATGATATACTGACAGTTTGCATTATTTCATGTTTTCTTTTGAAAGCTAAATATGTTTTTTAAATATTCAAGGAAACTAAAGTATTATTTCCCCTGTTCTATAAAATATATATGGAGATACATAAAATGACATCAGTTGTTTTGATCATCTGAAAAACTTACTTCAAAGAACCAATAATCTTGGTTAAATGTAAAATATAATGTTATTTTCTTTGTTTATGCCCATCCTTCTTTCAGTAATAAGAAGACTCTTAAGGACATATAATTGTATTTTATTAATAATAGCATTCACATTGGGACTGATATCCAATTAGTCAATGATCTCTTAGATTAAGAAAAACTACAATTTACATGTTGTAAACAAAATGAAAGGGGGGGGTACCATTAGTTAAGAGATAAAAAGATTAAAAATCTTGTAGGTAACTGCCTTTGTTTCAGATGGATGCATATATGTACATGCAGATATAATTAAGAGTGGTTAATGTATCTTGAAATCAATGGATAGAATGTCCAAACGTATATAATTACGTTGTTTAGTTAGTAGGCAATCATTGTCAGTTTTAGTGCTATGCCACTGTATCATGCCTTAGGCAAATACTCTCTGTGTTCATGAATATTGGAGAGAGCAAGTCATAAATCTGTAAACTAAACATAAGTATCTTTCAAGCTGTCTGGCCTCTTGCAGTGTTTGCAAAGCTTAACATATATTTTAATCTGTGCACTGCTGTTTTTATTTGCTGCTTTCCATCTTTCTGTCCATCTTCCTGACTCCTGTCTTTCCATCGATCCATCATTTTTTCCAATTAAGGGCAAGCTAGATGACAGTCATGACAGGCACTCACTGTCCAATGCCACAGATTCTAAGTAGAAGTGATTACTGTGTGTGAAACTGAAGCAGTGCGCCAAAACTACTGCCACAGGTCCCTGGAAGGTAGTTTATTTGTCTGGGTAATAGGCATGGGGATGAAGGGAAGAGTGGGGAATACTGAAAGCAATATGAGAAATGATTATTTGAGAGAATCCTTTTTATTTTTACCACTGAAAGTAAATGTGTGTTTCTATGAATTTATAAATGAGGAAATCATTTAATGATGGACACTGGTACACTCTGAACACTGCAGCCCTGGAGGAGGATTTTTTGAGAAAATGCTATAGGACCTATGTGCGCAAATATCCTTGATGTTATCTTGTTATAGGACTTGACATTAGGAATAGAGAAACAATAGCTTGCAGCTGAGCCATGATAATATCTATTTATTCAGCCATAGTCAATAAGTGAATTGTGTATAAAATATTAGATAGGCATGTCCATATAATTTATATGTATCACCACATATGATATATATATATCATATGTGGTGATACAAAAAAATACCTTCTGAGCTTTCTAAATATACATATATATATATATATATATATATATATATATATATATATATGTATATTTAGAAAGCTCAGAAGGTATTTTTTTCCTCTTTGTAACTGTTATAGAAGACTAGAGGCCCATTGCACGATATTCGTGCAAGAATAGGTCTCCTTCCCCTGGCTTCACTCACTCCTGGCTGCTAGGGAGCTTGCAAGTCCTTGCTTCTGGCTGGAGCACCACTTCTGTAGCTCCCTAAACCGTGCTCCCATCCCCTCATAGCAGGCATCCAGTCCCTCTTAGCTGTTCCACTCTGTGCCTCCATCTTTGTTGAGTTAATTTGCATACTCACTCCTGATTGGCTATGGGCATAGCAGAAGTATGGTCAATTTACAAGTTTGTCTTATTAGGTAAGATTATTAAACCAAGGTTTCCATTTATAGCTTTTAAAAATTAAAACAGTGAGATTCAAAACAAAAATATACCCAGATTGTAATGAACAACATAATCATATCAGAGTAGAATGTGAGCAACCATTTTACTTGTCCTGTGATATAATTTCTAATGTATTTTTGTAAAGAAGGCTAGAGATGCAACTTTTTACAATGATATAATAGCTGTCGTAATGCCAAGAGTGTTGTTTTTAATACAGTTCAGCCAATTAAGGGGCTTGGAGTTTCCTTGGGGAAATGACTGGTTGTGTTTTGGGCAGGAAATGTACAAGTTGAATCTAACACATATAGAAAAAACATTGGCTGCTCAAAACTAACAAGGTCATGTCAAAATGTCCCAAGAATCAATTTAAATAGAAGCGTATAAGCCAATGATAAGATAGTTGGAAATTAAAACAAACACAAACACACTATATTGTTGATTAAAACTCTTTAATTGTAGACAATGGGTTCATGAAGACACTCATAGAAAGAAGAAAAAAGTAGAATCAAAATGATAAAACCATTAGAATTTGGAAAAGCATCAACTCATTACTCTGAAAATAGATAATGGTAAATAAATAAACAGATTACTATCTTTCTGGTAAAAACTGCATTTTAGAATAAATGGCTTTGAGGGTCACTGTTCTTAAAAATTGAGTTTACATCATAAATGAAGAATAAATGATCAAATTTAAATAACTTATTTTTTGCAATCTATGTTGAAATAACTTATGTAGACAATAATTAAGTAAATATCTTAAACTTATAGGCTATATGGAATTTGTTGCAACTACATAGCTCTTCTGTTGTAGTATAAAGGCAGCCATGAAAAATACATAAATGAATGTGCATGGCTGATTCCAATAAAACTTTATTTATAGAAACAGTCACTGGCCAGACTTGTGTAGTTTGCTGACTGTAATCTTTACCATGTAGTGCATTTGATTTTCAAGAGCTCCAGCTTGCTTTGGGCACTCAGTGGAGGCTAATGGCTAGACTACATTTAACATAGGCATGCCTTTGAATTGTACTGGCAAGAACAGCTCACTAATGGTAGCAGTTATGATTAGTGTTGAAAATCATTTAGTTCTATATCTTTTCCATTATTTTCAAGTTAAGCATTGTCATGTGACTTGTTATAGCTAATGCAATGAGAACAGAAACATATGAATTTTGAGCTGGAGATTTTGAAATTCAGATGCAACTTTTCCTTCTCCCTACTGTAATGGTTGTGGAAATGTGTTAAGGCTGAGCCTCTATCACCCTAGATTCCTGAGTTATAAACAGGAAACACCTGCAATACAATAATAAAAATGTTTCACTGGTTAGAAATGAACTTAGGTTGTATTATACCAAGTAGATCCTGTGATTGTAAATTGTCATAGCATAAGTTTATCCAGCCTGCCTGATATTATATTAATAATTGTGTGTTTTAAAAATTGAGTTAATTATAAATTATAATTTGCCAATATCTGAAGCAATAATTAAAGGAGTTCTTTATTAAAGGGCATGGATAAGCTTGCATCTACATAGGTTTAGTGATCAAGCATTTTGGAAATCTTAAGTCTTTCTGAAGCAGACATTAGCAATATGACACTGACTTTCTCGGCTCAGAGAGCACAAACTTGATGTTTAATAGGAGTATCATAAAACTATATTTATGTAATTCCTGTAATTTCTATTTAAATTCTGATCTTATAGCATAAACATTATGTGTTACAATGTATATATTATACTACTGACTTTAATACTGAAGCACACACAAAAATAAAGTTATTTTCTTAAATACATGTAAAAAAATGAAAGATGAATCATTTTCCTTCCCTCTGCATATTGAGAAAGATCATCCCAATTAAAAACCATAGTGCTTTTTTATTATAGCTCTATTTAACTTTATTCAGATATAACAACTCCAAACTAATATACAAATCTAAAAATTTAACATAAATTCTTAAAAAATTAGGATCAAAGTGTAAGTTGTGTTGTGTATATTGCTGATTTATGAAGTCAGTTTCATTATGTATACTTGACTTTATAGTATTTTACTTATAAACCATTATCATTAATATTAAAAATATATAAAATCCAAATCTAATACTGAATATCCACAGCATACTAGCTGAGTCTCTGAATTTTATGTATCTGACTAGTCTATGAAATAGCATTTGTCATCTTAGATTATGGGCAAAAAATGCTGAGAGTATCTTATTACATCTTCTTTTCTACAGGTATAGATGAATAATAATGATAAGCTGTAAATCCAAAGCCTATATTTAATGGTCGATTAGAGTAGTTTGAACATTGGGAGTGAAACATCTATTGATAAAATATTTCTGACTCATGTTGTGTTGGGGAATGAATGACAGAGGGAAGAGACTCCTTACAATCAATACACACCAGGGAAAACAGTGAATATTTTTGCAACCTTTGCCAACTCCAATTTGCTTTACATTTGCCATTGGTTTTAGTGAGCAGAGCCTGTGTTCCCACAAATCTCCACAGGGTTCTTCCACTTTGCTCTGCTCCACATTTCTGCTGCTAACACATCTGCTTGAAATGTCAGCTATAATAAGTGTACATTTTTATTCTTAAGGAGATCTGCAAGTTGAGTGCAGGCAGCACCAAAGCAAATACCCAACACAGTTTTAATACATTTTTCAAATCCCATTTTAGCAATATTTGTTCCTGAGATCTATGTATGTTAAGTCTTAAACATCTGCTTGAGACACTGATATGTTTTACTGACTCCAAGGATAACAGATGTGATAATCCAGGGTGAGTCATTTGGTGTCAGTTTAGACAGAGGCTGGGAGTATCAATGATGTTATGCTTTAATTCTAGTAAATTTATTATCTGAGTATTTTTCTCTTAACAAAGTATGCATTTATTAAATTTTTACAGTGCTTATGTACAGTTTATTTTGATTTTATTTTTCAGCCTCCACTTATTTCCAAAGTTACTTAGGTCAATGTTTTTCCTCCCCAACCTCTTACATTGTGGGATTCTCTTGACCTTCTAAACAATCTTTTAAAGTTTTGCATATATTAAGGTTCACTCTTTGTGCTATAAATCTCTATGGGTTTTAACAAATGTGTAGTATCATGTATTCACCACAAAAGTATCAGTATAGCTTCATTGCCCTAAAAAATTCCCTGTTCTTCACAAATGTAACATTTCTTTTGTCCCCAAATACCTGGTAACCACCGATTTTTAAAAATTATCTCTGTAGTTATTTTTCTTTATTATTGAAAGTATTACATATGTCCCCTTCCCGCACCCCCCCCCCAACCCCTTCTAGTCTGCCCCCTCTTCCCTCCCCAGGTCCTCACCATCCTGTTGTCTGTGTCTATGGGTTATGCATATGTGCATACAAGTTCTCTGGTTGATCTTTTCCTACCCATTCACCCACCTACCTCTGCCTTCCCTGTGAGGTTCCTTAGTCTGTTCCAGGCTTCTATGTCTCTGGATCTATTTTGTTCATCAGTTTATTTTGTTCATTAGATTCCACATATGAGTGAGATACTTGTCTTTCTCTGACCGGCTTATTTCGCTTAGCATTATCTCTCCACTTTTGTCCTTTCAGAATGCCATGTGACTTTTCATTATTTATTCTTTTCAGACTGTTTTCCCCCCCTTAGCAATGTGTATTTAAAATTCATCCCTATCTTTTTGTGACTTGAAATCTCATTTCTTTTTATCACTGAATAACATCCCATTGTTGGGGTGTGCCATTGCTGTTTATCCACACCTATTGAAGGAGACACTCCTTGCTTCTGGTTTTAGACAATTATAAGTAAAGCTGCCACAAACATTTGCATGGGGGCCTTTTTTATCATCTTTGATTTACTGTGGTCTGAAAAGGGTATGCTTACATGTATTCTTTTGGCATTTATTCTTCCTAGTGTTCTTTAAACTCCTTGTATCTGTGAATTTCTAACCCAACCCACCATTCTTTTGACATTGTCTCTGTAAATGCTGACTATGACTAATATGTAGCTTGTAGATAAACAGCATGCTTGTATAAGAATCATAGGACCTAACTTTAGGAGATACAGCCCTGACCTTCAGTCATCTCAGTCTGGGAGATTTGCTGACCTTCAACTGTAATAGCAGGATGACACATATCAGACCTTTGATTATTAAATGTTTAATCAGCTTTGAATACTTAGTTGTCCTGTATAACTCTTCTTATACATTTTTGGATTCCCTCTGTTATAATTTTGATTTGGAATTTTCTGCAGATTAAATAATTTTGGGATCAGCTTTCTTAAATATTTGGTAGAGTTTACCAGTGAAAAAAATCTGGGCCTAGGTTTTTCCCTTCCGAAAGGAATTTCTGTAATAGATATGGGCCTATTCAGATGATCTATTGCTCCTTATGTAAGTTTTGGCAGGTTGTGTCTTTCAGGAATTAGTCCAATTCTTTCAAATTTGTGATCATGTATTTTTATATAATATTATGTTACCTTCTTAAATGATGGCTCTTCCTTCATTTGGAGAAAGGTAACTTATGTCTTCTTTATATTTGTTGGTAACATATGTCTTCTTTATATTTTTTTATTAACCTGGCCAGAAGTTTATCAATTATATTATTATTTCAAAGAACCACCAATTGGGTTTTATTGTCTTTCTCATTTTCTCTATTGATTTTTCTCTATTTCTTATTTTACATTTTATTGATTTCTGCTTTAAGTTATTCCTTTCCTTCTTCTTTATTTAGGTTTATATTGCTTTTTCCCCCCTACTATCCTAGGTGAAAGCTTACGTTATTGGTTTTAGATCTTGATTCCTTTATAATATGTGCATTGAATGCTATAAATTTCCTGCTAAGCACTGCTTTCATGGCACCCCACAGATTTTGATAATTTTTATTTTTTATTTTCATTAAGTGTAGGTTATTTTTTAATATCTCTTTGCATTTCCTCTTTGACCCATTTGTTATTTACAGGTATGATGTTTAATCTCAGAATACTTGGGTGTTTTGCATCTTCTTTCTGGTATTGGTCTCTAGTTCCATTTTGTTCTGAGAGCATACTTTGGATGATTCCACTTATTTTAAATGTATTGATGTGTGTTTCATGCCCCTGAATGTGATCTTTCTTGGTGCATGTTCCATGTGAAATTGAGAAGAAAGTATGTTCTTCTTTTGTTTGATAAGTATTCTATAAGAGTCAATTAGATCCAGGTGATTGATGGTGCTTTAGTTCAACTACTTCCTTACGGATTTTCTGTCAGCAAGACCTGTCAGAGGTCTGTTGAAGTCTCCAACTATAATAATAGAGTTGTTTATTTCATCTTCTCATCCTATCAGTTTTTGCCACACATATTTTTGGTGCTTCGCTATTAGGTATGTCCATATCAAGGATTGTTAAATCTTCTTGGAAAATTGACCTCTTTTTCATTATGTACTAAACCTCTTTATTTCTGATATTTTAAAAATATATTTTATTGATTTTTTTTTTTTTTTTTTTTTTTTTTTTACAGAGAGGAAGGGAGAGGGATAGAGAGCTGGAAACATCGATGAGAGAGAAACATCAATCAGCTGCCTCCTGCACACCGCCTACTGGGAATATGCCTGCAACCAAGGTAAATGCCCTTGATCAGAACCGAACCTGGGACCCTTCAGTCCGCAGGCCCACTCTCTATCCACTGAGCCAAACTGGTGAAGGCTATTTCTGATAATTATTTTTTTACCCTAAATCTAAATAGTCTTTCTGTGGGGTTTCCCATGTTTTTATCTTCTCAGCATGAATTGTTACCAACAGTTTTCCTTTAATGTAGGTTTTTATCTTTCTGAAAAAGCATATTTGTGGTATGTTTAGTGATGCCTGGGGATTTAAACTGTCATGGTTTGATCTTCTCCTTTTCCTATGTGTTTTCCTGGGTTTTCTCTACATGGATCTGAAACCTGGAACTGTAGGTTCTGGCTGCTTTTGAGGGCAAGCATTTGTTATTTCTAGGTCCCATGACCTGTACAGTTCTTTACTGTTCACTTATCTCTTCTCATGTATCACTGGGCAGAAGTGGGACCAGCATGGATCTGACAGTGTGGAGTGGTTTGGCCCCAGCATTCACCCTCACAGTTCTTGCAGGATTCCCTGCCATGTAGAGTTGGTGAATATGTCATCTGGGAATTACTTATTTTGCTATCTCTTTTGGTCTGTTTGTTTTTTTTATAAGAAGGTTTGGTAATTTTGAAGAAATTGCTGTAGACTTGATCCTGTTGTTAGTCGCTCAGAAAAAATTGTTGATCTTTATTTATAATATTGTCATTTATTCTCCTAGAAAATTAAATTTATTATGTCTTTATAGGAACCTAGATAAACTATTGGGTATATATCATATATTAATAAATCATATAACATTTTAGTTATAAACTCTATATTATGTATTATATAGTATGCATTGTTTACTATACAATGTATTTAACACAACCCATATTAAATAGTTTAAGTATGATTAATAATTACCATTCTCTAGCTACTTTTTCCCCAGTAATAACCATATTATTTTAATATCAAGTGTTTGCTAGAAGTTTTTCAAACAGAAGTATATATAAAGTGTTCAAAAATGTACAAGAATTTTTGAATTTATAGACTAAAAGATCTGTAGATAAGTCTTTCCCATTCTTTGAGACAAACCCTAGCATTTGTTCAACCATTTGCTTGACTTTCACTGCCCATTTCACATAAACAATCAATTTATCTTTCTCTGTGCAATCTGTGAGCTGGACTGCATTGCCAATTGACCGGTAGCACGGATTTCCCTGGTTAGCTGCCTCTTTGCTCTTTTGCCTGTGCTGTCACCAGAGAGGAATGACTCTAAGCCCTGGTAAAGAAAACACTTTCTGAAAAACAGTGCAATCCAGGTAGAAAGAACAGAATACATATCCACATGCAAACATCCATTTGACTTCGTTTCTTTCTAATAGGGTTTGTGCTTTGTCTGACTACACAACCATTCCAATATGCACAAAAATCATTGAAAAAGAAGGAACTTCACAAGAACCAAAATAATAGCCATTGGCTTCTGTATGTTATGCTGAAATGTCCAAGTGATATCAAAATAGATCCTAATAAAAGAAGAGCAGCATTACCTATAAAAGAGCCAGCAAGCCAAATAGAGACATCAACTTGAAAGAAAGGGCCTAGGGCCTATTTTGTACAAAGCTTGCCTTTAAGGGAGTTTCTGTCTCTCTTATTTTCATTTCTCCCTCACACAGAGGTTTATCTTTCTATGAATGAGCACAGTGCTTCCTCTCCTGGTAGATTTTTATTTAGTACATCATGACTGCTCAGTAAGATATATTCCTACTTAAGACATTAAGAATGGTGAATTTACAAATGGGGCAGTTGGGCTTTAGTTCTCCAAACAATTCCACCTAGGAAAAGTCTGTTAGTAAGGAAAGCCTTGGTAATATAAATGTCAGAGATTCTTGCTAGAATCAAGGCAATCACCAAATAGCACTATATATATATATATATATATATATATATATATATATATATATATATATATATATACTTCAGAACTTCAGAGAGGAAGGGAGAGAGCAAGAGATAGAAACATCAATGATGAGAGAGAATCATTTGATTGGCTAACTCCTGCATGCCCCACACAGGGGATTGAGCCCACAACCAGAGCATGTGCCCTGATTGGGAATCAAACTGTGACCTCCCTGTTCATAGGCCGATGTTTAACCACTGAACCATGCTGGCTGGGCAGCTCTGTTACTTTTTAGACCTCTAAAAAACATTGAGATCAGCTGAAGAGATACTATTACCATCGCTTGTCTTCCTATTTGGCATTGTTTCTTTGGCCCAGGAAAGTTAATTCTTTTCTAATATGCACCTAACATGCCTTGTTTGCCTTTTGAAAATTTATGCTACTATTAAACATCAAAAATGTGTGTCTCATGGAAGTGCTTCTCTGGGAGGGTGTGCTGTTACTGTTGAATTATCTGTTTGTGCTATCATTAGGTGCAAAAACTTTGAAGTAAGACCTCAAGCCAAAATCCTCACAGATGTTGCATGGAAATAAACTTCAAAAAGGATGCACAATGCTCATTCATAGCCAGGTAAACATCTGTGAGAGAGAGAGAAGAAAGCAAGAGAGGCAAAAAACTCACTTAAAGGCTTAGCTTTGAACAAAACAGGCCCTAGGCCTTTTCTTTCAAATTGATGTCTCTATTTATATCTCGTCCTGCCTCTCTACCAGATAAGGACTGCAGTTCCACTTTCTGAACTAATTTACATTGATCTCTTCCTTACCTCCCTACTGTTTCTTTTCAAGTGAGGTTTGTTTTCCCTAATGAGAATCAGCGGTGAGCAGGGGTGACCAGAAGGAAATAAATCTTTAGGAAGCTATGCCTCTGCTTAGGCTGATAGGTGGGGAAGAGAAGAGGCCAGAGGACCTGGAGTTTAAAATCAGAGATCCTGTAAATGCAATGTCTTTAGACTCACCATCTCTTTTCTACTGAAAGTGATTGTATTCCAGATGCTAAGGCTGTTGAATGAGGATAAACAACTCTGTAAAAAAAAAAAAAAAAAAAAAAAAAAAAAGACCATTTGTGATAACTGTTGGACGTTGGGCAATGGATTAAACTCTTTATAACAATAAAAGTATAACATGCAAATTAGACCAGACATCCTTCCAGATGTCCTTCTGGACAAGCTGTGGATGAAGCCAGGGCTGTGAGGGAGGCCAGGGTGCTGGAATCCGGTGCCAGCATTTGGAATCCGAAGCCAAGGCCTATGCTTGCATGAGTTTCATGCATTGTGCCTCTAGTTTTTAATAAGTATACAACATTTAGATCAAGTTTTACTTTAATAATTTTTTTTTTCTTATCAACTGATGCCTTTAGAAGTACTGATGCCATCCTAAAATGAAGAACAAGCAACCAAAGCTACAAATTAGGAAGGGTCAGTCTGTTAGGATTATAGCTGATCTCTCAAAGCCTAAAGATTACTCAAAATCCCCAAATAATTTATCAAACAATGTTATCCCGGGAGATAAACAGCCCAGTTCCTTTTGAGTTTTCAAGTCTCTGGTCTTCTTCTTATTAGTTTATCATACGATTTATTTTTCAAAAACAAGGACCCATCAGATTTGTGCCACTAAAGCTCTTCAACAGTTTAATCTTCATTTATGCTTGAAGGCAGAGCAGCCTGCGGAGGGATGCTCAGCTTTATGAAATGTAAATTCTTTGCCTTCCTGTACAAGCCAAGCTTCCCTCACCTCCAGGTGTTCTGGAACTGATCGATGGCAAGCCTGCCTCCAAAAGCTTTTTTTTCCCTCTTCTCATCCTCAGTGAGAATATATCAATAAATAGGGAGAGATGATGACGCCACTGAGGCTGTGAGCACAATCCCTCATTTCAGCAGCTCAGCTGCTGTTACTCCTGGCTCAGCGGTTCCATTTTCGTTCTCAATGGAATGCGTGGGGATTGCTTTGACAGCTAGCCCCAAAGGCAAAAGGCAGTAAATGTCTTGCTTTTTAAGCCTGCTTTTACTGGCTCGCCAGTTCTGCACAGTGGCAGCTTTAAGGATAACTGGGGAGCTGATAAAAGATTTCAAATAGCGTTGTCCTGAGTTAAAAGAAAATAAACTTATTAGGAGTATCTTACTCTGAAGATAAAAGAAACTATCATATTCTTCTGGTTAACACTAATTATCTTTATATTACTATTATTACTACTATTATTACAAGTATTGTGTTCTTTTTTTCTTAAAAGTTTACTAGTTTGGAGTCAGGGTGAAAAAAACCCTGATTTTATCACTTGTGAGCATTATGTCTGGGAAGATTAGAATAAACCAAAATCTCATTGAAATGTATCTTGTCTCTTTATTAGTTTGAACTCAGCTATAAGTTATTTGAGGTAATCATATGCTGGTTAAGTTTTTGTGATGCTGAAATAGCATAATATATGATCATGTTCGGCATTCTGGCAGACACTAAAGTAATCAAATAACTCAGCATGGATTGTTTTTGTCTTTTAATAAAACTCTTAAAACTCTTCTCTCGGCCAGGTTAAATACATCTATCTCAAGAGCAGGGGGTTCCCTGATTTCTTACTTTATTCTTATAGCTTTTGGTGTCTTTTATTGGCCATAAGGTTTTAAATTATGGCCCCCCAAATTATGACTATGTCCTAATATCCAGAGCCTTGAAATATGATCCTGTACAGCAAAATATGTGATTAAGTTCACATTCAAAAGGAAAAACTCACCCTGGATTATCCAGGTGGGTCCTACATGCAAATCATGTTTATGCCAGAGAAACTGTTTCCAGGCAGACAGAAGTGGAGAGACACAAGCAGACAAGAGATGAGTAGGCTGAGGACCCAGAGAGACTGGAGCAACACATCCCCAAACCAGGGGACACTTGGAGTGGCCTGAAGCTTGATGTGGCAGAAAGGGACACTCTGCTATCGCTTTTGGTGGGAGTGCAGCAGCCCGGCCCACACCTTGATTTAGGACCTTTGGATTCTATAACAATGAGAGAATAAATTTCTATAGATTTAAGTCACCTAGTTGGTGATAATTTTTTAGCAACTACAGGAAGCTAATACATTGCCATTTTATCACTTTGAACATTCCATTTGTATTTTGGCAATCTTATCAGTAGACTGTTAGGATGTTGATAGTAGAAGTCACATCTTCTCTTTGTGTTTGATTTAGTGCCTAGTATGACTCCTTACACATAGCAGGGACTAGAAGAAAATCTCCAAGTGGATTAATGAATACCACTACCCGTGAGATAATTATTCTGGACAAAACAGCTGATTTGGAATACTTTAGTGAAAAGTCAGCAAGAGTGACAAATTATCTAAAGATAAAATTTTGGGGGAAAGGATAAAATGAAATATGCATTTTTGCACTGAAATTTTTAAAAAGTGACATAATAAATAACTGTAATTGACAAATCCACAAGGTGAATTGACACCCTGACAGGGATACTAACAGGATTTTTGTATATTATGTTGCCTGGACTTCTGGTTTCCAGTTCAAATTGTAAGGAGCTTGTAAGTTGTCACTCCCTTTGTTATAAGAAAAAAAAAAGATGAATAAACTGAAAATCAATAACTCTTTTCAGAGTTGAAGCCACAAGGCAAACCACTGCCCCTAACCCTGGAGAGATGGGTGAATACAGAGTATCACATTTTTATTGGAAGGATACACCCAGAAGTGAAACTGAAACCCATCACTGGTCAAAGTAGGAACACAAACTATAATTGACAAATTATAGTTTGGTGTGTACTAACTTGAGAATTAAAATATCCATGTGCACCGAAACCGGTTTGGCTCAGTGGTAGAGCATCGGTCTGTGGACTGAAGGGTCCCGGGTTCGATTCCGGTCAAGGGCATGTACGTTGGTTGCAGGCACATCCCCAGTGGGGGGTGTGCAAGAAGCAGCTGGTCGATGTTTCTCTCTCATCGACATTTCTAGCTCTCTCGCTCTCTCCCTTCCTCTCTGTAAAAAAAAAAAATAAAAAAAAATCAATAAAATATATTAAAAAATAAATAAATAAAAAATAAATAAAATATTCATGTGGCCCCAGTCTGCCATGAGTTTACTTCCTGGAACCCCATCAGGTTCTCACTGTAAAAATTAGAGAAACATCATCTTCTACTTCTGGAAGAGGGAGGGTTGGGAAAAGCAGTTTTTCGGAAATATACTCATGTATCTCTGTTCTCCTTAACAAGGCCTGTCCTCAAAGAATTTCATGGAAGCCCAACTGTTTTGAATTGATGCAAGCTGAACCTACCTGGCAGAGGGGAAATGCTCAAGTCCAGTCCTCCAGCTCTTTGAAAGAGAAGAAAATGGTAGATGACATATTTGAATACATGTTTAGGAAATAGAAGTGTAATAAAATAATAATCATCATTTCAACTGGTCAGGGAAGCTACCATGCAAAGAGACTGCTTAGGGGCATCCTGGCCATTCCCAAGTCAGTTTGATACATAATTCAAGAAAGATTCAACACTGAGACCTAACATAATTACCAGTGGACGGGCTCTAGCAAAATTAATCAAAAGCAGGAAAGCATGATGATCAAGAAACGAAGGATGCATGATGGTAGAGGAAGTCCTAGGTTGAAGACGAATGAGAGTCCAAGGAAGAAGACAGTGCAGCAAGACTAGAGAGCAGCCCGTCCACATAGGAATATAAGAAACTTCTACAAGAACAATTAGGGCTAGGAGACAGCCTAATTCTAGGAGTAGAATAGATGTACTGGATAGTTTGGGAAAAACATAAAATAGTTACAGAAAATAAGGCATTGGCAGCACTGAAATAGTTATTATCTCCAGGAAAACACAAGGGTGTATGGAAGGTAATTTAACTATGTGCACGACTGGGTCATTCAATGAACACACTTTACATTGTATCATTACTTTTCTCTATGGGTATATTTCTTTGAAAATTTTATTAAATAAATGGAAGAAAATAAGCTATTTGTGTTTCAAATGGGTGAATTTGATTTTTTAAATATTCATAAAATTACATATTATTGTACAGAGAGATTGTTAGTGATTAACAGATATATTACTTCTTCTGAACAATCTCAGAATTTCATAAACTTGTACTGGCTATAAACCATTTCACATAAAATGGTACTTTATTTAAATTTTGGCCTAGATGGGGTTTTTTTTGTTTGTTTTTTTGTTTTTGTGCACCTGTGTGTGTGCCCAGCCCCCAACAGCAATGTTGTTTGTTTAACAAAATAGTCATGTGGTTCTTCATTTCTGTTTATTCAATCTTGTTTCATTAATTTTTCCTTAGCTCTCTCTTGCATCTTATTGTATTATAAATTGCATCTTTTTTTCCTTAATATCTCATCAATTCTTAATCTGTGGAAATGATTCCCTTCTAAAGAATACACAATGAAAATGTGCATGGATGAAAATTAATTTGGATTATCACCACAAAAGCAGAGAGGCATTATTTCTAAAAGAGGAAAGGAAAATAGGAAAATAACATAGAAACATGCTTTCTGAACTACATTTTGGATAATCCTCTCTTCCAGTATGGCACTTTACTCCCTCTCCCCACCCCCTTTCTTTATACACATGTAGATTCTGTATCATTTCACACCCATTTTTTAGTGCATTACTATCTAACAAAGTACCATTACTTTTGTTCTATTAAACTGATTAGTTTATTTCTTATATCTCCTTGGGTCACTTTATTTTTGCTTCTGATGGGGAACAAAACACTTAAGAAATCCATAATTGTGTTCATAGTGTAGTTTTCCTTAGGTACAGTTTGAAGTTTAATATAGAAAAAAATTATTCATAAAAGTGATGCACTTTGTCACATAAAAATACAATCTCAGCTGTATAATGTATTTTATCTTAAACTTCTCAGTTCAATCATGTAATATTTATAAAGATGTTACATATCAATGTTTTTTGTAGAATATAGTGTCCAAGAAGTTTTATATCAGTAATAATAAGTTTATACTAATTATTGACAAATAAATATGTGCAACTATTCTCTGAGGCCTATATTACTATATGAAATTTATATATAAAGAAATAATGATTTAAATGAGTAGTTGTCCAAGATTAATAGTTATTGGTGATAATCAATTATATTTTATAATAATTTGCATTGTGTAATATTTACTTTATTTTGACTATATATTTCTTAGCCTTACAATAGCTGGTCAAAAGGAAATAAAGAAGATAACTTTTCTAATAAAATTAAGTTATTCATTTTAATTCATGATGTGGAATTGAAAACTAAAATTAAAAATAGATGGTACTGATTTCTGAAGTTGTCAACATAAATATCTCAGCATAAACCTGCAAAAGATTTAATTATAAGTTCAAATAGACAGAAGATCCCTACAAACAGTGGAAAGCATTTTCCCTGCCAGGCCACAGAGTCCTTGTTATTGAATTATGTTCAATAGTTAAGGAAATGGTCAATTAATTTGGTGATTTAAACATTTAATTTTCTAGAGACATCAGAGTGAAATTTCATGACGATTTTGGATGCAATTTGTATTGTAAACAAAAACCAAACTCTACAAAGTGACATAAAATAGGCTTTGCATGAACTCAGACATTTAACATTCTCTTGATTGAGAATGTCCAACATTGTAAATATATCATTTTCCCCTTGTGGGTGTACATCCTATATAATAAAGAGGTAATGTGCAAATTAATAATCACTCCAGCACACAAGATGGCCAACCCCATTTGGTCAAAGATGGCCACCCCCATGTGGACACAAGAGGACCACCACAAGATGGCCAGCAGGAGAGGGCAGTTGTGGGTGATCAGGCCAGCAGGAGAAGGCAGTTGGGGGAGGGAAACAGGACTTCAGGGGAGGGCAATTAGGAGTGACCAGGACAGCAGGGGAGGGCAGTTTGAAGTGACCAGGCCTGCAAGGGAGGACAGTTGGGGGAGATCAGGCCTGCCAGGAAGGGCAGTTAGGGGCAAACAGGCCGGCAGGGAAGCAGTTAGGCATCAATCAAGCTGGCAGGGGATTGGTTAGAGGGTGATCAGGTTGGCAGGCAGAAGCAATTTGGGCAATTAGGAAGGCAGGCGGGCAAGTGGTTATGTCTGACAGCCCATTTAGGCCTAATCCCTGGAGGGGTTCCAGATTGGGAGAGGGTGCAGGCTGGGCTGAAGGACACACACCACCACCCTTCTGTAAGAATTTCATGCACCAGGCCTATAGTTTTAATAAAATTTAATAAAAATCACAATGAATATGTTTATACTAACTTCACAATTTTAAAACTAGTCTGGAAAGGAAGTTTAGGATCATTTATCATTTTTCCACCTTCGATAGTCCATGGTCCCTGCTCTTCTTTATTGGGATTTCCAGCCTAGTAACATTTATACTTCCTCCCATTAACAGAGCTTTCTTTCTCCTCATTTAGGTTTCTCTCTTTTAAATTCTTTCGCTACTGATTTCCAACCTCTCATTTCCTAGTGCTTGACAATTTTTTTTTTTTTTTTTTTCTGTTTGACTGTTTGTTTACTAACTCAGCCCAGTTATACTTACTTCTGGCCATATTCATAAAACTGCCTTTTCCAGCCGTGGGGTTTTATAGAGAGAATCATAGAGCCTGAAAAATGGGTATTAGACTGCTCTATGCATACAATCCCCTTTTGTTTTGGCATTGATAATGGCATAAAACCCACAATCTATTGAATGAAAAAACAAAACAAAACAAAACAAAACAAAAAAACAACAAGTGACCTCGTCGCAACTCTCCATCCATCCTCTCTAACTCCAGCTTCTTTTGCTTTGGTATTGTTGCCCTTGCCTTAATTACTCAGGATAAGTATGCCTCCCTCATTAGACCTTCACATGATTTTCACTGTGTGTGACAAACTTTCCCATCGCTTTGACTGCTTGCATAAAAGAATGCTTCTCTTTACACCTAGGTTTAAACATCCTCTGAGAGTCTTTACCTGCTCTTTACTTTTATTTATATCAGTTTCCAGAGCACGGAGGAGTCTTCCTCAGCTTACATTGCATAGTGACAGATGTTTTGGCAGAACATGATGGACATATACACACTATACATAGTGAAAGTGGAAAGGGTATTTACTTTAGTTTCTGTGTCTATGTATCCTCTCTCTCATTGAAGGTTGTTCTTTTTTGTGTGTGGTTTTTTGTTTTTATTTTTCTTACTCCCATTGAAGTAACTATCAATTTAAAATTGTCCCCAAATGCATTTTTGCGTAGATTTAAGTATCAAAGTTGGCTCTACTGCCATAACAAAATAATGCAAAATAGGTGGCTTATGCAACAGAAATGCGTTTTCTCATAGCAATGGAGATGAATGTCTGTCAGGGACCCGCTTCAGGGAAGAGCCCGCTTCTTAGTTTGCAGATGTCCATCTTCTGGCTGTGTCTTCACAAGGCAGAGAGGAACAGAGAGGGGGGAGGGTGGGGAGGGCAAGCTTTCTATTGTCTTTTCTGGTAAGAACAATAGGTCCCCGGGCTTAGGACATCTTTTAAACTTAATTAGCTTTTTGTAAACTCCATCTCCAAATATAGTCACCTAGGTGGGTGAGTGTGGGGCACAATTCAGTCCATAGCACTAAATATTGATGAGGTAGCTAAGTGACTAAAGTACTGGCTTACTTTTCTATGATATTCTAAGTACATTAACTGTCCTTAAATTATTAACTGGACATTAATCAAGCAGATTTATGGGTTTCAGCAAACTCGCCCAAATTAGGAAGTGAAACTGAGATTTCCTATCTTTAGGGACATTTTTAAGAAATGTATCCTTACCAACCTAGGAGGCATAGTGCTGTATTTGTGCATTCATGGTTCTTACAGTTATGAAAGACTGAGGGAGAATTGGTATGTTTGGAAGGGAAGTTAAAACAACTGACCAGAGAGGCAAAGAGGCATAGTTTGGAGGTCTTTAATATCTGCCCCATTTCTATCATTCCTATACAAATTATTTTCTTTAGGGAATGTGCATTTTCTTGTTCTTATATAGGTATGTTTTGCAACTATAATCTCAAAAACCCATAATATAAGCTGGAATATTTGTTTTTACATTTTTTTCTTTTTAATATTTTATTTAAATTACAGTTGCCTCTAAACCTGCTATTGCTATAATTCTCCTCCCCCCCAAAAAAATGATAGCTGTTTTCATTATCTATCATTACAAAATATAATTCCCATTGCAATTTATTTTTAAAATTTCTATTGCTTAATTTCACACATTTGTGAATTTCTTAGTTATATCTTTAGTTTCCAGGATAATTATATTAGGGTCAAAGCATATATGCCATGTATGATTTTAAACCCTGGGGATTTGGTAAGACTTGTTTTTATGGGGAAAAGAAAAAGAAAGGAAAAAAAACTCTGGCTGATGTGTCTCAGTGGTTGAGCATTGACTTGTGAATCAGGAGGGCACATTTCAATTCCTGGTGAGGGCACATGCCAGGGTTGAAGGCAGATCCCCAGTAGGGGGCATGCAGGAGACAGCCAATCAATGATCCTTCTCATCATTGATGTTTCTCTCTTCTCTCTCTCTCTCTTTCTCTTCCTCTCTCTTAAGTTGATAAAAATCTATTTACGAAGGAAAAGACTTGTTTTGTGGATTGTTATATAAAGTATATATACTGTCTGTGTTGGTAAACAGTCCATGTACTCTTGAAAAGATTGTGTATTGTACTATGAATGTTGGATGTAGGGTTACAAAAAGACCTTACTTAACAATTATCTAGGTGATTTTAGATTTCTACAAAGGAGAATGAATCATCTTTACTGTCATTGTGCCCTTGGATTTCTCCACATGGTATATAGTTGAATAGCCAATATTTCGGTTATGTTTGGAAGTGACTCACATATTTGACAGTTGAGCAGATGTAAATTACTGAGTTGTTAGCAAAAAATTAAAGCCTAATTCTTCAATGCTGTCATAGAAAAAGGACATTTAAAAATATATTGTTCTTGGTTCTTAAATGCATGAATCAACTATTTAAAGAGAAGAAATCTATATTAATGAATTTATAGAGCTAAACAAATGATGAGCTAGCCTGTAAATGGGTTCCTATGCAACTCACTAAGTGCTGAGGAACAAACATATTCTAACATTTACTGTTTTTCTTGCTGATTTTTAATAATTTAAATATATTTCCCAGCTGTAGATGCAAATACTGACACTTTGTTATTGTAAAACAAACAAACAAACAAACAAACATCCCTCTGAGATCATTTGATATGTCTTATGAGAAACAGAGTTTTCATAATTATGCACATTTTGCTGGGTCTTCCAATGAGTTTCCGACATACAGCACCCTTCCTCATTTATTCTAATAATATGGCAATAAATTAAAGAATAAATATAGAAGACTTGTTTTATTCTTATTAGAACATAAGCTGGAGGATTTGACTTAACCTGAGAGGCAATGAACTTCAGCATTTGGCACTCTCAGCCTCCCAGGGAGGGTCAGTCCTTTGCAGAAAGGGATGCATTGTAGAGAAGAGCTGCTTATCTCATGTGGAAATAGCACAGATCATATTGTATTGTTTCACCAATGCCACACAATGCTTTGTAATGAACTCCCCCCAAACTCAATAGTCTCAAACAACCCAGCTTTATTTTTCTTTCACAGATCTGTGTGTCAGTAGGGTGGCTCTGCTTCCAGCTACTGGCCATCTGGGCTTGGCTTCAGGCTGCAGTGGATTCCAGGTCTGCTGAAGGTGCCTCACGTGTGCTTTGTGCCAGCACCTAGCTGAGCATGCCTTTCTGATGACAGATCCGTGAAGCACAGAATGGAAACAAACAGCACCTCTTAAGGCCTTGGCTCAAAAACCGGCCTGCTTTTCTGCCCATATTTTTTTCCCCAAAGCAAGTCATGTGGATATACACAAATCGGAGGGATGGCGGACTATATAAAACAAATCACGTCTTGTAAAGAAAGCAAATATAGAATATCTGTACGGGGAGAGAGTGGGAAACTGGAGATAATATTCCCACCCACACATAGTCTAATTATTCTGCCTAAATTTAGCAATCAGACAAGAAAATGCACCTCATTAGTGGAGTGAGCAACAGTCAGAGGCTCAGCATTAATGATGTATCTCCCTTCACAGTTTAAAAATATTAGTAATAGAGTGGAAAATTTCCCTTTTAAAACGAGTACATAATTATAAGCATAACCAATGGACACAGACACCAGAAAGGTGAGGGCATAAGTTTTGAGGGAGAGGGGGGTTGGGGGAATAAGAGCACATATGTAATACCTTTATCAATAAAGGAAAAAAAAACAAAACAAAAAATGAATACATAATTATGAGTGTAGTGAGTAAAGATAATAAAATCAGCATAAGAGCAAGTTAAATTTGAATAGGGTCTTTCCAGAAAGTCATGAAGGATTATCTATACAATAAAAGCCTAAGTGACCCTTAGGCAGAATGACCAGAATGACTGGTTGCTATGATGCGCACTGACCACCAAGGGGAAACGCTCAATGCAGGAGCTGCCCCCTGGTGGTTAGTATGCTCCTACAGGGGGAGTGGCCTTTCAGCCAGAAGCCAGGCTCAAGGCTGGCAAGCGCAGCAGCTGCAGTGGGATCCTCTCCTACCTTGCCTCTGTGGCAGTGCTAAGGAGCAGCAAGCTGAGTGGTAAGGAGCATGCAGGAAGGCAGTCAGGAGTGAGGAATCCAGGATTGTGAGAGGGATATCCAACTGCCGGCTTAGGCCCAACCTCTGAGGGAATAGGGCCTAAGCTGACAGGTGGACATCCCCCGAGGTGTCCTGGACTGCGAGCGCACAGGCTGGGCTGAAGGACCACTCCACCCACCCCTCATGCATGAATTTCGTGCACCAGGTCTCTAGTTTAATCTTAAAATGATAGTTATTTTAGATATTGATCACACGCATTGCAATTTCTACAGACCATTCCTTTACAGCTTAAAGAAATTTACAGGAGATGGAACAAGGATATCTTGCACCCCTGTTCCTCCACTTTGAAGTTCTTACAGCACGTACATTTTGCTCCAAAACAGGACCAAGGACTGTTGTAGAATTTGGACTTTTGGCAAGAAAATATAATTCCAGTTTTTATTGTGTGAAGAAATGAATTATCTCATTTTAAAAAACTGTTCATTTTACTATGTAATTGGACCAAATACTGGAATGTGTGTGGTCAGATTATTAGCTTGTCAACATAAGAAGATTCAAACCTGTAAAAAAAAATTATGAGCTTATTTGAGCCAAACTCCTCACAATTACTGGGAAGCAAAATCTCATCAAATTGAGATAATGCTCTAGAGAATGCCACTTTTACACCTTATCAAAAGAGAAGACTTGAGTAGGTTACATGAAATCCATTGGTGATAGATTAGGGAGGCAGGAGAGAGCAAAGTGAGAAAATCTGTGGGATTAGATAAAAAGTAAAATGATAGCCCTATGCGATTTGGCTTAGTGCAGAGAGTGTTGCCCTGCAGACTGAAGGATCTGGGTTTGTTTCCAGTCAAGGGCACCTACTTCAGTTGCAGGCTTGATTCCTAGCCTGGTCAGGCAGGTGAGAGAGGAAACCTATCAATGTGTCTCTCTCACATTGATGTTTCTCTCTGTTGTTTTTCCCCATCTTTCGACTCTCTCTAAAAATCAATGGGAAAATATCCTTGGGTGAAGATTAACAACAAAAAAGTAAAATGATAGGCATATACATCTTTTACATATTATAGTTGGGCATAGCTAGTTAACAGTCCGCAATTAACTCAATAACAATATTGGGATTTGTGGTCTCTGCTCTGTTTTATAACCTGTGCATTGAGGGTCCGGCAAAAGGAAATTACTATGATATTCCAAAGGTATTTCATCACAGATGCAAAAAGACGATTGACAGGATTAATTAAGGTAAAGATTGATGTTTGTCAGGGAAAATTCTAGCCTAGGACGTGACTACATGCCATTAACTGCTTTTAGTTAACAAGTTTTAATTTCTAACCATCCTTCGTGGTTACTCTATGTCTCTGAGTTTGTAAGGCCACCACACAGGCCTCCCCTGAGTTTGTCAGGTTAGCAAGTGGCACCTTTTAATCCACAATTGCAAACACATTTCAGAGATGATAGTTTTATTAAAAACTTAAATGAAGATAAAAAAGAGGAAAAGACAAATATAGAAACATATTGCCTTACGTTTCTCTTAAATGTATTTTTGGAGGGTGTTTAAAAATAACTCCTGAAATGAATAATACTTTAAACTTATCTAAATATAATAGAAGCAGAAGAAAGAGCTTCCTCCTGATTTAGAATCTTTGTTCATTTCTCTGTTTTAAAATTGTTCAAGGTTCTTTTGTCTTTTTTAAAAAAACTCACATAAAATTAATTGACTTTGTACAGCACCATTCACAAAACCACACTTTTCATAAAGTAAGCAAAAGCAGGTGATTGTCCTTAATGAAGGTGAAATCTTTGCCTGAAGCAACAGACTTGTTTTTAGTGTGTATTCTGCCAAAAACATTTAAAGATTATAAGCTACTTTTGTTTTATTAAGGTGTCCATATTCATTCAATATTGATAGTATTTTAAAGTTAATAATCACATCAGCAACAAAATATCAGTTTTTTTTATAATATACTTATATTTAATAACATTCACCATACTTCTCATGAAAGATTCAGAAGAGCTCATAAGACTTTCAGTCTAGCTGTGTGTAAAGTATTATATGTATATTATGTAATATATTTGTAACAATGCAGGATTCTTATATTTTGTCTGAGCAATACATTATTAACACTTCGTAGACTGAAAATTAAATAATTATATATAAATTCAAGGCAATAAAACCTGATAAGAAGGTAGGACTATACTCCTAATAGGAAAATAAATTGAAAAATGCTTGGTTAATTCACAAGAAGAAAGTCTAGAGGGGGAAGCCAGTGATTAAAAAAAATAGTAATTCTTACTCAAAAGCATATATGAATATCAAGCAAGATATAAGAAGCAGGACAAAATCCATATAAATGAAGGTGTGTGAGGTGTGTGTGTGTGTGTGTGTGTGTGTGTGTGTGTGAGTGTGTGTGTGTGTGTGTGTGAGTGTGTGTAAGACAAAAAAAAATAATGATCCATGGGGAAAATGCTACAGAAATGTTATTGCCTCCAGATGAGGAAATTGAGAAAAGAATCACAAAGAAACTTTCTGATATAAGAGAAATATCCTATATATTGATAGGATTGTAGGTTATGGGTATGAACTGTACTTTGTCTGAACTAAAATTTAAATATAGAAATAAAAATAATAAATAGTATCAGTTATCATTTAAAAAATATTTTTTTGTGAATTTCAGACTGAAAACATTAGTAGTGATTTGGTTGTCTTTTATCACAGATGAATCAGGAAGAGAACCAAACCTACCCAGTATAGATCTGAATTGAAATTTTAGGTAATTGTATAAACTCATGATTATAAGGATAGATTTATATCTAAATCTACACATACGGTTTTATTAATTTGTGTATGTATATATTTATGAACATAAGATTTATACATAAATGTATGTATGTATGTATGTATGCGTGTTTTTCGTGCTGTTTTCTGAGAACACCTGGAAGCAATAACACACCAGTATCAGTGAGCACACCTGCATTCATGTCATGCTTTTCATTTATTTTTAATCGTGGTAAAATTGGTGTTCAACCTTATGTGTGTGTGTGTGCGTGTGTGTGTGTGTGTGTGTGTGTGTATTCCAGTTGTTAACATAATTAAATATTTCTATAGACTACATAGTTATGGCAACTGTAAGTCTATTTACCACCAATCAATGCACACTGGATTCTTTCAATCATTTTGCACTACCCCAATCCCTGTCCCCTTTGGTAACCACTAATCTGTTCTTTGCATTTATGGAAAATTTATAGATTTTCTTTGTTTTGTTTGCTAGTTTATTTTGTGTTTTTAGATTCTACATATCAGTAATAAAATGTATTTGCCATTCTCCATCTCATATATTTCACTTAGCATAATACTATCCAGTTAGTGCAAATGGCAAGATTTCATTCTCATTTACTATTGTAGCTGAGTAATATACTGTAACTCATTTCCAAAGACTGGATGGCTTAGATGACAAATATTTGTATCTCACAGATGTGGGAGCTAGAAGTTCAGGATTAGTGTGCCAACACAATCTGGTTTGGGGTGAGGGGCTGTTTCCTGGTTCACAGAGGGCTCTTTCCACTCTGGAAGTGGGAGGCTCAATACCTGACTATGTGGTTTTACAATGTCTCCAGGCGTTTCTGTTTTATCCTTAATTTTGAGAACCGATGTATTTGATGTTAATTCTAAATATTGATTTTTCACCCAAAAAATAGTGTGTTTTCAAAGCATTTGACATAAAAGGGACTCATGAAAGTATCAGTTCTTTTTTTTTTTTTTTTTAAAGATTAGGTTAGACCACTGAGAATAAAGTAGAAGAGGGAGGATTCAGACACCTGTGAAATGCAACATGATTTTTACAAGATGTAAATAAAAGAAAAGAGGAGGGTATTGATGAAACAAAAAGAGATGAAGTATTTGATTTATTAACTCCAGTTTCTCTAAGAATGTTCTACAGCTTAAGAGACAGGATCATGAATGCAAACAGAAAGTCTGACAAAATCAGGTTTAATTTTTACTAGCTATGGTGGGTTCTCAAGATCTTGTGATTCTGTTGTGCTGGTTATTGACCACTGAAAGGAAGACTCATTTTTAAATTATTTGTGTGTTTGTTGTTTTTTCTTTTCTAGTAAGTTGTATGAGTTCTTATATATTTTGGATATTAACTCTTTATCTCAGGGGTGGGGACCTTTTTCCTTCCAACGGCCATTGGATATTTATAACATCATTTGTTTAATATAATTTACTTAATAGAAATTTATGTTGCTATGAAAAAAAGCTCCTGGATTTATTGAATTTCAGGTCCTACATGTGGTCACCTTGGCAGGGCCAGACCAAATGATTTTGAGAGTCTTATACAGCCTGTGGGCCGGATGTTCCCTACCCCTGCAGTTGATCAGATATGTGATTTGGAAATATTTTCTCTCAAAGCATATATTGCCTTTACATTTTGTTGATGATTTATTTTGCTGGCAGAAGTTTATTTTATTTTATTTTAATGTATTGATAGTCACACTTTTTTTTGTTTGTTTTTTACTTTATTATTTTTGAGATTTATTGTCATACAAAAAAAAAAGACAATTATGTCAAGGAGATCTTTCTCCTAGGATTTTAATAGTTTCAATTCATACATTTAGGTCATTAATCTATTTTAAGTGGTATAAGATAGGGGTCTAGTTTCATTCTTTTAAGTGTAAATATGCAATTTTCCAATCACTGTTTATTGAAGAGGTTGCATTTTCTCCATTGAGTGTTTTTACTTATTTTAGAGAGAAAAAACAAATCAAAGAGCTGCCTCTCAGTAATTACATTCTTGTGTTGCTTTTTGTCCAAAATATGAAAATTATTTTTTAATATACTTAGTCCTTGAAGTTGTTTACCATAAGAGGAAAGAAAGTTCAAGTCTTCCTTTTTTCTTAGATTTTCAAGGACTATTACAAACATTCTCCCAAATGAGAAGACCTTGGTGATAGTTTTGATTTTTTTCTTCAACACACCTCCAGTTTTATCTTTTGCCTATAACCCTCAACAACTTCCAACATGACCTTTTCTTCCACTTTTGTTTTCCCAAAGTTCACTTTCCATCCTCCTGAAAACTTCTCATTAGAACTATAATGAAACAAAAATTACCTCTACAAAAACTATATGATTTAGTCATAATGTAGCTTTTCTACCGCATATTTGCCACTCTATGTCCTTATTCCGTAACATGCATCTGCCCTTGATGTACTTGTATCCATTTAGCATTAATTTCAAATACCACCTCCTCAGAGAGACATTCCTCCAAACAACTTTTCAAAGTTCATCCCCTTTCAGCCATCTCTTCCTGTTATTTATCTTACTGTATAATTTTATTCTAATTATATTATTATTTTTCTTACTATTATTATTGTCTGTACTCCATAGTACAAAGTAATCTCTGAGGAAAGTGGCATATCTATCATACTCATTCTTGTATCCCCAGTACATAGGACAGTAGCTGGCTCATCCACATTTATCTTAAAATGTTGACAATAAATTGCCTGAGACAAATCAGTTACGGAAAAAACTTTACTGTCTCAATGCATTGAGGGAGAAGGCCTGCCAAAACAGCCATTGGACATCTCACCAAACAAATAAAAAATGGATTATAGCATTTAAGGGAAGAGTGGATTTAGAGTATAACTTAATAAAGCAGTACTTTTATATGGTTAAAAAAAAAGGGGGGGGAGAACAACATCAGGTCTCTACTGGAAATTCAACTCAAAATTCTGATTTCTTGGAAACTACAAGGTGAAGATAGATTTGGGATTCTAAGCTCAGAAACCACTTATGCTAAGTTCTGATCCTGAGTTTCTAATCAAGACAGCATTTTGTTTTCAAAGTGACTTTGGTCCTTCAGTCAAGAATGGGATGTTTCATTCTTACAGATATATTTTTAAAAATAAAAGTGTTACATGATATTCTGTTATTTTCGACAGCAAAAATTCTCAGTAAATTAAAAAGCAGTTCTTTCTCAAAGACAAACAAATATGGAACTAGGGAATACTACAACATTTGGAGCTGCAGCATCCCTGTGAGAAATAACTCCTGTTAAGATTGCAGCTGGCTTTATGTGTCTATTATTATAGCCAGATAAATGTCTGGAAAGATTTTACTTTCTTTGTCTGAGTTCACTATTACTTTCTCATTATGGATAAGGAACAAAATGAATATTATAATTCACAAAGGAAATTTTAAGGATTTGGACTGGAACTGTACTAGGACTATATAGATTTAAAATTGAATTTCAAGAGCATAAATAATAATAATATACATCTAAACAGTGATGAGTACAATATGTATGAAAATATAAACAGATTAAAAATTTTAAAATGGATTATGATCAATACAATAAATCTGTCCACAATAAATCAAATTATATCTATATCTATATATCTATAACAATATATATATTGTGTACTAGAGGCCCAGTGTACTGATTCTTGATCTAGTGGAGTCCCTAGGCCTAGCCTGCGGGGATAGGGCTGAAACCAGCTTTCCCAACATCCCCTGAAAAGTTCTGGATTGTGAGAGAGCACAGTACAGGCCAAGGGACCCCACTGGTGCCTAATGAGGCCTGGGGTGAGACTGAGGGAGGGCTCCAAAGAGTGTCTGGCCCATCTTGCCCAGTCCCAATCAGGCCAATCAGTGCCAATCAAGGCCAATCAGGAAATCTTGCTCAGTGATGATCAGGGCCAATAGGGGCCGGCAGGCCAGGGAGAGATGGCAGGAGGGGTCCAGGGCATGTACATTCCATCTCTCCTAGTCCCAATCAGCCGAACCCCAGCAGCAAGCTAACTTACTGGTCATAGAGTCTGCCACCTGGTTGTCGGTGCGTGTCATAATGACCAGTTGAAAGGTCAAACAAACTGTCAGACACTTAGCATATTAGGTTTTTATTATATAGGAGAAAAATATTATATATTTTATAAATTTTATTATATAGGAGAAAAATATGAAAATATTAATATAGCTCTAGAAGAATATGCTACATTAAAAAAGATTAGTCAACAAGTAATTAATACTCTTTGCAAACAAGTATTTAATACTCTTACTTTTGTAAAAGACACAACAACTATAAGAATAAGTATTATCTTCAGAATGTAAATATATATATTAAATATTCAATTATATTCAGGTATAAATTATATATATGATATTTACATAGTTTGCTTCGAAAGATTGGCAATAAATGAGGCAGCAAATACACTTAGAATCACAAAATTAACTTTCTTCTAAATAATTCTTCTTTACTCAGTTTATATCTATTATTCTTATAATACATTTTGAATGTAAAAATAAAATTATATGCTTACAACACTTAAAAATAAATTGAATCTAAATTAATGGGCTAAATCTCTAAGAGAATGTATACTTTTTTGTTTCTTATTTTTGCTTTCAGGTGTACACAGAATTGCAGTAGGTAACAGATCCCTGTATTGTTGCTACCTTCTCTTCAGTGAATATCTTTTGTGTTTCTTTTGTTAAATATTTTATAAATGAAAATGTGAGTTCATTGTCAAAGAGCTTAGGTTTATTCTTTTATTTATTCATTTATCTATATTATTATTACTTATTCACTTTCTTTAAAGGTAATAAGAAAGCAAAGACAAGAATGAAACACAAATAATAACTGCTTTTGGACATGAAAACATGTGAAATGCTTTTTTATCTAAAACCCTGACAACAGCTCTACAAAATAGTGCTGCTTGGCACATAATGATGCATGATATAGCCATAAAGAGTCCCTGGCAGCAGCATGGGGGGAAAAAGATTTTCACTAAATCACCTAAATGCATTAATTTAAGAGCATGAGCAAACTGAGTCTAAATAAATTTATTCACCAAACTTTTAAGTGTTACATTATATACAAACTGTCAATTCTAAACACATTTCCATTGGTATTATTTTAAATCAGCATTTCTTTGCCAAAAGTTTCAAAATGTTAGAAATGGAAGCCTCAAACAATTGAAAGCCACTAAAGGGAAATACACACACACACACACACACACACACACACACACTTTTTATTTCTTATTGTGTATTTGTTTCATAAATCATTCTCTTTCTTCCAATTGTATTTATGAAAAAAAGAAAAAAAGGAAAAAAAAGAGTTGGAAATAAATGTAAACTGAACAGATGTATCATTGGCAGAACAGATTCCAGGGAGACTAAGAGTTGGGGAAACATTTCTATACCTAATAGAGAACCCTTATATTGGGTCATTTTGCCAAAGGCAGCCACATTTCTGAACAGCCGCATTTCTCTCCCAATAGGAGAAAAGATCAGAGTGTGTGCATCTAGAGAGCAATCAGAGGGGAGGAGTGTCGGGGTTAAATATACAGTTGCTGGCTTTGTTTTCATTTTTTGGTTTAACCAAAGTCAGGGCTCAAAATAATCACATCTTATAAGGAGAGAAAAGAAAGAAAGCAATTAGATATGTTTCTGCCTATGAATGCTAAACATGGTCCAATCATATCACAGTTTGTCTGCAAGACTAAATTAAGCTGACCCCATGGAGTACAACATCAAGCTGTCACAACCATGAAATACACAATCTGGAAATTTATTAAAGACATTATAGACCAGCTAATGCTGGCATCTGCTACTCTGCCTGAGTTAAAAATAAAAGCCAATTATAGACAGAGACACAATACACTACAGTTATTGCCAAGATTACAATCCCACAGGGTCAAAGACTAATTCCACACACTCACACTCTACGAAACCATACAGGATAGGACGGCAGCCTGTTTACACTGTGGAGGTAAAAACAAATAAGCAAACCAATAAACAAAGACCCCACCATCTCTGGTTTTAGTACTAGGGCACCAAAGTTTAATCACCCACCTTGGCTGGGCCAGGTACTTGTTCTGTTCATTATGTTTACATCTTCAGCTCACGATTTCTCTAGTTTCCCAGTTGATTTAACAGCTGATGGTATGAAGGTATACCCAGTAAAATGTAGCTCTCCCTCACCCAGTTCTAAATCTTTGAAGAAAGGCCAAAGGAGAGTCAAGAGGAGCTAAAATATCAGGCTTATTTACAAAAGAGCTGCGGAAGAATATGGCTTACGAGCATGACAAGAATGAGGTCTCTACTGTGGAATGTCCACATTATACAAATATTCCCAATGACAGGTCACACTGGAGCACCTCACACTTCACTCACTGGATAAAGGAATTGCCTTTATCATCAAACTTAGGACAGACATATGCCTACCCTGGAAGCACAGTGTACTTTTTCTCTGCATCAAGACTTATTCTAAAGGGAGGCAGAGGAGAAGTTTGAAGTTTCTAACCCCAAATTTACTGAAAAGAAGACTCACTCTTTTGAACCAAGGTGTACTATGTAAAAAGAGTATTGAGAAGGAAAAAAGAAAAAAGAAAGAATAAAAGGGAAGAGGAAAAGAGTCTATCTCCTTGGTAGGTTATGTGTTTAATTCATTTATTGAATAGATGATAATAATGTTTTTGACCTGTCATTTGAAAAGTCACACCCAAGTTATATTATAATTATGTATCCATTATTGAGGAAAAAAATAACTATGTAAGTAAATATATACTAATTAGCGGTTTCTAAAATAGCTCATAAACCTCTTCAGACACTTATATGGAAAAAAAAGAATACAGTACTGTATTTTGAGGGATGAAAAAGCAACAATAAGATGCTTCCTTCAAGGAAAATGAAAAACTATTAGAGACAGCAAGGGTCAAAACCACTAAGATACTAGATATTAAAAAGTATTTATCACTTGAACTTTTAGTAGGAAAATTCTATTTCCTATAAATATAAAAACATTTTTAATAAAAAAACAAAACTAATGTCCTGAGAATTAATTTGATTTACTCTGAAATCTCAGATTATTGGGCACATTTTTATAGTTTTTGAACCAGTATAAACTGTATCATATTTTTTAGATAAATATATAGATATATTGTTCAGCTATATTATAAGAACTTAACTAGTTACCAGCCTATATTTCAGCCAAATGACATGCACTCATTTTTAAAATGTAACTTCTAATTGATATTGACTGGATGGATGTATATTTGTGTGTGTGAGTTCACCTTGTCATTAATATATATGCCACCATGAGAAAAATGAGTCTAAAAATGTTACATTACATACAAGCTGTCAATTCTAAACAAATTTGGATATATATATATATAATCTCCAATAGTCTGGATTGAATGGCTTACTTGTTTCTTTTCCTTTCCTTTTTTTGCTTTCTTTCTTTCTTCTTTTTTTTAATCTATTTGGTTATCTTCATGGTTGTTTATCATTTAAAAATATGTGTATTACTCTTAATGGTTCATTAAGAACTATTAAATTAGTAAGTTTTATTTAATGCACTAGAGGCCCAGTGCACAAAATTTGTGCATGGAGGTTGGAAGGTGGGGGGTGGGTCCCTCAACCTGACCTGCACCCTCTCCAATCTGGGAGCCCTCAGGGGATGTCCTACTGATGGCTTAGTCCCACTCCCTGTGGTTCTCTGTTCTCTGTGGACCTGCTCAACACCACCTCAGGCCCTGCTGTCTGCTCTCTGCAGGGGCCTGCTTGCCCCTCACCACCACAGCCAGGGGAAAGCAGGGCCCTGCTGTCTGCTCCTGTGGGGGCCCTGCTGTCTGCTCTCTGCAGGGGGCCTGCTCCCCCCTCACAGTGGCAAGGACTAAAAGGGTACCGCCAGCAAGGCTAAGGGGACTGAGCACCGTCATTTTGTGGCTATGGGCACTGCCATCTTTGTGACGGAGTTATAATCGATTTGCATATTCTGTCTTTATTAGATAGGATACTTTGTATCAGCTATTATTTAGTAACATAGCTATACACATTGCACTTATAATTACTTGCCAGTAATTATACCAGGTGCTAATAAAGCATTGTTCAATGTAAACTTTATAGCTATTATTGTCTATGCTAAGAATAAAAGATCTCATATCAATAATTTAATATACCACCTTAGGAAGGTATAATAAAAACAAGACTAAATTAAACACAAAGCAAGAAAAAGGAAACAAAGATTAAAAAGAAATAATATTTTATATTATATTAAATACAATAATTTTTTATTTAAAAACCACATACTCATTGTAAGAAGTACATCTTAATTTAAGACCAAGTGTATATGTACAAAACAAAATTTAAAAAAATGAAACTTTCAGAATCCTGTAAGTCTCCTATCTCACCAAAAACTAAAAACTGACATTAATGACATAGGATGGTTTACTTGCTTTCACAGTTAATATTTCTGGAACTATCTGGTATATTCTTTTTTTTTTTCCCCCATTCACCTATGTTTTTGCTTCCCACCACTTGCCTCTGGTAACTATCAATTTGTTCTAAATCTAATCTCTGTATTTATGAGCTTGGTTTGTTTATTTATTTATATAACTCCACATATAAGAATGTTCATATGTTATTTGTCTTTCATTGACTTATATCACTTTGCTTCCATTTTATGGCTGAATATAAATTCAGCCATATATATATACTTTGTTTCCATATCTATATTTTAAATAATACTACAATTGGCATATGAGTGCATATAGCTTTTTAGAGTTAATGCTTTTGTTTTCTTCAGATAAATACCCAGAAGTGGAATTGTTGGATAATATTGTAGTTCTATTTTGAATTTTTCCAGTAACCTTCATATGTTTTTCCAAAGTGGCTGCACCGATTTATATTTTCACCAACAGTGTACAAGGGTTTCCTTTTTTACACATCCTTGTCAACATTTATTATTTCTTATTCATTTGAAAATAACCATTTTAATAGGTATGAGATATTATCTAACTGTACTTTTATTTTGCATATCCCTGATTATTAGTAATGTTGAACACATTTCATATAACTGTGTCCATCAGTATATTTTCTTTGAAAAGTATTTTATTTTAATCTTCTGCATATCTTTAAATCAGCTTGTTTGGCTTTTTTATGTTGAGTTGTATGAGTTCTTCATGTATTTTGGATATTTGTCACTTATCAGATATATGATTTGCAAATATTTTCTCCCATTCTGATAGGTTTCCTTTCATTTTTTTGTTTCATTTTCTGTGCAGAAATTATTGATAGTTTGATGAAGCCCCACTTGTTTATTTTTTTACTTTTGCAATTTATTTTTGTTTTGTTTTTTGGTGTCAGTTTCAAAATATCATGGCTAAGACCTATGCCAAGGCCCTTAATACCTATGGTTTCTTGTAAGGGTTTCATGGTTTTAGTTCTTATGTTCAAGACCTCAATCTATCTTTAGTTAATTTTGTGTGTGGTATAAGATATTGTCACATTTCAGTCTTTTGCATATGGTTGTCTAGTTTTTCCAACACCATTTATTGAAGAGACTATTCTTTCCCCAATTTATACTTTTGGCTCCTCTGACATAAACTAATTTATCGATACCATATAAGGGTAGGTTTATTTCTGGACTCTCTATTCTTTTACATTAATCTGTGTGTCTATGTCTGGGGTTTTTTTGTTTGTTTGTTTGTTTTGTTTTGTTTTGTCTTTTGTTTTTTGTTTTGTTTTTATGCCTGTACCTTACTGTTTTAATTATTATAGTTTTGAAATCTCATTTGAAATCAGGGAGTACGATGCATCCAGCTTTGTTCTTTCTCAAAATTGTTTTGGCTATACTGGGTCTTTTGTTGTTTTAGACATGGTTTAGGATTATTTGTTCTATGTGAAAATTCCATTGACATCTTGCCTATAGATTGCTTTGCATAGTATAGACCAGTGGTCGGCAAACCGCGGTTCATGAGCCACATGCAGCTTTAGAGCTGCGGTTTCTGCTATGTTGGCTAATGAGTTTGCTGACCGATGGAGAATAATCAGCGCAAAGAAAAGAAAATAATCAAGCTTAGAGAAAAAAACTTCTTATAATTGGGATGGTCTCTCTGGTGCTGAGTGAAAATGTAAATAGCAGGTAGATATCAATAGAAGCTAATTCTCAAGTGGCAATGGGCTAAATGTGGCACAAAAAAAGTATATCTAAGAACAGTGTGTAGATAATATTATCAACATTATAGGCAGATGCAGATAGCATTCATTCCTGTAGGGTGTGGATAGATTTTGACATTTGTTTCACAAATGGGAAGTGACTGAAAAATTTTTAGAGGTAGAGTGACATGATTCCATTTGCATCTGAGAATTTATATTCAGAATCCTACATGGAGATGAGTTTGGGGATCAAGAAGGAAGAGTTGTAGGATATGAAAGAAAACCCATTTGAAGGTTAGTGCTGCTTTCCTATTGAGAGAAGGGCTGGTGTAATTTCAATAAATAAATATTCACTATAGGATTTAGATGGTAAAGATTCTACATGTTCGATGACAAGTTGAGGTGTTTACCTCCGCTGCCTTAATATCCAAAAATTATGTACATTAACGTGAAAACACAGTAGTACTATTAAAGAAACCCTTGAATATTTTATATGTTATAACCTGGGAGGTGCAAAATATTTAATAAAAAAATCCTTTACTGTAATTTCACTTGCGACATTTTGATTACATTGTATGTATTAAATAAGAGCAAAAAATTGCTAGTATATTATGAAACTTGAAAGTATCGTCTAAAATGCATTTAACCTGCAGAAAATTAATGAGGCCATAACAATAAGATGGAATAATTTGGTATTTACATAGCTGCAAGTGGGCAGCTTCCAGATCTCAAATTAAGGAAATTAGAAAACTAAGTGCTATGTTTAAAATAATTTATTTTAACATGAGAAATATAAACAGTAGAAATAAAAAATAATAATTTAGATTCAATGTTTTCTTAGAAACAACATGAGAATATGCTTGTTGATACTATATTCCCTGAAACTTAACTTGTTAATTATATGCTTATCTGTTTATTATGTTACCTGGCATATATCCAGGTGTCTCACTCGCATTGTTGAGGTGACTGTGTGTTGGCTGGGAGCTCAGCTGGAGTGGCAAAATGCATTTCCCCCATGTGGCCTCCTCATGCATCCTGGCCTTCTCATTTCATGATAGCTGGGGGTGTCAGGGTGTATGGTTTAAAAGACAGAAAGTGAAAGCAGCCAAGCCCTACAAGATGGAACTGCATCATTTCCTCCATTGTCTATGGATGAACCCAGACTTTGGATAAACAGAGTTTGCCTGTATTTAAGGGAGAAGTCTTTTCAGTGGAAGAGTGTCAAAGATTTCATGATAAACCTTCATTTATTGTACAACCCTGAAATAAAAGTGACTAGAAAAAGTTGTTCAAAGATTCACTGTGTGCTATTACTATTTACTAAGGGTGAGAAGAAAGTGAGATGGCATTGACCAGTGTGAGTGGAGAGACAAACTGGAGCAGGAAGCCATGCCCTGGCAGCAAAATGGGTGGCCCTGGACAGTGAGGAGATAATCAGGAAATTAGGTTACGTGTGAGAATGGAAGGAAGAGGCACAGTTGAGATGGCTTATTTGTTTAGATTTGTCTCCACCTCCACTACTTGACCCCTACATTACCTATCAGTTTGGACACAATACAACATTGTGTTAAAGCTTAATAAGGCTTGTGGGCTGTATAAGGTTTCCAAGAGCCTGGGTTAATTCCAATACTTTCCCTCTTTGTACCAATTTGTACAAAGAACTGGATTTCATTAAGCCTGTTTTTCCATCTATAAGTAATATCTAACCATATTTGCATGTCATGGTAGGTTCTTTTCTCTCTTATTCCATATTTAAAACAAAACTCTCTGTAAATAAATTGACTGGCAAATGTATTTCCCCCAAAGTTTCACACTGGAAATCTCAACCTAGATCTAGGTCTTCTGATTGCTGGGTTAGTTTACGGCCTATAATTACCTTTATTTAGATTTTTAGAAAATTTATATTGTCATCTTTTTAAAAATATATATTTTATTGATTACAGAGAGGAAGGGAAAAGGAGAGATAGATAGAAACATCAATGATGAGAGAGAATCATCCATCAGCTGCCTCCTGCATGCCCCCTACTGGGGACTGAGCCCGCAAACCAGGCATATGCCCTTGACTGGAATTGAACCTGCAACTCTTCAGTCCACAGGCTGACCCTCTATTCACTCAGCCAAGCCGGCCAGGGACATATTGTCACCTTTAATTTGCTAATCCACCTGCAAACTCTGTGTCTTAAAAACATTGTCTCCAGCCAACTTCCTTTAGTGATCAGTATCAAGACTCTCAAGTGAAAGCCTTGTACTTGACCTTCCCTGGCAGTCTCTGGCCAGCACCACTGAAATTCATTGGTAGATGCTGTGCCTTTGGCAGCAAGTCTGTATGTGTTAGGGTGTCAAGCAGCATGTTTACTACTTCAAAGCAGTGTAACCTGGTTACCATGGAGCTGGAAGAGGACAGTTAGCATTAAGCCACTAGAAGATTTCAAACTGACAGCTCTATAATTCTAGGTATGGTGTATAGCCATCTTGGACAAATGGCTAAATAATATTGTGTAATGGTTCTTATTTTTAATGAGAAATGAATTGTAATTTGTAAGCTCTTTACTCAACAGCTTTCACAGTTTATGGATGTATTGGCAATGATACATGGAAAAATAACAAGAACAATTGGCAGATACATTTTAATCAACTTAACACACCAATCTTCCAAAACTTAAAATTTTAAATTACTAATAACACTCTATGATTGTGACAAAAGAGCAACTAAGATCCCAAGTAAAATGGAATAGTTTTACAGTCGTTATTTTGCCTTTGAAACTTCATTATCCAAATGTTAAAAGGTAATATCTATTTGAAGAGGTCATAGGTGATATTTTAGTAATCAGTGCCTTACCATGTAAAACAACCTTGATATTAACCTAACTAGGGCAGTTTCTATGTCTGGTTGCTGCATGGAAGTATATAATTTTAATATTTTTAAAGCACACTTATTCACTCTCTTTTTTCTTTCCCCTCCCTCTTTTGTTATGTGCTACATTTTAGTAGAGACATCTTAAAATTGCAGGAGTAAAAGTGAAGGTCCCTTGTGCATATTGGAATCCCCTAATCTGATAAATATGTGTTACATTTTTTAATTAATTTATTTCACAAGCATATGAGACTTGAGAATTTAGGGTCTGCATAAATGAAACAGGAAAGTATGGAACATTATATTGCTGATTTTTTGATAGTTTTACTATATACCGTGAAATGGAAAGTGTACATCTGTGCTTCCATCGGAGAAGGATCAAAGACAGACCCAGTGGAATACTGAACAAGAAGTAATTGTGAGTAAAAGCCAACTTAAAGAAAGGTAAGCGAGATTGCAGGGAGGTCATCACCTACTTGTGCATTTGACAGGCCAAAAGAAAGTACTGGCAGGTGATTCCATCACAAGTTTTATACACGCTTTGATGACATGCTTTTATACATGCATCCTAGCAGGAGGTCAGTAAATTTCCTAACCTGACAGCTCTTGAGTAGAAAACATAGCACACGGTGAAGGAAAAACCTTTCCTCCACCTTAAGGTTCATTCAGCTGTAAAATCTACATGAAACAGATTAACCAGAGAAAATAAGCAAATTTAACACACACACACACACACACACACACACACACACACACACATATGGAAACCACACATATATGAGAAAGTCAGATACCCACACATAGGGTGATCCAAAAAATGTATACACACTTTGTATGATTATAAAGTCAGTGTTTATTAACATGCAGTTCATTTTCAAAATGTAAAAGAATCTCCAGAATGAATCATATTTTCTGGTCAGGGCCTGTGTGCAAACTGATCACCTTTCTTGTCCAGGCCCTGCTGATAATGTGAAGCAATAGTATCACAACCATGAGCAATCATTCCATTTGGTATTTTGTGTGCCCTCTATTCCTCTGCCGTTTCCAGTTTCGTATCGTAAGCTTTATCTTATATGTAGCCCCATAAATAAATCTAGTGGATACATTTTCTTTGTTCAAAGCTTAGTCCGGCTTCACCCGTTATTTCAAATCAGTTAAACCTGAAAATGAGTGAAAAATAAGTGAGTTATCAGCTGTTAAAACATGTATGCACTTTTTTGGGAAACCCTGTGAATAATTATAAAGGCAATATTTGAACTTCAACTGCATTTTCAAACTTCCAGTAGCCCTTGAGGATAAATTCCCTTAGTTAAAGCTTAGTCTTGGTGAAAGAGAAAGAAACATCAATGGAGCCATCAGCTGTTAGTGTGCATACATGGTTTTGGAGACTCTGTACATAATCAGCTCAGAGACAGAAATGGAAAATGAGATAAATTTGACATTCTGAGCTAAGGATCACGTTGGGGATTCAAATGGGAGATAAACCACTTGCAGAATAGATGGAAAAGGTTACCTCTGATAATCTCTTATGGGAAAAACGCTTCATTTAAATTCTTCTAGGCAGTTAAAGAGGCGGGGTGGACGGTGAAGTTGGGCAGAAGTTTCTCTTGAGCCCACAGGGTCTAGGTTGCCTTTAGTTGCATATAATTTGCATACACCCTAGCTGGTTTACCTCAGTGGATACAGTGTTTGCCCCCAACCGAAGGGTACCAGGTTTGACTGTGGCCAAGGGGACATACTTTGGTGGCAGGCTAGATCCCTGGCCCAGGCTGGCTGTGTGCAGGGGGCCACCAATGGAGGTGTCTCTCTCACATCCTGTTTCTCTCTTTGTATGTGTCTCTCGCCATCCCCATCACTCTCTCTAAAAAATCAATATGAAAACATTCTCAGGCGAGGATTACCAAAACAAGACAAATATTCTGCATACCACAGAGCACATCTTGGGGTGACTGTTTCTGAACCCCCTACAGCTATAACCAATGCAGCATCTTTTCTTGGTTACACAAGAATATATGGATTAAGAAATGGCTGGAAAAATATAACTAATCTTACTTTTAGCTAATTGCATTATCTTCTTACATAATGCATGTGATTAATAGGTCAATTTTTATATGCTTAATATATTTACTCATTTACTTCAAGATTACTTGGCCCCTAATAATATACTATTCATCCACCAAATATGAAAACATATTAAACCATCCTTAACTTTATAATTGAGGAAAGCAAAATAAATAAAAAATATTTCTTAAAAATATAAACTAATAATCTTTACTTCATCTTTCTGTTGAAAATAAGAACCATTACACAATATTATTTAGCCATTTGTCCAAGATGGCTATACACCATACCTAGAATTATAGAGCTGTCAGTTTGAAATCTTCTAGTGGCTTAATGCTAACTGTCCTCTTCCAGCTCCATGGTAACCAGGTTACACTGCTTTGAAGTAGTAAACATGCTGCTTGACACCCTAACACATACAGACTTGCTGCCAAAGGCACAGCATCTACCAATGAATTTCAGTGGTGCTGGTCAGAGACTGCCAGGGAAGGTCAAATACAAGGCTTTCACTTGAGAGTCTTGATACTGATCACTAAAGGAAGTTGGCTGAAGACAATGTTTTTAAGCCACAGAGTTTGCAGGTGGATTAGCAAATTAAAGGTGACAATATGAATTCCCAGTGTGAAACTTTGTGGGGAAATATATTTGCCTGTCAATTTATTTGCAGATAATTTGATTTTAAATATGGAATAAGAGAGAATAAAACCTACCATAACAGGCAAATACGGTTAGATATTACTTACAGATGGAAAAATAGGCTTAAAGAAATATAATCTTTTGTACAAATTAGTACAAAAAGGGGGGTCTGGGAATTAACCCAGGCCCTTGGAAACCATATACAGCCCACAAATAGCATTAACCTTTTATACAATATTGTATTTGCTCCAAACTGATAGGTAATGTAGGGGTAAAGTAGTGAAGGTGGAGGCATAGCTAAACAAATAAGCCATCTCAACTGTGCCTCTTCCTTCCATTCTCACAAGGAACCTAATTCCCTGGTTATCTCCTCACTGTCCAGGGCCACCCATCCTGCTGCCAAGGCATGGCTCCCTGCTCCAGATTGTCTCTTCACTCACACTGGCCAGGATGCATGAGGAGGCCATGTGGGGAAAATACATTTTGCCACTCTAGCTGAGCTCCCAGCCAACACAGTCACCTCAACAATGTGAGTGAGACACCTGGATATCCTGCCAAGTCAACATAATAAACATATATGCATACAATTTAAATGAACAATTTAAAGTTCGGGAACACAGTATCAACAACCATATCCCCCTGTTGTTTCTAAGAAAACATCCAGTCTGAATGTCTTTATACTTACACTATTTATATTTCTCATGTTAAAATAAGTTGTTTTAAAAATAGCACTTAGTGTTCTAATTTCCCTAATTTAATGTCTGGAAGCTGCCCACTCACAACTATGTAAATACCAAATTATTCTATTTTATTGTTATGACCTCATTAATTTTCTGCAGGTTAAATGGATTTTAGATGATACTTTCAAGTTTCATAATACATAAGCAATTTTCTAGCTCTTATTTAATACAAGCAATTTAATCAAAATGAAAAATGGCTTAGAAAATAAAATAGCTACAGTGTATGAAATACATACTTTTTTAAAGAAAAATATTTATTGTTGAAATTATTACATTTGTTCCCTTCCCCCCACTGACCCATTCTAGCCCACTCCTACCCCTGCCCCAGGCCTTCACCACATTATTGTCTGTGTCCCTGGGTTATGCATATATGCATACAAGTTTTTGTTGATCTCTTCCCACCCATCCACCCACCTCCACCTTCCTTATGAGAATATTATTTAACACCTATTATTTGTGGAACACTATATTAAGTCATATATAACTGATGTATTACATATTCTATAAAAGATGAAGACCCAGGATATGTGTGCACAGCTTTTCCATTCTATCTGACTGGACTTCATCACCCGGTTTCTCTTGCCATCCTCCTCTGATTGGGTTTAGCTAGTGGGGGGAAATGAGAGAGACAGATTGAGGCATTTCATTCGTATCTTCCCATTCCAAGACCACCAATTTGTTATTTTCTGTATTCTACTAATACCATTTTCTTACTGCTATCCTCCTCAACACTTTTCCTCTTGGACTTGACTTTCTCACATAATTTTCTCTCCTTTCCCTCTCTGGTGGAGGAACTCTTCTTTATATTGCTCTTTCTTGGTACCTTCTCATCCTTTTCTGTCCCCTTACTCCTGCCCACAGCTCTGCACAGACTCTGTTCATTAAATTTCCCTCATGATCCAAGGGATTCTGTTTTCTCTCTTTTACCACACCTTAGTAAATATGCCACAACTCAAAAATAATTGGAAAGAGGATAACTGGGAAAATTGCACCTAATATTAAGAGTTTACCGAGGAAAGAGCAACATTTATGAGATTGGGAGATGGAATGGTATTCATGAAGTGACATATCAACTGGGCCTTGGACCTTGACTGGATTTCTCAATATCTATTTAAAATTATATTAACTTTTTTGTGATGCCAGAAATAATCCTTTTATTGCAATTGTTTATAATTTCATCATCTATAGTTTCATATAACAATGTGGATTAGTTTTGTTTGGTCTTGGACTTTATATTTAAACAATTTTTTGTTGACATATTCCTTTTTTTGTGAACAGTCTTCAGTTATAAATTTTATAGCTAAGAGCTGTCTGTTTTCCCTCCTAAAATTTTTTTTTGCCATTATTAAAAGTTCTGTTCTGGGTGTTATTATACATATACTGAATTGGATGTGTAGTTAGGAGTGAAATTGCTCACTTAGAGAGCATGTGCGCCTTTAGTTGTATGATTGTTAAATGAAATGGTTGTATTGATCCATATGGATGATATTTCATATCATCATCAGTATGTTAATATTTACCATATAGTTGAAATATGGTAATATTTGCTTTTTTGGTTCAATGTAGTTCTCTGTCTTTAAAAAGATTTACTGAAACTTATGAATAAATATCCACCTATAGGTCTAACTCAGATGTGTTTCAAATGTAAATTAAATAAGGAAATCTTGTTTTGCTTTATACAGATAGATATAAAAAGCTCATACATGTGAAATGAGAAGAAAAAAAGCAATTGAAAAGAGATTAAGTTGATAAGTGTCCATTTTTAATAGCAAAAATCTGAAGCACTCATCTAAATTATATATACATATATATATTCCTTAGAATATATTGTATTACATACAATAGCTAAAAATTTTTCAATATGTAATCTGAATATTTTGAGTGCAACAAGGGCCTATTATTTGTTGTTATTAATATTTCTCCATAACTATAATACTCCTCACTTTTATACCATGTTTCTGGAGGTATGAGAATATGTGTATGTGCCTGATAATTTTAAAATGGGTTTACTTTTTATTAAATAATGTAAAGAGTTTCCTTGACATTTTCCACATAGATTCTTTCCTTTATGCATAAAACAAGCCACATTAATCTACATCTATAGTAAGAAAACAGTAGACATGCTTAGTGAATAGACTCATATTCCAAGAGCATCCTCCTTCTCTGGCTCTTGCCAGCCTTCCCCTTCTCTGCAGAATTCAAAGGGCTGCCTTCCACATTCTGACCCTGCTCTCCCAACCCCTGGACCCTGCCTGAGGTGCTGGGAAGTCCTCCCACATAGACCGCAGTGGTGCTCGGTCACCTTTAGGAGCATAGGAAAAGCTAAAGGAGTCACTGGTGCTGCCTGAGTGATGAAACTTTCACTTGGCTTCTGCCTAATTTCTGAGCATTAGTCAGAAGCAAGTGGAAATTTTATTATAATGATGAAACTGCAGGCCATTTTATCAACAGGCTTATTTTCCATTCATTTTAAGCAAGATGGAAACCTTTACCAATCCTTCTCCCTAATATACAAGTTTAAGTAACCCCCCCCCTCTCACCTCCACCCAATACAGGACAATGTGACTGACTAGTCAGAGCGGTTGTCTTGGCATTCCCAGGACCATTCATTGTCATAACAAGAACTGACCCCAAGTTTATTGTTATTTTTATTCAATCCTCAGCAATCATTAATTCAATTCTCAGCCAATTATTAAATCAATTTCCTATTAATTTTTGTTTGAGGGTTGAATAAAAATAACTATATTCCTGACCTTGTGCTAGTTCTAGGACTATTCTCTTGACCTTTATTCTACCTGAAGGTTTGTAGTTAGACAATAAATAATTTGAAAAAAATATATATAATGTGTATTATATGATATCAGTATAGTGATAACGGTTGCATGGTCAAATCAGGTTGAAATGACACTGAAATGTTGATCGATTGCCCAAAAAGGCACTTGAGAGAAGAACATGTTGGCCTGTGTTTCTCACAAACAGGGCCTTAGGGACAAAGGAGATGAGATATGCTGCAGGGCAGGCTCGTTAAGCAGCAGGTGGTAAGAGGCAGGGAGGGAGCTTGGGGCTGGATTAGATCAATGACACTCACAAACATGTGATGGGAAAGATATAAGTGATTCCCATTATCCCAATTCTTTGGTAAAAAAAAATGACTTTGGCTTCTCTGTGGAGAAAACTGGCAGAAGGATGAATAATGGTAGCTGATACATTAAGAAGGTATTTTAGTAGTTCATGAAAGAGATGATAGTTTTGCAATTTGTTTGTAGATGAAGTGGAATAGATTTTTAATAGACTGGAGTGAAGTATATGAAAGAACTGGTGATGACTGTGTTGGAGCCTAAGAAAATGGCACAAATTACAAAGTCACTGGAATAGATACAGATCAATAATTCTGTTTTATTGTTAAATTTGAAATGCTTATTTGAGTTCCTTTTTGACTTTTATATGTTTGTAAAATAAATAACTAGCCTTGAGTCTAGAATCTATGTACTTCTTATACTAGTACTAGAGGCCTGGTGCACAAAATTCATGCACAGGAGGGGTGTCCCTCAGCCCAGCCTGCACCCTCCCCAATCCGGGACCCCTCAGGGGATGTATGACTGCCTCTTGCAAGCCAGGACCACTGGCTCCTAACTGCTTGCCTGCCTGATCATCTATAACCTCTCTGCCTGCCTGCCTGATCACCCCTAATTGCTCCCCTGCTGGCCTGATCACTCCTAACTGCTCCCCTTCTGGCCTGATTGCCCCTAACTGCCTCTGCCTCACCCTGCACCCAGGACCCAAGTTTTCCTCCTCCAGCCAGTTGCCAGCACCTGGGACCCGGGCTTTCCTCACATTGGCCTGTGGCAGGCAACCAGGACCCAGACCACCTTTTCTCTAGACAGCCTCAATTGCAGGGGACTGTGGGTGGGTGGCTTGTCCCTCTTCTGGGCTGTAGCCACAGGCACTGGTGCCCAGGACTGTGGGGTGGGAAGCTTGTCCCTCTTTTGGGCCAATCCTTTTTTTAAAAATCAGTATTCTATTCTGTCTCTCTAATCTGTGAATTCACCAACTCCTAATTCATTTCTGAAATAACTATTCATTGCTAGACAGTGTTCTAGGCTTTTGGGTGCAGTATCAAAAAATCAATAGAAATGTCTATCCTCATGAAACTATATCCAAGTGAAGACAAAATGTAATAAAGATGTAAAATGCACAATGTGTAATAAACAAAGATGTAACATGCACAGTTAGGTAGTATTAAGTGCTATGGTACAAAGTAAAGCATAGAAAGTGTCCACAGAGCACACAGTTTTCTGAGAGAAAAGGATTGCATGTTTTGGAGACTGAGCAATCTCATTGATTCAATATTTAAAATTAAGCCCTAATTTTAAGTAATATAGGAATGTAGTGAAAATGTGGCTAAAGGGGAAAAATAGTCCCCATGCTATGGCCAGAGATCCTTTTTATTATTTTAAAATTATATTTGATCAGAGAAAACAACATATGGGTTTGGGACATAATTATCCACAGTCTAATCTCATTGACAGATTTACCGACTAAATGTGATAGGGCAGTGAAGTGTAAAGAGAAAAAGAAAAATTCTGGAAGCCAAAATCTTAGATTTATTCCTTCCACAAAAAGGATAGATAATATTTGTAAAGTGATAAATATGCCAGATGCTTTTACTTGCATTATCTCATTCTCCTACTGAATCTTACAAAGTCAACATTGTTTTCATTTGTACATACGAGAAAAATCATGGCACTGGGAGTTTAACATTTTTCACACAAGTTAGCCAATATTTGTGCTTTGGAACCCTAGGTCAGTGGTAGGCAAACTCATTAGTCAACAGAGGGGCAAACCATGGTTTGTGAGCTGTATGTGGCTAGCGAGCCATAGTTTGCCAATCACTGCCCTAGGACAAGCTATTTAAACATATTAGAATTAAATTTTCTGTTTTTATTTATATTGAGAGTACATAACTAAATCAAGTTAGAGTTGAAATATTTCACTTATCCTTAATATGTATGTGAATTGATCCCAAATATCTTTATTCTTTCAGTGGGTATAAGAAGTTGAACAGATATCAGGTATAATATTGAACAAAGTACCAATTTTCTCTAAATGCAAAAGAAATGGCTACTCTCAGAGTAGTTCTAATGAGTATACAGAGGGAAAATAGTTTGGCACATTGGCTCATTTAATTTTGTAAAATCTCTCTCCTGTACATAATTCAAATTCAATTTTTGCCCAAAGGAATAGTGAGGCAGGTATGCACTAATTCATGTCATAGTACAAGAATAGGTAGTAATAAAACACTGGCATTTTCCAAATTGCCAGTATAAAGAATTGTCAGAAGAAGATGAGTATTATTTTCAGATTCTCCAAGGGGTTAACCTTTATGTTATATGTTAAATATGAATGATGTATTAGCTTCTCATATTTCCATATATAACACTTTGTGCCTTGGTCCTGTTCCTCAGGATGACCTTGATATAATCAGAGATAATAGTGTTCTTTACCAAAGACATTAATCAATAACTTTATAATATGAAGCTCTATGAATATTTAATAGCTTCAGCTTGAATAATTCAAATTTTGTATCACTAAAAAATAAAGTCAGTTGAGTGACTGAAATTTCTCTAGCCCTCATATTTCTATTACATTTACTACTTGTGTGAGAAGTGCATGGAATGATACATGATGATTATTACATGATGCATATTTTGTTCATTTTTCCATGTATATGTAATTTTCATTTATTTTTAGTTCCATTGCTGAATATGACCATCCCTTTTGTTGAGTCCATAATTCCAGCAAGAGCTCATGTGGAAAGAAGTAGCCTTAATTCAGTTGAAATGCACTGTTAAAAATATGCCTTAAATTTTTAATAGGTGAGAACATCAAATAACTTTTAAAATAAAAATACAGAATCATAAATGTCTATTAAAATTATGTTGAAGTCTTAAAAGGGGAAAATAAACTGTAATAATTGCAGATGAGATTGAAATCCAGTGTATAACTCAATAGAAAAAGGCCTTGTGGAAGGTCATTAAGATAGAATGTCAAGCCCAGCAGTGTAGCTCAGTTGGTTAGGTGTCATCCCATGTATTCCCGATCAGGGCACATGTCCGGATTGGGGGCTCAATCCTTCGGGATGGGGGGTGGGGGGAGGGGGTGTGCAGGAGTCAAAGAATCAATGCTTCACTCTCACATGAATGTTTTTATCTCTCTCCCTTCTGCATTCTCTAAAAATCAGTACAAATATTCAAAATATAATAAAGTTGAATGTCAATATGAAATATGTAACAGTCATTAATAAATGGAAACATATATCCATATATTATAATATATACATGCATATATTCATTCTGAACCATATACAACCATTGTATCCCCCCCAAAAAAACAACAATTTTTAAAGCTTTAGTCCTTTTTCTTTAACAAAAGAAAATTACCACTGTCCATGGTAGAAAATTAAGGTTATCAATAGAGTAGATTTCTACATAATCACACAGTAATACTACTCCCTCGTAATGTGTTCCAAGTTTTTATGGTAAATTTTAATTAAATCATGGATCTGAATGTGCCCTAGGAATATGAATATACAAAAGAATAATTATATTGTAGTTCACTAAAATATTTTATTTGCATATAAAAATCACCTGTATTTAGGAATGCTCTGAGAGTATGAATTACATATGGAGAGCCAATTATGCATATATCCACCAACTCTTTTAGTTCAGTAAGCTGGATAAAAGTACAAACATCTATAATAATAAAAGCATAATATGCTAATTAGACTGGAGGATCTTCTGAAGGAAGCCAAGGCTTCAAGGGAAGCCCGGTCCCAGGTGCCAGAGGGAAGCCAGTGCTGGCCGCCAGGGGAAGGGAGAAGGAGGAAGGAAGGCCTACTCTTATACAAATTTCATGGATTTGGCCTCTAGTATGGTACATATATAAGAAGATGTATATATAAATTGACATGTGTATATATGTATACATCAGTAGTTATTTGTTAAAAAAAAAAAGTACCTCTAATATACTTTATTCTTTTGAGTTGTACTTTGCCACCTGAAATTGAAATCTTGTTTTTAAAATAATTTATCTTTTCTTTCTTCCTACTAGATGTATGATTTATCAGAACAGAATTCTTTCTTGTTTATGTTTGTAGGTTTGTGTACCTGTATTGGAGCTACTCTTTGACAAAGACCAAACAGAATAGCATTGTTGTATATGCAGGCATTGTTTTTGTTGTTGAAAGTGAGGTGATGTGTTGGGCAGGGAGTGAGCAAAGAAGAAAAAAAGTAGAAAAAGAAAAATAACTCATGGTGATTGTAGGGTAGAAGGTTGTGGGTGGAGGGAGAAGAGGGAATAGGAGTGATAAATAGTGATGGGGAAAAATAAAATAAAAGGAAAAATAATAATAACATTTTATATCTTTTGGGCAAGGGAAACTTACATATGATAGAAAATTACCAAGCTTTCTTAATACCTGTTACTAAGGTAAATAAGTAGAAAATAAAAATAATACAAAAAGGCATTTGGGTATAGATGTCAGGAATTAAACCAAAGAAGATGAAAAAATAACATAATAAGGAAAAGCACTGGATATGGAATTACTGTGCTTCCCGGGAACATGAGTTCCAAGTGCTCACTCCCCATTTGGTGGAAATGTGTACCTCCATTAAGCTTCCAGCAATGCAAAGTGTATTTCCTGCTTCAGAATGTCCTGAGCAGTTTATCACAAGGTTCTGGGAAGATTGAGGGGGTGAGAAGAAAGAGAGATTATAAAATGTGTGTGTATGTGTGTGTGTGTGTGTGTGTGTGTGTGTACATGTGAAACAGAACAGAGCAGAAAAAGTTCCTTCTTCCTCACTTCTTTTTTTTTTTCTTCTTCTTCCTCACTTCTATTCTACTTCTATTACTGAAGAATGAAACCAGGCCAAAAAATAGATTGGGTCATTTTTGTTTGCCTTTTTTATTTTATAATATGAGGGAAAGTTCAAGCTGACAAAGTAAATCAGCAGATTGATCTGAGTAGGGGGACACATACAGGCATTCTAATACAGAGAATCAATAAAGACCATTGGTAATGAATAATGATCTAAAGTATTTACCTAAGGATTCATCACCTTGTTGCAGGTTTTTGGAAGTGGGCTATATTTTTTAATCGTAACAGATGTATATTGTCATAAACAAGGGAGTTTTAAGCCAATTTCATGTAGCCTAAAATTATTTTATGTATTATAAGAGGAATGCCTAAGACAAGTCTTATGGTAAAAACAGATTTATTGTTTCTACTAGTAACCTGTGTTACTTCTCCATATATTACAATTGCCATATATTATTCATTCTTCACAGCAATGGCTCTGCCATGGTAAATAAAATATCTCAGTGTCCTTCTATGTCCATTTTGCATTATAATGTTTTTAAGCAGACTTTTATAGTTCTCTCAAAGAATTATAGCAGCTCTTTAAACAAAAACAAAGTTCACGCAAAAATCCTAGACTGTTAGAAATCCTTTCTATTTTTTAAGTGGAATTTTAAGTGAATATTCTTTCTTATATCTTTAAGAAGAAAAATGTGTGGTATCTCCATGGTGTTATCTAAAGCTCATTTTGTCTTGACTAAAAGCAAGATCAGATAGACTACAAACAGTATAAAATAGACATTGTGATAAAAACAATGAAAGTAGAACTAAGAAAAACTTTATATATTTTCATTCTAATAGTTTCATCTACATTACACTATAAATACGTATTAATCACTTTCAAAGCAATTGTACTTTTCATTTTGTTGGGAAATTAACTTTGGTGTAACATTCACATACAATTGAATGAAATTGTTGGGTCATGTGTATCAACAATAGATAATGCCAACTTTTCATTCTTACTACTACTGCCTTTCAACTCCATCAGCAATACATGACTTGTCAGTTCTATAATTTTAGCAACCTGGTGGGTATGTAGTATTATCTTCTTCAGTTGTTTTTCTCATGGTGACTATGTCTTGTGTTTCACTCATGAATAATGGGAACCTTTCAAACATTGGCAATTTATATTTCCTTTTCATTTAAGGGCTTCATCAAACATCTTGTCCATTGCCTAGGCAGTGGTTCTCAACCTTCCTAATGCCAAGACTCATTAATACAGTTCCTCATGTTGTGGTGACCCCCAACCATAAAATTATTCTTATTGCTACTTCATAACTAATTTTGCTATTGTTATGAATTGTAATGTAAATATCCAAGTTTTCCAATGGTCTTAAGCTCTACAGCAGCAGTTCTCAATGACTCATAGGTTGAGAACCACTAGCAGGGCTGCCTAAGACCATCAGAAAATACAGATATAACAACGAAAATAATTTTATGGTTGGGGGTCATCACAACAAGAGGAACTGTATTAACGGGTAGCAGCATTAGAAAGGTTGAGAATCACTGGCCTATGGGATTCTCTATATTTGCTTATTGATTTCTAGGGTTTTATATCTTTTTCTTGATATGAAACTTTGTTAATTATATATTTTGCAAATATAGTTACAAGTAGATAGATAGATAGATAGATAGATAGATATAGATATATTATGTGCAAGTTTATATCTATGTGACACAATATTATTTGAACAGATCACCCTTTCCCTAGTGTTTATTAAATTTCCGTATATGTGTGAATCTTTATCTGGACACCCTACTCTCTATCATTGATTTGTATGCTTATCTATAGTCTAAAAGATATCTTCTTGATTTATTTTCCATGAATGTGATAGTTATTAGAATAATCCAATATTCTGATTATTTTAAATTATTGCCTTTACATTATTTATCCTTTATATTTTAATATAAATTTTACAACATCCACAAAAAGAATCCAGTCATCATTTTATTTGTAACAGAACAGAATGTTTAGAATAATCTGAGCAAATTTACACCTAACAGTATTGAATCACTAATTGCAGGAATATGATTTTGCTCTCCATTTATTTAGATATTTTCAAATATATATCAATAAGCTTTATAGTCTTTAGGAAAGAGGACTTGTACATTAATATGAATATATTTCATGAATTTTTATTTCACTGTCAATGATACAATCTTTCCTTATTATTTGTTTCTAGAAATATATAGTGTATAGATATTCAATTAATTTTTACCCAGCAGCTTTATGTTCAGGGATATTGATATGTTGACTTTATAAATATAATTGTGTATCAGTAGCTCATCTTAATTTTCATTAATCTTATATATTTGCATAATACTATTTTTATTGCTTATTTCTAATTTTTATCTTATTCTACTGGTGTCCTAAACACAAGTGTACTAGAGAATATAGTAAAGGGGTTTCTTGTCTACTTTTTTGGTTTAAAAAGAAACATTTTTTTACATTAATAGGATTTTTTTCTTAGATTTGTAAATATCTTTGATCAATTCTCTTCTGTTATTTATTTTTATTAAGATTGGTAAATAAATTTAATATTTTGCTGATCTTTAATTTTATGATCACCTGTTTTCTTACTGATGCAGTCATCACAGTGAAATTATAGTAGTAAAGTTTTAAATTTCAAAGCACTCCTTCATTCATGAACTAAATCCAATGTGTTCATGAGGAATTATCGTTCATATATATATTGTTCAGAATATTATATTTAGGATTTAGGTATATACCCATTTATAAAGGAGATTGACCTGAGATTAACAACTATTTCTTCTTCATTTTTTCTGATCTTGGCAGAATTTGTGTACTGGTTTGATCCCTGAGGACATGCTTAGAGAGATCAAACTTTTTTGATCCCTGGTCAAAAAGCATATGGAGGGCAACCAATAAATCTCTCTCTCTCTCTCTCTCTCTCTCTCTCTCTCTCTCTCTCTCTCTCTCTTTCTCTCTCTCTCTCTCTCCTCCCTTCCTCTCTCTAAGCATTTGTAATCTTGAGATCTCATGTTGGTTGATCTCATGTTGATCATGTCCTTAGGTGAGGATTTAAAAATATATAGTATCATATGCAGTTGCCATGTCCCATTATGATTGGCCACTGAAGGTTTATTATATGAGGCACTATTATATGATCCAAAGTACTATATCCTCCCACCCCCGACCCTCCACAAAAACAATTCCTACCAAGAATAGTAGTCATTGGTTTTTGGTATTGACACATATTTTTCTTTTGGCCAATCGCTTAATTGTGGAGAAGCACAGCATTAATCATCATTCAGATTATAATGCAAAATGAAAGCAGAGTGAAAATTCCAAGGCTTTATTCAGAATATGGAAACCAGAGTTAATTTGTAATTTCAAGGTAACTATAAACAATCTTACTCTCATCAATTTAGGGGTTGCACCAGAATGTATGTATTTGCTGTGTGTCATGCCAGTTATTTTAATCTGTTTAGCCTTCAGTCCCTATGAGTGTGTGCGTATGTGTGTGTGTTTTAATAATATTGGGTGTTTAAAAGTGCTGACCAGGGTTCTTTCTTTCTTTTTTCCTCCTGAAGCTCATGACAATGGAATTATTTCTGCAGTCTATACAAAGTCACAAACAAAGTCACCAAGCTGGAGTTTGTCACCCAATAATAGACTCTGTCATTTATGAGTTCCCACTTTATGGTGCTATGAAATGCTTTTACCTGAACCATTACTGAGCAACCTGAATCGTAGGGATAAATCTGCCACCGCGTTCTGCATACAATGACAGATCTTCTCAGGGTGAACGAGTCTCAGTGAGGAGAGAGCAACTCCTATCCCGCCCCCACCCCTAACTGTGTAGATGCATGCCCGAGTAGCATGAGGCTCTGCTTTCTTGCAATGTTATTTATCGGGAACTGTTATTCCACTGCAGTTTTCACTCACAATTTGACAATTCCTCTTGCAATGTAGTTGCCACCGCGAACAAAACACTTGTCTTCTGTTGAAACTGCTGTCAGTAAAGGAGCATTCATTTCCTTCCTGCTGATCCTCAATTTGAGCACCTCTGTGCCAGGCATTCTGCTCGCATTTGGCATTCATGATTTTATTTATTCTCTGGCAGCCCTGCAGGATGGATATCACTATCTCCTTTTTAAAAATGTTCAGGTCATGAACCTATTAATAGTAAGTAAATATACCAGTAACTATTCGACCCTGATTTTCCCCAATTCCCAACTCTCTGCCCTTTTAATGAGCTACAATGACACTGGTGTTGAGCATATATTAATAGCATATTATTAGCACAGCATTTCTTTTTAAAGTTTCAATTGTGAAATATACATGCTATTGCTATATATAATTTAGATGTACAATTTAATCATCATTACAAAACAATGTATTCACAAGTCCGTTTAATACTTTAGAAGCCTCTTGTATGTTCCCTGCTGACTTTATTCACTCAGTAGTAACCATTTATCCTGAATTAGGTATTATTAAATCATTATTTTAAAATCTAGAGCACATGTTTGTATATATATATCGAATAGTTGGTTTAGTTTGCATTTTCAATTTATATAAATAAAATTACTGTGTGTTTTTGGAGAGGTTGCTTTCCTCAGTTGACTTTGTGCTTTTGAGATTCAGCCAAAGTGCTGCATGCAGCTGCAGTCTATTCCGCTGTGGATAGGCATTTGGGCGATTTCCAGTATTTCAGGAGCAAGGCTGCTTAGGAGAATTCTGATTTCCTGCCCGCAGAAGCACATGTACAAGATTGTCTCTAGAGTTTGTACCAAGTAGTGGGATTGGTGGGTCATAAAATATGCATATGTTTACTGTATTAAGTAAAGCCAAATTATTTTCCGAAGTAGCTGCACCTATTTGCAGTTGCTATACAATTAATGAAGGTGTTCCTCGCTCTATATCTTTTTAATCACTGGTGTTGTCTAACCTCAGAAAGTTTACCAAAATGGTCACTTTAGTTTTGATTCACAGTTCTCTGCTGTCTAACATCCCCCCATCCTTTGTAAAATCCCTGTTCATATATATTTTACCAATTTAAAATCTAGTTAGTGGTCTTTTTACTTTATTGACACACATGCAGGAACACACACATGCACATACACACATTCACGTATTCACTCAGTTACCATGAACATTCTGTCTGAATGCTAATTCTTTCCAAGAGTTATATTAGTGGAAAATATCTTTCACTTGGAATTACCATTTATGGTGTCTACAGATGAACAGAAGTTCTTATATTTGTTCAATTTATCTATAATTTCTTTCTTTTCTATCACTTATAAATCTCGTTTAAGAAATTCTTTCTATCCAAGACCATAATATAATTCTCATATTATTTTAAAAAATAGGTAAGTTTCACTTTTGTACTTAAAACAAGATAAATCTGGGGTCAACTGTTGTTTGTGTTGTGAGTTAAGTACCCACCTTCTTTTCATATAATGATAACTATTTTTACATACTCATTTATTTATGAGTCCATCTTATCCCCAAGAATATCTAAGTTCTGTCATTAATTTAATTACCACACATACATGAATGTAATTCTGTTTAGATTCCATCTTTGATTATATTAAATATATAGATAGGTTTGGAAAATACAGTTATATTTGTTCTTTAGTGTTTTTATAAAAATAATATTTCTATTAATTTTATAGGTCTTTAATATTTTAAATGACATTTTAATGAAATTATTATATTTAAAAATATATAATTGATGTTTTATTTCTAGTATCAGGCATCTTACTATTTTCTCTACATTCTCAATATTAGGCTAAAATATTTCCTAACTTATTATGACTTTCTAATCATGAAATTATATATGTTTGTATTGATCACTTTCTCTGCAATCCTGTCACAACCATGCAGGTTTCTTTCTTTAATATGTTAATTTATAAAATAATATTGATCAATATTTTTGTTAAATTAATCTAGAATTTATAGAGGGGGAAATCTAATGGTTCTTTATATAGTACTAGAGGCCTGGTGCACAGATTCATACACCAGTGGGGTCTCTCAGCCTGGCCTATGGAGATCGGGCTGAAACTGGCTGACATCCCCTAGGGGTCCCGGATTGTGAGAGGGCAGTTCTCGGGCAATGCACCCCAGAATAGGGCTTCCTTCTCTCTGGTTCCAGGTGTGTTACCTGAGTACAGCAGCTGCCAACTCACTGCAGCTCAGCAGTTCTTGTGATGAGTGTCTGCTCCCTGGTGGTCAGTGTGTGTCATACTTACAGTTGGAGCACCTGCCCCTGGTGGTCATTATGGGCAATAGATGCCAGTCAGATGGTCAAATGGTCAGACAGTTGCTTAGGCTTTTAATTATACTGATTATATTATCCTTAATATATATTTTTTATGAGACAGTGTGGTTCAGTGGTTTAGGGTTGACCTATGAACCAGGAGATCAAGCTTTGATCTCCAGTCAGGACATATGCCCAGGTTTCCAGCTGGATCCCCAAAGAGGTCATGAAGGAGGCAGCCAATCAATGTTCTCTCTTACCATTGATGTTTCTATCTCTCCCTCCCTCTCCCTCTCCCTCCCTCTTTGGAATTAAAATATATATTTTAAAATACATAAGTTTATTCTTCTATTGTGTTTGCCTTTTTGTTTTTATCATTTTTCATATTTCATAACAACATTTTTTGTTCAATTATCTGTAAGGATTCATTTCTCCATAAATGTTTAGAAAAAAGTTTATTTTAATCTATTTGATTATTGTTTGGACAAATTAGAAGTTATTAATGTAGGTTCTTTATAGTTCACTGAATATGTACATTTTCTAGTTTTTTACAACTTAGTCAAAATAATTTATTTAGGAAATGTATTAACGTAATTAATCTTCAAAACTATTAGAATAAAAATGTTCAATTTTAGCATTTAACATTTAAATTTTAATGTACTTATATTTACATTTTTATTTCTGTTATAGTTAATTTGTATATTCTATTTTTTAATCTTTATTTTGCCAGAGATTTTTTTCAAACATAAAACAAACACTCCTAAGTCAATATATATTGAAAAATAATTCAAAAGCCTCAGATATTTAAAATTACTCAAGCTGATAAACATTAATAATGAGAAAATGGTCTGGAAATTAATATTTGTATGACCCCAGTTTCAAATTAAACAAAACAAAAAACATAATTATAAGCTATCATATCTTCTTGTGAATGATATAATTTCATCTTTCTAAAGACAGATATAAAATTTTAATAAAAATTAAAGATTGGTCTTAAAATCGAGAAACTCTTTTAGGGTGCATACTAGTCAACTGGCAAAACTGTAACTCTGGGTTTTTCAAAGAAAGGGCTGTCTGTCTCTGTCTCTGAAATGCAAACACCTGATCTCTGAAGACCCTTTTTGGAGTCCTCTTTTATTTATTTTTTACTTTTGTATCTTTATTGTTGAAAGTATTACAAGGTCCTCTTTTCCTCCCCACTTACCCTCTTCCAGCTGCTCCAGTTTGCCCCTGCTCCAGCCCTCACCACTCCATGGTTTGTGTCATGGATTGTGCATATAGACTAAGGGTGTCGAACTCAATCAGAGAAGGGGCCAAAATCTAAAATCCAGCCTAAATCGCGGGCCGAATGGTTTACTGAACAGTCATAAACTGTCATTGTGATGGAAACCCAGCGGAGTGCAGTGATGACAGCGCGGTGCGGGCCACATTGCAAGGCCTGGCGGGACGGATTTGGCCCGCGGGCCTTGTGTTTGACACATGTGATATAGACATACAAGTTTATTGTTTAATCTCTTCCCCGCACCCTCCCCTATTGAACCCCAGAGGGAAGGCAGGCAGAGCCATCTTTTAGAATGCAGATTTCTGGAAGGAGTTATCTAAGCCATTCAATGTGGAGCAGAAACTATGGGACGTCGTCTTTACTCTGGCCCTGCTGAAGACAAGGTTGAACTTCTTCTGTGGCAGGATGGACGGAAATGAGATATAAAAATAAAAAAACTAGGAGTTTATTTCCACCCAAATAAATATGACTAATCATCCCATGTGAATTCATCGCAAGCACTCCTCTCCCACTGATAATAATAGTATAGCACTCCTAAAGTCAGGTGGGACTAATTGAACCTCAAGGGTGTCCGATCAAGGGCAGATAGCACAGATCTGTGGCTGAAAGCGGGAGCAGTTTAGTTGTTACAGCTGGGAACTGAGGAGTGTTATAAACCACAGAGCCTCCATCCCACTTACATTTGGAACATTATGTGAAAGCAAAAGTAAAGTCTGAGCACTAGTATAGATAATATTTACCTCATCAGAATGACAAGATGATTTCATTGAGCTAAATCTGTCAATGTGAACGACAGACCAATGGTCCCTAAAGATGTCCATGTCCCCCAACTCACAGAACAGGTGAAAATGTTACATTACAAGGCAAAGATGAATTAAAGGTGCAGATGAAGTAAGTTCCTAACCATGTGACATTAAAGTAGAGAGACAGCTAAGTGAAGCAGGTGTGCATAATGTAATCACAAGCGTCCTTACAAGTGGAAACGTGAGGCAGAAGTCAGAGCAACAGAAAATAAGAGGAACTCAAAGCGTCGTCGTCGTCAGGACTTCCAGAAAGCATCACAGCCCTGCCAAAACCTTGACTTGAGCCCAGAAAAACGTCCAACCCTCAGAACGGTAAGAAAATAAATGTGTGCAGTATTAATCCATTAGGTATATGGTAATTTGTTACAGCAGCAAAAGAAAACTAATACGAGTTTATACCAATTTTGCTTTATGGTGTTTTTTAGTGTTTTTTTTTTCTGCTTTTTTTGTTTGTTTTGTTTTGTTTTTGTTTTTTAGCTTCTATTTCTTTGTATCCAAGGGTGGAGAGTTTTTGGTAACAAATCAACTCAATTTTAAAGGAGTAGAAAAAAAATATAGAGTGGATATACCTGCAGCTCTGCCAGGCAGCTCTCAATAAGGGAGAGAAGGGCCCATTTATTTCATGTTTTATGATTAATGCTTTTCAAGTGCCTAATGAAACTTAAGTTTTCTCTTACAACTTTAAAAAAGATTTTTGACCTGTCCTCTTCAAAATCTACTCACTAAATAAGTTCTACTACTGTTATATTTTACCTCCAAGCTTTTTGCTTTTTCTTTTACAAGCTGAAGATCAATTTCTTATTGATCTTTCTTCTATCCACCTCATTTCTGAAACTCATTTCTGATACTGAGCAAACTGTATTCTCTTCCAACTTGTTTTGACACCTATGTGTGCTCTTAATCTTTGTTAACGTTTTTATTATTTACCTGGCCTTTGGATTTAAAACCTTGGGAATATTCTTTACTGATAACTTTCTCCTTGCATGCCCATCTTGTCTCCAAGCCTCTTGAGTCTGGCTTGATTCTTCCATTGCCTTTGCCAGAATCTTAAATTATTCTCTTCATTTCTTACCTGGACTATTGCAATAACCTTAGAGCTGATCTCTCTGTTATCATTCTATTTCCCATCCAGACATTTTCATGCTCCTATGAGGCTTCCTTTTCAAAACCCTATTTTCGGTATGAATTTTTTGGAAGTTGTCATCGTATTTATGACTCCAAGGCCTCATCACTCCTTCTCTACAAATGATAGGATAGTAATCTACTCAAGCTCTATTCATTGTCTTACTGTGATGTCTTATAGAGCTTGGAAAACTTCAGGTGCCAACTGTGTATAAGTAAATAAAAGCCAAAATAGCTGAAGCCAACAGTTTTCACAGTATGGATAAGAGAGATAATATGGTCTTTGCTGATAGTCCATTGAAAAGGTGAAAGAGAAATATTTTCCTTTTAATCTCTGGCAGCTGAAATTGCTTTCATCCCCATCAATCTGCCTGGTGATTGCAACCAAACCTTTTTGACAAATTCAGATGTTATCTATGCATTAAAACAGTGACTTTCAACATTTTTCATCTCATGGCACACATAAACTAATTACCAAAATTCTTAGGCACAACAGAAAATACATTTTTGCGGATCTAACCAAAAAAATAAATACGTATAATTTTGATTCATACACACTGGTTGGCTATTGCATTACCTGTTGTAATGTTTTTACTTGACAATCTGAGGGAAAACAGGTCAGTGCCCCTGTCGGATATTGCATTTTAAAAATTCTTGTGGTGCACCAGTTGAAAAATCACTGCATTGTAGGACTGATATAATTATTTAAGAGGCTGCTGCTAATTAGCCTAGGATTAAGGGGATTAAAACTAGTACTTAAAAGAATGCATGCTCTATCTAATGGCCTCTCTATAGCTTTCCATTGTTTAATGAATAAAATTTAGTATTTTTACTGAAAGCATTAAGTTCTTAGTCTGTGAATACAGACACTGATATGGTATACTGATCATAAAATAAAAAACATCTAAATTCTTACACTAATTTAGCTGCCTTCAAAAGTATTTTCCGTGTTGTAAATACAAGTAGGAAAAGTGACAATGAAGCAGTGCACCCTTTGTTTCTGTTCTTAACCTGATTTTTTTTTTTTTAATTCTTACTGGAGGGTATGCTTTTTTTACAGATTTTAGAGGGAGAAAAAAGGATAGAGAAAAAAAAGACAGGTCAATGTATGAGATTAACACTGATCAGTTGCCTCCTGTCCTCACTCAGACTGTGGATTGAATTCTAAACCTAAATATGTGCCCTGACTGGGAATCAAACCAGCAACCTTTCTGTGCACAGGAAGATGCTCTAATGAGCCACCCTGACAGTGCTACTGCACCTGATTATTCTTATCACGTCTTTTTTTCTTCCCTCTAAAAATTACTATAAAATTTTGCTGTTACTACTAGTTGTTTCATGTGTGGTTAGTGTAATTTTTTAAATTATGGCACACTCACATGGAAATGGGTCAATCTGGCAGTCCCTCAAACATTAAATGGATCCCTATTGATTTTCCCTCAGCTGTTTGTGAGGACTAGAAAAGCTGTTGTCTTGTTATAAAAACATCTCCTTTTACAGCAGTAGAAGTGTTATACCATCTCTCACATTGCTTTATTAAAAACCAACATTAATATGAAATAGTGTTAAAAAAACAATAAAAAAAACACATATGTTTGTGATTAAAAACAACAGCCGAGGTTTATAGTGGAAATGGAAGCTTTCTAAGTCACTCTACTTATGCTCCCTTAAAAAAAAAAAAAGTTTTACTTTGACTATTGAGTTTCCACCCTTTTGTACAGTGATTTTCATGAAAACAGAAAAGACATTTACATCTATGTTTTCGTTAAGTGATGTTATATAACAGTGAAATGATATATATCAGTGAAATAAGCTAGGAGTAGAGTAGACACTTTTAAGGTTTTGTGTATTGGATAAAGTTTAACATGATTTAATTTCCATGGAAAAAAAGCTAATATAACATAGAAATACAAAAAATGGAATTTTGAAAGTTCAGGTTTTCCTCATCTGTTAAGGTTTCTGTGCTGCTTAGTGCCTCAGCTCTGGTTAGTTTTTAGAAACGACTTTTTTGCTAATGTTGTCTTAACCTTACACAGTTGTTACCTATTGTTTGCATAATCAAATAAAGTAACAAAAATTTATTTAGTCAACACCTTTCAAATGTTAGGCCTTTCAAATATGCAGATGATGATATGAAGACTTAACACTTTTTAATGATTCACCTGCCTTCAAACTTAAGAAGACACATAATTGGTTTTTAAGAATGAACCCTCGATCTTTTCACTATATAACATGATGCAGTAGTCTCCTAGAACTGTCATAACCAAGTATATATTAAAAACTGCGTGGCTTCAAAAAAAAGATGTTTCTATTGCAGTCCCTAGGGGCTAGAAATCCAAGATCAAAGTGTCAGTAGACTTGGTTCCTTCTGCAGACTGTGACAGAATCTCTTCCATGCCCTTCTCCCAGCTTCTGGTAGTTTCCCGGGAATCATCACGTTTCTCGGCTTCTGCATCATCACTCAAGTCACTGCTTTCATCTTGACCTGCCATTCTCCTTGAGCTTATTCCTCTGTGTCCAAATTTCCTCCCTTTTAAAAATTCTAGTTATGTTACATGAAGGCTGTTAAATGAAAAATTGCACCAGACAAGTCAAGGCAAAAGTTTTATTTGAGACTATTCTGAGAGGGGTCAAGACTATTCATATTAGTAGAGAGATTGACCTCAACTCTGCTGAACTAAATGGCAAGATAATTTTTAGGCTCTAGGGAGAGCTGGTAGAAAAAGTCCTGGAGGATGTTAGGAAGGAAATTGCCTACAACGATTAGTTCATCTCTATTTGCTAATCCAGTTGTTTGCAAACTCATTCATCAACAGAGCCAAATATCAACAGTACAATGACTGAAATTTCTTTTGAGAGCCGAAGTTTTTAAACTTCTTCTAACGCCACTTCTTCAAAATAGACTCGCCCAGGCTGTGGTATTTTGTGGAAGAGCCACACGCAAGGGGCCAAAGACCAGAATGTGGCTCTTAAGCCAAAGTTTGCTGACCACAGTGCTAATCAGTGCTGATTTTGTTGCCAGTGGAAGTGGGTTTCTTGTGGTGTCACAAGGAGAAGCATTTCCAGGGACTCACATGGAGGATGAGATCAGGTGGTAATATGGATTGGCAATGCAAAATCAAAAGAATGTCTTTCCAATGTCCCATCTCCATCTGTCCCGCCATGGAAAATCAGGGTCAGAAATAGAGTCACTGTCCAGAGATCCTGTGCCATATTAAAGCTTAGTCCCAGTCCAGCAGTTGGCGATCTTTGCTTGTGTTCTTGACTACAATTCATTGCTTTGCTGCAGTACTCAGGCTTCTGCCTAGGGCCTGTGTGTGTGATCTTCACAGCGGGCAGGGCCATGTGGTTTCTTGGGCCACATTGCTATGGAGAAACAACAGGGCAAGTGGAGCTCAGGAGCAAGAGGGAGGGAGTTTTGTTCTCCTAGAGTTTTAACCAGGATCTTTTTCAAAATACCAGTTAACCTCTCAGGATGCTTTGGGCTTGCAGTGGGGTCTACTCCCTAGCTAATGGTCTTTCTCCTCAGGCTGACAGGACTCTATGGCAAGTACCTCCTCTGTGCTATTTTGACTTTATGAAGCATGTGTTTCTTAGGGACTGGCAGGTTTTCCAGATATAGAAGCAGACAATATTAGTAATAACTATAATATGTTTGTGCCTATTTCTAGTTTAATCGATATCATAATTATTGTGGGATTAACATATTATTTTACTTATTTTGGAACCTGAATGTAAAATGCAAACCTATCCTCAGAAAATTGAGATTATTCCATGGATCAAACCCAAGGGGTGGTTTGGCTCTTTCTGCTCAGAAAATAGATTTGAATTTTTGGAAATCATATGAATGCTGGGGAGGAAAGAGAAACTTCTCCTCTATCCTCCTAGGTTTTTCTGGCTGACCTAAGAAGTAAATTGGCATGTGACACATTGACAAGAGTGAAACAAGCTTAATTATATGTTTACAGAGGTTGTCTGAGAATATATAAGGCCCATAGACAGTCAGGCAATCAAGGTATCCATGTCATTGTGAGTTAAGGAGAAGAAGGTAGGGGTTTGGAACTTCAAAGTGGAGGGAACTAATTACAAGAAGATAGAGAATCAAATGTTTGGTAGATAAATACTTGTGCCATGAAGAGGCAAAGGGAAACAGAGGTATGTGAACAAATACGTAGACCTTGCCCACATCTACCACACCTGGCTCATGTTCTTGGTAATAGTCTCCTCCTGGACCAGCCCTCTACTTAAATTCTTTTAGGCAGTAAAAGGGGAGGTAAAAGCTCCCCCTGACTTTCTCAGCCTCAAATACCTGCAGCTCAAAATAATCTCTATGTCAAAGTGGCACATTCTGAGAAAAAATGTTCTGAACTCCTACATGAGATACTCTCTTGAAAATGGTGGTTTCAGTATTTCATGGAGGCTAGTTCTACTGTGGTGGTAAAAAGATGTTGATAGACATATGGAGATGTGCTAAAAACTAGAAATAGACAAAGAAACTTTGTACAACTCCTGAAGTCTCAAGAAAATCCTGTTTTTTTCCTGGACGTTGAAAGCAGAAAATAGCATTACAGAGACTCAAATCAAGTTATATGCCTGGCATTTTAAAAATATAATAAAGGTATTTTACTATAAAATTGAACATTTTGTAGTGAAATTCATAAAATATTAAAATATTCAAATGAATACAGAAGAAAAATCATCTTAGTATCAGTGAAGAGGCTCATAAAATCATGTAACATAAACACATGAGAAATAAATACACTATTTTTCATTATCTCCACACACTGAAATTCAAAATTTTGCTTAACATACTGAACTCTTAAACATTTATTCTATTAATATTTATGGTGCTTTTGTCACCTCTTCTCATGTTTATTCTAAAAATTGTTAGAAATCATCAACTGTATATAGCCTTACATAACTTACTCTCCATTATAACAGCAACAAATACTTATTGAAGGCTTATTATGTAAAAGGCATCATTCAAAAGCCTTTCTCAGTAATATAATTTTACTTGTTTTTTATAGATTATTATAAATGATGAAATTGACACTTGCAGAATTTGAATGTCTTACTTCAGGTCAAACTTCTAGTTAAGGCCAGCCTTCAAGCGACAATGATGCAAGATGGCAGCCACCAGTAGCTGGGTAATAAAAGTCCCTCACAATTTCCGACTGCTGGAAGAACTGGAAGAAGGCCATAAAGGAGCAGGGGATGGCACAGTTAGCTGGGGTCCAGAAGATGATGAAGACATGACATTTACAAGATGGAGAGGGATGATAATTGGGCCTCCAAACACAATTTATAAAAACTGAATATACAGCCTTAAATAGAATGAGGACCTAAATACCCTAAAGCACCCCCCTTTGTAAGATTTGTAACAAAAATTGGTTGTACTTATATGCATGTACACAAGTCCTTTGGTTGACCTCTTATCTTCCTCAGATCTCCCTACCCTCCCCACTGTAATTTGACAGACTGCTTGTTGCTTTGCTGCCTCTATATCTATCTGTTGGTTCATTAGTTTATAATGTTCTTTATTATCCATAAATGAGTGAGGTCATGTGGTGTTTCTCTTTCATTGACTGGCTTATTTCATTCATCATGATGTTCTCCAATTCCATCCAGGTTGCTGCAAATGATGAGAATTCCTTCTTTTTTATGGCAGCATAATATTCCACTGTGTAGATGTAGCATAGTTTTTTGATCCAATCATCTGCTGATGGACACCTAGACTGTTTCCAAATCCTAGCTATTGTAAATTATGCTTCTATGAACATAGAGGTGCATATATCCTTTCTGCTTGGTGTTTCTAGCTTCTTGGGATATATTCCTAGGAGTGGGGTTACTGGGTCAAATGGAAGTTCCATTTTCAATTTTTTGAGGAAGCTCCATACTGTTCTCCACGGTGGTTTCACCAGTCTACATTCCCACTAGCAGTGCACTAGTGTTCCTTTTTCTCCACAACCTTGCCAACACTTGTCGTTTGTTGATTTGTTGATGTTGGCCATTCTGACAGGTGTGAGATGGTACCGCATTGTTGTTTTGATTGGCATCTCTCAGATAATTAGTGACTTTGAGCATGTTTTCTGTCTTCTTTTGAGAAGATTCTATAATACTTAGATCCATTGCCCATTTTTTAATTGGGTCATTTATCTTCCTTTTATTAAATTGTATAAGCTGTCTGTAGATATTGGAGATTAAACCTTTATCAGTGATAACATTTGCAAATATGTTCTCTCATATAGTGGGCTTCCTTATTGTTGGTGGTTTCTTTTGCTGTAAAAAAGCTTTGGACATAAAACTCTGGGGAGGAAGGGCATGTATGGAAGGAGGGGGGGCAATGGTATATGTACAGAGGTAATAATTTAATTAAAAAATTAAAAAGAATTGTAACAAAAATTAATATGAATGGAGTTAATAGTTTTAATGGAGTGGTGGGCCCAAGAGCCATATCAGTGCTAGTGAAATGGCAGAATTCATACAGTATCAAAGTTGTCTTGCATGAGCTTTGGTGCCAAATGACGTCTAAAGAAAATATGAAACTCCCTCAGCCACCTGAAGGACAGTGTTACAGCAACTAATCAAAAAGAAAAACACAGGCCCACCCTCCCCCCTTCGATTTAAGCAGTCTCCATTTGCCACAGTAGTAAATTTTCTAGATTCGTCTTATAGACCTCAAAATACTGGAAAGGAAGCTCCTGTTCAAAGGCAGTTTATCTTAAGATGCTGTAAATGATACTAATTTTTTGTCCATTTGAAATATATAACTTGTGCTATAATAAATCATCCTGTCAGGTGTAACGACTGTCCACATAGTTGAACTTCTGGGATCAAGAAAGTATATTTAAATTCCCATCATAACTGGTGGGGCACAACTAACTCCACTGTGAAAAGACAGATTACACCATCACCTTGCTGTTGATTACATGGCCTGGGGGCTCTGTTTCTTCCTTCCCGCACCCCCCCCCCCCTCCTCCCTGCAACAGCCCTACAGGTTGGGGTGGCTTGTTAGAGTAGATGTGAAGGTTTCAGGTCACAGCCTGCAGGACTACTACTGGCTGTGTGTGGGTGTGTCTGCATCCCTGGTTTCTTTTATGTCTCAGTCTTTTATTTTAAAGCCTTAGTTTGTAAGGATTTAACATTCTGTAAGTAAAGTTTAACATCAGGTAGGCAGACCAGCAGATAGGAGTGATCAAGTAGGCAGGCAAGCCGTTAGGGAGATCAGGTAGGTAGACAGCCCCTCGCTGGGGTGGCTTTGCCCCCAAGCAAGTGGTTAGGGGCAATCAGACAGGCAGGCAGAGTGGTTAGGGGTGATTAGATAGAGAGACCAGCAGTTAGGAATGATCAGGTAGGTAGGCAAGCGGTTAGGGAGTTAAGGATCATCAGGTAGGCAGGCAGACCCTCCCAGGGCTTGCCCCGCCCCCTAGCAAAGAAAGAAGCAGGCCCAGGCCAGCCAGGCCATTATACCCCAACCTGTTGCCTGCAGAGGGAGGCTACAGGTGGCAGAGGGGGAGGCAGCGTTGCACAGATAGCAAGCAGTGGCAGCAGTAGCACGGTGGGGCCAGCTGCCTACAGCCTGGGGAAGGAAAGCCTCCATAGTCCCTAGTCTCAGGCCAGACCTAGGTACCCTACCTGAGGGGTCCCAGATTGTGAGAGGGTGCAAACCTGGCTCAGGGACTTCCCGAGTGCATGGACTTTCATGCACCGAGCCTCCAGTACTAGTATAGTAGAAGTACGTGAAGGAGAGAGTGTTAAAGAGTTAAACATCACCTGAAAGTTATACTGAAATGTGAATTGATTGCTGCACTGTACAGGATATATTCTTATCTCAGTGCCCCTGACTTCCCCATTCTATATACATGAATTCGTCAGTGACATTGACTGTTACTCCTCTTGGCTTTTTTCCCCCTAGATTTAACCAAAGTGGAGCAGCAGATAGCTACAGGAGGGAATGACAATGGGTAAGTCTGGATATTTATTTCCTTGACTCACTGCCTGTGGGGTTACAGCTACAGGTCAATTACTGCTCAATCCAACACAGTTTCTGACAGCCAGTCACTCTGATGCAGTTTATCAGTGTATTCCAAGTCATGGCTCCCCCATGTGTTTCTTAAGAGCTAGCAGTATTAACAGCGCCCCGCTTTTGCTAATCCCAAACCCCTGTATTATCATTTGTACTTTTTATACCCTAACTATCTCTCTTCAACTCTCCCTCTATTAACTCTCCCCAAATTTCAAAATGCGTATGCGCCATCTATTTCCTGCAGGGACCCATGCTATAATTGAAAATAACTTAATTATAAAATCAACTTCATTTTCTTTAGCCATATTTTAAAGCATGTTTTACCCTGGTCCAATATTATCTAAAACTGCATTTTCTTTATTCCAATATGTAACAGGTCAGATTATTATCCAGTGAATAGTTGCTCTTCATCCCCATCACAGAAACATCCTTTGGGCCATGCATACCTCTGTGAATAGTGTATAGCCTACTATTTGGGCTTCACCATATATTAAGATTCAGCTGAAGTATCAGCAGGCATGTTGAATGCAGAACTTTTCAATATTTCTGTGAGATTACTTACTCTACTGTGCTTCTGCGATTCGTGATGCTAAAAAAAAAAAAAATGTCTTGGGTGGACGCTGCTCCCAAGGGAATGAGGAGAGCTGTGGAGCATACCTGGACCTATTCATAAGGTCTGGAGACAATTATATGAAGGATGACACATGAAGGAATTAGCATAATGACTTTAATACACTAGAGACTTAAGAAGTACTAGTTATACTTACCATCACCTGATATGGGCATTCGTTTCTATAACTGTATTTTTACTTAATTTTCCCTATTAGCATGTGATGAAAGGCAACTTCAAAGTCACATGTAAATCTTGCTAAAATTGCAGAAGTATAATCTATAATTATTACTTTTAATAGGTTGCAACGTTAGCACATCTCACATTTATTATATATTATTAACACATTGCGGACCAGTAGTTTTATTGCTAGCTTTACCCAGTGGCCAGATAAGTTTCTATTGAATGAGTACAAAAAACGTTTTACATAAATGTTAAAGGCACACTTTAAAATTAAATACCCATTCCATTTTAAAGTTATTTATTACATGTTCTTCCAAACTAATATCTTTTTAAAGTATGATACTTTGTAAACCACTGTGTAATATGAAGCCAGAATTCTTGTGATCCATCCTCAATTTAAGATGTTTACCTATGCTTCAAAGAAGTCAATGGTTAATACATATTAATTTCCTCATGAACTCATGCATTCCAGTGTTGTGCAAGCTGAAATAACTTTTTACCTTAGATGTTTGAGGTCATTTGAATATTATATAGTTTATATCAAATTTCAAAATGTTATATGCTTCTCCTCCTATTTGCTTTAGTAATTTAAAATGTTTATATGTGAGCATTTTCTACATATGCGTGCATTTATTGCTATACTAGGGTTTAATCTATAAAAAAAGATTAGACAATGGTCTCTGCTTTCAAGAAACATCCAATCTATTCTGGAATTGAGCAGATATTTACAATTCATTGTAACAGGTAGGAATCATCAATAAATTAATATGGGCAGTGAAAGCACAGATGAATATATTAATCCATTAATATTGGCACAATTTGATATGAATAGCACATATTATTCTTGTTACACTCAATTTCACAATGCTTATTTATACATGCTCTGAAAAACTACATTACATCATTAAATTATATCACCTTTGGAACTTCTTAATTTTCCTTAATAGAGTTCTTATTTAAGGAAATTACAGTAAAAATAGTGCAATCAGCTTTGAAATACCCAATAGGCATGTAGAACAATTACAATCTCTAATTGTTTGCACTATCCCATCCTGGTCTTGAATTTTAGTGGAAGAAGGCTATTCTCACCTGTCTAGGATTAATATCTATTCATTTTATGGTTCTTAGCCTTTTCTTTGTATTATATAAATTCCTTCAATTCCTCATTGAATGCTACTGTGCTAGACAATGGAAATATAAAACTTCCAGACTAGATATGGTAGATACGGCCTTCCCATAACACAGATATATATATATATATATATATATATATATATATATATATATATATATATATATATAACTGTGTGATTATATATATATATATATATATATATATATATATATATATATATATATAATCATTTGATTATATTTGTGAAAATGACTAGAAGCAATTAGGACATTTTTCTACCAGTTTGCTTTTCTCATTTCTTTATCCCACCTTCATTGTAAGTATGCTTTCATTTATTCATTATAGTAATATGCTCAAGTCTTTTCTGTCATAAGCAAACTGCCCATGTACCTCAAAGGAAGAGTAATGACACTTTTTAGCTACTTCCCTGTCCCTGTGCTTCCCCTCAAACCACCCTCCAGCCTTGCTGACCCTTTAGATCAGCCTTCAATGCCTAATTCATTAGACCTTCCTCCTTTTCTCCCATCATTCCCTGGAAACTACTCTTACAGAAGCAACCCACCGCCAATGATTTTTCCTCAGTCTGGGAGCTCTGAATTGTTAAGACTGAGGCTATATAAAAATCACAAAATACTAGTATTAGATGCCACTCTATCCTTGTGTTTCTGACACCAGAAACCTTAGTACATGAGGGGAAAGCATAATAAAGATAGTTCCAATCAGCTGTGAATTATATTAAACATTAAATTACTTGTAAAACTTCAGTAGAAAGAAAATGGATAATAGGGGGAGATGCCAAATTTTCAAAGCATTTTGCGGAATAATATAAATCTTCCTTTCAAATACTACTTTACTATCACCATAATTTCAACACTTTACCATTAATTCCTGGAAATGATTGCTCATGGAGTGTGTGTATTTACCAAATAGCTTTTAAATTTAATAATGAATAGGTACATAAACTTTGATTTTACATTGCATGATGACACAACTGTTGTTTACATTTTCCAAAAATTTGCTAAGAATGTTTGTCAGTATTTTTAGCCTTCTGTACTAATATATCCAAGAGGAGCCCAGGACCAGTGCTATGAGAATATGTAATAATTTTATCCTTGTATCCTTGGGGGGAAAAAGGACATGAAGACCATATGGAAGAGATAAACAGTATTTTATAGAGATAGATTAGATTTTAAATTGATTAAAATGGTAATATATATTCATAAATATACATTGCTATTTTAGTTTGATTCACATTATTTCTCCCCACCAGGAGTGGAAACCTTAAAGGAGAATTAGCTTAGTTTTAGATAAACAAATGTGCTGCAGTCATGTATATTTTCTCAGTGTGCTTCAGAAATCTTTTTTGTCTTTAACTGGTTGTTCTTATGCAATATACCCATCCAGTTAAGTATTACCCATTGTCTATAAACTACCAGCACTATTAAGATGGTCTTCTCCTTATGCTCCTTCATCCGATCTGTACACCAGTATATAAAAAATGTATATAATGCTGATACTTAGTTATATTTATGTCATAACAGTGATAGATAGATCTGACAAATCATCTGCTAACTGAGAAAATAAGAGACTACTAGCAAACAAATGCCAAAAAAAGAAATTAAATAAACTATTGATGTTACAGAATTATAAGGGTTTTATAAATAACATTTTGATAACTGATTAGAAGTTAAAAATATATAGAGAGAGACTGGGCCCAGAGGAACTTTTTTTGTTGATTTATTCCAAAATCACATAGATGTGATACCAATCCATCACAAATTCTTTCAGAAAATATATAGTTTCTGATTAATTCATTTAAGCCTTTTTTGATAGAAAAGCTAGAAAAAAGCATTACACAAATTATTATATCTCATATGAATATGGACACATGTATACTCAAAATAATAAGAATAAAAACATTCAGCAACGTATAAAAAGTTAAGCTGCATAGTCAAACAAGGTTTATCCCAGGAATGCATATTAACACCTGAAAATCAATTAATATTAAAATGAAGACAATCTGAGATAAATGAAATCAGGAACATAAACTTTGATTTAAATTATGATGTTGGTACATGTTACATTCATTAGTTGTAAAAGTGTTATCAATGTTATATTTTAAAAGTAAAAGAACACATTGGTGTAAATATATATATTTATAAAAGCCTAATATACTATGTGTCTGATGGCACCAAATGATTGACCACTCGACCAGTTGCTATGATACTCACTGACTACCAGGGGGACAGACACTCTGACCGTTAGGTTAGCTTGTTACTGTGGTCTGGCCTATTGGGACTGGATGAGATGGAGCCGGACATGCCCTGGAGCCCTTTCACTGTCCCTGCTGAGGTCCTTCCCTGGCCACTGGTCCCTATCGGCCCAGATCACCGGACAGATGAAAGGATTCTATCCATGCATGGATTCCTGTACCAGGCCTCTAGTATATTTATAATAAAAGCATTCAAACGCATAATAAAATTAAAAATTATTTTCCACCCTAAATTGATATTTTAGAATAAAGTAATTATGGTAAAGAAACATGTTACTTAGAATGTTCTACTTTTTTGTTTGTTTGTTTGTTTTTAGTTTATTTTCTTTGGTAGCTAAACTATGTTCCTTTGATTTCCATCAAATATGGATATCTCTTTGGAATTCTGTTGACCTAAGCATACTTTTAAAAAATGTTTAACATTACTAGCTTTATCTTCTAGTAACCTTGTTTAACATGATTTTCTCTATTAAAAATCTACTCTTGTAGGATTTTAAATTTTATTTCAAGATATTTTTTTTTCTATTGGGTTAAGGTCTTATGTGTAGGTTTCAAAAGACATATTATCCTAGGCACATTATTATTATTTACTAACTTTATAATAATGAACATGTCAATTATATTTCTGAAGCTCAGGTGTTTTTCCAATAGTTGAGATAGCTATCTATTCTTTCATCCAGAGTAGTAATAAGAATTAAATGAAGATAGAAAAGCTTCATTCTCTGGGACACCAAACTCTCCTGATTTTTCTTATATCCCCACTGAGAGTTTATCCTAATCCTTCCTTGTTAAGGCCTTTTGTCTTTAAGATCTCTCCTCCCCAAACCTGTTAAGTTTTGCATCTCCCAGAACTGAATTCTCACCTCTTTTTTGTTTTCTCCATTTAAGCTTCTTACTGGAATATGCGCTCAGTCTATCCCAGATATGTTCATATCCCTACTGTGAATATCTCCTCTCTGAACTCCAAAATCATACACCTAATTGTCTTGGATTAACAGCTGCCCTGAACTTAACTTACATGCTTTCCCAATATTTTCTAACTCAGTAAGTGAAGCTGCCATTTTTCAAGCTGCCCACAACTCAAAACTCAAGAGTTGTTTTTGCCTTTTTTTCTTGCATTTTAGCATAGTCTAATAATAAATATTTTTAGATAAAAATTTACAAGATCTTAAATTCAACCATTTTCCACATCTCATATACTACCACCTTGGTCCAACCAAAACATCTCTCATGGAGAGTGAGCAGTAACCTCCTAATTGGTTTCCAGGTTTCCACTTGTGGTTCATTAGAATCCATTTTTTCACACAACAAATAGACTGCATCTTTTGAAATGCTAATTAGATCATGTTGTTCTCCTTAAGACAGCTTCCCCACTGCCCCCGCCACTGGAAATGAAAGTTAAAGTCTCTTCCATTGACTACTGCCTCCTACACAATAGCTGCTCATCTCTTACCTTTCCCACTGGGTTATCTGCTCCAGAGAAACTGACCATCTTGCTGTTTCTTAAACAGTGAGGCATGATCTGTCATTAGAGTCTTTTAATTTGTTTGGAAATAGTCTTGTTCAAGAATTTCCTATAATTTTCTTCCTTTTCAGTACAGTGGTGCCTCATACAACGAACTTAATTCGTTCCAGGAGCAAGTTTGTTATGCAAAAAGTTCGTTATGTGAAACGTGTTTTCCCATAACAATACATGTTAAAAAAAATAATTCGTTCTGTAGCATAAAATATGCTAAGATGACATAAAAAAAGATAAATTTTTTGTTATTATTTTTATTTAGATACATCTAAAAACAATTAAAAAAAAAAAAACACAAATTTTTTTAATTTTAAGACAGACTAAGTAGAGTCTACCGAATCTTGCACATCTTCATCCATTTTCTGCTTTTTGGCCGATGGTTTCATGAAAAACCTGAAATCACCTTCCTGCTTTTTTTAGAAGCCCTGATATAAAAAAAATATTGAGTTTAACTTAAAAGGACGACTGCCGTGATACGTGCGTGATTTAATTCGTAATGAAGAACGATTGCCGCGATACGTGCTTAAGTTAAGCGCAGTGACTAACGACTGCCTGCAGTGCCTGCGCGGAAGGATGCAATACATCGGCAGCGATCGTGGAAGCTCGGGCGAAGCAGTCGTGGAAGCTCGGGCAAAGTGGTCGTGGAAGCTTGGGCGACTTCGTTGTGTGAAACGAAGTTCGTTGTATGAATCATGAAATGAAGTTCGTTGTGTGCAGCGTTCGCTGTGCGAGGCGTTCTTTATGCGAGGCACCACTGTACATGTTAACAATTCTATTATTTTCTTTGACCCACCTATAGTTTACGCTCTTTATCTTGCTTAATAGTTGAATCACTTTTCAAGTAAGATTCATCTTTCTCATTTGAAAATATTGCTGATGACTTATTTGTTTTTGTTTTTATATGAATTCCATGAGATATTACAAAATCAATTTTCTGAAATAAGCTTGTTGAGTTTTTTCAACTTATATAAACATATTTAGCTTCTGTCTTCACATGTACATTCTATTTTATAATTAAATTTTAGCATCAGTTATGGCATAATTCTGCTTACACAGGGGACAAAAATATTAAGTAACAGCTAATGTGCCATTAGATCCCTAAAGAATATACACACGCATGCAAACACAGAGACAAAATAGTCTATGATTAAACTGGTAATTAAAAAGAACAAACTTTCAAAACCATGTTATCAAAAGGAAAGTTTAAGTTCTTTCTAACATTTAGAGAATTCATTCTAATTTTAGAAAGAATACTCTAACATCTGATCTCCAGTGTATTTTATTGATCACATAAACTGTTCGACCATATTTATATGTAGTTTTGGAAATAGGAGTGATACTTTCCCTCAGTTTGGTACATTAATTTTTTAATCTCCCAAGCTAAGTATGAAATGGGAAACACAAAATATAATAAAATTATTAGAATATGTGAGAATGTAGCAAGTTTATAATGTCTAAACATAAGGCATTAACTTTGCTTTACTTACTAATAGAGAAATATACTGAATATACGCAAATTAGAATACAAGAACATTGAAATCGCGTGTGCAATTACTATTCTAATAGATGCATGAAAAATTCATAGATGAAATGCTCACCTCATACTCGTGGCATGGTTCAGGAGCTGACTGTATAATTGATTAAATAAGCATGACCTAAACACTCAAAATCACAAATAAGAAATAACCTCACTAATGTGCATCTGCCACTTTTACAATATAACATCATTAAAAGCACTTATTAAAGAGCCAGGTACATGGCATTTTCTAAAACAAATAAAAATTCTGTTTTTCCTTTTGGGAGTTATAACTCCAGCTTTTTATGACTTTTTCTTTGTAAAGTATCACCTCATGCCTCTTTAAGAGGTGGCTACAGTGACTAAGTGACTAGGTAGACTAAGGGACATATTTATGGGAACTAATATCTATTAAAATTTCAAGTATTAGTATTATGACTTGAATGAAGAGATGATGATCAAGTTTTGGGTCTTTCACAGAGGTAGAGCCCAATGATGGGCTTCAGGGGAAGGAATTCGCATTTATACTGTACCCCTAATTTCCCAAGACACACCAATTATCATGTTCTACTGAAGGGTACTTGGTAATGTATTAATCTTCAGATATATTTTAAGGTATTTCAGGAGCTAGGAAGGAATGTTGGAGAAAAATAAGATTTTGGCAGTCAGGTATTTCTATTGATTACTGGCTTAGTGACATTTTCATTATTTTATCTTTTTAATTAAATTTATTGGATTGACATTTTTAATAGGATCACATAGGTTTCAAGTGTACATCTCTATGATACTGTGTGCCCACACCCCCAAATCCAAATCAACTTTCATCACTATATATTAGGCTCTCTTCTTAATCATGATTCATTTTGACATGATCTCACATGTCATTGGGATAGAATAACATTTATGATGTCCCTTGTGGGATTTAATTGCATAATTTTGAATCAAATTAAATGGCCATTTCAAAACAACTATTCTGAAATAGTCTCATGGCATCCTCCTCTCTTTATCCTATTACTAAATAATCTTGAGATGATTATGTGATCTCATTGCATCTCCCTTCTTTTAAGCCTAAACATCATTCTTATTTCTATGCATGCTACTCCTCATAGCTAGGTTGGCATGGCATGACTCTATTATTGAGTGTTGACCTATGAAGGCCATGGTCATATTCTTGGTCAAGTCATATGCCTGGGTTGCAGGCTCAATTCCCAGTGTGGAATGTGAAGGAGGCAGCCAATAAATGATTCTCTCTCATCATTGATTATTCTATATCTCTCTCCCTCTCCCTTCCTCTCTAAAATAAATAAATAATTCCATCGTAAACTGGCCATTTCCTACAGAGTGAATTCTAAACCACTGAGACTTTATAAACATTTGCATTCTGACCTCAGGCTGCCTTTTCAGTCTACCCCCCATTAGGATCCCTCTTACTCACTAGTTCTAAACCGATGTAGGTATTCTTTTATCTCCACATATGATTTTCCAGATCCATAGGTTTTCTTTTCCTTCCTAATGGGCATGTACTACTTTCACTAACCCTGTATCATTAAATGCTATTTACAATATTAGCCTACATCAAATGCAATACTTATATAAACTTTTTAAAGTCACCCAAACATGATTTAAGTTCTTCTTTAATGTCATATGTCTATTGTCATATACAGTTTAATGTGACATAGATATTAAATTCTTCTAGTGATGTGTAGGTCATTTGTTCCCTTTCATTGGAAATATGTAAGAATAGGATGGATAGTCAATGGAACAGCTATAGAAGGCATTACATAATTGCCTCTTGCCTGGGGATTTAGACAAAAAGAATAGCCATGTGCTTTTTGGAGTCACTCAGCCCTGTCATGTTAGGAGACTTCACATATTTCTATGATAGAGTTTCTATCCAAAATCTAGTATCAAAATACTTCCCTCCTGGGTTTTTTAATACTGCATTTTCTGGCATATTGATTTAAAGCAAAACAAAGCAAAACTTAAAATATGCAAACATACATCTAGACAAATAATCAAATTACAATGTCCTTTCTTTAAAATCTGCTATTCATTAACTCTGAGAAAGTCGCCTATGACTGCTAAGCATGACCCTGGTGCTCTTCAGGGACTCTGCTTGTTCCATAGTCTCATGAGGAAGAGGAAGACAGCTAATGCTATACAAGAAGCAGCCGGGGCTATGAAGGAAAAGCCAGTGTCTCTGTCAATTTCTTAAAGCTATTTGTAGACATATCTAAGGCTGAGGTGTCATGTAAACTTGAAACTCCACAATGTCTATTTTTCTATGTGAGTTGGAGGATACTAATAATCTTCTATTTGTAATATTCTATTCTCCCCCCAAAATCCTATCCTTTATTTGCTTCATAGCATCTAATCATTTAATTGCTTTCTCCCTTAACTTTACAATTCTTTCTGAAATTAATTTCCTTTTGCATTCAAACTAGTCTACCATTTCAATGATAGCAAACTTTGAACCTTGATCACTCATGTGTGCTATCCTGGTACAAATTTCTAGATTCTGTGCAGTAATATAAACTGTCAGTGTCAGGTCTATGCTAGTTTACAGGATGGAGGTTGCCTATTAAAAATATATGTGATCTTAGCCTCAGGGTGTTTTTCTGGCCTGAGGAGAACAATGATCCAAGTTCAGAGCAAGCCAGAATGATGGAGTTTAAGTGCCCCTAAAGAAACCCTCATCCACTAACACTAGAGGTTTGGCGAGAAAATACTACATATTATAGTTCTTGCTCCTTAGTCAGAAGACCTCTGAGCATGTATTATACTGTCACCAGAGTACCTTCAGAGAGATTAACCTCCAGGTGCACACAGTGGCAACTGATTTGATAAGTGAACATCTTATTGCTCTGTGTGTTTTTTCCCTTACTATTGCCACTTTCCCACTCCCCTACCAATGTTTTTATTGGATCTCTTTCTGGAGAAACAAATCCCACCCAAATTCTTGTTGTCTCAGGTCTGCTTATGGGAGAACCCAAATAAAAGGAGATGAAAACAAAAGAGGTTTGAGGAATAGACCCTGAGGATGGGATTGGGGGGTTCAGATCACTTCTTGGCCAGATGGTAGGAAAGACTTCATTGTTGGCCGTAAGTGGGGTATTGAAAAGCCCTGAAGTGCTTCAGTTCCTAAGATGTTATTAACCATGCGGATAATGATATGGGTAGAAATGTATCAACTCACTTAATAAACACTTTAAGCACTTGAGATGTCAGGAATGCTGTTCCCATGCATCACAGAGTTGTCTGGCTGCCATAACAGTGATCAAACCTTGGCCACAAGAACAGTTGTTTTGCTGCAGGTAGTATGATCAATCAAAGTTCAGCACACATTTTAGCACATGGTGGTGTACTGCCACTGATTTGCAAATATATTCCTTCCAATTCCTATTGAGATGCAGAAGCAGGAGTATTTCACATTCATCTGACATGGACAGTAGTTCATATTAATGTGCCCCCAGGGACATATGTACTCTCTGGTTTCTAATGGAGTTTTATCATATAGATATCCCACAGACGATCACATCGGTCCATTCTGTGAACAATATGTGGTGAATTGGACCTGGTTAAACAAGAAGTGACAAATAACCCTCATAAGATAGATGTACATGAGAAGATGGGAGATACATGTTGCAAAGAGGGCTATTTGGATGTTTATTTTTTGGGGTCTATTTGTCTGAGACATGCTGGGACATCAAACATAAAGATATTGGACTTTGTGTCTTCTAGACAGTAATAACACTTACTAGGCCTCTTTAAATTTTGGAGAAAGCTCATTCTGGAAAATTGATTGGACCCATTTAGCAAGTGATTTGGTGGTACTCTCTCAGTTCCACATTGGGCCAGCACAGAGGTAGTGCATGCAGCATGCCAGTGCTCCATAGGCAGAGCCTGAGCTATTGGTTCATTTGCATTATGAGACCCCATTGTCCTGGAAGTATCTGTGGTATAGAAAAGTGTACAGGGCCCCTTGGGAAGGCACATAGTCATTCTTTAAATTGTTAGCTGAACCCGAGGCATTGGCAGAGTCATATCCCCATTTACACACACCCCCAAAAAAGGCGTGGTGGGGGTGTTATTCAGTTCTGACTTACCTTTGTCCATGTGTAGACAAGACAAGGGCGGGGCTAGATATGTAAATCCCGTAATCTAGGGCCTACTTAAGAATGCAAATAAGCTCCTTTGATCCTATAAAAATAAATTAGCTGCTGGATCAGGGAGTCACCGCCTCTGCATCAGAGAGGATGGCAGCCCACCGAACTCCCAGCTTTATAAATCCACCTCTGCATCTTTTTCTCTTTCTTTAATTTCTTAATCATCAGCTTCTCTACGCAGGAGCCTGACCTGTTTCCTTTTCTATGATGGACTTGGGAAAGAGAGAAAAACCCTCTTCAGAAAAGGATGCAGTGCAGAGTTGCTCACAAGGCTTTGTAGGAATGTTTGCGTGGCAGGTCTAGCCACCTAGTGCTCTGGTGTGGGGTCTTCCCATCTACGACTGAGAATTACTCATGATCTGAAAAGCAACTTCAAGCCTGGTACAAGGCCCTAGTGAAAACTAAACCCTTAATCATAGGGCTGCAAAACCTCACTGATCCTTTGATTTTATTGATTTTTGTATAAGGAAGCTTCCCACCACAGTCATTCATTTATTTATACACTAGTTAAAACTACTTACTATGTGCCCGGGGGATTCTAGCTATAGGACCCGGAACTGGTGATACACTGTGGGTAAAATAGTAATATGTACCTAATTGTGCTTCAGTGGGCCATGATGAATAGGTTTGATCCTTTTTATATGCAATTAGCCTCAGTAATTCTCAGTGATTTTGACATCTTGATTTTACTCATTATTGTGTGATTAAGTGATCCCTGGTAATGAGTAATGAGTACGGTTTTGATATTTAGGATTAACTAAATTGAAGCCTTCTAAGTAGGGACACAGGTGATATTAACACTGTTATAACTCAGTAAACCTTATGTTTCCCAGAAGAATCTTTTCAGTAATCTTACAATGATATGGACAGAATATTTATAGACTCTGCTGAAATGGGACATATTTTCCTTACTGCTGTCATTCTAGTTACACAAAGTTTGAAGTCAGTCTACATAAATCTTCCCACACAGTTAACATTTTGAAATTTAGTTGTCTTAAAGATCTTTCAGGATTTTTTTGTGGGCCATGCTTAAATAAAGGTAACATTCAATTTTCTTAAAGTTTGATGTAGAGTTTTCTTAAATCTTTTCCAAATGCAATATTTTTCTAGTTTAAATTTCTCTCTTCCTCTTTTTCCCCCCTCTATGGTATTTGCATAATCATAAAAATTGGATAGAGAAGGAAGTGACTCTCAAAAGACTTTTTAACATAGCTAATTTTATTTATTTTGCCTCATTTGTAATTATTGCTAGGAATAAAGATTTGCCAGTTACAGAATCAAATAATGTCCTCAAGGAATCTGTTAAAGGTTATATTTTATTTTATTTGCTCTTACTCTCCAGGATCAGATTTTCCATAAAGTTCAAGAGAGACTATATTTGTCATGACATTTAGATTGTAAATCATAAGACTGCAACCACAAGAATGATCTTTTTTTTTTCTATAGAATACATACATCAATTTTAATTTTCCCATGTGTTAGGTAACTTTAAAGTTATTGAGAGAAGAGGGTTCAGAAAGTAATAATACATTCTCTTTCTCTTAACCTTTACCCCCATCTCTTTTCCACCTTCTACTCCCCCTGTAGGTAGATAAAGATAGAAATAGTAGATTTTTTTCTCTCTCCCCACCTTCTTTCTTCTTCCTCTCTCTCCTTCTCCTCTCCCCACCATCTCTCTCTCCTTCCCCATCCCTCTCTCTTGAGATAATTTATCTCTATATTTACACCTACATATATAGAGAGACTATTTATAAATAGTTCCATCGACTTATATCTAGACTTCTCTGTTTACATACACATATAAAGAGGGGACAAAAGTAGGTTTCCAGTTGTGAGTACAGGAAACAAGAGTTTATGTTTGTATTATTATTTATTAACTTACTAATTTTATTACAACTATAAATCAACTTTTGCCAACCCCTGTTTATATATGGATATATTGATCTCTTGATAGACAGATACAGACAAGACAGATTAATGTATCCAGGGATGTAAATAGGTAGAATGATACATATTCATAGAAAAAAATGATATAGATACTATTTTTAAATATGTATACTATCAATAATTAAATTATAAAAATGTATATACATTGTGCCCAAAAATGAATTTGTTTATAAAATATTGATGTATATTTTTAAAGCTTTTACCTGCTTCTGCTTTAATTGAATTATATTATTATAAGTGTTTTCTACAGATAATACTAAATCTAATTGAATAGTATTGTCATAAAATATTAGCCTTAATGTTATCAATGATAACATTACAAGTATGTATCAATTATGATATTATCCTATAATTGGCATAGAAAGTTTTAAAACTTAAACCATCTTTAAATATATCTGCATCTATCTAATTTACATATATATAACTTGAATAAAAATTATAAAATGGATAAAATGTTGATTATCATTCTAGTAGGTAACATTTAAGATGATTATCATTCTACTAGGTAACATTTAAGATCTTACTGTATAGTTGCATTGAAAAACACATTTATATGTATAAATTGATAAAATTATTTCAACAGGTCAAATTTATAGATCAGAAATCTGAAGTACAAATAAATGAAGTCAAGGTCATATACATAGAAAGTGTCAGAGTTGGAAATGATTACTCCCAGCAAGTTACTTTCCAAGGCAAGATGTTGCCATCAATTTAGAGGAACCATGAAGACTGGCCTATTTTCCTTGATAAAATTATTTTAAAGAACACATTTTACTACTTCCAAGAAAATTTTAGTTAAGCAACAAAATATCAGTAATTATGGCAATGTTTATTGCATTTTTATCCCAAATAAACAATTGCTCCCTTTCATATTGGCTTTTTGTTAGGTTAATATTTGTTCTTTTCCTTCTTATTTACTAAGGATTTAAATACTTTTTTTTTTTCAAAATGTATATGCATCCAAATACTTTTATTACGAATTACTTTAGAAAACAGACTCAGGCCAAGAAGCTTCAACAGTCTAAGAAGTGTTTTAATTAAAAAACAACATTTCATGGGACAATGTGTGCACCATCCTTTTTATCTCAATTTTAACACAATTCTAAATATTTACATTACCATAGTTAGGACTGTCATTTTAATCTGGGAAAAGGATAATTGGCTAGGGGTTGAAGCCTGTGGAAAATGGGGAAATTGATTGGTTATTTTGACAAAGTTCCTGTTTAAAAACCCTGAGGAATAAAGAAAATCTCTCTTCTTTCTCTTTCTCTCTCTATGACTCACATTGGCCTGGCTCCATCTGGTATTTCAAGTGTAGGCTGTCATTCACCATGATAGTCCAGCCACTGGGCCAAATTATGAAACTCATTACACTTTGAAGGATTGAAATATAACAGTCTGTCCTCTGATCACAATTTAGTTAGGTTACATGTTATTTAACCAGTAAGTCATTAACTATTTAGGATTGAATAACTCACATATATACGTGAATAAAAAATAAAACACCTAAAAAGTATAAAATATTTCAAGATGAATATTTAAATATAATCTATCTAAATTTGTGAAACAAGAAAACTTTCTACCACAAAACTTCAATATTGGAAAAAAAATATTTAAAAGTATGATAAATGTTTCACATTGAGAAAATTTTTAGAAAAGAATTAAGACCCTAATAGCTACAAGAAAAGAAACAGTTGTTAACCTAAAAATGAAAAGCCAAAATGGCAACAAGCATTTATTTGGGATTAAAATAAATGTAATTCTAGGAGTGCAGATTCAAAAAGAAACCAAAATAATGTCCCAATTACAGAGTGAGGGAAAGGAGGTTTTTATAAGAAAAGAAAAGAAATCACACGAATAGAAGACATTTCTAGAGCTAACACGCTGTTGGTACTCTGTAGCTACATGAATGGTTACTGATTTTTGTCCTCAGGAGAGTCCATAATCATCAGCCCTTGTGGTCTGGGTGTCTCCTTCTCCTATCGGCTTTACAAACAATGTGGCTATGGGGCTGTCCACAGGGTATGTTGCCTAATTCAAAGATGCCGGTGGTTCAAGGAGTAAGGCAGTTCCTCTGGAATGGCTGCTTTAACTCCTTTATTTAAATCTTCACTTGAGGATATGTTTTTATTGATTGTAGAGTGAGAAGAAGAAAAAGATAGAAACATCAATGTGAGAGAGAAACATTGATGGGCTGCCTACAATACATGCCCCAACCAGAGATCAAACCCACAACCTAGATACATGTCCTGACCAGTAATCAAAGCTGCAGCCTTGCCTGGCCTGTATGGCTCAGTGGTGGGGTGTAGACCTGTGAACCAGGAGATCACAGTTTGATTCCAGGTCAGCACACATGCCACGGTTGTGGGCTAGATCCACAGTAAGGGGCATTAGGAGGCAGCCAATCAGTGATTCTCATCATTGATGTTTCTCTTTCTCCCTCTCTCTTCTCTTTGAAATAAATAAGTGTTTGTGCAACCAACCGAGCCACACCAGCCAGGGCAAAGACTGAATACTTTCACTCTGTGATTTGCAACAGGACAACAATGTCCCAACCTAAAACTAACTATTCCAAATTATACAATAATATTTGCAAAAAAATAAAAGAAAACTAAATATATACAATGAAGTGAAACTTGATCTTGGCAAGTTTTAAAATTCAAGCGTAATACATAAAAATAAATTGCTTTTTTTAGACATCCTGAACAAAATATTATACTTTAAATTTAAAATGGACATGACTTACAATAGTAGCACACCAAAAATACATATAAATGAATTTGACAAAATAATTACACTGTAAACAACAAAATTGATTTTAAAATTAAAATGTAAATAAACAGTTTTCTGTACTAAGTGCATCTATTGAGAGACTATGGCTTCATTCCAATCCAATCACAACCCCAGGAAAAAAGTCTGTGTATTTGACAAGCAAACTTTATAATTTATTGGAAATGTAATTTCTCTAGATTAGCCAAAACTCTTTTGGAAAAAAGTGTTTAACGGTTTTCAGGCACTTCCCAATTCACTGTCAAGACTTACTGTGCATAAAACTATAGTAATCAAGACAGCATGGCTTTGGCATGAGTGCATTTTATTATATTTGAATTATATTAAAATACATTTAATTTAAAATGTAAATAGAGCATAGTGATGTGTAATCAGAGTGGCAGATTCACTCCTATAAACTAGCAAATGACACTTCCTTACTTTTAAAATGTCCGAAATATATTTCAACTGAATTGCAAACTTTTGCTGGGGTGGGTAGTCTTACATTTCTATGGAACAAGCTTTTTATAGAAAACTTCTTGAATGCAACCCTAAAAATGAGGCTGCTTCCTTTCCCCTGACACTCGTTAGTAGTTCATACCCCCTTATATATCCACCCGCCCATGATATACTGCTTGGACAAAGAAATGCACTGTCCTGACCACTGCAACCTGCAGACAGCATATGGACACTGTGAAGAGAGCAAAATATTTCTAAGACAAGAGTAGCTTAAAGAACTGCTAAAACTGTGGCCAGAGCAATAACCAACTTTTTTTTTTTTTGGGGGGGGGGGAGCCTGCGGCTCTAGAGCAACAATTCACTTTTTAAAGAAAAATATAAAATATCACTGTAACTTGTATGTTATGTCAAGGTGAAGCAAAAACAGCCAGCCTATTAGGCCATAGAAGCTTTAATTAGGAAAAGACGGAACTGGGAATGTGGCCTAATTGCATTTCATATTTAAGTTATTTTTATGGACTTTTTAGAGTTTATGTTTTTTCCTCCCAAGCCTTGGAAACTAGTTCCCCAGACTTCAAATGCTGCTTCCACCAGGTTGCTACAGAAAAACTGCCTGTCCGAGGTCCCTTCCTATTGTCCTCATTCTACCACAGCAGGTCTTGCCCATCTGCCAGGCTGCTTTTAAACAGTGCCAGTGTGTCCTCCATCACATCCCACATCCCCCGGGGCATCTTGAATAATTGCTCCTCCTAAACAATAATAAGAGCTCTCAGGCCAAGAGAAAGTTGTTTATGTATCTGCACTGCCCCCAGCTTTATCTAGGCATTTAAATTGCAAAATTAAATAAGCATTCTACATCTACTACACAATTGGCCAGTAACCTCCAGGTATGTAGGCCAGATCCTATTAATGCAAACCTCAGGGACCATCCTAGGCCAGTTAGTTCTGGTGGACACTGTTCAAGAAAAGTGATCTGCTGCTGCTGTTTCTGAAGGCATGAATTATGTAGAAATGCTAAGGCATCTTTGTATAACAGGTTTCCTTCAGATGCTGTCTTCTTTTGAGTAATGAGAGCATTCATTAATAAGCATAGATTTCATTAAATTTTCAGTAAATTAGAATATATATATATATATATATATATATATATATATATATATATATATAATCTATATGTATAAAAGGTTAATATGCTAAGTGTCTGACTGTCCAACCAGTCACTGTGACTCACACTGACCACCATGGGGCAGATGCTCAATGCAGGAGAGGTCCTGAGGTACACTGGCCTTTTACAGAGAAACAGCACCGCGGACCTGGCACCCACAAAGCAACACTTGGTTTCCCCCAAGTAGAACACAGGCCCTGCCACCACACAGGAGCAACAGCCCACCAAATTGCAGCCAATGCTGCCAAGAACTCATGGTGCAAAATGCGGTCCACAGCCCAGCTTAGCCCAGAAATGTTTGCTGTGATCACCAGGGAATGATGTCACAGAGCAATGCCCGGCTTCCTCTCCCTAGCAACCAACATCCTTGGAGTTTCTTCAGCCCAGGAACACAACTTGCTTCATAGCCAGGTAGAAACATTTACACTTAATGTCTGTTTTCCTGTGCCTCATCTCATTTAATCCTCACAGAAGTCCTGGAGTAAGTAGATAGGAGACACGGTGGAATCCAATTTCTTTTCATTAGCCAGAATATGGAGATTTAGAAAGCTTAGAAACTTGACCCAACTGAAAAGAAGTAAGAAATAGTGGACCTTGAAATGACTTCAGGTTTTGTCACTGAGCAGCATACTAGGTGTACCAGTTAATGTGAATTTTGTAATCAAAACATAATTTTAAGAGAAACATCAAAAGTGCTTTATTCAAAGTAATCTCCATTGCTAGCTACACATTTTCTCACCTTTTAGGTAAGTTGTGGATACTGTCAGTTCCAACAGAACTTTTCTTGTTTTGAGGCAAACTCATTCAAAGACCTAATTTTCCACTTTTTTTTGTACATTTTGAAGTACTTCTCAGAAAGTGTATGTGCCATCAATCAGAACAAGTGGTAATCTGAAGGAGCCAGGTCTGGTGAATATAGTGGGTGGGTTAATACTTCCCAGGCCAGATCTTTTAATGTGTCTTAACTGGTTTTGAAGTGTGTAATGGTGCATTATTATGAAGCAAAATTACTTTGCCTTGTATTCTGGTCATTTCACAATTAAAGTGTGGTTCAAACTGATTATTTGTTGTCTGTAATGATCAGTATTATTTCACTTGATTTTAGAAGTTCATAATACACCATACCTTCCTAATCCCAACAAATGCAGAGCATTGTCTTTTTCCCCAAGAGATGTGGCCTTGCAGTTGATGTTGATGTTTGACTTGGATCAACCCATGATTTTGTGCATTTTGGATTCTCAAAGTAAATCTACTTTTCATTGCCAGTCACAATTCGATGCAAAACAAACAAACAAACAAACAAAAACAAAACAAAGAAAACTTCCCACAAATGATTTTTTTTTGGCACAAAATTCGACATTTTTAAGCATAAAAATATCTAGGTGATGTTAGCACCTTCAGCCAATTTTGACATATGATGTTTGAAGCTTTCTGTCAATGCAACAAAATAGTACAAATATCAAATTGTGTATACATCAACATATGTGTAACTCCATCTATTAAAAAAAAATCCACATTTCTTACTGGTGCACCTAGTATAGTCAGACTTCGTTCTCCCTTTGTTTACCCTTTGTTCTCCCTGCATTATTTACAATAATAATCTGCTTTGTGTTGATATTTACTGCTGTATTGCAGAAAATTACCTGAAAGAAAAGTTGGGGTGCTTCACTGGGCTGGAAAAAGTTTAGTTCAGAAAGCAGGTCTAATTAAGCAAGTTTATTCTATCTATAATAATAAAAGCATAATATGCTAATTAGAACAGACATCCTTCTGAACAAGCTTCCAGACAAGTGGGGGCTGCAAGGGAAGCCAGGGTCCCAGGTGCCTGCCAGCTGCCAGAGGGGAGCAGAGGGGAGCTAGTGCTGGCAGCTGGGGGAAGGAAGGTCTACTTTTGCATGAATTTCATGCATCAGGCCTCTAGTATATAAATAAAAGGCTAAGTTCACTCACACACGTATGGTACAAATAAAGCTCTCGCTGGCCCCAATCGTAGGAGTGTGTTTCAATCTGTCATTGTAGATTGTGAATATGGTTGACACTTCTGCTATAAAGGGTGATAGCGATATTTAAATATTTCTCCTAATTAATTCCCTTCCAGGGCCACTAGTGTGATTACAAAAAGAAAACACAATGTGTCCTAAGTTTCCTCTCCCAGTTTCCTTCCTGTATAATAGAGCAAACCATTCAATTTGACCTCATGTGACCTTCTAAAAGTGGTATAAATTCAATATTTCATTGAGCATGAAAAAGAGTTCCATCAAATCTGTGAATTCAGATAATATGTTCTTTTAAAAATTCCTTTAGAAGAGTATTCTTGCAAAATCAACATGGATTGCCATTTTATAAGGGGTTGATATATTAGTAGATTGGTCAGGTATGAGTGAGAAATTACTATTGTAGTTTTAGCAAAACAAGTTATCTAAAAGCTCTAATCTCCTAGGTAGAATTCATGTCATGTCACAAGAGAGAGTAAATATGTATTTATATGTATATGTATACACATATTTTATATATTTATAAATATATATGTACATGAATATGTATGTGTTTGCATGTTATGCTTTAAGGAAAACTGTACTTTTCAACAATAGAACAAGGGATTCTTTCTACTCAACCTCTCATTTTTTATTTTGAAATTGAGTGCCAACATGGTTTGTGTTCAGTTATAAAGTTCATTACTCATTAAATGAGTTCCAGGCCTTACAGAGGGGCCTTCCTAGTGTGTTTTTCTCTCTCACCCCACCATATGCACACACGCACCCACAACCACACAATCACACAGCAGTGTACTCTTCATCTTCACAGCTGACAAAAATGTCTTCAGGGTAGAATATCTAATGTCTCAGTGTGAGTTGAGTGCAATAATGATGACACTGTTGAAAATGGAAAAAAATATCTTTATCAGGAAATTATAGGATTAAAAATGTGTTTAACTTTTTATGAAATGATTATTTTAACAGAAGGCAGAGCACTTATAACTTTAATCCATTTATTCTTCAATATGTTTGTAAGTGGGACACATTTTAACTTCAGTGACATGGTACTGTTGCTGGCCATGTGGTAGCCACAATTACACTGGTCTTCTCATCTGCACTTGAGTGAATCTTGTTATTTCTCTTAGCATGAATAGACACCTTCAGTCATTTGAACTTTTAGTGAACAATAACTTAAGGACTATTTGAAGAAAAAAGCTCAAGACTTGCCTACTGTTCTATAAACTGTTCATTGTTTAAATGAGGTCAATAAAGCAGAATCTCAAAACATGGGGACCAATATAAAGGTATTGGGGAAAGTCTCAGATATCATAAAAAGTATTTTCTAGAGAAATGCTGTACCATTAACACTATTGATGACACAGAGGAGAATATTAAGTGGAAAACACAAACTACACCAATCTTAGTGGAAACATTATGTAGAAGAGTTGGATTCAGTAAGTGAAAAAAATTAGGAGTACTTTAGCATCTTCATTTGATGATGTTTTCCTTTTTCACATATACAAGAGTGAGTATATTATAGAAATCCATATCTAAATAAATATAAGTGGGCTACTTTGTAAGTAAAATATAATATTGATAAGAAAACACCATGTTATGAATTTTTGTTTTTTTAAAAATAGCCTTAGCCCTATGTAATTATCTATGTTGTAATGATAGTGTCTAAAATTGATAAAATATGTTTCTAATTACCTAGACTTTTTCTCTTTGGGGAGAAAAAAGATATTTTAAATTCATATAAGTACAGATATAGCACTGAGAAAGCAGAGTCAGAAAATTATTATCTGCACTAAAATATGTTTCCAATTTTTACTTAAAAACTGCTTAATTTGAAATGAACCTTATTTCATGTTATATTTTAAATACTTCATTATAGTTTAACATGGATACAAATTTATTTTTTCTAATTCTATTGATTATTGTATTCACTGATTGTTAATTCAAGGACATTGGGAGACTATATGTTAAAATTTTAATTATTGTTCTGCCACCTGAAGTTTAATTCCAGCTAGCCTATTCAATAGTCTACTGTTTCATTACAATGTTTGCAAATGTTGTTTTAAGAAATTAACACATCTGAGTTTAAGAGTCATATAAAATATATGGTTATTATTGTAACACAATTTACATGTTAATGGAATATTCATATAGTAATGTGAAAACAGATTTAAAATATAGATATCATTCTAAGATCTAATGATATTTAAATCACATAAAATAATTATAATTTGTATGTTTGCATATGCATGTCTCCTGGTGGAGCTTTTCTTCAATTTTGTCATTTTAGCTAACATTTTAAATGTTTTCACACTCACATTTAACTTCCATTAATTAATGCATATGTTTAAATCCCCAGACGAACACTGATCTTTGCATGTAGTTTAAATCAACTATTTGCCAGTAATTTTATATATACACTTAGTTCTAGCTTCAATTCTGCAACATCTTGAGAAATTGCTTGTAGAAGATATTGCTGTCACTCAAAAAATCAAGGAAAGATTCCTTAAGGACTCATTAACCTACTGATACACTTGAGAGCATATTTAGCATCACTTTTGTTTTAAAATATTTATAAAAAGTTCTTATTGTTTTGTTTTTGCTTTTCTCTTTTTTTTCCTGTTTTTTGTTTGTTTGTTTTCAGAAAACCGTGGGTACCTACTCTTCTAGAATTTTGAAGGTCAAGACTTTGTAACATCAGGTCAAGCTGAAAGAAATCAGAATTCTCTATTTGTGTTTTTCAGCCAGCTCAGAACTAACTGTGTCTCCCTCCCCCTCCCGCCACCTCTCTCTCATATGCAGAGATTGAGTAGGAGGAAAGGAGGAACCTACATGCCTACTGATTTATCTCTGTTTGCCACATGTGTGTTTCCAACTCTGGCAAGGAAAGGAGAGTAAGCCAGTGCTTTGTCAAATTGACTCCAATCACCAGATTGCCTTTTCCTACTGCTTCATTTTCATTGGGGTTGATTAGTCTCAAAGTTAGCTAATACACTATAGGAATCCAATAAGAAAAAGCTAAGTTTTCAATGTCAATTCAAATTCCCCTGTTGGAAGATTTAGGCAGCCATTGTATGTTCCACCTAGGCTTTTATTTCCTTGCTTCCTGGACTTTTACTCCCCACATTATAGTTTTCTCTACTAATGAATTCAGTAAACAAATGAAAGCAACATGAATTTGTTTTGTTCCAGGTTCCCAGGTTGATAATTCATTACAATTCAACAAATGAATAGGTCAAGGTAGTAAAATGAGGTACCTAACTTTACAGAAAGAGTGTCTTCAGCAATTACAATGATAATGGATGTTTGGTCCACTAGTTTTGAGTGCCAGAATCATTGGACCATGGCAATAAGATATAATTCATATTAGGGTTCTTCTTTATGCTACCATAGGAAATAAAATATTTACATAAAAAGATACACTTGGGCAAATATGGGTTCATAGATTCTAAAATCCTGTTTACATATGTTAAAATTCTTTGAATCCATGCAAATTGTCGTGCCTAGTAATTAAAGTTTTACTATCAAAATACACAAGGCCCTGCACAAACCCCTTTCTCTTAACTTTTCAAAGCAGACCCCACCTTACATTTATGGAATCTCACTTAACCTTTCAAGGCATACATGTATCTCAGGTAGCACATCTGTAAACTATTGATAGAACTGATTGATTTTACATCTTGAGATTCTATTCATGTCACCTGGGAATTTGTTTCCCTTTTTAAATTCTCTTTAGAAGTTTTATAAATATTTTTGTTTTGTTTTTTTCCTACTGGAGAGCCCTTAAACTATTTCATCACAACACTTAAGACCGTTTTGGGCATTTTTTAGTCAGTAAATGTATGTTTATATACAAGAAAGCAGACTTCACTTAAAACTGTGGAAATGTAAAACCATATGTAATATGGTACATTAGACAAACAGAAAAGAAAAGGATCATGTCCTGGGGGATGCAGCGGGCAGGAAAAGACAACCTGTCCACAGTCCCGAGGTAGACAGGACTCTTCCATGCAAACAGCTTGAAGAAGAAAGATGTAAATTGTTTTGAAAGAATTGACTTTGGCTGTAGATGAAGCAGGTAGGAGAAGGTGTGGCAGGGCTAGGTCTTCCATTAGGAAGAAGTGTTTGCTCTTTAGAGTGGTTGAAGGCAACAACCTCAAAAGATCATGTGTAGCAAGATGTAGAGGTGTCTAGTGGTGTATTACTTGACTATTCTCTCTGGATAATTGTGGAAATAACCATTGGAAACTTAAAGTTTCAATGTTTATTCAGGAAAGTAAGTGCTCTGTTGTTGGTTTTTCCCTGCAGTGGTCAACTGATTAGCCTCTTGTGTCTCTTCCTCCCACACTCTGACCTGCTGTAATTTGATTTTAATGGCCAATGCGCAGCTCACTCAAGGCATTGTAGAGTGTGTGTGCAGGCAGATCCCAACTCACTGAGGGTCTTGGATCCCTTTAACAATTGCTGACCTACTCTGAACACAGCATCATTAAAAAATAACCTTTTTGTGTCACATGACTGAGTTTTGTGGGTTGTTTATTCAACATACTAACCTATTCTGAGTGTTACATAAGTGATGCTAGTTTGAAATAATCAGGTTAAAATGACTTCCTTATGTTAGAAAGTAGAAGGATCTTATAGTGACAGACGTTTATTGGTAAGAATTAACTCCCAGAAATAAAGTGAATGTAGATAACAAAGAGCCAGTAGATAGTCATAATAGTCTGAACCAAAAATATTTTGTGGCCCTTAATTGATCCTAGAGCCCCTGTAACCAAAAGTTATGAATGGCCAGCTAAGTTTTAGCTGGTTTGTATAACCTCAGATTAAGCTACATGTATTTGGGAATCTGTATTTTGGAAGAAGATTCAGTAGAAACCCCTAGAACTTACTTTTCATCAGAAAAAAAATAATATTTAAATAAAACTCACATACAAAATTCTCTTTAAATATAGTATCTGTAGGAAATTTGGAACTGCAGAGATTTGCTCATATTAAACCTTTGAAATACAAAAAAAAAAAAAAGTAATGATTGCTAACACATTCTTCTTAAATTGTCCACTTCAGTTGGCTCAACAGACAGATGGGACTTAGAGGATGACAGATAATCATGAGTTTAATTGGGTGCCGAATCTGGTTTCAGATAATGTCCAAATGTGACCTTCCCACTTGTGCAAATTAATAAAGCTACTTGTATCTTGTGTATCTATTGCTCAAATCAGTTTTTTTTCCTTCCTTGTGATAAAAATTGATGAGAATGACACTTTTTCAAAAGTCAGTGACAAAAGTACACATTTCATCAGATTCTTAAGGAATGCATTAACACTGCATTTTTGTTCCAAAATTGAGTCTCCAGGAAGCATAACTTCTCACCATCTCAGATGATATTATTCTGTTCTAACTGTTGACGACATCATCTCTCTCACAAGTTGACGAGCAAGTGTCTGGACCTTCTAAGTTAAGAGAACTTTGGTTAAGTCATTTATCACAAAACAGAGAAATAGTTCAATGATCTGCCAGCTTTATAAAGTTTCTCATGCATGCAGTGATGTAGAGAGTTTAAAATGTCACCTCTTAATTGAAGGATAAAACAGTACACTTAATCCCTTCTGGCACTAAGGAGACTGTTTTTAGCATGTCTGGTTTTAATCCCTATACTATCTCATTTTTTAATTCTTTCTTTCTTTTTTGTTTTTTTGACTAGGCAGTTTCCATTATTCTGTTTTCCTGGTCACTAATCCATTCTTCTGCATTAAATAATCTGCTATATATTTCATTTCAGTTACTGAACTATTCAGCTCTGGTTCTTTATTTTTTAAATATATTTTATTGATTTTTTTTTTTACAGAGAGGAAAAGAGAGGGATAGAGAGTTATAAACATCGATGAGAGAGAATTATCGATCAGCTGCCTCTTGCTCATCCCCTACTGGGGATGTGCCCTCAACCAAGGTACATGCCCTTGACCGGAATCCAGCTGGGACCTTTCAGTCCGCAGGCCAACACTCTATCCATTGAGCCAAACTGGTTTTGGCTGCTCTGGTTCTTTATTATATTTTCTCATACTTTGCTGAAGTTCTCTCTGAGTTACTCTATACTACTCTTACATTTAGTGTCCTTATGACCATCTCTTTGAAAACTTTATCAGACAAATTAACTCCGTTTCATTAGGAAGTTTTGTTTGTTTGTTTGTTTGTTTGTTTCTCTGGAGTCATGTTCTTTTATTTGGAGGATATTCTAAATTCTCATTTTGTCTGTCTTTCTGTGTCTGTTCCTATGAATTAGATGAAATAGCTATCTCTCCCAATTTTGAAAAAGTGGCCTTGTGTTGCAGAACCTCTATGTATAATATGTGCTGGGTGGTTTTGAGAGGCCAGTTAAAGTTGGGGCAAGCATGCGTGGTAGCTGGGGTACCCTCTGGCTTGGAGGAACATGTATGGTGCCTAGGGCACCCTCTGGCGCAAAATAGCTGGTGTACATGCATGCCCGTGGCTCTCTGCTTGTCCAGCTGTCCATGCTAGAAAGGCGTTGGTGTGGGGCAACCCAGTGAGCAAGCATGCTGCAGTGCCCTGTTAGTCCTGCTAGAGCAAGCTCCATGGATGCGGGAAAGTCGGGGTAGTATTGTGTTTGTGCACTACTGTGCCCTGATGTGTCTCCTGCACAGAGCTTCCGGTGAGGTAGCCAGAAATGTATTACTATAGCCTTGCAGATGGGCCAGAGCACCTGGAGCCCTCATGTGCTATGTAAGAGAAGAGGCAATAAATGTAAATAATAGTGTTCACCAGCTTCTGCAATTCTGGAGACTTCCCTTCAACTCTCTATCTTCTCTCTTGATTATTGTACAGAGGCTGTTCAGTTGGCCCTCAGCTATTATTCTCAGAAGTGATATCTCTAAATGTAGTTGCATAATTGGTGTGTTCATGGGAGAGGCAAATTCAGTATCCTCCTACCTTGCCATCCTGAACTGCCCTTTCTTTTTCTGTCTTTTTAGAATTATTATCCACACTTGTATCGTGCATACTGAGCAAATATTAAGTGGGATACCAAGCATACTTCTGGATTTGTCTTTGTCTCCTTTAAATAATATATTGATAGATTGAAAATTTTTAACTACCTTGGATTTCCAGTCTTTACCTTCCCCTCTCAGCAAGGCTCTTGGACTCTAGTTTCTCATATCTGATTCTATAAATTAAAAATAATGCATACAACCAAAATGTCTGAGTCCATATTGGTGAAAATTTATTTGTTTTCCACATTCCTGTAATCAAAGCCTTATACTTTTTTAATGTCTAGTATCTAAAACATGTGTTCATTTCCTGCCAACATTTTTTTATTTTAGTTATTTTTAAGGTGCAGGTATAAGTCTAGTTCTTGTTAATTCATCATGATTGAAAGCAGATAAGTACATTTTAATTTAAAGATGTAAGCACAATGAAAGGAGAATAAATAATATGTTTTCATAACATTTAACATAATTACAATGCAGTCATTATTCTCGACAGAAATATTATCAATTCTCCTAAAAGTTGATATGGAAGAAGTTATTCAATTGGAAAATCACCTAAGTAAATAAATAACACTTGAGGCATTATACTTTTTTTATAGATTTAATTGGAACTAACAACAAATCTATGAATAACTAGATGGTAAATAATTTTTAAATGAATTATTGTTTTTATGTGAAGAGAAACTAGGTATTATATTTGCCAGTAGGTATTATTATATTTTAATAAGCTCAAGAAAAAATAAGTATAAATTTTAAAAAAAGATAATCACTCTTTTTAAAATCTCCTTGTTCATCCTAGCTGGTTTGGCTCAGTGGATAGTGTTTAAAGTGGATAAAGTGGATAAAGGGTCCAGGGTTTGATTCTGGTCAATGGCATATGCCTGGTTGTGGGTTCAATCCCCAGTAGGGGGAATGAAGGAGGCAGCTGATCAATTTCAATTTTATATATATATATATATATATATATATATATATATATATATATAATCTTCATGTTAATAGATTTCAAGTCAGCATTAGAGCATATATATATCAATACACAAACACACACACACACACACACACACACACACACACACACACATATATACATATATATCCTCCTATCTAAAAAAAGTGGAATATGCAAACTGACCATCACTCCAACACACAAGATGGCTACTCCCATGTGTTCAATGATGGCTGTCCCCATGTGGACACAAGATGGCCTCCACAAGATGGCCTGCAGTGAAGGGCAGTTGGGAGGGACCAGGCCTGTAAAGGAGGGCAGTTGGGGGTAATCAAGACTGTAGGGGAGGGCAGTTAGGGGTGACCATGCCAGCAGAGGAGGGAAGCTGGGGTGACCAAGCCTGCAGGGGAGGACAGCTGGGGACAATCCAGCCTGCAGGGAAGGGCAGTTAGGGGTGACCAGGCTGGCAGAGGAGGAAAGTTGGGAGTGACTGGGGTTACAGAGAGGGCAGATTGGGGGGACTCAGGCCTGCAGGGGAGAGCAGTTGGGGGAGACCAGGCCTGCAGGGAGGGCAGTTAGAGGCAATAGGGCTAGCAGGGGAGCAGTTAGGCATCAATCAAGCTGGCATGGAAGTGGTTAGGGGGTGATCAAGCTGGCAGGAAGAAGCAGTTAGGGGCATTCAGGAAGGCAGGCAGGCGATCAGTTGGGAGCTAGCAGTCCTGGATTATGACAGGGATGTCCGACTGCCCATTTAGTTGGACATCCTTTGAAAGGTCCCATATTGGAGAGGGTGCAGTCTGAACTGAGGGACACAACCCCACACCCACCCCCACACCCATGAATAAATTTTGTACACTGCGTCTATGATATATATATATATATATATATATATATATATATATATATATATATATATATATCATAGGCCTAGTTTACAGTTGTTTATATGGAAAATCATTTATAAATCAAATAAGAATAACCTCATTTCCTGTACTCAAAACTGTAAGGCTACTTTTGCCCACCTTGTATATAGTATCTTTTTTTGAAATGTCTAAATAACCCAGAACAGTATAGAGATAAGCAAACTATTTACAATTTTTTTTTTATTTCTAAATGTTACTTTCAACTTTAATGCCATGTATTTAAGGTGCTTACTTAATCCCTCATTTAATGTCAAGTGAGTATAATTTGGTTTGGTGGTTGTTTTGTTAAACATGAACATGTAAAATATTTAAACCAATACATTTTTCTTTTTATGTTGAAAATATCATTTATTTGTTAAATGTATTTAATATAGTTATTTTTAGAGCATGCTGGTAAAAGTAAGAAAAATTCAGTTAAAGGATTATGTTGTACATTAATGTTTTAAAAAGCCAGTGCTGCATAGAAAGTTGCTAAGCCTTTCAGCAATTCTATGGGAGGTAGATTGGTTCCTTTCATTTTAAAGAGCATAATTACATATTGCAAGTACCCTTTTTAAGAAAAGAAGGAGAGGTTAGTTTTTGCTTCCTATGTAATGCATGTCTAAAGTGGCTTATTCTAAATATATGTATTTGGGTATTGAAATTTATAATGCCTAATGACATAAATTAATGGTAAGTTTTATGCCATTGTCAATCTATTGTGGATGCAATATTTGAAAAGTGATTTCCAGAAAATATAGAAGTGTAATTCCTAAGAATTTCAGAGAGAAGGGAGAGATGGTCAGCAGGAAACAAGCAAAAATGTATTTTATCAATCAGCATCTTTGTTATATATGGAATGGATTTTAAATCTAGATCATTCTAATCACAAAGTAGAAACTTAAAATAGTAACAGGAATATATGTAATTTAATGTATCCCCAGAAAACTAAAAATTAATGAAAAATTATGAAAAATGTATTTTTCTACAAATATAATACATTGTGTATAGCTTTCAAAATTTGAAGTACAGAAATAAACCAAAATAATATTTGAATAAAGAAAATAATATATATGTCTAAAAATAAAAACCTAGGGTTCCTATATTAGTGAAAGGTATGTGCTGACTATAATTAAGTCAGGTACATGGTTGAAAAATGCTCTATAAGTTCAATATAAAACTTTATAATAAACAGTAATGCAAACAAAGTAAGAATGAGCAATAATCCTTTGAGAGTCTACAAAATAATATGAATTGTTCTATTCTCTTAGATGCTTGTGTTCCTCTGAAAACGGAGCTAATAGAAAATGTCAGATAATTGTGTAAATGTGTAGGCACACACACAACAGACACACAGACCTACTACACACCATGCACATGTATCTATCTCTCTCTCTCTCTCTCTCTCTCTCTCTCTCTCTATATATATATATATATATATATATATATATATATATATATTTTATTTTTTTTGTAGAGTCTTATTATTTTAGTGGGCATTTTTCAAACCATTTACTATTATCTATGCAATGCTCTCTTGTATGTAATCTAAACACTGCACAAGAAAAACAATTTAACAATTGGCATTCCAAATGTCTCAATATTTATTTAAATATTTCTTCATAATGAATTTAAAACTTAAGTGTTTATTATAATTAATTACATAATATGAATTAAATGAAATGAAAGTTACTATTGTTATATGTTTAGCCTTGCTATTGGTTATCTACATCTCTATATGTGAAATGTCCACGGGTATTTCAGTTATCCTGTCTTTACACTGACTGATACAGAATATACTATAGAAATGAGTAGACTACCTTCAAGAGTAATCAGGAGCACAGGATAGGAATCTGAAATGTTATAATTGGTTATAAAAACAGTACATAATATAATAAAAGTACAATTCGTCCTTTAAAAAAAATGTGTTTGTGGTAAGGATAGTAATATGAATATAGGCCAGATCATAAAGGACAGCATAAAAGGTAAAGGAGGTTAGATTTGTCCACAATAATTTTATTTTTTAACTCCTTTGGTGTTACAAAATTCTTGTGAAGAAGACCAAGAAGGTATCATCTCCTCTCCATAGTACAAGGAAGCAAATAACCGGTCAGTTGAAGATAGCCAGTTGTATTGCTAATTCAATATTTGAGCTTCCTTTGTTTTTCATAATTTTTAAAATTAAGAATAATTTGTGCCAAAACCTGTTTGGCTCAGTGGATAGAGTGTCAGCCTGCAGACTGAAAGGTCCCGGGTTTGATTCCGTTCAGGGACATGTATCTTGGTTGCGGGCACATACCCAGTTGGGGGTGTGCAGGAGGCAGCTGATCGATGATTCTCTCTCATTGATGTTTCTAACTCTCTATTCCTCTCTCTTCCTTTCTGTAAAAAATCAATAAAATATATTTTTTTAAAAAGAATAATTTGTGTTTTGGGGGGCATCCTCTTTGTCTTCTATTGATTTAGTTGTGAACATAATCCCTGTAAAATCCATCATTATGTTTGTTATTTTTCTCAATATTATGCTTTAAGAAGTTATTACAACTTTTTTCCCCTATATTCATTTGGATAAATAATACAGAGAATGATTTTTATAATTTAACCATTTTCACTTGGCAAAATTCATAGTAACATGATCTAAACTACATGCATATTTATTCTGAAGTTCAGCTACATTTTTGTTGAAAGAATTGTAAATTTCACAGAAGTTATAAAGTAAAATTAAAATTCAAAATATTTTAAATATATTTTTTATTGAGGAAGGGAGAGAGATAGTTAAAAACATTGATGAAAGAGAAACACTGATCAGCTGCCTACTGGGAATGTGCCCACGACCAAGGTACATGCCCTTGACCAGTATCAAACCTCTATCTACTGAGCCAAACCAGTTAGAGTGCAAAATATCTGAATGTTAATAGATTATACAAGGGTAGAGCATCTCATTTTTGTGAATAATGTATATTCAGTAAAGAGCTCCATTATGAATTAATTTGTTAATATTTAATAAACTATGTGGAAGCTGAAAGTCATTCTACTATAGGCAAGCAAGCTTAGTTGAGAAAATTAAGATAGTTTAACAAACAACATCTGAAAATCAAAGACCATAAAATAGATACCTGGGGAAAGACAATCTCAAAAGAATTTCAGGGCCTAATGAGCATTGAAAAATGAGCAGGAATTAATTGTTTCTGTAATTGTGTGTATGCCAACATAGTTTGTCTCAGATTTTATCTCCCTTTTATAAATTATATCTGCATGCATGGAAACATTTATTTCCTGGGAAGAGATTAAATCAATAGAAATGATAATAATTACATTAGGTGTAATATTTGAAAGAATTTAAGACTGTATAGAACTTATTACTAAAAACGGGCATTTATGAAATGACACTAACCATAGTAATAAATATTCGTAGGTTTACTAATATGTGCACATGAATTTTCATATCTCAATGCTAACAATAAGGATAGAAATTTGGGGATGTAAGTGGGCAATGGATGAATCTGTCCTCTACTGATAGGAAATATTGAATTTATATTATGGATAAGTCACTAACTGGATAAACTTGCCTGAGACATTGAACTCTATAAGCTGAATTCCTTATTTATAAAATATGGGCTTTAATAAGACCTCATAAATATTTGTGATTAAATTAGGTCCTACAAAATATTTTGATTTAGGAAATGCTCAATAAATATTAACAGCTTATTATCAAAATGCTTTCTTATCTGTTTATGAAGTAATAATATATGGTGAAAATTAGTTGAAGAAGAAATCATGGTGATACTTACAATAAAATCTCAATTCTAGTGTTCCTTTTATTTAGTTTATTTTGACTCTAAAAGCAACCTTAGAAATTGGAAGTTCTCACCTCAATCTATCTTTAAGTTTGTGTTAAAATTTCAAATGTATTTTCATGTATTGTAATTTAGAATTGTTACTAGATATTTCAAGAATTGTTATAGCTCTAATCAGTTGGTTGGAGAATCATCCCATAAAACAAAGTGCCATGGGTTTGATTCCTGGTCAGGGCAAATACTTAGATTGCAGCTCTCTCTCTCTCCTCCTCTTTCTCTCTAGCTTCCTCTCTCAAATCAATGAACATTTTCTCAAGTGAGGATTTATTTAAAAAGAATTGTTATTGAATATCTATAATAATAAAAGCGAAATATGCTAATTAGACTGGACAGCTTAATGACCTTCCAGATGTCACTCAGGATGAAGCCATGGTGGCGGGAGCCAAGGCAGAGGCTGTTAAGGGCAATCATTCAGGCAGGCAGGCAGGCAGGCAAGTGGTTAGAGGCAATCAGGCAGGTGGACAGGCAGGTGAGTGGTTAGGAGCCAGCAGTCCCGGATTGTGTGAGGGATATCTGACTGCCAGGGATCGGGCCTAAACTGGCAGTTGGATATCTCCCAATGGATCCTGGATTGCAAGAGTGTACAGGCTGTGCTGAATGTCATGTATCAGGCCTGTAGTTTCACAATAAAATCAGAGAAAAAAATGTTTGATATAAATTAGTGATTAGGGCATATAAAGTTTTAATTCTATTTCATTTCCTAAATTACTAATTATTTTCCCTCTCTACTTATTCTAAATGACACCAAAATAAGCAAATTGCAATTAATTAGAAAGTAGATTTAGCCAAAACCTGGTTGGCTCAATGGTAGAGCGTCTGTCTGCGGACTGAAGGGTCCTGGGTTCCATTCTGGTCAAGGGCGTGTATGTTGGTTGCGGGCACATCCCCGGTGGGGGGTATGCAGGAGGCAGCTGGTCGATGTTTCTCTCTCATCAACATTTCTGGCTCTCTATTTTTCTCCCTTCCTCTCTGTAAAAAATCAATAAAATATATAAAGAAAGTAAATTTAATATTGTGTTAGAGGTTGAAAGGTTTATGGACAAACAAGGAGTAGATATAGAATGCTATAAAGCTGGGTGAGGGATGTTGGAATTTCCAATAAAGTCAAAGTAGATCTGAGTGAGAATAATTTATTTGAGAGTTGGTATCTGAGAGTGTGATCCAAATGTCTGGTGGAAGAAAATCCTAACAGAAAGGAAGGCCAAATGAAGAGGGCCTGGTGCAGAATTTTGAATGGGATACTGGGGAGAAATCAAATTCAGTTTGACTGAATAAGAGAAAAACTGAAAGAACATGAAATAACAAAAGCCGGTGGGAAGTAGGTAAATAGAATGGATACAAAACATCTAGGGCTTCTTAGATGCCTTAAAACTTAGAGATAATATAATATATTGTCACATTTAAAAGTAGAGTCACTGGAAAAAGGCTTCCTGGGCAAATATCTGGACCTACTATTGTTAGCCAGAGAACAAAGGTCAAGGAACTAAGCCTCTGTGGGCTGTACTCCCTTTGGAAAATTGTAATCATACTGCCAACACTAGAGGATTGATTGTTCTTAGTGGTTACTTTGCAATGAGTAAAATGGGGAGCCCTAGATTTTGGGTAGAATGGTGGTATAATCCTACCTAATAACAGAGTAATATGTAAATTAACCATCACTCCGCTACACCCACACATCATGCCCACCAGACATGCCCATCAGCCCATGAGAAACAGTATGCAAATTAACCCAACAAAGATGGAGGTTAATTTGCAAACAGAGGTAGGAGGACTGAAGACTAAAGACAGCATAGAAGGAAGAGTGAGGGAAAGTGGAAAGCAAGATGGCTGCAGCTGCTGGAGGGAAAGCACTGGCAGCACTTGCAGGGTGGGGCTGGGTGATGCATGCAGCGGGTGCACGCAAGCTCATAGAGGTGGTGGTTGGCAGCCAGGGCCATGGATATTATGGGGTGGGCTTGTGGGGTGAGGCTTGCAGAAGCCTGCCCGAAGTCTTGCAGGAATATTCCTGCAACAAGTCTCTAGTCTGATGTATAAAATTGTTGGTCTGACTAGAGTATTGATTATACACAATAAGGGGGAAACATGGAAAAGTAAAGCAAGAAAACTTAGGGAACTATTATAATTCACATGAAAAACGTATCTTGTGTTAGTGTTGATAAGTTTTAGATTCCAGATTTGTTTTAAAAAGCAACAGGAGTTCATGACTGATGGACAGGAGACTACAAGAGAAAGACAAAAGTTAAAGAAAACTTAAAGAGTTTTCCCCTGAGCAATAAAAAGGATGGCATAGCATGAAATAGGGAAGTCTGCCATAGAAAAAATGGGTGATAATGAAAACCAGTAAGTTTTGAAAGTGGACAATTTGAGCTGTCTATCACATATTGATTGGACAGTTGGGTACACATATTGAATAGCCAGTGACTGGTGTTTAGGAGAGGGAATAAGGCTTAAAATATGTGTTTTAGAATCTCCATTTAGAGATATTTAAAACCATGAAACTAGATGAGTTAAAAAAGTAAAAGCACATATATTTTCTTTCTCTCACATACTACACACACACACTTATTTGAACACAATTGATGAACTAATGTGTATTATAATATACACCTGGATGAAAATCCTTGACAATAGTGATTTATGTTATAAACTAGAGGCCTGTTGTAGGAAGAGATTCATGCAATAGGCCTTCCTTCCCTTGGCTTTCAGCACTGGTTTTCCTCCAGCATCCGGGACTCAGGCCTTCAATCAGGCCAGAGTCTGCCACCTTCATCTTCGTTGCAAACTCTGCTGCTGCTTCTGCAGTGCCGCTCTATAGATCCCTTTACCCCCAGCCCTCCCTCTCATAGCAGGTGTCCTGTGCCACCCAGACACTTAGCCCCTGTAGCAGCTGGGCGGCTGCCATCTTTGGCCTTCTAATTTGCATACTCACTCTGATTGGCTGTTGGGGTAGCAGAGATATGGTCAATTTACACGGTAGTCTATACTTAGGTAAGATTGGAAGTATCATTAAATTACACAAACTTTTTATTTCTTAGGCTACCCAGTCATGTGGTTTATTATTTGCAAGTGGTGAACACTTGAAAAATAGAGAAAGCCATCATCTATTTCTGAACCATGGCTTATGGCATAAAAGGACAAATTGAGCAAAAGGTCAATAGAGCAGAACTGAGCACAAAATCTTTCCTGCTGTGAACACAGACCTGTCATGGATGCCCCATTCAGCTTCTTGAGTAGTTTCAAAGTGTCACTATGTGCCACTGTCATCATCAACTGAAAAGACAGCCTCACCCATCAACTGGACCACTAATATTAAATTTCTAAGGAGATGCATGAAGTAGGGAAATCCTGCAAATCTTTTCTGGTTTCCTACAGAGAATTTGCTGAAGGATAAGCTGGGAGTAAATGCCAAGCAAAAAAAATATAATCTAAGACATGTTAGAAAATTCCCTGGAAGAGATAGAAAAAAGCAGAAGGAGTTATTTTGAAGACTGAGAAAACGCTTTGCTTATTGCAGCAAACCAACAACCAGTGTAAGTGTAGATCTAAAGGACTGGCTAACACGTAAACATGAAGAGTGGCTCTGTGGCTTTAAGATTTTCAAAAAAGATCCTTTGCTGAGAGTTTTTATCAATAAAGGGTGTTGGATTTTATCAAATGATTTTTTTGCAGCAGTTGATATGATTATGTGATTTTTGTCTGTCAATTTGTGATGTATTTATTGATTTGTAGATAGTGTACCATTCTTGCTCTTGGTCATGGTGTTTGATCTTTCCAATGTAATGCTGGATCTGAATTGCTAGAATTTTGATGAGGATTTTAGCATCTATAATCATCAGGGATATTGGCAAGTAGTTCTATTTCTTTATGGTGTCTTGATATGGTTTTGGAATTAGGGTAATGCTGACTTCATAGAAAAAGCTTGGAAGTGTACCTTTCTCTGGAATTTTTGGAATAGTCTGAGGAGAATAGGTTTTAGTTTTTTTAATGTTTAGTAGAATTCTCCTATAAAGCTAGGATTTTTGTTTGCTGGAAGTTTTTTTATTACTGCTTCAATTTCTTTGGTAATTATTGGCCTATTCAAGTTTTTTTTATTCTTCCTGATTGAATTTTGAAAGCTTGTATTTTTCTAAGAATATGTCCATTTTGTGTAGGTTGTCCAGTTTGTTGGAGTAGAGTTGTAAGTAGTATTTTTATACAATCCTTTGTATTTTTATGGTAGAGTATTGTTGTCTTATATTTCTTTTTTCAAAACAGCTTTAAAAATATTTGTTGTTGAAAGTAGTATGGGTGTCCCTTTTTTTCCTCCTGGCCCCTGATCCAGGACTTCACCACCTTATTGTCTGTGTCTATGAGTTATGTATACATGCATACAAGTTCTTTGGTTGACCTCTCTCCACTCACCCACCCCAGGTTATTTAGATTATTGTCTCTTGTCAATAAAAATCTAAAGAACTGACAATAGTGGCACAGAGGCTTTCATATAGACTGTGTCCAAATATTTGGTGTTATTACTGTTTTTTTAAAGATGTCATGATTTTCCTTGTTTCTGTTAAATAAGTCAAGACAATTGAAGTAATTTCTTTTGTGAGCATTTGGGCCATTGTTTTCAAGTTTTTGGATTCAATTCTGTTCTGCAAACATTTATGAGAACTCACTTTTTGTCCTGCTCTCTGCCAGATGCTGGCAAAACAAAGATAAATGAGGCATGGTTACTATCATGAAGGAAGTAACTAGCAACCATATTAGGTGATAGAGTTGTACAACTGTGTGCAGAGGAGGGCTGCAATCTGCAATACCTCATTACCCACGAAATTAAGGAGACAGAACACATCAGGGTGGAAATTTTGGTGTTTATATTATGTAAACCACCAGAGATAGAATTTTAGTCATTTTTTTCCCAGTTTCCCATTTGCCATTAAGAAAGCAAAATTCACAATAACTAGTGTGTTTCACTCTCTTGGCTTATTAGGCTAAAAATCACGACATGGTAGAAGACAGTAAGAGAGACCAGATAGAGATTAGCTGAAATATAGGGCAAAAATTATAAAATTTAAAACTTGTGTTTATGTGTTTTTCAAAGGTCACATAACCCTTATCAAAATTATCTATATTCTTGGTTATTGAGTAATTATTAACAAATTCCAAATATTGAAATTGCAAGAGGAATGGACTATTTAATGTGTAATTCAAATTATCCAGTAGATGATTACTGCTGCTTTTTGCTACAATATATGTATGTGCATTCCTATTTGTGTGTGTGTGTGTGTGTGTGTGTGTGTGTGTGTGTGTTCGGTGTCCCATATGTTTAAGTTCTAAAAAAGTAAAAGTTGTGTAGTTTTGGAAAATGACACATAAGTGTAAATACTATTTTAACTAGAATTCAATAAATTGTTAAGTGGAAATCTGATGTAGAATATCAGGCTCACACTGATGCATTTCCTTCTAGGACTTAGTCCATCAAATCCTGCATATCTTTGTATATCTCAAATGCCCGCATTTTTTTCCTTTTTATTTCAACCAGGTTTCCTATGTTTTTAGTGAATGACCTAATCTGTTGCAAGCTATTCCAGCAACATAAAAAGCAGAAAATGCCTAAGCCCATTTTGTCTCCACAGTTTTATGTATTTTCCTCCCTGAAATGTTTCTATGTAAGTCCTTAAAGTTAACTGATTTCTGCAAAGGCACTATTCAGTATGAGGAAAGGAAAAGCAGGTGACCAAATTATATTAAACATTCTTGGAAATAATGGTTTCTTGCCCATTGAGAAAGAAAAGTGTAGGTCATACTAGAGAGAATTCAAACTTATTGTATGCTTAAGTTTAGAAAGCAACATAGATTAGAAATAATTTTCTCAGAGAAGTGTTGTGAGTTTTATCACTGTTATATTTATTTCTGAGATACTAAAAGATTTCAATAAAAAACTAGGGTATCTCTATTGATAAGAGTAGTAATGTCTCTCTCTCTCTCTCTCTCTTTTAACACATGATGGATATTTAATTATATTTGTTTGCCATATGGATAGTCAATTATCCTATTATAGTTTATTGACAGTTCTACTTTTTCTACTCATTTGCAATGCCCAATATGTTATATGTCACACATACCATCTGCAGAGTACATCTGTTTTTGAGCTACATTTTCTTTTCATGGTATCATATTAATCATAGCTTTACTCTCTTAGCTTTAAAATCTTACCTATTATGTTACATTGTTTTAATCTTGATCATTTATTTTAATAACAACTTTTTATCTATCTCCTTGTCAACTTTATCTTTCACCTTGTCAACTTGCTTAATTTTTAAAAATATTAGCATTGCATAATGACTTAAGGAGTAAACTCCCTTGTTTATTTACATCTTTAAGGAAATGATTCCACACATACAAACTTACATATGCTTTTTGCCTTAAGTTCACATTTAATAAAATATCTGATATAGTTTGGTTTATTATTTGACATGTCAAATACATGTAAAATCAGCTCTCAATATTAAAAAATAAAAATTTTAAAGAACAAAAAATGTGAAGATACAATTAACAAAAGGAAATCCACAAATGAACAACAACAACAACAAAAAACATAAATAGATATTAAGCGTCATTTCTCATTAATGCAGTCTGAAACATAATGAGACATTATAAATATATTTTATAATAGCAAAACAACAGTGCCCAGTATTTATAGCAATGTCGAACAAGATTATCTTAGTAGGAACTCTTGATAAAGTTTAGGCTCTTTGGACCACATGATCTCACACATCTAGAGGAAATAATGGACAATATAAACTGAACAATATAAACTGAACAAAAACGGACCCAGAGAAAGAGAAGCAACAAGCAGACTCTCAAACCTCAGAAAATAGGGGAAGGTGGGGGTAAGGGGAAGAGATCAACCAAAGGACTTGTGTGCATACATATGGGCCTAGCCAGTGGCCATGGATAACAGGGGTAGGGGGGCATATGTAGGGAGGGGTATGGGATGGGAATGGGGGGATGAGGACAATTATGTGGTACCATAATCAATTAAAAAAATGCTCCAATAAATAAATAAATAATAAAATAAAATAATGTAAAAGGGTATAAACAATTTGAAGAGTTTTATGGCAATTTTTTGAGGGGAAAAAGTAAAGCTAAGCTTGTAGTTACTTTGTGATCTCAACATTCTACTGGAGTATATAAACAAGTGAATTAACAAGGTATGTCCCCATAAAAAACGTGTACATGCAATTCTGTAGCAGCTTTGGCTGCAACAATGAAAATTAGAAACAAGTAAAATACCCATCAAAAGATGAATGGGGAAGGGGGGGTGTTAGAGAGCAACCAAAGGACTTGTATGCATGCGTATTAGCATAACCAATGGACACAGAAATCTATAAGGAGTCATAGACTTGCCTTCTAAGAAATTTAGAGTAATAATAAAATGAAATATAACAAAAGTGTCAGGAAGCATTGGTTTCATACCTTAACGAGAAGATTCTAAGCCAGCTATTTTAAAATCCTCTCACAGATTTTCAAATTGTTCTTTGTGGAACACAGTATTTTAGTGAAATCTGCAAACTATTACAACTACTTTGAAAACATTTTTTAAAAAAAGAGTTTGAAAGTGTGCTACCAATATTATTTACTTGTCCATGTAACTTAGGGGGAAATCATGTGATTTCTGTATTTTTCTGGATGTGTGTGTTATCTTGGAACCGAATATCACAGGCTTACACCTACTATAACTCTCTCTTTATGTAAAAGCAATAATGGCAAATTTCCCTTTCATGAATGTAGAACTTTGATGAAATGTTACAGAGGTTGAACTTTTACCACAGTGAAAGTTACAGGAAACATTTTTATTAAATCCTACTTTATTAACTTTCTGGCTAATTTAGCTGGTACATTATAACATGTAAATTTTACAGTATATGTTTATACATATATTCCATGTCACACATGATATTTTTAGCATCTCCATACTGGTTAGTTTTGCAGTGTAAGGATATAGTAACATATTATATTTCAGTCTTTATGTAAATCAAGTTTCTTTGCTACTCTGTAAAACACTTTTATATTTGTTATATATATTTCATTAATTAAAAAAATGAATGAACAAAATGTATAATGGTATTATATGAAACAAAGTAAAAAGATTTACGTGCCATGCTAATAAATTATTCCAGTGGAAAAAGACAGACATAAATGTTTATTATAGTCATCACTCCATTTATAAGAAATTCTAGTAAATATAAATTAATCTCTTTTAAAAAGTAGATTTTTGTTTAGTTTCTTTAGTTAATAGTGGCTGAAGTTAGTCCTTTGTTTTCAATATTTAATAGCAGAAAATAAGTGTCTTTGTTTCATTTCAATGGTTCTTAAAATGGGGAGAGGGGAGGAGAGAGAGGAGATCCTTGTTCCAGGAATGGAAGGCTGGAAGGCAGAGGGGTGGTCTATAAATTGAAAAGAACATTCCATTTATGATTGTGTCAGAGATATCAGCGGACATTTGTTAAAGCAGAAAGAATAACTACTTTTATATAAATTATACTTTGCTGAAGTATATTTTAAAAGTTAAATTATATCTGCCCCCAAATGAAAAAATTAAATAAGTCCACTTTAGATAAGTTTTATAATTCTATTATCATAACTTAACCTTTCCATGTGTTCTCAATATTAAAGCTTATAAAAGTCATTACTCTTGCCGAAACCGGTTTGGCTCAGTGGTAGAGCATCGGTCTGCAGACTGAAAGGTCCCAGGTTCGATTCCGGTGAAGGGCATGTACGTTGGTTGTGGGCACATCCCCGGTAGGGGGTGTGCAAGAGGCAGCTGGTCGATGTTTCTCTCTCATCTATGTTTCTAGCTCTCTATCTCTCTCCTTTCCTCTCTGTGAAAAATCAATAAAATATATTTTTTAAAAAACATTACTCTTCAGGGAAATGCAAATAAAAACATGAGATGCCACTATTCACCTATTCAAACATCAAAAACAAACAAGTACTTTTAAATAGAGAAATAATTTATTAATTTAAATATATCATACATGTAATTACTAAAATAGCAAAGCAATGTTAACATTCACTTCCATAAAACCATAATTTTCAATAAAACATATGTAATTAATTGTTAACAATATCTTTTAAATTTTACATTCAATATTTCATTTAAAAAGTTTTATGTAATTTTTATTTTCTGAATGTTCAACATTTAAGTTATTCTCTCCAGTATATTAGAATATTTCACTGAATCTGAAATGCAAGGCAAATAATTAATAAACATATGACCTTATAAAAACTCTCATAATATTAATAGAAACCAAATCTTTTTATAAAATCATGTGTAAAATTTATTTTTTAATAAAATATGTTTTATTTTATTGTCTGTCCACATTGATTTTGTCAGTATCTACTTTTTTCAGGATTTTTAGTGATATTTTATATATGTAATTTACTCTGTAAGAGTGTTGTTAATCTAAAATCTGGCCATATTATTTTTGCTCTCATAATAAAAAGATTTATTTTTAAAATATAAAATTGGGGTTAGATATGTAAGGGAGTGCATAAAAATTGTGATGACTGCAAATAATTAAGAGAGACAATAAAGCTCTTAAATTCTAAAATAACCTTAAATTTAAATGATATAAAGTATCATTTCATTAAGATTAAAATCACTGTGATCAGTTTAATATTTTTTACTGACATTAAATATATAAATATTAATTTCATTTTTTTAAACCTGTTAAAAATTCTAATGTAAAAGTTTTGGCTGAAATAAATTTAGGAAATAGTAGCTTTAATTAAGAACAAGTTTATGTAATTTATCAATATATAATAGCTATGTGGTCTGGCATATGTGAGATTTGGGGATATTAAAAATATATAAGAATTTTGAAAGATTATTAAAATATTTTTAAGAACATTGGAAAAAGGAGTCAAATTATAACACATATACCATAAAAATGCTTTTAGTGCTCACATTTTTTATTCTATTATTTTAACATTGCTTAAAAATGGGAAATAGGCTCTAAGTTTTTTCAAATAAAGTAGAGTTTTAATCATTTATGACATTTTAATAGCAGTCACATAAAAAAGATAGACAAAATGACCTTACCATGCCTTCCAGCTTTATGCTTTATAGCTTTAGAATAAATATGTTTTTATTATTATTCCCTTACAAATAGCAAGTGGGAGTAGGAGTATTGACATTACATGCATAATAATCAAGGTAATATCTATTTTATGAGGGCATAGTTCTTAATTAAGGTTGATCAAGTGGGTCACCTTAGGAAAATAATGACAAGTCAAAGTCCAATTCTCAAGGTCGTATTATTTCATAAAAAGTTTCTTATTCATTTTTACTTTTTATGTTACTATACTGATAGAGGTATCTTTGCATGTTAACATTTTTTTTTAAATGTATTCTCATTTTTAAATGAGTTTTCTTGTTTAAGCCTTATAAAATACTTAATTATTTAGCAGATATTCAATATATAATCAGATTCTATCAAGAAAGAACAAACATAAGGAGTGATATTGTGACCGACTCAGGCCTTGTTTCTTTTTCCTACCCCAAACAAATTCATGGGTTAGGGCCTAGGGGTGTCGAACTCAATCAGAGAAGGGGCCAAAATCTAAAATCCAGCCTAAATCGCGGGCCGAATGGTTTACTGAACAGTCATAAACTGTCATTGTGATGGAAACACAGCAGAGTGCAGTGATGACAGCGCGGTGTGGGCCACATTGCAAGGCCTGGCGGGACGGATTTGGCCCGCGGGCCTTGTGTTTGACACATGCGGGTTAGGCCATTTAACTTTTGCATACCTACTGTTTCAAATTTCACAGTTCATTTTCAAGTTAGAGAAAATACTGATGTGTTCCTTTTCTATTTCTTCCTGAATATATCCGTGTTGTTATCTTTTTTGTGCAATGAGGAATCGCTTTTTGACGCATCCCAATATTTTTTTCTCACATGCCTTTCTTTTTCTCAGCTCCAAGTAATGAAATCATCGCTTCCCCCCTAAGCACTCATTTCTGCTCTAATTTGTGCGCAGAACTCTTACATTGAAGTTTGACACTGTAGACGACTAGAAGGATTGACTGTGATCTTGTCACGATCTGTTTTACACTGTTTCTCTTCCCCCTCCCCATATCTTTTAATCTAATTTCATGTGAAAATATGTTTACTAGTGGGCTGCTTTACCTGGGCCATCAGTGGACATTTTAACTCTGGCAGGAATAGTGTAGGGTTCCATACCTCCCTACTGGATACCCATTGTTGTGAGTATATTATGTTCCATCACCCATGATCAAACTATGCCAGCAACTTTTTAGAAAGTCTGTCTGACCCTCCTATTGACTTTGCTATTAAAATTTGTGATCTTTTATAATTTGACACAAATATAAGAAGTGAGGAAAGTAGCTGTCCCTCCTCATGATCAGACAACTTCTAGGACTAAGAAACAGTTTTATTTACCAGGTGATACAGGTTTTAAGGGGACATTTTAGAAGGGCACATTAGTTATATCTTATATCAAATGTATTCATCATCTGGTTTATAGTTAATCAATATTCACAGTTAGATATTTACTGTAAGGAAAACTCAAAAGCATTTTTAAACACTTTAAAAATATAAGATTTGATATAAAATATGGATCTTTCCTCCAAGATCTTCAGGAATCATTTACTGGCAAACTTCAAAATACAAATGAGATCATCTGTCTTTTATGTAATTCACCATATTAATCCTATATTCATTCTTTCAGTTGCACACTGTTTTGTATGTGTCTGTTGCCTGTGGATGGTTGACATTTGCAGAAAAGTGCCAAGTTTTAAAGTGGCTCTGAAAGTGGTAAAAATGGACATTGTAGAACCATTCTCTGAATACTTAATAACTCAACAATAATAGAATGTGGGGCTGGGAAATAATCACAAAGATTTAATTTAGAACAAAGTGTTTTGTTTCTGTTCTGTACAAGAGGAAACATCTATCACAGTCATATGAGTAGATTAAAATCGATGAAGATGCTACATCTCACACCAAACTCAGCCCTGTAGAAATTTAGAACTCTGATGTGTACAGTCCAAATTCCTTAAGTGGAAAGGTCTTTGCATTGTTTTTTTTTTTTTTTTTTTTTTTTTGTTCCTTCATTACAGATGAGCACAAACTTGCCAATTTTTAAATATCCTGAATTTATTATCTCATAGTTCTCAGAAGCCAGGGGAATGGACATGGACTCACTGTCTTCTCTACTCAGGGTTTCAAAGGTTATAAACAGACCATCTCAACAGCAAGCTCAATTAGGGAAAAATCTGCTTCCAAGATTATTCAGGTTGTCGGTAGGAGTCATTTTCTTGTGAGTAAAGAAGTGCTGGCACTGCTTCCTGCTGGTCCTAAGCTAAGGGCTGCTCTTAGGTCTCAGGAGCCACTGGAGGTTCCTGGAGGTCACCAGCTCTTTGGCAAGTTGGCTCCCCTGGCACTACTGCATACTTCATCATCTAGTAAGAACAGAATCTCACCTCAGTCCAACATACACAAAAAATCTCCATTGTAATGAATGCTTATAGAACAACTAGAGGCCTGGCGCACAAAATTCATGCAAGAGTAGGCCTTCCTTCCCCTGGCTGCCTGCAGGCACCCAGGACCTGGGCTTCCCTCGCAGCCCTGGTTTTGTCAGGGAAGATGTCTGGTCTCATTAGCATATTATGCTTTTATTATTATAGATCATGATTGGGGAGTTTAAATACATTGGCAAAATCTTTTCACCTCTGTCATATTCTGTTAGCTAGAAGCAAGTCACTGGCCCCATCCATACTTACAGGAAGTGATTATTAAAGGTGTGAATATGAGGGCATGGGAATCAGGAGGGACTACCTGAAGGTATGTCCATCACAACTGGCCATTTTGGTTCCAAATCACATAAAAACAAACCATTAAAATATTGGCACACATTTTGTACAGAAAAAACAGACATCAACTTGTGACTTTTACCCAATAAGTAAGAAGCTTTCCTATGTCTATATGAATTCTCAAGCCTCTCTCAAAATTTGAACCAAATGAACCATGTTTAATCTCATCTCTTTGTCTTGAAAATGTCAGAGAAATTATTTTCCTCTTCCTTTCTTAGCTCTCTCCCTGAAGTGTTTGATCATTCAAATAAATTCTACACCAGCCTTATCTAATAGAAATATAATACAAGCCACATATATAACCACACAAAAAGCTAAAAGAAACATTAGAACTAATTTCCATATTATAGCTTATTTAACTCAACATACTCAAAATATTATCACCTTGATATGTGTTCAATGTAACATATGCTTTAAAATAACTTAAATTACTTTTTTCCTCCCAAGTCTTCAAAATCTGGTGTGAGTTTTATACACTATGGCACATCTCAATTTGGACTTATTCCAGTACTCAACAGGCACATGTAAATAATTCCTACCTTATTGAGCAGTGCAGCTCTCTTATTAAAAATATCATAATGAAAATTCTTCTCCAGCAATCATCCTATTGATTGGCGTGTGTGTATGTGTGTGTGTGTGTGTTTATGAGTTGTTTAGTTTTTAAATTACTGTTTATTTTCAATATTATTTTGTATTGGTTTTAGGTGTACAGCATAGTGCTTAGACAATCATACACTTGACAAAGTATCCCCTCCAATATTTTTTTTTAAATTCCAGTATTTTTTTTTCACCTTCTACTTCCTAATCCATCAATTATTCTTTCATCCTTTCTTAGCTGGCTTCCATCTTTAAAATTTCATCATTGTTACTTTACTAATATCTCCATGTTATTAAACCAAATGGAAACTTTTCTTACTAGAATTCTCATCAGCAGGTCACACAGTTGCTATCTTATTTCCTTATAACTTCTTTCTCTTTAAATAAACTGCGAGCAAAATAAATTAATGAAGTGCCAGCACTCATCCTCCATCTCTGTAACCTGCTGGATCAGGTCCTTAGTGATACTTAACAAACCAGCTACAAAAGGAAACTCTTACTCCTCGCTGAAATCTGGCCCTCTTCCACTATCTCCCATAGAAAAAGCTAATATCCCGGGTGTTTATATAATTATATCATTATATAATTATATATATATATATATATATATATATATATATATATACACACACACACACACACACACACACACACACACACACACACAAACTAGTGGTCCGATGAATGATGCCCAGAGCTGCCTTTCTGCCTTCCCACACTACCCAGAAGCCCAGAATGACTAGGGTGGTGTGCAATGCCTGCATCATTGTCATGGTGATGACACAAGCATCCTGCCCCATCCTGGCAGCTCGGTGCTTGTGTATGCAAATTAGCCCACCATCTTTGTTGAGTCAATTTGCATACTCCTGATTGGTGGTGGGTGTTGTGAAGGTCAATTAGCATGTTACTCTTTTATTAGGTAGATATATATTTTTGAATGAATATATAAAAATATATGAACTTTTTAATAGCAAAAATAATTATTAAGATTCTACTATTTGTCAAGCATTATTCTAGACAGTAAAAACAGACAGCCACGGACAGCTATAAATGACATATTGATTTGTAGATCATGGTACTATAGATACAATAATTGAATTATTGTATAATGTAGATATTGACTTCTAATATTATTTCATTGTGGTTGGAAAGGATATGTAAAATGTTTTCAGTCTTACCAACATTTAAAACTGGTTTTGTGCCCTAGCATGTGATTTATCTGGGAGAATGTACTATGTGTGCTCCTGAGAAGAATCTGTATTACGCTGTTGTTGAATGGAATATTCTGGATATGTCTTAAATCTATTACGTCTGTAGTATTGTTCAAGTATGCTGTGCCCTTATTGATTTTTCTCCCTGCATGACCTATCTGTTATTGACAGTGGAGTATTTAAGTCTCCTACTATAGTGCATCACCTTCTGATTCTTACCACCAATCTTTCAATATTTTCTTTGTAAATAGAGTATTCCTTGTCTGAATTTACTTTCTGACCACTATTATTATTCCATTCACCCCAGGATGATTACCTGGGGAGAAAGCCAAGTGGAGGAGGGGATTGTTACAAATGACCCCTCTAGGTGTTAAATTAATGAGATATGAGAATGATCTGGTGGCAGTGCAATGGTCCTAGTATTTACTTACACCACCCCTACCCCTCCCATCAAGGTGAGTAAGGATGTGAAGGAAGAAATATCCAGTCAGAAGGACAATAGGAGCAAAGGCCCTGACAATGAAATGAAATTGCTGTACCAAGGCATAAAGAACATATCAATGTTATGGAAAGTGGTTAGTGAGGGAGACTATCTCAAGGTCAAAACAAATTAAATTGTGTGGAGTTTTGAGGACCATAGTAAGCAAGTTGGTTAAAATGATAAGTGGGATTTGAAGAGTTATAGGGTCTAATGTACAGTATACCAGAAACTTTGTAGTCATCTTTTAAGCCAACTTCTGCCCGTGTTTCCTGGAAAAATTGAGGTAGAGGCAATAGAGATTGTATGGTCAATAAAGCCTAAAAACATTTCTTCTCTGATTATTTTCAGGAAAAGTGAAGACAAATATCGATATAGAAAAATGTAAAAAGCTCAAATTTGATTATTTGAAAGAATTAACAAATTAACAACACCATAGAAAGACTGACAACAAACAATTTTTTTTAAAAAAAGATTAAAAAATAAGGAATTTAAGTAGACTTAGCTATAAAAATACAAATATTAGGAAAGGAATATGTCTGAATATTTTTATTTCTATTTAGAAATGAATATTATTATTAATCATCTTCCTATAAATAAAAACAAGCTCAAATAGCATTGAAGGGTAAGAATAGAGTGTGTATTTCCCAAGTCTCTTTATGAGGCCACTATAAAAACAACAACAGTAAGTCCCAAGGGCACTAACACCCCCCCTCCTTACACACACACACATGCACACACCAGAAAATCAGTAGCAATTTTGTTGTGTACTGTCTGTCTGTGCACAAGGATATAATTGCTAGATGTGTAGTAGGTCATCAGTGTATATTGCCTGATATTTTCAATCATCTGTTTGCAAAACGCTGACTTAATGTTTCCATGAAATTGGCTTGAGAAACAATAGTCTTTCTTAATTATGATTTAACTTCTAACCTATTTGTTATATTATTTCATTCTGGGCAATGTTAGATATTCTATAATTCTCTTATCTCTGAACTAATACAATAGTATTCCCAGACAATATTCTTTATGTTTATGAGTAGACTTCGTTGAATGCAGCCTGCTTTGGAAGGGGAGTTATATTTTCTTAAGTTTTGCACAATATGATTTATAGTAACTCATCCTTATTGTCATTTCATGAAATTGAATGCAATTGCAGTCTATGGATTTAATAAAGGCTCAAATTTTACAAGCCTGAAAATTAACACCATGAAACAAAGAGGAATACGGCCATTTTCTCACCATTTTGTTACTAAGTGGTTCTAGTTACTGGTAGTTATACTGACCTCTGACAGGAGTGTCATGGGCAATGTTTGTTGATGATTGAAGAACATTTTGAAAATGTGAAGTGCCACATAAATACTACATTATTCCTGACATAAGGAACTAGACTATACCAGCTGTCCTCACAATAAAGGTCAGGTCATTGGGTTACTTCTGGAAGGTAGCTATTGTCTAATCTCTATCCTTTCTGTTTCTTGAAGGAGCTAAGGTTACAGGTTTTATTGTTAGTAAAATTGAATAAACTCTACTGGCTTTGTTACCTTATAATACTTAATCAGGTCATAAAATATTAGATTAATAATCAGGGGAAAAAGTCCACCAGGATTAGAAGAAGGAATGACTTGAAATTCTAAAATTAGGACAAAAAGGTAGGTGAAATATAATATGAAAAAAAAAAAACTGAAGGATTCTGTTCAAAGAATTATGTGCGTAATTATGAAAAGTCCAAAGGAAAGATGGGAGTTGTGGTTCAATCTGACATATTCACAGTTGGGTATCTCCAGAAATAAAAAGGATTCTATGCGATAGAAATGTTTGAAACTGTGGCGCATATGTTAAAGGCATCCTATTCATATTTCTATTAGTAGAGAACAGGGAAAATAGAACGTTCATAAGTAACAAAAAAGAAAAAAGAAAAAGAAAATGAAGCATTGTGTTATAATTTAAAATCATTTTAAAGAAATTGGTTGAATGTAAGAAAGGAGAAACTATTTGATAACTTGATACTAAAAGCATATTTTAAAATACATGTAAGAAAATAAGTCATAGGATACTATGAAGTTACTATAAATCTGTAAATCCAGTTCGTGATTTTCTACCATTTTAAGGCAACTTATTAGAAAAGTGACAAAAATATTATTCTAGTTTCAGTACAGATTTAAATGTTGTGTAAAGTTAAGGATGTTGCTAATTTGATTAAAATGAAAACTGAGGCAAAAAGAGAAAACATAAGAATATTATATATCATATATAAAATTACAAATGTTATAACAGTTATCCAAGTCTACTATGGCACAGTGAGGGCTCCTTAAACAACAACATTTAAAAAATGAAATTAAAAAAGAAATAGAGGAGGAAAGATTAAGAGCAACATTGTTTTGGAAACTGTAAATAGTGTCTGCATTAGAAGTCAGCTGCCTGGAATGCTGAGAAGCAATCTGATTTGTGGGTTTGAACTCCCATAAGTTTCTGAAATTGACTGTAACAAATACACTTGGAAGTGAGGGTGAGCTTGATATGAAAAACTGGATTGATTGGAAGTATAGCTGAGCGGAAGTTGTACGTACTTCACCATCACTTTGATATTAAACATAAGTCTCTGAATAGGGTAGTAAAAGGCCCTGGACTAATAGATAGCAGGCACAGTTTAAAGGAAAGCTTACATACTAAGTATTATGGAAGTTGAGACCCACCTGTGTCTTTCCCTGCTAGAATTCCAGAATTTTGAGAGCAGGTAGACTGGCATATATTCTCCCAAACTGGATAATCTTACCAGCTCAAAAGCAATGACTAAAATTTCTGACACAGAGGATTCCCCAGTGAAATAGCTTAGCCAAGTGATACCTCAAAGACCACAGCAAAGAAGCCCTATCTATATGTGGAGCATTTTCAAACAGTAATTTTATTTCCTGTTTTCAGAAATAAGAAAACCACCAAGGATCCCTAAAACTTTTCTGTAAAGAAAGCAAACCAATTTTTTAAAAAGCCCTTTTTGCAACTGAGAATAAGAAAGGAGAAAAAAAGAAAAAAACAGTAGAGAAGTAACAAATTGTTCAGGAGGATAATTTTAAAACATAGCTTTTGAGCATTGAAAGAAGTTATAGCACTAATACTAGAATCCAAGAATAGTGGACATGGGTCACAGTATCTCCTCATTCTATTCTATTTAGTTCTATAAGGCTTGTGATGAAAAATTTAAAAATTAGTGGTATTATATGATATAAGGTTATAGAGCCAATTCTCAAACAAACTGAAGTAGAAACAGTATATCAATCTATATACAGTATATAAAGAGAATTAGTTGTCACATGTGCTATTGTTTATCATTTCTAAACTTCTGTCATATTTAACACTAATATGTTATGAAGGAGTGTGGACCCAATAGTGTTAAAATAGAATGACTCTATATCTCATTTCATTACTTCTTTTCCAGTCACCTTATATCAAATCACCCTTCCTATATCAGAATTTTCAAGTATAAGAAAAATCTCATTTTCATTATTCATACTTAACAGAGCCATAAGAAAAGTCAAAGGAATCTTCACTTCAATGACTTCCCTTCATCAAATTAATTTAGTCTTTTGATTATATAAATTGTCTACCCTCTTCTGACTATATACTAAGGCTGTGGGGTAGGAAGTGATGTCAAGGAGTTAGTGTACACATTTCTTAACAAGGCTCAGAGGTGACCCTGAGAGGGTGGACTCTCTCTAAAGCGTGCCTTTTCTCAACTTTAGGAGTTCAGTCAAAAAATGTTAGGAAAACAATAAAAAAATTTCCATGATTTTTACTACACATATGTAAAACATAAAATACACGAGGAGGGGTAGAATGAAGAAATACTGTGACCCACATCCATTATTCTTGGATTCTTGGGTTTATCTTTTCAACTGTGTACATTTCCAGGAAAAGAAGTGAGAAGTGACCATGGAAATCAACCAATATCATGAATTTATGTCCTAATATACACTTTTCCTACGGGTAATTATTTCACTTTTCACAGAAGCTGTTCCTTTACAATCCCCCCCCTTCCATATATTTCTTCAATAGTTCTTCCTAGCTCTGCAGATGACTTTGAACTCTTAAGGTTGGGAGCAATTTGATATCTATATATTCTGATAGTTATGACTTTCCCAATCCATATATATTCTGCCATTTTTCAGAGAAGGATAAATAGCCAAGAATCAATCATTGCTTCCTTAGAAGTTTATGGAAATAGTCCATGGCTTAATTGAGATTAACACCTATTTAGCATCTACAAAAAACCATATCACTTCATGCAGGGTATGTATTCATATTCCGGGATCCCATAGACTTCTAAGTTGTTTTCTAGTGAAGCACCACCATACGCTTTACCAGATCCCCAGGACTCTCTTAGAAGACACTTAGGAACAAATCTGTGCTCTGATGTTCACTTTATCCATATTTCTTACTCAGTCTTAAAGAGATGGAATGATAAAGATCAAAAACAATGTAAAATATAAACACAGAATCAAGAATCATGTATGTTTGTTTATGGAGTTTATTGTTGTTATCAATCATAAATCGCTTTTTCAAGCTTTTTTTTCTTCTTCTTTCTTTATGAAATATGGACCACAGATTCTTTTGAATTTTACCTAACTTTTTTGTTTTAACTCAAGGTTTGGATTTTGAGAAATATGAATTTTAATGTAAGTTCAGTGTTCTCTTTTCATGAGTACAATTTCTTATCATAAAGTGACCTAAAAGATGGTCCTGAATTTTGTTTAAGAAAATTTTCCAATTCTGCTGACTATAGTTATCAAATATCATGGCAGCGGATGGGGTCATATAATTTCAACATCATAAATTGTGATAGGAACCTAACCACATGCTGTCTCCTCACCACGACTCACCTTGCTATGGTTTTTGCACTCCGCACAGTTGGAGAATACCAGCTCTACATGTAGGACTCTTCTACAGAATTTCTGATTAGTCTGTTTCCTCTCAAAGAGTCTCTATTCTCTTCATCTATTTATTCCACAGCTGTGTTCTTAGCTCTTTTCCAATGCTATTCAGCCTCTGTTTCATCAGACACAAGCTTATGTTTTATAGTTTCTCCCAATTTTTTTTATTTCTCCCATTTAAAAAGATTATCTAGATTTCAGTCTGAAGCCTGAATCTAATTTGTGGTATCTTCAATTTCACATAATTCTTAATTTAATTAAATTTTATATGAAGATACAAGCTAGAAGAATTCTAGAAATCCCACAGATAAATAGGTTCAATTTACAACGGATGAGACTGAGAAAAAGAATTTAAAGCATCACACAATTGTGTACAGTTAGTGTCCACACTTCTGTTAGAGAGGACTCACAAGTGTTATATTACATTACATATTACATTTTGTTCTATGTTTTTATCTGTTTTATTAAAAATATAGAGGCCCTTTGCATGAAGATTTGTAGAAGAATAGGTCTTCCTCCCCTGGCTTTGCTCCCACCACCCGGGAGCCTTTGCAATACTTTGCTCCCAGCTGGAGCTCTGCTCCTGTAGCTCCCTTCAACCACTGCCCTCCCCCTGATAGCAGGAAGCCTGCCCTGCCCTGCCACTCTGTGCTTGTGTATGCAAATTAGCCCACCATCTTTGTTGGGCTAATTTGCAGACTCACTTCTGATTGGCTGGTGGGTGTCACAGATGGATGGCTAATTAGCATATTTATCTTTTATTCGTGTAATGGACAACAGAAGTTCTACCATTGTGTCCTTACATGTTAAACAATTTTCTGTTAAAATCATATTTATGAAGTGTGCATTTAGGAATAAATAAAATATTAGAAAACTTCAAAATGTACTAATTGCCTTTACATACTTTAGATTATATAAACACTCTTCATAGGAGAAAGGACAGTTTTTCTATCATGACAATTAGAAATTAGAAGTAATCTAACACACTGTTAAATAACTTGTAACAGTTATAAATTACTTGGTAAGTATATAATTTATATATATTCTTGAAAGAATTAGTATCAAATTCAATTTTCAAAGTTTGAGTTGAAGTTAGAGAAGCTAGTCGCTATTACTCCCTAATTACATATTTGCAGAATGGGTATATAACTTTGGTTTTTCTCATTCTGGGTTATTATGAAGAAATTTTTACTATAATTGTGCTTAAAACCTTATTGATGTTTTAAAATAAATTACAAGATAAGTCATGATATCAAATAATATAATAATACTTAGTTGCTGAATATAAACAAAGCATAGAGTAGTATGAATCTTATAAGCACAAAAGTGCTAAAAACAGCAAGGCTTTGAGGCTCAAGTACAAGAGAGATATATAGTTCCAACTGCAGTAATCTCAAAAATTTATATCCTAAAATGTGCAGACTTGATCTTATTTTCAGTCAGTGTGTTCTGTATGGAAGATGAACAAGCTCGTGACAATGGAGTGTGATTTAGAAAATGAGATTCCGCACAGAGGAATATAAAATGTGCTTCTGTACTGTACTTCATTGTGAAAATTTTAAACAGAATTTAATCAATCATTTTGAAACCTAGATATATTTGTGGAACAATGACATCACTTCTAAATTATGTGTAGTTTGTAAATGCAGAAAAGAAATGTCTTTTGTGTACATATATTACTTTGGAAAGAAACTATGAAGAACTATATTATCAGCCCAAACAGTCTTTGGAAATTTGTGTGGTACAGGGCAATTTGTCACTTCATTTTAATGGAATGTTCCATACTGAAAATGTCTAACTGCTCAGAAGAGGAATAGAAGTGTAAATTTATTATCTGAGGAAAGAAAATTAATTGACAGAGGCCAAGAATATAATAGAATTAGATCCACATGAAATAACTGAGAACTTCAGTAACTCTTTCTAGACTCCATGGGATGATAAAATTGCATGTATAAAAAAATAGAAATGTATCATTTTTGGAAAAATCTCAGGATTTATCAAAGGAATGTGATTGAAAATAGTAAAGGCTTCTTTATCTCCAGTCTTAGAACATAATTAAGCATATTAGATAAAATACAAATGTTATTTTGTTGGTGTTGTTATTGTTTTAAATAAATACTTACCAGTGTTTAAAAATGACTGAGATAAACCTTTAAAAATAGACTTAGAGAACAGGGCATGATAAAAAATGTATTCAGTCTAAAATGATTTATTTCACATTTGCTATTTGTTTGGTAGGTCATATTCTAAGAACTGAAGAAACAGGCATGCCAACTTTTCAAAATGAAAAATATGATGAGTTTGATATCAGGGAAGTACTTTGATAGAAAAACTGGTTAACTTTTAATCACTGCATATACCATAAAAATGATTTAAAAATTATGCATCAAAAAATAGCACTGATGCCCTAACCACTTTGGCTCAATGGGTAAAGCTTAGGCCTGTGGACTCAAGGTTTCCAGAATTGATTCCAGTTAAGGGCATGTACCTTGGTTGCTGATTGATGTTTCTCTCTCATCAATGTTTCTAATTATCTATCCCTCTCCTTTTCTCTTTGTAAAAAATTAATAAAATATATTTTAAAAATAGCAATGGCAAAACATTGTAAATAGTAACAAGTCTGCCAGATGTTGCTAAACAGAATATAGTCCAATGTGGAAATTCAGAGAGGGTCATAAGAATGTGGTATGGGATGTGGTTTAGGAAGCTTCAGTGGTTTTCAGTCACAGTATTAGTACTTATAATGTAGACTGACATTTAGTTCCAAAATATTGCTTATGTGGTGATTAGTTAGATTCCTGGTTTGGAAAGAAATATCTCAACCTATCTATGATATTTATTACCTTCTTTGATAATGATGTGGACACAGCATTGTTTGATAGTTTTCTATTTTTATCCTTTTAATGTCCACAGTATTAATAGGATGGGTCCTCTTCTTATTTCTGATATTAGTCATTATGTCTTCTCTCTTTGTACTTTATTTTCTGCAGGCTTTTTAGTTCTCATTATCCAAAAACCACTTTTGGTTTTAATTTTTATTTCTGCTTAACTGATTTTAATTTGCTATTCTTTTTTTTCTAGAAAGTAGATGTTTAATTTATTCATTTTAGGTATATCTTCTTCCTAATATGCTTATTTATTCTGTATTATAAGTTTCCCTGTAAGCACCTCTTTCACTGCAAGCCACAAATTTGGAAGGTTGTATTTTCATATAGTTTAAGTATTTCAAAATATATCTTGATATTGCTTCTTTGGCACATGTGTCATTTAGAAATGTATGGTTTAATCTGCAAGGATTTTGAAGGTTTTCAGCTATTTTTTTGTTATTGATTTTTAGGTTAATTCCTTTGCGATCTGAGAACATATTTTTTTTTACAATATCTTTTCTTTTAAACTTATTAAGGTGTGTTTTATGGCCAGGAATGCTCTATCTTGGTAAATTTTTTATGAGAGCTTGGAAAGAATGTGTATCCTGTGTTGTTGGATAAAGTATTCTTTAAATGCTAATTAATCCAGTTGATTGATAATGCCCTTCAGTTCAACTATGACTTGACTGATTTTCTGCTTGCTGGCTCTTTTAATTACTGATCGAGCACTTTTGAAGTCTCTAACTGAATGGTGGACTCATGAATTTCTCCTTGTAGTTCTATTAGTTTTCATCACAGATTTTGACACTGTTGTTAGGCACTTGCTTGCACATTAAGGGTCGCTGTGTCCTCTTTGAGAAGGATCCCTTTATTGTTATGCAATGCTCCCCCTTGCACAGATACCTTCCCTTGCTCTAAAATTAGCTGTGTCAGAAATTAACTACTTCATCTTTCTTTGGATTAGTATTGGCATGGTATGTCCTTCTCCACCTTAACTTTTAATCTATGTGTGTCTTTAGGATTAAAGTGGGTTTCTTGCAGAAAATATATAGTTGGATCTTCATTTAAAAAAAATTAACACTACAGTCTCTATCCTTTAATTGATGTATTTAAATCATTGACTAAGTTATTATTGATAAAATTGAAATATCTACTATGCTACTGTGGCTCTTGTTTTTATTATTGTGTTTCTTGCATTAAATGGTTTCTAACTAAAATGGGTTTGCAGCAAAATAAAAATATAAAGAAACAAAGCCAGACCATTGCAATGGTAATAAAAACTTCAACTGCCTCATTTGCAAAAACATTGATATTGATGGTAATTTGTATCCTCTATTTTCAACCTAAATCATCCATATGTTTGCAAAATCAGCAGTGGCAATACTGTTATTGGTGGCGAAAGTCCTCGTCCCCATCTGTTGCTGGTGGGAGTGGGCTTCTTTCTATCGATATATCCTGAGAAAATAAATTTTCTGAGACTGGCACGGGAGGATGTGGTATTATAGAAAGCTTTATTTCTGTGGAACCAAACCCTTGTGTTTCCGAGGACCCGTTTCCCTTTGTTGGACCAAGGAAGAAATGTAGCTCTGGCTTCAAAAAGCCTAGAAGCAAAGTTAGTGCCCAGAGTTTTGATTTCATATTGGAGCAGTGTCCAGTCCAGCATCAGGATAGTTTAGTTTGTATTTCTCATTGAGTCTATCAGTCTATTGTGTGTAGGGTCTGTATAGCTCTGGGCCACATGGTTGAATTCAAGGGAGGAAGAGAGAGAGAGAGAGAGAGAGAGAGAGAGAGAGAGAGAGAGAGAGAGAGAGAGAGAGAGAGAGAGAGAGAGAGAGAAAGAGAGGGAGAGAGACTGACTCTGACTGGGCGAACTCCTTTGTTTAGGGGATATTTTCACAGTCTTGCTACTCTAGCCAATTCATGCTTCCCCAAGCTTGACTGACAGGCACCTTCCCTAGATCAGCCTGACTCATGGTGCATGTGCGCATCTTCCCCTGGTGCAGTTTCTTCCTGAAGTGATCTGCAGGGATGGTCTGGTGGTTCCCCAGGGAGTGTGAAATTGCTGCTTCCTGTGAAGCTGCCCAAATGATTCTCTCTAAAAATCAGCCGAAGCCGGTTGGCTCAGTGGTAGAGCGTCGGTCTGCGGACTGAAAGGTCCCAGGTTCAATTCCGGTCAAGGGCATGTACCTTTGTTGCAGGCACATCCCCAGTGGGGGGTGTGCAAGAGGCAGCTGATCGATGACTCTCTCTCATCGATGTTTCTAACTCTGTATCTGTCTCCCTTCCTCTCTGTACAAAATCAATAAAATATATTTAAAAATAAAAATAAAAATCAGTGGAAAATATGCTCAAGTGAGGATTAACAAAACAAACAAAAATATGTTATTTATAAAATATAGGAATTGATTATTGGAACGATTTGTAAATGCAGAAATTCACTAGTTACCAATAGTTTTTCAAATATCTATGAGATTGGACGTTAAAATCCATGAATGTTTTAACCTATAGCGTATCAGTGCATTTTAGAGTTCACTGGAAGCATGTAGATAACTCTTTTTGAATATCAACGTTCTAAAATCAATATAGCAAAAGGTCTGTAAACATTTGGGGATTCTTGGCTTAGCATGTATAAGAGGAAGTGCGGTGGAAAATAAGGGCTATTTTAAATATTTGAGAACCATGTCATAGAAATGCTTTCTGTGTAGGTCCAGAAGGTAGCCCTTAGGATCAGTGTGTGACAAGTGTAAGACAATTTTAGTTTATTGTCTTTAGTCACTCTTGCTTACCATATGCTGTTATTGATGGCAGTAAAGGTCCATCCCTCACACATTCAATCTCTCTGTGATGTGACTTCACTTCCTCCAAACAAAGAGTCTTTTTTCTCATAGAGTCTTTTTTGTTGCTGGACTGACTTCAGAATCAAACAGAGTAGGCTAAACATCAGCTTTAGTTTTCTTCTGCTGTTCCTATTGTAATCTTGTCCCTATCACAGACCAATGTTAGCACCCTGGAGGTTCACTGAGAACATAGAGAAGATTCTCAGTGAGATCTTTCACAGACACGCCTAGATCATCCAAATCTTGCTCATATCAGCAGAACTATCAAGGTAACCAATGGCATCATAAGAAATAATAAATAGTTGTTGTTTAACCCTGCTAAGTTTTGCTGTGGTTACTCAACCATAACTAACTGATAGAGTATATCTTAGGATTCCTTCTGGAGCTTTTTTGTTTTGTTTTGTGTATTGTTTTTGTTTTTTGTTTTTTAACTCTGAATACATTTTCCAAGAGTAATTTTAGAGAATCATTACGTATCTGAACATAGAGAATGGCATTTATTTATTAACATGTTTAATATGACTAACCAGTATGCAAATTATAGGTGAACTTATTTCATTCTAATATCTTGGTAATAACAGAGGTATTTATATATTATATGATATCCTATATAATAAAAGTGTATGCAAATCAACCAAATGGTGGAATGACTGGTCACTATGATGCACACTGACCACCAAGGGGCAGATGCTCAATGCAGGACTGCCCCCTGGTGGCCAGTGCACTCCCACAGGGAGAGTGCCACTTAGCCAGAAGCCAAGCTCATGGCTAGCAAGCACAGTGGTAGTGGCAGGAGCCTCTCCTGTCTCCACTGCAGGTAGGCGGTAAAGAGCAAGGAGTCTCGGACTGTGAGAGCCCCAGATGAGGGGGAGGGATCCCCCTAGTGGGGTGGTGATTGGAACTAAGCTGGTAGACATTCCCTGAGGGATCCCAGATTGTGAAAGGGCACAGGCCAGACTGAGGGTATCTCCCCCCCCCCCTCCAGTGCACAAATTTTGTGCACCTGGCCTCTAGAATAATATATTGTCAAAATATTAAATATTGTATTTAATAGTATATTACATTTTTATATAAATCTCAACCTGACTCTTTTGTAGTTCTGTTTTTGTCTTTCTGAAAACTTACCCTTTTTCTCTTCAATATTTTTTTAATTTTAACATCAATAATGCCGATGCATTTTTTATTTATACTTTTGTTGTTTTGTTGCAATCCATTGTGACTTTTTAGTATGTCTGCTTATATTTTAATTCAATTAATTAAGATTCTTGACTATTGATTTCTTTAATTCTTAACTCTAAGACTTCTAAAAGATTTTTTAACACTCTCTTTTTTAACACTCTCTATATCTTCTTTCTATGATATTATCAATTAGTACACCTTCCCAACATCTTATAGATGGTTTGTCTTATTTGACCTTCCTGCTCATTATTTACCTCTTCTCCCATATTATCTCTACTTTCACCTTACTATTTTTAGAATTCTGTATATTTATATGAACTATATAATCGATACAGTATATATGTCAGTGAAGAAGGATTTGCTCTCGGTTAAGATTTTGCTGAGTAATAATGCAGGGAAAGGAGATGCAGCTAGAGCTCTTTTGCGAGTCTTGTATGAACCTGAAGCTTATACAATTAAGGGAGAAGTACATAAAATAAGTACAAATTACCTCATCTGTGCTTTGCACTTTTTTCACATACATATGGTCATGTGATCACTTTATGGTGTTCCCATGTAGGTGTTTGGAAAAGTACAGCCCAAACAATGGGCCTGGCTGTCTCAACTTTGCTTGTACTTCTAATCTCACTAGGTTTTGGAGTGTCTAGTGTTTCTGTACTGTAGACTCTAATCATGCAGTTCCCTGAAGTCTTTTCACAGTTTTGTTTCAAATGCTGAGTATGCACCTACATATCTCTTCGCAGCATGTTAATATTCAATTTTGAATTGATGAGAAATTAAAGCCATGCAGTGCTTTTCTAACAGCACATATTTACTGAAAACAATAGGAGCCTTCACTCCCTGTTTCCCCTTGTCAATAAGGACTTTTTTTTCCTTGCTGATGTAGTATTGTTTTAGCCCATGTATTTTGGAGCAGAAAACTTATGTCAGAGCTACTGGCATAAAAATTACCTTCATTTTGTACAGTACATTAAAAAAAGTAAACTTGCTATTCATGTGCAAACACTAATGCTTTATGGGAACTGAGGAGGATTATCTCAAAGGCTCTAGAGATCTGAAATTTACTAGATAAGGCTATTTATGAAAGATCATGCAAAATTAAGAAGGTTAATAACAGTGATTTATTTCTGATAAATGACATTGTATGAGATATCAAATGTAGAAATTTTGAACCTAGTATTCTTAACTTGAGTACATCCTTTGAAGTTGACAACTCTGCTAGGTTACCTATTTTTAGGAAAGATTTTATTATTAGTGACTTTTTATTCTTGCACTTTTATGTGTAACCCTGGCCTTCATGAATTAGGCTGGGTCACATGTGAGTTTAAAAATCCTTTTATCTGGAAAGTGCAAAATTAAGTGCACTTGAGAGAAGCAGGGGAAGTGGCTTTGTTGCCCCATGCTCTAAGTCTGATTTTGCTTCTTTCTATCTTCTTAGAAGAACAAGACGCACATTAAAGAACAAATCCAAAGAATGCACTAAGAAAAGGCAGTGTTTTACAGAGATTGCCCAAGCTACCTTCTGAAACTTGCCTGGGTGGAAACTTTCTCAAATAATAGCTATCTCAGTCTCATTTTACAATACCAACTACAAGAGGAACATGGACACACACATACACACACACACACACACACACACACACACACACACGCTGAGATGACACCGATGAAATGATTTTGGAATAAAAAGACAAAGCAAATAATTTAATTTTTAAAAGTCCAAAGATCTCCCAATATGCCACAGCTTCTACAAACTTTCAAAACTTTTTAAAGCTACATATTTTCCCTAAAACCATGTGAATCAACTGTGAACTTGACTCTAACTCTACTGAAGATCCAAAAAACTTTGAGAATAGAAAGAGAGGGATCTTTAAATTTTTTATAGAGGTTGTAATGTGTCACCAAGACTGAACAAAGTCAGTCAAAGTGCATCCATCCATCTCATTCATTCATTTAAAACTATCCCTGTAATGTTTTATGTCTGTCACACCTTTTTAAATGCATGCATGAGAACCAGTTCAACTTATATACTATAGTATGTAAGTAGTATGGGTGATCTCATAAATAGATGAAGCAAGTTAACAAAACAAAATTAGAAAGTTAGTAGTTCAGAAGTTCATGGTGATATTATAGCTTTAGTAGAGATACTACACCAATATATTTATATGTTAGCAGTTATGTGTATGATCATAAATGCAACTGAAATACCTAAGGCAATGGTCAGCAAACCCCAGCTCAGGAGCCACTCTTTGGCTCTTTGAGTGTTCAAACCTACTTCTTCAAAATTGACTCACTCAGGCCAAAAACGGACTTCTGTGCATGGGCCATGACGTTTCAATCGCACTGTACATGCACACCTGCATTGGTATTTTGTGGAAGAGCCACACTCAAGGGGCCAAAGATCCTCATGTGGCTCAAGAGCCGCGGTTTGCTGACCACTGACCTAAGGGAACTTGCCTGTTTTGAGAGAGCCTGTTAAAGAAAACATACTTCATCTACTGAGGTTTGTGATCTACCGTATTTTTCGGACCATAAGACGCACTTTTTTCCCCCCAGAAGTGGGGGGAAAAAGTCCCTGCATCTTATGGTCCAAATATAGCCTACACATATACTTTAAAAAAAAAAGTTTTTTTACTTGCCCGGCTCTGTGTGGTCTCTGTGTGCTTGCCCGGCTCTAAAATGGTTCTAAATGCTGCTGTTTACTTTACAGGGTTGACTACATGTGTTTATGACTGTGATGTTGGGTTTTAATGCACATAAAATATTTTAGGACACTATTTGTTTCAGAATCTTTTTTTCTTCATTTCCCTTCTCTAAAAACTGGAGCGTCTTATGGTCCGAAAAATACAGTAATTAACAAACAACAGTAGAATGAGAAGATGCACATACACACAAACAAACAAACACAAAAATATAATTACTGAGAAAACCATGTAAGACACCTCAGATGGTGTGACACCTGACCAGGTCTACTTACTCACTCTTGAACTTATTTCCTCAGAGTCCAGTCTTGTAGCAGCTCACCTGAGAAAAATGTTGAATTTAAAGAGAATACACCAGCCCAGACCATTCTCTTTGACTGGAATGCTGCAGGAGATAGAAGTGAGGAGTGGAGTTTCCCAAGGTTCTATCTCAAGGCATGCAGGTTTCCAGTTTAGAACTGATGCCATTGTCAGTCACTCCCCCAACAGCAAACCTCAGCAGAGAGCAGTTAAAGTTGCATCCAGTACAACCACAGATGTAAATAGGTTTTCTTCCTTAGGAGAACTGAAAATTGGAAAATGACACCCCCTCCTAAATAACAGAATAGAAGAAAATACTCATAGGCAAATATAATCATCATTTTATTAAAAAAACAAACAAACAAAAAAATCTCTTAACAATCAGATAGTACCTTCTTTGTCTTAAATTAGCATTTCCTCCTGAACACCAGAGTATGTAAATATGTGAGGATATACGAGTAACTATTAGCAATATAGAAGAGAGTTCATTTCTTTAATTGGAACCAGCAGAGATCATTCTGCCAAAATACAGTTGTTAACAAAACACAACGTTCAAACCTGTAAATATTTTTTTTGTGATTTTTCTTTGAGTCAAACTGTCGACAATTGCCAGGAAGCAGAAACTCAAAAGTATTGGGCTAATGCTCTGGAGAATGGCAGTTTTTCACTTTGTTTTATACATTATAATCAAGGAGGAGACATAAATGAGTTACATGAAATCCATTGGTGATAGATTATGGAGGCAGGAGACAGCAAAGCAAGGAAACTTCTGGGATTGGATAAAAAGTAAGAGGATAGGCACGTACTTCCTTTACACAGGTGGGGACAGGAAAGCTAACAGGCAGCAGTTAACAGGAGGACAATAACAATGAGGGGATTTGTGGTCTCCTCCTGCGCACCAGGACTGTGCCCCGAGGGGTCTGGATATTCCACAGGTATGTTTGTTACCTTAGGTGGAAAAAGACAGTAGGCTCAGTAAAGATCAAGGTTAATCTTTGTCAGGGAAAACACTGGCCTAGGTCTTGACTACCACTACAAACTGCTTTTCAATTAAAGGTTTTAATTCCTCACCATCCTTTGTGGTTAGTTTAGGTCTCTTGAGTTTGCAAGGCCGCCATCCAAGCCTTCCCTGAGGCAGGTAAGCATGTGTACCCTTTGCATACACTTTGAACCTATAAGTCTCCCAGCCTTTGGGAGAGGAGTCTGTCTGTGTGCCTGTTTTCAGTTTCCTAGCATACCTTAGTTTTCACCTTCTGTTTGCCTATGGTTTTAAAGTCAGCCAGAGTTCATAGCTTTCTCAGGCCTTTCCTGGAAGATGCGCCATGTTCTGGCTACTACACAGCTCTGTATATTCATGTGGTCTTTCAGAATTGCAGGGAAAGAAGGAGGTTTTCTTTCCTCATGTTTGCCTTTTAAGTTTGTCAGACTTGTATTGGCCCCCAATGCTATCACCACCTCAGGCGTCTGTGTTGTTCAACAATTGCCACTGTTTGTTTAGAAACATGTCCTGCAGAGAGTGCTGTTTGTAAAACAAGCTCTGTGTCACATCAGATAACGAAAAGCCCAGAGAATCAAGCTTTCCAGGAAGCTGCCAGATAAGTCAAATAATGACAATTCCCTGGCAAAAGCTTTAGGCTTTTTATTTTGGATATCCAAACCTATTGTGCCCCTCTAGTAGCTGTAAATTAGCTGTTTTTGTGTGGTTGATGTTTTCATAGCTGTTATAGTTCTGTGGTTGTTGCTTTTCAAGTCCATTACGAATCTGCCTAGCAAGAGCATGGGATTAAGGTGAGTTCAAAAATGCTCCAAAGTTTGCTTGCTCTTACCAAGATTAAACACTTTTTTTCTTTATTTCTTTTAAAAAATATAGTTTTATTGATTTCAGAGAGGAAGGGAGAGGGAGCTAGAGAAACATCAAAGATGAGAGGGAATCATTGATCAGCTGCCTCCTGCAGGCCCCTACTGGAGACTGAGCCTGCAACCATAGCATGCGCCCTTAACCAGAATCAATCCTGGGACCTTTCAGTCTGAAGGTCAACATTCTATCCACTGAGCCAAACTGGCTAGGGTTAAACATTTTTTATTACATAAATACTGTTTGGATTGTTGCAAGGTTTAATTTAATTTCCTGAGTTTTGAAAACATTGAATTTGACAGATATCTCCCCCATCAACCAGGGTTATCATTGCTGTTATGGTGAAGTAGGTTATTCGATGCCCTTTGTCATTTGAAACATGCCCTCTAGGACACATTTTAAAGGAATTTTCTTTTCAATTAACATATTTATTATCATTTCAATACTAAGATATGTTAAGTAGCAGTATTTTATGGTATTATTTGTGGTACAGTATCAAAGCATATAGCCTATTCCATTTTCTCATCTATAATTGCCAGATCTCTTGCGAAGCCATGCAGCTGATATGGTCAAGGAAAAGTAAGCAGATGTCACATGTCACTGTCAATTGTCATGGCAGGATATGGAGAATATAATTTGAGCAAAAAGTGGAACTACCAGTTCTTTCTCAAGTCACTTTTAAAGGTAGAAATGTGTACCATGGGCTGCCTAAGGATGACTCTAGTGAAACACAGAACCAACTGAAATGCATGATCCTCTTGAAAAGCAGGATGCAAAATCGATTTCTTTCCCGGGTTCTTGTCCAGGTAGATTTGAAGAATGAAGTTATGGACAGAAGGTGGTATATGAAACGGTGGAGATTTATTGGAAACAAGTACAGACTCGCATGTAGGGAGGGGCTGCCAAGGGAATGACCCACTTAACCTCTCTTTCTAAGGTTAATAAAGGCTGAAGTTCTTTGTCCCCTTCTGATTGGTTACTACAACAGCTTCAAAGCTAAACCCCCCACATGGTGCTCCCCTCTTTTCCTCCCCTTTCAGTGGTAGAATGCTCCATCCCCTGTGAAAATCTGTTTTCCTCCTCCCTTTTGTTTCTCTACTCCCTGAGGCTGTTCCCTGTCTTCTGTGAATGGGAGTCTTCCTCTCCCCTTTTGCCAGCTCTAAGTCCCCAACCAAATATTCACCTCCTCCATGGACCCCCTAATTCCTAAAACTCTCTAAACCTCCCTATTTTATCCCTAAAAACTCATTTCACTAGCAGTGTGCTTTGCAGAAAAAAAATACATAATTTTCCCCATCTTTAACTAGTTATGAAGAACTTGCATTCATATGCTGTTGTTCCAGAGTTAAAATTGCAAATGATTATACACCCCTGTGTATAAAGGGGTGATTGTTAGAATTGGTTTAATATGAGTGCCTCTCTTGCTAATCTTTACTACTTAGTTTAATTAGTTGTAAAGGGAAGATTCACAGAAGCATCTTTCAATATTCAGCCATGAGGATTGTCTGAATCAGGGTATATTCCTCAAGGCAAACCTACCTTGAGTTACGTGCTGGTGCTATAAGAGTTATAAGATTAACTGCATTTTACCCAGTGCAGTTCGATGTATTCTAAAGTCTCTTTAAGTGATAGTTAGCTTCCTTCAAATTAAACATCCTAGTGATGATATTATTATAGTAATCTGGTTATTATTTAATAAGAAAAGAGTACAGGGAAGTCTAAATAATATAGGCATGCTATTTGTGCAGCTTTGCTGGAAAGCTGGAATTTAACACTCTCCAAGTCTGTTCCCTTGACCAGTGGGGAAAGGGACAGGACAAAGGCAGTTTGAAGACATGCCTAATAAGGTCTGAGTGGTGTGGGAAGAGGCTTACCTATTAATCATACCCAGAACAGCTAATTGACCAGAATAGGCATGGCCACTGCAATGAGCAGAAATCTGAATATTTAATCTTCTGAACAAAGGAGTATCCCTCTCTTGACTCTTGGCTGTCTGGCTTGCTGCTTGCACCTGACCCCTCTCAAACCCTACATTCAGCCACATGGCCCACAGCCATGTGGATTCCACCCAGTGGACTAATGCATTTTAACTTGCCCGATGCTCTGGCAGACCCAGCTGCCTGCGACACAGAACAGAAGCTCAGGCCACTGACCCTGCTTTTAGCTCTACTGGAACCACAGCTGGAACTTTTTCAGGACTGGGTTAAAGGGGCATGGGTCTTTAAAACCTGAGGAATGCAATTCCAAGAGAATAAAAACCATTGATTTACCTGTGAGAATCTTAGAAAATTCTTTTTCTGAAGATATCACAAAGGCCACCCCATATTCATTAGTGTTGAAAAACTGGACCCACTAATTTGTCCTGCAACAGAAATAGGCAATTTGCCATTTAGTGAGACTATTCTTTGCAGTTGGCACCTCTAATTCTCAAAGAAAGCCCTCTTGAGTTTTTAAACATACATGTTTTACCTCCTCACCTTGATTCCTAGTCATAGGCAAATTTCTACAGTGGATGTGGAATAGATAAAACATTATTTTCAGCATGCTTTGATCATTCCTCAATTTGCATTTAATAGCCAACTAAAATGTTAATCAAGAAAAGAGGTTTTACTTTGTCTTGACAGTATTACTTAGGGATACTTTAAAAAATAAAGCTAGTATTCTTCTAGAAAATTTCAACAGCCTCACAATCCTAGTAAAATTTCATACAATTTGGGGAAACTAATTATTTTTAATAATTTACATATAATGACCCCACACCAATGAATGTCCAGAGGAAATAATGAAGATATGGTACAATGACCTGCTTAAAGATATTAAATGTCCTCTGATGAAATATTGAATGCTCAATAAAGAAATCTCTCTGAATTTTTATAATGAAGCTTCTATAATATTGTTAGGATATATAAGCAGAAGATACCAATGAGTGAAAAGACATGAATAATAATCACATTAAAATGCCTCATATAATTATATTTGCAATAAAGAAAAGCAGTGCCAGTAAGGAAAAAAAGACACAAGGAAATAAAATATTAACCAATGTGTAAAAGTATAGTTTTCACTAAAGATGAATATCTACCCACAATTAAGTGAACAGAAATATTAAATACTGAATCATTTTAGTTCTCACATCTAGAAAGGGAGATGGATAACCATTAAGATGAGCACTTTTAAGGCACTATCTATAATAATAAAAGCATAATATGCTAATTAGACTGGACAACAGAACAATCTTCAGTTCATCATTCTGGATGAAACAGTGGTGTGGGGGCTAAGGCAGAGGTGGTTAGGGGCAATCAGGCAGGCAGGTGAGCAGTTAGGGGCATTCTGTCAGCCAGGCAGAGTGGTTATGGCGTGCAGGCAGGCAGGCAGGTAGGTGAGCTGTTAGGAGGCAGTGGTGCTGGATTGGGAGAGGAATGTCTGACTGCTGGTTTAGGCCCTATCCCATGGGGACTGGAAGTCAGACATCCCCTGAAGGGTCCCAGATTGTGATAGGGTGCAGGCCGGGCTGAGTGACCCTGCCTCTGTGCACAAATTTCATGCACCAGACCTTTAGTTATATAATTTCTTGGAGTGTACCAGTTTTCTATTGCTTCATAACAAATTAGCATAAATATAGAAGCTTAAAACAACCTCAGATCATCACCTTACTTGATTAAACAGCATTTTTACCTATGGGTCTCAGATTCTGATCCCAGTAAACAAACAAAGGTGCTCACATCCAACCTCAGGGGAAGTGTATTCTTGAGTACACATGCCCTGGAAAACTGATCTGAAACATTTGATTGGAGATGTTTACTTAAACCAGTGGTCAGCAAACTGGGGCTTGCAAGCTACATGTGGCTCTTTGGCCCCTTGAGGGTGGCTCTCCCACAAAATACCATGTGCGGGTGCAAACTTGAGTACACGCAATTGAAACTTCATGGCCCATGCACAGAAGTCAGTTTTTGGCTCTCAAAAGAAACTTCGGTCATTGTACTGTTGATATCTGGCTTTGTTAACTAATGAGTTTGCCAACCACTGACTTATACTAATGAGAACTTTTTGCTTATTCTCATCATTTTGAACTATAGAAGGGTCACAAAGGTCAAAATTCTCATGCTCAAGATATGTGTTAGTCATTCTTTAACACTTATCAGGTTTGGCAATTGTGCTTGTGAGTCCTTCAGTAAAGAGATGCTGAAATGCAGTATTTATTATATTAGAGGACATATTAATTAATAGTATTTAGTAGTAGTATATTTGAGGGAAAGACTCTGATATACGGAAGGAGTGGAGGGAAGCAAATGCCTTTATAACTTGAGACCACAGAAATCTGCTCTAGCAAATCTACCATCTCATACACAGCAGCTGTTATATAGGGTATTATTTAGCTTATCTCTTGGAAGCCTTTGATTCATTTTTCAGGATATTTTTCTTCATTGGCCAAATGATAAATACAATGGAGATATAACAGGCATTGCTATTGCTGAATTGTTAAGATCTATAAGGCTAGAACTTTTTCACTGCTCAGCTCAAGATATTATTGGTAATTTGCAATGGGGTGGGCAGATTCAGAGATTTCAACTTCCTCTGTTACACCATAACAGCTTTTACCCCACAATCAAAGGACAATGTTAAAAGTCCAATTGTTGTCAAAACCAGTTTGGCTCAGTTGATAGAGCGTCAGCCGGAGAACTGAAAGGTCCCAGGTTCGATTCTGGTCAAGGGCATGTACCTTGGTTGTGGGCACATCCCCAGTAAGGGGTGTGCAAGAGGCAGCTGATCGATGATTCTCTCGTCAATATTTCTAACTCTCTATCCCTCTCTCTTCCTCTCTGTAAAATATATTAATATATTAATATAGTCTCAATAAAATATATTAAATATTATTTTTAAAAAAGTCCAATTGTCACTCTCAACTATACATTTGGGAACCTAGAAGATCCACTATAAAGATGACTCTAGCCAAGACTGCATTTATTACCAGGTCTCTGTATGATCTCTTTTGAATAGGGAGGGGCATTAGGGGGAGATCATAGTCCTTGTAGTTCCCACGGGTATCTGCTTATATGTGTGAAGGTTCCAGGTTTCCAATAAGGGCACAGAACTTGGCATTGCAGACCTGCCTGAGCTAAAGATTTAATAGTTTAAAAAAGAGATGGACTCCAACTAGCAAATCCTGGCAAATCCTGAGCTTGGTTTCTAGATTTGTTTTCCTCTTCCATTTCAAAAGATAAGGTTTTTTTGTTTTGTTTTGGGTTTTTTTGCAAGATATGAGAGACATTTTGCATTCACAATTAGTTGCCAATGGGGAGTTAACTATCCCCACCCTTTTACTATCTCTATAGTACTATCAATGGACATTAATAACTAACCAATCCCATTGCTCTTGTATATATTTTTCTCCACCCTCTACTTTTCCAATGACTGAGTCTTTATCACAGCTTTGACATCCCTTTGCACAGGTACACGATCAAATAAACCCATATGAAAGTTTCAAAAATTGAATCACTATCTTGTACCCGGGAGTAGCCATACTCCACATACCTCAAGTCTTCATTATCACTAAGGCAGGAGAGATCCAGTCCTAAATCCTCACCAGATGTATCTTAGAACGATTCCTCATTATTAGCTGTCGTAGTTTGACTCTAGGGGGAGCAGACAATGAGAGAGAATCAAGAATGTTGGCATTTTATTATGAAAGGTAATCGAGAAAGTAGAATTATGTTGAAAAAGGTTTTATTTTTAATTCTGTTTCTTTTTATTGTTGATACTATTACTGATGGTGCCCCCTGTTTGTCCTTCTGGCCATCACCACACTGTTGTTTGTGTGTCTGAGTTATGAGAAAAATCTTTTAGACTATAAATCTTAAATCTTAAAGGAAAGTGGGGAGTAAATGGTATTGGTCAAGAGACTCACTAACTGACATACAGTTGACAAACTCTTCAAGTAAACCAATAGAGAATTCTAAAATAAAAGTGGGTCTTTTGAGGAGTTTTCCATTCAGCTGAAATATCCAGGCACTGAAACCCTTGCACTAATCAATCATCAACTAAGGGCTCTCTTGGAAGCTGAGGTAGATCCTGAAATTACTGTAGCTGAAAAATTATTGGGAGATATGAACAGCACACCTTTATAATTATCACATTACAGAGTCTATTTGGTCATTATAAACTTTACTGCTTAAATAATTATTTTGTTTGGATTGCATTTTTAAGAACACTTTTCAAAATCTGAAGAAAAAAATGCTTCTAAATATAAATAAATACACATTATACAAAAGCCATGGGTAAGAAAGGATAGACTATAAAATAATTTTATTTGCCAACAGCCAGTTCATAAATATTATTTTCCTGTGAAAGTTACCACAATTTCTATTTTTCATGGGCCCTTCCAGAAAATTCTATGCGCAAAGTATTTGTATGTATATATGAAGAAATCAAAATTATTGCCTTGTGATTCATTTCCAACTTATTCTGGAGTTTGCTCCTTCTAAAATAAAGAAGAGAGGGAGCCTGATTAATATCCATGTAAGCATGTTGATCATTGATCTACCAGTAAACGGATACTGTTAATTGATGGAGGATAGTCTGTATCTAGAAAATGCTTGTAGCACCATGCCCTGCTTTCTGATGGTAAGCAAACTTTCAATTTACATATTTATGAGTAAAACATATTCATTGAGTGCAAAGTATACTACCTAATATTCTGAGAATATTAGATATATTTTATAACCTAGATGCTTCTCAGCATATATGGTAGATCATATACCTCATTAGAAATCCCATCTACTCTAGGCAAGAGAGGCAATGTCCAAAGATAAAAGAAAGGATCTGGGGACAGGACATATAAGACTGCTATATAATAATCTTTTGATATCCTTAATTCACAAGAGTTTCTTTTTTAAATATTGTATTTATTGAATTTTACGAGAGAGAGAGAGAAAGAGAGAGAGAGAGAGATTGATTTGCTTTTTAATTTATGTATGCATTCATTGCTTGGTTCTTATATGTGTCCTGACCAGGGATGGAACCCACTACCTTCTATATTGGGACAATGTTCTAAGCAACTGAGCTACCCAGCCAGGATTCAGAAGAGTTTCATTTGACAATCCAATTCATTTTGTTAGTTCAACATGCATATTGTGATTTTTTTAAATATTGTTTGGGCTATTTAATAAAATCTTTTGGAGAAACTTCCAAAAAGTACGCCATAAGAATATCTGTTTATTATTATTATTATTATTATTATTATTATTATTATTGTCCTATAGTATTTTATATTATTAATACTTTAGGATTAATAGATTTTGGACTCTTTAGTCACTTCCATTAATGTGTTGTATATACCACTGAAAAAATAGTTCTCTGCCGTTTTAATTCTAAATTCTAGTAAGAATTCATAGTAATAATAAAATCTACTAATTGTAGATTTCTGATTGTGTCATTTGGAATTGTCCTGGGTATTCTCAATATTTTGTATTTTCATATAAATTTTAGAATCAGCTTGTTTTGCACACACACAAAAACTGCTGGTATTTTGAGATAAATTGATTAAATCTATAATTTAATTTAGAGTGAATTGATACCCTTATAGTATAGACTGATATAATCAATATCATATATCTCAATTTATTAATATTTTTTAAATGCTTTTAATATTTTACTGGAGAGGTTTTTAATATCCTTCATTAAATATATTGCTGGAATTTTTTTCTTCTAAATTACATATAGAATCACTTCTACATTGTTACTAGTGTTTACAAAGACCATGAATAACTTTGTCTATTAATTTTATATCTTATCAATCAACCTTAATACATCTATTTAATTATTATTTCTAATAGGCTTGTGAATTTTATATTTATACAACTGTGTTATCTGCAAACAATGAGAATTTTAATTTTCCTCCCAATCTCTGTACCTTTTATTTATTTTTGGTGACTTGTTTCACTAGATAACACCTCCAATAAATTCTTAAAAAACTAAATATTGAATGACACTTTAGAACACTTATCTATAACTTATGAATATTAATCCTTACTCTACTGCTTACATGAAAGTAGTATACTAGCCATTTAATGGGTCAGAAAATGAGGCTCAGGAATTGCTTTTACTTTTTCAGAGTCAAAATGTGTGTGATCAAACTAATTCTAGAAACTCAGTTAACTCACTGAGATTCTGGTGAGTTTCTTTTTCTTAGTTATATCATACCATCTAATTTCAAATTCAATTGAAACTACTATTTTTTTCTCATGTTCTTAGTACATGTTCCCTTTTAATATTGATTGAGCATCCCCTGCATAATAAGGCTAATAGAAAATCAATTTTTCCTAATAAAGGCTAAAACTAGAGTAACCATATTTGATTCTTCACATCTCAAACTTTATATATGCTCACCACTTAACTCAATAATACTTCATATGTGGAAGTATAACGATTACCTTAGTGAACTTTTATGGAATATTATTAACATGTCTATCTGGAGGGTCTCTAAATACGATATTAACAAATATTTTTCACAAGATTAGGTATTGTCATTCTTAAGTCTAGTGTGTATAAGTCACATAAAAATGACTTTTAGCTATCTGTTTCAATGTTTCTATGTCCAACCCTAAAATGTTAAATACTGAGTGTCAAATAGCTCATCTAATTTTTAATATACTGTATACAAAAAGAATAATAAAATATAATTTAAATAAAATTACCTTACTTCCATATGATCTGTCTGAGCATATTTTTGACTACCTACATGAGTCCGGCTAAGCCATTTTTGATGCTTTATATGGAAATGATTATAGAAGCCATTTGATGTTATTAAATTGTATGAAAAAAAAACTACATTTTTCTAGTTGATGAATCTCATTCTTGAGTTTCATTTTATTAAACTATAATTATTAGATATTCTAATATTCATACAAGGAAAGCCTGTATCAAATTTTGAGCTCAAAACTAAGCAGAAAGATGAAGTGTAATGGGACAGAGAACTAAAATAGCTATAGGAGTTCCTTTTCAAAAGTATCAATCCATTTAATATCCAAAGCTACAGGCATAAAAATGAAGTTTGAATATAGATGCTTTATCATGAACATTGAAGTAGGCTTTCTAAAAAGTATGATTCTTAGTTCCTGAACTTTAAAGTATTCCTCCTATTTTATACATTAAAAGCTATTTTAAAATACCGTATGTTCTTTTTTCTTTCTTTTTTGTTTTTGCAGTTGAACATTTGACGTGGTCAGTATCTAATGTTGTTTCCTGTTAGTCCTCATTTAGAATTGAGCTCCTTATATACTATTTAGGTATTCTTAATAAACTCCAAATGATAAGGGATATTTTTATCATTGGGCATAGGTAAGTTATAATTTGATTGCTTATTCTGGTTCAAAATTAATTGTACAGAGATCCACCTAGAGCTGTGAATAGCTCATAGACAGTAAATCCCCAGAGAGGACATAAAAAAGTAAAGAGTTAAAGGCTAAAAACTCTCACCTGTTCTTGGTTAACATATACTATACATACTGCAGTAAATGAGTATTGTTTATCAAGCCTTTTATTTATTTATTTATTTATTTATTTATTTATTTATTTATTTTTGTACACAGAAGATGTAGGGGTGAACAATAAGAGTTTTTCAATCTCATGGAATTTGTATATTTTAAAAAGAGACAAATACCAATCACCCACACATAGAAATATAGGATAGTTTCTTGTTCTTATGAGTGCTAAGACTAAGAATATAAGGTGAAGAGAAGCTGAGGAGGGATTTCACCTTTACACAGTGTAGAATCCAAGCCACACATGATGAGAAGGCAGCAGTGACAATATCTTAAAGAAGAATGTTCTAGGCAGAAGGAACACAGCAGGGAAGGACCCTCGTTAATGATGGACCTGAAGTTCTGTAAGATTACAAAGACCACAGCTTCAGCACTGTGACCTTTCACCGGTTTCATTTCAGAATCTTTATAGTGTTTCTAGGTTATAGTCACTAAGCTATAATATTCAAAATAAACTTAGAGCTGGATGACCTATAAAATTATAACCTATGATAGCTCCTTACAATTGTGGACTAAAATGCTGAGGACTTTGTGTAACACCCAGTTTTTGAAAGAACTGGTAAATTGTCCTTTGCAGCTTTGCTGTTTTATGAAAGTTCAGGACATTTTGCTATGTTGGTGGAAAGAATGTAAAGAAGTTAACCATATGCAATGAACACTAACTGCCTATCTGTATCTCTGTAAGGGGCCTTATTTTGTCTATTTTTTCACAACAACTATGCAAGTATATTGTTTTGCCTGTTTCATATCAAGGAAGCTGGCGTTCATAGGGAATGTGACCAAGTTAAGAACTAGGAGGGGCAATCATGTAGAGATACTCATTCAACACTATCATAAAGCAGGTGGTCTCTCATTTGCATTACTGCCTCCCTCCCTTTCCCCCAAAAAGGAGGATGAGGAGGGAGAAAAGGCACTCATGCCCAATCCCCAGTGAGTTTCCTTTGTTTGTTCCTAATAATGCATTGTTTGTTCTTCCACTTTTGTGACTGGATCCTTCTTTTTCAGGCTTTTTCTTTTAAGGAATTTATAAGCAACACTATGAATATGACATTTACCAAAAAGAGAAAGTGCCAGGCCAGTTGAGAGTAAGCTTACAAAGTGTACATGGATTCCAAATTCACTTTTTTTCCAATTTTAACAAAAAAAAAATCTGGCTTTTGAAAATACTGATTTTTTGAAGAGTGAGACTTCCTTGCTTTTATGTGCAAGTGAATTTTTAAATTTACCTAAATTTAATATTTTGCTGAATTATTTGAAAGTAATAAAACAAAATAAAAATATATATTTTTTCTTAATGCAGGTTCAGAGAGGTTCAGAATTTCAAGTATATCTTTATTTTAAAAAGCAGATAGGCTAAATTGAGTATGTTTAAACATTAACTACTTAAATATAACATATCAAGTAAGTGCTTAATATACTCAATGAACAAATAAAACTAAATAAACAGCTATAGAGATGTATTAAATCATATCCTTTTATATTTAATGCCAAATCTGGTATTTGAAATTGCCAATTAAGGACATTAGTGAATGTCAATACAGCGATATTTTAATGACTCCAAGAATAACCCCACAGCAATCAATTTAGATCACAATGAGTTTATTGTAAAGTGCCAAAGGTGGAAAAGATGCTTACTTTGCACTATAAAGCTACAGTTTCTCAAAAGAATAATGCCTAGTCTAAATTTAACTATATAATTACTTAATTTGCAATTGTTACAGAAATGTAATAACTGGGAAGATAGCCTTTTGGAAAATGACTTAATAGTTAAAACAGTACACTTAGATAAAGTTTTACATTAACTTTTGAATGCACAAATACATTAGTGGCACTAACAAGTCAGAACAACAATAATAACAAAACCCAACAACAACAACGTAGCATGAAGTTTATTTGACAGAAAGCCAATTTCATACTAGGCATATGTAGAAAAATTAGCAATATTTGGTAGAGAGGACCTTTTCCCAGTGAGTTAAATAAAAATATAAGCTTCAGTTCCTCTATTTTAACATAGGTTTTCCTATGTTAAAGCAGGAGAAGGGTCTGTACTGTATTTTATTTTTGCACATACCCAAGTGAAGATAAAATAAATGAATTCATGAAATGTGCTTGATCCAATATTATTCCAAAAGAATATGAATATTGTGTACCCCTTCATCATACTGAAAGCAAAAAGGCCTGAAAAATCACACTTAATGTCCAATATTCCTCTTTTATATAATGGCTGGTTTAATTTAATGGGGCTTCTTAAAACATGGTGCTGGCAGAAAGAGATTCTTCTTAGCAACAAAGGCAGGTGCTGTAACAGAGTTCTGAGCTGAACTTAGAGGTGTTTTAGAGTCCAAAAAGTCAGGGCTGTCTAATATTTTGTGGCAATAAAGGGATCAATAGCAAATATTAAAGTTTATTAAGAATTATAAAAATATGGAAGTTGTCATAACCGGTTTGGCTCAGTGGATAGTCGGCCTGTGGACTCAAGGGTCCTAGGTTCCATTCTTCAAGGGCATATACCTTGGTTGCGGGCATATCCCCAGTGGGGGGTGTGCAGGAGGCAGCTGATCAATGTTTCTCTCTCAGTGATGTTTCTAACTCTCTATCCCTCTTTCTTCCTCTCTGTAAAAAATCAACAAGATATAGTTTAAAAATATGGAAGTAAAATGTGGTAGATTTCGGAAAGGAAGACATTCAGCTCCTCCCAGCCATCCCTTTGCCCACCCTTTGCATCCAGGCTGGCTATGTTAGTTGGCTTGGCCAATACAATACAGCATTAATGACATCGTGTCAGTTCGCAGCACACAATTCAAGAAGTCTTACAGATTTGCTTTCATGCCCTACAATTTTATTGCTATGTGACCCCGCCCCAAATGGTCTGGGATGTATCCCAGCCACCTCCTTCACTTCAGTAGAAAGCTCACTATTGCCAACATGAGCAAGTGACCTAGAAAAAGCGACTCACCAGTAAAACTGTCAGATGTCTGCAGATGAGTCAATACATTGACATCTACTAAGCTGAGACCAGAAAAAAAAAAAAAAAAAAAAAAAGGTAGCAGAATTATTAGCTAGTCAAAAAAATGTTTTTAAGATACTAAGGAGTCATAAAGAAATACAAAGTCTGGCCGAAGCCGGTTTGGCTCAGTGGTAGAGCGTCGGTCTGTGGACGGAAAGGTCCCGGGTTCGATTCCGGTCAAGGGCATGTACCTTGGTTGTGGGCACATCCCCTGTGTAGGGGGTGTGCAAGAGGCAGCTGGTCGATGTTTCTCTCTCATCGACATTTCTAGCTCTCTATCTCTCTCCCTTCCTCTCTGTAAAAAATCAATAAAATATATTAAAAAAAAACACACAAAGAAATACAAAGTCTGAACACTCCAGTAACAAGTAAGCAGATTGAATCAGTAATTAAAACTCCCAATCCTTCTCAAATTCTTTCAAAAACTTGAATACTTCTAATTTTATTTTGTGAGGGCACTATTCCAAAGCCAGATAAAAACATGACAAGAAAAGTATAGACCAATATCCCTAATTAATATAGATACAAAACTTTTCAACAGAATATTAAGAAACCAAATTCAATGGAACATTAAAAGAATTATACACAACAAACAATTCATCCCTGGGATCATAATGATTGTTTAACATATACAGATCAGTAAATGTGATACCTCACATTGATGGAATGAAAGACAAAACTCATATGATCATTTCAAAAGGTACAGAAAATCATTTGACGAATTCAAATATTTTCTTAAAGAACACTTTCAACAAATTGGATGTAGAAGGGATATGCCTCATCACCAACCAGGAGTAAGACAAATGTGCCCATTTTCACCACTGTAATACAATATTATATAATTGTGTGTTTGTATGTGTATATATATATATATATATATATATATATATATATATATAATATACAATTTTGTAATAGTATCTGGTATATTAATTTTACTAATATAGCACATATTATATATTTCTTCTATATCATACAATATTTAGCAGTATATAATATTAGATAGTATAGAATGTACAATATATATTGTGTAACAATATGAAAGTTATTGTTTGCATATATATGAACATATCAAGACATACACATAAAACTTTATTTTCTTACTTTAGCAATGATTTTTAAAATTATTTCTGTTCAGCCCTAACTGGCTTGGCCTGTGGACTGATGGGTCACGAGTATGATACTGGTCTAGGGCATGTACCTTGGTTGTGGGCACATGCCCAGTAGGGGGTGTGCAGGAGGTAGCTGATCGATGTTTCTCTCATTGGTGTTTCTAGCTCTCTATCCCTCTCCCTTCTTCTTTGTAAAAATTCAATAAAATATACTTAAAAAATTGTTTCTATCCAAAACAAAAAATAAATATAAAGGCAGTGCTAACTATATATATATAGAAAAGTCAGAAAATTTCAGTAGTTTAAAACATAACTTTTTCTCTGCTCGGTGACTAGATGTTAGATTTCCTGAAATTTAACTTAAATGAAAACTTGCTGTTTGCCAAACGATGTAGACACAGGGAAGAGAAAATATTTGTAGCTCACAGGGAAAATAATTACAGTTATAATCCATATGCCTGCAGTTGTGATAACAAAATCTGGCTTTAAAAATGTTTAGCTCGAAAATCCTAATGAGCAGCAAAGGAGGGTTTGAACATCGTTCTCTCATTTTCTTATTTGCATATATTGGTGAGGCATTGTGTATCTGTCTGATTCTGTGTATTTCTTTTCTTTATGAGGCTGTTTATTATTATGTGTGTGTATACATTTTCAGTTTAGCTCTTTTTACCCAATTTTACTATTATAATCATTACTCTTTCTGCTACTCTTTTAAACAATTTTTCTTTCTACTTTAGTAGCTTTCTAAGCCATGTTCTTTCCATATAATTGGCCATAGCATTCAATTGAAATAAGCCTTTATTTTCTTCTCAGCTTGGTAAAAAAGAGATATTTGTTGATCCTATTATTAAAGAATAAGTGAGCCATATGTTTTGCATATCTCTCTGAAATTTATTTGCATTTTATAAATATGGATCTTTACTTTTAGAAGATTCACTGGTCCATGGTAGAAAGTAAAAACTATAATATGACAAGATAAACATTCCTTACTAAGAACTGACAAAATAGCATTTTATTATAAAACAGCTAGAATTTTCAGATATCAGACATTATTTCTAAAATCAGCAAAAGTTTACTATTACACAAAATAGCAGATATTTTATTGATTACATATTTATTGGAATATAATTAACATAAAACATGCATATATTTTAAGTGTGCAGTTTGATAACTTCAGTTATCTATCTATATACAATGCTAATATGCTAAGTGTCTGACTATCTGGCCAGTTGCTATGATGCACACTGATCACCAGGGGGCAGACGCTCCATGCAGAAGATGCTGAGCTGCAGTGACTTGGGAGTGGCAGTTCTCAGGTGATACACCCTGAAACCCGAAAGGAGAGTGCCCAATTCCTCCCAGAGTTGTGTGATTCCACCTTCAGTGATTCATTCTTTGGGTTATATAAATCTTTGGGTTTCTTATTGTACTTTTTGATATTCTTCCTTATTTTAGAGTTGCATCTTGATGAGTTTACTCATCTCACTTTTCTTTTTGATATTTTGGAATTAGTCATATTTTTAAAAAAATTTTGAGTCAAAGAACTTTACTTGAGAATGTCTTCAATTCTTATTTCATTTGGCTCCAGAATAGGTACTAGGAAATAAAAATTCACTTATACATCTGTTGTCATTTCCAGTATTTTCTACTTCCAATTTAAATATGAACCATGGATGTTGCATTTCTTTTTTTTTTTAAGAAGTAGTTTATGGATATATTTAAAATGGGGGGAAAAGTTGTTTATAGGGGTATATGAAAATCAAAATATTAATGGTATTTATTTATTTATAATGGATTATGAGTAATTTTTACTTTGTGCTTTATACTTTTATAATTCTCTAGAAATAACACTAATACATTGTAATTGGGAACAATATATTTGTTAGAGGCAACTATTTCCTTGTGCAATTTTTTTTTTTTTGCTTTTGTAAAAATACAGAGGAAAAATCTGTTATATTACAATGAAAAGATGTTAAAAATAACCCTTATTATAGAACTTAATGCAGTGTTATAACATCTAGTAACAGAAAATAATATTAACAACAAAACCTCAGAGATAAGATTAAGGAAAATAGGACACTGTATTATCTAAGTTAGTAATCTTTCATTGTAGAATTAAATAGGTATTATAAACAATTCCCTATATCTTTAAATTAACTTTATAGATATTTATAAATTAACTTTATATCTTATTTTCTTACATTTTGTTTTTTAAAGAATTAATATCTCTGAAATTTTTTTGTATTAAATGTTGTTAATTTCAGGGAGCATAACATAGTTAATAGAAGGCAAAAGGCAGTAGACATGAGAAGTGGAAATATTGAAGAGATAAAAAGAAACCCAATCAGGGGAGTTTGATCACTGCTTGGAAAAAAATGGGAAAATACATGGGGGCAATTTAAAAATGATACTCAATAAAGCTACTGTAATATGAATCATGATTGGAAAAATGAAAGGAAACATTATTTTATGAAGGAATATGATATGCTAAGTTTTGCACATGTTAAGTTTGATCATCATCCACCTATGATAGTCAAGTAACTAGAGGGATCAGGAAGCTAAGTAAGAAAAGGGGAAGAAGAACTAATGAACGAATGACTGGGACACCAATACATCACTGATAGACAGAAAGTGGGGTACCTGCTAAAACAAAGTCAGAGGAAGAGATCTCCATGGAGATCTCAGTGAGAGAGATATAGCATATTTGAAAAATGGAGAGAATTCCACCATGGCCAGGGGTGACATTCAAAATTCATATCTAAAATAGAAAACTGAAATCCAAATGACTTATGATTTTTAACCTCAGAGAAATTGATAGCCTGAACACCTGGGCTAATGAGTTTTTTTGGTGGAAAGAATATTATACTGAGAAATTGTTATCCATAAATTCCAGTTAGAGGAAACTGAAATACTATTACTTTATTCTGCAAAAGAATGACATAAAGGAACCCGCTGGGAAGAGTGGCCAAGTAAGATATTGAAATACATTAAAATTCTGTCATAAGTATTTTTGAACAAAAAGTGTTTCACTCCAGGGAGACTTTTATTATTTTCCATTATTGTTTTGAATCTTATTTTCTGTTTCCTTTTGGTTTTATCTATTTTATTTTAAGATAGTTAATATAGACATCAAAAGGTATGGTTATTCTCTATTTCATAATTGGTTATGTAGTATTAAACTTAAACAGTATCAAAGACATAGCATGTTACATTATTTTTCTATAAAACTTTTAAAGAACAGTTAATTCCTTGCTAACCTCTGATACTCGGCATTGTTGAAAAATTCACATTTTTTTTTTTGGTTGTTACATTTTATTTTTTCCCCTTCTACTCTGTCTTACACATGTAATTTATTTTATCTCTCAATAGTTTAAATGGGGTTTAACTTTTTAAATTAATGTTTCAAGATAGGAAATGCAGGAAATAAATTAAGAGAAGTCAGCTCTTTGAATTAAATAAAATTAAGTCTTGGGAAAAATCATAAATCTTTCATGGTGGCTGAATGCAAAGTGCTTAACTCTGTATTAATTTGTAGATGTAATTGAAAATAATGAGTAATGCTTTTTTTTCCAGACCTGAAAATGCATTTTGAAAGAAAGTAAGACTTCTCCTTACTTAAAAACAGGTCTTAAAATTGCCCATGATAACTTTTCTTTTGGAAAACTTCTATTGTATGTGCTTTGTTGCAATTTTTAGGTTCCATTTAGATGAATCATCTTGAGTAAAGTGGCCACTATGCAGTGGGCCACAGGAAAGATAGGGACTAGGTATTTAAAAGTCTTCAGAACTTTATTTTTCTCCCTTTGTTTTCCATTATGTGCTCTTTTATAATAAGAATTGTTTTTATTTTAGAATTTATGTGAATGAGAAGGAAAAGTGACTTACATTTCCCATTCAAATTCCTACAAAATAGAAATGATAAACATTTAAGTTTAGGTATGCTAAATGCCTCTAGTTTCCCAATTATGTCAGGAATAGGTGATGCACAGTGCACTCCCAGCTAATGGAGAACCTACATGTGAACCCCAGAGAGATAGTCCTCAGAATCCTTCCATCTGAGCAGGTGCCACTAAAATTAACATTCATTTACGAAAAGGTTTCCCAGGAGTGGATTCTTCACTCTGCCTCCTCTGAAATGGTTCAGGTCTTTAAATTAGAAATTAAACAATAATGCTTTCTCATAACTTCATTAATTTGCACATACTTTGTCTTTTCCTATAATGTTCTCCTACAATTCTTGAAAATTTATTTCATCAGTTGCTTCCTGATCGTTCTCTCATCCCCACTGGTCTGAGTTCAGTGCTAGACTCTGTCCCAGTGTCTCATTCACCTTATTCCTACTTTTTGTTTCTCTTTTTAGCATGACATATAGTTTATATTGTAAATAGTTGACCTCTTATGTCTTCATTCATTACCTTTTGTCCTGCATGAAGCAAGTCCTATTTGTTTCATTTTCTATATCTTGGATCAAAAGTCTAATAGATCAACACCAAGAAGGCATCCCAATTAAAAAGTGGGCAAAGGATATGAATAGACACTTCTCCAGTGAGAATATACAGCTGAATAAACATATGACAAGCTGGTCAACATCACTAATCATAAGAGAAAAGCAAATTAAAACCACAATGAAGTATCACCTCACACCTGTCAGAATGGCTATTATCAATAAATCAACAAAAGCAAGTGTTGACAAGGATGAAGAGAAAACGGAACCCTTATGAACTATTGGTAGGAATGAGGACTGGTGAAATCATTGTAGAAACCAGTATGGAGTTTCATAAAAAAATAAAAAAAAAATGGACCTTTCCTTTGACTCAGTGATTCCATTTTTGGAATATATCTGAAGAAACATGAAACACTAATTCAAAAGAATATATGCACTCCTATGTTCATTCACTGAAAGATTATTTACAACTAGAGGCCTGACCAGCAATCAGGGATGATCAGGGTCTTCTGGCTGCCAGCCTAGGCCTTTCTTCATTCTGTGCCGCCCCCTGGTGGTCAGTGCTGTCATAGTGAGCAATCAAACTTTTGGCCTCCTGGTCTAAGTCCTGTGGGGAAAGTTTGCATATTAGCATTTTATATATATAGAAGATAGCCAAGATCTGAAAGCAACCTAAGTGTCCATCAGATCCTGGAGAGATTCCTGGGTGGTTTAAATAATTTAGATTTCCTCTTCTGTGAGACAGGAAGTCATTAGAAAGCCAGAGAAGGGGAGTAAGCAGATATGGCTTATATTTTAGAAGGGTCACTTTAATTGTTTGTGTTTAGTAAAATGGAAGAGTGTAAAGGCCTAGGAGAGAGATAGAATTTAAGGTTATTACAGTAGCCTAGACAAGGCTGTACCAAAGTGGTGAGAAGCGGTCAAATTTTGTTATAGTTTGAATATAAAACCATCAGTATTTGCTGATGGATTGAATGTAGAATTTGAAAAAGAAAAAAAAAGAATCATAGTTATTAAGTGAAATGTAAAACACTGTAAGAGGAAAGGGCTTGACAGAGAAATATCAGCTCGTATTTACTTTGTAAGTAATTTTCCTGTTTGAAACATTATGATGTAGTTTCACTGGCTGGAAGAGCAGAGCATGTTGACTTGGCTAAAATGAATATAGGCAGGATCAGAAACAGGAAGCTCTGTGGACGATCTTTTTTATGTGACTCCCACCTGTTTTTCCAATGCATCACCAGCACCCAGGACACTGGCATATCTGCTTGGTCCCATTCTAGTCATTGTGTCCTTTTATGTCTCCCCTCTCCTGCTGACAGTAGGTGTCATGTCCAAGTAAAGATCATTCTTGGCGAATTCTTTTTTAATTTGTCTTCCACCTGTTTGTTGTTGTTTTTTCAACTGTAGTTTACTTTTTTTCCTCCTTATGATGAACAAAATCCTAGATAAATCTAATATTTAACATCCATGAATAAAGCTACAGATATATTGAAAGAAAATATAACTGAATATTTCAACTAGCTTTAAAGGTAGAGAGGATAACAGAATATAAAGGCAAGGATATATAATTTTCAGTACAGATTTTTTTGAATCTTTGTAACCTGAATTTCTTCTAGATAAATAGTTTCTCCAGGATAAGAGCAGTTCTCTGCCACCTTCTGTGATTATTTTTCAGAATTTTCATGGTCAAAGCTATCATCTATAAACTGAAGTCACTATTTACATCCTACAACATGTTGAATGAATAGTTTGCATGCTTCAACTCATTATGAGAGTCTAATATTTATGCAGTGGTTACAATGTCTCATTGATTCCAAATATACTTTGAGCCTAGAGAACAGCTGTGTTTCATGCAAAGTAAGCAAAATACTGTGCCTCAAACTCTTAGCCATGCATCACGAATACCTCAGAGCAATTCTACTTATGTCCAGTTACACAAAGACTCTCTGGAACTCTTTTGTCATAATTGATTCTCATTTGTCTATCCTTCTAAGGGAATTTGTGGGTGAGAAAAGTCATTTAAAGCTCTCCATTCTTATTTTCTTTTTATCCTGATTTGTTGCTAAACACTTCTCATTTCCCAATGCTAAGTGTAAAGTAAGAAATAGTAAGAGTCCTGTTTATGAAGGCAGTCATAGTTGCATGTGTGAAGTTTGTTTTGTACTACAGGAGGCTACCATAACTACCAGGCTGTAATATCTTAGTAATTTATTTTCTTAATTTAGTAAAATATACTTTGTATACAATATTATATTAGTTTCAGGTGTATAACGTATTGGTTCATCATTTATATACTTTATGATGTTGATCACCACAATGTCTAGTAACCATCTGTCATCACACAGTTATTTCAATATCATTGACTATTTCTCTATGCTGCACATCACATCCTAGTGACTTATTTATTTTATTACTATAAGCTTGTAAAATATTACTTATATCAGTATCCTTATGTTGCCCTTACCAATCCTATTATTCTGATAAGAATTGAATCTCCAGCAGCATAAATTATCATGTTCAAAGACATTTATTAATTAATTGAGTTTGGATTTGAACTGATAACTGTCTAACGCCAAACCATAAGTATTTCCACTATAGCCTGTAGAAGTGATCCATACATATATAACTAGAAAATATAGAAATTCAATAAATACATAGGCTGTAGTTCTATAGAATTCAAATAAGTAGCTATGAAAATAATAAAGGATCTTTGGCACTTATCAAAGTGACTAACATTAACATCATTAACATCAAATTTTAGCAATATTGTGATGGAACAGAATTTCTCATACACTAATGAACAGAAGTCAAGTCAGTATTGAATTTATAGAACACCATAATTATTTTTATTAAAAGCCTTAAAATTGTTCATGTTATTTGATCCAACAATTCTATACTTTCTGTTTGAGGAGTTTGATTTGTGGAACAATCAAAAAGGTATCTAAATAGGTTGTGCAGACATGCCAATAACTATATTGCAATAATATGAAAATTGATTTGAACAAATAAATGAAACCAAAATGCTTAGTCATACACAGGTAATATTACAGCAGTTGAATTCCATAGGTAGTAAATCTACTTTTATGTTTTAAATTGAGTCATGGCAGTTTTTCAAGTTGGCCAGATTGTGTTAATTTGACTGTATTTGAACAAAATTCTTTTGAATTGAGATAATACTGCCTTTCTTAATTGGCTGCCAAGAAAATCACCAAACTTTAGTACTTCTGGGAATCATATGTATGTATTACATACATTAAAAATAACTCTTTGCTGAATATTATATTGGAGAAGAAAATTATTCCACATCCAAAAAGAATTTAGGAAAAACTGACTTGTTATTCATGAAAGATCACATATTTCTAGAAGCTTTTCTTAAAACTATGCTTTCTACATTAAATTGTTTCTAAAATAAGACAAAAAGCAGTATAAAGTGCATTTCTTGTCTTAGTGGAATGAATTAGAAAAAATCTGAAAACTATTTTTGGCAGTCTTTAATTGCTTTTTCTTCTTTTTGTTGCCTGCAAGGTATCTAATGGTAACTTTGATTGAATTAGAAGTTGCAGTTTTAACACTGCCATGGACCCTGCTGATTAAAACCAAAAGGCCTAGCCATTATTTATTTCATAACTCAGAGATATACTATTTGTAAAAAGAACAACATTTTTTTAACTAATAACAGTTTCTAAAAATATATAGTTAACAAATGAGCAAAAAATAACCTAGCAAGATAGCTAATATTATGTTTTGAAGAATACAAATGCATTTAAATTAAAAGGTAAGCTTTAAAATTCAATATTAGAAAATTTCTAGACCACAGAAAAGTCTGTGCGTGTCCATGAATCACGTTTTCTGTGTTATTTACTCTGTCAGCCATGTGAGAAGAGTTTTTAGAACTTATGCTCTGGCCTCAATTCCCCTTTGAGCACTGGTTTCTCGATTAACTCTCTAGATGACTTGCACGAGTTGGTATAAAGAGACCTTGGAGTTGACAAAACCAAAGCAAGCACCCTGTCTTCAGAAACATGCTGCACAGGAAGCTGCTAGCTTAGGAACAGCAGCCCTGAAGCATTATGTCCACAGAGATGAAGTTCTTGTTTAAAACTACCGAATTTAAGAAGCTATTTGTTATAGAAGCATGCACTAGACTAATTAATGCTTAATTCAATGTATAAAGTCTATTCGTGGTACTACTTTATTATTTTATTTTTTATTTTTTTAAATCTATGCTGATTTCTTTTTTTTTTTTAAATATTTTATTGATTTTTTACAGAGAGGAGGGGAGAGGGATAGAGAGCTAGAAATGTCGATGAGAGAGAAACATCGACCAGCTGCCTCTTGCACACCCCCTACCAGGGATGTGCCTGCAACCAATGTACATGCCCTTGACCGGAATCAAACCCAGGGCCTTTCAGTCCACAGACCGACACTCTACCACTGAGCCAAACCGGTTTCTGCCTACTTTATTATTTTACTAGTGACCCGGTGCATGGATTATTGCACATTGAATGGAAATTAATTAGAAGGTGGCTATTTGGGGGGGGAGGGGGGGAGAGACTGGGCAAGATGGGCTGGGCATGCCCTGGAGCCAACTTCCCATGGTCCTGTCCTGGAATCTGGGGAGTGAGCAGGGCCCCTCTGGCAGGTGGGATCCCTCAACCTGGCCTGTGGGGATTGGACCAAAACCAGCTCTCTGACATCCCCTGAGGGGTCCTGGAGTGAGACAGGGCATTCTGCAAAGTTGCTGTCATACAGGGTGTGGAATGCAAACTCAAGTATGTAGTAAACCAGATTCCGGGCAGACAGTGCCCCAGCAATAACGTAACACATGGCCCTGCAAGGAATCGGGCTCCCTTCTCTATCATTTTGGGGGGTGTCACCCAAGAACCACAGCTGCCAAGTCTCCGCAAGTCAGCAGTTCCTGCATTGTGCATCTGTCCCCTGGTGGTCAGTGCATGTCATAGTGATCATTTGAGCACTTGGCACACATGTGTCAAACACAAGGCCCGCGGGCCAAATCCGTCCCGCCAGGCCTTGCAATGTGGCCCGCACCACGCTGTCATCACTGCACTCCGCTGCGTTTCCATCACAATGACAGTTTATGACTGTTCAGTAAACCATTCGGCCCGCGATTTAGGCTGGATTTTAGATTTTGGCCCCTTCTCTGATTGAGTTCGACACCCCTAACTTAGCATATTAGCTTTTTATATAGAGAAATTCTAATATAGGTATACAGTATCTATGTGATCCTATAGACAGCTATGCTTTGGGTTTCAGAATTATTTAAGTTTGGGAACATTGTGAATACTTTATAATAAGTAACATTTACTGAGAATCTGTGGAAGCACTCCCAATTAAAAAAAAATAAATTTCCTAGATAAATATGTAAATATTCACACTAAAACAAAAATTATAGTTTCATTCATGTTTATGTCAAATTTTCCATAAAAGTTTTAGCTCAGAACTTATATAAATGTTGGTTTAAAAAAAACAGTTTAGGGAGTTGACCTTGGGTTCAATACTTAAATTAATGGTAACATAAATATATTATTTCATTTAATAATTTTAAATATGTTAAAGGTAACTGTAGTAATATTTGAGGGTAAACTTGTACAACTGAAAAAACTTGACTTCCCAAAGTGCTTATAAATTAGCAAAATGCCAAGACCTATAGAAACCTAAACATACTACCCTTTTAAAAAAATCATTGGGTCTATGAGGTATAATATTTAGAACTCATTAATCACTCTCAGAAGCCAACAGAGAAGAAATCGGCAAATCACATCCCATCAAAAACAAATTTATCCTCTTACACTGAGATAATGTTTCACACCATATCCTGGTTATACTTGAAATGTTATAGGTTGTAAAATTGTATTTATTGACATTTACATTTTCTGCCACACAAACATTACTTGTAATCCCATAGTATTATGGATTGTATGATAAAAGATCCAGAGACTTAAAGACAACAAATGATTTCCCCTTAATCAGATTTGCATATGATAGGAAAGAGTAGAAATGATTCTAAAAGGTTAAGTGCTAAATACATTTACTTAATTAAAAATCCAGCTAAGTACCAAGCATTATATCATGAGTTTGAGAAATCTGTTGATTATGCTAAACATTTACATAACTCAAATGTTTTTTTTAATATATATGTTATTAAAACTTTGTGAAAATATTTAAAACTCATGCAATTCTAAAAATTGGGATGATAGAAATAGTTTCAAAAACTTTTTTTAACTTCATATGGTTAAAAGGATGAACAAGTATATAAATATCCAATGATATTATAAAATATATATTTTTATATTTACATAATTAACATTCAATTCATTCTTTGATTTTTAATAGAATGGAGTGATAATTTTAAGCAATTGCTATGGACAGACTAAGAATTGTCAGCAATACATATTAAAAGCTATGACATAGACACCAATATAACAGTGAGGAAAAATATTTTCTACGTAGTTTGGCTAGCAAATGAAGAGAATTCAGAAGTAAACTTTAACTGATTTAAGATCATTTTGAAATAGAAATTACTAATATCTTCCTATATTACACCTCATATTTTGAATGCCTTTCTATTTTAACAAAGTTCAACTTATTCTTCACATTTTTTTCTCTTCTTCTAAATATCCTTGCTTCTAACAAACTAATTTTTGTTCCTACCTTTGAATGGTATTCTATTCCAATTTTATCACCAAATCAAATTCTTTAAACTTCTGTATTAGTAACTAAGCTGGATCATTATTTTAATCTCATCCATGGAAGCTTGGCATTTTGGCCCTATGGAATATAACTCATACAATAATTGATACTTGTATATGTTATACTGCTTCTACTTTCTTCTTTTATCCTTTGGAGAGTGGGAGATTCCCCCAAAGGTACATGCGATCAAGAGTAGAACTTTGTAACTAAAGATTCGTTATGTTTAAAATGGGGACTTGCCAAGACTTGCTTCTTTGGGCTATCAAAATGCAGATTGTGATGCACTAAGCATACTGGTCCTGAAGTCTACCAATTATGATAGTGCATTTTAGCCTGAACCATTAGCCGTATAAAGTTATAAAAGTATTCATAGATAACTAGGAATTATGTCATTTGTATTAAACCCAAATGCTATTGTGAAAATATTTACATTTTTCCATTGTCAGTTTGTAATGAAGTGATTTCCTTTTATCCTCTTGTAGCTCAGAAAGCAGCTAATGTATCATCTTAAACACCATAAACATGCACCTGAAAAAAATTAATTATATGTGCATATTGGTAATGTCATTTAATATGTTTATATTTAGCATTTATTTAGATATTTACCAACCAAAAAATAACCAAATTAGAAGCATGCTTCCCTTTATGGTTGGTCTTATTCTTATGTGCTCTACATACTGATATATTGTTGAATATATTGATATTATGGGCATTATTTTTCCTTCTCAACTTAAAAAAATTAATTTATTCTCACTATAGGTACATTTTTACCCAATTAAAATTTATTTTTAAAACTGTAATGACCTGTAGCTATATAAGACAATTTTTCAAAACTTCTAAGTTGAGTTTTATAAATATAGTTTGAGAAACAAAAAGACAGTTCTGATGAAAGGCTTTAGGGACAGAAAAAGACAGGGGAAGGGGCACAGTCCATGGGCGAGAAATGCATAAGTGACAAAAGGAGACAGCTCCGAGCCACTAGAATGTTTATCTTACAACAGGAGAGGGAAGCACCAAGTGAGTTTTGAAACTTTGAAACTGATACTAGACAGACAAGATAAAAAGTGGCCAATTAGGAAAAACACAGGGGACATAAAAGGATGAAGGGCCAATTAGAAAGTGGCATGAACAAACAACAAACAAACGAAACTGCCAACATTTATAAGCCCATAAACCAAAAGAGTCACTGGAATGGGGTTTTTCCATTTTAGAGAGAAGATTTTTCACAATTTGGGGACCCCTCCCCAGGGGGTAGTTTGTGTACAAATGCAATAACTTCCACACTTTTCCTTAAAGTACTTTATCCACAAAATGTATTCTTCAAACTTTGTAAGACAATAACCCACAATGAGAGTTTCAGCTTGCCAATGGGGTGTCACTGATATGGACGTGTAGAATAAAATGATAATTTTGATTAAGTCAGTAGTAGTTTGGATCTCAGTATGTTCTCTTTTCCCCCTGTCCACTTCTTTGACCTTACCATACTAACATTGGAAGGCAATCTCACCAGCTCTTTCAAAGGCTGCTCTCTAGTTCTTTAAACAAAATGGGCTATTGCTTTTGTTTATATCTTCTACCCATTCTCATAGGTGGATACACTGTTCTAATTGATAAACAAGCAGATCAATATTCCTTTTTTTTTTTTATAAATTCATACTTTTTAACATGTTATCATATCTTCCTAGTTTGCTTTTCAGTATGATATTGCAATTTTCATTTTTTCCCCCCACAAAGACTTTATATTTTAATTATAAACAACAAAAATAGATGTTTATCTTGAATCTCGGAAGCCAGCCTGTTTAATGATTTGGGAGCAAATTTCCATGAACTCATACACAAATCATTTTGAAGAAAACTAAGCTGAATATTTAAGGTCTAAAACCTATTGGTCTTGAACTATGAAAACCTATCTAATTAAAGTAATAGTTAAATGTATAATGATTAAGAAATATTTTAATTTAATCCACTTTTCAAGGTTGATAGGGCACACTTATTTTTTAAATGAAATGAATTAAATTGCTCATAGAAACATTATTCATAATCACACAAACAAAAGCTTGTTCTTATGGAGCAAAGCTACCTCATAGATCCTTTCTAAGAGGTCAAAGATTTCAAAGTCACTGTCTGATAATCCTTATGTTTTTAATTAAACTAAAATAGGCTGCAGATTTAAGCAAAATAAAAGCGAATTGTCTCAAAATCAACATTCTACTGAGTGAAAAAGTTTAGAAAAATTAGTAAAGCCTATTAGCAAATACTGGAAGATTCTGGAATATTATTTGTGCTACTTCCTTTCAGTGATTAAAAATTGTAATTATGGAGACTTCCTTTTTCAGGTAAACTATGATAGCGATACTGAATGTTTACAAACTGGTAATCTTTAAATAGGCCGGTAAACCCAGGATAAATAATAGGAATATTCCAAACCGTCAATTATCAGAGAAGTTTCTTTGAATAAAAACAAATTAACTAGAATCCAAATATATTTTCTTAAACTTAAAATTAATGAAATTAACATGTTATAATTAACCTTTTTTAGCTAAAATTGTTACTACATTCTTTAATAGTTAATCATGTTGCTGCTTAATGTTTTTTTGTTTTTTTTGTTTTTTTGTCTTTGCATTTGTTTCACCTTGATGATCTTAAAGGCATTATTCAGAATCCTGATTATTTTATATTTCACTCTGCAGAAAATATATGCAAAACATTCTAATTAAAGCCAAAATTAATTTAAGTGAATTTTTAAAGTACATTGGCTTGAATGCATTACAAGAATAATAAATGTGCCTCCTAATAATATCATCTGCATTATCAATGCCCTATTGAAAATACTCAGAAAGGTTAATTACTATATTTGTTTTATATGATCATTTATATCCATATTACATCAAGTGTTATTTTAAAAATCACATATCTTATTCACAAAAGTCATTTATGTTATCCATATTATCTCATAATAATTATATTAATATTCATACCATACATATTTTAATAAAGGATCATTTATACAGGGTGGAAAAATGGAGCCATGAATCACAGCAAATATTCATAACAATTCACAAAAAGCCATACAATAAAATCAAAGGAGTGTGATTGCTTGGCTGGCCTCAGCTAAATGGTTCTTGCCTGAGGTTTTTCACAAGGTTGTTTAGGTGGCACTGGACTATCATTACCCAGAAGCTCCGTGAGGCAGGACCAAGGTGGTTAAGCCATAGGGATGGCAGGGGCTGACCATTGCCTGGGCCTCAGCTGCAATAGTTACCAGAGAATCTATTTCTGACTCAGGTATTTAGTTTGGGGCTTATCAAAGTACTAGAGGTCTGGTGCATGAATTTGTGCACAGGTTGGGTCCCTCAGCCTGGCCAGCAATCAAGGACTATCGGGGGCTGGCAGCTGGGGCAAGGGACCCTAGGAGGTTGGCTGTTGGAGCACATTGACCACCACACCAGGGGGCAGCTCCTGCATTGAGCATCTGACCCCTGGTTGTCAGTGCGCATCATGGTGAATGGTTGAATGGTCATTCCGGTTCTGGTCTTTCAGTCGTAACAGTCACTTAGGCTTTTATATCTATAAATAGTGGCTATTTCCTGGGAGGTAGTATCACAAACATAGCACCTGAGAAAAAAGTTTTAGGCAGATACCAAAAGCTTTTTTAAAAAGTATATCCTTATTGTTGAAAGTATTACAAATGTATTCCTTTTTCCCATTCTTCCCCCCCACACACACCCTGCTCCTGTACCCTCCCCAGGCCTGGCCTGTGCCCTCTTGCACTCCAGGAGTCCTCGGGGATGTCCAACTGCTTCGGAGGCTGGAGAGGCTCACATCACTGCCACTGCACTCACCAGCCGTGAGCCCAACTTCTGGCTAAGCGGTACTCCCCTGTGGGAGTGCACTGATCATCATGGGGGAAGCTCTTGCATTGAGTGTCTGCCCCCTGGTGGTCAGTGCACATCATAGTGACCAGTCAGTTGTTCCTGCCATTTGGTCGATTTGTGTTTTAGCCTTTTATTATACAGAGCTAGAGGCCTGGTGCATGAAATTCGTTCAAAAGGTGGGGGACTGTCCCTCAGAGGGCAGCTCCCTCTCCAATATGGGACCCCTTGAGGGATGTTCAACTGCCCGTTTAGACCCAATCCTATTAGGGCAGTCAGACATCCCTCTCACAATCCAGGACTGTTGGCCCCAAACTGTTTGCCTGCCTGCCTTCCTGATTGCTCCTGACCACTTCTTCTTGCCAGCCTGACTACCCCCTAACCACTGCCATGGCAGCCTGATTGATATCTAACTGCTTTCCTGCCAGCCTGGTTACCCCTAACTGCCTTCCCCTGCAGGGTTGACCGCCTCCAACTGCCCTACCTTGCAGGCTTGGTGCCTCCCAGCTACCCTCCCATGCTGGCCATCTTGAGCTGGCCATCTTGTGTCCACATGGGGGCACTATCTTTAACCACATGGGGGCAGCCAGCTTGTGTGTTGAAGTGATGGTCAATCTGCATATTACTTTTTATTAGATAGGATAGAGGCCTGGTGCATGGGTGGGGGCCAGCTAATATGCTCTGAAGGGTATCCCAGATATGGGTGGGGGTTCCATTGGGGTATGGGGCGGTCTGGGAGAGGGGCCTGTGGTGGTTTGCAGGTCAGCCATGCATCAGGCAACCCAAGTGAAGGCCCTGGTATCTGGAATTTGTTTACCTTCTACAATTGAAACTTTGTATCCTTGAGTGGAGGCCTAGGCCAGCCAGGGCAGGTGGAAAACTTGGCTTCCTATGTTGCTGGGGGCAATCCAAGCCTGTTCTCTCCAGCTTCCTGGCTGCTGCCATTTTTCTTGAGATTTATCTTTTATAATTGAAACTTTGTATCCTTGAGTGGAGGCCTATGCTGGCCAGGGCGTGTGGAAAGCTTGGCTTCCTCAATCCTGGGGAAACCCCAGTCTCTCAACTGCTCTCTGTGGCTGCAGCCATATTGGTTGGGGTTAACTTACATACTTGCTCTGATTGGCTGGTGGGCGTGGCTTGTGAGTATAGCAGAGTGTTGGTAAATTTGCATATTAATCCTTTATTAGGTAGGATATCATTCTATTAATCAAAAGAGAGTCACTTGGAATTGATTACATGAAGGAGTCAATGGTAAATGCTGAATATTTGACTCATTTCAGGATCCTGCTTGGAAACAACTTATTCAGAACAGGACTTATTAGTATATAGCAGGTCAAAAATAGCTTCCCTCAGCCTGGAGTTTGCAGAGTGTGGAGGCCAGGGCCTTTTTGCCCAGGACTTTTTAAGGCATTGGAGTGGATTGCTTAATCAAGACTATAAATAGTAGAGAGGTTTTTAGATATATATTTCAAGATTCAAAATTAGTTTTGTTATTGTTGTTGCTTATTTTGCTTTGCTTTGTTCTGAAAAGATAAAATCACAATAAAGATGACCTATTAACATGACATTTCTTAGTTACAGGCACCAAGTTTCTTTTGAGGCCTGAGGAAAAAAGTTATGTTTTTATAAGTAAGTCAAAGTAAGCTTGATGGTGTACTATCTTCAAGAGGCTGACAAAGATATATTAAATTCTTTGTAATTCTGAAAATATGTTTAAGTCTGCTGTGTAAGGCCACACAACTATGGAAAGAGAACAGGCTAGCCCAAGGTGAATGTGTGTCACGGAGCAAGAGAGAGGGAACTCTTTGTCAAGGGATTTTAACCAAGAGCTTCTTGAAACTAACCAATCAGCCTTTTAAGATATCACACACTGTTGATGGGGTCCACGTTCTAGCCAATCCATTATTCTCCAGGGTAGGCTGACAGGCAAGCACCTTCCCCTGTCACCACGATTTCACTGCACATGCTCCCATCTCCCCCTTTGCTGGGTCCCTTCCCCCAGTGATCTGCATGGTTCCCTGGGGAGTGTGAAACTGTAGCTACCCGGTGAAACTACCCAGATGACCATGCATAAAATGCCTGGCCTTCCTATTATTAATATTCATAACTAGCTAAGTGTGATCATAAAAGTCTCTGCAACTCATGAGGTCAGAATAAGCACCACAGAATGCATGAATGGCAAGAGGGAGGATATATTTTAATGAAACAAAAATTGGAACATGGGATTGTCCAACAATGGAACTGGCCTTTCAATGAGGTTCTTCCTTTCCTAGTCTGGCTGGCCATAGAAGTCCTTTCTGCATCTAGAAATGAGCCAAACTAGACTTCCTACATCCCTAAGATTCTATTTCCATCTGTCACATATTTGCAAATCAAAATTTAGGTCCCTAACTCTGATTGCAGATGTACTATTACTTTTTTGCCCAGGCTACTGGTATAAGTTAACCAGGGTATAAGTTAACCAGGGAAACTGATTATTAGTCATCTGTCAATTTTGTATATTTTGATGGAAAAGTCCATTGTATTGCTTAAGACCCAAACATGAAAAGGTTTTTGATGCAACAACAACAACAAAAAAAAAAAAACAAAAAAAAAAAAAAAAAAAAGAAAGAAAGAAAGAAAGAAAAAGAGGAATGTGTAGGCAGCAATGTAACTTTTTAGTGCAAAATCATGTTTAGGAAATATTTCAATATAGCAATATGTTCCCTGAAGCTTCAGATGAACCAACTTGAACTTTGGAAGATCAGGTTCCATTCTGAATAGAACCTTCCACCAACTAGGTTGCAGCTAGGGAATGTCATTATTTAATTGTGTGTAGGCGTGTGAAGACAGGCTGCTGAGAGGGAACAGGCCTCTGCCCATGAAGAGAGAACGCATAAAACTGTGACAGCCTGTGTGGTTTATCACAGTGCCCGCGGAGGGCTACAAGACTGGCATGAAAGCTGCCGTAAAATAAAATGATCATTTCCTTCAATTAATAACTAAAATTCTGTGAGGTAATGCTCACTTAAAAGCAAGACATCATTAACTTATAAATAAAGGCCGTAAAAAAGTAAGTTCTAATGCTGCGTTTTATGTTACCCTAGAAAAGCAGGGCATCAATTCTGAAGGCACAGGTGTCCTTGCCTAAGTGAGGATGCTTGCAAAGAGTTAACACAGTCTTCTTGCTCTGTGTTCCAAATTACTTTTGAAAGTAATATCCATATTGTACCTTGAAGGAAGGTCTAAGCAGTAAACTTTAACGGCTGCCTGAGTTGGCAATCATTTCATAGAGACAAGATACTGCACTGGAAATTGCCCTATAAATAAGATCCCTTACAGAAAAATTAAAATGGAATTCACATTATGGATGTTCACTAGGAGCCATAAGAAACACAAGGGAACCAGGAAGTGGCATTTGTGTCGAATCGCTCTCAGAGGCACTTGAAGGACGCCCTCCAAGTCAGCTCTGATCAATACTGATACGTGGTTTGTCCAGCATTCAGAGCGAGCTGTCATGGATTTGGAAACCTTGAGGAATTTCCTGACTGAATAGAAACGCTGCAGACATTAGCTGACCCACAACAAAATTTTCTCTGCATTGTACGTTAATTCACTGGTACCCAGATTTCTTGCAGACCCCTTCCTTGCTAGTCCTCTACCTTCTCACCCCTGCTCCTAATTGTTTATTTTTGTATTTATTTCACATTCGGAACTTACATTCCCTGAAAGTTTTCTGGATTTTGGACTGCAGGATGAGAGGCCCACAGGGTTGCTATTGCTGCTAATTATAATCACACTCTTTGCTAGATGTATGTTTCAATGTGAAATCTGAGACCCAAGTCTAGATCACACTATGTTTCTATATGTCATGACTGTTTGGTGTATTGTCCAGTGTTATAGCAAATTACGTTGTCCACATTGTAAAGGAAGTGCTCATGTAAAAGTGCAACTGTTTAACCTATAAGTCCAAGCAATACAGAGAGAATAAAGGGGAGGTCAGAGATGAAAGCAAGGATGGGAAAATGACAGTGGAAGTTAGATTGAGAGAAATAGAAAGAACAAAAAATAAATTGGAAAGGCAAAGCAATTGGAAAGGTAAGAAAACCAGAAGAGCACAAACCTACAAGAAAAAAAATATCTTCTGTGCTAGGTATTATATTTATTTAGGGAAAATGTGAACTGAATTGTAAGTATTGACATAAAGAATAACCATGCTAATAGAAACTCATTTTGATTATTTCAATAGAGCTGAAAAACCTTTGCCTTTCTACAGAAAGTAAAAAAAAATTACTAGAAAATGAAAATGTATATGAAATAGAACAAAGAATGCAGATACTAGAGTTCAATCTATTTTACCCCTTACCAACTGTTGGTGTTCTGAAGAATGCTCAGCATTGGTGCCTTTATCTGTGAAAATATAATTCCAAAGGAAATATACAAAGTGCAGACACTGTGTATAAAGCGCTTTATGCAATGTCTTAACATGTTAAAATATCAGTAGAATAATTATTAATATGATATTAGTTTTAATATGTTATGTTTTTATGGTTGGACCCATTAAACAAATAAAGGATATGAGTTAAGATTTTACAAAATTGAGTTTATGCCAGAAATGTGGGCCATTATGGAATCCAGAGTTATCATCTATGTGCCCTTTGACATGATACATAATTTCTCTGAGATTCCAATATTTTGTCTGTAAAATAGCAGTGATAGTATTGTCAATGCATGCAGGTATAATTAACCTCCAATATATTATAAAAAATAGAATGATGTGAATGGTGAATTCTAAAGCAAATTGACCCAAGTTTGCCAGTTATCTGGATAATCTATAAATAACCTTTCTAAAAATCACAAATGAGTTAAATATTATAACAAATACGGTTTAGTATTAAGAATCAAAAAGCTCACCATGTAGAGATTATGAAAGTGTGTATAAGTATGAGGCAGATATTTGATTAGATAATCAACAGTCTTTCATACACTAATTCTTTGTAGGTACCCTTTCTTCTATATTTAGGTAAATGCAATTGGGTGGAACACTCTTAACTGGTTAATTTTCACATGAGTTTACCTGTGTTCTGAGCTATCTTACAGTAGACATACATACACTCAACAACATATTGAAAAATTGTTAAGCTAACTCTGGCCAATATGTCAGTTGTTTGTTATAAAAAAGGAACTCAAATCTCTTTGTTGGATAAACATAAAAAGTGCCAGACAATTTATAGGTATATGAATAATCAGTGGATCTTTAACTTTCATTATATTAAGAAACACATGGTGAAAAAAGGAAAACCAGTGTCGATTAATGAAGGGAGGATGGGAAAAAATGTAATTCTTCCCTTTCCAAATAACAAGTAAATTTAGGGTCCTCTCCATGTCATTCATCTGAAGTATATCTGAAAGAAGCAACTTCACATAAACCCACTGGTTTCTCTTTCAGAAGTCATAAATTTTTATTTTAATTATGAGATTCATCTTATTCCTTATAGTGTAATGTAGTGTAAAAACTATAACATATTTCCTATTTGGTCACTGCATTTCAATTAAGAAGTTTTCTGCTTAAGGAGCCTCTAATGTGTTTAATTGTATTAGCTTACCTCAAGTTGAAAATCGAATATGATATGGGAGTAATATTTTTTTCTATGACAAAAACCCAATAGAGACCATTTTGCTATCAAGAAACACTGGATTAATTTGCTTTAACTGGTCTAAAGATAAAATTGCTTAGATTACTACCAGAAAAAGATTATATATTTATTTTATCCAGATTGAATGCACTGAAGAAAAAGTTTAAAACAAAATTAATTCTGTGTGTGTGTGTGTATGTATGTATGTGTGTGTATTGTACACACCTTGTTTTTAAGGAGGTTTTTAATGGAAGTAATACCATTTGGATAAAACTTCAAGCAACTTGGTTAGTCCTATGCGGTTTTAGTGATTTTTATTAGTAACTAGCATTTATGTACCTTGTGTAATATCCAGCAAAGGAATTCATTCTTAAAATAATTTCAAGCCAATTTGTAAAATTAGGCTTGTCTGTTACCGACCAATCAATCCTATATCTTTATCACAGAATTCAGAGGAGTTTGTACATGATAAGGAGCAGTGGTCGAAGTGAAAATAACTAAAAATGGGCATTGAGAGGAAGCACTGACACTGTCAACAAAACTTCCAAGTGATGAGAAAAGACATATTTAGGAGACTGTGAGAAATCTATGTAAATTTTTAAAAAATTTGTTTGACTGACATTTGGTTTCTATGTTTATAAACAGCACAATATTGAACCCTTAGAAAATGAAAATGAGTTATTGATGAGTGGTAGATTCCTTACTTGAATCTTCCATTCTTAACATTTTCATTAAAATAATTTCAATTGAATTTTATAATATTTAACTTCCTCTTTATTCTCAGGTATTTATCTCCCAAATGTAGGCACATAATTTTTGTGGTAATGTTCTGAATAATCTTGCTTCTAGAATATAAAGAGGAGACTAGTGATCAACTATATATATATATATATATATATATATATATATATATATATGATTGAAAAGATGTTATTTTGAAAAATCTCTTCCTTCAGTGATTCTTATAGTGCATGTTAGGTTAATGATGCTTATTTTCTGTCATTTTTTAATATAATTATTCAATTTTTCTCTGTGTAGTATTTTCATCATGTACTTCAGTACTATTATTGTCAATCACATGTGATTTTCTCTAGAGGTAGGGGTGTCAAAATTTGCCATTTTTTCACTGATTCTAAGTTTATAATTTGGTATTTTGTATTTTCTTTTGCAGCTTTTTTTTAAGATTGTAAGTAAACTTGCAAGCACCATTTATAGAGGATATCCTGTAAGATTTACTTTATTTTTAGATCTTCTATTTGTTCTTGATAAAGATTTATTTAGATGAGTGCCCTTAAAAGAAATTAAAGGAAGTATAAATGACATTGCTAAAATACACACCAGCAGATGTATGCTTATAACTCATAATTTGTTATAAATTGAGTTTTTTCAGTATTTCCAAAGGAGTTATTAAGTGGGTGTTCATGGAGCTATGTATACCAAACTTGTGATGATGCTTATGATTGTTTGTGGGCAGATCATTCTATAAAATTTAATAGTATTTGTGACCTACAGAAAGAAACTAAAACATCAATTATTCTTATCTATATATCTATATCTATCTTTATATCTCTATATCTACACATACACATATATAATATATATCTATATATATAATGTAAACAATCCCCTTGGGAGTTTTATAGCTCACTATGACATGTGCTGACCACCAGGGGGCGGTGTGGAATGAAGGAAGTCCCTGGCCAGCAGCTGGCTATCAGGGGAGGAATGCCCTGGCCAGCAGCCAGAAGGCCCCATTTGGTCCTGATTGCTGGCCAGAACTAGGACCCCTACCTGTGCACAAATTTTGTGCACCAGGCTGCTGATTTAATTATATGATTATTTTCAAGACTGTATCTTTTCATCCCATGCCTGTCATTTAGAATATGTGCATCATTTAGCTATTTGTATAATAATCCAAGCAGTGCTAAAATCCCACTGTCATACAACAATTAATATTTATTTAGGTCATATTTCCAGTTGGTCTAGATTCAAGCAGACCTGCTTCAGGCTGGATTTTAGGCTGACCTTGCTGATCACCTATACGTTAGTAGGTATTTGGCTAACTGAATCTGGCCTCTCATTCGGCTGAACTCATGGCTGTGCTTTACTTGTCACCACTTTTCTATTGTATCAGTGAGCTAGTTTAGATATATTATTTTCATGGTGATGACAGACGTGTGATGAGCCTACAGAAAAACATACCACTTTTTATATCTTCACTCAGAAGCAGCATGCTAACACTTTCACCTCATTCAATTGGCCAAAACAAGTCATATGACATAATCCAAATTCAAGGTATGGAAAATGTTAGTTTACTTTCCCCATGCCCTTCCCTCATACTTCTTTAGTGAAAAACATTAAAAAGTCATGTGTCAACAGGCATGGACCCAGGGAGGGGTGAATGATCAGGGCCAATTGAGTGATTACTAACAGGATTAATCTCTAGAAATCTGTATTATAAATATATTAAGACATTTATGTTTTGATATAAAGAAAAAATATACTTCACATGAAATAAACTAGCTCTCTTAAAATAGAGCTGATTCTCTAACTCATTAATTTTTATTATTATTGCTTTTTATTTTAGAAAGAAAGAGAAAGAGATAGAAACATCAATGATGAGAAAGAATCATTGATCAGTTGCCTCCTGCACATGCCCTACTGGGGATTTAGCCCACAATCCAGGCATGTGCCCTTGACCAAAATAGAACCCAGGACCCTTCAGTCTGCAAGACAATGCTCTATCCACTTAGCGAAACCAGCTAGGGCTTATTGATTAAAATTTTGATGATGATTTTAATGAATAATTTTCAGTTTTCAGGAATTCGATAGGAAGCACTTTTACAATTTGTTTTGTGATTGAACAATTTTAACTGGGCATAATGTGTATAACTTTTCAACCTTGTACATCATAGTAATTTTTAAGAAACATATAATGTGCTTAAGAAAATATGTAAAATTAGTAATTGATTAAGTGTTTCACATAATCATACAATATAAATTGATTCAGTATTTCTGCTCTGAAGTAGTATTAATAATAGATTTAAATGACTAACAAAGAAAAAGTATTTATCACACTATAGTGTTTTAATAGAATTTAAAATTTTATTTTCTTGGTTAATATTAAGGCTTCATTAAAGTGAGTAATGTAGGTGTTATCTACAACTTAATATCAAAACTTTCCAAGATCTTAACTCATTTCAATCTGCTTGGATATAATTTTGATTATTAATATGATTACAATAACTGACTATAATAAATAGTTGGTCCCTATTTTGATTCATACCTATAGTAAAGTAAGTTATATTAGTATTTCTTATGTGAAATTATAGATAAAACTGTAAGTCTGAGGGGGAAATGTTATCTTTTGCATATAATTTTTTTCTTTATATCTGATACTCTCTGTACATAAGCAATTTCTAAATAGCCCTAATAATAATTTAAAAATCTTTAATTTTTGACATCTCAGAATATGGTATCCTCTGGAGTTATTGTGCTCTTGTCTCAATCACACGCCTTGCAAAGCTGTCACATGAAATGGTACAAGCTATCTCAGCAACGACTTTGGACATTATTAAAGAATACTGCCATCCACAGCATTTCTTTAAAAAATATATTTTTTTTCTATTTGCTCTTTTGAGTCAAGAATAGAATCACTAGCTAGATTAGGACATTCAGGGGTGAACTTCTTTTATGCTGCAGCTTTGCTCTCAGAATGACTTTTGGCTGCACTGCTTGAAGTACACTTTGATTTGCTTCAGTAAATGAGAGGAAAGGTCAAGGAATTGCTCCACAACTCGTCGGGCACCCAAAAATATGTTAACTCCAGAAGCGAGCTTGTTTGAAGTTGTTCAGCACTCCTGCAAACTGTAAATAACACGCACAAAGGAAACGGAGCTCTGAGGAGCTCTGCATGCACGGAAAGATTTGCTGACCTCTCAACATGCTCTTCAAAACACAGCCATGTGTGAGTCATGATTTAGACTCAAACTATAGGAAGAATAGAAAATAATATCAGAGGGAGATTTAGAACATGCATTTTCCCAAGGGTTAGTGATCCAATTACCATGAGAACTATGTGTAAGGGGACTTTCACACATCTCTAGCCAGTATAATTTGAAATGCCCAGATCAGTTCTCTTCTTCACATTTATACTATTTCAGAAGCTTTGCCTTGTTTGTGATGCCTCATGTGACAACAGGCAGGTTAATGTAAAAAGGTTGAAACATAAACATACAACGCAGTGTATTTACTAATGCTGAAAGGCTAAGTAAAGCCACAGAAAGACTTAGTCTATTAACGTTGTTCTTCCATATATCCCGTTCTTGCCAATATTTATAGAAGACTGGCAATTCTAAGCTACACTGCATGTGGCATGTAAATATAAATCTCTCACCCCTTTCACTTTAGTAGTTGTTATCATCTCTACAGCAAGGCGGGACTGTAAAGGATGCTGGTGTAAAAGGTGACACACAACAGCAGCAGACTTATAATAAAACCAGAAATTTTCCCTTTCTCTTCAATTACCATAAACCAAATTTCAATAAAGCTGGAAAGGAAGGTTCACACTGGTTCCACGCATAAGACACGTACGCATGTTTACATACCGCAATGTTTACAGACTGCATTGTGTACAAACTGCTTCCTAACCTAAGACATGTCTGTATTGCAGATTGCATTTGTCTGCTCCAAAGTGAATCATTCTGTGAATGTTAGACTTCAAGGACATGTTGTCATGATCAGTACACTGTTTCACTAAAATGACTACTAGTAGTAACAGGCATGCTGTACAATCTTGTTTCTGGGATTGTCTGCATCACCTGATGGATTGTACTGAGTATCACAGACCTGTATAGAGAAGGATAGAGAGTGTTTAGTAATTTAATAAGAAAGGTAAGCTGCATTTGCAACAAATTAAATTTAGCACCATAATGTTTCAGTTTCTTCAAATGAAACATTTTCTTCTAAGCTACAATTCAAATGAAGAAAACTAACATTTGTCCTTGTTGCCCCCCCCCCCAAAATGAGTTCCTTCTCAATTATGTGTTTAATAATATAGGCATAAGTGGTTTAGATAGAAAATATACTTTCTGAACTAACGTTTAAGCAGATTGCTGAAATATGTGAAAGTCATGTTGAAATGATGGATAAAATGGGTATTCATTACATCAGGCCTACACCAAGCATGTCAAACTCAAAGGCTAACACGGGCCAAATAAACAAGGTTTAAGATTATGTGTGCCGCAAAAAAACGAAAGCTTTAATTTTCATAGAAACAGGTTTATTTTGATGAAAGATGCTGAGTACAAAGGGCTGAAATTAAGGAGTAATCATTAACATAAAATTATAGAACATTTTAATAAAATTAATATCTTTTCTTGAACATTAACTTACCAGACACTGAATAACTGCACAAATTAATAAGCACATAACACAAATAAACCTTTTTTTCTTGTTCTCTGAAAGTGAAGTATTTCCTGTTGTGCACACCAAACAAGTGAATACAAAAATAATGATGTAGCAATTGGCTGCTAAAATTAGTGGAAAGAAATAGTGCACCTGCAGGTAAGGCACATAAGGGAAATGAATGCAACATGATTATGATAATCAGCCATTAGCAAACTATGTTAATTGTTTATAACAGGATATTGTAAAAATTAAGTTACAAAATTTTTATTAAAACATTCCTTACATAACATTATATTGACTGGGCCACAAAAAATTTTCTTTGTGGGCCACATGAGGCCCATGGGCCATGAGTTTGACATGCAAAGCAGTAAATATATTCCCTTTAAGTTATTATTCCTCTTCACTTTACATTAACTTAGGATTTTATTTTTAACTTTTTTCTCTTCTCATTTTATTTTCTCTCTCTCAACAAGTACTTCTGTTGCCAAAGGATCAAATTCCTCCCTCATTCATGGGAGTGGGGCTGAGGTTCTTTGGGTAAGGCTGAAGTGAGCACTTTCAGAAGGCCTTCAGGGAGAATGAGATGTGGTAAAAGGTTTTATTTACATGGAGTTACATTCCTTAGATTCTAAAGTCCCATTACACTGCAGCTAAGATAATCAGGAAGGGGAACAAAAATGAGAGATTGAACCTAAAAATACCTAGTGGGCTAAGTCTATAGGCCTTGCAATTCACTTCAGATTCTTCTTTTGCTCAAAACCTAGTCATGTGACCATGCAAAACTTCAAACTCATGGTCAAATACACTTTAACTGAATGCGCAAGAAGTGGAAATGCATCCTATAATTAGCTTGCTAAGCAAAACTATTGGTGAAGGGTCTAGCATAGTGGGGAGTTGTTTAAAAGTAGTATGCTTTTTTACTTATGACTGGGTTCGTAAACTCAGAGGTACAGATGAAGAATGAGTTCTGATATTTTCTTTACTCATCTTCTTTATCATGCTCCTTTTATCATTTCTTGAAGAAACAGTGGCTATGAATCTTGGCTAGTATCTTAAAAATTGTTATAAGAACAATTGTATTTATGTGTATATAAAAAAAAAATTGAGGCCCCATACATGAAGTTCATGTAAGAGCAGGCCTTCCTTCCCCTGACTGCCAGCACCATCTTCTCTCTGGCACCTGGGACCTAGGCTTCACTCGCAGCCCTGGCTTCTTCCTGAAGGTCTTCCAGGTGACTTCGAGTCCAATTAGCAGATTATGCTTTTATTATTATAGATATTATAGATACCATGATTCATTTTATCCCTAGGTAGAGTTTATATAAGAAGTTCTATCTCAGTGTTTTCCAGGTGATAATAATCAAACAGTCTATGTAGCTGAAGCAGATTGGGGCTGGGCTGTCATCTTATCTGAATGGTAAATGAGGTAGAAGGAGACAATTCAAGAAGTTTAAGCTTTGCCTTAGAAAAAAAAATTACACTTTAAAAAATATATATTTTTTATTGATTTTGTACAGAGAGGAAGGGAGAGAGATAGAGAGTTAGAAACATCAATGAGAGATAGACATCGATCAGCTGCCTCTTGCACACCCTCTACTGGGGATATGCCCGCAACCAAGGTACATGCCCTTGACCGGAATCGAACCTGGCACCTTTCAGTCCCCAAGCCGACGCTCTATCCATTGAGCCAAACTGGTCTTGGCAAAAATTACTTTTAACGATTAGTCAATGAGTGGTACAAATTCCCAGCTCTCTTGTCTCATTTAGAGTGATATCTGAAAGCCCAGCCAGCTTCAGAGCCCAATAAGTTTCCACATGCAGATCTTCAGCTGAGGGTCTGTTTTCAGAGTATACTATTCAACTTAAGCATAAATTTCAAAACAATTTAAAAGGCCATTTTGATAACAAAGAGGATCAGATTATCTGGTTAACTATAAATTAGGGGTGTCGAACTCAATCAGAGAAGGGGCCAAAATCTAAAATCCAGCCTAAATTGCGGGCCGAATGGTTTACTGAACAATCATAAACTGTCATTGTGATGGAAACACAGCGGAGTGCAGTGATGACAGCACGGTGCGGGACACATTGCAAGACCTGGCGGGACGGATTTGGCCCGCGGGCCTTGTGTTTGACACATGTGCTATAAATCTTACTTAAAGGTTTATAATTAATTCAAGATCTGACCAGCCTAGCTCAGTGGTTGAACATTGATCTATGAACCAGGAGGTCATATTTCAATTCTCAGGGCACATGCCCAGGTTGCAGGCTCAATCCCTACTGGGGGTGTGCAGGAGGCAGCCAATCAATGATTCTCTCACACCATTGTTATTTCTATCTCTTTCTCACTCTCCTTCCCTCTCAAATCAATAAGCAAAGATATTTTTTAAAAATAGAATACAAATAATCAAAATGCACAGGTAAATAAGACAGAGATCCAGGATATCTCGCAATACTTCCTAGGTCCTTTTCCCCTCCCAGTATTGGATATACTCAGGCTTTGGAAAATGTCTAAAGTGAGAGGTGGTCATGGTGGTCACTTGTACAAACATGAGAGGCCCAGTGCACAAAATTCATGCACAGGGGGAGATGTGTGTCCCTCACCCAGCCTGCACTTTCTCCATCTGGGACCCCTCAAGGATGTCTGACTGGCTGTTTAGGCCAATGATGGTGAGCCTGGTCCCTCCCAACTGCCCTCCCTTGCAGGCCTGGACGCTCCCAAGAGTCCTCCCCTGCTAGTCTGATTGCCCACAACTGCCCTTCCCTGCTGGCCATATTGTAGCAGCCATCTTGTGTGTTGGAGTGATAGTCAATTTGCATATTATATCTTTATTATATAGGATAGTCATTTAGGTCCTAAAACATCTGCATTTTATATTCAGACTAGAGGCCTGGTGCACAAATTCATGCACTGGTGCAGCCCCTCAGCCTGGCCTATGCCCTCTTGCAATCTGGAACCCTAGGGGGATGTCAGACTGCTGGTTTTGGCCTGATCCCCACAGTACTGGCCTGTGGGGATCAGGCCAAAACCAGAATTCCAATGCTCCCTGCCTCTCCTGCTTATCCTGGCCCTGCTGCACCTGACACATTCTCTTGCCAAGTCAGCCTCAGTGGGGAGAGTCTCAAGCTGATGTGGCAGCACTCACCAGCTGCGAGCCCTGTGTCTGGCACCCATTGGTCAGCTGAGGGGTGCTCCTGGTGTGGAGCACACTGACGACCAGGGGGCAAGTTCTAAGTTGAGCATCTGACCCCTAGTGGTTAGTGTGCATCACGGCAACCCGGCAACCAGTCATTTGGTTGCTTAGGCATATATGTATGTAAAATTTTTACTCATTTTAAATATATTTTAATTGATTTCATAGAGGAAGGAAGAGGGAGAGAGAGAGAGAAATATCAATGATGAGAGAATCATTGATTGGCTGCCTCCTGCACACCCCACACTGGTGATCCAGCCCGCAACCTTGGCATGTGCCCTTGACTAGAATCGAACCTGGGACCCTTTAGTCTGCAGGCCGATGCTCTATCCACTGAGCCAAACCAGCTAGGGTTAAAGTAAATTTTAAGTTGATTATTATTGTCCAACTAGTAATACCAAGGTTTCTGCTTTTCTTTTTTTCTACAATGCATAAAACTTGCCATAAGTCTACCTGCATTAAAGATGAGTATACAGGTACACTGATAAGTACATAAAGATAACTTTCAAAGACATTTCATTTGTATGTGCATTTATTTACATTTCTTTTCTCAATGTCATCAAATCACTTTGATTTATTATAGTTGAATTATGACTCAGCAGTTTTCTCAGTTACTGCTACTAACTGCAAACTGCAATCATGGTACTCAGATTTGGATTTGTAAAATGTAACAAAAACAGTATTCAAACATGCTTCTAGGGCAATATTTTGTTTCATTTTAATCTTAATTATAAGTATTTGGGGATTTTTAAATTTGTTTTAATTTAAAAAACTAACATGTATTATGGAGAAAGACATTATAGGAAACTCATTAACACTTGATTTTGTGTTATCTAAATAACGTTTTGCTATATACTCAGGCAGGCACTTTTACATATTACCAACTGAGGTGGCAGCTTTCTAATTACTAGAGGCCCAGGGCACAAATTCATTCACCAGTGGGAATGAATATAGGAAGACAGCATTGAGCTTAATAAGAATAGGCCAAGCCAAAACTTATTGGGCTCAGTGGATAGAGCTTCGGTTTGAGGACTGAAAGGTCCCTGGTTCGATTCCAGTCAAGGGCATATATAATACATTGGTTGTGGGCAGATCCCCAGTAGGGAGTGTGCAGGAGGCAGCTGGTCAATGTTTCTCTCTCATTGATGTTTCTAACTGTCTATCCCTCTTCCTTCCTCTCTGTAAAAAAAAAAAATCAATAAAATATAAAATAAAAAAAATAGGCCTGGCCCCACTGTAAACCACCAGGGTGAGTTTTATCCTGTTTCACAGCTCTCTGAGTCTTCTCTACACATTCAAGCCTCCCAGTCACTTGTCTAGACTCTCATCCCTGTGCTTTTCCCTGCATTCCCCTTTTGAAACATCACCACTGCCCCTACCTTTATATATAAATTATATTACAAATTCTTCTCTGTTATCCTCCCACAACCTTAATTTCAACTCAGAAAAATGCACTCCCTATAAAGGACACCTGAGTGATTAAAAAATAAATAAATAAATATAGCAAATTTTCTTAGACAATAATCTTTCAGAAATATATACTATTGCAATGATCCAATCTGTATCTCACTGTGTGACATCAAATTTCAAGCATGTAAACTAAAATATGAGAGTCACTTTTTTTATGAAGTGCCAATATATAAGTTACTAATTTTATGATGATGTATTCAAACAAGGAGGTATCTATTTTACAACCTGACTACTCATTACCATAAATGTGTTTAATTTTACAGTGTTAGTGACCTGTGTACTCATAACTAGTGGATAGTTTCATAATTTTTCACTCATATGGTTGTGTCTGATCTTTATTGAAAATGGTGCTGTGGCTGACTGATATTGATTTCCATTTAAAAAATGTTTTATCTTGAGCTTAACAGAAAGGAAAATCAAGATGAATTTTAAATACTTACAAATGTTGAAATTTATTTCAAGGTTATTAAAAAGGAAGAAGTGGGGAAAATGGAAGGAAGTGTGATGAAATGTGTAGGAGGCACAAGACAAGAGAGAGGATGGCAGGATTATACTCCCTGGTCCTGCCCCTTTGTTGGCACAATACTCTCTGATATTCATTCTATTTGGTCTGATGATGGGGATACTTAATACACTTAAGCAGGAAAAATTACTTTTGGTTATCATCACCTTCCTTTAGCCTATGGAATTGTCTTCAAAAGGCTGGTGGGTTTTGCAGGGTATTTTAAAAATTATTTTTTTTTTTAGTACTGCCCTACTTTGTTTTGATATAGTGCTATTTTGTAATATCTGAAAAGAAATTCATGGTTCAGAGAAAACAAATGTATAGCTCTGAGAGGAATATCAAAGGTTTAGAAAGTTACAGGCAATATTTGCTCTCAGAGGGCCACGGGAAAGTTGGAGCAAATCCTGTGATCTCTATTTATAAAGCACAGACAGGGAATTTGCTCTCAGCCAGGTCCTTCAGAGAGGGAGAGGGACGTGCCTGGAGCTAAGATGAGCTACAGCTGGCGGTTTGATTGTAGGATGAGCTGGCTCTGGGAAAGCAGCAGGTTTTCCGCGTACCTGACAGCATCTGTTTCCTGGCCTTCATTCTTGGACTTACAGGTTGAGATTCAGGCAGGAGAAATTACTTCACTTTTTTCTTTCCCAGTCTCATCAAGCCACCTCCTCCATTTCTCTACCTTTATTTTCCATAAAAACCCACCTACTGTCCTCTTTGCAACACCCTAAGTGATTTCCTGCTTTGATAAAAGAGCAATAAGACTCTACTATTTTCTTTAAATAATTAGGAGGGGAAAAAAGCATATTTTCTTGTTATTCCACCTAAATCCCTTCTTTTAGAAACAACGAATTATATCCTATGAAAAATAGAAAATGGCATATTAGACAGTGAGATAGGGTTTGTTAAATCTAATACTAAATCTCACATTCCTGTCTTTCACTGTCAAACCCAAAGGCTAAAAGGATGCCCAATGACTTTGCTCTAAAAATAGTAATACAGGGCCATCAGGAGAGGGTCGGGGAGGTTGGCTTCACTCAGTGATATTTGTGTTCTCCAGCGATGCCTCTGCCAAGAGAACCAGGCACCTCTGAATGTGTAAGATGCCCTCAAGTTGCTTAGCTTCAAACCAAGTCCTTACACTCCCCTGCCTGGCTCTGCAGAAGGCAGCTTCTTTTGATCTGAAAGTGACAGCACAGAGCCCTTTTCTTTCATTCGCTCTGCAGAATGGCCTTGCTTCCTGCACTGCATTTACATTGGAGGGCTTTGGGCTGGCTAATTTCACATAAAAAGCATCTTCAGCCTTCTACTGTTCTTTCAAACTGGGTCACTATCAATCACCTTGGAAGTTAACTTCCTCTGAATCATGAAGATGAGGGTAAAACAAATATATATGAATTTGTTAATTTGTTTATTGTGTAAGATGCCCTCATTATAATTATTCAATATATATATAATTGTGTAAGATGCCCTCGTTATAATTATTCAATATATATATAATTTCTACCTTGAGATTAATTAAAACTGAAACTTTATGTAAGCTATGATAAAATAATTTTTATGGCTTGACACATTATTTCAAAAGTCTTTGTACTGATATGTCACAGACTGACCTGGAACAGAAACCTACCTCTACATATTTAATTAATATGCACAGTTCTTATTAGTAACTTTAGCCCTGAGGTTCATCTTTCTTTCATTGCCTGACTCTTGTTAATCCAGAAAGAAGTTTAAATGAAAAGAGAAATAAAAGCATTTATCTGAGGTCAGAGTTTGCAACTGGGATACATACAACTAGGTCACATGTGCTCGAGCGGGTATAGAGAAAGGCAGGGCTTTTAAAGGCTTAGTAGGTGGATGTTACAAATGAAAGATTCTGGCAAGGTTACTGAGGATTGGCTGAGTCCATTGTGCAAATGAAGAATGCTGGTTGATAAAACAGATTGGATCCTTTCTAAGTAAAGAACTCAGAAGGTCTGGGTGCCATGGTGAAGAGATGAGGTTCAGACATGGCCCAGACATTCACAAGTTCATGGAGAAACATGCTGGGTGGGATGTGTGTAAGACAAACTTCTTCATGGCCCCCTGGCTCCATTTTAGTTCCCCTGATAATAGATTATTCCACCTTGGCAATCTCTGATCACTCCCGCTCTTGTCACATTCATGACTATGACACACTGTCCACGTCTTTTCTCCCAGTAGTCTACATCTGTTGAATGGTAACCTAAGTTTGGTGAAAAGCATAGTGGGCTAAAGAAAGTTTGAAAAGTGACTTTGAAGAAGAACCTGATCAAGCATTATGTATTCAGTCTCTCTTTTGGGGTGTTTGTTAGGAGTAATGAAAATAAAAAAAATAAAAAAATAAATAAACATATTTTAGCACAAGTATAGTAGGCCTAAAGAATACAGATATAATTTTGCTTTAAAAATATTATCTTCATCATTTTTATCAATATACAAATTTCTTATCTGAAACCAACTAATGCAAATTCACTGATACATTTTTGTACAGCACCATGGGAATGATAAAATATCAAATATGCTAATAAAGCTGTCCAAAATGATTTGGATAACTAAAAAGATCACAAGTTGCCCTATTATTTACCATTAATTATAAGACATAGAAGCAAAATTACCATTTGTGAATGTTATTAATATTATGCTAATAAAACAATTAAAATATTAATGAGAACAAAAGTTTAAATGGAGCTGTGGTTTATTTGAATTATTAGCATAGTATAATATTTGGTTTCCTTATTTAGTGCTTAACAGCCTTATGAAACTCCACAAATTGGAACTCTTAATCACCATGACAACTGGAGAAGCTAGATAATGCCTAAACACACTTCTATAACATCATCCCATAAAAAAAGAAAAGAAAATAAGTTAGTGTGTAAAAATTTATAGTAATAATTTCTTCTCCACATAGTTTTCTCATGTTCATAGTACTAGATATTTAATATATAATTCTAGTTATTCTATATCTTAAATTGCGATAGATGTTTTCAAGACTACCTTGGTGAGTTAGTTTTAATGTTTACATAGAACATAGACATAAATATAAAAACTGTCTTCTGTCACAAATAAATGGCAAACATGGTCACCATCCTTTATATGGCTCAGAAGAGCAGGGGCTCTTTTTCTCATTAAATTATATATTCATAGGCTTGGGAGGAACCAGGAGTGTTTTAACTTAACCGATTAACTTAACAACATTCCCCAGGCTTGCCCAGGTTCCACCCCTGGGCAACTCTCTTTTTCTCGGGTTAGACTGGCAGTCCTCTATGGCAAAGAACCTCCCGGTTCACCATTTTGACTTTATTGCACATGTCCTTATCTCCCCATGCTCCCCCCAACAATCCAGTACCAGAGGGGGAAGGGACAATGCTGTGGTTCCCTGGGGAGTGGAGCTATAGCTTCCAAGTGAAGCAAACAGGCCTCTACTTCCCAGCTGAATACGCTCAACCGTGTTTGATTCTCCCTTTGCTTTCTTTCCCTAGCTATGGATGCACCCGTGCACTTGTCTGTTCTCTCTCCATAGCCTAGCTATATGTGACTCTTCTTAGATACTGAGAGGTTAAGTTGTATCATTCTATTGTGGTCTTGCATGGATATGGAGAGTTAAATATTTAGTCTATTATTTCTAAATATTAATGAATTAACTAAATCACCTATCAAAAATTTCAAACTGTTGGCAGGAAGATGTAGGTAATTATCTAAATATTGTGCTCCTCAAGGCTATCTATACTAATAAAAGCCTATGTGGTTGTCACATTCTCACACTATGATGGCCTCATGCCATAACAACTCATCACCAAAAGGCTGTGTGCAGAGCAGGTGTGATCAGGTGCACCAGGACTTGACGCTGCATGTATGGTGCAAAGGCAGGTCCCGGTGGCTCTGTGCGGTGACACTGGGGGTCCAGGAGCTCCTGGTGGTGAGGAGGTGGAACTGCAGGTTCCAGCCTACCTCATTAGGGCAATCCATCAAGAAGCCACAGATGGGTGGGCAGGGCCTATCTCCTTGGGAGATCAATCACAGAGCTCCCACACTGTGAGAGGGTAGAGGGCAGGCTGGGGAACCTCCTCCTCCCCTGCCGAGTGCACAAATTTTGTGCACTGGGCCTCTAGTCAATACATAATATGTAAAATGTACAAATAAAGACATAGTATCCTAATCATGTTATGTAGAGTCAGAGAGGTAGCAAAAGGGAAAAACTGAAGATATATATATATATATATATATATATATATATATATATATATATATATATATTTTTTTTTTTTTTTTTTCTTTCATGAATGGAAGCAGTGGAAAATCATCATTAGATATGAATAATTTTTTGGATATCACACACACACATAGCTTTCTTACAAAATATTTTTTAGATATCTAGTATAATAGAAAATCTAATAAAAACAAAAAAGTTCAAGAATGGGGAATATGCAGTATAAAACCTCTGGCAGATCATAAGATATTACCAACATACATACTTAGCTACATGTTCCAAGATTACTTTGGGCACTCATTTCCTCAGAAAACCATTATTCAGCTGGATATTCAAATGATCAGGTAAAGAAAGGGACATTGTGAGAGTGACCTTTCACAAAAAACAATGAATTAATCTTTTTTTTAAAATATATTTTATTGATTTTTCACAGAGAGGAAGAAAGAGGGATAGTTAGAAACATTGATGAGAGAGAATCATCGACCAGCTGCCTCTTGCACAACCCCTACTGGGGATGTGCCTGCAGCCAAGGTACATGCCCTTGACCGGAATCAAACCTGGGACCTTTCAGTCTGCAAGCCAATGCTCTATCCACTGAGCCAAACTGATTTCAGCATAATGAATTAATCTAAACAAAAGCAAGTTCACAATGATTTCACCTTTCTTAGCAAACAAATAATAGGAAAATGGAAAACCTTTCCTCAAAGTATTTAGCAACGCATGGTGAGCTCTAATGAAATAAGATTACACTGTTTTAAGCAAAATACACCATTTATTAAATACTAAAAGTTAATATCTCAAAATGTAAAAGAAACTAGTTACTTTAACATGTAAGGCTGCATTATTTTATTATCTTACTAGAGGCCCAGTGCATGAAATTCATGCATGTGTAGGGTCCGGAGAGTCTGGCTACTGCCAGCCAGGGCCTCCCTTCCCTTGCTGCCAGCTGGGGCCTTCCTTCTTGCCTCACCGCCCACTGGTAGTCAGTGTACATCTTAGTGATCAATTGAACTCCCAGGTGATCAAATTCCTGAGGGGACACTTTGCATATTAGGCTTTATATATATATATATGTATATGTGTGTATATATATATACATATATACAATAGATGCTGTCTTAATGATTTAAACTCTCTAACTGAATGCCATATATACATTTTTCCACATTTTCATATTTCCAATATTTAACCCTTTGCACTCTGAACCATTCTGGACATTGGCTACCAGCTACTTGACGCTACTTTGCTGCAGACACGTGCGTCGAATTAACTCAATTCCCCGTAATCACTAATAAACTGCAATGTCCCCCCTGAGAGGGGACATCCGAGTGATATGCTAGAATTCAGATGTCCCCTGAGAGGGGACAGTGGAGTGCAAAGAGTTAAATATCACAATTACATCAATTTAATTAAAAATATTACAACAAAAAAAATATGAGTGCTTTCTGATATATAATTACAATTTTCTTATGAATTTGGTTATGTTAAGACTGATTCTTAGGTCATAAGCCTTGTTTGTATCTGCAATATCAGTTATCTGGATGTGCAATGCAGAAGTCCTTCACATAACCCATGGGACTTAAAACATCCATAAGCATTAAAATGTCTTTAAATTCAAAATAGTTGTAAAATACTTTTCAAATGAAGAGTTTAGATGATAAATAAAACTCTTATGAAGAGATGGAGTGTCAGTTTTACATAGAAAAAAATTCCAGTTCCAGAAAAAGAGCAAAGAGTGTTTTCTTTACCCTACTTTACTTTCAAAGATCACTGGAAAGAAAATCAAGTTATTCATATCTCAAATTTCATTCAATTGCTAGGGAAAGAAAATACGATTTATTGCATTTGATTTGTGGCAATGTTTAGAGTGATGACTGTGCTCTAGGATATGGGCTCATATTGTGGAAATTTAAAATTTATAATAAATTTAAGAGACATTTTGCCTGAGGGGAAAAATAAATTGCATACTGTCCTTTATTGAATAGTTTGTACTTACAAATTAGGTAACATTCATGAGAAAGTATTTTCCCAAAATATTTTTGCATTTGGTGTCCAGTGATTACTGTTATGTAGGAATAAAGTGAGAGAATAAAATGTTTATATGTACCTTTATGCCTTGATAATATCCTCAGGGTTGTTGTTCTCCATACCCAGATACTAATGCTAACATCAGTTGTTTTATTTTCAATGCATACTTTTAAATATAGTTGATTATATTAAATGTTTTTAAAGTACATTAAGAAACACCATATAACTAGTGTATACTATATATATACATATATACACAGTGTGTGTGTGTGTGTGTGTGTGTGTGTGTGTGTGTATGTAGTGTGTACTAGTATATATGGTCTTTCCCTTAGTGTACTTTAAAAGACATTTAATATAATCAACTATATTTAGTTATTATAAATGTATATTGTATATGCATTATAGATGTGATATATATTCTAATTGTAGAGTTCAGTTTTCTATTACTAATATGATTACACCCCTTATAGGATTTATTCTCCAACAATTTATATCAAGACTGCTAATAACAATTTTAAAAATAAGCATGCTACATAAAAATTCACTTTTTGTATAGCGAGTTTTTTTGGTGTTTTTTAACAGTGACTTTTGAAACAAGATGTTACTTGTGAAGTCATCAATCATAAAGTTACAATTTAAAGGACTGGTGCTCAGTATAGAATTTTTATTATCCTCTTGTCTGTTTATAGATACTAATAACACCATATGGTGTTAACATTGATACTAACATCTGTCACTAAGCCAAGCACTGATTAAATCACTTGGAAACTTGTGATCCACATGGGGAGTTAAAGGAGATTTGATTACACATTTATAAATGTTTGATTTAAACCAGTCCTTTAATCCAATAAAGTAGCCCCCTGTATCTATGGGGACACCTTCCAATACACACAGTGGAAGCCTAAAACTGGATACTACCAAACCCTATGTAAACTATGCTTTTCCTATACATACATATCTATGGTAAAGTTTGTTACAAATTGGCACAGTAAGAGATTAACAATAGCAATAAAATAGAACAATGACAATCATATCCTATAATAAAAGTTATGTGAATATGCTCTCTCCCTTTCAAAAGATCTTATTATACTGTACTCAACCTTCTTGTGATGATGTGGGAAGACAATATGTCTTTTTTTTAAAATATATATTTTATTAATTTTGTACAGAGAGGAAGAGTGAGAGCTAGAGAGCTAGAAACATCGATGAGAGAGAGTCATCGATCAGCTGCCTCTTGCACACCCCCCACCAGGGATGTCCTCGCAACCTTGACCAGAATCGAACCCGGGTCCCATCAGTCCCCAAGCTGACGCTCTATCCATTGAGCCAAACCATTTCGGCGACAATATGTCTTTTTAAGTTGAGAACTTTCACTTAAAGAAAGCGCTTCAAGGCTTCTCTTTGGCCTCTGAATTGCCAGCATCACTGTCCTGGCACTTTGAGATCATGATTAGGTAAAGCAAGAGTTTCTGGGAACCCTTGCTGAGATACTGCAACAACCCACCTGATAGCCTAGATGGCTAGTGAATGACTAGTGGGAGTGTACTAGTAAATAGCAAGGAGATGCTGGATAAAGGGTGGATTCACTTCCCCTGCAGGACAGAGGGAGATTCCCTGAGATTTCATCATGCTACACAGAACAGCGCATCATTTAAATCTTACAAATCGTTTATTCCTGAAATTTTCCATTTAAACTTTTTGGACCACAGCTGGCCATGGGTAACCTAAAGCACAGAAAGCAAAACCTCAGATAAAGGGGGATCAGTGTAGAAGTTAAATGAAACAACTATTCAAACAGAGAATTGTTTTTTGTTGTTGTTGTTTTTCTCACAGGAGAAGGCATTTCTCAGTCTCCTGCATTTATATACTGAAGCATAACAGTAACTTACACATACAGACCCAACATATATATTATTATTTTGTCTATTTGGATTTTTTTGAGATATTAAAATATAATATGGTTACTATTCACAGTTGGTAATTTTAATTGACAGCAAGGAAGATGATTTTTCACTAAAGACTTCTGTTTTTGCCTGTAGCCTTGGAATACTTCCAGAATTTTTTTGAATTGCTCCAATTTCCAAGTAAATATCTTTAGTTTATACATGCCTGCAGGTTAGGTTACATGAAGTTGTATGTATTATAGTTCATGGGCCTACTCATCAAAGTAGTATTTTCTTATTTGACATGTATTTTAATGAGACAATAGTATTCAAGTACTTTAATGTCCAAATGCCAATTTCAAAATTAAAAAAATAAATAAAATTAAAAAATACCTTATAGCTACCAAATCTGATAAGGCTTCAATGTTAATTATAATCTATATGTATAGAATTCATAAGTAATGATGCATATTTATATTTAGCTATTATTATGTGACTTTTGGTCGCATTTTTCTGAAAAATAATAAGAATAAAATCAGATTATTAGTTTTTTAGAACCATAAATTCAATAATTTATTAATGATTAGCAGATATAGCATAAGTACTTGTTGTTGCTAATAAAGTAAACTAAGATAATATGATACTACAGGTTTAAAAAAAACATACAAATTACATTTCTGGATAATTCATGGCCTGTGCTGACATTCAGCCCATAATATGACCTTAATAAATGTTAGGATATCATTGGTTCACAAGTAATAATGGTAGGAAAAAATAATAGCTGTATCTAAGTATGATTTAAAAGGAAATATAAAAACAGTTGTTATTAACAAGTGGTTTTAAATACTTGTTATGATACCCTAAAGACAGATAATTGCTTAGCATCTTAGTTATTATCTTGAAGGTAATTTTTCAATTAGGTAAATTATTCATAGAAAACAATAAATATATTAACATTTTTTGAAATATTCCTAACTGTAAAATAGGCCTATCTTTTAGAGCTGGGGATAAATGTGTTTTTATTTTAGGGTTTTTTTTCTTACATACTAGTACACGAAATTTGTACGTGGGTGTGTGTGTCCCTCAGCCCAGCCTGCACCCTCTTCAATCTGGGACCCCTCTAGGGATGTCCGACTGCCCTTTGGGCCAGATCCCAGTAGGATTGGGCCTAAACAGTCAATTGGACATCCCTCTCACAATCCAGAACTGCTGGCTCCCAACTGCTCACCTTCCTGCCTTCTTGATTGCCCCTAACCACTTCTGCCTGCCAGCCTGATCACCACTTACCCACTCCCATGCCAGCCTGATTGATGCCTAACTGCTCCCCTGCCAGCCTCTTTTCCCCTAACTGCCTTCTCCTACAGGCCTGGTCACCCGTAACTGCCCTCCTCTTTAGACCTGGATCCCCACAATTGCTGCCCCTGTAGGCCTGAGTCCCCCCCAACTGCCTTGCCCTGCAGGCACAGTCTCCCCCAACGTTCCTCCCTTGAAGGCATAGTCCCTCCCAACTGCCGTCCCCTGCTGGCCATCTTGTGGCAGGCATCTTGTGTCCACATGGGGACAGTAATCTTTGATCCCCTGGGGCCAACCATCTTGTGTGGAGTGACAGTCAATTTGAATTTTACTTTTTTATTAGATGAGATAGAGGCCTGGTGCATGGGTGGGGGCCAGCTGATTTGCCCTGAAGGGTGTCCTGGATCAAGGTAGGGGTTCCCTTGGGGCATGGGGTGGCATGGGAGAGGGGCCTGTGGCGATTTGAAGGCCAGCCACACCTGCTCAGTGACCCAAGTGGAGGCCCTGGTAACTGGGATTTATGTATCTTCTATAATTGATACTTTGTAGCCTTGAGCAGAGCCAAGACTCCTGCTTGCTCTGTGGCCACAGCCATTTTTGTTGGGATTTATTTATCTTCTATAATTGAAACTTTCTACCCTTGAGTGGAGGCCTTAGCCATCCAGGGTGTGCTAAAAGCTTGGCTTCCTCCAGGGGCAACCCATGCCTTCTGTTCATTCCATTACAGCTTGGTTGGGTTAATTTGCATATTTTATCTTGATTGGCTGGTAGGTGTGGTTTGTGAGTATAGCAGAGTGATGGTTAATTTGCATATTATTCTTTTATTAGATAGGATTGGGGAAATTTTTTATGCTTACCTTTGCCCTCAAATGTCTTACTTCCCTTATGACTCTAAGTGTTATCTCTGTAATACTTTAAAAAAATAATTTTATTAACTAATACTTTTCAAAGATAGATATATTAAACACTTTGTGACAAAACATTAGTTTCTAGAAAAAATTATGTTAACTGATTTAAACTCCATTCTTTGTTTATTCAGAATTACAATAAATATTTTCTTAAAAACAACTTCAGTGAAACATTTTTTTTTTGTAATTCTTTCTGCTTGTCATATTCACTCTTTTATTTTTTTTTAATAATAAATGACATCGATTACAATCAGGTTAGTTCTTAAAATTTAATTACCAGAATACAAATTGTACTTAATATCATATATTGCCTTTTAAACAAATAATATTCACCCGACTTGTGCTCTAATAAACAGTTCAGTTAACTGTGTCAATGAAAATCAGGTTAAATAGGTGGGGCATAATCAATACCTTCTGGAAAATATATTGGAAAAATCTTTATGCCATTTTAAACTTGTTCAAGGACACATAAATTAAATATCTCTGGCAAAGTACACAATTTACATTTTCAGATTCAAGTTTAATTTTCATTTTATGATGACTCTTCATAACCCAAGCAGCATGCTTAAAATACTTAGGTAAAGTAAAACATAAAAGAGTTTTGAAGGCTAAAAAAGGAACCCTCTTATTATGTTTGGGCTAATACCAATATAATAAAAATGCCACAGACTGGGTGCCTTCAACAACATCTATTCCTCACAGCTTTGGATGCTGAGAAGCTCCCCAACAGGCAGATTTAGTGTGTGGTGAGGTCTTGCTCCCTGATTCATAGACAGCTGTCCTCTGGCTGCATCCTCACATTGTTGAGGACATTTTGGTTGCAAACAGGAACCAGAGAATTAAGTGAACTCTGTGCAGTTGAAAAGCAGTATGGAATTCAGCAACAAAGGTTTAAAGATGTTTGAACATATTCCAAGCACATATTTGATTTGGAGCCCTCTGCATAATCTTGCCAATCCATGCAAAAGCAGTGGTGTGCTCCACCTGGCTCATAATGGCCCAAGAAAACTGACTGTCAAGAGTCTGTCATTATTTTGATATTTCACTGTTGCCCGCCTTCAAGTCTCACCAACCACCCTTCTTCTGCTCCACATCTGGCTGAGCTGACTAAAAAACAAAAACATTCTCTGTCTGCCCAGCTGGTGCTGCTCAATGGTTTAGTATCAGGAGGTCACAGTTCAATTTTCAGTCAGGTTACATGCCCAGATTGCGTGCTCTAGCCCCAGGAGAGGGTGTGCAGGAGGTAGCGAATCAGTGATTATCTCTCATTATTGATGATTCTCTCTTTGTGTCTCCCTCTCCCTTCCTCTCTAAAATCAATTTAAAAAATATCTTTTAAAAAAGCAACAATAAGCCCTAGCAGGTATGGTTCAGTAGATAGAGTAGTGGCCTGTGGGCTGTAGGGTCCCAGGTTCAACTCCAGGCAAGGATGTGCACTCTGGTTGCAGGCTTCTCCTTGGCCAAGGTCCTAGCTGGGCATGTGCATGAGACAACCAATTGATGTGTTCCTCTCACATAGATATTTCTCTCTGTCTTTCCCTCTCTCTAACACTCTCTCTAAAAATTAATGGAAAATTATTCTCAGGTGAGAATTAAACACACACACATACATATACACACAAAAACAAAAGAAAGCATTCTCTGTCCAACATCTCCAGTTGTTCCTGAAACTCATAGGTAAATTGTCAACATTCACTCTCTCCTTGTTCACTGATGGGACACCAAATTTGTTCAATAAGTCCAGATAAAATAGTCACCTTGTAGACTCCCATATATTTTTAAGATGGGAATCTATGATTCCAACTTGACAGATTAGATGACATTTAGTAGGCCTACTGACAAAAATGTTAAAAGCTTCCTACCCATCATTGGACCATGAACCAATGCCAGAGAGTAAACTGGTAAGTTACTATTATAAAACAAACAGACAACAACAAAAGCTACCTTAGAGTATTGGAGAAGAAATGTCAAATGAACTGTGTCCCTTGAAGAATTTTTTCACTAGCTGCCCCAATTTTGGGAAGCCTAGCACCAAATTTTTAATCACATGGGTAAAATTAACTCCTAATAGGTAATACCACTGCTCTCCGATATTTCCTATATGCTCCTCAACATACTTGTAATTGAAATAGAGCTCTTGAGGATATTGGAATACAAATTTTCCCTTTGGTTGCTATATATCTTGAAATATAATGCTTTCCATAGTAAACAACCATTTATGCAATATTTACTCTAGACAGATACTGTCCTTATTCTTAGGTATTTTTCCCTAAGAATGTGGATCTGAAAAATTAGGTAATTTAACCAATCAATGTAATACAACTGGAAAGTTTTAAGCAGGAATTTTAATTGTTTGGGTTTTTTCAAAGTCTGTTATTAGATATTTACCTCAAAAGTTAAGTTTTTTTTTTTAATTGGAGCAATTATGGTATGTGATATTTTCATATAAATATGGTGACAAACTGTATTTTTCCAGTCTCTTCCATAAGAAGACAGCAAACAGAAATACAAGAAAATCCAAAAATATTATTTTTAAATTAATGACTAATATTTATTTTTATTTAGAATAGCATTGGAGAATCAGGCTCAATTAAAAAAAAGAAGAAGAAGAAGACATAATGCTTACATTTTACTAGCATGTGTAGTTAATATTCTGTCATTATTATTCACATCTTTAAATAAGTGGAGTTAATATGTTCATTCAGGTAAAAGGTGGGCAATTGCTTCTCTAAGGAGTAAAATTCTGATATTTCATTTTTTTCATTTCTAATCTCTGCCAAAACTCATTTTATCTGTAATTAGCAAGTGACCGTGTGTAATTTAATATTTCTACTTTAATAATTCAGCTCAAAGGGGCTTTTACTTAAAGCTTTAGAATTGAGAGGGAAGATAACTAATCAAATTTTATAAGCTTAGAAACCCAGAATGTGTTGAGACTCACCTATTAGATCTGCTGGAAGCAACAGATGCATCAGTGAAATTTAGATGATTCTAAGTGAGCCAAAATTATAAAATTTAAAAGCAGTCTTACTGGCTTTATGAGCTAACAAATATAACCTATTTTCTGCAACAGATAATTGTTATTCCCAGTGAAATATGAATAATCAAATCAGCAGCTCATATATTTTATGTTGTGAATGGATTTATAAGGGTCTGGCTACTTGATTTTTTTTTTGTATATTATAAATGTAAATGCATTTATTTTATTTTGTCAATATAATTTCATTGTTCCAATTATTTGAATAAACTCAATCAGGATCAACATGAAATCTGAAGCTCCAAAGTATTTTTAAATTTGTTCTCAAACTTGGCTAGATGATAGGTTGTCAATCTTTAATAATAAATACCATACATTATATATTTATTTTCCAAAATAGTCTAGATTTGAAAAATTCTGTTACAATTTTTTTTCTTAATTTTGTATGTCCCACTTTTCATTGTAGTATCATTTATTCTTGGCTAACTTCTTACATTTTGTTTCATGTTTATTTTGTTTAGTTTTTCTTCACAAAATTTTTCAGAATTGCATCTATTTTGTTAGCTCATTTAGAGACTAAAGCTTTGGCTGGGAAGATCTTATTTATTAACACATATTTTAAAAGGTCATTTTTTTATTGTATCTTTATTTTACTTAATACATAAAATAAATAACTTTTTTCCTAAATGGTATTACTGTGTTTCCCTGAAAATAAGACATCCCCTGAAAATAAGACCTACTGCAACTTTGGGAGAAAAAATTAATATAAGACACTGTCTTATTTTGGGGAAAATAGGGTATTAGTCAGGAGGTAAAATGTAATAAAAGCATAATATGCTAGTTAGACCAGTCATCCTTCCAGATGACCTTCTGGACAAAGGACTGCAAGGGAAGCCAGGGTCCTGGGTGTCAGAGGGAAGCCCTGGAGCTGGCAGCTGAGGAAAGAAAGGCCTACTCTTATACAAATTTTGTGCATTGGGCCTCTAGTCATGATGATAAAAAGTGAATGCTAAATGCTTAAATTTCAAGTTAGTACCTTAGGAGTTGTTATTTTAGGAAGACTGAGATGATAGACTCATCATACTTTGTATTGGACTGATTTAATTCAGCATAATTGACAATATATATATATATATATATATATATATATATATATATATTTTTTTTTTTTTTTTTTAATGTGGGAAATGCCATGCTTGAGACAAAGTTTTGTTAATGAATAACAGCCAGGACTCATTCACAGTCAAGCATTAAGAGTGGAAGCTCTAAGGGTTGGTCTGCTATAGAAGTTACCCAAAACAGAAGACAAATCAAACAAACAACAGAATATAAGAGTGTGTCTTGTGCAGAAGAAGAGATGGGAACTAAACTTGAGGCAGAAAGAGTCAAGCAGAGAAAGAGAGAGACAGAGTTTAAACAGTTGCCAAGAGGCCAAAGAGATTCAAGAGGGGACCACATGTTGCAGCAAACTGTGAAACACACAATTCTTCTAAAAGTTAGAGCGGCCTCTCAGCTTCACATCATTGCTGCTATGAGGGAGTGACAGAGATTATTGCCAGTTATTTTATTTTTTCAATAGATTTATAATGCATTGTTTGCAGAAATCTAAAATACTAGTGGACCAGTGCACAAAATCCCTGCACATTAGAAGGGAATTAATTAGAAAAAGAAAATAATTTAATAATGCTATTTGCCCTTTATATTAGAAGTATCAGAGATGAAAGAAAATTAGTAAAATGTGTATGAAAATCTTCCTCCTTTCATGTACACTTCAAAATAGCATGAGACCTAGAACTGGCCAGCCCCATTGGAATATAGTAGAAAACAAAACAGACCTCCGAAACCGGTTTGGCTCAGTGGATAGAGTGTCAGCCTAAGATTGAAAGGTCCCAGGTTCGATTCCAGTCAAGGGCATGTACCTTGGTTGCGGGCACATCCCCAGTAGGGGGTGTGCAAGAGGCAGCTGATCGATGATTCTCTCTCATTGATGTTTCTAACTCTCTGTCCCTCTCTCTTCCTCTCTGTAAAAAAAATCAATAAAAGATATTAAAAAAAAAAAGTGAAAACAAAACAGACCAAAGTTTGCTTCTAATGGAGCTAATATTTTAGTGGAAACAAACAATGCTCAACACTGTAGATAAAGTATAAAACAGATTACACTGAAATGTGTATGTGTGTGTGTGTGTGTGTGTGTGTACTAGAGAAGGAATTTAATTTTTGGAAGATGGGAGGGAAAAAGAGCAAGTGTTGTAACTTGGGTTAGAATTGTCAGAAAGAACCCATTGAGGAAATGATTCTGACTAAAAAGTGAGATGTATCTTAAGAAATATGGTGGAACTATATTCTAGACTGATAATTCTCAATATTTTTTTTATATCATTATCTACTCACTTTAGAGCCTTTTAAGACTTTCCTTAGTGCAGTGGTCAGCAAACTCATTAGTCAACAGAGCCAAATATCAACAGCACAATGATTGTAATTTATTTTGAGAGCCAATTTTTTTTAAACTTCTTCTAATGCCCCTTCTTCAAAATAGACTTACCCAGGCCATGGTATTTTGTGGAAGATCCACACTCAAGGGGCCAAAGAGTCGCATGTGGCTCGCGACCCGCAGTTGCCGACCACGGCCTTGGCGTATCCTTAATAAAAAATTCAATCCCAAGAATAATATTTTGACCAGTAGGGTTGAATGTTGGAGGGCTAAAACCAACTTTAATATGTGATATGTAAGAAAGGAAAAAAAAATCCATTATTCTTTCTTAGGGTCAACATTGACCAAGTTAAGAATGTGTTTGCTAGACTTAGAAACAAACAACTATAAAAATTCAGAAGTCCTTATATGGGAGTAGTATGTGTCTAGGAACAACAAGAAGGTTAGTATCGGACTCAGAACTAGTGAGAGAACAAAAGGAGAATAATAGAGGTACGAAGGTAGAGAAATAATACAGGACCAAATTAGTCAATGCCTCAATTTTTGACATAAAGAACTTTAATCAAAGGAACAATAGGGTGGGGCAAGAGTAGGTTCACAATTGGGAGTATAAGAAAGAGTTTATTCTTGTCTTGTAATTTGTTAATTATTACATTTTCCTTATAAGCAGCTGTAAACATATGTTTGTCCCATCCTGCATGATCTAATTTGAGTTTTTGGCAAATAATCTTGGCTGTTCTGCTGGGTCTAGTGGATGGAGAGCAGAAGCAAAGAAACCAACTTTTGCAATTAGGTCTGGCTACCTATATTTGAGGGCCTAGTGCAAAATAAAAATATTGAGTTCCAATTAAAAATAATTATAAATGTCAGGAAGCCAAGTGTCCTTATATAGAGAATTGAATATAGATGTGGTACATATATACTATGGAATACCACTCAGCCATAAGAAACGATGAAATAGTGCCTTTTGTGACAACATCCTTAAGAATATTATGCTAAGTGAAGTAAGTCAGTTAGAAAAATCTAAGAACCACATGATTTTACTCATATGCGAGATATAAAACTGAAACTCATAGGCACAGACAACATTATGGTGGTACCACAGGAGAGGATAGAAGAGGGGGTAGTAAAGGGTAAAGGAGACAAATATATGGTGACAGAAGATTATTTGACTTTAGGTGGTAAGCACATAATGCAACATAGAGATGCTCTACCATAGGACTGTACAATCTAAACCTATATGATCTGGTTAACCAATGTTGCCCCAATACATTTAATTCAAACAAGTGGCTGAGAACAGAGCATTACACCAATAACAAGATACTTTTTTTCATCTGGACCTACTGCCCAGGTTGCTCATCCATCGCGTTGATTCTGTTTGCAATGACTCTTGGGTCAGGGTGATGACAGTAGTTAGAGATTAATCATTAGGTTTTGAAGGTATACTGGTCTGGATTTCTTTATAATGTATATAAGGGAAATAGGAAACAAGCATGGACAGGCTTTGTCTTAAACAACTAAAGTATGAAATAGGTCTCATCTGAGGTAAAGAAGATGAAAAAGAAAAAAAATTGGCTTAAGAGCTTTGTTTGTATTACTGTCTTCATTATTACAGTTTCATATAACATGCTGTTTCTGAATGATAACTTTTTATATCTTTTATCTGTGTTATCAGTTTTCACATATTAAAGTTGTCCAGTTTAAAAAATTGGGGCAGGCATTTTGTTTATACTTAGAAAACAAACCTATAACTTTTCAGACTATTCCTTTTTGGAGTTTTAGTTTCAGTTGTGATTAAAGAAAATATATTTATAATTATCATCTAAATATGTACATGTGCTTTTACATTATATCATTTGTATTTATGGATTTGTTTGTACTATGAGTGTTTTTAAGATTCATGATCACCGTATCCACTTTTGATAAATCACATTAAATAATGATGTTCAGTTAAAACAATCTAAACTAATTTTTAAAAATTAGACTTATAATTAAATGACTTATAGATCCCCTTTTCACCTTCATTCCAACTTATCAAGTGACTACAAGATAATCAAGTTTTAGAATTAAAACAATAACTTATAAAGAACATGATGTATTTTGAGAGAGAAATTGATAAGACTGCCTATATTTTATAAGCTTATTATTTTTTTAGAGATCTATCTATTAACATTAAAATGTATACATTTTGGAACCACTATGTGAACTTCTCCATAGCTAACTACATACCTTAACACTTTTACTTTCTTAAGTTACTGGACAGGGGACCTGGCCCTGAGCAGTCTGCTAGGGCCAGCCAGTCATGTGTGAGTTCATGAATTTGTATAGGGACAGTGGTACAAAGAATGGCCTATCAGTGGTTGGCAAACTCATTAGTCAACAGAGCCAAGTATCAACAGTACAACGATTGAAATTTCTTTTGAGATCCAATTTTTTAAAATTTATACTTCTTCTAACGCCACTTCCTCAAAATAGACTCACCGAGGCCATGGTATTTTGTGGAAGAGCCACACTCAAGGGGCCAAAGAGTCGCATGTGGCTCGTGAGCCACAGTTTGCCCATCACAGGTCCAGATTAGAAGAAGCAACCAGAGAGAGCTAGGCTGGGATGCTTTAGCTCAATGTTAAAAGAGGGTCTTGGAGAAAGGTTCACAGAGTTACCCCTGGTCGGGCTGTCTCTGCTCCTTGTTGCCTACTTGTAAGTCTCATGGAGTCCCTTAGAGTTTGAGGAGATACATGTCTGAGGATGAAGAAGAGGGAAAAAGGAATCGTGCAAGCATACTCCCCAGTGGGAGAGCTCTCTCTGCTATCTTTGTCATGAAGATTTTTCTCTCTCTCTTGCAAGCAGGAGCTCTCAGAGGAGGGTTTCAACAAAATATTAGTTTCCTAGTGTGTCCTTTCAGGTTCCCGGTCTCTGCTGATTGGTCGGCCCCAGGCATGTGGTCATTGCAGCTGGTCTTGGCTTTGGCCACATACTTTTGTTGCTTTTCTGGGCCTGGAGCTGAAATGCAGCTAAGGCCTAGATATGATCTCTAGGGAGGTGACCTTCAGTATCTGGCTATACATTGCTCAGGCAATTTGTTCAGCGATCTGTCTCAATTCCCTCATTTTACCTGCCAAGGAATTTTCCCTACTTCTTACTATCCTGCCTCACTTATGTTGACTTTTTGTTCTCTAATTTAAAATGTTCTGAGGACACAAATGTCAAGTATATTGCTTATAATTGCATTCATACTTGTTATTAAATTCAATTAATAAGTATACTCTAAATATATATGAAAATGAAAGCATGCATTCAGGCTTTAATTTTTGCACTAATCTTTTGCTTATTTTCTAATCAATGCTGAAAAACGCTTTAAGTTGCTCTTCAGCGTCGACTCTGGAGGTCAACAAGGACAGCAAGAACAGAGAGCTGATAAAATGGGGGTAGGAGGCAGAACGATTATTTCCTGTGTATGTTTTGCAGAAAGATCTTGTTATCTCAAAACTCAACAAGATTATAAAGGTTATTTTTCAAGGTAGGAGATGCATCAAGAAAACTACTCAATCATACTGTCAAATATTTGTGTAGCTGAAAGCAGAATTTATATTAGAAAATATGTTTCTTGTCTATTCCTGATAAAATGGAGAATTTAAAATTGGTAATTAAATTTGAGTTTCCTAAATTTGATGAAGCCAAACAATTGAGGATTCTGAAAAGCTCTTTTGACTAAGATGTGTAATCATTTTGAAAAATATTGAAGTAAAGAAAGAATGAACATACCATGCCACAGAAACTATAACAGAATTGAGAGATAATTTTATGTTTTTATTATTTTAAATTCTAATTAAATTTTTAATTCATTATTAATAGCATGGGTCTACCATAGATGCATATTTCTAATTATAAAATATGTAGTTGCTACTATAAATTATTTACCTAAACCTAAAAGATGTTTTTAAATATTTGGGAATTTTTATAGTGTAATAGTATATGTATATGTGTGTTTGTATATTTTAAAAGAGAAAGGCATGAAAACTATTGACATATTAATAGCACTGTAAGCAACTCTGAATTCTAAATAAGGGCTTCTCATAATACTGTTTCAAGTAATAATTCAATCTTTATTTGCTTTATTTTTTCTTATTTAATATTCTGCTTTTAAACTGTTGTATAAAAGAAAGCTATAAAGAGTAATTTAATGATTGATTTTACTAGTGAAAAGTATGAAAATTAAAAGCAAGAAAGGGCACTTATTTATCTTTCATTTTTGTAGAACAAATTTTTTTCTTTGAAAGTATAACTTTTTAAAAAAAATATATTTTTATTGATTTTTTACAGAGAGGAAGGGAGAGAGCTAGAGAGCTAGAAATGTCGATGAGAGAAAAACACCGACCGGCTGCCTCTTGCCGCAACCAATGTACATGTCCCTGACAGGAATCGAACCTGGGACCCTTCAGTCTGCAGACCGATGCTCTACCACTGAGCCAAACCGGCTTCAGCTGAAAGTGTAACTTTTGCATCACTTGCAAAATTACAGATACTAATTGTATACATAGGTTAAAATATTTTAACAGAGTATAGTAAGCAATAAATTACTACCCTTTAATAATATTTATAATTCATATATATTCATATTCAATAAATAAGTTCATGCTATCTAAAATCTTATAGCAAATTAAAATTATACATATTTCATAATTATGTGTACACACAGAGTCCATAATACCAATAGATACCCCAAATTCTAATTTGAAAATAAAAAATTGTTCCAAGATGATCCAATGTTTTAATAAATTACTGACATTAAGGTTTTCATTTCTCTGTGGTATTTCTATATTTTTACCTCTTTTGCTATGTAATCTCTTCATGATCACAATGCAAGGCTCTGGCTATCAGGTAGCTCCACTGCTAGTATATCTTATTTGGTTAATTTGCTTTCTTGACTCTACTGTAGCTCACTGAAAAATATTCACAGGTGTCTCAGAAAGACATGGTAAATAAATAAGAACCATTTAAGAAGAGTAAGAGACAAACTTGTACAAAGAGGACATGGAAAGAGGTTCACATTGGGAAACTAAAGTGAAAGATTGAGAAAGAATTTATGTAAACAATATCTAAAAATTATAATAAAGCCATTATCTACCTAGTCATTCAAATGCCACATATTCAATAGTCCATGACCCTTTGACATCTTTATCAAATAGATAGCATGGTTCTATTTTTTTCATTATTCCCCTTTTTAAATATGATTTGTTCATATTTTTATCTTATGCTATTTTTCATAGACCCATGATATTACTACATATTATGTAGCATAGAATATTGTTTTCACAGGAGTAAAATGTTGCATGTTACAATTTATTTTGTCTGTAAACTATAAATTAAGCATATAATGTGTGCACACCTTTACAAACCACGTACTCAAAATATATTGACTTCAAATAAAACTATTTAATTGTACATAATAAGGTGGGTCAGAAACTTGAGTTAGGCTAAAATGAGGGGTTTGGAGGAGGGTTTCACTTGGGGTGCTCAGGTGATTGCAGCTATAAATGGACTTGATATGTCCCGTGTCTTTGTTCACTTGTGTTGGTTACTGGGACTGTGGTTTCTCAATTCTCATGTATATAATTTTTCATCTTTCAGTGACATAACTTTGTTTTTCTTTGTGCAAGGGATTTTAATATTTTAGTAGATATAAGACCATATTTTCTGTTTAGTGTTATGTCAATTTTGTTAATTTGTACTTTTCAATGAAATTGTTCATTTCCTATAAGTTGAAACTAAGTTATGGCCTTCTTAATTGGTTCGATTGTTCATTTTATATTTTATTTATTTCTGCTCTATAACATATATTTAAAAATTAATCAACATGCTTCTAAGTAAAAAGAAACCACAAAGGAATTTAAAAATTTGGATGGAAAATGAAAACACAACATGTCAAAATTTGTAGGATGTAGCTATAGCAGAGTTTATATGGAAGCATAACTTTATATGCTTCTATGTAAAAATAAGAAATGAAAAATTAATGAACTAAAAACTTCACTTTGAAAGTCTATATAAAGAGAAACAAAGCAAACCAAGACTATAATAATAATAATAATAATAATAATAATAATAGTAAGAGTAGACATGACTTTATACCATGGTCTCATGGCAATGTTTCAAGAGGAAAAGAAAGTTCATCTGAGCTCTCAAAATGTCATCTGTATACCATTCTATTGGTCAAGTGAAGTCATACCTCCTGCTCAGATTATTTGGATGAGTAAATGGATCTTACTGCTTGGTAGGAAGATGACAAAGATGTTGCCAACAATCATATAGAAAGGTATAGGAGAAATTATTGAGGCAGCAACAAAAAATAAAGATCCTAGTACTTAACACAAAAAAGAATATAGATAGCTAATTTAGCTACAGAGACAGCATTTCATTTTATTCTGTTAAGCATATTACATGATGTGGGGAAGCATAACCTAGATGAATATAGCAATGAAAGAAGAGTATGTTTTTACTGTATTTGTTTATTTAACATTTATTCCGAACTTATTTAAATACTAGAGGCCCAGCTCACAAAATTGTGCACAGTTAGAATTCCTAGGCCTAGCCTGTGATCAATGCCATGTTCTGCACTTTCACCAGTCCCCAGTTCTGCCTCGTTGCCACCAGTAATCAATTGGAGCCTGAGGGATAGAAGGAGAAACCAAGAGGTCTGCCTTTCACCTGCTCGCTAGTTCCCACCACACCACTCACCCCATTTCCACCATTAGCCATGTCCTGATCAATGGGGCCTGAGGGCCAGGAGGAGAGACCAAAAGGTATACCTTGTGCCCACTCACCAGTCGCTGCCGCCAACAATTGATCAGAGCCTGGCTGCCCTAAGTAGGGTGTTGAGGGCAATCCGGCCCAGATCAGGCTGGTTGGCTGCCCACAGTGGGTATCTTAGTGACTGGTCCTTAGGTCATTATGGTAATGATGGCATTACAGTCACATGCTTTTTATATAGAGAGATATTTTTTAAACAGAGCAGCATATTTTCTCAATCAAAGGATCTTTTGATTTTTTCCCCCAGTACAAATAGAGCCAGAAAGCAATATTAAGGCATTAGTATATAATTTCAATACAGTGTAACACTTTGAATAGAAAATACATGGTGCCTTTTAGTATTAAGATAGAAATATAAGGAAGTTAATTGAATAAAATTGACATGATTTTAGCAACTTTTATATCTTCTATTGTGGTATAGGTGTTTATTGCTAGAGAAATAGCTAGTTTATATTGATTTGCCCATGATGAATTCATACTAAGAAAGGAAGAATTAAAAGAAGCAATGCATGTGAGAAAGGGAATGAGAGAGACAAGATAACTTCTAGTGTAGAGCAATAAAAGATGTTTTTGTTCCTTTATCATTTTAGTGCTCACCTCCTTGCCCTACTTGCAAGAATTTGTGATCATCACAGTAGTTGCAGAATCTAATTTATTTGCAAAAGCCTATGTGGACAAGGAGTTTACATATCTCCCTTGATAATCTTTTTAGGGCCTTGTATGAATTTCTGTCAAGTGTATCTTCTGTTGTCTAACCTAAATCACTACTGCTGTGATTTAAACCTATTTCCCTGTCTTCTGCTCTCAGTGGATACGAGGAGCAGCTGGTTATACTACTCTTGAAGGTGACAGTTTTAAAATGTGCTCATTTAATCTGCTCAGCACAAAACTCATACATCTTGGACCATTTCCTTTACACATTGGTTGAAGGTTTTTATGTGATTGTATTCCATACAAATTATTAGCATGGTGGCATAACAATAGACCGACAAAGTAGAAACAGTTTTTATATGTATTTCTCTCCTTGTTCAGTGCTTTATATGTGCTGATAGCTTTTGAAATGGGCACAGGTAGGTGTTTGTTTTGCTGTTGCTTTATCATCCCATGTGGATCACAGTTAGTATATTAAGTGTTTGAAGTTGTGTGCAAATTGGAATGTGAAAAGAAAATTGGAATGTGGGTGTATGCAAAATCTTTGACTATAACTAAAAAAATTCCTGAGAAAGCTTTATGAATTTAGTGTATAGTATGATATCACCTTGATTCTTGATTTTTAAATGTGAGCTGAAAAAACATAGAAATCTAGTGTTTTATGAGTTGGTTGAATGATCTATAAAAACTATTGTATTCCAAAATAAAATTAGATAAATAATTGTTCGTAAACAGAGAAGATGTTGTTGGTGGAGAGAACAAGGTTTTGCCTAGAAATATATGGCATAATAAGCCTAGAGAATGTATGAACCTTAAATATCTCTTCTCTATATTGCAAACTATTTAATAAGCATCCCAGATTTAATGCCAATTATTTTGTTAATGTTAGCATTGTGAAGGATTTTCCCCAGCATAGCCTGTTGATACCTTTAGCATCCCTAGTTCTAGACTCACAAGACTATCTTTTGTTATGGATCCAAACCATGTTTTAGCAAAGTTCAGTATGAAAACACAGTATCTTCACCAAAGATTAGTTTCTTCATCCTGAATTCATCCTGTATACTGTTTGAATTATGTAAAACAAATATTGTAACAAGTAGGTTATAGGAACAGGGCATTTTGGAGGATGTGGTGGTCAGGCAATAAAGCAGTATTTTTTCTACCCGTTGGCCCAAGGATGAAATATTATTATGGACAAAACTGTATCTAGCCTGGTAACTTTGATATAAGGAAATATTATATTGGTTCTCAAATTTCTGACCATATCTCAGATTCTTAACAATCACTCTAAGAAAGGGAGAGGAAAAAATATTGTTCCAAGTATGACCATTGTATCTGTAAGAAAATTGACAGTGAGCCAGTGAGCTTGCTGAATTTTCTGATATGTTTTATAGATAATATGAGAACTGTTTGTCTTCTGCTAAGGGATTTCACAGGTAAAGAACTTGGTATTTAATTTCATCATTTGTCATGAAGCAAGTGCAGATCAAAAGGGAATGCATGAAAAATGATTGTCACACTTGGGTAAAGCTTATCTCCTAATGTTACTGTTAACTATTCTTCCCATACTTTTTTTTTTAGCTGTGTATTCCATTATCATATGGTGAACTCTATCTTTAGATCTCCCAAATACCACAGGGCATTCAAGCCAATCATCTGTCTATGTTCTACTGATACACAAAAAACACCACAGAATTCAGTGGTTTTATATTATTGCTCATATATCTGTAGGTCAGCTTGATAATCTATCCTGGACTAAGCTGAGCAGTCTGTACATTTTAGGCAGACTTGCTTATGAATCTACTAGCCAGTCAGAGGCCAAGTAAATCTGTCCTGTGCTGGATCACAGACTGAGGGGGACATGTTCTTACAGAGAAGGGAGAGCTGCCGGAGGGCAACAGAAATAGATGAGGTCTCTTTTAGGCCTCAAATCAAAAGAACACTGTCACTTCTACCCATATATCACTGCTCAATACAGGTCAATCGACCAAGCCTGAAGTTAAGGTTCAAGTTTGTACACTGGCTGTTATCCAGAAGCATGGATCTCTGGAAGTGTGAGAAATTAGGGTCATCATATAGATCTCAATCTGTTCAAGTTCCCAGTTTTCTCCTTTTCTTCAAGGTGTCTCCTTTCCCCTGCAGTAGAGGATAAAAAAAATAGAAAATTACTAAAAGGGTTTCCTCATTATTAAAAGTAAGATAAGAATATTTCTCTCTCTGTGTTGATTTAGTTCTGCAATATAGATCCAAAGAATTCCTTCTTTAAACATATTTGAAAAATTTCCCTGTGAACCTTATTGAGCTAGGACTTCCTTTTGTAAGGATACGATTGTACATTAATTATATGAACTATTTTGATATTTAAAAAAATATATATCTTCTTATATGAGAATATTATACATGGGTGATATACATGCTCATGCATACATATGCATACAAATATTTGTATATCACACACACACACACACACACACACACACACACCCTATAGAATAAAAGAGTTATATGCAAATTGGCCATAAGGGTGGAACAATCAGATGATCAGTTGCTATGATGCACATTGACCACCAGGGGGCAGTTGCTCACTTCAGGAGCTTCGCCCTGGCGGTCAGTGGGCTAGCATGAGGGTTGGGGGCGGGGCATGCTGCTCAGCCAGAAGCTGGCTCATGGCTGGCCAGTGCAGCAGTGGTAGCGGGAACCTCTCCTGCCTCTGCAGCAGCACTAAGGATGTCCCACTAACAGCTTAGGCCCCAGGGGCTTCCTGGCTGTCAGAGGGATGTCTATCAGCTTAGGAAATTTATTTTTAAAGGGTTTTATAGTACGTTATATTGTTACATAAAATTCCCAATATAAGAAAATTATTGGTCAAATATCAGGAGATAAACAAGTTTTAGGGCCAAGCCACAATTAATAGATCAATTCATTAATTTTATTCTTAATGAATGAAATAGATACTTCAAATACAAACACCAGTTAGATTCTGATTTTGAACTTTCATGTGCTACAACATACGTTATAGTAAAACAAACAATAGCTAATATATGCATGGCTTATTATATATTATCTATTCAATAATATCTGCATAGCTTTCTTAGACTTTTGAATATAAGGAAGACCTTATGACAGTTAATTTTGTTTAGTTTTTAATATATTTTCTTGATTTTTTCAGAGAGGAAGGGAGAGAGATAGAGAATTAGAAACATCGATGAGAGAGAAACATTGATCAGCTGCCTCCTGCACACCCCCCTACTGGGGATGTGCCCACAACCAAGGTACATGCCCTTGACCTGAATCAAATCTGGGACCTTTCAGTCCCACAGGCTGACACTCTATCCACTGAGCCAAACCGGTTTCGGTGGCAGTTAATTTTATGTGTCAACTTGACTAGATAATAGGTTCCCCACATACATGGTTAAACATGATTTCTGAGTGTGTCTTTAATGGTGTTTCTAGGCTGATACAATGAAGAAAAGAAAAAAAAATGGTGTTTCTAGAAGAGAGTAGCATCTGAATAGGTAGACTAAGTTAAGTAGATTGCCCTCCACAATGTGGATGGGCATCATCCAATCTCTTGAGGGCCTGAATAGGACATACTATAACCCCAGGTAAAGAAAAAAAAAAGCATCATGTAAGCTCCGAATGTCTAATTTCTGGGACAATAATTTCTCATCATAAATTAACAAATGTCCTTTTTTATTACATATCAGTATTATGGGAATGAAAATGTGCTTCTGAGAGGAGGATACATGGGTACAAAGCCAGGATTTTAAATTTGATCAAGTTGACCAGCCCAAGCCCACTGCAAATTCTCCATAGTGATGCAACTTTAGACAAAGTCTTGCATGAGTCTATTACCCTTCTCCCCCACAGTGGAGAGATTAGATATGGCAGTACTATTTTGCCAAGTGTAATTTCTTTAATGTTCAGACTTCACATTACTTTTCCTCAGCATGTGTACTGACATTCTTCAGTAAAAATATGTGCTTCATGTGTATGCAACTTAAATCAATCCTACTTGTTTCCCTCTGTGAATTTGGAGAATTTTGTAAGTTAGGAAACAAAAGCATTCTTAAACTTATACTTACTTTGGCAGCAGGCATTTCACTTTAATTTTTCACAAAAACAATAGGAAAAATTGAAGTGTATTGAAGTGGTGAAGGATTGAATGAGAACCACTGATATTTATTTACAGCTAACTGAAACTTTTCATAGAACCGTTTAAAGGCCAACATATCTCAATAGAAATTAAGACTCTAAGAATACTGAGATGAACTTTGTTGTGGAAGTGTAGGTTGTGATAGGGAGTGATCCTTTCACACATATTATTTTCATAGTGGTGCAAATATGTTAAGAGTACATGCAAAAGCCAAAATTATTTTGTTAGAATAGAGCTATTAAAGGTGGTTTCATTTTTAACTCTCTTTATTATCTTATATTTTTAAAGGTAAACTTCAGAAGAAAAAAAAATCAACTGCCTACATTTCATGAATGACTTGAAATCACTTGATGACATGAGGTTTACATCAAGATGGGGAAAGGTATTTTTTTCTTGAATTTTACCTTTAAAACATTTTAGAGGGAGCCATGGGAGCAATGTCTGTCATTATCACTCACCCTGTGTTAGGAGAAAGGAGAAATGAGCACAAATCTATCCCTTAGGCAAGAGTAAGCTCTGTGACTTCTCTGGCTCAGAGAAACAAAGGAGCCATGGATCAATTTCCTAACTATGGTACAAAGTCCTGGACTCTAAGGAATGCTTAACAGATTGCTTTAACTTTGTTTGTAAAGGTCTGTTTCACTCCAAAATATATAGAGGACACAACTTTAATAATCATGTAATTTTTATGGGTCATTCTTCCTGTGCAAGTTCTAAAGTTTTGATAGTCCCCTAGTTTCTAACCCTATGCCCTTAATGACAAAACTCCCAGATTGTACATGTATGGGGAATACTGGCTATATTCATACATAGGGGGAAAAAGGAAAAGAAAACATAAGGTCTTACAGGGCTTGCATAAAATCAATTGGGTAAAGATGCAGATCAGTAACAGTATGCTTTTATCTACTCACTTTTCCATGTAAACATCAAAAATAATTAGAGGCACCAAACAAACTAGAAATATTCATGTCAAGTTTTAAAAGATCTTTGTTCTTAGCTAGACTAGTGTTGCTGTCCTTCAATCCTCCTACAGATGTAAAATTCTCACCACTCCACCCATTGTAATCAGCCTGAAATTTTTACTTTGAGTTTATTTGATTTCTAATTTATGGAGACACCATTGTGCCATTTATTTTTTAGGTGTCTCTGTGGCATTTGTGTCTTTTACTATGTGTTTGAAGCATTATGGAGAGTTAAATGAGATTGGTCAGAGTTATCCAGATTGCAAGAAGTATACTTTTATAAGTATATTTGTTTATATTTTGTGAATCATATTTGTTCAGGTACTTTGCTGCCTAATTGTAGTACTCTATTTTTTTGTCCTACCTATATCACCTTCTATATTTTTAAGGTCCTAATTCTTTTAACACACTCCACTGATTTGAGGGGTTTCTTCATCACCAGAAAATACCCAATCAAGTAATTGGCCCATAATTACAAAGATGAAGATGTCATTCAATACAGTCTTGCACATTCAATAACCATCTCTGTTAAACACTACAGTGTGTTCAGTAGCTTCAAAATGCTACAAATCCACAATTAATCACAATAATGATAAATAATGATTATGCTCATATTTTATATTTAAATATACAAAATGTTTGTTACACCTATATAGCATGGAGATTTCATTCATTCCTTATTCTTAATCAATATTCTAAGCATATATACAGTATATTTTATACAAGGAAAAAAAAATAACGGTAATTTTAATGTCATCTCTGGTGTTAAATATTGGAATGTATTGGGGTTAATGGGTCTGTTCTTTTTCTTGATAAATAAAACGTGTCCCCTTAGATGATGGTTACCATTTCTTAATTAAGAGTCCACTAAAGTGCCATCTAAATGTACATAATTTATTTCCTTTATATTATTGGACTGGGAATTTTTCCAATGAATAAAACATATCATTCTGAGGCAAAATGGAAACTAATATTTTAAATCTTAGTGAGAAATATCATTCTTTTCACTTGCTTTAATAATAAATCAATATTATAATGAAGAGCAAATCAGGGTGGTACCTAATCTGACTTTTAGTTAGGATGCTAGCTAAAATCTAAAATGATTGTTTCTCAATGAAAGTATAGAACTTTTAGTGATGAGCAGAAATATGCATATTTCTATATTTCTTCATACAATGCATTTATGCATTGATGGATATGTTATACATATGTGCATATATATGTTATTGTTGCTGTTATCCCTTTCTTATATGAAATAATTCATTTTGCTCCTAACTATAGTTGTCATAACTGAGGATAAATATATTCTCAGTGTTTTGAATGACAAAAAATGTCAGAGGGTTCATAAGGGAAGAGCTTTTAAGCCAGGGAGTATGTACCAGATGACAACACTGAACAATTTAATGAAACAAAACAAACAAACAAAAATTCAGTGTTTTATATATATATATATATATATATATATATATATATATATATATATATTAATTTACATCATAATTTTTTTTAAAATGTGGAATTTTAAGTAAGTCTTTTCTTATAGGAAAAAACTTTGAAATTTTCAGTATACCTGGTTGCCAGAACTCCTTAGTGGACATGGAAAGAAATGATGACTGCCTTCACTTTACCTAGTCCTGAGTTAGGGTAAATTTGTGGGCCTTGTAAGTCACTCCATACACCATTTCTATACACATTGTTGGACTAACTTGGTTGATAGTTCAGATAGTAATGATAATTAAAAGCGCATGATATGGAATCATTACATTAAAAACACATTTGAATCATTTTTATTATGATAAAGTGTTTAATTTAAAAAATTCTTTATTTGTAGGAAGAGTTAAGATTTACAGCCCTACTTGGGTTGGCTCAGTAGATAGAACATTGGCCTGCAGACTCAAGGTTCCTAGGTTCAATTCCAATCAAAGGCATATACTGGGGCTCTGGGCCCAATCCCCCCAGTAGAGGATGTGTAGGAGGCAACCAATGAATGATTCTCTCTCATCATTGATGTTTCTATATCTCATCAGAATGGATATATGCACCCCTATGTTCATAGCAGCACAATTTACAATAGCTAAGATTTGGAATCAGCCTAAGTGTCCATCATCAGATGAGTGGGTTAAAAAAATAAACAAACAAACAACAACAACAACAAAAAAAAACTAGCACATCTACATAATGGAATACTATGCTGCTGTAAAAAGGAAGGAACTCCTATAATTTACAACAGCATGGATGGAGCTGGAGAGAGAGCGTTATGCTAAGTGAAATAAGTTAGTTAGAGAAAGAGAAATATCACATGATCTCACTCATTTGTGGATTATAAAGAATAAAAACTGATGAACAAAAACAGATCTAGAGACAGAGAAGCTCTGAACATATGCTCAAACCTCAGAGGGGAGTTAGGGGAGGGTGGAGGTAAGGTGGAGAGATCAACCAAAGGACTTATATGCATGCATATAAGTTTAAGCGATGGATGCAGACATCAGGGAGTGAGGTAAGGGCAGGACTGGGGAGAATGAGGGGACAGTGGGGGAATAAGGACACATTTGTAATACCTTAATCAGTAAAGAAAAGAAAAAGGAAAAAGAAGATTTACAGTAATTTTGGCACATGTCCTTTCTTACCCTGTGTCCAGAAAATAATAGTGTTTCTGGGGTAGAGTATCACACCCTGTTGGTTTTCCAACATTTTTCAACCTCAGCCATATCAGTGATAGAGTCATTTCTCTATCTGCTTTTGTCTTTTTCTTCATCAGATTCAGGACATGCACGTGCAGAGGTGCAAACTTTGGGGCAGTTTAAAATCCCTATAGTATTGTAATGCAGTATTCGCCATAATGCGATCTTTCTTAAGCATTAAATACTAGCATTTACTCACTTGCAAGTGAATTCCATCTAGCTTAAACAGAAAAAAAAATTATGATAGATTCAGTAGTTTTTGTAAAGGATCAGCAGACAGAGCAGGAATGTACTTGACCCCAAGAAATAACTAGAACTATAGAGTTGAGACCATTTCTCTTCTCCGATCTCTCTCCATTCTCCTCTCTGATTTCTGTGTTTTCACTTCATTCTTGCAAGCCAGCTCCTTCTAAAAAGTTGGAGTCATGAGTGTAAGTAGTGATATGTTTCGTAAACAGAAAGAAAGTAATATGGGAATTTGTTTCTTACCTTATAACATCTCTAGAAATTGTTTTAGGAGCAAAATATCTGAAAAAGGCAACCATTGCTTCCGAAACAACTGAATGGGTGACTGAACAGGTTGTGTGGGGCAAACAGGCTAGCAGGGGGGTTAGTGAGGGACAATCAAAGGGCTGAGCAGCAGGCTGCATGGGGTGACCAGGCAGACGGGGGGGTGGGGGGGGGGTAGTGAAGGGCAACCAAACAACTGAGCAGCAGGCTGCGTGGGGCAACCAGACAGGCAGGGTGAGGTTAGTGAGGGGTGACCAGGTTGGTGGGAGGCAGTTGAGGGTGACCATACTAGCAGGGGGGCAATAAGGGGTGACTGGGCTGGCAGGGATGGGCAGTTAGGGGCAACCAGGCTGGCAGGGGGCAGTTAGGGGCAACCAGGCCCATTGGGGGATTTGGGGGTGACCATGCCAGCAGGGGGGCAGTTAAGAGTGATTAGGGAGGCAGGCAGGTGAATATTTAGGAGCCAGTATTGGGGATTGTGAGGGGGATGTCCCGCAGTTGGCCATCCCCCAAAGGGTCCCAAATTGGAGAGTTACAGGCTGGGCTGAGGTCCCCCTCGCCCCCACGCACAAATTTCATGCACCTGGTCTCTAGTTTAATAATAATCCTTTATTCCCTCTGACAATAGAAGTTAAAGCCACATTTTAGGATACAATGTATGAAAATAATAAAAAAGTAAAGTTATATCACATCATAGCTACTAAAGGTGCTCAGATATCAGATTTTTCATGGTAGCACAATAAGCTTTTGGACAAATGAATCTCCTAGAGTAACTGTCCATCTGAATAAATGTACTTTTTTATGTACAAATACATATGGTAAATTTGTCTGCATTACTATCTGTGACTGTAAATATCATATGGTTTTAGCAAATTAAAAAAATATTTCATATTTCCAATTCTTAAGGAAGTAGGGCAGGAGACTGTTCTTCTTCTGGAAGTAGTGAGGAATTATTGTATAAACCTCGGACTCAGGAAATTTGAACATTTAGTTTAATAAAAGTAGCAATAATAAAGTCTTGAGTGAGATAACATCTGGCCCAGTTTACTTTCATACTGAAATGATTAAGGAACATATTGGATGTTAACTTGATTTTTGAATTTTGAAACAATAAATAAGCAATGTTTGTGTTTACTATAGAAAAATATTCATCTAGATGAGTTTATTTAAAATAAACATGATTTGGCCCTAACTGGTTTGGCTCAGTGGATAGAGCATTTGCCTGTGGACTGAAGGGTCCTGGGTTCAATTCCAATCAAGGGCATGCACCTTAGTTGTGAGCACATTCCCAGTGGGTAGTGTGCAGGAGGCAGCTGATCGGTGTTTCTCTCTCATCGATGTTTCTAACTGTCTCTCTCCTTTCCTCTCTGTAAAAAAGTCAATAAATTATATTTTAAAAATAAATAAAATAAAATAAAAATATGATTTGGCCCTAGCAGGTTCGACTCAGTGGATAGAGAGCTGGCCTGCAGATTGAAGGGTCCTGGGTTAGATTCTGCTCAAAAGTACATGCCTGGGTTGTGGGCTTGACCCCCCAAGTGTGGGGTATGCATGAGGCAGCCAGTCAATAATTCTCATTGATGTTCCTTTTTCTCCCTCTCTCTTAGTCTCTGAAATCAATAAAAAATATACTCAAAAATAAATAAGTATTATTTGAACAAAATCTAAAATCTTGTTTTACTCTACAATATATGTGAAAAAAATAAATCAGCCTTTTAATCAGAATTGTGAGAAGGATGCCTAACTTACTTTAGAGAAAAGTTGGTTTTCAAAACACAAAATTACACATGAGTTTTTTGTTAATTTATGTTATTTATCTATTTTTAAAGATTTTTTTTTTTTTGCAACAAAGCATTAACAAGTTCATGGCAATGCTCACTTTTAAAATAGACAGCAAAAACTGGAATAATCCAGCTAGACTGAATTAGTAGAGCTTTGCTATTGAGTGATTATAATTTGCCTTAAAACATTTAATAACTTATAAATATAGAAAATGCTTTCCTTCTCTATTTTGAGACAAGATTTAAGTTATATGTAAATATTCACCTCAATTGTCACAATGATGTGTTTAGAGAGTTAAATAGCACATTTGATAATAGAGATTATGGTCCTGTTTGACAAAGACTGAAAGACCTCTCAGAAGAGTTGAAAGAAAAGTGTGAGAGATAAAGGAATATTTCCAAATAGAATTGAAAGAAGAAAGAGGTTTTTTTTCAGAAAAAATTTGTGCTAGCTTTTATGTAAGCACATTGTACTTTTTCAAGCAACCTGAAAATATATAAAAATTTACTGCTGGGGAAACAGACATACTCAAAAGGGTTTTTCCAAATAAATGTTAAAATTATGATATAAAACTAGGGATTTGTAGTTACAAATTCCTATTGTGTGATATTTTTAAGTCCAGCGAAGGTTTCCAGGCATGGTTACCCAGGTCAGTTATTTCAGACAAGAAACTGAAACATAAAAATATAGAAAGGCAACAGGTAAGTATTTGGCACATAGTTATTTCTGGAGGCGGAGGAAGGCAATATTTCTTTATTCTTTCAGTTCTCTTTGCAAATGTTTCTTTATCTCTCTCACTCTTTTCTTTCAACTCTTCTGAGAGATCTTCCATTCTTTGGCAGACAGGACCAGAATCTCTATTATCAAATGGGCCATTTAACTCTAAACAGATCATTGTGACAATTGAGAAGAATATTTACACTTCACCTAAATCTAGTTCAGGAATAAAACTCAGATTTTGGGGAATATGAAAAACTAAACCATAACTCTAAAATCAGCAATATTTCTAATGAATTCTTTATTTTTAATAAATACATCAGTGCATACTGGAAAGGTGTGGTAAAGCACACGTTTGCTATACCATTCTGTACTGAGGCAATAGTTGAATAAGCAGCCTGGTTACAAATGAATGTCTTTGGTTGGCACATTTCTGATTTTTGTGATAATTTACACTGTGTCATTCTTTACCAAAATTAACCTGCTTGGTTTCATAATTAGCAATTTTTTACACAAACTCAAGTTATATATTTATTAAAAAAACACATCAGTTTTTAGAACATACAACTATCAAACTTCAAAATATTCAGTTTAAGGGTGGGGGAGAACACTAGTGGGATTTCATGTATTCAAGAATTTTTTTTAAAATATATTATATTGATTTTGTACAGAGAGGAAGGAAGAGAGATAGAGAGTTAGAAACGTCGATGAGAGAGAGTCATCGATTGGCTGCCTCTTGCACACTCCCTACTAGGGATATGCCCGCAACCAAGGTACATGCCCTTGACCGGAATCGAACCTGGGACCTTTCAGTCCCCAAGCCGACGCTCTATCCATTGAGCCAAACCGGTTTCGGCTGTATTCAAGAATTTTTGAAGGGGCTGCCAAGCAGGAAAAATACATTAATGACTTAATATGTCTAGAGAAACATATAAGGAATAGATTATCTATCTCATCATAGGATAAATTTAGGAAAGTCCAAGTTTAGCTCAGAATGATCCTGAGAGCTTAAAATGTGAGGACTGAGCAAAAAACAAAAAAGAGAGAAAGAGCTATGGACCCAGAAACAATGTGGGAACTGCAGTGGATGAAGGTGGATGGAGGTGGAAGAGGGTACAGGGGGGATAAATAATGATGGGGGAAAATAAAAATAAAAAATTAAAAAGCCTTAAAAGCAATTATAAACTATTTACCCATCACGAGATTTACTAAAAATGATTATCACTTTTACAGCTGGTGATATCATCTCGTGTACAGAACTGAGCAGTTCACCGAATATAATTTCGATGGTGAAATGTGAACGGCAGTCTGTAAGTAAATAATATACTTTATACTTTAATGGTAATTGATTTTCTAAAGATCTGTAAGAGAGTGGACTCAGTGGGCTCAGTTTTATTTTAGCAGTTTCTGAAGTTTATTGTATGTCAGGCAGACTTCCAAGTCCTGTGATCATTAAATCAAACAAGATACTCTCAGCTCTTAAAAAACTTGAACAGTTAAGCCTTTGAAATTGTTATATAAGTTAAATGTACTCTATCAGCATTTTATTTTATTCTAAAAGAAAAGAGGAAAAGAACAAAAAATACATGCTATCTTTTGAACATCTTTGCATTCCAATAATTAATCATGTGCATGAGAAAATTAGGTGATTAATAAATTCTGAAAGAAAATAGAAGTGGGGTGTGTGCAGGTAAGCAGGAAAGAAAGAGGTGGAGAGAGGTCAGTGAAATCCTAGGTTATGTTTATGCTATTTTATGTATGTTATCATTAAAAGATTAAGAAAAAGCCCTAACCAGTTTTGCTCAGTGGATAAAGCATCAGCCTGCAGACTGAAAGGTCCCAGGTTCAATTCTGGTCAAGGGCATGTGCCCTGGTTGCGGGCACATCTCCAGAGGGAGATGTGCAGGAGGCAGCTGATCAATATTTCTCTCTCATTGATGTTTCTAACTTTCTATCCCTCTCCCTTCCTCTCTGTAAAAAAGTCAAATATTTTTTTTTAAAAGATTAAGAAACAGATGCTTGAAAACACAAAGATATTAAATTAACTTTGGTTAGGCAAGAGATGAAAATGTTTTAATAATTTTGATTGATAATCATTTTTATGTTAACACTTTTGTTGCTATACAAAAAAATAAGTGCAGGAATAATATGACACTTTATGTGATTCTGGAACATCATGTATTTCAGACTCTAGGAATTGTGGGAAATGCAGTTAAGGTTTTGTTTTAGGTAAAACTGTGAATGCACGAGTTATTCTCACATGTTGATGATACAAAACAACAACACTGTTTATGTTTAGCAACTTACTTTCTTGTAAAAGTTACTCACTATTAATCACCTCAGCTGACAGAAACAAAAAGGCGTCAGGTAAGCCCACTGGAAGAAAAACATCAGATTCTTACAGCTGAACAGCTAACGGCAATCGTGAGTATTTGAAGATTCACTTTCTGATCTCTGGTATGCATCTGGTTACAGATTGCTTTTCACATAAATCTATGAAATGTTGTGTAGCATGTGAACATTTTCCCATCTGGAGGATTGTTCATAAAACTCATTTTCTGTGATTTAATGAAACTAGAAATCCACCAGCAAGAACAGTTTTAATTTTATATTCAAACTTTGGTAAGTGTTACAATCACTTATATGTTTCATATTTTCCTAATTTTAAAAATGGTGAATTCATGTTTCAGAGATAGTAAACTTGGTACTATGACCTGTGAATATCAATTCATGGCAATATATAGCAAAGACACATATGTTTCAATGTCTTTCAAACCTCTTCCCCAACATATCTCCCCATCTTTCTCAAACACTCCCTCTTATAAAATTTAGTATTTCAGAAGCTGAATGTCTTAAAGAAAATGATTATGTAGTTTAGTGGAAGCTGTTGCTGGCACTGCATAAAATGAAGCATAGATTGTATGACTCAAATCTACCAAAACAAATGAATTTTTTGAATTAAATTATAATTTTATTGCTTTCCTGATCATTTGCAAACCATCTATAATAAAAGGTTATTACTATTCATGCATGCACTGTAGAATCTCTCCAGATGTAGACATCAGTTCATAAATTGTCCACTGATAGCCAGTCAGAAAAAAATTAAATTTTCATGGAAAATGTTAATAACTAGAGAAAAATATTTTCATTTACATAAAAAATAAGCTAACAGTCTGTTTCAGACTATCTTATAAGTGTCTTTGAGATAGAGAAATAAATAGAATATGGTTCAGTATCCCCAACACTTTTATACTATTTTCTAGAACTATGTGGTTTAGAAATTTATCTCCTTGGCAAAAATATATAATAAATTTTATTTAAGACACTAATACACTACTGCCTGATAAATCTCTATTTCTTTACAGGCTGTTTAATTTCTAAAATAAATACTTTTTAACAGAAAAATGAAATCATATTCATCTAGATTTATAAGTAAAAGTACTTGGTGAAAACTATCAATCGTATGATAATTCTACAACAGTTAATATGTAAGAGAATAAAACAAAAAAAGGTAGATGTAGTATATATAATGTATGTTGACATTAGATTAATCTCCATTTTGTTTTGTTTTGTTTCCTTGCTGATTGCCATACTTAGTTATAGAGATGATATTAAGATAGAACTAGACCTGTGCTTTCAAATATAGTGGCTGTTGGCTCCAAGTAATTAACGAGGAGTTGAAATGTGGTCAGTCTGAATTGAGATATGTTTTTAAGTATAATATACATAGCAAATTTTGAAGATTTAGTGTGAAAAAACATGTGGTGCATCTCATAGTGTGAAAAAACATGTGGTGCATCTCATAAACATGTGGTGCATCTCATAAAAGAGTCTCTGTCATCTTTATAAATCATAATTTTCATGAATTAAAAAATACATAGATGTTCTATTTTCTAAGAAAGACTTATGTATATCTTGATGTGTAATCTGGGCATTAGTCTATCTTGCTATGTTTGGGGGACAAGCTGAAATTATGACCAAAAAGGAAAAGAAAAGGCCAAATTATGTATGTGTATATTTGTATGTGTACAGTAGACAGACAAAGGGGTCAGAATAAATAATTAGAAAAAAACTGGAAAAGAGGGATCAACTGGAAAAAAAAATGAAACCATGTTTGAAAGCAAGATAAAGTTTCCCAGTTACCAAGGATTTAGGGGACAGAATTGTGGGAAGAAGGAAAGTTCAATAAGATTAGCTAAAACTCATGCAATGACATTTTGAGTCTGAAAGTATTTCGCAGTTCATAAATGGCTCAAGGGTAAAGGTTAAGAAATGGAGACTAAGAAACTCAGGGAGTTGGGAAGACAAATAAGGGAGTTCATGGAATGCCAAGGAAAAGGGGTAAAATCTCAGGGGTTTAGTTATAATTCATGGAAAACTGTGATAGAGAAATCAGCAGCCAGCTATCCCTCACAAATGTTAATCCTAGGTTTGAATATTCTCAGTTTCTCCTTGGATTAAGATGTCCTGACCTCAAGTTAGCTGCCAAATAGAAGAGCTTGTAAGACTCACTTAAAGATAAAAAGAAAAAAAGACAAACACACACGTTATTAAAAAATTGGTTCAGATTCTACATGTGGCACAAATTAAGTGCTTGGCAATGCTATGTGATTTCTCTGTGCTTCAGTTTCTCCACTTGTCACATTACAAAAAGATGAGCATTTTTGAAGAAATTAGATTATTTTACACATCCTAGCTTTAAGAAATGATGTCTTGCAGATGCTAAAATCAATAATAGTCCTCTTTATATTTTACATTCCTAATTCCAGAGGGTATTAATAGAAGTTCTCAGTACATGAAAGATGTGTTTAAGTTAGGAATAGGCAATTAGAATTCAATGACAACATTTAGAAAACTCATTTTCTTCTGTATTTGTTCAGATAGAATAATCATTATATTCGGTGGTTAAGGTCATCTGTTGTATTAAAAGAGTGCCCTATTTTACCATGAGTTGTCAGTTTGGAAGTTTATATTGATTTTCAAAACTCATTTCTAGTAAAAGTAGTTTTTGCTGCACACTTTCTGTCATCTGTTTATTCTCTAAGGAGAATATAAACTTTTTTTTTTTTTTCGAATCCCAGCTTTCATATTTCTTTAGATTCTTTTTTGCTCCTTCTACCTCCTTCCGATTACCAAATTAGCCCGTGCAACCTTGAAGGTTGAAATTTGTTCTTTGGTTTTTCTTCCCTTTTTATCACGGTGTTGTTTTTGATTAAAAAAAAAAAGTTTGATGGGAAAGGGCAACATTTTTTTTAAACTACGGTCACTTTGAAGATGTTTGATAGCAACAATTATTTTCCTTCGTTGAGACTTCATCAAGTGCGACATGTAATAAGGTCAAATTTTGTCTCCATACTCGGAGTGCACACTCAGCCTCTATGACAGCATTTCATTTTTCAATTTGAGGGAGGATAAATATTACAAAACACTACTCATGCATTTGAAAAGACTTTGAACTGCTAGGATTTATCACATGTCAGTGGCATCTAGCTTGCTCCAGGACTCTTGTATGCTGTCCAGCAGGAAAGAGCACTCACAGATAGGCTGGCTCCTGCTTTCAGTTGCAACAGGCGGGGAATTAACATCTGCAAGGAGAAGATTATGCTCATGCATCATACGGAGATTTTTCACACACTTCTGTTACTGCTTCAGAAAAATACCTCCCTTGTGACATATTCCATGAAGAGGCTAACAAATCTGCAGGCAGCAGACAACCTTGAAACGTTGCCACCGCTGTTGAGAAGTAATTAATGATAATATCTTCTCCTCAGCACTATGCTTGCCATTTTTTAAAATCTCTTGACTATGACACTCATGGATTATTATTTTTTTTAATTTGAAGTTTTTGTTCATAGTATCCCGTAAATCAACCAATTATTTGTTATTAACTCCAAAACATCTCAGACAGCAACTTCGAAAGTGTTTGTATATATTAAGAAAAAGGAAAGGACGACAGTGTTTTATTGAAGTATAAAATACATTTATGCTTGAGCCTTCCCTTTGAGAGCATGTGGTTTCAGGTGTATTTTAATAATTTTTCAATTGCCTTGTGACTGTTCATCTGGTAGCAGTTTATTATGAGGAATGTTTAGTTTTAGCTGTGTGTGTGTGTGTGTGTGTGTGTGTAAAAACAAATTAATACCAAGGTATGCTGGTAATTTTCTGATCACTTCAGTGACTTTTCTGTATTATACAGAAACTACGTATCTTAGAAGTATTTGCTATTTTGATAAAAAAAAAATAAGCACTTTGCTCTAAACAGTATATTAAAAAAGGTGTTAAATACTCTCATTTTTATATGTAAATCTCTCTTGTTTGGAGTCAAAAGTTCTAAACCCCAGGTTGTCATAAGTGGAATTAATCAAACACATCTCTGGAATTTATTATATGTCAGGTAGATATTCTCTATTTGCTTAATGTAAATGTGTTCAGTTTATTTTAAATATCACATAAAAATGGGTTATGCATATCTGCCAGCATTATTATTGAATAGCCTACTCTCATTGGCTGTTTATTAGGTGTCAGGCACTATGCCAAGCATTTTATATATATTAACTCATGTAATTTTTACATCAGCTTAAAAGGTGAGTCCCATAATTATTTCTTTTTAATAGTGCAAGACATTGAAGTTCAGAGAGGTTAAGTATTTAAATTTCCCAGTGTCATAAAGTAAATAAGAGGCAGAGCCTGTATCCAATCCCAGGAAACAGACTATAATTCCAGTTCCTATTCTAACTGTCACAATTCTTTGTGTGTGTGTGTGTGTGTTTTAAATTTTTAATAATAACCATAAAAATGTCCCTAAAGTAATTGGCCACATATATAAAAATATTGTAAATTCTTAATTTTTCCTCCAATGGGATCTTTTTAAGTCCTTTATTATCCCAGTGGATGGATTTGCTGAGGGTTTTTTTAAGCTCTTTCAATTCATTGTTTCTTTGTTTTTGTTAATCCACATAATTAAAATATACTATACTTAAAAAGGAAGGGAAAGTTAATACAGATTGGAAAATTACTTATTCCCAGATTCATTTTATTTGGAGTTTAACTGTAGGTTAGTGATGGTACAAAATAGTAATTTAATAAGTAATCAACTGCATTTAAATTTAAATTAAAAGTAATTTACATAAAACCCATTATCAATCTCTAGTCCACAAAAGGAAAGCCCCTGCACTATGCACAAGAATTACGATATTTTTAGTCGTTCTGAATTCTCTGCATTAAGAGACACTTGGAGAAAACAAAATTTAAAAATCGAGTTTTTGATTCTGGAAATTAAGTTTACATTGTTGTTTCTTAATATGGATTCTGACTATAACCATGAATTAAACTATGTGGACCTAGTAACTTTTACCATATACTCTGACAATCTGCTAAACTTGCTGAATAATTGCAAGGCAAATTTCCTTATGTTGTACTTTCTATGAACTCAGTCTTTGAGTATTTTGCTTGCTCATGGAAAAACAGGTCTTTGATGAATTTCACTAGCACAATCTATACTATTCACCAGCTGACATTAAAAGGACGATTGGTTCACAAAGCTTATTAGTCTGCTTAGGCTGCCACACAAAATAACACATTCTGGATGGCTTGGACAACAGAAGTTTATTTTCTCCTAATTCTGGAGGCTGCAAGTCCAAGATTAAGGTGCCAGTAGGGTTAGTGGCAGATAAAAGGTCTGTTTCTGCCTTACATGTGGCACCTTCTCTTTGTGTTGTCATATAGCTGTTCCTCTGTGCATGGAGAAAGAGAGAAAGAGGGAGGGAGGACAAGGAAAAGAGAGAGGGAGAGAGAGAGAGAGGGGGGGGGGAGAGAGAGAGAGAGAGAGAGCAGACTGTGTCTCTCCTTATAAGAACACCACTCCTATTCTGCTGCATGTTCTAGGCTTTAAAGAGTCATAGGGAAACAAGATATACAGCTAAGATTCTTGCATTTCAGTATGAATATCAAGAATCAAAATATAGATAAATGATTAGTTCAATCGTTAAAGCATGGAAAGTTGGAATGCTAACCAAGTAGAAAGAATGGGTATATTTATGGAGAAAAAGTTTTTTAAAAAATTGCAAATATAACAGTACAGTGTCCTGTAGAATAAACCAGAATTTACAGTTATATTAATTAATAAAGTTCATATCCAGTTGTATATTATATATGCACAGATTTGGATGTAATTGGAAATAGCATAGTATGCCTAGAGCAATGAAGGGGATCGGTGAGTAAAGGGTGTAGTGAATTCCATATTTACATTTTTGTACTTAGTATCATAAGAGGAGTAGCAGTATCAGTCTTTATACTTGGAAAATAACATATATCATCCAGAGAGTCATTAAGGTACAAATATAATGGAGTCTTGAGCCAAGATGATTTTGCAATAGTTCAGTTGTCAGAAGGGGGAAAAAAAGGAGGTAAAATGGGAATTATATCTGTAAAAAGGAGGGTAAGTCAAATAATAGCTTGAATGCTTCAATAAGTATCATGATGTGTGATAAGGAACAAGGGGGAGTTATGTCAAGGCCTGGATTTCTAACTTTGGCTTAATAATTCACCTGCATTGAATTTATTGCCTTTAAGTAGTTGTTGGTTGTTTTTATTATTGTTTGGAGTTAGAGGATGGCTGTTTATTAACATTTGTCCAAAATGGTGCACACATACTAGTATTTGTCTGATACATTCAAGAGATACTTATAGAGGAAGAAATCTGGTTGGTAGTACATGAGCACATGGATATGGAACTCAGAGGTGAGGTATGGGTATGGTTTTGGGAATAGGTCATATTAGATAGATGATTGTGTAAGAGATTGCTTTAGGAGAACTGATGAACAAAACCTAGAGCCAAACAAAAGTTCTGAGAAAGAGAAATAGTTAGCTAACTCAATACCCATTCCCGAATGACTTCTTTCTTGGCAATTAGGGATGATAAGGCAGGCAGGCAGGTGAACAGTTAAAAGCCAGCAGTTCTGGATTATGAGAGGGATATCAAACTAGCCAGTTTAGGCCTGATCCTTGGGACATCCCCTGAGGGGTCCCAGATTGGAGAGGGTGCAGGCTGGGCTGAGGGACAGCCCTCCCACCCAGTGCATGAATTTCATGCACTGGGCCTCTAGTGGCACAATAAATATAGATTCAAGTTGTCAGCTCTTATGATTATTTATTTTATTTTCTAGACATATCTTAATTTAAATAAGCAAAGTTCACTGCTCAATTAACATGACACTTTATTTACCTTGTCAAGATACGACATTTGTATTTCAGCTGCTTTAATTTTTTAAGACTACTGATATAATTTATTTTACAAATGACACATTTAGTGATATGCACTATTTTAGCATTTCTCTTTTTGATGTTAGAGGTACATTTGTTTTGTTTTAACAAAATATGTGAGAATGATCATTTGGTGATTTCATGCAGTTTAACAATTGCAGTGTCCATTTCTGTATCTTTCTTCATGCACTTTTGCTTATAGTCTGATTTAAAAATATATAGAACATCTCACTTCATGAGAGTAGACAGTTTTTTTGAGTAAAGAGAAAGATTTGTCTATAAAAAACTACATGGTTTAAATTGTGGATTGGCCTATCAAAAATTAGATACAACTTACTGATTGATTTTATAGAATCATCTAATTTACAATCCCCCACCCCTCACCCAAAAACAACAACAACAACACTCTTTTACTTCATGGTGATTATTAGATATATTGGAAGTAGAAAATTAAAATACAAGCTAAAATATAATACCTGGTAATATTTTATTTCAGAACATATCTTTATATACATAGCACTTCGCAAGTTAATAAAAAATAGGGGTCGATAAATACTTAGAAACTATGTCTATTAATAGCACTGCATAAAAACACATGCACAAATATAGGGGCTTATATTTTGACACCAATCATTTTACTCTTCATTATATGGGTAGGAATTTTGAACTTGACTCAGCTGGGTGGTTCTTTGGATCTCTGCATAGCTTTGATATTGGTTGAGCTCACTTATGTGGCTGTGACCACATGGGGGGTTGGCGTGGCTAGACTGGTTCATAATAACCTCATCTTATATTTGGTCTTTTCCCACATGGTCTCTGATTCTCTAATTAGCAGGGCTGTTTACCCCTAGTAGAAGAAGTAGTGATGGAATATAAAGATAGCAATCTTAAACATTCTGCTTTCCATGGATTTGCCCCACTGGCCAAAAGAAGTCATACCAGCAAGTCTAAAGGCAGAGTAGGAGACAGCTGTACAAGTAAATAGAGAAGGTTATTCAGAAATATGCCATTATATCTATTTTTTATTTTTTAATATGACATAGAACATTTTATGTTTCAAAATCACTCTATGACAAAAAAAAAAAGAAAATGCAATTTTTTTGGTATTTTTCTTCTTTATCTTTAGACCTATAATGTTTGCTCTTAATATGTAAAATTAATTCCAGAGTGCATTTCCTGATTTCCTCCTATGATTTAGATTTTATTCATTATGAAATTATGCTGAATCCTAATAATGAACACATTTGGGTTAGTATCAGAGAATAATATATAAAATCTTGATGTTATTTTGTCTTTCTGTGTAAAAAAAAAAAAAAAACTGGATGAGGAGTCTATATTATTAATTTTCTCACATGTTATATGTACTTAGCTCTTTTGCAATGTGATTTTTATTAAGTTTTTTAGTATTTCACAGTTTCCTCATTTGTAGGTTATAAATGTTAACTCCTATTTATGGGAAACACATGGCACACTTTATAAACGTTAGTAAAATATCTAAATTGTTATACAGCTTACTAATTCAGTTTATGGGTTATTTCATCAGCTAGTGAACACCGATATTGACATATTCAGAGATTCAATTCAGTAGATAGTATAAGAACTGGGTGCAAATCAAAGCTACCAAATTTTAAGGAAGCATTTTTGTGTAAGAAGGAGATTAAACTTATTTGGTAAATATTACTTATGTGCACATCTTTTTGGAGTTTCTTTTTTTTAAAATATTTTTTCTTTATTGATTAAGGTATTATATATGTGTTCTTACCCCTGCATTGCTTCCGCCTCCCCTCATGCCCTCAAGACCCTGGTGTCTGTGTCCATTGGTTAGGCTTATATGCATACATAGAAGTCCTTTGTTTTATCTCTTCCTCTTACCCCCACCCTCCCCTACCTTCCTTCTGAGGTTGCTTCTCTGTCTCTGGACCTGTTTTTGTTCATTAGCTTATGTTGTTCATTATATTCCACAAATGAGTGAGGTCATGTGATTCTTATCTTTCTCTGGAGTTTCTTGCTTCATTATCTAATACTAGTACCCAGCTGTTTCTTAAGTTGTCTTTGGGCATTTCTAAATTGCTACCTCTACACAATGGGAGCCTCAGGAAATTAAAATGCCCATTTGCCTATAGTTATGAAGCAAAGCGTTTCTAAATTATCCAATAGACACTGTGGAATAGCATTGAGTAAAAGTCTACAGCAAGTTAAAGAGGTTAACTAGCATTTTTCACTCTTGCATATGATCCTAGTGGGGAGGGAGTTAGAGCGAAGAGCGAACGTTTTGTGTAGTCAGCATTTGTTTAGTCTGCTTTTTCAGAAGCCTTGACCTTTCCATAGCTTCATATCACTGTGTTTTATTATAGTATGTTCAGACTCTATAACTGTCTTATTTTTTTTTCCTTTAAACTAATGATAACAAATTGGTTTAGGATGTTTTTTGTCATGCTTTTTGAAAACAAATATAGTTTAAAAATAGATGGTTGGGCCCAGCTGGTGTTGCTCAGTGGTTGAGCATTAACATATGAACCAAGAGATTACCATCTTGACTCAATAGGGGCATGTGCCCAGCTTGGGCGATCAATCCCCAGTAGGGGATGTGCAGGAGGCAGCCGATCAATGATGTTTCTATCTCATCATTGTTTCTATCTCATCATTGTTTCTATTTCTCTATCCCTCTCCCTTCCTCTCTGAAATCAATAAAAATATTAAAATAAAAATAGAGGGATGGTTGATGCAACCAAAGTTACACTATAAATTCACCCACTGATAATAATTTTTGCTGCAAATATATTACAAAGTTACATAATATATAAAATAAACATTACAAAGTCAGGCTCAGAAAAAAAAAAAGATGAATATCAACCAGTTTAAAAGAGATTCAGTTTCATATATAATGGAGACCAGAAATGTGGCTCCTGCATTTTTTTTATCCTGATAATAAAGGCATTGCATAATAGATGAGGCTCTCTTGTCAACAAAGATACTGGAACTGCTTTTATCTTGGGTGGAACAATAGGACTGGGTAAGAGGAAAGCAGAAGAGAAAGTCAGTGACACTTTTAATGGCATAGTAGAGCTAGCGGAAGAATATAAACAATCTAGAGCAATAGGTTTAAAGGCAGACTACAATCAGACAGTTCTTTCCACTGCTTTCCTAAGTGCTCACAGAAAGACTAAAGGCAAAGCGGAACACCCAGGAGAGACCGCCCTGTGAGGCAGAGAGATATCAGACCTGAAGAACTATTAGGGCAAAGCAGAAAACTGATAAAAATACCCAGGCGCTTCAGACTTTTACTCAATCCATGGCAGTTAGCCCTGTGCAGTTGGAGAAACAGCAGGGGAGGTGACAGAGGCTGTGCCAAACACCAGTCTAGGGGCCCATTAATGACTGAGAAAGTCTCAATGAATCTTACACTGAGTATCAGACATTGGACATCTGCATCTGGATGAGGGGCAAGAGAACTGAAAAAGAGAGAGATCTCTCTGGGGCTGCAATAGCCCAGGGCAAGCTGAAGGCTGAAGGCAGGGAAAGCTACTAGTAACTGAAATCAGATATCCCGCAAAATAGAAGCTTTTGGTCCTGGACTCAAATAATTTGAAGTTACAATGAACCTAACAAATGCAAGATGAAGATGATGATAATGAGGCTATTTCAACATGGACCTGACCACCTCAAAAAGATTCATCTTGGCAGAAGAGTAGGCATAAAACCTGTATACAATTATCACTTTTTTAATTTCTAATATTATACAACCGAAATGTTTAGCATTCAAAAAAAAATCAAAGCACAAAAAAGAAAACAAAGCAAGAAAACATGACATTAAAAAATGAAGCAGTCAACAAAACAAGAGAGATAACATAAATTTTGAAAATATGCAGTTAAAATAACTAATATAAATACATGAACAGTACTTATAATATGTAGGAAAGTAGTGAAATAAATAAAGGAGCCAAATGGAAAAGTGTGATTCAAAAAAATAAAATATATTTTTGGTTTATCAGCAGAGAAACAGATCAATTAAGTAGAAAACAGATGGTTGAAAATACAAATAAAGTTTATTACCAAAAAAAAAAAAAAAAAAAAAAAGTCTGGCACACTCCAAACCATATGTCTAGAAAAAAATATACCTATACACATTGCATTCAAATCACACAATATATAATATATTAAAAGCCAATATATAATATATTAAAAGCCATCTGATAAGGAAAAAGAAACATTACAAAAAAGAAACAATTAGCATGACAACTCACTGTGCCAAAGGAATGTAAGAAACCAGTAAACAATGATATGATATTAAAAGTTATGAAAGAAAAACAACTGGCAACTTAGAATTTTATAAATCGATGTCAATGTCCTTCATCAGTAAAGTCAAAATAAATACAAACTTTTAGGCAAGAAAAAAAAGTGGCAAAAATTTTCTAGAATGGGCATATATTATAAGAAATAAAGAAGTAAAAATTAGAATTACATCTCAGGCAGAACTAGATTACATACAATTTCATTTACCATAAAAATAAATTTCAAGTATAATACATAAAAATAGATTAGAACCAGAACCCTTAAAGGCTAGATTTATTAAAACTAGCCTTTACAAACACATAATTTCCACCTTATACCAGATTTCAAGAAATTAAAATGAATCCATTCAATATATTTTAGGACAATATAATTCCTCTCTCTCTCTCTCTTCTCTCTCTCTCTCTCTCTCTCTCTCTCTCTCTCTTTCTCTCTCTCTCTCTCTCTCTCTCTCTCTCTCACACACACACACACACACACACAGTAAGAATTGTGTTCTGTGGGACTGTTAGCCAGATATCATTGAGCAACTCCTGAACAGGTTTCCAAAGGCCTAGTGAAGCATCTATTTATTCTCAGACTTAACACTTCCCCAACAGGACATTATCTGGTAACAATCCTGAACTTTACAAAATGTTATATCTAGTATAAAAGATTCTATTTATAATAATGTAGATGTAATAAAAGACAGAATACAAAATGCATAAAAAGGATGGAATTCGTAAATGTACCGAAATCTGTAATAAATAAATAAGAGAATAACTAGATAGTTCTGTGGAAAGAGAGGGCAGAGAAGAATGAGAGTGAATGTGAAAGCAGTCAAGAGCACTGCCCAAGTTAAGACAGCCCTGTGACTGGCCTCTAATGCTTATTCAGGGATTTTAAATAAAACTCTAATAACACAGCCTTTCATATCCTACCATTCTGCATCCAGTTAATTGAAAGTAATCTGGAAATTCAAAACATCCTTCCTGCGGATATGTGCTCACTTACAAGGCTGGCACATTTTATGATGTGTTTAGCTAGCAGATTAGTGAAGTGGGTATGGCGGAAGGATTCAGCTGCTAATTAGCATTTTTAATGAGTTTTTGCTAAGTCACTCTCTAGTAGTCTATTTACTGTTTTCCATACTATAGTTTGGAAGCCACAAACCTAGTGGGTTTAAATAACTCAAAGTATTTATACTAAAATGCAATATTTAATTCATTCAAACAACAGTAAGGCAACGTGTAAGAGCTGTAGAGAGTAATAATGAGACAAGGTATAACAACAAGTATATAAATAAATATATAAATGTATAACAGGTCCAAATATTTAAATGACAAAGTAAAAACACAAATGTATTTATATAAAATTCAACAAAGAATTGTCTATACTATAAATGTTACTATATAAGCAATAATACAGGGTAGGGCAAACATAGATTTACAATTGTGAGTATACAAAACACAAAGTTTATTCTCGCATTAATATTTATTAATTATATAATTTTTCATATGAACAACACTAGTCATACACCTGCTCTACCCTGTATTTACTTAAGTGAATTTATAATGAACTTGCAGCTAATTTCCAAATATTTAATTTTGCAAGCTGCATATTATGTGATACATTGTTTCATTTAAAAATTTGGTGCCATTGGTGAATACACTGTAACTTATAAGCAGTACTTGCATCAACTACACTATTTTATTAATATATTACTAATTTAATGTACTCTTTATGGTAAATCCAAGTTTGGCACATATAACAGCAAAATAAATAAATATGTGTTTATGTATTAAGTGATGGTTCATTCTCCAGAACAACTCCCAATTTAGAAAATCTTACATGTGCTGTTACCTGGCTTTTGCTGTATCGTAATTTCACATCCAAGAAGGAATGTAGAGCCAGATTTCTTACTTGGCGAGTGCTAAACCATGTACAAAGCTGAGATTGATGAACTCTGTTCCAGGTGAGAAGCTTCTTTTAAATTCCCTGATTGTTTTTAAAATAATACGATTGAATTCCAAAATCTGTGTCTCCTTTTCCATGTCAAACAGCTCTCACTGGGAAATAGCATCTCAGCCAGAGATGATGCTCCCTGGACCCTTGTTGGTATGTGGTAATTGTATGATTTTCCCACAATGCAATGCGAGCAGAGGAGAGAAGTGTCTAGGTGAAGCTAATTAATACTCTGGAGAGCCTTCCTCTCATTCCCCTTTGTCCCTTCGGGAGAATGAGGGCAGAGGACTGGAATTTCTAGGGGACCACAGAACTCCAGTTTGGAAGCAACCTGAACCTACTCACTGTTCAAAGGAGACAATCCCACAGAAGGCAGGCAGGAATACCCACATCAGCTAGCTGAGTGGCTGAGCATAAGCTTCTCCTGGTTTAAGTCATTGGAATGTTGGGGTTACTTTTTCCATTTAGTGAGAGCTTCTCTAACTAAAAATAAGTAAGTAAATAAATAAATAAAAATATCAGAATTCTTCTTCACACATCATTTTTTTATTGCAGTATCGCAGCAATTGATATATTATTCTCCTGATGATGTCCCATCGAATGAAATACAACATATACCTATATGCACGTCAGTTATGCATATTTTTTAAAAATGTGATAAAATCAAGGGTTGAATGTTAAAACACATATTATAGAAAACTGCCTCAAATGCAATACACAGAAACGCATTTTACTCACACAACTTAGCAACACATTTTGGAATAAAAAGGCAAATAGAAAAATATGTTTCCTTTCTCTGGGGATTGCTTCACCTCCTGCTTTGTTAAGTTTTATCATTTGCATTGCTACGGGGATCTAGAAGGCCTAATATTAAAACAATCTTTAATCCCAAGGAAAACAAGCAAGCTGGAGATGCAGATGGGATCTAAGTGAAGAGAATGAGCTATGAGAAAGTTCAATGAGATCATATCACAGGAAGAATATACAGAACACTGGTTTTCCCATAGAAATCTATTATATGATGTTAACTTCAAATCCCCTTGTTATTGCTCTTTGACAGTTGAAGGCAACGTAGCTAAAACATAAAAAGAGGAACTCTTTAATTAATCATGGCTCTACTTTTAATAAGTCTTTTATTCATATACACATTATATAACGACATTAGTAAAAGCCCCACACATAACTGGCAGACATCCATTTGAAGGATGAGTGTGAGTTTGTCTCCCAGCTTTCCTTTTGTGATCAGATCAGATAATCCATTATTTGCAGAGATTTCACCTCATCCGTTCAGATCACCTATCTGAACAAGGTGTAGACATCTCAAGTGAGAACAATCAGAATTTTTTCTGAATAAATTTACACCTGGGGATGTTAGGAACAGTTTTCTCACAGAGGATGTTAAACTGTAAAACGCTGCAGGAATAGGTTCTTTGGCCATGTGGACTCAATGCCCATCTGGAGAAGGACTAGTGTCTCAGGTGACCAGCCAGTTAAAAGGAGGACCACTGATCAGCTCCAATGGGATACTTGGGAGTCTTTCGATCACTGGAATCAGTGGCCTGGACTGGGACTAGTACAGCTACCTCCTCATTTTTCTGACTTTTATAATGCATTCTCTCTTTGAAAGTTAGCCTCCAGCATTTTGATGACTTAATACAGGAGAAATTTACATCTCATTCATTCAGCTAGTTGATGTGGGTATTCCTGCCTTATGCTGGATTGTCTCCTTTGAATGGTGATTAGGATCAGGCTGCTTCCAAACTGTAGCTCTGTGTGACTTTAGAGTGTGTGAGTGTGTGTGAGTGTGTGTGTGTGTGTGTGTGTGTGTGTGTGTGTGTGGGGGGGGGGGGGAGTGCCCTGAATCATTTTTGCTTAATCTGCCTTCATTCATTAATGTCCTATTACTTGAAATCCAAAAAAAAAAGGCTCTATCTAATAAAAATATATAAGGTGTTAGAAGAAGAAATGAATATCTTATTCTGGTAACTCCTTGAATCATTTATGCTTCTTCACTTGCCAGAGAACTGCTTCAGCGAAATTGAGAGGCATCAATGGCCTATATTGGGAATAGTACAGCTACCTCCTCATTTTTCTGAGTTTCAGAATGTATTCTCTCTCATTGAAATCTGGAAATGTATTTCTCTTCTTGTGTGTAAAAGTTGTGTGTGAACTTCTCTTAGTTCACCCTCAGCAGTTAAGCCCAAAACCCCTTTCTAGTCAAAGTGAACCCACTTTCCATCTCTTTGGTGAAACACAACCCAATTTGTATAGTTCTAACTTTTATTTTAGTTTCTGAATATTATAACACTTCAAAAAAAGGAAAATCAATCATTTGATGGCTTTAAACTTTGCCTTACTTATCTCATTCATTGTAAAAAATTATTGTGTGAAATATGAGTATAGGTAATAATTTTAGAGCCTAAGGTTGTTTGTGGTTGAAGCTCAGAAAATATATTTATTTACCTCTAAATTCAGGCTAGGGACCTATACATTTTGCTTGAAAGTTTTATTGTAATTTATTCATTAACTGAAATAAGCAATTCAATAGATTTTTGACAAGCTTAGTTCTTGCTTGAGAGAAATTGATAATAGCACTTTATTTCCTTTTCCTTGTAAACTTTTTTTATTTTGAATGGAATACACCAGGTCTACCTTATTCTAATTATTATACATCCACTGCATGAACCACTGTAAAAACCGGACACAACCAAAGACCTTGTTGTACGGGTGGGTGAACCAACTGTGGCCCAAGACACTAGGCAGAGAGTGGGGGGTTCTGGGGAGTCCAGCTCAGGCAAATTCCTGAGTTGGGTTCAGTGGGTGATACCCACCCATGAACATCCTGGTGTTTTTCTCCTTCTGTGGTGGCAAACGTGGCTCCAGGAGCGATGCACTTGGGCAGAGTCAGTGGTCAAAAAAGAGGATACTCACAACTTCATTTTTACATAAGCTTCTCAGCAACCACATTACAGAAACATTATTGCTCAAATACCTCAAAATGGAAGCACCACAACTATAAATATTCTACCAACAATTAACTCTCAGCATCACATCCCCGCCCCCTCTTCCATGGGATATACATGGATCTATTCACAGCGCCAGCTGTCAGTTCACTCCATACCAAACCATGTAAGGATATGAGGAAAACAGACATCCACACCCAAGGAAGAGATAAAGTTGTTCAATTTCAAAGTCCATAGGAGTCTACCTAAGATTTGTCTGTCTTAGCCTAATGTTTGTTTTTTATTTGTTTTCTTGCTTTTATTTTTTTAACTCACTCCGAGAGCTTCCAGGACAGTCTACAGAACCAATTTTTCCCCAGGGAAGCTGGAGGTCTGCCTCTCCAGGAGGAAGCCAGGCCAGCAGCAGGGAGAGCAATAATAGAGGGGTGGTGTGGAGGCTGACTTCCCCTGGGGAGCTGACACAATGTTGTTTTAAAATGTTCTCCTAATCATTAGTTAAGACCATGTGTGTTTGAGGGCAGAAGGGATGTACTCAGGAATGACCCCATGGGCCAGTAATTTCTAAAACAAATGGTTTTTACATATGTCTACCGAACAAATTAGGAGCAAAATCACACCTTAGATACCTGAGCAGCTTATATGAATGTATAATGTCGCATTATCTGTGACCCAGATGCAGAGGAATATTGTCCAGATATTATGAAATCTAATATAACAAATTTCTTTGGACTGCCTTTCTCAAGGCAGCCTGCCTGGCTTCAGACCCTTAGTCATTTCCCAGCCTTGTGCCTCGGGGAAGTCAATTAAATGATCATGTTGATATTAATAATACTCTCTCAGAAGTATTATTTTTTTTTAAATAATACTTAAAAAAACTCATCCAAAGTGATTACACAATAACTGACTCATTGCAAATATTTAATATATCTGAACTATTAGCAATACCAGCAGTAATATGCACCAGAAGAACTTTTAGCATGCTTTCTTCCACCTAAAATATAAGATTCTTCCGTGCTAATGTAGGATTATTTTTATTCAGCATTCAAAGTAAAACAAACAAACAAAAAAGCCTTTTCAAACAAAAGAAACACCAGTTGTAGTAGAAGACAGATTTTTTCCAAATATGTTTGGGAGGAATATCTTGGTGAGAAATCGTTGAAAGTTCTGCTATTGTCCCACAGAAGCAGTGAAATATTGTAGAAAGGAGAGCGGGTGCAGGCTGTGAGGCTGGGGAAGAATTCCTTTTTCTCCTTTTGCATTGCTTGACTGCCTCCAAGCCTGCACATCTAATGTAGCTAAGAGATACTTCCAAGTAGTGAATGGGGGCATTCACATCTTTGTTCTTGGCGGCTATTGAATGTCTAAGAGCTTTGCTTGGTTGAATACTGATTTGTCTCACTTTGAAATTCCTTCTCCATAGCATAGCACTCAGAGTAAGATTCCTCTCCTCCTCCAGTCATCTGCAGCCCTGACAATATAGGAAGTCCATAGGCTACTGTCTAAAAGGCTTTGTAAATTTACACCTTACCAATGTTATTATTGTACAGTGGAGTTGGGCAGGATCACTGAAATGAGAAATATTGCTCTTCATCTTGCTCATTTATGGGACATATCCATGCCCTCTTCAGTCAAATGCAGCTCTCACTTTGCCTGTGCTATAATAAACATTACTTTTCTACTACAATTCAGTGCAAATATCTTTTCTTTCCTTCATGTTTCCAGAGCTAAAGCTAATAACTACATATTGAAAGCCTATTAAAATAGCAGAATCTATTACAAGTACTCCTGGAGATCATTTCATATTTTAGGAAGTTATTTTTGCTTATTGATTTCTAAGAGGAGATACCGTATTTGTGAAGGCAACCTTTCATAACATTAAAATTAGAATTAATTTGAGCTTCTGGGTATATTGATATTATCAATGGCTAATTTTCTAATTTTGTGTAACAAAAACATACCTCACTTCTCAAAGTGTCTGCATGTAAATATGAATATTCTTAAGAAACACATAGGAATCATAAAAATAATGGCGATTCTCTATCATCAATTAAAATACAAATTTGTTCACAAAACCATGTATTCTTAAAATGATGTGGTTCTATAACATTGCATTATGTTAAAATTGTTTTTTCTAAATAAATGACAGCTACAAAATCTGACTTGTATAAAGAGTGAATATTTTTCAGTATTTTATCATATAATAAATGTTGTAACAAATACGGGAAACCTGCCCGAATGGGAGCAGATGAGCAGTTCACTGGTGACAGCTGCTAGCTTGACAAAATCATTTTGTCTTATACTAATATTTTTTCGTGTATGTAACTTGCTATAACTAAGCTTCATTGACACTTTAGGAAATATGAGCATTTCTCCATCTGGCACATGGCTTTTAAAACTCATTTTCTGTCATTTAGAAAATCAGCAAACAGCTGGCCAAAAAAATGTATTTTTATTAAGTTCTTTAGGGTCATATTTGAAAGACCTGTAGCTTTGCCTGCATTTCTAAAACCAGACTATTTTCTTCAATTTTCAACTCTGTAATCTCTAAAATCTCTAAATTCTAAGAGACTAGGTTGTTTGGTCTTCATGTTTTAAGTTTTACATGTGGATAATTGAGCCTATATATTTTCTTTTCTGATTATTTTTGACATGTCTAGACCCTAGCACTGTTAGCAGACCAGATTCAGGTGACACCCCTCTAATATAAACAGAAGGTAAAAAATCAAAATAATTTTTAAAATTCTGCATTCTTGACAACTCACAGAAATAAAAGCAAAATACCTTTAGTAAGGTTTATCTAGTTGTTAAGTTAAATGCCATCATTGTGTAAATAAATATCAAATGCATTACGTTCAAATGGTGAAACTATACAAACTTTTTATTTTTATCAATTTTGTTAACAAAGTGTCCAATTTTACAATAGTAAATAAAAGGGGCATACGTTAGTGTTAAAAATGCCCATTTCTGCTTTATTTGGGTTAAACATCTTGACCTGATTTATGGTGCTTTAATTATTCCCTGTATTTAAAATTGGCAACTATTTCTATTTGTGACTCTTTCCACGTATATAAGGAGGAGGGACACACACACACACACACACACACACAATAACAAAAATACCCTCTTGTATCTCAACCTCATTAAATTATTTGTCTGATTATGTAAATTGTAAATGTTTTAATAATGGTGTTACTTGAAATACATAATGCTACCAACAGCTAATTATATTGTAAATTGTATTATAATATGTTTGCTATTTCAATTTAACTCCTCAGCTAGGAGGTATGAAATTTGTAGCTAAGCAATCAAAGTATAATTACTTCAGTAAATGTGCCATACCTTGCATATATTTTCAATCTCCTATTCATTAAAAGAATTATAACTATGCTCCAACCAAAAAATAATTTGATTCTTCTGTATCAGAAGATAATTGAAGTTTAGAACTGGAACATCATAAAATGGAAAAGTGTTAACGGCCTTGAAAGCGTGTTGATTATATATACCTAAGATGCACACATAAGATAACTGAACTCTATTTTCTAGTTGTATGTATGTGTTCTAAAATTTAATTTATTAGTACCTAATCAAAAATATAAACTAACAGATATGTGGAATGATATTTTATAAAAATAGATAATAGCTTTTATTTATATTATTACTAGAGGCCCTGTGCATGAAATTCATGCACTGGGGGCTTGGGGGGGGGGGGGTCCCTTAACCCAATCTGCACCCTCTCCAACCTGGGACCCTTGGGGGATGTCCAACTGCCCATTTAGACCCAATCAAATACGGATCAGGCCTAAACTGGCAGTCAGACATCACTGCTGGCTCCCAACCACTCCCCTGCCAGCCTGATCAATACCTAACTGCTCCCCTGCTGGCCTGATTGCCCCAAATGACCTACCCTGTTGGCCCGGTAACCTCCAAATGCCCTCCCCTGCCAGCCTGGTCACCCCTAACTGCCTTCCCCAGCAGGCCCAGATCCCCCAACTTCCTCCCATGCAAGCCTCATCCCCCACAACTGCCCTCCCCTGCTGGCTTGGTCTCCCACAACTGTCCTCCTCTGCTGGCATAGTCGCCCCTAATGACCCTCCCCTGCATGCCTCATCCCACCCAACTGCCCTCCCCTGCTGTCCTGATTGCCCATAACTACCTTCCCCTGACAGCCATCTTGTGGTAGCCATTTTTGACCACATGGGGGTGGCCATCTTGTGCAACAGCATGAGGGTCAATTTGCATATTACCTCTTTATTATATATGATTTTATTTTATAAATATATATAGTAGCTCTTCAAGCATAAAATATGAAAAAGAATTAGACTAGCCAAAACCGATTTGCTCAGTGGATAGAGCGTCAGCCTGCGAACTGAGGGGTCCCAGGTTCGATTCCGGTCAAAGGCATGTACATTGATTATGGGCACATCCCCAGTGGGAGAGTGGGATGTGTGCAGGAGGTGGCTGATCAATGTTTTTCTCTCATTGATTTCTAGCTTTCTATTCCTCTCCCCTCCTCTCTATAAAATATTAATAAAATATTTTTTAAAAAAAAGAATTAAACTACAGTATATGTAAGGAAAACTAAATAACAACTATTCAGGGCAGAAAGAAAAACTAGGTGGAGATCTATTTTATTCAGTTCTTGCTTCATTCTCATTGAGGATGTCAGAACTTTTCAATCAAGGACCTTTGTTGCCCAAATGGTACAGCATTCATACTATACTAATCAAAGGGTTAGCAGAAAATGTTCAACAATTTGAGGACATAGCTAAATAAAGCCTAGAACTTAGACAAAATAATGTGTAGAAGCCATAGTATTGAGGGTTGATTTTGTTTGCTTTTCCTGTATTACAACATCTCTACAAGAATATGTTCTATTAGCTGCATCTGATACAAAAGCAAAGCTGGGAAACAAACATTACTAAAGCCCACTACAAAATCTTGTGACCTCAAAGCAGTCAGGTGGTCTGTGGGAACTTCCCTATACATCTGTGCTGAACAATATTAACACTGCATGGCTGAGACTCTGATCCTAAGAAATTTCTTCTTGCTCTATTAACCCTTGGCCAGAGTCTAGGAACTTGGTGGGTAAACATTTCCTTAAGCTCTTTTCCTCAATGATAAGACTGGCTTACTGAGCTACAACTATGGTTTATGTTATACATCTGCTTCCACTTTAGGATTTAAAATTTTGGTAGTTAACAGTATGGTGTAATGAAGTGTCTAAGTTCATATTTTGATGTTCACTACAGACAACTTTAAAGCCTTGCCCTTCACGCAAAGGCTGCTGGCTCACATGGGAGTAAGCTAATAGAAAAGTACGGTGCTCCCTTTATTAGTGCTGGCAAAAGATTCAAACTATGTAGCCCTCTTCCCAGACCCAACCTTTACACACTATAAAAACCATACATCTGCCCAAAATGGTCTGGTTCAGTGGATAGAGCATCGGCCTGTGGACTGAAGAGTCCCAGGTTTGATTCCGGTCAAGGGCATATACCTTGGTTTCGAGCACATCTCTAGTGTGGGGTGTGCAGGAGGCAGCTGATCGATGTTTCTCTCTCATCGATGTTTCTAACTCTCTCTCTCTCCCTTCCTCTCTGTGAAAAATCAATAAAATATATTTAAAAATAAAATAAAATAAACAAAAATGCTACTTCAGCCTACTTTCCAGGACCTACTTGAGTGACACCCTGCTCTTCTGAAAGTCTCACTGTACAAGTCTAAACCTTTCTGTACCCTCTTAGAGTAAGTGTATATGTATGTGAGTGTGTGTGTCTATGTATATATATGGTACTATCAGATTTGAAACGCAAACCAAATATTACGTGGGGGTCCATCCTGCTCTGTAGTTTACCACATGATAGAGAGTGCCCACACAACCAGCTCCTATAAAAACCTGGGCTTCTGATGAGTCTCCTATCGATAACACTTTACATATGTCACAGGGTTTTTGTTGGAGGAACTGTGTCCTTTGTGACTGCCCTGGAAGAGAAATCTGAAGCTTATACTATGTCTTCTCCAGACTTTACCCCTTCTGCTCCCCATCTCCTAACTTTGCTTTGCATAATTGTATCATAATAAACTATAACCGTAAGTCTAACATTTTTATACTATAAATCCTTTTATTTTTCAAAAACAAAAATTAAAGTAAAACTATATTTAGCAAGCCTGGGAACACATCAAATAATTGCATTTATGCAGACTATTGTAAATATGCTTTGAAAATTAAAATTTGTTTTGAGATTGATCCTGACAAAATTATGGGCTCCCGTTACAACTGGAAACATTGTCCTCATTATGAAAGCAATATTAACCATGAAAATTGCAGGGGAAAAAACCGTTAAGGACAAAAATGATAGGCACTTGTATTCCCATTATTCTGTGATAATTTTGTTATGATTTCAGTGTGAGTACTTAGCATATGTATGTCTCAATCTATTTTCTTCCCTCTCTTCATATGAAAATTATATAATTAGTAAAGATTTTTAAAATACTTTTTAATTTTTTTCACTTAAAAATACGTTATGATCATTTTATTGTTTTTGTTTTCAAACATGATTTTTATGATTTCACATCATAGTTTTACTATTTGTATTTCTTATTAGACTGGAGGATATTAAGAACAACTTTATGCCAATTAAATGTGACAATTTGTCTGAAAGGGGTAATTTTTCAAAAACACAATGCATCAAAATAAAGAAATCAATGGATAATTTGAAAGTTGATATCTACTAATGAAATCAAACTTTTTATTTTTAAAAAAAACCCTACAAAATATAATCTTCAAACTTAGGGCCATGTGGCTTCCATAGGATTTTTTGAAATATTTAAAAAAGGAATGACATCAATATCAAACAAAATTCTCTAGATAATGAGAAGAAAGAGGAACGCATAGCAGTTATTTTTATGAGGCACCAATAACTTTGATATCAACACCAGACAGATAGATAATAAGGAAAGAAAAATACAGACACATCATTCTCATGAACACAGATTTAATAATTATAAAACAAAATATTAAAAAAAAGAAATCAGTTGGTAAAAGGGGTGAATATATTGAAAAAACTAGGTTTATTTCTAGAATAGGAGTGATTTAGCATCTACAAAATATTCAGTATAGTTCATCTTAACAGAAGTAAAAGATTATATTATTTCTATAGGTACAGAAAATTTAATTGATAAAATAACCCATTCATGATATAAACTCTTAGTAAAGTAGAAATAATGAATGGAGACAAGGATGCTTGATATTATTAGTCTTGTAAAACATTCAATAGGAGTAGGTAATGACATAACAACAAGGTCAAAAACAAAACAGCACAAAAACAATACAATGCAATGCCAACTAATATAATACAGTAAGTACACTTAGAGAAATAAAAAGGATATGGTTTAGAAAGGAAGAGATAATTACTATTATTTGCAGATGACATAATGTCCCACAGCACATCAACTAATGTATCAAAGAGAAATAAAACTAAATATCCTGGTGTATTTTATGTACTTCAAATATCTTGAAGTACATAAAATATCATACTCTGCTGTTGGGACTGAAAAGTGGTAGAACAGATGCATGCCTTGTGACTAAGCGATTTTACTACCAGGTAAATAACCTAACAGATATGTGTTAAGGCTTTTATAAGAAGACTAGAGGCCCAGTGCACGAAATTCAGCCTGTGCCCTCTCACAGTCCAGGAACCCCCAGGGATCCGGCCTAAGCTGGAACTCAGACATCCTTCTTGCAATCTGGGGATCTTGCAGTCCAGGACCTCTTTCCCCTTACCTCCCACCCGATGTGGAGGCAGGAGAGGCTCACAACACCTCCGCTGCACTAGCCAGCCATGAGCCAGGCTTCTGGCTGAGCGGTGGGTGGGGTGGGGGCAAGCGGCTCAACCAGAAGCCAACTTGTTGCTTCTTAGCTCTGGCCTTGTGCACCCTCCCTCACATTGGCAGGGGAGCGATCTAGGGCAAACCAGCTGGGGAAGGGACTGGGGGAGGTTGAGGCACTGTGGTTGTACCCTGTCTACGGAGGCTCCGGGATCGTGCTACCCCATATCCCCCACCTCTGTGGAGGCAGACCTAGTCCTGGTGCCACCTCTCCTATGGCCTTTGCAGAAGGGGCGCGCGCCAGGACTGGGATCGGGTCTGCACCACAGCCTCTCCCACTGCCTCTGTGGACAGGGGATGGGGGGGCGCTGCTGGGACCTCCATGGCTGGCCTGGTGGCACAGGCTTCCTGGCCCTGCCCTCCACCCACTGGTCATTTCAGAAGGTGTCTGGAATGACTTCCAGAAAGGTCGTTCGGCTATCAGGTCTAATTAGCATATTATTCTTTTATTATAGATATGTACACGAATGCTTATAAAGGCACTATTTGTTACAACCCAAAGCTGGATAATCACAAATCATTGTAGTGACTACTACAGTGCCTTTCAACTTGATCATTGTGCATATACTAAACTATAAAAACATTCTGTAGCAGGTCCTGTTAAACCAATGAAGACACTAACTCAATCTGCCAAGGACTGACAGAGGGTGAGTTAGAAAGGATTAATAGTGTAAATTATTAAAGAAATGAAGATTGAAGTGGAATAGTAAGTGACTTCTCAAGGATAGCCCATAAAATATGGTTCTACATAAGAAAGAAGAGTGTGAGAGAAAAGTATACTTACTTGAAAATATATTAAATGGCTCTCCATAAATTTATTTTGAAAAAAAATATGATTTCATTTGATCATAGCAAGACTGGAAGAGTGTAATTAAAATGGCAAACATGTTCATTTTAAGATTGCCTTGCACTCTCACAAGCTGTTTGCATTCTTAATGCAAAGATAAATTTTAATTAAAGGTAATTATTTTTTTTATAATGTCTTTAAAAAGGTTACTGATGTTGAGAGGTCATAAAATATACATGTAACACAAAGTGGTTGTTATTCTATGTGTTTTGATGAGAACAAATTGATTAACTTTATTCTGGAGTAAAATAAAATTCCACTTACTAGTATATAAAATTTGTTAATATCCTTTAGAAATAGTAAAACTATAATAAAAAAATTTTCTGTCATTTTTCATATTTCTAGTGAGTATGACACTTTGGTTCCTTCAAATAACATTATCAGTGAAGGCCATGAATCCAAAAGTGACACCAAGAAAATTCTCTGAACTTTTATTTTTCATGTTATTATCCTTAACTCATACTATCTCTTTGATAGTTTGAATATTATCATAGGCATTTAATGATTGCTGATCTATCTTGTTTTCAAGCTATTGTATATGCATTTAACATACATAAAGAATTAAGTAGAATTTATGACAATAATACAGTGTTTTACTTCCATCTTTCATAGCATGGTGGCTATTTATATACATAAAGATTGCTTTAAAAAAAATCTCCCAACATTATAGATTTGCAAAGATTCCCTTATAATCTCTATATATTACATAGGAACTGTGGATGTAGGGAGATATTTCTCATGCCCATTATTTTTTTGTCCTGTTTTCCTGTATAGTCTCTAAACTATTCTGTCTCCATGCTGATAAACTAATGTTACTTAGAGAAATTATCACCTCCCCCTTGTCCTGAAGTAGGAGTTGCTATAATTTCCATCTGCTAAAATTTGGCAGAGGTAAAATTTAGCAGAAAGGAATATAGACCTTTACACTTAGTCTTGGATATCAACTTGTAATGTCATAATCAAAAGTATTTCACTGTGAACAGACATAGAAAAGGGACTGAAATCTATGGTTAAGTGTGAATAGTTTTTCTTAATTTGGAAACATTTGTCTTCTATCCAAACAGTAACACTTACTTCAATTGTGCATTTCACTCTCCTGACCAGCTGCTCTTATTTTCTTTTTCCTTCTTGTTTTTAACCATATCCCAGCCTTGATCAAGAAAAGATTAATGGCTAATTTGCCAGTGATTTACTAAACTACCCACTCCATTTATTGTGGAACATCTCGTTTCTTTACTAATTTTATTATTTTCTAAGTGGCAGATGTCAAATGCTATCATGAAAACGGCTTAACTGCCCAAATTGATTCTTTAAAAAATCAACTTTATGTGTAGTGTTAAATAACATTTAAAACTAGCTTTAAGTGAAACTATGCTAAAGTCTCAACTTGGCTTGTAAAATAATTTACCACTGCAGCAGCAAGTTTAATACCAGATTAATATTCACGTGGCATCTTTCCATACCCATTATTTCAGACCTAAATATTATCTTCTATAGGAACATTCCCTAGCCTCTGTTTCTGTCACTTTTTAACTGATTTCTAGTAATTATCTTTTCTCTTAAAAATATGAATATTGGGTTAACCTAAACATGTATAAAGTGACAGACAAAACTGAATTTCAAATGAATATTTAACTTTGAGGGTTAAAAAAACAATAAAAAGCAACCAATGACTACTAAAGTTGGGACCATTTATAGCCCAGCTGGTGTGGCTCAGTGGTTGAGTGTCGACCCATGAACCAGAGGTCATAGTTCAATTCCTGGTCAGGGCATATGCCAGAGTTGCTTGCTTGATCCCCAGTGTGGAGTTTGCAGGAGGCAAATGATCAATGATTCTCTCTCATCATTGATGTTTCTATCACTCTCTCTCTCTCCCTTATTTGTATAAGGCATGCTGTTAACTTTAAAACATATCCATACAGCATAGTTTACTGTATTTCCTTTGTTTCATTATTGACTTAAATTTTATACATTCAGTCACCATAATTAAAGTTGTTAAAGGAAAAAACTCATTGCAAATTTAAAAATGTTTAACTTTCTGTGACTGCCTAACAAAAGGGGAATTTTTAAAAAATAAGCTTTGATTCCCATATGATTTTACATTTGGTGCAAATTAATGCTGAATTTTCTGAAACTCTTCACTTTGATCTCAACACAGTTTAGCTCTTGACTTAGCATAACTCAATAACCATTTTAAGAGGCTATTTGTTCACTTGCTCATGTGTCTTTATTTTCCTTTGTAAGTGTATAAACCCTTAACTCTTTTATCCCCTCCCTCTGGCTTGTCTCTTCATACTGTCTAATTGGAATTACTTGCCCCCGCTCATTTCAGTTCTTGATAAGTTTGACCACTAGAAATCTATACTCAAGGGTATTTTTTTTCCTATTGTTACAATTTAACTGTCAGGAGTCAAAACATTCATCATTACATTTTTATTGAATTTATTGGGGTAACATTGGTTCATAAAAGTATATAGGTTTTAAGTACAGTTCTATAACACATCATCTGTATATTGAATTGTATGTTCACAACCGCAAGTCAAGTCTCCTTCCCTCATCACATTTTTTCCTCATCACAATTTTTATTGAAACTATACACACATTTAACTCAAAGATAACAATAAATTAAAATTTAAAATTTTCATATTGTTTCAAAGCACAGTAAACAGAGTGTATTTCTTAAAGCTTCCTCTACAGAGACATATGCAAACATACAAGAAAGTAGATATGACAATTTTACTTGAATTGAGGAATCAATGTCAGAAAGCCATGTCATTGCATGTTGTTATTATCTTTTGAGTTTTAAAAGATTAACTTTTAAAAGTTTTAAAAGTATTAACAGCTTTTTAAAATATATGCATAATTCTTTATTGATTTCAGAGAGGAAGGAAGAGGGAGAAAGAGATAGAAACATCTATGATGAGAGAGAATCATTGATCGGCTGCCTCCTGCATATCCCCCTATTGGGGGTCAAGCCTACAACCCGGGCATGTACATTTGGCTCTATCCTAATACAAAAATGGTTTAAAAGAAGTATTAATATTGTAGCTTTTAAAGTCAAAACTGATAAAATAGTAAAATTTCTCCTTTTTTCTTTATTGAGTATATTGCATTTCTACTTGGGCAGGAGGAAGATAATTTACAAAATTACATGTCTACATTTTCACAGTATCCTATATGATGTTTTGATGTGCTTCATATTCCCTGTGCTGACAACCTTGAGGTTTCTTTGTCAACCGGAAGAGTGTGAGTTGTCACCAATAGAAAGCATTGCCATACACAAAGAATGTGTTTTGCTAATACACCATCAATGTAAACCAGAGGATTTTATTTCCCATTATTAAAAAAGTATAGAGAACCACTAACACTCAGATTGTACAGAAATCAACCATTTATTATTATTATTATTGGTTGGTTTTACATTTTCTCCATTATCTGGAACTTCAGCAAATGTGTGTCTGTAGCAGTGGTTGCAATAGGAGCCTACAGTGTCCAACATTTAGATAGACTGGAAATGGCTCCTGTATTTGGAGCTGTGGTTTCAAGCAAATGGGATCATTTTCTGTTGCTTTGCTTTTCTCACTGGCCTCCTATCACTTAACCTTGAATATATGGTCTTCGTTGCTTAGGGGAATGGCAGAGCAAATAAACTAAAGCTCTCTCTTCATAGTTGAAAGAGTGAAAAATGGAACCATTTGGAACTAAAAATTACTGTGGAGACCAAAGAAAGGAAAGAGCTCAGGAAAGCGACCTCACAAAAATTGTTATGAATAATAGCCTACCACTGATTTGAAGCAGAGTCTCAAATAAAAAATTAAGACCTCAGCTGGAGCATGCGGACAGTTATAAGGGGCCAATGGGAATAAAGGGGGAACATATCTAATACTTTTAACAATAAAAATGTTTTAAAAATAAAACAAGCCCTGGCTGGTTTAGCTCAGTGTTAGAGCATCGGCCTGCAGACTGAGAGGTCCTGAGTTCGATTCTGGTCAGGGGCATGTATCTTGGTTGCAGGCATATCCCCAGTAGGGGGTGAGCAGGAGGAGGCTGATAGGTGTTTCTCTCTCATTGATGTTTCTAATTCTCTATACCTCTCCCTTCCTCACTGTAAAAAATCAATAAAATATATTTTAAAAATAAATAAATAAAATAAAATAAAAAGCATTCTCCATTTAAAGAAGCATAAACCTATGAGCAAAATAAACCAAAGAATGCAAGTAAAGGACATAATAAATATAAGTTAAATCAGCAAAACAGAATTACAATAAAGAAAAACAGAATAACCAATAACTTTTGATTTAAAAAGAGCAATACTATTGATAAAACTAAGATTGACAATTAAAAAGAGAATACACATATTGTGGTATCAGAATGAAAGGTGAGATATCATTAAAAATCCATAAACATCAAGAGAATGAGGAATCTTATGAAGAAATTTATACACACATTTTCAGTAGCATAGATTAAATAGAGCAATATTTTGACATCTACAAAATACTGAAACTTACTCAAGATCAAATAGCTCATGTCTACAGTCCTATAACTACAAAGAAAATGAAATAGTTATTAAAAACATTTCATAAAAGAAAGCTTCAGACCCAAATGGTTTTCCTGGAAAATTATACCAAAGATTCAAAGAAGAAATAATACAACTTCTACAAAATCCCTCCCAGATAATAGAAGATGAGAACATTCTGCAACCCAGTTATTGAGGACAGCATCATTTTCATTCCAAAACAGAGAAAGTGCTAAAAAGAAAATAGCAGGCTAATATGAAAATACATGCAAAACCCCTCAACAAAACAAACAAACTTAAGCTAATATATAAAATGAACACACAAGTCTGGTTCATTTTAGGAATGTAAGTGTGGTTTAATATTTGGAAATGAATCAGTTTAAGTCACCATATTGTGAGTCTAAAGAAGATAAAAAAATCATATTGATACAAAAATATATTTTTACAAAAACACAAATACTCTATGATTTTACTTATATAAGGTACCTATAATAAACAACTTCATAGACACAGAAAGAATAATAAATGGTTGCCAGAGACTGGGGAAAAGAAGGGGTAGACAGTTGTTTGATGTGTATAGAGTTTCAGTTTTGCAAAGAAAAGACTTCTGGAAATGGTGGTGGTGATGGTTTTACAACAATATGAAGGCATTTAAAGCTACTGAACTGTACACTTACAATAGTGATGATGGTAAGATGTATGTTGTGATTTTTAACCATAATTTTTAAAAATCTATTATATTTATACATACACTTTTTGTTTTCTTCTCATTGAATTGTAAAATTTATTGTCTTCTCAACTTTGCTAACATTTCCTTACTCATTTTCTCCAGGTGGTACATCTTCTCTCTATATACCCTCTAAATATCAATATCAATGTATTAATATATTTACTCAAATCACACCTATTAAGTTCCAACAGAATGTAGGCACTGCTATATGTATAGGAACTAAGTGATCAATAGTACAGAAATGCTTTCACTTGATAGCCCAAAACATTAAAAAGTATATATTTCCACTAGTAGACAATAAACTAGCTGAGTAAAATCCTTTCTGTAAGATCAGTACAGTGGATAGAAATATTGCTGGAATCCAGAAATTAATGTGAACTACATAAACATGACACTAAAGCCAATCTCTCTTTCTCTCTCTCTCTCTCTCTCTCTCTCTCTCTCTCTCTCTCTCTCTCTCTCTCTCTCACACACACACACACACACACACACACACACACACATAAATTATGTAAACATTATTTAAATTAAATAAATAGAAAGTAATAAAGGTGAGGTGTTCAGAGAAAGCCTAGGAGGACATCATTTAGGCTTAGATATGGACTGCAGGTAGAAACATGTTTTGTCAATGACTTGGGAATGCTTTCATGGGATGTGGGAACAAATATAAATCTCATAAGATTAGAACATATATAGGACTTTCAAGGACTGTAATAATACTAATGTGAATGGAATAATTAATAAGGAATATGATCAATAGGAGTTTTGGTTGTAGGGACAGATTATACAGGAGAGGCCAATTATATAGGAGCTTTGTAAATCATGTTAAAATTTCAGCTTTCACCTGGCTGGTGTGGCTCAGTGGTTGAGCGTCTACCTATGAACAAAATGGTCACAGTTCAATTCCTAGTCAGGACACATGCCCACATTGCAGGAGGCAGCCGACCAATTATTCTCCCTCATCATTGATGTTTCTCTCTCGTCCTCTCCCTTCCTCTCTGAAAACACATTATTTAACAAGTTACATATAAATATAAAATATATATTTATTTTAAACCGGCTTTATTTTTTAGCAACCATAGAAGGTAACAAAAGTGAAGTAAATGAAATAATACAATATCAATAGCTCTCTTTTTATACATGGATAATATAATGAATGGTTATATAATGATGGGGACAATTAAAAAGGGCAAAGTCTTAAAGTAGATACAAGTGACTCTATTCTCCAATAATGAGTTTAAATGAGAGCAGAAATGTTTCTTTCAATGTGTCAAAAGAAAAAAAAGGCATAAAAAATATTTACTAGGAAGCTAATGAAGAGTAAGCTTTAAGATCACTCTATTTCATGGGTCCAAAAAAAAATGTATTCACATGGCCATGTTGTTGTTGTTGTTGTTGTTGTTGTTTGTTTGTTTGGGGGGGGGATTGAGGTAAATTGTGTAATATAATTAATTTTATCTATAACTAGAGGCCCAGTGCATGAAAATCTGTGCACTGGAGTGGAGTCCCTCAGCCCAGCCTGCCCCCTCTCAAAGTCTGGGAGCCCTCAGGGGCATGAGGCAACCTGGCAATCAGGGAATGTGATGCCCCATCACACCTCTGCTGCTGCCACTGCAATCAGTACAAGCCTTAGCCGGCCCTGGTTATTTGAGCTCTGGGCAGCCACCATCTGAGGCTTGCCTTTGCCTCGGGCTGGTCCTAGGGGGCTGGAGGGCTGAGGAGACTGGGGGACTCCACAGGCAGGTGTGCAGAACTGCCAGTCCCACCTACCGCCCTGGCAGGGCTTAGGGAACTAGGGACTGCCATCTTATGGCTGTGGGCACCACCATCTTCAAGGGCGGGGAAGTCAATTAGCATATTCCTTCCTTATTGGCTGTGGGTACCACCATCATTGTGATGGCATGAGGGTCAATTAACATATTCTCTCTTTATTAGATAAAATTAGTTAACATTACCATTTCATTCTGTCAATGTTTTCCCCATAGTCATATTCACCTGGTGTAAGATGTTGTTGCAATGGCTTCAAGCATTCTGGCATCATTAAAAGAGGAAGGTGACTAAAAGACACTCTGAGTGTGGCATCACTGTTATGTTTATGTCATTCACAAACATTTCTGGCTTCCAGATTTACTACTACCCATTGTACTGATTTTGCTACAAAAATTATTTTACTCAACTAATGCATTGTCGAGTAATAGAAATCATCTCTAACTATGACATTTATTCTCAACAGAATGTGCTAGAAAAGCATATTTAATTGATCAGGGAATCATAGTAAGTGAGAGTGAGGTGCATTAAATTATTATAATTAGAATTTTAGAAATTCAATTTAAATAAGAAAATAGGATTTCCTCTTTTAGAATAAAAAGGAATAAAATAGAAAGTAGAGATTTACTAAATGATATAAGTACATGAACAGATTATTTAACAAGTTACATCAATAAACTATTAAAGGATAGTCCTGTTATGTCACTTTTTTAATACATAAATTTTTGAGAAAACTATGCTTATAGCCAAGTCTTACTTCTGGATTCCCTTAAAGGAATATTAGTGCCATATAAGCACTTAATTGCTCCTTTTAAGATTCCCATATTCAGCAATCATAGTTACATAGGATAGCTTCATAAACTATCAAGAGATGCAGAGTGGTATGTACTTTCTCTGCTTCCAATAAATTATACTCTTTTGACTTCTCCAGTAATACTTGGGACAATAAAAGTGAAAGAAAAAATGTATCCAGTAACTATTGATCACTGAATGTGTAATCTCCTAACGCTATATGATTTTTTCTTTAGTGATGGATTATTTTCTATAGCCCACAAATTAGAACAAGTGCTATCTATATATTTTCTAAAAGGCAACAGTGACAGAATTATTTTTTGTTCTTTGGAAAAGAAGTGATTCTACATGTTGGCAAAGCAGGGCGATGAAGTGGAAAGAGAACATAACCCAGATTCATGAGCTCATATTTTCAGTTACTAACTACTTATGGTACCCTGGGCAAAATAGCTCATCTCTGTGAATCTCAGTTTTCCAACCTATGGAATCATGTGATTAGATTTATGTCCTCTAAGTTTGTAGATAGTGAAACAAAGTGTACATTGTCACTCGGCTGGAGATACAGTTAGCCATTGCGTTTTCTAAATACCATTCTAATAAACTAAATAAACATTATTTAAGTAGATTTACTTTGGAAATACTGGAAAGATGGGATATAGCACTAAAAGGATAATTCTTCCATATTTTAATAACTCAATGAGTCATAATATTCTCCTCATTTGTCAGAAACTAAGATATTTTCACAAAAATGTTCTATATACTCATTGGGAATCATTCACATACTTCACTCTAGGGGTATAGAAGATTCTATCGTACTATACTTATCTTTTTACATACCATATTCTAGGTCAGTGGTCGGCAAACTGCGACTTGTGAGCCACATGCAGCTCTTTGGCCGTTGAGTATGGCTCTTCCACAAAATACCATGTGCAGGTGCACACGAACAGTGCAATTGAAACTTTGTGGCCCATGCACAGTAGTTAGTTTTCAGCCTGGGTGAGTCTATTTTGAAGAAGTGGTGTTAGAACACTCAAGACAAAGAGCCACATGTTTCTCGCAAGCCATGGTTTGCCAGCCACTGTTCTAGGTGAGTCATCTTAGGAACCTCACTCCATCTTATACAGAATTGACGAACTACTAGCAATTTTGTATGTAGCAATAAAGAAAAGTGAAAACCTAGTTTTCTGCATGTGAAAAACAATGAATCCCCTTCATTCAAGTAAATTATTTCAACACAATTCTAGAAAAATCGTATGGGAGCTTCACAACACCTTCTGGAATAATGGCACAATGGAGTCTGTAGACATATTTCCTAATTAAACAAATATCACTGGTGAAAATTATAAATTGCCCCAATTTTTATACCTCTAGAAATAATCCTAATGAGATAGATTAAATACAGAAACACTTATTCAAGTAAGTATACCCAAGCTTAATAAGAACAGTGAGAATCTATTATACGTGAACCATGGCTCTGTCCCTTTTTCCACAAGAGTGAAAGGACAAAACTCTAACTTTTGCCTGTACAGCCAAGACCGCGGGGCTTTCTATCTCCAAGAAACCTGTCAAGGACCATAGCAATCTCCCCAAGAGGGCGAGGCCACCAGCATTTTTCAGACTCCCCTGCTTATAATTGCAGAAGCTCTATGCCAGGCAAGAAGAGAGAAGGCTGGGGTATTCTGCCTAACCCCACCTCAGCCATTGCAGGCTGAGAGAATGGGGCCCCATTTGTACTCCATAGTAAGGTTGAGGTGTTACACATGGATAGGCAGCCATTGCCGAGTCCTCTGACTTTTATTTTTTAAATTCTCATCTGAGAATGTTGAGTTGAGAGGGAGGGAGGGAGGGAGGGAGGGAGGGAGGGAGGGAGAGAGAGAGAGAGAGAGAGAGAGAGAGAGAGAGAGAGAGAGAGGATATGCAAGAGAAACATCGATAGCTTCTCTCCCATGTGCACCCTGACCAGAATCAAACCCACAACTCAGTTATGTGCCCTGACCAGGAATTGAATTTGCAGATTTTTGGCGTGTGGGATGATACTCCAACCAACTGAGGCTGAATCCCTCACTCTTAAAAAAAAGTGTGTCATTCTAAGGGAGGTGGACCTTGCATCCACACTCATATCTGGAGCAGGGGCACAGGTTTTGGCCCAGGTGGAGCCTCTGCAGCAATCTGAGAGAACTGGTTTTATTTGAAGCAGAGCATGGAAAAGATGGAGTTTCAGAGCACTGTATAACACAATGGAGATTTTGGCTGAGCCATAGAAATGAATAAAGGGCTGGCATATATGCTTCAACATGGATGGATCTTGAAATAATATATCAAGTAAAAGAAGTCATCCTCAAAGAAACTACATTTTGTACAATTCCAATCATATATATTAACTAATTATGAAATCATTGTGCTTAGTTCATAGCACATGCATTTTTAGAACAAAAGCAACAAATATAGTATTGTCATAGAACACCCACTCATCAATTTAATTAGCACCATACTAGCTGTATAAAAATGCCACTCACACAGGAGCATAACTCTGTACAAAACTATAGATATTTATAAAATTTTACCAATGAAAAGGAGTAAGAAATAGTAATTCCAATTTTAAACAAAAAAAAATCAAGAAAGACATTATTTTGTATCTTATGCTACTTTGAAATATTTTCAAATTAGCCAGTATTGTTATTTAAAAAATAACACCTAATAAGTTACATATAAAGCTTAGAAATATTTAATACATAAATTCTACTCTACATTAGTTGAATGCTCTGAAGCAGCACATGTTGATGAGGTGCCAAAGCCTTTAGGTTAATTAAGTCACTATATTTGGCTCTTTCTCTGGTGGATTTATTGCTTATTCCAAGCAGGTGTTGATGGATTAGAACATTTCTTTCTGTCTGATTCCTCATTAAATTTGGACAAAGAACCTGACAGCTGTCAGGTCTCTGTTTTCCATAACTCTTCCCTCAAATCAGGAAGCACCCAGCCTCCCACAAGACAAAAGCATGGAAAGCCATCTTGGGCAGATAACACTAAAGTTAGCAAGAGATAAGAGAAAACTGTTATTTTTAACCATTTCTTACTCAGCCACAAGGTCCATTTAAATGAAATGAGAGCAGAAACTTTGAAAAAGTCCAATTTATTTTATGCAATGAAAAATAAGGATGTAATGTTCATTTTTCATCGTTCTTAATCTTATATTCTATCAACAGGGCAATATTCTCATAGTCTTAACTCTCTCACCCTCAAAATGAATATGAAAGAGGATGAGGGCCTGTCTAACTTTCATTTATGAATTGTGATTTGGCTATGCCACGTTCCTTCTAAGGCTTTTTTGTCCTGAGAATATCAGCAAAGATAACTTGGATCTCAGATTATCAACAAAAATAAAATTGTAGATTGACCATGTATAATAAATTATTTAAGTGCATTTTGCTTTTGTAATGAAAAATTATTTCATTATAAGTTAATAAGCAATACTTATGTTCCCTACAGTTCTTTATCTTTTTTTGAATGGAAATAATAGTTTGCTTTGCCTCAATCTTCAAGGAAGTTGGATGTGAGACACAAAGGCTTTGTTTCTCATCTGCAACAATCCTTACATGAAATTGTGCTATGTGATATGTAAGAGATTAGTCCTACTGTGGGGGCCACAGAAGGTTTCTCAGGGGAAGTGACAGGTGGATCAAGGTCTGAAGCAAGCTGAAACTGGTTTGGTTCAGTGACTACAGCATCGTTCTGCAGACTGAAAGGTCCCAGGTTCGATTCTGGTCAAGGGCATGTGCATTGGTTGTGGGCATATCCCTGGTAGGGGGTGTGCAAGAGGCAGTTGGTCAATGTTTCTTTCTCATCAATGTTTCTAGCTCTCTAACCCTCTCCCTTCCTCTCTGTAAACAATTAATAAAATATATTAAAAGATCTGAAGAAGGATTTAAAGTCCGATATAATAAAAGCCTAATATGCTAGTCTTCTAGTCGGTTATTCATCCAATCAAAGCATAATATGCTAATGATTTCCTAAGGCCTATCAAATGCTTGCTATGACATGCACTGACCACCAGGGGACAGACAGTCAACCAGTCAACCGGTCACTATGACATACACTGATCACCAGGGAGAAGAAGCTCCAACTGATAGGTTAGTTTGCTGCTGGAATTTAGACAATCAGGACTTAGCAAGATGGGCCAGACATGCCCTGGAGTCCTCCCATAATCCCTCCATGAATGGCCAACTTCCCATGTTTCTCCCTGGCCCTGATCATGCACCAGTGGGGTTCCTTGGCCTGTCCTGTGCCCTCTCACAATCCGGGACCCCTCGGAGGATGTCAGAGAGCTGGTTTTGGCCTGATCCTGCAGGCTAGGCCAAGGGACTCCACTGGTGCATGAATTCGTGCACCAGACCTCTAGTATATATTTAACACTCATGCCAAGTAACAACATATCATATCCTTAAAACCAAAAAAAGTAGACATTATAATTTGATTTTATTCTATTAACAAGAACAATATATTTTGTATTTTTCACCTAAAATAATGAAATGAACAGTAGAAAGCATATCATGAAATATATATTAATCATGTATTACACAGACCATAAAATCAGAATGACCTGTTTGTTAAATTCTCTAAACCTCAGTATTGGGTTTCATGATTATAGAAATATAATGTTTAAATCAAATAATTTTGCAATGGCTAAATTAAATGACATTTAGCAAATGACTAGATACTACAAACATACTTTTTTCTCTTTCTCTTACTTGGATAAAAATTATTTTTTATATGATAACCATAGGAATGATCCCCCATTAGTCATTTCTAGACTCTGCACCTTATTCCCTCCTACCTTTTGTGCATTTGTTTAATTCATTCATCCATCCTGCAAACCTTTTTCCTAACTACTATGTGTGTGATGCAGTAGTGAACAAAACAAATAGAAAGCCCTTGTCCTTTTGGGACTTATGTTCAAGAAGATGGATCCTTTCCTGCTCCTTGAATCTCTCCCAAACCACTTGATTACTTATTCCTAGCCTAAAATGTGCTCCATTACCACCCATAAACAAAACACTGCATCTCTCTTTCCTCCTTTAACAATCTAATGTAGTTTATTTTAAAGCCAAGCTTCTACAGTCTGCAAATATTATCTTTATTTTCCTGACCTCCCATTAACTCTTCGACCTACTATACCAGAGCGTCTACCGTCCACATTCTAATAAAGCTGTGTTCCCCAGTTTACAAACTATTTCCTAGTTTCAAAACATAATTAATTCTTTTCAGCTCATGTTTCTCTTGACCTCGTTGCACTATTTAATTTATGGTCCATTAATTCATTCTTGAAAATGTCCTTCCCAATTTCTTTACTAGTTTTCTTTAAGTCCCCCTGGGCATTCAAGCTAAATATTGAATTTCAATTTCTTTGAGTTTTGTTTTAAAAAAAAAAAAAGTGTTGCCCCCCAGGCCCTCAGGAATCCTCCTACCACTCCCATACCACTAACATGCATATCTCCATCACTTCACAGCCAGCTTCTGATGCTTTTTAGTACCTCTGCACTATGTGGTCTTGTGGACAAGTGCAGGATTTTCATCAAGTTAGATTATCCATTTCTAACATAATTTTGAGTATATCTTAAGCACTCAAGAAATGCAATTTTAATGAAATCTTAATTAAGTGAAATAACTAATGAGTGATATTACTTCCATGGTTTATGACTCCTACCACTTCTAGTGACTCCCATATTTTTATATCAAGTTCTTTTCTTAAAGAAGTCCTTTTTTTTTCTCCTTACAATGGGGATAGAGTTATTGTAAAATAAGCTCAAATCATAGCATTTTTCTTATCTAAAAATTTTCAGCATCTATTAATTTTTTGCAGGATAAATTTGTACTCCTCAGTATGGAATTTAATTTTTCCCCCCTGATTTCTGCTACAGGCTACATTCAATTTTTCTTTGGGGTCATGTTGATACATCGGTTTGTCTAGGTTATAGTTCCCAGTTGTTGAGACACTCCTTTTTTTCTGTAAAGTTATATTTTACATGTTTGACTGCATAATCAGGTAATTAAAATTGGTTTAAGTAAGGAATATTACCTTAAATAATCTAGCTGAACCTAGTTCAATCAGTTGAAAGTTCTAAAAGCAGAGTTGAGACTTCTTTGAGGAAGAACAAATCTTGCCTATGAGTTCAACATATGCCCAGGTATTCAACCAGGTCCTTCTTCATGGTCCTTCCTGATAGATTTTAGACTTGCCTACCTAGCTCCTACTATTATGTATGCCAATTTCTCGCAACAAATATCTTAGTAAATATATATTTTATTCCTATTGGTACTCTAGAGAAACTAGACTGATACAGAGTTTGACACTGAGAATAGTTCTAGGGAAATATCTTAATGATGAGTTTTCTGATTTTTTGTTTTATGTGATGCAGAATTGGTTCTCTGATTTGTTTAAATTTAGAGGTGCTAATTATTCTGAGCTTAATAGGAAAGGGAGTACTGGTAGTCCATGGCATAATGTGGCAATAGATATACACAAAATATCACCATTGGATACCCCTAATCAAATACTTATATGGAGCAAGATTCTGGGGCACCATGCATTTGACACCTTGGAACATTTTTGTCCAACTAATTAGTGTAATTTTCCTTAATTGAGCTGGACAAAGTGAAGAAAGAAAATGAGTTTGGGGGTTGATGTTGGCTGCCCAATAACTAGGGTCACAGAGCTGAAATTGCTGAAAAGTAAACCTAGAGTCTAATCCTATTAGTGGCTCGGTTACTATACAAATTATATTTTACTTTGCAGAGTGTGTTCTGTTAAAGCAAGGGCATTGATTCAGGAGAACAGGCCATGTCCAGATGAAACTGGGGACATTGAACCCCACATTGTTACATGTCTTCTTTTCCAGTAGAAACAGCCTTTCTACCTCTGCCAATGATGTTAGTTCTTAGTTTCTCAACACATCTATTACAGTCTCTCCTGAATCACTGATTTTCCTCAGAACCTATTCCTGCCACACCTCTTTGCTTTTAGACCTATAACTGCACTCAAATCCAGGCAAGCTCTAATAAGTGAGGTACAAAGTGACTCACAAGGAGGTGTGCTGCCTATCAACAGGATTACATAATTTTCCCAAATTAGATAGACAGAAATACAAAGGGACAGATGCGCAACTATATCTTCCAGCTGGGGATCAAGAGCAAATATAAAGTTGAATCATGCTGAATTTATTGATAAGGGTCAACCAAGTGGGGATTCTGTATTCAATGTTTTACCTCGATGGGTTAGAAAGACTAAGATTTTTTTATTTTTATTTTTTTGGCTGGCAGCTGTAGCATAGGCCCAATGGTGGTCAACACAGAAGTGAAGCTGAAAAAAATCAAAACAATTTATATGTTCCATAAAAAAGGGATCTAAAGGTGTAGAGATTTAGAAAAATTGAATGTTAGGGTAGATTATTCATTAAAAAAAACAAACAAAAAAACTGTTCCTCCTCATTGGGGAAAGTTTATAAAACACAGTTTTCACCAAGACTATGAGTAATAAATTTATAAGAGAAGCTCTGAGATTTTTTAGGAACTATGTGACCCTTGTTCTTTGCCATTCTCTGCAGTAGCTGCTCTCCTTTTGAGAAACAGGGTTTGGGTTGCTAAACAGGGTCTTATGATTCCCCATACATACAACTTAGTCCCACATTTATTCCTCCAGATCTCTGTCTAATTCCTGTTTATCTAATTTCTGTCTAACCTTGTCAACATAAGGTTTAAAATATTTTTAGTATATCCAATGAAAACTGAGCTGCTCATTATGAACCGCATATTGTCTGAAGAATGAAGTCATAAATATGAGCATGCAAAGGAACACTCCAATATCAAATGGAAGTGATATATAAGAGATAAAGCTCTAGCTGGCCCAGAAGGCATAAATATCTTGCATTTAGAAGTGGATAAAATTCCAGTGCTCCTGCTTCCACTACATTATCTTTCTCTCTCTGCCTGTACTTACAGCTTCGTTAGGAATTTCTCATGACCAGTAGACTGAGCCTGGTTTAAATATAGTTGTCTACAATACATAAGCACCCACTGGACATGCACAGCTGTAGCCCTATAGCTTCTTTATGGGACATCCCTGAATGACACAAGAGAAGGGAAGGAAAAGAACCACCTCTATGACCCTGAAGATACCCATAATACCACCTCATGCAGGTATCCTCTGTTAGGTCCACAAAGTCAATACTCATTGCATGAATATTATTTGAGATGCTACATATGGCCATTTAGGATATGTGTTGCATTGTAAGCATGTCATATGTTTTCTTATTGTCTATTAGTATTTCATTATGTTCCTTGATTCTTCTTAAATAATGTATAATAATATTGTCAAAAATCTCTAGTTTAAGTGCTACTAAGATAGTGAGAGAAGGAGCTTTTGAACTGGTAAATAGACCATTTGAAGTTTGCACTAAGGATTTCTAATTGACACAGTTATGTAGATGTTAGCCTGATATATATGACTCATAAAATTTAATAATATAATTGATTGAGAAATCCAATGTTTTATAAGTGTATGTAAAAATTAAATATATAGAGTCTATTTTTTGAAAGATTGGATATTTATAATAATAAATGATTCACCAACTTTCTTTCTGGGTGCATAAACATATTATCTATAGTAGCATAAAGTGTGATACAAAAAACAAACATAAAAAAGAAGTGTCTGAAGGTTTGAATTGAACCAACAAAGGGTAACAAAACTGACATCCTTTTTAAAATACCATTATGAAATAAAAATTCACAACAGGAGTTAGAAGTGTCAACTCTAAAGAATGAATTTCTTTGCTCTTGTCAATGTAACAAAAGGCTTAAAATACTGTTTTGAGTACATTCAACCTTTTCATATTTAAAAATATCTCAATGGTTGAAAAATTACTATTATCCTAATTTAAAAGCATATTGCATATATGCCTTTTATGCTCTCATATTATGGGTAACTCACAGGCATTTAGCATATCTATAGATTTTTGACAGGCATTGTTAATAGTTGAAATAATCTGCTGAGGTATGAGCAACTTTTAAAAACACTTCTTTTCTCTAAAAATGGGACATGTGGAAAGGGCATGTTATTGTCTCCTATGGAACCATCCATGGCAAATATCTCAAATTAAACATTAAATCTGTTATCGAATACTAAATAGCTACCCTCCTCTTTCATCCAACAAAACTATATAATGGCCTGTAGGACATGACATATATATAACTTCTTGATCTTACTTCTATACCTCTGACCATGCCTGTTATAAATACTTGCTTATTGGATCAAAGGAAAATATGAATCAGCTAATTGATTTTTTTTAAGCATCATCTCATTGGGACCTCTTTCTTCCTATTTAAAATTGCACCCTCAAGGTTCTCCTCCCACTTTCACATATTTTTTAGCACTCATAATTATCTGTAATGAATTTTGCTTATTTATTTATCTATTTCCTTTTGATAAACCCCAACTGACATAAGAAGAAAAATGTTGTCCTAGCCAGTAGTCAGCAAACTTATTAGTCAACAGAGCCCAATATCAACAGTACAACAATTGAAACTTCTTTTGAGAGCCAAATTTTTTAAAAAACTTCTTCTAATGCCACTTCTTCAAAATAGACTCGTCCAGGCCGTGGTATTTTATGGAAGAGCCACATTCAAGGGGCCAAAGAGCTTTGTACCCTGGAGCGGAGCCATGCCCCCTGCTTGCTCTGTGGCCATTAGCCATTTCTGTTGGGGTTCATGTATCTTCTATAATTGAAACTTTGTAGCCTTAAGTGGAGGCCTAGCCTGCCAGGGTGTGTGGAAAGCTTGGCTTCCTCTATTGAAACCCACTTCTCTCAACTGCTCTCTCTGGCTGAAGCCATCTTGGTCAGGGTTAATTTGCATACAAACTCTGATTGGATGGTGGATGTGCTTTGGGGTGTGGCTGGGGCGTGGCTTGAGTGGAGTGATGGTTAATTTTTATATTACTCATTTTTTAAAATATATTTTATTGATTTTTTACAGAGAGAAAGGGAAGAGAGATAGAGAGCTAGAAAAGTTGATGAGAGAGAAACATCAACCAGCTGCCTCTTGCACACCCCCTACCAGGGATGTGCCTGCAACCAAGGTACATGCCCTTGACCAGAATTGAACCTGGGACCTTTCAGTCCGCAGTCTGATGCTCTACCACTGAACCAAACTGGTTTCGGCTATATTACTCTTTTATTAGATATGTGATGAATGAAAGTTATATCCAATTAAGACAAAATGTATGAACAGTGAGCATATTTCAAATTAATTTAAATCGAACTTTGAATGTTGATGGTAGTTAAATTGAAAAGAAGCATCTACTTTCTCTCTCTCTCCCCACTCGCCCAAAACATACTAACACTAGGATTAGAAATAGGTTTATCATGATTCCAGTTAATATTAAACTTTAGAGCATCTGAAATCCATGGACTACATTCAAGATCTTGTATCTAATTTTTTTAATTTTATTTATATTTTATATTATCTTTCTTAAAGAAAACTCTACTGCACTGTATAATCACTCCATACATCCCCTAAACTATAGGTGCTTTGGGAGTAGAATAAAGACTATTCTTTAAGGCAAAATCCTCACAGGCAAGGAGAAAAATGAAAGAATAAAAATCAAATATTGAACAATGGAAAGCTAATGATTGAGTGTTAACTAAGCTAGTAGACCATAAAAGGAAAATTTTAAATTGGTAATGGGGATAGGTAATTATTAACTTTATTTGTAATGCAGAATATATTAATGTTTCATGAACTGACAGCATCTGATTTCCATCCATGCAAGTATTATTAATAAGACTGGTGTCACAAAATCAGAATAATCATTTGTAATTTATTAAAGAATAAGAAGATTTCTGAACTCCTTCCTCTATTGCTTTCAGTCATATGACTAACAGTTCCTCAAACTAGCAGTAGAATGCCAATTTGTTCTCCAGAAATGGTAAAGGCCTGTTAATTAGCTGGAGGAAGAAATCCTGGGTCTCTGATGCAAGGCTGAGGCAGAGGCAGCAGGGACACAGTTAGGGACAATGAGGCTGGCAAGCAGAAGCAGTTAGGGGCAATCAGGCAGGCAGGCAAGTGGTTAGGAGCCAGCAGTTCTGGATTGTGAGAAGAATGTCCTAATTCAGGTTATCCCCTGAAGGGTCCCAGATTGGAGAGGGTGCAGGCTGGGATGAGGGACACCCTCCCTCATCCCCGTGCATGAATTTGTGCACCAGGTCACTAGTCTATAATAATAAAAGTGTAATATGTTCATTAGACTGGACAGCTGAACAACCTTCCAGATATCCTACCAAACAACCTTTTGGGTGGAGCCAGGTTATGAGGGCCGAGCCCCTTGCACGATTTCATGCATCAGGCCTCTAGTCTACATACATATAAAACCATGATTTACATATCAATTTTCAGAGCAGATGTGCAAGAGGCAATCAACATAACAATAATCAGAACATTAATTGGAATAAAAGACTAATAAACTTTAACTTGCAACTAATTCTTATGTGTAAGGAAAATGATTATTCAGTGAGAAATGTGGTTGATAAATCAGACAAAACTGAGTATACTTGTAAATTCTTTGATGATACATGTATATTGTATTTGGCCTGAAGTGGTGTTAATAAGACCACTAGAGAAATGTGGTGTGTAGAATTTCCTTTTAAGTATCAAGTGAATTAACATTTAATCTTTTTTATTTTAGTCAATTCTCTCCTTTGTTCTTTTCACAAATTAAATCAATTTGTCTCAAATAAAGTTTAATGGAGTTTTATAGAGTGAAGGTTTGTTTTTGGGAATAGGTGTTTGTCCTCCTCTGTTCTTCAGAATATATTAGATGGAAATTTTCATTTTATACTTTATTTTAAAAAATCAATGAATATGTACTAAAGCTTGGGGGAGATACATATTAATTAGCAATTTAATAAAAGAAAGTTAAGATTACTTTGTTGGATAGAAACTAGTTAATATCTCACAGGGCAATACATTTGGGGGTTTGATCCTTTTCAACAGAAAGAAATCATTTGCATTTCTACCAGAAAAATAAATATACAGAGTAACCTGTGATTTCTTTAATTGAAGTTCTATAATCAATTATATTATAGTCATTGAAACAAACTTCTATTATTGGAGTGAAGGGAGCTTAGCCATCTGATGCTTTGTGTCTCCTTCAGTTCACATGTACTTCTATTTCCCATAAGAAAGACTCCTGACACACACGTTAGGCTGAGTGCTATATTCTGAATTATCTATGCTCTACAGTTAAAGACTATAGAAAAATCTTTTATAGATTTTAAAGCCTATTTCCAAGAATATTTACATTTTTACTTATTTATATGTTTTACTTTCTTTCATTTCCCTATTTCTAATCACATTCATTAGAGAAAGTTTATATACAGTACAATAAAAAAACAATATTATTGCTAAATATTAAAAATTTCTTACATAGTTTTAGCCTCTTATCTTTAACCCTTGGCATTGATATTATTTAAGAATTATTATTCCTATTTCACTCCAGAGAAAACATGAGATAATGAAATTGAAATAATTGATACAAATCATAAAGAAATTAGGTGTACAGTAAGGGTTTTAGATCATCTCTAACACAGACACCATAGATAATTCAGAATATGGCACTCAGCCTAAAGTGGGTGTGAGGAGGATTTCTGATGGGAAGAAGAACTACATCTGAACCAGAAGACCCAAAGCATTAGATGTCTAAGGTCCTTCACTCCAATAGTTGATTCAGTAACCATAATACAATTGATTACAGGACTTCAAATTAAGGAAATCACATTACTTCTATATTTACTTCATTTTCTATTGCTAAAGTTGTCTGATCCCTGCGCACTATACTTCCCTGCCCCCCCCTTTTTTTTAAATATATTTTATTGATTTTTTACAGACAGAAAGGGAGAGAGATAGAGAGCTAGAAAAGTCTATGAGAGAGAAACATCGACCAGCTGCCTCTTGCACACCCCCTACCGGGGATGTGATCACAACCAAGGTACATGCCATTGACTAGAATCAAACCTGGGACCTTTCAGTCCGCAGACCGACGCTCTACCACTGAGCCAAACCGGCTTCGGCTGTTTCCCCCCTTTTTAACTATTTACATAAACTATATCAAAATTACCTATCCAATAGTTTTTTTTTACAACTACATACTCTGACATCCATAGCATTCAATTAAACTATAAGTTTGGTACATTTCCAAAGATAATTTTTTGTTTGTTATCATATTAGAGGGCCAGTGCACAGATTCGTGCACCAGTGGGGCCCCTCGGATTGGCCTGCAGGAATATGGCCAAAACCAGCAGTACGACATCCCCAGTGGGTCCTGGATTGCAAGAGGGTGCAGGCCAGGCCAAGAGACCCTGCTGGTGCACAAATCCATGTACCGAGCCACTGATCTCTCTATTTAAAAGTCTAATATGCTGTGTCTGACAGATCAGTTGACCATTTGGTTGACTAATCAACCTTTCAGTTGACCAGTCACTATGACATGGCACTGACCATCAGGGGGCAGGCGCTCTGATCAGTAGGTTAGCTTACTGCTAGGGTCTGGCCAATCAGGACTGGGGGAGATGGGCTGGACACATCCTGGAACCCTCCAGTGATTCCTCCCTGGTTGTTCAGTCCAATAGATTACTATCACTGGCCAAGACAAGGGACCCCACCTGTCCATGAAGTCATGTACCAGGCCTCTAGTATGCATATAAAATATTTGACTAATCTCTTCCTACCCTTCCCGCTCTCCCCTCACCCTTCCCCTCTGCAATTCATCAGTCTGTTCCATGTTTGCATTCCTGTGCATTGAGCATCTTCCCCCTGGTGGTCAGTGCACATCCTCGCTATGGGTCGAACTCCTGGACACTTAGCATATAGCTTTTTATATATAGACTAAGGGTCCAGTGCATAAATTTGTGCACCTTTAAAGGAACTGTGCATCACAAAGCTGTTGTGTGCACAAGGGTGGGTCTTGGCACATCCTCTGTGCCCCTGCCCAGCCCCACCCACCACAGCCCTCTGGTCCCCTGTCTACTAGCAGCCCCACTCCTACCACCACTGCTCACACCCACTGACAGCACAGGGCAATTAGGACCAGCACCAGGCACCAGCAGCTGGCGCTAGCAGGGCTGTCACTGCCAGTGGGTATGAGAGGCAGCTGCCAGCCCCAATAACTCCTCAGGAGCAGGAGGAGGTGGAGAATTCCTGGGGGTGATCAGGGCTGGCAGCCACTGCTTATACCCACTGACAGTGCAAAGCAATCAGGGCCAGCACTGGGCACCACAGCAGGTGCTAGCAGCAGCTCTGGCACCAGCAATGGGTGTGAGCATTGCACCTGCTTCTGGGGCCAGTAACAGCAGCAGGTGCAAGCGCTGGGCGGGACCATGATGCATGAGAGCAAAGAATTTTCTGTAATCATCAGAAGCTTGTCCTTATGACAGCAACCAGCACCTGCCTTGGTCTGCCACCCCCTGTTCACCTGCTCCACCATCTGGCTTTGGCTGACACTCCCCATGCCCTGTGTTCTGCCACCTGCTGCCAATTCCTGCATATTTCATTAGCACCCTCTGGTGGTCTGTGAACATCATAGCAACTGGTTGTTCGGTTGTTCCGCCATTCAGCCTATTCTCTTTTACTATAGAGAATATATCCATTGCTGAAATAATGTATTTTCTTCTGTTTTAAACCTGATATCCTGCTGTCCCTAACTTCAATAACTCACTATTATGGAAGACATTACTGGGAGCCATTTGAGTTATTTCTATCTGGTGGCAAAAGATAAATTAACAGTATCAAAACACACAATTTGTGGTGGTACATTGTTGAGGAACAAACACATCTCTTAATTGGAAATTGACAGCTTTGGCACTGAGTCCAAAAATTCATCATTTACATTCACAATAGGTTCCATTTCCTAAAGCTCTATTAAGTCATTTAAATGCCATGACAATCTTCTCCACAGGTGTGCAAAACCAGATTCTTGCCTGCGGCAGGCTTAATTAAGATAACAGCTGGCTAATTACACTTTAAAATGTGAAATCTAAGACGTGATAATGCCACAAATGAAAAGAGTAGTAGGGGAGTGGCCTGATTTGTTCCTATCTTATTCCAACTTTATTGGATGGAGATTATCTAAAATAGATGCTTGCTAAATCTATAACCAAATTATGATTAAACTAAGTTAATCAAAACTTCTAAATGGTATACACATTGATGAGGTCACATTTAAGTATTGTGAAATTTGCTGTGTGTGGTTTTACTGATAGCTTCTCAATGGCAAGAATCTGTGTTTCCTATTGTTTTTGTTTTTCTCCAATAAATTGTCTACTCTTCTATCTTAATTCCATAGTTTGACATAATCATTCCAAGAACAAAGTTTCTTGGACTTTCTGGCAAGAGGAGAAGACCATCTAAATGTTATGGATTAGGTTCTGACAATGAAATTGTCACTAGCTGCTGAAACCTGTTTGGCTCAATGGATAGAGCTTCGGCTTGGGGACTGAAGGGTCCCGGGTTTGATTCTGGTCAAGGGCATGTACCTTGGTTGCAGGCATATCCCTAGTAGGGGGTGTGCAAGAGGCAGCTGATCAATGACTCTCTCTCATTGATGTTTCTAACTATCTCTCTCCCTTCCTCTCTGTACAGAATCAATAAAATATATTTTTTTAAAAAGAAAAGAAATTGTCACTAGCTTATAATGGTTTTTGTGGATCCCAATAGTATCCTTCTCTTCAGGAAGGCATTTATTTGTGTTTAAATTTTCTTGAACAGCATGTTATGATAGAGATTTTGTTAACCATTAAAATATTAGAAATCTGATCTCTTAGAAACATTTTGACTTTTTTGAATTGACTATAGAGTTTGATTTTGGAGTACATTATTCTTGATTCATATTTAAATCTAACCTTATTAAAACTCATTCTTTCTGTAAGATATGGAAGGCTCCTAACTTCTTCCAGAATTCTCCCTCTTAGACAAAAATTCAAGACAATTAAAAACATTTTTTCAAAATTTCCAAAACTTATAATTTTTCTAGCCATTTTTTTCTCTGTGGCTTAGAATTAGGTTCTTAATTACCTAATAAGTCTGTTTTTTGGGAAATTGTTAACAAATCTGCATGGGAATATCAAATATGTCCTGCTTCAAAAATAAAACTTTTATTAGATGTTTAAATAGCTTTTTTTCTCCTATTAAGTAATTGATATAATTCCAATCATATTATCATTTTACATTTGCTATTCTTAGTAATAAATTATTTTTGAATTTTCATGTCTTATTTTTCATTATTTCTCCAGGACCTAACATATTGAATGTATTATAAATACATAATAAATTCCCCAAATTAATTCCGTGCAAAATTATCAAATTTCTTTATATTTAATATATAAGATTATTGTGAGAATTGATAAAGCTAACACATATAAACCATGCATGGGCCTGATACACCTGGTACAAGGTAAGTCATTTACTTGGTGTGGATGCCAATAGTTGTAGAATGTCCACATATGCATGAATTTCATTAATTATTTTAATAATTACAAAATGCACAATAATTTTTCCTTTTTGAGCTAATTGACCTTGGCTTAGTATTGTGAAACAGAAAATATTCAGAGTCAGCACATCATTATTAAACTCGACACCTATTAGACATTGGTTACATTCTCAATTTTTGAAGTTATTTAAATGATGTTAGGGTCAGCTTCTTTATTTTGTTCCCCTCTGTGCTGTGTTTTCAAAATTCCTTACCTATTTTTATTTCATAATAAATTGCCTTGAAAGATTGGTGCCATATTTGACAACAAGTTAAGTTAGCTCTTTTAATTAGACCATCTATGATATTTAAGTCAACAGTTCAATTGCTTAGTAGATCATTTATTTGTTTCTCTTCATTCTAGAAAACTCTCCTGAAAAGACATTTTATTCATCATGACTGTTGATAAAATAAAATGGGCTTATAAATTCAAAATACATATTCTAATCACTCCAGATAAATAGCATAATTTTTAGATACATATTTGCACAAAAATACTGCACACCAAGGAAATCAGGGCAGAGAAATGATTCATTTCCCCAGAGATCACCTAAGAAGAATTAGGCATGATATTTTACATAGCCCAAGATAGATATAAAATTTGTCCCTAATCAAAGCTGTAAGGAAGGGGGAAATTTTATATCTATCATATATTTGCATGGCTATCTCTTTCTATCTACTATCTATCATCATTCAACCTGCCTATTCAGTCATTTAGTAGGAAAACAGAACTATGCAAAAGCTCTTTTACCATAGCTTGTTTTCGCCTTCTTTACAGGGCCCTCATTAAGAATAAATTTTTTCTTAGAAGCTAAAAAAAAAAAGTCTTGGTGTGTGTCCTGTGTTTATAGTGAGATGAAATTTATTTCTTTTTAATATGAAATTACAAATTGTGTGAAATGTATTTTATTTAAGGAAGGTTATATTCAACAATAAAGATACATTTTTAAAAAGGTGCTATTAATGAATCTCCACTAGCATAAGTGTGCTAGCTACTTATCATAGATAACAACTATTAGTGTATAATTACTCCACATACAAGAGCTTAATTCATCACTACATAATCACATACTACCTAATTATATACAAGCTGATTCTATTTCCTATGGTTGCTGCTATTTTTCTACTCCTATTTTAGTGCTATTTATTTGTTCCCTTAAGACTTACAATATATTTATTTTCAGCGATTAACATACAAATTCCATTTACAATAAAACTTCAATATTTCTGTCCACATAGAAACATTAATACCTAGTGAAGGCTTCTGATGATCTTGAAACTCTATTGGCTTTTACATAAAATATAAGCCTACACTCCGCAGAGGGTTGAGCTGTGGGATATTTTCAAAAGTATCTCTAATCTCCACTCATCTTACATTCTCTCCAACATAAATCCAAGCAGCCTATCCCTTTATAAAATTCTGATTGAAGTCATATCTATCTTAGAAGGTTTAATATGTTAAAATATGCTAAGAGTTTGGGAACTTTTGATCAAAGTAGCTATCAAAATGCAAAATATCACTGTCATTGTTTTCAAAAGGTAAATAGCAAGCATTCATGGGCTTTGTACATTGCCCTCCAGTCACTGTGATCTGCTCTGCTCCTTGAAGCTAGTTTTCCATTGATTAAATGCTCTTATCTCTATTGCCAAGTTAATCTTGTGTGGCATCCCAGCTTTTATTTTATCTTCTTTACACTGTCTCCTTCAAGCTCTACAAATGTGAGTTAACTTTAAAGGAATCAGAAACCAGCAGTCTCCCTTTCATTCTCAACAAGTTGTTTTTCAGAAAACATTCTGTAAGTCACTAAGTTCTCTTTAGATATAGACTTTCTTTTCTTGAAGAACTGAAAATAACTTGAATGCAATAAGTGATTTTGCTATCTCCCTAAGAGCTACTGTTGCAAGTATATTATCAGCCAAGCATTTGTCTCATAAGTTAAGGTTCTCATAGATTGGAAATGTGGGGAGAGGAAGAAGAGTTAGAAAACTTCAACTACTGTCCATCCACGTGGAATATTTGTTATTAAATTAGACATTTGGAGAGGAGATTTGTTTTCATTGTAACATTAGTTCATATCCATATTAATCTCTGATATTATCTGACCAATTGATCCTACTTTTAGAAATATATCTCTGAAACACCAATCAGAAAAAAATGTATGCCTATGTTTTTAGCAGCACAATTTAAAATACAATAGCTAAGATCTGGACACAGCCCAAGTGCTAATCAGTAGATGAGAGGATAAAAAAGCTGTGGTACATTTACACTGTGAAATACTATGCAGCAGATTAAAAAAGGAGGATCCGTCACCCTTTGAGAGAGCATGGGAAGTGTTATGCTAAGGAAAATAAGCCAGTCAGAGAAAGACGAGTATCACCTGAGCTCACTCATATGTGGAATCTAATGAACAAAAAAAACCTGATAAATAAACTGATGGACAAAATAGATCCAGAGATAGAAGCATGGAACAGACTTTGGATTCTCAGAGGGAAGGCAGGGAATGGAGAGTGGGTGGGGAAAGATCAACTAAAAAACTTGTATGCATGCATGGACCCAGACAATAAGGTGGTGAAGGCCTTTAGTGGGGGGTGAGGGTGGGCCTGAAGGGGTCAGAGGGGAAAGAAGGGGACCTATGTAGTACTTTCAACAAAAAATATTTTTTAAAAACTCAAATATTTTACTAATCATATTTTGATTATAAAATATGCTTAATAATTTTGATATGTCATTAATATAATTATTCATGAGAGTTGAAGCACTACATGACTCGAAAACAATACAGAAAGGCTGAATAAAATTATTTACCATCTATCTACTACTTCTCTAATACCTATATACCCATCTATCTTAGTCATAGGTATTCTTATTTGTCCAATTTTAAAATAAAACACTGGCTTATGTTTAGTTTGCATTTACTCTTTTTTAGTGATGGCACAAATATTTGGCTGTTTTTTGGTTTATTTTGTTTTCCATGTAGGCTGAGTTACAATGCCGTTTTCTGTTCTTAGTATTATTAGGACTAAAAATGGCTTTGGCTGCCTATGATTTTTCTCAGTGAATTCTCTTTGTTCTCTATATTTCAAAGTGTCTAGACAAACAATTACAGAGACATTATATCTCACCCCTTAAATGTAGGTTTAAAACTAGAATCACAGTCATAAGCCTGCTGGTATCCTATAGGCTGTCTTAGTACCTAAGAATTTTCTTCATTTGCTATTTGAGTGCGTTAGCCTCGGTTATGTGTAGTCAACAAGGAACGTTGTTGGAAGGCCCCTGAGACATACTTTGGATGCTAATTACTTCTGCACCAAAGCTATCACTCTAGTAAGATTTATTATTTGGACTAATAGAACCCCATCTCTTCATAAATATGCTTGTTACCAGGTTCCCCCAAATTGTTGATTAACTTCTGCTGAATGAATGACAATCCCCCCCCGCACAGTATACTTTTGTTTCTCTTTAAAATCATGCATTGCATACAATGACACCTTAAAAATGTACTCTGTGTCCTTAAATATGTGTTCTAAATTGGTATTCTTAGGACCTGTACAAAAATATCTAAACACATTTTCAAATTTTTATTTTATGAAACACATACCTTTAAATGTTTCTACTTTGCATTTAAAATGCTAAGATTCCTTGGACTTGCCATCCATATAACCTTACAAAAAGCATTAAGATTTCTCTTTAGCTATGTCGTACAATAATTGACTGTACCTCCAATTTTTAAAAAGGTCGGAGGTTGGGTTATGGACTTGTATTATTCAGATTGTGTATAATAAAGAATTATTGATGATATTTTAAGGCAATGTGGCATTTGATAGCAGAGTTAAACTATCAAGAACAGTCAGCCTGGCTAATAAAAAGTCTGATTGATCAGTTGCTGATCAGTGTGTGGGTTGATGTGTGTGTGTGTGTGTGTGTGGGGGGGGTATTTTTCCCCCCAAACCATGGCTTTTGTCACTTACAACTTGCCTAATTCTGTCATTTGTCTGCAGCCAAGAAAACAATCACAAAATGGTGTTTCAAATGGTTTGGTAAATTTGGCTAATTCATCTGTCTTAGTGCAGCCTATTAGAGTAGTAACAAAAGTCAATAATTAGTATTATTATACCACTGAACTGAAACCTTTGCTCATTGAAGATGGAGGGAACTCAGTCTTACATTCAAGGTAGTGACAAGGTGGTTTTGCAAATGTGTTTTCACCTCATGGCATAATGTGATCTAAAAGGCTTGGAGTTTACCCTCTGCAGTTTTCACATCTGCCTCCTCAGTGTTTTGTTGTAGTTGGCTATTGCAGAGAGTGCGCTGTCCTGTCATTTCTAAACCTGCTCACCTTTCTATAGTCACCTGGTATAGAAACCATGTGACTTTTTGTACCGTTTCTCCTGACGTTCCTTGTAATGGAAAGTGATCATTGACATTAATCATTTCCATACATGTTATTGCCTTCGCAATATCAACATTTTTCATGGTGTAAACTTAATTAGATGACCTTATTGGAGTCAGAATAAAAAAAGAGCCGAAACCGGTTTGGCTCAGTGGATAGAGCATCAGCCTGTGGACTGAAAGGTCCCAGGTTCAATTCCAGTCAAGGACATGTACCTTGGTTGCGGGCACATCCCCAATAAGGGGGGGGGGGGGTGGAAGAGGCAGCTGATAGATGATTCTCTCTCATCGATGTTTCTAACTCTGTATCCCTATTTCTTCCTCTCTGTAAAAAATCAATAAAATATATATATATATTTTAAATAAAAAGATACACAACATACCATTACTTCATATGCAGGAGTTGTTCCTAATTCCAAGCTTTTATCCAAATAAACACACATAGAAAAGAGTCGATAACAAATGGTTTTGTTTCATTACTTGCTATCTAGGTGGAATGTGGATAACTGAGGTAGGTTAAGGCTGTCTAAAGATGTGTTGGTCAACCATGGACCACATACACAATGGTGGCTCCATGAGATTATAATGGAGAAAAAAAAACAAAACCCTATACCCTCGTGACATCATAGCCACCCCAATCTATAGTGCAATGCATTACAAATGCCTACAGTATTCAGCTTAATAATATTACACACAGCTTTGAAGATTAGGAACAGTAGGCTACAGGCCATAGAGTTTCAGTGTGCGGTAGCTTATACCATCTAGGTTTGTGTAAGTGAGCTCTATGACATTCACACAGTGATGAAATCGCCTAACAGCCCATTTGTCAGAATTACCCTGATTGGTAAGCTACACGTGCCTGTATAAGATTCTGAAATTTCAGATTGGCTCACCTTTGCCACTGTTTTATACTGTATCTATTAAATTAAAATTACTTTTCCTTGTTCATTTTATAGAGACTAATTTTATTAAATATGCATATCAATGTAAAGTACCATCTTCAGAGAAAAGCCAAAGCTCACTCTTATGAGATCTCTGGACATACTGACCTAACAGTTTTAATCTTGTTTGCATTTGAAGCCAACTCACGACCTTCCTGTTCTGCCTCTGAGGAAGGGCACCCCTGCCTTTCTTGGAGGTTAATTCTGCCATCTGTGCTCCAGCTTCTATTCCATCTCCTCTCAGGCTCTCTTTTTCTTGCATCTGTAACTTTTTCGTTAGCAAATTTTCCTTGAAGTAAATGTGTATTAAATATCTTCCATTTAAAGATAAGTAAAATATGCCATTGCCCTTTACCCTCAAATTCCTTAAATGATGATTCTTTATTTACTGTTTCACTTCTTTACGTGCAAATCTTTCAACCTGCTACAATTACACATACCTACATCATTGTCTATTTCAACAAACATGTCCTGAAGTACCTCTCTAATACCCTCATCCACCCATTTACACAAAACAAAAATAGGAGTTATAACAGTTTCCTTCCTTTTCAGAGTTTATATCCAATTAAAGTCATCTTTTGTATTTGCATGGGATTGGTTCCAAGACCACCTGCAGATTCCCAAATCAGAGGAAGCTCAAAAACCCTCATATAAAATGACAGTAATTGCATATAATCTATGCACATCAGCTTGTATATTTTAAATCATCTCTACATTACTTGTAATATCTAATGTAGTGTAAATACTAGGTACATAGTTGTTAGACTATATTGTTTAGGAAATAATTTCAAGAATAAAAATATTAGCTGTGCCCTGACCAGTTTGGCTCAGTGGATAGAGCATTGGCCTGTGGACTGAAGGGCCCTAGGTTCGATTCCAGTCAAGGGCATGTGCCTTGGTTGCGGGCACATCCCCAGAGGGGGGTGTTCAAGAGGCAACTGATCTATATTTCTCTCTCATTGATGTTTCTAACTCTTTATCCCTCTCCCTTCATCTCTGTAAAAAATCAATAAAATATAATTAAAAAAAAAAAATGTTACCTGACTGGTTTTGCTCAGTGCTTTGAGCATCTACCTATGAACCAGGAGGTCATGGTTCGATTCCCAGTCAAGATTGTGGGCTCAATTCCCAGTGGGAGTCATGGAGGGGGCAGCCAATCAATGATGCTCTAATAATTGATGTTTCTATCCCTTCTTCCCTCTCCATTCCTCTCTGACATCCATTTTTTTTAAAATTAAATGTCCATGTTTAGTACAGACCTAATCATTGTAGGCCTAACTACATAGTATGTGTCAACAATGTAACATGTAGCTCCCCTCCACCCGGTTCCTACCCTACCCTCTGACCTTACCTCTCCCCGCTGTCCTCGTCTACATGTGTACAATTTTTGTCCAGTCTCTTCCAGTATCCTCCACATCCCTATCCCCCCAAGAATTGTCAGTCCACTCCCTTTCTATACCCCTGATTCTATTATATCACCAGTTTATTCTGTTCATTAGATTTTTCATTCAGTTGATTTTTAGATTCACTCGTTGATATGTATTTGTTGTTCATACTTTTTATATTGACCTTTTTCTTCTTCCTCTTCTTAAAGAATAACTTTCAGCGTTTCATATAATACTGGTTTGGTGGTGATGAACTCCTTTAGCTTTTTTATATCTGTGAAGCTTTAATTTTATTTATTTGTTTTGTTTTGTTAATCCTCACCTGAGGATATTTTTTCCATTGATTTTTAGGGAGAGTGAACGGGAGGAGAGAAAGAGATAGAAACACTGATGTGAGAGAACACACCGATTGGTAGCCTTCTGCATGAGCCCTAACCAGGGCCCAGGCCAGGAAGGAGCCTGCATCCAAGGCACATGCCCTTGACTTTCTCTACTTATTATCTTATGACTGGAATAAAAACTGAGACCTTTTATTCCACAGGCCAGTTCACTAGCCACTGACCCAAACTGGCTAGGGCCATTTTTATCTTTATTGTATTTTCCCTACTAAAAAGCCATTCACATGACACTAAGAACAAGGTGTTTCCTCATGCTATATTATCTCTAGCTTTAGAAGTTTGTGTGACCAAGAATTAGGGGTCTATAAATATGAATAAATAAATGGATAGATGAAAGGATGGATAATGATCTACAATAATAAGAGTGAGATGTTAATTGGCTACCTCTGCAATGCCCTCCAGCCAATTGGGAGTGAGCATGCAAATTAACCCAACAAAGATGGTGAATTTATTTGTATATGCAGGCTCCAGGGGTGTGGTGGATGTTTGTGTCATCACCATGGCGACGATACAGGCAGTCCACACCACCCAGGCCACTCTGGGTCTCTGGGCATCGTGGGAAGGTGGAAAGGTGGCTTTGAGCCTGAGCGAAAGCAGTGCTGGCAGCCAGGAGAAGGAAGGCCCATTATTGCATGGATCTTCATGCATCGGGCCTCTAGTATATTAATAAAATGAGACAAGAAAATTCAAAATGTCCTAGATCTCCAAGGACCTACCTGATAAATGGCTTTGAATTTGAAAGATATTCAGACTTACTGAAACATTTGAGGGGATATACATGATCTATTTGTGTTTTTAGACACAGTACTTGACAACTAAGAAAATTATGTCTCAAAGTATGAGGGCAGTCTAGGATCCTGATGGGACAGACAGAATCTAAACTAAGTAGTATTAATATGTGAGATACAGATTTTTAAAAGGACAAATATTAAGGGAGGTGAAATATATTAAACCTAATAAAAATGAATACTGAAGTTTATGAACAAGGTAGAGAAAATTTTATTAAGTATATTCTAAATTTCTCTACCTATTATTTTATGTCCAACACGCTTGAAACTTTATGTTTTGCTATGGCTAATATTTCCATAGAAATGTTTAAGTACTTATTCAATATAAGGCATCTCTCCCAATAAATAGTTCTGAGAATACAAATATCTATTATTAGCTGAAGATACTTTTTTAAAGTTAGATAATTGTGGATACTGTAATAGTTTCTATTTCTGTCTCTATTTTCTATGAAATAGTTTTGATGGATTAGAGATATATTTTTAAAAAAATATTTGTTTTATCTAAGGTACTTAAAATTCAAATAATGCATAAACAGTAGATATTAATAATTATATTTTAAAGTAACATTTAATCAATATATATTTATATATTTAATCTATATATATATTAAATAACATTTAATCATATATAATCAATTATATATATACACATATATATACATATATATATATATACATATATATATATATATATGTATTATTGATTTTAGAGAAGAAAGAAGAAGGAGAGAAAGATAGAAACATCAATGATGGGAGATACTCATTGATTGGTTGTGGTTCAAACCCACAACCTGGGTGGTGCCCTGACTGCAAATGGAACACTGACCTCTTTGTTCTTAGGGTGATGCTCAACCAATAAGTCACACTGGCTGGCTGAAAGTAACATTTTAAATGAACTGTTTTTCTATAACAATTCTAAAATTTTATTATACCAAACTACTATGTTATTGACACAGTCATATTTGAATTTAGATACAGTTAATTGGTTAAAATAAATACATACATTTAGGTTATACTTCAGTATCACATTTAATTACCTGACAGTTCTTTCAGGTTAAGAGATTTTGAATGGTTTATTACTCACTGATTTCCCTTACAAAGAAAAACTTTAGAAATTGTTCCACATGGAGATAAGTCAGAACTCATGAGAGGCCCAGGTCACTTTCTATTTGAACGCCCTGCACTTGGGCAAGTAGAAACCTAGCAATAGCCCCATACTCCATGGGTCTCTGGCTTAGATGCACTTTTCTCAAAATGTTCTGAGTTCAGCTCAACCAGCCTAAGCCAGCAGGGTTGTCCAAGTGGCAGGTTTCATTTCCCTGCCAATCCTTGGAATTACTTCTACAAGGCATTCACATCCTCCTGCGGGACTGGGGTCCACCCCATCCCCATTCACACTATAAAGCCTGTTCCCTATGGTTCCTGCTTCTTCGCTATGTTCCTAGGACAATGTATGATTAATAACTACTGTTGACTACATCGCCGTGGTGTTGGGCATATGTATTTGGCCATCCCCATAACTCCAGGTGGGAATCCCTCTCTTATTTAAAAACACCCAGTAAGGGAATTTCAGTGTGACTGCACAGAAGTCAGTAACCTTCAAGTCTTGAAACTTGTTAGTATTCCAACATGAAAGTGTTGTTTCTACTCATAATCATTTTCATGTACATTAACTTGACTATACTTGTCAAAGTGTTATTGCAAATTGCCAAAGAGAAGAGGTGCTTAAAAAAGTCATTTCAAAGGTTTTTACTATTCATAGAGGCATTTATATACAAAAACAATATACACCACCAACAACAGCAAATGCGGTAGATTAAAGAAATAGCTGCTTACAGATAACAAGGATGGATGATCTGTCAGCGAGGTGAATAATTCTTATTTTCTAAAATGAATTCTTAATCTTTTTAAAATCATTTTAAAAACCCAACAACACTTGAGCATTTTAATGGGAATGCTTCCCACTCTCTAAAGAGAGCTATAAATTACATCAAATAGAGTTTAGACCCAGACCAGATTTTGGATGAGAGATTTTCCTTCTACACACTAGACTGCATTTAATATAAGCACATATTTGAAACTTAGATATTATTTGTTCTGCTCATGTGCTATTTACTTATCTCAAATCTGTATGCAAAGTCCTCACATGCACAAGTGGATACAAACCAGAGGATATTTGTTGTTCTGGTATTCCAGGTAGCAGCTTTGATTCAGCACTATTTTTTTTTTTCTCCCCCAGCCAGAGGTAATCTACATTTTTGTCTTTCAGCTCTTCTTTGTACTGAGAGCTTATATTCTGACTACTAAATCTAAATATTTATGAATGAAAATATGATGAGCAGGAAATTCAGGAAGACATGAACTCAAAATCTTACACTGTTTCAAAAGCAAAACATTTACAAAACTGCTTGATTCCACGGAGAAAATCTGCATACATTTAGTACTGTTTTGACATAAATACTTTTGAAATCCAGAGAATATCTGTGCCTTTCCAAGATAAAAGAGATTAATAGAAAGTGCTTGTGCAATTTTGAAAATTATATATTACAAAATTCAAGAGTCTTATGCTTAAGATTTATTCAGTTGACATTTTTAGATTCATTAGTTAAATGCTTCATTTACTAAAGTATTACCTGAACCATATGGTATATAAGATAAAATGCAAGAAAGTGGTTTAAGGGGGGGGAAAATATCAGTAGGAAAAATACTAAAAATAGTACCTGAGATGGTGTTTCTCGTTGGAAGTGCTCCTGGCCTTTGGGGAGAGATAGTTTTCCCTTCACCTGAAGAGTCTGCTGTGTTCCAGGACATGTGGTATCCCCTGTCCTATGTCATTAAATCACAGAAGCATCTTTTGATCATTGGAACCCAATCACAAATACTTCTGGCTGGTAAAACTCCTGATAAAGACAGTTGGTTTGACCTTCTCTATAATCTATTCTGGACCACATCATTTAGCAGCATCCTTTTTTAAAATTGCTGAGTTCCCAAGTTATCTGCCCATTTTTCTTTCAGTCCATCAAAAACAAAACAAAAAAACAAAAAAAAAACAATGATCTTCCCTAGAGTTTAATTTCTCTTTTGCTTTTCCCTCTGTCCCTGCTGCTTTAGCCTATCTTCCTATGACAGTATTCATAAGGTACCTCATGGACTTCAAGAAATGTTTTGGCTACTTGGATTTCAATTTAACTTACAGTCCCAATATAGTTAAAACTATTCTGACATATGTTCTTTTTCTCAAGCCTCTTCTACCTCTTTCAGCACTAATCAGGAAGCTAGAACCAAATTAGTTATTTTATTAAGGTTCAGATAAAGGGTATATGGACAAGGAATGGAAGACTGAAAGGGAAAAATGGGGTGGGAAGATATTATATCAAAGAAAGAGTTACCGGGAACAAATGGATAAAATTGGGTCTATTAAATATTGAAAACTAGATGAAAAACCCTGTGAAGCTGAGGCACAGGAAGATGGAGCACTGCCATACTGATACTAGTGCCAGTGTCCAGTAGAGCACTGGGAGGAACTCTTAAAATTCAGCTAAATCACCAAATACGGTGTAAAATATATCCTTAGAGTAGAACGCTAGATGTGATATGGTGTGAATGTTGAACCAATGGTCATTATATCTTGCTGAGAGGTCAGTAGTAAAAGACATGCATCTAGAAATCAAGGAAAATAGTAATATTAACTTTATTATCATCTATTATCATCACTCTCAGTAAATAATTGAAGAATTTGTACTTTCCATCCTTTTTATTCTGCAAAGGATTAATGATACTGGTCTCTTCGAGGTGGAGAAAGAGGACGTTATAAATATTAGTTCATTTTAGTCACTTAATACAAATAGATCAATAGAAGAGGAAAGGCATTACTCTATTGGTCAGTGAACTGTCTGAAGTAAAATAAGATAATAGAGATATTGCTACATCATGGGGACACGGAAGAGGAAGTCTGGAACTCAGAAAATATAGTAAGGTACTTCTGAAAGCTTCCAAACGTGGTCACAACAATCAGCTAGCCATTGCAGAAAGCATGGTCTGACAAAGACTAGGTATAGAGGTTGTTAGAACCATCAAGGATCCATGTCTATACAACTCTACTGAACATGGAAACACAAAGGCTGAAGTGCTAGCCCAGAGAGAAGGTTATTAGAGAAAGGAGGTTAATAGTAGCTTCAGCTTTGGGAGTAGTTGCTGCCTCTGGGAATATAGCTTGTTCTTTATTTCTGGGGTCTCATCAGTTTTCTTATGCTATGATTAGCCATTATTATGGCTAATCAAACTATCATAACAGAGGAGACTCAGTGTAGGGCTTAGGCAAACTTCAGTGGTGCAATGAGGAGAAGTAGGAGACTGAGAGTCACTGTGGACGAGCTGCACCATATCTTCTCAGGCCCCTCTGTGTCTCATTGAAGTTGCAGGAGACATTTTCCATGCATGCTGACAACATCCCACTTCAAGTCCCTGCGGCACTCTGCTTGTCTGATGGAGGGCTTTCTACTGTGCCACAGGAGCTAGCTAGCCCTATTGGTGCCTGGGATTCAAATTTTGAGACTGAGATACATACCCGCTGCTATTGATACCCCTGAGGAGGTTTAATGGGGCTGGTTATAGTAACATGGAATCCATTATAACTGGAATCCACTGATTGAGTCGAAGAAGTGGTGCTGATATAATCAAGTAGGAGAACTAAAGGAGCATGTGGCTTATTACTTTCCAAGCATGCCAATCTCTCCCTGGGCATTGCTACTGAAAGAGCTAAACTGACAGCCAGCTGACAATGAAGACCTGCTAGTACATAGAGTCCCCAAACTATAATAGCAGCAGGAAATGCAACAGAAAGCCTGGTTGGTGTGGTTCAGTGGTTTGTCAATGACCTATGAACCAGAAGGTCAAGGTTTGATTCCCAGTCAGGGTACTGCCTGGGTTGTGGCTTAATTCGCAGTGGGGGGCTTGCAGGAGGCAGCTGATCAATGATTGCTCTCATTGATGTCATTGATGTCTCTATCTCTCTCTCTCCCTCTCCCTTCTCTGAAATCAATAAAAATTTATTTTTAAAAATGCATAGAGAAAGGTTGTATTTGAGAGACAGTACCTTAAAATTAGTCTGTTTTTTTAAATATTCTTTTGACTTTTTTTTCTTATGACAGATTTTATAAAACGAAAATATAGTTTGTTAATCTATGCTAAAATATTAGCTGATGAGGATGCCTTTGAGAAATGTTTGTGTTCTCCTGGGAGATGATGGAAGACTCATTTAGTCAGTTCTGGCTGCTATAACCAAATGACAGAGCAGGTGTCCCTTCACTGTATCTTCACATGTCATAGAGAGGGAGCTTTGGTGTCTCTTCCTCTTCTAAAAAGGCCACTATTTCCATCATGGAGCCTCCATCCTCATGGCCTCACCTGAACCTAATTACATGGCAAAGGGCCAACCTCCAAATATCATCATCTTGGGGTGAAGAATTTGGGGATGACATTAGTACTTAGTCCATAACAAATACCATTAAGTAAAGAAGAGGTAGTAGCTGTGATGTTTTTACATTATAGAGTGATGATATGTCAATGTTTGTTTCATATGAATATATCTACTCTTCTTGAAAGTTGACTATCCTTGTTCACTTTTGCAACTCATAGATGTGCATAGCATTGACACTTAGCAAGAGTTTTCATTTCAAATTCATAGATACTTAGCTGTAAGTAAATCACAATTCTGTTTTATTTGCTTGCTTCTTTCTATAGAGGTAAGTATTTTCTAATCAATTCATTTCTACGAGTTATTTCAGAAAAACATCTATCTAGATTCTGTCTTAAATTAGTATATAAGATGCTTCAAATATAATGTTAATAAGCATAGTGTTAACAGCTTACAGTGTAATTCACTGAAGTAGATGGTGACAGGGGACATCTTGTGGTCAAAGCTGCAAATGAATTTCTTTGAACAAAATTAAGAAACACATGGAAATGATCATTTTATATGTAGAAGACAATATAAGATAATGTAAAATATAAGATACAGAAGACAAAAAATTAAAATAAGAAAAATATATAACAATTACATGTAAAAGTCTTTATTAAAAGTGACTTACACAATTTAAAATTGAGAAGAAAAACCAACTATAAAACATAATAGAAAAAAAGCCTTTTAATCTAAAATACCCCCTTTAAAGTTAATGTAAAATTCTTCAAATGTACATGTTTTATTACCCGAGTTCTCATTTCCAATCAGTCATTGAACCTGATCACTTCTCATATTTCCTTCTTTTAAGAAAAAAAAAAAGTTGTTAGAAAAGTTTGAAACAGAATGATTATCATAACTTAATTTACCACATAGGTTAAATACAATAGTTATCATTTTGGGGGGGATAACATTTGCTGCTATCTACTGCTATCCATTTATATCTCTCTGTGTTCTTTCTTTTTTTTCTTACGTAATAACATTGCTGAACCATATCATATTTTTGTATATTGTACATAAAACTTCACTCTAGTCATATATCTCCTCAGTACAGGTATATTTCCTCCCTAAAAGTGATGCCATTATTATACATAAAGCGTTTTAAAAATATAATTTAAATCTCATCTTGCATTTAAATGTTCTCAACATTATAAAAATAATTTTAATAGTTGTTTTGTTCTTAAACCAGGATTTTATCAAAATGAAAGTATTACAAGAGGTTTTCTTTTTTATATATTTTTTATTGATTTCAGAGAGGAAGAGAGCGGGAGAGATAGAAACATCTACCATAAGAGAGAACGAGGGATCGGGTGCCTCCTTCACTCCCCCTACTGGGGATCAAGCCCACAACCCAGGCATGTGCCCTGACCGGGAATCGAACCTGTGACCTCCTGGTTCATAGGTTGATGCTCAACCATTGAGCCATGCCGTCCTGGCTGTTTTGTTTCTTTAGTCTATATCTTTCCTTTCTCTGGCTTTATGGCTTATAAAAATTATCCTCCATAACATTTTGTTGTGAAAAAAAAATTAAACATACAGCAATATTAAACATATTTTACAGTAAATATTCTTATACTTACCACCTATTTTATATAACTATTAATAATATTCTACTTCGTTTTATCACATATCTATTCATCACTTTCTTCTTATATCTGTTTTTCATTTCCCCATAATTGGCATTGGCCAATTACTTTAACATTGGCAACAGCCCAAAAGTCTGCAAAATTGTGCAGATGGGGCCGATGGTTAGCCAGAGCATACAGTGCTAAAATGACTGCCTGAAATTTAATTAATTGTAATGACTCTTGGGTCTCATTTTTTATTAGAATTTCCTGGTTAATGGATGGAGAACAACAACTTCCCACTGCGCTATCTCATGTGCAATGATGGTGATGCCAATCTGAAAATTATATTAAATTCATTCTCTGTTTACTCACTAAATCCTTGGGGGTTCTTTAGGTGACTAAGAGGTCTGGAAATTAAGTGACCACCTCTAGCATTACGATGTGTGAAAGGTAGCAGAGGTGATGGCCCTCACACGTGAGATAGATGAAAAGGTGTATGTTTACCTTCATCCTGTAGCAAGAGGGCTTCAATGACTGCGCTGAGTTTGTGGTTTGCGCCTTCCATGACCCAGTGTACTGTGGATAACTTGGTATGAAGGATCAGGAATTGCCATTTTAATTAAGGACCAATAGGAGCAGTTTCTTGCATCAGAAACCCCTGGGTAATTTCTGGCAACAAACTTAAAGTCTAAAGATTCCAGGAGTCCTGAGTTGAGGTCCCTATAACCTCCACAGCTCAGAAGGCTCTGTGGGCACTGATGGAAATGCCCATGAAATTGCAATTTGTTCAGATATTAGCACTTTTTGTTGAAGGGAGTCTCATTCAGCATGGGCTAATTAGCAAATAATGGAATAAATGGTCTTCAGCGAAATTTGTAAATGAGAAATATTTCACCTCCATGATTCCTAAAACAACCCAATGTGGGTACTAGGAGGATTAATGGCTGTTCATGAGAATGTCACGGTTAGAATAGCCCTTAGTTTGTCACATGGTTTTCAGAAATTTAAATGATGAATTCTTGTCGTGTGTAGGGCAATGCCCCTTCCTTTTTTTGAGTCACTTTGTGAGTATTTTTATGTCTTGAATTCATTTTATGTCAAATGAATTTTCTCAGAGAAGGATGTAATCAGTGCAAGGCTATACCTGTACTCCTAGATAGAATTGGATGTGGTGAAGATTTTGCCTGCAAAGATTGTGTGCACTGCCAAAGCTACTGAGGTACCTCATGCTAGTCAGGTAAAATTACATGGTTTCTATGTAGTTTAAAGATGCTTAAATAAGCACCTAGGAGAACATATCTTAAATTTTAACTGCAAAATATTTACCAGTTGCTGATTTGATAGGTCAGTAGTTTCAGTAACTTTGCTTATGGAAATCTCAGTGGATCCAACCATTAAATGTCATTAAGGTTGTGATAATCATTGTGAGGTGCCATTGATACTTTATAAGCATAAGAAAAGGCCAGATTGAACTAAACATGAAGACTTAATAGGAATAACTACTTCTTCTCTGTGAAGATCTTGTATAATGAATTTCAATTCTGATAGAATTTACATTGAGTTGTATTAACCATTTTAGCTCTGAAGGAAGTTGCATGTGGCTTTATTTTGTCAAGTCAATTTGAAATTTTCTAAGATTTAATTTGATTTTAATTCATTACTAATTGGATATAGTGCTTCTGTGTACTATGGGGTATTTTAAGGCAATGGGTGCTATAACCATAGGAAATTTAGCGAAGGTAATGGTGGCAATAGTTAAGGTGAGGCATACCTATTGGTTTTCTATTTTATTTTCAGGACCTTGCCTAAGATTATAGTGGCAGCTTGTTTAAATTTAGACTGTTCCTCAGGTATAAATGCAATGTGAGCCCTGGTTGATTAAGAACATGGTGTGGCTCGGTGTCCCAATTAGGGCACATGCTTGGGTTGTGGACTACATGCCCAGAAGGGGGCCTTCTGGGAAGCATCCAATCAATGATTCTCATCATTGATGTTTCTATCTCTCTGTCCCTCTTTTTTCTGCTCTCTAAAATCAACAAAAATTACTGTATATATTTAGAATGGCAGTTCACACCAGCTAAAGACATACAGACCATGGTCATAGGGTAAGAGTCTTTTTTCTCTGAGTCCAATGTCAGTCATGACAATTCCTGGGATTGAGATGCACAGTTTAATCAAAGACTCACAGAAAGGTCTAGGCTAAGACACATGACACGGGACCCCACTTTATGAAAGGACTCATATCTAGTGCTCCTGTCCCTAAATGCCAGTAATCAAAACTTCTGAGTTAGGTGGGACATATCTGTAACAGAAGTTAGTTAGAACTCAGCAAACATAGCAGAGAGAATACTGTTCAAATTTCAAGATAACCAGCAAATATATAATTAAAGCATAGACTTTGAGCAGGCCATAGATCCACTTTTCAAGCTAACCAAGAAAAGAAGAAAGATCCCAGGGAGTGTTGGTCTAGACACCCTGATAACTGTGCCGGTTCTTGTAGCTACTATGCAAACATAGGGTGGGCCCCCATTCCAAATCTCTTCCCGTGTAAAAACTGATGACACTAGGCACACACCACGAGGGTATGAAACTGTTTATTACTTACAAAATGAATCTCTCTAGAGACAGTGGGGTGGCTTGTGAGAAGATCCAAATATTAAAAGAGCAGAGAAATAAGATGAAATTGGGTTCATATTGTCATTAGAGGATATAACTAGAGTGAGTCTGTCCACATGGCTAGTAGTTGCATCCTCTGAACCTCTCACCAACACCAAAGGAAGGAGCATCCAGATTTTCACAACATTCCTGAAAGTCAGGCAGAATGGAAATCAGCAGGAGATAAATATATATATATATAGGCCCTAGACTATCAGAAAATAGCTATATATGACAACAGTGCCTGACAAGTAGATTACTGCTGAGATGGTCTAGGAGGCACCTATAGTTACCAGTATTTTTTCATTAGTGCTTCTAAAGAAATTTCACTTATTCTGAAGAGAGAACATTACACTAAACCAAGGGAAATAAATAGCTACATTATTGTAAAATAAGAAAGCAAATAAATGTACCATTGCAATATTCTCAATATATGTACATAGCTCATGTTTTTCTCAAAATTAGATCTTCTTTATGAATATGCTAGAGGCCTGGTGCACGAAAACTGTGCATGGGGGGTGTCCCTCAGCCAAGCCTGAACCCTCTTCAATCCAGGATCCCTTGAGGGATGTCTGACTGCTGGTTTAGACCTGATCCCTGTGGGATCAGACCTAAAAGAGCAGTTGCACATCCCTATCAAAATCTAGGACTGCTGGCTCTCAACTGCTCACCTGCCTGCCCATACCTGCTTCTGCCTGCCAGCCTGATCACCCCCTAACCACTCCCATGCCAGTCTGCTTGATGTGTAACTGTTCCCTGCCAGACTGTTTGCCTCCAACTTCCCTCCTCTGCCTGCCTGGTCACCCCTAACTGCCCTCCCCTGCAGGGTTGATCACCTACAACTGCCCTCATTTGCTCCCTTGTAGGTCTGGTGCCTCCCAACTGCCTTCCCCTGCTGGTCATCTTGTGGTGGCCATCTTGGTCCACATGGGGACAGCTATTATGTGTTGGAGTGATAGTCAATCTTCATATTGCTCTTTTATAAGATAGGATAAAGGCCTGGTGCACTGGTGGGGGCCAGCTGGTTTTCCCTGAAGGGTGTTCCAGATCAGTGTGGGGGTTCCGTTGGAGTGTTGGGTGGCCTGAGCAAGGGGCCTGTGGTGGTTTGCAGGCCGACCAAACCCCCTGGCAACCCAAGTTGAGGCCCTGGTGTCTGGAATTTATTTACCTTCTACAATTGAAACTTTGTAGCCTGGAGTGGAAGCAAGCCTCCTGCTAGCTTCATGGCTTGCAGCCATTTTTGTTTAGATTTGTTTACTTTCTGTAATTGAAACTTTGTAGCCTTGAGCTGAGGCTTAGGCCAGCAAGAGCAGGCAGAAAGCTTGGCTTCCTCCGTTCTGGACAAACGCAAGCCTCCCTCCTACTCTTTGTGGCTGTAGCCATCTTGGTTGAGTTTATTTGCATACTTGCTCTGATTGGATGGTGAGTGTGGCGGAGTAATGGTTAATTTGCATATTGCTCTTTTATTAGGTATGGTAATATACAGAAAAATACCAGTCACAATTTTTATCAATATTATTCAAATTTTATGCAATCCTTATGACCTTTGAATTTTATATTCAAGTGAATTTAGCTGTTACCTAATTAATTCACACTTTCAAGCACTGTTCAGGAGTGTTTAATGATTTACTTAATGTTACCAAATAGGAATTAGGATATAAAATTCTCAATATGTTGCTCTTCTTTTACTATGTCCTAGAGAGTGAAAATGATTTTTTTTTTCATTTTTAACTTTTATTAAGAAATTCATTCGGTTTCACGGCATCAGTTTGCCACGAATGGAAAGGACAGATATTAACAGGTAATGGGAAGCACTGAAATAGTCATTAAAATCCAGAAATTCTACCGATTGAAAAAAAATTCAGACCGGACAAATGTTTGTAACACTTCATTGCCAGGAAATAGAGTCAATTCCAATGAATGACGAAAAAGGAGCCCGATAGACATGTTCTTATCACGTGTTTGGGCTTTTATTTGAATAAGTCCTCCTGTGAGAAGGGGGTCCGTTGTGCGAGTGCAGGGAATGCCACAGGAAAAGCACAAGGCAGCCAGGAGCCACAGAGGGGCAGACAGACGCACCGCCCAGCGCTCTCGCCTGGGGTGCCACAGCATCTGCAGGACTTGGCAGGGACAGAATACTTTGGAGACCCAGTCACTGGAAGAGGTCCCCACAAAGTCCTACCAGGGCCTGGGGGAGGAGAAGGGCTCCTCCAAGGCCTCTAGGGCTGAGAGCAGCTCTGTGAAGTCAGGGTCTGGGGACCTGAGGCGAGACTCCGGGGTGCTGAGCTCAGCTTGGGCTCCAGGGCTTTTCTGCCCGCGCGGTGGTCTCTGCAGCCTGCGGTCTTTGGCCCTGCGGTTCTGGAGCCACACCTAGGGAGCACTTGGGACTCCTGCAGACTCAGCATGGCTGCCAGGGCCTCGCGTGTTCCTCCCAAGGTCCCTTAGCAGCGATTCCCCTCAAAAACTGTCTCCAGGACCCGCAGCTGGTGTGCGCTGAGACCTGGACTGCAGGACGGGCCGGACACCCACACCCGAGGCGGGAGGGTCAATGACCTTGAGGCCCGGTTGAACCCTGGAAGCAGAAAGTAGTTTGGGATCCACCAAGATCTCAATCACCCCCTGTTGTGACTCCACCAGCCTCAGACACACAGCTTCAGTGCAGGGACATTGCCTCTGATGCCTCGTGACCCAGCACTGGAGCCTCTGATTCTGTGAGCACTCTGAAATGGTCCAAAATCACCACCGAGATTGACTCTGGAAGTCAATCTTAAACCAATGAGCACAGGGATGATCGAGAGTGAAGATGATTTTATATCACTGGGATAGCTAAGTCCTTTTTTTATGCATAGGAAAAGGTGGATCTATGGAACTTGGATATATATAATAGAGAATATCTGTAGTAATACTATACTGAAAGGATTAATTATTTTAAAGTATAAATAAACATGTCATATCTATCTTATATATGTTTAACATTCATATATAGATGAACATCCTAGCTCGTTTTAATCAGCAATAATGGCCATTTTACCTTGTAATACATGTGTTCTTGTTCTAAAATACTTGATATTAAATTAAATTACTCATTCACTTCCTCTAAGCACCATGATATATTGCCCAACTTAATAATAGCATTTTTATTAGTTCAGTAAAATAGTTCAATATCTTAACATGTTCAATTAAGAAACAGCTGCATTCACTCACAAAGGTACATTAAGTTTTACTGTGAATTCAAACCCCACTTGATCTTCTAACCACAAAGCACAAGCATAATATCCACATTGTAAAATCCAAAATGTAAAATATGGTAGTCCATATTTAATGTCCTTAATTAATTCTTTAGTATTCAAAGTTGCTGAACACCAGGAAAAAAAAATAACAAATTTTAAACTAAGTTAAAAGGCCTTTGTACTTTTTATGCCCAGAGATTTTTTATATTGAAAAAGGCATCCCCTTCCACATTTTAATTTTTAATTATCCTTGTAATTCAGAGTTAGAATTTGCACTTGTTACTTTTTTGTGTTGAATAAAACCATGCTGCTTTGGTTTTATTAATTTAATTGACATGGTGTCATTAGCAAACAGAATTCTGTCCTCAGTTGTGCCAGGGAAAGCTGCTCAGGAGAGGTTTCTCAGAAAGCATTCTGCCATAACCCCTGAGCAAATCGCAGGGGAGTGCTGGCCAGTGGCTTCTGATGGCTGCCTACAGCTCAGGAGGAGCTGTGAGTACTAGGGACACTGGCTGGAGGGACAGCTGCAAAACTGCCCAAATCAGGGTGCCAGAGTTCATCACTGGCCCCTTGGTATTACCAGCAGCAGTGCCCTGGAGAACCAGGCACCTGGGGAGCTGGAGCCACTGAACACCCAGGCTCAGGAGGAAGCCAGGCATGCTGAATACACTTACCCAGTGAGCCCATAGGAATCAGGAAGCTCAGTTCTGGTTTTCTAGCCTTCCATATCGGTACCACTCTCCACTGATGCAGCTTCATTGTCAGCCAGCAAAGAAAACATATTTAAAGGTCAGAGAGTCAACTTGGAGCTTAGAGACAAGTCATTGGTAAGCAACACACTTATCCATCTAAAAATGACATTAGGTAATTGTACCTATTTTTGGAATATTTTACGCTAATGGAACTTAGATCAGCCATATGATCCTTCCTAAAAACTAGAGCTTTTTAATGTATTGTGAGAGTCATGACTAATTTTATACATCTAAAATTAGAAGAAGAAAAGAAAACCTACCTGTAATGAAATGGAATATCTTTTTCAAATAGGACAATGGTAGTTTTTAATTTTAAGACATATTAATGAATTCCATCTAAAGATATACTCCTACTGATTTTAAAATTGAACAAGTGAAGGCAACTGGCTCTATAACTTCAAGAAATGCATATCCTTCACTATTACATTCTTAGTCCTTGACAGAACTTTTGTATTTGAAAAGACTGATGTATTTTGACATCCTTCAAATATTTTAAGGTGTTTCCTAAATATAATGTGGCAAATGGTACTTGTCACAATTATTCCTGAGTTAAATCAGGAACACTGACTCTCCCCCAATCAGCTTCAATTAATTATCAAAGGCTACTGAGTCCAACTATTAGCAAATCCAGATAATCTCTATGGCCTTGATCAAACAATCTCTCTAAGGGCAGAAAGTACTGACAGACATTTCTATGGGAGGAATGCTAATTATTTTTTTCCTCTATAAAACATAGTAAGTTGAAAGTTCATATACAGTGGTGTTGAAGTTGATGATCATTTTGTAAACAGATCACAGAGTTTTTAAATACTAGCATGTTTTACTATGAGATACATTCCCAGTACAATATTATTTTATGTTCACTAAATGCATATACCAATTCTACTCTATCCTCAGAAACTTTATTGCACACATTTAAATTTTCCATTAAAATGTCCTTCTTTAAGAAATGAACAGTCAGTGGCTCACAAATTTTGACACACAATTTATTGCGTGCCTCAGAAGGCTGGAGAACTTTTTTCAAGAAGTGGAAATTAACAAAATAATGATATTAGCATATATCTTTGTAGACAGGCATTTCAACCCGAGTTATGGACTCATACATGTTGAAGGAGAATTTATATGAAATCTAAAACAGCTTTCCTGGCTACTTTCTTACCTGAACAAATCCTACTTTTGACTTTAGCAACTACCTTAACCTGAAAATGCTCTAAATCACTAAATTTTATCATATATTTCTCATATTAAGTAACAGATAAAAATAATCTTGTGATATGATTAGAGTGGCCATATAACAGGTTATTCAAAAGAATGAATGAATGGGGACACTATTATTAATTTAATCTTGATAATAAGCAAAAATTGGGACTTTTCTAGATGTACTAGACATACAGTCACTGCGACTCTCAGATCCCTTGATATGAAATGGCTCTCAACTCCCTCATATTTTTTTCTGTTATTTTGTTGTTGTTATTTATTGTTTTAAAAAATTAAATGTATTACAATCTGGGAGTTAAAATTCTAGATTGTTTCAATGACTATATTACATAAAATGTCTATTTTGTAAGTCAAAAATTTTCAGCTCTAAAAAGGATAATAATTACTTTATTGTAAGATGTAGATATATATATATATATATATGTATTTGCATATATATTTTTATGTGAATTAGATTTGGAATTCTGAACTGATTAAAATTCTGACATGAATCAGATAACACACACAAGTTAGTGACTGAAAAATGTTGAGAACATAGTGGCAAATATGTGGGTAGAACTATGGGAACTACAAAAAGATGATGGAAGCTCATGGAATTTAAAAATGTTGGGAAATGTTACTGTCTTTAGGACTAAGAAGCAACAGGGAAGAGCAGCAAGAATAAATACCCCAAGCTATTCTTTCTCATTCCTTTTTATCTTTTGCTGTTGCCATCCACTAACAACTAGAGGCCAGAGGGATAGGGAATCCTGGTAGGTCACTAGGATTGCATCAGCCTCTCTCGGGGCACAGAGAAAGAGGAAAGAATAGAGAATATATTTGAATGACAAAAGAGAATATTCAACACAGAGACTACACAGGGTACCTTGCCCTTAAAAACAAACAAACAAATGCAACATCTACTTTTCTGATTCAGATTTTACAAGCTATGAAAATGTCTCAACCTAACATATCATTTGTGTATATCTTCCCCAGTGTTTTAGGTTAGCATGTCAAATGAACTCCTGAGAAAATTTGCTTAACCAGATTAAAAAAAAAAAAAATCCACAGGTTTTATGAAGTAGCTGCATCAGTAAGTTTTCAAATAATTAAAAAAAAATTATTATGAAACAGGATAGTTGATGAAAGTTAAATATACAGACCACTTCCAAAGTTGTGGTAAGGATAGCAAAGAACTTAGGGCTAGTCACCAACAGAAGGAGGTGAAGGAAGGGGCCCCATCAGCTGGAGAGGGTAGCTGAATGCCAAGTCATCTGACAATAGATGTCCCCTCAGGAGAGGGGCATAGAGACATGTGGCAGCAAGTAGGGAAAAGTCCTGGGTGGGTACCCAACTTTACTCTCTATCTTACTCTTCATTTCATTTCCTCCTGGTTCTTCCAACCAACTGAATCCAATGAGAGTCAGAGAACATAAAGCTCAGTGATAACCCACAGTAAGGACAGTGGCCCAGGTAACTGGAAAGATGACAAAGGGTAAAGAGGGGATCTGAAAGGACAAACAAAATACCCAACACATCAGGGAAATGTGTCTCATGATCCCTCACCTCTATGTCAGAATTCCTATCAAGAAAAGACATGGAAATCTGGTGATTTTCTTTTAAAATATCCTAATGTTCCAGAGAAAGAAATGTGGGGAGACTAATAATACTCTCACATTAGGCCATGACAAAACCATGGGCTTTCAGAAATAGAACGGAGACAAATTTCATAGGGAGTGATGTGGAAACATGTGGAAGCTGAAGACAAAGAATAAGTCTAAAATTAAAGAAGCTCTCCAAATTCATTTTTATAAATACTCATTATTATGACAGGTAATTTCAAGTCATGTCTCTTGTAAAAATGTGATGGACACTCAAAGTTATCATTTCATTTCAAATACGTTCCCAAATGAACTGCTAGACCTTGACTAAGTTAAATGACTTCTAACTTCTGGCCTAAGGAAGGGGGGGGGGGGCATATTTTAAAACTACATTACAATCTGGAGACATTTTTGTACTTTAAATTTGGCTCTTTATTTTTCTGAGTAAATGTCTAAAAAAGATTTGCATATTTAATGCTTTTTATCAGTGAGAAAATTAATATTCATCTTACTTTACAAGTGATATCAGTATGTACATAATACTTAATTATTTGTTATTGAAGTATAAAGAGAACAAAGCAGGAAATCATGTTTAATACTGAAACACGGGTGTGGGAAGTGGATCTCCCCCTTGTGGATTCTGGTCTCAAAGTTTGAATAATAAAATTTGTGAAGTAAACGGGCATGAGTGGGGGGGGGGGTAGCAGGGCAGTGGGGAGATAAGGACACATATGTAAAATCTTAATTAACAAAGAAAAAAAAATAGGCTTGTTAGTAAAAGGGTGGGAATTTATAGGAAACAAATACAGGTTTCCGAAGGTGGTAATCCATTAAACCCTTATGTAAGGCTTATAAATGCTGTAGTTCTTTGTCTCTTCATGCTCCTTTCCCCATTTTATGATCCGATGCCTTTTTTCATTGGTCAGAATATCAGCTTCAAAGTGCAAAATCCACGTGGTGCCTCCCTTTTTCTTGCAACATTCCTTTATTTTCTGTGAACATAGATCTCTCTCCTTCCAGCATCTATCAACATTGTTCTCTGTGGAAGTGTTTCACTTTTTCACATATGGAATGTATGTCTTCCTCTCCCCTGGCACTTTTTTGTTCTCTGTAGATGTATGCCTTCTGGCAGCTCCAAACGCTCACCTATGCATTCCTCCCCTTACACCCTCTTCATTTATTCCTAATACTCCCTAAACCTGCCTGTTTTATCCCTAAAATTCCTTCAATATGGCATGAAAATAAATATTGGGGAAAATAACACTAGACTTTTGCCAAGGCACTAGTATCATAAAAATATTTCCAGGACTTGGAAACTATAGTTAGTCTAAATTTAGAGTGGCACATTGGTTATTTTATACTTTATTACAGGAGAGACCCAGTGCACAAAAATGAACGAGGGGTGGAGGGGACAGGTTCCCTCAGCCAAGCCTGAACCCTCTCCAATTAGGGACCCCTCAGAAGCTGTCAAACTGCCAGTTTGGGCCTGATCCTGGGGATCAGGTCTAAAACGGCAGTCAGATATCACTCTTATAATCCTGGACTGCTGGCTCCTAATCACTCACCTGCCTGCCTGGTCACCTCTAACTGCCCCCCTGATGGCCTGGTCACAGGCAGCCATCTTGTGAGGGTGTGGTGGTTAATTTGCATATTACCTATTATATAGGATTATATTCTATTTTTCTATTGAATTAACACCTGAACTGATACATTTAATACATATTTAATGCAATAACTCATGTATATATTCCTTTAAAAACTATTTGCACCTTAGCTGGTTTGGCTGAGTAGATGGAGCATCAGACTGAAGGGTCCCAGGTTCAATTTCAGTCAGAGGTGCATGCCTGGGTTATGGGCTTGATCCCCAGTAGAGGGGCGTGTGCAGGAGGCAACCGATCAATAATTCTCTCTCATCATTGATGTTTCTATCTCTCTCTTCCTCTCCCTTCCTCTCTGAATTAAATAAAAATATATTTTAAAAACACACAATTATTTCCTATTATAGTCCAGGAAGTAGTGAATTCTTTCATTAGCACTTTCTAAAATTCATAATGATTTAGCATCCTATGAAGAAATGCAATTAATATACAATTATGAGAGGAAATTATTTACTTTCTAAATTTGTTCAAGAATATATATATATTTGATTCAAGAATATATATATATATTTGAATTATGTTTCATAAATAAACATTGCTTGTAAAAAAGTCTTAAGTCTCCCTAGCCAGTTTCACTCAGTGGATAGAGCATCAGCCTGTTAACTGAAGGGTCCCAGAAGGTCAATGGCATGTACCTTGGTTGTGGGCACATCCTTAGTAAGGGGTGTGCAGGAGGCAGCTGATTGATGTTTCTCTCTATCAATGTTTTTTCTCTCTCTCTCTCTCTCCCTTCCTCTCTGTAGAAAATCAATAACATATTAAAGAAAAGTCTTAAGACATTTTATCCACAGAGAACTATATTAACATTTAAAAATCACAGCTAATCTGGAAAATTTATATGATTGAAGCTTTCTGATACAACATTTCAATATTCCACTAGTATCAGGATTAAGTACTTCTATTTTTAAATATCAGGATTTTTATTCTATTTTATTTTTTAGTTTGAAATGCAGATCATTGGAAACATTTACTTGACCTCAGCTTGAGTATAAAGAAACTGCTGTCTAATAAGAGCAGATATTAATTAAATACAAACAAAATAGTGTAATATAATGTTATTTTTTAATGACAAACATAGTATTTTAACTTGGTTTCTAATATATATTAAATGCAGTGCAAGAATTCATTTAAATGTTCTCATTTTATCAAGTGAGTTTATTTTAGGCAAAATTAAGCCTTTTGTGAACATTTTAAATAAAGCCCTTTAAAAAAATAGCACATAGTAGAAACATAATAAATGATGCACACTTAGATATGATGCTCACAAATAGATAAATTGAAATGATGCACACTTAGATATGATGCTCACAAATAGATAAATTGAAATTATATCTTTGAATATATATTGTATTGTACAATGCCTCATCAGCACTTCCCTCATACACCCTCTGAGTTGCTTAAATGCAGTCTACTTCCTTCTCATTTATGAAAATGACCAAACACCCATTCACACAAACACCCATCAAAATATTTATATTATATTATTACATACATATAAAGTACATTTTATCAATTTATTAATATAAATAGAAAACAAATGAGCAAACAAAATTCTCACCTTTATGCCATTTAGTTTAATCTGTTACTTTCCAAATCAATCATAAACTTTATGCTAATTTTATTTCACATATTTTGGGAACAATCTTTACATAATATATTGTTTATGGATTTATAAAGAGAACGGTTATTTTAAACAAATTCTCAGCCCTAGCAAATCAACATAAGTGGCCTCACTCATTCCTGTCTTTCCACCAGGGAAACAACATAATTTGGGAGAAGGTGATGTTGGCTGGTGATTTCAGTTTACATAAAACTCTGATAAGAAAAACAATTTAGAACAGAAATTATTTTTAAGATTTTTTGGCTTGTTTCTCTAGTAAAAAATAAAATACTAGTATTTGAGTTTTAATTGAGTCCAACAAGTGTTTATAGAAATCACTCTAAGCAGCTCTAATTCTCTCTTCTCACCAAGGTTTGGAAATAGTTTCCTCTCCTCGGGTTTTCTCTTGTGGCAAGATTTGAATTTGACTAATGAGAGAGCAGTCCTGGTGTCCATGTGGCCATGGGGAGTAGCTTGTACATCAAGTTGGATGACTAGCTGTGTTAATGAAGACATTATTACAATATGTTATCATGAGTAAAGTTCCAGATAAAATTGGGTTCAAGATATCATAGAAAGAAGAGTATCCAATACATCAAAAACTAATTGTAAATCATTTAATCTAGGATATAATTAAGTCTTCATTACAAGGAAGTGAAAATTAGAGTAGCTATGTCCTCCAATTATTAGATTTTCAGATAAATGATAATTATGGTTTTTAAATTATCAATGGGTAATTTAATTGAAGAAGAGAGGGTTATAACAGTGCATATAAAAGAAAAGTAAGCTTAAAATTTTTTAAAAGGGAGAAAATGTACACTGAGTGGCCAGATTATTATAATCTCTGAATGCATAATAATCTGACCACTCAGTGTATATTCTATCTAATAAAAAGGCTAATATGCAAATTGCCCCCTTGACCAGGAATTCAACCAGCAGGCAGGCCAGCCAACCACGCATGTTCCCTCCCCCTGGCCAGGCTGGCCGGACCTCACCCATACATAAATTCATGTGCCAGGCCTCTAAAATATCTCTATCTATCTATCTATCATCTATCTATCTACCTACCTATCTTCCTACACACACACACACACACACTGAGCGGCCAGATTATTATGCATTCAGAGATCATCATAATCTGGCCATTCAGTGTATATATAACAACCAACTGTTCTGCATGGAACTTAAATTCAGGACTCTTACTGGCATCTTCTGACCTCAGTTCTAGGCATGCCTTCACCCTGTTAGATACAAATTAATAGATAAGGGCAAAAAATGTATCTTTAACAGGTTTCCCCAGTGGTATAGCCTAGAGCTAATAATACTCCTGAGAAAGTTTTGCCTCAGTAACCTTGATTTTAAGTTTGTATGCTTGATATCAAGTTTTATTCTTGCTTAAAGTTCAGCGTTGCTAACTTGTTTCTCTTGCAAATATGTCTTTTTTTTTTTGCTAGTCTGTAAGCCAGAATCATTTTACTTTTTTTAAAAATTAATAATGGTTATAACTTTGCCTACATTCCTGCTTTTTTTAAATATATTTTTTACAGAGGAAGGGAGAGAAATAGAGAGTTAGAAACATTGATGAGAGAGTAACACAATCAGCTGCCTCCTGCACACCCCCTACTGGAAATGTGCCCGCAACCAAGGTACATGCCCTTGACCAGAATCGAACCTGAGACTTTTCAGTCCGCAGGCTGATGCTCTATCCACTGAGCCAAAAACGATTTCAGCTACATTCCTGCTCATACTGGCTCTTTGCATATCTTAGATTTTCATGGTATTGTGTCAGGTTTCATTTCATTAGACAATTAGAAATAGATTAACATAATTTCCAAAATGGCTACTTTGTTTTGACTTTTCAGATCAATTCTCAACCTCTTTCCACTCTGCTATCCAGCCTAGGCAGTGGCCCATATGAACCACATCAGTGGTCTCCCTTGACTTCTGCTTTGGGGAGTGCTGCCAAAAGGGAACCCCGCATTAGAAGGGAAAAGGAGGGTGAGGTGAGGGCATTTACCCTGCAGCTTCCTCTCTGAAGTCATTGGAGTGGACTCTTTTCCAAGACCGTAGTCACAATAACTGCTCTTTGTCCTATTCTGTTTTATTTTGGGGCTTACATGCCAGACCCTGTTATTTCACCAGGAAGGCTGCATTATTTATAATAGTTTTGTTTACCTCCTCAATTATTGATATATACATGGTCCCTTTTTAAATCATCTTTAAATTGTCTTAGTATATGTGTGTTTCCCATATGCTACTGGGACCATGACTTTAACATACATTGTCCATTATTTGGACAAAATAATGCAAAATATAAATAACACTTTGTCAATTTAAGTAATCAATAAACCTGTAAGTTATATACTAAGTAATGAATAAACCTGTAAGTTATATACTATTCCAAATGAGCAAATTGATCATTGTTTATTGCATGGGAGCTAATTTATTATTGGTAGAAAAATATTGAGCAGGAAAATTGGCACAATGACCCACTGATTTCATTTGAAAAAAATAAATTGAAACTATTTAGCTATCCAGGTAAAATGTATTAATGACACTTAAACATGCAACATTCCTATAGCTTTTCTTTGCTGCTATCCTGGCTTTTCTCAGAATTAGTTCCCAAGCTGTGATCCCAAGAATGTTGAACACAAAGTAAGAGAAGATTAATAAGAAATAAATTTATGTGCATAATTACCTGGAAATTCAAATGATAAATGAAGGCTCTCTACTTGCACAATGAAATCCTTGATCTCTTGAAACCATTTTCCAAAAATTCCTTAAAATTGTTTTTAACTGATATCTGATATTTTACAACTACGAACACAAAATAATATCAAACTAGCATTTGCCAAAAAAAAAAAAAAAAAAAGGTAAACCACTAAGATCTCTCTTTTCATTTACATTAGTTAATTGCACTTACAGAGTTCAATGCAAATAGGCTACTTTGGGACACTAAATATAACTGATTCACTCCTCATGCTCTACCTGAAGCACAATTGTGAGGCCCTCTGACTGACATGTTGATTTCCTCTCAGTAAGGGTGATATAATTAATGTGACCTTTCGATAAGGTGGGAGATACAGGGTGAGACAAGTGCTCTCCGGAGAGCTATTAGCAGTGTCGGAGCAATTTGCTAATAGTAGAGCTACCTGTGTTAAAATCGTACAGTTAAGAAGATAATTGACAACCATAATAATGAGTATGTACAGAAAAGGGAGAAAGTATACAGTGAAATAAAACCGTTAATTACTTTTAAAATGATAAACTTTCAGTGTTAAGTAAACTGTGATTTGGGAACTCTGGTTTCAAAAACATAGTGAATAGTTTTCAGAAGCCTGCAAGTAATCATGAGTTTATACTCTATAAATAATGTGACTTTATTTCTACTGTCAGGCATTATTTTTACTCATTTTTTAAACATTTTTTCTGTCCACACACAACCCCAGATATAGAGTGATATATATATAAGTGATATATATATATATATATGTGTGTGTGTGTGTGTGTGTGTATGTATATATACATACATATATATATATATAATATGAGCAGTAATGCTAGCAATATGGATATGCCAAAGAGAAGCTGTGGAGTGCTTCCTTTAAGCAAAAAAGTGGGAGTTCTCAGCTTAGTAAGGCATTTTATTATCTCACATCATCACAGGAGGAAGAAGGGTGAGAACTATAAGGTATTTTGAAAGAGACCATATTCACCTAACTTACAGTATATGGTTAGACGTTAGACCTTTACTATTGTATCATTGGTGATGGTTGTTAATCTCTTATTGTGACTAATTTCTGAATTAAACTTTATCATAGGCATGCATATATAAGAAAAAATAGTGTGTACAGGGCTTGGTACTACCTTGTTTCCCCAAAAATAAGACATCCCCTGAAAATAAGACCTAGCACAACTTTGGGAGAAAAAATTAATATAAGACACTGTCTTATTTTCAGGGAAACAGGGTATTTGCATTTTCAGGTTTCCACTGGGATCTTAAACACATCCCTGCAGATGTATTGTAGATAAAGGGTCAGACTACTATAGTAGTGATTGGCAATTTTATTCTGGAGAGGAGATTGATTTGTATTTTATAAAACATATTTTATTCTTAATTCACTCTCTCCTTCTATTGGATTTGATTCATTTATTTCTCTTATTATTCACGTGTTTGACATTTCTATTCATGGTATTGCAGAAATATGACTGAGTGAAATATATTGAAAGAGATGCTTTCAGACATACAATTGGAATGAGGCTGATATTTTGTTTTCTTTCAGCTTTTTGATACATAACTTATGTATTTATTAATTCTTCAGAAAATTAATAATGTATACATTCTTTTGACTTTGCTTTCCACAGTAATATATATGATATATAAAGTATACAAAAATTTATGGCAAGAACAGTATAGTTTAAATTAAAATTCAGTGACTTTCCTAAACAACATAAATATACCTAATACATCTTAGTATAATAATTATACCCTAATTTAATATCTGTTTTAGGCTATCTTTAATCAAAATCCAATTGAAAAAGTTTTAGAGAAGAATTTTTTGTTATAAATTCTTTTATATAAATATTTGAGATAGCACATCAATATTCCTGAGTAATATTTTATATTAGTAAATATAGATTAGATATAAGATTGAAATATGAACTTTCATTACAAAATAAAATTATAAAGCTATCTACTTAAAATTATTGACTAGCAATACATTAAGAATGCATTAGATAGCATTTAGGAGAGTCATTTTTAAAGTAATTGGATCTCAATTCATGTGTGCCTATTATTTATGAATTTTTAAATATTATATGTCATAAATAAACATGCCATTTAAGATAATAAATTATTCATGTGGATCAAATGGTAACATTGGCTAAGTATTACACCATTCTCCTAATGAAGTGAATTAGTAAAACTAGACACTTTGTTGTCCAGAAGTAGCCTCACATTTCATATATATGTTTAAATACGTCTCTGTGGGATTCACCTTCTTCTATTATTTTTTCTTTTTCTCATTAACATTGTATCTATTATAATTTGGGTCTAGGATTGTTCTCTTTTTTTCAGCATGAGACCTCTCTGGACAGTGAAAAAATAAGATGCTTGCAATATTACCTAAAATAATTTCTGACTCTTTTCATTAGACAAATTAGTTAATCAATCTTATTAAACTAGTCTTGGCAATATTTTTATATGTGGAAAATATTTATTGATATTCCTAATATGATGGCTAAAAACCTTAATCAGCATGCAACTGTATCATTACAATACCTATCTAACTAGCCCCTATCTATCTTGCTTTCCATGTCTTCGTTATAAATATGTGCACATCGAAATTGTTTACAAGAAAATGTTTAAGGAGGCCTTTAACATTCTAGGCATCTTAAATAAGCCATTGAAACTTGTATTTTGTTATTATTTTACATAAATATTAGATTATTCTAGTAAAAACTTCACTGTACTATTTTCCACAACAGTTTTTGTTGTATATCATATAGTCTCTGTATCTCTCTGCATTGCCTATATCTCTCTGTGCATATATAGTCACATTATTTTAAAAAATAAATATGCCTCTACTTCTTTACCCATCATGTCTACTTGAGCCACTGTAGTCTGGTTGGCTGCTTCAAAACTAAACCTTAATTAATTGTCAAGTGAAAAAAAAAAACAGCAATGAAGGAGACCTGTTAAATATTCTTTTCATTGGAACTTTGCTCATCATTTCACATTGTTTTAAGTCCCATTGCTGAAGCCATTCCTTTCTATGATATTAATGACACCTTTCTCTTCTGGACCCCCCGCCCCCCCCCCCTTTTTTTTTTAAATAAATTTGGATAATTTTCTCAGGACTCTGTTCTTCCTGCTGTTCCATAGATTACATAGAATCACATCAGTACCCCCTCCATTCCACTCTACATGCTCTAGGTAAATGGTATTTTCTACTTCAACTTTCGAATATCATTTTAAATCTTTGTATTGTTCTAGTATTTTTTAAATATTTTTTATTGATTTCAGAGAGGGAGAGAGAGAAACACTGGAGGTTCAAGCCCACAACCCCAGCATGTGCCCTGACCAGGAATCAAACGACCTCCTGGTTCATAGGTTGATACTCAATCACTGAGCCAAGGCTATTAATATATTTTTTATAACTGCTTTTAACTCATTATGTATGTAAAATGTCTAAATTCACTGTTTCCTGTCAAATGTATCCCTTGTATATTCTCAATATGACCACCATAGATTTACTTCTTAAAAAGATAAAGCTATTAAATATCCTAGGCTATAAGTATTTTCTGTATCTCCCATATTTGAGTGGTCAAAGTTTCCTCATTGCTTTCTGATCACACTATCTCTGCCTAAATTCATGAAGACACCATTTTTCATCTACTGTAATCTCCCCCAAATCTTTCCCTCAACTCTTGGCTACAATAAATCTCATTTTTTTCCATGGTACTCAAGCTCTTTCCTGACCTGAATTACTTCTGTACTACCACCGAATCTCTAATGATTTCCCACATTCACCCTTAATTCTTGGTTAGAAAAATATCTGTAGTTTATGTTCCTGAATTTACACATTTTCAAAAGTCTCTTTGTTCTCTTTTCAATCTGACAAATACACTCATACTTTAAAAGTCAGTTCATATGCCAACCTCAATGGGGAGCTTCTACTATCCTTTCAAACCAAGAAGTCCTTTTTTTTGTACCCTCAATGTACCATGTTTGTCTCAGAGCAATTTTAAATGACGGTTATCCAGCAATATTCTCAAGTAGAAAATTAGCCTTGCAGGAAGGTCAACTAATGCTCTCTCTGGGGGCAGTTTTCAGATTGAACCTTTGACTAACACACACACACACACACCAGCTTACCAATATGCTATCCTGATGCTTATATATTACATTGCTCCAAGTTTTTTACGTATCTGTCTCTAATGATCTGAGTTAATGGACCTGGATTATAATTATCCATGTTTTATTAGCATGATATATATATTTCTAGCTGTTACTGAAATATAAAGTTTTATTGTTGATTAAGGAATTAATGAATGCATACATTCTTGGTATTCACTGAACAAAAATTATTTTGAATGATTAAAAAACTGATATTCACTGAATGAATAAATTTATCTATACCAATAAAAGGGTAATATGCAAATTGGTCAGAATGCCCTCACAGTATCGACAAAATAGCAGACTGCAAGGGATGACCAGACTGGCAGGGGGGCAGTGAGGGGCACCCAGGCTATCAGGGGTCAGTTGGAGGCAACCAGGCCAGCAGGGGGTGACCAAGCCAGCAGGGGTGGGGAATAGTTAAAGGCAAGCAGGCAGGTGAGCAAATAGGAGCCAGTGGTCCTAAATTGTGAGAGGGATGTCCAACTGTGGGTCCGACCATAGTTGGACATCCCCCGAGGAGTCCCAGATTGGAGAGGGTTCAGGATGGGTTTAGGGGATCCCCCCATGCATGAATTTTTATTTCTCTTATCTGATATTTCACAGTACTTATAGTCTGCCATTAAGTTCTGGGTAATACCTTCTATGCTTATTTAAGTATTCCACGTAGGTAAATTTATAAGCCTAATTAAATTATATTTTCAATGAAGATAGAAATAGTGCCTTGTACCATACTTAAAAATTCAATGGACATAAAAACTTACTGAATTACTAATATGAAACCAAAAGTTTTATATATTTTAATTGTAATTGTTTTATGAACTTTAGTAATTTATTTTGTTATACGTAGTTCTTTAAAAATTAGAATTTATATTTCTCTGGGTGTGAAAAGTTACCATTGCAACAAAATATAACCAAATATAAACCAGAAGAAAGAAAGTATAACTTGTTTCTTACTATCAGGTTGACACTTGATTTCAGTTACTGGGTTTTACCATTTTGCTTTATTTTTTCTGGAGGGTAGAACGCACCAGTAACATTTATTAATGCTGTCAAATAATCTTAATATGCCCTGAGTGTATTTGATGCATCATACATGGGTTATACTTTAAATAGCACCAGAGAGTTAATCAGATGTCTCAGATTTATAAATGGAGAAATTAGGAAGATAATGAACTGATAAATCAGTAATAGAGCTCTTATAAAGACTGAGACATTTTGACTCTGCTCATTAAGATTTGTATCTCCTTAAAATAAAACGATTTCTTACAGTGAAATCCTCTGGAACTTGATGTGACTTATTTCCCCAAACAAAATTTTAAATGATAAATAAGTGTTTATAAAAGAAAGGTTTATAAACAGATAGTACAGTATTTTTATCATGTTAGGTATTTTAAAAAGTAAACAAAATATGTTATTGATTATCATCTGCGTATTTTCCAAGGTAAGCATAAATGTATTAAATTTTTTAAAAGTTAAGAAAAACACTGCATTCACTAAAACAGTAGTCTATGCACAGAATGAAGAGACTCATTTTTGTATTAAAAATAAATGAAAATAATTCCAGATTTACTTCACACATGTCATGCTTGTAGTAATTTAATTATCTTCTCGATGTTTAATTCTGTTAAAATTAGTGCATTTTATGTAGTGTTATTGTATTGACATTATTGCTGTATTGATGTACTGGCATTATTTAGCAAACAGCATGAGGAGGATACTTTTTATGTAGTTTTTTATTTGATTAACAAGGTATGTCTAAAAGGTAATCCAGAATGAATAGAATTATAAGTAGACAGACCAAGGTATGTTTAAAATGATAAAATTTGCATCCTGGAATCTCAGAAAATGCATTGCAAGAATTGATTAGAAATGTTCATATGGCATTAATTTAAGAGAAAGGGGAAGATTTTCATATGAATTAATTGGACAAGTTACAAAATGGAGTAAATACATAAAAAAGCACCAATGAGTATACAACTTCAAATTGATTAAATATTTGAATGGCAATATAATCAAGGACATTTTGTAATTATCCATGAGTATTAACAGACTATAAACCTGATACCACAGCTTCTTAGTGGTTTAGATAAGTAGAAAATTGATAAAAACAACAAAAAATATTCTTTACTTTGTTCAGCGCATAAATACGAAGAATGAATTGAACTAACACTGTGGAAAATGTTAAAATACCTAGTTAGTAGGTATAACTACTCCTATTATCTAGTTAGATATTCTATAAAAAGAAAAAAAGAAAAGCAACCTTTTGTAAGTAAATACCTTAGTGGTTTCCCTGGGACATTTTAAGTAGCATCTTAATTTAAAACTATTTGGTTTAGATTATTACTTAATTTCAATGATATACACAAACTGCCTCATTATTATTCCACCTCCATTGTGCAATTACTGCCATACAAGTTACATGTTTATACAAGGGAAGTTCATTAGGACAATATTATAATATTTCTTTAGTCTGTTATTTTAAAAACCAGGAGTAGTCTGTTATTTTAAAAAACCAGGAGAAAAAAAGAGTTACAAAAACTACATTTATCCTGTATTTAACTTGCATGTTAAAATACGTAACATGATTCCATTTATAGTTGCTTCTTATTTTTGTGAACACAAGTTAGTGTCTAGTGTTCTTCCAGCTGAAAACCTCATTTAATATTTCTTATGGGGCTGATTGTACAGTAACACATTTTCAGTTGGTCCAGGATCATCTTAAATTTTTTTTGTCATTTTTGAAGTATAGTTTTACTGGACAGGATTCTTTGTTGTCTTTTTTTCCATATATATATATATAAATATATATATATATATATATATATATATATATATATATATATATATATATATATATATATACACACACACACACACACACACTATGTAAAGGACAACATACTTCCTCTGGCTTCCGTTATTTCTTATGAAAAGTAATGTTACTTTTATTGATAATTCCTTGTACATAATGAATCATTTTTTCCACTCAATATCAAATAGATATGAAATCTGGATTACTTGTTCCATACTAAACTATATTATATTAAGGCATAATTTTCCTTTTTACCAAACAATAAATTATGTTTACTGGGTAATACTAAACTCAGATTCTAATGTTCTCACTAAAAAATAAATAAACTAATATAATCACTTAATTTCTTCAGCTTTCTAATTTCCAAAATCAATGAAGTAGTACTTACTATTATCCTTAGTACATTATATGTCTTTATTTGTTTAAATATATCTATTCCAACAAACTGTTCACCTCTTCTTAATTAAGAAATCAGTCTTAATTATCAAGCATCATAGTACTGGAAACATTGACATGTAGCAGATGCTGTGTTAACAACTACTTTTATATTGTTGGCTTTTTTCATTAGCTAAATGTATGATTATGTCCTAAGTATTTAGCAGATTCTATTGTACTTGTAAATATTTTAACTGTTTTAAGATGAGTATCATGTTTATAGAAGGCTATATATTCAAGAAATATACCACTTTGTGCCAAATCCAACTTTAGGTTGTTTTTTTTGTTTGTTTGTTTGTTTGTTTTTGGCAACATCATCTGGACTTATTATATCAGGCTGCTCTTTTAGCATGCAATTATAGAGGTTTATTGTAGAAAACTATAAGTTATTTATCAGCTAAAAGTACATTTAGTTTTGGATGAATAAACAACTTAATGAAATATTAAAATGTCATAATTTATCAAAGTATTAATTCCATATGTAATAAGATGCACTTGAGAAACCGTAATTTGGCTTATGCATATAATAGGTGAGAAATTTATTCTATAATGCAGTGCACTAATAATACTGGGTTTTAATTGCCCATTTCCACACTGGTTTATCATATACCCTACTAGAAGCCCAGTGCATAAAATTCGTGCACCGGTGCGGGGGGCAGGGGGTTCCCTCAGCCCAGCCTGCACCCTCTCCAATCCAGGACTGCTGGCTCCCAACTGCTCGCCTACCTGCCTGCCCCTAACTACTACTGCCTGCCAGCCTGTTTGCCCCCAACTTCCCTCCTCTGCTGGCCTGGTCACCCCTTACTGCCTTCCCCTGCAGGGTTAATTGCCTCCAACTGCCCTCCCTTGCAGGCCTGGTGCCTACCAACTGCCTTCTCCCGCTGGCCATCTTGTGGTGGCCATCTTTGACCACATGGGGGCAGCTATTGTGTGTTGGAGTGATGGTCAATCTGCATATTACTCTTTTATTAGATAGGTTAGAGGCCTAGTGCATGGGTGGGGGCCAGCTGGTTTGCCCTGAAGGATGTCCTGGATCAGGGTGGGGGTTCCTTTGGGGTGCTGGGTGGCCTGGGCTAGGGGCCTGTGGTGGTTTTCAGGCCAGCCACGCCCCCTAGCGACCCAAGCAGAAGCCCTGGTATCTGGAATTTATTTATCTTCTACAATTGAAACTTTGTAGCCTGGAGTGGAGGCCTGGGCTGGCCAGAGTGTGCAGAAAACATTGCTTCTTCTGTTACCGGGGACAACCCTAGCTCCCCCTCTTTCCAGCTCTGTGGCTGCAGCCATTTCTATTAATATTTGGATTTGTTTACCAACTATAATAGAAGCTTTGAAGCCTTGAGTGTAGGCTTAGGCTGGCAAAGGCAGGTGGAAAGCTTGGCTTCCTCCATTGCCAGGAAAACCCAAGCCTCCCTCCTGCACTCTGATTGGCTGATGGGTGTAGCTTGTGGGTGATGTTTACTTTGCATATTACTCTTTTATTAGGTGGGATTATTATCTGTTTATAAATGGGATTAAACTTGAGTGCCAATAATGAAAGGTGAATTTCATAGTAAGGAAAACTATTTTTTCACTTTTCTCCTTTTGTTTTTTGATAATATAAATATACACATTCTGAGAGGAAATCACATTTCAGATATCATCTGTTTCTGACCAGGAAGCACATCTTCAGAGAACATTATTAGGTGGCCAGCATTTGTGCATTACAGTAGTAATGAGTTCTATTTTGATGGATCAGAACTAAATAAAACACACACACACACACACAACAACTGACACACTTTAAAATTATAATTTAAATACTAATGGTAATTACAGAAAAACTAATAATTCTACATTGCCCATATTTCTTTTTAAATTTTTAATTTACTTCCTAGAAGCCCAATGCACGAAGATTCTTGCATGAATGGGCCTTCCCTACCCTGGCTGCTGGCACTGCCTTTCTCCTCTGGTCCCGCCTTCCCACACTGCCCAGAGCCTGCATCCTGCTCCACCCCCAGCCACTCAGCACCTGTGCATGCAAATTAACACACCATCTTTGGGTTAATTTGCATACTCACTCCTGATTGGCTGGTGGTCAATTTGCAACTTTCTCTTTTATTAGTGTTGATTAATTTGATTTTTAGAAAGAGAGAAACATCAATTTGTCATTTTACTTATTTATACATTCATTGGTTGCTCTTTTTTAAAAAATATATACATTTTATTGATTTTTCACAGAGAGGAAGAGAGAGGGATAGAGAGTTAGAAACATTGATAAGAGAGTATCAGCAACTAGCTGCCTCTTGCACCACCCCTATTGGGGATATGCCTGCAACCAAGGTACATGCCCTTGACCTTCCAGTCCGCAGGCCTACGCTCTATCCACAGAGCCAAACCAGTTTCAGCATCATTGGTTGCTCTTATATGTATCCTGAGGGGAGATTGAACTCTCCACCTTGCATATTGGGATGATGTTCTAAGCCACTGAGCTATCTGGTAATGGCCTGTACAGTATTTCTGAAATAACTTGTAAATGGCACAGAAAAGCTAGTTGTCTAAGTAGCAGTGTTTGTAGACAGAAATAATTTATACAGTAACATTAATTACATTTAATTTTATTAATATATTTATAACATTCTCCCTTTTCTTCATGCCATAAAGTTAAGAAAAAAAACATAGAGATGAAATGCTACTTGTTCTTGTCATATCAATTTCTCCCCTTTGAGTCATTTAATAATATTCTATCATATCACAGTAGTATATCACATGAATCTTGCCCTGTAAGTCATTTAAATTTACTGAATAGGAAAATTGCTTAAAAGTAATAGGAAATAAAATATGGCAAAAACAGTAATTGTGCTATCTATCTTAGATGCTATTGATACCAAAGTCAGGCCCAATTATAGGAAATTTGAAAATTTTAAAATGGCCCTGGAACTCCTTCCACTTTATAATTTAACATTAGGGGGAAGATAAATTGATTCTCTTCCTATGTCCTGGTTCTATGTCATTTATTTAATTTTAATTTTTAAAGTGTTGTTATTGGTTTCAGAGAGGAAGGTAGAGGGAGAGAGAGACATCAGTGATGAAAAAGAATCAGTAATCAGCTGTCTCCTGTACATCCACACTGGTGACCAAGCCCACAACCCTGGCATGTGCCCTGACTGGGTATCAAACCATGACTTCCTGGTTCATAGGTCAACACTCAACCTCTGAGTCATGCTGGCCAGCCTCTGTCACTTTTAATAACCTGGAGTAAGCAGCTCATGACTTTATAAAATCTCCTAATTCTGTGCATTTTACAGCCTCATCCCATACATTAGTCTCAAATTCATTATTCAAGTTGGTGAATTCTATAATCAGGAACTGTACTAAGGCTGTATTCATTTTATGTTTTTGTTTTGTTTTGCTTGTGAAAAACTCATTTCCTTTGAGGGTCAGACAAATAATCATTCAGATGCAGTAATCATTAGTTTCTGCTCAGAATATCATCTGTGAACATTATTAATTGGCCTGGTTACTCTATAATATGAAGGTATAGATGGTCCTAGCAAAGCTGCTCAATTACCTGGTAAGCCCATAAAAACTGTTGTTATCCTTGAAAAATGAAAATGTGGATATTCTCATCTCCTCAACTGTCAAAATATAAATTTTGACTAAAAGTACATTTGAAAAAAAATAAACATAATGATAACAGAGTTTCACTCTCATACTTCTATTCTCTAGTCACTCATTTTTCTTAAACATCCACTTTGTATTGCAACCTTGCAATTTATAAGCACAAATTAACCCAGTTAATTAACCCCAACTAGTGAAAAATAGCAACTAAGCACAAGAGTTTGAGTTAGGCAGTTTTGATTGATCCAGTGGGCAATTGGTAAATTCTAATATCTAGTAAAATAGTCAGTAAGTCACTATTATGTTATTACTTTTACTTTGGGGAAAAATACTTTCCAAGTACACTTGTGGTTTAATCAGTCTTTTTAAATAATGATAGACTAACTCATAGATATATCATAAGGCAGTTTTTACAATCCTATGTAATAAAAGGCTAATATGTAAATTGTCCCCTCAGGAGTGCCACCTACCAGTAGTTCAATTGCTCATTATGACATGCACTGACCACCAGGGGCACAGTGTAGCTTGAAGGAACACCCCACCTGGCAGCCAGCATCTGGGGAAGGAAGGTCCTGGCTGACAGTTACCCTACCTGTGCATGCATTTTGTGCACTGGGCCTCTAGTCTAGAATATAAGATGGTCTTTTTAAATTTAGAAAATGAAGAGAGCTCATGTGTTCATATAAAGTTGATATGGTTCCTTTCTCTCTCTCTCTCTCTCATATATATATATATCTCTCTCTCTCATATATATATATATATATTATACATTGGGACTGATGTTAAGTAAAGTCAGTGTTACGTTGAACACAAGCACTGTGATACCACAATGTTTGATGTGATGACCCAGAGTGCCACCAAGTGACTAAAGCTGAGCGGGTCATTTTCAGTATGAGTATGCTGGACAAAGGGATGATCCATGTCCTGGTGGGATGGGCAGAACAGCGAGCTATTTCATCTTGTTACTAAGAACAGCATGGAATTTAAAATTTATGAATTGTTTCTTTCTGGAATTTTCCATTTACTATTTTCAGACCACTGTTGACCAGAGATAACTGAAATTACAGAAAGTTGACTACTGTGTTGCATAAGGTCATTTTCCCACAAATTCATCCTAGGTGATACCTAAAGGTATATTCACATTTAAACATTGAATTTCTTATTGGAAAGGTTTTTCCAATATGCTGTTATCAATCTTCTGATAATGTGAAAAAATTTATGCAAAAGCAAATATTTATGGATAGAAAACAATAAAATTCCACTACTTCACAATTGATATTTATATTTATCTATATCTATATCTCTATATATATAGAGAGATAGATAGATAGATAGATAGATAGATAGATAGATAGATATATATATATATATCTCCATCCTATCTAATAAAAGTAATATGCAAATTGTCCATCATTCCAACACACAAGTTGGCTTCCCCCAGGTGATCAAAGATGGCCACCACAAGATTGCCGGCTTGGGAGGGCAATTGTAGGTAATAAGGCAAGCAGGGGAGGGTAGTTAGGGGTGACCAGGCTGGCAAGAGAGGGCAGTTAGGGCAATCAACTTGGCAGGGGAGGGCTGTTGGGGGTGACTAGGCCTATAGGGGAGGACAGTTAAGGGTGACTGGGCCAGCAGGGGAGGGTAGTTGGGAGCAAACAGGACTGCAGGGGAGGACAGTTAGGGCTGACTATGCTGGCAGGGGAGTAATTAGGCATCAATCAAGCTGGCAGGTGAGTGGGTAGGGGGTGATCAGGCTGGCAGGCAGAAGCAGTTAGGGGAAATCAGGTAGGCAGTTGGGCAAGCAGTTGGGAGCAGCAGTCCTGGATTGCTGGTTTAGGCCCAATACCACAGGAGTCCAAGATTGGAGAGAGTGCAGACTGGGCTGAGGGACACCCACCCCCTGTGCACAAATTTTATGCACCGAGCCTCTAGTTTATATATAATATGTAGAGAATTTGCCTACATTTTCCTTTAAAATGTAATGTCAGCACTAGTAAATTTTTAGTTTTGCTTACCATGCACAAAACTGAAACCTGATTAGACATTGCAATTATTTTGACTATTGACAAATTTAGACAATTAAGAAAATGGAATTTAAAAAGTTACTTGGAATTTCTAGAATATTTACAACTCAGGATGTTTTCTTTATCTATATTTTACTATTCCTAGCTATTTAACCTGGTTGATCTTGTTTATTTCCCAAACAAAATTTATTTCCCAAACAAAATTTAAAGATAACCTCCTTTTTATCTTTCCCTGACTTTTCTTCTAATTTGGATTTCCTTTTTATTGTTTTTCCCTTGTACTTAATATAAACCAGACTTAGGAGGATATGTGTCATTGCACAATGAGCTGAGAATATCAAAGGGTATATGCGCATAAATCATGGAATCTGTATTTTCTTTCTGATAGCATTAAAATATTAAATATAGATAACTATAATATTTTAATAATGGATATATTATTATAGTATCCATTAATACATCATTATAAAATAATTATTTTGAAGAATAGAAAGTATTTAGCAATATGAAGTATCCACTTGGGATAGTCTAATATTACCAAAGGAACTTCAACCAAATTCAAAGAGCACTATCTACAGTATAAAATAAGAAATGTATTTATTGAAACAAAAATATAATTTTCAAGCAGATTGGATACTCATAGTCTGTGATCAACAAATACTCTGATCTAAACTAATCTACATTGGAAGACAAATTAAAATCATGAAATTGTGTGCTGGGTAGTTTTACCCCATAGCATAAAGAAGTGTGCTATGGGGTAAAATAAATTTCTATTTTGAAACATAATTTCTTAGTAGAATCTCAGACACTTAAATATTGCACCTTTTTGGGATTATAAAAAAAAGTCAGATAACTAACTTTTTTACATGCAAAATACCAATCTGTAAAGCTTATTTAGACTAATTTCTCTGAACTTCCATTGTTACTTCAAAGCTAAATTACAACAATAATTAGGAAATGATTGTAATCTATCAATGACATCATTCTATTATATATGCACAGAAAATTATACAAATCATACAAATCGTGGAAATTGTATGGGGTTTGCGAGTTTCTTGCCCATTCTTTTATCAGGTGATTGTCTTTAGTAAAGCCATAGGAACTGGGATGATACAAGGCAAAGAAGAATTATTCACATTGGCTAACATCCATGAGGCAGGGCACACATAAAGGGAGTCATATTTCCTAAAGGGGTGCCCTATAAATCAATGATTCTAGCTCACCTGACAAGAGAGCAGACACCAAAAAAATACAAAACTGCAAGAAAATCTTAAGTTGTAGATGCAATGTATAAGCAAGGGCTCTGAGTGATCAAAAAACACTGAATCTGAAGACGAAAAAAATAAATAAAATTCTTTCAGTTGGTAAGAGAGGAGGGTGATGAAGGAATATAGGGTCCATTACTGACCAAGAGAACTATTCTCAAACAATTATTTCCACCTTTATAATCAGCACGTTGATGCACAATATCTCATTTTCCCTCTAATTGGGAAAGAAAACACATAATGAGACATTAGAAAACATTATTTTTTTGACATGTTAAGCCAATTATTTCAAAGGAGTAAACTTATTGGAATGGAAATGCAATATTTGAAATGCAATCATGCAGAAAAAAAATTCCCCAGATTGAATAAATAAGTGTTTGTTGTGATTCATTCTTAAATTTATTTTCTTATGTTTCATGCTAGAATGGAAATGCTATCAAAGTTGGACTAATCTCAATATTATACTTTCTTTGCCCTCCTTTCATTCCCTTTGCAAACTCATTTCCCCTAAAGTTTTAACAGCAGAGATATTATTCATTTTGTAGGTTATTCCAGCAGAGATGACATTCTTAGTAAATTTTATTTACTAACAACAGAAAATGAGGAAGGCATGACCACATGAATGATAGAAATATTCTTTTCTTTGTAAAAATGAGTAAGTGCATAATACAATGAACAGGCAGAAGAACTTTTGTTGTTGTTAATCCTAACCTGAAGATATTATCCCATTGATTTCTAGAGAGAATGTAAGGGAGGGGAGATCGATGAAAGAGAGACATCTGGACTCAGGGCCGCCCAGGCAAGACCTATGACCAGGTTGGGATTGAGCCTGCAACTAGGTACATGCCCTTGACTGGAACTTAAAACTTATCACACTATCCACTCCTCCAAACTGGCTATGGCAGAAGAATGTTCAAAAACAGAAATTGGCCCTAGCCTGTTTGGCTCATTAGATAGAGTGTTCGCCTGCAGACTGAAGGGTCCCAGATTCGATTCCAGTCAAGGACATGTACCTTGGTTGTGGGCACTTCCGCAGTAAGGGGCATGCAGGAGGCAGCTGATTGATGTTTCCAACTCTTTAATCCTTCTCCCTTCCTCTCTGTAAAAATAAATAAAATACATTAAAAATAAATAACAGAAATTGTTGCCCAGTCTGTATGGTTCAGTGGTTGAGCACTAACCTATGAACCAGGAGATCAAGATTGGATTCCCAGTGAGGGCATATGTCCTAATTGTGGGTTTGATCTCAGTGTGGGGCGTGCAGGAGGCAGCCAGCGATCAATGATTCTCTTTCATCATTAATGTTCCTATCTTTCTCTCCCCCTTTCCCTTCCTCTCTGAAAGCAACAAAAATATATTTTAAAAAAATGAAATTAATGTAAAATGTTTTATTCTATAAAACATACATTTTATTTGTTATTACTTTCTGTAGTTATAGTAGCCCAAGTTTGAGTAGGAAAATATAGTACTAGCAAATGGCATGCATTTTTTACATCTATCACATCTGATGGTGGCACTGATCTTTACAACTTCCCTTAAAATGCAGTCGAAATTTTTATAGGAAAAGAGCAAGCCCAGGGCTTCTACTTGACTATCCCTAATCAGAATTGGGAAGGGAATGTTAATTGGTAAACACAGCAATCATGGCTCTACATTCGGGAACTGGGTAAATAATTAAGAATATGTTCAGGGCTCAGGTGGATATACCTTGAGTTGGACTCTAGCTGAAACTGGTTTGGCTCAGTGGATAGAGTGTCGGCCTGCGGACTGAAAGGTTCCATGTTTGATTCTGGTCAAGGGCATGTACCTTGGTTGCAGGCACATCCCCAGTAGGGGGTGTGCATGAGGCAGCTGATTGATGTTTCTCCCTCATCTATGTTTCTAACTCTATCCCTCTCTCTTCCTCTCTGTAAAAAAATCAAAAAAATAAAAAATAAACTTACATTAAGTTCTTGAACTTGAATAAACTTTTATGTTGACTGACAGTGGCATGCTTTGTTCCCATATCTTTGGAGAGAGAGTTTCTAATAATGGTGGATTTTTCTAAATAGTTTCCAGTTTTTTTATATAAATATTTTGACAATTTTCCATAGATCTCTTTGAAGATAGATAGAAAGGAGATTTACAATATATATATTTCTAATGTTCTCACAGGGTTCTTTCTATATATAAATTTTTTTTTTTCAAGATGCTTTAGGACTGCATCATAATTTAAATCTAAGAACCGGGCAAGAGACCATGATGATAATTCAGGTCTGGACTATCGTCAGTGTTTTCACAACACAGGAATCTCGTTTCTTAATTATACAACCAGTACACAGTATGGCCTTGGTAGATATCTTGGTAGTTTTGGTGGATGGGTAATTAATTCCTTTCTGACCAAGTCCTCAAATTCCTTCTTTTATATTTCAAACTCACCTTTTGCTTACTCTGGAATAGAGATTTCAGTCAACCACATGAACAAGCATTTAAAATTACAAGTAATATATGAACTACCACAAAGGTCAGCAAACTACAGCCGATTCAACCCAACCCAGGGCCAATTTAAGCAAATACATTTTTAAAAGAACACAGTTGTTTCCATTCATGTATGTATCATCTATGGCTATCTTCTTAGTGCAGTGGCAAATCTGAGTAGCCATGACCAAAATAATGTGGCCTAGAAAGCTTAAAATATTTATTATCTTGCTTTTTATAGAAAAAAAAATTGTCTTTCCCCTTCACTAGTGCATTGAATTCAGAATCTTTGGTGTGTATATGCTTATTAGTTCTCATTTAATGTTATGTTCTTAAAAACCTAAAATTGTCAAAATCCATTCCCATATTCATTCTCTACATCTTTTTATCTCCTGGCAAAATCTTTACATTATTTTGCTATGGATGCCTTATTCCAGGTTTGCCCAACCTCATCCTCTCTCGAGCAAACAGGTTTTGACTTGAGTATAACACCGGAGGCATTGAAATGAGGTCATGGGTGAGGGCTGAAGAATATCTACATTTCCAACAAGGCACCTTCCTGAAACAGGTTATTTTAGGGCATTTATGCAACATGGAAACAGACACATGACAGAGAAGAAGTAACTATTGTTGCCAAAGGACATTCAGGAGAGCCTCTCTGCCTAGCAACGCAGTCAGGCCAGATAACCAAGCCTCGAGTTTCATTTCCTTAGGTTTTCACAACCTATAACCATGGTTCCCATCAATTTCTGATATAATAAAAATTATTACATTTAAAAAAAAAAAGAAAAAAGAGAGTGCAAGAAAGAAAGAGGAGAAAGGAAGGAAGACACAAACCAGCCAATTGAAGTATAAATGGAATTTATGGAAAGATACTTGGATCTTTAAGTTGCTTATGAAATAAGGCCTAGAAATTACTATGTGGCCACATATCCCAACGTGGGATCATTCCAGCAAAGGCCTGACAACAGGCAGGGATGGATGGAGGCACTGCATCTTAGGTTGTTGATATGGGCGCTGAATGTCAGAAAGCTATTTTCAATTCTGGCTTTAAAATAATCCAGGGGATTTGGCCATCATTCTTGCCAGGCATGAATAATGCCTGGGTTTTTCTGCCTTCATTGCTCTTTTCAGGATAAGGTCTTGCATTTAGAATTGAGAAGGTGGAACCGCTGTGAAATATTCAAGCTATGTGGGAGTCTAGGAAAGAAAATTCTGATTGGACCTTGGTGAGAAATAAGTAATGGTATGAAAATTTACTTAAACCTGAATGAGAGCTATTCAAAAATTGCTGTGGGATGAAAAATATGACACGTTGTCACCACACCTGTTGAAGAAAGATGAAACGTGATTTTGATATCTTTATCTCTGTTTCAGAGTACGAACTCTGGAAACAATAATGTTCCTGCTACTCCTGAGTAAACCATAAAATTTGCACATCTGTTTCTTGGAGAACTTGACATGATCTGGCTCAGTAAATTTTACATAGTGATTGTTGCTCCTTTTCAAAAAATCAGTGAGCATATTGTATTGCAAAAGGTTCTGAATGTCTATGTCTGTGTTATGGAGTCAATTTGATTTTACATTGATTTTAAATAGGTGCTGAATTTCTTATTTTAGTAACAAATAACATTTACATCCTATGGCTTAAGTACTAATTAAAAAGCTTTTGTGTAAAACTTATGCAAAGCTTTTTAATTCACAACTAATTCTCTAATATTCTCTCTCTCTCTCTCTCTCTCTCTCTTTATTATATACTTTATTATATACTAATAAAAGGGTAATATGCTAATTATACCAGGTTGACCGGACATCTTATGGTCATCTAGTCCTCCTTCCAGACAAAGCCACTATGGCAGGGGCTGAGGAAGAGGCAGTTAGGGGCGATCAGGCAGGTGAGCAGTTAGGTGTCTGTGGTCCTGGATTGTGAGAGGGATGTCTGACTGCTGGTTTAGGCCCGTTCCCACAATCAGACATCACCCAAGGGGTCCTGGATTGGAAAAATGCAGGCTGGGCTAAGGGACCCCCTCCCCATGGACAAAGTTCATGCTTTGGGCCTCTAGTATATATACTATCTAATAAAAGAGTAATATACAAATTAGCCATCACTCTGTGACAAAATGGCGGTGTCCATAGCAACCAGTCCTCTCAGCCCCACAGGAGTCCCCCAGTCTCAGGGAGAGCTGCTGCTGAGAGCCTACCGAGTAAGCAGCTAGGCAGAATGCTACCTAGAGGCCCTCCTGAGCCTTTATGAAAAAGAAAAGCAAATTCATTCCCCATGGTGCAATCCCCGCCCAGCGGCGGCAGCCTGGGGTCTCAACCACTGAGTCACACCAGCCAGGCATATTTAAGATATGAAGGAATCTTAAAATATATTTTAAAAGAAAATAAACATTTATTTTTATTTATTTATTTATTTATTTTTACAGAGAAGAAGGAAAAGGGATAGCTAGCTAGAACATCTATGAGAGAGAAACATCGATCAGCTGCCTCATGCACATTCCCCACTGGGTTATGTGCCCCCTACCAAGGTACATGCCCTTGACCGGAATTGAACCTGGGACCCTTGAGTCTGTAGGCCAATGCTCCAGTCACCTAGCCAAACCAGTTAGGGCTGTCTAATATATTAAAGAAAAAAACCCTATCTAATAAAGAGGGAATATGCAGGGGAGGGCATTTGTGGGTGACTGGGTTATCAGGGGAGGGCAGTTGGGGATGATTGGGCTTGCAGAGGAGCAGTTAGGCATCAATCAGGCTGGCAGGCAGAAGCAGTTAGGGACAATCAGTCCGGCAGGTGAACAGTTGGGAGACTGCTGTCTTGGATTATGAAAGGGTTGTCCGACTGCCTAACAGACAGTTGGACATCCCCCGAGGTCCCAGATTAGAGAGGGTGTCGGCTGGGATAAGGGACACAACCCCCATGAATGAATTTCGTCCACTGGGCCTCTAGTGTTTTATATATATATTGTGTGTGTGCAGGGGGGTGTCCCTCAGCCCAGCCTGCATCCTTTCCATCTGGGACCCCTCGAGGGATGTCCGACTGCTCCTTTTGGCCCCATTCCACCTGGATTGGGCCTAAACGGGCAGTCAGACATTCCTCTCACAATCCAGGACTGCTGGCTCCCAACTGCATGCCTATCTGCCTTCCTGATTGCCTCTAACCACTTCTGCCTGCCAGCATAATCACCCCCTAACCACTCCCATTTCAGACTGATGTCTAACTGCTCCCCTGCCAATCTGTTTGCCTCCAACTTCCCTCCCCTAACTGCCCTCCCCTACAGAACTGATCACCCCCAACTGCCCTCCCTGCTAACCATCTTGTGGTGGCCACCTTGTGTCCACATGGGGGCAGAATCTTTGACCACTGTTTATATTTAAATTATGATACAAAATGAGTGCTATTGAATATCTGGTGAAATATTATAGAACATATATTTGAATAAATATAGCTGAAAACTTATTCACTTTTGCCTGTACCTATTTGTGTGCTCCCAATCTCAGGTCTTCTCACACTCTCTTGTACTACATCCAACTTATGACCAATACTTTATATGAGATAATTCCCCAACATATGCACACATATACATAAATTACACACAAGCAGAGTTTTTAGTTTTGCTTGATTCATATCATTCATAGCTACTAATCAGTTTTTGAGCTTCTTCACAAATCAATATTTAAAGATTCTGCCACTCCTGTTCTCCCCTAGCCAAATACTTAGCCCCAGATCAACCCATTCCAATGCAACTTTCACTCTTTCCCAGCCACTGACTGAAACAATTCCTGTCACAAAAGACCTCCAAAGGTAACTTCCCTTTCAATAGGCAATCAGATTGTCTCAGCACACTATGTAAAACCTTTTCTGACTAACGTTTATCCTAAATTAAAATTAAACTCCCAGAAGAGGTCATAGTTTGGTTCTTGCCTACTTTGCATCTTATCTCACTTCCTTCGAACACTTGGTCACTAAGAGCCACCACCTAGGCATCTAAGGGCATCTAATGTTTGTCTAAAATCCTAAAATTAGAAAGTTGAAAAACAATGTTCACATCATTGCTAAGGGTGGAATGGTTTTCATTTTCACTTTATTTATTTTTTTCCATCTAGTAATCTAAGCCTAGAAACATTTGGAATGGTTGTTTTATCTTATAATTTCTCGTTAAAATTTTTAAAATATATTTTTGATTTTAGAAAGAAAGAGAGAGAGAGATCAATGATGACAGAGAATCATTGATCTGCTGCCTCCTGCAAGTGCCCTGACTGGGAATCAAACTGTGATCTCCTGGTCCATAGACTGATGCTCAACCAACCACTGAGCCACATCAGCTGGGCTCTCATTACAATTTTGATCTTAGAGAGATGCTGCAGGTATTTTATAGTAATTTGTTTCACACTTGCAAATGGGAAAGAGCCATACCAACTCTATGAAAAATAATTGGTTATTGTGATTTTGAATAAACTGAACCATTTCAAATTTGCCAAAATTCAGAGAACATACATGATTTTTTTAAAAGAAAATTAAGCTATATTATTTTTTATATATGACATTGAAAGATATAAAGCCTCATGATGATGATGTTGATAACGATAATGTTATTTATATGCTGATTCTTCCAATGTTGAGTTGCAACTTATGAGGAATAGAATGTTTTTAATATCTTTGTGAAAGACAGTGATATTACTGATATTTTTGGAGTCCAAAGTTTCTATTAATGATTGTGTTTTGATGTAAGCTGATTCAGCACTTAGCCTACATTCTTAAGAAAGTTTCTTGGCCTAATGAGAGGTTAAGCCACACAAGCCTGCATAACTATTTTATCCTCTTAAATGGGATGATTTAGTGGAAAGATTGATGCTTTTGGACCCTGTAAGCATCTATTTTAGCCCTGACTCAGCCAGTTTATAGCTATGCTTTGTGATTTGGGGCATCACCTCTCTGATGCTTTGGCTACAAAAACTAGAAAATTAATGTATAGCTTAAGTCTCTCAATTGCTTAATAAGAAGATCATTTCAATGGATTTATTATTGTTCTTCACTATATAGAAGTAAATCATTTTCAACTATAATAGTGCATGAGTGGGCAATGTTGTTCTTGCAGTTGCAACAACAATTGATGTGGGAGGCACTGTGCTTGGCTTAGAGAGAAGATAATGTTATCAGATATTTTCTTCACTCTTGGTGGGAAGTCTTAGAATATGAGCACAAAGATACTTCCCCTGGCTGTTGTGCTGGAAACCTGTAGCTGGGGCATTCATTTACTATACTGATATGACCTACATGCTACATGAGAAGACACAAGCCACCTCTACCCCACAAAGTCAGCAGGTAGCTCTCTCAGCATCCAAGCTCCCATTTTGAAGACATGAAAATCCCAGAGTTATTCTAATTGAATGCACAATTTCAATAAACTCACACAAAGGAAATTAAATTGCAAGATTCATTACCTACCAATCCCAGAAACAGCATGGGAGGGGCCACAATGAGCCATGGTAAGGCAGTCCTCAGTCCCCGGTCATGAGTCAGAAGGAGAGAGAGCAGGGTAGTATGTGCCTATCCTATCTAATAAAAAAGAAACATGCAAATTGACCTTACCTCTGCTATGCCACCAGCCAATAGGAGTGAGTATGCAAATTAACCAAACCAAGATGGCGAGGCCCATAGTGGCTAGGTGATGCTGGGGCTGCCAGGGCAGATGGGAGACACAAAGCAGGGAGGCCGGCACCCAGCAGCCCCAAGCCTTGCCACTGTGGACCTGGGGCTAAGAATGGGGGAGTGGATTGGAGACACAAACCCACAGGTCTGGCACACAGCAGCCACAAGGCCTGAGGCAGACACACTGGCACTACTGGGGTGTGTGTGTGTGGGGGGGGGGGGGGAAGGGGTGTTAGCAGAGATACAAACCTGCAAAAAACCTGTGGAAAGGGAGATAAACTTCATCTCCCTTTCCACAAGATGAAGTTTATCTCCCTTTCCACAAGATGAGAAAACTGCCCCTGGATTCGTGATGTGGCCCACACCTTTCTATAAGCACAGAGTATGTTACGACCACTCCCAGAAAGGTCTGGTCAGAATACCTTCTCCAGGGGATAACACTCCTGTGGCAAATCATCTCAGAGAAGAAACAAGCTTTTGTTGGGTTTATTCTGAAGGTCATAGAACATGCCACCCCATCATATGCCGTGTTGTTATATTAATGATCTTGAGCTGCAGATGCTTGAAAAACAGCAAATGCATGCAGAGGCTTTCACTGAAGTCTGATCTGCCTAAAATCAGACCCCCCTAAAGGAGCTTACATGTCATAGGGTCCCCTTGACAGGAGAAGTGTCATCACACAGAGAAGACTGACTCCTGTCACACCTAAACTTTGTTACAAACTACTTCCCTCAACCCCTATTCATCTTTTCTAAAAATTACAACCATAACTGGTGAAAATTTTAAAATGAAACACAGAACAAGTACAACTTTAGAAAGGAGTTGTAAACATGTTGGATATCAATCCAAGTATATAAATAATCACTTTAAAAGTGAATGATTGGTGAACATTTAGCTAAGTTCCTCCAGGATCTTGCTGCCTTGGTAAGCATTTTGTTTGACTAAGCAGCCTATATGAGCATTGAACTGATATTAGCCTCCTCAAGCAAGTCCCTACCCCAGATAACAGCCTTCAGAGTCACAAGCAAATGTAAGTTTCCAATATGTCTCCACCAAAGGTCCTGCGATAAGCATTCTGTCCACCTTCCTCTGCTTTTCCATTTGGTGCCCCTTAGATAAGAAATTTTCAGTACTTTATCAAAATCCTGCTTTTTGTGTGAAATAAGCCAGTTGGTGAAAGATAAATATCACATAATCTCACTCATTTGTAGAATATATGAGCAACATAAACTAATGAACAAAAATAGATCCAGAGAGATAGGAGCATGGAACAGACCATCCCACCTAAGAGGGAAGGCAGGGAGGTGGGTGGAGTAAGAGATCAAACAAAGGACTTGTATGCATGCATATGAGAATAACCAATGGACAAAAGCAGTAGGGGGCTGAGGGCATGTCCCAGGGGCTGGGTGGGGAGGTGAGAGTGGATGGAGAGAGGACAATGGAGGGAAAGGGAGAAAAGGGAGACATATGTTATACTCCAAACAATAAATAATTCAAATAATAATAAAAATTTTAAAAACTTTTTTTTTTTTTTTTGGTTTGAACTGACCAATCCAGCAGAGGACAAAAGATAATGCATTCGTACTTTTTCTTAATTCCTTATTTTTCCTTTTCTTTTATAAAGAACTTTATTCCTTAAAACTGTGAGTTAACCATAGAATAGAATAAAACTTGGGAAATATTGCAACTGTGTCTTTCTAAAAACTACAGTTGGTATTTTGGGAAGTTAATTTTGAGACCTGTCAATGGATAAGAATCCCTCTCGTTAAGTGGCAGACCCATTTGGATTTTCCTTGGGTATAGAGTTTATTACTACAACTGGGGACAATGGGAAAAAAATAACAAATCCTACATATGTACATCTTGATGTTCCCTGAGAGATGGGGAATTTAATTATGCTGATCTAATTAGGCCCAAATCTCATTTGTTTGATTTGATTACAATAGAATTTAGGTTTTGTGTAAGGTTACTGCTGAATCGGGACTGCTCTAATTTCTGCCAAATCTAGTTTACTTGCTCTTTTCATGACCAAAATTATCTAGCTTATAGCTACAACAAAATTAACATTTTGTTACACAGGGTATTTATCTGCATAATTCCTCTTCCCCAAAAGCAAGAAAATATAATTAAAAATGTGAAGGGATGATTGGAATGAGCAGAAATTTTTCTGGATTTATAGAGGGCAAAATAAGAGTTTGCATGTTTTATGCATGCGGAAAAAGGATTTGCTATTTCAATTGCAACTAATATCCTAGTAACACTGTGTACATTTACATCCTTCATAGACCCAGAGAGCCTTCCCATTTGGAGAAAAGTTATCTTGTTATTAGAAACAACTGATGGCATATTAGGGAAGATAAACACAATGATTTGCAAAGTCGGCTTAATGTCTCCAGATCCTCAGAGTTTATGATTAGCCTGAGAACATAGAAGCACAATTAGGGAGTCTCAACTCACAGTTTCTTGAGTTGCTGTTTACTTTCTCTTGGGAGAAGGTACAAGCAAGGTACCTTCCGGACTGTAAGTTTTCACAAGAAACAATTGCTGCAGTTTATTTAAGAATGTTTTGGAAAACCCGCAGCATATACATTTGTCACTTAAGCTGTTAGGAAGGAGCAAGAACGATGGGCTGAACCAATTCAGTTTATGAGACCGAGTAGTATTTTTCTAAGAAAATAATTAATACAAAAAATAAAACACAAAAGAAGAGGGAAGAGGAAAGAAAATGAAAACAAACAAACAAAAAAGGCAGGAAGCAATGAAGGAAGGTGGTAGGAAGAAGGAAGGGAGAGAGAAAGAAAGAAGGAAACAATCTCTTTCATATAGATTAAAAGTCACAGTGTGTTCACTTTAGTGTAAAGATAAATGGACATTATAAGGAACACTCCCAAACTTCACAATTAACTCTTCTTATTGAACAGCTCAGTAGGCCTCAAGAAGGAGTAAGTTCATGTATATAATCATATGTTATGTGCACTTTGCCTGTCAAATGGAACAAGTCAGGGAAGCAGTTTGGAATACAAAGAAATAACTTCATGGAATTTCCTCTCAGCTCGGTGAGGGCTTATCTGTCATCCTCAGGAAAAGGAGGAGAAGGAGCAATCAACTACGAACAAATAATTCAGTCTACCATTGTGTCCGCTGATGGTGATATAAGCTGAAAAAGTCACTCAACATTTCTCTGATAATGTTAATGTAAAGTCTGTCCTTGAAACACTGGATCAATTTATCTTTCTTTTTTTTTTTTAAAGCATTAACTTTATGACCCCAAGAAAGCATCATATTTGTGCATTCATTTAAAAAAATTAAGTTTTTTCCACATCATTTATCCCCTCTTAGTCCTCTTCCATCTCTGCCCATACACAAACATACACATACACACTGTTGCCTAGGTCCATGGGTTCTCTTAATTTTTTCCCCCTCAATCCCTCCACCCACCCACCCCCACACCCTAGACAAACTGAACTATTTAAAAGATTTTTTTCAAGTCATCCAAAATAAAAACTCATTAAGGGGCAATCCAAATAAATGTAGTGTGTTGCAATCTGTTAGGAAAAAAATAATATTTTTAGGCTTTGAGTTTAAATGTGTCCACCTTTGGGCTTTAGGTGGTATTTTTAGATCTGGAATAAATAGAATGCCAAAGGGAGTTTTGGAGCCATTTCCCTTACATCACCTTTTTAAGGTGCTGCTATTTATAGTAAGTAGTAAGAATAGTTAGTTTATTTTTACTTTTTTTTTTTTCCCCCACATGAAAGCACTCGGCTAAATGCTTTGCCTTCACCATGTAATTTAATCCTCACAGTAATTCCACAGGCAGAAATTCCTCCTGTGTAGGACTAAAGCACAGGGAACTGTGTCCCAGAGGCTTCAGAACTGGACCAAACCGAATTTGTTTGAATCCAAATTTCCTCTTTTTAAATATTGCATTCTTTTTTATATTATTATTATAATACATCAAGTTATTTAAAAATGTGGAGTGCATGCTTGCAATGGTGAATTCCGTTTTCATAAAAAAGCTAATAGATAAAATAAAACTTATAAAGAGAAACATGTAGGAGCCAGAAAACATCTAGAAGTTTCCTTAGATGCTTTTTATGATACAGGTTTTAAAGTGGTAACACCGAAATCATAAAATTTATCTAAGGCAAATGCAAATAGGACACATTTTAAAAATAGACTGCTTATTATGATAGTGAAAGCATGAGATGATACACTTTTGAGGCTATTTCACTGTCCTAGTGATTCTGGATGAACAGACTCTACAAAAACATAAGCTTTTAGTATAGAGCAGTAATGCTAGTTCTGACATTAGTTATATTCTTCCCTCTGGGCCAGTAGAACCTTGCTTTGGAAGAATATGGAGGAAATTAGAATACATGGGGAAAGTGTTTGGCTCACGCTCTAAGAAATCATTTTTATGTGAACTTTTCAACTAAATGGTGATACAAAAATTTCCACTTTCTTAATATAATCCATAAATCTTTGTGAAAATATTTGTGGAGCAGACAGACTTTTCAATGTAAATATTGGCTCTCAAGCTTTGCTTGCCAATATGGATTTTTAAGGAAACATGTAAATGTGACATTCAAAGACTTAAAAAAAAAGAAGAAAAGAATGAGAACAGAATTTCTCTATAAAACTGCATTAGATACTATTTAAATGCTTATACCAGCAATCTTGCATTTTATGACATTAAATTATAATTTCTGTAAAACATTTTTAAATACTCAAGGTAATATCAGGTGGGACCATAAATGGGATAAACTGTTAACTTTTCAATAATTAAATTTCTATTTACCAGTATCTTTAGTGATAGCTATATAATCCACAGATATAATTAATCTAATTATATCTTAATAATATATTAGGACCAGGGATTTCTAGAAATGGGAAATTTGAAAGGCTGAGAAGAATCTTTATATTAAACTTATTTATGGGAATAGGTCCATTTATTTTTTTTATTTTATATTTTTATTGAGTTCAGAGATGAATAGAGAGCTAGAAACATCAATGATGAGAAAATCATTGATTGGCTGTATCCTGCAGGCCCCACACGGGAATGGAGCCCTCAACTTGGGCATGTGACATGACTGGGAATTGAACTGTGACCTCCTGGTTTATAGGTTGACACTCAACCACTGAGCCATGCCAGTGGGCTGTCCATTTCATTTTCATTTGCAGAACCTCTGCATTTATTATACATGAAGAGCAAATGTCTTAATGAAGTTCTCAGCCATGGATACTTCCTATTTTACTGTTTTTCAGATTTAGAACTTGTAAATATGCACATTAAGGAGAGATTAAAATTTTTCATAAAGATAAAAAATTTTCTTGATAAAACAATATACAAAAGAAAGGTGATGTTTTGAAATTCATGGATCGGGGAATAATGCTTCTCTCTTAGGTCATACTTTCCTTTGTTATTTCTATTGTTTGGTTATATTCTGTCAGTAAGGATTTAAGTTATAATTATTTGGCAAATCCTCAACTTGAGGGTATTTATGCCACTACTCATGCAAGAAAAAAAAATCTGTTAACACAATAGATGACTTGCCCTAACCAGTATGGCTTAGAGTTTCTAACTGAAATCCCTCTCCCTTCCTCTCTATAAAAAAATCAATAAAATATATATATTTTAAAACAAAACACTAGGTGACTGGTGTAATCTCATTGAAATAACTTTTTGCTTTACATGTTTCTAGTTTACTGTCATACAAGATCAGATTATATTAGGCAGCTTTTAATAATGTTTCAGAGACAGGGGGTATTTCCATTTTTACAGTTTTTGTATGGGCATTTCAAGCGATTTCTGTTTAAGGAAGCCCAGGAATTAAAGAGCACTTTAGGTGCAAAAGAATAAGAAAATAATGATTAACTTTAGTATATCTTGTACCACCTTTATGTTTTTATTTTGAGTATTTCTCCCATAAAGGGCTAATTCTGCAAATAATTGAATGTACTGTACAATTATTGCCAAAAATCATATAACTATTGTATATAAGCCTCACTCCTTTCTAATGCTCCTTTGATCTGTTTTGAGAAACCTATTTCTAAAAATCAAAAGAAGTAGAGGCAAAAAGAAAGAAGGAAGAAATCTAACGTATCTAACTTGTTGAAAGTATCTTAACCAGTTCCTAACACAAAAATTTCTTGTTCATTATAGGTCAACCATATTCCAGACTTTTGAAATCCAAAATTAGCATTGTAACTATGGGCCTCAAAATGGATTTTGCCAACTTGTTAAAATTTGTTAGATAGTGTTTTAAAGTCTTGGCATTTTTTACCCTAAGATGTTTCAGGTTTTGAATATGTATAAATAATTCCCATTATTTATTCATTGAATTATACCAACAAATTTGAAACATGTCAAGAAGTATCAGGTACCATGCTCAAAGGTAATATGAAATTGCAATAATGCATAACTGATAAGTGAACTACAATATCAACGAACTATATTTTAAGACCCTGAAATGGAAACAATATTGAAAATAATTATGTAAATACAAAATTTAAAACATACACAAAAATCAGAATTGTCACTGCTCCATCTCTAAACACATAGAAATTGATTTATATAAGCCACTTTGATCCATAGAAAGCTCATAGATTGAAATATAATTAAAATCATGATAGTATGTATTTCAGCCAACCAAGATTACATAAAACTTATTTCAGTAAGCCAAGAAATAATTTCATCAGTTATACTTCCTTAAATTCCTCAGGTGTAGATTTTGACCATAAAATCCATTTAAGGAATTGTATAAAACATCGGCCTATGAGTGAGTGTTTTAATTAAAGAGTGGTCATGCTATTTCTAACATCCAGTTTTCATAGGAGGGAGGCACTGGCACTTCAAGTTTGATAAACAGTGACATTCTGTAGCTGTGGGAGAGCCTTTCATCAATCCATATGTGATGGGCTGAGGTTGAGTTGGAGCAATTTAAGGGAGTTCAGGACGTTTGTATCTCAACATGAACTTTCTATTATACATCACTGGGTGCCTGGCTTGCAATTCTTATAATTGCCCTATCAACGTGGCTTCCAACATGGAGAGCTACAGAGAAACAACATCACCCTCCTTATGAAGAGAGTCTCTTGGGTGCTTTTCTCAGTAAAGCCCACATTGTTCTCTCTGTTTTAGTGCAATAATCTTGGCTCAGCCATAACCATGAAAGGTTATAAACTAATATTTAATATGATTTAAAACATTTCACCATTTAAAGTCATTCAACATTTGATATTTTTCAAATGTTAAAGATTTTATCATTTAATAGTTTTTCAAATAGAACCCATATTATGAAGGCAAAACTTAAGAATTGAAATCTTAAAATTAACCCTCAAAGGGTTAATTTTATCCTTTTTTAAATTAAAAATCACTTGACATTGGTATTATATTTCAAGTAAACCCTTCCATTGTTTCCAACATGAAGCAGAGCAGAGTTGCGGACTCGGAGATTATAACAGAGGTTCTTACCAGTTAAATTAAAAATTTAGAAAACAAAACCATAGAACAATATGTTATGCTTTAGCATGTAATAATAGAAATATAAACATGTCACAATAGCATCCCACTTACTCCTCTAGAAAATTCTGCAGTACTATATACAAATTCATAAAGACAATAACTCAGGTTTACCTAGGAGAACGGATGTTGAAACAAGTTCATAGAAGCAATGACAAGTATTCATAGCATCTACTCAATGTGAAATTTCTAATATGACACTTCTAGGTTGCCTATCTGGAGACTGCCCCAAAAAATCAAATGCATATGTAACAACACCTATACTAAGCAGGGTAAATATCACGCCTCACTAGCTCAGCTCTTAGAAATCAATGTCTTAAAACTGACCTTTAAGCCCAGAGGGACAAAATTGCTAATTAATAATTTTATTCTTCTAAGCAGTAATTATGATGCTTATAACTATACACCTTCTTTAAATACACAACTTGGGTTAGAAGAGTCATCTCTGTGTGCAAAATAAAAGTAAATTAATATTAAAATTAATAAAACTATAGTATACATATGTTTCGTATATAGCCAGTGACAAGACATAAATGAATATGATTGTTTGGCAATAGAAGAATCTCAGTGTAAATAAATATAGTACTATTAATATATAATTAAAAACAAAAACAAAGTAAAATAAAAACCTCCAATGCTCTGGCCAGTGCTAGGTGATTCTACTCATTCCTCTTTTTTGATTCTCATTAGATCACGTAGCCTTATGACCTCTTCCTATTTGGGAAGAAGTCACCAGAGGAGTAAAACCAAGATTCTGTGCTCTCCCACCCCCCTCATTTGCTCTGAAAAACCAAGCCTCAGACTAGACTAGACTATATCCCAGGAAGACTGAGCTGGCTGCACTGGAGACACCTGTGTGAGTGTACTATGATGAAGAGGCTTTTCCAAATCAGCCATGACGGTCCAGTTATTCTGTGGTGGCTTGTGTTCTGGAGTTATTGCAACCTTATCTAGTCCACCTATTAATTCTGAAAGACTAGTTAGTTTTTGTTTCATTTTTTGTTAGATGTTCTCTTTTACTTTATTGTCTGACCATTTTCCTGTCTTAATTCTCAAGTTTCTAATTTGTCAACCTCTAAAGCCATTCATTAAATTATTCTTTTATGCAATACCTACAGTATTTCTCTAATGACTTAATGTGACAGGCATTGTTTGAAGTGTGAAGGAACAACAATGCATAAAGTGAAATTCTCGCTATTAATTAGCTTACACCATTTAGGAAAGACTTATAGTGAGACAAGCAAAGCATATAGTCTATCATATTTTGATAGGCAGTACAAAGAAAATTGAATCAGAGAAAGAATGAAACAGGAATATAGAGGTTCTATTTTAATTGGGTTGGTAATGAAGGAACTTTTTTGATAGTTAAGCAGAAACCTGAAGGAGAAGGATGAGGAAGAAGAGGAGGAGGAGGAGATATGTATAAAGATATATTGGGGGAAACATTTTAGGCAGAAAAAAACAACACAAGAACAAATCTCTGACTATAGTTTAAGGAACACTGTGTTTAAGGAATAAGAAGGTATCAGTGGGGTACAGCATTTTTCACCTTCTAACAAATCCATATTGCTATGTGAAAGCCAGCATTACTCTCTGTTACAGGTATCAGAAAATATCCTTTCTAATGTTAAAGGCAACATCTAATGATATGGAAATCAGTCTAAGAGATTAAATGTATTCTAACAATGTAGGGCCTGCTTTCTGGAGCCATTTCTATTTTTATGTGAGATTATATAGTAACTATTTATATAATCAATCAGGTATCTATCATCTAACAATCATCTTTTGATACCTTCAAATTATGACATATAGAAGTTCTTTTATATTTTGTGTTGTAAGATGGCACCTACTGGTGACATTTAAAATTGCTATCAAAGTAAATGATAAGAAAAATCCCTAATTTTCTACAATGCAAATCAGTGTGGAAACAAGCAATCCGTCAACAGATTTCAAGGATATTATGATGTGAAGAAGATCATGGTAAACTCAGGATGAGTGCAAAAGTCTGTGCTGTACATTTAATTTACTTCAGTAAACAGTATCTTCTTTGTTGAGACAAGACATTACAAATTTCACACCTTGCTCCCTAGCAATGCTGAAAGGATTTACTTCAGCCCATAGATCTCTTTACAGTTTTGGATATTGTAGATTCGATTATGATATAGATGACTTTTATAAGATTAACACAGACAGTCTCAAAGGAAAATATGGAATATTTTGCCTTCATTTACATTGTTTCTAGTCTTTACCTGTATGTGAATCAAATAGTAGAGATTTATGTATAAAAACAAAAAATAATCACAAAACAAAATCGAATTAGTGGAACAATGAAATAATTAGGAAAGAAAAAAATAGCTTTTACTGGAAATTTCAGGATAAACTACACAACATAAGTTACATTTATAAATGACATTGAGAATAAATTAACTTTTAATAAAATTTAATAAAAACTGGTGGCTTACTAGAGGCCTCAAAACAAAAGCCATGCAGAAAAAGATGATCAAATTCAGTGAGATTTGCTGTGGCTGGAATAGGTTTTCTTCAGGATAAAATGAGGATTATGAGAGAGAGAGAGAGAGAGTGCGAGCACATTATTTGTTAATGAAAAAGAACCTGTAGTCAGAGAAATTCAGTGTTTGTTCATGAGCCTGTATGTAAAGAGAGATGCCTATTAATAGTACTTGGAATGGTATATAAGTTGCGCTATTTGTCCCAGCAAAATATTACTCAAGAAAAAAACTTAGATATTAACAATGCTCATTTAAGAATAACGAGGGAAAGGCTAATTAGGAAATTTCACTTGCTAGGCCTTTACAATTAATTCTGTGTTGACAGTGATGAAGAAGAAGCTCAGTGTGAACCACACATCTGCTGCTGGGGACTCAAACAACCCGAGGACTAACAGACGCTGTGTGAGCGGGCACAGAGGTCTCCCAGGCCAGCCGCTGCCTCCCCACAGGTGTGAGGACCGCCTGATGCACAGTCACTGGCAGAGGAGGGATGGAACCCTGCAGGGTCATGGGCCCCACCCACCCACAGCGCCATGGAGCCCCCCTGGACCAGCCGGCTGAGAAGTGCCAAACAGGGCTACACCTGGCGGCCTATTTGCAATATTTACATTAATAAACGTTTTAACCCCAAATAATCGATAACATATGATAATTGTACTATCAAAAGAAAATTGTAGATCCAGTTTCAAAAGTACTGGATCATAGGACTATGTTGGTGATGTGGCCACTACAGTATAAGTGAACAGTATCATTCAAGGCTGTCCGTGTGTCTCTATGATTTTGTGTAAGTTCCTCTGAAGAGGAGGTCACAGGTCTAAAGGTAAGGCCTTGAGGTTTCAATAAAAGAATTCCCTTCCCGTTACATGCACACACAGACAGACATTCATAGATATTAACATTCACAGTCACACACTTTCATACACCTGCACATGTGTATCTTCACACATACATTCACACAATCACATACACAGTCATATATACTCATTTATACATCCACACACTGTCACATCCACTCACGCACCCATACACAAATATCTGTTGTGAGGGCGGGGGGTGAAACAGCTATATCTGTACATATTTGATTATTATGTCAAAACTAAGTTAAACTGAGGCCAATAAATAATTTAGATCTCTCTAACTTCCTCCCAGCAAGGGACAGAATCAGCAGGGTTTGCTCACCCAGCAAAGGAAGTGCTTAGAATAGTGCACATAGGAAGAGCCTTCAGGCATTCATTAGAAAAGACAAAAATCAATGCATCATTTATGCATAGTTATGGAGACGGGAGATAGAACATATTCCAAAGCCATGAGTCCTCCTAAGACATTCATGAAAGTCACCTGTGGCTCCCAGTCTGCTCCAAAGTCCCAGATGGCAACAACCAGAGTCCCTGTCCTGACAGCACCATTTTAAAGCAGGCTCCAAATCCTGGCGTTTGTGCCAATTGCATTGCCTAAGTTTGCCTTAAGATTTCCAGGGATGGTTCAACAGACAGACCCCCCTCGGTGAGCCCCAGATCTAAGTGCTGCTGTGGGGATGAACGCCAATCAGCCAATATGCAGAATGAAGAGGGACATAAATTTTCATGCAGGCCAAAATATTGTACAACCCTCCACTTTTATCTCCCGAGCCTCCTAACGCCAAGGTCAGAACAGCTTTTAAATATGTGTGAGCTGTTCTGGACCCCCAAGTGAAGGAGCAAATGTTTATAGTCTCTGAGAGATCAGAAAAACTGTTTCATGTCAGCAAAACATGTTTGCATCTGGGCATTGCTATGAGGGGATCTTGTGTGACAGTGATTTCAATAAAAAAATAAAAATTAAAGAGCATCAGCATCTGAGCTTGTACTCAGACCTTTTGTGAATTGTGTTAATTGGGAGCCCAGCACACACCGGCACTGAGGTAAATGTTGATACACAAAACCAAGGAGGAGTAATTGTCTCCTTTAAAGAGATAACAGCCCAGGAAAGGGAAAGACTAAGCAGCAGAGAAGGTCCATAAAGAATTAGGAACCGCCCTCTGGTTACCATGCTCATTTCCAGGAACTTTTAAGCAAATCCTAATTTGTTATTTTCTCTGCTCCATACTGAGTGTGAATGAAGCACTAAACATCTCAGTTTTCTTCTCCTTAAAATAATTCGCCCAGAAAGTTGATCTAAGTTTCTAAATTGAAATATTTGTCTATTGTTGTTTTTTTTCTCAGCCTCTAGCACAGGACACCCCGCTGATGTGTGATCATTAATTCTGATAGAAGTAGAAAGTAGACATCCACTTACAGGGCTTCCAAGATGGTTGCTTTTATTGTCGAATCTCAGCAGATTGATCCAAGAAGCTCTTCAGGGCTCACAGCAGTGGAGTTCCCTTCAGTTCCAGAGGGCATGAGCTTAATAATCCTAATAAAGAGAAAATATGCTAATTGATCATCATGCCCTCACAAAGATGGAGACACCCACAACCAATAAAGAGGGAATATGCTAATTGACTGCCATGCCCTCAAAGATGGTAGTGCCCACAGCCACAAGATTGTGGCACCCAGTCCCCTAAGTCCCACCGGGGCAGCAAGCATAGGGCACAGTCAGGTCCACCTCCAGGTTCCCCAGTCCCCTCAGCTCCCCAGCTGCCCAGGGTTGGCTCAAAGGCACAGGCAAGCCTCAGATGGCAGCTGCCCAGCCACCCAGGGCCACCTGAGGTTCAGGTAACCAGGGCTGGCCCAGGCTTGTGCTGCTGGCAGTGGCAGTAGCAGAGCTGTAATGGGGGTGTCACCTTCCCCTGATCACCAGGTTGTCTCCCACTCCTGAGGGCTCCTGGACTATGAGAGGGGTCAAGCCTGGCTGAGGGACAACCCCCTCCAGTGCGTAAATTTTCATGCACCAGGCCTCTAGTTTTGTGATGAGAAACAATGTGAGGTCTCCAGTGACCTTGCTCATTAGCCCTTCCATCTTGCCTGGACATGGCTCCTGCTTTTCTGGACAGTCTGTAATTTCATTCTCTGCCTGGCCAGTGGTCTGTGCCTTGGCCCTGCCCTGCCCATGTTTAGACACCATGACCTATGTTTGATTCTGGTGGCATTTCCCGAACAACCTCCCACCCCCCCGTTAGAGTCTGCCTCTAGGAAAAGAGGCAACTTCTATGAGTCCATCACTGGCTGAGGTTTCAAGCACACCAACTCGTTTATTATAATTATAATGTAGTAACTCTGGCAACTGAATTCTCTCTTTCTTTAGGGTTTACTTTTTTTGTTGAAAATTTGAGAGTGACATAGATAGATAAATTTGTTATTCCACTTACGTATATGCCTTCACTGGTTGTTTCTTGTATGTGCCCTGGCTGGGGTTTGAACCCTCAAACTTGGCATAAGGGGGTCAACATTTAAACCAACCAGTTTACCGTTTATAATTTTTGAAAGTTTAGCTTGTGTTCAACCAGTGTTGGGGCTGAAATTTTCTTGTATCACAAGAACATCTTTTTAGTTGCCTTTTACTGATTTAGCATTCACTTTGTTGCTATAAAATTTTGACTGTTTTCCAGAATTCTAACAAATGTTCAGATAGTTTTATTTTTCTATTTTTTTGTGTATGTTTCTGTGGATAGACTGGAGTTTAAAACTTTTTGCTGCACTATTTTGCTGGTATTACTCTCCAAAGCTGTCATGTTAAAGATATTCAGTCAATTTTCCTTCCCAGAAATGGTATGTGGACTCATAGATTTATATCATTGCACAAGTATTCTCAGCTTTGCTTCAAAATTACAGAAGAGCTACTTTTGTGTTCAGATTGTAATTGTATTATTTTATAATGAGAAATACACAGATTAGGGTTAATTTAATGATTAAGTTTAGTTCTATATAACAATAACTTAAAGGCTCAACTTGTTGATCCCAATGAAATATTGTCTTATTTTATTGTACAATTAAACATTTTTTAGTATTGAGGTCTTGATTTGAAGCCAAAATAATTTATTTTTAAATAGAGTGTAAAACTTTTTATTTATTTTTTTTAAATATGGGCTTATAGAATGAAAATCAGTGTATCCTACTAATAAAATTGTTTTATCAAAGAAAATATTCAAAATGTATATTAACACCTGACCATGTTATGTGAACTATTGATTTATTCCCTATATGATTTCAGGTTTTTCTATTTAACTCTAAACGCTCATAATCAAAGATGAACCAGCAGTGGTATTTTAACACACACTATTGTCAAGATAAATATGTCTATGTAACAATAAATTTGAAAATTTACCTCCAAAATGTCCTGTTTAAAAACTGTAGAAAAAAATTACAAAAGCGAAGGAAGCCCTAACACACCTCTATATCTGAGAAAATACAATGCTTGGCATATGTGTGAAAATGTGCAATGAAGCTATCAAACCACAAGGTGGCAGGTTAAGGCCACTAAACCAATGTTTGTTGCAGGACTAAGACTATTTTCCTTTTTAGATACAGGTTGACTTTTTACAGAATTTTTAATAAAATAATACAAAGTATGCACAGTTTGGATATAAAGTAATAATTGGAACTCCAATGTAAATTAAACACTATTTTTCAATAAAGAATTATTTTTCTGTTTAAGATATACTACATATTTTTCTTAAATATAGAGAATTATATTCTATAACTTAAATGTCTGTATAAGGATTTCCCTGAAATCTCCAAATCTAGTACTTATCCAATAAATATAAAGCTACACACCACAATCTTATCACTTTGTCTAAATAAAATTCATTCTTTGGCTATGTTTGGTATCATGAAACATTTACAATTACTGAAAAGCAAACAAAAACACTGGAAAGAAAAGAATTGACACATTTTACTTTGTAATCAGTTATTTCAGATTTTTTCTGTTAGTAATTAAATTTTCTGAATTTCTGCCTGAATAATATTTCTAATCTTGAATATTAAGGCCTTTGATATCTTTTTATGATTCCAGGCTTTGCTTATATATTAAAATGTATGATGTTAATGGTAACACAAGTGTATACATGTGTCTAAACTCACCAAATTATATGCATTAATGACATACATTGTTTGCATTTTTGTATGCTAATTACACTTCAATAAAACTGGAGGGAAAATATTAATTCTTTAAATAAATAAAATACATGATGCAATTGGTGAGAAAGCCCCTAGCCATAAACAAACTGAAAAAAAAAAGTGCTTTCTTAAGGCATTATCAACATGTCCAGTGATTCTGTGTTGAGGAAAGTGCCTGTGGTTATTATATCATAGCTGCAGAATGAGACTGAGAATATGTTTTTAAGGACAATTTACCCCCAAAAGGAAATGCCTGGATGATCCAATCAGTATTGGAAACATTTTTAAATGTTAAAATAGAGGCTTGTCATTATTTGATTTTAACATTTATAATGATCAAACTTCCACCTCTTTGAAGATGACTGGAAGGGAGATCATAGAAAGACCAATTAGGAGTCCTTTCCAATATTTATGATAAAACCTAATGAAGATTCAGACATGGAAATTGAAGAGGGCAGGCATAGGTAGGTATAGAAAATCCCTAACCAGTGAGTTCAAAGATCACTTATTTATTCAATCCACCAAGTGATTGGACTCTAACACTATGTTAGGCATGCTTTTAACATTAAAATACATATACACACTGTATGTGGAGAAAACTAAAACTGCTAAAGCATTAAAAACAAATGTGTTTTAAATACAGCAAAGAGGCCAAAGTTACTCTATAGAAAATTTTAAAAAATGATATTAGGAGATACTTTTATAAGTCACATATTTATGTATCAGTCGGTATTGGATATGTAGTTCAATGGTGAGCTTGCAATATTGGGAGAGAGGTAGGAAGCTACATAGGTAAGATAAATATCTGTGGGTGTGAAAAATTCAAGAAGACTATGTGCAGTGGTTTCCTGCTAAAGACAGGAGATTCTACAATATAACATTGTCATTAACATATTATACAACAACAAAAAATACTTATTTGTGGAACAAAATGGAAGAATTACAGTGGTAAGTGCTGCTTTTAAGATATAGAATGGAGATACTAGATAGTATGGAGATACTAGAAAAATATGTCATTGCAAATTTAACTCTTAGAGAAAATGATACATAATCAATATTTTAAAACTAGAATATAATTACAATAAGTGAGACACACAGTCCTATTGAATGTTAAAGGGGAGATCATATTTGGTTAAGAAACCAGAGTATATACTAACTGACGTATGACATCAAGAATGGGTAGAATTTTTGGAGAAGTGCAGTATGTTAGCGAGGGAAAGTTACTAAAGACAGAAAAAAAAAGCAAAGATACAATTAAGAACACTATGTAAGTATGGGAGAGGAGCTGATTTAGAAACAACAATGGTATAGTTTTGCTTGTGCATATGAATACAGATAAGATTACCATTATCTTACTAATTTGTTCATTCAACTAGTGGTGAGTTTTATTCAATCAATACTCATGTTTTCATCTAATCTGTGTGGTGTCAGTGATAATGCAAAGGTAAATTAAAGCAAGGGAGAAGCAAAACAGGAATACAAGTCTTATTGCGAATGTTAGGGCCTGAGTAAGAAAGATGAAGTAAATCAGGCTCAAACATCAGTGTTCTGTCTGGGTAATCAAGCATCAGGATAAGTAATTCTCTGACACAGTGACTCTGAGTCCAACAGTTTATGGTAGATCACAAAGAATAAGTATGTCAATAAATGACACGTCTTAGCTTAAAAGATGCAGTGCCATGTGAGGCCCAGACTAGACCACACTGCTGGCATAGAAATATATATGTATATATATGTGTGTGTGTGTGTGTGTGTGTGTGTGTGTGTATATATATATATATATATATATATATATATATATATATATATATAAATTATTACTGCATACCAATGTATTTGATGAAGTTGAAAGAGTAGCTTTTTGAATTAGTCATGCTTAGCTATGGTTAGTTAGTATGGTAGACATCTTCATATACTTAGAAACTGGCAGAAGGATTCAACTATCAGAGGAAAAGAAATTTGGCCTCAGAATATGAAAAAGAATATGAGTCAATAATGGTTTTCTGGGTAGGTACATGTGGGTGCATAATAATGCCATTAATCTGGATCGAGCTTTGGGGAATGAGGTTTTGGTGGAACAGAGTGAGGAATAATAAGTAATCTTTTGTATCAAAAAGAATTTGCCAGACCTAGGAGAGTTCTGATGGAACATGTAAGTGGGAACTAATAATTCAGAGAAATGGTTACATGGTAACTATTGACACTAACGTATAGAAAATACATTAATTTCATTTCTGTCCTTTGACGGGAAGGGTGGCAAACCTCTTTGAATTTGCATTTCCGTCTTGCTGAACACTATCTCTGTCAATGTTTATATAGCTCCATCTTCACTTCATTCTTTTCTCTATTATATGCCACTTCACAAAGAGGTCTTCACTCACAAATCTATCTGCCATGGCCACCCCCATGACTTTTGTCCTGCTCTAATTTCCTTTATAATGCAGGTATCACTTTTAGGCATTCTCTTGTGTATACTATTTTCCTGAGGTTATTAGTCAGAAAGAGTTTAATAATATTGGAGACAGGGTAAATGGACTAGATAGCAGAGGGGAAGGAGGGGGGGGAGAGATAGAAACATCAATGATGAGAGAGAATCATTGATCAGCTGCCTCCTTGACCCTGGGGATCGAGCCCACCCAGCCATGTGCCCTGACTGGGAATGGAACAGTGGCCTCCTGGTTCATAAGTCAATATTCAACCTTGAGGCACACCAGCTGGGTAGAAGATTGTTATTCTGTTCTGAGCTTCTGCTAATCACAACTAATGTCTAATACCTGCTTTTTCCCCCCTTAGAAACTGATGTTTGTTACTGAATGTTACATACATTTAACAATTAGAGATATTTACAAGAAAGCACTTTTTTTTTTTTTTAGTTTATTATTGCCCTACTCAAAGTTTTCAGTGAAGCTTGGCATTGGGTTAACAAGCTTTTACAGTGAGAAACTGTACAGGAGAAATTTAACTAGCATCTCAGGTTTCCAGGGAAAACATCCAGCAGCTAAACCATTAAGGTAATTACAGGGAAAGAGAACTGAACTGAAACAGTTTGTCAGAGCAAGAAATCATAGATCTAACTTAATTGAATTCTCTGAATAATAATAAAAAAATGCATCAGCTAAAACACAGAGAGGAATTTTAAGCCAAGTACTGTGCCACTCACTGGTACTATCTCATTATAAGTCACCAAGTAGAATGATTTAAATGTGCTGAATGTAAAACATTTGCTAACATAAATAAATAGTATGTTTTAAAAAGTCTTTATAATAATCTTAGGCTATTCAAATATATTAATAGAGATAATAGGCTTTGCTCAAATATTTTTGTTTTGCGGATTCTTAAAAGCATAATTAAGCAGATTTATTTTTCCACTAATAAATTAAGTGTTACACATAGGTGATTTAAGTATATTGTTTATTCAGGAAAATGACCCATAATTTAAAGGAGGGTTTATTTTAACATGTGATACTCACTAGAAAGTGAGAACAGATAATTTTTGTGTTTATTTTATATCAATTTTAACCTTATATCACTTGTTTCATATTCTACTTAAGTTAGTTTAAGTGTATGCTCAAGAATATATTTCTAAAGCAAAATTTATTTTAATATTTACATATATAATAGCTTAGACATATAATCTACAAAAATGGCCTGTCTCAATTTTAAAGTCACTGTATTTTTTTCAACATATCATGCAGAATATTTGCTATTAAGTCATGAAATTTCTTTAATTAATCACTCCTCCCAGCCCCTAATAATTTTGGAAAATCAAAGTAATTAATAACATTTATTTGGATCTTTTTAAATTCTGTATATTTTTAGTGAGTGGAAAAATGTGAAATGAGATTTTAGTGTTTAAATAATGTGGTGTTTACTGTAGATTATTTTGTCTTTACAGGCATGTAATCAGAGAAGGGGAACACATAAGCCTCTTATCATAACATTAATTCATTCCATTAGATTTGCATCTAGTATCTTCGAAGGTCAAGGCATTGATTGCCACATTTATTGCAATTTTCAAGAAACTGTCACCTAAAGATAAGAGAATCTGATGGACCCTTAACTACAGAAAGCAGTGGTTACTGAAAATGCAATAATGAATGTTTCAAAATGTATTGATTTGGATTTACTTTCAATAATTATTTTTTTCTAAAACTGAATGTATGGGCTTATTAAAATGCATAGTATGAATATAACTATGAAGTCCTACTACCAATTTAGCAACATGCTGTGCTGGGAACACTGCCATTTATTCCATTTGCCTCCTGGTAATATTACATACTACCTAGCTAACTCTTTAAGTCTCAAAACAGGACAAGCCCTAGGGAACAAATAAAGATCCCTCAGTCTGTTGAAAAGAGCCTACTTTATATTGCCTTTTAGGTAAGGGATGATTAAAAATAAAATGTTCAGCCCTAGCCAGGTTGGTTTAGTGGATAGAATGTTATCCCATAGACTGAAGATCCCCTAGTTCGATTCTGGTTATGGGCAAGTACTACCTCAGTTGCAGGCTTGATGCCTATGTGGGAGCAAACAATTGATGTGTCTTTCTAATATGTTTCTCTCCCACTCCAGTCTCCCTAAAAATCAATGAGAAGCTGTGGGAACCCTTAACACGACCCGCGTGATTAGGGCTCACTCAGGGTCTGGTTTCTGGAGAAAGCCACACACTAAAATGAAGAGAGAGGCTAGAAAAAAGTTAATTTGGGACAAATAGGGGGCCAGGCGGGAGTCAGCCTGTAGTGGGAAGACTCTCTACGCTCCGGCCTTGCTAACCCTTTTATTGAGGCTGCTATTACCCTTAAGCAGCTTTGGGAAACACTCAGTACCCTTAAGCAGCTTTTGGAAACAGCCATAGCCTTTTTAGGCAGGTAATAAACTGATTATCATATCAGTAAGGATTTACATGATTACAAGATGGGGAAGTTGCCTCACTTACTATTGTCTCAATTAGATAGGGTGTGGTTGGCTCTGACCTTTCAGAGCTTCAAGGTTGACCAGCCTCTTTCTATTAGTGAGACAATGATTGGTTTCTGGCAAGAAGCCCTAGCCAGTTTGGCTCAGTAGATAGAGTGTCAGTCTGAGAACTAAAGGGTCCCAGGTTCAATTCCAGCCAAGGCAGCTTCCCTTGGTTGTTGGCTCAATACCCCACAGTGGGGGGTGTGCAGGAGGTAGCCAATCAATGATTCTCATCATTGATGTTTCTATCTATCTCCCATCCTCTCTGAAATCAATAAAAATAAAATAAAATAAAATAAAAATCAATGAGAAAATATCTTTGGTGAGGATTAACAAAAAATAAAATTTTTCATTGAGCTCTCTCATAAATAGCTTGCTTCTTTCCTTTATCTACAACCAATTAACAATTAGTTGCAGATTCTTTAGTTATAATTAAATTCACATTCTTTTTCTACCACATTATTTATAATGAAATATATTGAAACATTAATTGTCATGTGGACTTGAGTGTGCATTGTGTTATGCCACAAACAGATTAAAATTTTAGGGGATTTCAATTATTACCTTCCTAGGTGCATATATATGAAATTACTCTGGATGTGTGTGTAGTGCCAAAAAACAGGACTTTATGCATATAAAAGTTCCAGAGCTCAGTTGCACCTGGAAAATTTGACCTAGTTTCATTGATGAAAAATATAATAAACTATTGAGTAAATAAACCAGACATAAAATGACAAATATATAATTTCATCTAACACAACATCCATTAAATTTACATGGCCTCAGTAACCAAAACAATTATTAATTTACTTACTACAGAGGAAAGGTGGGGGTGGGTGAGTAGAAAGAGACTAATCAAAGAACTTGCATACATGTATGCATAACCCACGGACACAGACAATAGTGTGGCAAAGACCTAGGGCTCTGGGTGGGGGCAGGCTAGAAGGGGTCAATGGGGTAAAAGGGGGGCATATGTAATATTTTCAATAATAAAGATTAAATAAATATACATTTTTAAAACATGGTTTTATAGTTTGCTTTATAGGGATGACTGAAATGAGAAGTGAAAATAAAGCTTACATAATTATCACTCTTCCCAGTTCAAGATATTAAACTGAGCACAAAAATCTTTGGATTTCTAAACCATAAGTCAATGTATGGAAAAAATAAAAGACCAGTAGAGTCACAAAGTAGAACCAGGGTTTTGTAAATATAAATGGATAGACAGAGGTGACCACTGTAGAAAGTGGAGGAGAATGTATAAGAGGGGAGTGAAGCACTATTTGTTGACCTAGGACATAACTATTTTTGTAATAATGGAAAATCAAGAGATAATATCAAAAATAATGGATCCCCAAAGGGATTTTAAATAAAATATTTAAATATACAAAGTTAACAAATAATACTGACAAAAAGAAGGCAATAGAGCAAGGAGAAAATATATGGCACAAGTTGAACTAAATCTTTATGGGGTTGCAAGGTTAAGAAATTAAACAACAATAGTATAAATGTATTATCCAGAACTATAGTAATAATCATAACAACCACCAAAGGACTAAACAAAATAAAAAGAAATAATTGAAAGAAGTTGATTATGGAAGTGGTAGGCATAAGGGAGAAGTGTGAGGAAACTATTTCTTCTCCTTACAATCCCTATTGGGCTGCTCCATTTTAACACCATGGATATATGTGTCATTAGAGACCAAAGAGAAGATTACCCACACTCTCATATTCCAATTACTATGTACAAATGAAAAAGTTGGACAGTAAAAAAAGGCTAATAAAAAATAAATGATTCATTTGCAATATGGGGAGAGTCCATGGATACCCGAGACCACCATAAAGATGACTAAGTGGGCCCAAGAGCAAGTTCAGCCTGAAACATTCCTGGAGGACAAAATGACAAACCTGAAGCTGTCTTACTTCAGGCACATCACGAGAAGGCAGGGTTCCTTGGAAAGAAAATCATGCTGGGGAAAAAGAAAAGACAGAAGAAAAGAAAAAGACCAAATATGAGATGGATTGACTTCATAAAAGAAGCCATACACATGAGTCTACAGGAGCTGAGTGAGGCTATTGAGGGCAGCACATTGTCGACATAATTCATTCAAAGGGTCCCCAGGAGTAGGGGCCAACTCAACAGCACATAAGACACAACATACATACACATATATACTATCTTATAAATTTAATAAGAATACAAACTCCAATCACATGTATAGCTACACTGTATTAACCCAGGCACTACTATCATGGTGAACATAGATAAATCCATGGGAGAAATGATGAATGTGATTGAAAAATGGATAAAAGTTAAAGGAGACATTAAATATATTTTTAAGATTTTATGATTATCTTAATTTTTTCCTATCATGAGTTAATGAGCTGGGTTTGTGTAAAGAGTGTCCTGAAGGATAATTTCTCCATTCCCAAATGAGGATCTTAAAAGATTATGTAACTAACTCATCTGGGAAATAGAATGACTGAAAAAGTCTTAGTGAATGGATATACATTCAGTCTATATAGTTTTCAGTAGGTGTCAGCATACCTGTAAACTAATACATGTATGTAAAAACAGTTCAATGAACAATTAAAGTTTCTGAGTGTTAATAAAAACTTAGCAAATACAAAAATATTGCATGTAAATTTTATTGACACTGATTGCTGGGCAATTATAGATATGCTTCTCCAGCATGACAAAATAAGTTTCAACAAAGATTAAATCCTTGAGATAATCACTGCAGAAAAAAACATATATAAAGAAAGCACTGACTTCTTCATGCACATCATTTTGAAGTAAAACCCTCAAAGCTGTCATCTGTGAGTATAAATGACAATCATATTCATGAATATGAAACAAAGATTAATGTTATTCGTGATTGAAATGGCATGCATAATATTTGCATTAGAAGGTGCAGGGTGTAAGAATAGAAGGAAATGATAGCATGCCTTTAGATAGAGTAATGAAGAATGTCAATTGCTCAGATATTATAGATGATGGCTAACTTGCTCTGTTCTAGGCTTAGCGTGTGCCACCGGACAGTTGTATGAATCACTGCTGCTTGATCAGCACTTCCCTTGAGCAGAAGTGCAATCCATATATCTAATTCTAATTCCAGGAAGTCTTTGTTTGCACAGATTCTAAGAAACTATACCACCTTTAGGTTTATGTGCCAATTACATAACTTCAGTGGTTCAATTAAGGAAAGTAGACCTTTCAATGTAACATGGTTTATGTTTAGTTCATATGAAATAAATATGATAAGTGTTCTCAACAAGCTACCCACCCAAACTCAATATAAACAACTGGTCTGAATTACAACTTTAAAGGAGATGCAATACCAAAAGATACTATAAAATGAAATAATGTGAGACCATGTTACATATTCTTGAAGCTTTTACTTTGTAGTTTGAAAAAGTCATAGACAAATTATATATATTGGGCTGCTCCATTTTAACACCATGGATATATGTGTCATTAGAGACCAAAGAGAAGATCACCCACACTCTCATATTCCAATTACTATGTACAAATGAAATATATATATTCTATGTGTATTTCATTCTTGATTAGGAAGGAAGAATAGTTTAAGAGTATATTGAAATTAAATAATTAAAATTATTACACAACAGTCATCTATTCAGAATCTACGTAAACTTCAGAAGCATTCACTTAGAACTTCCAGCTCCTCTGTATGCTCAAACATTTGGGAAGAGCAAATAGCCTATAGGTCTTATTACTAAATTAAGAGGGGAGAAATTAGCAATAATTAGAAATTCTAATATCTCCTGCCTTAAATTAGCTAATTTGACTAACATTATCATTTGTATAAAGGAAAAAGGATCTCATAGTTTCTTATAGGCATTTGGCCTTTTTTATTTGTTCATTTTAGTCTCAAAAACATTTTAAAATTTCAAATTCTGTACTTAAAGAAACATCAATATGAAAGCTAAAGTTAGTGTATAGTATTCACTGAATTACCACTGTGTTTTGCAGGACTGGGTTGTTCTAACACTGCAAATTCTGAAGGTCTTCAGGACTGCACCTTCTCTGACTCCTTGATGACAACCTCTGAGAATATTGTGGCACATTCATTAGGCTTTTTGGACTTCTCTCAAAAATGTGTCCAGGTAAATTTTTGAAATTTAAAATACTCTATTAAATATATTTTTTTCTTTATTGATTAAGATATTACATTATGTGTCCTTACCCCCTATTGCCCCTCCACCCTTCCACTCATGCCCTCACCCCACTGGAGTCTGTGTCCATTGGTTAGGCTTAAATGCATGCATATAAGTCCTTTGGTTGATTTCTCCCTCTTACATCCATCCTCCCCTACCTTCCCTCTGAGATATGACGATCCATAAATCTGTATTTTTCTCTTAACATTCACCATAAGATATTACATTATAAATATTTTTGAGTATTTAAAAATAAAAAGTGTTATCTTTCTCTAGTCTAAGTTTCTCAAGAACAAAATTCTTAGTGCTTGTTACAATGTACAGCAACTAGTAAACATGCAGTAAGCATTATAGAAAGAATACATATGACCGAAACTGGTTTGGCTCAGTGGATAGAGCATCAGCCTGCAGACTGAAAGGTCCCAGGTTCAATTCTGGTCAGGGGCATGTACCTTGGTTGCGGGCACAGCCCCGGTAGGGGATGTGCAAGAGGCAGCTAATCTCTCTCTCATTAATGTTTCTAGCTCTCTATCCCTCTCTTTTCCTGTCTGTAAAACATCAATAAAATATATTTTTTTAAAAAGAAAGAATACATATGGCATGGTGTCATGTATATACATGCCAGAACCTAAGTATTTACATGCATATACTATATACCTAAGTATATAGTACATGCATATAGTTTGTGACAATGGTCCATCTTAATTTTTTTAAAAAAACATATGGCTATCCAATTGTCTCAAACTTTTGTTGAAAAGACCACTTTCCCAATGGAATCAAATAGGACTTTTGTTGAAAGTCAATTGATCATAATGTTTATTTCTGGTCTCTTAATTCTATTCCATTGATATATGACTATTCCTGTGCCAGTACTACACTCTCGATTATTTCAGCTTTATGGAAAGTTTTTAATTGGAAAAGTGTGAGTTTAACAAATCCGTTCTTCTTTTTAAAGAGTGGTTTGTCTATTATTACTCCTTTCTATTTCCACATACATTTTAAGATAAGCTTGCTGATTTCTGCAAGCAAGACACTAGCACTATGATAAGAATTGCATAGAATCTGTAGATCTGCTTGGGGAAACCTTGATGTTGATCACATTGAAGAATACATCACCATCTCCATTAGACATAAGCAAATCCTTCCCTTCAGAAAAAGGAACTCTTCCTAAAATGTCATGTGAATAAAATGAGCAGATGAAGTGGCCTTGCTATTGTAGAGTTGTGACATAACTTCAGTTCCTAACCAGCAGACATACAAGCAGGCATTCCCTTACACAGTAACAGATTTTTTTAAAACTTAGATCAGAATTTTGTTTCTGTCTACCTGCTAGCATTTGGACAACAGCCAATTTTTTGTCTGTAAATAAGAAAGGTCAGAAAATACTTTGACTGCTTTCATTGTGATCCATATGTTTCCCAGAAAAGCCTGGCTTCCTGGACTCTTTCTTAAGAAACACAAGTCTTTCAACAGTACATTTTTAAACCCACTTTATGTGTTTTATGCTGTCACCTTAGTGTAACCCTCCGAAGCACTCCCACAGTTTGCCCCATTGCATGGCTATGTAGTGTTTAGTGCCACCAAACTCAGTCTTTTCCATTATTATAACATTTTCTCCTCCTAAAATACTGTCTTGGCTTTTGGACACTCTTTGCTCTGTTCCTTGTGAAGATGGGGTTTTATTTCTCTGACTCACTGTTTATTCAGCTTGGTCTCCTCAAGCACCAAACTGACAATGGTTTCCCATGGAGAAAATGTTCAGTCTGAGGTTGAAATTAAAATCTTTCTCGTTGCACATTGAAGTTTAGGAGTCATTCGAGTTTTAAACCCTATCATTTGAATATCCACCATTACATTTATCATTCTGATACATACTAAGCAAGTTATAATAATGCAAATAAGTCATTGTGTATTAAAGAAAACAGAGCTATCTTTTATTTTGTATATTCTATGGATCTACTCTTATACATGCACTTGGACATAAACATGTGCTTATGTGCACATAAACACACACACACACACACACACACACACACACACACACACATTATCCAGGATCCATAGTATAGGAGAATTATACTTTCCCTACAAAGAGACTACAGACAACAGAGTTATGATATAATAATAATTTTTTTTCTCTAGTCCTTGGTAAAATGAGTGTCTTTCTCCTTTGCAGGATGGCAATGGTGTAGTAGGTTAAAGGATACTACTTATGTGTTTCCTATTTAATAGAATGGATAAAATAGATTCACTATGTCAATAGCTGCTTACAGGAGCCAGAGATGTATTGATTTCACCATTAAGGAGACCACAGCTGAAAATGGAATGTTAACTTCATTAAGCGTAAGTAAGCGCATTGCCATTACCCCAGACCAATCTGTTTTTGTCCATTGACTGACCAAGAGTATCAAATGGGATGTAATAGAACTCACAGCACTTGTAGTACAATATAAGAGCAAATATATTGGAGTCCAAGTGCTCAGGTACAAATTTAGTTTAATATGGACTAGCAGTGGAACTGAGGTATATTATTTAGTATCTCTGGGCTTCAGTTTCTTCTGCCATAAAATGACGATACTAATTGTGCCTGCTTCTAAGAGTTGTGGCTTGGAGTTAGTGCACATAATAGTATCTGGTATCAAATAAATATTAATATAATAGTTGCTTTTATTACTTATAATGGGTACTTATAAATATTTTGGAAATACCTAAGAAGGGTAGATTAGATTCTTTAGCTTTAGAATATCTTTGACAGTACATCATTACATTTTCACAAGATAATGTTTACTGTACGTAGGTTACTTGTATGATCGTTGTCATGAGGAAAGAGGTCTATGATTATTATGCCAAAGTATACAGATGAGTTTAAATACTGAAAGGAAGCAAAGAGGAACAATACTTGATTGATTTCAGGTTTAAGTCAAAGTTTAGATTGTTAAATATAGTCAAAATACCCTAATCAGCAGGTAGATGTGGGTAGGATTTCTGCATTATTGTAACTTTTTTTCACATTGTCTCAGGCATAAATATTGGTCTCTTAAGGAGTGCAGTGATACTGCCCTCATTGAAAATACAGTTTTATAGTAGCCTTCCCTACAATTACTATCTCAATTTTTATGGGAGTTAATCGTCATTAGAAGTACTAACAATATGACTATTTCCACAAAAAATTGAACTCTACCTTTACACTTACATTCAAGTACTTACATAATGTCCAATTAAACTTTTCATATATATATATATATATATATATATATATATATCCTTTCAAATATCTTTAAAATAATTGTAAAATTATATTAAATGTACAAAAGTAGTCATTGTTATATGAAGAAAGAGTTCTCATACCAATCCAAAGAACAACAAAAACACTGTAAGATAAAAGCTTCTTTATTAATAAAAATTGAACAAGGAAGCTTTATATCTTCATATATAGGAATTGGAAAACATCCCAGATTCAATTCACATATATAAAGAACATTGAACCCTGTGAAAGCAGGATGGTTTGTCTTTTCTAAGTGGTCTTCATTAACTATGGATTTTATTCCTACTCTTTCTAATGACTCATTGAAAATGGTTATAAAGGTTATTAGAGAAGTTACATAAAAAAGCTTTATGGATCATCAATTTTAAATAGGAGAAGAAAAATAAAAACAGAATACAGGCCACGTTATTATTTAAAAGGCCCAACACAAATATAAAATAATACTAGAGGCCTGGTGCATGAAAATTTCTGCACTAGGGGGTCTAACTGTGCTCCTGGGGGAGCAGGCCTAAACCATAGTCAGATATCCTTAGCACTGCCAAGGAGGTGGGAGAAGCTCCTGTCACCGCTGTTGTGCTTGCAGCCATCAGTCTGGCTTGTTGCTGAACGAAGTTCCCCTTGTGGGAGTGCACTGACCACTAGGGGGCAGCTCCTGCATTGAGCATCTGTCGCCTGGTGGTCAGTATGCAACATAGTGGCCAGTTGTTCCTGGTTATTCCACTATTAGGGTCAATTTGCAAATTACCCTTTTATTATATAAGATAATACATTTCTATATTAAATATGCACATAAAGTGTATTGTTATCTTTTGGTTAACTAAAATCCTATGCCTCCCTTTGTTATCATATTTGTAGTACTAGAAATAGCCAATAAATTCAATCTCACTAGAAAAAAAATATGCTTTTCATAAACTCACCAAGCCTTGGGTGTATTTCACTATGTGTGTGTGTTTGTGTGGTCTGCGTAAAGATAAAACATTCAATTTTTAAAATATAAAAATACCATTGATTTTATTTTACTTTTTGGATTAGAAATTCTAGTCCACTTTATGTCTAGCCTGGCATTATGTGAATTCCCTGCTATTCTCCAAAGTAAACAAGGAGTGTTCATGCCTAATCTGCTTTTCCTCATTTAAAAATGAGCATACACAGCAGGTCCTATAGGTCCTTATGGATCAATTTCTTTCTATTTCTATAACAAACACTAGAATATGGGAGAGTCTCAAAGCTCTCTGCTAATAGTAACAAGTTATACAAGCAGCACTCTTTGGTTCAATAAAATGTTCAGGTCATGAAAAACTGACAAGGTATTTATACTTGTATCTCTATTACTATATGCTTACCACCTTTGTGGTGCATGTTAATGTGCCATTGAGTGGTCGCTGACTCCTGGTGACCCTATGAATGAGTGATGTCCACAATGCCCTGTCCTCACAACCCTGCTCAGCCCCTGTAAACTCCTGCCTATGACTTCTATTATGGAGTCCATTAATCTCATATTTGGTCTTCCTCTATTTCTGATGCCTTCTCTCCCCCCGACTCCCCAGCATTATTGTCTTTTCCAAAGAACCCTGCCTGACATGCCACAAGTAGAAAGCTTCAGTTTTGTCATTTTTGCCTCCAGAGAAATTTCAGGCTTAATTTGCTGTAGAACTCACTTGCTCACCTTTCTGGTGGCCCAAGGTACATATAGAACACCATTCTCAAATGCATTATTTTTTCCTATAAGACTTCTTCATTGATTAACTTTTATTCTTTAATATATTTTATTGATTTTTTTTAATAGAGAAGAAGGGAGAAGGATAGAGAGTTAAAAACATCGAGAAACATCCATCATCTGCTTCCTGCATACCTCCTACTTCATACCTCCTACTGCAACCAAAGTACATGCCCTTGACCGGAATGGAACCTGGGACCTTTCAGTCCACAGGCTGATGATCTGTCCACTGAGCCAAACCAGTTAGGGCACTAACTTTTATTTAAGTCCATAGTATTTTGGGATAGGACAGTTATGCTACTAGTAATGCACATAGAAGTCAAATGAAGTGGTGAGAAAACAAGAGGGAGAATTAAGGAATCAGCAGGGTAATCTAAAGAAAGTTATTTGTGCCAAAACCAGTTTGGCTCAGTGGATAGAGCATCGGCCTGTAGACTGAAAGGTCCCAGGTTATATTCCAGTCAAGGGCATGTACCTTGGTTGTGGGAACATCCCCAGTGGGAGGTGTGCAGGAGGCAGCTGATAGTTAGAACCGTCAATGAGAGAGAAACATCAATCATGTTTCTCTCTCATTGACGGTTCTAACTATCCCTCTCCCTTCCTCTCTGTAAAAATCAATAAAATATATTTGAAAAAAAGAAAGAAAGTTATTTGAGACTCTTTATAATCACTACCTATGAGAAGATATCATTATCTCTGGCTGACACAAAAGATTTAAGCTATTTTAGCTTAATATGCAGTAGAGAAAGAACAACAATTTATTTTTCTAAGATATTTTCATCTAAGTTTTGCTTCTACTCTGCTTTTCTTACCTGAAGAAATGATGAAAATAAATTGCAATTAGTTAATTTCAGGTGAGTTCTTGTCAATCTTTTGTGTGAATTATAATTGTGCTAAATATATTAAAATGTTTAGTTTTTTTAATAATTATATTGATGTGTGTGCATTTGTGTGTGTGTGTGTGTGTGTGTGTGTGTGTGTGTGTGTGTGAGAGAGAGAGAGAGAGAGACAGAGAGAGAGAGAGAGAGAGAGAGAGAGAATACACCAGGGTTCTTGACTGCTATGTCTAGAAACAGCATTTCATAATCATCATTTCATTTATTCTCATAGAATTTACATTCCCTGGGTTTCAGTTGAGAAAATGAGTTGCAAGTGGGTTAAGCAACTTTTTCAAAGGTACCTGGTTTGTACATGTTAAATCAACTACAGTTTAAGTACCCTGGTCTTTCTGCCCTTAACATTCATTTCTATGAAGCTAAGTTCATTAGACTAGCAATGGGTTCTTTTTGTGGCATTCTGTATTTCATATTAGAGTACTTTAATCATAGATTTATTTCTGTAGATATATGCTTTCTTTTTCTTTTTTCTTTTTTTTAAAGAACAGTTTATTGATTTTTTTTAGAGAGAGAAGAAGGGAGAAAGGAAGGGAGAGAAACATCAACGTGAGAGTGCAATATCCATTGGCTGTCTCCTGCATGCCCCCTACTGGGGATCATACCCACAACCTGGCCATGTGTCCTGAGGGGAATTAAATGGGTGACCTCTTGGTACACAGGATGACACCCAACCAACTGAAACACACCCACCAGAGCTGTACATCTATGCTTTCTGTACAAGTATAGTCTTATGGAAAACAATACTATGATGAGAATTTTATTTAAAAATAGGATTAAAAGTCTCAAAAATACTATTTATCTGTTATTATGATGTTGTCATGAGAACCTTCTAATTATATCTATTGAGGAAAAGGTTGTTACCACAGTTGATCAAAACTCCATCATTTTGTTATTAACAAATAATTCCCCTCATATTATTGTCAGACCAAAGACACCAGATTTATTTGTCTTGTTTTGCTCTCAGTATGCTTCTAAGTTAATTTCCCCTCACTTCTTCAAAAAGTTTCGAAGCTGAATTTCATTCTCCTTTGCACAAAGGTAAATTGCAGTAATATGCTGCATGTCATTTTCTTCAAATGAATTGTAATAGGTTCCTAATGAAAGTTCATAAAAATCTCCTTTGATATGACACTGACATTCTTTTCATTATGCATTGTCACTAAATGATGATAAGATAATTCCTGGTCTCAACTAAAGACCTGACTTTTCCTTAAAAAAGAATCCATGAAACTAATTGTTAATCAGACCTTCAGTTATTAAGGCTGCAGTCAGAAATGAATGGGAATCATAAGTTTTGAATCCAGTTTGTAGTTACTTTTATGTTTATATAATCTTACTAGTTGAAATAGTGGCCAAAGTAGTTAACACATTAGAGATGAGTATTAAAGTTGTATGTAAAATGCAATATAGCTTATTTAAAACATAATTGAAAGTCATAAATGTTTTTATAATTTGGAATATATTTTAAACAATCTAAGACTCACACAATTTATATTACTTGTATATTTCTTCTTACATATATGATTTAAATATTGAAATAAAATATGTGCATATATACATATTCAGTATATACATTTTAACATATGTATAAATTAGAGTACCCTAAATGCAGCATACTCTGATTTTCATTGTTTACTTCATTTTAAGTATGCATATCATTATCATTTTAAAACATATACCATTCAAGAAGTCATAAAATGTATATATTTGACTAATATAGGTACATAGAAAATGACATGTGAGACATCCAAATCATATTGTATTAAGGAGTGATGGCTGTCATTATCACACACAGAGTTCAAATGTGGCTAGTGTCCATCAGTACCTCCTCAGTTATGACCAGTTGATGTCCACACTCTATTATCATTAAATATTGTGAAGTTCATTGCTTTTGACCACTCACAATGTTATTTTACAGTTTTGCACTTTGTTTAAAAATTGTCTTTTTAAAAAAATATGAATCTTTACCTTTATAAATATTATTTAACCAAAGTGTCTTTGTCTTATATTGTTTGTATTAGATTTATGTTTTTAGATTTCCTAGTTTATCCCTTTCAAATTATATTTCTTCTTTTGTGTTATACTGTTAGATTCATTATTGCTATATTTCTTTTTTAATTATTTGAAATATATAAATGCTGTGTGTATTGTATTGTTTTTATACGCATTGAATAAATGAGTGAATATATTAATGAAAAGAGACTAAATACAGGATGGCGTGAATACAGTATATTTGTATATGTAGATAAATAATAATTATATCAATTTTATTATACATTTCAAGGACATTACAGGAAGGCTCTGAGGCTTTCTGTCCAGGACAGAAAATATATTTATGCTACATATACATGTGTATCAGTTCAGAAGGAGAGAAATAGGAAAAGAGAGAGAAAGATGAACAATAAACTCTACAAAGCTAATCTAATTAGGAAAGGATCTAGGGAAAGAAGGATAGAGGGAAAGAAAGGAAGAAGAAGGGAGGAAGACTGGAAATTAGCAATATGAAATGTATTTTGTCTTGCTTTGAAAGGTATTATATGGAGATTTCATAAACACCAAGTGGAATTTCTTTTCCCAGTTGGAATAAAAATAATTCTTATGTCAATTTTAAATTGAAAATCTCTTTCAATTCCTGAAACAGTTGGTTACCTGAATGTTTGTAATTTAAGTAAAATGTAGGATGACATCCAAGGAAGAACTGAGATTTTAAAATTCAGGGCTCTCTAATGGGAATGGGAGAGCAGTTCTCTGTTTTTGAAATGCATTGCCTGCTGTTTTCATTAAACAGTAGCTGTGCTTTTTTTTTTTTGAACTCTTGCCCCATAAAAATAGAAAGAAAAAAATCAAACAAATGCAAGTCAAACAGTTGGAGTTTTAGATATAGCTGTCGTATTTTAGCAAAATGTCAAGCACTTAAATGCAGATGGTTTATGTTCACTGAGATTTCAAGAGTGGCCTTCCCTGGATTGAGGCTGTTATTGATGAAAGTGATGCGCATTACCACCTCCTCAGGAGCTGGAAGAGCTTACCCACAGGAGGAGAATAAAAGCAATGAAAGCACCTGTTCTGAACCTGGGAGGACGCTCTCTGGAAACATAAGTTGTTTGCTTTCTTAGCTCTGCCACCCTAACTATTTAATAAAGATCATAAAAACAAACAAATCATATTGGGTCTCAACACACAGTGAAAGGAGACAATTCAACACGTTGAAAGTATGCCTTGTTAATATAGTGGAATGAAACTTGAAAAAAAAAAATATATATATATATATTTCTTGTTCATTCTTTCCAGTTAATTTAAATGTTCTGTTTGACTGTTCTAAATTATAAAATGATAATAAAGTGGTTTGCAGGAGCTAATTACAAAATATTAAATTTCATTTCCAAGATCCTTATTTTCAAACACATTTTAACAAAATTCAATCCATGCATTTGATTGAATTTCAGATATGGCAACATTTTTAATTCTGACATATATAGAGAAAATATCTGTAATAAATCAATTTGTTAAATTAAATAAATGGTCCTAACTGGTTTGCCTTAGTAAATAGAGTGTCAGCCTCCGGACTGAAGGGTCCAGGTTTTATTCCGGTCAAGGGCATGTGCACTGGTCGAGGGCACATCCCCAGTAGGGGGTGTGCAAGAGGCAGCTGATTGTTGTTTCACTCTCATCAATGATTCTAACTCTCCATCCCTCTCCCTTCCTCCCTGTAAAAAGTCTATATATTTTTAAAAATACATAAATAAAGTAAATAAATGATTTCTGGTTAATCTTGAAAGAGTAGGGAAGATGAAAAACTTTGGAAACCAACTATCCAGTTTTCATCTCATAATCCATTTATGTTAAAGGATATACATATTTAATGAGTAACTCTCAGATGATAATAGATAAGGTCCACCTGCATTATTTTCAGATTTTCTATATGAGAAAAAAATGTATTTTTGTAAACACCAAGTCAATTCTCTCAGTGGTTCATGGTCATCGGTGGACATATGCAGAGTGGTGATTTGAGTCACCTGACATGCACATTTTCATCTGAAGGCCAACAAAGTGACATGCTGCATTTTCCTGTATACTATAATGAATTTTAGTGGCAGGAGGATAAAAAAGAAAGAGTTATTTGCTAACAAATGAGTTTCATAGTGGTGTCAGAGTTAGTCTTTTGCAATGCTGAATTTTACATTGCAAAGTCTTAAATCTTGATGGAGAATTGTTTTATTATTATTATTATTTGCAGGAAAGTATTTTAAAGACAAATTATGTACTCAGAAAAAAAAAATCAGTGTAAGGCTGAATAAATAATTAAATAAATGTGGAAAATGCAAAGTAGTACTAAACAATGACTTAAGAATGGTGTCTAGTGTTTCTGTTTTAAGTTAAAAAAAAAGAAATGGATTGCAGAAAATTTTTAATCAATTGTAAAAATTCAATTGAAAGTGATGACAGGATGATTTTTGCTTCATATGTCAAGAATAAATGTTTTTCAAATTCTAACAGACATCTGGCTAATTTAGAGGATATCATAGTCAAGAATAGAGTGGATTTTATATAAATGAAAGGAGTTAAAGGCAAATAATTATTCTGTGAAATACAACAGCTAATAAAATAACATTCAAGGAAAAAGAATCTCAAAAGGGAAACATATCATACAAACAGAAAACAAAATATTTGGCATGGCATGGATATAATTATATTATTAAATATATATCAACTACCAATTGCATAACTAAAAACCTATAAAAACAAGGCAAGAAAGGAAGGTGAATAGCAATACAGAAAGTTAAAATGTCTTTCATTGAGGAAAACCAATATTTTTATGGTTGTTAAATAAATATACTATACCTGCTTTAAAAATAATACTAAATATGAAGGTATGCTGTGAACAAAATTGTGGCCCTCCAAAACTTATATGTTGCGGTACTAACCCCAAATACTTCAAAATGTGACCATATTTAAAAATAGATTCTTTAGAGAGTTAATTAATTAATTAATGTAATTAGGGTAGGCCCTAACCAAATATGCCTGGTGTTATTATAAGAAGAGGAAATCTAGACAGAGACAGGGTACAGAGAGAAGACACAGAGAGAACACTGCCAATGAGGGAAACCTGAAATGGACCCTTCCCTCGCATCCCTAAGAAAACACCACCACTGATTCCTTGATCTTCGACATTTACCCTCCTAGACTGTGAGCAGATAAATATTTTTATTTTAACCACCCAGTGTATGGTAGAGCAGTTTCAGCAAGCGAATATATGGAGGGGAGCAGAATTGAAATTGTATGATTATTTATAAAAGTGGACCCAAGAGAATCTCTGTGTAGTTTTAATCTCTATCTCTATCATCTATCTATTCTATGTAATAAAAGGCTCATATGCAAATAGACCAAACCAGGAACAACCAAACATCCAATTGCTATGATGTGTACTGACCACTAGGGGGCACAAGTGGAACATTGTGGGTTTGGAAGTAGGCTGCAGAGTGTAGAACGTGGCGGGTGTTGGCAATGGCAGGATGGTGGAGCAGGTGAGCAGAGGCACCAGAAAAAGGAGAAGCACTGCTCACTGTCATTGGGGCAAGTTGGTTATTGAAAAGTCTTTGCTTCCACATGCCATGGTCCTGCCTGGTGCTCAAACCTGCTGCTGGTACCAGACCTGCTCACACCCACTGCTGGCGCCAGAGCCACCGCTCTCACCCAATGCCAGCTCCCAGTGCAGGCCCAGATTGCTCAATGCCATCAGCAGGTACAAGTGGCAGCTGCCAGCCCCCATCGTCCCTCTGGGCTTCTCCACCTCCCCCTGTTCCTGAGGAGCAATCGTGTCAGCAGTTGCCACTCGCACCCGCAGACAGCACCAGCCCCACTTGCACCCACTGCTGGTGCTAGTGGTAGCAGAGATGGTAGCAGGGCTGCCAGAAGACATGGGACCAAGGCCTGTGGCAGGAGGGAATGTACAGGAGCACAGAGGATGGACCAAGCTCTGCCCCTGTGCCCACCACAGCCTCGAAGCTCACAGTTCCTTTCCAGGTGCATGAATTCATGCACTGGACCCCTAATTATCTATCATCTATCTTTATCTATAATCTCTATCTCCATCTTTATATCTATCTATCAATGGTAACTATAGGTAGTTACAGTATAACTTCTGAAATTTCCTTTTAGATATTGTAATGGTAAAACTTTTCACACTGCATTTTAATAACAAAGAAATTTAGTTATCCTAAAAAGAATTGCCCTTTAAAATGTGACCTTTGCACAAATATACAATCTTTAAAGTTTTTCATATAATAGATTTCAAAGAAATCATGACAATATTTTTATTTTCACAGTTGCTGTATTTTTAAATGGAAACATTTTAACATTCTATTATCCTCCTTTTTTTAAAAAAAAATCAAATATCCCAAAGATACCTTTAGGATCTGTAGTATTAATATGAAAAAACAAAACAAAACAACAACAACAAAAAAAACTATTAGCAGCAAAATATATATATATATATATATATATATATATATATATACACACACAATATATATATGGTCAAGTGATCTGAAGGGCAGAACCACCACAATGACCAGAACAACAAAAATGACTGTCGAATTGGGGTCATAGATTAACCCCACAACCTCCCTTGGTCCCTCCCCCTAGGTTCCTTGGACCACAATTGACCTAGCAGAACCCTGATTGGGGCAGGGCCAGCCAGCCAATCATTTGCAGCCCCTCCCCCTGTCCAACCTCTCATGGCTCCAAGGCTCCTCTCCCCAGCTGGCCTGGCCCTGATTGGCTCTGATGGGGGCAGGATGGCCGGAACCCACTCATGCACAAATCCATGCACAAATGGGGTCCCTTCGCCTGAGCTGTCAGGATTGGGCCAAACCAGCTCTTCAACATCCCCTGAGTGGTCCAGATTGCAAGAGGGTAGCCAAGGTACCCCATCAGTGTACAATCTGGGCCAGGGAGGGACCACAGAAGGGCTCCAGGAAATGTCCGGCCCATCTCGCTTAGTCCCATCTCACCCAGTCCCTGCCCTGACCCCAGCAGCAAGCTAACCTACTAGTCAAACCTACCTAGTGGTCAGTATGCATCATTGTGACTGGTCAAACAGTCAGAGCAAAAATTAGCATATTAGGCTTTTATATATAGATACCAAATGACAGCTCAGATATTTTCCCATTGATTTTTAGGAAGAGTGGGAGAGAAGGAAAGACAGAAATTTCAATGTGAAGGAAACACAGCCATTGGTTGCCTCCTGCAGGAGCCCCAACCAAGGCCCTAACCAGGGAGGAGCCTGCAACCAAGGTACTTGCTGGAACGGAAACTGGGACCTTTTGGTCCACAGGCCAAAGCTCTATCCATTGAGCAAAACTGGCCAGGGCAGTTCACTGACTTATAGGATACTAAATCTAGTATTTGATTGACAAAATAAATGATAATTTTATTGGAAAAATATACCATATTTTTCGGACCATAAGACGCACTTTTTCCCCCCAGAAGTGGGGGGGAAAAGTCCCTGCGTCTTATGGTCCAAATATAGCCTACACATATACTTTCAAAAAAAAAAGTTTTTTTTACTTGCCCGGCTCTGTGTGGTCTCTGTGTGCTTGCCCGGCTCTAAAATGGTTCTAAATGCTATTTACTTTACAGGGTTGATTACATGTGTTTATGACTGTGATGTTGGGTTTTAATGCACATAAAATATTTTAGGACACTATTTGTTTCAAAATATTTTTTTCTTCATTTCCCTTCTCTAAAAACTGGTGCGTCTTTTGGTCCGGAGCGTCTTATGGTCCAAAAAATACGGCAACCTCTCATTTTTGGTAATTGTAACAATACAATCTCTTTAAAGATAAAAATAAAATCTCACAAATATTGTAGTTAAATGTGACAAAAGATGATACCATGTTTCTTATATATTAACAATATTAAACTATAAATTTCCTTTTCAACCTGGATATTTAATAATTACAATAAAATTTAAAATTCATTTATTTCTATTTCTATTTTCACCCCTAAAAAAATGCACGGCCGGTTATAATTTGTCCAAATCTAAAGACTAGTTCTATATTGATACTACTACTTTCATTCCATACAGCTTCCAAAAAAGCTAAAATGTTCACATAATCATATTGTTGATCTTCACAAATACCTATCAGTCAGTTATAGAGTATAGCAGTTATTTTTCTGTTTTTATTCTCCATAAGAAGGGATTGACCTAATTTAAAAATTCAATTGAGTGGTAGAAGGAAACCAAATAGAGGACACTGAGTATGTGACCATGGGTATTGTTACTATGAAATACATAGTAAGAAAGAAATGAGGTTAATTCAAAAACAAAAAAAGGCAGAAATTCAAGGAGAATGTTTTGGGAAATTAAAAACAAAACTGATCACCAGGGAGCAGATGCTCTGATCAGTAGGTTCACATGCTGCTGGGATCTGGCCATCACCCTGGAGTCCTCCAGTGATCCCTCCCTGGTCCTAATTAAGGACCGGTGGTGACCGTAGGCCTGGCCTGCGCGGCTCTTGCAATCCAGGGCCCCTTGGGGGATGTCGGAGAGCCAGTTTTGGTCTGATCCCCACAGGCCACGCCCTTCAGGTAGGCCCCAGATGCAGGGGTCACAGCTGGAAAGCACTGCTATGGCTGAGCAAGCCTCTCCTGATGGGGACTGATTGGGCATTAGCTGTGGCAGGCACAAAGGAGCCACGGTGAGCAGGAGCAGCAAGTAGGTGATGCCAGTGGCATTGGCCTGCAGGTTTTGGCCTGATCCCCTCAGCCCACCCATGCACAAATTTGTGCACTGGGCCTCTAGTACAATTATATAGGTTTCCAATGTATTGTCCTGTAGTACATCATTTATAAATTGTGTGTTCACCACCCCAAGTCAAACCTCTTTCCATCAGCATTTATGCCCCCCATAAACCTCTAAACACTGTCTATTTAAAACATAATGTGGCTGTTTGAAGTAACTTTTGAATATAGCCTCATCAACACTAAAATCAGGATTTAGGTGATGGGTCATCTGAAAGGAAACTTTAAAGGGATAAACGTATATGTGTGATGTGTATCTTGAGTATCTTAATAGAGTTTGTGGCTTTTTAAAATGAAGCTCAGTGTAAAACAATATTCTGGCAACCTGTATATTATGTTTTAACACTGGCTTTTATTACGGTGTAGGCACTTATTCTCTGATTTCCAGTCGGACGGTAGTGGTAAGTATCATTTGTCTCCATTTCCATTTTGAAAGATGGCCATGATAGTAGAAGTTTAAAAAGAAATAAGTATGAGTGGTTTGGCAGAGATTAATATGCATGGATTAGATTCTAATATTAGTTGAACTAATGGTAATGGTTTTTTCTATTACATTACATAATCAAGATGCATCACAAAATTAATATGTAAGAAATACAGAGCTATTCAATCTTTTATAAGCCTCTCATTTCAGCACTTGTGGAAGCCAATTTCCATACTCATTTTTCTAGTACTAGTAAATCAAATTGAAGTACTGCAACTTATCCCTGACTAACCTATTTGATATTAAATATGCTCTTGGAACTAACTATAGCAAATACCCCATTTTTAAATTAGTATTGTTAGGACTGTTCTCAAAATGCCAAAATAATTGACATTTTCTGTAGTTTTGTCTAATTTCTGATTTTTATTTCTATCCTTTAATCCCAGTTTGCTTAGCATAAGTAAAAGAGTGCTATTTTATAGATAAATACCATTTATATGAGTAATCAGTCCTTCAACTGAAATAACAATGTCAATCACTGTGGATTATTTTAAGATATAATTTATAAATGTATTAAGATATAATTTATAAATACATATATATCTACATCATATAATTTTAACAAATTATTTTTAGATTTTAGTAAGACATTCATTTGGTAAAATTTATGATTTTCAAAGCCTCAGATTTATATATTTACTATCTGGTAATAATCTATGTGATTTGCAAAATAAAATATTTTCATTGCATAAATAAATAGTATTAAATTTTATAACAGACAATGTTATAAATAGCTAGAGGCCTGGTGCATAAAATTTTGAGCACAGGCATGGTCCCTAGGCCTGGCTCTGCCCCCTCCTACTCTTCTCCCCCAATTCCCAGTTCACCATCAGGGGATAGGAGCCTGCTGGCTGGTGGGGGGAAAGGACAGAGAGGTTGGCCATTCCTGCCTGCTTGCTGGCCCCATCCCAACACTGGTCACCCTCTGTGTGTGGCGCGACCAGCTGGAGGGGGCCTTGGCCTAGCACTGCCAATGTCTGCTGCCACCCACCCATGACTCCCAGTTTGCCATTGGGGGATTGGTGCCTACCGGCTGGGGGAAGGGACTGAGATTTGGCCAGCAGCTCCTGCGTTGAGCATCTGCCTCCTAGTGGTCAGTGTGCATCATAGAAACCAGTTATTCTGCTGTTCGGTCGATTTGCATATTACCTTTTTATTATATAGGATTATTATATAGGATGATAATTACTGGTAAACCATTACTACAAAAATTACATATTTTTGTTTTTATAGTATCACTATTGATATTCACTATACTCACATGCAAACACACATATAGAGATATATAGGCATAAAGATATATAATTATAGGTTGTCCCCCCAAATAAATATATGTATGGAACAAACTAGGTAACCTGACTTGCTTAGCAGTTTTTGCTAATTTGCATTTAAGATCTAATTCTAATTTATACATAAATATTTCAAAATATTGTTTTTTAGTCAATTATGCAAATATATCAAAATATTAAGGTATTTAGTCAATTATACACTTTTTAATACTCAAAGAGAAACATTTTCTTTAGTGCATGGACATTTTTATTAATCAGTAATAAATTGAAACCTCAATATAAGTTACTGCTGCAATCTTTGCTCAGCTCAGGTTCAGTAATCTGGAGAAGGGGCTGCGTATGAATGAATAACTAGACAAGAAATATAAAGTTGGAAGGCATGGGGGACCCAGGGGAAGCTCCACTTTCTAGCGAAGTGGACTCTCTGAATGTGCAGACCTATGGCTTTCTATTTTCTGAAAAACACATTGGCCTTTTAGGAAAGCAAACAGGTAAAGTTTGATAAGCAGGAAAAGATTATCAGGTTAGGGGAGATGCCTACAGCTGTTCAGCAGGTAAGAATATGCTGATTTTTCAGCCCTGCTGAATCCCCAAGGTCCATTAGCCTACTGATCATCTTCTTAATTATGACCTGCTGGAATTTGCTTCTAGCAGTTACTACCTACCACGTTTTTTGGGAAGTGGTCTTGTTGTAGAATAGGACCAAGACCCAAAACTCCTATTACTGAGATTACTAAGACTAATATACCCAAGAGATATAATAAAAAATCATTAAATTAAGCTTAAATTCATGTATATTTAATACTCACTTAAAATTACTTTTTAACGTATGGCTATTTTTGCTTTTACTCCTAGAAATATTATACAGTAGAACTCTTGTGATGATTGATTCATGTGGTTCATGGACCAAATATTCAGAATATTATGAATGGAGTAATATTTTCTATTACTAACTTGGAAGTGACCTCTCGATCCTTCTCAGTTTGCATTACTTTGGGCTACTGGAGAGAATCAATGAATATATTCATTCAAGTTGTTCACTTTTTATCAGAAGAAAAGTGACCTTTTAAGTATTTGCATCATATAATTTGAACTGCTAGAGTTTTCAACATTTTTTATGCTTTCTTAACTATTTTTCTTTCCTGCTTCATGTGTAATCATTCCCTATCATCTGATATCTCCAGTCATTTAACTCAGTTATTTAAACTAATTTAGCTCTCTTTTAATATATTTTATTTCTTCTACCTGAGTATCAGGTTAAGATTTACATTCAGCCATTCCAATAAGGAAATGTTCCCTCACTCTTAAAAACTTGGCAAAACATACTCCTAACTTGCCCCTTAGCATTTGCAAGGTGATGCATTTGGAGGGCTTCCACTGTACTGACATAACTTTTATTAACACATCACAGATAATTTAGTTCACTTTTGTCTTATATTAACCCAGCATATTATTGATAACTCTTAGTATGACAAGACTGAAAGAACAAAAGCTTTAAAAATTTAATCCCATTCTATAATCATATGATAAAAACAATGTTTATAACAAAGACCTATTTAAAAACTTTACTTTTTTATTTCTAAATACCTCAGAGGATTTACATGAAGAAAAAAGTTAGCAAAAGTTATAAAGACATTCTTCTAACTTCAAAAGCTATCAATTGCATAATCTTATTTTTATAGTAAAATTGGAATAGTAAAGTCATATTTAAAGCTTACATTTCAAATAATTATTCAAAAAAAAACAAAAACCCAAAAAACCCACAATTTTTTAGGACACCACAATTTCTTTCCCTTGACAAAAAAATTTTATTTTAAAATGCAGTGCATGAACTGCCCCTGAATATATTTAATATTCTTATTTCTATCTTTTTTTATTTTTTTATTTATTAAATTATTATCTGTGTACATATTTTAACATTGCCCCCCCTACATACCCTCCCTCCCCAGAGTTTTGTGTCCATTAGTTGTACTTATATGCATGCATACAAGTCCTTCAGTTGATCTCTTATCTCCCCCAGATCTCCCTACTCTCCCTGGTGTAATTTTACAGTCTGCTTGTTGCTTTACTGTCTTTATATCTATCTTTTGGTTTGTCAGTTTATAATGTTTTTTAATGTCCATAATTGAGTGAGGCCATGTGGTATTTCTCTTTTATTGACTGGCTTATTTCACTCAGCATAATGTTCTCTAGTTCTATCCAGGTTGCTGCAAATGATGAGAATTCCTTCTTTTTTATGGCAGCATAGTATTCCATTGTGTAGATGTATCATAGTTTTTTGATCCAATCATCTGCTGACGGGCACGTAGGCTGTTTCCAGATTCTAGCTATTGTAGATTGTGCTGCTATGAACATAGGGGTGCATATATCCTTTCTGATTGGTGTTTTTAGTTTCTTGGGATATATTCCTAGGAGTGGGATTACTGGGTCAAATTATAACTTTAAATTTTGGGTATTCAGATAATTAAAATAGTCATTTTCTATAGGAATCAAATGTAGAGCATAGTGATGATAGTTAATAAAACTGTATTACATACTTGAAAGTTCCTAATAGAGATTGTAAATATTATCACCACAAAACAATGCTAATTATGTCATGTAACACAAGTGTTAGCTAATAATATGGTGGTAATCATTTTGCAATAAATATTTTTCAGATACTGAAGATAGAATGACTCAAATCATTACTAAGAAAAGAAATTTATAAATTGGGAAGCCCTTTTGGTATTATATGTAACTTAGGGAAATTTTTTAAGAGGAAAAAACTATAGTACTCATCACATAGTAATCAACAAATTGTATACTTTAAGTTTTCCCAATGCTATATATCAACTATATCCCAATACAATTAGAAAAATGATTTTAAAATTGTCAATTCCATAAAAAGAGAAAGTATAAGGTAAGTGATTAACTTTATAATTTAAAAAAAAATGCCCATATAGGACTTCTTTTGATTCCTGTACATATGTGAAAAGAGAACATAGATTAAAGACATCGGATGTATCATAATCAGAATATGCTCAGATGTTTAGAACCATACATAGCCTATTCATCTAAGGACATAAATTTATAATGTAATATTTTTAATAAGTAGAATACCATACCCCCTCTAATTTGTCCACATCCTAATCTCTAATACTTGCGCATATATTTAGATGTCACCTTCTAATGGAACATTGCAGATGTTATTTGTGAGATTCTCCCTCCCCCCAACTGGTGGGTGGAGTTATGACATTACTGGCATCTGTCACAGAGTCATCCCCAAGACATTGAACCACCAATCAGCACGTGTCAAAGTGCCCTAGAGCCCACCTCTTCCTGTATTGCCCTGTGTACAACCCTTTCCTGTTCCTCCCCTTAAAAAGACCCCCATACCAGCCACGTGTTGCTTCTCTCCTTTACCATCCATGGAGGCAGCCGGGCTAGGTCTTTCTCCCCTCCCCACTCCTTCAATTCTGATTTCTCTACCTCCATAATGAGTCCTGCTCATTACTGGGGAATAAACTTTACTTTAAAATGTCTTGGTGGTCAGTTTTCTGCACCGCAAACCTTATATTATTAAAGTAAGATTTTTCAGGAGAGAGATTATCCTCAATTATGTGGATCATCCCAGTGAAATCCCAAGTATCCTTATATAGACTTAAGCATCAGAAAAAAGGAAGAATAGAAGTCAGGGTAATGTTGACTTCTATTCAAGGAATGTAGGCCTCCTCTAGAAGCTGGCAAGAAAATTTTTCCCCGGAGTATCCAGGCGAACACAACCCTTGGATTTCTGCAATAAGTATTTTACTTTATTTATGAACATGGTCTGACTAGGCAGTAATATAAAGCAAAGAATGAACGGGTTATCTAAAATGTATATGTAGTTTTGTTTCACCAAATAAAATATATCTCACCATAAATTAAATGTTTATTACATATAATAAGTATCACACATAACAACATATATGACTGTATAAAATATTCCTCATTTCAGCTTTCTCTGTGTGTGTCTGCTCTTCTGAATTGTTTGAAATAACTGGCAATGTGAAGGTGGAATCTGGGAGAAACATTCGTCAACTACAATGCGTATACTTCCAGATGTCTTGTGCCAAGGGCTGTTGGATCTGATGGCAGCACATAAGGTGCACAGCTAGGGGCTCTATGCATCATTTATACTGTATTATATTTATGTTAACCAGACTGAGCTTCTGAATGATCACATTGAATAGAATTTCACTGTTCTCTCAACATCTGTTCAAAGAAATTTGCATGGCTACCACGGGTGATAACTAGCAGACAATGCTTCCAACACTTCAGACCTTCTGCACTAGATTTGGTACAATGTTCCCTATCTGAATGAGGAGTCTTACTTAAATGTTCTGCTCCTGAGGAAAATTCTATGTGTTTGATTATTTCATAGAATTTTATAATTGGCTTAGGAACGAAAATATTACCAAAATAGTGGAAACTAAGAGAAAAAACAGGTTGGTAACAGAAACCAAAGGTATAAATTAAAACACAAAAACATATATTAGACATTCTAAGGAGGCTTAGCAAAACGTGGAGTGTTTACTGTGGATTTTTTTTTTTTTTTTTTAGAATTTTAGATACTAAGAGAAGTTTTCTAGACAGTTGAAGTGTGCTCATTTATAACCAGATAATAACCATAGTGTATAAAATATTAAACAGGGAGATTAGGATTGGCATGGATTGATTTACTATTGCTGTCTGCATAAATATAAAATGTCACATTTTTGTAAAGACATGACATAAAACTTTTATTTTACTTCAGGGTATCTTGTGGGGTCATGGAAAGCCTTTATTTCTAATTAGATGAAGCCATTGCTCATTTGGTTTTGATGTCCATTTCTCTAACAATTAGTGATGTTGAACATTTTATCATCTGCGTTTCAGCCTCTATACATTTCATACATTTGGAAATGTTTCATTCTTGGTTTTGATCTCATAGATGTATGTGAAGTTTATTTTCCTATATATGTGCTGTGTTAGCCCCAGTCTATTGATAATGATGTTCTTGGATAGGAATGCCTATGGCACTGGCTAGTTGTGTTTACTCAAAGAAAGCCCAAAACCATTCTTCCTTCACAACCAGTGCCATCGTTACTAAGTACATTCTTACTATGGTTGCAGGGTACACTTCAGTTAAACTCTCAGGTCACTTGGAAGAATAAGATTCATTTCTCATATATTATGGCATACTTAATTTCAGGTCCCCATGGTGAAGGTACAGGAAGAGAGATAGGGGCTCTCTTTTAATTAGAATCAAAGGGTGGGGTTACTAGTATTCCAGAGGAATTTAAAGCAGAGAGCCAACATTAGGGCAAAGGAATGGAAAAGCAGGGTCACTCAAGCAGTCAGTTTTATAGGTTTCCCAGATTTCTCTAGAAGGGGAACCTCATGGGCAGGGCAGACTAGTTTCTCCTTGTTTTACTGGTAGCTGTGCCATATAGCAGGCAATATCTTTATTCAAGATAGAGTTGTTTGAAATGGAAGCCTGTGAAATTAAAAGAGTAATGCCAGGCACTTACATTATAATCAGAAAGCTTAATTTCTGGCATTATAATACGGAATAACCTCATTTTGATATTTTAAGTGTATTGTAATATTCAATTGAAGAATGGTTTGAATGCCCAACATATTTAGTTTTACTTTATATTTCCAGTCTTTTTTTTTTTTTTTGGCAATAATCTTGTTTTGTTCATATTCAAAACACTGCATCTGTATGTAACTATTTTAGCAGCTATATGTCTGGTTTATGTAACTTTTAAAATATTGAAAAACAAGTATAATTTCCCCTTAATAGAATTGTTAGGCGAAGATTCAGACTTGTAGTTAATTTGATAATGCTATATACTAAAAAGCTAATATGCAAATTGACCAAACAACTATTGGCTATGATGCACACTGATGATCAGGGGCAGACGATGCTCAATGCAGGAGCTTCCCCTTGGTGGTCAGTGCACCCTCACAGAGGAAGCACTGCTCAGCCAGATGCCTGGAGGCCTGACTTATGGCTGGCCAGCTCAGCAGTGGTGGTGGGAGCCTCTTCTGCCTCTGCGACAGCGCTAATGATGTCCGATTGCAGGATTAGCCCCACTCCCCATGGTCTAAGCCATCACTCAGACATCCCCCAGAGGGCACAGGCTGGGATAAGAGTTCATTCCTTCCTCCAGGGCACAATTTTTGTGCACCAGGCCTCTAGCTTCCTCACAAATAGAAAGCTATGTCAAACCATCACACCTACAATTTCCACAAAATAACATGAAATAATTTTATTTCTATCTGGAATAAGCTTGTGCCTATTAATAAGCTTCTCCCTCATCACTGTCTCTCTTCAGAAAAGAGTGATGAAATTTCAATACTGAGAAATCTATAACGGTGCCCTCCTTAATGACTTAATTTCTCCTGGGATTGAAAAAAATAATCTTTTTTTTTTCTTCCTAATCTTTTTTTTTTCTTCCTAATTTTATATTCCTGTTCTCTCTGGATGATATAAAGTTATTTTTAATTAGGAGACTTAAAGAACACAGGTTTTAGTGTTACTAGGTACTATAGAATGAGTAAGCCCCAAATTCCTAATACACTTTATCTCATTTCCTTTATATAGGTTTTCAAAATCTTATTTTGGGGGTATCGTGTATATTTTTCTGAAACTTCATATAAGAGGGATTCATTACTATATTGTTTTGTACAAAATTATATTTGTGTAATGTAAACAATTATTTTTAGCACTTTATATCCAATAGAAAGCCATCATGTATTTTCTTACTATATTTTCATAAAAACATATACATGGTATAAAATACATTGTTAGTCTATTATTTAATTCAGAAAAGGACATTTTATACAGCTAAATGATTCCTTCAAGATTTCTCAGTTATGAGAGTGGTGTGTGTGTGTGTGTGTGTGTGTGTGTGTGTGTGTGTAGATTTTCCTCAGATTTGGCTTACATTATCATGATGGTTTTAAAATATATGTATTTCTATGTCTAAAATACAAAGAAAAAAATAAACAGGTAAAATTTATAAAGCCATATCTCTCATTTGAAAAAAAAAACTATTTTAATGAACAACATTACTCATTTCTGTTGTGTGTGTATCTTTCTGTATATGTATGTAAAAGTACTTATTGAAATAATTAGGAATATTATTTTTTCACATCAATAGGCTTTAGGACCAGCATATAAGAAATTTTATTGACTTATATCTGCTGAATATGATTTTAAAATAGAAAATTAAGCAATTAGTTAAAGAAGAAGTAGGAGAAAATATCACCTACTGGGTATCAGAAGTTCCTTATTAAAGTTAGAGCCACTAATATATTCCCATGAGTACAATTAAATATAAAACTAGTCAGAATATATATCCAGAGAGTGGTTGCTAGGTGAAGACCTATTGTGTAAAATAATGAGAAAGGTGGTCATTTAGAAATGCCATAGAAACTTTGTTGCACAGTTTTCCATCATTGTGGGAAATAGAGTGGGACAGAATACAACTAGAAACATTCTTCTGTATTTCTAATTGGAAGTTAATGGAAAAATAAATCTGTAAATATCACATAATAAGTTTGATAGGCTAGTAGTCTTATCACTATGCAAAATGAAAGTACTTTATTGATTCACATTCAATGTAATTTTAAAACATTATGTTATGGTTTATTACAGATAAAATCCTGATAAACTAATTTTACAAATTACCATCAAATAATCTACTTTCATTTTTTTTTATCAATGGTCCTCTATAAAACAGATAGTCACAAATACACTAAACAATTATTATAAAATAATTTTCAGTACTGTAAAGTACCATGGGGGTTATGGATTAAACAATACCTCCAATAAATGCATTTAGATGTTATCTTTAAGTTTCACTCTTGGTCTATGTAACTGACCTACTCATTTTCTCAGTTCTTCCAAATCAGACTTTAATTATAAATTAATAGAAATTTAATTACATAATCATATTACATGCAATTATGTTTTTCCTAACATTATAGCGTGTTAAAATTAACTTTATTGAAGTTGAATATTAAATGTATTTTATGCATCAATTAGTTTCAAGCTAAGTTTCAAAATGAGCTAAGTTTTAATAAAATAATCAAACCTGTACTATAAAAATGTGTAGAAGAGAAGACAGTTTTCTCAAATCTAAAGAAAATAATGGAAGGATTCCTCTTGATTAATTTTATTTATGTTCTTAACATGACTCAAAAATATAAGCATGGATATGTAACCTGTAAAATGATAGCAATAAGTAATTTTTAAGAATAGATCTTTTTAGAGTGGGGCTGAATTTTATATTACCTTCTTAAGAAGAGTAAAATGGAATAACTGTATATTTGGATACTTTATTTTATTTTTAGTCTTTTGAACAAATCCAGTCGAAAGTCTTTCAATTACCAATTCATTTAGCGGGCACTTTTCTTTTTGATATCATTACCTGGCAAATTTCTCTGCTTATTTAGTAGCATATGCCATTTCAACCTCATTTTCTTTCCCATGCCTTCTCAAATATTTTGCAGTCCAACGTTTGTTCTTATTCTTCCTCAAAGCATCTCTTGATGAAACCACCTATGACATTTACCATGCAAAATCCAAGGGTCTATTATAAGACCACAATGTACTGAACCTGTTGTCAGTTCTTCAAATTGATTACTTCATTCTTTCTGAAAAACTGCCTTTTCCTTAATTTCTAGGTCACGCTCTCTTTCTTTTAAATGTTAATTTACTTTACTAGTTTATGCTTGTTGGAATTCATTCCTGGATCCCGTTAATTTTCGAACTTTGAAATGTTGCCTATTCCCTGGGCATAGTCCTAGCTCCTATTCTCTACCACAGTTTCTCACTGGCCTCTTTTATTAGCAAACTGGAGGCCCAATTTGAAAGTCATGTAAGAGTAGGCCTTCCTTTCCCCAGCTGCTGGCACTGGCTTCCCTCTGGCACCTTGGACCCAGGCTTTCATCACAGAGAAAGGCTCAGCTCACCCACAACAGCCTGCAGGTGGCTTGGGTCTCCCTCTTTGGGACAATTGTGGAACACCCCGATTGATAGCTCCACCAGCCGGTGGCCTGGGCCTCCCCCTGTAGGGCAATCATAGGGTGATGACTGGGTCCCCAATCAATTGCATCACACCTGCCTTGGCTGGCTAGGTGCCAGTGGGTGTCATAGTGTGGTCTCAGATGGTCCTCCAGATGGTCATCTGGATGGTCATTCCACTGTTCGGCCATTCGGTCTATTTTCATATTATGCTTTAGGATATGTGCTGATGAAAGACAAGTGTTTAGCTTTATCGAGAACCTCTGGCAGGAAATACAGACACAATTACCACTTCCAAATTCAATTTTCATATAAATGCTTAATAGCAGCAAATATAAAATACCCATTCATAAGTGTTCTGGTATTCCCAACTCCATACTTCCTGACCACTGTTGGCCTTATCCACTGCAACCACTCTGGACAAAGCTACTATAATCTCTTTTCTAGAATATTGACAAAGCATTAACTCATTGCCTGCTTTCACTTTTGCTTTGCCCCAAGCATCTACTGTCCACACATTACCCAAAGGATTATGTTTAAATGTGTCAGATTTAGTCACTTCTCAGTTCAGAATTATCTAGTGGATGCTCTTATCTATATGTATAAAACTCTGATATGTAAACAGCCTGAAGGGCAGAACAATTGAACAACCGAACAACCAGTTGCTATGACGTGCACTGACCACCAGGGGCCACACACAGTACCTGGTGGGCATCGGCAGCAGGTGGCAGAGCATGGAACATTACAGGTGTCAGTCACAGCAGGAGTGCCAGACCAAGGAGGGGTGCCAATTGCTCTCAATGGGGAGAGTCTCTGGTGGTTACTGAAAATTCTTTGCTCCTGCGTGCCATGGTCCTGCCCAGTGCCCATACCTGCTGCCAGTACTGGAGCCACATTCACACCTGCTGCTGGTGCTGGGCACTATCCCAGATTGCTTGTCACTGTCAGCAGGTGTAAGCAGTGGCTGCCAGCCCCGATCACCCCTCTAGCTTCTCCACTTTTTCCAGCTTCTGAGAGGTAATTGGGGCAGCAGCCATCGCTGACACCCACTGCTGGAGCTGGCCCCAATTGCTCCATGCCATTAGTGGGTGTGAGTGTGGTTGCTGCCATCAGCATGTGAGAACAGCAGTGGCGGGAGTGAGGCTGCTGATGGAGAGGGGACCAGGGGCCTTGGTAGGAGGCTCTGGGTGGGGGCGCAGAGGATGTGCTGAGAACTGCCCCTGAGTCTACCATAGCCTCACAGCCTACAGTTCCTTTCAAGGTGCAGGAATTTGTGCACCGGACCCCTAGTATTTAGAATAAAGTCCAAAAATCATTAACATTCCTCTAAAGCCATGTGCAGTCTTGATATTTTCCTCTGTCATCAGTTCTTTCAACTACCCCTATTCCTCAATGTGCATCCTCTCCTACTGCACTGACATTCCCTCGGTTTCCAGGCTTAAATAACATTTTTTCTTAATGTTCTTTGCAAAAACAAAAAAGAGGTCAGCCTTCAAATATGCAACATTGATTTGGGAAAACATTTTAAATCTATATTAAGCTGTAAGGGAAAGAAAGAATAACCAAAATAGAGGCATACTAGAATAGTTTCAATCTTTCTAGGTTAATACAAAAATAAAATAAAATAAAAATAAAAACAGAACTTAAGTTGTTATAGAAAATAAACTGTTAAATATTAATATTGTTGTTTATACTCACAACCATAGACACATGCACCCACAGATACGGGCACACACTCATATTCACGCAGACTATTGAAAATGCAATAATCAATCCCTGTTAGCATTATATACATTTAATTTTACAAAGTGTGGTTCTAAGCAATGGTGGATAACTTTTGTCGTTTATTTCAGATTTTCTCTTTGTTCTGAGAAAGATAATAGGGTGCAACCAACTCATATCTTCGTAAATAATCATGTTATTAACTTTTCCTTAACCTCTCCAATTTAAGTATTTGATTTGTTTTTGGCTAAAACCTTTACTAATATACAATTGTTAAAATGGATACATACACAATTCATTATGGGTATTTGCTAATATTTTACATTAGAACTTTACACATTTTCATAAGTAATATTTATCATAGCACCCACTTCAGAGCTATGGGGAAGGTTATCTATTGACTGTTTTTAAGAACTTCTTTTTTTAGCCAGTTCAGAAAGCTGAACCATTTTTTTAGACTTAGAGGAAATGCTTTAAACTTGTGTTTGTGGATATTTAACTTTAGCCAGATAGAGGAGAATTAAAGTATTTGTATTTGTATTTTTCTCAGCTTATTGTTGACATGATTAAGAACCAGTCTAAAGGCATCATAAAAGCCATATGCCAATCCATTTGAAATGATTTAGCACGATAGTCAACAGATGTTACATACACCTGCCAAAGCATGCCCTAACCATGAGTTCTCCTACTTTGGTTTCAAAAGTAGAACTCAAATCTGTGTGCTGTTAATGGCATTTGATATATTACTTTTTAAAAAAGTATTCACTCAATGACATGCTTATTGATTTTAGAGACTGTCCCCCATACACACCCTGACCAGGATTAGAAACTAAAACCTAGGTGTGTACCCTGACCAGGAATTGAACCTGCAATAGTTCTGTGTACAGGATGATGTTCTAACCAACTGAACAACACTGGCCAGGGCTGATAATAATCTTAACATTTATTATGGTTTTTCAGTAATTCAAGTTATAGTAGTTCTGAGGTGAGGAATCTGCATTCCCTTAAAATTCTAACTATTGATGATAGAATTATAGAAATACTTTTGTTTGAGATAATGATATGATAGAATTATAGAAATACTTTTGTTTGAGATAATGATATGATATTTCTCCTTTAATCAATAATGAGGTAAATAATAATATTTTTCTAATTATGAGCCAACCTCTACACACAATATACTCAAATGACTGTTTTACAACTTATTTGAAAATCTCTTCAAATTGTATTTGATGATCTTTTGTTTAGGATTCTCACAAATATTTCTATATATAAAAGTCTAAACAACCATTACCACCAAATGACCTGAATGCCTGAACAACTGGTTGATCAGTCACTATAATGTACACTGACCACCAGGGGGCAGACTCTCAACACAAATCTGCCCCCTGGTGGTCAATGTGCTCCCACAGCCGATTTCCCTTGGCCCAGCCAACCAGCACCGCCCCCCCCCTCATAGGCCTTAAAAAGGGGACTGGCCGGCCAACCTTCCGAGGCACCTCCCCCTGTCAGCTGTCATCCGATAAGCCTTGATTATTGGCCAGGCCGAGGGACCCCACTGGTGCATAAAATCGTGGACCGGGCCTCTAGTATTATATAAGTCAGATTAGCCTATTATTTTTCATCTTTTCTATTGTTCTTCCGTTCTTGGGGCGTTAATATTATAAAAGCCTCATAATATTCTAAGACTTTTTTTTTTTTAAATACTCTGAAACATTTAATGAAATTTGAATTTCCTTTTCCTTGACTATTGTAAAGATTATACTTGTTAAAAAAAAACACACACACAAAAAAAAACCTGGCTTACTTTGTGTATGTGGGTATTTTCCTCCTTTATTTTTAGTAGGAAGAAGCTTTCATCTGATTCAATTTCAATAGTTAAATATATGAACTATACTATTTCTTCCCGAGTTAGTTCTAGTATTTTCTATTTTTACATATTTTTCAAAGAGAGTGGAAGGGAGGAAAGAGGGGGGGAGAGAGAGAGAGAAACATCCACATGAGAGAGAAACACAGAGATTGGTTGCCTCCCTCACTCGCCCCTACTGGGACTGGGGAACGGAGGTAGGGATGGAACTAGCCACTCTTATGTCCTGAAGCCAATGCTCTAACCCACATGTGTCAAACACAAGGCCCGCGGGCCAAATCCGTCCCGCCAGGCCTTGCAATGTGGCCAGCACCGCGCTGTCATCACTGCACTCCACTGCGTTTCCATCACAATGACAGTTTATGACTGTTCAGTAAACCATTCGGCCCGCAATTTAGGCTGGATTTTAGATTTTGGCCCTTTCTCTGATTGAGTTTGACACCCCTACTGACCACTGAGAAAAGCTGGCCAGGGTTCCAAAATACTTTTTCATCAATAACTAATATCCACTTCTGAGATACTACATGTGAGCATTTTTCTGGGAAAAGATGGAATGAAAAAAAAATCATAGATTTCTGGAAGTACAGAATAATGAGATGATGGAGCAATTGAATGAGATACAGTGATGAAACACAGGTGCTAAATGTCTGTGAGTATGAGGAACTTTAAAAGTGAGGTCACCCAAGGCAGGAAAGAGGTGGATAGTATAATTTGATTTGGGGCACTTTAAAGAAAAGTGATATTGTTTCAAAATATCAGCAAGGAAGATATAGACGCATCCCCTAATTTCAAAATTTGAAGTCAAAATGTATGATCATAGTTTTTACACATAAACATTTTAATAAGAATCATATATATATAAATAAGATTCATACACACACACACACACACACACACACACACACACACACAGCCATACAGAATATTGAAGTAGGAAAATACTTTGTGCATTTGGTTCATTATGTTGCTTTAACCAACCAAAGCACAAGTTGTCAGAAAATTGATTATACAGTATCATCTTTTGAAATTCTAAGTGCTAAGTATATTTTGCAGGGGTCATTACTTAGTCTGCTACTATTACACATTTTTAAAATTAATGACTGGGGTGGTGAACCAGAGTGTATTTTTATTAAATTTGCTGATGACACCAATTTGGTAGGACAATTAGCACATTTAAAAACTGGATTAAAACTCAAAATGACCTTGATGAGTTGGAGAAGAGCCTGGATATAAACAAAATGAAGTTGATTAAGTTTATGTGCTCTAATTCATATGGCCTATTTCACATCTACAGTGGCCAAACCATTATGCAACTCTGATCAGAACTTTTAATTAGAAGCGTTTGAATGATCTATCTTCATTGCAGTACAGACACAGCAGTTGTGAAGTCAAGATTTTTGTGCATCCAACTGGCATAAAAACTAAGTTATTAGTTAAATCAAAATGATGTTGCTGCCAGGGTTCCTTAAGGCATGAACCAAGGCTTTGATGAAAATATATCTACCAAAATCATTTAGGATGCATCAATGTTTCCAAGCTGAGGAAAGAAATATCATTGGGGAAGTCAAACCTGCCATGTAAGCTGGCAATGGTGTTAAGGAAAACAATGGTAAATACATGATTGCATGAAACTTGGATAAGAGGTTTTAACATACATTAATTACTTCACATTATGGAGAGAATTTCTATAACTGAATCATCGTGTCAAGACTTAGAAAAATGCTCTAACAGGTTTGGCTCAGTGGATAGAAGGCCAGCCCATGGACCAAAGGGTCCCTGGTTCGATTCTGGTCAAGGGCAGGTACCTAGGTTGCAGGATTCTCCCAGGCCTGGGCCCTGATCAGGGTGCATGCAGGAGGCCATCAATCCATGTGTTTCTCTCACATTGATGTTTCTCTCTTTCTTTCCCTCTCTCTTCCACTTTCTCTAAAAATCAATGGGAAAATATCCTTGGGTGAGGATAAAAAAAAAAAAAACTTAGAAAAATTAATTGTGAATAAAGTTTTACATATAAGTGTACTCTCTTAAGAAATAGCTGTGAATAATTAAGAAAATAATTATACACTTGGGAGTTAACATTCTTGTTAACACTTTTTCTCTTTAAAGTATTTTTAAAAGGTCTATAATGAGAAACTCACACATATATTAAATTATAGGAACAGGAAGTTTTCATAAAAAACAAAAGTGTTGTCAATATCCTAAATCTCATCTATAATATACTTCCTCTGATCAATAGATCCAAGTTTAAGAAACATAAGAATTGCCTTCTCAGTATATATGTCCTCAGGATATTTCTATTTTTTCTTCTAATTCATAGATTTATTACTTGGGGTGGTTTTAGGTTTACAAACTTTGTTTATACACAAGTACAGAGAGTTTCCATAGCCATCTCCTCTCAACTAGTTTTCCTATAATTAACTATTTGAATTAGCATAATACATATGTTAAAGTTGATGAGCCACTAGTGATACATTCTTATTAACTAAAGTCCATAATTTACTCTTTGTGCTATATAGCTTTGAGTTTTGCCAACTGCATAATGGCATGTATTCAATATCACAGTATGATAGCAAATAATTTTACGGCCTTAAAAATTTTTGTATTCAATTTATTCATCTTTTCTTCCCTTTCCCAATCCTAGCAACAGCTAGTTCTTTTACTGTCTTTACAGTTTTGACTTTCTCCAGAATGTCATGTAGTTGGAATCATTCAGTATATAATTTTTTCAGACTTTTTTTTTTTAATTAACGGTATGAATTTATGATTCCTCCATGTTCACGGCTTGATAGCTCATTTCTCTCTATGTATAAATAGTATTCCACTGTATGGGTGATCCAGTTTGTTTAGTCATTTACCTATTGAAGGACATCTTGGTTGTTTTCAACTTTTGGCAATTACAAATAAATTTGCTATAAATATCTGTGTGCATATTTTTGTTTGGACAATATTTTTTACTTTTTTTTTTTTTGGTTAATACCTAGGAGTGTAATTACTAGAACATATGGTAAAATTATGATTATCTTTGTAAGAAAATTCCAAATTGCCAAATTGTCTTTCAAAGTGAATGCTCCATTTTTATTTCTACTAGAAAAGAATTAGAGTTCTTTATGCGCCATATCGTCTATGGCATCTGGGCTTTGGATTTTAGCCATGCCAAGGAATTTCCATTCATTGCAATGTAAAGTTAAAAGAAAACATAACAAAATAATTTAACTTTCCCATAAAATTAAACCTATCATTGCCACAGAATCAGTGATTTCATCCTAGGTAATTGCCAATGTATATTTTAGGAGTTATAGGTATGACCCAGAATTCTTTATATGTGTTGGGATGCCCCCCACCCTCCCAAAAACATGAAATCAGGTCTAGGAACCCAAAGATAGAAATAATTTAGATAATTATTTTTTATTGTTTAAAATACTGTATATGTCTCCTTTTCCCAACTTACCCCTCTTCCATTACTCTCCCCTGCCCAGGACAACCCCCACTGCCACAGGGCCCCAGTCTATTGGTTACAAGTCCTTTGGTTGATCTCTTATCCACCCCCACACTCCTACCCACCTTCTCTCTGTTCAGTGTTTGGATGGTCTGTTCAGTGCTTCTTTGTCTCTGGATCTATTTTTGGTCATCAGTTTATGTTGTTCATTATATCTCAAATGAGTGAGATAATGTGATATTTATCTTTCTCCAACTGGCTTACTTCCGTTAGTATAATGTTCTTCAGGTCCATCCATACTGTTGCAAATGGTAACTTTTTTACAGCACCATAGTATTCCATTGTGTAGAGTACCATAATTTTCTAATCCACTTATCTGTTGATGGGCACTTAGGCTGGTCGCAATTTTTAGCTATTATAAATTGTGTTGCTATGAACATGGGGTGCATATATCCTTTCTGATTGGTGTTTTTGGTTTCTTGGGATATATTTCCAGAAGTGGGATTGCTGGGTCGTATGAGAGTTTCATTTTTAATTTTTTTATGGAAACTCCATTCTGTTTGCCACAGTGGCTGCACTAGTCTGCATTTCCACTATCAGTGAAGGAGGTTTCCTTTTCCTCCACATCTTTACCAGCTTGTCCTTTGTTGATTTGTTGATGGTAGCCATTCTGACTGGTATGAGATTATATCTCATTGTTGTTTTGATTTGCATCTCTTAAATGATTAGTGATTCTGAGCATGTTTCATATGTCTTTGGGCTTTCTGTATGTCCTCTTTTGAAAGTGTCTATTTAGGTCCTTTTGGCCCATTTTTTGATTGGATTGTTTATCTTCCTTTTGTTAAGTTGTTATGAGTTCCCTGTAAATTTTGGAGATTAAACCCTTATCTGAGATAGTATTGGAAAATATCTTCTCACATGCAGTGGGCTTTCTTGTTGTTTTGTTGATAATTGGATACAGATAATTCTTAAAGGCATATGAAAGAAGCCAGTCCCAAAGACTACACATTAAGTGATTTTATTTAATATAGTGATGGAAAGCCATTTTTAATTGCTGATATTCAATAGGATATTGGGAAGTGATTAAATACAAAGGAGAATGAGAGAACTGTTGTGTGATAGAAATGTTCTAGATTATGATGTGGTAGTGATTAAATGATTGAAATCATTTTTAAAATTTATCAAATTGTACACTGATAGTTGATTAAGAATGCATGGAAATCATACTTCAATGAAAACTAAGAAACATAAATAAAGAGGAAAATCATCTAAAGTCATCTCATTCCAAGGCTAAAATGTTTGGCATTATTCTATACATTTTTCTTTGGCAAGTGCTATGACATATAATTATAATCATTATTCATTATCATGTTTCCAAGAAGGATCTAATTCTAGGTAACCAGTGGAAATAAAATCCCTGACATAAACGTGGCTGTGCTTTCAAGTAACAGTCTCTCCAAGAGGTTCATTCTATTCTAGTGCCACACACAAATTGCATTATTTTAGTGGATTCTAAGTAATTTTCTGAGCTCTAATTTTAATTTTATTTTGAGTCATACTTTATGGCTATGTTTTTTGTCCCCCCCCCATCTTTAGACCCCCCCACAACTTAGTATCTTGTACTACATCCCATAGCAGGCACTGCCTGTACATATCTAACATTTAGAAACCTATAATTTACCTTTAAAATTCTTCTTTTCCATAGAATGTCTATTCACAAAATTTATCTTACTCTCTAGTATAGGGGTGTCAAACTCAATCAGAGAAGGGGCCAAAATCTAAAATCCAGCCTAAATCTCGGGCCGAATGGTTTACTGAACAGTCATAAACTGTCATTGTGATGGAAACGCAGCGGAGTGCAGTGATGACAGCACGGTGCGGGCCACACTGCAAGGCCTGGCAGGACGGATTTGGCCCGCGGGCCTTGTGTTTGACACATGTGCTCTAGTAGGTTGAATTCATAAAAAGGGGTGCTATAATACAATCAAAAGGTAATCTGTATTTAATAAATTATGTGATTTATTCTACATTTCAGAAATGACAAATAATATGTATTTCAAAATTGAATAGAGAATAAAAACATTATTATATTTATAATTTTTACAACATAAGAAGAGAATTCAAACGCAGAAAATAGACTTCTGATGCATGGCAAATATTTGAAAAAACAATAAGTTTGCCATTTTTAAGTAACTGTGAATGAGCATTTCCTCTTACCCCCCTCTTATTTTTACTTCCTTCACTCATAAAAAGGCCCAGATAGTCATTAATGGCATAAATTAAAAGATTGAATAACTTAATATGGAACAATATTGTCAAAATTCAATGTCTTTTAAATTCTAGAACCAAAGATACATTGTATTGAATATCACACACACACACACACACACACACACACACACACACACAAATTATACTTTCTTATCTCTCTATATAAAAGCTTAAGCGACATTATAACATTATGATGGAATGACCAGAACAGCTAATCACCATTACGTGCACTGACCACTAAGGGGCAGACACTCAACACAGGAGCTGCCCCCAGCCTGCAGACCCAGATTACGTATCGCCCCCCTGGGATGGGACAGGGGACCAGGAGTGCATGGCTGTGATGCGAGTGGCAAGGGAAGGCTGAGGCGGGGAGACGGGGAACTTGACTGGCCCTGATCACCGGCCAGGCCAAGGACCTGGCCCATGCACGAATTTTGTGCACCGGGTGTCTAGTTGCCTAATAATAAGTTGCCTCGGCTCCCTGAAAGTGAAAGAAATTCTTTTTATTTTTTGGATGATAACTGAGTAGAACTTTCAGAAAGATCAAATGCTTTCAAAGTGTTGGGTTTTGTCACAGAATTCTAAATAACTGTTCCCCTGGGACTACTGTAAAGACACTGTCAGTTTTTGTGTGTTTCCTCCAACACCTTGTGATGTGCTGTCTCTTGGGAAATGAATGTACTTTACTTGCTTCTGAAAAGATTTACTTTGGACAAATAAATATTATTGTATAAAATTCAAGGTGAAATGATTTCTGATGGATATTTTAGGCTTCAAATTTTTAAAGTTTTGGATATCAACTAAGAGTATTTAGCTAATGAACATGATAAAAATAAAAATAACATTAGAAGTCTTTATCAATAAACCAAAATATTTTATTCAGTTTAAATCACTGTTGTCATTGTATGCTTTACCACTTAAGGTAGATATAATGATTTTATCTTCAACAAAATTGTGATGATAAAAACATCCAAGAAACAAAGAGAGAGGACCCAAATAAACAAAATCAATAATGAAAAAGGTGAAATAATAACAGACCCTGCTGAAATACAAAGGATTGCTACAAAATACTACCAAAAAAAAAACCCAAAAAAAAAAACTCTATTCCAACAAATTGCACAACCTGGAAGAAATGGACATATTCCTAGAAAAATATAACCTTCCAAAACTCAATCAGGAAGAATCCAAAAATCTCAATAGGCCAGTAACTTTGAAAGAAATTGAAGCTGTCATCAAAAAACTTCCAGCAAACAAAAGCCCGGGGCCAGACGGCTTCATAGGAGAGTTTTACCAAACATTCAAGGAAGAATTAAAACCTATCCTCTTCAGACTATTCTAAGAAATTCAAGAGGAAGGAACACTTTCAAGCTCCTTTTATGAAGCCAGCATCACCTTAATACCAAAACCAGATAATGACAACACAATGAAAGAGAATTATAGGCCAATATCCCTCATGAACATAGATACCAAAATCCTCAACAAAATTCTAGCAAATCAGCTCCAGCAGCACATCAGAAAGATAATACTCCAAGACCAAGTAGGATTTATTCTGAGAATGCAAGTATAGTACAATATCTACAAATCAATAAATGTGATACATAACATAAACAAATTGAGAGTTAAAAATCATATAGTTATATCAATAGTTATATCAAGACGCAGAAAAAGCATTTGATAGAATCCAACAACCTTTCCTGATAAAAACTCTCAACAAGGTGGGAATAAAAGGATCATACTTCAACATAATAAAAGCTATATATGATAAACCCACAGCAAACATCATACTCAATGGGCAAAAACTAAAACCATTTCCTCTAAGAACAGGAACAAGACAGGGATGCCTACTCTCACCACTCCTGTTTGACATAGTACTGGAAGTTCTAACCATTTCAATTAGACAAGAAGAAGAAATAAAAGGCATCCAAATTGTAAAAGAAAAGTAAAATTGTCCTTATTTGCAGATGACATGATATTGTACATAAAAAAACCCAAACTCAAAGTTATTTGATAAAGTGGTATAAATTCTATACCACTTTGACTAAGCTAAAACAGCACTCAAAAACAAGAGTAGCCGGACCTGTTTGGCTCAGTGGATAGAGCGTCGGCCTGCATACTGAAAGGTCCCAGGTTCGATTCTGGGCAAGGGCATGTACCTTGGTTGTGGGCACATCCCCAGTGGGGGGGTGTGCAAGAGGCAGCTGATCAATGATTCTCTCTCATCGATGTTTCTAACTCTCTATCCCTCTCTCTTCCTCTCTGTGAAAAATCAATAAAATATATTAAAAAAACAAACAAAACAAAACAAGAGTAACAAATTCAAGACAATCAAACTATATATATATATATATATATATATATATATATATATATAGAGAGAGAGATAGAGAGAGAGAGAGAGAGAGAGAGAGACTTTAATATCTAAATTTAAATAATTATTCAGGTTTCATAATATAGGTAAATTGTTATACACAGATAGCTCTAAAATTAAGAGATATAATTTTAAATATAGTTAAAATATATAGGTACTTTTATGCTCATATAAATACAACTATACGCAATCACACCCACACTCACAAAGTCCAAATTTCAAAAAAATGCCAAAGATCAGACATGAGGACAGTTATGATGCACTTGCCATTTAATTTCCTCCTCATAACACTGCAATGCATGCACTCTTTTACCCATTTAACAAATGAGGGCACTGAGATTTATTGGTTAAATAGCATGTGCAATTTTAGAAGTAGAAAGGTTGTCTTTCAATCCAGATCTGCCTTTCTCTAAAGCTCATATCACATTTACCCTGCTGCAGATGTTTATGGCTTACTTAATGACAACACAAATGCATAAGTGGACAACTGTGAAACAAAAGCACTCTAGTAGAAGCTAATGTGGTTAGCAAAGTCTTCCATCCAATTTAATCTCCCTGATAAAGAGTCCCAAATAGCATTCGCTCAAAATAGAAATGTTCACTGACTTTGTTCTCCTCTATGTGATCTTCAGTATTTATGAATTTTAAAATAGCAATGTTCACACAATATCGGCATAGCTGACATAACCACTAAACTTCCAGTTTCCATTGTTCATTAGAGTATCCATCTAAATACTTTCCAGGACAATCAAAGCATTTTATGACTAATTTGATTTTACTAAAGATATAAATCAAACTGAGATCAATATATAGACCAAAAAGTATCACAACTCAATTGACTGTTTCATATTAATCTTGCTACACTTCATTAACTTTAATTGCCATTTTTAATGAATTCTTTAGAATTATTTTATTTATAAGAACATACCAATTGAAAATAGAGATTATTTTACTTCTTTCTTTCAATTTGGAAATGTGGATGCCTTCAGTTTTTTCCAAACAGATTATATATATATATATATATATATATATATATATATATATATATATATATATTTGACAGTGTTACAGATGTTCTTCATTTTCTTTCCCTTTGCCCCCCTCCACCCAGTACCTACCCTCCCACCCTATTATTGTTTGTGTCCATGGGCTATGCATATAAGTATAGATTGTGTCCATGGGCTATGAATATAAGTATAGATACCTTCATTTGAATGTTTAATTGCCCTGGCTAAAAAGAGCAATAAATTTTGGATAGAAATAGAGTGGATATTTTTGCTTTGTTTCTTTGGGGAAAGAATTCACTCTTTTACTATGAAATATTATGTTAATTGAGGGGTTTTTGTTTGTCATGTTTTGGGTAGTTATCTGTCATTAGTTTGAGAAGTTTTATTCTATACCAGCTAGAATGGAGTTTTCATCATGAAAATGTTTTAAATGTTATCAAAAATATTTTTCTGTATCTATTGAAATGATCCTGTATTATGTTTCTTTATTCTATTAAAATACTATATTCTCCTGGTTAATTTTCAGATGTTAAACCAATCTTGCATTGCTATGATAAATTATATTAGACTGGAGACCCAATGCATGACATTTATGTAAGGAGCTTGGCTCTCACAGCCATGGCTGCTTGCCTCAGCCCTAGCAGCCCCAGCTTCATCCAGAAGGTCATCTGGAAGGTCATTAGGCTGTCTGGTCTAATTAGCATATTACTCTTTTATTATTATAGCCTAGGGGCCCAGTGCACAAAATTTATACACAAGGGTGGTGGTTCCCTGCATTCTCTCCAATCAGGGATTGGATCTAAACTGGTGGTCAGACATCCCTCTTGCAATATGGAACTGCTGGCTTCTAACTGCTCACCTGCCTGCCTGCCTGCCTGATTGCCCCTAATTCTCTGCCTGCCTGCTTGATTGCCCCTAACTGCCCTCCTCTGCTAGCATGATCTCACCCCCAACTGCCTTCTCCTGCTGGCTTGATCTTGCCCCCAGCTGCCTCTGGCTCAACCCCCACCACCATGGCTTTGTCTGGAAGGAAGTTGGATGTCTGGAAGATGTCTGGTCAACCTCATCTAATTAGCATATTACCCTTTTAGTAGTATAGATAGATTATATAGGATAAGGTTGCTTAAATGGGAGGGGGGAAAGTCTTTTTCAGCAGGAGGATATGTTCTTGGCAGACAAAAACACATAATCCCTATATCTGGACTGATAGCCATATGCACTATACTACCAAACTGGTGATGAAAAAAATTGAACTGCTTTCTTACACCTTACACCAGACAGCTGTTGCCCTTTAAACCCCTCCTCAGCCCCCACCTTAGGTTCTGCCTTCTCAGTTCACCCAGATTTGGTTTTGATTGATCAGTTTCTATGCCACTCAGCATCTCTGGGCCTATCTCTGGGCTTGATCAAAGAGGCAGGAATGATCAGTGCCCCCCTCCCCACCCTAGGACACCCAGAGAGAAACAGAGGCACAGCTACTGGCAAAGTCTGGAGAGAAAGAGCGAGGCAACAGCTGATCAACAGCTGACATGGAGGCTGAGGATCAGGCCCTGCCTCTTTCTCTGGGCCTGATCTGCAGCCTCCTTAGCAGTCAGTGCTGGGTCACTGCAGTCAGTCCTGGTCACCATAGCAATCCAGCACTGACTTCCTGGTGTTTAGTTGAGCCTAGGTTGTTATGGACCCTGGCCCTTTATATACATGGATGGAGTATAATACATTTTCTCTGTTGTTGGCTTTAGTTTGCTAAAATTCTGCAGAGGGTTTTTATAATGATATATATTCTTCATAGTGCTTTTTATTGGTCAAATGTTTGTCTGGTTTGGTATCAAATTAATATTGACCTCATTAATTTGTTTGAAAGTGCTTTCTTATTTTCCATTTCTGGGGAGACTTTTGAGGAATTGGTATTGATTTTCTTTAACTATTTGATAGAGTTCATCTATGAAACAATCTGATTTTTCTTTACTGATTTCACTTGTAGAAAGTTAAATTACTAATTTAGTCTTCATACTTGTTATAGATTTACTCATATTTTCTCTTTGGTTAATTTTTGTTTTTTTAAAATTTTGCTCATTTTATATAAGTTACTTATATAATTTCTATAATTTGTATTTCCTAATGATACATGTGAAATATCGTTTAATTGTACCATTGAGCATGGAGGAGTTTTCCAATCCTGGTATAGGCATAATGTATAGGTAATTAGAACAAAGGGCTTTGCATTTGTCCTCCTGTGCTGTGAACTGCCTACCTAAGCAATTGCTCTCACTGCTTTTTGTGTTGGAACTTATCAGTCTCAAAAGAATCCCTGATTTCAAGAAAAAAAAAATGCAAAATCAACTAAGAGATGTTGGATGTGAGTAGGAATATTAAAATATCTGGCTAGTTGCTAGTTGAATGGAAATAAATTCAATCTCTGGAGACATTCATTATGAGCTAATACTGCAGCCTTCTGCTCAAAGTGCATCATTGCAGTAACAGCCCTGCCAAATGTTCCCTGCTTTCACTTACACCCAATAATACTGATCAAATGTTCCTTACAGTACCACCCGCAACTATGCACATGTGCATATTGGAAACTTTGACTTTAAAACAAACAACACTTTCGATAGCAACTCATTTGGCAAACTACTGGCAGTTCTGAAAAATATCAATAACTAGGCTGAATGTTTTCACATATCCTGAATATGCATTTCTGATGCCACATAATTTAAAACGGATAAAAGTTCATTCATATATACTTACCCTGCTCAATTCCCTGCCTCCTTAATCAGAGACACACTATCATAACTACCAGGAAAGGATCTCTGTGAGTCTTTGCAAATGGGTATCTCAGGTATTAAAAAAAAAAAAGTGTTACAGTTCCTGAAAAAGCTAATCTTTGAGTAGCACAGCACAAGATTACAAAAATATACATTTTCTCATCTCGTCATATAAAAAGGGAGATTGTGATCAAATTTTCCAATGAAAATTTGAAACTTTACTTGACCACTTCGTTTTTATTTTTTATTTTTTTTTAATATATTTTATTGATTTTGTACAGAGAGGAAGGGAGAGAGATAGAGAGTCAGAAACACTGATGAGAGAGAGTCATCAATCAGCTGCCTCCTGCACACCCCCTACTGGGGATATGCCCGCAACCAAGGTATAATACATGCCCTTGACCGGAATCAAACCCGGGTCCCTTCAGTCCCTAAGCCGACGCTCTATCCATTGAGCAAAACCGGTTTCGGCTCATTTTTATTTTTATTTTGTGGGCGAAAAAGGGTCACATACTAACTTGACTCACTAAGGAAAGGCCTGTGTGGCAGCCCTGCAAAGGCAAGAGACCTAAAGTAACCACAGAGGATGGTCTGAAAGTAAAACCTTTAAGTAAAAAGCAGTTTTTAGTGGGAAGTCATGTTGTAGGCCAGTATTTTCCCTAACAACAATCAACTTCAATCTCTACTGAGCCTTTTTTCATTTACGATAACATACCTGTGGATGTCAGAGCAACTTGTAACTTCTTTCTTCGGACGCCTCAGAGCACAACCCTGGCGTCTTGGCCAGTCACGGACCAGGAATTCCTTCTTTGTTATTGTTCTCGCGTTAATTTTGACAGTTAAATATCCTATACCCACCTGTGTAATAGAAGCATGTGCCTATCATTTTACTTCTTATCCAATCCCAGAGGTTTCCCTGCTCTGCTTTCTCCCACCTCCCTAATCTGTCACCGGTGGATTTAATTTAACCTAATTACATCTCCTCCTTTGCTGGTAATGTTTAAAATAAGGTGAAAAGTGCCATTCTCCAGAATGCCGTCTCTATAGGTTGAGATTCTGCTTCTGGGCAATTGTCCACAGTTTGGCTCAAATAAACTCACAGAAATTTTTTATGATTTTGAATGTGTGATGTTATGTGTTGTTGTTTGTTTGTTTGTTTGTTTTTGAAAGTCCAGTGCAGTTAGATCATGGCCATTAAGAATTTCCACCAGGAAATTTATCACCAGCCCTTTTCAATAGAATGGACAAACTAGCTACCAAAATCAAATTGCTCAGGGAACAAGAATCAAAGATGATACTTGGAGAAAAGGGAGGAAAGCAAGCTGTCCCTTGGCTAGCAATGACATTACTAATCATTAACCCATTTTTTTTTTTTTTTTTAAGAAAATAGGTAGGTGGGAAGGGAGAAAAAGAAAACTAGTTGGAATATCTTTGCAATGACCACTGCTATGCACATAGTGGGTCCACCAACTTACTTATGGGTACAATTAGCCTTTCTTTGACTTTCTTCAAAATGTGCAGCCCTGAATAGTAATTAAACTTGGTTTCTAGAAATTTTAAAGTAAGAAGAAACCACACACCTCATTTAGTAGGTGAGATTCTAAAAATGACTTTCAATGACCCACACCTTTGTATAATTCTCAACCTCATTGACTGTGGATAATACCTATGAATATGATGAATCACATCCCGGTGATTATGGCATGTTATATGGCAAAAGTAAATGATCTAGGGCCATGGTCGGCAAGCTGCGGCTCACGAGCCACACGAGGTACTTTGGCCCCTTGAGTAACAAATACCACAGCCTGGGCGAGTCTATTTTGAAGGAGTGGCGTTAGAAGTTTAAGTTTTCAAAAACTGGCTCTCAAGAAATTTCAGTCTTTATACTGTTGATATTTGGCTCTGTTCACTAATGAGTTTGCCTGCCACTGCTCTAGGTGAACTAAATGTAATCACATGAGCTTTTGTGAGCAGAGTTTCCTTCAGATGGGCAGAAAGTGGAATCGGAGAGCATGGGAAAGATTCAAAGCCACATTGCCGTCTTTGAACAGGGAGAGGATCACAGTGACCTACAAACATGAGGTTTCCCTCAGCCTGGCTAAACTTCAGGCAGGCTTCTTTCAGACCACAGGGCCCTGGCCTCCCTTACCTAGAGCATTTATTTTAGAAAACTTGTAATTTTAAATTCTTTCTCTGCCCCTTTTGAAATGTAAATCTTCCACAACCCAGAGATGATTTTCTCAAAGACTGAGAGGCATCCCTTTAAAATGTAATCACCTAGGAAGATAGCACTTCTACTTCCCAGTTTTTGTGGGAGGGTAGAGGCCTGACTTCAATGAGCAGCAATTGCAAGCACAGATGCCCTAATCAGACGGCCCAGCCTCCTCACAACCTTACCCAGTATTTTTGTCAGCTCACCACAGTGTCTAAAAATCTGCATGCGTTTTGTGAAAGCCGATTTTAGTTTGATCTCTCTCCTACGTTCGGATGATCTCTTTGTCCTTTTGCAGTAAGTGTTGAAAAAAGTTTCTTATTATGTTTAAGGAATCAGGCGCACTTTTTCTTTTATAACATGCAAGAACCAAAGAATGGAACCTAAGAGCTGAGAGATGCCTGGCTGACCGCCACCGCAAAGGATGGCCTAGGTCAGCGGTCGGCAAACTCATTAGTCAACAGAGCCAAATATCAACAGTATAAGATTGAAATTTCTTTTGAGAGCCAAAAACCGACTTCTGCGCATTGGCCACAAAGTTTCAATCATGCCCACACATGGTATTTTGTGGAAGAGCCACACTCCAGGGGCCAAAGAGCCTCATGTAGCTCACGAGTCTCAGTTTGCCGACCACTGGCCTAGGTTTTTTAACCACAGGGCACTAAGTTATACCAAATCTAAATGAGCTTGAAAGCTAGTTTTTTCACAGAGCATCAAGAGAAGAGCTCAGATGGCCTAACCCTTTGATGTTGCCATTGTGAGACCCTAAGAGAGAACCAAGTGAAGCCCAATTGGAAATCTGACTTCCAACACTTACTGAAGCCACTAAATTGGTATCATGTTGTCTTAAAGAAATAGAAAACAAATACACCTCAGGTGAACCCAAGAGAATGTAAAACTTCTCTGTTTAAATGCCCAGAGTGTTACAAAGATTGACGACCTTCAGAATATAATCTGGCCATGCTCTGAATAGCATGGCCTTTTTTATAGCTACCTTAAATGACACCGGTAGATTTTGTTAGTGTTGCTTTTATTTAAATCACATACTTGAATATTAAAGAAAATTTTGATTATTTTAAATTTCCTAATCTTTTAAAGCCAAGCTAAACAAAGAAATTTCCTTATTACCCTTATTACTAATATTTGCAGTAAACAATAACTTAACAAAATAAGTTCAATTGGTAATAATTTAAATAATCATGTATGTTTTGACCTTGGTGCACATGAATGTTAAAAATAGTATTTAGTCACATTATGGCATGAAATAGGTAAATATTTGGAGTATATTTAAATGTGAACTAGTTTTAAGAAATTTAAAAAAACATATTTTATTGATTTTGTACAGAGAGGAAGAGAGAGATAGAGAGCTAGAAACGTCGATGAGAGAGAAACATCGACCAGCTGCCTCTTGCACACCCCCTACTGGGGATGTACCCGCAACCAACATACATGCCCCTGACCGGAATCGAACCTGGGACCTTTCAGTCCGCAGACCAACGCTCTACCACTGAGCCAAACCGGTTTGGGCTAGTTTTAGAAATTTTTAAAGTTAGACTTTAGGATTATCTGAGAAAGCTTCTCTAAGGACACATGAAATCTGAAGTAGTCAAGTCAATTTTGATAATTCTTTGAAGTGCTTCCAACCATAGGTAGTATAGGACTACATACTTTAATCCTGACATAGGTATATCAATAAGTTATACAGTCTTCTGTCAAAAAAAAAAGTAATTTTCCAGTGAGAGGACATCCCTAAGCTTAGCATGTGTTTTGGTCTAAAATGAATGTACTTCATTAAGGATTCAGCTAGACTACATGAACAAAATGATTTTTTATCATAATTACACTTAAAGTTGAATTTTTATGCTTTCATTCATGCAACACAGTGTATAATCACCAAAAATATTTGAGTCATAAGCTAGCTCATATCTCCAAAAATGTTACCTGTGTCTTTGATCTGAGCATTACTATGCAATTAAGTCTGGAAACAATATATTTGGGATTATGCTATACATTGTATTACCGAAAGGCAGCTGGAATATTTAACTTCTTCCTACTTTGTGCAGCAGTGTTGCTTCATTAAAACCTTTCCTCATACTACACACTCACTTGCTGCACAGTCAGGCTTGTCGTCATTAAATTTGTCACAGATTGCCTGAGACATGGAAGCGAGAAGCATTTCCCTAGCCTTCCTTCTACCTTCCCGCTCTCCATCCGAGAAACTGCTCAGAGCATGAAGTTTCCAGACTATGCATATTTCCTTGAATACTTCCACAATGCTACTTTATTCTTACTTTCAGGTTTGGTAAAAGCATCCCCATATACATGGAACTAGAAGTCATTCCACATCACACGTTTTTATACATTAAGATATTTTCATTATAATAACCCACCGTCCCTTTTCTTCAGTGGTCATTTTCTTTTATTTCTTATATTAAATGTAATTACTCACAGGTAAATAATGCTTATAATGAAAATATTAGAAGGAATGTAATATTTTCTCTTTATCACAGTTATATTCTTTTTTTAGAGATTCTTATTTAAACTTTCAAAGACACAAATTGCTGAGGATGTTGAAACGCCCTCACTGAATTCAAGTCATTGTAATAGGCATATCTCCTCATTATTTTCACCTGCCCAAAATTTATTGAGCATCCGCTGTACTTAAGGCCCTATAACAAGCACTTGGATAAAGATATTAACTAAAGATAGAGCCATTGTTCTCTTGTGTGACAGAGAAAATGGAGCTGTAACACATTGTGTTTATGGACTTGTGTTAGATGGTACTTACTGAGAAAAACGGCAAAGTGATGTCTTATAGAGGTAAGAGAAAAATGAAGATGTATTTGGAGTAAAAATGGTGAAGATATGTGATAACACTCAGAGAACTGAGCTAGAAAGTTGGCTATGAAAACAATTATTCAAAATATGCAAAGCTATTAGAACATTTACTTAGAGACGGTCCAATAAATGTTACATGCTATTATTATCATTAGCATTATTACCATTCTTAGCACAAACACAAAGGGTGAAAAAGTTAAAAACTTATCTCACCATCTGCCTTACATTCATGATTTTTAAAAATTATTCACGAACCCATCCCCTCAATAAAATGAGTTCTAAGTCAAATACTGCAAAACACTCTACAATTAGTGCAGTGAATAAAGTCTAAAATGACCACTACTTTTACATCCCTACCATCTAATCAGGGAGGTTGAAAATTAGAAAATTATGACTCTGACATTCTGGCATTTTCTCTAAAAATTAGTGGTGCTGTGGAAATGCACTAAAGACTCATTGGTTAAAACAAAAACCTAAGTAGAATTTGAACTAGACCATGAGTTAAAAGCATCCCTGGCAAAAGTAAGATCATGCTATGAAGTCCCTGAAGCAGAAGGAAAAACAAAACAAAAAACTGATGCTTTTGATGAAATAAAAATATGCCAGAGCATCAAGAGTATTTCTAGAAGCCTATGATTGAAACAGAAAACCTGAGAAGTAGATAATGAGTGAGTTAGGGCCTCCAAGGCCAGGTTAATAATTTTAAGAATTGATTTAAAAAAAAATAAGAAATTGCTGCAGAGATTAAGTTTGGAAGTTACATGATCTGGGCATCTTTTATGAACTCTTCAGTTCTGTGTAGAAATTCAATTGGCTTAGAGTTAGAATAATTACAGAAAGCCTGTCTAGAAAGAACACACATTTTTGCAAGATCCGATGTTGTCTCTGTACTGATGAAAAGAGAGGAGGATAAGAAAGGAATAAAAAGTCTTACAGGATTTATTATAGCACTTTAGTTTTGTCCATTTTGTCTTCTAAACTGAACTTAAGGACAGGAGAGAGTTTAGACAACTTAAAAATGAATGCAGGTTTGCTCAATTTCAAATGTTTGTTAAATATCATTGTAGAATTTTTGTTGTTGTTTCTGAAAATAAGAAGGAAAATCAACACTGTAAATTAATTTTCCAATGGAATTTAGACAGAGTATATGCAAAATTTTGAGAATAGCTCAAATTTATTAGGGAGATAGTATAGAGAAGGATAAGGAAAGAATAAAAAGTCTTACAGTATTTATTTAGTTTTGTCCATTTTGTTTTCTAAATTTATCTTGATCCCTCATTTTCTGTCCATTAATTCTGTCATTAGCTTATTGAAGGTTAATAGCATTTGTCACCAGAATAATTTTAGCAACCTCTTCAGCAATTTGCCTCTGCTGTATCACCCTTACCATCTCTATTCATAGTGCTTGCAAAGCAATCTTTCCCTCAGAGAAGCTGAATCCCTTTTATACTTTAACTTACCTGGCTTCCCATGTTCATTAGTATAAACTTCTAATTTATTAGCTCCTTTATTCACATTCATATTTATGTCAGGAATCTGTGGATATCTTATATCACCTCAACTTCAGCCATGCTCCACCATGAAAAATCCTGAACTAGGCCTTCCTGTTATTAAGTATTTCTTAAAGATTACAAGAAATACTTTGAATATTCCTTTGTGTGTTTTTGTACTTTTTTTTTTTCGGGTTGGGAGGGAGTGTTAATCCTCATCTGAGGATATTTTTCTATTGATCTTTTACAGAGAGTGGAAAAGAGAGGGAAAGACAGAGAAATGTCAATGTGAGAGAAATACATGTTTGGCTGCTTCCTGCATGTGCCCCAACCAGAGCATGGCAGGGAAGAGCCTGCAACTGGAGATGTTCTTGACTAGATCTACTTTGCTTACTTTTTCACTGGCCACCTTGTTGTAGCAGCCAGCCTATCTCTCCCAGTGATAGTTCCATTGACTATTCCCCTTTTTCTGTAACCCAGACTTTCCAATGACAGTCATTGGACGAGAGAGAGAGAGAGAGAGAGAGAGAGAGAGAGAGAAAAAAAGAAAGAAAAAGAGAAAGAGAGAGAGAGAGAGAGAGAGAGAGGAGAGAAAGAGAGAAAGAGAGAGAGAGAGAGAGAGAGAGAGAGAGAGAGAGAGAGAGAGAGAGATCTCTCCCCCAACCCATTTTTGTTTGTAGGCTCAACTTTTATAAAATTTAAGATACTCTGTAAAAATGCAACTAATGCCACAAACATAAATTTTCACATAATTATGTTGAACAACTTTACTTCTCATTGTTGAAGTTATTCACTACAGTTAAGGCAGGTTAAAATTATGTTTCATCTAGACAGGACCCATATGCTACCTTTTTGGCTTAATAGATTTTACTCCTTATAAAATAGAGAGCATAATTCATCCTCACACATGGATTTTAGTTTCTTTACTGAAAAATAGTCAACTGCTGGCACTTTAAAAAGAACAAATTGTCCTTTTCTTCTGTACATTAAGCAGTCCAATGATTTATAATGGTTATAGTATATTAGACTTGGATCAGCTGGGCAATATGAAAAGTTATTTTAACTAGTATGATACAAAATGATGAACTTTTAAATATAATGGGAAATTTAGAAATCATATAAGAAAAAAAGACAGAAAAAAAAAAAACGACTCAAGGCTGATCCTCAGAATACAAACCAGATCAATTTGAAAACTGGTGAAGCCGAAACCGGTTTTGCTCAGTGGATAGAGCATTGGCCTGCGCACTGAAGGGTCCCAGGTTCGGTTCCAGTCAAGGGCATGTACCTTGGTTGGGGGCACATCCCCAGTAGGGGGAGTGCAAGAGGCAGCTGATCGATGATTTTCATCGATGTTTCTAGCTCTCTATTCCTCTCTCTTCGTCTCTGTAAAAATATCAATAAAATACATTTTTTTAAAAAAAGAAATCTGGTGAACATAGAGCATTACTTTTAGAGAAAAATGAATAAGAAAACGTAAGCAAAATAACAAAAGGACTCTTACTGATACACTAAACTTCACCTTCACCATTAGGATTGTCTTCTTTGCAATAAACTCTTAGGAAAATAAGTGGACCTCAGAGTTCATTTGCATTCTACATGTAACTGTGTAAGTAGGTGTGTAAGGGTGTCTGTGCTTTAATAACTGGCTGCATATTTCACTAAGATCATTGGGTTGTGTCCCCTTCAGTTAAAATAAAAACCAGAAGAAGTGAAAGTGTTCACTTTTGACTATCAGCAGGCATGTTGTTAATATCGAGTTAGGTAGATAGCCTACAGCACAGCTCACAATATTGGAGGAAAAAGATCATTAAGCTGCAACTTCATTTATTTCCTCATAACACACGGTAATTAATTAGCCCTGGAGTACTTCTTCTAGGCCATTCCTTTCAATCTTTGATCTGGAATCATCCAACTGTAATTCTTAAGTAAAAATGCCCTTCTCAACATGCTTGGCATAACCTTCAGGATGCATTTTGTATATTCCTAATTGAATTAAATTTCATCTTCTATTCCTTGTGAAAGAAACAAGTGAAAATTATTCCCAAATCCTTCCAAACCTTTCTGCTAAACTGTGTCAATATTTTCCTAAAACAATTTTTACAAATAATAAGTAAATGAATAAACTACATGCTCATTGGAGTGAAGACAAGACACTTGGGCATGATTTCTTTTGTCTTTAGTAACATAATTAAGTAATTATTTTTGACGTTTGATAGAAGCAGCTTGAATATATTACGAAAGAGAAGTGTAGCCATTATTTCACTTTAAGCAAAGAATATCTAATCTAAGCCATACCTACCACATCCATAGCAAAAGTGATTTATCAATAAGCTTGCACTTCGATGAGGAGCAATGAAACTTCAGATGAAAATTCTGAGGTAGTTTAAAGAATCAAGAATGGAGAATGGTATATACATGAATAAATGTTAACAAGCCTGAACTATTTAAAACAATATGCAGAGCATTTAAAATAGAGACTGTTAAAATACCGAAGCGCTAACAGCAGTGGGAAGTAAGATAAAGGAGTTATCTTGATGTTCACAGATCCTTTGATTCTAAAGAATTAAGTAGCATAGCACAATGGTAGAAAATGATAGAAAACACATATTGTTATAGCAACAATCACAGTAGGGAAAGTGACATTGTGGTAACACAAAACTCCAAAATTTTACTTGCTTGACAAACAAAAATTAACATTTTACATATATTACATATTCTATTATACATAGGTTACTATTGATAGATTTATCTGCTCATTTATTAAGGGATTAAGCTAATAGAGACTCCATCTTGATACATGCCTCTGTGATCACCACAGCAGTGGGACATGAATGTGGTCAATTGCAAACTGGCTCTTAAAGATTCCATCCCTACGAGACATACTTCAGTCCTGCTCATATTCCATTAGCCAAAGCAAGTCACACAGCTAGAGCAAATTGCTACAAAGGACTAGAGATATGTGATTCTATCACATTGCTGCAAAGAAAAATACTGGAAAAATTCTGTGAACAACATCGAAGTGTATCACAGTCAATCTGTCTGTTCACTAGATATTCAGCTCACTATTGCTCACCCAGACAAAACACACTCACCCCTTTTCTGGCAAGGAACACAATCTCCATATTTTATCCAGTGATGGGAGCTCAACCTGGACCCAAACAGCTATAAATTGAGGGAAAATTATCATCTCCCCACACTTGATTAGAATAGGAGGAATTAAGAGAATAAAAAGGAAACAAATATTCTCATTTGGGAAGAAGAATGATGAGAGAACAAAAGAGATTGTGGATGGTCACACAACATTGTGAAATTACTTGATGCCATTGAAATATACACTTTAAAATGATGAAAATGGTTAGTTTTGTGTATGTTTGCCATATATAAATTTTAAAAGAGTTACAATTAAAAAAGAAAAATGTCAAAAGAGTTTGTTGTCCATTGTGATTCCATACTGCTAGTTTGGATTATAACTCTATCATGTAGTGGTCGGTGTATGCTGCATATTTAAGGCCTAAATCTTCTTTTTGCCAAGTGCAATATCCAGCAAAGTATCACTGCATTAAGTAAAACACTGCAAATGGAGATTAATTCAGAAATGAGTGTGTCATTGGGTAACTAGAAATTAAATAGAATGTAAGCAATTTCCAATCCATTTCTTCATGGTTATTTATTGAAAGTGAGTTTATCTATCTATCTATCTATCTATCTATCTATCTATCTGTCTGTCTATCTATCTGTCATCTATTTATCTATCTGTCTATATGCCATCTATCTATTGGTAAGAAATATACTAAATACTTTGAAGAAGTTTTTAATCTTGTTAACATCATGGGAAAGCAAATTAAAACAACCACCGAAATGGCAAAAGCAAAACAAATAATAAACTTTACTGTGTGGGTGAGAAAGTAAATTGGAACAATCAGTTTGAAAATTAGATGAAAAATATAGAGTAATATTCAAGAGGTGCATAGTTCAGGGCACACAAATCCCACATCATTGTTTCATGCAATACCTAAGATAATCAATTACCTTAGAGCAATAAAAATAAACGGAACATCTACACAATAATAAATAATTTTAAAAAAACAGATTGACTAAAACAAAGGACATCAGGTAACATACAGCATAATCAGATAGAGAAAACAGGCAAACTAAATTAGGTTTATATGTGGACATTTAGGTTATATACTTTTAAAGAAAACTGAAAGGATAATTATTATAGATTTTAAGATAAGGTTTATACCCAGGTAAGTGGCAGAAAGCTATTATAAATATAGATTAATACAGGTAGCTTCTAGAAGGCTATCCATAAAAATGGCTATGGCTCATTGTTTTAATTCACTTGAGGTAAGAGTAGACATTTTTCTAGATCCTTCTTTGCATTAGAATTATATCATATATTACCTATGTATGATAGAAGTCTAATAATAAAACAAAATGCATAAAATAACTATATAACACATTAATTGGCCCTGTAATAAACAAATCTAGTAATTTGATTCAACTGCATGAGGAATAGAAATCTTGAATTTAGAGATTATTATTCTCTTTTTTAGTGAGCAAACCAAACTTCAGGTAGTCTGTTGGAATTTTACACCCATGTCATATACTAGCTCTTTGAACTTGGGAAAGTTACATTGTATTTCTGTACTTGTTTTGCATTTATGCAATCCAGACAATAAGGGAACCTGGGACATACAATTGTGATGAGGACTTAATACATGATAGGAAATGGCTTATACATACTAATATTTATATTAGGATTCTGTTATGATAGTTATTGTCATTATTGAAACCACACAGTTAGTAAATAACTGAGTCAGCACTGCTCTTGAGCTTTACTTCACAAGGAATCCCGCATTTCCATTCCCTTGACACATTCTGTTTTTTGGTTTCTTCAAGGGCTCTTGTGCAATTTAGTTGTATTTTCAGACTCATACATCATCTCTGTCAAGCCTAAAATGTCTTAGCAAACATTCCATTATAAGGATATTAAATTTTAATTTTTTGAAAATAAAAAAAATATGCAACAAGTACTACACCCTCAATAGATGAAAATGCACTGGCTTTCGAGGTGTCATCCATAACTGTACTGGGGATATGAGCAGCATCATGGAATCCTAGCAAGAAAATTGACCAACTACTTAGAGTTATTTTCAATAACCTACCTCTTTGAAAACAATAAGAATGATCAGTTTTTAAATATTTGTAAATGAGCCTAACTAAAACAAACATTACAGAAATTTAGAGAATATTTTAATTGTATGATATCAGCAAAAGCTAATCATGGTTTATGGTTTAGGATAAAAATGCTTTAAGTGAAGTCAGTCACCAATAGGTGATTGCTCTATTTGTTGAGTTTTTATGGCCTTCATAAGATTCACAATAGCACATTAACTGTTATACAAATGAATGGTTAAGGCAAGCAAGAACACACTTGTCTAATTTTAAAACTTATTTGGTTTTATTTTCTATTAGATTTCAGCTCATTGATTTAATATATATTCTGGTGTGCAACTGGAATTTTTATTAATCTGCTTATAACAACCTAAACAAGCTACACAAAATTTTTTTGACTTTCAGTTGAAACTTAAAATTTCCACCAGATGGCGATCTATCCTCTAAAATACTAACGCATATTAGAGACAAAATGAATGTAAACATTCAATATTTAAAAGAATGTGTCTGAAAAGATAAAATAATCAAATAGAAATTATTTTATCTTTAAACCAATCTATTTTATATGTTGAATGAAATTGTAATTTTCAAACAAGTAATCTATATTTAGTTATTACTCATTTGATCTTACTTTCACAATTGAAGGTAACAACTATTTTTAAAAACACTTATCAATAAACTATATATCATCAAAATTAAATAAACTTCAGCAAAAATATTTTTACAAGTCATTCACATATTTCAAAATAGTAACTATGCATGTAAAGATCAATTGAGGCAAGTCATAATGTGAATGTACAAATATTAACTAAATAGTAACTACTAAGAGCTCACACTACACTTGGAAAAATAAAAACATGAAAACATTTATACTATAATTTTATAAGTCTTTGCAGTTATGGTTTGTAAGCATAGTTGGAGAAAATGACTACAATATGAAATTTGGGGTAGACAGATATTTTCATATAGGAGATGCCAAATTAGTTGGGTCTTAAAGAAGGTAAAATTAGTATTTTTCCAAGTAGAAAGTGGGAAAAAGTAATTCACATAAAGGAGACCAGTGTAGATCAAACAAAAATCTGAGAAGAAATCTGAGTTGTTTAGGAAATATAGCAGTTTGGGAGTAGCCAGAAACTAAAACAGGCCCATGAAAATGAAGAGACACAGGAATGAAGAAGCATGGCAGGTCATGATTCAGAAGGGCTTGGAAAGATTTTAAAGTATAAGCTACAGTAAGTGAAGTTCATGGAATGTATTGAAATAGTGAAAGATTAATTTGGAAAATGGAAAATCAGAGGCAAATTCTGTAGTCTGGGGAAGATCAATCAGATGAAATTTAATTAGATGAAAAATCTAATTAAAATAGTGGGAGGAAAAGAAAAAAGGCAGTGACAGATATAGAACACATGAATAAGTGCATACTTACTGGTGAGTAAAACGTGATGGAGTGATCTTTCCAAGGAAAATCTAGTAGGTAGGTAACTGAGGGTACAGGTGAAATTGGAATTATAGAGATGTAAGCTGACACAGAGATTTGCCAGTCAAATCTTTTAGTAATGAATAAGGTTGCCCAGTAGAGTGGTATGGGGAAGAAGACAAAGAAGGGCCTTGGGTAAAATTGACACTGAAGTGGAAGGTAAATATAACATAACATAACATAACGTAACATAACATAATATAAGATAACATAATTAATATGAATATATAATATGAATATATAATATGAAGAATATATAATATATATATAATATGTATTGGGAATTTACCATTCGCCAGACACCATTAGAGCATTTTACCCTCTAAACAACTTTATGAAGCAGTTGCTGTTGCTATTCCAATATTAAAGATAAAGATTTGGGCCCATAGAAATTACACAGATTAGTCAGAATGACACACACAACATGGTCATGGCAAAGCCCAGTCCTAAACCTGGATCATCTGACTCTCTACTGTTAGAGTCTAACAGAATGCGTGTTTCTTCCCTAGGCTGTAATGTTTTTTAAGAAGGAGTTCTATCCAAACTCTCACATTTTATCCTCCTTAGATTTCATGAAATGACATATTACATTAACAAAGTACCAAGTGATAAAACACTTTCATTTTTATTATAAACCTATTTAGGTATAGAGTAGTAACAACCTTTTGTCATTCTACTGGACTCTTTCTTCTTTTTGTTGTTCTTGTCATTTGTTTTATTTTATAAATAATTTAACTGAAAGATCTGTAAGATTGGGTTAGTTCTTATTTATTTTTCCAGATTATGTTTATTAAAAGAAGATTCTGGGACTATAAACTGTCTTTAAGTCACACATATTTCAACACATTAAACATTTGAGCAACTGATCATAACTCAACCAAACCACACGTGGTTAATTAAATTTAAATGAATCTTAACTAAACTTAAATACAATTAAATATTCAATAACTCAGTCATAATAGCCACATTTTAAAATTCACCAAAGTAGCTTTAATGCCCCCTTAAGCTTTAATACATTTTATACAGGCTGCTTCCTGACACTAAGTCCTGACCCTTCTTCTGAGATTTTTTTTTTTTTTAATACTTGCGAGTGTAAATTCTTCTTCTGCCCCTTGGAGATGTGTATAAATCTACAAAGCTCTTGCCACTTTTCAAACCAGGAACATTTTTCTCAAGCACCTGGAAGCCATGCCTTTGCAACACAAACATCAAGGAAGAGAGCACCCCTATCTCACCATGTGGGGGGAAATAGGAGCCTACTCTTCCTGGGCACTTCACTCCTGTAATAAAAGTATGAGACCCGGCTGGCATAGCTCAGTGGTTGAGCATCAAACTATGAACCAGGAGGTCACAGTTCGATTCCCAGACAGGGCACATACCAGGACTGCAAGCTTGATCCCCAGAGTGAGGCATGCAGGAGGCAGCCGATCAATGATTCTCTCTTATCATTGATGGTACTAGTTCTCTCTTCTTCTCCCTTCCTCTCTGAAAACAATAAAAATATTTTAAAAACAAAAATAGAGGTAGCTTTATTGCCGCTTTGTGAAAAACCAATAAGAAAACAGAGATGGCCTATGATCCCCCCTACCCCCCTTTCAACTCTTAAAATCCTCCCACTCTTTATCTTAGTTGAGTGAAGTTCAGACTCAGTTCTGACTTCTCTTGAGTAAAGTCTTCCTTGCCTGCTTAACAATCTCTGGTGCAATGTTTTGTCCTTTCACCATTAAAGCAAAATCTTATATCACACAGTGGTGCACTCTATTAAGGATGGATAAAGGGAAAAAGATTCTGTTAAAAACTGGCAGCCGTTAGAACTCAGTCTCTCTTGAATTCTCAAGAAAAATGGTTGTCTCTTGTTCTTCTGTGTTTTCATGTTCTTTGTGATAGAGTACCCATGTCTAGTGGGGAAAAAAAAAAAAGAAACTACCTCAAATTGTACAAGATTTCATGGCATAGTGACTTAAGAGAACAGGACCTATTGTTCTTTGAGCTACAATTTTACACTTCACTTTTCAATATAATATTAGTGAGAAGAGATATAAACCAGAGATAACACAATTCATTTCTCAGTCTTTAAAAACAACCAGTATATCTTTTATATCTTTTACCCGAGGTATCAACTTGACAACTCAGAACTTGCCATCCTAAAAAAGTAATTGGTGGTTGAATTCAGCACTCCAGTGTTTTTGTTTTTTCCTTTCTGTGACTGCAAAGACTAAGGCAAACAGTAGCAAATATTTGAGTAAAATAGAATAAAACTCTTATTTATTTGGTTTCTTGAAATAATGAGTTTAAAGTGAATAATCAAAGTTATATGTGAATTTCTATGCATGAATTCATCTACAGATATGAATTTATGAAATTTGTTATACAACAAAACAAACATTTTTTTAATGAAGAGGGCATTTTCTCACATATAAGTTGGTCAAATGACATCTGATGCTATCATCATTGCATGAAATGTACCCAATACACAGTCTTTATTACTTCTCAGCTTAGCAAAGAAAATTTGAAAACACTCATGGATATATATTATATATCCTATGTAATAAAAGGCTAATATGCAAATCATTCAAATGGAAGAATGACTGGTCGCTATGACATGCCCTGACTACCAGGGGGCAGATGCCAATGCAGGAGCTGCCCTCTGATGGTCAGTGTGCTCCCACAGGGGGAGTACAGCTCAACCAGAAGCCAGGCTCATGGCTGGCAAGCGCAGTGGCCATGGTGGGGGCCTCTCCTGCCTTCATGGTAGCACTAAGGATGTCTGACTGCCAGATCAGATCAGCTTGAGTGGGCCTAAGCCATCAGCCATCAGTCAGACATCCCCTGAAGGCTCCTGGACTGTGAGAGGGCACAGGCCGGGCTGAGGCCTCCCTGAGTGCACAAATTTTGTGCATCAGGCCTCTAATATATATATATATATATATATATATATATATATATATATATATATATATATATATATATATATTAGAGAGAGGAGAGAGAGGAGAGAGATACTATTTTTATATTCTGATGTTCCACAGTTACTTGGCTCATACCTATCTTTTCCCTATTTTCATTGCCTTACAAAACAAGATAGTTTACATAAAAATAATAAACTTCTATTTCAAATGTATCAATCTATTTTCATAATATGTAAATGACATTGATGTAATTTTAAGGACAAATTGCATAATTAGCTTTGTGATAAAGATATCTTATTCTTTATAGACATGAAAGTCAATGATAGAAGCAGAAGTCAATGCCATCCAAAACAAGCTGACATGCTACAGGCTTTCTGTGTACCTGAGGCATCAGTCAATACAATTTGATTTATAGCAATAAGGGGAATGTGTAAATCTGGCCCCACAAGTAGTTAAGTGGGAAAGGCTTGCTGATAATCTTTGTAATGTATTTTAAAAATTCTGTTGGGAAAACTCTTTCTTACCTGAATTATCTAGATTGGTTAAATATATTAAATTAACATGCCAGGTTGTTTGGCAATATTATAACATATGTTACATGGATACAGTATGGCATCATTGTAAGAAATCTTTCTCTCAGTAAGAATGAGTGTTTTAGGATATAATATTGGTTTACTTTTTCTAATGCACCATGAGGTATACTTAAAAACTACCTCTTACCTATAAATAGGTGATCTATTAAGAAAATTAAATGGTAGATGTTAATGTAGAACAAACATACACATGTATAAGAAGTCAACATATCACTTGTATTCTCATTATATTGCAATGTAAGCATCCTAGTGTATAAAAATCTTTATTAAAATGATAGTTTGCTTTTGGACATTTAGTGAACATCACTGCAGAATATAACAGGAAGAAACATAGGCTTCCAGGAATCAGTGAAGAATACAAGACACAAATCACCTGGTTTAAAAAACAAAAATCCCATAAGCTACCAAAAACCAGCCTTCCCACATGTCTTTTGTTAAAAATGAGGACACTTGTATCAAACCACCAATGTTTAGAGACATAGGCTGACCACCCAGACAGATCCTGCTTTAGGACATTAGGGAAAAACAAAGCAAAACACCCCTTCCCCTTTCCAATACCCTTTTGTTTTCCTTCCTTTCAAATGCATGTTCTGTTTCCACCTCCACCTATGAATTCCCTGATTTACTCATTGAAAGCATTTCAACTCTCCCAAGGTCATTGTGACCCAATGAAATTAGGTGCATCCTGGTTGCCTTAGAAATCTCCTGCAGGATGGTCCCTTCAGATTTTGAACACTATGTCTGTTGCAGGCATTCTTTGACCGACTGAAGAACAATTCTGGTCCAACTAAAAATGTTTACTTGTTAACGATTAGGAGAAATTTCTCAACACATAACACTTTGAATAAAGAGCATTATAAAGTGAACTGAGACTTTGCCCCAGATTTAATGTCTAAGTGGGAGGGAGTTGGTAGAAGAAGAGACCTCTGAGGATCTGATGCCATTAGAAAAGTGATCAATGAGTATTGATTTCCTAATGCACATTTTAAAGGTACTCTATTAAAGTACATAAACCACACGTTTTTCTCTGCATATACTCATATTACCCATTCTCATTATACAGGGTGGGCAAAAGTAGGTTTACAGTTTTAGGTACATGAAACAGAGTTTTTTTTTTATTATTTTTTATTAATTATTGTATTATCTTCCATACAAATACTTCTTTTGCCCCATTATAAACCTACTATAACCCCACTTTTGCCCCACCCTGTATTTACTTCTAACTATTCTATCACTATACCACAAATTCCTTAAATGGTAGCTGTTTAAAATTTTTTTGTACTTAACTATGCTATTAGAAAAAGGTATATCTTGGGTAGTATGGCTCATGCCAATGCTTGTGTCTATTGTAGCAGACCTGAGGTCACAAATGTAGCTTTGTGCAAGAGCATTCCTGGCTATCAGTAATAGATCCAGAAGTAAACACTTGATTGAAACTGGGCAGTTTAAAATTTGGATCACACTATGGAGATATCCTGGGCCTGAGGAATGAAAATTTGAGAGCTCTAAAAATGTGTCACTGATCTCTGACTGCTTAAGTTTCTCACTGCCCTGAGCCAGAGTCCACTGAATCCCTGCTGTTTCAACACTACCATTGATTTCTATTTTTTTTTTAAATTTTGATTTCTGATCTTTATTTAATATAATGTATACAGTCTAAAAATGAGCATTAGATTCTTTTTCTACAGATTTTATAAAAGATGAGACAGAGGGCAGCACTTAGGTACTTAGGAGTCAAGGGCTTAGGGTATTTAGCAGGTGCTGACTGGTGGTTCAAAGTACAGTCCATATAAGGTGCCTGGTTAGGTGCTCAGGAATGTCCAGGCTGCTGGTGCAGTTTACATCATACTCCGTCATCAGTTGGGGGAAGGGAGGATCTATCACTTTATATACCCAAGGTGAAATAAGTATAGTTGAAGATGAAGGTTACAAGGATACATATGGTGAGCAGGATTGGCGTATGGCCATACAATGATGATACATACCTGACAATGTGAGAGTTCACATTTCACACAGTAAAGTGGGCATACACCTGCTGATTGTGACAATAATCTAGAAAATGCCCCAAAGCTACTGCACTGTCCACAAATGGATAGGAGCTCAAGAGGTTTCCATTGTGGGATGCTGCATTGACTAGCAGGGCAATCCGGTGCTCACATTATGTTTGTGGAACATTATGATCACGGACTCCTACATTTGAAATACATGTCTACCTACATACACATACAGGTGATATCAGCGAGCAGTATGCCCTCAGGTCAGCCTTGAGCGGTTTTAAACTAAAGGTTGCTTAGATGCATTCCATTTTACAATGATGGTGGCTGAGGGATGAGTGCAATGCTGTATGAATTTGCTCTTCATCAGCTCTGCTCTTAAATGAAAAAAATATACATACCTTAGAAAGGAGAAACATAAATTTACTATAAGATGTTAATATATCCATATGCCTTTCAATATAATGAGATTGCCTAACATAATAAACCCTTGCAATCCTGTTAGTCATATACAATGATACATATTTACTCCAGAAATTTAGCCTCAGCCTTATTCTTTATTGTGATTTGATTTGATTTAGTTTTTCTACCTGACAGCATTAGATTTCAGAATCTTCCAGGACTTCAACTGCATTATCAATCATATGAGGATTTAAGAAAATCATGCACCAATGCAAAATATTAGTCAAAACTATATCATATAATAAGGCAGAGAACAGCAAAATAATTCAGAGCTATATCAGGATAAATTTGAACACAATTTACAGTATGTACTAAAATAATTGAAAAAATAACCTAAATAACAGAATTGACAGCAGACAAAGACAGGTATATTTTCTTGTGAATTTAAATTTATACAAAACCTCTCAACTTCCAGGAGGTGGAAATAATTAAAATATTTAGCAATTATTTTCCTATATCAACTATTATTTTTTCATAAGACTAGCAGTAAAGAGGGAGGCAAGATAATCCACAGTAAAGGGTTTTGGTTAAAGTTTAGTGCAAGAATATTTCAAACGAAGTGTGGTCTAATTTGAATCAACATTTAATTAGTTCATTTAATTACTCTGTGCCAAGAGTAATTGATTTTAGACCTAGAAAGGGAAACACTTCTACTATGGGGAAAAAAGTAATTTTGGCCCAATAAATTGGAAACCGAAGAAAGGCTGCATTTAAGAGTGTGAGACGTGAATGAGGTTTTATCTCTTATTTGAACTATTATTTTTCAACACCCACCCTCCGTAATTATCACAACAGTAAATACCAGTGCAATGCAGACCTCAATTAAATAAAATGCTCACATTATTAAAACAAACTTTGACAACATCTATACAAAAAGTTAACCACATACAGATACACAAAAATGTAGACACGGACACTATTAGAAGCTTTTGGGTCATGATTACCCACAGGCTATTGTTTTTGTGACATACCTGGTATGACTCAAAAGCAAGAATTTATTTTAACCACATTGTTTTCTCTTTTATTCTGTAAGAGTAAAAAATCCTCATTCTGCATTATCATTTTTACTCTCTCTATATATCAGACGAATATCTGCTTCTAAGGAGAAACATCCTTCTCTGCCCTCAGCCCTCATCCTGCTCTTCAATGCGTGATGCTAGAACGGTGCACTTCCTGTCCATGAGGCGGTGTGCTGGGGCGATTTTATTCAGGGACTAGGGGGCCAGGAGGCTAACGGCGGTCCATGCAGCTTGCTTATTTATTTATTTTTGGCGCATAGGGAGCTCCTTTTAAAATGTGCAGAGGGTATCCTCTCTTTCGGTAAGAATAATGCAAATGCTCTCAGGCCTATAGGTTGCTAGCATAGGCTCCTTTTATTGCTACAGAAGCGCATCTTATTTTAATTACTCACCTAATTCAAGGTGGAGAATATTTCTTGCTAAAATGATCCATTATTTTGAAATGTTACATACTAAACTCCATCATGGATTAGCATATGCTTCTAAAGTGGTTTCCATCCATGTATTATTCACCGCTTCATTTAGAGATTTGGCGGGTTGAGTGCGAATTAACATTTTACCACTGGTATCATAAAGGCAGGAAAATAGAATAGGAATTACCATATCAAACTTTGCAGGAATCCTTACACACTACACATGTGCATATATAGTTTCACTATTACTTTATATATAATAATAGATTTATTAACATGTATTAATAAATGCATTTGCATATTCTATAATATAAAACATATGTTTTATTCTTATATATTAGGACTATTCTGTATATATTGACATGTGCATGTTTAATTCTACCATCGCATTATGAATATATCATTATATGATTACATTTTTCAAAGGAGAATTTTAATTGCCGCATACATTTTAATATATGGATATCTCATGATTCATGCAGCCTATCCCATATTGTGATTATTTTAATTCTGGAAAAAGATCCTTTAACTCTTATGTTCAAAATTTTCCTGTGGCTTTCCATCTTGCACTCCTAATTATAGTGATAAAGGCCAACAGATATTCAAAAAACCAAAGGCCTTACAAAACACAGTATGGCCACACATTTTTTGTCTCATCTATGAATTTCTCGTTTTTCCTGTTTTCTTGCTATATGCAATGACTGCTGGCATTTTGCAACCTGAGGGCTTTTGCTATTGCTGTTTCTTGTGCTTGAAAATGAATTCCAAGTGTTTTTATGGTTTATGACATGTTTTCAAAGTCTTAGCTCACATGTAACCCTCTCAATGATGCCTTTCCTAATCTTACCCAACACTTCACATTATTTTACTCAATAGTGCATACAACCTTTGGCAGAAAAAATATTATATAGATATAGATATAGATGATATAGATATAGATAGATATAGATAGATATAAGAATTTATTCTGCTTTATGCTCTAGAAAAATTACTGAGCTATGTTAGATATTGCATAAATATGTGGTTGAATAATTATAACATAAGTGAATGTATTGTATAAAGATTATTTTAAAAAGACTAGTCTTAAATAGTACAGCAAAATAAAACATTATGTAGCTGAACATAAATGTTACTGAAACATTATTAACTACATATTCCCCCTTTTTAGTTTTTTTTTCTTTTTTTATTGTCTAAAGTTTTACATATGTCTTCTTTTTCCCCAATTGACCCCTCCAGTAAACCCCCATCACCCCAGTGTCTGTGTCCATTGGTTATGCTAATGTGCATGCATATAAGTCCTTTGGTTGCTCTCTAACCACCCACCTCCCCTGCCCTTTGTCTCTAGATCAATCTATTCTTGTTCATCAAATTATGTTGATCATTATGTCCCACATATGAGTGAGATCAATAATAATGCATATGTTAGTTGTTTTGTACATGTTCTTTGATGCTTGGACTCAGTCGTTAGATTGAAATTTTTACAAGAAATGTAATAATTCATGATAACTAAATTGTATATATTAGATCACATTCAATTATAAATATAAGCACACATAACCCACATGATACTCTATATCAACATTTAAGAGATAACTTATTTATTTATGACAGATATTCTTAAGCTGTCTATAGTAATCTCTTTCAGGGCCTGCATGGAAAGAGTTCCAATTCAGGGTTTGGGCTCTGGAGAAGGGCCACACACAAATGAAAATACTTGAGATTGAAGAAATTCAATTTGGCGATATGGGGGACCAGGCAGCAGTCCAAGTCTAGTGGGAGAACTACTCCTGCTCTGGCCCCGCCATCTCTTTTATTAAGGCTTTGGGGAAAACATCTCAGGCAACATAAACAGAAATTTACATGTAGCCCTTAGGCAGGAAATAACAGAAACTTGCATGGGACAAACAAGGTGGAGAATGCTTCAGCTAACAATGTCTCAACTAAAGGGTGAGTGGTTAGAGCAATTGAGGAAACTGATTTGTTTTCCAGCAGCTGTCCTTCATAGCAAAACTTACACAGTAAGACAGATCTCATTACTGAAGTGATTTTCCTTGGTGAGACTATGATTTTTTTTTAAATACTTGTTTATAGATAGTATGATGATCAATGTATGCAGAACTAGTTTTATAATTCACAAGCCAAAATGAATACCAAAATAAAGACAAAAAAAATGACATGTTATGGGCATTCAAATAAAAGTTAAAATTTTAATAGTTATGCTGCTAAACTATAGATCTGTTTTCATCTGACAAGTGTTAAGTAATCAGTATTTTAAAAGTTATAATAACCAGCATCTAACACTGTGCTATGACTAAATACATATTTAAATGTTCCCAGATATTAAAAATAATCCTCATTCACAATTTTTTTTGTTTTCATGTTTTTGAACACATTTTTGCAAAATGTGTACTGGCAAGTTTTCCCTATTATTACAAATGTAATCAGAATGAATATTGAATAATTTTGTATTTTTTACTGTGTTTGTAGTGTAGCTGGAAGAGATATGATGTCACTGAATGCACTTGGGTCATATTTGAGAATGGTATTCTTCATTTGAGGATTATCAGAAAGATTTGAGGACCCGTTATCATGCCTGACCTTGCAGCTTCTTTAATGACTCTTGCTTGCAACCCTGAATGGAGCCAATTCCTTCCTGATTGCTGAGCACTGGGTCTGTCTACCTGCAGCTCTACCCAAGCCATGTACATCCCTTCATGTCATGGGGCAGTGACTCCTCCCACTCCCTCCTCCCTGTGACCAGTGCCCTGCTTCAACATCCTCCTCACACTAAGTGCCGGGGTAGGCAGCCAGCATCCATTCTTACACAGATCCTGCTCGTTTTGGTTTTTAACTCAACTACTATCTTTTTACTATAGCATGACATTGGAGTTTTTTTTTAAAAATACCACCAAAATTGCACACTAAGAAACAAGACACATGGGGGGAAAAGATAAGGGGCACAGCACTCTCAACTGCTATGGTACATAACATGAAAAAGGAAACATACTAGCACATTTTTGTATATTAAATGGTTAAGACATATACATATATTTATAATACGTAGGGCAGTTGACTTTGAAAAAAATCTGAAGTTGGCTGATAGCAATGAACACAAAGGGGATTATAGCTTGTGAGTTATGATGAAGTAGTGGAAGGAGGCTTATCAAACTTGAACCAAGAGTTATAAGATCAGATATGAGTTGGAGAATTGGTGAACTCTGAGGTTGCTGGTGGGAGTTTGGTATGTGTGCATGTGTGTGTTTTATGTTTTCTTATGTTGCTTTGTTCAAGTTGGTACAACTTTCTGTGTTCACCTGCTTTTTCTTGCTGACATAACTGTATGTAAGCAAACTTGAAATTCACGTGATGTTTGCACTGTTCCCCAAATAACTGTTTTGGAACAAAGTCACATTTACAAAGTGAGCATTAAGGCAGAACAGACTACTGCTTTCTTACAGGCGAGCCTACAGTAGCTTTGAAAGTGTGGTTTTAACCACCTCTTGATTTCCAAATTGTTATTCTTAAATAACTGTTAAGTTCTGCTAAGTTCACTCAATTTTATGTTAATTTAAAAAATTATAAAATATATAGGGGTGGGCAAAATTAGGTTTACTGTTGTGAGTACATGAAACAGTTTATTCTTTATTATTATGTATTTATTAATTATTTTAGTATTTTATCATCATTAATTACTTTTGCCCACCCCTCTCTATATATAATCACACAAGTTACTTGGGTGATAAACTACTCATGAAAATAATTGCTGTTTGGTCTTAGTAAACTCAAATTGTTTTCTCTGGGGTCAGAGGTTAGAGTAGAATCAACATGGGGGAAAAAGACTCAGCTGTAGGAATTTTTTCTCCTAAAAAAAAAATTAGGTAGTAAAAAATATGGCAGTTAATGCATATGGAAGGGCAACAAGTCCCATGAGGGATTTGCCATTGGAAAAATAAGAATTGATATTTTAGGGGAGTTTGAATGTTGGTCAAGGGGTATAAATTTCCACTTATAAGATAAATAAGTTCTGAGGATCAAATGTACAGCATGATGATTATAGTTAACCATATCATATAATATAATTAAATGTTGTGGAAAGAATAGATCTTAAATGTTCTCAACATAGAAAGAATAAAAGCAATTATGTGATGTGCTGGAACTGTTAGCTAAACCTACAGTGGCAATAAGTTTGTAACATATAAGTGTAGTAAATCAACATGTTGTACACCTTAAATCTACACAATGTTACATGTTAATTATATCTCAACAAAGTTAGGAAAAATCAAATAAAATATTTTTGTGTACCCATTTAAATACATAAGCATTCTTAGCATAAAAAACACTAACAAAGAACAAAGAAGTAATGCAACTAACGAAAGCTTACGGCATAAATTAAGCAGCTAGGCTGCATTTGGAAAATGTATCAATAGCTCTCATTGTTTAAGCAAACAGCCGTATATTTGGGGTTTTCTCCAGTCCAGAAGTTGAGTGATGGATGTGAGAATGAATAATAAAAAACCTTGGAGGGACATCAGTCTAACATGCCTGAGATATTAGTCAGGGTCTTACATATAGGGAACATCAGCATCACTTAGCTTCTATCTGCATAGTGTTAAGGGAAGTTATTGAACAGGTATAGATTATGGATTATAGTGGGATGTTGGAATAATGAATTTACCTTAAAATAGATTGAGCTAAACTAAACAAAAGAAAATTCTTTTATGATACATGCTCAGTGTGCATCAGTGGAAGCTCCTGTGTATAAAGTCACCGGGTAAAGATTGGCAGAGACTGTATTCATCTTGTGAACTATCTGGATCACCAGACAATCACTGGGGCAGTGGGAAAGGGGCAGTGAAGGACCAGCCATCAGCTATTTAGTGCTTTGTCCTGGATATGAAGCACAGTATTTTTTAAAAAATATATTTTATTGATTTTGTACAGAGAGGAAGGGAGAGAGATAGAGAATTAGAAACATCGATGAGAGAGAGTCATCAATCAGCTGCCTCTTGCACACCCCCTACTGGGGATATGCCCACAACCAAGGTACATGCCCTTGACCGGAATCGAACCCGGGACCTTTCAGTCCCCAAGCCGACGCTCTATCCATTGAGCCAAACCGGTCCCGACTGAAGCACACTATTTATAGTCAGATTCCATTGGTTAAAAGTAATATGGCATTCCTCTTAATTAAAGCGAGAAAGGAAATATGGTACCATTGGGATACAAAAGGAGAGAAAAAATCAGATATGACTGACCACTGGAAGTCTGGGTATCTTTACCACAGATGGCGACTGCTTCTCAGGAAAAGGCAACAGCTCATTCAGCAACACTGAGGAATCTAGGGCTGAGTCAGCTGTCAGGGTGAGACACACAAACCATCAGGGAATGCATTCATTCACTTATTCACTCATCCATCCATTCGTTTTCTGTCCAGGATACACCTGTTTTGTAAGCTAATGCAGGCTTGCTGCCAGAGCCTGAGAAATGATCAAGTTCCCCTTATATAATCTGTGCCATGTACCATGGTGGTCTCATGAGTGTTGGAGCATATTTTTTCTGTGGAACATTAGCTTTTACTGGCATTTGGGGTTACCATAGATGGCTACTGTATACCCTACTGTTGCAGCCTTGTTTCACTGACCCTTGGTTAATATTTTATAATACAATTCATAAACAAATGTCTCTCATTTTCAGGCATTGTTATAGAGAGGGAAGTGCTTCTGGGTTAATGGTCTCAAAGATAATACCAATAACACTTTGGAAGCCAATTTTTTAGCTAAAAAGTGATTTTTAGGTTACAATAATTAATCTGCAAAACTTTACATGTATTTTTTTAGTTTTTTACTTCCACACTTCTGACAAGTACCAACGAAGGACTCATAAGATAATATTCCACACGCTTTTCTCTTTATATTACCCTCACGATTTACATATTGCACTGTTTTTTTTTTAGGTAAATTAAAGTAATAAACTCTATTTCCTGCCAAGAACTATATCCTTTCTCCTACTGTATGCTTCAGTAGCTTATTCAAGTCAAGTTTACAACTAATTAGAAAAGCCACATGCATTTGGAATTATTATTGTCAGTTTGCGTTAGTGTGTATTTAAATCTCTGGTCAAGTTATGTGGTTAATATTGCAAGGCAGTCTAGTTGAAGTGCTCTGTTCTCTGCACCATGAAATGGATAGAAATTTTCTCTAAAATTAAATAATCATACATAATAAATATTCACAGGCTAATTAAAATATATATTGTGACTAGAGTAAAACATTAAATATTAAAATTACATTAAATGATGTCTTAGATATGATGGTTAAGTTATAGAATTGCATACTAGTAGTACACATCTACTGGGTTTCAAAAAGTCATATTTGCATAGTTTAAAGGCTGATGTAATCTATAAATGTAAATGGCTGTCACTTGAAGTGAGCCATCCTATTTATCTATGGGAAGACCCAAAAGTTACAACATCTATAAAATCACAGAGAGTTTCTGAAAACTTGAACTCAATATTTATGTTAGACAAAATTTTATCTCATTGCCTACTTATGTCAAATAGAGTGAAAAACACTATATGAATAATGAAGACACACCAGCCTCTCACATACTCAGATGGTTTACAATCTAGTTTAGGGCGGGGGGAAGGAATGGAGGGCAGTTGACATTTTGACTGACAAATGATCCATAAGAAGAATCTATACCAAGTATTAAAGGCAAGAGAGAGAGAACTATTATTATTTAGATTATATATGTTTTGTTTTGATTTTTTTTTAATTAGAGTACTAATAATAGTTAATGGGAGGAGATGTAGCCAAATAAATAATTAACAACAAAAAATGCAAACTCCTTCCTCCCCACTACCCCCAAAAACATAGAAAGGGCCTGGTTTCCAGGAAGATTCCAATTAGCCTGGACTTGAGCTTTCTGCTTCAGTATTGATGTGGTTTCAAGGTGTGAGAGAACCCAGCTTGCTCATGAAATTTGTTCCTCTTTCAATTTATGTATCTTCTTTTATTCTTTGGGGCAAACTCTGAGCTAACAATGAAGACCGGTGGCCTAATTTCTTGTCTGTTCCATTCATACCCACTTGCAATAATAATAGCCTATCTGCATATTAATACATATTCAAACTAGGTACCCCATATGCTTGGGAGTCTTTGGGGATTTTCTTTGCTATTAAAATAATGGTTTGGCAATAATTCACACAGCTCAAAATCCCCTCTCACTTCTAGTGACCTTACCTGGAAGACAATTTGGGGATTCCATGGCACTAGACTAAAGTCTCTTCATCTGTAGCATTTACATAGTTTAGAAACTTAATAATTAATTAATGTGACTGATGGCCATCTACAGTGTAGCACTTTTTAAGAACCCCATGAACTTTCCCAATATTTACCTTACCCATGAAGATGGTGTACGGACCAGGGAATTCAATCCCTACATTTTCTGACATTCCTATGCAGGCTTTGCTGATCTAGAATGAATGGAAAGAAAGTTCAATCTCCTGACTGTAGTAAGTGGGAGTAAAGGCTCACTTTGCAAAGTTCACTCCTTTTCTTCTTTTGTTGTTTCTTTAAAATCTTCTCCTGCTTGACCTCAGAATGTGTGCCTTTATCTCTGCATCCTGTGTACCCTCGTCCAATGTAGAATCAAAATTCCTAAGAGCATGTACCTAATTTCATCAACTATTTTTGCTACCTGAATTTACCACAATAACTGGCCCAATGTAATAATTTAATAAATTCAAGCTGTAAAGAAAATAGTCTTGTCTCATGTTTGATTTAAAGTATTTTTATTTAAAGTGTTTATTTTGAATATAATGTATCTTGTATGAACTAATCTACTTACATGTTTACAGATAGGTATGCTTTTATATATAGACATGCTTCTTTAAAGTTATCAAAGTCACATTAGGTTATTCCAAATGGGATGTGCTTGATTTTCACAATTTATCCCCATGTAATCTTCCTACAGAATTTTAAATCCCAATAAAATTAAAATTCTTAGTGACCCATGGATTATAATTTGGGGTCATTTTGGATGCCACTTGCATAATATATGCACAGGTTTGCTACAAGATAAAATGCCATTTGCAGTATGTATAATATGTCAATGGACTATTTTCTTTTCTTTTGAAAATTCTTAAAAATATCCTTACCGAAGGATATGCTTTTTATTGGGAGAGAGAGGGAGAGAAATATCAATGTGAAAGAAAAATTTTGATTGGTTGCCTTTCACATGTGCCTAGACTGGGGATTGAACCCATAACCAGGGTATGTGCCCTGATTGGGAATGGAACCCTTGACCCTTCAGTGCATAGGACACCATTCCAACCAACTGACTTTTGTTGTTGTTAATCCTCACCTGAGGATATTTTCCATTTACTGTTTTAGAGAGAATGCAAGGGAGATAAGAAGGAAGAGAGAGAGAGAGAAATATCGATGTGAAAGAGGCATTGATTGTTTGCCTTCTGCACAGCCCCAAGATCAGGGCCAGGGATGGAGCCTGCAACCTAGGTATGTGCCTTTAACCAGAATCACACCCAGGACCATTCAGTCCAAGGGCTAATGATCTATCCACTGAGCAAAACTGGCTAGGACTATTCCAACCACACCAGTCAGAGCACCACTTTTCTATTGATAAAAATGCATGACAGATGAACAATATCTGCCTCCTGGTTTTGAAAGAGCATTATCTGCTACATTCCCGCATCTTTATGAACAATTCAGGTACAACTGCACTTCAAAGTTAATGAGCCAAGAAAATGAGCCTTAGTTAGTTTTCCACGCTTTGGCTTCTAATATTAGACTGTTTCTATAGTGAACATTAAAAGCACTACACTAAGGTCATATGAAATATAGCGTTGTTGTCTGATCTACTCAATACTGACTAAAGTCTACTAATGGTAATTTTGCATTGGTCTGTGCATTATCTACAAGAGAAGCAAAACAGAGATGTTAAAATAAGGAAATCTAGAAACTGCAAGTCACAGAAAAGACTTTAAAAGTGAGTGAGAGTATCATCTATACTTTCAAAATTATGGACTGTATGATGTGTAAAGTTATTTCAGTACTCTGTTTTTAAAACTAAACCTAAGATATGGCCTTTCTGGCACCAGTACAAATACAAAGTCTAAAGTTGGAACTCTGGTCACTTTATGAGAGTATCTATCTTGGAATTGACACTCCGATGATCTGACCTGCTGGGTATCTTGAACCGAAAAATATACCCCAGAGGATGTGCTATGCATTTCTACCACTGCATCTTGTAAATTGCTGGCACACAGGAAATATCAAGAGCAATGGAAAACACTGAGGGGAAAGCACAAATGAAATAATGTGGAGGAAAGCCACCGCTTCCCGGAGAAGAGAAATCATGAAGCAGACAGAGGTTCTGAACTTGGACTTCAATTTTTGTGAACCCTAAGCAGAGCTCGCACATGTGGTAGTTTAAAGCAAAAAATACTGGTCTTTATTGAAAAATATATCAATGTGCATGTGTATGTAACCTATAAAAATAACACCGAAAGCATATTTTTAGTTAAATGCTGATAAATAAAAAGAAACGATTGCATCTAACTCATATCTGAATAATGACAATGCATTACCCTGGGTATTATGTGCATTAGAGACACTAGAAAAGTAAGTCTTTTTTTTTTTTTAATATATTTTATTGATTTTGTACAGAGAGGAAGGGAGAGAGATAGAGAGTTAGAAACATCGATGAGAGAGAGTCATCGATCAGCTGCCTCTTGCACACCCCCTACTGGGGATATGCCCGCAACCAAGGTACATGCCCTTGACCGGAATCGAACCCGGGACCTTTCAGTCCCCAAGCCGGCGCTCTATCCACTGAGCCAAACCGGTTTCGGCTTCTTTTTTTTTTTTTAAATGATACTAGACCTGTCTTTGTTCTATCATCAGGCAACATATGACTCTTATTACTACAACTCTTTTGCTCAGGATTCTCCTAGGGGGAAAAAAAACAAAACCACAAAACCACACACACACACACACACACACACACACACACACACTCTCTCTCTCTCTCTCTCTCTCTCTCTCTCTCTCTCTCTCTCAAATTAATTTGGGAAAAGTTGTAATGCCTAAAATGATTGTAATGTGTCATATTCTCCAGATAATATTTCAATAACAGGAATCACCATTGCCTATGTCAACAGATTAATTGGAGCTTTTATTTAGCATGGCAGGGCTGCAGAGGAAGGCTATTTTTAAGTTAAGGGAATAGGTGGTCCTCTCAGCTACCTAAAATACCATCTGACTATTGACTGTCCCAAAGCACTCTCTAATTATCCAGTCTTGATTTTTCTTAATGAATGAGGCTTCCCTTGATCATTTTCCTAATTAATACCTAATAGCTAATAGCTGCAGATATGACATTATAAAACATGTCTTCCCTACATCTCTTCCTTGGTAATTTCATCATTCACAAACAAATGTGTAAATTATGTAAAATATTGATTCAAAGCACAAAATCTTACTTCAGAAATACCAGGGTTTAAATAAAGATTTTATAACATATGAAACAGACAATCTCAGACCTCACTGAACCTCAGTTTTCCTAACTAATTGAAAGCATTAAATGGGTTGAAATATGTAAAAGATACAACATAGTCATTAGTACACAGTAAATTATATATATATATATATATATATATATATATATATATATATATATTATTTTCAAATGAGAAGGTCAGCACAGTGATGACAGGATTAGATATTAGAGTTAAATCACCCAGATATCAATTCCTATGTATAAAATTGGGTAAGTTAAACTTTCTGAGCTCTCAGTTTCTCATACTTAAGGAATCTCAAATGTTTGTTTTAAGGTATAAATAACAATTTGTTTAAATTGTAGTCTTTACATTTGTATAATGCTGGGCAAGTATTTTAACTATTATAAACATAGATACTTTACTGGGTTTATATATCTATATTTATATTTACTTTACATGTTTATATTTATTTTTCATTTTTTACCATAGAGATTACCTTCTTGTTTATGTCATCATTTTGACATATAATATTCATTACATATTTTCCTCCTTAAAATACAGAAAATCATCACCATATTAAATACTATGAGATTCAATATGTAGGATTAGATATTATAAATTAGGTATGGGGTGGCATTGTCTCTTCACACATTGTTTTAATCTTTGCTCAAATAACTAAAACCTTCTTTGCTTTGTGTACATACCCAACTGCTTTGTACCCTAGTTTCACTTATCTTTCTCAATATTAGCATAAAAATTGGTTATTTGTTTGCTGAAATCAAATCCTTGTTCCCCATAGTTTTGTTTTAAGTGTTCAGATGACTAATAATAATTGGGCAGGACTTTTACTATACATATTTAGACTGACTTCAGAATATTTTCTGATGCCTTTGTGGTGCTAAGACAAAATAGTATCTTAATTTAATTAGAAGTATATTTTACTAACGTCCACGGTGTGTCAGCAGGCAATGACTGAATTCTGTATGCTGTTGAGGACCAAAGCTCTGTCTGTGTGATTGTTTTATCATCAAATTGCGAGGTCTTGTGTTTAAAATGACCACTTTGACTCCTACTGCTAAGTCCACACCTTATTCAGCAGGGCCTAGCAGGTGTGTATGTCACTTCTGCTATTATTCCTTTGCTGGAAACCTAGCTGCAAGGCCACATCCAGGTGTGGGGGGTCTTGGGAAAATTTGTTGTGCCTAGATTGCCATGTGTTCAACTAAATTGTCTCTGATTGCATAAGAGGTGACCAGATGTTGTAGGGGAGGCAACTAGCTGAGTCTAGCTCAAATCTCTCCTGATTTTCTAGGTAACAATTGATCTTCAATTGTGTAATGGTGCACTTCTGAAAAACTCATTGCAATTTTAAGTTCCTTTATAGAGTTCCAGTATTAAAGCTGTTTGACTCATCTAACACCATTCTACCAGCACTGTGACCCAATCTATGCTGTAGCCCTACACTAACCAATCTGAGAACCACAAAACTGCAAAACTCCGAAATTCTTTACTGTGGTTAAAATGTATGGCTATCCAAAAACTGGATAGATATAAAAAATTTTAATTTCTTCACAATAGCTTAATTTCATATAACTCCAATCACTCATCATACAGTTTATCTTTTCCCATTAGGGCATATGGCTTCCTTTACTCCTACATTTTTCACAATAGCCATCCAATTACCCAAGTTTGAGAGTGGAGAGTGAACATACATTTCTCTGTCCTTTAACTATCACATCAGATGGATGAGTGAAGAAGAGTACTTTGCACTGTAGCCACTTCTGTTCTGAGTCCCCACACATCTATGCTCCTCCGCATGATTTTCCTTCCCTGTCTTTTGGCCTCCTTGTCTCTGCTTCCATTAGCTTTGCTGTCAGAATATTTTCTCCAAGAGGAATGCCTTGAAATTACTCTTAAGTATTAAATAGTTTCTCATCGCCTATGGAGTGAAAACAACCACAACAAAAAACACCACTAACTTCTTAGTATGTTGCAAAAGGGATTCATGTTATGAATTCACTTGTCATTCCTATCATCTCCAACTTCCTGCATCTGTGAAACATTGTCTACCTGTATCTTAAGCACTCTATGATATATATTACCATCAATAATGAGAATATTTTAATATCAGCAATTTTAAATCAAGAGCTTATGATACAACTTTTGTTTTTTGGTTTTTAATCCACAGAAAAAAATAGGAATTGTAACATAATGATACTTTTGGTTGGTTTAAAGTATAGTTTTAAATATTTATTCCTAATCATTTGAAATTAGTCAATGGTTCCCAGTGAGTTTTTATTCTTTCAGTATCATTCTGGGGACATTTGCTCATAAGTATTAATAAGTACTTTGCCTTCAGTCAAGGAAATCTGAAGAATCTCATGGGGCAGTAGGGACATATTATGTTTCTCTAAACCAGAAAAATGAACAAATCAATTTGCATTTCAAAATCCACAGAGAACAAAAACTGCTAGTTAGATTGTTATGAATTCCTTTAGGAGAAATAGGTTGAAGTATTTCTTGCAATATCATATGGTGACATTTTTATTATCAGAAACTATTTTGCATGTACCAATAAGGATATGTTCTGTGCTATTGCTCTCTCACTGTGAACAGTATACTTAGAAAACTGATTCATATTGTTATCCTTGAATCTTTATTGCTTACCACAGGCTGCTTGTCATGTGTAAGACCTAAGGGCTAATGCAACTTTTATGGTTACTTATGTACTGTTCAGATTATATGAATATATAAGACCAATTAAGAGAGTTCTTTATTTCATAACTTAGTGTACATTCATAGCAAATTTGTTTCAGAGTTGGCAAAAGTGCATCTATAGATATAATTTAAATTAAATATCTCAACAGAATTATTTTAATGGGATATTATGTAGTATGATATCAGTAAGCCATGAAAATAATAATGAAAAAAATTAATGATTCTATGCAAATTTAACCTATTAACTCACCTAAATACATTAATTCATCCTATATAATAAAAGCATAATATGGAAATCAACCAAAGGCAGGAAGACCAGTGGAAGATTGGTTGCTATGAAGTGCACAGACCACCAGGGGGCAGATGCTCAACACAGGAGCTGTCCCTAGTCCACAGGCCCCTGACCTGCCAAGGTCGGTGCCCCCATTGCCCCACCAAGTGTACTTAAAGTTTGGTTTTGATAACATATTAGCCCTGATTACTGCCCAGACCTAGGGACCCTATTGTGCATGATTTTTGTGCACCAGGCCTCTAGTTACATAATAAAAGTTGTGGAACAATTTGCTGCTCTCCTCATTTTAGGTTTCCAAAGTTCTCTTTTAGAGAAAAAATAAATTCAACCATCTCTACATGTTTTAACTAATGAAGAACCTTTATTATCTCTCATATTTTCAGACAGTCCTATGTAGGGGAGGCATGTGTGTTTATTACCTATGAAGAAATAGATCCCAAGAAATGAAATGTTTTGTCTAAGGTTACAAAGCAAATGCAATTTAAAATAAAGCATAGCTCTGGGGTATTTGTTGCTGAGTTAGTTACTTTGTGCCTAGCTTTTCTTTTTAATACCAAATTACTCTATTTAGTACTTAACAGTTTGGTTTTGATAACATATTTTCTTGACTTTCCCTTTCTGTGTGTCTTTAATTTTGCACCTTTAAGTTGCTTATTTTCCTTGGATGCAATCATATTGAACATTTGCATGGTGAAAGTCTTGTCTATTCTAGTCCCTTAAAGGCTGGCTTAAACTCAAATAATGTCCTCAGACTCCCCGCCAAACTTACAAAACAGAAAAAAATCTCTATCCAGCAAGTCAGCTTCTCTCCTCTCCATTTAATGTGATTACCCACTACTCCTTTTCTACTTATCCCCATATTCCACTCCTTTGCCCTTTCTACCTCCAATTTAAAGTTGTTAGTTTTGCTCCCTGATCTCTCTTGAACATTATTCTACCTTAACTTCTATGATGCTGCATAATCACAGAAATCATTTTTATGATTTCTCCGATAATTTTGTATGTTTCTATGTGGATTTGTGATAGGATTCTGGGGCAGGAGAAATAGGGAAACTGAGACAGGCTCATTAACACAAGGCCAAACAAGGTGGGCAACATGCAGCCAGCTTGTAATTAACAAGTCATTCTCCTTCCCAGCCAAGGACAAAGAGCAAATGCTTAAAAACTTCCTTGATGAGAGAATGCAGAAAGAGATGGGAAGGGGGAAAGGAAAAAAGGATGTTTTTTTTTTACCCCCTAAGCAGAGAAGCCATCAGTCTCAAGGCATGGCAAGATACAGTTGCCAGATGCTTTTCATGAATCCTGGGAAGCTATGACAAAGTGAAAAAGGGACCTTAAGAACCGATCCACACCAAAACAGTCAGCAGAGGAATTCTGAAGCCTATGGACAGGAGGATGCATGATGCCTAGGACCCCCTCCCAGCCTGATCTTCAAATTAGCTGAGAGTCTGTCTGTGCTTCATAAGCCAGGTGGATAGGTTCGCTTGCATTGCTGTTACTGTTTTCATTAAAGGTGCATGTTTTAATTGCTTTAATAAATTGGCTTTTTACAATGCAGCCTAGGTCCCTCATATAACTTCATTTATATAAGAAGACAATGATGGAGGTTGGGGACAGCCCTCTCTCTCCCACTGGCTCAGGGGACTGCCTGGGAACATCTCTCTGGTGACATGAAAGATGCCTATACTACATTTACTGGTGTTGCTTTTTTGTTGTTGGTTGTTTGTGTGTGTGTGTGTGTGTTTTGGGGGGGTCACATTCCTATATGTAACTTCCAAGATTCTGTTCTAATTTTCCTTCCATTCTCTTGCTAGTCTATATGACTCAAGAAACTGTCACTGTATGCCAATGATATTAAAGTCAAGGATTGGTATTTCTGATTGGGCACAAATATATAATTGTCTGAATAATTTGTGAAAGAATGGATCCTTCACATTTTTAAATAAAATAAGGTCTAAAACTGACTCATTGAAATGTCTGGGTGCTTTTTATTCTTTGTTCCCTCTTGCTTCTATCTGTTTCTCTTTTTCTGAAGCATAGACAACAGTGCCAGTCATTATAACAGTGCCAATAATTCTGAAGGTCATTACTCTCTATCTTTAACTATCATGCTGGTAAATAAACACCCATTTTTACCTCCTACATATGTCCTCTCCTTATTATAGACTATCATACCAGACTATGCACAATAACTGAGATGTATCTTCTTAGTTGAATTTTTGTTACCCAGAGGTATTTGAAGGACTACATTTGCTCTAAACTTTATGTTTCTGTGTATAATTGTTTATACTAAGCAATTTACATTTATATTTCTGTGTAAAATATTTCCAGTTCTATTTTGTTTTGATGCCAGGTCTGTTGACATTTTGCTACTAATACAAATTAAGAGCATTCCATCAGTCTCTCCTTTGCACTTTTGCATATATTAAGGGTGTTCTGCCTCATAAAATTTACAAAGCTGTTACTGGATAATTGATTAGGTGACAATTTTTATTGGAAAGTTATCTTTCTATTGTGAGATGTAAGGTTATTTTATTAGCCCATGTTGCTTAACATACTTGCAATACATTTTACTACTAAAAGGTTCAGCTGAGATGTAATGGGATTTCATTTTCTAGTGTTTCATTCAATTCACCATTTTGACATGAGAAATCTGCTAACACCTTATTTAGAGAAAAGCTGTTCATGTTTCATGTGCATAATAAACGGGCATCCAGAATTCACTCAATGCCAAGAAATTTAATAATTGATAAAATACAAAGCCAAAAAATAAATCATCTCTTTTTCAGTAAAGGTAGGTTAGAAAATTGTATTATTTTAAAGAGAGCTATGTGGCGCCTAAGAATTAAACAGTGTTAAGGAAATTAATATGACTAAATGGTAAATGACCTCTTAATTAATTTATCTTAATGTGTCTGTTGTGATTCAGGTAATTTTGTAGATGTCTTTTCTGGACAGTGAGTGCAGGGACTATTCACAGCACTACATAACAGTCTATATTCATTATGGGCGGAATTTGTGCAGAACAAATGACTATGTAATTACTCTCACATTTGCAATCAAGTTTTATTCTTTTGAAGATTATATTAGTTATTTTCTTTGTTATTCAGATAGAAGATATAACTGAAATATTAGGCCTAGGAGGGATGGGGCAGACTGTAGGGAAGAAAGGGGATGGTGAATGGGGGACATCTGTAATAGAGTCAACAATTCAAAAAGAGAAGGAGAAAAAAAAATATTAGTAAATGAAAGATCCTGAAGTAAAACTCAGATTTCATGACTCTAAATCCAGGCTTCTTACATCAAAAGAGAAATAGAAAAAATAATTCCACATCTCTCACAAATGTTCCCTTTTTTCACTTCCCAAGACTTAGGACTTTCTGTTCATCACACTCCCCTGCAATAGGTTTACTTGTTGTCATTGCAGCATAATTGTAATTATTAGGATTTGTTTTGGTTTCCATACGAAGTTTGAAAGCAGCCAATCTGGCTCTTAAAGTTCTAACTCTATTGTCATTGCAAATGAGGCCAGGGACATTGGAACTAAACCAACTGGCAGTCTACAAAGATGTAGCTTTTGTTGTGAAGAATAATGCTAAAGTTATACAGAGACAAAAAGAACAAATTTTTAAAAAATGGCATTATGTCTTACCACCCTCTTCCAATATATGTCCCTCTGAGTAGTAACTATGCATAAGGAAGCAAACTCAGGCCTCCCTATGTTCATCAGATATAAGCTGTAGTTACTTATAAAGACACTGTTTTGTTCCTGTGGGGAAGAATTAAATATTTCAAATAAGCTCTTCAAGTTAATAAATACAAACATTTCAGTGAGCAAGGTGTTTACTTTCTAGGTGCTCAGATGTAACTAAAAACTGAAAGAAAGTAAAAGCCATTAACTTCAAAGGATGTTGTTGCCAATTACTTATGGTCAAGACAGAACCTCTCCCAAATTAAAAACAAGTTCAATAAAAGCTCTTTTCCAAATGTTTTTGCAATTTTTTTTGTTAAATTTGAAGAACTTTTAACAGAAAAGACTTCATTTTGCAGAATAATAAGGGAAAAGGTTTAAGAAAAACAAAACAATAACTATAACACATTGCTGTAATGAAAGAGCTTCATACCTTGAACTCAGAGAGAGTCTGGGGCTTTTGTTGCAGATAGAAAAGGAATGCAAAGATGGGATATTTAAAAAGATCAGGTAAATAAGTCATATACAGAACACTTTCAACAAAGCATAACTTTGGAAATACAAATTCAAGGGTAGTTTTGTGTTTTTTTTTTTTTTTAATCTATGAAAAATAATAGTAGGCTATTTGTGTGTTCTACACTAACTAGTTACTTATTACTGGATCTCTTTATGGATAAAGATAAGGAAATAGAAGTTGTAGATACATGAAAGTATGTGAAGGCATTAGCACACTGTTAAAAAAATATATTGCAAAAATCAGTGAATCCCAAAATCTAGACTTTTGCTGGAATGTGTATCAATTCAATGTCTATATGTTATAAATGTAAACTACATAGGTTTTCATATTTAATGTAAAACAAGTTTTGTAATCTGTTTTCAAAATACCTTTTCTTCAAAATGTAGAATCCTACCAGCAAATTAATAGCTGTTAGAAATAGTTTTCACTTAAAAGATTTTGTTTTTATAACCATATATAGGTAAGTAGACAGATGAATGGATGTATAGATAGATGGCAGATAGATAGACAGATATGATAGATAGCTAATGGGTAGATAGCTGATAGGTAGATAGACATATGATAGATACTTATAATCTACACCAATAAAAGAGTAAGATGCAAATTGACTGTACCTTTGCAATGCCCACCAGGCAATCAGGAGTGATTATACAAATAACTCAAAGATGGCAGGTTAATTTGCATATGCAGGAACCACCGAGCAGCCTGGGGCAGATATTCTGCACTGCCCCAGACACTTTGGGCCTCTGGGCAAAGTGGGAAGGTGGAAAGGCAGCTCTGAGTGGAGTGAAGGCAATGCCAGAAGCCAGTGTAAGGAAGGCCCTTTCTTGCAAGAATCTTGGGGCATAAGGCCTCTTGTCTTTCTCATAAACTGTTTTGCATTTTAGAGACAAAACAATGCCCTGTCTACCTGAATATGGCACAGCATTTTATGGTATTCTAAAATATTGACATTAGTGTTATGACTGGAAGATTACTGGAATGTGAGCAATTAACACCAATCTCAGATTTTATATCTTGTGGGAGCTTGCTACTTTGCAATTATCTTAAGAAGCCTCGGTGTTAAATGACTCTGACAGTGTCACATGAAATTCACATACATTTTGTTGTTTAATGAGAAACACTGAACATCTGTCAATGGCTAAGGCATTTTAAAGAAAATAATAGTTCAAACCTTAAAAAGGATCATTCAATGAATGTGTCACTCACACTGATATAACTTTTAAGCAATTAATCAGAGGTATAGGTGATAAAATTGAAAAGTTTTGAAGAAACTCAAGCAAAATACAGTATGTTCTTTCCCACTAAACGAATTATTATAATCATTGAAGAATATATCCTGATTTTAGACTAAAATTTAAAGTGGATATAAAACATATTTTATAAATTATACTAGAGGCCCAGTGCATGAAATTTGTGCACAGATGGATGTGGGTCCCTCAGCCCAGCCTGCAATCTCTCCAATCTGAGACCCCTCTAGGGATGCCTGACTGCCCGGTTAGGCCCGATTCTGAGTGCCCTCCCCTGCAGGCCTGATCCCCCCCAACTGCCCTCCCCTGATGACTATCTTGTCGCAGCCATCTTGTGTCCACATGGAGACAGCCATCTTTGACCATATGGGGGTGGCCATCTTGTGTGTTAGAGTGATGCATATTACATCTTTATTATAGAGTTATTGTATAGGATATCTTCCATAATAATAGACAAACATGTAAACTGTCCATACCTTCACTACACCCACCGACCAATCAGGAGGGAATATACAAATTAGAAGGACAAAGATGGTAGACACCTAGCTGCTCCAGGCATGGAGTGGCAAGGTGGGGCAGGATGCCTGCTATGATAGGGAGGGCATGGGGCAAAGGTATCTGCAGGAGCAGCACTCTGGCTGCAGCAAAGACGAAGACTGCAGACTCCAGGAGTCTGCAGCAAAGATGAAGACGGCAGTCTGCAGAGAAGATGGCAGACTCCAGCCAGAGCAAAGGCCTCAGTCCCAGGTGGCAGAAAAAAACGTGCTGGAAGCCAACGGAAGGAAGGACTATTGAGGAATCTCTATCTCTTCATGCAATGGGTCTCTAGTATATATATATATTTGTGTAGTGATTTTATATTTTGTCAGAGTTGTTTTCCTTTACCTTTTTCATTGTTTTGTAATTTTCTACTGTTTCTCAACAACAAAAACTAAATATAATATAAAATCCTATATTTTTTGCACAGGAAATTTCAACTGTAACACTGTTTACCAACTAAATATAATTTAATTTATGTAAAATGGCATCTTATCGCATCACTTGATTATGGAGGAGAACAATGAACACTCTTTATATTAATTTTTAAAAGTAATAAACCATGTTACTCACCCTAGAACATGTTACCAAGAGTTGGCAAGGCAAGAGGTATCTATAAATCCGTATGTGGATTTGGGAGAAATCCAAGGTGGCTGCCGATGCAACAGCAGCCTGAAAGACAGTGTGTGCGTGAGAGAACAAAAGGAGAGTCTGTGGACATGTGGCGAGGGTCAGTGTCTGTGATTAAGGGACAGCTATATTCCAAGTGACTGTTGGGGACTGCCAGACCAGGCTCTCCTGGCCAGGCAGCTTCTACTGTGGCTGAAATCTCTCCCGGAGTGGCCAGCTCTGCCGCAAAGACTATGGCATCTCGAAGGGGAGAGTGGCTGTGATTGGAAGCTCAGCCTTTCCTTCAACCAAGAAGACCTCGGGACCCTACAACTACAACACGCAGGGTGGGTCCAGCTGCCTCGACTGCAAAACCACAGACACTGGGCCTCCAGCCAACCCGACAGCGGGCGCCTGTCCAAGTGGAGACAAAGCAGCACGAATCCGCAGACGCAGGTGAGCCCTGCACCTTCTCACAGAACAGATAGAAGGAACAGCTAAATCGAGCAACACCCACCTGGAAGTGGCAAATTAAACACATCTGGCGAGGCAATCTGTGGATAGAAACGTCAGAATCGCCCAGGCGTCTTCAAACTACGGCCCGCGGGCCACATGGGGCCCGCAGAGGAGTCTGATCCGGCCCGCCAGGTTTTTTGGGCAGTGAGCGCAGCCGAGGTGTTACAGTAGGAATTAGTAGTTCATATAGTCCGGCCCTCCAGCTCTCTGAGGGACCGTGATCTGGCCCCCACTTTAAAAAGTTTGAGGACCCCTGGAGAGCAAGTGGTTCCCAACCTCTCTAATGCCACGACCCTTTAACACAGTTTCTCATTGTGGTGACCCCCGACCATAAACTCATTTTCGTTGCTACTTCATAACTGTAATTTTGCTACTGTTAATGAATCATAATGTAAATATCTGTGTTTTCCAATAGTCTGTCACAACCCACAGGTTGAGAACCGCTGCTGTAGAGCCTAAGACCTTGATCAACATAATTTGATGAACAAGAATAGATATAGAGACAAATGGGTGGGTGGGGGGGTTAGAGAGAAACCATAGGAATTGTGTGCATGCATAGTAGCATAACCAATGGACATAGACACTGGGGAGGTGGGGGCTTGCCCTGGGGGATGTCAGTGGCAGGGGGTGGTGTCAATTGGGGAAAAAGGAGATGTATGTAATACTTCAAACAATAATAATAATAAAAAAGAATGTGCTAAGAACTGAATGGGCTATAAAATTTAAAACAATACTCCACTTAGATATTGTCATAGTGTAAGCACTAAATCAATATTAGCTATAGGTAGTACTATTTTTTAAAGTGGATATTCTTAAGTTTAATCCTCATGTTTCTTGAAACCTCAAAACAAGAAGCTAAAGTTACATGAAATCATGCATAACATGTCAGCATGGCTTTTAAAAATGAATGAATGTATTATTATTGAAAGAAATGTGAGTCACACATCCCTTCCTGAAAAGTTGAAATTGTTCCTTTTTATTTAATCCTATTTTTTTCTTTTTCTTTTTTTAAGAGAGAGTGGGAGAGGGAAAAACAGAGAGAAATATCAATGTCAGGGAAATACATCGATTGATTGCCTCTTACTCACATTTGGGGCGAGGAGGAGCCTGCAACCTAGTTAGTAAGTGCCCTGGATAGGAATCAAACCCAGGACCCATCAGACTGCAGGCTAATACTCTACCCACTGAGCAAAACTGGCTAGGGTGAACTAGTTTCTAATATAAGAAATCAATAGCTTGTGCTATATGAATGTGTTTCAACATTAGATTATTATCTTTAAATATATTCTGGTAAACATATTGTAATTGTAAGCATATGCCAATGGATATACCTTGACCTTTGAAATTCTGTTAAATTCAGCAAAATTATTAAGTTCTCTATTCTTATAAAAATTCCTTGAATTCCTTAATCTACTCATCCCTCTGTGTTTGTGTTTTCACTGAACCTTGCATCTCCCTCACATCTCATCTGCTATGGCTGTTCTCTGCTCCCTTGTGCTCTGAGTTACAATACATAACCTCTGTCTGTCACCTCTGGTCTTGTGTTTAGTAAGTATTGATTCACGTGGACAATCACTGTTTTACAAGTGGCTTAATGATGAATTTCAGAGGGAAGGTAGGGGTGGGATGGTGGGGAGAGATTAACTGGGAAATTTATATGCATACTAGAGGCCCAGTGCACAAAATTTGTGCATTGGGGGTATCCCTCTGCTCAACCTGAACCCTCTCCAATCCAACACTGCTGACTCCCAACCGCTCACCTGCCTGCCTGACTGATTGGCCCTAAACACTTCTGCTGCCAACCTAATCATTCCTTAACCACTCCCCTGCCATTCTGATCAATGCCTAACTGCTACCCTGTCAGCCTAATTGCCTCTAATTGCCCTTCCCTACCAGCCTGGTCACCCCTAACTGGCCTCCCCTGCTGGCCTGGTTGCCCCTAACTGTCCTCCTCTGCCAGCCTGGTTGATCCCAACTGCCCTCCACTGCTGGCATAGTCACCTCTAAATGCCCTCCCATGCCAGCCTCGTCTCCCCCAACTGCAGGCCAGGTTGCCCCCATCTGCCCTTCCCTGATACCCCAGTCACCCCTAACTTCCCTCCTTTACCAGCCTGTTCACCACTGACAGCCCTCCCCTGCTAGCCATCTTTTGGAAGCCATCTTGTGTCCAGATGGGGGGCTGCCATCTTGTGTGTTGGAATTATGGTCAACTTGCATATTACCTTCTTATTACATAGGATATGCATTGCCCATGGACACATACAATAGTGAAATGAAGGCCTGTGAAGGGCAGGTATGGGATAGACGGGGTCAATGGAAAAAAAAATAAACAACGTCTGTAGTATTCTAACAATAAAGATAATAACAATAACAACAACAACAACAAAAACACAGTGCTGTGCCTTGTTTAGTGATTTATTCTAGTATGCAAAATATAATATCTAATATACTGTAGGCAATCAAAGACTATTTGTTGACTGAAAGGTGAATAATGAAGCCTTCATCATTTTTCTTTTTCTTTTCACAAAACTCTGTTAAACCTGTATTGTAGTATTTAAGAAAAATGTAACACCTACTATCTATCCTTAACTCTTCACCATTCTAAAACTTAAATGAACTGAACACCTAGGAAAAGGAAGAAATTGACTGAAAAATCGACTAATATATATATATATGTGTGTAAATACACATGTTTATAATTTTCTTGGCTATCTGAACAGATTATACATCTTTAATGATAAGAAGTTGAACAGAGTGACTAAATTTAAATTGCTTTTTCTCTCATATAATAGCAATTGTGACAGATACATAAGGACATCATGCTTTCTTAATCTGTAGGAAGGTATAATTCAATAATCAAGGCTTGTCCTTCAAACACCAATTAGGAAGAAAAATAAAGTTTCTGGGTTTTTGTATATACTAACTTTCAATATACTCCTATTATAAGAATTATGCTCTTTGAAATAAAAAATGAACAAACAAGCACAAATTGCTAATATTGAAGTAGCTATGCAGGTGAGAATTTTTCTCACAGATTGTATAGTCTGCTTCTATTTACTGCCTTTAATTAATGTCAAACCTAATAATGTATGTAAGATTTGAATTTTCAGTGTCAAAGTAAACTTACACTTTTGTTTTAAGTCAACTGCAGTGTCTAATAAGTTTCAAGGAACATATGGTGTTTAGCATAACCATTTTGATTTTAAATTAAATAACTGATGAAAAATATAAACTTTTTATTATTATTCTTAAAGTAATATTTTATGGGTAAAATTATTTAGCTTCAGAGAAAAAAAAGGAATTGGTGTGATTCCATCATAATATAATTTTACACATTGCTTTAAAATTGTTCTATATTATTTGCTGAAAACTGATAAACAACTCCTACTGCTGTACCTGAGGATACAGGCAGGTAAGAAATGTACTAAAGGAACTTGTGCATGTATATCAGCTTTCCTTTTACAGAATGAATGATATATGCTAAGTGGGAAAAACAAAATGCACAAACAAGAATGTAACCGTGAAATTGCATTTCCAAGATGAAGTAGCACTAGTCCTAAATTTTGTAGGTGCCATTTAAAATGTTTTACTGATTACTTGAGCTTTTATTGTAACTTCTTGATTGGTGGCCGCTATGCCATATTTTCAGAGAATAAAACAGAAGTTATTTGATCATTTGTAGTAAAATAAAAGATATTACTTTTTCCATTATTGAATACTAGGCTGGAAATGATGTCTTTATCTTTAGACTATAATCAGACAGTTCATATATATTCCTATGCATATAGGTATATAAATATGTATATATGATATTGATAATTTAGGTAGGATATATTTAATTTTAACTATTTTCATAATATTTATTTTTATTTTATTTTTAACTTTTTATTTTTTTTCTTTTTATTACATTTATTATGGTGATATTGGTTAATAGGACCATATTTATTTTTCTTATTTTTATATTTTTAATATATTTTATTGATTTTTTTACAGAGGAAGGGAAAGGGATTAACTAGTTAGAAACATCCATGAGAAAGAAACATCAATCAGCCACCTCTTGCACATTCCCTACTGGGGATGTGCCAGCAACCAAGGTACATGACTTTGACCAGAATCGAACCTGGGACCCTTCAGTCTGCAGGCTGATGCTCTATCCACTGAGCCAAACCGGTCAGGGCTAATATGACCGTATTTATTTTTAAATGAAATACCTTGACTCTCTAGAGTACAGAGGCTCTACGCTAAGTACATAAAATTAGGCAGGGCTTACTGGATCACTGTCATGCAATGAATTAAAGAGAGAGGAGAGGCATAAAGAAGTAGTCAGAGAACTACAGGGCATTTTACACCATATAAGTACAATGTTCCATGTGTGTGCAAACACCAGAATTAGGAGCCTTTCCAGACAAATCTAAGGCTGAAACAAGAGAAGGTGGTAGGTATTTGAAATACCAGAAGAGAGAGAAAGGGGCATATTACATAAATAAACAAGTGAATATAAAAACTCATACATATATATTAGAACTTGTTATAGTTAAGAATCTGGGAGATGTTCTTTATACCTTTGAGTAAGATTATAGCCAGGAATCAACATAGATGGTGGAGAACCATACTCTCAGACATTAACAAATCAGTAATAGATTTTGCACTAAAATGAAGAGAAATGAGGAGTTATAAATGCATCTTAGGAGGAGCACTCTAACTGCAGTGTAAAGCATGAATGGGTAGACACAAAAGAGAGAAAGGAAACTGTTTAAGAGTCCACCATAATAATGTAAGAAAGAAATAATGGTTTGACAGTGCAGTGGCAATGAGGATGGAATAAAGTAGACTTGCTTGACAGGTATCTGGAGGGTAAAATTGTCAGGAATTGGAGTTAATTGAATGTGCAGTGGTTTATGGTAATGGAGAAATTAAGAATGTCTTTGAAGTTACTGGCTTAAGCATCTAAGTGAATAGAAAATAATTCTATGAGGTAAGAAACAGAAATATAAACACAATTTTTTCAGGAGACAGCAAAATGGGTTGTTTTGTGCATGCTGAGTTAAAAGTGCAACACAGGTGGGCAAAATTGTACCAAGTTGGTTTCATTTATTTACAATAGCTGAGAAGTAGTATCAGTTATGGTGTTTATAACAGATGCTATTTAAATTACATTGTAAATTATAAAACCTAACAGTTTAAATAATAAAATCAAAATTAGTTGGGCATTTTTAGCAGAGACTCACCATGATAGAACATACAACTTTTTTTAAGTCCCAGAGAATTTAAGCTTTACATCATTCAAATAAAGATGTAAATACACAGAATAAAAAAAAAAATCAGTTCTAAAGACCAATATTAAGTCATTTCTATCTGTTCCTGGAGAAATGAAGTTTCACAAGATGTTAAGATATTGTAGCAAATATATAGAATGAGAAGAAAGAACCTAAAAGGAAACAACAAAAATCAGGATTGTAGGTATATTTCAGTTAGTATCTCCATACCTTTTGAGGTAGGCATCAAAACACTTTCACACTTTCTCACTTCTTAACACTTTCTATTCCCTTTATATGGTGTCAGTGACAACACAATTTAATGCATTTTTCTGTCTATCCCACTTGTGTATTCAGAAAAATGCAAATCTGAGTGTTATATAACTTAAAGATGTCAGGTATGAAGGTAATGTATCATAGCCCATACCTTTATTATTATACTGATGAAGATTCTTAATGACTAAATATAATCATTCATACTCCTGTTACACATCTTTGTTGTCTTATTATGTGATAGTTAATACAGGGGCTAGTCTTATAATGAAAGATTATTCTAATATACTAGAAAACTGAAAATGTAAGTTGGTTTCTTTTAAGCCATAAAAACCCAGGCAGTATGATGAAATACAGAAATGGATTTGGGATAGCACAGAAACTTGAAATTGTCATCACAGTGCTCACAGACTTGGTATCACAAAACAAGTGTAGGTAAACATTTTATTAAAAATAGATTGTGGCCTGTCTGGCATGGCTCAATGGTTGAGCACTGACCTATGACCCAGAAGGTCAGGGTTCAATTCCCAGTCAGGGCACACGCCAGGGTTGTGGGCATGACCCCCAGTGTGGGGCATGCAGAAGGCATCTGGTCAATGATTCTTTCTCATCATTGTTGTTTCTCTCTGTCTCTTCCTTCCTCTCTGAAAAAAAAATATATTTAAAAAAAATAGATTGTGACAGCATTTTAGGAGTAGGGTTATTTGAATAAAATTGCTTTATTTAGGAAACTAAAAAAAGAAATTATTGGAAGAGTGATAATTAAAATCATTAGTAGCCAAGTTCATTCTTGGATTAAAAAATGTTTCATGTTTTAAAAATTAAATTTTGAGTTAAAAGTTACATAATGATAAATTAATATATGAATATATGTATATATATTCACATATTAATGTAAATATATATACATTTTATATATAAAATGTGTATATATTTTATATATATATATACTTTTATTTTAACCACTCCAAGGCTGTTTATTGTACAAATATGCACAACACAGTATTTTTTTCCTGGCCTTATAGAAGTTTTTGAAATATTGAAGAATAAAACAGAAGTAAGGCAGACGCAATGAAATTCAGCTAACTATGCCAGCAAAAGCACTGGAAGTAAGGAAAATAATACTAAAGGCAGAGGAGAAACAGTGATTGATATCCTTGTAGGAAAGATGGATGATATCAGCCTGACAGTTTCTGTCTAAAATTGAATTTCCTGCTGCTCAAGCAACTTAATTTCATTTATTGTTTTTGTAACACCATGACTTCACAGAAAGTATTTCAAAGGTGGTTTTCCTCTTTGTAAGTTTGTAATTAAAATATAATTGTTCAAAGAAAAAAAAATCCTTTGCATAATTTTGTGTTGTTTTTCTTTGTGCTGATCTTAGGGAGGAGGCATGCTTTATGTTCTTCACTTAGTGTCAATATTTTCAGTATCTGTCTTAGGGTGAAATCACAAAAAATGTGCATCTCTTTTTGAAGTCGTCATTTGTCTTTTTTGTCTATATTTTCAAGACAGGTATCTCCTGAGAAGACTAGGTGACATAATAGGAGATTGGCAGGAAATCTAAACTCCATGTTCTATGTGTTAATGCATCAAACGTGCCAACATTAGGCTGAGGAATGACTTCCTGGTATGAATATTAGAATATGCTTTCAGAAAGAGAGCAGCCCTGTGTGAATTTCATTTTGAGCTTAGAGACCAAATGCAAAAATTAAATTGTATTGTTAATGTACTTTCCTCAGAGACATAAAAACCTGCTTTCTGTTTTCATAGCATAATATTATAGATTGTTAATGAGTTCTTCTTTGCTTATCTTTTCCAATCCTATGGGATGCCTCAAGTTGAAAATTGCTCCCTGATTAGTGAAGGAAGCTAAGTTGAGAACTACAACATGCTTTCAGAATTTATATAATTAAAGGATTACAGGCCAAGAGTTAACACTGGAGGGAATATTTACACTATTTGTGTGTGTGTGTGTATGTGTGTGTGTGTGTGTGTGATGAAACAAAAACTGTCATAAAGAAAGTAAAAAAAAAATGTGGAGCAGCATTTGACTTCTGCAGTTATTCACTTTAGATTGACATACAAACAGACATTTTAGTATCTTTATAAAAATGAAATATAGGGATTAATCTTTGAAAGGGTTCCAAAATTATATTTGTCAATTAAAAAATGTTTATTATGTGTCAAACATGTCTAACATTGATGATAGTGAAATATATGAAAAATGGGGTTTGGGGAGCAGAGCTCCCCCTTGTAGGTTCCTGCCTCATGAAGTTTGAAGAATAAAATTCTTTTTTTTATATATAGATATTTTATTGATTTTTTACAGAGAGGAAGGGAGAGGGATAGAGAACGAGAAACGTCAATGAGAGAAACATGGATCAGCTGCCTCCTACACACTCCTTACTGGGGATGTGCCTGCAACCAAGCTACATGCCCTTGACCAGAATCGAACCTGGGACCCTCTGTCTGCAGGCTGACACTCTATCCACTGAGCCAAACTGGTCAGGACAAGAATACAATTCTTTAGTTTGAAGATTAAAAGGACTTGTTAATGAAAGGGTGGATATTTATTGGAAGCAAATACAAACCCCCATGGAGGGAGGGTTCCCAAGGGGGTAACCTACCAAGCCCCCTTTTCTAAGGTTTATAAAGGCTGTAGTTCTTTGTCTCTTCATGCTCCCTTCTAATTGGACCTCTTCCCCATTTTATGACCCTGTGCTTTTCTAATTGGTCACTCTTTTGCAGAATATCAGCTACAAGGTCCAAAATCCATGTGGTGCTCCCTGTTTCTCTTCCCCTTATCTTGCAACAGTCCTCCATCTCCTGTGGAAATGTTTTCCTCTTTCTGGAATCTGTCGCCATTTCTCTGGCCCCTGTGAATCTATGTTTCTTTCTTCCCAATACTCTGTGGCTTTTCTTTATCATCTGTGAATGTAAGCCTTCCTCTCCCCTTATCCTGTGGCACTTTTATATTATTTGTGAATGTATGCGTTCTGGCAGCTCCAAGGCCTCACCTTTGCATTTCTCCCCCATGGACCCTCTTTATGCCTAAAACTCCCTAAATCTGCCCTAGAATTCCTTTCGTATACAAGATTATCAAGGCCATTGTTTTCAAATACATAAAAAAATACTATAGGGTGGGAGAAGTTCAGTGACTCCACAATAAGCTGAAAAACCTAAGCAACACTTCACTGATAGTTTAAATAAGGAGATTATAGGACAAAAGTATGATTTCTCGGTGTTTGTCCTATGCATTTGCAAGGAGAATAGGTAATTTTCTAAGATTAAGAAAACTAGGAAAGCACACCTATTTGGAGGGTTGCTATCAAAATTATTCTTGGCACATGCTAAATTTCACATGTCTCCTTGTCTACTAAGTATCAAAGGTGAACCCTTGACCCAAAGGCGATAAATCACTACATCAATGAGCACATTGGTCAAGGTCAATGATCTGTCCCATAAAGAACACACTTTTCAAGCGAGCTGACCTATCTGGAATGGAGACCATTTAATCTAATTGGATTTCTTTCCCCAGGACAGTGCATTCATCCTTCAGCTGCCATGAATCATGGCTGACAAATTCTCACATGTGTCCTCATTTATGGAATGTGTGACTTTGTTAGCTTCCTTAGAGGGAATAACAGGATGCCACAAAGGTAATAACGTTGAGGAGGTTCAGGGGCACAAGCTTACTGTCTCGCTTTAAGGGTGAACTGCCTCCTTCTTGCACATCTTGCTCCACAGTGTCCTGTGGCACAGGCCCCAGGCCACACCCTGTAGCACAGACCAAGTCCTTGCTTAGCCTCTTCCTGCCCTTCTACACAGTTCGACTCACAGGGAGCACATGCTCAGACACCGATTTAACACAATAGTGTAACATCCAACAGCTGCTAAAGAAACATGGAGGTGATGGGCTCCTAAGGCTGAGCTTACACCTTGAACTACAACCAAGTTGACAAATAATGCTCTGATTCTACCTGAGAAGTCATTCCTATTATTTCTTAAGACTTGACCATGTAGACACTATACCACTGCCTTCTTTTTGCAAAATATATTTTTAATTGATTTCAGAGAAGAAGGGAGAGGGAGAGATAGAAACATCAATGATGAGAGAGAATCATTGATCAGCTGCCTGCTGCATGGCCCACCCCACTCCTCACTAGGGATCCAGCCAGCATCTTGGGAATGTGTACTTGATCAGAATCTAACTTGGGAACCTTCAGTCCACAGGCCAATGCTCTATCTATCCATTGAACCAAACCAGCTCTGGCTACTGCTGACTTCTTTAATTTATTGCACTCACTTTAAAAGTTCTTCATTATCTAAAATATGCCTAATATATCAATGTTCCTTGTACCACGAAAGAGACTAAGAAACAATAGATGATTTGAAAAGGCATACACAGAAATGGTATCATTTCTTGCTTGTAAATACACTTTAACTAAACGAGTCATTTTTGGAAATTTTAGAACGTTATTTAACTGAATGTTTCTTCTATGATTTGAACTTGCAGAAGTGACTCATGAAACTCAGGTTAGAAAAACTTGATGCCAGCTAAGAATTTCATTCTAGACATTTCATGGCCCAGAGTTAACTATAATCTTCATAACATGAAACATTTGTCACAGACTTAAAAAGGAAATTGGTAGTGGATCAAAACATGATTCACCACACCCCCTTTCCCATCCTGAATACTACCCTGAGCAGTTACTGAGGGCGGAGTGGAGGAATGTGACCACTTTTGTAAGTCCACTTTCACACTGGGAAAGCACCACTTCCCTCCCCCCCCCCCCCCCACCAATATTGAGAAACTATAAAGCAGCAAATGTTGCAGTTAATCCTCTGGGGAAGGGGGTGGAAATTATATGTGCATAAAGTAAAATATACAGCCTTTTTCATGAACAGTACATGAGCTATTTGAAAATGTTATGCCATAAACACTTTCAATACGCCATTAATCTAGAAAATAAGAGGGAGTAATGAAAGTCATTAAAAGCAGCTGAGTGTCCTGCGCAGCCAGGCCAGTAAGAGCATAAAGAATGAGAAACGGAGCAAGGCGTTCATTAGTGCCAACCTGGCAGGACTCTCTCTAAGGGGAAAATATTTTTTTTTCTTTAAAATGTTTCTGCCTCCATACTATGCCTTGCATGTATATAGGAAAACATAAGGCATTTGAATTTTAGACCAGATCACCCAGGGTCAGTCATAAAAATGTCAGCTAAATCTCATATAAAGGTTATTATTTTTAATTTTGAGGCACTGAGAACATCACACCCTGTATGTCCTAAGCCCTGGCCTGTTATGATACCTAGATGACCATGTTCATGTAAGAAAACAGAAGTGGAGGCCAAGACTTTTAAGTACTTATGAGTCAAGAAAATATTTGGAATTAATCTGAGAGAAATACCCCTAATATTGTAAGAAATTGTCATCATGTTGGAAAAGATCATAACTGTTGGAGCTGAAACCCAGGCTGACCTATACAAAGATTTCTTCCATAACAAGACAGCTCTTTGACGGTTCATTCCAACAGAATTTAACACTAGAGTAGCTATCCTTAGTCCTGATTCTAATGATGGAAAATATTAAGACGTAAAATGTCCTATATAATAAAAGCCTAATATGCAAATTGTCCCCTTGACCAGGAGTTTGACTTCTTGCTATGACATGTACTGACCACCAGGGGGCGGCCTGGAACATGGCAGGCATCCATCTGCTATGCAGCATATGGGCCCAGATGGGAGAAGCACTGTAGTGGAATGGTGGAACAGGTGAGCAGGGGGGTGGGGGAGGATTGCCCCACCAATCACCCCAAAGATGGTAACCAGTGGTGGCAGCAGGGAGCACAGTCTAGTCCGATCATTCTGCAGCCCAGTCTGATCGCCCCTAATATAATTGCTTATATTTATATTATACAGTGAAGTCATAGTGGATTTCTACATTAAAGATATAAATTTTTTATTATCTGGTGTTTTAACATTTTTCTATAAACTATATTTTGGAGCAAATTTGTCAGCAACTTTCTTTATTAGTATAATGTACTACTAAGACTGTAAACAGCACTTGGAGGAAAAATATAAATCATTTGCTTTAGTGCACTATGTAAAAAATATATTTAAAAAGACTTGGTTTTCTTTAAATACTGGTCTTAATTTCTGTTCATTTTGTTGGAATTATTTTTTCTATGATTATCTACCAGCAAGGAGCAAAATAAATCAATCAATAAGACTTGTCATTTCATTTTATTTTAATCTCATTATAAAATATCAACTAAGTATCAATAGAATATGTCAGGTGGCAAGGTGGGGAGATAAAACATTATTTTGTAAGTGAAAGTGTCTGTTTTAGAAAGTTCTGGGTATTCTATGAATTAATAACAACTTTCTGCATTTATACATATTTATATGTTTGTGTTTCTTTTATTCTACAAAATATATCTATTATTATATGTTGTACTATCTTTTTACACATACTATTTACCCTCAGAAGTTTGACCTCTTTAATTCCGTGTTGCTTAAGAGATAAATTTCATAATTTCTATGTGGAAATTATATTTAATTTAAATTGTTCAATATGACTGAAACATAAATATAATATAGATATGATCTATATATATAAAAGGTTAATATGCAAAGAGTCCCCTCAGGAGTTTGACTAGGAGAGAGTTGGATCACTTGCTGTGACATGCGCTGATCACAAGGGGGCAGCGAGGAATGAAGGAAGGCCCCAGCTGGCAGCTGGAAGGCCCTGTTCAGCCCTTATTGCTGGCCAGCCCTAGGGACCATACTCATGCATGAATTTCATGCACCAGATCTCTAGTATAAATATAAGCTATTATTTAATAATAAATAAGAACTATAAAATAGAATAAGCATTGCTTTTATTGCTGATTGCCATTTTTTTAAATTTGCAGTTAAAATCATACGAACAAGAACCATTTGACTGACTTTGGCCAGTGTAGTGTAGAAGAAAATGAAAGAAAAAAACAAATGGCATCCATGAAGCAGAGCTTAAGAGGTTAACAGTAATTCATGTCTAACAAAACTGAAACTTGTAAAAGATTGTTAACCAGTGTCACCCCAATAAATTCAATAAAAATTAAAAAAAATAATAACAAAGTATTCTGTGATCAATGGAGACTTGTAGTAGTCAGTTCAAACCATTATATTTCATTTAAATTGTCTTTCAGTTAAAATATATTAACATTTGTTTCAAAATACATACAATATTTTTAAAAACATTTTTTAAATATATTTTATTGATTTTATACAGAGAGGAAGGGAGAGAGATAGAGAGTTAGAAACATCAATGAGAGTCATCGATCAGCTGCCTCTTGCACACCCCCTACTGGGGATATGCCCGCAACCAAGGTACATGCCCTTGACCGGAATCAAACCCAGGACCCTTCAGTCCCCAAGCCGACTCTCTATCCACTGAGCCAAACCGGTCCAGGCAAAATACATACAATATTTTTGTTACACTGATTTGACTTAAGCAAGCTCCAAAAAATGCTCAAATATTCTTGTTGAAATTAGAGTATTTCAATTGTAAAGAAGAAGCCTCAGACATTTCAAGTCTATATGTCCTTTTCAAGGATGAGGATTTCCATATTTAGAGAATATCATCTCCCTAATTGTTTATTGTGGCTCAAGTCTAATTCATCCATGCTATATTTGAATTCTGCTCAAATATTTTTAAAATTCCAAAGTATCTCTAGCACCAGTTTCCTGACAAAGTTAGCTGTTTAAGTTTAATTCAAATATTTTTCCACATCCTGGATTAGATGATAAAAATTCACACTCATACACACAAAACAAAAACAAAATAAAACTAAACTATCTTTGCACTATTAATAGTTCATTTTCCATAAATATTATTTTAAGTTTCTGAGCACCTTACTCACAACAAACAATGTATTTATGCCCCACAAGTCTACCCATGCAGAGATTTTTGCATACAACTAAATCTCCATCTGGGGGCTACAACCCATTTTCATCCTAGTGTATATACTAGTTATAATTAAGAAATCAGCCCTCTGAGTTCAAATATTTGCTTTGACATTTTACCTAAATTTTTCAAAGACTATAACTTTTCTTTTTCTGTCCTATTACCTAGAATTCTTTTTCTGAATTTGTTCTCATAAGTGGACAATTGCTACCCCAATACCAGTGCTCATTTATGCTAGTTTCCTACAACTATTTTTGCTTCTTTTCATGCTGTCTAATGTTGATTTACTCTGTAATCTTAGTCTTCCAGAGACTGACAGCCATGGGTAGCTTTATTCTAGCAATCCATGCTACAGCGCACTTTTTTTCCTGACCACTTCATGCCTCAGATTCTTTCTTGTGAATATTTCATATGCATTGTTTTTGTTCCCCCTTTTCAACAAATATCTTCCTCAAGTAGATGTTTCTTGTTGGTAATGCTTAGTTCCTTTGATTTTGACTTATTGCAATGCATAAACATATTCTTAGGGAATCATAGCAACTTTCACTAATGTAGAACCATCACAAGGAGAACTGGTCATATTTAATGTGCCAAACAGTAAGCCTTTAGAATTGAACAATATAATAACCAACACCAGATGTAAAAATATAGCATTCACCAATGTCTATCATTTAGGACCTCAAAAGTTTAACTAATTTCTTCGCAAATTGGCTAACCAATATACTGTATACCTGAAACTAATATAAAGTTGACCATTAACTGTTAATAAAAAATAAAATAAAAAGCTTACCTCATTCCCTACTCACTTTTCCATATATAAATTTATGATAAAATATTTATAAATTACAAAAATATATATTTCTTTTTTCTTTACCTTTTACACCCAGCCCTGTAAAACCCTTTTCTTTGTCAGTCGATTGTCTATATCTATGAGTCCGTTTCTACTTTTTGTTAGTGTGCTATGTTCATTACTTTCCTCATATGAATGAAATTATACAATGATTTTCTTCCTCTGGCAGGCTTATTTCACTGAGCATAATACTTTCCAGGTCCATTCACACTGTCACAAAGGTGAAGAGATTAAGAAAACAAAACAAAACAAAACAAAACAATCAAACAAACAAAAAAAACCCACCAATCAAACAAACCAAAAAACTAATAGACACAGACAATAGTATGATGACTATCAGAAGGAAAGGAGTGTGGGGATGTAGAAGGCTATCTGGAGGGATAAATGGTGATAGAAGGAGACTGAATATGAGATGGTGACCATCCTATCTAAGAAAAGAGTAATATGCAAATTTACCATCACTCCAAGAAACAAGATGGCCACCCCCAGTGGTCAAAGATGGCTATTTTCATGTGGACACAAGATGGCCGCCACAAGATGGCCTGCAGGGAGGGCAGTTGTGGGCAGTTAGGGGTGACCAAGTCAGCAGAGGAGAGCAGTTGGAGGTGACCAGGCCATCAAAAGAGAGCAGTTGGGGGAGATCAGGCCAGCAAAGCAGAATATTTGGGGGGACCCAGACCTGCAGGGGAGGGCACAAATTTGGGGAGATCAAGCCTCCAGGGGAAGGAAGTTGTAGGTAATCAGGCCAGCAGAAGAGGGCAGTTAGGAGTGACCAGGTCTGCAGGGGAAATGGGGCTGGCCAGGAGCAGTTAAGCATCGACCAGGGGAGTGGTTAGGAGATGATCAGGCTGGCTGGCAGAAGCAGTTAGGAGCAATCAGGCAGAGGCAGGGGAGTGAGCCACCAGTCCTAGATTGTGAGAGGGATGTCCCAGATTTGAGAAGGTGCAGGCTTCCCTTCCGAAATTCCCCGAATTTCGTGCACCAGGCCTCTAGTACAATATAATATAGAGATGATATATTATAGAATTCATAAAATCTTGAGAATACCATGCTAAGCAAAGTAAGTCAGACTGAAAAAGTTAAGAACCATATGGTTTTACTCTTATGCTGGATATAAAACTGGAAGCAACAAATGAACAAGAAAAACAAACAAACAAAACCTCATAGATATAGACCTCAGTATGGTGGTTACCAGAGAAAAAGAGGGAAGGGAGAGGTAGAAGAGGATGAAGTGGGGATTAATGGTGATGGAAGAGACATGACAGGATGGTGAATACACAACACAGAATCATATACCTAAAACCTATATAATTTTATTAACCAATGTCACCCCAATAACTTAAATAAAAAAGAAAAATAACTTAAAATGTATTTCTTTTTATATTAGTTTTATAACATACATATATGTATATCACTGATGAGATCATTTATTATTTCTTTGTGTAATATTTTTAATGAAACTTCATTACTAGGAATAAATCATTCATTTTAAAAAGTATTGATTAATAAAGAGAAAAAAAATTTGACATTTTACTTTTAAAGGTGATTTATAACTATCAAAAATGTGACCCTCTAATTTTCTACTTATTATAAAATATCAAGGACATACTTAAGCTTAAAAAAAACTTATATATATATATATATATATATATATATATATATACACACACACACACACACATTATCTACTCATATGAGATGTGTATATATATTTTTAAACATATTTATGCATATTTTTCATTTTTAACAATCATTTTCACGGGCAAAGATCCCAAGCATTGTTGATGTTTGGTAAGTGTTATTGCTTAACTTCCAAGGTTCCTGTTAAAAGTTTATTTCAGTGTCCAGGTTAAGAGTTCCATCTGGAATTCAGTCTGCTTTTCAGTACTGCAGAATGTCGAGCTGTCATGTATTTGAGATTTGCTAATGTCCTCACAGAATCAATGCAAAAAAGAAAAAAATGCTGTGCTTGTGATTTTGAATCAGAAAGCTGCTGGCACTGAAAAATAAAGAACAAATCCTTGTTTTCTGGCAAGCTCCTAACAGCACTGAATTATTAACGCTCAATCATTTCTGGGTCAAATGATGTGGTGTGTCAAAAGTATATATACAGGTGAATTTTTAAAGAATGAACGTAGATGTGATTTTTTTTTTTCAAAATGACCATTACCACTTTAAATTCACTTAATATATAAAAGTAGCAAGTGGTTTTACTTGATAGAGTACGCTTCACTGTTGTAACATTTTGATTTCTATATTGCAACTCTGATACTCCTAAAATTAGTTTCTATTATGATTTGTTTCCATCTGGGATGTTCTATATTCTGTATTAAATAGAAAGCAACATGAAGTTTTGTACTTAGTATAAGCAGACACATTCCAATTCCATCAGGGAAAAAAATGTTGACTTTTAAAAATAATCTAAAGAAATTTCTCTACTGAGTGCAGGTGTGTGTGTGTGTGTGTGTGTGTGTGTGTGTGTGTGTGTGTGTGAGTGTGTGTGAAGGAACCTTTAAACACCATTTGTCGCTGCTTACCAGGGTAAGTGCCTTATATTCTGACTAGTCACAGAGCGGCAGCCACGTGGAAATGACAGTGACTGACAATTACAGGGGAAATCAAATGGCTTCCAGAAGTGCAGGGAGACCTGTGGACCTCAATCAACTGAACTACAAATCCATTAAATGACTTAATTTTGGGTATCCAACTGTGGGATATATTTGCCACCGCACGGACAAGAACTATGGGTAATAAATGCAGCCTGTAATACAATCCATCAAGAAGTAACCCGATGCTGAATAACCTCTGTGGTATTTAATACTCTTTGTTGGCAAAAGCTGGTAACACATCACGGCGCTTAAAAGAAAACAGTGGCTAAGAGAAGTAACTAGCAGCATCACTTGTTTCAAAAGAAAGCAAACTTTAAAATAAAATAAAAAATGTTAATCAACCACACTTAAATATTCTTATTACTTTACTAATGAAAAGAAATGTCGAATCACTTCAAATTAATCTCCATTTTAAAATCAATAAGGGCACAAAGAATACATGGTGACCACAAATTTTAAAGCACATGCAAACCCAAATTCCATGTTTCTTGGAGAGTTGGACATGTTAGGAACGGGGTCTTTGCCAAGGGATGCTTCCATAAAGCAGAAATGAGATATATTACAATTTACACTAAAAGTGTCAAGTTGATCATCATTTATTATTTTTTGAAACATTACACTGATACAAATTTGCCAGTGGTGGAACAAGTTGACTATTAAAATATCATAACAGGTAGGAAATCATTTATTCACTCATCCATTTACTCTGGGATTTGTAGGAGGGGCATAGGTGAAAGAATCCACATGAATATCATATGAAAGAGTTATTTAAAATGACAATAAAATCTCATACCTTCAACAGAATTTTAAAAGGTTAGGCCAAGGAAATCTGAATGTTTAGAGTATATTTTTCCAGAGGTAAACACAGTTCAAATATAAATGATATAAATGGATGAAAAGTCTGCTAAGTTTTCCTGAGTAATTTTTCATCAATAATTTTATATGATGAATGTGTCTTAGTCTTGAGCTAATTTATTTTACTATTTTTTTAACTATGCCTGCTCTATTATTTCAGCAATTATCATCAATTTTTACCTCAAAATATAATTTAATTTAATTTACTTTGGCATTATAATTGCTGTCTGGGAAGCAAAATAAACAGACTGTAGCTAATGCATGCATTTTCTACTAGGGATAGAAGCCTATGATGATTAATTATTATAAAAACCTTACAATAAAATGAGCTGTAACTGAAGAGATGAAGGAAAATTGATCAGCATAAAGTTTTGGGAAAATCTAAAATAAGCATTTATTATAATCCCTTTATTTCTTAATTGGAAGACAAATGGGAAGTTGCAAATGATACAGTATGAATATCTAGTTAAATTTTCACAAAGTGATTAGTTTGGAAACACAGAAGAAAAAAATAACAAGATCACTAAATAAGTATATGGTACACTATTTTAAATAATTTGTTTAAATAATCAACTTGTACTTTCCATAGATTTATGAAAATATATGTTGTATGTTATCTGTCTATCTATCTATCTTTCTATCTATCTATCTATCATCTATCTATAATACACAAACACACATATAAACACAGTTTGTATGCATTTGTTTGAGAATCATTTGTTATGTGATGGCAATTTTACCTCATGTACTGTTTTAAAATATGTTTTCTACCAGTTTATTTATTTATTTATTTATTTTTATTGATTTCAGAGAGTTAGGAAGAGGGAGAGAAAGAGATAGAACATCAATGATGAGATAGAATCATTGATTGGCTGCCTCCTGCAGGACCCCACTGGAGATGGAGCCCACAAACTGGACATGTGCTCTTGAAAAACTTATATAAAAACTGTGTTTGAAATTTTAACCCTGCTATTTGGCTTCTGTAAATGCTTGCTTGCTTAAATAATAAGGAAAATAAAACTACTCCCACTTCAGAGAGGCCATTAAACCTCCCCCGGACAAAATTATCAGTGCTGGTACCAGGCCAGGCCTTTGGTTGAGGTCTCAGGGCCCCAGCACTTAGGGGCTCTTTAAGAACTTTCAAAAGGAGCCAGAAACACCACATATTTGGGAGACAAAGAAGGTAAAACATATAAATAAGGAAAATTCTTCCATGTTCGGTCCCAGAACATAAGAAACATTTTCCTCTGACTCGTGTGTAATAAATGTAACTCCATCTCTCTAGGTATTGCTTGGTTCTTTGGTTTTCTTTAACACTTTGACAGGGAATGAAACCATGACATGACCTTCTAGTTCATAGGTTGACGCTCAACCACCGAGCCAAGCCAGCCAGGCAACCTACCTGCCTTATATGTCTATGATTATTTGAGTACAATCTTTGAGTATTTACATAATATGTATCTGTTAGATACCGTATCCATATAATATTCTCTGAGCAGTGTACTAGGAAGATAACCAGTGTTGAATTTTGCACTTTTATGATGTATGAGGAATAGAAGGAAAAAAAGTATTAAGATGTTTAAATAAAATAATGTTTGATCTGGACTTAAATTTCAAATCATAACATGAATTCAACTTTTGCTGTCAGAATAAAAATATGAATGGACTTTAAAGAAAGAATGAGCTATATTTATTAAGTAACTACATTGATTCAAAAGTGTTGTATAGGTATATTCACAAAAAATATTTAGAGAGGTTAATATTAATTTTTTTTCTTTATTTAAGGGACACCTAAGTTTCAGAGAGTTAAATGGCTTTCTGAATTTGATGTAGTGACTGACATCTAGAAAAAAAATGGACTCATTGATTGAAACAATATCCTCTCTGAGCTCTTTTCCTATGACTTACTATGAAAATATGATCAAACATATCCAATGAACAGCTCTATTAACAAAAAGCTGCTTCTACTCTTTATCTAAATTATACTTTGTCAACGATTTTATTCTGGTGTCAAATATATGTTATATTTATTATAACCCAGTAACAAAAGATCAAGTTAACTAATCACATAATAAATGTGTATCCTTAAGCTTGAATATTAGTTATAAAATAAATTTCCTCCTGTTGTTCTAATAATCAATTTTAAAGCCTTTGCTTTTAATCCTTAAATGAGCATTATGTTTATAATTTAAAAATAGATACATTATCTTAGACTATTCACTTACTTTTATATATAAAGTTTAGGAATTTATGAAACTGAGCCTCATTCTATAATTTAGTGCTTTCCCAGTTAATAAATAAGCAATTGTACTTTATTGACCACTTATTCCATTCCATTAATATACATAGGCATATTTCTGTATTGAATGTGTTCAATATATGATCGCATGTAAATAACTGACAATGTTAAACCATATAAAATATAATTATTTTTTTAAAATACCAATTTTAAAGTTGTACTAAAATAATAGTATTTTGTCATTAAGTACTTTCCCTATGATTGTGTACAAATAAGTACATATAGGAGAATTTTTTACATTAAAAAGGAATCTTTACTTTAATTGAGGTGAAGCAGGTCTGATATGGCACATTCTTTCTCAATATTAAGTTATCAGGGAAGACAAATGATTAACTACAATATAGCTCTATGGAAAATGTCAGGAAGTTACTTCTTCATCCTAGGATTGCACACTTGAAAGAATAATCCTTAGCATTCCTTTTACGCTTTGACATTCATTTTCACCAGCAAGTCATCCATCAAATTAGATAATTCTGGATAAATACTGAGATATTAACACTTTCAAAGAATGTCTTATATACTTTTCGTTTCATGAGGTGTATCGTTGGCTCTATTATTGAATGATACATCTCTCCTTCACTTCAGTCGACTTTTATTTTTAGTTGCAACTCTATTTTGCTTCAGAGGATTGTATTTTAGGTTTATTGCTTCTCCATTAGCCTTAGCAATATAGGTGAATCTCAGCATATGTCAAAGCCACATAGAGAGCACATGTAAAGTTACCCTGTCAGTAAATAATGCTGTTCAAGATGCTTTACACTTTTTGTTTCAAGGCAGATCAATGCTTTCTTGCACTTGCTTCTAGGGTCTATGTTAGTTTAAGGACTGTTTTCAAGCTTTTAAACTCTACAATACTAGTAACTGTTTTCCAATTTGTCCCCAAAATTAAAATCTTCCTAGAGAAAACTTTGAACTTCTATTTATATATTTTTTTTTAGCATGTGCAGTATTGACAGTAAAGTAAATTGTCCTGTGAATTGAGAATTTAAAGATTTTTTCATGATCTTAAATATTTTGGAATGGTAAGCATAAAGGTAATGTAGACTAACCATTTTATACTTTGATTATGCTTTAATTTAATATATATAATATATTAGAGATAATTTATTGGCCAAAAGATAGGAGCAGATTAAATATTGATTCCAACAAATTAAACTATTTCTAATTAATAAAGGCCTGTTAAGGTAAAAGGGAGATAGTCCACAAGCCTATGACTTAGTGGGAAAATAAATTTACATATCACTTGTCTTATGCTGTAATATTAATATTAGGACAAGCAAAGCATGGACCTGAGCCTTTAGCACCAGCCAAGTATCAGCATTTGTGCCCCTTTACCCCTCTCCCCCATCCCAAAGGCATACATTTCCTAGGGCCTTCATCTGAAGTTCCTCCTCACTGGAATTTCAGTCCACATTGCTTCCATAGGGCTTTTGTAAAATGTATTTTTATTGATTTCAGAGAGGAATGGAGAGAGACAGAGATAGAAACATCAATGACGAGAGACAATCATTGATAAGCTGCCTCCTGCATGCCCCACACTGGGGATCAAGCCCACATCCACAATCCAGGCATGTGCCCTGACTAGGAATTAACCCATGGCCTCCTGGTTCATAGGTTGACACTCAACTACTGAGCCACTCTGGCCAGGCTATAGGTATTTAATGAATGAATTTTACAATATATTAGACACAATGACAGGTTTAGTGAAACTGAAGAAATAACAATAGTAAATATACATATCAAAGCAATGAAACCAAAATTGCAAAAAGTATATAAAGAATAAAAGAGATGTGGGACAAAGCAAAAGGTTCACTAGATGTAATTTAAGTTCAAGAATTAAATAAATAAAAAATGATGAAAAGTAATGAACCCAGAGATTCAAGAAATTCTGGAAGAACCAGAGGAGATAAATATATAGCATCCCATGCCTGAATACATTATAAAACAGCAAATGAACACCAGGATTAGAAAAAAACATACAAAAAATGGCCAGAGGTGAAAAATATAGACACATTATATTATCTCTTTAAGAGAACAATAGCAAGCCTGAAAGCTACCTTTTAAGCAGAAATGATGAAAAACAGAGGACAATAGGACATTTTAAAAAGGGCTAAAAGTAATGTCAACAAGAAGATCTCTCTACCTCTCCCAAACTTTCCTACTAAAATAACGGCAATAAACATTTATTCAGGTGAATAAAATATGTGCAGTATTTATCAATGAACCCAAAGAAATTTTAATCATATTTCTAGCAGGAAAAATAGCACCCGAGAAAAAGAAAAACATAGTATGAAACAAAAAGCAACACAGTATATAAATATACATACATGAATAATGAATATCAACTCTATAAAAATGTAAATAATGCAGAATTAAAATTCATGAGAACAGTAATCCCAATGGCAATAATGAGGTAAATAATATTTGAGTGAAGAAAGACTCTAGCATAGGCAAAACAATATAAAATAGAATTACTCTTATTGAAATGTAATTTTTTAATGTTGTAAATTATAGGCACCCCAAAATTATTTTAGAAATAAGAAATTAGAAGTTAATAGACAAAAATAATTATGAAAAGTTTAATTCAAAGGAGCAAAAAGCAGAGAATATTCAAATATAAAATGACCAGTCAATTATGGAACAGGTAATTTCATAGGTCATAGAAATAGAAGAATATAAAAAATATATATACAAATTATTTTATTAGAGTGAACAAAAATATAAAAGCCCAGGTATTTGCTGCACACTAGGCCCATGAATGGAACATTGGAGATGAAATGATTGAAAAAGCTACCTTGTGCAAACTCTAACCCAGAAAAGCTGGTGTAGATATGCTGATATCTGATGTGGTATACATTAGTATATAAACATCACACCATTTGAACATACTTTACAATTTTAAATATGTATATACATAATATCATAACTTCAAATGTTTTTAATTGACAGAGTTAAAGTAGATTTAGATAAGTCCATATTCAGTGGGTGTGTTGTATCTCATTTAAAAAAATAAAAAATACATTATTGAAGAAAGATATTTTCTCATGATGTAAGATGAATAAATTCTCTGAGTTGATCTAAAACACAGCATGCAGAGGTAATGTAACCCTTTCAGAAAAGGATATGACAAATGTTGAGATCTCAGGTTGGCTTAAAAGTTTGTTTCAAAATGCCATCTACTGTATTTATGCCATTTACTGCATTAAAATGCCATCTACTGCATTTATGATAGTCTCTAAAATAATAGAAGGAATTAAACAAACAATTATAGGCATCCTATCTAATAAAAGAGCAATATACAAATTGGCTGCATCTCTGCCACATCCACAAGCCACACCCACCAGCCAAACAGGAGTGAGTATGCAAATTACCCCAACTAAGATGGCTGCAGCCACAGAATGAGCAGGAGGCTTGGGTTTCCCTGGAGATGGAGGAAGCCAAGCTTTACACCGCTCTGGCCTGCCCTAGCCTACACTCAAGGCTACAATGATTCAATTATAGAAGATAAATAAATCCCAGATATCATGGCCTCCACTTGGATCACCAGGGGGTATGGCTGGCCTGCAAACCACACAGGACTCTCGCCCAGGCCACCCCATGCCTCAAGGGAACCCCACCCCTGATCTGGGACACCCTTCAGGGAAAACCAGACAGCCCCCACTCATGCTCCAGGCTACTATCCTATCTATTAAAAGAGTAATATGCAAATTGACCATCACCCCAACACACAAGATGGCTGCCCTTATGTGGTCAAAGATCCTGCCCCCATGTGAACACAAGATGGTCACCACAAGATGGCCAGCAGGGGAGGGACCAGGTCTGCAAGGGAGGGCAGTTGGAGGCAATCAAGCCTGCAGGGGAGGGCAGTTAGGGGTGATAAGTCCAGCAGAGAAGAGAAGTTGGGGGTGACTGGGCCTGCAAGGAAGGGCAGTTGGAGGGAGATCCAGACCTGCAGGGAAGAACAGTTGAGGGGGACCAGGCCTGCAGGGGCAGATAGTTAGGGGCAATTAGGCTGGCAGGGGAGCAATTAAGCATTTATCAGACTGGCAGAGGAGTCTTGGGGGTGATCAGGCATGAAGGCAGAAGTGGTTAGGAGCAATCAGGAAGGCAGGCAAGTGAGCAGCATTCCCATATTGTGAGAGGGATGTGCCCTTGACCAGAATCTAATCTGGGATCCTTCAATCCACCAGCCCACCCTCTATACACTGAACCAAACCAACTAGGATGAGAACAAACATTTTTTAATCCATTTCACAGAGACCATTTTTTGTAATAAGTCTTATAACATTACTTTTACATACTTACTGCAGCCATGATGTTAACTGATTTTTAACTTTGCCAAACCTGAAGTTACCAACATTAAAGAAAGGTTTAGGGCCATCTTATATGTAAAAAGCCAGCAACTGAAATGCAGTAATAACCAGAAAGACTGGTTTCTATGAGGCCCACTGCAGCCAGCCAACTGGCCCTATCTTGGTTTGGGGCTAGCCAGCCAACCTCCCTCGGATCCTCCACCTGGCCGGCCCCAACCCCAATAGGCCTCCACCACTCCAATTGGTCCACAGTCCCCCCCAGCCAGCCCTTCCCCTGATGCTCCCCCCCTGCAATATGGGGTGGGGCTTGCTAGCCAACCTCCTGAAGCTCCTCTCACTGGCCATCCATGCCCCTGTGGGCCCTCACCACCTCAATTGGCCAGCGGCCCCTCCCCCTAGGCAGCTCTGCCCCCAATTAGTCCCCCACTCTGATCAGGGGCAGGGCCTGCTGGGCAACCACCCATGGCCCCTCTCCCAGGCCACTGGCCCAAGATCAGCCCCCACCCCAAACAGGAGTGGGGCCTACAAGCCAATCACTTGCTACCTCTATCCTCAGCCAGCCCAACCATGATCAGGCCCTGATTGGGGCAGCCCTCCAGCCAACCTCCTGCTATCTCCTTCTTCTGACAGGCCTGGTCCCAGTCCACCAATTGGGGCCAGGATGGTCAGACCCCACCTGTGCACGAATTCATGCACTGGGCCTCTAGTCTATATATATAAAAGCCTAAGTGACCATTACAACCAGATGACCGAACAGCTGGGTGACCAGATGACTGGCCAGTAGCTATGACACACACTTACCACCAGGGCGGGCAGATGCTCAACACAGAAGCTGCTCCCTGATGGTCAGTGTGCTCCCCCAGCCAACCACCTGCCACGAGCCAACCTCCCATGGTCCCTCCCCGCAACATTCTGATAGGCCTGCAGCCCCTCCCCTTGGCAGCCCCACCCTACCCCATCTATTCTTTATCCAATCACTTATCATGGAATATTACTCAGCCATAGAAAAAGATGAAATACTGCCATTTTGCAACATCAATGGACCTTGAGAATATCATGCTAAGCAAAATAAATCAGAAAAAGTTAAAACCATATGATTTTACTCATACAGAGAATATAAAACTGAAAGCAACAAATGAACAAACAAGAAAGATAAAATAAAAACTCAGAGACACAGACAACAGTATGATTGGGAAGAGGAATGGAGGTACTATAAGCTAAAGGAGGTCAAATATATGGTGATAAGAAAAGATTTGACTTTGGGTAGTAGGCACAAAATACAATATTCAGATCATGTATAATAGAAATTTATACTTGAAACCTATATATCTTATTAACCAATGTCACTTCAATAAATTTATTTTTTTTTAAAGAAATGTTTAAGGCCATCACTGACTTTTTGCCCATTTCTTCAGCTGAGGTTTTAAATCTTTTTGGTTATTCTGAGACTTACTTAAGAGGCATTAGAAAAACCAGCCCTCCTCACTTTCACCATTACAGGGCATAGTGATAGCCAATTAAATTCTAGGAGTATATATATATTTTTTCTACTTTGAATAGATTGATATATGTTCAAATGTATACTAGTTATACTGATCATGGGCAATTCCATTGACTTTTCCCAGCTCATAAAAGTTTTGAGGAGTTCACACTAAGCAAGACTTATACATAAATGAATGTTAATGACTATATATTGCCAGAATTAGCCAAAAATCACCTTAAAACTGACATGAAAATAATTATAATAGTAATAATAATACAATTTGCAATGTTATGTTGAATGGCTAAGGGAAAGAATTATGAAGACAGGCTGTAATTGTTCAATCTTCTCAAATATAATTTTACTGAGCTTTAAGGGAAAACCATTCAATACAGTGTTTCAAAGTAAAATTGAAATCTTGAAGGTAAATCCCCTAAGTAGGAAAAACATGATTAAACTACCTAATTAGATTCTGATAGTGGGTCAAAAAAGAAAAAAGAAAAGAAAAAAAAAAGAAACAAGTTATAATCTGAAAATGAGCCAATTCAGAGGCCTGGGCCAATATACTAATTACATATTTCTGTATAGTTAGAGTGACCTTTCTGGCCAAATTTCTCTCCCTGTTTTTCAAATAGATAATGCCAATAAGTGATTAGGGCTAACTGTATGATTATCATGCTGCCTCTAAAAAGATAGGTATTTTCACTAAATTAATTGCTGTGTTGGGAAGGATCAGTATTTCTGCTGAGAATTCCAAAGGTTAAGCTGAATAAGCCATGCATGAGTCTTATCCATTTTCATTCTTTATGGATTTTATTTCATTATTCTTTTAAATTTGATTTTGTATAAGTGGATATCAAAAAACAGCCGTATGTATACAGATTTGAAATGGGAAAATGGGGAAATCTGACAGCTTACATAAACCACAGAGACTGCATTTAAATAACCACTGAAATCCTCACTCTATAATAGGTGATTAGCCATTCTGCAAATAAGATATTTCATTTTGATTTAAGACAGAAGTCTTTCCCACAAAAGTCTACATTTCAGAACTTCTGATGGATTTGGCAGATCATAGAGAACTGTATTATATGAATTGAGAAATATGGTTAATATGCATTATATTCCATTTATTATTGTGTATAAGTAACTTTAAGTGTGTCTTTCATTGAATATAATTATATTGTAAATATTTGTACTTAAAAACTTTTTATGAATTATTCAAAAATAGGAATTGATATTGTTTTTGACCAACCAAAAATAATTTCCCCATAATTTCTTAAATTAAAAATGACGCAATAAACATTTCCTTCAAACTTTTTGTATTATTTCAGTCTAGGTTAAGAACCAGCATGAAAAAGTTTATCCACACAGGTACTCAGTGGAACTATAAACCATGGAAAATGGGGCTTCCATTCAAAGTACCACCTCAGAAAGCATAATAAAAATAGATTTTCAGTCTGCCCCAAACACAAATAGTAATGCCATAACATATGAAATACTGAGAAAATGATACTGCTATCTTTAATTTTTACAGTGGAGTTTATCTCAGATCTCCCTCTTTGCTAGAAAATAACCTTATTGCCTATGAAAGTCACCCACTTATTTTATCAGACTTAGGGTCCTGGATGAAGTCTCAAAATGTGTGAGTGAAAATATGGGTTGAGTGTGAAGATTAGAATAATTATGTTGCCATAAAACAGAATTTAAAAATGACCTACATAATTTAAGAGTATCATTTGAAATGACAGCTCAATAGCATAACTCAGTTTAAATGTAATCAACAAGACTAGAATCAGAAAGGCTCAGACTGACAGACTTTATTTATGGCTATGAGAACCATTCCCCACCACTGGACTGCACCCAAACAAGAAGCAGTATCACATGTAGGGCTCAGTGACTCAGCCTCGCATTATTCTGCTCTATCTTTGGCTTGCAGAATAAACTCATCTGAATAAAGACATCAGGTTAAGGGATTAGGATTGCATTTACCTATAGAAAATATACTTGATCTTGGATTACAAAGTATGGCCTGAGTAATTGTGTGTGTGTGTGTGTGTGTGTGTGTGTGTGTGTGTGTGTGTGTGTTGGTTTTTTGGCTTTGTGGTTTTTTTTGTGTGTGTCTATGTGTTGTTTTTTTGTTTTTTTTGTGTGTGTGTGTGCGCACTTTATTAGGGCATGATTCATTTTTTTTTTTTTGTGCTGGCATAAAACCAACCCTACATTGTAGTCATTTGCAGGCCATACTCCCATATACATATAATCAAATTAAATTGGCTGCTAATCAGCTCTTCATAAAAGATATCTACCTTGCCTCATTGTTTTTCTGACACCTGATTTTTTAACATATATCACAATGTTGTGGAATTTTTCATTAGCAAGTATCAATAAACATGTATAATGCAAAACCCAATCAAAGCAATATTAAAGAAATTCTAATATTTAATTCTATCAAATGCGGGAAAGGTTTCAGAGCTTATATTTTAGAGAGAAAATAACAACAGACAAAGTAAATGAGTAAAATGTAGTATTTTAACATTTGTAAGTACAGAGAAAAAAATAGAGCTGTGAAAAATTATAGGAAGTGAAGAGGGGTATAATTTTTAGACAGAAGGTTCAAGGAATATAATCAATATTTAAGTTAAAAATGAGATGATCAAGCAAGTCATACACACTTAAAAGTAATAGTGGAGAGAAATGTCATTATACATGTGTCAGGTTGGTAAGTTTTTACAAAACTGGTAACAATTTTGTAAGTGATAACACCTCGTTCTGTCAGGTATTCAGGTAAAAGAAGCACACTTTTCCTAAATGCTCTAATTCAGTTTCCTAGAAGCAAATTATAGTTAAAACACACCTAGCCTTCATAATAGTTGTTTCACTTTTTAATTGCTTCTACAGAATTTATATATATATATATATAAATGTGTGTGTGTGTGTTTATGTTAACATATTAACATATACATGTTAACATGTGTTCAATGTCATTAATATAACAATTCATATAATAAAATAAATATATGAATATGTTAAATGTAACCAATATAATTCATATGAAAAATAAATAAAAACATAGCTGTAATGAGAAAAAAGCAATTTACAGTGAATAACTCAATGAATAATTAACTACATAAAATATTTTACACATTTTCCATGAAATACCATGTAGTTGATAGCAATTATGAATTAGAGCTAGGGCAGTTGGCTGTGCAACATATCCTTTTTGTGCTTTGAGTTATTCATATTGAGCCAAGCTTACGTCTTCTATTACCATGATTTTGGAGCACTGATTCTGAGGAAATACCTTGCAGCTAAGCCCTGTGAAATCTGTAAATCCTCTTCACCTTAATTTAGAGGCTAGGTACTTAAATTAAAATATGGAAAGAATAAAATGAGTAATCCAATCGGCCAAGCCAATATGAATAGACATATTGTGGAATAAAGGTCAAGGGATGGAAAATTGAAGCTTAACAGCAGTGATCCTTCGATGTTCTGAGTATATATATTAGTCAGAGTATATATACCTGGCAACTTAATGTGACAGAGATTATGCTAAATCCTAGTGATAGAGTAGTAATGATTTGAGTTTGCTTTCATGGAATTTAAATGTAGCAGGGATTATAAATGTTATAACTGGGAAATAGATGTTAATGAATAAATTTAACTCAAAGTCTTAGCCTGGTTATGTATGGCCAGAAATCAGAATCACAATTTAGAAATTGATTCTAAAGAATGAGTAAGAATTAGACTATAAAAAAATCCCACAACAATGCAAAGTTAATAGCAAATTGGGTGTGTGTGCGTGTGTGTGTGTGTGTGTGTGTGTGTGTGTGTGTGTGTGAGAAAAGTCATATTGGAGATAGAAGTAGGATGAGGCAGAAACAAAAAGGTTTATATGACTGGCCTCTGAGAAACAGAATCTGTGAAATAACCTACAGAGATGGACAAAGTGTAGATGGCAAGGATAAGAATTTTGATCTTAGCTCTGATAGCAATGGGAGTTGATTACACCTGGTAAAAACAGAGGGAGGGATTAGATCATCTATTCCCTTTGAAAAGATCACTTTGATCTTAACATGAAACCAACAGGTTTGAGTAATAGAGTTAACTGGAAGAAAAATACTGCCATGTGGGTTGCATGTGCTTATAAATTGGACAACTAAGACTTTGGTACTAACGGAGATGTGGATTACATTTCTGAATTTTCTGAATTAAATTTGTTAAGACTTAACCAAGATTTACATATGAGTGTTGAAGAAATGAGTGTTTAGGGGACTCAGATTTTTGAGAAAGTTCTGTCAAGAGATAAAATTTGGGAATGATTTGCAGTTCATTGAGATGGGAAGCAGTGCCCTGACAAGTTTGGCTCAGTGGATAGAGTGTCGACTTTCAGACTGAAGGGTCCCAGGTTTGATTCCAGTCAAAGGCATATACCTTGGTTGTAGGCATATCCCCAGTAAGGGGTGTGCAGGAAGCAGCTGATCAATGTTTCTCTCTCATTGATATTTCTAACTCTCTATTCCTCTCCCTCTCTGTAAAGTATCAATAAAATCTTTAAAAAAAAAAAGAAAAAAAAAAGAAATAGAAAGCATTTTATTGATGTAAAATATCAATAAAATCTTTTTTTAAAAGAAATAAAACCCTAATATGCAAATAGACCGAATGGCAGAACAACTGGTCTCTATGATGTGCACTAACCAGCTGGGGGCATGCATGGAATATGGTTGGCGTTGGCAGCAGGTGGCAGCCAGCAGAACATGGAAGGTGGAATGGTGAAACAGGTGAGTGGGGGAACAGGACAAAGGCGGGGTGCTGGTCACTGTCATTGGGGCAAGCCTCTGGTGGTTACTAAAAATTCTTTGCTCCTATGCACTGCAGTCCTGGCCAGTGCTCATACCTGCTGCTGGCCCTGATCACCTCTCAGGCCTTCTCCACCTCCCCCTACTCCTGAGGGATGATCAGGGCCAGGAGCCACCTCTACACCCACTGCCAGTGACAGCCCTGCTCACACCTGCAGCTGGCACCAGAGCTACCACTTGTAACTGCTGCTGGTACCTGACACTGGTCCTGGTCACCCTGAGGGCTTCTCCACCTCCCTTGCTCCTAAAGGATGACTGGGGCAGCAGCCACTGCTAGACCCTGCTGAGGGCACCAGCCCTGATTTTTCCGCACCATCAGCAGATACAAGTGGGGCCAGCATCATCAGTACTTGTGAGCGAGGTGGGAGCAGGGCTGCCAGCAGATGGGCTGCCTCCTGTAGGCCCCACACTGGGGACTGAGCGCACAACCCAGGCCTGGGCCTTGACTGGGAATCCAACTGTGACCTCCTGGCTCATGGGTCAACACTCAACCACTGAGCTATACCGGCTGGGCTATATCTTTATTTCTTGAAAAATAACCAGTGTCCCCCAATAGCAAGTGACATGATTGAAGTAATTTTATTATCATTTATTTTTTTATTTTTTATTTTTTTAAATATATTTTATTGATTTTTTACAGAAAGTAAGAGAGAGGGACAGAGAGTTAGAAACATCCATGAGAGAGAATCATCAATCAGCTGCCTCTTGCACACTCCCCACCGGGGATGTGCTCACAACCAAGGTACATGCCCTTGACCAGAATCGAACCCAGGACCTTTCAGTCCCCAGGCTGACGCTCTATCCACTGAGCCAAACCGGTCTCAGCTATTATCATTTATTATTTCCACTGTGATTCACTCTATGTCATAGATTTTCTTCCATGTGGGAAACTTAAATTTCTTAGCTTTCTATTTACAAACAGATATCATTCTCTTTTCTGAAGCTAATATGTGCTGGCCAAAGTTTTTGAAGTAATAAGACATAAAAAATTCCATCTTTATAAAATAAATTAAATGAATTATATATAAAGTTGCACATAAAGAGTATAGTAATTCACTCTATTACATTTTCACACAAAATAAGTATAAAACTACCTTTCAGATACAGATTTTTCAATTTGGCATTATTTTAGCCTGTGGATCTCCAAATAATTTGTTATATCCGAAATCCTTCATAATGTGTGAATTGGCAATTAAAAAATTATACGTATTTACGTAAAAATATTTGCCAGACATTTAAAAATAAATATTTAAATAAATACCTAAATAAATATATTTTTAATATCATTACATAATGATAGAAAAGTTTATCGCAGCCTATGAAATTTATAATTTATCCTGTGGTGGATATTTCGCGGCCTCAATGTAACAACCTCAATTTAAATACAAACTTAAGTTCATGAATTATAGGTGCTAATTACAAAGTCACACCATTCTTCCTTTATTTGAAGAGACTGACATGGTTCAAAATTTTAAACTTCTGAAATATTTGCATATTTTTAAAGAGATTTGCATCTTCTAAGGCCTCAAGGAAAAGAGGATAGGCTGTTTTTGCCTTACTCCATATTTAGATGTCGGGGGTAATTTTACTTCAATGCCACTTTGAAAGTAACGGGTTTTTGCTTTCCCCTCCATCAGCCGAAAGCAATGAAGCATTACAATTCTCTGCCCATCCTATTAATAGATTTGCAACTGAAGCAAAATAAATGCAAGGCCTTTTTTAGATCTTGTGAGAATTTTACAGCAGTATCACCAGCAAGAGACCTAAGAAAAAAGCAAACAAAGCAAAATGTACTTTTTGATGTGATAGGAGATTTAGTGTGCCTATCAAATTCTTTATACTGATGTAGCATTTTTTTCTGAGTCTAACAGCACAATGTATACTTTCTCCTTTCCCCATATTTTTAAATAAATAAATTTTAAGAGAATAAATAAATATTTCATTAGTTCAAGAACATATATTTTGAAATAAATATACATTTATTTTGGATTTCTATCCCATGAAAGTAGTATCATTTATTACATGTCAAAATAAAAACATATCTGGGGGAAATGATAGTACAATATATCAAGTCATTCTTTCTTTTACTAATTTCTAAAATTTAGCCGAAACCGGTTTGGCTCAGTGGATAGAGCGTCAGCTTGCAGATTGAAGGGTTCTGGGTTCAATTCTGGTCAAGGGCATGTACCTTGGTTAGGGGCACACCCCCAGTGGGGGAGAGGGGTGCAGGAGGCAGCTGATTGATGTTTCTCTTTCATCAGTGTTTCTAACTCTACATACCTCTCTCTTCCTCTCTGTGAAAAATCAATAAAATATATTCATAATAAAATAAAATAAAATAAAATTTATATGCAAACCAATCAACCAATCTTTGTAAAGCTTTAATTTAATGTAATTATGGAAGTATCTAAACATTGCATATTGGATTGGCTCTGCAAAAATTCCAAAACTGAGCAAATAGTCAAGAGGAAGAGAGACAAGTTGTACTCTCAACAGATGATATTCTGATTTTCACACTAACTTTTACTCTTGCATCAAAATTTGCAGACTGAATACTGCACCTCTTCCCATTGGTTGATCTAGGAAGGTATTTAATGAGAAAATAACTTCAAAAAGATTGATAGAATTATCTTGAAAGTTTAGTCCAGAGGTTTTGAATACTGTTATTTCTTGTTTGATTGCTTTGTTTTGTTAATATTTCACTGCAAGAGCATATTGCCTCCTGTAGGTGCCCCAAAACAAATAAAACCCAAGGCCCTTTAAACATTTATAGACTTCATTTCATGTGAAAATCATTCATTTGGTTAAAATCCACTTTGAAAAATGTTTACACTTTTGCCTGTTGAAGGTAGGAATTAAAACAAGTGATGCAATCATATAGAATATATTGTCTCCATGTACAAAATATTCACTTAACTGCTATTTATTTTAAAGTTTTATAAAGTAATCAGTATTTTTAAACTGTTAATCCATATCAAATTTTATCAGAGTTTACATCTTAAGGATGCATCAGTAACTAGGTGAGGATGGGGAAGGTAGTGCGTTGTGTAGAACAGCATGTGCAATGGCAGATGGAAGAATCCAAGAGGGCATCGTCCTGAATCCATCACCCTTCATGTCAGTAGGTTCAAGAGTCGTGGTTTGGACAATGCCTGATACCTATAGCATAAGGAGTACTTTAAAAATGTCTGAAGATAGAGCTCCCTGTCTTGTGGTTTCATGGAGTTCTTGCCCAGGAGTCTAGATATCGTAACAGAGTTTGGCTGGGGTGAACACTGAGGCACTGAGGGGTTAATTTTGTAACTATCCAGCACTTCTGGGTTTGGGTTTCTTCAATCTTAAATCATCTAACCAAGCACAGTCCCGTCATGACATTTCAATAATATTTAAGAAATGAGTTTATTCTATTATAGCTGTCACTCCGCTGGTAAAACAATTTCAGCCTCTTCTTTAAATAATAATTTGAAAATGTACTTCTAATAAATCAATCTGAAGTATATCAACATTTTGGGAATATTATATTTATATTTTTTCATTATCTTAATGAGATGAATGATGGGCTCAACAATCATTTTTATTGTTAATCTTTCATTCTGGCATCCCATTCTATTTATTCCAACTATGATATTTCATGGATATTATGAATTCTTCACATGATGTATTAGCTTATGCAGTTGTAACAAGACAAATTGTGTTGAAAAGAGACATTATTATAATGAAAATTCCTTAAGCTAAGTGCAGAAAATCTGACATAAATATTTATTTTTTCAAAGAAACTCAACAATATTTTATTTCAGTTGGTTATTTCTAAGACAATGTTTTTACAAGCTTTTAAGAGTAAAATATTATTGAAGGAGTGCCCAATGTAATTAATTAAAACAGGCCAATATTTATAGAATGCATTTATCCTTCATGGTGACATGAAATTTACCAATAACTGAAAAAAATCAAACATAAACAAATTATTAAAATTATAAATGTTTAAATAAGACAATAAAAATTGTAATGAATCAATTCTTAAGAAATGAAAATATATCCAATAAAGTAACTTGTCATTTCAAACATAATTTATACTTGTGTGTTTATTTAATGAAGTCATTAAATTCTGTTATCATCCCTATTACATACATTGTATTTTTAAAGCAAAAGGATGAACACAAAAAAGTAAATAGGAGCCAAAACCGGTTTAGCTCAGTGGATAGAACTTCAGCCTGCGAACTGAAAGGTCCCAGGTTCGATTCAGGTCAAGGGCATGTACCTTGGTTGCACTCACATCCCCTTTGGTGGGTGTGCAGGAGGCAGCTGATCAATGTTTCTCTCTCATCGATATTTCCAACTCTCTATCCCTCTCTCTTCCTCTCTGTAAAAAATCAATAAAATATATTTTTTAAAAAGTAAGTAGGATCTCATACCAATAGAGAGAAGTGTTTATGTTTCATGTTTCATATAGGCTATGATTACTTACATAAGAACAACAGCAACAATAAAAACACAGAAGAACCCACTGCAAATTTATTAAAATAAAAAGCAAAGAATCTATGAAAAACCTATTAAAAATCCAAAGCAAATTTGCAATTATGGTAAGTGGCAAAAATGACCACACTTCTTCCCATCCTTGTCTGGATGCCCTACAAAGTGATTTTGCAGCTCCTCCCGTAAATGGGCAAGGACTATTTCTTGCCTCTCAAATCAGGGCTGGTTAGATAACTCCAGTTTGACCAATTGAAGAGCAAAGATTATATACCCAGAAACCTGAAAGGCATGATTTTTTTTTAAAAAAATTTAAGGCTTGAATAGAACAAAATTGGGTCAGGAGTGTAAATTTTCTTCCTCTCATCAAGCTGGGACGTCATTTTCTGTACCATGCCAGCACAGCCAAGGGTTCAGCGAGCCTGAGGGAGGGCGGGTGAAGGATGGAAAAAAAAAAAAAAAAAAAAAAGGACAGACAAGAGAATAAGCTGGGTCTAGGTGGATCTTCTGTGCCTGGCAGAGGCCACAGAACAGATCCAGACTGCAAGCTGATGCTTTATTTATAGTGAGGATCAAACAAGATAATTTATGATGTTCTAGTAAGTTTCACTTGTTTTGGCAGCACTTTGCAGGCCTTCCCACAGCCCATTAGCTACCCAGGAAAGATCTAGGGAACAATCACAAGATCAAGCTTAATTATGCTTAGAGGACTGTGGTCTCCAAGCTGGGACTTGTTTGGGACTTTTGCCAGCAGATCAGTTCGAGGCTTAACCTTATAACCGCTCCCTACAATTTTGCCCTACACTTGGACACTGGCACTCCTGAGTCTTAGGCTTTAGACAAAGACTGGGACATACAATGGATTTCCTCCCCCCCCCCCCCCCCCCCCCCCTGTCGTCCCCTCCCCATCCCGCTTTTTCAAATTGACACATCCATGTTTAGGCAAAGCAGTTGTCCTTTACCTTGCCAAATTTCTTTCACAAATTTATTTAGCTCTCATACAAATTTCACAAAGAAACTGCTTTTTGTGTGATTTTGTCAATTAAAACCTCTGATAAAAAATAACCAAATAATTCTGATCTGCTTGAATGGCTCTCTGTAGGGGCATACAGAATATATTTCATAAATTGTTCTCTGTGCTCCACTATTATTTCTACATATTAATGGTTTTCTTCAACCAATTAGTTTACATAAATCAACATTTCCAGTTCACAATTATTTTCAATCTTTCTGTGTGATTAATCGACACATGTTAAAACAGTTATTCACAGTTAAAAGTGATAAAAGAATTTTATATATTTAAAAAAAATAGTCATTCTGTTTTGCCTAAAGAAGGAGGTCTGGGTCAGTAAGAGTTAAGTCAGAACGTATCTTCATTCTCTTCCTATGAAACCAAACAATGTCAGGCTAGAAATTTAAAGATTATCAGTTGCTAAACTATCAAGGTAGTCTTGGATCACTCTCCCATTTCTAAAATTAGCACCCTGAGTGTTTCTCTCCTAGATAGCAAGATCCACACTTTCATTTTGTTTATTTTAACAGTATAACGTCTATTCCAGTTGTCTTTCATTAGGAATTCTTAGGCGTCTGTATTGCTTTTAGGAGTGCCAAACTAAAAATGGGAAGATACTAGAAGTGACCACGGGATGACAAATTTGAACTCTCGTATGCCCTCTCAAACAGTAAAAACAAAACAAAAGAAAAAAGAAAGAAAAAAAATCATGGGAAGATATACTCCATTGAAATAATTTGCTATATGCTTAGAGGCAAATATTTTATGATCATGAGAAACGATAGTACAATCATATATATAGGTCTCATAGTCTTTGTTTTCCAGATATCTTACTCAAGGCTGGATTTAAAGACATATAGAGATTACTGACATCAACATTTAGAGAATGCATGTATGGTAAAATAATGCTCTCACCAAAGATGATCACCTCCTAACCTCAGAACCTGTAAATATATTACCCTCCATGTCAGGAACTGTGGAGGTGTGATTCAATTAAAACCTGGAGGTGGGGAAATTGTTTGCATTAACAGGTGAACTCAATTTAATAGCAATGGGCCTCAGAAGGGAAAGAGTAAGGAGCTTCATCGTCTGAGAAGAAGATTGTGTGACAGAAGTTCCACAAGTGACCAGCCCTGCCAACATCTTGATATTAGCCCAGTGAGACTGAGTTTGTACTTTTGACTTCCAAAACTTGTAAGATAATAATTTTTTGTGTTTTTAAGTCATCCATAAGTTAGTGACAATTTGTTAGAGCAGTAATAGGGAACTATTGTAACATGGAATACACATTCTTCTCAAGCATAAATGCTTGACCCATGCAACAAGTCATAGAACAAGCATCATCAAATTTTAAGGAACTTGTAGCTAAAGAAAGATAATTAACTTGGAAAGCAAAAACAAAAAGGATAAATAAATATGTTTTTAGAAATTTGAATGCAATCCTACTAAGTAATGCATAGGTCAAAGGAGAGGTAAAATGATATATAAAAAAATTAAAACAGAATGCATTATATAAGTTAAAGGAAATGCATAGTGTTTAAACATGTATTAAAATAATAACATTTGAAAATATTGAGCTAGGCTTTCAAATTAAGAACTTAAAAATATTAAAAATTTACAAAAAAGTTAAGTGAACAGTTCAACATGCTGATTATATGTGGAAAAAAAATAATGAAATAAGTAAAAATACTGGAATGAGGGATTTGCTTCCTGGTCAGCAAGATGCCCTGTGAAAACAGTTGGCAGGTAGTTAGAAGGCCAGAAAGTAATAATGAAATTGTATATATGTGCATATGTATATTAAATTCTTGCACTTAATCTCCAGAAATCCAGTGAAACATATAGTTATGTTAATATCTTACTTATTTTGAAGTAAATTAGTTTGTTGATAATATAAATTTCCATTTACACTGTATTTTAAAATTTTGGGCATAATTAACTACTCATCAAATAACTTATTAACCACAAACCCAGTCATTATTTTGTTAAAATATTTATTAGTCATAAAGAAATTACTACACAAATGTCAAATAAATAGACACTATTTCTGAATTCATCAACATTAAAATGACCTCTGCAATTCAATCATATCATGATACCAAGAAAATAAAACAGATCTTTTACCTAAACAGAAAGATAGAGTGAGGGATAGAAGGAGAGGAGAGGTTATATATATATATATATATATATATATATGTGTGTGTGTGTGTATGTATATGTATATGTATATGTATATGTATATGTATATGTATATGTATGTGTATATATAGAGAGAGATAGAGAGATCATTTTAATTGCCTCCACTTCAGCTTATCCAAACATTTTTGGAAGTCTATGCACCTAACCTTTTTTTTTTTTTTGGACATTTAGAAAATCATAAGACTTCTATTTTTATCTTACTTCACTTACAAAAGAAGATAAAAATAAAGTTTCTGGCTTCAATTATTCACCTTTAGTATAATAGTTAAGCTCATTCTCATTGAAACTGCCCATGGTACAACTACACAACCTGCAATTTTTTTCAGCTGTGTCTGTTCTTCAGAAGACGATTGACTATCCGCTTTAAAGGGTCTGTGGATTTGACATTCTCCAATAGTCGCCATTCATTTTAAATAAGAGAAGCATCTTTTTGGTCTGAATTGGGTTTCTTCTTCCACAGAGACAGCATTTTTTCAACATACTAGATAGATTGTTCAAGTTGTATCAAAGAGAAGAAATTCATCTCTGACAAACCAACATCCATAACAAAGTTAAGACTCACACTACCTGCCTCTAATCCAATAAGAAAGGTTGGGTTTATCTTTCATGGATGAGAACAAAGAAAGTAAGTGACCCATGAAATGAAAAATGTAATTGAAGAACTTCTGGCTGCGAAAGGAGAAAAGTTGTTGATCGAGTATCAAACAACTTTGGAACACCTAGTAATAATATGGTAGTGCCCTGAGGGAGATGGGACAGCCAAAATGCCTAAATGTATCAGGAAATGTGGTATAATTTTTATATACAGTTAATATAACTAAAATGTCCCTGAGCTTCAGGTAATTTATCTTTCACAGACACATGCATATATCTATCATCAATTGAGTCATTTAGTTACCTATCATCTGTCTGTATGTGTCCATTTATAGATTTATACATATGAAAATAATCATCCTTCAGAGTTTTGAATATGTAAATGTATCTGTTCATTTATATTTGCCTGAATTAAAAGAGTAACATTAAAAATAACACTTAAACTGAAAACACATTTCATGCTTTCAGAGTAGCCAGGCATAGTCATAATGGTTTTACTTAAGAAGTTTTATGCAGTAGAAACTATTTTATCCACATTTTAAGTTGAGGAAACTGAGGAAGACAAGGCTTGAATAATTTCACCAAGGTCACTGGGCCAGTAAACAGTGGAAATAATTTTCAAATCCTGGAAGTTTGAATTTGTAGCATGTGAATTTAACTGCTGTGATATATCACACTGTAGTTTGATTATCATTGATTCATGAATTAAAATTAATATCAAAATATATTATTTAACCTACATTGGTGCCAAAAATGCAGTCTACAAGATAGTCCTAGAAAAAATATATAACAGTAACAAATTCTCAGCAAGTAATTGTTGGGGGAAAACAAAACAAAATAAATGACTAAATAAATAACCCTTAAAAAAGGAAAATCAATCCCATTTCAGTAAATGTGATGATGGTGAACCTCATGAATCTAAGAAACATTCCAATCAATTTCTGGACAGCTTTGATAGTTAGAATGCCATTGCTTATTTTGTAATTGACATGCTTTCTATAATTTAACTCTGTGGCTATAATCCTATCCTCTATTTTTTTCATACAAGCATTTTCCTAGAATGTGAAAAATACAATAAGCCTTAACAATATGGTTTGGCAAAGATGTCTTATTCTACTCTTATGAGAATTAGGGTATATTTTTACAGTATAAATTTACTTTTCTTTACCAAAAATATTAGTTTTATGTTGTGCTGCCATGCATATATGTGGTCATAACATTTTATTACATTTGATATGATGTTTAGTTACATGATATAGTGAAATTTTTCATATGCAAACACTCAGGAAACAACCCTTGTATATCATAATCATTATCCTATCCAATAAATAACCACTATTTCACTTCTGACACAATATTTCTCTTATTGTGTATTTTTAGACTCTATATATATGCATGTTGCATCTGTGTATATGTTTGTATCTGCATGTGAGTACATATAATGATATATAAATAGTGATCACTACTTATCTAAACTAGTAAAAGGGTAATATGAAAATTGGTCATGATGCCCTCATAGTAACAACCAAACTGCAGGCTGCGTGTGGTGACCAGGCCGGCAGGGAGGTTAGTGAAGAAAGACCAAACAACTGACTAGCAGGCTGGATGGGGCAACCAGGCAGGCTTGCAGCTAGTTTGTGAATCACAAGACCTTATCTTCCCAAACCAAGGACACTTCAGAGCAAGGGGCTTGTACTCTCCTCCCTAACCAGAGAATGCATAACTCCAATCACCGTGGCCTGGGAAAGCAGAGAACGAAGACTCAATTAATGCCATTTGTGCCAGCTACACTCAAGGACAGATGAAGTCTGGGGGACAAATAACCAAAACCCCTTCAAACCATTTGGACGGCTTAGTTGAGGGGAGAAATGTTAGGCAGGATGGATAGCGGCTAGGGCAGGAGGAGGGGAAGGGAAAAAAGGAGGAGTTTATCTCAGCCACTGAACAAAGAAGTCAGTTGTCTTGGGACTTACCAATGTAAAACCATCAGATTTTCTCATAAACACTGGGAAAAGCTGTAACAATGTAAAAGGGGGGTGGGGGGCCTTGACATTTAGTCCATCCAGCAAGGGAGCTTGGAAACCTATAGAAGGAAAAGTATAAAATACTTAAACCCCCACCAGGCATGGGTCACTTCGACAAGCAAAATTGCCACTTGTGCTTTATGCCAAGTGCATTCTTAATAAATGTGCTTGCTTTGCTTCAACACTGCTTTCTGTCACTCCTCCGATTTTTTCCCCCCTGAGTGTAACAAGAGCAGATGCAGGGCAAGCCCCCTCTGTCTCAGGGGACACTCCTCTAACAATAATTACTATTAAAAGTAAACTTAAAAGAGTTTTGAATGGCCACGGAGGGGAGAGCCAGACACCTTTAACTCAGGGCTCTCGGGTAACAAAATTTGTAGCCCTTCACCAATATCTTAATCTTAATGTAGTCCAATACATATTCTATAGAGATAACACTTATGTGTGTATTCTGTTAAAATATTTAAAAATACTTTAGTTGATCATAGGAAATATTCATGTACCCATGTAGCTATAAAATTTTATTATATTTTATATGATTCTAGGAGCAGAATGCAATTTGATGGTGATACCATATTTGTCTAAAAATGGTATTTAAATTTATTTCTTAAATAAAAAATAAATAAAATTAATTTATTAAAAAACAAATCTTTTCCTTTACTCATTTCTAGTTTTGGACTAAACATAGTGACACAACACTTAAAAAAGTTTGAGAAAATATATATTTTTTGATACTATTTGATAGTATTTCAAATTTGCTGACTTTAAGTTTTATCCTATATAATCAAAGGCTAATATGCAAATCACCAAACGGCAGACTGGCCAGTTGCTATGACATACACTGACCACCAGGGGCAGATGCTCAATGCAGGAGCTGCCCCCTGGTGGTTGAAGCACTCCCACAGAGGGTGCCCTGGTCAGCCAGACGCTGGGCTCACAGCTGGCAAGCACAGAGGTGGTGTTGGGAGCCTTTCCTGCCTCTGTGACAGCACTAAGGGTGTCTGACTGCCAGCTTAGGCCCACTCCCTGCAGGACTTCCCCTAAGGGCTCCTGGACTGTGAGAGAGTGCAGGCTGAGCTGAAGAACCTCCACACCAAGTGCACATATTTTGTGTACCAGGCCTCTAGCTAATGTATAATGTTACAATGAAAAGTGAAGAGAGCACTCAGATAGAAATTAGAAAAAAGGTATTTTTCCTTTCTATTTTATACCAAACTTGTACAGTCTTTTGGACTACCTTCAAACAAGTGAGTGAATTACAAGTTAGTATACATAAAGCTAAGCTCCTGTGTCAGTTAGTACCTGATTATTCACTGTTTTGTGAAATGTAATAAAGAGCCAGTGTGCTTAGTTTAAAAATATCCCATTTTTTTAACTTCATTTTTCACTTAAAGGGTAACTTTATAAAATTATGCACTATTAAAATTACATATACAGCCAAATAACATAATATGGCCCCTTAATCTTTCCCTCTTTTCAATGTTGATTGAAAAAGTTGGTCATATTTATGAAGACTTGTGTATTTAAATTAATATGTAAGGGAGTATATTTTTTAAAGTATTTTTTTAATTTCTATCTGAGTGCTTTCTTCACTTTTAATTGTAACATTTTCAAAAACTGTCCATAAATATCACTCAATTTTGAGAGTGGGTGGTTCACCTCATAGAGATGAAGAGTAATTGTCCTTGAATTATCTTTCTTATAAAAATAATGTCAAATTCATACTGAGCAAATAGGCATGCTCTAGGTTGTTGCCTGCCTGTTTATGATCAGTGTCCTGCTGCTGTTATTTTATACATTTCTGTTTTTACTCTCAAAGCGAACCATTTTTGAAGAGTAATAAATAGTCAGAGATACAGAATAGCATTTTTTAATTAAATCCTCTGCTTTCCCTATTTCAACTTTCTTTTAACTAAAAGCTACTGTAATTTTCTATCTGTAACTATTATTAAGTAGCTACATTTAGTTTAAAACAAATTTAAAAATGGAAAATGTTGACTATCTACAAATGTTGATCAAATTAATGCTAACATTTCTTTTTAGGTTTCAGTTTATGATGAGAAACCTGAGATATGCGGAGAGACAGTGAAAGAAAAGGGTGACTAACTTTATTCATATGCTAGATCTATATGACTAGTTTTAAAATATTAAGTATAAGCAAGTGCACCATAATAGAATAAAATGTTTATAATTGGCAAAATTGGGTACAAGGTTTATGGGTACATTTGTAATTTTAATGTAAATCTAAAAGTATACTAAATATATATAAATTAAATCAAACTCTGTCTTTAAAGACATTCTCTTGTGAAAAGCCCATGTACAAAATTAGGAGTCTGTTGATGAAAAGGTACATGAGTATAGGAAGGGGGAAAGTTGGGTGTGTTATGGCTCTTTTCAATTTTCAGGTTAGACCATTCTATAGATAAAACGAATGTTAAGGAAAAAATAATGAATATTGTTCTCTATGTATACTATAATTTACTTTCTGGTAATGCTTAGTGTATTCATGATTTTTTTATAGGCTTACAAAATGTGTGATGGTCCCTACTGAGTCTTTTGTGCAAGAGAGTTAATAATGAAGTAAGTTAAGTCTATCCCTGCCCTGAGGAACCTTAGGCACCTCTAAAAAGAACATGTAACCAAATGTAAATCTTCATCTATGATAGGCATTATTAGGAAATGTAAGTAGGGACAGCAAAGTGTATAAGTGGTTTGGAAGAGATGGATTTTTTCCCATTATATAGAAAATCAAATATTTTCTTTTGAAGATTATAAGGATCTTCATTACAGATAACTTACCCAAATAGGATTCTCTGAGCTAAAAGTGGACTTTACCCCATTAAAGGCTGACCCAGAAAGAGATTAAAGGCAGGAAATATTCTCAGCAGGGAGAACATTTAACAATTTATTTTATCCCTCTCCTTTTTTTTTTTTTAAGGATAGATGGCCTAAAATATTTTTTTAAAATTGACAATAATTTTATAATAATTTACAAAAATCATTGGAGTAGAAATAGAAGCATATGGAAATAGACTTTGAAAATTTATATGTAGATGGTCCTCTTGAAAGTGGCCTTAGTCTTAAAATATGTGTGTTCTGTTGTACAGCAGGTGACATCTATTACTTCCTCCAGAGGAAGAGCCCACTGCGGCTGTCTCATAAGTCAACCCATTCACACAGGCACTGGATGGACATCACCACTCACACAGAAAACAGACAGAGCACAGTCAGCGTCAGCAGTGGCTGTTGGTCCCCCCCAACCACTGGGTCTCATTCCCTGGTCAAGGCAAGGCCATGGTCTAAATGCCCCCTCCCCCATCATGCCATAAGCAAAGGCCCTTATTTTCTCCCTGCCAGGAACAGATGTAGTGGTGGGGTTGACAAGGTACAGGTGCCATATGGCCCACAAGCTTAAGCAGAACAAAGGACTATACATTAAATCTGAAACAGAATACGATATTTCCTCACAAGGCTATAAGCCCAGCATAGGCTGGGAGTGCTTTATGTCTATGTAAAGAAGTGTTACAAGTTCAAGGCCCATTGTTATGTGGTTGAACAGGAGTCAGAATGTTGTGCACTTAAGACTGCCTTTGCCATCACCCATGTGAATGTTTTCCAAAGGCTCTGTTGTAGAAGTCCCAAACAGTCTTTCCTGGGGATGTTGATCAGCCTCTTTCTTTCATGATCCAAGGATTTATTTTTTAAGATTTTTATTTTATTTTATTTTAAATAGAGAGGAAAGGAGAAGAGAGAGAGAAAGAAGGAGGGAGGGAGGGAGGGAGAGAGGGAGAGGGAGAAGGAGAGAGAGAGAGAGAGAGAGAGAGAGAGAGAGAGAGACATCAATGTGAGAGTGAAACATTAATCAGCTGCCTCCTGCACTCTTCCTACTGGGGATTCAGACTGCAAACTGGGCATCAAACTATGACTTCCTGGTTCATAGTTCAACACTCAACCACTGAGCAACACCAGACCTATTACTATTAGCCACAATGTATTAATCAGAAATACTATATTTCTTTAATATTCATTTTCTTAAATTAATCACTACTATGTATATCTCCCTTTATTATTAAAAAACAATATTTTATCAGATTAATTATACATTTTTATAATATTGCCATATATTATAATTTTCATCATTCTTAAAACACCTTTTTTGAAATTTTTATTTTCTTTTCAAATGCTTGAATTTATATTTTTGGCATATCTAACTTTATTTTTTATTGGTTAATAAAATCATATAGGTTTCAGGTATATAAATCTATGATAGATCATCTGTATATTTCACTGTGTGCCTACCTCCCAAAGTCAAATCTTTGTCTGTCACCATATATTTGAAATCCCTTACCCTTATCTGTTCCCTTCCCTCTGCTAGGAGCCAATTATTTAGTGACATTTTTCTCAAGTGGTTATGGATTTTGTTATTTGCATATACAATATATGATGAGCTTACTTCATTAGCATCAGAGAATTTTAAATATTTACTTTTTGAAAATAATTGAAATATTCCATTGGTAACTAAAAATGTGTTTTTTCATTTTATGAAGTGAGTTTAATGAAAACTGGTATCAAATTATTAAAATGACAAAAATAATATTATTTTTAACACTCTAGTTAAAATCAAAATGTAATTAAATTAATATCCTAATAATTTTCAGACATTCATTTTGTATTTATTAAGTTTCAATAACCATGGAGCTGCCACCTATCAATTTGTGTTCAATGTGAATACATTATGTGGTCTGCTCTCTATAAGTTAAAAAGGAAAGAATGTGGAGACATTTTACCAATAATGTTAAATTAATATAGCAGTTGAATTTTTAAGGATATAATAAGGTACTTAATATGTAAAATGAGATAAATAATGTTAACATGAAAAGAATAGATGCAATGCAAGCATGCTATAGAATATTTATATAGGGTAAGAACCATTGGGAAAAAGCATAAATTATTTATAATACTATAAAGCTATAATGGGTTCCAAAATATAATGGAATATAATGCGATAATCAGTTATTGTGGAATTAAATGTCAGTTGAAACCATTAGATTGTAGCTTAATTTTTCTAGGTGATAATTCAAGACACAAATTACCATTTTTTCATATTAAACCTACATAAATTATGTTGCAGTTAATGCTCTGAAAAATTATACGTTACTACTGAAAAATTTAATAGTAAATTACATACTTATTATTACTGCACAAAACTAATATTCTACCATACAATATTCTCAACTCTATGATTCATAGAACTTAAAAGCCAATGATACTTTTAAAGTCATTCTTGAATTTTTTCTTTCATACAGATGGGATCTAAGATCCACGAAACATATACTACTATGATTTTAACACCTGCCATCACATTTATTTACATTGAGAACCTAACAACAATGTTCCTCTCTGTGTGGAACAAAAAAAGATACACTCACTGCCCTGATGCTCTCTATTGATATGTCTCCTGGGCTCTTGTTTCAAACTTTTGGTCCTGATTTCCTCTCTGTTTCTTTTTCAAGAAGGGAAAACAATGAAAAGCAAGCAAAGCCAATACTAATCAAAATGAATTGTTCAAAGGGTTGAAAAACAGTAAGAAATTAAACAAGAAAATAAATCCAAATGGCTAGCAAACATAAACAATGTTCATTATAACCGTTAGTAATTGGAAAAAATATCTATATATGTAAATATATTAAATACATATTGATAGAATATACATGTGTTTTATATATGTATATATACATATAGAATAATTATGTATCAGTGTGTAATAATTAAACTGAATTTTTTTAAAAAGAAAGAAAACTGACAAATAATCATTTGCATTATATATTATTACAAACATTTTAGAAATATGTAGAAATGCCTGTTGAAAGTACATATATAGCCGAAACCGGTTTGGCTCAGTGGATAGAGCGTCGGCTTGGGGACTGAAGGGTCCCAGGTTTGATTCTGGTCAAGGGCATGTACCTTGGTTGTGGGCACATCCCCAGTAGGGGGTGTGCAAGAGGCAGCTGATCGATGACTCTCTCTCATCGATGTTTCTAACTTGCTATCTCTCTCTCTTCCTTTCTGTACAAAATCAATAAAATATATTTAAAAAAGTACATATATAATTGCTCTATATTTCTATCTATGATCTATCTATCTATCTATCATCTATCTCTCTGTCTGTTGGTCTGTCTGTCTGTCTATCTATCTATCTATCATCATCATCTATCTATCCTATAACTCAAAATCTCCAGTATTGAAACTATCCTATCAATTAATCTAATAAAAGAGTAATATGCAAATTGACCGTCACCCCAAGACTCAAGATGGCCAACATCATGTGGTCAAAAATGGCTGCCCCCATGTGGACACAAGATGGCTGCCCAAGATGGCTGGCAGGGGAGGGCAGTTAGAGGCAATTGGGGTGACCAGGTCAGAACAGGAAGACAGTTTGGGGGACCAGGCCTGTAGGGGAGGTCACTTGGGAGGGACCAGGCCTGCAGAGGAGGGAAATTATGGGCAATCAGGCCAACAGGGTGGGTAGTCAGGGATGACTGGGCCAGCAGAGGAGAGAAGTTGGGGGAGACCAAGTCTGCAGGGGAGGGAAGTTGTGGGTGATCAGGCCAGCAGGGAGGGAAGTTAGGGGGGACCAGGCCAGTAGGGGAGGATAGTTGGGAGGGACCAGGCCTGCAGGGGAGTCTAGTTATGAGCTATCAGGCCAGCCATGGAACAGTTAGATGTTGATCAGGCTGACAGTGGAGTGGTTAGGAGGTGGTCAGGCTGGTAGGCAGAAACAGTTAGGGGCAATCAGGCAGAGGCAGGTGAGCAGTTGGGAGCCAACACTCCTGCATTGTGAGAGTGATGCCCTCTGGGATCAGGCCTGAATCAGCTATCAGACATACCTCACAGGGTCCCAGTCTGGAGAGGGTGCAGACTGGGCTGAGGGACACTTCCCCATCCCTCTGCATGGATTTCATGCACCAGGCCTCTAGTTATTCATATAAATATCAATACATTAAAATAATAAATGCATATTTTAATGTACTTTATTGATTTTTTTACAGAGAGGAAGGGAGAGGGATAGAGTGTTAGAAACATCATTGAGAGAGAAATATCACTTAGCTGCCTCCTGCACTCTGCCCTACTGGGTATATGCCCACAACCAAGGTACATGCCCTTGACTAGAACTGAATCTGGGACTGTTCAGGCTACAAGCCTATGCTCTATCCACTAAACCAAACAGGTTAGGGCAATAAGTGCATATTTCTTAAACATTTTATATTTTCGCATTAGTTTGCTAGGGCTGTTATAACAAAGTACCACAGACTAGGTAATTTATATAACTGAAATTTATTTTGTTAGAATCCAGGAGGCTAGAAGTCTGGGTTCAAGGTGTAAGCAGGATTGATTTCTTCTGAGGCTTCTCCTCTTGCCTATGGCTATGTTTTTCCTATGTTTTCACATGGTCTTCTTGCGTAGATGGGTGTGCCCTAATCTCTCCTTATAAGAACAGCAGTCTTATTGGATTAGAGCCCACCTCATTTAACTTGATTACTCCTTTAAAGAGGCACCCTCCATTCAATAGGTATGGCTCGGTAGTTGAGTGTTGACCTATGAACCAGGTCACAATTCAGTTTCTGGGTACATGCCTGGGTTGTAGGCTTAATTTCCATTGAGAGGCATGCATGAGGAGGCCAGTCAATGATTCTTTCTCATCACTGATGTTTCTATCTCTCTCTCTCTTCTTTCCTGAAATCAATAAAAATATATTTTTAAATATAAAAAGGCACCCTCAAATACAACTGAATTCTGAGTTTCTGATGTTTAGGACTTTAAGATATGCATTTTGAGAAGATGCAATTCAGTGCTTAACAACATGGATATGTATTATACTATTATTTTTAACTAGAGGCCCCATGCATGAATATTGTGCACCACCAGTGGGGGTGCAGGTGTCCCTCAGCCCAGCCTGCACCCTCTCTAATCTGGGACCCCTTGAGGGATGTCTGACTGCAATCGGTCCTAACGGTAGTCAGACATTCCTCTCACAATCTAGGGCTGTTAGCTACCAACCGCTCACCTGCCTGCCTGCCTGCCTGATTGCCCCTAACTGTTTCTGCCTGGCAGACTGATCACCCCCCAATCACTCCCTGCCACCATGATCAATGACTAACTGCTCCTCTGCTGGCCTGATTGCCTCTAACTACTCGCCCCTGCTGGCCTGGTTCCCTCCTACTGTCCTTCCCTGCAGGCCTGGTCACCCCCAACTACCCTCCCCTGCTGGTCATCTTGTGGCAGCCATCTTGTGTTCACACGGAGGTGGCCACCTTTGATCACATGGGGTGGCCATCTTTTGTGTTGGAGTGATGGTCAATTTGCATATTATTTCTTTATTAAAGAGCATAGTAAAAGTGTTTAAATATTCTAAATTGCAACAGTAGCAAAATCATTGGGTAAAATTACAACTCATTCACACTAGAAGATATTATATAACATTAAAAATATGATTTTTATTCATTCATAGTGACCTGTTTGAATATTCATGATATGTTGTCAGGAAAAAAAATGCAATAATTGTTTTCAGTGAGGGAGACAATTCTCTATTTTATTTCTTAGAAGAAGCATGACTTTTTAATCTAGTCAAGACATTTAAATTACAAAAATTATACATCTCTTCTCATTAATTTATTTGTTCCTAAAGTCCTATAAATAAGAAAAGAAACTACCTTCTTTACAGGTCAATTAATTTATTTTGCTTCTTGAATAACTAAATGCTCTAGTGGGCAGGTCAGATATTTTAAAAAATATTATTATTTTAATTATATAAATGGGTTGACATTTTAATAACTATTTTAATAAACATGGTGTCAAAGCAAACTATTACTTTTAAGTTACAACTAAACTTCAAATTTAGTATGCAAAGTTTATCAAATTTAGTGACAATTGTTTTGGCTAATATTAGCTTTATAAGCAAATTTACTCTTATTTTATCTAATATTCTAAATCAATGCGTTATTGCAATGAGAAAAGGTGATAATATATATTAAAGTACTCAATAAATTACTATACCTTGAAATAAAATATAAGAATTAATGAAACTTAGTTATAAAATTATAATGAGTGCTTATTTTTATTAACATTTTAGGAACAAATAGTTGAGGATTATTTTATCTATTTTTTTCTGACTCTTTTTGGAGTGTGAATATGTATAATTCATAGTTCATATAGTTAAATTAAGATTCACTTTAATATTTAAAAATGAAGCTCTCTTTGTTAAGTGAAAAAAATGTAAATGCTATTTTAGGTATATTTCTCAAAGGTGTCCCTAGCATGATTGATTGATTAATTGATTATCTGTAATTATTCAATGACTAAGAGTAGGAGAAAATTTCTCATAGTCTGTATGAAAATAAGCCATTTCCTATCCATAGCATATTGGAACATGAGTGCTTAAATGTTAATGCCTTTATAGATGTCATTCTGCCCCACAGTCCCTTTCTCTGATGGCGCATTGGCTTCTGGCCCCTGAGAGATTCTATTTTTCTCATTGAGATTAGGGAACTCAATTCTATCCAGCACTTACCATTATGATTTCCATCCCTCAAATGACATTTATGGAGCTCTGGAAGGATACTGATCACCCTCCCTTTTCTTGCTAAATTTTAAATGTCTTATTGAAAATAGCATCTTCCAAATTCTCTCTGGGTGGTAGCTACACATAATAGATCCACTATAATTGTCCCATGTAGGCAGGGATATGGTGGAGGTCAAAATCACAGTGAAGGACTGAGTTAAAATATTAACATTTTTATTTCTTCCCATATTTGAGTTTTCAGAATATGACTCTCTGGGATCTTTTATTCATAAATTTATACATTGGCAAGAGTGCAGAGGAAAAATGTTTACATTTTAGTATTCTTAATTAAAATGTAAATATCTTTGCTATATTATACAATGTTCCTGAAAACTAGTTCAGAGACCATCTGTATCAAACTTATTTAGTCACTTTTTAGAACCAGAGGGTCCTGGACCCCACACAAGGACAGGCAAATTAAACTCCTTAGAACTGTGGTCGGCAAACTGCAGCTCGTGAACCACATTTGGCTCTTTGGCACCTTGAGTGTGGCTCTTCCACAAAATACAATGGCCTGGTGAGTCTATTTTGAAGAAGTGGCATTAGAAGAAGTTTAAGTTTAAAAAATTTGGCTCTCAAAAGAAATTTCAATCATTGTACTGTTGATATTATTGGCTCTGTTGACTAATGAGTTTGCCAACCACTGCCCTAGAAGATATTTCTGGTGATAAGTATTTTAACAACAAAAATTTAGATGATAGTTATGCATACCAAAATATGGTAATGTGGAGGTAGCTAATATAATCATACAGGTTCTCATGGTGCACTAGGAGAAGGGAGGGTCTTTGCAATGATTCCCTCTTCCTTAGGTCATGAAATAATTTCCAGATGCTTGCACTAATCCGAAGTATGTTTTACCTCCTTATCACCTCTATCCAGCAAAATGGTTGGAGGGCACTCACTTAGCTCTTTCTACACATGGGACTAGGGCTCCTAAAAACAGCAGTTCACAGCTAATTTTTTATTTATTTACTATTTCTTTTTTTAATTTAAATGTTTTATTGTTTAAAGTACTACCTAAGTCTCCCTTTCCTCCAATTGACCCATCCCCAGCCTCTCCCACCCTCCAGAACATGCCCTCACTCCCTACTACTATATCCATTGGTTATGGTCATATGCATGCCTACAAAACCTTTGGTTGATTTCTTACCTCTCTTCCCTCCCCGCCCCCCGCTCCCCCCCGCTTGCCTTCCCTCTTAGGTTGGATGGTCTGTGACTACACCTAACATGACTGCCTGTTGGAATAGGTGTGATAATTATTAGATTTGGAATGGGATCAAAGAGAGAGGTTGAGACAGAGCAAGGCTTTGGGATTGGCAGTGTCCAGCTCAGTACACTCACAGTTTCTGTTCCAGTTCACGGCCCTGGGACTTCCCCTGGAAGTGTTAAGGATGTAATGCCCCTGAGAGCAGCTCTCAGCCAACAGTGAATGGATGTGATGGATAAAAGAATCAGCTTTCTTATCCCCTGGGTAGGGCATCAGTGAGGTGCATTTCATATGATCTCTCAAAGGTCCCCTGTGGGTATCTCCAGTGACCCACAGCAGTTACCTGCTTTAACCCACCAATCCATGTCAGCGTCTCCCTGAAAGCCCCTCCCAATGAACTTCCACTCACATCTCTGTCTTTGTCCAGGGCAGCATAACTTAAGGCAAGGAAATAGTAACTTTGTGAGCTTGGTTATTTTTAGGGATTTGAACAGGGGAGGTTAATTTTAACAATAACATTTAAAATTCTGAATTTTCCATGACAGTTGCATAGTTTTCATTACAGGAGGATACAAAGTTGTGCACAAGGTTACAAAGCCAGGACTCAAGATTCCTATCCCTTTCCCAGAAGGAACAAAGGCTGCTTCTTTGTGGAAATGCTCCTCTGCTCACCTCAGCTACTGACCACCAAACTTCCCTACCTTTGGCAGCACTGATTACAATGCATATTCACTTCCCACTTTACAATCACGCATCATGCCTATATAACCTCTCTCTGTGCCTCCGTCACCACCATTCACCCTCCTCACCTTAACTTCTGCGCTTCACAACCCGCCCAGAACAGTCACCCCGAAAATCTATCATCTGCTTTTATTTTCCAGACATATTTCTTACCCTCTTGCTGTTTTTTCCCTTTCTCACTGGTTAGTTTATACATAATCCTCAGTGTACAAAGATGTCAAGAAGGCTTCAATACAGAAGCAGTAATTTATGTTTCTGTGATGGTATATTTATAAGTGTAGTATTTACTTCCATTGCAACCATCGTGCTCCTTAAATACATTTATGATCCTCAGTATGCTAGATATATCTATGCAAATAAATCAAAAACTAAGTTAATTTTAGAGTGAAGCACAGTTCTACATATGATGATCTTAGCTAAATGGGTAATACTTTCCTATTGTTACTTTTAATTTTATTAGGTTGTCACTTAACACTGTTTAAATGAACTGGATGTTTGCCCCTCCTCCAGCAAGTTTTGTTTTGTGGACCAGAAATCCAATTAACAATTAATTGAAAAGTTTCATACACATTTGTATACCCTAATTGTTTCCACATAAATGAAAGTTTAATATGATGTTCATCATATTATATTTCTTCTAGATGCAAAGTATATTAACTATCTTTATTCCTAATACCTGAGGGCAGATTAATTATATCTTTTGGGTTTTATAATTGCATTTTCACTTTGACTTCTTAATTGCTTCAATTATTTAATTAAACACTATTATTACATCACATGGAAATATATTTTTCTATAGTTGATTCCATTTATGAGGTAATCTTATTACCCTTAAGTGTTATATTAAGACTTTTTGCCTCATTAAAATTTAAGCTATTAATATGACTCTGAAATAAAGTAACAGTTTTTCCATAAATTATAAACTGTCATCAGAGATGACACTGTAATTAGGGTGTGTACCAGCTAACCCAGTAAAAAATCTCTGCTGATGGATAGACATTTCAAGTGGTAGCTGCTGATATTTTGCATGAACACTTTGAACAAATTTTTACTATTTCTTTATAGATCTTTGCATCAACCAAACCGTTGCTAGAATCCCATTACAGTGTTTTATATTTCAGTTAGCTGCAGAAGCATGTGAGTGAAGAAAGAAAATTCAAGTTTTTCACTTAGATTTTGAGTCCTGTATAATGAGACTTTTTGAATGTGCCTTATTCACAGAAACAATGGGCAGGAAATGTATGAAAATATTATTTTCCTCCTCTTGAAAAATAATAAACACAATTTCAATGAAACTTTCTCACTTTGGTCTTAGAATAAGGGATCTCACTTTTCTAACACAAAAGGATTGTTTCTTTGGTATGTAAACATTAAATCTGAAGTTGTGGGCAAGGTATAAGTTAGTAGTTATCTATTGGCACAAAACAAAGTGCCTCCCAAATTAATAGCTTAAACCAACAAATATTTATTATCTCATTTAGGTTCTGAGGGTTTTAAATCCAAGTCTAGTGTACCTGTAAACTTCTGGCTCAGAGTTATGGGTTCCAGGAAACATCTCAGCTGAGACTGCATCACCTGGAGGCATATTGATTCTCTTGTCTGGTGGCTGATACTGGCTGGTGGTCAGTGCCTCAGGGTCCTGCCATCTGGTTTTTCCTTTCACAGGCTGCCTTGGGTGTTCTGAGGACATGGGGTTGCTTTCCCCAAAAGTGGAAAGTGTGATGAGAGAGAGAGAGAGAGAGAGAGAGAGAGAGAGAGAGAGAGAGAGAGAGAGAGAGAATGTGAGAGTAGTCTTTATATAACCTAATGTGAAGTGTGACATCCTAGTTAATAAAAAAGAAACATGCAAATTGACTGCACCTTCATTATGCCCACAAGCCCCGCCCACCAGTTAGGGTGAGTATGCAAATTAACCCAACAAAGATGGTGATCAATATCAATTTGCATATCCAGGCCAGAGTGAAGACTGAAGAAAGTGCTGCAGGACAGAGTGAAGCTGCAGAGAAGCAAGCAAGTGAGCGGGGGGGGGGGGGGGGGGGGGGGGGGGGGGGGGGGGGGGGGAGTGGGAGAGGGGAGAAGGAAGGAAGAGGGAGCCTGGAGAAGGAAGGGAAGCAGGTTGGACAGCAACCACAGCAGGAAGCCCTATTGCAGGAATCTTCCTGCAATGGCCCTCTACTATTATCATATTATCACGATTAAAAAAAAAAATCAATGCAATTTTATTTAAAGCATAGACATCTCAGACTGAGAAAGATGTGGGGATGGCATGTGGCAATAAGCTACTAGCCTCCATTTGCATTATTTGTTTGTATTATGTCATCTATGGACTGGAAATAATAACAATATATATGCACTCAGTTTGAATGTGACATTTGTCATTTATAGATTAATTTGCCAAATTATCTTGGCTAGTGAAGTGGGCCTTCTTTACCTACCAGGTTGTGTTTTAAAACATATTTTTCACTGTGATAAAATATATATGGCAAAAAAATTTAACATTTTTTCCTGCCCAGTGTTGATCCGTGGTTGTGTGTCCACATATGAACCAGAAAGTTATGATTTGATTCCAGGTCAGGACACATGCCTGGGTTGTGGGCTCAATTCTCAATAGAGGGTGTGCAGGAAGCAGCCAATCAATGATTCTCTCTCATCATTAATATTTTTATCTCTCCCTTCCTCTCTGAAATTAATAAAACTATTTTTTTAAAAATTTAACATTTAAACCATTTTAGTAAAATCCAGTGACATTAATTTTATTCATAATGCAAAACGATTACTGTTTTTCAATTTCATAATTTATTCATCATCCAAAGCAGAAATATTATAACCTGTAAGTAATAACTCTGCACTCACTGCTCTGCATTCAGCCCTCGGCAAAGTCCAATCAGATGTTTCTATGAACTGACCATTTTAATATTTAATATAAATAGAATCATATAATATTTATCTTTTTGCATCTAGTTATTTCACTTGGCATAATGTTTCTAAGGTTCATCCATGTTGCCACCTGTTTCAGAACTTTATTCTTATTACTAAATAATATTTCTTTGTAAGAATATACTACATTTTGTTTACCCATTCATCTGCCTATAGGCACTTGCATTGTTTTCATCTTTTGGCTTTTATGAATAATGCTGTAATAAACATTGGTACACAATTATCTGAATCCTTAGTTTCAATTGTTTTGAGCATATACCTATACTGGGTCACATGGTACTTCTATGTTTACTTTTCTGAGGAACTGCCAAACTGCTTTCCACAGTGGCTATATTATGTTCCTATCAGCAATGGAGGAAGGTTCTAATTTTTCTACATCTCATCAAAACATTATTTTCCATTTTATAAAGTTACACCCATCCAAGTAGATATTATATGCTGCCTCATTGTGGTTTTATATACATTTCCCTAATAACTAATGATGTTGAACATTTTTCTGTGTTTTGGGTCATTTCATATTTTCTTTGAAAATATGTTTATTTAGGCTCTTACACATTTTAAATTGCATTGTGTTGGTGGTGGTAATGTTGAATTGTAAGAGTTCTTTATATAGCTGCCTTCTATAAGGTGTATTTTTACTTTTATTGTAATGTCATAATCTTTTAATGAATTCCAATTTATTTTTTTTCCATAAAAATCTTTTTGGATTTTTGTTGTCATAAAAATCTATTTTCAAATCCAAGTCATGAATATTTGCACCTTTGTTCTCTTATAAGAAATTTATGGTTAGCACTTATACTTAGCTCATTGACCCATTATGAATTGGTATTTGTATCATTTGTAAGATGTAAGTTCAACTCCACTCTCTTGCATGCAGATATCCAGTTGTCCTAGCACACCTTGTAGAAGATATTGTTGTTTCAGCACTAAATGGACTGGGAACCCTTGTCTCAAATTGATTTGCCACAGATGCATTGTTTGATTTGTTTTTCTGTGTGTCTTACATACTTTTGCAATATACTTCAGGCCACACAGACCAAACTTGATACAATGTTGAAAGGGATGCTCAAGGGTGTGACTACCAGAAAAGTAGGGATGATTGGGGTCCAATGTGGAAATTGGTTATAACAAGTTAGCTTTCATTTCTTTAAGTGACTTTGCAAAGAAAGAAATAAGACTAGTTAAAGATATTAAGAAAAGTTTTACTTAATGATTTCTTCTACTCTGGGTTTTAGGATCTTGGCACATAAAATTAGAAATACGTAGTCCATTTAGTTGTCTTACATATACATGTACATATACACCTGCAAACATGGCTTTGCAGAAGAGTGCAGCCACTACTGAACTCCAGCACAGCAGGCAAATAATGAGCTAATATCTCAAACTCAGCATCTTTTAGTCTTATGGTGCCCATGCTGCACCTCCCATTTGCCAAAACTAAGCTAAAGCCAGAGGGAATGACAGTCAGATGATGATATCCTTAAAGTTCTGGATGTTAAAATATAGAGGGGAAAAAACCCCACATAATTTAAAAATGTATGAAGGCTTCAACAGTCACTATCTCAGCAGGAAACAAAATATATTGAAAGCATTAATAGAAGTCATATATTGAACTGATCTTTATTAAAGGTTGGATAGGGTTACGGAAACAAACAAGGATAAGTAAACACCAGGTTAAGAGCAATATCAGGAAGTCAATGACACACTAGGTTGGAGATGAAAAAAAAGAGAGGTTCTGTAACCTTAAAGGGGAGAGTTCTCCAGCCAGGGGTGGGAGGAACATGATAGGATCTATGGCTTTCAGAAGGAGGCAGCCACCACCGAACCCAGCTCAGCAGGCAAATAATGAGACAATATCTGAAACTCAGCATCTTCTGTCTTATGATTTCCATGCTGCACCTCCCATTAGCCAAAACTAAGCTAAAAGGAAGGTAATCCAGGTTATATTGTCCTAAAGTTCAGTTTCCTAAGACAGAGTTAAAAGTCAGAGAGAATAATGTGCCTGGCATGGCTAAGTGGTTGAGCATCGACCTATGAACTAGAAGGTCATGTTTCAATTTCTGGATGGATTACCAGTTCAATCCCAGTTTTGGGGGGGGGGGGGGGCAAGCAGGAATCAATGATTCTCTCTATTATTGATTTCTATCTCTCTTCCTCTCACACTATGAAATCAATAAAAATATATTATAAAATAGTGGGAAAGGATAAAAGATAAATCTGAGATATTTGGCAGATTCTAAGTTAACTTTTATACAGGCAATATACAACAAATTATAATTTGCTAAGATGACAGAACAAGAAAAAGGGAGTAGAATGAGTTAAAAGAAGCCAGTGAAGACTAAATATAAATAATAAACTAAAGTGCTATAATTTAAAGTTATGCCACTGGTTTCCCTCTTTCAGCCAATACAAAGATCAGTTTTCTTCAGTTAAATGAAAGATAATACCTAAAGGAACAGCTAATATACTAAGGTAGAACTTTACAATTCCCAGCACAATGGCTGAGAAGATGATCTTAGTACAGGTCTTCACACAGAAAACTGTTATTTATTGAACACTGCAACCTTTTAGAAAATACAGGAAAACTTTAATAAAGCTACATCTTGGCCCTAGCCAGTCTGGGTCAATGTATATAGCGTCTGCCCGAGGGGTCCCAGGTTCAATTTTGGTCAAGGGCACATGCCTAGGTTGCAAGCTCAATCCCCAGTAGGGGGCATGCAGGAGGCAGCCGATCAATGATTCTCTATCATCATTGATGTTTCTACCTCTCTCTCCCTCTTCCTTCCTCTCTGAAATATATTTATTTTTTAAGTTACATCTTTAGCATCCCATAATTACTGCTGCCAAAGGTATTTCAATACACCCATTCTAAGTAAACTGAAATAAAGTACTTTCTATTTGCAACCTCAGCTGTTCTGATGTGATCCAGGGATAGATTATGTAAAATGGATAAACTGCATACCCTTAAGGTCATATCAAAGAGGCAGTATTTTCAGCAGAGCACCAAGGAATTGGCACTTACATTTCCTGATAGGTACTTGGAGTGCAGCTAACCTACCCTGCAGGTCACATTAAAAGCCGGGTGATATTTCTTGTAACTCTCTAGCCACCTATGTTCCTTTCCATTCTCATGCATGAGCCCTTTCCTTTGCCTCGCTCAGAACATTTAGTGTCGTTCTGGGATTTCATTCTGCTCATTTCTCTTTTCAATGTATGCATGCCATATATGAACATTATTTTCTGTGTGTGGATAATTCCCAAATGTTTTACCACCTTCCCTAATTTTCCTCTTGAACTTCAGATCCCCAAGTTCCATTCACTGACTGGACACCTCCATTTGGACATCCCATTGCTGCTTTAAACTCTACTCAGTTCTAGCATAATGCATACATTTGGATCTGGGTTGCCCAGAGATAATCAATCTCTAAGCCTGTGCCCTTATTTTACAAGCTACTAAAGTCATAGTTTCACACTTCAAATCTCACAGTGCCCCTGCACTACTTTACGGTTAGCTTGAGTATAATTATGACCATTGACTGGGAGACACCTTGTAAAACATAGGTCTTTGGTTCCTCAGAGACACACTGACTGTCAGTCTCCATAGTTTGGTTTAGTTTTGGTCTGAGCAGTTCTTGGAGCTCCAGGGTTCCTGATAGTCCGCTGCAGCTTTCTTTCCTCTCACCCAGAATGTCCTATCTAGCCAAAGGGAAGTTTCCCTTATGAACAAGGCCTTATCACACGGGAGGCAGTTAGCTACCTTGACTTATACATCTGAGTGAAGGTTTCACTTTGCCAGGCATTGGAAACAGGTTCCACATACACTCATTCCCTAAACAGTCAGGATCCTCACCTACTCCTCATTTCAGCGCCCCGGTTTTGCAGTGCATATCCTGAGCATTTGATGTATAGAGACTTTAGAATGAAACAGCTCTTTTCTCAATGACCATAGCCGGCCTTTTCTCTTAATGCAAGTTGTTTTCTCAATCCTGAATACATATTAGGATTATCAGTCAGGCTTTTTATTACTCATCTGCAGACAGATGAGAATTGTTGATATATGATGTTTTCTTTTACGGTGGGCAGCTCATGTTCCCCCAAATTTACTTGGCCTCTTTCTTTACATCCTTCTGGAACATGCTCAAAAATCACTTTCTTTTTTGTGGACTCCCCATCCATAACACCATTGTGAAAAGCCACAGTTGACATGGCTTTCAGGTTCAAAGGCTTGAAGAAAGAGCTAACATGCAACTTGACAGACAAGATAAGAAATATAAATTTGGAAATTATGGGGCCAGCCAGGGAAAGCTTAACTGTAGTAGTCAAGTTCCACTGAGACTCCTTTTCAACTCTGCTTTTGTTTACTAGAAGACACAATTGCCTTGTAGGAATGCAAACAGACATATCAATGGCAATGTTTAGTAAACAGTAAGATTATCAGGTTTGGGGAGTTTGCTTTAGGCCATTGAGTCAGTAATAAAATGCAAATATTCTCCCTGTGAATATCACAGGAGCCCAGTTCAACCTTCTGACCAGGCTTCCTGCAATTCATTTAATTACTGTTGAGCTTGGTTCTCAGCAGCCATATAAAGTTTTGTATTTCTCCGAACCTCTAGCAACCCTCTCTAGCCCTCTTTCTAAATCCTTTTCTGTATCCCTGTCACCACTGGACAATCCATTCACCTGTCTCCCCACACTCTCCCATTTAGGCCACATTATTTAAGATCCATGAGAGGAAAGATTTGGATGCTATTTTGGTCTACACCTTTATTACCAATGTTTAAAACAGTACTTGGCACACAGATACACTCACTAATCTTACTGAAAAAAGATGGACGGCCCAGTATGTGCCTCTGTGCATCACACTGTCAGTGAATTCTAGGGCTCAGCTGAGCCTCAGTGGCACTTCTAGGATGCTAGTTCAGGCTCATGGCACTGGATCCCTGTGGCTTCTGTCTCCCTACTCAGCCTAGTATTCTTTTAATTATTATACTGGTTATAAGAGAAATTTTCTTCTCCATTTTACTTCTTAAATCATAATATCTATAGCCGAGTGTTCTGTATCCTAAGTTTTTTTTGTAATGGGCTTGAACATTTGAAATTTAGTAGCAAGTAGTCTCTTTTTTTTAAAAAAAAAAAATGTACTTTTGTTTATTTCAGAGAGGAAGGGAGAGGGAGAGAGAGATAGAATCATCAATAATGAGAGAGAGAATCTTTGATCACTGCCTCCTGCATGCCCCACACTGGGATCAATCTTGCAGCAGCCAAGCTCCATCCCCTGACCTGGAATCAAACTGTGACCTCCTGGGTCATAAGAGAACACTCAGCCACTGAACCACACTGGCCAGGCCAGTAGTGTCTTAAAAACAAAGCATCTTATTATTATTTTGGATATTAATTTAGACTAATATTTGCTGTATTTTTATGCAATGTAAACATTTGTTATCCACATTTTCTTCATTCTGCAATTGATTAACCTCCACTGATGCATCATTACACTAATTCGTTGTTTGCATTATGATTCTCTATGGTGTGTATATATTATTGATTTGGAAAATATATAATAATAATGTGTCAACTATTGGAAAATTCTGCTGAACAATTTCACAACGCTAAAATTCTCTGCACCCCATTTAATTCCACCCTCCCCCTAGCCCTGACAACCACTGACTTCTTTACTGTCTCTATAGTTTTGCTATCTCCAGAATGTTATTCAGTTGGAATTATAAAAAATGTAGCTTTTACAATGATATTCTTTCACTTAACAATACTAATATGTCTTTCTATGGTTGATAACTCATGTCTTTTTAGTCCTGCATAATATTCCACTAAATGTATTTATCACAGTTTATCTATACATTTACTGAAAGGCATTTAGGTTGCTTCCAAGGCTTTGGCAATTATGAATAAAGCTATAGATAGATAAACAGATATATAGATAGATAACAGATAGATACATGCATATCTACATGTATAGTTATGAATAATGCTATAAACATCTGAGTTCAAGTTTTTATGTGGAATAACTTTTCACTTTCTTCGGGTGACTATATACCAAGGAGTGCAATTATTGGTAAGATAAAGTTTGGTTTTGTAAGAAACCTCCAAACAGTCTGGCAAAGTGTACATCCACCCACAATGCATAAGAGTTCCTATTGTCCCATAATTTTAAGACCATAGTATAACTAGTATTGACTGGGGATGTGCCCGCAACCAAGGTACATGCCTTTGACTGGAATCAAACCTGGGACCTCCTAGTCTGCAGGATGATGCTCTATCCAATGAGCCAAACAAGTTAGGGCCAGTGTTGACTTTTTATTTATTTTTTATTTTTTAATATTTTAAATATATGTTTTATTGATTTTTTTACAGAGAGGAATAGAGAGGGATAGAGAGTTAGAAACATCGATGAGAGAGAATCATCGATCACTTGCCTCTTGCACACCCCCTACTGGGGATGTGGCCGCAACCAAGGTACATGCCCTTGACCAGAATCGAACTTGGGACCTTTCAGTCTGCAAGCCGATGCTCTATCCACTGAGCCAAACCAGTTTCGGCCAGTCTTGACTTTTTAAATATACACATAAACATATTTATTAGACTTTTGGTGTTCATATAACTTATTTTGTCTGTATGAATACAAATAATGATCTATATAATATTATGATAATTTTATCATATGTTGATATATTTTCTTCAAAATTATTCTACTGAACATACCTGAATATATATGTGTGTGTGTGTGTGTGTGTGTGTGTGTGTGTATTATTCTTATATCTAATTAGTCCTTATTGCCATTTATCTAAAATATATCACCTATAAAATGCCAAAGCACATATTTTTTTCTGGATATTTTTTCATTCAATTTTTATTACAACACTATTTCTCATTATTTTCATGGTCACTTTACTACTTTATAGTCATGACTATGCTATATTATAAATTAACAATATTTTATATACTTAATGGATGACTTTTTGGAATTAGATATAAATTCCTTAATAATCTTTTGAGGAGAATTGAACTTATAGAAGCTAGTTTTTATTTAGTTTAATTTGGTTTCATAATTGGTCAAAATCTTACCTTAGCTTTTATTGCTTGTTGAAACTTTTATTCATATCATGAGTATGAGATATAAAAAATAAACATGTCTTTTGAAATGGCATTCGACTCTGTTTTTAATTTCTATTAAACCAATTGGGCTGTATTTGGGACTGTCAACACAGTATGTCAGTGATTTTTTAAAATAAAAGTAGCATTTTACTTGTACATCATCTTTTTTTTTTTCTTTTTCTTGATATTACATTAAGGAGCACAATTTTACTACAACGACTAATAAGGAAAATAAATTATGTAACTAGTCTCAGTAAAGTTATAAAGTGCCTCAAAGCACATTTAATCTTTGAAAAAGATTAAAGGGTTTTTATGTTTCTCAAAGCAACCAATATTAATGTATTTAATGCATACATAAATATGCCTTGTCACATTATTTGTTAATAGGTTTTCCATCATTATATATTTTCAAAGAATTTTGCTTTTATAAATAAAAAGACAAAATATGTTATTTTACCAATCCTGAGTGGGAAATAACAGCACTATAAGTCCCAATCACTCTGGCCCATCTTTCTATTCATTTGAAAATGCTAGATGCAAACACCAGAAATTAATGTCTAGCCTCATCCATAACATTCAATTACTTTTATATCTTTATTTTGTTGTTTTTTTATTTCTTAAGTGAAAGGTCATCAAATCTCTCTCTTTTTTTTCACACTCATAGCTTTGTCCCACAGTTTCATGGACCTGGACAACTGCTAAAAAGAGACATTGAAAGTATTTTACTATGCCCTGCAAAATATTGTTCTTGAATTGAGAATAAAGTCCATAATAAAAAAGATTTATGAACAAATGTGGCAAATCATAGTGTCAATTCACTTTTTCCCCCCACATTGATCAATATCCAGTGAAAAACTGAAAAATAAATAGCATGCTTCATAACTTTCCCCAAGATGTTTGAAATTTTAACAACATAAAAAGGAACAGAAAATTAAATAAAAAGAATTGAATTAGCCTTAAAACGTGTCAGTTTTTACTTCTGATTATAGCTAACCTACTAACATTCTACAAATGTAGCCTAAGAAATTGTGTCAACTCTTTATATTATTAGTTATATTAGAAATCATGTAAAATCAATACCTACTTTTTTTCCCTTCAATTTCTATATATCATTAGGACCTACCAATGGTCAATATATAAACTTGATCTTGATATTTTTAAAGTCAAATATTTTTACCTTTGGTTTATACTACTTTCACCTTGAATGATTGGAAAGATTCAATAAAAGTCAAGAGTAAATATTAAGGTAAAAGAAATCATTATAAACTAGAGGCCTGGTGCACAAAATTCTTGCACTCAGGGAGAGGGGGGGAGGTCCTCCCAGTTTGGCCTGTGCCCTGCCATCATAAGGAGACCCGGAATGGATTGCCCCAAAGAGGTAGGCCCCACCCACCCATCCAGGAGTCCTCAATGGATTGCCCCAAAGAGGTAGGGGGGAAAGAAGGGGACTCCTCTGTGCTGTGTGAAGCCCTGGGGTGGAACCCCCAGAACCCCCACCCCAGAACCCCCAGGCAGGCCTTGCTTTGTGGAGCCAGGAGGGGGTGAGACTACCAGGCAGGCTCCATGCCACACACAAAGCCTCAAGCCCAGCCCTGCCCACCTGCTCACACCCACTGTGCATGGAGCCATCTTGTGATGGTGTGAGGGCATCACATCATGACGACTACTTAGGCTTTTATTAGTAAGGATGGTGTACTATAGATCATTCGTTCTCAAAATACTCTTCTACCTCTCAGTGGACCAACCAAAAATTCCATATCACCCTCCTCTAAGTGAGATTTAGCTAAGGTTTCTAAAATCGGTGAAATTTCATGAGCACATTGTATAACGCATCATTTTTGTTTGTTTGTTGTATAACACAGGTTTCCTTCTAAGTAGAGCATTCCTATGAAAATGCTCATAAGCCAAGAGTGTTATCATCATAATTAGCTAGTTAATATTAATAACAGAAAGAAAGCAAAGAAAAGTCAGACATTGTGAGCATGGTCATCTGGGAAGCTTCACCGAAAGCTATGGCTTCACACAGCATTGTTCCTCCAAGGGGATTCACACCCTTTCTCTCCCCTTCCAGTCCTGGATTTCTGTGAGGAAAAGGGAGAGATGGGCACATGTCCAGGAGAAGGCTGGGTGGCCAGGAAAGGTGCTTGCCTGCCAGGCTAGCATGAGAAACAGAGGGTTAACCAATAAGAAGCATGTGAAATCTTAGAAAGTTAGTTCCTTTGAAGAAAATTCTAGCTACAATCCTCAAAGAGTTCCCTCTCATTCTTTCTTGCTTTATGACCTGCATTCACCAATGCAATCACATGTCTGTCCCCATAGCCAAAGACACAGTATTTTTTATAATTGTTTTTAGAAATGTTTTCTGAGTAATAGCAGTTTTAAGTCTATTTTCCAATCAGATCATATAAAAGAGTTATAGATTTATATTATTGTTTTTCAAAAGTCCCACTTAGTGCCACTGCCTACGTTTCTGGCTCTGCTAAAAGTGTGTTGTGGTAAACAAGTCTGCAGTGCATGGAGCCAGCTCTACGAAGGTGCAGATTCCTGATTGAGAAGTCAGCCTCCAAAATGGCCAAGTTCATATAATGGAGCTTCTCTAGGATCAAATGAAGGAAATTAAAAAACCAAAAGCCTGTTTTTTCCCTTGGAGAGCACATATTCCTTCACCTAGTCAACTATTTATGCATATTCCTAACATAACAGTCAGCGATGAAGGCAAAAAAAAATTGCAGAGAGGTTTTTTAGAGTATAACAATCTAGTTTAAGCATTTAATCAATACAATGTATTTGAATATCTATTTTTTTTTACTCAATCACTGAATAGTCAGTATGGTTCATGGGTTAACAGCATGGATTTTTCTAATCAGACATATTTCTGGTCTTTGCGGAATCACATATGAACAGTATGACCCCAAGAAAACTACTTTAATCAAAATGATCTTTGTCAGTAAATTGGGAAAAGTATTTGATCTCACAACTGAAATAAGCCTGGTAAGAACAAAATGTAAATCAGTTAGCATAGTCCCTACGACACTAGTGTTCAATATGTGCTAAGTGGAAATGAATTTTGTCTGAGTAAACATTACCTAAAGTACTAGGTACAATTTTGCTGGTTCATTAACATAATTTAATTTATCATTGCTTTGTTGTTAGACATTTTAGGTGCTTGCTTTCACAGTAAATGTGGGGGGAAAAACACAATAAATTTAATAGTTTTTCTCAGGCCTCAATGCTTTCCCCCCCCATTATGTTTATGATTACTTATTAAAAGTAGTTTATGAACTATTATATATGGCATTCTTAGGATTCTCATACATATTGAAAATTTATCAACAAAAATCATAATCGCAGCTCATCCTGCGATGATCAATGCCAGGCTGTATTCATTTCACCATGCCTTTAATAACGCTGAAAATTCATGTCCTTTGCATCTAGTTTAAGTTTTCTAGTTTGATAGATGAAAACAGAACCCTACAAATTAACTCAAATATTTTAGGCAGTAATAAAATTGACCATTTCCCAAAAGTGATACTTGAAATTTGATGAGATATTTATAAAAAAAGCATGTTGTTGTTATGTCCTATGTAGATATTGTAGAATTCAATATATGCAGTTCTCGTGTTGTACTAGATGCCACCTTTAAAAATTAATTGCTTTTTGTTTATATTTCTTCTGCTGCTTAGGTTACAATAAATCGTGTCATTCATGCAAGTTCTTACAGAGACTTAATTGCTTCTTTGAAAGGTTTGGCAGATACATCAAGCCAGTTCATTAATGCGCAGATGATTCCTTCACATTAAGAAAGACACATTGGAGCACCACAAATGTCAAGTCAGTTATTACGCACAAAAAGCAGAAAATGGCAACCGTCAAAAGGTGAGCCCTTATTCAGTTGGGACCAAAAATAAAACTGTAGCAATTCCTTAGTGCCATAACAGAGAAATATTAGATTATTTTAAGGTCATGCAAGGAGAATCTTTCATTTGTCAACTATGTCCCTTTGAGGAAGGATTTTTTTCTGTGCCTCATAATTCTGTTCACAAATCAGTCTGAAAAAATGTAGACTTTACCACTGGGATTTACTTATTTGAGTTCCTTTGCCCAAATGTTTATTGAGTAAAATTATTTCCAAGTTCAGGTATATGTATGTTTTTCCTTCTAATTAATTGGAATTTAATAGGACATGTAAGAATAAAAATATTATTATACATTTTCAGAATTATCCAAATGCACTAATAGTAAGAAGAAAAAAAGAAATATTGAGGTTTTGGAACTTGGTATTACTATTAGCTCTGATTTCTATTAGTGTCATCAATACTTATAATACTTATAATATTTCATTTGACATTAAAAAAATCTTAAATTATTTCTCAAACATTTGAACACTGATGTATGAAATAGGTACATACATCTATTTCATCTGCCTTCAACTGAATTAAAAAAAACTGGTATTAAATGGCTAATTAGGACCCACTGCTTCTTAATAACTGTGAAAAAGATAACTTTCTTAATATTACTCCAAAGTTATTAATTATTTATATATATAAAAGGTGAACCAGACCAGCCGACCAGCCAATAACTATAACATGCATGGCCACCAGGGGGCAGATACTCAACACAGGAGCTGACAAGCAACAGCAACTTTGCAGACTGCCCTCTCGCACTTCAAGACCCCTCGAGGGATGTTGGACTGCTAGCTTCAGTCTGATCCCCCCAGGCCAGGCAGAGGGATCTCACCTGCCAGAGGGTCCCTACTCACTCCACAGATGCCCTTTGAGTGCTGGTGCTGCCCCAGGTGCGACAAGCTGGGAAAGAACCGAGAGAGGTTGGCTCCAGGGTGTGTCTGGCCCATCTCACCCAGTCCTGCCCTGCCAGCCACCTTCTAATTAATTTTCTTTCCAGGTGCATGAATCCACACACCCAGCCTCTAGTTCTATATAAAACATTTATTTTTGATTAAGTATGGTATAAATAAAACTAATAAAAAAATCTGTATGACCTATGTGCCAGAGATACACAGGGAACAAAATAAGTGAATATCCTTATTTTATGAGGTTTCTATTCCAGTGAGAGTAAAGAATAAACAAATAAACATGTAAATGGACTGGTAAATTAAAAGAAGAGGCAGGTAGGAATTTGGAGTTTGAGGTGAGTCCAGTTTTACTTGAATGATGTAGGAACACCGTCCTCCCCCAGAGTGGGATCTTTGACAAGATTCATGAAATTTCTAATAGAAATTATTTCAGAGAGGGGGATGACTACATGCAAAGACCCTCTGGCCTTATAATTCTCGGATACTTTTTCTCCTAAAAATATAAATCAATTTAAATACTATAGAATGAATAGGTGGTAGAAAAATAGGATGTAAGGTGAGAAAGTTAATGAGAAGGAAATATCATGAGTTTTAATTGAACATATTTTGGTATAAAAAGAAAATAGCTTCTTCGAAGACTCCAATTTTTCATGCTTTTATATTCCATTAGCCTTAAAAATTTAAAGTAATAAAATTAGCTTTATATTTATTCTTTGTATATCCAATAAAATAAAAAAAACTCAAAATAAATTTATATATAAGATCAGGCAATATTAAAATTGTACAATTCAAGTTAACAATATTAATTCAAATTTCATTGCTAAAATTAAATGTTGACTCATGTAGTAAAATGAGCTTTATAATAAAAAAATAATTTTTAATTTATATTAGTCTCTGTGATGAAAAATATTTCCCTATTATTCTTATTGTCATTATCTTCTTTTTTAAAGGGTGAAGTCATTTTCACTATATATAATTTATTTTGATGAATTAATATATTTAATAAAGTACCATACAATGTGATACTGAATGTTTTTCCAATGGTTATTTGTGAGTAGGTATAATAATAAGGTGATTCAAGTTCAAATGTACAAAAACAGAATCTGAGTTGATGTCTATACTTTTCATGTGACTTTGTCGCTTATTACACCATTCAAGTACTTTTAGGTTTGTCCTACATACACTGCTTACTGCTATGTAATGACTTAAAATGACTTAATTTTTAAAATATTTTTATTGAATTGCTGTAAAAATGTCCTTTGTGCTGTCACTCTTTATCTCATTTGATCTCTGCTGTACTCAAAAGTCATCATAAATTCAAAAGGAAACACACGTGAGGACACTGAATTCATTTATCTTACCTTGTTAATGGTCATTTGGATGATTCAAAATGTATTACGCTGATTTTCTTTGATTAGGATTGAAAACCAAACGAAACACTAATGTTTCAAAATCTCAATGGACTAACATATGCCAGATATGTCACTTACAAAGTCCTCTAAGACTCCAGAAGATAGTGGAATTTTATTTGAAAAGCACTTTTGGACTCCCCTCTTAGGTTTAGAGTTGGATATTCCTCCTTCAAACTTCAAGTAAAGAACACTGGGCTGAAAGTCTTACACCATCAAACACACTTCAGCCAAATCATCAATCTGCCTAATTGCCGCCAAGTCATCAATCTATCTAATTGCTACTCATCTTCAATATATCCTCATTGATAAGGTAATAGCAATAAAGAAATAAAAACCAGTTTGTAGAACTCCCCTTTCAGGAGATGAGATCAAAAGAGAAATCAAATGAAGGCTAAGCCAATGGTATATAAAATAAAGCTTTGGCCTTTGAACTCATAGAGCAGCACTTTTTTATTTTATTCTATTCTATTCTATTCTATTCTATTCTATTCTATTTTATTTTTTAGGGGAAATGTAATACTTTATAGCTCTAAAAGACTCACAATGGTGATTAAATTAAATTATATTAGACATCTCCAGTTATTGCCATTGGTTGGCAAAGTAGCAGCATCACTGTAGTGGAATCAGTGCTTCATTAGACAGCAATTAGATAAACTTCTCTCCAAACAGGTGGACCAGAACAGTCACAAATGTTCATTGAACTTCTAAGATAGGTGAAATCATGCAAAGTAGTACAAACTCAAAGAATATTTAGCAATCCTTCAATAAAATATGACAAAATAAAACAATTCAAATATTATACCAACCTAAAACAAAGTTTATGGTGACATAGAACTAGTGTGGTAGTTATAATTTGGACAAAATATTTCAATTTCTTTCTGGGAATCTGGCAGGATTCAGTGATTCTGGCCTCTAGTGATTGGTGTGGGTCATTCAACTTGCTTAGTTCAATGAAATTTGAGAAGGGTAGTGAAGGCTCTCTTACCCTTTTGAGACAGCATGGAGGGACCTGGAGAGCATGATGCTAAGTGAAATAAGCCAGCCAGTGAAAAACAAGTATCACATGATCTCCCTCATATGTGAAATCTAATGAACAACATAAACTGATGAACAAAATAGGTCCAAAGACATAGAAGCATGGAACAGACTGGCAAATCTCAGAGGGGGAAATGGAGAAGATTAACCAAATAATTTATATGCATACATGCATAATCTATGGGCATAGACAATAGTATGGTGAAACTCTGGTAGGGGAGGGGCAAGGGTAGGGTAGAGGAGGGTTCTTGGGGAAAAGGGGGATATCTGTAATACTTTCAGCAATAAAAATAAATTAAATTAAAGAATAATAGCAGCGAAAAAAGTCTGCCTCTGAATATCAATATAACCCAAGCCTTTATATGAATGTCTTTATAAATTATTGCAGAATGAATTTGCTGATGAAGACCACTATGATTATGAAACATGGTTAAGAGAACACCAATCTTCTTAAACTTCTGAGGGAACCACAGACACAAACGGGTTTAGAAGTGAGAATAATGGAACACAACAGAATCTTCATTTACTTGAGTATAAATGAACTGAAAAACGTGCTTCAGAGGCTTTCACAGAACATTTTTTTTTTTTGTCTAGGGAGAAGAATTGAAAAGTGTTCCAACCTCTCATCTTTCTCTAGCTGAGAAATGTAGAAGATAAGACAATAAAAAAAGAAAGTAATAATGAGAGCCACACTTTCTCAGACTGGGCTTGTTTAGCCAACCTTCATATTAATTGATCTACATTCAGCAAAGCAGGGTATGTGGGCATGGGCAGCGGCACCCAGAACCTAGAGAGATAGAACGACCACCCTTCCACTCTCCAAAACCATTCCATAGTGAAAGTCATCATTCTACAACAGGAGGTTTTAGTTTTAAAAAAGCTACAGAGACTTAAATTTCACTAAAGGAGTAGTGCACGTTACACACTGAGCACATGAATGTCTTGACCTACTCTCAAATAAAGATATAACTTTTCTATTGTAAAGCAAGGGAATTTAATTGGGATAAGCTCATCAAGTGATTTTTTTATATATATATCCAGAAAACTACAACTTTATTGGAACAGAACTCTCATTCTGACAATACAGATAGAAAAGGAACTTTCCTGGCTTTGGCTCTGCAATACATTCAACGGAAGCTTTGTTTATGAGAAGGGGGAAAGTGAGTGTAATAGATATGGGAAGACAAACGGGAGATATACAAGCTAGAAACCCCACAGGTTTTTACCGGTTTAAAAATTTATCAGGCTTGTTTTTGAAAACATCCCTATATAAAAAATAAAAGGTCTCATGCAAAGCTTAATATATATTAATCACATTATCTTCAAGTTGCTTGGATTTAAGAATTGTAAAATATGTATGCAAAAGTCCTTCCAAGAAGCAAGCCTCCGAGGGTATTCTTGGTAACTTGTACCTTGTTACAAGAATATTCAAGTTGAAAGAAAAAAGTTTTTTTTTTTTTAAATTCATCTCATTTTGTTTGAGAATTAATAGCCGGATTTATCGAATGCAGTTACTATTATGATTAAAAACATTATTTATATGAAATGTATGATAAAGTCTGATAATGAAATGCAAAGTTCTTTATGAACTATGTCTAATGAGTGGAACTAAAGTGGTTTCTTGAGTCATAAGGTCATCTGATGCTTCTAATTCAGATTTGCTTTAGGTAAATATTTGTAAACTTACACAATCCTGCTAAGGAGAATGTGTATAAGAAGGTGATAATTTATTGGTAGTGCTACTGAATAAGTCTTTCAAATAAGTGACTGAGTGAAAAATAACCACTGTGATATGATATAAAGCTTTGATGTACAGGGACTTGTAAGAAACAAGCTTCTGATAAAAAAAAAAAAAAAATATGGGCAATGAACCCTGGCCATGAGGCGGTATTCATTCATATTTCAATATAATTCATTGTGTTGCGGGTTGTTTTATTTTACGGGATGAAAGTACAAGTCGTGTGAACATTTGCAGTCATTAAGAAGAGGAAGCTTGTTATTTTGGTTTCGCTTGTTTGATCTTTGTCCTCTCATTAACCTCTTTCGTTTTCACATTCTTGTGTTGCCTCTGCTGGTTTCATAATTTATTTTTCACTCCCTCTTATCTGGCCACTTGAGTAAAAAATAAGTCAAGGAAGACAGTTAAGCTTTTGCTGTTGCTGTAATAGAATAGAGTTTGACAGGTGGGGGGGGGGGAACAGAGGGATCTAATTCAAATTCATAGTGTATCTGATTAAAGTAAAATATATGCTTTGCAAAGAAGAATTCAAATTCATAACTAAGTATTTTGGAAATGCATATGTTAGGCTAGGATTGAAAATATAAATGTCCTAAAGAACTTAGTTGATCAGTCTGTATTTATTTTTTGTACTGGCCAATCCCTTTGGTCCAATTTATGGAATCATTTTTTGTGTGAAATGTCCTTAAAATTATAGAGAGAACCCAAAGTGCACAGATTAAAAAATATATTTGAAGAGTGCTAAATTCTTACAATCATCTTCTAGCTGTTGAGAGTTGTTATGACATTATGACATACATGTCTAAACAATTATCTTCATTTTTCTTAATATTTGTCATATTTACACATGAGGTTTTTTTAAGTTTAGCTGTAAAAATGGTGCTTACACTTAGCGATTTAGCATTAGAACTAATTTTTCTTCATACACCTTTTAGTCATTGGACACTGTTGATGGTCAGACTTAGGTCTGCATGTTCACAGGTAATGTGGCTGTGGTAAGCTGACAAGTTAGTTAGGACTGGCTTGTATTTACTGGGTTAATTCAAATATTTTGAGGTTGGTTAGCTGTTACCTAGTATGATGAAGGGGCTGGGTGTTGCACTTCTTATTAAAAGTATTAGCAGGCAAGCCTGAACTTGAACTCATGGCATAGCATGGTTCTAAGAAGCCAGCAGAACTGTGCCTCAGTTTTAATGCTTCAGCTCAGAATTGGCACACTGCTATTTTAGGCACTGAATGTTCATCAAAGTAAGTCACAAGACCTGCATATACTCAAGGGGCAGGGAAAGGAATCCTCTTGATGCAAGGAATTGCAAAGGTCATTTACAAGGAAGTGTGGATATAGGGAGGGACACATTCTGTCATTACAGGTATGGGCATCTTTTGTGCACTTGTGTATATGTTTGAGCATGTACAGTATAACTACGTTTAAATATAGTGATATTTGTATAGAATGAGATGTGGCAAAAAAAGCCTTCTTGCTTTTGTTGATATACAAAATTGATCCTAGACCTAGGGCACAACTGTGATTGTTAATACTTTATGTCCCAGAATTTATAGGCAGAGGCTAGAGGCCATAATGTCAGCTATTCACAAGACAAAATACTAATAGGGATCTCTTAGGATAAAGATCTACAGTCACAGATATCATCAGCTTTGGAGGATTTGGGTCTCTAAATCCTTCTGCCAACCAACATATACATTTTTGATGTAGTTGCAATTTTAAGAGAGCAGAGGCTAAGTTAAGGGATATGCTATTTTGAGAGTTATTGTCATTTGAAAGTTAATGAGACTTTAAAGTCTTTTTCAGACTTAGGATTCAATAGTAAGGTAGACTGAGTACAAAAACTGTGACAATTCTCCAACCCTTTCTCTGTCGCTTGTTTTACGGAACCCCAAAGCTCTTGCTTTCAGGTGGCAGAGTCTGTCTTCCTACCCTTGGATTTGGAAAGGCCTTGTGACAAATTCAGACCAGTAGAATGTGACAGGAATTACACTGTGCCAATTTGTAGTCTAGCACTCAATAGGCTGTGCACACTTGCTCTCTCTCAGGACCCTGCCTCTTCTGCATGAACAGTTTGAACCCAGGCCATCAGGGCCTGCACCATTTCAGTCCAGCTCAGAACTCAAAACTTGTGAGGCCCCAAATTGTGACAAAGCCAGGCTAAGATCAGCACAGCTGGCCACAGATTCTGGATAATCCATAGAACTATGAGTTATGTTAAGTGTTGTTTTAAGGAACTAGGTATTAAGTAGATTTCATGAGCAGCAAAGACTAATTGATCACCCCCAATTATCTACAGAAGTTATACCAATCAAACCATCTCTTTATATTCCTTGGATCTACAGTTATAAGATGGAATGATTGAACATTATGATAATTTTAATAAAAGCATAGTCTCTTAATTATATGTTTATATATGCATATTACTAAAAAAAAACCTCAATGAAACATTTTCATACAAGTGATTGATAATGAACTAACATATATTAATTTTTAAAGAGTTGGCCAATCCATCCATGACTCTATAGGGAATATAATTAAAATGTATATAATGATTCTATTTTCTGACACATAGACAACAGATATGTAAAATATGATTGTCAAGTTAATTTTATGCAAGACAAAATATCTTCCAAGTTTTTACAAATATTAATTAAGAATAAGAACCTCACCTTAGCTGGTTTGACTCAGTGGATAGAGCATTGGCCTGGGGACTAGTGGGTCCTGGGTTTGATTCTGGTCAAAGGCACATGCCCAGGTTTCGGCTAGATCCCCAGCAAGGGGTGTGAAGGAGGCAGCTGATTAATGAGTCTCTCTCATCATTGATATTTCTCTCTCTCTCTTTCTTTCCCTTCCTCTCTGAAATCAATAAAGATATATTTAAAGAAATAATAAGAACCTATACCACCAATTATCTTTTAATTGCAATGAACTCTTGATTATTTTATCAATCTTAAAGGTTTTTGAATATTTTTAATAAAATATCTGTTTACATAGAGCATGATTTCTTTGTTATTAAAATAACCTATACTATTGAGTTGTTTTTTTTTTTTTTTTTTTTTTTTACAAAAGTAATAACTTTTGACACAGATTTAAAATATTTTGGTAATTTTGAAAGAGGGAAAACATATGATTGGTTTTTAAAAACAGTTTAAATAAGAAATAAGGATATAAAGTTTGCATGATATTAAGTAAAATGTCACTTTTAAAAAATATTTTTATTGATTTCTTTGAGAGACTGCAAGAAAGAGGGAAAGAGAGAAACATAGATGTGAGATTGAAACATGGATGGCCTGCCTCTTGCATACCCCCTTCTGGGGATCAAGCCTGAAATTTTTTAAAAAAATATATATTTTATTGATTTTTTGCAGAGAGGAAGGGAGAGAAATAGAGTTAGAAACATCCATAAGAATCATCTATCAGCTGCCTCTTGTATGCCCCCTACTGGGGATGTGTCCGAAACCAAGGTACATGACCTTGACCTGAATGGAACCCAGAACCCTTCAGTCCACAGGCCAATGCTCTATCCACTGAGCCAAACCGGTTTCGGCTGCAAATCTTGATAAAACATATTATTTATATATATATATATATATATATATATATATATATATATATATATATATATATATATATATATTTCATGTTATGTTTTATATTTCAAGGAATATGCTCTTTCTACTACTTCATGGGGGTATTATTTCCCACTCAAATGTGGCTACCTAGCAACTTTCAGGGCATATCAAGGAGAAGAGTAACCACCTATGTATAAATCCTTGTTTTAAAGATTGACATGAGTAGATTAGACAATTTTTCTGTACTTTTGAATCCTAATAAATCAATTGAAGTTGTTGCATCTCTCCAGGATATATTCCAACTCATAAATATTTCATATGAATTTCTTTCCAGTGTTGGCATAGAGAATTTAGGTAATCAAAAGATGTGTCAAGTATTATAAGCACTTTTATAAACCCACAAAACCATCTCAGTTTATAGCCAAAACGCCAGAGAGTGTATCTGGCTAAGTGCCAAATGTATACTATTCACAGCTCTTTCATTGACATTTCTCCCTTGGCCTTCTGAATGACAGTCACCTTTTTTTCTTCTATCATAGAAAATTTAATAAAAGCAATTATATCTGATTTTCCCTCTTGGAGAAATTGTCAGTAACATCAAATAAGGTTGTGTATTAAAAAGCCAGGAAACACAATACTGAATGAATTCAACGAAACGATATATGTTCAAGTGTCTTATATAGTGTAGGAAAGATAAAGATTCCTGAATTAATATTTTTCTCTCTCAAAGTTATTATTATTCATCCAGAGCAACACAGAGAACTCCCTTAAGCAACAACCACACACACTGATATTTGATTTGTGTTCTAAGACTGATTTCATTAACTATGTTTTTAGACCATCTGTTACCCTGTACCTAACTGAGACACAGGCATGCCTCTTCCCTGGGTTCTAGGCCTCAGGAGGCCCTGCTCTTTAAATGCCTTTGAAACTTCACGTTTCTCTCAGTGCCTAGAATCTTTCAATAAATGAGGCCTGGGCTTAATTTATCTCCTTTAGTGCTTTTTTGACCCTGTTCCTTCTAGGGGACAGGGTTGGGTGACCAACAACCCATGGCCCCTCCCTGCGGCCAGCCTGGCTCAATTGGCCCCAATTGGAACAGGCTGGCCAGACACCACCTGTGCACGAATTTGTGCACCAGGCTGCTCGTTAATTTTATTATGAGAATTCCCACAGGAAAACATTGCCACCACCACAAAAGCATACTCTAGGACAGATGGCACCATTAACTTAGTATACTTCCAACCATGGTTTTTACTGGAAAAGGAAGGCATAAGGTTATAAAACAAGAGTAAATAGCAACTGCAAATAGTAAAATTGAAAATAATTGTAAAGAGGATTTGGGAATGCGGGACTAAAAATGATGAGACAGCCATAACTGGCTTGGGGGATATTAGCATCAGTTTGTGGACTAAAGGGTCCCAGGTTTGATTCTGGTCAAAGGCACATTTCTGGGTTGCAGGCTCCATCCCCAGCCTTGATTGGGACTCATCTGGGAGGCAACCAATCGATGTCTCTCTCTCTCACATTGATGTTTCTCTCTCTCTGTCTCTCCCCCTCCCTTCCACTCTCTCTAAAATTCAGTAAGGGTGTGTGTGGAAACCTTAAGTGAGGATTAACCAAAAAGCAATAAATACATTTAATTTTAATAAATGATGAGATAGGTCTCAAATGTAACTGGGTTTAGAGACCTAAATACCCTAAGAAGTCACTTACTGACTGTCTCATATTTTAGCTTCTATTCATATATGAGTTCACTTCTTTGGTATAAATTTCCAATGCAGGTAAAGTTATGTGCTTGTGAAGGCCACTTAGTTATATTTTCCCATCAGAAGTGGAAAGAGAAACTCTCCTGGCTGCTGATGCATACCCTGATCCTGCCTCTTCATCCACCCATTTCTGTGCCACCCTGTGCCTTTGCTCTAGTCTATAAGCCAGAAAGCATGATGCCGAATTTGGCTGCTTCTAAAGATGTGACTGAAGTGGAAGGGGTGGCCAAATTTACCAAAGAAGAACTGGTCAAAATAATGCAATTATATAACAAATCTTAATTAAGCAGTTGGAATATGGGGAGGCCATGTCATTGTCATCTCTCAGAGCTCAGTATATTTGTCTCTATGCTAGAATTGGAGTGTATACCTCATAAGGCAATGATTCAAACAATGGAGTTCACTAAAATTATCTAGAGATTTTGTCAAAATGGTTTCTGAACCCAACTTCAAATACTCTAATTTTGGAGATCAGAGATACTTCCCTGAATTGGTACTTTTAATATAAGTTCTTCAGACCACATTCAAAAAAAAAAAAAAAAAAAAAAAAAAAAGCCAGAGACTTTTTGAAAGGACATTCCATTTGAAGGCATTTAGAAGAATACTATGTAAAAAAACAGAAACGGAATTGATAAAACCATTTCTGTAATAATCATCAAGTGTGTGTTTATGTATGTATGTTTGCTTAACAACACTATTTTTTTCTGAGATATCACATTATAAATACACAATTTAGCCTTCAGGTGAATGGTTAGTTAAAAAAAAATAGTAAGTGAGCAGTTCTGATAGATTTTCATATTTAAAAAATTTAAACATGAAATTAGATATTAATAACTAGCTTTTATTTGATAATTTAAAGCACTATAGGAAAAAAAACACCTTTATCTCGTAATGATAAAGTGTTTGGAAAATTTCAACAGTAATACAATAATTGAGTAACATTGTATAGAATAAAAATTCCGGGTCTATGAATTCAAGTTTAAAGAAAAAGTTACAGTTGAGTTTCAATTGAAGCACAGATTCATTCCCGTTTAATACAAACCATGAGACTCAAAATAGAAGGACATCTGAAAGCCTCTTAATGATGAGATTAAGAACTGATTTTTTTAAATTGCATTTTTGGAAGTTGACTGGGTACGGAAAGAATGTTTTAATTTTTAGTCCTCAATATAGAAAGTTTTTATTTATGACATTTCAGATTAAACCAAAGAATAAAATATTCTTATACTCTTGCTTTGCTTCGTTAATATTTATGAGGAAAATTAGCCTGTAGATTTCATTCTTTATTTAGTTTCTCAAGTAGCGTTGGCACTGATTCTTTACATATATTTAGAAACACGATTGTCAAAATTTCTGGATCAGCTTTCTTTTTTTTCTTTTTCTTTTAAAATACCATTTAATATATCTTCTGGGATAGCACAACTTTGAGAAAGAGATAAACATTGACAAGTGAAGGGAATATTCTGGGCACCTGAAGAATAGTTTTCCCTCTATTAATTAATCACATGTCAGCTGCTGGGCGTGTGTAATTAATGGCACATACCCCAAAGGCTGAAATGTATAAACACATTGCTTATCTGGTTAGAGAAATAGTAACATGCTGATGATCACTGCAAGTGAGAATGATGTGCTAATTCTGTCTTTAATTGTTGACTGAGGTGTATTAGCTCATGTCAGTATGAAAATACCAAAGGGGTTAATTAGAAAAAAACTATATGGAATGCTGTTGCATACATGTGGTTGCTATATATTATTCCTTAGTAAGTATCATTCTTACTCTTACTCTGTTTTTACAAATTTGGCATATATATAGACAAAATGAACTTAAGTGTAATGCAGTGCTTCGTTTTACCACAAACATGACTTAGACACAATAAAACTAAGTAGACAGAATTTGGCTTCAAAGATCTGCTGTAATTCCTGTTAACTAGGGAGTTTAAGAGAAGTAATTAATTTCTCTGAATTACCCTTTTCATCTCAGCAAAAGAGGGACATATAATTCTAACTGTAAACCTTTTCAGAATAAGTAAAACAGAACTTTTAGTTCATTTTCAGTTTTTCATTGAGATATAATTGACACGTAACATTGAATAAGTTTAAGGTGTGCGACATTATTATTTGATAGATTTGTATATTGCAATATGATTACCATCATACTGTTAGATAACACATCTATCATGTCAACTACTTATTAGCGTATTTTCATGGTAAGACAAACTAAGGTCTATCTCTTAGCTTTTAAGTTTATAATATAGTATTTTTAACTATAATCACTATGTTTACATTAGATCCCCGGAACTTATATTTATCTACTGGTTGTAAATCTGTACCCTTAAACTTCATCTTCCATTCCTTGGTAAGCATCATTCTTACTCTATGTTTTTATCTGTAAAACATGATGTAGATACCATCATTTTTTTTTTGTAGATACCATGTATAACTATCATACAATTGCTTTCTTTTTCTGTCTGACTTGCATCACTAAGCATAATGTCCTCAAAGTCCATCCAATAGATCTTGTCAGGATTTTCTTCTTTCTCTTGGCTGCATAATATTCCACTAGGTTGTTTCCATATCCTAGCTATGTGGATAATAGTAAAATAAACATTAGAATACAGATAGATTTTCAATATCCTGTTTGATTTTAATATATCCAGGAATTGGATTTTTAAATGGAAGTTTAGGGGAAGGTAACACACCATGGTCATTTGCCAAAGCAATATTTCAAATCTTCAAGCACTATAGTGAAAATCAACTATATCTTAAAACTGTTATTCATATTAAAGATACAAATAAAAAAGAAGAAAATTGATCTATAGAAAGGCATTGATTTGCTATGAACTCCTCTCTCCACAGTTTTAGAAGGTGGAAACCTCTCTTCCCTATAAATCAAAAGTAGAGAAAAAAGTGTAAAATAGCCCACTCAGAAAAATAAAATTATTACATTTGGGTTAGGAAGATCCAATTGGCTAGTACTTAACACTTGAGAGATAATCTTAAAGTATGAGAAATAGTATGTTAACCTGCTGAAGAAAAGGAGAGGAAATGTGGTTTTCTGGGGTCACATTAGACCATACGTGAGAGACAACCGATGTGAGGTCATATTAGGTCTTGCTGAACAGGTACCTGGAAGGTAGTAGAAAGAACCTGAAAGTGTTATTGCATTCTTGGGAATATCAGAAGAAGAACTGACAAACTGAAAGACAGTGCATTACTGACATTAACAAATGAAAAATTCCCAGTTCAAGATGCCTCCAACAAAGACAAGAATAAAGCATTGCATACCAACTAGGAAGAAAAACTATAAACAAATTGTTCTCTAAAATGTTTGCACCCCTTAAAAGTCCTAAAATACTATTTACAATGTATGTTATTCAACACTATGATTAATATAATGTCTGATCAAATATTTTAATTTTACAATATAATGGAGGAAAATTATATTTTACATTGCTTTTATAAAAACAATTTTGAGCACATTTTGTAGATATTTGGCTTTAAGTCTAAGAAGTGTCTATTTGAAAGCCTTTGCCTATTAATCTATTGAGATTTTGGTTTTTTCTTATTGATTCACGAAGAAAAGTCTTGCAGAGGTAGGAATTATCAGATGTTGACAAAAATATCAAATTTCTTCCCTGATATTTGTAATAACACAGTGGAAGTAGAAGGCAGCAGCTGGCGAATGGTTTTGTCAAATCATCTATTATTCATTCGAATCTGAGTGTTTAAACCAGATTTTTCTCTGTATCTTTTCTGCAAACAAAGCACATGTTTAAGTATGTATTAAAAGTTTTGCCTGAAAATTGTCCTGAGTTTTCTGGATGAGTTTGTATATATTCAGATTAATTTTAATAATCAGTGATTAATATAGGTGTTAACACAGAGAAAGCTCTTATAGTTAACTAACAGCCACAAACACTTGTTTAGCTACTTCTCTCTCTTTTTAAAAAATATTTTTATTGATCCCAGAAAAGAAAGGAGAGAGAGAGAAATATCAATGATGAGAGAGAATCATCAATCGGTTGCCTCCTGCATGCCCCACACTGTGGAATGAGTCCACAATCAGCGCCCCAACCATGGGGAGTCAAACTGTGACCTCCTAGTTTCCTGGTTCACAGGTCAAAGATCAACTACTAAACCATGCTGGATGGCTGGGCTGTTTCTCACTTTTGAGAGTAGCTATAAACCCTACACCTTACATGCCTACAATATGGGAGACAATTCAATTACTATTTCTTGATAGTATTAATAGTAAACCATATAATTAAGTACTATTTCCAACTTCTCCTTTGTACCTTGACTCTGGAGGCCTTGTCCATAAATAATTAATTATACTCTATCCTCAAATGATTGTCCCATGGTCTGTGTATTCTCAGTATCTAAATTCTAATGTGTTTTTCTGGGGAGGGGATTCCCTATGCACCACTAAGCACTTCTTGGCAACCAGAAGGGTATCTGCAAATTCAACTCAATTCTGACACTATCTGAAGACAGGATCAAATTCCACAGGTTGATGGCTTAGTCCCATAACACTACCCAGCCCATGCCTCCTGATATTGATGCAAGCTCAGGTTGTCAACTGTGGTTTTGATGGACTGACTACAAACCAGGGGTTTCCACAAACCCCTCATTAATCCTATCTAATAAAGGAGTAATATGCAAAGTGGCTGTCACTTCAATAAACAAGATGGCTGCACCCATGTGAACATAAGATGGCTACCACAAGATGGCCAGCAGGGGAGGGATCAGGTCTGCAAAGGAGGGCAGTTGTGTATGATCAGGCCAGCAAGGGAGGGCAATAGGGAAGGACCAGGCCTACAAGCAGTTAGAGGTGATCAGGTCTGAAGGGGAGGGCAGTTAGGGGCAATCAGGGTGGCAGGGGAGCAGCTAGACATCAATCAGGCTGGTAGGGGATTGTTTAGGAGGTGATTAGACTGGCAGGCAAAAGCAGTTAGGGGCTATCAGGAAGGCAGATAGGTGAGCAGTTAGGAGCCAGCACTCCTGGATTGTGAGAGGGATGTCTGGCTGCCTGTTTAGGCCTGATCCTACTGGGACTGGGCCTAAAAAAGCAGTCTGATATCCCTCAAGGGGTCTCAGATTAGCAAGGGTGCAGGCTGGGCTAAGGGACATATCCCCCCTGTGGGATTGGGCCTCAATCGGCCGTTGGACATCCTTCTTGCAATCTGGGATTGCTGGCTCCTTCCTAATTGCTCACCTTCCTACCTGCCTGACCACTCCAAACCCCTCTGTCTGCCTGGTTAGCCCTTACTGCTTCTGCCTGCCTGATCACCCCTAACTGCCCTCCACTACCGGCCAATTCAATTCTGATTGGTTGGTTTTTGTCAGTCATCATCAAAACTTCCACCTCTTAGGCAGCAATTGGCTTCTCACACTTCACCCATGTTTGGTTTTGATTGGTTGTTTTATATCCCAGTCAGTTTTTCTGGGCCTATCAACAGGGCCTTTTTCAGTGGCGAACTGGAGAGAAAAAGAGGTGTGGCTGCTGGGAAAGAAAGAGAGAGGCAAGTGCTAATCAACAGCTGCCACCAGGCTACAGATCAGAACCTGCTCCTCTCTTCAGGCCTCTCTCTGGGCCTGATGCACAGCCCCCTCAGCAGTCATTGCTGGGTCACCACACCTGCAGCCATAGCAGTCAGCGCTGGGTCACCAGGGCAACCCAGCGCTGACTGCAGGGCTGACTTCCAGTTGGTCAAGCCTCCAGTCATGAGGGTCCAGGGGTTTTTATATATTAGGATAATTCACAAACAGCCAATGGAAGAGATGCACTGGGCAAGGTCTGAGGAAATGGAAGGGAACTATTATGCCCTCTCTAAGTGCATCATTCTCCCTGAATTTCCATGTTTTTGGGGACCCAAAAATTCTTCTGTTTGTTTGTTGTTGTTTTGTCTTCAATACATATGCACCAATGATTAAGTCATTGGCCATTAGCAATTGAGTTCATCTCCAGTTCTTCTTCCCTAGGTGAATGCTCCAACCCTATAAATCACCAGGGTACAGAGCTTCTAGTCCCTTCCTTAGGTGAAGTCCTAAAGCCACCTTATTCTCATAACAAATCACACCTTTAGAGTTTTCATCACTTAGAAAATTAGAATATCTATACCAGAAATGAGAACAAAGAGAATATATATTTTTCTTTATTATAAATCACAATATACCACATCTGTGTTTGCATAGAGTGTTGTGCATTTCTTTTATTGTCTTGAATTGTCATAAGCAATTCCTTGATCAGGCATGTTTAAATTAATTGCATTTTCCAAATTTAGCAAAGCATCTGGGATAAGGCAAAACAGCATAAATGTTTACTAAATAAGGAAGAGAGATGGAAACTGAATTACAGAGATAAAAATAAATGGAGTATATTCTTTTAAAAAATTATGCTTCAAATACTTATTTTCAATAATATCTAGAATACCAAATGTTATTTTTATCCTGAATTGTCTATGCAATATGAATCTCCATAGATAGGTTTGTGAAAATTCGTAAACAGAAACCACACTAAAAATGGAATCCTGAGACTATAGATCAGAACCTGCTTCTCTCTTCAGGCCAGAAGTGAGAACTATCAAGTGCTCATCACTCAACATACACTACTGACCCCAACAAGGTGATGCTACCTTTTCATCTCAGCAAGAAGAAACAAAGAGTCCTCTTTGACCAGTAACAGCTCAGCCAATGGGAGACTGATATAACTCAGCCAATGAAGTCACTACAGACTTTCATTTTCTTCCAATAACTCCTTATTTACAATAGCCTTTGACCAGTCCATAAAAGAGTGTCCCACTCCTTTGTTTCATATAGAATTGAGTGTGATTAGACATTGGATCATGTTTTAAATTGCAATTTTTTTTGTTCAGGAATATATGCATTTTGCTGCAGCAATATCTTTCTGTCTACCTGTTTAAAGTCAGGAGGTTCATATTCTGCTTCCTTATTTCATTCTTTTCTGATTAGCTCAGAGAATTCTCAGCTTCTCATGAATTAATGGGATCGAGAACTCTGATAATAGAGGAGCTGATGATGACAGCCAATCATTTTATGGTGGTTGTTTGTATCCACAATTTCAATACTCTATTTTATGAGAGTACAAAAATGCAATTTGGAATGATGGATAATCACCAAATGAAGTAAGCTAAAGTAGAGAAAATAGGGCCAAATGTAGAATTTCCATATACCTTTAAAACCAAATGCCAAGCTAATTCCCACAGTTACCAGGGATGCATATAAATGTTATAATTTCAGTCTATTTTGCAACTAGAAAATTACTCTTTCTCTTCCCAAAAGTTACTCTACGCTGATGTCGTATCATTAAAATTGACATTTTGAAAATCAGGTTAACTACAGAGTTGAGCACATTTTAGTTAGCTTATTCTGCACCTTCCAGGATTGTTATTCCCTTACCCTCGTGTTTAAAGTATCCCCTTGCCAAACCACGCTTTCTGTTAACAAGAAACTGTCTGGAGGAAAAACACCTGCAGAGTATAATGAATGAAACAATCCTTAAATGCATGCAAACAACCCAAGAGGCTTTGGTTCTCCTGTCTGCTCATAGGGGAAGCTATTAACTGGCAAAGAAGTAGACCTAGAATTTAAAATAGACACCACTAAGCACCTAGTGTTTAGACTCTGACTTGATATCAATTTATTGTGTTTTTTTTTAAACTTTTCTGCTATTTATAATACCAAAACATACAGATATAAAAAAAACAACAACAACACCACATTAGTTTAACTATAAAGCTGACTGCATTCTTATAGCATGAATTTCACAAAAATCTACACAATGGTCAAAATTTTCTGTCTTGGTAAAAATAAAATGTGCCTTTTTCAAAACAAGTATTGTATAGTAAATGTTCATTGTAAAAAAAAAAAATCATTGGATAGTTCCTCCTTAAGCAGCAGGGCTGAGTGTTTGAACAGGACCTCGGTTTTAATATTGCATCCTGTATTTTTTAAGTAGTTTTGAATTCATACAATGAAATCATTAACATGCCCCCTTTTGTTGTGTGTTGATTTAATATGATTTCAAATCCACTTTTCTATAGCTTCAGTGAAGTTGCTTTAATCCACTTGTTTATGACAAAAAATAAATTGCTTTTAGAAGTAAAGTCCTTTTGATATAAGTATGAAGCCAGAGCTGTGTCAGGATGTCACCATCCCACATCTTTGGTTCATAAACACTCAGTGCTTCCGTGGATGAATACTGCAAGGGGCTTATCAGTAAAAACAGGCGGAAGGGTGGCTATGGAAAAGGGACAGTTAGACTAATAATGACTCAGAGTTTAAGAGCACAATCTCAGGGCTGTGGTGTGGAAAGGAACACTTTGCTGATTTAAATAGCTCTTTGAAGATGGCGAGACTCTCTTCCTACTGTGGCCACTCTCTGGTTAGCAGAGCTGCAGACACGTGCAAAGGTCCCTGGAGTGGTAACCCTATAAACAGACTTGCCTGCTCACCTACTGGAATCTTCCTTCTTTAGAAAAGAGCGCTAGTAACAAAGGGCTTTCATTATTGTGCTGGCAGCTGGAAGTCAGCTCACATTTGGTTAAGCCATCTCTCCCGAGAAACCAAATTCACATGAAAAGGTACACCTCTGTTTAAATGTGGACATTATTCCTTCTATCTCCCCTTGCCTCAAACAACAGTATGATCAATCTGTCACTTGTTTGGAGTGTGTTATATTATTCTGTATGCCACTGGCTTGTAAAATTATTATAATTCCCACAGTGAACCTGTGTTAAATAAATGGCTGGCAAAGACAAAATCAGTCTCTGAATATAGCTTTGCTAACTCCAAACAAAACAAAACAAAACAAAACATGTTTGATTAATTTTCAATAAATTTTCTTTCTTCCTTTTGAAAATCTAATAAATCAAAAAGTGTTTTGCTGTGTTTTTACCTCACATTTGTACTTGTGTTAAACATAGAGGAAAAAGAACAGAATTTGAATGAGACATTTTCAGATTCTGGCATTGCCCACTTACTCTTACATCTTAGGTTTCATCTTTGATTCTCATTTATTGCATCTGTGAAATGGGATACAACGTAACGTATTGGATATTTCTTAGGATCAAATATGATAATGCATGTAAAAACCCTTGCAAAATGTTTATGAACATCTTATAAATGATAGTACCTGTTATTGTTGTTTTTTTACAATTAAATTGATATGGTTTTACTGTTATAAAATGTTAAGCATTGTACAAAGTCTTTTAGGTATTTAGATAATCCCACCAATGATTTTATATCCTGACACATTAATTCTTCAAAGTCATTACAGAACAGTAGTTAAAAGTGAATGTTGGTAACATGCATATATTGAAATTCCAGGTTCTTGCTTGTTCAATCTTTTAGTCTATATTTCTCAACCTCATGCATTTATATAGATATGATTAGCTCATATATATTTTTTACCATGCTGGTAAGTATATTTTTAAATCATAAAATGGGAATAATGACTGGTCGTTGTTTCCCCAGTGTTTTTTATACACTGCACTCTTCTTTGAGGAAGGTCAAAACCAGAGGCTAAGCTTCGCCCTCCTTTGGTGAGAGGTCCAGATGAAGAAATGTGAAATTTCCATCAATGTGACCAAAAGAGGGCTTAATTATTCCGAAGGGAATTTTTCATTCAAGTGACCTCTGGATATTTGCTTGACTAGATGCCTGGGCACAACTGATATATGAACTTATTCTTGATGTGGAAACTGAATCATCATTTGACAATATATACTAACACAAGTTGCAAACATGTGAAAGATGCTGCTATCTTGATTCACTGAAAACTTCTGTCCAGCATCTCACTCTTGGATCCCTCTTCTGGTTCAAAGATTTTCCCTCTTTTCTCTTTCTTCCTGGAAAGTCTCAGCCTATAAGCTAAAATTCATTTACTTTTCTCCACAAAGGTCCTGCTCTTGTTTCTCTTCTCTCATCTGCCTCATAGTCATTCCAGAAGAACTTGACCCCTTTGTGTGTAATGGCAGCTCATTTGCAGCCTTACACGAATGGTAGACATTACAATATCTACTATTAGCATTACTAGATGTTAAAATACTCATGTTCCTAGATGTCAGAATATCCAAATACTTCTACAATTGTTGAAATGTGGCCACTATCCCAAGTACTGACTGCCTCTTCTGTTGGCATGAAATTTCACCAGGAACCCCAAAAATTCTCATGATCCTGAAACTAACGATCAATACTTGGTATGGAAAAGGCTCTCCAGGGTCATATGCCAGTGCAATAACCAATATCTGCAACTATTCATTGTATTTGCTTTGTATGTTGTTGTATTTGGTCTAAGTAAAAATGGCATTCTTATAAATGACTGTGTAGCTTAATTCACAATAAAGATAAGGTATAAAGAAAACTCTCGGATACTATTTTAAGTATTCTGCTATTTTATGCAATTGGATTTATCTCAGCAGACACTGGAAGAAGCTTTAGCTTTAACATTAATGAACAAAATCATTGATGTTAAAAGTAATTCTCTATATAATGAAACAAAAAAGCCCCTATGTGCGTCATTAAAGGAAGAAATCATTGGAAGAGTTTGATGTTATTCCCTAGGAAACATTGTGTTTCAGACAGATGTACTGTTTTTTTAGGAAAGGGACAGATGCACCAAAAAAAAAAAAAAAAAAAAAAAAAAAGGAACAACGACAAACCAGCAAACATTTACAAAAAGGAAAAAGAAGAGAATTTGGAGTATTTTTAAGTGATTTGATTAACACTTTCCACTAAACTGATATTACTTGATAAGCAGCATTGTGTGTTGCTGGGGAGAGGGAAGGAGGGCACAGAGAGATACCTAAATACACGTCAAATTTTAAATTGTATGTGAATTCATGTTATCTACTACTTTTATCTACTACTTTTAAATATTTTTTATAAATATCACCTTAGAAGTTACACAAATAGAATTTCCCCACTCATGCAAGAAGTGCTGTATTCATGTATTCAGAAAAATAATTGCCTTAATTCTTCTCCTGAAAACGTTAATAATTTAACCTACAGAGAGGCAAATCATGCCCTAGAACAGTGGTCAGCAAAGGCAAACTCATTAGTCAACAGAGCCAAATATCAATAGGACAACGATTGAAATTTCTTTTGAGAGCCAAATTTTTTAAACTTAAACTTCTTCTAAGGTCACTTTTTCAAAATAGATTCACCCAGGCCATGGTATTTTGTGGAAGAGCCACACTCAAGAGGCCAAAGAGCAGCATGTGGCTCATGAGCCGCAGTTTGCTGACCATGGCCCTAGAATGTGCTATACTACTTTTTATAATACCTCAAAGAAAATATTGTTGCATCAAGAACAATTTGAAAGTGCATATCCTGTTACATAGGTATCATTGGCTCATCTTTCTCCTAAGCAATCAATGAAACGGACAGCATAGAATGGTTTTTTTCCTCATATCTGTCCACCCTTTTCTAATTGCTTCTACTCTATCTTCTTTATTGTGCTCTTCCACATCTAATGCCTCAAAACTGTGATTTTCAAACTTTCCTGACTCTTACTTCTCCTGTTTCCACTCGATTTCATCCTTTTATGATTTCTAAAAACTTAAACCACTGGTGCTTATTAGCTTCTATCTAATTATGGTTACATTGACAAGTTGACTTTTTATGACTTGTAAGTAAAATTTTACCCTTGCTAATTCTCTTAACTCTTTTATTTTTTGTTGGCCACATTTAACCTGCCACACACATCAATTTGATCATAAATTATGCAAAATTAATAAATTGGGAAACTTTTTTGACAATGGAAAAGCAGGTTCTTCTGAGAACTCTAATTGAAAAATGTTATTTTCCCCTAGAGAGACACTAAAAATGGAGTCTGAGACCACTTAAATTATAAATATGTAACTGTACTGTTGGGTTATGTTCTAACCTGAATTGTGCCCCTCCCCAATTTCATAGGTTAAAATTCTAACTCTTACTACCTATGAATATAACAAAACCAATCTAGGTCATTTAGCCCCAACTATAGATAACTACAAAGGCTTTACCTTTTGGGCTTCACAAGAGAAATCTCCTCCGACATCAGGCATAGTCCTTAGCCAATAAGTTCTCTGAAGGTGGTTGTAGGAAAGAATCAGATTCCACCCTGAGCAGCCATGCTCATAAGCATAACTGCATTCCTGAGCCAAGTGCCTTTTGGGAGACTTCTTTGTCAGGGACTCTCAGTAGAGGGACCCATTGGCACCTCCATCAAGACCTTCTTATGGAGGAGAATGAGAAACTTTTTTTTTTTTGTATTCTGTTCCAGTACTTTTAGACTCCTAGACTGTCCCAAGAGGAAATACTTGGGAGAAACACACACACACACACACACACACACACACACACACACACACACAAAGTGTTGTTTGTGACCAAAGCTCTGTGGAATTAATATTTATGTTTTTGAGTAGAGGATGTGAGAAAGTCCATTCCCACAGTCTGATTTGTGAAATCTGTGTTATACTAATTCATTCCTAATTAACCAACCAATACATAGACACACAGTGATTCTAGAAGAAATATTCTGCAAGAAGTCTGAAACCTGAGATGATGTTGGAGACAAAATCAATCCATTCTAAATAATAGATCAGGGAAAGTCCACCACAGTAGTACTTGGGCACAGCAACTTGGTTTCTGTCCCTGGAACAACACACCTAATTCTCCACTTCAGTTCAGACTTTACAAAAGGAATAGAGAAAAAAAATTCTCTTTTTTTTTTGTTTCTCAGATGGATCGTTGTTTCAGACTAGTATCTGAAACTATATACTATTTATACTAGTGTATTGCATTTATTTTATTTAAATTTGATGGCAGAACATGCTACATTCTTTAATATATACAGTAAAGGTTGAAAAATTACCAACAATATTTGGGAAGAAATCTTATTGGAGGAATATGAAATAAAATGCATTATGATTGTCTGGCAAGTGTGCCTCAGTGATTGAGTATACACCTATAAACCAAGAGGTCATTATTCAATTTCCAGTTAGGGCACATGTCCTGGTTATGGGCTTGATCCCCAGTAGGGGCCATGCAGGAGAGAGCCAATCAATAATTCTCTGTCATCATTAATGTTTCTCTCTCTCTCTCTCTCTCTCTCTCTCTCTCTCTCTCTCAAATCAATAAAATATAATTTTTAAAATGCATTATGGTTATAGTTATTTTAATCAATCACTATCATACTAATTTTAGTACATGATTGGATATATTCATTCTTAGTAATAACATAAACTTTTTCTTTAACTTTGGCCCAGAAACTTCATACAGTGGATTATAATTTCTTAAGTCCATGCTTATGTATAAGGCTCAAGAGAATAATGAATGCTAATATATGAATATTGGTAAATTTACCCTGGGTTGTCTTGGGGGACTCCAAAATTGAATAGAGAGACATTTAACAAAATTTCAATATGCTAAATGCATGGTGAAACTTTAAGAGCACAAATATTTGTATATTGTATTCCAAATGTCACTTAATGTAAATTACAATGGCAATATCAACAGAGAATACAAGGAAATGTCTTCAAAACAGTAAAATACCTGCAAATTGGGGTCAACCCCACTGAGTCTTTACCAAGTTTCATAATGTGCTTGAAAAGTTACTACAAGAAGAATACCACTGAAACACTCATTTAGAATAAACCTAAAATCAAAGAACCTGCCATCAAACTATTGAATATAAGAAAATATATCTAAGTGTTTTATACAAATATAAGTGATTTTATTTGTTATCCCCATAAAGTATAATATATCCCACAAAAGCAATAATAGTTATAAGGAGTTTAAAAATAAATTTAAAGAGTGATTAAAAATAAAAAAGGATATTAAAAATGAGAAATACTGAGAGTTTATTTTGTTCTACAAAATGTATCTACATGATTTGCTTTTTTCCTTATATAAATTTTATATGCTTGAGTTAGAACAGTAATGTAAGCTTTTAAGTAAGCTTAGAAAATAAAGGAGACAATAATTATGATTCACTAAGAAAATAAACCCCTATACTTGTATATTTTTAGTTTCTGAATTCAGCTCTTTTTGTGAGTGTAAATTTTTCATACCATTGTACTTACAAATAATACTTTAGCTAGGTTTTCCTGTAATATTATGTTAAAACTTTTTCACACTATAGCTGTATTAATAATACAAAATTTTAAATTACATTTAATGTTTATTACCATGCTATAATTTTCTTCATCATGGTCATATAGCTAAATAATTTTTTATGCAAATATTTGTCTATGCTATGATTACTTTCGGTATAGTGTCAGAGGCCATTTAATATTTATTATAATATATGTAATACTATAATGAATATTTTATTTTTATGATAGTTTACATTTTATTCTTTTAAGATACATTAAGGCATTTCAGGGTTAATATGATGAAGAATCAATCTTCTTAACTTTGGTAGAATATTAAAGCAAATAAATAAAGAGTAATACGCTCCTAACCGGTTTGGCTCAGTGGATAAAGCATTGGCCTGCAGACTGAAGGGTCCCAGGTTCGATTCCAGTCAAGGGCATGTACCTTGGTTGCAGGCACATTCCCAGTGGGAGCTGTGCAGGAGGCAGCTGATGGATGTTTCTCTCCCATTCATGTTTCTGGCTCTCTGTCCCTCTCCCTTCCTTTCTTTAAAAAGTCAATAAAATATATATATTTTAAAATAGTAATATGTAACTAAGACCTTAATTTCCACTTTAAAAGTAAAAAAAATACACAAAAGTAGTAAGAACCATAAAACTACTATCTGGGGAAAGATAAATTAGATAATTTTTTTTAAGTCTTGAGAACTTAAGGCTGGCTTTTCATTCTGCTCAATTCTCAATGTATTCATCCAGCTATAGGGGGAAGGAGGGAACAAAGGTGTCTGTCTTAGCTTTCCAAAAGACAATAGTCCTAATCAGATAAGTTTAATACATGGAAATGAGCAGAAAACAAAGATGATGCAGGCAGAATTGTTATCCTAAGTCACAAAACCCTCATTCACTAGTCAGAAATCACCTAATAAAACTTCCTCAGTGATGACAACTCAGCCAAAATTCCTCTCTCATGGTTAAATAACTAAATGATCTTGAAAGATGTGCCAGAAGAGTTCCCAGTTTTTGTCTTTATTGGACAAATCTGATGCACAAAAGTGGCAAAGAACTTTTTACCCAGCTGATTTATGATATTTTAACAAAATAAAAGTATATCCAGCTCAAGTATTTTTTTCAGTGTATCATCAGCATTTTTTCCCTAATGTATCTTCTGCATAACTAGTAATTTATTTGAAACTGTGTTTTAAAGGTTAGTTGTGAATCTGCATCATTTTTGCCTATATTGTAGTAATTATTTGCATTTAGTGAATTAGCATCCCTATGTTTGTTCTACAATTTGAACTCAGTGATGCCCTTCAACCCCCATTGTAAGAACTCTTGAAAATAAACTGCTCTTGATATTTGCTTCTCATAAGTTTGCCTTAGAAATATTAGCTAATATTTGCTTCCACTGAGATTTCTCTCATTTACTTCTGTTGGAAGATAAACTGATACATTAATTTTTAAAAAATACGTATGAGTAAAATTCAGTTCTAATCAGAAAGCACAAAATGAGGAGTGGTTTGGAGCCCCCCACCTTGAACAGGAGCTAAGGGAGAATTTTTATAGAGAAAACATGGCAGTAAAGCCAGGGAATTACTAACGGGCTAGAGCTTAACTGGTGTCTTCAAACTACGGCCCTCGGGCCACATGCGGCCTGCAGAGGAGTCTGATCCGGCCCGCCAGGTTTTTTGGGCAGTGAGCGCAGCCGAGGTGTTACAGTAGGAATTAGTAGTTCATATAGTCCGGCCCTCCAGCTCTCTGAGGGACCGTGATCTGGCCCCCACTTTAAAAAGTTTGAGGACCCCTGGAAGCCTACTTGGCTGTTTGTGATTGGCTATACTAACATTTTGATTTGGTGACCTTGAGGCATTTCAGGTTTAGATTTTGGTTTGCTTATATAAGCTGTCACAGCACTAGAGCCACCTCAGTCTAATACCTCCTTATTTAATTAATTTAACATTTATTTATGATGAAATGCCTCCTTCAGAGACTCTACAGTGAAAGGCTTTAAACAGATTTTCAGAGAAAAAAAATACTTTTAATTATCTCCCAGAATGATAAATCTTCAAATTGGAGTGTTTTTAACCCTAAGGATATATGAAGAATTTACAAGGAATATTTTAGCACCAATAATTTATAAGAAAATAAGTTATTCTTCCCTAGAATTGATTTGTTTGAAAATGTATCTATGATGAAGATGTCACTGAGATTCTATATTCTAATTTGTTTCCTGTTTGTTTGTTTGTTTTTTCACAAACACCCTTCTCTCACTTTAAAAAAATGCGGCATAGCCTTCACCCATTCCAAAAATGTTTAAAGGGGCAGTTTTTTCAATGGTGAGTGCTAAAAATGATACAATTAAAAAGATCTGGGTCCAAAAAAGTTTACTTTAACAAGGCAGCATTCCACCTGATTAAAAAGCAAAAAGCAAACAAATAAACAAACAAAAAAACACCTTTCTCTAGTCCTGTTGGCATAGCTCAGTGGTTGAGCGCTAACTATGAACCAGGAGGTCACTGTTCACTTCCCCGTTAGGGCATATGCCTGGGTTGCTGCCAGTGGGGATGTGCAGGGGTTGGCTGATCAGTGATCCTCTTTCACCATTGATGTTTTTTCTACCTCTCCCTCTTCCTTTCTTTCTGAAATTAATTAAAACATATTTAAAAAATAAAATATTTATACAGTAGTTCTCTTTAAAATGACATTTTAAAATAAATATAAATTATATCTATTGCTACTATTTGTACTTCAGTTGAAAAAATCGAGAGACCAATTTTAAAAATGGGGAGAAGTACACAATTATATTAAAAAACTAATTTTAGATAAATAGGAGTTTTAAAAAAGGTTAGTAAACTACTGTCTCTGAGTAAACAATTCTCAATTGAATAAATTCATTTTGATAATAAACAAGAACAACCAGGATTTGGATGATCTTTATTTTTAATTTTCCAGAACAACTATATCAGCAAAGTATAGAACAAACACATCTTAGATCCTGATCCTCCATGTTAAAGATAAAGTGACAAGAATGTTTTCTTGCATTTCTTAATGCATTCAGAAATAAAACTATGACAACAGTGTATCTATACCAATATACAAAGGACCACCATAAATTACTATGTTGTATAGTTAAAAGGCATAACTCATATAGTTCAATGTCTCAAGATTGCAGTTTTTAATCTAGAATTAAAACAAGACTATATATATCTCATTACAGGTCAGTTTAAGAAAAGAAAGACATATGTGTGAATATTTTATGAAAAGGGGATTAGATAACTATCTAAATACTAGAGGCCTGGTGCACGGAATTCATTCACGGGGGCAAGAGGGTGTCCCTCAGCCCAGCTTGCACCCTCTCTAATCTGTGAAACTGAGAGGGATGTCCAACTGCCCATCGAAACGGGCAGTCGGACATCCCTCTCACCAACCAGGACTACTGGCTCCCAATTGCTCGCCTGCCTGCCTTCCTGATTGCCTCTAACCACTTCTGCCTGCCAGCCTGATCACCCTAACCACTCCCATGCCAGCCTGATTGATGTCTAACTGCTCCCCTATCAACCTGTTTGCCCCCAACTTCCCTCCTCTGCTAACCTGCTCACCCCTAACTGCCCTCCCCTGCAGTGTTGATCAACTCCAACTGCTCTCCCTTACAGGCCTGGTTCCTCCCAACTGCCTTCCCCTGCTGACCATCTTGTGGTAGCCATTTTGTGTCCATATGGGGGCAGGATCATTGACCACATAGGGGCAGCTATCTTGATCTTGTGTGTTGGAGTGATAGTCAATCTGCATATTACTCTTTTATTAGATTGGATAGAGGCCTGGTGCATGGGTGGGGACCAGGTGGTTTGCCCTGAAGGATGTCCCGGATCAGGATTGGGGTTACCTTGGGGCATGGGTAAGCTTGGGTGAGGAGCCTGTGGTGTTTTGCAGGCCAGCCACACCTCCTGGCAATCCAAGCAGAGACCCTGGTATCTGGAATTTATTTACCTTTTACAATTGAAATTTTGTAGCCTTCAGAGGAGGCCTGGGTCTGCCAAAGTGTGTGAAAAGCTTGGCTTCCTCTGTTGCTGGGGAAACCCAAACCTCCCTTCTTGTAGCCATTTTGGTTGGGTTTATTTGCATATTTGCTCTGATTGGCTGGTTGGCGTGGCTGGTGGGTGTAGTGGAGTGATGGTTAATTTGCATATTACTCTTTTATTAGGTAGTATAATCTACTAAATTTTAATGACATTTGCATTTTAAAACAAAGCTGCTATTGGTATGATATGTTTAGACCAGTTGGATCATAGCTATTTCCCTTGTTTATCCTCACCAAAAGATGTAGCCCTAGGTTTAAAGAAAAAAGATCTGACAACTTGAAAGTGCCAAAGAGATAACAGGTCATTCAAATATTATCATGATATGATTACTAATATAAAATTAAGTACTTTTCAATAATTATTATTTAACAAATTTTTGTTATAAAAAACAAAAAGGATGAGAAAGAAGAGATAAAAAGGGAAGGAGGAAGGGAATAAGGAAATAAAGAGCAAGGGAGGAATGTATTCCTTACTGAACTGTGTATCCTCTAAATTTATATAGTGAAGCCCTAATTCAATGTGATGTGATGGTATTTGGAGACAGAGCCTTTGGAAGATAAGGATATTTAGATGAGGTCATAATCATGGGTCCCTCTTGATAGAGTTAGTATCCTGATAAAATGAGTCACCAGAATCTTCTATCTATCATCTATCTATCTATATATATCTATATCTATCTATCTATCTATCTATCTATCTATCATCTATCTATCTATCTATCTATCATCTATCTATCTATCTATCTATCATCATCTATCTATAATCTATCATCGATCTATCAATCATCATCATTATTATTATTATCTATCTATCTATCTATTTTTCTATCATCTATCATCTCTCTCTCTTTCCTCTCCCATGTGAAGACATAGCCAGAAGGCAGACTTTTGCAAGCCAAAAACAGATCTGGCTTGTTTGAACTTCATACAGATTTGCTACTTTCAAATGATGAGAAAAGAAATGTCTATTGTTTAGATGCCCAGCCTATCATATTTCATTATGGCAGTTCAAAATAAGACACTCCTTAAATAGTGGTTTAAATAACTAAAAAAAAAAACTTGAATTTTGGGACATTGGATTTTAGAGGTAAGAGAGTTTCCTTCCATTTTAATTCTTAAATAATGAACATAATATTAACAAGCGATAAAAATAGCCCTCGAAGCATTCCCCAAAATCTCATTTTAAAAAGCTTATTATAGAAAAATAATAATGAGCTTTAGTGAAAATGGAGTAATTAAAGTTAATAGGCATAAAGAAAATGCATAATAACTGCAGATAGAATTGAGATGAGGATTTGATATAGAGAAAGCAAAAATACATTCTTTACAGTGCTTGTGTTGTAAATCTATTCATCACATGTAAAAATGTTTAGTTATTCTCACCACTCCTAATCATAATTAAACCAAAAATCTTTGTATGTTCAAGAAGAAAAATAAATTAAGAAAATGAAAATGTTCAGTTTTCACAAATTAAATTTAAAAATAGAAAATGTAAAACAAATCTATAATTTTAGCAGAATTGTTAAATGACATATAGAATTACACAACAATAAAATTCATATTCTCATCAAATGAATATGGAACACTTACTAAAATTAAGCACATAACTACTAAAGTGTTTGTTATTTTTTATCTTTACATTTGAACATATCCTATGATCCAGAAATAGTTGTACTCTGAGAATATATATCTATATCTATATCTATATCTATATCATCTATATCTATATCTATATCTATAGAGAGAAAGAATATATATATATATATATATATATTGAGAGAGAGAGAGAGAGAGAATATATATATATATATATATATATATATATATATATATATATACACACGCACTAGAACCTGGAAATATATACATATATTTATAATGTGTGTATGTTTATAACAATATCATTAATAATAAAATATAGTAACTCCAGGCTAGAAACTGAAATATCTAGCAGTGATAGAGTGAACAAAGAAAATGTTGTGTATTTATAAAATTAAATAGAATACAGCCATTAAATCAATGATGTGCAGCTCCATATAACACCCTGCATGAATCTGGAATATATGCTGTTCTGCAGAAGAAGCCAGATGTGTCCAGAAAATCTTTATTAAGATCACTAATTATATTATGCCCCTAAATTTGATTATCAGTGTTCCAAGTGAAGAAATAGAAGAATATGAACCCATAACTGGAAAGAAAAATAGAGATAAGAAACATATTTAGAGGTTTTTGAATACAGTGTCCTTATTTGTCTCTTATTTGCCTTTGTTTTGAAGTCTGTTTGTCTGATATAAATATTGCTACCCCAATTCTTTTCTTCCATTTGCATACAATTTTCCCCCCATTCCTTCACTCTCAACTTTGTGTATCTTTTATTCTGAGGTGGGTCTCATATAGAGAGTTGACTCATCAAATTTGGGGTTTGATTGGATCTATAAATGAATGAAAGGTATGAAACATCAAATAACTATCAGATTCAGACTAAGTAGATAATCAGTGGTAGAAATTGCAAATATAACAAATAAAAGAGGATGCTTGAAACAAAAGGAATGGACACAGTACATTCTCCCTTATTCAAGTAAGCTAACTGTTTTAACAACCAACCTTCAAATCTCTGTATCTCAACATCATGCTATAGTGACTGCTTGTTTACTAACAGTCTAGTGTTTAATGACCAGCCTTCCTGCTTGGCACAAAATTGCAGAATGCAGTTTTAGATTTTTGATCCTAGAATTAGGGAAACACCAGGCAAACTGGGAAAGCTGTGGTCACCCTAATTTTACCGGAATATTATAAAACCAGGATTTCTTTCTGCAGCTCCACTATTTTTTAAACTATTGTGAGTCTTCTGGAACCTCTATGGTTGACCAGTTGGTGAACATAGACAGCTTAAAATAATAGTTTAAAAGATGTCTTTTAAAGTAGTCCTGAAAGGGGAATACATGTTCCTATATCCTATTGGTCAAAACTCAGCCATGCTACCATGACTTGTAGCAATGATGCTGAGATATATAGTCTGGGGATGATAACTAAAATAAGGTAATAAAATGTATACTAAATGAGCCAAACTTTTAAGATTAAAATATTTCTTTTGTTTAAAAATGAGGAGGTCATTAGGAACTTTAAGAAAAGCAGTTTAAATAAAATGGAAAATGTAGAAGCCAGAATACAGTTTTGAAAAACTATTAGGAGATTGAAGTAGAGGTTTATTTTTCCAAAACCTTTGCTATAAAAAAGAGAGAGAGAGTCATATGCCATAAAATTTAAAGAGGCATAGTGCCAAATGGAATGCTGTTTTTAATTTACAGATTTTTAACTTCAAAATAGAAGAAACTTTGTTTATGTGCTACTACGAGACAGCCAGTAGAAACAAGGCAAATAAAGAAACATGAAATAATGGATAGATCAAGTACCCAGAGGATACTGAAAGTGATAGGATTTTGAACAAAGATCAACCCATTCATCTTAAGAAAGAAAACAGAAACATCTATCTAGACAATGGGAACAAGCAAGAATATTTGTAGACTCAATTTGGCAGGAGAGCACCACATATCACTTTAACTGTCAACACAAAAGTATAAGTTACTCAGAATACTCCATTGTTTTTTCTATGAAAAGTACATGATGTCAAATAAAATTTGAAAAAACTGTACAGAAGTCAGATATGAGAGATGCTACCATGAAACTATTTTCAAAATTGTTTTTTTTATCTTGATTTCTTAGTAATTACTTGATTCAGAATAAGATCTAGGCTTAAAAATATTATATAGTAAAATGTAATCATTTATAAAGTAATCTTACAAGTAATTTTACTTTACAGAACAGAAATATTTAAAAAAAAAACTTTATTTTTAACCAAGGAAGAATACTTTTAGCAATGAATATCAGAATATATATTTGATATTGGAAATTTTCCATATAGTTACTCAAAACCAATGAAGAATTAATTATATTCCATCAGTACTGATAAAGCAGTTAGGTAACAGAAGAAGAATAAATGCAAACACAACAGCTTGAAACATTGGTTTTTGTAGACTCATTCTAAAGGCACTTGGATCTTTATTATAGCTGTCACATTTTATCTAAATGTAAATTTTTGAAATGAGTTTTATATTGGATGCTGATGTGCTGATGTTTCTGAATTATAGTTAGTGATAAATAAATATTTACATATGTAATATAGGAAAGAGAAATACTGAGGATGAACTAAATTGAATCCATATTGTCATAATGGAGAAAAAATAAGAGATGTATGTTAAACATTTTACATTTTTGAGAATGACTAATCAATCAGTATTTGAAATGTATCTTCTCTAATTCCTATAAATTTGTTTTAGAATACTTGTTAGTTGCAAATTGCTCAAGCCAGGGTATTAAATACATGATTGTAATGATCTCTTCAAAAGGATTTCAAAGTCCAGAGAAATACAATTGAAAGCAGCACAACGAAGATGTCAGATTGGCTAAGCCTTTTTGTTGTTATAAATTCTGCTGTGAGGTTAATGACCAAAATGAATACATAGGAAGTCAAGTATTACTCTTAAATTTATTTTTAATATCGGGTCTAGTAATAATCAATGTCGTTTTTAAACATTCGTTTAAAATCTTGCTTGGTGTTGACTTGTATTGACATAACATTCAAACACGTGGTATCTACAGAACGTGTGAAGTGCAATTAACAAGTTTTGCTTGAAAAAGTTTGTGTTTGGTTTGGTTTTTGTTGCAAAACTAGGGCTAAGAAGATGGCAGATGAAGAGCATATTCGGCACTGCATGCTTTACGAGTTCCAATTAGGAAGAAAAGCAAGTGAGGCTGCAAAAAATATCTGTAGTGCTCTTGGTCAAGATGCAGTTAGCGCCAGAAAATGCCAGCGTTGGTTTGAGAAATTTCGCGAGGGAAATTTTTCGTTAGATGACAAGAGTGGTCGAGGCCGTGTGTCCAATTTTGATCAAGAAGCTCTTCAAGCTCTTTTGGTGCAAAATCCTCAAATTACCCAACAAGAGCTTGCGACAACTTTAAATTGTTCACAAAAAACAATTTCCAATCAATTGCGTTCACTTGGCAAAGTCCAAAAATTTGGAAAATGGGTTCCTCATGAGTTGACCTACAACAACCGTAATCAAAGAGTCACAATTTGCAGTTCGCTCCTCTCTCTTCAAAACCGTTTGCCGTTTTTTAGAGCAAATTGTTACCGGAGATGAAGAATGGGTGCTGTATGTTAATTTGAAAAGGCGGCCTCAATGGTTGGACAAAAATGAGGCTCCGCAGCCCACGCCAAAACCTGACTTGCATGCGAAAAAAGTGATGTTGTGTGTTTGGTGAAATTTTAAAGGAATTCTTCATTATGAACTTTTACCATCTAACCAAACCATTACAAGTGCAGTGTATGGTTCCCAATTGGAAAGGTTAACCCAAGCTTTAAGAGAAAAAGAACCCGCACTGATTAATCGGAAGGGTGTAATTCTTCACCAGGATAACGCACGACCGCATACTGCAAGAATCACTGCTGAAAAACTGCGCCAGTTGGAATGGGAAGTTCTCTCTCAACCTGCATATTCTCCTGATATTGCCCCTTCCAATTACCATTTGTTTCGTTCTTTGCAAAACTTTCTTCTTGGAAAAAAATTTAATAATGAAGAATGCCTCAAAAATGCATTGACCGAATTTTTGGCATCAAAATCGCAAGAATTTTACAACAGAGGGATTAAAATGCTTCCTGAGCATTGGGCACAAGTAGTAGAAAACAACGGCAACTATATTGTTGATTAAATTTTGTTGTATTGTTTAAATAAATTCGATTTAAAAAAGTATTAGAAAACGACATTAATTATTACTAGACCTAATAATAGAAGCCAGATACTGATTTTCTCAATTTATGTACAAGGGTGGGGAAAAATAGGTTTATAGTTGTGAACAGCCTAAACACAGTTTATTCTTTTATTTTTACAAAAAATTCTTTATTGATTATATCGATAGTGTCAAATAATTGTCACAGTTTATTCTTGTATTAATACTTATTAATTATTGTATTACTTATTTGTATTATAAATATAAACCTTCTTTTTCTTGCACTTGTATATTGAGTACATTATCAAATAAATAATATTTTTTAGTCATGATGGTATTAGTAAATATACCGTATGTATAATGCTAGACAGGTTTTTATGTTTATTTATTTATTTATTTATTTATTTTTAGACAGAGAGTAAGAAAGAGAAATAGAAATAGAAACATCAATGATAGAAAAACATCACTGATTAGATACCTCCTGCATACCCCACACTGGGGATAAAGCCTGCAACCCAGGCATATGCTCTGACTGAAATCACACCTGTGACTTGTTGGTTTCTGGGGTAACACTCAACTACTGAGCCACATTGACCAGGCAATACTAGAGAAATTTGAAAGAAAACTTTTAGAATTGCTATATTGACAATACTTTGAAATTCACACACACACACACACACACACACACACACACACGCACACGTGCACACACACACACATATATATGTGCGCACGTGTGTGTGTGTGTATAATTTCTAACACTGGGAGTTTATATTCAACTATAAAATAATCTATACTAATTAAAGAGAAACATGAAAATTGACCAGCCCTCCACTAAACCCACCAGCAATCAGAGTGAGTATGCACATTAACCCAACAAAGATGGTGGTTAATTTGCATACACTGGTGCAGAAAGAAGACAGAAGACAGCATAGAAAGAAGAGGGAGGGAAATAGGGGAGTCTGTGGGCTTTGCTTCCTTCTCTGCTTTGCTCCAGCCACAGGAATCCCTTTTCTTACAGGAATAGGTCTGAGGAAGCTCTATTCTTGCAGGAATCTTCCTGCAATAGGCCTCTAGTTAATATATATTTATGAATGCACTTACATCTAAAAGTATAGGCAGGCAAATCACTAATTCAATAACAGATTTCCGTTTCCAATGCAGTAAAGTCAGGAATTTAAGGAAACGTCTAAAATGCTGGTAGTTCAATTAAGGCATCTATAAGAGATCAGATATGAGAGTAATGAACTTGCAGAAATTAGAATGACACCTTGAATGAATAGGTGCAATTGCTTTATAATGCTCTTGTAGCATCTCTTAGTAAAAGAATCCAGAATTCTGAAAAGGAACCTGACTAAATTGTCCCCCTCCCACACCAAATTAAATTAGATAATAAAATATGCTCAGTAATTTTATTTTATTTATTTTTAAAATATATTTTATTGATATTTTATAGAGAGAAAGGGAGAGAGAGAGAGAGCTAGAAACGACAATGAGAGAGAAACATCAACCAGCTGCCTCTTGCACACCCCCTACTGGGGATGTGCCCACAACCAATGTACATGCCCTTGACCGGAATCGAACCTTGGACCTTTCAGTACACAGACCTACGCTCTACCACTGAGCCAAACCGGTTTTGGCGATGCTCAGTAATTTTAATTCCCATGGTCACTAGCAAGTGAATAAAAATAAACATCACTTAACACTCATAATAATATTTATAATGTGTAAGGAATGCTTAAAATTTTAAATAAATATTTTCATAGACAACCTACTACTTGACATAGTAATAAATAAACACCAATTTATGTATCATTACAATGTTAATATATACATATATATGTATATATATATGTGTGTATACATATATATGTTTGTATATTCATATATATTGCATATATAAGAGAGACAAATTTATTTTAAGGAGCCCTAGCCAGTTTGTCTCAGTGGGTAGAGTGTCAACCTAAAGACTCAATGGTCCCAGGTTGGATTCCAGTGAAGGGCATGTACCTTGGTTGCAGGCACATACCGAGTAGGGGATGTGCAGGAGGCAGCTGATTGATGTTTTTCTCTCATCAATGTTTCTAACTCTCTCACCCTCTCCCTTCTTCTCTATAAAAAATCGATAAAATATATTTTTAAAAATTATTTCAAGGAATTGGCTTACATGAATGTTGAACCCATGAAGTACAAATTCTGCAGAGAAGCTGCAGGCTGGAGCTTTGGGAAAAGTTAATATTGCACCTGGAGTTTGAAGACAGTGTGGACATACAATAGAATTTATTTCTTTTTATTTCTTCTTTCTTAGAGAATGTTAATCGCTTTTTTTTCCCTTTTTTTTTAAAGTTGTTGACTGATTGGATGAGATTTACTCACATTCTAAAGGGTAATCTGTTTTACTCAAAGAATAGTAATTTAAATGCTAGTCTCACCTAAAACAATACCTTCACAGAAACATCCTGAATGGCACTTCCCCAAATATCTAGCTATGCTAAGACATACAATTAACCATCACAGTTACTAATTCAAACTATGGTTACTTATGTTTAGGAAAGATGGTGTTACCTTATTTTTAAATTATTTTTATGGTTATTCAACTGGAGACAGATTAAAGTATTAACTGCTTAAGGTATTTTAAAGATATTTTAGATTACCAAAATCATCAGAGAAATAATATTGAATTTATGAATTATTTATGACATTTTCTTAGGTTATTATTTATTTGTATTTAACTTACTGTCTACTATAATCAGTTAAACATAGGCAATAATCATCACCATCATAAATATTAGATCATCAGTGAAATATATAGAAGTAGGTATATAATAAATAACACTTAAGTTCAGTAGTTATTTACATTATTTAGTATTTTTCTTCAAAGAGTGTCTGTAGCTATAATTTTTAAATAAAATTATGTGGAATAATTATGCATGAATTTTCTTTACTATTTACCTCATATAGGTTTTAAATGACGACTCATAAACAAAATAAGAGGTATCTATTTGATGTTATTTTAAAATGTTATTAAACAATAGCATATGTCTTAACTATATTCAAATGTTTTTGTAATCATTTTATTTATTCTTATTTTTTATTAATATTAACCTTAAATGACAATTTAAGTAAATAATAATTTGAGTAAAGACAATTTAGAATTTTTCATTTTATACTATTATTGTTTCTATTAACTATATATGTAAATAATGTATACGAAACTATGCTAATTTGTACAAAATTATATGTTCACTAACAGTTTAATAAAAAGTTTATTGATGGACTAAGAGTGAAATTATTTTATTATAACTATAAACATTGATTGGCAATGGAATAATCCTATTCAAACCAGCCTATGCACAATGTTCTACTAAATAATGGAAAGGTCACTATAATAGTAGGTAGGCACCTGCTGCATGAATGGTTCAAACTGTTGTGAAGGATTTTACTAAAAGCAGGTTCATAGTTGAACTTCCAACACCAGATGACTGATGTGAAGTTAGATTTTAACATTATGAATAAATGGCCTATAACCAGATTTTTAAAATATATTTTAAATAAGCATGTATCATCATATATTAAAGGAAAGGAAATGCTTGTTACCTATATACTTTGAATATCCAGCACAATGCAAAGTACTTAATGAATGACTGTTGAGACTCATCTATTGATTAATTAATAATGGATCAATAGAAGGGTGGGTAGATGGATGCGTGAAAGGATGATAAGATTATTTCAAGTACCAGTCCACCTTATTAACAAGTGGACACCGAACGAACACCTATCATCCTTTTAAACAACCTGCAGGGTTTGGAGCAATGACAAGAACTCCAGGAGTCAATAGTCTTGAGTCTGCATTAAACAGAAGTTCTCTTGCTTAGGGAAATACATTTTTATATTATACATTATATTTGCCAGGTTAACTTTGATGGAGAACTGGTACTTGTGGATCAATGAGAAATTTGAAAAAGAATTAGACCGTAGTGCTCCAGTGACAGCCTAGTTGAAAATGAGCAGGCAGATGACTTAGAAGGACATGGTAACTCTCATAAAAAATCGACCATACTTTGTTAAAAGAATCTCCAGCTTGCCAGGAATGCAGTGCATTTATTATGGTGCTGCTAAGACTGAGGGGAGGACATCAATTATTCAGGGTGGGGAGAGACATTCATTTTTTTTTTACAATGCAAAAGAGATTATTCAGGAATAAAAGTGATCAGAATGCATTAACATGTTTTTCCATTTAAAGTGAATATTTTATTCCTTTGTCCCATTAAGCTAAAGCACAATCTTTAGGATAAGACTAACAATTAACAGATCTAGTTTTATTTTCTAAATCATAGATTTGTTTAAAAATAGAGACTGTGGTGATATATGATATAATGAATAATTTGTTAATTGAAAGAATATTTAAAGACTAATTATTAAACAATTTTCTCTGGTAATAGTGCATAACCCAGTGAACAACTGCTCAAATACATATTTTTTCATTTTAGATGGTTGCACATGGTTCACAAATATGATAAAATCAGCTTTGTCATATTTTTCCAGCTGATCCCCCTTCAATCTTAAATTTAAGACATTGCAATAAAGAGTAAGGATTAATATCTTTGGTGTGCATGGAAAGGAAGATTCCTGTGTAGCTAATAATTCAGAGATTCAAACACTGTAAATTGAGTATCTACTATGTGCCATGAACTGTTTTTTCTTGCTGGGACTTGGGCAGTGAACAAAATCCTGAATTTACATTCTCCTCCATGAAGATAGATAAGTGTAAAGAAAGCTCTCCTCCTCCTCGTCCTCCTTCTCATCTTCTTCTTTCTCCTTCTCTTTTTTCCCCTTTCTCCTTCTCTCCCTCCCTCCCCCCCTCTTGATTCTGCCTGAGACACAAATGAGAAATATAGTATTGCTAAGGGGTCACGTGGAAGGAGGTGAGTAGTGCTGGTGGACCTAGTCCTAGACAATGTCATCCCAGCAGGCCTTTAGTATATAAGAAAGTCCAGTCTAGATCAGAACTACCTAACCATGGGTCAGAAACAGAAACATGTGAGTGAGACCAGTCAGGATCAAGGCAGATCCAACTTATCATATTTCTTGTGAGGAATAATGAGTGTTTAATGTTTAAATCCCTGCATGTGTACATATGAGTAGGCATATATGCATGCAAATATATGTTTATGTATCCTATTAGTCTTAGCAAATGTGGATTCTGTTTCCCTGGACATACTGCTTTATAAGGGAGACTTATTTTCTCACATGCAGGCCATTCAAAGCGGTTATTTAGATGAATGTAGCATTTATCTCCCCTCTAATCAAACACTCTACACTAAGAATTCAGCTAACCACAGAGCACAGTGTCCCTAGAAATCATATTATACATCCAGGAACTATGGAATTGAGGAACTCATCCTAATGCTGAAGTATTTGGGACAGAGTGCACCTGACCCTTTACCAATTCAGGGTCCTGGCCTGCTAGTTATGGTCACTCAGCCCTTCTCATTTTTACGGGTTTCTCAACTTGATAAGCCATTGTTTAGAGCAGCTCAAAGAGCTTCTGGGATTCATACTCAAAAATGAGAACTCTGCCCAGTGTACACCTTTCTGTAAAACTTGCTATTAGACAAACACCCTGAATCTTAGGAGTATACGTGTATGTGCATGCCTTATATGCTATCATCTGTCAGCTATATTCTAGTAAGTTTCTGACTTATATTCTTCCCCACCCTTCATTTAATTATATATTCAGCTGTAACATATAATAATATTGGGATAATATCAGAATTTGATTCCTAATTAATAATTATATTCTAACCAATCAAAATAATAATTATGTTGCAACTTGTAATCTTTATGATTGCTGAATTAACAGAATTGTCTCTTTAGATATTACAGGGTGGGAACAAGAGTAGTTTTACAATTGTGAGTACACAAAGCTCTGTTTATTCCTGTATTATTATATATAAATTATTATATTATTTTCCATATGAAAATCTGTAAACCTACTTTTGCCACACCCTATATTGTACCTGGAATGATTTTTTCCCCCCTGTTAGGATTATCCTTTGAAATCCCATTTTTATATTTTAATACAAGTTGACTAGCCCATATATCATAGCATGGTCACCATAAACTTACCTCTAATTTAGTCTATTGCATCCTAGGGACTTTTATTATTCTGTGTGTATACGTTAATTTATGTAAATAATAGATATTTTTTATTTTTAGATTTTTATTTCAGTGGAAAAATGTGAAGTGTTACTTTATTTGCAAGCTAACATTTTAGCCTCTCTCTCATTCATGGGTCCTGGCCAAGACATGATACTCCTACAGCTGAGACGAAGGATTTCATTGTTTATGTCAATAGCTATAGACAGCCTCTGCATCTTTTCATGCCCATTCCCAAGCCCCAAGCCCAACAGGAGAGGTGGAGAGGGCAGGTGACATGGACACACTGAATGAATTCTGTTACAGGAATTCTGAAGCTGGAGAGCCTGACTCAAGCTTCTCCAAAAGAAAAGCTAGTATTACTCTGTTTACAATAAATATAAAAATGCAAAGGTACCATGGAATTGGCTATCCACCTGAAATTACAGTTAGTAATACTTTTTCAAATGCAGATGATCGGGTTACAACATCTACAAGTGAAAATTGTGTTTTGTGGGAAAAATACAAGTAAAACAGAAACAAACAAAAACTATTGAAAGAAGCAAATATAGGTACAATGAAGATAATTATTGCATTAACATATATGCATTCAAATTCAAGAGAACAACCAAATAATAGGACTATTTGCATGCTAAAAGGCTTTGAATAGGTTTGCTACATTCCCAACTGAGGGTTTAATAACTATTTTAATTCTTATTTTTCTTATCCTTATCAATGTAATTTTAAATGAATTCTTTCTCTGAATTATGTCATTAGACATGTAGAGTCTGGTGCTAATGCTGGATGTTCAATGTCAGAACGATATTACACTATGAACAGATTGGGGTTGAAATGAAATATCACTTATATGCTGCTGATGACAAATATGTGTCTTTAGCTCAGATTTCTCTCCTGAGTTCCGCCTATGCTTGTCATTGTCTGCACTTCTCCTTAAAACTGAACTCATCATCTATCTTTCTTTTCACACTTACTCTTTCTCCATTATTTCTATATTAATAAATGGCAAACTATATCCACCCCATTTTTCAAGCCAGACATAATAAACCCATCCTTAGTCCCTTCTCCTTGAACATTTCACTATCCAATCATTTATTTCTCACAACTGTGAAATCTATACATCTCCCTGCATCTTCACTGCCAGAAACCTGCTCTAAGTCACCGTGATCTGGATGCCCACACTAGTCTTCAAATGGTTTCTTGCGGTCATCCATTTCAGACTTTTTAGTGGTGCCATATTTATCTTCAGATGGCTTCATTTATCTTTCAGATGAATTATATCCTTCTTTATGTATGTTATCAGGCTATTCATTTTCTGAATCTCATCACATACCTCTCATCTCTTGAAATTCTGTGCTTTAGTTAAATTGATTCTCTTTAATTTCCTGTAGTGCTCAGATAAACTCTCACCTCACAAACTCTCCACATACTGTTCTGTCCTCTTCTATTTCCTCTATCCCTGGATTAACATGTGTTTATTTGAACAATAACTTAACCTTCACACCTCCTGGGATTCCCTCATGTACCTTGAGGCTATTTGAAGTCCACTATTTGTATGTTTCTAACATATTGTGTATATTGCACACTGTTTTAAAATTCATCTAAATGCATTGTTGAATCCATATCTTTCTGATACAGCAATTTCAGTGAGGGCATGAGGGTACTTGCCTAGTTCTCTGAAATCCCCTAAGCACTTAGAAGTCTGTCAGTCACATTTAGACAAACCATTGACTAGCACATCACAATTCATCTTCCAAGAGTATCTGAAATCCATTAATTTGTCACCCAAAAGTATAATGCTTATTGTGTTCAAATATAAATGTATGTTTAACTAAAAATACTCCTTTTGAGGTTGGGCCTTTTTTAATTCTTATTTTGACCTCATGGCGAGGTTTCTGGCTTTCTGATTTTGTGCCTATGCTCTGCACACTTGGAAAGCAGGAATAATTTAGAGAATATTTGTCACATTTCATGCCAGCTTATCAGCAACACTTCAGGTGCTTTAAGTGGAAGAGGAGAAACATCCACTGGAATAAAATCAGTGAATTCTTCCATGTTCTACTTCCAGCAGCAGTGAAATCAATTGTATCTAAGAGGAAAAACTGTATGCTAATAACACCTTTTATTCAGGATTCTCAGCTAAGTGGTCAGTTTTCACTTTCTACAGCACTATATTAGCCCATTCTCAATCTAAATTCTTAAAGAAGAAAATATGTTCACTGTATTACTTATTGAAGATTTATTTCAGATATTATTAGAATTAATATTCATGAAATATTTCACTCCAAAGGCCTCACAGAATCTATGCAATAGATAATAAATCAACACATATTTAGTAAGAACCTACTATGGGCAGGGAAAGTTTTAAAACCTAGCAATTTTTTTTTAAAATTTACTTTGAAGTTGTAATTTTAACAATACAAACATATGCAAAGATATCCAGTGCGGTATTATTTACAATAGCAAAATATAAGAAAGCCTACAAACTTAACACACCAAACTAGCTGAAAACTGATGTGCATAAAGCAATGAAATATTATACAGTTGTAAGATAAAATGAAAAGATTTCATGATATGGAATAATTTCCAAGACAAATTGTATCTTAAAAATAAATGATATGCAGATTAATGACAGATAGATTTTATTTATATATTATATATATAATAGAGGCCTGGTGCATGAAATTTATGCATGGGTTGAGAGGGGTAATCCCCAACCCTACTTGGGACCTTCTGGGGGATCAGGCCTACACCAGCCTTCACCCTTTGCAATCTGGGATCTCTCAAGGGATGTCCCATTTAGGGCAGTTGGACATCCCTCTCACAATCTGGGACTGCTGGCTCCTAACCGCTCACCTACCTGCCTGCACGATTGCCCCTAACCACTTTTGCCTGCCAGCCTGATTGCCCCAACTGTCCTACACTGCCAGCCTGGGCACTACCATCTTGTGGCAGCCATCTTCTGATGACATGAAGGCGGCCATCTTGTGATGATGTTGCATGTGATGGCCACCTAGGCTTTCATTAGTATAGATAAATGCTAGCATTGTGAGAAAATAAAAATAAGACATATAAGTCTATATGTTACCTTAGTTTTTTTTTGGGGGGGAAAAAGAAAAGCAGACTATAAACACAAAACAAGTTTAACGACTTGCTGAAAAGAACAGCAATGGGCAAGTAGGAATAGAAAATGCAGTAATATTTTGATATTTGAACTCTGTTAATTATTCCCAAAATTAAACAATAAATTAAATCATATCAAATAGAGGGGGAAAACTAAAATTAAATGCAAATAGAAAAAATAACTACATCAATTTAATAGAATGCAGAGATATACCTTTACAGCAAGCATGTCAAACTCAAAGGCTAACATGAGCCAAGTAAACAAGGTTTAAGTTTATGTTGGCCGCAAAGAAAATAAAAGCTTCACTTTTCATAGAAGCATACGTTTATTTCAATAGAGACATGCTGAATACACAGGGCTGAAATAATTGAGTAATCATTAACATACAATAATAGATCATTTTAATAAAGATTAATATTTTTTCTTGAACATTAACTTACCAGACGCTGACTAACTGCACAAATTAATAAGTGTAATGCAAATAAACTTATTTTTCTTGTTCCCTGAAAGCGAAACATTTCCTGTTGTGCACACCAAACAAGTCAGCACAAAATTAATGATGTGGCAATCGGCTGCTAAATATTCACTGCCAGTATTAGTGGAGAGAAATGGTACTCCTGTGCATAAGGCGTGTAAGGGAAATGAATGCAATATGATTATAATAATCAGTCATTAGTGAACATTGTAGTTGGTTAGTAATAATTATGTGTAACAGGGTATTGTAAAAATTAAGTTACAAAATTTTTATCAAAACATTCCTTACATACCATTATATTGGCTGGGCTGCAAAAATATTTGTTGTGGGCCAAGAGTTTGGCATGCTTGCCCTACACAGAATACTTTCATGTAACTTTGAACACTTCATTTTTATTATACTTCCTTGGTGAAATATAGTTTTAAGGACAAAAAAGAAAAGGTATGTAGGAATTAGTAGTAGTATTAATAAAGCAATTATAATACTATTTTATATACATTGCAAAAGGAAATGGCTGGGAACTCAGTTGCCTTGTAAGGGAAAAGGAAGCTATAAATCCTAATATGTGTAAAGTGAGAAGAATACTCAGTTTCATGTTGGAAGAGATGGAATTGAAAGTAATAGGAACTTGTAAAAACAAAGACAGGTGATAGATAACACAGGCCCCCAACATGGCCTAAAAGCCATGATCTCATTCAACAATGAACATGACTGGACTCTAGTTTGTTTTGTAAACTGTTTGCAAGCTTCCTTGACATCTAAGTGATTTCAGGTATGGAGAATAAAAACAAAACAAAACTAAAACTAAAAACAAAAAACTAAGCAGCCTTGGAAAATTTTGTGTGTCAGAAATTACGAATGTTCTCAAAAACCAATGGTATAAAAAATCCTATTAGACGTTTACATTGTCCAAATCATGTCCTCAGCTTCTATGAGCTGCCTTCTGCTCCCTTCCCAAGTCTGTCCTAGGATCTTTGCATTAGCAGTTCATTCTGCTCTGAGTGTCCTTTCTCCAATGTCCCACTGGCTCCCTTATAGGCTTGGTTCCAATGCCCCATCTCAGCGAGGCTTTTCCGAATCTAAAATTTTCTTCATTCCAGCCCTTGGGATCCCCTTCTGTGAAGTCTATTTTTTCATCACACTTATAATTTCTAAATATTATGAGTCTCACTAGTTATCATTATTTGTCTTCTTCACCCATACCCACTGGAATAAATGCCAATTAAGACAGGTGTTGTTTTTTGTTTATTTGTTTGTTTGTATTTTTTTTGCTTGTTTTATTCACCTTTACTCATTATTCATTAGTTCTAGCCTTTTGTCTAATACCTGTCCTAAACTATATTTTCAATACATCCTCTTGAATAAGTTTATTAACTTATTAGTGCACACTTGTCTCCTACATATAGCCACTTTAAATATAGTCATCTGCTTTACAAAATAGATGTTTCAGAAAGCAATTCATTTTGGGCACCATTTGATATTCTTCAAGTTATTTTAATGTATTTCTTTCTTTTACTGCTTATTTTTAATGAGCAATCAAATCCTGCTAATCCCTCTTTCCAAATGTCTTTAAGTGTGTAATTTTTTAATTATATGTGTCACTGTATTTACTTGCTAACCTCCACCACCTTCGTTCTGGAACTCGTCATCTCACAACACCTGGAATACTGAAATAGCCTCTCTTCTGGAAAACATACACAAATCATGCTCTGCTTCATTCCTTCCTAAATGAGCACTTGATTTCTCTAAATAACAGCTTTCAAAACTGACTTCCAAACTCAAAAATTATCAATGAGTCGCTAGCCACTTATGAGGTAATACCTTCAGTTTAGCACTCAAAGCACTAAAGAGTCTGTTTCTATTTATATTTTGCTCCTGCCCTTGGCTCATTCAATATATTCTTCTCTGAATGGTTACTCATTTCATTTTACTAAGTTTTGTCTTCAAAGTAAACAAAAAGAACTAAAGAGATAATCTAAGGGTAGACTCTGATTATAATAAGGGTCTCGAATCACTTTTACAGAGTAAGAAGAATATGGAAGTCAAACTCCTAAAACCACTTTATTGCAAATATAAATTCCCAAATTGTGAGTGTATCAAGGGGAGAGAAAAACAGAGAAAACATTCAGTATTGATTGGCAACCTTGCTTATCTCATGACACCAATTCTGGAGACATCCATCTTGGGCAGAAAAATGGGGACACTTATTCACTGTTGGGAAAAATCTGTTTCCAAACTCATTCAGGTTGATAGTCCAATTCTGGTCCTTATGGTTGTCTGACTGAAGTCCCTGTTTCCACAGTGGCTGCCAGCCAGAGTTCAGTCTTTGCTCCTAGAGGCTGCCTACATGCTTTTTATTAAAATTTATTTATTGATTGATTATGGTATCACCTAATTGTCCTCACCCCCCCTCATGCTTTTTAAATGGCACTCCCTACAGCAAGGATGAGTCAAATTTCTCTCATCCTTTTAATAGCTCAACAACCCCTACTTCCACATCTCTCTGACTAGCTCTTGTATTCCTCTTCCTCTTTTAAGGACTCATGTTATTACTTTGGATTTACCCAGATAATCTAGGATAATCTTCCTATTTTTAGGTCAAGTGCATAATTTTAACTCATTTCTTACTTTTCAGGGCCAGCTGGGAAGAGGAATAACATCTTTATAAGATAGTAAAGATAAGCCTTTCTGGAAAAGGTACTAATTTTATTTAGCATAAGAAAGGCTGCCAATAGTCCTTAGTTATAAAATATCACACCAGCATATTCCTTGAGTAGGTTACTTAATGAAAAAGAAAAAAGAAAAAAAAAACACACACCACAATTTGTGGATTTATGGCAATATCATTATGAAATGGCTCCTCTGCATAACCATTCTCTCTTAATTTATTGCCTAGAATGTATCACATCTTTTAAATCTGAAAATAAGCAAGTTCAAATATGGGCGAAATGGGTTAATTTGGGGAGGTGATCTTTGTTATCAGATCAATTTATTAAAAAATGGATTGTTTGTTCTTGGTGTTTTTATCTCTTCAATAATCTATAAAATGGCACTAAGTAAGAGATATGGTAAATTTTATTTTGACTAAACTATTCAAACATTTTGTGTTATGTGTTTGTATTATATTACCCAGAAAGGTTTAGTATAAAACCCCCGGGAAGAAAAACCCTTAAGGAACAGTCATAGAAAGATAGTCTATCAAGAATTGGCCAAGGATGGAGAATATCATATGATAACGTGGTGGTTAATATATGGGTCAAGTTCACTAAGCTATGGGGCATCTGGACATTTGATTAAACATTATTCTGGGTATGTCTATGTGGATGTCATTGGATGAGATTAATATTTACATCAACATACTGAGTAAAGCAGATTGCTCAGCATACACAGTGTTGGTAGGCCTCCTGCAATCAGTTGAAGTCCTGACTGGAACAAAAAGATAGATTCCTTTACAACTTAACAGGGAACAACCCCTTCCTGATGTCTTTAAAGTGGTGCATGGGTTTTTTTATTATTATTTATTTATTTATTTATTTATTTATTTTTATTTGTTTGTTTGTTTTTCCTGCCTCTGACTCAAACTGAATCATTGGCTTTATTATGTCTCAAAAATTCCAGGCTTCTGACTGGAACTACACCTTCTCCTCCTCTAATTCTCAGGTCTTTGGACTTGAACTAAAACTATGTCATCAGTGTTCCTAGGTCTCCAGCTTGTCAACTGTACATCTGGGGACTTGTCACTCCCCATTATCATGTGAGCCAATTTCTTATAATCTCATTTTCTACCTGGAAGCAAATGACTTGAAGACGAAAAACAAAAGAAACACAAAACAATTAATAAAAAAGCATGATGCTAGGACAGTGAAGGTTGGGGGTGGGGTGAGGTAGGGAGGGTCAATGGGGAGAAAAGGAGACATCTGTAATTCTTACAACACTAAATATAAATTCAAAAATAAAATAAAAAGAATAGTAGCAGTAAAAAAAGTCTACCTCTGAATATAAGCATAATCCAAGTCTTTATATATGTATGTATTTATAAATTATTGCAGAATGAAAGTAGAAAGGCCTATGGAGATTTCAGAAATGGAGAGAAGGAAACCAGAAGATAAAGAACTGAGGGAAAGAAACTTTGGGATGCTGGAAAGGAACTCCAAGTGTTTGTGATGATAAAACAGTAAAAATCATGTTTTTCCAGTTACAAATGTTACTGAAAGCACTAATGACATGGCTGTCAGAAGTGAACTCTTAACCAGTGAGCCTATGAGGTCATTGAAACTGTGAGAGGAAAATAGAAAAAATAGTTGAGTGTAGGTTTCTGTTTATTAGACTTATTCTGGTGGCAGACTGTTTAATTAACGTATTGATATTTTTGAATGAGTAGACATTAGAGGCATAAAATTGGTAAGGAATCAAGCCCAACAATATGGGAAAGAAATAACAAGTTCCATATTACTGCAAAGAGAAGGATCAAGTGAAAAAAATATCTTGTCAAGTTGCATTACTAGGATTTGAAAGTAATTGGATGTTGAAATTTGAAGGAAATATATTTAAAGTTCCCTGTATGGATCACTGATAGAATATAGGGTGGCTAAACAAGATAGAGAATGCATTGGAAAAAATACATATTTGTTATAAAAAAAAAAGAGATACAATCAAATTGAGTAATATTTATATTTTTTAAGTATTTGCTAAATATCTTACTGTGGACATTCTATAAGTACTGGGAGATAAATAAAAATATGAAACTCAGGTTAGAAATGTAGATATTTAAAAAGCATATGCTGGAAGGATAGTTGCTGGAAGTCACTGCAAAAAAAAAGAACAAATATGTAGTATAGAAGGAGAAAAACTTGGATTTGATGAAATTTTACTAGAAAAACTAACAGAGACAAGGGAGCTGCTAAGACTTTGAGAAGAGACAATATTGCAATTGCTATAGAAACAACTCTTCTGCATAAATAATAAAATTTGAATGTTCTGCTAAGTTAGACCCTTTTCTCATAAGAAAATTGAAGGCACAAAAGAAAATGGTGGACACAAAATAATAATTGAACCTGTCAGGGTTCTTGGCTACCTGCCTCAGAAAATGATTCTAGATATTTTTAGAGGTAGATGCAACAAACAAGAAAAACAAACAAAGAAAAACTCATAGACATAGACAATAGTATGTTGGGTACCACAGGGCAGAAGGGGTAGGGATAATAAAGGATAAAAGAGATTGTATATGGTTTCAGAAGATTTGACTTTGGGTGGTGGGCACACAATGCAATATACAGATGATGTATCATAGCATTGTACACTTGAAACCTATATAATTTCATTAACCAATAGTACCCCAAATAAAATTCATTTTAAAAAAGGAAGAGAGAAAATTATAACTTCAGAGGATAAGAGCCAGGGACCAGGAGAATTACCTGGTGGTCAACAAGAGCAAAATACATGTGTGGTCTGCACAGGATTTGCCTCTGCAAAACTTTTCTTCTTACCCTTCCTTCTCCAGTTTTCAAAAGGACCTGAAAGAGGACTTGTTGCCCATCTGTACAACACATGTCTGGCTGTGCTCAGAGAGGGAAATGAAATAGTTGGCCTTCTGTGGATCATAGTCCCCCTCATTACAACACACAATGGGAGTTCCACAAAAGAGAAATGAGGGAAATAGCAGTGGAAGGGGAGAGTACAGGGAATCTATGAATGTACATGAGGTGATGAGTGTTTCCATTGTACCACTGAGTTAAAGGATTAATGTGCATGTTCTGGGACAATTATCACAATACATGTGGCTGTGTTATTCTCAATGTACAGAAATTAAAATTTAGAGAAATGAAATATGCTAAGGTCACAATTTATAAGTGGACGAAGAATAAAAACTCAGCCAGTTTAGCTCCACATACAAATTTTACCAGATTCAAGGCTCTTAGACTTTAATACTTCTCTATATTATTAACTTGCCTCAGATAATTCAGCTAATTTTGACTGAATTGTAACTGAGAACTGTTAGCTACTACCATTTGGGCTGTATAATAAAATGTTCTCTCACAAGTACTTAGAAATAATGGGAATAAGACTTAATGCCCAGAATAAAATTATGACTTGAACATTTAATGAATGAGGGCAAGAATAGGTAGTAGAATAATAAGTGAAATGTTTCTGTTGCTTCAGAATTTTGGTTGAGACCCTTAAAATTATAGAAAATAATGGTGAAATAAGGTCAGATGATGATTATAAGTTTATTACTCCATTTGAGATTATATGAAAGGAAGTAATGTTGATTAAAAAGGTTCAAATGGCCCTGGCTGGGAGGGTCAGTGGTTGGAGTATCATCCCATAGGGGTGTCGAACTCAATCAGAGAAGGGGCCAAAATCTAAAATCCAGCCTAAATCGCGGGCCGAATGGTTTACTGAACAGTCATAAACTGTCATTGTGATGGAAACGCAGCGGAGTGCAGTGATGACAGCGCGGTGCGGGCCACATTGCAAGGCCTGGCGGGACGGATTTGGCCCGCGGGCCTTGTGTTTGACACATGTGCCATACACCAAAGGGTTATGGGGTCAATTTCTGGTCAGGGCACATACCTAGGTTGCAAGTTCCATCCCTGGTTGGGGTGTGTATGGAAGGCACCTCGTCAATGTTTCTTTCTCACATTAATGCTTTTTTCTCTCTCTCCCTTTCTCTCTCTCTCTAAAACTGAAAACAACAATAACAAACATATATTTGGGAAGGGATTTTGTTTTTAAATTCGAATAGCGTGCATTTATTTGGGAAATGTTTCCTGAATGCTAAACACCTTTATTCCCTCCCTTTTACTGGGAAGTGTGAATGCAACCTTCCTTCTTCCACTCCTCCACCTAAGAAGGGAGATGATTTAATAGGAAATAACTGGAAAACATGACTCTTTGCCCACCAGAGATTGTAGGGTACAAAGATTCATGTGCCAGGTCCCTTCCTGGATCAGACTACATGGAAGGCCACCTACAATAACAGAAGGCACAGAAAGCAACCTGACCTACATTTTGGCAGGGCTCCTCAAGATTCCAGTTAACCTCATGCAAGGTTGCTGAGTTTGATTTACCATGAAAATACTTCAGCCCAAGGAGAGCAAGTGCCAATGTGAGTCACCCTATCAAGAAGATTACTAAGGAGTGTTTGGGGAAGATGAACAACAAGTAACTGAACCACTTGTGTCAGAAAGAATGGAAGGTTCTCAAAAAAGGCCTTCAAAAATTCACAGAATAGTCCCAGGAGGACAAACATTAAATAAGTCTCTAGGATCGTATTTTAACCAGCCTCCTTATTCTCTTCCTTCTGCATCCCTCCAGTCTGGGATCTGGAGTCTAAAAGTAAATGAGGAGAAATAATTTAAAAAGGGGGTAGTGTATATCCTATATAATAAAAGGCTAATAGGTAAATTGTCCCCTTGACCAGGAGTTTGACCAGCAGGCAGGCAGCCAACCTGTCCATGTCCCCTCCCCCTGGCCAAGCTGGCCAGACCCCACCCATGCACAAATTCTTGCATTGAGCCTCTAATATATATTGCATTGAGCCTCTGCATTCAGAGATCATAATAATATGGCCACTAAGTGTATATGACAATCCTGTCATTCCAACTCTACCCAAACTGCAGATGTCCAGGTGGAGTTATTTGTGGGAAGAGACAAGCTTAAACTGGAGGGACAAATGAAGCTTTACTATTAGGCTTTCCTGTACTCTTTAATATGAAAATAATATGGCTTGTTAATAAATGAATGTAACCAGAAAAACCAAAGACTCTGACTGTGCTTTGGAGTCAGGAAAGCTTTTGAGAACATAAAAGAGTGAAAACGATAAAAATTAAAGTTGACTTCTCTTCTGTCAGCTTACTATCCCAGCTAATTCAATAAATCAACTTTAGATATTTAATTTTTTTTTGAAAAAAGGAAAAACCAGTTCTCAGTCTCTGAAGTATGACTATAACCAAATTGAGTTCATAAATATATCTAAAGAAAAAATTGGCCTACAGTGGGAAATGGACATGACACCCATGGAGGAAAACATTGACAAAGTAGAGGCCTGGTACATGAAATTCTAGCATGGGTAGGGTCAATAGGCCAGCGATCAAGGCTGATGGGGTTCTTCCAGGTGCTAGCCAGGCCTGCCTTCATTCCACATGGCCCCCTGGTGGTCAGTACACATCATAGCGAGTGATCAAACTTCTGGTCTTTTGGTCGAACTCCTAGGAGACACTTTGCATATTTTGCATATTTGCTTTATATATATGTGTGTGTGTGTGTGTGTGTGTGTGTGTGTGTGTGTGTATGTGTATGTGTGTGTATATATGTATGTGTATATATATGTATATGTATATATATATATATATATATATATATATATATATTATACATATAGCTATAGATGGTGGTATAAGACATGAGACCTAAGAATATGAGAGAGAGAGAGAAATGGAGGTGGGGATAGGATAATTAAGTAAATAATCAAATAGAAATATGACTATAATGATATCTAAATATCATTATGTGCTTATCATGTGGCTGGTACTCTGGTAAGCATAATGATAGAGCCACGTATTCTAATTCTTTCTAAAGTAACACAAAATAAATATTATTTACATTGTACAAGATAAGAAACTGAGTCACAGAGAGGGAAGTCAACTTGTCCCAGGTCACAGCTAGTTACTGTCATCAGAGATACCGACCAAACTATTATATCAGGTATCATGAGGACAGGAGCGAGATGCTGAATTCACCTAAAAAGAATTTAGTCTGGTCTTTTGGCCAATTGTATTAAATCAAGCTAACCTAATGTTTTATTTCACTAGGTCTGTTGCAAATTAAGTCTGCTTTCATTAATGTTGTCTAAGTTAAATGCTTTTGGGGAAAATAACTCTATTAAGACATAAAGATACACTTAATGAAATATATTAGATGTGATTATAATGTGACATAATTTTTATAAGTATACCACACTTATAGTCTTAAATGAATATTCAACTTTACACTATTAACTTTGAAAGAATACATCATAGGGTAATGAAGCTTTTCTTATTGAAACTTGTTTTCTTCTAATTTTGAATTTAGTTCAGAAAAGTTTTGAAGGTATATCATTAATATCCGTATTTATAGACAAGTAATATTAACAAAAAGTATATTACCGAGTTTGAAAACCCAGCCTTTTCCATAAGGCCTTTGCTATATTTCTAGAAATGAAAACAATCTTCTAATTACAAAGCTATTGAAATGAAGGTATTTCTAAAACCAATTTGGAGACAATTATAAAGGGAATAGTCCTTATATAATTTAAAGACTGGAAGTATTATCAACAGAAACTCATGGATAGTTACTAGGTCGTTCTTTTTAAAAGATAGTATTTACAATATTTTTGAAAAATATGTTGTGGCATTTGTATTTATACTTTTGCAATAATACCAATAATTCTGTACATGACTATGATCTAGTGGCAAGGGGTTGATTTGAATTAAGAGTCTTAATATATTAAGTTAGACCAAGTAATTCTCCTTTGAGTTCACATTATCATATCTAAAAAGAAACAAATTCTCAACTACAGAAAATAAAGCATTATGTCCTATTATGATATCTATGGAATTACTTACAGTTGTGCACAATTGCTGGCAATTTGATGAAATATGAAATGTTTATCACCATTTTGTAAACATCTTATGAACATTTTAACAGCACACATAATTGAATGGCAGGAAATGAATGAAACATTCAAAGATTGGTTGGTTAGTGGTAGATCAATGAATGGCATTCCTTTTCATTTATATTTTCCTTATTACCCCCCACCCCATATCTCAAATCTTTCAACATAGTTAAGTATTATGTATTACTGAAATGACAACATATTAATAATTAGTGCTGACTTAAGGGCTTGTAACTATACAGGGCTTTAAAGACCAGGAGGTGGGAGAATTGAGGGCCATTCTCAAGGTTGCCTATGCCAGTCAGCCTTGTGGCTCCATTCAGGTCCTTCCGATGTGAAAAATACACCCACCATCCTCCCTTTGGGAGGTTTTAAAAAAACACCCACTCAAAATTCAGAATGATGTATTCTGTATCAGGTCCTAATGTGAGTGTGGCTCCCTGGTCCTTTGGTACTTCTTCCTGAATTCGGTCCTGTTTGATCTCTACCTGTGAAATCCAGGAAGCAACTTAATGCCTTCTCACAAACTCAATAGAAAGCTGTGGGATAGACATGGGATAACTATTACAGACATTCATTTTTAAATATAGGAACTATTTGAGGGGAAAAAGAAATCACTGGCTCATACCAATTCTGGGCTCTTTAGTTAGGTCAATGTTGAAAGTTTCTTGAACGTGTTTCAAGTCCCTGGAATCATTCTCCATTGATTTTGTGTCATCCTTTGGAATCTCAGTTCTGCCTTTTGAATTACCCTTTCTTTTCTAGCTCGTATTGCTGCAATTTCAGCCTACTTCTACCAGTATAATTCAGAGGGTCCAAAGGACATTCTTTATACTGCTTCCGTCTCCCTCACTTAATGTTGGGGATGGTTCGGCATGTGTAACACTTTTTTTTTTTTTTTTTTTTTTTTTTTTTTTAGAATTCTGTGAACATTCTGTGAATCTTTTTGGGACTGTTAAGTTAGACAAAAGCCTCAACTGCAGATCTTTTCAAGATAAAGCCTTTCTACCCTGGCCTTCTGCTGAGAGATATTGTCCTTATTCTTCTTGGAAGTCTTATTGTTTGATTGGGAGGATCTATGATGTATGCCTCTAAAATCTTTAGAGGATTTTTGTCTTTGGCTTTATCTTTAGACCATTTTTCTCTCTCTCTCTCTCTTTTTTTTTTTTTTTTTGCATGGTCCTGGATTTGAACTTTGCTTGAAAGTCATTTTTCTTGTTTTAGTATCAAATACCATCTAAAGAGGCTGAGGACTCTCAAAACTATTGAATCTGACTCCTTTTTATTTAATAGTCATTTCTTTAATTTTCTATTTCCTCTCACATTTCATTATAAGAAGCAAGAGGAATTCAGGTGACTTGGGTTAAAACAGTAGAAAAAAACACCCAATTCATTAGGAGCATTTACTATTATACTCCCATTCAATATAATGCCACTGTATACTAGCATCCCCTTTCCTACCATTCTCCACTTCCAGTCTCCAGAACTGTGAGAAGTAAATTATATTGTCATAAGCCAGTTCATGGTATTTCATTATAGCAGCCCAAACTTGACAATTATCTGCCATTTTTTTATTTTATTATCTTCATGCATTAGGAATACATTGGATTTACAGATTTAATTTGTATAAACTATAGGCTCTATCTCTTGATGAAAGGAATGGAAAAAATGTGAATATCTTTAATTTACCATAAAATAATTAGAAATAAAAATTAAAGAGTAATATTTTAATCACATAATTGGCTTGAAATATTTATTTAATGACATTTATCTTACATGGTTAGGAAAGAACATAAAATAAATGTTGTATTTATATAATATATTTATTTTAACTTGTAATAAAGATAATTAATTGTACACACACAACATTATCTGAAATTCACCAAATACATCATTTTTGGTAAGGTTTGTTGAGATGACTTAAAGTCCCTTTATTCCTTGATATCTAGTTATATATTTTTTAAAAACCTAAGAAAATGTTCATCTTTCCATTATATTCATAATACCATAAAAGTCTTAGATAGTGACAGCCATATTTCCCCCAAAGAACAGCTTTTTTAAGAGTTTAAGCAAAAGTGATAGATTAAGTAGAAAAAAATCCAAATAATGAATTCTAATGGGAGGAAATAGGAATGAAATATTATTTATAAATAATGACATTTACAGTCACATTCTCTCTGGTCTCATTCACTATTTTCAAAATACACCCAAGATTATTTAATTATTCAGTGTACTTACAAATAATTATTGATAAAGTATACATTTGCTATTAAATGTGTGTATAAACAGTAACACAAATTTTATAGCAAATAGAATTTTACAGCAAATAGATCTGTGGATATATTAGTCAGAGATTTTCTAAACACAGAAGCTTAAAACATATCTACACCATTCACTTCAATCAAATTACATCAAAAGTATTGAAAGATTCAAAACTCACTTGCACTACTCAAGTACTACAGAAAATTTTTGAATAACCCATTTGGGAATTAGAATAATTACCCAGCCTATTAATGTATAATACTAATGAATAAATTATAGAACTCTGAATTAAAATTAATTTCAGATTCCACTTCATAAATTTGATCGTAGGTCCTGAAATTTCTTTAATCACATCTCATGTGAACTGTATATTATCATTAGAAAAGGCATAAACCTAAAGAATATAGCAATAAGAAAATTAGTCACTATACTAATTAAATTAAATAATTAAAACATGGATAATATTAGCATATGAAAGTGAATTTTATGAAAATGTATATAACCATGTAAATTAATTTTGCATAATTAATTTTCTAAGTCACACAATTATCTGAAATAAAAATAAGAATAAAAGAAAAAATAAACTTAATACTAAATACAACCAAAATATTAAAGTAGATTTCAAACTAGACTTTCAAACATATTTGACAAAATGTTCTACAAACATGAGCAGGTCATGGTACAAGGTATTGCAATCTTTAACAGTGATTTATAGGAAGCTAGCAGAAAATGCAAATTTAGTGTTAGAAAAAAGGAAAGCTTTAATCTTTTCTCCTATCAAAATAAAAGTATAATGAAGTGTATTTTAATGTCAATTATTATTTTTTCTTGATTAACATAATGCCTATCAACAGTTATTTGTCAACATATCTCAACCACTTTAGGTCAATTTTTTTTTAATTATACTTAAACTGTAGCTTTGAAGTATATCATGGTAGGCTACCAAGAAAACTCTTCAGACAAAGGCTATTATTTAAAACATAGCACTATGCATACATGTCCCTTGGTTGATCACTCCCTTTTATCCCCACCCTTGATTTGAGGTCCAATAATCTGACCCCTGGCTCCTTATCTCTGGGTCTGTTCTTGCTCATCAGTCTATGTTGTTCACCATTCCCCCTAGATGAGTAAGATCATGTCCTACTGGAAATATACTTATAAGAATCAACTAAAGGACTTGTGTGAATACATACGAGCCTAACCAATGGTCAAGCACAATAGAGGAGTGGGGGCATGAGTGGGGAGGGGTGGGGAATTGGAATGGGGGGGTTGAGGACAAATATGTGATACCTTAATCAATAAAGAAATTTAAAAAAAATCCAGCTTCTAAGCTCTTAAAAATAAAAATAAAATAAACATTGCACTATGGACTTCCTCACTCTCCCTGTATTTATAGTTTATTTTAAATTTGTCAGCCATATCCTATCATTTCTTCATCATTTATTTTTGGAAATTCCCAAAGAAAGCTGTTGAAGGCAGGCCCGTTGATCCCATAAAAATGGAAAACTTTGGTTTTGATGATTACACTAGATTATTCCAAGAATGAAATAGTAATATTTTTAAATGATAAACTCTACTTCCTTTAAAGTTTATATTCTTCTCATTGATATATTAATGGGCTTTTAATTGCTGACAGCTAAGTGGTTTAATTTGTTTTAATGATCTCAAGTTGATAATAGTATTTTCTCAGTATTATAGTATAGGATAAACAAAAAGCATATAATACATGGGTCTTTTTCTGAAAAAATATGTCAATTTATTTGGAAGATTAATAGGTAAAACATACTGAAATAAAGATTTGTGATAATATTATAATATTTATATTATACTTATCCAAAATATTGATATTAGATAATTCATTGTCGGTTGTCATAATTGACATATTCTTAAAACTGGGACAAGAGCTGACTTTGGAAAATGAATATAATATTATATAATTTGTAATATAAATAGGAGAAAAAGGATCATCTTAATTAGGAAAAAATATATGGAGAAGTTAATAAAACACTTGAGGGATTAAGAGTAAGCAAGGTATTGGTTAATATGGTGTGAATTTACATAGGTATTATATTTGTATACATTCTAACATAAATATATATAATTACTAGTATGTATATGTAGTGTACATTGTACACATTATTTATATAAGAAACAAAGTGGGAACATATTTGAAATTTAAAATAAAGAATTTAGACAACTTTAGTCTCTAGATTTTAAGAATGTATTAGAGCTGCTGCAATTTTTTTGAGCTTGGAATATAAATGTAAATTTAAATTTGTAGCAAGTCAAAGAATAAATTGGAGTGGAAACAAAAATATTACCAGTGCTAGTTTGTTAAGTATGTATAATCAAATAAAACAAATAATCATCCCTCATCTTCATAATTATAAGCAAATTTAATATATACTCTATAGTTCATATATTCATATGTATTACACACTTTTAAACATCTGTAATGCATTATACATTAAAATAGATATAGACAATTTGAAAATGCAGAGACCCAGTCTCTCACAGGAATTCTTTCAATCATACATCTTATTTCTCAATTTTCAATTATGTATGTGTATTATTAAAAAAAAGTCACTGGTAGTTTTAAGTATACTGCACTTAAAATATATCCATTTTAGAAATATATTTTGGAAGCAAATGATTACTTTAAAGCAAAATTTTGTTCTATACTCTAAATTATATAAGTAACCTCTTTTTTCATGGAAGTGCAAATTAAGTAGGAAGCTCATTGCACTAGAAAAGGAAGAAAAAAAAAAGATCCATTTTTGTAATTTGCTAGAGGAACAATCTGACAACTGAAAACATTAAATACATACTCCCATGCGGCAGTATTAATATGGGTATCGAATTACAGTAACTTTATTTTTTGATTTTTAATTTGGTACCAGTTAAGGTGTAGGAAATCCCCTAAGGTGTTATCCTTCAAAAGCCAATGAGGCAAGGGCAAGACGGGTCTTACACTGTAACCCTCCCACAGTGACTTCAGGAGCCCTAGCACTGTCTGTCCGGGGAAAGATTTCTTAGATACATTAGCTAAGTAAGCTATCCTGGATCACATAGCGAGAAAGCGGCAGAGCAGAATTTGAGCTCCAAGAGCCTGGCTCTGGAACCCTACCCAGCCTTACCCAAATGTTTGTACTCTTCAGAGCCTTAGCACAACTAGAAATGGGGAGCTCCCTCTTTCCTTCCTTCAGTTCCCAGTCAGTAGTGCAGTCTCTCTAAATAAGCAGTGATCTCTAGAAGCACTACAGGTACTCTCCAGACTCAAAAGACATATGTTTGCGTTCAGGAGTGGGAGTTGGGGAGGGAAGGGGAAGGCATTGTACAGCGATACAGCATCTTGAGACCCAAATAAGCCTTAGGGTTTCTTTGAATTTTAAGAAAAGAAAGAAAAGCATAACTTGAATATGTTATTACTGTGGGTTTCAATAAAAGATACACCCACCACTAATAAAGCAGTCTTTCTTATGAAAATAGGAAGGGTGGATTGAATTGTGCTTCTGATAAGCTGTCTCCAAATCTTAACTCCAAAAGTCTGTAAAAGTGATCTTTCTTGGGAAAGGGGCTTTGCAATTGTGATTAAGTTAACAGAATTCAAGATGGATCATCCTGGGTGGAGTGTGGGCCCCCACGCCAATAGCAAGCTTCCTTAGTAGAGACACACAAGGAAAAACCCTGCAGAGGTGGAGGCAGGACCCAAAGAGAACGTTCGGCCACAGCGGGAAGAGGGGAAGAGCCGGGTCCCCCCAGCATCTTTGAAGTGGGTGTTGTCCTGATAACACCTCATGTTGGTCTCTGACCTAACAACCAGTCAACCAGTGAGAGAATACATTTCTCGTCCCTTAAGCCAGAGGTCAGCAAACCGCGGCTCTCGGGCCACACGTGGCTCTTTGGCCCCTTGAGTGTTCTATTGCCACTTCTTCAAAATAGACTTGCCCAGGCTGAAAACCGACTTCTGCGCATGGGCCACAAAGTTTCAATCGCCCTGTAAGTGGGCACCCACACAAGGTATTTTGTGGAAGAGCCACACTCAAGGGGCCAAAGAGCAGCATGTGGCTTGTGAGCAGAGATTTGTCAACCCCTGCTCTTAAGCCACCCCATGTACAGCTATTTTTTAGAGAGGCCCTAGGAAATGAGTCCAATAGGATTAAATAAAAATTAGTCGTTCCTGTCTACCATAGTGATTTTATTACTGTTTACTTTGTAATTGTTGACACTATGACAGATGTTCTCATTTCTCCCCACCCCTATGCCCAACCCCACCCAGCCTCCTCCTCCACTTGCCTCTGGCCACCACCTCACTGTTATGTGTCTATGGGTTATGAATATGCTTATGCTCTTTGGCTAATCCCTTCATCTTCTTTAATCTAGTCCCACCTCTTCTCTCCTCTCTGACAGGTGTCAATCTGTTCCGTGTATCCATGCCTCTGTTTCTGTTTTTTGTTTCTTTGTTTGGTCAGTTTATTTTGTTCACTAGAGTCCACATATAAGTGAGATCATGTGATATTTTTCTTCCTCTGACTGACATATTTTACTTAGCATAATAATCTGCAGATCCATCCATGCTTGCAAGAAGTATAATTTTTAATTGCTGGAATTTTGGGGAAAGTGTGAAGTCATACTTTTCTTTAAATAAAACTTCTACTATTTGAATGATGAATTAAAATAGACTTTTTCCAACTTTTAATTTTTTTATTCATGCACTGTCTGAAATAAAACATTTGGAATTAAAAAATCTTAATTTTGAAGATTCCCTCCCCTAAAATATTGATTACTTTTGACAACTCACTTCTAAGTTTTAGGGTATATAAATCATAGTATAATAGCCATTTACTCTGTGATCTTTCACTTTCTCAGATTTTCTAGGACAACACGTTCATTAGCACTAAGAATATTTTCATCAGATGAATACTTTTAAATAAGATAAAAGATTAATAAAATCCTTCTCATTTCAAAGACTAGCAGATAGGAAATATTACCACTTCAAGTTTTAATAGTCTCATTTGATTTAAGGATCTTGTAAGTTCATATACTCATTCATACACATACTCACAGACACATATAGACACATTCACTTTATATCTCATTCTAAATGACAAAATACAATTTACCCTAACTCTATTATTAACAAAATCCTACTGTTAAATTGATTATTTATCTCATTGATTAGCAATATTTTTATTATTTTAGGTTTCATAAATAATTAGGAGTTATATCCCTCTAATTAATGGGTATAGCATTTTAGCATTTGGTTTTGAGAACAGATTTTTACTTTTCCATACTCAAAGCCCACTGGATATATCAGAGATACCTCCCTTCTTCATTTTTTTTTTTTGTTGTTAATCTTTACTAGAGGATATATTTCCATTGATTTTTAGAGAGAGTGGGAGGGAGAGGGAGAGACAGAGGGAAACATCAATGTGAAAGAGACACATCAATTGGTTGCCTCCTGCACTCACCCTGACCAGGGCCAGGGACCCTGAAACCAAAGTGCATGCCCTTGACCGAAACTGAACTCAGGGCCCTTCAGTCTGCAAGCCGACACTCTATACATGAGCCAAACCATCTAGTGCATCTTCTTCATTTTTTAAGTGCACTTAATTCTATGTGCAATGCTCTAATATATATCCCTATAGCCATCACCTCTTACCAAATTGGAAATGATTTTATGTGAGAGATCAGAAAAAAAGAACAACAACAAAATAGTTTATTGCACTTTGGTGATGTAACTTGGATGATTTACAACATGTGACTACATCCATTAACTCTGAGCAACCCGGAGAAGTGTCACTGTGCTAACACAAAGAATTGAACCATCAGGTTAGACTCCCATGAATCAGAGACTGAGCCTCTGATCAAGCACACTAAAAATCAAGGGGCGTAGTCAGACAAGGAGAGATTGGGACATCCTGGCAGCTCCTCAAACCCTCTTATTTCACATCAGACACAAGCTTTCTGACTCGGCAGATACATTCTCTAAGCAAAGTGCGTGAATAATCTTACACTGCAGAGAACACTTTCCTTTATATCCCAGAGGGCTGCGCAGGTTACAGGACGTTCTCCAGAGAGACAAGCCTTACCCATCCAGAGATTCTAGGTTTGTTTACCACAAGCAATGCTACACTGGAATCATTCTGTTAATAGAAATCCATAGCTAGCACTCCCTTTCTAGTAAATGCCATTCATCTCTTTACGAAAATATCTGGCATCAGTATGTTTACAAGGAGATGAAACCACATCTACGGCTTGCTCTTTTTCTGCTGGGACATTCATCTATAATTTTGAGAGAATGAGTCACGGGCCAGCCAGTTTAGTTCCCTTCTTCCCAATCTGAATAAATTGAAGTGCAATTTATGAGTTAGGGTACAGCCGAGACTTAGTCCTTACTCCATTGACTAGTCTAATGTATACTCTGTGTCTGCATTATATCGGAGGGTTCACATTCTCTGCAGGAGTTCTCTCTCAGCCAGTGTGTGTGTGTCTGTCTCAGGACAAGATCTACTTCATAGACTCATCTTGCCACATTACTAGGTTGATGCCATTGAACAGGTAAGAGAGTGTTTGAGGTGTCTCTTCCTGGAGCACCTGGCTCACCAGTACTTCAAAAATAGCTACATCAATGGGGACAAAATTAGTATGAGTACCATGTGTATAAAATTACTTACTGACAGTTCGGAAGTCTACGTACTTAGGAATCAAATTGATCATTTAAATGTCTCAGAATAGATTGGAAGTTTTAATATCCTTTAAAAAGAAATTAGGGATACAGTTGTTAAATTAACTTTAATAATAACAACATTTTAGAATTATGTTTTCTATTAAGTGAAAACTATCATTTATCTTTTATTGCACTTAATATTATAATGTGGAACATGAACAAATAAATCCAAAATCTGATTTCATATAGCAAGTTATCTAGTTGGCTTGTCTAATATATCTATATAATATGGAATTTGATTGAAACTATAGAAAGAAATACATATAGAGATATATCTTTTAGTTTACGATTAACCTTATATTGAGATTAAAAGAACATAACACAGGAAGCAAAATATAAATTAAACTAAACTTACTTTTTATTTTTCTTAAACTTAGCTCATATTTAAATACACATAAATGCTTTGTGATATTACAATGTAGTTTCCCTCAATTTGCCTCCAAAATTCCCAAACATTATTATCCCCTCCTGGAAGTCTGTGCATCTAATTTTCTCCACCCCCTTTTCCTGCCTGTGTTATTTGCAAAAAACCTCAGGTATAGAATCACTAAGGTTTAAGAATGAAGGAGGAAAACCCCTAGGTCAGTGATCGGCAAACTCATTAATCAACAGAGCCAAATGTCTACAGTACAACTATTGAAATTTCTTTTGAGAGCCAAATTTTTTAAACTTAAACTTCTTCTAATGCCACTTCTTCAAAATAGACTCGCCCAGGCCGTGGTAGTTTGTGGAAGAGCCACACTCAAGGGGCCAAAGAGCCGCATGTAGGTGGAGAGCCACAGTTTGCTGACCACGGCCCTAGGTAAAACCAGGACCTACTTTAGAAGAATCGGAATGGAGAGATTATAACCCTTGGGCATTGATAATATTGGTCCTGTCACACTTTTCAAAGGTCAGTGTCTTTAAATCAACCATAAACTATGTCACTTATAGATTACAAACTAGTGTCATGAATTTTATCCTGCATCTTATCACACACACTATGACAAAATGAATTAAATATACACTTAAACTGTATAATAAGAGGTTATTTGTAATTTTTCTCTTTAAGTAATTTAAATTTAATTTACAACTGGATATAAGTGATTGCAAGAATTCCTTAAAACAAACAATTTTTGAGGGTTGTTTTTTGTTTGTTTGTTTTTGTTCATCCTTACTCAAGGATATTTTTCTATTGCTTTTTAGAGAGGAGAGGCAGAGAGAGAGGACCATCAATGTAAGAGAGACACATCAATCCATTGCCTCCCATATGAGTTCTGACCAGGGCTGGGGATCTCCTCTGTGGCTGAGGTGTGTGCCCTGACCAGAATGGAACCTGGAACCCTTCAGTCTGCAGGCTGACATTCCATCCACTGAGCCAAACTGGCCAGGGCAAGATGTTTTTTTTTGTTTTTTGTTTTTTTTTCTAACATAATATAATTTTCAATTGCAGTCATGTGTGAGCTTTACATTTATACAGGTTTACATGTGTTCATATGGAAAATAATACAATTAATAACTAATAATACAAGAATAAGCTGTGTTTTGTGCATTCACAACTGTAAACCTGCTCTTTCCCACCCCTGTACATTAAAAAGGATGAAATTCTCTACATTGTCTCCGGAGATGTATTACACTTATTGAGATTTTAATTTCCCTTTCTTATGAGCCATTTACCTAAGAAAGAATTGATTTTCACAGAACCAATAGCATTTGCATTTAATTTCCCTCTCTTCCAAGATAAATACATTAGTTGTTCCAAGAATTCCACTAAACAACCTGAGTAGGTGCTGCATCAACTTTAATGCTTCAAGTGGTAACTTTATTTTCCTTTTATGCTCTTGAAAATGCAGAGATTGTGTGTTAGAACCACAAGAGTGGTCTCACTTTGTGCTTACTCTGCAGCATTAGAGGAAATGTTACACGCTCCACAACCCAGGTCATTATTAGCTGGCCTTGGAGAATAACCTGGTCAAATTAGAAAAATTGCCTTATTTTACCTCTATGTCCTCATAAGTGGGATGATTCTGCAAAGAGTAATATATATATATATATATGTGTGTGTGTGTGTGTGTGTGTGTGTGTGTGTATATATATATATATATATATATATATATATATATATATATATATTTCAGCTTGCCAAGTCTACACAAGTGCCTCAAAAACAGTTTCATTTGCATTTCCGCTTCTTGTACACGATAAGGTTCAAATTCCCCCTTTTCACCTTTATTCATAAAATCTTGAGAGGCAGGAGGACAGTGAGGTAATAACCAACAGTGATTCCTCTCATTGGAATGAGACCAAAAAAGGGCTAATTTTAGCGCCAATGACACTTGTTATACATGGCATCTGATTTATGACTGTGTAGTGTGTGCTGGATTCTCCGGCCTATTGGTAGCCCAGTAAAGATGCTGCCTCATGATATTGGATGAAAAAAACTTTTTTTTTTAAATCAAATTTTACTAGCTTTTCCAAATAGTTCATTACATTTTAGTTTTTGTGTTGTTTTTTTATAGATAAACTCTAAACACTTTCTGTTACATTCTGTGCTTGAGTCTTCTGCTCTCTTACATCTTGAAATTGATATAACTGTTTGTTATTGTTTGGTATAATCTTTCACTGAGTAGACTTTTAAAGTACGTTTGTAGAGTGCAGCAGCCAAAAAGTGCAAGTACATAGAATAAGGATTATTAAAAGAGCAATTAAAAGAGAAATTCATTTCAGCTATCTTGTTAATTTGAGAGTTATGAAAGAAAACTAGACCCCAAAAACAAGATTTCATGATATAAAACAAACTGTATATAAGATTTTAAAAAAAAAGTTCCCAAAACAAAACAAGTAGAACAATTACATTAAACATTTCCAAGCCAAAACTGGTTTGGCTCAGTGGATAGAGCGTAGGCCTGTGGACTGAAAAGTCCCAGATTCAATTCTGGTCAAGGGCATGTACCTTGGTTGTGGGCACATCCTCGGTGGGGGGTGTGCAAGAGGCCGCTCATTGATGATTCTCTCTCATCAATGTTTCTAACTCTCTGTCCCCCTCTCTATTCCTCTATGTGAAAAATCAATAATAATAATAATAAAAAAACAAACACATTTCCAATACTCCCAACTCAGTTTTCTGTCATTAATTTTTGTCCAACAGTTTGAGGTCAGCAGGGTAACTCAGAGTCACCTGCTTGTTTTGCTGCTTTTGGGTTTCTATTCTGTCATTCAAGAATTCATCTGCCCTTTGAACTGATTCTCAGCATCCTTGGGACAGGTCTCTGTTTTGAAGTTCTGAGGCTGTATTTGATAGATGTTTCTTTCAGAGGGATTTACCAATTAGCCTCCAGGCTATTGCAGGATGCCTCAGGCCAGGTAAGGGGAAAACAGAAACTACATGCTGATGAAATAATGATAGATTATGTTATTTTATTACAATAAATGACAGTATCTGAGTGACAGAGAATGGAATCCTACATTGGGAGTAAATATATGAGCACATCTGTAATTATATTTAAAAAAAACTGGGGGATCTGGGCGTTGGGTGGCTCATTGCCTGCACATAGCCCATGGAGGGTGGCCCGAAGTCGTTTCCATGGTATGTCAGAAATATAGGTGGAACAACTTTTTTTTTATTATTGAGGTATAATTGACATATGACATTATATTAATTTCAGGCATACAACATAATTCCATATTTGTATATAAAATAATGATATATTTTCTTCATTCTGTATTTAAATTAGTCTATGTTGTTATGTTTTCATTAATGTAATCCTCTTAGATAAACTTTTCAGGTAGATTATTGCAAGGGGAACATATGTAATAAGGTGACTTTCAAGCTTTGATTTTGTTTAACAGAATGTGAACTCCTAAATGGGTTACAAATTTCCTGGATGAGATGAGGTGTGGAATTATAACCCCGAAGCTTAAGCCAGAAAAGATGTGACTGAGTCACAACAGGGAAGGATACAACTGGTGGGCCTTATGAGTTCTTATGGAGCACAAGATACTCTCAGTAAAATAGTATAAAATATTTAAATCTCTGTATCAGCACATACTTCCACAGTAACAAGTTTCATAGATTTATTTTTTATACCTGTAAATATAACTCTGATTATTCTTTTTGCCCTTGTGGATAAAATCCAGATATTTTTATACCCAGGACAGAGAAAAATGAATCATTTTATCTTCTTATATTAACCCAATAAAAAAATTACATGAACAAGAGGAAATGCATTCATTTGAAGGGCATACATTTCCATATTTATAAAGAAGTCACCAAACCTATAAATATTTCCATATTTATAAAGAAGTTTATGAAGTGGCTCACTACCTAGTTAATTTTTTTTTTTTGGTTATTTTAGCTTAGTTAGTGCTGGTTGGTATTAATATGGTAACTACTTTCCAAAATCATTCAAAAAGTTGAAGTTTGAGTGAAAGTTAAATATTCCTGGTAGGTAATATGAAGGTGATGACAGACTCTTCACTCTGACAATGACATTCTTTCAGAACTTTGACCTCTTTTTCAGTATTTCAAATTGTAAAACTCCATAAATTAATGTTCATCTGGTGAGGAACTATCAGCAAAATGCATTGCCATCTTGAACTGTCAAGTAATTTATGATCTAATATTAGAACAAGAGATATCTAAAAATAAGTGGATATCTTTTCCTACCAAGTGCATAAAACATCTTCTCATCTGCCAAATTTAAAATGTATATTTATCAATATAGGGGAAATATGTCAAGATACCAAAGTTTAAATTCACTCTATTCTCTCCACCTATAGTACAATGAGCTGTCATGCATGTCACATGCAAACACTGTCTGAGCGTCTGTTGGCTTTGAACTTGGGGAAAGTCCTTTTCACTGAATTTTTGTTTTCTATCCTCACTCACCATCAAATCTCTTTTTGAAGTTTTAAATACCAGTTTTAAAAGCAGGTAGTAATGGAAGAAATATCATCTTCAGAATATTTTCTATATACTTTACAAGTCAAATATACTTTAACATTACAATAGTGCCATGTTTCATTTGCATATAAAGCATATTGTTATTTATATTGCACGAATGCAAAGGTAGGCAAACTCACCCTTAAAATTGTTTAAATTTATTTAAATTAATTTTTAAAAATATTTTATTGACTTCAGAGAGGAAAGGAGAGGGAGAGAGAGATAGAAACATCAATGATGGGAATTGTTGATTGGCTGTGTCTTTTGTACAACCCCCATAGGGGATGGAGTCTGCAATCCAGGACATGTGCCCTGACCTCCTGGTTCATAGGTCCATGTTAAACCACTATTTTTAAATTAATTTTAATTTAATGACTATAAGTGAGACTGCATATTATTTGCTAAGCTGTAGATTACATATGAATATACTGTCTTTTGACAAATGTAACTTTAGGGGATATTTAAAATATTGTTTTATATGGAAATGTTATTTTATTAAAAAGCTATGCTTTTATATTATTTGGAGAAAAAAAACATGAGAGGAAAGTTATATAATGGGACTTGCTCAAACACAATGCTCTATACAATTTCTCATGAGATTAGTGGATGTCAAAGTAAATTTGTACCAGAGTCCATTAATTTTATGGAATGATGAAATAATTTTATCTGGTTGTTATTTTGTTATTTAAAAATGCATTGTGCAATATTTTAGAAATACAGTCAAGTATAAAGAATTATATAATAAGCCACCATTAAAATATAGCACCATTAAATTTTAAATAAAAAATAATATAGTTTAAAAATTTCTTGTGTAATGTCCCCTGATCTCCACCTTAACTTATCATACTCCCTACCCCTTCCATAGTAAGAAAATACTCTCCATAGTTTGTATTTCTCATTCCCCTAAATTTGCATAGATCCTTACTATATATGTTTAAAAATAACTATGTAGTATTACTCTGCAAATTTTAAATGTTATGTTATAGGTGCCTATTTTTTCTATCATCTATGGTTTGTATTCTGGAATATAGTTTATTCCATGTCATAAATACACTAAGATGTATTCAGAACAGTTATGTTGATAACATTAAAGTTGCTGCCATTGATTTTTTTTATACAGACAACCTTGAGGAGAACATTTCCATAACTTTGGGGCACAGATGTGGGAATTTCTCTAAGGTATATGCATAAGAATATAATTATTGTTTTGAAGAATAATTTATTTTTAAAATACATCATATAACACTAAATGTCACTCTAAAAGATGAAACACTTAGCAATTGAAATAGTAGTGCATGCATGTTTCATTTTTTTTGTGTGCATATTTGTTAATACTCAATATTGGCAGATTTTAGTGGTTCTCAAAGGAACATTTTCATGGCCCCTGGGTAATGCCTAGACATTTTTCCTAGTGTGATCATTAAAAGAAAGTTGTGTTTTTAATTATAAAAAATATGTAAAACATAAATTTTACCATCTTCACCATTTTAAAGGTACAGTTCTGTGGTACTAAGAATATTGTATAACTGTCACAACCATCTATTTCCAAAATGTTCATATTCCTAAAGTAAAACTCTATACCCATTAAACACTAAATCCCTATTCTGCTCTCTTCCCAGCTCCTGGAAACCACTATTCTATTCTCTGTCTCTATGAATTTGACCACTCTAAGTATATTACCAGTATACATATCTGGAATCAAGCTGTAAATGTCTTATTTTGTTGTTGTTAATCCTCACCTGAGGATATTTTTCCATTGGTTTCTAGGGAGAATAGAAAAGAGAGGAAAAGATGGAGAAAAATATATGGATGTAAGAGAAACACATCAATTGGTTGCCTCCTGCAAGAACCCAGACCAGGTTCCAGGCCTGGGAGGAGCCTGCAACCAAGGTATGTGCCTTGACCCCTTTGGTCCACAGGCCAGTGCTCTATCCACTGGGCCAAACCAGCTAGGGCTGTAACTGTCTTTTGTTCCTGGCTTATTTCACTTATTTTTTAAAATATATATTTTATTGATTTTTTAGAGAGAGAGGAAGGAAGGGAGATAGAGAGCTAGAAACATCTATGAGAGAGAAACATCGACCAGCTGCCCCCTGCACACCCCCTACTGGGGATGTGCCCGCAACCAATGTATAATACATGCCCTTGTCCGGAATCGAACCTGGGACCTTTCAGTCCACAGACTGATGATCTACCACTGAGCCAAACCGGCTTCGGCTTATTTCACTTATTTTAATGTGCTCAGGTGCTTTTGAGGTGTAACATGTATCAGAACCTCCTTCCTTTTTAAGGCCAAATAATGCTATTTTGTGTGAATATACCACATTTTGTTTATCCATTCATCTGTTATGGACATGGGTTGTTTCCACCGTTTGGCTATTGTGAATAATGCTTTTATGAACATGAGTGTTTAAATCTGTGAAAGTTACTTCTTTTAATTCTTTGAGGTACATATTCAGAATCAGAATCGCTTGCTCATATAGTAATTCTATGTTTACTTTTAAGGAAATACCAACTGTTTTTTCCAAGTGGCTGCACCAGTTTACATCTCACCAGCAATGCAGATGTATTCCAATTTCTCCATGTGTTAACACTTATGTTCTATTTAAAATAATAATAGCCATAATTACCTGGAGATTTTTGATTGTCACATTCTAAGGCTTGCCACTGATTTCCAGTGTGTTGAGTTTGGGGGTGATGCTAAACATTCCACAATACCCAGAACAGGTCCCACACACAAAAAGAATATCCAGCCCAAGATGCCAGTAGTGCCAAAGTTCATTCTTAATTATTTTTAACAAATTCATGAATGTAAAATGATCTCTCACTATATAATATTATAGTTGTCAATTCCACATAAATTCTTATTGGAAATTTTGAGTTATGTTGATGGATTAAGTTTATCAAGTCCATATTTGTGATTTGTGTTTTTAACCACAAATATATTAAATATATGCATTAATTTAAGTTTCCTTTTATTTGTAATGTTAATTCATATGTTTATCTCCTTCTTCAAAGATGCTAACATTTTAGGAAACTAACTTCCCTATTGCCATTTTCTCATTTCTATATTTTATGCCATTTTCTCATTTTTGCCTTATTATATTTTGTATTTAATCCATATATATTAAAAATATATATAATTATTACAGTGTTCTATTGATAATTATGAATATTTATAAATGTTCCATAATTGTCCTTTTCATAATTTCTTTCATCCCATTGATATGTTCAAGTATCATTTTCTTTTGTATTAAATTATATCTTTAAATTTTTCTCATGGATTGATAAAGGAAACATCTGGCATGGCACTAAAGAGAATAGACAGATTCCATACAATTGAATGACAGTTATGCTGACAACAACTCTGCACACACAATAATAGAAACTAAAATACAATGGAATAATCTATTTCAAGTCTTAGAGAAAATAACTGTAAAGCTGAAATTCCATTCTCAAGTAAACTGTCAATTATAGCAGAGACAGAATAAATGTATTCAAATATAATGAGAATATTTTACTAATAATTATTCTATTTAATATGAACAAAAATAGAACTAGAATGAAGCATACAGTGTTAGAGGTATTAGTGTAACGTAATCCAATAGCTCTCTTATGTTTTTGTTTCTTGTTTGTTTGCTTGTTGTGATTTTACCCTGCTAGTTTCTCAAATATAATTTTCAATATAAAAACAAATACCTCTCCTTAATCCTAGAAAATCTTAGCCATTATATCAGTGTTCTATTTTTCTGGTACCTCATTCACAATTTAAGCTCTCCATCCTCTCTTGTATTCTAATTGTGCATACTTCCGAACACTTATTCTTATCCCCATTACTGATTCCTATGTTATTTTAAAATGTTTTATTATTTTCAGGACTCTTTTATTTCTTTCCTCCTATTTTGTTTTGGGTTTATTTTGTTTTTTGGGGGGTCTTAAATAGTTTGCCTCTTGAAATGAATACTTATCTTTTTTATAAGATTTTATTTCTTTAGAGCAGTTTTAGATTTATAGCAATATTGTGAGGAAAGTACAGAGCTTCCTTATGTACCCCCTACCTCCATACATTGTCTCATCCATTATCAATATCTCTCACCAGAGTAGAACCATTTATTTCAACTAAAGAACCTACCATGATCCATCATAATCACACAAAGTCTACGGTTTGCATTATGGTTCACTCGGTTTTGTACATTCTATGTGTATATAATGCTAGGTATCTATCAGTATGGTAAAATAAAGAGTATTTTAACTGGCCTATTATCCCTCCTCACCTCCACAATTCCTAGAAATGACAATCTTTTTACTATCTCTCTTTATATATATTTTTCTATTTTAAAGAATGACATATAGTTGGCACCATACAGTGTTTATAGCTTTTTCAGAATGGCCTCTTTAACTTAGTAATATGCAGAGTTAAAAAAAAATGTGTGTCTGATTCCCCAAGGAAATACCACACTACATTTAGTCAATTCACTGAATGTGTTTCCACAGAGCTTTTGTATAGAAGTCAAAAATTGCTGTTATAAGACCTCTGTGAATCATATTGCTGAATTTTTAAGTTTACGTTGGGACTTAAAACTAATAATAATAAGGTTTCAAGACAGATTGTTACTAAGATCAAGTCAGTAAATTGGACATAAAAGTCAAAAAATTAATGAAAAAGTAATTCTAAATGAAAGCTAAAACAGAAATTAGAATAAAATTGATAGTTACATGTCTCAGGAATAGATTTTAAAAAGCACAATCAACATTGAAATGAATACTCTAAAAGAGAATAACTAAACTGAAAATTCGAAATCATTATATTGAAACAAATCAGATAATAAAAATTATTAATCAGAGTCTCTTAGGCAACTATTCAATTGCCATTTCTGGTCTGTTTTGTTTCACACAATCTTGAGTGTGTGTACCTGTTTATTTTTTATATTTACAAGGCTATTATTCTGGTGTGTGTAATGTATATGAAGTGAAAACAAAATATTAGTGAACATACCCACACTCCAGTTATTCACTAATGTGTTCTTAGAGTTTAGATGTATTACCCCTTAGTAAATGTATATTGAAATTTAATAAACAAGTAAATATCGTTATATTTGGTCTGATCCAAAATGTCTCTGGAGACATTTGGTCCATGATTTCATGCAGAATACAGACACTTCAAATTGTATGAATGCGATTTTTGTTTTTTTGTAATTCATGATGAATTATGAATATCACATTTATTTTTGTTCTTCTTCCTCAAGAATTACTCTGAAATTTATGAGTGAATATCCACTTTAACTAACTCCTGGGTTATCCTTTGTTCTCACATTGCCACTATTTGCTGTGACTTCAGACTTTCCATCTCAACTATAATTCATTTGATTATGTCAAGAAATTGCTTCTGGCTTTTCTAGCTCCCGAGGACCAACTAGCTCAACACAGTTACATTAATCTTCATCTTTACCAGGTTCAGGCATGATCCTTAACAGATCTATACACAAACTTTCACTGAGTGGTAAATTTTTCTCACATGCTCTTATTCTTACAGTAGAATCCAGTTATTGTGAAGGGCAGTAGCTCAATGCTTTTTCTTAGTGTATTGCTCTATCATAACTATTCAACCTTATCAAGGATACATCAATGCATTTATTTTTAAATGTTGAAAGTATGATGGAATATATAATTTGCCCTATGATATTTAATGAAGCCCTAGTAATATTTTATTCATTTTTTTGGTTCTCACACTTAGCTTATATAAGATATGAATAGACTAGGCATCAAGGGAGAATTTATAACTGGCTATAATATTTTCAATGCTTGTAAAAATAATACAAAACCCAGGTGATTTTGTCATTTTGAAATGGAATAGCTGGCAAGCTCTGACAGACAGATATTTAAGTTTTGCCATTCCCTTCTGAGATAAAAGTCAAGTTAATGTTGACCTAATATGGCTTCTAATCACTAATAATCCTTTATGACAAATCACATCACTATAACACAAAATGAACTCGAGCATGTGCTTGTACCTAAGTCTTAAAAAATAAAATAAAAATGTTAAGTTTGACCCTGGGGTAAGCCTCTTGAGTGTGAATTGTCAAAGGAAATGTTTCTAGGTTGTATCAAAAGACACACAACATGCTTATTTTTCTGTCTAAAGTATTTTGACAGAGAATGTATTAAATGGCTATTATTTTGAGTTTGAATTTATAAAACAAAATAGATTCTGGTTTAGTTTATTGTTAAAAGACTTTTAAAGTATGTTTTTATTCATTTTCATTTTTTTTAGAGAGAGAAAGGAAGGGAGAGGGATAGAGAGATGGAAACATCAATGAAAACCATCATTACATCATCAATCAGTTGTTCCCTGCACAGTTCCTACAGGGGATCAAACCTCCAACCTGGTCATATGCCCTGTCCAGCAGCCTCTTGGGTCATGGATTGACGCTCAACTACTGAGCAACAACGGCCAGGTGCTTCTACTTTTATTTGCAATGAAAGTATTAGAGTCATCATCAAAATGGCAGGTTTTTATTTGTATGTACCTCTATCTACTTTAAAAATACCATGGATACCAAAATTGCAGCCATATGCATTTATTGAGGATCAGATTATTGTATGTTTAGGCCTAAATTAACCATGATAAGAATAATATTTTCCCTTCAAGTACCTGATAATTCAGATGCAACTATGTATTTGGATTCAGGGGAGCTGGGACATATATATCTTTATACCCAGTAATAATTCTTGCAAGTAAAATAAGAAAATGTTGTATATTAATGAAACATGAAGGCAAGTTTAACACTAATACTGAGAGACTAGATTCACCAAACCCTTTACAGGAATAAATGGCATACAGATTTAAGAAATTTCAAAAGTAAGTGATGGGAAAAAGAAAACATGTAACAAAAATTCATGTATTAGTCTGTAAAGGAGTTAAGTCATGGCACTCCAAAAATACTACTGTTTTGTTATATTAATTATTTAGAGCTGAAGACACTTGAAAAACAGCAAATGTAGGCAGAGACGTTCTCTGAACCTTATCTATTTGCTTAAAGACAAATCCTCCAATGGGACCAAATTGTTATAAATCCCCTCCAAGGACTCCCATCAACCGGAAATGCTGACCTACCTCAGGAGAAGGGACTAGAAGTTGACCACACCCAGGCAAACTCTGCCACAAACTGTCATACCTCCTGGGTATGTTTTGCAAGGCTCATTCATTTATCTTTCTCAATAATGATTTTCTCTCTTCTAAATTGCCTACATCTCCTCTGCCCTATTATGACAGTGCATAAGGTCCAAAATCTCTCCACGTGTGGGAGGTATTCACTTTTTTACTCTGAGATACCCTTGTGCATGTGATATTAAACATTAATCAATGTGTATACATTTTATCCTACTAACCTGCTTGTGGGTAAGTTTATTTCTTAGACCCAGCCATTGAACGTAGGAGATAAAAGGAAAAAAAAATCCTTCCCTGCATTTGCTAGGGCTGCCATAAAAATGAATAAATAGTAAATAATAGCTAAATAAGTACAGACATACCACAGAGTGAGTGGCTAAAACAGCAGAATTTTTTCCCCCCTCATAGCTCAGAGGGCTGGAAGGCCAAGATCCACGTGCTGGCAGCACTAGTCTCTCTCCTTGGCTTAAAAGAAGTGCCTTCTTGATGTCTTTTCACATAGCCTTTCCTTTGTGGGGATGTTCCTGTGGGGGTTCTTCCTCTTCCTAAATGCCACCATTCTATTAGATTCAGGTCAGACATTTATGACCTTTTTAATCTTAATTGTCCCTTAAAGACCTTATCTTCAAATATAGTCACATTTCCAGGTACTCAGGATTAGAGCTTCAGTATAAACATTTTGTGGAAACATGATTCAGTCCATAATAGGACATCATAAAGAAATGCAGAGGAAGAGGGAAATGAACTTGGAAAGCTAGGCAATGATAATGTATGTAGAAAGGGAAAGATGAATAGGAATGTAAGAATAATTAATACAACTTTATCCAATTTGCCATTTTATCTATGGTCTATTGTGTATGTGTGCATATGTATTTGAGTGTTTTGAACCTTTATAAAATAGGAAGCAAGAGTTGAATTTTTATCAAATGATTTATTTCTTTTCATGTAATATTATATCTTATTCTAGATGGCTTATTTTCTTGCTAGTCATGGATGTAAATTTATGTATTCATTGAATTTCCCTTGAGATGATATAATCTGTATTGATAGCTTGTTTCACTTTTATAATTCCGGGTTTCATTTGTATGATAAATACTGCTTCATAAAATAAATTAAGTCATTTTCCATTTGCTGTTACTGAAAAGAGTTTACATATAATGGTGCTTATTTTCTTTATCTAGTATTGTATAAAAAGTCACCCTAGACTGAAATTATTCAGAACAACACTTTCTATTATTTATTAGTAGAGGCCCAATGGACAAATTTGTGCACCAGTGGGTCCCTCAGCCTGTGAGATAGGGCCAAAACTGGTTCTCTGACATACCCTGAGGGGACCAGGACTGTGAGAGAGCACAGGCCAGGCTGAGGGACCCCACCAGTGTACAATTGTGCCAAGGAGGGATGTAGGAAGTTGACCAGCTAGGGAGGGACTGTGAGAGGGCCCCAGGGCATATCCAGCCAATCTTACTCAGTTCCAATTGGCCAGACCCCAGTAGCAAGCTAACTTACAGGTTGACTGTCTGCTCTCTGACCCCTGGTAGTCAGTGAACGTCAAAGCGAGTGGTTGAGCAGCCTTAGCATATAATTAGCATATTACACTCTGATTGATTGAACAGATGACAGAATGACAGTAGAAAAATTATAGTTATGAAGTAGCAAGGAAAATAATTTTATGGTTGGGGGTCACCACAACATGAGATTCTGTATTAAAGGGTTGAGGCATTAGAAAGGTTGAGAACCTCTGCTCTATTTGAAGGCATTACTATACAATATAAGTGGAATCATGACTATAGTTTCCTAGCATATGCTGTTATATAAATGTTGGCAAAAATGTAGACTGAAATCTGTCAACAATAATTAACAAGTATATAATCAAAAGAGTATTTTCACAAATATATTTTAAACATTAAAGAGTAACTAGATAATCAAGAACCTAGTGTTATGCAATTTCAAAGTTATGTTCAAAGAAAAAATGCACAGTTAAAACAAGTCAAGTTCATTATCAGTAAACACCTTGTCTGCTTCATGTTTCATGTTATCAGTTTCACACATTTCTGTTTCATGTTTTCAGAGTATCAGTCATTAATAGGGTTTTCTCAAAGGTTTTAGTCCATTGCATTTTTTTTGGTAAAAAGAGTATTATAATTAGAAATAAAAAAGCAAACTTTGATATGGAATTTTAAATATCACACGGTGGCCATGTTTGCAAAATATATCTTCTAATTAGTCACTATATATGCTTTGGCTAATACTACCTCACTAATGGGTCTGTATTTCTACAGAGTTGCAGGCTTTATCAAAAAAAAAAAAAAAAAAAAAAAAACAACTCCTCCCCATAATAAGAAAATAATAACATATTAGTGATACTAACCCTATCCTTTTAAGCATATATTACTTTCTAAGTTTATTTTTTTTCATATTTTACCAATCTCAGAGAAACCCAAAGGATAATTATACTTATATGATTTTAAAATGGAAACTGAGGCTAACAGAGGTCAAAAGTCACATCCAGAATTACACAGATAATAGGAAGTAGAAGACTTAAGAAATAAATAAACAAATCAATCTAAAAATATAACTAATTTGGAAAAAAAAATAACCAATTTGCATTAAAATATAATCTATAGAAACTAGGGAATCTTCTTTTGAAAATGGTCTTGACTAATATTGACAATTTGGGAATTGAAAGGATTATCTTCTATGTTCTTAATCATGTAAAAATAAATCTGTATCATCTACATATTCTTAAACTTTTGGGGCTTATTTAAAGGTTTCAGGTTTGCTCTAATTTGAAACATGAATGATGCTATTGAAATTAATAGTCTTTATTAAAATAAATTTAGTTAAATTAAATGTTGTATCATTGCTTATGATTGTAAATAATAATGGTGAGTAAAAGCACATTTATATATATGTGTATATATATATATTTTTTAATATATTTTATTGATTTTTTAGAGAGGAAGGGAGAGGAGAGAAATAGAGAGCTAGAATCATTGATGAGAGAGTGACATCAACCAGCTGCCTCTTGCACAACCCCCACCTGGGATGTGCCCGCAACCAATGTACATGCCATTGACCAGAATCGAACCTGGGACCTTTCAGTCCGCAGACCGACGCTCTATCCACTGGGCCAAACCAGTTTCGGCAAAGCACATGTATATTAATTGTATTAATATAAGTTTTAGTTTTCTTAGCTAAAGAATAGAAAAGATTATACAGTCATTGAATTGATATTTCAAATCAAGGTTAAAAATTTACTTTTGTACTATAAATTATTTGTGCCCCTTCTAAACAAAATTGAAGTCCTTGGGCTATATAAACTGTTGATTGAAATACCTTAATTCTAACCATGAAATCTCTCAACTTAATTACAAATTTATAACAAAAATAAACCAAAAAAAAAAAAAAAACCTCTTCCTCAATATAATAAAGAATAGAAACACATCATAGTTGCTATGAATATACATACTCTTAAGGCACATTTTATTTTAACAAAACAATAGTATAAATAATTTTATATTAATATTCTCTTTATAATAAGATATTATTTGTTTTACAACATTTTAAAATAAATATATGGTATCATTTCTTTGGTCTTAATCATCAAGTAGGCATTATGTTAGCTGCTGGAGTATAATTTCAAGAAACTAAACACTTTAGAAGGAGATAATTTTGTTATAGTTGCAAAACTAGTCTCTTTAATGCATCATTTTAAGTTTTGACATTTCAATCTGTTACAAGAATCCTTTGTTAATTGGATTTACCTCTTTAAATTTAATTTATCTGCACCCAAGAGCTACTTTCCTTGTCAGATAACATGATTTAACTAGACATTAGAGCTAAAGTCTGATAATATTTCATCTCCTGCTTAAATATTTGCTATATTATATTAAATTTCCTTTTATTACTTTGGAAAAAAGTGTTATAAACATATTTTATATTAAGTTGGTAAGAAAAAGATACATACTAAAGTGACTAACATATTTTGTTTTCCCTTCATATTAAAAAAAAAATAGTTAACCTTTCCATAAAGTTGCTCAGAACTCACAGGGTTCACTTTACTTCTACCAAGTTTTCACTTTTCAAAATACAGAACATTATTTCAGTAACCATTAGAAGAAGTAAAAATAAAAACTATTCAAAAATTTACCACTACATTTAAAAGTTACTAAGACAATGGATCTTTAATGTTCTCAATCCAAGAAAAAAAATTTGTAACTATGTGTGGTGTTAACTAGACTTTTTGTGGTGATCTTTCTGCAATATATGCAACTATTGTATCTTATGTTCTACTTCTGAAACTACCATATTTCCGGCGTATAAGACGACCCCCTAATTTTACAGTTAAAACAGGTTTAGGCCTATATTCGCTGTATAAGACTACCCCCCAGTTCCGAGGCAACACCAGTTCTTTTTTTAATATTATAGACCGCCTCTCTGACTCTGGCCAATCTGAGCAGGCTTTGTGCCCGAAGCTACACTGTGTTCTAGTAAAAAGCCTGCTAGGGCGGTGGTATAGTGCCATCCTAGATTTCCAAGTGAGGCGCTTTCTATCCGTCCTCTTTTCTCTGTTCCCTCTGCTGAGACCTGAATTCAGACCACTGAAAAAGCCTGGTTGGCTTTTTTTTCGTTTCAAAGGTCGTCTTATACGCCAGAAAATACGATAATATAATGTTATATGTCAATTATATCTCAAGGAAAATGAAATTAAACTTGTAAAGATCTATTGGAACAGTGTTGTGATGTGAATATTTTACAAATAGATGCTATGAATGAAGTTTGATTTTAGGGCTAGACTTGAGCATATAAAATGCTCAATAAAAATGACAAAAAAAGAAATGGAGTGGATTCCTACCACAGCTAATGCAAATGACCTGTTCAGCCTGTACAGAGGGCACATGTCAGTGACAAATTTAAAACTGGATTACTGAAAATACAATCATACCATGACTCTAATTGCAGCTGCTGACCCTGATACAGTTTTATTGCTGGAGAATGCCATTACAGCACCTGGCAACTCATGGGCAGTGATAGATGTGGGAATACTCTTTTTATCTATTCTTATTAACAAAATAGCAATTAGCGTCTAACAGGCTGGGCCATAAATACATCTGTACTGTTCTAGCCTATGGATTATATAAACTGTTAAACTTATTGGTAATGACCTGAAACACCTCTCAATTGAAAAATACGCCATGTCTATCAGTTATATTTATGATGTAAAGATTTGAATCTGGTGAACAGGAAGTATCAACTGCTCTAGCAACTTTGGGTATGACACATGCATGCCAGAGTTTGGCAAATTCATCCACAAAATTCAAAGATCTGGCACCTTGGTGAAATATCTAGTAAGTCCATCTCATGGTGTGTGTTGAACTATCCCTTCTGAGTTGAAGGTCAAGTTTCTCTCTATGGCTGCTCCTACTATTAAGAAAATTATAACACTCTATGGGCCTCCTTAGATTTGGGATATCACATATACCTTATTTGGGTAGAAGAATCTTGCCTATTTATGGACTACCTGACAAGCTACCAGTTTTGAATGGGACTGAGAAGTCTCTGCAAAACGTCCATCTGCCAAGAAAGCTGCTCTGCTACTAGGACTGTATGATCCAACAGACCCAATGTTGCTTTAAATGCCTGTGGCAGAACAGACTGTTGCATGGGACATTTTGCAGGCTGATGTAAATGACTTACTGGACAGGGTTTTGGAATATGGAGGAAAGCTATAATAATTTCCTCACATAATTTTCCTTTTGAGAATTTAATTATTTTTGCTGCTATGTCTTAGTAAAGATTAAGTGTCATGAGTCATGAAGCTTAAGATATCCATAATGAACCGGTTTATCTAAAAGAAAGTAATTGCTACTAATAAAGTACATGAATACACAAATTCAAATTTACAAAGTTCTATACATGACTTCTTGGTCCCATTCAAAACTGGTAGCTTGCCAGGTACAGGCCATATACTGGTAAGGCCCACAAAATAATTTAGTCTGACCCTGCCAAGGCTTTAGGGGTGAGTTATGAAATGTTTGACAAAATTTAGCAGGCTAATTTTTAAGTTGATAATTTTGTATGGCCCACAAATGATATTATAAATATCCAAATGGCCTTTGGCAGAAAAAAGTTTCCCCACCCCTGACCTAAATATAATATATTTTTATTGATGCTCTTGTCTCTGGGAAGCCTAGAACTCAGGATAAGTTGGAATAAGAATTTAGGAGAAAAAAAAAAAAGATGTAGAAGCAAAAGGGGAGTGATGGATCTACAGGTAATTGAATACTGTGAATAAATTGAGAAAAACAAAGATGAGAGTGATTCCACAATTGAGTATTTGTTGTTTTGGTTTTGGTTATGATATTCCTCCCTATTCTGAAGTTTTAAGTGATCATTTATTGCTTGCAATCTAGGTTGTTATTAACAATGTGGAGAGTAATGCAAAGACACTCTTTAACATTAGTGGTAGGATGCCAGCAATTGCAAACAGTGAGCCTCAATTTGGGTAATTTCAGATTGATCTGGAAACATAATTTCCAACAATAATAGTGGTAGTTGTAATAATATAAACAATGATAATAAATGTATCATGAATAGATCACTTCATTTCACCCATGTATTGTTGAAGCATTTCCCCTGGGTTAACATTTAGTTATCATTGCAATGAGATATGAACTATTGCCCTCTCTGTTTTCAATGAGGAAATAATGCCACCAACAGATTAAGGAATTTACCAGAGGTCAAACCTTTATAAATCAAAGTGGAAGGATGTCAGAATAGGTAGACCTGGCTCATAACCACCACACTGGTATACTTCCCATTCACAGAATGGGGCGGGGGAGAGTTAGCATTTTTTTAATGTATTAGTTGATAAAATAGTTCTAGAACACCAAATTTCTTTGGGTTGTGACTATTGTAGTGTATTTGTACTTATTTTTTATTTCCTAACTTTTATTAATATTATTTTCCATTTCATTCATATGAGACACAATGGTGTCATAAAACAAATATTACTAGAAATATATTTCTCACACTGTCAACTCCTTGCAAAGGCACTAATTAAAACTGAACAAGTCCTATTTATGTAAACACATAAGTTCCATCCTCCATAAGACTGGTGATTTAGGAAATACTTTTCATAATAAGTTAAGAAGACTGTAGAAATATCACTTCACCATAAATGAAGCAAAAGAGTCAATTTGTTACACAGAAAATGGATAATGTGGAAAGAATCAATTTGCTACACAGAAAATGGATAATGTGGAAATTGGATTCTGTGACAACTCATTGAACAAACAATCATGAGCAACCACAATAAAATGTAATTTCCTTTATCTGAAATTCTTTAAAGTTAGCAGTTAAAGCTGGATTCTCATATATGCCATTCCATATAGTTTATCTTTCAAGCAGATGATTTTATGTGTCAAATATCTGTAGCTGGGATAATTCATGAGCTGGGATTTTAGGGGTGAAGAAATCAATGGAACGTCGCACTGCTGTTTCTTTGCTTCAAAGTCATAATTGCACAATGTTAATTTTTTTTTCACTTTTGTGTGAGTTCATGTAGCAGCAGGAAAGCATAATATAATCAAGTCAGCAGGGAGCTTCTCTCTATAACTAGAATGAATTTACATTTGTCCATTATGTAAATGATTCTTCACCCTTTTTCCTAGTTGCCTATTTGAAGTATTGGCAGAGTGAATTTTCATGTGCACTTATGAAAATGTTTTCAAAATCTTCATAAATAACACAATAATACTCATTTTTGCATTAAGATAAGTTACTGATCTATTCAGAAATAACAAATTAATCAATTTTATTTTACTTATTTAGCTTGTATATGATTTAACCTACAAAGCAAAGTCTGTTAATAGATTATCTAATTTGAATTAGCCATGGTTACATTTTTAATAGTTGGTGGCTATTGTAATAATTAGTAAGTCCTCAAAAGTTTTCACTTAAAAAGGCATCAATACTATATGCTAAATAAGAACAAAAATAAAATTATTTTAATTTCTAGATTCTGATAAATAGCTTTAATCAGCCAGTTCTAGAAACTTAGCAAATAGAGAGTTTCCATACTCTGCAATTTTTGAATTACATCTCACCAGTTTTGTTCTCTAGTAAATATAGTTGAATGAATCTTGCTGCAAGTATGAAAAATATTTTCAACCCAAAAAGTTAAAGTGCAATCTAAAATGGATGCCTGTCTATGTATTTCATTTCATTGCCAACTTTACTTTTGATTCAATGAATGCCATATATTTTTTATTCCTGAAATTTAGTGCACTTTATAACAGCCGCACCAATCCTCAGTCACTCAGTCAGTGCAATTAATAACAGATGGTGGGCAAGTTGTAAAAGTGTTCAAAGCATTTATTTTCTTTAGTGCAGACTCTTGGGGCACAAGTTTCTCACTAGTAAGCAAGTTTTTATTAAGTCAATTGTGACTTTTTTTCATGAGAATATTATCCAAAGAATAGTCTAAACTCAGGAGTCTACTGTTTTCACTGAGTGCTTCTCCCACATCACTCATCTACCTTCATACCTTCAACTATCACCTGTGAGTTAACAAGCCTCATATTTACAACCTGGGATCCTTTTTGCTTCTCAAAAAGAAAACAAAGAATAAAAGTCATAAATATAAAAAGTTATAATTTATAAATATTGGCAGAGCATAATAGGAAATACATAGCTTTGTGTATTGCAATAAATTTGGTTATCTTCATATATAAAATTATTTTTAAATTTATCTTTATTTTTGAAAATATTACATATGTCCCCTTTGTTTTTCATATTAATATGCAATTTTATGTTGCACATTAGTGCATATTAATGCCTTTTAAATAAACATCAACAAAATGAAAGGACACTCTATTTTTTAATAGAAATGACAATTTTTGAAGCTTGGATTTAGAAATACTAGAATGTTTGTTTATGACAAAAATAATGTATCACCAGGGTATTTAAGAAGGTAGAATAATTATTCATTGTACTCATGGATTAAATTAATCAATACATAAAATACTATGCCATAATTAACTCTCAATAACAACTGAATTTTTCAGGAAGTATCCATTTTTCTCTCTTCTTATTTTCCCTATTTTGCAACTTCTTATTGTTTTTAAAGTTTTCAAATGTACTATCTTTTTTATTTAATTTCATATGCCTTTTTTTCTCTTGCGTATTATTGAAAATAGATTAATGGGAGTCAAATGAATATATTAGCAGACACTAAATTTAGTAATACTGACTCTCTGAAAGTATGAAATAAAGGTAAAATCTTGTTGAGCAATAAGAAGTTGAAAACTCAAGAATAAATAATATTTATACAAGATAAGCTTATCAAATTTGTAAATATTTAAATGGTATTAAGCCAATGGGGAAGAGAAAGACATATGTAATACTTTCAATAATAAAGATTAAATAAATGGTATTACACTGAATTTTCCTCAGTTTTTCTATATCAGCAGAAAATTGTTGTCAACCAACATAGGATAACAAGCAACAGCGACATTCCACATCTATCAATATATTGTCAGAAAATAGGATAGCGATTCCCTCTGGGAGTTACTAACAGAAGCAAAAATAAAGGAGCCTTGCCAAAAACCGGTTTGGCTCAGTGGATAGAGCTTCGGTCTGTGAACTGAAGGGTCCCAGGTTAGATTCCGGTCAAGGGCATGTACATTGGTTGTGGGCACATCCTCAGTAGAGGGTGTGCAGGAGGCAGCTGGTCGATGATTCTATGTCATCGATGTTTCTGACTCTCTCTCTCTCCCTTCCTCTCTGTAAAATATCAATAAAATATATATTTTTAAAGAAAAAATAAAGGAGCCTTCAATCTAAACCATGATGTTAAACAAAGTACTTCCCCAAAGCAGTAACACACTGTTTAATGCTTTAAGCATATTTGAAATAACTTGTAAAATTATGAATGTGTACTATGGAATCAGCACACAAAATAATTACAAAAACTAGTCAAACCCAGCTGGTGTGGCTCAATGGTTGAGTGTAGACCTGTGGACCATGAGGCCATGCTTTGATTCTGCTTCAGGGCACATGCCCAGGTTACAGGCTCCATCCCCAGTGTGGGATTTGCAGGAGGCAGCTGATCAATGATTCCCTCCCACCAATGATGTTTCTCTCTCTCTCTCTCTCCTTCTCCCTTCCTCTTTGAAATCAATAAAAAGTTTTAAAAAATACTCAAAATAATTAATTCTGTTTTTAGATTTTGAGGTAGATAAGATTCCAAGACTTTCTCCCAAGACTCCTACCCCTGATATAGTTAATTTATATAATCTCACTCCCTTGAGCATAGGTGCAATCTGTGAAGATGATGTGATATTTCTGTTGTGATTAGGTGACTAACAAACTGTGCCTCGCATGAAAGGGAGATTATCCATGTGGGGCTGTCCTATTTAGGTAAAAACAATGAACACAAAGATGCTGTGAGGTCCATGAATCACCTATTATAGAAATCAATTTAATAAGACCTATTTTTGAATTCACTAATTTTTGTCTTATTGTATTTTTTATTTTTTCATCTAATTTTTGTTATAGATAACATTACTTAATAGGTTTAATTTCAATTCTTACCTTTATTATTTATGTCTTCTACTTTCTATGGGTTTAATTTAATTTTTTTCTATAATCTTAAGGGAAACATTTGTCATTTTTTATACCACTTATTTCAAAAATGTTTTGCAACTTTTATTCCATAATCTTGCATTTTTTATATTTCTTTCTGCAGAATTACATTATTTTTAGTCTATTTTAAATGTATATTATTCTTAACTTAGAGCATAGCATTGGGTTTTTCATTATTAATATTGAAAGAGCTGTTTTTCATGAGTTTCCTTTAACAAGTTGATGAATTTCACTTCTATTCCTAGCTTTTTAAGTGCTTTTATCATAAAAAGTGTTGAATTTTGTCAAATGCTTTTTAAGTGTCTATTGAAATGATCATGAGCTGTGTGTCATTTAATCTATTATTATAGTGTGTTACATTGATAGTTTTCATACATTAAATTGTTAATGCATTCTTTGGCTGAAGACCAGTTGGTCATATGTAATTATTTTGATATGTCATTTGATTAAATTTGCTACTGTATTTTGAAGATGCTTTGTCTATATTCATTAGGAGTATTAGTCTGTAGGTTATTCTTATAATGTCCTTGTACTAGAAGGAAAATAGGCACCTGTCTTATTTCTATGGCAATGAAATATATTTTCACACTAATTCATGAGATCATTTTGATTTTATCATGATACATGCAGAAATAATTCAAATTTATACTAATACAGGAAAATTAAACATCACCAACAGGAGGTGTTTCTTTTGAATGGAAGAGAAGCATGTAATTTCTAGAGGAAGTTGCACAATTTAAAAGAAAATCACTAGTTCTAGCTTTCTGGTGTTTCTTAAAAGAGATTTCCCTTATTCGCTGTTGTAATTTTAAGTCCAATAAATTTCAGATGTATGTGTAGTGTAGTGTTTATGTCTCATATATAGCTGGACTATAAACATTATTTAAAATATGTAAGGTTTTACAATAGGGTATTATTTTCTTACCTCTCTAAACCAAAGTTTATAAATAACTGAGACTGGCATTCTGTACACTGTAATATAAATGAGCATGGGGTACAATATCAAGCTTTTAGCATAACCGATCATTAACACTCCAGAATATTTTATGTTGGAGGGGAAAAAATGTTGACTACCATTGAATGGAAAACAAAAACATGATTATACTTAGAAAATAAAGGCAGTAAATGGTTCATTTACTCTCTTTCCATTTGCAGAATTGTAATAAAAATGCCAAGTAGATTGATATTTAGGCAAACAGTGCATTGCAATAAAGTTAAGATTACTAGAGGAGCTGCATTAATACCCAACATTCCTGTTTGGGCCTGCTTTTCCATTGCAATTTCAGGAGTACTTGAGTATTTTAATTTCAGATATAGATACTCATTTAGCTTTTGATTCAAAGAGAACTGTCTTTTGTATAAAATAAATGGCAACTCTTGTAAGTTATTTTATTTTACCGTGCGTTCTTAGATGTTAATCTTAATATTAAAAATCACAACATTTGAAAGAAGCTACAGTCCTGTATATCATACACCGTATTGAAAGCCTTCCAGTTTACACATTTTTAAGCTGCTGTAGCAGCAGCTGCATAGGATTTAGCACAACATATGGTGTTGATTCTTTCTGCTTTTAATGAAAATGTGATTTATAAATCTCTTACAACAAACTGGTGATGAGATGTTTAGCAAAGCTATAACACACATTACTTGATATTTAAAAATGCCACATTTTTTTTTCTTGTGAGCAAAGGGATGACAGAATTATGAAGGTATTTTAAAAGAGGAGAGAAAGTAAAGTAGAAATAATCAGAGAAAAAAGTGAAATTATAAGGTAATAGCTAATAGCTCCTAAAATAAGTCTCAGAGAATAAGAAATTTATTTTATTGGGTTAAATGATTATCTGAGTATTAATTTTAGACGTTCTAAACTTTTAAAAGCACCAAGGATATAATGAGCAATTTTTGTGTGTTTTCTTAATACATAGGAGAGAGGTCATGCAGCAACCAAAATAGAAACTGTACTACTTCAGAATGTGTAAGAAATCCAAGTAAATCTAAGTAAGGCATTTTAAATAAATTACTTAATACAAACTCCACAACTTTTTAAATATAGAAAAATTGTGTTATCAATTAATTTTTAAAAAATGTCATATAGACTCTGGGTATACATGTTCCAAGGGGAAAAACCTTGCTGAAACTTAAATTTCTTGCTCAACTCACATTTTTTCTATTCCTCTGGGATCTGTTCTTTGTACAAATTAACCAGTAGCTTGATGTGGTACTAGTTCCTTCTTCCCATGTAAGAAATTATTTTAAGTAACACATTTTCCTTACATTTTGAAGAGTCTCAGTTACAATACCTGGGATCTTATCACTTAAAAATAGGAGCCACTTAGAAAGAACTTCTGATGAAAATCGATACTATCAAAGATTTAATAGGAAAGCAAACCAGCCTTTGCTTCTAAAGTGATATACTGCAGGTGTTTTAAGGAATGGTAGATTTTCCTCATATGTACATATATGTAGAGTGATTGATTCGACATCTAATGAGTTTTAAACCTGTATTACCAACATAAAAAAAGTTTGTTTTTTCATCCAAACCTATTTAAGCAGCCCTTCTCACAAATAATATTTACATTATCACTAATGGTGTATCTTATGTTTCAATGTCACCGGTACGTTCACATTGAGAAGTAGATGTATCTCTTCATTTCCATTTACTTTGTGCCAAACATTCAGATGTTCTTGTAGTCTGGGCTCAAGAAGATTGGGAATGACAGTTTCTGTTTTCAGACTAATCTTCTCTCTCTGCTAGCCAATTAACCTTTCTAGTCTCCACTTCCTCTTTATTCAGAGTAAGTCCCCATCCTTCAATCCCTGCCTAAAGAGGACCTTCACAGCCTGAAAGAAACTTCCTCACCCTAATACAGATGTGTCAAACATGTCTGAATACTAGAATGGGCATCATTCTGCAACAAGCTCGTAACACCACTACATAGAAGACTAATAAAACCAATATAAGAATCCAATAAAATAAAATATTTAAAGCAAAGAAGAATAGATTTTAAAAATAGAAACTAATATTACTGAGTAGTTTATTTAATTTATTTTACTTATATTAAACACACAGATCTCTTTTATGCCAAATAACAGCTTGCAAAGTATAGGTAATTCTAGCAGAATTCATAAAGGTGGCCAGGTCCTATCACTGCCCTGGTTATTACTAGCATTATGATCATTATCAGTGAACACAAATAATTTGCAGTTGTCTATTGACCTGTCTGGAAAGGGAACTGGTGCCAAGAGAAACAAAAATCAATAGAGAGGAAATTAATTAAATATCAAATTAAATCTTGACAGCGGGCTCTCAGAGGCAGCGAAGACATTCTGTGTATATTACCAAGGAAACATACTTAACATCATTCCTCATTTCTAGTATCTATTTATTTATTTAATCAATCATATGAGACATCTGCCCATAGTTTCTATGCTCCCAACTCCTAAAAATATAAATTCTACATCTTAGATAGGTACATTTATGCTCTGTCTTTTATTTCCCCCCTCCCACAATGTTTTAGAGGGATTCTAGAATAATTTGAGTTATTCAACTTTTTTCTGAATATCATTTTAGTGCATTCTAAGAGGTGGAACTCAGAATCTATCTTTTAAATCAAAGGCAGGAACATTTCGTAAATGCTTGTGTATGTGTATTTTTGGCCCTGAATAATTGCTTTCAGTATTACTTTTTCCATTTCCATATATTTGAACTGAATTGTTTTCTGGGGAAGTAACAACTGGGACTGTTCTCAAATATATCCAGCTGGGGTTAAAGTTTCTAAGTATATTCTAATCATTTTACAGGTTTTTAATTTTTTAAAAAATAATAGTAATTGGGGAAAGTGATTAAGGCTCTTAAATTCCAGAGATCGAGGAAGCTTAGAGAAAAAGAGCTGTAAAGTTATTTTTGCTTAGTCCAGCACAGGCAGGGAGTTTTACCTAGACATGCCATTTGTTTTATTCCATGGCTGTCCTTGGTGCTGACGGCCTTGCTTTTGTTCCTGTGATCCACCGCTCTAACCCCAGCCCATTGCTCAAAACTCAGTCCTACCCATTTAGGTCTAGAGCCCAAGGCTGGGCCAGTCTAGATAGGACTTCTCTTAAGAGAATATGAAAGTAATGATAATTATTACGAAGTGTTGGTTTAACTCAGTAACAAGAAGACACCGACCACTGGTAGAATACAGTGGTTCTCCACAGTTCAGTAACCAAATACTCAGTAACCGTTCAGATTGTAGTGGATGGAGGGACTGGCAGGTGTGCAAGATTTTTGTTCCAGAAATTTGGGAAACTTGTAGCAACTGCAGTATGTGTTCAGATTTTTCAGTCACAATGGCTATGTGCATATCAACAAGGACAGAGATGAAAAGGATATAAACAATCCAAGAAAACACAATTAAATAAGCCAGTAACGCAGCACCTGAAATAAACAATGTAACTGAGGAAGCGGTGGGATTTATCCAACAGGACAGTGTGACATCCAGTGGGTTTGTGGGAGGCTATGGGCCCACCTTGCATCTTACGGGGCAGGCATGTCCAGTGGCAGAGGACTCAATTTGATGTGCGCAAGGATCACTTGGGCAAGTTATTAAAATGTAAATTCATGTTCACCACATAGATTCTGATTCATTTAGTCTCCGGTAGATTATAGGAATTCACATTTGAAAGAGGCACTCTTCCTGGTTCTGATGAAAGTATTTTTAAAACTAAATATTGAGAAATCCCACTGTAAAGGACTCATAAACTAATATCACAGTAACTGCTGGGAACCATGTCTTACCAAAATGCCCACCTCAATCTAGGCAAACACTGTGGAAATATCTCTTCTTTTGGAGATTCCTATCAGTTACCAGCTTATTATCTAAAGTTTATTATAAATAATGTACTTAAATATTATAGAGCACTGTCTTTATTAACTGCTATTATTTTGAGGTTCAGTCTATTAAAAACATAGCTCAAGGACAGAACTTCTGGTGATTTAATTAAAACAAAACTTTTACTTTGTGATTTAGGTAAATTTTCTTTCTTTTTTTGAAAGAGAGGAAAGGAGAGAAAGAGAGAAACCTTGATTTGTTATTGCATCCAAATATGCATTCATTGGTTGATTATTATATGTGCCTAACCAGGGATGGAACCTGCAAACTTGGTGTATCAGCATGACACTTTAGCCAATATATAGTTTTAAAAATACTTTCGTCAAAACCAGTAAGAGTGCCTATTTCAAATGTGAATCCCTATGATCTACCAGAGGCTAAACGAATTAGAATCTATGTGGTGAACACAAATTTACATTTTAATAACTTGACTAAACCTTTTTCTTTAACACCCAAGCAAAAAATATAATGTAATTATGCTATTTACCTATGCATCAGAAACTCCACAAAATAACTAAGATTATGTTTTTCTACAAGAAATCTTGCAATTTGCAATTCAGATTTTTAGTTGGTAAAATACAACTTTCATTACTATACATAGCAAGATAGAAATTTTAAATATATGTGAGAATTTAAATGTTTCCAATCCTTTTCATAATAAAATATTATGCATGTTTTAAGACAGTTAAATTACTATGCTTCTCACTAATGATTTGAGTAAAATATTGCATAAATGTGTTACAATATTTCTAAATCTCAAATATCACATTAGAATTTTATTTTAAAACTATAGCTGTCATCTCATCTTAATTGTCATAATCCTGAATAACACATTTCAACTTGGCCAAATTTGCATTCTGAATTATTTTGTGTTCAATCTTAGACATCAGATTTATTATCAGGATTGGTTCAAAATTTGACTTGCATAAGAATGAAATTGTCAATATTACAGGGATTAAAATAATAGATAAACAAAGTTAACCATATAAACTGAATTTTTATATTGATGTATCAGTGTTAGCCATTAGATAAAATTTGTTAATCTGATCAGCTTTATTTATTTATTTATTTATTTTGGAAAATACCATCCAATTTAATGAAGAAGAATAACACTAGAATTATTCTCATGGAATTATTACTATGATGGAATCAGTAAAGTACATTAACTGGATAAACAGTGTTTGTATGAGACTGCACATATGTGTGCATGCACTCATACACATATATGTTTTAATTAGAATATCAGTAGTTTAAGTACAGTTAAATTTGTCTTTGTGAACAAGTTCCAATTTCTATTTAATCACAGAGCATAATCAATTCAACCATGCTACTGATAATATATTTTTGTTTTTCTAAAGAATTATTTTAACAGAAGTCATGCTTCTTCTTTTCAGGTTGAGTTTCCTCATCAAAACCATACATCGAAAAAAAGTACTTCAATGAAAAAAGGGAAAGAATTCCACAGGCTAAAGCATAGTTTTGGAAGGAAAGCTTTTTGTCTCCATCTCTGATATCAAAATGGCAGAATCATAAGATTTTAAAGCTTGAGAGTTTTATTTGACTGATGTTAGTAAGGAACTCTGAAATATATATTTGTTTACCTGAAAATATCAAATTTGATATACCTTAAAAAGATGGATTCTGTCTTAACTTACTTTTCATATGCCTATGCCACAGTCAACTGTTCTTTCTTTACATATATAAGAAAGGAAAGTAAATTATTCTTTGTGAATATTCCTTTATTTTATGTTTATTCTAAGTAATTGCTTTGAATATGTAACAATTAATGCATTTATAAGAATGTTTAAAAACAGAGAAAAAAATACAATTGGCAAGGACCTAAAGATAACAAGTTATTTTTAAATAAAATGTATAATTGAAAAATGTTGATTGTTATAATTATTAAAGTATGGCATGAATAGTGTCTAAAAGGCTCATAGATCCTAGGCAATCATTTTAGATATTTGTCCAGAGGATTAGTTAAACCAATGTCCCTAACCTATTTAAACGTGTCATCTCAAATGAAGACAGGCCTCAAAAGAGTGAGCCGGTGGACTCTGAAACTCGTGGACGCACTTAGTGGCTGTCCTGTTATCGGAAGCTGAAAAGTAATTACACAAATCACAGAGGTGGCAGCGGCTGGAAGGGGTCAGATTAGAGAGACACGTAGAAAAATTACAGTCTGATTAAAAAAAAAAAGAAAAGGATGTGTGTTTAAAGCCAATGAGTTATTTTATGTGGAGAGTTAGAGGAAGGACGGTACCCTGTCACACCACTTCAGCATACTGAGCAGCTCAAGGGGAAAATGTGACAGGGAAGCTTTAATTAATTTCCTTCATCTAATCCTCTGTGAACACCCAACAAGCCTCTGTCGCATGCATCATATGGATTCCAAGGACAAAGTAAGAGCCATTTAAAATTAGTCATATCCCAATAAGGTTATTAGGAGGCCATTTCTAAGTTCTTCATTAAAGTCGATGCTTTTAACACTATTACCATTCAAAATCCATAAAGCAGCCCAGCGATGTTATAAAATATTGATTGCTTTGGTGTGTGCTTCTAGACTAACTTATTGTATTTTTAAGTAACTTCAGTGAGGCAAAAGTCCAACTTATCTCATAGCGACTTGTTGTGAAAGATGGCAACTCCGGTAAGAGCTTTGAAAGGCAATAGCTCAGGCCTGTTGGTAGATCAGGTTCCGTATCTGAAATGGAGTGCCAGCCCTGTAGCCTCTGCATTTTCCTGGAGCGTTTCTCCCTCGGGGTCACACAAAGGGAGAGGGGATTAATGGAGTGACATATTAAAAAGTTTTATGAATGATAAATATTATCCCTACTTTTCTGTAGGAGAAAGGGAGTCAGATGTAGGTTAAGTAACCATTAAAACCGTTATCCTTTTAAAAGGATCCATTTGTGCAGCATTTAATTGCATTCCAAGCACTTATTTCCTGCTACTATTCTTAACTGTCACTTTGAGTGCCAGAGGTGGGGTGAGGGTAGGTATCATGGATAAAAAATATGCAAATTTTGAATCATTTTAACTATCTTTTCAAATACAGATTCTAATATATTAAATTTAATGCTCACAGAACAGACTTTCGCTTACCCATTGCCAAAAAAAGTCCCCTTTACTGAGATTCTCTTTAATATAATGGAAGGGGGTGCAGAGATAGGCTTGTATATATATATATAAACATATTTCTCTTTAGTAAACATAGTTCTTAAAACCTCTTCTTCGGAACTATGATCAGTTTGATAACCACCACATTTGTTCCCTATCCTTTTCTCTCACATTCTTGATTTCATTTCACTCTCTCCCTTTCAATAAAGATTAAGCAGGTAAGATTTTTCTCATGTTCTGGTCTCTAGGAAACCAAGGTTCAGACACAAAGTTCTTAAGAAAGGTAGACATGATGAAATCGAGGGCAGAGTAGATGATTTAAGTACTTTATGACTCTATGAATATATGAGGCACAGAATGTATGCCATCAGTTTGTAATTAACTTACATTCCAACTCTCACAGTATTATTGAGACTACAGGCAGTACCCCCAAAAGCAGAATTATGAGTCCTTACGATAAGAAAGGCTTTTACACTTGGTTTTCAAAGATAATTTCTCCGGTGTGAACAGATGCAACAAATTAATTTTTCTCCTTGTAGGGCTATAAAAATATTGCAAATAACCTGTCAGTTATAACCTTTAAAATGATATTGGCCTTTACATCTCATAACAGTGAAAATGCAATAAAGTGCGGCTGCACATAAATTGTATTTCGAAAGTCCCCATAAGATTGGGTAAAACCAGGAGCAGAAAAACACAGGGTTGTTCAGTGCAGTCACATATGGGAAGTGTAAGAGTATTTATGGGACAATTAATCATTTTTCACATCCAGAAAAGGCACATGTGTGTGTGTGAGAATCTTGGTCTCTATGATATATAACTAGTTTTAAACACCATGTTCAGCAACATCGAACTCAATTTATCCTAATGTTTGAATGAGTTTGAAGAAAATAATAGTATAATGAGAAATAAATGAAACAGTAGAAAGTTCTTACCCACTTAAAGGCCACCTTATATTACATTGAAGTTTATATGTCAGTACTATAAACCTGGGGTCACTGTTTTAATTTATTTTAGATTCTAGGTTTTTTGTAACTTCCCCAGATTTATTGCTTATGATTATCAGTTTTATATGAATGGTTACCAATTCAAAAATTAAAGGGCTCGGAGTGTATCTGCTGGAGTACTAAAAAAGGAAGTTAAACCCAGCTGGCATGGCTCAGTGGCTAAGTTTCCATCAATGAACCAGGAGGCCACAGTTTGATTCCTGGTCAGGGAACAAGCCTGGGTTTCAGACTCGATCCCCAGAGTGGGGCAGGCAAGAGGCAGGCAGTCAATGGTCCTCTCTCATCATTGATCTTTCTATTTTTCCCTCTTCTTTTGCTCCCTCAAATAAATAAAAACACATTTTTAAAAAAGGAAGTTAAGGTATTAAACCCCTCCAGAAGTCAAAGGAGATGATCCAATACATAAAAGTCAATTTTTTTTAACTTTTATTTCAAGCACTTATTTGATTTTTTATAAAGAGGAAGGAGATAGAGAGTTAGAAACATTGATGAGAGAGAAACATCGATCAGCTGCCTCCTACACACCTCCTACTGGGGGTATGCTAGCAACCAAGGTACATGTACTTGACCAGAATCAAATTGGGACCTTTCAGTCCGCAGGCCAATGCTCTATCCATTGAGGCAAACTGATTTTGGCCATAAAAGTCAATTTTATTTATATATAGTACTAGCAAGGAAAAATTGGAAATTGAAAAAATTTAAATACTATTTATAGTAACATCATCAAGCATGAATACTTTGTGATAAATTTGATCAAATATATGTAAGTTGCTGAGGACTAGAAATTATAAAACATCACTATGATAACTTAGAGAAAGCTATAAGTGGAGAAATATACAAAGATCATTGAGTGAGACATTATGAAATTATTCTCAAATTGCATGAAGTTTTTTTGTTTGTTTGTTTTTTATAAATCAGTAAACTGATTCTAAAACCCTATCTAATAAAGAGGGAGTATGCTAATCGACCCTCACACCATGACAACCACAGACAATAAGGAGGGAATATGTTAATGGATTACAATGCCCTCTAAGATGGTGGTGCCCACAGCCACAAGATTGCAGCGCCCTGTCCCCTCAGCCCCTCTGGGTGCCCAGGTAGGCCTGGCCACTCTATGTACCTGCCTTCAGAGTCCTCTAGTCCCCTCAGCCCCCCAGCCTCCCAGGACTGGCCTGAGGCTTGCAGGTAACCAGGGCCAGCCAAGGTTTACGCTGCCAGCAGTGGCAGCAGCAGAGGTGTGATGGGTGTTGCCTTCCCCTGATCTCTGGGACACATCCTGCTTTGAGGTCCCCCAGACTTTGAGAGGAGGCATGCTGGGCTGAGGGACCCCCCCTCAAGAATAAACCAGATAAACTAAGTTGAAAATACTACACCAACCCACATTTTACTGAGTATAAGCTCTGCATTTAAACAAACACTTGAGTCTGGCAGGGGTGCGGGGAGGGAGTGTTCTGGAGGGGAGAGAGAGAGAGAGAGAAAGAAAGGCTATCGCTGATGTTTCCTTCTATCTAATTAGGAGACATATTAGAATCTTTGCATCATCTCTTAGGAATGTACAAGCTGTGGCACTGACAGCTAGAGTTTAATGTGAGAAAGAGAAGAGGTTTAAAAGACAAAGATTTCCCAAAAGCTAAAAACTTTAGAACAAATTGGGAAGCTGACAAATAAATACTCAGGTCTCTAGATCTCAGAAGATGGTTAACATCAGTGATCTCAAAGACTGACTCAGAACCCAAACATTTATTGTGACTCATTTCAAGGAACTCTTGGGTATTTTTTTTCCTCTCAAATAAATGTTGGCACATTTTCCCAAGTTTTTTGAAGTTTACTGCATAGTAGACTAAAGCACTTTTTCATTAAATGATATATTTTTCTAAAGTAGATTTGAATATAACGTAACAGATATATTTCAACCCAAGATAAAAAAATCAAATTATTTGAATCAAATTCATATATTATTTAGTATATGGCATGGATAATCTATAATAATAAAAGCATAATATGCTAATTAGACCAGACAGCCAAACACCTTCTGGACGATGTTCAGGAAGAAGCCAGAGCTGTGAGGGCTGAGGCAAGCTGCTGCACACTAGAGGCCCGATGCAGGAAATTTACGCAAGAACAGGCCTTCCTTCGCCCTGCTGCTGGCATGGCTTCCCTCTGGCACCTGGGACTGGGGTTTCCCTTGCAGCCCAGGCTTTGTCTGTAAGGATGTTTGAGCTAATTAGCATATTATGCCTTTATTATTACATGTATATATATTTCAGATTGCTTATACTTATTCATAGGTTACAGTTCATTTTATTTTGCTAAATTCTCAAAGCAACTATTGCCTTTATCGATTAATATTACCATTTAACTGGAGAAGAAATTATGAATTTTTTATTTATTTTTTATTTTTATTATTTTTTTTAATATATTTTATTAAGTTTTTACAGGGTGGATGAGAGAGGGATAGAAAGCTAGAAACATCGATGAGAGAGAATCATCAATCAGCTGCCTCTTGCACACCCCCTACTGGGGATGTGCCCGCAGCCAAGGTACATGCCCTTGACCGGAATCGAACCTGGGACCTTTCGGTTCGGAGACTGTCGCTCTATCCATTGAGCCAAACCGGTTTCGGCGAAATTATGAATTTTTTAAATAATCGTACTTGTATACATGTTCCCTATTCTACAGAAAAGAAGTTTATCATTATCCACTCATATTGCATTTTCAGACATAACCTAACAAGATATAATATTGAGCATAAATACTTAAGAATATTAATAAAATTTCTAGTAAGCTTGATATTCTTGAAAAAATTATACAAAATAACATAGCTTGAATTCTTATTCAGGTAAAAAATATGGTGAGAATTTAGAGTATTGTTATATTTTTTTTTCTGGGACCTCATACTTAAAAATTGGAGAAAAAGCATAGTGTAATTATTAAGAGCATTAACTTAGGTCCAGGCTATTTAGTTAAATTAATAATATTGTCTGTTACTGACTGTGTTTCCTTGAGCAAATCAATTATTCTCTCTGGGTCTTTGTTCCTCCTCTATAAAATGAAGATTATATTTTCCTATCTGATATTAGGATTGAAGAAATTAATGCATAAGGTATAGTACTTAGAATGTGGCCAGACCCACATTAAAGTCCACTGTATTAAAAATTAAAATTAGTCTGTTTCTATCCAGTGAAAACATTCGTCATTTCACATTTAACGTTCTAGGGGTATTTATAACAACATGAGTCCACAATAAAAAAGTTCTTAAAAAACACAATTTTTTTTCACTTCCCCAACATGCTTTCTGCATGTATGTATTTTTTCCTTGAATAATCTGCATTTTACAGCTGGTTAACCTACTTTATTCAAATACCTGCTTCTAATATTATCCTCTTCAATTTTACTTCAGAAGTTCCCACCATCATTCTTAAGCTTTACTAAATCTCATCACATGTACTATTGTCTCTCCATCTTAAGTCTTATGATAATTATCACCTCTGCTGTAGCTAGGCTTACATTCTGCTTGACTTTTTTCATCCTCATCCACATCTTAAATAACTGGTGTGTGTGTGTGTGTGTGTGTGTGTGTGTGTGTGTGTTTTATTCTTGAGCTTTGAGTCAACTCCTTCTCCCTCATATGTGTTTTGTATTTTTTTTTCTGTTTCTTCACAGATAATTTTTAAATTCTAAAACTAATGGTTTTGGTACAATTAATATATCTTAATAACACTTTATATATAGAGATGTAATTGCTTACATAATATATTATTACACTCCAGATTCAATTATTTATCTTATAATCACAGTAGTATTTTGAATGTAAAGATCATCCTTTGGGCAAGTTACTTATTGAATGCAAAACTCATAATTAAAACAAAGAGAAAATATAATGTACGTATTTTTCTTCCTTATCTTAGTACTTTTCTTTACAATTCATTGCTTTCTCCTCTCACAGAAGTTTCTAGTCTGTTCATGTGTATGTTTTACTTGAAATACACATTTATTTTCAACTTAATATTTCAAGGAAAAAAATCAAGATAGAGTATAAGAAATAAACAGGTATATATCAAAGAAAAGATTAAAACAAAAAGAATATTTTAAAAATATATTTTAATTGACTTCAGAGAGGAAGGGAGAGGCAGAGAGAGAAACATCAATGATGAGAGAGAATCAATGATCAATTGCCTTGTGCATGTCCCCTACTGGTGATCCAGCCCCAAACTGTAAACTGGGGCATGTGCCCTTCACTAGAATCTAACCTGGGCCCCTTCAGACTGCAGACCAGCATTCTATCCACTGAGGCAAACCAACGAGGGCCAAAAATAAATTCTTAATAACTATTGAAAAACTCCATATATTTACTATACCCGTTGAAGCATAAGTAGAATCATATAATTTATTTTATGAAAAAAATGTTGACAATATTTTATGCACAAATGTAAACATCATAACAAATTCAAAGTAAATCTTCTTTATTTATAGGACATTTTTAATAAAATGGTTTCAGTCTTAAAATCTGTCTCTTACAAGGTTCTTCTGTTCCACCCCATACTTATCCCTACTTGTATAGGCAAGTATTTGGAAAGTTTTGGATTTTTGTTTGGAGAAATCGTTATGGTGAGATTTGTCTCTTTACTAGGAACAGCTTGAGGCTTCATTCTTTGGACTCTTGTAAACTTCAATCTCACTATTAGAATTAAGGTCATTGGTGTTACTTTAGGCCTTTGGGGCTTATTTTTTATATCTGAAAGATTGGGCCTATTTTTACATTAATTAGACAGAACTTAAAAACTACTGGTTAATATACATATTCAAATACCATTCGCAATAACATTAATACTTTGGGTGTGATCATAATAAAACATTATTAGGTGCTTTAGGAAATATATTAATATGCATTTTGATAGTAAACACAATACTGAACATGGCGCTTTTGTTAAGTGAAATCTCATGGTGCAAAGTGATGCTGGTATTGTCGTCTTGGAAGAAGAATTTCCCTTCATCAAATAAACTTGGTCCTGGTATACTCCCAGAAACAACCTAATCTTTTTTTTCTTTTTCCATGTTAAGCTTTCGGTGTATAAATTTTACATATTTCTGAATGCTTCTAATAATGGTATATTATGGGTTGAGTAATTCAACAGCAATAATTTTCATATACAGCAGTAGTGACCTATTTTAGAATTTAGTTATGTTAACCAATGAGAGACACTTGACCATAAAGAGTTCCTTCATTGAGAAATAGAAATGGAATGATAGTATTATAACACATATATTGTTTAATAATCACTGGATCCTTTGTAAGACAATACAGAATATTTTATTCATTTTTTTATGTAAGAATCATATATGTTTAGTCCAAAGTAAATCAAATCACCATTTATTCACTCACAAAGGTTTATTAAACACAAAGATTGATTAAGTCATAGAGACCAGTTTCTTTCTGAACCATGGAATTTCTATAAATTTATAAAAGAGACCTCGGTCCTAAACTCATGAAGCTCAGAGTCCTGTCCATCTTAATCATATGAATTAGCTTTTGTAAAGACCTATTTTAATAACTGTTTTTGAAAACAGACTAAATTTCAAAAAAAATTAAAAATAAATTATATCAAATTTACATTAAATGCCAAATTAAGAAAAACAGAGACTGAAAATAGCCTTTAAATCACCAAACAAGATCACCAATTGCCGGTTAAACCCTTTATATCCTGAGAATGCCGGGGCTTTTTTATGTCCCTTCCTTAGAAAGTGATTTTTATTCTTTGGAGAGAACAATTCTGGGCTTTTTTCTCTTTTACTAAAAAGATACTATTCTCATATTATTGTTACCTGATTTTCACAGCACCAGGACATAGAGTAATCAAAGCCATTTACCAGAATGACTGTGCACCGTAACAAGGCCATCTTTAGTGGCAGCCTGTCAAAAATGGAGTCATTTTTTAATATAGAGGAGCTAGGAAGAAATAAAATGAAAAGCCTGCCCTTTCACATTTCAGAACAAGGGAACTGATTCACTCTGCCCCATTCCAGTTAGAGGGAATAGATGTATTTTGAATGTGTTCAAGCCTCAGAGCTCCTGATGGACATTCTCTGGGGGGAAAAAAAAAAAACAAAAAAAAAAACACCCTGTATTTTCTTTCTGCTTTTTTTCTTTGGAATGGCAGCTGCCTCAGCTTAATGAGAGTGAGACTATTTCTCTGAGGAGCAGGTGCTGGTTCAGAAAGAGTAATGAAGAGCACCAAAGCCTAGTTTTCTACTTCAAAAATATATTTATTTATTATCTATCATCTATCATCTATCTATCTATCTATCTATCTATCCAACTATCTATCATTTATCTATTGTATCTATTGCCACTATCCATGGAGATCTATTTACTAACCAGTGAACTTCACCCCCAGGCAAGATTTAGGGTAACTGTGGACGTTAAAATATGAACAATAAAATAACATTTTATAAATTTTCCCAGTATTCAGCTCCAGCAATATTGGATTTTGTTCATCATCATAATAATTCTGAGAAATAGAGGATAACCACTTTTTCTTTACTATTAATATACTCTCAATATTTGTCAATTTGTTATAATTTTGTAATACCCATACATTTTGACATTCTTAAATTTATTAGAATCCATAGATTCTTTGCAACATCTATCATTTATACAGCAATCTATAACATTCCTTCATTCATATCCATCTTCTCACAGTGAATGTGTGAAGAATGAAGGCTGTGGAATGAGATAGGGATATTCATTCAATTAAAGGAAACTTCTCTCTAACTCCTTCCCTTTTTATTTAGAAATGTTTTGAAAGCAAATATTAGATGTTAGCATTACTTTTCAATACTTGTTTAAAAAAAGTAATATTATTTCTTTGTGTACCTACTAATATTTTAATTGCATTGGTGCTCAGCTGAAAAATAGCAGTCCAAACAATATCCAGATCCTAATCTCTGGAACCTGTGAATGTTGCTTTATATTGTCAAAAATATATCCTAAAACAGGGTCTTTGTGGATGAGAATAAATCAAATATGTTGAGATGAGAGATAATCCTGGGTTACTACTCTTGGTATATCCAAAATGCCATTACATGCAACCTTGTGACCAGAATGCTAAGACAGACTTTGCATACAGAGGGGGAAAGCAATGCAAAGACAGCAGAGAGAGATTTTAAAATGTTGACCTTGAAGTTGCCATCTATGAAGAGATGTTTTTGTTTGTTTATTTGTTCTTTTCATTTTGTTTTTTGTTAGTGAAATGTTATATTAATTTTTCTTAACCATTTCTCTTTTAGTATATTCTCTCTCTATTCCTCACTTAGGCCTATACTGTTGATGTTATGCTTATATTTATTTTAAATTCTCAAGCTTCCTGGTAACTAAATTTCAATTTTTTTTGCGTGAATATTGCCTTCTCAAATATTGCAAAATCTATTTACTAAGCTAATTGTATTTATTTCTGCATTACTTTTCTTAATGGATAGTTCTTTCATTTGTCTGGCTGGTATTCTTTTTCTTCTTCCTCTTCTATTTTCCCTTCAAATATTTGGTGATTATGAATCTTCAGTATAAATTTAAAATAGTAGTTAACATTGATGAATAGTAACAATATAAATGGCTCCTTTTTAATCACTCAGCATAATACATATTTTTCTTTTGTAAACAGTGAGTGCAGATTTATCACTGAATGGTGATTTCCAGCTATGGTTGTAAGTTATGAATGTGAGCCTGGTCCAGTTTTTCTGTTGAACAGGAAGGAAACATCATTCCTATGGCAATGACCAGAACTTGTGCTGGGTACCTTTCAGCTCCTCCTCAACTACAATACTCTCTCTGAGAACCTATCCTCCTTCATATCTTCAGAGAAGTATCCTTGCTAATTGATTCTGCAACAGCTAGTCTAGATACAGAAAAAGATAAGGGGTAACTAGCACAGCAACCATGCATTTACTATGAGACAATCTTTTCTAATTCCCCAGATAATGTTTCTTGATCTGACTATGCATCTGGGGAGATGTGAACTCTTACTGTTTCAAAATTTCTTCATTTTTGCTCTAATGGGTTGTGGACATTTCATTCAGTGTATCATCTCCAGACAGTCTGCTCTTGACTCTATATCCTCTGGAAATATCTCAGACATACTTACAAGGGAATCCTCTTGGTTTTTCAGTATGTCCAAGTCTGTATTTGGTTTATTTACTTTATTTTGGGATGATTCCGTATTTTCTATATGATTTTAGAAGGAAGAAGTGTAACCTGCCATTTAAACCCCCACATCTTATATCTTTATGTAATATTACCAAGTTGAGAGAGCAGAAAAAAATAGTTAACAGCAGTCAAGGTTTAATATACAATTACAATTCTCTGAATAATATGTTGGATTATGGAAACAACAGTTGAAATTTCATCCATATTAGAAGAAATTGCACATCCTTAAATGTGATTATTTTAACTTTATTATAATTATATTTTAACAAAATTACATACTGGTTTCCTGGAATCTAGTTTATCATTAATTAAAATGAAAGGAATGATTAATGAATCCACATTAAAAGTGCTTTTAAAAAATTAAGTAAGAAAAAAATACACTCATAAGTAAATGTAAATTTAATTAGTAAATAACGAAACTCAATTGGTCTCAAATAAATTAGAACTAGATATTACCTAGAAATTAAAGTGAGTGTAGACTAGAAAATCCCATGGGGAATGTAACTTTAGTTCACAAGCAAACACTGTGATATTACAATCTATAACTTGAGTGTGAATGAAAAATCACTTGGGTCTCTTTTTAGAATGTGCATTCCAGGTCCCCATTTCCAAATAGGCTACAGCGGTGCACAGAATACAAATTCCTAACAAGAATTGTCAGATGATCCCAATGAGAGACACTTCTTAAAGACAGAATGTCCTTGTTTTCCACTCAACCTGAAGGCTCAGAGGAAAGGGTAATCAGATCGGATAATGCTGCAGCTGCACTAACTTTTAACACTACCAGTAACAGCAATAACAAGAGCAAACACAATTAATAGTTTTACAGCTGTTTGGTGATCTGCTATGAACTTTACATTAATGATTTCTCCTTATGCTTGTTTTAAAAAAAAAAAAGCCTTAGTTTACGCTAACTAAATTCAAATTTCTGTTTAAAGAATTTAGTCTAAGAAAGAGGAAGCTATTTGATGTAGGGAGCAAATGGCAGTGTTCTCTGACATTGGAGACCTTCCTCATAGTCCTGCTAGCCAGACAGTTCTACACAACTTAATGATAAATTTTAGTAGCAAAAATTAAAAACATATATATATATATAATTACATTGTATCAAGCTAGTGTATCACATGACTAACAGAAAGACAATTTTATAATATTGATTCTTGTTATGCAAGCACAAAGCCCGGACTTTCATTTATTCAAGACTTTTTTTTAAGACTCTCAGTAATGCTTCAGTGCTTCATCTTTTGAATATCCAAAAGTTGCTTGGTGAGTTATTTTTAAATACATATTTTGTTCTATTGAAACAGATTCATTGTCTTTCATTATGTTTTTATTATCTATTAATTTTCATCAAAGCATTTATTTTTGGTATGTATGTAAATCTCCAGACAATTTAACAATGTTTTCCTTATTTTTGTTTTTGTTGCATTACTAGGGTTTTCCAGGTAGGACACTACAAACTGTGAATATTTTATACACATTATATAAATAATTACACCTCTCATACAATCATATGTTAACTAGCTAACTGCATAGTAATCAAGAATTGTGTCTAGCAATTATTTTTAGAAGCATTACATTAAACAACATAACATCTGTTTTAACTATACCCCAAATATCTTGTTATACTATATTTGTATCTGTATTAAGTTGAAAATATTTTTAAACTGATTTTGAGAATACTTCTTTATCCCTGAACTATTTATGAGTGGGATGTTTAATTTTTAAATATTTGATAATTTTTCAGATTAATTTCTGCTATTTGTTTTATAGTTATATACCATTAAGTTATTAAAACATAGATGCTATTATTTCTACTCTTTTAAATTGTTTTTTATTGGCCTGTTACATGGTCTATCTTAATGAATGTTCAATAACCTTAGGGGAAAAAAATGCATATTCTTCTATTGGGTGAGTCATTTTATAAATGTTAATTATGACTATTTTGTTGATAGTGTTCAAGTCTCCTATACTATTATTAATTTTCTTGTCTACTTTTTCTCTCAATTACTAAGAAGATTGTTGAAATCTCCAATTATAATTTTAGGTCTGCTTACTTGTTTTACTTATGTCTATTTTGGTTTCATTTGTTTTGATGCTCCATTATTAGGAACATATACATTTAGGGTCCTTATGTCTTCTTGGGGAATTGATCATCATGATTTAATGTTCCATTTTATTCCTGATAACATTCTTTCTTCTGGGCATGCTTACTAATATTAATATAGCTATGCCAACTTTTTTTTTGAAGGGGGTTGCATGGTATGGTTTTATCTTTTTACTTTTAACCTACCCTTATTATATATAAACTATAGGCATGATGCATGAAATTCATGCAAGGAGCTCGGCCCTCACAGCTCCAGCTCATCAGGAAGGTCGTTCGGCTGTCTGGTTTAATTAGCATGTTACACTTTTATTATTATAGATTGCATTCTTTTTGACAATATAGAATTTGATCTTGCTATTTGATTCAGATGACGATTGCAGTCTTTAGAAAGTTGTATTTAAGGCATTCATATTTAATGTGATTATGGATATAGTTGAATTAAACATATACCAAATGCCTAGCTGTTGTCTACTCATTTAATCTATTCTTTGTGTATTCGTGCACTGCATTATTTTGTATTAAACGGCTATTATCTATTATATCATTTGCCTCCTCTAGTAACTTGTTATCTATTTATATTACTTACACATCTTTTATAATTTTAGTGATTTCCTTAGGATTTACAATATACATCTTTTTATCTTTAATGAATATATCTTTAACTAATCAGATTCTATCTTCAAATGATACTACTTTCCGACCTGTCATATAAGGACTTTAAACTGACCGTAAAAATGACCCAAGGCTGCCTGTTCCTATTATTTTAGACTAAAGCTTTCATTTTGTAGTTGGGGTATCAGGAAGGATCTGGGTGGAGATACTGGCCCTTCCCATAGGGCTATGCTCCCTTCCCCAATCCACAGACAGTGGACACTTAGCAATCTTTCACACTTTTACTCCGAGAGGCTTTGGGGTTACTAAAGAACCTACCAGAGCATGTAGACTCCCACAATTTCTTCAGTACCTAGACATTTCACATGGTATTGCCAGCCTGCAATCTTCCTTCTTCAATTTGTCAGCTAATCCAGCTAAACTCTTAACAGTGCCCTGCTGTGTCTAATTTTGTTGTTTTGTTTTGTGTTGTTTTAAATTTTTCTTTTATCAGTACATAACACTATTATTATGTTATTTGAAACATTAGTCTGTCTCCTAGATCTCATTTTCAAAGAAAGACAACTTTATTATCTGACTGATAAATTTAAATCTGTAAGTATGCATTAACCGCTGGAATTTCCAGATGATAGGAAATGTTACACTGATAGATTTTATAATAAAGCGTAAAGAAAATACTGCAGAGTGGAAATATAAAACTGGCTATCTATCCCCCTCAGCCCTCTCTCAGTCTGGGTTGTCTGACTGCAGGGTTAGGCCATGGGGGATGTCTGACTGCAGGCTTAGGCCATGGGAGGGCACCAGGGAGTGTCTGGCCTGTCTCACTCAGTCCCGATTGGCCAGATTCCAGCAGAAAGCTAACCTACCGGTAGGAACTTCTACCCCGTGGTGGTCAGTGCACATTATAGTGACTGGTCGACCAGTCGACTGTCTGCCCCCTTGTGGTCAGTGCACATCGTAGCAAGTAGTTGAGCGGCCTTAGCATATCATTAGCATACTATGCTTTGATTAAACAGCCTACTGGACAACCAGACCCTTAGCATATTAGGCTTTTACTAGAGCTCTAGTGCACCATATGTGTGTGCTGGGGGAAGGTTGTCCCTCATCCCAGCCTGCACCCTTTTGCAGTTTAGAAACACTTGGGGGATGTTGTTGCTGCGAAGGCGGGAGAGACTTCCACCAACGCCGCTACATTCAACAGCTGTGAGCTGTCAGCCTGGCTTCTGGCTGAGTGGTTCTCCCGCTGTGGGAGTGCACTGACCACCACATTGAGCATCTGCTCCCTGGTTGTCAGTGCATGTCATAGCGACTGGTCATTCCACTGTTTGATCTATTTGCATATTACCCTTTTATTATATAGGATTATATAGGATCCTCTTGGAAGACTGCAAACACAATTTGAACATATTAAACATGGAAGGTTTTTCTTTTTGTTTTGTGGTGGTTGCTGTTAATCCTTACCTGAGGATATATTTTTCTATTGATTGGAGAAAGAGAAACATTAATGTATTAGAGATATATTGATTGGCTGCCTACTGAAATCACCTTGACCAAACCAGGGATCAAACTTGCAACTCAGGTACATGCCCTTGACCGAATCCAACCTGTGACCTTTCAGTCTATGGGTCAACACTCTATAACCACTGAACAACACCAATCAGGGCAAAAGATGGAAATGTTTAAACAGAGTTACTTAATGAATTTCTCACCACTGACATGTCCTTAAATGCATACCTAAGAATGATTGCTTCTATTCCATTACTGCAATAGCTGAAAATCAATGTTACTGGGGGATAGACAGCCAGTTTTATATTTCCATTCCGCAGTGTATTCTGTAATAAATGCTCAAGGACTTGAAATTATTATAGCTAAGTGATTTACCCTTGAAATTCAGGGCTTACTATTATATATTTGACTCCCATATTTTATATAAGAGTAAGTTCATTTGGTTCAGAGTCCTGTTTCCATATAACTTCCAATGCCAAGCAGTTTTGAAAATAATTGCTCTGATTCTCTCTCTTTTTCTTTTTTATTACTCATCATCTACACTATGCTATCCAGAAAGACAACAGTGAAGTTAAAAAGCACAGTTGATTTTCTGATTACATCACAAAGTCTTCTCAATAACACTCATTAACATGGTTATTTGTTTTTTGCTTGTTTTAAGTTCAAGGAATAAGATCAGTGAAAATACAATAGGAGATGGCTAACTAACCATAAAATGATGGATATCGAGTCAGATGTAACCCGAGGGTTGTCTGTGGTCTTGATATCTTTGGTTTAATTAATCACATAAAATTAAGATTTAAAAAATTCAATAATTTTTCAGAAGGATTAAATTTAAAACAATATATGCTCAGCTTGTGCAGCTAAGTGGTTAGAATGCTGGCCCATGCACTGAGAGGTCTCAGATTCAATTCCTGGTCAAGGGCACATACCTGGATTGCAGGTTCCATCCCTGGCACCTGTCAGGGCTTGCTCATGAGGGAGGCAACCAATAGATATATATCTTTCACATCAATGTCTCTCTATCTCCTTCCTTCCCTCCCTCCTACTCTCTCTAATGGAAAAATATATATATCCTTGGGTGAGGATTAACAATCAAGCAAACAAAAAATTTAAAACAACATAAAATATTAATATATAATCTAGGACTTACTAACTTAAAGCTAAATTCCTTTTCTGAAGCTTAGTGACTATTGATTGCTTCTTTCAAAATTAAATACAATTTTTGGACAATAAAGCATAGTTCAGTCAATTTTCCCTATTTTCTCTATTAAATAGAAGATAAGAAATATTCAAGAATAAACTATACTGTTTTCTGTCTGATGACAATGTTTCAGACACAATCATGTCCAGGGACCCAATCTATTGAGACCCGCTATATTCCTAGTCTCTCATCAAGGGCAAGCACTGAAGCATGCTTCCAACGATAAGATGAAAACAAGCCGTCCAGTTGAGCTTCTGGGAATATGTTAAAAAATGGCCAGACTTCAGGGGCACGCACTTATGCTGTTGTACCTAGAAATTTTTTTTCTACTCTTTTTCCCTTTTTTGTGCTTGGAATAATAACAGGTTATCAGAAGTTCATCGGCTATTATGAATAGGAAAATAAAATGTGAATGTAAAGATGGCAGAGCAGGAAGACAGAATGTACCTGGGCCCTTGATGTTGTCAACCAAAAACAAACAAAAAAGCTTTAGGCTGTAATTACAAATCAAAGCATTTATTTGAGCAGAGGATTGTATCTGGGAGGCACAGGTGGTAGCTTAAAATATGCTCCTGGAAAAGAAAGGAGAAGCAGGGGCTTATGAAGTCAAAGGGCAAGTACATCATAGTGATTTGCATAGATTGTTTTTCAAGATTTATGATTGGTGCTGACACAGCTGGAGTTGCATTAATCTACACGTAATTGGTTGCTAGGGGTAGTGTTGGGAGAATGACCACATATACCCATTTTGATGTGTAGCATCCATCCATCCCAGATGTTTGCAAGTCAACCTTGAGCTAAGTTCAGCCTCAGAACAGCATTTCTGAGATCTGGGACATGGGACACGCACAGGCCCCACTTCCTCATTGTCTTCCTATCTTCATTTAAGTGACTCTTTTAATACTGCTGTCTCCATTTATTCTCTCTGTTATTAAAGGCATTGGTCAGAAGCTGTATGTTTAATAGCAACTTACAACAACAAAATACATACGAAAGTGGGGGAGGATGAGAGTTAGACTTGCACTGAAAAATGCCATTTTATGTTTTCTTCCTTGGTTTGCACTATTTCTTTGAGAAAGGCACCAACATATGATAATACACTTAGGACACTCAATATTTTTACTTAATTTATTCAATATGCTTTCCATAAGAAGAGAATAATCATTGTATGAGGTTGTTGACAGAATCATAAAAATGTCTCCGGAGATTTTCTGTTCCCTGGATATTCAGCCCGAGTGGCCCTCCTATAATTACATGGGCCCTTACAAACCAAAGAGAAAGACTGAACAGTCAGTCAGAGATATGAGGCTGAGGAGATTTGAGGGATGAAAGGGACTAGGTCTCTCACTCCTCTGAAGAGGGAGAAATAGGGCAGGAGCCAAGAAAGGCGAGGGGCTTCTAGAAGCTGAAGGATCCTGACTCCTGGCCAACAGCCAACAGGAAAATAAGGATCTTCCTTAGCCCTCCAACCACAAGAGAGTGAATTCTACCAACAACTTGCATAAATCCAGAAGTGCATTCTCCTCCAGAGTGCATCGTAAGGAACACAGTCCCGCTGATACCTCAATGTTGTCCCTCTGAGTCCCAGCAAGCTAGTCTTCAGACCTCCTGAACTGTGAGTTCATGTCTGCACTGTTCTAAGCTTCTAGATTTGGGGTAATTATGCCAACAGTATAAAACTAATGATCATGTTTAGGGAATTTGCAGAAAATGTCCTAACATGTTGGCCCTTCAAAAGTTATTTTCATTAAATTGCAATGCAGAGGTCAGAGAGCAGAATTCTGAAAAGTGGCTACAAATAACGAAGTGCTTTAATGGAGGAATGAAACACTAAGGTCATGAGATACAGAGTGGCCAGTGTGTGGGACTGTATATGGTGCTTGGTAAATGCCTCCATAAACCTACACAACCTCAAATTTTTCAATAGTATCAATTTCTCAGAAAACCTTATATAAATTCATATAATTTTGACCAAACAATGCTTCACTTATTATTTTGTGAGAACTCTCATATTTGAACTATATGATATGGTTTACTAGAAAACACAGGAAATTTATTATTATATATTTTTCAGGGTTTTTTTTTTTTTTGCATATAACAAGTAGGTTGATCAAAACTATGTAATCTCATCTATTCACCCTTTTTGCTCTTGTACTACCATTCTCTTAAAAAACCTATAGTGCAATTGAAATGAAGAATTATAGTATTATAAACCACTCATACTAGTAATATGGTCAATCAACTGTATGAACTAAATAACCATTATAGCTACTGATTTTTATACATACACTTACGTACATTGTCATAATACAATGCATATTTGAGTGTATTCAAATTATTTTACACACACGCACACACATGCACACCACACAATAAGACTAAGGCATGATATAGTTTAGCTACAAATATTTTATTAGGTGATTAAATAATAGTAGCACAGAGTACAGTTAATAGTACCAACTATTATTTCATCACCCACTCATGAAAACATATTAAATAGAGTCTGTGTTTTATTCATCTAAGTTCCCCAAGCAACTAACAGAGTTCCTAATACAGAGGCACATAAAAATAAAAGTGCTTCTGGAGTGAATTGTATATTGAATATATATATATATATATATATATATATATATATATATATATATTGTATTATATTAATTGTATATTAAATATATATATTGTATTAAATATATATATTGTATTACAATATATGTATTGTAATACTATATATATAATACAATATATATTGTATTATATATATGTATTATATATATTATATATAATATATATATATACAATTATTCTAAATTATTACAAAATTTAAACAAGAATATGACTTAGGATAATTGTTTAGCTATTATAAACTAAAGAACTATGCTTTTTTATTTTGGTGAAAATTTTTCAAAAATAAAATTAAGCTTTATTCTTAACATTTGACATATTTTGTTCTGTCAACATATATTATGTAAACACAAGCCATGTAGCAGGTATAGTCCAAGACATTTAGAGTATGAAGATGGACACATAAAATCTCTGACTTTAAGAATCTCCTGGACATGTTAGAATGCTTGCCAAATACAATACCTGAAGATGACTATTAGAGTTTAATTCAGCATCCAGCAAAGGTAGAGAGGAAGCACTTAATCCAAGATCAGCCATTCATCCCCCCCCGCCCCCCCCCCCCCCCCCCCCCCGCTTGCTTGCTGGAGGAAAATCAGTGAAGTTGGCTGACAACAGGTGTCATGTGATATTACTGCTTAATTATTCTGAAGTGAAAAACAAAAAACCATTTATATGGGTGCATTACATTATATTATGGGGGACAAATTAAGTGTTTTTTTTATTAAATGAAAATGTATCCATGTTAATTACAGACTATAGAAAAAATATAAGGAGAGGAAGAGGAATGAGTGGTGTTTTTTGGTATTGAGTTGGGAATATGTTGGTAGCAGTGGCAACAGTAGATGCAACTCGCAGGGCTGTGAAAATTCATGGAATGTTTGAAAACTGACCAGCGGTTCAGTAAAGCTGGAGCAGAGAGGAGTGACAAGGCATGGATCTGAGAAACAAGCGGGACGAAGATCACAAAAGGTAGGGCGTATAATGCACAATGGCCTTTTACATCACACGAGGCTATGAGAAGACTAGGTCTGAGGTAAGGTGCCGAAGCAGGACCCTCTTCCCCTTTCACAGCAGCCACAGTGGGGGACGCGTAGTGGGTAGTCACAAGGGAAGTCAGAATATGAGAATCCACAGGAAGAGATAGTGAGCACTAGCATTTAGCCCAGTGCCAAGGGATATAGGTTGGAGCAGAGGGCTTCCAGAAAGATCTAAGATAAAGAGGTAAGACTTTCTGACTGATTTGAAATGAAGGAGATGAAAGGTCAAAAGAAGATTCAAGAACCACCCGAACTTACTGTCAAAACAACTCATCATACTTTGCTTGTAATAACTATGAATTAAGATGGCAGGAACCTTATTTACACGGAGGTTTTCAAAATTAACCTAAACATTGCTAATGACATTTGCTATAAATTATGCTTATTTCTGTTTTCTTTCCTACTACTCAAAAGTAGTAATTTTACTTTTCATGTAATCAGGGTATAAGCACCATGAAAAATATTAATTGCAGAATATTTTCTTCAATATGTCTTTTTCTCAAATATTTGAATATTTCAAAGCATAGTTTGTGATCTTAAATAAAAAATATTTATAGTTAATTCTAAAATGTGGTATACAATTGAAATGGGTAATCAATACCATCTAATGAGGCAGGAGTGGGTGGTGGATGGAAAGAAATCAACCGAAGAATTTGTATGTATACATGCATAAGCCATGGACACAGACACTGGGGTGGTCAAGGCCTGGGAAGGTGGGGTGCAGTGCAGGCTAGAGGGGGTCAATGGGAGAGAAAGGAGACATATGTAATATTTTCAACAATAAAGATTAAAAAATACAAAAAATATACAATCTAACTAAATTTAAAAACAACAATAAAAACACTAATTTGCATGAGTGCTGATGAGAAAGAAAAATATACAATTAGAAGACAGGAAGTTCAATTAAAGCACACTTGTAAGATAGTTTAGGACTCTTTCCTCAATATATTTTAAGATGAATATGGATTGAGGACATACCCTACTCTGATGTATAGAACTATTTTTTAGAAAATTATGATATATTCCATCATGTAGTGAGGAGTAACTGAAATTGAAGGTGAATGTGGGAATGATTCCTCAATTGCCTGGGTGCCCTTGGCCAAAATACTTACTTCTCTCTGCCTACATTTCTTTATCTGTAAAATGTGTCTGAGGTGTGACACTGGCTCAAATGAGATGAGTTATGCAACCATTAATCCCCTGTGGATCAAAAAATATAATCTGCTATTATTTCATTGAATCAATTATTTATAGACACTTTTATTATTCAATTAATGTTTACTTGTTCGTGCTGTGCTCCAATGAATATTTAAAACAAGTGCCCTTTGGCTGGAACTTAAGTGACCTCTGTTGACCCTTATTATTATCAATGCTAACCTTTCCCTATCTTGATGAACTAAACATTCTTTTAAGAGTTTCAACTCAAAAGTTCTTTTGGGTCCAGTGAACTTTGTTTCAACACTTTACAGACTCGCTACCTTGTATATTTCTAATGAACTTATTTTAACCTTTAGACTTGCCACATTATACTATATTTCTAATTTGTATTTTTAGTCACTTTATGTTCACTGTTACTCAGATATTCTAAGATAAAACTTATTAAAAAGTTAGGTTCAAAATTTATTATTTCTCATGGTTTAGAGAAGTGCAGACAATTAGAGAATACTAACAATTTAAGCCTTTAGCATAAAAACTCCCCAGGGTACACTATTGTCAGGGAGGAAGAAAATTTCCCTCTACCTTCTTGAGTTCTTATATTTGGACTAATAAGAAATTTTAGCCGAGGCCAGTTTGGCTCAGCAGTAGAGCGTTGGTTTGCGGACTGAAAGGTCCCGGGTTCGATTCCGGTCGAGGAAATGTACCTTGGTTGCGGGCACATCCCCGGAAGGGGGTGTGCAAGTGGCGGCTGGTCGATGTTTCTCTCTCATCGACGTTTCTAGCTCTCTATCTCTCTCCCTTCCACTCTGTAAAAATTCAATAAAATATATTTTAAAAAAATGTTCTTATAAAAAAAAAAAATTTTAGATTAACAGTAGAAATGCAATTTAACGTGTGTGCATGGGAGATCATAAATGATGCTTTGAAAAAAATGATGAACGAGCCAGCTTTTTATACATGTTAGATAATAATAATAATAATAATAATAATAATAATAATAATAAATTTGTGAAGAATTGGCAGAACAAACACACTCAGGTTTGTGTTCTCAACAATGAGGAATGTAAATTTGGGCTGCTCGGTAAATTCCTAAAGGAGTAACATTTGTTTAAATATGTAAGATTTTCAGCCCTGGATTCCTTAATTCTAGTATCTCTTTATATGCACTCTCCTCTCCAGCAATGCCCCTCCTCCCCCAGATCTTGGAGGGCACCTTTCACTAGGGAGATTTATATCCTGCAATCAAGGAGACAAGAGAGGGTCAACATGCCTTCTTACTCAGGCTGCTGCTTGTCAAGTAACTTTAATGTAAAGTAATCCATAAGCCATTGTGAGGTGTTTGGGGCAGCCTTCCCGGGGCCCTGATAGTATTGTTATTTTTCTTGGTTGAAAATAAATGAGGGAGGCAGACAGACCGTTTCTAATCTAAGGAGCTCCTCAGAGCAGAAAGGTCTTTGTGTGGGATAGAGAGTCCTGAACCCTGCTTCCCTCTCCCCTCCCCCCTCCTCCCGTGGTTGATCAACAAGGCTTACTAGACCCATGGTCACCCTTACCATTCGGTCACCCACAGGTGTGTGAGGAGGAAGGTGCATAGGAGTGGTTGCAGTGAACACTGCAGGAGATGCTTATTGAGAAACTAGAAGAAACTGTTTCACACAGGCATGAGCCTTGGGGGCTCCATGATTCACATACAGGGGATTTACCAAGACACAAAATGGATTCACTCCCAAACCTAGAACATGCCTAGCTTCTCCAACTAAGTCTCAGAATAAATCAGAAATAGAACAAAGAGCAGGTCTCAACTTAGATTGAAAGGAAGATCAAGGGCAATTAATGCTAATGTGATAACAAATGAAACTCTCCACAAGTTTAGCCAAGGAATGCCAGACAACTGTAGAAAAAGTACTTCTATAACTTTTTCTTTTGAAAAGAAGAAGAAGAAAAAAACTAGCATGGAAAATAACCAAATTTTAGAGAAAACCTAATTCAGGATATTGAAAAAATTCCCTATTGAAATTTAATGATACAACAAATTCAATAAACAGGTACTCAAAATTGGAAAAGGAAAATTATGGGAGCTCATGGAGAATGAAGCAAACCTCACACAGAACTAGTGAGTGATTAAACATGGCAAGAAGAGAATAGATACAGCTGAAAATAGGATCACTGACAGAAAGAAAATTAAAAAGGCACGCCATGATAAAGTTTGAGGAAATTACAAAGAGAGTAACAGGTAATGAGGACAGTAAAAAGACACCCAATTTAAATATAGTTGGTGTTTCTAGACATCTTAGCAAGTGAGAAAAAACTTTTAAAATAATGTTTTTCTTCAAGGAAATTTATAAAAGGAATAACTGAGTTTGAAGTCTACACAGGCACACTGGGAAATGATACAGATAATTGATACTGAGGCATATCCATGTTAAGTTGCAGCACTTCAAGAATTTTTTTAAAAAATGAATTTAAGCAACCAGGCAGAAAGAATCAATTCACTTTCATGTGGTAAAATTCAAGCTGGGCTAGCCAGAGCCAGAGATGAAGGAGCCAAGGAGCGTATTTGTCAGGTAAATAAGATAGGTCCCTATACTATACCTAAATAAGGTGTTGTTCAGCGATTAAAAAACAGAACCTGATCATTGACAAACCTGAAAAGTTTAAAACAAAACAAAACACACAAATAACATTCATCTTCCTTGAAGAGAAAATCCAGCTTAAAAAAAAAGACTCATAGAGGAGCAAGCAGACAACTACTGCGATATTTCTCCACCGAAGACAGAGGTGTTTGTCTAAAAAATTCTGAGAAAGAAAAGTGTGAAGGTAAAGTTTTGTACCCAGCTTTTTTTTTTAACTTAATAAAGAAAAGACAACACTTACACATTCACACACAAGCAGAAACTTAGACACCTGCAAACTGCTTTCACAAATAGTGAGAGCACACCAAGCAAAGCAACAAACAAAACATCCAATTAAATTCAAGGAATTAAAGGTGAATGTGACACCGTAACTTGTGACTAGAGAAGCTTTAGCAGAGACGAGCTGCTGTGCTGAATTACTCTAAAGACACAAATATATATGTGCATTACCAAGGAAGACTGAGAGACATGAAGACTTTGATGCATTTAAATTGCTATTAATGTAGCAGTGGAAGTGGAAGATTCTGGCATTTTTATACTTATTATAAATGTTGGAATACTTTTTAAACCAGGCATGAATAAAGTACTAGTGTAGATCCAGAGGCAAGCTCAACCTGGCCTTATATGGTGAAGGGATCTTAAGCTAATTTAAAATAGAATTCATATTAAACAGCTATAGCAGAATTTAAGGCTATAGCAGAAAAATTTTAAGTAATAAAAATTATGAAAATTGGAAAATAATAGGTGGTGATGTGGGAGGAAATTTAAATGAGCTGAGCTAATTCCCTGATTTTTCAAAGGATTCAATCCCAATTCAAATTATGTATCTTTTTATATAAAAAAAGATAATGTTCCAAGTGCTTAATTTTTTTTCATTATCTACTTTCTTCTAACTTTATAGGAATGTTTAAGAAGAATCTTAATCTGTATAATACAAATTTGTACCTGAAATACATCATGTTTTTCAGTATTATTTCTACTTGTTTGAATGCTTCGATTCAAGTAAAAGTATATTTTCTTCATATAACATGCATTTAATAACAACTTAAATAAAAGTACATGTGGATATTTTATTGAGGAAGGGATCTCAGGGAATGATGGGGAAGAATAGTGGAGGAGAAACAGAAGTAGGCTGAAATAAAGAGATACTGATGAATACTTCCACCTCTATGGACTATTGGTGGCATGGCTCAAAGGGACTCTCTATGACGTGGTATGAAGTGCATCTCAGGACTAGAGAGCTAAAGAAAAATGCATTGATCCATCATCTCCCATTCCACGTTTTTCAAATATTTATTTAATAATGTGCTAATTATTCTCTTAGAGTTGGTTATGAGAGGCAGCCAGATTGGATTTACAATGGTTACCCGTCCTGTTTTTCTGGAAAACCTCAGGAGAAGCATTTGGTGCTAAAAATAGGATGGCCTGGGAATACTGGAATGGCTTAGTCTAGCACTTGCCTTTTTTATAACCTAGTTTATGCCTTAGTGTCAACAGAGAAGAGACAGGGTAGAGGCAAGAGGCATTGATACAAACTTGAGATGAGTATATTTTACATTGAAAAACAGATCAATTCCATGTTAGTGGAATAAGAGGGTAAAACAAAGAATATGTGAAGTTGTCATTCTCCTCTTCATTCAAACGTTAGTATATAGTAACATCAAGATACTGTATTTCTCCCATAGTTCTAGCTCGCATGTTACAAAATGGGTATTGTAAACCTCAAAGCTGCTAAGTGAGTAGATCTTAACTGCTTTCACCATAAAAGAGGAAATGATAATTATGGATGTGATGGAGTTGCTAGGGTGGTAATCATATTGCAGTATATAAATGCAACTAATCACACATTGCACATCTTAGACTTAGACAATGTTCTGTGTCAATTATATCTCAGTTTTTACAAAGTAATTGATTGAATTACTAAAGTGGTTATCAGAATGGGTGTGTGTGTCATTTTACTAGCTCAACATTAAGTCCCAATCCCCTTCTAGCATAAACTTCGGGATTCAGTTGTACAGCAGTGTTTTGAAAACTATATGTAGGATATGCACATCTACAGACACACACTTCAGCCTTTGGATGTTTATTTTAATTATAAAATGAAGTAAGCAGCTGAGTGCAGTTGTCCTTGAAAAACAAGTGTTTGAACTAGATGGGCCCACTTATATGAATATATTTTTCAATAAACATACAGTCCATTGAGAATTCACAGATTTAAGGCAGACTGTATTCATTGTTCTACATCATTTTATATAAGAGACTTGAGAATCCTCAGATTTTGGTATCCACAGGGAGTCCTGGAACCAATATCCTGTGGACACCAAGGGATGACTGTAGTTAAATGTTTGGAGAGTGGAAAGTTATATGCAATTTTTTTTTTACTGAAAGAGATGTTGGTGTCCTAAACCCTCACAAAGGTTCAATTGTACTTTCAAAGTTGAGAATTTAATAATTTTCAGAAAAAAATTTGAGGTAATTTTAGTCAATTTGATATTGACCTAAAAAGGAACTATATCTGCCAGCTCCATACTACTAAAATCCAGTACTGTTGTGGCCAAAATTGTGACCCTCCAAAAGATATATCATAGTTCTAAACCCTGATATTTATGAATGTGACCTTATTTGGAAATTGGGTCTCTGATGTAATCTAAGATTACCATAGAAGATAAAGTGTGGTAGTCTTAGATTAGGGTGGGCCCTAAATCCAATGTCTGGTGACTTTATAAAAAGAGAGAGACACACACAGATAGAGGTACAGTGAAAAAGCTAAGGTATGCTAAGGATTTCCCAGAAATCATTAGAAGCTGGGAAGAGACAAAGAAGGAATATTCTTTAGGGTTTCCAGGCGAATATGGCCCTGCTGACACCACAATTTCTATTTTTAGACTGCTAGCCACCAAACTGAAAAAATAAATTTCCATTTTTAAGTCACATATTGTAATGCTTTGTTAGAGCAGTCTTACAATACTAATACGAATAATATAATCGGTACATTTGCAAGTTGTATTTACATTGGACAACCTTTTCTTTGACATGTTCTTATGTGGATGGGCATTTGCCAAACCTTTATAATTTGTGATTTATGGTTTGCTTCTGTACCAGACACATGATATGAGCTTTACAACAGCAATGACAGGAAGTATTGGATCACTTAACAGTGTTGTTTCTCACGAGAGACACCAGAAAAAACAAGAGTCTAATTACCATTGGTGGTAATCTATTTACAAAGCTACTGACATCTATTGCTGCCGGAAATCAATCTTAAAACACACACACACACACACACACACACACACAGGAACAGTTTTATGAAATATAAGTTACATGTTATAAAATTCACCCATTTTTAGGTGGGACCTTGGGGAGGTGATTATGCTATAAGGACAAAGCCCCCTTGAATGGGATGAGTGGCCTAATAAAAGACCCAAAAAATCCTTCCTTTCTCTTCCCAGTAAAGAAACAAAACATAAAAACATCTCTCCAGGCACCAAATCTGTGAGCACAATGCTGTTGCACTTGCCAGTCTCCAGAACTGTGATAAATAAGTTTCTGTTATTTATATGCCTTCCGGTCTATGGGTTTTGTTACAGTAGCCGGCACAGACCAAGACTAAGGAGTAGAGAGACAATGCATGACTTTAGGAGTTGAGGGCTGTGCTGGATATTGTCTGAGGGCTCTCAGTGCTGCACTCCCCCGCCCTCACCCCGTACTTTCCTTTGTACCTCTGGGTGGTAAATGTGCAAATCACATTTTTCAGCAGCCACCATTACCAGCTGAATTCCTCTTTGTTTTTGATGATGGAAGATACTGGGTAGAATTTAGAAAGAAATATTTTGTTGCCTCTCTTGCTTCTGTCATACCCGAATCTGCGACAGTAGCAATACCATGAAGGTCAAAGAAGATTTCTTTCCCATGGTCCTTTTTGCATGGAACATCCGCCCGCAGAGAAGGTATGCGGGAGTGGGAGACAGAGGAAGGCAGACCAACGCTGCAAAGATACTAAACTTCAGTACATTGTATGCATAAATATTTGTGTTTGCTTAACATAGGGGTGTCGAACTCAATCAGAGAAGGAGCCAAAATCTAAAATCCAGCCTAAATCGCGGGCCGAATGGTTTACTGAACAGTCATAAACTGTCATTGTGATGGAAACGCAGCGGAGTGCAGTGATGACAGCGCGGTGCGGGCCACATTGCAAGGCCTGGCGGGACGGATTTGGCCCGCGGGCCTTGTGTTTGACACATGTGGCTTAACACCAACGCACATTTCTAACAGCAGCAGATACAGAGAGCATGCAAGCACTTCACACTGACGGTTTCCGGTGCCAAAGCTGTCACATAAGAGGGTGTTTCTGGTAAAACTATGGTCATAGAAAAACAAAAACAAAAGCAACCAAAAATGGATCTCCATGTTCTCCTAGAATTTATAAATGCCATATTTATAAACAATAAGTGAAATGAATGATGAGAAAGTGTTTCAAGAAGACATTATAGGCTGTCCACAGAATATAGAAGTGATTTGAAAAATGTCACTACAAGACAAAAGTTAGAAAGCCAATGCAGGAAATAAACAGCCAGGATAGGTGGAAAAATTTGATGTCCATAAATAGTTAAGAGGTTGACTATCAGAGTGAAAGAGAAAAAAAGAGAAGAAAATGGATAAAGAAAAAGAAATGTAAATAATCATAGAATAATGATAGACTTAGAAAATAACATACATCTAATACGCATTATTGCTATTTTAAGAAAAGTTAAGCAGCTGAAACCGGTTTGGCTTAGTGATAGAATGTCGGTCTGCGGACTGAAAGGTCCCAGGTTCGATTCCGGTCAAGGGCATTGGTTGCGGGCACATCCCCGGTGGGGGTGTGCAGGAGGCGGCTGGTCGATGTTTCTCTCTCATCGATGTTCCTGGCTCTCTATCTCTCTCCCTTCCTCTCTGTAAAAAATCAATAAAATATATTTTTTAAAAAAAAGAAGAAGAAGAGTTAAGCAAATAAAACACTTAAAATATAAAAAAAAAATCAAAACTTCTCTGAAATGAAGACAAACTGAAAGTTCAGGCTGAATGGGGCTCAAAGGTTTCCAAGAAACTGAACATTTATACCTAGCATTCCAAATCAAAGCATATTCTGATACAGATGTTACAAGAGAAGAATAATAGGGGTAGGCAGGGGGAAAGAAAAACATGCTTCCTACTCGTCTGAAATGCCAGGTTGTACTCGAGAACTTCATAGTAATATTAATGCAAGGAGGAAGTTTGATCATTATCTGAAAGATCCTGAGAGAAGGAAAATGTGATGCAAGAATTGTATAATCAGCCAAGTTACCTTTTGATTATAAAGAAAACTCTTGAGTGTAAAGGTAATGTACGCACAAGCTGATGCCCTTTATTAATAACAAGATTTGAATGTCCTGGAGGAGAAAGCCAGCTGGGGAAGAAGTAAGGAAAAGGGCAGAATGGAACTTAAATCAACTGATTACATAAGGAGGACTAAAATACAAAATAAAAATGCTTTTTAAATTGGCAAAAGCAAACACCCTTTTCCACCTGCTCGCACACATACTCAAATATATTCAGATTAATTTTTATTAACGGAAGTCACAGGAAGTTGTGGTGGCGGCCTCAGTGATCAGAGCAAAAGCAGCAGGAGCGTTCAGCCAGCTTTGGTGTTCAGAATCCCTTATTTTCACTCTGTCCCTATAGAAGCAGTCTTGTCAATGTGAAAGGTTCATTTCTTTCCACACTTACAGGTGTTTCAGACTCAAGTTACTCAACCCTATCCAGAAAGAACTTTAAACAGTATCTGCATCCTTCCTGCAAACTATTTATAGACATCTTGCATTCTGGTTATCCAGTCAAACCCACCAACATTCTCTTCCAGGGTCACCAAGTTACAAACGGAAATCCTATTTAACCACAGCCCACACCCACCTAATGAATCTATTTTTGAAAGAAGCGTATCTCATTATTTTATTTCCCCAGTAATATTAACAGTTGCATCATGATTCCCATTTTACAGACATACAAACTTCAACTCTGTGAGAGTAAACAAATGTAAATTACACCTAAATGCAGACTTATAGAGGACAGTAGACCCAAGCCTCTGTACTTTCCCATACTACTTACTGTAGTTGCAAATGCTCTTATGATAAAAACAGGAGGTAAATGAACACGTGATTTAAGAGAATAAGCTTCAAGTGTTAAAATAAAAAGTATGGCTTCTACAGGTCCTTACCCCCCCACCCACATCTTTAATGACAGAATTCACAGATCTTATTCCTGTGAATCATAACTGTTGAAGAAAAAGATGAGGCTTTTTGAGATTTTTATTTATATTGTTGTACTTATATAGTGCCCTACATAAAATGACATATAAACATTAATGTTCCCTGGCCCAATATCATATAAAGTATATAACTTGGAAAAACTATTTCTCAGAAATTAAGATACCGCAACAGTAAAGGAGAATGGTACAATACTATTTCCTTTGACCCTAATAAATATTTGATGATCTAGTCCAGGGGTCCACAAACTTTGATAGTGTTTACCAAGGTAAGCAAGCATATGCACAGCTCACCCATTCATAATTGCAGGGAGGAAATAATGGCATGAAAATAATAAAGCATTAAAATATAAACAATTGTGTTATGGGAAGTTGATTTGGTCTCCTGTATTTACTATAAAGATATTTATTATTCACATTGAAAAATTAAATATTTATTTGGATTATTATTCATTGAATTACTGTTAAATAAATAACATATTATCCTTTTCAGAACTTACATAAAAATTAGAGTCCAAGTACAATATTTCATAACTTCATACCATAGACTAATCAAAAAGTTATAATAGGTGATATAGGAAAGGGTAATTTATAAAATAACTACAAAAATTTGTATGTAATATAGTAAACTCAAGATATCACTGTCAGTGACATGAAAACAAACAAACAAAAAATCCCTTCTGTAAAAGCTGTGTGTGTGTGTGTGTGTGTGTGTGTGTAAATGAATAGTGAAAGGAAATTTGTGCAGTGGACAAAAATATATGTCCATATTCCCAAAACTTCCACCACTGAATTTAACCCAATTAATAGGTTCTCAGCAAGAAAATCTTGGTATATATAAAAATGAGAATCTACCAATTTGATTTCACTGTAAAACACTTCATTTCTTGAAAAGCTTGCAGTCCAAGAGATATTTCACTCTTTGGTATGCCTGCAACCACATTTTGGGACTCACTGGTCTAAATAACGATGCCATTCCATCTGATAGCACAAGACAGATCCAAAGGGCTCCTTACTGAAAGAAGCTAGAGGACAATTTTTCCTTTGTTGTTGAATTATTAGGTGACTTGGTAACTCACTGAAGATAAACATTTCCAAACCAATGACTTCTTAGTGAATGCCTACATGATAGATATGAACTATCCTGAATATAGAATCCAAACATAGTAAACACATAAACACATATTTCTCTCTCTCTCTCTCTCTCTATATATATATATATATGTATATATATATATATAGATAGATAGATAGATATAGATATAGATATAGATATAGATATATAGATATGGATATAGATAGATAGATAGATATAGATATAGACATGTGTGTGTCAAAATATATGTTATATATATATATATATATATATTTGTATGTGTGTCAATATATATGTTATTAGGTTCTGAATATGTCATATTATGTATATGTAATTGTAGCTATTTAGGTAACTAATAACTTTCAAAAATATTTTAAAATTCCTTCATATATGCAATTATATTATTTACACTTGGAGACAATAATCAAGGTTGTTCATTAATAATTTCATTAGTAAAAAAGAAGAAAGGTATGAAGAATAAAAAAATCATGAACAGTTTGAAGGAAACTGGAAACTATATTCATAAGCATGTTAGTAACTGTAATTTTTATCCAAGAATCTAAATGTAGCATTTAACACATAACATCCATGAAAACTGTTGTTATGGCAAAAAAATTTTTCCACGTTTAATTTTATACTTCAGATCTCTGTTAATTTAGCTTTATTATAATTCTATTTTTTCAGTCTAATTCTGAAATTTTTTTTTTTACTTTTTAGCCTATTTTTGCTGTCATAATTGGAATTTCTAACCTAAGACAGATAATTATTATAAAATATAAAATATAAGATTATTAAAATTATATATTTTTCTGTAGAAATTGCTTCAGATCACCCACCTCATTTTAAGTGTATTACCACAAATAAAAATGAAAATGCATAAAAATTATGCATGTAATGTATTTATTAAGTAATGGATTCCTATTTTGTGGATATTAGGTTGTATTTTCCCATCCCTCTTTAATGGAATAAAAATGTTATATTTGATAAAATATAGATTTATATTGGGGAGCATTTTAAAAAGGTGAATCTGCTCCCTAGCTTTTAGAACAGAAATAGAATCTGGGCGTTTCTAACCGAAGTCACATTGGAGATTTCTTTCCTCTGTTTCAGAAAAGCATTGTTAGATAAAAGTGCTTTTATCTAAATTATAAATAAGAATAAGGCATCACAAAGTTGGAACTTTTGCAATAGCGATTAACTGACAAAGAGGAAAAGTGACAGCCTAATCCTCAAGGGTAGGGTAAGTGGGAGCCATCTTCCTGTTGTTCCTCCAGGGAGACTGCTGAGAACCAGGAGGGACAGAGGAAAGTGAAGAAGTACAGATTAAAAGAGAAGAATTTATTAAAGACATTTTTATGAGACAACTGCACTACTCATCTAACTCCCACCAACCTATCGATGCATTAAGAATAGAATCATGGGCATTTTCCCCAAAGCCAGACACTAGAATGCTTATCCTTAAAGCAGCACTGTCGAATAAATACTTTAGAGATGATGTAAATATTCCATTGCTTGCTCTTATTCTAATGGGGAAACCACTGGTTGCACGTGGTTACTTTAAGTAGAGCTACTGTGGTTATGGATTTAAATTTTTAATTTTGCTTAAATGTATATTTTAATATATCATTTAATTTTAATCAATTTGCATTTTAAATTAGGGCATTTGGGAATTTTGTGTAAATGTAATTTTCCCTATTCTTTCACTGAGTACAACTAAAAACTCTGGGTATATAAAAAGAAACAAAAAGACTGAAAGATGAAGAGGAAGAGGCCCTATCGGATAAGAAATCTAATGCCAAGGAACAACACTGTGGTGAGTTCCTCAGGTTTTATTTTTGCTTAATATTTCTCAAAATTGAAGCTGAATAAGCTAGAAACCTGGACATGCCAACTGGCCTAGACAATAAAAGGCCTGCCAAAACCCTGCTCTCTTGAGCCAATAAACCAAGAAAGAGCAGCTAGCAAGTTAGAAAATTGTTTGACAATAAATGCTCCACCCTAGGAAGCTACTATTTTTCCATCTAATGCTCATTTGTAAGCTTGTGTGTGAGAAGAACTCTCAGATGGGCTGGGTGGGGGCTGGTGCAAGGCCAATGCAGGGTTGATGAAGTGGGACCTCCCATGTCCTGGTTGCATCGGCGATCTGCCAGCCAATTGAGCATCTAAGACTCAGCCAGGCACACCCTGTACATCAGGCCTGAGCTGGAACACTAGTGGCCGCTCTTGGGACCACTGCTGTTAGACCCGAGGCCCCCTTTGCACTCAGGCACAGCGTATCCTGCAGTCTGTTCTTGAAGCATGTTGATTGCTTTTCTTCAACAACTGTCATCAAAACCCAAGAAGTTGTTATCGGTCTTGTTTTAGGGAGAGATTTTGTACCCAGATCCTCTGGGGTGATCTGACAGGAATCTCTGCCTTTTACTCAGGAGAGACTGGTTTTGGTCTCTTCACAGACTGGTTTTATCTGTGAATTGTTTTTTTTTGTTTGTTTGTTTTTTGGGTTTTTGTTTTGTTTTGCTTTTTTCTCTCTCGTCCCTCAGTAGCAGCCTTTGCTCTTCACCAGTGATATGGATAGTCCTTTTATCTGCAAAGCCCCCTGATGCTGCAAGAGTAAAACTCTATCCAGATAAATCCAGGTTCATTGGGTTATTTATTTTTTAAATGCATATTTGTATTGCTTTCAGAGATAAAGGGAAAGAAGGAGGGAGGAAGGGAGAGAGGGGGAGGGAGAAAGAGGGAGGGAGGGAGAGAGAGAGAGGAAGTGGGAAAGAAAGAGAAGGAGAGAGAGAGAGAGAGAGAGAGAGAGAGAGAGAGAGAGAGAGAGAGAGAGAGAGAGAGAGAGAGAGAGAGAGAGAGGGAGAGGGAAAGGAAGTATCAGTGATGAGAGAGAATCATTGGTTGGCTGTCTCCTGCAGGCCCCACACTGGGGATTGAACCTGCCACTTGGGCATGCGGCCTGACTCAGAATGGAACCATGACCTTCTGGTTCATAGGTGGATGCTCAACTGAGCCACACCCGTCGGGTGGCAATCAGGTTACTTAAACCCTTCATGTGTCATATTTTATTCCTGTTGACATTGGGAAGAGGAGAAGTTTGTGAACCTTGGGTTCTTAGGTTTGAATTCCTCAATAAAATATCTAACGAGCTATTCTTAAACACCGGCTTGACATAAATGACTATCGACTCTGGTCTGTTTCTGACACCTTTGTAGACAGAACATGAGTTGCTCAGGTACCCCAAGGAGGAAGGAAGGTTGGCTTAGGCCACCCTTTAGAAAGCCTTGCAGCACTCTGGACCAGCGGTCGCCAACTGGTGCTCTGGGGACCACCGGTGGTCTGTGAGGTCTGAAAGGTTGGTGACCGCTGCCTGGACCATAGTCACCGTTTCCAGAAGAGACTGGGAGACCTTAGCCTGGGAGAATAACCAGCTTGGCAGCAAAGCCCCAACTGGCCAATTCTATAATATTTACCAGCAAAGATAAGAGCCTGGCAAGTCATGTTGCTTTAATCTGCCAGGCAGAAGTTTCTCCCATTCAGCGTCCCGTCAGCATATCAAGATTATACGTACAACAGACTTCTCTCCAGTGCTCTAAGTTATAATTAATGGTTGAATTAAATTATCGATACATCATTATTTAGTATGGTTCTAAATATATGTAGAGGAAATATTTAAGATATCGCATTATAAATTGGGGCATATGAAGTGACCTCGTGGGCGGTAAGATTTCTAGGGTTTATTCAAACTGGTAAGAGGATGACAACATGGACTATGGTAAATTATGCATATATAAAAAGAATACCCAGCGCCACTATAAAAACATAGTCCAACTATGTACTGTCTACAAGAAATACTTCCAATGTAACAATATAAGGATATTGAAACAAATAGGTGAAAAACTCATCTTTATGCAAATAATGTAGGGCTCATTATATTGATATTATAAAAAATAGACGTTACAATGAACAAAATTATCAGAAAGAGAAAATGGCTTTTATTATGATAAATAAACCAACCCACAAATATGACATAGGAATGCTAAATGTGTATGTAGCAAATAACAGTTGAAAAACGCATGATGCAAACACAGACATAATTGACAGGAATAAACAGATCTACAGATAGAACTGGCAACTCCAGTACTCCTCTCAAAAGAATTTGTATAACAACTAGAAATAAAATCATCAAGAAGGCAATATTGACATTTATAGATCACTCCATCTAACAACAGGAGAATGCATATTCTTTTTTTAGCACCCATGGAACATATACCAAGACAGATAATAACTTGGACTATAAAATATAGTTCAAAAACTTTGAGTGGAAATCATACAAATCAATACAACCATACAAATCATATATTCTCCAGACACAATAAAATATAAAATTAGAAATAAACAACAGAATAGTAGTTCAAAATTCAAATCTAAAGAAAACACTTCTAAATAATTCATGAGTCGAAGGAGAAGCATTAAGATAAACTTAAAAAAAATGGATTGAATTCTATGGAGATGAAATAGAACATATCAAATCTTGTGGAATGCTGGTTAGAACCTGTCAAGAGAAAAATTAATAGCAACTTGGGCAGATTGCTATGACTAAGTCAAAAGAAAAGATTACTCTGTGTACCCTCTCCTTCTGTAATACTCCACATGATCACAGACCTAACTACTACACAGACCTATTTACCAGTTAAAGAAACACACATTATCCTATAACATTTATATTTCTCTCTATTATATATCTGTATGCATTATATCTCTATCTCTATGTCTATCTATATCTATATATCTATCTATATCTACTGTATATATCTATATCCGTATTCATACCCATATCTATATCTATGCCTATGTCTATTCATATATTTATCATCTATCTAATTTAGGACTTAGAAATGTTACCTATTAATTTCATAGTTTAGGAAGATGTTTCACTGTGAGTTTAAAGGAAGAAAGGAACCAACTGTTTAAATTAAACATAAGAAAGTGACGACAAGAGAACAAAAAAGAGACAAAAAACAAAACAAAACAAAAAATCAGAGCAGGTAATGAAATTCCAATGCAGACAATTACATGCATTTTTAGGGGAAAAAATAGAACACAATAATAAGCATGATTTAAAGCTAAAGTGTGTTGAATATAAAATCAGTACATGTACTTTTAAAATTGTAAATATAAATTCAAGAAATGACAGAACTGAGGATAAAATAATATTTTTAAACATGATTTTAAATAATTTTTTACCAACTCTGGAAATTCTTTTAACCTAACACTTTCCCTCAACTGGTATTTGGATTGTGATTTTGCTCTTAGAGATGGAAAGTTAACTGATATTTTACTACTTAACAGGCTCACAACCATAATAATGCAAATATTGTTTATTGGCTTTTAAATTTGAGAAACAATCTTTAGGCGAAGAAAGAAAACGTTATTCTTAAATGATGGTATGAATATATGAAAGCTGTGAATGTGTAAAAGTGTAAGCAATGCACAGCCAATTGTGGAGAATATTCACAATTGGTATTAATAAATGGTATTAATATTGCCATATAAAAAATAAAATCTGCCCTAACTAGTTTGGGTCAGTGGATAGAGCATTGGCCTCTAGACTCGAGCCTCAGGTTCAATTCCTGTCAAGGGCATGTGTCTTGGTTGTGGGCACATCCCTAGTAGGGGGTGTGCAGGAGGCAGCTGATCTATGTTTCTCTCTCATCAATGTTTCTAATTCTCTATCCCTCTCTCTTCCTCTTTGTAAAAAAATCAATAAAATATATTTTTAAAAAGAAGAATAAAAACTAAGAAATGATAGATAAATTGAGGTTTAATTACATTATTTATATGATATAAAAATCCAACAGCAATAAGACAATTGTCAAACACAGATGGAAGAGAAGACTGAAGCAAATTAAATATTTATGTTTGATATTGGGGAAATAGTGTTGCTTGATGTTAATAAATACATGAAATATAATAATTATATTATTTAGAAAGGGGAATAATCAAAATATAAACACTTTTAAAGAAGTCCTCTGGAAAGTTGATCTTGAAGAAAAATAGTGGTATGAGACTATTAATGTTCAATTAAAGACATTCTTTAATGTGATTTTAATGTAAGTACATTACTTGAAAAAATAAAAAAATAAAGTATAATTATATTTACTTATAATGTATAGTGATTTATGATATAAGAATGCTTATTGTTGAATTAATATGAAAAGTTAGGGATAAAAATAATTTAACAAACTGGCATAATGTATATAAACATTTTTCTAGCATTTTTATGCATGAAATATGTTACTTTTCTGTGCTTTGTACTGCTGAGTTTGAAATATCACTCACCCACGGCGTTTTGTTTTCTCCTAGTTACTTGGCTAGCAGCTGCTTCTATTTGCAAGTGTATATCATGTGAATTACAAGTAAATAAAATAATTGGTCTTCAATTAGACTAAATGTTTACCAAGTGGATTGTTGTGCCCTGATTACCCCTTCAAGGTCTCACTACCACACTCACAATTCAAATGTGCTCTTAATTTAATTAATCATGCCTTTTAGTAAGGAAAATTTGGTTTTTCATAAAATATATCATTAAAATTACTATAGAAAAAATAAGAATTACCTTTCATTTGGGAACATACAATTGAGAGTAAGATTTAAATAATTTCTGCTTGCAAAGTACAATAATGCTCAATTCTAATTTTAAAGTTAAGAATTTTAAAAGCTTTCTGGCTTTACTTTTAAGACAAGGAATCATTGATATTATAAAAATATATACTTATGGAATAATCTAATTACTATATTTCTCCCTGGTCTTCAAGCAATCTCTCTATGTATAAAAGCCTAAGTGACCAAGGACTGGTTGATCGGTAGCTATAACTCTCACTGACCTTCAGAAAACAGAGACTCAGCAGGATTAGGCTCCCTGCTGCCTGGATCTGGCCTGTGGGGATCCGGCTTCTTCCTGTCTGGATCGGGCCTTTAGGGATTGGGCTGAAACAGACTACCTGACATCCGCTGAGGGGTGCTGGATTGCGAGAGGGCACAGGCCCGGACAAGAGACCCGCCAGCGCATGAGTCCATGCACAGGGCCTCTCGTGAAGTATAAGTCACTATAACTTTGTTACCAAAAGAGAGTGACTGGTACCACCAGACCTATCCCAGAAACCAACCATTATAATATGTGAAATACTTATCCAGATATTTTTTGGTCATTCCCCCAAAATATTGATGTTTCTCTCTCATTGATGAGATTCTCTGTTTGACTGGTTTTCTACCATTACTTTTTTCCAATAATAAATATAATTTAAAATAATCACGGATTACTTGTTTTAATTTTTCAACAGAAATGATTTTTTCCTGATAAGGATATCTTTGTTAAAAATGTATTTTTTTAAAAGATGAAAATGATCAAGATAATAAATATATTGAAATATTTTTCTTTCTGAGTTTAGAAATTAAGTTATGACATAATATGACATTTTCACTTCATAAAACATATAAAAATAATAAGGAATTTAGCAATCAAGAGAACATTATAAATAATGAATCACTAATATTATATATCTTTTATTTTTAAATTATATATATCCAATACTTAAATGTTATATTCAATTTCATTATCATATTTATAAATTAAAATTCTTTTAAAAAATATATTTTATTGATTTTTTACAGAGAGGAAGGGAGAGATATAGAGAGCTAGAAACGTCGATGAGAGAGAAACATCGACCAGCTGCCTCTTGCACACCCCCTACTGGGGATGTGCCCGCAACTCAGGTACATCCTCTTGACTGGAATCGAACCTGGGACCTTTCAGTCCGCAGACTGACAATCTACCACTGAGCCAAACCTGTTTCAGCTATAAATTAAAATTCTTGTTTTTGCTTGAATTTCCCCTTTGCCAAAAAAACAAAAATTGAGTCATACAGTTCCATTAATGTATTAACTTCAAAATGTTATAATTTAAATTTGAATCTCAAATATGAACAAATATACTAACAAAGAAAAGTTTTCAAAAATGAGAAAAATATAGTAGAAAATATATTTCATTAATTTCTGTTAATGAAACTTAATATACCGTATTTTTCGGACCATAAGACGCACTTTTTTCCCCCCAGAAGTGGGGGGAAAAAGTCCCTGCGTCTTATGGTCCAAATATAGCCTACACATATAATTAAAAAAAAAAGTTTTTTTACTTGCCCGGCTCTGTGTGGTCTCTGTGTGCTTGCCCGGCTCTAAAATGGTTCTAAATGCTGCTGTTTACTTTACAGGGTTGATTACATGTGTTTATGACTGTGATGTTGGATTTTAATGCACATAAAATGTTTTAGGACACTATTTGTTTCAGAATCTTTTTTTCTTCATTTCCCTTCTCTAAAAACTGGTGCGTCTTATGGTCCGGAGCGTCTTATGGTCCGAAAAATACGGTACTTAACATTGATTGTCAATTTGAACTAAAAGCTATCACAAGAGATGAAGATTATATAATGATAAATGTGTCAATCCATCATAAAAATATAACAATTATAAATATATATGCACTCAACATCAGAGAATCTATATAAAAGTAAACATTGAGAGAACTGAAGAGAAAAATAGACAGCAATGCAATAAAAATAGGCCACTTCAATATCCCACTTTTAATAATAGAGAGAATGTTTAGACAGAAGTAGTAAGGAAAGAGACAATTTGAATAACAATATAGATCAATGGAACCTAACACATATATATAGAACTTTCCACCCAACATCACCAGAATACATATTCTTTTCAACTGCATGTTTTTCTCCAACATAAAGCATATTTTAAAAAATATGTTTTTATTGATTTTTAGAGAGATAGGGAAGGATAGAAATGGAGAGATAGAAACGTTGTTGACAGAGAAACATCAGTAGGCTGCCTCCTGCACTTCCCCTTCTGGGGATCAAGCATGCAACTCAGGCATGTGCCCTGACCAGGAATCCATCCAGTTTTCTCTTGGTTTATGGGTCAACACTCAACCACTGAACAATGCTGACTAGGATAGAGCACATTTAACTTTAAAAAAAAAAGTCTTAAATTTTTAAAGAAAATTAAAATAAAATATATTATCCAATCACAGCCAAATGAAACTAAAAAGAATAGCAGAAAGAAAACTGGAAGAATCCACAAATATGTGGAAATTAAACAATCTTCAGAAAAATATCAAAGTTGGAAACTTCTGATTTCAAAATATAGTGCAAAGTTACAGTAACCACAAGAGTATGGCACTAGCATAAATACAAACATATAATATACCAATGGAACAATAGAGAACCCAGAAATAAATTTAGGCATGTACTGTCAACTGATCTTTGACCCTGGTACCAGTAATCTTCAAAGGGGAAAAGAGAGTCTTTTTAACAGACTGTGTGGGGGAAAGTGAGTAACCACATGCAAAAGAATAAAATGGATGCTTTATATCACACCATACACAAAAATCAACTCAATTGATTAAAGATTTAAAATAGGCCTGGTAACTCTAAAACTTCTAGAAGAAAACAGGACAAAAGATTGATGATATTGATCCTGGCAATGATATATACATCATTAAAAGCATAGGCAACAAAAGCAAGAGTAAACAAGTGGGATTACATCAAACTACAAAGATTCTGTAGAGCAAAGGGAACAATCAATGGAGTAAAAGGCAGTCTATGGAATGTGAGAAAATATTTGCAAACCATATATTTGATAAAAGGATTTAAATATGTAAGAAACTCCCATACAGCCGAAACCAGTTTGGCTCAGTGGATAGAGTTTCTGCCTGCGGACTGAAAGGTCCAGGGTTCGATTTCGATAAAGGGCAAGTACCTTGCTTGCAGGCACATCACCAGTAGGGGGTGTGCAGGAGGCAGCTGATCGGTGATTCTCTCTCGATGTTTCTAACTTTCTATCCCTCTCTCTTTCTCTCTATGAAAAATCAATAAAATATATTTTTTTAAAAACACTCCCATATTTTTATTATTAAAAGCAACAACAACACACTAATGACACAATTAAAAAAATGGCCTATGGACTCAAATAGATATTTCTCCAAAGAAGACATACAAATGGCCAAAAGACATATTTAAAAATGCTCAATGTCACTAAGTATTAGGAAAATACAAGTAAAAAAACAATGAGATATTATCTCATACCTGTCTAAATGACTATTATAAGAAGATATATATGTATCTGTACATATACGTGTGTGTGTGTGTGTGTGTGTGTGTGTGTGTGTGTGTTGTTTGAAGTTTATGTCATAGTTTGGGGTCTATACCATAGGTGCTGTGTTAAAACCTAATAAATTTAGTTCTTTTGCTCATAATCACATTACTTATAGACTTTGCCAGGAAATCACACACACACACACACACACACACACACACACACACACACACAAGTTTGTGATAAATTTCTACCGCATTTCTGAAGTAAACTGTACATATATAGCCTTTGAAATAGATTGATGTCTCTTGTTAGTCTATATTTTGTTAACCTACACTAGGTAGATGCTACAGATTAATAATTTATCCTCTAATTGTTCATTACATTTAACACAACACCAGAAGGGACATTATATAACAAAGTACTACGAAGCAAAGCCTGTGTTAGCTATTTGATCAAATATGTTCCAATGCAAACTGCCTAGGAACGTCAAAACAATTAGTCAGAGCTGAAATTCAAGCTGAGCTAGCATTCATATTCAAAGATTTAAATTCACGTAAGTTCAGAGACCAAACATTATATCTGATTTGTTTTGAAGTGGCCATCTGCCCACATCCAAAAGCTACTACCACAGTTTGGCAGGCAGATTAAAGAACTGAAATAATTACTTTGTGTAGGTCAAGGTCACAGGCATCTCAGTCTTGCTTGGCACACAAAAATGTAATGTTCACAGCCTGTGGTATTTTACCAAGTTGCCACCCCAAAGTGGTTATAACTTCTAAGTTGTCAAAAATGGAAGCTTCCATAAACATCCTTTAAGGAGACTTTACAAATATATATCAAACTTCAAATATCAGTGGCCAACAGATTTTAAAACAGTATAAAAATCAAATACAATGTTGTAGAAAACTATGATATCGTAATCTTGATGTACACATAATTTATGTCCTGAGACATTTAAAATGCTCCTTTCATTAAAAAGGGTCTTCAAAGATATCGATAGTTTTACTTGCACATTCAATATGTATGTGCTGGTCAATAATCTAATTTTTTTATTGTGTAAAGCAAATTCAGTGCCAATAAAGACTTCTTGTTGGAGTTTAGGAGGAATAGCTTTTATCTTCATCCCCTCTGCCCCTCTCCCCTCCCTTCTAAATGCCTGTTTTCATCCTCCTCTCAAGCCTATGTCCAGGAACCCCAAGCATTTATAATTCACCTTCTTGAAAGAATAGTCATAGAAATAAGTTAAAATGGCACTTAGGTAGCAAGTTGGGTTTGGGGGTCTGTGAAGAGGACTGAGCTGGAAGACAAGCTCCTGTATAGGGTGGATTACCAGCTGAGTGAACAGGGAGTGGGTGCCTGAAAGTCAGTCTGAACTATAGGTGTCTACCCTGCCTCTCTGAACTTCGAGGCCTGCTGGGTAAATATGCCTGTGTCCCTCAGTAAAGATAAACTCATCCACAAGCTCAACAGAGGGTGTCAGATCATACTGAACTCCTTACATAAATATATATTTCAAATTCACATAGTAAGAGTTGAGAGTCTACACAAGATGATTATCAGCTGTTGCATTCCCAAGACTCATTCATTGCCGATGATGGCTTATCAAAAGGAAGAGACCACAGCTACTCAAACTAGATGCAATCCGTTTGCCAAGGCTTGACTTAAGGCAAAGAGAAACAGGGATCATAAAGATAAGATGGAAGAACCTGGAAACAAGGAGCGATCTGTGTTTTCTTAGTGGAAGGGCTTATTCCTGTTCAGCCCTTCTGTTTACGGCCAACCCAAGCCCTCAGTTGGGAGGTCCTCTGACACATCCCTCCACACATGGCTATGGCTCTGTCCGGAGAAACAACAGTTCACTCTCTTCCCCCGTTAGTCCATACACTCATTGGGACGGTCCAAGATAGAATTTTTTTTAAGTAGTTCAGGTTTTATTTGGAATAGGAAAGTACAAGATAGAAAATTAACTAATATTGTACTCATTCATGAGAGCAGCACACAAATCAACCCTTCCTCGGGGAACAGTGTCCTCCCTGGCAGCCTTTCTGGTTGCAATGCGGATTCTGGACGTGTTCCCAACAAGTCCCTCTGGGACACAGAACTAAAGGCACCTTTCACAGGCGGTGTTAGTATATGCCTACTAAGATATACTAACATGCAGTGGGGCTCTGTCCAAGAACAGTGGGATGTGCTCCACATTCTGCATGTTCTTAAAATCAACCTGACTGCCAAGCAGAGATGGTAGCATGGGACATGCTGAGCCTGCAGCCTGGAAGGAATCTTTCTGGTAGGGCCCCACCAGGACAAAACTATAAATGGCTTTAATTCCTTCTTCACCATCGCCCTGGATGATCTTGCAAACATAGTATAGGAAGAAGCACGAGGCTTGTCCACTGCATTGCAGTAATCCCTCCCATAGTCATGGCCTAATTATTGAAATGCTCACACATCTTTAGTTTAGTTTCAGTAATCTTTGTCAGGGTAAGACAGTCTCCATGAAAATTCTTACATCCAATGACTGTTTAGAAATTTAAATGCCATAGCAAGTTTTTCGTTTCTTGCCTAATACTTTCTAACTCTAGTCTTCTGTTAAATGACTACATCTAGAAATATGTATTTTCAAAAAAAACAAGCAAACTTTTGCAAGGACTGGATTAAAAACTTTAAAGTTTCAGTTCAACTACACAAAGGAGCGCATACTTTTCTTTTCAAAGGAGAGTGATTTTAAAAGCTTATAATGACGGTTTCTGAAGATCAAATGCTTCTTAAATGCCCCTTCTTTTGAGTGGTAATTTATAAATTAATTGACAGCATGAAAAGTGACTCTAAAGTAATGACAAAAATGCACTTTAAATTATTTTAACTGGCTCTTTAAGCTTCACATTAATAAGTCTCAATTCATGATATAAGGTGAAAATTTTTTTAACAATTTTGAGATTAAGTTTCTCCAAAGAGGAGACATGCATTTCTGCCATCATTTGTGATAACTGGAATGATGACTATATTAGACTAAAAAAATTATATTTGACAGTATTAAGGTGCAAATGTATGTGCAAGTAACATTTTGATAAAGGTGAGCAGGTGTGTTTTTATTGTAGTCGTGATACAGGCTTTGCACAGGATATTTCTTTTGTCTGGAAATGACTTCCTCAATATAATTGCCTGACCTACTCCTTCAATGGCACTTCTCACAGAGGCCATACCTGTCCTTCCCTCATCAACTACCTGAATGCACTCTGAAAACTCTTTGATCTGTTAGATTTTTTCAGAACTTATCAATTTTTAATTTACTATGTGATTAACTGTTGTATGTTTGGTAATGTTTATTGATTGCCTTCCTTGCTCCTGACAGAATTTCAGTTCCTCAAGCACAGGATTTTTTTTTTCTTAATAAGACAAAAATCTATCCCTTGGACCTAGAACCACTTTGGGAACATAGTTGGAGCTCAGTATATAGATGTCAAATACTCTAGGAAAAATTTCTAGAGAATCAATACTCTAGGAAAAATTTCAGTAAATCTTTGCTATCTTACACAGGATAAAAATAAGTAATGATTATACCACAGCAATCACTAATCATGGGGAGAAACAGGCTAAAATAAAAACATAATATGAGTAAAAAATGGATTGGGAGATTTTTAATAAAGGAAGTAAAAATCACAACCACAATAGAGGCCATCAACAAAAAGAAACATAGTGTAATAATAATTGTATGGCAATAACTTTTAATTAAATTCCTGAATCAAAAGCAACACATAAAGTTTTTGGTTAAAAAAAAAAGTAGATTGCCCTGGACAGTTTTTCTCAGAGGTTAAAGCTTCAGCCTGCAGAGCGAAGGACTGCGGATTTGATTTCTGGTCAACTTCAGTTGCAGGCTTGATCCCTGCCCCAGGGAGGGGCATGTGTGGAGGCAACCAATCAATATTTCTCTCTCACATCAATGTTTCTCTCTCTCCTCTTCCTCCTTCTTCCCTTCCACTCTCTCTAAGAAAAAAGAAAAAGAAAAAATATCCTCAAACAAACCTTAAGAAAAAAAATTATACTTGATAATATTTAATGATATGCTTAATCACATTGAAAGGAAAGTATAAATAGCAATTAATGTATCAAAATATGACTAAGAATTCATATATATATATACACACATATATACATATATATCAAGATATATATACATATATATCAAGATATATATACATATATATCTAGATATATATATACATATATATCAATATATATATATATCAATATATATATATATATATATATATATATATATATAAATACACATACATATTTCAAAATATGCTGGAAATTATCAGACTTAATATTACAAATTTAAAAAGAAGCTAAAATTGGGGTATTTGTCCTGGCAGCTACCATAATACCATATATTGTATTTTGGTTTAAAGATAATAACCCCACTAAATCAACACTTATGAATATCATTGGGGAGAGATTGGGTAATACATTGACAACTGGTTAAGTAAAACTGGGTTGATAAAGCCAGGTCACATCTTAGTTTAAGAGTAAAATCCTAATCCCATCTCAGTGGGAATAAACAAGGCGTTCATTTGGAAAGTGTCTTTAGCCATCAAAATCTGGTTAGGCCAACTTAATGGCCAATGAATTAACCTCCCCTCTATGGGAGTGACAACAAATATAAGGCAAAGTAATAACCATATTTCTCAGGGTATATAATTGTTTGCTGATCACTTTATTTTGTATTAGTTTTTCTCTTAAGTGCTATTTTTTGTTAATAAGATTTCCCTCCACCTATCTATACTTTGTGCACTTGGATGTATAATGTACATATTACATTGAAAATCATACGTGGCCACATCAGAGTCAGATTCATTAAAACATTTATGTAATCCTCAAAGAAGCTTTGGTAACAAGGTATAGCAATTTATTAAAATTTAAGGGGGAAATAGGATGACCAAATAATAACACTAAACTTCAAAAAGGGCACTTTTCAAATAAGCACAATTTCTTAACTGCTGGAAACCAATTCCAACATGTCATAATTACAAGAGTTTCACCAAAAGGTTGGTGAAGCTTAAGGAGCTCAACAAATGTATCAAATGTGGTTTACCTGTTGGAAAGGCTAGACAGCATTTCCCCCAAACCTGAATATTATTGTTTGCTGCCAGACATCTCAGGGCATTTTACTGTCTTCTGCTGGCCAAACACTTGAATAGTTGTAGGCTATCCGCGAAGTTACAATGCTTCCGTGTACCCTTTGATACCTGATGCAGTACCCTTTGAAGTGTATTATCCCCACCTTGCCTTAAGACAAATTGTGTTAATAAAAGCAGGGTCCTGAGTCAAGGAGGGAGTCTTCAGTTCCTTTAGCTGAAGATCCTTTGACCCTCAATGCCTTTCAAAATTATCTTTCATCTATGGACTCCTTGAATCTATGTGCAGCCCCTTTCTCCAGATTGCTGAACCCTTTATAAGACTAGGGCAAGAACCCTGGCACTTAAAAAGTCTAATCTAGGAAGTAGAGGGAGAGATGAGTAAGAACAACTCACAGAAAGCCACATACATGTGAAAATTGAAAATTGTCAGAACCAAGTTCTTTAATGTAGTCTTGATTATAATTGTAATTGCAATTCAAAGCATAAATCATAAAGGTTTTTTTAATTGAACACCATTCGAGAAGAAAAGTGACAAATGTAATTTTGGTGTTGCAAAGTGTAAGTTTATTTGTTACACTTTGTTGTAAAGACATAGAACAAAGTTGAAGAATATTTATATAACACTCATCCTAATGACATACAGAAAAAGCTTTGCCACAGCTCATCATTCTACAATTGAATATTGCATCATTTGTTACTAAAATAAAAATGGATAGAGTAAAGCTGTGATAATCAAATGTTTTACATTTAGATCTATAAATAGTTATATTTAACATGGTGTTTATAATAGAAAACTGCAGTTGTTCAAACGGGTGCTGTGATATATTTTTCTTGTTCACCAGAATTTACCATCTATGTTAGACACAGAAAGTTGAACTTAACAGCTTTCTCTAATTATTTATACACATATCCCTGTTGCCATGTTTTAATTAAAAATTATATAAGTTTATTTAAATCATTTTGAATTATGAAAAGCATTTTTTAAATATATTTTATTGATTTTTTACAGAGAGGAAGGGAGAGAGATAGAGAGCTAGAAACGTCGATGAGAGAGAAACATCGACCAGCTGCCTCTTTTACATCCCCCACTGGGGATTTGCCCACAACCAATGTACATGCCTTTGACCGGAATCGAATCTGGGACCTTTCAGTCTGCAGACCAATGCTCTACCACTGAGCCAAACCGGTTTCGGCCTGAAAAGCATTTTAAACTATCAATAGGTTTCTTGCATACTGGAAAAGTAAAAGTAAAATTATGTTTAGAGTAGATTCATTTAAAAGTTTACTTTCCATGTACTTTTGTATGAAAAAATATATTTACTATTCCCTCCACCCTAAAAGGGATTGGTTTTTTTAGTATTAAATAACATATGCCTAAAATGGGGAATGATTTATTTCTTCATCACATGGGTTATGAATCATGTTGTCTTGCTTCAAACCCTTAGTTTCATAATCCTGGGCAAAGTTACCTCACATTTATTAGACTCTATTTATTTGTGAATTGAGCATATATACAATTTTCCTCATAGATTAATTACAGAGGTGAAATAAATTGTCACACAAAGTATGCTTCTATAAATAGAATAAATGACTACTATGTGTTGACTACTATTATTGCTCATTTTAATGTAAGTAAATTTATGTTATTCCCACCCTACTCATTTCTCTATTGTACTCATAGCTTCTATGGTATTAAAAGAACAATTTTTATTAAAGGAAGGAAATGATGTCAGATATAGCAAACTTCATTCAAATATATCTTTGATCCTGGTATCTATTTACCATTCTTTAATGTACATGAAATTGTCCAAAAGGAACCAAGCCTTTTTTGCTGCCTTTTATTTAATATGAGAGGCCCATTGTATAGATTTGTGCACCAGTGGCCTGGCCTATGAGGATCGGGTTGAAACTGGCTCTCCCACATCCTCAGAGGGGTCCTGAATTGTGAAAGCGTGGTTGTCGGGTAGTGCACCCTGGAATCCTGCTCCCTCCTAGGCAACTCCTGCATTAAGCATATGCCCCCTGGTAGTCAGTGCATGTCATAGCTACCAGCCGATTGGTTAGTCAGCAGTGGTTGAGGCTTTTATATATATAGATATCTTTATTGATTTTAGAGAAGAAGGTAGAGGGAGTCAGATATAGAAACATCATTGATGAGAGAGAATGGACCACCTGCATGATCAGAAGATTAAGCCTGCAATCCATGTATATGCCCTAACCGGGAATCAAACTGTGACTTCCTCATTCATAGTTCCACATCAAATACTGAGCCACCAAGGCCAGGGTTTTGCCACATTTTGTAAAAAGACCTTAACCTCAGTATTTGATAGAACACTGCTTTTATCACGCAACTCACAACATTTCTCAATGTGTCTGGGATTTTTCTGTCTGCTATAAATCAGTTTCTGCATCAGTATTTCCATAGATATTTATTTCTGCACCTTAACTATTACCAAACCATCCTAAGTTTAGATTGGTTATTTCCTTGGCTATTATAAATCAATATGTCAAAGGCACTTGTTATTAATTGCACGGCTCCCAAAACCTAGCCTTTTGTCTGTATCACCCATACTCACCAGGGAATATATAGAGCAGTGGTCTATATGTTATTCTCAAAAGCCTAGTCCCTCAGATGATGCTCCCCGATATTTTTTTTGAAACCTCTGGGACTGAATCCTGGAATTGAGTTTAGTTCTTATTTTGATTAAGTCCATAGAAGAGAACTTGAAAACCTTGAGGTTTATAAAATTATCTCAAATAGCAAGACTTTAACTCTCCCTGTGCGCCAGGCCCTACAGTTATGGCTATTTTCCTGGGATCTCAGTCTGGATAGGAATGTTCTTCTCCTTCCTTGTCAGGGGCTGAAGTCATATTTTTATGCTTGAGTTTGTTAAGTTTCCCATCTTAATTTGGCCCACATTACATTTGGAAAGGCTTTTTTTTAAATTATCATTCTACAATTATGATTTTCAAATGTGAGTGTGCCTTATTTGGCCAAAACTTTTCAGGATTCAGGAATAGCGATATATCATCAGTAGAGGCCCGGTACACACATTCATCCACAGGTAGGGTCCCTCGACCTGGCCTGCGGGGCTCAGTGGACCTCAAGGCCACTGCAGCCCAGCCTTACCTGACAGCTCTCCTGGCTCCAGCCTGTTGTGAGCATTGATCCTGCACAGCATGAAGCAGTGCGTGAAGTTGCAGGCGGCCGGGGAGGAACCCAAGTTCTGGCTGGGTGCCACCATTCCTGGTTATCCCAGCCCCAGTGCACCTGCTGCTGCAGGTCAGGTACACATGGGAAGTGTCAGAAGGAGAGGCTGTCCTTCAGCTGAGTGGCACTCACACTCTGGGAACGCACTGACTACCAGGGGGAAGTTGCTGCATTGAGCATCTTCCCTCTAGTGGTTAGTGTGCATCATAGCTACTGGACAGTTGTCCGGTCATCTGGTTGCTTAGACTTTTATATGTATAGAAGACAATGCTGTTCTTGGAGAACAAATAATGTTACTATTTACAGGAAGATGGGTTTTTGGTGATATACTTAAGTTTTCTGGCAAAAAAAATAGAGAGAGAGAGAGAGAGAGAGAGAGAGAGAGAGAGAGAGAGAGAGAGAGAGAAAGAGAGAGAGAGAGAAATTAAAATGTAGACCACAGCCCTGGCTGGGTTGACTCAGTGGACAGAGCCTCAGCCTATGGACTGAAGGGTCCTGAGTTTAATTCCCATCAAGAGTGCAAGTCCAGAGTTGCAGGTTCGATTCCCAGTAAGGGGCTTGCAGGAGGCAGCAGGAAGCAACCAGTCATTCTCTCTCATTATTGATGTTTCTCTTCCTCTTCCCCACTACCTTCCTCTCTGAAATCAATAAAAACATATAAAAACATTAAAAAATGTAGACCACAAACAAGTATTATACATACTTATGTATAATACATACCACATTGTGTAAGAAAACAAAAACACAGGTAAATAAAACGTCCTTCACAATTTCATAACTCACTAAATCACACTGTAAAATGTCTTTGTAAAAGAAGGGAATAGGTCTGTTGTTGGTTTCAAAGCAGTTCTAGGAGGCTGTCTTGAACTGTCACCAAATGTGGCATCCATCTTATCTATGAACAGTCTGGGGAAGACCGTTTCCAGAATACAAAAGTTTAAAACTGAAATCACTTCTTGGGGTTAAGCTTTTAATGGACTGTCACAGATAAGGAAGTGATGGAAAGCACAAGGTTTCTGGAATCTTATTAGTTGGATGTATTGTGTGAAGCTGAATTTCCCAATTTCCAGAATACTAACATATAGGACTAGCTGAGGGGAAAAGAGGAAAGCAATTCGAAGTTCTATATTTAACTTTTATTCTTTTAAATACAGCATTAAAATAACCATTTCCATTGCACTCCCTTTTCCTTATTTTTTTTTAGAGGGAAATAAAGATAAATCTCATATTATGTTAGCCTAATGTCATCCTTCAAAATGAAATCTGTTTTGGATATCTCAAGTGGTCAGAGAGCTTACCTTAGTTCAAATAAAGTTGGCAACTCGATACTGCTGTCTCCATTAGAAAGAGAGAAGGGACGATATTTTATCATCAGTGTCATGGGGCACTCTTTACGATGTTTGCTTCAAACTTTTAATGCTGTACAAATGTGACATTTCAGAAATATTTAAAGGAAACCAAAATAAACTTGATGACCCCTTTTCATAATGTCCATAAAAGATGATTTTCTGTTGATCCTTGATATTAACTGTCAAAGTGTGGAAGTAGATCTCAAAATACAGGCACACCCAAATGGGATGCAAACCATGTCAATCACGCAGAATTGGTTGACAGGTTCCCAGATGTTTGGCACATTACAGCTTAACTAAGAAAATGTGTTTCTCCATAAAAATAATGGGTTTCTCTTGCTAATATAACACCCTCCTTCCAATTTAATGGATTAAATCTATTAATTAAGTCATTCATATTTTAGCACTTCTATATTTTCACCACTGAAAGGCATTCGTGTAGAAATGTGTAATTAAAACAAAACTGTTTTAATCTCAGCTCTGCCATTCCTTTTTATTTTTGTTCCAGACAAATTACTCAGTCTCTCTGAGTTCTTATGTACCCATTGTATCTAATAAATACATAATTGTCAAAACCACTCATACTTTTATGGCAATTTAAAAAAATCAGAGAGGGAGCAGAGTAATCTCAACCATGCATTAGAGACTTGCCACACTGAACAGAAATACTATTTTTTTTTTCTCCATGAATGTGAGTGACTGCATTAATAAATGTGTGGTTTCAAATGCGAGAAAACTGTCTTGTGATACCTACAGCGATATTACTGATACCATTGTAATTGAACCTAGTTATGAATAACTGGAAAGGGTCAAAGGTGAGGCCAGATATGGGCGTGGCATGTCATTTGTGCAGCTTTGCAGGAAGCTGCAGTGAAACACTCTCCTGGTCTGTTCTCCACAGGTGACTGGATAGAGGGAGAATAGGTGCATGTCCAGTGAAGTCTGAGTGAATAGAAAAGATACTTGCTGTCAGTCACATCTAGGAACAAACAGGTCATTGGCCAGAGTAAATGTGGCCACTGCAAATGTAGAGGGTGTGAGCCATTTAACCTCCTAAACAAAGGAGTTCCCTCTCTAGCTCTTTTTCTGCCCGCACTTGACTCCTGGCTTGCCAGATTCTCTTGCGCCTGCATTCATCCACCTGGCTCATGGCCATATAGACCTCACACACAATGGACTAATGGACTGCAAGGAGCCTAATGCGAAACCAGACCCAGCTCCACCATGGAACAAAAACTCTGGACACAGCTTTGTTTCTAGCTCTACTGAATCCTGAGCTGCTCACCTTCCAGGGCTGGATTAAGGGAAATGGGACTTTGCAAACCCGAAGGTGTAATTCCACGCAATGAAAACCACCCATCCTCCTATGCTGGAGCATAGTAATCCCTCCTTTGGAAAACTGCTATTTGAAACTGCTGTTTGAACTACTTGTTATTCTTTGACAGTCTCTTATTCTGTAAAATAACTGCTTTAGTTTGAACAATAGAAAAGATAAACTTAATTGTCTGACCTTGCAAGCTAGCCATCTGAAGCAGGAATTTTACAGGGATGCATAGGCAGGCTTAGGGATTTTTTTTAAGAATTGGGGTCCATGCAAAGTGTGGGGCTGCAGACTGGGAGAAGATACATTTTCATAACACAAAAGCCAGGTGTACTCACTTCTCCATAATACAAAGTAATTGAAAATAGGCGGGAAAAGTCTATATTTACAAAATAAAGAGAAGGAAGCCCTTCATTTAGATGGAAAAGAAGAAAGCCCACAGGGAAGGAGGGGGAAGAGCCTTGCAGGTCAAAGGGGAACAGTGAACAATCAGAGGGCATATCCAGGCACCAGGATTTGCAGTCTTCATAAGCCCTGGGGAAAGGAACACACTGGGCCTCTTCCCTCTCCCCAGGCAGGAGTCTGTACTTGTTCTGTACTTGTTCTTCAATAAATCTCCATCTTTGCTATACCACTTTCTGTCTGTGGATTCATTCTTCGATTCTGGCGGACAACAAACGAATCCGGGGTCCAGTCCAAAATTCTTATATCAAATCTAACATAAGAGACTGATACACTGATACTGATGCCAGGTGTCTGTATAGATATATACCCAAGGTTACAGGTGTCTGCATAGATATGATATGTACTCAAGGTTACAAGTTGTCTATAAAAATAAATTATACAAGGACCTGAAAAGATATAAAAAGAGAATGTTTCCTCCTTTGTTCTTCAGAATTCGACAGAGGTAATCTGCTCTGAACCTGCAAACAATAAAGATGACTCCTAACTAATAGGCTCATTAAGGCATCTTGTCTAGCTCGCTTATTTGCAATACAACATGGGACACCCAGAAAAATATTTTTCTAGAGATATCATAAGGACTTCACCCTAAGCACTCAGTGGGAAAAGGGATACCTCACTTTCACTGATAACATTACCATATAAACCAGAAAAAATAAAAGTGACTTTAAAGGTCATAATAATAACTAAAATGTAGGGAATGTTTTCTATTTTTTAGTTGTTAAGCTGATGGCATTAATAATTTCCTTAAAAAAATCTCATAACAAGCCTACAAACTAGATTCCATAATGACCATGATTTTTTTTAAATGAGGAACCTGTAATTTGGGGAGTTTGGGTAATACACATAAGATGACATAGCTAGTAGGCACCAGAACTGGATTCAGAATGAGCTGATATAATGGAGTCATGCCTAATGCTGAGATAAAATAAAATAAAATAAAAAGTTTGAGAATTCCTATAGAGTTTTGGAAGAGATATGCAAATATATATATAGGAAAGCAGCACATTGAGGGAAATTTTTCTTTGTTTCAAAAGATATGTGTACTACTGTTGTAGGATTGAACCCTGGGTTCAAAATAAGACCATGAGAGACTGATGATTAGTTTAAAAATAGCAGGCAAAGATTTATTGAACTGGCCAGGATGGCCGCAAGAGCACCACACGCAGGTGGAGTCCACAGGACCACACTGTTTCAGGTGCAGGCAGTCCTTTTAAAGGTCCAAACCACAAAAAAAATTTCCTTTGTTCTGAATTCTAAATTCTAAAGGCTGGGAACAGCCCACAGGATTGTTCCTAGAAGCATCCTGCTGGACATTAGAATATGGCCCTATCTTGCGAAAGCAGATAGGACAGAAGCAGAGCTCAGCAGTTAATCTCTAAAGGTTATCTACAGTTTCTACTCCTGAAGCTATTGAGTCAGTGGGAATCAATCTCCTGTGGTCCTGGTCCATAGGCACAAGAAAATTGCTTTAGCCTCCAGGTCTCAATCTGGAAGCTGAGGCAACTACCCTACTGTTTAAGCAAGCAAGCGAGTGCCTAAGCCAGAATAGCAGGGCTAAAATTCAAACCATACTTCACTACAGTGACATTTAAAACTAAGATTTTCATATTCTTCCACCTTTTCAAGTAAGAAACAATTACTTTATTACTATGAACTAGATTAACAATCGAATGGATATTAACTATCTGATTAAAGTTGCTTGGTTTTTGACAAATCACCTTTGGCAGGAAATAAAATTTTCTCTTGATGCTTCCCAAGAAAACACTAGCATGAAATTTTTTTTAAAAAATGCCTTCAAGTGATTTGAGTAGAACAGCTAAGGAAGAGTCAGGTCCAAGGTCAAGTAATAATGTTCCCTTAATAAGGAGAAGCTTCTCAACTTATTTTGTTCAGCTCACAAGGACATATTTTTTTTTTTAACATCAGCAGTCAAAAATTTAAAGAGTTCATATCAAACCGTGAATTTCTGTCTTTCTACACAAACACTTGATTATCTGCCAAATCCTGATCTGATCCCAATGTGGCAAGGATCCATGGTTGCTGGGTAACAGCTGCCACCTTTAGGCAGGCACTCCACTTTGCATTGTTTCCAAGCCACCTGTAGGGGGAGGGGAGTCTGCTTCCCTCATGTACATTTTCCATCTTGGCATAAAAAACTAATTTGAATAGTTTGCAATTTCTTTCACACCACAGCTTAATACTTTTTCTCCCCTCCCAAATCCTAATTTCATTAGGGTCTTATGAAATGCCCTGTGTCCACATCACTGAGTAATTTTTATTGCCAGTAGAAAGAAGGGTGGATTAATTTGATTAATTTCCTTACATGCTTTGAAGTAAAGCATCAAAGGATCACTGTTTACCTCTTGAAATGCTCAGACTTGATGCTAGAATAAAGAAAATTGGATTCAAAGATTTCAAAGGACAATTGCAGAGTACTGAAACATTGCGCTAAAACAAAGACATATCACAGTTCATTTTATTATTGCCTTACCAGATAGATACGTATTTAGCATTTAATATTATTTACCCCCTGGCATATATCAGTTAAAAGGGTCCCCTTATATGGTCTTTAAATGCAGATTTCTAATTAAAGCACATTTGCACTATAAAAGAAGCTTTCATCCAAAGAAAAGGAAATATGAAAGTATTTTATACTCAAATTTGTGCTTTCAGAAAAAGCTTCCTAAATTGCTGCACTATAATTAGTTGCTATGAAGTAACCTAGCCCACACAATTCTGAAAAGAACCTTGCATGCTAGCCTTATAATTGTATGCATATTATCTAAGGCAATTGAAAACAATAAATTTATAAAATACATCATTTAGAGCATCATTTAGGTTTTCCATAAGATAAAGTTTACATAGATGAAAAATAAAAATGAGGTACAGTAGTCTCGATACCCAAAAGGGGACTGGCCCGAATGGGTCTGCCTTAGCCTGACTGGTAGTGTGTGGGTTCTTGACTTGGTGCAGGAAAGATGAGTCCAGGCGATTGAGAATGCATTAATTAAAGCTGGGGACAGTGAAACAAGGAGCTGCTTAGGATAGAAAAAGCAGCAGGAGAGAGACTAGGCAGGGCTGTTTTGGCTCTCTAGAAATGTTATGGGCAAGAAATGAGCACTGAAAGAGAAAACGGGGGCTTTGGTGACAGGTTAACTGGGGACAAGCTGTCACTGTTCATTGCTCCCCTGGTTATAAGTTTCCTGAAGTCCCCTAGAGTTTAAGAGATATGTGTCTTAGGGAACAAAAGGAGGAAGGGAATGGTTCAGACATGTTCCCAAGAGGAAGAGCACATGCTGAATCCTTTGTTTTGACGGTTTTTAAAGGCTGGGAATTTAAGGAAGGTCTCAATCGAATATTCATCAGTTTTTCCAGGTATACCCTTTTACGGTCATGCCATGGTTTCTACTGCTTGGTCAGGGAAAGGGAAAGGGTCATTAGTCATTGTAGCTGTTCTTGGCATCACCCATCCTCCTGTTTTGCTGCTTTTCTGGGCCTGGAGCTGAAATACAACTAAGCTGTAGGGAGGGGACCTGTAAATTGCTTAGCCAGTTTGTTCAGTTATCTGTCTGTTTCCCATTCCACTTGTCAAGGAATTTTTCTAGATTTTTACTGTCATACCATATTCTAGCTGTTACCAGGCCTTGGGTTCTTAAGGTCTTCAAGGATACAAATCAAGAGTGATCTCCAGAAACCAACTGTAGACTGGACAAAGGAAGAAAATCGTCAAGTTTGTGCACAAGGAAACTAAGACCATGAAAAGGAAGAAATGGGCAGGAAGCTGGGGCAGAATTATTAAAGGGAGCTGGGTGGGAAAAGCCTATGTTTGGAATATAGAAGCAGAGATTTCTTGGTGACTGCCCAGTGTGGAGACTACATGCTTCTTCATATATCACAATTCTCATTAGCATGTTAAATCTCCACCTAAGAGTGTATTTCTTAACATTTAAATAGAAAGATATCAAAAGAACAAGTCGTGCTTGTTAGCATGCATGTTTGATCCAAAGAAAAGAATCTCCCTTTCCTTCTCCCGCCCCATCCCCCCAAAGAAAAATAAAGAAGTCTCTTGAAGTAAAACACGTGATCAGCAGTATAAATTCCTTCTAGTTGCTGATTGGCTTTTTGGCTTAAAGAGAAGGAAGGGCACAAGGGGGAAGTTCAGCAAGCCTTGTCTTCCTGTCAGCTGGGCCCAGGGTATAGCCTGCCTATTTCATTGCTTTCTCTATAATCCTTGGTATCTCTCTGTCTCTCTTGCTATCCCCTGTTCTCACAAGCACCACACACACACACACACACACACACACACTCACACACACTAACTTTTAAAAGTCTGAAAGATAATCCTTAAATGACGGTTTGGAACAAAGAAAATTAATGCTATGACAGAGTGGTTAAAATAGAAAAATCTAAATGATGCATAAGACTGCATTTTCCAAGGGCTTAAGTAATGCACACCCTCTGATTTAAATGTTTATTTTATAGACACTACAGTGAAGAATTCTAAAAGCAATTCACATAACCTTTCTGCATAGAGATGTTTATCATTGTTCCACAAAATGAAAACCAGAAATGAGAATTTCAAAACTAAGAAATAATTTTTCTTATATCATGAAGTGATTATTCTAATATTATTCAAATTATATATATATATTTTTTTTTTTTTTTAAATAAAGGCCATAAAATATATTATAAGGTTAGATTACTAAAGAATAACTATCTAAACATTCTACTTCCTTCTGTGGTTTTCCTATTAAATTAATTAGCAGCATATTTTGAATGACAATATTTCTTAACTTGAATATAGTCTAATTTACCAATTTTTTTATTTTTTTGCCTATGCCTTAAATGTCCTGTTTAATAAAACATTGCCTAAAACAAGGTCAGAAAAATAATTTGCCAGGATTATCTTCAGGGGGCTTTATTATGTTTACTTGAGATATACATTGACCCTATAATAGAATTTTGTATATGGTATGAGACAGGGATAGAGTTTTACAATTTTTGTATGGATATGCAATTTGACCCACAATAGTCATTTTAAATATATCTCCTCTTTGTTCCGCAGTATTACATTTAAAAATGATTGTTGATTTTCTCAACAGTATGCTTGTTTTCTTTTCAATAAGGTTGGCTCAGTTGCTACCTTCCTTTTGCTTTCTTTAACTTTAATCTGCTGATGTTTTCATGACTTTTTGAGATTAATATTTAGGCTAAATCTCTCTATGTGTTTATAATCATGAGTTTCTCTCCATTGTCTTCATGATAATATACAAACTATCAAACTACAATAGTCCCATTATCCTCTGGTTAGACATTCCAAGATACCAGTGGATGCCTGAAACCATGGATTGTACAAATCCCATTTATACTATGATTTTTGCAAACATACATACTTATAATAAAGTTTAATTTATAAATTATGCATAGTAAGAGATTGAAAACAATAACTAATAATGAAATAGAAATATTATAACAATATGCTGTAATAAAAGTTAAGTAAAATAAGGGTTACTTGAACATAAACCATGAGAATTGATCTGATAACCAAGGCAGATCCTTAGTGACTGACTGGCAGGTAACATATAAAAGGTAGAAATGCTGGACAAAAGGATGATTGATATCCTGAGGAGGGATGGATCTGAACTTTCAAGATTTCATCACAGTCAAGAATGACACACAATTAAATTTTATGAACCATTTTATTCCTGGATAAATAAAACCTTCCTCCCTTGAGAAGAACAGGAGAGGGGATATGACTATGGACCTAAACACTAACCTTCTGAAGAGAAAAAAAAAATTATCTGACCAATTTTTTTTTCAGGTCATTATAACACTAAGCAAAAAGGCATTTCTGAAAATTATATCCCATAGCTCAGCAATTTTTAATTGCTTGTCACAGGACTTTTTAAAATATTTAATACCTGACTATTTAGTCAGGGGCATTCATCTCTTTTCCTTTAGATTGTCAAATTAAAAAAGGACAACAGCCAACACAACAATAGCCGTTTGAAGTGAATGAATTAAAAGTATACTTTTTTTTCACATGAGCAAAACATACATTTTTAGTGCTGCAAAATTTTAGTAATTAGTTTATGTGTGCCATGAGATGAAATTAGCTGCCATACTTGACAAATTGGTCCTACATGGAAAAATAAAAAAGAATGCTATAAGACTGAAACTAACAAAAGTAAAAATAAATCTATATAGGATCAGAATAGAAATGGTTAAAACGCCAGCTCTAGTACTAAACAACATGAATCAGGAATGAGCTTGATGCTCTAGTGGTGAGATCATGTGTGAATTTCTTCCTCAACCCGCAGAGTCCAAGGACTTTGATGAGCAGTCCTCTCCAAGGCTCCCACCAAGCAGTGCTTCACTCCTTACCATCATTTATCCCTAAGTCTACCCAACAACCAATTCACTGCCCTGCATGGGAATGAAATCACTTCATCACATATCTATCTATCTATCTATCTATCATCTATCTATCTATCTATCTATCTATCTATCTATCATCTATCAATCATCTATCTATTATCATCATCTATCTCTATATCTCTATCTCTATCTCTATCTCTATCCCTATCTCTATCTCTATCTCTATCTCTATCTCTATCTCTATCTCTATCTCTATCTCTATCTCTATCTATCTCTATCTCTATCTCTATCATCTATATCTATATTAGGGGTGTCGAACTCAATCAGAGAAGGGGCCAAAATCTAAAATCCAGCCTAAATCGTGGGCCGAATGGTTTACTGAACAGTCATAAACTGTCATTGTGATGGAAACGCAGCGGAGTGCAGTGATGATAGCGTGGTGCGGGCCACATTGCAAGGCCTGGCTGGACGGATTTGGCCCGCGGGCCTTGTGTTTGACACATGTGATCTATATCATCTATAAAAAGCTAAGCAACCAGCCAACAGGCTGACTGGCTGGTAGGTATGATACTCACAGATCATCAGGGAGCAGACAATCAATGCAGGAGCTGCCCAAGTGACAGCAACTTTGCAGAGTGCCCTATCGTACTCCAGGACTCGTTGGGGGATGTCAGACAGCCAGTTTTGGCCTGATCTCTGCAAGCCAGTTCAAGGGACCCCACCTGCCAGAATGATCCCGCTTACTGAGCAGATGCCCTTCAGCCCTGGCACCATGCCAGGTGCAGCTGGCCTGGGAGGGACCAAAAGAGGTTGGCTCCAGAGCATGTCTGGCCAGTCTCACCGAGTCCCACCCCACCAACCATCTTCTAATTAATTTCCTTTCAATGTGCATGAATTCATGCACTAGACCTCTAGTGAAATTATAATATACAATATAATATATAATATGCAAATTAATCATTATAATCTGGAAGCCATTTTCATTGATCCCCCAAGAGATGGCCAAAAAAAGTTTGAGTTTTCAAAGGAATCAAAAGGAAAGAAAAGGGTAAGTTTTCAAATAAACAATGTTACCTATAATCAATTTTTTAAAATTCTTGTGAGTCTTCCTGACACACAAAACAAACTTAATTTCACACTTTCAATTGTGAAATCCCTTTCTGAGAATGTTGATATATTCATTAATTAATTATCTTCCCTTCGGACAATTCTAATATTTTCATTGTAAATTCCCTATAAAGCAGAACTCAAATATAAAAATTCTGTGGATCTCTATAAAACAAAGTCTTTTGAGTTAAAACAGTCCTAGTTCTATTTACTTAGTGCAATGCATTGCACAATATTTGTTTGTATGAAAGGAATTTCAAATTGTGTGTTCCATATTTCCATTTTTTATCTTTCCACAATTTCACCTTTTTCCCCCTCCTGACTTGTTGAGTGTTGAATTCTGACTGTTAACACAAATTATATTGAAAATTTACTTTAGAAGTAATTTAGAAAAAATCTATTCATGCATCCCCTACTCCCAATTGTACAAATAAGTTTTGCTCTCTTTATTTGATTCAAGAAACAGAAAAATATTTTTAACTTTCTTTCAAAGCTAGTCTTTATACAAATGTAAGCCCATATTTCCAACATAAACTAAGATATGAACTAAGTTCATATATTCAGAACAGACATTCTTTTCTGTATTCATTTTTTTTCTGTAAAGTTTTTGAATTACAATATAATCAACATTCTTATTTTTTTTAAGTTTTTATGAAGAAAACTACCACTCAAATAGATGACAGTTTTATAAGTCACTTCTTTTACGTACTTTTTTTTTTTTGACAGCATATTTATCCTACTATATAAAATTCTCCAAGGAAGGCTTGCAGTAAATAATAGTGTATTTCACAGGTCATGTAATTTGCAATTTGTCATTCTTTATTTTGTAGGAAATGGTACATGGTGTCAACACACATAAGCAATATCTTAACATTTTTTCTCTCTTTCAGTATGGCTAGGTTTTTCTTTTTAATTTTGATGACAGTGAAGGCAAACCATAAAGTGTTCTGGTCAGTTATGAATTGTATAGAAAGGAGATATGCATTATGCTGGATATGATGCAGTAAATTACACTGTGATATCTCTAATTGATGTACCTTATTTGTTTGGTGGAGGTCATTTATAAACTTCTAGAAAGAAATATACTTTTTAATTATTCATTGGTTCATTTAAGTATCCACCAACTCTGTCAATATGCTTTTATCAAATGCCTAATGAATTCAATAGCCCTCCCCTGCAGGCCTAGATCCCCGTAACTGCCTTCCCCTTCAGGCCTCATCCCCCCTACTCCTCTGCAGTACTGTTCCCCTGCCAACTATCCTCCCCTGCTGACCTTGTTTCCCATAACTGCCCTCCTCTGCCAGCTCAGTCACCCCTAACTGCCCTCCCTGCTTGCCTGATCACCCACAACTGACCTTCCCTTCAGGCTTGGTCCCCCCCCCCCCAATTGCCCTCCCCTGCAGGCCTGGGTCCCCCCCAATTGCCCTCCTCTGCTGGCCTGGTTACCCCAAACTGCCCACAACTGCCCTTCCCTGCAGGCCATCTTGTGTCCACATGGGGGCAGCCATCTTTGATCACATGAGGTAGCCATATTGTATCTTTGAGTATGGTCAATTTGCATATTACTATTCTATTAGATAGGATTACGATTTGATTGGTTGACACTTAACATGTTAGGCTTTTAATATATAGGATTATTTTATTTTTAATCTCAATAGTATTTTACATTTTCATAGTCATGTAATTATTTTTTTTTAAATTTTAATACTGTGTGATATTCCTTAATGTTAATGATTTGAGTTTTATTCCCCAAACTTTGTTTTATTATTGAACAGGATAATAATGATGATTAATGATTGAAGGGGTAAATGCACATTAGCCATGAATTATATTGTATTAAGGTTATCTACATGTAAGAATCAATAAGTGCTAAGTTATAAAGTTCACAAATTAATCATGTTTCCATTTACTCACTTACTCATTCTATTATTTTAGTGGATATCATTTTATTCTAAATAACCCATTGATAAATGTGTCTTCTGCAATTCCAAGGCTAGAAACAATTATGGCCACTTTTTCTCAATTTAAGTGTGTTACTTAATTTTAAAATCTAAATGCATCATAATTCAAAGTTAATTGCAGAGACTTTTTGTTAAATTATTTCAACTCATCCTGCTCTTTGTATTCATAAGCTTTAACCTTGCATGTATTCAAGATATTGAAATAGCCTTGAAAGCCTATTCCAAATGATAGCTTTTTCACTTACATTAATCTATGATACAAAGGGTGTTTTATTAAATATTCATTTTCTTCTATCAGCACTGATATTAGTAATTTAAGTTTTACCATAGAGTAATCAATTAAAGTAAAGCATGCTGTGTGAACACTCAACCTAACACATTAATTTAATCTATGTTGGCTACTACTGCTGTCTCACAAATCATTTCTCTGGTTACAACACATTTGTCAAAGTTTCTAATAGAAAAACATTCCGTGATAGCAGGGCCTCTACTAAATAAACATAAGATTTATGGGTAATGAAAATATTTATATTTAATTTCTACAAATTTAGTGACATTTTCCTAATATCACAGAATACATAAAAAAAAACATGAGCTCAATACATGAAAATCTTTCTTAAATCAATGCAGAAACATTGACTGTAGAAGGTTAATTATGGAAGGTGCACAAATGATTAGATTTAAAAAGGATAAAATTTAATTAATTCGAATAAGCCAAAGAGAATGAACATGCAAGCCACAAATTAGAGTTGGCATATAAGTGGGATGGTCTAAATATCACCTCCTCCTTTGGGGCTGCATCTATTTCTATATTCCTGGTAAACATTTGTTAATATCGCAACAGAATAGCCCAGCTGGTATGGCCCAGTGGTTGAGCATTAGCCTGTGAACCAGGAGGTCAAGGTGACAATCCAGGTCAGGGCACATTCCTGGGTTGCGGACTTGATCACCCAGTAGGGGACATATGAGAGGTAACCAATTAATGATTGTGTCTCATCATTGATGTTTCTCTCTCTCCCTCTCCCTGCCTCTCTGAAATCAATAAAAATATATTTTAATAAATATTGAAACAGAATAAATGAGTAAGAAACTTTACAAACAATATTGTCTCAAACCTTAGGGATCATTATTGGAAATCCTTGGAGAAGAATCTCTTTCAGAATGTTATGGCTAACATGAGTGTCTTTGTGCGGGGGCCTGACCAAGCAGATTTGGGAGGGGGCTGACCAGGACAGAAAACCCAACACTGTGATGGAGGGTAAGGCTTTGAGTCACAGAGTATCACCTGCAATGGAACTAGAGATCAGCAATGTGGAAAGTGGAACCCTAATAACAACTGAGTACTGAAGCTGAATACAGGACTGAGCTGCCCCCATTGGCAACTTTGGGTATTGCTGTGCATTGATACAAGTAAGTAATACCTTCTAACTCCCCATGGAGTGGATACTGGAAGTTCTGCATTTAGTGCTTCTCCAGACTCTATCCCATGTGCCTCTTCCATTGGCTAATTTTAATCTGTTTCCATTCTTTGTATAAGCCATAGCCAACCTATAGTGAGTTCTGTGAGTCCTTCTAGCCAGTATCCTGAACTTGCAATGAGTGTCAGAAGGAAAGGATGTTTTATTGAAGCCTATTTCTTCTAACTTTATGCTTGACCTAAACTCCCATATATATTATAAAATGAGCTTGTGGCAGTAGTGCATTTATGAGAAAAATAAAACAATAATTAGTAAAATATTTTAATGAAATTATTAGTTTATAATTTTAGAAGATTTCAACTTGTTTGTTTTGTTAATTTTGTAAGATGTTGCACTGTTTTTAATGAGAAATGCGACTCCTTTGGCTCTCCCTTATTGGTGTGTATTAGTGTCATCATAACTCAGAATCACTGCAATCAACCCCAAACAGGAACAAGTTTCCCACTGGTAATTGTGTCTCCACTGGAACTGCAGCCAGGCATACAGATGGAGTGGCCTATGCTTGTCTCCAGATATGACTTCTCATTTATGTGCTTCACTATTGGAAATTTAGGGGCAGGGAGCCATTCTTGATCATTTCCCACTTTCTTGGGGGGAAATACATGCTTTAATTCTCAGCTAATGCCCTTGACCTCTTTTTTTGAAATTATCGGTTAATTATAATTCAGAACAAAAAGAAAGCACTCTCTGGAAGAGTTTTAATTATTTCCAAATGCCTCTCTAGCATCTAAATGCTAAACTGTGTGACTTTTCCATTTATGGGCTGTGAGAAATAAACAGCTGGGATAAACAGCAGGCATTTCAAGATATTTTATTTATTTCTCAGCAGAAGTTTAAGCATATGTCATAATGATGGCATTTACATCATAATATATGTTGCTTCATACAGCTCTGCAATCCCATCAAAATCTGCACAATTGGCTGTAGAATGATAGAATGAGAAGAGTCTATCAAACACACTTCCATCTGCTTCGATTCCAAAAGTTTAACTTCTATTATAAACTAAGCCACTGAAAATCAAAGTTCTGAAAACTTAATCGCTTTCCCTAAACCTTAATTTTAGTGTAACTTTTAGGATGATCTAATATGCCACTAATTGGGCATTTACATTTTCTGTTGATTTTTTTCTTTTCTCAAAATCCTGTTATTTTGGCTTCCTAATATTTAATTAATGCTGTTTACCCCTTAACAGAGAAATATATATACTATTTAAAATTAACTAGCAAATATTCTGCTAACTCAATAATGAAACTGTTCTTTTGAGAATTCGATTGGATAAGAAAATGAATGAGATTTCATTTTTAATAATTGCAATTTTTATTAGCAAATGGAGGACAGGCCTTGGGGAACTGACCATATGATAATATTTTATTAGACCATAGACCAGAGAGAATATAGACATGATGTGACTGTCATATTTTGTCAAAGAGGAAGACAAAATGGAAAACCTGTTCCTTCAAGTTCAAAGAATTATAGGTTGGAAGGAACTGATAATGCCTTTTGCAGATATGGGACCTGTGTTATTCAGACCACAATTTTGTAAAAATTAAGGTAAAGTGCTAAGTAGATGAATCCTAAAGTCAGAGGGGCTTTGCCATGTTCCCTTTGGAGCTCTAAATAGCCACAGGATAGGATGGTCCTGAGGCATTTGGCAGTGACAGAAGATGTGACAGTGAGATAGGGATTCTGAGTAGCATTTCTCTTCTCAGGTGGAGGGGAAAAAAAACAAAACAAAAAACATAAACAAAAACAAAACAAAGCTGCCATGTGCTCTGAGGCCAGGGTATAGACAAACAACCTACATGTCTCTTGAGGAAAAAGGGGACATATGTAATACTTTCAACAATATCCACCAAGCTCCACCATCACCACCCAAGATTCTGCATTTTAAATAAGAAACTCAGGGGTGCTGTGGTTGTTCTGAGGATTACACATTAAGGGGCCCAAGATGTAAACATTACAGGAAACACTGAGATGCTGTGATATTTGCTAAAACCTGTTGTCTACTTTCAGAAAATTCCTAAATTAGAAGGAAATAGACACAATTGTTCATGCTAACTTCTCTGAAACAAGAGTCACTCATTTGTTAAATACAAACAATTGCAATGATAAAGAATGCAATTCAAAAGCTAGTGGAATTATTTGTGTGTTTTTTACAGATTAAAAACATGGTATCCTTTTTCAGATCTTAGATACCTGTTCAAATACTCTGTCCCTATCTGTCAAAATAAAATATTCTGTAAACATCTAACAAAAACAGCAACTTAAAATCATCCCTCTTACTGGAGGCGATGGGGAATGGTTATAGTTTCATTCGTTTAGAAAAGGGGTCTGTAATTGTGGCCTGTGGGGCAAATCTAGACAAACATAGCTTTTACAAGGATTACAAGCTACAAATAGAATATATATATATATATATATAAATAGAGAGAGAGAGAGAGAGAGAGAGAGAGAGAGAGAGAGAGAGAGAGAGAGAGAGAGAATGATTTCAGAGAGAGAGGAAGGGAGGGAAAGGGAGATGGGAGATAGAAGCATCAGTGATGAGAGAAGAGAGAATCAATGATCGGCTGCTAGGGGATGGAGCCTGCAACACAGGCATGTGCCCTTGACCAAGATCAAACCAGGGACCCTTTAGTCCTCAGGCCAAAGATCTATCCACTGAGCAAACCAGCTAGAACTGGAAATTATATATATTTTAAAGAGAGAGGGAGAGAAGGAAAAACAGACAGAAACATCAATTTGAGAGAAGTACATTGATTGATTGCCTCTTTCAGGAGCCCTGGACCAGGGTCTGGGCTGGGGAGGAGCCTGCAACCAGGTACATGCCCTTGACTGGAATTGAACCCTGGACCCTTTGGTCCACAGGCCAATGCTCTATCCACTGAGCAAAACAGCTAGGGCTGGAATCTATATTTTTTAATTGTTGAAAATGATTAAATGTTCCTAGTGCGTTAAAATAACATGAAATCCGAGATTGTGTTCATAAATGTATTATTGATATAGAGCCACACCCATCCATGTAAACATCGCCTATGGCTGCCTTCCTGCTCCTGCAGCAGAGCTGAAGAGTGGCAGCAAAGACTATGTGGTCCACAGGCATACTATCCATGTTATCTGTAAATATCCCAAAGGCACAAAAACCAGCCAATGGAACTGTTTATGCCTGTATGATTTTTTTGTGTGTGTGTTTGTTGTCAGGTAAATGTCCAACTTCTGTTTTTAAAAGAAGGCACTTTTGAGTTAGGAAAAGACCACAGGGCTTGAAGCTGGCATTCTCTGCTTAAGGAAGACTCCATCCGATTTCTCCAACCCAGCAGCCCAACTCTGGAAAATAAAGTTCAGGGACAGAAGGCTGTGGTCTGTTCCTAGCCCAACACATCTTTACATATTAGACCTTATTTATCTTTTGTTTTCATTTGTAAACTCCATGATATTTTAATTAAAAATATATTGGTAGCATTTAAACTCTTTCACACAGGACTTTCCCTTCTACCAACCTTGACATTTTTTTTTCCCTCTTTGAAAGTGTCTTATTAACATGACTTCATAAGCTTCATTTTCTTGCATGCTTTGAGAGTTTCAAATAGGTTATTTGTGTAGTCATTTGATCAAAGCTAATGACGTTTTATTGCTATAATAAAATAAGACAATACAAACTACAAATTTTAATAAAAAACCTTATCTATATCCAGATATAAAATGCAGTGTGTAGCTAAGTTATAATTTTTCCCAAAAATAATGCTAAAGATTCATGAAAAGAACCTAAATGTATAAAAGTATTTAAATAGCCACATTAAAGATAAAATTACTTCTGCTTAAGAACACTACACTCAAAGAAAAGTAAAATAAATTAAAATGCTTAATGTTAAAATCATACTGCTTTTCTCATTTAATATAAAGAAAGAAAAACAAGATAAATAAAAAATAATAAAAAGGATCCATGTGTTATTACAGTCTAGATATTTATTCAAATAGAAAATTTATTATATAGATTTCATAGTGGATTAGATAAATAACCCATGGAACAAAAAAATTCTCCAATAATTCTTAATCTTTAAAAAATTTATATATATATATATATATATATATATATATATATATATATATATACACACACACACACACACACACACACACACACACACACACAAACATTTTCTTTAGTTATAATTCCCAGCATTTACTAGGTGGGTGATTTAGCCTGAAGTTTCTATGTCAGTAACCCTCAGTCTCCATATGTAAAGGTTTGTTCTCAAAATATTTTCATATACAACCCTGGCCGGTGTGGTTCAGTTGGTTGAGATTAGTACCATGTACCAGAAGGTTGCCAGTTTAATTCCTGGTCAGGGCACATGACCCAGTTGCAAGTTTGATCTGCAGTCGGGGGCATGTAGGAGTCACCCTATCCATGTTTCTTTCTGGCATCAATGTTTCTGTCTCTCTCAAATCAATAAAAACATATTTAAAAACATGTATTTATTTTAATGTGTATTCAATGCAATGTATGAAATGTACTTAATATTAGAGCATCAATAATAAATCCTTGATAAAAATGAACAATTATTATCAATTTTGTGGACACATACTTTCCAAGGAAGAAAAAGGTCAGATTTAAAAGACATTTTCTAATGTCTATTTTTAATAAAATTTGAAACATTAGCAATTGTAATGCTTAATATATGATATTTTATAACATGTACTAAAGCATACAGAATAAGCCACTGTAAAAATACATAATCCTGCAAAAGGGGCCTCCTTTTTGTTTTAACAGCTTTATCGAAATATTGTATACACAATAAATGCACTTGCTTAATGTATATAATTTGGTGAGTTTGGACATGTATATATCACCCAAATCAAGGTAATAATCATATCTAACACCTCCTAAAATGTTCTTGTGTCACTTTGTATTTATTTTATGGAGTTAATTGTTTTTATATGTATGCTAAGAATACAACATGAGGTCTACCCTCGTAACAAAATTTTAAGTGAACAGTCATATTGCTAATTATAGGCACTCTGTAGTAAAATATATCTCTAGAACTTATTATTTTTGCATAAAGTTGTATACCCATGTAGAAACAACTCTACTCCATTTTACAGTCTATGTCTTTATTCAAATAGCCATATAAATATTCCCATTTTTGGGGATAAAATGCATATATTCTGTAAGCAATTTTTCAGGCAATGGAGGACTTCTCAGGGGTTGTTCGTGCTTTTACTTGTGTAACAAAAAAATTACAGAGCAATTGACACGCAATAGTCACTCTTCTAGAGGTTGATAATGCAGTGGTAATAAAGCAGAACTGTCCCTGCTTTTAAGGACTTCATATTATAGTCAGGAATAAGTAAATAAATGAAAAGTAAATAACTGAGATGCTTTTTACATTATGTGAACTAGGAATACTATAAAATAGAAGAAGAAGAGAATAACTAGAGAGAAAAGGATTGATATGACAAAATTACTTGATATGTAGGCCAAGCGCTACCCTACATGAGTTTGGAGGAGAGGAGGAATATCTGGCTCCCAGATATAAATAGGAACATAATTAACATCTAATTGATAAATAAAACTATGGAGAGAGGAGAAAATCAACCATATCGTCTTTGTAAATGGTGAAGTAAAAGGCCCAGAGGAAAAAAAAAAAAGCCTTAAGGGACATACCCTGTGAGGTGGGAAGAGTAGCTTAGTACTGAGATTTCGGAAGTGATCACTGAGTTTCTGAAAAATAGATCAAGACCTATCCAGTGGCAGTTAGCAGAGGGCTGGAGTCAGAATCTGAATGTTTTGAGAGCAGAATTAGAAATAAGAGTATGTGAAAGCCAACCTAAAGAATTATAAAAAATTTTACTGTGAAAGGGACAAAGAATGGCCATTAACTGTGGAGAACTGTGGCTTAAGGGAGGATATCTTATGATAAGAATGAAATAATCATATTTTTATGCTAAGGTAGTTATTATTAAGCAACATAGGAATCGATGATCCAGTAAGAAGAGAAATTTCCAGTAGCAAAGTCAGATGGCTATTTGTTCATGGAAATAATTCTTGTGGGAGTGCTTCTACTATTTTTTATTTATTTTTTTAATTTTAATTGTAATAAAATAAGGCAAGAGAAGGTAAGAGCAAACATTAGAGTCTACTGGAGTTTCTATAAAGCACCCAGATGATAAATACCAGAAAACTGAGAAAGCATTTTTAGGACAGTGGTGAGTATGCACTTGAGGTTTTACATCACAAATTGAGTGCTAACCCCATCTGCACATTTGCATGCTTTTCCAGTAAGATTCAGACACTTAAAATCGGTGACTACATACACATGTCTATGGAGGCTCTAAGTTTTCCCAAGTAGTACAGTAATGGAAGGGAGATTCAAAGAAGTGAATTTGAAAAAAGGGAGACTTTAAAAAATAGGATGTATGAAAAATATTTCAATTAAAGACCACACTGTATCAAAAGAGAAAATGACCAAAAAAAAAAAAATTAAAATAAGCAAACAAAAACTATAATGTGGTTCAGAGTCGAATAATTATAGGAAACAGTTACTGCTCCTAAGGCTGGTAGAAAACAAAAGAAAATGAGATTTCAGAACCTTGACAAGAGTTTCCTACAAGGCTGATGCTAGGAGCAGGGAGGGTGCCCACTAAGTTACAGATCATTGTGTGTATCACTGTGGGGCCTGCCAGGGGCTCAGACTCAGTCTGAGAAACTGGAGGCGTCTTCTTTCTCCCCTTCTCCTACTTTCCAATCTCCCACCTATGCTAAGGATCAGTAGCACATAACTGGAAGTTTGGGAAATGGATATGACAAACTCCCAGACTTGCTATCATGTGGCAAAAAAAAAAAAAAAAAAAAAAAAAAAAAAATATATATATATATATATATATATATATATATATATATATATATATGTTTTAACTAACACTTTTCTGTGTTTTTCTTGTGTTTAATTAGTGTTAACTCCTGAGTATAACAATGTTCACATGTTGAAGACTTTCACAGTGTGTGCTTAATTGCTTCTTCTAAACTAAGGGAAAAAATAAAAACTACAATACCAAGTATATCTCAGAGTCCAAAAGGAAGTTGAACAATCCATTCCAGAGCCTGTATCACCTTCAGATAAACTCTTGCCAGAATGTTTATAGGAGAGACTGAGCTTCCCAATATATAATGTTGATTCAGTAGCGATAATAACATGGCCTAAATAATTTAGGTTACTTGTGTCACCATGACTAAGGATCATTATTCTGGTAGAAATTGTCATATTTTCTGTGCTTCATGATCAATTACAATTTAATGAAAAAATACAGGGTTGTAGAAAGAGCACAATAAAACTAAAAGAAAACCCTACACAAGTGATTCCATACATATGCTTAAGGGACTTTAATGTAGAATTTAGGTGACCTATAATATGTTCTTTGTTGGAAGTTTAAAAGACTTATTATCGTCTCTAATAAAAGAGTAATATGCAAATTACTATACCTCTGTGACACCCATCAGCCACGCCCAACAGACATTCTCACCAGCCAATCAGCGTGAGTATGCAAATAAACACAACCAAGATGGCTGTGGCCACAGAGAGCAGGAGGGAGGCTTGGGTTTCCCAGGCAATGGAGGAAGTCAAGCTTTCCACCTGCTTTTGCAGGCCTAAGCCTCCACTCAAGGCTACAAAGTTTCAATTATAGAAAGTAAGCAAATCCAAACCTAAATGGCAGCAGACACCCAGCAAGCAGAAGGCTTGGCTCAGCTCCAGGCAACAAAGTTTCAATTGTAGAAGGTAAATAAATTCCAGATACCAGGGCCTCTGCTTGGGTCCTCAGGAGGCATGGCCAGCCTGCAAACCACCACAGGCCCTTAGCCCAGGCCACCCCGCACCCCAAGGGAACCCCCACCCTGATCCAGGACACCCTTCAGGGCAAACCAGCTGGCCCCCACCCATGCACCAGGCTTCTATCCTATATAATAAAAGAGTAATATGCAGATTGACTATCACTCCAACACACAAGATGGCTGCCCCCATGTGGACACAAGATGGCCACCACAGATGGCCAGCAGGGAAAGGTAGTTGGGAGGGCAATTGGGGGTGATAAACCATGCAGGGAACGGCAGTTGGACATCCCTTGAGAGGTCCCAGATTGGAGAGGATGCAGGCTGGGTTGAGGGACACCACCACCCCTCCCCCCCATGCACAAATTTCATGCACCCGGCCTCTAGTTAATTATATGAACATATACTGATGTGATAGATTGATATTTTGATTATGTCAAAACCATATATACGTATATTTTTTTCCAGACAAGATGAAAAAAAAAGCAACTAACAGAGGACAAACATGCATTCACAATAATGATTTTTAAAATGGAGCATGGCCCTTGCCAAAACTGGTTTGGCTCAGTGGATAGAGCGTTGGCCTGTGGACTAAAAGGTCCCAGGTTTGATTCTGTGTCAAGGACATGTACCTTGGTTGTGGGCACATCCCCAGTGGGGTGTGTGCAGAAGGCAGCTGATCAATGTCTCTCTCTCATCAATGTTTCTAACTCTCTATCCCTCTCTCTTCCTCTCTGTAAAAAATCAATAAAATATATAATAAAAAATAAATACAAATAAAAAAATAAAATGGACCATGGCTCCATGGTTCAGCATTGACCTGTGAACCAGGAGGTCACCGGTTCGATTCCCAGTCAGGGCACATGCCTGGGTTTCAGGCTCTATCCCCAGTGTGGGGTGTGTAGGAGGCAGCCAATCAATGATTCTTTCTCATCACTGATATTTCTATATATCTCTCTCCCTCTCCCTTCCACTCTGAAAACGATAAAAGTATATTTTTAAAAATAAAAGGTAAAAATGGAGCATGGGTTCACAAATTACATAACAAAACTGATGAAAAGATTGGACATGAATTCATAATATCTAAAAAGAGATTTAAAATTCAAAACTCTTAATTCTCTATAATTTGCTTCATAGTTACGCTAATATTATTAGAATGTTAAACTAGCTTTTGTTTCTTCAGACGGTTAAAAACTAAGTCGCAATAAGCCCTCTAAAAGAGTTGAACATGTATAAAATGCATTTCAACATGTTATCAACCTGAATTCATTATTTTGTCATGATGGTGCTGTTGGAAATGGTGTTCTCTCACAGAGTCACAAGGAAAGCATTCCAGGGACCCAAGCATGGGAGGATGTGGTGAGATTGATTTGGGTGGAAATCAGAGGCTGCCCCCCAGGATCCCAATGTCTCCTCTCCATCTGTCCCGCTGCGAAAGAAGTTCAGCCTTATCTTTATTAGGCCCTGAACAAGGGCCACTTTCCACATACTTTGCACTATTGTCTCAATCCATGTTTCTGCCCCGTTGGCTAAGCTTCTGTTTCCAGCTGTGCCCTGGCCTACTGGAGCCGTGCCCAGGACCACTCAGACTGCCCAGGGCCCAGGCAGCTGCCAGGGCCACCTGGAGAGAGAATGCACAAACGAAGGAGCGAGTGTGTGTTACCCAGCAAGCTAGGGGTCACCATTAATTGTTGGCTATATCATCTCAGGCTTAGGAAGGACCAGGCACCCTTTCAAACTAACCAGTCAACTTCTCCATCTTTAGCTGGCTCCCAATGGACCAACCTCCTATCCCATCTATTTCCTACATCTTCCGGGATTCTGAATCCCTTATCCAAGCTGATCCTTTTCCTGGGCTGGGCTGATGGGCCTCTAGTCTTGTCATCTTAGTTCCTACTGTACTTGTCTCAAAGTGGAAGTACTTCCCTCTGTGCCATCTTGACCCCTAGTGGGTATGAGCCCAGCAGAGGAATTTCTCCAGCTATTTTATTCCTCCCTCGCACTGACCAGTTAGAAATCCCTCTGGCCTGCTTTGGGGACTTAGAGTTAGTTCCCTTGGGCAGTGTGTAAAGCTGTAGCTCCTAGTGGAGCAAGCAGACTCAGCGTCCAATTCATTATGCCAAATAATGTCTGATTCCCTTCGCTCCCTTTCTTTATTAATATCTAGCTACTTGTGCAAACAACCCAATTTCCCAACTTCTTTTAGTTGGGACTCCCAAAATCTATGAAGTATACCACTTTGCAAACGAATCCAAACTTAAATTAAGCAGTATTTTAAACAGGTTCGGATTAGTGACCTTTCAGGATTAGAGCATCTTATTTTTTATTCTGAATGTTTTGGGAATAAGTAGTCCTAGAAGTGATTGTGTCACTTCTTAATGTGACAATCGAGTTAGGTACATACGTTGTGTTTGACACCAGTTCCAAAAAATGACACAGTTCCTTTTCATCTTCATTTGGCATCTAGAGACCAACAAATCCTCAGTCAGTTATCTAAATTGATACTAGCTATTATTAGCATATTATTATTTATAGGCTAATTAAAAAAAAGTCTTTAAGCCCTGGCCAGTTTGGCTCAGTGGATAGAGTGTTGGCCCAAGGACTGAAGAGTCTCGGGCTCAATTCTGGCATGAACCTTGGTTGCAGGCTAGATTCCCAGCGGGGTATGTGCAGAAGACAGCTGATCTCTGTTTCTCTCTCATTGATGTTTCTAGCTCTCTATTCCTCTCCCTTCCTCTCTATAATATATATGTTTATAACACTCATCTTTATGTCTATAGTACTCTTTTCAGATAAATTACTAATATTGTGGTGAAATATCACTTGTTTGATAACTTTGAAAAAAATTAATGTGTATACTTTCCTGAACATCTATATCATATATATTACACACATTCAAAATAATTATTTGTCATACACAGATATAAACCTCCAGTAACTTTCTATTCGATAGGTAGTTTTAGCAGTTTACTTTGGGCTTTTAAAATCCCTTTCTCTTTTTTTTATGTTTTAAATTTCATATTAAATCCTCTGAAATGAAGCTCATCTTCAATTAGCAAGAAGAACATATGTATGCTCTTCATTAAAATCCCCAGGTATTATGAGTAACAGTTCAGTGAGAGTTTTCAGATAATTAAAGCCTCGTACACATTTTCTGATATTCCATCTGGCATAAGAGGGTATTCAACTATAGACCACTTGAGCTACCAGACAGCTGAAAAGCTTAATAACAAACATTAATATTGGGAACACCTCCACTTTGATGTTGAACAGAGAAGCTCATTATTAGAACCTCAAATATCCTCAAACAAGAAAACAAAGGAAGGTGAATCTTATTCTCATTGATAACCTCGTTAGACACTAACAGAAGTCTCTTCAAAGTTTCAGTTTAAATAGGTCTTAGATGACTGCTAAAAAGGAAATATGGGTACAAAATAAGGTTTAAGAATTTATGTCAAGAAATACTGCTTCTATTATGCTTGCTAACTAAAATGCCATTGAAAAATATGCACCATGAAATTAGTGATCATGTGACACTTGTTCATTGAGTCAAGTCTAGTACATATTAGGGCTCAATGATACCGGTGAAAGACTGTCTATTCTTAAATGTCTGAATTTAAGATAACCGTGTTTACTATTTGAACCCATTTCTAAACTGCACTACTAACTATATTATATGATATTTCTTATTATTAAAATTGCATTTTGTAATTACAAGTATATCAGGAAATATGTCTTCATTTTTAAGCTGAATCAGAATTTTCCTTGATAAACAAGTTAAATTGATATGATACATATTTGTTATCTATTTACCTAATCATTAATAATTATCATCTAAGAATGATAATTGTTTATACACTAAGGAATGTGTATTTAATGATTATACACAGAATAGAAAATGTAGTGTGTGTGTGTGTGTGTGTGTGTGTGTGTGTGTGTTTTACTATGTTCCCAGGCTTCTTGATTAGTATGCATTGCCCAGAAGTGTATCTCTTGCAAAGTTTTGCTCCCTGGAATGAATCAAGCTATGCCTAGCACGCTATAATCCATTTTATCAGCTTCATGTGGACAGGTTTAGTGTGTAATTCTTGTGCTTTCCTTCTTCCCATATGTCTTTTGAACCACAAGGTTCCCAGTAGTGAAATTTACCTTTCTCTTCTGCTGCAAACCCTTAGGGTAGGTAAAAAATTGGTTATTTTCCATTTGCCTGATTGAAAGGGCTATGAATTCAAATCAATTCCTAGTTTAAATTGGCTTTTCATTTATGGAATCCTGCCTTGCAGATTTGTTCTGGGTGATGGTGGAGATTTTTCATTGCTAAGTGCTTTGCCTTTCTTCAGAGTAAAAGCACCATCAAAGTGCAAAATATTACAATTAATATTAAAATGAGAGTCTTCTGGGTTTAAAAAGACTCTTTAAAAAAGAAGCACAAAAAATTGCAAAAGAAAAGCAGCATGTGGCCTCTTTGTATTTTATAGATATGATTTTCCACAAAGTGAACATGTTTTTTTCAATACTAGTGTATGTGATTTTAGTAGAGAAAGCTAAAAATACTGCATACGCAAACTGATATGATATTAAGAATTCTGAAATATTAAAAAGGAACACTGCAGTTAAGAGATTTTTCATATGGCACATTTTAAATTTAAACCGACACAGACATTTCTCTTTGCTTGCCTTTGCAGCTTTTAAAACTGATCATACATATACTTGACTATTACTATTACATTAACAGTTTTGTATAGTAATAAGTGTCTTATTGTTTCTAACTACTGTGCTTTCACAGAATGAGGCAGTGAGAAAAATATCAACATAACACCACTGTTTCATAATGATCCAGAAATTGTAAAAATGTGCTTTTCTAATGCTGAGCTCCCTTTTGTTCAATATTAAAATATAGTCCTACTTGACAAGCATAAAATGAATGTTTTGGGTAGTTTAGTGCTTCCATAATGACATTATTATTATTCAACCTGTGTGTATAGATTTTGAATATGGTCAACTTGTACAATAATAATGTTTCTTTGAAATAATCCAGGAATAAATCATGCCTGCCACGGCATGATTTTCTATAAAAATTCATGATTTTATGATATAAATAGTAGTAAATTTTATCTTAAAGTATGTTTCAATGTGTATCTCTCTTTCCTTATCTATTTACATATCTTTCTAATTGTGTGCAAATAACTAATGAGATTATATTTGGCTATTCCTTCAATCAACATTTATCTAACTATGAATCTGATAAGCAATTATAACTTTTTCATAAAGAAAAAGTCAAAGCCATGTGTACTTTAATATATATTGTAGTGTGATATTTTATATTTCAATTGATTAAAAATATATTCATAAGCACTATATTAAATATTTAAAATTAGAAATCTTTAATGATGGGTAGGTTCCTAAGCCGGCTGCTGATTAAGGCCAATCAGGGCCTTCTGACTGCAGGCTTGGCCTTCCTTTATTTTGCTCCACCCCCTGGTGGTCACACACATCATAGCAAGTGATTGAACCCCTGGTCAAACTTCTGAGGGGAGACTTTGCATGTTAGCCTTTTATATATATAGATAGATAGATAGATGATAGATAGATAGATAGATAGATAGATAGATAGTGTGAATATTATTATTTTACAAGAAACCTCCAAAAAACACAATAGTTTTGGAATACATTTATTATCTACAATATACAATTATATAAATTCACAGAAAACTAGTGCAAGGCAAGGATTTGAAACTAGATGTGTTTCTTCTTTCTGGATTGAATATTTATGAGGTTATTGAGATGGGTCTGCAGAAACAGATTTTCAACAAGGAAATACAACTTACAATATTGTAAAAACACTTAACAGGTGAAGGAAATCACCAGATGCCATTATACTCGCCTTAAATGTGTTAAGAGAAATAAATACTGTTACTGCTAAGAAAAAGAAGAAAAGCTTTTGATAGCTATAAGTGCTAAAACTAAAAATAATTGTAAAACCTAATCTTCAGGGTTTTGTTTAACTAGTCTTTAATAAGTAAACATGTTTGTTTTTACTGAGTTTACCCTCTCAGCTCTCAGTGTTGTATGACTGGCTGATGAGCAGAATAACTTCATTGTTCATCCACACTTATTTGAGACAAAGACAGGAGAGAAGGAAGCTCATTTCCAATGAGATAATTAAGTTTTACAATAGTTTTATCCTTTTACTGTTCAGCTGCAGAAACATTTATAAAGTACATCTCCCTAATATGAATGAACATTGTTCATCTATAAGTAAAAAAAAAAAAAAAGAAAAGAAAAGAAAATTTATAATAATAAAAGTGTAATAAGCTAATTAGATCAGACAGCTGATTGAGCTTCTGGACATTCTTCTGGATGACCTTCCAGATTAAGCCATAGCTGTGAGGCCAAGGCAAGCCACTGTGGCTGTGAGGGCCGACCCCCTTGTCTGAATTTTGTGCATATATTATATAACCAATATGTGTGTATGTGTGTGTGTGTGTGTGTACACACATATACATATGTGTGCACATATACACACACACACACACACACACACACACATATATATATATACACACACACATCTAGTATGTAGGAGTTTATCTTACTATGATTTAATATTTTATATATATATATATTTAAATATATATATAATCAGTAAATATATATATAAAATATTAAATCATAGTAAGATAAACTCCTACATACTGTGTAATCATTATATATATTAAATAACAATTAAATAAACTCCTACATACTGTTTTCTGGCTGTTTAAAAAATGAATTTTATCACCTTCCAGGAAATTAGCTATTTATTTAGTAAAATATTATTATTTAAAAATGTTATTATTTTGAGAATGTTGCATATATGTGTATATATAGACTCATATGAAAAAATTATCAAACATTACCCTTTTGGGTGCTTTTTAGTTTTTATAAGATATATAATATTTTAAATATATAATGAGTATCTAAATTTTAGTTCTAAAAGGACAAATTGAACAATCAACCCCTTTTGAGAATTACATATTCACTACTTTGTATTCATGTTTTAATATCCAAATTATATTGTTCTAATCAATGTTAACACTCTGGTTGCTTAAACACTGTTCAGTAAACCTTTGAAACAGCTGTATAAACTATTATATTAACATGTTGTGTATGTATGTATTTATCTACATCTACTTACACAATAACTGACACACAAACTTTCTGTTCTGGAAATGTTATCCATGGAGAAGGCAGGGGAATAGAAAACCAAAACATGTTTCACTATTGTAGCTTATAAACATTAGTTACAGTGAGTGAATAGAGATCATTTGTCACAAAAAAAATCTCTAATGTTTTTCTCTTGTAAACTTACCAGATGCTAAGACATATCATTTGAAAGGTTTGAAATTAGTTATTCAAGTCATTTCTCTGTCATTGTATTCTCTGGTATGATATAAAGGTATAGTTGATAAAAACAAATGACCATCTCATTCTGATTATAAATTTAGGACCCTTGTTTAGATATGTAGTGGGAAGACTTTACAAAAAGCAATATATGCTCTAGAGAATTTATTTAGACATTATTCTTAAAGCACATATAATATTTATCAACTTAATAAGTAATAACCATTTATCATAAACACCATCATCTCTTTTTTTATTGCTCACACATTACTGATGTCCTCATTTCTCTCCCTTTGCCCACCTCCACCCAGCCCCTGTCCCACTCTCACTCTGACATCTGTCCATCCATCCCACGTATCCATGCCTCTGGTTCTATTTTGTTTGTCAGGTAATTTTGTTCACTAGATTCCTCATATAAGTGAGATCATTTGGCATTTGTCTTTCTCTAACCGGCTATAATCTCTTAAATTCACCTCTGTGTGTACAGAAAATCAATTATGATAAGTGTAGTGAGAAAAATTACAGAAATACTTATGTCATATTTAAATAGCAAGTGCTAAGTGACCAAGAAACCACTATGTAACTTTATATCATAAACAGTCATTGAAATTAATTTCACCTTATATTTCATATTAAGTATAAAATAATTAGCTATGAAATGATGAGAAAATAGCTTAGTACATCTTTAAATTATGTATGCATGTCAAATTAGATGAAGATTTTAAAATAACTCACCCTACGTAATTTATTTTTTACTTTAAATTTCTATCAATTGTTTAGCATACATATAAATTGTTATGCCAATTAAAATGAGCCCTCAGTTATTATTATTATTTTTTTAATTCTCACCCAAGAATATTTTTCCATTGATTTTAGAGAGAGTACAAGAGAGAGGGAAAGACAGAGAGCAACCCCAAAGTGAGAGAAACACATGGTTTGGTTGCCTCCTGCATACACACCCACCAAGGCTGGGCCAGGGAAAGAGCCTGCAACCTAGATACATGCCCTTGACTGGAATCAAACCTGGGACCCTTCAGTCCGCAGGCTGACGCTGTATGTAATAAATTAAACTGGCTAGGAACTTAGGTATCCTTCTTCACATGTCAATTCACTTAAATCTATATAACTTTTAGCTTCTCTCCTCTTATGTGTGAGTTCAGGAAAAGGGTAACTAACCTGGATTTTCCTGATCCATTCATTTTCTCAAGTGAATAAAGTACTGGACAATTCTTCAATGAATGAGAAATGCAGCAGATGTCAAACTTGGCATACTGAAGATGTACTATCGTATTAAAATATGGGCGGTTGAAGATAAATGCTCAAGTTACTCATCCTTGAAAAGCACTTGGCAAGCAATCACTGACTCCATCTACATTAACATAATTCCAGATATGACCTCCTAAACATACTTCAAATTCACTACAAGATAAAATCATAAACTTAATGAGCACTTAAAAATTAAGGTTAAGTTGAAGACAACTATTCTCACCTAGTCTATAGATAACAGTTTGTGAGTACAAAAAAAGTGTTGAAAACTATTAAAATTTGCAGCACATTTTGGGGCTATAGTTGTGAATAAGAAAAAAACCAAGTGCATATTTTAACACCAGATAGAGTAAGGCCATTTCCTTTAGTAAAACTCCTCTTAATCCGCAGAAGAAACATTACTAAGATATAATTTGTTACTGAAAATACATTACAGCAATATGTCTTTCACTTGTCTAACATGAAAAGTTTGCTTTAATTAATATCTCAGTGTCATGATTAAATGATCAAACACTATAGATTAGGGGTGTTGAACTCAATCAGAGAAGGGGCCAAAATCTAAAACCCAGCCTAAATCGCGGGCCGAATGGTTTACTGAACAGTCATAAACTGTCATTGTGATGGAAACGCAGTGGAGTGCAGTGATGACAGCGCGGTGCGGGCCACATTGCAAGGCCTGGCGGGACGGATTTGGCCCGCGGGCCTTGTGTTTGACACATGTGCTATAGATGCTAAATTATCACACCACTTAAAGGGCATACACATGGACTGCTTGAAAATTTTAGGTATAGATGCAGCTCTGGTCATCAAAATTTATTGGAAATCTATTGGGGAAAAAACTGTTTAATGTCTTCTTGTGTAAATATTCAGCTGGCATTTATAGTTTATAGTATTTGAAAAAATTATAAGAAAGAAGTATTAAATTTAGGATTTAGCATTAACATAACTTTGAAATTTTACAATTTTACATTTTAAAAGAAATAGTCAGCTTTACATTCATGCTCCTTATTTTATAGACAATCAAATTTAATCCCAGAGAGAATTAGTAACTAGCTCAAAGTCTTGCACTTTGCAGTGGTTTCTAAAGCATTCTGATTGGACACCTATTGATAAAAAATATTAAGCATTCGCTCTCGAATAGATATAACTGAGTATATATATATATATATATATATATATATATATACACTGAATGGCCAGATTATTATGATCTCTGAACTCATAATAATCTGGCCACCCAGTGTATATCCTATATAATAAAAAGCTAAAGTGCAAATTGTCCCCTCAACCAGGAGTTTGACCATCAGGCAGGCCAACCAACCACCCATATTCCCTCCCCCTGGCCAGGCTGGCCAGACTCCACCCATATATACAAATATATGTGTGTGTGTGTGTGTGTGTGTGTGACAATATTAATATACTGGGTGCATTATAAAACACATAAAATAAAAATAAAAATGAGGATGGTAAACTGAAAAAAAAAGAATAACTTCTGCTTTAAACATGGTTAACAAAAATATAGATGATTTTATTATTTAAATAAATAAATTTTCTAGGGATTCTGACATTCATATTTATATGACAGTATTTGTATGGAAACTTGACTAAAATTTTTGAAAGCACATGATTTACCTGTCACTGTTATAATTCTGATAAAATTGTCAAGGCAAGACATGGTCAAGAACCCTAAGAATAGGGGTACTTTTGAACATTTACTAGATTTCATACAGCTAACCTGCAATATGTTTTAAATATCTTCCTTTCATTGTGTGCTTATTCTGTGCCTGAGCCCTGTGGTTCTAACAGAAACAAAGAATTACTTGGTTTGTGTTCACAACCTGGAAATTTTAAAATATCTTTGTGGATGGAGATACCCACTTTATTAACACTATTGTAAACACACGTGTATAGCCATGGATATTAATAAGAAATGTAATTGTTCCTATCACTTCTAAGCTTTTGTAAGGTAGAAGTATAATTGATTCTGAAACTAAAATTGACAAGGCTTTCAGAGTCTTTTGAACTTTCATTAATTGAAGTATTTCTGTTGGCTTTTTTTTACCCACAACTGAAAAACTAATCCAGTCTGCTCTTGTATTTTACCAGTGAGAATATTAATGTTCTAAAAGGTGGGTTTTTGTTGTTGTTGTTGTTTGTTTTTTTGTTTGTTTGGTTAGTTGTCTTTTTTTTCTCTTTATAACTTTTTTTTTCTTTATTAATTTTAATGACAGTGAGATCAACATCTTCTGGAATTGTAGCTCACTTTAAAATTTCTAAGATGCTACCCTATGCTTCTGAAAACAGCACTTCCAATTATAATTTTCACACTCCTGCATACAGACATTAACAGATATTGCATGGGAATCATACAATACATAGAGTATTGCTAGTAGGTGTGGGCAGTCATTGCTCAACATCTTCCTAAACATCTTCTGCATGAACAAAATCTAAAGAACCTGGGCTCTGAAACAATATCTGAGAAAGACATAACTTGAACCTGTTTTGATTTTATCATACTGTTAGCAATTATTATATCAGTGAACTCTAAGGCTCTCATCCTCCTGTCAATGTTATCATATAGAAACATAAGTAAAACATAAGTAATTCTCAAAACACTTGAATATCATCAAGATTATAAACCTCAAGTTGAAGATTCTTAGAAATCTTCCAGAAGCAAATAGTCATCAGAAGGTAGATAGGTTCCACTCAAAGCACAGAGAACAAGATCTAGACAGCCACATGCTGTCACACTTTAACATGCATGTTAGTTAATTCCTATTTTGTGAATTTAAGGTTTTAGACACTGAATAGACATCTGTTACCTATAAGTTTCACATTCTTAAAATTTCTCTCTGTCTTCTTCTTCACTTCCTGGCATGAGTTAATAACTAGTTGCAAGTTCTTCCTGATTTGGCCCAAGTGAATGATGAAACTCACTTGGGTCTATGCACAGTTTCCTCTCAGAGCCATCTAGCTACTTTTGAGAACAGTTTATTTTAGTAATCAGTGGATTCCTAGAAATTTGGCTCAAGCAATAAGTTATTTTTATATGAAAAAATATATAATAAGCCAGATATTTAGGAATCTAAATGCTAGTAACTCAAAGAAAATTCTACATTGCTTTTGTTCTTTCTTTAGATCTTTTCAAATTATGCATTATAGCCCTAACTGGTTTGGCCCAGTAGATAGACCATTGGCCTGAGGACTGAAAGGTCCCAGGCTTGATTCAGGTCAAGGCCACGTAATTGGTTGGGGGCACATCCCCAGTAGGAGGTGTGCAGGAAGCAGCTGATTGATGTTTCTCTCTCATGAATGTATCTAACTCTCTATCTCTCTCCCTTCCTCTCTGTAAAAAAATCAATAAAAATGATCAATGGGGGTGGAGAAAGAAGACATATGAATTATTCTTTGCAATATTTTAAGCAATAAAATAAGATAAAAAACACACAAAAAACATAAGGGTAAAAAAAAAGTCATAGAAATTATGTAATCAAATTGGACATTGTTATTTGGACAGAATAAATGGAATTTTTAAATAGCTGGATTACTATGTAAAATCTTACCTAATAAAATTGAAATATGCAAATTAACCATCACTCTGTTATGCTCAGAGCCAATCAGAGTGAGTATGCAAATTAACCAAACAGATGGATATTAATTTGCATACGCAGGCACAGAGCAGAGTAAAGTCTGCAATGAGGGGAAGGGAGCTTCTGGAGTGGTGCTCCAGACAGAAGTGAGGACTTGCTGGTTCTGAGCAGCCCTGGCGCAAGGAGGTGCTGGCTCATGGACAGCTGGGAAGCGGGGACTTGCCAGCTCCTAGGCGGCCAGGGAGTGGGTACTTGCTGGCCCCTGGGTGGCTGGGAGTGAAGCCAGGGGAAGGAAGGCCTATTCTTGTACAAAAACTATGCAACAGTCCTCTAGTGTATTATAAGATCACAGGTAGGAAGGATACTAAATGCCAGAATCCTGCTTTCCTGCTGGTGGCCAGAGGGAAGCCCAGGTCCCAGGTGCCAGAGGGGAGCCATGCTGGCAGCCGGGAGAAGGAAGGCCTACTCTTGCACAAATTCCGTGCATCAAGTCTCTAGTACAGATATAATATTGGCTTCTCAAGAAGATCTTCAGTCTATGTGGAGGTAAGCACAATATTCTAAAAACGATCTAAGAAGCATACAGATATAATAAATGTATATATTTTAGATAATAATGCCATATGTTTCTGTGGGTACTTTAGGTAAGAACTGAAGTCTGTTCTCTTTGCTTAATTTATGCACTCTTGAGCCTTGACTAAAGAACTGATTCAGAGGCTCTGTTCATGATCATTGCCTTAGTATTTTCTGTGTTGTAGTGATCAAGTGTGGGATCTTCAAAATCTTAAGTGCTCCTGTGGGGCTGATGTCCTCCTCTCCAATGATCCAAGGAATGACTCTTCAAGTAAAATAATAGGGAAGTCTAATTTTTATACAGATTGAACTAAACATCTTCAAATACTTATTATGTGGTCACAACACTTCATAAGAAATAAAGAAATGATTGACCACTTCTCCAGATGTTGATGTTTTAATAGTTAGCTTAGGCCAATAAATAACAAGAAAAAGTGATACAGAAAATGAAATCCATTTATATTCATACTATTTAAGGTCTTAATCAATAAAATCTAATATTAAATTATTCACTTTAACATGACTATATAATTCTAAAAACACTTCCTTAGGAATATGAAATTGTATATAACTTTTATTATTTGTTTCAAAAACATTCAGGAAGTATTCAATTACTAAAAATAAGTAGTCTATTAAGCTTAATAAAGCTACAAAACTTTTCTCTAAGCTCTGGCCTTAACTCTTGACCCTCTGTGTACATCAAACTTAAATTGTTATATCATGCATACTCTGCAGACCTAAGACCTCAAATTGAAAGACTTGCCTTAAATCAGACTCCCCAACCAACCTCTAATATATTCCACCTATGATTATCCTGATATGCTACTAAAATCCTGTCAAGAAAAGATCTACACTATTGTGGTAAACAATAAACTCCATTTTGCTTTACCAACAGAATGTTCCGAGGAAAAATATTTGTCATTTTAATGTTTTGCTGGGAGAAAAGTAGAGGCAAGGTAACCAATTAGGACTCTATCAGAAGGTTAAAAGGACAAATTTGGGACAAGGGTGAGTAAATCATTGCAGGTCAAACTTTTACCTGATCAAAAATTGCCTATTTATTAAAAGAGAAATGCCTTTTCAAACATAGTAATTTAGAATATATTGTGTATCTATATAAGTGCCTGACAGAATAATCTAGAGGGGAGGAATCATTTGATGAACAGCCTATGCTAATTATATTACATTATCACGACTCACTTCTTTCTATATTTAAAAGCAAAAATGATAGAGTATTTCATGGCTGCATTAATAAAATACTTTGAAAGTATGCATATATTCTGTGTAATTCTTCACTTTCATTCCCAGAGCAATAAAATCTACAAGGATAAATGGTCCATCTAAATCAAATGAAGTATCATTTACAAATTTTCTTTTGCATTATATATTTAAAAACAGAGCACTTGTGGAGACAGACATACCTTTGATTAAGCTTCCGGGAAACTTAAAATGAAGCACTCTGTATCTCACAGAATTTTCAATAAAAAAGCATAAGAAAACTCAGTGTGTCTGAAATTTTAGAAGACAGATACTTTACTATGCTGTTCAGTCTTGCAGCCTTATGTTAAATATATGAACATTCCCATTTTTTTATTTGAATAGATCACATAATTTATAAAAATTCACCATGATTTACACTTGATTTTTTATTTTTATGTGGTCTGGTGCCATGCAAATAATAAAAGAAAATGTTAACAGCAGATTCTCTATGAATAGGAAAATCATAAGCTTTGTTCCCATTTTGCAAATTAACTTGATTTTTTTTTTAAATCCAGTATGTAACAATGAGAGATATAGTTTATACTAGAAACTTTTGCTTGATTTATTATGTATCTTAGGTGTCCCGGCAAGGTGAAAGAGCAAGAAAAGCAGATGGAAAACAGCAGGCAAACACTATCTGATGTGAGAAAGTCATTCATGATGATGACACTATTACTGTTCAGGATGAAAACAATGGAATGTGAATAAGCAACAGAAGTACAATCAATCACAGTAAATGAACATTAGCTTTGTCTGAAAAATAAAAATAGTGTTAGTGTATTTTATTCAGGTATAACTACTCTCTGAAAAGTAAAATGGAACCTAATAACCCTCCTTAAAATAATCACATGCTTCCTTATTAATAAGAACTTCCCCATTTCCATCTTAAAGATGAAAGCAAGTATGAAAAGAATTCCACTCAAAAAGCAATATCACACTTCAAAAGTTTTAAAATGATTGCATTGCAAAAGCTATCCAATTGTATTATTCTTAACCCAAAAGCAGTGTCAATACTGAGGGAAAAAAATTCTTACAGTACACCTAACCAAGATATGTCTCATGCTTTCACTACATTCATTTGGATATGTAACTAACATTTGTATTTTTCTAGCCTTGGATCACTGCTGTTCCCTGTTATCTCTCCTGAGTAAATGCAGAACTTTCGTTTATTACTTCTTAATGTTCTTTGTGATTCAAATGGTGGTACTTCATGGACTTTTGCTTAACTTGTTTCATTCTGCTCTCCAGCTTTTAAGTACAACTGTATTTATTACCTGATGTTAACTTCTCTACACTGTCAGAGCACAGGATTGTACATAAAACCAGTCAGGGTTCACTCTTGTTGAGTACATCCAAAAGGCTCTTATTTATTCTGCTAAATGACCAATTGCATATCAATATATTTATCTTTATAAAAATATTACATGCTTGGCTCATTAAATAGTTTGAATCTTTTATCTTCAATTCTTAACCAGATGTGACAAATGATCCCTTTATAGTATGTTAAGTTATGATGTGAAGGCAAAATGGCAGTGCCAAACAAAGACAAATCAAAGACACACGCAAAAATATACCCCCTTTCTTAAAAAAAAAAAAAATAGAGATAGTTGAGCAGGGCTGGCAGAAACTTTTTTGTGTGGAAGGTGAGTGGTAGTATCAAGTAGACATAACCAAGATGGTTTAACAGATATATTTATCTCTACAGTCAGAATGAGCTATTAAAATACGTTTTCTTGATTATGCATAGCAATAAAGTTCAGGGGACTCTGAGGAAGGAAGAAGCCTGACAAAAGTTTGGTCCAGTCAAATAACAGAGAATTCTGAGCATATGTTGAATAGAAATCATTGCTTAAATGTAAGCCCAGTAATTATGGAAATTATATAAGAAGTGAAGATATGAGAATTTTTAAGATAGTTAAATTAGACTTCACAAAATTAAATCACAGCTGTATGTATAGATGACAGCTACTTATATGTATTTTTTTTATGACACATGGCCACGGCTCATGTGCTCTATACTGTTTTGTTTCTGTGTATTTTATTTCAGTCTTAGCTCAGGCTGCTCTATAGTAAAATGTCATAACCTAGTTGGCTTAAATGGCAAACCTTTCTCACGGTGCTGGAAGCTGGAATTCTTAGATCAGGGCGCAGCAGAGTGGGGTTCTTGTGAGGACTCTTTTTCAGGTTGCAATCTACCTGCTTCTCATTTCATTCTCACAGGGTGAAGAGAGCGAACACTGGTTTCCACATTGCCTTAAGCCGTTCATGAGGGCACCATATTCATGACCTAATTACCTCCCAAAGCTCTACTTCCAAATACCATCACAATCTCTAAACAATCAGATCACAGTATAACATAGTATATTATTTATTATAAGACTATCTGTTCTGGTAACATTTGTTAAAACACGTAAAGTGAAATATCAGCACAGAAACTGGAAAAGATGCAAATGTATAGAGTTCTTACTAAGCTCTTTTTCACACACTACCTCTATTTAGAAAAAGCCCACACACTAAAAAATCAGCTGCATTTTAACTTAAAAATATAAATAAGTTTCAGATAAAGGGACATCTTAGTGACAAAAAAATGTCCTATCCTCACTTTGGTGAATACTTAAACATACATTTTTTACTAAAAGTCTTTTACTTTGGGATAGAATGATGTATGATGCTTAAAATATAAGAACATATTCTGCTCTGATAAAATTACAGGTCTATAAGTTTACAGTTGCTCTAATAATGGACTTTCCTATCTACTTCAGAGCACATGTTGAATAGAAATCACTGCTTTAAATTCAGTGGAAACTTATAGTTTTAAAATTTTAGATACTAAATATTTTGTGATCCATATGGTTAACTATCATTAAGTGCTTGCTGCATATTAAATTCTAGAGGCTTAGATATTGCTAGAGCATCATGGCCTTGAAAGTATAGTGAAATACTCCTTGAACAAACATAGTTTCTTTCAATTTATCAATAAAAAAGTCTTAGGGGAATAAAATGTAGGGGATACAGGAAGAGATTGGACAAAGATCTTATATGCATGTATGCAGTACCTATGGACATGGACAGTGGGGTGGTGAGGGCCTGGGTTGAGGTGGGAACTGGGTGATCAGGACTAATGAGGGGGGGGGGAGAGGGACATCTGTAATAATATGAACAATTACGATTTTTTAGAAAGAAATGTTTGTAGTATTACTGAAGGTAGCTCACATTTCAAGAAGCATTTGTTTGCTGGGTTAATTTCAGTGTACTGAAGGTGAATTGATCATGAAGCTCTGATTCATAAAAATAAAGTAGACAAGAACTACCATATTTCAGCATCAATCATTTTTCCAAAGGCATATGAAATATTCAAATGTATTTTACAAAGAGGATAGAGAGTTGTTGAAAACATTTTTATGAAAAACGCAGACATTCCCAGATATTTTCTACTTATTCATTATAATCTTGCTAAAAGGGAAAAACAAAGAAGCAATGAAACATATATTAATATTATTCTGTACTTGATTAATTCATTTAGAATTAAAATAATATGCTATGTTTTCTCTTGGATACGTTTTGATCAAACTCAGTATGAAGTTATCTTCTGCTTCTTAAAAATAAGGAAAACTAATGGAAAATGACCACCAATGACATGCCTTATACTTATATTTAAATAGGGTTTTTCCTTTTCTTACATTTATAAAAAAAAATAATAGGCTCAGCAGGGTTACTGAGAAATTTATTTTATTTTTTAAGATATTGAATAGATTTTAATTAGTTTCAGAGAGGAAGGGAGAGGGAAAGAGGGATAGAAACATCAGTGATGAAAGTTAATCATCCATTAGCTGCCTCCTGCATGCCCCACACTGAAATTGAGACCCCAACCAGGCTTGTACCCTGACTGGAAATTGAACTGTGACCTCCTGGTTCATAGGTTGATGCTCAACCACTGAGCCACACTGGCCAGGCATGCCTAATCATTTTGAGTGTGAGAGTGTTCAAACAAAGTCTTCCAGGAGAATACCTCTGTACTCCTTCCTCAAGCGGGATAGATGGGGCTGCTCCAGGCTGTAAACTTAGGCTGGCAATTTGGGGGGTTGTGAAGGATTTGGTAGTAGTGGGAATTTCAGTGCATTACTTAAGGGAAAAGACAGGTTTTTGAAAGGTTAAATTTTAATTAAAATTTATAATCAAAAGAGGTAAATGGAAGAAAGTGAGAAAATTGGCCTCTCTCTGCTTGGCTTCTGGAAATATCCTGCATGGCAGTCTAGTTTCCTGAATATGTGCTTGACTTTGTGTAGTGAAGAGTTAGATTTGTGACCTTGGATCACTGAGTTATTTAGACAAGCCTGCCAGACATAGCAAGCCAAAAGAACTCAGATTTTACAACATTCACTGTGGGAAAATTAATGTATAAAAGGTTCTAGCAGAGTCCTACAATCTAATTAAAATAACATTTTTATATAGACCACAAGATGTTAGGTGATGAAAATTAGCCTACTTGTATGTTTTCTATCTACCAGGGAAATGGGCAATGAGAGAAAATAAGATATATTTATGTTTACTTTTTAATAAATCTATTGGTTTCAAATTGCAGAAGGAAAAAGCAACAAAGAAGCAATTTCATTTTATTGCCTGTAGTACAATTAAAAATTTCAAGACACAAATTAAGCAGAAATATGTGACTCAAATTAAAATCATTGTATGCAGATTGAGGCTAAAAGTGTAAAATTTTGTGGGTTTTTTTGGACAGTGTCAATTTAATTAAATACTTTTAATACCCACTGATCAACCCAGTTAATCCTATGTGAAAAGCTCTATCAGAAACCATTGCATTTTGCTGATACTCAAATAGTATGATACATGGTTAAATGTTATATTTATTAAAACTTTATTTAGTTTTATTTAAATAATGATTATTTTATATAAAATAGTGTTTATGTGGTAAAGATCAGAGAATGCAATGCTTATAATATTATATATTTAAAAAACACACCTTAATGCCAACTCATATAAGGTAATGTTAATAATTAAAAGTTTATATGATGACAGGTATTTCCTTTCACTTCCAAAGAACTACCTTTTTTGTGAGAAAGATATTATAATGTTATTTCTTAGACATCTAATATAGTTTCATTTCTAAAAGCTGACAAACAGAACATCGTAATAACTGCCTGAAATATATCAACATGGAACTACTTTTAGAGATTCATTTTATTTATTTTAAGTGTTATTTCCAGTTCTCTCTCATTCTTTCCAATAGCACACACATGATTCATAGTTATATTATAATATCATATTAAAACATATCACTACTTAACATTTACATTACTATCTCTTATATCTATGGTCAACAATAATGTACTGGACACTTTAAAAATGTTATGGGGTAGAACTCATGTTAAGTCATCTTATTTAAATAAAATAAAAAGGAACAAAATGTATCAAATGAATAAAATATGATTTGATTTCTTTTTTTTCAGACTCAGAAACATATAGTACTGTAGCAAGTAGGTGTCAAGCCTTGATAAAAATCACTTCCATTTTTCCACACGTATGTTTTAAGCATCTTTTAAAAAATATGTTTTATTGATTTCATAGAGGGAAGGAGAGATAAAAATATAATTGATGAGAGAGATTCATTGATAGGCTGCCTCCAGCACACCCTTGACTAGGGATCAAGCCTGCAACCTTCGCATGTGCCCTGACTGGAATCAAACCATCTCCTCTGGTTCCTTGGTAGACATTCAACCACTGAGCCATGCTGGCTGTGTCACATACATATTTTATATTTAAACTATCTTTAAAAATACTTATTCCTCTGACAAAGACCAAATGCAACATGCTTTCATTAGCAACTTTCCCGCTCCTTTGTATTCATGTTACCTAGCTGTTACCTAGTTCTAAACGGAGAAGATTAAAAAGAGTGGCGTGAATTAGCTTTCTCTATAAAATGTGGCCACAGGTTCCCTTTATTTTTTAATTTATAGTGGCTTAGCATGTTTGTTTACAGACCAGGAGGGGGAAAATGGAAGCAGGCAGCAAAAGTGTGAACATTCCTTCATGATAGTGAATACTTTTCTTTATTTCAGTCTTATAAAGAATAATGTCCAACCTTCAAGAAACAACAAGCAACAGTTCCAGGCGAATAACAGCATAATACCTCTCTTAAGTGAGTGGCTGACATTCTACTCATGCTTTCTATTCACAACCTCTATATCAGTATGAGAAAAATGCAAGGCAATTTTACCACAATTGGAATTCCAATAAAATCTCACTATCTCAAACTCAAAACATACTTTTTATATTTGGGTGGAGGAATAAAATAAATGCTTTTTCTTTTTTTTTTGTGGTATAGATACACTTTTGTAGGAGCTCTTCAATAGGGGACAATATGAAAACTTATCAAAGTATCATTAAGGTGGTCCTAGCAGGTTTGGCTCAGTGGAGTGTTTGCCCAGTGACTGAAGGATTCTAGGTTCAATTCCGGGCAAGGGCACATACCTCAGTTGTAGGCTGGATTGCCCACCCTGGTCAATGAGCATGTGAGGCAACCAATCAAAGTCTCTCTCTCACACATAAATGTTTCTCTCTCTCCACCTTGCACTCTCTAAAAATCAATGGAGTGGAAGAGTAGCCTCAGAGTAGGATTAACTAAAAACAAAACAAAACAAAAACACCAAAACCCAAAAAACAAAACCACAAAGTATCATTAAGGTGTTTAGGTATTTCAAGCTACAAAGGGCCAGGGTAAGAAATGGAACTCAAATCCTGAGATTCTAACCACAAATGTTTTGAAAGCAAACATTTTAGTAACTGTTGGGAGAAAGCCCCAAAGTATAAGTTCAGGATCGTGTCCAAAGAACTGACATGTAGGCTTATTCAAATTCACAAGAACTTTATTAGAAGAAAATTACAAACAGGGGCAAAGCAGCTGAGCTCCTAGTGTGGCCACCAGGAATTGTCCACATTCCTCCCAGAACAAGGTCTCTTTTTTTATAAAGCTTCATAGTAAAAGTGTATGGTGGATAGTCACGTAGACCACCAGAAAGAACATGCGTTTCTAAGTTAACAGATAACATCAGGCATTTATCCATACTCTATACATTTATTAACCTCCTTCCGGAGGGCTGACATTTATCTTTGCGTGGCATTATGGGTTTCTGGTTAGTCAGCCAAACCTGAGACTACAGAGAGTTAAAGAGTCACAGAAAGTTAAACACAAGAGTCCAACATTTCCCAGATGCCCTTCCTGCTGGAGACATATTGCATCTCTGAGCTCCCCTGCAGTAACATATTTTTTGTTACATAGAGGATATATGAATTCCTCTAAACCTTTTCTTTTGCTTTAAAAAGGATATTCAGTTAATACTTAGCTCACTTGTGACTTTAAAATATAATAAAACTAAAGGGATACAGTGGAGTGATTCCTTGACTGGAACTGAGCAATAATGAATTATACCACGGTCCTGGTGACTAACAAATGGACAGGTCTTTATCAACAGATGTCCTAAGTTCAAAGAGATTAATGTAAGTCAAGATCAGAAATGCATTCTTGATGTTTGGAAAACAAGCCTAAATAAATCAGAAAAGGCTGTATTTCCCATGCAGCACTAAGTCACTTTTCTGTATGAGAATTTACAGAGAAGGGCAACTCCATACTTCCATCCCCTTCCTTCTCTAGATCATTGAAAACTCAGTCTGGACTCTGGAACAGTTAACAAAAGGAAGTTACTAATGCAGAGTAAAATTTAGTAATATGTAAATTTGTAAAACGGGTCATTTCTTTACCACCCCACAGGGTGTGGTCTCAAGATCACAATTGTCACCTTATCTCTGTGTCTGAACCAATTCAACCAAGTTGGAATGCACCAAACATTACATGAAATAGTAGTGTGAAATTACAACTATTTTATAACATTTTATAAACCATCATAGTCATTAAGTGTAACCTCAAAAACTAATGGATATTAACTTTCTGATTATCTCATTACATCCCTTTTATGATCTCATTCTAAATCACTGCCTTTTGAAATTTGATATTATGTACTTATATAAATGTAAAATGAATATTTCAGTAATAACCTAGGTGATGTAATAAATGTGTCATAATAATTTAACTTTACTTTAATCAACACAATATGAAATGTTTTCTAAATAAATTTGTTTTATTTGTAATACTAAAAAGTTTATTAAAATTTGGGAAAAATAAAAAAATTAGTATCATAATTTGACTTAATACTTAAATTTAGATAACCATGAAATAGTTCAGATATATGTAAACATCTACAAAAACAGCATGCATAGGAAATGTATGTGTCTTTCAGATGCTTAGCAAATGTCTTTGTAATGACATGTTCACTTTGATATTTGTATTTAATTAGCATTATATCAAAATTTGGTACTTTAATTATATCTCTAAGAGTTTTAGAGAATACTTAAGAGTACTAACTTAATTAAATTAATTTTCCTTTTCCAAAAATACTTATGCATTTGTAGAACTAAAGAGGAGTCCAGACAATTAATCTTGACTATGTTGTATGTATAATCACATCTAGATGAATTGGAAAACCAATGCAAAAATAATTTGTGAGGATGCTCTGATTCTATGATATTTGAACAGATGGATACTTTAAAAAATATATTTAGACAGGAAGGAAGGAAGGGAGAGACATAGATGTAAGAGCAAAAAATGGATATGATGCCTCCCAAATTATCCCTACAGGGGATTGTGCCCTGACAGGGAATCAAACCAGCAACCTTTTAATGCACAGATTATGTACAACCACCTGAGCCAGAATGGTCAGAGAAACAGATGGATACTTTTTAAAAAATGATTTACACATGAGATCTTCAGGTGATTGATACTCAGAAAACTGTGTTAATCCCAGGTAATTGATGAAAACTTCCATGAAGACAAGATCTTTGTCTGTTGTTAAAAAAGTCACAAATGCTCTCTCATGTTGTTATAATAATTAATTAGATTAAATAAAGATATTACCTCCATTTATTCAGCAAAAAAATATTAAGTAAAAATTATCTGATATATTAGTAGTAAATTATATTGATGACCCCTTTCCTTATAATTTTGTTGCATATTGTGTCTCACATAAACTCTGGGAGCTGCACTCTATACTATGGCTGAAGTAGAGAAATAAATTAATAATTCAATTTAGGTCACTATAATATTTTTACCTATAAAAATTGTTCTATTACCTTTATTTATTACATGTACATTAAAAGGAAATAGACAATCTTCATGCTTGTATCTTTTATTTATTTTATTCCAGAATCTACATAAATTTATATTTTAGGCCTATTATTTAAAAAGGGGAGAAGGGAACCTTTGATTATAATAAATAACTCTTTAAGAAAACTTGTTATAGCACTGAATGGATTTCAATGTATAAATAAAATGAGGAAATATGCTGAAAGTCAGTAAGTTTTATGTCAGTTTGTTTGCAAACTCCAAATCAGTGAAAAGTGCATGCAAACAACTCCATTAAACTTAATCCAGACTGAAAAGATAGAATGTTTAAGATTTAGTGAAAATTGAAGCACTTCTTTAATTATCTGCATAAATTACTTAGCCATCAGTAAAAAAAAAAAAAAAATGCTGTAATGCTTTCTGGTTAACAAGGAAATATGTAAAAAAGACAACATGACTAGTTTTCTACTAAAAATCTAAGAAAAAAATATCGCCATATCAAAATTTGATGAGGCAATTATATAGAAGACAAATTGCAATGATATTTCATTCTTGATAACTAGTAGACGATGATCAAATATTGAAATATCAGTAGGAGTTTAATGTTACTCTATTTTGCTATAAATCCTCAAAAGAGCATTTAAAATCCAATGTGAATATAATTTTCAATGCTCTGATAATCTTATATGTAATTGAGTCATTTACAGTATTATGCATCTTCTCAGGACAAAATTAATGTAAGTCTATCCCTATATATTTCATCATTCTTTTCAAGATTATAGAGATTTGCCTTAACCGGCTTGGCTCAATGGATAGAATCTCGGCCTGTGGACTGAAAGGTCCCAGATTCAATTCTGGTCAAGGGCATGTACCTTGGTTGCAAGCACATCTCCAGTAGGGGGTGTGCAGGAGGCAGCTGATCAATGTTTCTCTCTCTTCGATATTTCTAACTCTGTATCCCTCTCCCTTCCTCTCTGTTAAAAATCAATAAAATATATTTTAAAAAAAAGATTATAGAGATTCGATAATTACTAATTTTTTTATAGAATAAAAAAACAATAATTTTAGTGTGAACACTTTTCTTTCAAATTTTAATTAAATTATTGCAACATATTTCCATAAACATGTTTTTGGTGAGTTCATATACATTTCAACATTAAATAATTTTATAATATTTTAAGATATTTTGTCTCAAGGCAGTTGAATTGAGGGAGGGAGAGAAGTAACTAACCTCAAAGAAAATTGAAAGTCTTTGAAGATCTTGAAGAATATATATTGTACTTTAAAGAAAGATTAAATATTAGTTTGAGAATTTGAGAGATTTGAGGTAACACAGGAAAAACCTATCTTGTCTAATCATCTTTTAATATCAATTTAATTCACTCAACCTAATCTACACAAAACTAGTTTAATTAAATAATTTATAGTAGTGAAAGTGTTAAAAGGATGCTTACAGTCAAGATAATTCAAAGGATATCTCAGACTTTTAGAAGATAGGCAACTTTTATCTCTAGGTTAATTCAAATGCAAAAACCCTTCCCCTTATTTCATTCTCCAAACCCTGAAGACCAAATTACCTGTGAGGGCTGTGGCTCCTGTCACTAGTAAATCCTCACTTGTGGATTTTAGGTAATAGCTAAATTAGAAAAGACGGGACCTCCTGCTCTGAGGAAAACATACATTCTTTCAAAGTTATTTGTAAAATCTATGTCAGAGAAAAGCAGAACTTCTTTAATAACAAAGTGGAGGGTCATATACTTTGTAGTTTAGAACACTTTCTGATCTTACATATGAGAGAACCAATTCCTCAAGTGGCCACAAGGATGTACCAGATAAAAGCAGAGCCTTCCCACAAAAACATCCACAGGCTTGAAATAAAATTTCCTTACCAACTATCTTTACTTTTTCATATATACTTCCCAACTTCTTTTTCACTTAGTCACCAGATTTATACAATTAAAATTTTAAACCACATATAAACTGTAGAACAATGCTAATCCATATTGAATCTTAATAAATTACTGCATATATATATATATATATATATATATATATATATATATATATAGTTTTAAAAAATATATTTTTATTGATTTCAGAAAGGAAAGGCAAGGGAGAGAGAGAGATTCAAAACATCACTGATAAGAGAGAATCATTGATCAACGGCTTCCTGCATGCCCCACCTGGGTATAGAGCCTGCAACCCAAGCATGTGCCCTGACAGGGAATCGAATGGAGACCCCCTGGTTCATAGGTCGATGCTCAACCACGGAGCCAAGCCAGCTGGGCCTGTATGCATTACATTTATTTGGAGTCCCTCTTGTATGAGCCAGGATGGTTTTCCAAAACCATTGAAACAGACAAAAATCTCCTGGGTTCTTTGCTTCCTTTCCCACACACAAAAGAAACCCCCAGTTATGAAGAAGTCTAGGAGAACAGACTTGATATTAATGGAAGACACAAGGGTGGCCCGTGTTGGGAAAAGATGGGGACTATATGGATTGGAATGGCCAGTTTTGAAGGCAGCATGTGAAGACATTGCCTACTCTGAGGTCCCGGGCACTTAACTACCTCAAATCTTACTTGCAAAAGCACAAATTAGGGTAAGGTAAATTGAATTAGCTTTAGCAGCAGAGAGCCCCAAATAGGGAAGCCATGAGAAATGCACAAGAAATAATAGTAACACATATGGCAATAAATATTATGAAAAAAAATCTACAGATGGAAAGTCATTATCATAGAGAAAGCAGAATTAATAGAAAAAAGACCAAAATGTAAACATCTCCATTCTGACAAACAATACTAGAAATATAAAAACATAATTGTTGAACTAAAGAATCAGTGTTATAAGTTTAATACAACAGCAAAAAAAATGCGAATATCCTGGAACTCGGGGTCAAAAACTCACACAAGAGGTACAAAGACAATAGATAAAAACAGATTAGAAGTACCTATAATTTAAGGGACCGAGAAGGCCAGAATGATCTAAATAATAAACAATAAAATCTGAGAATTATTAAAAACAAATTGATGGATCAAAAGAGTTCATATAGCTCTGAATAGGACAGATAGGACAGACCAATGTTAAACAAAAATTGGAAAAGTTACATAAAAAACTCCGGAAACACATTATGAAATTTGAAATTATTTTAAAAAAAGAAAATTAAAGCTTCTTTGAGAAAAGAGGATAAAACTCCTAGAAGTATAATAGATAAAATAATATATATTTTTCAGATGCATCACCAGTTAAGAAAGATAATGTAGTAATATCTATATAGAACAACAAGAATAGTAAATCCAGAATTTTATATAAATCCAAGGTAGTGCAACAAACTATGGCTTGTAGTTTGCTGCCTGTTTTAGACATAAAATTTTATTAGAATACATTCATGTGATTCATTTATATTCTGCATATAGATGTTCTCCTATACTAATGGCAGAGTTGAGACTTGAGAAAGAAATCATAGAGTCTGGAACACCTCTAACATTTACTATCTCATTCTTTACAGAAAAATTTTACTGACCTCTGATCCGAGCTGTCATTGAAATAGCAGAGTGAATTACAGATGTTCTCATGCCCACAGAATCAAGGATATTACCACAAAAAGACAATATTTGAAATAACTGGGAAAATTCACCATCAAAAGAAATAATTAATCCAGGTGGTAGAAATAAGATTTTAAAAATTAGATCAATAAAATATTAATGAAAAATATCCTACCCAGACAGCATGGCTCAATGGTTGAGCACTGACATATAAACCAGGAGATCATGGTTTGATTCCTGGTCAGAGCACATGCCAGGGTTGTGGACAGCCTATCAGTGATTCTCTGTCATCACTGATGCTTCTCTCTCTCTCTCTCTTTTCCTTTCTGAAATCAATAAAAACATATTAAAATATATATCTTGCTGGCTGAATTTTAAAAATGCCTGAACAATTAAAGAGCAAACATAGAAATCAACATATATTTTCCAGGTGAAACCAATATTGGACCACTCTAAAGAGGACCAGAATAATATGAGAGACCAGAGTGGTTGAAAACAATTTTGTTCAGGGAAAAATATAGATATTGGTAAATTTCAACATTGATTTGGCAATTGAGTTTGAGTCTTAATAAGCTAGTTATACAGATTTGTCACAGGCTATAAGAACAAAACAGGCACATTTCAAAGCGGAATGACAAAATATCATGCAAATAATTTTTAAACTAAATAAAAATTTAATTTAAAATACATAGCAGCATTTAGAAAATATAAAATAGCATTAAAATATTAATTGCTGATATGATTGAAAAAATCTTTCAGATTAGATAATGAAGAAAGTAAAGTAATATATTGTCTATAAAAGATACATTACAATATAAAAGAATGCCATTGGAAAGAAATATGCATACATAAAAAATCAAATGAAGTAGATTAAGGTAAAAAAAAACATTAATGTCTATAAAGGTAAATGGATTAAAATATTATCACATAGTTAATCAACAGAATACAGAGTCCTATACCAACTCATCATTGCAAGTGAGAATACAGATACATGAGAGATAATATTTATACCTGCATATCATATTTCTAGAGAGAAGGATATGAAAGTCGCCTGCTCACTTATTAGTAAAATATCTGTGGCTTTTTTAAAAATTTGATCATGTGATGCGTAAGCCATGCCAAACTTGTAAAATATTTCATATAAAAAGTTAGCTTTATGCTGAGATAACAATTGCATGATATTGTACAACTGTAGGGCTACCTTGCCTTTAACTTTATTTGGTTGCTTTTTCAATTGTTTTCTACAAGTAAGGAAAATTAACGACATATTAAGGACATGTTAAGCATATTAATGTCTAAAGAACATTCACTGTGTCTCTTCTAGTTAGCCCTCTCCTACTATGCAACATTCCTCAAAAAAGACAAATGAAACACATTTCTATGATTCTCTGCCCAGCATAATTAATTATAGTTAAGGTTTAGATATATTATGTGTATATAAACACACATGTACTTATTGAAGTTATAAATTTATTTTAATTTAAATAAAAATCACAGTTGTTTTACTATGATACATTGGCAAACATTTTTCATTTAATAGCTTTCATTGTTATGATTTTCCATATATAATAATAAGTATTGCTCTATTCTAATGAGTTTGCCATAATATCAGAAATTATATTATCCACAGAGTTCCTCTTTATTAAAAAAAAAACTCTACATATGCACATGTTAGTTTAATGAATTTATTTTATTTCTGTAGATGATGAAATTACAATTATTTTAAAGGGCATTGCAGTTTATTTTACTTACTTTATATAAGATACAGATAATTTTATATTTCCTCATTTGCCTTGTTACTGTGCTCAAAGTAGTTTCAGGATTACCTAAATTTGATATTACCACAACATGCAGAACTTTTTAAGAAAGACAAGAAAGGCCGAAACCTGTTTAGCTCAGTGGTAGAGCGTTGGTCTGAGGACTGAAAGGTCCCAGGTTTGATTCCAGTCAAGGGCATGTACATTGGTTGCGGGCACATCCCCAGTAGGGGGTGTGCAAGAGGCAGCTGGTTGATGGTTCTCTCTCATCGACGTTTCTAGCTCTCTATCTCTCTCCCTTCCTCTCTGTAAAAAATCAATAAAATATATTATAAAAAAAAGAAAAAAGAAAAAAGAAAGGCAAGAAAGAACTATGTTATGAATATTTTTAAAATATTGCAACACTTTAATAAACTGAATTTTTATTGTTAGATTCTTTAAAATGATAAAAAGTGTATGGAGTAGAAAGACCATAACATTTCAAAGAGAAGTATGCTATAAATTGGAATAAACTCTAAGGTTTAGTACATCAAAAAGCATTCACTTGCAACTCATTTTTAAAACAAGCTTTAAGTTTTATATTCCTCATAGAAAAGAAAAAGTGTAGAAGATACTAAATTGCATTTATATGCAGTACACTTTGTTTGAGGATAAATCTGGGATTTAGTCTAGCATTGTCAATAGTAGTCATTAATGAATTTTCTTATACTTTAAAATGTAAATGTTTTATGAAGACTCAAGTATGTAGTTAATGATGTTTGAAATAATAATTTTGGCTTCTGATATTTAAAACATATATATATATATATATATATAATGTCTCTGCCTTTCCCCAGCATCCTGAGGAAATAGTTTATATAGGTCAAATATTACTACTGAATGTTACATTGATAAAAAAAAAAACCCAGAAAATGAGATTTTACATGAAAAAATTATATCAATATATTACACATTTTAAAAATTAGTATACTTGATGTATAAATTTTAGTTTGTGAAATATGCACTTATCTATTGAGACTTTATTTTTTTTTTTTTTTTTTTTTTTTTTTTGTGTAAAACTTAAGTTTTATTTTTGTTAATCCTCACCTGAGGATATTTTCCCACTGATTTTTAGAAAGTGGAAGGGAGGAGGAGACACAGAAACATCGATGTGAGAGAGACACATCGATTGATTGTCTCCTGCACCATCCCCCACCAGGGCTAGGGATGGAGCCTGCAAACCAGGTACGTGCCCTTGACCGGAATCGAACCCAGGACCCTTCAGTCCATGGGCTGACGCTCTATCCACTGAGCCAAACTGACCAGGGCTACTTAATTATTTTTAACTTGTCTCTATAAACCTCTTGGAATTAACCTGTTGTTTCTGTTCTTACATGGTGTTAACCTTTGTCTTCTTCCCGGGCAGATCTTAAGTAGGTTAAACACCTTAGATGTCAATCCAAGCTATCTTGGACATGAGTTAAAAACACTTTATGTACGCACCTGGCCTACCAAAGAACTGGGTTAATTCTCTGGTGTTTTACCAGATTTCTCCATACTTGGCTGTGAGATTCTGTACAAATGGGCCAAATGAACTAACTTCGAAGAAAAACAAGTGACTAGGTACACGGCGGTCCTCCCCGGGTGTACATCAGGCTAAGCCACACGTAAATGAAATATCCGGGAAAGGGAAGCGACAGCTACAGAGTCAGATGGAAAAACATAGCTTGAGAGAAGGGAAAGAGATTCTTCTGCTTGAGATTCTTACAAAGAAAAGACAGCCGAAACCGGTTTGGCTCAGTGGATAGAGCGTCAGCCTGCGGACTGCAAGGTCCCGGGTTCGATTCCGGTCAAGGGCACGTACCTTGGTTGCGGGCAGATCCCTGGTGGGGGGTGTGCAGGAGGCAGCCGGTCGATATTTCTCTCTCATCGATGTTTCTAGCTCTCTATCCCTCTCTGTTTCTCTCTGTGAAAAATCAATAAAATATATTTAAAAAGAAAAGAAAAGACAGCACTGCTCTTTCAACGGTACCCCCTTCCCCAGGGCCAAGAGCCACTCCCGAACAGGAAGAATGATATTCCCTCCGTTAGGAAGTATTTTCCCTGCATTATCTTATCACCTGCAACCCAGCAAGGGATCATCATCCATCTTCTGGAGAAGCATGTCAGTAGGAACGCGCCTAAATCAGGAGAGCTGTCAGTCCTCACCACCCACACCATCACAGATCTGTCTAAAACCCCAGTTCCCTTTTTTCCCCCCTTCTCCCAACTCCCACATGCTTCTGAGAGGAACCAGATCCAGGCCAATGGCTGGCATGGAAACCAGAGGGGAGGGAGGGGGGCGCTGGGGGAGGATGGCTGAACCTGTCAGTGGCGGGTAAGGGGATGCATCAAGCTTATTAGCCTTGAGGTCAGGAGGTGAGGAAAGGCAGACTTCTGAGTCTTGGCCTCTACTTTGGGGAAAGCCGGAGCAGTCGGGGACTTTTCGCCCATCAGGAGCTCCCACCGGGTGCCCACCTGTGCCCATGCACAGCCTTTCCCTCTAGCTTAAGCGCCCACCGAGGTCAAGGAGCTCCACTCCCACCAGCACTTAAACGGGGTACCCACCGGGCACTCCGGGGTCCTACCAAGACCAAGGGGCCACCCAGCAGACCCGCTAGGCTCCAAGGGGCTGCCCCCATAAGCCGGGACGTTCAGACCCGCCCCCCCCCTCGCTCCCCGGACTCCCCGTAGTCTGGGACACGCAGGGCCCCCCTCGCCTGCGCGGACGGTGCGCGCCGCCTACCCGGAGTTCGCCCTCGGTGCGGTGCAATCCCAGGCGTCGCAGCCCCACGGCCAGGTCTTTGACACACAGGCCGCCGTCGCGGTTGACGTCGAGCGTCTGGAAGAGGCTCCACAGGCGCAGCCTGTGGTCCGGGCCCCCGCAGACGGCGCCGCCGCACGGGTCCACTGACGCCGGCGACGAGGCGGACGAGGCGGCGGCGGCGGCGTCCGGCGGCGGGGAAGCCACGCAGCGGCACAGGACGCTGCTCACCATCGGGCGCGAGGCAGGGGCGCCGGGCGGCGAGGAGAACGCAGAAGACACGCGGGGATCCCGAGACTTTATTTTTTAACTTGTCTCTTTTCATATTCCTAGTTCATATAATTTATTATATTCTATTGACTTCACCTGGATTGTGTATTACAGAATACTTCATCTTCTCTCTTTCCAGTGCATCCTTTCCACCTCATCACTGTACTATTTTCAAAGACTATCTTCTCTATTATATAAAGTTAGGAGAACAGTATCTCCCTATTCTTATCTCTATTTTAACTCTACTATTATATTTACATCATCTCAAAATAAGTTTCTGAGCATGAAATGTTGAGTTACATTCTAAAGAAGGCATATAGAGTAACTCAAGTATAGTAAACAATATCCTGTAAAATCTCTCCAAACACTCAAAAGCAACACAATAAATAAAGGTAAGGGTCACAGATTTTTAGCATGTGTTATGAAATATATAATGTTTTACTAAAATAGGAGTCAGATGAAGTAGTTATTTTATATTTAGGATATTGATATATAAAACCTACATGTTAAAGCTTACAGTATGTTCAGTTAATGTTGGTTTGGTACAGTTTATTATGTATAAAGTAAATGCTTTTCTGATTTGATGTCACTGTATTTTTCCTATTCATTATAGTCTTTTGATTCAATATTAATTTAACTCTTACAAGGTAATACCGTGTTTCCCCGAAAATAAGACATCCTCCGAAAATAAGACCTGCTTACAGGTTTCCTTCTGAGTGAAATATAAGGCATCCCCCCGAAAATAAGGCCGCTCTAGGCTAAACATGAGAGATTTGGTCCACTGATTCTGAAAGAAATGGAGTCACAAGAAATTCACCAGGAAATTCAGGAATTGGATTGTTATGATGATGTTCCAGAAGATGATGACATGATTATCATTGAATAAATGAGTAAATTCTTGATACTGTAGGATTCACAGTTTGTCTGGTTTGTGTTGACAACTACTGTACTACCATACCGTAAATAAATTTCCTTTATTTTCATTTAACAATAAATGTGTACCGTATTCTTCCCCTGAAAATAAGACCTAGCACATCTTTGGGAGCAAAAATTAATATAAGACACTGTCTTATTTTTGGGGAAACAGGGTATATCTGTACAGCCTGGACATTCGCAAAGTATCTTCAAACATGAAATTTTAACACAGTGGGTATTATAATTTTATCCAAAATTTCTTTCTCTCTTCCATAATTAAAAACACAAACACATTTATTTAATGCTTACTATGTGAGGGGTATATGTCTACATGGCATAATAGCTTTATCTTATTTAATCCTACCATTAAGTACAAGGGACTATGCAAACCCAATTTTACAGAAAAAGGATTGGGGAATTTAAAGATTAGGAACAAGGTCACTTCATCTGAGGAGTAGAACTTCGAAGACCTGGTAATCTGATAATTCCAGAGCTTTCACTGAAGTACTGCATGGCAGTTGTTTATGTGCCCCAAATAAACTCACAATCAATGTACAAACATACACTTTTTCACTCTTGTTCAGGTTTGTTTGTGTTCCTTAGCTGTATCTTTGGAAATCATATCACCAATCTCAAAATTGTAAAACTTAGATATGCCACCTTAACCGGTTTGGCTCAGTGGATAGAACGCCAGCCTGCAGACTGAAAGGTCCCAGGTTCCATCTGGTCAAGGGCATGTACCTTGGTTGTGGGCACATCCCCAGTAGGGGGTGTACAAGAAGCAGCTGGTCAATGTTGCTCTCTCATTGATGTTTCTAGCTCTCTATCCCTCTCTCTTCCTCTCTGTAAAAAATCAATAAAATATATTAAAAAAATTAACAAAATTCAGATATGCCATAAATATTATTTTTGTGAGTGTGACTTTAATATATTTACCCGACTTTCATACATCTTATCTAATAAAGAGGGCATATACTAATTGACCGTCACACCCTCACAAAGATGGCAGCACCCACAGCCAATAAGGAGGGAATATGCTAAATGACTTCAATGCCCTCAAAGATGGTGAAGCCCAGTCTCCTCAGCCCCCCAGTCACCCCGGGCTGGCCAAAGGCACAGGCAAACTTCATATGGCAGCTGCCAAGCCACTTAGGGGCCGCCCAAGGGTCAGCTGAGGCTTGTGCTGCCAACAGTGACAGCAACAAAAGTGTGATGGGGGTAGAGCCTTTCCCTGATCGCCAGGTTACCTCCCACCCCTGAGGGCTCCCAGGCTGCGAGAGGGAAAAAGCTGGGCTGATGGACCACTCCTCCAGTGCATAGATTTTCATGTACCAGGCCTCTAGTATTGGTAGAATTGAAATGGAACCTAAATCCTATTATATAAAAACCATTGCATTATCTATCAATTACATTTTCTGTTACTGTATAGTTAAATAAAATATAGTATACTTATTAAACTTATTTTTATTAATATCCACAGCAAATGAAATATAAAAAAAATAATCAGTTGTCACCCAATTGCTTTGTGTTATCTACCATTTATGTAGAGAATTCTGGCATTTAATAAATATCTTGCAAATATATACAATGTACTAGGATAAATGAAAATAATAATGATCCCTAACATGTGGAATATGCATTAAGAGTATAGAAGGACAGAAGACAGACAATTTAAAAAAATCAAATAATAAAAGAAAGAAGACTATTGTATGTTTGATCTAGGAAAAAATACTAAACAAAATACAGAGAAATTGAGAGATGTATGTAACCAAAATGGAAAGATAAAACTTAGAAATCTAAAGGAGGTGCTTCAACTAAGTATGGACATACCTGGAACAAGACTCTTTTAGCCAGAATACTGACAAGAAGCAAAGAAGTCAGAAGCAGAACAGCTAGCATAATCAAGGATCTATAAAGATACCAGTGTGGTTAGAGCAGAGAAAGAAGAGTGAGAAAAACAACCCGGAAGGCAATAGATGACAAGATTGTGCAGAATCTGGCAAGCCAATGTAAGGGCTGTGGCTTTCATTCTGAGTAAAATAAAGCCATTGACACATTTTGAGTGATGAACTCACTTGTGTTTTAAGAGGATCCCTGTAGTTCTCTTTTGTGGAGGACGGACTATTGGGCTTAGGATAGTAGTAGGGAGAACTACTCGGAAGCCATTGCCATGGTAATACAGAAAGAAATGGCTGTGGCTTGGACCAAGTTCATTTCTGGAAATATTTTGAAATCAATGTTATTTCCTATTGGCTCGCTATAATATATGAAGGAAGAAGTTAAGATATAGATAAATACATAAGTTCTTTGACCTGATATTATAAAGATGGCATTTCCATGAAAATAAATAAATAAATAAATAAATAAATAAATAAATAAAATAAATTAATAACAAACAATAATGACTATGGGTGAAGTACATTTTGGAGATAAAAGCAGCAGTTTTGTTCATGTTTTACTAACAATGTCTTTTAGATATTCAAGTAGCAGTAATGAGTAACCACTTAAAAATATGTGTGGAGTTTGTAAGACAGCTTTGGGCTAGGAATGTGAATTTCAAGTCCTTGGCTTAAATATGATATTTAAAGTCACTGTACTAGATGAAATCATCAATAAGACAGTAAAGATAAAACAAATAAGATCAAAGATAGATCCCGTGGCTTTTCTATATTAAAAAGTCAAAAGCAGAAGGAGGAAAAGACTGAAAACATAAGTAGGGTAGAACTAAGGGCATGTGTTCTCACATAGAAACCAAGAGAACACTGTGCCAGGGAGGAAAAGATAAGGAACCATAGCAAACACTGCCAAGAGGTGAAAAAGATCAGGACGAGCAAGTAAAGAAAGCAACATGGAGACAGTAGAGACATTTGTGGGGTCAGTTAATAGAGTGGAAACCTGATAGATACAAATTTAAGTGGAAGGAAGCATTAGCAATAACTATAGAATCTACTGTTTACTGTACAGCAGCATTGGTGAAAACATAAATACAGAAGTGTTACTGGAAAATAAAATGAAGTTAAGAAGGTAACTGTAACACTGGCCGGTGTGGCTCAGTCGGAGTGCCATCCTGCACACCAAAAAGCTGCTGATCAATTCCCCAGCAGAGCACATACGTAGGTTGTAGGTTTGATCCCATCAGGCATGTATGGGAGTCAATGGATAGTTGTGGATGGATGGATCTCTCTCTCTCTCTCTCTCTTCCATCCTTCCTCTTTAAAATCAATAAATAAAAATAAGATAACTTTTAAAAATGAAAAATGTATCAGAAAATGAGACGTTTAAATGTAAATGAGAGAATGTAATGTAAATTCTCCAGTTTGTTCTTATTTAAATAAATTGAAATGACTTCTCAGTGTTTAATATTAAAGCTTTTTAGCACAATGACCTGTTTTGAGTAGTTCCATATTAAGTCATGAGTTATAGTTTATCACTGCTTAAATTCTCAAATGCAATTCTGATTTACTCATTAAGAACTAACAGAGAGCCGAAACCGGTTTGGCTCAGTGGATAGAGCATCAGCCTGCGGACTGAGGGGTCCTAGGTTCAATTCTAGCCAAGGGCATGTACATTGGTTGTGGGCACATCCCCAGTGGGGGGTGTGTAGGAGGCAGCTGGTCGATGTTTCTCTCTCATCTATGGTTCTAGCTCTCTGTCCCTCTCTCTTCCTCTCTGTAAAAAATCAATAATATATATATATATATATATATATATATATATATATATATATATATATATATATATATAAAGAACTAATAAAGAACTATTGAAACGTTATGAAGGTGATGAAGGCTATAGTTTAAGGTGAAAACACAAAAGATACAATAATAAAGACAGATGTTAATCTTGGGGATAAAGACTGGATGCTTTTAATCAGGATTCTCGGGTGCAAAAGTGCAAGCTCTATCAGTGGTGCTATAAAATAACATTTACTTAACAAATTAAAAAGTAGATGGGCTGTACTGTTTATTTTAGTCAGATTGAAAGGAAAATGTATTTCCATTCTGGCTAACCTGCATAGTTAACAAGAAAAAAACCCAAACACTATCTCTTTACATAGCATTTTTAACTGGAATAATAATATGTCTCCCATAGAGGAGCAGTGTAGCAGAAACTTCATTCATGGCAGCATTTTAATTAAAAAAGTGAAAAATATTCCACATTTGAGATAGTCTATTGCTCATATTTATTGGTTGTCTGAATTTATTCTCATTTCTACAACTCTGCAAATGAGTTCAAATAATTAATATTTATTAAAGAAAATAAATTATGCACACGTTTATTTTTCATAAAGACAACAACAAATATGTAAGCATATAGTTTATGAATACAATCTCTGGAAAACACACTCCCCCCCAACCAATTTTCTGTTCCCACTCCCTTCTCAATTCTTCTCTTGGAAGGCAAAAGAATACCAGTGCATTCCATTTCCCTGACGTAGACATGTACTTAGAATCATTTAGAATAAATGCAGCTGATCATAGTGATCCCTAGAAATATTGCTGGGGCTACTAGTAAAAGGTTAGTGTTCTCTCTCTCTCTCTCTCTCTCATCATTTTTACCACCTCTGGTAGCCATCTGGACATCAATGCTCAGCTAAAAAATAGTCTATTAACAGCAAAATAAAAACATATCCTTAATAAGATCATTTGACACCCTTCTCCCAAAGTGGAAAGTATATAAAACATATAAATACTTAAGCAAGTTTCACTATACTCAACATTCTTCTAGAGGCAAATATAAAATATTTCAAAAAACATTACCATGTATGAGAACATAAATAAAACCTCAAAGAATATAAATTATAATCATTGGGACATAATTTTAGGGTACAAATTAATAATAAAAATTATGTATTAGCCCTAACCAGTTATGCTCATTGGATAGAGCATTGGCCTGTGGGCCAAAGGGTCCTGGGTTTGATTCCGGTCAAGGGCACATACCTAGGTTGCAGGCTCCTCCCTGGTCAGGGGAAGGGGGTGCAGGAGGCAACCAATCCATGTATTTCTCTGACATTAATATTTCTCATTGTCTTTCCCTCTCTCTTCTATTCCAAAAATCAATGGAAAAATATCCTCAGGTGAGGATAAAAAACAAACAAAAAGTAAAAATAAACAAAAAACAAAACAAAAAATCTATGAGTTATATATTCATATATGTGAAAATTAACACACACACACACACAAATCTTTAGTATATTGTGCTTCTGGGAATGGCAAATTAACTTGATTGAGAGCAATTATTCAGCCCAGAGTCACACAAAAAATTGGCTATTATAAATACCCCAGTGAAAGTGTTAATATTGCAATTAACCCTGTTATTAATTAAAGAAGAAAGGATCAAGGGGAAGGTCAAACATTATGTCATTCATCTGTGCAGCTAGCTGCAAAGCTTCTGGGGAAAGGGACTGGACAGGGGAAGAATGGATGCATGCCCAATAAAGTCTGGGTGACACAGGGAAGATACTTGGCTTTCAGTCACACCTGCGAACAAGTCATTTATCAGAGTAGGTGTGGCCACTGCAAGTGAGGGAAGATTCAAAATATATAACCTTCTAAAAACAGGAGTTATCTTCCCTTCCTCTTGGCTCTCTTGTAATTCACTCCTGGCTTGCAGGAATCTCATGCACCTGAATTCGCCGTGTGGACCCCACACACATGGACCAATGGACTACATAATATAAAATAGCATTAATTTGTCTTTATCCCAGGACTAAAAGCTGGTTTGTTATTCTTGAATTTATAAATGTATTATAAATTAATTAAAAGAGAAAAAGGAGAAAAAACACACATGCTTATTTCTATAGATGTAGAAGAATCATTTAATGTGAATCAGTATAAATTCTTGATTTAAAACAATGACTAGGAATGAAAGTAAAAGTCCCTAAGACTTATAGAAAATTATAAAGGGATATTAAACACAAGTATATAACAATAAATTAGATGACAGATCAAATGGTCAATTTCCTAGAAACATGAACTAACAAAACTGATTTAAGAATAAAGAGACAAACTGAATATACTTATAACAAGAAAATAAATTTAATTAGTAGTTTAAAAAACCCACAAATTAAAGCATAGGTCCAGATGACATCACAAATATTTCTATCAAACATTTAAATAAAATGTAATGCCATTTTTTTCCAAAAACTCTCCAAAAAATTAGAAAAGGAGGAAATACTTCTCAATTCATTCTTTGAGGTCAGTCAGTAATTACTAATTTAAAAAAGAAAAGAAGATAAAATAAAAGAGAAAAGAAAAAGAAAGAGAAGAAAGACAAACATGTCACAGAAAAGAAATTCTCAGACCAATATCCAGAAATATGGACATCAAAATCTTTTCAGCAAAATTCTAGCAAATTGAATCCCATAACATATAAAACTAGCTATACATTATGACTAAGTGGGATTCATCCTTGGACTGTAAGCTTGATTTAACATGTAATAAACAATGTCAATACAAGAAAAAAACAAAAATCATATAACCAGCTGAATAAACACAAAAACTCATTGGAAAAAATCCAACTCACTTTCATGATAAAAACTTTCAACAAATGAGAGTATAACTTTCTTAACCACATAAATTAAATTTGATCATAGTTAAAAACCTTTGTACTTCAAGGGATACCTCTATGAAAAAGTCACAGCTAAAGTCATAGCAATAATCAAAGATTAGATATTTTCTAAGATCAGGAAACAAACAAACAAAAACACATGGATGTCTAGAGGTTCTAGTCAGGCAATTAGGGAAGAAAAAAAAAAGAGAAAAGAAATACAAGGTATCCATTTTGGAAATAAAAAAGTAAAACTATCTCTACTAGAAGATAACACTGTTTTATCTTGCATATAGACAATCCTAAGGAACCCACAAAAAATTATTAAAAATACTAAATGAATATAAGAAAAATGTAGTATATAAATCAATATGCAACAGTGAATTGTATTTCTATAAATTTGCAAAGAAATATGCAAAAACTGCTCTGTGGATATATTAAAACACATTGAATTACACTTAAAATGGTAAATTGCATAGTATGTAAATTACATCTCAAAAGTACTGTTATTAAAAAAGGAGTAGTTACTTCGTTATATAAAGCATTTGCAAAAAAAATTAAGAAAGCAATTCCATTTAAAATAGCATAAAATGAAACGAAATGCTTAGGAATATACAGAATTAAGAAAGTAAAAACATTATATTTTAATATCACAAAACATTGTTGAAGTAAATTGGAAGAATTTCAAAATAAATGGAAAAATATCCCAAGCTTATGGGTCATATGACAATATTGTTAAAACGGCAACGAAAATTTTGTCTACAAATTCAATGCAATCTCTTTCAGAATCATAGCTATCCATAGAATTTGATAAGCTGATTTTATTATTTTTTTTTTAAGAAACTGTTTATCTCCCTTCAACCTTATTTCCGTTCTGTTAGAATTTGTGTAAGAACAGCTTAGGACCACTCGGTGGTTGTTACCCACTCAGTAGCCTGAGCAGTGGGGGCTGCAGACCAGTCCTCAGGGGCAGGCTGAGCCCTCCAGTCTTCAGTAGGAAACAGCTGACTGGGCACAGAGGGCACCTGCGCCTTCAGACCAGTCTGCGGCCTCAGGCTGCGCAGCAGTGAACTCAGGAGCAGGAACAGCCCATTCACCCTGAAACTCCTCCTTGGTCACAGCCTTTCAGCAGCAGCCTGCTCTTCCTTCTCAGTCTCTTCAGGACCTCTGTAGAAGTACAGATCAGGCACGACTTCCCACGGGTGTTCCTGGGAGATGGTGCCACGCATGCGTAGTACTTCCCGGGCCAGCATCCACAGCATCAGACCCACTGAGTGAGCCCTCTTGTTGTTGCAAGGGATGGCAGTGTCCACGTAGCGCAGAGGAGAGTCTGTGTTACACAGAGCAACGGTGGGCAGGTTAACATAAGACGCCTCTGTGAGAGGCTGGTGGACAGCCCTGGGGTCAGTCACCACCAGAAGTCTGGGCTCCCGGAAGGCTGCCCGGATCTGGTTGGTGAAGGTTCCAGGGGTGAAGCGGCCGGCAATAGGAGTGACTCCAGTGGCAGCAGCAAACTTCAGCACAGCTCGCTGGCCAGGATTCCTGGACGATATGACACTGGCGTCAGCTGGGTTTTCCAGGGCAACAATGGCCCGAGCTGCCAGCAGAAGCTTCTCCCAGGTTCTCTTCAGATCGATGGTGTAGATGCCATCGCTTTTCCTTTGATAGATGCACTGTGCCATTTGGAAGTCAAGGTTGGTGCTGCCTAAGTGGTTTGGTTCCTGCTGCAAGGAATTTGAGGACATCCTCCTCCTTCATTTGCAGGACATCAAGGGCTCCGGACATTGTGAAAAGTTTCCCTTTAAGTTACTTGGGAACCGAAAACAATGCCATATGGAGCCTTCCCTGGGTACCTTGGAAAGGATAAGCTGATTTTAAAATTCATATGAAATTTTAATGGTCCTTAAATGGACACACACACACACACACACGTAAAAAAAAAGAAAACAGTTGAAGAACCCAGCTGTCCTGATTTTGAACTTATTACAAAGTAAAAGTAATTAACATATTGTTGTACTGTTATAAGGACAGACTTAAGATCAATGAAGTAAAACTGAGATTCCAGGAAAAACAAAAACAAAAACAAAAAAACACACACCAGTATTTCTATGGTCAACTGATTTAGACAAGGATTAACCATTCAATGGGAAAATCCTATTTTTTTTTAACAAAACATCCCTAGAACTGTGTATGATTATCATGTCTTCTATTAAGATTGCTTCTACTTGTCCTTAAAGACAAATCTAAGGGTAGGAAAATATCTGATGACATTTTCCAGACAGCTCCTTTTCTATAGAATGAGAGTTTCACAGTCAACTACGGACTAGCATTTTTCATAATATATAATCCTCTTACTTGTATCTACCTCAGCAGCTTGACTCCATTGATTGAGGCCACTATGATTTTAGGCATGCTAAGAAGACTCTCTAGTGAAAGAAAATCTGTTCATTCATGTTCGCAAGAGAGAAGTCAGGGGCTGAGAGCTAAGTGAAAATGCTGAGAGGTGGGAAAGTAGCATAGCTTCCTGAGGCATATGCTGTTGAGACCAAAAGCCTACTGCGTTTGTAGTAACTATTAGAAGATGATTTACTTCCCCGGGGCAAATAGTGATACACTTAAATTGAATACTTAAATGACAAGTGATAAATCACTTTTGTTATGGTAGCCAACTCTGTATTTCTTATTTCAAAGCTCCAGAGTCACCTTCGTGATGGTTGTGTGAAATGGCAGGCACAGCAGTTGATCCTGGCCACATCTCCAATAGCTCTTTCTTCGATAAGTATAAATTCTTAAGAAGATAAGAAAGAAAGAAAAAAAGAGGTGGAATAAAATCAAAAGCTTTACTTCTGTTTTTCATCAGGTTCTCTGACAGAGTTTCCGTAGAAAATTTGTGATTTATTTCAGTTTCTGTAATGGATTATAAGAGCTTTGGTGTGTGTTATATATTGCTCAGTAAATAAAGGAGGTGACCTATTGAGGCTCATAAATTAAGTCTAGCTTGAACAAACACTTTAATTAAATTACCCTATGTTATAATACTAGTACAGTTGTAGATGTAGTGGCATATACTCAGCACAACTTTAAAAAAAATGTTCAGAAATAGATTATCGAAGAGGTGATAGGATGCAGGTAATGTTTTGTGTTTTTAAGAGGGAACATTACAGATGTCTATGACTATTCCTTGAAAACTGACCATTTCCATGGGTCATATGCATGGAAATGATAAAACCATCTTATATTTTTGCTTGATAAACCATGAACCAAATTATTTAAACCACTAGGGGTTATACATGGCATCCTCTATCTACCTTGTAGCAAGAGTTCTTCCAAACTCCATCCCAAGTACCAGGGCTTCATACATACTCTTATCCAGTTCTGGATGTTCTTCAGACAACAGGGTAAGCCCCTGACATTATAAAACAAAGAAATAAAAAATACTTTTCCCCTAATTGGCTTCTGCCTGTAGCCTTAGGAATTGTAGACCCATATTTATACAAGGTGCTGCTCTAAGTGTTGATCACTTCGTGTTTTCTTTATTTCTCATATGAATTAACTATTGGTTTTAGGTTAAATCAAATCACAGATGTAAACAACAGAATGCTTTTGGAACTGTGAAAAAGATCGTGGAATATACTAGTAGGTTTGTTTTTTATATATATATATTTTTTACTATTTAATGGATTTCTTAATATATATATATGTATAATTTTATTGTTTACAGTATTAGAAATAGTAATACATATGTATCCTGTTTTCCCCGTTGACTTTCTCTCAGCTTCTCCTAATCCCCAGCACATGCCCTCAATATCTTGCATCCATTGGTTATGCATATATGCAGGCATATAAGTCCTTTGGTTGATCTCTTACCTCTCCCCGACACACAACCTTCTCCAGCCTTCCTGCTGTAGTTCGACAGTTTGTTTGATGCTTCTTTGCCTCTGTATCTATTTTTGTAATGTTCAATTTATAATGTTCTTTATATTCCACAAATGAGTAAGATCATGTGGTATTTTTCTCTCACTGACTGGCTTATTTCACTTAGCATAATGCTTTCCAGTTCCATCCATGCTATTGCAAATGGTAAGAATTCCTTTTTTTTAACAGCAGTGTAGTATTCCATAGGTTTTAAAGGGAACTGAGCATGTCCAGATTCTTCAAATCATATTAGTCAAGTTATCCTGCAATGTATATGAACTGTGGGCATGGAATGGCATCTTTTGCTACTATTTGAACTTCTGGGAAAATTCTTTTAATATTTAGATTTTAAAATGTTGATTGGGCTTCAGGCCTACTATCAAAAACAATTGTATTCTGGTGACAAACTGAATGAATTTGAATTGAAAATTTTCTTATAATTGGCTAAAAAGAGCTCATCTACAATAGCTAACACCTTGATTTTGGCACTGTGAAACTTCAAATAAACAGCTGAACAGGCCTAGACTTTTGAACTGCAGAATTTTAAGAATATATCTGTGGTATTCTATTCCACTAAATTTGTGGTAATATGTGTAGCAGCTAATATATCTGGTAATCTGATGACCAGGGACATATGAACCTATAAACTCAAGCTTTAATCATCTGAAACAGTTTTGTAGCTCCTGGCAAAATGAGAGTCTGTTGCTCAAAATTGTCTCTGCCTATAGAGTCTTGTTTGTTTGTTTGTGTGAGGGATAAAACACACAATCTAAACAAATTGCAGATGTCAAGTGAGAAGAAGGTGATGAGACAGACTACTGAACTTCATGAAGCAAAGAATTCTGAGGTCAAAGGCAGGGTGTTATTTAGTATCAAAAGAAGGTCCTAGGAGGTTGTAGATAAGGATATTTAAGAAAAAATATTTAGGAAAACAGTACCTCCTTCCTTTTTAGCTTTATTGAAGTACTATACTAAGAAGATAAGCTAGTCTTCTATACTGAAAAACAGGCAAGTCTCTGACAACAATGGCAGGACACACCTACCTTCCACGGGGACAATATGATGATGAATGCATAAGCCAGGTTCTAATTACTCCCTTTCTTATGTGAAAGAAATATTGATTGGATTTAGAGAAACTTTATCAAAGCTCGAGTTTATGAGACACTTATTTTACTGTACCACAATGCATAATGAATACACTTGAAAGCTTTTTATTTGATGATAATGTTTTAAGCCCCTATTATGTATCTAAATGTTTTCTTCTATTTTGCTTAAATTTATTTAATGAAGCTAATATGTTTAATTGTGAGAAAGCCACATGCTTACATTTATTTATTTACAAGTATTAGTATTATATAATGAAACAATATATGGTTCATAGAGGAGAATATCATTGAATTGGAAAAAAGGCATTCATAATACAGTAAAAAGATCATGTTCTAGCATTTTCATCGATTCTTTTCAAGTGAATGGGTAAGGATTGATTTAGTTCATGCCAGAAACAAAAGCCTTAGAGAAACATTGATTATTCAAATTTTAATAAGGGAAGAATATAATCTTCATTACAATTTTAAGTAAGTGTCACAAAAATTGCTAAAAAACTCAATCATAAGTGAGATTAAAAACAGTAGCCTCAGGAAATCAAACTTTGCAGCTCTTTTCTATTTGAGAATACATGAAACAAGTAGCTCATGTTATTGTGAGAAATCTATATGATATAAATTTTTTAAAGTTAACACACAAGTTAGATTTGCATATTTTAATTTTCAATGTGTCTTAATTAAAATATCTTCATTATTAAAAAATGTATATGTGAGTTTCGAATGTTACTGCTTATTAACTTTATTTCAAATATTATAAACATAAGCATCTACTGTTCCTGGAAATTTACTCAATATTATTTTAGGAGCTGTAATAAAGACTTAGTTATACTTTTTTTTAGTATAAATTCAAGATTTTGCCTTTAAGTGTGTTTTATTAACAAAAATCCAATATTGTTTTTAAGTGACACTTTGAAAATATTCACACTATTATGAAAAAGATTAGAAATGAATGCGGAATACAACTACCTCAGTGGACATAATATTTAAGATAATAAATTTAGTTAGTATTATTAGGTATATTTGAGGATATTAATCATACAAAACAGGGATGAACCTTTCAATTGACATGCTAAATGGAGTAGTCAAGTCTGAAGCATTACTTAGGAGATCCTTGAGCATAAACAAAGATAGAAAGATTCAGAAGGCTGGCATAGAAAATAAATCATTTCAAATCCAATACCTGACTCACAGAATCTTAAGCAACAGACAACAGAAACAACAATATATAGCAATTTACCATAGCTAAAAATTCAATTATTTATATATTTTAAGAAAAAAAATCCAAAACTAAAAAGAGGAAAAATAAGGTTATATTAACAGCAGAGATTGCTGGAAGACTGTTAGAATACCTTCAAAGTTGTGGGCAAGATAATTTTGAAATTGAAGACAATCAATGAAAGTATTTAGTAAGCACAATGCTTAAAAATTACACATAAACATCAAAGAAATGGCTCTTGAAGTAGATCATTTACTCCTTGGAAATGATAGTATCTAAATAAAATGCTCCCAAATAACATTTCCTCAATAATTTTTTCTTACTTTTTATTGAAATTGGTTAGTTGATGAGGGTTAAAGATGAGGAAGAGAAGAGAACATTGAATTCCATAATCTAATTTGAATGAAAATAATTATGATAGCAATATCAATAGTTGTAAGATCTGAAACAGAAAAGGATTTATGGGAAAAGAGAATAATATGAAACATTAAGATTCAAACATGTTAAGTTTGAAGAACCTGAAATATATACATTGGTAATTACATCAAACAAACTATCAAAGTGGGAGACAGATTTGGCATTTTTATGATTTTCTTTAAAAATTTTTCTCAGAAAGAATTAATTACATTGCATACATCTAACCCATTCATTTGAAATAGTATTATATTATTATTGTGTCAGAAATTATAATTTCTAAACTGGACTGCTAGCCCTTATTCCTGATGATTGTTTATTTAGTATCTCCAGAAACATCCTAATATATAAAAACCCTGGGTCATAACGACTGGTCATGGGGAGGCTTGACCAACCAGAAGTCAGTCCTGCAGTCAGCACTGTGTTGCCTTGGCACTAACTGCTTCAGCTATAGGCATGGTACCCCAGCACTGACTGCTGAGGGGACTGCAAATCAGGGCAAGATCAGGCCTGCAGGGGAGGGCAGGTAGGGGCGCTCAGGCATGTAGGCAGGTGAGCAGTTAGGAGCCAGTGTTCCCAGATTGCGAGCCTGTGGGATCGGCCTAAACCAGCAGTCAGACAATCCCTTAGGGATCCACAATTGAAGAGGGTGCAGGCTGGGCTGAGGGACCCCTGCTCCATGCATGAATTTCGTGCACTGGGCCATTAGTCATTAATAAGAATTTCAAATAAACAGGACTCTGATTGCAACCATGACCACAGCCCCACCATTGAAAATAAAATCTCTTTTTGCTAATGTCTTATTTTTTTAATCCTACCTAAGGATATTTTTTTCCTTTGATTTTTGTTTAGAGAGAGTAGAAGAGAGAGAGAAAGACAGAGAGAAATATCAATGTAAGAGAAACATTGGTTGCCTCCTACCTGCACCTCCACTAGGGCCCAGGCTGGGGAGGAGCCTGCAACCAGGACTGTTTTTTTTTTTTTTTTTTTTTTTTTTAATTTATTGCATTGGATAGAAGTTTGGGTATAATGGGGAAGCAGAGTAATGATCATGACTATCTTTGTCTCATTTCCAAGTTCTAGGCAAATATATGTAGAATAAAATAGAAAAAATATTTTGCTAGTAAACATTATTGGATTGGTATCTTTCACGTTGATATCTGTGATTGAGTCTTTTCCTAAATTGTTAATAGTTTATCATTGCTGCATTTTGTATTTTATAGAATTCTACTACCTTAATCAACTGGGATTGTCATGTTTTTCTTAAGTAGATTTCTGCCATTTAAGGCACTTTTTCTTTGACATTGTTATGGCAGCTCTAGAAAACCAATGAAGGGAGATGGATAAGCTCAGCCTCCTGATTGTAATGACAGTGTGTACACATTTTTAAAACTTTACAGATTTTATAGTTCAAATATGTTTGTGGCATTTATGACTATTCCTCCATAAAACTTTTTAAAAATGTAAACATTGTAAAGAAAATCTTTCAAATAAATATCTATTTCTCAATTTTTACCCAGCATGTTAAATTGTATTTCATACTTTCTATGAAGCCATATGGAATGCAAACTAAAAGTTAAAAATCTAATCTTTCCTCTTTGCAAATAACAAATGAATACCATCATGTTAAAAATATTATAAAATTGCCAATATGCCAGGGTATTTTGAACAAAAACATAAATTTTGGAGCCAATAAGTATGATTTCAATATTTAGTCTTAACCACCCTCATTATGAGAACCTGAACAATTGATTTTTGTCAGAATTCTTTTTATTTGAATGTGAAAAGGCAAAAAAAAAAAACTATTGAAAACTTAAAAAAAATTATAACCATCAAAGGGTCTGTCATTGTTGCTCAATAATGGTTTTCTTTTATTTCATACTTTCTTTTTTTCTATTATATATTTTTAACATCATTCTGGTTTCTTATTCTTCACCAAGTGCCTAATGTTTATGAATACTGAATTAATTTAATTTCCTCAGAAGGGTCTTTTTATATCTGCCTCTCTTCTGTTTTCTAAGCAAGGTTCATGCACATCTTTGGAAAACATCATATAAAGCATTGATTAATAAGGCCCTTAGACTTTAAAATGTCATTAAAAAAAGATAAGTGATAAGAGCGACCCATTTTTAGCATGCAATGTATAGGAAGCATTTTGGTGTATTCCATAGTAATCAACAGCCTCTGCACTGTTATTTACTGATTGCTATTACATCTTCCTAAGGGCCCTGAGCAGAGATTAAGTGCTTCATAGAAAAGTTACACAGCCTGAGCCTGAAGGCATTTCATAATGAAGGTAAAATTAGAGAGACAGTATTTCTGACATCTGTAGGAATCACATTTTGCAAATATAGCTTAACATGCTGGGATTTCCACCACCACCCCCTCCAAATTCAGATATGCTGCAAACCTCTGCAGATATTGTAGGAACAAAGCTGTCAAGAGTGGCTAGTGTTCTCAAAATAAATTCAGATCTCCCTTCTGAGTTCCTCACAGACATTTTTTTCATTTATCAGTGGACTAATATAGGTAAAAACCACAACACTTTTCCCCATTAATTAAAGTATCATCAGATGATTCTTGGATTCACATCTTTCTTTAGCAAAGTTAAAGAGGAGACACGTATACTCTTAGGAACAAGTTCAAACTGAATACAAACTCACTTTTCTTTCTGCCCTTCACACTTTTTTGGAATAATGCAAATGAACATCATTTCAAAATCTAATGAAAAACTTGCACAGAATATATACTACCTGAATTTTGAACATTCTATAGTGCCATAAAAATAAAGGCATGCTCAAAAATAAAACCAACAGACAACCTCAATGGTGTATGTTAAATGGTTTTATTTTTTGTTTATGATTATTTTAATATATTTTTATTGATTTTAGAGGGGAAAGGAAATATGAGATATAGAGACAGATGAGAGAGAATCATTGACCGGCTGTCTTGTACACCCTGCACTGGGGATTGACCCCACAACCCTGGCATGTGTCCTGACTGGGAATCTTACTGTCACCTTCCAGATCATAGGTTGATATCAATTGCTGAGCCACACCAGCCAGATGAGAGGTTTTACTTTTAGTATGGATATTGCTTAACTAACTGAAATAAAAGAACCACTAAATGTAAGATATTTAGTAATTGGAGAAACAGGTGAGGGATATGTGGGAAGAAATTCTGTTTGCAATTTTTCTGTAAATATAAACTATTCTAAAATGTAAAAGTCTACTATAAAAAGAAACAAATATACTTAACAACAGGAATTTTAAAAAAGCATGCTTGCAACATGTTTATTATTAAGTAAACTAATAGTTAATGCATTTTAAAATTATTCATTTAGAAAATTAGAAACATATATTTTCAAAAGCATTTTTTAAATGTGTCTTAGTAATTTTTATATGTTCATTTAAACAAGTTAATTTATTATCATTATAAGGAAACATTTCAAGACTAAGTTTATGTTTACCACTACAAGAACCATTTTTTTCTCATTGTTTTTCAATTTTTAGTTTCTGTGTAAGAAAAATATTATGATAATAGAAACAATTTTATATCTTATGGGTCAGAAAAATCTGCAGTAGAAATGAAATAATAATACATAAAAATGTTCTGAAGCCTATAGGGCTTAATGTAGTCTTATTTATAGTCGTTTTACTTATTGTGCACAGTGAATGATGTATATGTAAAATTTTTTAGTTGATTGGAATACACCAAACATTGAGTTTGTGCAAAAGAAATCTCATTTCTATAGTTATGGTCCAGAGTTTGAGCAAGCTATGGCACCTTCATTATTCAGAAATGGCAATAACATAAATACAGGCTTTGTAGAGTGTGATTCTTGGAACATAATTCTTTTAAAATTTCACGTATTGCATTCCTCTACTACATATTAGAGACACACACACACATTATTATATGTACGAATAGCTCTGAAAAGTCTTACATTAACAAAAGCTGTTTAACATTGTTTAATTCAACATGTCTCAAACTTATTTAACTATAAAATGCTTTTCACCCAATAGTTATTAACCTTGTACAAATACTATATTTCATGGAATATGATTTGAGAAATGTTGCATATTAGAAATGTTAGTATGGGCTCAAATGATTGATAATCTAGAAATGCCATATAATAGCTGTTTGGAAATAAGGAAGTCACTTACATTTTCTTAGATTTATTTTATTTAGATATAAAACAAGTATTATAATACCTGTCACAAAGATCAATAAATACAATTTAATGTATGCAATTAAATACATATATAAGCAAATTTGCCTATGAATTTGTGTATTTAATTATTAGATTAGAATCACTGATATTGTAAAAATCTTACAACTATACACCTATTGACCATTTATCTGCACATTTATGTATGTGATATATATGTGCATATGTATATATATTTCATATTTATCTACATTTAGATATTTGTAAATATATAAATAAATATCTAACATTCTTCAGCTCTTTATAAATATTCCAGGATTTACAATATTATAATGAATCAGAGTGTCAGTCCTGTCTGAGATTGTGCTCCATAGGGCCTACAGATACTGGTTTTTATTACAGTTTTTGTCATTTACAATGATTTAATAGATAACATATTCCTAAGTACTCATTAGTCACAGAACTAGAATTGAATATTTTGCTAATTTTGATCATCCTAGACAAAAGAATTTGAAAGGCCAATTGGGGGAAGCTAAAATATTAGCACTGGATGAGAATTTAAAATGATCATATTCACCCTTTACTTATAAATAGGTGAGAATCTTGAGCTCTATACAGTTTTATAGAAGTAAAGATAACCTATGTCTTTTGGTGTTGAATGTGTAATATTCTTTATGTATATCACATTGCACATAGAAAATTTGCTAGTGAGTTCGTAAAAATGATTTTTTATGATCAAGGTAGACTTTCATAACTAACAAGAGAAATGGTATACTACAAAATAGATATTAGAGTAAAATATGGTCTAAATACTGTCTATCAATTGATATATTCATATCTTCCATTAAGAAGTTGAGGATGTTAAACCTCCTTAGCGTCATATTTAAAATGTGTGTATAACAGATTAACCACTTAAACTATGGCTGTGAGTGTTAAAATAGACACAAACTAAGAAGGGCTTAATTTAGAAAAAAAAATTCTAAAAACTACCATTTCTAAAAGTAATTGTGATGAAATGTTGAGTTAAAATCTTATTTCAATTAAATTCCTATAATGATTTTATTTTTTTAAATAGATTTTATTGATATTTTTACAGAGAGGAAGGGAGAGGGATAGAGAGTTAGAAACACTGATGAGAGAGAACACTGATCAGATGCCTCATGCACACCCCCTACTGGGGATATGCCCACAACCAAGGTACATGCCCTTGACCGGAATCCACTGAACCAAACCGATTAGGGCTCTTATAATGTTTTTTAGAAGTTAAACATAAAATCTGGCTTACATTTGTTCACTGAATTTATATATATATATATATATATATATATATATATATATATATATATAAAACCTGTGATGATTAATGTTCTGTCAACTTCACTAGGTCATGAGTTGTTCTGATATTTGGTTAAATATTATTTCCTGGTGGATCTCTGAAGGTGTTTCTGGATGAGATTTATAATTAAATCAGTGAAATGGGATTTACTCAGATTTTTATCCTCTCAACATGTACTTGGGCTTATATTTGACCCCAGCTTAAATTAAGCAAAAAATAAAATGCAAAACATCTTCTAATAATTCATTCTGAAAACAGTTGATTCCAGGGAGGGGCAGATCAGCTTGAGCAGTCCTCATTTTGCCATGAATTCAAGGCCATCTGCTGTAAAGTTCCCATATGAAGTTCCTGGTAGCCCTACATACTCTCCCTATGCAACAATAGCGTTTTATTTTGGTGTGATTTGAGGATGCAGATATTGTGGTTAGGGCATTCTTCTTATTGCAATAGTCTTTTTTGCATAAAATCTCTCCTTTCGTCCAGACGTGTTATTGATTTGACAGGTATAAACTCAGATGTATTTACAAACAAAAAAGATCCCCAAAATAATTTCAGAATTCAACAAAAAAAACTTCACAAAAAAAGCATCTATATATGAAAGAGAGAGGGGAGAGATGCAATCTTAAAGCAATACTTTGGGAAATGAAAATGCAAATGTCTCATAAGAAAATATGTGTTGCTTACTTTATGCTTTATATACAATAATTAAATGCTCACAACAGCTTTATGTAATGTGGACTATTATTATGATATTCATTTGTCTTTACACAGAGTGAAATGGGAAACAAGGCTAACTAACTTGCTTAAGGTACCGGTTTTGAAATGAGATGGAGTGTAAACTTTTGTCGCCTGGCTCAGCATCTGTCTTCCTCAACCTTACAATCTCATGTCATTCTATTGGAGATATAAAAATCCAAATTTGAATTATCAGAATGCAACAAATGATTATTTCTAAAATAGTACAAATAAAAATGGAAATTGATTATCAATCGAGCATTTCAGTAGCACTCCATAAACTTTGTCTCAAGGAAAAGTAAGATTTTCTATTTGGATGTAGCTTTTATTTTGAAAAGGAAGCACAATCATCCAGTATGATTACAGCTACTTTATTTGTCAATTCTTTTTTGGAACAGAGTTGCTTTCTTCCCACCATTTTATTTTTTCTACATCATAGTATAATTAGATATTGTCACACTGACTGCATATCTGTAAATTATTAATGAGCATATATTAATTTGCTGGATCACTAATTCTTTTTAAATAAAAAAAATGGTCTTTATAAAATTGATGCTCCTGAAACATAACAATGTTGACAGGAGCAGATGTTTCCATCTCATTTTTAATCCCTCTATAAGTCAATTCAAACGCTCCTGATCCCTGAAATTCCAAAAATAATTAGTGAAAAAAGTGCTTGAAAAGGCATCCAACTTTGATAAAATCATAATCTTTCTCTTCAAACACATCTGACTAACACTGGATCTGAACAACTGGCAATCAGTGACACATTCTGTATTTTCGTAACTTAAAATGATGTCAACTCTTTCGGTGACTAAATTTTAAAAATAGTAATTGAAAATAGCAGACTTTTATTTTTTTTACTATTTTTGAAGGTTTTAGTTTAGACAGTCAAATTATAGTACTGAAAATCAGCTGTTATGTTTGTAATTGATTCAATTATGTAAAGTTAACAATTTTACTTTTTAAGATAAATTCTCTACTTTTACTTTTAATCAAATTATATACTATCTTAAACTGCTTTCTTAGTTTAGCATGTTGTCATGCTTCTCTCTCAGTAGCAGACCATACCTTATACCTTCTTTAAGTAAATAATGTTTAATTGAAAATCTTAACAAAACTGTAAAATTTGAAAAACATTACATATGACTTGGGAAAAGTAGTAAAATTATTTAATAAAAGTAATTATGCTCCTGGCCAGGATGGTTCATAGTTGAGTGTCAACGTATGGACCAGAAGGTCATGTTTTGATTCCAAGTTGGGGGCACACGTCCAGGTTGCAGGCTAGATCCCGAGTAGGGGGTGTGCAGGAGGCAGCCAATCAATTATTTTCTCACATCATTCTCTATCTTTCTCTCCCTCTCTGAAATCAATACAAATATATATTTAAAAAGTGGTTATGGATTAAGAAAATTAAATTCCATACCCAAAATATACTATTTCCTTAATCAAAAACTTCTCTTTCCATATGTGTCTATGGATTTTAAATTTTAAAATTATTTTTTCAAAATATATATTCTTCATTTGTCTTTATTAATTTAAGTATTTTCATATAGTCTCCATATCTCAGTCTTTCCACTTTCATCTTGCTATCTTTCTTTCACTTTTATTAAATTAGAAACTTGAAAATATCTTGACACTTCACATCCCTTAGCATGTATCTTGAAAAATATAACATATAATCATAATACAATTATTACACCAGAGATTTAATAATAACTAATATATAGTACTTTTTAAAATTTGCCCCAATGTCTAATTTATAGTGTTCTATATTTTACTTGTGTTTTCAATCCGGGACCAGCATATTTAGTTATTATATGACTTGGGTCTCTTTGATCTTATATAATACCCTCTGTATCATTTTTGTCATTCATGACTGAAAGTTTTGGAGAATCCTGAATGGGTGATAAATTTTACAACACTATCTTTGTCTCCAGAGCATGCCAGCATGTCTACCGGTTAATAATGCAGATTCTGTAATCAAAGAAAACATGATAATTTCAAAAAAATCAAAAGTGCTTTATCCAAAGTAATGTCCATCACTAGCTACACATTTCCCCATCTTTCAGGTAATTTGTGGATACCATCCCAATAGAACTTTTCTTATTTTGAGGCAAACCATTCAGAGACCCAATTTTCCACTTCTTGCTATGTTTTGAGGTACTGCTCAGAAGGTGTATGTGCCATTGATTGGAGCAAATGATGTCTAAAGGAGCATGGTCTCGTGATATGGTGGCTAGGTTAATACTTCCCAGGTCAGATCTCTTAACATGTCTTTAAGTGTGTAATGGTGTGTCATTATGAAGCAAAATTACTTTTGTCTTCTGGAACATTCTGATCATTTCATGATCAAAGCGTGGTTCAAATTGGTTATTTATTGTTAGTAGCAATCAGTATTAATGGTTTCAGCTGGTTTTAGAAGGTCATAATATACCACACCTTCCTGATCCTACCAAACACAGAGGGATTTGGCCTTGCAGTCAATGTTGATGGTTGACCTGGATCAACCCATGATTTTGGGTGCTTGGGATTCTCAAAATAGATCCACTTTTCATCACCAGTCATAATTACATGCAAAAAAGACATTCTTTTGTGCCAACGAAGCAACATTTTACTCATGACTTTTCGGTTTTCCATTTATATTTTGTTCAGTTGATATGGCACCCATTTTCCTTCCTTGAAAATCTTTCCCATGCTTGTAAATGATCAGAAATCATTTGCTGAGGAACATTTAATCTTTCTGCAAGTTGTTTTTGAGTTTGACACACATCTTCATCCAATAATGTTTGTAATTGTTGATCTTCAAACGTTTTTGGTACACATGGCTATTTGTCTTTCACATCAAAATCATCACCTTTAAAGTATTTAAACCAGCGTTCACAAGTATCTTGAGATGAAGCATGTTCACCATAAGCTTCCCAAAGTATACCATAACTTTCAGGCAGCACTTTTCTTCACAATAAAGTAATGAATTAAAACTTCCTGGAAATGCCCTTTTTGGGGGTACAAAATTAGACATTTTTAAGTATAAAAATATCTATGATGCTAACACCTTCAGCAAATTTATTATATGAAGTTTTGAAGCTTGCTGTCAATAAAACAAAAACCCCCCATAAATATCAAATCACATATATATCAATATATGTGTAACTCCATCTATTGAAAGAAATCTGCATTATTAACCAGTATACCTGGTAAATAATTTTACCACTTAATGTCTTGGAGAATTCGCTTTAGCACATAAGATATTTTGTTAATTTTATTGATTACTTGCCACTTATGATGGAACTGTTTTCCAAAATTTTGTAACTTATTTATATGTATTTGTATTTCATATATATATATATATATATATATATATATATATATATATATGCATTTTGTGTATATATATATATATATATATATATATATACATACACACACACACACACACACACACACACACACTGTGAGAGAACATAGCAAACACATGTATTTATATTTTTTTACAAATGCTGGTTTATATTATTTCTTTGAAGGTAAATTGTACTATTACCATTTTTGTTCTGAGATAAATGCAGTTTAGAGCTAAGCATGGTATTAAAGAACACTTGTATGTGGGATTTTTTATCTCAAGCTCTTTCCATGAGAAGATAGTACTTACTCACTGGGCACCTTGTTGACAAAGCAAATCTTTAAAGTATTATTTCTGTATATTTTATTTAGTCAGGAGTTTGTAATCAGAGAGATGAAAGCAAAAATATCCTGTAGCTATTGGGGCAACTGACAGTTGGGGTGGAGGTGGAGGGTGACTTTTGATGCAATCTTTTCTGTCAAACACACCCTGGTAAATTAATATTTGCCATCAATCTTTTGAGAAATACTGTATGCAAGAAAGAGTAATTAAGTCCACTGTTCAGCTTGATAACAGTAATGGTATCAATTAATTGTTGTAAGTTAATTGTCTCACTTCTGTAATGAATATAATTGAGTTGAGTAAACATTTAAATTCAGAAACATGTCAGCATTTATTTAAACACCTATATTAATTTTTCCCTTCTATTGTGAGGATGAAAAGAATAGTTCTAATTATGAAAAATGGAAGGTCAAAAATAACACCGCTACTGGTAAATATTATTACATTAATAATTTGTATATTTCCTTTTCTTTTTAAACATATACATTAGTGTTATTGCCCCAAAAGATAAACACACGTTCAACTTTGTATAGAAAAATTATTAAGGAATCATAATTTTCTAGCTTTCCTTTTTTCTGGTGTCAACATTCACCTTACTCTAATAAGTCACAATCATATTTGTCCCTAAGTATATATTGGTTGCTTGTTAAAAATTCTACTTTCTGGAAATCTCTTTTACAAGGTGCTCCTTTAGTTGATCTAAGGTACAGGAATTTTAGTGTTAGCATGCATACAGGATAGCCAATGCTCAGGTATTGTTTGAAAGCAGCTGCTCTGGTACACTTGATAAAGAACTCATGGCCCCATCCTCGCTCAGTAATGTGGAAGTGCTGCTCATTGTGAGCTCCATCCTGAGTCACTACATCCTTTGTCATTGGCCATTGGGTAAAACTTCATAAGGAAATCCAGTTCCTATTGCACAGTTTTCACAGTAAAAGTGAATGAGTGAAGATGAAAAGTTCCTTATCTTTGAATTCCCACTTTTATTGTATTTCTGCACAACACAACTAGGTGACTGTAAAACTGCAAAGTTAAAGATTATTGATGGGAAATATACCATTTTCATACAGACTTCCTTTGACTAGTCTGTATACTAAGCATAAAGGAAAACAAAAACATATTGTACAATAACAAAATATTTAAAAAAACAAAAAACCAAACACCTATTTTATTTCAGTGGATTAACTGCATGAATTGACTTAGTGTTAGATCTCAATTCTTTGTCCTTAGTACTATCATATCAGAAGAGAACCACTATTTCAAAACCTAAAATACAATGTTCACTCTTTTTCTTAAGTCTCTAAATGCAATAATTAGGCCTGGTTTTGTCTCAGTTTTCATTACATATCAGTGACTTCAAAAGATAGGTGAATACAGAAGGTGGAATGGGTCAAAGGATGCAATACCAAGGACCTTCCCCAAAGCCACACTGCAAGGGACAGAGACAGCTGGATTCTGTGCTCCACAGGTAAGCCTTCCAAGCATCTCTCCTAAAAGAAAACAGGTGCCTTCCTTCAGGATCAGTCATTCTAATACCAAAGGAATCGTAATAATATAACACCCTTCAACTCCCTGGTGAGCATACTTTTTTATATTCTTATTTCTTTTAGGAACACCAGAACTCATTACTACTCTAGTCTTAATTATGTACTATCTAATGTAAGAGTAAAATCCCAGGTATTTTTGTACATAAGATGACTATCTGTGTGTAAATTTTAATTTCCTGCTGAGTAAACTTCCAGTTGATAATTTTGCAAACTTTAGATTGAAATGAACAATATCTATATAATTAAATGGGTGCTGTGAAACCACTCTTCTCCTGACACGTTTAACACACTGTCAATTTTCTCTTGGTTGAATTCTTTTTATCTTTGGACTAAAATGCTATTCTTCATATTATAGCTCTTGGGAACATACAATTCAATGTAAGATAAGACAACATTCTTATGAGGTTTTATGAATTTGGCTTCCATGATCACTGACGTATACACATTTCTGAAATACTGAAAACCAGAAGCAATTTTAGAAGTTGAGAAATACACAATTCTTTCAGAATTTGAGCTTAATTATATGTTTCTTTCTAAAATGTATTTAAGGTAAGCTTAATTATATGCTTCTTTTTAAATTGTTACTTAAAATATCTAACAAATGTATTTTATATCCTATATAATAAAAGACTAATATGCAAATTGTCCCCTTGACTGGGAGTTCGACTGGGAGTTGGACCAGAGGGCAAGGTAGGGCTGGCTGGCCAACCTCCCTTGTCCCCTTTCCCCAGCTGAGCCCCCTCCCCCTTCCCAGTGATTGGCCCATAAGGGCGAGCCAGCTGGACCACACCTGTGCATGAATTTGTGCACCGGGCCTTTAATATAAATATAAATATATATAAACACACACACACACACACACACACACACGATTATTAAAGCCAAGCTACTTAACACATAATCTCTTCACATAGTTAACTTTATTTTGTTAAGGTTTGAATAATTTGTTGAAGTGGTTAAATGTGCTGCTCCAAACAATAGAAGAAATGTGGCCTTCAAAATTTATCTTAAGAGCCACATAGGTGGAAGAGCCAGTTTCTCCAAATGTGTTCAGTTGGATAGCCTGCATCATAATCTGCTGTGATATTGTAAAATGGAAGATTCTAGGCTCCAAATCCAGTTTTCCTTTATCTGAATCTGTGAAATTTGATCTTAATATTGATATTTTAAAGAACCATTTCAGGTATACAGTCTGCATTAAATTTAGAGACCACAGGGTTGAAGGCAATTACTAAAAACTGTGTTCTGGGTTCAGAAGATTCATGTAAAACTGATTTCTTAAATATGCTTCTTAGGTCAGACAAAAATCACTGTAATAATAGCAGTAGCTAAAAAAAATGTCACAAAAATAATTTTTTGCAATCTTAGAGAAACAAAAGTTCCAATCTTTTTGGGTTTGAGGCTAATAGGATAAGTGGTTCCAGAAAGAAAGGTTTATCCAGTTCTGGATGAAGGGCAGAGAAGGAATTTTAAAGATTCTGGTGACACAATTGGACAAGATTATAGTAATTAGAAAGGGAAATAGGTACAGAGTTTGGACATTAGAGAAGTTATAGGCCAGCATTTCCACTGGCTCATCAGATTCAGCATTCAGGTTGCAGAGCTGGTATAACATCAGACATAAGGTTTCCAGGACCCACAGCTAATCATTTTCTCAAAATCCAGGAAAAAGGGCGAGACAATAACACTGCAAGAACTAAACACTATTTATGCTTGTGTTTCAGATCTTACCAGTGAATATTAAGCCCATACACATGGCACGTACAAGAACTGAGATTTTTAATCAAGATTAATATAATGCAAAAGCCTATGCTTATTCTATTACATTAAACTGTATGCTGGGAAGTGGATAAATAATAGCTATGGATCACCTGACCTGTTCCATCTGTGAATCCTATTCATGAATTTGTATGACTAGGTCAATGGGGACTATCCATTGTTCAGAGCCATCTTTCCTCAAAGTGACACTTAAGACAATGGAGTGTTCTCATAATCACACTGTTTTCATCAGCCAAAAACTCAAAGTGCCAGGATTGTTTCTTCATTGATCTCTTCATATGTCTTTACCTTAAAGACCTCACTGTATAAACTCTAGGTAAGAAATTGCCCTCATGGTTTTTTTGTTTGTTTGTTTGTTTTTTTCTGTTTGAGCACACTTTATATATTTTATCTCAACCTTCAGGGCACCAATTTCACTGAGGACTTTCATATGTTGGCTGCTCCTACCCCTATTACTTTTAGTGCAGGAGATAAATCTATTTGATCCACTTTTATCCATAAAGACAGTTAGCTTTTCTTATTTCCTAAGAATCTCTAGATTGGGGCTTCTACCATTTAACAATAAAGGAAAGCATGTTCTCACTCTTATTTAGCTATTCTTTACCAACATTCAGAGCATTCCTCCTCGTTTATTGAATAACAGTAGCAAAGTTAAGAAGAGGGAAAAAAGAAGGAAGGAAGGAAGGAAGGAAGAAAGGAAGGAAGGAAGGAAGGAAGGAAGGAAGGAAGGAAGGAAGGAAGGAAGGAAGGAAGGGGAGACAATCATTGCTATTCACCTAAAGTTTTCCTCTATTTTTCATGTTTCATAGCATTCCCAGTAATCCATGTATCCTGTAACTGTAAACTCTTGGTCTTTTAGTGATGCAAACTTTCCATGTATGAAATTTTCTCATTTAGCCCAATAATAAAATATAGCCAAAGTCATAACTTGGATTCTCTCAGATGGCTTGCTTCCCTCTTTATTTTTATTTTATTTTATTTTTTAATCCTCACCTGAGGATATTTTCCCATTAATGTTGAGAGAGAGAAAGAGAGATAGAGAGAGAAAGAGAGAGAGAGAGAGAGAGAGAGAGAGAGAGAGAGAGAGAGAGAGAGAACGAACCAAGGCCAGGGATTCAGTTTGCAACAGAGGTGCATGCCCTTGATGGGAATTGAACCTGAGACCTTATATCTGACAGCCAATTCTCTATCTACTGAGCCAAACCATCTAGGGCTTTCTCACTTTTATAAAACACAAAATGAAGGAAGCACACAGAAACTAATTGAGGTACTGAAGTCTATGTAGCATGTCATCAAAGATCATACAAGGATAACTGTGGTCATCTTCTTAGTCTATGTTCCCAAGTATTTGATAACCTAGAAGTATATTTTTTAACCCATTGTTTTATAAAACATGACCTTCTGATTGAAAATATATTATCAACCCATTAGTAAAATATAGATTGTGAATCAGCACCAAGAATTATTTTTAGAAATATAATGCAAAATGGAAAATTGTGCAAGATGCAAAAATTTATATAAGGTTTACTATGTACTCCTGTTACACCAATTACTGTGCATGGATTATCCCATTTCTTTCTCACAATAAATAATTTTTATCACATCCTCAAAATTAATTTTAATGAAAAGTGATGAAAGGCAATATGGAGGATACATAAGGCTATGATCCAGAAAGGACTGAGAAGTCAAACAAGGAGGAAATGGGAGGAGTGGAATATTGGGTATGGGGTGAGGTGGGGTGGGATGGGGTAGAGGGAGGGTGAGATTGTAACTTTTTAATTAGATTATTAGTGATTCCATAAAGGTCCTCTTGTATATAATTATACTTTTTTGAGAAAAATAAAATGGAAAAATAATTTAAAATGTCTTTGTTTAATGCAAACAGAAACAGATTTTGAACTGATTTTATGGAAATGGAAGTTTGTGCCAATAACACTGCAAACACCTTCATTAACATCATCATTATTAACTATTACTCTAATAATAAGTTTTCAAGAATGCTAAATTTTTATATAACAACACTATATTTTTAAAACTTTCTTTGTATTTCCACCACAGTAAAAATGTATTTTGTATAGTTTAGGAGTATTTAGCTTTTGTTGTTTAAAGAATATAAGATTAAATTAAATATGCTTATCTATAACATTTTTTAAAAGGGAGACTAATCCAAAAATTAGAAGACAACATTGGCAAAACTGCAATTTCTTTTATCTTAATGATTACCACAGGCTTATATACATCATCATAGCTTGACAAACTTAAACTTTGTAAAACCAATTTAGACTCTTAGTAATATGCATACTGAGTAAGAACAATGTACACTGAATGTTCTGTGAATTAGAAATCAGTGCTGCAAAGACTATGAAAAAAATAAAAAGCCACAGAAACAGCTGGAAAAAAATTACGCGTATCCAGCCTTATGAAATGTAGTTTAACATAAAAGGAATAAGAAAAATGTTACTCATAATTTATTTCAGAAACAAAGGAATCATAAAAAGACCTCCCAGAGGATTCGTGTACTCAGTTCTCCCTAATACGAAAGATTAGATTCCAGAAAGAGTCTGCAGGAATATAATAATATGACTTGTCAAAACTAGACTTGTTTTTAGTTCTTTTAATTTAGAAAAGAGAAAAAAAATAATGAAGAGAAAGTCTTGTTCTGAAATAAAGTACAAAATTAAAGTTGTAATTATATAAAAGACTACATAGTGGCAGATGCAAAATCCCCTACATTACTTTCCAACTTTAATTCCCAGAATTAATCCTGATCTTATTGACTGCCTTATTAGCTGCGGTAAATAGCAAAGCAAAGTGTTTGTGGGAGGAAGTTGAAGGTATCTGAGTATAGGATGACAAATGGCATTATGATAATATAGTCTCTCTGTCCTGAATGGTCTATTCAATTCTCAAGTGTATGAAAAAGCATGCCAAAAATATTGATAATAACATCAAAAGTTTATTACTTTCATAATTAAACCTGAAATACTTAATATATTTTTAACTTTACATGGGTTAGGAGCATCTGTTCTGATTTGTTAAAGAACACAATAGAATATAATGTAATTATTGCTGTTTTCCCCTCTAGTAATTCTATCTCAATTTTTCCTGTGTTAAACTAGTTTTCTTTTGCCCTTCACTTTCACAACATTGACTGCTTACAACTTTGGTAGTAGCTTTTCCAAAAACCTCATATTTGCATTCAGCTTGTGTTATTCTACAATTTGAAATTATTCAATGTAACACATTCATTTGTTTATCACCTCTGCTTTGAATCTTTGTTTTAAATCTCTCATAGCTTTTTTTAGTGAATCTTCTGAATAAGTTTCACATAAACATTTCATCTCTTCCATATGGTTTTGGAGTAATACAGGTTGGGGAATTTGACCTTCTTGAGAATGGTCTATAGGTAAATTTAGTCATTATAATTGCACACTCCTAAATTGATGATTTAGGAAACCAAGTCTACATAAGCCAATATGGTCATTATATTCCCCTTTCCAGTCATTGGTTAAGGAACAGACTCAGGACATGGGTTTGTCAATTTTGATAATTTTGATATGTCAAATTTGATTCTTCATGTCCCCATAATTACAATTTTTCAGGTCTCAATAACATTCTAAAATAGATACTGAGAACTGAGTGAATGATACTTGAAAACAAAGGAAACTCCTTTTCATTGAGATATAATTGACATACACCATTAGTTTCAGGTATACAACATTATTCAGTATTTGTAATAATGATGCAGTGATCACACACTAAGTCTAGTTAACATCCATCTCTACATATAGTTATAGGATTTTTTTTTCTTGTGATGAGAACTTTTAAGATCTACTCTCAAATGGCTTTAAAATGTGCAATGCAATTTTATTAACTACTAGAGGCCCAGTGCACAAAATTTGTGCAGGGAAGGGATGGTCCCTCAGCCCAGCCTGCTCCTCTCGCAATCGAGGACACCTCGGGAGATGTCTGACTGGTGGTTTAAGCCCCATCCCACAGGAATCCATTCAGAATCAGGCCTAAGCCAGCAGTTGGACACCCCTCTTACAATCCGGAACTGCTGGTTCCTAACCTCTCACCTGCCTGCCTGCTTGATCACCCTTAAACCCTTTGCCTGCCTGCCTGACCACTCCTAACCACTCTGCATGCCTGCCTGATCACCCCTAACTGTTTTCTTGCCTGTCTGGTGACCTCTAACCATTCAGCATGTCTGCCTGATCATCCCTAACTGCTTGCCTGCCTGTGTGATTGCCCCTAATCACTTTCCTGCCTGTCTGATCGCCCCTAACCACTCTGCATGCCTGCCTGATCACCCCTAACTGCCTCTGCCTCAGCCCCCACTGTTAAGGCTTAGTCCAAAAGGTTGTCCGGAAGGATGTTCAGAATGTCTAGAAGATCGTTCAGCTATCCAGTCTAATTGGCATATTGCACTTTTATTATTATAGATTGTCATGATGCTGTACATTACATCCCTAGGACTTATTTATTATATTACTGGAAATGTGTAGCTTTTGATCAATTTCACCCATTCCCCTCTTTGCACTATCACCTCTGGCAACCACCAGTCTAAGTTACTTAAAAAAATTTTTTTTTTTAAACTCTGCATATAAATAAGTACAACTAAAGGCATGCATATTCAAAAACCAGCAATGCACATACAAACCCCAGCATTTTTTCTTTTTTTAAAACATATTTTTGCATTGATTTCAGAGAGAAAGAGAGAGAAAGAAACATCAATAATGAGAGACAACCACTGATCAGCTGCCTCCTGCATGCTCCCTACAGGGTATTGAGTCCACAACCCTGAATGTGTGACCTTGGCCAGAATCAAACCTGGGACCTTCAGTCTGCAGGCCATCACTCTATTCACTGAGAAAACCAGCTAAGGCAAGTAAATATATATCAGCCCATAGTTCAAATATATCCTTCACCTTTCTAATTCTATTCAATTTTGCTACCATGGCCTTAGTGGTTTCACCATTCTAATCTGCGTGTACTCTCAAAATAAAACAGGATATTATTGGGCTCCCTGATTTCATTGTTGCTTACCCTAAGATCTATTTTCCAGCAGAGTCAATTTTTCAACATAAATCACATCATATAATTTTCTTAATTAAAATCCTCAAAACCTTCTCCCTGCACAAGAATGCAATCTCAACTCTTCATTATGCCTGCTAACCCTTGCATGATTTGCTTCTACTTAGTCTATTAGATTTTACACTTATCCCAAAAATGTACTAGGACAATTAAATCAATAATGAGATACAAATATCAACTTTTAAAATGGCTAAAGTTAAGTATATTAACCAGAGAAATTTGTACAGAGAAAGCACTTTTCAAACTTACCTACTTGAAGTCAATTTCTTATTATATTTAAATTACTCCAACTGATAGCATTTAGGAGCTATTCTAGTTGAGTCTGAGCTATGAAATTATCATCATAACTAGTAATTCTCATTTATTTATGAGGTAGATGGGTTTGGAGGAAAAGCTTTCATGAGAAATACGTGTATAAATAAAGGCTTCTGAAACTGGAGTCTGTGACAGATGGGGGTCTATAAAAACCTGTTATAATACAGAGGGCTGGTGCTGATGTGAAGTTAATTGGGATCAAGATTTAGGTAAATAAAGTCTTTCACAGCGATAAAATGCATCAGTCTTTGAGGACCAGATAATCTCCTTTTACTTTTTAAAAGAGATTAGTTTAGAAGTTGCAAAGCAATAAAAGAAGAATGAATCATCAGAAGGTGAAAAGTGACAAATACTAGAAAATGAGTTTCATCAATTAATCATTCTTTCCTTCATTTAACAAACATTTGAGTGACTTAATTGTGACTAATATTTTTATTTTTGGGTGCTGGAAATGCCACATGAATAAAGTCAAACACTTTTGCCCTCATGGGTTTACATCAAGTTGATCTTCCATAAGAAAGAGAGAACATACATTGCCTGCCATTATGCAGGTCTTTTTTACTGAATAAAATATGCTCTAGACACTGTAATTTAGAAACACAGGTTTCACAGTTTTATATGAAACTAGAAGCCTGGTGCACAAAATTCGTGCATGGGGGCTTGTTCCTCAGGCCAGCCTGTACCCTCTCCAATCTGGGATTCAATCACTGGCTCCCAACTGCTAGCCTGTCTGCTAGCCTGCCTGATTGCCTCTAATTGCTTCTGCCTGCCAGCCTGATCACTCCCTAACCACTCCCCTGCCAGCCTGATTGCCCTAATTGTCCTTCCCTGTAGGCCTTGTTGCCCCTAACTGCCATCTCCTACAGGCCTGATGGCTCCTAACTGCCCTCACTTGCTAGTCTAGTCAGCCCTAACTGCCCTCCCCTGCTAGCCTGTTTGTCCCCAACTACCCTCCCTGCAGGCCTGATCCCCAATAACTACCCTCCCCTTCAGGCCTTGTCCCTTTCAACTGCCCTCCCCTGTAGGTTTGGTCACCCCCAACTACCCTCCCCTGCAGACCTGGTTGCCCCCAACTGCCCTTCCCTGCAGGCTCGGTTACTCCTAACTGCCCTATCCTGCAGGCCTGACCACCCACAATTGCCCTTCCTTGCCAGTGATCTTGTGGTGGCCATCTTGTGTTCTCAAGGGGGCAGCCATCTTTGACCAGATGGGAGCAGAATCTTGTGTGTTGGAGTGATTGTCAATTTGCATATTACTCTTTTATTACATAGGATAATGCTGCAAAAAAACTACCAATAGCTATTAAAATAAGGGACACCTGAGTTATTTGATTACCTTTTATATTAAAATGTAGAGTGCAGCAAAAAGGAGTGCTAGTCTAAGTAGTCCAAATGTTTATTGTCACTGGGTGTATTGTCAAACCATCTCAGAAACAAAATTGTATCACATAATGTCATGGTCACCAAGTTATGTGACTCCATATAATCTATAACTTAAGATTATGCCTAAGAGTTTGAAAGCAGTGAAGTTTGGTTAAAAAGCCCATGGTGATCATGGATGGCAGTACATCTCTACATAGTGGTGGTGTATGTGTGTGTGTGTGTGGGGGGGGGTGTCTATATTCTCTGCAAGATGCTTTTTGGAGAGCTCCTTTGCCTGAATCATTTTCCTAAGAAGAAACTACTGAAGTCATGGACCCAGTTAGGATGCTATCACAAATATTATATGTGTATACGGGGTTTATTCTCTGGTAAAAAGAGCAAGACCAGTAAGTGTATAATGTGTAAGCCAAGAGAATAGATGTTATTCCTAAAAGAACAACAATGTGTATGAGAACCAAACTAAGATTACAGGAGAAAGAGAAGAAAAGTAGATTTCAAAGAAAATACAAGCACACACACCGAAGACATAGGTTTAATTTTAGCATTTAAGTTTTATAAACCAAGAGGACAGATTTGAGTAAAGAAGATTGTGATCCATGCTAATAGTAAGTTGTTATTTGTGGACAGAAACAGTGCTTGCTATTCTTACACAGCTCATGTTTGAGACAAAACAATACACTAAAATCAGCATCATAGAATTTCTAATCTATATGTATGTTTCACCAACCAAAATATTTTATAGTTTTCATTATTTCTTCAGATATAAAGGACTGGATTCAGGAAAAATAGCTTTTAAAAAATAGTTAACAAAAAATAAGTGTTTTTTGAAGAAAATTATATTGAAAAATTGGGGCTTGGGAATATTTTTTAAACATAAAATTAAACTGTAAAATTTGTTTGGATTATGAGGCCTGTAGTTAACTTTCATGAAAACCTTAACAATATAAGGGAGAAATCAGGACTGTCAGCAAACACATGTGAAAAGGAACATTGCTAAAGCAACTGAAGTAAGATCAACTGAGGTTAAAACTAGATTTTTCTCTCATGCTAAAATTGTATATATTTTTTGGACAATTATTTCCCTAGAAGGAAAGTAAATATCATTTTAACTTAAATATTTTAGCACAAAGGTGCTAAGGGATGAGATGTTCATTTGAATTGAAAACATCAAGCATCAAATTATGGAGAATAAATAATTCACCTGAATGAAATGTATTTATTGTTTCTCAATAAGATATGGTGCTGTTTTGTTGAAAACATATTGCAAAATTTTGTAGTCAACCTAGGATACAAATCCAGATTCAATAGCATCTATACTAATAAAAGAGTAACATGCTAATTTACTGTAACTTTGTGATGCCCACTAGCCCATCAAGAGTGAGTATGCAAATTAACCCAACAAAGATGGCAGGTTATTTTGCATATGCAGATGCTGAGTAGCCAGGGGTGGGTGGGGACACTTGTGTAGTCGTCATGGCAATGACAAAGGTGTATCGTACCACCTCAGCCGCTCCCGGACCCTGGGCACAGTGGGAAGGTGGAAAAGTGGCTTTGGCAAGAGCAAAAGTGGTGTTGGCAGCCAGGGGAAGAAAGGCCCATTCTGGCACAAATCTTCATGCATTTGGCCTCCAGTTTTAAAATAATTAGCAAAATTAACGCATGGTTTTATTATATATAAGTTGCTCTATCTTTATAAACATTAGTTTTACATTGTTCATTAAATTGATTACTTATGATAAAAATCAAGATAATCCTGATTTTCTGCTACAGATGTGATATTACATTAAAATTATATTAAAAAATTTATATCCCAGAAACATCTACCTTTCATAATTATAAATGAATGATAAATATTTTTCATACAGAATTATGTCAAATTTACCAAGGTGGAAATGCTACTTAATATTGTTATTGTTTAATTTGCTTAGAGAGATTAGAACTCTCTGCTAACCCAGTGGAGTATTTATATTAATACATTGCCTCCTTCATTCAACAAATATACTTGGGAACCCAGGGTGATATATTGGGAACTAAAAACAAAGGTGAACTCTATTCATAAGAAACCTATTTTTTTATGTATTTAAAAGCAAGAAATAAGAAATGTTATACATTTGAAAATACCATAAAGTAATATGAAATACACCATGGAAATGACAAAATAAAAATAATGATGTGATAGAGAATGATTAAAGGTAGAGAAAAGGAACTGCTCAGACTGGTTAATTAGAAGAGGCAGTTTATGAGAAATTAACACCTATTCACAAGAAGCCAAACTTGAGATAAGGTAGATGAAACAATAAATGCATGATGCAGATGCACTGGTGTAATAAAAGACATGAAAGCATCACAGGGCAATCATCTTAGGAGGCCTGGTTCAAGGAGAGGCCTCAGATGGAGAGAGCCCCATATGCTGACAATAATGGAATGTGTAGGCCATGGTCAAGGGATTGCAGTTCAAAAAAGGCACAAACTGCAAAAATATAAAGTCAGAAAACCATTTGCATAGAGGAACCAAAAGGAATCAAGAATCAGAATCTAGAAAGCAACAGCTATAAATTTTTAGGACTAAGCTCAATTTATCACAAGCAGAGAATGTGGGAAGGTGACTATAAAAATTTAACATAGCCCTAACTGGTTTGGCTTGGTGAATACAGCATCGGCCTGTGGACTGAAGGGTCCCAGGTTCAATTCCAGTCAAGGGCACGTACCTTGGTTGTGGGCACATCACCAATAGGGGGGGATGTAGGAGGCAGCAGATCAATGTTTCTCTCTCATCAATGTTTCTAACTCTCTACCCCTCTCCCTTCCTCTCTGTAAAAAAAACAACAACAACAAAACAAACAAACAAAAAAACACACACAATAAAATACATTTTAAAATGTAGCCTAAATATTTAATCTAATGATAAATGGAACTGATAAACTAGAAAGAAAAATAATGAACTCTGGTTTGCAGTGCTGGGAGGGATATATTTAAGTAAAACAAGAGAAAAAAATGCATGGAAGAAAATTAAAATCCAGAAAGCACATAGACAAAGAGATGGCATTTCTATATATTCTATTATAAATATCACCATACATATTAACATAGAATAATTGAGGAAGAATAATCTATATTATCTGGATTGCTCAATTGATCATTTTACATATTCTGACAATTCCTTTGGTCTATATTATTTACTTTCCCTAAACTACAATTTCACTGTATTATAAAGGCATAAAATCAGATGTTCTTAATATATATATATATATATATGACTGGAGGCCCAATGCAGGAAGATGTGTGCAAGAATGGGCCTTCCTTCCCCTGGCTGCCTCTGGGCAGTATGGGAAGGTGGGAAGGTGGCTGAGGGCCAAAGCTGCCTTTTGGCTCTGGCCCTGAGCCGCCTTTCCACCTTCCCATTCTGCCCTGAGGCCTGTAGTGGCTGGGGCGGTGCAGAACGCCTGCATTGTCACCATGGCTACAACTTAACCATCCTGCTCTGCCCCCAGGTGCTAGGAGCCTGCTTATGCAAATTAATCCACCATCTTTGTTGCATACTCACTCTTGCTGGGCAGCACAAAGGTATGGTCAATTTTCATCTTACTCTTTTATTAGTGTAGATTACCTCAAATGGTTGGATAAGAATTTTACCTCAATTGGAGTCTTTAATCTCCATCTAGTAAATCATTTATATCAGTGTATTTCAATATCAACTGCAACTATAATAGGTTTTTATCTACTGGCCACTGAAGTCATTCACAACCTTTATAGCTAATTCAAAGATCAATATTAGGATGATTATTTTGCTTTTTAAAATGCCACATTATGCCAAGAACTTAGACTCTAAAGATAGGAGGTGATTATTTACTTATTTTGTCATTTATAAATATAAAAATCAATACATTATAAAATGTGTAAAGGCATCAATATTTTTTGGTAAATAAAAAATTAACTGTCACTTTATAATAAAAATATTCAAAATTATGACATTACTTGATTTAACATAAAGTTAAATATAAACTTTGGAAGCATTTGTCATAGCCACATCAAATCATAAGATATATAAATGGCTTTTAGGCAAAGTATCAACAGCATAATTTGAAAAAATAAAGTGCGTTTTGTTTTGTGTTTTTTTTTGGTGTGTGTGTGTGTGTATGTGTGTTTGTGTTTTTTTTTTTTTTAACTAAGGCTTTACAGGAATATAAAAGTCTCTACCACTGTCAATGATATTTTATATGTCACCAATAAAAAAACAAGTATTTTCCAAGCATTGTGAGACGTTGTGTTTATGGGGCAGGCCTTGAATTCTTGACAGATTTGTGGCCATTTGAGACAGGAAATCATTGGGTCATTTTCACATCTATAAAAGAGTAAGCAACTATTGCAACTGCTAACAAGCCTTTAGAGATGTTACAGCTGTAATCCCAATAATTTAAATGACTAAAATGACTACAGCATTTCATCTGAATCACATTTTAACCAGCTACATAAGAAATATATGGAACCAACAAGAAGCATCATCATTCACAAGGAAATTTTCTTGATGTCCATAAAAGTTTCCTCTCAGGCTTAGGAAATCATGAAGTTGTCCACAATATTTAATATCATATAATACAGTTATGTTTGGTTCTGCTCTTCTGAAAGTGTTCTGAGTACCTTGGTTAGTCAGCTGTTATCATGTTGTTCTATCCATCAACTTTTGAGTTCACTTGCTATTATTGTTGTTATTGTCATTATTTCCATTACTGTTGTTATGTGTTGTGCTCTTACCATATGCCAGAGAGTTTTCTCTATGTTCCATCAGACGGCACATAGTTTGTAACCATCCTATGTACCTGTCTTATGCAGAGGCCAAGATGGTATCATTAATCTCTGTTGTAAAGCATGTATGTGTTCAGAGTAATTCACATGAATTACTGTGTCCATGAAGATGTTACAAAATAAATAATATATATAGCTTCAAAAATTAGAAAATCACTATTATAATAACTTTCTCTTCCCCATTCTGGAAAAAAAAATGTTCTTACATTATAGGACAAATTGAGAGTAAAATGATAGCTTCAAAGATAGTCCTCAGCTTTCTTGGAATTCAAAAAAAACAAGCAAAAAAAAAGTGCTTCAGAGGATATTCTGATGCAATGTGTTAAAGTATATACTGTGAGTGAATTTTGAATACCGTATTTTCCGGCATATACGACGACTTTTGAAATGAAAAAAAGCATGCTCAGATTGGCCAGAGTCAGAGAGGCGGTCTATTAAAAAAAGAACTGGTGTTGCCTTGAAAGTGGGGGTTAGTCTTATACAGTGAATATAGGCCTAAACCTATGTTTTAACTAAAATTAGGGGAGTTGTCTTATACGCCAGAAAATACGGTATTCACAGTTTCCAACTAATAAAGGAAAACCATTGGGAAAACCATTTTAGCACCACAGAACCTAAGCAAAGCACACAAGAGATCAAAACACAAGAAAATTTAAGTGATACAATCAGCCATCTAAGATGCATGGAATGCATAATGCATATGAGAAATTTCTCTCAATACTGGGACAATTAAAAGAGAAAGAAAAATCTCCCTCTTAGCCAAAGAAATGCATAATTATAGCAACAATGTGCTAAAACTACCTACACAAATAAAAGAGAAACATGCAAATTGACCATCACTCTGCTACACCCACCAACCAATCAGGAGGGAATATGCAAATTGGAAGGCCGAAGAGGGCAGCTGCCCAGCTGCTTCAGGTGCAGAGTGGCTGGGTAGGGCAGAATATCTGCTATGAGAGGGAGGGCGGGTGGTGAAGAGATCTACAGGAATAGCAGTCCAGCCACAGCTAAGACTAAGACTGCAGACTCTGGCCTAAGTCTGCAGCAAAGACAGCAAAAGACAGCTGGAGTGAAGGTCTGGGCCCCAGGTGTCTGAGGAAAACTGGTGCTGGAAGCCAAGGGAAGGAAGGCTTATTGCATGAATCTCTTCGTGCAATGGTCCTCTAGTATAATCATAAGAGTAATCCCTCAAAAATAAAAAATAAAACAGCAAGGCCCAAAGCTAGTGGGCATAGAAATGAGAAGGACAGTTACTTCATAGATCAATGGTAGAAATGTGAACTGTTATAACTTTCTCATAAATCCTGAAACAGCCGAAACCAGTTTGGCTCAGTAGTAGAGTGTCAGTCTGCAGCCTGAAGGGTCCCAGGTTTGATTCTGGTCAAGGGCATGTAAATTAATTGCGGGCACATCCCCGGTGGGGGGTGTGCAGGAGGCAGCTGGTCGATGTTTCTCTCTCATTGACATTTCTAGCTCTCTATCTCTCTCCCTTCCTCTCTGTAAAAAAATAAATAAAATATATTAAAATAAATAAATAAATAAAACCTGAAACAATATGTAATATGAAAACATCATACCTATTAATAGAAAAACATGTAAATTGACTGTACCTCTGCTATGTCCACAGCCAATCAGAATGAGTACGCAAATTAACCCAACAAAGATGGGGGTTAATTTGCATATGTAGGCACCCAGCAACCTGAGTTCCAAGAACTTTCTTAGCACCCATATCACTCCAAGGTAGACCCCTGTGGGTCTTGAGCAATCTGGGAAGGGCCTGAGCCAGGGTGCTCCTGGGCAGGAGCGGAGCCTGGCAATTGGAGGGAGTTGGGGTGCCCCTGCCCAGGCCCCAAGCCCTGCCAGAGGCTTGGACCCTGGGAAGGGGCAGATTTCAGGTTACATCACCACTGAGGAGGGTTAGATCAGGTACTTTAAGCAGAGAACATGGAATAATGAACAGGGTTAGAATTCAACAGTGTCAGGAGTCAGGTTTCTCAACAACCCACCTAACCAATGCCTGCTACTTTGCTAATGGCTTCTGCCTCCCCTCAGGGAGCATGCAGGGAGGAGTGAGAAGCATCTGTCTGCACCTGCGGCCACTCCTGTGTCTAGGCTGCAGGAAAGAATGCCAGCCACCCTGCCGGAGGGTCCGAGAGGTTGGCTGTTCCCGCCCACTTGCTGGCTCCGCCCCCCACTGCCAGCAGCAACTCTGTATGTGGGGTGACTGGCAGGGTGGGGGCCTTGGCTTGGCACCACCCACACATGCCCCCATTCACCCCCCAGTACTCCATTCCCCATTGGGCAATTGGAGCCTTCCAGCTGGGAGAAGGGACTGAGAGCTTGGCTGGCAGGCCTGATTGGGCAATCAGGGACTATGGGCAGCTCCTACATTGAGGGTCTGCCCCCTGGTGGTCAGTGCACATCATAGCGACTGCTCATTCTGCCATTTAGTTGATTTATATGTTACCCTTTTATTATATAGGACGAGAGGATCAGGGCACAAATTCATGCACAGGTAGGGTCTGGCCAGACAGGCCCCAATCAGGGTGGATTGGGTTCAGGTCTCTTGGGAGAAGGATACAGTGGGAGGTTGGCTGGCCAGCCTGCCTCGATCGAGAGCCAATCAGGGGAAGGGACTATGGGTGGATGGCCGGCTTAGGCTTCCTCTCAGAAAGTCCAGCCCACCCCTACTCTGAAATGATAACCTGACTCTGACTACTCTCACTGTGGTCTACATAGAACTGTGCGATCCAAAATGCTATGATTTCTCTCCGAGGATGTTGTCATAATCTCCTGACCTTTCTTTGTACTACCACTCTTTACCTCCTAATGTCAGTTCTCTAAATGACATCACAGTCATTTTGCTAAAAAAAAAAAAAAAAAAAGAAATATATTAGTGTTCTGTTAAGCTCTTACTATAGCTTTCAATCTTACTTAGAGAAATACCCACAGACTGTTAAAGCCTCAGAAGGTTGAACTCCAGATTCCTCTGATATAACGTTTTTTAGCTTTTAGTCATTCTGATCTCATTGCTGCTAATCAAACTCATCTAGCATTTTGAGTGAAATGTTATCGAAACAAGAACAAGGAATAGTTAGTTTTAACTACTGAAAAATGGGAAATATGAATATCACTTTTTAAAGCACAAATAAATGGATGATGAGCATATTGAAATATTTTCATGTGGAAGCTAATTTAATCTCTTTTTCTCTGGATAGAACAATGAAATACCTATTACTAAAAGAGATTAAAAATAATGACTGTCATCTTATGTTTTTTATCATGTGTTTGTAAAGAGTTTCCCAGTATTATTATACGGCCAGAGTTACCAACATGCAAGGCACTCCCTCCAGGTTATGACTTTAACTTTTGAGGTTCTACTTTCATCTAGAACCCACACTAAAGGCTTTGCTCAGCTGACACTGTTAATCTTTTTCAGTGAGCACGAAGACTCTGCATGGCACCATTGATCACATGCCATTGTCCGCTGAGGAAGTTTACATAAAAGCCTCCTCTCCCCCGCACCTCCCTCTCCCTCTCTCTCTCTCTCTCTCTCTCTCTCTCTCTCTCTCTCTCTCTCTCTCTCTCTCTCTCTCTCTCTTGTATATGCACTCTGAGGTCACTTTCACTCAAGAGAAGTTCAACATTATGACAGAGGGGCATCTCACCTCTACTTAATGCAGTGTGTAGATTTCTTGCTCCTTTAGCAGGAGCTATAAACCAAGACATATATTAAAAAAAATTAACTCAGGTAAGCAAAGAAATCTACCAGAAGACTCCAGGTTTACAAAAAAAAAAAAAAAAAAAATCCTGATGGTTATATCAAACACCAGTCCATAGTATTTACTTAGGGACCTATTTCAGTAAACCCTGTTTAATAGAGATATAGGAATCATGACTCTCCTAGTATATCATCTGCAGTCCTCCACACTACAGAGTAACTTTGGGTTAATAACTAAGCTTCCCTGCTTTCCTTGTGATTCAAATACACACACATATGACTCTAGAGTCTAGAGCATCTGTCCAAATATTTCACCCTCTGCATTTCCTTTAAGAAGACATGCATATTTAACAATGTTTAGATATACCAACTTATGATTCAAAAAAATTAAATGTCTCCACTTACTTTGTCACAGAATACATGCTATAGCTAAAAAGAATATAATTTCTCTCTTATTTAGCAATTGAGATGCCCAAGTGAAAAACAGTATTAAAACAAATCCCTAATTATATCTACTAAAAATAGAATTTAAAAAATAAATAAGTAAAATAGGTTTACTAAAAAATAATACACATATTTAAATATTCACTTATAAATTTACTAACATTATTCCTTTTTAGGAGGGATTGCACAGTGGAGTGTGGGATTTCCCCAGAAGGCAAACAGGGCAGTGCAGTTAGAGCCCAGAGGGCATGCTTCACGGCCTTGGGTGTGATCAGAGCATTAGTTCAGCTCCTGAAGGGGTGACAGACAAGATGGGCCAGCCTTGCTGAACATCAGGGGTGGCTCAGAGAAGGTGGAAGAGTCTGGAGGCAGAAACAGTGCTACCCCAACCACTCTTCCCAGAGCAAATCAGATCTGACAGGTTCTGGGGAATTTGACAGAGGTGGTAAGGCAGTTCTTTGGTGAGAAACACTAGGGTGCTCTGGGTGCTGTAGGTTCCATATCCCAAACTCATCTAAAGTGAGATGAGCTCATGCTACTAACAAGGAAACCCCAGTCCTCTTGTTACCTCTATCCCACTCAGTCACAGTGCAGCAGAGCTCAAAGAATCAGTTAATATCTATGTAGAAGGCTTCAGGAAACAAATTACAGGCAACATAGACACCAATAAAAATCTCAAAAAGTAGAGAAAATGTGATCTAAATTGTCAGATGATAAGCTGTGAAATAAATAAACATAATGTTAGTTAATTATAAAATATATGGTTATAAAACAGATGGCTGGTATTCTTCATAAGAGAAATTATATAAATCACCAAACTTATAAGCAGTAATATATATATATATATATATATATATATATATATATATATGCATATATGTTATATGCATATGCATAAATATTAAATGCATGCATATATATGCATATAACATAACATCATCAAAGATGAGAGCCAATAACATTCCATTCATATATATATCATATCTCTAATATATATATATGAGATAAAAATGTTGATTTATAGTTGAGTATGTGGATCACAGAGTTTATTCTTGTATTATTTATTATTATATTACTTTCCATATGAATAACTATAAACCTACTTTTGCCCCACCCTGCATCAAAGAGAGAGAGAGAGAGAGAGAGAGAAAGAGAGAACTAATTCTATGACATATATGGATTTCATTTAGATAACCTTAATTTAGATTTTTATTTTTGGGCCACTGCTAGGCAAATATAGCTGAGATACCTAATAAGTACCTTTACTGACCAAGTGGAATTTTATATAAAAAATGTAAAAGATTCATTGATATTAGTTCCTTTTTTTAATTTAGAAAATTGCACTATAAATTCATTTTTCTTAATTTATCTTTTTAAAAAAAGAGAGGATATACACTATTTTACTATTAATTTGTTGATGTCTTTATTAAATGAAAAATAATTACCAAGCATCTACTTATGCCAGGCAATGGAGTTTTATAAAATTGAAGTTTGCCATGGGAGTTCAGTAATAAAGTAACAAAAAATAAATTTCTTCTAACTAAATACCAGAAACTCTGTGAAGAACTTGTGATATAAATAAGAAGAGATTAAATATTAACTAACTTAATTGTTAACAGAATGCAATAATATGGGATTATTAATATCTTCTTTTACTAGCGGGAAACAGGAAAGACAGTACCTACTTTGTTCAATGCCCTGTTGCTCATATTTTGAAAGTATAGATTTGGACCAGACATGTTTTCCAAAAGACTAAATTCTACTTTTCTGAATATGAATAAACATAATTCCTATCATCAAAGACTTCATAGTATAACAGGAAAGATGAGTATATTAGGATTACTGTAGGTATAAGTGCTGTAATAAAAGTTTGTATGGGATTTTACAGAAATGTATTTATTTTGAATATTTTTATTGATTTCAGAAAGAAGAGAGAGGGAGAGAGAGAGATAGAAACATCAATAATGAGAGAGAATCATTGATTGACTGCCTCTTGCTTGTTCCCAACTGGGGATTGAGCCTGCAACTCAGGCCTGTGCTCCAACTGGGAATGGAACCGTGACCTCCTGGTTTATAGGAAGATGCTCAACCACTGAGCCACGCTGGCCAGGACAGATTTTATAGGTATTTACTAGTAGATCAAGAAGTAATTTTCAAGTGTGTAATAAGTACTAAAGCATGGAAAGCTAAATAGTGATGATGACCTGCTGAAAGCCAACACCTGAACAGGAGGTAATTCTTCCAATCTGACAATGGATTCTGTATCCAACCCTGGCCTTTGATATGTATATCTCCACCTTGCCTTAGGACAAATTGTGTTAATAAAAAGCAAGGAGTCCTGAGACAAGGAGAACTTGGTTTCTTCAGCCAGGCTCCTCTGACCTCCTTTCCCCAAATGCCTTTCAAAATTATGTTTCGTCTCTGGACTCTTGATTAATTTATGCACAGCTCTTCTCCAGATTGATGAACCCTTCTAGGTGCCAGATTAAGAACTCCAGTGTTAATTAGCTAACCGAATTTGAGAGATAATTTAACATTGGGGTGCAGCCCATTCTAGGAAAACATTTTTAAAGCACACAAAACAATTATGAATTATTAAATAAGTTTGTTAGGTCACTTACAGTTCTTTTTAACTTGTATTTACCCCATTCATTCTCTATAAAAAGCAATTTATTACTCTGAGGTGTGATTATCTATTTTTGGAACATATATATAATAATAAAAGGGTAATATGATAATTAGACCAATGTCTTCCAGACATTATTCTGGACATCCTTCTTGACAAAGTTAAGGCTGGAGGGAAGCCAGCCTGGGTCCTGGGTGCCTCTGGGCAGCCCAAGGGAAGCAGCCCAGCCCTGGGTGCCTATGAGTGGTCCAAAGGAAGCAGCCTGGGTTCCAAGTGCAGGAGAGAAGCCAATGCCAGCAGCTGGGGGAAGGAAGGCCTACTCTTGCATGAATTTTCATGGATTGGGCCTCTACTAACTTTATAAACACTTGAAAACTGGAAAGGAGAATATTAACATTTATTAGATGAATCCTTTATTCACTGTTAACAGGTTTTGCTTCTCTCCTTCTAAATACAAGCCGTATCTTTCAACTCCATATACAGTAAAAGATAATTGGGTACTTGGAAATAACATAACCAAAGCTGAGAGCCAAGAACATTCCATTGTCAGTATGTTGCATTAATGAAACTGGAGTTATCTGGCTTTATTTTAAATATGCTGTGTGAGAGGGAAAAAACTCAGCCTCCCTGGTATGCACCATTGCCATTTTTATTGTCAGGTTATTCTCTAATGCAAAAATCACAGATGTTGACCACAATTAAAGTAATAGTTCACTCTTATGAGTCCACTGTTTAACAGATTGTTTAGATAATGTGAAAACAATGCATGCGGCCATATGCTTTATGCCCATCCATTAGTAATGTTACTACGCTTATTTGATTTAAAATTTTACATTCCATTCAAAATAATCCATTCAAAAGTTTTTGTGGAAACATTTTAACATTAGGTAAGATTGTACCTTATGTTTTCAACCTTAACTATCATTCTAGATAGTTCCAATTCATCTTTAGGACAAGAGGAATTACTGGGAGATTTTTTTTAGAACCGCTTATTCCTTCTAGCCACACTGCTGAAACATATGTAGTTTAGTAGACATAAAAAGTCATAAAATGTCCCAAACTTAATTTTTGTAATGGCAGTTAAAAACTTGTACTTTTATAATAGAAATTAAGAGAAAGAAATGTTGTGTCACTTCTTCCTTTTGTTCTCTAATCATTTTTAATTATATAAATTGCTATGATACATGATCTGTATATTGCCTTAGGTACCCACCACTCAAAGTCAAGTCATCTTGTGGCACCATATATTTGGCCCCCTTTACCCTCTATCACTGTCTACCCCCTTCCTTCTGGTAACCACCATATTGTTGCCTTTGTCTCTGAGTCTCAATTTTATATCTCACTCATGAGTGAAATCATGCGGTTCTTAGCTTTTCCTGACTTATTTCACTTAACATGATATTCTCAAGATTCATCCATGTTGTAACAAACATGACTCCGATAACAAAAATTTGCATTGTGAAATACAGGGCCTTTCACTTTTTAAAAAGTTGGGCTTCATTCTGCATTTTAATTGAAGTTGATCACTTAACCATAACTGTAATTGCACCAAATTAATATTTGACTTGAGCCACCTATTTCGAACTGAGGGTTAATTGTTTCATTGACCTGTAGAATAAGATGTGCACTGAAAAATTCAATTCCAAAGGAAATATTAAATAGGTGACCAGGATAAAAAGGTTCAGATGGTATGACCAGGTTCAGATTTCTATTATATCTATTTTTAGTTATATTAGACTGCTAGGGCTGCCATGACAAAATACCACAGACTGGGTGATATAGAAAGTATAGTTCTGGAAGCTAGAAGCCCACTATCTACACACCAGAAGACTTGCTTTCTAGCAGGCCTTTTCCTTGGTTTTCAGATGACCATCTTTTCACTGTGTCCTTACACTATCTTTTTCTTGTGTGCATGCATCCCTGGCATATTTTTGCTTCCAAATTTCCTCTTTCATCAGGACACCATCCAGACTGGATTAGGGACACCTTACAGTCTTCATTTTTGTTAATTGCCTCTTTAAAGCTCTATTTCAAAATGCACTCAGATTCTGAAAACTAGGAGTTAGGATTTCAATGAATTTTAGGGTGACACAATCTCGCTCATATCACTATTGTGTTGTCATCACAACCTAAACTCATTCTATGGCCTCTCAGCATGTAACTTATGAACACTGAAAGGATGAAGAAACAAACACAGCTTGATTTTCTAAATAATCAACATGGTATATGCTGCTTATGAATATGTCATAATTGATGGGCAGAAGCCAATATTTTGGCTTGCTGTTCATAGACCTAAAATAATTATGTTGAAAACCTGGCAACAGAATTGGAAGGTGTTGTTTTTTTCTTCTAGGCTCACTAAAAAAAAAAAAAATATGTGTTTGTGGGAAGAGGATCTAAATAACAATGTAAACATTAAAGCCCGTCTTGGAAATATCAAGCTCTGCTAAATGAGCCTGAGTACTCTGTGGACATGATTTCCAGGACCAAGGTCAAAGTTGGGCACAAAAATATGATCTTCCTTCTGCTCACCAACTGTCATCTAGTTGTCATCACTGGTGAGTGCCCACCACTGGAGAGGCTAACATATAACTCCAGACATGGCACATCCCATGGGTGTTGTAGGGTGCATAGCAATCAGACAGCTCTCTGGTAGCAGAATAATTACAATGGACACCTTTGATCATGGAGGGCCAGTGATAAAAGTATTGAAATAGACACATATTCAGAGAACAGATTTGCATTTTCTGGCTGCAGAACTTCTGCCAGCACTGACATTTGTGGACACACAGAATAATTAATCCTTTACAGCTTTATCCCACACAAAATCCCTTCCATCTAGACAACCCATTTTGGATCCATATCTAAAGGAATTATTGATCCTGGAATCAGCAGGTCATTTGATAAAACAATACATGCCTTGCTAAAAAGTCAGCTACCAGACCAACTGGAAAATAGGACCCTAAGGACTTGAACAGTTATCTGAGAGTTTCAGACATGCCTATACCAGAAGTCAGGATCTAGTGCCATCTTTACCACAGTAAGGAAACTACAACTGTAACTAGCAGAGTGCCCATCACTATTATCAAAATAACCTTTTGAAAAAAAATTATTTTCTTCCTGCACCATGACTTCAAGCTCAGTTGGTTTAAAAGCACCGGTGGCCTAAATGAATGCTTCCAATGGGGAACACAGTAACTGTTCCATTGAATCTGGAATTGAGACTGTCCTGTGGCTATCAGTTTCCTGCTAAACCAGCAGAAATGGTGGACACTGGCCAGGGGATCCTAATTGCTGGAGGTGAAGTAGATTATTGATATACATTGCAGGAATGGAGAATTGTGTCTGAAATCTAGAGGATTCCCTGCAGTACTTTCTAGAATTACCTTGCCCAACAATCCTGGTCAATGCCTAAGCCAGGCAATAAAATCCAGATCGCCAGGGACTCAACTCCTATAAGATTAAAGGTTTGAATTACTCCAGCAAATCAAGAATCTCCTATGATGAAGAAATATGGAAAGGCTGGTAGAAGGGGACAGCAGTGATTAACAATTTAGGCTCACGAGCAGAGGTAGCTATGAGAACAGAAGTTGTCTGTGCCATTCATTATAATGGCCTTCATCTCCCTGCAGATTTATATAAGGAGCACGATGGTAGCTAACACTGTAAGTTTCAAATGGACCTTGAGAATGAATTATATCAGGATGATTTGGTAGCTGACAGGTCTTTTTGTGTTCTCTGCTACACAATTTTTCAACTAAAAGGAGGGCAATAGTGGATGCTGTGGTGCAAAAGAGGTGTGGTGTGTATGACATTTTCCATTAATCTACCTTCATTTTTTTTTTTTTTTTTTTTTTTTTTTTTTTTTTTTTTTTTTTATTCCTAAAGATGATACAACTTAACTAAATCAAGAGACTGTCTCTCTTGTTCTCTGTTTTGGTGGTTGATGACCAAAGATGAGTGCCAACAGGGCAATAAAGAGAAGAAAGGGAGTGAGGTTGGGGTATTTATTGCCTCAGTTCTATCTGAGGGGTTAGTGCATCCTGGTCACAGCTGATATAAGGTATCTTTCTTCAGGCAGTTCTTCTTTGTTTTCTGATAATACTTCTTTCTCCTGCCCCTTCAGGTCTCTGTTGGTTAAAATCCCTCCAAAGTTAACACATTTTATTGGTGGATGTGACTGATTTAGATATGAAGAGTAAAATAACATATTAATAAATACTTTATAAAAATAATTAGCTCCATATAAATATACCCAGATAATAGTCAACTAATATCGCAACCACAAAAAAAAAAAAATTTGCTTCTATTTGCATAAATTAATTTTACTTGGCATCTAAAACTACTAATGCATATTGATAGACAGAATTGGCCACCAAAAGACTATTAATGTATCAGAGGATCAGGCAAAGAAAAATCTGTCATTTGTGAAGTGGGGGGAAACTTAGCAACTAATGGCACTTTGCCAAGAAAGATGCAGATGTTTAACTATAACTGTCAACAGTACATAAATAGAAAAAAATGGCATCATATTATGGAAGTTTTAGTTTAGAAAGTACAGAGTCTGAACACTGACATACACAGCAAGATGGGAACATAGGGGTGCAGTGGAAATATCAAACTTTTGTGTGATATTTCCGAAGGATAGAAGGTTCCTTTCTAAATTCAAATACAATTATGATGAGAGCAAGTTCAAAATCAATGAATTCAAAGGTTCACAGGGAGAGTTTAGAATAAAACTCCTGGCAAGTAGTGAGAGCAAAGTTCGTGGAAGTGACTAGATTACATTAACATTTGGAACAAATGTGGATTTTTAATGGATTCAGAATCCAAGAAGCAGTGTATGTACCAGTGTGTGGAGCTCAACAAAAAACAGTAATCTGGAAAGACTTGCTTAGGAAAACAGTCTTTCACTAGATAATTAATATCTTTAACCCATGAATTTATTCAGTAAAATAAAAATAAAATTCCCGTATATGAAAAGTGTCAGTTCAGAGATCCTTCTAGAAATGCTCACTTTACCGATCATTTCATGGGCAAATGTATGAACCACCCTTCCCCTGGATCAGGATAACACATTTCCACTGTGCTCTCATGGATACTGAATACTAAATGCTTATTCCTCAAAAGGCTAAACTTTATACTTGGCAATATTACCATGTCAACTCTGCAATTGAAATCTTATAAATACAGCTTGGTTCTTTATTGTATTAATATGTATTGGCCCTTGGCTTGTTGGAACATTTTCTTCTTTTTTTTTTTTTTGAGCATCCCCAGAAGGAAAACTGATTCAAGTGAGTGTAGGTTTGAAACTTTGTATCCAAAAAAAAGAAAAAGAAAATTTGTATCCAAAGGCAAAACCTACGTTTTCATGATAACTTCTGAGAATGAGAAAAATCAAAGAATCAGTATACTTTAATGATTATTACCCATTATCCACTCACAGGTATGATTGCACACTGTTGTTCCAGTAATAACCAGTATTATACTTGCAATCTACTCCCTAACAGATGGTAGAACAGATAATTCTATCCTCCTACAGCAACACACTAGATTTTTAAAAGTATAAGAGGAATTTTGAAAAAAATACAAACTGGCAAACCTCACTTTATACATAAACATTTATTTGAGTTTAAATTAGCCAGCTGAAATGGTAGTGCAATTTTATTTTATTTCATCTTTTTATAAAAAACTGCTAGAAGTTTTTATGTTTATGTAGGTCTGTACTTGAAGGCTAAGTGGATTTTTTTTTTCATTCTGTTTAAACTGTAGTTAAGAGTAAGAAGCACAAAAGTGGGTATTATTTCCATCAGTAAGTTTTACATCTGGTCTGTTTACCTAGGCACAGAATATTTTTAAAATGACAATGCGGACAACTCAGTCCATCACCTTTAATCCTTAAGTGTAAAAAAATGAGACATGTGTAAGGACAGAGTTAATAGTGACAAAAAAAAACACTAAAGTACATTTCCTTTTCCATAATGGCTCTACTAATTTACATTCCCACCAACAATGTATAAGTGTTCCCTTTTCCCCATAAACTCATTAATATGTGCTTTTTTTTTGTCCTTTTGATAATAGCTCTTCTAACAGATGTGAGGTGATACTGTGATTTTGATTCCCCTGAGTTTTAGTGGGGAAAAAATTAAATAAGTGATTTCATCTCCATGAACTCTATGAACATCGTTGAGTGCACTTACTCACACCTAGGTAGTATAGCCTACTTCACACCTAGGCGGAGGAGCTTAATCACAAGGAACAACAACAGCCTGTAATTATTGGAATCCAGAGTCTAGGTCAGTGGTCGGCAAGCTCATTAGTCAACAGAGCAGCAAATGCTCTCAAACTGCAGTTTGCCCACCACTGGGATAGCCTATTGCTCCTAGGCTACAAACATCCACAATCTATTACTTTACTGAATATTGTCAACAGCCTTAACAGAATTGTAAGTAATTATATATCAAAGCATATGTAAAATATAGGACATATAGAGGGAAATTATAGCTATAAAAAATGAAAAGGTATACTGGCTGGTGTGGCTCAGTGATTGAGTACAGACCCATGTACCCGAAGTTCATGGTTTAATTCCCAGTCAGAGCACATGGCCAGGCTGTGAACTCAATCCCCAGTAAGGGTTGAGCAGGAGGCAGCTGATCGATGATTTTCATATTATTGATGTCTCTATCTCTCCTTGTCCTATTTCCTCTCTCTGAAATCAATAAAACCATATCAAAATATTTGAAAAAAATGAAAAAGTGGTACTTATATAGGATACTTACTGAATGGAGTTTGCAGAACTGGAAGATACTGTGGGCAAGTCAAGGAGTGAGGAGAGTGAATGTGAAGAACTAACGTCATCATGCACTACTGTAGCTTATATAAACACTGCAAACCTTGGCTACGCTAGATTTATAAATAATGTTCTTTCTTCAACAATAAATTAAGCTTAACTTACTCTCATTTTATTTGTAAACATTTAAAAAATTATCTCTTGGACTCTTTCATGATAATGCTAAGCTTAAGTCACAAACCCATATGTATAGCTATACAGAAATATTTTTCTAAATCTTTATTCTATAAGCTTTTTCTATTTAAAAAGTTTACTTTGATCCATTCTTCTGCTGATGGGCACTTAGGCGGTTTCCAAATCTTAGCTATTGTAAATTGTGCTGCTATGAACATAAGGATGCATATATCTTTCTGATTGGTATTTCTAATTTCTTGGGATATAGTCCTACTTATGGAGTTACTGGGTCAAATGGGAGTTCCATTTTTAACTTTTTGAGGAAAACCCATACAGTTTTCCACAGTGGCTGCACCAGTCTGCATTCCCACCAGCAGTGCATGAGGGTTCCTTTTTCTCCACATCTTCGCCAGCACTTGTCCTTTGTTGATTTGTTGATGATAGCCATTCTGACAGGTGTGAGATAGCACCACATTGTCATTTTGATTTTCATCTCTCAGATGATTAGTGACATTGAGCAAGTTTTCATATGTCTCTCACCTTCTGTATGTCTTTTTTCCGAAAGTGTCCATTTATATCCTTTGCCCATTTTTTTATTGTATTGTTTATTTTCCTTTTGTTAAGTTATATGAGTTCCCTATAAATTTTGGAGATTAAATTTTTACCCGAGATAACATTAGCATATATGTTCTCCTAATGCAGTGGGTTTTCCTGTTGTTTTGTTGATGATTTCTTTTGCTGAGCAGAAGCTTTTTATTTTGTTGTAGTCCCCTTTGTTTGTTTTCTCTTCATTTCCATTGCCTTAGGAGCTGTATCAGTAAGATATTGCTATGACATATGTCTGATATGTTGCTGCCTGTGGTTTCCTCTAAGATTTTTATGGATTCCCATCTTACATTTAAGTCAATTTACAGCCAAAATAAATGACATAGAGACAAAAATAACAATACAAAAGATCAATAAAACCAAGAGCTTGTTCTTTGAAAGGATAAACAAGATAGATAAACTTCTAGCGAGGTTCACCATGAAGCAAAGAGAAAAGTCCCAAATAATAAAACAAATAAGTAAATAAATAAATCACAAATGAAAGAGGTGAAATAACAACAGACCCCACAGAAACACAAAGGATTGTAAAAAATACTATAAACATTGCTATTCCAATAAACTGGTCAACCTAGAAGAAATGGACATATTCCTAGAAAAATACAACCTCCCAAAACTCAATCAGGTAGAATAAAAAATATCTGAATTAGGCCAATAATTATGGAGGAAATTAATAACAGTCATCAAAAAACTCCCAGCAAACAAAAGCCCTTGGCCAGAAGGCTTCATGGGAGTTTTACCAAACATTTAAAGAAGAACTAAAACCTATATTCCTCAGACTATTCCAAAAAATTCAAGAAGGCACTTCCAAATTCTTTCTATGAAGCCAACATTACCTTAACCCCAAAACCAGATAAAGGCACTACAAAGGAAGAGAATTCCAGGTCAATATTTCTGATGAATATAAATGCTAAAATCCTAGCAAATCAGATCCATTGTGTATATGTACCACGGGTTTTTAATCCATCAGCAGACGAATGGATTTAAAAAAACTGTGGTGCATCTAGACAATGGAATACTACACTGCTATAAAAAAGAAGGGACTCTTACCATTTGCAACAGCATGGATGGACCTAGAGAGCATTATGCTAAGCAAAATAAGCTAGTCAGAGAAAGATAAATACCACTTGATCTCACTCATTTGTGAAATATAGTGAACAGCATAAACTGATGAACAAAAATAGATCCAGAGACAGAGAAACATCAAATTGACTGTCAAACCTCAGAAGGCAGTCAGTGGAGGGAGAGAATATGAGATCAACCAAAAGACTTGTATGCATGTATAAAAGCATTAGTAATGGACGTAGACACTAGGGGGTGAGGGTATAGCCTGAGGAGAGGGAGAGGCAGGAGAGAGGTCGGGGGGGAGGGGATAATTTTGTAATAGCTATGTACAGGCCAGGGGGTGGTACTTGAAATATCAGGGGGGGGGGGGGGGGGGGTTGTAAAGTATATGATTATCGCCACTATGTTGTACACCTGAAACTAAAACTAATACTGAATGTGAAAAATAAATAAAATAATAGAACCCCTGAGCACCAGATGCCCTCAGGTGACCTATCTACAAGGAGCAAAATGCATGCACATAAAGCATTTTTTTATTATTATTATTAGTAGTAGTGGTGGCTAAATAGGGCATACCAAGTTTAGAAATTTCTTTGAAAGAGGTTTAATCTTTACAACCTGAATACTAACACCTATCCCAATCCATGTTGCTTTTTCTTCTTAGAAAAAAAGGGCTTTTTCAAATAATACATTAAAATATTTAAATATGAAAAAAATGTTTACTTTACTTTTGATTTCTAAACTTTTTTTCTTAAAAACTGAGACACAAACACTCACATTAGCCTAAACCTACACAGGGTCAGAATCCACCTCCTCATCTAATCCCACTGCAAAGTCTTCAGGGATGATAACACACTTGGAGCTGTCACCTCTGATTATAACAGTGCTTTTTCTGGAACACATCCTGAAGGACCTGCCTAGGGCTCTTCTTTCAGAGGTGTCACTTTTCAACAATAAGTTCTTGATGGTTTGCTTAGTATGTATCTCCTCTTCCTCTCCTCCTCCTCCTCCCCTCTTTTTTTTTTTTTTTTTTTCTCCTCCTCCTCCTCCTCCTTCTCCAATATGGGTCATTAAAACTTACTCCATATCTGATATAGGCCTTTCTCAAATATTTGTTAATCTCATTGCCTTCAATGAAGCAGATCTTTTAACCACTTTCTTTGTTCTTGTTCTTCAAAATAGTAGCTATCGTGAAATGGGATAAGCCTGACTGGCGAACAGTAAGCATCACTGATTGTTTTTACTTTGCAGCCCTTAATCACTTTTCATTTTGTTTTCAGGCCAATCACTTGATGTGGACTCCTACTCGAAAATTAGTGGTGAATTTTATGTGCTTAGTGACCATGATGAACAATACCACCTGATACTGAAGCACAAGAGAAAATGAGGCAATCCTGAGATGCAGTAAACAAGAGATGTATGAGGCTGCTGCCAGCATAACACAGAATAATGTTTTACAGCAAACGTTTTTTATGTCGAGAGAATATACTCTAAAGTAATCATAAAAACATAGTATAGTAAACACACAAACCAGCTACATAGTCATTTATTAGCAAATATTGTGTACTGTACATAATTATAAGTGCTGTACTTTTATACGATTGGTAGCCTAATAGGTTTGTTTATACCAGCATCACCACCAACTTATGTGTAATGCATTATACCGCAATGTTATGATAGCTAACTTGTCACTACGAGATAGGAATTTCTTCTTATATATGTGGTCCATTGTTGACTGCAATGTTATGTGGTACATGACTATATATAAGTTTTAGTAACCAATTGCTGTATTTCTTAATAAAGCTAAAGGAAGTACAATGTTCTGAAACATAATTAAGATTCATTCTATGCTAATCACTGCTAATAATTTATGACAATTTCCAAAAATGTCATGTCTTTAAAATCTCCTTAGGAACTAAATACTTAACAAATTCCTAATTTATACTATTTTACAAACATAAAAGTTTATTTCCTAAAATTGTGATTTAGGAGAAATATTCCATTAATTAAATCATTTTTCTGTAAAAACATGGAATATCTATTGGGCATATATTATAGAATACATGATAAATCATAAAATATATTGACTATCATAAAGTTTAGTTCAAATTATTAAGATATGAGTATATTTTTGACAAAGAATAATCATCTTCAGCTGAACCAGTTGACATTATGCAGTTTTATAAAAAGAAAGAATTCTATAGGCCTAAGAGTGTTTACTGATGAGGTGTGGAGTATTTGTCTATGCAGTGCCTGTAGCTTAGAGATTTACCAATTACAAAACATCTATCCTGATTTCCCTCCCATATATACCTGAACTCAACTATGATGTTGCATTTACTGCTAACTCTGGGTGATTTAAAAGATTAAAAAATCACTACTCATTTCCTACTTTATTGCAATTGGGAGAAGTAATAGAAACCATGCCTATCTTACATAGTTAGTGTTTGTCATAGGCTTTCCACAATACGTGCTTTTAGAAATTCCATGTGAAAACAACATTATATCACCCCTATGTCAGTTCTCATTATCATCAGAGCCCTCTTAATGCCCTTTATTGAGATCCAACCATATTTGGTTTTGATGTATTCAAAGGTGGAGAGAAGGTTCTGGGCTACAGTATAGCACGTACTTCTCTTACCAAGTGTGCACTGATATTGTAGGGATCAATCAGGCTGTCTAGATAACAACAGCCTTTTACAAGTCTCTCAATCCCTGGTGCTTCCCAAGTCTCCATTTGGATTGTTTCTTTTCTGCTCTCTTTATGGAATGTAACATGTACATACCAAATGAAAAATGTGTGTGCCCATCCAGACACAAATAAGTCCACTAAATGTTGCACTTCCTTCTTATTTGTGGGATCCTTCAAACACAGAGATTTGTTTTTCAGTGCTTGGGAGCATCATGCAGTCATTTCCTAAAAATTCATAGTGATAGCTGGCTTCTGAATTTAGCTGGTTGCAGTTGCAGGACGTGTCAATCAAACTCTATATGTTATGTGAATAACCATTCTTGGTAAACCTCCATTAAAGACTAGCTACATATATTGTGGGGCCCAGCATAAAATAAAAATCCAGGGCCTTTTTATTTTTTGAAAGAGTAGGTAAACATTTTACTTCTCTTTACATGTCTCTCTTGATCTATCATAGTGTTCTATGTTTGTTGTTCAATGTCACACTCCATTGTCCTCAGGAGTCCATGTCATAACTTAGTGTGTGTGGGTTACATGTCTAACCCCAACTTTTCTATGTGCATTTCCAGATCCCCCTTCAGGGACAGAAAGATTGTGTGCAATTTAGGCTTCCTTTCCCACCATTGCACAAAGGGCAAATATTTGCTTTCTCTCTCTCTCGTTTGTTCCTTCTTTTCTTGTTCTTTTCCCAGTAGTTTTCAAAGTGTTTTCCCATTCATTTTGTCAGGTACAGAAGAACATCTACTACTGTTACATATATGCTTGCTTTTCCTCCCTTTCCCAAAAGGAGGGCCACCTGGGAAGCATCAGTCTGCAAGTGTTTCCAGTAAAGTGATTTGAGAAGTGCCATCATTATTATAATTAGATGACTGGTGCACAAAATCCGTACTCAGGGAGAGGGATCCCTCAGCCTGGCCTGCTCCTTCTTGTAATTCAGGAATGCTGGCTCCTCATTGCAACCCCTTCCAGCCTGGTCATGCCCTAACTGCCCCCCTGCTGGCCTGGTTGCCCCAACTTCCCTCCTGCCAGCCTAGTTGCCCTCCAATTGGCTCCCTGCTGGCTGCCTGGTTGCCCCCCAAACTGCCTCCCCTGTGCTGGCCTGGCCACCCCCCAACAGTCCCCTGCCAGCCTGGTCGCCCCCTAACTGTCTGGAAGGAAATCGGACATCCAGAAGATGTCCAGTCACCTAGTCTAACTAGCATATTACCCTTTTTAGTATGGATAACAAATATAACTGATATTTATAGCATTTCTAATTCATAGGTTGATGCTCAGTCATTGAGCAATGTTGGTTGGGCTGTCTCTGCCATTTTGATTGCAACCTTGTGAGAGACCTTAGCGTAGATCCATTTAATCCATTGCAAGTGTGAGATAATAACCATGTTTTGTTTTAAGCATTATATTTCTGGTAATGTGTTTTGCAAGAATCAACCCTTGATAATGGTATATCTCCTATGAACTTATTAGACTACTAATTATTGAATCTGAGCATTTAAAACAGTGAAGATTCTTCAGGCATCTTCTGCAATGTTTCTGTCTATATCTTAATAATTTTTACACTGTAGTCCTTAGTTTCAGTAGATAATGTTTCACTGAGCCCAGACAGCTGTAAATTGTATTACTAAATGTCTCATAGGATAACACTATGATTATTACATTTTTCAAGTCTCATAAAAGCTTTGGGATGGCAATGTGAGCCAGGTCGTGTTTCCAATAATAATCTTAAAGTAATATGATTAGGACTTCCCTCCTTTCTGGTTATTGGTTTCATTTTAGACAGTGTTTTCTATGGCAGTAATGGGATAGTATCATTTGTCATTTCCCTGTCACTTGGGCTTTCTCTCTCCATTAATTTAGCCATTTACAAAAGGATTTTATAAAAAAAAATCTAAATTCCATTGGTATTGTCACAAAACTTTCATCAGTTTAAAAATTGGATGAGTGGGCAATCATCCTAGCATAAAAATATTAAGTACTTCTTCCTCATCAACTCTTAAATTCATATAAAGCTATTTTTTCACAGTTATTAGGGGGTGTAGTAACAGTCACCACTGTTACTACATTGATGTGCTACATACCCACTAAGTCAATATCAGTTAGTTTTATGGTCAGAATTCACAAAATTATCCATGGATACCAAACTTGAAAATTTACATAGCTTGTAACAGAGTTCCCTACTATTTCAAGTGAAGATTCCAGTATATTCAACATCATGGTGAACATCTGATAATAAGAGATAAGCTAAAGAATATGGAAACAATTTCAACTTATAGGAAATATACTTTCAGTTCCCTACTCATCTTGTATCCTGTGCTTATTATATCGACCCTCCAAGAGTACATACCAAAGTAAACGTTTCTTTCTTTCTCTTTTTTCTTTTTGGAAATTTTTGGAGAGGTTTATTCTTTTTTAAAAATTCTTTATTTTTAAAAATATTACACATATTTCCTATTTTCCCAATTTCCCCCTGGCCACACTTTTCTTATGAGGCTTCACACCATCAAGTAGAAGATTCAGAATAACTAACTCAAATAACCAAGCAAAATTTAAATCTCCAAACTTTTGTCAATATATATATTTTGCAGAGCATTATTGAAAGAAGAAAGATCAGTGGTCATAATGTCACTGCTACATTTTTTAATGGCATAGAAAAAATGAACAAAGACAGTCCTGGTTGTTGTGGGTCAATGGTTAGAGTGTAGGACTGTACATTGTCAAGGGCAAGAGGTTTGATCCTGATCCCTGGTCAGAGTATGTGCAGGAGGCAACCAATTGATGTGTCTTTTTCACATCTCTCTTTCTCTTTCCCTCCCTCTCCCTCCCTCTCTTTCCCTCTCTCTCCCTCTCTCCTCCTGCCACCTTCTTTCCACACTCTCTAAAAATAATGAGTAATATATCCCAGGTGAGGATTAACAAAAACAAAACAAGGCAAATAAAATTTAATGCAATAGTGACCATGAAATATAACACAAAAACAAATGGTCCAGCCTAGCGTGCGTGCTCAGTGGTTGAGCATCTACTTATGAACCAGGAAGTCACAGTTCAATTCCTGGTCAGGGCACATCCAGAGTTGTGGGCTCAAACCCAAGTGTGAAGCATGCAGAAGGCAGTCAACCAATGATTCTCTCTCATCATTGATATTTCTCTCTCCTTCTTCCTTCCTCTCTGAAATCAATAAACACACATTAAAACAAACAACAACAACAACAACAAACCCACAAATGGTCCATCACCTGCATTTTTTAAAATGAAAATGTTTCAAGTATGTAGGAATAGAAATGACAAATTATGTTATACAGATCAATATAAATGTATTGCCTACTTATCAGCTTATCATGTTAAATTAAGTGGATAAAATATGAAAATTAAAAATAAAATACTCTCTAATATTGATAAGATCATAAAGTTCATGTATATGTTTATTCATTTTTATAGACATATGACATATTTATAAGAAGTATAAGCATGGAGTAAAAACATTGGCACATTGAAATCCTTCAAATATAGCACATAGAATCTAAAAATGGTATAATGTCATTATGAGAACATTTATGAGAACATGCTTAGACAGTGAGACAGAGAGAGAGAGAGAGAGAGAGAGAGACATTAAGTGGCTGTCTTCCATATGTGCACCTGCAGCCTGGGTATGTGCCCTGACTATGAATCAATCTGGCTACCTTTTGGAGTACAGGACAATGCCAATCAACTGAGCCACTCCATTACTTAGAATCTTAATGATTTTTTCCCCTTTTCTTACAATCTATTTCTAAGCACAAGGTTGCATTTTAGATTCTTAAAATTTGAGTTGCCATAAAATTATATTTCAAAATTAAATCTAATTTTTCATATCATCTTACAAAAATATTTTCACAGTCACATGCATTTATTACAGACACCACAACAGAGGCCAATTAATACCAAAGCTGTTAAAAATGAGTTTATTGCATTTTAAATAATGAAATAATAGTGAATACAATGTTCTATGTACTCTGCCTTTCACATAGGTTACCATTTGAACTGTGACTCTTATCTGATTTTGATTTATCTCTTTATTCATTCTTATAGCTAATGGGAAACAAATTACTTATTACTCATGAAAGACACTAACTACCTAGTGTTGCAGAAAGAGAGACTATTACCATTTACATTTAAATGAGATTTGAAATGTTAATGAACAGCTCCACTATTCTAATTATCTCTACAAATACTTTAAATTAAGGTGAACTTCTGTGGATGGATCGTTCCTTGTGTCTTACTTTAAGGTGTCCTACACGATTGCTTGATAGAATATAAAGTGTATTAGTGCCCATTATATTAGTACCCACTATATATATATATATATATATATATATATATATATATATATATATATTGCAAAATTATAGTCAAATAGCTGTGATTTTTATTAATAAAGATAATTTCACTGTGACAAATAATCATAACTACATAAAATATTTTTAAATTGCAAATTATGACAATATTATTGAGATTGAGTTTTTTTACTCAATTATTTTTCTCTGGTTAAAAATACGAATGGTTGGAAATATAAAAATTGTGATAAAAATGTTTTTTATAGAACAAAAGAGGTTGTTCTAACCTTACAATAATTTCTGTAATGCATCATATATGTTTGTAAGCAGAAAATAAAATGAAAAATAAGGTTATAGGTGATTTTTCAATAGTTCATTATGCTTTGACCTACCAACAAACATGACTTCAACATGGAACCTTCTATCCAATTCAATCCTATCTAATAAAATTATAATATGCAAATTAACCATCACCCTGCTACACTCACAAGCCACACCCACCACCTAATCAGGACTGAGTATGCAAATGAACCCAACCAAGAAGGCTGCAGCCACAGAGAGAGCAGGAGGCTTGGGTCGTTTCCCTTGATGGAGGAAGCAAAACTTTCTGCATACCCTGGCCAGCCCAGGCCTCCACTCAAGGCTACAAAGTTTCAATTATAGAAGACAAATAAATCTCAGATACCAGGGCCTCTGCTTGGGTCTCTGAGGGGCATGGCTGGCCTGAAAACCACCACAGGCCCCTTGCCCAGGCCGTCACACACTCCAAGGAAACCCCCACCCTGATCCAGGACACCTTTCAGGGCAAACCAGCTGGCCCCCACCCATGCACCAGGCCTCTATACTACCTAATAAAAGAGTAATATGCAGATTGACCATCACTCCAACATACAAGATGGCTGCCCCCATGTGGTCAAAGATAGCTGCCCCCATAAAGACACAAGATGGCTGCAACAAGATGCCATCAGGGGAGGGCAGTTTGGAGGGATCAGGCCTGCAGAAGAGGGCAGTTAGGGGTGACTGGGCCAGCAGAGGAGGGAAGCTGGGGTCAAACAGGCTGGAAGAGGAGCAGTTAGGGGCAAACAGGCTGTCAGGAGAGTGGTTAGGGTGATTAGGCTGGCAGGCAAAAGTGGTTAGGGTCAATCAGGAAGCCAGGCAGGCAAGCAGTTGGGAGCCAGCAGTTCTGGATTTTGAGAGGGATGTCTAACTGCCCATTTATGAGAAGGATGTCTAACTGTCTAACTGGGCAGTTGGATATTTCTCGAGGGATCCTAGATTGGAGAGGGTGCAGGCTGTGCTGAGGGAAACATACCCACATGAATGAATTTTGTGTACCAGGTCTCTAGTATTATTAATAATAAGGGAAAACACCAAAAACAAATATCATCTTTTTTCATAACCCTGTTCAAATATCTTGAGAGAGAGAGAGAGAGAGAGAGAGAGAGAGAGAGAGAGAGAGACCACCAACACCCACCCAGAAGACCAGAATCAAAATCAAACCTGCAATCTGATATGTTCCTTACAACATGAATATGTGCCTTACCTGGAAATCAAACTCACCACCTTCCGGCATATAGGATGAATCTCCAAATAATTGGGCCAGAGGGTCACGGCCAATACTTTAATTTAATTTGTGTTTTTAATTGGGAAATTATGCCATTTAAACAGAAGTTCAAGATAGTCTCAGAATATATGAAAACCTAACTTAAAATGTATAGGATTTCTAAGTGAAAAGCATAAGAAACATTTTCCTGCCCATCCCACTGTAGTTGTGTAACAAAAATGCTTGAGTGTATTTGATCCCTTCCTTATTTCCAGAAATTTAATCTGTTTCAGTCACAGAGTGGGAGTAGAAACTTCCCAAAGAAAAATAAATCAATTCTATTCTTAGAATTGTTGGATTTTGATCACTTGACCATGATCAGGCCAATAACAATCCATTTCTTGCTCCTTGTTCACTTGGGCACTGCTAGGTAGAGAGGTGACATGTGTTCAGGAAAGGTTAATGAAGCTGAGTCAGAATTCATCCCAAGGAAATTCAACAACAAGCTAAGATATAGTTTCTTTTGTGGGTTTGATTTTTCTCTAGAGAATGACAAGCCATAAAAAGAGGAAGACAAATTAGATGCATAATTAAAGTGAGAGGGTAGACAGGGCTAGGATGTCATTATGGCCATGACTCTCTTAGTTCCATCTTCCCTTGGGTCCCAGTTATAATAGAAAGTTTGATTCTGTATGAGATTAGGTTATTATAATAAATCCCTCCTCATTTTCCCAGTGACTCTCAGGCACAGGGTCATATGATTGAATATAAAGACCTAACGGTATACTCATAGGGGGATTTCTTAAAGGCAAAAGATATAAGACAGCAGGAGAAAAGAAAGCACAAGTGCAGATAGGCAGTGGGGACCAAAAGACTTCCACACACAGCTCCCCAGGATGCACTTATCCAGATTATAAACAGCAAGATATGTGCAAATCTTAGTTTTTGAGGAGCTTAAGCAAAGGTTCCCACAGTGTCGTTTTGTGACTCGCTGGTTATAAAGTCAAGTTGGTCTGTAAGTCCCTTAGAGCATATAGAAACCATACCTAAATAATATAAATATAACTGGTTTTGGGTTTTGCCAGGGGAATTTAATCCTTTAATAGATGTTATAAACAATTAGCTAGCCTACTGCATTCTTATTTGGCTAAAAGAAGCCACCATATTTTCACACATGCCTGAAGTTAAGAATGTTGCTGTAAAATAGCTCCATCTTATATACACTCTAACACAAACTTATGTGGAAGGTGTATGTGTTTGTTTACCTAGTTTCCAAAATATTTCAATAATACTTCAACATAGTAATTTTTACAATCACATAATCAGAGATACAGGTTAACATTTCTCGATCCACTATACGTATATACTAACATTGAACAATTAAGTAAATAGAATGCAAGTGGTGAGAGTCAGGTTTCTCACTATTGGAGGAAGAAGTTACAGATAAGTCAGGGGAGGAGGTTGGAATAGCATGTGATAAAGGATTAGAGTCAGGGACCTTGGTATAAAGGCACATCCTATCTAATAAAGAGGGAATATGCAAATTGACTGTCACGCCATCACAAAGCTGGTAGCACCCAGTCCCCTCAGCTCCACCAGAGTTCCAAGTCCTTTCAGCTCAGCGGAGGGGACTGCAGGGGTATGATGCTGCAGGACATGCCCTCAGTCCCCCAGCTGCCAAGGGCCCGCCCAAGGCACAGGCAAGCCTCACATGGCAGCTGCGGACACCCAGAGTGCAGGCAGGCCTTGGATCGCAGCTGCCCAGACACCCAGGGCCACCCAAAACTTGGGTACCAGGGCCGGCCAAGGCTTGTGCTGCTGGCAGTGGCAGCAGCAGAGATATGATGGGAGTGTCACCTTCCCCTGACTGCTGGATCACCTTCCTCCCCTGAGGGCTCCTGGACTGTGAGAGTGAGCAGGACGGGCTGAGGGACCCCCACTCCAGCGCATGGATTTTCATGCACCTGGCCTCTAGTTTAACATAAATGTAGATATAAGTACATGTAGAATATGTATGTGTATATAAATATGAGACTATACGAGGTTCAGTAGAGACATATATTCCCTTGGTTGTCAGCCGTGTCCTTGGTATGATGTGACAAGAATGACACTTTATTTCTTTGATCTTCCTTTAAAAAATACACATAGACTGTATCAAGTAATGAGAAAAATTAGACTGACCATTATTCCTTAAAACTGTCAAGGCCATTAAGAAAATATATAAAAACTGTTATAGACAGGAAAACCTAAAGAAGACATGATGACTAAATATGATGTCATGTTCTGCATAAGATCATAGACAGAAAAACTACATTAGGTTAAAATTAATTACATATCAATTAGGTATATTGACAATAATAATTTATCAGTATTTTGTCATTGCTTGTGGCAAATATACCATACTAGTATACCATATTTTTCGGACCATAAGACACTCTGGACCATAAGACGCACCAGTTTTTAGAGAAGGGAAATGAAGAAAAAAAGATTCTGAAACAAATAGTGTCCTAAAATATTTTATGTGCATTAAAACCCAACATCACAGTCATAAACACATGTAATCAACCCTGTAAAGTAAACAGCAGCATTTAGAACCATTTTAGAGCTGGGCAAGCACACAGAGACCACACAGAGCTGGGCAAGTAAAAAAACTTTTTTTTTAAAGTATATGTGTAGGCTATATTTGGACCATAAGACGCAGGGACTTTCCCCCCAACTTCTGGGGGGGAAAAAGTGCGTCTTATGGTCCGAAAAATACGGTAAGTTGTTAATAATTAATAAATAAACTGGGTGTGGGTTATATGGAACCTGTATTATTCTAGCAATTTTTCTGTAAATCTAAAAGTGTTGTAAAATTAAAAGTTTCTTTTACAGCATACAAAAATATAAACATATCAAATAGAGTTAATAAATAAATCAACACCCACTTGATGGAACATTATATAACCAGTTAGCATTTTAATATTTGACACTTTCAGATAATAATTACCATTTTTATGTACAATACTATATATAATATATTGAATAATGCATATTAATAGAACCAACATTTATGTGTGTGTGTGTGTGTGTGTGTGTGTGTGTGTGTGTATAACACCACATCTTCATGCATCAACATAATTGTCAAATGTGTGTGGGAAATCACTTTTACTGTTAGTATAATGCAAAGTTTTATAACTTTAAATATTCCCTTTAAATTGCAATGACATATTTATGAGAAATAAACATAAATTTTTATCTTAGCAAATACAGCATGGCATTCTAAAATATATATATTTTTATTTTTTATTTTTTACAGAGAGGAATGGAGAGGGATAGAGAGCTAGAAACATCAATAAGGAGAAACACCAATCAGCTGCTTCCTGCACACCTCCTACTAGGAATGTGCCCGCAACCAAGGTGTATGCCCTTGACTATAATAGAATCAAATCTGGGACCTTTCAGTCCACAGGCTGACTCTCCATCCACTGAGCCAAACCGGTGTCGGCCAGTATGGCATTTTTTTAGAAAAAAAAAACACACAAAAACACAAAAAAACAAACTTGTTCATTTGTAATGAGGAATCTATGTTAAATTTTCTTAGTTAAGGCATTTGGCACAAATGGCCATCTTAGGCCAACAAGCAATTAGACTTGGTGAAACAACTCTCATCTTTAAGAGCTTATCATTAATTATAAACCTTTTCACAAGGTTCACAACTCAATAATAATGTTCTATGATTTTACCCGATGAGAAGAACTTAACTATTCCTAGACACCAGAATCTCAACCCACAAAGAATTTTATGAGCCTTTGCTAAAGAGAAACTCTTTCTCTTCACTTCTTTCCCCACCTTGAAATCTAATTTGGCCCTACAATAGTTACCCTTGACCAGAGACAGGTAATATTCAAGCCCAAATGGAAATAAGAAGCCAGAGGTTGGCAGGATGCATTATTTTGCTCCTCTGTAGTCCCTTTGATTTAAAGTACCTGGTAAATCAACCTCTCTCTCTCTCTCTCTCTCTCTCTCTCTCTCTCTCTCTCTCTCTCTCTCTCTCTCTGTCTTTCTCTCTCTCTCTCATTCTCTCTCATTCTCATTCTCTCTCTCTCATTTTCTCTCTCTCTCTCTCTCTCTCTCTCTCTCTCTCTCTCTCTCTCTCTCCCCCCCCTCCCTCTCCCTCTCCCTCTCCCTCCACACACCACACACACACACACACACACACACACACACACACACACATTAGGAATATAAAACTCTATGAACATTTATTCTAAATAAGTAAAGCTATGGCTTATTTCCATGTTTTGCTGTTTTGTGTGTTTTTTGCCACTGAACTTACAGCCTTTTTAATGGTGCTTTCATTTTTAAAATTTAGCTAGAGGGATAATGAAAAAGGTGCATTGCACATACAGAAGCAAGTATCATCATTAATTTTAGAGGTGCTGCTTTTTTTTTCTTTTTCATGGCAAGACATGGTTCAGCTATAATGCTTTTAAGTACGCATGAAAAAAAAGGGGGGGATTGGGCAATTCTTCTGTTAAGTAAGAGTGGTGTGTTGTATATACATATTTGATTACACAGCTACATTTTCAACAGTATTTTCTATAAAAAATCTCATTGACTTCAATTAGAATTTGCAATCTAAGTACACCATATGGCTTTTCTTAAAAGAAATGAGACTATTAAATTTAATTACTTTTATATGTGTCTCGAGTGGTAAAGGTGATTGTTAAAAGAGCAGCACTATATGAGAATTATTTCTAGTAAAATTGAGAACTAAGAAGATGGCTATCGTCTGGTGGTTACTAATTGGCAGTCAACACCACACACACAAAAAAGTAATTTTCAGTAATACTAAAAAATAGCAGACAGAGAACAATGTCACTTTGCTAATGCTATTGCTGCTCTTACAGCAGTATTTGAACATAATGTGAATTAACACTAGTGCCCTAAAGCAAAGTGTTCCTTCTACTTATAGGTTACGTCTTCTCTCTTCTCAAAAAAAAAAAAAATAATAATGTATAGACCAGCCAGTGTGGGTGAGTATTTGAGCATTGACCCAATGATCTAGGTGGTCACAGCCTCTTGCCCTCACATCACCAAAAGATGGCCTTCCCATGTCATCACAAAATGGCCGCCTCAAGATGGCTGGCAGGGGAGGGCAGTTGGGGGCAAGATCAGGTTGGCAGGGAAGGGCAATAGGACCTGACCTGGCCAGCAGGGGAGGGCAATTGGGTGATTGGACTGGCAGGGGAGCAGTTAGGCATCAATCAGACTAGCAGGGGAGCTGTTAGGGTGTGATCAGGCTGGCAGGCAGAAGTAATTAGGAGCAATCAGGCAGGCAGGCAGGTGAGTGGTTAGGAGCCAGCAGTCCCAGTTTATGCGAGGGATGTCCAACTGTGAGTTTAGGGGTCAGCAATCCAGATTGTGAGAGGGATGTCAAACTGGCAGTAGGACATACCCCAAGTGGTCCCAGATTGGAGAAAGTGCAAGCTGGGCTGAAGAACAAATTCCCTTCCTGCCAGTGCACAAATTTTGTGCACTGGGCCTCTACTAGATAATATTTAAACATACAGTAATTTCCTTCATCTTATTCTATATGGAAAGTATTGCAAAGTCAAATCCCTAATAAAATCAGATATATAATGCAATGAATAGAAATGGGTTATCTTTTGCTATGGCTTCAATAGTAAGTACTTAAGTCTTTGCAAATTGGATAGCTGACCTTATTTTAAGTGCACAGCTTTTTGTTAGTTCCAGCTAATTTCTTCATGTGATAATTGATTTTTATGACTGTTGCCAGGTTTGTTCAATTCATTTTCAAAAGAAGCAGGAGATCTAGATATGAAATAAAAATCTTCTAATTTTAAAACATGGAAAATAGTTAAAGTAAGCAAGTTTATGAGCAAAAATAGCATATCTGCTGGCTAAATATGGCTCATGAGCTCATTTTTTATCCTAGCATTCTGACTTCATATCATCAAACAAATTGCTAACATATTAAACCAAAACCCAATATTTCCCTGCTTGTTTATGCAAACAATAAAATTAGAAACTCTAAGCAATAAAATGTAGTTGCTTTTCTTTAAACAAAACAAAACAAACTATTAAGTCAAATTGAAAATAATTTTGCATTATAAAATCTCATTAAAAGGTAACAAATTTCATTCAGACAATTCCAAAAAGTAATTATTTTTTTTAATCTTTATGGTAAACTTTTTTTTTCTGATTTATACTTCATTTAAAATTCAGTGGTTATTCCTAATTCAGAGACAGTTGACTGAGCATAGATGGTTATCATTTCTCCTACCAGAATACCATTAAATTTACAAAATAAATATATTTTTCAAAATCAGCACAAACTCCATTATTGAAAAATAATAAAGGGTTCATCCTAAGTGGCTATTCTTGAAATATTCTGTATCTGATGATTACAGAGATAGTTAAATTCAGTGAATCAGAAACCTACTATTCTTTATAAACAAAATAACCATCTCTCCCTCTTCCCCACCCCCTCACTACCCAGTCAAAAAAAAAAAGAGTCCTTCCACCTTCAGATCATGGATCATGCTGGGGTTAGCTTTAAAACTAGAGGCAAAGAAGCAGTAGAGTTTTTTTTTGCTTTTGTTTATTGTTATTCTGTTTGTTTGTTTAATATCTTTTGAAGTGGCCTTAAGACTCTTGATAGGGTAACTGTTTAAAGGGCTGTAGAACAGGTATATCTGTCAACTGTTCCAATTAGCAACATTTTTGTTCATTTTTATCTCCTATAAAATGATGCACACAGAAATCTAAATTGGAGAATAAGCTTTTGGAGACACCCAGAGTAGAACTGGGGGCCTAAGGAAGTCCTTGGATATTCTGCCCACAAATTAACCTACTCCAAACAGACACTTTTCCCACATTTCCTTAATAATATCCTATACATGCACACCACTAACTCACTAGGAGAACTCCTTTAAGCATTGCCAGAGAGGCAAAAAGTGTTACTTATACTCATTATATATATACATATATATATATATATATATATATATATATATATATATATATATATAGGCAAATGTGTATCAGTGGAAACCACTATGTATAAATATCAGCAGACAAATAGATATAACACTGTTTGACAATTGAGGGAAGCCAATAGTATGAAGGAAAACTAAATATACCATTCACAACAATGCTGAGAAATATCATGCATTTTACATAAATAAAATCAATACCCTTACAGTGACTGACAATGTCTCGTGCAAAATCAAAATTAGGCTCTTACCAGTAATAGGAGCCAGATTCCTTTGAAACTAAAATATATGACTGCCAGGAAAACAATACAGAAACTAAATTAAAATGAAAACTGCACATTCTAAAGAAAACATTTTTGAGGCATACAATGTAACTGACATTATCAAATCTTAGTGCAGAAAATCAAATAGAGTTTGTAATGAGAAAGAAAAAAAAAAGCACATGAATAATTAATCCAATTGAATAGAAGTTACAGAAAGGGGATGGGGTGGGTGGAATTCCTGTGCTAAAGAATTTTTAAAATCTCTGCCAATGAAGACCCATATATATCCTCATAGGAGGAGGGAAAACATAAAGGAAAAAGTCACATGTTTACATGTATTTGGGGGTATTTTTAAGTGTAGAGGTTATAGGAAAGTATCATTCACCGGCTTCCTTGTTTGTCATGCCAGGAGAAAAACACGAAGTAAGCCTGGAAAACTGTATAATGGCCAAAAGAAAGGAAGCTCTCAAAACAGAGCAAGAAATGCCGTAAGTGTGAAAGAACCGGACTGAAAGCTCCAGATTCTTAAAGCTAAGATGATTTGAACAGCAACAAAAATAGTGATGGCATTGGTGCATAGCCCATCGGATAAAATACATACACATAAAACCATGCTGTGATCAATAAATGATTGAGTAATTAAGTCCACAGAGAAGTGACAGCTCTCCCTGATGGGAGACTTTCATTGAATGTGAAAGGGATGAAGGAAAGCGGAATATTGCTAGCAGGATACCATTTTCATAACTGTTGCAGGACAAACATTTGGAGAGGCAAGATATTTGCATCATCTCAAATTTGGAGTATCCTACAAAATATTTTTAAATTATAAAGGGGAAAATAGTCACTTTGCAGGGAAGGAAGCCAGCAGATACCAGAACAGAGGGAACTGGAAGGGATGGGTGGTATGTAAATGGTATTCATTAGGAAAAAATTAATCAAGCCTACCTTATATTTGTATGCCATACAAAACTGAAACATTGAAAGAGCGCATACAGTTTGTGCATTGAAAAGCACATTTTTAAAATATATCCTTGCTCTTGGTTTCATGTCTATTGATATTCTTACAACAAAATGTTGACTGAATTGGCAATGTTTATACAGTTAAGAGGAACATCGAATTTTGAATAGTTGATTATTACACTGTCATTCACCTTAAAGTTATTAAAAATCATCCTTTGTCTTATTTTGCAGTTAAACGAGTTAAAAGATGAAGTATATATCTTTTTCCTGTCTAGAATTTTGATTATTGAACAGAAATGTAATTTTACTCAATTTTAAAATTAAAGGGCAAATACTTTGTTTTATCCTTTTAAATGTATACAAATTCCAATAAATAGACCCAAGCTTATTAAAAAATGAGTGAAATATTTAGGTAACTTAGAGAATAACATCTCATTTTTTTTAATTTTGAACTGTGAGTTTTTGCTTCACAGTTTTCAGTAATTCTACCACAAATCATTTGGTCAATCGGGAATTCTGTGAAGAGATAGAATCAAACCTTAGGATGGCTTTTTATGCCTTTGGTATGGAAGATAAGCAAGAAAGAGGTTTCTTCTTAATATAAAGCCATTTACCTTTTCGCGTCGGTAGGGGTATATTTCTCCTAATTTTTCAAATATATTAAAATTAATCTCATTATGTTACAGACTTATTTCAAGGTATATTCCACCTGACTTTTTATTTTTTTAAAATCTAATATTATTGATTTCAGAGAGGAAATCTGCTTATGAGCACTTAGGCTGTTTCCAAATCTTAGCTATGGTGAATTGTGCTGCTATGAACATAGGGATGCATATATCCTTTCTGATTGTGTTTCCAGTTTCTTGGGATATATTCCTAGAAGTGGGATCATTGGGTCAAATGGGAGTTCATTTTTAGATCTCTTGAGGAAACTCTATACTGTTCTCCGCAGTGGCGGTACCCACCAGCAGTGCAAGAGTGTTCCTTTTTCTCCACATCGTCACCAGCACTTGTCATTTGTTGATTTGTTGATGATAGCCATTTTGACAGGTGTGGGATCTTGTTACCACATAGACATTTTGATTTGCATCACTTGGATGATTAGTGAATTTGAGCATGTTTTAATATGTCTCTTGGCTTTATGAATGTCCTCTTTTGAAAAGTATATATTTAGGTCCTTTGCCCATTTTTTGAGTGGGTTGTTTATCTTCCTGTTGTTAAGTTGTATGAGTTCTCTGTAAATGTTGGAGATTAAACCCTTATTCGTGATAACATTGGCAAATATGCTGTCCCATGTAGTGGGCTTTCTTGTTGGTTTGTTGATAGTTTCTTTTGTCGTACAGAAGCTTTTTATTTTGTTGTAATCCCATTTGTTTATTTTCTCTTTAGTTTCCATTGCCCTAGGAGTTGTATAAGTGAAGATGTTGCTTCAGCTATATGTCTGAGATTTTGCTGCCTGTGGACTCCTCTAATATTTTTATGGTTTCCCGTATTATGTTTATCCATTATTTCTTTTGATAGAGTATATGTTATTGCCTCATGTCAAGTTATTTGAAAACCATTACTTCATGTATATTGTCCAATTAAAAAAGTTCTAGGTGGTGATGGGAAGGGTAAATCTCAACCATGTACCTCTATTTTATTTGTTTTTAAAAATATATATTATTAATTTTTTACAGAGAGGAATGGATAGGGTTAGAGAGTTAGAAACATTGATGAGAGAGAAATATCCATCAGCTATCTCCTGCACACCTCCTACTGGAGATCTGCCTGTAACTAAGGTATGTGCCCTTGACCAGAATCAAACCTGGGACCCTTCACTCCACAGGCCGAAGCTCTATTCATTGAGCCAAACCAGTTAGGGATGTACCTCTATTTTAGTCAGATTGGAATTTCAACTACATTCCTTATACTAGCAACTATTCATTATAAAATGAAAATTTAAAACTCTAGAAAGATAAAATAAGTAGAAAGACATGAACAAATATAAATAAATAAATGTTTATACTTAAAAACTAAACAAATTGCTGATAAAAATAAATAAGTCCAAATAATTTGAGAGGTACAAATAAATAAATGTTTATACTTAAAAACTAAACAAATTGCTGATAAAAATAAATAAGTCCAAATAATTTGAGAGGTACATTTGTGTTTTTAATGGAAGACTTTGTTGAAGAAGCATCCAGTACTTTAAAATTCCCCTTTCTATTAACTCATTAAAATATAACAAATATATGTCACTGTGTGTATGTGCATGTTTGTGTGTGTGTGTGTGTGTGTGTGTGTGTGTGTGTGTGTGATTTTTCAAAAGTATATCAGATAAACGACAGCTTTTGGGAAACTAATATATATTTTTCAATGCCTGTACTTAAAATAGTTTTTATTTTGTACATATAAAATATAACTTAATGGCTGGCAGGTCTTCCATTTTTAAGATTTTTTTTCTTACCAGAAGTCTCAAATTATGTATAAATGACTTACTACTTTTATATATTGCATGATAAGATTTAAATTTAGGCATATTTTAACAACCTTTAATTATAGTAGATCATTATTCAAATAGTCTTAGTGATCTCCTTCTTCGTGTGATACATATCTTTTATAATATCTTAAACACCAAATACTTTTATATGCTTTCTGTTGTTAGTTGTATAACTACAGAACATGATTTATTAAAATTATCAGTTTTCTCATATAGTGGATAATTTGGGTTATTACATAATTTTTCTGAAGATCACTGTGTATCTCCTGACACAGTGAGTATACCACCTTTAAACATGATTGTCCCAAATAATGGAAGTTATTTGAATGGTGTATGCAAAGGTTAGGACTGTTTGAGGTTTACTATAGGTAGGGAACAGGTAAGGGAAGGAAGTTGAGGAATTTTACTTCCCATCAAAGATAACTCTCCCATTTTTCTCATAATCTAGCCCCATTTAGAGAACAATGTGGAAGTGAGCAAACATTTTATTCCAGCTCCTCATATCCACCTTTGCCTTTGCAGAATAAACAGCATAGTATATGCACAGCCCAAAAGTAATATCAACCTCAGTGGTGCTGCAATCATTAGAAATTCCCCCAGATCCTTGAGAATTGGGTAAATGGCTATCTCTTATCATTGGCTTCTTATTTTTCTAACTTCATTTTAAAAATGATTGGAGTAAAATAAAACAGTGGTTGCTAGCTGCTACCAGGTAATCTATAATCTCTAACATTTGGATTCTATGAATATGTTATATAATTGAATACCAATTTCATCAGAAATGCCAACCTTGCACACATTCATCATAAGCATCAAAGTATGGTGAAGTTATTTTGAAAAAATCATAAAATTACTTCTGTTTATGAAGTACTTTGTCATATTTTACAGTTTGGGTCAAGATAAACTTTAAAAATTGTATTGAAAAGTCTACTCTATGAAAAGTTAATGTAAAGTTTTCAGATTATTTGAGATGGCAGAGTTTTTCAACTTAAAAAAGAATATTTTAAGATAGTAATAACTTCTATTTTATACTTGGGAAGAATATATTCAAAAGAGAAAGCAGCTTCATTATGATTTCTCCCTCATTTCTTTTGAGGTACATTTCCATAATTTAGAATACTTGGTTTTAGACAATCAAATTCTTCTTTCAGAATTTCTTCTGATTTGCAAGTTCAGACTGACAGACCAAAGAACTGAAATGTGAATGTATTTATAAATCCCTTATAAAAAAGAAAGCTATTGCCACTAATTTATATTCTAACAAATGCAGAACTTCCACAATTAAGTGGCTGAACTTGGTAGGTAGCTTATGTGCCCAATCCTTGACACGCTAATTTACATGTAAGGAAGTTGTTTTATATTTGACTATAATAATATGGGTTTACATTAGCTACCAGAAAACCTTTTTACAACATACACAAAGTGTCACACATATGCAATTTCTTTATATTCAAAATTGTATTCTTAAGTTTAATTTATGTCAATGCCACCTTCAATTTATAAAATATGCATGAAGTGGAGATATAGAAAAAGTAACATTTATACAAAATAAGGCAGCCATTATGATAGTATTAGGTTTCAATTAAAGGAACCATCATTTGGGGAATTAATTTTTAATGATAAATCACATGTAACCTCAGCAATTATGTACACAAAGGTTATTATATCACATATCAGAATTATGTAGTTCATATCTTTAAAGTTTCATGGTTTCATAACTCTACCAGAAATTTTTTGGAGGTTTAGGTAGGCATTTTTTCCTTATCTTAAACAATGACTTTGTAATTGTTGGTGCCAAGTATACATCAAATATATATTTTCAAACTGTCCCTCTTTAGAGTCTGTTTAAATAATAGAAGAAATACATTAACAATAATAAAAATAGTAAAATTAAAAAAAAGGAAAAATAAAACTCAGAGAGATGAGAAAGAACTAGATTTTTTAAAAGTATGTGTTTAAATTGAAGTGGCTCTTACAAATCTGCATAAGCATTTAAGTAAAATGTCTTTTAATGTGTAATTTTTTGGAATGGAATTCCTGAAAAATACAATATAAAGAACTGCAACAGCTAGTTAGAGGAGAACAAAAATGTGAAATAGTATTAATAATAACCTTAGTTAGGACATGTTGAGATTGTTGATATTTATAAGTGAGGTATTTATTAATGATATTTTCCCCTTGAAAATTCTCAAGGGCAAATAATATGTATAGAAAGGGAAATGTAATAAAAAGTGATGAGTTAAAAAATTTAAACAAGTGTAACAAATGTATTTATACATAGGGTTGGACAAAAATAGGTATACATAAAACAGAGCTTATTCTTATATTATTAAATTATTGTATTTTCCCCATATAAATAAATATACATATACTAGGGGCCCAGTGCATGAAATCTGTGAAGGGGGGTTTCCCTCAGCCCATCCTGCACCCTCTCCAATCGGGACACCCTTGGGGAATGTCACAGGGATCAAGCCTAAACCAGCAGTCAAACATCCCTCTTGCAATCTGGACTGCTGGCTTCTAATCAGTCACCTGCCTGACTGCCTGAGTACCCTAATAGCCCTCCCCTACAAGCCTAATCTTGCCCCCAACTGCCTCTGCCTCGGCCCCCACCACCCTGGCTTTTTCTGAAAAGAAGTTGGACATCCAAAGATGGATAATTAGCATATTACCCTTTTAGTAGCTTTGATTGATTCCATCGGATATGATTGCTTAAATTGGGGGGAAAGCCTTTTTGAGCAGGAGGAGATGCTCATGGCAGACAAAAACACATAATCCCTATATCTGGACTGATAGCCAGCCATATGCACTATACTATCAAACCAGTCATGAAAAAATTGAACCACTTTCTTCCATCTTATACCAAACAGCTGTTGCCCTTAAAACCTCTCCTCAGCCCCGACCTTAGGTTCTACCTTCACAGTTCACCCAGATTAGGTTCTGATTGGTTGGTTTCTATGTTGGTCAGTGTCAAAAGCTCTGCCTCTTAGGCAGCCATTGGTTCTTCACACTTCACCCAGATTTGGTTCTGACTGGTCAGTTTCTATGCCAGTCAGTGTCAAAAGCTCTGCCTCCTAGGCAGCCATTGGCTCCTGGCACTTCACCAGATTTGGTTCTGATTGGTTGGTTTCTATGCCAGTCAGCATCAAAAGATCCACCTCCTAGGTAGCCATTGGCTCCTGGCACTTTACCCAGATTTGGTTCTGATTGGTCTGTTTCTATGCCAGTCAGCATCTCTGGGCCTATCTCTGGGTCTGATTAAAGAGGTGGGACTGATCAGCAGCCCCAGAGGAGGCCCAGAGAGAAACAAAGTATCAGCTGCTGACTAAGCCCAGAGAGAAAGAGACAGGCAATGGCTGGTCAACAGCAGCCATGAATGCTGGGGATTGGACCCTGCTTCTCTCTCTGTAGGCCTCTTTCTAGACCTGATCCACAGCATCCTTAGCAGTCAGTGCTAGGTCCCCATGGCAATTCAGCACTGACTTCTGGTGTTTGATAAGCCTTGATCCTCATGGACCTTGATTCATATATATATATATATATATATATATATATATATATATATATATATATATAATACATATATATACATATAGATAGATAGATAGATAGATAGATAGATACTTGTTTTTTATATTATGTACATTTCTTCTTATAGCTTTCACATAATGCCAATACCCCAGGTCAACATGCAAAATTACAGAACAATGGGTAAGGTAATACCAGCTGTAAGAACATCAAATCTGTTCTATAAAATATAAAGAAGTAGTTTAACAGAGATATAAAAGGAGAACAAACAAAAATACATGGCTATTTGAGGATTGAATAACACATTGGGAAAATAATATTTCATTAATGTGAAGAAAATTGTAAAGTGTGTCAACATCATAGATAAATTACTGAGTGACTGGCATATGTATCAGGGACAAAACAGAACCTATTGTGTAACCAGATTATGCATGGCCATTTTTATCTCAAAGTTGTGCAAATATAATTTCATTAGTATGCCCAGGAACCCAGCAGAACATGACCAGATGGTATCTTATTATGTTGATGGACTCTGAGCACCTTGTTTTAGTGTTTGCCTGGAGATAGCAGCAGCCCCTGACTCATATTTTCTGTTCTCTGAAGTGCACAGAAGACATTTGCAGGTCTAAGGTCTGGCCTGTGGATTAGAATACTCAAAGTGCAGATAATGAAGGTACCCTTTAAATGACCATAATAATCTTCTGGCCAGACACCTGCCCCCTGGCCACTTATCTGTTGCACAGTTTCTACTCCTTCAGGCTGTTCTCACTATTTAATGATTTTATGCATTTTTTCCTTAGATGTACTAAATTCATGGTGTATGCCATAGCTATAATTTAGAGCGTTTCATTGTGATTAGTATTTGTAGTCATTCCTCAACTACCCCATTGCAATTTGGACCAGTTATTTGGTGGAGCATAACTTCAAACATTAAGAGTTAATACTGACAGAAGAAACGGTCATTAATCTGAATATATTACTTAAGCAAGGAGAATAGACTGTAGAATGCAATCTCTCTAAGACTCAGGAGTTAAAGAAATGAGTGACTTTCAGCCCAGCCGGTGTTGCTCAGTGGCTGAGTGTCAATCTATGAACCAGGAGGTCCTGGTTCAATTCTGGTTGATGCCCAGTTGTGATTAGATCCCAGTGTGGGATATGCAAGAGGGAGCCAATCAATAATTCTCATCATTGGTGTTTTCTCTCTCTTCCTTTCAGTCTGAAATCAATAATACACACACACACACACACACACACACACACACACACACACACACTGGCTGACTTTCAGTATGGGTGCTGTAGTACAACATATACGGATCTGGCTGAACTTCAAAAGTTAGAGTCACAGCCAAACTTGAACTGATTTGGGGGCATGAAACATTGTCTATAGTTTGTTTACTTCTTGGGTCTATGATCAAAAAAGAGTTGGGAGAATTTTTTTTTTATATAGTTTAAAGAGAAATTATTCTCAATGTCACAGTTCAACTGCCTGAAAATATCTCCTTTATTTCAGGAATGCTTCATTTTAGTTTGAAAATAATCACAGAACCAAGAACCTTGGGGAAAAATATTATTTTAAAATAGATTCTTCATATGGAAGGACATCTGGAGTTAAAGATGAGGAACTAGGAAATAAATATTTTTCTATCCACTATCATAAGGTTAGTGAAATAAAGAGAATTATCCACTTGACATGTGTCTTCACAATAATAAAAGTTAAGTATAATTTACACAAAATATATTTTAATTAAAATAGGAACTTCAAATAACACTGAGTATATTGAAATGGGTGTAAGAATAGTTGATAGAAGATGACTGGGAAATTGGCCCAGAATAATTTGAGGATGACAATACAAGAGAATACAGAAAAGCATGCATATATTTTCTCAGTACAAAAGTAGTTTAACTCTATTCAGGCTTATGAAAAAGCATAATTAGGAATTCCCTATAAATGTAGAGCCTAAGACTGCAATGTTATAGTCCTCATTAATTAAGATATGTTATCCCTTTCTCACAAGAGTACAACTTTCTTGTACTCTTTCTCACACAAGTGTACAACTTTTACATTTGCATTTTATTTATTTTTTTAATATATTTTATTGATTTTTTACAGAGAGGAAGAGAGAGGGATAGAGAGTTAGAAACATTGATGAGAGAGAATCATCGATCAGCTGCCTCTTGCACACCCCCTACTGGGGATGTCCCCGCAACGAAGGTATATGCCTTTCACAGGAATCAAACCTGGGACTTTTCAGTCTGCAGGCCAACGCTCTATCCACTGAGCCAAACTGGTTTCAGCTGCATTTCTTTTTAAAATGCACTTAAAATATATATTTTAACTGATTTCAGAGAGGAAGAGATATATAAACATCAATGATGAGAGAGAATCATCAATTGACTGCCTCCTACACAACCCCTACTTAGAATTGAGCCCCAGATCTGGTCATGTGCCCTGACCAGAAATCAAACCTTGACCTCCTGGTTCAAAGGTGGATGCTCAATCACTGACCCACACTGACTAAGCTTCATTTCTTAATTCACTGGATATTAACTAAAGTCTCCTAATAGTTGTGACCTAATTTAGAAATAAGAAACCTTTATATTCAACAATTCTTCCATCTATATTCTTTAATTTAAAAAAAGTATTAATTAATAATTTAAATATTGTAAAATATATTCATTCTACCGTACAGTTTCATGCATTGTAACAAGGCATACCTTTTTGTAAGCTAAATCAAGTTATCAAAAGTTCTGTCACTTCAAAAAATCCCCTTGGGTGACTTTGTTGACAACTCCTCTAACCCAAGTCTTTGCAATCATGGACCTATTTGTCTTGTTCGTTTGCTTATTTTCATACCTTTTCTTCCTTTTGTGAAATGTATATATATTTCGCATACATAACAGTAATGCTACATCTCCCATAATTGTATTTTGGAGCTATAAGGGGATGATGATGTGTTTCTTTAATTCATTCATCCTTAGATCAAGAGGAACTACCATCAAGGAAATATACTTAATACGATGAGCTCCATTTGCACATGGAGGCAAGATTCTGAAGTTTCCTTTGATTCTATAGTAAGATATAATTGGTAGAGGTTTTGTGAGGGGGTTAATATACTTTGTATGTGGAAGGAACAAAAATAATCTGATAAGAGGGTGGGCTATGTTCATTTTAACATGCCTACACATACTTTGATACTTCAGCTACAAAGAGGTAGAGCCTAAATCCCCTTCCCTTGACTGAAGACTTAACATAGCTACTTCCTTCTAATGGATAGTTTAAAGCAGATACAATGGTTGTAACATATGTACACAGATAATAATTTAATAAAATAAATAAAGATAAGGGAAAAAATAGAAATAAAAGAAAAGAAAAGAAAAGAAAAGAAACTAAGTCAGAGAAACCATTATGCCTTTCTGTGTCTATTTTAGTTTCTTGCTCAAGAGGAAGACATATCCCCTGTTGTGGGTACATTTAGTGCCTAGGAAGAGATTCACAGAGATTGAGGCCACCAACCAATACTCAGGAGGGAACTGTGCCTTCTGCCACGATCCATGTGAATGACCCATCTTTAGATTGTCAGATAACTGTAGCTCCTGCCAGTATCTTCACTAAAGCTGTCATCAGTGCGAAGGAACAGCAAGGTCAGGTTCTTGCCTCTCGGAGGAAGTAGTTTAACATGAGAGAGAAAATTACAGCAAGCAGCAAAGCTGTATTTAAAAGCTTAAGTACATCTTGGATGGGCACCTACAGCTAGGTCAGTGGGTCTAGTTTCTGGCGCTTTATCTTTGTCTTGCCCCTCCCATGCCATGTCTTAATCCTTTGGGGTGGGGGCTTCCTAGAATTTTGTTTGCCTGCAGGTTTCTTATAAGATTTGCCCTTTTGGTAAGGGGAGTCTTTTTAACTGCAGTTCTTTCTTCCTGTTTTTGTCTAACTGTGATGATTATCTTCAACTCCCTACTCCTCTGTTTTATTCAAACATGACCCCTTCGCCCTGTTCCTGCCTTGTCATGTCTATATAACTACCTAAGAGAACCATATAAAATACCTTGAAATAGAACCAACTATCTTAGCCATACTGAAACTAGAGATAATAACTATATATTGTTTTGAGCAACTAAGTTTTGGGGTTATTTATTATGCAGTAATAGATAATTAATATAGCAATTCAGAAATGAGTCTCAGTTGAGTTTTCTAAACATCAATGGAGTAGCAATTAATAGGCTCTTTATTAATTGCTATGCCCTGGAAAATACTATTATCTATGAAGATTTGTTACAATTGATTTGCAAAGTAATGTATGCCTTATTTCAAAACATTTATTTTACATATGTTGAGGAATATTCATAATTCATACTGACTAATTCATTTTCTGACAAGAAAAACCTGAAAACTTAAAATTCCAAGTCAAATATTTCCAGAGGTAAATGATAAAAGAAATTAGTTATATGCCTTAATATACAAGAAATAAACTTTTAATAGAATTTTAAGATGAAATTCAGTTCACAATGAAGTACAAAAAACTCATCTCTTAAATCCTGCCTCAAACATAGGATTTCTCTGATTTAAAGATGACAATCTGAACACTTTGGCTTCTTTGATCTTAATGGGCTCTATTAATATTTTTTGAAAATTTTTGCACTCTTAGTACCATATCAGAATCAAGATGTGTAATAAATTTTGAGAATATTAATGTATTTTGTCAAATAGTTAACTCTGTCCTTGATGTTACCCAAAAGGTCAAGAAACAATCAAGTGGTTAACTCTGAAAGTAATAAAATTAGATTATTTAAGACTCTATTTAAGACAAATTTTATAACTTCATTGTGAAAAAATTAAGTTTTATATCATAATGTTTTTTTCTATTTTGTATAGATTTAAATGTTTTATTTATTTAAAAAAGTTATTTGAATAGAGAATCAGTATTTCCTTTCTGATTGAGCAACTAATATTTAAGTTCAATTATGCAATATTGATGTACTTAGAATTGTTGAACCTTTGATTAAAGATACATATATAAGCTAAAGGTTAAGACCTCACTGGAATAGGTATTTTCCATATAGATTTATTACAGCTGAGTAGCAAGTGGAAAACCAATGATCTTTTTTACCATCACTGAAAATAAATTCAACCAAGGACAATGACTAGTCAACCATGAAATTGTGCACTTGAGCAGACTTCATGCTGACAACAGAAATGCTGAAGAGAATTGATATATACTTGCTGGAATCTCTTCTGCTGAGTGTTATTCTGCAAAATCTTTTCCATGATCCATTTGTAGTGAAAACAGCAGTATATCCATTTGCTGTTTCAATGTCTATTCTCAAGATTTATATTGATCAAGGACAGTTACTTCAGGTTGAAAAAGGCAATAGCTCATATTTTCACTTCACATTTCTCTACAAAATATCCTTTGATTGATCAAGAATAGTCAAATCCTGACAAATACATGTAGGATAAATATCTAATCTAATGTATATATAGAAACAAATAATCTTCAGAAACAAATCCCATAGAAAATAACTATTCTTATTTTAAGTGAGTTGAGAAACTAAGGCATAAAAGTTAAGTAAATTGTCCATGATTATACTTTTGAACCTATTTCATCTTTTTCAGGTCTCTTAAGCATTGCATAATTTGATACCTTTAAAAGTGAATATGACATAGGCCTTCCCAGTTTGTCTCAGTGCATAGAACATTGGCCTGCACTGAAAGGTCTGGGGATCAATTCAGGTCAAGGGCACATGCCCAGGTTATGGGAACAATTCACAGTAGGAGGCGTATAGGAGGCAGCCAATCAGTGATTCTCAATATTGATGTTTCTTTCTTTCTCTCTCTCTCTCTCTTTCTCCCTCTCTCCCTCCCTCTCTCTTCCTCTCTGTAATAAATAAAAATATAATTTAAAAAAAGTGAGTATGACATATATATGTTAAATTATAATTCAATATCTATCAATATTTATATTGTTTTAAAATCCAGTTTATTTTTTTCTGTTTTTTATATAATCCTATCTAATAAAAGATTAATATGCAAATTGACCATCACTCCAACACACAAGATGGCTGCCCCATGTTGTCAAAGATGGACACCCCATGTGGACACAAGATGGCTGCCAAAAGATGGCTAGCAGGGGAAAACAGTTGGGGGTGACCAGGTCAGCAGAGGAGCAAAGTTGGGGGGACCAGGCCTGCAGGGAAGGGCAGTTAGAGGCAAACAAGCTGGCAGGGGAGCAGTTAAGCATCAATCAGGCTGGCAGGGAAGTAGTTATGGGGTAATCAGACTGGCAGGCAGAAGCGGTTGGGGCAATCAGGAAGGCAGTCAGGTGAGCAGTTGGGATCCAGCAGTCTTAGATTGTGAGAGGGATATCTGACTGCCAGTTTAGACCCTATCCTACCTGGATTGGGCCAATATGGGCAGTCGGACATTCCTCGAGAGGTCCCAGATTACAGAGGATGCAGGCTGGGTTGAGGGACACACCCCTAGGGCACGAATTTTGTGCACTGGGCCTCTGGTAATTACATAATGTTAGTTATAAAAATATCTATTATTCATTATTTTTACATGTTCTAGAAACTATACCAAGGTCTTCACTTAAATTATGCATAAAGATCTTCACAATAGTGCTCTATCATTATTTTGCAAATGAGGAAATAATCTAAGGCAGATTGTGTGACTTCTGTGAGCCCAACTGCTGATTTGTGACAGATTCAGGATTGAAATATATCCATTTAAAGGACATTAATAAAAATTAACCTTTTATTTTATGGATTTCTTATTACATTACTAAAAACAATTTTAACTCAGCATTGATTTTCATGGATTGTTCATTTATACCTGATTTATCTAAAATTAAATGGTGTGCAGCAAGTGGGAAAGTTCTACGTTACTAGTATGCGCCTAAAAAGTGAGTGAACAATTGGATAAATGGAAACACAGAAAAATGACAATTAATAATTATTGATATCTCTTTTACAAAACTGACTATTCTTTTTGAAAAAATAAATAAATTTTAATTCATTTTTAGAGAGTAAAGGGTAGGGGAGAGTGAAATATCAGTGAACTACCTCCTACTAGATCACACCCCCTTTTGGCTACCAAGCTGGAAACCCAGGCATGTGCTTGCACATGGAATCGAACGAGTAACCTTTTGGTGCATGGGACGGTGCTCCACCAACTGGACCACATCAGCCAGGGCTCTCGCTCTTTGTTTTAAAGTACTTTTAAACGTGCATAACCCATGATATGTTTTAAAAATGTTTCTTTAGATAGGTATTTTTTTTTATCTCATTCAGAAACATATTGTGCAACAAAGCAAAATATTTACACGGTATCTTAAGAAATGAAAATAATCTGTGGCTTAGTATTCTGATAAAAGCATGATTGATGTGAATGATTATTTGCTATTATGGATGCACAGTTCAAGTCCTTTATAATTATACCTAGTGTCCTAAGACATAGCACTAGAATTAAGGCAATAAATATTTAACTTCCGAATTACAATTTTCAACAGTATTTTTCACTTTGTTATTGAATATGTACAATATAAGCAATACATTATATTGATTTTGTTATATTAGTATTTAGTTTTACCATGTAAGACTTAAGATTTAGAGTTGAAAAGGTTTCAATAACGTGAATTAGATGGTTCTTAAAACAGATATGAAATCTAAATAAAATATTTAGGACTTCTAGAAAATATTATTAAATTTTATATTTGAAAGTAAAGGTCACCTTGGGCCATTATCCTTATGTCACCAAAATATCTGTAATTAGCCCATTAAAAACTTAAGTTATTAGAGTGGAAAAATGTAAAGAGTCAAGGAAAGTTGGATACATGAAGATTGAATCAAAATAATTGTTATTGTATACTAAATATACCTCTCTAGAAATTGAATTTTTAAAAAAGATGGCAAAAATAATGTTTTATGTATCCATGTCTCTATTTCTATTTTATTAATTAGATTCTATATTAATTAGCTAAAATGATACTTGTTTTTCTCTGACTGGCCTATTTCACTTAGCAAAATATTTTCCAGGTCCATTCATGCTATCACAAAAGCTATGATTTCCTCAGACTAACAGATTATCACTTTGAAAATTATTATATATACTACCCATGTTTCCCCAAAAATAAGACCTAGCACATGGAAAGATAAGACATCCCCTGAAAATGAGACCTAGTACAACTTTGGGATTAAAAATATAATTTTTTTATTAATATTATTTTCGGGGAAACAGGGTAGAAGCCCAATGCACAAAAATTTGTGCCAGAATGGCCCTTCCTTTCCCTGGTTGCCGGCATTGCCTTTGCTTCCGCCTTAATGTGCTGCTCAGAGGTCCTGAGTGGTGGTGGTGGTGGTGGGGGGGGGCCTGCACAACGCATCCTGACCCACATCTGGCCACTTGGCTCCTGCCTATGCAAATTAACCCACCATCTTTGTTGGGTTAATTTGCCTACTCACTCCCAATTGGCTGGTGGGTATCACAAAGGTATGGACAATTAATATTTTACTCTTTTATTAGGTAGATGGTGAGGGCAGTAGAAATCTGTGATAGGAAAGCTAATATTTCTAATTTTCTTTGATGGTAGTGTTTTTGTTTCAACTTTGGCACAGAAATTGGTCCATTTCAAAGACCAAAATTATAAAATAACTACTCATGTATGTATCCATATGTATAGATAAAATCTAAAATGTGTATGTACAAGAATCATTATATGGTAAATTACATTTTAATATGGTGATTATTAAAATGTTTGTTCTGCCCAGCTGGCATGACACAGTGGTTGGGCATCAATCCATGAGCCAAGAGGCCACTCATTCAATTCCCGGTCAGGGCATATGCAGGGTTTCAACTACATCCCAAGTGGGGGGCATGCAGGAGGCAGAAATTGATGTTTCTTACTCATCAATATTTCTCTCTCTCTATTCTTTTCCCTTCTTCTCTCTCTAAAATCATTAAAAACATTTTAAAGAATGTTCTTTTACTTTACCAACTATTTTCATCAAATTTTTCATTTTGGTCATCTTAGTTATAGAAAATGTCTCAAATATACTGTTTTAAAAAGGACAAACTGATAAATTATTAGTTCTTAATGTTGAAGATACTTCATTTTAAGTGCAAAGGCATTTTCACTATCTGGAGGTGTGTGTGTGTGTGTGTGTGTGTGTGTGTGTGTGTGTGTGCATGCCGTCATGTAACATTTTTATATATATCATAATGACAAATTTCAAAATGTGCATTCATGAAAAAAATACACTTTTACTTTACAGCAGATGGCCCTATAATCTACATACCAATCCTCTAATTTCCTTGCATTTTGATGACTCACTTTACATCGTAAGAAGCTCTTTACTAATCTCTGATTATAATACTGTTGTTACTATAATTCTCATTTACCTCAATCAGTCAGTTTTCTTCATCATGCAAGTTTGGCAGAAACTGGAAATTTCTGTAGAGATTAGGACTGATGTAATCAGATGTTATTGATGAAATGCCCAGATACAATTTTATACAGTCAACCGCAAACAGTCCCTTCCCTTTTACACTCTTACCTTCACTCTGTCAGATGAAACTGTTATCACTAATGTATTCCTGCTCTGTCATTTGGACCCCTTATCATAAAATCATTCCATTTCATCAGTGAGCATGGCCTCCAACTCACTCTTTACTGACCCCTAGCTGTCTTTGCATAATATGAATTTCTTTGAATCATTCAAGAGTAAAGCTTTTCTTTCTATAATTTTTTCCTACCAGGTTGTAATAAGACCAAGAAAGTGGTCAGTATTCTTCTAGCTTATCTGAATGCACTGAAACTAATTATTTTTAATCTACATTTAAATTTCTTCAAGCACTAATGTTCCATTTACTTAGTTACATGAATCTCCCAAATCTCAATTATTTGCCTGTGTTGGATGAATTGCTTACTTACCACTCGAAATTATTTTTAGTAATCATTTTCAATTTATTGTGTATGTGGACAAAATATTAAAAAAAAAAAGTTTACCAGTTATTTTATTAATTATATTTGATATCGTTGAAAATTCCCATGCAGTTACAAACATAATAGAGAGTGATCACATGTGCCCTCTACTCATTTTCACCCACAGTGACATCTCGCAGAATTATAGTTTAATCTCACAAAATGGATGTTAACCTTGATACAATTAAGGTACAGGATCTCTCAGTACAAGGATTCATCATGTTTCCCTGTTTTAACCAGATTCATTTCTTTCAAGCTTCCCTCCCCCTGACACTTGACCTCATTCTCTGGCAATTGGGGTTCTGTTTGTATAATTGTGCCATTTCAAGAATGTCATATAAATGGAATCATAAATTTAGGGTATTGACTTTCTTCACTCAGTATAACTTTGTAGAGATTAATCCAGCTTGTTACATGTATCAGGAGTTCTTTCCTTTTTATTGCTAGTAATATCCCATGGTATGTATATGCCAACATTAATTTTTAAAAATCATTTATTTTCCTCTCTTAATCCAGTCAATCAGTCATTAATACACAGCCTCGCTCACACTTTTACAGCTCTGAAATCTGAAGTCCTTTCATCCTTTCTGCTCCCATCACTATTCTCTACCCATCATCCTTATCCCTCCTATTCCTTTATAGAAACTTCAATGATTGTTCATAAAAGTTATTTTATTCTAGGCCAATTTCATTTTCATAGGGTTATGAATTTGCCTATCCAACTAACTTTCCACACTTCAAATGACCTATTCCATGCATACATAGTTGTTTTTTTGCCCTGTCTAACATCCAATATTTCTCAGTAATGTCTCCTAGCACACTTTATAGTGAAATCCTTGACTTTACTCAGTTTATACTCCTTGCACGTTTTTAATAGTCAGGTATTTATAGTCATCACAAAGATAGTATAAAAATTTCATTAAGTTCTGTTACACTTATCAAATGACATTGCACACAATTTTCACAGTTAAAATAAAGTTTATCATGTAAGATTTCTGTCAAATTCCTGTGAAATACACTGCAAATATAGACAATGAGCTATTCAATATTGTGTTCTCTCCAATTATTACCTCTATAAACTTATTATATCACCCCTTTCTCACTTTACTTCTGCTTTCCTTTTCCTTAATTCTGTCATTTATTTTATTTTCTGTCATTGGAATTAAACTTACAAATCTACATTAGTAAGTAGGAACACAGTTGTTCAAAAGTCATTTTGAAGAAACAAAATGTCACTTCTGGATTGGACTTGAGTAAAATCTAACTGAGTGAAATAATAAATGTCAGTAAGAAGTGACAACCAGAAGTTCAGAAAGAGTTGGTTACTCGTGGAAAAAGAGAAAACAGAAAATATCAAGCATAATTACTACAAAAATCCAACCAAGTACTGCAAGTATTCTAAACCCACCTGCTAGGCCATCTGACCACTTTATAGCCCCTAACTATAATTTGTCCTCCTCAAATATATGGAATCAAAGAGAAAGTGCAATATATGTGACAAAACAATGTTATCCATGTTGACACTTACGTTTTTTATTGAAAATTAACAAATTAAAAGTTCTGCACCTATATGGATCTCTAATTTCATGCATCAGTCTGAAAATAATTCTACCTTATTATATTGATAAAATCTTTACTTTTGAATGTTTTATTGAAGGACTCTGGATTTTTATATGTTACTGAAGAATATCACTATGTATCTAATTAATGTTGAGAGTCACACTAATTTTATATTTTATTAATACTTGACTATTTCTTCTGATCTTCTTAAAACACTTAAGCTACTCTTGGTCCAGTGATAAAATTACCCCTGACCTCCTTGAGAAAAGAGAAGCCATCAGGAACTTAAAGCATCGCGTTCTTGCACCTCCAGACTCTCTGTCTTCCTCTGTATCAAAGAAAAAATTCAAACTGCTGTCCAACTCTGAACTCATCACTGTCAGTTTTTCACACAACAGTTTCAGATTCTCTTTACCTTTAGGTCTCCCCATTCCACAGCTTCTGTGAGTTTTGCTCCAAACATGGGCCTCTGAAACTTTGAATTACTGGAAAGACATTTCCTTCAGAATTTATGAGTCCTCAGGGTAATGCTTAGCTAGGCACTTATTGAGACAGGAGTTTGGAAGTCCATCTCCCTTTCCTAGAACAGGGAGGATTTCTAACTTGTCATTGTTCTTGAGGATCCTGTGGAAGGAGGATAATGCTCAGACGAAACTTGAAATCACAACTTTGATATTTTTCTCTATCTTGCTTCTTTTTCTTCTGTAGCTGTTTCTCCAAAGAATCACTTGTACATAAGTCTACATCTTATTATAGGTTCCACTCCCAGGGAACTTGAACTAAGACAAAAGCTAATTATAACCACCGAGCACTTGGTATCTTATCCTTTCTTGCATTCTACATTAATTTAATTAATCTCCAATTATGCTTACTTCATTGACAATTCCCTTTCTCTGAACTTCTCCTTCGATCCACAGGACATCATTCTCTAATTATTACCTAACTTTCTTCATGTCACTTGAATTTGTTTCTGAAAAGAATATCTGTGTTCATTTTTCCAGCTTATCATCTCTTCATCACTTTCCACTCATTGAAATTTACATTGTGTCTTCCTTACTTTATTAAAATTATTTTACTTAGATTAGCTATAGCTTCTTAATTGGCAAACCCAATAATATGTATAGATCAATAACACACAATCCTCCCATCAATTTTCTGTTTTTTTTATTCAACTATTTCTCACTTGACTTTAATAATACCAGTATATTCATTTATGAATTCATTCAACAATTATTTTGTCAAGGTATTTATTGAGTGGCTATAAACTGATAGGGGGCAGCTGCAATAATAGTAATAGTATAAAGTGTGTGCTATGGAATTAAATAATAAACAGATATAATCAAATCATGACTTAGATAAGACAATTTTTAAATAAGACAATTTTATCAAAAACATGTACTTTGGCTGAGGTCTATTCGATTTGCTGTAATTGTGGTATCTTTTTCTGCACCTGTACTCTTAGAATGGAACCATAATCTATCTTAATAGGAAAATTAAAATTTGGAGTAGATATAATTATCTACTTGAGTCCAAGTTCACATTAGTATCTTTAGATAGTAAAAATCTAATTTTGTAATACCCCAAACTTTTACCTTAACACTAAAATTACCCATTCTTCCTGGTAAGTTCACAATCTTACTATATATTTTATTTTATTTTCCTAATCTAGATGCTTTTTTGTAGCATCTTTGCACTGGTCCCAGCTTCTTAGCATGTCTGCTAAATATCAATTGTTACCTCCTGCACACCCCCCTGCTAGATATGGTATGTGCCCTGACCTGGAATTGAACCAGTGATCTCTTGTTGCATAGGAAAAACAATTCTGAAATTTACACAATGCCAAATCTTTATACAGTTTGAAATATTATTGATACTGACATTGATGATGGCAACATTTTAAAAATATGTGCGATATGTGATATTGTATATTTTAGTGTTCTGATTTTATTTGGAACCTGCAGTAAATCATGGTTACTTTTTATAATATTATTATAGGAAAATCATAAAATATAACACCTATTTGCAGCATAATATACATAATTTATTATATGGATAAGCTTTAATTGGCTTTATTTTGATTATTTTAAACAAACAATGCATTTTAAAAGGCAACAGATAAAATTTGGACCATGAAAATAAAACATGGAAACCTTTAGGCAAGCTGTTAGTTAACATTTGAAAACCAAATTAAGCAGGTTTATTATATAATGCAGCAGATGGAGAAAATGTGATCTCCCTGTTAATAATTTTCCATTAATTTATCATTTTAACTTAGGTCTCTACATGTGCTACTCATAAAATAAGTGTTTCCCCCATAACATGGTTTGTATTGCCACAAAATGTTCTTTCAAATACTTATTTTGTGATTATAATTTTCAACCAATATACAGGTTGTTATTTAAGAGGGTTGACTTTTAGGTAGTTTTATTCACATGCATTCTCTGTGTCAAATACTTTCTGATTATATCCTTTCTAAGTTAAGGTTAAGGAAATATTAACATAACAAAATGACAAGATCATGTGTCATTTTAAAGAGTGGGAAGTTATATAATATTGACAGAAAATGCATTTATGAACTCACAAACCTTTTCACACAAAAGGAGAGAGGTTAGAACACTAGAATTCAATTCCAAAAAATTTTTCCTCCCAATTTTTAATTTCCATTTAGCTAAAGAACATGGCCAAAGAGTGAAAGAAATAGGAGACTGTGGTGAAGACGACTTTTTCTCAACCTGTGAAAATGGGTAGAGGTTCAGTGGCAGGTACCATTCCATTTACAGACAGCAAAATGACAATATTCACAAATGCAAATATTTGGAGTCTTTATTTCTTTAAGGGCATAAACAGAATGGCTATAGACACATCTATTATAGAATAAATAAATTTATCAGGATTGGCAATTAAGCATTATTTCCTGAGTGAAATGGTAGTGATAATCAGAGTTGTCTGTGTCCAGGAAGTATCTAGATTACCCAGAAGCTTGTTCGAAATGTAGAAGCTCAGATCCCAACCTAGACCTACAAAGTCTGCATTTGAACAAGATTCCTAGGTAATTTACATGCAAATTATAATCAGAAAAGTTTTGATCCTGTACAAATAGATGATGTTGGTCAGATAAAGATGTTCTATATGTTACAATTTCATAGTTACAATTTCAGTGATAGAAGAGAAAAGAAATCTAACTCAGACTAAGTGAATAAAAACCATTTTAGCGTTTTATCCCCAAAATATCCATACTATTTTACTGGGAGAAAATCAGATTCCTTTTACAATGTGAATTACCAAAATTACCTTATGCTAGTAATCTGGAATTTAATACTTAACATGAACTCATCAGGAGTTATATTCTAAAACTTATCAAACATAGAAAATGTTGCAACATCTAAGCAATTTCCCAAAGTTTATATAGGTCTAAGATAAAGGACATTATGAATTTATGATACATTTGCTATGAGTTTATCCTCAAAATTGCAAATATAAGATGACATGTAAATGGCATTTTAATAGCTTTTGAAAAAGCTACATGGATCAAGAAAGGACAATGAATCAATTATACCTTTTAGTGAATACTAAGATATTTCATTCCCCATGCTTTCTTCATTTAGGCATTGTGCATTTCTCACTGCTGAAGAAATGATGGAGATCAGGACTGGTAATGTATGTTGTATATTTAATACCTTTATCTGTATAAAATATATAAAGAAAAACTTTGGTGTATATAATTTTGCAAGAAGTTATATAAAAATAAATGTATAGTTGTAAAATAAAAAGATTTTTACTCTTATTAAAACACTTTGCCTCAAATGACATATAAGAAAGACTATGTTCTTGAAAAACCAACTAGACCTTGAAATAAAAGACTGTCGGTTAATAAAATCATTAAAATATTTATTTATTTTTTAAAAATATATATTTTATTGATTTTGTATAGAGAGGAAGGGAGAGAGATAGAGAGCTAGAAACATCGATGAGAGAGAGTCATCGATCAGCCACCTCTTGCACACCCCCTACTGGGGATATGCCCGCAACCAAGGTACATGCCCTTGACAGGAATCGAACCCGGGACCTTTCAGTCCCCAAGCCGACGCTCAATCCCTTGAGCCAAACCGGTCTCGGCAAAATCATTAAAATATTTATTAAAATATGTTATAATAATAGTGAATGTATCCCTATTTTTTGCGGGAACAAACAAAACCTAAATAAATAGAATAAACACAGAGAACATAAAAATATAAAGAAGAAAATTTACAGTGATCATATGTTTTTATTAACTTCAGAGAGAGAGAGAGAGAGAGAGAGAGAGAGAAACATCATCAATGAGAGAGAATCATTGATCAGCTGCTTCCTGCACACCCCCTACTGGGGAATCAGCTGCAACCCTAGCATGTGCCCTGACTAGACTGTGACCCTGGTTCATGAGTCAGTGCTCAGCCAGAGAGTCACATAGGCCAAGCTAGAGTGGTTATTTTGTGAGGATATCACTGCTAGTATTCTAGTTATACCTCTCTACTTTTGATACTCTCTTCAATAAATATATATAGTACATTGCTAATGAGAAAATATTCAAAAATACTTACAATAAATATGTTGGTATCTGGAAAATTTTTCCATAGTAAACTTCTTATTAATAATATAAATCTCAACAAATAAACAGGGTACAAACATGTTTATGATACTTTTATTAACTATTATCTTTTTCTCCTATTAGGATATAAACTTTAAGAAACTGAAATAATATATTATGCAAATCAACTAAACATTCATAAAGAACTCATTCTATGTGCAGATCATTTTCCTATGAAATAGATGTATGAAGGTAAAATGTTTGGTAATATTCTAGTGTGTTCATACAAAAGTCTTCTTTTTTTATTTTTAATTGTGCTCTCTGCTTCTAGTGAAAATTTAGATACACTTCTATTTAATTGTAAACTAACATTTTATATAAAGTAAAAGTTTATTACAAAGTACTTTTTTATAAGGGAGTGTTTGGTTGAACATAGGCCAAATATTTTTTTCTTTAATGGTTTTAAAAAACAATAAAAAAATAATTGTATTTGCAAATATTGATTGGATACTGCAATTTATGCTGTGGTAAATGCTCTCTTGAATTTTTGAATGGTTCATTATGATCCATATGTATAATTTGGGAACTATTTCTTTCTAATATATAGGAAAGTTGTTTTCTAACATGCCACTTAAAGTTAAAGTGATGCTTCAGAAATTACCTGTGCTTTTATACCACTTGTGCTTCTAAAATACTTTTGCAGAGCCTTGTTATTGGCAATTCAATGTAATAGTTAAACTGAATTTAGCTATCAAAAGTGATGATTATACACAATTTTAAATCATGTTTTCTAATAGAGACATTTTTCATTTATGAATTTTGTTACTTAATATAACTGATGACAACATTATATATTCATTTATTTAAAAGACTCACAGTTTGTTGACTTAATACCCTGATGATTATTATACATTAATTATAACTAAACACACAAAATGTAGTTTCAAAACACTGGTGTTACTAAATGGTACTATAAAATAAAAATTATAAATTGACCATAACATGGGGCTATGAATATTTTATTTAAGCACCATTATTTTTGCTACTATAGGAAAATTTAATAAACAAAAGAGAAAACATAGCAACATTAAGTAATGTCGGAATGTTAATTTTTAAATGGCCTTCATAAATTTACTAATGCTAGATTTTCACATGCAATTTCCTTTAACCAAAAGGTAAGTTTCACTGGAGTTTACATATAGGTCATTTTTCAGTTACATGTGAATTTACCAATATACACAATATATAGTCAATGAATTGTTAGCACTATGTATACTGATCAATTGCAACAGGAAGCCAAAGAAGCAGTCCCTTAGGATATTTCTTTATCCACTTCAATAGAAATTGTTAATAAATTATTTCAAATAGTGTCTTACAATATTGTATTATCTAATAATTTAAAATTATATTTACAATAGTGTTTTTACTTTTATTGTATTATTTTTGTTTATACAACTAATTATTTTAAACACAATAATTTTCTTAGTCATTATCTAAATTGATAATTTTGGCATTTCTTAGTTTTTCCCCCCTACTTCAATTTCATTCTTTGCAGGAACAATTTTTTATTTGATTAGCATAAAAATGATAAAATTGAACTTTATTATAGGCAGATGTTTAATTTATAACACTAGAGGCCCAGTGCACAAAATTCATACATAGGTAGGGTCCCTAGGCCTGGCCAACAATCAGGGCCAATCAGGCCTTCCAGCTACAGCTGGGACCCTCGCTTCCCTGGCTGCTGGCTGTCAGCTAGAGCCTTTCTTCATTCAGTGCTGCTCCCTGGTGCACGTCATAGTGAGCGATCAAGCTACCAGTCTCCCAGTCAAACTTCCAAGGGAACACTTTGCATATTAGACTTTTATATCTATAGATAAATATTTAAATACGTGAAGTGAATGGAGTTATTTAATGGAAAGTGTTAATTAAGGAAAATTTAATTGCAGAATAGTTATTACTGTGAATAAGTTTTTCATGTATGTCTATCTACCTGCCTTTTATTTTTATCACATCATCAGTTTTAATTATATCAAGTTAAATCCATTTGCATATTATCATTGTTTATAGGTACATATTTTAGCAAGAAAGTACTCTGAGTCACAGACATCTATAATATATAGTCTGTGGATATTTCTGAAATAGATTTGCATATTTATTTATGGAGCTGTACTGGGATCAATGGAATAATTTCCCAAAATAGAAAAAACTAATTTCTGTGAGGGTATTAAGAAGACAGCTGTCATGTAATGCTTCCCAAGTAGTTTTCAAAGTACATAAACAATATCCTGTAATGAACACTCAGATTAGCATATCAGATGAAGGGGTGGAAATTTATCCTGCAAAACTTCTTAAAGAAAAGACATTTTTGAAGAATTGAAAAAAACTAAGATTTTTTTTTAAATCCTTGTCCCATGGTACTGTGCTTTTCAGACTAAAGATTGAGGGTATATTTGCTGGTTTAAGCACCTTCTGAAATGTTGAAGGCCATACTGTGATAACAAATAAGTGACAGAAGAATGGCACTAATCTTTAATGAAAGTGACCTTCATTAAAGAGGGGGGGAAATAAAGGAATCTATACAATAGGTTGCTTATGTAGCAGTCTATGAGGTAGCTTCATTTACCTTTCTTTTAAACACTATAACATTCTAGAAGCAACTAGTAAAGTTATATACACACACACACACACACTGAGTGGCCAGATTATTATGATATATATATATATATATATATATATATATATGCGCTGAGTGGCCAGATTATTAGGATCTTTGAACGCATAATAATCTGGCCACTCAATATATATAGACCAGATATATATTAGAAGCCCGGTACATACATTTATGCATGGGTGGGGTCCGGCCATCCTGGCCAGAGGAAGGGGACGTGGGCAGTTTGCCAGCCTGCCTGCTGATCGAACTCCTGGTTGAGGGGACAATTTGCATATTAGCCTTTTATTATATAGGATATACACTGAGTGGTCAGATTATTATGTGTTCAGAGATCATAATAATCTGGCCACTCAATGTGTGTGTGTGTGTGTGTGTATGTATACTGATCAATTACAACAGATGATCAATATATATATATACACACATATATATATAACTATATATATAGTTATATAAAGTTTTATATATATATATATTTGCAACAGATGATCAATATGTATATATAAAGTTATGTATATATATTTGTAATATATGCAACTATACACTTTTATATAGCAAAATATATAATATATGCAACTATACACTTTAACATATATTAAAATGTATATTTATATATATTTTTTAAGTGAACAGTAGGGAGAATTTGGTGTTAGTGCTTTTGAGAAGTAAGGTAGTGATTACCCATCACTGAAAAAGTATATCGAGAAACAAACATCATATACTAATAGAGGCCTAGTTCACAAATTCATGCACGGGTGAGGGTTCCTCAGCATGGCCAGTGATTGGGGCTGTCTTGCCTAGTCCTGATCAGGGAGAGGGGGGACGGCCAGCTTGGGGGAGGGATCACAGGAGGTTGGCTGGCCAGCCGGAGGTATGGACTGCAGGAGGTTGACCAGCCATGGTAGGTTAGCTGTGAGAGCGCACTGACCACCAGGGAGCAGCGTTGACCATCTTCTCCCTGATGGTGAGTATGTGTCATAGCTAACAGCCAGTCATCTGGTCATAATGGTCACTTAGGCTCTTATATATATATTGGAATATAAAGAGCCTAAGTGACCATATATATAAAATAATCAGAGCACCTGAATTCAAATGGACAGTTTATACACAATATTATAATCTCAGCAAAGGGGGAAAGGGAGGGCTTAGATACTTTATTACCATGACACCAAATTGAAGCTGCCTTAATGCAAAATTATATTGAATAATTTATACAAAAGAGACCATGTGTGTTATGGTGCTGCAGGGACTTAGCATAAAAAAGCCATCCTCATCCCAGTATTTGAATAAGCTAAGCCATTGCCTGTCAGTTGACTATGAACACTAGAAAGTGCTCCAACTTAGAATATGAGAGAATGACCCTAACAGAAATGAAGCATGTCATAAGAAGAGCCAAGAAACCTTGTGTCTGTGTGTGGTCCCATATTTGGCATGCATTGACCTCTCTAACTATAATGGTGAGAAAAATAATCAAACCAATCAAACCAAAGCTGGTCGTGATACCCTCATGCCATAATAACTGATCAGCAGGAGGCTGTATGTGTGGTGAGCCTGTGGGATGTGAGTTTGCATCCCCTGCCCAGTGCCAGCCAGATATGTGACACTGTTATGGTTTATTTATTATTAAATTTCTATATTATTTTCAGTTACATTTTACTAATTTTCTTTCATTTCTGACATTTCTATTATAGAGAAAGGGCAAATAGAAATATTAAAATATTTCCTCTAATTAATTTCCTTTTACTGTTCATGAATTTTGTGCACCAGTACACCAGTATGTGTGTTGAATATACATATACACTGGTGTACCGGTGCACAAAATTATATATATATATATATATATATGCCAAGCAACTGGAACAATTAATTACTGGAATGGACTGGAACAACTGACCGGTCGCCAACATTTCTGAATTATAATTTTGCAGTTCTATGTAAATATAAATAATTTGGATAGACATAGACATAGACATAGACATAGACATAGACATAGACATAGGCATAGAGATAGAGATAGAGATAGAGATAGAGATAGAGATAGAGATAGAGATGGAGATAGAGATAGAGATATATAGATATTGATATAGGTATATCAATACACATACAGAAAGGTAATAAGCATTCACCATTCAGCTGTTATGTGTAATTTACAGATGTTATTTAAAAACAATAGGTTTAGCCTGACCAGCATGGTTCAGTGGTTGAGCACTGACCTAAGAACTAGGAGATCATGGTTCAATTCCTGGTCAGTGCACATGCCTGTGTTGCCGGCTCTATCCCTAGAGTGGGACATGCAGGAGGTAGCCTATTATGGTTATCTCCCATCATCAATGTTTCTATCACTCTTTCCCTCTCCCTTCCTCTCTGAAATCAATAAAAATATATTTAAAAACAGCAGATGTAATTTAATGTCCTTTAGTGTAAATAGGCAAATGTCCAATAGGTTTAAAAATTATAATTAAAGTAAGTTTTCATAACCTGCTAAACCATAGGCATAGGACAAACAAACATGATACTACCAAACACTCAATATTTGCTTTTTTAAATAAACTGTTCACAAGAAAGAAAAATGGTAAATGAATAAATAAATGTTTCTTTATGTAACATAATAAAATGATTTCAAGAAATATATTAATTGCAAGTGAAGAGAAAATATAGTGAGAAAATAAGTGATACTTACTGTAAGTAATACTTACTACCTGTAAGTCTGTCAAAATAGTTTTTAGCCAGTGACCATATAATAAATTTATTGTAAATCATAATTTAAAATTAATATTTTAAAATAATTTCTACTAAACCATTCTATGGCAATGCAATAAAAAATATGAACTTAAGAAGCAAGAGCAGCATCTAAGAGGTGTGATAATAAATGTAAATCACTTATATCTTCTCCATCATTATTAAAAAGACAAATTTAAAATTTAACAGATAATGATGTATAAATCAATATGCACTATTCATTTTACCAAGATTTTTTTTTATGAATTACAATCTCAAAATTATTTTTAAGGAAGACTCATTGGAAAACTATTTCCCACTGTCAGTACACTGTAATGTGAGGCAGAAAAGAGAGCTACAAAGTAAAAGTTGAAAATTGTGTATTTATTTTAAATTAATCACTCAGAATACATTTAAATAATGAAGGGCATTTAACTACTCTTACAGGTTTCAGTAAAAATGAAACCAAATACTACAAATATAATTTTTTAAATGATTGATTTGGCACCAGGCAACTATTGCTTCAAAATCTAAGGTAGTGGTTTTTTAAAGAAATTTGGTATTTTTAAAATGAAAACGGGTATTCATTAAAATCCTATGCACCAAGCCCTAGAGTCCTTGGGAACTCATTTGGTGGCTGAAAGTGCCAATTCCCAGGATCATCCAAGCAGAGCAGATGCCAGATGCTCTCCTGGCTAAGGACGGTATGCCCTGTGAGGATAGATATAAAAATGATATTTAGGGAGGGGAAGTGAGTTTTCTTTCCTTTTTCCTACAAAGAGAAGAAAAAAATAGTTATAAAAATAGCAGATGACTTTGTTATTAGCATTATCCAAATGAAGCCTTTGTCAAACTTCTAAGGTCGCAGACAGCTTTAAAGAGTAGAGCTTGTCCGTGTTGCAGTAAATCCTCACATTATCATACAATTGGCTTTGGTGCATGGTAAAAAGCAAATTATTTTAAAAATGAATTTAGGAATAATTCCTAGAAATTTAGTAGTAGAAGTGATCTTAGAGATCATATAGGTCAAATCATACAGTGCATGGATAAAGGTATAAAGATGATAAAATTAATCAAGTCAGTTAAAGAATTGGCAGGATTGACCATCAATATTTCTTTCATTGATAAAAATAGCTATGTAGCCGAAGCCGGTTTGGCTCAGCGGTAGAGCATCGGTCTGCGGACTGAAAGGTCCCAGGTTCGATTCCGGTCAGGGGCATGTACATTGGTTGCAGGCACATCCCCGGTAGGGGGTGTGCAAGAGGCGGCTGGTCAATGTTTCTCTCTCATCGACGTTTCTAGCTCTCTATCTCTCTCCTTTCCTCTCTGTAAGAAAAATCAATAAAATATATTTAAAAAAAATAGCTATGTAGTTATTGTAGACTAGAGGCCCAGAGCACGGAAATGTGTGTGAGTGGGGTCCCTCTGGTTGGCCTGCAGGGGTCAGGCTGAAACCTGCACACCATGGACGCCTGCAGCTCTTCCCTGCCTTTCTCACTCATCCCGGCCCCATTGTGCCTGCTGCAGGCTCCTGTCCTATCAGTCCCAGTCAGGAGAGGCTTATGCTGCTGCAGCAGTGCTCGCCAGCCATGAGCCCTGTGTCTGGCGCCCTCCCAAGGGGAGTGACCTGTGGGATTGGGCTGAAACCAGCTCTCTGACATCCCCCGAGGGGTCCCGGATTGTGAGAGGGCACCTGCCAGGCTGAGGTATCCCACCAGTGCATGATTGGGCTGGGAGGGACCAGCAGGAGAGCTCCAGGATGTATCTGGCCCATCTTGCCCAATCCCAATTGCCCGGACTCCAGCAGCAAGCTAACCTACGGGTCTGAGCATCTAACCCCTGGTGCTCAGTGATCATCATAGCTACTGGTCAGCTGGTTGACTGTATGCCCCTGGTGGTCAGTGCACATCATAGCGAGTGGTTGAACAGCCTTAGTGTATCACCCTTTGATTGGCTATTCAGTTGTTCTGCTATTTGGTCTATTTGCATATTACCCTTTTATTACATAGGATGTTTGGATATAAAAAATGGATATTACTGCATTTCAAAAGTCTATTCAAACTAAGCAAAGTGGCCACCCTTCAAGGATATAAAGTATTAAATTTCAATTTAGTTTGTATATTACTCATTTGCATAAAGGTATAACATTATAAATCTATAAAGTGTTTTAAAGATAAGCTAAACTTCAGTATGTTATATTGGTCAGATTAATACTCTTAAAATATTATATGTAGCATCCTCCATCTAGCTTTTGTTGGTTATGTTAAACAATGTAATTTTATGTTTATCTTTGATTCTAAATCATTTTAATACACATGTAGCTATATCTGATACTAGCCATATGTAAATAACTAAGTTGTGCTTATCTTAAAGACTTATGTAAGTAAGACCAGTGAAACATAACGCTTTTCAAATGTAAAGAGATCCTTTAAAAACACATGAGGAAAGCTTATATACAAAATTTTGTATCAGAACAAGATAGAAAAGCCCATTTAGAGAACAGTATTTTCCAAAGGATGTTCTACAGATCATCAGGGAGCCGTTAAGGGTAGACGAGCAGAACGAAATATTTCAAGGTCAATAGTTATCCTTGTATCCAACATGAAACCCACAGGATCGTGGTGCACATTAGAGTTTTAATGGCTCTGGTGGGCCCTGCTGTAAAGAAGCTGTTTGACTTTGCTCAATGCAGATTTTTTTTCAGTTGCTTGCTTAATTACTAGTATCTAAGAAGTGTGTTCTGTATGCTAGAGTATCAGACTGTGACATTTGGCTACAGAAAAATCAGAAAACATGAGAATGATGAAATGTTGCACAGGTACAGAGAATATCTTTGATAGCAGAAGCCTATAAAGAAATGTAATATTTTACATTTATTTTCAGTGTAATATGATTAAATTTATTCCTATAAAGCATTCATTGAAATACTAATAGAGTTAATGCTGAATATACTTACAGAACAATGAAGATATGAAATAGTATCATGAGTAATAACAAATGGAACAGATACAAAACATACTATTTTACTTTACTTTTTAAATCCTCACCTGAGGATATTTTTCCATCGATTTTTAGAGAGAGTGGAAGCGCGAGGGAAAGAGAGAATCATCTGTTGGTTGCCTCCTACAAGGGCTCCCAACCAGTACCTGGGCGGAGGACCAGCAACCAAGGTATGTGCCCTTGAGGGAATAAAATTCTGGGATCCTTCAGTCCCCCAATTCATGCTCTACCCACTGAACCAAACCACCTGGGGCCAAAATGTACTATTTTAAAATAATGTCTAGGAAATCTAAGAAAGTAAAAAGTCACAATTAATAAGAATTTGGTAAAGTACTTGATTAAATTCTAAACATATGATAGAATATATATATATATATATATATATATATATATATATATATATATATATGAAAAGAAGAACATTTCATTAAGAATAGAAAAAACAAAGTTTGCTAATAGCTATATTTAATAAAACTGAAATCATAATGTAAGAATATTTGAATAAACAAAGCAATTCATTGATACTGGTATGAGGAAAAGTAAGTGCAGATTAGCACCCAGATTTTAGTTTTCAAATACCATTCTTCACTAAATTCAGCCAGAGCTTGCAGACAGATATCTGACTCCAGGAAATCTTGAAGGAAATAAAGAAACAGAGAAAGGTACACAATGAGCCTGGAACATCTTGTGCAAGAAAGCAGATATGCAAAGAATGATGGGGTCGTGTCAAAAGAACATAGACTCCAGCTGGAAGATTCTCTAACTGGAAATATTTGCACATGAATATAAATAATGCTTTACCTCGCTATGCAAAACAGGACTCCATTATATTCACTCTATATTAGATGGATTTAGGTAAATAAATTAATAGCTGCATAAACGAAGAGAAATTCCAACTCTATATAAGAAGGAACCATGATGGGAATCATATTGACCCTATAGTCTTAAACCAAGAAAACTGAAAATATATGCAATAGTTTTCAGACTTTGGACAACAGAAGAGAGTTAATGGAGAGCAACTGGCTGCTATATGATCGCCTAGCTTATTTTGTGGAGTGACAGTGAACTTCAGCCAGGAGGCAGAACCCAGGGAGAGCAGGTTCATCTCCCTACATCTGCAGACATTGCTGGAGACTGGGAAGCAAAGGCAGACGGAGTCTGCTAAGCAGAGTATTGAGTGGAGGATGTTACCTAAACAATTTACCAAAGTAAATTCATGAACTAAACATGGCTACTGTTATATCTTATGTTGATTAAACATGTTTGAATCATTCACCTTTTTAAATATTTTTGTATGAAGTCATAAAAACAGACTGCATTTGCAGTGTTTATTTTTTAAAACATTTTTTTAATTGATTTTAGAGAGGAAGGGAGGAGAGGGATAGAAACATCAATGATGTTTAGAATCATTGATCATAGAATGATTGATCGGCTGCCCCCTGCATGCCCCACACTAGGGACAGAGCCTGCAAAACCGGGATGTCCCAGAATTGAACCCAGGATCCTTCAGTCCACAGGCTGACACACTATCCACTGAGCCAAACCAGTGAGGGCTGCAGCGTTTATTGAAAATTTTATAGCAAACAAAATTGTTGCAAGAAAATATGCTTCATTCTTAATCACTACCCAAAGTAGTACTAGTTTTGTGAAGAAAAAACAAAAGAGTTAACTGTCCAACATAAAAGTATAAATCTAATTGTAATTCATGTAGCAAATGGTTATTTAAATAGTATGTGGAATTTTAGTTAGCTATGTCCCAATAATCTCCTACAAATACCATATTTAACTACTATTTTCACTAAAAAATTGAATCTATAAGTGTAATCTTCCAAGGAAAATATTATTAGAAGGGTTTTATTTTCTGCTTGTGTTACATTAAATGCTCTTAAAAGGAGTTCATGGCTCTCTCCTTGAAAATGGCTATGGATTATCTATAATCTTGAAATTATATGCAGAAGTGTATGTAAGTATGTATGAATATGTAAATCTTTATACAGATGTCCCTAACTTACAATATATTTTAAAACATGTAGGCATAAAAGAATCGCTGTATTACAGAAATGTGTTTTTAAAAATAAATTCTAACATTTTAAAAGGTTTTTAAATAGAATAAATAGTCATATATTCTATTGTGACATATGACTTTCACTAAGTGTGTTCACTAATTGCAAATGGGAGAGTTTATCCCACCTACATTGAAGGATATTGATTCAAATCAAACATAAGCTAAAAATCACCACTAGTACACATGTAAACTATTCATAAAAATCTACATTCATAAGAATATAGTGAAAATTTCTAAAAGTTTATTTGTAGATCAGATTTAGGTTCATAGCAAAATTGAGTGGAAGGTACAAGGTTGAATATGCTTTAGTGTTTATTATAAAAGCTTGAAACTTACATTTGCATTAAACATTGAGAAATTATATATAGTTTTACTGGAACTGGCTCACCTTGGCTATAAGGAGACTAATTTAATTATAAGAATTTTGTCACAAAGAGAAAATCACATAGACAAATGGAAAGACCTGGTTGGAACCTGCCTCATTCTATAGTGATAAATGAAGGTAGAGCAATGAACTGATAAATATATGAGCGAGTCAATGAAAAACTGTGCAGTTAGTGGCAATCAGAGAAACATGGCAACCATAATGTTTAGCATGTCTATTCAAAGGGAGTTATGAGTCATCCTATCCACTGGACTTTCCTGTAAGGTTGATAACAGGTTCCCAACACCGTTAGTTATTATGGTGCTGGTGCAGGGTGATTCTTGATGTCTTTAGAATCAAATTCACTTTGACCAGTCTCTCAAGAAACAGGAGCAGCACAATGATACAATGGATGGAGAAACTCTGCCACACACACCCTGTGACCACTCTACAATGTTACAAGAGTTTGTTGTCTCATATCAAATACTCAATTCTAAGGTCAGGGTAGAGGGAGTTATTACTTCCGAGCACTGCAATTTAATTCCTAATCTTTAAAAAAAAAAAAACCTTCAATACATTTTATTTCATTTTCATTTTGTTTTTAGTAAAATGTTTTATTCCATATGTTTTCTAAAGAAATACAAGACAAATATTGATTTTCTTAAGGAGAAATCACTTGAAAGCATCTCTTACATATTTATCTTTTTCACTAAACTTAAAGTGGATCATTTCTTCAAAAGTTATTTCAGGGATGCATTCATCTCTCTTGACATTTAATTCATTCTCTAGTGAAGACATAAAATCATATGCATTTCCATGTTTTTCCTTTTGTTGTAATTAATCAAATGCTGCCAGCCCTTTACATGTCAATAGTTTTATGTGAGATCTGAGAAACTTCTCATGTTGTCTAAGACATCCTACATCTTCTGTAAGTCTCACAATCTTCTTTTGTAAGTTAATTTTATTATTCTAGTACATTATATTTGTTGCTGGTAATTAAAGGGAAAATGATAACATTCAGTTGAGATAGTGGACTAGGACAAGGACAAGGTAGTATTATAAGGACTCAGTTCATCAGTAAATTATTTTATTTCATTATGACTTTGTTGTCACTCTAGTGAGGATCCAACCTATCTCCAAGCAAGACAGATAGATACACTTGAAGGGGGGCATGGAACTGCCTTTATACAATAAAATAAATTATATAGCTTATTGATATTCCAGTTGGTATGAGAAAGCATACAGACCTTGATGCTGAATAATTGATATATAATTTTAAGGACATGAAGTGTTAGGGAAACACACCTTCTATATGCTGAATTTTTCCTCTCATTTTTCAGAGCTATACTAAACCCAAATATCAAAGAATTTACATCCCCTTAAAACATAAGTCTGGAAGATCCATAAGCAGTGTTATCACCAACAGTTTTTATTCGTGTGTACAGAAGGTTGACCTAAATCAAGACTTCAAGGTCTTAAGAAGCAGAAGAAAACATTCTGGAAAATATGCTATCAATAGCCTGTTAAATTAACCATTTTAGTGACATAATGTTGATTTAAAATGCCACAATCATAAATATATAAAATATGTTTGCCATGGGCCAAAGCATACAAATACCACCAGGTGCAAAGAATTGACAATGCCAAATAAATCCAGGAAATGCAGGAAGTATGGAAGGCTTAGGTTCTGTTATGTCAAGTTGGTACACATTCTGTTTAGCACTATTTTGAGGGCCTGACTCATGAGGGAATAAAATGGGCATCTGTCTAGGGGAAGCACACATGAATGAACTCTGTCAATAACCAAGTGATTAGAAAGGCAGGTATATGGAATATATGTATGCTGACATGTTGGGAACATTTCAGATGAAAAGTTTTATCTTTATTAATTGTTTTTAAAGAGGGGAGAAATTAATGACAACATGAGTTCTTCTGAAAATCACATTTTATAAATGAGTCATAGAGAGAATAGAAGAAAAGTATCACGGAGCAAATGAATTAACAAATAAATAGGAATGGGGCAGGAAGAGATTAACCAGAGAACTTATATGTGTATATGCATAACCCATAGACAGAAAATAATGCAGGGAGGGGGTGGAAGCAGGGTGTAGGGGATCAATAGTGGGAAAGGGGGGCATCTGCAATATTTTCAACAATAAAGAGAAAGTTTAAAAATTTTAAAAATAAATGTTTTTGTAGATCGATTGATAGATATATAGATAGAGACATATAGACATATATAGATATATAGATAGGTGATAGATAGATAGGTGATGATAGATGATAGATAGATGATAGATAGATGATAGATAAGATGATAGATAGATGATAGATAAGAGATAGATAGATAGATAGATAGATAGATAGATAGATAAATGATAGATATAAAATTTTAAGACAGTCCTCTAGTGGGGACAGAAAGATAAAACATAGAATCTGCCCTTAATAATCTTACTAGTAAATGACAGAAGAAAGACACATCCACTTGTAATTATAACAAAATGTGCTATATTCATTACTACCTGCTACACAATGTATCATGGAAATACAGAGTTAAGGAAGATTGTACATCCAATTTTAGTTATCAGTACATTTTCAAAATGCATGAGTCTCTGGAAACAAAATATCCTATATAATAAAAGGCTAACATGCAAATTGACAGAAAGGCATAAGGACCAGTCACTGTGATGCACACTGACCAGCAGGGCGTCAGACTATCAACACAGAAGCTGCGCCCTGGTGATCAGTGCTCTCCCACAGGGGGAGCACTGCTCAGTCACAAGCCTGGCTGATGGCTGGTAAGCGCAGGGGCCCATCTCCATGGCAGCGCTGATGGCTTAGGCCCACTCCCCATGGGGCATCCTTTGGGGCTCCTAGACTGCTAAAAGGTGCAGGCCAGGCTGAGGGACCCTCTCTCCCAATTGCAAGAATGTCATGCACTGGGCCTCTAGTTTAAACAAAAGGGCGAACCAGCTGTTATGGATTTGAAAGAGACTTAAGTGTTGAAAGAGATTTAAAGATATATTTTGCGGAAACTAAAACTTCAGATGCAAAAAAAGATCTTCATGGATTAGTGATTAAAAACAATTTAAGCCTTAACTGGTTTGGCTAGTGATAGAATGTCTACCTATGGACTGAGTGGTCCTAGGTTCAATTCAGTCAAGGGCATGTACCTTGGTTGTGGGCACATCCCCATTCGAAGATGTGTTGGAGGCAAACTGATAGATGTTTCTCTCTCATTGATGATTCTAACTATTTTTCTCCCTTCCTCTATGTAAAAAAAATCAATAAAATATATTTTTTTTAATCAAAAAATCAGCCAGCATTAAAGGAAACTGGAAGAGACATGAAAACAATATAAATGAAACATGCTGGATGAAAAAGACAGGAAATACAGATTAAGTCTGTGAATACTTAGTAGGAATATAGAAAATGAGATGGAGCTATTTAAAAAAATAATCTGTATTCAGAAAGAGCCATAATATAACAAGAATGAAAATAAATGAATATATCATCAATATCAACAAAATTTTAAAAAGTGCAATAATATAAACTACTCAAAACTAGATAACATATTCAATTTATAAATATATATTAAAATTAGAGTTAATACCAATGAATAAAAATAATAGATGTTTATTTTATATAAATCTAAGATTCTTAGAAACCTATAAAACTAAATAAAATACATTTATAAAGCATAACAAGTGGGAAAAAAGCTTAGGCACTTCACAAATGAATATTTCCAAATAGTTAAGAAATGCATAAAATGCAAGCAAAGTTATTATGAGAAAAAATAAAAATCCAAGAAAAAAACCCAGGTAGTCAATAACAGTCTATTCGCTTCTGAATAGTGAAGTCAAGAGAGAATGGAAGACAGACATTTCAAAAACTTACACAGAAAAAAACAGATGCTTATAGGCAAGCAATTATTTATTTGTTCACTTATGTATCTATCTAAATGCTTATTTATTCATTCATTAACTTATATATTTGTGTGTTTATTTATTATATACTAAGTTGATCCATGTTGGTACTGTCTTTGTGGTATTTAGTGTTGTAGTGTATCACCCATTTTTATTTATTTATTTATTTATTCATTTATTTATTTTTTATAAATATATTTGATTTTTTTACAGAGAGGAAGGGAAACAGATAGAGAGCTAGAAACGTCGATGAGAGCGAAACATCGACCGGCTGCCTCCTGCACATCCCCTACTGGGGATATGCCCGCAACCAACGTACATGCCCTTGACCGGAATCGAACCCAGGACCCCTCAGTCCGCAGACCTACCCTCTACCACTGAGCCAAACCGGTTTCGGCATATCACCCATTTTTAAAAGGATGAATTTTTCAGTTCTGGTTATCTTTATATGCTGGCATTTTTATTTCATTTAAATTAAATATTCTTACCATATATTTAATGTTTGAATGCAATTTTAATGTCCTTAAGGTTTTTAAGCATATATGTATTTTATAACACTAGCTTTCATTAGATAAAATGTAATATTGTATATTCATAATTATTATTTCTAGATGTAAACAATTTTAAAGCTTATTATCACCTTTTATTTTTCTACTTTAGAGTTCTTCCATTTTTATTATGTTATTTTTTTTTAGTTTTGAGACCTTGAGCTCTATGAAAACAGAAACACATTAGAGTATTATGTAGATATAGTAATATGTTATACTAGTGCCGTGGTGCATGAAATTTGTACACAGGGAGTGTTCTCTCAGCCCAGCTTGCAACCTTTCCAATTGGGGACCCATCGGTGGATGTCTGACTGATGATTTAGGCCCGATCCCCCAACTTCCCTACCCTGCAGGCATGGTCTCAATCCCATCTGCCCTCCCCTGTTGGCCTGATGGCCCCTAACTGCCTTTGCCATGGCCCCCACCACCATGGCTTTGTCTGGAAGGAAGTTGGACATCTGTAAGATGGCCAGTTGACCTGGTCTAATTAGCATATTACTCTTTTATTAGTATAGATTATACAGGGGAAAGCCTTTTTTAAGCAGGAAGAGATACTCTTGGCAGACAAAAATAATAATCCCTATATCTGGACTGATAACCAACCATATGCACTATACTGTCAAACAGGTCATTAAAAAGTTGAACTGCTTTCTTACACCTTACACCAAACAGCTGTTGCTTTTATACCCCTCATCAGCCCCCATCTTAGGTTCTGCCTTTGCAGTTCCCCAAGATTAGGTTCTGATTGGTCGGTTTCTATGCCAGTCAGCATCAGAAGCTCTGCCTTCTAGGCAGCCATTTGCTCCTCTCAGTTCACCGAGATTTGTTTCTGATTGGTTGGCTTCTATGCCAGTCAGCATCTCTGGGCCTGATCAGAGAGGTAGGGCTGATCAACAGCCACCCTAGGCTGCTGGTGAGCAGGCTGAACTGCTGATCTCTGAGAGAGAGAGAGAGAGAGAGAGAGAGAGAGAGAGAGAGAGAGAGGCGTGGCCTCTCCAGGCCTCTCCAGCAGCCACAATAGCCACTGATTAGACCTGTCTCTCTCTCTCCCTGAGTGGTCAGCAGTTCTACCTGTTTGCCAGTCCCTGTCCACCAGAGCCTGCTGCATGCTCAGCCTCGTGTTCAGTCCAGCTTTAGGTTATTTTAGATATTATAGATGCTGGGTTTTAATATATTAGGATAGTTTAATATTCTATGAAATTTAATTTAAATAAGTATATTTATTTTAGTGTGTTTATTAAAAATACTTTATACATTCTTATTTATATTCCAATATATAAAGTAGAAATTAAGCATATTATTATTTTATGATAATTAAACTCATTGAAATTATCCAATACCTTTATTCAGCAAAATTTTACTTACCATATTTCTACTCTCCTGATGTGGTCTTAAACACACAGAACCAATTCGCAATATTCTACATCCAAATATCATAAATAGTATCTTAGTCATTAGTTATCAAGGTATTTTTTTTGTAAGTTTTTCTGAAATTTTCCTCAAAACACTAATTCACCTATGATGTGTCTGGCTACTCTATCAGAAGTGTCTCTTTCCCTTCTCCTACATCATAAAGTGATGTCCACTATATTTAGTAACTTCACTGACTAGAAATCTTTAGGAGTTGATTGATGTGACTCTTCTGAAATGAAGCGGCCACCAGCATTCAAAACTACAAAGGTAATCACTGGAGATGATGGACTACTGAATTTTAAGGAGAGAATTGTTCTGTTAAGCTATGATAAACGATAGCAACTTGCTGTGTTAATTTACTTTTCATTTTGCTTTAACTCCTTTATTTTTTTAACTTAAGTTTTCTAATCAATCTTGAATTCAGAAGTGGCTCTTCAAGTAGTAATTAAAGCATAACTGTAGGAAGAGATTGACTAAAGAGTTTATATGCATACTAGAAGCCCAATGCACGAAAATTCACGCACTGGTGGTGGTGGGGGAGCCTGGCCTGCCCCTTCTCTGGGAGCCCTCAGGGGATGTCCTACTGATGGCTTAGGCCTGCTCCAGATAGGGAGCGAGCATACATTGCAGTCTGGCCTCCCTCTGCAGGAGGCAACCAGGCAATCATGGGAAGGCACCACTCCCATTTCCCCCTGGCTGCTGCTGCCTCTGGCCTCCCTCTGTGGGAGGCAAACAGGGCTGATCAGGGGAAGAAATGCCCCCATCATGCACTGCTGCTGCCACTGCCAGCCACCATGGCTTGCCAGAGCTTTGGCCCAGCCCTTGAAGCTGCAGCCACTGTGGCTTTTTCCAGAAGAACATCTAGAAGATGTCTGGTCTAATTAGCATATTACTCTTTTATTAGTATAGATATGCATAGTTTATGGACACAAAGATAGTGTAGTAAAAGCTTGGGGGGGGGGGTGGAGGGGAGCAATGGGGGAAAATGGGGGACATATGTGATACTCTCAACAATAAAGATACACTTCTAAAAATGGAAAATAAAAAACACTATTGTAAAATTGTTTTCACATACCAAAACTACATGTTTAAATGGAATGACAAATAGCCCTACCCAGTTTAGCTCAATTCTGCAGATCAAATGCTTCTGGGTTTGATTCAGGCAAAGGGCATGTATCTTGGTTGCAAGCTTCTCCCCAGCCTAGGAAGAAAGCAACCAATTGATATGTTTCTCTCTCATTAATGTTTCTCTGTCTTTCCCTCTATTTTCCAGTCTCCCTAAAAATCAATGAAAAAAAATCCGTGGGTGAGGAATAATAACAACAACAACACCAAAAATAGAATGACAAATAAAATATGGTTTGATAATTTCATCAAATGTAATCCAGTAATTCCACTACAAACTTCATGATGATCTTGCTAAATTCATAAGATTTTTTTTCCTGTAGCCACATATTTAGACTTCTATGTGTACACTAGTTCTAAGAATTTTAAAATTCACAGTTCCTTGTGAGCCATTGTCAGTATAGTATTATCACTGCATACCACCAAAATAGAATCAGCCTTAGGATTCTGAAGAATTTAATCTAATTTTGATGTGCTCATAATACATTATATAGTCATGTAATATGAGCATATAGTTTCTATTTTGTGTTTTTGTCATTGTGCAGAAATCATCTTGTCTCAATATATGCTTTAAAAATAAACTATACCTTATCCACAAATATGTATTTCCATCTTTGATATATTTATGTAAGCATAAAAGTGAAATACTGAATCATACTAACCAAACTATATAGATCTGCCAACATTTTTAGAACATGTCCTGTGGATAATAATGAGAATGGAATATTTTATTAGACATAGAGTTCTGCGCTTTTAAAAATATATCACTTATTTCACCAATATTTATGTAAATAGATTGTAAAATATTCAATGAGCGCCACATTTGTGTCCCTTTTCTTCTCAGTTACTGATCAAGAAGTTTGAATTATTATGCCAGCTTACTCAAAAATGTGAATAATTTAAATGTTATTTGCTTTCTTTCCATGCCATAAGTTAGCACTGAACTATGTTAATGGCATGCAGTGTTAAAAAACTAAAGGTAAGAACATTCAAAACTGACTGATGTTTTGGCCGGTGTGTATAACACTTTCAGTAAAATAATCTACCTGTGTTAGAATTCTAATGTCCTTGTTAATGGGTACAGATCTAAAAGGCTTCAAATTAAAGAATGACAACAACAGCAAGAATATAAAGATAATGGCTAACATACATTGAGCCGATACTGTGCAGCAGGCAATATACTGTGAGTTTTACTGGGAATGTATCATTTAATCTTCACAAAATTTTACAAGACTTACTAATACGTTATCTGTCACACTTATAAGGAAATTAATTTGTAAGAAGATTAAGTGACACTTCGAAGCTAAGACATCTTGTCAATGGAAGGTTTTAGTTAATATTTGACGAATTCCTCTAACACAATCATGTGTGGCTACATAGTTCAGTTGTCTCAACACCAAACATTTTTTTTTTTTTTAACGAAAGTAGTTCTCTGTATTTGTTCTTGTTGAGGGAAGTTCAGTAAATGTATTTTCAATATATTTTAACTGAAGGAATTTGCCAACACCAATGGCCCTACCATATAACTCATACTTATGCATTGAGAGAGAAAGAGACCTTTTTGTAATCCGAGCAGGAAAGATCACTCAAGGGAGGCATTGCCTAGGGGGTGAGAAATCAATTTGGTGACAGAAGGAAAGGGCTTAGACTTGCTTGAGCCTGCCCTCGTTAAATGGAAGTTCTTTTAAACACTATTTATAATTTTGTATTCTATTGGAAACAGATTAGCCAGAAAATAAAATTAATACATTTATTTTAATAAATTATATCCTGATTATAAATAAAAGTTACCTTTTGTGGGGACTGAATGTCATACCTATATTGATTTGACAATTAGTCCTACTAGGTCATCTATAAAAAATAAAAATAAATTTAAAAGTCCTGAGGCCCTGGCCGGTTTGGCTTAGTGAATGGAGCATTGGCTTGTGGACTGAGGGTCCCACGTTCGATTCCAGTCAGGGGCACATGCCTGAGTTTCAGGCTCGGTCCCCAGTGGGGGGCGTACAGGAGGCGGCTGATGGATGATTCTCTCTCATCGTTGATGTTTCTGTCTCTCTCTCCCTTTTCCTCTCAATTAAAAAAATATTTTAAAAAGTCCTCAAAAAATTTGAATTGTAGTTAGTATAAAGCCCTAAGATGATTTACAAGAAGTCATAAGAGTCACATACAGTACACAGCTGTTTTTAATAATCTCAAAGCATTATAATCAGAGTAAAAGTCTATTTTATAAGAAAGTAACATTTCTGAAACTCATACTCTATATTTTATAATACCTATAATTTAACCTTGCCTTACTTAACCACTAAAGTATAAATGAAAAAATAAGCTAGGTGAGACGTGGCTGTTCTCTTTTTATATTTTTGTTTTACATATAAAATTTTAAACATAATCTTAACACACTCTATTTCAAATAATGTTCTGCATTTTATAAAACAAAAGGAAAATAAAAATATTACTTTTTTCTAAAACATATATTTATATCAGGACACCCAGCAGTTTCTTAACATTCTGTGCATCTGAGAGTGAGTGGACAAGACCTCAGTGGAAGCTTCAGATTTAAGGCATTCTGTGAGCCTGCCCCTCACTCCCCCCATGATTGGGGAAAAGGGGAACTTGGAAAATTCAAAACTGGGTGGATATCCATGAGCCAAAGAGAATGTATGGAGGCCCAGACTGTGTGATGGGAGAATCTGGCATGCCATCAGAGTGGGATAGAAAGGATTTTGGAAGCAGAAGAGAGGAAGGAACTTGCCAAAGGGGACCCCCTCAGGACAACACTGGAAGGTGCTGACTTTGCTAGCATCTGGGGTGATCATTCCGGCAGAGGAGTGGAAAGAGTCAACTTTTCCAAAAGAGGAGGTGGTGAGCAAAAGTGGTGAGCAACTAACTGCCCAGCTGCCCCAAGTGCATGTCTTACCATTGGAGGGACTATTTCTCTCCATCAGCTCCCAGATCTGAGGAGGGACTTCTTTGACTGGAGAAGGGAAAAGGAAAGGGAAGGAGGCAGCTGAATGTCAAAGGGCATTAAAGCAACATTTTCTGCTGCCTGTTTTGGGACTTCAGCAGGAGGCCCCCCCATAGCCTTGTGGGTGTGTCCTACTTGAGGACCTTTCTATGCTTTCCCCCATTTTAGAATGATGTGTTAACCACTTAGCTACAGTAGAGGATAAAGAAAAAGAGTGTTAAAAATAACTACAGCTTCTATAATTTGTTAACAAATTCATAGCATAAGACATCAAAAATATAAAGGGGAGAAGGAAAAGTGTGGAGCTTTTCTAAGCAAAGAAAGTTGCTGTCAGCATGAAACAGATGGTTTTATTTATGAGATCTATTATGTAAGCTTCATGGTAAACACAAACTAAAAGCCTAGAGTAAATTTATAAAACACTAAAAAGAAGGGAAACAGTAATTACCTCTATGAAAAGCCACAAATTAAAATAAATATAAATATAAATATAAATATAAATATAAATATACAAATATACATATAAATATACATATAAATATAAATATATATATGCAGGACCAGAGGAAAAATAAGCAATGGAGACACAACATAACAAGAAGGCAAATGGTAAAATGTCAATATTAGGTCCTTACGTATCAATGATTACTATAAATGTAAATGGATTGAATTCACCAACAAAAAGGCACAGAGTTTCTGGATGAATAAAAAAACAAGGCCCAACTATTAAAAAATAAAATATATACTTATTAGTTTAGTATATATTTTAACTGTAATTTAAAAAGAAGTGCTGATATTCTGTTTATGAGGATTATTAGGAATTTGTGCAATGGGAAATGTGATGTACTACTTATAGTAGTCTGAGTAGCCATAGAATAGAACTATAATAAAAAGGAACCAACAAAGTAAACTTATAAAAGAATTGATATAAGTCTATCCATGTTCATGTTCAGCCCAGCTTGTTACTCTAACTTGATTTTCCCCCCCTCAAAACTAGTGCATGCATCTTAAAAGTTTTTTTTTTCTTTTTTTTAGTATACTTTATAACTCAGGAGTTTCTGTTTCTGTGTGAACCTAAGATGCAACTTACTGCAATGCCCAGCTGTCACAGACTTCTCAGTCAACAGGAAATCCGCTGTCAAAAAAGCCCAGGCAGCCAACACATCGATGCTGACCATGATGACCCATATCAGGGCCTACAGGAAGAAGTCCTGCACAGCCAAATATCCTACTAATCTTACATAAAATCTTATGCTAATCAGCAAAATAAGCTCCTGATTAAATAACATATAAAGAACAATACTTTATCCCGTCAGGAAATAGGATGTATGCCTTAAAACAAAGCCCTGGTTAGTCATGCATGCCATAAACCTGTGGTCCACACACTTTGTACCCTATTTATTTGATCCCAGGTTTCTTCCCTTCCAACATTTAGGCAATTCCTTTTTGAAATGCATGAGGGTATCTTTTCACTTAAACGCTCTTAGGCCATGCAAGGCAGGCGGTCACATCCTGGGAATTCTCATGGCCTAAACATGCCATACCACAGTTTATACATGATTCTGCCACCCAAGCTCTGTGTGGGTGATGCTCTGGTGTAGAGTGTAACTGAGAATTTTGAGCAGACTGTACTCGTAGAGTCCTAAGTAGAAGTTTTACTCTAATCACATCTCTGCTTACTTCTCTAGGCTTCACTCTATTCCCAAGGTTCAGAATTGGTGTCATTTTCCCTTCCCATGTGGATGAATATACGTTACCTCTTGTCCCACTTCTTACTGTAAAACTTACAATAGTCTGCCTTGATTTCTCTAAAGCCTGTTATGAACAAATGGAAAGATACCAAAAAAGAATATCTCATATTTCCAATGAAAGCTTTAGCTTTCACAGCTAATTGAGGTCAACAGCTTAAGCCAAGAATTGAAAGATGTACATTCTTCCCCATGTCCTGGGTTTGTATCTATCCTGAAAAATGTCTGTGTCCAAATCAATGGATAAATGTGTCAGAACTGAGAGCTTTATCAGTAATAAAATATAGCATTCAAGTAAATATACTATAATATATACATATAGAGTATGCAATATATGTATAATATCCATTTCCACATTTCTTTTGAGTGACAAATATACTACTCAAAAGAGCTTTTGGGAAAGATCTCAGCATTAGTGAAGCCTTCCCCTATCAGAGTCTAACACTAACTGGCTTGGTCCACTTCAGAAGACTCACTGGACTTATAAGGTGACCAAACTGCCTCAAAATCTCCCTCAGTTTGAATAAACCTTAGACAGACTTCTTCTGACTCTGGCCCTCAGACTTCCCTGTTCTTAGAGCATTTATTTTTTTTTTATATTTTTATTGATTTTTACAGAGAGGCAGGGAGAGGGATATAGAATTAGAAACATCAATGAGAGTGAGAGAGAAACATTGATCAGCTGCCTCCTGCACACCTCCTACTGGGGATTTGCCCACAACCAAGGCACATGTACTTGATTGGAATCGAACCTGGGACCTTTTAGTCTGAAGGCTGACATTCTATCCACTGAGGTTAGGGCTTAGAGCATTTACTTTAGAAAACTTAATCATGTTTTCTCTGCCTCTTTGTAGTTTAAATTTCTTTAAACATATTCTGCTTGTTTTATAACCCAGTAGTAATTCTATATTCCTCAAGAAATTGGGATCCTTTCCTCTGCAATGTAACATTAAAAAAAGAAATAGCATCTTTGTCTCAATACCTATAGGAGAGCTGACATTTATATTTTGGGAGGGCAGAACAGGCCAGGCCCGTTGCTCCAAGTTGTAAAATGAAACGCAGTGTATTTGCTTTGGGTAAGGCCAATTAGAAAACAGATGGCTTATGATTCCACTCATCTCAGCTCTTACCGTCTCTTCAGCCTTTTGCCTTGACAGAACAGAGTATCCAAGATTGGTGTGTGCTCTGTCCCCAATTGCCAGCATGCAGTCAAAGCAACGATGTCTCCTCATCTGTTTGATGTGATGTTTCCTCAACAAGGGTCAGGCAATGGAAATGTTTTTAAAATCTGGGCTTTGGGAGGGAAAGGCTTCTGTCAGATACTTTAAAAGGTAAGATATTGTCTTCTTACTAAGTGAGGTCCTATGTGTTCACATTCTGGCTGAGTCCAAATGCATACTCAAATCTTTTCACTAAAGCCTGAACACTTTTATGAGAACCTCTTCCTAAGAGTAGTATAGGCATAGATTCTCAAAGAAATACCTGTAGCATCTCAAGGGTAGTGGTGTTTTCAGTTGCACTGGAGGTCAATTAATAATTAAGAAGTTTGTTTTTGTTTGCTTATTAGGAAAGCAATTAGATCTAGTACTCATCAAAGGATAGTCACTGGTATTTAAAAATGTAGACATCTATTCTAATAAAAGAGAAACATGCAAATTGACTATATCTCCATTACACACACACACACACACACACACACACACACACACACACACGCCACACCCTTTAGCCAATCAGGAGTTAGTATGCAAATTAACCCAACCAAGATGGCAGCTGCCACGGAGCTGGAGTGAGTAGAAGGCTTGGGTTGCCACAATGATGGAGGAAGCCAAGCTTCCTGCCCACCCTGGCCAGCCCTGGCCTTTGCTCAAGGCTACAAAGTTTTAATTATAGAAGATAAATAAATCCCAGATACTTGCTTCCAGATGCCCATGGCCTCCACTCAAGGAGGTGCTTTAAAAAAAAGAGAGAGAGAGAAAAAAAAAAGGAGGAGCTGGGAGCTTGGGTCTTTGGTGGATGATCAGGCCAGGATGGGATGGCAGTTGTGGGCAATCAGGATGGTGGCGGACAGGGACTTTGGGGGTAAGCAGAGCAGCAGGAGCGCCAGTTGGGGGTAAGTAGGCTATCAGTGGGGGTCAGTTGGAAGTGATCAGGACAGTGTGGGGAGGTAAGTTTGGAGTGAACAGGCCAGCAGGGAGACAGTTGGAGGTGAGTAGGCCAATGGGGAGGCAGAGTGGGGGCAAACAGGCAAGCAGGGAGGGAAGTTGGGTTGAGCAGGCTGGTGGGGGGGAGAAGTTGGTGGCAAGCAGGATGGCAGGCAGAGTGGTTAGGGGCAATCAGACAGACAGGCAGGCAGGTGAGCAGGTGGAACCAGCAGTCAGGATTGCGAGAGGGATGTCCAACTGCCAGTTTAGCCCCGATCCCTGTAAACTGGCAGTAAGACATCCTTCAAAGATTGGAGAGGGTGAAGACTGGGCTGAGGAACATGCCCTACCCCCCCCCCCATGTGCACAAATTTTGTGCATCAGGCCACTAGTAGTTATATAATTATAATTGCTAAGATTATGAATTTATAAGTAATATCAAAATTAGAAGGGGACTTTATGTAGTGCTTTTTTTTTTAAACTCTTATAATGCACTAATTTTCATGATCTCTGTGTCCAGGAGTGTATCTATATATGGATCTTCAGTCCCTAGAGAAGTAAGTATGATACTCAAAGCATTGTGGGTGTTAAGCAAACAAATAAAGGCAAAATTGCCGCCTCTGTATTTTTTATCCACTGGTCCTTGCAATAAGCCTTCATACTATGCATATCAGTTGTGAATTGATTTAATATGATTTGAATCACTTGTTTATGACTAAAGGAAGTTGTTTCAATCCACTTGTTTATGATAAAGCCAAAGGAAGTTGTTTTCAGAAGTAGAGTTGTTTTGATAATTTCCATCAGGCTGTCGTCATCTTACCTGTTGTCCTTGATAAGTACTTAGCTGCTCAGCAGCCAAGGGAAACCACTGGGGGCTTGTCAATAAGAACAAGCAACTACGGCAAAGGGACATTTAGAGCGTAACTACTGAGGTGTGCAAGGATTAGTCCAGAGCTTCCATCTGGACAAGACAACACTTGGCTGACCTAAAATAGCTCTCCAAAGCTCTTAAGACATTTGCTCCTGCCGTGGCCGATGCAACTCTTTGGTCAGAGTGGTAGTAAAACAGGCAGCTGTCTCAGCAAGAAGGGGGACATCTGTTCCTGCCTCTGTGAGGAGCTCCTCTTTGGCAGTGGTGCGAGCCTTGCGATGCTCCCTGGAGTGATAATAATCCTCCAGCCAGCAGCCTGCCTGCCAATGAGAGTATCCTCATTCCCAAACAACACACTCTAGCAACAAGGGACTTTGGGGGTTTGTGTTGGTTTTTGTTTTGTGCTGGCAGCTGAAAGTCAACTCCTGGTTGTTTATTCCTGTCCCTCCCAACTACCTATTTGTAAATAATGGCAGACTTCACTTAAATTTTGATTCTGTTCCTTTCATCTCTGCTGGCCCCTAACAATAGTGCAAGCAGTGTATGGCTCCATTGGAACATATTTCTTTATTGGCTTCTTAAGAGGCACTATCCTGTATGCCACATGTGTCAAACACAAGGCCCGAGGGCCAAATCCGTCCTGCCAGGCCTTGCAATGTGGCCCGCACTGCGCTGTCATCACGGCACTCCGCTGCGTTTCCATCACAATGACAGTTTATGACTGTTCAGTAAACCATTCAGCCCGCGATTTAGGCTGGATTTTAGATTTTGGCCCCTTCTCTGATTGAGTTCGACACCCCTACTGTATTGTATTGGCTTGTGAGATTCCCACAGTGGGCCTTTGTTGAATAAAATGCTGGCAAGGGCAAAATCTGACTCAACCCATTGAGTCAGATTTAATTGTTTGCCACCCCCAAACAATTAAAACAAGATCAAATGCAGGCCCTCTCTAAAATAATGTTCCTCAAAATATCTGGAATGCATTATCTCCCTATTTATGTTACCTCTCTAATCAATGCTTCCACTCTCCCCATTCCCCCTCCCAAAAAAAATGTGGGTTTTTTTCTCATAAGTAATATACATTTAGTCCTTTAAATGTCCTTTATATCATTATTATTTAAATTATTTTATTAAGACTTCCCTAAATAGAATATCCTAAAATTCCCTATTATCATTTTTAAGGACAGTAGTAAAAATTAAATGTAACATCCAACTATTATCTTGAACAGAAATATATGAACGGAAATAACACATACTTAATCGAGTTCTGTTTTATTTCAGGCTGAGCTTGAATGATTAACTTTCTTGAAAGCCACATCACAGGCTAACTCACAATGAATTTACTGTGCTGTGAATCACTTAAACATTTTTGTCACATGCTGATATTAACTCAGTCTTACATCATTTGCAATTTGGATCTAACTATGGTATCATCTATGTGTGCATCTCTACTATGTTTCATTTGTTCAACTCAACCCATCATTACAGGTTATACAGATCATTTCTGGAGTGTAATCATTCTGCAGTGTATTCACTAACCCTTCAATCTTCCAGTGACCCATAAATTTAATGAACATATGAGCTTTTTCTCTGTATGCTCATCCAAGTTACTGATTAAAATGTTGAACAAGACTCCACTAAAGCCACAGTTCTGAGGCCTCTACCTAAAATGATATCGGTCTTATAATCTTTTGTGACATTTTCATTTTTAATCACTTATTAATGTACCTAATTAAAGGCCCTTGCATTTAGACTCTATAAAAAAAAAGTGTATGCAATGGCATATTGGCAATAAAGAGTGAGAATAATTCTTTTTATTAAAAAGATTTTAAAAAATTATGCCCCAGCTGGTTTTGCCCAGTGGATAGTGTGTCAGACTCAGGAATGAAGGGTCCCAGCTTCAATTCCTGTCAAGGGCACATGCCCAGGCTAGGGGATCAGTCCCCAGTAGGGGGCATGTAGGAGGGGACTTCTCTCACATCATTGATCTCTCTCTCTCTCTTTTTCCCTCTCCTTTCCTCTCTGAATCAATATATATATATATATTTAAAACAATTAAAAATGATTAAATATTACTTATTTCTTATGTGGCTTACATAGAGGATCTAAAAGCAAGAGTAAATATCAAAGCTGCAATAAACTGCATTTATATGGCTCACTCTAATCTTTGTTCCCTGACAAACCTGGATTTATGCCCTGGGTTATAGGAATATAGAAATAGATCCATCTAGGAGAATAATTTTGTTTATACATATCATAAATTTCTCATAAGATTTACAAAGTGGCTTTTGAGCTTTCCTAATAAGTTTACATGTTTCTTAAAGCTTAAATCTAAATATAGTCTCCCAACTTCATAATAATCCAAGCTGGAGAAATTCTGAACTTTCCAAAAGTACAAGGTGAGTAAAAGTTATAAGGTAGAGCTTTCTACTGGAAAAGTAAAAATAAATAAATAATAAGTTAAAAAAAAAAATATATATATATATTAGAAAATAATCTTCATTATTTATATAGCTTGCTTTAGATATAGTTTAAATAGATATTGTGTTCTATTTTCCCCATTATAATGCATTATGAACTTCAGCAAGCCTGCATTAAAGTCTTTGTTACTTACTCTAATCGTGACTTTGTCCTTCACTTGAGCTTGCAAGCTTGGGTTTTCTCATCTTTAAAAGTGGGAAATTATTATATGGATATATATATATATATATATACACACTATATAAATGTATTTTCTATGTAAATTATAAAAATACATATCCTATATAATAAAAGTCTAATATGCTAAGTGTTCAGTTGTCAGGTTGTCTCTTCAACCAATCAAAGTGTAATATGCTAATGATATGCTAAGGCTGCTCAACTGCTTGCTATGATGTGCACTGACCACTAGGGGGTAGATGCTCCAACCAGTAGGTTAGCTTGCTGCTGGGGTCCAGCTGATTGGGACTCAGCAAGATGAGCCAGACACACTCTGAAGCCCTCCTATGGTCCCTCCCTGGCTGGCCAACCTCCCACTTCCCTTCCCGTCCCCAATTGTGCATCAGTGGGGTCCCTCAGCCTGGCCTGTACCCTCTCACAATCCTGGACCCATTGGGGGATGTCAGAGTGATGACGTCAGCCTGATCCCACAGGCCAGGCTGAGGGATCCCACTGGTGCATGAATGTGTGTACCTGGCCTCTAGTATTTTTTATAAAAGGCTACCTAATGAAGAGTTATAAACACGAAGTGATGGAATGCACATAAACCAAATAATAGGATGGGCATGTAATAAAGATTTTTCAGTGTGTTTATGTTCTAAAGCAGGCGTCTTCAAACTACGGCCCGCAGGCCACATGCGGCCTGCAGAGGAGTCTGATCTGGCCCGCCAGGTTTTTTGGGCAGTGAGCGCAGCCGAGGTGTTACAGTAGGAATTAGTAGTTCATATAGTCCGGCCCTCCAGCTCTCTGAGGGACCGTGATCTGGCCCCCACTTTAAAAAGTTTGAGGACCCCTGTTCTAAAGGATGTATGTTGTCCTTATTATTGTATTGTTTTAAGACTGTTCCATGCTCCCCTTTTTTCCTTTCCTGTTTGGGGAGGACAGGGTCTGACCTCACTTTGTAACTATTCTATGTTTAGGAAGCAAGTGAAGCACAGGTGGAAGCCAAGGTAAAAAGGGCCAGGTGCAGGCTTCTTAGGCCTCTTATCCTATATGATGAAGAGCTAATATACTAATTAGACTGAACAGCAGAACAACCATCCAGATGAAGCCAAGGCTATAAGGGACTGTGAGGGCCAGTCATGACTGTGAGGAGCTTCAAGGGCCGACTTAGGTTGTATGGGGCTGTGAGGTCTGGCTGGGGCTGTGAGGGCTGAGCCCCTTGCATGGATTTTGTGCATTGGGCCTCTAGTCCTATATAATAAAAGCCCAGAGACCAAAAGGCAGAGCTGGTTGACCAGTCGCTATGAAGCACACTGACCACCAGTGGGCAGACAGTCAATGCAAGGGCTGACTGGGATGAGCGGCTGCTCCCATAGTGGGCTGATCCTCACAGGTCACACCCCCTCCTCACCAGTGCACAAACCCCATGCACCGGGCCTCCAGAGAATTAAGAAATATAAATCTTGAAAACTACTTAAATAACCTTGCCTAATTCACAGTGTTTAGAGAATAGATAAGTACCTATGACTAAATGGTGATGTCCTTGGCATAGATACATGCTACTTGGAGACTGAGTGGGAGTAATATCTGGGGCCATGCATTTGTCAAATTTAATTCAATGATGTATATTAATTATAAAGTAGCCTTTCTTATGGCCAGGTCTTTACTGTAAAGCCTAGCATTGAATCTCCTGGGTTACTTGATCCTATGCTACAGGTCCTGATGTTTTAATATATAAAAAATTCATCAGGCCGAAACTGGTTTGGCTCAGTGGTAGAGTGTCGGTCTGCGGACTGAAAGGTTCCAGGTTCGATTCCGGTCAGGGGCATGTACGTTGGTTGCGGGCACATCCCCAGTAGGGAGTGTGCAGGAGGCGGCTGGTCGATGTTTCTCTCTCATCGATGTTTCTAGTTCTCTCTCTCTCTCTTCCTCTCTGTAAAAAATCAATAAATATATTTAAAAAAATAAAATAAAATAAATAAAAATTTCATCAGGAAAATGATTTTATAAACCCTTACCTATGACTTCTGAAAGAATTACACATATATACACACACCACTCTACATTATTATATAGTAACTTCAAATCTATAGAATTCTACCAATTTCCAATTTTGTGAATCTAGTGCCTACTATATTTACTTTATTGTTATTCAGAGATAACAGATTTGAGATCTAAATAAAAACCCATTTTTGCAATTATGAAATTGAATAAAAGTATACATTTAAAAGTTACAAAAAACACAGTCTAATGTAAAATTTGTGTGTCGTTTATATGTTGCAGCTTAAATATTCAATTTGTGTGTATCCATACCTAACTTCTCTATATTGCCATTTTCAAATGAATAGTGATTCAAGCCAAATTGGTTTCCTCTCATCTGAGTAGTTTCCTATATGCCTATTGTTTTCATTTTCTATCCTAAATGCCAATAGAACATGAAATATAATTACTCAAGTAGCATCTTTGAATATATCACTGGCAAAGACAACTGCTAAATTCAATGAATGGTTTCAGTTTACTATGTGCAAGGTATGATCTTGCCTTCTAGGGATCAAAATAAAGAATCATCAAACATTAATCCCTACCTTAAGAAGAGGAAAGATATGATCACGTGCACAGTTAAAATAAAAAAGTTATTCCTGTAGATGGGTCATGGTACATATTTTTCAATTTTCCCATCCCTTACCAGATAAAATAAAGAAATATTTGAATACGGTGTGTAGAGTGTGGTTTAAATTATAGAATGTTAATTAAAAATGGCAAACAAAAACAAAACAAAAAACCCACAAATTTAATTAACTTACCCATGTAGTCAATAAAATGTATTTAGCCTTTACCTCACAGATAATTAATTGTTTCTACATGCCTCCTTCCCGAAAGATTGAGGTTTCTCCTTCACATTCTTATTTCTAGAACATAGAGTAGGACATGATATATATTGGGTCGGCAGCTAAGTAATTGCGGGTTTCACACACATATGGCTTCAGTTGAATTTTTAGGTTTGCAGACGTAGTACAAATGTAAAACACATTTTGTTATTTGGTAGTTGGCTATTCAGCTGTTAATCAGTGAAAAAAGTTTTTTGATCTGTTTTGTAGTTTTCATTTGGCGTTCGTTGAAAAATGGAAAATCAAAAGGAACATTTTCGTCATATTTTGCTTTTTTATTTCCACAAGGGAAAAACGCATTGCAAGCTCATAAAAAGTTATGTGCTGTTTATGGTGACGAAGCCTTAAAAGAACGGCAGTGTCAAAATTGGTTTGCCAAATTTCGTTCTGGTGATTTTTCACTCAAAGGTGAAAAACGCTGTGGTCGTCCAGTTGAAGTTGATGACGCCCTAATCAAAGCAATAATCAATTCGGACTGTCACAGTACAACACGTGAGATTGCAGAGAAGCTTCATGTATCACATACATGCATTGAAAATCACTTAAAACAACTTGGCTATGTTCAAAAACTCGATACATGGGTTCCTCACGAACTGAAAGAATCACAGTTAACGTAACGCATTAGCAGCTGCGATTTGCTAAAGAAACGTAATGAAAATGATCCATTTTTAAAACGACTGATAACTGGCAATGAAAAATGGGTTGTTTACAACAATATCAAGCGGAAAAGATCGTGGAGCAGGCCAGGTGAACCAACTCAAACAACATCAAAAGCTGATATTCATCAAAAGAAGGTTTTGTTATCAGTTTGGTGGGATTACAAAGGAATTGTCTACTTTGAACTCTTACTACCCAACCGAACGATCAATTCTGATGTCTACATTGAACAACTAACGAAATTAAACAATGCAGTTGAAGAAAAGCGGCCCGAATTGACAAATCGAAAAGGTGTTGTATTCCATCATGACAATGCAAGGCCACACACATCTTTGGTCACTCGGCAAAAATTAATGGAGCTTGGTTGGGATGTTTTGCCACATCCACCATATAGTCCTGACCTTGCACCATCTGATTACTTTTTGTTTCGATCTTTACAAAACTCCTTGAATGGTAAAAATTTCAATAATGATGATGATGTCAAATCGTACTTGATTCAGTTTTTTGCTAATAAAAACCAGACGTTTTTTTAACGTGGGATTATGATGCTGCCTGAAAGATGGTAAAAGGTCATTGATCAAAATGGGCAATACATTACAGAATAAAGTTATTTAGTTCCATGAAAAAATTGTCTTTGATTTTCTTTTAAAAATCCGCAAGTACTTAGTTGCCGACCCAATAGATATGCATACTATATATAGAAAGCAAATATTAGATTTAACTAAATGAGTACAAAAAGTGAACTTCAAAATGTCTGATTTTGTGTACTACATACAGTGTTATTCTGATTATCGTGGTTAAATAAGATCCTATATTTAGAATTTTATAAATTTTAAAATACTATACAAATTATTGTACTGAATATGGGCTCATTATTTCTTAAAATATATAGGTTGATGTCTTCAAGAAGGTCAAGAACAAATCTTTGCATCCTTTATTCTGCTCTCTTATAGAGCAAGACTTCCTTGCCTGCACCCCATAACAAGGCAAACTTAGTTTTCATTAGTTTCTGATATTCTGCCCTCTTATACCTCTCTGCTCCTTTACTTAAATTGTCCTTGACATTTAGAGCAAACTAATCCCTGCATCTTTCTGTTCCACAGTTTTGTCTTCCATAAGCACTAAGCTGGAACTGTACTTATTCATAGAGCAGTCCCTTATTAATCCAGGATGACAAGCCTTCCATTCTCTCATCAGAGAGAACAAGTCTAACTTATATGCTTTGGGAAAACAGTTTGCCTATCATGATTTAAGAAAAGGCCGAGATACATTTATATACCCCAAATTTCAAATCTGCAGTTTGCATATATGTTTGGCTCATTTTGGTCTTCTTGCAGGATCAGAAAAAAAGTTTATGTCTTTCAACTGCCCCCAAATCACATTTGAATAGAGCAATAGCAGATTCTACAGGGAAAGACAGTTTGAGATGTTTGATTAAAAAAAATAAATCCAGTATATGGTTAGGTCTAAGCCCAGGTTCCATTCCCTTAAAATGGTGATGGTTCCTTTGAATTTAATGTTCACTGTGATACTTATTATTACAAGGGAAAGTGTAAGTGAAGAAAGAATGCATATCAGGCCAAAAGGACCAAGATTACCTCATTCAATGTATAACAAAGCAGAGGGAAAATGCATCCTGAGAGTCATGACTTCTGAGGAGATCATGAAGGTTATTTCTGAAGCTAGTACATTCTGAGAATTATATTTACTGTTGTGAGATATGGATGGATGGTCTCATTTTTTAATATATTTTTATTGATTTCAGAGATGAAAGGAGAGAGAGAGAGAGAGAGAGAGAGAGAGAGAGAGAGAGAGAGAGAGAGATCTATGATGAGAGATAATCTTTGACTGGCTCCCTCCTGTCTGCTCCCTACTGGGATTGAGCCCAAAACTGCGGAATGTGCCCTTGACCAGAATCAAATCCAGGACCTTTCAGTCTGAAGGCCAATGCTCTATCTACTAAGCCAAACTGTCTAGAGCTTATTATTTTATATATTTTTGTCTGTCAGTTTAGCTGTTCCCATATGAACGATCATGTGATATATTGGATTACTTTTTTTTTTTTTTTATCAAAATGGGATAGATAATTATAATAACTCAATATATCATTGAAGGAGAAAAAGTTAAACAACTTAATTTCCATCATGAAAACTTTACACATATTTATAAAGTATGGATTGTTATAATCCAGCAGAATCTCTAAAGTGGCATAAAATATTATTGGTGACAACTCACATTGTTTATTCTGTATGGAAAGCAATCTTAGAAAATGAATCCACTAACCTTCAATTTGCTGGAAAATCACTTAAATCCAAGGGAAGACTGTCTTGACTTTAATGGACTATATTAAATCAAAAGTACCCCATGATCCATAGTCCAGGTACTAAAAATAAAACATGTTCAGATACACTAAATAATCAAGGCCACTTGATATTTTTATTTCTAACTGCAAATTATAAAAATTGATACTATTGTCCCTCTGGAGTTATTTGAAAGTGGTAGGTTTGAAAGTATCACATATGTGAAGTAAAAAAAAAAAACACACCACAACTATTGATATATTCTAAACTAGGCAAAAAGGATAAAACACAGCCAATCCTTTGGCTCTATTTGATATCTCATTAATTCAATTTCCATTGAGTTTTTATTCCCTAATTTTAGAAGTGAGCTTTGAATTGAGATTGATGTGAAAGTACATTTCCTTCCATCTAGCCTTTCGGGTTCATTTTTCAAGATGACAATAATGAAACTGTACTCCCAGTACTGAGAATAGTCCCTCTGGGTTTAAGTCTGCCAGATTGGAGTGCACAATGGTTCCTGTAAGCCAAGTAGCAAATCTGTATTGTCAGATGTTACGAGCATAATTCATATAAGTACTTTCTTTGGAGAGTTACATTTCCTTATGTATAACAGTGACATGTGCCTGTGTGGAACTCTAATTATCTGAGTCTTCTGTCATGATTTTGAGTTGAGAACTTTATGTAATATTAAAGAAACATAGCTCCTTCTTGCTTCATATGTGTTTTGCCCAAATCTTTTTAAAAAATGCCAATTAATAGTTGGATGCTAAGCAATAATTTAATAATCTAATTCCATTCAAATTATACAAAATGAATGTGAGAGTATGCACAATGACAGTGGGGAAAGAGAAGAGAAATGAAACCAAATAAATGCTTTTATGCAGTTCCATATATTTTATTTTAGGGGGAAAATTTAAAAATATAGAAATAAAACAACTTAACACCAAAACCCCCAAACAATAAAATTTTTAAAATGAGCAGAGTTCCTGAAGAGATTTGTTTCCAAAGAGGACATAGAGATGGCCAAACATAAATATGAGAAGATGTTCAGCATCATTAATCACCAGGGAAACGCAAATCTAAACCACAAGGTGACATCACTCCACACCTGTCAGAATGCCTATCATTAAAATAAAAAACAAAACAAAACACAAAATAACAAGTACTGTGAGGATGTGGGGAAAAGGGAACACACACACACACACTATTAGTAGGATTGTAATCTAGTGCAGCCATTATGAAACACATGAATATGCTACAAAAATAAAATAAAATAAACAGAGCTGCCATATGGCCCAATTCCATTTGTGAAAACACAAATACTTTATTAAAGGATACAATCACCCGTATATTCATTGCAGCATTATTTACAATAGCCAAGATATAGAAGCAACCTAGGCGCCCATTACTAGATAAGTGAATAAAGAAGATATGGCATATATATCACGTACATAATGGCATATTAGTCAGCAAAAAATAGAATGAAATCTAGCTAAACTTGATAACATGAATGAACTGAGACAATTTTTTTGATAAGCAAAATAAGTGAGCTAGATTCCCAGTCAGGGCACATACCAGTGTTACAGGCTCAGTCCCCACTAGGGGGCAGGCAGGAGGCAGCCAATGGATGATTCTCATCATTGAGAATCATAATTTCTCTCTTTCCTCCTACCTTCCTCTCTCTGAAATTCATAAAAAACATATAAAATTTTTATTTTTTAGATTAGAAATCTCACTGTCCTAAAATCAAGGTTTTGACAGAATGGCATTCCTTTTTAGAGGTCTTAGGAGAGAATCTGTGCTTTCCTGGTTTCTGGTTTTTCCTCTATTTTTAAAACTAGCAGCAAGGCATCTTCAAATCTCTTTCTAATTCCTCTTTTTGCCTCTCCTGTCTACTTAAAGGACTCGTGTGATTGCATTGGGCCCACTAGAATAATCCAAACATAAAAATACTCAGATAATTTACAAATTTAATTTCATCTGCAACCTTAATTCTCCTTGGCCAGGTAACAACATATCCATACATTCTGTATAGGCATGAACATGTTTATACCACAATATGTATAAAGTTATTGCCCCTTATTTAAACAACTTATGATCTTTGTCTTTCTCTCTGGGTTGATTCTCTAGAATACTTAAAATTTATTTGTACTCTTATTATTTTTTTAATATGAATGTGGATAAAATCTTACCAAATTATGCTTGATTTATTTTGGTGGTATTCTTATAGTTTGCTGTTAACCTTTGAAATTTGTTATTTTAATTATGTGAAATAAAAAACATATCACATGTAAATAAATAAGAATGCAAAAATATAATTAGTTGAAAATGAGTTGAATAAAATAGAAGAAATAATATATTTCTTCTAAGTAAAATATACATGTAAGTGTTATTGTAGAAAAAAATGAACAATAAAAAGGAAAAATAAAATATTATAAAGTGTACCCTAAAAGTCAATCATTAAAAAAGCCAATGTGGCTGAAAATATGTTGAATGTCAGTATCTTCAGCAAAGAAATAGGTTTCAGTAACATCAGAAGAATAATAAGAACTGTATACACATAACTTAAAGACAAATATAGCAAAAATTGGACAGATTTATGGGTATAGTGACCTAGCTGAGAATTTCCACCTTAACTTTGAAATTTATCTCATTATCTTTGAAATTTAAAGTTCTTCCTGAGTTGAGGGGGTAGGGTGGGAGGAGAAAGAAGTTCAATTACAATCTGAAAATGTTTCCCGCTCCAGCTGGAGACTTTTGATCAGAGGTGGCCACACATGGTTTATTTTCTGTGAAGGGCAGATCTACAAATAGAAAAAGCTCCATGGTAAGCCTTGGCAAAGGCCATTGAGAAGGTAGGAGGCCAAGTAACAAAGTTGTTACTGCAAAGAGAGTATAAGTTTATGTCTCTTTGTAGCAGTGAAAATGAGCTTATTGCAAAAAGATAGAGAAATGTAAAGAGAAGTGGAGATGCTACAATGAGGAGGGTCAATCATAAATTACCTTCAACTTATACTTTTATAAAAGTTATAACTTTAGCTTTTAAAAATACTTAAATAAGTATTTATATCTTGTATTGAAATATTGTTCAGGTAATTTTTTAAATTACATAGCTTGGCATTTCAACACTTTACAGTCAGTATTTCATGTCTAGAATAACTACAGTTTTAATGACATTACAAGAATGCTGGAAGCCAATTCAAGCATGTCATAATTGCAAGAGTTTCATCAAAAGGTTGATGGAACTTGGGGACTCAACAAGGGCTGTGTCACATATGTTATGGCCTATTGGAATGGCTAAAGGCATTTCCCCAAACCTGAAAAGGATGCATTAAATTGATTGTTTGCTGCCAGACAGCTCAGGGCATCTTAATCTACATGTTATTGCTGCCTACTGGCCAAACACCTGAACAGTCATAACCACAGGCTATTCCCCAATCTGACAATGGACTCTGTAGACTAACCCTGGCCTTTGAAGTGCATATCTCCACCTTGCCTTAGGACAAATTGTGTTAATAAAAAGCAAGGGGTCTTGAGACAAAGAGAACTTAGCTTCTTTAGCTAGGTTCTTCTGACTCATATAGCCTTTTAAAATTATCTTTCATCTCTGCACTTTTATTTAAGTTAAAGTTACACACAGCCTTTCTCCAGATTGCTGAACCCTTCTTAATGCTGGAACAAGAACCCCAACCCAAGATAATTATGAAAAGTAATATTTGTTTTCTGTTAAAGTTTTAAAAATGTCTTAAACCTCTTAATTACAAAGCTACTTTTTTTTTTTCTTCAGTGAATTGATTAGGATAATTCAGGCTTCCTGTGAAATGTTTGATACTTCATACTATTCTAGTACACTATGAAGGTAAATATGATGATACTCTCAAATAAATAACTGTGGTAGTGAGATATAAATTATGCTTCCATAATGGTTTCCTGCATCATGCTTAGGACAACTTTTAGGGCACTGGGTCAGATCACTCTCATTATTCTGTACATTATAATTTTCAATACTTTCAAAATATAAAAGACTAAGCACTGAGATTAATGAAAGTGATCATTGTTTTCATATGAATACACATAACTGTACAACTCTTTAATCCCTGGTTTTCAGGTTGTTTTATAAAAATAATGTGAGTTTAAAAAGTAGGATGGTTTATCTTTTTCTGTGCAGGCCAAATACCTGAGATACAAAAACAAATGTGAATTATAAATCTTTAAGTCAAAAAGAAAATTCAGAGAGGCCACTGAGAATGTCTTTCAACTCAATCTACACTTACATTTCCTTTTAACTTTGAATTTTGCCTAATGCTTGGCAATTTCACAAATGATAAAAATGTGTTTTAAACTCTATGTCGTAGTAAAATTTCTGTTGTCAAAAAGGAAAAGGACCCTATTATTCTGCTTTGAGGAACTAAAATAGGAGATTTGGGATATACAGATATGGTTAATTATCAACTTAATGATAAAGAATGTCAGAGACATTCTTTAACAACAAAAATAAAACAAAATAAACAGAAAATTCTACTAATGGATAGTGATGAATAGATGGGAGTTATGATCCAAACTGAGGCCTGCAAAAAATGAATAAAAATTAGTGGAATTAATCTAGGTCACGAATTCTCCCTTATACCACTTGCATTTTCTAGTAGGGCTTGATCATTCCATTTTACACTGGAAGTCAGGGATACTTATCCTGGTTCACAGCCTTGTTTCACCTCTTTGTGCCAAATACATCATGGCTGTTGCTTCTCTTTTCCCACACTCTGCTTATTGATTCCACTCTAATCCCTCTCATCTGTTCTGTAAATAGCTGCAAGAGTGAATGATCTTTTTCAAACTGTAATTTGGATTAGGTCACTCCCATAAATAAAGTGCTCCAAATTCATATTGCATTATATTTGTAAATAGGGTATAATAAAATACAAGATCAACTTTTCAATGTGTTAGCACGAAATAACAGCTAAAACTTGAGCCTGCTGCATTCTAATTTCAGGCCCAGAAGAGGCATGTGGAGTTTGACCTCTGAGGGATAAGTGGCCCATGTCTTCCTTGCAGGGAACCAACACAGGACTCACAACATGCAGCTAGTCACTGGAGAGGCCTTCACACCCTTTGCACCCAAGAAGGAAGCTCATAAACCTTCTGAAACTTAGACCTCTGGACATGGCTTTTATAAAGATTGCTCCCATGGTAGAGTGAAAAGAAAAGTGACAAGCCTTAACCCTTGGCTTCGGTCAGGCTACTTGAGAGATGATATCTCCATGGTTACCTCTGAACCACCTTAAGTTGTGTGCCGTAGGGTTGGAGGTAGGCAACTACAAAATCACATGTTGGGGAATGGTAGGCACTGATATAAAAACAAACAAAAAACAGAACAAAACAAAAGTGGTAACTTTTATGATGAGAAACGAGCTAGCAATTAAAGATTATAAAGCAAGGGAGAAGAAATCTGATTAGAGGGCACAGATGAATCAGGAAATGATACCAAGGTAAAGAATCAAGTAAAATTTCTTGTAAAGGAACATAGCAAGATATGCCTGGCATTAGGTAGGGTTGACAACTTCCTAAATTACATCAATTATAGACTTTTCATAATAAAAAAGAATTGGCCCTAGCTGGTTTGGCTCAGTGGATAGAGCATCAGCCTGCGAAACAAAGGGTCTCAGGTCTGATTCTGGTCAAGGGCACGTACCTCAGTTGCAGGAACCTTTCCAGCCTGGACCCTGGTCAGGGCACTTGCAGGAGGCAACCAATCAATGTCTCTCTCATATCGGTATTTCTCTCTGTCTTTCCCTCTCTCTACCACTCTCTCTAAAAACAATCAGTGGGAAAATATCCTTGGGTGAAGATTAAAAAAAAAGAAAAAGAATCCCTCACTTGGAAATGTTTAAGAATTCACTCAAACACAACAAAGAGAGGAAAGAATAAAATCAAAATATAGGCAGATGGCCTAGGGATGCTGAGACCTCATCAAACAACTGATGGGTCTTCTTGAGTAAAAGTATATGAACTATGGTGGAGAAATGATCGCTGAAAGGCAATTGCTAAGAATTGTCCTGGATTTAAGAATGTCATCTATTCTCAATTTGGATGAATTATTTCAAATAGATTATCACACAGGTAAGGCTTCTTATCTATTGACCATTGAGAGCTACAGAAATTTTTATATCGGGAACTGCATTTTAAGTTTCTTTCCTATAGTCTCTGTTATATATCACTAATGCTTTTAAAAGGAACTTTTCACATGCCTCACAAAACTGTTATGTTAATTCCATAGACTCCTGATTTTATTTTTAAATATATTTCTATTGATTTCAGAGAGGAAGGAAGTATAATAGGAGAGAGAGGAAGGAAGTGGGAAGAGAGAGAATCATTGATCGACTGCATCCTTCATGTCCCACACTGGGGAGCCAGCCCACAATTCAGGCATTATCCCTGACAGGGAATCAAACCATGGCCTCCTGGTTCATAGGTCAATACTCAACCACTGAGCCAGGCAAGGCTCCTGATTTTAACCAACAGTATGGTGAACTGATCCCCTGATTCTCAAACAAGAAACTGATCAATATGTGTTGTTTTAAGATTTCTCAACATTCCTCCTCAGGAATGAAATTTATTGGCTAGTGTTCAGGTCTGTCCTATGTGTGATAGAAAGCTAGCATACTTTAGAAATAATCAGGTTTCGAAGGCATATCCTTTTTGTCTATACTCTGTGAATGCCACTGGACTCTGGTTATTTATGTATATTTGCAGAATGGGACCTATTTTGCCACTGATATCCTGGACCTGATATGTCAGTCTTATTGAGATATGAGATTGTTCCCCCTCGACCATTGGATGCCTTTCTGACTTTGACCTAAGGGTCAGAACTTCTTGCTCAGATCTCAAATAAAGGGGACTTTTAACAGGAAATGTTGCCCCTACCTTTCATAAATTTCATTCTCAGCAGTTTCTGCTAATAGTCTCTTGTTTTTTTGTTTTTGTTTTTTTAATGAAAATATCTTATTTATAAAGATGCAAGGCTCCATATGCTATAGTGGATGTTATTATCTCTTTCTGCTCCCAACTTCAGGATTTTGCAAAGAAAAGCCCCGTTCTCCCAAGAAGATTATGAACAATGTCTTTGATTTTCTATACTTTTTAGCATATTTTCTATTGTTCCCCCAGCTCTCTGCAACTTTATAAATCTACTTTTCTTCACAAGGTCCTAAAGATGCTTATGCATGGAGATCATACGCGGCTCTATTACCACTTAATCAAGAGATTCTTTCTAGGTTTGCATGTCTGGACCTTGTCAGGAATAGCAAAGCTTAGACATTTCTCTTGAGGAAGTATCTGAAAGCTAAGTAGATAATTTTGTTTAATGCTGCATCCAGCATTAGCAGAGTATTTATTACTATAAATACTAAACCGGCATATTGAAAATCTATTTCCTGACTTGTATTTACCTACGGGGAGTGTCCTTTTTAAATTTTTATTTACTGCTTTTTAAATTCTCTCAGTATGTTACATTGTGTTCCGAAATATTTTTTTTTTATTTTCCATCATTCCTAATTTTCATATATGATCTATTCTAAATTCTCCTGTTTGATTATAAATATTAATACCTTCCTAACTTCTAAATGTTTATCTCTACAATAAAGAGGGTATACTTAAAAAAAAACACCACAACTTATATCTCTTTTTTAGTGTATGGAAGGTACAATTGCACTATAACAATTTTTTTTTTTTCAGAAAGAATATTTTGTCATTCTTCCCAGTTCACCTGACCTGTTGGTACATTTGTTTCTCAGTTCACACATCTTTGCATTGTACCCTCTGAACACACTTTGGTCCTGAAGTCACCTCCAGAAAGATTCACTACTTCCTTATTTAAGTGAAATGAGTCATCTCTCCAATTGCAAATGACAATCAGATACTGGACTCAGCCTTCAGGCAATACAGTCCTAAAGCAGGCATGCTATACTAGAGGAGGTTTACAATGCAGTCCTAAAGCAGGCATGCTATACTGGAGGAGGTTTACAATGCAGTCCTAAAGCAGGCATGCTATAGAGGAGGTTTAACACAGCTTTCCCCTGTAAACCATGTCCACTCTTACTCATGACCACTGACTTCTGCTACACCAGAATACTTTCCACACAGCATCTATAATACACAGGAACACCCCCCAATGACTCGCTCAATTAAAATGGAAATGTAAAAGTTCCCTTTCTATTCTAATCCTGATTTTTAAAGAGGAGGTCTTTGAAAGAGAAGGTTGACTAATATATGACTAACTGAATAACTTACTATCAAAATAGGGACAATTTCAATGGTATCATTTAATTTAGAAACAATTTTGTTTTACTAAAATACACATGAATTTATTTTATTGCTGGGTGAAGAAAATATTCTTATTATAACATTTTTAGAAAGTAAAGTTATTTCTCAATCAGAAACACAACCTGGTCAGTTAAGTTTTTAATTGTTTATTTTTCTTATAAGAGCAACAGATTAAGAATAAAATGAGCAGAGAAAGTGTACTGAACACTCATTTATGAGAATGTTTCTTGTCACTAATTATCTCTGAAAGCTTATTGTATTTTCTCTTGATAAACCAATTTTCAATATGAGATTATTTTTATAAAAAATCAGCAATAATCAATTTTGTATTTTATTATTGAAAAATTTGAAATTGAAAGACCCCTTTTTCAAACCATAATATTTTTCATTGGAAAAGTAATTTCTCAAAAGTGCTGAGCTAAATACAAATTCTACAAATGGAGTATTTTCTTAAAGCTATTTTTCCTGCATTTGAATGTTTAAATATTTGTTTTAGCTTTTTCACAGCTGCTGCACTTTGTTTTTATTTTTTTTGCACTTAGAGTATCTTTTCTTGTAAAAGACTTTATACAATGAAACTCATCGAACAAATTTTCTCTCTTTATGATTATTAACCACATATTTTTAGAGTTGAAGGCTAAAAAGCCAAAGCCCTTCTCACTTTTATTCCAGATTGGTATAGAATATACATTGACCCAATTAAAAAAAAATAGTGTTATCCTATACAACAGAAAAGTAATATGCAAGCAGACCGAATTACCAAACAGGAGAACGACCATCCGGATGACCTTCTAGATGACCACCCTTGACAAGCACTGGTGCCTGGCCAAACAAGGCACGTGCGATGCGGTTGGTTGGGGAGGCCCCACCCTTGTCCCACGATTCCCCACAGACGGAGGCCCAGGCCAGCTGCCAGCAGCAGGGGGAAGGAGAGGCCTGATAGGCCCTGATTACCAGTCAGGCCTAGGGATCCTGGGTTACAAGAGGGCACAGGCCAGGCTGAAGGTACCCCCCCTTCCCATGTGTGAATTTTGTGCACTGGGCCTCTAATAAAATTATATTCTTCCAACAAGTTGAAATATTCAAAATTCAAAATTAAACCATGTGCAATATTTCAGCTCTTTTTAATATTTTCAGGTTCTCAATTGTTTTTATAGAGATATTAATAAATGTTTTCCTGTTTGGAAAAAAAATTGTTTTTAATAACTGCATTTCCCTAAAAGCTTTAAAATCTGTGTGTTCTGTTTTAACTGTGGAACATTTCACTAAATATTTCTAAATAATATTAAACTAGATATATATCCACCACCATTACAACATGTAGACTGATTTACAATGTAGTTCTTCAAGAATTCAAACATTTCTAAAACCTATAATTAGTGATGGGCAGTAAAAAAGAGAAAAGAAAATTACATTTGAATCAAGTTTAAAGAGAAATCTAGATTTCTGCTTAAGGAGGCAACCTGCTGTCTCCTATCACTCCATGTTGCACACTTACAGAAAAAGCTTGTGACAGAATAGTGAAGTCACTTTAGCATAATAGTAATTTGAGCTAAATGAAAAGCCAAGCTTCAAAAGTGATATGTGCAGACATTTAATATAGACATCTGTGATAATTCCTCTTCCTTGGAGATAGTTTTAATATAACTAAGTTACCATTCCTTCCACTGATTTGTTGCTTAAGATTTTCATATAACCACGGCCATCCCTGCAGCTTCCATATGCATATGACTGTCAACATTTTATTCAAATTACATATTCATCATTTATTCAACTTATAGATTTCTTGAGATAGTGAAATACAATATTTAATTTTCATTTAATTTTCCTTGGATAAGAAGGGTCTATTATGTTGCACCTGGGAAGGTTTGGGGAGGGGAAAAAAAGTTTATTATAATAAGAAAAACCTGGAAAAAAAATGTTAAGCTGAAGGCAGATATAAACTAGGGATGTTGTGCACATCTTTTAAGTATATAAAAAATGCCCTGTTATCTCCCACCTGGGGTGTAGCTTGCTTAAACAAAAAAGAAGCAACTTAAATTTCCACCTCTCAATGAAAGAAATGTCAAAGAACTTGTGGTCATCTTTTAAAAACCACAGTAGAGCCAAAACCAGTTTGGCTCAGTGGATAGAGCATCAGCCTGCGGACTGAAAGGTCCCGGATTCGGTTCTGGTCAAGGGCATGTGCCTTGGTCGCAGGCATATCCCCGGTAGGGGGTGTGCAAGAGGCAGCTGATCGATGATTCTCTCTCATCGATGTTTCTAACTCTATTCCTCTCTCTTCCTCTCTGTAAAAAATCAATAAAATATATATTTTTTAAAAACCCACAGTAGAATATGCATACAGTAGAGTATATGCATATGAATACTTCTGCATTTATAACTAAGTCATGAACAGATTACATACAAATATATATAAATATAAATATATATATATATATATATATATATATATATATATATATTTGTTTATATAATGGTTATATGTAAAAGTGAGAATCATAGTTTAGTATGTAGAGAGCAATAATGAGTGTAGATCTGTGTATTTCTGGGATATGACAGCCATTAAAACCAAGTGTTAAAATAAATTAAAGTTAGAACCACATCTTCTATTCAACAAAATTAAAACAAAACAAAACTGTACAATTGCACTGCCCTCATTAAAATAGTAGGATTGTTTTAATAATATTTTTATTTGTACCAAATAATAATTCAATATGATTTATCTTTAGCTTATATACTTAAATTTTAATTGTATATTTTATAACAGATAATGCATTATAATAGTCTTATATATCCTGTTTATTCATTGATAATAGCACAAGTATTTGGATTGAATGCTCACATGTTTTTAAATTATTGGATATAAAATAAAGTAAATATTTAAGAACCACTATCTTATAACAGCTCCAGGAAGCAGGGCAGGATTGATTTAATTTTCACTAAGTTGAGTACCAAAGCTCCCAAATGAAATTAGACACCTGCTTTCCCCCACCATCCATCTGTCCATCTGTGGGTTCGGTACCAACTTGAGATCATTTCACCCTTCTAGCAGCTGTGGAATTATCATTAATGAAATGTTTCTTCCTTGCACTTCAATGTACTATTTCACTGAAAGCAAAGAAGTGTACCTCTGATCAGCCATTTCCTGAAAATGTCCAAAACCATAATAGAGGGGTAAAATAAAAGCTCCAATATTCATCAATATGAGTGAGTTTGGGAGAATTGTCTATATTTTTCCCCTCACTGTGTTTTCTCTTAACATACAATCCAACTTTTTTGGTTCTTGAATACTGCATTTGGAAATTTGGGGAATATGTTAGCCCCAAAATAAATTTCTGTTATTTTTAATAACTTAAATTGAATGGCAGTATTCTATATGTAACCTGTATCTGGAAACAAAACTTCTTACAGAGCCTTCTGAAAAAATACAGTTATTAATCTATCTTTTTCATGACTCAGCATCTATTTCTTAAGATATATAAACTTTCAATTTGAATTGTAACATCATATCTCAACTCTTTCCGCCACCCCCCCCCCCCATTCTCTTATGCTTTGCAGAACTATCATACTAAATGCTGGATAAAAAATAGAGCTCCATATAATGATTTGATTATAGCTTGTTAAGAATAAACTTGTTATCCACTCATCACTCCCTCTTCAATTTTTCATTGAGATGTGCTCTTTTAGAAATTTGTTGAGTGGGAAGATATGAGCATTCAGTGGTGCCTCACACAACGAACTTAATTCGTTCCAGGAGCAAGTTTGTTATGTGAAAAGTTCGTTATGTGAAACGTGTTTTCCCATAACAATACATGTTAAAAAAAATAATTCGTTCTGTAGCATAAAATATGCTAAGATGACATAAAAAAAAGATAATTTTTTTGTTATTATTTTTATTTAGATACATCTAAAAACATAATTTAAAAAAAAAAACACACACACACATTTTTTTAATTTTAAGACAGACTAAGTAGAGTCTACTGAATCTTGCACATCTTCATCCATTTTCTGCTTTTTGGCCGATGGTTTCATGAAAAACCTGTCCAAAGTCATTTGTTTTTCTCTTTTCTCCAACATCTGCTGGAAATAACGGACAAGAGTATCGGAGTAAAGATCGTTGATCCTGTTTGCTTCAGCTGAATCCGGATAGTGGGCATTGGTAAACTCCTGAACTGCTTTCCATTTGACCAGGATGTTCTTGATGTCAGCAGTTGGGATTGGTTGATTGTTTGATTGTTGCTCCTCGTTATCAGATGACGCTTCCCTTTGAGCATTGTCCTGTTGCTGGACCAGAAGTGCTTGGAGCTCTTCAGTTGTCAGCTCTTCTTCGTGTTCCTCAATAAGCTCCTCTACATCCTCTTCCTCTACCTCTAATTCCAACCTTTGGGCCACTGTGATGATGTCCTTCACCACTTCTGTGTCATCAACTACTGCTTCTTCCTGGGTCCACGAAGGCACAAGCATCTTCCAAGCAGAAATGAGGGTCCTTTGTGACACTTCTTCCCAGGCCTTCTGTATAAGTCGTATTGTCATAAGGACATCAAATTTCTCCTTCCAAAACTTTCAGACAGTCATATTGTCTCCACCAAACTCGCATTCTTCAAACACCTTATTAAAGAGGGCTCTAGTGTAGAGTTTTTTAAAGTTCGCAATAACTTGCTGATCCATTGGCTGAAGAATGGATGTGGTGTTTGGTGGCAAATACGTACTGCACCTTGATAAAAGGATAATTTTCCTGCAATATTTCCTCTAGGTCTTTTGGGTGAGAAGGGGCATTGTCAAGTATCAGAAGGGATTTGAGCGGCAGTTCTTTTTCCAGCAAGAATTTCTTCACGGCAGGAGCAAAGGTTTCCAGAATCCATTCGTTGAAGATAACTTGGGTCACCCAGGCTTTTTGATTGGACTTCCAATGGACGGGCAGTTTGGACTTAATAACGTTATTTTTCTTGAAAATTCTTGGATTTTCAGAGTGATAAACCAATAGAGGTTTGATCTTGAGGTCTCCGCTGGCATTAGACGAAAACATAAGGGTAAGTCTGTCCTTCATGGCTTTGTGTCCTGGCAATTTCTTCTCCTCTTTTGTAATGAAGGTTCTGCTCGGCATTCTTTTCCAGAAAAGACCCGTTTCATCGGCATTGAACACTTGTTGTGGGCAGTATCCTTCATCCTTAATACATTTTTGAAAGTTAATAGAGAACTTTTCTGCTTCTTTCTTGTCAGCACTGCCAGCCTCACCATGCATAGTAACACTGTGGATTCCACACCTTTTCTTAAATCTAAAAAACCACCCCCTGCTGGCTTTGAATTCTTCTTCATTATCTTGATTGCTGCTACTTCCAGGGACGTTTTTCTTTAGATCGTCATAAATTCTCTTGGCTTTGTGACAGATAATATCTTGGGTTGTTACGTCACCTTTCACCTGCCTGTCCTTAATCCAAATCGCTAATAGCCTCTCCATTTCCTCGTGGATTGAAGACCTATGTTTTTCATGAAATAGTTTTGATACTCCTTTGTCTACTTTGGCTGATTTGATTGCATCCTTATTTGTCAAAATGGTGAAAATGGTGGTCTTGCTGAGGCCAAACTCTTTGACGAGGTCACACTGTTTTACCCCACATTCACTCCTTCTAATTATTTCCTGTTTCATTTCAACAGAAATCACCTTCCTGCTTTTTTTAGAAGCCATGATATAAAAAAAATATTGAGTTTAACTTAAAAGGACGACTGCCGTGATACGTGCTTGATTTAATTCGTAATGAAGAACGATTGCCGCGATACGTGCTTAAGTTAAGCGCAGTGACTAACGACTGCCTGCAGTGCCTGCGCGGAAGGATGCAATACATCGGCAGCGATCGTGGAAACTCGGGCGAAGCAGTCGTGGAAGCTCGGGCAAAGCGGTCGTGGAAGCTCGGGCGACTTCGTTGTGTGCAGCGTTCGCTGTGCGAGGCGTTCTTTATGCGAGGCACCACTGTATATCAACATGCACTGAACAGCTGAACTGAAATGTTTATAACCCTGAACAGGAGATTGCTCATTGGCACTACTACAATGTACAGACATTTTCATGCACAGTCCGTAATTGCAATATTGTATTTGAGGGAAAATGTGTTTGGTAAAAAGTGAAAGCAATCCTACAGTTGCTCAGGATGATAGCATTAGTGAAGTTAACCAAATCACTGTTTCAGCTAATAGTTTTTATTTCATCAGATTTATAGAACATTATGTTATAAAGCATGTTGAAATACTGAATGGTAATTAAATAAGACACAATTAAATAAGTTCTGATTTATACAATGAGTGCAAAAAAAGAGTGCTGCTAAATTTTAAATGTATATAATTGCATAACATATAGACAGGAATTACTCCATTTCCTTGACATACATTTTACTATTTTCTCCATAGGAAGCAAAGTAATATCAATTACATTTCTATTATTTTTATCCATCTATTCAAATGCCTTGCTTTGCTGTAGCTAGAAAAAGATGAATTCAATACTGTCTCAGTTTACTTAAACCAACTTAATATAGGTTCCTCACACATTCTCTTCAACTTGGCCATAACATTTCAAAATTTTATGTAAAACAAAAAGTGACTCTGATTAAATTATTTCACTGAAAAGGTATTAATAAGATGCATTTGGAAGTGATAACAGATAGATTTTAGGCTCCCATGTTTTCACTTCACAATCCCTCTGCTCTAGATGGTATAGTTCTAAGGGTAAGAGCAAAACTCTCTCCAGCTATTTCAAACTCTGACCTAATGGCAATAGCACTTTTCAGGTTTCAATTACAGTTTGAAAGAGCTGGGAAGAATGTTGCTCCCACCATTAGAACAAAAGCAAAAGTTTCACCAACTGAAAATCAATGGCTTTTCTTAAAAATATTGGAGAACTTAAGGTCAAACAACTTTGAGAAATCTAAAGAAAGATCCCTGAGGGTAGAAATGGAATCTAAGCATTTGCTTATCTGGAACAGATACCTGGTCATATAATCTGATGAGCAGATTCAGCCCTTGCCAGTTTGGCTCAGTGCATAGAGAGCTGGCCTGTGGACAGAAGGGTCCCATGTCCCATTCCTATCAAGGGCATGAACCTTGGTTGCAGGCTATGCCCCAGCCTGGGTCCTGGACAGAGTGCATGCAGGAGGTAACCAATAGATGTCTTTCTCTAACTTTGATATTTTTGTCTTTCCCTCTCTCTTCCACTCTCTCTAAATATTAATGAAAAAATATCATTGGGTGAGGATTGAAAAAAAAAAAACCCACAAAAACATATCTGATGAGTACATTCAACTAGGAAATTTGACATGCATTCTGTGAGTTGCTAAAGACTGAAAAGCATGAAAGTGTGATGTTCCAGCAGACCAAGAGACAAAGGCAAATTTGCATTTTCTTATGGTTGTTTCTCCTGGAACCATTAGGAAGATCAGGAAGATACTTAGAAAGTTTTCCCATGTCATGTTTACTTGGCAGGGGCAGGAGGTATTTTACAAATTCATCCAGACCAATATCAGAATTCTATATACTCGCACATAGCAGTCACTCCTTATCCATAGGGTATACATCCCAAGACACACACCCCTCAGGAAATACCTAAAATGAAGGATAGTCATAGAGATTTATACGTATTTTCCCTATGGATATATGCCTTAGGCACAGTAACAGAATAACAACAAGTAATAATAATAAAAAATAATCATAACAATATACTATAATAAAAGCTATCCAAATGCAATCTTTCTTCTTTCTCTCTCCTCTCTCTGATAACTCATGTAGTGATAATCATGATAGCTACTAAGTGCCTAGTGGGTGGGGCGTATATACAGCTTGGATACACTGGACAAAGGGAAGGTTCATGTCCTGGGAGGAATGGATTGGGATGGTATGAAATTTCATCTCCCAATGTATAACTCAAAACACTGTATAATTTAAAACTTAAAAATTGTTTATTTCTAGAATTTCCAATTTAATATTTTTAGACTGCAGTTGGCAGGAGATAACTGAAACCAGGGAAAGCAAAACCACAAATAAGAGTCAAATACTATATATTATTATAAAAAATAAAATAAAAAATCCTTTCATATAAGTGGATTTTAAAAATGCATTGGTAGAAACCCACTATAGCAGGAAGACCAGAGAAATAAAGGGGGTGAAATTCTAGCCCTGGCTAGGATGAGTGGTGGGGGTGGAGGTGGGGGTGAAAGAAGTAATTACTGAATAGGCTAAATAGCAGAATTGAGAAGATAAATAGCAGAATAGAGCAGAATTTTAGAAACTGCCCAATCTAGAAAGAGAGAGAGAGAGAGAGAGATAAAATAGACTGAAAATAATGAACACCCTCAGAAGCCTGGAGGAGCATAATGAAGAATCTAACATTTGTCACTGAAATCCTAGAAGAGAAGAAAGAGGGTGGTCTAACGAAAAGGTATATAAAAAGTAATGGGCTAACTTTCCTGAACTTTGACAAAGTATATAAACTTCTTTAAAAAAAATAAAAGAATACCTGAGTGAACATCAGACAGGAAAAATTTAAGGAAGTTCATGACAGCATATCACAATTGTTTAAAAGAAAAAAGAAAAACAATACTGAAACCAGCAGATACTGGGGGAAAAAATGATAATGACAGCACATTTTGCATCAGAAGTGATAGAGGTGCGAAGTAAATGTCATTCCCCCCCCCCCCCCCAAGTGCTGAAGGAATAAAACATTCAGAATACTAAATCCAGAAGAAAAACAAAACAAACAAACAAATAAAAAGCCTTTAGGAATGAAGTGGCATTCCAGACAATCTCAGAGGAGGTAAACTAAGAGATTCTTCTGCCAATGCAATCTATTCAAAAATAAATATCCATGAAATCAAATTAATACAAAAGATTGAATAAGTAAATTGAAGAGAAGGTATAAATCTTTACAGAAAAAACAAACTCTGACTTGTGAATGTAAAAAGAATGCAGTAACAACAAAGATTCTCCTTAAGCAAACTTTAATCAGGATCATGTAAGACCTTTTCAGATGAGGGCACATCCTTGGGCCTCATCCTTAACAACAAGAATCCTGTTATATCAGTTTAGATAGAATCCCTCACCCTTGAAATATGGACAGCTTCTCATCTCCTGCAGTCCCCCAAGTGACACTCAGTCACCCTGGTGTACCCATAGCAAGAATCTGCCCTTACCCCTCATGTTCCCTCCTAGTAATTTATATCCACTGATGCTCCTTATACATCCTATTCCTATGCTATGAATCCCACTTTCCCTTTTTGTAATCGGAGTTGAGCCTGACTTCTCTACCCTAGATAAGTAGCCCATTTTAAATAAAGTCTTCATTACTATCCTATAAAAATAAAACCTTAATATGCAAATTGAACTGAACAGAATGACTGGTAGCTATGATGCACACTGACCACCAGGGGGCAGATGCTCAATGCAGGAGCTGCCCCTTGGTGGCCAGTGACCTCCCACAGGGGGGATGTCTCTCAACCAGAAGCTGGGCTCATGGCTGGAAAACATAGCAGTGGTGGTGGGAGCCAATAGACCCCTCAGGATGTCTGCCTGCCAGCGGGGAGCAAGCCTAAGCCAATAGGCATTCACAGCAGGCAGACATCCCCTGAGGGGTCCCAGAACATGAGGGAACAGGCCAGGCTGTGGGACCCCTCCCACCCAGTGCATAAGTGTCTTGCACTGGACCTCTAGTCTTTAATAAGTATCATGAATATTTATTTTAACAGTTAGTAGAAATTCCTCATTGCAACACCACAGTCATACTTGCGGGCTAATGAGTGTTAAAAATGTGCAGTCAAATCTTTAGGAGATGCAAAATATTTGCAAAAAATTAATTTACTATGGTAATTTTCATATATGTCCATCTCCTTGAAAGTAGGCTAAATTTAGTGACTTGCTTCTATCAAATAGAGTTTGAAAAAAGAATAGCAGTAACTTTACAATAGAGAAACTTGACAAATACCAAACTAGCCAAGTAATCAAGGTTATGACTGGGGATGAGTCATGAGGATATTATGTTCCTCCCCATACAATACCTCTGTGGTATTCAAACATAGCCAAGTAGGATAGTGGCCTATCAGTTATTTGACTGGGATCCTTAAAAAGTGTCTATATCATAAAACAAAAGAAAAAAAAATCACAGATTAAAGGAAGCTAAGGTAATCTGATGTCTAAATGTAACATAGTACACAAGATTTTATTCTGGAATTTAAAAAATAGAAAAAACTATAGTAATGAATATAGTCTGTAATTTAGTTATTGTGCTTTGTACTAAAGGTAATTGCTAAGTTTTGATAATAGAAAAATATATAAGTCTCTAAAGTCAGGAAGTTGAAGGAAACAAACAGCTTATATCCTCTGACCTCTTGGTGCATGGGTCAACACTCAACCACTGAGCACACCAGCTGGGCAATCTATGTTATTTTTAATTCCTTCAGGTAATCTGAAGACTTGGCATAGAGAAAGGTTCCACATTCTTGGGATCTTCACAAGGAAAATTCCATTTACTTAAATGCCCTTGAGATTTTTTCACGTTTTTTTGATCAACACTACCTTCTACACAATGGTCTTGTATTTCTCTTGCACCTTATATATAGAGATACAAATTTATTGTTTCAAAGTTTTGAATTTATAGATATAACATTCCAAATCACCATAAGCCAGCAAGGAAGCTTCATTTTTACCTGGAAGTTAAAATCTCATTGGGAAAGATTATAATTTTTTACATCTTCCTATGTATGGCTGTTACTCCTCAAAATTAGTGATGAGTTAATCCATTCTCCTTTAAAATCAGCTATGTTTTTTGTGCTTCTAATCAATAAATTTAGGCTTATCCCTACTTTCTCTCACATTGATCACCATAAACAGCAGGTGCTCAAATTAGCCAAAGTCTATGCCTTTTAAAAAGTGTTAATCTAGATTTAATTCCCATATTTTTTAATGGAGCTACAATCACTACATTTAAATTACTAAAATATATCAAGAAAATAAACAAAGGGAAAGTGACTATGATTTACTGTGTAAAGTGTTGCGCTGTTTTTACTATCTTATTAATTCTTATATTCACTCTGTAACATCAATATTATTAATCTCTGAAGGGATATGTTAAATACTGAGCACTCTATATCATTTTTTTCCATGTTCTTTTTTTCTTATTAATTTTTGGGGGTAATAAAACCTCTTTATTTTAAGCTTCTCTGCCTACTCAAGTGCATATAAAATAAATATAAATGGTGAGTCTTTAGAATATAGTGAAACTCAGAATAATTTGAATTATTTTTAAGGATATCAAAAGAACGAGTGTTAGAAATTGTTTTCAGCAAAAGTAAAAATATGTTAGAGAAAGTATTAAGTATATAACTCATATGTCCCAATGCTTTCCTATCTCTGCAAATAATTATCTTCAAATAATAGCCTAGAGAGCAAGTGCCCTCCTCCCCCCCCCTCCACCTCCACAATCTATATTCACCTGTAAGGAATGAAGGCAAAATGTAAGTGTGGTTCATTAAAGTATCATTAACTTCTTCCTGGTGTGGTATCTTTCCTTTCTTTTAAATGTAGATGATTTCTTAATCTTGATTAGTCCAGCTCTGATTACTTTTAGCCCGGAAGCACTGGGTCAGTTCTGCATTTCACAGTTGATTTACTGAAGAGATGAAAAGAAAATTACATCTTGATGTATTTGTCTGACTTATCATGATGGTAAATCTCATATATTGATTAGCCTTGGGGATATCAGCATCCTAAGACTTTTTGCAGGAGGACATGGCCCTCTGGTTAACATCTATAGTACAACCAGGAAATGGAGAAGCTTGTTTGGTAGAGAAACTAAAACTACAGTTACCTTGACAACTAAGGATTACTCCTGCCTACACTCCATGTGAGTTTCCTGGAATGTGTAAAATTCACTCTGAGATTAATAATTTTTCCTTCAGAAAATTGATTTTTCAGAATTACACCTCTTGGAGATACTATCTGCCAAATGAATGACAGTTAAGAATCTGATTTATTCCCCATATAGATTCCCTGTTTTTTATTGCAAAATATTTATGCTTACATTTGATCTTGTAGAACAACTCTGCACTTTTACAAAGAGGAAAGATAGTCTCTGTGTTCTGAACATTCTTTGAGTTACATAGAATTAGGTACTCAAGTGTGTGAGCCCTTTTGCACAATCTAAAGACCACATACCTGTGACAAACTATGAGGAGCATGATGGAACTTCTTATCTTTTTTAGAACTCTATAGTAAGCCATTGCATTAGGAGTGTTAATGCATGCAGAGTTTCACCATTTAAGTAAAATTAAAACTGTATTTCCCTTGATTTCCATAGTGTATAATTTTGTGAGATTATTTCACAGGAGCAAGAATTATGTCTATTTTCCAATCATACTGCTTATTTAAAAAACATTATTTTTTAAAAATCCTCATGCAGAGGATATGCTTTTTATTGATTTTAGAGAGTAAAGAAAGAGGGAGGGAGGAAAGGGGGGAGAAGAAGAGGGAGAGAGGGAGAGAGGAAGAGAGAAAAGAGAGAAAAGAGAGAGAGAGAGAGAGAGAGAGAGAGAGAGAGAGAGAGAGAGAGAGAGAATTCTTGATCAGTTGCCTCCCATATGCACCCTGACTGGGGCCCAAACCCACAACCTGACCAGGAACTGAACCTGCTACCTTTCAGTGCACAAGACAACCAACTTAGCCATACCAACCAGGGCCAAAAAGATATTCTTGATTATAAGTTTTGTTTTGAAAGCACCAAATTCAGTGAATATGCATGTAGTATAAATAATAAACACAGTGATGAACCATTTATTCTCCTAAAACAGTTGTTTCACAGTTAGAAAGGCCTAATATAAACATCATGCAAGTTTCTAGAATTGTTCAGAAGATCTGTATATGTAGAGTCTCCTTCACAAGGGGGAGATCACAGATGCTATCTAAGATGTAAATATATCATTGGCATGCGTGTCATTGTGCAAAGTTTGAGAATAGTCAGTGGGGGAAGAAATGAAAATATAGAGACAGAGACAGAGACAGAGACAGAGGTAGAGATAGAGATAGAGAGATAGAGATAGAGATAGATAGAGATAGAGATAGAGATATAAATAATATAAATATTCAGACCAGAGAGAATAGAAACATAACAAGTAGAGAAGGTATAAGCAAGGCAAGCTTCAAAAGTTTTATTGTTCCACATATTATGTGTGTATAACTTGAAGTTGTCAAATAGGCAATAATAAATAGTGTGATATAAAAGTTTGGACTCATGTTTTTCCTGAATATGCAAAAATGACATATTCAGAATATAGAATCTATAGAATCTATACTATAGCTATTACCATGATACTATAACTCAGGGAAAGAGTGTAGACGGTGAACAGATCCTGGTAACAAGCCCTGAGGAACGAGTCCATTTAATTTAAATGATACGTTTTAGAATTTGCACACAGGTAAAGGTTGCTTCAAAATGCATACTCCAGGAGATAAAAATGTGGGTAATAAATTATATTAATTGAGCTTTAATATTGTTTAATATGGCAGCCCCAAACTAGCAATTTTTGCTGTGTTAATGTGATGAGCTAGCTACATTTGACAATGCTCTGTGGCATTGGGGCCATCCTGGCAACTGTGGGCCACTTCTCAGTAAGGCCCTGGTGTAAAAACTTTGTGAGCAGACTAAGATGAACGGGTGGCATTCCAATTCACTGGAATAACAATTGACAGCAGTAAGAGTGGAATAGCTTCAAGCTTGCTTTCAATGTGTCCTTCTCTCTGTTACTGCCTTGAGGAAAGAGTGAAGATTTTCCATTTTGAATGATGACCTATCTTAGTGACATAGATTAGCATGGAAGTATCTGAGATAATTTTGGATAAATGAGGACTTGATTAATTATAAAATAATGTTATATGTTATTCTAAACATATGAAAAGAATACGTTTCAATCAATGGTGCCATCCTCCCCAATAGTAAACTAAACTGGATGAGGTCAGTATTCAATTGGCTTCTAGTGCATCCCAAATACTGAGGTTCAAATAAATATGAAGCCATAAGTGTCCATTGATAAGATATATTTCTTTTATGTTCAAATTTATCTTTTTTCCATCTCCACTACTATCCTGTTAAATCAGTAAATATTCTTAGAGAGGTGTTTTTTTGTTTATATTTTTGCTATTTTTATAATTGATGAGAAAAAAATATATATATATATATATGCCCCCTATGCTCCAAGTTCAACAAAAAGTCATTTCAAAGTGGTTTACTTTAGAAAATAAAATTATGCCTCACAAAGATTATGTTGTAGTTGGCAATTCTCTTCACTCTGATTATGTAAAGCTGAAAGAGGGCTCAGGAGAAAAAACGAAAAGAAAACTTAGCATGAAATTAAAAAATAAGAAAAATGAATGTAATGCTAAAACTCGTGAAACTGGAAATAATACATATAAACTTTACAAGGTGAGCAAAAACACATCGGGGAAAATAAGATGATGAAATTAAACAATAATTCTCTGTAAATTGAATTCTTTGAGATTTTTTTTCTTTATTTAGTAAGACATGATATGCACTAGACATTTGCTAGGGACATTTGTATGCTATTTTTTTCAAAAAGGAGTAATAAAAACTAAGATAACACATTTACAAAGAAGGTCATGTTTTTTAGTAATTATTGTAATCTTAACTATGGAAATCACAAACTATTCAGCAAAAGGCAATAGGAATGTTCCCTCCACATCTTATCTCCCTCACACTCCCCAGCCAGGACTATATATTCAAAACTATAAAATCTTTACTAAACTATAAAATCTATACTCACCCATTCTTTTTTGTTTTTTTCTGTCTAAAATCCACAACAAATTTAGTATATACTAATGTATTGATTATTTATTTATTTTTCACTACAAAGCACAAATTCCAAAAAAGATGGATCAACTTAGGAAACAGAAGTAGCCCCCAGGAGGTCATCTTGAGGAATAAATGCCCTAGCCAATCAGAAGCTGCCTTTCTGGTTTGGTCAATTAACTAAAGAGTAAATGTTTCTTTTATAGGTAAATCATCTCTGAGACATTATCAGGCCATTTACATGGCCATTTACACTATGCTATCTGATTTTTCTCGGTTCTCTAAATTATTCAACGCTATGGTCTTTTCACATGTTCCTATTTTAATGCATTTATCATCCATTATTTATATGTTGAAGTCTAGTCATGCATATACAAAACAGTTACATCACATTCAATTCACCATTCAGCAAGCAATAGAACAATACTCATTCAACTACAATTGTATAATATGACTAATGTTCAACTACAACATACACAAGAATTAATCACCTAGTTTCAGACAAAAACTTCCCACAATGGTTATTTCACCATCATTCCATGGTGTTTGAAATGTATCTCTATTTTCTGGGTTTAAAATAACTTTTTTTTTTTTTACTTTGTGCAGAAATCTATAACATTATGAGTTCCGATGTCAATCATTATAGTTCAGACATATCTTAAATAGGAGACAATTTTGTTTAATAATTTAATAGTTTCCAAGTGAAAAAATTCGTGTACCTCAAATAATTTATTCTTTTTGGCACAGTAACAGGGACTACACAATTGTACTTGCTATTCATCAAGAGGAATGTTTGTCATTGCTACTATAATATATTTTGATAGTGAAATTAATTTCATTTTTGGAAGCTCATCATATTAATTACTTGTTAATTATGTTTTAATTATGTCTTAAAACGAGAATTCCTGATTTGCTTCACATTTTAAGTCCATTAAAACTTAAGTCCATAATTAATATTAATCTTCAGTGTCAACTATGTTTGTTTAAAGAATTAAAATGACAGAAAAATGTGTTAAGGAATACAAGGTAAGACCATATGATTCAAGCCTGTTTTTATCAAATACTACTCACAACCCCTATTGTTTTTTCTCAAATGAATAAAGTCATATTTTTTTCTTCAGTCATGTAAAATGATAGAATGATAGTGTGACTATTAGGCACTTCCCTCTAGTCCACTATACCAATCCCAGACTCTATTTTCTGGTAAAAGTGGAGCACTCTGAGGTTATAAGGATAACTTTTTATTTTATTTTTTTAAAATATATTTTATTGATTTTTTACAGAGAGGAAAAGTGAGGGATAGAGTTAGAAACACCAATGCAGAGAATCATCCATCAGCTGCCTCTTGCACACCCCCTACTGGGGATATGCCCGCAACCCAGATACATGCCCTTGACTGGAATTGAACCCAGGACCTTTCAGTCTGCAGGCGGACGCTCTATCCACTGAGCCAAACCGGTTTTGGCTAAGGATAATTTTTAAAAATAAAATAATAGATCTACAATTTTAAGCTAATTTTTCTTACAGTTTAATTTTAGAGATTTTCAAATATATTAAGCTGTTAATAGCAAAAACAGTTAATAATTTAGATTATATCTATATGTATTCACTACTAGGTATGTGGTTATATTTTTGCAAAGCCTATCTAGATGTCAATACAAGATCAAAGGACTTAAATTACTTGTGGAGCTCATATACCACAACTCACTAGTCAATATGTGAATTTCCCAATGGCCATTAACATATTGCTTATTGTCAGCACTAAAGCCTGGAGACTCTTCTCTGGATGACAAAGCTAGTGCAATTCCTTTTTTAAAAATCTCATAATTAAAAAATATTATGTACAATTAAATTATATACTTATAATTTTTATCCAATTGATTTTTTTTGCCTCTTGAAAAACTCAAGAAATAAATTTATTAATATTTCCCATTAAATTTTTAGAAATATTAAATGATAACTATTTTGTTACAGTAGGGGAAAATGTCTGTCAGTGTGACACATCATTAAGTCCAAATATATTTCTGTAGAGATTTAAGTTATATAATATATATTTCCAAGGAAACCATGAGCCCTATGGTTAGAGCAGCATTGCCATGGAAAGGAAAGAGGTAATGCTTCTGAGAGTTAAACTGAGTTCAGTTCAGTTAGAGTAGAATTCAAGATCCTTTTATTTTCTCATCCAGCAGCAGCTGTGACAGAATAGGAACAGATGAGAGATTTAGATATAGATTAAGAACAGTTAGAGGAATTAGCGTGATTAAAAGCTTTTATACCTTATCTGCCAAGATGCATAAAATGCTCTGAAGCTCCTCGCATCAAAGAAAAGCCAGCATATTGCAAAAGCAGAAAAGCACATAGCCCAGCCCAGTGAGGGCAGTTTCAGAACATTTCCTTACCTCTGAAAGTATACCAGGTCAGAAGTGAGCTAATCAGTTCGATAGGGTGGATTAAAGACAACAAATAGGCTATTGCATTGTGTCCTTTGTCATAATCATTAGCTTTTTTGTTGTTATCTAGGGTTAATCACACATAATACAGACAATTAGTCATCTAGGTCAATGCCTACTGTGCTGATATAATTCACTTAAATTTTAAGTTAACCTCTGCCTTTGGTTTTTGTTTTTCAATAACCCAAGGATGGGAAGCATTGAGCTCCAATTCATGAACCATCTCAGGATCAGTGTGGCATGCAGTGTTAAGAGCACATATAGCAGTATATTGTCACCTGTTAGCCATATTCTGAATGGCTTTAAAGGCCCTTGATATTGTTTTCAGTTTGACTCCATCTCTATGATTTGAAGCACAAATACATAAATAAGTTGCCTATTTTGCATTTATAAAATAATGTTTTGAAAACTATAGATATAAATCAAAATTATTGAAAAACATGTTACGTAATTATACTAGTTTGCTACAACAAAGCATCTAATCCTTACTAAATAATTATAAATATATTTATAAATTCATGGTTTTAAGGAAGAAAAAAGCACAACTTAGAAGCATTTATTTATAAAATATTTTAAAATAGCACCACCGCTGGGACCAGTTTGGCTCAATGGATAGAGTGTCGGCTTGGGGACTTCGATTCCGGTCAAGGGCATGTACCTTGGTTGTGGGCATATCCCCAGTAGTGGGGGGGGGGTGGTGGTGGTGGAAGAGGCAGCTGATCGATGACTCTCTCATCGATGTTTCTAACTCTGTATCTCTCTCCCTTCCTCTGTGTACAAAATCAATAAAATACATTTTTTAAAAAATAAAATAGCACCACCTCTCTAGGCAATATTGAAAATATCTAAGTCAATTATTGACAACATTCTAGAGGTATAAAAATGAACAAAATATCCTGTAATACAGTTCATTTGTATCTGAATACATTGAAGATTAAAAAAGCAATAGTGGTTAAAATTAATAAAAACAATCTGTATCTGAATACATTGAAGATTAAAAAAGCAATAATGGTTATAATTAATAAAAACAATCTACATATAATAGTCTAACCATATATCCACGTGAAAAGTAATCAGCACCTTGGCAAGAAAGCATAAAAGGCAGAAATATTCACATTTTCTTGACCCGTTAGCAGACATTGAAAAGGGGTTTCTGGGCCCAGACCTCCCATGTGAGATTTAATTCAGTCAGCAAAGCACCTTAAGTCCATAAAAACATTCTGTCATCAACTCCACATCCCAGTTTAACTATTTTGCACTTCATTTAGGCTATTATTGTTAATGAATTGCAACACTACTTTGGAATGCCACTCTCAGAATTCTCAAATGTGCTCATATATGTTATTTAAATTATCTAAATGGCTTAGAAGGGCTTTCATTTCTAAAAGAGCTAGTAATATAAAAATCTTATGTTTAAAATAATACCAACAATATTTATATTAACTTCTTGTTATAAAAGAATTTAATAAAAATTAAAATAATTAGACTTTACAAAGTACTCCTGTGACTAACATTGTTTAGAATTTGTTTTGTTTTTAGAAATCTCTGACTTTTCCATTTCAGTTAATTTAAATTAAGCTTCCCATTATAACAGCACTTTACTTTGAAGTGGGACTTTTTAATGTCAAGGAGAGAAGTCATCTCCCAGTTGGCTGACAATTTATTAAAGCGAGAGGTCTCAGGAGATCAGCATGCATAATATTGTAAGACATAATGTCATAAGGCTGTCATTACAAAATAAACAGCTTAATATAGATTGCAATGCATTTTCAGCCTCTCTTTTAAAAGTCAGAAAAGCCTTCAAAAGGATAATATTTTATGTTAACATGAATATTTTTATACTCACTTCTGAGGAGAAACATCACATCTACTAAAATGTTCAAATATACGTGCATTAAAGCTATTCAAGTAAATAAAAACTTGCCATGCTTAAAGGAGAAAGATGGAGAAACATCAATCATGTGATATATCTTACATTTCCTTTCCACTCCAGAGTTTTAATTGTCCCTCACCTGTTCCTTTTGCCAGTATTACACTTGGATTTTAGTCATCGTTAATAACCAATCATCTAACATGTCTTCAGAATAAACTGGATAGGGTGACTGTCATAATCTGACTTGTTTTATTACACATTCAAGTAGCAAGTTGAGAACTTAAGCTAAAATATAATTTGAATTTGAATGTAGAAATGATTAAATCACATAGACAAGTACTTGGGCTATTATGTTGTAGTTGCAGCAGACCACTCACTCTTAGGTTTCATAAAGCAAAAATTGCAATATAGACGTCAATCCTAAAGTATAGGTATAAGGGGATGTTATCTGTGCCTTACAAGAAAAAGAAATGTTGAGTATAAAAACTTAAAAAGAGGCTAAAAGATATCTACTTGCCCCTGGTATTCATGTTGTCAAACTTAATGTTGATTTATAAATTGTATTTTTTATATGTAGAATTCAAGTTATTCATATTTATACAAAACAAATTTATAAAGAATTCTAAAAGTTATTGCTGGTTGAACTATGAAATAAAATTGGTTTAACTTAGGATGTGAGGGCGATCTGGCTGCGACATCTGTCACCCCATTGATCGCCAGGGTTGATTCGGCTGATCTGGCTGGCTAGGCGGGTGTCCCCCTCCTCCCTCACTGATCCATGTGAGTCCCTCCGGAAGCTGCGCGCTCGGTTGAAGAGGACGACTTTCCCCCAAGAGGAGAGGACCGGTCTTCGGTCAAGGGTATACGAGTAGCTGCGCTCCCCTGCTAGAACCTCCAAACAAGCTAAAATTGGTTTAACTTAGTAGCATATTTTTAATACCTTAATAATGAATACTTTTTTTTTTTTTTACCTAATCTTATCCAAAAAGGAAGTAATATAATTTTTCCCCAGAGATACACTTTTACACACTCTCTTTCCCTCTCGTTGTAACATCTAACCCAGGAACAATAGTATATCATTTAATTCAATGAGTTGGAAAGAGTAGATTTACATTAATTCAGGACCATTATGTGTCCAAACTAGAAAATTAAAGTATGAAAACAGAAGTAAATTCCTTAAAATTATGTCACTGGTCAGTGCTAAAGCTTAAATTTATATTTCAGACTATTTGTTTGCAAAGCATATGCATTCTATACTTCCATGCTCTCTTTCATGACAAATGAAGTAAGTGTCTTAAGTTCCCTAAACATTTATCAAAACAATAAAGAAATTATCAGATATTATGGTTTATTCATCAAAAATGAATGCCTCCTTAGTTTCAAGAATTTCTTTACATATCTACTAAAATAATTAACACCAGAAACTCTATCTTGTGGAAAATATACACATGAGCCTCTAATGATCATAGAACAGCTCAATGATACTTCCAGTAATTACCAATATGCATCATTTTAAATTACAAATTTAGATGTTAATAAAATGCTGTGATTAATCTTATAATATTGGTGATTGCTACTACCCACCATCAACTATGTTATTAAATGCAAATTAGATTGCATCTACTCGTTAATTACTAATTTATCAATTCATATATACATTCATCTGGATGGAGCACTAGATTGAAACATCAGAGACCAGCATATAAACAATCACATATATTAATTAGTCAGTGAAAAATACCATAAATATCAAATCCATTAGATTATGTATAACATATCAGAAAACTACTTTTGTTTTCATAATGGGATATATAGAAAATAAACTTTCAGATATAAATTCTATACATCCTTAATAAGATATGCCATCCTTGATCAGTCAATATACCCATATTAATAGTATATATCTAAAATGCAGTTGTCAGTATTCTATAAGTTAAATGTACAAAGTATATGTGCATTTTAAAGAAGAGCAACTGTAATTACAAATTTATGATTCTAATCATTTGTATTAGTAAAGTTTATGTGTTAACTTGACTTGGGTCAGGAAGTGCCCAGATGTTTGATCAAACATAGTAGTCCTGGGTATGTGTATGAGAGTGTTTCTGATGTGATCAACATCTGAATAAGCAAATTGAGTAACGAAGATTGCCCTCCCTAATATAAGTGGGCTTCATCTAATCAGTTGGGATAGAACAAAAACTTGACCTTCCCTTGAATAAGGGAATTTTCCCTGCCTTTGGACTTGAAGTATGGGCTCTTCCTGGTTTCTAACATCCTGTCCTCTGGACTGGAACTATTCTGGGAGGTCTGGCCCTCAGACCAGCAGACTGAGCCTGGAATTGGACCAGCAGCTCCCCTGGGTCTCCTACAAATCTTGGGGCTTGTCAGCCTCCATAATCACAAGAGCCAATTCCTTATATAGTGTGTGTGTTTTTCTCCGAAAAGCTCTAACTAATGTAGTATAAATGTCACTCATACAAAGGCTGAGGACTGTTTCTTAATAAACTTTTATATTCCCAGGTCCCCATCCATTAGCTAGTAAATAAATATCTGTTAAATGAATAATTCTCATATCAGTAACTTTTTATTGTTACAACAAATTTTCATGCAATTTCTTATTACCAATATCCGGTGGTAGCAACTCTCATATTTTATTAACTTATTATTTTATATTCAATTTTTTCTAATTCAGTAAGATATTGACATTAACATTTCTTAATACATGAGTGAAGGGTAAGTCTACAAATAATTTTATTTATGTAAAATTGCACAGTAGTTTGTATTATTAGCTATTTGGAGAGCACAGAAATAAACCTTCTAGTTGGTCTAAGAGCTTCTCAGCATGATTCATGAAAAACTAAGAAACTAGCCTCTATTTTCTTTTTGCAGCCTTAAATTTGAAATATACTGGAATTAAGCTTTGTTAGCTTAGAAAGACTTAGTGATGAATATATATTTGTTTATTTACAAATGAGGTGCACATGTAATCTTAGATGCCAGTTGAAACTGCAAAACTCTTACACTGAGGAGTTGCACTGAAGAGAAAAATAAATCTCTAGTATATAATGCAATTCTTCAATAAAGCCAGGACATAGGAGAGATTTCCGAGCTTCCAGAAAAAATCTGACTTGACTTACTTCCTCATACCTTATTGATTACAACTGCTGGTGTAATAGAGATAGGAACTTCAATTCCTTCCACAACCAAACATGAAACTGCTTTGTCTAGTTTTTCTTGTAACAAATATTTTTTTTCCAGTAAAACTTACCTGTTTAGCATGAACTTTTCATCAATAATGACTTCTCAGGATATTATTTAAAATTATGATTAGGCAATTAGTTAACTATTGTATCTATGCTTAAAACATCTATAATATTTTGCATTACATACATAAAGCATTCAGAAATGCTAAAAGCAATTTATAAGTATATAGAGCAGTTGGTACTTTCATAAACATTTCAAGAGGATATTGTTAAGAGTAAGAAATTTGATTTTACAGAAGAAAACACTAAAGTTAGAATGAGAGTGAATTCTATGAAATGTTATTTATGATTTTTCTCCTGAAACAAGAAACAAATGAATTAAGTGATGATAGGATCCAGCATAGAGGAATATTTTGAAGACATTGGTAATAGAAGGCATAATTGATAAAAAAAAATTATCTAGGGAGCACAAAATTGAATGGAATACAGTGAACATATGGAGATATATGTCTAACCCTGAGGAAGCTACCTCTTGCACTGTGTTGTTCACAAAAGCAAAGGTATGTGAGCCAGATTTTTCATTGTCCATTAAGTTTTAGCACTATACAAGTTTGTGGCTCTCCTTAGTATCATATGGAATGGAAACCTGAGAATAATTTTTCTCAGAGTTCTTACCAATATAAATCCAGACTAGATTCCACCATCAAGAAGCTCTTGAATAATACATAGAAATTCAAACTATAACTGTCTTCCAGTAGGATAGAAATATCATGAGAAGAAGAAATGAAATTTTGCCCTAATGCTTGGAACCTTCCTGAAAATCATCCACGTTAGTGCTATAAATGACTGAGATCATTGGTGGGGCTTTCCCATTTTCTGAAAGCCTGAGACATTTTTTTCCTCTATCTTTCACTGCTAGCTCTTCCATAGATTTGCCAATATATTACATACATGTAATATAACCCCTTATATACAATCCCTCCATGTTGAAAGACCTGGAACAGACTGTGCTTCCTTGACTCAACCCTGACTGATAAGAAAAGTAGATGCAAACACACTTACAATCATGGTGGCTGAAACTGGAAGCAGTTTCAATTCCAAAGGTAGGGAACAAAGATAGTGATTAAAAAGGGGGAAGTGAAATATTTTTAAGAAATAGCATTCCCCCTTGGAGAATAACAGAAATAATAAGCTTGATAAATATGGCTAGCTTAGCAGCAGTAAAATCTGGATAAACTTGATAATGAATATATAGTGATAAAAATGTAGGTGTTTTTTCTTTCTTTTTTTTTTTTGATTAGCAATTAATATCTCTAGAATGAAAGTAGAATTAGGGAAGAAAAAAAAAAGGTTAAGAAGCAAACACAGCAAAGAAGTTAATAGTGGTTGAAATGCCAGCTGATGGAAGAAGTAGGTTTCTCTAAGATACAAGTTTAGGTATTGTGAACAATAACCAAATAAGTGTGTGTGAAGCATTTAGAATGACTTGATTGTGTTTGAAGCTTTTATTTTCTTAGTGACGAGGCAGTTTGGGGAAAGCACATAACGCTATGAGGCCACCATCCTTTTGGTAGCTGAAGTGTATCCTAGGCAAGTTTATGAGGTAAGGGAGAGGGGACTGAGCTTAATCACCAAGCATGGCTGTGGTATGTGTGGTGGGGAGATGTTAAAGGCAATCTCTTGGCAATGAGGCAGAGTGACCGAAGAATCTAAAGCTACAGCGCAGATGGAAGTGTGCGATTTATGTTTTTCCATGTCACTCACAGATATGGGGACTTTCTATGGTAGCTGGGGAACTAATCCCATGGATGAAAATGTTTGTAAAAAGGATTTGTGTTTTAAAGCCTCTCCTGAATCAGGAACACAACACACATGTTCCTGAACTGTAAACATCTTCCAATGAAATATTCCAATATCCTCAGTCCTGAACCTTTATCTATTCTGTGGGCCTGAAGGATATGTTATCTTATTCATATAATTTACTTCTGAGTACTGTCCAAGGAACAGATACTTGTTTTTATGGGTAAGGATTTTAAATTTCCTTTTTAACATCTTAAAAACTTGTTTTTCTGTTTCTTCTTTTTAAATAAAAGCTATGAGAGAGTGTTCTGTCTTCATTCGGTGTCAATATAGCCCAAGTTATTACTACTCTAGCCTTCTAAGCTATTAGCTTCAATTTGATAAGCTGAAATTAAATGAATAATAAACTATAAACGATGAATTGTTTTATAGTCTAGGCAGATGTCAGATCATAGCAATCACGTAAAGAGTGAAGGGCCTCTTAAAGGTTAATGCACTATTGTAATTCTTTTAAATGAAACCTCAATTTTTGGGAGATAATTATCACCATAAAAGCAATCACAATACATTGAACAAGATTATCCAAAACTGTACAAGAGGACATAGCTACTTCTTCCACTATACCTAACTATATTCATTTTTATTTGTCATAACATTTGATTTTTTGTAATATTTCTATACAAATAATCGGTCTACCAAATACGTCCATCGAGGATAGACAAAACTGTTGTGACGAAGTTATGAAAGATACAGCCACACACATAAAAAAAACAACAACGCTTTTCTTTTCCATTTTTCTTATTCCTCCCTCTCTGCACCTAGCCCTGTAATGACAGGCTAGAGTGAGGCCAGCAGGGAAGTGTCACTCAGCAAAACTGCATCATTCTGCGATCATGTCTCCCCCACCATGCTTCTGGTGTCGCCCTAATGTGTGTGATTGAAGCTACCTTTTATATTGTTATGAATGTGTTCTGGCTACACAGGAAAGGCAAAAAGCAGAAAAGGAGAATAAGCAACTCTATTTTATGCAAATAATGAAGTAGAAATTTATTTTGCACACATTCTACTGGCAAGACCAAAGTCTCATGGATACTTTCAGTTGAAAAATACAGGATTGGTTTTGTTGTTGTTATATGATCATATACTCAGCCAAAAATCCCAAAGGAAAAAAAGACAGGATTGGTGTTCCCTTAGCAATCTGCCTCCCCTAAGGTCACAAAGGAGGAACATTTGTACTCCTTAATCATATGGAGGAGAAACACAGCACTGAGATGTTCCTTTAACCTGTATTTCACCCACTTAGGTGCCATAGAAACTCAAGCAATATTTATTAATTTAATAAAGACTATTGTATCTCGCCAAAACCGGTTTGGCTCAATGGATAGAGCGTCGGCTTGGGGACTGAAAGGTCCCAGGTTCGATTCCGGTCAAGGGCATTTGCCTTGGTTGCAGGCATATCCCCAGAAGGGGGTGTGCAAGAGGCAGCTGATCGATGACTCTCTCTCATTGATGTTTCTAGCTCTCTATCTCTCTCAGTTCCTCTCTGTACAAAATCAATAAAATATATTAAAAAAAAAAAAAAAGACTATTGTATCTCATTCTATTCCATCTGTTTTTCTTCCCAGATGTCTTGCATTGGGGAACATATCTAAGCCAAATGATCTTTAATTTCCACATGTGCAAAATCAAGGTAATAAAAATTCATAATATTGTGATTTTAAATGAGATAAATGAATAAAGCATCTGGTTACTTAATAAAACACTAGCAATTTCCTAACTCTCTTTACTCTCATTAGAAAAATAATTATTATATAATATGAAATCTATCCCAGAAAAGCTAGAAAGTTTTAGGTTTTTAAATTTCCACAAACGCTATAGAAATGTAAATACAGATTTTTCTTGAGTTTCAATGCCAAGTTTGGCTAACATGGAGTCAAACTTTCTTAACTCCGTGGGAACTTGGAATGATATAATAATTTTTCCTTCATTCTTCTAATTACTCATTCTAGCATTATTTTAATCCTCAAATTTATTCACAGATGTTTGGAATATATCATTCCACTTTAGAAAATGGGAATTTAAAAAAGTATATAAGTTATTATAAGTATGTTTTTTTCAAATAGAAAACAATAACAACAAGCAGAACTCTAAACACTGTATCCATGTTCAAAGAAAAGTCTTGGCACAAAAACCAAATTTAAAATTCATAAATCATACCTATGTGTGTTCTTATATTTTTTTCTCATTTTTAAGCATATCTCAGTAGTTTGACTGTTTATTGTACAGTTGTAAACATTTGAACAAATGTATACTGTATATTCATGTACTCACCACAGTTCCATCAGTCCAAAAAGCTCTCGTGTGCTCTTCTCTGCAGTAAGAACTTACCTCAATCTCCAACTGCTGGTAACTACTGATTTTTTTTCTCCAAAACCATGTTGTTTTCTTTTGAAGAATGTCATCTAAAAACAAACATAAGAATAAAAGTTTTTGATGCTGTATTTATTTTCACTCTAAATAATTCCTCTGCTACCCCATCTGAGTTGTTGCATCTAACAAAGTTTGCTACTTTATACTGGGGAGTGGTATTCTATTTTCATGTGTGCACCACCTTGTGTTCATCCTTCCACCTCTGTGGGACATTTGCATTGTTTCCTGCTCAGTGTTATTATGAATATAGTTGCTATAAATATTTGTGCAAAGGTTCTGGGGTGAATAGGATTTTGATTCTCAAAATTCCTAAGAGCAGAATTTGTGGATCATATGTACCTTTATAAGAAACTGCAAAATTAATTTTCAGTCACTGTGTCATGTTTCATTCCCACTTATTGCATCAGAGTTCCAGTTTTTCTTATATACGCAACAATGGGTATTGTACCTTTTGTTGTTTTGTTTCCACTTAGAAGATGTATGGAACTAATGACATTCTGTGGTTTTAAGATGCACTTCCCTTAAAGTCAATGATGTTGAACAGATATTTTTTCATGTACTTATTTGCCATTTGTAGATCCTATATTTTTTTTTACTAAAAATGTTTATTCTTTTGACCATTTTTTTCAATTTCATTATGTTTGAAATTTGAGAGTCTAGTCTCCTATAAAAGTCCTTTTGACAGGTATATAATAATGAATATTTTCTTCCTGTATGCACTTAGTTTTTTCCATCTCTGACCAGTCTCCTTTTATAGAGCACAACTTCTTCATCTCAATAACACTCAATGTACTTCTTTTAAATTTGTGTGTGTTTTGAGTGTGTGTGCGTATGTAAGGATTAGAATAATACATTTATCTAAAACTTAATTTTAAAATGCTATCTTTATTTATTTATTATACATAGGCCAGGGTAATTTTCCCAAAAAAACTTTCTCATGTGGTTCTTATTTTATAACAACTTATCCATTTTAATGTATTTTTTCTTTGTAATTGTGGCTCACAGAACTTAACCAATTTCTCCAATTAAATTGAAATAAAATGAAAAAGTTGCATCATGACTACCATTTGTGCCACTATCACACTTACTATTTTAAGATCTATATTTCTTTTCTATTTGAGAAATAACTTGCCACATCCTGTGAACTTTTAGATCATTCTCATCCATATTTTTGTGTGGAAAACCAGTGAGCTTTCCATATGAATAATCATCATCTTTCTAGACAAAAGTGAAGCAAGAGTGATTTATTCTCCTGTTTATCATATTTTTCCTATAGTATATGGCCCGATAATTGGAAAAATGTTCACTCACCCCCAACTCATTTCACATGTGCTTTCCCTCATCACTGATTAGTGATTCTAAATGTTTCTTTTCTCCTAATGTGTGAAATTATGTCTCCTTACTTTGACATGGCTTGTTAAAAGTGAGATAAACGCCACATTCCTGTGCATTCACATGGTATGATGAGCTTTAAGTATCCCGTGAAGCAATCATTTGCAGCATCAGTTGCTATGGGTCAAATCAGGCACAAAGGTGTGGGAGAAATGCGCAATGACAATCTGTGGTAAAATGATTTTGTTTTAAAATATGTTAATTGCTTGATTTTATAAGTCACTGAGGGCTACAGCTAAGGCAGAGACTACATCAAAATTCAATTTTTACACAGCACAGTTAATGAAAATAAAAGGTCACCATGTAAAAGTGCCTGGGGCACTCCATAGTTTTAACATTGGCTGATCCTTAGGAGCTAGCTGATGCTAAAAACAGGTAAGTTTCCATTATAAATTAGTTTTTAAAATAACCAATTATGGTAGGTGTTTCATTTAAAACAAAGGTATAATATTCTATTTGTAAAGTGGATTTTAGGCAAAAGATTAGATAACGTGTTATTATAAGAAATGTGCATTTTTAATTTATTATTTTATTTTTTGTATAAAAGTTTACTTTCATCCTTGGGAATTAGTGGTTTTAAGCTTACTGAAAGAGCATCTTTGAGCGTGTTTCAAGAATATGTATTATATCTTTAAAGTATAAAGTCAGCTTTAGTATTTACTGAGAATTAGTTTTTGCATAGTAATTTGGTTCAGATATATACTGAAAAAACAAAATATTAATATATCTTGTTTCTATGGGGTATATATATTTGTTTGGAAATGAAATATGATGATTAAAATCTATATTGGAGAAATGATGAAAAATAAAATTATGTTTTTAATAGTAAGAACAAAACCCTAAGAGCCCTGAACTTGTAAATTATTACAATTTCAAAGAAAATAGAAATGCAAAAAGTGAAATTAAATATTATATGGAGAACAATATATGCTATTTAAAAGTATGTGAAATATTGTTCTATTCATAGGAACAATGATATAATGAAATAATAGAAGAGATTAATTTTCAGCTGTTTGTATTTACTGGGGTACAAACTTATGAGCATTTTTTTCTCCTTCATTTATTACTAGAAACATGCCGCCTATAATAGTTTACGTATCAAAATCATTCAATGAATATTTTTGAGTAATGATTATTTTCTTATTTCTCAATTAAATTATCTTTTCTACTCTACAATACATTACTTTTATCAATGTCATGTACTTGTAGTACAACTGGCAATCATATATTCAACTTATAGCAATATGAACTCTCACAATAATGCTCTTTGTCAAAATCCACCTACTGCTCTTTGATAAAATAGGAACTGTATTATTTTTTCAGTGAGTTTATACTTTAGTGGATAAATATAAGCATATGAACACATAAGTGATAGGAAATGCTCATTGTTAGAAATATGCAAAAAATAAAGGAATAGCTAACCAAGAAAGTGAATAACAGTGGAGAGAAAGAATTAGCGAAAAGAAAAGTTTGAACCAACACTTAAGAAATTAAACAGGAATTAGGCAATATATATATATATATATATATATATATATATATATGAAAATTTATATTTTTAAATCTGAATGCACATACAAATAGGTATCCCATTTATTTCCTATCATTAAAAATATGTAAGTCACTAAACAACCCTTAAATTTATTTTAACTAATGAACACTTATAAGTAATTTTCAATATTTTCCCCCAGATACAAATCTTGTCATCCTCATAATTTCAATGTTTTTTTGAAAAACAAGCAAATAAACAATGAAAGATTGCCTTTCACTGTTTTGATCACTTTTAAGAAAATTCTTTACTCCCACTGTAGTTCACACACCCTTCTGTTGATTGTCATGAACCCAAAATACTATCCCTGTGAATTCTTAACTTGAATATTTAATCTTTGTCCATAAGCACATACTAATAACTTAATAGTTTATATCATTACAGCTGGCATTGTATTTTACATTCACCTTTAAGTTCTTAATGTCTTTACTTTTTCACCTTTGCTTTCATTTACTTCCTTATCTAGTTTTGAGTCTATAATGCAGAATTTTAACCACTATTTTGGTATTATCAACTTGATTGCTATATGATAGACTAGATGCAAAGTCAGGAAGAGACTAAAGACAAGCGGATGGGAGTAGGGGGAGGCAGGAGAGGATAAAGGGGGATAAATGGTGATGGAAAGACAAGACTTGGTGAGTTGGGTGGTGAACACCCAATACAATATACAAATGATGTGTTATATAATTGTCCACCTTAAACCTATAAAAGTTTATTAACCAATGTAACCCCGATTCAATTAAAATGAAAGGAATCGGATTTATGTTTGGCTAATAACCAAGAATGACAAATAGGTACATAACAAATATGTAATTCCCTACCCTAAATATTGCCAAGAGTGTTTGTATTGGTTATCCTCCCTACATGAAAACAAAGTAAGTCCTCTGGGACTGCAGGCTCAGTCATGATAGATGGCATTCAGGAGAGTGCTGTCATTCTCATGGTGAATATTCTTTGTCTCCCAGTAGACAAGGCAATTGACATCTGCTTTGATTGTGTGGATGCTAGGTTCAGCCCGCAAGTTCAAGGCTCCATGAGTACACTATCCTCAGCAAAGAGAAAGACATGGTCCTGTATGCAAGCAGTAAATTTGAAAGACAGAATGCTGATGAGCTGAAGCCTGACCTCTGTGAAAATGACCAGCATATAGGAATACAGGTTCAGAAAATCCACGTTAGTCAGAGCACCTTGAAGGACAGAGCCCATTTAAGTAGTGTCAGATAGTTCAGAGTGCTGTCTCCAGGGGTTATGGATTTACACAGAATCCTGAATGCAGAGGTTTTATGTTACAAGAAAGTGAACGCTATGATAAAACTATTTGCGTAGGTTTAGATATTTCTTCAGTGTTATTTTTTTTTTCTTTTAAACATGACATTTTACATTGCATTTTGCTTTTTGGGTTTGCATTTTGAGAGTAGGAGAAAAAATTTTTCTTAAAGAATACATCTCAGACAGAAAATGTAAACAAAAAGAACTACGTCAATAGAAATTCACTTTTCAGACCAATTTTCTGGAGCCTATTAAGTGTATAAAGACTAACCAGACTTCAGCACACCTTTCTGTAGCACATATTCCTAGATTCCACGTAGGTTTTTTTTTTAATTTATTTTTAATATATTTTATTGATTTCTTACAGAGAGGGAGAGAGATAGAGAGCTAGAAACATCGATGAGAGGGAAACATCGACCAGCTGCTACCTGCACACCCCACACCAGGGATGCGCCTGCAACCAATGTACATGCCCTTGACCGGAATCGAACCCGGGACCTTTAAGTCCACAGGCTGATGCTCTATCCACTGAGCCAAACCAGTTTCAGCTATTTATTTGTTTATTTATTTATTTATTTATTTTATCACTAGCTGTCAAATTAACCATCTGTAGTTACTGTGGCTTTCAGCCTCTAAGTAGAGAAACTAGATCTTCTCATTATCCTGAGGTGTGTTAATTATTGTGTTGTATTGATTAAATTCAGATGAGAATGTTGAATAAACTATACATCAGCTTATTAAAAATACATATTTTCATTTTCATTTACTGTAATACAAATGACTTTATCAAGAGCCTATCTTATATTTCTAATGTAATGAAATATTTGAGAAGTTGGATTACTTATCAAGGGTTTCCTTGGTATAGCAGATTTTTTACTTTTATTACCCTATCACAACAGTTGTTTTCTTTTCCCCTCTATTTTTATTTATTTTTAGTTAATTCTTTCTCTGCCTCCTTCTTCCCTCCCTATCTTCCTTCCTTCCTACTTTCTTCCATTGCCATTATATCCCTTATACCCTACTTAACCTCCACCCACCTCTTCTCCCCTCCACAATCACCATGCATATAAAAGTCTAGGTGGTGTCTCACCCTCGCATAATCACAAGATAGCTGCCCCCATGTCATCACAAGATGGCCACTCCCATGTCAGGGGAGGGCAGTTGGGTGTGATCAGGCTGGCAGGGGAGCTGTTAGGGGTCAATCAGGCTGGCAGGGAAGTGGTTAGGGGGTGATCAGTATGGGAGGTAGAAGTGGTTAGGGGCAATCAGGCCGGCAGGCAGGCAAGCAATTAGGAGCCAGAAGTCCCAGATTGTGAGAGGAGTGTTCGACTGCAGGATTGGGACTAAACTAGCAGTCAGACATCCCCCAAGGAGTCCAGACTGGAGAGGGTGCAGGCTGGGCTGAGGTACAACCCAACCCCCACAAATTGTGTGCACTGGGCCTCTAGGGTGTGTGTTTGTTTGTGTGTGTGTGTGTGTGTGTGTGTGTGCGCGCGCGTAAGATATTCCAACATTAATATATCTTTAAAAACTATCCAAGCACAAGACATAAGTCTGCAGCAAACAATATTCTTAATGGGTGCCTTATAAACAAGAGAACATTTCCCTCTTTTTTTAAAAAAATATATTTTATTAATTTTTCACAGAGAGGAAGAGAGAGGAATAGAGAGTTAGAAACATCGATGAGAGAGAATCATCAATCAGCTGCCTCTTGCACACCCCCTACTGGGGATGCGCCCGCAACCAAGGTACATGCCCTTGACTGGAATTGAACCTAGGACCTTTCAGTCCGCAGGCCGATGCTCTATCCACTGAGCCAAACCGGTCCCGGCACATTTCCCCTTTTTTAAAGGTCACTAGTGAATTTCGCTTTGAGTATTCCTTCCTTGCAAAATCCATAAAAAATGTCTGGTGTAGTGCAGATAAACATATGAAAGGTAATAGAGTGAAATATCTTCAGAGATGGGCAAAGAGTTGATTGCTAAACATGATACCAAACATACTAACAAAAAATGAAATTTCTATTAATTTTATATATCAAAATTAATAACTTTTATACTTCAAACATTTTTTTTGGGGGGGTGGGAGTGAATACCTTAACTGCTTGATCATTATTTACTACTTCCCTATTACAGTTGTAGATGCCCATTCAGGGCTGGCCTGCTCTTTGGTGTTTGAAGCTGAATAAGTTATATCAAATATGATCTCTGTGCCTGAGCAAATAAATTCAGAAAATCAGGAGTCAGAGGTTTGAATTACTCATTCAGACCTATGTCCCTCAATTGTCTTCTCTGACTCGGTTTTCCCTGAAAAGCTTTGCATTAGAGTGTATGGGGTAGGGGTGGATCTAGGAGGAAGGGGGATCAATGGAGAAGACAGCCCATATTTTCTATGAGAGGGGAAGAGGGAGGAGAGATGAGAAGGAGAATAAAATCCCCGTCTGCCTTCCTAATACATCCAAATATAGAAGTAAACCTACCCTTTCCTTTTTCTCTCATCCATACCAACCCTAATACAAGCCAATATATATATATATAGCACATCTGGGTCTTTGCACATTAAAACAGCAGAAATCTTTAATGAGGCTACAGCAAGCCATCTTGTTAAGACTCCACTTTTTTTCTTTCGTATTTCCTCAAATTTCTCTATCCTTTCCCCTACTCTTCATTTATTTTCACCTTCATTAGTCACTTAACTTTCTCATAATGTCAGTGATTAATGTTGCTTTCACTCTGGTATACAGCTTCAGAATATTTCATAAATACTCCTTCAAATATTTTTTAAAAAATCAAGCTAAAACCTTGGCTTGACTGAATGTATAATAATATTACTATTGAGAATTTTATTCAGGAAAGTAAAAATAAAGGAAAACAGATTACTCGCAGAACACTTTCTGGAAAAGACTTTTCTTTTAAAATGTGATATATTTCAATATACTTATTCACTTTAATACAATTTTAAATATACATTTTTAGTAACTAAAGGACACATTTTCATTTTATTTTATTTTATTTTATTTTATTTTATTTATTTTATTTTGTTTTATTTTATTTTATTTTATTGATTTTTTTACAGAGGAAGGGAGAAAGATAGAGAGCTAGAAACTTCGAGAGAGAAACATCGACCAGCTGCCTCTTGCACGCCCCCTACTGGGGATGTGCCCGCAACCAACGTACATGCCCCTGACCAGAATCAAACCTGGGACCTTTCAGTCCGCAGACTGATGCTCTACCACTGAGCCAAACTGGTTTTGGCAAGGACACATTTTCAATAGACACACATAAAACTGGAAGAAAAGGAAAATCTCTCAAAATATATAAGTAACTCATACAACTTAACAAAAGGAAGACACCCCAATAAAAACATGGGCAAAGGACCAAATAGACACTTCTCCAAAATGGACATCCAGAAGGCCAAGAAGCATATGAAAACATGTTAAAAATCATTGATCATCAAATAAATGCAAAATAAACATGACAATGAAATATTAACTCACACTGTAAGAATGCTTTCAACAACAAATTAACAAACAACAAATGTTGGCAAGGATCTGGAGAAAAGGGAATCCTACTACACTACTGGTGGGAATGCAGACTGGTACAGCCACTATGAAAAACTGTATGGAGTTTCCTCAAAAAATTAAAAATCGAACTCTCATTTGACGCAGTGATCCCACTTTTGGGAATATATCCTAAGAGGCCAGAAACTCTAATAAAAAAAAAAATATATGCACCACTATATCAGTGCAATTTACAGTAGCTAAGATTTGGAAAAACCCCAAGTACCTATTGGTAGATGAGTTGGTAAAAAAGCTGTGGTACATTTACACAATGGAATACGATGCAGCTATAAAAAAAGAAAGATGTTACCATTTGCAACAGAATGTATGGAACTGGAAAGTATTATGCTTAGTGAAGTAAGCCAGTCAGAAAAAGATAAGTATCACATGATCTCACTCATGTGTGAAATCTAATGGACAAAATAAACTGATGAACATAATAAAGATCCAGAGACACAGAAGCATGGAATAGACTGACAAATTTCAGAGGGAAGGAGGAGGTGGGGGTGGGGTGGGGAGTGATTAACTGGGGAACTTATATGGTTATATGGACAGTCCATAGACATAGACAATGGGGTGGAGAAGGCTGGAAACCAGAGGTGGGGGGAGAGAGAGGCGGTATGAATAGGAAAACAAACAAAATATCAAAGGGGACATTTGTGATACTTTCAACAAAAAAGATGAATTTAAAAAACAATAAAATACTTCTAAAATCATTAAATTATAGAATGTAAAAATGATACAGTTCCTTTTGAGTGAAAACATATTTTAGGGGCTGATATGGGTTGCCCTGTGTTTCGCTAAAATTCCTATATTTCAGTCTTAACCTCCAGTACATTGGAATGTTACTTTATTTTGAGTGTTTGTTATAGATAGAATTATTTGAGATGAGGCCATAGTAGAGTACAATGGGCCCCTTATCTGTTATGAGTGTTGTCCTTATAAAACGAAGGACATATGAAGAACAGAAGACATGCACCCAAGGATAATGTTATGGGAACATGAAGGCAGAAATCAGGGTGGTGATCTACATGCCAAGGAACGCCAAAGATTGCCAGCAAACCACCAAACACTAGGAGAAAGGCATGGAACAGGTTCTTCCTTGCATTTCTCAGAGAGAAGCAACCCTGTTGATACCTTAATGTCACAGCTTCCACAACTGTGAGATCATAAGTTTCTCTTATTATTGACTTTAAGATAGTTACCATATTTTGGGTAAATTAATTTCATAATATATTCCCCCCACACAAGAGAATTTCAGAACCACAATGATAAAAAAAAAAAAAAAAAAAATACATGCTTTGGTTTTAAAAATGTACTGAAAGAAAACAAATCACTTTCCTACATAAATATCTTGGACAGAGAATAATATATCAAAATGAAAAAGTTTAACTAATAATTAGAAATAAAATAATAGTTTTCTAATATATATAATATAATATATATTAAACATTGTAATATATATATATATATATATTCCAGCTGGCCTGCATGGCTCAGTGGTTGAGCATTGACCAATGAGCCAGGAGGTCATGGTTTGATACCCAATCAGGGCACATCACATGCCTGGGTTGTGGGCTTGATCACCAGTGTGAGGCCTGCAGGAGGTAGCCAATCAATGATTCTCATCATTAATGTGTCTTTCTCTCTTCCTCTCTCAAATAAATAAAAGTATATTAAAATGATACCTATGTGTATGTGTGTATATATATATACATATGTGTGTGTATATATATATTTTTTTTTCGTAAAATTTCTCTAAAGCATTATAATACTAATATGACTCCATTTTAGATGGTAAAATGTGGGTATAAAAACTAAGTATGGGTATATGTTTTGATATTTATTTCACTTAAGGCCTTGAACTTGACCAAAAATACTCATTTCCCATAATTGAATATTGCTTAAGTTATCCAAATTGTATCTGACTTAAAAACAGCATTTTTTTCTACATAAATTTAGGAATTTTATACCATTTGTTATATAAACCGTATCTCCATGAGTGTAAGGGACATGCCTATTTTTACACGTAATTAAATCCCAAACACTTGGAATAATGTCTGACCAGAGAGAGCTTTTAATACATTTATTTTTGAACACTGATATTGTATATATAATATCTCAAAAATCCCTTAAAACATAAAATAGTGGTACACACTTTAAGTCATCGCTTGCAAAATAAGTTTCTACACAGGAAAAAGTAAAATAATTTCCTTTAAATCACATAAAATATGTCTTCTGAAGATAAAATAATAATGAAAGTTATCATTATTATAGCTATAACTTTTGAGACCATATTATGTGGCAGATGTGTGCTGGAAGCTTTATGGGAATTGCACATAAAATTAAGTGCAGCTAAACACTAATTGCAAGAAGGTGGGGGACAGATTAGCTTATAATAAAAGCAGAGAAAGTGATACTTTAAATTTGGCAGCTGAAATGAAAATTTAACAGTTCAGAGACTGATGACATTTTTCATCTTTGGCCAAGTATGTGTTGCTCCAAAAGAGAATAGGGAGTGGGAAAAAGCCCTCGGCTAGTTATTGTAGCATCCTTCTGTGCTTGGAAGGGCATGGTATGCAGATTATTGATCAGATTTTAGATTAAAATGGAAATTATGTTTCCATTGATTTATGTGTGGAATAAATATGTATCCATTGAACATTTATACATCTATAAATACAATAATTTAGAATGTCAGAAATCTGGTTTGTATCTTCAATTTCTCAGACTAGATGACAAAAGGATATGATTGACCATTAAACAATACATTGTAATAGAATATGTTGGGAGCATTCTTTAAAAAGCAGTGGCCTGGCCAGTGTGGCTCAGCAGTTGAACATGGATCTAAGAACCAGGAGGCCACAGTTTGATTCCAGGTCTGGGCACATGCCCTAGTTGTGGGGCTCAATCCCCAATGGGGGCATGCAAGAGGCAGCCAATCAATGATTCTCTCTCATCAATGATCTCTCTCTCTCTCTCTCTCTCTCTCTCTCTCTCTCTCTCTCTCTCTCTCTCCCTTTTTCCCCTTTGAAATTAACAAAAAAAATATTTAGAAAGCTGTGAAACAATGACCATCCTATATAATAAAAGTGTAATATGCAAATCGACCAAATGGCTAAACAGCGGAATGACCATCTAGACCACCACCCAGATGATCATCCAGGACCACGCTATGACACCCACTGGTGCCAGGCCAGTCAAGGCGGGTGTGATGAGATTGGTCAGGGGTCTGGCCATTGCCCCATGATCACCCTACAGAGGCAGGCCCAGGCCATTGGCCACTAGGGGGCTCCACAATCACCCCACAGAGGGAGCCCCATGCCACCAAACAGCAGTCTATGGCAGGTGGGCAGGGCCTCCCTCTGTGAGAGAAGCCTGGGTCCTGGGTGCTGGTGGCTGGAGGAAGGCTGGTACCAGCAGCTAGGGGAAGGAAGGCCTACTCTTGCATAAATTTTGTGCATTGGGCCTTGAGTATATATACAATGGTGTTTTGGATAAAATATTTTTGAAGTAAAATTAGATTTTAAAATTCAGGATTGGTGAAGAACAAAAACATACAGTATAATTTAGCTTTTTAAAATTTAAAGTGCAACGGCACTTCAACAAAATTTGACAAATGCATACAATTATATAACCATCTCAACATCAAAAGTTTTTCTGTGACTCTTTTAAGTCAATCACCTTCCTCCAACCCAGACTCTGTCAGCTACTTATCTGATTCTTTCCTTATAGCTTTGCATTTTCTGAAATGACGTAACAATAGAATCCTGAAGTAGTAGTCATTTCTGCAGCAGTCCTTCACTATTTTTGTACTTATCCATGTCTTTGCATGTTATTAGTAGTATGATTTTCCTTGCTGCTGAGGAGTGTTATGTTGTATGGGTGTATCCAAATTTGTTTATCCCTTTGTCAGTTGAGGAGCATTTATTTTATTTTGTTTTGTCTATGGTGATTATGAATAAAGCTGCTATGCATTCAAACACAGATTTATGTGTGGGTATATATTTCATATCTCTTTGGTAAACTCCTAGAAATAAGATTAGTGGATAACTGGGTAAATATATGTTGAATTTATAAGTAATAGAGAATTTTTCAAAGTAGAAATACTATTTCAGGTTTCTATCGCCAACATCTGAGAGTACCAGTTATAGCACATTTTCACCAATATTTGATATTTTCAATTAGATTTATCTTAGCCATTCTAATAGTGTTTTGTGATATCACATGGCAGCTTTAATTGGTTTTTACTTAGTGACTAATGGTGTTGACAATCTCTTCATATATTTATACTAATAAAAGGGTAATATGCTAATTAGACCAGGCCGATGGAACATCTTCTGGTTGTCCGGTCCTCCTTCTGGACAGAGCCATGGTGGTAGGGGCAGAGGCAGAGGCAGTTAGGGACAATCAGGCCTGCAGGGAAGGGTGCTCAGAGGCAATCAGTCTGGCAGACAGAAGGGTTAGGAGTTTCGGGCCTAAACTGACAATCAGACATCCCCCAAGGGGTCCCGGATTGGAGAGGGTGCAGGCTGGGCTAAGGGATCCCCCTTTCCTCCCTGTGCATGCTTTTTGTGCACCAGACCTCTGGTTTCTTTATGATACATACTTCTTCAGTGAGATGACTTCAAATTTTATGTGCAGTTGCTATTTTTTCTTATATGAATTATTGAATTTATTTGTATATGAATGATAAGAAACCTTTATCAGACATGTTTTTGGAATATCTTTTCCCAGCCTGTGACTTGATGTTTTATTTTCTAAACAGAGCTTTTTCAAAAACAGTTTTTAATTTTGATGAAGTATAATTTATCAATATATTTTCTCAAGGTACCCTAAATATATGAAAGCTTTATACTTTCAAATGAAAACACAAAACTTGTAATTATCTCAGTGGGGAAACAAAACACCAAAAACTTTAATTTGCTGGGACTATCTTCTTCTCACCAGGTATCACATACCAAATACATTTAAAGATGTTACTGTTTTTCATGTAACAGTAATAGAATACTTTGCAGACTGTGTATTTATGAATGAATCTATAGTATTAAACTTTATTTATTATTATATTCCAGATATTTTAGAATTTCCAGTTATAAACTCAAGAGATATTGTGGGCATATTTTTGTACTTATTAATTTCACAGTACAATAGCCAAGAACACAGGATCAGAAGTTAAAGAACTTGAGTCTAAACTTTAACCTGTAAGTTGTTAAGATGTGCAACCTTGAGAAATTTACTTAATTCCAGGATTTCCTTATTGACTCTGATAATTCAAAGGTTTTCAAACTATCACAGTTCAGGGTTTCCTTAGTGACCATTTTTTTGTTGTTGTTCTGGCATACAAAGGTCAAAAGAAATATTGTACATGGCAGTTCCATTTATTTAATAGTGAGTTCTATCAATGTTGAAAGGATTAATGCTCTGACAACTTAATAATCATTTGGAAAAAAAATCTATAAACATTGAAATAGTCAGTTCAGAAATAGGTTTATTATTACATAGAATCATTAACATACCAAATATTTCATTTTACCCAGTCTGTCAAGTGTTGCATTAAAACAAAACAAACAAACAAACAAACAAACAAACAAAAAACAATTCCCAATGCTTGTTAAATACTGTTCCACTCTAAACACTTGACACTGACTTGATACCACCACTCTTCTTTCCTGTTCCATATTGATTTTTGCACTGCTGTGCACTTTACATAAAGACCTCAAAAACCTCAGCTTCCCCAAAAAATCTAATCTCATTGAGAGAAGTGCAGTGCAATCTAATCTTAAAACAATGAACCTCTTCCAGCTGGTACTTCGTATGGTATCTGGCAAATCTCAAGTATTGTTGTTTTCCAAAGAAATTTAAAAAAATTTAAAATGTAGAATACTTCCTTTGAGTTTTCGCAGAGCCTTGAGGCACCTTTTTGAACAGTCAGTTTGGAATCCATGGTGTTAAATGGAGACATTAAATGCCCATATCAAAGATTATGAGAAAGATAAATCAGTCAGAGTCAGTCAGTCTCTCTCTCTCTCTCTCTCTCTCTCTCTCTCTCTCTCTCTCTCTCTCTCTCACACACACACACACACACACACACACACACACACACACCTTTTTTTCTTTTTCTTTTTTAAATTCCAGGAGCTTGCCGAAACTGGTTTGGCTTGCGGACTCCCGGGTTCGATTCGATTCTGGTCAAAAGCATGTACCTTGGTTGCAGGCACATCCCCGGTAGGGGGTTTGTGAGAGGCAGCTGATCGATTATTCTCTCATGGATGTTTTTAACTATCCCTCTCTCTTCCCCTCTGTGAAAAATCAATAAAAAATATATATTTTAAAAAAATAAAAATAAATAAATTCTAGGAGCTCTGCCTCCAAAATATATCTCATGATATGCATTTCCACTATCTAATAGAAATGAGTTATTCAGAAATATTGACTATGATTCACAGCTCTTTTCTTACCAAGTTTTTTTGCCTTACCCTACAAGAACAACAGTTATTAGTATCTGTATCCCTAGAGAATTACTCCAGTGGTTTGCCATAGTAGATGCATAATAATCGAATGGCTTATTGCCTGCAATAGATGTCTAGTGTCACAAGTTGTGCCCAGGCTGAATATTAAAATTCAGATGTCTATATTCCCATTCTAGTACACCATCTATGACTATGCCAGGCTATTAAATATTTTCTGAAAGCAATTTTGGGAGACAGCAAGATAATAAGGGAGGTATGTTTTTGTCCATTCTGAGTAATAACTACACAAAGTATCTTGTCTACGTTCATAAAAGAATAATCATTGTTTTACTCCCATAGCAACAGCTCTCTCTGCAACCTTCCCAATTCCTTCTGACACATTGTGGTGATGCAGCACACAATTTCCAACCTGGGCTGATTAGGCTTTACCTATACTTTAAGAAATATAGTACTAAAAATCTCAAGTATATGTTAAAGACGAAATAATTTTACAGTGAACATCTATATACTCCAACCTAGATTCTAACATTAAATGTTGCTATACTTGTTTCATCAAGCATCTCCCCATCCATTGCTCCATCTTAATTTTTGAAGCATCTTAAAGTAAAAAAATATATATAAAGATATAAATTTTATAATATGTAGAAATATTAAATTGTGATGTGCACTTAATGTTATATGCCAATTATATATCACAAGCAAGAAATTGAAGACACCAATATACTTCCTTCTAAACATTTCAAAATGCATTTATTAACTAGTGTTCAATAGACTTGATTTATTTTCTTATTGCAGTCTACATCCAATATTATTTTGAATTAGTTTCAGGTGCACAGCATAGTAGGAATCATACACTTCACAAAATGCTCCCCTGATCTCAGCAGTACCCACCTGGCACCATACATAGATATTACAATATTATCCTATATAATAAAAGGCTAATAGAAAATCAACTGAAAGGCAGAACAATAGGTCACTATAGCATGTACTGACCACAAGGGGGCAGAGGCTCACCACAGGAAAGTCCCGCTGGTGGTCAAGACACTTCCACAAGGGAGTGCCGCTCAGCCAGAAGCTGAGCTTACAGCTGGCGAGCTCAGCAGTGGTGGCCAGAGCCTCTCCTGCCTGCACGGCACCACCAAAGATGTCCAACTGATGGCTTAGGCCCACAGGGAGAGCAGGCCTAGGCCATCAGTTGGACATCCCCGAGGGCTCCTGGACTGTGAGAGGCACAGGCCGGGCTTAGGGGCTCCCCCCTCCCCCGATTTCGTGCAATGGCCTCTAGTTGACTATATTCACTATACCGCACTTGACATCTTGTGACTATTTTGTAACCACCAATTTGTACTACTTCTCCTTTCATTTGGAATTCAGTGAGCTGACGTTGGTTAATAAATCCATACAAGTTTCAAGTGTATAACTTTGTAATCTATCATTTGCATACTACAATACATCATGGACTCACCACTTAAAGTTGCCTCCTTCTGCCAACATTTATCTCCCATTTGCCCTCTTTCACCTCCTCACCCCAAGCCTTTTTCCCTTTGGCAATCACCATACTGTTGTCTGCCTCTGAATGTGTTTTTTTGTTTGTTTGTTTTTGCTGTTTTGTGTGTGTGTGTGTGTGTGTGTGTGTGTTTTGCTTAATCCTTTCACCTTTTCATCCAATGCCGTAAAATTCCACCCCTCTGATAGCGCTCAGACTATTCCCTGTATCTATCAGTCTGTTTCTATTTTGTTTATTTTGTTCATTAGATTCCACATATAAGTGAAATCATATGATATTTGTCTCAATTTGTACCTTTTAATCCCTTTAAAAATTTTGCTGTAAAATTCAGTGCTATGAAGTACACAAGTATTACATGCAGATAGGCTAAACTTATAAATACATATATCTAGATATGTGGCTTTAGGAATTTGCATTTTCTTCCAATGATTAGCCTGTATACTGAAACATTTAATATAACATACTTTATTGGTGTTCAGTTATAAGTATGACCTCTTTTAAACTGTGATTTCTTCTTTCAATACAGCCTTATTTTGAAGCATTTTTTTTAGTTTTGAAATTCACATTCATTGTCAATTATTTTAAATTAGTTGGATTTTTGACCAAATGATAAATTCTTATATTTGCTATTTTTTTGAAGATTGCTAAGATTTTCTTTATAATCTAGCTCATGTTAAAGTATCATGTTTCTCATGTAATTTAAAATCACCCATATTTCTACATGATGCATATAGTGACTTTATATCTGTTTTCAATAATTGTTATTGCCTTGTTCTAATAGACTAAATTCTTATCAACTTTTTTCTGATTGATCTATTCTCATGAGAAAGGTGTTAAAAAGCCCCATTCTAATTGTGTATTTGTCAGTTATTTTTGTACTTATTATTACATAATTGGTCTGTTGATATATTTATATTTACCTATCTTTCCCCAAACCAATTGTTCTTTCTTGAGGACTCATAGTTTCCACTATTTCTGGAGTGTAATATTTTGATATTGCTTCTCCTTCAGACTCCCCATGTGGAATGTTTATTACATGTTCTAATTTTCCATTCTTTCTTTTTAAATGATTTTGATGCATAATAATTTAAAGCACATCACTGCCTTTTTTTAAATTCTCTAAAACATCTCATTAAACTTAGACTAAAACACAAGATCTCTACTAGCCATTTGCTACCCTCATCTCTCAGCACATCTCCCTCTCTCCTTATGCTCATATGTGATCAGATTAGACACATACTTTTGAAATGGGAAATGCATTACCGGGAAACCTTATTTTGTATTAAATTAATTGTGTTACAAAAAGAGACAAATATAATTAATGGATAAAAGTTGTGGTGTAATAATTTATACTTATTTTTGAAATATGAGTTAAATAGTGAGCAATTTAGCAGCAGAGATGATATCAAATGTCATTTATCTTTCCAGTCAAGAATAGTACTTGCCACATAAGAGGTGCTCAAAAAACTGACTCAAAGGAATACAATTTCCTTCAGTGGAATAGAACTGTTAAAGAAAGTTATCTGGTCTGTCAAGGGTGGCTCAGTGGTTGAACATTGACCTATGAACTGGGAGGTTACTTTTAGATTCCCGGTCAGGGTACATGCCCTGGTGGCAGGCTCCATTCCCAGTGTGGTGCATATAGGAGGCAGCTAATCAATGATTCTCTCCCATTATTGATGTTACTGTCTCTCTATTATCCTTTCCATCTGAAATAAATAATATATATATATGTATGTATATGTATGTATGCATATGCATATATGTGTATGTCTATGTGTATACACACATACACACATATATTTTAAAAGAAAGTTTTCTGGAGGCAGCAAACATGAATATATACACTACTTACCCAAAAGTAAGAAACAGCCTTAAAAAAACATACACACACATTTAAAAACATTTTCAAAATTAAAGATAAGACTTTTTAAAGGTAAAAAAGATGAAGTTAATACAGTAATTTCATTAAATTTTAAAATTTCCAGATTGTTCAACTCAAGGCTATCTCTATTGGATATTGTGAGGAAATTAAGTTAAAATCAACAATAACAACAACAACACACACACACACACAGAAAATATCAGTCCTAGAGATAGACTTGGCTTACTTTCTCTTCTCTAGAAAATAAAGAAATGTATATTAGCCCATACTTCAGGCTTCCTGCATAAACTGCACTGGCAATTACAATAAAAATGTAGACTACCTAATAAAAATGAATCCACTGTTTGGAATAAAACTTGTCTTTTATTGAAGTCAGAGTCATCACATTTCTTCCACCTAACTTCTTGAATAATAAGAATTTCTACTTTCTTTAATGTCCTGAGAATTTTCTTTCTGAACAACATACAGCCTTACATTATCATGCAGAGGAAAAGGTATGCTTCTATTGCGAACATGCTGCAATATTCCATTTAAATAAAGTTGATTCAGCACCAGTTCTCTAGATACTAGCAATTTTATCATTTGAATAAATGTAGGATACTTTCCTGAGTTGACTCTTTCATTATATGTAGGCTTTCTATCATGAGAGACTTTCTCAGGACTTTTGTTATAGTACACTTCAGAAAGAAAGACACAATAAAAAGATAGCATTACTTCCTTTTACCTGTGGACGTGATATAAATATGTTTATATACACCTTTAGCTATGATGAGATAATAGCCATAAATTCAAGGACTTCTACTGCTCAGTACTTTAAACCCTTGGATTATTTTGTATAAAAATAATTTATTTGAGCTTTGAATAGGTCTAAGGGTTTTAAAAGCCATTGTGTTCAAGAATATCCTAAAATTTCAAAGGTTTCCTTATATGGTATCATTTTATCCCACATTAGATATTAAATTTAATGCCAAAATCATGTTTCTCTCACTACAGAAAAAGAGTTTCTTCATTTCCAACTCTCATAGTACTTTTATTTCCTCTTCAACCCTTTCGGCAAACTATAGCACAATTAATTTTTTAAATGCAGGTATGAATCCATTATATGGCATTATATTCTCATTGCCTTTGAGTCAATACAGTGATATGACTGGAAAGTTTTCCAAGATAATTTTCCTGTTCGTTTCCACATCTTAAATTTCTTTCATTTTCTTCTTTATTTTCTAACTTAAGCCACATCAGACTTTCTCATTGCATTTAAGACAGCATGCCCTTTTCTATGTATCTCGGTATGTGTGTATGGCGGGGGGGAGGTAATGCAATTTCATCTTTAAGCAAGACCATATTTTCTCTCCATCAATGTCTATTTTGTTTAAATTAAGCATAACTTCATTCATTCAGGAGACTTTCAATGATGCCTCCTCCAACTTTCAACTATGTAAATAGTCCTTATTTTATGTTTCAGAATGGTGTATTGCAACTCTCAGGTAAAATAAAAACAAAAGTAAAACAAGCAAAACACTTTTATCTTAGCATATGTTGATTTCTATGGTGTTAATATTTCCACCATGGTTAATTTCAAGTAACATATGATCTAATGGTCAGCAAAATTCCTAAAACATGAACAAATCCTTCTGAATCATTCAAAAGCTGTGATCAAGAGCTGCTACTTGCAAGTTTGGGCACAGCACTTTCTGTGGAGTTCTACATTTCCCAGTCAGGATGCCCACTGCACCATTAATGTAAAACTCCCACGGTGTTAGGGTCCATTTCCTTCCCTCTCACTGTTGTATGTCCAATGAATGTCACAGTGGTCAACCCATAGAATGCAACTCATAAAAATGTATCAAATGAAAGAAAGAAAACATGCATGGATGCTGATGCTTCCCTGGCTTACAAGACTGCATATACATAGATGGTTAAAGAGTCTCTGAAAGTAAACACCCAACACCCTTCTGTTCTGGACTACTCACTTAAGTATGCTTGAGGAAAGACATTGACATAAGTTTGTATTGTTGAAATTGTTTAGCTGTTGAATATGATTCAACCTGTATTAGAAAACATTGTTCTAAAAATGGTTGAAATTGCTGGTTGAAAAATATGCTATGGAGACATTTAAAGCAATTTTAAAGCCATATTATGAAAAAAAAATTACATGAATTACTGTTAATACAACTGAGCTTCACAAATATTCAGTTGCATGCCCAGTTAAAGAGCAGAGGAAAAAAATGGAACTAAATGATGATGGATGCATAACCCATTCTCTTTCAACTGCTCTATCATTTGCGGTCTTAATTATTTGAAATAAGATAATCTTCATTTCCTGCTATAGAGTTGTTAAAGCAAGCTATAATTTACTGGAGATTGACCAGGAAGCCAATAAGAGATTCAGTAAATCTAAGCACACCTTATAAACTTTAGGAAAATAATTCTAAGAGAATTACTCATGGCCCGAATACCCATGGATTTGGAACTAAAAGATTTAATGGTCATCCCTGTAACTTAAATAATACAGTCTCTGTAATAAACAATTAAAATATTATTTACAAAATTACCAATGCTCATGATTATAAGGAGTGTTTTTAATTTTCATATTTCTGAAAATCATATGTACGATATAAGTAAAATACATTGAATTATAATTTAATTGGTAATATTTGTAGTTTAGTTATTCATAAAGCTAATGTCATCATCAATATGATAAATGATACTAATGGTTTTATGCCATATTAAGTATCTTGATCCAGAATAGCAAAATGAGAGAGTTGGAACTAAAAACACAAGGCCACCAAGGATAAAATTATTACTGCAATGCTTAAAATGCCATTTATTGAGTTCCTGCTATAGTTTTAAGGCACCAAGGTAGGAAGTTTCTCTTTCCTTATCTAGCTACATGTGTTGCTATTTTAATTTGTAGGTGATAAAATATTTAATGCATATGTCCCCTGCCTGGACAGCTATAAAAGTGTTTCCTATAACTCAGAGCTTTAAATGAGCAGAGATAAATTTTATTTACCTAATTTTACCTGAACCATTAAGGACATAAATTAAAACCACGGTGGGGTGAAGCAACCAGGTTTTTGGTCTTCATTTTCTGAGAGGAAGTTTTCTTGTTACCATTTTTCTCTTATTTTCCTGATCAAATTCAAGGAGAATATCTTCTCAACTCAAGAGTATGCAAGGGCAACATATTAGTTATGAATTGGTTCTGACAGCTTTCTAACCATTTGAAATTGCATGGAAATACATAAAATTCATGAATGTTAAAGGCAAAGCTCTTTTTTAAACGGCTATGTTCTTGATTTATGAAGTTGAGCAGCTGAAACGGAAGTAGGTTGAGACAAAATTTGTCTTGTTGCAGTACTAGCCTAAAACTAAAGTAAATGCCAACATTATCTTTATAGAACTTTGCCCTTGTTGATGGTTTATAAATGGTAATTTCGGTGCACTGTATAATATATACATACTTACACATGCAGGTACAAGTACACAGCAGAGAAAATCACTTGTCTTGTTATTTTGCCAGTACTATTAGTTTTCTGTTAAAGGAAACTTTCCCACTTTTCTTATCATCAGGGAACCTTCTTTAAATATATATATATTTATATAAATAAATATATATATATATAAAATTGATTTTTTACAGAGAGGAAGAGCAAGAGAGGGATAGAGAATTAGAAACATCTATGAGAGAGAAACATCAATCAGCTGCCTCTTGCACACCCCCTACTGGGGATGTGCCCACAACCAAGGTTCATGCCCTTGACCAGAATGGAACCTGGGACCTTTTAGTCTGCAACCCTACGCTCTATCCATGGAGCCAAACTGGTTTCGGCAGGGAACCTTCTTTATCTACATTGTCATTGAACAACTTTAACCTCTATTCTTTGCTTTTTCATAGCAAAGAAACGAGGCCCATAGAGTTTTTAGCAATCCTTCCGACATAATAGTCTTGTATGCAATTAGGATGAATGCTAATTGAATTACTTTTCATCTTATTACATATTTTATATTTCACTTTTGCTATTGCATGACAAAAATGTTCACTACCTCTTTTGCATTAAAAAAGTAAAAATAAATTAAAGACTACCTTAACTGGTTTGGCTCAGTGGATAGAGCATCTGCCTGCGGACCAAATGATCCTGGGGTTGATTCTGGTAAAAGTGATGTGCCTTAATTGTAAGTTCCTTACCCACCCAAACCTTGGTCATGTTACTTTCACATCAATATTCTCTGCCTTCCCTCTTTCTTGCACTCGCCCTACAAATCAATGGAAAAATGTCCTCAGGGGATTAATAACAACAACAACAAAGACCTAAAGACTGAAAAATTCATTTTATAAAATTGTTACTTCTCTCTGATTAGAAGTAATCCCATGCTGTCACTCCAAACTTAGCTCATAAGTAAATTATACCTTGGATCTGTCACAGATGGAGTGAAAGACTTCTCTATGACTATTAGAAGAGGGAAGTGAGATGGAAGCCAACTCCCCTGAAAGAAAATGAGAGTTTGTTAAGTGTTGGGGTGAGTTAATGGAATAATACTGGTGGGCCTTGGGACAGAGATAGGTCAATGTGATTTCATCATTTGTTTGCTAACTGGTGCTTAGGAAAGTTGAGCTCCTGCCTTCCACAGAGACTGGGAAATGGGTCACTGTCCTTCTTGATAACTGCATTCAAAGGGGATGGCCCTCAGGCCCCTGAGAGAGACATAAGTGGTAATAAAACTGACAAGAGGCTAGAAGGAGATTTACATCTAAAAGTGGTGAAGAACAAGTTTACAATAAAAAGTTTTCTTAAGTATTGTCTAAAACAATGAGAAAGTCAAGGGCCTGGGGCCAGGGAAGAAAGCCTGTCTAAGGTGATTTAACCTGGCCATCTTGGTTACTATAGGAAAGAGGGACCACTGTCTACTTAGCATCTTCGTTTACATGCTACCTGCATAGAAAGAAGCCAGAAGAGAAGTGGATCCATGAGATGACAAGCTTGGCTCCTATGCCTTGAAGTCTTTCTCCTCCACTTTTTCTCCTTTGTGAGTGAAATAATTTTTTTCTCCCAGAAACCATCAAAATACCCACTTCACTATTCTCCAATCTGAGTTAGCGATCCTTTTTTCTGTGTTTACAAACAATCTAGCAGTAACTTCTTTAAATTTAGAAATGATAGGAATTTAATTTTTGTGGTCAATTTTGTCTGTTCCATTACATTGTGAGCATTTTTAGGGCAATATATTCTGACTTTTATCTATGAATCCTTAGCAAAAAGCTAAGTGTCATATATCACAGATGCACATTAAGTATCGCTGAGTAAAAGAAACAGTTCTTTTACAGAAAACAGTTTAAAGTCAGCTAAGGTAAAGAGAATTAAAGATGGACAAAGGTTCTACAAAGTTCCTTAAACCTTGACTTTTAAAACATTTATTGGGTTTATTTGAGTAGTAAGGCTAACCCTATTAGAGAGCATTATAAATAAAAAAATATGCAAATTTTAAAAATAGCCCTGTTATAATGGGGATTATAACAAAATCGGATATGAGCTTAACTTTAATTTCCTTGGCTTTTATGTTTCAAGTTTAATCCATGATATCATTTGAAACTATCTTTTGGAATGCAAATCAGCACCAATACTGCTGAGCATAGTGAAATTAGTGAAAATAACAACAGAAAAGACCTTACAAAGAATACTAAATTCTGTTCTCACAGAGTCAAGGTGGTATTTATTGTTATAATTAATGGATTGCATACAAACACAGCCCCACTTACCATTTAACTTAAACTAAACAAGTACAAATAACCATATACAATTTTTAACAGGAAGATGAAATAGAATACAGTCTAAACAGCCAACCAAAATACCACATTTCACATTTTACCTGGGAGATCATAGGAATGAATAACTATATTTTGTTTGATGAGAATTCAATTTTAAACACCTTTTCTCCTAAATTGCATGTGAATTTTATATTACAGAAAGAAATCACTGGATATTGAGTCATTTTTCTGTATAAATATATTTAAACTGCAATTGACAAATGGTATTTTTGTATGGTATTTATTGTTTAATATCTGATAATCATGAAATTGAACTTTTCCCTATATGCTGCATTCTATTTCATAATAAATATAAATAATTTTAAAAATACAGAGCTTATTTCAAGTATGCTTTTATGCCAAACATACTCTTTTATGAGCATTTTAATCAGTGTAATTAAATTCAAACAATGGGGCTGTCCCTTTATATGCTCAATGTTGTTATAGTTTTACTTTGGAAGACAATTAAAATTGATAAACTTCTGTTTTTAAGATTATATAAAATGCATATCAATTGAAGAAAAATATCATAAGAGGGATAGAGACAGAGAGAAAGATAATCTGAAACCATAATTATAGACATAGGTCATATATCCTTCCTAGTGTTTGATTTGTGTGCTCTCTCACTAAACATTATTTATAACATTAAAGTTATCTATCTGCAATATGTTGTAATGGCTTCCTATTATGCTGTGTAATAAGTAAATAATGTTTAGGGTTAATGATTCTATTATTGCTGGAAAATTATGTTATTAGTAGAAAATGTCACTATGCTCCCATTGATACCATATGTAGAAATGTACATAGTCAATGACCAGTAAGTAAGAGAAAAGTCATTAAAGCAGTTTGAAACAATGAGGGCATTGTTGTTACACAGTGGTTAATTCTATAGTTCAGAATGTCAAGTACAGCTCAGACCTCTGTGACACACCTGTTTTGACCTTAAAATGTCAAGAGTTATAGACATCCTATGTTGATCATTGTAAACACCAGTTTAAAACATTTCCAGCAGATGAAAAGGATTACCACCACTTGGTCTTTCAGAAGAATAGCAGAGAACTTCCCAGAAGAACCCAGGAAAACATCCCTTTACATTCCACTTTAAAAATTCTCAACAATGATCATGCCCAATGTTTCTTTTTAAAAAGAATGACTCTGCAATAAATGATTTAGAAAAATATTATAGAGCTGGAGTAGGTCAAAGGCCTAAAATTTGCAAAGGACATTAGGAGAAGGGTGAATGAAACCCCAGTTGCCATGACTTAGATTTTGGATTTGCTATAAGTATTTTATGATGAATTTAATCATAGTAATGTTATAAATGTTCAATAGGATAATTCAGAAACATTAACAGAATCTAATAGAAATTGAAATATTGTTTTACCATGTAAAAAGGGAGAATTTTCTAACCAACATTTATGAATTCTACTATGCTCCACTTACTAAAATATAAGGTTTCATTTATTCTAGCATATACCATGTTTGTTTGAAGACATCATGAAAATTATAATAAACGGTTCATTTATTGCAGTATATGATACTTTCAGTATGACTCTAATTAATTTATTCAATTTTCTGAAGATTTTTACCAGAAATCTTAGAAAACAAATTTATAATGAGAAATACTCTTGTCCACATTAGATGATGAAAAGTATGTTAGAATGCTTCAGGATTAAGAAACAAGAATGTGTGTGTGCCTTTTTGGAGCATCACATGCATTTTAAATTATTAAAATTATGACAAATTTTCTGAGCAGGTCCTGAATTCATAAGGTCTAATAGTAGCTTTTCTAAGTAATAGCAAAATTCAGTAATACAAACATTGTTTTATGAATTATGGGTGATATTCATATTATTTTAAGGCAGTAAAACAGCACTCTTTATTCTCAAGTTGAGTGAAGTAAGAAAAATGCTAGTACTATAGTTTCTCAGAATAACCCACTATGTTCTCCCACCTTATTGAGAAATCTCTCCATAAAGCTGAAAGGTTTGCTACAGATATTTCAACTTCTGAACTCGCCATCAAATAGATACGTTTATTGGTTATCAATTCAATTATGTAAAATTATTTGGAAAAGACTCAATAATTAGTATATAAGGATATCTTTATCTTTTAAAGATACTTATAGGCAAAATTTTTGGCTTTCTGCTGGTGATAGGATAAAGCATGAAGTAGGAAAGTGAATAGTAATTGCCTGATTTTCCTCTAGGCATAACAAAAGAGAATAAAACAGGTAGCATGAATATGTAATTATTTTCATTCTCCTAAATGTGATGTTTGTTTTTTATTCTTCCACAAGCTGGTGGTGACAAAGACTGGGGAAAGTTCAGTGTGTTTAGTGATCTTTCTAGTCACTGCCCTGGAGTTTAAAATCTGGTACTGATTGGCCTGCATGTACATTACAACAATTTACCCTGATAGTTGCCTAGCCAATTCAGGCATATTGTGGCAGTTATTTTAAATTTTGAACTACTTCATCATTAAGTTCAACAAAATACTTAGACTCCATGTTTATGTACCTATAAAAGCAAATGAAATCCCATATGTAAAAATGCTTTCACACGTGTGAATGAACATGAATATGAATTATGAATACAAACAAATGGGATATTAAAGAGTCTCTAAACAGCGACTATAAAAATCTGAAACTAATACACACAAACACATAAAAAAATTGTGAAAAAGATGGACATTTTATATGGTATTTTCTATCCTTAACACATGAATGTTCTATATTCACCTCTGGCTGTGAGAGATCAACTGGTATCAGACTTGCCCTTTAACTAGAAAACATTAGAAAATTGGGTAAGTCATCTGAACAAAAAAACAAAAAAAAACCCCCAAAACAAATCTGTTTTCATATTTTTGGCAACTAGATACTCAAAACTGTGATATATCTGAGAGAAGAGAAACATATTGAGACAAATATTACAATTTCACCCCACTCTTTTTGTGGGTCATTTTCTGAATTTTGAGCTAGAAAGAAGGTATCCAAGCCAAGTACTGGGATCTTTACAGTTGAGAATAAAATATTAAAATTGCAAGAGACAAGTAATTGAAATTTGCGGGGCAGACTATCAGAGAGGAGGGAGCTACACAGAATAAATTCTCTGAAATATGCAAGGAGACTAGTTGGTTATTTGGATAACTAGTAAGCTGTGCATATATAGGATGAGATTAAACAAGCATAGGTATTGCAACAGATTCCTAAATTCCTACTGAGAAGTGTAACAACAACTATTTGGAGGCAAGTGTCTAAAAAAAAATCCGAGGACATACATAAGGATGGGAGATGTTTAATTCACAAACAGTGAAAGCAGAGACATATTATCCAACATTCAGGTTATTCAGAAGAGACACAAGAATTAACATGCCTTACCAGTAGTGAAACTACTAACCCACAACTATAGCGAAGACACCTACATTAGCTCCCATTGCCAATGTAACAAATTGCCACAAACTTGGTACCGTAAAACAAGACACGTGTTATCTTATAGTTCTAGAGATCAGAAGTTCATTTTGGTTGACACTGGGCTAAATTCAAGATGTCAGCAAGACTGGCTTCCTCAAGAGGCTCTAAGAGACAGTCCATTTTCTTGCTTTTTCCAGCTTCTAGGGGCTGCCTGAATTTCTTGGCTCCTGGTCCCCTTCCATTTTCCAAACCAATAATGGTCAGTTGAGTCTTTCTGGCATCGCATATCTTCCCTGGAACATCCCATATCTTTCCCACATCATCACTCAGACACTGATTCCCTTTTCTGCCTCCCTCTGCATTTTACCAACCCTTGGGATTACATTGGGTTCACTTGATAATACAGGTTCACCTTCTTATTTTAAAGTCAGCTGATTAAAAATCTCAATTATACCTTAACTTTCTCTTGCCATGTAATATAATACATTGCCAATTCTGGAAAATAGGCTATGAATATCTTGGGAGATATTTCTCTACTGTGGCTCCTTTAAATATAAACTAAAAAATTTTAAAAAAGAAACATTGAAGGATTTAAGTAATCCTTAAATATCTTGGCTTCCTGCCAAAACAACATTAAAGAAAAAGCTTTAAAAAAAGAAAATAATCCCACTTCTAAAAATACTAATACTAGGAATCAAAGAGGGTATTACAAATACCCCGGACACTCAAGGGATAATGAAAATCTGTAATGAGCAATTTTAACACAGCACTAACCTAAGAAATAGGAAATTTGAATACCCTGTACACATTCAGAAAAATGAATTCATAATTAGAAAATTTCATATAAAGTAAACCCCAGGCACAGATGGCTACACTGGTAAATTCTAGAAAACATTGGGGGTTGGGGGGGAATGTTACAAACCCTAGACATTTGGTGTTTTTTTGTTTGTTTGTTTTTTTGTTTGTTTTTTAGAAAACAGAAGATGAATGAAACAATGCCATCTCTCATGAAAATTATGGTACATGTTCTACCAGTATAAGTGAACATCCTTTAAAATCATCCAGATGAATAATATTGGAGATCATTGCACAAAATGATCTGCTACCATAAAAAATTAAGTACTGTCAAAACTACTGACACTCTATGAGAGAGGAGGAAAGAGGAATAATACATTTTAGAAGTAGATCGAAGGATTACAAATATCAAAAATACATGAGATGAACTGTGGAACACATGTAGAGATGGAGGGCCAGCTAGCAGGAGGCACATGTGTGCAACGGGTGGGCAGTGCCCTGTGATCTATGCCAGATATCTTCCCTTAAGCATTGTCCAGTCCAACTTCTTTGCAATACTGAGAGTTTCTTATAGATTTAAATAGCCACCTACCATGCAGCCAAGACATGTTACTCTGAGATATTTATCCACAACAGATGAAGCCTAAGTGCATAAAAGACACAGAAGAACGTGTACAAAAATTTCCCAGGAGATTATGAAATAAGTTACTGAAGTTTAGGGGCTAATCTTCAGGGCTATCAAATGGCTGCCACCTTATGTAACAAGAGTACCACACATCTCAATATCGTCTAAACAATTACTGGCATAATAAAATTATAATTTATTTTTTATTTATTAATTAAGGTATTACATATGTGTCCCCACCTTCAACCCCCACTCATGCCCTTACCCCGCTGGTGTCTGTGTCCACTGGTTAGGCTTACATGCATGCAAACAAGTCCTTTTGTTGATCTCTCCCCCTCACTCACACCTCCTCCACCTTCCCTCTGAGGTTTGAAGGTCTGAATGATGCTTCTCTGTCTCTGGGTCTGCTTTTGTTCATCAGTGTATGTTGTTCATTATATTCCACAAATGGGTGAGATCATGTAGTATTTACCTTTCTCTGACTGGCTTACTTTGCTTAGCATAAGGCTGTAATTTCTTATAATACTCGACAGAACAAATCTGCAATTTGTTAACAAAACTTCATAGTAAAGACATTTTAAAATGGTTGGATATTTTGTGTTTAGTGAAATATGCTGTGATACATTTTCCCCCCTATAAAATAACTTACACTTACTCCATGTCTATCAGAGGACAGTAACTCAACTTTTATTGTTTAAGTTATGCATGCATGATTCATTTAAACCTGATATTTATGACTCAAATAAATTGTGTCATATAGTATTATAAAACTGGCATGACAATAATTGGAACTTTTATACTGGTTATAAAATATTCCACAATATTGAAATCCTTATTTCTTTCCTTAATGTTCTTATTTGGATGCCTAATGAGGGTATGCATTTCCATCAAAATGAGTTACTCATCAAAAGTACAAGTTAATGTGTGATATATTTTGAATTTATAGATTAGTTTGAGGGGAATTGTTATTTTAGTGATACCAGGCTTTTGGCCCATACGCATAGTCTAGCTCCCCATTTACTCATGTAATCTTCAGTTTTCATTCATGGTATTGTGTTATTTTCAGTGTATAGGCTTTTCACAATCTCTGTCAGACTTATCCTATAGTATTTCAAGTATTTTTATACTATTTTAATTAGTTTTGCTTTCTAATTTTCATTTTCTGATTTTTATTATATAGTTATAAACCTCATTTTAGTCTTGTATCCCAAAAGACTGCTAAATTCACTTATTAGTTCTGCTGGCTTTTTAATTCCATTACATATTCTATACAAACAAATAGGTCTTATACAACCAAAGATATTTTTACTTCTTACTTTCCTATCTGTGTATGTTCTTTTTCTTGCCTAATTGCAATGGTTAAAGCCTGTGGCTTAATGTTAAATAGAGATAACATCTTATGTAGTAGCTGCAGATCTTAGAGAGAAATATTAAGTCTTTTATCAAAATTCTAGAGGCCCGGTGCATGAAAATTCTTGCACTGGAGAGGGGTCCCTCAGCCTGGCCTGCCCTTCTCACAGTACAGGAGCCCTCAGGGGTGGAAGGCAACCTGGCCATCTGGGGAAGGCAATGCCCCATCATACCTCTGTTACTGCCACTTCTGGCAGTGCAAGCCTTGGCCAGCCCTGATTACCTAAGCCTCGGGTGGCCCTGGGCGCTGGCAGACTGAGGAACTGGGGGAACTCTGGAGGCAGGCAAACAACACAGCTGGGCCCACTTGGGGGTGGGCCTGACTGTGCCACGCCTGCGACCCTGGTAAGGTTTAGAGGACTGGATGCTGCCATCCTGTGGCTGTGGGCATCACCATCTTTGAGGGCATGACAGTCAAATTAGCGTATTTCCTCCTTATTGGCTGTGGATGCCACCATCTTTATGAGGGTGTAATGGTCAATTAGCAAGTTCCCTCTTTATTAGAAAGGATACTAGGTTAGGTATGGGTTTTTCAAGGATGTCATTTATCAGGTAAAAAAAAAGTTCCTAGTCTGCTTAGTATTTAAATTAAAAATGGATATTCAAAACTGTCAAGTGTTTTTTTTAGTCTATTGAGAGGATCATACGGGTTTTCTTTTTTAATGTGCCAATATGCTGAATTGCATCAATATATTTTTGAATATTATTCCAAACTTGTATTCTTGGGATAAAATCAATTTAGCCCTGGATACCACCCTTTATGTATAATATTATTTTTAAAGACATATATATTTATAAGTCTTATATGATTACCAATATATTTATGAATTTGTTTTATTTATTCTTTTGTATGAATGCATATTTCTCTCTAGTGTCATTTTTCTTCAACTTGAAAGATTCCTATTAATATGTATAATGCTAATGATGAATTATTATTTGTTTTGTGCATCTGAAAAGGCCTTTACTTCACCTTTATTAGTTTAGCATTCTGGGTAAATATATATTTTATTCAGCACTTCTGAAAGTGTTCTTATTGTCTTTTAAATGTTTCTGAAGTGAAATGTGCTAACAATTCTCATTTTCCCCTTCTAACTAAATTCCAAATTTTTCTTTCTTATTGTCAATGTGTAATTTAATGATTATATGACTTGGAGTAATTTCTATATTAATTTTGGATTAGATCCCTTGAGCTTGCTTTTTGAGTTTATATTTCCCATCAAATCTGGAAACATTTTGGCCACTTTTTTCAAACATTATTTCTCACTTCCTCACCTCTCCTTTTTTCAGTGACTTCAACTATATATATATATATATATATATATATATATATATATATATATATATAATATGCCACTTTGAATTTTCCACAGCTCAATGATGCCTTTTATATTTTCTTTCCTAACTCTATTTCATTTTGGATAGTTCCTATTTCTACATCTTCAAGTTCTCTAATAGTTTGTTCTGATATTTTTAATCTGCCTTAATCTCATTCAGTAATATCCTTCATCATATATATTTTCTGGTTTTAGCTCTAGAAATTTTATTTAGGTTTATTTTTATATTTGATGTGTCTGTATAACTTTTTAAACAAATGGAAAACAACTGTAAATATTTGCTATTTTTTGTCACTTTTTAACCTTTTGAGAGTGATTTTGCTTAATTTTATTCCTCCTCATTATTACTCATATTTACCTTCTCATAGTATATCAGGTAATTTTTTTAAAAAATTGGAACCCTTGCCAAAACCGGTTTGGCTTGGTGGATAGAGCATAGGCCTGCAGACTGAAAGGTCTCAGGTTCAATTCCAGTCAAGGACATGTACCTTGGTTGCAAGCACATCGCCAGTAGGGGGTGTGCAAGAGGCAGCTGATCAATGATTCTCTCTCAGCGAGGTTTCTAAGTCTCTATCCCTCTCTCTTCCTCTCTGTAAAAAATCAATAAAGTATATATATTTAAAATAGTGTCTTTTACCTCTGCACCTAAAAGAATAGATGTGACAGTGCCCCCATCTGGCACAGGCCAAGAAATAGGGTCTCTTCCCTCCTGTGAAACTGGAAAAGCCCAGGGTTCCTGTAAATATAGTTTATTGAAGTGTCTTGTCTCTGCAGTGGTGAAAAATTAGTCCTATGATGAACTCATCCTTGTCCCACCTAACCTGTAAACAACTAAAACTAAATATTTTTAACAAAACAAAACACTGCAACTCAGAACAAAATTCAATAATATTAATTGAAATATAAAACATCTAGCTAATTATAAGTTAAAATGAAAGTGCCTAGGTTCCAATTTTTAAAAATATATTCTATTGATTTTCCACAGAGAGGAAGGGAGAGGGATAGATAGTCAGAAATATCGACGAGAGAGAAACATCGATCCCCTGCCTCCTGCATACACCACACTGGGGATGTGCCTGCAACCAAGGTACATGCGCCTGACTGGAATTAAACCTGGGACCTTTCAGTCCACAGGCCTATGCTCTATCCACCAAGCCAAACCGGTTTCAGCAAGGGTTCCAATTTTTTAATTACCTGATATACTATGAGAAGGTAAATATGAGTAATAATAAGGAGAAAAAAAATTAAGCAAAATCACTCCCAAAAGGCTAAAAAGTGACAAAGGATAGCAAATATTTACAGCTGTGTTCCATTTGTTTAAAAAGTTATACAGACACATCGAATATAAAAATAAACCTAAATAAAATTTCTAGAGTTAAAACCAGAAAAATATATGATAATATTGATCACTGGCTATTGTAAATTATTCAAACATGTAAATTTGTGGCCAGATGCCTATGTTTTAAGTATTTTGAAATATGTTGAGCACATAACATTTTATATAATATTCTCTAAAGAACATTATTTTTATAATCTAGAATTCTTTTTATCCATACATCCCTATTATGTGACATTTCATTAATAGAATCATCACTATAATATTTAATTTAAAGACAATAGGGTTAATAACTTCTCAGCTATCATATATTTTCTTTGCATAAAGTCTTTATTTTGCTTAGTTATTTTAGCATTAGTTAGTGAAATAATGTTTTTATTATTACTTGCAATTACTTACCAAAAGAGAGTTTCACCATTCTCATTATTTCCACATGTGGCAGGTAAAAGAATATTTTTATAGCGAATAAAGGAACTGACTATAAAACCACTAGCATATAACACTAGAAGTCTGCATGGTAATAAGCCAATTTTTGTTGAAATGAACTCATTAATGCTAAATTTTTGCTGACATCCAACTGGTTGGAAAACTGCTTTACACAATTCAAAAGGCACTTCATGAATTGTAGAAGAGATGAAAAAGTGGAAATGAAGTAACCATAAGTAAGCCTACTTCACATATCTGACTTCCAACAATCTTCCCTATAATTCATGATTGTGATCTGGGGGAAAATTAATACAATTGATGGGGTGACGGAAGGTTCCATCAGAATGACTTGAAAAGCTTCTTGCTGAGTAGTGCAGAGCAGTTTAGACAGGGAGTGCAGCTGGGCTTTGATTGTTTATTAGATTTTATTTTACCTTTTCTTGCACTTGCAAATTTTTCTACATATTTTTATAAAATGTCAACTTGCCATAAGTGGAGGGGGCAAGATGAGAAACCAAATAGGATGTGAAATAGATAAAAATACAAGATATATAAGTATAAGGAGAAAATAAGTTTCTCATGTTTGATCTAAGATATGATTTGAAAACACTTGATCCAATTGATAACTGTCTAAAAAACGTCCATAGTTCAATAAGCAAAGAAATAACTTACTCAAATGAAGGAACTTATCAAAGGTTGATTTCTATAGCAATGATTATTTTTATTTTAATAGTTCTGAATGTATATGGTTCATTTTATTTTTTTAAATATGTTTTTTATTGATTTCAGAGAGGAAGAGAAAGGGATAGAGAGATAGAAATATCAATGATGAGAGAAAATCCCTGACGGTCTGCCTCCTGCACACCCCACACTGGGGATCAAGCCTTGACTGGGTATGTGCCCTGAATGGATATTGAACCATGGCCAGGCCATGTATTGTTCATTTAAAACACATGAAAAGTCAATATCGATTTAGTTGCAGATCTCAAAATGAGGTTTTAAGTATTGTAATAATCAAAACTTGATTTTTCCTTTTCAAGTTATCTTCAAAATCTAATGGCAAATCATGATCTGCTGTAACTATTCAAAAGGTATCTGTTGAAAGAAGCAGGCTGAGGCAAATGTATCCTTTCATTTATGCATAAGGTCTGACTTAGAACTGAAAGCAGCAAACTGCCTTCCAAACTTGAGCTCAGGAGATGAAATTGTTTTAATTTCTTGTTTACATTCCACACAACTCAAGAATTATATATTCCAGTTAAAAATCAGATACAAAGAAACAAAACAATTAAGCAAAAAGGAAATAACAAATTTCAAGTAAAAAACTATGGGTGTAAGACAACTATTATACAAAAGGAGAATAATTACAATTGAATTTAAGACCTCCAAGAAGCTATTAAACTTTTTGGAGAAAAAAAATATGGGCCAGAAAAATGTCTGGGGCCCAAGTCGGCCAGTTAAAATCTGTTGCACTGGTTATCTTTCTGTTTTCTATAAGACAGAGACTAACAATGTAAAATTGTCTAACTATATGGGCAAACAGAATTAGAAACAAAATAGAAAAATAACTCATGTAAACTTCTAAAGATTAAGCTTACTGAAAGATTCAAGTTATTGATTTTTAGTGTCAGTCTATTTGAATGTTAGTTCATTCATTTTATATCCATCAGGATCTCACATATCATGAAAGAAAAATTTTTAATTTAATTCAACAAATATAGTTCGAATGTACCTACTGTGTCGCAAGTCAGTCATTCAAGGAAAATAAAAGTAAATGAGAAGTGTCCTATCTCCTGGAGCTATAGAAGGATTCTTGGAATTATGCTGTATGCATTATAAATATATTGTTTGTGCAATAAAGGAAATGCTACTAGTAATTAACATTTAAATTATTAGAGAGTCACTGAACACTTGGGAAAAAATTAGTGGTGGCACAAGGGGATTTTAATGTAGATAACATGTAAACTGACTATGGTAATGACTATAACCACTGTTCAATCTTATGCAATCATATGAAAAAATCGTTTTTAGAAAACAATGATTCTAATGATAATTCTTATAAGTGTATATTAGCCACCTCTGCTATCCTTTGTAAACATACTGATGCCTTTGAATCTATTATGTTGCATGTAGGCCGCATTTAGTTGGATCGTGTTTTTTATCCGTCTATCAATCTCTGTCTTTCGACCAGGAGATTTTTTTCATCACCATTAATGTAATTACTGATATGCTGATAAGGTAGCATCTAGTCTGATATCTTACTCTTTCCTTAATGAGTCATTTGTCTTTCTTGTTCCTCTCTCTCTTTTTCCTTAGACCTTTACCTGCTGCATGGTGATGAGGCACCAAAGAATAGGGGCACCACCAGAGGGTTGAGAAGATTCACCAAAGGAAAGCAGTTGTGTCGCCAAGTAGAAGGAAGCAACCTATCAAAAAGAGATGGAGGGAAAGACAGAAGATGTAGATCCTCAAAAGTTACATATGTGTTCAAAACCATACAGGCATATAAGATAGTGACTTGGCTCAGGATAAAGCATACCTATTTGGGAAAGGGGGGTAATTTATTTCAATCTCTCCCTGACCTTCCCCTACTCTCAGGTAAGAAGAAGATGGTGGAATGAATAGAATTTATTTTTTAAACTAGTAGCCCTGCGCATGAATACGTGTACCAGTAGCTCTCTGTGGGGCCCATCAGCTCTGCACTTTCCACAGCAGAAGCCCATTATGGCCGTGGTGACAAAGCAAGCCTTCCAACAGGCTGCTCACACTGCCTACTCTCAGCATCCACTCCCCCGGGACTGGGGGACACCGACGAGACTGAGAGGACTGGGCACCGCCATCTTGTGGCTATTGGCACCACCATCTTTGTGATGCGGTGATAGTTAATTTGCATATTATCCTTTTATTAGATAGGATGTAACTGATAGTATTTCTATATCTCAGGATTTTGAACACAATGAGAACATCTTTAAATATATGCATTTTTATCTTCATAGGAGGGAAGATATGCTTGATTCTAGGTCCCGTCAAGGCATAGAGAGGCTGTTCCTAATTATTGCCCATTCTGATCTTGTCAGAGAGGGCCATTTACCAGCCTCATTTTTAAAAAATATATTTTATTGATTTTGTACAGAGAGGAAGGGAGATAGTTAGAAACATCCATGAGAGAGAGTCATCAATCAGCTGCCTCTTGCACACCCCCTACTGGGGATATGCCCGCAACCAAGGTACATGCCCTTGACCGGAATTGAACCCGGGACCCTTCAGTCCCCAAGCCGACGCTCTATCCATTGAGCCAAACTGGTTTCGGCACCAGCCTCATTTTGATGAAAGAGTAGCCCGTGAGTCTGCTTTCAGGTGTCTGATACTGTTTCTAAGTGGAGAAGCTTTGTGAATTGCTTGTTTGGTGGTTGAAATACTTGTTTTAAGAATCCCCTTTATTTGGCTAATTCATGAATAACTTCCAATCCACTGTAAGATGATCTGAGCCACAACTCCTGCATAGTCCTTCATTACATGCAACAGAGTGAACATTCCTTCCCTGGACTGAAGGATTGAAGAGGTCTTGTCTTGCTGTGTCCAGATAAGCAGGAGGGACTGCCAGATGGGTTTAGAGTAAATCTAATGATTGTATTTTTTTTGCTTGTTTATTTTCAATGATATTATTTATTACACAGGAAAATGGTCTTATTATAACATGTTAACATGTGAGAAATAAAAATGTAAAACTTTATGACAATCTGATTTATTTAAATATATATATATATATATATATGTGTGTGTGTGTATATATATATATATATGTGTGTGTGTGTGTGTGTGTGTGTGTATATATATATATACACACACACACACACACAATTTAACAAATGAAAATACTAAAATACAATGAGAGGCAGAAGGAGGGAAGATACATTTTTTTCTTCATTATCATTCAACCAGAGGCTCAAGGCAGGAAATTCATGCATGTGGGGTGGGGACCTCAGCCAGGTCTGCACCCTCTCCAATCTGGGACCCCTTGGGGGATATCTGATTGCTGGCTAGGTTCCATCCCTGCAGGATGCAGGATGGAACCTAACTAGCAATCGGACATCCCTCTCACAAAATGGGACCACTGGCTCCTAACGACTTGTCTGTCTACTGACTTGATCACTGCCTAACCACTCCCCTGCTGGCCTGATGGCCCCCAATTGTCCTCCCCTGCCAGCCTCATGGCCCCCAACTGCCCTCCTCAGCCAGTCTGATGGCCCCCAACCGCCCTCCCCTGCTGGCCTGTTAGCCCCTAATGTCCTCTGCCTCAGCCCCCACCACTGTGGCTTTATCCAGAAGGAAGTCAGACAGTAAGAAGATATACAGTCTCCAGGTCTAATTAGTATATTACTTTTTTATTAGTAGAGATATATATTTTTAGTTCTCTAAAAATGTTTATTTATAATCAGCTGGTTGTGTGTTTTTATAGTATTAACTCTTTCAAATTTGAAAAGTTTATCTACTGAACTTTGTGGGGTTTTTTATTCCCATAAGTTAGAATCTGCAAGTATTGGCTCCTCTAACACTCTGTAATTTTACTTTTGTTGGGTGTCAGAAATGTTCTGTCTCCATTTTCATAGTTAGATCCTTCACTGCATCAACATTTACAGGGGGGGGGGGGGGGGACAAAGCTAGAAGAACTGGGTTGTTGGCTACAAGTCTGAAAACTTTAAGAAAAAGAATTGATCTTTTCAGTTTATGAGCCTGGAGCTTTCTCACTAGCCTTGTTTTAATTTCCTGGTAAGCTGGAACTGATTGGTTTAATGTGGTGAATCTGTGCTTATTAAAATCACCTCAGTTGCTTTTTAAAAATGCCCAGCTCACTGCATCCTACCTCAGGGTTATTAAATCTGAGTCTCTGGGAGAAGGGACCAGACACTTTAATATGATTCTAAAATGAGGCCCAGCTTGAGCGCTACAAAGCAGAGCATGTCATTATCTCTGAAGTAGGATCTCTTTGGAGAACCGTCTTGCTCTTAACTTAGAAGAAACTCAGGGCTGAAGTGATCATGCCTGGGGCCTTAAATCCTAACACTGATGAATGTACTGGATCCCTTTCCTGCAGACACTCAGTTTAGATACAGATATATCACCTTGTGATTATTCTGTATATACTGCAAGCTATGGAGGATTACTCTAACCCTTGTGATACTTTTATAAAGCTATGATTATTTCTGCTAGGAAGACTATAAGATTGGGGATTTTTTTTAACATTCCCTCAGGCTTTGGTTTTGTGGTGAGAAAGATATAATGAGCTATAGAGTTCGCGTTGAACAGAAGCCTCCAGATCCTGGTGCTAACAAAAGGCTTCACTTCAGCATTCATGAAGAATGAAGGGCGGTGGAAACTGTTCTGATGGATCAGATAGGACTCTCCATTGGGAGATACTACATTCCCTCTCACTTTTCTAAATCAAAGTTAAATGGAGGGTGTATATCAAAACCCCTGCATCAGTGTCACGATGTGCAGCATTGCATTTGTTGCAGTTATTATTGCACCCTCCATATTCCACTGGTTCACGTTGAAAGCTACCATGAAACCATTTAACTAGTGCCATTAAGCCGGTATTCTGAGCCACAGAAGAAAAGAATCTGGGGACTTCATTTTTCTGACTCCTTAAGAACTGATTTGACTGAATTCTAACCAAAAGTTACTTTTAGTGGTATAATTTTCTTTTTCCTACCTATTTTGATTTTATTATCATCATGAATTATTTAACTGCCTGTGCCATCTTCTTTGCATGGACTTCAAGATTCGTGTAACTTTCAGCCCTGACTTAGCAACAGATTGGCAAACGGTTATGACCAGAGCATGTGCTTTGTGTTCCGCCGCCACTGTCTTCCTCACTGTTCGTGCCTATTTTCCCAACATCTCCTTTTGTCTTGTTGGCATTTAGGTCACTTTAAATCATTTCTGAAACAAGGGGAGACACCAATAAATAAACACAAAGCCCACAAATACTACAAAAAAAAAAATCTTTAAGGGAAACATATTAGCATTTTTATCTCAAAGTAGAAAATTGATGTCACATCCTTATCTCCTCTCTAGGAATAAGTCTGTCAGTAAGCATTGCTGTGGATTTTGCTTGGGTTCTAATCCTACATGCAATATTTAGACCTGCAGATGCACTACAATTGACAACTTGTTATCAGTTGCGAAAATCTCCATGTAACGATGTGTATGTGTCTTTTAATAATTAATTGGATATGCAATTGATTTTGATCTGTGAAAAACTTAAAAGCCCTCATCCTTGGGGAATTTACCTATTTTCAAAGTCGCATTTAGGAAAGTAGCAGGGATCCCAGAGTTAGTGCATCAAGTCAAATGGCAGGAGATGCTGAAAGTAATGGGAAAAGCAACAGAAGGAAAAATTATTCTCCCTCGGCACAACAATTTAAATAAATTGAATACACTGTTAGAAAGGCAGCGTGCTATTTTCAGGAGTTAGAAATTGTCAGAACAGCCCTTTCTAGATTTGCTTCAAGCTGCTGGCGCTCTCATTCCAGCCACCCATTAGGCTGGGGATGAAAAGCAAGCCAGGTGGCTTATGTGTGCATTCAAAAACAAAACTGTTTTATCCAAATGTGAGAATGGACAAGAAACAAAAATAGTTTTGTGATCTGCAAATGAGAATGGGACTTCTTTCAAAAAAGATTTCTCACGTTGGAAAAAAAAATCTTGAAAAACAAGAAATTTCTGCTGGCAAGCCATGAAACTTGCTCATTTTGGCAGGCACAGGATCTCCTTCTCTGTATTGCCTTTTCAAGCTTTTGAAGGCCAGAGTAGAAAAAAACAACAACAAAAAACAAAGAAGTAACATTTGATGCTTGCTAACTATTATAATTAAATTTTAATTTGTACTCATATAGTCAATTTGGGTCAAAAAGGACAGTTACTTCAAAAATAAAGATATTTTTACTATTATCAATGACCAAAGCCATAAAAAGAAAGTGAAATTCAGAACTATTGAGTGTGAATATGCACATTATTACATGAGGTAACATATATGTGATTAGTTATTCAGATAGATAATGTGTTTTTGTTATTTTTAAATACTTCACAATTTTAACAAGTAACCAAATATAAACTACCTGGATTTTCAAAGACAATGTAATGAAAACTTGTTTTATTTTAAAAGCCTATATTTGTTGCAACATTCACAAAATTAAATTGTGACTGTTTTACTTTCTTAATATATTTACTTAAATATATATATATGTGTGTGTGTTTTTATTGATTCCAAAGAGAGAGAAAGAGGGAGAGAGAAATAGGAACATCAATGATGAGAATCATTAATGGGCTGCTTCTGATGTACACCTCAGAGTGAGCCCATAACCTGAGCATGAATGGAGTGGTGACCTCCTGGTTCATAGTTCCAAGCCCAACCTCTGAGCCACACCACGGGGCTTACTGATACTTTCTTAACATTTCTGAAATGCTTGATTTAAAAGGGCAAAGTAAAAATCAGGGAGGAAACTGTAGTGTTAATTGCTAGCTCATTAAATTCATACAATTAGCAACTTTTACAGATATACAATTCACAGCTCTCTCTGCCTCCTCCATTTCACAGGGCCCAGCTATGCTCTCCAGACAGAATGACCCTGTTTGTCCTGCAGTGAGTGTGAGGACATAATAATTTATAGACATTTGTAAAGGGGGGAAAAACGTATGCCAAGCAAGCAAAAGAGTGAGCAGAGACCAAAGAATCTGCAGAGGGAAATAATTTTATCTGCTCTCAGTTTTACCCTTAAAAATATGATAACACATGGACATTTGGCTTTATGGCCCAAGCTTTAAGCTTCCTTTTTGAGGGAGAGGAAAAATGTCACAGGACCTATTTCATAATATTAAAATACATGTTTCCTATTCATGGAAAAAAGTTAACTAACTGAACAATTATTAAATAGAACAAAATTAAACACCAGGGTCAGTGTACAGCATTCAGGGTTGCTAAAAGAAGAAATAATATGTTGTAGGTGTCAATATGGTTTCAGGACTGCATTGTGCAAGATACACTGAATTTTTTCTTCTATCACTCTCTGCCTTTTCACCTGTCTTCTGATCTGTCAAAATAAATACAATCCCAAATTCCCAACATTGAACTGCTGAGAATTTCTATCTCTGGTCTACTATACCATGAAAGGTTTCTCCATCTTACTTTACAGCATGTCATTGTGGGAAGAATCTGTTCGCTTTCAATTTCATAAAAAGGACTGAACTTTTTGCCCTTTAACCAGAAGTTCTCCTTTAGGTTGGTTTTACGACGTTGCTAGGGCATGGCCAGGAATTAGAGTTTTATCATCACAGTTGTTGGAAACCCCATTTCTTGTTCTTTTTCCAAGAAAACTTCCCTCCTTGTAGTAACTTACCCCAAATCCTCTATTCCCCTTCAGCTGCTCTATCACTGCTTGCAATATCCCTCCATTGAATTGGACATTAATGAAAACATTAATTTGAGCATATTCAAACTCTTACAACAAAGAACTATAAATCCCAGCGACATGTTTTAAATGAGAAAAAAAAGTATAGGGAGACCAAAGGCATTTTAATGTTTTACTAAGTGAGCCTACCACGAATATGTTATATTTTGGAAATATGCTTTCACCTCAAAGCCAAACATGGACAAACATGATAGACATACTGAAGATTTCATAAATTCTACCCAGTTTACTTCATTCTATTGTAACCTCTATTAGAGATTAGAATACACAACCCAACCAAGTCATTAAACACTACAAGTGATGGAAGATGGCCAGAGTAAGATCCGATTGGCATCCATTCCTTTTTTATTTTCCTAACAAGCCACTTTTCATTTCATTATATTTATATTTTTTCAAATTTATTTATTCATTCACTTACTTGTGAATATTTGATTTTTTTCACTTAAGTATAGTTGATATAATATACCAATGAGCAAACAAGCAAAACAAGCAAACAAACAAAAAGTCACAAACAGGGATTAAAATAATGGAGGGGGTGCTCTGGAATGGGTTTAAAAGATGAAGGGGAAATAAAGTCAATAATATTGTGATGTTGGCATGATGACATATGATTACTAGACCTAGTGGGGTGACAACATTTTAAGGAATATAAATGTCAAATCACTATTTTGTACACCTAAAATATCCACTGGTTTTTTTATTTAAATTTACTGTATAAAGAGAAATATAAGGGTGTGCCCTCACACATGAGCTCACAATGTATAATTATTCCATATTAGATTATAAAGCCATCTCCATATACTATTCCATGGCTAACACCACAATATTCAGTAGCAAATGGAAAACTGTTTGAAGTATTTTTTATCTGATTTCAGGGATCAGCATAGTAACGTGTACATGTTGGAAACTTCTCAAATAAGGAGGAATAATTCAAGGCCCAAGAGAATACAAGCTCCTTTATAAACATGGTTGCCTTTTTTTTTTTTTTTTTTGTATATCACAAAATCAAATTGTGATTAGTCACATATGAAAAACAACATAAAATATTTGACTAAGATAAAAATATAGACATTTTCTGGGAATATATTGGATTATGTATAAATAAAGTTAAAATATTCATAATTTCTATTTTATTATGCAGATATGAGAGCACAAAATAAACTCAGGTTTATTTATATGTAACCTTTGTTAGGTTACATATACTCAAACTTGGCATCACTCTTTTCATATAATTTTGATTATTCTCTTGTTTTTTATATTTATGCTTTGGAGTTTTTGGGGAAATTTTAAATTAATTAAACTAAGAGGCCATTAGACTGAGGTGGCTCTAATGCTGCAGCAGCCTATCTAAGCAAACCAAAATCTAAGCTCCTAAGTGATTTAAAGCTACAACAATGAAACCTAAAGCCAACAAATCTAACCACCCACTAGGCTTTAAGGTATAAACAATCAGTAATTTCTTTGCTTTGCTTCTACCCTTTCTCTATTGAAGGTTTTCTCCAAACTACTGTTTCTGGGACCCCCCTAACCACTTCTAGTTTGGTGCTGCCCAATTTGAATCACTGTTTGCTCATATATACTTAAAATACTTAATACTGACTCCGTTTATCTTTCAATAGTTCTCAGACAAAAATAAAACAAAACAAAACAAAACAAAAATAACCACTTTCTTATGTTTTTAAAACACACACACACACACACACACACACACACACACACACAAATATTCCTATTTGAAAAATTTAGCCCATTCCAATTTGTTTTTTATGTTTATTGTTTATTGATTTCAGAGAGGAAGGGAGAGGGAGAGAGAGAGAGCTAGAAACATCAATGATGAGAGAGAATCATTGATTGGCTGCCTCCTGCACAGCCCACACCAGGTATTGGGCCCTCAACTTGAGCATATGCCCTGACCTCCTAGTTCATAAGTCAATGCTCAACCACTAAACCACCCTGACCAGGCAGCCCATTCCAATGTAATATTGGTTTTGAAAACTATAATTTTTCATGTGCTAGCAAATTTTAAATGCATCTGTGCAAACTGTCAAGTAATGAAAATCCAAAGTATCCCTTTGATAACATTATTAGGACTTGTATGGCAGCATATAAGCCTAACCAGTGGACACAAACAACAAAGGGGTGAGGGCATGAGGGGGGGAGGGGGGTTTGAGAAGGTAATGGAGTGATGAGGACAAATATGTAATACCTTAATCAATAAAGAAATTAAAAATTAAAAATAAAATACTATTTATGAAAAATCTTCCAGAATATTTTGATTATAATTTAAACCAATTGTTTAGCTTGATGGGAAGGTGCAGCTGTCTGACAGTTTGCATACAGATCTATAAGGAGATAATCTTCAGTGGCATATTTATTTGTGGCAACATTTTTATTGTCAGATTAAAGAAAATAACTACAACTAACACCTCAAATAGAATTAATAAGCTATGATTTGAGTGCTTTGATTAAGAAATATTCAACGGTTGACAAAATTGTGTCAATTTACACTAATGCCATCAAGGGGAAAAAGTTATGAGTCTCATTGGAATTAATTCTATCCAATTATTATGTGTAATTCTTTACAATAGAACGGAGATGGCTTGTTATTTAAAATGGTTTAGTTATGAGAAAAGAATACTTATCTTAAAGTGATTACTTAAATTTCCTGAGTGTATTTAATTTGCTGCCCTTTGATTTAATATATAAACTGCCAGATCAGCCTAGGACTCTCCTAACAAATAAGGAATTTACTGCAGTATTCTGAAGTTTGGCTATATCAACTGCAGAGCCAATACAATATTATTTTATATGTTCTAGGTTTTATTTTATTAATTTCTTCTTTCTGAAATCTATGTCACCATGGCATCTAGAAAAAAAGCAGCTTCAAGGTATTCAAGTAAAAGTATAAATTATAGAATCACAGTGAGTGAGGAAACATAGACCTCCCCTGACACACATACATCCCCAATGATCAGCCAAATCATACAAGCAACTATGAGAAAACCCTTAACAATCATATTAAACACATTTGCTAAGGAAGTGAAAAGCATAATTATCTAGGTGTTATGTGCCTTATAAAAAGTAAAGAGCAAGTATTTCCTCTTTTATCCAAGCATTCATTCTATTAATCAGACTCCTATTAACTATATTTTAGCAGCTTCTTCACATGTTTACCTGCAACTGGTTAACTTTTATCTGACTTAAAGTTTCAGAGTATCCTACCTCACTTTCTATTTATCTCCCTAACAACATTTAAAGACAGCTAGGTTCAGTATTAATCATGCTCAGATGATGATTTTTCTTACCCAGTTATAAGGTTTAATATGTATACTGATGGCTCCCAAATGTGTTACTCCAATCAAGAATTTTCCTCCTGAACTAGAGACTCCAATCCACATATACTCCAATCCACATTGGATATCTCTACCTGGAGTCTAAAAAAATACATCAAACACATGTACTCCAAAACTGAAGTCCTGATTTATATCTTTTCAACCCCCAAACTGCTTGAGTTGTGCCTGTCTTAGCTTTGTAAACGGCAACCCCAATTTTATAAGTACTAGGCAAAAACATGTAATAATATTGACTCTTCTCTTTCCTTTTATTCCATGTTAGCAAATCCTATAGGCTCTTATGTTAAAACTAGAAGTCCAGTGCATGAATTTGTGCACAGGTGGGGTCCCTAGGCCTGGCTGGTGATCGAGGCTGATCAGGGCCGACTGATTGGGACCTTCCAGCCAGGGGGAGGGATAGAGGGAGGCAGTGCAGGCCGATTGGGGCCTGACAATTGAGGAGAGGGAAGGGGCGCAGAAGGTTGACTGCTGGCCCCAAGGAGAGAGCCAGCTCTTGGCCTCTCTGAGAAAGGGGCTGCATCCACCACCCATTCCTAGTTCCCTGTCCCATCCTGAGGCCCCAAAGGCCATAGCAGGGCCAGGAAAAGGGGAGATGGTCACCAGGCTAGGAGAGGAAGGAACAGATGCCAGACACTGATGCCACCGGCCAGGTGCATAAGGTTGACTATGGGAGTGCACTGACCATCAGGGGGTAGCTCCTTCACTGAGTGTCTGTCCCCTGGTGGTGAGTGTGAGTCATAGTGACTGGTTGACGAGTCATTCCTCTCATTCGGTCATAATGGTCGCTTAGGTTTTTATATATATAGATGTACCCAGAATCCAGACACTCCTCACCAATACTCACAGCTCCATAGAATGCTTTTGGATTCTTAGCAAAAGCTGTTTCAGAATTGCCTTCATGTTCGCTTCCCTTTCCAACCCCATCCCCCAACCACATTCCAGGGCTCTTTTCTGAAAGTAATCAATATGGTCCATTCAAAACAGTAGTTATTTACTAGTGGTAATTTTGTCCCCTTGAGAAATATTTGGCAAAGTCTGAATATGGCTTTGGAGTCAAAATTGTGGGAAGTCCTAGCCAGGCGTCTTCAAACTATGGCCATTGGGCCACATGCGGCCCGCAGAGGAGTCTGATCCGGCCTGCCAGGTTTTTTGGGCAGTTAGCGCAGCCGAGGTGTTACAGTAGGAATTAGTAGTTCATATAGTCCGGCTTTCCAGCTCTCTCTAGGGACCGTGATCTGGCCCCCACTTTAAAAAGTTTGAGGACCCCTGTGACCAATTTGTCTCAGTGGATAGACAGTCTGCCCAAGGTCTAAAGCATTGGTCGCCAAACTTTCAGTCCTCATGAACCACCAGTGTTCCGCAGACCACCAGTTGGAGACAGCTGGTTTAAAGGGTCAAGCACATGTACCTTAGCTGCAGGGTCAACACCCAGCCCAGGTCAGGGTCCATGTGGGAGGCAACCATCAATGTGTGTCTCACATCAATGTTTTTCTCTCTGTCTTTTCCCCTGCCTTCTATTCTCTCTAAAAATCAATGGGAAAATATCCCCAGGTAAGCATTAACCAAATGTTGATAAATAGATAGATAGATGATAGATAGATAGATAGATAGATAGATAGAAAACAAATAAATTTTGGAGAAGCTACTGATAAATAACAGATAGAAGCCAAAGATATTACTTAACATTCTATAATCCTTTTTAAGAATTTCCAATGAGTTTTTTCTAAATTTAAATGAAAACCAACAACCTTGAAGTGAATTGCCTGCAATGTCCCATAATACTAGTTTCTTATTCCATCCTCTTTTGAGACATCACTCTTCCAACAATAGTGGCCTTCTTGGATTATGTCAAGTAAGCAATATTTCAGAGCCTTAACATCCCCTTGTTTCTTCTTGGAATATGTTTTAAATGGGTATTGATAAAACTCTTCCATTGTGTTCAATATTAACTTAATTGTAAGATCTCTATCATATATAAAATACTATCTCCTAATACTAGACACACACATACATACACATGCATATGCTCAAAAGAGGGTTTTCCTGCATAATATCTGACAATATATTTACTTGTTTCTCCATTTCCTCATGTACAATATAAGTTTGATAAGGTTCGAAACACTTTTTTTTCAAACTGTGTTTACTTCTTAAATACCTAGAAAGATGCCTGGAACAGAAATAGGTCTACAGTAAATATGTGTTATATGAAATACATAATATAATTGCAAATTCATGGTTATTTATCTATTGAAATAACATTGGATTAAACTTTGCTTAACGTGAGTCAAGGGAATGAAACATCATTTTCAACTAAAGAGTTTTTAATCCTCTCACACTTTATTTTGATTACATAAAATTAGAATATCTTATCAGCTCCTTTGCAGTCCAAGGAATCGTGGATCACAACAAAAGACAGCTAAAAGGGCATGGGAACTAGAAGAGAAGAATTAAATATCCTTTTATTTTCTCTCTTATTATCAATTGATAATTATGGAGTAAGTTCTCAGTTCTCTGATTTACTATAAATCAATACAAAAAAGAACAAATTACTTAAATGCTTAGCAGGTAACTTCTATTAATTAGCAAAGTACAGTTCATAAATCCTTTATGCAAATCCATGCACTGTAAACAACTAATCCTAGACCTAAGAGAGTAAATTCCTAGTTGTTATTGTTGAGTTAGCTCAATCAAGCTAGCTTATCCCTTAACTCACTGCCCCCTTCTTTCTTGACTAATGTGCTTCAGGTTATAGAGGAAACAGGTCGGTGATTGCATTTTGGTTGTAAATAATAGGTCACTTTGCTATTTTAAGGATGTTAGTTGGTCAGAACTCAGCTAAAAATATGTACCTATGATAAATGAATCATGTAGAATATTTTCATATCAGTCATTCATTGATATCCTTATGATTTGAAATTTATTTCCATCTTTCTGCTTTGCTGTCCCATGGACCTTCATTATTTATGTTAGACTGATAATCCTTAAAGGCACAGCATAATCTTAGCTATAGAAAGAATGCATAGAGGAAAGAAATATTTCCCAGAGGCCTCATCCACAAGATTTGGGTAATATACTGTTTTATTTTTGTTTGTGTGTTTGTACTGGTGACGCAGCAAAGGTTATTTAGAGACTGATTCTCTCCTATGCACCAAATTACTTAGCACAGGTTTTCTGTGGGTATTATAATAATTTCACAAGCCAATAGTTTACAGGGTAGTAATCTCCTAATAAGCTAAGTAAAGAAATTACATATTCCACACAAATGACAAATTAATCACTATGTTGTCCCAGGCAACCAGAGATCAAAGGAAGCACGCCCATATTTGATGTGTGTGCCTTTTTATACAAGGAAGCACACTGGAGAGTCTGTGACCAACCAAGACCTGATTCCCAGCTGCCAGCACAAAAGTAAAAGCCCCCCTGCCTCCCTACCCACTCTGTTTCCAGAGAAAATTGAATTGCGCAGGAACTAAGACAACAGAGTTGACACCAGCTGATCTCTTCTGTGGGGCCACTGCACAGTTTATCACCACTCTCCAGGTGACAGAAGGAAGTGCCCCAGGGCCTTCAGAGAGTTTTTAGTTTAGCCAATCCTAGCCTCACCCAAAATGAAACTCTCAGAAGTTCTTCACAAATTAGAGTCCCAATGTCCCCCCGCCTTAATTGCTTCTTCCACCCAGAGGAACCAGATCACTGACTACTCACTGATGGCAACAGATGTGGAATGATGACATCCTGACATAATTCATTTCATAGTTACATCAAAGCAACTTATTTCCTTTGTCATAAACAAGTGGACTAAGTAACTCTACCCAAGTCACATTAAATCAACACACAATCTATACTTATGGCAAAATCAGTCACTAGTTAAGGTAACAGTTTGATTGGTTTAAAATGTTTCATGACTTTCCCTAAAACTGATGATATGGTCACTTTTTATGAGTAGTGGCTACCAGAATAAATGTGTCATTCTGTTAGCAAAAAAGAATGTGGCAATGGGTAAATTATCATCACTATTATTATTTTGAAATCCCCAACACCTAGAATAGTATTCAGGCATTGCTAGACCGCAGTATAACAAATGTGGTTAAATATACAAATGAATTAATTTAAAAGAAAGGGAAAAAAAGTTTTCTGGTATATGGCTCATTCTAAAATTTAGAATTAAAAAGAAAAAAAGTACTGTTGGATTTGATCTATCCTGTAAAATATTTGGGCTTATTTAATGTCCTGGTATAAGATTTCTGATTTTTAGAAATCATACATAGGAGAGGTACAAACCCCTGATGGGAACTGATAAACTATTTAGTAGGAAAATGAAGAGAGAATGACCCTCTGGGCAAAATTTAGATTCCCCAAGCCCACCCCACTTTTTTTTTTTTTTTTTTTTTTTTTTAAGTTGGTCATGGTTCAAGCAGAAATATATTGAGAGAAAATTTGCTGACTCTGAGAAGAGTATGTACAACATCTTTTGGCAACTACCTGTTCTTTAGTATTTATTGCTACTTGAAATTTAGATAAATTATCTTCTTTGTTAGATTTCTGATAATGTCTTTAGGCACATAATTTGAGTTCAAAGCTTGTACTAACAGTTTTCTCTATTCTACATGAATTGTTTTTCCTAAGGGATTATTGATCTACTGACCCCTTTGATAAAACAGAGTTAAATGTTCCCCTGGCTATGTTCTTACAGTACTTTATAACATTGTAAGTGCCTCCACCTCAACCTTCATTTCCCAGATAAAAAAATATTTGTTTACATTAGTATGTTTTATCCCCAGAATCTGACTCTGTGCCAGGGACAAAATAGATACTTGGAAAATATTGTTAAATTGAACTAAGGTAAAGTGTTTAAAATTACTTATTCTAGAATTTTGTGTGTGATCCAAAATAGCCAAAAATGAGGTTATAGTAGCACATAAGTAAATTCATATTAATAAAAATGGAACTGATCAACAATGAGCATTATCTGTTCCATATACCCTTAGCTGAGATGAAAATATCTTTAAAAACAAGAATTAATAGGAAGACTAATTTTCTCTGCCAACAGAGCCCCTACTTACTGTTATTTTTTCTTATTAAAACAGATGGAACAAAAATGTGCACTTGCCTAGATTTTCAAAAAGTGATGTTATTTTTCTGCACAAAGCATAAAACAGATGATGCACAATTATATTAAAAAATCATATTAAGCAACAGGAATAAAAGGGCATGATTTTGTCCATTCTATTATATCTATGCATCCTTGAGGGTAAAATCACAAGTTATTCCCAACATAAATCAACACATATATTTATTGATGTTTTATTACCTTAGAGTAAGCAATGCAAGATAGATATTAAGTGCCTAATAGTTCCAACCCCAAGAGTTCACGCTGTAGTTGAAGGCATTGAGACAAGTTCAAAATATAAAGGACTACAAGAGATTGATATTCAACAAAATACTAAAAAATATAGATGATAGCTAGATAATAGATTCATAAATGTAAGGTCCAATTTATACATTATAAAGTGTTATGTAGGTTTTATTTTATACTGAGGCCCTAAAAAATTCATGCACTGGAGGGGAGTCCCTCAGCCCGGCCTGCTGCCTCTCATAGTTTGGGAGGCCTCGGGGTGGGAGGTGACCTAGTGATTAGGGGAAGGTGACATACCCTCACTCCTTGGCTGCTGTATCAGCTGGCACTGCCCACCTTGCCTGGCCCTGGTTATCTGAGCCTTGGATAGTCCTAGGCAGCTGGGCAGCCCCATCGGAGGCTTGCCTGCACCTCAGGCCGGACCTGGGTGGCTTGGTGTCCAAGAGGACTGGGAGACTCAGGAGGCAGGTGTGCAGCATCGCGGGACCCGCCTGGGGGCAGGCCCGGCCAAGTCACATGCCTGCCACCTTTCAGGCCTGAGGGGAACAGGCACCACAGTCTTGTAGCTGTGGGTGCCACCATCTTTGAGTGTTTGACCGTCAATTAGCATATTCCCTCATTGGCTGTGGGTGCCACCATCTTTGTGAGGGCATGATGGCCAATTTGCATAGTCCCTCTTTATTAGATAGGATTTTACAGTTTAGTTGCACAGATTTCAGTTTTTAGCATGTGTCGTTTGTGGTTATTTGCCACATTTCTCTACTATCACTGAGTTTTTATAGCCCTGCGACTGTCATTTTTATAATCATGTTCTCATATGGTTCTAGTCATCACTCTGTAATTTTGTCTTATTATTCCCATTTTATAGATAAAGAAAGTTAATTCCCAAGAGTTTAAGTAACTTTCCTAGATTCACTTAGCCTGCAAATGACTGAACTGGATTTTAATTCAAGTCTATTTAACTCACATTCCCAAGAACTTTTCTTTCTACTGTGTTCAAGAAAGGTTAATTCTACATTTATATCTTAATCACTTATATCCGATATCTAAGACCTTTTACTATAATATTTGGAGAAATAATCAACTAGTCTCTCACTGATTAACTAAAATGATAAGGTACTCAAGTCATTACATCCAAGGATATTTTAATAAAATTTCATTATCAAAAGATTTATTTCAAAAGAGGTTCTTTATATAAATTTTGTATTGCATTCCTTAGGATCAAATATAACATGTAAATCTAAACAGCCTCTTACCTTTCAACTTTCTTCTTTATGTATTGTGGCCCATTTAAATAAATAAGATTAAAAAAATTGATTCTTTAAAAATTTGAAATATTTACTCCTGAGAGTAAATACACAATTAGAAAGAACCCAGGCAAGACGGGAATTTAGGAGGTTGCTGTGGGTAACCCAAATGTTGCTGCTTCATGTCACTAGGTGAAGCTTCCAGGAAACTTACAATGATTTGGAGCCACTTTCATGGATCCAGAGAGGTTGCACAAAATCAGACAACACAATCAGTACAGTCTTCTGTTTTAAAAATATACCTCCAGGGACTGTGGGACCAACCCAATATCTTACAAACATTCAAGATGAGATTCCCAAGCAGAGAAAATTTCCTGGCTTTGCTTCATCTTTCCTATGTCTTTTTCAATATTTCCAAAAGATAAGATTAATTTGGTACCTTGAGAATAAGGTAGATGGATGAATAGAGTCCTAATGATATTTTATTACCATCTGAATTTTTGTAGATTTTTACTCTAGATTAGACATGATATGTTTAGCATAAAGAGATGCTTTACTGCCCATCTGTCCTTAATGTAGATATGAGAAACTTAACTGCTATTTACCATACAATGATAATCCTAATAAATTTAGAGCCAACCCAATTTCTGATTTAAGTTACTATTTTCTTCTATTAAGGCTTATGGAAATATTTATTTCACATATAAGCAATGAAATTGAAGTTTATTAATATACTCCATGAAAATAAAAATAAAATGCATGATATTTTTGCAAATAAAATAAAATGGTGTAATTTTATTTTTTTTTAAATCTAGATTTACTCTATCTTTAAGATATTTTAGGATTCTAAAAATTCCAAGTACATGTTCCCAATATATTGTATTTATTTACTTAGGTACATTTAAATTAATTCAATCGAATTCACTCAGCATTTTAAAAATCTCTATTGATTTCAGAGAGGAAGAGAGAGGGAGCAAGGGACAGAAACATCAACAATGAGAGAAAATAACTGATTGGCTGCCTCCTGCATGCTCTTCACTGGGGATGGAGCCTGAAACTCTGGCATTTGTCCAGATTAGAAGTTGAACCATGACCTCCTGGTTCATAGGTTGATGCTCAACCACTGAGCCACACAGGCCAGGCTGAAACCTTTTTATAAAAGAAGATGTTTAGTAGAAGTAAGGCAGGAACAAAGCCCTGTAGTCCAGCATCCACCCACAGATACAAAAACCTGACTCAATTGAGTGTATTAATATCTAAAGCTTGGATGAGACTCCCCAGTATAAACATTTGCTAGTGAGCTAGATCAAGAAACAGAAATGGCCAATCCATGTGTATACTGAGCATAGTCCATACGGCAGAAATTCCTTCAATGAGAAAAAAAAAAAATAGGTAGATTCAATTTTACACTTTTTTTCTCCTTAAAAAATGCAGTACAGAGTATATGAGAAAACTGCTATTACATTTATTTTATTCCATCATATATATTTCACTGCCTAATTAACAGAGGTCAACTGTATTACAAACCTTTAATTGCAGTTGTCCAAAGCCATTTGATAGTTATCTATAGCACTTTTTTCATACATTTTATTCTTAGCATATCTGTGGAATATATATATGAAGTGAAAGCTACAATGGACACCTCCTCATCAAATAACCCAATTTGACATAAAATATATGTTGTTTTGATAGGTAATCCATGTTTATTTCAGTCTGTTTCTGAGATGAACACATTAAACATTCATTGATCTTCACTCAACTAGCATCTATAAAAATATCTTTGAGAATCTCAGTATGTCATACCAAATCAATAGTCTGTTTTTAAAATGTACATCTTTTAATAAAGTTTGATTTTTGTTACTGGGAGTCCAAAATACTTTTTTTTTTTTTTTGGTAAGTTATAAAAAATGAGTTTATTCTTACCCACGTAGATCAATTTAATGTTAGAAAATGGATTCTGTCCCATGAAGTTAGAAGTTCTAGAGCATTTGTCAGTTAGATAAATTTTCCAATTTAATAGATTTGGCCTAGGTATGCTATAGGAAGGGAATGGCAGAGGCAATTTTGGAAGCTTCCACTTGCTGCATTCCTGATACTTAGTCCTAAGTTTGTTCCAACCATGAGACCTTCACCACCTACCCTTTCTCCTCCCACCAAATAGCTCTTAAAAATCTATTTGGACCCAGAAAAATATAGACAGATGGCTGCATTCCCTGATGTATTTGTGGTCTGGTCAAATGTGCCTGTTTAAAATGGCTAAAACAAATTGTCCTTTTTATTAAACTAATATTTGGCAATGATTATCAAGGAAGATAAGAAAACTATAATAGACACATGTATACAAATGGATATAGCTACTTGATATGTTTGCTGTATTAGACTTAAATTGGATATATAATTATTACTATGTATATATGCTACTGCTTTTCTATTGCTACATAGAAAGTAAAGTGTCAAGAGGGCCATCTAACAAAATATACTGTAGCAATTGTAATAATTTTAGATTTACTAGAGGTCTGGTGCACTGTTTTGTGCACTGGTCAGGCCCCTCAGCCTGTCCTGCATCCAAACCGGCAATCCAATGTCTGCCGAGGGATGTAGCAGTGTGAAGCAGCAGATGGCCGGGAAGGAACCTAAGCCCCAGCCAGGTGTCACACTGCTCTGGCTCATCCCAGCTCCACTGTACCTGCCGCTGCCACTGCTTGTTAGCGCTGCTGCAGGCAGGAGAGGCTAGCAATGCTGCAGCTGTGCTTGCCAGCCATGAGACTGGCATCTGGCACCTGTTTGTCAGCTGAGCAGTGCTCCCACTGTGGGACTGCACTGACCACCAAGGGCAGCTCCTGCATTGAGCAGCTGCCCCCTGGTGGTCAGAGCACATTATAGCAACTGGTCGACAGGTTGTTTAGTCGTCTGGTCGTTTGGTTGCTTAGGCTTTTATATATATAGATAGACATGCACTGATCATCTTAGAAACAATGCAAAAAATACCTCTGCCACAAAAAATATGAATGCCTCATTATTAGGTTAGTCAAAATTTTATTAAAATATAAAATATTGTCATTGTAAGATGATGTTAAAAAACTTTTGTATGTTTGTATTTCCCTGGTCTGACAAAGTCTCACTGCACTTTTTTTTTTTCACATAATGTGATATATTCCAAGAATCTATAAACCTCAAAAGAAAATCTTTATAGTATACATAGAGAAGGTTTAAATCACATTATTTTAATTTTGGAGAAAATATTTGAATTTAATTTGGTGATTTGCCATAAATATGAAAGAATGATTATGTAAACATAACATAACTGTGTTAATGCTAGTAATTATGCTTACATAATACAAATTGCTATTAAAAATAAAGTAAATGGTGTAATGCTGATTAATTATTCTCAGAACCCTTAGTATTTCATATTTTTCCCTTGAGCTTTCATCTTATGTTCAGCCATAGTCATTATGCCAGTTAACCAAAACTGAATTAATTTATTGATTGCAAATTCACTTGTCAACATAATTAGTATAATGCACCTCTAAATTTACTCCTCAGTTATGCATACAAACAGTTTTCCTTAGAAGTTAATTCCAACTAGCTTTTGAAGTTCTAAATACAGAGAAAAGGTTTTAGTAGAAAAAATGCACTTAGCAAAAGCAAACGAAAACATATGTAATTGCTCTCAATTGAAACAGAGATGATTACCTCTTTACAGATACAAGTGTGACTACATGAAGTGTTCAACTCCTAATGAGCAATCACAGAGCAGGGGAGATGAAAATGAGGCTTTTGCTCCTGACAAAGAGTTAGCATTCAAATGAACACTCTACAAATCTGAAAAAGCATGTGGGCGTGTGCCTGAAGGTGAGCAAGTACAATAAATAGATGGCCATCGTGGCTTCCTTCTCAACGTTAGGCAAATCACAACATTTTCAGATAGAAATAGACATCAAGAAAACATTTCCCCACTTTGAAATATGGCCAACTGTAAATTACCCTTGCAGTGTTATTCAGATGAGAGAGAAGGGCTTTCCCACTGGTCTCTAATCATATGTGAAAAAGTCTGTTTCTCGTGTGTGAGGGATAAGTGTCCAGTTATTTGCTTGAGTGTAGCCAATGTCCAAGAAAAACTCTGCATAGGACATGTGAGGTTATGGGTGAAGGTTATGGGTCTTTCCCTATAGTTGGTGAAGGTACTAAATGAATATAAGTGTGAACACCTTCTCTACAGATTTTATGGCTTTGCTTTCAATGTTCTTAAACTAATATTATTACATTAATCTTAAAAGTCATGTCAATAATCAACCTTTAAGAAAATATTAAAAAGACATTATTTTGAGTGAATATGCATTATAGGAATCCCATTCCCTTTTTCTTCCTCTTACTCATTCCCCATAATTTCTAAATTATGTTAGCTATCAAAAGGGGATAACTAAATTATACTTGCAAGCGTGTGTATAAAAAACAAATTCTGTAGTTACATGTAAAAATCTCACAGAATATGAATGGCCTTACAATGATGTTTACATATGTACCAACATATATAAATTTAAATGTTAAGTATTTGCTATATGTATGGTTCTGTTACTGAACCTCTCTACCTAAGTACTTCGTTATTATTTTTTCCTGCTTGGATTTTCTTGCCATTAATTCTCTTAAGAATTAGAATTTACCATATACATACATGAACATTTATATATGTCCCATAGAGAATACCTAAGGGTATCTAACAAATATAGTAAAATGATGTCCAGATTGTAATTCATTGTCTCCTTCAAGCCCTTGACATTTTATTAATGACTGTTCCATATGCCTTAAGCTGAAGGTTTTATTTTTCCCCCATCATCAAATTTTGTGCTTATAAAAATATTTCTCATATTATGGTGATATTAGAAATTGAGGAGTAAATCTATATTCTACTCTTTTGTCAATTGCTTGCACTATTATATATGTACTAGAGGCTTAGTGCATGAAATTTGTGCATGGGGGGATGTCCCTCAGCCCAGCCTGCACCCTCTCCAAAATGGGACATCCCTCTCACAATCCAGAGACCCCTTGAGGGATGTCTGACTGCCTGTTTAGGCCCGATCTTACCGGGATCCAGGACTGCTGGCTCCCAACTGGTTGCCTGCTTGCCTTTCTGATTGACCCTAACTGCTTCTGCCTGACAGCTTGATCATCCCCTAACCCACTCCCCTAGCAACCTGATTGATGCCTAACTGCTCCCCTGCAGGCCTGATTGGCCCTAATTGCCCACCCTAAAGGCCTGGTCACCACTAACTACCTGTCCCTGCAGACTTTGTCCCCCTCCCCCCAAACTCCTCTCCCCTGCAGGCCTGGGTCCCCTCAACTGCTCTTCCCTGCAGGCCTGGTCACCCCTAACTTCTCTCCTCTGCCAGCCTGGTTACCCCAAATTGCCCTTTCCTGCAGGCTTGATCACCCCAACTGCCCTCCCCAGCTGGCCATCTTGTGGCAGCTATCTTGTGTCCACATGGGGGCAGCCATCTTGTGTGTTGGAGTGATGGTCAATCTGTATATTACTCTTTTATTAGATAGGATAGAAGCCTGGTGCATGGGTGGGTGCCAGCTGGTTTGCCCTTGAAGTATGTCCCAGATCAGAGTGGGGGTTCCCTTCGGGCATGGGGCAGCCTGGGTGAGGGGCCTGTGGTGATTTACAGGCTGGCCACACCCCCTGGAGACCCAAGTGGAGGCCCTGGTATCTGGGATTTATTTGTATTCTATAATTGAAACTTTGTAGCCTTGAGCAGAGGCCTGGACCAGTCAATGTGTACAGGAAGCTTGGCTTCCTCCATTGCTGAGGAAATTCAAGCCTCCTGTTCATTCTGTGGCTGCAGGCATCTTGGTTAGGTTAATTTGCATACTTGCTCCTGATTGGCTGATGGATGTGGCTTGTGGGTGTAGTGGACAAGGTCAATTTGCACATTACTCTTTTATTAGATAGGATAAGTAAAAACAAGTTATTATTTATTAGCAATGCTGTAGCAAGAAATATTGCTTGCTTCCTACTATTTTTGCTGGCATAGTCATGATCAGAAAGGTAAAGGTGGAAAAGAGAACATGTCATATTGCTCTATTTTTGCAAGAAATATATGTCCTAGGTTTTGCCAAAACTGGTTTGGCTCAGTGGATAGACCGTCAGCCTGTGGACTGAAAGGTCCCAGGTTAGATTCCAGTCAAGGGCATGTACCCTGGTTGCGGGCACATCCCCAGTAGGGGGTGTGCAGGAGGCAGCTGATCGATGATTCTCTCATCGATGTTTCTAACTCTCTATCCCTCTCTCTTCCTCTCTGTAAAAAATCAATAAAAATATATTTAAAAAAAGAAATATATGTCCTAGGTTTTGAATCCATGATATCACCCAGTGTTCTCTATCACTGTAAAATTTGTGACCATATATATTTATATTAAAATATAGATATTTATAATTTAAATAATTTAATTTTACATCTTTATTTTTTTAAATTTATCTTTATTGTTTCATGTATTACATATGTTCCCCTTTCTGTCCCCTAATTAATCCTCTCCATCCACATCTACACTGTCCCCCCCATTTCCAGGCCTTCACATTACTGTCTATGTCTCAAATTATGCATATATACAATAAGGGCTTTGGTTAATCTTTTCCCACCTTAGCTTAATTTACATTTTTATTTGCAAATACACACACACACACACACACACACACACACACATATATATATATATATATATATATATATATATATATATATATATCATATATATTTATTTGTTTAAAATAAAATCATAAAGGAATTTGTGTGAGAGATAAATTTGAAACATTCCACATATAAAGCTGACGTAGATATGTTGGAGGCTAGAGGAGGGGGGAGAGGCACCAAAATGTTGTCCTGACATTATCTGAATTGATTATGATATTTATATTGAAGGTTTATTACAAGTGACTTTTAGAGCCAGACTGACAAAAAATAACAAAAACAAAACAAAACAAAAAAAAACCTCTGCATCCAAATGAGATCATTCTTTCCAGAGAAGCTAATAATAAATATTAAAATAGGTGTGTACATCAATGCATTTAATAGGCATATTAGATAATCATTAAAGCTTTAGGTTCTCCTGTAAGATTGTTTTCCTTTTGCCTACATATCTATGTATTTGCAAGTAGAGATACCTCCAATTTTCTGGACATTCTCATTTAAGTACTGTCGTTTTTGGTATATGTTCTATTATCACCTCATTTCACTCTCAGAAGAACCTGGTTTAAATAGTAACTTTTGTAATTACCCTAAAAATCTAAAATATAGTCAAAACACTTTTCACTTTTTACTTTTTCTTTATGGCAACCAAAAAGGAACATTTAGTATATTTTGCATGTATACAATGTTCAAAGTAATGCAAGGTGGGGCAAAAGTAGATTTACAGTTGTTCATATAGAATATAATACAATAATTAATAAATAACATTAAAAGAATAAAATATGTATTTCATGTAGACCTACTTTTGTCCTACCCTGTATATTAACCCTGAAATTTAATTAAAAAGTAGAGTTTTCATTATGGTACATAATTAGAAACTGTTATAATATTGCAACTCACACTGCCCACTCTCAGCAGCCGCCCCTCTAGGACTGGTGGATTCCAGCAGGGCTGAAAGGATTGGGTGCCGCCATCTTGTGGCTACAGGCACCACCATCTTTGTGATGGAGTGATGGTCAATTTGCATATTCCCTCTTTATTAGATAGGATTATTTTGCTATCTCTACTTTTAATATACTTGTTTATCCTTTTTAAAAAAAATATTTTATTGATTTTTTTACAGAGAGGAAGGGAGAGGGATTGAGAGCCAGAAACATTGATGAGAGAGAAACATCGACTAGCTGTCTCCTACACACCCCCTACTGGGGATGTGCCCACAACCAAGGTACATGCCCTTGACCAGAATCAAACTTTGGACCTTTCAGTCCACAGGCCGAAGCTCTATCTACTCAGCCAAACCAGTTAGGACAGACTTGTTTATCCTTGAATCCACAGCAATATTAACAAATATGCACATATGTAACAATCATTAGATAATTTTAATTTCTCTAAAGACTCATGGGCACAGAACCCTTTTTTTCTGTACTCCCTTTCCTCTCCCTTCCATTATGAACAGTCAGAATGCTCTCCAAGACATCAAATTTAACAATTCCATTTTGTACACTTTTTGTTGAAATTCATCAAAAGGCTGTCTTCTGAAGAGGACTTTGGAAATCAAATTATGAAACTTAAGTGACACCTGTGCCTTCTCAACCCATTGATGTGATCAGAAGGAATTGGGAGAAATAAAGGGTTCCATACTAGAATGTTTCTATATGGAAGGCACTTTCAGATAGAACCATTGTCACATGTGTGTAGTTTATTCAACACTACTGTATATTTAGTGGACAAACTTAAGTCCTTATTTGAAACATCTAATCTTCTTAGACATTTAGAAGTGCACAGAGTATGTTAAAAGTAGAGGTAGAGCCTTAATCAGTTTGGCTCAGATAGAGCGTTGGACTGCAGACTGAAGGGTCCCAGGTTTGATTTCAGTCAAGGGCATGTACATTGGTTGTGGATACATCCCCTGTCAGGGGTGTGAAGGAGGCAGCTGATTGATGTTTCTCTCTCATTGATGTTTCTGATTCTCTGTCCCTCTCCCTTCCTTTCTGTAAAAAATCAATAAAATATATTTTACTAAAAGTAGGGGTAGTAAAACAACAGATTTTATAGATATTCTTCTGTCAAAATTCATTTTAAATACTATGTTTTGGAAATGGATGACCAAATCACCTCTCCAAGCGTTACACATTATTATAACAATACTGGTTCGGGGAGGAAGGAGAAGAAAGTTTAAAGGGCTTTATACCAGTATGCTTACATTTAGGCAAGATTAACCATCTTCCCATGCGCCTACACATTTTTACTTAGCTGAGTATATATTGTATGTGAAGGAAAAATGTTCTAATTTACAACATCTAGTCTTCCTACATGTTCCAGAGGTTGCCAGGGTATGACAGAAGTGGTTAGTAAACAAATACACGGTGTACAGTCCATCTTAAATTCCTAAGAAAAACTGTTCTGAAAACATGAGAAGTAAAATTGTTAAAAATCCCCTCTCAGCATTACAGATGCTTATTGTATTGTTCAGGGTGTTGATGGACATGAGAAGGGGGAGGATTCTAGGCTAGAAAGTTCCTTCCTATTCAGAAGACACTTTCAGAGCTTAGTCTCTGTATGTAGTTTAGTCAAACTTAAACTCTTATTTGAGATGGCTCATCTTTCTAGATCACATGTGTCAAACACAAGGCCCGTGGGCCAAATCCATCCCTCCAGGCCTTGCAATGTGGCCCGCACTGCGCTGTCATCACTGCACTCCGCTGCGTTTCCATCACAATGACAGCTTATGACTGTTCAGTAAACCATTCGACCCGCAATTTAGGCTGGATTTTAGATTTTGGCCCCTTCTCTGATTGAGTTCGACACCCCTATTCTAGATGTTTGAAAGTGCAGAGCATATGCTAAAAGAGTTAAAGTAACACCCTTAAAGTATTTTTTCTGTTAATTCAAAGCAATGGTGGTGCAGTATATTTTAAAGGTGGGAAACAAATATAAAAAGTAAGTTCAAAAGAAATGTAGAGGTCATCTATTGTAACATATTTAAATGTGTCTTCTATATTAGATGAGGGATAAAATGACTCAGTGTCTTGGACTTGCTGATGTGATAGATAGAGCGAGTATTTCAGAAATGAAACAGAGTTTGGAGAAAACAAAGTGATCATGTGGCCTGCTGTACCAGAATCATATTAGAAGTCAATTAACTTAACCTGATAATTCAATTTACTTTACCATCACACACAGCCTTTAAATACTAGAGTCATTGGGCATGGTTGTGTGCATTCTAGGATATAAAAATCTACAAAGATTCTCCAAAGCTGTAAAACAGAAGAAAAATACATTAATCACAATTAAATTAAAACTTTAAGTAAAATAATAATAATAATAATAATTCTTTACCTGAGCAATCATTTTAGCTTTCTCTTGTATGTAAAATAGTAAAATGCAATAGGAATTAGGCTTTTTTTTTCTTCCTAAAATATAATTATTTCTAAACACTATTCTTAGGGAACCATATAATTTTGGTATGTGTTTTAATTTAAGTCACTCCCAGTCTGCTTCTCTCTTAATTATTTTAAAATGCTGTTTTGAGATTAATTTCAGTGGTACTAATGTATATAATTTAAACAAAGACATGGAATAAAATTACTACAGGCTTATATAATACTTAAGAAAAGTAGCTTAAATTGAGAAAAAGTGGAATTAGGTACCACATATTAAAATTTTAATTCCTTCCTACTGTGTTAAAAAAAGGGATTGACATAAATACTTTAGTTATGAATTGAAGTGCTAGGGGTTTACATGAGCAAGCAACTAAGGGTTATCAAAGAAAAAAAAAATAATAGCTGTTCCTTAGGGAGTTTTGAATAAGGTTTATAAATACATTCAAATTGTTACTTTTTGCAATCTTAGATTTTACTGCTTATTCTTATATTGTATTTACCTATTTCTTCTTGTAAAGTATAGAAAATAGTATACATTTTCTTCTAGGTATATAATTGCAAAATGGTACTATTGTAATTTAACTTAGTGTAATGATTTCCTTTGGTTCTATTGAAGTAATCTTTGAACAATCACCAATATTAAGAAAAGAAGGTTTAAAAATAATTAACAAGGTCATTTATGTGAAATGTCCCAAAGAGGCAAAGTCCATAGAAACAGAAAGTCAAATGGTAGCTGCTGGGGGCTGGGGAGAGGTAGGAAGGATGGGTGATTTCTTTTGGAGATAATGATAACGTTATACAATGAGAGTGTTGAGATGTGTACATAACCCTGTGAATGTATTAAAATAACTAAATTAACAAAACAATATTTGTGCATGAATTAAAACTAAGTTCTGCAACATTTGCCTATTTCATTGGTTAAAATACCCAAAAATTTTTCAGATGCTTATACTCTTTAGGACAATAAATTATCTCATCAAACCATAGTTTTAAAGTCTAAATAGGGTTGGGATGATTTATTAGTAGTTATATCAGTATTTACATCAGTGCTATGAGAATATTTGCACTATTGATATCTATGATTAAAATTTCGAAGAAGAAAGGCAGAATAGTAGCAAGAATAATATGTGTATCTTTGGACTTTTGCAAATGTAACAAATTTAAACTCAGGGAATACATACCATTTTGCACATCACTTTTCATTTCATTGCAGATATTGCTATCAGTTTATGTTTAGAATTTACATCATTCAAATAGTAGTTCCACAAAGTTCTATATTGAAATTTATCCGGTGACAGGAGAGTCCAATTAATCTACTTTCATAAATTTGTATTTAAGATCTGAGCTAGTATCCCATTTGATAAAGTTTAAAAAGACTGATTTTAGAGTAAGCATTTAATGAACAGGTTTTGAGCTAACCTCTGGGTCCCAGAGTATAAGTTAAGTTGCTCTTTATGCTAGAGAATAATTCCCTAATCTGTACCTTGAACTGGGATACTCTTGAAGCAGAAAATAAATGGTGGCGCCATTCTCTTTAATGGGATGTGTATGATCTTGTCTTTATTTAGTAGTCTTAAAGTTTGAATAGTTTAACCCAGAAATGGGTGATGCAGTAGTTTCCATGTATACCTTTGGTATAGTTTCTAGCTTTTGAGTGCTAATAGAAGGTTTCTGAACTTGAACCTGACTCTCAATCTAGAAAATCTCAGTTTTCAGCCTAGTTTAAAAAAAAAAAAAAAAAAAAGACATACACAAAAAGAACTAATTTGTCCATAACATTGCTGTTTGAGATAAGCTATACATTTATACTTTTACCGTATTTTCCGGCGTATAAGACGACATTTGAAATGAAAAAAAGCCTGCTCGGATTGGCCAGAGTCAGAGAGGCGGTCTATTAAAAAAAGAACTGGTGTTGCCTCGGAAGTGGGGGGTAGTCTTATACAGCAAATATAGGCCTAAACCTATGTTTTAACTGTAAAATTAGGGGGGTCATCTTATACGCCGGGAAATACGGTATTTAAAATTAGTATTTATTTTAGCATCTCCTTTGCTATCAAATATATTATGTGTGAATGAAAAAAAGAAATTCATCCTTTCAAGTGCTATATTTTTACCACTCTGAAAGCGGTTCATCTTTTCTGAGACCTGTGTTCTCCTAAAAAATGAATCTATTATACCTTTGGTCATCAAAGCAAATAGCATAATTCCTATTCCATTTTATTATGCTTCTGGTTTACTATCAATCTTACATCAACTAAGACCTCTTATGCCCTTCTGCAAGTCACCTCTCAATCCCTCTTGGAATAATTTCCCAATGTATTGACTGGGTGGGTCCTTCTGAGAACTTCCTCTGTCTTCAGGACCCAGGGTGGATGTACTGCCTTAGAAACTGCACAAAAAAATAGAAGATCTAAATCTACGAGTGGGGAAATCCTATGTTATTATGTGCTTTCTTTTCCTCCCCAGTGAGAATTATGTTTTTTATGGAATTTCTTACTCTTTTTGGCACCAGCTTGATAGCTAAAAGACTATACTCACTATCAACAAGTAATCTGAGTAGGAGATACAATGCCTTCCCACAAATAATCAATTTCTTATAGCACAAGTCCCTAAGTCAAGCATGTTAAACTCACAGCCCACAGGACAGATGCAGACCACAATGTATATTTTTGCAGCCCAGCCAATATAATGATATGCAAGAAACATTTTAATAAAAATTTTATAACTTAATTTTTACAATATGCCGTTATACATAATCCGACGCTGTCCAGAGGCCTGGACTGGCTGGGGCAGTGCAGAATGGGGTAAGTGTCCTACCCCACCCCTGGCCACTGGGCACCTATTTATGCAAATTAACCTGCCATCTTTGTTGGGTTACTTTGCATATTCACTCCTGGTTGGCTGGTGGGCATTGTGAAGGTACAGTCAATTTGCATCTTACTCTTTTATTAGTGTAAATTCTAAAAATTTACTTGAGAAATATGGGGAGAAGTATAATCTGACAAGAAGATAAAATAGGGGACAGAATAGTAGGTTATTTGCACTTTGTGGCTTCCTCACTTAGTGGTTGCAATGATCAAAGCTTGAGTTAAGTAACAGGAGATTATTATTTTTGCAAGGTTAAGAATCTGCTGGTATTTTGACTACTTATAAGGTATACATATATTTTTAGTGCTTCCTCCATATGTAAAATATAGATTCAACTAATATTTTAAAAGACTAGATTAAATTAATTTAAAATTATTTAGTCATCACAAATTGTTATCTAAACTTTCTTATCAGGACTTAAGTTTCTGCCAAAATTTGGGTTTTTTAGTAGATACTATTGATAATATTTAGTTCACATTCACCAAATTTCACATCTTGCATTACAGAAAACATTGGGTCTTTAAAAATTAACACAATACTAACATATTTATTTCATAGAATTATAATTTCATAGAGCCTCATATTGTAATAATCAATTAAATTCTTTTAAATAAAGAATATCTAGAACATATTAAATAACAACTATTGCATTTATTTAAAACTATAGATTTTTAGAATATGAGAGAGCAGAAAAAGCTGTAATACAAGGATAGAGGGTGGAGCCTTTAAAGTAATCCAAATGCTACCTTCTGGTGACCATTGTTCAGGTTCTCTGTCCTGTCACAGATAGATTATTGAAAAACTTAGATTGCCAATGGTAGAGCCTTGGGATAAGGATCCCTACCTTCCATGAAATAAATTTAAAGTGAGATGGCAATTGAAGTCAAGGTTTTCAAAACAACTCCAAACATTTGTGCTTACCAAGGGAACCAGATAATACCTGGAGCTGGCATAAAGTCACAGTGCTTAGCAAAGAAAGAGAGCAGAGGATTGGAAGACTTGGCAAAAAGAATGGCTATTGGATCAAGGATATTCAATTCCCTTTATTTCCCTTTTCTTGGAACTACACAGGATTTTTTATACTCAATGCATTTTCAAGTTGATCTCAACTTTCTACTACTAATGTGAGTGGTAGTAAAGGATGTATTCCCTGTCATATTTTAGATAGATTTATATCACTTCTAAATGTGTTGAACTTGCTCTAATTTCAACTCTGCAATTACTCATTGAAAAATAAATATGTTATAAATATAACTGAGGGGCCAGATTATTATGATCTCTGAACACATAATAATTGGGCCACTCAGTATATATCCTATATAATAAAAGGCTAATATGCAAATTGTCCCCTCGACTAGGAGTTCAACTAGCAGGCAGGCCAGCCAACCACCCATGTCCCCTCCCCCTGGCCAGGCTGGCCAGACCTCATACCAGTGAACATGCAGTCTGTGGCTACAGACCACCTGTGGCTACTCTCTCACTATGTAAATTCATTTCTAGGATTTGCTAGGGATGTTGGAAGGCATAAATAAGGAAGATGCTCCAGTGCTATTTAGTGAAGTACTGCCCTTGTTTTCTATAGTTAGGTTTTTACATCACCCTATTATGTTTTAAATTAAAGAAAAAAATCTGTTACAAACTCCAAGGATAATTATATACAAATAATTACTTGCCACCTTGACTAAATCTGCTAGTATATTTAGCTCTTATATAAAAAGACGGTTAAATTGGTTTGGTCCATTTATTTTATATACTCTAGGTTTCTGGATTGTGTAATTGATTAGAGGGTTTATACTAATGTTGCATACATCTTTGAAAACAGAGCAAGTGAATACAAAATGAGCTTATATAAAGGCTCAATGTGCTTTGAATTAAGAATCCTTGGCTTACTCAATAGCCTACTAAAACATAATATTGAACTTCAAAATCAAACTTCTTATATATGTAAACATTATTCATGGGAATTGTTATGATCCTCTATAAGGTTCTTCTTAATGTTTTATAGATCATTCATTTTATAAACATGTTTTTCATATTCAGATAGCCAGAAGCTAGTTGATAATACTGAGTGAAAATCGTTCCCCAGAAAATCAACTTTATTTACTCACAGTACCAATGCCAAAAATTAAAATGAACAAGGCTGTTTGGTTGTTGTCTCATAACTTCATCAAATCAAGATTTCATAGAATGAACACAATCACTTTTGTATGTAGCACACAAAAAGTGAAACTAAATAGAATTTTTTCCCAAGAACATATTCTTCATATATTGTATATACAATCTTCCAAAGCCTTTGATAATATACTTAACAGTCTTTAAAAAGAAAGCATAAAACATGATATTATGATAGCTCAACACAATTTACTTAAATTTGAAGAGAGATAACACTATTTAGAAAAATAGTATTTTTTCCTAATGTGACTAAAACCCACTAACTGATTTTAAAACCAAATTATTCATGTCAATTTTAAACTTAATTACTTCATTTATAATTACTGTTAGAATTTTTCTTCACTATTAAAAATATTAAATGAGTCAAAGAAATAATATATATTGATATTTGAGATAGCAAAAACATTAAAAAACTTGATCATTAACATAAATTTAACTCTAGGAGAATAAACAAACAACAACAACAACAACAAAAAATAAACCAAAATAATAAGTATATGACTTATCGTATCTATAGTGTTTTATTTCCTTAATATGACATGATTTTTGAACAAATTTTAGGATTAAAAGATTTAGTAATGGACACTGTCCCTGAATTTTTTATTTTTGTTTTCAGTTGCCAATCTTCACTTATGGTTTTATATCCTTTATTCTGAATCCTTTTACAAATACTGTAGTCTATTGAGGAAATAAGTATTTAAAAAGAAAAACAAATACAAAAAATGGATGCAATAATTTAGCTGGAGTGTATGGATATGACCCACCAAATTTTGGTAGAGGAATGGGTCTGACTTCATTGTGACTGGAAAGCAGTAGCAGGTAAGTTTTGGTAAGTTTTGGTTGGTGGAACTATAGTAGAAGCAGTTCCAGCATGTCTTAGGAAGTTTTGTGTCATTAGAGTCAGAAAGACTGGGAAGAAATAAACAGGACCAAATTTCATTACATTGAAATATTTATGAAAACCAAGGTTCTACAAGAAAAAAAAAAAGCCTAAGGAAATAATTCAGAGTAGAATTAGACTCATTATATCAATGAATCTTAAATAATGAACTACTACAGAGTATTTCATATAACCTAATTAAGTCATAAAAGGTGATGGAGTTGTATTAAAAAAAAAAAGGTTAAACTTTTAAATTAATGTCAAGAGAGAAAAGTTTAAAAACAGCCTATTGTTAGGGTGCAGATTTTGAAAACCCTATTGTAGAAAAAACTATTAATAGGGCCGTGCTATTTCTTCTTACACATTTGTGACAAAATGCCTCACAGGTTCTTAACTTCACATCTCTGGCAATGTTCACTAAAGTCAAATTTCAGTGTTCTGAGAAATCCACAAAATTGAAAGAAAAGAGATTAAATAAACTACTCTTATTAGTAATATATTTGTAAGTCATAGAAATAATCAGTTATTATTTGTTAGAAGTGCAAATGCCTTTTATCTTCAAGAATTTTGCAAATTATAGAGCAGCATTGCCTATACAATTTTCAAATATGCAATTTAGTAATTTACTGACACTTGTGATTTTATTTTAATAGTAGAATATTACAACATTTTAAAGAATTTTGAGACATTTAAACTAATTTAAAAAACTACAAGCTTTTAGTTTAACGTATTGAATTTGCTATGATTGTTTAAGTAATTTACAGGTTGGTTAGTGAGATTAAAACAAATGGGTTGAATAGACAAGTCAGACTCACATAGATTACAAATGTAACCCAGACCCAAATTTTATCTACTATTTTAAGGATATATACAATTAAAAAATGTAATTCATTGGGAATAAGTCTAAGCTGTTCTTAGCAATGACAGTTATACTAAATACCACATGATCTCACTCATTTATGGAATATAATGAACAACATAAACTGATGAACAGAAACAGATCTAGAGACAGAGAAGCATCAATGAGATGCTCAAACATCAGAGGGAGGGTAGAGGAGGGCAGAGGTAAGAGGGAGAGATCAACCAAAGGACTTGTATCAAAGGACTTGTATGCATGCATGTAAGCCTAACCAATGGACAGAGACAGGAGTGGGGTGAGGGCATGTATGCGGGGGGCAATGGAGAAATATGGACACATATGCAACACCTTAAACAATAAAAAATAAGAGAAAAAATTATATTTTTCTCAGTATAGGTAAAATGCTCTTTTATATATAATTAACATTTATTACAGATACTCCTTGGAGAAATACAGCATTTAGTTATCATCCAAAATAATTAAACATCAAACATACATTGTACAGACACAGATACACATAACACTCATATTGAAAGGCAAAGTCCAGTGTGACTAGCTAAAGTTAAATTTTTCTTTGTGCTGATGGACTTGAAATGCTAATAGGGAAGCAGACAAAACAGTCTAAAAAAAGACATTAAAAAATGTATATTGTATTTGGCGAAGGCATGGCTGTCTGTTTGACAGAGCCTGCCCTGTTTAGTTGGTGGTAAGGTGAATGAAAGTCTGAACCTGGAGGAAACCAACTTCATGAAGGCCTGTATTTAGGGTAAAAGAATGGGGACTTGTTTTAAAGAGAAGTCAACAAGGGAGCTATTAAAGAGTAGCAAAGAATGGTTGAGATAATAGAGTCAAATACTGGACTAAGAAGCCGGTGAAAACACAGCTCCAGGTTGAAGGCAAACCTTCAAAAGGGATGAAGAGGTGAGGGAGATACAAAGAGAAAAGCTGTGCTAAGCAGTAACTAATGTAAACCCCATTGCCACCACATTAAATGATAAAATGCCCTCTCCTTTTCTCCTATATACAGAGAAGGACATTTGCATAAACACTTGTAAAGTTCTATCGTATGGGATAGAAGTACAGAGGTAACAAGCTTCTTCTGGAATCTAGATGTGGTGGGGGGGGGGGGGGACTGCAGCTTCTGTGCTGGCCACGTGGCCCACAGAACCTGCTGGATGGAGGTTGAATAGTGGCCCCCACTGAATCCTGAGAGCATTACTCATACGTGTAATGCAAAATAACATGAAGGGAGAAGCAGATTCTACTCAGAGGCTTTTTTCCCTTTTAAATTTGATGCTCTTTTTACAGCATCATCCACTTCTCAGAATAATTAGATCATTTTTAGAAATAAAAAAATGTCAAATTGCCTTTTATGCTTTTTTCTTCCTTTCCTACATGGAAATTTGTACTATAAAATAACATTCCATTTCCAGTTAAATAGTTTTAAAAGAATTTCCGCAGGAAAGTAGGCAAGTATTTTAACACAAAGAAATCTTATTTAAAATATTTTATATATTTGCCTAATGTACATATGCTACACAATAAGAAAAAAATCGTTTTCTTTCATATAAAAGGCAGAAAAAATACCAAGCAGTAAACTTTAAAAATAAAAATAATGTCTTTTTATAACATGCATAGATTTTTCTTTGGAAACATATATTCACTAAAAGCCCAGGGCATGAAACTCGTGCATGGGTAGGGTTCCTAGGCCTGGCCAGCAATCAGGGCCAAATGGGGCCTTCTGGCTGCCAGCTGGGGCCTCCCTTCCCTAGCTGTCCGCTGCTGGCCAGGGCCTTCCTTCATTCTGCACTGCCCCCTGGTAGTCAGCGCACATCATAGCGAATGATAGAACTCATGGTCTCCTTGTGGAACACTTGCGGGGACTCTTTGCATATTACCCTTTTTAGTTATAGACTATTTTAATTGAGCGTTAAGTCAAAAATATTAATGAGTGGACTTAAAAATCACTTTCTGGCCCTAGCCAATTTGGCTCAGTAGAGTGTCAGCCCTCAGACTGAAGGGTCCCGGGTTTGATTCCAGTCAAGGGTCTATACCTCAGTTGATCCCTTGCCCTATTCAGGGTGCATGTGGGAGGCAATAATTGATATGTCTCTTTCACATCTCTCTGTCTCTTCTCCCTTCTCCCACTTTCTCTAAAAAATCATTTGAAAAATATCCTCGAGTGAGGATTAACAATTAAAAAAGCTCTTTCTGCCTGAATCAGGAGTTGGGATTAAAGGTATAAGACAAAGGTGTTTCTAAATCATGTGAGTTGGTTTAAATCTTTTCTTCTGAATGTATTTTTTATACATAATAAGAATTTATATGACAACCGATTATGAACAAACTAGAAGCCCAGTGCATGAAATACGTGTTTGGGGGAGTGGGGTTCCCTCAGCCCTGCCTGCAACCTCTTGCAATCCAGGACTGCTGGCTCCTAACCACCGGCCTGCCTGGCTGATTATCCCTAACCAATCTGCATCCCTGCCTGATTGCCCCTAACAGCTCACCTGCCTGATCACCCTTAACCTCTCACCTGCCTGCTTGATTTCCCCTAACCACTTGCTTGCCTATCTAAACACCTCTAACCACTCTGCCTGCCTGCCTGATCACCCTAACCACTTGTCTGCCTACCTGATTGACCCTAACTGCTCGCCTACCTACCTGATTACTCCTAACTGTCTCTTCCTCAGCCCCCGCCACCAGGGCTTTGTCTGGAAGGACATCTGGAAGGTTGTTTGGCTGTCTGGTCTAATTAGCATATTACACTTTTATTATTATATTGGATAGATAACTGGCATACGTCCCCAAGTGGTTTAAAAAACACCTAGTTTAGCCGGGACAGGTTTGGCTCAAGTGGATGGAGCGTCGGCCTGGGGACTGAAGGGTCCCAGGTTCGATTCCAGTCAAGGGCATGTACCTTGGTTGCGGGCGCATCCCCGGTGGGGGGTGTGCAAGAGGCCGCTGATCGATGATTCTCTCTCATCGATGTTTCTGGCTCTCTATCCCTCTCTCTTCCTCTCTGTGAAAAATCAATAAAATATATTTTAAAAAAAACAAATAAAAAACACCTAGTTTAACACAGGCTGAAGTTATAGTATAAAATAAGAAAACAACAAAATGTTATTTTTTTAAATCTGATACATGTTAAAATACAAAAGGAATGGCATCGTATTTTAAAAAACAAAACACGGTACATATAAACTTAGCTAAATTATTTAAAATAAGATAAACTTGATTACTCTTCTACTTAAAAATTATATAGTTAGAAAATTATACTCAAGCCTTCACCTATTAAGACAACAATGTCCAATTAAATAATCATCATATATTTTTATATTAGTTTATTTGTTTAAAAACCTATATTAAAATTTTGGTTAATATAGTTTAACAAATATATAAAATACCATTTTAATAGAAGTGTTTCTTCTTAAGAATAAGTTTTGACTAATCCTTAACAATTCTCCTCTACATACCAAAATTTATATATTGTGTCACAACCAATATATAGCATAGTTATTTTTAAATTAAATTAAATATACCTTTAGATTTTAATTTTTTTCTAACTTACTAGTAATGTAAACTAAAAAAGCATTCTGTTTATATTAATATAGGATAAAAACAGAAATTTTATTGTAAATATGTTTCTTTTAATCATTTTAGTGAGAAATGTGTAAAAGAGTATGATAAAAGCAAATGTATATGAATATTTATATATTAAAAATATGGACAAATATGTAACCATAGTAATAATGGCTCTCTGTGCTAGTTGATATTATTTTTAAATAAAGTTCTTTTTAAAAGATTTTATAAAGTATATGATATAGTTTAATGACTATGTCTTATATTTGTCATCAGAGAAAAAGAATGAGTATATATGTTCTTATTCTTATAAAAATGGAGAGAAAAAAAGAAGTGAGGAGGGGGAACAAGAGGAGGTGAGGGAGAGGAAGAGAAGGAGATAACGATGGAGTCATTGTGGGATTACTTAGTCTCTTGTCTTCTGTCTTTGATTTTTTTTTGGGGGGGAACTCAATTAAATTGTAGATGGGTACTCACCATTATTTTGCATTTTCCTATTTTTATAAGTAAATATAATCAAAAACTGTGTATAAATCCAAAGGTGTCTAAAGTCATTTACACACACACACACACACACACACAAATTGGGCTCTTAAAAATCAGAGAACTTTTTGGATTGGAGAATATAATAAACCAAATAATTGGAACATTGTCATCATTGAGAGTCATTCACTATTTATTTTTAATGTTGTATTCATCAACATTAAAAATTCATCCTTAGAGAAAATCAGAATATCCAAAGCAGGGTCTGGTAATTCACATTTTAACAATAAAATATATTTTATTTTTATTTTAAATCTTGAGAATCTATTATCTAGACTAGTGGTCTGCGGCACAAAATTTGTGCACAGGGGAGAGTTCCCTCAGCCCAGCCTGCACCTTCTCCACTTGGGGATTCCTTGGGGGATGTCCAACAGCTACAGGGATCAGACCTAAATTGGCAGTCAGACATCCCTCTTGCAGTCTGGGACCACTGGCTCCTAACTGCTCAATTGCCTGCCTGCCTGATCACTCCCAACTGCCTTCCCATTCTGGCTTGGTTGCCCTCAACTGCCCTCCCCTGCCCACCTGATCTTACCCCCAATTTCCCTCTCTGCCTCAGCCCTCATCACCATGGCTTTGTCCAGAAGGAAATTGGATGACCAGAAGATGGCCAGTTGACCCAGTCTAATTAGCATATTACCCTTTTATTAGTATTGATAGATTATATAGGATAGGATTGCTTAAAGGGGGAGAACCTTTTGCAGCAGGAGGAAATGCTCTTGGCAGATAATCCCTATATTTGGACAGATAACCAGCCATATGCACTATACTGCCAATTTGGTCATTAAAAAATTGAACTGCTTTCTTAGACCTTACACCAGACAGTTGTTGCTCTTAAAACTCCTCCTCCGCCCAAACCTTAAGTTCTGCCTTTGCAGTTCATCTAGATTAGGTTCTGATTGGTTGGTTTCTGTGTCAGTGTAAAAAGCTCCACCTCCTAGGCAGCCATTGTCTCCTCACACTTCACCCAGATTTGGTTCTGATTCATCAGTTTGTATGCCAGTCAGCATCTCTAGGCCTATCTCCTCCAAGCCTGATCAAAGAGGCAGGACTGATCAGCCTCCCGTAGAGGCCCAGAGAGAAACAGAGGCATGGCTACTGGCAAAGCTCGGAAAGAAAGAGATGGGCTTATCAACAGCTGCCGTGGAGGCTGCAGATCAGACCCTGCCTCCGTCTTTGGGCCTCTTTCCACGCCTGATCTACAACCCCTTCAGCAGTTAGTGCTGGGTTGTTGTGCCCGCAGCAGTGGCAGTCAGTGCTGGGTCACCAAGGCAATGCAGCATTGACTGTAGGACTGACTACTGGTCGGTTGAGCCTTCAGTCATTACAGATCCTGGGTTTTCATATAATATATTAGGACATGCTGACAGGGTTATACACAGAATGTATAGTTTGGGTATACACATGGATGTTCAGATAAGCAACTAGCTGCAGGATCTATAGGATGCTCACCCAGTGAAGTAACACTTGACATGAGTGTTCAACATGTATCAGAGACTAAAAACAAAGGCAGAGGTTGGAGTGTGTAGGAGTTACAGACAGTTTGGAAATGTAGAAAACATTTGGATAATGCAGTTAGTTCTTTTTTTTATATATAGTTAAAGCTAGTGCATCTTGGGAAGTCTTGGGAAATGTGAGAGATAAAATCATAAAACAGAACTCATGAAAGAGTATGTCAAGATAAAGAGTATAAAATGAATCCTAAATGGGAGTCATTAGGTAGCTTTAAAAAGGAAATGTCACAGCGCAATTTGTACTGTTTTCTTGGCTTATCTAATATATTTTTTCCTCTGCCCATCCATTCACTCACCTTCTTATTTCATTTGTCCATTAACTTATCTATTTATCATCCTGAGACCAACTGCCCCCGCAAACACATACTAAAGAAGAATATGTTATAATTTGCAATTATAAACAAGTTTGGAGAATAAATAATGGACTTTTTATTGTATAAGTTAGGGAGTTGATATTTTGTGTGATTTGCTCTAGCAAGGAAACATAATGCCACTGGGTATATCTTGAGGCAAACTTTGTCTCTACTACTTGTAACTCTTTTCTGTGTCCTCACTGAATCTTGTAAAAGTATTATCCATTAATAAAGACAAAGTACATTGGCTATTAGTTAATTTCAAATTTATCAAAGAGGAAAAACCATTTCTCTGGTTTTTCTTTGATTAGTCTTCAATGCATATCAGCTTTTAATAAGAATCTGACAGTGCCTTCTTTCTGTGGTAGTCAGCCCTTGTGCTTTCTCTCAGTTCTGTTATCACTTTAAAAAGAAGAAAAGATGCAAGCTTTTACCTTAGGTCATCTTAAGATAGCTTTTTAATGAATGATTGAAGAGTTCCAAGAACATTTGTAACATCACTGCAATCAGATAATGCAAGATTTATATACTATTCTGTGTAATAGTCAAAATGATATATTAAAGAGATACTGTAATTGAGGGGCAAAAACATAGAGTTCTGGGAATGAGTTTAATTTGATCACATAATTTTAAATGATGCACATTACTAATTAATGTATTATGCTCACATATAATTTGTTATATAAATTCACACAGAAATGCCATATTAAATGAACATGATTAGCATTACCTTAATAAATATCAAGTAAGTTATTGCCAGGCCAATTATTTTGAAAGCTTTCATGATTTATTAGTACTCCACAGAGTATGTCAATAATTAATAAATATTTTTAAATAACCATGTCTTAGTATGGTAGAGTGTTCACATAGAAGACCCAACAATTTCTGTTTCCCTTTGCAATGTAACTTTATAGTCTCCTGTCAAGAAATTGGAGTGTATTTCTTTACTTCTTGAACCTGGACTAGTTTTGTAACTTGTTTTTCACAATTTACAAAATTGACTGTATATTTGGGGTCTTGCATATTTGCCCTCATTCTCAGGAGATATTTCCCCCAAATCAAAATGAAGATCCTCTGTCTCTTATAGAGCAGCTTGAATAGGCTTTTAGAGCAAACGTCAATTGTCAGAAGAACTCCTATTGCTATACTAGAGGCCCACTGCACAAAATTCAGGCATGGGTAGCGTCACTAGGGCTGGCCAGAAACCAGGGCTTATCAGGTTCCCTGCCACCTCCTTCCCTCACTCCCTTATTGCCTTGCTGCCGCTGCCTGTCACCCTCCATGTTTCACACCGTCCTCTGATGGTCAGTGCACATCATAGTGAGCTATCGGGAACACACTTTGCATATTAGAATTTTAAATATATATTGTAGATTGGACCATGAAGCCACAGTTGAGTGTGTGCACATAAATCACCCAGGAGAGACAACCAGAGAGCTCACAATCAGAGGGCTCAACTGACCCCAATCTAATTGATGAAAATCATGAGTAAATTTTAGAATTATTGTTTTAAGCCATTACATTTCTGGGTGGTTTCATATTCAGCAATCAATAGATACACGTAGATAGCCTTATAAAATTATTCTTTATATATATATATATATATATATATATATATATATATATATATATATCTTTTTACAAGTTCATTAGATGGTTTAGGTATAGTAAGAAAATATGAGACAAAATCATCAGATAACACAATCAATTAGAACAGTAATTAATATTTTATACCATTACTATGTACTAAGGGTATTACTACATGTGTTTTATATTTAGGGTAAATAATCCCAGATAACAGAGGAAAAAAGTTATAAGGAGAGCAACCTCTACTTTATATTCGTATACAGAGAGAGGCACAATAAATATGAATAACTTAAGCCATGTCACAAAACCAAAATTGATAAGCCCAACTGTGTCTGATTTCAGAGAATATGTTTCCTAAGTAAAGCATATTGTAAATTGAATCATCGCTATTGATTGTGTAGCTTTCTATAGAAATGACTTCCACTCGGTCAATAAATGTTGAAAAATAATAGAAAAATACATATTCTCTGCCCTTGGTTCCTGGAAAAAGAACTTAAAAAACATTTGGAAATTTTTAAATGATAAGAGCACTAAAAGCATATTTTGTTTGAATATTTGTCTTTGACCCAAGTTCCTGACAGTATTGCTAAATCCCTTGGAATTTCCTAAGAAATCGGAGTGTCTTTCGTTCTAAGGAGACAATTTTTGGCTCCTTAATAGCTTCAGGTCACCAGTGGTTATGAGTGAGAGGAAGGGGTGGGTACAAAGGTTCCTTTGAGAGCTGGTGGAACTGTTCTATGTCCTAACTATGATGGTGGTTACATGAGCATACATGTATTAAAATTCATAGAATTTTACCTGATAGTAAATTTTGATTCATGATCATGGAAAATACTTAAAAAGTATTAATAAAATAAATACAGTATTGAATTCAAATCAGGCATTTAGCTCACCTTACTAAAATGCTATTTTTAGAAATGAAATTACAGTAACTATTATTCTGAATTAAAAGGCTTTTCTAAGTTTTAATTACACAAAAATTAGTTTGCATTAATCATTTGTGAAGTTTCAGCTGTAAATTAAATAATCTTGAAGCCCTTGTCTTTTTTGTTTGTTAATCCTCACCAGAGGATACTATTCCACTGATATTTAGGGGAAGTAGGAGAGAGAGGGAAAGAGAGGAAAACATCATGTGAGAGAAACACATGGATTGGTTGCCTACTGCAAATGTCCCCACCAGGGCCTGACCAGGAAGAGCCTCCCACCAAGGTTCATGCCCTTGACCAGAATCAAACCCCAGACTCTTTGGTCTGCAGGCCAGAGCTCTATCCACTGACCCAACCTGGCTAGGGTTTGATGCCTTTCAGCATGACAAAAAGGTTAGGAAACTTAAAGAACAAATGAAGTGAGGATGAGGGTCTTGAGTGGAAGAAAATATTCTGTTAGAGAAAGCAACTGTTCCAAAATTCTTATTTTACCAACATTACCTATTCTACTCATAAGATTTAAAAAAAAAAAAAAAAAAAAAAAAAAAAAAAAAAAAAAAGCTACAGTATTATTTTTAGACTAGAGGTCCAGTGCCTGTGCAGTGGGGTCCCTCAGCCTGGCCTGCAGGAATTGGGCCAAAACAATCTCTGGGTCCAGGGTGCGGGTGAAGCAGATTTGGGCTGACAGTGCCCCAGTGCCCCAGCAGCAACCTAACCCACAGCTGATTTCATAAGGAATCAGGCTCCCTCTTCTACTGGTCGGATTATCTGCCCCCTGGAGGTCATTGTGCATCATAGCTACCAGGCAAATGGTTGAATGGTTACTTAGGCTTTTATATATAGATTCTTAGTCATTTTAGTAATCTACAGTCACAAATTATGAATTAATCTTTTTTTGTTTGTTTCTATTTATCTAATTTATTTTTTTACATGGAAATATCTTTGGTTTAAAATGTTTTCTGGTTTCTCTGAGGATTAGCAAAACATGTGATCTGTGTTCCTTACCCATTTGTCTTGTATAAGTCTGCTCATATATAACTATATTTAATTTTAAAGTATGTTAACCTATTAACCCCAAAGTTATTTGTATCACCATTTATATCTCATAACTTATAATACCAAAGATTTATAGTGCACCTACTATTCACCAGGGAGTTCTCACAACACCAATTAAGATAGTTTTTACATTGCATCTGTGAGGAAGCTGAACAAAGTCTTTAAAGTTCATATATTATAAGAGAAAATATAAAGCATATTCCACTGTTCATTGATGTATAACTAGAATATAATAATTCTATCTCTTATAATACAGAAAAATGAACTTTTATCAGAGAACAGGAAAAGGAAAAAAGAAATAATGCCATGCATTTACTTAAGAAGAGAATGCTTTAGAGATAATGTAAGAATCCAATAAATTTCACTTTAAAAAAATCAGTATTTCCCCACTATTGATCTGAGGTCCAAAATATGTTCACTTTGTGACAGTCAAACCATCCCATGAAAATAGCTTAAGTGATCTAAGATTGATGAAATCGGGACAAGTAAGTGCATTTCTTGAGCAGTTTAAATTGAGCTTCCTAAAATCCTTGAAGCAGTTCAAGTCTAAAAATAACTTAAATTATTCAAATCTTTAATAATGTGCAAATGCGATTCCATCCTTTCTGAGCTCTAGGTATGTGATAGTTTCTATTATTTTTCATTAAAGGCTGCTGGATTTTGAACATTTAGAATTCTAATCTCATTTCCACAAAGGGCTGAAAAGGTGCTAATATTGATCTCGAAGGAGATCACACACTTCATCTGCTTAGAGGAAGGATGATGGCTCTCTCCAGGAGCCTTTGGCAGAAGGAGAGGGGGAAGAGAGAAACACAACCATTATGCCAGGAGGAAAATTTTGTCCGGGCAAGATGCTTGGGCATCTGCACTGCATGAAAGCAAAACAAAACTTTAGAAAAGCAATGTTAAAAACTCTGATTTGCTTTTGAAGTTTGGTCTTGGAAGGGTTTGAATTTTTAAGACTATTCTATATTGCAATCTATAGAAAAACAACTATATGCATGGCATATTTACATATATACAATAAAAACCTAAGTAAGTGACTGGATGACTGATGACCGGGTGACCAGATGACCGGCTGGTAGCTATGATGTGCACTAACCACCATGGGGCAGACACTCGACGCAAGAGCTGCCTCCTGGTGGTCATGAAATGGTTTTCAGAAATCCACAGCAGGATTGCTCCTCAGCTGACAGATGGGTGCCAGATGCTAGGCTGACTGCTGGGGAACCAGAGTGATGGGAGCAGGTGCCGTGAGGCTAGGATGAGCAGAAGGGCATGGCGCTCAGCGTGGGGCTCAGGCGTCTTTCCAGGTGCCTACTTGATGCTCTGCGGGATCGATGTGGACAGGGCTGGAGGCCAATGAGCTGGAAGCTGACAAGCCGGAGGGTAAGTAAGGCTGGGCTGTGGTGGCACAGAGGTCCACTGATCCCTGCAGGCCAGGCTGAGGGACTCTATCAGTGCACAAATCCATGCACCGGACCTCTAGTTTAATAATAACTGACAGTCTAAATGAGTGAGAATATATATTCTGTCTGTATCAAGGGTTATGAGGAGGAATATTATCAATTTAAATGAATAAGCAAAACGAACAATGTTTTCTTAATCCAACATAAATTTTCTTTAAAATGACAGATTCTTGAGCTATACCAATTATGTAACTAAGGTATGATTTTGATGGTAAGGAACAACTCAGGAAATATTGAACTATAAAAACCATAGTAAAAAAAATCATCATCAAACCTAGCAAGTATGTATATTAGTATTTTTTTGAAATTTAATCCCACTAACCTTTAGCCAGTATGTGAGTAATGAATTCATATTTCTGAAACATTATTTTTAAAAATATTTATGGTTGAAAATATTACATATTCTCCCCCTCCAATTCCCAGGTCTTCTCCACCCTATTTTCTGTGTGCATGAGTTATGCATATAGAGATCTATGGTTGATCTCTCCCCACCCCACTCCCACCTTCCTTCTGAGATTCTACAGTCTGTTTCATGCTTCTGTGTCTCTGGATCTATTTTGTTCATCAATTTATTTTGTTGTGAAACATTCCTTATGATAACTTTCCTGAGATTGAGAGTCACAGTTCTTATATAAGAAGCAACTTCCCGCGTTCTTTTCAAATTATGTCAACTTTTAGAATTATGATTCTACTTTTTCTTAAGAAGCCTTGTTTCTCTAACTAGATGAAAGGTAATGTAAGGCCGTGAAAAACTCCATACAACACAGAAAAATGCAGTCAGTTCAGCTTGTCTGTAATTTTAGTGCATTCTACTTTCAAGCCATGAAAATCTAAGTACTCAGGAACTTTCCATGTCAGTTAACTTCTGTCAGTCTATATGATGTGGCCTCATTTAGCTGACACCTATTCATGACAATACGGTGTGCATATCAGTATTGGGCACATCATATGATGAAACAATGGTTTTTCCTGGCTTCTCCAAATGTCATCTCATCAACATTTGCTTAGTGAAATACTCTGATACAAGAGGAGACTGCGATTCTCACTGTGTCAGACACTAATTAGATGCATAACTTTGGCAAATGCTTCAATAACTTATATGGCGTTTAATTAGCATTGACTATAAGTAAGAACAACTTGGCATGTTTGTTACAATGAAAGTTTGCAACCGTCAGAATAAAAGGAAGAAGGGCTGATGTCAGAAATCATCGCATTATGAGAGATCCAAGAAACACCTTCTAGACATTAATGTCCTAATCTGTGACCTGATGGGACTGGTGGACTGTAATCCAGAATCTTTAACAGAAATTGCCTGTAGTAGTTTATCAAAGCAGATTCCATTTTAAAATCTCCCCAAAGGTTTGACTATTGCAACATCCTTTCACTTCCTACCCCAAACACACCTGCCTGCACTAAAGTAACTGCCTTTGCCTTTCCACGTGAGAACCCACGTTCCACTTGATTCATAAGCTTCCATTTGCCTCTAATATTCGGTGGCAGTGTCTTGTCACAATCTGTTTTGCTCTGAGCACAAGCAATGAACATGGACATTACAAAGACATTTCTGTTGCAGATTAGATTCAGGGAGCTTCAGGGGTCAGGATCAGGTTTGGGCTTAACTGTTGACTGATCCTGTGACCTTGGACAAATTACTTAACCTCTTTGAAACTCAGTTTCCTATACTTGAAAGTTGAATAATGGTACCGAACATTCAAGTTTATTGCATTGATTTTTACAAGATAAAATATGGGAAGTTATATCTCAGTGTCTGCTAAATAACATGCCCTCGAAAGAAACAGCTATTTCTGTTTATTATTATTGTAGCTGTATTTTGAAAAAAAAAATACATTGTTATTCATTAAACTGTATAAGACACAAAAAAATATTACCACAATTATAATCATGTCTCTAAAAATAATTATAGTGGTAAATCCTTGAGTTTTCCTCTGTCATCTGCCGAAAAGCTATTCTTATTTGCAAAGCTGACTTCATTAACTAATACTTTAAAGTTTGTATAACTGGGCCCGGGTCTTATTTAATCCATCAGAAAGCTTTTCTGTTTTTATCCCTAAATTTGTCTTGCACTTCACATTTTAATTAAAATCTTGTAATTTACATATGGATTTGATGCTTGGGATTTCAATGATTTCAGTTCTAAGGTCCTGCTTTCCCTTCTGTCCATCTGGGTATTGGAGACCAGGATCTTAACCCCTTCTCTGAATATGACTGAACCCACTATCTACTGCCATTTCCTTCTGAGGGTGTGTAATGGGCATTTTTCCACCTGCCATATACTTCCCTTTTGACATCTGCCTTGCTTTGCAGATATGTTTGTACAGACACTTGATGTCTTCCTCATGGACCCCTATGAGTTTCAATTCTGAGAGATCCATGTGATAAAGCTTTTCGAGGGTTTTCGGCCTTAGTGTATGTCTCAATCAGAAGCTCAGCAGTCTCTCAGGCTCTAACAGCTTGAGGTTAAAGATTCTTCATTTTCAGGTTCACAGGAACACATCAAATTTAAACCACTGCTTGGATAATCCCCAGGCTCCATTGATCTAAAACTTCTTCATCATATGTATTATTCAACCTGGCTAAGCTATTGGAGGGAAGCTGGAGTAGGGGTCAGTTGTGAGGACAAGACAAGAAAGATAAAGAAAAGGAACTAATCTTATTAAATAAATAAAAAGAAGCAAGTAGTGGATCTAATATCTAAATTAAAGGTTTGACTTAAACAACATGTTGACAGTGAAGATGATAGCTGTTGTCTACATCAGTGGTCGGCAAACTCATTAGTCAACAGAGCCAAATATCATCATTACGACTGAAATTTCTTTTGAGCCCAATTTTTTAAACTTAAACTTCTTCTAATGCCACTTATTCAAGATAGACTCACCCAGGTTGTGGTATTATGTGGAAGAGCCACACTCAAGGGGCCAAAGAGCCACATGTGGCTCAAGAGTCTCGATTTGCCGACCACTGGTCTACACCATTGTAGCCTGTTTGGACTGAAAGTTTGTGCTCCGCCCTAAAAATATATATGTCAAAGCCCTAACTTGCACTGTGATGGCTTTTGGAGGTGGAACCTGTTGGAGGTAATTAGGTTTAGATAAGATAGAGAAGGTGGGGCCCCCATGATGGGATTAGTATCCTCAAAAGAAGAGGAAGAGAAACCAGAGCTCTTTCTCTCTCCACCTTGTGAAGCAGCAGCAAAAAGGTGGACATAATGCAAGTCAGGAAGAGGGCTCTCACCACACACTGAGTTTGCTGGCTCCTTGAACTTAGAATTCCAGCCTCCAGAACTAAGAGAAATAAATTTCTATTGTTTGAGCCATCCAATCTGTGGTATTTTGCTAAAGCAGCCAAACCTAGAATACATACAGCCTACCAAGAATTCTCCTCTTTCTCATTTAAATATATCATGATTATTTGTGGCACTGGGCTCTTCAGCATTTCCTTGCCTACCAGTAAAATGTGTTTGTTCATTCCTCTCTCTCTCTCTCTCTCTCTCTCTCTCTCTCTCTCTCTCTTTCTCTCTCTCTCTCTCTTAGTTTAAAATTCATATTTCTTAGTTTAAATAAATATTCTTAGTTTAAAATTCATATTTCTCTTCTGGGATTAGATGCACAGATAGGTGGATCTAACCACCATTGTCTCCTTTTTTACTGTAATAACCTCCTACTTGTATTTCTGCTTCTACCTTCATCTCTCTCATTCTATTCTCAACTCAGTCAAAATCATCCTGTTAAAATATCACAGGTCATAATATACTTTGTTCAAAACCTCCCAGAGTCCTCCTTTATTATTCAAAATAAAGATCACTTCTTTATTTTTTTTATTGTTTAAAGTATTACAAATAGTAGTAGACATGTCTCTCCCCCTCTCCCCAAATGACCTTTCCCAGCCTCCCCTAACCCCTGGCACATGCCCTCACCCCCCCCCCCCCCAGTGTATTGTTTCCATTGGTTATGCTTATATGTATGTATATGACCACTTCTTTAAAAGTCCTACATGAACTCCCTCACTGCTATCTGCAGTATCTCTGACCTTATTTCCTATTACCTTCCCTTGAAATCTTCTTTATCCATACTAGATCCCTAGGATTCTGCAAAAATGCTAAGTATTCTTCTCCCTTGGGATCTTTGCATGTGCCGACTCTGCTGACTGGAATGTCCTTCATCTAGATATTTATACATGTTCCTCTTAGACCTCCCTGGTTCTTTGTTCTCATATTATATTTTCAGTGAGGCTTCCCCTAAAGTCTCTATTTACCATATTACCCTCCCTCGACATTCCTTTCCATTTACCTGCTTTCTTTTATCCTATCAATGATACATTTCACTAAATCACATCTTAGCTCCTTTTTAGATGTAACTTTCTAGATATAACTGGCACTGGTGTTCTGGTTATTGTGGGCATAGGGGTTGGGAGTATCACAATTCTACTTGCAAAATATTGCTTATTGTCTCACTGCTGAAGTCAGTTTTCCTGTCTTTTTAAAAACAGTTTCCTCCAAACAAGAAGCCTCTTGTTAGTCATTCCTCACCATTTAAAAAATCAAATGCCAATTTTATTCACTAACTGTCTTTGGACTATCCTTTAACTTGAAAGAGAGTCACTGAGTCAAGAAACAACTGCACTGAAGTTTGTATAAGAATATTCTGAGTGACAGTTAAGCCACTGAGATTTGAGGGCTATTTGGGGGAAAACAAAGCAAGCGTTGTTTTCATGATTAATACATTACTAACCACATTATAAACTCTCTTACTTTAAAAGTGTTATTCCCTTGGATGTGACTGTATTTTTTTTTATGCTCATCTAGCTTTCACCGAAGCCAACTGCCCAAAAGCCTATTTCTCACCTTCAAAGTTTCTAGCAAGATGCATTTTAATTATCTCCCTAAATATAGCTCAAAGTTGAATTTTTTAAAGTATCCTCATTTTTAAGTATACTAACCATGTGGAAATATAATATTTTAAAAACTATTATATATAATTAGTGGTATTTTAAAGTGACACATGGTATAAACACTGCTGTCTTATGATGTTGAAGATTGTTTATAACTTCTTTCTTTTATATGTAGTATAATGTATTATCTTATTTCAAAAATGTCTTACAAAAGTGAAAAAAGAGAGTCTTTGCCACTAGGCTAGTAAGATATTTCCCCAAATTCATTTCTAACTATGCTTCATTACTTGGTGAGTTGGTTATCTCCACCTTATAAAAATAATACCTGTCCTGGCCATTGTTGCTCACTAATAGAGCCTCTACCTGTTAACCAGGAGGTCAGGGTTTGATTCCAGGTGAGGACACACATGCCCAGGTTGCAGGCTTGATCCTCAGTAGGGGATGTGCTGCATGAAGTTGCCAATCAATGATTCTCTCTCATCCCTTATGTTTCTATCACTCTCTCCCTCCCTCTGAAATCTCTTTCACTATATATATATATATTTTCATATTATAATAAAAAAATAGAGCATTATTGTCTATATTTCACTACATTCACACTTTTATAAAGTAATGAGTTCAACATTAGAATGCCTTGTAAGAAAACTACTAGTCGAGTACTAAAAATTTTCTCTTGCTGCCTGTGTGTCCATGAAGCTATACTTTGGAAAACAAGGGAGAAATAGTAAGAGTTTTTCTTGTTAAGACCCTTACTTTGAAGCAAGACAAATGCAGAGTCTGTTGCCCTCTCTCATTTACTGGCTGTGTCACTTCAGGGAAATTGTTTGACCTCAGGTCCCTGATCTGTACAACAGAAATAATGATAAAACATTTTTTTGTGAAGTGACACATGATAATCCAAAAATAATTTGTATAATTGCTTCCACATATAAGTAGGTAATTAATGATCACTATTATTACATTTTATGATATTTTAATTTGCATAAAAATATGTAATTGAATATAGCTGCCAGCTGCATAAGAGCCAAGATTCCCTTTTTCTAATGATTGCAACACCAGCACAATGGAACAACAAACCTGTTATGATGACTAAATATTCTCTGCCATTTCCAAATAACCATGCTGTTAACAATATAATAAAATAGCATGAAATATCAAAATGTTAACATATCTGTGCCTAACCAATGCAGCTTTCAGTTGGGGTAGCTCAAATCACCCTTTTCCACTCCCCTGACAAAAAATACAGGTAGTATGCAGAATAATGACCACCCCCCCCCCAAAGATGTCCACATACAAATTCTCTGAGCCTGTGACAATAAGCCTTACATGACAAAAGACAGCTTGCAGATGCCATTGAGGTCAGAGACTTTGAGAGAAGAGATTACCCCAGACTGTTTGACCGGGCAGTCTAATCATGATCATCCTTAAAAGTAAAGAACTTTCCCAGCTGTGATCAGAGATGCTTTAAGGGAAGGGGCTGAGTGTGATGGCCATGTAAGAAGGACTATATGCCCAGGTCTTGGTTCTGAGATGAAGAGAATTATGCAAAAAGACTGAGAGAGGCCTCTAGGAGCTATTGGCTGCCTCCCACTGACTGCTGGCAGGGAAACACAGACCTGGGCTCCATCCGTGAATGGAAGGGAATGTTGCCAATGCCTGAAGGACAAAGAAACAGATTCTCCCCTACAGCTTCCAGAATACAATGCGGCCTGTTGACAGTTCAATTCTAGCCTGGTCACAGTCTTAGCAGAGTCTTACCTACAAAACCGTAAGGTTATAAACGTGCTGTTTTAAGCCACTGGCCACTGAGTATGAGGTAATTCGTTACAACAGCAATCGAAAGTTAGCACAGGGGATAACTAATGCAGCTCATGCTGTTTACAATTCCCTTTTAGCTGTCCCTGCGTTTGCATAGTAGGCATCCAAATTCTGAATTACCTTGGCATGAATTTGTGAGTTTCAGAGGCGTATATGGTTTTCTGTGTTTCTGAGCTCTATATAATTTTCCTGTGTGTCTGCAGTATTAGGCAGAAACGTCTTGACCATATATTCTTTCATGTTATCCCAGAGCCATAGATTGACTTAATGGAGTCCCTCATGCCAGCTAGCTGAAGTCTTGGGAAGAATTACACTAAAATTATTTGAGTATGACTATCTCCCAATAGAGCCACTTGGCCTACAGGCAACTCTTAAATGCCTTGACCTTCATATACAAAGGGTGGAGGCCACTATGGCTCTGGTGATACACTCTCGCTTATTTCCCCATGGGAGCAGTTGGCTTGGTATAGAGGTGAGCGACAGGTTAGGTAGGAGAAATGCCGCCGTTCACACTAAACCTACAAATTCCCTGCTTCCCTTTCCTGACAAACTGTTCCTATATTGTGTAGGCTGGTGTTGAAGCGATAGGGAAGGTTATGCTTATTAATATTAGTTGGTATTTTAATTTAATTTTGAACTACTTTTTTATAATTCCAGTCCCCAAACAACCAGAGAAAACAATCAGAAAAAAAGTGTATTTTTATACCTTTAAAATGCATTATATTAACATTGCTTTTAAAGTTAAAAATTATAAAATTTTTATAAATAAGATATAGTTATCTGATTCTATTGTGCTCTATTTAGTTTTCTCAATAACTACACAGGCTAAGAGGAGGATTTCTGGAATTATATATTGTCAATGAAAAGCTACATTAAACTAAATTCTCTCTACATCATCTTATTCTGTAAGTTCTTCTTCCATGTAACAGAAGCAGGAGTAACTTTTCAAGTGGCTTTCCTTCTCCTCATGAGAAGTGATATTAAAAATTATTAGGTGTTTTCAGGGACAAGATTACATTGAAGGAGATAGAAAACTAAGACCGCAGTTGTTACTTTTAACCAGATAGTCATATGAATGCAAGCCCATTGGAAACTGACAATTAGTTTTCACATTTCAATCAATAGAAAAAACTTTCAATTTAAAGGAAAAGAGCTTCCCTGAAAACTGGACAGAATGACGAGAACACAGATTACAGCCCTAACCGTTTTGGTCCTGTGGATAGAGCATCGACCTGATGACTGAAGGGTCCCGGGTTTCAATTCCCATCAAGGGCATGTACCTTGGTTGTGGGCACATCCCCATTGGGGGCTGCAGGAGGCAGCTGATAGATGTTTCTCTCTCATCAATGTTTATAACTCTATTCCTCTCCCTTCCCCTCTGTAAAAAAAAATCATTAATAATAATAATAAAAAAATGACACAGACTATATGAATTGAAAAGGCAGAATCTACCTTAATGAGCTCAGACAAATCTCTTTGTCCATGATAACTCATATGCTCATCACTGGCTTGTATTCCATAGAATATGGAAAAACAGTCATTCTAATAAAGTTGGATGCATGCTTTCACAAATTCCTCATATGAGCTTTTCCCTTTGCCATAGACTTGGGAACCCACAACAAATTCTTATACATCTTTTTATTATAAAAAATTGAATTGTTAAGGTATATTTTTTCATTATCTAGTACCACAAGATTGACTCCAATGGAACTCAGTAAAACCATTTTCAAAGACAGTAATAAACTTGTGACATGAATGGATGATGTAAATATTCCATTTCATTGGCTTTAAGATTTTCATAACTTTCTTGTCCTGGAAGAAATCAGTATTAGCACTGCTGGGAATCAAAGTCCCTACTTGAAAGAAGAATAGAAACAGTGGCAAAGACTGTGAAAATATTGAACATAAAGGGAAAAATTTAGAGAATCAATCAACAGGAAACTGTCCAACATTTTTTCCCTGAAGAAAAGCCAGCATATAAACCTGCTGTCTTTATTATCTAGCTTGGAGCAGCTCTCGCAGGGGGTTGAAACTTGTTTATTTTATTTTTTTATTTTGGCTACCCTTCTACCTGCAGCTAATTCCTGGCGGGAAGCCATCAGGATATTTAAACCCTTTTAGATCCCTGTCAAAATAGGAGAAACAGTTGATTGTATTGAAATAGATATAATTAAGACATCTTCCACATGAAAGAAGGCTAAAAACATGACACGTAGAGGGGGGAAAAAACGACAAATTTTCAAGATTTTATGATTTCCTATTTCTAAGAATAACTTGATGATGTTGACATATTCTATGTTAAATTTAAATAAGGGGGCATTAGGGGTTTATAGCATCTTGAAAAAAATATAAAATAATTTAATTCTTTTTTTTTTTAGTTATCCATAGAACAATGGAAATATGTTAAATTAATCCTGTAGTACTCTTTAATGGTCAGATAATATAAACAACAGGGTCCTATTGCTGTAAGAAGCACAAACCTAAGGACTTGTGTAAACCTATGCTATTATTCCTCTGTCATAGGATAAAACATTTACAACAATGCATTCCAATATTCAAAAATTACGTATTTTGTTTTATTTGTCTATAAACTCAACTCATAATTCTTTGAGTCCCCACTTCTCTGTGGTAGGAAGACGTAAAATTAACAATTAAGTATATCTAAATTTTTACATTAAAATCATTTTAAATTTAAACAATACTTTTTATGTAAATGGTAGACATTTTCAACTTTTTCTATTCTGGCAAGAATTTGATCTAAGCCATACATTGCTTCCCTTCCCAGTATTAAACTTTATTGTCTTGTGAAATAATCTTAAAATTTCCAAACAATCAATAATGTTGTATTCTAAGTGATACATATGTTCTAATTTTCTAAGGTTAACTTTTGAAGATAGAAAGCAACTGATTAGAGGGCATGGGACAATTCAAATGTTTTAGTTAAAAGTTCAATGCAATCAATCCAATTAAAATGCCTTTTTTTTTCATTTCTTAGAAAAGAACTGTTGATTCTTTCTCAGAAGGACAAAAATATTATACAGCTCATATTACAATATAGAAAAAGAAGCATTCAAATTTGTGTTTACTACACTTTACAGAAGAGCAGAGTCATATGGGTTTTATCATTTATTTAGGAACACTTACAGATTTGGAAAATAAACACAAATAATTTAGCCACTGGAACACTCTCTATCTGTAAAACATATACTAATATCTGATTATTTTATTTTAAAGAGATGATTTTATGACAGAGAATCTAGAAGCAAAATATGAAGAACAATAACATCTTTCATATAAGCCATACTTCTAAGATAGCAGTCATTTGTGTGTTTCTATATTTATTCATCCAGTACTGTTAATTCATTCAGTATATATTATTAAATTGTGGGAAAATATGACTGATTACATGTATAAAAAATAAAGTCTAATAAGTAAAATACATTTGTGATGGTATCTATCTGATTCAAAGCAGATAAAATCCTCAATATAAATATGTCTCTCTATATAAAAGCCTAAGCAACCATAACAACCACCTGACAAGTAGCTACGATGCACACTGACCACCAGAGGGCAGACACTTAATGCACAGGCATAGAAACATGGAACAGAAGGATGAATCTCAGAGGGAAGGGGGTAAGGATGGGAACAGATTAACCAAAGATTTTATATGCAGACTAGAGGCCCAGTGCACAGATTTGTGTACCAGTGGGGTCCCTTGGGCTGGTCTGCAGTATTGGGCCAAAACCGGCAATCCCACAACCCCCAAGGGGTCCTGGATCATGGGAGGACACATGTCAGTCCAAGGGAACTCATCAGAGCATGAATCCATGCTCCAGGCCTCTAGTATTACATATATTATACACACACACACACACACATGCACACACATATAAAATTTATAAATTGTGTTCTTGAGATTTGTAAGTCAAAGTTTTGTTTTTTAATACTTAGATAACTTCATATATTGACAAACTCTAGTGCTAATTTACATACAAATTTTTGCGAAAATAACAATTTCATAAGTTAAGCTATTTTACTCTTAATATTTCAGAATCCCTTTAGTTTATTAGTATGTATATGAGAACAAGGAAGAGATAAAATAAAATTAATTGGAATAGAAGTGATGTCACTAAAATTGTGATATGACATATAGATATATCTATATAGCTAGCTAGTGAGTTAGCTAGATGACAGATAGATGAGAGAGAGCGATGGATAGATGGAGAGATATATAGAGATATACTTGACATATAACTTTATATTAGTTTCAGGTGTAAAATATAATGATTCAATATACTAGTATGTATATATTTAAAAATGATCACCAATTAAGTTTAGTTAACATCATCACTATACTTTTGTAGTTGTTTGTTTTTTATGTAATATTGTTCATAATTGCAAAAATTAAAACAGGGAACAACCCAAATGTGCATAACAGAAAAAAATGAATAGATGTGACAACTCAAAACAGTAAAGGTAATAGTACACATGAAAATATGAATATTTGGAATCATGTTAAGCTGAAATAATCAAATATAACAAAACTATACAAAGTAAAATACCATTTAAATAAAGCTCAAAAACAAGGAAAAATAAATACATAAAACTACACAACTTCTGCACAGAAAAAGAAACAATCAACAAAATTTAAGAAGTAACCTATAGAATGGGAGACAATATTTACAAATCACATATCTGAAAAGGAATCAATATTTAAGAAGTATAAACAACTTTTACAATTCAATAAAGAAAACAGTGAAAATGAATAGATATTTTCCAAAGATGTACAAATGGCCAAAGTCACATGAAAAGGTACCTGATATCACTAATCACCATTGAAATGGAAATCAAAACTACAATTAGAAATTACCTCACACCTATTGAAATGGCTATCATTAAAGATACAAGAGGTAAGTGTAGGTAAGGATGTGGAGAAAAGAGAAACCTTGGGCACTGTTGTTTAGTATATACAATTAGTTTAGCTACTATGTAAAACAGTACGGAGGTTCCTCAAAACAGTAAAAACAGAACTCCCATATGACCCTGCAATAATAACATGTCTTGGTAAGTCAAAGAGTGGTTTATTGTAATCAAAGTAACCGAAGGTGGGACCTGGAGAGATATCTGCACTGCCATGTTTCTTTGTTAGTTTTGTTTTGTTTGTCTTTCCCAGCATTATTCACAAAAGCCAAAACAGAGAAACCACCTGTATTTTGTAAAAGAAGAAACAGATAAAGATGTGATATATACTAGTTAGCCATAAGAATGAAGGAAATTCTGCCATTTGCAATAGCATCGGCATTATGTGAGATGAAATAAGTCATAGAAAAACAAATACTATATATTATCACTTATATGCAATATCTAAAAAGAGCTTAATTCACAAATACAGGGACTGGAGGGTGAAAAAATGGTGAGATGTTAGTAGAAGGGTACAAACTTCCAGATAAAAATGCAAATGCATAATTTCTAAGGATCTAATGTATAGCATGGTGTTTATCCTAATATATAAAAACCCTGGGTCCGTCACTACTGGAGGCTCAACCAACCAAAATCAGTCCTACAGTCAGTGCTGGGTTGCTGTTGCTGAGGCTGTAAGCGTGGTTTCCCAGCACTGATTGCTGAGAGTTTTGCGAATCAGTCCCAGAGAAAGGCTTAAAGAGAGAAGCAGGGTATGATCTATAGATCATAGCCTGAGTGGCAGCTGTTGATCAGCACTTGCCTATCTCTTTCTCTCCAGGCCAGGCCAGCAGCTGCACCTTCATTTTTCTCCAGGCCTCCACCAGGGCTGCTGATCAGCCCACTTTTCTGATCAGGCCCCATTGATAGGCCCAGAGACTCTGACTGGCATGCAAACCAACCAACCAGACCAAATCTGGGTCAACCGTGAGGAGCCAATTGCTGCCTAGGAGGCAGAGCTGACTGGCATAGAAACTGACCAATCAGAACCAAATTGGCCAGCAGAGGTGGGCAGTTGGGGGTGAGATCAGACCTTCAGGGGAGGGCAGTTAGGAGTGATCAGACAGGCAGAGGCAATTGGGGGGCAAGATCAGGCCAGCAAGAGAGGGCAGTTAGGGACAATCAGGAAGGCATACAGAGGCAGTTAGGGGCAATCAGGCAAGTAGGCAGGTGAGTGGTTAGGAGCCAGCTGTCCCAGATTGGGAGAAGAATGTCCAACTGCTGGTTTAGGCCTGATTCCACATCCCCCAAGGGCTCCATGATTGGAGATGCTACAATCTGGGCTGAGGGAAACTCCCTCCATGCATAAATTTCATGCACTGGGTCTCTATAGTTAATAATGCTACAATATATACTTGAAATTTTCTGAGAGTCTATCCTAAACTATCTCACTACAAAAAAAGGAATGGTAATTATGTGACATTATGGCTATTTTAGTTCAGGATAGGGTGGTAATTCTGGTGCAATATAAGCATATCAAATCAACATATGTATACCTTAAACTTACACAATGTTGCACATCAATTTTGTCACACTGAATCTGGTAAAAATTAATTACTAAAACTTTAGAAATTAAAATAGAGCAGTTCTTATACTATCATAAGAAAATCAATAATAATCTTACTTTCGTCTAATCCATTTTCCCTTGTTTGTTACAAAGGTATATACAATTTCAAAAATCATGCCCCACATGTCTTATAGAGTATATAATTTTTGTTTGGGATGATGAAAATATTTTGGACATGAAGAATGGTTGCACAACTGAACCGTTAAATGATATCACCACATTGAATACTTAAATTGGTAGTCATGCTAAAATTAACGTTATATCTATTTTGTAACAACAAAAATATATAAAAATCAGTTAAACATTTATCAATTAAAATAATCAAATCAGTTTTGAATCAGTTATAAACATTAAAAGTCTAATATGCATAGAGCAAGATTCAGACTGTGATAATGGGGGATCAGTCATATTGAAAAAATAAAATATGTAAATACAATATGCATTCCTTAGCAAATTTTTCCTTGATGAGAATAGTTCTTGTTGTTACTGGGTAATTTAAGACTGGCTAAGTTATATCTCCTAAGGGCATCAAAGTTTAATGCCACCTCTTTTGCTTTCCTCAGAAGTGTTTCAACGATATGCATGGTTCACTCAGTTTAATGGTCTGGGACAATGGGATGTGCACATCTTGCTTTGTAGCCTTCTCCAGATAAGATATTCATGAGTATTTTGGCATTCATGAGTAAAATGAGCCATGTACCACTGTTTCCCTTCTTATAAAAAGCTACTAAGCATAAACAAAGTAAATTTAGATACGTATATAGTCTATCATACTGTATGTCTGTCCTGAATCTACCTCAAAAGGTGAAAACTGAACAAAATAATTTCCTAGCAGTATATTTTTTTTTAAATGTATTGATTTTTTGGGCTTTACACCATCTCAAATAGTTTTTGTTTAATATACTAGTGAATCTAATATTACTAGCCACAATTATGCTATGAAAGAATTATAGATTAAGACATATTCATAGAATTGTTCTTTATTACTAGCCACAAAAAATATTAACACCAATCAAAATAGCTTTGAGATTAAAAAAAAATTGAGGCATGTGTAAATTCAATATCATGGTTTATGTTTGTTCACTGTTAAAAACTGTAACGAATGTAGAGTATAGGAAAGAACTCTTCTTGGATGATAGAATTATACAGTGTAAATGATTCAGAAAGCATTTTTCTATTGTTTAGCTATTATTGTTCAAACTAAATTTAATTTTTCTAAACTGAGGTGACAAAATATACAGGCATGACAATAATCTAATTCAGGTTTATTTTATAAAGTATTCTACCTTTATATTAAATGTAATTTACTATGCTACCACAAAAATTTGAAATTATTTGTAGTAGTAGAATAAGGATTTTTCCCTTTCTTGTCAGGAAGAACACATTAGCAATAACAGATATGCATACACTGATTTATTATGTTTGGAAAACAAGTATGCTCTATTAGCCCAGTTATTCTGTTACCATAGGTAGCTACATAATAATAAAGGAAAGAGAGCAATAGGAATCAAACATCAAGTATAATAAACTAGGGAGCTCAATCGGACAATAAGCCTGATTATGTCTATAAATTACAACTTCAGACTCCCCAAGGGATCAGTATTGCCCTGCAAAGGGTATTAACCACCCCTTCTCCCAGCTAGGAAGAGAGCGCCTGCTTTCCAATTTCCCTAGAGTATAACCTGTACACTTGTGGGAACCCCAGGTAGAGGAATAAACAATAAAGGGGAAATTCCTCTGTTGGGCACATGCCCAGTAGAAGCTGAGCTGATGCAGGGGGAATCAAGCAACTGTGCTGCAGGAACCAAGATGAAGACCATAAGGTATGAGAAAACGATTGGGCTGGAAAAGGGTCACAAACCCCCAGAATATCTAGGAAATGAACAGTGAGGGGGAAGAACCAACACCAGCTCCCCAAGAATTGGGAAGTTGATTGGGTAGTTTGAAAGGTCCTTCCCAAGCTCAAGATAATATAACCCAAAGCTTAACAAAGGACTCGCTCTCTCTTCTGCCCTAGTCGGTTTGGTTCAGTGGATAGAGCGTGGGACTGCAGAAAAGTATCAAGTTCAGTTCCAGTCAAAGGTACATGCCCAGGTTGTGGGCTTGATCCCCAGTAGGGGGCGTGCAGGAGGCAACAGATCATTGATTCTCTCTCATCATTGATGTTTCTATCTCTTTCTCCCTCTCCCTTCCTCTCTAAATATATATGTATATACTAGTATATTTTTAAAAAAGGAGCTCTCTCTCCTGCTCTGTAACATCATTTGCCTATTGGTCAGAGTGCTCTTGTGCTCACACACTCTCTTTCCCAAGCAGCAATGAGGGACTAGCAGCTGCATGGGCTCCAAGCATAGGTTCCAGCATAGGCTCCAAGCACAAGCCTGGGAGTGGTAAGGCAATGCAAGACCAAGCACACAGGCTAGACTAGCTGAATGGGGACAGAGGCTGAACTGAACTACGCTTTAGTGTGGACTGAACTGATGGCACAAAGTTTCTGAGTACTGGCCCCATTTCTGGGCCTGATAAAGACAGGCTGGACTTTTTCTTCAGTGGACAGATGGAGGTGAGACACCAGGAACCTGGGGGCAGCCTTCTGTTCCCACCCAAATAAATATCACCACTACATCTTATCCTCTAATATGTGGGTCCCCAGAAATGTTTTTCTCGTGGCTCTATGGAAGCACCCCATGTCCACTGACAACAATGCTATTAAACTGTGATCTTTAATTCCTTACCAGTCTGCTCCTGATCTTGTTTTAATGCCAAATTCTAGGCAAATGAGCACATATTAACCTGTCTGTCATGTATCAGATATTTAATATACCCACTAAAGATTACAATGTTATATGGTATATAGTATATTTAATTCATTGTGCAAAAGTTCAAGTTCAGCAGTCACCTATCTTTTAAATGAATGACCTTGAGAAAGTTTACTTAACCTCTCTACCTCAGTTTAGCCATGTGTTATATCCGATTGAAGGAACCAAAATTATGCCTCCTTGAAGCTGCTTTTTGGGATATTGATTTTAGGCTATTTATCAAGAAACCGAAGGCCCAGATGGAACCTTTGACCCTCTCCCCATCCGCCTTTCCTGAACAAGAGATTCAGACAGAGAAGCCTGCTTCAGGAAGGAGACCGTAGCTTTATTTTGAAATAAGTGTGCTAAACAAAAATGTTTCAGGCAGGTGCCAGTGAGCTAGAACCACTGTTTCCCATTGTTTCTGAGTCACCTAGCAAGGGTTTTCCTGCCATGCATGTTCAGTTCTTCCTCAACTACCTGTAAATCATCCATTCTCACATCCGAAATCTAATATGCATTTAACCCCCTTTTCTCCAAACTGTCTTATATAGCCAATGGTGCCTCACTGTCTTTTGAATTTTCATGAGTTTATCATATCTTTTTGTAAATTCTCCATGTGCAAATATGCAAACTTTGATTTTTCTCCTGTTACTCTATCTCTGTTAATTTGGTTGTTCCTCTAGCCAAAGGAACTTAGAAGGTGGGAGGAAAATTATGAATATTTTTTAGCCCCAAAATAAAAAGTTCCCCCCCAAAAAATCACTGCTATGATTTTTAAAATTGTTTGCATGCATATTTAACAACAAATATTTACAACCAGCTGGTGTGGGTTAGTGGTTGAGAATCAACCTGTGAACCAGAAGGTCACAGTTCAATTCCCGATTGGGAAACATGCTGAAGTTTGGGGCTCCATCCAGTGCAGGAGGCAGCTGAGCAATGATTCTTATTGATGTTTCTACTCTCCCTTCCTCTCTCTGAAATAAAAACAAAACAAAACAAAAACATTTTATTAAAGAATAATATATATATTGTTTATAGAGAGAGTTGATTGATTCTAGAATCCAAGCAATTCTGGCTTCTTACAGACAGTAAAATTAGCATATTCTAATAGATGCACCACTAAACATCAAGGTAATATCTGAAGTCTAAACACCAACATAAAATCTGTGGTACCTGAAAATGAAGGTGAAATATAAAATAAATTCTTTAATTGCTCTATATTAAAACTCATGAGCATTAGGTAATAAACAATGTGCTAGATAGTGTTAGCAAATTGTGTGAATGTCAAAGCTGTCAACCTGCCCAGTTTTTTTAATAAAGGAAATGAGGAAAATCCATATGGAATTTATAGTCCTGTATATTTTCAAGATGGAATAAATCATAAATGAGTAATTTTGAGAATGTATTAAATACTTCCCAAGGACTAATTGTGAGTTCTTACAGAGACCAAATTTTCTAGTCTCAGACAGTTTAGGTTCATAGGATTGAAGCTGTTCAAAAGATTGAGGTCAGCCCTTCCCAGTTTGGCTCAGTGGATAGAGCATTGACCCTCGGACTGAAGAGGGTTCCGAGTTCAATACCAATCCAGGGCCGGTACCTGGTGGCAGGCTTGATCCCCAATAGGGGGCATGCTGATGGCAGCTGATTGATGCTTCTCACTCATCCATGTTTCTAACTCTATATCCCTCTCCCTTCCTCCCTGCAAATATCAATATAATATAATTTTAAGAAAAAGATTGAAGTCATACAATTGAAAGCAGGAGAGCTTAGAAATGAGATATACAGTATAAGACAATCCATTGTGTAGCTGTCAGATGACCTCTCTCCCCAGCCACCCTTTTCATATTTATTTAAACCTTGTCCATTGAGCTTATGAACAAAGGGACTCTGTTGGCAGAAGGGGGGGGGATTATCCATGAGCTCAGTAAGATGGACTTTCCCTGGCTAAGGTTGATGTTGAGCATGAACACGTCCAGAGCAAAGATCAACATTCAACACACAATATGACATCATTTCCTCAGGTATCAGCCAGCAACCAGGTTGTACAGAGATAACATTGAAGAACCTTCATGGACAGAGCAGCACTTTTTCTCACTGAAACAGACACTTTGCTTAGCTGTGTACTTCCATTTTCTGCCATTAACACTTCTGCCACACAGCATCGTTTCTGAAGAGCACATTTTGCAGTAAATGAAGGTCAAGATTAGGTTCATGAACATAAATGTAAATGATTTTGCAATAATCCTAATTAGGCTGAAGCAGCTGGCCTGAAGGACTGGTGATATGGCCTTTAAAGGTTTCATTAAATGAGGCCAATCTTTAACCCTGCTGAGGAAAAGCTCTCTCCAATATAGTACATGCTCAGAATCAGTGACCAATATAGTATAGTGTGTTTTCTACCAAAGCTGGGATTTGCAGGAGCAGAAATGAAAGGGTGGACATAGGATAGCTCCTCTAATTGTTACCCTTTATGTTGCACCAGTGACATATTTGCTTGACATTTGGACTCTTTGAACTCCTAATGCCAGTCAACCAACAACTGGAACAGAAGCAAGTTTTTATACTGGCCAGTGAAAATGGTCCTGACTATCAAGAGGAAATTATATTGCTACAATGCATTGGTGATAAAAAAAAAATGTTTGGAATGTAAGAGACACTCTGAGCCTATTATTTTCATTCAGAGGTTAAAATATTTAAAGAAAAATAATCCTGATAGACAGTTTTTCTAAAGACCAAGACCCATCAGATAAATATTTAGGTCATCCAATTAGGTAAGGAACCAGATGAACTGGGTTCACAGTTCAGGACAAAGGGAATAGAAATGAGCAGTCATGATCATAAACATCATAAATAAGTTATGATCATGTGGCCAATTGCAGAAATAAAGACTTTATTAGCTGTAATCACTTCTGCCTTATTTTAATATGGATATATTTATCAATATATTAAACAGTCCTTTCCTTTTTTATTTCTACTCATCCATGCATTTACTATCTAACATAAGAATAATTCAGAGTAGTTAACTTGTATTCAATAATACAATGGTGAGTATGTCTGGCCTAGAACTAAAATGAGCATAAAAAATAAAGTATTCTTTGGGACATTGTTTCATCTTTTGCAAAAATGATTAGTACATTTGTGATTTTATTAAAGGTAAGTGTATCATGAAGAGATTCATTTAGTTGATAGAAGTGATGACAAGTTTTGAAGAATTAAGGATATTGGTTTTACATTGTGTGAGGATTCATTGACAAGAATAAACATACATTTATAATAATAAACCCTGTTAAACTTTAATTCAATTATTTTCTTGTATTATAATTCACTGATATGCAATAAAATAATTTCACTATTATGGCAATAGATTTATTAAAATTTGGACTTTTTCTGTTTCTTGGGCTTTCTTTAAAAAAAAATATCCAACTCTATGGTGGTGTCCCCACAGAGGGATTTATGCTTATATTTTGTTGGTTTTTCTGAACTCATTTGTATTGATATATGAGATTTTGCCTGATGCATTCTATAAGGAACTCAAATGCTATGTAATTGAATGTTTGCTTATTAGTTTTCATTAGACACTACTTACAGCATGACACTTGATTTACCAGGAAAATTGTTATGCTTTATTCTTTACTACATAGCTTTATAAGTTAATAGCAGTATTCCTCTCAAGTTTTATATAAATTTAGTATTCTATTTCAGTGTATACAAACTTAGGTATTTCTACTGAATTATAGTTTTCAGTATAGTCTACTCTTAAAATAATCCAGGAAAGAACATTAAATATAATATCTTTCTAGATTTGCATAGTGAAAACTACTTAGTGTCTTTATTTGCTGTGATGCATATTCAGCAACATCATAACTTACCTAAATACTGAATTTTATGTATATCATTTAATAGCAGGCAAAATTAAACTCTATTGTTTATGGTGATCATAAATCAGTACGCAAGCAACAAAATAATTATCCAAGTCATGATTCTAGTTAATTCTAAGTCCAAAGGAATAGCACAAGGAGCTTTTGCAGATGAGGAAATAACTGTTTTTGGATTGAATAACTTTATTAATATCTCTGAGAATGAGTCATTATATCAATATTTCCTTCTTGAATTGTAAAATTAAACTTCAATATGACATGAACTACATGATTAATTTATACTAAATTTATAATTATCTTCACATATATACTAACATTACAAAAATACTATTTGTATGAAAATAATTCAAAAATTAATAAATACAAGAATAATCACAACTGTAAATCTACTTTTGCACCAACTTGTACACACAGTGAAAAAATATATATATATATTGAGAACTAGTCACTCCAAGGTGTGCCTCTGCCTCTGTAATATGTGGATTATTAGGTGTAGTGGCTAATAATGTAGATTTTTTTCAATAGATGTTGATATATATGTGATTTGATATGCATGTTATTTTGCTGTATTGACATCAAGCTTCAAAACTTCATATGTCAAATTTTCTGAAGGTGTTAACATGATATATATTTTTATGCTTAAAAATGTCAAATTTCATGCAAAAAAAAATAGCATTTGCGGGAATTTATAATTCATCACTTTCTTTTGAAGAAAAAGTTATCGTATACTTTGGGAAACATGGTGAACATGTTCCATCTCAAGATACTTCTGAATGCTGGTTAAAAATGTTTTAAAAGTAATGATTTCAATGTGAAAGACAAAGAACGTCCAGGTCAACCAAAAAAGTTTGAAGACCAAAAACTACAAGCATTATTGGATGAAGACGCATATCAAAATATAAACATTGTTCAGCAAACAATTTCTGATCCTTTACAAGCAATGGGAGAGATTATAAAGGAAGGAAAATTGGTACCATATCAACTAAATGAAAGACAAATGGAAAACCGAAAAGTTATCAGGAAAATGTTCCTTCAACTGCACTAAAGGAAGTCTTTTTTTTGCATCTAATTGTGACTGGCAATGAAAAGTGGATTTATTTTGAGAATCCCAAATGCATCATGGGTTGATCCAGGTCAATGATCAACATTGACTGCAAGGCCAAACTGCTTTGGGAAGAAGACAATGCTCTGCATTTGGTGGGATCAGGAAAGTGTGGTGTATTATGAGCTTCTAAAACCAGGTTAAACCGTTAATACTCGTAACTATTGACAACAAATAACAATTTGAATCATGCTTTGTGAAATGACCAGACCAGAATGTTCCAGAACACACGGCAAAGTAATTTTGCTTCATGATAATGCACCATCACACACTTCAAAAATCAGTTAAAGATACATTAAAATATCTTGCCTGGGAAGTATTAACCCACCTACTGTATTCACCAGACCTTTCTCCTTCAGAGTACCACTTGTTCTGATGGATGGCACACACACTTTCTGAGCAGCATTTCAAAATTTACAAAGGAAAAAAAAAAAAAGAAAAGAAAAGAAAAAACAAACAAACAAACAAACAAACAAAAAAACGTACCAAGAAGTGAAAATTTGGGTTCTGAATGGTTTGACTAAAAAACAAGAAAAGTTCTATTCGGACGGATTCACAAATTACCTGAAAAATGAGGAAATGTGTAGATAGTGATGGACATTACTTTGAATGAAGCACTTTTTATGTTTCTCTTGAAATTATCATCTTTTCTTTGATTATAAAATCCACATTATTAACCAGTACACCTAGTATTTTAAAGGTAACCAAGACCCTGTAGGTTCAACTTTAATACCCAACCTCCCCTCTTAAATACCTGGAAGAATTAAAATTAAGAGCCTTGCCCATAATAAGAAATTATCAGAGGTAACCTGTTTTGACCCATCTACATGGCTGAGCAAACTACTAACAACTGAGCATCTGTTCTTCTTATCCCACTGCAATGATCCCCTGAAGCCACCAGGTGCTTTACCTCACCCTTAGCACAGAATATCATATAACCTCATTTTTCCTTTCTGTCCCTGAACTCTATTGCATGTGGGTCACTGACCTTCTCAAGTATGTGGGGTTCCTATGTGCATAACATTAAACTTGATTTTGCTCCTGTCAGCAGTCTCATGCTGTTGCATGGCGATTTGATTATGCAACCAGCCCAAAGAACAAAAGTAGGGAAGGGAGGATGTTTTCCTTCCTCCCCAGTTTTGGTGCTGTGAGCAGGACAGTGATAAAATTCTCCACTGTCTAGCTGACAGCTGGCCAAGAAAGCTGCTTCCTCCCAAGGACCGCTGGAGATGAAGGGGTCCTGGGTGTCTGGCACCAGCGGGAAGAGGTAAGATGCTTACCATGTCAGCACAGCCCCAGAGCTCTATGGGAACTGGTGGGAGAGAGAATGTGGAGAATCTTTTTCTCTCTTTCTAAATTTATTGGCAGGAGGAAATATTTGTGGAAGTCATTCCTGGGACTTAGCACCTTTTGTGAATTTAGTACTCTTGGTTTTATCGATCTATTCCCTCCTAGAGAGAGTCTCTCTTCTGTGTTTTTCTGTCATGTCCTGTACTATAAAAATGAAATTCCAGCCCTAGCTGTTTTGGCTCAGTGGATAGAGCATTGGCCTGCAGACTGAAGGGTCCCAGGTTCGATTCTGGCCAAGGGCACATGATCAGGTTGTGGGCTCAATCCCTAGTATGGGGCATGCAGCAAGCAGCCAATCAATGATTTTCTCTCATCAGTGATGTTTCTAGCACTCTATCCCTCTCCCCTCCTCTTTGAAATCAATAAAGAAATATTTTTTAAAAAAATTCCATGGGGAAGACCAAGCCCACTCTGAGGGATGAGGCTTTTCCTTCTGTTCTATATCCTGAGAGCTTGACCTTTTGAGCAGTGAGAGTCTTTCTCCCTATCCTCACCATCCAGAGAGCCCATTTATTGGGGTGTTTCTTGGTGGCCAAGAGAGTGGATACCTTCTTCTTCCTCTAACTGTCCCATTTATCCTCGACTTCTTATCCCTGAGCCTCTAGATATCTTTGGGGTCTCTGAGCGGCTGGTTTAGCCCCCACTTCTCGAGACCCAGCTCTCTCCGCTCAGCGAATCCCCTTAGAACCTAAGACTCCAATTTCTCCAGACCACTAGCTGCCTGTTTTAATTTCCCTTTCTTCAGAAGACCCCCAGAGGGCTCTGGAACCTGACTTACAAGCTAAGGGCATTACAGCTCACTCCTATAAAGGTGAAAACTCAAAAAGTAAATTTTCTAAAGAGCCGCCAGGAAGGCTTGCTTTGCAGTCCCTTATGATTCTCCCTGCGTCAGGGACTTTTCAAACAGCCCCTGACAGCTTCAGACATTCATAAGCAAGGTCCCTAGTGGATATACCCTGGACCTTTCATGCAGAGGATTCATATCCCCTGGACATTGGCTGACCTTTTAAATTATAAAACCCTCTTAATGCTGCTCTCAGAAGATCCAACACAATTTATAGGAAGATTGGTGGCAGTTCATAATCCCACTCACAGAGACCTTGAGTGGCTACTAAAGGGCACGCTTCCAGCTCATGATTATGCTGTGGTTATCAAACAGGCCAGGAGGTGCCCCGGAGAGAACCCTCCTCACAGGAGAAAGGGATGGTCGGATCCTCTGCCAGGACCCCTGCAAGTGACCAGGAAATGGCTCTGCTGGGGGCTGACAGTCAAGGTTTAATACAAGGGATTCTAGAAAGTTTTCCTCCTAAAGTTAATTGGTCAAAGACTGAATTATGTACTCAGAAAGAGGGAGAGCTTCCAAAGGCTTTCATTGAATGTTTTATACCAACTTTTCAAAAGACACACAGCATTAAATTAGGGAGCCTCAGAGCACTGCACTCTGAGGACCTCTTAGTATCTGCTGTCGTAGGAAATCTTTTCTCTGATATATAAACACACACACACACACACACACACACACACACACACACAAAGAATGCACTCCCACAAACTGAAAATAGTGTGGTTGGTTGAGGCAACTGCTAGCTGATAATAGAGGCTGCCACACAATTCTTTGAGAATCATGTTCAGGAAAGCAGAAGGAAACAAGAATTAAAGGCAGCAATTTCAGCTCTGCAACTTGAATTTTTAGAGAAGCAAAACCATGACTCTGAGAATCAATCAAAGCCCACTCAGAGCACTTCCTATTTGTCTCCAGACAATTGCAGGAATTGCAGGAAACCAGCGCAGTGGAAGACAAACGGCCCTGCACTGAGGAGGACGGAAACTTTGAGAAGCAACTGCCCTAGATCCAGAAGGCTCACAAGGTTCATTTTTCTCCCCTGTATCCATGTAGAAACTTTTATTTGTAAAATATGGCCTTTTCCCTCTCCTTCTGATTCAAACTGGTCTTATCCAGCACCCTGTCTCACCTGCCTGCTCCCTTGCACGTCCACTACCTTACTCATTAAGCCCTCAGGACAATGAGGTTCTGACCCGCATCAAATAATCTTAGGAACAAAGCCTCTGGTCTATTGATCCCAGAAACAGAGTTTTTGATCCAACTAGAGATAACCTCTAGGGCCTCATTTGTGTTTCAGCTCCAGGACCAGAAAATCAGGGAAAGCAGAGGAAGAGACACCAAGGCCGACATCAGGACCAAATGCATTGACCAGTGACTCCTCCTTACGCTAGCACCAACCAATCTTTAGAGATCAGGACCCTGACCACAATCCTACCTCCCTCAGTCACTATGATCAGTGATTTTTCAACTCTCTAGCCCAGCCCCTGGAAGCCATCTTGCAGCCAGGTCTTTGAGCATTAGTTCCCCTATCTCCCAGAGTGGGGCCACTTCTTAAAAATAAACCCTTATGGTAAGCCAGTCAGAGAAAGAGAAGTGTCACGTGATCTCACTCATAAATGGAGTCTAATAAACAAAATAAACTGATGGACAAAATAAATCTAGAGACATAGAACCATGAACAGACTGATGAACTTCAGAGGTAGGGTGAGGGTGGGGGTGTGGGGAGGGCAGAGGTTAACTGGGGAATTTATATGTGTATATGCATAGCCCATGGACACAGATAATAGTGTGACGAAGGCTTGGGGGGAAAAAAGCAACAAAGCAGACATCTATAATATTTTCAACAATAAAGATACAATAAAGCCAAAATCCAGTTTGGCTCCATGGATAGAGCATCGGCCTGCGGAATGAAAAGTCCCAGGTTCGATTTGGGCACATACCCAGTAGGGGATGTGCAAGAGGCAGCTGATCAATGATTCTCACTTATCGATGTTTCTAACTCTCTATCCCTCTCTCTTCCTCTCTGTAAAAAATCAAAATAACATCTTTAAAAAAAAGATACATGAATAAAATAAAATAAACCATTACTTTATTTGCTGCAAACTCCTGTAGGTGTCTTACTGGGCTCCAGGCCCCTTTAGTCCAGTAACTCCCGACTGGCAATTCCTCCTTAAATCATGGGGTTGGCCAATCCAGGTACATCCCAGAGCCCATCATTAAACTTAAAGCAGAGGAGCTGAACTGGATTTCTTAATTGACACTGGTGTGCCTTTCTTTACTATCCTCTCAGGGGAGCTGTCATTATGTGTTACCTCTCACTCTATTCAATTGGAATTTCTGGGCAACTTATTCCATTGCTCATCTCTCAGACCACCCTGATATCCTGCGGTCCTCTTTACACTCATCATGCCTTTCCAGTTTCAAATTGCTCACCAGCAAATTCCCATGGCAGAGACTTGCAATGCAAATTTCATGTCACCATAAAATGTAACAAAAAGGAGTTTTTTATTTCCCTGCCCTCAGGCCAAGCCCCAAATCTCTTACCTTCTTTACCAGAAACTCATTTTGACTTAAATTCCTCTGAAGGGGATACATTTTTAAAACATGCCCCTATGAGCTTCTGGGACACACGCACAAATCAAGTCAGATTGCTAGGGAGGGTAGAGCCTGTGCACATTATCTGAAAAAACAATAAACCGGTTCTATCAGTTGCCCAGTACCCTTTCCCGGAGACTCAGGGAGAGGAAATGAATATATGATTGACTCCCTCTGCAGTAGAGTGTGCTATCATTTTATTTCCTTACCTGGTAATACTCTAGTCTTGCCAGTAAAGAAAGAAGGCAACTTTGACTCAGATGGGAATAAAATGTGTGGGTTTATATAAGACAAAAAAACACACCACATAATATATTTTGTAATTCCTCGCTAACCAGTGGTCCCTCATCTAGCTCCTATGCTTACCTCAATTCCACCTGATGCAGACTGGATTACAATAGTGGATATCTGCTCAGTTTACTTTTAATATCTTTGCATCAACTCTTTTAGCGTTTACATGGAAGCCAGCCAATGAACATGAACTCACATAGCTCAGGCATATTGTGAGTCCTGCTCAATATTTCTCCAAATACTTAGAGAAGACTTAGACTCAGGAGTCAAGTTTCCACACGCTCTTCTTCCAGATAACATCCGGAGCCTGTTTCCAGTCTTCAAAGTCACTAACCTCCCTTGAAGTCTTAAAATTAGCCTTGTCCACACTACCGGCTCTTGGCTCACCTAACTTTGACAAACCTTTTCATCTATAGGACCATAAAAATGAGGCTTCAGCTGGCATCCTAGGACAGTCCTTTTTGCTTCTCAATTATGTGTTATAGCATATGTCTCACGCCAGTTAGACTGTGGCATCAGGCAAGCTCCCATGCCTGTGTGGGGTGGCCTCAGCTGCGACCTTGATCCACATTAGCCTCCCCATTCTTCTCTAAATCCCCATGCTGGGCCCACTAGTTTACTAGCTCATTGTATGCAGCACCTTCCATGGCCATAAATCACCTTTCATGGCCATAAATCACCTGTAAACACTCTTCTGACTGACCAAACCTTCTATCATCTGACATCATTGCAATGCTTTGAGGCCCGCTACTTGAGTATCCCTCCCCAATGGCAGAGCCCATTCTATCCTTCAAGATTAGACAACTATAGAGATGGTCTCAAAGCCATGAGAGGGTCTCTCAGGCATCCTTTTAGACAACCCTCACTTACTTTTGTTTTGTGACGGCTCCTGTAAATGAAACATAAATACTCTAATTTTCCCACACAAAACGCTTGAGGCATGCTCTTTGCCCTCTATAAAATCAGCCCAAGCAGCTGAATTCATAACTGTTCTTAGAGCGTGCCCATAGCGGGAAGGAAAAGCTGCCCACTATTTATATAGATTCCAGATAAGCCGTTGGAGTCTGTCATGCTGTTGGCACAATTTGGAGATGGTGTGAATTCTTAATGTCTGTGGGTATTCCTCCCGCTAATGAGCCTGTAATTGTTGTCCTATTATGAGCTCTTCAACCGCCCTTCTATAATTGCTCCTGCTCATTTTTCAGCCCATACTAAGGAGACCAATACTATATCTTTAGGAAGTGACAGGGCTGACAGAGCTGTTATAATATGCAGCTCCAAACGAACCCTCTAATCCTTTCTCCACTCAATTTTTAAAACTGCCTTTATCCTGATTGATATTATTAACTACTAGGCAAATGCCCCACAATCTGAAAAAGACAAATGGGTACAAAAGGGTGCCAAGCGATTATCTGCCTGATTATACCTTGGGCCAAATGGACTTCCTATAGCTCTTTCTCTAGTCACTCTTTGGCTTGCACTTCTGCCCCGCCCAATGGGACATGGGTGCAGCAGGGAATAGTTAAGGAACTAAAAGACCATTGGTTTTGCCCTGGCATCCACAAAAATTCTGAACAAATTATTGCCTAGTGCACTACTTGTAAATCTCACCAAACTTTTGGGAGAAATCAATGCACCCCAGGAAATCCTCCCACACTGCCTTTGTAGCACCCCACAGGGAATTCATAGGTCTGCTCCCAAGCTGCCTTAACTTTCAGAATGCCATATGCACTAGTATACCTTCTTTTATCTCTCCGTCCCTGAATCTCGCATGTATGGTTTCTGACTCGCTCATGTATGTGGGGTTCCAGCATGCATAAAATTAAATATCATTGTCTTTTTTCAATAGGCATCATGCCATCATTTATATTATTCAACCAGCCAAAAGAACCAGAGGAGGGGAAATGGAGGATTTTTTTTTCCTTTCTCTCACCATATACATATACATATACATATACATATACATATACGTACCCTATAGAATAAAGTGGTAATATACATGCCCTCACAAGATGACTGCCTATGACTAGGCCAGCAGGGGAATTAGTAACAGAAGACCAAACAGGGCCTCTCTCTCTCTCTCTCTCTCTCTATATATATATATATATATATATATATATATATATATATATATATATATCTGGGAGGATTTCCAATAGAATACTGACAACTGCATTTTAGATATATACTATTAATATGGGTATATTGACTTATGAAGGATGGCATATCTTATTAAGGATGTATAGAATTTATATCTGAAAGTTTATTTTCTATATATATCCAATTGGCAACTAGGTAATTGCGGGTTTCACACATATATGGCTTCAGTTGAATTTTTAGGTTTGCAGACGTAGTACAAATGTAAAACACATTTTGTTATTTGATAGTTGGCTATTCAGCTGTTAATCAGTAAAAAAAGTTTTTTGATCTGTTTTGTAGTTTTCGTTTGGCGTTCGTTGAAAAATGGAAAATCAAAAGGAACATTTTCGTCATATTTTGCTTTTTTATTTCCGCCAAGGGAAAAACGCATCGCAAGCTCATAAAAAGTTATGTGCTGTTTATGGTGACGAAGCCTTAAAAGAACGGCAGTGTCAAAATTGGTTTGCCAAATTTCGTTCTGGTGATTTTTCACTCAAAGATGAAAAACGCTCTGGTCGTCCAGTTGAAGTTGATGACGCCCTAATCAAAGCAATAATCAATTCGGACTGTCACAGTACAACACGTGAGATTGCAGAGAAGCTTCATGTTATCACATACATGCATTGAAAATCACTTAAAACAACTTGGCTATGTTCAAAAACTCGATACATGGGTTCCTCACGAACTGAAAGAATCACAGTTAACACAACACATAAGCAGCTGCGATTTGCTAAAGAAACGTAATGAAAATGATCCATTTTTAAAACGACTGATAACTGGTGATGAAAAATGGGTTGTTTACAACAATATCAAGCGGAAAAGATCGTGGAGCAGGCCAGGTGAACCAACTCAAACAACATCAAAAGCTGATATTCATCAAAAGAAGGTTTTGTTATCAGTTTGGTGGGATTACAAAGGAATTGTCTACTTTGAACTCTTACCACCCAACCGAACGATCAATTCTGATGTCTACATTGAACAACTAACGAAATTAAACAATGCAGTTGAAGAAAAGCGGCCCGAATTGACAAATCGAAAAGGTGTTGTATTCCATCATGACAATGCAAGGCCACACACATCTTTGGTCACTCGGCAAAAATTAATGGAGCTTGGTTGGGATGTTTTGCCACATCCACTATATAGTCCTGACCTTGCACCATCTGATTACTTTTTGTTTCGATCTTTACAAAACTCCTTGAATGGTAAAAATTTCAATAATGATGATGATGTCAAATCGTACCTGATTCAGTTTTTTGCTAATAAAAACCAGAAGTTTTTTGAACGTGGGATTATGATGCTGCCTGAAAGAGGGCAAAAGGTCATTGATCAAAATGGGCAATACATTACAGAATAAAGTTATTTAGTTCCATGAAAAAATTGTCTTTTTCTTTAAAAAATCCGCAATTACTTCGTTGCCGACCCTATATATATATATATATATATATATATATATATATATATACACACACACACACACATATATATATATATATATATATATATATATATATATAGAGAGAGAGAGAGAGAGAGAGAGAGAGATATTGCATATAGACTATGATATAAAATAAGAACTGAATTTTATTAATTATTCTTCCTACCCTTATGATAGTGAAATCCTCTATGCAAGGAAATTATATTTATCTGTTGTCCAATTAATTGACCCAACAATCTATTTTTTTATTGTGACTGTCTACCTATCTATCTAATGTTCTATAATCTATTTATGTACTCATCTATCCTTTCATTGTCAGGGTTACTCCCTGGTCTGAATTCTAAACTAAATAATATTTTGTAATAAAAAAATAATAAAAAATCATGAATAAAACTATTTAACTAACTTAAAAAAATAGTATTATCTCCTAAAAATTGAAATACAAACATTTACCACTACTATTTTAAGTTCAAAAGTTACTTTTTTAATGGCAAAACTGTTCTTTAGAATATGATTATATTCTAAAAATAAACCAGTATATAAGGTGGTTTGTATTTGTGTCTGTGTCTCTCTCTCTCCCCTCCCCCCCCCTCTCTCTCTCTTTCTTGTGTGTGTGTGTGTAAAAGAAAAGAGGGGGAAAAGAGAAAATAAAGAAAGAAAATCTTCACAAACGTATTTTGGTATTTTCTATCCTATATAATAAAAGCCTAATATAGGGGTGTTGAACTCAATCAGAGAAGGGGCCAAAATCTAAAATCCAGCCTAAATCGTGGGCCGAATGGTTTACTGAACAGTCATAAACTGTCATTGTGATGGAAACACAGCAGAGTGCAGTGATGACAGCGTGGTGCGGGCCACATTGCAAGGCCTGGCGGGACGGATTTGGCCCGCGGGCCTTGTGTTTGACACATGTGGCCTAATATATGCTAAGTGCCTGTTTGTTCGACCAGTTGCTATGATGTGCACTGACCACCAGGCGGTAGGTGCTCTGACCAGTAGGTTAGCTGGCTGCTGGGGTCCAGCCAATCAGGACTGGGCTGGACACATAGTGGAGCCCTCCTGTGGTCCCTCCCTGGCCCCAAGAGTGCACCAGTGGGGTCCCTTGACCTGGCCTGCTTCCTCTCGCAATCCAGTACCTCTAGGGGGATGTTGGAGAGCAGGTTTCAGCCCAATCCCTACAGGTCAGGCCAAGCCCCACTGGTGCACAAATCCATGCCCCAGGCCTCTAGTATTAAAATAATTGAATAAAATTGTGAATATCTATCATAAGAAATCTCATATAAAAATTAAATTATATTTTAAAATCATTTTACTAAACTTTCTTATATATATATATATATATATATATATATATATATATATATATATGTGTGTGTGTGTGTGTGTATATATATGGGTTATCGCTCTGTCTTGGGACATTTCCCCTTAAAAAAAGAAATATCCTTTTTTTTTAATGGAACTTCTCTATGTTCCTATAATTTTGATTACATCTCTTACTTAATTTGTGTTTTATTTGTAGTAAGATTGTATTAGCTCTTCATCACTCTGTAGCAAGGTATAACAATTTAGCAGCTTAAAATGATACAGAGTTCATAAAATGGCAGATTGCTAATTTTTTTTTTTAATCTTTATCTGAGGATAGGTTTTTCCACTGCTTTTGAGAGGAAGGGAGAGAGAAATGAATCTGCCACCCTTTGGTGTATGGAACGACTCTCCAACCCAGCCCTACTGGTCAGGGCGGCAGCTTGACAATTTAAAGGCAGCAGACAGCCAAGACTGGAGCAAGCCTGCTATCCAGACAGTTTTACACACTGTCATCATAGGCGTGACATTTGAGCACTTTCATCAATTCTATTGGTAAGAAGCAAGTCAGTCCTATCCACATTTAAGAAAAGGGGACTGTACTAAAATGTGAATAAAGAAAGTGAATATCATAGTCTCAAACCTTAGAATCTGTCTTCCACAATGATTTATCCTTTTCTAGGAGAGTTTTATTTTAATACCTAGCCCCAGAACATTATTTCTTACAAAGTAGTTTTATATTTCCTATGTCAAATTTATGGTTAAAACTTAAGGTTATTTCTAGTATCAAATATGGAAGTCCTCTCCTCTAGTCAGTCAGCTTCATTATACAGCCTTTCAGAAACTGATCACATATATTCATTCAATAAATGTAATTACAATTAATCTTAGAATCAATTTCATGTTTAATAATTTAATTTATAATGTCATTGTTTTAGTTTAAATCAAGAAAAGTTAATAATCTAAAATATTTGGTGTGTGTGTGTGTGTGTGTGTGTGTGTGTTAAAATAAGCTAAACTAAAGCCTTTTTTAAAGCAGGGGAAGGGGAACTCCAGACTAGCAAATACAAAAATATTAGTATGGAATTTTCCTTCTAATAAGTGGCTCAAATAATACCTCCAATATAAATAGAAGTCCTGAACAAAATATGAATATTTTACCCTCAAAAATGAGTATGTTTCTCATTTTCCTTCCTTTAATCTTATGCATGTTTGCTGCTATAATGTATGCATTGTGTATTGTGCTTTATACATATTTAAAGTAGTGGCATCTAATTCATTCAGATACCTAAAGGGGAAATCCCAGCTTACATGTACAGATTTATAAAGAGTTTTATATAAAATCATTTGTTTCCTTAATTAAAAAATATTTGTCTTTATAGCTTGGCTGATTTTTATTCATTATTAAATGCTGAGCCTATTATGCAATGAATATAAATAAGTATTTTACTGTGTCTCCTCATAGAAATTATAACCACAATAAATTTGATGCAAGCCATACTTGGAGAGAAATTTCCCTACGGAGGGAAATATATCAAGAATATTCACATAGATGTGCAACACGGTGAATGTACTTAATGCCTAAAAATGGATACAATGGTAAATTTTATCTCATGTATATTTTACTAGCAGAAAAAACGTATTGAGCCCTGGCTGGCAGGGCTCAGTTTTTTGGAACATTGTCCAGTGCACGGAAAGGTTGTTGGTCCTATTCCTGGTCAGGGCACATACCCAGGTTCCCGGTTTGATCCCTGGTGTGGGGATGGGTACCTTAGGCAACTGATCCATGTTTCATAGCTGTTCAATGTATGACTTATGATATTCTGAAATTAATACCAATCTTCCATTTTCTTTTCCAAAAACTCAAAATCTTCTCTAGCCGTTGGCAACTCAGTTGGAAGGTAGTGTATTGAGCTTCAAAAAGTAATGTACTTCTTTCCCAGAGATGGCTGTGCATAACATATGAATATTAAAGTGACTCACGAGTAACTGTTGCCCCCCCGCCAAAAAAAAAAAGAATTGTTGGAGTTGTGAAATGGGAGGTAAAGGAGTTATCACATGCCTTATAAATTAATCACCACAGATTGCAGTATCCTATCGGTTAAACAAATTACCAATTATAACACTCTGAATGTTAATCTTTATTACCTGTGATTAAAAAAAAAACACAACTTAGCAAACATGCAGTTTGGGGGCTGCCTTACTAGTTGTATAATATATTTAGTCTTTTTTTTTTTTTTTTCTAGGAAATTGACATTTTAACCTCTCTTAGATATAACAAGGAACTGATAAGTGTTGATGGAAATATAATTATCTATTGCTTATAAATACTTTGGCATGCACTGTGTTAGAGCAATGTGTCTAAGTGTACTTTTATAAGACAATTGGAATTAAAATTTAAAAAAAATGTATTTAAGATTGTATGAAGAAAATTTCTCTGTGGGAAAATTATTTTTTTTTAAGTTTCTAATAGTAAAGATTAAAAGAAAATTCAAAATATCAGTAATTGGGGGATTCCTCTTAAAGATCTGTACCTGGATTTAACAAACCCACAGTTTTGGAAGAGTCCCCATGCCAAGACAAGGAGGTGATGTAATTACTTCAGAGGAAGCAGTTTAGACAAGATCTTTGTCTTTGATTCTGTCCACAAGCCAGGGGAAAGAGTAGCGGTTGATCCTATAAATCCCATTATTGATATTTGTATAATATTAAATAATATTCTGCAGAACCTTTTCTAGGATTAATTTTAGGGTACTAAGGAGAGTAGTGAAATGGATTTCGAGTTTATATCATGACAGAATGCAAAAATAAATAAACAAACAAACAAACAAACTGTGCTCCTCTTTGCTTGTTTATTTTAAATGTCCAGAAGTTCAAAAATTTAATTTCACTTCTGTTGATTGAATAGGCTAAGATTAAAATGATGATTGTAATCTTTCAATTCTTTTCAAATTAATAATTATAAAAATTGAGAATTTTCTTTTGCAATTCTATGGCTTTTGTGCACATTAGGATGAGGAAAATCATACTCATGAAAAGAACTTAGAAACTGATAAGACTTTTGGCCCTATTTTTTTCCCCCAGAAGAAAACTAAAACAATTTAAAATTAAATTTATTTCTCTACTTTTGAAGGCACTAACATGTCAAATTTCATAAATTACCCTTATAATCTATTTCATAATTTTACCATTGACATGCAGAAAGTAATTTGTGCAGTCAATTTTTTTAAGGTGGGAAATAATCATTAAACCAACATCCACGTTTATATTACTATAACCACACAACCAAAATTGAAATAAAATTAATACCATATTTTAACAGCACAATTCTTTTGAAAAGAATCAGATGCCCCATTCATTGTATATTTTTATTAGTTTTTTTCTATGTCTAAAGACTATTTGCTTATGAAATATGAAAATCTATCATCTGATTCATCATTTATATAGTGATTACCTATTGTGCACAAAAATACTGTGCTTTCTCCCTAACCATATACTTGTTGACACGTGTTCATTTAAAAACTGACACACAAAATGAATGCAGTTTCAAGAAAGATTTAAATGGCAAGGGTAGATCTAAAATATATATTTTAATTGCTAATCATGTGTACATTTTCTCTCAGCATGAAAGTTATATTTTAATACATTATGCTAAAGAAAAAATGAGCAAAACATGTTTCTTTTCAAGGTAATTTATAATGTCAAGTCATGCATAAGAGTAATGAGATTAATAATAGAAAGTATAGATTTATTCATTCTCTGGATGATAAATCATGACAAGTCATTAGAGTCATTTAATTCAGATGCATTAAAACCATGTGATGGCTGAGAGAATGGATGGTACTATTTAGAACAGTTCATGTCTAGTTGATGAGTTAAAATTAAGTCAGAGTTGTTAGCAGTGTTTGAAAATTGTTTTACATTAATAGAATTCTGGCAACTCTGAATGAAGTGTAAATTGTATAAGAATTGCGTATTCCCTGTGAAGGCTTCAAAGCTGCACATGAAAAGAATATTCTAACATAAGCTGGTCACTCATAATTTATGACATATTGATTGAGCACTTAACATGAAACACATCACTAGAAACAATGATTAAGTAAAATACAGTAATAAAAAAATGAACATTATTTCCAATCAGTCTACAATTCTTTGTATGTTTATTATTATTCTATGGTATGCTATTATTTTTTCATACTTCTATTTGTATAATTATAATTTATATATTATATGAACACCTGGTTCACAATTCAGAAATTACAAAGGGATTTCTCTAGCTTGCCTCTGTCTCAGACTATTTTGGCTTCAGGCCATTGGTTCTCACGGATGGCAGGTTGCCAGTATCATTTAGAGGACTTTTAAACTCCAGATATCCCGGGGCTTCAATCGTCTGCAGTTTCACTTGGATATAGTAACCGTGTTTAAAACTCCCAGATGATTCCCATGTAGTAGACCGTTTTTTAAAATTTACATTGTATATTGTATTTTTAAGATTTTTTTTTAAGTGGTGCATGTTTAGGGTTTTCAAAGTGAAAATATTTAACCAGGTTAGCTTTTGCTTTTTAAACATATTTTTGTTATATTTACATTACATGTCTTTTCTTTTTAGTTAGAATTTTATGGAATCAAACATCCATATTTTCCTTGTATAAATTTGTTTTCTGTCCTGCTCTATGGGTAGTTTTTACTTCTTAAGTATATAGAGATATAATTTATATCTAAATATACATTGAGTAGCCAGATTATTATGACCTCCTGACTTTATTGGCAAAATAGCCATACACTGCGTCATATGGGATATGGAAGCCAAAGGCCAATTTAAACACCTTTGCTGTCTGCAGTTACCAAGATGAAGTGTCTCCAGTTCACATAGGAACACAAGGATTGGACAGTCGAGCATTGGGAAAAAGTCATGTTTCCAGGTGCATCATGCAGATGGCAGAGTGAGAATTTCAAGGAAAAAGCATGAAAGCATGCACCCCACATGCATGAGTACAACCCGTCAAGCTGGTGGGAGCAGTGTTATGGTTTGGGACATGTTTTCCTGGCATTATTTGGGCCCTTTAATTTGTGTGTAACAATTTCTGAATAGCACAACATACCTATGTATCATTGCTGATCAAGATCATCTTACCATGTTGATGGCCTATCCCAATGGAGATGACTTCTTCCAACAAGATAATGCACCTTACCACGGTGCTTGTATTATGCAGGAGTGGTTTCAAGAACATGAGGGAGACTTTACCTTCCTTAAGTGGCCCCCACAATCACCAGACCTCAATCCAATTAAGCATTTGTGGGACGAAGTTAAAAGAGCCATCAGGCAACTGGTTCCACAACATCAAATCTCACAGAACTGGACAGTGCTATATTCATCACGCATGGTGTCAGATTCCTTGCATCACCTTTCAACATCTCGTGGAGTCAATGCCAAGAAGAATCTCCTCAGTATTGAAAGCAAAAGGTGGCCCAACGAAGTATTGATGGGGTGGTCATAATAATCTGGCAATTCAGTGTATATCCTATATATTGTACATAGATTATCTACACTATTAAAAGAGTAACATGCAAATTAACCATCACTCTACTACACCCACAAACTATGCCCATCATCCAATCAGGAGCAAGTATGCAAATTAACCCAACCAAGATGGCGGCTGGCCACAGAGTGAGCAGGGGACTTGGGTTTCCCTGGCCAAGGAGGAAGCCAACCTTTCCACCCACTCTGGCCTGCCCTGGGCTCTGCTCAAGGCTACAAAGTTTCAATTATAGAAGATAAATAAATCCTAGATACCAGGGCTTCCACTTGGGTCACTGGGGTGTGTGGCCAGTCTGCAAATCACCACTGGTCCCTCACCCAGGCCACCCCATTCCCCAAGGCAACCCACCCTGATCCGGGTCACCCTTCAGGCCAAACCAGCTGGTCCCCACCTGTACACCAGGCCTCTATCCTATCTAATACAAGTACTCTGCAAATTGACCATCACACCAACACACAAAATGGATGTTACCATGTGATCAAAGATGGCTGCCCCCATGTGGACACAAGATGGCCATCACAAGATGGCCAGCAGTGGAGGGCAATTGGGATGGACCAGGTATGCAGGGGAGGGCAGTTTGGGGGGGGACCAGGGCTGCAGGGAAGGGCAGTTAGGGGTGACCAGGCTGTCAGGGGAGCAGTTAGGCATTGATCAGGCTGTCAGGGGAGCGGTTAGGGAGTGATCAGGCTGGCAGGCAGAAGTGGTTAGGGGCAATCAAGAAGGCAGGCAAGTGAGCAGTTGGGAGCCAGAAGTCCTGGGTTGAGAGGGACATCTGACTGCCTGTGTCGGCCTGATCTTGGTAGGATCAGGCCGACACAGGCAGTCAGACATCCCTCAAGGGCTCCCAGATTAGAGAGGGACACCCCCCTCCATGCACAAATTTTGTGCACCAGGCCTCTAGTTTTGTTATAATACTTAAATCTTAAATTCACATGGGATTTATTTTGGCACTTTGTACGCTTTATATATTCAAGTTTTTGTTTGTTTGTTTTTTCTATTAACCTTCTTTTGGAAAATACAATTTTTTTTTTTTTTTACCTATTTTTGATATATTCTTTATCATATGAAAGGGGTTCTTTAGATTATTTTTTATCTTATAAAATACTAGAGCCCGCTGCATGGATTCGTGTACCAGTGGGGTCCCTCAGCCTGGCCTGTGCCCTTTCTCAATCTGGGACCCCTTGAGTACGCAAAGTGGCAGGTGGCCGGGGAGGAGCCTGAGCCCAGGTAGGGTGCTATGCCCCTCCTGCTCATCCTGGCCTCTCTGGGCCTGCAGTGGTTCCTGCTTGGTAGTGCTGCTGCAGATGCAGGAGAAGCTCGCGCCAGCACAGCTGCGCTTGCCAGTCATGAGTCTGATGTCTGGCACCTGTTGGTCAGCTGAGGGGCTCTCCCACAATGGGAGCACACTGACCACCAGGGGGCAGCTCCTGCATTGAGTGTCTTCCCCCTGGTGGTCAGTGCGTGTCATAGTGACTGGTAGACCAGCTGTTCAGTCAAATATATATATATATATATATATATATATATATATATATATATATATATATATATATATATATAAATATAAATATTTCCAGTCTCTGAATAACAAGGCTTCTAAGAGTAAACAATCAATAATAAACTCTCTATACATGCAATTATTGCCCATTCAAGCATTTTTTTGTCCACATCTAATTCTATTAATTCAATCAACATCTTTGAAGAATAGATACATAGTGATATTTGTATGAATTATTCATAACAGAAAAGGTGAAAATATGTAGGATTTACAAAAAATGTGTCTATGTATGATTGTATTTGAAATTCAAATATGAAGATGAAAAGAAAAAGAGAGAGTTCAGTTTGTGCCTATCATCAGTACTAGAGGTCATGTGCATGACATTCATGCTCTCAGGGAGGTGGGGATCCCTCAGGCAGACCTGTGCCCTTTTGCAGTCCAGGAGCTCTCAGGGGATGTCCCACTGTGGCAGAAGCAGGTCATTGCACTCACCAGGCTGGCTTGTGACTGAGTGGCACTCCCCCTGTGGGAGTGCACTGACCACCAGAGGGTGCTCCTGTTGAGCATCTGTACCCTGGTGGTCAATGCACATCATAGCGACAGATCATTCTGCCGTTTGGTCAATTTGCAAATCACCCTTTTATTATATAGGATACTATGTTTTTCCTGCTAAGGAAACTCAAACTTAACCTGAAGAAATTAGATTACAACTTAGTAAGAAATAGCGGGAGGTAATTTATCCCTCTGTGAAATTATATTGAGTATAAATAGTTTTTTAGCCAGGAATTTTGTGCCCATAAATATTAGTTCTTTAGTTTTAAATATGTGAAATACTTTATTCTTTATTTATGTATGTGGTTTCTGTTGAACAGGTGGCACTTTTGCCCACTGCATCTTGGTATGAGTCATCAAGGAACACAATGCAAACACCAAATATGTAGAACAGTGCTTGACTCGCACAGAGAAGAGATAGAGCAAGATCAGCTTCAATAGTGGACCTCAATCTCCCATGGCCACCAGGTTCCTCCCATGAGCCAATCCAGCCCTACGGGGAGAGATATAGAGTGGGGCTGACGCAGGGCCATCTGATACACAGGCTTAAGCACAACAAAGGAGCACACACAGAGCCTGAAACAGAGAAGGGTTTTTCCATACAAGGTGCTAGGTCCACACAAGCTGTGATCATTCTTTCTCCTTATAGACGTGTGTCATTCTTACATCACTGAGAAGAAGTTAAAGCTACTGCCTTTTCCAACAGTTTCAGCGGAATTTTGCCTTTTTCATATTTTTTTACTTTAGCATAATAAGTAGAATATAGCCCCCAAAAGGGATTCCGAGGGAGAAACCATTAGATAATGAGAGGATGATTAATCTTACAGCCATTTAATAATACAACTAAAAGGCCAGAAAACAAAATGAAACAATACAAAACTTAAAATAGCAAGAAAGTTAATTCATTCCATACTTCATTTGAATAAAAACTGGAATTTAGTTCTATTCAATGTTGCAAAAAAACTTTAATCATGAATTGCCTCTCAGCCCTTTCCTCATAGTTATTTGCTTTCAACTTATAAATTTGCTCACTTTGCTTTCCCAGTATATTATAGCCTTTATAAGGTAATTGAGGAGAATTATAAAGTGGCTTCACAAAATCAAGAACACTGCTTAGCAAAGAAAAAAAAAAACTGGATGACAAAATTAGAAAAAAATTAAATTCAATGAAGAATGTACAACAGGAGAATTGAATAGTCAGAAAAGTGCAAATAGATGAGGTCCTATTTAATATGTTCACTCTAGTATTTCCCAAACAGTGCATTGCTATGACAAAAAAATAAAAGCAATGTGTCATAATGAGAAATGTAGTATTTTCAATAATGTTGAGTGATAACGCAAATTTTATTAAATTATCTAATGCATCAGAGTAAAAAATGTTTGCATTCATACAGTAAACTATCATTTTTACAATAATTTCACTTATATATTAATAGAAAATAATTTCTCCCATATGCCATATATATGAAACCTTCATTGCATATAAAAGTTTATAGCTATGTGCATATTTGTATACAGACTACAACTTCTCTATAATTTGGACTTCAAAATATATTAGTAAATTGTTGATTAAAATTTGAAACAGAGTTTTTTTGAGGATAGAAATAAAATAAGAATTTATTGCAAGTGCATAAGTATCTGCTCTAGTACAAGGGAAGAGTTATAACTCTATGATAAAAAATATTATTTTACTTTCCTAAATATTTTTGACATTAAAATCATAGAACTTTATTGGATGCTACTATATGAATGTTCTCCATTTTGAAAATCAGTCTCCCACAATTCGTACAAGCCATTGTATATATGTTATAGTAATTCTAGTAACTACCATTTGGTTGGATGATTACAAAGTTCTTTTTTCTTCAAAATTGATCATTCCTTGTTACATAGTAGGAAAGAAACTTTACATATTTACAAATTTAAAATGTCCTTATTTTATATAAAAGAATATGTAAACTTGCTGCAAAAATCTAGACATGTGAATTAGACAAAAAATATTAGATATTAATATTAGATATTAGCTCCAAGATTGATATATAAATTAGCTGCAAGCATTGTCTAAGGTTTAATAAAAACACAAATATACTAAGTATTGTTTTTTTTATTAGTAGAATTTATTGTTCATTACTGTATAGTAGCTATCTCTCTCAATATTTTCACTAAGATCTACAGGAATATTTATACAGACACCTGCAAGTAAAGTAAAAAATGTTGTCTATTTGGAAATAGATAACATTCAAACAATGAGAAGTAAAGTCTATCTTAAAAGTTCATTTCTATTCCAACAAAAGCGTACTAAAACATTACAATATTAATATTTTGTTAGACATAAAACAGCTAATAAGCTTTATAATGAGTTATACCCTGATGAGTAAAGATAAGAAATAAATAGGCTGGGACCGGTTTGGCTCAATGGATAGAGCATCGGCTTGGGGACTGAAGGGCCCCGGGTTCGATTCCAGTCAAGGGCATGTACCTTGGTTGCGGGCATATCCCCAGGAGAGGGTGTGCAAGAGGCAGCTGATCGATGACTCTCTCTCATTGATGTTTCTAACTCTCTATCTCTCTCCCTTCCCCTTCCTCTCGGTACAAAAATCAATAAAATATATTAAAAAGGAAGAAAGAAAGAAATAGGGCAGCAGCCCAAATAAATGGGTAAAGTTTTGCTGCTGTATAATGGGTTAATATCCACCAATAGACAATTAATGTTTTAAACCTATAGGGTAAACATAGAATGAAATGTATCTTTCTTAAATATGTTCCTCTTTAGGGTAAATTAGCCTTTTTGCCTTTCATTGTAAGCAGATATTAATTTTATCACTCTTTTTTGCTCTCATTCTCACTACCCACCGTCCCTTTCCACTACCCCATTATTCCAGGCTAGTATGCACTTTTAAACTTCACTATGAAGTTTGTATAATTGCTAATAATCTAGAGAACTATACATACTTCTCTCCATTTATCATTTAACAACTGTTCATGCACAGATAAGATATGACCCATGAGACTGTATTCTTGTTCACCACCCGGTTTTCCTTTGAACAGTTTAATGGATATTCAGAGAATAGACTGTCTAAAGAAATATGTCCATATTCTTAGATAACCATCCATTTGTCACATATGCCTTAAATAAGAACAGATTAATATAAATTCTTAGTAAATTATCTTCATCACTCCTTAATTCAATCATTTAGCAAACATTTGATGAATATGACTATATCTATTCCACTCATCTACTTATATAAAGATAAATGTGACATGGTCTATTTGAATGCCAACTTTTTGTTTTAAAACTTTTAAGTTATTTTTAATATTATCTTTTTGGATGTGTTAAATTATAAATATAATTTTAGATATGGAACACTTTATTCACATATTCATTCATGCTTGCATCTACACAATGCTTACCAAATGTTCTATTTTCCAGGAAATATGATAAACATTGCTGATATGGAAGTTGTGGAAGAAAGGGGCTCCATGTTAACCTGACAAGCTCAGGGAAGGCCTGCATGGCAGTCTTGCAAACTCAGAGACCTAAAGTAACCACAAAGGACAGATTAAAATTAAACTTTAACTAAATGCAGTGATGGTGGGTAGTCACATCCTAGGCTGGTATCTTCACTGACAAGGTCAATCTATACCTTAACTGAGCCTATCTGTCTTTTTGCATCTATGATAACATACCCTTAAAATGTCTGGGTAATTTGTAACTTCCCTTTATCTGGACCACTTGGACACAACCTAATGTACTGGATGCCAGACAGACACCACAAATTCCTTTATTATCGTGTTAATTATTCCTGTACCCACTTAAGTATGTGACTATCATTTTACTTTTTATCCAGTCGCAGGAGTTTCCCTGCTTTGCTTTCTCCCGCCTCTCTAGTCTATTACCAATGGATTTCCTGTAACCCACCTATGTCCCTTTCCTTCGATTGCCATGTGTAAATACAGAAGTAATCTACCATTCTCCAGAGCATTATCTCAGTTCCTTGAGGTTCTGCTTCCAGGCATGTGTTGACAGGTTGGCTCAAATAAACACAAAAATGCTTAACACGTTTCAATGTTTTTTTATGTTAACAAAGTGAGTTAAAAATAATTTTGGATACATTATGGGAAGAGATATATGATGAATAAGTTAAAAATTCACATATGTTATATGTAGAGAGCTATGGATTCCATTGAGAATAATAAATTAGTGGAAATAAGATCTATGAAAGGAAAGTTGCTAACATTCATTCATTTTGTCATTCATTCACATATTTAGTAAGCACCTAATATATATCAATAACTATGCAAAGTACTATTGTATTACAATATAAAACACAGCTAAAGTTTTGTGCCCACACAAAGCTTACATTCTAATAAGAGGATTATATTTACAGCATGCCGATGGAAGGTAAAAAAAAAAAATTATACACACACACACCATGATGAAATACATGTCACAAAATAGCATAGCCATGCTTTTTTAAAAAACAAAGAGAGTCTATGAAATGAAAGTTTAGTTTAGTTTAGTTTAGTTTAGTTTAGTTTAAAGCTTAGTTTCTGAAATGAAAGTTGGATTTAAATCTAAATATTCATATTTATTCTAATGAATTAAATATAATGATAATATAGTGAATAATTAAAAATAGTTAAACATTTGTAATGTCAAATAAAAGCCAAGAAAAAGTATGAGCGTACTAAAAAAGAATAAGACAAGAAAATTGTCCTACAAGATAGCAAGAACTATGATAAAAATATGGTTTGATGTTGGTAAATTAATAGACAAAGGAAACAGAAAAAAAATGATACTAAGCCATTTTTTTTACCTTTAAATCTATTTGCTAAAGAAGCATTACAAATCCACGAAGACATTCACTCAATAGATGTTATTAAAAAATTGTCTATCTATAGGGAGAATAATGAAATTGAACCAATCATAACACATGAAACAAATTTCTAAGCTAGAATAATGACATATATGTTTCAACATTATTCCCAAGTGATAAATATAAAATAGGATACTATCTTCATGAATATATTTTTTTATTGATTTTTAGAGAGAAAGAGAAAGAGAGAGAGAGAGAGAAATAACAATGCTGAGAGAGAACCATTGATAGGCTGCCTTCTGCCCACCTAATGGGATGAAGCCTGCAACTCAGTCATGTGCCCTGATTAGGAATCAAATTGTGTCGACCTGGTTCAAAAAACGACTCTCAACCACTGAGCTACACTGGTCAGTTCTAGAAATTATTTTTTTTTAAATGAAAGCACAAGGATTAAAATCCAGATTGAAATATTTTATTATATTGTTTCTCTTGTACAACACAAGGTAAAATAAATAACATTAAAATATAAACCACAAACTGAGAGAAAACTGTTCAACATATAAGGCCAAAATATATACAGAATTCCTGCAAAACAGTAAGAATTGTAAAAACTTAATTAAAAATCACAGAAGGGATAATAAAATAGAGGCTAGGTATTCTAAATTCTCAATAACTATTTGAAAGCATGTGGAATCTTACACATAATTCAGAGAATACATAATGAAACCACAATGAGATACTTCGCTCACATCAGATTGATAACTGTTGCAAGAATTTCAATCATGTAAAACCAATGTAAATGTATGCAGTAACTAGCAAAACTATAAATTATTACCACCATGTATACAGATGCTTCTCTACTTACAATGGTGTTAGGTCATATAAACCCACTGCAAGCTGAAAATGCATTTAATACACCTACCATACCAAACATTGTAGCTAGCCTACCCTGCCTTAAACATGCTCAGAACACTTACGTTAGCCCACAATTGGGCTAAATCATCAAACATAGTATTGTTTTTATACCCTGGAGATGGCATAGCTGACTGAGAGCTGTGGCTCACTGCCACTGTCTGGCATCACAAGAGAATATCACATGGGGTATCAAAAGTCTGGGGAAAGATCACAATTCAAAATTTGAGGTAAAATTTCTACTAAATGTGTATTGTTTTTGCACCATTGTGAAGTCAGAAAAATCGTAAGTCAAATCACCATAAGGTGGAGACTGTGTGTATGTATATATAGACATATAATGTGTCCCCCTAAAATGTATACATACTTCAACAGCTGATAGCTCAATTTATATTTCTTTTTTTTTCTTCTGATGTAATCCATTGGAATTAATAATAGAATCCAAAGTGTGTATACATTTTTGGATACACACACACACACACTCTAAGTCAAAAATTCTATTTATAATCACACACATGCACACACACACACACACACGCACAATATTCTAGAGCACATGTGTCAAACACAAGGCCCGAGGGCCAAATCCGTCCCGCCAGGCCTTGCAATGTGGCCCGCACTGCGCTGTCATCACTGCACTCCGCTGCGTTTCCATCACAATGACAGTTTATGACTGTTCAGTAAACCATTCGGCCCGCTATTTAGGCTGGATTTTAGATTTTGGCCCCTTCTCTGATTGAGTTCGACACCCTTATTCTAGAGAAAAGGAAAAAGTGGAGATTCTATCCAACTCATATTCTTATGCTTATAATCATGATACCAAAACATAAGCACAGTTTAAGAAAAACCTTAATCTTCACAAAACAAACTAGCAAAGTATAAAATAAGTAATATGCAATGATCATCTGGATTTTTCCAAAAATACAAGGCTGCATAAGCATTAAAAAATAATTAATGCTATCACCATATAAATAGGAAAAAACATTTTTCACTAGATGTTTAAAAAAGATCACTGGGAATTTGCTGGATATAAAATCAACATAACCATTTCATTTTTATGTACATTAAAACATATTTTAAAACTTAAAAGGATAGCATCGTATAACAGCATCCAAAAATAGAAAATATGTATGAATAAATAAACAACAAAAGGAGACATAAAATGCCTTTTAAACAAATAAAAAGATCTACCAAGTTCTTAGCTGAAAATAGTCAAAATTGAAAAAAATTTTAATTATCTTCCAACCGAACTATAGATTCAGTGAAATTTAAATATAAGTGAAATATGCTCTTAGTGGACCTGGCATAGGGCTCTCACAAATTTATATGAATATAAAAAGGTCCAGGGTATACAACTCCCTCTGTATAAATACAAAGTGAGAGAATCTGTTCTACTCAATGCAAAGACTTACTTAAAAACTACAATAATTAAGAGGGTATTGTTTTTGGAACTCTAACAGACACATAGAGATCTCAGAAGCAACTAAACAAATATATGAAAACTTTGATATATTACACAGATGGTATTGCAGATTGGAGGGAAATGACTGATTTTTTTAAACGAAGTATTTGTGAGAACAGTTTTAGATTAATAAAAAAAAAAAGTGTCAAGACAGTTGAGTTTGTTTATAAACCCAAAACCGGTTTCCCCTATTACTAATATCTTACATTAGGTTTATTTCTTGCAATGAATAAATCAGTATTTACATTATTATAACTAACATCAATATTTTATGTATGATAGATTTCCATGTTTTTCCCAAACTTACCATTTCTATTCCTGGATCTTCCTCTCTCCATCCCCCAACCCCACATATCACCTGACGATTAATCATCATGTCTCCACATGCTCCTTCTGGAAATGAGAATTTCTCCAACTTTCCTTGTTTTGAATAGTAATAAACATGTAATTTATAGAAGTTTGCCTCAGATAAGATCTGTTCATTATTTTCCTTGTGGTTAGACTTGAATTTTCTCATGGTTACTAGTTTTAGGAAGGAAGGCCTCAGAGGTAAAGGGTCTTTTTGTCACGACCTATCCAGAGTACACATGCTGTTATCATGACATTTCTGTGATATAGACGTCTTGACCTTGATCACCTGCATGAGGTAATGTGTGTCCAATGTAAAAGTGATAGTTCCCCTTCCCCTTCAGGGAGAAATTCATTTTGCACTGCTGACACCAAGTAAGTAAAGAGTTAAGCTCTACTTTTGTTGATAATAAAATATCTATATAAATTATCCCAGATTGTCTCAATCATTTGCTTAGGCAAGTATGGGAGAAAGCAAATGCGATGCTTTGGGTTAAACCCAATCGTGCTTTGTGTGTGTTTTGCTACTCGGAGAGCTATAGCTTTGGTCTTTGGGAGCACTTTCATCTGGTGTCGCTCTGGAATACCTCATTATTGTGCTACTATTTTAAAAGAATGTTTTTGCTTCTAACACAGAAGTTATTGCAAGATCATCTTATATATTTCCTGCACCAGAATCAGCCATTTCTCCAAGGAACCCTGGATCCTTTTTTTTTTTTCCTTTTTCTCCAGATTGGTGTGTCAGCATTTTTTCTTTTTCTTTTTGGTAAAGTTCAAAATTGGGGAATCTCAAAGATTTCTTAATATTGGAATGGGTAAATAATTTGTGAGTATCCAACAATGAGAAAATATACAGGAATGAATATGATTAATCTGTAGACACAAGTCGCAATTATAACTCTCACAGGAGATGTTGAGGAGCTTGAGTTAAATCATAGCAGAATGTGATTCCATTTAAAGTAAGTACACACATTTCATTGTAAGTGGTCATTCTATCAGATTCCTAATGCTATTGTAGTCAAGTACAGCAAACTTTGTTTCTTCATACAAATTTATTATCTTATAGCTCTGGAGGTCAGAGATTCGAAATTGATCTCTTTGGGCTAGATTAAAAATGTCAGCAGAGTTGTCTTTATTCTGGAGGCTCCTAAGGAGAATCTTTCTTTGACGGTTCCATCTCCTGAGAGACCCACACTTTTTAGCTCATAGGCTCCTTCCTCCATCCTAGTTCCAATGATGCCAAGCTGCAGTCCTTTTAGGTCGGCATCCCTTTAATGTTCCATCTCCAGCTTCTGCCTTCTACTTTTATGCTCCTAATGGTTACAGGGGCCCCACCTGATAATCCAGGTTAAATTCCGAACTGTAAGATTAGTTGACTAGCATAATTAATTCCATCTACAACCTTATTTTCCCTTAGCAATCTAATGAAAATGTTTTCAAATTCCAGGGATTAGGACAGCAGACATCTTTGGGGAAGCCATTATTCTGCCTACTATAATATCATTTAAAAAGTAACTATGTTTATTTTTTTATTTTTTTTGTGGGGGAGGGGGCTGTTTCTTCCAAATGACACAGCCATTCTGTGAAATTTCAGGACCACCAACAGATCACAGAAGATGATCCTTTGGGCTGCTGTTTGAAACTTAATTGCATTTCTTGATTGCATATATCACCAATAAAAAGATGAGAAAAAGAAAGGTAGGGCAATGACTGTCATTAAGGTTAGGAGAGAAGTTACTTCTGATGGGGGAGGGGGATGAGCAGATGTAAATAGAGTGGGGCAAAAATGATGCCAGACTCTCATTCTGGGAATGACTGATTTCTGAAACAGAAGTCACAGATGGACTCATGTTACTGTTCTTTATCCTACCTCACTGGGTACATTGTTATGAAAATGTAAAGGAAGAAACGAATCAAAAAGTATTTGATTGTGATAGATCATCACACTGGATTGTTCTCTTTGTTAAGAAGAGACTAATAATGCATAGCAGAGGTCAACTAACTTGTGAGGTAGAGTCACAGATTCTACATGGAGGACAATGACCGAAAGAATCATGTAAGGAATAAACATACTAGTATGAGGCTAAGATTAAAAGATGGGCAGAGGAAGAATTCCAAACTAGTGAAAAGAAAACAAATATTAAGGTACTTGAAATAAACATTATCTGAGACTTTAATAATAATAGAACATAGAGTACTATGAGGCATGGGGAAACATAGGCTGTGGTATAAGACAATGCAGAATGTCATATGCTACATTAAAGATTTTTGGTTTTAACCTGTGGGGAGACAATTCTACATTCATCTCTTGCAGTCTACCACATCTTGAAACCATACAGATTACTTTTGTTTGTTCCATATTATCTTCCCAAATATGTGGGCACAGAATAGTGACCACACACACACACACACACACACACACACTCACACAAACACTCACATGTGAGCACACATGCAAAGACAGAAGGGACAGAAAGAGAGGACTGACACACAGGAAATATGGTAGAAGAACAAAATAAGAAGATGACATCTATAAAAGACCCTTAAAGTAAATTATCAATAGTGCCAAGTGCTTCCTAGATCAAGAAAGATGAAAACTAAGTGAGCCAATAAATCCTTGTAATTAGGAAGTGACTAGTGGCCAGATCACTTTATTGGCAAGTAGATTCATGTGGGTTGAGGGGTGCATCTGAAAAAAAGATGGCGAGGCAAAGATTGTAGCAATGCTACAGTCGCATTAAACAGCTTAGTCATTAAGGGAAAAGTGCAAGTTGAAGGGAGGTTTCATTGTTTAAAAATTAAAAAAAAATGTCTTTGTGCTATAGAAAAGCAACCCTTAGAACAATTTAAAATCTAAAAGACAGGGAATCACTATGGGTCAATCCTTTATAAAAGTAGGGTGTCATTGGAAGGAGTGGCCATAAGTACAAAATAGCGTGTGGGCGTGGTCACAGACAAATGAGGAATTCTAGATTTAGAAACAAACTTCATCTAATGAGAAAGAGTTAAGATTGCTCTGCGAAAGAAGCTTTGTTGTGCAATTAGGAACTGTGGATTTGTGTGGAAGCCAAGTCACAGTGATCCAAGGCAATAGTTAAAAGCATTCTTTCATTTGTATTCCAAAGAATCCCTTAGCTGCGTAGCATTTGAGCAATGGTAGAATAATGTTAAATATTCAAAAAGACTATTAGAGAAGATTCTGGGGCAGGGAAGAAATAGACATCAACAGTCAGACATTATGCCAGTATCCTCTTATGTAACCCCACTATTTTATAAATTCATGAACATCTCGTAGCACAGAAAGAGAGGGTGGCCACTTGTCAGGAAACAGCCCCCAGAAGACACACATCTTTGATAGGCACTGCTAATTGCCTAGGAGGTCTTCCAGGCAGACAGCAATAAATCAGAGAACATGTGGGCAGGTTCAGCAGTGCCAATAACCTTTGGCTATAAAGAGTTTATTGAAATGGGTGCTTTAAATCACTTTTCAACTAAAAGTATCCATGATTTACCTAGATTCTTTTCTGCATTTATAATCCTTGTAGTAATCTGTATTCATGACTTAACTGCAAGCTCCATAAGGGCAAGGAGTGGGTAATATTCATTTTTTCCCCATCTGTCCAATAGCATACTCTACTTTCTTGTAGGAAATGTATCCTTAAAACCCGGAAACATAGACATTCTACCAAAAATGTGTTTGGTGAAGAAAACAAAAAAAAATGTATTTTTATGAGGAGAAAGCACCCGAATGATATCAAATGGCAACATTTCTGCTTGAGGACTAAAGAGAAGATTCCAGGGAGTGGCGGGATTTAATGTGCACCTCCTGGTAGACACAGTGCTTTCAGAAATAACTGATGAATTCGGGAGGGAGTGCTCTCACTAGCCCTAGAGGATTTTATAGACTTGCCTTCTCCACATTAAAATAGTATTTAGCCAACAATTTTATGATACACATGGTATATAGAATTTGTATAGACTTTCATATTTCTTTTATTGTTGTACAAGCACCTATCATGTGAAATGAAGATCAAAATAGCAGAGACATATTCCTCATGAGACTGATTCCTGGCCTGTACCTATAAAGTTACTATGAGATATCAATGAAATTAACTGTTAGACACTTTGCACAGATTTTGGTACAAGACAAGCATGTAATAATTACGTTAGTATTCATTTGCTAAGGTTACCTTGACAAAATGCCACAGTCTGGGTGGCTTAAACAACATATTCTCTCTCTCTCTCTCTCTCTCTCTCTCTCTCTCTCTCTCTCTCTCTCTCTCTCTCTCTCTCTCTCTCTCTCTCATTACACACACACACCTCACAGTTTGGGAAGTGAGAAGTCCAAAACCAAGGTGTGGACAGGGTCCTTCTCTTCAGGCCTCTCTCCTTGTCTTATAGATGGCTGTCTTCTCCTGGTGTTCTGCTGGGGCCTTTTCTCTGTACATATCCCTAGTGTCATATTGGATGAGTCTCCCACCTCAAAGGCCTCTACTTAAGTTTATCATCTATATTTAAAAGCCATCTTTCCAAAGGTAGTCACATTGATTAGGGCCAACCCATATGACCTCGTTTAACCATAAATACTTCTTAAAGGTGCTACCCCCAAATATCACATTCTAAGGTCATGGGAGATGGGATTACAAAATACACATGTGAGGGGATGCATAATTTGCATTAGTGAGAACATCACAACTCTTGTTAACATCACCATCATTATTTTTCAAATAGCTTGATAAAATTAATACCATGCATGTGTTATAGCCTGCAAATGTTTAAAGTATTATTTTTTGTTGTAAGTAGTTTGTTTTCTTTAATATATTCTTGTCTTAAAGTTGATAGAATTCAGCAAAGAAGTCATCTAGACCTAGATTTCTCTCTGAGGGAAATTTTAAAGTTATTAATAGTTTTCCTAGTTATAGGACTCAGATATGCTATTTCTTTCTCTTCTTTTCTTTATTGACTAAGGTATTACATATGTGTCTTTATGGGCCCCCCTTGTCTCCCTTCCAGCCTCTCCCCCCAAGCTCATGCCCTCACCCTCCTGGTATCTGTGATTGATCTCTTCCACTTACCCCCTCTCTCCCATTTAAAAAAAAATATTTTTTTAATTGATGTCAGAGAGGAAGGGAAAAGAGGAGAGAAATAAAAATAATGATATAAGAGCATAATTTATCCACTGCCTTCTGCACACCCACTACTGGATATCTAGCCCCAAACTCTGGACAAGTACCCTGATCAGAAATTGAACCATGACCTCCTGGTTCATAGATCAACACTCAACCACTGAACAACGCAGGCCAGGCTGCTATTTTTTTAAAAATCAGTTTTGGTAGTTAGTGTCCTTTTAGGAATTTGTCTACTTTATATAAAGTATCTAATTTGTTAGCATAAAATTTCCATAATTTGATGTATTTTTGTTGTTGTTATTATTTTTTTTTCCTCCACCATAGTTTTCTATGGATTATTTCTTTAAGTAAAAGTATAATTATCTTTCTGGATGACATTCAAATGTCTCATACCATTTGCCATTGAAACTGACAAGTATTTTACAAGTTCCCTACTGAGTCAGATGTTAATCTCCTGTTTTTGAACCAGGACATCCTAGGACACTGGGAACAGGTTGGGAAGCAATCCAGTCTCTTGGAGCAGGCATTACAGCTCAGCTGGTATAAAATAATTTCAATGTTTTAATATCTGGTAATTGTGTACCTCCTATGTAACAATCTTATTAATAATTCTCAACACTGCTTTTTGATGCAACTCATTGGTGTGAGTTCAGAAATTAGGTAGTGTTAATACTTGACCAATTCTATGAATATAATTTTTTAAAAATCACTGACTTGCATATTTTAAATGGAGAATTTTATGGTATGGAAATTATATCTCAATAAGGCTATTATAAAATGCATTAAAATCACAATAATATCTATACATTTTGCATGAGTTTTAAATTGAGAATGCCAATTTATAAACTGTATGAACCCAGAACACTGAGGTGTCAATGATGATATATAATTATTAGGTTTATAATTATATTGACTGGTTTCTAGAAAAAGTAAAGTTAAAAACAATTATATTTTATGGTCTTTAAACTCTTTTTGCAAATTTTAGTTTTTGAACATAGCTTTAAAATGTACACTGTGCACTTTGCTTGATTCCTTAAAAGGTAATGAACAAAATAAACTAAAAGAAAAATAGAAACACTCTTAGAGATAGACAACAGACTGATAGCTGTCAGATGGGCTAGGTAAAAAAGGTGAAAGGATTGAAAACAAGAAAAACAAATAAACAAAACTCATAGACAACAGTATGGTTATTGCCAGAGAGAAAGGGGTGGGAGCAGGTAGGAGAGGATAAAGGGAGGATGAATGGTGACAGGAGCAGACTTGACTTGGAGTGGTGAACACAAAATACAATATACAGGTGACATATTATATAGGCTTGTACCCTTGAAACCTATATAATTTTATTAACCAATGTCACCCCAAGAAATTGAATTTAAAAAAGAGCAACTAAAGGTCCTGGCAGTAAATCATGTTTAAGAAGCTCTAAAGTGTCTTCCAAACGGTGAATGATTTACTTGTAAAAGAATGACATTTAACTATGTACGTACCTTTCAAGGATCCCCAATGTAAAATGAAACATAGTATTCTTTGTTGATCTTACTGGGTACCATTGTGGAGATTAGTGAAAAATTAATCTTTCCTGACTTTGAGAGCTATTTCTTATGTTAATGATAAATTTAAAGTAACATACTTCATATGAGATATTAAAAATATTAACTTTTTTATTTATTTTTTTACCCTCCAGGAATTATAGATGGTCATAAACTCAGTAGAAAGGATGAGATCATTACTTAGGTTGGGACCATTTCAAGATGAGAGAAGACATGAAAACTTGAATATGTCAAGAATTTTGAAAAGGTAATATTAAATGACACACTTTTATAAAGTATCTGTTAAGAAGTCAATTTAACCTTATCAAGTAAAGCACATACATGATCAATAATCTCCCAGGTTTTTCCTACTGAGTAGAAATATTATAAAAATATTTCATATTATGCCGAAACTGGTTTGGCTCAGTGGATAGAGCGTCCGCCTGCGGACTGAAAGGTCCTGGGTTTGATTCTGGTCAAGAGCATGTACCTTGGTTGCGGGCACATCCCCAGTAGGGGGTGTGCAAGAGGCAGCTGGTCGATGTTTCTCTCTCATCGATGTTTTTCTCTATCCCTTTCTCTTCCTCTCTGTAAAAAAAAAATCAATAAAATATTTAAAAAACTATTTCATATTATATTTAAATCCATATATATATATGTAATTTTGCTCTTAAATAAATTATAAGTGAATATCTAAATTTTTAGAACCTAAGTTAATTTTAATATATCAAATGGTATCCTAATGCCATAAATTAATAATTATCTACTAATTTACTAATAATAAGAAGAGTATTATCTTAATGATGTTTCCTTTTTTCTGTATATAGAGTGCCCCCCAAAAGGTATACACACTTAACAATTGATGTTTCTTTCTTTTCAGATTTAACCCTTTGGAATTAATAATTATTTAAATTGTGTATCTTTTGGGATACACTTCAAGTAAAGTTACAAGGAATCACTATCATTATTATTATCATCATTGCTAATCTTATAAATCTCTATATGTAAGATCAATTTTATACGATTTTTTGTCATATCATCTGATATAATCTAGGTCATGATTTTTTTTAAACATATTTTATTGAGTTTTTACAGAGAGGAAGGGAGAGGGATAGAAAGTTAGAAACATCGATGAGAGAGAAAAATCGATCAGCTGCCTCCTGCACACTCCCCACGGGGGATGTGCCCGCAACCAAGGTACATGTCCTTGACTGGAATCGAACCTGGGACCCTTCAGTCTGCAGGCCGACGCTCTATCCACTGAGCCAAACCGGTTTCGGCTAGGTCATGATTTTTTGAAGAAGCTATTTTGCCCTAATTTTTAGAGAAGTAAAAGACCACTACAGTCTATTTTATGTAATTCCACCACATGGTGTATATTGCAGCTGGAATTGAGGACTCAGTACAATGTGGTAACTTGTCTCTTCACCATTTAACTTTCTTTAAAGTAAATTTTCTCATTTAAAAATCTCATAGGTCTGGGAAAATAATTCTGAATTAAAATCTGTATCCACATATTAGTCTGTTTTTGTGGAATATATTCCAGGAGAAGTTATAATATAATCGAAAAACTTTGGCTATATATTCTTGTTCAGAGATTCATAAAAAACATGCATAGGATAAAGATTTCAATGCACTAAAGTTAGGAAATTGTTTATATTATCAATACCAAACTTATTTCAACATGGAATATTATTTTCATGGAACACATAATGGAGTAGTTATGAAGACAATATTATAATTAATTTCAATTGATATGCACTTGTTTTATCTTATACAGAAATATACAGAAAAATATTTTACTAGTAAATGTGAAAGGCATAGGGATCTCAGTATCAATAAGAGAGCATCAATATAAACTAATATGGTAGATAGATACATAGTACATAGAAGAGAAAGAGATTCGTAGCATAGAAATCATGAATGAATATGAGTGTGTGAAGTAGAATGATACAGTGGTTAATATTACAGGCAAGATGAGTAATTTGTGTTTTTTTTCCATTTATAAACTAGTCATATCTTGTTAGTTAGTTATTCTCACCTCTCTCAGCTAGCATCTTAGTTTTCTTTTCATAAAATCATTCAGTCTATTTGTATTCTTATGGAGTTGTGCTTAATATCCATACTCATATTTATTTACTCAGTGATTTCTAAAAAGTAACATTATTGCTATATTCCCCTATCACATCACAAGTATTATAACACGTCCCCATGTCCTTTTAAAAATATTTTATTAATTTCTTTTTTTAGAAACAGAGAGGAGGGAGAGAGAAAGAGAGAAACAGATATGAGAATAGAACAACCTGCACACCCCCTCCTGGGGATCAAATGTGCCCCTACCAGGAATCTAACCAGCAACCTTTTGATGTGTGGGAAGATATGGCTATCTTCAGGTCAAGGCTGTCCCCATGTCCTTTTAGTCTTCTAATTTAGCCTCCATCATATTATCATAAAATTTAAATTCTAGGTTTTCATGGATATGCTTTCTCTTTCTCATGTCTCTATTTATGGCACACACATTTTAAAGACAATTTAGATATAAGTTTTATGGGTTTAAGATCAATTTATTTCAAGAAAAAAATTATAGTACTCATTAATTTTTTTGCATCCAGTTGCCATAGAAAATCTGAGATCTGATTTATGATCCTTAGGTGATTTTCTCTTACTATCTGAAAGCATTTTCTCAAGGTCTTTGTTGTAAATGTCACTATATTGTGCATAGGTATACATATTCTATTTCTCTTCAATTTTGGGTATTGCATGAACATTTTTTAAAAATATATTTTATTGATTTTTTTTATAGAGAGGAAGAGAGAGGGATAGAGAGTTAGAAACATTGATGAGAGATCATCATCAATCAGCTGCCTCTTGCACACCTCCTACTGGGGATGTGCCCGCAACCAAGGTACATGCCCTTGACCGGAATCGAACCGGGACCTTTCAGTCTGCAGTCCGACACTCTATCCATTGAGCCAAACCAGTTCCGTCTGCATGAACATTTTAATATGAGGAGGTCTTTCATATTCTTTAAATGTTGGTATTGTGTGTTCCTGCTTTTAAAGATACTCTGAGTTTTATTTATACGTTCTCTCAGGCTGGAAATTGTATGATTCAGGTATATTAGCATTTTCAACTTCTAACCTTCCTATCATTCAAGTTTCATTTTATACTTTCTCTTTTTTCCTCTCTTGTCTTTTGGGGGAATACTTCAATTTAATCTTCTTACTAGTATATTTTTCAAATGGATGCAGCTGATTATTTATCTCATTTACTGGGCTGTGTGTTTTATATAATTATATTTTATGTGTAGTATTTCCATTGTATACTTCCTATCAATTGTTTTTCTTATATGACTAGTAATTTACCCTACCTCTTCCAATAATCTTGATCCTGTTCTAAATGTGATTCAGTTTGTATTTTTAAATTAGTCTTATACTCTTCAGGTTCCTAATTATTGTGACTAATTCATGGTCCACTAAGGTTACAAATTATTCTACCTATTAATATGTGTTAGTTAGAGCTAAGGTTGAGTCACAAAATGTGTGCACTCAAGTGACTTTAAGTTGGAGGGAGAGATACACTTCAGTTGGAGCGCTCAAGGCAATAGTCTTGTTTGCTACAACTCCCTAGAAATTCACCTTTATCCCCATACTCATTCTAGATGCTTGGTGCACAGAATTTGTGCAAGGGGCTTGGCCCTCACAGTCCTGGCTTCATTTGGAAGGTTCTCTGGAAGGATATCTAGAAGGTCATTTGGTCCTCGGTCTAATTTGCATATTATGCTTTTACTAGAGGCCCAGTGCATGAATTCATGCATGGGTGGGTCCAGCCTGCCTGGCCCCAATTGGGGAGGACTAGAGCTAGGCTTGTCAGAAGGAGGAGACGGCAGAAGGTTGGCTGGCCAGCTCCACCCCCGATTAATGTATAAGGGGACAACTGGGGACAGAGCTGGCTGGGGGAGGGGGCCACAGGCTATTCGGGGGGGCGATCTTGGGTGGGTCCAGGTGGGTAAAGGGGATGCAGGAGGTTGGCTGGATGACCCTGCCCCCTATTGGAGTGGGGGGGGGCAATCAGGGGCAGGGCTGACTGGGGGGAGTAACTGCAGGCCGATCAAGGTGGTTGGGGGCTCATTGGGGGCAGGGCTGGCTGGGAGGAGGAACAGCTGGGTTCGCCACTAGATCTGTCTGGTTCACTGGCTGCAGTGGGTGTCATAGTGACCAGTCATTCTGGTCATTACAGTGTTCTGGTGGATGGTTTTTATATATATAACTAGAAGCCTGGTGCATGAAATTTGTGCAAGAGGGTGTGTGTCCATCAGCCCAGCCTGCATCCTTTCCAATATGGAACCCCTTGAGGGATGTCTGACTGCCTGGTAGGATTGGGCCTAAATGGGCGGTTGGACATCCCTTTCACAATCCAGGACTGCTGGCCCCCAATTGCTTGCCTATCTACCTGATTGCCTTAACTACTTCTGCCTGCCAGCCTGATAAGCCCCTAACTATACCCCTGACAGCCTTATCAACACCTAACTGCTCCCCTGATGGCCCAATTGCTCCTAACTGCCCTCCCCTGCCACCCTGGTCACCTCCAACTGCCCTCCCTACAGGGTTGGGTCCTCCCCAACTGTCCTCCCCTGTTGACCTGATAGCCCACAACTGCCCTCCCCTGTTGGCCATCCTGTGTCCACATGGGGGCAGCTATCTTTGATCACATGGGGGCTATGATCTTGTGTGTTGGAGTGACAGTCAATTTGCATATCATCTCTTTATTAAACAGTATTATAGACGGAGAAATATCAATGGTGAGAGGTAATTCTTGAAATTAGAATCCCCAAATGCAGAGAACTGAGAGAAGAAAATGATGGAATATGGAATGCCCTAATATAATGATTATCCCAGAGAAACCCTGGGGAGAGGCAATGTCAGAAATGCCTTTTATCTTTCCTGTCTATATTGCTTCTGCTTATAGCTACTTGCTCACCTACATCAGTTCACCATAGCCTATCATTTCCCAAACAGGTTTTTTTTTTAGTCTGCTGGTATATTGGTGGTGGTTACTTAGTAGTGATTTCTGATTTTAGGTGTCTCTGTCATATTTATACCTTTTGAATTTCCTTTCAGAACTAATTTTGGAGGAAGTGCCCAGGAGTTCATGCTTTTTTTTTACATCTGGTGAGAAAACTAAATTTGCAGCTTTGTGTAAGTAGAGTCGATGTGAGCGAGGTAATGTATTCTAAATCAACTGAAGGATCTAATAGATATCAATTTTCTGTCAAGACAAATATCACCCTGAAACTAACTCTGCGTTGCATTCATAATACACACTACTGGATTAAAAGCAATGGCTCACTAGTAAAAATGCTTTATCTTAAACCATGTGTAGCTTTACTAGCTTATGTGGAATGCTCACCCCGTCACCTGGGAAAACTCTAAAGAACCAATCACAATCCCAGGCCATTTTGTTTTGTTTTGTTATTTTTATGCTAGTGGATACATCTCTTTGGTTATATACAGACTTAATAAGACTGTCTCCTCTTTACTATAATACTGCATTTATAAAACACTCCATTATTCATGGTAACTCTGACTTTGATAATGTGATATTATAGGATAGATCACTATTTAAAGTGTTGTTTTATTTTTGGAACTTTAGACCAACTACTGTGAAACATTCTAAACAAAGATAAACAATACTTGTAAAAATTGTAATATCTTGTTCATGAACAGGCATAAGTGAGTCAGAGAAATAGAAGTTTATGTCTCACTTCTACATAGTACACACAAAAAATTAATCTTCAACATTGCTTAACTAAGTGAACATGTACGCAAAATAATACCCAGCATCTAGATTTATGTTCACTGCAGCCTGACTAGATGACCATGTTATAAAGGCACAAAATGGCCCTGAAAAGCTTATAGAAGCCTGTTAAAAGTATAGAAGCAAAGCACTGCAGGCCTCATATCTCATTTGTTAGAAATTGTTTTCTGCCTTTTTTGTGGTTTCATACTCTTAGCATTATGCATTCTTAGTATATTAAACGAAATTCAGTGCTTAGGCTTGAGAAAGTTGCTAGGGCAAAAGAAAAAACAGGAAACGGAGAGGAGAAAATGCTTCCTTCTTTGTGGCTGGGGAAATGCAGACACTCTTCTGCATCAAGGCCCTAGTTTTGATAAAGTGATGAGCTGGGAATAGTGCCAACAGTGTCAATCTTACTCGCCTTCTAAATGTGAAGATTTGTATGAATATGTATAATCCTGCTCAGGTTAGTGTTTAATGAATACATATTTTAGAGCAATTGCTCCCTACGGATTGTGACTATGTTCTCCAAAATATCACCTTTAATCAATAAATATCTGCTTTTCTGTTTGGTTCGCTTTTTTAACTAATAGTTGCCAAGTTAATGTTTAAAATGGCCTTTTAATGTTTTGAAATACTTGTAAATTCCTTTATAAAACCTAAAAATAAACTTTGATTTTACCATCTTCCTTCTTCAAACATGAAAACATACATTACAACATGGGTAGATTTCTTTATTAAAACAAAGAATATAAGAGTATTTATATTTAAATTGATAAAATAAAGCACTCCATATAAGTAATGGCTCCCCAAAGTGAACAATATCAATGAGCTTTCCATTAATTGTTACCTATCTGACATCTACAAATGTTTCTCTGTTTTCAACAGTATTTAGGTTTTCTTTGGGACATCCTTACAACCACGATAGCTAAAGCATACACTCTGTTATGGCTGAACCATGCGTAGTTAGTCAACCACTTTATGCCTAAACGTGTAGTATTGTTCTTGGTGCACAGATACCATTTACTAAATAATTATTTACTAAAAAAATTAGTTATAGAATGAATAAATTATGTCACCGAAAATTTGGAATTTGAGGTGGTCTTTCATATTATGTTGTATATATGAAAGCGAAAAATATATGCTTGGATCATAGTACATATCAGGATTTAATTGACATCTTAGGTTTGAAAGTAAATTTAGAAAGAAATGTTTTGGAGATTCTTGATTTCCATATTAAAACAGCTTGGAAAGTTTGGTATATGAGCAAAATGGTTCCATTTCTCTTTTATAAAACAGAAAATGTTAAATAATATACAAGAGTGAGGGACTAGAAGACTCTTTTTAAATGGTAATTAAATTTATTTATTTTTTAAATATATTTTATTGATTTTTCACAGAGAGGAAGAGAGAGGGATTGAGAGTTAGAAACATCGATGAGAAAGAATCATCCATCAGCTGCCTCTTGCACACCCCCCCCCCGGGGATGTGCCCGCAACCAAGGTACATGCCCTTGACCGGAATCGAACCCGGGACCCTTCAGTCCGCAGGCCGAGGCTCTATCCACTGAGCCAAACCGGTCCCGGCTAAAATGGTAATTAAATTTAAAACGAGTCTAAAATTCTTTATCAAATATATTGCTGTAACATCCACTTAAGTAATAAAGACATAAAGTAAAAACAAAAGTCTCAAAGTAAGAAAATTATAATAATTCACTACTTATGAAAATTATTGGGCATAGCTAACATTTCACGGCAGTGAACATTATCTTAAAACATGAATTATAAAAACCAGGAGATGATAGAACTTGCCCTGTTTAGAAATCCTTTTATCGTCAGCTCTTAGTACAAACTAAATGTAGAGTAATAATTTATGAAGTGAGTAAATAATTCCTACAAAATTTAAATATTTATTGCTTGAAACAGAGGTTTACAATGAACTTTTACTGGAAATTCAAACATCTTGATTTACCCAGACAAATACATGCAATCTACACAATCCACAATTAAATTCTTCAACATCTAATTCTAAACTAATTAGTGAGTTATACACATTAAAAGACAAGATCTGTAAAATGAAGAACACCTTGTTTTCATTAATTTAATCTATTTTGTGTTAGGCATGTAGGCCCAAGCTGGTCATTACTTCTATTTGTCTATCAGGGATGTATTTCTTCTAATCCTTTACAAATGTCTGGAGCTTTCTAGGGGAAAATAAGCCTATTAGCTTGACCATTATTTAATTAGGAGCTGGTTTAGATTTTGTAGTTATTCTCCTATGTATGAATGCTAGAGGTAGATACCAACATACTATGGAGAATAAGTGACAATGGAGAAAAGAGGTACAGATATTGATAAATTGGGAAATAACCTGCTTTCTAAATGTCAATGGCAAAATATTGCTTATGCAGAAGAGCAGAGTTCCATGATGGGCCAGTCTCTGCTACAGTGATGTGTAACCAATGCTTCCATATGCCAATCTACTTCCTAGTCTCGTGAGCAAAACTAGGACTAACCTACTGTCAGTGGCCAGCTGAAGTTCAAATAAGCAGTTAAAAACCTCATGTTTAAGCAAGTAAAACCTCCTGGTTTCAGAAAATCTCCTGTTCCAGCTTGAATATTACAAGTCACTCACCAAATTGAAAAGACCACATGAGAAGGCAAGGTCAAGTATTTAAGTAATTAGGTTATGAAATGTCTCCAATGAACTGGTAATTTGTTAATATAGAACTCTACTTCAGACTGAAGCAAATGGAAATCCAGTGACTGTAATTACTAAGCTCCAAGGAAATGACATTTAGTGTTCCACAAGTACACTAAAATTCAGAGAAAGGCAATGGGTCAGGAGTAGGAGGATACATACAAGTCAAATTAGAGCATCTAGAAGTGGGAGTGAGGCGGTGGAAATTCAGGATATCCAATCTCCAGAAAACTGGAGCAGGGCGAATAGAGAGCTGAATAATCAGACAAATACGTTTAGTGCAGGGTTTCTCAAACTTGGCATTTTTAACATTTTGAGGCCAGTACATTCTGTGCAGTGAAAGGCTGTCCTATTCAGTCAACAATATCTACAGACCTTGTCAAATGTCCTGTGGGTGTCAAAACCACATCTTGATGGGAATCAATGGCTTAGAGACAAGAGTTACAGTGAATGAAAGATATATCCTTCTTTTGTGCATCCAGTCAGGAATGATTCAAAATCAAGCTGGGCTATGGATATAGAACAGCATTAATACTTATATACTGTCTCAGCAACTAATAACTGCATATAATGATTATAAAGCAATGGTTAGGTTAGGCTGCATATTAGCTGTATTTTTGTTTTAATCTCACAAGGTCTGACATAAGTATGATTTTGCCCATGTTTTTACAGAGAAGTGAGATTGATAGGTAGTAAATAATTCCCCAAAATCCTATGACTAGTCAAGATGATCAGTAAGATCGTTCTGAGGTAAAAAAATCTATGATCAAGAATCCCTTATATATTTCCTACTTGGCAAGGAAGGTGTATTTGAGCACCCTATATCTAAGAGGCATGAGCTGGTCAGTGTTAGTCTGTCATATTATATTACAAAAATACTACTCCCCTTAGGACTCACTATAACAATACTGATGCTTCTCCTGATGAATTAATTTGTCTTTTTCTCTATAAATATTATTCACCAACCATCAAGCCACTCTTAGAATCTATTCAAAGGAAATGGGTTAATTTGTAAATAACTAAGAAGTTCAACAGTCTGGACTGTGGTGCCACAGAAACCAAGTGAAAATCCAAAATCAATGTCACTTTGAAGAGTGTTTACATTCTCTGTTTAAATAATTGAACAGTTTACTCATTTGCAATATAAATAAAACCTCCACAGTTTTGGGGTAGATCTAATTTTATGCCATATTTAATACACAGAGCTCAGTAAAATAATTTTTCTCCATTGATTTTATGAGTATCAGAATAGAAGAAAAACATAAAGTATTATATAACTTTAGGGCTACGACACAGGGTGTGTGTGTGTGTGTGTGTGTGTGTGTGTGTGTGTGTGTGTATATATATATATGTATATATATATTGAAGCCACTTAATATTTTTTTATGTTGTTGATGGGATTTTGCTTTATATCTGCAAAATACATAAAAACTTTTTTTAAAAAAATTTTGCTTGATTTCTTTTATTTTTTCCAAAATGAAATGGCTATCATCATCATGATTCATTCTTCAAGGCTGCTTCTCTAAGATGACTAATTTATTCACTCAAACAACTGGACAACCAAATGCACAATATCCAGCTGTTTACTTAACAGAAATAGAACATGTAGGCACACATCAGCTACACATGGTAAAAACAAAAAGTGCAGCTGAAATATGTTCTAGTCTAAAATTACTAATCTTTTCATTCCACCAATAAATAAATGAACATACTTTTACAGGTAATCTCAAATATCTGAGAAAAAAACTGACCTGGGGAGAGTATGTTCTTAATAAATATATATTATAAAAAATTAATGGTTTTGTTGTTGAACTAGATAAAGCAATTGAACAAGACCAGTATGTACATGCCTAAAAAATTGTATAAATTAATATATTACGCTGTAAGATAACCACATGACGGGGGCCTAAGAGATGTGCCTCATAAGTGTTATAAGCAATCAATGTGCCAGGAGCTTTCTTCCACTGGCTCACTAGTTAACACACACCCAAGGAAGTGAGCTTCTATTTAGATTTAGAAATTTAAGAAAAGTGCATAAATAGCCTGAGAGAACTGATAAACTATATTCCAAAAAGAGAGGTAGACTGAGAACAGGGGAATTACATACAGAGGAGAAAGTGAAGGTCCAATATTCTAGGGAGGTAGATGGAAAAAGCATAAAAGCATAAACTGGTGGCATTTTGTGAGATCATATGAATATGTACTTTGAAATAAAGGGAGCAAGTTCAGAGGCAAGACCTGTATGAAATCTATCGCAATTATCCGAACACAAAGTACTAAGAGGCTGGACTGACCAAATGGCAGTAGAACAGAAATGACAGATGTATGAAATATTGCACACGATGAATCAATTCTCCTCTTTTCAATCTCCAAAATAGCCTGCAGAGTTAAAGATGCTGCTAGTACAAACGTATGGGAGGGGTAAAGACATGGCAACGTTAATGATAATTTGTAAAGGATGGGGGTGTTTTGATAAACAAACTAGTTGGCAAGCACATTCAAATGACAGCTCCTGTGAAGAAAAATATGTTCAATAATAATTAAGTATCATCAAGAATTAATAGTTTTATTCATACAGGAACAGTGTTTGTCTTACAGCTATAGTTATCATCCATATAAAATAATACTTATCACGTTTTCAAAAGTTACACAACATTTCCACACATGTTAATTCATTTGCTGTTAGAGGAAGGCATAGCTTATATTGTGATGAGCCCTTTATAAGTGCAATAACTTATTGCTTTCATTGTGTGGCAAACCCATCGTGGGAGAGTGCATCTGAGATTGTGTGGAGGGGTTGCATTTAGATGCTGAAGGTCTCTCAGTCATGGTCCTGGCAGGAACAAAAAATGCCATTAAGGGGAGTTTAATATTAAAGATGTGGGCAATACCCAAAAGCGCATAAAAACAGAGGAGCCAAAAGGGAGAGGAAGCTGCATGAACCCCACTTGGCCTTTGATAGAGAAATGCAATGAGCTTGTGGCCTGGAAAAGAGTGGGAGTGAGTTCTGAAACAGACACTTACCCATCCCTTACACTCTGCTTCCTGTCAGTGGCCAGCCCCAACCATTATCCAGAGTCTGGGGAACCTGTGGACCTCGCCTGTAGGTGTTAGTCTCCCCGGGCAAGAGAAGGATAGAGCTACATGGCAAGTGGCTCTGGGAAACGAAGTGAAAAGATCCAGCAAAAAATATCTGCTATGCCTCGCAGATAAATAAATAAATCAGAAAACACTAGAGTAAATTACACAAGACCATATACAGTTTTCTCATCCCGTTTCATTCTAGGCAATGGCCAAAAACAGTTCTTCCCACCGAAGACTGTTTTGATGTATATCATGTTTGTCCAGTGAAAATATTCCGTCCTATCTTCATAGAACCAGGAAAGTTACCTTTGAAATATGTATGGGGCCGGGCATGAGTGACACGGACCATTTCTGAAGTGACTACATGCTCAATATGTTCCAAAGAGATACATAATAAAAACACTATGTGTCCAAACAGAAGGTAGTTTTCTCATCTTCTGGGCTAATATGGAAAATTTAACATCCTTCCAGTTACACTTTCAGAAAACATCATGAATCATTTCATGCTGATATCAGGTATACAGACAGCTCAGTTTTATTATTCTCTGCCTCGAAACCCACACTTAAGGATTTTAACATTTAGTCATTGTTTTCCTAGATTCCATTTGTTTATATTTCCCTGAACCACAGTAGTATCCACCTACATACTACATCAATTCGCCTCGCATCCACAAATAAAGCTGTATTATTTTTTTATTCTCAAAAATTTATTGGATCTTTTTTGATTCTGCCATTTTTTTCTCTCTCTTTGTTGTAGTGTTTTATTGCTTCCAATTGTTCCTGCAGATATTTGAATACTTATTCTCCTTGCTTGGGCCACATCTTATTTCACAGTAACCCTCTGTTCCCATATATAATAGACTCACTATAGAAGACTGTCCCATACAAGTGATTTGTAATAAGCAAGGCCTTCACATTCATGTACTATTTTCTAGAATCTCACTGCAGGCAGCCGTTCACTTGCCATTCAATTTTGTGCAAGACATATTGATGTCAAAGAATAATGTTTTCTAAGGAGTTAAGACTGTCAGAGCTGAGGGACTTTCCATCTTGAAGAAGAATGGATAGCCAGCAATTTGACTATGTGACTTAGTCTAAAGTACAATCTTAGAGATTTATTCTACAACTATAATACAATATGTGAAGACTCTGCATTTCTTTATATAGTCTTCTAGTAAGGTAACCTCACTAGCTCTCATAGTAAAATCTCCAAGAGATAACTGATTTTGTCTTTGTGCAAAGTGAGAACTGCTTCTTATTCTCAGCATATTTCTAGCCGTTCCTAAATATTAGTAAGAAGCTAAATTCCAAACAAAACACACAATGCTTTTTTGCTACTGTTTTATAAAAATAAAGAATTTTACATAGTTCATAATATACTTTTTAAGTTTTATTTATTGATTAAGGTATTACATATATGGCCTTATCTACCCATCGCCCCCGCCCCCCCACCACAAACCCCTCCACTCATGCCTTCACCCGCCCTGGTGTCTGTGTCCATTGGTTATGCTTATATGCATGCATGCAAGTCTTTTGGTTGCTCTCTTTCTCTTACTTTTATTAAATTATAAAAATCTTACTTTTATGATTATTTTAATTTTTTACAGAAATATGATATTTTTATTACTTGAGTAATTTGGTCATCTTGATGAATATAATAAACTAGAGTCCCAGTGCATGGATTCGTGCACAGGTGGGGTCCCTCAGCCTGGCCTGTACCCTCTCAAAATTTGGGACCCCTTGGGGGATATCGGACTGCCAGTTTTGTACTGATCATCCAGGCCGTGCTGCTCCTGACTCTCCCCCTCCCCTCCCCCACTCCCTTCCCCCTACTGGCACGACTTGGTAGGCAATTCTTGGTAGTGCTACAGCAGCTGTGCTTGCCAGCTATGATCCCGGAGTCTGGTGCCCTTTGGTTAGCTGAGTGGTGCTCCCATGATGAGAGGGCACTGACCACTGGGGGAAGCTCTTGAATTTGGCATCTGCCCCTGGTGGTCAGTGGGTATCATAGCAAAAAGTCATTTGGTTGCTTAGGCTTTTATATATATATATATATATATATATATATATATATATATATATATATGGAGAACTATTATTTTTTTGGAATTATCACAGGTTATCTGTGGTTTAAATAAAGTATTACCTAGAGCCTTTAATTTTTCTTTTGTACATTTATGATTGTCAAAAAAATATTAACATAAATATCTAAGTGAAATTTTAAAATTTCAAAAATACTTACAATTCTAAAGATGTTTGACAGTAATTCCATATTAATGTAATAGCAAAATAATACCAACTATCACAAATATCTAAAACTGAAAAAAAAGTTTATTTTATTCTTCTGTTTAAGTAGAGATATTTTCATGAACTTACATTAAAAAATAAACAAAACAAAAAATTGTCCATCAAAGATCTGAGTCTGGTAATTCCAGGAAATGTTCTGGCTCACTGAAATGGCATTAGTTTAACAACACATAAAGACATTTACAGCATAATGCTCTGTGAGCATGTAAATTCAGATCACATTTCAGGTACTTATTGATGCTTTATTTCCCTGATGTTATTTTTCCTATCTCTTTGTGGCATATCTTATTTCCTCTAGTTAAAAATCTCAGTGCACTGGGTGCTCCTTACAAGGAGAAATGTTCTCCTTGGTACTCTGAGCCAAGGATATCTGAAGTGTTGACAAAACTTAATGATTTTGAGTTTTTGACAAACACTACATTCAACTTCAATTCCATAAGGCCCAAATGATCCGTTATAATACCACATTATAAACAAGCACAGGAGCAAATATCAACATAAATATTTAAAAGTGAACAAGTACATTTTTCTAAGTCTGATTAATATTGGTGTTTGTGTGTGTGTGTGTGTGTGTGTGTGTGTGTGTGTCTGCATTTCAGACACGAGAAATACCAGATTACCTGCTATCTATGTGTGAAAGTAAAAATATGTTTATTGATCACTTTGTAAACAGTTTTCATAAAATCCTTTTGGGATCTTTGCTACAACACCAGGAGGGGAAATGTGATTTGTTGACATCAAAATACAATCCCTGAAAGCATTTAAAGTTGATTTTCCTGGAATGAAATGCCAGCTGATTATATCAGTCAGTAAAATATATAATAGGAGAAGCAATATTTACTATCCTCATATTCTTGGTATATTAAACAATAATAGGCTTATCTATTCTTCCTCATATTATAAATGTGTTACTCCTTATATTTGATTTAAAAATATTTTTTTCTTATGTTCATAGCAGCACAATTTACAATAGCTAAAATATGGAAAGAACCAAGTGTCCATCAGTGGGTAAGTGGGTAAAAAAGCTGTGGTAAATTTAAACCAGGGAATACTATGCAGCTGTAAAAAAAGAAGGATCTCTTATCCTTTGAGATAACATGGAGAGACCTGGAGAGTATTATGCTAAGAGGAATAGGCCAGTTGGATAAAGACAAGCATCACATAATCTCACTCATGTGGCTAAAAGATACTTATCCTCTAGGATGAATTATCAATACATTCCCCTCCCATAGTGCTTTAAGAATCACTTCACGATAAATGTATTTTCTATTATGTGCTCCAATAAACTCTTAGAGCTAGATGTGGAGCTGTTCAGTATCATACTTAACATATATCAATGCAATTTTAAGGATCCTTAAGCCATTTTTTCTTATCAATTATTAATATTTTGTAGGCTTCTATCTCATCTTTAGAATTCTCTTCTGAATCAATAAGAGCACAAATATCACCCTTCAAAATACCCCTTTTAAAACACTTAAGACAAGCATAAGGCAACCCTTATGCCTACCTGCATCCCTGTTCTAAAGTGTTCTGAGATCCAAAAGAATAAAGTGTACTGACATCTTCAGCAAGGTTTCCTAAAAATGAAAGCTGAGACACTGTTTAATAAGAAAAGCAAGAAAATGCAAGTTTATGGAAGATCAAAAGTGCCTGCAGTTAGTAATAACCTTTTACTGGGCATCACACTATCTCTAGTTCAAATTGTATTTGGAAAATACATCCTTTTTCATAGAAAATGCATTCCTTGATAGACTTCATACTATTAACCACAGACTAATCTACATAAAATAGCCTTATGTGGACCTGAGACTGTATATGAATTTTATATGTACATGACCTTACTAAACTCAGGTCTTTCCAATTTAAGCATTAAATGAAGCATATCATAAAAAGAGACAGAAGTGAAACTGTCTTCTTTATTTTAGATATTATGCCCTTCTTAACATAATTTTATGTTAAAAAAAAATGGGGAGGTGAGAATATTTTATTTCATTTATTTTGAAGTAAGAAAACACTGTGGTTAAAATAGTTCAAGTGGTTCTAATACCAGCATGAGAAATGAAAACCTTTATATTATACTTTGAACTAAAAAAAAAGTGCCTAATCTTATTCTAGCCTGAACTGTGTGTAGGACATCTTGCTAAACTTGGCACATGGTTTGTTGAAAATTAGCCAATAACCAAATAAATCTTGTTACTTGAGAAAAAACTGACACAACGTGTCAGTTTAGGTTTATAATGTGTGGATTTGATACATTTATATATTGCAATGTGATTGACATTGCAGTGTTAACTAACAGCTCTCTCATCTCACAAAATTATCATTCCTTTTTCATAGTGAGGACAATTAAACTTTAATCTCTTGACAGCTTTCCAGTTTATAAAATAGTATTGTTGAGTATAATCACTATGTTTATGCATTAGATCTCCAAAAATTATTAATCTATTGGTTGCAAATTTATACACTATCAACCCAAGTCCCCCACCCCTAGCCCCTGGTAACCACCATTCTACTCTCTGCATCTATGAGTGTACTTCTTTAGGTTCCACATATAATATCAGAATTCTTTGAAACAAAAGTGAACAATGCAGTGTTTTCTCCCAGGAGGAGATGAGTTTACAGGAGCTCAGAGCTCTGTCATAGAGGTTCAGTTGTAATGACAGTTCAGTTTTAGTTATGTGTTGTATTAGCAAGCTGAACAGCTAGTTCAGTCCACTCAACAACTCGTTGTTCACAATGACTTGTGTTTCAACCTTCAGAGGCCATAGCAGCATTTTAGGAATTTCCTACATGGTATCACACAAAACCTCTGAGAGCAAATATGGAATTTATTATGGTATAGCTACCGTCAGTCAATAAATCCAGACTCTGGCTCTAATAGATTCTGAAGGATCAGCTACGTCAGGCAGTGTCTTTACAGCTCATATATTTATTTCCTGGTTGACAAAAATCTACATTCCTAAATTGCAGTCTGACTGCATAAAACATTCTTATATCAAACTCTCAAGCTGCAACTGGAAGAGACCTAATATGTTCAGCATACATAGCCTGAATAAATTTGGTCCTTTTAGAATCTCCAATGTTAAAGTGAGTTAGTGCATAATATGAAGCTTCTTTCTTTTTTTTTTTTTTTTTTGGACATAGTCCCCCGCAATTTGGGCAATAGAGTAATAGAAAACATTGTTTCATGTCATTTTCGGTAGCTTCTGAAGTCCATGTCAAACTTATTGCTCACTAGAAATGTTTCCATGAAGAAGATTAAATAAATATTATTAACATCTGAATGTCTGTTCAGATCAATATGGTCATTATTTTTAGATTTGTTTAGTGTCTTTCAAAAAAAAGATAAAGAGGCATAAATAAAAGACACAGGGGAAAAAGATCTAACCTTTTATAGCTGCACAAAAATAATGAAATAAAAATATTAGCATCATAAATAGCTATGCATATTAACATTAATAACCGTCTTACCATTTGATATTTTAGAAACCGATGTTTCCCACTGTATATTATAATCAATAAGAAAGTCTTTCTCAGGTTGAATATACAAAAAAAAAATATAGACTGTTACTCCCCAGTGCTAGTGATGGAGAAGAGATTTGTTTTTATAAAATTAAATATTTGAGTCTAAAATATATGAATAGCCAAAACTGAGTGTGTGATCAATAATTTTTTTATTGTGTCACATAACATCCTCTTAAAGCATAACTAGTAGGAAGTGACATGCATAAAGCAGTATATAAAAAATACCAAATAACAAATTTTAAAGTTAAATAGGAGATATAACATTTAATAGACCATTGTGGGATCTTTTCTTCAGGAAAATCTACATTACTGCCTGTTGTAGATAAATTTGAGGATTTCAACAACCTTTTGTGGTATACACAGAGCTCTGTGCTTTAACCATTATGTACATGAATCTAAATTAGATTCTTTAGACTACATGCATTCCTATAATTTAATTACTAATATATAAAAGAAGGTAAATATACCTATTAAGCTTTTGCGCCTAGTCATTAACACACTGACTGTAGAAAAATACAACTGGGTTCAATTTTGTTTCCTTACTCACAGTCTTTATAATCTTAGTAAATTATGTAGCTATCCCATGCCTCAGTTTCCCTGTTTCTTCATCTATACTAATAAAAGGTAATATGCTAATTAGAGCAGAAGACTGGTCTAATCTTCCTACCATCCGACTTTCTTCCAGACAAAGCCACGGTGGTGGGGGCCAAGGCAGAAGCATTTAGAGGTGATCAGGACAGCAGAGAAGGACAGTTGGGGGCCATGAGGCCAGCAGAGGAGCAGTTAGGTGGTGATCAAGCCAGTAAGCAGGCAAGTGGTTAGGAGCCAGTGGTCCCGGATTACAAGAGGGATGTCCAACTGCCTGATGTCCATCCTGGGCCTAAATCGGCAGTTGAACATCTCCCAAGTGGTCCTGGTTTGGAAAGGGTGCAGGCCAGGCTGAGGGCCACCCCCATTCATGAATTTTGTGTACCAGGCCTCTAGTATGTAATATAATTATACTCAATACAGATTTTTATGTAGATTAAGTAATTTATTTCTCCTAAAGTTTTGTGTATAGTTTGTAAATCTCAATATGTAAACAGATGTCATGTATCCATTCTTCTTGCTGAAGGTAATCTAGTCTAGTGTCAAATATTTGGATCGTGAGTTCTTGAAGCTTAGGTAATTTTTGTGTGGAATTTAGGGCTTGTATGAGTTTTGGTTTGGGAAAAATACATCTTTGAAATCAAGATTTATATTTCACATTTAACTTTTGCATATATCTAGAAATACCATTTATAGTCATCATGATTGTAGTTATTTTCAGTAGGAAAATATCGATGAGTGTCATTTTGCTGTCCACAGATACAAATGCATGTATAAAAAAAACAACTAGACCATCTATTGAGCTACTTTGAGACTAGCAGTCATTTGTCAACCAACACTATCATTCTGAGTTCTCCATTGCTGACTCAAAGTTGCTTTGAATGTCTTGATCAGTATGTAAAAAAATAATAATTTATTGATTTTTTTAGAGAGAGGAAGGAGGAAGGATAGGGAGATAGAAATATCAATGGTGAGAGAGAATCACTGATTGGCTGCTTTATGTATGGCTCCTACTGGGGAATGAGCCCACAATTGGGGCATGTGCCCTGGCTTGAAGTTGAACCATGATGCTCAACTGACACATGCTGGTTAGGTTGTTGATCTGTATATAGAAGGAAGTAAATCAACAACCAGCCTAGAGTTTCATGTTAAGCAGTTACAGTCTACACTGATCTGTCTTAATACATAAAATAACTTAAATTTTAATATTTTCTTGATATTTACTGTATTGAGAAGCATATACATTACTATTTTACAATTTATAAAACATATTAATAATTATTTCAATATATTTGCAATACTTGTTTTCTTATGTGCAATTTTTTTTTCCACTTTCTCTAGTTGCTTTCAAGATTTTTCTTATATTTGCCTTTGAGTATTTTGATTTGGTAAATATAGCCATGATTTTCTTGGAATTCATCCTATTTGTCATTTTCTCAATCTTGAGTCAATTGACACTGTCCTTCAATTATAATATAAACACCTCTGATAATTTGTAAGTAGATAACATCAATCGTTTACACTTACTTAAAATGTATAAAATACAAAAGTACTAATATACTCTTTGTTTGCTAGGGAAACATTCTAGAATAATAAATTCAATTGAGTCTGACAAGAATGTGTAAATTGGTATTATAGATAATCGTTATAATGGTGGTTAATTATTTTCCCTGCATTAATAAATAGTTATATTTCACATGTGTAACTCTCCAAGTCAATCTTAAATCCAGGTTAGTTGCATCTTGTACTGATTAAAAATGCTATTTGGTTTGGCATTTTTCATTCCTTCAAATTAAAGCAATGGAAACTAAGAATCAAAGCATCTGATGTGTTGACATTACCCTAAAGTGTGCACAGAGATTAAAATCACTAAAAGGCTTTACATTTTATGGGTACTCTACTGTGGGAGCACTTCAATAATTTTAAATTACTATTCACTATACAAAGCAATTTACATTTATTGGAAACAAAATCTGGAAAAGTTCAAATTCTGGGCAATGTCATACATTCTGCTTGAAAATTACTAAGAGCATTTTAGTGTGTTCTATAAGCATCTCATTTACAGTTGATCAGAGCTTTGGCAAGGAATGATGAAAAAAACAAAAAACAAAAAAACTTGGAAGTGTTACAGTCATCCCAACTTCAATCTAATTTAGAAAATGAAAGTTCTTTGATAAATAAATATGATACTGTTTAACTCTTCAAATATTCATATTATACATTTTAAATTATGGAAATATTTTTGTGGTCTTGTTTTCCAGAACTTTCACATTTTAGGAGAATCAATGGAATTCAAATGATTGTAATTGGTAATAATGACAAAGCAGGTTTCATAAGAATTCTGATTCTATTAAAATTGTGCCACACGACAGGCTGGTATGGCTCAGTGTTTGAACATCTATCCATGAACCAAGAGATTCCAGGTCAGGGCACATGCCTGGATCTAGGCTCAATCCCCAGTAGGGGGCATGCAGGAGGCAGCCGATCAATGATTTTTCTCTCATCATTGATGTTTTTGTCCCTATTCCTTCCTCTCTAAAAATCAATAAAAACTTTAGCAAATGTCTCCACAAAATGATTTTACAACATCTACTACATATATCAATATATGCTACTATAAGAAAGTACATCATTATGTAAGTATACTAATATTAATACAGTATGCATTCATTAGCAGCACATACATTATCTCACTAAAGGATAAGCTGGATATAAGAAACTACATGATTTTGCAACTGTGACTATCTCTTAAGAATTGGTAGCCTTAAATATGAATCAATATTTCAGGGGAAATACAATCTGCAGAATGAGGATGTTTGAAAACGTGAAATTAAGGGCATACTATCTCCTGCTTCAATACGTATTTCCTCTTCCAGAGGTACCTTCATGTTGACATACAAACAGCATGCTGCATAAAGGCAGTGACTATTGCATTGTTTTGCCTACAGATAGCTAATACGTTTCATTTAAAAACGGACCTACCTATGCAAAATATAACCCTGAGCCTTAAAGAATGAGGATTTTCCTTATTTCACCTTAGTGAAGAAGTAGGCCCTTAAGCATTTTGTCAGTGTTTCAGGAGTGATGAATAAGCCGGCTTGAAGTAATCCATGCATGCATTTTAATGATTAAAAGCGACTATAATTCTCCCTCGCATACCTAAAGTTCCATAGGAACTGAACTCCTGAAACCGAACCTGAATTATCTGGTAGGCATCTTTATAAATGAATCTAAAAATGCTGTTCACAGCTTTTGCCTCCAGTGACATTCATCCTAATTGAATTGTAAATGAAGCAGCTTGGGTGTAAACTAACCCAAAGCTTTCTTCACTCCTGAAAGGCAGGGAAAGCTTTAAATATAGCCCCTTTCATTGTGGTGAGGCTGAGATGACATTGAGAATTGTCCATTCAGAACTTCTCTTTTCATGGGATGAGCTTCAGTTTAAATTGCCTGGATCTTCCAGCCCTTGAGCTAAAAGTAACATGGGAGTCAAATGCACAGATATCTTAAGTGAAAACACCAACAATGTGATCTATTTACAAAATAATATCCAGTAGTTTATTAAAATATGGGTAAGTAGCCACAGGTTGGACTAAATCTGAAAGATCTAAGTACATCTCAAAAGTTTCTGGAAACGTCAAAATTTATCTTTATTTTTTTAATATATATGTATTTTTATCCTCACCCACAGGTATTTTTTTCCCTGGATTATAGAGAGAGTGGAAGAGGGAGGGAAAAACAGAGAGAAATACCCATTGATGTGAGAGAAACACATCGATTGGTTGCCTCCTGCGTGCGCCTTGACCAAGCCCAACTCCAGGAAAAGCCTACAACCAAAGTACATGCTCTTGACCAGAATCCAACCCAGGACCCTTTAGTCTGCAGACTGATGCTCTATTCACTGACCCAAACTGGCTAGGGCCAAAATTTATTTTGATTTTGATTTTTGATAATCAGTCTCATTTAACACTTTATGAATATGTTCATCAAATTGATATTACTTTAAGGATCATTATGTTTCTAAAATACACATAAATCCATCTTAATATTGTATACTTGTAATATAAAGAAAAAAAATGAATAAATGCTGTATGACTTAATGGCTAAGAAGTAATTGCCAGTGTCATCCAAAAAGTAAAATATAGGCAATATATGAAATATTTACTGTAGTGTTTTATAGAATAAAATATCACCCCATTGTTATATTTTAATAAACAGAAGACTTAGTTTGATGGACAAGGGAGCATAGTTTAAAAATCACAGGTTATCTATAGACAATTTATTCCTAGCAATTAAGGTTCCCTTGCTTGCCAAATTGTAACTATGTCTGAATAGAATTGGCTCTTACAATATTGTTAACACAGACTAACATCAGCCCATTTTGGCAAAGTCAACAACTTGAAATAATGAAGATAATAAATATAAAGATTTCAAAGGGTAAAGTTAATAAATAAAATCCCGTGCAATATAAGAAACAAGTAGGAGAATTAAAAAAATTAGATAAGCATTTGATTGACACTAGTGAAAATAGTACAAAAGTTCTTCTATTATACAATAAGATCCTGGAAAAAGTACTAGATATCAACTTTAAAATTATTTATGGACTAATGAGAAATGAAGGAAAAAAAATATTGATACAACTGAGGTAGAAGTGTTGAGGGCTAAGTTCTATCTTGCCAAAATGCATATGCTGAGGTCCTAACACCTTTTGCTCAGTACAACATGCCCATCTCTCAATTAAAATTACAAGGCATAATAAATGGCAAACAACATAATTTGAAGAGACTGAGTAAGCATCAGAACCAAACAAAGAAGAAATTGTAGGTTTCACAAACTGGGAACCGATCCCAAAACAACTATGATTTACTAATATGCTAAAGACTTCATTAGAAAAGGTAGATACCATGCAAAAACAGATAGGCATGGCATGTAGAGATATGGACTTCTAAAAAATATTCAAAACTAGACAATAGAGATTAATGCACTACACATAAACCTAAATAAATGCCCTGGATGGGGGAAAAAAAAAAAGACTTTAATGCCTCTATGAGTAAACTGGACATGACTGAAGAATAAACAAACAAACAAAAAAAAACAAAAAATCTCAGAGTTTAAAACTTCCAAAAACTGAAAGGAGAAAAGATACTAGGAAAATCCTGTGGGACAATCACAAAACTATACATGAAGCTATATGAAGCTGCCTATGAAGCTATACATATTTAGAATACCAGGAAAAGATCTAAAGGAATAGAAGAAGTCTTTGGGAAATAATGACTATTTCCCCAAATTAATTCTGGACACTAAACCATAAATGAAAAAGCTCAGAGAATGCCAAGCAGAGTAAGTGTTAAATACACATGCATGTAGAAAGATAATATTCCATCTTCAGAACAACAATGATAAAGAAAAAAATATTTTAAAAAAAGCTATAACAGGTGGGGCAGTAGCATCTGGAGAGTAGCAAAGATAAGAATGTCATCTGACTTTTCAGAAACCACATGAGCAAGAGAATGAATTGAAATATGTAAAGTATTGGGAGAAAGAAAACCGCCAGCCTAAAGTTCTGTGCTAAGCAAAATTATCCTTCAAAATTGAAGGAGAAATGTAAACTCTCTCAGATAAACAAGAATTAAAGGAATTTGTTGCCAATAGGATTGTTTAAGAAATGTTTGAAAGTTCTTTAGAGAAATGCAAAATAGTAGAGGTCAGAAAATGAAATCTACATAAAGGTTGAAAGAACTCAGGAGGAAAAGGCGGAGGTAAAATGAACGTATTTTTCTGATTCTTAATTGAGCATAACAAATAGAGAAGTAATGGCTTAATACACATAAGTATTAGAATTAATTAGAATTTATCCTTATGTAAAATAATGCCATTTTCTTGTTCTTATCATAGAGAATTTAAAAAGATCATTTATTTTAAAAGGTCTACAGTTTTCCTTTAAATTTATTATCTCTTTTAAATAACCCCTTATGACAAACATTGTTATTCTACTTTATTATTATTATTTTTTAAAATATATTTTATTGATTTTTAACAGAGAGAAAGGGAGAGAGATAGAGAGCTAGAAACGTCGATGAAAGAGAAACATCGACCAGCTGCCTCTTGCACACCCCCTACCGGGGATGTGCCTGCAACCAAAGTACATGCCCCTGACCTGAATCGAACCTGGGACCTTTCAGTCCGCAGACCGACGCTCTACCACTGAGCCAAACTGGCTTCGGCTCTACTTTATTATTTAAGAAACAGTTTCAAAAACATCAACAGATATGCCTATATCATAAAACAAGGTGAGCTAATACTTGAAAGCAGGTCTGTGTAACTTCAAAAGAAGCATAACAGGCTCTGTGAATGAAAACTCTTGCTGATCTGTTGACACATTTTGGAAGAAAATTCACGCAGTAGAACAAGTAACAGTACAAAAACACAAATAAGGTTGAATGAAAGAAAATCAAATATCATAGCTTACACCTCTAAACTATTCTCTCTGATGTCTCCTTATGGAACAAAATACTCCTCTGATAATAATGAAACAATATGTAAATCGAGGAAACATTACAGAAGACTTGGTATGTTTCAGAAACAATCACTGCATTGATCATGAAAAAGTCAATACAAAGCCCTGATGACCAACTGGTAATCCAGAGTAAGACATAAAAATTCCATTATATAAAGTAGTGATAAGCCAAATTCAACATACCAAAAATGTACTCGATTTAATCACTTTTCTTGTGAAGAGTGCTGATGAGTCTAAACCTACAGACAGACATAACAGCTTTTTCAAAGTTTTACTTTTCATATAGATTTGCTCTCCTATTTATTGCATACCAAGTTCCTATAAATTTGTGAATCCATAGACTCTCAATTCTGATTCATTGGCATGTCTACCTCAGAGCCATAATATATTATTTTGATTATCTGGCTTTATTGTAGATCCAACCCCCTTCCCATTCCTATCTCAATATTTTCTGGCTAATTATGGCTCCTTTAATAGTCTGTATAATGGTTCAATCTGCTTGTAAGTTTAAGTTTCAAGGGTAAGACCATTTTAAGGTATTTATTACAGTTATCTTGAATTTTTGTATTTATTGAATATATTAAAATTTATTTGGTATCATTATTAAGTAAAGGCTGCATCTTTGACACAATTTTTAATTTTCCTCAATAATTGTTTATAATTAAGAAGATTATCATAACATTTATTAGGTATATGTCTATGTCCCTTAAAATATTTGTGTTGTTATTGAGACTTTAAAATAAGATTAAATTTTCTAATTGGCTTATGGTAAAAGCCCCACCAAAAAAAAAAACAACAACTTGATTTTGCCTTATTTGCTCTTCAGTGCCTTTTTTTTTTTCATTTTAATTTATCTTTTTTAAAATTTCTTATCCAGCTTTTATAGTTGTTTCAGTGAAAACATTGCTGTGACAATTCATAATAGCCAATGTGGAAATGACTTGTGTGGCTTAAAATCAATTGTTTATTCCCTCTTTTTAAAAAGCTAAGGGGGTATACTTTTATTTCCTTAATAACAAAGAAATATAATTGCATGCTTAATGCTTTATGTATGTGGATATTGTATTTTTTTTCTATTAGAATGAAGATTCTTAGAAAGAAAAAATGTATCTAAAAAAAAAACAAACTTCTACTATACCAAATAAATTTGTTTTTCTTAAGAGTTAAGCTGGTCTGATATGTTGAAAATATATTCAACGAAGTATAACGGCAGTTACTAATGTAAGAATTAAAACTCTCTAAAACCTAAAAATAAACACATTGGAGTGGCAGGGGCTGCTAATCCTCAGCAAGACCTGCTTTCCTTTTCTTGAGCACACAGCCCAATTAGATTTCCCACCCCTCTTGCAGGCTGGGGAATCAATGTCCAAGAATTTTAGCCCAAAGAATATAAGCAGAAGGAATATATGATCACTAAACAGCACCTGCATATAGTCCCCGCTGCCGTTCATGTGGGAGGCAACTTGGAGACTAAGTGATGGCAATGCAATAAGGAGCAGGGGCCCTAGTGTTACTATGCATAAAAGACCAGCACTGGGATGCAACATGAGCAAGAAAGAAACTTTTACTGGGTCAAGACACTGATTTCAGAATGCTCTGTTACAATGCTTAGCATAGTCTGACTAGTAAGCTATGTATACAATAAATACTAAATATTTTAAACATATATAGATGTTAATATTATTTTATACTTATAATTGTTGGCCAGTCCACCAAATTATTATGTATTAATCATTCTAAGCAAAATGGCAATGTGTCAAAACTTAAAGTTGAATTAAATATATTAACAAATATTTATTAAATATTTCACATAATATGTGCTAAACAAAACACTAAAAATTGAGCATGGAGAAATAAAAAAATATATACTAGTTGAAAAAATACTATTTTTATTGAATACTTAGAGCTAAAAGTGACTTTAGAATTTATAAATATTAAAAATTATTCTCTTAGAAACAAATACAAATATATAAACAATCTGCTTAAATAAATTAAATATTTAAAAACTATTTTAGTTATCTATTTCAAAATATATAAGCAGTAAAACAGATTTTTTAAGTTGATTTCAGCATTTTATTTGGTTATTTTTAGTATGAGAAGACATTTAAAATGCTGTGGTTATAACACTCTTATTTTTTATATCACCACAATCAATGTCCCAACCTAAATACCTCTTTTCTTGGATTTATTTTCTGAGAACACTTATGGTTGAATTGAAAAAATTGGAACTGAGATTCTAATCAAAGTAGTACAACAAAAAGACATGAGTCATTTGGAATTTTACAGCTGCATTTCCATCTCTGAATAGCTAAAACTAGTGGATTTTCTGACAGTGTCCTACTTGTTAAGGTAAATTTCCACAAATATTTTGCTTCCATATTCATGAATTTCTTGAAATTATATATGCATTATTAAAATGTATATTGCTAAGAAACAGAATAGGAGAATTATGACTCACCAATTCATTATTCAGTATTCAATGTGCAATCTTTGTGAAGTAGGTTTTAGTTTTCCATGTCATTGAAACCTTTCTCTTTGGGTGATTTACCAGTGTAGGCTTTGCTTGAAAATACAAAGGGATGTTAACAGCAAATACCCCTTCTTCCTTAAAGTGAAATCAAGTAAAAGTGAAACAGAGAAATAAGAGAATGTAATCAGGACTTAGAGAATTACCTATTACAGAAAAAGGAAAATATATTAAAAGGGATGAAGGGAAGCCCACCTGTACACAGAACCCCTTTCAAGAAGACACTCTCTGAAAGAGCAATAAGTTTAACTAGTTGCCATACCTTCTTGGGACAGACCTTGGTCAATGAGTGAGCAAAGCCAAGGTGACAATGTCCCTGCCTTTCCTGAATGGCCCTCAGACAATAAATGTACAAATCAGTTGTTTAAGGACCTTGCCCTTTCAGCCAAGGCAGGACTCTGCTCAGGATTCTCCTTGCTGCTGGCAGACTGACAAGTTTCCACTGTGGTCAGAGGGCTGCCCCATATTCTTGCGGCCTATTCCATTCATAGTGTTACTCCTCAAATATATCTTTTGCGTTCCTGTCTCTCAGCATTTACCCATCAGAATAAAAAAAAACACAACCCACAACAAAATAACATCTTTTGAATTAAGAGGAAAGAGAAAACAAAGTTTAGGGTGCAATTTCATTTCAGAGATGAGATTTTAAAAAAATAATTTCCCTTATTGTTATATTCTGACATAAAAAATAAGTGTTGAAAAATTTGGCTAGGTATGCATTGCAGTATAAATTTTAATAAGACTAAATGCATAAAAATGACACTAAAATTCCTAATTCCTGATGAGTCTTGTTGTAGTTTAGCATTCTGGTGTTGAGATTTTATTTTTTTTTAAATATCTTTTTAACATGGTATATGCATTGACACTTTAGCACATGTGTCAAACACAAGGCCCGCGGGCCAAATCCGTCCCGCCAGGCCTTGCAATGTGGCCCGCACCGTGCTGTCATCACTGCACTCCGCTGCGTTTCCATCACAATGACAGTTTATGACTGTTCAGTAAACCATTCGGCCCGCGATTTAGGCTGGATTTTAGATTTTGGCCCCTTCTCTGATTGAGTTCGACACCCCTACCAGCCACAAATTAAGTAAAATGGTGTACAACAAATTAGATTATTGCTATAAATTTCCACTCCAGATGGACTAAATGTGTAGGAAAAGACATATGTCCAAGTGAGACTAGAGAATTTTGATGTTAAAATTATATAGATAAAATATGCAATTTACAATTCATAATTCCACAATTTGGGGAAAGGCTCTTCCATAAAGCAAAATATTTCTTAATATTATTATAAAGCATAAGTAAAATTTATTAGCCAGTGTCTCCTTTACAGAAGCACACACACAAAAAAAATTTTTTAAAAATAAAATAAAAGACAAACTGACATTTAATGAGCCCCAGAGAAAATGAGTCTTGGAACATAGTTTGAAAATACAGTAACATAAGTCCCAGAGTGCAATGCCATAGTCAGCTGCCTAATGCTTCTCATGGCACTAATAATTCATAATGATAATATTTAGATGCTGCCACTCTTTTCTGACTAGCTTTTTAAAGAATGTCTATCAAATTAGATATTAGTTGTATAAAAAAGGTGACAATATCAGAGAAGCATTTTCAGTAGTTGCATTGGAAATAAAATTATATTACATCACCCAGTGCCACATGGTGTTTTCACTATACTACTGTAAAACTTCAATAGCGGAGAAATAGACTCAAGGAATTAGTATTGATTCTTGGGTACAAGCATCACGTTGTTGTCATGACAATGGACCACAGCTACAACTGTGTTCTCATACAAATGAGACAGCAAAGCTCCTCACATCACACCACAAGCACAGCAGCTCACTCTGCGTACATCCAAAGCCATCAGAGAAGATGCAGTCAATAAAAGCTTTATATCTTGTCAGTATGCCAACTGCAAAGTGGATAGGACTAGAAAATTGGCCCAAGTGTTTGTCAGCTCATAGGACCTGTGCACAAATTGTCAGGTTGCTACATTTATCTTGAGCCATCTGCATGGAATTCTGTCCTGTTCCTTTTTTTAAAATTCTTTATTGTTTAAAGTATAGCATATGTTTCCTTTTTCCCCCATTGACCTACCCCCACTGGTTCCCACCCTCCCCCTGGCACATGCTCTCACCGCCCTCTATTGACTGTGTCCGTGGGTTATGCTTAGATGCATGCATACAAGTCCCTAGGCTGTCCTGTTCTTTTTTTGTTTCTCACTCCAGAAATAATAATAATAATAAAAAATTATCCCAAGAGGTTGTTTAAAACCATGTGAGCTAAATCAATGTGATTCTACTACAGGAATAATCATTTATTGAATACATTTTAACAGAAAAGGTTTTCCACACCAAAATACTATAAACAAGACAATTCATCATATTTCTCAACTTATACGTACAAATAAATGTGAGGATAACTGTTCTCATTGATTAGTTTTGTAAACTTTCTCATTTAGGTGTTTCCAAGTACTTTCAATTATTAACAGATGCAAAATCACTACCTTAAATGAATGCAAATATTGTTTGCTGTTTTTAATGAGATATACATTGACATGTCTGATAAATAATAACCCAAATCAAAGGAGCTTATTTTTTTTAAATTAAATATATTTTTAAACCTGAAGTTAGTTTGCTTAACCAATATCTCTGACTACTATCTGTTCTAAAATTTCCATCTCTGACCAGGAAAACATTTTAGAAGTATCTGTTAACACAAGTTGATTTTTGGGTGAAGTGAAAATGATGTTATTTAGCTTGTCAATAAAAGCAAATAAACACTTTGGCAGAAAATAACGCTGTGCTGAAAATTGTGAGTGGCATTGCTGTTATTGGAAATAAAACAATATTAAATCTGATTTTACTTGTGTGTCAACTGTGTTTCTATATTTATATCACACTATATTTTTTTTATGCCAATTTAAAATACTTTGGATTTCATTTCATTGGAACTTTCTTATTTTTCACACTTCTAGTATCATCCAAAGAAACATAATTCAGTTGAAAGATGGATAATGCATTTTAAAATGATAGTTTAAAATAAAATAAAAATGTGTTATGAATTCAGTTTGATTAATAATAAATATCAAAATATGTTATTTGAATTATTGGATGATAAAAATTTAAATTATATAGTGGAATTAAAGAGCTGTTTGATAAGATAATTGTTTAAATATTTGTTTTTTCACTGAGGCTAAGATTAAATAAATTTTTGTTATCCAATTTTTAGCTACCTCAAATAGTAGATTGAACATGAATAAATTTTTGAAATTTCCATTTATTTTAAAGATTATACTATATTTTCTTCATTTTTCTGTCGAATTAATAGAGTAAAAATTATCTTATATATTTTTAAAACTAAATATTTTGTGCTTCTGAATATTTCAAATCACATAAAGAAATAAAAAGTACCATGTATTCAAGTTTCACATATTAGTGAAGTCTTTTGAGATACAGTAATTTGATTTTTACAGACATGACCTGATGAAGAACACTGAAATAAGTACAAAAAAAAAAAAAAAAGGAAATGAATAGGTTTGCTATATAACATTTTAACACAAATGTTTTCTCTGTTGTCAGAAAAGAGTTCTTTATTTCCTACAGACAATTTTTAAAAAAATATATTTTTTATTGATTTTTTACAGAGAGGAAGGGAGAGAGATAGAGAGCTAGAAATGTCGATGAGAGAGAAACATTGACCAGCTGCCTCTTGCACACCCCCCACCGGGGATGTGCCTGCAACCAATGTACATGCCCTTGACCGGAATTGAACCTGGGACCTTGCAGTCCACAGACCGACGCTCTACCGCTGAGCCAAACTGGTTTTGGCTGGCCAATTTTTTTCTTAATTATTTTCTTGCCAAATCTATATTGTGAAATATTTCATTAGATAAAAGAAATTAATCATTGGACCATATGTATCTTGATGTCTTCACTAATGTAAGCATAAAATAATTTATTTATTTGAACACAGAAAGTGAATCCTTCTATGAATTAAGTCAATTCTTCTTAGTATATTACTGTAAATTATTTCTAATTATGTGTACCTATTGATCATAAGGCAATAATTCAGGAAAAATAGTAAAAATGTCTTATTATATATGCTATAAACATTTTTATAATTCATGGTTTAGCATTACAAAATAAATAAGTGAAAATATCACTTATTCTTATCAACCTTTTAATTAATTTATATTATATAAATTGTGGTAAAATAATAGCTTTCAGAGGGCATTGGGATAAGAAAAAAATCACCGAGTTAATTTTCAGAACACCATGTGGAAAGTTCAACATAGATTTCAATAGTTCTCAATGTACAATGAGATAAGGGAACCAAGGGTGTGGAGATTGAGAAAAGGTCTTGGAAGAAAAATATCTTTGGCAAAGCACTGAGCTATGATTCCCAATTTATACCATCAGAGAAGGGGATCTAAGAAAGCACCTCTCCTCTTTCAGATTTAGTGTGAGGGGCTTCAAAGATGGCCACTCTATGTCTCCTATAATTTGGGACATATGTATCCCCCAATTTCCATTTGAACCTCCTTAGCTGAGGTTGGGAGGACACACTGAGGTTAGGAATGGTATTTAATGCATAGCAGAATATAAGGGGTTTATTGGAGGGGCTGGACCATGCACTTTTGTGAAGGCTGTTTAAACAGTCTATGAAAAAAGTACTTCTGTTTCAAGATTACTTTGGTTGGGCTTAGACAAGGAAATCTTTGTCTCTCATGTCTTCTAATTTTTGTGTAGGTGTGGATGACCTATGTGTTACACCGGAAAGCCTTCCCTACAGAACTGCAAATGTGCCTGGCCCAGAATTATGTTGTGGAAGGAGGACGTCTATTGGGAGCTAAAGGAGCTACAATTTGAGATTTGGCTCAAGCGAAAGAGGTGAGCTTTTATCTAGACCAGAGTCAACATATGTGAGCTATAACAATGTCTGCTCTCACTCTAGCCATCACGGAACAATAATAGCATAGATGCTCTGTTTCACCTCATCCAAATGTCAAGAACATTTCTCTTGTAGTCAAGACTAACTCAAACCATATAGGGAGGGATATCTAATTTTGGTTAGTTAGGTTGATAGAGTATAAAGCCATTATAGGGCTGCACTAGAGAATAACTGAACTCCCTTTTTATGGTTGGTCAGAGCACATGCATCTTAGAGTTTTATCACCTTTGTCAGTTGCTTTGGTTTTTAATAAAAAATGTCCACTGGGAAGAGGAATTATAAAGCTAGAGTTAAATTTACCATTCTCCATTCCTTAAAAGCAGATGATTCCATCTGAGCCATTTCCTACTTAAGAAATTATGGGAGTCTTTTGTAAAATGTAAATTGATATCTTAATTATGAGATTGGACACATGCAATTACCAAATTGATGCTATGTGTCTGAACCTCAATATGACCGTTACTATTTACACATTATTATTACCGGAGAGCAATGAAAAGTCGCAGGGATGTCTTAATTTTTCATTAAGCTGCAGGGAAGTTATTGCTCTCTTGTGCAAAAATGTTTAAAGCAGTGTGAAGACAAAAATAAATTTCTTCATGATTACATTTCAGCAACAATTCACATCTAATATAAACATTCTATACTGTATAAACACTGAACAATGTTAACATTGCATTTCCTAATATCACCACTTGCTACTTATATTTATGTTATCAATTACCATTCTGGATTTCCAAAAAAAAAAATTTAGAATGAATATAGAAAATGAAAATTCTGAACATAAAATATTGTTTCCCTTATTTTAACCACTTCTGTGTACACTAGGCAGGTCAATAGAAGGGTTTTCAAAAGCTACATATTACTTGTTGCTGGCACAGAGAATATTTAAAATTCCACCCTCCATTCTAAACCTCCTTAGCTGAGTTATTACCTTCTCTGCAAGCAGCAAATTGCAGATAATAACTATTCTTACATTAAAAAACGGTAACAAAATAGAGGTACTTTTCTAATACCTAGTTTATCAAGAATAGCTGGATATTTAAAAATATTATAAGTTATTTAAAATACTGATAAAACATCTAAAGTTGTATGCAATTTAAAACACAGACATGTTTTATCTAGCACAGTGTAAAGCATTTCCGCAATAAAGTTCTGAGGTTAGAATTGTTATTTTTGGCAATGAAAACTGCTTCTGGAAAGAATTACTTGATAATGGAACCTGGAGAATTATATTGTGGAGATTAATTATTAGAGGATAAAAAACTGGCAAAGTTTAAGACTCTCTCATACCAGATTAGTCTAAGCAGACATAACACTTAAATGTAATAATGGTCTTCTAGATAGCATCTTGGAACAGAAAAAGGACATTTGTGGAGAAAATAGTAAAATCCAAGTAAAATCTGGATTTCTGATAACAAAGTTGGTTTCTTTGTTATCGTGTGCCATGATGATGATGTTAACAGGAGAAATGGGTGAAGCGAATATGAGAACTCTATATTATCTTTGCAATGTTTCTGAAAACTATACTAAAATAAAAGGTTTACTTATAATACTGTGCATATATACTGATGTTTATATATATGATTATTAAAAAGATAAAATACATTCAGTTAAAGTTATTATTTGGACAGAGTTTTCTCACCATTATCTTTTAAAAATACTTCAGTCCATACAAATAGTCATTATATTTGATTATCTTTGTATACATTATACAGTTGATCTTATAGAACATATAAGCAATATTATTTAAATCTAGACATTCTCTGTCACTGAAAACTTACTTTGAATGAGGAAAATGTGGACTGAACATTAGCTTGGACTGGTTTTCTTGTTTTAAATATAAAATTACTGTGGCTCTGCAATATTAGGTAAAATTTGTGTGGCTTCTACGGATGAATGCTTGCTTGCTCAAGCAAATCAAAGGCAATATATTCTGAGAAGCCTTTTGAGCACAGGAAGGATCAGCTCCCTTACAGGAACATACCAGTACAACTGTCAAACAATTCAACTTTCATACAGAATGATGTCAATTCAGTCTTATCATTCACTCAAGGATTTTTAACTGTCTTCAAGTAATAATTCACTATGGATGCTGTGAGCCCAAAAGCTACCTATTTGTATGTTTTCTACAATAAATGCTGATTAATCAAACTCTAATAAGTAAACTCAGGACATATCAGGACACATATTATAGATAGATGACAGACAGAAGATGATGATATGTAGATAGAAGTAGCTATCTGTAATAATAGAAGTATAATATGCTAATTAGACTGGATAGCCAAAAGACCTTCCCAGACGTCCTTCCACACAGGCTTCCGGACGACCTGAGGCAGCCACTGCGGCTACAAGGGCCAAGCCCCTTGCACAGATTTCGTGCATCGGGCCTCTAGTAGATATGTTTGGGTTTTTTAAAATATATTTTGTTGATTTTACACAGAGAGGAACTGAGAGGGATAGAGAGTTAGAAACATCGATGAGAGAGAATCATCGACCAGCTGCCTCTTGCCCCCCCTCCCCCCGCCGGGGATGTGCCCGCAACCAAGGTATGTGCCCTTGACCAGAACCGAACCCAGGACCTTTCAGTCCGCAGGCCGATGCTCTATACACGTGTCAAACACAAGGCCCGCGGGCCAAATCCGTCCCGCCAGGCCTTGCAATGTGGCCTGCACCGCGCTGTCATCACTGCACTCCGCTGCGTTTCCATCACAATGACAGTTTATGACTGTTCAGTAAACCATTCGGCACACGATTTAGGCTGGATTTTAGATTTTGGCCCCTTCTCTGATTGAGTTTGACACCCCTACTTGACTAAGCCAAACCGGTTTTGGCTAGATATGTTTTTTTTTTAAACTTTAAGTTATATGCGAAAAAGAGGAGTTAAGATTATCTGGAGTTAAATTTAAAATAGAAAGATGTGAGCTTTGCTGAAAGTTTAGAGTCCAGTGGTGGGGAAAAACTGCTAACCAGGAAGAAATTATTGAATGACGTACAATTTGCCCCCCACTCCTATACACACTTGGTATGCTACTGGTCTGTGTCCCATCAAATACTTATACAGGCTGATTATATTGTACAACCAGCCCCTATACATGCACATAATTTCTTTTCCAAATATCCTCTTTATCTGAATGGCATTTGATGCAATGTTATTAGCAACAACAGTAACCATTGTATTTTTTATAAAAAATTGTCCAAGATATTCTTAGTCTTATCAGTCAGTATACTGTTTAGGAGTAGTTGTGTTTTTGTAATGTTTCCATATTTATCTAATTGTTATTACAATAGTGTAGCTAAGCAGGTTGTTTTCGTTTTGCAGCAACATAGCATTAAGCTAAAATTTAGCCTACTGAGGAGTAAACCTACTACATTTTAATTTTTTTTCATACATCTTGTTTATATAACTTAGCCTTTTCAATCAATTTCTTCACAGTTTCCATTTCTGCTACCTTGTTTTGTGTTTACCTTCCTCCGTAGGAGAACCCCAGGCTCAGTGTAGATCTTTCTAGAGAGACGTGCTGGTTCTAATTAAGCTTAAACAATGTAAACTCTAGGAAGCTGACATTTCCCCTTTTGTGAAAAGATGTTTTCCACACAGTGGTAACAAGGCTTCTGTTTTCTAAATAAATCAAGAAACCCATAGAGCTTGATGAAATGGATGTTTATAAAAATAAAAAAATAATATGCAAACTGTCAATATTGTTCTTTTCATGTTTTACCTTTTGAATGAGAGTTTGCAATTGTAAGGCTTTCTTAGCAGATTATAACCAACTTAAATATTGCTTCTTAAAGCAGAAGCAAATTTTTGGAGGGTTGAAAGTTTTAAAGAATCATCTTTAATAAACTTCAGCCCTAAAGTTCGCATTACGTTAGCTAGCTAGCCTTAGAGTTAGAAGCCTGTTTAAAGATAGAAATAATGGCTCTGGAATAAACTAGCTTTTAACAGACCAACAAAAAATGGCTGGCCTTACATCTGATTATTTTGTTTTTATTTGTTTTGTTGTGTTGTTGTGTGTTATGGTATATGTGTTCCTTCTGAGGTTAGTATTGATGAGCATGGCTAGATATTTTCAAAAACGCCTCTGTTGACCTAAAGGTCTGATTGTAAAGCCAGACAAGACTTTTCACCAAAGACTTTAATGCTTTAAACCACTATTTCTTGATGTCAGAAAAAAAAGGGTTAATTTCATATTGATCATTTCTGTTGTTGGGTCTTGCACAGAGATGGGGAAAATTCTCAGATAATCATATTGTTAATTCACTGACTTTTTATCTTTAGGACATATTATGTTGATAGTATAAATCCTTTTATGACACAGTCACTTAAAAATACTCAAAATTAATTCACTCTCCTGAGGGATTTAAAATATGGTTTTAATATTTTATTAAAACTGCATGCCATATATTTATGTCTGACACATTCATAATATAAAATATCAATAATAAAAGTACACCAATGTTAGCCATAAATATTACAAATTCCAGGCACATCTGGAAAGTTGAATTTTTTAAGGGCATTTTTAAGGGCATTTAAGGGCATTTGACTCGTAACAATCCACTTAAAATGTATTCATTGTAAATAAGAAATCATAACTCATGTGGATCAGATTGGATGAAAATATCCAGGCTAGTTCTAGTAAGATATTCTATGCATACTTACAAAAAATAAAAAATAAATCAAAGAAAAGAAAGAAAAAGAGACTGATTTTGATCAGGAAGAAAGAGTTTTAAAAAACGGACACTACAACGAGGTATTAAGTAGACTGCCTGATTAAAATAGGAGATAACAGACAAGGGCACTAACTAACCATAAAACTTTATGCAAACAGACATTGCATGAGAAGTTCATGAAGCTCACTACCGAGTTACAGACCTCAGGTTCCTCTCAGCCCTTCAGAATATATGTCAACATTTTTTAAAAATGTGAATATTAACTTCATATAGATTCTTTCAGACCAGGTGACATAATATCAAGAGTAATATTACACATTCTTTTCTGAGAAGCAGAGTATTTAACTACTGTTCATGCTATATTCAATGTTAAATGTCAGGATTAGAGAGAAAACAAATACACAAAAATGTAATTGGACAGGTATTTAATTTATTTTTTGTGGTTTAATGTGATTTTATTTTACTTGCTCTTTTTCTTTCTTCTGCAGGAACACTTACAGAAATGAGTCCTAATGATGATTAGCAAGAATTCAAGGGTGATTGTCAAAGTGGAAAACTTAGACACTATCTCTCCTAAGGTTTTTGATTTGTTCTTTCCTGCTACTAGTAATCTGTGTACAAGTTTGTTTGTTTGTTTTGTTTTTTTGTTGTTGTTTTTTCAGATTGCTACTTTGCCAAAAATTTTGTTACCTGTATTGATATATACGTCTTGTTAAACTTAGTCTTGTGTGACTTAACTGACCCCCAACATACAGTAGTTCTTTAATCTTGGAATATGCAATCCAAAACATATTTTGTTCTCCCTTTTAGAGATTATCTACAACTCTGGAAAAACAGAAAGTATCTAATTCAAAGATTTAGCAGCTCTATCCAACACATAGAAATAAACAGAGGGAAGTTGTCAATATGAAGAGACAAATAATATGTCCAAAATGAAAGAACAGAACAAAATGCCAGAAGAACTGAACAACATGGAGATAAGCAATCTACTACATGTGGAGTTCAAAACACTGGTTATAAGGATGCTCAATGAACTTAGATGAACTTAGTAAGAACTTTAAAAAGACAGAAAACATAAAAACAGAGCTAGAATACATATAAAAGATATAATCAGAGATGAAAAATACATGAACTGAAATGAAGAATATATTGCAAGGAATCAACAGTGGAATAGATGAAACAAGATTATAAAATCAGAGATTTGGAAGACAGTAAAGGAGGAAATACCTAGTCAGAACCAAAAACTAAACAAAGGAATGTATGCACTGTATCCATATAAAATAGAAAATGGCATTTAAAATATTTCTCTTGTCTAGGATGATGAGGGAAAGAAAATCAAGGGAAATAGTAATAAAAATCCATAATTTATAAGTTGAAAATAAACAAATGCAAACATGATTAAAACACTTATATTAACTTCAAATGTTTTTAAAAGTTATTAAAATAAACCAAAAGTACAATATTAATTATGTCTTAAATATTTATTTCTACATCTCATATAATGATTTTAAATAATGTGAAATGTGTCCTCTAAATATTTTATTTAAATATATAATACTAAATATGACATTTTGACAGTTAAGCATTTTTAGAAATGAAATAGCTGATTTCCTCAACACAGCAATGCAACCAAAAATATTATCTTCTTGTAAAATAGAACTATACAGCATATTAGCCACTGCAGTCTGATGAATAACTGTCCATTTTCATAATTTTGCGTAATTTTTTCAGAAGTAAACCTCTACTGTATTTATAGTATAGAATATACTACCTAATAGAAGAGTAACATGCTAATTGACTATTCTTTGAGACACCCAACAGCAAACAGGAATGAGTATGCAAATTAACCCAACAAAGATGGTGGGTTAATTTGCATATGTACATGCCAAGCAGCCGAGATGGAGCTGGATGTTTGTGTCATTATCATGGTGACGATGCAGGCATTCTGCACCACCCCAGCTGCTTGGGGTCTCTGGACAGCGGGGGAAGGGAGAAGGGTGGCTCCAGCCAGAGCTGAAAGGCAGCTGTGGTCAGAGCGAAGGCGGTGCCAGTAGCCAGGGGAATGTAGGCCCATTCTTACACAAATCTTCATTCCTGCATCGGGCCACAAGTATGTTTATCTTAATCTATCTATCTATCTATCTATCATCTATCTTTCATCCATCTATATAAAGAATCAGGGTCATAACATCCAAAACAACTAAAGGCTTGACTGAACGCCTGGCTGGACATGCAGCAGGCTAGCAGGCTGAAATGCTAACCTCTAGGGAAGAGAGAGAGAGATGTGGGGCTAATCAGCAGTGACAGAGGCTGCTGGCAAGGCCTCGAGAGGGAAATAGGGCCAGCAGCCAAGCCTCTTTTCTCTCCTAGAGATCAGCAGTTCAGCCCACTGGCCAGCAGCCTGGTGTGGCTGCTGATCAGCCCCACTTCTATGATCAGGTCCAAAGATCGGCCTGGAGATGATGACTGGAATAGAAACCGACCAATCATAACCAAATCTAGGTGAAGGTAAGAGCCGATGGCTGCCTGGGAGGCTGAGCTTTTGATGCTGACTGGCATAGAAACCAACCAATCAGAACCAGCAGGCAGAAGGGTTGGGGCAATCAGGTAGGTGATTGGTTAGGAGCCAGTCGTCCTGGATTGCAAGAGGGATGTCTCAGGGATCAGGCTTAAATTGACAACTGGACATCTTTCAAGGAGTCCCAGATTGGAGAGCTTGCAGGCTGGGCTGAGGAACCCCCTCCATGCACGAATTTCATGCACGGGGCCTCTAGTCTATAATAATAAAAGGGTAATATGCTAATTAAACCCGATGTCTTTTGGACCTCATTCTGGATTTCCTTCCTGAAGAAGCCAGGGCCAGATGGAAGCCATTCTGGTTTCAGGTTCCTGTCAGCAGCCAGATTAGGGAAGCCCAGGTCCTGGGTGCCTGAAGGAAGATAGTGCTGATATCTGGGGGAAGGAAGCCCTACTCTTATACAAATTTCTGTGCATCTGGCCTCCAGTATAAAATAAGCATTTGAAATACAAGTAATAGTGTTGATCTCTATGAACAATATAATATCTTGTAGATGGAACTGAAGTAGAAGTATTCTTGTAGATGGAACTGGTAGTAAGAAGAAATTGCTTCATGTGTTCTTTCTCTATTAGGCATAAATCCAATTTAGAGTCCTTCCTTAGTTGTTGGTGCCTGAAGCAATATGCCCACAAGGCAGCACAGTTTCTACTACCCTTGGAAAGATAATGACTGAACTATGAATATTCAAGAGATAGCAGAAGTCATTATAGATGTCCTTAATTAGTTTTATTTTTATGTCTGAACAAATTTTTGTTCATGCTTAGATTAAAAAAAAATTGGAAAATCTAGATATAATTAATACATAGCATTTGAGATTCTATCATATATTTGCTTTATAAATTTTTTATCAATCCAACTAACAGACTGGTGAAAACTGTAGTTGACAATAGAGAAATACCTGCACTTAAGAATATATATGTTGCCCAGTCAGTGTGGCTCAGCAATTGAGAATTGTACCCAGGAATCAAGAGGTCATAAGTTCAATTTCCAGGATAGGGCACATGTCAGGGTTGGGGGCTTGATCCCCAGGAGGGACTGTGCAGGAAGCAGCCAATGGATAATGTTTCTTTCTCATCATTCCTTTTCTCTCTCTTCCCCTCTCACTTGCAAAATCAATGAAAAAAAATATATATATACACATATATATTATATATTATAATATATGTATATATTATAATATATATGTATATATTATAATATATATATGTATATATTATAATATATATGTGTGTATATATATATTATATTTAGATGTTACCATTTTGGTTTTTATTTCCAGGAGGCCTTACATTCACAGTGCATCTGGTTTTCTTTTTTGCCTGACATATTTTTAAACTGACATAATATTTGATATTTTATTAAACATGATATTTTACTTATCTTCATTTAAAATACAGTGAGACACCTTATTTTCTTAGTTTGTAGAAATTGCTACATATGCTTAATATACTTCTTTGCTCACCTGAACACAATAAATTAATATTGAAGTGAAAAATTGTCTTCATTAACTTCTACTGAATTATAGGAAACCTATGAAATTATAATTATGAAAACATTGTGAAATCAAAAGCTGTGTTGACTTAGATTAAAATGCATATTTTAAAACATCATGTATAAATATTTTAATGTATTATCCTCTCCTATGCAGTGTTTGAATCTTTCATAAGTAACAGCAAAGTTTCATTAAATTAGAAGCATACAGTTTTTTTGATATCTTTAAATGTATGGCATAATCTGAAGAATTCATGTTTCTCTTATAATAGTAATAAGGCATAACAGCTAGGTCACAATGCCAAGTAAAATTCAATTTACTTATTAAATGAAAAGGCAGTTATATTTAGTTTTCCATATTCTGCCTCTTGGTTTCTAAAGCTGTATATTCCTAATCAGATATGAATTTGTGGGTCTAGTAGGGGCACTTCGGGAAGATAGATGTCGATTGCTTAGGTGAAAGAACAAGAACAAAAAAAAACCCCACATGTATCTCATTTTCCTGAAGTAAAAATATCAATCTAAAATTTTTCACTTTTGCCCTGGCTGGTTTGGCTCAGTGGATAGAGCATCAGCCTGCGGACTGAAGGGTTCCAGGTTTGATTCCAGTCAAGGGCACATGCCTGGGTTGTGGGCTTGATCCCCAATAGGGGATGTGCAGGAGGCAGCCAATCAATGATTCTCTCTCACCATTGATATTTCTATCTTTCTTTCCCTCTCCCATCCTCTTAAATCAATAAAGATGTATTTTAAAAAAATAAAAAAATAAAAAAAAATTTTCACTTTCATTTTAATTCAAATTATATCTATAATAACTAAAGTGTAACATGCTAATTAGACCAGACAGCCAAATGACCTTCTGGACGTCCTTCCAGTTAACCGTCCAGATGAAGCTGGGGCTACCAGGGCCGAGGCAAGCCCCTGTGGCTTAGAGGGCTAAGCCCCTTGCACAAATTTCATGCATCAGGCCTCTAGTTATAAAATATTTTCAGTTCCTGTAATGAATGACGAAATGTAATGTGGAATCAGGGAATCCACAGACACTGATGGCCAAGATCTTCTCAAATCAGACAGAGGAAACATCTATACTCCTATATTCTCCATCAATCCAATCAGTATAAATATGGGGATTAAAGCATGCAGCTTATATTGTTTGTAGACCAAAGTGGCAAACTTAGAAGATAAAATATAGTTGTGCTTCATGGGTAAACTCTGAACATCAAAAACCAGACAGCCCCAAACCTTTTGAGCTGAGTACTTTGGACATGTTATTTAATCACCTTGACGGAATCTGTAAAATGAATGCGAGTAGTGCTTTTAATTAAAGTCTTCTCAGAGAAGTAACGTGACAATGAAATAATTCATGTTATTTAGAACAGTATCTGATATGAGTAAAAGTCACTGACAGTGATTATTACTATTCACTTAGCTCAAAGAAGTAAGCAAATTACCACTGTAGAATTTTAAAGTAAATCAGAATTGCACATATTTTCAGAACTATTCTTTTTAGTTGATGTATCTATTGTATATGCATGGGAGGTGGAAGTGAACTTATCAGTTGGGGTAAATGAGGACACCAGTAAATTCATTCAAAAAGAAAAAAAAAATGAGATTTACTTGGCATTTCAAAGTTGTAAAACTTACTTCACTTTCTTCTAACTTACTTAGAAAAGTTATGTATACCCTTGGAAAATATCACAGGATACAAAATTAGATATGTTAAAACATTTTAAATAAGTAAAAATTGCAAATAATTTACATGTTTACAGCACAAATAGAAAAAAGGTTGATTTCAAAATGTAACTTTATTATTACAATAAAGAATATTTCCTAAATGTCCAATATATAGAAAAAGGGAGATTGAAATAAAAGCATAATTTCTTAATATTCTTGTCTAAAATATATGGGTCTGTGTGCCTATAAGTTTGATAATTTACTAACATTTTATATGAAAAGTAGATGTCCAAGAAAATAATTGCGCCATAATGCACATTCTGCCTTAACATGAAAATTGCAAGAAGCACATTACTGTGCTCTGAAACCAATTCTCCCTACAGAATTTGGGATCCCTTTGTCTCTATAGCACTTCTCAACATTTCAAACTTTTTATTAGCAAAACCCTATTTCTTTTCAAATATGTATCTGTATTGTGTAAAATATTCACGTGTGTTTATGTTTAAATATATATTTACATGAACACTAGCGGCCTGGTGCATGAAAATTCGTGCACTGGAGGGGGGGTCCCTCAGCCAGGCCTGCCCCCTCTCACAGTCCAGGAGCCCTCAGGAGCAGGAGGTGACCCAGTGAAGGTGATGCCCCATCACATCTCTGCTGCTGCCACTGCTGGCAGCACAAGCCTCAGGCAGTCCTGGGTGGCTGGGCAGCTGACATCTCAGGCTTGCCCTAAGGCTGGTCTTGAGTGGCTGGGGGACTGAGGAGATTGGGGGGCCTGGAGGCAGGTGCCTAGAACAGCGGGCCCACCTGGGGGTGAGCCTGGCTTTGCTGCATGCCTGTCACCCCAGCGGGGCTGAGGGGACTTGGCACTGCCATCTTGTGGCTGTGGGCACCACCATCTTGAGGGTATGGCAGTCAATTAACATTCCCTCCTTATTGGCTGTGGGCCAATCCACTTCTCAACATTCAAAATTAAATTCTTGAGAAATTGTCATTTATATCTACTGCTTCCACTTCTTACAGAGCCCATCAGTTTAACATCAGGAATTTATGATCACTAATCAGCAAGTGTGCTAAATTCCACAGCATTTCTTACCTCTTTTCTTTTTCAGGGGCACCACAGAACCTGACTCAATTATTTAGTATTTAAGAAGCTAATTTTGGCACACAACCACCTTTAACTCAATCTCTGTGTAATCTTATAAATGTTACACAACATCTGTGAGACACATCAGTTTTTCATCATTAAGAAAAAAAAATGAATACCACATACAGACATTTTAAGGAATAATGAGATTGTTCTAGACTCTTGAAAATAGCAAATGCTTACTAAATTGAGGCCATTATTATTATAGTTAGAATTTTTCCTCTGCCTTTTCTGCTACTATTTTTCATATAACTCTTCTTTTAATTTGTAGTTTTCTCAGAGCTACTTTTATGCCTATTACACTGTATCTGTGCGAGTTATTTTCCTGTGACCTTTCCAGATTCACTCTTGAGTATTCTCAAGTCAGCCCTGTGGCCTGGAGCTCTGGCTTTAATTGACAACTTTAACAGTCTCCCTGGCACTGTGGCTATTAACTGGGTTTAGATGGTTTGGGGTAGTTATCCCTCTGGCCCCTCCTTGCAGGATCAGTATATGTTAACTGTGTTCCTCTACCAAAAATGATAGCTTTATGAGTAAACTTATCCTAAAGAAACTTCTTTCTCTTTCTCTTCAGGTAGTAGCACTCCCTAGAGTTTTCATAACCCTCCCCACACATCTGATGTAGCTACTTCCTTAAGCAATTATCAGTTACCTATTTGAATGTGCTATTGTTTCCAAGAACTCTAAATCAATACCAGAATACAACAGAAAACTACATCTCCATAGGTTGTATTAGATCAGGCACTGGGAAGTGTTATTTATAATCTGCTGGCCGGCTACTTTCATGCCTAGAGTCATCATTGCCTGCAGTAAAGGAAGCTGTTGAGTGTTGGAATTAACTTTCTTTTTTTTTGTAGAAAAATAAGTTAAAAGGCTTAGTTAGACAGAGGAAAATGTTGAAATAGGACTATAATAATGTCCTTACTCGGTTACTCCCTAACAAAACCGTCAAAGGGTTTGGTTGTTATACCCTTCACCCATTGTTAGTTGGAAAAGTGGTCACCAACTTTACTGGAAAGATCATCTATAGGCAGTGACAAAGGGGTATAAAGCCTCCATGAGGCTGCATTCTTAAACTTCTATGGCTGGAGAGAGAGAAATCTAATAGGACATCAAGCATTAGATTGACCTATCCAATCATAAAACAGGACATGTAGACAGCCTTGCATATTAAAAGAGAACTGGCAAATATATAACCAAGCTTTGAGACAACTAAACTGCATGAGCAAGGGCTCAGATCAGTGGTGTTCAGGTTTTCTTCCCAGCTGGAGGTAAACAGATGTCCTGGTAGATATATCTTCGGGTTTCCATGAAATAACACTGCCAAGTTGGTCATTAGTTATAGATAGAAAGACATGTATATAATTGGCCCATGGGAGCCTGTGCAGACAGCTCCAGCATACGACTGGATCAGACTCATGTGATACATGATGAAACTGGTCTCTAAGTAGTTCCCCATTACCAGTTAACAGAAGCCTGGCTTACAGATTAATGAAATGTTCAGTAATCAAGTAGATCAGTGTTGGCAAACCATGGCCCCTGGACTAAATCTGCCATACCATCTGTGTTTGTAAATTAAGTTTTATTGGAACACAGCCACATTTCTTTGTTTATGTATTCATTGTGGCTGCTTTTGTGCATAGAATCACAGAGATGGGTGGTTATAATAGAGATCATATGGACCGCAAATCTGTAAAATATTTAGTATCTTGATGGAAAAGGTTTGCTAATCCCCAAAATAAGTTAAAACAAAACAAAATTGTTTCAGATTTTAGGTGCCATCCAGCTTTTTTCAAAAATATGTTTTTCTTGGTTTCAGAGAGAGAAAGGGAAGGGAGAGGGAAAGAAAGACAGAAACATCAATGATGAGAGAGAATCATTGACCGGCTGCCTCTTGCATTCCCCCTACTGGGGATTGAGCCCACAACCTGGGCATGTGCCCTGATTAGGAATCAAACTGTGACCCCTTGGTACATGGGCCAATACTCAACCACTGAATCACACCAACAAGGCTCACCTAGCCTTTTTTACCTTGTCACCTCAGACTTATAGAAGGGTTTCTGGATAAACTTGTCATAATGGCAGAAATGGAGCTATGCATGGGTTGACCAAGATTCAGCTGAGAGTTCTATTCAGTTTCCCTAAAACAATGGACAACTCTTTCTTCCTCATATAATAATATTCTTAGAGGGCCCAGAAAAAAAGATGGATTATGTTGGATGCTTTCATCATGGACAGCACAATTCTCTGTCCTCCAAAAATAGACACATTGCTTTAGATGTAGATTTGCTTCCCTCTCCTCATCTTCTTGAATGGAAAGTAGTAGGACAATAGACTCATGCTTACGAGTTTAATTTTTTTCTAGTACTCTACAACCCCAAAGCAGCTGGCTTGACAGAAGAGAAAGCTCTACTGAAGTTTCTGTGATAGTTCAGCTGAAAAACATATTGAAGCTTTAGTTTATGCCTCAAATCAAAAGCAAATATATGTTGTCATATCCCCACTGTCAGATGCACAGGTATAAACTATGAGGTGAATCTGAGAGTAGACCTTCTCATATGTCTCCAAACTGAGTAAACATTTGCTTCCACTCCCTGAAATCAGGTTTAAGGGATGTGAAGTTCATAATTACAAAACAGAAAAACATCTATTGGTACATTTATACTTTGTGGGTTTTTATTTTTTGATGTTTTTTGTTGTTGTTGTTGTTCAAATTGTAAGTTAAGCCTTAAACAACAGATAAAATTTGTTTACCACAGAGATAGATCCTAATTTCTAAGAGCTGAGTTGCTTTTATGTAATAACTACCTTTTCTTCAAAAAATAAGACATCCTCTGAAAACAAGACCTAGCGCATGGAAAGATAAGACATCCCCTGAAAATAAAACCTAGCGCAACTCTGGGAGAAAAAATTAATATAAGACACTGTCTTATTTTCGGGGAAACAGGGTAGTAGCAGTGCACACGAATCCATGCACCAGTAGCTCACCAGTAGCTCACTGCCACCCTCCAGTAGCTCTCTGCCTGCTGACCCACCCTTCTGTAGCTTTACCCCCATTTCTTTTTCCCCTACCCCACTTACAGCTTGCTGCCCTGCCCCCCCCCTGCAGCTCTCTGCTGTCTGCCTGTAGCTCCTTGCTCCACGTTCCTAGTGATCTGTGATATGGCCGTTATGACCGTTTGCATATTACATCTTTATTATATAGGATAGTAAGAGAAACCAAGTTTGAAAACTAGATTATTCAGTGAGATACCTCTTAAGAGTCACTGCTAGTCCAATAGTTCTATGCCACTATCCTACAAATACAGTGCACTGGGAGATTCAGATCTCACAGAAAATACAGGATTAACTCACCCTTTGAAGTACACCATTGTGTTAAGGTGCTCACAGAATTTAAGGAAAAATAAAAGCAAAGGCAGTTATTACCAATTTAGACTCTGTGTCCATATACAAATGCAGAAACTGAAAATAGCTCTATTTAACTTTATTTAAGATTTTTTCCTTCTTTTGTCCCTAAGGCTTACTAGTATATGAATGTCAGTGGTGATTAACATTTTAAAGCTGAAGAAGTATGATAGAATTGATAGTACAAAGCAACATTATAATAGTTGATATGACTCTGTACATGTTCTATGATGGAAAAAAAATGTTTTGCCTGGACACAGCACAACGATGGATTCTCTTATATCAGAGTTTTTCCAATGAAATATTCACAATGCTGCTCCACATTTTGTTTCTCCAAGCTACTCAGCATTCAGTAAAGCTAACTGTTCTGGTCTTCTAAATAGCTCCTTTGTCCTCTGCTCCCAGGTGAGGTTGTCCAATAGATTTTTTGCAAGAGATAAGAAAGTTGGAGAAAAATAAAATTGGGATAAACTTGCCTACTGCCCTCTGTGTGTGAGATCACCGTGCATTGGCAAACCCAATTTTCTAAGGTTTCCAGACTCTTGTAAATTTTCCCTCAACTAAATAAAGCTGCTAACAGGACTATGCTTATGCTATTTTCTAAGTTTCCTTTAGTTATATAAGACATATCAAAGGTCTAGGATAATAATATAATAAACATATAACAAATATAATATAATATAATATAATATAATATAATATAATATAATATAAATTGTGAAGCTATACTCTGTTGCAAATGCTATGGAAAATCCTTATAGTGGCTTCCATTGAATTAACTGTCCTATTTTCTGCCATCATTGATCTGACCAGCTAATGAAAAAGAAAGAAGTTAAATAACTCACTATCATGCTTTGCGAGGAGTTGATGGCCTAACATAACACATAACAATGGGGACCCACATAACAATAGGGTTTAGGGACCTACCTATGAAGCCACTGTAATAGTCCCTGTAAGAATTGATGTGTAGAAAAGACAAGCATACTTGCTACTATTGGCATTGCTTGATAATATCCCAGCATGTGCAATCAGAGTAAAAGTGATAAATATTAAATGAGACAGTTATTATTTTCCTGGTGGTATATTTGGCTACTTGTTATACCCAAGAGATTTAACAAAGAAAACATTAAAATTGAATTCACTAGGGAAGTCAGTTACTATCTGAATAACTTTCCTTTTTATGAAAAGAGAATAATACAGTCAAGATATATTATATACCATAGCTAAGATGAATATAATAGAGAGAGAGAAAGAGAGGGAGAGACTTCTCTGGACTGGTGAGGAGATCTGCTTAAGACTACAAGCACTTAAAGAAACATCTATGCTCTGCACACTCTGGTCTTGCTTAGGAAAAACAGAAGTGAAGATATTGTATATTTTACTTTACAGTGCATGCAATGTGACAAGCAACTTCACTGAATGGAGAAAAGTAAAATGTGTTTTGATCAGAATATTTTACAGTATATATAATTAATCCTCAAATGGTTTCATAAGTGTAATCAACTGTAGGGGACTGGTTCCAGGAACCACAGGAGAAACTAAATCCATGGATCCTTAAGCCCCTTAATTGGTCCTCCACAGCCAAGAGTTCCATACCCATGGGTTTCAATCTGAAGTAGGTTGAATCCCCAGATGCAAAACCCCCTGGACACAAAGATTGATTGTAATCACATTTATATTAAAATTTCAATAAAAGCTCTAACCTGGATCAATCACTTTCCAGAGTATGTGGACTTTGGAGTTACATCAGTCTAGGTTAATTGAGCTATTTTCCCTTGGGCATTAAGCTAAATTATTTGATCCAGTCTCCAGCATGCATGGTCTAATATTCTCTTGTAGTAATTAAGGGATGTAATGAGATCACATATATAAATATCTATTATATTACAATAGTATTACGGACTCAGAAAGTACTTTCTAAAAGTTGATTTGTAATTTGCCTGTTCTTTTTAGGTTTTGTGGTTGAGAGACGTAACTGTTCACCAAAGCCTGTAATCTCCCCCTCCACCTCCTCCACAGAGCTGTCACGGGATGTAGTTGCCCAGCTAGGGACAACATTCCCCAGACCTTCTTGCAGCCAGGTGATGCCACATTAATCATTCTTGCCTCTGGTACAGGAATACAAGTGTTGTCTCTTTTCTGGACAGAAATGCTAAAAATCAGTATTCTGAACATCCAATTCAGAATAGCTTGGAAGGTGTCACTTCTGGACTTCTGGACTTACAAGGAAGAAGATGAGCAAACTAAAATCAATGTCTTTTCTTGGATTCATCAGAGAAGTTAGGTCACAGGGCACACTGTGACCCTCAAATCCAGGGAGACAGGTGAATATAGGTAATCACAACCAGAATGTACTTCTAACATCAGATGCTGCCTCCACAGACTATCATGAACACTTGCACAGTACCTGATGGATTTGCTAGAGTGGGGTGTAGACGATTATGAGAGTGAGAAACTCTAGGGTCCACAGGCTTACAGATCTCCAATCGCCCACGGGTTTAGCTTCAGAAACCCCACCAGGTTCTCAAGCTGAATCACCAAGAAAAATCCTCATATTTCTGGCAGGGTGATGGGAAAAGTAACTATTTTGAAATTGCTCTGACCATTTTCAATTTAAAAGGCCTACAGAGCAAGGAAAAAAAAATACTTTACCAGAGCCTTATCTGACTGAAGAGGTGAAAGATAAATTATCCAACTCCACCTCTAACCTTTCTGTCAAACATAAGATGTGCTCAACTAGTGTGAGATAACGTTGAAGCATGCATACAAAGGCCCCCTAAAATCCTGTGATGTAATCATAAGATTACACATCTTACCTCACTACCAAATAGGCAGGGTTCCAGGTGAGTAATGGTAATCAAAGCTGAAAGAGCCTCAAGCACTGACCCTATTTTAGGAGGAGGTCTTAGGGGATCTGGAGACAGCAAGGGAGACAAACACAGACTGTGAGAGGAATGGTGAGCCCTCAGGCACCTACAGCTACAATAAACATTAGTGGCACGTTTGTTCCTCAGGCTATTCATCTTTTCACCTAAGTAGCTATTACCAAATACATCACGTCTGACTTTCAACAGAAATGTATGAGGCATATTAAAAGACAAGAAAATGAAGTCTGAAGAGACAAGGAAATCATCAAACCCAGATAAATGTATGAGAAATATTTTGGAATTTATGGGATAGGAAATTTAAGATAACTTAGGATGCTAATAGAAAAAGTAAGTAAACAGCAGGTAAGAACATGCAATAGGGGTAATGGGGAGGGGGGGATTTCACAAAACAAATCCTATATAATAAAAGTGTAATACTCAAATTGACCCTAACAGTGGAACAACCTAAATGACTGCTTGACCAGTCACTATGAGGTGCACTGACCACCTCTCAGTCTTTTCCCCAGTCTGCATGAAGAATAATAAAGCCATTTGGAAAGCAGCTTGGCAGTATTTAGTATAATATTTATAAAGACTGTATTATAGATACAAATTATATGGGTAAAGATATAAATATATAGACATAGACAGACAGAAATATGACAAAATATATAGGCTTACCATATGATCCATCAATTGTTCCCCTTTGCATTTACCCAATTGATTTTAAAACTATGTCCACACAATAACCTATATGTGAATATTTTATGGCTGTTTATTCATAATTTATAAAAACCAGAAGCACTCAAGATGTCCTTTAGTAGATAAATGGATAAACAACCCTGGGTACATCCATTGCAATAGAATATTTTTTTCAGTGATATAAAGAACTGATTTATGAAGTCACAGGAAGCCATGGATGAACTTCAAATATATATTGCGAGGTGAAAGAAGTTAGTCCAATTATATGACAGCTGGAAAAGGCAAAACTGTAAAGGCAGTAAAAATATCAGTGGCTGCTAAGGGTTCATGGGAGGCAGGAGGGTTGAATATTTGAAGCACAGGAAATTTTTAGGGTGGTGAAACTATTCTGTGTGATAACGTAATTGTGTATAAATTATACTACATGTTTGTTAAAACTCCTAGACTCTTTCCCCTTTCCGAATGAAGGTTTGACCTTAATGAACAAAATTTTTTTTTAAAAAAAGTCATTTATGGAGTTAGACAACCTCACATAACAAAGCAGACTCTGATAAGATGATCTGACTGTATTATAAATATATAAAACAATATCCTAAAGACAGTGTGGAGGAAAGAGGAGAAGGTACCAACCTGCAGACCCAAGAAACTTTAGAAAATAATAGCTTCTGTAAGTCTGAAGGCATAATCATACTACATAATCACCTCATTTTTGTTGACAAAGCTATTTCTCATGAGGATGCAGGTTAACAGGTCTAATAATCCTATACATGTATACTGAAATTGAACAGTTAAATACATATATGGGAGCCAGGTTCCTTATTGCCGGCATGGGACTTCACAGATAAGAGGAGATCCATGTGGTAAGGGAATAGAATTAAAAGATCAGTATGAACTAATTTTAGCTTAATTAGACACAGATAGCAATATTTTTTTGCCAGGAGAAACACATTTTTTTGTTTCAGCAGCTAGAATCATCTATGATAACAATTTGATGATGACCACTTCAATATGCTGAGCTTCCTATATGCATGGTTTCAGATTACAAGCAGTAAAAGGAAGGAGATAACTGATAACTGTGTAAATATATCTGGATATAAAGGATAAAAATTGTAAATCTGAGATTTATTTGATCTTTCAAAGAATAAAATTGAGCCAGTTTTAGAAGTAATCATTCTCAGCTATTTGGGATATAATGATGAGTAAAAGGAAGAGTCTGCTCTTACCACCAGTATAGCAAGGTACTATCTAGGAACAAGAATATGGAAAGAGAGCAAGGGGGTGGGGGGTTGGGAGGGAAGAGGAAAAAGAAGTGTGATGTTGGAAAAAAAGAACAAGGGCCCCAGGGGAATTTTATCATGAGTAATCACAGAGGAGGAAGCATAAAAGTAAAATCTGGTTGTTTTTCATGTTATTTGTTCCTGAAATTTCCTATGCCCATTTAATGCAGAGGCAATGGTATCCAAAGTGGAAAGAATCTAAACAAAACAAAACAAAAGAATCTAAACAATATCAAGAAATATTTAAATATGTATTTCCTTAGGATTTTTACTATTATACATGTAAACATATCTATAACTTCCAGAAGGAAGACAAATCTTGAATGGCAGTGTATTAGGGAAAAAGACCAAAAAAACAAAAAAAAAAAAGCAAGAGAGAGATACTAAAAACATAGACTTTTAGTATCTATATTATAGTAGTGAAATAGTGAAGAGCCTATTATAAAGAAATGACGTTTTTCAAAGTCATTGTAAGTAGATGTATTTGAGGGAAAGAAAATAAAGTCATTTTTACATAGTTGTGTTTTTTTCTACTAATAGGAAATAATATTTCTCTAATTGGAGCTATATTTCATATTGAGTGAACATGGAAAACAATTTGCCTGTAATATTCAATGAACTGATACAGGTTAGTTTAAGGCTGTAACTTAAGTAACTCACCAACTTAGATAATCAGATTGTGACCAAAAATAAATTGAAAATGAAGTAGCATATGCTAGTGTATGAAGAAAACTTTGAGATGCAATAGAATCATTTTGTGGAAAATTAACTTTAACCTCCCCTCCCTCAATTGCTTTTTTTTATGGCATATTTCACTACATAGGAAAGGGGGAATGTTTATAAAGACAATTTTTATACATTATTTTATTTAATCTTAACAAATGAAAATCTCTAAATTAAACTGTTCATGGAGTTGTTAAATGAAACATTAAAATGCTACTTAAAATTCCATTTCCTAGGAACTTGTTCTAAGAAAGAAAATCACTGAGTGTTTTGTTTTTTTCACCTTAATTGCTCTTATGAGCCCTAATACAGACTGCATCTGAATAAATCCGGTTCAATTTTCAAGAAAAAAGGAGAAAAATGACCTTACACAATCAAGAAAATGAATAATTTAAAAAATTTATAAGCTAAAATATGACAGTAATTTTCTCAAGCAGTCAGGCACATTGCCCTTTATATTACTGGGCCCGATGAATTATGAATGTTGGCTGAATCAAAAGCCTGAGGGTGACAACAGAGCCAAGTTTTGTCATTTGCACTTTAGACAATGTGTATTACCCTAGCTGGATTTCCAAATCTCACCGTTTCCTCTGGCTGCTAAGGAAATGCAGGAGGAGTATTTCGGGGGTGGGGAAGAGGAAATACTAATTGCTAACCATTATAATAACTCTAAATCATGCAGGAACAAAAGTCTTTTGAACTATGTGAGCAGCCAAGCTCAGCAAACTCCCACTGTCCTAACCTACCCAAACATACAAAAGCAAAAACAAAAAACAAAAAACAAAATCAAAATGAAAAGGCAGTTTTCAAGCGCATACATCCCAGCTGCAGGAATTAGGAGTGGGAAGAACAGGTGTTCTGAGAGATTCTACAGCGCTTCTGTTGCTAGGGAGACCACTTTCATCAATTCAGAACGGCTGATAACCTCCACATTTGCTGCCAAATTGGTATCAACAAAGGTTGTGACCTTTATAAGCATGCACACACTAATGAAAAGGACACGGATAGTTTAAAAATCACTCAAGAAAAAGGTTGCATGGAGAAAAACCTGGCAAAATATTTGTATTTTAAACAAGAATAGCATCATTATTGCTAAACAATTTGAATCTGACTAATCTGAACACGTGATTTCGAAGTTACAGTGTAAAAATAGAAGAAGTTAATATATGTCCGTGATCTCATTGGAAACAGTGTTAATGAAACTAATAACATATTAGTCACTACATAGTAAGCTCAAATTATATTTTAATATGAGGCTAATTATGCAAAACAGAAAACTGAGCACAGTATGAGTTTACTAGACACTAATACAAAGCAATTATGGGTAAGCTGTGTATGAATGATGTGATATAACTTATTATATGAGGCAAAATATGGTAAATACTGAATATGTCCCACCTAAATATTTCTGCAAATAATTGGTTTGTAAAAAAGTATTATAATTATCTTTGTTGAATTGTTAAACTATTTTTTTCATAGCAACATTGTTTATTTATTTATTTTAAATAAAAAATACAGTCTTGACATTATTGCCGAACCACTGAATAACAAAACACATATCTTACCGAAACTGATTTGGCTCAATCGATAGAGCATGGGCTTGGGGACTGAAAGGTCCCGGGTTCGATTCCAGTCAAGGGCATGTACCTTGGTTGCAGGCATATCCCCAGTGGGGGGGGTGCAAGAGGCAGTTGATCGATGACTCTCTCTCATCGATGTTTCTATCTCTCTCTCTCTTTCCCTTCCTCTCTGTAAATAAAATAAATCAATAAAATAAAATAAAATAAAAATAAAAAAACACGTATCTGAGAAATAAGAAAAAAAAAGAAGTAGCAAGCAAGTATGAGAGAAAAATCTCTCTTCCTTTCCAGGTTTGGTGAGTGCAATACTAGAAATATTCAACTTATATTTAATATATAAGATCTTTCTATCTTTCATATTATTAAAATTATGACTCATAAACTAATATTCAATAAAAATATATTTTTTAGTTAAGTTGTTCTTATGATTATTTTTTTTTAATTTTCACAGTGATGATGAAATTAGTATTGCAAACTTACCTTTAAAATATTAAAATTTATCATTTGGAGTCTAACAGCAAAGTTACAGGCTAGACCCCCAGTGTGAGGCAGGCAGGGGGAAGCCAATCAATGACCCTCTCTCATCTTTGATGTTTCTATCTCTCAGTTCCTCTCAATTCCTCTCTGAAATCAATAAAAATATCTATATCTGTATCTATGTATATTTTTAAAAGGAGCACTGGCATTCTTTTACTTAATGCTTCTCCTCAGAAACCAGTATAAAATATCATCATTAGATGAATCTAATTGAGGGATATCAGTGAACACTGCATTATTTTGCAAATTCTTTAAGCCTAATATTATTTTAAAACAAAAGTTTCAAGATATCAATGCTGATTGTGAGAAACAGTGATTCAGAACTTTGACCTAAAGCAAGAGGATGATTTGATGAACTTGCAACACAGCAGAGCACAGTCACAAGGACACTGCTTCCTGGGAACATGTACCTGTGACTTAGCCATTGCTGTTAAGTAATATCTCAGACTCTGTGATACTCCTTACTAACTTATAAATTATATCATAGAAAAATGTAACCTGAAATATTAGTTTATTACACTGAAAAGTTTTAGATCTATTAGCAAATAGATCTTTTGACTAATTGATAAAGTACATTCTTCAACTTCTCCTTTGTACCAGCTCCACTATCATGCTGATTCTCTAATAAAGCAATCCAATAATCTTTGGCATGTGCTCATTCTACTTTTATATTTTATAAGATTCATGGTTTTAACTTTTCCAAAGTAAGTTCTTAATTCATTTTTATGGTGCAAAACGATGGTCCTATTTTACTTTATTTTGTACATCTCTACAATTTTAATAAATCTTTCATTAGTTAAAAACAAAAATAAGCTCATGAAAAGTCTTATCTCTTTCTTTTTATAGATATTTTGAATAAGGATAAAACTAGCATTAAAATGAAAGATTTCTATCTTCCTTCCTATGTTCCAAATTTAGATATATTCAGAGTTGGGCAATGTGAGCATTGAAATTTTAAAATTAATTTGTCTTTTCCATTCTTCAACTATTGTCGAAGGATGCAACAAATGCAATGGAGAGGTCTTCGTGAACCAATAATAGCTGTATAAGAAGTATTGAAGAGCCAAAACTGGTTTGGCTCAGTGGATAGAGTGTCAGCCTGCGGAGGACTGAAAAGTCCCAGGTTCGATCCTGGTCAAGGGCATGTACCTTGGTTGTGGGCACATCTCCAGTAGGGGTTGCAGGAGGCAGCTGATCGATATTTCTCTCTCATGGATGTTTCTAACTCTCTATTCCTCTCCCTTTCTGTAAAAAATCAATAAAATATAATTTTTTAAAGAAATATTAAAGAAAATGTGATTTTATATCACACAGACTCAGTGTCATGTCTATCTATTGTAGCCAGAAAAATCATTCAAACTGTTTTAACTGCAAGGAAGGTATTGTACTAAAAATGAGTTTTTATTTCAGTTTTAATTCAACAAACTCTTTTACTTACCAAATGCTATGACAGTTACTTGGTGTATAAAAATTATATCTATTTAAGATGTGGACATCTAAATAAAAATATATGTGATAATTTTAATCAGTTTTATAAGTTTTAAGTAATGGAAATAAAGTAGCTAAAGGAGAGATAATTCATTCAAGTTACTGCATTGATTTTAATAGGTAACAGATGTAGATGTTTATCATATGCCGTACATTTAAATGAACTATATATCTTCCTTTCCTCAGTGTGAGTCAATTACTATTACCTTTATCATTGCTATTTTGTAACATCCCTATTTTTGTAATGACAAATATGAGGATTAGAAAGGCTTGGTGTGTTTTCCATTCTTCTACAACTTATGACGGGTAGATCACAGATTACAAAACAGCCATCTAAAAGAGTTTGTAGGAATGATACCTGTTCCAATCTGAAGTATGATTAGTAATTACTTAAGGAGTGGTGGTGTTGGTCCTGTTGTTTGAGTGGTAGTGATGCTGTGGGATGGGTAGAAAAGTCAGCACATAATGGAATAAAGAAGTGATTTCAGGACATCTGTGAAGACAATTATCACAGCATGTGCAGGAAAGTACATATATTTTCATTTGAACATGAAGGTATTGTAAAAAGATCAACTTAGAAAGTTGGGTAGTTGTGAAATAAGGCAGGCAATCATGTACTAATCAGATCAGAAAAGGCTCCTATATGAATTCTAAGAAGCTTGATATCTTCCTGAATAATAAAGGAAATAACTGAAGTGCTTGAAAGAAAGATAGTGGAGCACTCATAGTATTTAAAGTTCATACGGAGGACAGATATAAAATTTACTGAGCTATAATTTACACCCAATGAGATGTACCAGAATTTATGCACTTGCATAATTAACTTATTCACCCGTGATGTTCCCTCATTCCCCTTGGAAAGCAAACTTACCCACCTTCAGCCCCAGACAATGAATGATTTATAGCAGCCAAAAATTGAAAGCATTGCAAATATTTATCATCAGGAAACTAGATAAACCAATTGTTGTATATTTATGCAACACTTTTTTTAAGCAATAAAAAGGAATCAAACATGATACATACAGCCACACCGAAGACTCTAGAACTTCAGGTTGCATGAAAGAAGCCAAGCACAAGAAAGCACATTAAAATGAAATTCCCAACCATCAAAAGTAATTATAAAAAATAGGTCTATAAGCAGGCAAGACGACTTAAGGTAAAGGAAATTTAGATGGTTTGATAAGAAAAGTCTTAATTATGGAGGTAACGAATTTTTTGATAAATTTGGGATATTTAATTTCCTGTACTTAGATATTACAACTGGAACTAAAAAACCCTTGCACTGGAAATCAAGCTATTTGAAATTCAGATTTTAATTTTGGTTTTATCAAAGTGAAGCTGTAAACTCTTTAGAAAGTTATTGTATTATACTGAGATTCAGAATTCCATAACAAGAGTTTAACATAACTTTTCTCATTGAGCTTTAGTAATTATGAAATGGCATGACATATATTAAAGTGCTTAATAGAGCTCCTGGCTCATAGTAAATTGGTTTCTAGTAAGGAGTAGGTAGATATTATTTCACTACTATTATCATATATATAATTTTTTCTTCTTCTTACCTTTCCAGGAGCACATCCACTCAGTGTTTTTGGACCTTGAGAACGGGTGACCCTTCCGTAGCCAGTCTCTGTCGGGCTGGGTGCTGATGTAGTGGGAGGCACAGGGGACCAGTCACACGTGCCTGGGATCAAAGGACAGGATCAGCGGTAGGGGCAGGTCTTCCGGCAGCTCGTGGCCCCCCAGCTGACTGACAAACGGGTTGCCCAGGGCACATTTCTCATAGTCCAGCCGACTGTCCCGTTCTACATGGACAAACTTCCAGACCATCCCCGCCGCTACCAGAGCGGGCAGCGTGGACATCACCATCTCCTGGACACTGGCCCTCATTATCTTCTGGTTGGCACGCAACAGCAGGGAACACATGTGGCTGTAGGTGGCCTTGTCCTTGCCCATCACCCAACCAACATCACAAATGGCCCTGGCCAGCTCCCTGGCGGCTCTCGTGCCCAAAGAGCTTGGTCATGGTCCCATGAAGGCGCCGTCCTTCTGTCTGGAAGGGCATCCGGACTCCTCTTAGAGCGCCACCACCATGAGCCCGGCGCTGCTGCCGCCGCCTGCCCTTCACAAGCCTGGGACCTGGGCTTCGGGGCCTGGAAATGGCTAAAATCCCGGCTCTGTGGGAGTTCCTGCGTCTCGCAGAGGCTTGGGGAGTCTCGGAGAGAAATCGGATGCTCCCACTCAAGCGCTGGTCTCTTTACATACAATCCACCAGATGGTTCACCGATTGTTTTTGTTTTCTTTGCGGAAGACACTGGCCTCCTTCCTGGAGGAGCTGGTGACAGAGACGGAGGCATCAGGCCACTGTGCGCGCTGAGGACCACGCCGGGGCACGGACTGCCCGTCTTGGGAGAGGTCCTGCCTCTTGGTCTCTAGGCTCTGGAGCTTGTGGCTGTCGGAGGTGGGGAGCAGGTGGGACCACAAGAAGCCAATTACCGTCAACGAGCAGCATGATGCGGTTCACCTGCCCAGAGGGCAAACAGCTCCAGAACCTCTGCAAAGTCCTACCTCTGCGGGGCTCTCAGGAGGCATACGCTGCCCAAAGCCGGGTTGGGCAGCCCGGCAGCAGGCACTTGTTGAGGTATGCATGCCCAAGGGGCTGGGCTTGCAGAAGGGGTGCCGGGGGCCCATGAGGAGCACAGAGCCAGGCACCACTGCACCGTGATGCCCTGCCTGATGGCCAGGAAGGAGGCAGCGGCGTGTCCAGCCCAGTGTGCACTCCTGGGAAGTCCCGATGGATCCGGTGCGGATGAAGGTGGTCTTGCCTTGCTGTCCTGGGCAACGAGGAGCAGCTGGGGCTGAAGGTGGACGTCTTTATCCTCCCTCCGGCACCTTAAGTGCGCCTCCAGGGGCCGGGGCCTCCGAGGTGAAAGCAGCCACAGCCCCTCAGCCACCACCTGCAGCGAGGCTCCTTCTTGCAGGGCATCCTTGCTGACCAGTGAACATGCTGCCCCAGAGAAGGCAGGCTCAGACAGAGCGGTCCCGGGCTGAGAACCCAAAGAGGACGCAAAGCCACCCCCTCTGCATCCGCCTGCAGCCTGTAAGCAGGCCAGGACGGGAGCGGCCTGCACTGCGCAACCGCAACTGGAGAACGAGGCGGTGCCCTCTGCAAAGCTGGACAATGTGATAGCACAGCATTGTTTTTGCTTGCTTGTTTTGTTGTTTTTAAATACGGGGTTGCAGGATTTCCCTTAAAAGAACAAGATGAATGATCTGCATAATTTTGGAACATATACCATTTTGGTGCCTACTGTATGAGATCAAGGGAAGGTGTTTTAATCGACTTAGATGGTAGGAGTTAGGGTTTTCTATAGAGATAATTTAAAAATCTGCACTAAAGTAAAATTGTGGAGTAATTAAAGACTAAGAAAAATATTATCACTAACTTTTCAAAGACTTGATTTGTGAAGATGTTATTCAAAATGTAAGAACCTAACTAGGTGAGATCACCCAAAGAACTAGTTAGGAACTAGGTAAGGAAAGTACATAGACCCTGTGTACATGAGATGATTAATGATTGATTGCATCTGTTTCTTAGTTATTCTCCCTTACCCAGGTTTGGTTACTTTTTCAAAGCATTTATCTGAGAAAAGGAAGGTTCGATGATGTATTGGCCCAGACTCAGACCAAAATTGCCTTCGCTGCCTTCATCAGATGGTCTGTCTGTGTTGGGTACACATTGCATGGGGACTTCAACATGCTCAAGTTTAGTTAAATATCGATAATGGACAATTTCATAGCAAAGGATCAAATAGTTTGTCCCTTATATTTCTAATTAATTTATTCAGATGCCTGATTCAGAAACTTATCAAATTGAATCCACTACTTGTAAATCTTGCTCTCATTTATAAGTTATTCTTTGTTTTCCCACCAGGGAATGTACTAAAGCTATGAAATAATAGATGTTTAATTTTAATATATATTAAAATTTTATAGCACAAAATGGGATTCTTCTTATGTATTTTTACATTTCCCAGGAAAAGTAGGTGGTATTATTTTTACCGTACCTATAAATAGCTGATGAACATTCAAGGAACCATTAAAATAAAATGTATTTATTTCCTACTACCGCTTAAAGCTTTTTATAAAAAAAGTAATCAAATGAAAATTTACAGTCCAATGGGAGTTTGATACAAAATTGAATGCATAATACTATTAATCACATAAAAATAAAAATAATTAATGTGAATGCTACTTTATAACAATTTGATTGCAATTTTATTTGTAAATAAAACCGTTATTTTAAAGGACCAGAAATGACATTTATGTTTTATAAGGTGAATATATTTTAAACCAACCCTCAGAACATGAAGAATTATCTTAAGTCAGAACTTTTTTTTATGACAGAAATATCCTCTAACTCTAGATTGTCTAATATGATAGTAACTCGTTACAGGTGACTATTAAGCACTTGAAATGTGATTATCATGACTGAGAGATTGGCTTTTAAATTTCAACTACATAACATTCAGATGTAAATAGTTATATGTTGCCAGTGACTATTATATTGGACAGAATAATCATAAATTGATAATGGGGGTTATTTCTACGTTGAATAATTATCCACTGCAGGGCTAATGAAGTAGGATATTTCATTTGACACAAAATCAATGATCTATTCCCTCTCTGAACTTAAACACTAAGAAAAAGTCTGCACATATTTTACTACAATTTATAAACGTGAGTTGTTTAAATGATATGATGAGAAATTTTCATTTCTGAGAATGGTATTAAAAATTAAAATAACCTTCATTAACAAAGTCTAGCAATTTTAACTCAGAACTGAACTCCAACCCTCCTATCATTTAGTCTTATATTGACTTTATTCCTAGAGATTCTTGTTCCAGAAACCAGTAAATAAAATTTTGTGTTTGTTTCAGGGAAATCCTATAAACCAATATAGGGTAAGATAATTGTATCATGTGGACTATTAGCTCTTCCAAAAGAAAAAAAAGAATTATCTAGGGGGAAATGTTTGATTAACACACAAGTTTACTTATTAAGATAATCTTCTGTCTGTGCCTACACTCCTAAACTTTTATGCTCAAAATTTTTCTACTCCCAATTTCCTTCTCACATTGAAAACTTATTCTAAACCAAGCTGGATCCAGGCCTTAAAAATTCTATAAATATTTTCCCCTTCATCCCCATTCTGAGATTCACTAAGATTATATCAAGGCAGTGTTCTTCATGACTGCATTGGTCTAAAATTACTTTGTTTGACTATAATACTAAGTTTTCAGTAACTTTGCGGGGAGACAGCATTGCACAGAGAGCTTGATAGAAATTCCTTAGTAAATAACACCTTGTTCTTTCTTGAGAGGAATGGACAGAGTTAATAAAGTCCCAAATTCAAAGTTATTCACTTTTTGTTTGACTCTCCCCTGTAAAACAAGAGTACTGATAGTGCCAATAGCACATGGTTGTTATAAGATTTGAAGTAACTGAATCATAAGATTAACTTTATTTCCTCCCTAATAGGCCCTCAAGAGACATTGATCATTTTTAATATTTAACCCCAAATTTTTTTTTATATATTTCTCCAAATGGAGTGGAAAATATTACTAAATGTTCCAATGGAGCAGGGTTTATATATTTATATTAGTATATTATGTAGTTGTATAATACATAATATAATAGTATATTAACATAGTATAAACTCAAAGTTAATAAGAGCATTTCTATTCCTGATAAACTTTCCTAGGAAGGTTTTTGGGTTTTGATTCCTAAGAAAAGCTCTATTTAATTTTGAATTTCAGCCACGTCCTCCATTCCAGATAACCGGAAACTGCAGTTGTGATTTTAGACTCTGCCCTAGTGCATAGTAATGTCCCCCAGGAAACTCATGGGGGAAGTTTGATGGGAATAATACCAGATTGCACTTGGCATTCCGATACCATAATAGCTACGCTCTCCTGTTCAGTAAAATTATTACATGCACCAGCTGTTATGATGTTCTTCTATTAGAGAAAAATTACTACTGGACAATACCACATTCAGCTACATATGGAGTTTATTGGTAAAACATTGAAAATAATTGGGGGAAATTGTGGAATTAACATGGTAGAGACTAGAACTGATTATCTAGAATGACAAATGAGAGTGCATTTCAATTAACATTTGCCAATTATGGGAAATCCAAGTTCAACTTAATCGACACCTATATCAAATCCTTTAGGCCTATAAATTAGCTCCCTGGGACGCATAATTCCAGGAAAGTTTAACAGAGGCATCTATAATGGATGTGTTAGCAGTCTCACAGTATGCCAAGGAGTGCATTTAGGTGTCAGTGGGCTTCTTCAGCACTACTGGAGATGAACAAATTACTCCGCTGCAGATCCTATGGAGTTTCACAAAAGAGTCTATTTTAGGTTTTTCTATAACTTGAGAGAAGATTTGTGCAGAATGTATGAGATTAAGGAGTTGTACAGATAATGGAACAGATTTTATAATGCAAAAAATGCCATCACTTATTCAACTATTTTTGTCTATCAATGCAAGCTCTTTATCACCATAGAAACTCATAACATTATGAAATCATTTTATGCTTAGTGATTGCCCACATAATAACATGTGTTAACAGCAGAGTCTGACTTGATATTGTTAGTGCAACAAAATATTTAACTTTCAGGAATATGTAGATTCAGTTTGGATGTAATTGTAGAACACAATGTAAATTAAATGTAAGCTACTATGGGAAGGTAATAAATATCTCTAAAATTCATGCAGACCTGATTGGTGTGGCTCAGTTGGTTGAGTGTTGTTCCATGCACTAAACGGTTGCCAGTTTAATTCCTGATCAGGGCACATGCCCGAGTTGAAGATTCTATCTCCCGTTGGGATGTGCGCAGGAGGCAACAGATCTCTCCCTCTCTCTCTCTTTCTCTCTTTGTCTTTGTCTTCCTCTGTCTCAAATTATTAAAACCATATTTAAAAAATAAGAAAAATACAGTTATATTCATGCATGTATAGTTTCTGTTATACAAATTAACATATGTAAGCTGTGATACAGCAAAAGAGAATGCAGCACAAATGATCTTTTAGATCCATTCCCATTTCTTTTGAATCAAACATGTCCTGTAGTTTTCCTTTAGCCCAGCAGGGTTAAATTAACATTTTTGAGGAGGCTTGTCAATGGGTTCAGACTAAAGCAGGTTATGGATTTGTTATGCACAAATATCCTATACAAAATGAAATATAAGAAACATCAATGGTTATAATTTTACTTTTAAAGGTCAACAAATCTAGTGATAACTTTGTATATTGGCTTTTTAATGATAATCCTATATCCACCAATGAATCATTGAATTTCTGGTTGAGTTTTAAATAAATAATATATATTTTCCAAAATATGTAGCATTGTTAGCTTGTCTTTTAACTCATGGGCCAGTTAAAAAATGCCCCCAAATTCTCCCTGACTTTTGGAGCAGTATTTTGGTTACTGGGTGATAAAAGGAAATCTATAGACATGAGAGGAAGTTGGACTCATATCTAATTTTTGGATTTCTAGGTAGCCACATAACATGACAAGTGTAACATCTGGTTGTAACCAATAGAAGTGAAGTGTAGATTAGGAATTTTCCTCCTATTTCTAGTAAAACTCACTTACTGACTATTTCAGTTAGGAGAGGCACTACAATGTGATTTTCTGTCTTTTATAAATTGTGACTACAAAGTCTGATAAATACATCTTCAGTCCAGGCAATATAGGTTCCCAGCACTGCCTTATATTATTTTCCTACCATAATATTGTCTAGCTATCAAAAGGATAGAAAATAAGGTGGCCAAATTCTTATTTTTATATTAATTTGAGATAGTAAATTACCTAAAAGAAAATTGGTAAGAAGAATGTGCAAAAACTATCTCTGAAAATAGATTTTTTGGAATGCCTTCTAAACACATTGAAATCATTGTCATTATAACTTCAAAGCAAGGAAAATGAGAGTTTCAAAAGTAATGTCTGCATTGCTTGATAATGTAATTTAAGAGACTTCAGAGAGAAAATTCTCTGAAGTTGGAGATCTTCAGAGAGAAAATTCTTGCAGGCAGCTGTTACATGAAATCATATGGAATTTATTTTATTTATTTATTTTTGCCTTTTAGAATCTGAGCATAATCATAGTAACAGTTATATGTAAACAGTTCTCTTATCATAGAATTGTACCACTTTATTGTCCTCGTAATGATGTTTTTAAACTTTATAATTTTAACAAATGTTGCATATTTATTATTATTTACCTTAAAATACTTTGGTATATGGCATCCTTTATTCATCTATTCTATTTTTATGGTAATATTTTAGTAGTAAACAATTAGGAATAATACTTAAATTTATTATTTGTGAATAATCCTACCTAATAAAAGAGTAATATGCAAATTAACCATCACCCTGTTACACCCACAAGCCACACCCACAAGCCAATCAGAGTGAGTATGCAAATTAACCCAACCAACATGACTGCAGCCATAGAGAGCAGTTGAGAGGATTGGATTTCCCGGCAATAGAGGAAGCAAAGCTTTCCACACTCCCTAGGCCTCCACTCAAGGATACAAAGTTTCAATTATAGAAGATAAATCCCAAGAAAAATGCAGGCTGAGCTGAGGAACACCCACACACCCCGTGCACAAATTTCATGCACGGGGCCTCTAGTTATTAGATAATATTGTTATTTATACTTTTGCTTTCCTTACTATAAAACTGCTCATTTGATAATAATTATGGTAGATTTTTCTTACAATGTGAAACAATTTTATTTAATAACAAAATAATAGCCTGGAAAATGATTAGGGATAAAGTAAAAATTACTTTAAAAAAGTTTTCATTAAGGCATTACATTTGAGCTTATCAACTGTACATAAAATATGTCTTTTAATAAATATCTAATATCCAAGTAATAAAGAAAAACAAACACTAATGACTCTTCATTTTCTCTGTGCCCAGGGAAATGTGATACACAGATCTGCTTAGTGTGTGCAACTGTGAAGAGTCAAAGGGCTTGGTCCTTGTTTGGCTTAAGCTTGAAATGGGTTTCATTTTTCTGCTTATTTACAGTAACATGATCCACTGCCCACCCCTCCCATATAAATATACACACAGACAGATGCTTCTCCATTTATGCTGGGGTTATAGCCCAATAAACTCATCGTAAATTGAAAATATGGTAAGTAAAAAATGCATTTAATTTTAATACAACTTACCTACTGAGCATTACAGTTTAGCCTAATCTACTTTAAACATGTTCAGAACACATATATTAGTTTATAGTTGGTCAATTATCTTGCATTTCATCTCAAGAGCAATTGCCTTTCTCTTCTTTTCATCAGAAACAGGAGCCATGAATGGGCATTTTGTAGACATAGTGGGATGCAAAAAGACAAACACACTATTCAAAACACACTGGCAACACAGTACACTATAGAGCTACCTATTCTTTACGCTCAGGATCTCCTGGCTTACCAGGAGTTGAGGCTTGCTGCCACTTCTTCCTAGCATCATGAAAGAGATCATATTGCATATTCTTAGTCTGGATATATGATAGATCAAAATTCACAATTGGAAATACCAGGGATATAATACTTTTCAATATCTTCTAATACATGTATTAGCTATCTACCTATTGTCATCTGTCTATAGAGAGAAAAGTCCTAAATTAATCCTTTAAAATAATCTCATCATTGATAATAAAATTTAATTAATTATTGATGATAATTTTTCTCTTAACCATTTTTATAGCTAATGGACAATTTTATCTTCCCCATGACTCTCCATTCCATTCTATAACATTTATTACCAAATTTAACATCTTTATTAAACTTCATCCTCTTGAGTTTAGGATCTTTTCTTATAAAAATGTATTTATTTTATTATTATTTTTTTTAATTTCAGAAAGGAAGGGAGAGGGAGAGCTAGAAACATCAATGATGAGAGAGAATCATTTGTTGGTTGCCTCCTGCTTGCCCCCTACTGGGGATTGAGCCTGCAACCCTTGCCCTATAGAATGGAACCTGGGGCCCTTTAGGAATATCCACTGAGCAAAACTGGTTAGGGCAAGTTTAGGCTCTTTTTGTAATCTGCTATCAACTTTCAAGTATAATTTTATATATTTCCTTCACTTTGCATTCTTATGCTCTAATCACATTATTTATCTTTTTTTTTTTCTTTTTTCTTTTTTCTAAAATAGCATTTCTTTAAATTCAGTGATTAATTTCAACAGGGCCAAACCTTCTATCCATAATATCCTATGTAGTTTTGCATTCTGTGTCTTGGCTTATGATAGTTCATCTTGCCAGGATACCCTCAACCACTGGTATTCCCTCTTGAACAAAATCCTATATATTAAAGCTGTAACAATATTTGTATATCCTGACAACATATTCCTTCTACTGCTCAACCACTACACTGTGTTCTCTTCTCAACTATGGCTCTACCTACTGCACTTTTACCTGATCATCTCTTGTCTCAGTTTCCTAAGAGTTGGCAATTCAATTTAATCTATCATAAATATAAACCCTAGATGCTTCTGAAAATATATTAAATACACAAATGTGTGTTTTTAGTATTAAAATTTGCTTAATAAGAATCTGTCAATAAATAGATTATTTTATATAACCAACTATGATGAAACTTTTAGACTGTGACCCTTTAAAAATTTATATATATATATATATATATATATATATATATATATATATATATATATATTCATTCAGAAAGGAAGGGAGAAGGGGAGAGAGAGCAAGATAAATATCAATGTTGAGACACTGGGACCCAACCACACATCCTGTGCATATGTCCTAATGGGGAATTGAACCAAAACCACTGAGCTATGCCAGCTGGGCAGACTGTGACCCCTTCTAACTAATTGGTACGAAAAAGTATGACATTTTATTTATACATTTTCTAAAAAAATAAGTTTCATATTTAACAATAAGATGGAAAGGGGTCTTATGTTCAGATTACGTATATGGTATTTCTATTGATTCCTCTTTTATCATTAAACTGTATTCATAAACTATAAACTGATTAGAAGAGAAATAGAAATTGATCATCCTTGTGCTTACATATCTTTATTTTAAAGAATTATTACTGAGTTCAATCTATTTGTTTTTCACTTTTCAATATCACTAAAACTGTGTGATAATCAATGCCATTTAAAATTACTATCAGCCCAGCAGGTACCAACTTGGCTGTTATTCTTGTTAATATTACTGTCCAACTGTAAACTATCACAATTTAATCAACAGACTAAGTAACAGTGAAAGCAGGCAAATCAGTCCTAGTTGTTGTGTGAAAACATTTACTTACAGAAAACATTGATTGAGAACGAGCATCAAAACATAAATGAATGTCAGCAATTTGAGAAAATATTGAAGATTTTTTGGAAGAAAACTCTTCAAAAGAAACCATTAAGGAGAAAGAACTTTAAAGAAAATGGTGTATTCTCAGAACTTTTTATTAGAAAGAGATGATACTGTGTGCAAAAAAGAAAAAGCATATATATATATATATATATATATATATATATATATATATATATATATAGCTTTGACCTAAAAAAAGATTCAGAAAAATCAGAGTCTGGTGAATAAATTTTAAATCAACTTAGCTATATTCTCTTATTGTTCCTCTATTTAATTTAAAATAACATTTTTAATATCTATATCTAAATAAACCTAAAACACCTTCTTAATATGAATATTTGTTTAAATCAATATTTTATACTGGGTATTGTATGGTTATAGCACCATAAGTTTATTAAGAACTTGTTAAGCTATTCATTGTGGCTACAGTTCAGAATATAGCTGACATTAGTCTTAATTAAGCTTAAAGTCACATATTTTTATTATTCTATGTAATAAAAGACCAATATGCAAATTGTCCCCTAGGGAGTTTGACCAACCAGGAGTTTGACTGCTCTCGACGATGTGCACTGATCACCAGGGGACAGCACGAAATGAAGGAAGGCTCCAGCCAGCAGCTGGAAGGCCCTGATTGGCCCTGATCACCAGCCAGGCCTAGGAACCCTACCTATGCATAAATTTCATGCACTGGGCCTCTAGTTATGTATCCTATATAATAAAAGGGTAATATGCAAATTGACCAAACAGTGGAATGACCAGTCACTATAATGTGCACTGAACACCAGGGGGGCATACTCTCAATGTAGGAGCTGCCCCCTAACTGTCCCCATGGCTGGGGAGCACAGTGCTAAGGATGTCAGGCTGCAGCTTAGTCCCACTCCCCTGGTGCCAAAGCCATCAGTCAGACATTTCCCAAGGGCTTCCAGACTACTAAAAGGCGCAGGCCAGGCTGAGCCACCATCCCCAGTGCACAAATGCCGTGCACCAGGCCTCTAGTAATATATATAACACACACTTGCACAAACTTACAAACATAAATGTATATTTTAAACCTTATTTTACAAAACCTTGATTGAGGATAACCATAGTTTTTCATTACAATTTATACTTGCCTATGTTCTTGTTCTTTAATTTTCAGAATTAATATTCACAATTAAAAATTGCCCTTCAAGCTCAATGTTTATTTTCATAATTATCCTTCTAATTTTTAATTCTAATAGTGAAATCAAATATTTTGGGTAGTTTAATTATCTTTTTTTTTAATCTAATTTCAGTAACAGCTTGACAGGTTTTGTGTATTTTTATTGTTTTCTACATTTTTTTTTTTTTTTTAGAAAATATATTTTATTGATTTTTTCACAGAGAGGAAGAGAGAGGGATAGAGAGTTAGAAACATCGATGAGAGAGAATCATCTATCAGCTGCCTCTTGCACACTGGGGATGTGCCTGCAACCAAGGTAATTGCCCTTGACTGGAATCGAACCTGGGACCTTTCAGTCCTCAGGCCAATGCTCTATCCACTGAGCCAAACCAGTTTTGGCAAAAATTCCTATTCATTCCCATAGCTTTGTTGTAAGATTTTATTTTTAATCAGAATCTAACTTATGACATTTTTTTCCTGTTGACTTGGGGTTAAAAAATATTCTCTCCATGCTTTAGTTATATACTATTGCAGAAATATTTTTATGCAAGTTAATCTATTTATTTCTATGTATGGGCAATTTTTAAAATAAAATATGCCTTTATTTGAAGACAATTAAAATGGAGAATTACATAATTCATATAAGAGAAATAAGAAACTTTATGTTTCAAGGGAGAGTTTTTAATTTTTAATTTGTTCATTGTGTTAGCTTTTGGTAGTGCAATATGCCATGAGCAAAAATTTTGGAGGGGAACCTCTGATATTTTTATCTCAGTTTTTCAATTCAGTGCTTTTAAATTGGCAGTGGTGGTTGCTCAGTTGTGGCAGAAGTTGCCCATTTGTTCTCCAACCCTTTTTTTTCTTCTTCTTTTTTTTCTTTCTGGACAGAACCAAATTTTATTTCCTAGTCTCTCTGTAGTTAGTTGTGGTCATGTGACTGAGTTGTGGCAAATAGAATGTCATCAGAATGTAGAAAGGTGGCTTCTAGGCCTAGCCTCAGATAAATTCCATGCGTGATTATCTACCTTCTTCATCCAACAAGCTGGCTAAATTCAAAAGATTTATACTTCTAAAGCTGGATGAACCAAATTGGGAAAGGGGCCTAGGTCCCTGACTGACCACATGCAAGGCCACCCACTCGCTAGGAATACCCATTTTGGACTTCATTTGAGTAAGAAAAAAATAAATGTCTAAACCAATGGATTTGGAGGTGAATTTCTAAAAAGGAAAATTAACGCTTTTCTTACTAACATAAATAATACAATAAGTCATCCTTTTTTTTCTTTTTAATCTTCCCAGAAATATGTTTCTTCACTCTCTTCCTTGTTACTTGAAGCTTATCAAACAGAAATCAAACAGAAGTGATGGAAATAAACGAATCCAGTTTGGACTCATTCAACAGGAACACTAATAGAAAACTAAAGGAGAAACAAATCTAAAATAAATTTAAAATGCAAAATCTAAAATTAGGCTATTTTAGAAAACTTTAAAATGTATATAGGATATTTATAGTTTAGCTCTGTCACATGGATAATTCTATGTAAGATGGATGGCTAAATCTATGAAATAATGTCACTTAATAACTAAAATTAAAGTCTAGAAGCACTGTTTTTATTTAGTAGAATTTACAGGTCCTTCAATAATTGAGTCTCTTGTCTTCTCTTTTACCATGGGGATATTACTGATATTACTTAGTTCTTTTCTGACTCACAATTGAGCTGTACTTCTGCTTAGCCACTAACATTCATTGTTCAGTCATTTTCTGACCTCCACAATTGATTCCAGTTATGGGCCTACTATATTCTAAAATGGTCCTGAGATTAGCTTCTTAGATTTAAAAATCTGACCTGATTATTCTAATTGAAATGATTACAGCATTTTATAATAGGCAAAACTTTATATGCACAATGAAAGTACAAGAATAAGCACATTGTTTATGATGGTTAATTTGATGGTCAGACAATAGTCAAATATTTGGTTCAACATTATTCTGGGTGTTTTTGCAAGGGTGTTTTGGATGATTCACTTTTCAGTTGGTAGAGTAAGGCAGATAGCCCTCCATAAAGTAGATCTGCCTCACCCAATCTGGTGATGGCCTGGATATAAAAACAATTGAACTTCCCATATCTAAGGGAGAATAATAGCCTTTAAATTGGCCATCAGCCTTCTACCTGACTTTGTATTTGAACTGAAATATTGGCTCTTTCTGCATCGCAAGCCTGCTGGCCTTCAGACAAGGTCAACATTATTGGCTCATCTAGTTCTTAAGCCTTCAGACTTAGACTGAAACTACACCATCAACTATCCTGACCCCTCAGCTTGCTAACTCACCCTGAATATCTCAGAACTTGCAATCTTTCATACTTGTGTGAGCTTATTCTTTATGGTATATATGCATACATCATATTAGATTTTTTTCCCTGGAGAATCCTGACTAATACAGGTTATAACAAATATTCCTTGGAAGAACAACTAAGAGCTATAAAAAGAGCACATAATTTTTTGTAAAGGCAGCTACTTATAGAACCAGATAGTGAGATTAATTTAATTTAATTATATCAACAGAGTAATAAGGAAGATAATAAAGTCTTCTTGCTACTAAAATATTAAAATTGTTATGATTTTCTAAGAATTTTTAGGTTGGTAGCGAAAATCAGTGACTTCACTAATTAGTTTCCATAAACAAAGAAGACTGTTATTTATAGTAGAAAAAAGAAACCCAAGGGAAGTATAATTTTAAAAATATTATTTCATGTGTGGCTTATTTTTTCTTTAATTTCAAAATGTTAAGAAGTTAAATTTGATAGCCGGCTGAATGTTCATCATTGCAAAAATTATACCTGTTTTGTTTATTTTTACTTGTTAATATAAAACAAATGTGAGTTAGGGAACTATTTTATTTTAAATATGCCAGCATATATATATGTATATATATACATATATATACATATATACATATATATACATATATATATGCTAGTTACTTTAAAAAGCATAAAATGTAACTTCAATAAAATTATCATATCAAAAATTAATAAACACCTTTTCAATATAAGCAAATATGGAGTCATTATTCACATGACACATTACATTATAAATATGTATTATATATATGTTTTTTTATTTATTTTTTAAATAGTTCAAAGACAAACCAAAGTGCAGTGTGGTCTGTACATATAATTGGATGATGTGACTCTCAAGTCTCTCTGAATAGTTTCATTATTTTATTCCTTTATTAAAAAGGTTGCAGTATAATTTGTATGTAATGAATGTCATAGATCTTATGTATACATTTAATGAGTTTCTAAAAAATTGTTCATTCTAATACACTTTGCTTATCATATAGGTATAACAGAGTACTAGTAATTTGAAGAAACTAATAGTAGTATAATACAAATTCATACGTACCTCTGTAGCTCCTAACAATAGGTGAAAAACATAATAATGCTATATTTCAAGTATCATATAGTGATGAAATGATTCTCAGAAATGTTAATAATTTAAGCAACTAAATTTTATGGGATGTTCTGCTGACACCACGTTTAAGGCCTTGAGAAATCATAATGGTGTATCTTTAAGATTTTTAGTATGAAAATGAATAAGTAAAAAACCTTATCTTATTTTCAATAATATATTTGGAGAATGCTCCCAAAGTATTTAAATGTGATTGCAGTCTCAGAAATATTTCATGATGATGGAAATCTTGATTCTTAAACTCATTTGACTTGGGTTATAATAAAAGTTCCATCGATCTTAATAACTCTAAAGACTTTGGATAAAGTACTTAGCTTCTTCAAACTTTTGATTTCCAATTGAGTAAAAGGTGACTGAAAAGCTAGCTTATAGAGCTGCTGTGAGGATTAAATATTTCTGTTCCTTATTAAATATTCCTGTAAGCAGTCAAGTGTTCTATTTTTCATTAAATAAATAGGATGAATGATAAAATTTAAACTCCTTATTCTAGGAACTATTGAAACCCTACTATTTCCTTTTTTTCAGGTTACCCTGAAAATCCAGTTGGTGTTTATCAAACTGTCAGCTGCAAATTTGGTTCCCTTGAGCCCTTTCCTAGTTCAAGCCCCTCAAATGGCCCATTTGAAACAATTTTGCAAGGCAAATATTTCAGGCAAAGATGAAGTACCACACACTTTGAAAGTGTACAGCCCTGGTTCTACATGCTAAGTTTGTGGTGAGTATCTGGGATAGATACAAACCATGCTTTTTCTTTCATTTCCTAATATTGATACTTAAAGGTCCCTGAGACAGGAATTATTCTCTGCCTGTCTCCTTTCTTACTCACACCATGAGGCCCTTCACTTATCCATTCATCAAGGGGGCTCCTTCTCTAGCTGTACATCAGTATAAAGGTGAAGGTGAGAATGAGGATTATTTTAACTCATTACATAGTTTTGTTGTTGTTGTTTTGTTTATTTTGTTGTTTTTTAACACACACACACACAATTTTCATCCTTATATTGGAAACAAGTCCTCCTATCCAGCTATCCTAATATATAAAAACCCTGGGTCTTAACGACCAGTAATGACCAAGACTAAACTAACTGGAAGTCAGTCCTGCAGTCAGCCTGGGTTGCTGTGGCAACTTAGCACTGATTCCGCTGCAGGTGAAGTGCCCCAGCACCTACTGCTGAGGGGGCTTCGAATCAGAGCCAGAGAGAGGCCTGAGGAGAGAAGCAGGGACTGATTCATTACCTCTGTGGCAGCTTTTAATCAGCACATGTCTCTCTCTTTCTCTCCCAGACTGGCCAACGCCACACCAACATTTCTCTCCAGGCCTCCACAGGGACTGCTGATCAGCCCTGCCCTTTTGTCAGGCACCATTCATAGTCCCAGAGATACTGACCGGCAAGGAACTGACCAATCAAACAAAATGTTGGGTGCTGTAAAAAACCAATGGTTACATAGAAGGCGGAGCTTCTGAAACTCACTGGCATAGACACTGACCAATCAGGACCAAATGTGGGTGCTGTCGGGAACCAATGGCTGCCTAGGAGGTGGAGCTTTTGATGCTGACTGGCATAGAAACCGACCAATCCCTACCAAATTGGCCAGCAGATGAGAGCAGTTGGGGGTGAGATCAGGCCAGGAGGCAGAGGCAGTTAGGGGTGATGAAGCAGGCAGGCAGGTGAGAGGTTAGGAGCCAGTGGTCCCAGATTGTGAGAGGGATGTCCCACTACCAGTTTAGGCAATAACCCTGTGGACCTAAATCGGCAGTGGAACATCCCCTAAGGCACATGTGTCAAACACAAGGTCCGAGGGCCAAATCCGTCCCGACAGGCCTTGCAATGTGGCCTGCACTGCGCTGTCATCACTGCACTCCGCTGCGTTTCCATCACAATGACAGTTTATAACTGTTCAGTAAACCATTCGGCCCGCGATTTAGGCTGTATTTTAGATTTTGGCCCCTTCTCTGATTGAGTTTGACACCCCTACCTAAGGGGTCCCCAATTGGGGAGGGTGCATGCTGGGCTGAGGGGAACCCCCCCCCCATGCACTAATTTCATGCACTGGGCCTCTAGTATCAGAAATAAGGTGATACCTTTATTCCCATTTGACGAATAAGTCTATTAAATGAAATTATAATTAATTAGAATTCTTTAAGGAGGATTCATAATTAATTAGGTTTTCCCCTGGACATCCTACAGGGTAGAAATTAATTAAATAACAAATTAAAAATACTTTTTTATATTTTCAAGGCAGTATAACTACTTTGCAGTTTTTGTAAACTACTTTCTATTCTGTTATTTTCTTACTGTTGTGCCTGTGTTAGTATGGAACACCTTGAGACCCAATTTCTAAGTACCTCTTAGTCATCACACACACGAGAAAATGCATCCCTTTTAATAGATCTGTGTCCACAATTCTGGGATTCAACCCCCAAGGTTTCCATATAATGTATCCATGATTAAATATCATTTGTCAAATAAGAGACCAACTTCATAAACCATCCTCCACTACCAATTCTTGAGTTTGTCTTTTGATTTTTGTTTTATTTTCCTTCTCCATTCTGCATTCCTCATTCCTGCCCTTTAATATCGTGGTTGGAAATAAACTGACTCCATGCAAGCCTTTGATTCAGGATGGGCGGTCCTTGGCTGATATGAGGTCTCATTTTAGAAAAGCCATTTTGATTCAAAGCACTAACATTTTACACTAAAAAAAAAAATGTTTTCATAGCATATATTATGATTGTTTCTTTTCAAATTTTCTGAAGATTTATTTTCCATCACATTATCTAGTTTGCTCCTTCTTGATAAATGTCACTCATTATTACATAAGGTAACATCTATTTAAGCCAGTGATTAATCCTATAGAATAAGAGAGGAATGTATTAATTATCCGACTTCCTAATGACAGATCACGGATCTGCAGAGAGCTATAGGATGGGGCAGGGCAGCAAGCAAGCGGGAGGTGGAGAGCAACAGGAGGTCGCAGGGCAGCAAGCGATGAGAGGGATCAGGGGATCTCCAGGAGGGCAGTAGCGACCTACTGGAGTATGGATTCCTGTGCAGAGCTACTGGTTATAAATAAAATGAGTTGCATTGTAGTCTACTGGTTTACTATTGAATGGTCTTTCAAATCTAAATGGAAGTATGTATTAGGGTTAACATTCTCTTCTTATACTTATTATTTGTTATGTCTTTGTAATTATGCCTTATTTAAGGTGGTCCTACGTTCTAGTCTCAATACATTTCAGTGAAGTTGTGGACATTGTGTATTATGAGAAACTACAGTTTAGTTGATGACTTTAACCATCTGAGTCACAGAGCTTATGAAAAGTGGATCCTTAAATGAAACATTACAGTCTAAAATTTGAATTCAAAAAGTTTGATTTCACAGCTCTTGTCCATTACCACTACAATACCTTTCCTCATAGCCTATTTGTAACACTTATTCGGGGTTTATTATGTGCCAGGCACTATTTATAACAAACCAGACAGTTTGTAACAAAATAATACACAACAAAATTTGTAAGTTTCTTATGTACTAGGAAATATATTAGGCACTGAGGAAGAGGGACACTGAGAAAGATGGGGTGAATGCCCCTTCATTTATGCTTATTTAAGGACCACATGACTCTTTATTCAGTCCATTCCCCACCATCTTCTCTCACTTACTTTACTGACATGCTAAGTTAACCAAACTGCATGCCTGCATGCTCTACCACTTTCATTCATTCTCCAGCCAGGACTCATGTATTTATTAAGTGTAACACATAGACAGATACACACACACATACATACACACACACATACTTATTCAAAGTACTGCCCTGAAATTGTGCAATACCTTCTCATTTACATTTGTTTTTAGAATAAAATCTGATTTCCTTAACATGGTTCAGAAGACCTTCAATACAGACCATCTCTCTACTCAAAGAACTGTACCAACATTCTCTCTGTCAGGCTCTACCTCTGACCATAGTGAACTTACCCATATTTGTGTTCCATGCTCTGCAACTTCTAGATCTTGTCACATACTTTCTCCTGGTCTACTGTGAGCTCCATTAGAGCAGGGATTAGATATAAATCTAAACCAATGTACCACAGTGCCCACTACATGTTAGGTACTGTGAATATTTATTATCTAAAAGAATAAATGCCTTCCGGTGAGATCATCCCTTCTTATTTCTTTGTTCATTCTTCAGGTTTAAGCATGCATGTCATTTCCTCCAAAAAGCTTGCCCCAGGAGAATCACACCTACCTACAAGAGCACTGTATTCAAGAAAAGGAAGCGTTCAGTTTTTGTTGTTTTCTTTCTTTGTGTAGATTTTACTTTTATAACCACAAATGCAATCGTCAACATTCATTCTCGGGGTCAATACGAAAACACGGGATAGTGGAATGTATAGATCCAGGCTAATGTATGCCTTATCCAGTAGGGGTGGCCCCTCTCGGATCCAGTGGGCCAGTGTCAAAGGGAGATTTCTCCAGTATTGTCACATCTTCCAGCTTTTCAAACCAGGCCAGAAATACAGAATCTTGTCTCTGATATCAACACTTAAATATTAACAATTTTGTCAAATTTTAAATACTACCAGTTTATAACTTTCATCTAAATTTTTGTAGATGCTAAATATTTATTCACATTTAATCACAGTTATTCCCTTATGTAGCTGAGGAATATAGAATATTTTCTATTTCTAGTATTATTATTATTTTCTCTTTTCCTCCGGTTAGACTGAAAGCTCTGTGAGATCAGGGAATATATAGGTAGATATACATATACATATACATATACATATAATTCACAACTTTAGAGTCAGTGCATAGTCAATAGCCTAGAAAGATTAGATCCTTTTATAAGTCTTACACAATGAGTAAAATAAAAATTTAAAAGATGGTGTTCTAGTAAACATATTTTAAATACTCTATAAACTGATGATATAAAAATATGGGTAGAAGGACTTGAATCTAGGAAGCTAGTAAGCTGAATGACTTTTATGTGCCAATCCTATAAAATACATATATTGCATAGGAAATGCTACTAATATTCACAATGTCTATGTGTAATTACTACCCTTTCCGGCCAAGCAGCCACAAGAGAATATAAAAGCTATTCACCTCTCTTCCTCCCTTCCTTAACTGAAGTAATCATTTTGGAACTTTGCCTTATTTTCTATTGTCCTAATTTTTGCAACTGTTAATTTTATAAGTTTAATTATAAATCTTGTTCTACATTAATGAAATATTTTAAGTATTGGAGGAAATCTAAAGAATCAGTAAGATTTTAAGTATTGGAGGAAATCTAAAGAATCACTACTGTGATTTTAAAAAAAGGCTTTTTCTTATCATTTCAATCATCTCTTCTACAGACATGTAAGAATTTCCTCCTAACCACTATTCCAGGTCCTTGGTTCTTTTCATCAAACAGAAGGTGTTTCATTAGCTGCTACTGTGAAGAAGAAAACTCACTGTTTTTTACCATAAAGTGTCATTATATCCCCACTTCTGTCTAAGAAAACCTTTAAATCTTCAGCTCTAACCAATAAAAGATTATTTCCCGGTCAAAGATATTGAGAATCTCTTCCACTGTTCTCTTATTAGAGAGCACATAATGGAGAGAAAAATAGACTTAAAGAAATACACTCAGCCTAGAAACAAGAAAAAAATGTGAAATGAGTAAGCAAAAAACAGGAGGCGTTTTTCAGAGCCACTGATCAGAAGATTTTCCTGGGCTAATTTTGAGTAATGATTTAGGATATTCTGAAATAATAATATGGTTCCTGATTCAAGGGCATGACTATTTCTGATTGCAACACAGTAAAGTCAAGAATAGTCTGGGACATAAAAATAGATGGTCAAGTTCACATGAAAGAAATCATTTAATTTATCATGAGCTAAAATAGAAATTATCTGCTTAGCAACATGGCCTAATGACTCTATTATTTATTTTTATGGAAAAATACAAACATAAATGAATTTTAGCATATATTATCTATAGTTATATTATTTTTAGATAGAAATACAGTGGTGCCTCACACAATGAACTTAATTCGTTCCAGGAGCAAGTTTGTTATGCGAAAAGTTCGTTATGTGAAACACGTTTTCCCATAACAATACATGTTAAAAAAAATAATTCGTTCTGTAGCATAAAATATGCTAAGATGACATAAAAAAAGATAAATTTTTTGTTATTATTTTTATTTAGATACATCATGATATAAAAAAAATATTGAATTTAACTTAAAAGGACGACTGCCGTGATACGTGCGTGATTTAATTCGTAATGAAGAACGATTGCCGCGATACGTGCTTAAGTTAAGCGCAGTGACTAACGACTGCCTGCAGTGCCTGCGCGGAAGGATGCAATACATCGGCAGCGATCGTGGAAGCTCGGGCGAAGCAGTCGTGGAAGCTCGGGCAAAGTGGTCATGGAAGCTCGGGCGACTTCATTGTGTGAAACGAAGTTCGTTGTATGAATCATGAAATGAAGTTCGTTGTGTGCAGCGTTCGCTGTGCGAGGCGTTCTTTATGCGAGGCACTACTGTATTAAACATTTTTGTATCATAGAATAATTTCAACATCTTCCACATTTTTTTCTCTAAATGCCAAAGATACAGAATTCAAAACCCAAGTAGACCTTAACTGATTTTTACAATAGAATAGTTAGTCCAAAAATAACTGAGGAATCATCCATTTTACAAAAATTTTGATTCAGATAGCTAAAATATATTTATTTAAGCTGCATGTTACTAATCACATAATTATTGAATAAAATATTTACTCTGCATTTCAGTATTATTTAAGCATAATTAAACAATTGAGAAAATCTGAAGTGTATACTTTCAAATAATCATGAAAATATATATAACAAGTGACTAAAGATTCATATAGAGACTCCCCCTCTAAAAATATTTCAAGAAATCGGCCCTATTCTGTTAAAGCTAAAGGCTAGTTCACAAATACTTATCAAATGGCCACAAAAAAAAAGAGTATCATTTAATAGTATAGGAAAGAAAAAATATTATTTACTAAGAGCATCAGGGGGATATAGCATAGATAGGAACTCCTGTAATTTCTTGTTAGATAGAAAAGCAGGGATGCCTTTGCTATTATTACATCTGTTTTCAGTCTATTTTTATGAAGCTCAAGACTTCTGGATTATATTTTATTGAAAAGGCAATATAGTTTCAAGTGTAATAACTACTACTAATAATAATACTTTCTCTAGAGGTTGATACAGAAACACAAGAACAAAACTAATACAATCTATTTTGATGCTTTTTTTTTCATTAGAGCTACTTGCCACAGGTATTTTAATCATAAGCTGAAATGTAATAATTTGGGTTTTATTTGCCTATTTTAGTTTTCTACAAAAGAAGTCGCTTTCTTTGAAGGCAGTAATTGCTCACTTACCCATTTAGCTAAGAATAGATCTCTAGCAATAATAGGCCTCTGACTATCTTGACATAGCAAGGAATAAGATATCTCTAGGCAGCATTATAAGGCCCAAAATGTTTTTCAAATTTTGTAGTTTCAAAATAGAACATACTCAATTCTCTTCTAAATCAGTTAAAATATAGCTGTGATGTTAATATAATTTGGAGCTATTTAAGTCAACAATTTTTATGCATGCTTTTATATTTAAAAGTAGTTGTATAGGGGAGAGGAAGGGCTGGTCAGTTTCCTCTGAAAGTGTTCATCTCAATGCAAAAATGTGGTCCCTCAAAACAAGACATCTTAATATGACCTGCCCACTACCTACTTCAGCACCATTCTCATGTGAGAAATTATTTGTTATCCCACCAGATTTTCAAAGTGCTCACAGAGGAAATAATTAGACATATGTGTAATCTTTTTTTTTTAATCATTTTGTTCTATAATATTTAATTCTCTATTTTATGTATATTTATGCAATAGAAGCATTTAAAAGTTGATGGGAAGTTTTAAATAGAAGCATTTAAAAGTTGATGGGAATATAAAGTAGAAATTGGTAAAGACATTACAAATAAAAAAAATGTAATTCCACTCAGCTAGAGTTGTATCATATCATGTCAAAACTTTAGACTTTGGCCTTGACTGGTTTAGCTCAGTGGATGAAGTGTTGGCCTGTGGATTCCAGGGTCCCAGGTTCGATTCCTGACAAGGGCATGTACCTTGGTTGCGGGCACATCCCCCGTGGGGAGTGTGCAGGAGACAGCTGATTGATGCTTCTCTCACATCCATGTTTCTAACTCTCTATCCCTCTCCCTTCTTCTCTGTAAAAAAAATCAATAAAATATATATTTAAAAACAAACAAACAAACAAACACTTTAGTCTTACATTTTATTTAATGAGCTCAACTTTGTCTCAGTCTGAAAAAGTGAGACACAACACATACATTTTCATGAATCCCCTCTATTTCTCTTAATTCCTAAACTTAATCCATTCATCTGGATCATGATTCTCAAACATTTTTGCCTTTTCAGGAATGGGATGCCCCTTTTTGGATTACCAATTTTCTTCTATACTTCTTAATTAGATCTTTCCACTTAGATATAATAATATTACACATCTCTTCATCTTCACAATATTCTTTGTACATGAAATCCCTTCTCTCTGTGATCCACAGTTTAATCCTCTTCCTTTTATAGGTAGACTGAAAAAAATAGTCTTTGTCCTACTGTTCCCTAGTTCCATTCAGCCTTAAACTCTGAATTTTAGCCTCTGTCCCCGAATGAATAAAACTGTTTTGCCAATTATCTTTGTGAAGAATTCAGTAACCTCTAAAAATTGTCATTGCATTATTTTAGTCTATGAACCATGTTCTCACACTATAAGAAGTTTTAGCCTTAGCATTTCATAATAACAAATGTCCTTAGTTTTTCTGGTCTACTTTACTTTTGTATTATTTTATTTATTTATTTATTTATTTATTTATTTATTTATTATATTTAACTATCTTAAGAATCTTACTTTCTATCTGCCCAATACTCTCTTCAAGTGAACTCCTTCAATAGCATGTTGCCAATTATCAGAAGATGACTGACATTACTATATCCCCAATGCTCTATTGCGTGTCTTTATATATTGTTGTAATCTTGACATTTTCACTTATATGCCCAAAAGTACCTAAAATTGGATTTTTCACATCTTTCTATTAAACTGTAGTTGGTTTTGTGTTTGTGTGTGCTTATTTTCTCATAAAAGAATAGTGCAACTCACAATTTTCTGCTTTGTCTTCTATGGCAGAAAATTAGATATCTCTCATGACTCACTAAACATATCCCATCAGTAAAGGGCCGATGAGTATATGTCTGTAATACCTGCTCAAATCATGTATTTTCCTACCAGCCTTCATTTTTCTAGGCTTCATCAGCCTTTCTCCCTCACTCAATGGGATTTCTCTGCCTCTTAATTTCTTTTTTCTGTTTTCAAATTAACATCCTCCAATCAATTAAGTAAGGTGGCCAGCTAAGCTTACAACTCTCCACTTCTTATTTTCTTAATATTTAGCTTTCCTCCAGTTATTCATTTCAGCAAATATTTATTGAACACTTACTATATGCCATCATAATCCTATGTGCTTAGCACATGGTGATGAACAAGATAAATTATACTGGGTGTCCAAGCAAGCCCTTGTTCAAAGTAAAATATTGAAGCTGAGAATTAAAGGATGAATAGGTGTCAGCAAAATGATGAGGAATAAGGAGAAGATTTAGAATACAGGAAAAGTAAATTTAAAGTCTCTTACGTAAAAAAGACTTTGTTGATTTTGAGAAATTGAAGGATTACTATGGTTGAAATACAATAAGTAGAATAGTAGAAAGAGATAAAGCTTTCTTCCAAAGGAGACCGGGTCCAAATTACCTTTCATATTGGTAAAAATATAAAGTATTGAATAGCTTTAAGAAGATATATATATATCTTCTGCTGTAAAGATATTGGGGAAGTCAGGAAGCTAGGGAGGAAGTTACTTCAGTAGACCAAGGAAGTGAAAGTGTGTTATAGACTATAGTAGTGGTAGATATATTTTGCACCTATATTTATAGGACAGCCTGATCTCTTCCCATCTCTTCAGTTTATTTATCCTGCCATCATATAATACTTTGTTTCAGCCTTAAAAAGTGTCCTTCCTTCACGTTGCACCACCCTTCTTTACTTGGAGATTTAACGCTATTCCCTTAGATCATAACCTTCTCTGAAAAACATCCTCTACTGCATATCCTGTACTGAGTATAAGACAGTGCTAATCACACTATCATTGCAATTGTGTTATCATCTCAATAGCCTATAGATGCCTTTGCGTTATGCTAAACTTTATAGAGATTAAGCTGAGATACCAGGTACTTGTTCTACTTGGTATGTCTAGCATCTAATAGATTTCCCAGCACATGGTAGATATGAAATAAATAGTGTTGAGTGGTATTAAAAGATAATGTTCTCTTACTTTCCTATCCTTTATAAACATATCAAAATATAGTAGCTTTTAATAGCATTTAGTATCTGTCATTTAAAGTCAAAATATTGTCTGGGATGAAATATTGTTTTTCTTTCCTTTTAGTAATAGTTCCAAGACTTAAATTGAAGCAAGTATTTTAATCATAAAAGCTTACTTCAGTTTGGCTCCAGAAGTCAATAGAATTAATTTACACCAAAGGTAAATTACAGGTAATTATTTGCCTTTACAACAGGTATTTTTAAATGAATCAATAAAGTAATAAATGCCTGTTGTATGTCAAAAACTGTGCTATTTATTAGGAAAAAAATGAAGAAAAATACTTCACAACCTTTCCTCTCAATTAGTTTGAAATCTATTCATAAAACTAAAATTAAGTACAAACTGGTAAGTAAAAGATAATTTCCAGACTCTGTGTTAAATATTAGCCTGGTGAAAATTATATAATCACATAAATAGATATAAAGATGGAAGATATTTTCATATTAGACAGAAATGGCTTTATTTAAATTTGTCTTGACCATGGTATTCAAAATTGGAACAGAAAAAGAATGGAAAGTGAAAGAAAGTTATCCAACAAAATAGCAAAGTATAAAGAAAAACACAACCAAACAAAAAAAGGTGAAAATACTATCTAAACTCATAGCACTGTCTTCATATAAATTATAATGTTAAGTGACATTTTTCTAGACTGCCCTCAATGCACATATGCAGATGTATGGGTGGATAGATGGAAACAATCTCTTTGGAAAAGGACCATGTTATTTTTAATTATGGTGAAATATACATGAACTATATCATTGAACTATGTTTAAGTACAATGTTATTAAGGATGTTTGCATTGTTGTGCAACCATCACCACCATCCATCTTAGAACTCATACACATCAAACAAAATACCTCCATTTCCAAATGCCCCCCTCTGCTGGCCTGGTCACCCCTAACTGCCCCCCTGCTGGTCTGGTCTCCCCTCATGGCGCCTCTGCTGGTCACCCCACACAGCCTGCTGTTCAGTTTGTTTGATCATCCCTCACTAATCCCCCTGCTGGCCTGGTCACCTCATGCACCAGGTGATCAGATAATCTCGCTTTTGGTGGGACAGTCCCCATTTCTAACAATTTTTTCCACGTCCTGCCACGTTTTAAAAAAGTCCCGATTTTTGGAAAGAATCTTTCCAATCTTTCCAAAAATCGGGACTTTTTAAAAATGCGGCGGGACACGGAAAAAATTGTTAGAAATGGGGACTGTGCCACCAAAAGTGGGACTATCTGGTCACCTTACCCATGCAACCTGCTTGTTCAGTTGTTTTAAGTCCTGTGCCAGCCTGGTCGTAGGCCGCCATCTTGTGAGGGTAAGAGGGTTAATTTGCATATTACCTCTTTACTATATAGGATTTTATTTATCATAGTTTTTATTAATTTACCGGTAGATGAACACATCCACTTTTGGCTACTGTGAATAATGCAGTGTACAAATAGCTCTTCAAGACCCTGCCTTTTGTTCTTTTGGGTATATACACAGAAAGAGAATTTTCTGAATGATATGTTGATTCTATTTTTAATTTTGAGGAGAACACCTATATAGATTTATTTAGAAGTTGTACAATTTTATATAGCCAACAGCAGTAAACTAGGGTTCTAATTTCTCCATATTCTCTCCAACACTTTGTTTATTTTGTTGCTGTTTTGTTACATATATATATTTCATAGAGGAAAGGAGAGGGGGAAAAAGAGATAGAAACATCAATGATGAGAACCATTGATAAGCGCCTCCCGCACACCCCCTACTATGGATCACAACCTGGCATGTGCCCTGACTAGAAACTGAGCCCATGGCCTCCTTATCCACAGGTCGGACCTCAACCACTGAGACACACAGGTCATGTTGCTGATTGATTTTTTAAATATTAGTCATTATAATGAATGTGAAGTGGGTTTTCATGTTTTTTTGTTTGTTTGTTTGTTTTTTTGTCTTTCAATTTCCTAGTACTTTTGAGATTTTCTAATGTACTTTATAGAAATCAGAAATGAGAAAGAAGATTAAACAACAAATGTGGTCATTGTAAATTATAAGAACACATCCATTATGACATCTATAAATCTTATGGATTATTTTATTTGTTGTTGTTTTTATTTTTTTTAATTTTTAAATTTTTTTAAATAAATTTTTATTGTTCATATTATTACAAATGTTCCTTTTTTTTTCCCCTCAATTGCTCTCCTCCACCAGGTTCCCACCCCACCCTCTGACCTTTCCCCACTCCCCATTGTCCTCATCCATAGGTGCACAGTTTATGTTCAGTCTCTTCCCACATCCCCCTCTCCTCTTTTTCCCAAGAATCTTCAGTTCAATCCCCTTCCATGCCTCTGATTCTATTATATTCAACAGTTAATATTGTTCATCAGATTGTTTTTTTAATTTCCTTGGTTTTTAGATTCACTTGTTCATAGTTACATATTTGTTGTTCATAATTTTTATCTTTATTTACTTGCTCTTCCGAAAGAACCCCCTTCAGCAATTCATATAATTCTGGTTTGGTGGTGATGAACTCCTTTAGCTTTTTTTTTATTAGTGAAGCTCTTTATCTGGCCTTCGATTCTGAGTGATAGCTTTGTTGGGTAGATTATCTTTGGCTGTAGGTTCTTACTATTCATCACCTTGAATATTTCTTGCCATTCCTGTCTGGCCTGCATGGTTTCTGTTGAGAAATCAGCTGACAATTGTATAGATGCTCCTTTATAGGTAACTACCTGCTTTGCTCTTGCTGCTTTTAATATTCTCTCTTTGTCTTTTGCTCTTGGAATTTTAATTATGATTTGTCTTGGTGTGGTCCTCTTTGGATTCCTTTTGTTTGGAGTTCTGTGCGCTTCCTGGACTTGTAAGTCTAATTCTTTCACCAGGTGGGGGAAGTTTTCTGTCACTATTTCTTTCAGTATGTTTTCGATATCTTGCTCTCTCTCATTTTCTGGGACCCCCATAATTCTGATGTTGGTTCGCTTGAACTTGTCCTAGAGGTTTCTTACATTATCTTCAATTTTCTGGATTCTCTTGCCTTCTTGCTTCTGCAGAGGAATGTCTTCTGGCTCTTTATGTTCCAAATCTTTAACTTGATTCTTGTGATCTTCCATTCTGTTTTTAGGACTCTGTATAATATTTTTTATTTCAGACAATGCATTCTTTATTTCTTGTTGATCCCTTATCATTTTTTGTTGATTCCTTATTAATTCTAGTTAATCCCTTTTCATATCCTCATAGGTCTTATCGACCTTTTCTAGGAAATTCTTGAAAAACCTTATAAGCGTAGATTTGAACTCTATATCCAGTCGCTTTTTGTCCTCCATTTCTTTTGTTTGTGATCTATTTTGTTGTCTTGGCATTTTCAGCATTTTTGCAGCTTCCCTGATGGGGCAGGGTTTCAGGGTGGAGCCTGCAGTGTTGGCTTCCATCAGCCCTGCCCTATGCGGCTCCTGAATCTCAGTAATCCCTAGGGTCCTTCAGTACTTGTTGCAAGCACCTCTGAGAGAAAGGTGCCCTCGATTTTCGCCTACTACCAAACAGTCTAGGCTCTCCCCCAATTAGCCGGAAACTGAGGTTCAGTTCAGTTGGAAGTGGAGTTGGAGGTGGCGTTCAGAGCAGTCTGGAGCCCCTGTCTCCTTCCCAACAGGGCAATCCAGTGGCACAGCCAACCATCCTTTCTCTCCGCGCAATATGCGTGCCTCTGGGACCTCCTTTTACTGCTCCCCTGGGGTTCCTCCTTACAGCCCAGCTCCCTATGGATGAACCTGGGTCCCCGGGGTCTGGCCTAGCACTGGGGTTCAGAGCAGTTGGAACTGGGGCCCAGCACAGTCGGAGCTTTTATCTCCTTCCCACTAGGGAACGCCAGCCAGGCACTCAGCCGCCCTTCCTCTCCGGCTCCATCCTCTCTGTGCATTCCGCGTGTTTCTGTACCTTAGGCTTTTACAGCTCCTCTGCGCTTCCTTCTGGTTTTCTCCTTGCTTCTTGTTGTAGAATTTCCAGTCGGTCGACTTTCCTGTAGTTCTGGGTAATGTCCATTTTATATTTTAGCTGTATTTTGTTGAAATTGTTGTGTGCGGCTGCGGCTAGGTGTTTACCTGTGCAGCCATCTTGGATTCTGGATTATTTTTTGTCATTAGATTTCATCTCCAAATATTTTTGTTCCTGTTTCAGTTAACTTTTATTTTTATAATTTTTCCTATACTTCCCATTTTATGAATTTCTGCTTTTTATTTTTATTGTGATTAATAACATTACCATTTTAATTATTTTATATGCACAGTTTAGTAGTATTAAGTATATTCACATTGCTATTCCCCTTATAGTATGGCAGAATAGTTTATATTAAAGCAACACTCAAAATTGCTTATACAAACTGGATACAATGCATGAATCAGCTGTTCCAATTCAAAGATGAGCAATCATGGAAGCAAGTTTAGGACCTGGTCCTCAACAGAATGGAGGACAATGAGAGAGATTACATGGTCACTTTTCCCCTTGTTGCCTTGGCCATTCATAGTGTGTGAGGCTCGGCAGCTGAGAAACATGCAGCAGTTCAGAGCCATCTGTATCTCATGGGCACGGGAAGAGAAAAATTGGACTTCAGTTCTCCGATGACAGCCAATGGGATAATCCAACGTGAAAGAAAAAATATTGGCAGAAATATGAGCCCAACATCCCTTGCTGCTGTTCCACTCAAAGCATTTTTCAGGTCTTATGCTATGCAGGACGAAAGGCAAACAAGCCAAACAGACCAAATAGAACACCAAGTCAAAAATTAATGCAGATCTTGAACAGTCTCGTTGAGCAGGAAATAAAATCTGGAATTCAAGAATTACCAAATGAAGAGGGACAATGATATATACTCAGACTTGTGGTCTTAAAAACAAAATGAAATAGAAAAACACTCATAGATGCGGAGGAGGGCAGTTAGGGGTGATCAGGCAGGCAGAGGCAGTTGCGGGTGAGATCAAGTCTGCAGGGGAGAGTAGTTGGGGGTGAGATAAGGCTGGCAGGCAGGCAGAGGCAGTTGGTGGTGAGATCATAAGAGACATATTTAGTTCATTAGACCATGACAATAATTATAAAACAAAAAAAAAAAAAAAAATTGACAGTTCAGTGGAAACAGGACTCTACAATTTAAAATAATTACTTCCTCAAAATGTATCTCATAAAATTTCATTTAATCAATTTACAGGATCATTAAAAAACATGTGCCCCTGAACTTTTAGAAAACAAAAAATTATATTTTCTCTATATATTAACTGTCAACATAGTAGTTAGTATTACTATTATTATTATAACCATTATATCTATAGTAATTATATGACCTCAAAACTCCAGCTCCTTTCAATCCTTAATTTTCAAAGCAAACCAAATACATTAAGCCATATAGCCTGAAAGTTCTAAAATAATACATTTCCTATCTAAATGATACCTAGACACATACCAATTTTGATTTTGTCTTCTCATTTACTTCTTAGACAAGCAATCACATGAAAACATTTCATTTCAGTAGTCCTGAAATTAATTTTAGCACAATACAAATTTTCTAATTTAAGGCCTATTACCATTCATCCAAGGTCTCACCAGTCTCCCTTCTCAGACTGTACTTCAGTCTAGTGAATGGCTGGTGGGGACCCCAATGCATCTCCTTTCCCACCTCTTATTTTTTGCAACCCTATTCCTTTTGCTTATTGAACAATTAAATATCACCTACAAACTATCTTAATCTGAATTTACTTAGATCAAATTTCTTACTGGCACCGTATCTATGATTCTATTTTCTCTTCAGTCTTTATGTTTAGACTTGACAAAATCTACTAATTGTTCAAATTGTGTCTTATATCTGGTCAGAAATCCTACTCCTAAGCCTGGGGTTGCAAACCCTATTTTTAAAGCAGTCTTTCTGGAAACAAGATGAAGATTTCAGCATTACTTTAATTTATAATTCTGACTATTCAGGATTGAAAATAAAATATACATTTAATCTAATTGAAATTCTTAATAAAATTTGTTTTAAAAATGTATTATGGAAGTGTTTGAAGATATTCCATTAAAACATTAAATATTTAAGATTCTAATTTAAATAAATTTTTAGAAATCTCTTACTCTGACAAGCAAATACATTGCACATATTCTTCCATGTAAAGAAATATATATTGAGTTTGAGACTAGGCCATGTACTATTTTCTGAGATATACATACTATCTGACTATATAATTCTAGCAATGTTATCTGTAATTACAACTTTTCTTATATGTTCTTCAGCACAAGATAATTCTTGTGGGATCCTGGAGCATAAGACACAAGGTTAAAAAGTAGATAAAAGACTTGTGTGAATTTATCCTTACTAGAGAGATTGAAGGGGCTGTATTGAGTAGTTAGGAGGGTCAGTTCTGGTCCATTTTTATTCTATTACATATCACAATTTTTAGTGAAACTTACAGACTTTCCCACCTTTTGTTTATTTTACATCTCACGATTTCTTTATAATTAAGATTAAAAAAATGTTTAAATGTAATAAAAATAACAAATACTAATATGAGCAAGAAAATTTATCAGAAAAGACCAAATGACGGGTACATTTACTTCAGGGGCAAGACTGAGGCGAGAAACTGGGCGAATTCCATATTCTACCACTGTTAACAAGGATGGAAAGTGTTCATCTTCCCTCCTCTTCCCTTCCATCTCTGTACCTTTCTTCTTTCCTTCCTTTCCTCCCTCCCTCCTCCTTTCCTACTCTCTTCCATAAAGAGTTAAACACCTGCTAAATATATAATTTGAAGAGTAACTGCATCACACATTATGGTAAGAACAAGAAAGAAAGCAGAATTGTGCAGCAAGGAAGTCCCATGGGAAGAGTCAAACCACAGGCATTGCATGCAGAGACTATTAAAGTTCAAGGGGAATTTGCATGAGACAAAGACTTCTTAAGAGTTTGTTTGGGAATAAGACACTATTTACTTTGACGTGGAAATTTAAACAGAGAATCTAAGATGAGAGTACAGGATGCATAATTGAAAAGTTTGTGGGTTTTTTCTTCCTAAAGCACTGTTTAATTTCATGGATGATTGAAATTTTCCATATTTCAAAATATATTAAATACTCCAAGAAATTTACTTGTCTGTAAGATGTATACTCCTGTTAACATGAACAAAACGAGATTCACAAAAGTTGATTACATATACAATAATTAAAGCAAACGTAATTTCAGTTTGTTTAAAGATGGTTGATTTCATATATGAGAATGTTTGTACACCTGCACTTGAAAATAAAGCAACATGTATTTTTGACAATTCAAAGGGCATTTTAATAAGAGTTGTTTTAGTTCATTGACATTAACTTTTTATTTTAAGCTGAAATTGAATAATGAACTCATAATAGGGTTCTTATTATATACACACTAGAGGCCTGGTGCATAAAATTTGTGTGCGCGTGCCCACGCAAGTTTGTGTGTGTGTGTGTGTGTGTGTGTGTGTGTGTGTGTCTCCAATCTGGAACCCCAGTTTACACCCTTTTTAATCTGGGGCCCCACAAGGGATGTCCGAATGTCCATATGGGGCCTAAATGGGCAGTCGGACATCCCTCTCACAATCCAGAACTGCTGGCTCCCAAACTACAAACTTCAGGTGATCATAATGATCTGATCACTCAGTATATATATATATATATATATATATATATATATATATATATATATAGTGTTCATGTATTAAAGCCATACATAAAATATAAATACCTTATATTCATTTGAAATATTTCAATGGCCTAAGAAATAAATTTTTTTATTTACTTTATCTTTATTGTTGAATAGAACAGCAAATAAATTGCTATAATTCTAAAGTTTCTAGTGACATTTTTAAGATTACCACCAATGTGTAACTATTTCCATAAAATGACGCTATGTGGCGATTAGATTTGTGCCTATTTCTTGATATAACATGTGCAATATTTTACATTACATACCAAAAAAGCTTCATTATAAGAAGACATATTTTTCAATGCTTAGTGCTCTGTGGACACTTTTATTAATGGCTGAAGTAGCTATGTAGTTACACTTGACTTAAAATATTTCTAGTTAAGAAAGTAGTAAGCATGCTATATGCAAAATAGTTTTGAATTTTCAGTTCCCCATCCTTCTAGACAATGTGGTGGATTTAGGAGCCATGTTTAAGAGATCTTACTGGCCTACGAATACTCATTGGAGAACCAACTGTACCCACGTTAGATGGCCTTTCATTCAGGTACACATCCTAGCGAGACTATTCATTTTCTACAAGAAAAGGTCAACTCTATTTCGAGTTGACTATGTGTTACTACATATAGGTCAATATTTATCTGGCAGCATAGAATTGTCTCCTTTCAATTACTTGCCAGGGAATACAATCTCAAATTCCCTCCTGCCCAATATCTATCTATCAAAGGCCCTTCGGAGAGAAGTCTATTTGTGGAGCATTTCTTCAAGGCTGTTCTGTTTATCAGTTCTTGCACATGATCTGAAATCTGCTGTTCAATAGTTCAGACATTCACAAAAGTGAGGAATTGCACGGTGCCACATTTATCTGATTTCTCCCAATAGTCACAGCAATTGAATTATGCATTTGTGTAAATTCTTTGTCATTATAAAAGCAAAACAGTCCTGTATTTAGAGCTAGGATATAATAGATGTAATATTTCCTTTGAATGCCTTTTGTTGGTATCTTATTAGGATTACTATATGTCTCCCAAGCAAGTAGATTTGCTTTAATCTTATGGAATCTATTAATATATATATAATTACACAGACCAGACTTCTTGTTTTTTGTCTTGCTGCTAGAAAGCTAAAGGCTGCATTGAAGCTTATTGACAACTGTACCTGTAAAGCCCCTTTGCATATGCATTTTACAATGCTATTCTATTTTTCAAACTATTAATATTTAATATGCTGCCTTACTTTTATTTTTTTTAACTAATTTCAGTTTATGTTATGTATCACCTAACATTACATTAAATTACTTAGCTGAAGAAAAGTGGAGAAAATCACATTTATAAATAAGTAGAAAAATTAAGTGTTATAACAAATTATATTTCACAGTTTTAGCTCAAAATTTGACTCAGATTTATCTTCTTAGTGCAATCAACTGTTCAAGTAATAATTATATAACATTTCATTTAAGATTTGAGTCTTGAAACTGTTTTATGTTGAAACAAAACCTTAACAGAAGAGAGTGATTCATAACACTGCAAAGTCCTTGTTTCAAAACACATTTGGTTTTTCTTATCATGAATCTATAATTTGAGATACAGTATCTGGGAAAGATAGAAAATTTAACCAAATTTTTTTTTTTTTTTTTTTTTTTTTTATGCCAGACTTAAGGGGACATCACAACTCTGAAGAGATTTTTTGTAAATCCAACATGTGATAATATCTATACATATCCTGTTTGATAGTAATTCTATTTTGAAGTTCTTTTGGCACAACTCATTACATATGGATCTTAAATACCCTTACTATTAAAATTAGGAGATAATACTTTTAATAAGCTATTGTGTCCTGAGTTTGTCAGTTTGACATTTATAATAATTAATTTTTATAAAAGATGGCTAATGATATTTAACATAAAATTGTCTAAGCATCCTAAAATTAAGAATTTTAGCTAAGAAATTCACCAAATTTTTTACATCTCTTATTCAAATCTTATGCATATCCTCATTAAATATATTTGTAAGTAACTTTAAATATATTTTTATTTAAATATATTAAATATATACATACATATATGCACTTGTTCATAGTAACATGTGTAGAACTTTAAGTTACTCATCAAATATATAGTAAAATGAGCAAATTAATTAATTGAATTAACAATATAAATAAGAATACAGAGCTCATAATATGGATATTGTAAATAGTTGCATTAAAGTTACTAAGACTTACAAATGAGTCTATATATAAAATTGTTATTCTACATGTGATCTTTTCATATAGTATTGAATTTTGTTAAAAATTACTTGTGTTTTATATTCTATGAAACTCACTAGTGCCTGGTCTGTGTCATTCAGTGGTTGAGCAATCAACCCACGAACCAAGAGGTCTTGATTCGAATCCTGGTCAGGGCACAAGCCTGGCTTGAATGTTTAATCCCCTGTAGGAGGCGTACAGGAGGAAGCTGATTGATGTTTCTCTCTCATGGATGTTTCCATCTCTCTATTTCTCTCTCTTTCTCTCTCTATCAAAAAAAAAATAGTAAATTGCTTATTAATTGGTAAGAAATTTTTAAACATTATCTTATTTTCATATTTCAAATATGGAATGACAAAAACATTGCCTTACATTCACAGTTCCTTTAAATAGTGAGACTATGATCTAGCTAAATAAAAGACTAATATGTTAAGTGTCCCTCCACCCAACCTGTCACTATAACATGCACTGACCACCTGGGGGCAAATGCTCAATGAAGGAGAGGAAACCACAGGCATGGAAACATGGAACAGACTGATGAATTTCAGAGGAAAGTGGTGGGGAGGGCAGGAAGAGATTAATAAAAAATCTCATATGCATACTACAGGCTTGGTGCATGGATTCTTGCACCAGTGGGATCCTGCGACCTGGCCTGCACCCTCTCAAAATCTGGGTCCCCTCATGGGATTTTGGAGAACTTGTTTCAGCCCAATTCCAGCAGACCAGGCCAAGGGACCCCACTGGTGCACAAGTCTGTGCACTGGGCCTCTAGTAAAATAATGAACTGTTTTTTAAAGAAGAATTTGCTTCAATTTCATCTTGAACTATGACATTCTTACAATAAATGGATAATATGGATTTCCCAAAAGAAGCCTGTAATGGATTAGCTTATGGGCAATTGTAGTATTATTTTATTGGTTTTTTGTTTTGTTTTTTTGCAGGGAATTGAATATAAGAACATCACTGGCATAACATTTACCATAAAAATAAATTACATGATTCAAATGTTAAATCTGGAAACCACTTGATTATAAAGATTATTGTAATCAAATATGTGTATTAATTGTTTCCCTTTTTTTGCCAACTTTTCTTAAAGCAATTTATGCTTGCAATTTTTTCCAATATTCTATTTAGCACTGAAAAATGTGCATTTATAAATAATAGCTGTATATAATTATTTATAGAAATATTGCCATTATACACACAAAATATGCATTATTGGAATTACCTTTTTGCAATCCAATGTCAGTCTTTCCTAATAATGATTAAAATAATGATACTATGTATAGTCCAGACATATTATATATAGATTGGTGCATATGCCAATCCTCTATCAAGCCAGTGAAGCCATAAAGTATAGCACTTTCTCAATGTAGCATTCTGTTTTCTCCTTTTCATTTTGCTGCCTCTGTTGGACATGAGTCACCAGGAAGATATTTTGGAATTTCAAGTAAGTACATTATGAGATTAATGAGATTCTTTCAATAGTCCCAACATATTGTATCTTCTATGACAAAAACGATTCTCTGTTCATAGGAGAACAATGCTTAACTATGTATTGAGAATCCATGCCACCTTAAGCATTGACAATATGGTGTGAACAGAAGAAAATATTGTTGGTTAATTTGCCCCTTTTGAAAGCTGGAAGAAATCTGACCCACATTTAGGATAGACAAGTTTCTAAGACATCAGTTCAAACACACTGTTTCAACTCATTGCAGTCCTATAGTCATACTTTTAAAAGGCTTCGGGGATAACAGCAAACCACAGGAAGTATGCTTCCACACAGCTGGCAAGAACAGGTCTGAAAGAGCACATGCTGTCCCCATCTCGGCCCACTAGATTGCTGCTGCCAGCCTGGTGTGAGTTTTCTGGTCATTGGGCATTGATTTCCCTCTGCGTTCTGTCACACAGAAGCCAATCAGGAGTGATTGTGAAAATGCCTCACCTCTAAAACACACTGAGCCTGAGATAAGTTCAATGTCCACTAAGTCTTTTCACTTTGAGAAGGTAGAAATCTCAGAAGGAATAACAGTGTTTTTTTTGGTCAATTAGAGCAAATAGTCACAATTGAAATATCTGAAACCTTTGAAATTAGTTTACCAAGAAGGGAAAAATGAAAGATTAGCTTACAATATTTTTAGTTAGATGGATCTTAGCTTTACCATTATGTTTCATCTTTCTCACTATGCAGTGGGTAAGTCATAAATATGAAAATGTCATGTGATAATGTAAGGCTACATTATAAAAATGCTTGTATATGTGCTAATTATTGATCTTATATATTGAGATGACAATTAAATTTAATTTCATCAGTTTATTGACCTCATGTTAAGATATTTTTAGTTTGTGCCAAAGGTTTATTTATCATGTAAACATTTTTACAAAACAATCATTATTTTGACTTTTTAAAAAGGCCAGGTTAATGTGAACATTTTTGTTGATATTTCAGGTTGTATCTGGCTCCTAGAAATACTTTACAAAAGTGATTTCCTTCACACAGAAATATAAATTATTTGGGAAGTTGTGGTTCTTTTAATAAATTGTTTCATTTGCTTCTTAAGCAACCTTTGTCAGGATTGTGGAAAAAGATTCCCATATTCTCTACCTATTGATACCTTGCTGACATCTTTTACAGATAGAATCTTAAGAGTAACCTAGGATACCTATGCTATAGACTTAATGTTTACCCCCACACCCCCAGTTCATATTGATAAGTCCCAATACCCAAGGTGATGGTATTCAGCGGTGAGGCTGTTGGAAGGTGATTAGGTCATAAGGATGGATGCCTCAGGAAAGAGATTAGTGCCCTTATAAAGAGAACTCCCTTGCCTAAAGATAAAGTGAAAAGATGACCATCTAAGAACCAGAAAGCAAGCCCTCACTAGATACCAAATCTGTCTGTTTTCTGACCTGGGACTTCCTAGCCTTCAGAACTGTGAGAAGTAAATTTATGTTTTTTATAAGCCACCCTAGAATATAAATCAATGGATTCTAGGGTGGCTTATAAAAAACATAAAAAACTGTGAATTAAGAGACACAGTTTGCAAATAGCTTCTCCAAGTCTGGGATTTGTTTGTTGTGTAGTTTTTGCCCAGCCAGTGTTTCTTAGTGGTTGAGCATCAACATCTGAACCAAGAGAGCAGTTTAATTCTCAGAAGGGCACATTCCTTGGTTGTGGACTCCATCCCCAGTGTGGGGCATGCAGGAGGCAGCCAACCAATAATTCTCTCTCATCATTGAAGTTTCTATCTCTCCTGCTTCCTTCTTCTCTGAAATTATTAAAAATATATTTAAAAAAAAGAAAAGAAAAAATAGGTTTTTAATTTTGATCAAGTCCAATTTATCATTTATTTTTCATTATGAATTGTGTTTTTAGTGTGGTAGCTAAAAACTCTTTACTTAATTAAAGAAATAACTGTCTTAATTTTTCTTATATTTTTAAAAATATATATATTTTATTAATTTTTTACAGAGAGGAAGAGAGAGGGATAGAGAGTTAGAAACATCGATGAGAGAGAATCATCAATCAGCTGCCTCTTGCATACCCCCCATTGGGGATGTGCCCACAACCAAGGTACATGCCCTTGACCAGAATTGAACCTCAGACCTTTCAGCTCTATCCACTGAGCCAAACCAGTTCTGGCAATTTTTCTTATATTTTTATCTTCATGATCCATTTTTAGTTAATATTTGTTATGGTGTGAGGTATGGGTCTAAATAAATATTTTTGCACCTGGATATCTAATTGTCTCAATAGCATTTGTTGAAATTGCTTTCCATTCCTCATTGAATTGCTTTAGTCAACTGGTTATAATGAATTCTTCAAGAGGTCAAAGGTACCCAATCTCATATATTCCTCTTCAATTTGATGATGGTTTGCTGCAAAGGGTACCCAGATTTATGGTTTGGTGGGTCAAGCAACACACATTTTATGAGGGAAGCTCTAGTAACATGGTAACTTCCCGGCATGCATTCAAATATTCAGTCTCTACTGCTGAAACGTGGGTCTCAAAATGCAATTGCTCCAAAATCCCAAACTTTTTCTGTGCTTCTTCATTAGGAGCCTGCCAAGGTATCCATAAAACATCTTGTTTTCCACAAACACTTCAAGCACCAATCTGATCTGCTGGGCCATAGAACCAAGGTGAGTGGCAGCTTTTATAGCAGCCTGGACCTGTAGATTCTTTCCTCTACAATACATCAAGGAAGTACTGACATTTCAACTTCATTTAATTTAAGTTACCTTTGGGTCCAAGTTTCAGTCAACAGATCAATACAGTTTTTAAAGCTGCTCCCAGCCATTCAAGCTAACCCAATGAACCATATTCTGATGACTGAATTTATATCAATAAAGTTGGTCTGATACAGTATCATATCCCGTCCATCATGATTCAACACCGTTAGACTCTATCCTACTATATGTTCTCCGGAGTTTGTTCAATATAAATTAACAAATCTTGCAATTTTTTTTTCTTGTGTGTGTGTGTGTGTGTGTAGCCTTTCTTCACTCATTACACTTTGTACTTTACCTTATGGGTCCTACTGAGACTTGGTTACGCTTATAGGTCTAGGAACGATGAAAAGTGGTAAGAATAAGTACTCAAAAGTATCAGCAGTTCTTTGCAAGCCAGCTATTTTAGGAGAGACTCTTACAAAAATTTTCAGGAAAGGTTAAATCAATGTCCTCAGGAGGAAGGTCTGCTCTATTGACAAAGAAGTCTTTGGGGGAACTTAGGGTCCCAAAGTTTAGGACTCATTAGAATCATCCCAAATGTTTCTATCCATCTGTATGGCAGAAGAGGGAGATGGTGAGGGAGAAAGAGATAGAAACATCAGTGATGAGAGGGAATCACTGCTCTGCTGCCTCCTGCATGCCCCCTACTGGGGATTGAGCTACAACCTGGCAAGTGTCCTGACTGGGAATTGAACTGGCAATCTCTTGGTTTCTGGGTGGATTCTCAACCACTGAGACACATAGGCGGGTGAATCTCTCAGTCTTTCTTAGCCCATTGCTAAATCATAGCTAATCTCTACTGTACTTACAAAATCATTGTAATTTCTTTCAAACCTCAGGCACTCAAATGTATTTCATATTTCTGGCAATAAGATTTAGTATCATAATTATATTACACAGATTACCTATGTGAAGGTATCATTATCTCTGATGAATTTATAAAATTAATGGACAAAACTTAAGACAAAGACCAACTGCAAAGTTTTAGGAATTGTTTCCCCATTTTTACATCAATGTGCCATAATTACTCATAGTGTAAAAGAAATCTACCAGTTATGGTTATATACTTGATTTTCCTATCATTCAACAAACAATTTCTGCATTGTTTGTTTGAAGAAGTAAAATAATTTTCAAAATGTTTTTAGGAAAACATATAACATATGCAACTAATTTTGACCTTCTCAGTAATTTTTTTTTCATGTTGGAGAAAAGAAAGGGAATAATGTTTATTTAACTCTACAATATATGTGGTGATGAAATTAAGAATCTTTTGCCCCAAGAAATTCAATGTTTTAGTATGTGAATATATTTATAGAAAATAAAAGGAAGCAAATCTTACATCTTATTTATCTCAAGTTATACCTGTGTGGCAAACTGAAAATATTTTAAAGAAAAAAATAACCATATATAGTTGTGTGTATATATATGTATGTATATGTGTGTATTTGCTATGACTTTTTAATAAAGCTTTTCTTGCCTGCTGCTTGTAACTAATTCTTTTCAATTTAAGCTTCTTTCTTTTATTGCAAATTTGTGCATACATTAATCCTTGTTTTCTTTCTTGTCAGTCTTAATTCATCATAATTGATTGATACTGACTACTTCAGGAATAAATTGTTTAACTGTGATTGAATGAGGGCATTTAACCTTATTGAAAAGAAACAACAGGGGGAAAATGAAGGAACAGGAAATGTGCTCATTTGTAAAAAAATAAAAAAGACTTCAGATACAATTTGGCTACTTGTGCTGACTAAAAAAGCTTATTGAGATTAAGTTGCCATAATTAATTAAATAGAACTTTTACATCCTTTCTAAGAAAACAGAATTGGAGATGAAGATCTTCTTTGAAATTTAATATGACATGACTATGTTCAGAGACTCCATAATGAAATATACACAAATGGAATGAAAATCAGCAAGATAATTATATTTTAAAGTCATTTCAAAAATATTTACTTCTGAGACATATTACCTTTGAAAGATTTAATCAATTAAGTAGACATTACATATTGTGTATTTGATATGTATTTATAGTCATAGAAGAGCTTAAAATCATCTACATTTTACCGTTAAGAAACTTCAGGTCCAAAGAAACAAAACCATAGCATTAGCAGGTGGCTGGCCTGCCAATCTACCTAAGTCTCCTCCATGAAACCCTGTTTAGTCATTGTTGTTGTTTTTCTTCAACATTATTTTCCATGGCACTACTTTTGCTTTTCTCAATTTTAAGACAATATAATGATGCTTCTGATAACAACTCTAATAAACTATCTATTGAACATGTAGGGAGGGTAAAGTATTTTTTCCCTAACCATTCTACGTTCTTAGCTTGGGTCCTGCCTTCCCCTAATAAAAGATACATTAGCAAGAGAAAAACAAACAGAAGCATTATAGTATGCATACCTCCTATATACATGGGAGATATCCAGGAAATTGGGTAACTCCCCAAATCGAGCAAGCCACCATCTTATAAACCATGTCCAGGTCAAGGCTACCTTAGATATTGGTGTGGGACAGAAGACAGTTATGGGAGGTTACCAGGATAAATACAGGAAGCTAGGCTAATGTTGTTATGCAGGTATGTCAATAAACTTTATACTGTGACAAAACCAGTTTGGCTCAGTGGATAGAGCATTGGCCTGTGGACTGGACGGAAGGGTCCCAGGTTCAATTCTGGTCAAGGGCATATACCTTGGTTGCGGGCACATCCCCAGTAGGGGGTGTGCAAGAGGCAGCTGACTGTTATTTCTCTCTCATGGATGTTTCTAACTCTCTATCCCTCTCTCTTCCTCTCTGTAAAAGTCAGTAAATTATATATTTTTAAAAAAATAAAAGAAAAACTGTACACTGGTAAGACTTTCTAGAGATTTTCCACCACCCTTTCCTTTTAGGTACAAAAAGGAATACATCGTTACAAATGAAGATTTCCCTTAGGAATGCAAATGACTTCCCTGCCTGGCATGGCTGAGCAACCACCTATGAACCAGGAAGTCATGGTTAGATTCCTGGTCAGGTCATGTGCCTGGGTTGTGGCTCAGTTCCCATTGTGGGGCATGCTGGAGGCAGCTGATCAACAATTCTTTCATCATTGATGCTTTTTTCTTTTTCTCTCTCTCTCTTCCTCTCTGAAATCAGTAAATATATATTTTTTAAAAAGAAAGAAATGCCACTGTCTCTTACAAAAGGGAAACTTCAACTTGGTTGACAGAGCTTCTCCAGTGCTTGCCATTTCTTAAAAATTACTGACTCAAGATAATTTTTGTGTGAAAGAGATATTTTGGGGTGGCAAATTCTTCTCATTTTCTGAAGTAAAAGCAACAGCCCTAGTTTGACTGATTGGATAGACTGTTGGCCTGCTAGTTGAAGGGTCCTGGTTCCATTCCAGCCAAGGGCACATTCCTGGTTGTGGGCTAGATCCCCAGGAGGGGGCATGCAGGAGACAGCTGATCAATGATTCTCTCTCTTTGATGTTTCCATCTGTCTCTCCACTCCTTTCCTCTCTGAAATCAATGACAATTATATTAAAACAATAATAGCAACAGCTAAATGCCTCCTGAAAAATATTTGCACAAACTGAAATAAAGCTAACTTTTCACAATCTAGCTGGTAGATAAACAAAATTTGAAAACAAAACCAAGGCAGATTGAAGGTATTTACGTTTTGTCCGTTTGAATGACTAATATAAACAAAGGGGAGGTACTTCCATTCAGAACTCTTTCAGTTTCTTTTTGTGCAGTAATTACATTACAGAGGAGCCTCTGCAGCCAGAGGGGATGCTCCACTCTGGGCTCTGGTCACACTCAGGAGAAAGAATTCAGAGCAGTGCCCTAACTGGTTTGGTCCAGTGGACACCAAGTCAGTCTATGGACTGAAGGATCCAGGGTTTGATTCCGGCCAAGGGGATATGCCCAGGTTATGAGCTGGTTCCTCAGTGGGGGTCAGGGAGCAGGCAATCAGTAATACTCGCTTATTATCTATGTTTCTGTCTCTCTATTACTCTCTGAAATCAATAAAAATATATTTTAAAAAGCAAACAAACCTGTATCTAAAAAAGAAAGAGAGAGAGAGAGAGAGAGAGAGAGAGAGAGAGAGAGAGAGAGAGAGAGAGAGAGAGAGAAGAGAGAATGCAGAACAGTGACAGAAGGCAGTGTTGAAGGAAAGCAAGCAAATTTATTAAGAATGCACTTGGCATAAAGCACAAGTGGGCAGTTCAGCTAGTCTGAGAGCCCCACATCTGGCTGGTGTTTAAGTATTTTATACTTTTCCCTCTATAGGTTTCAAAGTTCCCTTGCTGGATAGACTACGTAGATTTCAACGCCGTCGCCCCCCCCCCCCCCCCCCCCCACACACCCTTTACATTGTTGCAGCTTTTCCAGGAATTTATGAGAACACCTGATGATTTTTCATTGGTAAGTCGCAAGACAGCTGACTTCTTTGTTCAGTGGGTGAGATAAACTCCCCCCCCCTCCCCCCCCCCCCCCCCCCCCCCCCCCCCCCGTTTTCCCCCTTCCCTCCTCCTGCCCTAGCAGCTATCCATCCTGCCTAACATTCCTCTCCTTCAAGTGATACTAGCCAAATGGTTTTAAGGCTTATGTTATTTGTCTCTCAGACTTCATCTGTCCTTGGGTTTAATTGGCACAAATTATATTAATTGGTCCTTTGTTCTTTATTTCCAGGCCAGGGTGATTTGAGCTATGTATTCCCTGGTTAGGGAGGAGAGGCATAAACCATTTCCTCTCAAGTGTTCTCGGTTGGGGAGGATAAGGTCTTGTGATTCACTAGCTGGCCGCAAGTTAACCAAACAGTTTGGCCTTATCTAATTTTCTTGAATCAGTTTCCCTGTTGAACTTACCCAGGCATTTTCCTAACTACTTACTATCCTGCCACAATCATTATCAAACTAATCTCATTTAGGACACATCTGTAATACTTCCAACAATAAAGATAAATTAAAAAAAAGAATACTGTCTAAATGTGGTTGTAGAAGTGTTTGTGTTTGTAAGATTTAAAAAATATTTTTAATTTGCATTACTTATGAACAAATAATAAATTATTAAATCATAATTAAAGTGAGAAGCTAAATATCCACAAAAGAGGGAAACCTACAATAGACAGAGGAAAAAGGAGCAAAATGAAAATTGTTCCTATACATAATTTTATCACATCCTTATCTTCAAATGCTATATTTATACTCTCACCAAAAAACGTACCCTCTTTTTTCATATTTTATACCTCTAAATATCTTCCTAGAGTTTTAAGAACATAGAGATTGTTACCCTGTGAACGGGAATTGCCAAGGCGGAGTCATTTATGTCTAGAGAAGTAAAACAAAGAAATTTGTCATGACTCACATCACACCCAATACATTTGTCCACGAACTTTTGAACCTTTGAGCTGCTTGAACTTTATCACCTTCTTCCCATGACAACCAGATTATTTGCATTTTTCACTTTGAAAAGAGCCAACCTAGTTTACCAACCAGCCTCCTTCCTTGACATATTGGGCTTAACCAATCACTACTAACTTAGCCTTTTCATAATGCAAACTGAATTAAGAACAGCGAAAGTAATGCCAGACTTTATAAATCCTGCCTATTTTTGTTTCCTCTGGAGAACAATTGAAGCTGCTACCTAAAAATGTGTCCTGGATTGCAACCCTTTTCTTTGCTCAAATAAATGCATTTTATTCTTTAACTAGTGGCCTGGTGCACAAAATTTGTGCACATTAAAAAGTAATTAGTTAGAGAAAATATTTTAATATTGCTAGTTTCCCTTTCTCTCTAATAGGAGTGTCAGAGATGAGAGAAAATTAGTAAGATGAATATGAAAATCTTCCTCCTGTCAGAGTCTGGGGTGCGCTGCAAGACCTAGATTCCAGTTCCTGCCCCCACCCGCACGCACTCTGAAGACGCAGGAGACCCAGACCCAACCAGCCCCACCCCCATTGGGTGAGACTCAGACCTAGCCAACCCCACTCCCATCAAGCCTCTTTGGGTGGGGGGGGGGGGGGTGGGACAGCCTAAAAGTCCCCTGGCCCAGTGCCAGGGCTGGGGGTGCAGCCTAAGGTCCCTTTCAAGCCCTTCAGGATGGGGGTGCAGCCTGAGGTCTCCCTGCCCAGTTCTGGTACTAGGGCTCGGCATGAGATCTCCAGGCCTGGTGCTGGGTGAGAGGCAAGGCCTGAGATCCCATGTCAAGCCCTGTCAGGTCTGGAGTGCAGCCTGAGTTCCCCTGTCCCAGCATTGAGGTTGGGGGCGTGGCCTGAGGTCCCCTGTCAAGCCCTGCCTGGCAGCGGGCACAGCCTGAAGTCCCACTGCTCAGTGTTGGGGTAGGGGTGCAGCCTGAGGTCCCATGCCCTGGCCAGGCGCCATGCAGCCTCAGGTCCCTGCTGTTCAGTTGTGATGTTACAGAATACCAGATAATTTGCATATTCCTCTATTTTATAGATAGATATAACCAAATACTTACTTTGTTTATTTACTTTTTTGGTTAACTATCCTTATATTTTTCTTTAATTACTGGTTTTCCAGACAGACTGCTCATTTATTCCAGAATTTCTGAAAACAATGCTATGCTACTTTCCTATAAGCAAGAAAACTTCAACTTGGTCGCATGTTGTAGGATATCAGAGGTTCATTGAATAATATACTTAACATGGTTGTATAAAAGTTGTGAATATAATTGTGCACCATCGTGGAAGGGTTATATATCAGTATATATAATAAAAAGAATTACATAAACACCAATATTAGCATTAAATAAGGAAATAAATTAAGAGTGGAAGGTATTAGATCTGAAAATACTGACTGTTTTGTATTCATGAGCAATCTTAGTTTGCTTTTCCAGTATCATCACTCACCACAGTCTGTAAATGTGGCATTTTGATGAAGGTTGTCTTTATGTGATTGGTTGCATTCATTTTTTAGACATTAGAAACAGTCCAAGAAACAAAATAATATATCAAATAGTACAAGAAAAAAATAAATTCATAAACTTTATGCTAGTATTTTGAATGATGAAGGCAAACTTGCTAGAAAACAAAATCATGCTAACCAATATATAGTCAGTTAATAAAAAATAATTTTCCAAATCATAATTATATTTAGAAATATAAAAATAATATCAATATAGTGCATACATCTGGTCAGTGAACATTATTTTTTTATTATCTTATCACCTAAAATAGAATCTCATTCATTAAGGCACTGTCTTTCTCTCCATGCTGTACACACTTTCCAAAATCTTTTCCAAACAGAAAACATTGTTAACTATTATTGAACTGGCATAATTACTGATATGCCCATTTGTAATCAGTGTGAGCAGATTTTTAGTAATACTTTGGATTTAAACTGCATTACATTTTCTGGCTTTATATATAGTAAATCAAATAATACCATTTAAAAAAATGTTTCTTGTCTGAAAATAGCTTCCTAGAATTATTTTCTCAAATCAGTAATTTTAATGAAACTATAAATAATTTTGAATGTCAAATTCTTAGTCTAATATTAAGATCAAAAGTGATCATAGAGGTTACATTGTAGCACAAAAGTTTTTAAATGATTAAATAAATGGATTCCAAAGAATTATATGACTCTACTATTGTCTCATAGTTTATAGGACAAGTGTCTACTCAAAACAAGGAAGACCCCAGCCAGCATGGCTCAGTGGATTGAGTGTTGTCTCATGTACCAACAGGGTGCTGGTTCAATTCCTGGTCAGGACACCTGCCCCGGGTTTCGAGCTTGATCCCCAGACAGACTCAAATATTGTGGTCCTGGTATCACTTTTTTTAAAACAATTTACAACCCAAACCCAAACTTTGCTTAAATTTCTTCCTACAGATCACCCAAATCTAAATTCCTTTTTCCTGTCAATTTTTTACAAATCTATTCTTTCTTTGTCAAAAAAAGTATCAAATAAAGCTACCTTCTTTGATAATATCTTGAAGCCTCATTAATCTCCCTTGTGATCATATTAAATTGTTTTTTGTTCGGTCAGTCTGGTCTTGTGTCAATTTCATTATGAGTCTAGTCATAACAATCCAAGAGTGGTATTGGGGAGGAGGGGGGGAAGGTTCCACCTCCCTCATATCAACAAAGAAAACTTTTCTGAGAAAATCCGGTATAATTACATATGCAATGAGTTGCTGTAGCATGCAAACATCTATATTAGTTAAGGAAATCAGCATAATTTAACCACAGCATTCGCAAACCTCACATAGGGTCTTATTTCACTGAGCTCCTTCCAATATCAGGCATAGCTAGTTTCTATAATGAATCAAGAAGGTAAAGATGACGGTAGCACTAGCCCCAGTTCTCTCCTCTCTGAACCCTAGAATCCAGGCAGGCCCTTGTAAAGGTGTATGAGTTTTCTGTGGAAGAGTCTGGGCTATGAGAAAGGAATGGGTGTTATAACAGCAAACCCAATGTGCGCTAGAGTAGCCCATCCCCCAGGAAGAGTTTCATTCTGTCTAAGTGTCTGGATCCATTTAAAGGTAAATCTGCTTCTCACTGGTTGACACATTAAAAAGGAGTCGCTGCATTTTTATAAGACTTTCCTTAAAATTTTGAGAATTTGTTTATTACTGGCACAATTATCATTCTCACGAAAACATAAAATGATGGGGCTATACATCATGGCATCCTTTTAGCCATATGTTAATATCTGGTAAAACAAAAGCAAATGACAACAAACAGATATAAAACCTCTCATTTGTTTTTGCTTTTATCACTTTAAATTAAAACAAGCTCAATGTGAATTCAACTTTATCTTTTCCAAGGAAATATATAACAATGGACTTCAATAAAATTTGTGAATATTCTGTTTGTAAAGGTGTATTTATTTAAAATATATTTATGTTGTTTCTATATAATTAAACACAAACAACACTGTGCATTTGAAATTTAAATTTTCACAACACTCATGCGATTTCCCCCCTCCCTCCCAAAGGATTTTCCTAGTACAAGGGAGCATGGTTGGTAAATAATATTTCCAGCCAATACCCTTATTTGCATCCTTATTGGTAAAAATTACACCAACTCTAAATAAACTAAAAATTAGATAGAAAAAGATACAGAGGAAGAGATAGAGATATTAGTGAATTATTTCCAAAATAAATGCTCTGGCAAAATTTAGGGCTCTAAATTCAGTGGCTTAACCAAATAGAATGATATCAATCACTCTATGGTCTGCAGATTGGCTTCAAATTAACTGAGACTATTACCCAGCCTCTGACTCTGGCCTTCAGTCTCCAGATTCTGGTCAGCAGATTGGAGATTGGGTCCCAGTCCACTTCTTGGAACAGTAGAGGTAGCAGGTAGCTGCATCACCATCTCCACATGCCTGATTCTGTGGCCCAGCCTGATGCATGTCCTCAAAGTAGGCCATTGGAGGACTATACAGCAAGTGCCACATGCAAATGGATTTCATACTTTTCTTATCATTTCCTGTACTTGTGAGGATATATATATATATATATATATATATATATATGTGTGTGTATATATATATATATATATATATATATATATATAACCAGTTAACTTCCTTGTATAATAAATTTATATTCCTGGACATTTATTAGAAATATATATATATATATATATATATATATATATATATATATATATAATATAATAAAGAGGTAATATGCAAATTGACCCTCACACCCTCACAAGATGGCTGCCTATGACCAGGATAGAGTGGGTTTAGTGAGGGACTACCATTTTCCCCATCTTTTAGGTAATTTGTGGATACCATACCAAAGGAACATTTTTTGTTTTGAGGAAAACCATTCAGAGACCCAATTTTCCATTTCGTATGTTTTGAAGTGCTGCTCAGAAACTGCGTGTGCCATGGATTGGAACAAGTGGTCATCTGAAGGAGCAAGGTCTGGCAAATACAGTGGGTGGGTTAATAATTCCCAGGCAAGATCTTTTAATGTGTCTTTAACTGGTTTTGAAGTATGTAATGGTGTGTTATCATAAAGCAAAATTACTTTGCCATGTTTTCTGGTGGTTTCAGGTCAAAGCGTGGTTCAAATTGATTGTTTGTTGTCAGTAGCAATCAGTATTAACTTTAACACCTGGTTTTAGAAACTTATAATACACCATGCCTTCTGGATCCCACCAAATGCAGAGCATTGTCTTCTTTTCAAAATGACTTGGCCTTGCAGTCGATGCTGATGGTTGACCTGGATCAACCCATGATTTTGTGCATTTGGGACTCAAAATAAATCCACTTTTCATCACCAAACAAACTACCTTTCATGCCATTGAAGCAACATTTTATCCATGACTTTTCGGTTTTCCATTTGTCTTTTGTTCAGTTGATGTGGCACCCATTTTTTTTCCTTTAAAATCTTTCCCACTGCTTGTAAATGATCAGAAACTGTTTGCAGAGCAATGTCTAATCTTCCCGCAAGTTGTTTTTTAGTTTGACACAAATCTTCATCCAATAATGCTTGTCATGGTTGGTCTTCAAACTTCTTTAATTAACCTGGATGTTCTTTGTCTTTCACATCAAAATCATCACTTTTAAAGAGTTTAAACCAGTGTTCACAAGTATCTTGAGATGGAGCATGTTCACCATAAGCTTCCTGAAGTATTCAGCAGCATTTTGCTTCAAAAGAAAGTAATGAATTATAACTTCCCGCAAATGCTTTTTTTTTTGGCATGAAATTCAACATTTTTAAGTGTAAAAATATATATGATGTTAACACCTTTGGCAAATTTGCCATATGAAGCTTGTCAATACAACAAAACAGCATACGTATCAAATTGCATATATGTCAACATATCTGTAACTCCATCTATTGAAAAAAAAAAACCATTATTAACCAGTACACCTAGTAATTTTATTTTCTAGGTTTAGAGAAAGATTACAATCCCAAATTTCTGTGAGGTGTGTGCACACAGGCACACACACACACACACACACACACACACACACGCACGTATTTATTCTGGTAATATTTCCATTTTAACTGGAGAAAGCATTACTTGCACTTAACTGTCTTGTGCACTTATTTGAATCATTGAGAATAGTTTGCTATTGTAATAGATTCTTTGCAGGAATGCCCCATTCTCTTGTTCTCTTACCTCTATGTAGTGTTCTTGCTAACTGATCTTCTTTACTGACCACATCCCTTTAAATCAAATTATAAGGGGGTAGTTACACATCCACTATAATGGTTAGCAATTTTAATATAGTTTTGTTGCTGCCTTAATAAGCATGCTTGTGTATAGCTAAGTAATAAGCTCTATATAGTTTCAAATAAGAAAATAGTTTACTCCTCAACCTCAACAAGAGCCAATTAAATATAGAAAATGTAAAGTAACGTAAGTCTCAGTAAAGTGCATGTCTTGGGAAAGGCCTACAGGAATATATTATACTTGATGGCTTATACATTTGGCTGCAAATGAGAATCATCTGGGAGATTTGTTAATAATACAGATTCCCAAGACACAACCCAGACTTAATGAAGCAGAATCTCCAGAGAAGGGGCATGGGAATTCTGTTTTTAATAAATGTCTCAAATGATTTGTATAATCTGATTATGTCTGAAATTTAAGTTCAAGGCTAGATGTGCCACAAGACAGATGATAACAAGTGGGAGGAATCCTTCTGTTGTGCTAAGACATGTAGTTTTCACAGTAGATGAGGCATCATTGAAATATATAAATTATGAATGAATGAGCAAACATGTACCAGAGAAAGATAACTCTGGGAGTAATGCCATAAATGATGGTTGAGACGGGAGGCGTGAAAGCCAATAAATTACATGTGTGACCCGGATGTCCAGTGAGATCCCACTCTAATGGGATAGTGACTGCGGCAGATATAAAAGAAAGGGTAGCTTAAAAAGATGAGGAAGTTTTCTTAATCTGACTTGCCGATGGAATCCAAGAATAATTTATTGTATTGGTTTGCTTGGGCTGCCATAACAAATGTGATCCAGACTGGGTGAATTAAACAAAAATTTGTTTTTTTCTCAGAATCTTGTAGTCTACTACTAGTAGACGCCCAAGGCCAAGAATTGGCAGGTTTGATTTCTCCCGAGGCCTCTCTCCTTGGCTTTCAGATGGCTGTCTATGCGCAGTCTCCCCACACGGCCTTTTGTCTGTGCAAGCACAGCCTGGTGTCTCTTTGTGTGTTTCATTGTCTCATCTGATAAGGACAAAAATTAGATTGGACTAGGGTCTACCCAAAGGGCTTCGTTTTAACATAATCACTTTTCCCCTACAATGTTAACAGTTTTATTTATTTATTTTTCTTGTTTACACTATTCCTATTTTAATGAAAGACTTTATCTTCAAATATAATATCAATACATTCACACTCTGGGATACTGGGGAATAGGGTTTCAACATAGCTGTTTTGGGGAACACTATTTAGCTCATAACATGTATAGTGCTCAGAAGACTCCCAAGTGTGATGATTCTGACAACTGAATAGGTTGATACATTTCTCCAAGATAAGGAACAGTATAAAGACGAGATATTAAAAAGCAGATAGGCAGGTAGATAACAGATGTATGTATATGTGAAGGAATGTGTATGCATGTGTGGTAATGTGTATGTATAGAACTTGGTTATACATAATGTCTTTACTTAATTTGAAAATATAAATTGAATGAAATATTGGAAAACGAATATTTATAGCTCTCATAACCACTCTTCATGATATATAAAAGTATTATCATTGATTATCTTAAAATCAATTCCTCTTTCCTTAATATATCCATATTAGTTGTGCCACCAACTTTAACCTGCCTTAGTGAGGAAGGCTTAATTGCTTGCTTAGATATTACTTAGTCTCTTGGGTTCCCTCCTCTGTGCTGTTCCTTATATGTAGCTGGATAAAAAATAAGTATTTCTGAACCAACACAATCTCTATTACCTCACTTGTCTTTCCTGGAGAGAAACTGGTCTCAGCTGCTTGACATACAAGACCATGTGTTGCAAACAGCTTTTCAATATGACTCAGTGTTATAATATTTTAATCAAAATTAAATAACAAAAAAGTTTTTAGATTTCAGTCTATGACAAAAAGCAATATTAAACAAAAAATATTCAGGAAAATTTCTTAACCTAAATCATGTCCAGTAATTTTTTCTTTATAGAAGTGGGAGACAGAAATCGGGATTTTTTTGTCATCAATTTGCAATGAAATCCTAGTAATGCAGATTTATGCATTACTGCAATATTATTTCAAGAGATATCTCTTTATAAGTGAATACTAATTAACTTATACAAGCCGCCTATTACTTTTAATATACAACACCCTATTACCTTTAAATTAATGTACTAAATGTTTTTGGTGAAAACCAACAGAATAACATTTTTATAAAGTGATTTTAGAAGAAGAGTTTTAGTGACAGTTATTCAATGAAACATCTCACTTGTCGTGGAATATTACATCATTTCCATTTTTTTCCTCTTAAGAAAATACCAATAATAATATCTACATCATTAATCCCACCCTGCAAAAGCTGATGCATTCTTCTCAGTTCATATAAAAATTAGATGGAAAAATTATATATGTATATATATTATACATGCATATATCTGTATATATAATATGTGTATATTTCCTATCATTTATGTTCAATATTGGGTGCTTGTTTACTAACATTTCCTTTGAAAATACTCTTTCTACAAGAGATAACATTTTAATTTTATGTATTAATAATATTTTATTTTGCCCTCAATAGTTTGGCTTATGAATAGACCCTGTGGACTCAAGGGTCCCAGGTTCAATTCAGGTCAAGGACCTGTACCTCAGTGATAGGCCCTGATCCTGGCCCTGGTCAGGGCACATGCAGAAGGCAGCCAATCAATGCATTTCTCTCACATTGATGTTTCTCTCTGTCCTTCCCTCTCTCTTCCCCTCTCTCTAAAAACAAACAAATAAATAAATAATAAATAAATAAATAAATAAATAAATAAATAAATAAATGGAAAATATCCTTGACTGAGGATTAAAAAAAAAAAAATGTTTTTGCTGACATCAACTTTCAGAGAAGGCCAATTCAAATACATATAAGGATTTATAATGCTTCAATGAATATATTATTTGAATATTCAGATTCATTTACTTTCCATGAAGGAGATGAACAAGAATCAAAGTAAGAAAAATTTCTAAGATTTTAAGAATATCCTAGAAAGTTTTGTCATGATTCATCCTAGACCCGTGGTTGGCAAACTGCAGCTCACGAGCCACATGCAGCTCTTTGGCCCCTTGAGTGTGGCCCTTCCACAAAATTCCACGGCCTGGGTGAATCTATTTTGAAGAAGTGGCGTTAGAAGAAGTTTAAGTTTAAAAAATTTGGCTCTCAAAAGAAATTTTAATCATTGTACTGTTGATATTTGGCTCTGTTGACTAATGAGTTTGTCGGCCACTGTCCTAGACCATCTGCATGATGGCAATAAATCAGTTCAAAATATGACCATGCATTTCTTTAATTCATTTCACCTTCTGCTCCAAACTGTTTTTCACTTCTCACTCATGGTGATTAATTTACTTACACAAATATGATGCAAAAGACCACTGTGTCTTTCTGGCTGCAGTTACTTAGAAATGGTTCCTTGAGTATAGCTCTCATTGGTTTAGTCACCTTCAGACATCTAGTGAGCTGGGTTTCCCCATATCAATTTGAATAGTTGCAGAATAGTGTGTGGGTTTTTTTTTTTTTTTTTTTTTTTTTTTTTTGTGTGTGTGTGTGTGTGTTTTAAATTTTTCCCCTTAGTTTACTGTAGTTAGTATTTTACTTCATTCTTACAAATCAGAAGAGCTGTCCCATACAGGCTAATTTAAAAAAGCAGCCCAAAGCAAGCAAGTGGCAGGCATGCATATGCCCGTGACACTGAGTTGCCCTAACACCTGAACTAATGTTTGTGTATCTGTTGTCTCCAAGATGTTCTGCAGTCTAATTCTAACTGGACACAATCTCATGTTTTCTAGGTATTTTTTTTTTCACTTCTGAATGTTTTTAGGTTAACATTTAGAGAAATTAGGTATAAGCTGCTTATGCTAAAAAAACAAAACAAAACATAAAAATAAAACAACTATGAGGTTTAGCAATATTGTTCTACCCAACCCTATAAGATGGGCATACATAAATTGATGTCTAGGTAGTTGCAGTAACATGTTCAAAGTTGTTTTGTCAGAGTTAGAAAATATATTCACATGCATCCAGGGGTCCTCAAACTTTTTAAAGTGGGGGCCAGATCACGGTCACTCAGAGAGCTGGAGGGCCGGACTATATGAACTACTAATTCCTACTGTAACACCTCGGCTGCGCTCACTGCCCAAAAAACCTGGCGGGCCGGATCAGACTCCTCTGCGGGCCGCATGTGGCCCGCGGGCCGTAGTTTGAAGACCCCTTATTATTCCATAATTTTTTCTCCCAGTATTTCACACAACCTCTAAGAAAGTCAGTTTCTTTGCTGATGGGGGTTGATAGGACCCAAAATCTTATTTTCAATAGACAGAAGATCCCAATTAATGTTATTTATGCATGCTTATTTTGAACACTCTATTATTTGTGATGACTTCAATTAGTTCTAAGCTAGATGTACACTTAGGCTGACATCAAAACCAATCCTTGCTTTTTGCTAAGATTCCATGCATGTTTCAAAGTTTCAATAAACATGAACTCTGTATAAATAAGTTTACATAGATTCAATCCAATTTAACACAATTGAATAAATTATTTTATGTTAATTTAACATAGAGCTATATAGTTGTTATACATCTTCTGATCTGTGGTATACAGTATTTTTTGTTCTCTAAAAATGTGATGATAATGGTGTAATGACACCTGAGTTTTATGTCTAAGATGTTAATACATTTTTAATTTTATAAATCTAAAGTAATTAACACAGAATACTTAATTTATTAAACTTTTAGTTTCATATATATATATATATATATATATATATATATATATCAATAATTCTCAAATAAATTCCTCAAAGACTGTCCTTGTTTGATTTCCTGATTCACATAAGGAACTAGCTAATTGATAGGTATCTCCACTCAATGTCTATAATGCATTTTCAACTGATCATCTGTTAAAAAGAAATTTTGTTTATCCCATTCCCTCCCCATCAGTAAATGTGCTCTTCTCCCACTCTTGCACAAGCCACTCACTTGATCAAGTCCAGAATTGGGATTCAACTTTATCTTTCTCACACAACTTACTTCCATATCAAGAATAAATCATCTTTGCTTTATATGAAAATAAATCCAAAATGTGACCAATTATTTTCTGTCCTAGACACAGAAATATAGCTTTGCTTTTTATTAATCCTCACCTGAGGATATTTTTCCATTGATTTTTAGAGAGAGTGGAATGGAGGGGAGAGACAGAGAGAGATAAATGTCAAAGTAAGAGAGACACATTGATTGGTTGCCTCCCACATGACCTGACCAGGATGGAGCCTGCAACCCAAGTACTTGCTCTTGACCTGATTCGCACCTGGGACCCTTCAGTCCACAGGCCAACACTCTATCCCCTGAGCCAAATGTCTAGAGCCACATCAATATTTTTATGCTCTGATAATGAAACTTTTTTCCCCCTCTTTATATTTTTCATGTTGAGAAGTCTCGGCTAGTCTGCTGGAGTTTCAGACTCGACATACACTACAGCCAAGACTTAGGCCCAGCAACACTAGGCTAGACCAGTAAGTCCATCAACTAATTGCACATGTTCAGCTGAGATAAGCAAGCCATGTATGGGTACAGGTAACCCACAGACCTGTAGGAAAAAATAATAATTTTTTGCTTTTTGCCTGTGACCTGTTGACTTAATGTTGTTGTTTTAGTGCAAAAATGTAAAATAATTTACTATGAGTAGAGCTATTCTACAAACCTTAATAGGTACTTAAAATAGCACTTTATTACAGCACAATAGAGTAATTGATTGTTACATTGATTATACATTTTAGATATTTTAAAACTAAGGTTATTTATAACAACTTGGTGTGAAAATATAATTAGTTTGTCTTTTGTTTTCTCTCCAATTTTCAAGAACTCTTTGTGAAACTTCAATAACCCACTTTTGGCTGTGTTATGATTATTGTTTTTAAACAAAACAAAAAACACACAAACTGTTAGTTTCAGGAGTAATACTCCCAAAATTGAATTAATATATGCCCAACTGATGGCTTCTGTAGTAAAAGCCATTTAATGTATTTCAAATTTAAATATCTTTCTTGGTAAGTGGATTATGCAACTCATCACTTAGCATCCAACCATCTACTCTGCTTTCATCTTTGAACAGTAATGTCATCCATGACATATAAGCAAGCTTGCATTTGCTTAGTAAGTTAGATGAGAGTCATCTATATTCACTGTCAAGAGCAGCAGCAGAGCTCTCGAATCTGTGGAAATAAATTCACTTCCAGTATAAAACTATAAATCTCTTCAAAATGGGCTTTTACAAAAAGAACGAGCCCAGCTGGTGTAGTTCCATGGGCTGAGCATCATCCCATGCACCAAGAGGTCACTGGTTAGATTCCTGGTCAGGGCACATGCCCCAGTCACAGACTCAATTGGCATGCTAAAGGCAGCCAATTGGTATTTCTCTCTCATTGATGTTTCTTTCTCTGTGTGTGTCTCTCTCTCCTTTCCTCTCTAAAATCAATAAAAGCATATTTTTAAATGTTTTTTTTTTAAATAGAATGTAAAAGTGCTACTTTTTTTTAGTTTTAATGGGTTAACTATAAAGAAAACCAGCAGAATCTAGGAAACTTGGATAACATTATCTATCACCTTTACCTTAAAGACTCCTATCAAAAAAAGAGTGAATGTGCTAATTGATCGTCACACCCTCATAAGGATGGTGGTGCCCACAGCCAATAAGGAGAGAATATGCTAATTGACTGCTATGCCCTCAAAAGGTGGTGGCACCCACAGCTACAAGATGGTGGCCCCCAGACCCCTCTGCCCCATTGAGGTGGCAGGCACATGGCAAGGCAGGACCCCATCCCCAGGCAGGTCCAGCTGCTCTGCAAGCCTGCCTCTGGAGTCCCCCAGTTCTCTCAGCCACCCAGAGCCGTCCCAAGGATGTAGGCTGCCCAGCTGCCCAAGGCTGGTGTGAGACCCAGGCAAGCCTCAGATGTCAGCTGCCCAGCCTCCTAAGGCTGGCCTTAGGTGCAGGCAAGCCTCGGATTGCAGCTGCCCAGCTGTCCAGGGCTGCCTGAGGCTCAGGTAAACAAGGCCAGCCAAGGCTTGTGCTGCTGGCAGTGGCAGCAGCAGAGGTTTGATGGGGGCTTTGCCTTCCCCTGATCACCAGGTCACCTCCTGCCTTTGAGGGCTCCCAGACTGTGAGAGGGTGCTCCCAGGCTGGGCTGAGGGAACCCCCCTCCAGTATATGAATTTTTATGCACTGGGCCTCTAGTTATATGATATTCTACTAAACAACATATTCTTTACAAGTTCATTTGGGCATTCACACTTGTATTCTTTACAAGTTTGATAGGACATATTCAAGGTCATAATAAGAAATATAAATTGCTAAGTAATGATAAGCTACCTGAATAATTGCCAATAGAAATGAATCAGACAAAATGTGTATGTGCATAGAGATTATATTTTCTATAATTAATTAAAATAATGTTGGCTTTCCTAATATCACCAATGATAATATGGTGAAGAGGACATATTTTAGACATACTTAACTCATGTTTAATAATGACAGAAATAAATGAATTCTGACTTCCAAAATTTTTCTTTTAAAATTATGCTGAGTTTATGCCATAAAACAGAAAACTCCCTTTATCTTATTAAAAAATGTCTCAGCTTTTCCAAGTTAATTACTATTACTAGATAGTTTGGTAAACATTTTAATATATATGCCAAATTGCCTTTTAAATAAAAAACAACACAAAACATTCTCCCAAAACTGTTATCATTATCCCTTCTTGAACTAATACATAGGGATGTCTATTTCCCCAGACTCTAGTAACCATGGAAATCATCAGTTTGGAAAATTATGTTAGGGAGACTGTTAGTCTCATGAACAAAAGAGAGTGATCAGAGTTATAAGAAAGTCACAGGTTTGATCTTACTGTAGTGAACTACGCTAATGATTCTTATAAGAGAGAAAAAGCTTGAAGATCCAGTAAACAAAGTAAGAACAATGAAATCCATAAGTTTATTCATACTTGAGCCATTAGGTCTGCCAAGGACAAATTTTATATTTTTAATCCCTATAAGTTTTTCATATTTTGGAGTGGTTTCAGAATGAGCAAATGATTTCTAATGGTATCAGCATATGAATAAAGAATCATCAAATGACTTGCTACTGACATACAGGACCTAAATGATCACTGTTCACATATACAATTTAGTAAGAAACACGGGTTTACATGTTGAAATTATGTTTTGTAGCTGTAGAAACTTATTTCATGCATAATACTACAGTGTTTGTGGTCCCGTGCAACATTTGTTTCCTCCACGCCACGTTAAATAACCTCACTTACCCCTTGTGAAATAAAGTTAACTGAGAGGCCAGCTATTGTTCTGGTGCCCAAACAGGGCCTGTCTGCTCACCCACCGGAACCTGTCTTGAAGGCTTTGAACTATTCGGACACAGCTACTTGTGACATTCATATAATATCGTGTAAATAATAACAGTGCCCTAGAACTAGTTCTGCTTTTGAATAGTTGAGGGCGGTGGAGAATTTCTGTGCAATATGTCAGTTTTCTAGGTTTCAAATATGTTGTTTAAATTTGCTAAAAATATGTTTTCCAAAAATTTGCAGTTACGTAAGTGATTTTGAGAAGGAAATGTTAACATTAATATCAAAAGCATCGCTATATCTTATTATTAAGAGAGGGGAAAAATAGTGCAATAAGAAAAGCTCAAAGTATTTTCCCCCCCAAAGTTGTTTTGAAAAGGTGATGTTGTTGTGGCTCCCATCAACCGGTACCATGTTACTGTTTCAGGATACAAATGACAGCCATACAAGGAAGCCATCCATGTCAACAGGGGGTGAAGGTATATCATAGGTCCTTTGTCAACAATGACATTTCTGATCCTGATCATTCAAGGACTTGTCTATAACCACCTGCCCAATAGCATCCAGTTATATCTAGGCTTTTTGGTGCACAATCTGGGGAGAATCAATATAAATGTTTCTCTAAAATAAATCATAAAACTAATAGAATAATATATTGTGTTTTAAGAAATGTAATGCTGACTGCCTGTGTTTTATTATAGTTGTATCCCCGGTGGGAAAAAATAGAAAGACAAATTCAGTGAATCATTTGGTTTAATGTCCTGTTTATATAAGAGAAACAAGAAAAACCTATATAGCCCTGATTGTTATCCTGAAGAGGTTAAGGGGAAAAGGAGCCTATTTCAATTCTGAAAACATTTAAAGAAAAATATTAATGAAAACAGTTTGAAACCTGCTAATCCCCTAACAGAAGGTTTATTTATCCGTAGCATAGCCTTACTTCAATGGGGAAATTGTTTAGCATATCACACTGAATAAACAATGATTATTTTTTATTTTTTATACAATTCTTTGATATAGGCATAGACCCAGATTCTATAACTCTATCACATTTCTCATGAACATTATCAACTCTTATCGAAGCCTTAAAAATTACAAAGGGATCCAGGGCCACTAATAGAGTGCCCTTTTGATCTGTGTGATTCTATGTTTCTATTTCATACGCTGGCTTTGAGTACGATGGCATTTATTTGTGAGCCTGACTGTCCCATGTGACAGAACAGTTTTCCAGTGAGGACCGAGGTGGGGCTGTTTATATCATCACAGAAGAGCTGGACAATAGTTTATGTAGCACACAGGAGGTTGGGAGGGCACCCAGGGCTAAATTATTTGTTGGAAATCTGTTTCTGTTGTTTATAGCAGATGGGAGCAGTGCCTGCTTTGAAATTCCCCGAATCAACTTGCGCCCACAGAGCATAAAACTCTAATATATGTACAAGGTTTGCTAGATTTTAAACAGCAGCGTGCCTTTCATTCTACTAGTCATGGGAAAAGGAACCTGCGGTCTAATGAATATAATATGTGAAATATACATTTTATTTTGCATAAATGCTAAAATATTCATAATATAAAGTGGTGGGTTTTTTATTTTTTTTATTTTTGGTGTTTTGTTTTTTCTCTGAAGCATATGTTCCAAAATTGGCGATGTGCTTACTTGGGTGAAGTAAGCTAGAAAGCCCACAGTGCGATGCTTTTCTATCAAAATGTTTTGCTATCAAGGGCCATGCTGGCCTATAGAAAAATAAAGCAAGGCTCTAACTCAAACAAAGAAAAAACGAACAAAACAAAATAAAAATCAAGTGAAATTCCAAGTCCAAAACCTCAGCAGATGCTCTTTCAACTCCCATATTCCCATCCTGCTATGATTTACATTTGAATGAAATTTTCCATTTTACTGAGTGACATGAAATTTAATGACATCCTCCCCATACAAAGAAATCATCAGTTGTATTAACAGGATGAGTTTATCAAATTGAAAAAGTAAAGTTTACAAAAGACAATATAATGGTGATTAACGTAACTGTTTCATTTTAATACAATAATTATTTCTACTTTTAAAAATATACTTTGTGAATTAGAATATTGCAGAGTAGTACTGATGAAAATATAGCATAGTGTTTTATCAAATTGCAAAAAAGTTTTAATGATGAGCAAGGAAATGAGGCATAGTATGAAAATAAAATCAATTGGGTCTTTAAATAAGTCTTAATTGACTTTAGAGAAGGAGGGAGAGGGAGTGAGAGAGAGGAACAGAAAAAAAAAGAGAGAGAAAAGAAAAAGGAAAAAAGACAGAGTAATTGTTGTCTGAACTGTCAGAAGGTAGAAATATATGCATTCTTACAAAATAAATTAAGGCATATTAAACATTTTAAGAGTTTATTAGAGCAAAAATCTATTCCAGTCCAGCAGGGCCAAACCCAAAGTGGTTAGGCATGCTCCACCGACAGGGTCTTTGGAGAGAGACCTTTATAGAGACAGTGCAGAAGCAAAGTAAGGAAACTATTGATTGGCTATGACTTAAAGGCTGGTTGGCTGTGATTGACCTTAAAAGTTTCCATTTTGTAACCTTGAGGCACTTGCAGGCTTAAATTTTGGGTTGCTTTTTAGGCCACCTCAATCAAATGTCCTTCCTCCTTGTTTAATTCATTTAAAGGAGCCTATAGTGTCATGTATCTATACATATGCATACATCTCTCTATATGTGATCATCTGTATCGATAGTAAACTAAATATGAGCTCATACCAATGTCTTCTACTTGGATCCATTGTCATCTAGCCTCCCCTCCTTGTTACTCCGTCAACTCCCTGTGAATACTGAGAAAGTTGGATGCCACCATCCGGCACCATTTACTTAATTGTTCAGCTCCACTGTGTGTATAGCAGCATGAGAATTGCTAGCCGGTCGTACCCCAGGGGAAACTGCTTTATTAACAAACACAGTGCTTATGCACAGTGTGCTTTACTTTTGGTCTTACAGAATTCTCTCATTGGCAAAGTTATTTAGGTCAGCATCTGCCTGTCTCCCTTACCCCCACTTCTGTGCACCTGTTCCACACATGGTAATACAGTTAGATTGCTTTGTCACATTCTCCATTCCATTCAGGGTTTCCCCAACTTCTTAACTGATTTTTTTAAATTTGTATATACTAAGGTTTATTCTTTTCGCTTTAAAGTTCTGTGGGTTTTTATACATATTTAGTGCTTTCCAAATTTTCCTTTTTTCCCCTCTCCCTACCTTTGTCTCTGCCTTCCTTTCTTCCTTCTTCCTTCTTTCCATCCCTCTCTCTTTCTTTTATTATAGTGATGATACTTTTCTCATTTATATGCTGATAACCTGTCAGTTTATTGAGTCTGTACTATTGTTATTAATACCTTTAGATTCCCCTTTTTCATTATTTCAGAAGAAATTACTGATACACTAATATATATATATATATATATATATATATATATATATATATGCACTAATAAAAGAGAAAGATGCAAATTGACCATACCTCTGCAATGCCCACAAGCCAATAAGTAGTATGCAAATTAACCCAACAAAGATGGCAGGTTAATTTACATATGCAGGCACAGAGCGAAGACTTAAGACTGAAGACTGAAGATTAAAGGCTCCATTGTGTCCTGAAGTCTGAGGCTTATCTCTGTTGATAGCTGAAGGCTTGGCTCAGTTGAAGCCTGGGTTCTGGGAGCCAGAGGAAAACCGGTGCCTGCAGCCAGGGGAAGGAAGGCCTATCGCACGAATCTTCATGCAATGGCCCTCTAGTATGTATGGGGACATACCACATTCTGAGTTTTAAAAATAACTGATCAAAATTAATTTGAAGAGATTCAGAGAAATATTTAGTGACAGTTTACTGTTGAGCAGTTGCATGGCTTTTAGTGCTACCCACATCTCCAATCCCATTTTAGATAAGATCCTGCAGGCTGTCAACAAGGGGGGTGGTGATGTGAAATGGAAGTATACATTTTTTATAAGAGTGACCTTCCAAAAATGCCAACATGCCCTGGTATCTTATATCTACCACAAGACAACTACACAGGGGAGAGTGAAGGTGATAGAATCCAAAGGAAAATGCCATGGATTCTGGAGTTGAGGGTGCCTCCTGCTCAGCTGCCTTGGGAGGCAGCCGGTCTCTGGCCTCTGAAGAACCCGAGACCTGGCAAAGTCTGATTGGAGTGAGGTTCGTGTGTTACATAAGATAGAGCAGCTGAATTCACCAATGGAGTTTGTAGAACAGCAGCTTCACAGGTTACTGTTATCAGACACAAAGGTCACGAACACCGCGGAGGGGAACATACAGCAGAGCAGGGCATACCTGAAGGGCTGGGGCTGAAGCAGCAAAAGGGACCAGAACTCAGCGGGTGGTATGGGTGAGGCCACACAGAATTGCAATGCTCAGTGAGATGAGCATAGGAGTAAATATGCCCGCTGTTCGGACACCCACTCCCGCTCAGGCCGAATCAATTATTATAGCTACCCTGGTACAGCGATCAATCTGAGGAATAGTAGGAAATAGAGTAAAAGCACAACATGCTTAAATTCACTGTGTTTAATACCTTTAAGTGATTGAATTTGATGGTGTCTACATGGAAGTGATTACATTAAGGTTTCTATTATGTAGAATGGTGGCTTGTGATACAAATTAAGTCCAGTTATATAAAATAATTTTACAAGTTTGAAATCGGAATTTGAAATTTCTGAAAGTCATACAGCTAACCCCTACTCTGCCTTTGATAAGAAAACTGTTCAATGTTTACTTTAAGTCCTGTTGTATAAATCCATTTTTAGGGTGAGCGGGCTTTTCTGTATGCTTTGCTGAATGCTGACTGGATGTTTTTTTATTTAACCTCAGAAAAGCTTATCTTTCCAACTCGAGTGTTCTCCGTGTGTCTATGTGTTATGCGGTGATATTTCTCTGTCACACTGTGGCCAAGAGAAGGACTAAATCACATTATCTCTGACAGAGAGAATCACTTCCTTATTGAGGTTAGATCTGAAAATGGAACTCATATGGTGCAGCCAGGGATCATGCCCAAACAGAAAGAAATTGTTTTTAACCATTTTGCATCCATCCTTGTAGCCTTTACAGATAACTAGTAAACATCATATTGGTCTGAATGACTAATATGATGTATTTCCACATTGTAAATAGAACTGAAAGCTATGTTTTAAGAGAAGGGATCTCTTCAGATAAGCGGTGGTATATCTCATGTTTGTATAATATTTATCCAAGTTGTAAAAGTTTAAAAAATCACAATGTGACAGAAGCAGGAACTGCATGTTTTAAATTTACAACAGGAGACTTTAATTTGTTGAAATTAAATATTACTTTATGGTCAAAAGATTGAACTTGTAAATAAAAAATCATAGCAAAAAAATTATACAAAGTATACCAATGTAAGAAATTTATGGATTAATATAGGTTAAGCCCATTAAAATGCTAATGAGAAATCTTAAAGTCCAGAAAATAATTCAAAGGGCTTTTGTCAGCCTACAATATTTTTTCCAAAATAATAACTATGTTAAATCTGGAATGGAGTGAAACTTGCACTATCATTTCAAGATTTCTATAAAATAATAATAGTAAACAACATGTTAACAGTATGTGCTCCTAACTCACACTTTAAAAGAATTAGTTTGACTAGCTTTATTGCTACAAATTTGGACCTCTTCGTCCTCATCTATTTCTTTGGAATTAATGGAAACATATCTTCTATTTCTATTATAACATAACAGACTTTTATTCATGCCACCAGCTGGTTGCTTCTTCCATCACTAAAGTAACTCCTTTATGTGATCTCTTAAAATGGATAAAATAAAATAAAAATGGATATAGAAAAAGGAACACTGATCTTGGCCAATGTGTTATATAAATATATGATATATCTTTCCTCCATAACGTATGAAAACTAGGCTTGAACTTACAATAAATCCTCAATGGTGATAGGAAATAAAGTAAAATATAAGACCAAAAACATTTTAGGTGACTTCAGAAATTTATTAGAATTTTAACACTCCTTTTTAAGATAATCTGACTTTGAAGTCTTGCTCTGCTTTTAGAAGAGTAGAGGCAGCTTGATGATTCCTCATGTTGTCACAATTAGAAGTAATCTGGGTAAACTTATGTTGTCTTCCCCCTCAGATTTATTGAGATATAATTTGCATGTAACATTGTGTAAATTTAGTGTATAATGTGAAGAAATGATACACATATATACTGCAAAATAATTTCCACAATAAGGTTAGTTAATGCATTCATCACCTCACATAATTAATTGTGTGTGTGTGTGTGTGTGATTAGAACAAATATATTTCTTGGAGTCTGGGCCAAAATAACCTTAGGTCTTTTGGGTAAGAAACAGACATTTGTGTTGTTCTTCTCCAAAAGGTTTCCATGCCACTACAGCTGTCAGCATGATCATTTATGCCTTCAATGGAAACTGACATATACCTAATAAAGTTGAATATGCCCATATGGTACCAACAATATAGTTGTACTATTGTTTGGTATCAGAAATTTTCAAAAGCTGGAATAATGAACCCTAAAAAATTCCAAAGTCTAATCAGATGTTCAGTTTAATTGGGTTTGCCCAAAGCTCAGTCAAACTTTTTTAGGTTCCTTCTCAAAGAAGTCTCAAAAATTTTTACTATCAAACCTGACCAATGGTCAATTTCTGATACTGTAAATAAAATATACTCTGATATTTTATTTAAGGCAAGATTAAAAATCAGAAGTTAATATGCAAAATTAAACTAATAATTATTACTGAAATATAGACTATATTGTCTTGATATACCTGAAAATTTAGTTCCATCTTTTTTTTTAATTAATCATGGCTTAGCTGTCCAAAAACAAAACTGTACCAACAAATAAAAACTATCTGTAAAAAAAAAAAATATCCCAAATAGTGGCATCTATTTTTAATATTGATGACTACTAGACTATCTTGAGAACTTGCCTGCTTGGAAACCAAACTCTGTGTCAAATCATTCAATAATTTATGATCTTGGTCTTTGGATATGGCAAACGATGGCCCAGTTGACATTCCCTATGGGTGTTTTTTTTTTAGGGAAGTATTTCTGGATAGAAGAGATCATTGCTCTCCCTATAACGCTCTCTTAATTTCCTCAGGCAAACATAGTTTAGTTTGCTAATATGATCATTGGAAAAAGTATGGTGAAGTCGCCCAAAAAAGTGTCTATGTTTTATAATTAAAGTTTTGCCCAATCCCTTAATATTGGCTCATAACTTGTTGACCCAGCACTTTTTTTTAAATTCACCTTTTTGATTGCGCATAAAGCTGGTTTTTCTCAAACTTTCTTTTCTAATTTTGGAGAAGACCTTAATTTGACAGTGTTAAATTACCTGTTAAAATGCAGGTTTGAATTAACTTTTCTAGACTGGAAAATCCGTGCTTGCTTAACTATATTTTAGCAGTAAGTCATGTTTTAAATATATATTTATGATAACATAAAAATTGTGCATTCTTCAGAGTCTTTTATTGAAGAGGGTGACTGCGGAGTATTTAAAAGAAAATTGAGAATCACAGACTTCAACCATTCATCCACAGTGAGAATTTAAACCTTATTAAGTTGCCTTTGTATCCAAATCTCTAGATCTATAAATGCTTGACAAAATAGATGATTTGAGAAACTCACTATTAGCCTATGCTTGACTATTCATAATTACAGTAGTCCCATAAAAATGTATTCACATTATCCTGCCTTAAAATTTACTTTTACTGAAAAATGTAAAAATATAAAACCTTTGACTTTAGGGACAGAAACCTTCAGGGAATAGGAATACAAAGTTTCAAAAACTTAAATTAAGGAGATAATTTCTTACCCCGATTTTGTGGCTGTCACATTTTTTTCTTAGAGTTAGACCATGTAACTTTTTACAAAATGAATATTTCTGGATTCTTACTCTCCTCCATCAACATTTGATCCTCTGTTTTAAATTCTTGGAATAGTTAAAAAGGGTGAAAACACCCACAGCCCAATCCTTACTGCTTTACATTTACTGCAATTCTGCCACCAAGAAAACCTTTGTCCAAGTTTCAGAGTTCACCTCCTCAGTTTCCAGTGGGTTGATGTAGAACAGTTTGTGTGCCACATGCCAAATACCAAGGCTTCGCTATGCATATGTGCTAACTGGAGACATATGGGTGTCACCCCTATCCTGGACTCACAGTATCTATTTCAATCCTCACACTTTTTGCTCAAGCATTAAAAATTGCTTCAAATCAATTATTCATTAAATATATACACATTGATTCCCATAGCTCAACAAAAGTCAGTTCTCTTTTTTTTTCCTTCATCTCTCTCTTTTCTTTCTTCCTTTCATTTTCTTTCTTTCTTCTCTTTATTGATTAAGGTATTACAAATGTGTTCTTATCCTCCCATTGACCCCCCTCCCCCACTCATGCCCCTACCCTCCTGTTGTTTGTGTCCATTGGTTATATGCATGCACTCAAGTCCTTTGGTTGATCTCTCCCCTTTACCCCTACCCTTCCCTACCTTCCCTCTGAGGGTTGATGGTCTGATCGATGTTTCTCCGTCTCTGGTTCTGTTTTTGTTCATCAGTTGATGTTGTTCATTATATTCCATAAATGAATGAGATCATGTGATATTTATCTTTCTCTGACTGGCTTACTTCACTTAACATAATGCTCTCCTGTTCCATCCACTTAAATGAGTGCAAAGGACTAGAACTCCTACTTTTTTACCCCAGCATAGTGTTCCATTGTGCAGATGTACCACAGTTTTTTAATCCACTCATCTGTTGATGGGCACTTAGGCTGTTTTTAAATCTTAGCTATGGTGAATTGTGCTGATATGAACATAGGGGTGTATATATCCTTTCTAATTGGTAATTCTAGTTTCTTTGGGATATATTCCTAGAAGTGGGATCACTGGGTCGAATGGGAGTTCCATTTTTAGTTTTTTGAGGAAACTCCATACTGTTCTCCACAGTAACTGTTCCAGTCTGCATTCTCACCAGTAGTGCATGAGGGTTCCTTTTTCTCTGCATCCTCACCAGCACTTGTTGTTTGTTGATTTGTTGATCTGCTGACAGCTCTTATGATATCTGGTAATAGTTCTTTCCTCATTGGGTGAAAATGTCTTAAACCATGTGGACACACTTCACACTTCTGGAACCAGTTTCTTTAAGATTTTGCTAGGTCTCTCTTCCTAGGGAAACTTAGTAGGAGAGTTAGTAGTATAACCACAGGTTCTAGCTTATTCATCACCCCCCACAGCTACAATTCACCCTTAGATTCCCTGAATCCTCAGTTTCCACTTGTGATTGACAGGCGGATTACCTAAGAGTGTGTCCTGCTCTCTAATTAGTATTGTTACCTTTAAATCAAACTGAAATATATGGAGATGAGAAAGAACATGTAATTTAAAAAAATGGGCCACAAACATGTACATGTAAATTTACTGGAATTCAAAGTTTTATTTAGTCATTAAAGAAAAATGGGGAATATGGAGAAATAATGTTTAAAGAAAGAAAGAAGGGTAGGAAGGAAGAAGGAAAATGGAAAAAGGGTCATCATATATTCCAGGCCTTCAGAGCATTAATGTATTAAAACTTAAAATGCTTAGGGTTGTTGATTTTTTTTTTCCTACCACCAACAACTGCCTAAAAAATATACATATTGTAATAGGAATTATGTCACCTACTCATCATCAAAAGGTTTAGCATTTTTTATATATCAATTTATAAAATACATTAAACAGGAAAATGGAACTACAAAGTGACTCAAACCTTTTGATCTGGGCATTACATATTCAGAAAAAGTGATTTACTTTTCTTAACAGAAGCCTGCTCATTACATAAGGCCAAGCTGAAGTGTTGGCGTATTTTTTCACCCTCAGCACTATATTATAGCATTCCTCAGACAGTAAAGTATCTCCTACTGTGACAAGTATTGATCTCATTTTTCCTTAGAGACTCCTAACAAGCCGAACTGTGGCTTCCTAAAATATTCAGCTGAAACAGTGGTTTGTCAGAACTATAAGTTAACAAGAAATTTACGTTTACTCTCCCACCAGAAAATAAAACACCATCAGTATTCTCCTTGTATTTACTGATTATGCAATTGCTTTTTTTTAGCTAAATGACTGAATTATACAAGAATTGAAGCCAAGGCTCTTTTTTATTTTACTTAAATATGTATGTATTTTGTCCAGAAAAAATAATAATTAATACTTTAATAAATGATAAAACAAAAATGAGGGATATGAATCTTAAATCTTTATCACTAAATGATATTTTATTGCATGTTTTTAAAACAATTCTTATGCCAAAATGCATATAAAATTAGTCTGCCTCAATAATAAGAAGGCAAGAGGCTTTATTTAAATGTCTTCTTATTTGGTACTCATGCCATGCTTTTATGAAAATTATAAATAAAAGCAGAGATTGAAAGGAGAAAAGTTATAGTGTATTATCAGTGAGATTTAGGATATTGCATAATAGAAACTTATAGATCATAATGGTTATTATTTTTTAATGCAATTATTAATAACATTTGGCCTAAGGAATTGCTATAAAATAAGAATGCAAATGTCTAGAACACTAAACATTACTGAATTACATAATGAGTAAATAAATATATGATTTGCTTAAAGAAAATTGCACACTTTGAAAAGAAAATCCATTCTTGAATGACATATTTCAATTTCCCTCAAACTTTATAACAATATGGTACATTTTCACTTTTAAATTTGGGAACATACCAATATTAACTCAAATCTTTTGAGATCATATTACATATGTAAGTAAATCTGTTCAATTGGTACTTAGGAATAAGTTATGCAGTACAGGAATCAAATATACAAATGAAACAATGTCAAAGAGATTATCTAGTCCTTTCAGTCACACATTAGGCAGCAGTGTTCTAAATTATATAGGAAAAAATAACCTCCTTAAATACCTGCAAGAAAATTAAGGGAATAAAAAGTGACCCAATGATCATAAGTAAGTATATCTAATATCTTATACACAGTATACACTAGAGGTCCAATGCACAGGTGCATGCACTAGTGGGGTCCTTCAGCCTGGCTTGAGGGGGCTGAGCCAAAATTGACTCTCCAACATCCCCCGAGAGGTCTGGGATTATAAGAGGGTGGTTCTTGGGTGAAGCACCCTGGAATCAGGTTCCCTCCTCTCTGGTTCCAGGTGTGTCACCCAGAGCTGCCACTGTCAAGAGACTGTAGCTCAGAAGCTCCTGCTTGAGTGTCTGCCCCCTGGCGGTTAGTGCATAGTTACTGGCTGGTCAGCTGATTGGCTGGTGGCTTAGGTTTTTATATATGTAATGTTCCATTCAAAGCTTTTATATATATATATATATATATATATATATATATATATATATATATATATAGATAGATAGATAGGTAGATAGATAGATAGATAGATAGATAGATAGATAGATAATGTTCCATTCAAAGCTTTTATTCATTTTAAATTTATTTTCTTCTGATCCTTATATCAAAATGTCATTTTCTGCCTTATACTTACAGAATAAAGGCTCTAAATTATCAGTTTTTCTTTTATTGGAAACCATAAATTGCACAATACATTTCATCCTCTGAAGAAAAGCTGCCTATTGCATGTTATATTACTGAAGAGACAGTAATGCAACACAGATTTGTTTTAATCCAAAAAATAAAGTTTTAGGATTGGTAAGAATGTATTCATTTAGTTGAGCACTGAAATTGACCCAGATATTTATGTTTTAGAATAAACAGGTTTCCTTTTTTATATATGAGGGCTTGCCTTTCCAACTTTGACCTTGAAAAAATATAATAAAATTGTATCATGTCAAGTAAAGAAGGAAAAAGAAGGAAGTCAAATTTCCCTTCTGTGGAGAGTTTGAAAAAGAGACCCAACCTTCCTTATTAGTCAGCTAAACAGATATTTGGTACAAGAAACAGAGAATTCACCCATATGACTGGGATTCATTTACAGTGTCTCTCATGAATTTTGTATTTGTTTGAGTAAATAAATATTAGAATTCTAAACAGCCTAAATGCCACAGATGGAAGACAAAGATTTATACAATCTCTTCATGGATAAAGCTGTAGTCCATTTTTCAGAGTAGATCAGAAGACTTACACAGTTTAGTACCACAAGTTGCATGAAATTGTCACTAACACAAATTTTAACACAATACCTCATCTACACAGTCCCATATAATGCTTTCGACATGTCATTTATTACATATGGGATTGTTGGAAATACTATTTTCCACTGCTGTATGGATGATTTTCCTAGTAATTTTTCATGCATGTTCATTTTTTTTTATTTTATAGGATTCTTTAATACATTTTTTTTCTTTTGGTGCATTTTCATTTTAATACAATTTTTTTTAGAAGATTAGCAGAATTTTAACATTTTCACATTAAAAAAAGCAAGAATTTTATTATTTACTTAGAAGATAATTCTTTATAACAGTATTAAATACTTATAACTTTTTAAAATATAATTTATTGATTTTTTCAGAGAGGAAGAGAGAGGGATAGAGAGTTAGAAACATCAATGAGAGAGAATCATCAATCAGCTGCCACTTGACCCACCCTACTGGGGATGTGCCCACAACCAAGGTACATGCCCTTGACCGGAATTGAACCTGGGACCTTTCAATCCGCAGACCGATACTCTATCCACTGAGCCAAACCGGTTTTGGCAATACTTATAACTTTTAACCCCCATTTTATAATGTTTATGATGAGGGTTATTTGATTTATGCAAATTTTGCTCCATAATTCTTCTGATATATATATATATATATATATATATATATATATATATATATATATATATATATGAAATGTTATAACATTTTACATAAAAAAGTTTTTCTCCAGTCACACACTAGAAAATTCCTAGTACCATTTAGAAATAAAGGTAACTGTTAAATATTACATTAAAAGTCTATCTGTATCTTTAAAATCATCTATAAATAATGAACTTCACATATTTCATTATATTTTTGTGATTGTATATTATTTAGCCCATATTTATTTTATCTTTTTAAATTCACTTCAATATACTGTACAAAGATAAATTAAATGTATTATTTTAATTACATAAATAAGATATATTTCCAAATATTCTATTTATTTATTTATTTATTTATTTATTTATTTAAAATATTCACCTGAGGATATTGTTCCATTAATTTTTAGAGAGAGCAGAAGAGAGAGGGAAAGACCTAGAGAAATATTGATCTGAGAAAAACACATTCGTTGGTTGCCTCTTGCACACATCCTGACCAGGGCCAGGCTGGGGAGTATAGCCTCCATCTGCCTGCAACCCTGTTAAGTGCCCATGACCAGAATTGAACTTGGGACCCTTTGGTGGTTCAATTTAAAATAATCATTTGTTCTAAAAGTAGTTACTAATTATAGTTGTTTTTTTTTTAAATACATTAGTCTATCAAAGTCACTTTATAAAAAAACATGAATAGCTACAGACAAATATTTGAAAGTTTTTCAAAGCAAGGCTTTGCTGACATAACTTAATCTTATTTTATAATCTAAACAAAGTTTGTCATCTTTTCCTTTTCCTTATCTTCAAATTCTGCTATCATATATGTGGTTCACTCCTCATCCTTTCATATGTCTTCATTCATATTCATTAACTTGTTAATTTTCACCTAAGACATTATATTCCACTTTTATTTTTTGGTTAATCCTTACCCAAGAATATTATTCCTTTTTTTTGGGGGAGGGGGTACGTTAGAGAGTGAAATGGAGGGGGAGAGACAGAGACACAATGATTGGTTGCCTCCTGCACACTCCCAACCAGGGCCTGAAATGGAGTTCATGTCTTTGACTGGAATTGAACCCAGGACCTATCAGTCCATGGGCTGATGCTCTATCCACTGAGCCAACTTGGCTAGGGCTAGATTCTACTTTTGACTAATGTTTTCTCAACCACCTTGTAGTTGAAAATTTCCCCTATAAAAATTCTTAAAACTCAGTTTTAATAACTTTTTATTTTGTTCCCTCATTACCTGATACAGAAAGACAGGGTTCAATTGTAGTTTTAATGTGCTATTGAGGTCTACTATAAATGTCACTTTTCTACTCATATTAATAAACATCCTGAGTCTGGCTTCTGCCCTATTATTATAAGTCCAGGTTAATATATAAATTCACATTCTCAATTTAAAATCAGATTTCTTAGTTGTTCCCTTTGGTTTGTCAGAAGAATAGTTCCTTCTCTCTACTAAATCCCACTCATACTCTAGTTTGTACATGACTGAGATGACATTTTCACAGTCCTCCACCACCCTCCTACTAAAACTTCCCTGACAAACTGGTAAGAGTTACAGAGAAATGCATGTGTTATCACTGCCAATGCAGCCATCCTCAAAACTGTCAAGATCACCAAAGAAAAGTCAAGTCTGAGGAACCGTCACAGCAAAAGGAGTCTAAGGAGACCTGGCAGTGAACTGCAGTGTGATGGTCTGGATTAGTGGTCAACAAACCATGGCTTGCGAGCCACATGCGGCTCTTTGGCTCCTTGAGTGTGGCTCTTCCACAAAATGCCAAGGCTTGAGTCTATTTTGAAGAAGTGGCCTTAGAAGAAGTTTAAGTTTAAAAAATTTGGCTCTCAAAAGAAATTTCAATCATTGTACTGTTGATATTTGGCCCTGTTGACTGAGTTTGCTGAGCACTGGTCTGGATGAAATTATAGAACAGAAAGGATGTTACCTTAAACAAAGGAAATCTGAAAAAAATAAATAAAAGAATTATATATATATATATATATATATATATATATATATATATATGAGTTCATTTAAACATTACTTGAAATATTGAGTGAAGACCCACTTTCTTTCAGTGTGCAGGTAAAACTACATTTGCAATCATTTGATTCTTCAATAGTAATCCAGAACCAAGTTCCTCTATTCTAGCAGTGTTTGCTGAGCATGTGAGGATATTTACTAAAATACTAATCGCTTTTATCCGTATGTCCTTATCCATAATTACACTTAATTTGTTGTCCTTTTGTATTCAAACTTCTATTTTGACCTCATTTTACTTTTATCAGAAAACAACTCACAATAAATGTGTTTCTGAAATGCTAAAATAAAATTGAATGTCTTCGCCTACTTACCTTCTGTGACACTATTTCCTTTGTGTCATGTCAGTGCCTCTAGATATTCTTTTATTTTTTATTTACTCCACCTGTTTCCACATTTGATTTGACAGCCAAAAGGCTGCTCTGTTGCAATTAAAGCAATTTTGAACTAAAATACAATACCTGACTTGTTCTTACATAACTGAATAAAAAGCCTGTGGAATAAAACTGGTTACATCTTCTGTCTTTCTAGTAAAACAAATAACTAACCCCCAGCTTTTAAAAACCATTACAGTTATGGTTTCAAACCAAAAGGCCATATTTCAGAATTGACAAGACAGGCTATTTCTAATGGCTTTGTTAAAAACACACTGTGGTACCTGGTTTGAAGGACTAGGAGTAAGGCACATATAGACATTATGGTGAGACTGTGAGAGAAACTCAGTGTGGACCTGAGAGCACCTGGTCTGATGTCCTCCTTGGTGCCAACCAACAGCATGTGACCAACAGCTGGTGCCTAATGAGCAACATCTTTAGCCTGAGGGTGGCTCCATTGTGATTTCAATACTGAAAGTATATTAATGGAAAATTCACTTTCAAAAAGATAAGTTTTCAAAATGTTCCATCATGAGCATGGACTGGCCAAAGCTACCGTTCTCGGTGGATGTGCTGAACAGCCTTTCTGAAGGGACAATACTCAAAAACCTGACGACCGAGGCTGAGTCCTGGCCAGGCAGACTTCTTTAGGTTCCAGTAGGTAAGTGGGTCACATCTGTGTTCAAGCACCTCCTCCTCCTGGTTAAGAAAGCATCATGGCCTCAGGAACCATCTTTTCTTTTTTTATCTTTGCCATGATGGATTCTTTTTTTTTCTTTTTTTTGCTTCCCCTCTCTACTCATTCATAATGCCTGTCCTCTACTTTTCTATCTCTACAATTATTTTCTTAGAATATGTCATGATTTAAATAACATATTCTTATACACAAAAATTGTATATCCAACTCAAATCACTTTTTTCCCTTTCAAAGATCACATATGCATAATAACTATATGCATGACTCACAACATATATCCATGTGTTCAAAACAGAGCTGTCTACTTACTCTCCAAAATCATATTCTTATCAATCATATTTGCCTAATCAGAGTAGATTATGTCAGAAGCATACAATCTCGCTGGAAACATTCAGGTAATTCTCAATTTATTCCTTTCCCTCAGCAACACACACCTTGAGTCCATCAGTAGATCATGGCATTTTATCCAGACATGTCCCCATCTGTCTTGATCTGACCATAGTCATTTTTCATTTTGCTTATTCTAACAATTTCTTAAGAGTTTTATTGGATTAAAGTGTTTCCTCTCAAATATTTTTAAAATAAATGTTTCAATTTAAAATAGTTTTAGATTTACAGAAAAGTTGTGAAGATAGTAGATATAGTCCCCATAAGCTTTTCACCTGTTTTTCCCCCTTTTTAGACTAGTGTAGTACGTTTTTGAAAATGAATGAACCGATATTGAGACATTTCTATTAACTACTTTCTGTACATTATTTAGATTTTCTTTTATCTAATATTCTTTTTCAGTTTGAGGATCCCCTACAAGATAGATTATATTTAGTAGCCATGTCTCCTTAGGTTCCTCTTGTTCATGATAAGTTGTTGGTCTTATTTTTTGATAATATGATAGTTTTAAGGTGTATTAGTCAGGTATTTTATAGAAATATAAATTCTGTACCAATGTAGAAACCTCTTAATTTATAGAAAATTAATTGGTTTTCTATTAAAATTATTCTGTGTCCAATAAAGATACATGGTTGAGGCTGTGGTCTTCAGTATCTACATTCTGGAGGCTTACATATGTGTGTGTGTGTGTGTGTGTGTGTGAAACCTAAGCATATTGAAATGTGAAACATAGAGGAATCAATTAGATATGCTAAAGACAAAATAAACATCATGAAAAATTGTATATAAGGCATCAACCAGAAATTTATACAAACTCAAACTTATAACCATTCGCAATCCTAGACTTAGTGTTATTTTCCCAACATCTAGATATCCCAGGACATTTGCAATACTAGAATCCTAGCTATCATTCTCTTTACTTTTGTTTATAAGAAATATAATAAAATCATACAAGTATAGGTTTAATTCCATAGTAACTGAATCTCTCCTCTCTCCCCCTCTCTATTCCTTCTCTCTTTCTCTACATAGTTACATATTTATTGAGCAGTCTTTATATTTGCAATGTTTTCTGTTCTGCCTTTTTACTGCTATTTGAATTTGAAAAGCTATGCTATAACTTCGCTAGGGAAACAAGAAACAAAGGAATCAATGTTAGGAGAATAATGTGGGATATGGCAAAGACATGATTTGGAACTGAATGAATCCAACAGAACTTCTACAGCACTAAGGTCCTTGAGGATAAGGACGGTAGTGTAGTTAATTGACACAGGCTTTCAGTTTCAGAGTATATCCTGATAATCCACATTGAAGTAGCCAAAGCAATGATGCATGAACAGCACCTGAAGCTCAGCTATGGGTTAAAGAGGAAACAGAATAATTGCTTTAAGTTCTGCTAACAGAACTTATAATAATGCTGGAAGAATGTCTACTTACTTCTTTAAAGCCAAGGACATTCTTTGTTTTCTGTATAATTTAAAGTGATATATTGATATATGTAATTCTCAATAATGTTTTGAGGACAAAAATGATGTAAATTCATCAAGGGCTTTATTTTACATATATATATATATATATATATATATATATATATATATATATATATTTCAGTAATGGATTTTCATCTGATTCTAAAGAAAACAGGTCAAACTGTATATCTTTGTAATGTTAATTGAACATATATAATGACCTCTTTTCTGTACTGTTATTTTCTCACTTCATCTGCACATTACCTTAATGTGGTTATTTCATGAGTATTTTACAGAGGAAAGTCTATAATTTTAAAATATATTTTTATTGATTTCAAAGAGAAAGGGATAGTGAAAGAGAGATAGAAACATCCATGTTGAGAGATAAACATGTCCCCTATTGGGAGTCAAGCCCGCAACCCAGGCATGTGCCCTGACTGGGAATCGAACTGTGACCTCCTGGTTAGTAAGTCGATACTCAACCACCTAGCCACACTGGCCAGACAAAAGTCTATAATTTAAAGGGTTAAATGACTACAAAATATCATACAATTAGAAATTATTTAAGCTTGCATGCAAACCAACTCTTATTAAAATGCATCTATGGAATTGGTAGTTATTAATTTAAAAAAATATACATTTTAATTGGACCTTTGAATAAAGCAGTTTTTAAGATTGAAAGATAATGATGGCTAAGGAGTCCAAGATCATTCTGATTTTTAAAATGAAAACATAGTGTGCTATTTTTATTGTAAAAAAGTAGGAAATAAATTTAAAATATAAAAGCAATTTTTAGTCATGAATCTAATTTTGTGAATACATTTTTAATTTTCTAATTTTAGCTAAAAGACACATTTAGGAAGTGTGAGTTTTCTATGTCTTAGACAAGTTAGACTCTAGCACATTGAACCAGATTTGGAAAGGAAATTTAACAGCCCTAATTCTATTTTGTACCCAGATATTAGTTGTCAATTGTACTTAAATATAAAGAAATAGAGCTAAATAAGACCAGTCAACGGCAAAAAACACACACTGATGATTCAAATGAGCTATCTACCTATATTGAAAAAAAGAACATTGTTAAACAAAGGACTAAAAGAGATATATGTAAAATTTAAATGAAAAAGTAGTAGAAAAAGGATTAAAGGGGTTAAAATATATGGTGACAGAGGTTTGACTTTTGGTGGTAAGCACAATGCAATATACAGATGATGAACCATAGAATTGTACATTTGAAACCTATATAATTTTAATAATCATTGTAACTGCTATAAATTAAATATTTGAAACATAAAATATTAAAAAAATAAAAGTGAATTTAGCCAAAAATCTGACGTAAGAATTGATTTAGGTATGCATGCATCACTAACAAAATTCAGATTTCATACATTTAACACTAAAAAAAAAAAAAATTAGTAGTAGAAGTGGGGAATGGTGGAGTAAACGGATATTGTGGAAAAACATGGTAGTTCTTGCTAATTTTTTGAATTGCTAAACCAAGCCAGAAATAACTTGTACACAGAAATGACTTCTATTTGGCTTGGGATCCCTGTCCTCCCCATTTTTCAGGTAGAAGTTGATCTAGTAATCTGGAGTACATCTTTTTGGCAAAATGAATGCATGCAATTTTACTGTGAATGGTAGATTTCACAGGTTCAGAAACTTAACCGAGCATGTTGCCACCTTTACAATCTATTACAACCAGAATTTAATGGTTGCATTACTGCTTCTTGATATCTACTTACATTTCACTAACCTTAAGAATGCTTTAAGCTAATGTGGGAGTTAAGCCCCAGAATTATGCAAGCCTGTACAGTATGTGGGATGGCATTTTTATTGCCTCCTGGATCTTCTAAGCTTCTGGTTTCATTATTATACACTCCATGGACGTGAACTTAAATCTTGGCCCCACTTCCAATTTAAACAAAAAATTAAAGTCACTCAAAGAATTTGTGCATTTAGATTTCAGTATTTTACCAAAGCAGCTCCACGTTTCTTTCCCCATCTCTATTATTCAGAGCAATTCAACTCTTCCTAACTTTATTTCAAGGGTTATCTATTTAACGGGAAATATATTCAGAAGAAGACCATTCTGATGGTAGACACTAAAGCATCCAGATTGACTAAGGATGGTTTTGTTGATTCTTAGGTAGAAGGGCATATAAGAAAGAAAAGACAGAAAGGTAGAACATACTAGGGTCCCTATTATATCAAATGGTAAAAAAAGAAAAAAAAAGAAAGAATTTGTTAATCTTCCATTTGGAGGTGTTTAATGCATGTATCCACTGCCTATACTTGTTTGTGTGTTTTATATGTGTGTTTTTTTCTTAAATTTAAATAAGGTTAGAAAGATTAAGTAATTTGGGTCAATAAATATGGAGGCAGTCTTATGTGGAAATCTGAAACTTCAAGATAGGTAGTTCAGCTGTCTAGGAATACATCTCTCTCTCTCTCTCTCTCTCTCTCTCTCTCTCTCTCTCTCTCTATATATATATATATATATATATATATATATATATATATATATATTTTTTTTTTTTTTTTTTTTCTGCACTGTAAAACATTCTGAACAATACACTGTGAATAGTTAGGTCATTAAAGAGGTCCTCTTGGGCTCTATTGGCTTCATAGTCCCATCTGTTCCATTATCTGATGTTCTGGTTTCAGAGATAAGTTGCTTGTCTATGAATTTTGTCTGCTGGTAAACTGATATTGTTTCATGTCTCGGGCACGCTGATTCTCAAGTAGAAACAAAGGTATATCTGTGTCTACATTGTCTATGTCAGATCTTAATCAAGTCTAAATAATCTAGACAGATGTGAATACTTGGACTGCAGAATTTTGGGGAAGTGTGTCACCGGTTCCATCTTTGTAATTAGATTTGAGAGATAAGCTGTTCACATGGAGGATTTAGCTGCCTGGTACCAGCCATGAGCTTTGTGAGATGTGCTAGCTGTCGAAAGTTATGATTGCTGATTTGTCAATCATGGATGGTAAACCTTTGACAGGCTAAGGCCTCACAGCCTCAAAGCCAGCATGTGCGATCCAGTTCTCACCCCTAAAATATATATTTGATTTATGAAATGATTATTGCCCTACAGGTTGCTGGGTGAAAGTGATTGAAGCTGCTACTTACAGAGTGCAGGAATTCCATAGCACAGACAGCAATTCACGAGTATTTACATCAAGTCGAAAAGGGTCATGACTATTTCTTCACGCTCTCTTCCACACATAATTTTTACACTTCATGGCCCAGAAGAAAGACCTTTCTTTCTTTCTTTCTTTTTCTGTTTTTTTTTTTTTTGCTTGAAATACTCCCTGAATAACCCTAGTCAAGATTCATTAACCTTTCCTCTGTAATTCTTTCTATTTATAACATGTATCTTTATAGCTACCATAGTTCTTATCACATTATTGCTGGTATAATTTCATGATGCATTGCTCTACTTTTGCCCTGCCATTAGTGTTTTACTAGGCAGACAACAACCACAAAATATTACTTTCCAAGTTCCAATAATATTGCCATCTTGTTTCCAATTTTCCTGGTGCCAGTAACATTACTGCAGGTACTTTAAGAGGGCAAATGTATTATTTGTGTGTAATACACATATGAAAATTGGTTAAAACTCAGTTGTAAAATATGAATATATGATTTCCACAGAATAATATATTTAGCCTATTTAAATAGTAATTATTTTTAAAAAATCAATTATGAAACCATTTAATGTTTCCCCAGCAAGTTCCTCTATCATTTCTACAAAATCACTGAAAGTATAAAAATATACCCTATTTTATGGCTTTAGAATTTTGCACATTGCTCCTCTGTTCTTGATATGGTCATTGCAACACTTAGTAAATTTGGAGACAGAATATAGAAATTATATAAACTAATGACTAAAGAGAAAAACACAGCAGAAACAGGTTTGGCTCAGTGGATAGAGCGTCGGCCTACGGACTGAAAGGTCCCGGCTTCGATTCTAGTCAAGGGCATGTACCTTGGTTGTGGGCACATCCCCAATAGGGGGTGTGCAGGAGGCAGCTGATCAATGTTTCTCTCTCATCCATGTTTCTAACTCTTTATCCCTCTCCCTTCCTCTCTGTAAAAAAGCAATAAAATATATTAAAAGAGAAAAAAAAAGAGAAAAACACAGATTAAGAGAACCTGAGTCTCAATGGCATGCAGGACATAATAAGTAGTTTATACACGTACAGTTGGAGTCACAAAAAATGTAGATGAAATAAACAGAAAAAATATATTTGAGGTTATTACATTAAAAATGTCCCAAGATTGGTAAGAAACATTTTTTTAAAAAGGAATGTCAGGACTCTAAATCCAAATGTGCACTCCTATGAACATGCACATGTGTGCACACACATGCACACACAGACCTGGACAATACACAGTCAAAGAGTCATAGACAAATATAAAGAGGAAATAAAGAAAAAGTATACCAACTCATAATTACATATTGCCTCGTTATAACTTTTCCCAATAAGTTATTCCTTTAAAGTAGATGTCAGAAAGAAAAACAAAGAAAAAAATAAACAAATGGATGACATCACACTAAAAGAAATAATTAAAAAAAATGAAAAGTATGGGAGAATATATTCAACAATGATACATTGGATAAGGGGTTAATTTCCAAACTCTATAAAGATTCTTATGCAACTAAACATCAAGAAGATAAACAACCTGAGTAAAAAAATGGACAAAGGATCCGAATAGACACTTCTCCAAAGAAGACATACATATAAAAAATATGCCCAAAGTCTTTAATAATCAGAGAAAGGCAAATTAAAACTACAATGAAATATTACCTCATGCCTGTCAGAATGGCTATCATTAATAAATCAACAAATATAAGTGTTGGGAAGGATGTGAAGAAAAAGGAACACTAGTACATTGCTGGTGGGAAAGCACACTGGTCCAGCCATTGTGGAAAACAGTATAGAACTTCCTCAAAAAATTAAAAATGGAACTACCTTTTTTGACCCATTGATCCCATTTCTGGGACTATATCCAAAGAAACCAGGAACACTAATTCAAAAGTATATATGCACCAAATCTTCATTGCAGTGTTATTTACAATAGCCAATGTCTGGAAACAGCCCAAGTGCTCAGCAGTAAATAAATGGATAAAAAGATGTGGTACATTTACACAATGAAATATGACTCAACCCTAAAAAAGAAAATCTTCCCTTTTACAACACCATGGATGGACCTAGAATCTAATCGACAAAATAATTTAACAAATGCAATAGAAACAGAAGACTGTGCCAGAGGGGAGAAGATTAAGGGGTTGGGTCAAAAATGGTGAATGGGTTAAACAAAAAATGCATACTCAAAGAAAATAGTTGTGTAAAATTATTATAACAATTTCTTAGTGAGTACTTTTGTTAAAAATGTGGTGAGAAGGCAATTTATACGAGTTTCTAAAACTAAAAATTTTCCACAATATATTAAACATCCATGTTTTTTATTCATTACAAATTATTCATTACTCTCTAAAGTTTCAACTCCTTGTCAGGCAAGTTAAAAACAGCACTAACTATTGTGACAACAAATGAACATGTAAATAGAGTTTTCTTATATCAACAAAATGGTTTTCATTCTGCTGTCTACAAATTAGACTGGAAGGGAGCAGGGAGGAGGGAAATTAATGTTCAGTTAGCTCTCTATTTACAAATTTCTGTTACTCAAAAATTCAAGAAATTTCTAAGGTTAATGAAAATGTCTTACTTAATTGACTCCTAGTACAAAAGGAAAGCTTACCACTATTGCCATATACAGACACTTAGTAAAAACTGATCAGGAAACTGATTCGGTAACTTACAGCCCAAGCCTAAAAAAGAAAATCTTCCCTTTTACAACACCATGGATGGACCTAGAATCTTTTCTAGATCAGAAGAAGGAGATATTTGGGGTCCAGCGTTTTTAGCTCCAATTCACCTGATTCCAGAGTCCTTCTTCTTCTTTTGTTCCCTGGATACTGCTCTAAAGATCAGATATGATATCCATTTTTGCTTTTTGTGCAAATTATCATTTTGGGAAGAATTTATTTTGTTTATAGCTTTTTTCTATTTGTTTTATATACTTTTGTTTTTATACAATTTAGTTGCGTAAAATTTTATTCTATCAAAATTTAATATTTTAAACTTTTATTTTTCTCAGAATTCTTTATTTAATTTTTTCTCTTAATATGACTAAATGCAATCAGGTTGCATTTTCTTTCAATGTTATCATGTTAGACAAGTATTCAAGATCAGGAAAAATTTGTGGGAATAGATTCCACACATTAAGCAAGGAAGAATGATGATTTTTCCATTCAGTTAGTTTGTTGGCAGCTATTGATAAGTGTCTACATATTGCCAGATATTGACCCCTCAAAAATGCTAAACCAAGGAACTCAGAGGCACAAAATCAAAATCTCCACAATATGATAATAGTTGTGCTTTTTCAAAGTCTCTTATACAATCCAAATCTTGTCAGGAATTACATATCCTAAAATATTTGGTATTTATTATTTACCCTCACCCTTCCCAAATCCAGTGGTCCAGTGGAACCTTCTATATAATAAGAAGTACAGGTAAACATAATCATAAATTCAGGATAGTCTTTGTAGTGTAATCCCTCATGTCTAGGTGAAGAGAAAAAGAGCACACATAGTTGTCAAATATGTAGCTATAATTATTGGTGCTGCCTTTTTCTGTGTTTATGTGTCATGTTTTAATAGATTGCTGAATGGATTACCTATAAATATTTATGTTCCTGTCCTTATATAAATAGTGTTCATCAATGTAATCACTGAGATAATGAATTATATATGTCATTAGAAGTAAGAAAATATTTATTTATGATTTATAATCCAGTCTCTAATTTTGAGGTGCTCCCAGCCCAGTAATGTGCACAAATGGCCTGGGATAAAAAGATTTTTGTTTACAAGATGTATGCTTATGTTTACCAGCCCAGAAAGTGTAAATTTACACTGGATGAGTGTTGCTATATCAGGGTCCTATTATACTGATATTTCATAAATACACACACACACACACACACACACACAATTCTGGGTTAAATTTCATATAACCCAGAATTTATCTGAAACAAAATTTGCTAAAGAATTTACAAAACAAAAACTGAAATAGATTTAGAGACATGGAAGCATGCAACAAACTGATAAATCTTAAAGGGAATGGGTAGGGAAGAGGTTAACCAAATAATTTATATGTGTATATATATAACCCATGAACACAGATAGTAGTGCAGTGAAGGCCTGAAGAGGGAGTAGGTTCAGGGTAGGGAGGGGGGATCAATGGGTGGCGGAGGCAAAGAGATACCTGTAATATCTTCAACAATAAAGATAATTTAAAAAACAAATTGAGAAGATATGGGAAAACAAAAATAATAAATAAAAACTAAATAAAAAAGCCAAGCATACAAAAAGCCAAACAAATCATTATTACCACTAACAAGAACAAAGGTAACAAAAATCTACCTGTTTGGGATCTAAATACTGTTTATAATTCAAGTAGACAAGATTCCCAGTGTTCATAACAACTTTAATTTTCTCCAATACGCTATGCAAAATCCTCTCTAAAAATATATTTTTGTATTATACTCACCTTTTTCACTTAAAAGAAGCACTTTACCGCTTCTTTTTGGTATGTCTGAATTGCCAGCATCACTACTCTTGTGCTTTGGAGCTGTTATTAAGTAAATTGAGGGTTACTTAAACAGAAGCACTGCAGTTCTCAGACAGTTGATCTGATAACCAAAACAGCTACTAAGTGACTAACCAGCAGGGAGCACGTGCAGCCTGGATATGCTGACAAAGGGATGCTTCCCATGCCCCAGCAGGACAGAGAAGAATGGTGAGAGACTTCATCAAACTACTCAGAATGTCTTCTCTGAAATTTAAAATGTATGAATTATTTATTTCTGGAATTTTTCATTAAATACTTTTGTGCTGCAATTGACTGTGGGTAACTAAATCCTAGAAAAGCCATAATACAGATAAGGGGAACTACTGAATCTGCTGTCTCCTGGGTGATACTACTACGGGCAGGGCTAGTCTAGAGCGAGGACTGACATTTAAGGTGGCATCATAAATACTAGTCATGAAGATTAAAATATTTGAATTTATTATTTTAAATATTCAGATCAACATAAAACTTCCTAAGATAAACAAAGTATCAATATTTTCAATTAAAAAAAAAAAAACTCTTTGGCTATTATTGATCTCTCCTTTCATCTCAGGTTCCAATATGGCTCTACCTGAAACTGTATACTCATGTGTACTTAAAAATTAGATGTTTGTTCAACATGAATTTTTGCAGTAATTTTGAGCTGTTTTGTAAAATACTGAACAAAGAATTGTTTACTTTTATGACTATAAATTTTTGGTTCCTCACCAAGTTTTGCACTTGAGTCAAATACCTTTGTCACCTTACCTTAGCCCTGGCTCTGGCTGAGGCAGAATCGCTCATTCTTAGTGATAGTCATCAAAATACTCCTTGGATTCTACACCTCGAGAGCATGTAGTAGGGTTGTACTTCTCTACTCCTTTGAAACGAGGTCATGTACATGACTTGCTTCAGCCAATAAAATGTGAGCAGGATTAGCATAAGCCATGTTTTGCTGAGAGCCTTTACAGGGCAGTAGGTGATTTGTTACGTTCCCTGACTTTTCTATTCCAGATGCTGGAGGCTTTGCCCGCCTGTGTTCAGATGTGGGTGAGGCAGCCTGGAGCTGCAGGTCACTGCAAAGGAGAATTTAATCGTTTTGGTTTTAAACCAAAGAGAGTTGGCTCTTTATTATTGCTGCAGAATAGTTTGGTCCGTTTTCACTAATATACTCCTTCAGCAACTTAAATCTTTGCTAACTGCCAATTTCTGTCATTTTCTCAGGAACGTTTTTCCTGAGTCTTTATTAGAAATTGCAATCTATAAAAAAGATATCTTCCACTATACTCCTGGCTTTTCATTATGCTGCTCAATCTTTTTAATAGTACGTATTATTTTTTGACATGCTGTATTGGTATTTTTTTAATGTTATATGTCCACATAGCATTTAATATGAAGCTTACACACTCATATTCTTATGGGCCATAGTGCAAAACTATAACCTTCAATGCCAGTGATACAACGGCCAATAGTTGGAGTTGCCACTTTGGGTGGAGCAAATAGGAAGGAACAGAGCCCTGAGCCCTGTTCACTCAGCAGTGACTTGGTCAGCTACATCCCTAGGTTCTGATGGTAACTAATGTTAGGTTTACAATCGTGAGCTGCCAGATGTTCTCTAGAGCAGGTGACCTATCATTGGGGTTCAAAACAATTCTTAATAATGTCATTTAAGGTTAAATGATAACTGGACATTTGGCTATTTATCAGCCTAAATTCACATGAGGTTTCCTCATGTGGATGCTTCATATACTCCCCGGATTATAAAATTGTCAACCATGTTAACCTCCTGCAATTTGCTTTGAAACTCACTTGAAGTTTTGCAAACTTAAGAGGGCAGAAACTTTATTAATAATCTCTCACATAACTGATTGGATTAAATTATTCAGAATAAATAACATAGTATATTGAAATTAAGCTACTCACCCACCCACAGTTTACCCATCAGGAGTCCATAATGTGAGGCATCCATGTGTTTTTTCTATTTGTATTTCTCATTTCATTTAATTAACTATTTTAGTAGAGTATGTAGATAAGTAAATTCAATCCTTTTAAAGTATGTATAAAGGCAAATAGCCTCAAAATTATTTTTCAATTACTTATTAGGGAAGTACTTGATCAATATTGAAGAAATATGTATTAAAATCACAAAGGTTTCTATAGATAAATTGCTTCAAATGTCTTTATATTTTTTAAAAAATACATGTTTATTTCATACACTGTATATTGTAATATAATTGCCAATATAGTAATAGTTAGCACCTTTATCAACAGTACCTTTAAATTGTATTTCCACTTTAACCCCAAAAGAGATTATTGTGGGCATGGTTTATGAAAAAAATAATAAACCACCCACACTCAAGCTTTCTTTGTAACACACAAGATTTTTAAATTAATGTACATGCATATCATTTAAAATAATGTGTATAAGTTGTGAATGTGTCATTTTTATGTAATTTTTAAACAAAACTTCCAATTAATTTATTTACCATGTGCTCTAAGGGCATCAAATAAAATGGTATCCAGTGTATAATTCTTTTAACTGGAGGCAATTTTAAAGGTCATCCATCCCTACTATCCTCACTTCTGAACTTTTTGTTAGGTTTAATGAATATATTCTAAAAGCCATCAAATGACTTGAAAAATTGCATATCATGTTAGTGAAAAATTTTTAAACTATAGAAAATATTTCTTCAGACTTCTTCAGAGTAGACATTATTTTGTTACATAACAGGCTTTTCCATTGTTTTCTCAGTTTTAATTGCATTGAGGAAAAACTCTCAAAATAAAGTAACTCCTTCTCTGCTTTATAAACCCATGGTGTATGATCTCTCAGAAGCAGATTGATCATAAAACAGAAATGCGTGTGAAATGTGTAAATAGTTTGTTAAGAGGTGATCTTAGGGAGAACAAATGAAGGGTAGGGGTGGCAGAAAGAGAGCAACTTAAAACAATAAAGTGTGCCAATGAATGGATTGCTCTTGTGAATAACTTGGACACAATTCTGTTAGGAATTTCTGAGAAACATGGGATACACTTCAAAATATTCTCACTTTAAGATGAGGAGATTGGGAGGTTTATCCACTATCTGCCTCTTGTTATTTGCTGGCTGAGAGTTGGCCTGAGAGCATCACTTCACCAAGATTTCCAAGTTGTATCTGCCCACTACCAGCTACTCTTTTGCCACAAAAACACACAGAAGAGAAATATAACATGAACTTGGTTCTGTCTGACTTCCACCATATGCATAGCCCACCTGTAGGGGAATGGAGAGGAGCAATGAAAGGTACAGGGCATTGCATCACAATTATTTGCTACAATTACATCAGACCCATAGACATTTTTATAAATAACTAGAGGCCTGGTGCAAGAATTTGTGCATGAGTGGGGTCCGGCTGTCTTACCCTAATCTGAGGTGGGGGGTGTGATTGTGGGTGGGGCTGGCTGATGGAGGGGCCATGAGCAGTTGGCCTTCTAGCCTTTTCCCCTGGTCGAACTCCTGGTCCAAGGGACAATTTGCATATTAGCCTTTTATTATATAGGATAGACTAGGAACGAATCCTAGATACCATCCCATTTCCTCCAATATTATTAGGTGGCATCTGTGTTCTTAAAATTAACTAAGCTATTTCAACTGGAATATGCCACTTAAAATCATTAATAAATTAGTTATATTTCCCAAATGATCAACTTATTAACTCTTTTAGACAATTTAAGCTTCCAGTCAGTGTTTTACAAGTTAGGTTTACACATTAGGTACTGATTCAACTTTGTGGAAATAGTAAATGCATATGGGTCACATAATCATAAAACATATTTGGATCTTTCTAAAGAACATTTTAAGTCTTATCATGCTATCTCTGAAATGTTGTTTATAATATTTACATAGAGGTTATTGTGTATAAAATAAAGTCATGATAGGTCAGCAGTTTTAGTAATCTGTTCTTTTATTCATAATTTCATATTTCAAATTTTTCACCATTTCTATTTTTTTATTTTGGGAGATGCTATCATCATTGTGACATAAAATGCTTAGGAACCATTCTTAACTTCTATTAAACCAGCACACAAAGAGAAGATACAACTTAATAATATTAAAAACAAAAATAGAAAATTAAAAAGTCATATATTTTTATAATGCTCCTGAAATTATTATAATATTCTTATCATTCTTATAGTTCATTTTTCCTCTTCCCTCCCAGGCTTAAATTTCATCAAAAGCTGTGTTATTACCAGAATATTAGTAAGTAATAAACCTTTGTTAAATATTGTCCAGTTTTTTTTTAAATTGAAGTGAATGCTTTGACTTGGGATCACATCAAAATAAATGTTGATCTCAGATTAAAAACTAATCTAAACCTTTGTACAATATAGTGATTAAAAATAGCCTTGCATTGACCTATGAACCAGGATATCACAATTTAATTCCTGGTCAGGGCACATGGCCAGATTGCGGCTGGAGCCCCAGTGTGGGGCATCCAGGAGGCAGCCAATCAGTGATTCTCTCTCATTGCTGAGGTTGCTATCTCTCTCTTCCTCTCTGAAATCAATAAAAATATATTTTTAAAAATAATAGTCTCACTAAAAACTTGATCTCCAGTCGCATTGCTTGACAGATGAGTGATTTTCTTTTTATTCACATTTTCAAAGGTAGGAACTTTCAGGCATTATTGGATTTTTGTTGATAGTTTATATTTTACAAATTTTACTAGATTTTTTTTCATTTTTATTACGATTGGGTATACATCAGTAGTCATTTTATGGAAACATAAAGGTTTCTCTTTTATTACGTTCAGTTCCAGCTATAATCCTAATTTGATTCAGAAAGCAGGAAGCCAACACGGCAATAATAAGCTTGGTAGATAATGTTCTTTCATTTTAGACAATACCTAGCTTCGAATGCTGTAATTCGTCTCCAGGCAACATTTTCTATTTGGCTCAGTAGCAGTTCTAAGATTACAAAATGAAATTCTGATTTTGGTTAACTCAGTTTATCCAGAGTTAATGCTCTATATGCATATTATGCTATCACTCATGTAACTAATTATAGGTGATGCAAATAAACAGTCATTGAAAGGATAATTTGTTTTACTTCTTTATTTTTTTTATTAAGTGGCTCACTTCCTTTTATAATTTATATCTTTCAAAGTTGAATTGAAGCATTAAGTGTTCAATGTCATCACAGTAAACATCTGAATTGTAAGCAAATATAAAACACGGTACCAAACAATTTGCTGAAAAAAACAGAAAGTAGCACATGATTGGCTTGATGGTAAAATTTTAAAGCTGGAAGGAGCTGAAGAAATTTAGGCCCAGATTTATTAAGAAGCTTGTTCAAGGGCACAGAAAGATTAAGTGGGTCTAGAATTCATATTTCTGCAAAGAAATTTAGTGTTCAATGTTTTAAAAAATAAAATGGGCAACTAAATGCCTATAGCTACACTTAAGTGGATACAAAATGTTTTGAATAAAGGATGATAAGCAAATAAAATTTAAATCATAAATCATATTTTATTTCAAATGACAATGGCCGGATATGGAAACAATGGGCCAGGAGAATTACACAATAATGCTGTAGGATTTGAAATGGACTTAGAGTCATCTGCTCATTAAAGTGGTAAGATAAGGGGCAGGCTCATTAACAATAGAACTCCTCAGATTCAGGTACCTAAAAGATGAGTGTATTTTCCTCAGTTGTGTTAGTGTGTGCATATTTGTGCAAGTGGGTATAAAAGAAGGGGTTGGCAAGACAATGTAAATCACCACAAAACCACATGGCTGCATTTTAATGAGCATTTTCCTGATCATTGTTTTATGGAAAATTTGCATTAGCATACAACTTCACGGTAGGAGTGGAACAACTCTTATAGAACTATGTTGCTAATTTCATAAATACAGACTACTTCAGTGTTTAATAGACACACTTTTCTCCCATTTCCAAATGTCTGTCTCTCTATGATTTGGTATAGGTATTTTCTTCTAATAAATATTTTTTTATTCACTAATTATCTGTTCAGTGAGCTTAAATTCATATTTGAAGTTTTAATTTTATTAGTGAGTTTTTCTTTTATTTCTGAAATTCTCATTAAGTGCTTTATTTGTATTTCTTAGTTCTCTGCTGAAATTTTCTGTATGTTCACTTTTTCTTACATTTATTAAACATATATCTTTCTAGCCCCAGTCTATTTTCTGATTTTTCTCCAGATTTAAGGTCAGATAATTTAGAATGACTCTCTTAGATTTTTTATTTTATTATTTATTTATTTGTTTATTTTTAGAGAAAGAGGAAGGGGAGGGATAAAGAGATATAAAGACTTGGATGAGATGAAAGAGAGAAACATTGATTGGCTGTCTCCTGATGGACTGAGCCTACAACCTGGGCATCTGCCCTGACTGGGAATTGAACCAGTGGCTTCAGTTCATGGGCTGACTTTCAATCACTGAGCCACACTGGCTGGGGGAGATTTTTAATTGTTTTGATAGCTCCAATATGAGTATAATTTACTTCGAAGTATAAGATTAACATCCAAACTTCTTTTACCTCTTTTTAAATAGAGTGTGTCCCAAAAATGAATACATATAATTTGAATAATTATAAAGGCAGCATTTATTAAAACATATTTTATTTTTAAGATTGACCTATTACAATTGTAATACATTTTTGGGTCACCTTATATATAGTGCTTGGACTAAAAAGTTATCATTTTGTATCTTTTAATTGAGTTATATTTGAATCTCTATAGAAATGCTCAATTAGATGCAAATTTTAGAGCAGTTTACTGTAAATCAGATTAGGTTGAGATGTAAACATTAAAATAAAATTCTCAGTAAAATTGAGCACCATAATTTGTAAATACAAGCAATTGATGGTATTGTAAACCATGAGCATCTGAAACCAGACATCTGGAGTTGAATGGGGATAATAGTCCTACAAAGAAAGCTAAGCACTTTTTGATGTCCAATAAAACGTAAATTCATATAGATAATTAGTGACCAGTTTAAAATGCCAAGAATAATAAAAGAATTTCATTCTTTTCTATAACCTCCTACTGCCACAGTGCAAATTAAACATTCATTGGTATAAAAATTACATCATTAAAAAAGAATTCAAAATACCCACACACAAATGCAAATATTTAATTTAGTCAGCAAACTAGCTCTATGTAGAATAAACACAATACTTCAGTGTGATGTAAATGGCACTAAATACATCCCTAAATAAAATATCTCCTCACTGGATCATTTGAAGGTCCACAATTACACTTCCTAAGGAGTCTTACATTTTAAGTTGGTTGTGGTATTACGCTGTTTGGAAGGGACAAACCTTTGCAAGTTAATATTGCTGGGGGAATACTTATCTAATCAACAAAAATAGTTATTCACTTTTATGGGGTAATAACAATAATAGTGCTTAAAATTTGTCACTGCTTGTTTTGTGCTGGAGATAATAGATGTTGTGGAAGGGACAATTTACACATACCCACTATAAATGATGCCTGGGGTGTGTGTGTGTGTGTGTGTGTGTGTGTGTGTGTGTGTTCCATTTTCTCTAGGATCTTAACCTTTTAAGTTTGCACTGTCTTTTTAGTCTCTCACATATATTTTGTAATCTCTATCAGAAGAAATATATATATTTTCCACAGTTTGCAAAGGAAAGACAAGTAGCTTAAAATATTCAGTACCATATATACTCTAAGACAATTAAGAAATGACAGGTCTTGCCGAAATCAGTTTGGCTCGATGGTAGAGCATTGGTCTGCGGACTGAAAGGTCCGGGGTTCGATTCCGGTCAAGGGCATGTACCTGGGTTGCGGGCACATCCCTGGTAGGGGGTGTGCAAGAGGCAGCTGGTCGATGTTAGTCTCTCATCGACGTTTGTAGCTCTCTATCTCTCTTCCTTCCTCTCTGTAAAAAATCAATAAAATATATTTTTTTTAAAAAGAAAGAAAGAAATGACAGGTCTCAAATCCATACAGGAGTTTCACTGATGTTTGGGATAGGTCAGTGTGTCTCCAACTAAGCCTAGCAACTACTCGCTGTCAGAAAACAGAAATTCAGACTGAATTATCTATGAATTGTGTGAACTTCTTCATCTTTTATTTTTTATTTCAGTACAATCTAAAACCAAAATAAGTATTCTAGATAATCTATGTTGCAATCTCATATCATTCCTCTCATAATCTTGTAAACAGTGTGGAGGTATTTGTCTTATTTACAACTGAGTTGTGCTAAGTACCCTGTTTCCCCGAAAATAAGACAGTGTCTTATATTAATTTTTTTCTCCCAAAGTTGCTCTAGGTCTTATTTTCAGGGGATGTCTTATTTTTGAGGAAACACGGTAGTAGGACATTACTTGAGTTAATGGAAAAACAAAAAGAAACCCAGTGTAGTCTTATTAAAGAAATTATGATAAATATGACCTAAAATTTTGGAAACATGTAATTGCCTGACATTATTTGTACAGATATGCCAAACTTAATGAATCTTTCTATGTATGTTAATTTGTACCAATATTAAGAGATGCAATTAATTTTAAAAGTTTTCAGAATTTTTGCTGCACATGAAACCATAAAATCTCTTATATCCTTCAAGTGATTGTTTCTTTTTTAAAAAAATTTGTTATTGTACAATACTTTTTAATTCCATAATTCTATTGTTTTTCCTTTTATTAATTCCAGTGTATTTAATGATATTATATATTTGGTGAGACATCATTCTCCAACTTTTCTTTGAATTATATTGGGTTGCAGTTTCTGTTATTTTGTAGAATCTATTAGAATAAATAGTTTATACTTAGTTTACATTTACATGTATTCAATATCATTGATATGAAAATAATTTAAGCCAAGGAGAATTATTTTTCTTTAAAATAGACCAACATAATACTCTTGTTTTTGAAACACTGGCATGGGAATAGCTAAGTTTTGATGAAGTAGGAACTTTGAATATAAGGCCTTTAGGCAGTTGGAAAATCATTTAAGTGAGAAAGCAGGAGATCTCATATACTTATTATTTGAGGCCTTAAGATAATTCATGATCAATAAGGAAGGATGGAAAACATGGCATATAAATTTACCACATTTTTATCTTTTCCTTAGGGTCTAATCCGAGGAACAGACTTCTCTATAACATGATAATAAGGTAAAGTTAAAATTCTATTCATTTTTGGTGTTGTTTTATACTCCATTATCTGTTATGAAAACACATGCTGAAAGTCTAAATGATTTTCTTTTAAAGCAGTGATAAAGTTAATCTATAAGTCTAAACCAATCTGGGAAAACATAAATATAAAAGGAGTAAACCATACAGAACGAAATAAAAATAAATATACTGGGCCACATAATATGCTCCTTTTTAAATGTACCTCAAATTACTATAGATTGAAAATATTGAATCCTAAAGGAGTACCAAAGAGGTCATTTTGCAAGTCATTTTGCCTTTATCGTATACAGAAATAAAATTTTAGTATTGAAATGTATCATCTTCTAATACTCTTCTTAACTACCTTCTAAGTGACAGTCCCTTCATCATTTTAAGTAGGCATTCAATATGAAATATAAAAGTTCACATATTATTGATCAAGATAAGTTAAACTAGCTTTTATTTATTGTATTTGAAAAATGAATATTAAACTATTTCTGTCAGTTTAATGAAAAAGCTTATTTCTTTTTTAGAGTCATTCAAATAAGAATTTTTCTTTATAGGGATTTTTACTTCAAAAGATTGGATGAACTTTAAGTCTCAATGTATGAATAAAAATTTCTCCCCTTGAGGTCATGGTAAGATTGACTTGCATGGAAACTGCTTGCTTAACTGGTGGCAGATGGGGTGAAGTTGAAGGTGGATTAAAAAGTATTTTGCTAATTAGGTGACTTGAATTCATTAGCCCACCAAAATAAAAATAAACATCTGGGTATATTTATACTACACAAAATGTTTACATGACAGATATTAAATTCAGTGGATAGTACCTATTTCCTGAAGCAATCCCAAATAATGTGTAATTTATAAATAAATGAAAAATATTAGAACAAAAAAATTAATATCATCAACAGGTTTGCATCCTTATTGAGAGAGAAAAAGTTCTCTCCAACACCAGTAGCTAAAATTATTGTGAGTAAGCTAAAGCAAATATTAAAAAGAGACTCAGATTTATTCTAAACATAAAAACTTAAAGTGAAATGTTAGTTTGCCATATGTTATAATGTGCATATGGAAAACATGAAAAACAGTGTGATAATCATCATATAGAGAACTTATAATGTTTGCAAGTGCTACTTTACATCTATTAAATTTTTAATTATGCTATCCACTGAGGTGGGTGGCATATCTATGTGATCTATAAAACAAGAAGAAACTGCTGTACAAGAAAAGTCATTAGGCCAAGGTCACATTGCTAATTATCAGTGGAACTAAACTTCAAATCTGTGTATTCAGACCTTCAGAATTCATGCTTTTAATGACTATGCTATAAACCATTTTGACATTTTTCTTCACTCTTGGTTTTTCTATTCCCCAGAATGGCCAATCTCAACAGACTTATCTCTAAATTTGGTAACTCTTTCTTTCACTAAATAAAATCTCTTATATCCTTCAAGTGATTATTTCTTTTTTAAAAAATTTGTTATTGTACTTTTTAATTCCATAATTCTATTGTTTTTCCTTTTACTAATTCCAGTGTATTTAATGATATTATATATTTGGTGAGACATCATTCTCCAACTTTTCTTGTTATTTAAACATGAGTTATTTTAGCTACTTGAACATATTTATAATGGCTGATTAAAATGCCTTTGTCAAGGAAATTCAATGTTGGGCTTAGAAAAAGTTTCTATTGATTCTCCCCCCCCTCCCCCGCTCCCCTGTGTATGGTGAACATAATTTCTTGGTTCTTTGCAGGTTTCATAATGTTTTGTTGAAAAATGCAGATTTTTAAATGATGCAATGTGACAACTCTGGAATTCAGAATCACCCTCTTTCCATGTGCTTATTGTTACAACATTTTGTTTTTGTTGTTGCTATTGTTCATAATAGTGACTTTGATGACCAAATTGATTAATGTTCTGTACCTGGTAATATGTGGCAACTGAAGACTCTTAATATTTTTCTTAGAAGTCAGCTAATGATTGAAAAATATTTCCTCAAATTTCTGGAATCAATAACTTCTCACATTTGCCAAGAGCTCTGTGTACGTGTTGAGGACACCTTCAAGGCCCAGTCATTCTGCAGTGTTGGCTCAGACTTCACTTCCACTGATGCAGAGCCTTAAGGTCATCCAGAGTTAAGAGTTTAGGGTCTTCTCAGTTCAGGTCTTCCTGGATAAGCATACAGTCTTGACCACAACATTATACATAAAGGTGACCAGTCCAGGAATTTATTAAAGTTTTCAAACACAAAAATTTATTAGCAATTTTCCAAGCCCTTTTAGCACAAAACATGCCAAAGTTTTTCATTTTAATTTTTGGTCAGCTTCTTGTTTGACACATCAGTAATGTTGCCTCAGGAAGTTGTGGTGTTAAGTAGTTGTTGATTGTTTTTGACAAATGCCTCCAAGGAAAAATGATATTTGAATTGGATAAGCTCTAATTCTGATCAACTAAAGAGACTAGTGTTGTCTGCCTTTATTTTCGAAGGGATTACATACAGATCAAATACACTTACTTGGGATTAAGGACTGAGACGGTATCCTACCATGTTTTGGTCCCTCCAGAGGCTGTTAGGTTTCTGGATTTCACACCATAGTGGGCCCTTGGTTTTAATGTTGCTATGGAAGTGAGGTGGGGGAGATAGTCAGGGCAAGTTAAAATACTACCAAACTCGATCTTTTATTCCAAGATTCAGCTTTTCTTGAATAAACACTTCCTCAATCATTGCAAGCCTTTGGTTAATTCCCATTGTTTTAAAAAGGTTGATTTAGACAATCCTTTATTGGGTTTTATTAGTTTTATGGAAAAAAGGACTTTTAGAGATATTCGTCCATTCCTATTTCTAGGTTATATTTTAAATGTCATTGTTAAAGAAAATGTATGGTCTCAAATATATTTAGTGAAGAGACTATAAATTATTCAAGCTTTTCTCTAAATATTAATATGAGCATAGCAAACTAAATTTAAAAAAGAAGAAATGGATTAGAGATAAAATATAATTAAATAGGCAGAGAGAATGAAAATTCACTCTCATTTAAACTATATTGTAATAGAACATTTTAAACAAAATACGCTGTTAAAGTTTCAATGCCTATTAGAATGATGGGCTGAGTACCAGTTCTGCCTTGATGAAGATACCATAAAATAAAGTATTTTTTAGCACTTACTTTTTTATGCACACATAACACTCACCCTATAGGGAATATTGGTAGAGAGAAAGTAAAAATTCTTCACAAGCAGAATTCAAAGAAAGGCTAATATCAATTAGTCTCTGACCTTTGCTGGTAGGTTAGCATTTTTTATCCTGTCATTATTCAAAAATTTATAGCAAGTGACCTGATAATGACCAAATTGATTGTATCCTAAGTAAATTGTCCTTCAGGATAATTGCCAATTGCATTCAATTTTGAGATTAAATTCTTAATAAATTTAATGTCAACAACATTTAGAATACAATTATTCACTTACAATAGAGTACATCCCCTAGCTTCTAAATTTTAAATGCCAAGTATTTTTTATGTTTCTTCAATGACTCAAAAAATAAAATTAAAGTCAGAAGTTATTATCATTTAATAATTTTATAGTATTTTGTAACCATTAATTATAATTTTTTCTGTGCTTCATAAAGCTCTAAAATGAGGTTGAATGTATTGTTTCTATAATGGATAAATAAAATGAGGCAGGAGTGTTTAATTATTTTCAAGTCTAATGAAAGAGGTGAAATGACAATCAATCCCACAGAAATACAAAGGATTATGAAAAAATACTATGAATAACTCTGTTCCAACAAAATGGATAACCAAGACAAAATGGACATATTCTTAGAAAAATACACTAAAATTTAATTAGGAAGGATAAGAAAAAACCTGAATAGACTGATAACTACCGAAGAAATTGAAGCATCAATAAAAAATCCTCCAGCAAACGAAAGCCCTGGTCCAGATAGCTTTACAGGGGAGTTCTACCAAGTACTCAAAGAAGAACTAAAAAATATCCTTCTCAGACTATTCAAAAAAAATTCAAGAGGAAGGCATACTTCCAAGCTCTTTTTCTGAAGCTAGCATTACTCTAATCCCCAAACCAGATAAAGACACCACAAAAAAAAGAGATCTACAAGCCAATATCCTTGATGAACATCTATGCTAAAATCCTCACAAAATTCTAGCAAATCAGATTCAGCATTACATTAGAAAGAGCATACACCATGACCAAGTGGGATTTATTCTGGGATGCAAGGATGGTACAATATCTGCAAATCAATAAATGTGATACATCACATAAACAAACTTAGAGACAAAAATAACATAATCATATCAACCAATACAGAAAAATCATTTGACAAAATCCAACACCCTTTCTTGATAAAACTCTCAGCAAAGTGGGAATAGAAGGATCATACCTCAACATAATAAAAGCCTTATATGGCAAACTTACAGCCATCATCATACTCAATAGGCAGGATCTAAACTCATTTCCCTTATGAACAGGAACAAGAAAGGGATGCCTACTCTCACACTCCTGTTCGACATAGTACCTGAAGTGCTACCCATAACAATCAGACAAGAAGAAATAAAAGGCATCCAATTTGAAAAAGAAGAAGTAAAACTGTCCCTATTCTCAGGTGACATGATAATATGCGTAGAAACCCCCAAAGACTCTATCAAAAAACTACTAGACCTAATAAATGAATTTAGCAATGTATTAGGATACAAAATGAAAACCCAGAAATCTATGGCCTTTTTATATGCCAATAATGAACTCACAAAGAGAAATAAAAAAAAAATTCCATTTACCATTGTACCAAAAAACCAAGATACCTTGGAATAAACTTAACTAAGGAGGTAAAAGACCTGAACTTGGAAAACTACAGGACATTAAAAAAAGAGGTAGAGGAAGACATAAACAAACGGAAGAATATACCATGTTCATAGATTGGTAGAATCAACATAATTAACATGTCCATATTACCCAAAGCCATATACAGATTCAATGCAATCTCCATTAAAATACCAACAGCATATTTTAAAGATTTAGAACAAACTCTCCAAGAATTCATCTGGAATAAAAAATGACCCCAAATAGCCACAAGCAATCCTGAGAAAGAAGAACAAAGTTGGAAGGATCCCAATATCAGATATTAGCTATATTACCAACTGATGGTTCACAAAACTGCCCAGGACTGACACAAGAACAGACATATAAACCAATGGAACAGAACAGAGAACCCAAGCCATTATGCTCAATTAATATCAGACAAAGGAGTCAAAATATACAATGGAGTGAAGAGAGTATCTTCAATAAATGGTGCTAGGAAATTTGCTCAGATACATGCAAAAAAATGAAACAAGATCATCAACTTACACCACACACAAAAACAAACTCAAAATGACTAAATGACTTAAATGTAAGATGGGAAACCATAAAAATCCTACAACACTCTATAGGCAGCAAAATAGCAGACATATATCATAGCAACATCTCTACACACACAGCTCTCAGGGAAATGGAGACTAAGGAGAAAATAAACAAATTGAACTACATCAAAATAAAAAGCTTCTGCATAGCAAAAGAAACTATCAACAAAACAACAAGAAAGTACACTGCTTGGGAGAACATATTTGCCAATGATATTTCAGATAAGGATTTAATCTCCAAAATTTACTGAAAACTCATACAACTTAACAAAAGGAAGATAAACAATCCAGTCCAAAAAATGGTCAAAGGATCTAAATAGACAAATTTCGAAAGAGGACATACAGAGGGCTCAGAGACATATGAAACATGCTCAAAGTTACTAATCATCTGAGAGATGCCAATCAAAACAATAATGAGATACCCTCTCACACCTGTCAGAATGGCTATAATCAACAAATCAACAAAGGACAAGTGCTAATGAGGATGTGGAGAAAAAAAAAAACCTCCTGTACTGCTGGGCAAGTGTAGACTGGTGCAGCCACTGTGGAGAACAGTGTGGAGTTTCCTAAAAAAGTTGAGAATGAAACTCACATTTGACCCAGTAATCCCACGTCTAGGACTATATTCTAAGAAACCAGAAAAACCAGTCAGAAAGGATATACACATCCCTATGTTCATAGCAGCACAATTCACCATAGCTAAGATTTGGAAACAGCCTGTGTCCATCAGCAGAAAAGTGGATTTAAAAAAATGTGGTACATATACACAATGGAATACTATGCTGCTGTAAAAGAAGGAGAAGAAGAAGAAGAAGAAGAAGAAGAAGAAGAAGAAGAAGAAGAAGAAGAAGAAGAAGAAGAAGAAGAAGAAGAAGAAGAAGAAGGGGAAGAAGAAGAAGAAGAAGAAGAAGAAGAAGAAGAAGAAGAAGAAGAAGAAGAAGAAGAAGAAGAAGAAGAAGAAGAAGAAGAAGAAGGAGAAGAAGAAGGAGAAGAGGAGAAGAAGAAGAAGAAGAAGAAGAAGAAGAAGAAGAAGAAGAAGAAGAAGAAGAAGAAGAAGTAGAAGAAGAAGGAACTTTTACCATTTGCAAAAGCTGGAGAAAGAGAAATATCTCATGATCTCGCTCATATGTGGGATATAATGATCAACATTATTTGATGAACAAGAAGAGATACAAAGACAAATGGTAGGGAAGGGGCCTTAGAGAGCAACCAAAGGACTTGTACACATGCATATTTGCATAACCAATGGACACAGGCACTGGGATGGTGGTGGCTTGCCTGGGGTGGAAATGGCTTGGAGGGAGGGTGGGGGGCTGGAGGGTATGTCAATTGGGGAAAAAGAATACATATATAAAACTTCAGACAATAACCTTTTTTTTTAATTAATTTATTTTTTGCAGGTCTTTTCATTTTTGAACCTTCTATTCTAGAGCATCTCAGCAAAGCAATTTACTTATGTATGCTCACACTAAAGGCCCGATGCATGAAATTCATTCAAGGGGCTCGGCCCTCACAGCCCTGGCTTCTCTGAAAAGATGTATGGACAGTTGTTCTGCTGTTTGGTCTAATTAGCATATTAGCTTTTTATTATATAGGATAGTTGCAACAGGGTACTAGTTCTGTCCAGATGAAACTATTATAAAATAAACTCTTTTTCAACATAGGAGGTTGAAAAACTGCTCTTTGTGCAAGCAAATTTCATTTGACAAAATGTATAAAATAAAGAGAGCCTATTCTGATGAACCAGTCTACATTAAAATCTTAATCACCATTTCTTTAGAATTAGAAATTATCATTTGACTTCTTGGTACACAGGATCCTCATCTGTATAACAGTAAATGATGTTGATTATGCTCCTATTATTATTTTAAAAAATATATTATATTGACTTTTTACAAAGAGGAAGGGAGAGAGAGAGAGCTAGAAACATCAATGAGAGACAAACATCAACCAGCTGCCTCTTGCACACCCCCTACTGGGGGTGTGCCTGCAACCAAGGTACATGCCCTTGACTGGAATTGAACCTGGGACCTTTCAGTCCACAGGCCGACGCTCTATCCACTGAGCCAAACAGGTTTTCGCAACTATGCTCCTATTATTAAAGGAAGAGAATAAATTACCTTATTTTAAATGCACCTAAGACTAAGTCTGGCACAGAATAGTTGTTCACGAAACTTTTGTACACACTGTCTCCTTTAAAAAAATATATTTTTATTGATTTCAGAGAGGAAGGGAGAGGGAGACAAAGAGATAGAAACATCAATGATGAGAGAAAAATCACTGTGTACCCCACACTGGAGATGAGTTTGCAATCCAAGCATATTCCCTGACCAGGAATCGAACCATAGGCCAACAGTCCACTACTGAGCCATACAGGCTGGGCCCCACTGTCTCTTATATAAGTTTATGCTCAACCTGAATTACAGAAAAAAAGTAATGTTCTAATTCTCACCATAGTCTAATGTTTGACTTCACACTTCATCATAGCTAAAAGGCTGAGTAGCGAGCTAATATTAATATTTGACTTTAAAACCTTGCTTATATTCTTCACTTCCCTATCCTTGACATGAATTTTTAATTAGAATGATTTTTTTCCTGAAACTTTGCAGATAGCTTTCTTATTTGAATTTTATATATTGTATTTTATGTTTTTTTTTATAAGCCACATTTGCTAGTTAGGTTTGACATACTCAAGGAATCAATACTCAAGGGATTGAAACAACAAGGCCATCATACTAATCCAATTTTATAAATATAAGACTTGTGGTACAGAGAGGTTTAGTAACTTGTTCATTGAGGCACAGCTTCTAATGGAGGTTGGATTATACTCCAGGCAAGTTTAAATCAATATACTCTACAGTTCTATCACTAACATAAGACATTAAGAAACTGTAGCATTTTATTAAAGATAAATATCAAAGGGAAATAATAATAAGTATGAAAAAAAGATAATGAATGTAGAAATTTGAAATTGAGTGTAATTAAATATAATTGAGCCAGAGAAGACCTCACTGAGTGACATTGGGTAAAAACCTGGAAAAAGGTGAGGCAATAGGAAAAGGTTTCCTGTAGATGCGAAGACTTAGGAATGACAATTCTAGAGAAAAAGAAGGGAGGTGAAGAAGTGGGATTTGCCCTGAGGAGACAGAATATGTTCAGGCTTAACTTAGCCCAACTGGAAATCCTGGTCATGGCATTAAACCCTCCCCACCCACAGCCTATTGTTCCCTGCATTCTTCCTGTTGTTCCAATCAATAAACTTGGATTCACTTTTGACTCCCCTCTTTTCTTCCTAAGCTAGTGATGGCACCAGGACATTTTGCCACTTTCAAAACATGTGGAGAATCCACTCATTTTTCCTTTCACCCACTGTTACTCCACCCCCTGTCAGTTCAGGGACCTTCTACTATCTGTTCGAAACACAGTCTGATGATACTGCCGAAACATATGTGAAATGTGTAACTCCACTTCTCAAAACCTATTGTACAATAGCCCTTCTTTGCACTCAGAGTTAGATTCCAGCAGTTGTTCTTATTGTTCCCATCATGATCTAGTAATGGATCATTTGCTTTGCTCTCTCTCCTGTTGGCACCATGTGAACACATTCAAAAAGAACAGCCATATATTTATAAATTCTGTGAAATTTTCAGCCATTTATTTTAAATTCACTAACTCTTCCACCAAATGCAATCTGCTATGTTTATTACCAAGTATGATGGATGAATCCTTTTATGTGACAATTTAGCTAGATTGTATATTAACCAGTTATTTTATCTAGCTAATGTAGGTATTGCTATGAAGGTGATTGTAGATGTGGTTGTGATATTACTATTCTATTTAATAAAATAGTAATATGCAAATTAACTATCACTCCACAACAAAATGGCTGTGCCCATAGCCACAAGATGGCAGCTCCCACCAGGGGTCTCAGCCTATGAGGGTTATGCGGCTCCATGGAACCGATCCCTCAGTCACACCAACCAGGCAGATATGGAAGAATCTTAAATGTTTCTTTTTTTTAACATATTTTTTTACAGAGAGGAAGGGAAAGGAATAGAGAGCTATGATACAGAAACATCTATGATACAGGAACATTAATCAGCTGCCTCCTGCACACTCCCCACTGGGTATGTGCCCTCAACCCTTGACCGGAATCAAACCTGGGACCCTTGAGTCTTCAGGCCGATGCTCCATCCACTGAGCCAAACCAATTAGGGCTGTCCAATATGTTAAAGAAAAAAACCTATTTAATTAAGAGGGAATATGCTGGGAGGGCAGTTGGGGATGATCAGACTGGCAGGGAAGCAGTTAGGCATGGATCAGGCTGGCAGGCAGAAGTGGTTAGTGGCAATCAGGCAGTCAGGCAGTTGGGAGCCAGCATTCCCTGGATTATGAGAGGGATGTCCAACTGTGAAAAGGATGTCCCTGTGGGATAAGGCCTAAACAGGCAGTCAGACATCCCCTAAGAAATCTCAGATTGGAGAGGGTGCAGGTCGGGCTGAGGGATCTCCCCACGCCCCATTCCTCCCTCCCCAGTGCACAAATTTTGTGCATTTGGCCTCTAGTTTATAATAAATATATATTTTTATTTTTTTCTATGTTTTCTGGCTCCTGGCTTCCAAACTCTTGAAATTTTTAAGCCACAGAAGAATTAAAGTATATTTTGTTATAATATTTGACCTTTCCTCAGTTTCTAAAATCTCTACAGAACTATAGAGGTGAAATGGGTGTTTTGTCAGTAATACAAGCCCATTTTAAGCACACCTAAGTTTATGTTAATAATGTGACCTTCAGAAAGCTCCTAGGATTGAAGCTGGTTGCCAGAGGAATCAACCATATGGGTTGAGATTCTTAGCCCTCCACTCTTAACTGTCTATGGGGAGAAGAGAGAGACTGGAGATTGAATTTAATCGGCAATGAGCAACGATTTAATCAATCTGACATGCAATAAAGCCTTCATAAAAATCTCTTAACTAAGGGGTTCAGACAGTTTCCAGGTTGGAAAAACAGAATGTATTTATATATGTATTTATAGTGAGTCACCCCAAATTCTACAGGGACAGTGATTCCTGTGTTTTTCAGATCCTTCTGAACCTTATTCTCTGCAACCCTTTACCTGGCTATTCACTGATATCCTGTAATATATATTTTTAATAAAGTGGTCATCTATTAAGAAAATGAGCTTCCCAGGTTCTATGAGCTATCTAGCAAATGAATCAAATGAATCAAACCCAAGGAGCTGGTCCCGGGAGCTTCCTATTTATAGCCAATCATTCAAAAGCACAGTGAACAACCTAGACCACATGTGTCAAACACAAGGCCCGCGGGCCAAATCCGTCCCGCCAGGCCTTGCAATGTGGCCCGCACCGCGCTGTCATCACTGCACTCCGCTGCGTTTCCATCACAATGACAGTTTATGACTGTTCAGTAAACCATTCGGCCCGCGATTTAGGCTGGATTTTAGATTTTGGCCCCTTCTCTGATTGAGTTCGACACCCCTAATCTAGACTGAAGATTGACATCTGAAGTGGGGACAGCCTTGTGGGACTGATCTCTTAACCTGTGGAACCTGACTTTATCTCAAGGCAGTGACAGAATTGAGTCCAATTTGTAGAATATCTGATCATTGGTCGCTGAGAATTAGAGAATGGCTTGGTGGTGTTGGGAAATACACTTTGGAAATAACACCTACAGTCAGTTGACTTAAAGTGAAGAAGATTAACCTGGACAATGTGGGTCAGCCTCCTCCAACAGTTGAAGGCCTTAAGAACAAAAATGGGGTTTCACTAAAAGCCAGAACTCTGTCTCCAGACTACAGCATCAAGTCCTGCCTGAGTTTCCAGCCTGCCAGCCTACCCTGCAGATATCCCCATAATCACGTGATGCAATTCCTGAATAGTTTTCTTGCTTCTGGTGCTTCGGACAATCTAACTGATACACTGCTATTTTAATTTATTTTCTTTTTTTTTCATTTTGCATTTCTTGAAGATTTTCTACCCATAAAATCCTATAGGGCATGCTGTAATTTTGATGTTTTTATATGTTTGCAAGTTTCGTTTTATATTTCTAGAGATATTACATATATCACATATACTAATTTTATTATTTTTTCTGATTGTTCAATTAAGTCCCCATCTGAATAAGTGAATTTAAGAGTCTCTACTTCAGTGTTGGCCCTCTTAAGATATCTGGTTAATTTTAGAGCTGTGCTCATCTTCCTGTGTTGCCTGCATTTCATAAAGCAAGGGTTCACAACTGGTAATTCCACTTCAAGAAAAGAAATATTCAAGGTAAGTGACACTTACTCTGGAGCTAAGTATGTGCCAAAACTCCAACTTTTTAAAGAGGTACTACCTTAACCAAGTACTATTATGTCTTGTTTTTTGGTAAATTCTCCCTGCCTGAGAATGCCAGATCTAAGTGACACCAAAACCCACTTAGGTAAAATTCTTTTTTTTTTTTAAATATATTTTATTGATTTTACACAGAGAGGAATTGAGAGGGACAGAGAGTTAGAAACGTCGATGAGAGAGAAACATAGACCAGCTGCCTCCTGCACACCCCCTACTGGGGATGTGCCCGCAACCAAGGTACATGCTCTTGACCGGAATCGAACCCGGGACCTTTCAGTCCTCAGGCCAACGCACTACTGCTGAGCCAAACCGGTCCCGGCCCACTTAGGTAAAATTCTTATGGAATGCCTAGAAATGTTGTTTTGTTGCAAAGGAGTAAACCTTGGTCTTTGAAATCTACAATGTCACCAAGGTCTCTCTCTCTCTCTCTCTCTCTCTCTCTCTCTCTCTCTCTCTCTCTCTCTTTCTCTCTCTCTCTCCTCTTTCTCTCCTCTTTCTCTCTCATCTCTCTCTCCCCTTTTACCACTGCAATGTGTCAACTTTGTCTTAAGTCTGCCTCCTCTTATAGACCACAAGATAGCTCTTAATAAGAACAGAAGGTGTATATTTCTTTATCCTTATCCAAATGAAGAAGGAAGCTTTTGCTTCGGCATTGTGCTGTCATGTGGATCACCACAGCCTCACAGAGATGATGAGCAGTAATGGTAATGGCTCAGGTGAAAAAGCTTATCTATATTACAGTCCCTGCTGGTGGAGATATGGAAGGAATTGCTAGTTTTCCCAAAATCAAACAAATTCTCAAATTCTCAAGTGTCGACAATAGGGATAAATGGAAGACAAACAAAAAATAATGTTATACTGAAATAAAAAAATGAAAACAACAAAACAAAATAAAACAAATTACCAAAAACTCTTAAGATAGAAAGTTATCTCAAAGATCAAATAAACCACACAAACAACAGCGATTCATTCAAAATAGCTTAAATGAGAGAATTAAATACCAACTAAAATCTCTGACTTTAAAAATATCTTCTTTCTAATCTCTCAGTTATGATCAGAATTTTCCAACTTTAAAAACAATAACAACCTTTCAACTTAAACAAAATAATAATAAAAATCAATGACTATGCTAGCCATAGGAATGAGATTAACTGGAACTTGTTTTAGCCCTGTTATTTAAAACTTTAGACAAGGACACACTAATCCATATTATGGCTACTAACATCTCTTGTCCAATCAAGTGCGGCCATGGGCATCGAGATATATAAGACAACACAGCTCCTAAAGAACCTAATTATCAGACATAAAATAAGCCAGTGATTAGAAGGTGGATTACTGTGCATAAAATTCAAAATATGTCTACTCTAGCCTGATGTTAATTGTGCTTAGCTATCTGATCCATCCACTTAATTTTATTTATTTTTTTTGTGAGGAACTCTTATTTATTATTTCTATTGTGAACTGATATACTAACAGATTACATTAAAACCAGATGTTTTCATCTATTATTTTTTCTTTCACAGCTTATCACTTTATAAACACTTTAGCTGGAATACATTAAAATGTTGGCAATGTCACTACTTTTTTCTAATATAGCAAGAATTATGTTATATTAGTATCTAATTGCAATATTTAATATACTAAATAAGCACTTTTGTATATTTTTTCAAAGCTTAACTATTATCCTATATCAAAATCCATGTATCTATCATAACATTTATTCTTCTGTATAAATCCCCAGTGCGACAAGTTTTGGATAAAAATTATAAATATATAATGCATGTTTTAAATTAAATGTTATTTTTTTACTCTTTGTAGATCCAGTTTTTGACTTAAATCTAGATTGAAAGCAATCTGGGACTCTGACTCCTTTCCTCTCATGATTATTCTGTCAGTTTCCTCTCTATGCTTCTGACCTTCACACCAGATCCCTTGCTTTCTGAAATATAAATGGCTGTATAGATTATCCTTTAAGGTTCTTTGAAAATAATTAAGCACATGGCTTTTTTATACACATCTGCTCTTTTATTTATTTTTATTTTGTCTACTTTGGATGACTTCTTCATTTTTTCCCCTGAAGTTGTTCTTCCTCCTTGTTCCTTTATAACTGAGAGATGTACTCTTTATACTTTTTACTCCTATTAAGGAAGAGAAAATTCAGGGCATAGTATATTGAAAAGCGTTCATTCTCTTTTGCCTGTTCTCTTTATTGCTGATCTTCTGTCTTTCTAGTGTCTGCCAGGCTGATCCTCTCCCAAGCTTTTGGCCTGAATCGCTATTATGTCTCCTGGAGGCACTCACTCTTCCCCGGTGCTGCTCATTTGTTTCTTTCAACAAGCCTCTCAGGGAGGCAAGGTAGGCATTATTACCCTCCAGTGAGTCCTGAAGCACTTGATGGAGACATTGAGGTACAGGAAGTTCAGGTAAGAATAGGTGGAGGCAAGGCGAGAAGCATGTTTTCAAGCCTTATTTTTAAGTGACTCTGAATAGTGTGCTAGGAATGATAGCTGATAAGAATCTGGCAACGGACACCCACATGGGTTCACTTGAGAGCAAAGACTGAGCAGCTTGTGAGTGTAAGAATTCTACTTCAGCTCATTTCAATCCCAAACACATGCTCTTTTCACTCCCCTGCTTCTACCGTTAGCAGACGTGGAAATAAATGTTTCTTGATGCACACTAATCATGATTTGCTACAGGAGGGGTGGAAGCGGCAGGGAATTATGGTTCATTAAAATCCTAAAATCATCCAGAGCATCTCACAAACACTGCCAGAGCATTTGTGTTAATTCTACCATGCCCCGTGAAAATGAAAAATTGTGAGGCTCTATCTCGCTCAATCCTTTCTGTGATTGTCACTTTTATTGGATTTTTTAAAATAAATGCCCAAGCTAAAGACATATTCCTGAGTGCTGCTGCATCTGTATATTTATATCTGTTTGAATATGACTTAAACCAGGAAGGCTGCCTATAATACCACCTATCCTGACATATTTACCTAATGTCGAAGCCTCTTTTTGTTTATGACAGAGACACTGGTTTGTGGATGAGACACTCTGGTAGCATGCAAGATCCAAGGACAGAAAAAATGTTGATATTTAATCAGTGCCATTGTCTACTAAATTTTTCTCTACCCCTTACATTTTATTTTGTGTGCAGTATCTTTGAGTTCTTGTTATTTATTAAAATGCTACATTGCAACTAGAATATTATATCTTGGATTAAATATGCACTTCCCTGGCAATCTTTAAGCATGCCCATACACTCTTATCTAGTTTCTCATGGACTCATCTTGAGAGATACTGGTTTATGAGTCTGAACAATAGGTAGGCTCCACATTGGTTTTGAAAGCATAGGCAATCAAATCAGCCTTTCTCTGGGAGTCTGAGTAAGTGAAATGTGAAGATCAGAGGTCACAAAACCACACAAATGCACAGAGACCAATAGGACACCAGCAGTAGTGGCAAGGCTATGAAACTTGGGAGCAAGTAGTAGGAATGATATAGAATAAATAAATTAGTTTAAAATGACTGAACATGAGAATAAAAGACAGAGTAAGTAAGATGTCATGAAGGCAGAGCGAGAAGAAGGAGCAAGGCATATGGACTTTTGGGGAGGTAAATTAAGCATGAGAGGACTTTGTATGTCACCTGGGATGCAGTCACCCTGTTTCCTGCCCTTTCTCATTTCCATGAGCCACTTCTAATAATCTGTCACTTACTGGGGGAATCAGAGCCCTCTTTCCAGCAGCGTTCATGAGTTCAGGTGGTGCAATCAAATACCTAAGAAAATGGATCTGCGCAAAGGAAGCTAAAATTCCCTCATCAAACGGGCCTCCAACGCCTAAAGCTATGCAGATTGTGTTGTCTAAAGGAAGAGATCCACGAAAACATGATGAATGGAGTTTATCCTGTCTGAGATGTTTCAGGTGACTTTGGCTTTGTCTAGAATATTTATGCACTGCCAACAGAAAGTGTTAAAGCTGAGCAGAGCTGCAGGTGAAGTGTAGATTAACAATGGGATAATGTAGTCCATTCACCAAGACGAATAGACCCAAAAAGAGTCAAAGTCCTAACTGAGTAAACATGCTCATAGGACTCTGCTTTTTAAATAATGGGCACAAGAAAAAAAGAAAAAAAGAAAAAAAGCCTCTTTTTGTTCATGACAGAGACCATCGGGCACCAACCACCTTCACCTGGTGGTGAATGGGGACCTGGAGGTGGGTGGCGGCAGGGGGCAGGGCTGGCTGCAGGCAGCTGGGGAAGATGGCCCTGATCACAAGCCAGGCCTAGAGACAGTACCCGCACACGGATTTTGGGCACCGGGCCTCCAGGCTATAATAATAAAAGCATAACATGCTAATTAAACTGGATGTCCTTTCAGATGACCTTCTGGATGAAGCTGGGGCTGCCAAGGGAAGCCTGGGTCCCGGGTGCCTGCTGGAAACTGAAGGGAAGCCGGGTCCCAGGTGCCAGAGGGAAGCCGGTGGTAGAAGCCAGGGGAAGGAAAGCCTGCCCTTGAATGAATTTTGTGCATCAGGCCTCTAGTCTATTATAAGAAGCTTTTTAAAAAAATATACATTTTCATTGATTACAGAGAAGAAGAGAGAGGGAGAGAGAGGAGAGAGGAAGAGAAACATCAATAATGAGAACCATTGACTAGGCTGCCTACTGCACATCTCCACTGGGGATTGAGCCTGCTACTCAGACGTATGCCCTGACCAGGGATCAAACTGTGACCTCCTGGTTCATAGGTTGATGCTCAACTACTGAGCATTGCTAGCCAGGCTGTTATTAAAAGCTTTTGAAATTCTAGAATTTGGGAATCACAGGTTTAGAGAATTGAAATTAAATAAAAAACATTAGTTTGGTCTTATACTTAGTAATGGAAAAAAATAATAACATAACATATATGTCTATAGAATTATGCCAATGGGACTTAGAAACAAATATGGAAAAGGATGCTTAGACAATACTAAGAAGCCTAAGATCGTTGTTTGTAGAACACTTGTACTAAACGTTCTGTGATGGAAGAATCCTATTTGTATGGGGTGATAAAGAAAATGTATCAAACTCAGAGCAGAATGCTCTCCTAATAAGGATGAGAAAAATTTTAAATATTACTGAAATATTTTAGAAAAGTGAAGTATCTTATTGACTATACAATAATTATGCTATGAATGAACATAAAAATAATGTGCTGAAAGGATTTACCACATATGTTAATGTTATCTACGATATGACGAATTGATATCATTACCATTGCTTTCTGAGATACCTTTTCTTCCAACTCTTAAGTAGGTAAAAATATTTTGGTATGAGTATAATGCCATGGAAAAACTTAATATTTAGAAAAATATATTAACATCATGACCATTCTGTTATCACACATGACTCATCAGAAGTATAGCAGGACAATTTGTGAGTGACATATGTCCTGGTATATAACTAGAATGCATTGCTTTGCAAATTAGTATCTAATTCATAAGAATGTCATTATTCTATGATAAAGAATAAATATGTATAATCCAAAAAATTGGGAAATATATTCAATTTAATGGAAATTATAGGTAGCATAAATATGAACTAACTTAAATGATATAAGATTAGTTAACATAAAATAAAAATACAGGTAAATGTTTTTTCCACATAGAAGAAATTAGCTTTCTGTTCCACATTTTTGAACCAGAAACAAAACTATCAAAGTTTTTTCTTCTTTCCAGCTATTAAAATATTTGTTGATATTAGAATTTTTTTGTGTGTGTGCCAGAGTAAACATCTATTAAATTAGTGTAACTAATAGTAACTTGAATGTTATTCCTTCATAGGTAAACTTAAAAATTATCCATAGTACAAATAGAAGTCATGAAAAACATCAAAGACTTTTCAACAATATTATTTTAAGTGGATTTGTCATAAATCAATGAAACATCAGTTTAGAAGTTAATGCTTTCTAGTAGAGAGTTATTGCTTACTTTTTGAAGTGAAAAAAATTGAGTATTTTCTCCTTAATCTGAAAGTCAAATATCATTGGACTATTGTTTCACGTGTGTGTGTGTGTGTGTGTGTGTACTATTGAGTGTATCTGTGTGTGTCTGTGTGTGTGTGTACTATTGAGTGAAACATTTATATGGTAAATGTTAAATAATTTCAAATGCTCATTGCCTTATTCAACTAAAGCAGTTGTTGAATGAATTTTCAATTATTGGTTGCTATGCCAATATCAGTTCCTACATTTAAAATGCAATGCTAATTACATCACATAGTGATATCAATTTTAAAGCGACATTGCTCCACAATTTGCTCCTCCATTTATGAGATGTATATTCAATACTCACCCTGTGGCAGAGACTACATTAGGGATGCATGGATGAACAAAGAGTTCTTTCTGGCATAATCTATAACTTTTTGGGAAAATCCGGACATACAACACTTTTTTTCTTCTTTTTAAAACTGTATTCAAGAATTTTATTTATCCTTATTAGAATTTCAGAAGCCTTTTATTTGTCTAAATGAAGCCATATCACTTAATATATATATATTTGATTTATTGTACACATTGGCTCTTTGGAGGACACCCATTCTCATTCACACAACATGTTTAACAATGAATGCCTCTTCTAGCACAACTGGATTTGATATAATGATGCTGGACACTTTACCCAAGCAAATCAAGCTTCCTTCTCCTGAAATTCTGATTCAGAAAACTGCTGAGAAAAAACAATGATCACCTGAATTCTGTTTAAAAGTACATAACATAGATTAAATTACTCAGTGGATTAACAGAAGACAGCTGGTCTTATTTACCAACAGGAAGGGGATAGAACAGCTGCAGATGAGAAAGGATGTAGGTAGCTTCAGAGGAATGATAGGAACCTTGGGAACTGATATTCTTATTTCAGACACACCCTTTTCACTTGAGCTGGTTTATGTTTTCCTTGAAATTAAAATTTTCTTGACTATAACAAACATGATTTTGCTTCCTGAAAACACCTGCAAATAATGTAAAACAAAATCTAGTGAACGCAAATGTAGTAGCTAATCTATCAGGTTATAATTAAGGGATCTTTTATGCCTACAAGTAAAATATCTTGAATATTGCTGTCATTCAGAGGAATGAAAAACCAGGAGGAATTGCAACCTATTTTGAAAAATGCTTTCGTTATTAGAATATCTCCATAATTCCTTCAGAATAACAACAACTCATTCTCATATTTGAGAATGCTTTTTAAACCAAATAAAACGTGTTGCTCTAGTTTTTTTTTTTTTTTTTTTTTTTTTTTTTTTTTTTTTTTTTTTGCTATACACAGTCTCACAGGCTTTTGGCTTTATTATTTTCAGCTGCTAATTGTGTAACCCCCGCCTTAAGAGCAAATGTATTATGCTCCGTGATGTAAAGGTAAAATTTTGTTTTGAATCAAAGGACATTCACCATAAAGTTTTTCATGGAACAAAATGTTTATAATCTTTTTCAAAAGACTATATTAAAAGTTGCTGAGTTTCCACCACCTGTTCCTGACAGCTATTTTAGTGTAAGTAATACATCACAAGGGTGATGGCAATCTGATGATGTATTGGAACTATACATCATTGTGGTGGCGGGGCTTTAATGACAGATGAGTAATACATCTTCAGGTAAAGCTCTCAAATTTAGAACTGCCTGGAAAATAGAGTTTCGGGAAGAAGAAAACATCTTATCAACTTTATAAAAGAATGCATGTAATAAAACATAGTTTGTTAAATCAGAGGGCTATAAGTTTGGGTGCAGAAATGAGATGTCATTTAACATGCTTACTTTTTTTTCTTAGCATGTTTCTTGCAAGTTAAAAATGTCTTTTCATTCAAAATTGTTCCCACTTATTTTTATCTTTTCACATTTTATATAGCCATCTTTTCAGCATGTATCATTATGTATTTCTTCTTTCCTCAGAACTGGAAGACATTTCCTTTGAGTTTAGACTGTTTAGAACTAATGGCACTATTCTTGCTAATAAAAGCTTCTTAACTCTGTACAGATAGGGATGGCATTAATACCATTATAATTATAGTTATTAATAATAGAAAGAAGCACAGGGAAGGCTAGATATTATAGGCATGTTATTTGGGCAGCTTCACCAGGAAACTGAAACTTTGCACTCCCCAGACAAATGCTGGCATATGCCTGCAAAACAATGGAGTGAGGGATCCAAGAAAGGGAGGAAAATGCATGCACAGTAATGTTGGGATTACATAGGGAACATACAAGGTTGTCAGTCACACCTGGGAACAAAGATCATTGGCCAGAATGGGCATGGCCACAGAAAGCACATGGAAGTTTGGGAATACATAATTTCCTAAACAAAGGAGTTCACTCTCTTGGCATGCTTGGCTCTCTGGTATTCACTCCTATGGCCCACGTTCATGCAGAGCCCACACACCATGGACTAATGGACTGCCACTAGCCTGATGCTGCACCAAACTGTGCAGACATGGAAAGGAAATTCTGTACATTGGCTCTGATTCTAGCTCTGTCGAAACCCCAGCTACACTTTTTCTATGACTAGACTAAGGGAAATGGGACTTTGAAAACTCAGGGATTTAATTCCATGCAAATAAAAATCATCCATTCTCCAGTAAGATCTTTGAAAATTCTTTTTCTTGGGTTATCACAAAAATTCCACTCTCATGAGCAACCATGGGAGACGAGGCTCTCTCTCCTTCATTAATATTACCTGTCAATTTATTTCTGTTTTTTTCTAAGTTTAATAAACTGTGCAAAACATATTTTCTTAATGTTTTTTTTCTTTTAAGAAATTACTTTTCTTGCCAAAACCAGTTTGGCTCAATGGATAGAGCATTGGCCTGCAGATTCAAGGGTCCCAGGTTCAATTCCGGTCAAGGGCATGTACCTGGGTTGTGGGCACATCCCCAGTAGGGGGTGTGCAGGAGGCAGCTGATCGATATTACTCTCTCATTGATGTTTCTAACTTTCTATCCCTCTCCCTTCCTCTCTGTAAAAAATAAATTAAAAATATATTTTAAAAAAGAAATTACTTTTCTCTACATGGATACGAAGAGCAGTTCTTTTGTCTATTATAATCATTAAGGGAAAGAATCAAATAGAAATCTTTGAGAAAAGACTTAATCAATATTCTGCCTTTTTAAGAAACATTATCTTCTATCTACATTAAAAAGAAAAGGAATACTTATATTATACAATCTTTAAATTATTAATTAGGGCCATCAGGCAGGCAGGAGAGCAGTTAGGGCCACCAGGCAGGCAGGCAGGTGGGCACTAGGAGCCAGTGGCTCTGGATTATGACAGGGGTCCAAGATTGGAGAAGGTGCAGGCAGGCTGTGGGACACCCCCGTGTGAATTTTGTTCACTGAGCCACTAGTTATACATAAATTTGTACTCTTTCTTTAGTAAATTGTTCCTGAAGAGAACAAATCCAAAGTGTATGTGGAAACTGAAATACAGTGCTAGCTAAGCTGTCTTAAACTAAATAAGTAGAAGAAAGAAGTGGTTTACCTGTGATGGGAAAATCAGAAATATCCTCTTTTGTGGCAGTCTGGCCTAGATTCCAATTTCAATGCTAAGCCATCTCTATTGGGTGATTATGAGATAACACTGAACTCCATTACATTTAAAGAGATTACAGAACTCTGAATGAAACACTTAAGTATTAAATTATAAAATGTACAGGAAAGGGAGCCTGGCATCTTTCAAGTTATCAATAATAGTTATTATAACTTTAAATTAAACAAAGAGATCTTCAAACAGACTCTTCATTGACCTTAAAAAAATATATTTTTGATACATTGAAAAAATAACAAGAATGATTACTATGGAAGAACTTAACCAAAATGACTATATATATATATATATATATATATATATATATATATATATTGACATTTTGTAATACTTGTTTTGGCTGCCCAAAAACTAGGAAATGCTGGCAAAAGCTAAGAAAGGCTGCCAAAACTAAGAAATGCTAGCAGCAACCTGAAACAAAAAGAAGCAAGGGCTAGATTCTCCCCTGTAGTTCCAAAGTGATACTGTGTTCTGATTTTTGGAATATATATATATATAATTTGATGACATAGCACAGTTGACTTACCTCTCATCAAACTCCTTGTCTCACTGAAGACTTGAAACAGGTGGTCCATAGAGCTTGAAAGGCTCACCTAACACTTCTCTCAACATTAACTCAACCTCATAAATAATATATGTTAGTTTATTTCAACCACTTGTCCTTTATCTTCAAAGCAATCAGTTTCATTTAAAATTTACCACTTAAAAGCTCCTCACTTTCTCTTTGAAATTACTTATGAAAAATCTAAGAAAGCATAACCTTAGCAACTATTTCATTTTTATACTTTCCTCTGTAGATACTTGTACTTACTCCCACATGCTGCTGGTTGCCTTTAGACAATTCTCCAAACATGAGAAAAATTTTATTGCCATCCAATGTTACCTAGTTTTGGAAAAAGTTCAGTTTTGATAATCAGATGAAGGTCAATCTGTAAATAAATTAAAGACTATGAATCTGCTTAGTAGTTTTTCTATGTTCAACAGATTGATATTTTGATAATACTATTTTCAAATACTTTTGTAAATTGAATGGTTGTTCAATATAATGGAGACCTCTCAATTAAGCTAATATTCATGGACACATATATTTAATTTTATATGATCCAGGTACTTAGTAAGTAGAATTATACCACTGCACCAGAATATGAATTAAACATAACAAATATCAAACAACTCCCTATTAATGAAATGAAAGGCTATAGAGATGGCGATATATATGAACAATGAGTGTTGTTTTCTTTATAATAATACAGATTGAAAAGAAATGTGGTTTATATACTTTGAAAGGATGATATGAACTTACATTCAAAAGATGCATTTATTGTCAGATGATATTTTCTTTATCAAATATTTATTTTGCATTCACTTTCTAAAATAATGGCTTCTCTGTAGCTACATACATGTGGGTAAGAAAAAGAGAAATCAGTAGCCTTGAAACAGACTGATGTAAAATATATTTATTCAGAGTTTGTTGTGATTTAAGTTGTCTGTTCTGATTCTTAGCACAGCAATTGTGACTTTTATTTTTGTAAGCTATCAATGTATTAGTATTTACTTTCAATGAATCAATTTTAATAATTACCAGGGACATATTTAAACACTTCAGATTAGACCTCCCCCCTATTTAGAAGAGCCTTTCTTTAATCAAAGGAATTTGTTACTGGCATTTATTTTTAGTGTGTGTGTGTGTGTGTGTGGTGGGGGATATCTGATTTACTGTTGTTTTTTTCCTTAGAGATAATGTGTCTAGAAACTCAGGTTCTATGCACAGAACAATGAATTGTTTAGTCTAATGAAGGTAGCTTTCAGACAAATTATCAAAACTACAATATAGATAAACATAATCCATGGGGTTAGGCAAAAAGTTAACTTTCCAACTACTATCTTATGAGGACATGTAGAGTAGGAAGTAAATCTTCTAGAATCTAGTTTCTTTTTTACAAATATTGTATTAATCATTTAAATATTTTAAAAATATTATCCATAGAAAAATGTAGCTAGATGTACTATAATTATATATAATTTCTAATCCACAAGCACATTTATTAGAAATATGTTTTTAGGAAAATCTATTTGAGTTCCTTTCCTCCAAGTTTGGGCATACTCTTTTTTTTTTTTTAAACATATTTTTGATTTTTTACAGAGAGGAAGAGAGAGGGATAGAGAGTTGGAAATATCGATTTGTGAGAATCATAGATCAGCTGCCTCTTGCACACTCCCTACTGGGGATGTGCCCAAAACCAAGGTACATGCCCTTTACTGGAATCGAACCCGGGACCTTTCAGTTTGCAGGCCGACGCTCTATTCACTGAGCCAAACCGGTTTCAGCTTTGGGCATAATCTTAAATGGCAAATCCATGACTTTTCCCTGCTTATTATGTAGAAACTATGAAACAGAACATGGCATTTTAGTTTGTATATACAGTAAAGAAATCTTTCTTAGTTTATGCACACTTAAACTATACTTATTTTATGTATATTTGAATTTACTTCACTTGAAATTGTTTATTTGTAGTGACATTTTCTTATTCCAGATTATACTAAATGATTCCTTTTATTGTTGTAAATAGGAAATTATACTAAAACCAAAATGTGGTGTTTGGGTCCAAGTTTGTTGTCTCACAAAATCAACAAAAGAACTGGTGGACAAAAGTGGTTAGTGGGAGAAAAGTTTATTCGAGAAGCCAGTCCTGGAAAAGGTGCCGCTGGGGTTCCAGGAGCAGGCTGGGGTCTAGAGCTTCCTTTCCATATTACAGTCAGGAGTAGTTCAGCATCCAACTTACTTAAAGTCTATTAGTCCGTGTGGGAGGCCCACATGTGGCTGCGAGGGAGCACAACCCCTGCAACAGGAACCCAGGGTGCCAAATTGAGAGAGAGAGAGAGAGAGAGATCTTGCTAGCTCCTAAAGGTCCTTTCAAATAATTCTGCCTTAGCGGCATCCTTGGAATTGGTTGTACCCTTGCTGCCTTGTGACTGATTAAAGCTGCCTGTCTTAGCAACATCCATATACTCACATCTTTATACTTAAAGCTCACATCTCCCATGCCCGCCCTTCCTTCCCTGCCCAGCTGGGTTGCCTTAGCAATTCTGCCAGCAAGGTTCTCTGGTTTTACTTCCTCCAACCAAGGTCCCACCCCTGACTACCTAACTTCCTTCTGTCTCCTCAATATTTAGCACTTTCAGTAACACATATACCTGTGTAATCAATCACAGTAGCCATAAGCTAAATGTCATTATTGAATAATTGAAATGTCATACTGTAAGTGCAAAATACATACTGAATGGCAAGTACTAGGTATAAAAATATATAAAATATTTAAAAATATCTGTTTATATTAATGATATATTAAAATGATAATGTTTGAAATATATTAGATTAAATAAAATTAATTTTAGCTGTTTTTATTTATTTTTTAACGTGGCTGCCAGAATCTTAAAATTAAATACAACACAATTATTATGTTTCTATGGAATGAAGTTGTTTTAAGTCATTAAGCAGTTTAGAAAATATATACTAAGGAAATGACCTATTTAATTATCAGTAAATAAGGAAAACAAAATTTAGTGAGATTAATTGGCTTGTATAGCTTACCTAACTCAAAGGTAAAGAATTATTCTGCCTCTAAGTTTATTTTATTATCTTTATTTTCCCAAAACATTTACAAGGGTTTTTACCTTGAACACTGCTTAGGCAACAGATGGCAAGAGTAAAAGACCTAATAATAAAAACATCATTTTTTGAATTTTTATTTGAAAAACTTTTTGTGGTTTAACAAATTAAAGAAAGTATTAACTGTGTTCTGGTTTATGAATAAATCAACTCAAGAAAAGCTAAATTTAAATGAAATGGATTTATTAAAAACAATTATCACCCTAACCAGTTTGGCTCAGTGGATAGTGTTGGCCTGCAGACAGAAAGGTCCCAAGTTTAATTCAGGTCAAGGGCATATACCTTGGTTGTGGGCATATCCCCAGTAGGGGGTGTGCAGGAGGCAGCTGATCGATGTTTCTCTCTCATTGATATTTCTAACTCACTCTCTCTCTCTCTTCCTCTCTGTAAAAAATCAATAAAATATATTTTAAAAAAAGAATTATCACTTATTGATCTTGCTATTGGTAATGTGGCTATATTTTCACTTTTTGAAAACTAAACCATCTATTTATTTTTGATATATATTTATGCTATGCATTTATGATACTATAATATTAATGTTCATCATTTTAAAAACTAAAAAAAATAAAATTTTTGTTAAGACATCTGGTGAATTTATCAATGTTGTGTTCTTATTGAAATACTATTAAATGATTTCACTTAATTTGGCACTTGCAAGTCAACAATAACTGGAACACATAAAAATGTCTAATTTTGGTATCAAGTAACAATGCTCCTTAGATATTTTTTAGGAAGGTGAAAAGATAACACAAAATATCAATGTAAAATTAGTTTACAGAAGTGCACAGAAGTTGACTTCGTAAATTGGGAAAAATTACATATATATATGCAAATACACTGAATGGCAGAACAACCAAACAATCGGTCGCTATGATATGTGCTGACCATTAAGAGGCACACACGGAACATGGCGGGCATGGACAGCAGGCAGAAGAGTGTGGAACATGGCAGGAATTGGCTGCGGTGAGATAGTGGAGCAGGTGAGCAAGGGCACCAGACCAAGGCAGGGAGCTGGTTGCTGTCATCAGGAAGAGCCTCTGGTGGTTGCTGAAAATTCTTTGCTCCACTGCCTCACGGTCCCACTGGCACTTGCACCTGTTGCTAGCACTGGCCCTGCTTGCACCCACTGCTGATGCCAGGTGCTGGCCCAGAACACTAAGCACCATCAGCGAGTGAGAGTGGTGGCTGCCAGCCCTGATCACCCCTCAAGGATTCTCCACTTCTCCCTGCTCCTGAGGGGTGATAGGGGTAGCAGCTGCCTCTCACACCTGCTGATGGCACTGACCCCACTAGCACACACTATTGATGCCAGCCCCAATCACTCTGTGCCATCAGCGGGTGTGAGCAAGGCGGGTGCCATTAGCACATGGGAGCAGTGGCAGTGGGAGCAGGGCTGCTAGCAGAGAGGGGACTAGGGCTGTGGCTGGAAGGTCCAGGCTGGGGCATAGATGGGCCAAGAACTGCCCCTATGCCTACCACAGATTCATGGCCCACATTTCCTTTCTAGGTGCATGAATTTATGCACTGGGCCCTAGAATAGGTAACAACAAAGAGTATTTTTTAATTATATGATATCTTCTAATTTATTTATTTTTATTATGTTTTTCATTATTTATATAGATTAAATACACATTACAATTTGTATTAAATGTGTTATACTATATATAAATCTGAAATTTCTTTAAATTCTTGAAAAAAATTGCTCAAATTTTAATTACTAGTTAGAAAGTTAATACATATGGTCCTATTGATTGTATTCTATGTAATAATCTGCTAATTTCCATCATTGTTACATGTGTTGGATTAATGAAAAATCATGGACTTTGAAGCCAGTCTTAAAATTATCTGATTTTAATCACACCTTTGCTCACTTATTGGTTGGTTGATTGAATTATAGACTGGAGAAAACCATATGTCTAATTTTGTTGCAATGCAGTCAGTAAAGTATGAACTATAAAATTAAAGCAGTTTGCCTCTCCTTAGTTATACTTAGTACAGTGGTTTTAGAATCAATCAGAGTATTTATTATCAGCGAAACATGCTAAATACAATAGCCAATTCAAACTAGTTTACTATCTTTTCACCAATACTCTTTTTTAATTTATTTATTGATTATGGTGTTACATATGTGTCTTCACCAATATTCTTTATTAAAAAAAACAGTATTTATAGATTTTTTGAGTAGTTTGACTAAAATATAATGAACCACGTCCAGTATGGCCATTGGTGAACCTGAAGAGAAGCGGTGAAGAATTAAACAGACAAGAGGGTATAGTTGGGGAGGTGGATCACTGTGCCTGAAAGAGGAAACAGTGACACAACCTGTAAGCCAAAACTTTATTTACTAGTACAGTCAGATCACACAAAGCAAAACAAAGGAGTGGTTAAGATGATTACAATGTTCTTGTGAGTTTCAAATCTGCTTCTTTCCTTTTGTTGAAATTCTCTGAACTCTATCAAGCTTTGTTTTGGCATCACTTGCTGTACTTCCTGCAGCCCACATCCCTCAGATACTTAGGATAACAGGGTCAGACTATACGATCAAGCTTACAACCATAGTCTTTGGCTATAATTGTGCTGGGAAGTCTTTGTCTTCCAAGCTGGGACTAGTATGTGGCTTTGCCATAAGAGGACTGTGCCCTCTCTTCCATCTGAGGTTTGAACCTGTCCAAATGCTGTAGCTACTCTCCACATCATAATGTCTTAAATTTATTTAGATACTTGTCATTCCTATCAAAGTCATTTTATCAAAGAGGATGATAAAATATTCTAGTTTCCATATGTGTGGTAAAAATTGGCTCTTAAAAGTTTGTCTATATATATTTTTGGTAAGCATGGATAAGTAATTGGATTTTCACTTTCTGTTCAAGCACCATTTTATCTAACAATATAGGAAAAAAAGAAAAAAATATATGTATATTAAAACTTATTCCTTTCTCAGATAGGTATTTTAAAATGCTCCAAAGACATTCATCATTAAGCCAGAAAAAAAGATTATTGAAATTGGTTTCATATAGAGGAGACAGAGGAAAGCTAGGTAGACAGGGACAGGGACCATGGAGGGGGAAGGGAGAAAGTAAAACTGGGAACCCAACTAGTTACTAAGGCACCCTAACTGGATGGGGGGAAAAGGGTGCACACATGAGACATGAATTTAAAAATGTATGAATGTTGCTAAGACAGGCAGCTTGCAGATAATCAATAATAAGGTAGTAAGGCTTTTATACCAATCATAAAGTTGTTGGTCAGGCAAAATTGTTTGAAAGGATCAATCAGGAACTAACAAACATATAGATGACAAAGCGTGTGCATTCTCCTCTCTGCCCTGCCCGCTAAGTTCCTGGTTTGTTGGCAGGAGATGTGCTCCCCTGTGTCCACACAGCTTATGGCCATGTGGGCCTCCACACAGGGACTAACAGACTTTAATTAGCTTGAATGCTGAACTACTCCTGACTGTCACAAGGAAAGGAAGCTCTGGACACTGGCCTGCTCCTGGAACCCCAGCTGCATCTTTTGCAGGACTGGCTTTTCTTAATAAACTTTGGTTCCTCTAACTGTTTTTGTCCCAGACTTCATTCTTCGATTTTGCAAGACAAAGAACTCAAACTCAAACACCCCATATTTTGGCTTCAATGTGAAATAGAGATAGAGATTTCCATAGGTAGCTCCAGAATATTTTATTTACACCATCTGTGAGAGGAGGGTAAGGAAAGACCAAAACTGGGCCGGAATTAAGAGCGATGGTAGACAGGCGGTTTCAGGAAGCCTCTGATCTCTAAGCCTCCCCATCAAGTAGCCAAGTTCAGCACTCATTCAGAACTCGTCTCAATGGGAAGTCAGACTGCAGAAAAGGGGCCTTAATGGTTTCTAAGTATGGTTAAAGCTTTATATTCCTGTATGTGTTAGTTTTAACCTTCTTTGTTTATTTCTCTTTCATGACTTGGAGCTACACACTAAAAATGCAAAGGTTATAAGTGATTCTAGACCTGAGAAAAAGGTAGACACTTCACAGCCAATGGAGGAAGAAAGGAGATAGTGGGTAATGTGAATGGATGGCCGTTTGTAACTTTATTCAAATTGTGGGGTAATTTTCTATTGGAAAATTTTAATTGCTATAAATAAGTAATATGTCTGGCTGTGAAAGTTAACCATTACCTGTAACTTGTGTTAAGCTAATTACCAATTGAAGTAACTTTATAATGATTGAACATTCTAGAAGGTGATTACTTGATACTTGAAATTCTATTGGAAACAAATCTAAGTGCAAGCATTTGTTAACTAACATATGTGAGTGACCTTAGCAATGTCTTGTCATTGGTGAAATGAGTGGGGCTTAAAACAGAGGGCTGAGTAAAAAGATTTCTCAGATCCCATCATTCTTCAATGGATGAGATGTATACCAGCAGCCAGCTCAGCAGCCTAGTTCCACTGGGCTAGCAATTAAGGTTGAAAGCCCAAAGCAGTGTTGCTACTTCTCACTTCAGAGAAGATGCTGTTGCCTGAACTATCAGAAAACAGTTGTATCTGATATTCATATCACACAATGGTGACGGTTACTGTTTTCCACGGAAGAGGATTGGGATTTCAAAACAGTGGAAGAGCTTGTGTGATGATTTCTGTGCCTGATTATTTATAATAAATATTTCTATTTTGTGGGAGAATTTGGATCTAATACTTTCTTTCCTTACAACTTGACATTATCTGAATATGCAAATCAGTGCGGGTTATTTTGCGACATAGTGTATATTGGGCCTATATGCTGTGCAAGTGACAGTGAAGAGGTATAATACTTATTCTCAAGAAATTCACTCTAAATGCTAAATATATATATGCCTTTCTACACACATACTTAGGAATTCTGCATCCACTGTGCAGGCTAAAAGATGCATAAAAGAGAGAAATGGAAGGAAGGAAGGAAGGAAGGAAGGAAGGAAGGAAGGAAGGAAGGAAGGAAGGAAGGAAAGAAACATATCTGTAATATGAATTAAATTTTGCAGTTTAATGCAACTTTTGTTGAGCCCAATGTCCCAGTCTTCAGATTATTTAGCTCCTGTTCCTATTTGGTTTAATTGATCTTCCTGAACTCAAATATTTTACCTGCTTACAATTATAGTATGTTTCACACACTGAAGGTTTAGTGATAACTCTGATACAGTTCCTCTTAATGATTCATACCGTGTTATGAATAGTTGGCTTTGCTCAATATGCATACTTTGGTCTTTCTAAATAAAAGGCAGTTGGTAATGGGATTAGTGAAACTTAATATACAATATCTATGTAAGGCAATTATTAATATTTTAGTCGCACTAAATAATTTTCAAATGCATATTTTCTAATACATAATTCCACTGTAAATCTCAAAATAATTTTAGTAATGAGGGTTAGAAGTTCTAAGTGTCTAAATATGTACACAGCAATCAATAGACAATTCTAGATTGGAGAATTGCTTTCTGCTTCTAAACATCATTCATTTTATATGTGACTATATGACCAAAAGTTGATTATATATATATATATATATATATATATATATATATATATACACACACACACACACACACACACACACACACATATCAGAGGCCTGGTGCAGGAAATTTGTGCATGGGGGTGTGTTCTCAGTCCAGCCTGTACCCTCTCCAATTTGGGACTCCTTGGGGGATATCCAACTGATGGTTTAGGCCTGATCCTGCAGGGACTGTTGGCTCCTAACCACTCACCTGTCTGACTGCCTGAACTCCGCCTAAATGCTCCCCTGCTAGCCTGATTGATGCCTAACTACTCCCCTGAAAGCCTGATCACCCCCATCTGCCCTCCCCTACCAGCCTGGTTGACCCCAACTGCCATTCCCTGCAAGCTTAGTTGCCCTTTCCTGCTGGCCTGTTCACCTCCAAATGGCCCCTCCTGAGAGCCCCCAACTGCCCTCCCCTGCCAGCCATCTTGTGGTGGCCATCTTGCAATGATCGGAGAATGTCGCATGAGGCACGAGGACCACCTAGGCTTTTATTAGTATAGATCACTGCCATTCCAGTTATTCAGGATTTATAGAAACAAAGCTTCTTAGTACATATCTACTTCTTCTATGTAGATCATCAGTCTGGCTAATATAGACACTTATAACATTTCTTCTTATAGCTAAGACAAATGCAAGACTGTCTCGTGAAAATGCTAACAAAATTTAACTTTTGTTCTAGGTGATAAAAGCAGGTGCCTAACTCTAAGCTTAGGCCTTCCTTTCAGCAGTTCTTCATTAAACCACTCATGCAAGCATTATCTCTGTAAAGTAGGTATTGGAGCTCCCTGTATTAACTCTCCCCTCTCTGACTCTTCTCCTTCGTGTGATCATCAAACACCTATTTAATTTCTACTTTATACCTGTGTTATAAGCGGGTATTAGAAATATTCTGATGAATAATCTAGATGAAACACCTTTATTTTTTGTAATTAATTCATATATTGTATAACTTTAGGAAGAATCCATCTGTAATGCTTCTTAGAACTAACTACTCATTACAAATTTCCACAAGCAGTGTAGCCAGTGGTGAAGATAGTCAGTGTTAGTATTCATAATTTATTACATTAATAGCATCACAAAAAATTAAGAGTACGTATTAACTTTAGAAAGATATAAATGTTGATCCTCTAAACTATGCCTGTACTTCATATTCAAATCTTTAATTCTTGTAAGTACTTAGAAAAATTAAATATGAATAAGAAACTTGGAGGTTTAATTTCTTAGTAGAAGCTGATTTTTTCTCCCAAATCATCATGAATAAGTGTGAAAACTTATACAGCATGTATTATTTCTCTCTGCGAAATGGCAAATGGCAATGGAAATAATCACCTTTAAAATAACTCTCTAGCTAGACCTTTTTCTTTTAAAGTGTACATATATTAAGAAGTGAGCACATAATGAGTAACTCATAAAATGAACGTCACTGATTCACATTAGTTGGAGACAAGATCAGTCTGAATTAGTGACATGCCTAAAATAGAGGTTTATGACTTTCAAATATCTGAATAAATTAAAGGCTACAAAAGAGCAAAGAAAGTACTTAAAGAAATGACCTTCATAAATAAATATTTTAATTAACATATCTAAATAGAATGCAGAAAGAGGGATTAGAGTGCTATGTGTGCTGGCAAAGAGTTTGTTGTTTTATGTAATACCATCTCCCTTAATCGTTCTTGTAAATATGTGTTTCTTGAACAGCTTGATTTCATTTGAAAGTGATGCTATTTTTCCTCTTTGCTATTTTCTACTTAAATATGGAAATCTGCCTAGTTTTGAATTAGTTTGCTTTCCATTACACACTTTTTTTGCTAACTGTTACTTAATGCATACCAATATATTTTCTGACTATAAAAATAAGATACATCCCAGTATTGGGTGAGAATGTATGGCCATCATTTATTTCAAAATAGGATCAAGGAATTCAAGCCATTAGCCCTGACTATTACCTCTCTCTGCAGAGATAAGTTCATAGAGTCAAACTGATTCTCTTAGAAATGTCGTCCTATTACCTGAGTCACATTATATGCAGCAAAATTGACTTTTGATTGAAAAATGGCATTTCTGGTAACATTTCTAAAAATGTTTCCAATTGATTTTCAGAAAGACTTAAATGGTCTTAGATCCATACCAATGGTTAATTGCACAAAGTAAAGTTCTGCAATATTACTTCCCCAGACCTTTGTTCTTATACATTATTTTGTTTGTAGTGGGTTGAAGTTGCCTTGAAATAATTAAGAAAGTTACATGTCCAAAATTTATCAGAAATATAATAGTACTCAGTTACCTTTAACAACCGTTAGACTAAAAGAACGAACCCAAGAATAATTATCAAAGTGGTCTGATGTAATGAAATGGCCTCAAATAAAAATAAATAATAATATCAAATGCTGTTGAATCATTTCATAATATATATATATATATATATATATATATATATATATATATATATATTTTTTTTTTTTTTTTTTTTTTTTTTTTACTGATTTTAGAGAGGAAGGTGGAGGGAGAGACAGAAACATCAATGTGAGAAAATTGTCAGTGAGTTCCTCCAGCACAACCCCACTGGAGATTGAGCCTGCAACCCAGGCATGTTCCCTAACCATTCCCTGACCAGAAATCCAACCATGACCTCCTGGTTCATAGGTGGATGCACACCCACTGAGCAACACTGGCCAGGCAGATTATTTCACTTTGAGTCTGTCCTTAGGCAATAACTAGCAGGTAAAACTTAAAACAAAAAAACTAAAAAACTAAAAAACAACAAAAAACCAAAAACAAACACACACTAAATTAACCAAAGTTTCTGTTTTCCCATCAATAAAATAGCAACAATAATAGTCTTTCTTATGACTATTACAATTAAATGAGATTATCCATGTAAAAATCCTTAGACTGGTGTATCATATGTAATTCAGAATCTGTAAATAACAACTAGAAAACTCAATATTCAAACCCTATTTCTGCCTCTGACAAGTTGATATAGATCAAAATGTTTAACATAATATATTTCTTAATTATCCCTTAAGTAGCCTCATCTTGATCATTTGTTGAGCTATTTATTTGAGAGAATTAGCAGAATTCAGAAACTAAATAGTAGTGATTAATGCAAACTATTTCATTTCAATTAAAAAGAAAACTCCATCTATGACATTTTACTAGATTTCATCATAGAATATCAAAATATAAAAGAATACTATAGGTCACATCTGTTACTATAAATATCTAGAGAAAGGGTTTTTAGAACTCCCAATAATCTATGGGGTATAATTCAGGAAAACTAAGAAGTTACACATCATGAGAAAGGCAGGGTTCTTTGGAAAAGGCAATAATGCTGGAGAAAATAGAAGGAACTAGGGGAAGAGGAAAACTCACTATGAGATGGGTAATTCTATAAAAGAAGCCAGAAGCATGATTCTACAGGAGCTGAGCAAGGATGGTGAGGACAGGACATTCTGGAAATCACTCATTCATACAGTCACCAGGAGTCAGAGCTAACTCAAGGACACATAACTCACAAGAAGTTACTGCAGTATCTTCATTTGTACATAATGGAAAGAAGTTCTGTCTTGGAGCAAAATAGATGCATTTTTTCACTGCATTTTGTTGTTGTTGTTGTTGTTGTTTGTTTTGTTTTTTGTTACTGAACTTTTCAGTAGAAGTTGGAAGTGGAGTTTTAAATCGTTTCTTATTTGGTTGTACCAGGGCTCTTGGTAATGAAGAATACTCACACAGTTGTCATTTGCTGAATATGAACATACATTTTGAAACATTATAGGAAGAGAAGTAGGTATGTGAACAGTGAGTTCTAAAGCAAAATGCAATCAACTGTAGTCGTTTTTAAGGTGTGTCTATTACTATATTAGTTTGAACTGTTTAAAGAATATAATATCTTTCTTAAATGCATGGTGGAATTATATTTGGTCAGAGGAGATTTTTTCCCCTCGCACTATCATGTTTTTTACTTTGCCTTAAACAAAATTTGGCACTCATATTTTCTTAGAAATCCAATGATTATAGTTTTCAAAAATAATCCTACAAATGTATATTAAAATACCTTAAATGCTTAAAACTGATTTGGTATATAGAATTAGGTCTTTATTATTTCTAATAGTGTATAGTCATATTTGCTTACTTTTTATGTCCTTATTTAACTTGATGAAGTTTCACTATTTTAATAGCTTCTATGTGATTATTAGACAAAAACACAAACATATTTTCCTAGAGTGTTAATATTTCATGTTATCTTAGTAATTTCATATTTTGAGTTATTTTGATATAATTTTCCTAGTACACCATATGGTTAAACTTTATTATAATAAATTTAAAATTATAATCTGTACTTTCTCTTCAGAATATATATTTTCAGGAAAATAAACCTGGATATTATCTAGTGTATAAATTAAATGATTTCAATAAAATATGAAAATTTATTGAGTTACTTAAGGTACTTAATTTGGTAGTTTTATTAATTTATGTAATAGCTAAAATAGTGATCAATATCCTAATTTCTGTAATCTATGAATATATAATATATAGCAAAAAATTTAAAAAAACAAAAATATTTTGCAAATGGAAATAACTATACAGATTTTTAAAATATAATATAATATGCTGGACCAGTATGATCACCTGAGCTCTTAACATTAGAAGAAAGGAAAACATGAAGAAATTAAAAGATGAAGATGAACAGATTCAACAGGTAACAAGGACTCAAAACATGTTCTGGTTTTGAAAATAGAATAAGAGGCTAACAACTGACAGCCAGAAAGGAAATGGGGATACCAGTCCTACCGCCACAATCAACTAAATTATTTAAATAAAACATGAAAGATCAATAAAACATATGTCGAGAAATAAATATAGTCCAATCGACATGTTGATTTTAGCCAGGTGAGACCCATGTTAGAATTATGGCCCATAAAACAGTAAAATAGCAAATTTGGGTTGTCTTAGACCATTAAATTTGTGATGATTTTTTTATAGCACCATTAGAAATTAATACAACTCATTCAGCCAATATTTATAAACTTTGCATTGCAAAAGTGAAAATAACAATATGTAATTTTGTAAAAATACAAAATGTTCTTTTTCATACGAATGAGGAAATCAATTTTATAGAACCACTCTGAACCTCATTTTCTATGTCTCCTGCTGTGAATATGAAAATGCTATATCTAATGCACTCAATTAAGCACAGAATCCATAGTAGACTTTCTAAAAAGTTACTGATTGTTAATATTAAATGCTTACTAATAGTTTTCCAAAAGCCTCATTTTATACTAGACACTGTCAATATACATTACATGACTTTTATCCTTAAGAAGGCAGTCATCAAATTTATTTTTAGTGAAGTGTAAAACTGAATTCTCAAACTAATAAATTTGTATTAAAATGTGATTCATATTTGGTATTCACAGATCCTAATCCAACACTATCTCTTCTTTGTCTCCAATGAAACCAGATATTAAAATCATAAAGTGTTTCAACAGTGTTGGAGTTTTATAAACTGGTCAGGTAGCTGAGAGGATATGTGATGTACATCAGTATTTGACTCATGCTAAACTAGTAATTGTGTTTGTAATTTTGTAGTTATGTTTATAATTATAGTCAATCTGTAAAGTTCACTATTGTTTATTCCTTCTTAAACTTGCAATATTTCAGGACATAATCAGTACTTAAGTTGGTAAATGCATAAGAAGGATCAGGGATATAAGTTTATGGATCAAAGGGCATATGATATAGTGTTATGACTATATAGAATTTTTATTAGAAGATTATACATACAAATTATGAACAGAAAAAGCTAAATAGCAAGATATGGAGAGATTAGGTATGTTTGATGGTATTGATTTCTTAAATTTGCTGTTTTACACAAAACCTGCATGTGAATATTATAACAGTTTTAATCATAATAATTAAAAATCAGAAACAACAAAGAAGTTTAATAGCTGAATGCATAAACAAATTGTGGTACATCCAGTCATGGAATGTTATTCAATGATAGGAAGAAATAAACTATCCTATGTAATAAAACCCTAATATGCAAATCGACCCACAGTGCAACAATCATTCACTATGACACGCACTGACTACCAGAGGGAAGACACTCAGTGAGAAGCCAGGCTCACAGCTGGTGAGTGCACTGGCAGAGGCGGGAGCCTCTTCCACCTCCACTGCAGGTGGACAGTAAGGAGCAAGGGATTCTGGACTGTGAGAGCCCCAGACTGCCAGAGGAATGTCTGACTGCTGGCTTAGGCCGAATTTCCAGGGGGATCAGAATTAAGCCAGCAGTCAGACATCCCCTGAAGGGTCCGGAGTATAAGAGGGCATAGGCCAAGCTGAGGAACCCCACCCCAGTGCACCATATTCATGCACCAGGCCTCTAGTCTATATATAGAAAGACATGGAGGAAACTCCAGTGTATTTTGCTAAATGAAAGAAGCCACACTGAAAAAGCTGTATATTATATTATTTCAACTATATATATTACAGAAAAGCTAGTAGAATGATCAATCATTTTTAAAGGGAGAGGGGTGATGAATAGATAAAGTACAGGAAACATTTTGGGAAGTAAAACTATTCTGTATGATACTCTAATGGTAGATACTTGACATTATTCATTTTTCAAAATCCATCATATGTATAACACAAAGAGTGAACCTTAATGTGTTAACAAAAATGTACCAACATTGCTTTTTTAATTATAATGAACACATCACATTCATGCAAGATTTTAATAATGGGAAAACAATTTGTTTGGGCTGGGGTAAAGGGTATATGAGAACTCTTTAGTATCTACTGAGTTTTCTGTAAATCTGGAACTGTTTGAAATATAAAGTTTATTAATTAAAAATGAATAAAATCAATTTTAAAAAGTTGTCTATACTCAACATGAATGGCCATATATGCCAAATAATAAGTCTGAGAAAAACTAGTAAAATCTTTTTAAGGCTTCTGCAGCATTTAAGAAAAAGGCATATGTTGTTGTGTGCCCTTCCTATTTTCTCATAAATTCAACTCTAAAGTTTCAGTAATCACACACATACCCATTCCCCATATTTGAAATCTGTAAAACATTTATATCCCCCCATCCCTTTCTACATTAGTATCTAAGCTTATTACATAAATGGAAATGAGTTTCTTTATGGCAATTCATCAATATCTAATGGTCATATACCTTACTTTTATATAAATTTTCCTCCATGCCCAACCATCTTCATAAAAAAAATGAGGATATTTTACCCAAAGGATGAACGATTTTGCTGCTTACGAATAGAGGCTATTTATGGCTCCTATGTGCTCAATTATAGGTGGTGGAAGACATAACCATTATGACAGGTAGTGAAGCCAAATAGTTGGAAGACACATATAAAATACCTTTGGCTGGGTTTTCTAATCCCTGTGGTGATAAGTAATGAGGGAACACATCATGTTGCCACCAACCTCGTTCACTTACACATACCTCTGAGGCTGGCTCTAAGACAGATCCTTTCTCCCCATGCTAGAGAAACAAAACAAAACAAAAAACTCAGCCTGCTTTCTATCAAATTTATTTTTCTGGTAGAGAAAAAAAAAAAATAAAGGTAGGAAAAAAAGAGTTGCACATAGGAATAAAGCATATTTATTCCTCTATTCCAATCTCAGCACAGTCTACTCTCAACCCCAGTGTGACGAATGATTAAATATAATATGCTCCCTTATTAGCAGAGTTTTGGAGTGAAAGAAGTCACTGGGAATAAGACCAGGCCAATTTAGCCTTAATATTCTGATCCTTGTGAGTTAGAATGAGTCCCTAGACAAAACTCCAAACCCAGGCCCTCTCCAACATAGTTTACCTTAGATCCTCTAGGCTCAGTCTCATTATGTCCTTCAACCTTGTTTATAGTAACCACCAAAAAACTCCAGAATAAGTCATTCCTCATATTCCAAAAATCCAGTCTCTATAAGCTCTGTAATACCTTTCCCCCCCCCCTTCCATTTATCCTAATACACGAATTCTTGACACCCTCATTATGTGCCTGTGGAATTATTTTACATTATAAGATAAACTATTTCTCTAACCATGTCCTTCAAATTATTTTTATTTTTTAACTATCTGTGTTGATTTTAGGGAGGAAGGGAGAAGGAGAGACAGAGACATCAATGATGATAGAGAATCATTGTTTGGCTGCCTCATGCACGCCCTCCATTGGGGATTGAGTCCACAACCTAGGTCTGTGCCCTGACCTAGAATGGAACCATGACTTCCTGGTTCCTAGTTCCACACTCAACCACTGAGCCTTGCTGGCCAGACCAAATTATTTTTTTTTCTAATGGAAACATGGATCTCCACTGAAGATACAGATTCTATTGCTGGCCTCTTCAGTGAAAGTGATAGCTTTGCTCCAGCAGCCCTCATAGGGGTGAGCCTGGATATTTCCCTTAGATTTTATTTATGTTTTGAGGATGTTCTTCCTCTCCCTAAAGATTCTTGGCTTTGATTTTCATACCTATTAGATTTTTTTTTACCCACTAGCCTCTATAGTTGCTGACATTACAAGGGTTCATTCCTTTTATTACTGTTAATAGTGCAATGCTTTTAGCATTGTTTCCTGTACAACTCCTACCTTAGTTGTGATTCCAATAAACACATAGATAATTCTTTAAATACCTGGCACTTCAATTTCTTAAATAGCATCATCATAAAATTCTTGTCATCATCTCAGCTATAACCATTTTATGGGATATTTAATAGTCTAGATCTTATGGTTAGCAATAAATGAAATACCTCCATGATCTCAGTTTTTTGGACCCTATATTTTGAACACCACCTCTTTTCTCAAGTTTGCTCTATTACCTTGATCCAAACAAAATTTCAAATCCATTAACATCTCTTTTCAGTTGATCTTACCAACTTTTCATTGCCCCTCATTTACCTGAAGGCTTATATTCATTATTTCCCAGCTGTAATTCCATGGCAATTATTAACTAAAAATATATACAATAAGTACTATTGCTGTTTTCAGTGCTTTGAATACATTAGTAAACCAAGATGAAAAGACCTCTGCTTTCATAAATCTCAAATTATAATCATTCCCTTGCATGCATCATAATATATCAGTCACTTTCAGGCCAGATCAGTCACTTTTCAGTTATCCTGTGAAAACAAATCACCCCAAATTAGTAATTTCCCAAAATGAGAATTTAAATAGTCTATCTATCTATCTATCTATCATCTCATCAATCCATTTATACATACACACACTATATATATATGTGTGTGTATATATATATATATATATATATATATATATATATATATATATATAGTTGACCAGTTGGCTTAGTTTTTCCTCCAGCAAGCCAGGACCAGACTACATCTTAAACTTACTAACCATTACACAGAGAAAAAAACAACAATGTAGTACTTTGATTTGATTGTCCTAAGACCCTGCTTCTAAGTTAAGTATGTCACTTTCATGTTGTGGAGCCAAATAAACAATGTCAGCAAAGTTGGAAATATTAGATACCAAAATATGAAAACCAGAAGAAGTCTGGTAGACTTTTGTCCTTTCTTAATAATCAAACTTACTTGGCTAAACTGTAGCCTTAATTAATTCCAATAGTCTCTGCTTATTCTCATCTACATCTATATATTAGCTCAGATACTGGTCAAACTTTAAATCTGTGAATCATATAAACCAAGTGGATAATTAACCATACTAAATAAAACATAATAAATAAAACCATAGGTCTCTGTTATAGGTTGACTTTGCCTCCAATAATTCATAATGTGAAAATGGTAATCTCTAGCACCTCATAAAGTGACCTTATTTGGAGATAGGGTCTTCATTTAGGTAGCTAATTATTTTGGGTTCTAATTCAATATGACTGGTGTTCTTATAAAGAGCCACACATAGAGGAAAGATGCCATAAGACACAGAGGAAGAAAACAGCCATTAGCAAACCAGGTAGAGAGGCAGATGAGATATCTCTCATAGCCTCAGAAGGAATCTATCCTGGGATGTTGATTTTAGATTTATAGCATCCAGAACTATAAGACAATTTATCTATAGATATTTTCTTTTAATCATCCATATTGCCTTACTTTGTTTCAATGGCCCTCGCCAATTAATATAGTCTCTAACAGGTGTCCTCAAACTTTTTAAAGTGGGGGCCAGATCACGGTCCCTCAGAGAGCTGGAGGCCTAGACTATATGAACTACTAATTCTTACTGTAACACCTCGGCTGCGCTCATTGCCCAAAAAAACCTGGCGGGCCGGATCAGACTCCTCTGCAGGCCGCATGTGGCTTGCGGGCAGTAGTTTGAAGACGCCTGCAAGAGATTCACTTGCTTATTATCTTACTGGAGACCAGGAGCATGAAAGTTGTGCACTGGAAGGGTATCCCTCAGCCCATCCTACACCCTCTACAATCTGGGACCCCTCCGGGGATGTCCGACTTTTGGTTTAGGCCCGATCTGCCAACTTGCAGTTGGTAGAGCCTCTTTGTCATTGTGGATGTGACATAACCAGGGTTTTTATATATTAGGATTATCATAGCACCCCTCTCTTCTGTTTTTTCAATATTATAGAAGATTTACTGTAGTTGTTAATTCTTACCCAAGGATATTTTCCCATTTATTTTTAGAAAGAGTGGAATGGAAGGAAAGAGACACAGAGAGAGAAACATCGATGTGAGAAAGACACATCAATTGGTTGCCTCCCGCACACATGCGACCAGGGCTGGGATCTAGCCTGCAACCCAGGTATATGTCCTTGACCTGAATCAAACCCAAGACCTTTCAGTCTGCAGGATGACACTATCCACTGAGCAAGACTGGCTAAGGCCCTTTGCTTCTTAAACCACCAATATTCATGCCCCATATTCAGTTTGATGATTTCAGTGAACAGATGACTTCATGCTCTGTCCTCTGAGAATATTAGAGTCAACAGAAAATATCAGAAGGAGACTTCCTTGGCTGTATACAAAATACCCTCACCTAACCACATCTGTACTAACACACTTTGCATTATTACAAAATGCCATTGTTGGAATATTGTTGCTTCATTTAAAATCAATTTCTTTACTACCATCTTCTCATCGCTTCACGGTTGTCACTTCAGCAAGTTCTTTTCTCCCTTCTACATCATTAGATCTCCACTCTTATTAGTAATATTTTCAATATCACATAGTCTTTCATCAATAAAAGCTAATAATATTTTTATTTCACTTATTTCATCAAATAAAACATTTTTCCTGCATTTGCAGCAAAACCTGAAATTACTGACAATTACTATTTTTTCTATCTCCTCCCCATTTTTCTTTTAAATTTGGCAAGAGGAGGGGTCACTCAGAAAGCTTCACTAAAAGGGTAAAGAGAAGTTTCATGATATAGAAATTTTGGAAAACTAAATAGAAAAGGCAAAAAATCCAAAAGAGAAAGAGTACATAACCATCATACATCAGTGAATTTCATTACATTTTAGCATTTTTCATTAAAAAAATTGCTTAGACAATTATGAAACATGCTTCCTAAAATCTAGGATAATAATAACAATAATATTGTAATAGTAGTAGTAATTAGCTAGTGTTTTGCCATGAACACATTCAAATATTTTATAAGCATTTCATGTGATACTAAAGAATCTTTAATATATAGGTACTACTATTATTCTCAGCACATGAGGAAATCCAGACATCTTAAGAAATTGTCTAAAGGTATCTTATTATTACTAATTAGAGATAAAGATTAAACATTCTAGCTGACTCCAAATTCATGTGTTATATATTAAAACTCATTAAAGATATATATCTGATAATGATTTTTTTTTCTTTATGAGAGTGGTGTCTCCTATCAGTTAGAGCGTGATTCTTGTATTTTATTGGGATGACATGGGTCAACAGGGTCATTAAGGTTTCAAGTGTACATATTTGTGTGTGTGTGTGTGTGTGTGTGTGTGTGTGTGTGTGTGTAAGAGAGGGAGAGAGAGAGAATGAAGAATGGAAGTACATATTATAGATTATATCAACATGGCTAGTAACATTAAGTCACATCAAAATAACAATGTACACCGCACTTTAAAACTTGGTTGGTTCTATAAATAAAGAAGGAGTTTCTCTGGATGGGACTGAGAGTCCTCAGAAGATAATAGACATTATCCCCAACTAACTACGAGCCATAACAACTCCATTATTTAAAATTGGATATTTCATATTCAACCTCATTTAATAATACATTATTAAACTTTGTTCACACATTAAAACTTTGTTATAGAAAGTCACTACATATAAAATTTGGTATAATTGTTTTAAATAGTATTTTTTAGTAAATTCTATTGAGGCCTTATAAACTGTTTCCTGCTTTTCATTCTTTTTGTGACTGAACTAATCAAGCTCAAGAAATCATATATGACATGATTCATATGGGTTTGCGACCATCATCTTTGCCCCTTAAGAATGGTGTGGAAGAATGGGGTAGTGTGAATAACTCATTACATTTACAAATCTGGAACGATGGAATGAATTATAGACCAATGATCATATCTTCAAGCAGAATTTACTTTATTTAAATCTTTTATCAGTTTGTACTAGCTAATCATGTGTTAGGAGTTATATCATTTTATTTCAAATGCTTGTCAATGTGTGGGAAGACAGTACATAGGAAGAGAGCAATTCTTTACTTGCTCTCAATACTGAACGTTCTTTTGTGCATAACTGGGGACTGAAATAATTTGATCAACATTGCTTCTTCCTGAACAAGGTTAGACAAGAATATATATATTAATACAAACATACAAACTCATCAGGGTTTTAGCATGATTCCCACTAATGTAGTAAGATTGATACACTAAAATAAAAGTATAGCTATAAATGAGTTGGTTTGAATAATATTTAGAGAACAGAGTAAAATTTTTGTTTAGTTTATATAAATATAGTGACTCAAATGGGAAAGTTTGTCACATAAATAAGATCTAGTTAATTTACATAAAACTAAGATTATACACACACATACTGATAATCATGGTAACTAGTTCATGATAGGATATATTTTAACATTCTCCAACTATATTTCTTACTTATAAATTCTTATTAGAAAATAGTCTTCTAAAAATTGAACTACTAAAATCATTTCATTATTACAATTATCTTAAAATCAATCTAACCTTTGTAGGTAAATTATATAAAGATGTAACAGCCAACTCAAGACTGAGGTCAGTTCCAATATTAGCATGATGATTATCATTATTATTAGTCCTCTAGATATTATTACTAGGCCTCTAGACATTTTTGGTTCTTAATCTATTCCAGTTAGATATATCCTTACAAATTAATAAGCAATCAATTTAATAGAAAGTAAATGGAAATATTTATATACTACCTAACAGTACAAGTAATATAGATCTAAATCTCTTAATGCATATATTTTTAAGAGATTAAATCTCCAAAACTTGTTCATCACATATATCTTGTAATTTTTGTTTTGGTTGTAAGTAATTATTTACTTTTGTCTATGTTCTTTTTTGTGTTTTAATGATATGTTTTGTTTGCACATGTGCATGTACTTACAATTAGTAACTATTATAGGAAAGATTATATTTAGTAATAACTTTGGAATATAATTTTGAGGTTTGGTTGTTATAACCAACACACCAAATAGTTGAAATGTATTAATTTGTCCCCTGCGATAATTGATGAATGTGAGTTATGCTTTGATTTTATGCCCATAAATTATATTTAGGTTAGAGCCATACAGATGTTTTGTTTGTTTCACTTGGGATGACTTTTGCAAGTAAACACAAACTTGACTCAAAGTGCATAATCAATGTGGACATTTATTGACGTTTTTAGTATTTTAGGGAGAAATTCAATCATTTTGAGGTGTCCTTTACATTAAATGCCTAGTATTTGTATTCCTTCTGCCCATGACTAGATCTTTGTGATTTCAAAATGAATGTATGGATATATATATTTGAATACATCATCCAAGTTTAAAAGAAAAAAATCTCCATCTGGAAGCTGAAGAAAGTACAGTTCATCACTTGCTTACTTGGCTCACCTACTCACCTTGGCATCTAGTCCTGTGCTGAAGCAGTGAGGATTATGCTAATGAGCTGTTGTGTGCAGGCTCTTCCCTAAAGGTCTGGATGTGTCCTCTCACAAGGCCATCAAAGGCAGGGAGGTCTTCCGATAGCACAAGGAAAAGATGGTAGCAGAAGATTTAGAGGCAACATACAAAGTCATTCTCAGAAAGTGAAATAATACATGTAAACATACTGAACACAGACTGGTATGGTAGTTCATGGTATATATATATGATATATATATATATATCATATATATATATATGACTATTCATGGATTAGAAGTCAGAAAGTGTGGAATCATAGTGGCCGCTTTAGAAAAACTGTGCTTCTGGAGAAGAATCAGAGACGAGATAGCATCTCTTGGAGTTGATACAATGAAGGGGAATGAAGTATCACTCAGAAAAAACAACACTATTATTTCCCCTCTCTTTCTCAGAATCATGTAATAAAATACACAGAAGATGGAAGCACTGACAGACCAAGACACTCACAAACTAGGAATCCTGTCCTCTAAATAATAAAAAAGGATAGAAAATATCAATTCAAAACTGCTGTGGACAAGTCAGATATTGCAACATTCAGGTTTTCTACTTGGAGAAAGTCTCTACAATAAATGAATCATGAAGCTGAAGAAATCTCACACAACATTGCAAAATGAACTAAATATCCAAAACAAATATATTAGAAAAATAGAATATCAGGTTGAATAAAAAATAGAAAATGTAATAGTTATTTAAAAGTATTAAAAATTAAAAAAAAGTTGACTGAAATTCAGGAATGAATATATATAAAAGAGTGAGGAAATAAACTTTTTCACGATACTACTGAAATTTTAATAGTTGTTGTAGCAGCACAACTTAACCTATTCTGCCTGATACAAGTATTCATGTTAAAAAAATAAAAACAGGCTAGAATTTTTGTGAAATAAGATATGTAAATAATAAATTTAAAAATGAATACCAAACTCTAAATTGATGGATTCTGGCCTATTACATCAGAAGACTTTAGGGCCAAGACAAGGAATTATTATTTTTAAATGGTTCTCCAAGTTCACTGCTATGGCTGCAGACCTCCTTTGGTGAAATGAAGTCTGTACATAATTATGAAAATGATACAGTGAAAATCTGCTTCAAAACAAAATTGATCATTACAGAAATTGTTATTTTTCCTCTTCAGAAGATAATTTATTATTTCAATGTGATTCCATATCATCATGCATGATTTGCAGCTGTTGATATTTTTCAAAATTCTTCATTTTTAAGATGATTGCTTTGTGCAGTTTGCACTTCCTCTGTTCAAATTTGCCTCATCCTCTGAAAAACTACTTGTTTCAGAACTGGAGCTCTCATTAAGGTTCTTATGGCTGATTGCAGATGATGTGAACTGCATAATCACAAAGCTTAGTCTCATAGCTTGGAACAAGTATGGCATCTAGTCTTTCTTAGAAAGTCATTAGGTAAAATTTAACATCTTTAGAACTAAAATATCTTTTCTCCTTAAAAAAAAAAAAAGTTATTTCCACCTGCCTTCAATTTCATTTTGATATTACACTTTAGCTGTTTTTATTCCCAAATTGGTTTTTCTTTCTATGCTTTTCTATTTTTATTTATTTCAACTCAGCACTATCATTAACTTCTGCATTTTTGAAGAAAAAAAACACACACACACAACAACACCACCACCTTATCATTTTTCCCTAGACCAATACCTTTAAAGACTTAGGATGTAACAATTGGTCCTTAATATTTATCTTCATCTTTCACAAAAATTCTCATCACTCTTAATATTGTCATTTATATATAATCTTCATTTTGGTGATTCTGATTAATATTATTTTTCATTCATTAGCCCAGCACACATAAGATCTGGTTGCACCTTTAGGAAAGATTTTCCTTTGATTTATTTGTAAACATAAAACATAAGAGGCCTGCCAGGAGACTTATGTGTTGACAAGCAATCCAAAAATTTAGGTATGATGCTCTGTAAAGCGAGTAATGTATTCAGAAAAGGCTGTGTAGACAAGGAAAGATTGAGGATCTGGACACGCTGCGTTAAAGTGATGTAAAGAAGAAAGTATTCCAAGAGTAATTCATGTCCTATGCTATCCATCATATAATTTCACATCATTAATGATATTTCCTAAATGCATTGTCTTCTTAATACTATATTAAATATTAAATTCTGCATGTTGAATTGCTAATCTTCTGAAAATGTCTATGATATTTAAAAGCTATAACTTTTGCAAGGTTTTATGTTATGGTTTTAATTGTGTCTTACAAATGACATGACAAACACTTAACTCCCAATACCACACAATGTGATTTATATGGAAGTAAGTTCATTACAAATTTAATTAGTTATATTAAGAAGATGTCATTCTGACCTGCTAGTGTGGCTCAGTGGTTGAGCTTTGATCTATGAACCAGAAGGCCACAGTTCGATTCCCAATCAGGTACATGCTGAGTTGCAGGCTCGAACCTGGTATAGGGTGTGCAGAAGGCAATTGGTCAATGCTTTTTTCTCATTTTTTATGTTTCTATCTCCCTTTCTCTTTCTCTTCCTTTATGAAATCAATAAGAAAATATATTTTTAAAGATTATATAATTCTGAATTAGGTTGTATTCTTAGTCAAATATTACTAGTACTCTTACAATTATGGAAGAGACACACGGGGAACATGTCACATGGTGACAGAGGCTGGGATTGGAGTCATGCAGCTGTAAGCCAAGGAATGCCTCCGATTGCCCATGTCAGAAACCAAAAGCTGAACAGTACAATCAGTTTTTTTAGAATATTCATTTATTTCCACTAGCTACATTACTTTCATCTGAGAAATTGGCTACCATTCATTTCATACTCAACACTCTAGCATCAACCTCATTTACCATGTGTGTATTAGTGGAATTGATTATTTCCCTTCTTGAGAAGGGCCTGAGCATTCCCGCTGCTAGGCTGGACTTGGATATTAAAAACCCACTTGCCCACACCATGGGTATGAGACCTCTCAAATAAGTCTTGTTGCAGTGAGAGGGCAGCTGCTGTCAGCCAAGTCTCTGTCTGTTACCTGGCAATCAGATCTGAAATATCATGGCTGGCATGTACACATAAGGAACTATCTGGCATTGAAATTGGGACTCAAAAGAACTGTTGGCCCAGAAACTCACTACAGACTGATTCATTTGCCTCTCAGCATAACCATTATGGCTTGTTGCAGTTTAGGTTCTTACAAGGGTATTTCTTGGATCACATGATCTCACACATCTAGAGGAAATAATGAACAACATAAACAGACCCAGAGAAAGAGAACCAATGATCAGACTCTCAAACCTCAGAGGGAAAGTAAGGGAGGATGGGGGTAAGGGGAAGAGATCAACCAAAGGACATGTGTACATACATATGGGCCTAGCCAGTGGCCATGGACAACGGGGGTTGGAGGGGGCATATCTAGGGAGGGGTTTGGGATGGGAATGGGGGAATAAGGACAATTATGTGAGACCATAATCAATAAAAAAAGAAATAAAAAAAAGAAAAGAAACCAAAAGCTACTCATAGATTCTCCCACAAAAGCTTCAGAGTGAAGGTTCTTGCCAATAACTTGATTTTTGACTTCTACCCTCTAGAACTCTGAGATGATACATTCTTGTTGTTTTAAGCCACAAACAATTTATGGTTCCTTGTTAGAGTATACCTAGGAAGCTGATGGCACTAGTGAAAATAACACTCCTTCTAGTTTGAATCATATCTTCCTCAGAATTTATGGGCTACCTATCCCTCAATTATCAATGAATCCCTTTGTACAACACTTAATACTATGTTGCTTTCTTCTTTTTTTGTTAGTAATCTAATACATCCTATATAATAAAAGCATAATATGCAAATTGTCCCCTCGACAGGGAGGTAGTTCTGGAATTCAACCAAGGGGTGGGGCGGGGCTGGCAGGGGAAAGGGAGTGAAGATTCAGCTGGCAGCTGGCAGCTGCTAGGGACCTTACCAGTACACAAATTTTATGCACTGAGACTCCAGTATAATACAGAACTTTATATCCATAAGCATCAATGTTCAAAACTTAAATTAAAATTTAGAAAACTCAGCCAAGCATAGCATACCAGACAAAGCATATGTGTGTGTGTGTGTGTGTGTGTGTGTGTGTGTGTGTGTGTGTGTGTGTGTATTGCTTTCAGAGAGGAAGGGAGAGGAAGAGAGAGATAGGAGAGAGAAACATCAATGATGAGAAGGAATCATTAACTGGCTGTTTTCTGCATGTTGGACTGAGCCCACAATACAGGCATGTGCCCTTGACTGGAATCGAACCTGAGGCCCTTCGGTCTGCAGGCCAACACTCTAGCCACTGAGCCAAACCAGCAAGGGCTGCACATTATATTTTGATGAACATCTATTCTAATTGGTCAATGCTCATTTTATACTTGTCCTTGAATATATTAACTAGCCCTCCTGGTATACATCATTAAAAGTGTCACCATGAATATATTAACTAGCCCGCCTGGTATACATCATTAAAAGTGTCACCTTTGAAAGTAAAAAATAAAACTTGATACTTAAATGATCATAAAGCACTCAAGAAAAGATGAACTTTTCAAAAACAGAAATAAAATCCTAGAAATGATACCTTTAAAAAAAAAACAACAACATTCTGTGGAGATTGAAATAATAAACTAAACTGGAGCATAATATTAACTGCAAAATGCAATACATAATTTAAAACTATATATATTTAAATATCTGTGAAATGTTATCAATGTGCATCAATAGAAAAACTCAAATCTTCTACAAAACAGTTTTTAACATCCATGATTATCAGCTATAGAAGGAAATATTTAAATCCATGTCTTGATTAGAGGTGCAAATGAACCACAAAAGAAGAATCAACTTGTTAAAATATTTCCTTAATATGAGAGGAATAAAACCTTCCACACCGTCTGTTTTAGTTTATAGAAAGTCACACTTTAGGCCCTGTTAAATTTACCTAAAATTGCATGAGGTTACTACTGGTGTGGATTTCCTAGAAATGTTTGGAATTATGAGTTTACTTATATCAACAAGAAGCAAGTTTGGATTCTTCATTATAAATGCCTGGAAAATTCTGTTTTGACTTCTCACCCTGTTACTTCCCTCCTGATGAAGGCAGTTAGCTGTGTGCTAGAGTGAAGATCCTGCTGTGGTGTTAATCAGATGAGAGAAGACCCTGCTGGGGATTGTGGTAAATACACCAGGAGAGTTCATCTCTCTCTGAACCCTCTCTAGGTCTTCATTCTTCCACACAGCAACGGCGATGCTAATTAAAAATAGAGGCTAATTATAAAAGGTTATCCTTCCTTTACAAGTTAGTATAATCTTTTCCACCAATAAAATGGATGTGTTTATATTATTGTGGCTCTTTTGTGTAGCTCTTTTAAATTAAAAAAAGGAAGTTTTAATATGGCTATTTCTGCAAATGATAAATGTCCTTCTATGGAGAGTCATGTTTTTCATCCTTATTTAGACATGATTTGGTCTCTAAACCCTCCTCATGTATTTATCAGTAATCCTTCTATTAAATTTTATGGCTTATAAAATTGGTATCCTGCTTCAAAAAACAATCTTTATTTGCAGAAGGTTACTAAAAATCAACTAGCCAATTTTTTCCTCCCCAAAATGAATTTGATGTCAATCTATACATGTATCTTTCATGGTATTTCATCTAACCCTCTTTTCTCATTATATTTAATTCAAAAAGTAATAAGTATTGCAAATGAATAAAACTAATATTTACTAATAAAACTTTCTCAGAAAATAATAAAATCAACCTTAAGAATCACAAATGTATTAAAGACATATGTTGGTCATAGATAATGGAGAAAATTAAAATTGTGCTAAAAGGATATTATTGGGAATGTTATTTAAAAAAATCTTGTGCACTTCCTGTGCTTGGTTTAAATGTGAAGTAATCATTTAAAAATTAGAACATTTGCTGCACTCTAATTATTTTTTTTATTTTGCATAAAAAGTATTCAACTGTCCAAAAAACATTCTCTAAGAAAGTAAACAGTTCTGACTCATAAACACCAGATAAAGTTCTAGCAATCATTCCATGAAATCTGGGACAAAGAAGCTAATTGAGTGTATTATTATAAAACTCTAGAGGGAGAAACAACAAGTTCAGCAGAACTGTCAAAGGGTTAGAATATCTCCACTGTTTATAGGATTAATCGCTCAGGAAACACAAGATCTGAAGAAAATCATGAAAGAAGAAGTCACATTTTAAGTGCTAATGTGACTGAAGTTCGGGTTTTCAATTTAACATTCCATCAAATTATTCTAAAACATACTTGCTATTTTAAGTCAAATAGGTCAAGTATTAACTTAAAAATAAATCTCATTTTTACTTAAAAATAAATCTTATTTCACAAATTTTGCATACTAGATTTCTGTACAAAGATGATACCAGTACAATTTAATTTCTTAGAAATGTTTTGATATCCAAGTTTATTAAACTCTATAATCATCTATGATCATATTTTGTTAATTATTGACTTGAGTTTTAAAATTCAGAATATATTTTTGAAGTAAAGAATACATAATTCAGATTTTTCCCTGTAGACATTGTTCTAATAATGAATTATTTGTGAAAGCCTGACCTTCCAAAGCCTTGCTGGACTACCAGAAATGGCTTTGACAGCCATGAACCCTATGTGCTACTATTTAATGATTTCTAATTCAGTACTGTTTAGAAGGCCTCAGTACATGGCCTTGTACTGGAGAGGTAGTATGACAAATAGAAAGGAGAAGAACAAAGTAAAAAGCTCTGTTTTCAATTATTTAATTATATAACTTTTAGGAAGTTAATTAATATATTAATGTATAATTTATAATTTTCTCATCTAAGTTATGAGAGTCCAATGATATAACTGAATTTAAGAATGTAAATGCATTTATGTAAACTATAATAACATTTACAAATATTATAGAGAGCTTACATCATCCTGAGTTTACCAAATATTCCAATATTTGATATACTTATGGGAAATGTGAATGTTTTTTGAGAAGGATAAATAAAAAATACAGAAAATATACTGAAGAAATTATTTGATAACTTGTGAACCAAATCCATATGAGCATTTTATAACTGAGCTTTCCTATAGCTCCTCTTGGCTAACAAAATGTTCAACTTCTATTATCTTATTAATTTACAAAATTTAGTAATAAAAATCACATCTCTTCATGCAAGTGAAAATATATTCATGGGTTACACCATTACAGTGTCATGGGTAATAGACAATTACAAAACTGTTGGCTATAAATCTTCAAAGCAAAATAAATGAATACTCCTATTTCTGATGCAGCAGCACAATCTCTCATTTTGCTCAAATTAATATGAAACATTGCAGCATTCTCCTTGCAGGTACCATAATGCATAGAAACTTTTTCCATACAAAGGTCCTTATTGAAAGTATATGCTAACCAATATGTGCTAGTTACAAGTTCTGGAACTTTTCTAGCAGTTTACAAGAGCTGATCCTCAAAATTCACAGAATTTGCTTACGAAAATTAATTTGGAACCCCAAAATCAATATTTGTAGTAATTTTATGACCATTTTAGACATGCACAGACAGTGGAAAACTTGAGTCACCCAACATTCAACTTGAACTTGTTGAGCTTATTCCCTGCTCAGATTAAACAAGGTAATGCTCTTCCTTCTTGTTTTAGCTCTCACATTGTAAGCAAGTGTCCTTTCTGTTATCTATTTAATGACACATTTTTTTAGGATTTTTGTGTGTGTGTTTTTTTTCAATTTCACTGGCTCCCAAGTATAGTGACTGCAATTCGCCTTATGGAGAACATAGGTGTGTCAGATAAGCTTAATTTAGGCATGAGTTATAGTGCTGTTGAATGTGAATTAAATGTTAATGAATCAACATGTGTTTATGTGTGTATATTTTTATTATTTATATAAAGTGAGGAGTCTAAACATAGCAACATAACCCAACAATTTTTGTTGCGTTGACAAAAATATTGTGTTCAAGGCCCTAACAATGTATTTCCCCTAGAAGCAATGGTTCAGAATTTTCTAATTCTGTTCGCTGAGACTTTACAGAATATAACTGCTATGAGTAATGAAGATAGACTGTATCTCCCTAGCTTGATCATTTTTTATTCATAAATATATACTAATTTATTACCAAGTATCAAGATGGATTGGTTGCATTAATCACACTCCTTGGTATTTACTTAAATGAGTTGAAAATTTATGTTCACACAAAAACCTGCACATGAATGTTTATAGCAGCTTGATATATAATTGCCAAAGCTTGGAAGCAACAAGGTGTCCCCCCAGTAGAAAATGAGTAACTAAACTGTGGTACAGCCAGACCATGTAATAATATTCAGTAATACAAAGAAATGAGTTACCAAACCACAAGTAAACATGGGGGTCTTCATATTAAATGCAATAAGTCAATCTGAAAGGCTATATATTATAAGATTTCTATTTGATGACATTTTTGGGAAGATAAAATTATAGAGACAGTAAAAAGATCAGTACGTAGTTGGCAGGGGGGCAGGAGACGGAAGGGAGGAATGAATAGGGAGAGTAAGGAGGGTTTTTAGGGCAGTGAAACTATTTAGCATGACACTGTAATGTTAGATATACTGCATTTGATCGTACTTTTGCCAAAACATACAGAATCTGATGCTACACCAAGAGTGAATCCTGATATAAATTGTAAACTATAGTTAATAATAATGAATCGATATTTGCTCCTCAATTGTAACTAATATGCCCCACTAATTTAATATGTTAATAACCACTGATTGGGTATGGGGATGATGGTGAAGAAGGGAACATAAATTTTTTTTATGCAATTAAGCAGGAGCTCAATTTTTCTAAAAACCTGAAATTGCTATTAATTTAAAAAATAGATTAGGTAAGCTTCTCAAATAAAATAAGCAAGTTTAGCTAATTTAGCATAAATAAGATGAGGATTTTGGAGAAATAATAACTCAAAATAAATAGATTTTGGGACACCCAAAAGCAACAGTGGGAATTATAATACAGAATTATCACAGCATCCACAGGTAGAAATACTCCACTCTTACCTGCTCTCTGGCCAATATCACTGCCATTGAACACAAAATGCCATAATAAACATCGACCCTAATTCTATTCCTGAAAAACTTGAACTTGTTGTTACAGCCACTACCCAAAAATGCAGGTTTCTTCTATGACTTCCTCTTTGTATCACTAGCTCCTGCCTGAAAGAACTTAGCCTTGATCTAATGCCTGCACCCTGGTCAGTAAGAAGACTGCCTTCAACAAAGAGGTTTATTATAAGAATTCTCCATGCACAGAAAAGAGGTTTAGATTCTGAGCAGCCAAAAGGAATGTTAACTGTCTCCTGCAATGAAATAATGTGTTAATAGAAAGGGCAATATAAAGGTACAATCAACACAGCACTTCTATCCATTATAAAAATTGAGTAGTCAATGATTTAGCAAGAAACAGTCATATTGTTGAAAACTCAGGCATCAAATTAGGATTTGATATATACTTACTTTTTTAGATGACAACTATAGCCTACTTAACGTTTATGAAGTTAACACTTTCATTCTTTTTTCCCTAATAACAATCTGGACAACTTCCTGTTTTACTCCTGTTTTTACAAGCAAGCTACTTCAAAGAACATTCTGCGTATGCTAGACTTCATCCACTGCATTGTTTTCTGTTCTGATAATTTCACTGTAATCACTATGTGTTTATAAGTTACTGATGCCCTATAAACTTTTTCTATTTTAAATTTCATTCTAGCTTTTCACAAAGTTGCAACTACTTACCTTGTTGAGGAATCTTGCCTTGAAATATTATACCTATATATTTTCATCTACTTCTTAGATTGCTTATTTTTTATATATCAATATATATATTTTATTGATTTCAGAGAGGAAGGAAGAGGGTGAGAGAGAAACATCAATGATGAGGGAGAATCATTGATTGGCTGTTTCTTGCACTCCCCCTATTGGGGATCAAGTCTACAACAAGGGCATGTGCCCCAAACAGGAATCGAATGTGACCTCCTTGTTCATAGGTTGACGCTCACAACCACTGAGCAACACCAGCCAGACAAATTCTTTGCTTCTTGGAAATTATTTAAGAATCCTAAAAATCTAGATAGTCATAAAGCATCTTTTCTCTATTTACTTTCTCCGGGGAGGACTCATTCAAGTCTGTTCCTTAACACCTCTGACATAACTCCTAATTATTCCACCTAATATTTCCACTTTCCTTTGACACAGACCCAAATTTCACCCAGTGTGTCTAGAGCTGTCCTCTACTATCCAGGATCCCTTCTAAATTAAGAAACCTTTCAAAACGGAACCAAGCCACCCACCTAGTACTTTTCTAACTTAAAGACATTACTGCCACACAGACACGTTAAAACTTGAACATTATCCTAAAACTGTCACGCAGTGGGTTGTCATAGCCAATCTGTCTCATAATTTTATACACTCTGTCGCCTAAATAGCATAACCCTTTTCACTTTTCTTTCTATTCTCAATGCTTTAGTTAGGCCCTTATTTTTTTCCTCCCCAAAGCTATTACAAATTCATGTTTAACTTTTTCCTCTCCAATCACTTCCCTCGATAGTCTCTTTCCCACAACTTTTATAATGGGTTCTAGCATAGACAAAACGTCCTTCAAATTCTTGTGGCCTGACACACCTCTTAAAATAAAGTTCATGCCTTGCCCTGGCCAGGTGGCTCAATTGACTGGAGCATCATCCCATACACCAAAAGACTACAGGTTCGATTTCCAGTCAGGGGACATACGGAGGTTGCAGATTTGAGGGATGTTTGGGAGACAAGTGATCAATGTTTCTCTCTACATCTCTCTCTTTCTCTCTTCATCTCTCTCTAAAAATCAATAAAAACATATCTTTGGATGAGGATTAAAAATAATGATACATAAATAAATAAATAAAGTCCATGCCTTAAATTGGCAATCACAAGCTTTCACAATGTGGTGCATACTACTTGTTTATTTTAAGTCTGGGCTTTGTTTGTACAGTGAACAGATTGTCAATGATTGGTTTGCATTTTTCTATATATGTCTTCTTCTTTTACAATTTGAGGGAAAATTGACAGGTGGGTGATGTGTGATAAAGATATAGGGCTAGTATTTAGATAAATCTGAGCATAAATCCTTGATTTTCAACTTACCTCTAAGTTAAACAATGTCCTTTCTTGGGGCTTCAGTTTCCTGACTTGTAAGGTGGAGATCCCTATATGTGTTGAGTTATAAACAATTTAGTAGAGCTCAAGAGTTTGGTACATAGTGTTCAATGAGCTCATTTTTATCTAAACCCTGCAAAAAAGTCTTGTAATCCACTCTTTTATTTATTCATTCAATTATCAATTTTTAGTATCTACTACTTATCAGACAATGAGAAGTATGAATATTTCCATGATCAAAGCAACCATATTTCCTGTCATTGCTCTTGTCCATTTTTTCTTTTGCTTTTGATAATTCTGACCAGAAATGGTTTTCTCCTATTACCTGTCTGGGAAACCACATTTTCAGTTTCACGGAGACCAATCACACGTGCATTTTCTCCCTCCCAACATCGTAAAATTTACTCAAAATTAACCATAATACCAATTTGTACACATCCATTATAGTACTCATTAATTGATTTCAGTTTATCTATTTGTTTATACTTATTAAACAATAAACATTTGGAGCACAAAATGCATATCTTACCACTTCAGTAGCCATCTATGAAAAGTAGCACATAATAAATAAAAAAGAAAAATTATTCTAGATGAAAACAGTTTGGCTCAGTGGATAGAGCTTCAGCCTGCTGACTAAAAGGTCCTAGGTTTGATTCCAGTCAAGGGCATGTACATTGGTTGCGGGCACATCCCCGATGGGAGGTGTGTAGGAGGTAGCTGATCAATGTTTCTCTCTCATCAATGTTTCTAACTCTCTATCCCCTCTCTCTTCCTCTCTGTAAAAAAATCAATAAAAATATATTTTAAAAAATTATCCTATTCTCAGATTTCTTATATTTATATTTCTTCAAATATATTTTAAAGCGATGTATGAAGCACCATGCTAAAAAAAAAAAAAAAGCTTGCTTGGAGATTAGGAAATATAAAAATTACTGCTGAAAATCAATTTAAGTTGAAAAGACACTTTCATGAAAAAAAAAATTTAAAGGTTAAATTGAAATATAGTGCCTTTCATTTTTTTTTTTTTTTTTGACTAATTAGTAGTTCAGGTAATAAATTCCATAGGCATTGAGGGCAGAGAAGCATCACTGTGGATTACTCTAGTTAAGTGAAATTTCCATGGAGAGTTCAACTTTAATGAGAGAAGAGAAAAGACAAGGACATTCCAGGTGGTAGGATGAGCTAAGCAATGGAGAAGAGCCAGGGATTTGTGGTTTATTTTATGGGGAAACTATTAGGTGAATTTCCTAATGTAAAGTATTCACTTAGGAAAGTAGTGAGTGATAAATTTGGAGACATACAGACTAGACTGGCTTAGGATAGATTTGAAAGCCAGGGCTTTAGTGGGGCTGTATGATTTAGGTAGAACAGGGTTATGACAGTTGATTCAGGAGATGGAGTTACAAAGCATCATTTCAGAACATTTGGTCAGGTTGTGGCATACTGGTCAGTTTGCCCTTCAGAGTGTCTCTAGGTCTGCAAGGTAGTTGAAAACCAGTGAAAATAGCCTATATGAATTAATGAGGATTTACACTAGGGTTTTGGTACATTCTTAGGTTTTCTAGTGAATTTAATTTAGTCTTTTGTTGTTGTTGTTAATCCTCACCTGGTCATATTTATCATTGATTTTTTAGGGAGGGTGGAAGAGAGAGAGAAAGATAGAAACATTGATGTGAGAGAAACACATCATTTGGTTGCCTCCTAAATGAGCCCTGATCTGAGGAGGAGACTGCAACCAAGTATATATTCTTGACAGGAATGGAATCTGGGATCCACAGGCTGATGCTGTATCCACTGAGCCAAACCAACTAGGACTAATTCATTTTTTATGTCAAAATGATTGCCACATCTCCAAAGGAAAAATGAGTACTTCTGAAATACATATGCAATCATTTTTATAATAATTGTTTGAGATAAATAATATAGGTATTTCCTTCTCATTCTTTAGACATTTCAGTTATTGCAGTGTGGAAAAGAGAAAATGATTGGAATAATTTCTGCTTTTATAATGTTTACCAGAGGCCCAGTGCATGAAATTCACGCACGTGGTGGTGGTGGTGGGGGGTGTCCCTCAGCCAAGCCTGAACCCTCTCCAATCCAGGACTGCTGGCTTTCAACTGCTCACGTGCCTGCCTTCCTGATTGCCCCTAACTGCTTCTGCCTGATAGCCTCCTAACCTCTCCCCTGCCAGCCTGATGGATGTCTAACTGCTCCCCTGCCAGCCTGTTTGCCCCCAACTTCCCTCCTCAGCCAGCCTGGTCACCTCTAACTGCCCTCCCCTTCAGGCTTGATCACCCCCAACTGCCCTCCCTTGCAGGCCTGGTCCCTCCCAACTGCCTTCCCCTACTGCCCATCTTGTGGTGGCCATCTTGTGTCCACATGGGGGCAGGGTCTTTTACCACATGGGGGCAGCCATCTGTGTGTTGGAATGACGGTCAATTTGCATATTACTCCTTTATTAGATAGGATATAGGCCTGGTGCATAGGTGGAGGCCAGCTGGTTTTCCCTGAAGGGTGACCCAGATCAGAATGGGGGTTCCCTTGGGGTGTGGGGAGGCCTGGGTGAGGGGACTGTAGTGGTTTGCAGGCCGGCCACACACCCTGGCGACCCAAATAGAAGACCTGGTATCTAAGATTTATTTATCTTCTACAATTGAAACTTTGTAGCCTAGAGTGGAGCCAAGCGTTTTGCTCACTCCGTGGTGGTAGCCATTTCTGTTGGGATTTATTTATCTTCTATAATTGAAATTTTGTTGCCTAAAGCAGAGGCCTGGGCCAGCCAAGGTGTGTGAAAAGCTTGGCTTCCTCCATTGCCAGGAAAACCCAAACCTCCCTCCTGCTCTCTCTGTGGCTGCGGCCATCATGGTTGGGTTAATTTGCATATTCACTCTTGATTGGCTGGCAGATGTGGCTGGTGGGTGTAGCCAAGGTACTGTCAATTTGGATATTGCTCTTTTATTAGATAGGGTTATCTATTATAAAGACAGTTGAATTTACCAATATGTTATCAAAATTAATGTGGTGGATATTGTAAGGGTTTATAAAAATAAGCCTATGGGACCACAATTCTGGCAAGTGAATTTCCGCAGAAATATTTGTGCAATTTTGATTAATGATGTAATTGACAGGTAGCTACTTTAACTTCCTCTCTAAGTTCCCAAGCCTGGAAATAACTTATGGGTTTAACGTTTTTAAAGGAATACAGCAGAGATTAGAATCTTAAGAGCTGCTTAAATATTAAAACTACCAATATTCTCATCCTGAATAACTTATGTTTAAATTGTGCAAGTTTTAACTGATTTTCATGATCATGGGTCATTTTTTTTGGTATTTTCTGTCTTGTGAACTAGAACTCTGTTTTACCTCAGAATTGATTTGAGGTAGAATGGTCAGTCATTGGGTTCTTTTAGGACACACATCTGAGTTAACTGGGATTAAAAAAAAAAAAAAAAAAAATATATATATATATATATATATATATATATATATATACACACACACACACACACACACACACACACACACACACTAAGGCAGATGACTTCATTATTGCACTTATTCTATTTCATATGTCTCATTCTTCTTCTTTTTCCACCAGGAGGGTTTTTGTATTTAAAGAAAGCTTTTGTTATAGTAATTGTTGTTCCTCTTCCCGTTCTCCCATCTCCACACAATTTTCTTTAGGATAGAAAAATCATTGTAATTCCAGATTGTTTTATATCTTATAAGTCTTATTTACTGTCAAGAAAGAAATGAATTGGTCACTGCAGATGAATTGGTAATAAATAATGTCTTGGGAATCTTATTTCATATTCTGATACTGTGACAGGGAAAACTCTCATTCTTGGAGGAAAACAATGCAGGAGAGCAAGCCATCCACATCACTGGGGCAAGGTCTTAGTGGCTTGGGTAGGGGTAATTTCAAGAAAAATAAATATGTCAACTCTACTCACTGCTATAGCACAAATTCATGCACCAGTGGGGTCCCTTGGCCTGGCCTCAGGACTTGGCCTAAACCATCTCTCCAATATTCTCTGAGGGGTTATGAATTACAAGAGTGCTCAGGCCAGGCTGAGGGACCCCACAGGTGTACTCTCAGGGCTGGGGAGGGATGCAGGAGGTTGGCCAGATGGGGAGGAACTACAGGAAAGCTCCAGGGCATGTCCAGCCCATATTGCTCAGTCCTGGCCAGACCTTAACAGCAAGCTAACCAACCTGTTGGAACATCTGCCCCCTGGTGGTCAGTGCACATCATACATCATATTGAGCAGGTTGAGCAGCCTTAGCAAGGGGCGACTAGACGACCAGACACTTAGCATATTAGGCTTTTATTATATAGGATATGTGTGTGTGTGTGTGTGTGTGTGTGTGTGTGTGTGTAATAATATATATATATTTTTTCTCCACATAGTGGAGTATATATAATATGCATCCTCCCTATAATGTAGGATAAGTTCCATGCCAAACTTCCCATCTTGACAACTGAACCAAAATACCATCTGCACTCTCTTCCCTGAAATCATCTTCTCAGATATTGTTGCCTGACTGAAAAACTGTTGGTGAGATTATATACTCAAAGAGATAAAGAAAAAGACTATATATTATGTGAGTTATGCTCTTAAAACTGAATACACACACACAAACCATAGTACTACCTGTGTATTACCTATTTTTTCTTTTTAATAATAAAATAAAAAACTTATAAAGGTGAATTCTTTAACTATTGGCAGACAGATGGTAAAAAAAAAAAAATATGAGAGAGCTGAGAGTCCATCTTAATCAGTGGGGTCTCAAAATATTTTTTGTGTTTTTCTAATGTTGCCCTAACACAAAAAATAAAATTTATCTGAATATAATAATATCTAAAACTGTCTAATTTGCTTCTTATATCAGAAGGTGTATATGTTTGCTAGGGCTGTCATTACAACATACCACAGACTAAGTGGCATATGCAACAAAAATTCCTTTTCTCATCATTCTGGGAGCTGCAAGTTCCAGATCCAGGTGTCAGCAGATTGTGTTTCATACTGCAGCCTCTTTCCTTGACCTGAACAAAAAGATGGCTTCCTTTTCACTATGTCCCTCACATGGCCTTTACTCAATACTTTAGCATCAGGTGTCTTATAATATGTGTAACAAACTTACTCTGCATTAAGGACATCAGTCAGATTGGATTAGGATCCACCCTTGCAGCCCCATTCTACCTTAATTACTTCTTTAAAGGCCCTATCTCCAAATATAGTCACACTCTGAGGTACTGGGATTTAGGGCTTTAACATATGAATCCAGGGGACAGAATTCATCACACAATTCAGCCCATTCAGGAGGTAATTGTGGGACAAGTCAAAGAGCATTAAATTTGAAATGAGAAAACCTGGATTAAAACAATTTCATGACATTTAATAAGCAACTCAAAATTTCTGAATTCATTTGTCACCTGCATATAGTAATAATAATACCCATCTCAAGGTAATTGTTATATGATATCATACAGAGTAACTGCCATATTGCCTTATCCATATCAGTAATACATTTATTGAATGTGTATGTTGTATCCAAGTCACCATGAATTTTTGTACAACTTAAGATTAAGAAAATAGTGTGATAGAAAATACTAAAATTTAAATAAAGTCTCTTCACTTTGCATTTGTAAACAACATTTTTTGTGAAGAACATATTTGAGCATAATATATTGAATCTGTCCTAGAATTATGATAGCATTTAAAACAGCTTCAATCTAAACACTTTAGTTTTCCAAAAAGCTCCTTTTTATGCATCATTGATTTATAGACAGTTGTCACAAACAGGATAGGCCCATATGTTAAAAGCACTTGCCATTTTCTTTTGTAACTGCCCTCAATCAAATTCAACAGATTAATGGTTGTAATAATCACCCATCCTGATTTTCAACTTCAGAGTCTTAACTGTTCTACTATTTCAGGTCTGTCCCTTAATCTACATCATTAATCTCTTTAGAATTTAGTATTGTCTCTTTTTTAGGCATATCGGTCTGCACTTAATTTGTATATGTTTTGTAATGCCCCTTTTCTAGCATGAATTTTCATAGCAAAGTATTCTTGTTGACTGATAAATTGGTGTGCTTTCCCATCGCTTCTCCCTCTTTACCTTTTATTACCCCACCAAATCTCCTTGAGTCCTCTATTTTACATGCTTTAACCTTTCATACATCTTTGTAATATCCTTTCATGTAAGATCAGGTACAGTGGGCTGCCTGTATCTTCTAGTGCAAATTAAAAACCCATTTGTTCAGCTTGACTTATATTTAGTGACAGTGCTCTGTATTTTTCACTGTGCTGTGAATACATGAAGGACACAGCATTATACTCCGTCTGCATTGTGAAGTAAATGTGATTGGAGTAATTACTACTGTCTAAGTTTTTATTCCCTTTTTTCATTAAAGCTGTTATATGCCAGGAACAAAGATAAATAATACCCAATACCTGGTTTTTATTAGTTTCTGCCTTTGTTAAATGTGAATGGCATGAATGGCAATATGTAAGGCTATAAAAATTCATAAATAAAACATTAGCACATTTTTAAATAGTACAGGTATAAATGTCACTAATGAAGTAAGAATAAATATGTTATGTTAATTATACTGGTTTGCTTAAGTGTACAATTTGAAAGGAAATGGAGTGCTTGACAAGAATAAAAACAGGAAAATTAAATATATTGTTTTCTTCTGGTAGGGAATACTAATTTTTTAATACCATACAAAAGTAGGTCATATTACAGGTTCAGATATCCGTTAGACCTGTTTCACAGAGTGATAGTCTAAGCATTATAGTCATGTATGGCTATTATGCATTTGCCAGCTGGTCCCCTAGCTGATCTGATATACATATATGTGTGTGTGTATATATATGTATATCAGATCACATATGTGTGTGTGTGTATGTATACACACACACACACACACACTATATCATAGAGTATGTTTTTCTTTCTGTTTCTTTGGGGTCAAATAGCACACAGTATTTCCTTCATCAATGCTTTGCATCTTTTTCTTTTGCAAATCCTTTTTTTCTATGTATCAAGTGTTTGTTTGTTTTTTAATATACAAGGGACAGGAAAACCAAGTGTGGTAGAATTATATTTAACCAAGTGTATGTAAACCAGGTAGTAACATTTAAAACATCAACTGATAAAGTTTATGAATTGCAAATGACGATTTTTAAAATGTATTTGCTTTGCTTTGTTTGCTTGACCTAGAAAGCAAAAAGAAATAACTTTCAGATGTCTCATTGTTTCTTTTAGAATGGGTTGAGGATATGGACTATCACCTCACCCTTAGAGTAAACAGTATTCTAATAATGCCTTCAAAAGATTAACTAAAAATCATTCACCTGTTCTCTACTCATTGAATGGCATTGTGTCCCAGAAAACACACACACACACACACACACACACACACACACACACACACACACAAAATCATTATTCTGTTTGCTTCATAAAAAAGATGTTGTCTTATATACAACAATGGTAATAATTAAATACGTAAGTTTAGTTTATATATTATTGCAAGACAATATTTTAGTGATGGATAATGTTTGGAACAGAGAGGATAATGACTTCCAATTTCACACAGCCAACAAGTCTCAAAATCCAAATTCAAATTGAAATTCAACACATTTTGCATCCAGGCTTCATTGCTCATTGATCCCAAAGATTATCTCTAGTTCAGACCTATGTCCTGAGGAGCGTGAACCACACACTCACACACAGCCTCTCAACACGTCCATCTGGTGGCTGCAAACACACTTATCCAAATTTAACCGAAAGCTAATCTTTTTCAATTTGTACTTATTTTGATGAATGTCACCACCACGCAACCATTCCTTAAGCTGGAATCTATCTAGCCTTCACCTTTCACAACTCTTCCTTGCTCACTACATTCACACCATCACTTTGTCCTGTCACATGTGTTCATCACCATGTAGGACATCACTGATTACTACAAAACTTTTTCCTCCTCTCTCTCACAGCTGCCCACATAGCACAGTGGCCTTCACAGATATCTCACCTCCCTTCAACTATCGCTTCACATGACAGCCAAAAGATTTAAAGCCTGGAATACCACTTTACTTTCATCCTACAATGATTTTGCTTACTTCTTGTTCTTATTAATTTATTAATTTTTTAAACCCTCAATGTATTAAAACTAAAATAAATAAATAAATAAATAAATAAATAAATAAATAAATAAATAAAGTTATTACTCCCTATGTCCCATTAACCACTTGTGGAAACAACCAATCTGTTCTCTGTATCTATGAGCTTTTGTTTAATACGTTTTTAATTTGTTATCTTAGTTTAGATTTCATATAAAAGAAAGATCATATGGCACTTGCCTTTTGCTCTTTGTATACATAATACCCTTGAGGGCATACCACTTTTCTCCTTACTTTTTTTTGATGGTTCAGTCTCTTAGATTTGTTTCAGTTTCCAGATGAATCATGCTTGCACCTGCCACAGTGCCTGTGCATATGCTGTCCTTCACCCTGGAAAACTACTCATCACCAGAAACTTACTTAGCTCTTTCTACATCTCATCATCCCTTTTTAATTCAAGTTCAAATGATATTTCCTTAAAATGGCATTAATAGAGCTTCAAGTTAATACAACCTTCATTTTCCCTTGTCTCAAAACATGAAATTTCCTTTTAATAGCATTTGCATGAACAATTGAATATTTACTTTGTTGTTATACATTTGTATTATTTTTATTTTTTTCTGATCCTCACCTGAGGATATTTTTTCATTGACTTTTAGAGAGGGCAGAAGAGAGAAGGAAAAACAAAGAGAAACATTTATGTGAGAGAAACACATCGATTGGTTTCCTCCTGCAGGACTCCCCACCAGGGCTCTGGGCAGGAAGGAGCCTGTAACCAAGGTACATGCCCTTGACTGGAATTGAACCCAATATCCTTTGGTCCAGAGGCCAATGCTCTATCCACTGAGCCAAACTGGCTAGAGCTGTATTCTTTTTCTTAAAGAGGGTCATAAACTGTGTACCTTTCAGATTCAACAAAAGGTACATAGTCATTGGACTTTAAAACTTGTAATTTGGGAAATTAAAGAAAGAATCTTCATTAATAAATAAAACAACACAAATTTTTAAAATAATAGAAGCCAGAAATAAAAAGCAAAGAAAAGATATGGAGTATATATTCAAGATAACAATTATAAAAATGTGAAACTTTATGAAATGCCAGATAAAAAAGAACAGAATTAAAAGAATGATCACATTCACAATATAAGAACGCTCCGTAACTTGTAGAAAAAATATATCCCCATAGACAGAAAGTAGATAATGAGTTCCAGCAATATTTATTTCATTAATTGAACAAAATCTCACTGAGAGGCTTTAATCCCTCAAGTGGAATTCTAAACACTGGGGATTCAGAAGTAGACAAGAGTTGCTGAGCTTCTTCTCTCAATGGGCTTACTGAACACAGTGATGCTAACCAATCCATGAAAAAAAACTCTAATTGTATGAGAGCATTTCAAGTCTATATATATCCAAAAATATGAGAAAGTGGGATAGAACAGTAACGAGTAGTTAAGTAGAACTAATTACAATGCTGAACTATGTGACCACTCAGTATAGAGACAATATCTCATCAATTTTTAGTAAAAAATATTTTTTTCTAAGAATTTCAAGACAGCAATTGTGTAGCATTTTACACAGTGTCTTTCTCAGGCAGTCTTGGGCAGAGTCAGCCTCACTTTGGAATGGAAAGGAGGGGATGGAGGGAAGGCTGGTGAGTGAATCGTTAAGCACATAAGCAAATGGCCAGCCGAGCATATAACAAGTAAGCAGAACTTGTGACATTGGCATTGGTGAAAATGGAATTCAAATGAAAAACATTGAATAGGGAACCTAAAGGATGCTAAATTCACAAGTTTGCTGAAAATCTACCTTCAAAATAAACAGGAAGAATAGTTTTATCTACTAAGTCATACTTAGAGAAAAGCCTAATGATACATGATTCTTATTTCATTAAAGTAGTATATATTATTTTTTTAATAAATTATATTTTAAGAAGTTAACTTATATTTATTAACAACATCCAATAAGCATAGCTTAGAATAAAAACATAATAAATTTATATTTCTAAGCTACTTAGTAACAGGTTGAGTTCTTTTTCATTTTCTGAGCTATTTATGCTCTTGAAACAGATTTAAACAGATGTTTTCAAACCATATTCCATTTACAATTATGTGTTTTTATGATGGCTTAATTTTTAATCACCCTAAATGGTTCAGAGTTTATTTTATTTATCATTTTATATTTCACATACAAAACCTCTTATTTATTTAAGAACATTCTAGAACAGCATCCCATATCATTTTAATGTACTCATAGTATTTAATTTTAGAGACTTTTTTATGTGTATCTTCCACATTTAAAACACAAAATTTTACAAAATAAATTTTGCCACAGTTGTATTGAGAACAAATACAGGCAATAAGTATATTAACTGCCTATTAAGTAATCATTCCCATTTATTTTATGCTAATATTTTAAAATCACACTACCTAGATATCTAATTAAATTAATTCATTAAAATATTAGGTAACATAAGCATTGTTAAAAAAAAATTAGATACCATGAAAACCAAAGTGACTCACTTAAAAGCTATTAAAATTAGAAAATTAGATAAAGTTATAGAAAAAAAGCAAGATTTAAAAATGACATTTTATTGTCTACAATTAGCTAAAAAATGGTATAAATTTAAAAATTCTATTAACCATAGTAACAGAAATCTGTAAAAATACTTATTTATACCACTCACAAAAATGGATTAACTAAATATAAATAAAACTGCTAAAATACTATTAAAATACAATAAAAATCCATAATAGAGAGGAATAATTAATATTCCTAGAGGTTTTAATATTGAAAGGTAAGTCATTGCAAAGTGTAATTTATAAATATAATACATTAACAAAGACCAAAATATTGGAAAAGAAATAAAATTTTAATACAGTAGAATAAATTATGAGAACTGAATATATTATAATTTTTTTACTTTAAAATTTGTTCTTGAAAGTATTACACATGTCCAATATATTCTGTTCAAAATAATAATTAAACTTTAGAAAGATATTTTGAAATGTGTAGTAGATTGGACATTTATAGTCTGTAACCTAGCACTTCCAAGTCTAGTATATAGTGTAGAGAAAATTTTCATACAAGGGACTATGAAATGTGAAATAACGCTATATTTACATTTTTAAAATAGTAGTTTAATATTTTGCCAGGACCTGGCAAATCAGACATTTAGAGTGAGACAATAGCATTCTTAATTATTCCTCCCCACGGCTTGAAGCCCCACTTAGTAATACACTCAATAAAACTGAGCCCTACACAGAAATACAAAAACAAACCAAAACTGTCATTAATAAAAAAGATGCCATTGAATTGCTATCTAGAAAAAGAAAATGTGGAATTGAAAATGTGTATAACTGTTGAATGTTCATAAATCAGAGGATTATAGAAAATAAAGAATATATTATATATTATAGAGAATGTGTAGAGAGAATATATCTATTTAAAATATTTAAATTGCTAATTTTTGGCATGGGTATGGATCAAATATATTTAGCAGGGAAAATAGTTAAGTGAATACATATATATGTATTTAAGTATATAATTTAAAATAAACTGTGTGTATGTGTCTTTAAGTATGTTAATGATACAGAGAAGAGTGTAATGGAGTTATTTAAATCTATGTTCTATAGAAACCTAAGGATTTGCTTAGAAGAATTAATACATCAGTGTTTCTATGTGTTATCATTCCCTTTGTTACATTGGCATTTATAATTTGTGTGAGGATATTTTAAAAGTCAATCAGCATACAAAATAAATAAAGAACGCTGATGGTGATATACTTGTAAAAGATCATAAGTCATACACTTTAAAGCAAACTATATCCTTTAGAAACATAAGGAACTAAATATAAAGTAATTTTTTCTCCTACCATATTAGTATGCAATTTATATTTCTGTAGAATATACATACATTTCTCTATAGGACATACATATATTCCTTTTTCTCCCATTTCTTAATCTGATGCTATGTGATGGAGATGAACATCTGGGAGTGGAGATGACTGAATTGGCAACTGAAAAACCAAAAGAAGCTTCCATTCATGTGTCTAAATCAAGTCTTTTGATAATGATTGCAGACATGACGTAAAATGCTTATTGCTAGTGAGTCATAGTTGGCCTGATGAATATTTTGCTACAAAAAAGTTTCCTGATTCTGTAACTTTTAGTAAGAAATAGCTGTAAGAGGGCTCTAGCAAATCAGACAGTAAGAATGACATAAAAGCATTCTTTTTTTCATTTAATTCTCACCTGAGGATATTTTCCTATTGATTTTTAGGGAGAGCAGAGGAGAGAGAGGGAAAGACAGAAAGAAACATCAATGTGAGAGAAGTGCATTGATTGTGTACCTCCTGCATAAGTACCTCCTGCAGGAGCTGGAACAAGCCCAGGCTGGGGAGGAGCCTGCAACCAAGGCATGTGCCCTTGACTGGAATTGAACCCAGAACACTTTGGTTCATAGGCCGACCCTTTATTTTCTGAGCCAAATCCATTAGGGACATAACTCTTGATTATTGCTCCCGAAGGCTTCAAGCCCCTCTTAGTAATTTACTCAATAAAACTGAGCACAATGCAAACAGGATCAGTGCTCAAATAAACGAGAGCTTCTTCTGTTTGTAAGTGTTTTTAAAAAGATGTGGATTACGATATAAATGATACGAGGTCGGAGAAGTATCCAGCTTTACAAAGGATTGGGTTTCTCCATTGGGAACTAAAGTGGCCCAAAGTAGAAAGGCTCTCACACAGTAGACACTTCCATCACCTCATCACTTTTTCTTGCAAACACAATAAAAGTGCATTTCCAATTACAATGTTAAGCAAAATATTTGAAAGATTATTTGAAAGTGTTGAGAAAGGGTCTATGGAGGAGGCAGAAGATTTGTTAAGAAAGTATTATTAGATAGAAAGACAAAGATTATAATTATAATACAAGGATGGTTTTAAACATCAGCATGTCTAGGAAAATAGAAACTGTGTACATCTACACAATGGAATACTAACTAACACTGCTGTAAAAAGGAAGGAACTTTTACCATTTGCAGCAGCATGGATAGACCTTGACAGCATTATGCTAAGTGAAATATGTCAGTTGGAGAAAGATAAATATCACATGATCTCACTCATTTGTGGAATATAATGAACAATGTAAACTGATGAACAAAAACAGATCCAGAGACAAAGAAGCATCAATCAGAGCATCAAACCTGAGAGGGAAGGCAGGGTAGGGTGGGGGGGAAAGGAGAGAGATCAACCAGAGGACTTGTATGCATACATATAACTATAACCAATGAACACAGACACTAGAGGGGGGGGGGGAGGGCATGAGCAGGGGGTTGGGGGGCAATGGAGGGATATGGACACATATGTAAAACCTCAATCAATAAAGAAGAAGGGAAAAAAAACTAACAGGGGCAGATTATACTCAAGCTCTAGGTATCACTGTTCCAGCAAATAGGGGCCAGCAAATGCAACTGAATGAAATATCTTTTGAGGCAGTAAAAAATGACAATATTATGGTGACAAGAAAATAGGGAATCGTTGTGTTTCAAGAAGGAAAATGTGGTCAGCTCTACTAAATGCCATAAATGGACCATATAAGATGAAAAAAGGTTTATGTCCCTCATATTTGTCATATTGCAAGACACTGTAGACCTTACAAAGAGCAGTTTATAGTACAGGATGGAGGAACATCATATGAGGTTGTGCATGATACTAGTACAAAATAGGAAAGAACTGACACAACTGAAGAAGTTTGAGAGGGATTATTAATAGGCTTCATCTGGCATGTACTAACTTTCATGAGGTGAGAAACCTCAATGACATTTTCAACGAGAAAAATCTTGCTGTATATAATTAACCTGAGAAATTCATCTAGGCAAAAAGGTTAATGCTGACAGAAGTGAAAGTTAAATCATAACTATTCAAGTGAAATAAATAGTCCTGCTTCAATGTATAAAATGATTACTTCAAAAAATGATGTATAAAGTGAGCCTGCTGCTTAGAGAGAACAGCACATGCTTAATTACATGATATGTGAAATCACCCAGTGCTTTAGAATAATAGGTAACATCCCTGCTTCGTGTCTGTTTTATTTTCAATCCATTTAAAAATATATTGCTTTTCAATTTATTTTCCTTCCTGAAATATATCACTAGATGTTTAGACAGGCATTTCCAAGGCTTATGTCACTCTAGAAACAAAATAGACTGTAGGATATTATTCTTCATCAACTCCAGATATCCTTTAAATAAGTTTATTTTTATTTATTTATTTTTATTTTTCCTGCAGTAGAAACTCCACTAGACAGTTGTATAGTTGAGAGGCTAATTCTTTTTTCTGTTTTCAAACAGATCATTTTTTTAAACCTCCATAGCAATTTGTGTATACAAGTTACTTCTCTCAAATTCATGGAATCTAAAAGGTACCTTCAAAGAATAAGTAAGGGCCCAGCTGGCATGGCTCAGGGGTTGAGCAAAAACATATGAACCAGGAAGTCACGGTTTGATTCCCAGTCAGAGTACATTTGTGGGTTGTGGGCTTGATCCCCAATAGAAGACATGCAGGAGGCAACTGATCAATGATTTTCTCTCATCATTGATGTTTCTTTCTTTCTTTCTTTCTCTCTCTCTCTCTCTCTCTCTCTCTCTCTCTCTCTCTCTCTCTCTCTCTCTCTTTTTCTCTCTCTCCCTCTCTTCCTTACTCTGATATTAATAAAAATATAAAAAGGATAAGTAAGAGTTGGACTTCATTCTGCAATAAATACAGTGTTAACTAATTTGTTTAGAACATTGCTGGCTAGGGTAGGTAACATTGGATAACTACAAACAAAAAGTAAGTGGCTATTGTAATGATTCAAGCTTACCTTAAAATGGAACTTCAACTGATTATAATTTTAATGAGTGATTTATATATTTGATGCATTAAGGCTTCCCCTGCCCCCTCCATGATAGGCAGTCTCTTTTTGCCTCTTGGAGAATAAGATATTGAAGGGTGTTCAATCAGAAATCAAATATACACAATGCAAGGAGCCCTAGCATTGCATGGTATGGTGGAAAAGATTCTTAGGGATATCAAACTAATTAATTTGAATTCCTGCTCTCTTTGTTCCTGTGGAGTTTGGGGGGTTGAGGGGAGAAAAGAATTTCAGTAGAATCCCCCAAAAATTGGATTAAGGAACCTCTGATTGATGCTCTTGCTTTGTTGTCTTTGAGAGGCATGTACTCATTTTTTGTCTTTAATAGGAATTGTTTGAATTACTTCAAAAACAATTCAGGGAATTCTTCTACTGCAAAGAAACGCATATTTCCTCACACGCATTTTTTTTTTTTTTTTTTTTTTTTTTTCCCTTGGAAGGTACTCAAAGATCTTCAAATGGGTTTGTTATCTGTCACAAATGCATGAGTTAGGGCATTTGATTTCAGAACGGAAACCTATCAAGATAAAAGCAGAGCATTGAAATACCAGCCACCAAAAGGTGGAGTCCAACTGTTCATAATTGCTTGTGAACGCAGAAAGGAGGAAAAGAAGGGGAGGAAAAAATAAAACACCCTCTCCTATCTCTGATTCATTGTCAGGAGCCATTGGCCAGCTGCTGGGGGAGAATGGCTAATGAACCATGCGGCCTCCTGCTGCTGGGCCCCGCAGCGTGAACCGTGCTCCACGTTATGGTCACATTCTTCACCCGTCCCCGGCACCAAAAAGGGTCCATGTGTTCTGAACACATTAAAATAAGCGATGGGCATGTGATTCGGCTTCCTTTGAAAGCCACTGACAGCTCCCACGCCATTTGCGAGGGCGCCAGCGCTCAGCGGAGCATTGTCCTGAGAAATAGCGCGGGAGCGCATGGTGTGAGCGGGAGAATGGGAAGCCCAGAGTTTTCCAGAGGCTATTATCTAGGACGGTCTTTGTTACGGAGCTAACAGTGCCAAAGCTCCCTTGTAAGTTTTGTTTCTTCTTAAAAAAAATAAAAATAAAATAAAAAGAGGAAAAAAAAAAAAGAGAGAGAGAGAGAGAAAAGGGGGGAGTGGGCTAGGGATTTACAAACAATCAGGTCGCAGTTGTTTCTTCTGTGTTTTTGATATCCCCGTCGCTTAGGTGTGTGCTGCTTTTCCTCGCATGAGACAAGGTACATGGTCTTTTGACATTTCAGCTTGCAATTCAGTGGTGAAGGCATAACAATGAGGTTTTCTTATTAAGCTATTCTTGCAGAATTAGACATAAAATGCGTAAGTGCACTTTGAGACTTCTGGCATGTCCAAGTAAACAAACAGCACTGCTTTTGCTTAAACCTCCCACTGGTGACAGAGATTGCTTTGAGGGGAGCAACTATGGATCTCATTATTTTATTTCTCAGTGTCTTGTCCTGGTCTTGAAATTGAGATTGATTTTCAAACGCCAACAATCTGTGGAACTCCATCTGTGAATAGCTAGCTGTGGTTAAAAGAGGAACACGTGTCCTATGGCTATCTACTGAAAACATGCCCTAGCTCCGAGTGTTTAACCCAAGTTAGAGAAGCTATTAAGTGTGATTTCTTATATTATTTAGGTCATTATATTATATTATGAGTTTGTTCTATGAATAATACATTATGCATATGAGGAAATTAGAGATGTTATAATAATACTGAAAGCCACATTACTGGTGTTAGTTAAAACTACAGCCAAAACACCATCCTGGATATTGTGGATAAAATAGAAAGTCACTGTAATTACCAATTCTATAAAGTCTCATGGTAATTTTTTTTATATACTTTATTGATTTCCTGCAGAGAGGAAGGGAGAGGGATAGAGAGCCAGAAACATTGATGAGAGAGAAACATTGGCCAGCCGCCTCTTGCACCACCACTCCTTCCTCCCTCTCCCCCTCTCCATGGATGTGCCCACAACCAAGGTACATGCCCTTGACTGAAATAGAACCTGGGACCTTTCAGTCCGCAGACTGACACTCTATCCTAGGGGTGTCGAACTCAATCAGAGAAGGGGCCAAAATCTAAAATCCAGCCTAAATCGCGGGCCGAATGGTTTACTGAACAGTCATAAACTGTCATTGTGATGGAAACGCAGCGGAGTGCAGTGATGACAGCGAGGTGCGGGCCACATTGCAAGGCCTGGCGGGACGGATTTGGCCCGCGGGCCTTGTGTTTGACACATGTGCCTATCCACTGAGCCAAACCTGTTTTGGCATCGTAGTAATTTTTAAAGCTTTAGATATATTGCACATATACTTTTCTCTCAGGATCCCCCATCTTGGATTCCCCAGAAAATAGTTCCTGAATAACTGAAATCAATGGGAAGGCAACCTTTGGAGAAAGTCTCAGAAAGGCCGCCTATTGAGGGGAGGGAATTCTTGGATATTATGGCAAAATAGGACTCACTAGGGTCAAAGGTCAGTTTCAAAGTTAAGATGTGCCTTGAGGCCAGGAGATAAGAACTTGAAACTGCTTATAGAACATCACTTTTCTTCTTTTAAGAGCAATTTTCAAGGAGGGTCTCAGCTTTCACTACCCTACCACGTCTATATCTACCAACAACACCATTTTACTTGAATTTAGGCATGTTGAAAACATTAGTCTATTATTTAACGTTTAACATTGTTTTCATAATTAAAATGCATAATATTACTTTTAGTATTTATTGAAAGGGATTATTTCATTCATTTTTAATAATGAAACTGCTAATTTTTTTTAGTTTTCTATGCTATTGAGGATATTGATGACTTATAAATATATATGTTGTTAAATTTGCCATTATTAATATTTATCAAAGTAACACTACAAAGTCAGTTTTTTGTTAGAAAGCCTCATACATTTTTGTTGGAGTTTGAACACATGTTTAACCAATTGGTAAATACTAACATGGGAACAAAGATAAAATAATCTTACAGAAAATATGTCATTTGAAATGTCTGAATAGATTTTTATTTTGAAAAGAGTGCTATGTAAATCTAAAAAGAAAAAGAAAAAAACACTAGAATGTAAATCATCCAATAAGCTTTCATCAAAATGTGACATTGGTGCTTAGCAAGGTAATAATCTATAATAATAAAAGTGTAATATGCTAATTAGACTAGATGTCCTTCCAGATAAAACTGTAGTTGTGAGGAAAGGCCGGGTCCTGGGTACCTGCTGGCAGCTAGAGGTAAGCCCAGGGCCTGGGTACCAGAGGGAAGCCCATGTTGGCAGCCAGGAAAAGAAAGGCCTACCCTTGCATGAATTCTGTGCATCAGGATTCTAGTATAATAGAATTCAGTAAAACCATCCACCCTTCAAAATTCTTGAAAGGTATTCTTAAATACATCTTGTCAATTTTATAGGGTCAATGTAATTATCCAATTTTTACATGTAAAAATTAAGTAAATTGAGATTCACTGTGAATAAAGAAATTTGCCATTTACCTAAAAACATGTATGATGTGATCATGCTGCATATATTCTTAAGAAACTTCCATTTAAAATTAGTGAAACCCATTGTACTAACATGAATAAAAAATGGATAGAAAAATATAAATCACAAAAACAAGAAAAAAGAGGAAGGAGACTGACTTTGCACGCTATAATAGTGTAAAGTGTATATGGCAATGAAAGAAAAACATGAAGATGCATAGACTTTATGAACCGCTATACCCATATTTTGAGCTGTAACTGCGTAGGTAAGTATTTCAATACAAAACAGAACCTTTTTATACACTAGACACATATATAAAAAGTATCTGGAAGTACCCTCACAGGAGCCAACTTTTGGAAATTAGGAAATCATCTCTTAAGTTAGAGTCCCTTTATTTTTAACTTAAGTAATACATTAATAAAGGGTTAGAGTTGTTTTTTGTTGTTTTGTTTTGTTTTTAAGGGAAGCTTGGTTTTGTTGTTTTATCTTAAAAACTCACAATATCCTATACAAATTATATATGCACTATAATTTTGGGGATATCATTCAATAAGCTGTAAAAAGCAGCTAAGGGTTTAAATTTAAAAGAATATATTTGTGTTGGCTATATAGTGACATTTTGGCTGACTGGAATAATTTTGTTTCTTGGAATCAGATAATAATTTGGAATCAGATATTACTCTCTGTGTGTTCCCAGAAGGATACTCTTATTTATTTGATATGCACACTTAATTGTAGTGTAACTTTTTATGAGACTGTATCTGAGGCTCCCCTCTGATTTCTCCATGTTCTGAAATTTAGCAAAAAGAGTTACATGACATGTTAATGTGTAGATGCAAAGTTATGAGTAAAAAGTCATAAGAAAAGTAAACATGATTTCTAGAACTTAATAACTGTCAAAATAGTGGAATACAGAGTATTATTTAAAATACGTTTCAATATGTAACTTTTAGAGGCATAGGCTTAAGAGTTGTGAACAACAAAAAGCACCGAAGGAAGAAATGTGTAAGTCCACTATATATTCCACTATATATTCCCAACATTTTATTTAAAATATTCAAACATTCTGCAAAGGCAAGAGACATTTATAGTAGCACCTATCATTTACCATCAATATTTTACTATAACATTTTAATATGTTTGATTTAGCATGCATCTGCCTATCTATCCAGCCATTCTCAATCCATGCTTCTTTTTTATATATGTTAAAGTTAATGATGGTATGATTTTTTTAATTATTAGAAAAGATTATCATGATAGTTTCTTGAAGATCTTTGGAAAAATATTTTCTCAATCAATCCAGCTTTGAACACTCTGATCAATTTAAAATTACAACTCTCTCAACACACTCATCCACAGGTACCCTCACATATGCAATATAAAAACGTCTGTTACACCATCTATATTTTTACATAATCCTTATAATTTCCCAGCCTTCTGTGAGCATGTAAACACTATAAAGGTGGTAATTTCTGTCTTTTTAAATATATAGATATAGATATCTATATATCTATTGTATATATCTATATATCTATATATCTATATATCTATATATCTATAGATATATCTATATATCTATAGATATATATATTATTGATTTTTTTTTAGAAAGAGGAAGGGAGAGGGATAGAGAGTTAGAAACATCAATGAGAGAGAAACATCAATCAGCTGTCTCTTGCACACCCCCTATTGGGGATGTCCCGCAACCAAGGTACATGCCCTTAACTGGAATCAAACTTGTGACCCTTCAGTCTGCAGGCTGACACTATCCACTGAACCAAACTGGTTAGGATGGAATTTCTGTCTTTTATTCTCTAATTTATTCCAAAAGCCTAGAATGCAGCTTGGTGCATAATACAAACTAAATATATAAGTGTGGGCCTATTTTTCATACAAACAACTATAAATCTGCTTTTGCCTCACTCTGTTTAGTTGTATTTATCATGTGTGTATGTGATGAAACAAGTCTCACCACAGTGTTCTTAAGTTTATAGGATGCAACTGCTTTTCATATGCAATTATATAACTTTCTGAAACCTATATAATGTTGAAAATTGATCCAAAAGCCCTTCCCCAATAATTTAAAAACATTTTTTCAGTTTCTTTGTAAAGATATTTGGGCTCCACAGATCTAATATCCAAGATAGAGTTTTAATTAAGCATACCTAAAAATAAACCAATTTCATTTTTAGTTGGCATTTCCACCATTAATTTAATTTTCTATCTGTTGTTTCTGCTATGATCTGTTGGCGAGTTTCTTTTACTTGTCTCTACTACTTCTTCTAGCCGTTTGTATTACTTTTAATACTCACAAAGGTATAAAAGTTAATAAGATAATTGAAAGCCATGAACACATAAGCTACATTCTCTCTCTCTCTCTCTCTCTCTCTCTCTCTCTCTCTCTCTCTTTCTCTCTCTCTCTCTCTCCCCCCCCCCCTACTTATGGAACACCAATGGACTTTTAAGATCAAACAGTAATGTTAGAATGAGAAAGCACAATCTTGAGATTTTGACATCCCCACACTCTCTGCCATGCCCTCAAATTGACACAAATCTGCCTCCTGTGCTTCCTTTTCTAAGCTGTGCAGTGCTTTGCTGTTTGACAATCTGTTTATTATGATGAGGTCTCAGCTCTGACTTAATCTTGACATCAGTTGACTTTTAGCTGGAAATCTGCAATTGAGATGGTAAAGCTGTCACTCTTGTTGACCTTTCAACAGTCTGGTGACAGAGACTCATCCCTTTTATGAGACTCTAGTTAACAGGAGATTCTGTGGGCCAGTTTAAATCAGAGATCTGGAAACACAAGCTAACAACCTGACAAATAGGATTAAATCATTCAATGTACAAAAACATGCTTGTTATTTCAGCAAATGGTAGAAGCCTTTTGAGTTTGGCTTACCCAGCTGCTTTTTAAATTACATGAGCCAAATTTCAGCCAATATTTTTGTTTCTCTTTTTCACTTTGGTTGTGAAGATTCCTCCTAAAAGTAAAACTGTTCACTTGTAGGGCATAGAATATTTTAGACAAAAACTTTTGAGATAAAATGCAAGTGCAATGGATATCACAATTTAAAGGGATTTATGTAAGTAGAGTTTACTATGGCTTCTATATAAAATACTTTAAAAATATTGCAAAAATAAATATATTTAACTTGTTCAGCCTAGACAACCCACCACAGTCAATAATATTGTTTCCAAATTAGATAATATTATTGCTCATACAGGAAAATTCATTTTCTATAGTAGTTAGATAAGTGTAATATAGAGTAAAAAATGAAAAATACTGGTAATTATTCTTTAAATATAGGTATACATTTAAAGAAAAGAGAATTTATGATATAAGTTTTATTTTTGTAAAAAATGTTATGCTCTTACATTTTGTATAATTCCCCTAAGACATTCTCAGGAAATGTGTATTCATGATCTATAATAGTTTATTATGTGTTTTTTTCTTTCATCACAATTTTCTTTGCAATTCTTCCCCACTACATGCCTGATTCATATTAATCCTTTAATGGTAATTCTACCTCATCATTATAATAAATCATTTTAATGAACATTTTTAAAAACACTTCTGACATTCTTATCAAGCATTTAATAGCACAAATTAAGTAAATGGCAAATCATTATTTCATTTGTATGCACTGTAATAGTGTTATTACAAGACATTATTTTGGCATTTATGTGACTGCAACTCTCTATTTCCATGGAAATTTATTTTTATTTTGTTCTTAATTGAGTCAGCTTGACTCATTGTTCTAGATGGATTAGTTAGCTTGCTGGCTCTAAGTACCTTAGAAATAATTCAGGTACAGATGGGGGGAAAAGCAATTCCATAGTTTTAGCAATTGTTTTACTTGGTCTATTCAATGTTATGAAATTTCTTAATTATTATCTGGGAGAATTTAGATAGCAGTCAGAATTTCTGCCTTTTTCATAAAGATGATTTGGGGAATTTAAGAATTAACATTGCATTTGGTGTATGTTCTCTTATTTAAGAACATTCATTGGCAATCATACTGTGCTTGCTTTTAAAAAAAAAAAAAGTATATTCTTATTGATTTCAGAGTGAAAGGGAGAGGGAGAGAAAGATAGAAGCATCAAGAATGAGAGAGAATCATTGACTGGTCTCCTCCTGCATGCCCCACACTGGGACTGAGCCCACAACATGGGCATGTGCCTTGATAGGCATCAAACCATAACTTCCTCATCCATAGGTTCATGCTCAACTATTGAGTCATGCTGGCTGGGCTGCTTCACTACATTTAAATAACTCCTATCTCTTCCTGTTGCTTATGAAACAGGCCTTCTTAAAGAGTACTGGGGACTTCTCATCCCTCTGTCACCTGTTAAGATGGGTTCTAATCTCAGGTTAGGTACAGGACATTATGTAACCAACACTGTTATCAGCAGACAGGTAATCAGGTAGAGTATAATTTGTTAGAGTTTCCATAAACCAAGAAAGAAATATTTGTAACAGAATCAGCCACCTGCCTGGACTAAACTCCTCTTCATTACAGAAAGGATGCTCTCCCACCGGATGGATGTTATGGGAATAGATTGGCAACTCATGATTCTTTGTGTTTTTGACAACTGCTATTGTAGATTCTAGAAAAGAAAAAAAAAGTTTGAATTGGAAAAATGTTATGGAAGCAAATTGATTTTCCAGTCATTGCTGAAAGAAAACAATTTATATATTCTAAGTGTCATAGTCCTTGATGTGACCATGCTTTGTTTTCCTTTGCTTTGTGCCCAACCTCCCCCTCCCCTGTCCCCTGCCTTGTATTATACTTAAAGACAGACCCTGAACTTTACTCTTTAACTACCTTAAGGTTACTAAATCAGAATTGGGAGATTAATTTGTTTAGATCAACCAGATACTTTTGTATCAGCAAAATATAATTTAAAGTGATCACATTTTTCTAGGTAGCCATCGTTACTGAATGCAAGGTTTGTTGCTGTTGCTTCTAAAAATACTACTTGCAATAAGTAAACCTCTTGGACACTTGATCTAATATAAGATATTTAAAAAGCCTTTGTATATCAATCAACCCTACACTAACAACCCTTCAGTGAACATTTATATTAGTTCTTCTCTTTGAATTTTCTTCTCTTTGCATTTTCATCATGACTGAAGAGAAAGCCATCATTTGCAAACATAGAAATTCTTGGTTTACCATTTTCAGTGACGCGTAGGAGATTGTCCATGCTCTGCCCTTTATGTATGACCTTCAATAAAAATGACCTTTCTGGGCTTCTCTTTTTCATGTGTAGGTGTGGATACTACTACTTGGTTTGCCCACCCCAATGGTGTTTCCTTTTTGTTTATGAAAATATATTTGTAGTGATTTCAGAGAGGAAGACTGAGGGAAAGAGGGATAGAAACATCAGTGATGATCTTGGCAGCTGTTTCTATCTCTCTTTCATTCTCCCTTCCACTCTGACATCAATAAAAAAATATATTTTTAAATTAAAAAAAAAAGAAAGAAAAGAAACATCAATGATGAGAATTGTTGACTGGCTTCCTCCTGCATGCCCCCTCCTGGGGATTGAGCCCACAACTCAGGCATGTGCCCTGACCAGGAATCGGACCAGGCTCGCCTGGCTCATAGGTAGAGGCTCAACCACTGAGCCACGCAGGCCAGGCCCAAGAGTGTCTTGAGCATCAGTGATCATTATGGATCTAAAGATTGTTTTGGACAATAAAGCACTGTTCTTATAATTAATGTTTTAGACTGAATCATTTTATTTCTGTATGCTCACATTTATATTAAATGTGTTAGGTTTGAAATGGAAGAATGATGATATGAATAATAGAAAAAGGTGGGAGAGTAATGAGATTTTACCATCAGGAATAAAGAAAGGCAATCAGGTTGAATGAATTTTCTAAAATTGCAGTCTATTCAAATCAAAATACATTTTCTAATACACAAACTAATAATATTGAGTCATTGCCCAATGTCCTTTTCAATGAGATAAACTGAAGACCATTATGCACATCATGCAAGCTTCTCCATGCTCTGAGTTCTGCCTGCATTTCCAGTCCTTTACTAGTATGTCCCCATTGTTTCTTGTCTATTCCCTTAGCTTTATGTTACGTGAACTTATCTAAATGCCAATTTCCCAAATGCATGCTTTTGTTGTTTGTTTGTTTTCTGACTCATATATCCTTTCTTTTTAAATTATGAGTTTTTATTATTGGAATTCCCTAGTACTTTTGTCAACAGGCTATATCTTTCTGACATTTTAAAAATCCAACCTGGTGATGTCTACATGGTGAATTATGCTTACCATTAGGAAGTAGAGTGATTATTTCTTTACTTTAGCTGTCATCACAAATTATTTTCAGTTTTTTCAGATTCAGGGGTGGGCGAGCTGAAATAGAATTAACTGCCAACAATAAGGCTGAAAGAAAATACAAGAGCCTATGTTATGGGCTTTAAGGGAGGTGTCCGAACAGGTTTCATTGGGAACTGGATACATACTGTTTTTGTGTCTATCTGGAATTGGCACAAAAGATGGAGAGAAAGGGCTTTTGAACTACAGGTTTGGAACTGAGATTGATACAGGAGTCAGGGACATCAATTTGAAGGAGCCATGTCAGAAAGGAAAAATCCAGACATGATTGTTACTATTATAAATCAGAACAGGACAGTTTAAAGAGCAAAAAGGAGAACCTGGATTCTTTTTAAAATGTAATGTAGTGGGTAATAGTTGCAGAGATGGAACTTTTGTTACTTGTCTGTTTGTTTGTAGCAGGATATTTTCAGACTCATTCACAGAAAGGGAACAAGTTGTTGAGAAAACCAAGCCAGGTTAGAAAGAGAAAGAAAAAAGTTTGGGATCAGGCCAGGATCTGAATGGTGAACTTTTGGGCTCATTACTTAGAAGTATCTACTTTGGTTCTGTCACACAAACCTAATAACTCTTTAAATAAATTTCTGCTAAAAACAGATCATTGTCTCACTAATAGAAAGATGTAAAAGGCTGGTCAACCTTGAAGCTCTGGAAAGTTAGAGCTAACCACTCTCTATCTAATTAAGACAAAGATAACTGAGGCAACTTCCCCATCTTGTAATCATGTAAATCCTTACTGATATGATAATCTGCTTATTACTTGCCTACGGGCTGTGGGTGTATCCCACACCTGCTTAAGGGTATGGGTGTATCCCATAGTCTCAATTAAAAGGGATAGCAAGGCCAGAGCCTAGCTGCAGTACTCCCACTAGAAGTGGGCTCCCAGTGCCTGGCCCTCCATATCACCAAATTAAACTTCTTCTAGTCTCTCTTTAATTTGTGTGCGGCCCTTCTCCGGAACCCAAACCCTGAACTGGAACCCTGAACCAGGTGGGACATGAAAGGGGTTCCCATAAATTTTCCATGGATTTGATAAATAAAGCATATATGTACATAATGGTTCTTAAAGCCAAATGAACATTTTTTTAAAATGACTGAATATGACAATAAAAATATAATAAGAATAAAAATAAATTATAATGATTGAATAGTCATTATGTTCAAGACATTGTTTTAAGCAGTATATATGAACATAATCTTATCTAGCCTATTAAAATTTTTTAATCACCATTTCATAAAAAAAGGTAATCACTTTTGACCAATCATAATTCTGACTTATTTTCATAAAGTATAATTTAATTAATTACTAAGATTTGTTATATACATTTTTATTCTATGCAGTTTAAAAAAAATATGTAACTAATGAACCCATTTTATTGCTTTTGTTTATAGAGAAAGAGGCAAGTCCTGAGAACTTAAAAATTAAATGAAAATATCCAGAATAAGAGAATAATTACTTTTTAAAAATATTTATTGATTTAGAGAGAGAAAGAGAAACATCAGTTTGTTGTGCTACCCAGTCATGCACTCAAAAGTTGATTCCTGCATGTGCCTTGACCAAATGGGGACCAAATCCGCACCCTGGCACATAAGGATGACACTCCTAACATTGAGCCACCCAGCTAGGACTAGTTTATTTATTTGTTTGTTTGCTATTGTTGTTTTTATTTTAATTCCAAAGATCTTAGAAATAAAGAAGAAAATCCCTTCACTTAAGAATAGTTATAAAACCCCTGATGTTCAGTTTTTTCTTCATTTTTTTTCTGCAGCAGAATAAGAGATATCCTTCTCAACAAAGGACAGAAATGATATTTGAATGTGTCTGTAGCCTTGAGTTGCTATTTTTTTTTTTTATTCAAGGCATGCTGTTGGTTAGTTTGTAAATTTTGTCATGACTGTGATTCTGTCTTTATAGATGGTGATTTTAAAATTATTATCGTGTCAGGATTTTCCAGGTTCCTGCCTTGGTTGATAATTATGAAGCCTAATGTGTGATCCTCAGTTTATTGGAGATGACAGGTAATATTGGGATTGAAATAGTATAATCAGGACAGAGGTTCTGATGAATATAAAGTTAGAGAAGAATCTCACAAATCTAGGATCTATGAGGACTGAAGCAACATCTTGTTCACTGCCATATCCTGGGTGCTAATTATAGTTTCTACAGCAGAGTGAGTGTTCCATAATGTTTAACAGATGACATAATAAATAAGTTTTTTTTTTTTTTTTTTCTGCTGACTTCGAGTTGTGCATTTTAAGCTTTTGGTTCAGAAATAAATGACACACCTCTTTATATGTTATTGCTATATAAAGAGGCATAATTTTATAATGATGAATAAGGCTTATTATGAAGTTAGATTCCCTGGCTTCAAACCTCGGATCTGCCATTTGTAAATTGTATGACTTGGGGCAAGATGCCAACTTCTGTGAAATAATTTCTGAACAGGAAATGTAAGAGGTAATAATAGCTCATATCTAATGTGGCTGATGAGAAAATCCATGTGCTTACAAGTATATCAGTGAGCATTAATAGGACACTGCTTAGCTCGTTTAATAATATATGTGGCTAAATTGCCTGTCTGCTTATCTCAATGTTTATCATTACTTGTTTTTGAGTGACTCTAAATATATAGAATGTAAAATTGTCAGTGTTTTATAAATTAAGCAGCAATTTATTTTTCTTAAAATGTATTAAAAATAAGTGCATTAAAGTTTTCCATTTCTAAAACATTTTGAAAATAGTCATGGAAGCTTTGTGCTCTTCTTGAGTAGAAGTAGTCTCCTGATAACTCCTTGTCAATCAAATGAAATCACTTGCTATAATAGTTTGCAATCATAATAGCAATAAATATATAGATACAGATAGATGAATAAAGTTTAATATCTCAGAAGCAAAACTATCAATTACATATAAATTATAAAAAAGTAATATGAATTATAAGATTTGTCCCAAAAAGGGGCAGGGATATAGTTTTCCCTGGTGCTATACAATGAAAATATTAAGAATATGAACAAGTTTCTTTCAATAAAGTAGAATATTTTTGAATTCCACATCTTAAAAGTTATGAACATCGATTCTATTTGGGCTTGTGTCCAAGTAATTTTCCAGGGTAGGCATCTTTCTTCCAGTCATGTTGAATGATTTTATTTTGCTTTACTTATTCAGTGAAAAATTATATTTTGGTTTTGGGATTGTTTCTGTTGAATGAACATAGTAAACCCAATCCTCAAGTTGCTACAGTAGAAACGTAATTGCTGATGTCATCAGGAGTAGCTGAACTAAGTGATACATAAGTAGTGCTAGTAGTCATTTTCCATACAGAAATATTATTCAAGGGTCTCTAAAGAGTTCCTTTAGAAAAATAATAAAATATCTTCTATTGTATAAATTGGCCGTCTCTTTAAAAAATACAGCTGGCCATTTTGGAAGTTGTTAAATTGAATGTATTTCACAGTTCAATGAGAAGTGTAACCAGTAGAATGTGGTGACAGTGACAATCTTCTGGAGGTTGCATTATTATCATTCTCATTCAGCTGCTCTTTGACAAAAGTTGATACAAAAATGTGGACATTTTATATGATACTTTAAAGTACTCTAAGAAAAGAAATGATATATTTAAACTAAGAGAATTTTTTAAATGAACATATTTTTGTTTAATTGCTAGCCTTCCTCTTATCACAAGATATAATAAAAATTCAAAAATGTAAGAAAATATTCAATTAAATCTAATATTCTATAATATTTCCACCACAGTTTATTATTGTACACATTTGAAAACAATCACTTGTTTTAATAACTCTAATGCATATTGTAATATGCAGTAAATGATCATATGAAGACAGGGTAAGAATTTTTATTTTTTAGAATTTTATTGTATTCATTTAATAAAATTAGAGGAGAAATTAAAAAAAGCTATTCCAGGATTGAATAGTTGAAATAAATTTTAATCAATATAAAGGAGTATTAATAGCGTAGCTGAGAACATAGGTTCCTGAGCAACATAGACTTAGTGTATTTAGTTCTATTAACCATCAGCAAACAAGTTTTCCTAAGTAATTTAGCCCTCTATTCTTTTTTTCTTGATCACTAAAATTAGGAAAAATAATATCATAAAATTGTTATGTGGCTTATGTGGGACAATAATTTGGACTTAATGTGATATTATTATCTAATCCAGAGAAATCACATTTTATTTCATAATCATGAAGATTATAGATGTAATTGCTTTTCACCTACTTATATATTTATTTTTTGAAATGAAAAATACATTTTTGTGTCTGGCAAAATGTAGGCAATGTCAAATCAACATAGATACCAGGTATGAACAACAAGTAAACATAGACTAACAAATCAAGTAAATATCAGGAAAACAAAAGATACACATAGAAAAAGAATATACATCAAATATACAAAATTGGAATGAAAGTGTTAATATTTCCTATTTCAAATGTTCTTCTCCTTTAATATTGTGCTGGGAAAAGTTTTTGTTTTTCTTTTTTAATTTTAAAAAGTTTGGACTGCCTGGTCAATGTAACTCAATTGGTTTCAGCATGGTTCCTTGCACCAAGATGTCACCTGTTTGATTCCTGGTCTAAGCCCATACCTACATTGTGTGTTTGATCCCTAGTCAGGGCCCATGCAGGAGAAGGGGCAGCTGATTCATGTTTCTCTCTCCCTCTCTTCCTCTCACTCTAAAATTAATGAAAATGTATCCTTGGGTGAGGATTTTTAAAAATTAAAGAAAATATGGACTGATTAATGTTCTGTAGAGTACTTTATATTCTAGAGCAAGGATTGGCAAACTTTGTTTCTGAAGAGTCAGATGGTATATATTATAGGCTTGCAAATCAAACGTCCTGTCTTAAGTATTCAGTTCTGCTGTTTTAAGTGAAATGACCTAAAATGTAAATAAATTGGCAAGGTTATCCTATCTAATAAAAGTAATATGCAAATTGACAATACCTTTGCTACACCCACCAGCTAGTTCCACAAGCCACACCCACCAGCCAATCAGGAGTGGTTTATGCAAATAAACCCAACCAAGATGGCTACGCCACAGAGAGCAGGAGGGAGGCTTGGGTTTCTCTGGAAATGGAGGAAGCAAAGCTTTCTGCACACCCTGGCCGGCCTAAGCCTCCACTCAGTGCTACAAAGTTCCAATGATAGAAGATAAATAAATCCCAACAACAATGGTGGCAGCCAGGGACCTGAAGAGAGCAGGAGGCTAGGGCTGTCCCAGAGGATGAAGGAAGCCAAGGTTCTGCATCCCTGGCCAGCCTAGGCCTCCACACCAGGCTACAAAGTTTCAGTTATAGAAGATATATAAATCCCAACAGAAATGGCTTCTGTCCTGGAGTGAGCAGAAAAGGCTTGGCTCTGCTCCAGGCTACAAAGTTTCAATTGTAGAAGATAAATAAATCCCAGATATCAGGGCCTCCACTTGGGTTGTTGGAGGGCATGGCCAGCCTGCAAACCCCCACAGTCCCCTCTCCCAGGCTGTCCCACGCCCCAAGGGAACCATCACCATGTTCTGGGACACCTTTCAGGACAAAGCAGCTGACCCCCACCCATGCACCAGGCTTCTGTTCTATCTAATAAGAGAGTAATATGCCAATTGACCATCACTCCATCACACAAGATGGCTGCCCCCTATGTGGACACAAGATGGGCAGCAGGGGAGGGCTGTTGGGAGGGACCAGGTCTGCAAGGGATTGTGGGCAATCAGGCCAGCAGGGAAGGGCAGTTTGGGAGGGACCAGGCTTGCAGGGGAGAGCAGTTTGGGGCAAACAGCTGGCAGGGGAGCAGTTAGGCATCAATCAGGCTGGCAGGGGAGTGGTTAGAAGGTGATCAGGCTATTAGGCAGAAGCAGTTAGGGGCAATCAGGTAGGCAGGCAAGTGAGAAGTTGGGAGCAGACAGTCCTGGATTATGAGAGGGATGTCTCAGATTGGAGAGGTGCAGGCTGGGCTAAGGGACACAACCCCCATGTATGAATTTTGTACACTGGGCCTCTATTGTTATAAGAAAACATGATTTGCAAAAGCAAGTACTGAATTTTTATTTTAGACAATGACTTCCTCACCAATAGGAATACCTATTGGAAAGCAACCATATCTGTTTTTATTTACTACCATATAGTAGTTACTAAACAATGTTAATGTCACACAGTATGTATTTAATAAGTATATAATAAAGAGATAAATAAAATATTTTCTTTGAAAATATCTATTAATATTTTAGTTTAGGACTTGTTTTTTACCTATAATTCAGTATTACATTATATATCTTGTTTTCAGCCAAGCTTAAACTTCATTAAAAGGATTCTCATTATAAGAAGCTAATAATGAATGCATATCCTTCAGTAAAAAGAGTATTATTGCATATTACTCTATGAATAATGTATATGATCATTCACATCTACTGGTCATAGTTTGTATAATCATATAAAATTCTGATTATGTAATCTTAATTTCTACATTTAATACTGATGACTTTATGCAAGTATTTGTAATGGAAAATACATTTAGCTAAAATATATATATTATATGTATGAGTTTCTCATAGCTCTGATGTAGACACTGATTTAAATACAAGGTAAAATACTGATATTTTTTAGTACATTTACTTCTCTCACTGAGAATCAATTTGTTTTATATTTTATAATGTCAAAATTTCTGCATAAATTATGAGCACATTTATTTCTGTAAACTGCAGCCTATTTTTGTAGTCAATTGTAGTATTAATATTCAGGTTTCATGATAGTCTGCCGATATTTCTCATTCTAATCAGAATTTGTTATTATTCATTGTTAATATCCGCTTAACAAATCACATGGGGGGAAAATGTTCTTTAGTACAATGAGAGTGCAATCTGATATAGAGATTTTGTTCTTGTAGTATCCAAGAGGCATACTGATTTAAATAATTAGAAATAAGAACATTATAAAGAAGAGAGTTTTCTTTTTGCTTAGAAAACATTATATTTCTGGAATAAAATATTTATTAACATGGACCTATATGAGAAATACAAGTCTATAAGTAATATATGTAGATTCTTTTCTTTAAAAAATAATCTCAATAAATTATTTCTTTTCTTAGTAATTGGAATTTTTTTAGCACATCAAGATTCAATTTATGGTTGAAATTTACACTATGAAATTATTAATACTTACACTTTTGTATTATCATGGAGGTTCAAGGAGCCCCAAATAGTTATCTGGAAATTAATACAATATATATTCTGTGGATTATAAAATTATTGTATTTATTGGTAAATTTCGACCACAAGAAAGCAGTACAAACAATTAATGATGAAAATTCTCAAGCCAAATTCCCTGTAATAGTCTCTGAATATCCAAGCAAATATCTTAGTGATTTAATTAACGACAACAGGATTTTAAGTAAATTCCTCAACTAATTGGTCATGTCTAATATCAGCCATTATATGCTTTGAATTTGTTTCCATAGTAACATATTTAAATTCATGGTAAATAAAGACTATATTAATATTTATATTACTGATGAATAAGGGCCAGATATATTAAGATATTAAATAGTTCATGGATGAATATTTGATATGGTTTTCAAAACTAGTTTCTTATATGTATGTTATGGAGAGAGAGAGATTTGTTGTTTTACTGAGCTATGAACTCATTGGCTGCTCCTTGCCTGCGTACTGACTGAGGATCAGATCCACAACCTCGTCGTATTGGGATGATGCTTCAACCAATTGAGGCACCCAATTAGGACCTAATTTTCTTATATTTTGTTTTAATAACATATCTTCCTCGATGTACAACCACAAGTTGTGGCTGCCATAATATTCACTACTGTAACACCCCAGTCCAACTCTCTGGCTCTGACCTTGCATAAGAATTATAGTTTCATAGCTCCCAAACGATTTTTATAGAATGTTTCTACTTGCCTGCTTTGCCCTTTCCTGAAAATACATGGTTTAAAAGTTGACATCATATTTTTCCCCTCTCTCTCAGCATTCCTATCTCCTAATAAATAAGGTTAGAAAGGTTAAGTTTTCCTTCAGGGCAAATCCAAGCAATTATAGATGCTTTAAAAGTGTAACCTTTCCTATGATCTGCATTGAAATATTTTGTGTGAGTCTAGACTAGTTCTTCATAAAAAATGTATCCAATGAAAAAGAATAATACTTTAATTCTCAAAGTTTCACAGAGTTTAATAATAACTACATTTTATTGATGTAAGAACTGAGGTTTAGAGAATTTTGCCAGATTGCTTCAAATTGCACTGCTGGTGGTACTGGAAGAGGGAAAAAAGAAACAGATTTTTATGGAGGAAAAGGGGCATCTGTGTGAAAGACAGTACACAGTTGACGAGTAGAGGAAAAGACAGTGAAGTATTGCATAAAGCTATACTATAGTAATGCTATCATTTATTAATGCTATGAAATGTCAATAGTATTCAATACTTAAGAATATAGGGCATTTTTATTTAAAAAAAAAAACTAAAGAAATGGCCAATTTGAATTCACTGTGATTTTCTTTGATTTAGTTAAAACAATTTTATTCATTATATAATTTTTAAATAAATTTTATGATTTTAGCAGGTTCTTTAACATGTTCTTTCTACATCAACTCATAATTTTTTGTCATTTCTATACTTTGACATCATCACAGTCAAGGAAAATTTTCTGCTGTTTAATATGGTAACCAGTAGGGAATTGTGACTATTAAACTTTGACTATTGATACACAAGAATGATTTTTTTTAATCTTCATCAGAGGATATTTTTCCATTGATTTTTAAAGACAGTGGAAGAGAGAGAGACAAAGAAAAACACCAATGTGAGAGAGATACATATCAATTGGTTACCTCCTGCATGCCCCAACCAAAGCCATGAGCCTGCAACCGAGGTACATGATCTTAACCAGAATCAAACCTGGAACCCTTCAGGCAGCAAAATCTCAGTCACATTATGAAGCAATATCTTCACCAATATAGCTCCTAGACTCTAGAGCAATGGAAACTAAAGAGAAAATAAACAAATGGGACTACATCTAAATAAAAAGCATTGCCTTTCTTATTGTAAATGATCTTGTAAGTAGAATCTGCATCTCTCCATGTTACTAGAATAGCCCTTTTGCTACGCAAATTCTGTTCTCCCTACACGTTTGGGGGGCAGCTCTTCCAAGATTCACTTGGATCTCTCTTCACAGGGTCAAATCTAGGTAAGAAGGTTAATGGAAAGAACTACAGGCCTCATCCTGCAGTTTGTCTTTGTGGCCACACCTGGTACCCATCTTTCCACTCCTGGGCTATCTGTTCTAAATTCACATCACCCTCAACTATGACAGTTCTTAGTGGCTTTTCTGGTGGTGTGACCCAAACCCTCATGCCTAAGAAGTCTGAGCCTCTAGCAGTCATGATCTTTTCAGACTAGGCTTGCTGCACCTGACCATTCACAATCAAAATTTAATAAATGAGTAACAAAAAAGTCCTAGATGGTTTTCAGAGTTCTACACTTTTCCTTCCTTGTCCTTATTGTAAAACAGCAGCTCGAATTGTTCTGCTAATCAGAGTCAATTAACCTTGCCACAATAGTGACACTGTTTTACAGCTGCTGGTCCCTTGACACAGAAGTACAAAGTGCACAGTAGAGAGAATAGGGAACTCGAGGTACTTGACAGCTGGTCAATGAATTAAGCATGGCCACAGAGGCAACAACATACAACAAGCTTTACTGGACAGTGTTTAGACAAGGTTGCAGGAGACAAAAATTATCTCATAGCATGAAAACAGCCAGAAAATGATGTCATGGGGGCCAACATCCAGGACAAGCAGAGGGCAAGGGGACTCCCAGGATAGAAGAGAATCCGAGAAAGGGCTTACATGTCTAGGTTATATCACAGTAGCAAGGGTGGAGTGTGGGTCAGAGAGCTCCCAGGGGTAATTTTGGCTTAGAGTCTTACAAACAAAAGGCCCTGTCATTGACCAGTAGATGCAGGGTGTAGTTTAGTGGGACAGCCAAAGCAGATGGGCTCACAGTGACTAAACACCTTCAGGCTTGGGCTTTTTTTTTTTTTTTAATTAAGTAGGTAAAAATATGAGTTTGGTTCTGGTGTTTTTTTGAGCTACAGGTTCTCAATTGGCTGTGCAGAAATAAACAACGGAGGGGCCAATATACAGGTACCATCAATGGCTCATTTGTATAACAGATGGCTATAACTTATCCTATCTAATAAAGAGGGAATATGCTAATTGACCCTCACGCCATCTCAAAGATGGCAGTGCCAAGAAGGAGGGAATATGCTAATTGATGCCATGCCCTCAAAGATGGTGGTGCCTACAGCCACAAGATGGCGGTGCCCAGTCCCCTTAGCCCCCCACCCACCCAGGCTGGCTTGAGGTGCAGGCAAGCCTCGGATGGTGTCTGCCCAGCTGCCCAGAGCCTCCTGTGGCTCAGGTAACCAGGGCCAGCTGAGGCTTGCAATGGCAGCAGCAGAGGTGTGGTGGGGCATTGCCATCTTCTGATCATCAAGTCGCCTCCCACCCCTGAGGGTTCCCAGAGTGTGAGAGGAGGCAGGCCAGGCTGAGGAACGCCCCCCGCTCCTAACCTCCCCCCAACCCTGTCCAGTGCATGAATTTTCATGCACTGGGCATCAGATAGGACTCTTGTTGTGTCCCTTGGTGAGAGTTCACCCTCTTTGTGACCCAGACCTTTAAGCCTACAGAACTTACAGTTGTGGCAACAGATCTTTAAGAGTGTTGATAAATGGGGCCTCTTGTATCAATCACTTTATTCTCAGCCTCAGGTATTCTTTCAGTTGAGAGCACTGATTGGGTGAGTATACCACATCCTAGAGAAGTACATCCCATCCTCTCAGAGCACTGTCCCATGTAGGTGCCATGACAGGTCCTTTGATAAGACATCCTGGCACCCATGTCAGTCCACATACTTCTGGACAGTGTGGCATCCGCATTGCTGTGAAATATGTCTGCTGGTTAAAAGCTGTATTGTGTGGAAACTCATTTCTATAAATCAGTCATTCTGCACACCTCTGGATGGTGGTGCTAGCTGAGGTTAAGCACGCGGGAAAGACAAATTTACTCCTGGAATATAGTATGTCTATTCTTATCAGAATGAAACTCTGGCACATGTAGGATCGAAGGAAATCAATACAACTGTCTTGAAACCATGTGGCCAAATTGGTCTCCCTTAGGAATATTGGTAAACTAGCCGCCTGGCATTAGTCTTTTGCTGGTAAATTTGTCACATAGCTGTATATATAAATCATCCACCATTAACTTTTAGAGAATATGTTGGTTAAATTATGTATACATCTTTATAAAGGTTTATGAGATCTTTGCTTACATATTTTATTGTTTAAATGTTTTTAGTGGTAACATATATTAGTCACTTGCTTACTGCATTAAATTATATAACATATTTTATATATGTGCTATCTACTTCTATGAAATCTTGACTATATTATTTATTTTGTCAGTGTGAATTTTTTTGCTTGAAGTTCAATTTTAAGAAATTAACAATATATTCTTTCAAATATATTGTATATATATATATATATATGCATTATGTGTCTGTATATGTATAGTAGATATTATACTCAAATTAACTCACTTTGATTATTCTATCATCTGAATTATAACATAATTAAATTATGTTCTGTCATTTCTTACTATCTTAATATGTCATCTGCCTAATTTTAAATAACAAATTTTAAATAACAAGTTTTATTCAATTAGAGAATTACATAGTCAGTTTTGGTTCATAAAAATAAAATGGATTTTAGAATTTTGAAAAATAAATTCCCAGTACTACCTATTATGGTTTGCTTTTTCAAAAAAATTTTATTGGAGGTGGTTAGAACATTTAGAGACGTTTTATCTAAGACACTAAATATATCATATCAATATTGCTCAATAAGCCTAATGCATTATTATACTTTTTTTGTTCACAAAGTCTTTTAGTTTTTACACGAGTATTTATTTCCCCCCCCCCCCCCAAATCACCATCATATATCTATAACAGAGGGACATATAAGAATAGAAATAACAGCCGAAACCGGTTTGGCTCAGTGGATAGAATGTTGGCCTGCAGACTGAAAAGTCCCAGGTTCAATTCCGGTCAAGGGCATGTACATTGGTTGAGGGCACATCCCCGGTAGGGGGTGTGCAGGAGGAAGCTTGTCGATGTTTCTAGCTCTCTATCCCTCTTCCTTCCTCTCTGTGAAAAATCAATAAAATATGTGGGGGGGTTTTTTGTTTTGTTTTTTTAAAGAATAGAAATAACAGAACAAAGATGTTAGGCTGGAAAGCATATATTTTAGTGTAGTATGCAGTGTGTTAAACATAAAAATTGTAATATGGAACTATGTTCAATAATTTATTAGGACATAAAGTGGGAAACACTTAATTCTCCTCGAACAGTAGGAGTTAAAGGGATGACATCTGACCAATGTGTTGTGGGTTGAATGTGTTTTCTTCAAGGAGATTGAGTTTGAAAGTGGAATGGTCTGAAAGGGAGAGAGTAAAATGAAATGCCAGCAGCTCACTTTGGGGTATTTGTCTAAATAAAATGGAATATTATTAGGCCTTAAAATTAATGAAATCTTGGTATTTGTGACAAAATGGATGGACTTTGAATACATTTTGCCCAGGTCAGTAAGTCAAACAGAAAAGACAGATGCCTTAGGATCTTTTTTACATGTGAAAACTAAAAACAAACTTACAAACAAACAAAACTACCAAGCTCATAAATACAAAGAACAGATTGGTGATTGTCTGAGATGGGGGTGGATGGTGGGAGAAATGGATCATTTTTTTAATTGTAAAAAAAAAAAAAAAATTAAATAAAAGGAGAGGCAAAGAAGCAAAAATGAAGAAGCAATTCGTAGGCAAGAATGAAACGAAAATAAATTAATGAATTCAATTAAATAATATAAAACGAATGGAAAACTTTCTGGGCAGAGGGATCAACATATGGAGGTGGGAAATAAACTGAAATATTAAGCAACCTGAAAATAAGAACAAATGCTTAGATTCAGGCCTATGTGTAGGAGATGAGATGCTTGGCCATATGGAGTCACGTAAGCCATCTGTACAGAAAAGGGATAGAGTCACCCCTTCCCTACTTGAGGTTAATTTAATTGAGACACCAATTTTTCTCTTAGACAATAACAAATTCTGTGTTATGATCCTTCTGATAAGGAAAGCATAAAAAGTGAGCTCCATATTTATCTCAGCTTTTCCCCTAGTGTGTTTGCCAAAGGTACCTGGGAAAATGGAATACAAGCAGAGGTGGCTATATTGTTGCATGGATACTAGTAAAAAAGGAGAAACTAAGTCAGCAAGAGCAACTTAATTTGGGAGACAGGTTATGAGAAATGTAGAAACTACACACAAGGATACCTAAAAATGTCTATTAAAATAGTCCTGGTACCCTTGGCTCTATTTATTCAAGGAAAAACTTTGAGCAACTTAGTAGAGAACAGAATATGAGAGACTGAGAGCCAAATAGGCATGCCAGAGGTTTTCAGAGTTGAAATCCATCGGTGTATAATCTAAGCCAGAATAGAAGTAACTAAATGAAGATTCTAGGTATTCAGTTGAGACCCTCTCGCTCTGCAGATGCCCTGTGAGCTCCTGCATCCCAGGTGTGGACGGCCAGGGAGGGACCACGGGAAGTTAGTGGATGTGTCTGGCCCATCTCACCCAGTCCTGCCCCACCAGCCACCTTCTAATTAATGTTCTTTCAATGTGCACAAACCCGTGTACTGGACCACTAATTAATTATATATAAATCCTGAAGTACCCAGATAGAATCAGGCTCTATTATAGAGATATGCACTATATAAAGCTCAAACCTAACACTGATGACATGAATACCGTGCTTTTCATTACTGCACTTTTCTCCCCTATAAGCCAACCTAAGGGCTCTTTTGCTGCACATTGGAGAAGTTTGGGAAATACCATTTGTATTTTCTCTGTTGGCTTTCTCTATAACAATGATGGCAGATTCTTTCCAAATCATCTTGCCCTTGTCACTTTGTGCATAATTAAGTTTCATTCCAAGAGCAGGTTCAGTAAATGTTAGCTCACAGTGATAGTCTGGAATCCCAAAGTGAAAAACCCAATCAGACATCTAAGACTTCAGCTGTGAGTAAACTGATGCAAAACCAAACATTAGCCTTGGCCCAGGTGTCAAATTGGGAGAAAAGTCAGCATCAGGTAGGAAGGTAGAAGTAAGCCAGAAGCATTCTTAAAGTACAACTGGGTCTTGTGCCTGTAGGTGAACTTGTGTTTGTTTAAGAGCAAAAATTCCCAATTTGATGTTAGTTACTTAACACCTGGTTCTTTATAGCAATGCCATTGCCCCAGCTGATCATCACAAAGACCCTAGGATCATTTTCTCCTCTGTTGTGTGAGAATTGAGACTGTGAGGCATGGAACCTCTTGCTCAGTTGGCACAATTAGCACATGGGAAATTTGGGATTACTAAATTATCAACCCATTCTCTCAAAAAGCAGACTATAAGAAGAAAATCAGAGAAATATGCTCAGAACATATAATGTTTTCATGTATAGCACACTAAAAATAATGCAAGTGTCAGAGTAAAACATAGCTGGGTTCACTCATTTGCACTAGCTACTAGCTCTGTGATTTGGCTTTAGGGTTTGACCATTTTGAGCCTACATTTCTTCATTTGTAGGGTGAGAAAATTCATGCATGTGCCTTTCTATATTATTGTGGAGATCCAATGAGGAGAATTTAGGAGGTAAATAGTGCAATAACTTACGGTTGGTTTTCAACTGTGGTAGCTTTTATTGTTAAAAATGACACCAATTAAACTTAACACCAGCAAAACACAACTATAGTCTAGTTCTTCTGTACGCATTTTTCTTTGAAGAGCTGAAATTAATATGTGGGTATTAAGATATTAATCTTCATACACAAGAGCCAAAGCTGAGAAACCAAGTCTTGACTGATATTATATTTCTTTTTAAGGTGTGTTTGTAAAATTGTTAACCTCGCTTTGCCTGTTAAATTACTTTGCTGTATAAATAAAGTTAGCCATATTTACATTTAATAAGGAGATAGTTCTTTCTTTTGGTAAAAAACAAACAAAACAAAACAAAAAAAAGTAAACCATAAAATAAAAACTTCGAAATCATAAACATTAATCAGTTGGCTAATTAAAAAAAAATTAGAGAACCTGCTTTATGAGCCCTATTATTGTCAGGCATATAATAATGTGTGTGCTGGTAATACAACTGTGTGCAGATAAGAAGAGAGTTCAGCCTCTGAGGAGCTCAAGGTCTGATGGAGGGAGGGAGACAGAATGCCAACAACAAACAAAAGAGACAGAGAGAGATGTGAGCCCATGAGCCATACCTGAAGAGGAGTGGTTCGCCAGGGACACCCTCTCAAAGGAGGTGGCATTTACACTGTGTAAAAGGGTTTTAAAAATATATAGAGAGAACACAAAGACTTTTCTGGCAGAAAGGACAGTACAGGCAAAGTATGCAAACTAAACAGAAAGCAACACATTAAAGAAATATAAAAACTTCTGCTGGCCAGCGTGTCTCAGTGATTGACCTTTCACCTATGAACCAAGAGGTCTCTGGTTCAATTCCTGGTCAGGGCATGTGCCCTGGTTTCTGGCTCAGTCCCCAGTAGGGGGTATGCAAGAAGCAGTCAATGGCTGTTTCTGTCTCATCAATGTTTCTATCTCTCTGCCCTTCTTTCCTTTCTCTCTCTCTTAAAAAAAATAATTATAAAAACATTAAACACAAACACACATACACACACACACACACACACACACAAACAAAAAACAATAGTGCTCTATTGACCTTGAATACTACCTAATGGGATTGGAAGACCTGGAAACTGAAGTCTCCAAGATCTGTAGATCTCACATGTTAGACCCTCTCCTGAATGCAACCAGGGACTGAATATGTAGGCCTGTTATTCTTAGGTCAATTCTGTAGCCTGTGGTTGTGATGGGATTTTCTCCTCACTGCAGTAAAGAGGGCAGAAATCTGGGATTTACCCTAGATTTGTGGTCCGCAAACTGCGGCCCACAAGCCACATGCGGCTCTTTGGCCCCTTGAGTGTGGCTCTTCCACACAATACAAGGGCCTAGGCAAGTTTATTTTGAAGAAGTGTCATTAGAAGAAGTTTTAATATTTGGTTTCTCAAAAGAAATTTTAATCATTGTACTGTTGATATTTGGTTCTGTTGACTAATGAGTTTGCTGACCTAGATCAACTGGGTCAGAATTTCAAGTTGAGCAGCTTATGTTCAGCTGATTGCCAAATGTGAATTCGGCCAAGAACCACTGAGCTAGTTTCACTCCAACCAGGGTTCAATGCTAACAGACAGTATACTAATATAAGAGTCAAAAATCTTTCCTTTTAGTGGGTTTAGAAAGAAAACTTCCCAAGGTCACCTTTCTGCAGGGTATAAATTATCCTTTAGGTGTCTTAAGAGAAGAAACTCAGACTTTCTACTCGTTTGAGTGCTTCTAGCAAATTCCGTGTGTGTCAAGGTATTCTTTCAAAGTGCTTTTATTTAGGGAGATTATGTCAAAGTCACCATTTAACTCAGAGTGCTCAATCTTTTCTTGTCTGTGCACTTAATATACATATATATATAACATATGGATATACATATGTATAATATATATGTGTCTTTTTGTATCATATTAATTATAATTTTTGCATAAATAATGCAAACGGTAATTAATTTATTACAATTACAATATAATACAATATGTTGATAAGTCTATTGTAAAATACAATATAAAAATTGCAAAGCTTAAAGGAATATAAACCAAACAGTATTTTAAAATTTTAAAAATTATAAAAATAAAGGACCAATAAGTAAATTAGGTTGTAATCCTTAAAGGATATGGGAAAATATTAAAATAGACATCATTAGCTGAAAGCTATGTACGTCATTTATATTAAAGTCACTGATTGAAATTCCTTATGAATCACCTATAAGAAATTGCTTTTAAGTAAATCAAACTATGACACGCACATAGACATAAATATCAACTTACTTTTTGGAAAACATTTTTCTTCTTTCAATTCGCTATAATTTCTGCTATTTTCATGAGCAGGCTCCTCTTTTGAAGCTTCGAAATACTGGTTATTACAAAGCTCTTTAATTTAAGGGTCAATGTTTTTAAATTTTAAATTGTTGATACCAAACTTTTAAATATAAATATAAAAGTTCCCCCCTCTCTCTCTTTGTCTTAATATCTGTCTCTCTATCTCATGAATGCCATTTTTATTTAAGTATTCTATTAATTAATAGACTAATACCAAACCTAGAACCCATATAACTGCAAACTAGATGCCAATATTTAATTTTATTCCTTTATGATAATTAAATAAAACACATTCAAAGGGAGAAGATAACAGGAAAGGATAAGACAGTAAGTAAATTTCAGGAGCTTGAGAGTGGATAGGCAGTGTTTTACCAAGAAAAATAAATCCTAAATTACCAATTTGTAAGCTGATGAAACTTAAAAAACAACAACAACATACACAAAATGTCAATTAAATTAAATAAAAAAGGATGATAACAGCCTTTAAATTAATATGTTTATCAATTAACTTGCAGAAATGTCAACAATATATTGTTAAGTATAAAAGCAAGATACAGAGAAATTAATGTTATATGCTATTTATTTTTAATTAAAACACTAAGGGCATATATAAAAATAGGTAGGTATATTATAGATAAATAGATATATTTTAAAATATGGTTAATTAAGTTACAGAAAATTATAGAAGAGGCTATTAATGTCAGTACCTACATTACAAGAAGAGATAGCAAAATAGATGGAGAATAGGGATGAGGGAAAGTAAGTGGGGGGAGGAAAGCAGTGTTCAAACACAATTTTAAAATATCCGTGATAAAAATAATATATACAATATGATCTCATTTATTTAAAATTAATTCTGTGAGTGATTTCCCTTATATGCTAAATGAAAGCAACAGAAATTTTCTTTGTGTGTTATCAAGTGATCATCTTCTCTGTTTGACTTTTAGGGTAAACATACAATGTTTATGTAAAAGCTTATAGCAAAACTTTTTTAATTTAAAAAGAAAATAAATGACTAAGTGTTTTCATTAAATATTCATTTTGTTTAAAACTTATATACTAATTGCCCTAGTTGGTTTGGGTTAGTGCATAAAATATTATAATCTTTTTAAAATGTATTTTATTTATTTTTTACAGAGATAAAGTGAGAGCCATAGAGTCAGAAACATCAATGAGAGAGAAACATCAATCAGTAGCCTCCTGGACACCCCACATCAGGGATGTGCCCGCAACCAAGGTACATGCCCTTGACCAGACTCGAACCTGGGACCCCTCAGTCTGCAGACTGATGCTCTATCCATTGAGCCAAACTGATTTGATCAGTATATATATAAAATCTTGATGTGATTTGAATGTTTGTGTTTTTCCTTAATTCAGATGTTGAAATCCCAAAGCCCAAGGTAATAAGATGATGCTATTAAGGTAGGGCCTTTGGGCATGATTATATCATGAAGGGGAAGCCTATTTAGTTTTATTGAGTCAGCTCATGGCTAATCCACCTTGAGGTAAAGAATGGAGAAGACCTATTAAGGTTGTCCAAAAAAAAAATAAAATAAAAAAAAAAAAAATCATGTGCTGTTGTTTTTTTCCTCCTTTGCTGATAGGGCATACCATGAGCTTATAGTTGAAGTGGAGAGGAAGGAATGATCCTTGCAAGTTGAAATAGCAAGGGCAAGAAGGAATCAATGCATTGTGTGGATTGCCTCAGTGGTTGCTGAATTTACTAAGGTCTTTTAATGATTTAAACAAGGAGACGTAGGCATGACAAAATCTATGGCAAGCATGGATACAGGTGAGAGGAAAAATGGCCCAACAAAGATCATTTATCCCAACTCCAGGTCCTGTAGTACACGGGATATGGGACTAATATCTTCTCTCAGGTGAGAAATAGGAAATAGAAAATAATTTTTATATGACAGCCAGCTTTGAGTGTGATCAGGGAATTAAAGGGAATGTTCAAAGATAAGACTGAGGTCACAAAGCATTTTCTGAAGGTATGCAGATTCACCAGCAGGCCGAATTGGTCTGAGGGGATTCTGAGGAGATTTGGGGATACCTCAAGCCTCAGTGATAAAAATCATGGTGATGACAGATGATTGGAGAACCTTCAACTCCAGAGGGGGTTTGATGTGAGTAGGGATGTGAGCAAGGGTGGTTTGTTAGGGAAAAGGAGGAAACAATGGATAACTTCCTGCTCCATTCCTGAGGAGAGCTTAACCTTGAGGTTGTAGGAGCAAACCCATGGTGTTGAGTTCTGACAGAATATATTATTCATAATAGTGGCACCTGAACGTTGTTGTGCAAAGCATTTCAGTGTTTTGTTTTGACTTGATTTTTAATCCTTGCCTGAGGGTTTGCCTTACAAAGTGTTGGCAGTGTCACCTTACAGTTGAGGATATATAAAACTGTCTTTTCTACATATTTGTGTTCCTCTTTAAGAAACACATTTCCATGACGTACATGTCTTAGATATGTAGCTCTATGATGTACACTTCACAGCTAAGCTACGCCACTGGAGAGAGAGAAAACTTGTGGTGATTTTATTTTTATTTCTTTTTGTCAGTTTTCCTTTGAAACATCAAACAGGATATTGATATTGTTTGGCATTTAAGTTATTTACCTCCTGTGGCTTACCAAGTTGTAAACAAAGCGAGCCATATTCCCACTGCACATTTCATATACAACTATTACTAGAACTTCTTTTCAGAAATATTTATCTGCTAATCAATACCCTTCCATCGTGCCATTTCCAGAAGTGCTGAAGGGACTTCTCTCCTGACACAGGGTTTGACTCGGTTATGGTTTACCCTTCCCAGTAGCTGTGCAATGCACAGCAGTGAATCTAACAAGTGGACCATCTGCCTCTTGTGATGTGGCTGTGGTCACCATTAGTTCTGGACATTTCCAGAGAAGGTGAAAAATCCCTTAACTACATTATCGAGTAAAAAGCACGATGCTGTAGACACTTGAAATTATGCTTGACATCATTCTTGTCACTGAAAAGAAGAACATGTTAAAGCACTGATACTAGACGCTTCTAAATGACTGTGCTGGAAATGTATGCGAGTTGATAAACTCAGAGAGACAGATAAAAAGTCATTAGCAATGACAAACATAATTTGGATTTTTTTTCTCTCTCCCTTTCCTTAAACTTGGAATTGTGGTATTGAGCTGAAAGAAGGGGTGGTGGATTCTGCAGAGAATACACACAAAATCCCCCTTTGAGCCACACTGCTCTCTGCATGGGATGTATATTTTCTAAGGATGATTTACAGGTTAGCCACGCGGTGACCTTCCCCCCCAACTGCAAACAGATCACAGAAGCTGATTAACCAAGACTTAAAACACAACACGGGGTGATGTTCTCTTATGGTGGATCTCTGACAAAGCCCTCCCCTAGGAGCCCTCCCGCTCCATTCGCTTGCAAATCGCGGTGCCTACAGAGGTCTTGGCTGCCCCAGTCCCAAACCTGGAGCCCTGCAGCGCCATCACCGGCGGTATCTTCCCATGCGAGGGACTGTCTGCTATTAATCAGAAACGCTGAATGGAAACCAATCAGATAGAGAGTTCCTTTGGCTTCAGCTTCCTGCCTGTCTGAGTTAGAAGTAATGCTCCAAGAGAGAGGCACACTGAGATGCATGAAGATTCAGCTGTGAAGATCCTATAAAAAGAGGAGGGATGAGACAGAAGCCACAACGCTGCCAGAGTCGTCAGTGTTGAGCAAGGCTGAACTCAGTTCCATTGCTTCCAACAGTAAGTGCTATTTACTTTGCTTGCGAATTGTGAGCTATTAATTTTCTCCCCCTAATAATGAAGTAGTGCAAATATTGCTTTTCTCCTAGTAGATCCCCCCCCCCCCTCTCTCTCTCTCTCTCTCTCTCTCTCTCTCTCTCTCTCTCTCCCCACTCATTTGGAAGCAGGTAAGAATACACAATTTTATAATATTTGAATAAGGTATTATTAAAATACTCAGTGAAAAAACTTGCAAACATTTGGTTCTTATTTTACTTTTACAAAACTGATACTTAACCAAGCTCTTTCTGTAATGCTCAAATTTTGCATATGAAGTATTATAAAAATAAAGCCAAACTTTATATTATGCTGGTTGGTTTTAGTAGCTTTAGTACTCACACATTAGCGTGTTTATATACATATATTACTATTATTAAATTAATTTGAAATGGACCCTTGGTTTTCTTGTAACTGTTGCTTGCTTAGAGTCAGAACTATAAAAAATAAATGCATATTTTTCATAATTTAAGAACACATGATTTCTTCATTTTCTAATATTAAAAAAGAAGTTATATATATGAAACATATACAGATGGAAATAGAATGTCAGGGTAAATGTGATCACTTTACCTGATAAAGGTTTCTTTAAATATCTGTGGTTCTCACTCCGGTCAGCCTTCTAAATGTGCATGCTGGTTGGCTATATAATTGCTTTCCATTAAGTAGGCAAATGTATCTTAACGTAATACAGACTGGATGAAAACCACAGGAGGGAAAGAGTTTCAAAAGCAAAACTGACATGTTTTATTTGAAGGGACTTGGAAAATGCATTGATTTGATGGAGCATTGGTGCGTGTTTTTTTATAATCAATATAGCCATTCACATCTATTAAATTTTCAAGCACATTAATCTCAAATGGTATGACCAATTTTAATTGTAAGGTTATCAACATTTTATAATGTTTCCATTTAGATGTTGCTAATACCGTATGCTCTTAGAATCTACTTTAAATAACAAGGTGCATTAGACAAAAAGGGATCACCTGTAGTAGATAAGTTCACATCTATTTTTATGATCAATTTTTGATGGGAATATAATGAACTATAGATTTTAGGAGAACTTGGAGGTATTTTTGGGTGTTTGTTATTTAATATTTTGTGTGTGTGTATATATATATATATATATATATATATATATATATATATATATCTGTAAGATTACTAATAAAGATTTCTATAAGGCTTTTGACATCTATGTACTGTGGGAGTGATGCTGTGACCACAAAAAGTAGTAACTTTTGCATGAAAGTTACTTTTTACATCATAAATTAGAAGAGCTATCAATCTTCAATCATAGTTGACTAAGAATTTAATTGATCATTCAGTGTTCTTAACTTGGAAAAAAGAGTGATTTAAACACCTCCTACATTCAATAGAGATTTTAAGATTCTATTTTAAGATTCAGACGCTGCTTCATTGCCTAGTCAATGCTATGTCAATTGCAGAATACATTTGTGTAACTACCAAACTGGCTAACTCAGGTCTGGATGGTAGATTTTTAAAAAAGACAAAGAAAATTAAAGAATATGCTTTCTGGCACATAGAAGCAAAGAACTTGGGCATAGCATGAACAGCTTGCACTTGTGATCTTGTCATAGAATACATTCTGGTTTTTAATTCAAATTTTCTCAAATTTGTAAAATACAATTGCATGCATTTAGATGTACGCTGAGATGTTAAAAAATACTGTCATCTCTATGTTTGTTTTGAAAAATGAGAAAATGTAAGATAAAGTGCCTGCTGTGAGCAAATCTAATCCTGGGAATAATGAATAGAAAAATGCTGTAGAGGGAGCAGATAGGTAGTGTCAATGTAAAAGTAATTCACTAACTTTAAGTCAGATTTGGTAGGGCTAATAAAGCAACTCATATAATCAAATACTTTCTAGAATGGAAAAGCATAAGTTTCCTTTTATTATGCTACTTGATATTTTAAGACAATTTTGGAAATGGTTGACATAATTATACCACAATCATTGTATTCACTGCATAATTGAAATGAAAATGCCTTTTACCACTGCCTATGTAACAATATCACAATATCAAGATTGGCTTTGAAATGAGAGTTTTAAATGTTGTGTTGCTCAACTTGACAAACTGTGTGTTGGAGCAGAAGCTCTTCTGAGTGTCACCTTGCATGGAGATTGTATCCAGTGTATTCCTGTGATCGCAGCAAATGCAAAGTTGAGCCAATGCACTTTCTCTTCTCTGGCACATTCACCTAAAGGATGGGGAAAATTAATTGGAGAGTTTTTTTCTTCTGGCTCACCTCTCTTTAGACATCAGTAGTGATTTGAGGCAAATACACATTCCCTACAACATTTGCACTGTGAGTCGGTGCAGTTAATCAGAGTGCTTTGAAAAAATTACATAACAAAATATGTGAGCATTATGGTAATATATCATACAGAAGAAAGCATAAATTAAGGTAAAAGTTAATTTAATGAAAAATACGTGTAATAAATAAACATTGGCTGTAAAGTGTTCTCTTTGAAAGGAAACAGTCTAGATGGATTATTATTTAGCATTAATATAGATGCTTCCATGAAATGGGTCATTAGTTTGCTATACATTAGACTAATGTTCCATCAAATGAAAATTTAAAAATACAAAGTAAATCTTACATTGGAAAAAAAACAGCGTGATACTTTAAAAAAATGTCCAATGTGATATGTTATTTATACTTGTGAATACTTTATTGGATAATTTTACTTCTTAAAGTATCTACATAAATAATATTAAGTTTTCTTAAGGAAGAAGAAAGTATGCTAGACCAAAAGGACATGGGTTTTAATTAGCTTGTTTCTTTGTACCTGTCACTCATTTATAGACATGATGTATATAGAACAGAAGGCATGTTTCCTGAGATAGAAAATATTTTCCTTGTATTTTATATAATTGTTTCTTTAACAAAGTATGTGCCTTAAAATATATACCCTCCTAAATAATCATGACATTATGCTATTTAGATTTTTACATCAAATTCTAGAACTTTTAAAAAGGGATTTTAACCTCCAACTCTGATATGACCCAAGAAAACTAAGGATTAAAAAAATCAAGTAACATATCCAAAGCTGTCAAATTGTATATGAAAAATTAAACACACACACACACACACACACACACACACACACACACACAGTGATTAGCTAAAAGCAATGCTTCCTGGATTGCTTTAAACATCTTGAAAAAGTTTTTTGTGTTTTTTGTTGTTGTTGTTGTTCATTTGTTTGTTTTGTTTTTTAAATTCCTGTGCCTGGAATAGCCATCATCCTCATCACTGAAATACAGTAAGGGATGCCCAGTGAGGAGAGCGCCTTTATAGCACTTTTATACATTTCCATAGCAGTCCTAATACATTAATGCACTTGTGCCTAAATTTAGCACTGGTAAGAAGCCTTATAGCCACATTAAGAATGCAAAGTGCCTGAATAAAAGCATGATCTCTGGAACCTAAGCAAGGCATTTTACATTAGCACCAGTGAGAAACACCTCCCAAACGCAAAAAGTCATTATAATGGATCTGCCAATGAAGAGAAAATGGAAACCTCCTGAGGTATTATCGTTGTGGAGGTGGTGCAGTATGTATGAGTGCATACGTGCGCTCACGTGTGTGTGTGTGTGTGTGTGTGTGTGTGTGTGCACGTGTGAGACACTTATGTACTTTTATGAGAGAGGTAGGAAAAAGAAGACCTGAAGATTTTCTTGAGGTAGTCTTCAATATTTTTCTTTCTCATTTTTCTATTCAATTACATTGCCAAATTATAAATCAATTGCAGGAAGAATGAGTGCTTTTATGTTCTGTATTTCTCCTCATGAACAAGATAATTCTTGGACTTCCTAATTAATCAATGAAACACCACAGCATATGATTGTTTTATAAGTATGAATTAAAAAGCCTGTGGCTCATATTACTTTTTCAAATTGGCTCTACAGTTGTGACGAGCATGGATGACTTCATTATAATTTTTCAAACCAAATTTATTCAACTTACTAGGGAGAAACCACTGGCTAGTAATTATTTGGTTTTTATTTTAAAGATGAATATGTTTCTAAATGTAGAAAATAGATATACCTCACAAAATTTATATTGGAATATACTAAACTCAGTATACTTAATTTAACATTAATCAAGTACGCAATGCATAATGGATTTTTTTTTTCATAGTTACTAAAGAAGGATCTTAGGAAAGTCAGTAAAAATAAGAAATACTATTTACAGGAAGTCAGTATAACAGGGAAGACAACAACACATATAACAATGTGTAGTGTAAGCATATAAATGTCAATAATTCACCTACAGGAACATCTATAAACACAGTTTAGTCTTGGGTGCAATGAAGAAGGATCTCCATGTAAAATATGCTCTACTTCTATAAAATATTCTCATTCATATAAAATATGCTCTATAAAACTGAGACATCAATTCTAAAAGTTTCAAAGGGAGTTTTCCCTCAGACAATCAAGTAACTACTTTCATCCATTTTTTTCCTACAAAGCAGGTTACTATAATTTACTACAATAGACTGAAATATTATTTTCCAACATTCACATATTCGTGCTATAAATACTTCACAACACAAAAACTATATCAGAAATTTAAGAAATTAAAATATATTTTATATTGTAATGGTAATTAAGTTTAAACATCCAAGAAAACTTGCAGGTCAAATTGCAAATTCTCATTTACCTATCTATAATTTAATATATTTTTTACATTTTTATTTATTGGTTTTAGAAAGTGAGAGAGGAAGGGGGAGAGAGAGGAAGAAACATTGATTTTTGTTGTTTCACTTATTTCATTAATTAATTGATTCTTATATGTGCCCTGACCAGGGATCGAACCTGAATCTTGGTGTATCAGGGCAATGCTCTTACCAACTGAGCTACTCAGCCAGGGCTTATAAGTAGTTTAATATCTTTACCTATATATCTGCAACCATAGCTGTGTTTTCATTTAAATTTCTGTGTATCTATGTCAGTAACTATGTACATGTCTTCACACTAAATAGATATGGAAAAGGAAAAGGGATAATACAATAAATTATTTTGATGGTTAAATTAATTATAGACTTTAAATTGTTATAATGGTGAAACATTAGGTACTACCAGGCTCTTTTGTCAAGCATTCATAGATGTGTTATCATGAACAAATAATAAAATAACAATTGTAACTTATTTTAATTTAGTAAATTTAAACTCAGTTACAGCTTATGTGTTATGGGTGCTTTGGATACTTTTTTGATTAGGGAGAATTCGACTTCCATATTTTAAAACTGTAACTGGAAGTAATTGTTCTTCATTCAATGTTCACAACTCTTGAAGACCTAATAAAAATATAATCTCTTTACCCACTCATAGAGTGAATGAAAAAGTGCTATTTTAAGTAGAAATAACAATGCCATCTCAAACAATATTAGGTAGAAATTAGATCATTAATATAAGAACATAAAATCATTATTTTTCCTTGTTATGTATAATGCAAAGGAAGAACATTATGTGGTAAAATTTAAATTATTTATTTGGCCATTTTCCCTCACTGAGGGTCAGGTCAATAGACATTTTATATTTGTTGTATTACTGGGTAAGTTAACTATTTGCTAAGTTGGAAATTTGCTTTAAAATAAAAAACATGATATTAAAATTAAATAGTATTGCCTTATATCTAATAACATATGCACAATAATTAATAAAACTGTCAAGGATAATATATTTGTAATACTGTCCCTTTTTCCACATTAATTTTATAACTTATTAGGACATTATAAATCAACTATGCATGTACAGATTGGAGTAAATTTAACTATTAGAAGAGAGATAATAATTTTCCTTCTTCCCCAAATATTGCCTGTTTATCTATATGATGTGGCATTGTATGTATACTTTCAATTCAGTTATGTTTTTAATACACAAACATTAAATAATACTCAGATTTTTATTTTTGACAATACTTAATTCTTCAAGGACTAAATAATTGATGCACTATTATCGTAACACATGATTATGCACGAAAATCATATCTGTCTGCTTTTTATGTTTAACTTGAAATTGAGACCCCTGATACAATCATTAACAATGAAGAATGTTATTATTATACAATACCTGCAATAAATATATTTTTACTTATAATTAATTTTGCTAAGTTAAAAATATGGAGTACTATTAAAATATAAGTTGTAAATGTCAATAATAAACATATTTTAAATATTGTAGGGTTATTTTTAGTACATTAAAATTAGCATTTTTATCAATGCTATCTTTATATAGTTGCCTCCTTATATATAAACCAATAGATATTTAAATATGTATGATGTATATCAAGCCACTATTTTGGGCTTGACACCTTGTGTTAAATTGTTTTCCGTAGCTAAAGTGGGGTGATTATTTATATAAGAAAATAGTTCCAACTTTGGACTTTTTTATTTTAGAACAGTATTAGGATAATTGATCTGATAGAAATTTTATATACATATATATATATATATATATATATATATATATATATGTGTGTGTGTGTGTGTGTGTGTGTGTGTGTGTGTGTATATATATATATATATATATATATATATATCTCAGGAGAGTACTTGGATTTGTAATTACGTATACCCAGTGATGAATACTGAAACTGATGGAGACAAAATGATAGAATGGAGACAAGAAGGTAGTGGGATTCCATCACAGACTCAGTAGCAGTTATTATTAAACTGCTCATTATTAAAAAACAACAATTTGAGTTTAATAATGATGTCATCAAGGATATCTGATGTCCGACCTCTCCAGACCTAAGCTGCTTGTGGCTTGCTGCTTGTCAAATGAAGCACTGCCTTTGGGATCACACACACCTTATTTCACATGGGCACGGAGAGCCTTCTTCAGTACACCTGAGGCTACCCTGTGTATATAGACGTCTGATACTGAAACTGAACTTTAAACGTATTCAGGGAGAAACAAAATGTTATTCTGGAATAGAAATGTCACACGTATATGTCTTGCACTATATTTCAATGACCATATTTATAAAATTGTACTTTTCTAAAATTGTAAGAAAATGTAAACAAACAACCTATATGAAAAGAGTGAATAAATTCAGTGCCAGAATGAAATTTTTATCCAGATTATAGTTTTGGATAAAAATATCCCTAACTATTTATAAATCATATCATACTCTATAATACCTGGATGTGAAAGCAGATTTTAGAAAATAATTATTTGATCATTATAAAATTCTATACATATTCATTCAATATATATAGTAGCTTAAAATAACAACAACAAACAAACAAACAAAAAATCAACTTCACCCAAGGATATTTTTCCATTGATTTTTAGAGAGAGTGAAAGAGAGGCAAAGACAGAGAGAAATATCAATGTAAGAGAAACACATCATTTGGTTGCTCCTGCATGCACCCTGACCAGGGCCTGGGCTGGGGAGGAGCCTGCAACTGAGGTTTGTGTCCTTGACCAGAATCAAACCCAGGACCCTTCAGTTCGCAGACTGATGCTCTATCCACTGAGCCAACCAGCTAGGGATATAGTGGCTTTCTATAAATTAGAGATGTTTTATAAACTATCCATGATATATAGTCATTATTAAAGTTAACACTTTAGATAATTTTTCTAAATCTAATTATTTGATTGTATTCTTTTTATTCCCAGTATTTTAACTTGTGTCAAGGATTGTGATGATTTACTTATCTTGCTACTTTTCACTTCCTGTGCTTCCCTACTTTCATTGCAGCTTGAGTCTTGCTTCTACATCTGTTTCCATATTGCTTGACTTCTATCCCCTTATCGTCTTCCCCTACCGCCTCCACTTCAAAGACAGAATAAATTTAACTCTGAGTATTCTTAACTGGGCTTGTATTTTGTGGACATGACTCAGTGAACTGTAACAGAAAAGTAGCCTTTCCAACATGAGAAACTCCTTAGAAATGGAGCTAATAAAAATTGGTTGTTATAGGCATAGATGATTTTAGAGACTCTGATATCCTCCTCTACCCCTACTTTTACTGTCTAATTGACTGGAAATGAGCCTTCTAGGGTGTTGAGTATGACCAAGGTCACAATTCATTAAGGAGAGATAGGTCGAACAAGGAGACATCCTGCTACTCACTAGTTATGAGAAGCATTGTTTCTACTTAACACCTGCACACTGTTCGTTGTACTGTCGTTTCCACTCCCTGGAAATGGAACACAAAATCTGCTTCTTCACGTGAACAGTTTGTACATGACCATCTGACGACTCCTGAGGTCGAACAGTCAATATCGATACCCTTTGCCAATTTGTCTCTTCCCGCACACACCTAATGGATATTAATTATATAAGGACAGCTTTAGGTATTCAAGCCCCCCCCCCTTTTTTTAATGATTCTCTGAAATTCTCGTGCAGCTGTGAATACGCAGCGCTGCATTCCTGAACTTATGGTCAGACTTCGGTGAGTAGCAGGATGTCTCCTTGTTAGACCTATCTCTACTTAATGAATTGTGACCTTGGTAATACTCAACACCCTAGAAGACTCATTTCCAGTCAATCAGACAGTAAAAGTAGAGAGGAGGGGGTCCTAAATGTGTGCAGCTGGGTGAGAGGATGGTCACAAACCTAAATGCACCCTTCAGTTCATTGTTATTTTTTAAATTCACTATCAGGAAAGAAAAGATCTTCAGATTATTGGTAATAATGAATTAATGAATTCACTGGCTAATTATTTTTTTACCTTTGAATTTACTCATTATTAAACACTTGCTATGTCTTAAGTGAGCTGGGAGATCTTCACATGGAAACCATAACTTCCAAACAACTTCAATTTTTAGAGACTCCCTGCTTGTTGTAAGTGCCAAAATGTACCTGCTTGCAACCTCTTTTTATTTAGTCTTAGTTTTCCCCATGCATCTTGCAACTAATCTGTATTCTACCCTACCAAAGAGCATTAAACTCATGCAAAAATATTGTCTGGTCTATACTTTCTCTTCAGTAGATATATTCCTCGTTATTTCATCTTAAAAATAAGTAACATTTTACAGATTATTAACTCTTTGGTAATAGCCCTAAAAACGAAAGTGATCATCACAATTCAAGAGAGCACAGATAGATAGGACTATAATTCCCTTTTAAAATCTACTTTTCAAATTAATTCAAGACCATTTTTTTCCCATTTATCCTCACTACTTCCAAAGACATACAAAAAATGTCTTTTTGGTTTATAATTATCTATATTTTTTTTCTTTTTTGCTCAATACTTCCACCAGTCCAACACCACTGCCCCACCAAAGTTCTCTGCTTTCTATCTATGAGTCTGTCTTTATTTTCTTGTTAGTTCATTATGTTCATTAAATTCCACATATTAGTGAAATCATTTGGTACTTCTTTCTTTGACTGGCTTATTTCACTTAGCATCAATATAAGATAAACTGTCACCAAATTCTGAGAACTACAACCCTTGTCACATCTTATATTAACCTTTGCTCTAGCCCTTTGGCCACTTTTCTTCTAAGAACCTTAATACGGTATCTCTTTGCTTTACTAAAATAATAAAATAATATAATAAAATGAAATTGTACTTGCTCTCTTTAAACCAATAATTTAAGCATTGATGCACTTCACAAAATGTAATTTTATAAATTAAAAATATGTTTGGGTCCAGCCAGCATGGTTCAGTATTTATTTGAGCATCAACCTCTGAACCAGGAGGTCACAGTTTCATTCCAGATGAGGGCACATGCCAGGGTTGCATGCTCGATCCCCAGTAGGGGGCATTCAGGAGGTAGCCAATTAATGAGTTCCTCCCCTCATTGATGTTTCTGTCTCTCCCTCTTCCTTCTTCTCTGAAATCAATAAAAATATAAAATGTTTTAAAAAATATTCAAATAACCACCTTTTCTCTGACCCTCAACCCATACCCTATCAAATCCAGAAGTCAGTCAGTACTCTCCAGCTTTGAATCAGAGACTTCAGCAACTGGTTTTATCATTTTTTTTCTACTGAAATCTGAGTGTTAAAAATATGGCTACAGCCTTAATGAGCCTAAAGAATAGGTTTTTAAAGAGTCAAAAACAACTCTGAATTCTTACAAAAATATTGTGCTTTTGACTTAATGTGTGTATGAAAATGAGAAAGTATTTTAAAGCCCTAGAGGGCCTGTAGTTTCCTGGGTAAAATTAAGATATGAACAGAATTGACATCAGAATTTATTATGAGGAGACGTAACAGATTGTGCTTATGACCACTGTTGTTATTATTAAGAATGTTGTTGCTCAGGCTTAGCATATCTAGGTAAAGAGCGTTGGGGAATTTCAATATAGAAAAGCATGAGAGAGACCTAGCTTGAATTAATGACCAATTTCATTGTTCTTTCATTTAGATAAGGTAAATCTGGGTCAGTTACAACATTCTGAATATAAATATTAATATACATGATATAATTTTTAAAATTGACATAGCATACAATGGAAATATATTTTGAACAATTTTGTTATAAATTTATACCGTATTGAATATAGAATATTTACTATCGCAGATACAATGCTATAAAGTTTATTGCTTTAAGCAAAAATGAGCACATTACACATGGATCTTAGAAATAGGAATGAGTTATGAAAGTCTTTTAAATCAACATTAATAAAATTTCATATCATCACATAATTCAATGCCATGTATTTAACTTTCCTTTTCTATCTTTTTTATGGTTGCACCCTTTTATGCTTTGAATTATATTAATTATTATAAAGTAAATGACCTTGTTTACCTTAAAATGAATACAGCTTATAAAGGTGGTTTATTTGTATGAGAATGTTACTATGGTTTGAAAAGTATAGTTCAAACCAAAATGGTAACAATGATTGCAAGCTTATGAGTAACATCCACTATAATTAACCTGGAAGTTATATTTGTGGTGAATATTAATGATTTGATAGCTTATCCCTAATCTTTATAAAGTAGAATTGTATCATTCACAAAATATAGAAACTATTATAGTATTTAGTAAATTTGTTATTCTGAACTCATACATTAGTGCCAATTTTTTTTTTCACCTTTTACAATGCACTCATCATTTCTCTGGTGTTGAGGTAATAGCAGCAAACATGAGGCAAAGAGTTTCTAATCTCAGGAAGGACCTCTCTAGAGTAGTGACACAAACAATAAATCAGATAACTTAGGTATTGATGAATGCTAAGAAAGTAGGCAGTGTGATGGACAGTTACTTACAGGGATGGGTGAAACTTTATCAAGGTGGTAAGAGGTTTTGTTGAGAAGGTGATATTTGTATTGATTCTGAATGGAGATAAGACATGGTGGTGGGAGCCAAAGCAGAGAGGGCAGTTGGGAGTGAGATCAGGCCAGCAGGGGAGGGCAGTCAAGGGCAATCAGGTAGGGAGGCAGAGGCAGTTAGGGATGATATGCAGGCAGGCAGGTGGGAGGTTAGGAGCCAGCAGCCCCTGGTGTCTGTGTCCATTGGTTAAATTTATATGCATGAACACAAGTCCTTCAGGGGAGGTTCTATCCTTGAAGGCACTAGAATAGGATCTGCTCTAGAATTATCTCAACTTTTTCCAAATATTAGTTCCTTTCTATTTGTGTGATTTTATGTTGAACATGATTTTCCTACTTCTACTAGAGTTTCCAAAAGAAGGAATCTAATTCTTTCTGTGACTGCAGATCTCTACTTCTGAGGGTCTGCTCTCATCACTTTGTGTAGTATGACGTGCCTACCTTTATCTTTTGGCACTTTTATAGTTCTCTTTCATTTTTTTGCTGATTTCCTCTTTTGAATGAATCTCCGATTCAATTTTCAGAAATAATTGTTAAGTCCAAATCTCCTTGCTTTGTACCAGGACCCTATATATATATTTTTAGTGGTTATTCAATATTTTCCTAATCATATCTGAATTAGCTCTCTCTAGTTCTGTTTTCTTGGGTCCAAATTTTACAAGGTGGAATTACAATCTAGCAATAATAAAGAGAACAATGGTTGGGAGTAAAAAGACCAGAGATAAGGGGTTGTTTTTCTTCACCACTCGGGATTCAATTTGTTTGTTCACTTTAATAATGGTGGGGAGAGACTAGAGACGTCTAAGGGCTCTTTCCAAAGTCAATTGAATGTTTACTGTAAGTTAGTTATATACATATATTTAACATTCAATTGTTTCTCTAACAAGCTTCCATCTTGCAAGGAAAAATAAAACAACAGAAATTATTTGCTTGAAAATATCCAAAAGAACCTGGATATCATGCTGTCATACCTGGTCCTCTCAAAGGATTTATCTGCATTGGAGTCCACTCAAGTATCAGATCTATCACATGTATTCAAACAGCCTTGTCCATATTGCCTAAATTCCCCACACTGATATCAGAATTCCCATGTGTAAAAATAATGAGTTGGAGTTCTATTATTGTCACACATATTCAGAAATGTATTTATTTCAGTGTGTGTACAGAACTTCTCTGTTTCAAACATTCTATCAGCATATTCACAAGTAATATTACAAATTCAGATATCAACCACCTAAAAGGCAAAATTCAGTCATTTATTTTAATACATTTTTGTGTTGTAACTAATTAAAATAGTATAATCTATTCATTTATTTAAAAGTATACATATTTCTTAAGGTATAAAATTCTATTTTATACTATTAATATACATAAATTATTTCTGTATTATAGACAACATTGCATGATATGGAGCAATTTCTTAACAAAATTGCCCAATCTTTGAAAAAAAAGAAAATATCACAGTTTGACAATTTTAAAATAAAGACTGAATTCATTTGAAGAATTAACAATTATGTGAAATGAATTTCTAAAATATTAAATTTGTAAAATACTAGATTAATATAAGGTCAATAATTTCTTTGAGGTTATATATTGTCATCATTTCATGCTCTATCCTTGGATATTATTTCTTATTTTAACAAATAATTTGTCTTAGGGACTTCAGTACTAGATCCCACTTAAACACAAAATAAATTACTATCATAATGATTTCTTATCTATAGTGTTATGAGATTAATAAGAAAAGCATGAGCATGTAAGATAAGTTCTAACAATTCACAACAGAACAACACCCTGTTTGAATGTAATCTCATGAGAAAACATAATATGAGTATCTGTTAGTCAATTAAATATTTTGCTTTCACAATCTACTTACAAGAAAATTAATTATTTATAGATAAATCATCTCCTTCTTGCAATTTCCTACTGGAGTAACAGATTTCTTTCTGATATTCTGAAGAAAGAAATTAACCTATTCACTAATTAAATTAATCCCATTTTGTAATAAGGAACTGCAGATTCTATTTTTCTTTGCCAATGAACCCTTATTAATAATGGTATCTTACCCTGGTCTATGGGGAATGAGTAGCAGCTGTGTTGGATAAACCACACACATAATCATCATACAGAATCCCTTTGTCAGTGATATTGCTGAAGTAATGTAAAATATTATATGTTCCCTGGTGTATTTTATAGATGAATCATATTTTATGTTACTTTTAAAAGTGTTCTTGAAAGACATTGATTTAATACAAGTTCAGTATGTATTGTCAATATTGATTCTTTATTTGCTTACACTGAACCACAGATAGAAATTTAAACCAAATAGATAAAGAAGCCTATTTTTAATCCTCTTATGAAATTCAAATCTTAGCTTAGAATTAACTTATTTTGTGCATCTTTTATTGTTGATTTTCTAAGTAATTACATTTACTATTGTACAAAGGATATAAAACAAACTATAACTAAAATAGCTATAACTGACTAGATGAAATGAGTAATGTGGCTAGATTTATCTATGGATACATAGCTTTCCCTATTAATATTATGTTAAAATCTGTTTTCTATCTATTGATAACGTTATTGAACAATTGATCATATTACCTTATTTATTCATTCATTTTTAAGTTTTTAAAAAATTGACTGTTTGAAATATGGTCAGTTTTCTTGGTTGCTTCTCAGAGGCATGTTTTTTAATATATTTTAGCTTCAAGTAACTTTATTATAAAATGTCACTCAGCCCCCAACCATGTGGCTCAGTGACTGAGTACTACCTATGAACCAGGAGGTCACAGTTTGATTCCTGGTCAGGGCACATGCCTGGATTGTGGGCTCGATCCCCAGAGTGGGGTGTGCAGAAGGCAGCTGATCAACAATTCTCTCTTGTCATTGATGTTTCTATCTTTATCCCTCTCCCTTCCTCTCTGAAATAAATAAAAATATATTTTAAAAATAAATTCATTGCCCTGACTGGTTTGGCTCAGTGGACAGAGCATCAGACTGGGGATTGAAGGGTCCCAGGTTTGATTCCCATCAAGGGCATGTACCTTGGTTGTGGGCTCATCCCCAGTAGGAGGTGTGCAAGAGGCAGCTGATGGATGTTTCTCTCTCATCATTGTTTCTAGCTCTCTATTCCTCTCCCTTCTTCTCTGTAAAAAATCAATAAAATATTCTAAAATAATAATAAAAAATTAATTTAAAATGTTGCTCAGCTTCCCTGTTCTAGGAAATCCTTATCCCTTTATCAGTTCCTCTTGAACGACTGAGTTATGGAACAGTTATCTAGCACTAAGAATTCTAGGAAGATTCACTCAATGAACCCCCCCAAAATTTTTAGAAGTGTTGATGTACATGGAAACAACCTCAATATTATTATATTTGTTTCCCTTATCTGCAGGTGATACATCCCAAGACCCTCAGTAGATGCCTGCAAACATTGATATCACCAAACTCTATACGTTTACACGATGTATTTTTTTTTCTATACATACATGTTTCTCTTAAAGGAAGCACTTTAAGTCTCTTTGGCATATCTGAATTACCATCATCGCTACTCTTCTGGGTGAGGGTCATTATTAAGTAAAACAATTGTTAATTGAAAACAAGCACCAAGATACTGCACTAGCTGATCTGATATTTCAGAGGGCAGCTATGAGACATGGAACTAACAGGTGGGGAGCCCAAACATAGCTGTTGCCAGCATATCCTTTCATATCCAGAAAGGGATATTCATGGCCAGAAAGCAGAGAAGGACAACATGAACTTTTTCTTCTTTTTATGCTACTCAGAAAGGTACACAACTTAAAACCTGTGAATTGTTTATTTCTGGAATTTCCCATTGAATATTTTTGGACTACGATAGAGCGTAACAGAAACCATAGAAACTGCAGATAAGGCAGGACTACTATAAATCCATTTCTATAAGTGAGGAGAAAGATCATGAGTTTCAGGTTACGTGAGACTTTTGTGATTCCACCCCTTCCTTTATAAGGCTCAGTACTAAGAAATGTTGCTTAATATTCCTTTCATCTTTTGTAATTAATTTTTGTAATTTTATTTTTGTTTTATTTTTTATTCATCTTTATTGTTAAAAGTATTACAGATGTCCCCTTTCTGTTTTCCCGAAGAACCCTCCATCCCATCTCCCTCCCCCAAGGCCTTCACCACAGTATTGTTTGTGACTATGGGTTATGCATGTATGCATATAAGTTCTTTGGTTAATTTCTTTCCACTCACCCACTCACTCCCACCTTCCCTCTGAGATTCATTGGTCTATTCCATGCTTCTTTGTCTCTAGATCTATTTTGTTCATTAGCTCCCACATACACATGAGATCATGTCATACTGGTATTTTTCTTTAAATGGCTTATTTTGCTTAGTATAATATTCTCCAGGTTTTTCCGTGCTATCTCAAAGGGTAAGAGATCCCTTTTTTTTTTTTTACAGTTGCATAGTATTCCATGGTGTAAATGTACCACAGCTTTTTTTTTAATTCACTCATCTACTGATGGGAACGTAGGCTATTTTAAGATCTTAGCTATTGTAAACGGCACTGCTATGAACATAGGGATGCACATATTCTCTCTGACTGGTATTTCAGCTTTCTTAGGATATATTCCTAGAAATGGCAGTTCCATATTTCATTTCTTGAGGAAACTGCATACTGTTTTCCATTATGGCTGCACCAGTCTGCATCCCACCAGCAGTGTACTAGGGCTCCCTTTTCTCCACATCCTTGCTAGCACTTTCATTTGTTGATTTGTTGATGGTTGCCATTCTGACAGGTGTGAGATGACACTTCACTGTCATTTTAATTTGCATCGCTCAAATGATTAGCCACTTTGAGTATTTTTTCATATGTCTTTTTTCTGTATGTCCACCTTGGAGAGGTGTCTAATTAGGTACTTTGCCCATTTTTTTCAATTGGATCTTTCTTTTGTTAAGTTGAATGAGTTCCTTTTATATTTTGGAAATTAACCCCTTATCAGATGTATCATTGGCAAGTATGTTATGTATAGTGGGCTCTTTCTTCAATTTGTTGATGGTTTCTTTTGCTGTGCAGAAGCTTTTTATTTGATGTAGTCTCATTCGTTACTTTCTCTTTAGTCTCCCTTGCACTAGGACAGTGGTCAGCAAACTGCAGCTCCCAAGTCACATGCGGCTCTTTGGCTCCTTGAGTGTGGCTCTTCCATGGCCTGGGCGAGTCTATTTTGAAGAAGTGGCATTAGAAGAAGTTTAAGTTTAAAACAATTTGGCTCTCAAAAGAAATTTCCATCGTTGTACTGTTGCTACTTGGCTCTGTTGATTAATGAGTTTGCCAACCACTGCCCTAGGAGATGTATTAGCAAATATATTGCTACGAGAGATGTCTGAGATCTTGCTGCAAATTTTATAATTTTATGATGGCTAAAAAATAATTTTATTCTGGGAGTATATACAACATTATGGCCAAAAATTAAGTACTGCTTATTAATATGTTTATAAGTCAAAATGAGACCAAACTAAATTTTACATCTAAAAATTTGTCTGTGATACTGATCCAAATCCTCAAATTGATAAAACTAAGTTACTTAGCACAATACTTTAGCTCCCTCTTTTGGATGGCCCTGATTATATGAAAATATGAGAAAATGCCCGAATCTCCCTTTATTTCTACTGTCATTGTATAATATTTGAGACAATGTTTATTTGGTTGTTAAACTCTGTAAAATTAATAGTTTTAATCCATCTTCAAACTAAAATAAGTTAAAGCTACATCTAGTCATATTTTACTACTTGAATGCTTATTGAACACTTTGCTTTAAAGTTAACAATGCATTTTAGCAAAGTGTTATAATATATACTATTTAAAATGAATTAATATTCACCTCATTTTGTGAGGATTTTAAATCAAGTCTTAAATAAAATATTTGAGATCAGTTATTTTATAAACTATGCAATAATCCTTTTTTAAAATTAGTAATAAATGCTTTAGAAAGTACTGAATACCAGACATTGTACATTGATGAATTGCTACTTTAGAGGTTTTTAACTATGTTCCTTAATTATTTCAGTAATGACTTAGAAGATAATACATAAAGAAGTATAAACTAATATTTGCATCATCTCCTGGATATATATGTGTGTGTGTTGGGTACTATATATACATGTGTGTATATTTATGTACACACGTATGCTCTTATACTTATTAAACTTGAAGCTTGTCATATTGCAGGAGAATAAACAAAGTCAGAAAAAAATGAAGGAACTTGATGACACTCTGGCACCTGCAACTCTAAATGTCTAAGTGGAACCTTTTGAAAACTATCAGGTTTAAGCAAATTAGCAAATGCCTTCTTCTTGGTGGATTAAAAAAAAAACCCACAATGTGTTCTTTGAAACTTTTTATCTGCATCCCCATCTTTCTCTCAATCTCACCAACATTTTTTTAAAATATGTAAAATGTATCACATCTTAAGTTTCTGACTTTTAAAACAATATTTAAGAGTTGGTTGAAAAAAGCAAAAATGTCATTTCGTGGATATTTTCCACAATGGATTTAAGTTATGCTGAATTTTAAATGGCTATTTAGGAGAAAATTATGTGACCAATCATGCAAAATTTTCTCTACATAGAACCAGTTTCAAATTTTTAATGCAATCATTGAAAAACTCCAAGTTCATAAACATTTGAAATTAAATAAGCATTCTTAAAAGATGAATATCACATACGTTACTAAGTATATTGGCCAAATGGGATTATTTTCTTAATTGATGGCAGACATAGTTGCTAGTATAAAACAGTGATTAAGCTTTTTGTAAATAAGTCATATAACTATTTCTATTCACATTGTGGCATTTTGTAACGAGTAACGTTTTGTTTTGTTTTTTAGTCAAACAACAACCTCACCTTCATCCCTCTCCTCAACCTCATAGAGCCTACTGATTCTAACACTGTGTCATAGAAAGCACTTATGCATGCATGGCCAAAACCCAATTTGTCTATGTTCTAGAAAATTTAATATAAAGTTCATTAATAGTAGATACTTACATACCAGTACTGTGTGTTAGAGATTATTGAAATACTACAATATCTATTTCTGAGGATGGTTACAATTCGGGAAAAATACATTGCTCAAAACCAGTAAAATATATAAATGTTAAAGGATAGGTTATCGCAGTAATAAAGTCACAAAAAGCATCAGTGCATGTTGTATCTGTCTTTATCCATACAGTCCCTTTGTCTATTTACCTACATTAGTTCATATGACAATGATGTCTCATTAGAGTAAGATGACAAAATTCCGAACTAAAAATGATTTTTCACTAAGTGATTCTCAGGAGCTAATGACATGCTGAAAGTTCTGGGTCTCACTGTTGACACAGGCGACCCTCATATGCTTAATAAGCAGAATCCTATTAGAAAAGACAGCTGTGGCAAGAGTTTGGCAGATACAGAGTTACAACGTTATGCAATAGAACGTAAATTAAAGAATTCTGGGAATTACTATTAATGTACCAGAAACCAGAGCATATATTTTAGGATTTACATTTAGCAACAGGCACATTCCTAAGAGGCATAAATTAGAAGATTTTATTTTGCATTGATGAATATATATTTAATTTGGTATATCATATATCTGATGTTTAATGATGCCATCTAAGCAGCAAACATATGTTCTGTTGGCAAATACAGAGAAAAAATAAAATGGTCTTACCATGTGGTAAAATTAAACGAGTTTCATAAAGAGAAGGATTCCTAGTAAGAAGTGTAAAGGATCTTCAATAGGCCTGATTTTAGGATTTGACTCAGATACATTTTTACTCTTGAGACTTCATCTTCCAGCAAAGAAAACGTGTCCTGTAAGATCAACTGTGAGAGCATGATTATTTAGAGTGAAAATTAATATTCTCCCTTTAAATTCAGTGGGTTAATAGAGATATTGAGTTGTGTGGTAATTTTCATCATATTTCAGGGTGTGGTTGTGAAGTATTTCTACCTAAATTGTAAACATATTCAACTTTGCAGTGTTTTTAAAAAAGAGATGCAATTATGGGCATCATGTGTAAGATGAAAAATAACATGTTCAAATTACTGAAATAGTCCACAATAGTCAGGTGTTTTGTTGCAACTCATCTGATAAGGCACAGAGTGCACTGGATCACTTGAACTCTTGGTCTGTTATTTTTCCTCCAAGGCAAGCCATAATTCCACACTAACCTCTGTATACATCATAAGGATAATTAATTTTTACTGTAAAACACTTCTGATTCACAAGGTTTTATTGAAAAATCTTTAGAAAATCACGGAAGCTGAGAGTGCCTGATAGAGATAAAAATAAATCATTAAAACAAAGTGAAGGCTCTTGTATGAAATAATAATTATGGTCCATAAGCAGAGGGTTTGATTAATTCAATAGTCTGCACGTGATGTTAGACCAGTGGGGTGGAAACTCAATCTGTTCCTTAATAATTTCTCCTTATGAACCCAGCCTACCTAATAAAGAGGGAATATGCTAATTGACTGGCATGCCCTCATAAAGATGGTAGCACCCACAGCCAATAAGGAGGGATTATGGTAATTGACTGCCTTGCCGTCAAAGATAGCGGCACCCATAGACACAAGATGGCAGTGCCCAGTCCCCTCAGTCCTGCCTCCAGAATCCCCCAGTCTCCTCTTCCCCCCAGCCACCCAGGGCTGGCCCAAGGCACAAGCAATCCTCAGATGGTGGCTGCCCAGCTTCCCAGGACTGCCCAAGGCTCAGGTAAGGCCAAGGCTTGCACTGCTGGCAGTGGCAGTAGCAGAGGTGTGATGGGGTGTCACCTTCCCCTGATTGTCAAGTCACCGCCCACTCCTGAGGGCTCCGGACTATGTGAGGGGCAGGCTGGGCTGAGGGACACCCATCCACTGCATGAATTTTCATACACCAGGCCTCTAGTATTATATAAACACTAGTAAGTTACATTTGTGCCAATTTTACTACTTTTCTTTGATATGTTGTTTTAAAAAGCCCCCTTGATTTGTTTAGGAAAACGATCTCTCATAGAATTACTTTTAAAAAGGAAATCACTGCCCTAACTGGTTTGGCTCAGCGGATAGAGCATCAGCCTGTGGACTCAAGAGTCTCAGGTTCGATTCCTTGGTTGTGGCCATATACCCAGTAGGGAGTGTGCAGGAAGCAGCTGATTGATGTGTCTAATTCTCTATCCCCATCCTTTCCTCTCTGTTAAAAAAAAAAATCAATAAAATATATATTTTAAAAAAAAGAAAATAACCTATGTTAATTACCTTTTTAATTCTCAAAATAAATACTGCTTTATTAGGATTACAGCACAGTGGTTATTTCATGTGTACCGAGTCAGACTCCCTCAGTGTAAATTTCAGCTGCCACTGGAGAAGCCCTTTGCCCAAAAGATCCCCAGAAACACTGCTGTAGCCAAGCAATTTCCTATAACAAGGCATACTGCACATTATGGGAAATTTTCAGGTATTTTGGTCGGAAGGTGTTAGGGTAGGCTTATGGAGTTTGGAAATATAGCAGAGGGAATTTTGTAAGTGCTTATAAAGTAGGATGACACTTGATTGGGGACTATCAGGAAATTGGGGTAATTTTGTAGCTGTGCATTAGCTTCTGCCAAGAAAGCTAGAAAAAGAGTTTGAAGTTGACTTTGACAAGGAAGTAGAAACCAGGAGAGGAAGATATCTGGTCATTTGGGGGGGAGGGATACATAGCACTCCTGCTTTTTCTAATTCACTCACAGCTATTGAATGAGCTTATCGGATGCTGATATTCTGTTAAGTTATTTTGGATCAGCAGGGAAAACTATCACAGCTCTTAATTTCCATGTAGGTACGAGTATCAGAACTAATTTTTGTTTCTCATCACCTAACAGGAATTATCTTGGGCAATATATTTAAACACTTGGCACTTTCATATTTTTTGTGTATTAAATATAAATAATAGCACCTTCATCAGGTTGGTTTGAAGACTGATATGTGATTTAAGATACATGTATCAGTCAAAAGGACTAGGGTGTGCAGTGAAGTCTTTTCAAAAAGTTTATTTTTCTCTCCCATTGTATATTTATCAGAGGTTGGCTGGTAGGGTTGTGGGGTAGCCCCTCTCATCATTTTGGTTTATAGGCTAACAAGTTTTGCTATTTGGCATTGGCAAAGGAAACACGACAGTGACAGGCTCACGGAACAGTTCATAAAACCCCTTTCCAGAAAGAACCTACATTGCATCTACTCAAACTTTCCTAGCTAAATAGCTTCACAGAACTTCAGGATGGCATAGAAGCACAACCCCAATGGGCTGGGATGATGGAGGCATGGGTTGTATGGGAACAGAATAAATGGCCGCACACACTGTGAGACACTTAGAACGGTGACTGGTCCCTCAAATGTGCTTAATGAATGCCAGCTATCACAATAATAAAGGACTATTATGTTACTATGATCTTAATTTTCCTTCCTTCCACGGGTTTAATTATTACATTCACATGTGATTTTATTTTCATATGGACTTTTCAAATGAAATAAACAGGATTATTATTATCAATGTCTGAAAATGAGATATTTTTTTTTTTTGTGCTCAAATAGGTGACTTGCAAAGGTAAACATGCTATTGTATATTTATACTAAAATACCTTAAAATTTTAGTTAGGGGGTATTTGAAATATGAAACCTTCAGTTAGATCATGGTGATTGCTTATTTCAAACTGTGGCTCAGGAGCCACAGGCGGCTCTTTGGCCCCTTGAGTGTGGCTCTTCCACAAAATTCCACAGCCTGGGCGAGTCTATTTTGAAGAAGTGGCATTAGAAGAAGTGTAAGTTTAAAAAATTTGGCTCTCAGAAGAAATTTCAATTGTTGTACTGTTGAAAGTTGACTAATGAGTTTGCCGACCACTGGCTTATTTTATTTTTTTGATTGGCTAGATTACACTTGATAAAGTTAAATAATATGGAGGCCCATTAAAATGTTGCCAAATGGTACTCTAGGCTCACGTAATGCTGTGACTGTGTAGTGCTAATTGAAAACATTACCATGGTGATTGCAATAATGACATTTAAATTGGCATCAGTGCCAAGAAATGTTTGCAAGAAGCTCTCCTAGTATTACACAGTACATTTCAAGAATATAAGTGTAATTTTTCTGGTGTCTACATTCATATTGGCTGAGGAAAACAAATATATATGCATATGTTTAACATATATTTGAGAATAATAACTAAATGGAAATATTCATGTTTTATATTGAATATGTGATTTAATATTTTAATATTATATCCTTCTATATTACATTTCCTCTTTGAATTCTCAAAATGTTTTAAGACATATGATATTTAACTCAACCCACTGAACATTAAGGATTTTAAATATATTATGTAGTCCCCTAACACATATTTTGAATCTTCTGTGCTGTGCAAGACTGTTTTGGGTTATAGTCTGAAAAGAGAGAGTAATTTAATGGTAGCTAATTTTAAAAGAACATTTAAAAGTCTTTCAAGAGAATTAGTAGCAGCTCTATGAGTATTATTAGCTTTATTAGAAGCCCGGTGCATGAGTTCGTGCACCAGTAAGGTCCCTTGGCCTGGCCTGCGGGATTGGGCTGACCCTGGCTCTCAGACATCCTCTGAGAGGTACCAGATTGCGAGAGGAGACAGGCCAGGCTGAGGGATTCACCGGCGCACAACTGGAGCCTGGGAGGGACACAGGAGGTTGGCCAGCCAGGGAGGGGCCATAGGAGGGCTCCAGGGCATGTCCAGCCCATCTCATTCAGTCCTAATGGGCAGGATCCCAGCAGCAAGTAGGAACATCTGCCTCCTGGTGGTCAGTGTATGCTATAGAGACTGGTCAACCAGTAGACTAACTGTCCCCTGCTGGTCAGTGCACATTATCACACACAGTTGAATGGCCTTAGCATAGTACACTTTGATTGATTGAATGAATGACCAGACAACTGGACACTTAGAAAATTAGGCTTTTATTATATAGGAATGGTGCATATTGGGGGGGGGGGGCGCGGGAAGGGGAGCATCCATCAGCCCAGTTTGCACCCTCTCACAAACCAAGAGCCCTCGGGGGATGTCTGCCAGGGGGGATCTGGACTAAGCCAATAGTCAGACACCTTAGTGCTGCTGAGGAGAGGCTCCTGCTACCATCTGGACTAAGCCAATAGTCAGACACCTTAGTGCTGCTGAGGAGAGGCTCCTGCTACCATCAATGTGCTCACAGCCCTCAGTCTGGCTTGTGACTTTGCTGAGCTTCCTTTGTGGGAGTGCACTGACCACCAGGAGGCAGCTCCTGCATTGAGCATCTGCCCCCTGATGGTTGTTCCCAGTAGTTCCTGCTGTGAGGGTCAATTTGCATATTACCCTTTTATTATATAGGATTATTATGACACTCTTTCACAAATTAAGAAACTGAGACAGAGAAGAGTTTCTTGAAAAAGTTACATAACTATTAATAGTATGTAGTACAGTCTTTTGAAATGATTCTCAGTTTGTGGTCTTAAAAAAGTCTTCATGTTACCTCTCTGTCCTTAATATTATGGTCTCAATAACATGGAAGCACAGAGGAAAAAAATAATATTTTACCTTTACCTGAAAAAGTTAAGGGAATACTACAAATGGTTAATAAATATTAATATTTAAGCAGCATTATATTGGATTCCTAGAGCTACTGTAACAAAGTACAATGAGTAAGAGAATATGGTACGGGAGGAATGAAATAGGACAGAGAGGTGGGGGGGGGGGGACATAACACCAATATTGCCTCAAATTGAGTCTAGCATTGGCCTGATCACAGAGAGAGGCTCTGAGAATGAAGACTCTTGAGCAAAGGGTCTGGATATTCGTACTTCAATGTCATTGGTGGTGAGTGAAATAACATCCCTACTTTGGTGATTCTCATCAGTTTAGGAAAATTCCTGGAAGAAGAGGTAGATCTAAGCAGTTGGAAGCCAAACCTAAAGGTAGTTGGCTTTGTCAATGGCATGTGCATGGATGACCAATATCTACTGCAGGCTTCACAGTAACATTTGCAATAAACTTTGAATGAGCTTATACCTTTAAAACAGTAAATGTAATACCTTACAATGACCTTCTCAAATCTAATTTATAGTTTCCTAGGCAGATGTATATTCCTTTATTGCACCTTAATAGAATATTCTATCTAATAAAAAGTAATATGCAATTTAACGATCACTCTGCTATACCCACGAGCCACGCCCACCAGCCATGCCCATCAGCCAATCAGAGTGGGCATGCAAGTTAATTCCAACCAAGATGGCTGCAGCCACAGAGAGCAAGAGGGAGGCTTGGGTTTCCCTGGCAATTGAGGAAGCCAAGCTTTCCACATACCCTGGCAGGCTCAGGCCTCCACTCAAGGCTACAAAGTTTCAATTATAGAAGGTAAATAGATCCCAACAGAAATGGTGGCAGCCACTGAGCTGGAAGAGTAGGAGGCTAGCGTTGCCTCGGGCAATGGAGGAAGCCAAGCTTCTGCAGCCCTGGCTGGTTCAGGCCTCCACTCCAGTCTACAAAGTTTCAATTGTAGAAGATACATAAATTCCAACAGAAATGGCTTCCACCAAGAAGCAAGCAGGAGGCTTGGCTCCTCTCAAAGCTACAAAGTTTCAATTGTAGAAGATAAATAAACCCCAGATACTGGGGCCTCTGCTTCGATTGCTAGGAGATGTGCAAACTACCACAGGCCCCTCGCCGTGGCTGCCCCACACCCCAAGGAAACCCCCACCCTGATTCAGGACACCCTTCAGGGAAAACCAGCTGGCCCCCACCCATGCACCAGGCCTCTATCCTATTGAATAAAAGAGTAATATGCAGATTGACCATTACTCCAATACACAAGATGGCTATCCCCATGTGACACAAGATGGCCACCACAAGATGGACAGCAGGGAGGGCAGTTGGGAAGGACCAGGCCTGCAAGGGAGGGAAGTTGGGGGCAATCAAGCCTGCAGGGGAGGGCAGTTAGGGGTGACCAGGCTGGCAGAGGAGGGAAGTTGTGGGCAACCAGGCCTGCAGGGAATTGCAGTTGTGGGGGGCCCAGGCCTGCAGTTGTTGGGGGAACAGGGACTAGGCATGCAGGGGAGGGCAGTTAGGGCAAATATGCTGTCAAGAGAGCAGTTAGACATCAGTCAGGCTGGCATGGGAGTGGTTAGGGGGTAATCAAGCTGGCAGGCAGAAACAGTTTGGGGCAATCAGGAAGGCAGGCATGTGAGCAGTTGGTAGCCAGCAGTCCTGAATTGTGAGAGGGATGTCCGATTGCCCTGGAGGGGTCCCAGATTGGAGAGGGTGCAGGCTGGGCTTAGGGACACACACACCTTACATAAGAACTAGAAGCCTGGTGAATTTCTTGCACCAGGCTTCTACAATAGTTCTTATATACTCATGGATTTGTAAACATTTTATATGTTTCTATCTATTTAGTAATTGTCCATTTTTATACTCATATTATCCCTTCATTGGTTAGTTGGGAGCCCTTCAAATGAACTCTTGAGTCCTTTTGACAAGAACCCAATTGTCTTTGCTTACTTCTTTGCATTTGGATACAAGATGTTTCAAAGTCATCTTGCACAAATTCTCCCTAAGACCTTGTATTAACTATTTATCTCAGGAAAAGTGCTTCCTTTAGGAGACACGGTATTTAGAGTCCACAATCTCAGATGAAGGTGTTATTAAGTGTCTTTATGTTGATAGGATGGTGTGCATTTTCCTTGGCTTTATTATAGCCCAATGTATGCTGCTGCATATTAAGTATTCATGCCTCCTCAGTTTGAAAATCATTTTGCCCAGTTTTCAGTATTTAATAACACAGTGACTAAATATGTCACCATTTATTTGTGATAATATTAAATGTTTATTTTACCCCACACCAGTAATATTGTTAGTTAACATTCTTAAAAAGTTAAGAGTAGATACCTCTCTTCTTTTTAAGTCTCTGACAGGCTAAAATTATTTACCCATATGGCATACCTCCAAATTAAATTATTTCCAAAATAATACCACCTAAATTGTCTTAGTTTTTCCTTGTTCTATTATATTTTAGGGAATGTATTAACTGAGTAATTAATTATAATAATATCTTGGCCAACCTCAAAAGGGATATTATTATAATAGAAGGTCATACATCAATGTTGATACCCTTGGTTTCCATTCAGGAGACCCTCACTACGGGTGAAAATGCTTGCTTGCTTATCTGCTTTTAATTGAAAGTCCATGCTTTTTCCATATAACAAAAAGTTATTGATCATACTTTTCTCAAATACTGGAAATAGTTTGTTTACATGTCTTTTTACTCTATAATAACATACATTTTATGTGTTTTTAAATTTTATTATATGTAATGTTATTATTGTTTGATAGAACATTGGCAAAATATGATTCAAGAGTCTCTCATTTGATAACAGGTTCATACTGCCAATTTTCTAGGCAAGAACTAATGCTAAATTTCAAAGCTGAGTGTTTAATAGTGTTAACTATTAAGTTCTGCTTATATAAAGCTGGCAGCTCATATTTGTTCCATCAATTTCTGTGTTGTTGTTTTTTTAATTATTTTATAACATTTATTTAGAGAAGGACAGACCTTAAAATACAATGTGACAATATTTGGGCATGGATTCTTGAAAAAAAAATCAATAAATTATTTTAGAGGATATATATGTGTGTATATATACATACACATATATACATATACATACATACACATATATGAAATAAATAAGCATACATATATATTGATACATACACATATATGAAATAAAAATAATAAATAATGATCTATTACATATATATTCATATATATATATATATCTACCTATTGTTGTATAATAAATATAAGGATTATCAATTAGAATGAAAAATTTATATATTAAGACATTATCCCTAAATAGTTCCTTGATTATATAATACTCTTAATTTTGGTGCTTAGTCATAGGATTTGATCTATATATGTGTCACTTACATAACTGAGCTGTCAGACTTGTGTTTCCAACTGATATAAAAACATACTAATGTGTTGGAAAAATAACTGGCTGGCTAGCATAGGAATCAGACATATGTGGGAATTAGCTAAACCCACAAAACAAATGAATAATCAGAAATGGTTGTCTTCATTTCTCCAAACTTCATATATCTCATCTGGGAAGGATTTAAGTTTATGACCAAATCTCACAGTTGTTGCTTTTTAAATATACATAGGTTTATTTGTGTGGAAGTAGTCTGTTGATGACAAATTGTATAATAAGGTACTAAAATCAGTTCCATCCACCTGTCTTATACCTTTATTTCATCTAAAAAGCTTTGCTTGAAAAACAAGATTGAAATTATTAAAATGTTTTATCTGTGTTTAAACTATGGGGATAATAAATAAAAGCATAATTTAATTTTGGATGTAGATTTTATAAGTTAAACATTTACTTAATTATAGCAAGGCCCTTTTTTTTTAAATTCACAAATAGCCAAAAACTATTTTTCTTAAATGCTATTGAAATATAATTTAAGGGAACAGGGAATAATAATAAAACTATTTTCAGTTTTTAAAGTTTAAAAGATCCAAGTAAATTCTCTGGTTACAAAATCAAAGTTAACCCAAATTTAAAATACTATTACTTATAATCCATCAGATGGTATTTATTTGTTAATAAAAAGGTGATTAAGATGTAGAGCATTTAAGGCTGATAGAGATAATTAAACAGAAAAATTTAGTAATCATCTTGTTGCTGTTGAATGAATAAAGGATACGGATAGTTTTAAATAAAGTCTGTGAGAATATGTTTTATATCTTAAATGTAAAGAATTATGCCAAGAATTATAAGGAAAAAATGTAGGTATTTCATGAAAGGGCTTCAGAGTTCAAATAAACATTCTATCATTTATAGCAATCTTGATGTTAAATTTATACTAATTTCACATTATTCAATTTTAAAATTAATATTACTCTTCACTGCTAAATATATTCCACTTGTTAGGAAAAACAAAAATTATTTTATTTTTTAAATTTATTTTTATTAAATTTGTTAGGGTGACATTTGTTAATAGGAGCATTATTTGAAAAGGCACATTTCCTCCCAGTTCAACTCTTTCCATATCTCTATCAACTTGTTTATGGAATAGAATATTAAATAAATGTATGTAATACTAGTCTCAAGTTGTGGATTATCCATTTTATGCATGGATCACTAATCAATTTTTCAAATACATATTAAGTAGCTATTGCATGTCAATAACTGTTTTTTACAGGATACGATGATTTACAAAATATCTCAGCACCATAGAAGCTACATTATAATAAGGGGAATGAATCAATAAATTTATAATCTACTAAATAAAAGAGAGAATTAAAATCATGGTAAATGACATAAAGAAAATAAATGTGTGGTATGAAAGAAATCAATAGAGACTGACATGGGGTAAGCTATTTTTGAAGAAGTTGTTTAGAAGACTTCTCCAAAAAGCAGAACATTGTATAGAGGCTGAATATAATGAGAAAGATGGCTATGGATGACCCAGAGAGATAGTTGCAGGTGAGACTGTGCGTCAAGACAAAGACCTTGAACTGGGCAAGCATTTGAAGCCTATGAAAAAGGCCTCCTGGCGGGTGCCTATGAAGCAGTGTTACTTAGCAGCAGTATAATGACTATAAGCATTGTCATCAGTAATACAGAATTCAAATCCTCAGTTCCTCCTTCTTTCCACAGGTGCCTACCACCCTGTGATATTAGTATGTTACTTCAACAAGAAAAACCTCAATTTAATCCTCTAACACAGCCATTCCTTCTTCGTAATATTAACAGAGATGAAAGTTAAATAAAAATGTTTGAGAAAATTGCCTAGATTATAGAAGGCAAGTTAGAATAAACGTTGGTTGCCAGCATCCAGCATCCAGCATCAGGGTAAGCCCAAGTGCAATGGCATACCAAGATTTAATTCTCAATTCTTCTCTCTGGGCAATCATTGAACCTATTTGTACCTCAGTTTCCTCATATGAATATGAGGAAGAGTTGCCCTAACTGGTTTGGTTCAGTGGATAGAGTGTCAGCATGCAGACTGAAGGGTCCCAGGTCAGATTCTGGCCAAGGGCACATGCCAGGGTTATGGACCTGATTCCCAGTAGGGGGCGTGCAGGAGGCAGCCAATCAATGATTATCTCTCATCATTGATGTTTCTCTCTCTCCCCTGTTTCTCTTCCTCTCTGAAATAAATAAAAATAGATTTTAAAAAGAATATAAGGAAATATATAAGACTCCACTTTCAAAGTCTATCATCCTATATAATAAAAGGCTAATATGCAAATAGATAAAATGGGGGGAATGACCAGTTGCTATGATGCACACTAACCACCAAGGACAGACGCTCTACCCAGGAGCTGTGCCCGGTGTTCAGTGCATTTCCACAGGGGGAGCACCACTCAGCCAGAAGCCCTGAGCCAAGCTCATGGCTGCTGAGCCTAAGCCATCATTTGGACATCTCCTAAGGGCTCCCAGACTGCAAGAGGGCACAGGCTGGGCTGAGGGGACCCCCACCCCCACGAGTGCATTAATTTCATGCACCAGGCAGGCCTCTAGTAAATATATAAATTAAATTATATAAATTAAATGATGTAAAATCAGAATAGTGAATTCTTTCCTCCCTATTATTAATTATGTTAGCAAGAGCAGCATAAAAATTATTTATTTTGAATAAAAATAACAAAACCTTAATTCTTTATTTTTCTAACAGAACTGCTTTTCCACTCAATGAATGGCTCAATCATCCACCCAGTTCACAAATTAAAAATCTAAAAATTATATTTCTTATTTTTCCACTCTTTATAATTACCAATACATGAGAAGGTAGTTTTTAATCTTGTGAATATATGGGTTTTGTCTATATCATAGACAAAATAGGTCTTATTCTCCAGGAACAGATACAGAGGTGAGGATTTGTGTGCAAGTGATTAGCTGATACATTGTTCCCAGACCTGGAAGCTAGGGAAAGAGTGGGGAAAAAACAAGACAGGATATAATCAAAAGAAGGTCTAATGTTAGTCAAAGTCCCAGCCCCAGCATGATTCTACGGGGGAGCTCTGTGCTGTATAGCACATTTAAGTTTTCATGTCTCTGCACCTGTTATACAATAGCTCAGGGATTTGGTGGGAGATAATTGTCAGGTTGTAGGCGCTTTAAGCTCCCTCTGCATGTGGGCAAAGTGGCTCCAGTAGACAAAGGAAGTCCTCCAAAGAGAACTGCAGGTGCAAGCCATAAGAAGAAGCAAACCATACAAAAACTGTAGTGTATGGTGTGTGTGTGTGTGTGTGTGTGTGTGTGTGTGTACATATTTCTTTGTGTGGGCATATTAAATGTAGCTAAGGAAACCTGAACAGAGATCCACTCTCTATTTCAAGTCATTTCTCTATATGCCATTGTCATCTTCTACCGGACTTGAGTGATAGATTCTAACTGATCCCCCTTTAACCAAACCCTTTCCTACCCTCTCAGGGGTCCTCAAACTTTTAAAAGTGGGGTCCAGATCACGGTCCCTCAGAGAGCTGGAGGGTTGGACTATATGAACTACTAATTCCTACTGTAACACCTCGGCTGCGCTCACTGCCCAAAAAACCTGGTGGGCCGGATCAGACTCCTCTGCAGGCCGCATGTGGCCCGCGGGCCGTAGTTTGAAGACGCCTACTCAACTTTGTAGCCAGATTTAACCTTTTATAAGCATGCCATGTTAAAATATCCAAAATGCTTTTTAAGGCACTTAAAATGAATGCAATATTGTAGCTTTAGAATCCCAAACCCTGCCAAAGTCACTGGCTCCAACTAATACAATTGGACTTTTTTGAGTAAAGGCTTACATTCCATCCGTAGTGGGCATCTTAGTTAGAACAGACCTCAGGAAATGAAGAATGCTCTCCAATTTCTCTGGCAAGGGTTATCAGAAAAGACAATGGCCTAAGGAATCTCTCAGTGAGAAGAAATCAGGGTAATCAGTATGGTCAACTAAGGAATTGGTTAAATTTTATGAGCGTGAGATATCAGCTGATGATATTGACATTAACAATGACAACTGACATTCCCTGATGTTATTTTCCACTGCACCATCTCTAAGAAACAATATGAATGTCATATTCTGAGCTAGTGACTACTAGACTTTCCATTACACTTTTTCTAAGCACTCTTTGACATTGTAGTTTTCTGATATTAATCAAAGAATTTTATATTGCTTGGATCTCAAACTAGTTCTGACACTTATTTATCAAATTACTTATATTCTTAATGTGTCAGTATTTTCATAGTATATGCTGTTGTAAAAATAAGTCCTTGAACTACAAATGACTATTAAAAGTTCAACAAAATATTAATGATAACCTGGGAACCAGGTACTAATTATATTCCTTTGATAGAGAGAGTAGTTAAGACCTAGTAATGTGGGTAAATATTCCAAACTTTCACAGATAATTAAGATAAAGCCAAGCTAGAAGTTTATATTTGGTCTTTATGCCTTGATAAATGCAACTTAATTATGGGTGTAGTAGAGGCCCGGTGCACAAAATGTGTGCACTCAGGGGGAGGGGATACCTCAGCCCATGAGCCAAGCTTCTGGCTAAGCAACACTACCCCTGTGGGAGCCCACTGACTACCAGGGGGAAACTCCTGCATTGAGCATCTGCCCCCTGGTGGTCAGTGCATGTCATAGCAACTGGTCGTTCTGTTCAGTCAATTTGCATATTGTCTTTTTACTGTATAGGATGCTCTGGCATTGAGCATTTGGGTTATGCCAAGGTAAATCTGAATCCATTATCAGGACTTTTCAAACACAAGTTAGAAATATCTATTGGTTGCTTTCATATTAAATCTGACTCTATAAATTCCAATATTTCATCAGATTGAGAAAGCTTAGTTCAAAGTGAGAAAGAAAAGAGAGACAGAATCAGAGACAGAGAATAGTACTCAAGTACTCAACACCCCAATTCTAGTTTTCATAGACAGGAAATGCCCAGTAGCCTCTTTGTCCCTTCATTCTTTCTTTTCCACACTTAATTTGATTTTATAATTCAATTAATTCTTCTTTTTCCTACACTAGTTTGAAATGGGTTTCTATTGCTTACCAAGTCATTACCATCATCATAAGCAGCAGTATTATCGTCTCACATCTACCAAATTAAATGCTGCATAAATTTGCTGAAACTGGTTTGGCTCAGTGGATAGAGCGTCGGCCTGCAGACTGAAAGGTCCCAGGTTCGATTCCGGTCAAGGGCATGCACCTTGGTTGCAGGCACATCCCCAGTAGGGTGTGTGCAAGAGGCAGCTGATTGATGATTCTCTCTCATGGATGTTTCTAACTCTATCCCTCTCCCTCTCTGTAAAGAATCAATCAAATATATTTTAAAAATGCTGCCTAAGTTTAAACTGATGTATTAATAAATAAAATGAGTTGAGATGCCAAATGAGTTATGGTATCTCATTCAATAAGATTCTACTTGCTATCGCAATAGAGAGACATTCTTAGTTTCAAAAACTGGATCAAAGTATCTCACACCTAGTTTCACAATACCAGTTTGTGTGCTCTTTTTTCTTGTTAGGAAATAAACGAGTTGTTGTTTTTAAATTATCAGGTAAAATGTTTCCATGCAGAACATGTTCAACCTAGTCTCAAATAAATTTGAGTGACTCACTCAACTGATTGTTGGGGGAAATAATAGCTGTCAATTGTAAAGATCAGCATCGTATGGCGCCATGTATTGCAAGACACAATCCAAAGTATATTTGGTATCACTGAATTTTCCTTGAGACACCGTCTCAACTTATTACAGAAGAACAAGAGGAGGTGGAAGAAAAACAAGAGGAGAAAACAGCTAGTAAAATGTAGTAGATTGTGGGCAGAAAACAGTTTTATGTAAAGTACGTAGGTTCATATATATGCATATGCTAATAAATAATCCACTAATGGCCTCTATGATCTTTGATGTATTGTAGAGATTATTTTTTTCAAAATATCGAATATTTTAGGTTACAAATATATTCACATTTATATGCTGCAATATAATTATATTAAAGTCAGTTATTAATTTCTTGTATAGTTTAATTGTGATATATATATGTCTTCCTACTTATCTATATAAGTTTTTAAGGATAGTTCACTGATATAACATGAAAAATTATATATATATATTGTATATATATATATATATACACACACACACACACACACACACACATACACATATATATATATATATATATTTATATATATAAATTTAAATAACATTTAGAAAGTTTTACAGTTTACAGGTCATTTGAAAGTGAGACACAATCTAACAAACCATTTTCTCCCCCTACTCCTCAGGGGAAATAGACCGTACATTGAATTTGATATCCTGCTGAAGCCGCAAATAATGAGGACTTACCATTGCCTACCACTATTCATCTGGACCTATATGTTTTATGCAGTTGATGCTATCCCATTACAAGACAAAGCTAACAGTGGTTTGCCAAGCAAAAGGATGATGAGTTTGACAAAAGATGATGGTAAAATGCTGCATCGCACCAAGCGTGGCTGGATGTGGAATCAGTTCTTTTTGTTGGAAGAGTACACAGGTACAGATACACAATATGTGGGCAAGGTAAGAATTTTTATATGATAATATAGAGGCTGAAAGTGGGTTATATTTTACAGTGACTTTTTGACATCACTAATGATTATTCAAACGATATTTGACTAATTGTGGTGTGCAAAAGGCGTGATATATTTCAGTAGAGAACAGTAAGAAATGTAATTTGTTCAGGTAGCTCAATGCAGGTCAGTATTCATAGTATATCTCAAAATAAAATCAGTTACATATAGATTTGATTCATTATTAATCAGCTATGTATGATTTTAATTGTATGTGTATGCATATAAAATATTAAAGGTTTCTTGGAAATTTACTCTAAGGTCATGGGTAAATAATAACTAGTGTGCTATAGGAGGCAATACAAAGTACAATTATAATATGCCAAAAATTACTAAATTATATTGGTCTCTACTAATGAATTTTTTTAAATAATTAAGAGTAGTATGATATGTATAATAAATACTTCTAGATCCTTCTATTTCTTTTTTAAAATATATTTTTATTTATTTCAGAGAGGAATGGAGAGGCAGAGAGAGATAGAAACATCAATGATGAGATATAATTATTAAATGGCTGCCTCCTGCATGCCTCACGCTGGGGATTGAACCATAACCCGGCATGTGTCCTCACCAGGAATTGAACCATCACCTCCTGGTTCATAGGTGGACACTCAACCACTGAGCCACGCCGACTGGGTGCTTCTATTTCTTAATCTCAGGAAAACCGAACAACTTCCCACCTACAATTCAGACCCATGGGTTTGAAGAAGAAGGGAAAAAGAAGGAAAAAAAAAAGTAGAAGAAAGAAAAGTAAAGAAAGAAACTTTAGAAAGCTTTGAAAGCATTCTAGTAGCATGATGATGTTGTTCATTCATCTGAAGTAATGTACTCATTACTTGATGCTGCTCATTAGCAGCCAGGAGCAAATGGCAATGGAAAATACTTAACCCTTCTTGCATTCAATTTTCAGCAAATATTCATTCAACATCTCTCCTTTCCTCTGTGTCACAGATTATGTGACATGATCTTCCTGATGTCCAAAGTTTTCTATTTATCTATCTTCCCCTTACCAATCTCATTTATACTGTTTTATCTATCTTCCCCTTACCAATCTCATTTATACTGTTTTATATGCCAATCAATTTATGTGTTAACTGTGCTTTACCCCCTACTTATGCCCACTCATTGTAAATCATGAGAATAAAAAATAAATAATTATGAATACTATCATCGCCCATAGATCCTTATATATTTTTCTTGGTTCTTGGCATATGATACTAGAGGGGATTGTAATGAAATGAGCATTGCTTAATTCACTGCAACATCAAATAAATAAGAACAGGCCAAAAATATAAACAAAAAAGTACCCAATAGCACAAAAGTTATGCCTATTGCTTTGAAATCACAAATACTTTTATCTGTGAAATTTCCAAAATCTTGACCAGATTCTTCTTTTGTGTGTGTGACATTATGTTTTTCCACAGGCAGCCTATTTTATCAAAAGTTTATTACTTTCACTTCCTTTGAAATATCTGTCCTCTTGTTCCATAGGTCATAGTCATTTAGTCCCATATGGTTCACCTGATGACTCTTTTTTTCTCTTATTTCTCCTCAGGTTAGTCATATGGCATCCTCCAGCATCCCTCACTTAACATCACTTTTCCCTCCATAGATAATAACTAACATCGTGATATTTCAAGTTCAACTGACAAATGTTTGTACCTAAGAACTTGAAATTGCTTTATGATTCTTTTTCTCAAGCTGTGTATAAAGGGCACATTCAGTTCATGGGGCCTTATATAAAGGGTTTCATCCTGGGAGATTCACAGATACAGAAGAATAACCACAGATAAAAAGAGATACTTGTAATCTTAAGACAACCAAAGCTCCACTACAAGCATTTATTTTTGGCTGTAAACAAAAATTCTTTCTTATAAAAGTTGAGTATGTACTGTTAATTGACCACTATTACTGAACATACATTTTATTATTTTTTATTTTTTTATTAAAATTATTGAGGCTACATTGATTAAAAGGACCATATAGGTTTCAAACATACATTTCTATACTACATGGTCTGTATAGTCTATTCTTTGTCCACCATAGATTCTTACGAGCCATAAGAAAAGATGAAATGCTGATATTTCAACAACATGGATTGATAGACCTGGACAATATTTTTCTGAAATTTTAAAACATACAAATGCTTTAAATCTTTCTGTACCATTTTGAATTAGTTCTGCAATCTGTCAATGAGAGCTACTAACAGTATGTGTAGTTTTAACTACTTTTAATATCAGTTCTCTTGAGAATAAATATTTTTTAGGTATGGACAAGGTAAGGTGTTCAATTTTCTGTGCCTATTTATTTTTGACATGTGTCAAAATGGCAAAACCCGAATTGATGAGAGAATCATTGATTGGTTGCCTCCTGCACACCCCCTACTGAGAATGCAGCCCACAATCTGGGCACATGCCCTGACCAGGAATAGAACTGTGACCTCCTGGTTCATAGTTTGACACTCAACCACTGAGCAACACTGGCCAGGCAGTACTATCCAGATTTAATAAAACCTACATGTGCACAGACACAAACATGCAGCTTACAAGGTTCAGTCCTGATCGCACCATTTAATAATTATGCAGAACTTAGAATTCAATTAAACTTCACACACCTTAGATTCTTGTAAGGTTAAATGAAATTATCATTAAGATTTCTTTAACTGCAAAGTTCTGATATTTTCAAGATTGTGGAGAAACCTGTGTCTGTGGGCAGGAGGATATAGTAAAAATGTAATAAAAATTTGCATGTGGATAACCCAAACAGGTGGAATTGCTTATGGCATGATAAAAGACACACACACACACACACACACACACACACACACACACACACAGAGAGAGAGAGAGAGAGAGACTCGTCCAATGGGATAAAGATAAGACCATTGATGGAAAGGTCCAGAATTCCATGCTGAGTTGTTTTTACATACAGAATGGTATGTGAGGTCCTGCTGAGAGCTGTTGTAGGAATTCACAGAGCACTGTCTGAGTGACAAATTTGCTTTCATTCATGGATTGGAGGAACAAGAAAATGAATCACAATGGTATTTCCATAAGGAAATACTACAGAGTGTTTCCTTATGTCATTTTAAATGTAAGACAGGGAAGAAAATTTAGGATTGTTGAAATTAAGAGCAATTTTTGTTTTTCACAATAATGCCATCTGAAATTTGGTTGCTCACTCTTGACTAAAACTATCAGGTATTTACCAATTCTGTTTTCTAAACCAAGAGAAAACTTTGGTCTCACAAAGAGGATTATAAAGTCATAACAACTACTATGTAGTTTCCCTATAATTTGAATAAACACATGTGATGAATTACTTAGGACTGTGGTCGGCAAACCTCGGCTCCCAAGCCACATGCGGCTCTTTGGCCCCTTGAGTGTGGCTCTTCCACAAAATACCAGGTACCCCAAAAGTTAATAAAAATGTACCTACCGATATAGTTTAAGTTTAAAAAATTTGGCTGTCAAAAGAAATTTCAGTCATTGTGCTGTTGATATTTGGCTCTGTTGACTAATAAGTTTGCCAACCACTGACTTAGGAAAACTAGAAGTACCGCTTGAGAAGAATTAAAATACATTTGTTTCCTTTTTATTGAATTTTGGATAATGCTGGTTAACAAAATTATACAGGTTTCAGGTGCACAATTCCACAACACCAGAAACGTAGCAAAGGCTTCTACTATTCTATTAGAGAATCTTCATACGCATTTTATTTTTTTATATTATATCTAGATCTTGTGGAATCCCTAATGGTCATAGATTAATAATTAATCACTCATATGCCTATTATTATTGAGAATTATGCAGAATTTAAATACTTTATTTCACTTTCTGGTTATTAAAACACCTTTATTGTATGAAGAGTTTCCAAACTTACAGGAGTAGTGTGTGTGTCTTTTTTTTTTTTTTTAAGGACAGAATTAGTCATAAAATAATTTTGAAATTTCAACTTAATTGACCATTATATTTTAATTCAAAGATATGCATTTAGCACTCACTTTGCTTAGGGCAATCGACAGAGTGTCCTAGAACTGCCTATAAGTAGTCACTATCTAAATATAAGATATCATTTTGCAGACTTAGCTATAAATTTTTAATATTTTTAATAAAAATATTTCATAGCTTAAGTTATCATGAATGTAACCATAGAACCCTAGAATGGGAAGGGATTTTAACAATTATTGGGTTGTTGGTTATAATTAGATATAATTAGCTTAGATGTTAACTAAAACAATGAAAATACAGACACCAACAGCAAAAACAGTTAGGAGTCTGGTTTATATTATACTGAGAAATCAATCTGTTGAGTAATCAAGATTTTGCACTTATGTATGTTGACTTATGCCCTAAACTTTGATATTTCCCCAAAACATACATACAATAATGTATTTGAGTAGGCAGTTTTCTCATAGGCTTTAGGATGTGGCAATTTGAAGTATATATACACAGAAATAGAGTCTCACATTTCCTGAGGATGTTTGATAAATTTTTATAGTATTACAGTGTTTTTCAGAAGCAAAATAAATTACATTTATAAAGGTTTTATAATGTCATTACTTATGGTGCAGTACATGTAGCAGCTGCTTCTGATTTAAAAGCACATTGTATCCCAAAATTCTCTTTATAGGTTGTTTTTATAAAAACTAGAAACACATGAGAAAAATATTAAGTATTAGCCTAAGTCCTCAGGACAATGCACACATACTTCACACCAAGTTATTTAAAAGTTAGCTTTTATATTAGACGGCTATTGTTTTATTCTTAGGGCCAGTTCTGTGTTACCACATCACTGCATGCTACACTAGTCTTTTTACGTGACTTTAATTCACAATGCATATTACACACTGTTTCTTAAATGATACCAATATCTTGACCAAAATGGCTATAGAAAAGAAAACAACTCTCAAATTTACTTAAACAGAATTCCCAATATTGCATTCATTACCATTTTACATTCCAGCCTGTGTCCCCATTACTATGGAGCCTTAGCTCTAGGCACAATGAAACTTTCCTCTTGCATATACTTGATCTCTGCTTTCATTCTGTTCACAGGCCATTTTTTATAGGAAATATCTAAGGCCCCTTTCCATAATGTCATCTCTTCTCCTTGTTATGTCACTTATCAAAATCTTACTTGTGTCCAATTTTAATTATTCTGGTCTACTATCTAGAATCTGTGACCTTTGAATCTGTGTTGGGTTTTGGTTCTCCAAAATGTGTGACATCATATATTTACTCAAAATTATCATTCAGCTGCTCTCTTAAGAGACCTTTATTGAGCATTGATAACCTGAGTCCTGAGAAACTGATATTGTGAAACACAGAAAGAGCAGATAAACTTTAAAATAAGTATATTCCCTTCTCAGGAGAAGGGAATGTTACACCGAATTCAGAGTTTTCCTGTATTTCCATTATACTCACTGCCCTGATTGCAACATGTCGCTCACTCTCATTTTGCTCTATGCCCCCAACAGCACAAATTTTAGTTTCATTTTTACTCCACAATAATTTCTATGGCCTTGATACAGATAATTTAAAAGAGGTCTCCATGATTAAAAGATAGGATTAAACCAAGTCTGACTGCATATGGAATTGGAACTACTCCCAGAAACATTTACATTAAAAATTTTTAGAGAGCTTGCCCCGCCCCTCTGGAATATCAATAACTTAAACCATTCGAAAATATAAGAGTGTGGTAGAAAATGCTCATTAGTATGCTTACCAAATTATGTCTGATTTTTCCTGATGGCCTATTTCAGTGCTTTTGTACTATTTCAAATACTCTAACATTTTCTTTCTCTATTTCCAAACTTATAGAATGTCAACATAATGACCTGTACGTACTCATCCTTATTTTTAAAAAGCATTTAGGTATCTAATTCCAGTGGCCTTTTTAAAAATGCATGTGTCTGTTTATGTTGTTATTGGATTTCTAGTCATTATATTGACATTTTTGTTTGTCTATGTGATAATATGAAGCTGCCTTAATTATTGAAGCAATATTTAATTTTTTTTTTAAATCTAGTCATTAAAGTTCCTCATCTGTGTTCATCTTCAAGATCATTGTGGCATTGAGGTCTTTTGCATTTTCATAAACTTTTAAAATTAGCTTTTCAATTTTCACTAATCTCAGAAACTATTTCATATTGAAGAGCTTAAAGTGATGTCTCAGTAAGAGAAAGTGTGATCCTGGATTAAATTCTGAGTTTAAGTGGGAAGTTGCCATAAATACATTATTTGAAAATGGACTGTTTAATTTTAATGTTATCTATAATTGTATATAATTACATTGTTATTTTTTTTAATTTTTTGATTTTACTATAATTATATTAGACACTTTTCTAAATCTTAGGTTATAGGTGCTGAAATAGTCATGTAGAGGTATAAATGGATATGATGTCTACAAATGGGAGAAGGTAATTTTAGTACATATAATACATGTAATAATATATAGGAAAAACATTCACAAGCCTACAGAAGTCTATAACACAATAAGAAAAATATGGACAGGTAAATAGAAAATTGGCAATAAGATTAGCTAAGTATTTCACAAAAGATGACATCCAAATCTCCTGCTGGAAGATATACGGTATACATAAAGTGCTCAACTCATTAGGAAATGTAGGTTTAAACCACTCAAAACCAGAATTACTGTGAATGAAAGTCCCCAAATCCCAGGGAACACTCAAAGATCTATGTTAAACTACAAAAACTAGAGACATTAAAGAAGACTTAAATAGAGAGATACAATGTGCTTGGAGATTAGAAGAATAAAAAAAATTTAGATTAAATGCCCTCCCAATCAATATCCCTGTAGTTTTTCTTTTAAGTTTATTTTGGAAAAAAAAAATTTTAAACTTTGGAGGGTCACTCAAATTGTGCACAGAAGTTCTGCACCTCATTCTGCAATTTTACCAATGATCTACCATTTCATGAATTTGTTTAGTCACTTAAGGTTTGTAAAGATTTTATATTCTGGCAGAACTACTTCCATTTTGTCACTGCTTCCAGGACTTGTCCCTTCTTGGAAACGATAGATTTGGAGTACTTGCATACTCACACTAACTTGGCAAGGATTCAAGTCTCATTTCTGTTCCCTGCTGATGAAATCTCTGTTTAGTTTCTTGCTGACGTTATCTATCTTGCTTGGAGCAGTATTTAGTGCTCATCAACGAAACATTTGGGGATGTTAAAAGACTTTTGGGGATCAAATCTCTGTGATTCCCACCTCCCTAAAATTGTGTTCTCCGGTTTTTAGTCACTCAGGCAGACTCAGATGCTAACCACTATCTATTTATCCAATAAGACTGCTTCTCTCTGTTTGAGCTCTAATTACATAATTTCCCCATTCCCACAACCAGAAAGTAGCCTCTGTAGGGAGAATAGGCACTGTTTATTGATACAGAATTTCAGTTTGGGAAGATGAAAAAGTCCTATAGATAGATGGTAATGATCGTTGTACAACTAAGTGAATATACTTAATGACACTCGGTTTTACACATAAAATTGTAAAAATCATAAAATGAGCATTATGTATGTTTTATCACAATTTTAAAAAGTGTGTTCACCAGTAGATTGTCAAAAACTTCAGGAATTTATTATTATACTAGTGGCCCAGTGTATGGAATTTGTGCACTCGGGGGGAGGGGATCCCCCAGCCTGGCCTGTGCCCTGTACAGTGTAGGAGCCTCACAATACATCACCCAAAGAGGTAGGCCTGGGGTCCCACAGCTCTGCACGGTGCTCCTCAATGCGTTGCCCCAAAGAGACAGGCCGGAGCTGGGGGTCCCTCCACGCTGTGCAGAGCCGTGGGACCCCAGGCCTTGGCGTGCAGAGCTGAGGGGTCCCAGGTCTTACCGCGTGGAGGCCTCCACCAGGCCCTGTCCCTGGGCCTGGGGCTCCAACAGGCCTCGGGCTTCCTGTTGATGGATTGTGACAGCATGACCCAAGTCCCCAAAACTGCAAGTCCTCGTCCACCTGTGCCTGCTGAGCAAGCAGCTGGCTGATTGGTAGTTATGTGTGAGGGCACCCTGACTATTTGCATATTACCCTTTTATTAGTATAGACTAGTGTCCTGGGGCTAGAAATCTGTGCACGAGGCTGGGGGTGGGGTGGGGGTGAGGAGGAGTCTTTCAGCCCAGCCTGTACCCTCTACAATCTTGGACAATTTGGGAGATGTTCGGCTATTAGGCCTGTGGGATCAGGCCTAAACAGGCAGTTGGACATCCCTCTCAAAATCTGGGACCACTGGCTCCTAACCATTCACCTACCTGCCAGCCTGTTCATCCCCAACTGCCCTCCCCTGCTGGCCTGATCACTCCCAAGGCTTTTATTAGTATAGTTATGACCCTTCACAGATAATTTCACTAACCGTGCTTTACAATAAGAACTTGACAATTTAATCATTAGGGCCAGACACCAAGATTTCCTTTCTTTGAGTAGTGGAGGGAATAATTATCTAGTCTTTAAGTTTCCCTGAACATCAAATGAGATAATGACTTAAAAAAGTATAAAAGTACCATTTAAAGACAACTGTCTTTTTCATGTACTGAAAAGACAATAAAGTGGTAAAATGAAAAACACCATTTTTATTTTCCCCCTTCCTTCCTTAACAGCCTTTATTTCAACTTTGAAATTTATAAAAATTTCGCTCCTATTTTTATTTCTTTACATTCAATATTATTTTGGATTACTTTTAGGTTTTATATTAGTTACAGAATAATGGCTGTTGAGACAACCATATACTCTACAAAGTGTCCCCCGATATTTCCAGTCCCCGCCTGGCATCATACCATCATTACAACACATTGACTATATTCCCTGTTTAAGTGACAATAGCTTTTACGGTTCCTTCCAGTCTTTCTTTTGTGTGACTCGTCCCTCCTTTTCTTTCTTACCTCTTCACTCATTTTCTTTATATAGTATTTCAAAGCTCAGTGAAGGCACTGGGACACGCTTAATCCAATTTGCAGACCAGAACACTAAGGCCAATTCCTGTTGGCTGTGGAACTGGACTCAGCTGTGCAGGCAGCCCTCACAACTGTGCTCTCTGCCTTTCTTAAGGGACAGCTGCAGGGCAAACAGAACAAACTTCTCTGTGAGTCTCCGAACCTCATTCTCAAGCACCTCTTCATCGTGGATGCTTCACATTTCTCCCCCCCGACCCCCCCATTCTCCCCCCAACCCCCTCACCCCCGGCTCTGGTGAGCAGGTGGTAGGCTTCACACTCACCATGCAGGCTTGCACACAGTAGGGCAGGGCAGGCACGGGCTTGCTTTTGGGCCAAAGAGAGAGCAGGAGTCACAGCCTCTCAAGTTCACAGGCCATGGCAAGGCTGAGGCCCAGTTAGTGCTGGGAGCATCACCAAACAATTGCAATTGGGTACCCGGCAGTGCGATACCCCTCCATTGAGATGGTGCTGCCCCTGAACCCCCACCTCAGGGCTGTGGGTCCATATCCTTCCACACCAGCAGTCACTGTCTCTTGTTTTCTGCATCTCGGGGCCACCGCAGAACCTTGCTCTCCTCTGGTGAGGCAGATCCCCACCTGCCGGCTCCCTGCCCTGGCCCGAGCCCCCTCAGGTGCATCCCGCCTTGGCGCCACTCTGCGCTCCTTGGGCCACCCGCCTCCTGTGCTTTGCAGAAACTTCCTTCTTTTCCTTTAGGCACTCTCTTTAGACCCCTGGAGCTTGGCTTTGGTCGCTCCACCCCTTCGTGGCTCCATGAAGCCCTCACCGCACGTGGCTCTCCCAGGTCACCTCCAGCCAGGGCCGAATGGGCCCTGCAGTGAGCTGACTGTGAGGGGGCCCCCTTGACTACTCCCAGGCTGCTGATGGTCTCAGGACCCTGGGGATGGGGCTGGTGCTGCCTAGCCCAGGACTGGGTCTGGCACCTGTCTGGGACCCAGGCTGCTTGGCGCCATCCTGCCCCACTGCTTGGCACCTGTGTATGCAAATTAACCCACCATCTTGGTTGGGTTAATTTGTATACTCACTCCTGATTGGCTGGTGGGTGTTACACGGGTACCACCAATTTGCATATTTCCCTTTTATTAGTGTAGACGTTTTGACTTTTAATAATGCCTTGTATACAACAAAGTTCAACAAAATTGTGTTTGAATGAAGAACTCAACTTTCATCGGAATAAAACAAGTACTTATTTTTAAAAATTCCATCAATGCAAGGATAAGATAAAGAAGGACTAAAGCTTAACTTAAGATCACAGCCTTTTCCTCTCCTCCTCTATTGGTTGGTATTTAGTATTATCAAACTATCACCAACCTGTCCAATGTCAGGTTTTTTGTTCTCTATGTGTGTTTGTTTCAGTCATATGTTTGTAATTATTCTCTGTAAGTATATTTTTAATGTAACTACTTCATAAGGATAGAAATCCCAGTACCAATATTTCTTTCAAAAAACATAGCAAAATGTGACTAAGCAGGTTGCATACACCACTAAGTACTGCAATATTGTAAGATTTAAAAAGTTTTCTGAAGTGCTAAGTCACAATAAGCTCTCCCCTACCCAAAGCTACACTTACAATTTTTGTTTCATGTTTTATTATATTAAGTAAAACTTGCAAATGCTTTATGTCATAGGGGGCAACGTAAATCAGTCACTTTTAAGGATAGAATTGTTGGCATTTGGATGTCCTCTAGCATGTCAAAAAATCTGAAGGCATGCTGTTTCCTTCCTGGCAAAGAACTCAAATTCTCAAGTGGAAATCTGCAGGAGCCATTTGTAAACATGTTCTATTCACTTCTTGTCTGGACTGACACATCTCTACAGTCACACTTCTGCCCTGCCAGTCACAACTCTGCAGGCACCCATCAGATCGATAATCACTGTCTTCTTTCTAGTGCAATTTTGAACACCTCACATTATTCCACCAGTGCATCAATGAGAACATTATTCCACCAGTGCATCAGTGAGAACAAAAGGGCAGAGGGCAGGCCCACCAGTTATCTTTTGAACTTTACAAAATTTTATTACTCTGTATATATAACAGTATGCAAAAATAAATAACATGTCACTATTTTGCTTTTACAGAATTTTATAAAAAATATGTCTGTCATATCTATTCAAACTGATTATTCTTTAAAATATATATTTCTTTCCCCTTCTCCATCTGCTCATATCAGAACTCAATTCAATGTTAAATTTAGACAAGATTTTTGAGCAGAGGACTCTGTGATGCTAGCCTCATTATTATAATTACTGCAAGAGAGAGAGATAAAAAGGAACAGGCAGGTATCTTCCAAACCCATTGAACTGCTTTTGCAAAGTTTTACAAATCAAATGTTAGTCTATTTGCTTATTTATCTTTATAAGTACAAAAACATCAGTCATTTTGCTCACTTAAGGTGGCCTTTCCTTAACCTGAAAACATGATCTTAAAAATGTCACAGAAAGGAAAAATAAAAATAAGTTTAAAATACATTAGATGGTCTGCTTAGATAAAATTAAGCTGTATTAAATAATATAAACATTATATGTTATTTTGTTGATTTTTCAATGTATTTTAAATTGAAATCATAAACACTGTTCTGAACCTAAAATTTATTCCTATTAAAATAGATAATATAAAACAAAATGAAAGAAAAACCATTAAATAAAATATTTATTAAAACATGTTCCCTATGGTATATTAGGACAGAGACATACTCAAATCAGTGTAATTGATTAGAATCACTTGAAAAGCTATGGTTCTAGAAGGCTTTGAAATTGATGGATAATGTACACTAATGAAAGAGAAACATGCAAATTGACCATACCTCTGATACACTCACCAGCCACACCCACCAGCCAATCGGATGCAAGTATGCAAATTAGCCCAACAAAGATGGCAGTGGCCATGGAGCTGGAGCAAGCAGGCCTGCCTCTGCTCAAGACTATAAAGTTTCAATTCTAGAAGATAAATTAAACTCAGATACCTGCTTTGAGCTGGCCCTGGCCTCTGCTCAAGAAGGCACTGGAACAAAAAGAAAAAAAAGAAGGGGCTGGAAGCCTGAATCACTAAGGTCAGCCTGAAAACAGCCCTTAGCTCCTCACCTAGGATGGCCAGGCACCCCAGTGGGACCCCCACCCTGATCTGGAACACCCTTCAGGGCAAACCAGCTGGCCCCCACCTGTGCATCAAGCCTCTATCTATACTAATAAAAGGGTAATATGCTAATTAACCTGGGAGACCTTCCAGGACACCTTCTGGACTTTCTTCTGAACAAAGCCATGGTGGTAGGGCCGAGGTAGAGGCAGTTAGAGGCCAAGAGAGGAGGGCAGTTGTGGGTGATCAGGCCAGGATGGGATGGCAATTGTGAGTGATCAGGCTGGTGGGGCATGGGGCGGTTGGGGGTAAGCAGACCATCAGGGGGTCTAATTGGGAGTGAGCAGGATGTCAGTGGGGGTCAGTTGGAGGTGATCAGGATAGTGGGGGGGGGGGCCGGTTTGGAGTGAGCAGGCCAGCAAGGGGTAGTTGGGGGTGAGCAGGGCAGTGGGGAGGTAAGAAGGGTGAGCAGACCAGCAGGGAGGTCAGTTGGGTTGAGCAGGTCGGCATGGGGGGAGGGGGAAAGTTGGGGCAATCACACTGGCAATGTGGGAACTTGGGGATGATCAGGCTGGTGGCAAGCGGCAATTGGGAGCAAGCAGTCCAGCAGGCAGTGTAGTTAGGGGCAATCAAGCAGACAGGTAGATGAGCCATTAGGAGCCAGCAGTCCTGGATTGCGAGAGGGATGTCCGACTGCAAGTTTAGACCCAATCCACCTGTAAACTGGCAGTAGGACATCCTTCAAGGGGTCCCAGATTAGAGGGGGTGCAGGCCGGGCTGAGGGAACCCCACTCCTTGAATTTTGTGCACCAGGCCACTACTATTCTATAATTAAATGTGACAAATATAAATTTAGTTTCAACTGTGAATCAATAGTGAATATGGTTCACACTGCCAATTGTCAGGTAACTTCTTTATTAAAAGAATACAAAATATAATTGATGCCACACAGGTGATTGAAAACTAATGCATAAAAGCAAATAATGCACTATTTAGGCAATGAGATAGCCAGCAGAATTGTCCACAGACATTTTAGATCTTGGTAGCTTAAATTTTTCAATTTATTATGCTATTAATGTAAAACATAGTATAGAGCTAATATAGACAGCACACTCAATAATTGTATTTGAAGCCACATCTCATGAACAGTTATTACTTCAAAGTTGGATTAAGAGATAAGCTTACTATTACCTTGCTGTAGTAAACAATATGAAGAGGAGTGAAGGCAAATGTACACAAAAACACACCTACACACACACACACACACACACACACACACACACACAAACACACACATGCATGCACGCATGCACACATTTTATAGCAATGAGAATACTTTTTTAAAAGATTAAGCATCACAAGCAAATATTACAAGGACAACTCTGTTGTCAAAGTTATTTCAGCCATGTGGTTAATTTTAGAAACATACTCATATGTTGCATAATAATGATTCATTCTAAATTCCCTTCTTATTGGCATGCAGGTTTTATATTTAATGATTTTTTTTGCACAGAAAACACAATGAAAAACCCTATTTAAAGTAATTCCTACTGAGGAGGTATTTCCCAAAGTTGGGATGAAATTGCTGCCGATAGTACTCCCTAGAATATAAAAACTGCCTCTTGAAAATGATGTATTCAAGGCGATATCTTAGTTTGTGTTCTATGAGGTATACTATGACCGAGGAGTGAACCCTCATTTTCTCCCATGTCATCAGCTGCTGGTGTAACATGTGCTTCATCTTGACTATTTTCATGGTGAACAGGGCTGGCATAAGGCAGTGCACTTCTCTTTCCTGACTTTCTGGTCATGGCTAGAAACAGAGGCTCCCATATTAGCTTTGCATAAAGCTAAAAGGAAGCAGAGTTTACATTTATGTCAAAAGGAACTGCATAGAATAAAAGGAAACAAAAGTAACAAAAGTGTAAGTTGTGAATGGCCTCTTTTGTTAGTAGAATCTCTGAGTTTTTTACTGCTAACACTATACATCGGAAAACTTAGAGAAAATGAAAGGTTATGTTGGTATTTAATTTGAATTATATGTGAAGATCCAGGACCATTCATCCCTGCTGTATTTACAGTTGGCACTTTAGTCACTGTAGGACTTGCAACATTTATAAGAACAATTTTATTTTTAATGTGTACACAGTATACAGACAAGGTCAAATTTGCAAAATGAGTTTTCTTGGCATCTGAATAAGGTCTAGTCTATGCAAATGTATGGAAAGAGAATTCAGTGAAGGGGGGAAAAAATGAAGGTTCTGATTACTAATGCAAAAACTTCAGGGTGTACTCAATTATCCTATCATCCTTCTTTGCAGTTGTTGCAATGGTTTAGTTATTTTCTGTGTTTATTTTAAGCTAACAAGCCTGATAAGTATGATATAACTTAATGAAGCTTGATTATGACTGTCCAAGCAACACAATATTGGGAAAAACCACTTATAGGACATACGGAACCACATACATTATGTGTATGTGTGTGTGTGTGTGTGTGTGTATAGTTGCAGTGAGGTGGTTTTTCCTCATACATTTCTAAGGTTAGGTAAACTGTTAGAAAAACTATGAATAAATTTATAGGGAGTATTTCTTATTGCTAAATAATGTGCCTCATGGTATTTCTTCACTAAGCTTTTTACAAAACTTTAATTGGTTATAAAGAACTGTAATTTAGATTAATCACTATAAGTTGACTTGTATGTATAAACAAAAAGACAATGACTATTTAGATTTGTAACATTTCAATAAAAACAAAAGCCTAATATATCTTTAAATTATTAAAATTCAAGTTTTACTACTACCTTTTTAGCTTTATTTTATCTTTATTTTCTAAAAAAAATATTTTTTTTAAATTAATTTTAGAGAGGAAGGGAGAGGGGAAAGAGAGATAGAAGCATCAATGATGAGAAAAATCATTGACCAGCTGCTTCCTGCACCCCCCCTACTGGGAATCAAGCTCACAACCTGGGAATGTGCCCTTGGACAGAATCAAACCCAGGACCCTTCAGTCCATAGGTACACTCTCTATCCATTGAGCCAAACTGGCCAGAGCTTTAGTTTTATTTTAATTTTAAAGTGTCATTTGAAATTTTCAAGAATTTAAAATTGGTTTTGGTATTAAGAAATTGAGATTCCTATGACTTACCTGACAAAGGTATACATGGATAACATTTATAACACACAAAATATATCCACATATAAATTTTCTTTTTCAACACACAAGTAAAATCAGCAGAAGACAAAAAAAATCTAGGATTCTAATGTTAGAAATAAGACAAGAAAAATGGAATGAAAAGAAATAATGAGTTTAGGTATCAGGCAAAGGACATTTTGTGTTTTATTTCTTTTATTTTTAAATTTTATTTATTATTATTATTATTATTTTATTTTATTTTTTTAATCCTCACCTGAGGATATTTTTCCATTGATTTTTAAGGAGAGTTGAAGACAGAGGAAAACACACAGAGAAACACTGATGTGAGAGAAACATATCAATTGGTTGACTCCTGAACTCGCCCCAACCATGGCCCAGGACAGGAAGGAGCCTACAACCACAGTAGGTGCCCTTGACCAGAATCAAACATGGAAACCTCTCTTCACTGAGCCAAACCAGCTAGGGCCATTTTGGGTTTTAAAAATATCAATTCAGACCAATTAAACTCTATAACTCTATATTGATATCTGTTAGTTGCAGTTACTATGCTGGGATATCTCAGGTTTACAATGAATGATTCTTTACAAGAATCACAATGAGCAGGAACATACATACAAAGGTAAAAGCTAACTTTTCAGAACCCGCTTAAATAGAATTCCTGTTTTTGCCTTCTTTTCATGCACTAATTTATCATATGGATATTTCAAAAATTTTACATGATCACCATTCCTAAAATCTTTTCTGGCTGCTAACATAAGAACAGATTCTCTATTTCACTCTAAACAACAAAAAATATATTAAAGCAATTTGTTCTTTTTCATTGAAACTTGTATAAAGGAAAATGTTTGATACTTTGTCAAGGGATTTTGAAGTGCATTTTAGTGATAAGTAATCAAAATAACAAAAAATAAATAAAATAATAGTTGATGTAGCAATTCACTCACTAGCAGTTTACCCAGTAGATGTACTCTTAGAAATATATGAAGATGTATGTACAACAGTATTCATTATAACACTTTATATAACAACCAATGACAATAACAAAGGAACCAACCTAAATATTTATGCAAGATTACTTGAATACTAATCAATAATTCTTTTACCATGATCTGATCTGCTTATATCTCCTCACAAGAAGCAATGAGAGTGATTTTTCTTTATGTAGCAAAATCTCATGATAACAGAAGAGAAACAAAATCAAATGACAGAGATCCAAATTTCTATGTCTCATTGCTTTATCTTTTTCCTTTTATTTTTTTGAAATATATGATTCAATGGAATTTGGTATATTGTTAATGTGCCACCATTATTTCTATTTCCAAAATGTCTTCATCAACTTGAAAAGAAATCTTATACCTTCTAAACAGTCTCTTCCTAGTCACCTAGCCCCCATATTCTTATTATATAGATTATTTTGGGGGTTTCCAATTATCCTTCTTTTATAATGAAACTGTTGGCCCAGTGCATGAGTTCCCTCAGCCCAGTCTGCAACCTTTCCAATCAGTGACACCTCAGGGGATGTCTCACTGCATGTTTAGACCTGATCCCTGCAGCAGTAGGCCATCCCTCTCACAATCTGGGACTGCTTGCTCCTAACCACTTGCCTGCCTGCCTTATCACCCCCTAACCGCTCCCCTGCCTGCATGATTGACACCTAACTGCTTCCCTGCCAGCCAGATCACCCCCAACTGCCTTCCCCAGCCAGCCATCATGTGATAATGTGAGAGCGGCCATCTTATGATGACGTGGGGATAGCCATCTTGTGGCAGTCTTCTTGTGGTCATGTGGGTGGTGGCCATTTTGTACTGGCTATCTTGTGATGATGTGGGGGCAGCCATCTTGTCATGATGTAAGGCAGACATCTTGTGGTGGCCATCTTGTGGTGACATGGGGCAGCCATCTGTGACAACGTGGGACAGCCCTCTTGTGATGTGAAGGTTTGAGGATCAATTTGCATATTACCTCTTTATTATATAGGCTAAGCATACAACTTAGAATTTATTTTAAATAATTTTGTCTTCATTATACCAATGTATTATCTTCTGAGTTCAGTTTTGTAATCTTAACTTAGTTACTTTCTGGTAACCAATTTTTTTTAAAACATATGAGTATATTTTGTTTGTTCAGATCTATGAATGCTATTGCCTTCACTAACTCCTAATTTAGAGGTAAACTTCAGCTTTGTGCTTAGGAAAAATCTCTACAGAATGAGAGATATCTCCACTGACATGTTTGGAATCAGGCAGGCAAATAAGGAGGGCATCCTTTTGATAAATAAGCAGGAAAAACTAAGAGGGACTTCTAATTTCTTAGAAAAACATATATCTTATTTCAATGTGGACATATACTATCTCTTTCCTTCATGTTGGTTAGAGAAGAAGGGTAACAAAAACCAGGCAACCAATGATGACATTTAAATATATATATATATATATATATATATATATATATATATATATATATATATAATTGATTTTTTACAGAGATGAAGGGAGAGGGACAGAGAGCTAGAAACATCAATGAGAGAGAAACATCGACCTGCTGCCTCCTGCACACCCCTCACTAGAGATGTGCCCGCAACCAAGGTACATGCCCTTGACAGGAATCGAACCTGGGACCCTTCAGTCCGCAGACCGATGCTCTATCCACTGAGCCAAACCGGTTTCGGTGAATGATGACATTTTATAAACCATTCTTATCTCCCTCAATGTCCATTCTTCTTATTTTAACTTTTCATTTCTGTTAACTTTGGGGGTTCATATGTACTAAAACACAAACAAACCCAAAACCAGACTCCTCTGTTTTTCACTAGAGTTTTATTTATTGTTCACTGAGATTTATATCTCATTTTTCATAATAAGGTGTTAGTATATCCTACCCATGTATTCATCTCCAGGAATTTGCTAAAATTAACAAGTGTATCAGTCCTGATCTCTACATTATTGTAAATTTATTCATTTTAGTAGTTTTTCATCATATTTTAGTTTGTTTGTGAGAGAGAATGGGAAGTTAAATTTGTTAGCTTAATCTGTTATATTAAATCAGAAGTCTCACAAGGACTTTCAGGTAATCTTTAAATAGAATCTTATGTAAAATAATGGTGATTTATTTAAAATATAGGCAGTTCCAGAACATATTAATTAATCTAATGCAAAAGAAAACACTGTTGTATATCATGGAATCTGCATAATGGCTATAGTTGTGCATAAAATTTGTAATTTAAGTAAGCAATTCTGAATATTCATGGAAATAGCAATTTGGCAACAAAATAATCCTTTATAACAAGATTTTATTATTCCTAACTTATGCATTTAGGTTAATTTCTCATTGACATTATACATAAATGTACCTTATTATTATCATACTAGAAGTCTACCAAACAAAATTCATGCACTGGAGGGGGAGAGTCCCTCAGCCTGGCCTATACCCTCTCACAGTCTGGGACCCCTCTGGGGATGTCCATCTGTTGGCTTAGGCTTGATTCCCCCCAGGAATCAGGCCTAAGCTGGCAATCAGACCTCCTTCTTTCAGGTTGGGGATTTTACAGTCCAGGACCTCCTGATCTTTTCCACCTGCCTTCAGCGGGGGTGGGATAGGCCACTCAGAGGGAGCAATGCTCAGCCAGAAGCAGGGCTCACTGTTCCCTAGTGCTGCTGCAGAGGGGGAGAGAGGCTCCTGCCATCGCCACTGCACTCGCCAGTTGTGAGTCCAGCTTCTGGCTGAATGGTGCTCTCCCTAAGGGAGCATACTGACCACTGGTGGACAGCTCCTGGTTGAGTGTCTGCCCCCTTATTTCAGTATGTGTCATAGCAATAGGTTGTTCCAGTGTTTGGTCAATTTGCATATTAGGGTCTTATTATATAGGATAAGATGTATTCAACACCACTCTATAGCAAATGTGGTCACAAATTTCAAAAATAACTTCATTTCTCAGCCAGCATGGCTCAGTGGATTGGCATTGACCTATGAACCAGGAGGTCATGGTAATTTCCCAGTCAGGACACAGCCTGGGATGTGGGCTCAACCCCTGTGTGTGGGGCATGTAGAAGGCAGCCAATCAATGATTTTTCTCTCATCATTGATGTTTCTAGTTCTCTCTCCCTCTCCATTCTTTTCTAAAAACAATAATGATATATTTTTAAATAAATTTACTTAGTTTAGTATTTTAGATGGAAATTAAAAATGTGATATTAAAATTCAACTAAATGAATATTTTTGAAGAAGAAAGTAAATGAAATTTATAAAAATTGGATATACAGAAGTTACCAAATTAAGGCAATGTTAAAAGCTATGTGCTAAATATAACAAGTAATTAGATGTGCTCATAGCTAAATTAAAAAAGCAGAAGGCCAACTTTTTGAATTTGCTAATAATTATGTATAATCTTTATTGAGCACTCTCCATAGCCAAGATATTTTTTAAAGTTTCATATATTTTTAAAAGTTTAACTCTTGTTTCTAAGGGTGATCACTATTATTATGATGATTTTATGGTGATGCAGAAAGACTAAATCATTTGCTTCAGTCATATGATATCAATTGCAGACTTAGGGTTTAATATATTTTTTTATTTTTTTAAATATATATTTTTATTGATTTTCCACAGAGAAGAAGGGAGAGGGACAAAGAGCTAGAAACATAGATGAGAGAGAAACATTGACCAGCTTCCTCCTGCACACCCCCTACAGGGATGTGCCTGCAACCAATGTACATGCCCTTGACTGGAATCGAACGTGGGAACCTTCAGTCCGCAGACCTACACTCTATCCACTGAGCCAAACTGGTTCCAGCCAGACTTAGGGTTTTAAACTTGTCTGTCTTTAAGAATGCATCCTTTTAACCATTACACTACTAGAGGCTGGTGCATGAATTCGTGCATCACTGGGGTCCCTCAGCCTGGCCTGCAGGATCAGGCTGAAACCGACTCTCCAAAATCCCCAAGAGGTCCCAGATTGCAAGAGGAGCAGGCCAGGCCAAGGGATCCCACCTGTGCATGATCAGAACCAGGAAGGAATGCAGGAGTTGGCCAGTCGGGGATGGACCATGGGAGGGCTCCAGGGCATGTCCAGCCCCCTCACTCAGTCCCAATTGGCCAGAACCCAGCAGTAAGCTAACCTACCAGTCAGACCATCTGCCCCCTGGTGGTTACTGCAAGTCACAGCAATTGGTCGACTGGTCAATTATCTGCCCTTTGGTGGTCAGGGCATGTCATAGCAAGCAGGTGAGCAGCCTTAGCATATTATTAGCATGTTACACTTTGGTTGAATGGCAGACAAAAAACTTAGCATAATAGACTTTTATTACATAAGATACTGATGGTTAGTGTAGTTTAGTCTATATCAATCACTTATCTGCTAACTCTAGAAAGATTATTAGTGTAAGAAAATCTACCTGAATATATGTGATAGGAAGAATTATTTGCTTATGTCCTAATACCTAGAATCCATGACTTTGGTACATTGTATGGCAAAAGAGAACTGAGGTTGTTATTCATCTGTTCTTAAAATACAGAGATAGAGATGATAGAGAGATAGATGATAAATAGATAGGTGATAGATAGATGATAGATAGATAGATAGATAGATAGATGATATAAAGATGATAGATATAGGGATAGACATAGAGATAGAAATAGAGACAGGGATAGAGATAGAGGAGATAGAGATAAATTGGTAAAGAAATGCAACCAAAAAATAATGTTCAGAGAGAAACCATGTGAAAATCATTTGACCTGCTATTGCAGGGTTTACAGATGGAGGAAGGAACTTAAGAGCCAAGGAATCAGACCTTAGCTGGTTTGGCTCAGTGCATAGAGCATTGGCCTGTGGACCTAAAGGTCCTGGGTTTGATTCTGGTCATGGGCACCCTACTTAGGTTACAGGCTCCTCCCTGTCCCAGGCTCCAGGCTCTGGTCCAGGCCCATGCAGGAGGCAATCAATGTGTGTGTTCCCTTTACATTGATATCTGTCTCTCTCTCCTCTACTCTCTCTAAAAATCATCCTCAAGTGAAAATTAAAAAAAAAAAAAAAAAAAAAAAAAAAAAAAAAAAAGAGCCAAGGAATCAATTAGGTAGGACCTAGAAACTTAAAAAGGCAAGAAAATGGATTTTCCCATAGATCTTCCAGAAGGAATACAGCCCTGCTGATATCTTGATTTTAGTCTACTTAGACATGTTGGAAAATATGACCTAGAGCACTGCACTTAATAAATTTGTATTATTTTAGGCCCGTAGTCGGCAAACTGTGGCTTGGGAGCCACATGTGGCTCTTTGGCCCCTTGAGTGTGGCTCTTCCACAAAATACCACAGCCTGGGTGAGTCTATTTTGAAGAAGTGTCATTAGTAGAAGTTTAAGTTAAAAAAATTTGGCTCTCAAAAGAAATTTCAATCTTTGTACTGTTGATATTTGGCTCTGTTGACTAATGAGTTTGCCTACCACTGCTTTAGGCTTTAGGATTGTGGTAAATTGTTACTGGAGAAATAGGAAACTAACACAGGATATTAGAAAGGGCTTCTACATATTGTAACATTGAAGAACAATCAGCAATACTTCAAAGAAGTAGAGAGAAGACTTTCTACAATAGATAGTGGGAGTTAATGTTTGAAAAGAAAGAAAGCAAATAGCTAAAAAATAAATAGTTGAGGAATCATAGACTAGTGATTTTTGATTTAGTTGAAATTAAGTATTAATAGCACATAAAAATATTCTAACAGTCCACTGTAAGTTACCACTTAAATTAAATTTTATAATGACACATAACACGTAATTTGATTTTTTAAAGTTTTGTGAGAATGATTATAACACTAGAGGCTCAATGCATGAAATTCATGCAAAGGTAGTCCCTCACAGCTCCAACTGCCTCAGGCCTCACAGCCCCAGCTGCTTCATGGCCCCTTGGCCTTGCTCTGAGTTCACTGGTCATTCCGGAAGTTTATTCCACTGTCTGGTCTAATTAGCACATTAGCTCTTTATTATCCTATATAATAAAAGAGTAATATGCAAATTGACCATCCTTCTGCTACAACCACAAGCCATGCTCACCAGCCAATCAGGTGTGAATTTGTAAATTAACCCAACCAAGATAGCTGTGGCCACAGAGCAAGCAGGAGGCTTAAGTATCCCCGGTAATGGAGGAAACCCAGCTTTCCCCATACAATGGCAGACAATGCCTCCACTCAAGGCTACAAAGTTTCAATTATAGAAGATAAATAAATCCCATATACCAGGGCTTCTGCTTGGGTCATCAGGCAACATGGCCAGCCTGCAAACCACCACAGGCTCCTCACCCAGGCTGCCCCATGCCCCAAGGGAACCCCACCCTGATCTGACACCCTTCAGAGCAAACCAGCTGGCCCCCACCCGTAAACCAGGCCTCTATTCTATCTAATAAAAGAGTAATATGCAGATTGATCATCACTCCAATACCCAAGATTGCTGCCCTCATGTGGTCAAAGATAACTGCCCCCATGTGGACATAAGATGGCCACCACAAGATGGCCAGCAGGGAACGGCAGTTGGGAGGGACCAGGCCTGCAATGGAGGGCAGTTGGGGGTGAGTGGGCCTACGGGGTAGTTTGATTGGGGGGGACCCAGGCCTGCAGGGGAGAGCAGTTGGGGGAGCCAGGCCTGTAAGGGAGAGCAGTTAGGGGTGACCAGGCCAGCGAGAGAGGGCAGTTAGGGGCAAACAGGCTGGCAGGGGAACAGTTAAGCATCAATCAGGCTGGCAGGGGAGTGGTTAGGGGGTGATCAGGCTGGCAGGGAGAAGCAAGCAGTTGTGAGCGAGCAGTCCTGGATTGTGAGAGGGATATCTGATTGCCTTGGGCCAGATCTCGATCCTACCAGGATCAGGCCTAAATGGGCAATCGGACATCCCTTGTGTGGTCCCAGATTGAAGAGGGTGCTGGCTGGGCTGAGGGACACACACCCCTGTGCATGAATTTTGTGCATCGGGCCTCTAGTTTAGAATAAAAAATATAATTTATTTTTATAATTTTTATCAGAACATCACATGTTTGTTTTAGATGTAACAGTAATGTTAAAATCAACAAGTTTAATTATTAACTGCACCAAGTAAACTAGCCATTTAAGTATTTTAAACGTTATTTCCTCCAAAAAACTGAGGGAGCTTTTCTTTTCTACTATACAGACTGATTTCCCAATCATTCTGGTTTTTGAAGGACTTTCAATTGATGAGTAAACTGCTTTTGGGATATTTCGGAACTTCTTTTTCAAAATAAAAACTAATCTGGACAAACTGTAGATTCCATAGATTTCTTTGCAGATGCTTTTCTTTAGACACCAAATGAAATTGTCATCCACTATAATTTTTACCTATTTACCCCACTGTAAAAATTAACTTTTCTGAAAAATATGGTGGATATATCCTGTGATTGTCCAGCTTATACAATTGTTTTAACTCAATGATAATTTTTAGCTGATTTTAAAATCTCCAATTCAATAATGGATATTATTTCAATCTTTATGACTCATAAGTATATGAACTAATGCCCAGCTTCTACTTCTTCTAAGCCTCTTCCTCCATAGGAATAATGTTTTATCTTCAAAAAGGAGTGTTTTTTTGTTTTTGTTTTTTCAGAATGGGAAGAACTGGGCAGTTACCAAAAAGGAAAAAAGCTCCTAATTTTCCATAACTATAATTAGAGAGATAATTAATACTCAAAATTGATAATTAACAAGTAATGAAGGAAACTGTGGAAAGTGTTATTGCTAATTGGGATTTATGTGTTATAGAAAGAAATGAAAAAGAATAATGAGGAGTCAGGAAACTTTGTTTTAAATGCCTTTCTGCAATAAAATTCTAACATGACCTTGAGCAAGGTAATTAATCTGTCACTCTAAATTAAAGAGTTTGTGCTCAGCTATATTGAGATCCATGGTGAAGAAAGAAATTCAATAAAGATATAGTTTAGTGCATGAGGAGGGAAGCAATCCTATATAATAAAAGACTAATATGCAAATTGATTGAACAGCAGAATGTCCAGTCGCTATGATGGGCACTGAACACCAGGCGGCAGACTTCTCAATGCAGGAGCTGCCTCTGGTCCTTAAGTGAGCTCCCACAGAGGGAGCACCACTCAGCCAAAAACTAGGCTCCTGGCTGGTGAGCACAGCAGGAGCCTCTTCCACCTCTGTGATAGCACTAAGGATGTTGGACTGATGGCCAACAGTCAGACATCCCTCCGAGGGCCCCGGACTGCAAGAGGGCACTAGCTGGGCTGAGGGATTCCTCAGTGCATGAATTTCGTGTACTGGGCCTCTAGTGAATAGTTAATTTTAAGAGAGACAAAGGGAAGGTCACATAGGCTATTAGAAGCCATAATAATCTTTTGGTTTTATTTGATTTTTGTTTGTGTATGTGGTTAAGAGAGAGAAGAAAGAGGGGGGTGGGGAGTGGGGAAGAGATTTACTGGGATGAAAAAAAAAGAAAGAAAGAAAACCATGGATCTGACCAGCTACTTAAGTAATTCAAGTGGTCAACAGTGGTGGTTTGAATTAATATGTTAACAGAAAAGATAGAGATTATAGAATCTACAGATCGCTTGGATAAAGGGGGTGAGAATGAAATAGAGGAAATAATTTTTATGCAATCAAGCATATTAAAGGTAACTCATAGTAGTTTGCTGGAAAAAGGCAAGGTGAAAGGATGGATAAATAGTGTATGGCTCAGAGAGAAATAGAGGATTTTATTTGGACCATAAAACATTTTAAATGGCTTCTTTGGAACAATGATGGTTAGGAAAGGCAAGCATTGGAATATTAGATTTGAAAAGGCAGTGAAAAATTAGGGATGGAAATGTCATTGTGAGAGTGTTTACCTATAATTTGCCTGTAAACCCATTTGACTAGGTAACTACTTAGAAAGTACAGACAGAAGAAAGAAATAAGGACTCATTATTGTAGAATGGTAAATTCATTAATGCAGTATCCATGGCAATGTCTAGGAAAATATGCTTTGTGAGTTCACCTGTAGTGTAGTGGTGCATAAGTTTATTTTAAAAATAATTCGAAGTATAATAGAGAAATATAATAGAATGATAGTTATAGTTTCAAATTCGTATAATTAAAGCAAAATGATGTAATGGCTATAGATTTCAAATTACTGCCCTATTAGGTTTTCTTAAGGAAATGTCTGATGTATTACTAAGTATAAACTGTAATGTTTTGCAGTAAAAAGGAGGAAATAGCTGTAGAAATATAAACATTTCTATAAACACCAAGGTTACACTGAAGTTAATGTGAAGAACCACTGTTGTCAGTGTATTTTATGCTAATACCATAGATTATTAATTATAGAACATTTCTAATTATTTTAGTTTTCTTACTGTTTTTAAACAGCCTCCTTATTCAAATTTGACTTTTCTCCTCCTGAATTGTATTCTTTAAGGAATGGAGACATTTGTGGTTAATGCAATGAAAATTAGTCTTAAAACAGCATAAATTTAAATTAATTCCTAGGGGGAATTGCTTTCTTTTTTTCTTTTTTTCTTTTTTTTTCTTTTTTTTCTTTTTTGCTTTTAAGACCTGTGTGTTGAGGATGATAGTTTGTGGGCAATCCTGAACCAAGATATCTGTGAGACCAGCCTTGGGTTGTCACTATTAAGGAATGATAAATGATTGTCCTTTCCTTGTCAGTGAAGACAAATGATAGGGAATTGTCATATCAGATCTGCATAGGTCAGAGATATTGTCCAATATCAAGCTTTACTGATAATTTTAAGGACACAATAATCTATGGAAAAATATAAAGGAGAAAGAGGTTCAGGGTATTCAGTACAGCTTCCCAGTTCCCCACATCTCTAGCCCATGCCCAAAGAATATATCCCAAGTAAGACGAACAGTCACCTGTTTACAAAATGTTTTATTTAGGGTATGAAGCATCCCCATTATGCATTTACATAGCTTAAGGAACATTTTCCAGAGAGCATGCCTCATTAATCATAGGTTCTAGATTTAATAACCAAAGGCAACCCTAAACCATGGATAGTTCGCTAAAGAATTTCAAAGGTAAGTACTGTCCTTCAATCAAATAACATTAGTTTATCATAGGGTATTTTTTCCCCCAGCATGCTTACAATAATATAGGTCATGTTCATATCCCTAATTTTAACCTCTCTCCAATAATGTGAAGGAAATGTATTGTAAATGAACTATTGAACTTCCTAGTCAATCATCTGTCCTCAGTCAGTATTACGATACTAGATATGTCTAAGATGTATTTCCAATTTTTGTCTTATAGTTTGTATTATATTTTTTACAAAGATTAATTTTAGTAACACCCTGACAATAAATTGGATTTGACTCCTACCATTTTAATAGGAATTTTCTTTGCAATGCTTTTTAAAATGATGATATGCCTACAGAGTTATTTTAATATTATTCTGTCAGTGCAATTATTATTCTTCCTCCAGTGGCTTCAGACAGTTGAACATTTTCATATATATTGATATATAAGCATTTATTAAATGTGTAATTTTTATAAGGCCAAATTTACTTCCTTTTCTGGACAGTTTTCTGAAGTCTTTTATTAAGTGGTGACTTCAATTCAGACCATAAAATATTTCCTCACCCTGGAGAGTTATTTACAATAGTCTGGCTTTACTTTAATTCTATAAATTAATTTGCAAACCATTTGTTCATCCTATAGCTTTGTCAGAGAGATTGATGTAGTAATTTCCTGTTGTGCCATATATCCTAACTGGACTGAGATGGTGACCAAACAACATTATTCGGTGAATTTTGGATTATATTTGGTTTGTAGATATAATCATATCCCAGTTAATATAGGGAAAGGTTAAGGGCACCGACTCCCAGGTGCAATGACAAAGTTTTGCATCTCTTTCTAATCAAACCCAACATTTAAACCAAAGTAAAGACATTTAAAAACGTTTTGTAATATTCTGGACTTTGAAAACAATGATAGAAGTCACAATTTTTGTAATGTACTACTATTACTGAAGTTTAATACAATATTTATACAATTGAATTGCCTTTGTTTGGCTATCTAAGCCACACAATTACTGACAGGCCTTTGAAGCCACCAGAAAATATGACACCTGATAGTTTTTCCTTATACTGAATAAGCTCCCTTCTACCACTGTTGACAGCTCTGTTAAAGTTTTTACTGAATTAATTGATTTAAGTAGGGCTTTGCTTTCTCTCTAAATAAATGTCGAGTCATTGGAGAAGAGCTTTTTCTCATGTCCCTGTATATGTTAAGACTTTTTCTTCATGCCAACAACATTCTAGGAATGTTATTTTACTCCTATTCAGAATCCACCGAGCTCTTAACATACCCACAATATATTTGAAACGGGGGCCAGTGTTTATAAAGTTAATATATCCATTGTTGCAATGGCAAAATGAGCAGAAGTTCAGTGCTTCTAGGGGTAGCAAGTCCTGAGCTTCTCTCTCTACTTGCCATTCCTAATCATTAGATCTCAGCAGGTCTGTTGCCGAGACACTCACTTGGAAATTTCACAGTTATATCCCTCCCTGGTATACTAACCTTTTCCTTTTGTTATATCTCTCATTTCTACTTATTACTTTTTTTCCCCCACCCAAGGTTGACTATTAGCTTAGGAGGCATGTTATGTACCTACAGAGATGGTAATCAAAGAAGCCTTACTCAGACTTCTCAGCCATTCTCCACCCCATCTCTGGGCAGATTAGAGATTTGACAGATAAAGGATCTATAATAGGACAAGCCTGTTGCTTGGTAATGGAATTGCATTTATAGGTAGCTGTAGTAGGCCATGAGGGTTGATGTTAGGACTCAACTCAAAATACCTTTAGAAATAATGTGCTGCTAAATTTAATTACATCAAAATTAGGCCTTAAGCATTCACTAAATGGGTCTGGCATTACCGGATAAGGAATAATGAGGAAAATGTTTCATACATAGAAAAATGAGGTGTTTCATAATTGCATCCCTCCACTCCTCCACTAGCTCTATATTCTAAAAACAATTCAGTGATGTCTCACTTTTCCTCCTCTGAATTTCAAACTTAGAACATGTTCATTTAAATGATTAAGCCAACCCATAGAGCTTTTTAGTCATCCATTTTTAATACCAAGTGCTTCCATTGCCTATTGAATAGAGTACTTCTCTATGTGCAAGTTCTGTGATACACTCATAAAAGATGTTTCCTTGGTTCATTCTGTATAATAGTAACAGTGAAAAAATATCAATATGTAACTTACTCAAAAAGAAAAAAATCTTCCTTTAAGAGTGGCACCCCACATACTATTCTTAAAAAATATATTGGTATATTTGAACACTATTAAAACATCAAAAATAAGTGTTACAATAAGTATTAATAGTTATTTTAGCAACTATCAGCAATAGATCTTATGTATTTTTTCATCAAATATTGAATAAGATGTTAAAATATTTCAAATACTAAAGGCCCGGTGCACAAATTTGTGCACTGGTGGGGTCCCTCACCTTGGCCAGTGATTGGGGCTTTTCAGGGCCATCTCACCCATTCCCAATCAAGCTGATCTGGACCAGCCAGCCAGGGGAAGGGACTATGGGAGGTTGGCCAGCTACAGGAGATTGGCTATGGGAGTGCACTGACCACCTGGCTGGCCAGGAGGAGGAACTGCAGGAGGTTGGCTGTGGGAGCACACAGACCACCAGGGACAGCTCTGGCATTAAGTGTCTGCCCCCTGGTGGTGAGTGCATGTCATAGCTACCTGTTGGTCATATGGTCCTCTGGTCATAACAGTTGCTTAGGCATATATATATATATATATATATATATATATATATATATATATATATATTTATAAATATATATATATATATATTTATAAAGATATATGAGTATTGCTGATAGTAACAGTTGGACATTATGGGATACTTTTGCAATTAAAAGCCCTTGAAATAAAATTTAAAACAAACAAATAATTTAAAAAATAAACAAAACCCCACCTAGCTTTTAAAGAAAAAATTATTAAGAATGAATTTGTGCCGAGACCGGTTTGGCTCAATGGATAGAGCATCAGCTTGGGGACTGAAGGGTTACGGGTTCAATGCCGGTCAAGGGCATGTACCTTGGTTGCGGGCATATCCCCAGTAGGGGGTGTGCAAGAGGCAGCTGATTGATGACTCTCTCTCATCGATGTTTCTAACTCTCTATCTCTCTCCATTCCTCTCTGTACAAAATCAATAAAATATATTTTAAAAAAAAGAAAAAAGAAAAAAAGAATGAATTTGTTTTGATTTTATAAATTTTACCTTCAAATGTTGTATTAGTCTTGGTTCTCCTAAGAATCATAGAATCAGGTATATCATATATATATATATATATATATATATATATATATATATATATAATTTCTTGTAATTGGTTTATGTGATTATGGAATACAGAAAGTGCCAAGATCTGCACTTGGTGGACTGGAGACATAGAAGAGCCAAAATATAGTTTCATGCTGAGTCTGAAAGCTTGAGAAGAAGGAGAACTGAAGGTTCAAGTTCCAATCAGAGGTTGAGTCTAAGGACAGGAGAAGATCGATGTCCCAGAACAAGCACACCCAGACAGAGTGAATGTCCCTCTTAAGGCAGTCTTTGATTTTATTCAAGCCTTCAATGGATCGAACGATTCATGCCCACACTGGGGAGAACAATCTGCTTTACGTGGTTCATCAATGCAAATATTAACCTCATCCTCACAAACCCATCCAGAATAATGTTTAACTGAGTTTATGAGGATCACATGATGCAAATAGACACAAAGTTAACCATTACAAGTCTACTGCTTATCAATTTCATGCCCATTCATGCTTCCCTAAACTATAATCTCTAAATAAAGACAATAAACAAGTTGTGTAATTTCACATAACATGATACAACTATCCTGCATACTAAAATCACATTGATCCCTGCCCCAAAATAGGTAAAATCATGTGAACTCTTCCCTTTGATATCCTAAAACTTCGATGCAATTATGTAATATGAACAATTCTTAAATTCTATAATATAAAGTCAATTCATCTTTATAGGAGAGAAAAAAATAATTGCTTCACTTATGCAGACATACAAATATATTCCTAACAAAGAAAGAGGACATATTTATGACAATTTACAATCCTCATTTTCTGTAACTAGTCATGAGATCATAGCTGGAATTTATAACTACTTTCTTCCACTACCAAATCTTTGCCTTTACTAAGCACCTCATCAGGTTCAAAGATAATATATAGCAGACATCGGCTAGTTAAGACACAAGTTTCAGAATAATGTGAGGTTTGCAAACACATTAAGATTATTTTCCAATGCAAACATGTTTTATCTGTTTCAAACACTCAGTGAACAGCCTTATACACTAATAAGTTTATTTCTATGATGGTATGGATCAGAAGAAGGAAGATGATTTATGAAAAAAAAAACTTCATATTTTCATTAAATTATTAATGGCCAGTGGAAAGTTATGCATGTTTTATTTCACTTGATATTTCATATATACATAAAATATCAATTTTAAAAAGTAAATGAGAATACTATGTTTGAGAGAGTACCCTTCTTAAGTCCCATAGAGAATAATATATGAGATTAAAATTCTCTCTCTGGTTGGTCTCTCTGATGACAGAACCTGTGAATCTAAAATGTTATACTGAAAGGAGGTAAAGTAACTTAAAATCCAATATTTTTTTCCTAACTTATCTCCATAATAAGTTGAGAAATTCCTTATATCCCTTCCCAGTTTAGTAATTTTAAATGTAATCAAGATTATATTAATATTTTACACTCAAGATCTAAGTTAATATCCTTATTTCTGTTCATGTACTAGAGGCTTAAATAGTAGCAGTCTATTAAAATATTTTAGAAACACTGTTTTGAAAAGGATATATTCATTTTTGTTATATTTTAAATTTGGTCCATTATGGTGTAGAAATACAACTGTTTAAATTTTTTGAGAATGATAAAAATAATATACATAGTTTTCCCACAGTGAAAATTAAGATAACCATTACAATCATTGTTCCAGTGCTGTCATGTGGAGATAAATTGATTTGCACCAACATTATTTTTTCTGTAATAACAATGCATATATTTATAGAACTCTTTTTTTTTTCTCTGAAGCTTCACACTGACCAAGATAAAGGAGATGGAAATTTAAAATACATATTAACAGGAGATGGGGCTGGCAGTGTATTCATTATAGATGAAAATACAGGAGACATTCATGCTGCAAAGAAATTAGACAGAGAAGAAAAATCCCTGTACATTCTTCGTGCCAAGGCTATAGACAGAAAGACTGGACGGCAGGTGGAACCTGAATCTGAATTTATCATTAAAATCCATGATATCAATGACAATGAACCAAAATTCACAAAAGACTTATACACCGCCAGTGTTCCTGAAATGTCTGGAGTAGGTAGGTATATGCTAATCCATGTAAACTAACTTGCTTGTTTGTTTGCTAAGATAATTATTATGTACCTTCATTCATGGTATGTGACCTCTTTCAAGATATAAACTATAACCCCAAGCTGGTTTGGCTCAGTGGATAGAGCACTGGCCTGTGGATTTAAGGGTCCCGCGTTCTCGAGGGTTCAATTCTAGACAAGGACGCATGACCCAACTTTGGGCTTGATCCCCAGTAGGAAGTGTACAGAAAGCAACCGATCAATGATTCACTCTCACCATTGATGTTTCTAACTCTCTCTCCCTCACCCTTCCTCTGAAATCAATACAAATACATTTTTAAAAAAAGATAAAGATAAGAACTATAACTGAAAATTACTATTTAATGCTAGCTATCTCACTTCTAAATATTTTCAACAGTTTATATCTTAATGTTTCCTGCTATGTTGTAACTGATATCTAAAATGATCGCTATTGAGAATAATTATTTTATTGCATTTGAACTAATATTTTCACTTCTACAATACTTAACTGCCATTCAAATGGCAGTCAAGTTGAGTATTTTTGTCTGAAATGAAAGGAATACAAATAGTATTAGCAATTTGGGCAGTTTTGTTCAAATTATTTTGCATAACAACGAATGCTCTTGCATTTGACAAATTTCTTTTGATCATCTCATTTGATCTCTGAAACAACTTAATGTTGTAGGCATGGGAAATAGAACTTCAAATCCCCATTCTGTTAATTAGGAACCCAGGATTCAGAAAGATTAAGCAACTGAATTAAGATCGAATAACCTGGTAGCATAACAACAACATTTCAGGTCTTTTTGTGTTATTTAGTTACTATTGTGCAAACTGGAAATATCTGCTTCATTTTTAAGGCTACCCATAGTTTTAAATACCATCAATTATGCAATGATTTTTATGTGTATGTCTGACTACATTTAGCTATATTTATGTGAAAGGTTTAGATTTGTTAATGAGATAAGAGCTGGCTCTTAAGTCATATATTTCTAAAAAAACAAAACAAAACAAAACAAACAGAAAAACACAAAATTCAGTAAAGTAAGCTTCTATAATATCCAAACTATGCAACTGATTTTCACAAGTTGATGCTATTTAGTTGAATACTATTTTAAAATCAGCTTTAAGTCTATAGGTTTGACATTATTATAATTGATACATGTTTCAGTCTGAAATAAATTCTTTATAAGGAAAAATAAGTGTACATTCACCTTTACTGAGTGATTGATGTTAAATGTTTAGTGCCATGTAGTCAGAAGAACTAAGAGTTTGTATAAAAGTTATAATTTCCTCTAACATCAAAGGAAATCTCATCTGTGTGACAAAGCAGCAGTTCTACTGCCTTTTCAGGCATTCATTTCAGTAAAATGAAAGAGACTTCTTAAATTAGACAGGACTCTTATGCAATCATAAATCCTAGGATGAAATGTAAGCAGTTGTGTTCTCTGTAATACCCTATCTGTTATCCTGGAAAAGTACTGGACTGGCCCATAGGGGTCAACCAGTGGGCCAGTGTAAACCTACATCATGATCCCTTTGTGGGCTTACATTAGAGACGAAGATATATCTAAAAACAGTATGCATACAAATTCTTTGTTTGATCTTCTCATCTCCCCCCTGCCCCGCTCACTCCCAATAGGGCAATGAAGGCCTGAGTGGAGGGGTGGGGCCAGATTAGAAGAGGTCAATGGGGTTAAAAAAAAAATGGGGGGACATGTAACAATAAAGATTTTTTTTAAATAGAAAAAGAAAGATACATCTAAAATTTATACTCTCCATCTCAACTTCCTATTCACGAGCATTTTAAAGCAGTTAGATTTTCCACCCTTTAATTTATATATATATTGATTTCTGAGAGGGAGTGGGAGGGAGGAAGAAATAGAAGAAACATCAATGATGAAAGAGAATCATTAATTGGCTGATTCCTGCAGACCCTTCAGGGGATCGAGCCTGCAACCCAGGCATTTGACCAGACTAACCTGATTCATAGGTGACCTCCTGGTTCATAGGTCAATGCTCAACCACTGTGCCATGCTGGTCACACAACACCTTTTTTTAATTAAAAAAAATAATAATAATTGTTTTTCTTGTATATATGTTATTTTCCAGCTATTTTGACACTTAATAGAACACAAACTTCCATGTTCCTTCTCCAAAAACATTATATACCCTTAGAAGTAAAAGTACAATTGAGATGACAGAAATATTTGAATATGATACTTTTTGATAATAATATATTTAAATTTGTATACTTAAGATTTTCAAAACATTATTTCATTTTTAAAAACACAATATTTATTAGAGACTATATTTTAAATTGTTGACAGTATAATAACTTCCCCTAAACATCATCTCCTATCCCCTGGCCTTCACCACACTGTTGTCTGAGTTCTACGGGCAATATATATATATATATATATATATATATATATATATATATATATACACACACACACACACACACATACACCCTTTGGCTAATCTGATATTTGCACTGAATATCATTTGCTTTTTCTTATATTATTTTGCTTATTCAATGGAAGATTATCATCTGTACATGAGTAGTCAAAAGTAGGTTTCTAGTTATAATACAAATAAATAATACCTAGGTAAAAAATATAAGAATATATTATGTTTCAAGTACTCACAACTGTAAACCTACTTTTGCCAACCTCTGCAAACCTATTTCAAATATTTTCTTTCTTATATGAAGTACTAACACAGTATAAATCCTATTAGAATTTATCACAGGACTGGAGTAAGCATGTCTATGCAGGTTTTCTTTTTTAAAAGCCCTTCTCTTGTTCAATAGCCATAATAAAATATAGAATATATAACTTTATGAATGGAAGAAGGCTTATAGTTTATCTTGTTTAAAAATCTCTTCTTATAAGGCAATCTATATTTAATTTACATTAGACAAATCATAGGCAGTATAGTTTTTTATTATTGCAGATATTAAAAATCAGAGAAAAGTGGGAAAAGTGGGAGGGTGGATGGGAAGAGATCAGTCAAAGAACTTATATGCATGCTAGAGGCCCAGTGCATAAAATTTGTGTATGGGGGGGGGAGGGTGTGTCCCTCAGCCCAGTCTGCACCTCTCCAATCTGGGACCCCTTTGAGGGCTGTCCGGCTGCCCTCTCACAATCCAGGACTACTGACTCCCAACCGCTCACCTGCCTGCCTACCTGATTGCCCCTAACTGCTTCTGCCTGCCAGCCTGATCACCCTCTAACCACTCCCCTACCAGTCTGATTGATGCCTAATGCTCCCCTGCTGGCCTGATTGCCCCTAACTGCTCTTCCCTACTGGCCAGTCACCCCTAACTCCCTCCCATGCTGGCCTGGTCACCCAAAACTGCCCTCCCATGCTGGTCTTGTTCCTCCTAACTGCCTCTCCTGTAGGCCTGATACCCCCCAACTGCCCTCCCCTGTTAGCCTGGTTGCCCCCAACTGACCTCCCCTGTAGGCCTGGTCCTCCCCAACTGCCCTCTCCTGCAGGTTGGGTTCCCCCCAATTGACCTTCCCTAAAGGCCTGGTCACCTCCAACTGCCCTCACCTGCAGGCGTGGTCACCTCTATGTGCCCTCCTCTGTAGGCTCAGTCACCCCTAACTGCCCTCTCCTGCAGGCCTGATGGCCTCCAACTTCTCTTCCTTTCAGGCCTGTTCCCTCCCAACTGCCTTCCCCTACTGGCCTGATCACCCACAACTGCCTTTCCCTGCAGGCCATCTTGTGGTGGCCATCTTGTGTCTACATGAGGATGGCCATCTTTGACCACATGGGGAGGCCATTTTGTGTGTTGGAGTAATGGTCAATTTGCATATTATATCTTTATTATATAGGAGAATATGCATAACCCATGGACACAGACCAATAGCTTGGTGAGGGCCTAGGGCAGTGTTGGGGGAGGGGGGCTGATAGAAGTCAATTGGGAGGGAGGACATATAATATTTTCAATAATAAATATTTTTTAAAATATTAATTAAAAAAATCAGAATTTGGACCATTGCCAGTTGCATTTCCTCCACCTCTAAAATTACCAAACACATACACACATACACACACACACACACACACACACACAAAAACACAACCTGAAAAATATAGCAAGCAACAGTATGGCTCTTGTTGCAGCTTTTCGTATTAATAAATAAAGATAAGAACTATAGGTAAATTTTGGTCCCATTTATAGAGGTAGTAATTATGCTTTATTGTTAATATTGACATCACTGCATTAATTACTTCCTCCTTGGCTCACCCATAGACTTTGCATGTGTATCTAACTTTAAATATATACAATATTTACATGTAGAAGATACAATACTTGGCATAATAAAATATTTTAATTCATAAGGATGAGCCCCAAAGAGTTAAACTGACTTGCTCCAAAACACATAGAGATGGTTTTTTACTGTACAGGGTTTTTTTTAAGGTTGATAAATACAGAAATAGCTGGAGAGAGATAATGCTTTACTACTTTTCTCTACTGTAAAAGAGTTATGCTTAGACAAAGCCAAGTTTGAAAAACTTCTAATTTTATGATATTCCTGATAACTCCTCAAAAGCATCAGTTATCTTATTATTTAATTCAAATCTCCCCCCATTGATAAGTTTAGAAACAAATAAGAGTAATGGGAGGAGGAGACTGTATTTTACAATAAAATCTTCTAGAATTTTTTACTGATTAAAAAAATAAATATAAATTCATGATAATTTTGAAGATATGATTTTTCTCTGCTTTTTCCTGTACAAATAACCATTTACAGAGGAAAACTAAAGGATGAAGTCTGTCAGACTATATGTAAATCATATACTGGCAGTTAAATCCCACGCATAGTCAAATAATAAAGATGCCTCTATATTTGAAGTAGTACACAATGATTTAATTCTAATACTAATTTTATCATATTAGTAATTTTTATTTAAATTAAAGAGTTAAAAGACTACTATTATTAACTTTGGGGGTAAATAACATCTAATAAAAACTTTTTTTTTTTTTTAGAATTTACCTTCTTTTCATTATTTTCCTCTGATAATCTATATACTATTCTCTTGCTGTTTATTTTTGTCTTAGTATACTTGTCTCTTCTTTTTTTTTTCTCACCGACTCTTCTTGCTTTTCCCCTCAGCCCACATTTCTCTCAAAATCATGTCACAGTTCTTTTTAATTCTCAGAGACATGTGCATAGTCCCTTTTTAGTGAAAATCCAATGTTTCCAATTAACTCTTGGAATCTGATACATATTAACACCTTCACCAATAAATATATTTTTAAAGTTACAGAAATAAAAAGGAGTAAAACAGAAAAAAAATTTTTTTTGGAGGTAATATCATTTGAGCAAATTTCTTTCAACTAAGCATGGTCTAACGCACCTCATTACCAGAGATCATTTTTCAGAAGGATAGCTTCTAATTGAGAAGTATTTAATTGTCTGTGCATGGGTGGGCATCTGTGTAGGTACGTCTGTAATACAAGTGACAGCAACTGATGCGGATGATGCCAACTATGGAAATAGTGCCAAAGTGGTCTACAGCATATTGCAAGGACAGCCATATTTCTCAGTGGACCCAGAATCAGGTAACAATATTTAATACTTGGTCCCTTCCTCATTATGTAATGCATCTGGATGCACAGTTAATTTGTGTATATTTTTTGTATTTTAAAAGCTATCTATTCAGTATCCTGTAATTTATTTATTTATTTTTAAAATATATTTAATTGCTTTTTTAGAGAGAGGAAGGAAAAGGGAAAGAGAGTTAGAAACATCAATGAGAGATAAACATTAATTAGCTGCTCCTGCACACCCCCTACTGGAGATGTACCCGTAACCAAGTTGCATGCCCTTGACCAGAATTGATCCTGGGACCCCTGAGTCCGCAAGCTGACGTTCTATCCACTGAGCCAAACCGGTTTGGACAGTATCCTATAATTTAAACAGATTATTTGCATCAACTTTTGACTATTTATTGAGTTTAAATTTATGACTCTAAATACAAAATGTCAGCACTTTGTGTTCTACTCAAACCTAAAAAATGTGACAACCATCAAAATTGAACTTATTCGTCTGATGATTTTGATTTCATATTATTTATCCTTTTGATTTCATATTATTCATCAAAAGGATAAATTGATTTAGAAAAAAACTCATTTCCTAAGCAATAGCCAATGAAAGAATTCTTTTTCTTCTGTCAATAATGTTAAAGTGGTTATAGATTGAAATATGTATTTAGGTACACTGACATTTTCTCTGTCTGTTATGATTAACTTCTGTAAGGTGGACCTTGAATAGCTCCATTTTTAAAATCAGTGATAAAATATTTATTTCCTTTTTCAAAAGGTATAATAAAAACAGCATTACCGGACATGAGTAGAGAAAACAGAGAGAAGTACCAAGTGGTTATCCAAGCCAAAGACATGGGCGGCCAGATGGGAGGCCTTTCTGGGACCACCACCGTGCACATCACTCTGACAGATGTCAACAACAACCCACCTCGCTTTCCCCAGAGTAAGGAAGGCCTCAGGGAGCTCATGTTCGAAGGCTTCTCCTACACACCACAAAGAGAGGCCAATACTTGTACATAGTGGTTTCACAGCTAGTTTATACAGAAAGGCATAACACGTATCCCTGAAATGTATCACATTTCCCCACAAATTAAAAGTCATTATATCATTTTCATCAGCAAGTAGGCAGTAGTAGTAGGAAACACACACACACCACAAACACACAGGCGCGCACGAGCTTGCGCGCGGGGAAACGGTGTCCTTTTGGCAACCTGAATGATCCTCTTCTACCTTTAGAAGAGCTGTAAAGTTTTTCAGACTATCATTCTCAACCTTCACTAAGATCGGCTTGTTTTGTTTCTTATTTCTTTCCCGGTTAGGAGTGTGGACTCTCCAATCTGACTGCCTGGCTTCAAATCCCATGTCTATCATGTGTCTTTCCTCCGTTCTCTTGTTTGTACATAAGAATTATAATGCCTTATTTAATTGATTCTAAAACACAGACTGGGTGCTTTAACAATCCTTGAAATCAAGCACTGACTTAAAATCACTATGTTGGCTCAATTAGAGCATTTTTTCCTTTTTTTTTTTTTTTTTTTTTTTTTTTAGTGGCCCCTACAGTTATAGTATACCTAGGTTGTGATGGCATTGTGAGAATGTTAAAGTTTGCTAGAATATGCTACAACTGGTGAAGGTTAAATCAGTCAGTGCTCTTTCAGTAATCACCATCTTGTATTCCATGAGGTCCTGCAAAAGCAGATCCCCAGGCTTTCCTAAAAATGTTTTCATTGTGTAGGAAATGAACATATAAAGGCCCCTATCTTAAAATATTCAATTGAGAACCTCAAATTTAAATTTATGATATTGATTCCAGTTTAGGCGATAAGGCCAGCAGGGGAGGGCAGTTGGGGGTGACCAGGCCTGCAAGGGAGGGTAGTTGGGGGGCAACTATGCCTGAAAGGGAAGACAGTTAAGGGTGACCAAGCTGGCAGAGGAGGGCTGTTAGGGGCAATCGGGCTGGCAGGGGAGCAGTTAGATGTTGATCAGGCTGGCAGGGAGTGGTTAGGGGGCAATCAGGCATGCAGGCAGGCGAGTGGTTGGTAGCCAGCAATCCTGGATTGTGATCAGGCCTAAATGTGCAGTCGGACATTTCTCAAGGTGTCCCCTGATTAGAGAAGGTGCAGTGTGGGCTAAGGGACACCGCTCTCTGTGCATAAATTTCATGCATTAGGCCTCTAGTATATATATTTGTATTCATTTCAGATAGGAAGAGAGAGGGGAGAGATAGAGAAACATAGTAAAAGTTTAAAAAACATTTCTAACTTTCATTGACAAATTTTGTAATTTTTTTTCCTATTTGTATTTTGAATAATAGTCAGAAACTAAAATGCTTTCAGAGGTAGCACATAAAATATAATGGTTGGCTAAAATTACATGCACAAAAAAAATATTCAGATTCCACTTGAAGGCATCAACATGTTAAAATGTACAAGTTAATTTTTCTATCTCTGATTTAGAATATAAAAATAAATGCTTAAGAGGGCAAGAAATCAAATATGCACTGCTTATCTAGAGCTTTCAACATCTTCATTACACATTTTTATGTTTATTAAATTATTGAAGAGATTTATTTGGTTCTCGCCCTAAGTCAGAGTTCTGGATTCTGATATTAGGCCTACCATCAATTATCTAAATGACCTTGGGACATTCACTTAATCTTTCTGGAACTTCGATTTCTCAATTACAAAATGAGAGTGTTCTGCCTTTATAAATTATGTTTCCAACTTAATAAATCTAAAATTTTTGACAGCTTACAACTCAATATGATGAAAAACCCTCCCAATTTAAAATTAATTTATTTAAGTGTAAAAGGCAAAGGAAATAAAGGATTTTCGTTGTCGAGAGATGAGATGTCAAGAGCTTTGATTTAATTTTCAGGTACGTATCAATTTAATTCTCCCGAGTCTGTCCCTCTTGGAACACACCTTGGAAGGATAAAAGCCAATGACCCCGACGTGGGGGAAAATGCTGAGATGGAATACAGCATTGCTGAAGGAGACGGAGCTGACATGTTCGATGTCATCACTGACAAGAATACACAGGAAGGGATTATAACTGTCAAACAGGTTTCTTCTCCCTGTCTTCATTTTATCATTGAGCACTGTATGGTTGATTTTTGCTTTTCAGTTAAGGGAAGAAAAAAGCCTAGGATTTACTTTTCCATCCTTTACACGCTATCTATCCTTCATGTAAGCGGGGATGCTTGTGATTACACTTCAAGTAAGTTAAGCGCCTTCATCATTGACACTTAAAAAGTGATATAAAAACTTGGCTGCTTGTGCTTATAAAGGCAACCATCAAAGCAGGGTCAGCTAACTTCTGAAGCACAATTTCATGTCTATTCAAGGTGATGAGGCCTAGAGATGCTATGAGTTTTTTGTTGGGTTTCTTGATTTTTATTGCACTGTGGGAGAACATCATGAAGCTTACATGGAATAATCCAGCTAAATATTGATTATTTTTTATAGCCCTGATCACTTGCTTTTATTCACCTCTTCCTTTCCACAGTGTTCAAATGAATGATTTTTTTTTTCTTTTCGTAATACCAGCTTTAGAAATATAGGATCTAAGGAAGCGACTTGACTTGTATGAATAGTTTGAAAAATCTCTATTTCCCCTTTAGCTTTAACTTTGCATAAATTTAGTAGTAATAATAGCAATAAAAATAATAAATAACCTATATATCCATGAAGGAACAAACCTGTGACCACCAAAATGTGAAATGTATTACTAAGAGGAAATCAGTACTAATGTGTATACCATAATAAGTAACTACATGCTGTAAATATGTGTAAAGTATAATAATATTTACTGACTTATTTGATATATCTGTGAAGCCATAATTGGAGAAGTTACTTAATCAGAATGTCTGGTTCCATTAAGAGAGCTAGTTATTAAATATTGAATTTTTCTTCCATTGTTATGCCCGCTGTGCTATACTAATTGTTCTTATTTTATTTAACTTCAGAATTTAGATTTTGAAAGCAAAATGCTATACACTTTAAGAGTGGATGCCAGTAACACACACCCGGATCCACGATTCCGACACCTGGGACCTTTCAAAGACACAGCTGTGGTCAAAATCTCTGTGGAAGATGTAGACGAGCCTCCAGTGTTCAGTAAAGTCTCTTACCTGATAGAGGTCGATGAAGATGTAAAGGAAGGCAGCATCATCGGACAAGTCACAGCATACGATCCAGATGCCACAAACAATTTCATACAGTAAGTATTTTGCCAAGAGGTAACGTTTTCAGAAAAATAATCTTACCATTTACAAGCCGTGTGAAAAAAATTTACATTGTAAAATGCATGACCAAGTACAAACACTGTCATAGCGCAGATGCTTAACCGGGCTGTCTTTCTAAGTGTTCTGCAAATATCATTTAGTTGACTCACACTTTATAGGGTAGGTCCTATTATTACACTGTTCTAGAGATGGTAAGACAAAGGCACTGAACATTTAAATGATTTGCCAAATTAGTCAGTGGCCAAGCTGGATTTGAAAACCAGGCTATCAGTCTTCAGAGTCTGTGATTTTTAATCCCTTGACTGTGTGACTATATCTCACTGTCTCTCTTTGGTAAGTGATAGTTCAAATAATAAGTGATCTAAACAAATACTAAATTAGAAAAAATATTGTAGAAATGTTCTTAAAGGATCCATTGAAAATGTTGAAAAATTTCTTTTGAAAACACTCAACCAGTTTGCACTGCCCACTCCTACAGGAATGCCCACTGAATCTCCTTGCTCCTTTGCACCAAGAGCAGTGCCCCCACAAACTGATCCCCCCAACCCCCACCCCCGCCTGACTAAGCCCCACTGTGAGCTTCAGGCTAAAGGGCCGCATCCATGGCTTAGCTCAGCTTTTCTCCCTTCTCACCGTCCCAGTTTGCTTCCCTTTGCTCACTTGTAGATATCTCAACTCACAGATTTCTCAGATATGTTTGGGCATTTCTCAGGAAACCATGTGTTGAGCCATAGCAGTTCAGATTGTTGAGACTTTAAGGGCAGAGATGGCAGGGATCTCTCAGGCCACCCTTCCTCTGATGTCCCACCCACTACTTTCAAAACATGGCGTTTTCCTCACAGAATTTGGTCTCATTTCTTTTTGCTTTTTCAATTGCCGCAATATGGAGTTACATAAGCTCACACTATAAAGATGTTTGCTTAGAAAATGGTAGCTATATTTCTATTCTTCTCTTTGAACATAAGTATTGATATAGTATTGACCAAAAAAAGAGAGCTGCACAATTATAAATTATATGATTCAGTAAACACTGAAATTTTAATATACCCATTAACGCATCACCCAAATCAGTATAATGAACAAATATCTTATCCTTTCCTCATGTTCCTTTGCAATATCTTCCTCTCAAATTTCTTGGAACCTAACCGTACTTCCAGCCAAACACCAATCTGCTTTCTGTCAATACTGATCTGATTAAATTAGATTTTCTTGAATTTATACAAATGAAATCATGCAGTGCTTATTTTCTGTTGTCTAACTTCTTTCACTTAGCATAACTGACATATTGTCATGTAGGTGACACATCATTAATAAAAATCCAGCTTGTTTGGAGACTTACACACACACACACACACACACACACACACACACACACATATGCACTCATACATATTCTACATATTCTGCTATATATCTGACACCATGAGGACACATTTTTTAGGAGGAAATTTTATGGGTCAAAAAAATGACAGTGAAATCTGCAACTTTGCTTCACAGCATATAAAAGTGACTGATAAAATTTTAAGTTCATCCTATCCCAGAAACATTTGCTTTTTATGTGATATCAACTCTTGGGGGGGGGGGGGGAGAGAATAGCAATTTTACCTGTAAAATCAGAAGAAAAATATTGAGAACAAATTAATCTGAAATTATATTTCTAAAATTATGCTGCTACATCTGCCAATGTATAAAGGCACCCTAGAAATATAGCATATAGGTTTCTTTCCATTAGCAATGAAATAAATGCTGTCGATACCCAATCATAGTGTGAACATGCAGCAATAAAAGGAGGCAACATTGTCATCCGAAGCATTTAGAAGGATGACTGATCCCCACAGCAGAAATAGGCTATGATAAGCATCATGGAGAAACATTTCCCAGGGTGAGCTTGGGAACTAATTCTCACCCACCAGTAAATCTGCTCATCAAACATATTTTCTGAAATGCATCTGCCACTTGCAACATGTGATTATGGGTACAATTAACAGCTGTTGTTAGCTCTGCTTCACCTCATTAGTAATCATGGATTCCCAAGGTATAGGGTTGATTATAGCTTTACAGGTTCTGAAAAAGCAAGTCTCATTTCACACCTATTTAATGCTAAACATATTTAAAGTTCAATGAATTTTTGAAGAACTTTTTGTTTTTACTCAAGTCAAACTGAGAGTAAGTCCAACGCAAACTTGTAATGATTAATTAGTTATGCCTCAAAAAAACAAAACACAAAAAAACAAAACATGACTCCACCATAAGCTAGAATAATTGAAGAAGTGCACTCATATATACACTGAGTGGCCAGATTATTATGATCTCTGAATGCATAATAATCTGGCCACTTGGTGTATATTCTATATAATAAAAGGCTAGTATAAAAATTATCCCCTCAACCAGGAATTCAACCAGCAGCAGGCCGGCCAATCGCCCATGTCCCTTCCCCCTGGCCAGGCTGGCCAGACCCCACCCATCCCACCCATGCACGAATTCATGCACCGACCTCTATTATATAAATATACTGAGTGGCCAGATTATTATGCGTTCAGAGGTCATAATAATCTGGCCACTCAGTGTATGTGTCTCCCTAGAACTTGCTGATTTTTTATGCAGATTAAACTAATAATAATTAGAATATGTCACTAATAACTGCAAAAAAGATTTAAACTATTTGTTCAAACACATAAAACATTTGTTCAAAGATTTAAACTATTTGTGCTAGTTCATAAGCAGAAAACACATTTCTGAAAAGCAGTAGCTGGGAAGGAAAGAGCATAGCCACAGCCTAATTGTATTGACAGCCGGTTATCAATGTGCTTGGAATCTATACTAATAAAAGGTTAATATGCTAATTAGACCAGATAGACCAGGCGTCTTTTGGCTGTCTTTCTGGACATCTTCTGCACAAAGCCAGGGTGGCTGCAAGGGCCAAGAGCAAGCAGCCACAGAGGCTGGCAGAGGCAGCAGCAGCAGCGGGGTGAAGGGGGAGGTGCCTGCCCTTTATCAACCCAATCACCTTTTGCAGAGGAAGGCCAGAAGCAGCAGCAGAGGTGGGGTAATGGGCTGCACTTTCCTCTCATTGGCCCAGTCGCCTCCCACAGAGGGAGGCAGGGCCTAAGCTGTCAGTAGGACATGCCCTGAGGCTCCCAGACTGTGAGAGGGGACAGGCCAGGCTGAGGGACTCCCCAGTGCATGGATTTTCATGCACTCGGCCTCTAGTTCAGTAAATTTAAAAAAAAAAAATGCTATCTTTGACATATTTCTTCATATTACCAATTTGTTCCGGTGTAATTTAATTCACTTTTTTAAATATTAGATGCAAATATAGGGATCTGAAGTGTGCTTGTCAATGGTAGAACATCCAAAACAAACATAAAGTGATACAGCAAAACAAAGAGCAACCAACTAAACCAGATTTCAGCTTCTGCGTACTCAGTTCTCCTGCAATATTTTTACTTGCTATTCTCAGACTATATAATTGGATCCTGTCTCTGCCGAAGATACTCCTTAAAAATTATGCCAGTGATATTTTTAAAAATTATTGTTCAAATTCAATGTAAAGAGATCAATAAAATGCTTTAATAGGCAATCTGCTGGAACATAGAGATTGCTTTGTTCCTACGCAAAGGGTGTTTATTGTTCCTTTATGGTCATTTGTTGTAATCTGGTGCACTTATTATTAATAGGTACACCAGTATGGCCTATTCAATGTTGAAAATAGAATTTTGGCTGCTAAATAAAAGAAAATGTATCCCTAGGCTTTGAAAAACTGCAGAACATTCTTTGCACTGAGGCAAATTTCTGAATATAAACCTGAAAGTTTGTAGCGTTAATGTTAAACTGAGCTATTTCTAAATCCTTCATGAATTAACTTGAAAACAGTGCCTTTCAAGTTTGAACCTAAAAGTAGATCAGCCAAAATTCCAACCTATTTTTATTCCACATACGCTCCAAGTGTGTCAAAGCTGGATTTGTATGTTGGAACTATTAGCAATTCCTCAATCATAGGACTGTCATAGTAATCTCTAGGACAGGTAGCACAAAAGGATTTTTATTTTTCTCTTTGATATTCAATTTAAACAGTAGGAGGAAATCTAAGATCGATTCAGCAGTGGTTAACTGTTGACCCTTCCAATAATGGAGAGAAATATATGTAGGTGAATATTATGCATCGAGGTTCATTCAATGCATATATGTGACTCGCTGTTTTACTTTGCTGTCTTTGTTTTAATTTCAGATTGTTTTATTCATAAGCAGAATTGAGGAAAATAAGCCATTTTTTAATGTTTCATTGACTTTCTCAGCCCACATTAGGAACTAAATAGTAGATGGATTGACAACTAGAAATAAATACTATATTTGATTTCCTTTTAGCACTATTAAGCTACAGATTAAAAATTAAATGACTGTCATCCTCAATTTTAGTACATTACTAGAGATCATTAAAAATAAGACCTATCTCAGATTCCTATCTGACAAAGAATTCTTGGTTAAATGCAATAGAGCTTTTCCTTTTAGGAATTACATATATATACATATATATCATTATGCATTTTATATTCACTAGAGGCCCAGTGCACAAATTTGTGCATGGGTGGGGTCCCCTGGGTGGCCTGTGGGGATCCGTCCCGCCAGGCCTTGCAATGTGGCCCGCACTGCGCTGTCATCACTGCACTCCGCTGCGTTTCCATCACAATGACAGTTTATGACTGTTCAGTAAACCATTCGGCCCGCGATTTAGGCTGGATTTTAGATTTTGGCCCCTTCTCTGATTGAGTTCGACACCCCTACTCTAAAGCTACCTGCAGCTTCTACCTGCTGCTCCCACTTATCCCGGCCCCACTGCGCCTGCTTTGGGCTCTCACTTAATCCGTCCCAATAGTGAGAGCACCGCAACACTGATCCCCAGCCAGGGGCCCTGCTGCTAGAACCCTCCTAAGGGGAGTGGCCTGCAGGATTGGGCTTAGAAACCAACTCTTCAACATCTTCCGAGCAGTCCCAGATCACAAGAGGGCATAGGCCAGGCCAAGGGACCCCTCTCATGCATGTATGATCTGGCTGGGGAAAGACCGCAAGAGGGCTCCAAGGCATGTCTGGCCCAATCTTGTCCAGACCCAATAGGGGCCAGTTGGCCAGAGAGAAAAGTGGGAGGTTGGCTAGCTGGAGAGGGACCATGGGAGGGCTATAGGGAGTGTCCGGCCCATCTCGCTCAGTCCTGATTTTCCGGACCTAACCTACTGGTCAGAGCGTCTGCTCCCTGGTGGTCAGTGCACATCATAGCAACTGGTCAATCAGTCAACCATCTGTCCCCTGGTGGTCAGCATGTCATAGTGAGCGGTTGAGTGGCCTTAGCATATCATTAGCATATTCCACTTTGATTGGTTAAACAGTCACCTGAGGACTAGATACTTAGCATATTAAGCTTTAATTATATAGAATTATTATATCTAAATTTCTAATTATCCTCTGCTGAGGATTTTCCACCCCAGAATTATAGCCATTCTCGTGCCATTACCATATGTTATGAGTTTTTCAAACATCCCCAAATATTTTTATAAAAATTAAGTAGAAAATTACAATCTTGATTGTTGAAAATTTGTGGGAATACTATCATTTTCATGCTGTTGTATCATTCTAAGAATCACAAGAAAATGATTGACCTGGTTACACATTTTTGGACTGAGATACAGAAAGAACTCACTTTGAAGCAACACTTGGGAGTCTGTACAACTTTAATGGAAAATAGTACCAATATGTACTATGTTCAATTGCTTAAATTGTTTTTGAAATCTGAGTTTAGTAACATATACTTTAAATTCAGCATAATTCATCTACTAATAAACTAAGTCACATGTTCTTTATTAGTGCAACCCAAAATAAAAAAAATAAAATAAAATAAAAAAATATCACTATTTTCACCCAATGTTTAAAAATTGGCAATGTTTAGAAACCTAAATATATATTACTTATATTTGCTAAAGTCAATACTTTATAATGAATAGATTTATAATGGAAACTATAATCCCATAATTCACCAGATTAAAAAGGAGTTTATGTGTTAAGTGCTTTTAATAGATACCAAGAAAAGTGAAGAGAATACATGATGCTGATTAATCTGTTAGTGGTCTGTAAGTGTTCACTCCTTATTCTATCCAGTTTATACCTTGCTATACAAACCTTGTCCATGGATTTGCCATATGAGATTTATCTACATTAGTTAGAAATGCAGAAACCAGCTCCCACACTTCACCTGCTGAATCAGAATTTATTTTTGGCAAGATACCCATGTGATTTATATATATTAGTTAACATTTTACTTTTCTGCTTTCTTTTTTTATTTTTAAGGGTTAATATGATTAGTTTAGGTCCATCTAGATAATCAAGATCAATATCCATCTCATTTTTAAAATATATATATATATATTATTTTTATTGATTTCAAAGAGGAAAGGAGAGGGAGAGAAATATAGAAACATCAATAATGAGAGAGAATCATTGATCGGCTGCCTCCTTCCTGCACAACTCCTACTGGGGATCAAGCTCACAACCCAGGCATGTGCCTTTGACCAGAATCGAACCTAGGACCCTTCAGTCCACAGGCCAATCCTCTTTCCACTGAGCCAAACCAGCTAAGGCAATTTTTTAAACCTAATCACATCTGCAAAGTAAATTTTACCATGTAAAGTAAGATAATTACAGGTTCCAATGATAAGGAGATGAACATCCTTTAGGGAATGACATTATTTTCCAACCATAGAATGATATAAATTTCATAGTGACATCTTTCATATCTAGACTAATGAGAAATATTCATGGAACTCTGTGATAATGTCATTTCCTTTTTATTTGGAATAGATTGGAGGAAGATATTCAATCAGCTCTGTTCTTTGAATAGTCATTCAAAAGTAATGTTTTTACAACAGCCTCTCCACATTCATTGATGTTCATGAGGACTCCGTGGACACATGTTCTTATGTGTTCTCTTAAACATAATTCCTATTTATCCAATGTAATCAACTCTCCAGTATAATATACCTGCTTAATATTTCTCAAGTATTACATGGGTCTATAAAATAACAAGTATATCAAGTACAATTAAAAACTTATAAAAGCTGCCACAAGGGCTCCTGAGTATAAATAATGAGCAAAGTACACATAATCATAGAATTGTAATAATGGCAACAGTCAAATATTTCATACCAGTGACTCAGTGCACGATTCATGCACATTGAAAGGAAATTAATTATAAGGTGGCCAGTGTGATGGAACTGGGCGAGAAGGGCTGGACACACCCTGGAGCCCACCTTCCATGGTCCCTCCCCAGCATCTACGGAAGGATCAGGGATCCCTAAGGCAGATGGGTTCCTTCAGCCTGGCCTGCGGGGATCAGGTTGAAACTGGCTCTCCATCATCGCCAGAGGGGTTTTGGGGTGGGAGAGGGCACTCTGCAAAGTTGCTGTCAGATAGGGAGTGGAATGCAAATGCAAGTGTCCATTAAAACAGATTCGGGGCAACAACAATATAACCCACGGTCAAAGATGGAATCGCACGGCCCCACAAGGAACCAGGCTCCCTCCCCTCTGGTATCTGGGTATATCACTGCAGTTCAGCAGTTTCTGCATTGAGCTTCTGCCCCCTGGTGGTCAGTGTGCATCATAGCAACTGGTCAGACAGTGGGAGGGGCACTTAGCATATTAACCTTTTTTATATAGAGATTGTCTAAATGAAAGTTACTTTTTAAAATAAAAATTCAAAAGAACTCTCAGCCATCTACTGGCCATGTCTTGATCAGAACATTTTATTAATCACCTATAATTAAAAGGCCAGGGAGAGACCATGAGAAGTTGGCTCCAGGGCATGTCCGGCCCTTCAAACCCAGTTCCACCCCACTGGCCACTATATTAGATGAACTAATAATCTTTTATAATGCTTGGATTCATGAGTCTCTTTTCTTTTAGATACTCTGTTGATCGGCACACTGACATGGACCGGATTTTCAGTATCCACCCAGAAAATGGCTCTATTTTCACTTTAAAACCCCTTGACCGGGAATCCTCTTCATGGCACAACATCACCATTATAGCCACAGAAATAAGTGAGTTGAGCATGCATCCAATTAAACACATTATTTTCACCAAATAATGGCATTAAATAAACTTTTTCTTGAGCAGAATGATTTAGTCATTAGCAAATCTCTTAGAGAAATAATTTAGAATGCCTGGATTTTATAATTATTGATATTTTAATGATTATCAAATATTCATCTACTAGAGGCCTGGTATATGAATTTGTGCACAGGTGGGTCCCTCAGCCTGACTAGAGATCAGGGCCCATCAGGGCTGCCTGGTTGGAGGAAATGGCTGCAGGAGGGGGCCAGCCATCTGGGGGGGAGGGGCTGTGGGCAGTTAGCTGTGGGAGCACACTGACCACCAGGGGGAAGCTCCTGCATTTGAGTGTCTGTCCCCTGGTGGTCAGTGCCCTTCATAGTGATTGGTCACCCAGTCGTTCCAGTCATTTGGTCTTACCAGTTGCTTGGGCATATATATATATATATATATATATATATATATATGTCTTAAACTTGATTTTCTGCATATCTTACTGTAAAATAGAAATATAACTTCATAAACTAAACAGTCTAAGAAAATGATCTCTTACAAATAATGGCTTATTATCAATCATCTTCTCCTATGTTTATCATATTTTCCATCAGGACCATGTAAGAAAGCTGAGATATCCATCAGCAGTCCAATCAAGTAGTGATCACCACAGAAAAGATCTGTTGCTAAGTTACAAATAGCGAGAGTGGTATCACTGCTTCTCTGTGAATGAGATTGAAACCTTATATATGTTCTTGTTGCAGATAACTCAAAACAAAGTAGCCACATTCCTGTCTTCATCAGAATTCTAGATATAAATGACCATGCTCCGGAATTTGCCATGTACTATGAAACATTTGTTTGTGAAAATGCAAAACCTGGGCAGGTAAACAAAGTTATTATAAACTTTAAAAATAATGTTTCCTCTTCACAAAAGCAGATGACTTTGCATTACTTTACTTGCACAATTTTTTTATGCAATCTATTGTCAGACTTTCTTGTCACATTTTTATCTCCTCTTACCAAAAATGTCACAGTGATCTGAAAAAGATGAGTATTAATATTGTTTTTATTATAGAACCCATGCTAAGATTTAAAAAATGCAATATACTTTAAGCTAGTGATATGTATTCTCTCTTAAAATATGCTTAAAGAATGGCCCATCTAATTTCAAAATCTTAGAGTCAAATAAGCAAAGGACCATTGTTGTTTATGATTAAAAATAATACTAAATTTTAAATATTTTTTCTGCTGTTCTGCACCGGATATTGAGCAAGAATATTAAAAATTATATACATTTTTTTTCTGTGTAATGCTCTAGTCTACTAAAGAGAAACATGGGGTTCCGTTTGTATTAGTAATCATGCACTCTCAGAACCATTACATAAAAACACATAAGGCTGCATGTCACTCTGTCAAAAAGAAAAAAAAATTATACAATTTAACATAAAAGTATAGAGAAAAATTATTGAACTAGTGAGTATACTAGCAGATTAGGACGTTACCTGGAAGTGGCACAACTGTTTGCTTTTGTAGAGGAGACGTTTGAAAGTAAGAACAATTAAACGACCGTGATTTCAAATCAGCCTAACCATGCACAGATGGCATGCCCAGGACCAGAAATGCAGGCACCCTGATGTGTGGCTTAGAGACTGTTACACCATGAAGTGCTCTGTGGAACTTCTGTGCCCAATCTGTCCTTGGCTGCTCCAATCGCGCACTCCAGCACAGCTCTGTCTTCAGGGAGCATGGCTAAGAAGTTCTGGGTGCCTCCACTTGGACACTGATCTTACATAGCTTTGGAATCATGTATCTGTCTATCGTTTTAAACGTGGCACATACCATTAAAAGAAAGGCACATCGTTTGAAAAAGATAGGCTATAGGATTGCAGTGATGGTACCCCCTAGCTTTCACGTTTTGACTGCTGACATTACATGACCTACTGTTCAGTTTCCAAAACAATATTAATAGCGTTTTTAGTCTATAGAAGGTGGTGATGCTGAGCACTGATGCGTTTTGTTTTGTTTTGTTTTTAATGCATCTGTTCTCTGTCTTTGAAACCACCATTAGGTAGTGTAGACAACAGATTGGTAACCGATTAATAACAAAGAAGGCTGGTGCTTTTTCTAAAAATGTTCAAAGCGGATTGCTGTTGGACTGATCGCATTTTTCTTTAAGGCTGGGCACTGCCTTGGCCAGGAATCAGACAACAATGCCTAGAGACACCCTGTTCATGAATACTTGATGGAGACGTTTTATTCTTAATTGGATCAGCTGTATGAGCTAGCACCATAGAAAAACCTTGGCATGATTTTTCTGAAGATTGTATATTATTTTTTGGTTTCTTTCATTTCAGTGACATATTTACTAAAAATGCCTGGTAATAACAAGAGTTGTTTTCTTGTTGGGCTTTACCTAATGCATTCTGTTGCAGTTGATCCAGACTGTCAGTGTCATGGACAAAGACGATCCTCCCCGAGGCCACAAATTCTTCTTTGAGCCCGTGCCAGAGTTTCCGCTCAACCCCAACTTCACCATCGTGGATAACAAAGGTACAGAGCACTTTTGTGAACAGAACGTTAGGAGATGCAACATCCAAAACGGATCTGATTTATTTTTTTCTCTCCACCTTCTTCTCCCCCAACCACAGACAACACAGCGGGCATCATGACTCGAAAAGATGGGTACAGCCGCCACAAGATGAGCACCTACCTACTCCCCATTTTGATCTTCGACAACGATTATCCCATTCAGAGCAGCACCGGCACGCTCACCATCCGCGTGTGCGCCTGCGACCAGCACGGGAACATGCAGTCCTGCAGCGCGCAGGCCCTGGTGCTCTCTGCGGGCCTGAGCACCGGGGCGCTGGTGGCCATCCTGCTCTGTGTCCTCATCCTGCTGGGTGAGGCACTGCCCCCAGTCCTCTCCCTCCCGCTCAGGGAGCCTGCCCTGGGAAGCACTCTTCTCTAAGCTAAAGACTGAATAGTTTAACTTCTTTTTTTCTTCTTTTTTAAAATATATTTTTATTGATTTTTTTTTTTTTTTTACAGAGAGGAAGAGAGAGAGAGAGTTAGAAACATCAATGAGAGAGAATCATCGATCAGCTGCCTCTTGCACACCCCCTACTGGGGTCGTGCCTGCAACTAAGGAACATGCCCTTGCCGGAAATCAAACCCGGGACCTTCCAGTCCGTAGGCAGATGCTCTATCCACTGAGCCAGACCGGTTTGGGCTAACTTTTTTTTTTTTTTTTAATTGTCCTTTCAAGTGGAAAAGAAAAGGAGTGCCTGTGGGGCTAGGTCTAGCTCTCTAGAGTTCAAAAACAACACAACAATAGCTAATGATATTTTTATGAATGGGTTCTTGTATCTCATATGTATACTGCTTAGTGCGAAACAGTCAGTGTCCCAATTAGTTTTGATTTAAGAGTTGATTTAATCGTTACATCAACTCTATAAGGTATAAATACTTGTATTCTTCGACAGAAAGGTTCAATCACGTACACAAGGTCACTCACTGAGAAAGTGTTTTACCTGCCATGAAAAAGCCAGATTACTTTAATTCAGAATTACCCTTTCTAAACCATTAGATCCAAAGAGTGCCTTCATGAATAGCATTACTAACAAATACTAAGTTATGCATATCAGAGAGCAAAGGTATTTAAGTTGTCACAGTAAGATAATGTTTTTCCCCCCCATAAATTGTGATACATGATGGTAATATATACCAACTTAAAAGCTTATGTTCATTTTTTAAAATGCCACTGTGGAATATCTAGACGTACAAAGTTTTCTAAATAAAGTTATACTTCCAATATCAAATGTTTTATTTGAGCATGCCCTAACAGGACGACGATTTAATTCAATTAAACAGTTGTTCCACTGTAAAACATTACCCCAGAACTGTTTCCAACAAATAGTCATCCAAAATGCTTGTGCTTAGGGCAAGATAGCTAGCCAAATTTATGTTCCAGTGCCCATATGTGCTGGCTCCATTTCATTGCAAATCCTTTCAAACTCTCTGGATGAAATCCCTTTGGCCAGATATCTTGCAGGACTTCAGTGGGGGATTGATGAAAGTGAAGAGAAACCATTATTTTTCAGTTAAAATGATCCAACTATTTAGAAAAAAATTTTCTCAGAGTATTAGAACATACACATGACTACCCTCACCATCAGCCCTTCATTTCCACCTGCTGCTAGATAGTGCAGCTCTCCTGGAAAATATTTTTGTATCCCCATGGAGATGAAATGGTGGCTTACCCTTTGAGTAAAGTGCTACTTTTATGCTTTTCATTTTGTTTTATTTGTTCAGATAGTTCTACTTCCCTAGCTAAGAACATAGAACCATGTATATTTCAATTCTGATTTTTTTATTCTTATCTAATAAGGAGGGAATATGCAAATTGACCATCACACTATTACAAATATGGCAGCACCCATAGCCACAAGATGCAGCGCCTAGTCCCCCTCAGCCCCGCTGGAGTCCCCTAATCCTTTCAGCACCACTGGGGAAGGGGGGGTGGCCGGCGTGTGGTGTGGCCAGACCCACCCTCAGCCCCCTAGCTGCCCAGAGCCAGCCTGAGGTGCAGGAAAGCCTTGGATGGTAGCTGCTCAGGCAATGCCTGAGGCACAAGCAAGCCGCAGATATCAGCTGCCCAATCACCCAGGGCCGCCTGAGGCTCAGGTAACCAGGGCCAGCTGAGGCTTGCTTTGCCGACAGGGGCAACAACAGAGGTATGATGGGGACATTGCCTTTCCCGGATTGCCGGGTTGCCTCCTGCCCCTGAGGGCTCCATGACTGTGAGAGGGGACCCCCCCCCCCCTCCAGTGCATGAATTTCATGCACCGGGCCTCTAGAGTCAATATAATAGACAGACAGACATAAAGACATGCATGCCTACATGGGGGAAGAAAAGCACCCCCAAGTAAGTTTAGACATTACAGCGTTATCAAACTAAACTGCATCATAGTTTCCTCTGCAGAAATTCCTGATGCTTCTTTCATTCTGAAAAGCCAACCACCTTTCTTTCCTGAGCAATATAGAGGGCGCACTCTTATGTTTGCCTTACCAATGTATTACCTAAATGTGGAGTGATTTTTTTATTTTTATTAGTAAAAAATGGTTAGAACCAGATACTAAAACCTCTGAAGTTTTCATTATCCAAGTCCCCGTGCAGTGTTGCTGCTGTTTTGAGGTTGTATATAGACAGAGGAACAGAGCCACTACACTATAGAGTCTGCTCTTTGCAACAGTGATATGTCATGGGCAAGGATATTTTAGACATACCCAGTTACAGTTGGAAGAAAGGCATTTCTTAGTTTATAATCAATCATGATGCAAGCCTAAGTAGGGGGTAAACACCTAGAGCAGGATTTAAAAAAAATATACTTTTGGTTCCAAGAACACCTTTGGCAGTCAGATAAAGCTGACTAGTATCCTATATAATAAAAGAGTAATATGCAAATTGACCATCACTCCAAGACCCAAGATCACCACCCCCATGGCCGCCACAAGATGTCCTACAGGGAAGGACAGTTGTGGGCAGTTAAGGGTGACAAGGCCAGCAGAGGAGGGCAGTGGGGGGGGGGGGCAGGTATGCAAGGGAGGGCAGTTGAGGGGGACCAGCCCAGCAGGGGAGGGCAGTTAGGGGCAAACTGGCCAGCTAGGGAACAGTTAGGCATCAATCAGGCTGGCAGGTGAGTAGTTGGGGATGATCAGGCTGGCAGACAATTAGGGGTAATCAGTTAGGCATGCAGGTGAGTGATGAGCAGTTGGGAGCCAGCAGTTTTGGAATGTGAGAGGGTGCATGCTGGGGTGAGGGACACCCCTCCCCCTCACATGGATTTCATATGCCAGGCCTCTAGCTAGCTATTAAACCTTTAAAATAATTTGACTATATCATTTTCTTTTACTTATAGAAAGTAAAAATTATAAATTAATGCATTGAACATTAAGTTTAAAAATAATCTTTTTTTTTTTTTTTTTCCTATTGGGCAGTTCACTAGAGTACAGTTATGTCTCATTTTTGCTGAACAGTCTCCAAGATGATTCTGGATGTAGCTGAGCAGCTAAAGCCAATTCTGTGGAGGTTAACTAAAGATGCTTCTAATAATTTTTTAAAATATTCTTTCTTCCAATTAGTAGGAGCTGCAAAACATGTGTTGGCTAATCTGATGATAGCATTGCTCAGGTTTTTAAGGAGTTATAAAGGCCTCAAGGGCCAACATGAAGAATGATCTCAATGTAAATGAGTGCATGCTGTACAATCTTGAAAAAAAGATCGAGAAAAAATAATAGACTTTTTGAGCCAAATTTTTTTTTGTTTTTCAGTGACACATGAATAGTGTTGACAAAACATTTAGCTGCCCTAAAGTAAATGACCCATTTGTTATTTTTTCAGGCAATTTGTAAATGTGCTTTTGGGAAATTTTCATTATAATTTTTCATATGTATAAAATCAGCAATGTGGTCTATTTCGATAGAAAGTTTATATTTCCAAACAACATGTTTTTTTTTCTTATTTTTAAATGTATTTTAATTACATAATGTATTTAATTTGCATATGTTCTTTATCAAATACATGGATATATTAAATCAAGTAACATAATAAAAATAATAAAGTGTACCATATGTGGGGACATTTACAGTTAACTTGATACTATATGTATATATAGGTAATAATATAGGTAATAAACAAAAACAATGCAGAAATTACACGTAGTACAATTAACATTTTCACCAAAAAGTTTGAATGCAACTGGGAAAGTCAAGGAAGTCCTAAGAAACACAATATTATCTGAGGCTCTTGTAAGATGAGTATAAGCTCAAAATGTGTTTGACTTTGTATTTTATATTGTAATATAAAACAAAATAATGTGTTATATTTCCTATCTTAAGCAGGCTTTCAAAGCCAAATCAATAAAGGAGTTTTAAAAAACATATATGAACTATGGGAAGGAATGAGATCAGTAGCATATTCATATTTATGTATATACTAGAGGTCCAGTGCGCAAATTCGTGCATGGGTGGGTTCTGGCCAGCCTGGTCACACCCAACTGCCCTCCCCTGCAGGCCTGGTTGCCCCTGACTGCCCTCCCCTGCTGGCCATCTTGTGGCAGCTATCTTGTGATGACATGAGGGCATCATGCAAGGGTGTGAGGACCACCTAGGCTTTTATTAGTATAGATATGTTGTATATCTGTTATATGTTGTATATGTTTATGCATACATACACCCAGGTATTATATAGACATATAACAGATGTAAATGATGCAATATATACATACATGAACATATATGAATAATGTTTTACATATATTCCCTTGAGTTATTAAGAAAATATTAAATTGATGTTCAGTTTCTCTTGGCTAATTACTGTAGCTTTAAATTTTTAGTATATTTAAACACTATCATTTTGGAGAAATAAAATATTAAATATTTACAGTTGACTAAATATATTAGCTGTAATTTAATAAAGCTTTTTTAATGTCAGAGCTCCATAGAAGAGTGGATATTGAATGCAAAATAATGAAACAATAATATTTACTTCTTTATCATTTCAGTGTATCTAGTCATTGGCCCAAAGCGCCCTATATTTACATATGATAGTTACTTTAGGGTTTGTTTTTTGTTTTTATCCAATCTTAGCATTTCTCACACCACACAAACTTCATTCACAGAAGTGTGCTATATTTAATTTAAACCTGCATTATGGATCTCACTATATTTATTTCCTCTCTCTCTCAAAAGTTTTAGTTGTGCTGTTTGCTGCATTGAAGAGGCAAAGAAAAAAGGAACCTCTGATCATTTCAAAAGATGATGTCCGGGACAACATCGTGACCTACAATGACGAGGGGGGCGGGGAAGAAGATACACAAGCTTTTGATATTGGCACGTTAAGAAATCCAGAAGCAAGAGAAGATAGTAAACTTAGAAGGGATGTGATGCCAGAAACTATTTTTCAGATAAGGAGGACTGTGCCGCTGTGGGAAAACATTGATGTACAAGATTTTATCCATCGAAGATTAAAAGAAAATGACTCAGACCCCAGCGCACCTCCTTATGATTCTCTGGCTACTTATGCCTATGAAGGGAATGACTCCATAGCAGATTCTCTCAGTTCTTTAGAGTCGCTCACAGCAGATTGTAACCAGGATTATGATTACCTCAGCGACTGGGGACCTCGGTTTAAAAAACTGGCCGATATGTACGGGGGTGATGAGAGTGACCGAGAATAGAGCATCGTATGACTTGACCCGTGTTAATGGAAGTACTCTTTGCTACTAGATTGAGTGGCCTGTATTCTCTTCCTTGAAGGAAATTTTTTTTTAAAAAAAAGTCAAAATTACAAACAATACGTAGGTGTTGTCTTCGTAAGGGTTTGCTTTATCAGTAAGTTTCTGTGAATGAATACGAATGACGTAGATTTTTTTTTTAAGTAATAATATAATAACCAGTTCACCCTCTTTGCCTAACAATCTCTGAAGGAAAATATATCACATCAATAATCAACGAAAATACATAAAGGCTTTTTGTGCCTTTTCTTAGATGTAATAACTTTATAAATGTTTTCTTAACTGACTTAAAGTCACCTTTACTATTAAATGAATCATTGTGCAACCGCTTTGTAAATTAAAATGGAAAACTATATCCCTAAAAAATAGGAATGACTATTACTGACATATTTATTTAGTTGAAGAATGTCTTGGTGTTAATTTATTCATATTTTTATAAATGTATATTTATATTTTTGTATTTTTATGAAATAAACGAGTATTTATAAAAGTAAATTTCATTTTATTTAATTCTTAGAAGCAGTTCTGATCTCACTTATAACAGAAAATGTTTACATCTTTAAAGCTAAAACATGATTTACTCAGGGAAAAAGCAGTTAGCTATGTTATTATATGTGATTTAATATAAATTGTGAAAATCTGTTTTGACCACTTAAAAATGGACAAGTGTTCTTTGCGCTACTGGTACCTCCCCATCAATAGGATATGAGACACTTTTGGAATATAAAATATAAGTATAATTGTGAATGATTAACTTTGTTTATTTCTGCAGTTCTTTACTATGGAACCAACCAGGGAATTCACAGAGTAATTCTGTCAGCATTGTTATGTAGATAAAGAAAAATATCTAAAGCACTCTTCCTCCATCAATAGTACTTTTCAGAATGAGAGATAATAGTTCTGATTTTTTTCTTCATGATCAGACAATTCATGGAATATAACTTGGGTAACATTTAAAGTGTGTGACAACAAACTAGAGAAGTTTTTGAATTGATCCTTTTATTGAGAAGTTGAAAAGTCATTGTATTGATATTTGAGTAAATCTTGGAAGAACTAGTGACATGTATAGTGAACTCAAGAAATCTTAAGGAATATGAAATTTTACTAATTATTGGATTGTCCAGAAAACAGAACGTAGACATCCTCACACACTGCAGAGAAGGAAGAGATGGAGAATTGTGCATAATAATTATCTGTAATTATTGAAAGAATGCCATGAAAACTTGCCCTGGGTTGGCCTGGAGAACAAAACCTAATCAAAATGATATAAATTTTACAGGAAGATCACTTGTTATCTGTTTTTTGAAGAAATAGTTATTTTTTTATTTCTCTTATTACTTATTCTTTAAGGAGAAAAATGTCATGTGCAGAGTGATTTATAGGTGAAACTTATACAGAAATTTAACATCAAACAGTCTGAACTTTTAAATAGCACAATCCTACTAAATCATAAAGAGGCACTTTTGTGTGTCCTGTTATATTACTGTATAGTAAAATATTTGAAAATTAAGACTATTTTACCAATTTAATGGCCAACAGCTAATACATATTGAAGACTTAATGTATTATAAGATAAAGAAGAAAACATATTGAATATTTAAGAATTATTTGATTTTTTTTCAAATTATAGAATGTCTCAGAAAACAGGAAGTTTTTAGTTTTAGTTTAGAAAGTCTTAGTTTTTATCTAAGAAAGTATATATTAATACCTCTTATAATCCCTTAATTCTATAATCACCAGAAGGATAAGTGAAAATAAGTAAACAGATTCTAAGGAGACCTATAATGACTGTATATATAATAGCTGAGTGATAAAGAAGAAATGATGTCAAGTCAGAAATGGAGAAATTGCCAGTTACATCCTTTTCCTGTTTGTTTTTGCTGTGTTTTAAATACTGAAAACACCACAGTAAACCAAGCTGCCTACAAGTTTATGTCTATAATTGCTTTGATAAAATAATATTTTACCAGATATTAAATAGAATTTTTAAGGTCCATTATAAGAAATGTCAATTTGACTATCATTTTTTCAATCCACTAATGAAGTTAGATTCACAGTTCTCCCTTTTCTTCATCTAGAAATGACTTATGTATTAAATCTTTATTGGGACAGAGGAAAGATGTTTCATAGTTAGTATGTATATTTAACAATTATTTTGCTATTAATCAGAAGATTTGATCAATAAAAGTACCAGATCTATGTAATATTAATACTTCCTATAATTTTACAGTAATGTAAGGAATTCCTATTGTGGGAAATATGTAACTATTTCTAAGAATAAATATAGTTTGATAATAGTTTATATGAAATAGAAACACCTACTGTTCAAATCTCTTTGGCCAAGCATCAAGGCAAAGACAATGGGTCTTATTTGATTTGCTATCTTTGTTCTTGTTTGACAAAATAGTGTTAAAAACTGGGACTAAAAAAGCACCATGTTATTGCCAGAATTTTACCTCTAAATAAATCCCTCTGGATTTTTTTTTTTTTTAAATCTATTAGTGAGCTAAAGCTATTTTCCCCTTGTATTTTTGTCACCACTTAATTTCATAAATTGCCAGCTCATGTGTGACAGTGTCTTTTAGATAGTTGTTGTTGTTTCTAAACATACAATTATCTAATTTGTATAGCCATCATTTTCAATAATATATTATGAATGACTTTCACAAATATGTGGCTTTGTTTTGACTATAATTAATTATAATATTATCAAAGTTAACTATGCTACGGTTTATGGTTTCCCTGCTATTATTTGTTTGGTTTTCTACATGCCCGTATTATTAATTCCGCTCCAAACACATTGTCAATCATCAGATTTTCTCTCAAGATTCCAAGCACACACAAAAAAAGTAGTGAGCCAATTTCACCTCCTTGAAGAAATCTTTCCCCCAGTCACTGAACCGCTTCAGTGGGATGGACTAATCGCCCTCTATTCCACCCGCATCCTGGCACCTCCTCCCTCAGTCACCCTGGATCTCTCCTTCAGCATTGAAGCCCTGAGTCCCATTGCTCCTGTCAAGCACTTTCAGATTGCTTCCCGTGTTCCCCCTCCCCATTAGATTTTACCTAATTTGGTCTACCTATCTCCCAAATGATACTGCTTATTTGTGTCTCATAGAATAGTTCCACTATGTTCTAAACAAAAAAAATTCCTTTGTCATCAATCAGCTTAGTTTTATTTTTGCTCTAGATGTATTTGTTATCCTGGAGTTTCATTAGTATTTCTGAAGTGTTTAACTCCTTAGTGACCAGAAATTTATCTTTTGGACACTTAATTGTCTCATTAATTTTATGACCTGCCTGCTCCTCTTAGGCATTAGGCATTTGAGTTTGTAAGTCCTATTATACAACACTGACCAGAACTCTGAAAATTTCTGAACAGTATTATTAATAATTTTTATTTTATTTTTAATTACTATGTTTAGTATATATTACTGATACTAATCACTTCGTACATATGGGTTATAAGAAAATATATGTTTAAGTGGTCATATTCTTGGAGGAATGAAAACATTCAGATCAGCTTTTGTCTGTTTCACTAGACCCATTCAATACTACTTTTCAGTGTATAGTATCCTACAAAATTTATTTACTACCTTTTGTATATTTGAAAATGCATATCTCACATTCATTTGATAATCAATTACAACATTATTTATATGATAGCAATTAAAAACAAATCAAGTATACAATGCCTACATGTTTATTGGAATTAAAATTTATAATTACCAGAGGAGGCAATATTTATAGCCGTTCTCTAATACTAACTTTTTATGAATGTCTCAGTTGTGTGATATATTTCAAAATGTACTTTTTATAGAAAATATCGGTGCTTTAGTCTATTCAGTACAGGAATAATATACTAAGAAAAGTATGATTTTAATTAAAAGTATTGTTTTGCATTATAAACTATAATTCAAATTATAATTTATTATAATTATAAGTTATAATTCAAATGATGTTATTCAGTATGTTATATCAACAAATATATTTTATTGAAAGGATTTTATATAAATTAATGATTAATTCATTTATTAAGTTTTTAAAGTCCTTATTAAATATGAGAGAGGCTAGTTGAAAAAAATAGTACAATGCTGAACCCATGTCTTTTAAGAGTTTAGAATTTAGTTCAATAGATAAAAGATAAAACAAGTAACTAAAAGGTAAAATGGTAATGATTAGGGCTTTGAAATTATATTAAGATTAAAAAGGTAAAAAATATTTGGCTTCACATGTGTTTTATAATTATATCTCTTAAAACTAGATGAGCCCTGGCCAGGTAGCTCAGTTACTGGAGCGTAATCCTGACATCCCAGGTCAGGGTACATACAAGAACAACTAATCAATGCATAGGTAAGTAGAACAACATAGATGTTTCTCTTTCTCACTATTTTTTTTTCTCTCTCACCCTTTTTCTCTCTCCCCCTTTCTATCTAAATCAATCAATAAATTTTTTTAATGAATGTGAATTATTTTATCTAGTAAAAATCAATCAAAGGTATCTTCAAATAAAATAAGGTAATAAAGGATTCTTAATTAAAATCAGCCAATTTTAATATTAAAATTGGAGGCCAATGAATAAAATGTATGGCATTTTTGGTCATGTGCACTCAATTAAATCAAAGTGCAGCTAGGACTAGGGAGGCATTTTGATGGCCTTTCCCTCTGTCTCCTACCAGCACTGCCTCCAGTGTGATTTTCAGTTGGTTAAAAGGCAAACATTTTCTCAAGTGCTGAGATAACTTTTCAGTGCCTGAAAACTTCATCTATTGGCAACGGTAAAATTTGGAAAACACTGTGTTAAACAGAAGTTTATATATTGATTCCCAGCCATGGATTTCATCTATTTAATAATACATAGTCTTAAAATGTAGAGGATTGTACATACATGTTACCTTAATGTATTTGTGTACTTAGGTTTTAATTTTTATGGAGAAAAAAAATACTTTGAATTACACCTTATCCAATCAATGAGAATAAACTTTTTGTGAAGTTTACAGTATTCTAAATATTCCCCTTATTTTCCTGTTTAATGGTAGATTCCTACATTGATAGCATCATACTGTTAAATTGCCTAACTTATAAAAATGTAGCTAACACATTCACACGTGTTTTAGTTTCAGAAATGTTGATGTATTTGCTAAATGATATAAAACATCTTATCAAGAAATAATCATGTAATATGATTGAATTCTCATTTGGGTACTATTTATTGAGTTATAATAACCTAATGAAATGATGGAAATTTCTATCTAGTGCCACTAAATAAGATGATATACTTGTTCTGAGTAGAAGAGTTGATCTAAGCATTGGTTAATAAAATAGTGGGGAAGTTATTTCCATTTCATGGTGTGTAAAATTAATTTCTTAACCTTCCAGCTATAATGAAAGATCATATTATGCATTTTTCATTATTAATCTACTCTCGTACTTATTATGAAATTATATTAAATATTCTCAACCAACCTTTACTCATTAAAACTTTAATGTAATAACCATCAGTTTTGCTCACTGAATAACAAATAATTTAGATGCAATGTTAAAATGTTTAAATGTAAGTTTGTTAAATAAAATGGTGATCTGAATTAAATTCAAAAAATATTTTATTTAAAAATATACTCTTTTATAGCTGAAAATAATAGAACTAAACTGCTTGCTTTTAGTTTATATGACAGGTTAATTAGCATATTTATTGTTATCTTCAGCCGCTTATATGTTTTGCTTATTCTCTAAATACTATATTAATCTTCCTTTTACAAATATATTGATATATTGATGCCCAGTCAATAAAAGTCTATAAATAAAATAATACAGTGTTTCAAAAGAAAAATAAACACTACTGAATTTTAGGCAACTATTTTTTATAAATTTCTGCATATGTGGCAAAAACACCTTTGAGAATTAGGATCACAGATGTGAACTTAAGACTAAGAGGAAATTCTGTTCATCTTTGAGAGAAAAATCCTTTTACAAATTTCTATGAAGAGTCCAAGAGGAAAAGCATAATGTAAGTGATCAAAAAGAAGAGCCCCAAGTTAAAATATATTATATATTACAAATTTCAAAGAGTAGCTGCAATTTCAATATTTTCTTAAAAGCAGAATTATTTTATGAGGAAAAAAGAAGAAAGTTTGTCTTTAGTCTTCTTCAATTTATGAGGAAGAGGATACAACCTCATTAAAATTTAATTTGAAATTTAACCTAAAAAATAAAATCATACAAACAAGTCCAGTTCTAATCCACTGAGAGCAAAATGATAATGATTTAAGGATTAATATGCTCATATAAAAGTTCTAATGTGCACTTACAGTGTTCATCATCTTTTGAGACAGTGTCCTTTATGAATACAAAGCCTTGCAGTGCATATTGACAAAAGGTGGGGGGGAAAGGACATGTACCCTTCCATGAATTATGGTATTTATCTTACACAAATATTTTTTTAACCATTTCTACTTTTAGAATTGCCATGTGTCCAATTTCATTAGTTTATTTAGTAATATACAGGGGAGGAGCAAAAGAGTATGCACAGTTATCTGTATAGAAAGCAATACAATAATTAATAAATAATAGAATATTTCACATATTCACAATTGTCAATCTGCTTTTACCTCACTTTGTACGTAGCCAAAGGAGAAATCTTCTATTTGAAAACTGTTTGTAATAGAAAGGAATATGTATATGCATAAAATGTGATTCTATCAAGTACACCGACACAAAATGAATTCTGGAATAAAAATCCTAGTAAAACTTAGACACTTATTTCCTTGGAACAAGTATAAGATTTCCAGTGAGAAAAGAATCAAGTCTTTACAAACAAATATATATAATTTCATCATATTCTGGTTAGCATATAATAGGTAGCTCCAGAGGAAATTTTTTAAAGTATTTACAAACATAAGTAATATAAAAATTACTGTTAAGCCTGCTACGCTAAAATCTCTGCCATATAAAAATGTAGACAATCATATGGACACAATGCTTAATGGTTTTGTCCCCTACATGTGTTTCAGAAATAAAGTTTGAAATAGGGTCCCTAGTGAGCATCTGTGGATAGTGAAATCTGCTTGATACCACACCATGGCAAGGAGAGGGAAGCATAAACATTGTTACTTCTCTCTCCTCTTTTGCCCCTTTATTTACTTCAGATGCTTTCCATGGGCTAAACCCTATGGGAGACTAAAAATAAGAAAGACCTGGGAAACACTGTTTGATATTAGCATCCTGTAGCACAGAACAGAGCGACACTGAACAGAACAGAGAAGACCGGAAAATTGATTTAGTGAGGTAACAAAAAACAGTCATCAGGTTTTTCTATTATGAGAACTTGGTATAAGCTCATTCAATGCCCATAACACTCTGCACATATAAAGCAAATGTTTCATGTCTGTGATGCATGTATTCCTATTGCAAACACTACGTGGGCAGTATCATTGTTATCCTTATTCGAAGTTGAGGAAACTAGAATATGTAGAGGTATTTTTTTCCCCAAGGTCACTCAGCTAAAAGGAAGAGTGAGGATTCAAAAACATGGTCTGGATCCAGAATATATATATATATATATATATATTTTTATCACTTCTCTGCCTTACTTCCAAAAGATGCTATAAGTAACATTACTGGAGAAATAAGTAAATCTGGCAGCCCTTAAAACCCAGAACTACAGAGCATCAATGAAATTAATAGGCAGAAATGAAAGCAGATTTTTCAAATGAACCTAAATATCTAGCGGTGCATAGACTACTTCCCTATCTTTTTCCACAAACTTTGAGCACTCAGCTGGGAGCCAATGTTATGCACATGCTCCATCAGATTGGAAGAGATAGCCATGCTCATTGAACCCCTGGAGCATGAATACAAATTCTCTCCTAAAACCTGGAAACAAACTCAAACACAATGCTTTGTACACACAACATCATCAAAACAATATTGTTTAATACATACCTTGTAGCTCTTCAGTCAGCAGATCATTCAGTTTGACTAAAGGCATCTCATATGAATCTCCTAAGGACACTCTGAATGAGCTAAATGACTGTGTCAACTCTTTCCAAAAGACCCAACCCCAGTAATCATTCTTATAATTCAATGCAGACAGTGTCTTCTATCAACTGTGATTTGCTTCAGAGGCTTTAAAATCATCACATCAATTATAAATCAAAGAATAGTCTTAATAAAACATTTCAAATTATTTTTGAAAGATATTATTACCAAAATAATCAATCTGTACAAATGCTAAGATTTCCATTTTCTTTAGAAATTTTGAAATATAATTTGTTCTCAAGTCTATATGTCTGTGATGGTATTATAATTTTCTAGATTAGTGGCAACAACATTCTGACTAATCAAATATACATAAGAATGAAATTAACCTACATGGGTAGAAGTCCATTATTATGAAAGAGTTTAAAGGTCAAACAATTATTATACTATTATTCCATACTTCAAAAATATGTATATATTATACCAAAAAACAAAAAGATTACTAGATTTTAACATTATGCAATAACTTCTTGATGTTAATAAACCTGTAAAAATGTAAGGGCACTCGGTTCTTAAAGGTTGAGGTTAATAAAGTCTCAGGAAATGTGATCTTTTTGATGATTCAGTGTGTTTTTGTACTTTATACTTTTAAACACTGCTTCAGTTGAATACATGAGAGAGAAGAATCCCGTATGTCTAAAATAAATGATTCCTATTTCTTTAAAACAAAATGGACTGTCTTAAAATACACTGACAGCAAAATAAGGGACATTTATGTAGTTCAAAAGTCAACTGTATTAATATCCTGGGAAATGTATACATTTATCTTTGTTTTTCAAAACTTAATAAATTAGATTCCTCTAATATAAGCTTAAAGCTTCACTTTCATTCGTCTGCAGCCATCTCCCCTCCTAAAGTGGTAGCTCCAGAAGAGCACAAACCAAGAAGAGATAGCCATGCTCATTGAACCCCTGGAGCATGAATACATCCTACTGGTTCACTTATCCTTAGCACAAAGCACATGCAACACTCAGGAATTAGTGAACACACATTTGTCGGTTACCTGAATGAGGATATTTGGGATGAGCATGCTTGTCTTTAAAGACCAGAGCAGACTATTAATAGATGAACCTTACCTTATAGAAGCCAGAGGGTATTCGACATGATTCTGTAAAGAGATAATTAAATAAGAGATAGCAATCTTTCCAAAAGGGTTGTCTTAAGTAAAAAAGACTTATTGAATAATAATAATCAAGTCAAAGATTACTTGCTTGTCTTTTGTCAGTGAGATAATTAGCAGAAAGACAGTGAGTGTAAAAGTTTCTGTGAAGACCTTTCTCAGAAATGGTGCTTATAGGATTAGTAACCAATGTCTGAAAGAAGTATTGCTATTCTGAGGCATGATGGCAAACAATAATTCATTTCAATGCAGAAGGTTTTTAGAGGAGAGGTTTCTGAGTGGCAGCCCTGTTAAGTCTCTCTTAAGGAAGAAAAACATGAGTAATTGATCACAAAGAAAATGGCTTACTTGATTTTATATCTAAAGAAAACTATTTCTTAAATCACTAGGATGAATCACCAGTTGGCATTCATTGCAGTTATATACTAGTGAGAGCAGATGGAATGTAAAGTGGTATAAAACATGACTGAGAAAACAAGCATTTTAAAAGTTAATGAAAAAAAAACACACAAGTATAAAGTATTCCTAGTGAATGTTAATGCAATTATAGTACAAAGAGAACCCCTATACTTTCCATGATTATCCTAATGGTAAGTAATAATAGTAGTAATTATAATACTAGTAAGTATTTACCATTTTTCTAAGCAGTATCTTAAGCATGTTAAGCATATAATATTACCGGATCCTAAAATAACATTTGAGAGGTGTGCTTTTATTAATGCTTTTTTTATTGGTAAGATAAATAAGTCCCAGGGATTAAATAAACCATAGGGAGTGGAAGATCCAGGATTCAAATTAAGCAGATTCATGCCAATCTGTTAGTTCACAGAGTCCATGCTGTATCAATTACATTAAACCATTCTTGGAGTACTAAGTTGTTGCGTTTACAAATTAGTAAATGATGTAAGAATATTTTGGTGGAATGCCTTAAGTTTTATTAACTCATAAAATAATGCAGTGCTTACTTTGGAGCACTAGAGAAACAACAGACAACAGTAAACAAACAAAAAAAAAAGACAACAAAACCTTCCTTTTTATTCACTCTACCTCAAGGTATTTATTGTTTTAGTGTACAGTATTTAGTATTAGTTATTGAGCATTTACTTTAGCTTTGCTACTATTCTGAGTTCTTTAAAGCTATTAATTGATTTAATCTAATATTGAGGTAGAACTATTATTACATGCATTTCTGATATGAATACATAAATACAAAGAGATTGAATAATTCCCTTAAGTTCTCACAGTTAATAAATAATAAAGCTGGGAATATTCCCCAGGCAATCAGCCTCTAAATTCTGTCCATACAACCACTATATAATAAGCCAGGAATATTTTATCCAATAGCTTTCATTATGAACTTCAAAACTGCTTATTTTAGTCAACCCCAAAATCTGCTTCATTAAGGATGAATTAAACAATAGACTCTAAAGATGGAAAAAAATTTTGAGTAAGTTAAATACCATTGTTTATAATATGGAGATAAACCAACTTTAAATATCAGCCAGAATTTATAAAGATGGAGATCAGAAAGAAAGAGCCATACTGCTGGAGCAGAGCTGTTAGCTGACTATAATACTGACCCAGATTTAGTACCAAAAGAGAAAGAAGTCTCTTTTTTTAGTAACCAGATTATTGTTGTCTCTCTCTGATACAGACTAACTTTACCATGACAAAAAAGATTATTATTAAAATAACTTAATTCAAATACACTCTTAGAAAAGAGCATAGTTAACAGTAGCAAAGAAATCGTATATTTAGAGGAAAAAACTGAATTTAACTTATGTATTAGATGTCTTCCAAATACAGAAGAATAGCAGTTTTAGATTTGAGAACATTTCCCAACTGTTACCTTTAGGATAACTGGAATCCTCATGCCATTTAGATAAAATATCCCATACTTAGCAAGTTTTATCTGGACATTCAGCCAAGGCTATTTCTCATCCTGCATCATTTATATGAAGATCAGAATAAGGACTAGTGTTTTTACTGAAGTCTTCTTAGAATACTTTTTCATTTATAAATATTAAATGTCATTTATATCATTTTGATTTTGATCCACACTGAGGGCACTCACTAAATTTGCCAAGCTGAGAAAAGAATTGAGATCAATTATTGTAGATACTTCCAATGGTCTGTTCTGGATATAAATGAGCTCACTACCAAAGGTATTTTTAAGCATAAGTATTTCATGAACAATTTGTAAGTTTTCAGCATTACATAAAATGAGATTTAAGGATATGAAAGGTGAGCATTATTAGTATCGACCTTATGAATGCTACATACCCAGGAGATAGTGCATATTTACTCCATGCCTTCCAGTAAGATGTAGTCTAGAGCTGCATTATGGCTTTGGTGAGCATAAGAATGTTTGCCTTTGTGGATCCCATACTCTATAAAAAATAAAATAAAACCCTATTTTACTTCTGTATAAAGATATTCAATTTGTTCTCTTTCTAGGCATACAAAGATCAAATGCAACAATTATCTCAAGCCTTGAAAGGATCAAGGCTAAATGGATATGTGGATGACTGTTAATAGACTCACTTTCAATTCTGCTGAGAGACTGTACTGGCAGAAAGGGAAAGCACAGAGAGGTTATAGTAAGGGCAAACTTATTTCCAAATACCTAGGAGATATATGCTTACTTCTGAACACTAAAAGCCATAGTCATATTTTTCCTCCATTTGATTGGAATAAATTCATTCTTTTCCCATGTGGTGCATTTATCAGATGCCATGGTGAAATGATTGGCCCATTACATTCCAGAGTGAAAGAGCGGGAGCCAAAGGTAGAGCCCCTTGAGGTTCATAGGAGTTTATGGCTATTTATTGAAGTAAAAGTTCCTGATGTATTCACTTAAGAAGATAAAGCTATATTTCAAGTCCAGCTGAATGAAAATCTTTCTCCAAAGCATGAAGAAGTTAGTGCATAAATCAGCCCAAAAGGATAATTTTTAATATCATGTAAATTCAGCTTGTATGCCTAGATTAAGGAAAATTTTGAACAATATAATTTAAGACAATCACCCCCCCAAAAAAAAATGGAGTTGTGGGAATCTGTAATATTTCTTTTGATATCATCATCTGAAATTCTTATTTTATCCTTTTGAATTTTTAAATCTAGATGATATATCAACTAAAACTGTATAATTTATTGGGTACACTTGAATCAAGTTTACCATAAAAAAACAAAATGTTCAATGAAATTCTACATTTGCCTTACCAGATAGCACATCTGGATAATTTGTACACATAAGGTAATTATTTAAAAAGAATAATTTACATATTCCAGAAAAAAAAGAAACAACAAATATCAATATAACTAAACAACAATTACAGGACTAAATATGCTACTAAATGAAACTTAAGTTGTTATTCACCATAAAGGGTTTGTTTCATGGCAACTATGGACAATAGGAAAGTAATAACACAAAATTATTTGCTTAGCTTACTTTAATTCCATTGACATATGTCTCCAATTTAAGCCTACTAAACATATTGTATGATTTAATCAGTATACAGTATAGTACAAGCATGTCAAACTCATGGCCCATAGGCCACAAGCAAACCACCGACAATATAATGGTATGTAAGAAACATTTTAATCAAATTTTGTAACTTAATTTTTACAATATCCTGTTATACATTATCTTTAATAATAAAAGCATAACATGCTAATTAGACCAGGCAGATGAAAGACCTTCTGTACATTATTTAGGACATCCTTCCTGACAAAGCCGTGGCAGCAAGGGCCAAGGCAGAGGCAGTTAAGGATGATCAGACAGGCAGGCAAGTGGTTAGGGGCAATTAGGCTGACAGGCAGAGGGGTTAGGGGCAATCAGGCAGGCAGGCAGGCAGGCAAGCAGTTAGGAGCCAGTAGTCCCAGATTGTGAGAGGGATGTCTGACTCTTGGTTTAGGCCCGATCCCACCACTCACCTGCCTGCCTGATTGCCCCTAATCATTCTGCCTGCCTGCCTGCCCGAGGGTTCCCAGATTGTGAGACGGTGCAGGCCAGGCTAAGGGAACCCCCTCTCCGTGCACAAATGTTGTGCACCAGGCCTCTAGCTATTAATAACAAACTACAATGTTCACTAAAAGTATATTGCATTAATTTCCCTTACATACCTTATGCACAGATGCGACATTTCTCTCCACTAATACTAACAGTGAATATTTTAGCAGCCAATTGCCATGTCATTAGTCTTGGACTGACTTGTTTGGTGTGCACAACATGAAATATTTTGCTTTCAGGGAACAAGAAATATAGGTTTATTTGTGTTATGTTTATTAATTTGTGCAGTTATTCAGTGTCTGGTAAGTTAATATTCAAGAAAAATATTAACTTTTATTAAAATGTTCTATTATTTTATGTTAAAGATTACTCATTTATTTCAGCCCTTTGTATTCAGCATATTTCTATAGAAATAAACCTACATTTCTATTAAAATTGAAGGTTTTTTTGCAGCCCACATAAATTTAAGCCTTATTTGGCCTGTGATAGCTTAGAGTTTGACATGCTTGGTGTAATACAAACAATTTAGTTTAGGAATACTTGTGTAGTTAGACTTATTAAGTCATTACATTAAGTATTATACATTTTGCATAAATAAAATACTTATAGTAATGTACTAAATGTGTAATCACTTAATTTTGAGTCACAATGAGTAGTTTGTAAGACTGTGTGTAGGGAAGGATTTTTAGAAACTTCTTTCTTTTTGTGGTCCATCTTCAAAATCCTCTTCATTTAAATTATCTTCTGTTCCTCCATTGACTTTTGCCTGTTTCTAGTAAATGCTTTATAAGCAATACCTTTTTCTGAAATAAACCAATATGTTCTAGTAAAAAAGTATTAATTCTACCAACCCTTCATTATGCTGAGTGAGAAAATTTATAAACTATATCCTTTTGCTCTTTAAAACAACAACAACACATATTTTATTGATTTCAAAGAGAAAAGGAGAGGGAGGGAGAGAGATAAGCATCAAAGATGAGAGAGAATCATTGATCAGTTGTCTCCTACATGCCCCATACTAAGGATGAAGACCACAACCTGGGCATTTTTCCTGACCAGGAATTGAGCAGTGACTTCCTGGTTCATAAATTGATACTCAACCACCGAGGCATGCCAACTGGGCCTTTTGCACTTTCTTTTCCATGCTTTTATTTTTCTCTTTGGAGATTCTGTTTCTGCCACTTAATATGTTTCTATTTTCTTTCTGAACCATTTCACTTATGATACTAATATCAATGCAAAATAGATAATCCACTGGGTAGTGTGATCTCTTTATAACCTTAGGAGGACAGTTATTTTACCCCTTTGTGCACAGTAGGACTATTATATATGGGGAATCCACAAATCATATTTGAATTAGAAAATTATCCTTAGCAAATTAACAAAATGATAATCATACCCTCAGGAAACAAAATTACCCCATCAATGAAACTCTTGGCTCTCTCAGTGGACAGTGTCTCAATTATAGCTGCTGAGCAAGATCAAAGAAACTGTTAGACTTTTTATGGCCAAACACATGTAGATTTAAACAGTATACCATTATCTTTGATCTGCATTGGCAGATGTCTCTACCCATCAGTATTTAACAAATCTTTTCCCAGTTTTTAGATAGATGTAGTCATAAGCATTAAATAAAAGGCTTTCCTATAGAATATCTAATGATAAAATTAAAGATATAGAGTTATCATTTAAAAAATGTGGTTGAAGACTTTATGATCTGTGCCACTTGATGAAAAAAAGATAATAGAGGCCATTTTAAAGTTTTTGGAGTCCTTTTTATTACCAAAATTTTTTATAAATTAATTTAACTGATGTCCTTATTCTGCTGGTTCTTTAAGCAACAGGTTTATCTTATGGTTAAAACTAAAAGCCTGGAATAAAGACCTTCTGAAATTCCTCTGCTACATGTATCTTAAAACTATGTTCTCCAGGCCTCCTGGCATGGCTCAGTGGTTGAGCATCAACCTATGAACCAGGCAGTCATGGCTTGATTCCTGATCAAAGCACATTCCCAGATTGCTGGTCCAATCCCCAGTGTGGGGCATGCAGGAGGCAGATAATCAGTGATTCTCTCTCATCATTGATGTTTCTATCTCAGTCTCCCTCCCCCTTACTCTCAGATATATATATATATATATATATATATATATATATATATATATATATATATATATATCCCATATAATAAAAGACTATGTAGTGTTGTGTGACATCGTCACAAGATGGCCACTACAAGATGACCAGCAGGGAAGGTCAGCTGGGGGTGACCAGGATGGTAGGAAAGGGCAGTTGGGGGCAATCAGACTGGCAGGCAGAATTGGTTAGGAACAATCAGGCAGGCAGGCAGGCAGGCAGGCAGGCGAGAGGCTAGGAGCCAGTAGTCCTGGATTGGGAGAGGTATGTTCCAGATTAGAGAGGGTACAGGCTGGGCTGAGGGACACCCCCCATGCATGAATTTTATGCACCTGGCCTCTAATATATATATATATATATATATATATATATATATATATATATATATACACACACACACACACACACACACACACACACACACACACATATATATATATATATACACACACACACACACACACACACAAATACTATTCTCTTTAATCATAGCACTTATTTTTCTATATAGAAATTGCATAATGATTGTTCTCCCTAGACTACAATGATGTGTAGTCTTCTTTCATTGTGTGTGTGTGTGTGTGTGTGTGTGTTTATATAAGGTTTTTTCAATTGCTGCTGATTCTTGAGAAAGATGAAATTTTCAAACCACCCATTAAATTTGGCAGCTAGGATCTATTAGTGATAATGAGAAGAGCCATGTCAATGAAGTCATTGGAAGAGAATCATGAGAAAGGTGCTTTCAAAGGAGAAAATGAGAAGTAAACCAGAAAATTGAACAATTCAAATTCAAATAATATTCTTTAATTGAATAGCCAATAAAGTTTATGTCAGTTGGAAGGAGTTCAGAGTCAAAGCACAGTTTTTAAAGTTTGTATATATTAAGTCAGGATACATGCTGATGAAAATGACTCAATAGAAAGAAAAGATGGTATAAAAACAAGTGGAAAGAAGGGAAAGCTTTGAAGTGAAGCAAAGAAGGAAAGAGAGATAAAAATCACAAGTGGGTCTTTTGCCTTAGAAAGGAATCCAATGTGTACCTTGTGACAGGAAGAAAGATAAAAACATAGATTGAGATGGTTTTGATCAATTTGATGATAGATGATGTAGACATTCTCTTCTCCTTCCTTCCATTTTCTCAGTGCAAAAGAGCTAAGGTTGTCTTGGAAAAAGGCAGGAAAAATAAGTCTTAAATAATGTAGGAGAAAGGAGAAGATGTGGTATGAGCACCTGCAAAAGTGCCTCTGTGTCATCAAATACACTTCAACATAATTCCATCTGAAGTAAGATCATTTGCTCCTTTTCACCCTGATAAGACTCTAGCCCCTACCTCCACGTACAATTGACCACTTTCCTTTGTGTTACTACTTGACCCTGAATTTTGTTCTCCTGTAATACTGTCTGTCTGGCACTTCAGTTTTGTAGTGATCTTACTCTGATGGACTGTGAGTGCCTGTAAAAGGTAAGAACTCTTGTCTTATAGCTCAGGGTATGCTTAGTGATTTTCAAATAATCTCTTCCTATGTTTTATTTTATGGAACAAATGATACATTATGCAATGATGAAATTTTAGATAAAAGATATAACTTAAAATTCTCATCGTAAGTTTTACATGTAAGACAGTTCCCACAACCTGGTAACTAAGGAATATTCTAAATTAACTATTTACAGTTCCTTAAATTTATGGTATAGGCACCAATGTTTTCAACAATATTTTGAGTAATTAAAATGTCTTAATGCTTCTGAAGACTAAATCTTCACTAATAAAACAAACTGATCAAATGTCATTGTCCTTATTGACTTGCCATATATTTGAATCTATAAGTATATGGCAGTATTTCATTCAGATACCACTATTTGGTTATTGTTCTTTTTTTAATTAGGTTGTAATTTTTTACTTCAAGTTTCAATATGTTCCTAAATAGTAATTTAAATATTAGCAGTAATTTCAGAATAAAGGAATTGCTAATTTTCATAACAGTTATATTTGAGAGTGGAATTTACAACATGATTACATTTGTCTGGCTGGTGTTGCTCAGTGGTTGAGAATCAGCCCATGAACCAAGAGGTCAAGGTTTCATTAGAAGTCAGGGCATATGACTGGATTGCAGGCTTGATCCCCAGGAGGGGGTATGCAAAGGCAGCCAATCAATATTTCTCTATCATCAAGGTTTCTATCTCTCTATCTCTCTTCCTTCCTCTCTCTCTAGAAATAAATAAAAAACATATATTTAAAAATATATAATTTCATTAATTTGCTTAGAATGAACACAATTTTAATAACAGTTCTATCTTATCAGCCAAAATTAGTAATTTTTTAAACTTTAGTGATGACTGTTTCCACATATGAAATCCTTTACCATTAAATACTTTTTGCTCTAGATGTACAACCTCCATGCCTAATTATATCACCCCTGGTTGACTCAAAGTCAATTTAAACTCAACAGGATTAAACTGAACTCATGATCTTTCTACCCCTCCCCCCAAAAACAAAGAAACAACAAAAAAAAATTATCTTCCAGCATTCTCTATCTTAGTAAATGAACTGAGTCAATTATTGGGTTAGAAACCACAATCATATTTTCTTGCAGTCTTGATTACCAAACCCATCATCATATTCCTGTCAATTTTTTTTTCTACAACACCATTGAAAGGAAACATGTCTACTTATTTCCACATGCAAAACTACTTCCATATTATTCTTGGAGTTCGGCAATAGCCTTTTAATTTGCATCCAAATACCTCAGCCCTTTTCAAACTAGTTTGTTTACCCTACAATAAGGATTACTTTTACAAAGTTAAAATATTTTACTGCATATTGTAAAAGCCAAAATTAAAAGCAAAAGTCAATGTCTTTCTATTACTCATAAACTTTAGCAGGACATAGAATCCTCTGCAGCTTTGCCTCAAATATACTCCCATTCTCTTTGGTTACCAGCCAATCTGTCCTTTTCACATTTTCACAAATGTGACATGCTGCTTTTAAAGACACTTTCAGTTGTTGTCTCCACTACCTGGGGCACTTTTTATTCTGCATCCCACATCCTTCCACTTGTAAAAGTATACCTTTCTTTACAATTTTAATTTAAAGTCACGTCTTCAATGATCTACTCTGTCTCATAAACCATTCCAAGGTTGTGACACATACTGTTTTCAACAGACCTTATTTTACATGTGTTTGTTAATGTCTCTGATTATTTGCTAGCTTACTATCTACAGTACACCATTAGATTAAGACTTCACAAGCTGTGTTAAGAAATGTGCATGCTTTATTCACAATCATTCCACTCGTGTCAACTTTAAACTGAGCACATGGGGTGTCGCCATTAAGTACTTGAGAGAATAAATGAATGAAAATATACAGAAACAGTGATGTAGAACAATAGCCCTCCATAGAATACTTTTTCCAAAGACAGAGCCAGTATAGACTTACTAGAGGCATTCTGGCTTAAAACCAATTAAATCATGTTTGTCTGCTATTCATTCATTTATTAATTCAGAAGCAAAGGGCCAGAGGCAATTCTGGAACCAATTGTTCAAAATTGTGCAAGCTGAAAGAGGATTCTGGAAACCTTTTGTTTGTTTTGGTTAAACAGATGGCAGCTGCTCATATAAAAAATATTATATGCTACATAAAAAAATGAATCAACATCAAATAACAAAATATTTTTTGGTAGACGATATATCTACCTATGGAGGATTTATTTGTTTTCTCATTGATTGTTCATAAATAATTACTCAATTTTTATTTTTGAAAGGTCTAATTTAAAACAACTTCCTCTCACAGTTGGCAAGGCGAGGGGTTTCTTTTCATTTCTTTTCTTTTTCTTTTCTTTTCTTATCTTTTCTTTTTTTTTCTTTTTCTTTTATTGTTGTTAATCCTCACCTGTGGATATTTTTCCATTGATGTTTAGAGAGAGTGGAAAGAACGGGTAAGAAAGGGAAACATCCATGTGTGAGAGACACATGGATTGGTTGTCTCCCACATGTATCCCAATCAAGGTATATACCCTTGACCTTACCAGAATCAAACTGGGAGCTTTCAGTCTGCAGTCTGACACTTTATCCACTGAGCTACAATGTCTAAGGCTGAGGGATTTCTTATACACAACCGTTTTCTATTTTGTTTTACAAACAATGAAAGACATGATGTAATATTTAATAAACCCAATTTCATAGATACTAAAGGATATTCACTAGAGTTTTTAAATTAAGTATCACTTCTAATCAATATATTTTAAACAAATTAATGAAAAAATTTTTTCTAAGGGAAATATTTTCTACAAGTCTTTAAAAAAAATAAATGCATACTGTTTAAAGGAATGTTTTATTCCTAATTATATGGATAAGTCCATAATAAGTACATCTGTATTTGCTATGGCTTACGTAAAACAGTCCCTGAAAAGAAATAAGGAAAACTCTATTTCCCTGGAGGCTGTGCCAGTCACTAGCTACTTGGCCTTGGGCAACTGGCATTGGCATTCTGAATCTTCTTCATTCCTGTTTCCAATGAATGTGCTACTCCTGATTATTTCTAAGGGAACATTCAAAGCTGCAGTCTGAGGTTTGATTTTCTAATTCAAATGAAATACAGTATTAATGTAGTCATAGATTTTTTTTAATCCCTGAAGAAGTTTCTTTAATGGGGAAATCAAAATAGCTTAAAGAAAAATCACAAAAAGAATACATGAAAAGAAGAAATAGACCTGGGGATTCTATCCCAATTTGGACAATTTTGTTGCTGAGAGATTGTTTCCATGGTACACATTCTGTCAAAATCTTTCAGAAAAGGTGTCTATATCACCATTATTTGCTCTGACAGCATCAGCTGTTAACAGTATACACTTGCTTTTCAAAACGAAGATTGAAGCGAGGACAAACAATGAAATGTTGCAAACTCATTACTGTGCCAAAATTTAATTCAAACTCATTATCATTTAAAAGCTATAATCTTATGCTCCCTCAAGATGATATACTCAGGGATACAGCATTATTATCTTTCCTTAGAAACCATTAAAAAAATTCTCTGCAAGGAAGTGAAGGCCAACCAAATCACCATTCCATCTATTTAAAACCAGAACATGTTTCATCTTCTACACATTAGATTTCTTTAGAAATTTCCACATTGCAAGTCAGAAATAATTATATTACATGTTTACATGTCTCTATAATATATATGTATAAATCTATATGGATACATACTTACAAACACTATGTTAAAAAGTCAGAGTATGTATCATTTAATAATATTATTCTCCCACATGCTTTTTCTAGTTAATAATTAATCATGAATAACCATTCAAGTAAATTTAGTAAGATTAAACTTATTCTTTTAGGTAGCTATTATTATTTATCTAAAAATGTTTTAAATAACACTCTCAAAGCAGTTGTAATTAGGTAATATTCAAAATATTTTATATTATCTGTAATCAGACTGTTGAGTTTTCCTGGAAAAACTCATTAACCATTGCAATGATACTTGTGCCTTATTGACCGCTTATTGCATTTTTTCTGAATTTGTGTTTTCTCCTATGTTGTGCTATTTTATATCTCTGATATATATTAGAATATAGAATCTGAAAAAAAATCATTTGTTATAGTATATTTATATTTTATGCAATAACATAATCAAATTATATATTGTAAGATGTTAATATTGTTAATGATGTTCTTTATGTGAACTGAGATCTCATAGTTTATATTCAAAAGAATTTTTCAATTATAAAATTAGTAATCATTTTAATGTATTTTATTTAATCTAAAATAAAATATTGTATTTTAATGTTCTTCTCCAGATTTTTTTTTAACTTAGTCATCTACCCATATACATACAACATAGTAGCTGGCAAGTATTAGTACATTTTTTACATTACATTAATACATTCCTCAAGCATATATATCTCTTTCCATTTGAATTTCGATAGAAATGGTGTCTTTTAGAAATTATTGTGATTGTTTTATGGTTTGCTCTCTATTTGCTAATTTCTGCTCTTATTTCTTATTCATATATCACAATACTTGAAGATAGTGTTTGGACATGCTCTGTTTCCTACCTTATCTATTTATGACTTTATTTTTCCTACTCTAGTTCACTTTGACTTAGCACTATATTCATAGTTTCAGGCGTCCTCAAACTTTTTAAAGTGGGGGCCAGATCACGGTCCCTCAGAGAGCTGGAGGGCAGGACTATATGAACTACTAATTCCTACTGTAACACCTCTGCTGCGCTCACTGCCCAAAAAACCTGGCGGGCCGGATCAGACTCCTCTGCGGGCAGCATGTGGCCCGCGGGTCGTAGTTTGAAGACGCCTGCCTGATTTTGACATTCCCTAAAATTCATGACATTCAATGTTTTGAACTAAAGACCATGGCTAGCCGAATCCCCAGGTTTCATAAGAGGGGGTTAATGTGATAATTCATCATGGTTCTTGCTGAGGCTATCTCCCCGTCAGAAATAAGCAATGGAGAATGGGCTCCATTCTCACTCCCGGTATCTTGGTAAAAAATATCTCAGACTCAAGTTATCTGAATGGTGGCTTAGCCTAAAATTTAGTTGATATAACTGTTCTTCCAATAAGTTTAAAATATTCTATTCTGGTACTTTTAACCATCAGAGACTGAGATTGCATAGCAATTTTCTCAACTGTATATCTGTACAAACAACCAGGACTCTTATAGATAGATTTTCTTTTCTTATTTTTGCATGAGGTTTAATTATTTATATTCTTTACTAAACATTTTTAATGTTGGCATTATTACAGGCTTCCCAATTTCACCTTTGCCCACCTCTACCAACCCCAGCCTCACCTCACCTTTATCACACACCACACATACACACACACATATTTCACACATTTTTCACTAAAAAATATTTTTGTCAGTTTATGACCAGGCATGTCTTTTTTAAGAACTTGGGAGCCATTGGTTTGAAATCTGATCATCAAAATAAAATGCATCCCGCCAAAACTGATTTGGCTCAGTGGACAGAGCGTTAGTCTGCAAACTGAAAGGTCCAAGGTTCGACTCCAGTCAAGGGCATGTACATTGGTTGCGGGCACATCCCTGGTAGGGGGTGTGCAGGAGGCAGCTGGTCAATGTTTCTCTCTCATCGATGTTTCTAGCTCTCTATCCCTCTTCCTTCCTCTCTGTAATATATTGAGGTATATATATATATATATATATATATATATATATATATATATATTTTTTTTTTTTAAGAAAAAAGAAATTGCATCCCAATCTTTCAGTTTCTGTGGAAGGGTAGGAGCCAAATTTCTATAGGCACCTTGCTCCACTTTGCAACACTGCCTCTGTCATAAATATGTAAGTATTTTGTTTTTCCTTTTAATAAAGCCAATCAGCTAACAGAGATGGTCACCTCTATTATCTTGAGAATCTAGCGAAGATTATGTGGGTAAAATGGTGCTATCAACTTATCTTGAGAATAAATGTTGGTTGCATCTGCTTGTTTATATAAAGCGGTGAGATTTCTTTCTGTCTTTGTAACCTCTTAGGCGATAGCATGCTAAAGCAACACATTCTGCTTTAATGCTTATTCAACAATTAAACTATGCTATTTTCCTATTACCTTTGTGGGGCAGTTTTTTTGGCTTAGGGGAGGATATCAATTTGAATTATATTTCCTAGACACCTTACAGCCCTCCTAAGATTTCAGATGTCTAGCCTCAGAACTTTCAGAGGATCAATTCCTATTGTTTAAAGCACATGTGTCAAACACAAGGCCCGCGGGCCAAATCTGTCCCGCCAGGCCTTGCAATGTGGCCCGCACCGCGCTGTCATCACTGCACTCCGCTGCGTTTCCATCACAATGACAGTTTATGACTGTTCAGTAAACCATTCGGCCCGCGATTTAGGCTGGATTTTAGATTTTGGCCCCTCTCTGATTGAGTTCGACACCCCTAGTAAAGCTATCCATTTAGTTTTACTTTACCAAACTAATAGAGATGGCAAGACTGGAGTTTATGTTTACTGTCTGGGAAACATTTTAAGATCCTATTTCTCATTTTTAGACTTTTAGTAATACATTGGCCTATTTATACTAAATACAGATTTTCCTTTAAGGTTTAAGGGAAGTGGGAAAGATTGACAATACAGGATTCTGCTATTCCTGGACTTGGTGGGCATACCACTTTCCAGTAGTCACATGATTTACCATCTTTTGAAACAAATGTTATAGCATAACATGTTTTACCTACTCTGTTGGAAATTAATGTCTAAAAAACATATTAATGACCTCTGTAAAAAAAATATATCTTTTTAGAATCTTTGTAAATTCATATGCCTGTTTGAGCTGTAAACCTTTTCAGAACTTAAAAACTGAGCCTAGATTTAATTCCACCCAAAATATGTCAATTAAAAATGAACACTTAAAAGAGAGATATCTTTTAATAACCAATCAAAAATGACTGAAAATCTTATACTATTTTAGCACAACTCTGCTTGGCCATGTATCCAGCATCCACACTGTAATAAGCCAGAGTGAATTGTGAACTCTTTCTAGAATCTTCTTTTTCTGGAAAATTAATAAGTTCAGATTTTATATAACTACTAGAGTCCTGGTGCACAAAATACATGCATGAAGGGGGTGTCCCTCAGTCCAGCCTACACCCTCTCCAATCTGGATCCCTCTCACAATCCAGGACTGCTGGCTCCCAACTGCTCACTTGCCTGCCTGCCCGATTGCCCCTAATTGCTTCTGCCTGCCAGCCTGATCACCCCCTAACTGCTAAGATCATTTATCAGTGGGGATGGAAGCATTCTCTATTTCAGGAAATGGCATTCAGAAGTGAACCATGATGGACAGGGAATACCTGATAGTTTTGTGGACCAAACCAAATTTTATTAACACCAGTTCTTCTAACAACAAACTTCTTTTATTTTATTTTTTTTACTGGGAAAGCATTCCTTTTGGAACATCAGTAAAGCATTTCTTTGGTGAGTCGCCCACAGCATACTCTACCCAGCAAAGCTGTGAATTCTCAGAACCAGTCTCTAGGCAAACACTTTAAAAAAAAAAAGTATGTAAGAGCTTTGAATTTATTTTAGAAAATATATATATATATATTTAATCTTGACAAATAGTTAATTATTCAAGTATACTATCCTTTAATGATGTTTTATTTTCCATGTATATTCAAGTTATTTAAAATGGAGTGCATTTTATATGAAGCAGCATCAGAAATTACAAAACACTTTTTTAAACAAACACTTTTTCTCTTATAAATGTCAATTTGAAAACATGAAGTTTTAAGTAGTATATTCTTTTTTAGTATAATAGTTTGAAATTTATTTATATGTGATTTTAAAGGCTAATACTTAATTATTTAGTAAAGGTAATATAAATTCAACCATATTTCTAACATATAGGACAGTAAAGTACAATTAAAAAAATTGTTAATATAAAACACCAAAATAACCCATATGGATTGAAGTATCCAGGTAATCTATTTGCAGGTTACAAAATGTGCACTTATTATGGGACTTCTTTGTACATGATGAATGAGTATTTGACAGGTTGTTTAAATATATCTCACACTAGAGGCCTGGTGCCCAGCCTGCACCCTCTCCAATCTGGGACCCCTTTGGGGATGTCTTACTGCCAGTTTAGGCCTGATCCTTCTCACAATCCTGGACTGCAGCTCCTAATCACTCACCTGCCAGCCTGGTCAACCCTTATGCACCCCTGCCAGTCTGGTCACCCCTAACAGCCCCCCCTTACACAAGCCTAATTGCCTCCAACTGCCCCTACCTCCCACCAGCATTGTTGCCTCATGCAGCCTGCTTGTTCAGTCGTTTAGTCATCCCACGCTAACCCCCCTGCCAGCCTGGTCATAGGCAGCCATCTTGTGAGGGCGTGATATTACCTTTTGCATATTACCTCTTTATTATATACTATTGTTCATACTTTTTTTAAAAAAATAAAATATACTTTAAAATGTACAGGTAACATTGTCAGGAAGAAAATGCCTTTGATTCAATCATTTTATGAACAATACTGGAGCCCTGGTACATGAAAATTTGTGCACTGGGGGTATCCCTCAGCCTGGCCTGTGCCCTCTCACAGTCTGGGACCCCTTAGGGAATGTCCACCTGCCGGCTTAGGCCTACTCCCCAGGGGATCAGACTTAAACTGGCAGTCAGACATCCCTCTGGCACACTGGGAGCCCTGAGGGTGTTCAACTAATGGCTTAGGTCTGCTTTCTGTGGGGAGTGGGCCTAAGCTGTTAGCTAGATATCCTTAGCACTGCTGTGGAGGCAGGAGAAGCTCCCCCATCACCACTCTGCTGGCCAGCCATGAGCCGGCTTCTGGCTGACCAGGGTTTTCCCTGTGGAAGCACACTGACCACCAGGGGGCAGCTCCTACATGGAGTGTGTGCCCCCTGGTGGCCAGTGTGTCAGAGCGTTTGTTCCACATTGTTCCGCTGTTAGGGTCAATTTGTGCCTTACCCTTTTATTATATGTCATTTTCCCTGTAAGTTGTATGTCCCACTGATTTTAACTGTTAATCGTCTTTCAACTGGATAAAAACACTTCAATATAGAAATCTTACTGAATAAACAAACACACATATAAAATTATAAGACTGCTATTAGTAATTGATCAATTAATCACAAAATTATTTTAAAAATAGAAATAGTAGCATCCTGAAATCCTATAGCATTGATTTGTGCTTGTTAAAACAATCATATTAAGGGCTCATGCTTGCCTTGCCTAAGTATCAACATTGGAGTCATGTTTGCAAAAACACATTTCTTCCTTGGGCCTTGTCATGTTGCCGTATTATAGACAATCAAAGCTGATGACAAAGTATTGACTTTTTCAAAAGCCACTGTCACCTGCAAACAGCTCAGCTTGAATTCATTTCTTAGTCTAAGAATCCTGTGTCTAAACAGAATACTACAGGAGACATGAGAGATGGCAGAGATGAAAGCAATAATATGATCATTGGGGAAGGTGCTGAGCTATGATTCAGTGGTGACATAGTCATATAACATTAAACAAGCTATTTCATTTCTCAGTCTCCATATCTGCAAAGAAAGGCTAATATCTGCACTCATATTACATTTATAAGATGTAGGTTATTTCTTTTCAAAATAGGATATTATTAACCTGAACCTACATCCTTACCTCTACACATGAGAAATTCAAAATTCATAATGATATTTGCAAATGAAAGATGGAGTATTAGAAAATTTAGTTTATTCCAGGCCACAATAAACAATTAGATACCCATGAGGTCAAATGTGTTTCAGATTAAGAAATTTATATTTCAAAAGCCTAATTTGATAAATATACTGCCTATTGATCATTGTACCCACTAACCAAATGTGTAATATGAATGCAATAAAAATGAATATCCATTTAAATGAAAACTACAAATACTATTAGTTCAGATTAGGTTTTGGGGGATATTAAAAATAACTTGGTTTCAGAAAAGTTAAATCTTGGAATTTTGTTTCACGTAGTCAGCATGAATAAAATATCTACTTTGCATTAAATTTTAAAAGTCAGGAATTTTCAGGAAATTCTGTATTTTTGGAGAAAAACTTTGAACTTATACTGATTCCTGTTTGTTCTCTGTCATTTTGATATTATTATAATCAACTAGCTTACGAAGTAACGTCTCAGTGTTCAATGTAAAGATCAAATGATGTTAGAGATAGGAAGAGTGCTAAAAACATACACCAGTGAGTGTAAATGACTAAGTAGTTACACAAAAGAATTTGATGGGATATGATATGCTTTGATGGAGAAGGTAAGAACAGGAAGCTCACAACTGAAATATACTGGGTGCTTTTGGAGGGGGAGGGTGGAATTGGGCATAAGAGAGGTAGCTAAGGGGAAAGGAGGTTGTTCTAAAAAGACAGAAAAAGGAAATAGAGATTCTGTGCAGGTGCATTTTTCTTCCCCGGAGTCACAGCATTGTTAAGGCTTCACTTCATTTCTGGGGTAACTATACTGTGACTTCTTACTTTTTCTTTAGAAGTATAATCAGTACCAAAGGACATGACACAAAAATAAGGCACATTTTACTATTCTTATTTGAAATACCTTTCAATAGTTTTTACAGAAAGATAAAAGTACCTTAAATGACTCATTAAGCAAATTCGGATCATTTTAAGATTTAACATTTTCATTGGTAACATAATACATTATGTGTAATGATTTAGAAAACTAAATGCAAGCATCCCAGGTGATTTATGAAAGTGTCTACGTTATATTTTGTTTGTTTGTTTTTGTTCTATTTCAGTGTTTAAATATTATGGAATAAGTCAAGATCTTTATTGCTGTGGGATTAATTTGCTATCTGGATGTTTATGCATAGATAGGGTAGGGCAAAGGTAGGTTTAAGTTGTTTGGAAAATAACACAATAACTAATAAGTAATAATACAAGAATAAAGTCTGTTTCATATACTCACAACTGTGAACCTACTTTTGCTTTGCCACACATATATCTATATATCTGTACATACCTATCTATGTATCTATATATCTATATATAACCATATATTGTACATACTAAAATGACATAGTTAAAGATAAACAAAGATATTTATTTTGAATACAGAAATTTAGCAGTATTTAGATATGTTTTTCTAAATACACACTTATGGCCTGATAATATAGAAGACCAAGAACTAATTTAATCTTTTAACTTCATGTCATTGAAAGACATACTCTCTTGATTTATGAAATAAAATTTGACCCTAGCCGATATATCTCATACATCACATGTATCACATCCTGAGGGTTCTGGGAAATTGACTGCAAATATTCATCATTATTCAACGTGAATAAAAGCTGAGGACACTGACGTTTGTCAAGTCCATGGCACGAATGATGTCCACCTTTTAGTGCTGCTCATGTTTTATGACCTCGTATAGGCAAACCTTAGCACCCTTTTATCTTTTCTTCTCTTATTTTTCTTTCTTGTGCTTTTATAATTTGCTTATATATTTTTATTTGTCACACATGTCATTTTGCTGATTAATAATCTATGCTACTTAATCACTTAAATTTTAAATTAGTTTCCAAGACTTAAAACAATGAACCTCCTACATATGAACACATACATCAAAGACAACTCAAAAGTTAAAAGAAGGTATGCCAATTGTCTCATGTTTATGTTAGTAAAATATGTAGAAAGGTTCTGTTTCTAAAAAGAAACAAATTTAAGGGATTTTTTTTGTTTTGTTTTTTTACTGTTTGATTTGTTTCAAAAAGAGAAAGATCACAGGTTATCTAATTATTTACTATATATTGACAGATGTGCTTTGGTGAAAGATCATGAGTTTCAATAAATTAATAATTCAATATTTTATCTGAAACATAATTTTATATTTCAAATATATTTCCTAAAATTTTACAATTCTATTTTGTTAAGCAAGCATGCTTTTCCTTACAAATTAAACTTTAAGCCATTGTCTAAGTTATCATGAATTGCAAATGATTGAGTACTTAACATAACTTAAGAAGAAGAAATAAATTAGATGTGTGAGATGAAAAATGGAGTGACAAAATATTCAGAAGAGTGCTGGCTGGTTTGGTTCATTTGGTTGGAGCATCATCCCTGCCACTTCTGGTGTCAGGTTCGATCCTGTGTCAAGGCACAAGCAGGAGGCAATCAATTGATGTTTTTCTCTCACAGTGATGTTTCTCTCTCTCTCCCTCCTTTCCTCTCTCTAGTGATTAGTGATTGGGCTATACATGTCCACTTACATTATTTCATTTTATTCCTCAAATATCAACATTATTAATTTCATCACATGTGTAGAGATTAAAACTCAACAGTGACATAATTTGTTTAACATCAAAGTGCTAATAAGTAGCACAGCCAGAACTGAGTGAATTCACAAATTTCTAAACTTTTATTATTTTCTAATACATTAATAGTTTTTTTTTCCCTTTTGAAAGTAATTGACAAATTATCATTAAATTGCCAATACCATTTTATATTATGAGTTATCGAATTGTCTTTTTATATCCTTTAATGCCTTTACAATAGATTTAAGTGCTATATATAAAACATCAATTATAAATATATTTTTCTATAAAATCATCTCTCAATTACTAGGGGCAGCCAAATCCTCAAATGAGCCTTTATTAAGTGTGCATCTGGAACCCTAAGGTGCCTTGACTTTGTCTTGGGATCTCAGAGGTCAAGTACTATGTGGCAGACTTCTTTGTTATTAACCACCAACACTTCTCTACTGAGTTTTCCTGCAGCAGTGATATAGCTCACCCTCTCAGCAGGTTAGAAAGGCCAATTACTGAAAACCTTCCAGCTCTTCCAGCTAGGGGTCAGGCCAAAAGCCTGATTCTGGTTGATTCAATCTAAAGTGAAAGACTCTGGGAGCTTCTGAAAATTCTGATAAACTGAAAGATGAAAAACGTGGAAAGACCATTTTGCCCTTCATGCAACAGAACATTTTTGGGAATACTAGAAACTGAAAGCTACTCTCAGCAGCAAAAGGAGTAGCCAAAAAATGACAGAGAAGCTGATGGTGAAAAATCCCAACATACTTGAGTGATTAAAATGACCCTGAGAGGAGCAAAAATAAAATGGTTCCTGCACAGCTCTCTTCCACTCCCCAAATCCTCCACCTCCCACTCCCCAACTGCTCCACTCCCCACTCCCCAGCCATTCAGAGAGCAGCTACCCATTGGTTGGAGAGTGTGTGCTTCCCTCCAACATGCACAGCCTGTGCTTTGCTGGATAGAGGCAGCAACAGAGATTAAGGATGGAAGGGGTAGCTATAGGAGGGGACCCCATAATCCCAGGATTAACATTTGGGAGACAAATTCAGGATGTCTGAGTTACCCTTGGAATAATGTGGACAGAAGTTGTCAAGATTGTATATTATATCAACTAGAAGCAGCAGTGTATATTAATGTTTACTTAAATCGGAACTTGTATAAGAAAATGAATGAGAATCTGGTTAAATAAAAATGACTATAGTAGAGACTTGAAAATGGTCACTCTGACTTCTATAGTTTACTTGGCCATTTTAATGAAAAAAAATCAGTATATTTTCAGTTTACTTGGAATTTCTAAAATTTCAAGCAGTAGAGAAATAAGACAAATTTTCAAAAAGCTGGCTTGGTTCAAGCTGTATCCTGATAAAAAACCTTAATAACCCAAATGCACATAGTGATTTAAAAATAAACAAATAAATAGCCTGGCTGGTGTTGCCCAGTGGTTGAGTGTCAACCTCTGAACCAGGAGGTTGTGGTTTGGTTTGAAATTCAGGCCAGGGCATGCCCGGGTTGCGGGCTTGATCTTGCAAGAGGCAACTGACCAGTGATTCTCTCTCAAGTTGATGTTCCTCTCTCTCTCTCTCTCTCTCTCTCTCTCTCTCTCTCTCTCTCTCTCTCTCCCTTTTCTGTTCTGAAATCAATAAAAATATATTTAATTTAAAAAATAAACTCTATGGAGTACCCAAAGATGAAGTTTTGTGGAAAAGTATGACAAATATGGAGAAAAGGGCTTTTTGATATTTTTTATGATGATCCTGAAGTCAGAAATGCATTTAATGTTGCTGTTGATTCTAAGAAAGTGTGGTTACTGAATTTTGACCCTCTGGGATGTTCACACTGCCAGGATTTAGTTCCCACATGGAAAGATTTTGCTAAAGTCCATGGATTGCTTTGACTTTGAGCGATTAACTGTGGTGATGATAGAATGTTTTTGCCCAATGATAGGACTCAATGATTACCCTGGATTCTTCATTTTTATGTCTAGAATGGCTGCCATGAAATACCATGGTGATAGATCAAAGGAAAGATTAGTGAGTTTCACAACATAGCACGTTAGAAACACAGTGTCATAATTGTAGACCGGAAATTTTGCAACTGCCATATAATCTGTTTTTTTGTTTGTTTGTTTTTGGTTTTTTTGCGGCTGGTATTGCCTGGTTGATCATTTATTGTTCCAAAGGAGGAGATTGTTTAACTGCAAAGACATGTCTCAAGCTTAGAGAATCCTGCTGTGTTTAGGGCAAATCACTAGAACACAATGACACTAAAGTATGAGTAGCCAGCTGTTTCATCATTTCCTAAAAAAATAAAAGAAAAATCCTTCTCTGGCTTGAATTTGAGGAACATAAAATTACTTAAGTCTCTAGCACATGGTAATACAATGGCTGTCAAAACATGATTCCTTTAGATTACATAGAATGACTTTTCACTCAGTAGACAGAATTTATCTTCAGGATGGTTTGGAATTATGAAATTGACAATGCCAAGAGCACTTCAGTCTTATGTAATTGATACCTTTGGGAAAGTGCTGGAGAATGGACTCCCCAAGTAACTTGACTCTCTTTTGTACTCTGGAGGGATTCCAGTTAACCTTGAAATCTCACAAATCATCTTAAACTTTGTGATCTATTGGACAGGAGTTCCAAATTTCACTTTAAAAGGGTTTTGTTAATGAATGAAGAATACTTACGAGAAAATTTGCAGTGACCTCTCATCTGTCTATTAGATGATGGCCAAAGAAATGCTATGATTAATGTCTGCCCTTATATACTCATTTCCATGCAACTTTAGTAAAATTATTGAAAGTACTACCACTAACCATCATTTTGTTTTTAGTTCTGAATACTTATTAGGTGTTAAAATATAATTTTTCATTATTTTTCATCCTCAAATATAAATCAATTTATGGCTTAATAAACAGGTATAGGTTATAAATGCATTTCATGGTGAATAACCAGAGATATATTCTATACATTGGCGTGAACATTTTCACTATATATATATATATATATATATATATATATATATATATATATATATATAATTTAATATATATAATTTCATATATATATATAATTTCATATATATTATATCATCAAAATATATCTAGATATAGATAGATAAGAAAATGATTAGATGCATTAAATAAACTCCTTAAGCTCTAGTATTACAAGTATTTAAATTCAGAACTCTTAATTCAAGGTGCTACATGCTCTTAATAACTAAGCAATGTCTCTCCTATATCTCTGATAAATAGATTTTTTTTTTAAAGTAGAACATGATGGGGTACAAAAAAAAGAGGTTGAAAATTACATTTGAGCCAAGAAAACATCATCATGCTCCAATCCATAAGCTGCCTCTTTCATAGTAGTCAAAAATTTCACAGATAAATCTTGTTTATCATGAAGGGATTCTGGTTGAAACTATGTATATCTCTGCACATGTACATATTTATAGTGGTTTCTAATCAATAAGTGATTAAAAGACATTTTGTTAATATTATTAGTAACTTATCCTACTTAGAAAAAGAGAAATAGAGAAGAAATATACGTTTACACATAAAATTCAATGACTGAAAGGAAGAATACTTAGATGAAGTATAGAAAAAGCACAATTCTTGGCACCAAGTGAGATGTAATAATTGGAAGTTAATAAGTATTTTTAATCTGATGGATAAAAGGAGGAAACATTTACTTAAATAATATAGAAACTGTCCCCCAAAATGTACAAATCCCAGGAGGTTGTATCTTATTCTTTTGCTATTGCTGCTCTTACAAATTGCCTCATGTTAGGTAGCTAAGACAACACAACATTGCAGTCTTGGAGTTCAGAATCCTAAAACCTATTCCATGGAGCTAAAGGCATGGTGTCAGAGACCTGTTTTCTTTTAGAGTTTCTACCAGACAATCCATTTCCTTTTAGTTTTCTAGCTTTTAGATGCCATCTTGATTCCTTATCTCTTATTATTTGTCCTCAGATAAGTCTAACAACTATCATCCCCATAAACTGTCTACTATATAGTTCTAGCTATAGTTTCTCTTTGCCCAAGTGTGTTGTTCTCAAACCTGCCTCTAGGGACCCCATTCCTGTACAGTGATTAATTCCTTGTATAAATGCTAATATTGTTGCCCTTAATCTTACTCCAGATTGTCTGAAATCACATACTTTTTAATGGAACAGGTTAAAAACATTTTCAAATGTAATGTGAAACCTTACAGTGTATCTAAAAAATAAGAGGGCAGGGTGGAGAAGGTCAAAGGGGGAAAAACGAGGGACATTGTAACACTTCCAACAACAAAGATAATTTTTCTAATAAAATTTTTCAAAACAAAATAAACAGATAAAAACTAATAGCAAGATCACACTTAAATTTCTTTAGAGTCTGGAAATATCTGTCTTATTCACACAATCTTACCCACTCTATATAATAAAAGCAAATTGACCAAACAGTGGATCTAACTATTCCTATGACACACACTGACCACCAAGTGGCAGACGCTCAATGCAAGAGCAGCTGCCAGCCCACAGGCCCCAGGCCAGCCAGCAGAGACCCACCAATCATCCTACCAGTCTCCCCACAGGTCAGCCCTGATTGCTAGCTAGGCCTTGCGACCCTACCCATACATAAATTTCTTCTTTACATAAAGACACACACACACACACACACACACACACACACACACACACACACAGAAAACAAATATACATATCTACATCATTGTCCTGGTCCAGGCATATATAATAATGTATACAGCTAATAAGTAGCACTTAGACTGTTTATCCAAATGTAAGCCTTTTATAAACAGATTTTCCTTCACCATTTTTCCTGAAGAACAGTGAACTGTGGGAATGAGTATAATGAATCCTGTTTCTTTAACCCATTTTGGATTTCAGTTCTCAAAAACTGATAGACAATAATATTGATATTTTAATCCACTAAATGTGTATTGATTTTTTTTAAAGCAGCCATAGGAAATTAACAAAAATTGTCTAAAATGTTTCATTTTGCTAAATACTAATCCAAGAGATTAATACAAAGGGAGATTTAAAACAGGATAATGGAGTTCAATACTTCAGCAAGGAAGGCAAGGAGTTGTAGCTTTGCCAGACACATAACATATTGGGCATTTGGGGTTATTTTTCTTAAGAAGTTCATAAGGAATCTTGGGAAAGGTTCCATTTAAGTTGAGACATAAAAATGAGGAGTTAGACATTTAAAGACAGAATGGGGAATTAATCAGAATGAATCCTTCTGATTATAAAAATATAAATAAAAGCAGCGGGAGAGAATAGATTATGATGCTTGGAAATTAAGAGAGCATTAGTGTGGCTGAACATTGGAAATTAAGTGAAGGAATACTCTCTTTAATTAAGGAAAGACTTGAACAGGTATCTTTAAAAATGGAATTGATCTATTACTTAGGAATCATCTGATACACTGCATTATAGGGGATATGGGAAAAGTGCATTCTTGTGGAGCACAAGAATCGTGACATCCTTGTTACTGAAAGTGTGGTCCAGAGACAAGCAACAGCAGTGAACACCTAGGATATTGTTAGAAATATAGAAACTTAAAGTCATCCTTGACCTACTTACTTAGAATCTGATTCATTTTAACAAGATTTGTAGGCTATCCATATGCTCATGAAAGAAAGAAACATCAAAGATTGTGCTTCAGATTTTCTGAGGTGTTTCGGCTGGGGAAATTATTGTCCATGGATAGTATTTTACATGGTTAAGAGATTAGGATCAGGACCTGATGAATAAAAGATGTACACTGCCCGGCTGGCATGGCTCACTGGTTGAGCATTCACCTATGAATCAAGATGATAGGATTGGATTTCTGGTCAGGGCACATGCTTGGGTTACAGGAAGGAGACAATCAATGAGTCTATCTCACCATTGATATCTCTTTCTTTCTCCCTCCCTCCTTCCCTCCCTCCCTCTCTCCCTCCCTCTCTTTCTCTCTTCCTGTCTGAAACACACACACACACACACACACACACACACACACACACACACTGAATGGCCAGATTATTATGACCACCCCATCAGTACTTCGTTGGCCACCTTTTGCCTTCAATACTGCAGTGATTCTTCTTGGCATTGACTCCACGAGATATTGAAAGGTGATGCAAGGAACCTGACACCATGCCTGATGAATAGCCCTGTTCGGTTCTGTGAGATTTGATGTTTGTGGAACCAGCTGCCTGATGGCTCTTTTGACTTCATCCCACAAATGCTAAGTTGGATTGAGATCTGGTAATTGTGGGGCCACCAAAGCAAGGTAAAGTCTCCCTCATGTTCTTGAAATCAACCCTGCACAATACGAACACTGTGGCATGATGCACTGTCTTGTTGGAAAAAGCCTTCTTTATTGGGATATGACATCAACATGATAAGATGAACTTGATCAGCAACGATATTTAGGTATGTTGCACTATTCAGAAGTTGTTCCACATGAATTAAAGGGCCCACATCATGCCAGGAAAACATGCCCCAAACCATAACACTGCCCCCACCAGCTTAAAGGGTTGCACTTATCCATGTAGGGTACATGCTTTCATACTGTTTCCTCGAAATTCTCACTCTGCCATCTGCATGATGCAATTGGAAATGTGATTCATCAGACCACATGACTTTTTTTTCCCAATGCTCGATTATCCAATCCGTGTGTTCCTGTGCGAATTAGAGACATTTTATCTTGGTAACTGCACATAGCAAAGGTGTTTGAACAGGCCTTTGTCTTCCATATGATGCAGTGCACAGCTAATGTGCCTACAAATATCAGGTGGTCATAATAATCTGGCCACTCAGTGTGTGTGTGTGTGTATATATATATATATATATATATATATATATATATATATATATATATATATATATATTGCTCTTATTAGAAAAGAAGATGAAAGTGGAGAATATGGTTCAAGTCCATTCAGGTATGTGTGCTTATTTATTTCTTCTTATTATTGTTAGTTAAACATTGAGAGATTAAAAGTACTGTGTGATGGTAAATTTTATGTGTTAAATTATGTGCTCAGAAGGTGTCACAACTAATCATGACTTCTGTTTGAGGGTGTTTCTGGATGAGATAAGCATTTGAATCCATGAACTCAGTAAAGTTTGTCTGACCTCCCCTCCCCCAAATGTGAGGGATCATCATTCAATGCACTGAAGGCCTGAATAGTACCAGAGGAGGAGGACGGGGGGTTGCTTTTCTTGCTTCCTGTCTGCTTGAGTTACCTGGTCATATCTTCTCCAGCCATTGGACTGGGATTTGCCCCATTAGCTGGTTTTCAAGCTTTTGGACTCAGTCTGAATTACACCACAAACTTTACTGGGTCTCAAACTTGCAGGTGGCAGATTCTGTGTCTTCTTAGCCTCCATAATTTTGCATAATATATTAATTCCTTATAATAAATGTCTTTCTCTCTCCCAATATATATAAATGTAAATATATGTCCAGTGAAACAGAACCAGTATATAAGTATATGTATATAAATGTAAGTATATAGGAGTAAAAAAATCTATATTGGTTCTGTTTCACTGGAGAGCCTTAATACACATTAGTACTTTATTTTTGGTATTTTGATATTATAAGAGCAATGAGTTTCAGCTAAAAGCAAAAAAGGAAGAATATGAAGGTTTCAGGAGATGTGAATAGGGGTAAAATTTCAGTCATTATAATCACTATCAACATTATCATCATTACCACCATCATTGTAATAGCAGCATTAATAAGAGCAAATATTTATTTTGTCCCTATAATATACCACATAGGGATATAAGTGTTTTATGGGTATTATTTAATCATTAGAACCTCTCTATGAGGTGACTGTTATTAGGACTCTAGTTTTATAGATAAGCAAACTAAGGCACAAAGATGTTAAGAAAATTACTCAATATCCTATAGTAAGTAGTGGTGGAGTGTTTTAAACAACATAATTTGATTTGATTCCTCTCGGTTGCAGTTTTCACTACTCCTCTTTTCAAGTATAAAATCTTATCTGAATGTAAAATAGTATGCTTTTCAATAGCACATTTATCATTCGTATGATAGTGAGATATATATATATCTGTCCTCATAGTTTGTGAGCTTAACAAGGGCTCCACTTGACCTCATATCCTCAAATTCTTAGTGCAATGCCTTTGAGAGATTTTTGCAGATATGTGCTAAATCTTAACTTTAATCATTGTAAGGTAGCTAGGAATTACATATATCGATATATCATGGCAGAGGTTAGACCCAAAAGTGCCTTTTCTTTTAACTTCAGTATGTTTGTCAAATATTGTTCAGTTTCTCAGACAAGTAGAAATATGTTGCAGGAGAGAAAGATTGAGACTGATAGTAGACATCATTTATATCCCAAGGTATCAGTGATGCAATTAGTGAGAAAGTGCCCTATGAGCTTCGTGTTCTTTCTCATGTAATTTATTTTAAAGCACAGAATATGTAAAAAGTAATTTTCTCCTAGATTTAAAGGACATAGAATAGTAAAGTTTAAAGATGACTTTAATTATATATTCTTTTTCTTAATTAAAATAGTTTTTTATTGACTTCAGAGAGAGGAAGGGAGAGGGAAAGAGATAGAAACATCAATGATGAGAATCATCTATCAGTTGCCTGCTGCACCCACCATTCTAGGACTGTGAACCTCCTAGGGGCAATCAAGCCTGCAACCCTGGGCATATGTCCTGAATCTGTGACCTCCTGGTTCATAAGTAGATGCTCAACCACTGAGCCACACTGGCTGTGCTCTAATTATATTCTTGAAGTAATCTGTCCCTCCAGGTAAATGGGGAAGGGGAGAGAGATGAATTAGAGGAATTGAGGGGGGTGGGGGAAAGAGAGGGAGAGGAAGAACAAAAGAGAGAGGGCAGCAAGCACCAAGGGAGACTTCTAAATGAGGACATGAAAAGAGGGTTGCTTGCTGAATTTAAATTTGTTTAGGAAGATAACCGAAAAACAGAAATTAAATTGTTCTATTTAATTAAAAAAAGATGCAATAGAACTTAAAGAACCAGTGGGAAGTTTTCTACAAAAAAAAAAAAAAAAAAAAAAAAAAAAAAGAAGAAATGAAGGGAAAAAAGCCAGATTCGTGAGTATTATATGAGAGAAGCCAAAAACACTGAGACAAGAAACAAGTACAACAGAAGTTTTTCAAGTGAAATGCTATATTCAGTGTACTTTGCAATGTGACCCTTCTTGTAACCCCACATATGCTGAGTTAAATTACAGGAAACAAATTACACTGGCATGATTAGATGATTTCTGGAAGCCAGTGAAGAGAATGAGTGTCTTTTCAGGACTGTCTGGAGCCAACAGGACAACCATCTATCTGGATGGCCTTCCATAACTGAGTGGATTTTTTTCCCCCCTGTAGATATCAAAAATAGGGAGGAAAATAAATCCTATACTTCACTTTAAAATTTGGGTAGTCTGCAAAATTTTAATGTTTTTATGTGCTTTAAATTGTTTTCCCTCCAAAATCTCATGCTAATATTAGATTAAAAAATTAGTTTATAGTGGAATGTTCAGTTCAAGTGCCATAGTATCAATGATATTGGTGAGAAATATCTAGTAAGATTTAATAAGGGAATCTTGCACAAAACACCATGCATTCTAAAGTACTCATTAAATATATAATGTTTTTCCTCTAATTAGCTAAATATTTCATTGTACATGGGTACATGCTTCCAGAAAATCTAATCCTAAAAAGATATTTTCCTGTCAACATCTATAAGGGATAATTTGAAGAGACATGCAGTAATCTATCTTCTTAGGATATATATATACCATATATAAAATATGTATCACACACATTATATATACATATATATATGCACACATATATTTTAAAGAGTGCATTAGAAAATAAATCTAATAGTAATACAGCAATCTTTGTTTTATTATGTCCCCTTTTTATGATAAATTCAAGGCATGAAGTGATAGCATTTCTAAAGAGGTTATATTAGTCAATAAAAACACTGTATTAAATTCCTAGGGTTGCCATAACAATTACCACAAGAGGGCTTAACTCTATTTAATTTCCTGTGGAGGCCAGAACTCTGGAACTTAAGTACGGGCAGGGCCAGGCTCCCTCTGCTGGCCCTATCCTTCCTTGCATCCTCCCAGCTTCTGATGCCTCCTGCAACCCTTAACATTCCAATTTCTGACCTTCCTGGCCTTCTCTGTGTCTCTTTGTGTCCTCACTTTACCTGTCAAGGACTCCAGTAATTGGGTTGAGGCCTACACTGATCTAGGATGATGTCAATTTGATTCCTCTACAAAAACCCATGTTTCAAATAAGGACACATTTAAAGATACCAGGGGTTAGAACTTGAACACATCTTATTGTGAGACACAACTGAAACCATTACAAATGATAGTAAATACGTTCAATCTATTATCTCACTCAATTCTCAGATTAACCCATACTAACATTAATTTTGCCATTTAGTTGAAAATCCTATAACTTAGAAATGAAATTTTTTTTGCGTGATGGTTCAGCAACTAGAAGGTAGAATTGAAATTCTGTCCAGTTTCACTCTAGAGGTAAAAATTGTAACCATGCAAAACACATATGTAATATTCCAGCTAGACGTTACAGAGGAGCATGCCAAATTCGGTCTTCTGACTTCACCTTCTTTTGTTATTTGTTTCAATTGATATTTATTGAGAATATGGTCAAAGTCAAGCACTGATCTGGGCACTGGTATACAGCACTGCAATAAAGTAGATAAAAATTACCGTTCTAATATAGTTTATAGCTTAGTGATGGGTTTACATTCTGGTGTACAGGATAAATTATATATGCATGTATGTACTAGTGTATATATACCAGTATGTACTAATGTATATGTATATGCATATGTATATGTATATGTATGTGTATGTGTATGTGTATGTGTATATATGTAGTGTGTATATGTATATGTATATGTATATGTATAAGTATATGTATATGTATAAGTATATGTATATGTATATATGTAGTATTTAAGGATGAATATATTTCCCTAATACTATTATTTGTTTTAGCTCATTTTGATGGAGATTTTCTGAAAATATTACTGTAAGAAATAAAGGAAGAATTTCAAGTCAGGTTTTCCAAATGGAAATCATGATTAAAATTCTGACTATTTCTACCACCCATAATTCTGGAATTTTTTACGAGGCAGAAATAGACTGTTTTTTTGTTTGTTTGTTTGTTTTTCCACAGGCGAGGATAAGCTAATATAAAGGTAGCAGGGAAATTTTCTGAGGTACCTACATGCAGTATCTTTCTGTCAGAAGTGCTCAGTGTCTGCAATGCCTTAGCCTGTTCTGCAGTGGGGTTTAACTGTCAGTAGCACCTGCTATTCAGTAATTGACTAGTACTGAGCCACCGGATGACCTTTGCAAATGCCAACTTCTGTTCAATACCTGATGTAAAAGTCTGTGAGTCTGTGGGAGAATACAGATCTCTGTACAGGATGTTTCTGCTCCTGTAGCTTTTATTCCTTTACTCTTAGTGCCAAATTAGTATAAGCTTTGCTTGACTCATGAGGGTAATGATTATTGTTTCTTATTATAAGAACATTCTGTATTAAAAACAGTAGAAACATCAGGAAAAATATTTGAAGGGAACTATCAGCATATTTTTGTTGCTTTTTTTTATTAAAGAAATAAAATTATATGCTGGGAAACAATGTCCCAAGGTCTCATTAGGCTTTCTATGTTATAGCTTAGAGAAAAAAAAGTTTAGGAATCTGTATTTTCTTTTTTAATTTTATCCCCACCAATGGAAGGGTTCAATCATTGTATGAGTATAAAATCATCATTGTATGAATTAAAAAGTTAAAATTATGTAAAAATATTCCTGATATAATTTTATGGTTGTTTGGATAACCCATTTATACATAAATGACACTCAGAATAAGATTATCTCTAGGAAGTAGTAGTAATTAATAAGCTATAGTCAAAATAAGGATGTATACAAACACAATTTCATATTTCCTTAGTTATAATTAATACTTGGACTAAGAAAATAGTATTGGATAGAACCAGAAAATAATAAAATAGCATGAACAATAACACTGCATTGTACTAATTTCCCAAATAATCTATGTATGAGTTTTCTGTGAATGTGAAGTCATATTTTTAGTATTATAAAAAAAATTATTTGACTTTTAATATTATCTTATTTTGAAGCTCTCATTGATATCATTGTGTTCTCTCAATATCTTTATGGGATTTTATAAAATAAATTTTATTCCCAACTAGCAATGAAAAGATGGGTTCTCAAGATTTATGTTTTATCCTTTGCCTGTTATGATGATTATAACTAATCATGTTTTATTTTATCTTTTCCCTGACAGAACCTTAAATCTGACTTTATAGTAGAAGACTAGGTAATTATACATAACCTAATAACATCCATTTTCATGTACTAACTTCCCCTGGTTTTTATTTTAATTTTGATTTCTTATTTAACATTTCCTTTCATTATTCTTTTGAACACTACCAATCTACCCTAATAAAAGAGAAAAATACTAATTGACCATACCTTCGCTAGGCCCACAGCAAATCAGAGTGAATATGCAAATTAACTCAACAAAGGTGGTGGTAATTTGCATACACTGAGGGAGGGAGGAGTGAAGGAAGAGGGAGGAAAAGCAGAAAACAAGGTGGCTGTCAGAGGGAGAGTGCGGGAGGGGCAGGGTGGGTGGCAGCGTCAGCTGCAGTGCACTCACAGCAGCGGTCGCTTGGAGGAATCTTCCTGCAACAACCTCCTAGTAATTTATAAAACGTACAGTACAGCTGAAACCGGTTTGGATCAGTGGTACAGCATCAGTCTGCGGACTGAAGGGTCCCGGGTTCAATTCCGGTCAAGGGCATGTACCTGGGTTGCGGGCACATCCCCAGTAGGGGGTGTGCAAGAGGCAGCTGGTCAATGTTTCTCTCTCATCGACGTTTCTAGCTCTCTATCTCTCTCTCTTCCTCTCTGTAAAAAATCAATAAAATGTATATATATTTTAAAAAGTACAATACAAACAAAGACAAGAATCAACATACAAGATAGTAATAAGGGGAAATGTACTAACAGTGGTTAGTTATTTTGGGGAAATTATTAATATTTTCTTCTTTTTCTGTTTCTTTGCAGAAAAGCTGCAAATATTATATTTTCAATATAAAAAAGAAAGCATTTAAAAGTTAAATATACTAAAGTACTAGAATACATTATTGACACAGTAGGAGACCTGCTTTGTTACAGCTCTTGATCAAACATAATATGCTCTGAACTGCGTTGCTGAACAACTTTGCTATTCAAACTACAGTTCCAAACACCACTGGGACTATGAGCAGTGAGAGTGTGAGCCATCTCTATGACCTCACACAGAACTACTCAGTGAGAATGTGCCCTTTATGAGGTTCCAGGTTCTTATTTGTATAATTATGTTTTGGAATCTCTGCTGGAGAATGCATCAAACAGTGTTCTAAGTAAAAGGATAGGTCTGTAGACCAAATGCTGGAGAATGTCATGTAATACCTTCTACATCTGTGTAATACCTCTGAACTTTTCCAGGTTTCTGAGTTAGCAAAAACTACATTTAAAAAACAGAACCCTGAATATTTCAAACATTTTTGATAAATATGATTTTTTTCCAAGTAAAAGTGATTTAACATACTAAAGAATCAACTTTCCATGTAATGTATTTGAAATCACTAGTCTAAGCCAAAGGGCAAGAAGTAGAAGAAAATAATTTTAGTGTGTGGAGTAAAAGAGGACTAAGAAGAATGATCCTATATAATAAAAGGCTAAGATGTAAATTGTCTCCTCGACCCGGAGTTCTACCAGGAGTTTGACCAGCGTGTGAGGCTGGCCAGAAAACTGTCCATGCCAGCCCCACCCCATTGCCTCCTCCCACCCTGATTGGGGAAGGCCAGCTGGACACCACCCTTACACTAATTTGTGCCTCGGACATCTAGTTAGATATAACATGGAAAATTTTTAATCTCTTTTTTTAATGTAGAGAACTTGCTTATATAGAGAAAAATATATTTTTACATTTGATTCAATAATTCATTTATCAGATAGATGCTGGGGATAAGCGGGGTGGGAGGTATGAGAGAATAAAGGGGGAATTAATGGTTATGGAAGAAGAATTTGTGCAGTGTCAAGAAAATGTGTTGTGGAATTGTGCACCTGAAACCTGTATAATTCTGTTAACCAGTGTCACCCTAATAAATTCAATAAAATGGAACAAAAATGTATCTATTTATTTTGATGTCAGATGCTAGATATATACCTATAAGAATATATTACCAGTGAAGTTAATACCAATGCATAAAAGTGCTTTTATGTATGCTATTATCCTATGAAAAGTATTAATAATATAATACATTTAAATGCTATGAAGAGACATAGTTACCATTATTATTTTCTAATTTACATTATTATTCTTGATACTAGAGGTATACTTTCTAATACCTTTTTTAAAAAAATGTTTCACATATAACATAACATACATTTTTCAAACAACTTTCAGTAGGTTTTACATCAGAGTTTATACATCAGTAGTTCATGGAATATGGCAAAATTGCTAAGTCTCACACAATCAGAAGAAGCTCATTTTTTTAAAAGGTGTGAAATACTTTCTGTGAGTTGATGAATCAAACTTTAGAATGTATATGCTTCTCCAAACATCACAGTCTTAAAGAAATTGAGTCCTATCAGTAATTCTTAGAGGAAAGATACAGAAATGAAGTAATTGTTAAGGACTTTAAGCTAGTCACCATGCAGAGCCCTTTCCTGTCAAATTTCTGGTGCAAAAGAAGAGCATGGTGGCCAGTATTCTAAGACGTTCTACTGATTGCAATATATTTGGCAATATTTTCCAAACGTACCGTATTTTTCGGACCATAAGACGCACCGGACCATAAGACGCACCAGTTTTTAGAGAAGGGAAATGAAGAAAAAAAGATTCTGAAACAAATAGTGTCCTAAAATATTTTATGTGCATTAAAACCCAACATCACAGTCATAAACACATGTAATCAACCCTGTAAAGTAAACAGCAGCATTTAGAACCATTTTAGAGCCGGGCAAGCACACAGAGACCACACAGAGCCGGGCAAGTAAAAAACCTTTTTTTTTAAAGTATATGTGTAGGCTATATTTGGACCATAAGACACAGGGACTTTTTCCCCCCACTTCTGGGGGAAAAAAAGTGTGTCTTATGGTCCGAAAAATACGGTAAGTCTAAGGTGATTGTTTCACAGGGCTTTTATTGGTTTGAGGCACTTGCCTTCGGATATACACACACATTCAGCTGCCCATCCTTGTTGAGAGGGTCCTAAAATGTATAAATCATCTGAGAGCCCAAAGGGTAAAACCTGTACCACTTTTGTTCGATGCCTGACCTGTCAAAGCCATTGTTGATGGCTGCTTCTCTTAGGCATGGGTGTGCATGGGAGGGCATAAGCTGCCTACTGAGGTCAAGTTCTACCAGTACTAAGTCTGGGACAGGTCAACAAAAGGCCCAGGACACCCCAAAACCTGGCCCCATCTACTGGTGGCCTGTTAGGTTCAGCCACTGAAAGATCCTTCAGCAGTTTCCAAGTTGCATGAAACAGGTTCTGAGTCACCAGGTGGGGACAAGTGGCGTTTACCAAGTTGACACAGATTTGAACTTGACACCAGTGCTACGTCTGCAGCCACTCAATGAAAGTCTCAGGGTACCCTAAAGCCAGCCACCACCCTCCTGGGGCCTAGAGATCTTTATTGTGAGGCAGAGTCTCAAGGATTCATCAGGATGAGGCCAGTAGAGTTCATCAGGCTAACAGGTTATGATTTGGCCACGTGGAGGGAGCTCTCTACACAGAAACTATAGAGCAGGTCTGGGAACACAAGGGGAAAATGGCCTTAGCCACACAACTCAGTCTCTCCCTGTGGATCTCTGACACTGCCTAAATCTGCCAGGACCTCCTCCAGAACTTTTCAGGAAAAACTACAGCAGGCCCAGGCTGCCCACAGCTAGTTGATTCCTGGGCAGGGAGGGGCCGCAGGGAGTCAGAAAAGTGGGGCCCATGGATCTTTGGAGGGGAGTATTCATCTCTGGAAATGAAGTCTGTGGGCAGTGTGGGAGAGACACTAGACACACACCCTGACAATAGCGGCCATCCCTCTTTCTGAAGCCACACAACCCAATCTTTCTCTGGATGGCTCCAGTCCACTCTCAGCTGCTGTCCCTTTACCTTGGCCCAGTGGTCGGCAAACTACGGCTCTCGAGCCACATGTTGCTCTTTGGCCCCTTAAGTCTGGCTCTTCCACAAAATACTACGTACAGTGGGATTGAAACTTCGTAGCCCAATGTGCAGAAGATGGTTTTCAGTTCTCAAAAGAAATTTTAATCGTTGTACTGTTGATGTTTGGCTCTGTTGCCTTAGCACATGGTGAGTGGCCATAGACGTAATTGTGTTTGCTGATCCTTTGAGAAGAAGGCTGGGCTGCTAGCAGACTCCAGTTTGTCCATCAATGATTTTCACAACCAGGAATAGTATGGGGTCCTCTCCCTGACTCTGGTGTCTAGGCTGGGGGCCTGATGTGGAGTTGAACTCCCTTGCTCCTTGGAGGGGGGGGGGCAATCTTTGCAGCTGAGATATACCCCTGATTCTTAACCACCAATTGGGGGTGGGTCCAGCCAGATGGAGGGGCCATGGGTGGCTGGATAGCCAGCCCTGCCCCAGATTGGGGGGAGGGGGGTGGTAATTAGGGGCAGGAGGGGTGATCAGGGGTGGGGCCATCCCAAGGGAGGGGTTGTGGGAGGTTGAGGGAGGGGCCAATCAGGACCCCAATCTGGCTGGTTGGCTGCCATACTGTGCATCATAGAGACTGATCATTCCAGCCATTCCAGTCATTCTGATGTTCTGGTTGCTTGGTGTATATATATATATGTGTGTGTATATATATATATATATATATATATATATATATATACACACACACACACACACACACACACACACACACATACACACACACATACATACACATTATGGGTATCATAACACATAAGTCTATACTTGTACATTTTTAAATTTCATACTATTTTAAAACTGACCCTTTGAGAGTACAACGTGAAAGAGATATAACTTTTCTCTAAAAGGTACTGTATACAGAAATTAACCAAACATGTCCACCTAAGTGACTGATGTATGTATGTGTATAACACACCTAAAGATATTGTGATTCATCCAATTTCATAAACAAGGAAGTCAGGAGATGGAACAAGTATTATCACTGAAAAGATACCTTCCTCTTTTGTAGAGTCAGTAAACCTATGCTATTTCAGACACCTCTCCAGGTTAAGTTAATTAGTTATAACACGAAAAGATAAGGCATAGAAGATACATATAAGCAGTATCATAAATAATGAATCCTTAAATTACAATGTGGGATTTGATTTTTAAAAAATGACAGTTTTAAGGTTCATCTACCTTAACATTAGTAAGCAAAAATAGAAAAATTATAGTATTTGTTCCTAATGCAACCATTCTCTTTTACTTTTTTTTTTTTAAACATGCCATTCTGATTTATTGCTGTGTTTTCTATTATAGAGCAATGGCTTTTCAGTAAAACTGATTTCTTTAGGTTTTGGTACTGTTTGCAAATACACAGCTGCACCATATTCACTCTTCATATCCTAAATCTTCAGTGTCTGATCTCATCTTAATCCAATCTTTGCTTTTGCTTTTCTCCAGGATCAGATAACATAAATGGATTTCTTAGAAAACCCTTTAGATTTTATGAATCTTGTTTTCTAAGGCTGCAATAATCAGGGGTGGAGTAAAGAACAAAATAAGTAAGAAAAAAAATGCATCAATCTCCTTTTCAGCGTGAGGATGAGACTACAGAACAACCCGCAGCCGGAGCCCCGTCAGCATCCATGCAGCACCAGCAGCATCTTCTGGACGAAAAGAAAAAGCGTGGAGTGACAGCAATCAGACTGTAATTAGTGGAAAACAGTTACTTGCTAATAAAGCTCTTTCTTTGTGGGTCTTTATTGGAATTTTAAATACAACTACAAACATAAAGTCTATAAGCTCTAATAAGTGTTAATAAATATCTAAGTTAATCTTTCACTTAAATATGGCATTCTGAGTGCCATTTGACATTCCTAACTTTTAAAGAAGACAATCCTAGATAATTATGAGATACAATTAGGTCTGCTAACAACACTTATGTGCATGTATGCTTTTGTTTTAACTTTCACGTTATGTATAATACATGGCACAGTCTTTTTCAGCTGTTATTTTATCTTACCAACTTAAACCAAAGTTAGTGAATTACACTGTCATCAGCCACATACAAAACAGTATCATGTGCAAAAGTCATTTTTAAATGAGTTGGCGTTTGCTTTCTTGTTTAGAGATTTGAGATAAAACTTATTTTTATCACTTAAAGGTACTGATAAAATCCTATCTGTCTAGAATAATAAAAGTGTAATATGCTAATTAGACCGGATGTCCTTCTGGTTGAAGCTGAGCTGCAGCCTCAAGATGGAAGCAGCCGCTGCAGCTGCAAGGGAGGAATCCAAGCAGCTGGTGCAGCTGCAAAGGCCTACTCTTACACAGATTTTATGCACCAGACCTCTAGTTTTTAAATAAAATGAGTTAACATTTGCTTTCTTGTTTAGGAATTTGAGATAAAATTTATTTTTATCACTTAAAGGTACTGATAAAATCCTATCTCTATATATAAAAAGCTAATATGCAAAGTATCCCCATGGGAGTTCCAATAGTAGACCAAAAGTTCTCATGCTCATTATGACATGTGCTGACCACCAGGGGGTGGTGCAGAATAAAGGAAGGCCCTGGATAGCAACCAGAAGAAAGGCCCCGGGCAACAGCCAGAAGGCCCTGATCAGCCCTGATCGCCAGCCAGGCCTAGGGATTTAACCCATGCATGAATTTCGTGCACTGGGCCTCTAGTATATCATAAGGAGTTGGACCAGAAACTCATAATTATTGAAGTTTCCTGACCTCCCTTCACTCAGTTGGAAAAGTTACAAGACTATACTTCAGATGTCTTATAAAAAGGACTCTTAGTTTGAGCCTATAGCACATAGCAGTGCATAATAATTGCACCACAGCTTTACCAGTACCATACTCAGACATTAACTGGTAAGAATTTTATAAATTTTATGTAAAAACAAAAGGAGCAGGATTCTCAAGTCCTACTTTCTTTGACCTGCATGTAGAATTTTATTTTTTTGTAATTTTTATGCAAAGGCCAATACATGGGAACAATAATGAGCAATGTTAAATTTATTATATGATTTTGGATTAGACTTAAATTCACCAAAATAGGCTTGTATCACACGCCCCTAGGAAGTTATTTTAAAATTGAATTAAGCATTAGATACCTTAGTTACCTTCTGCCTTGAGCACTACAGAAAACTGCCTGCTCACACTCCAAACACTTCACACTCTTGTCTCTCCTATTACCCAGAGTTGCCTTCTTCTTCCTTTGAGCTAGCTATTGAGTTTTAGAGTTTGAGACCCTAAAAATATTTTCTCATTAAAGGCCAATATCTAGCTCAAGGAATTCTTGTACTAGCTGCTTAGAGAATAAAGTAGTCTCCACATGATTACATATATTAATTTCTAGCCTCTCTAAACACACACACACTCACAATCTTTTCCTATTTTCTGCTTCAAAGGATCTTTTCATTTAGAGGTCCTAGAAATTAATTTTTTTGAAACCAGATAATTTTCCAGGTGCTTACATATTAAATATTGCCAAGTACCACATGTGAGTGGATTAGATTATTTCTGGATCAAAGCCTGAAATGCATTAAATTAAAAATTGATTTTAAAAGACAGAATGAAAAATTCAAACCTGAGTATTTCCTTAGCACATTAGATGTTATGTTATATGATGACATTTTATGTTTAAATGTAATCAATAATCTTAGGCAATGCATGCCAGACAATAGGAATAATATTACTTTTCTTGTATGTATCTTTGAGTTTTGTACTGTGGTAACCTTCTTAGAAATGTATCTCAAAAAATTGTATGATGCAATGATTTTCTTGATGCTTCCTTGTATAACGTAACTTTCAGTTTTAGGCAAGATCACTTCCCAGATACAAATTTCTAAAGGGAGAGAGATGAGATAGAGAACAAGTATTTCACCTATTATTGCAACCACTCCCTGACATCATATTGCCATGTGTAGAATCTATTGTAGCTTGTTAGTCTCTAGATACATTATCTCCATTTCACCTTCCTCTACATTTGTAGATCTCTCATTTCTCCTTTGAAAATTGGCAACCATTTTTCTTTCTTGGAACCATTTACTTCAGGGGGAGAGAGAGGAGAAATTTGCTTCAGGGGGAGAGAGAGCTTTGAAAAAAAACTTGAATAAGTAAGCTCCACCTTGATATATAGATATAGATATAGATGATATAGAGATAGAGATAGAGATACTATAGTCTTCCTTTTTCCATAATACATTAATATTATTCTGGATGAGAAGGATTGAGAGTAAAGATATCATATTGAGATTAAGAGCCTCAGACTGGACCTGGTACAATTGTTTGCATCCAAAGCATAACTTCAGAATTTCTAAAGTGGCTGAAAGCAGCCCATGCAAGTAAATTGTTTTCTCCTCAGACTACACAGAGAACCTAAATGGGGGGTGGCATTGGTAATACTGAGTGTTAGATGGAAGAATGTTGCTTAACTGAATTTGTATATGTATATAAATTACTCAGTGAAAATTAAACCACGCCCCTAGGAAGTTATTTTAAAATTGAACATCTACTCAAGTCAAATGGAAAACCTATCTTTTATCTATCTACAGAATCCCTGCAAATATTCCTATTAATTAGCAGGAGTAATTGATATCAGGGAAATTAACAATGAAATGTGGATTTCATATAGCCAATGAAATGTTCATTATATAGTTCATTATAATAGTGACTGGCTTTACTGATCAATAAATTATTAAGTCTTATAATAAAATGAAGCAAAAACAATGGAAAGCAAGGCCGTTATCTTTAGTTAGGAGTTATACATTTTAGGCTTAAAAACGGTTTGGAATCAAGAAAACACCAAAAATTTATATGGGTCTTTTCCTGAAGCAAAGAAGATCAAACCAATCAGTTTTCTACCTCATAGTAAGATATCTTTGCAGGGGGAATACTAAAGCATGATATAACACTTCCTAAAGTGAAGTAGCTTTCAGTGTTATTACAAAATGAAAGAAATAAGAGTTTCTCCACTTAGTAGTAATTCTTTCAAAGCCAAATCTGAACTACATCATTTACCAGAACTAGGCAGTGCTTAATTCCATTTCTCTCTCTCTCACTCTCTCTTTCCCAATAAATATGAACATCTTGGGTGGTAAGAGTAGTTACAATTGTGAAGAATTGATAAAGTCAAGAGAATATAGTTCACAAAGTTTTTATTCTTTGGTTAAATATATTTATGACATATGTCGTAGCAATATCTTTAACAATATAGCTCCTAGGGCAATGGAAACTAAGGAGAAAATAAACAAATGGGACAACATCAAAATAAAAAGCTTCTGCACAGCAAAAGAAACCATCAACAAACAACAAGAAAGCCCACTGCATGGGAGTACATATTTGTCAATGTTATATCAAATAAGGGCCTAATCTCCAAAATTTATTGGGAACTCATACATCAAGTTCTGTCCTGTACGGTTTACCTTTATCCTTTACTCTTATTAGTTCAAATAACCATTATAAATTTGTAAAATAAAATTCCATTTATTTCTATGAACGAATGTGATTAGATAACATCATATTCAAAGTTAAGCATATTCTAATATATGGAATGAAATCTGTACAATGTACAGTACAAAATACAGGTTCAGTAAAATGTTCAGTGCTACAATAAGATTAAAGAATCATAACATTTGCTCAGCATGATAAAACCAAGGAATGGCAACATCCTAAAATAATGTATTTTTTTGGGGAAAATATCAACAAAAGTTGAAATGCGGAATGTGTAAACCTATATTAAATGACAAATGAGAGAAAAGGGGTCTGAGGCTTTTGTGTTTGCTTCTACTCAACAACTAGAGATTACTAAATGTTTCTAAATTCTATTAGTTTCTTTATCTATAAAAGAATAAGATGACCATAATGCTAACTGCAAAAGATGAATATGGATATAAAATGTTAATATTAACATGCTATAGCTACTACCATCACCAATAAAAATAAACAGTTCTGATCATTTAAATTTTTTTCCATTTATTGCCTCATTTACTCTTAGACATAGTCTATTAGGAACATCTTGTATTTCTGCCTGATATAAAGGATGAAGAACCTAAATTCCACTGAGACAAAATAAGTTGCCCTTAAACACACGACTCATGAGCAAAGATTTGAATGCATGCAATAGGAAGTTTTTACCCTTCGCTACAATGCGTTATATGAAGGGAGAGTCTTCATTAGGAGCCTAATCATTTGTACAACCTTTCTCACTTATCCTGGGTGAAAAGAAGCTTTTGCATAGTCATAAATATATGAATACAAAGCAGTCAGTAAGCACTCGTGTAGCTCCTAATGCCTGGCGAGGTTCAGCTGCAGTCATACACAACAACTAGAGTATTGCTCCCCCCCACTCCCGCACTCCCCCGCCCCGCACGTCTGTCTGGACACCAAGAATCTCCAAGTGAATGGAAAATTACGAGGGTTGGATTTATTCTATTTACTAAATGCAAACTATAATCTTGTCTTCTTAATAGAGAGAGATAAAATAAAATGCTTCATTCTGCAAATGGTAAGCACTGCTCTTTGGACAGTTACAGTACCAACCCTTCCTTTCACTGCACATTTGTGGGTTTTTGTGTACCAACCAATCAAGAACATTTACTTCACTTCAGACGTCTCCTGCCAAAAAGGCAATTTTGTGTATAAATGGCTCCAATCTGGGAAGCCATCCAAAAGAGGCTGTTCAGGTAAATAACAGTGTGATTTACATGCAGGTGCAAAACGTAAACTTAGAAATAGTTTTAAAATGTGAACTAAAGATAAGAAGTAGAATTAACTAGACAGGTAAATCACTCTCCTTTGGGTATCTTAAACATTCTAGAAATGTTCAATTTCCAGTATATTATTGTTTTTTAGATTTAAAAGAATAACTCTCCTTCTGAGGTTTGTTTAGATATTTTATTTTTACGGAAATATATATTAGCCTCATGAATATTGGCCACAATATATCTCATGGTCAAATATACTAGTATATTGGAAAGGAGGGCTTTCCTGCTTGACTAAAAAAAAAAATCACTCTAAGCAGATACATTCCTATATGGAGACATAATGCAGGGTTTTTTCTTTGTTTTACTTCTTCTCGTCCCTTCATAAAATGATGATATCTCTTATCTATTTATTTATTTCTTTATTTATTTAGTGCTACATATAGCAACCAAGTAAATAGGAACAAATCCAAATTAGGAGAATAAAAAGGTCATAGGTGGATAAGAAATTAAAAACACATATACACTATTTTCTCTGTATCACTTTGAAGTTAAAAATAAATCATGAACTATTGAAATTATAAAGGACTGAATCACTTTTTGTGAGATGTAGAGCTTTTATTATTATTTCCTTTGTCTTAGGCAGTCTTTTACGTTCTGATTGGCTAACAACTATTGCTAGGATTCAGGAGAAACATACAAATGGCAAGAAAGCTAGTGGGGCATCCAATCACTGGTAATTGGTATTTGCGTGCCAGCACCAAAAGGTTCTACAAATGGAAATTTAAGAACTCTTATTAGGAAATAATGACTGACTACCCTTCAAATATTTTATATGGGTAAACATTTATAATAGTTATAAAATATTTCTTAAGAAAATGGATTTGTAAATGGGCTTTATAAAAGAAAATCACTTTTCAAGTACTTAATGAACAAATGTAATTTTTTACACATTGTTACTAGCAAATATCTTAGTTACTTTGGACATTATAACTTTTTAAAGGTCTATGCAACAGACTTCAAACAGTATTTCTGACATGTTAGACAAAATGTGAAATAACCTTCTTAAATGAGAACTAAAAGCATATTAAACAGGCAGGCCCACGTGGCTCAGTGATTGAGTGTCTGTTTAAAGATCTATGAAATAAGCTGAAGGACCCAGCAGGTCATGGTTCAATTCCTGGTTGGGGCACATGCCTGGGATTAAGGCTTGATCCCCATGTGGGGTGTGCAGGAGGCAGCCAATCACTGGTTTACTCTTATCATTGATGTTTCTATCTCTCTATATCTCTCCCTTCCTCTCTGAAATCAATAAAAAATATTTTTTTAAATGAAAGCATATTAAACAGATTTAATTTTGGTTCTTTATAGCCACAACTATATTCCAAGTAGTGTTTCAAACATGCTGTGAGTGATGTCAGCATGCTTCTGGAAAAATATAGTCTTACTATTTCTCAAATAAGTAGAGGAATATTGACTATAATTAAGCCTACCTAAAATATAAGCTACACTGCTGGTTTATAGTTATCCATGTTTGATTTACATTTTATTTTTGGCATGTATTAAAGTCTGTTACATTGGATAAAACATGATTATTTGAATCGCCCTTTCTTCATTTATAATACTTGGTATAAGAGAATACAAGAAATAGGTGGAAGAGAGAAGAGGGGCAAGCAGGTATTCATTAGGTAGTTAGAAGTTAAACGCATGCAAACCCTAAGCCATTGGTTTATAAACCTGCATAACAATACCTCTTTGCCTGGTTGGTGAACTCAAGAGAAAATTCTACGATGGAAATTGCCATGTAAATTTATTTTTTTCTCTTCTACAAATACTTTTTAATCTAATATCATTGCATATCTATTCACATTCCTGTGACTTGTGCTGATGAAATCTAACTTTATTTTCCTGTTTTATCTGTTAATTAATAGTAAAGTACCAAGAGTAAAGTACCAAGATAACTGTAATGTATTATCTAAATTTATTATCCTGAAATTTGATCATTTTCTTCAATAATTCTTCTGTGTTAAATATATTTTATTCTTAATACATAGTTTGACAACCATTAGTAGGTCTTCAAAGAAAGCAGTAATTATATCACCAGAAAATAAAAACTATTTTAAGTAGATATTATGTAATAATTGATTATATAATAGGGGCCCTGACAAATCCGGTAATCTTAAATAAAATGTAATGATAAATAAAGGTATATTTGCATAGAGACCTTGGAAAATCAACTGGGTCCAGAACAATTGAATAGAATGAGGGAAGGTAAGGATATTTTGCATATGAATGGAATCAGGGAAAAATGATACTTTCAGAAGTAGATACTTCTATATGTTGGGAGTATCTGTTTTAACAATCTATAGAATTGAGGAAATGTAAGTGGTTAAAGTCATTATTGTATACATATACACTATTTCCATCATCAGTTATTGACCTCTGGTGGCAATACAATGGCCATCTTTTAACAAAATATTGCATCATAAATGTCCATATACCCATTAATTAAAAACATTTAGAAAATTAAAAAAAAATAGGAAATTGCTTTGTTAAAGTGTATGCAGATTTCACAAATAAGTAGCCAATAATAATCCCAGTGAAAATCAGTAATGCAAATTAAATATGAACAACAAGCAAAATTCTTCTATTTGAAGATATAGGAAATAAGTAAAGAGGATGGTTCATTTATGAAAGTTAAGTTCAAGTTATTACACCTGCTTTTTCTGCTGTATTTGACTTGGGGCAAAAGTCTAAGAAGTTAGCATAGGCATCTAAATAAAAGCTGCTAAAGCAGTGCTTCAGACAATGGCACAGAAAGTGGGCCACACAAAAAAATGAACATTAACATTACAAAAGCATTCATGATATTTCTAGAGGAAAAGGAAGTACACAAATGTGAATTCCGTAGTTTGATCTGGTTTTCTATTCATGAGGTGTAACTATTGTTTTTAGTTTTTAGTATCCTTATAGTACATCCTGAAAGTAGTCTGGTATTTTGCTAGCAATGGAGCAATGCAAAAGCTGAGACTTGCATCCACGAATGATAAGCTTGGTCTACAGAAAATAACTTAAGTGAACTTGGCCTACAAATCTTCCCTGGTTAGGTACAGATCCTGGTTAATTTTGAAAGAAATTTTAGAGACAGGATGGGTAATTCTAGGAAATAAAAAGAGGGCCCATGGGAGAGGAAAGCATATTAGTATATGAAGAGCAGAAATAGCTCTGAGCTGCCATCACAGGGTACTGGGAAGAGGCAAACATATTTTCACAGAGGATAGAGGAATGTTGCAAGATAAGTGGGAGAGATGGGGCGGGGGGCACCATTGGATTTTGGACTTTGAAACAGATATCCTGAAAAGAGTGACCAATTAGGAAAACCCGGGGTTATAAAATGGAGAAGGGGTCCAATTAAAAGGGAGCACAGACAAAGAACTTCTAGCCTTTAAAACACATGTGTCAAACACAAGGCCCGCGGGCCAAATCCGTCCCTCCAGGCCTTGCAATGTGGCCCGCACCGCGCTGTCATCACTGCACTCCGCTGCGTTTCCATCACAATGACAGTTTATGACTGTTCAGTAAACCATTCGGCCCGCGATTTAGGCTGGATTTTAGATTTTGGCCCCTTCTCTGATTGAGTTCGACACCCCTACTTTAAAACCTTAGAAAAAGGGCTTACTTGGTTACACCCTTGGAAATCCCCACCTGCCCCCACATGGGAATTTGGATTTGCTTCCAATAAATCTCCACACTTTTACTAACAAGTCTGTGAGTTTATTCTTCAAACTTGGTGAGACAAGAACCCACAGGGAGAATCCGCTCCATGAAACTCTCCCTTCAATTTGCAATGAACTGGGCCCAAGCTGATTACCAGATGAAATCACCTTTCTAGGGATATAACATCATTCAGAGATTCCAAAAATTTTCATACATAATGTCCAACAGTCAATAAAAAATAACTCACAGAATTTTAGTCTAATGATAATGAATCAACTTATTAAAATTCATATAAATGCAAAGGGTCAAAAATAGTTGGAACAATTTTTACTGTAGAATCTAAACTAAACTATAAGATGTCAAGTAATTATTATAAAGCTCCACTAAGTGGTGTTGGTGAAAGATAAGACTATAGACCAAAGGAAAACCCACCCATACATATAAGGACACTTAATATGACAAAATGACTTTATTGGGAAGTAAGTATATGAAGACATCCTATATAGTAAAAGCATAGTGTGCAAATTGTTCCCTCAACCAGTTCTTCTGGGAGTTCAATTAGGGGCTGGGCTGGCGGGGGGGAAGGAGGGAGGCCCCAGCTAGCAGCCAGCAGCTGCTAGAGACCCTACCAGTGTACAAAATTTTGTGCAGTGAACCTCTAGTTTTTAATAAACAGTGCTTGGTCAATAACCACATAAAATCATCGTTTCCAATTTGTCTTTAAGCAGAAAAAAACTATCTAATGTGAAAATGTAAGTAGATACTATCCACACTTACCAAGTAGCTAAATTGAAAGATAAAAATAATAAATTCTACTGAGTGTTGGTAAAGGTATAAAGCAACTGGAATCATCGTACAAAGTTAGAAAAACAGCTCTAGGAAACTTATTTGACAGTACCTTAAAAAATGGAAAGTTATATCTCATGACTCATCTACATTTTCTACAAAATAAATGGGTCCATGTTTACCAACAAGACATATAAAAGCATTTCCATAACAGCATAATTTATACAGGATAAATGCTTAAAAATTAAATATGGATTGATGGTGGTGCATTTATATTAAGGAATCAAATCACAAACTCCAACTATACACACAATAGCATAAAATGAGTAATGTTGAAATAAGTGTAGCACCAGCCATAGAAATAAACATGTAAGTCCAGTTATATAAAGTTCAAAAGAGAAAACTTTAGATATAGATGTCAGAGTACAGGTTCAGTAACCAAGGGTTGAAGGGAGGATTTGGGTGTTGGTAATGTGTGTCTTAAGATGTGGTTTCAAAGGTGAGCTGACTTTGGAAAAAATTCATGAAGCTGTACATTTAAGGTGTGTCCAAGTATTTTTAAAATTGAAAATAATCTACCCAAATTAGAAGTATTTATCTTCAGGTGATAGCAATTAGAGGTTCCTTTTAGTTTTTATTACTTTTTTTATTTTCAACATGCCTTATATTTTACAAATTTTCAACTAAAATAATGAATTACAATTAATTTAAAACTAGAACTCTAAAGAAAAAATATGTAATGAACCTAAAGCAGTCATATTTTAGTGCAAAAAATTAAAATTTGAAAACTATCAAGATTACATTATAAAATTTCCAAAAGCCTCCTAATATTTAAATAAAAAAGGGGGGATAGTAGATGAATATCATGTAAGGAAAAATATACTGTAAATAAATTTCATCTAGAAAATTTGTACTTTAGAAAATTAACTTTCATTTGTAATGATAACAGCAAGACACCTATGTAAAACATAGATGGCGTCAAAACAAGCCAAAGGAAAATCATTTGGGCAAAAAATGAAAAAGGTTCGCAAGTCAAATTTACAGAAAAGATTTCTTTACTAACTTTTGGTGGATAATATGTTTGTATATTTTCAGAAAACAACTCCCAGACCATGTGGATTCTGGAAACAGAGGAATTGACAGGACTACTCGTCATGAAGACAGAAGAGAGGCAATCCAGAGATGGAAGACTCTGATGTCGCGTTGCCATTCTAGCAGTCAGCAGCTGTGCATCACTGCAGGGTGCCCAGGACCAAACCAGAGAGGGTTGGACCTGCATTACCACCATTTGTCCACCATCCAGAACTGAAATATCATTTCTGACATTTACACATAAGGATCTGTTTGACATAGAAATTGGGACTCAAAAGAACTATTAGCCCAGAAATAACTCACTATAGACTGATACATTTGCCTCTCAGTATAACCATTATTGCTTGTCTCATTTTTGGTTCTCAAAGTGTATTTCTAGTATCACATGACTTCACTCATCTAGGGGAAATGATGAGCAACATAGACTGATGAACAAGAACAAACCCAGAGACAGGGAAGTATCGATCAGACTGTTGGACCTCAGAGGAAAGGTAACAAAGGGTGGGGATAAGGGGGAGAGATCAACCAAAGGATTGTGTGCATCCATATGAGCTAAACCAGTTGTCATGGACAACAGGGGGTGGGGAAACACATGGGGAAGGGCTTGGGATGGGAATGGGGAGATGAGGACAAATATGTGACACCTTAATCAATAAAAGAAATTTAAAAAAAAAGTCAAAAAAGAAGAAAAAATAAACTATAGAATTAGAAACAAAAACAGGTTGGAGGGGTTAAAGGGACATGTATTTTATGACATCATTTTCATAAGTGGGTATTCCCACATGCAAAATAAAGCTAATTTATTACAAAATAATAACAATAAACAAAAATGTAGTTGCTTTTAAAATTATGTTTTAAAATATATTTTTATTGATTTAGAGAGGAATGGAGAGGGAGAGATAGAAACATCAATGAAGAGAGAGGATAATTGATAAGCTGCCTCCTGCACCCTCCAACTGGGGACTGAGCCCGCAAGCTGGGCATGTGCCCTGAACTACAATAGAATGGAATCAGAGATCTTGTTCATAGGTTGATGCTCAGTCACTGAGCCATGCTTGCTGGGCGCTTTCTCTTGTGTTTAAGCAATGTGCAACACTAGTTTTATGTAATACTAAGGCTCCAGTGCATGAATTTGTGCACTTTAAATGAACTGTGGGCTGCGAGGCTGCAGTGGGCACAGGGGCTGGTCTCGGCCCATCCTCTGTGCCCCAACCCAGCTCCTCCCACTGCAGCCCCCAATCCCCTGTCTACCAGCTGCCTTGCTCCCACAGCAGCTGCTCCCACACACTGACAGCACAGGCCCCTCTTGCACTCACTGATGGCACAGAACAATTGGGGCTGGTGTCAGCAGCTGGAGCAAGTGGGACTGGCACCATGTAGCTGCTGCCCCAATTGCCCTTCAGGAGCAGAAGGAAGTAGAGAAGCCCTCAGGGGTGATCAGGGGCACATCTGCTGACAACGACCAGTGATCGGTACCATCACCAGATGCTGCCAGTGGGTGTGAGTGCCTGATGGGACCCCAGTGCACAGGAGCAAAGAATTTTCAGCAACCACTAGAGGCTCACCCTGATGACAGCGACCAGTGCCCCGCCTTGGTCCGGCACTTTCACTCACTCCCTTCACCATCCTGCTTCAGCTGATGCTTGCCGTATTCCACACTTTGCCACCTGCTGCTGATGCCCTACATGTTCCGAGCGTGCCCCATGATGCTCAGCGCATGTCATAGCACCTGGTTGGTTGTTCGGTTGTTCCGCCATTTGGTCTATTTGCCTATTTTGGGTTTTATATATATATAGATTGTCATTAGCAAAATACTCAATCCCCCCCCGCCACTGGAGATGATAACTGATCAGTATAAACCAGAGAAAACTAAAAATTTCAGAAATTATGGAAATAGTCTGTAGATCCAAGTTGGGTTTTTTTTTTTGTTGTTGTTGTTGTTGTTGTTGTTGAATAAAAATAAAAGCTCCAACTATAGAAATAGGATGAGATTGGGAACAAATATACCTAACTATTTAAATGAATAAAGATACAAAATAACTTATTCAAGTCAAATAATTACATACACATGCATTTTGGTTTTGGCTTCTTTTCTGAATCTAGTGGGTTTTTAAGACAGAAGACAAAACAGAGGCATTAACAGGCCTAAGCCTGTTATTCAGCCTAAGCCTCCACTTTGGATAAAATGCTACCTGGCAATTAAGAAACAGCAATTCACTTGTTTTCCATTCAAATGTGCACTTAGAGTCTTTTGTAAACTTGTGTTTACATGTGAAAAATTAAGAAAATGTTTCATGCCAGTTGCAAGATATAAACTGTATCCTTCCTCTTGATGCCAGCCTCCCCCATCTGCCCTTTGGCTGTTACTTTGTGGAACATTTATTTTTGGTTCCATAAACCTTTTAAATAATAAAAAAAAAAAGCAATTTAACCCCATCATCTGAAGTATAACATATGCTTTTTCAGGGTTATCAAAATACCTTACTCTTCGTTTAAAGGATCTTAACTATGAAATTCCAGTATTGGGCTTTCTTCCAAAAAAGGACTAAAATAGAACTGCAGTTGCACAATAAACAAGAGTTGCTAATTGCCAATTTTGTAGAAATTTCTTCAAAAAAAAGAAAAAAAGAATATCACTTCAAATTGTGTTTTAGTGGAACTATTTTCTCTCTATTCATCTTGTTTCTGATAACTCAGGACAGTTTCTTTGCACTTGTGCATTTGAATTTTGCCTATGTTTTGGAAGATGAGCTTCTCTTGTTTAATTTCCTTTTCACTAAATGCATTTTCGGCCTTTCTATTCCAGAGTTAGGACTGTAGCAATTTTCAAACTTTTTAATTTATCTTCACAATATTATGCTTATGTGTTCATCTTCCAGTAGCAATTGAGTAAGATTCTTGAAAATCATGATTAGAGCAAACAGCTTTAATAATATAGTCATTAGGAAGTATAAAGTTAGCTTCCAGTTGTTTGTGACTATGTTGGTCTTGCCTTCTGTGTTATTTACATTCGCTCCTCTGTACTCCTCTGTTGCTTAATTGTGAGATAAAATGACATCTTTTAGAATACCTAATTATTAATGATGAAAATAAATCTCCCATTAAGAGAATATAAACAGATTCCAATTGATTTCATCCAATTTTCCTATTTTTCACTATGGTTTTCAAATAATAGATTATTTTTCCTGTGATCCATAAAAAAGTTAGGAGAAATAAAAATATGCTTGACATTAATTATATATTAAGTGCATTGGAAGGAATGATTATTCTTATTTAAAGATCACTCTGATGTACCTCATATTTTTTTCTTATGAACAGTATTAAATAACTGTATGCTACATATGTACTAAAATTTCCCAAATTTCTCCCACTTACTCCCCAGAATACAGAATGCTTTATAGATTGGTGAACTACAAAGGATCAGTTAATTCTGAACAGCTTTGTATGTTGTTTGTTGCATAGAACCACTTCCTTTCATCATCTGATCTTTCTGTCACTAATATTTCAGATCTAAGTACATAAATAATTTTTTAATAATACTGGATTTAAACTAGGCACATCCCTTTACCATATGTTTCCATAACTCCCCTATACTTTCTGTGTCATAAGCAGAACATATTACACTTGAAATATCATCTTAATTTTAAGCTTTTCTCAAAGGACTGTAACCTTCTTCAGGTGTGACTTACACTTACAGAAACTAGAAACTTTGAAGTTACATTTATTTATTGTCTATCATCTATCTATCTATCTATGATATCTATCATCTATGTATCATCTATCTTTCTACCTATCATCTATCTATCATCTATCTATCTATCATCTATTGTATCTATCATCTATCTATCTATCATCTATCTATCTGTCTATCTATCATCTATCTATCTATCTATCTATCAATCTATCTATCTATCATCTATCTAGCTAGCTATCATTGATCTACTTATTAGCTATTTAATCTATCTCCCTATTACTAATATTCAATATATATTTGATGGGCAAATAAAGATACATCATGTATATAAATTAATTAAATGAAATGTGAACTATTGAGTAGAATAGGGATTCTGGACAGGGAGAAAAAATAAGAGAGAATGTCCATAACTAGGAGTATGTAAATCACATCAGACTATAAATATTTGAAAGAATTAACTTTAAGAGGACGAATCAAAATCCGAGGCAACTAGGCCAAAAGTGGCTTGAGACATATTTGGATAAATCATGTTTTGGCTTAAGAGATGGGCCTTCATATGCAAACCAAAAAAAAAGGACCACTGCTGGTGATGGGAAAGCCAAGGTCAGCTTGTTAGCTCCAGGAAGTCATTAGTGGGCTCCTTTTGTGAAAGTCGCATGACTAGTACCAATTTTCATTCCAAGCCAGAGAGGCAAGGCCAGAGATCAGCTCGTGATTTCAGCAGAGAAGAGATGATGCTGGAGGCTGGAGTCATGGGGCCTGCCAACACCTCCTGGGGTCTTTAAGCACAGTCTGTGGCATAGCTCCTAATTATGCAAAACCCAGCCAGGATTTTCACTCCGCAGGCGATTTTCCAGATGTAACCCACATACTAAATACAAAACCAATTGTTATAAGATATTAAAATGTGACTTTTTTACAGAATAGTGAGAGATCGTTTGAAAGCTAAAGTAGGAAGAAAAGAGAGCGTCTACCATGCTTGAAATAACCCATAACCAAGATGAAGTGTCAGAGATTTTACAGCCGCTTCCAGTTGGGAAGCCTGCAGAGGACACTGTGCCCTGGTAGAACTGTCAGCTTCCAGTTAGGGAAGGTGGTGAGGGGATGCTCAGAGAAGAGAGGAGAATATAGGGGGCACTTGCTAAGGACGGCTTCTCAGGTGGAGACAGTGAACAGCAGAAGGTCTTACAGGGTGGGAGAAGGCAGAGATTTAGCATAGGCTGTTAAGTGTGCACAATAGAATCTGAGGGACAATCGACAGTCTGGGTGTCAGGAATTCTAGCGCCTCTGCATTGAGCTGAATGCTCTTCCTGATGACCTACTGCCTAGGGCCTTTTGGAGAAATCGGTTTTGAACTAGATAAATTATTTGTGGGCTATATGAAAACATTTCAAAGGAAACCTGGGTGTTCCCAGTTTTAATAACTTCAATTTCACAGAATGGAGTCTCTTGAAAATCAATTTGCATGGTATTGCTCTTTTAAGAAAATAAAGAATCCCCACTCCCACCATCATATTCCTGTTTTTCAAAAGAAAGGCAAACCTTAATTTTATCAATAGGCACTATTTCAGGATTAACACAAAACATCCAAACAACACACTTCGCGCTCGTACACACACACACACACACACACACACACACACACACAAAATCTCTAGGCCCTAGCTTGTTTGGCTCAGTGGGTAGAGTGTCGACAGTGGACTGAAGGGTCTCAGGATCGATTCCAGTCAAGGGCACATTCCTGAGTAGTGAGCTTGATCCCCAATAGGGGATATACCAGAGGCAGCCAATCAATGATTCTATCTTATCATTGATATTTCTCTCTCTCTTTCTCTCTCCCTTTCTCTCTGAAATCAATAAAGATCTAAAAAAAAAAAAAAAAAAAAAAAAAAAGACCCAAAAAACAACAAACCCCTAGGATACTTAAATTGATATATTTTTAATATTCACAACTATAAATCTACTTTGTTCACACCTGTATACAAAATGACCATACAAATTGAAACACAGACCTTTTGAACTCCACTCCTTAGGTAATAAAGTCCTGATCAAAGATTTGTTTCTAGCAGCGGAGCATTGTTTTTCCCTCTAGGAGTGAGGTGGAGTAAATAAATAAATAAATAAATAAATAAATAAAATTTGTTTCCAAAGTCAAGGCAAAGGCCGAAAAACAGATGGATCTGCAGTCACATGTTCCCCTTCAAAAACGTTTGCTCTTCTTACAAAGCCGTGCTGACATGAAAGAGGCGGGTGGGGTAATTACAGAACAGTTTTATTCTAGCCCCTGAACACATCTCCTCAGCTCCATCTGGAAATGCTGACCTTACAGGCGAAGCACGCAGTTCTGAAGCCAGCAACATCTCTGTAGTTAGCAGGTTTAGCAATTCATCATGGCACCTCATAAACACCACACACACATGTACATTTACAATCACACAGGTATACATCCACACACTCCTTCTCCCAGCTAATAATTCATTTTCTAAAAGTATTCTTTCTGATTTCTCTATCTTTTTAGTTGCAGGACTTCTCTGTGTTAAAAATATATAAGAAACAAACTACCACTAATTTTCAAAAGATGCTCTATTTTTATTTTAAACTAGTAGCCCTGCACACGAATCTGTGCACCAGTAGCTTGCCAGTAGCTCACTGCAGCCCTCCAGTAGCTCTCTGCCCACTGCCCCGCCCTTCTGTAGTTCTCTGCTGCCTAATTGTAACTCCATGCCCTGTAATCCATGCAGCTGATCCAGTTGTTATACTGTTGGTCATTATGCTTCGCAGCGTAACGACAATTTGCATATTACATCTTTATTATATAGGATATTTTGAAATTTATAATATGCTAAATAGAGATTTCTCTTTTTTTCTTCATATTTAAAACTGTCCATATATAAGGATCTACCATTTTCTCTCCCTCCCTCTCTCTCTCTCTCTCTCTCCTTTCTCTTTAGATTGCCTCTGTTTTTCTCATTAACGCAGTAATGCTTCGTGTACTAGTTATGTGTGCAAGCAATGGATATATAGCAAATTCAGAGAGGAACTAATTTGGCTAGAAGTGAAAGGAGATTAGAAGTTTTGACACCCTCTTCCAGGTTTAAGTAATTCCTTTAATTTATCTGTCTACTTCTCTATATCCTCTGCTAACTAGTTGATAGAAAGAGCCTTTTTGCACTGTTTGGGGTATTGTTTTTTTATAAAACATTTAGTTATTTAATTAAACCAGGACAGAAATGCAGACTTTCCACCTACATCTACCTATGGTCAGTAAATTTGTTCAATATCTTACTCTAATTTATTCTATTACAATCTGTATGGGCAACAGAATGCTCAACCTACTATACAACTAATTACGAGTGAATACATTCCATTGAAGAATTCACCAGACATTTTCTAGTTACACAGTAATAGCCAATTTACTCATAATAGTTCCTGTTTATTATGTGGTTTCTTGTTTAATATGCCAGATTTTAACATAGTTATATCAAATTATCAACCAGGATTCTTATTCCACTTATGTCTGGGATAAATTTTAAGGAATAAGCAATATTGATGGCTTGGTTTTCATAAATTATTTATTTTATTATAAAGAGCAAGTAATCAAATGTTGATATGCAAAATGGTCTCTGTGCTCAATCTTTATGTGGACATCTAGATAAAGTAGTTGCAAAAATCCCTCCTAATTTATCTTAGGAATTGCCCAATTTGTTCCCTATTGATTTAGAGGACAGGCCATATGGAGGTGAATACATAGTTCATATTAATAGCTGAAACTAACTTCTTATTGCTTTCTATATCTAAAACCACTAAAGATAATCCTAAAGTCATGGAATATATAAATGAACAAACTAGTCAAGACCTCCTGTATTAATCAGTTATTATGAAAGAAAGGAAGAAAGAAAGAAAGAAAGAAAGAAAGAAAGAGAAGAAGAAAGAAAAAAGAAGAAAGAAGAAGGAAGGAAGGAAGGAAGAAGGAAGGACAGGATGGAAGGAAGTCATGACTCGCCATGCCTCCCCCCGAACAGAATACAGACCTACCACTCACCCCAACACAAGCCCGCAAAAGAAGAAGAATGCTGGGAACAACATATCCCGCAAACTAAATGACACTTTACAATAATTATTTCATACACATACTCTGTATGGGCAACAGAATGCTCAACCTACTATACAACTATTGAAAGTAATTACGAGTGAATACATTCCATTGAAGAATTCACCACACATTTTCTAGTTACACAGTAATAGCCAATTTACTCATAATAGTTCTACTTCAAATGAGCTAATCCAAACAAAGTTCAGTTTAAAACTCAGCCTCACTGGAGGCTGGTAACAGTGTGTTCAAACTGTTTATAATGGGGCCTGACAGAGGAACTGTAGGTACACGAAGAAAATCTTCATTGGTGGTCATAGAAGCCTAAGTGGATGAGTTGAACTACAGAACCACAAAGGAAACATCTGCATATAAGCAAGCTATGAGGATAAATAATCTGCCCAGTTTGCAGTAAACCCAACAAAAATGGAGTTGAAATATTATTTTCCCAAGGAGATAGGAGGGAGGAGTGAATGTTGATGAAGAGTAATATAATCTGAGAATTTAGTTTGCATTTTATTAGATGTGGTAAGGTAGATAATGGTTTATGAAACAGTTATTAAAATTGTCTTCTTCTGATATGTATATATATATATTTTTCTTTTGAGATAGAGAGAGAGAGAGAGAGATAGTGCCTAAATTATTAACAGTCACACCTTGAACACTAATATTATTCTTTTAAAAGAAATTTTGCAATTTTATATATTAAAAGCCTACTTTTCATTATTTTAATGACTCTTTTTATGAATTTAGTCATTTTATTAATTATACAGAAAGATAACCAAATATAAAAAACACAAAGTTGAGTAGTAGATTCAAATGTAATTGCTATTTAAAAATTAAAAGTATATTTTTGAAGATATTTTATATGTAAACATTATTTTTAAAAATATGTTTTTATTTACTCCAGACTCCAGAGAGAGAGGAAAGGAGAGGGAGAGAAAGAGAAACACTGAAGATAAACATAAATCAGCTGCCTCCTGCATGCCCCCCTTCTGGGAATCCAGCCCCCAAACCAGGCATGTGCCCTGGTCTGGAATCAAACCAGCAACCTTTTGGTGCAAGGAACAAAGTTCAACTGAGCCACACCAATCATGGTATACACTTTTTCTTTTAATTCTTTATTGTTGAAAATATTACATATGTCTCCTTTTCCCCAAACATTTCTTTTATAAATGTCAAAATTTTACTTATTGAGGCAATCATAAATGATGGCCAAAAAAACACTTACTTCTGTATAATTATTTTAACAACAAAATCAAAATCAATTTTTGAAGTATTAGAATAATTTTCATCTACTTGATTTAGTTTATATTCAGTAATTATAATGATTTATGATCATATGTGATCATGAGGTAATTATTATTCAAAATAGCTTGAAATTGGTGTATTTAATTTTTAAAAAATACAAATTATTAAATGTAATCACATCTAAGGGATAAATTGAAAATATCTTTTAACATTAAAGAAAAATTACAAAAAAGAAAGTGATTTGTCAACTAGAATAATAATAGTTACTTTGGTAGTATTAGGTACAGAGAATATAATTTATATTGTAACAAATTTTCAATTATAACTATAAAAGAGGCTAATACTTTCGCTAGTAGCAAATTATGTCATTTTAGAATATAATGTTGATACTTAAAACCTCCAGCCATTTTAATTTTAAATAAAAAAATCACTGTGTTAATAATCCAGATGTTCCATTTTAATTACACCAAGCATCTGGATATTCTGGGACAACCATTTAGCTTTCTGTTTTACAACAACCAATTCTAACTTTTTAATTTAACCTTAGTATTTATCTATCAAAAAATATGGGGCAAACACACACCCATAAGCTTATACTGTCATATGCAAATTCTCCCTAAAATCCCAATTCCCAAATAAATCAATGAATATATGCAGCAGACATTTTAAAACCATGCATAATAACAATTAGTATTAGTTCTGTTTATATCTATGTGTTGTATGCATGTAGGAATGTAGATATTTATGCCCTGTGGTTAGCAGAAATTAAAATTTATTGCATATATTAGAATAAGAGAATAATTTTCATGAATAATACATTCAAAAACTATTTTCAGATAAACCATTAAATGTTTAATTATAAAATGACTTCCTGAAAGACCTAAACTATATGTAATTGAATTTATCAGGTGTCTTGATGATAACTCTCAGTTCTGAAAAACTCAACCAAGGTTTTTGAATGTTTTTTAACATTTCTTATTTATTGATAAAATAAGGTAATATTATAGATGAATGTTTATGCAGATTGGCTAAAGTCCTAGTGAGTAATGTTTTCAACAATTTTGTGTCCAAGTTTGACTGACAAGATATCTAGAGTGGATATCTTAAGTTTAAAAGTCATAGCAGGCTCTGCTAAAAAATATATTTTGATTCAGCAGATTGTAGAAATGACCAAAACTCTGCTTCTGACAAGCATAACAAGGAGAGAAACACATTGCTGAATCCTACAAAAATAGTCTTATTGAAATGTGGACAAAAATTGGGTTTTTATGGAAAGTAACCTCACACAGTGATCTAATCATAAATTCCAAACTGGCCAGGTCATGGTGGATAATCATGCCTTAGGCATATAACTTTTTTCCCCCTAATCCTCACCCAACGATATTTTCTTTTAAATTGATTTTTTAAAGAAAGTGAAAGGGTAGAGGGAAAAACAAAGAGAACTATCCATGGAAGAGAAACACATCGATTGGATGCCTCCACAGGGCCCCAGGTGGGGAGGAGCCTGTAACTCAGGTACGTGCCCTTGACTGGAATCAAACCCTGGACCTTTGGTCCACAGGCCAAGGCCCTGTCCACTGAGCCAAACCAGTTAGAGCAGGCATATAACTTTTAGGAGGAAGTTTAACTTTGTCTTTAGTAGGCTATGCCCATTATTTCTGTGCATCTACTTTTTAAAATTTATCCTTATTGTTAAAAGTATTACCCATGTCCCATTTTTTCTCCCACTGACTTTTGATTCTGTGAATCTATTAACACACATTTGAAATAATTATTCTCAAGAGATAAAATAATCTAATTAACTATCCTGTAATTCAGTCCCTTTCTTATTTCCCCTACCTCCATATAATCTTCCTTACTTCCCTCCTTAATTTCAAATGCATGAAAGAAGATACTGTTATTCTCTAGAACATTTAAAATCTTGCTTCCTGGCACATGCCATCAGTTGAGGTAAATAAACACATAATTCTCTATAGGTTTGGACATTTTCTACATTGACAGCAACATAAGGCATTGCACCATACTAAATTCCAAAGGTCATTTAAAATATCCTATGTATTGCCCTGGCCATTGTTGCTCCATGGTTAGAGCATCAGCCCACAGACCTAAGGATCGCAGGTTTGATTTTCAGTCAAGGGCAAGTAGCTCAGTTTCAGGCTGGGTCTGGGCACAAGTGGAAGGCAACCAATCTATGTGTCTCATTTACATCAATGTTTCCCTCTCTCCCACTCCTACCTCTTCTCCACTTTCTCTAAACAAATCGATGGAAAAATATCCTCAGGTGAGGAGTAAAAAAATAAAATATCCTGTGGGTTATTTATCGCTCTTCTTTCATCACCTAATTTCTAATTTTCAGAAGGTTATTGGTATCCTATATAATAAAGAGGTAATATGCAAATGATCGTTATGCTGTGATGTGTATGGCCAAACAGCAGGAGGGCAGGGCAGTGAGGTACAAGTGGAGAGCTACAGGAGGGTGGAGCAGTGGGTGGAGAGCTACAGGAGGGCAGAAAGATACAGGAGGGCAGGGCAGCGAGCTATGAGGGGCGGTGGGCCAGTGGACCACAGGCAAGCAGCAATGAGCTACTTGTGTATGGATTTGTGCAAGCAGGGCTACTAGTAATCCTATCTAATAAAAGAGTAATATGCAAATTGATCATACCTCCACTAAACCCACAAGCCACACTACCAGCCAATCAGGAGAGAATATGCAAATAAATCCAACCAAGATGGCTGCAGCTACAGAGAGCAAGAGGGAGACTTGGTTTTCCCTGGCAATGGAGGAAGCCAAGCTTTCCACCTGCCCTTGCCGGCCTAGGCTTTCACTCAAGGCTACAAAGTTTCAATGATAGAAAATAAATAAATGCAAACAGAAATGGCAGCAGTCCCAGAGCTGGAAAGAGCAGGAGGCTAGAGTTTTCTCTGGTGATGGAGGAAGCCAAGCTTCTGAAGCACTGGCCTGCCTTGGCATCCACTCCAGGCTACAAAATTTCAATTACAAAAGATACATAAATCCCAACAGAAATGGCCAGAGGCTTGGCTCCACTTCAGGCTACAAAGTTTCAACTGTAGAAGTTAAATAAATCCCAGATACCAGGGCCTCTGCTTGGGTCACCAGGGGGCATGGCCAGCCTGCAAACTACCCCAGGCCCCTCCCTCAGGCCACCCCACACCCCAAGGGAACCCCCACCTTGATACAGAACACCCTTCAGGGAAAACCAGCTGTACCCCACCCATGCACCAGGCCTTTATCCTATCTAATAAAAGAGTAATATGCAGATTGACCATCACTCCAACACACAAGATGGCTGCCCCCATGTGGTCAAAGATCCTGCCCCCATGTGGACACAAGATGGCCACCACAGGATGGCCAGCAGGGAACGGCAGTTGGTAGGGACTAGGCCTGCAAAGGAGGGCAATTGCGGGCAATCAAGCCTGCAGAAGAGGGAAGTTGTGGTTGACCAGGCCTGCAGGGAAGGGCATTTGGGACAGATCCAGGCCAAAAAAAACTATTCAATACAATAATTAAAATTGCACACCAATATCCCTGATGAACACTGATGGGAAAATTCTCATCAGAATACTAGCAAACCAAATTGAATAACATATTAAAATGATTACATACCACAAACCAGTGGAATTTATTCCTGAAGTGCAAGGATGTTTAAACATAAAAAAAATATATTGATCAACATCACATTAACAGAATGAAAGAAATAAAACATGATCATCTAAATTAATATAGAAAAAGCATTTGACAAAATTTAACACCTTTTTTGATAACACTCAGCAAACTAGGAATAGAAGGAAACTACTTTAACATAAAAACCATACTTGAAAATTCCACTAGAAATGAAGGGATTTCATACCCAACTAGAAAGAATAAAAGCTTCTTTTCTCTAAGATCAAGAACAAAACAAGAAAAATATCTTTCACCACTTCTATTCAGCATATTACTGGAAATCCTGGCCATAGCAATTAGACGTGGGGGAAGAAAGCATCACACTAAAAAAAAGAAATAAAATTATCTCTGATGTCAGATAATTCACATCTTGTATGTACAAAACTCTAAAAATTCTACAGATAAACTGCTAGAATGAATTCAGCAAATTAGCCAGATACAAAGTTAATGAACAGAAATCAGCTGTGTTTATATACATGAGTAATAAACAATTTGAAAAGCAAATTAAGAAAATAATTTCATTAATAATATAATGAAAAATATAATTATAAATTAAATTTATAATTCCAACTTACATTTAATAAAGTACTTAGGAATTAAATAAGAGGAAAAAGAGTTGCACAACAAAACCCACCAAAGATTCCTGAAAGAAAATAAAGACAAACAAGTGGGAAGACATCCCATCCTTCCTATATAATAAGAGGTAACATGCAGATTGATCATCACCCTAACACACAAGATGGCCACCCCATGTGGTCAAAGATGGCCGTCCCCATGTGGACACAAGATGGCCACCACAAGATGACTGGTAAGGGAGGGCTGTTGTGTGCGACCAGGCCTGCAGGGTAGGGTAGTTATGGGGGATCAGGCTTGCAGAGGAGGGCAGTTATGGGGGACCAGGCTGGCAAGGGAAGACATTTAGAGGTGACTGGGCCAGCAGGGGAGAGCAGTTGGAAGCAACCAGGCCAGCAGGGAGGGCAGTTAGAGGTGACCAGGCTGGCAGGAGAGGGCAGTTGGGAGTGACCAGGCTGGCAAAGGAGGGCAGTTAGGAGTGACTGGGCCATCAGGGGATGGTAGTTAGGGGTGACCAGGCCAATATGGAAGGAAGGTTAGAGGTAATCTGGCTGGCAGGGGAGCAGTTAGGCATCAGGCATCAATCAGGCTGGCAGGCTAGAGGTTAGGGGGCATATGTATATGACAGTGGAGTCATAGAGCCCAGAAATAAATCCTTGAATATATGTTCAAATGGTTTTGACAAGTATACCAAGGCAGTTAAATGGGTTGGGGGGAGGGGGACAAGACAGTCTTTTCAAACCATGATGCTGGTAAACTGAATATCTACATGCAAAAGGGTGAAGTTGAACCCTAACTTCTGCCATATATAAAAATGTACTAAAAATGGAATTATACGGTAAATATAAAACCTAAAACTTTTAGAAGAAAATAGAGGGCAAAGCTTTATGACATTAGATTTGACAATGGTTTCTTGGATATAACACCAAAGGCACAGGCAACAACAACAACAAAGATAAACTGAACTTAATGACAATTTAAAAATATATGCAAGGTGGAGGGGGAAAGAGACTACGTACTACTATCTGTAAGCCTTCAAACAATGAAAAATAAATTAAATTAAAATAAAAATAAAATAAATTCCCTGCTATGATGATCATAACAAAAAAAATAAGAAATAAAAAAATAAAAATATATGCATCAAAAAACATAGTCAACAGAGTAATGAAGTGGGAGGAAAAAAAATAATCATATATCTCAAACAGATTTAATATTCAGAATATACCAAAAATTCCTAAAAGTCAAAAGAAAATTATCCAAAAATGGGCAAAGGAATAGGGTAGTTCTCTAAAGGAAGGTATAAGAATAGCTACAATGCACATGAATAGATGCTCAGCATCACTAATGACTAGGAAAATGCAATCAAACTGCAATAAGATTCAATTTCATATTCATTATTAAGAAAACTACCATCAAAACAAAAAAAATAGAAAATGACAAGGATATGGAGAAATTAGAACTCTTGTGCACTGTTGATGGAAATGTAAAATGGTAAACTGCTATGGAAAACTGCATGGCAGTTCCTAAAAAAAAAAATAAGAATAATAAAAGTAGTTTGGACTAATTTCTAGTTATTTAATAGGAATACCAAATGAACCAGCAATTCCATTTCTGGATATATATTTTTAAAAATTCAGTATGTTCTCAAAGAAATATTTTTACACTCATGCTCATTGCATCATTATTTACAATTGCTAAAGTATAGAACCAACCCATGTGTGAATCAACAGATAAAAAGGTAAGCAAAATGTGGAATGTACAAGCAGAGAAATATCATTCATCCTCATAAAGGAAGGCAATTCTAACATATACTACAACCTGGATAGAAATTGAGGACATTGTGCTAAGTGTAATGTGCCAGTCATAAAAAGGCCCATAGAGACAAAAGTAGAGTGGTGGTTGCCAAGTGCTGAGGTGAAGGGGTAGAGGGGATTATTATTTAATGGGTACACAGTTTCAGTTCTGCAAGATGAAAGAATTATGGAGATGGATGGTAGTGATGGTTGCACAAAAAGGTGCGTGTGCTTAATGCCACTAAACTGTGCACTTAAAATGGATAAGGATAATGAATTTTATATTATATGCATATTTTACCACTGAATGGAATGTATTTATGTAAAACATATGGATACATAATTCTAGATTACTATTTAGCATGAAAAGGTTTACTATCTCTACTTATTTAATAAAGATAATTAAGTGCATTGGTGTATTTTCTCTTCAAACACACCTGGTCAATGCTCATCAAAGTAATAAATTATTGAAAATAAATTCACCTATTCCATAAAAATAAAATTGTTTAAAGTCAAATAGTCTTTCTTGTTTGCTAGTCTGTTGTAACTGTATCCTTTAAATTTTTTTGCAAATAAAAATTTCAAAATAAAATGTGCATACTATCTAGATATATAAAGCCCTAATATGCAAATAGACTGAACAGCATAACAGCCTAACAATAGAACAACTGAACTACTGGTTTCTATGACATGTGTTAACCAGCAAGGGGTGTGCATGGACCATGGCGGGCATTGGCAGCATGTGGCAGAGCCTGGAACATGGCAGGTGATGGACATTGCAGGATTGTGGAACAGGTGAGTGGCCTAGCCAGACCAAGGCAGAGCACAGGTTGCTGTCATTAGGCAAACCTCTGGTGGTTACTGAAAATCCTTTGCTCCCGTGTACCATCATCCAACCTGGTGCTCACACCTGCTACTGACACTGTCCCCACTCGCACTCCCTGCCAGCACTGGAGCCACTGCTCACACACCCGCTGCTGGCACTGGCCCTGAATGTTTGGCTTCTCCACCTTCCCCTGCTCCTAAGGGGCGATCGGGGCTGGTATCTGCCTCTTGAATGCACTGCCAGTGACAGTTGCACCCTCTGCCAGTGCTGGCCTTGCTTGCATCTGCTGCTGGTTCAGGTCCCAATCGCTCTACGCAGTGAGCGGGTGTGAGCGAGACTGACACCATCAGTGCATGGGAGCTGTGGTGGCGATAGTGGGGCTGCTGACAGACAGGACCCAAGGTTCCAGCAGGAGGAGCCAGGCAGGGGTTTGGAGGATGGGCTGAGACCTACCCTGTCTCCACTGCAGCCTCGTGGCCCCCAGTTCCTTTCAAAGTGCATGAATCTGTGCACTAGGCCCCTAGTTTTGAAATAAAAGAGCAACATTTTATTTCCAAAACAAAAATACAAGTATGGGTCACTGATTGACTTCAAGCAATGAAACATAGTGTCAGCCGAAGATGTTTTGGCTCAGTGGTAGAGCGTCGGTCTGTGGACTGAAAGGTCCCAGGTTCGATTCCGGTCAGGGGTATGTACATTGGTTGCGGGCACATCCCCAGTAGGGGGTGTGCAAGAGGCAGCTGGCCGATGTTTCTCTCTCATCGACATTTCTAGCTCTCTATCTCTCTCCCTTTCTCTCTGTAAAAAAATCAATAAAATATATATTTAAAAACAAATAAACAAACAAAAAACAGTGTCAACTTTTTTTTTCTAAATTAAATTCAAAGCAGATGCACTAAAAGTAACATTAATTCAGCAAATATTTATTGATGTTTAAATACATGAAGTTATTAAAACTTATGAACCTCTTTAGAAAATAAGTAACACATTTATATCAAGAAATATAGCACTTATAATTCAATAATTATGTGTACAAATATGTGCAGAATACAAAGTTTCACGTTATGGTTGGATCAATTTTACATTTGCTATTAGAAACTGCTTTTCAACAAGTATTGGTGCTTATTTTATGTACTGAAATATACGTATGTCAACTCATATACATTATTTTTATTTTCATACATTGTGAAAGTACATTGCCTCCTCAATGCTTCAGTTGAGGCTGAATCAGAAATATTTCTAATAACAGCATACACTGGTGCATTTAATTTTGCAGCATTAATATGAAGCAATCAACAAATGGAAGAAAACATTTCATCACAGATAAACAATACATTGGGTGCTATATATGAGGACTGAAAATAAATAGGAATAAATTATAGGATAAAGAGAAGCTAAACCAGTTTTGATAAAATACATCTTTCTTCAGAGATAGATAAACAAGATTAACGAAATTTGATAAAAACAATGTTAGTGAAAGGATTCATCACAGGGATTCAGACATTGCAAATGAATTATCACAGGAAGCAGTAAATCTGAAAGTAATAATTGCACATTTGTCCATAGTGGTTAAAATTACGGACTCTACTCAGATGGCCTAGGTCCATGGTTGGCAAACTCATTAGTCAACAAAGTCAAATATCAACAGTACAAAGACTGAAATTTCTTTTGAGAGCCAAATTTTTTAAACTTAAACTTCTTCTAACACCACTTCTTCAAAATAGACTCACCCAGGTCATGGTATTTTGTGGAAGAGCCATACTCAAAGGGCCAAAGAGCTGCATGTGGCTCATGAGCCACAGTTTGCTGACCACTGGCCTAGGTTAAGTCAGCTCTACAATTTCAGGGTATGACTTTAGACAATTTATTAAATCTCTTGGTGCTATCTGTGAAATACACATGTTGTAGGACTTTATATGGTTGTGCAGATTAAATGAACCCTTGTTCGGTATAGTGTCTGGCAAATTGTTATCCTATATAATAAAAGCCTAATATGTTAAGTGTCTGGTGTCTGTTCAACCAATCAAAGCAAAATATGCTATTAATATGCTAAGGCCACTCAATTGCTCGTTATGATGTGCACTGACCACCAGGGGGCAGACACTCCAACCGGTAGGTTAGCTTGTTATTGGGGTCTGGCTGATTAGGACTGAGCAAGACACACCCTGAAGCCCTCCTGTGGTTTCCTCCCTGGCTGGCCAACCTCCTGCATCTCTCCTCTGCCCTAATTGTGCACCAGTGAGGTCCCTCGGCCTGGCCTGTGCTCTCTCACAATCCTGGAGCCCTCGCGAGATGTCGAAGAGCAAGTTTTGGCCAAATCCTGCAGGCCAGACCAAGGGATCCCAAAAATTCATGCACCAAGCCTCTATTTTCTAAATAAATGTTCATCATTATTTTTTAGTAATATCAACAGATCAGAAGATGTATCTATAAAACAAAAGCTAAAAATCAAGAGACAAATGGTTAGGCTATTTTAAAAAAATCAAGTGAAAAGGAAGATGGATGCAATAAAAATGATTTAAAATAAACTGTAAATGCAAAAGGACTTAAATAGCTTTGAGCATATTAGAGTAGAATTGATACCAGGGAAATTTGCATTTGTGGTGTTTTTCCAAATGTAGCAAACATGTAGCAAAGGATGGAGATAAAGTTGATGAGAAATATAAGATTTGTACTAATAATACAAAAGGGAAAAGTAGAGTACTGATATGCTCAGATCATATCTCACAGGGTTTATCTGTGAGTTTCCAGTATATTTTCCTCCCCATCAGCTCTTGACAAGGGCAATTTTTCCCTTTTCAAACAAACATCGAAGCAGAAAATGGTTTACGAATCTGCAGGCTCAAGTTCCAGTCTGCCTAGCAAGGTTTGCTGTGCCAAGGCTAGTATGTAACCAGAGCCAGACAAAAGAAAAAAATTAAGTCAAGAGAGCCAGATGGGCAAGGAATGGGCATCCTTTGATGGGAAGAGGAATATGTGCTGTCCTTTGTTCACTGAGAGTCCAGGAGTAGAGTGAGTGTGACCCAGACAGGCAATAGATTTTAAGTTTTGTGAGATCTGCTTTGTTATTAGTTTCCCTCTCCACAATGTTTGCTTTCCACTAGTGTAGCTATTTTGTGTGTGTGTGTTTTTAAAATATATTTTTATTTCAGAGAGGTAGAGAAAGGGAAATATCAAAGATGAGAGAGAATAATTGATCAGCTGCCTCCTGCATGTCTTACACAGGGGATCAAGCCTGTAACCAGGACATGTGCCCTGACCAGGAATCAAACCGTGATCTCCTGGTTTATAGGTCGATGCTGAACCACTGAGCCATGCTGGCCATCCAAGTGCAGCTGCTTTTATCTCAAATGCTTTTCCCCTCTACACACTGAAAATAAGCACCCATAGCAGTGTTACTATCAGCTCTCTGGATCTCAGTTACTTCTCTTAGGGAAACAGTTTGGGTGTGATTTTGCCTACCTGAAAGTTTGATTGAAAACTTAAATTAGTTTAATGTATATAAAGCACACATGGAGAACAATAAATATCAGTCATTACTGTTGTAATTTATTTCTTTAATATTTGAATTTATCTTCAACTGTATTAAAATAATGCCCTTTAGCTATAAAATGCAAAAAATATAGAATGTTTTATATAGAGAATATAAGTTTCTATAATAAAAATGTTTAGATATACTGTTTCCCCGAAAATAAGATATCCTCCAAAAATAAGACCTACTTACAGGTTTCCTTCTGAGTGAAATATAAGGCATCCCTCCGGAAATAAGCCCTCCTCCCCCAACCCCCCCTAGGCTAAACATGAGAGATTTGGTCCACTGATTCTGAAAGAAATGGAGTCACAAGAAATTCACTAGGAAATTCAGGAATTGGATTGTTATGATGATGTTCCAGAAGATGATGACATGATTGTTATTGAATAAATGAGTAAATTCTTGATACTGTAGGATTCACAGTTTGTCTGGTTTGTGTTGACAACTACCGTACTACTGTACCGTATACAGGTAATACATTTCCTTTATATTTTCATTTAACAATAAATGTGTACCGTATTCTTCTTCATGGAAAAATAAGACATCCCCTGAAAATAAGATCTAGCGCATCTTTGGGAGCAAAAATTAATATAAGATACTGTCTTATTTTCGGGGAAACAGGGTATATCAAACAGCCTAAAAAGACCCACTTTTAATGTCCAGTTTGTACCTACTACCTGGAATGATACTTTACTAAATAACTACTTTTACAAAGAAGATATATACTATCTATATCTATATTGATACTTATATATACATTTATATCTATGTCTATAAATCTGTATGTTATATATATATCAACATAGATATATAGAAGATATGTTATGAATGAATAATATTCATCCCTCTAGAGATAGAGATAGAGATAGATAGAGAGAGAGAGAGATAGAGAGAGAGAGAGAGAGAGAGAGAGAGATAGAGAGAGATAGAGAGAGAGATAGAGAGAGAGAGATAGAGAGAGAGAGAGATATAGAGATAGAGATAGAGATAGAGAAAGAGATAGAGATAGGCAAAGACCTAGTGGAGGTAGAGATAAAAATAGCCTAACCAGTTTTGCTCAGTGGATAGAGTATTGGCCTATGGACAAGGGTCCTGGTTCAACTCCAGTCAAGAGCATGTACGTTGGTTGCAGGCTCCTCCTGCCCTGGGCCCTGGACATGGCACTTGCAGGAATCAACTAATCAATGTGTTTCTCTCACATCGATATTTCTCTCTGTCTTTCCCTCTCTCTTTCCCTCTCTCTAAAAGAAAAAAAAAATCAATGGGAAAATACCTTCAGGTGAGGATTTAAAAAAAAAAATGGACAGAGAAAGATATATCCTAAGTGTAATAGGCTTCAAGTGTGATATGGAAATGGACCTATATATTTTCAATGTATAATTTTATTAGAGTTTATTTGAATAATAAATAATATTGGGACTTATTTGTCTTTATCAAATGAGAGTGGATGTAAGAATAATGACCATTGCCTTACTTCAGATTCCAAGTTGATCTTGGCAATAATTTTATTCTTAAAAACTACACTGTGTTTAAAGGGTTGCTGAGGCCTTCTTTAGCACTGCAACAAAAATATGTTAAATAATACCCTAGAGGCCTACTGATTAACGCTCAACTATTTTCAGCGAAAGTCAATTCATTTAGAATTCTACCTCCTTCAATTCTTAGTCTACTCAAATCCACACATGCTGAATAGGGACAATTCAGGTTCATAATGATAACTCGGAGGGACTAAAAGACTCCAGTGTATTATCTGACTCTTTGAAGAAATAATAATATGTTTAGCACTGAGTTAATTTTATTATGCTCCAAGACTTTTCAAATGGCTAATCCTCGTATTCTCTAGAAAATATAATAATTAACCAAGGTTTCTCATACCCCCTATAGCATTCTTGGTAATTAAATTTACTATATGGAGAATTAATTTGAACTCTGTGGGTAGTGGAACCCAATGTTCTTTTATTTAAAAATGCCTTGGGTAGGCTTATTTAACTTTTGCTATGTTGATTTTTTTTTTTCATTTTTACAGTTGTAACATTGATATAAAAGTTGCTCATTTCAGATGCTTGGAACACATGATAGCAGTGAATAAATGAGTGTGGTTCTATTTGTTATTATACCTCCCCTTCTATAGTATCAGTTCATTCCATAACCTCCACTAATAGAGATGACAAAAGCAGTGTCATCTAGTGGAACAAACATCAGATTATTTTACAGCTGTAACATATTCAAATCATGGATCTGATATTCATTGAGTACCATAACTTTTGTGTTTTTTTTTTAATATCTAAAGTAGTATTATAGAAGTGCTATATCCTATAAATATATTTATTCATTTATTAGGAGTTAATAGCTTATAACAACTTACATAATTATTTCCAGAGCTAAAAACCATTTACATAAACTAGGTTTAAGTAACTGAATAAGTTTTGAATGTATATATAAAAGCATGCAGTTATAAAGTTTAAGTTCTACAATGCATGCAAATACAAATGGCTTCCAAAGCGAACTTAGAAGTTTATGGAACTAAAATGATGAAGCATGCACGTAAAGACAGAAAGGATCCCTCTTCTTTTGTACCGAGAATTCCATATCTATAATGAGAATCAGAAAGTATTATTTTTGTTTTGAGGAAAAAACAATCCACATGGTTTATTATCTGTTGAAATGCCATTTCTGCTCATTATATTTTAAACAATGTAATCACTTTGTGAAAAGTGCTTATATGCTCAACAATTAATATACCCATAGTTTTGATGAAGATAGCCATAAACTAGTCTGCAATTACAACAATTGTTTGATTTTAAGGGAAAAAATGATTTTATTCAGCAATGAGTGTCAAGGAAGCACAGAAGAATAACTTGTTTAGTTAAAGATACAATATGCAAAATATTTCTGTTTTGAATATTGTTGACTTGTGGGAAAATAATAAATTCCTCAAATGCAGATGTTCCTACAATTGTATAATCTTCAATGTAGGCTAGTGAAGATTAAGCCAAAGCATATGTTAAAAAATAGTCAGATTATTTTCTTCTTCAGATATAACTATTTAGTCTTTAAAGGAACTATAATTATGTACAGAATACTTATGGGCTTTTATACTTATTTTATTAAAGTTTAATGAAGGAAAAGTAGACTAAAATTGAATAATACATGTTTGTCTTCTGGTAATAAACAAAGATGCCAGTAAAATTTGACAATTGTTATTCTATTTATTTGGTGGCAACATAGTTTGTGTCATTTAGTTACCATCTGAAATCAATAAATGGTGTTTAATGGTTGTGTGTTCAATGATTTATCCTCTCAAAGTGAATGAGTCAAAGTCCCAATTCCTACATGAGGAAATTATGCAGAAAGAGATTTTGGCCTCTAAACTTAAAATAAAACTTTCAGTATATAGTACATAGTAATTGTTAAACAATGGAAGAACAACAAGTGAATTTAAGATTTTATCTAATATCAATCAAGTATTTTAAGCTATAACATTCTATGTTTAAGACAAATACTACTGTTATGGTATGTGGTAAATTGAAGAAGGGGAGAAAAATCATGCTAGCTCTCAAAGGCATGCTACTAAATAAAGATGGTCATGAAAAGTAATGCAGACCAACAGATATTATGTGGATAATATACACATACAATGAAACATTGAAAGAAAGTAGGTAAGTGTGCTCTGAAAACGAATCTAAGCTTTTCATTCCTTTTTCTTTTTTACTGTTTCTGTTTCTCTTTCTACCTTCTCTTTTCCAAGGTGAGAAGCATCAGAGTGAAGTAGAACACATCCTACATGTTAACCCTGGCTAACCATCTGAATAATTTAGGCAGAGTTTGCATTTTTCAGGATATATACGAATATATATAATCTCCAGAAGTATAGCTTTAAATCATTGGGTCCCCAAAATTGACTGAATATTTAAAATAACCTAGAAATTATATTTTTTAAAACACGTGGAAGTATGTATTGTTAAATGAGTATTTAATGTTAATAAACTAAGGAAACAATTTTGGGGAAACTGCAGCTGCAATTTAGATTCCATTAAGGCAGCTTCAGGAAAGCAGAAGTCACAAATAAAATACATTTTGGAAGAGTAAACATCTAAGACTTTAAATCCGTTTAATGATTTATAGATAAGGGTAGAAAATTGGAATTCAAGGAGTACAAAGACATTAACAACATATATAGTGGCTATTATAAATAGTGTATGTTCTGTTCACTAAAGGAAGTGGGGCGTTTGGAAGGTAATTAAGTCATGAGGACAAGGGCTCATGAATGGAATTAGTATCCATACACAGGAGGCCCCAGAGAGACCCCTTGCCCATTTCACCACTTGAAGATATTCACTTCATCTGAGCCAAAGGCTGAGCAGCGATCACCACATGAGCATATAAGGAACCAGGATTGATTCTTCACCAGACACCTTGATCTTGAACTTCTAAGCCTCTAGAGCAGTGAAAAGTACACTGACAAAAATAAGTGGTATTTTGTTATGAGAGACAAAATGTGCTAAGATAATCTAAAAATTAGGTTTTAATGATCCCAAATAGATTTTTCGACATCGTCAAAAGTTGGTTAGAATCATGACAAAGTAGAAAGTATGAGGCACTTGCTTTTTAACTCTTAATCATGAACATTACTTTCTAGACCTGCATCTTCCACAATATATATTTATATTATCCTTTGATCTGTAGTCCGGAAAGAAAAGTTGATTTGAGATCAACATAGATATATTGATTCATGCTACTGGGTTTGTAGTTAATGTTAAATAGCCTTATAAAATCCTGTTGAATGCTTAATATTTTGAAAAATTGCATCAACAACAATACAAGCTTAGTGCAAATATAAATTCATTTTGCTAAGTCTGAAGTTGCTACACTACTAACTCTGAATGTCTTCGCAAGATATATCTGTCGAAGAAGGAAATAATGTTCACTCAGACAGCTTTTAAGAATGCCCTGATTGGTGTTGAAAGAAACCAGGAAAAAATGGAGGAGGGAGATGCCAAAACCATGTAATATATGATAACTAGCTCTCACTTCGAGTCAAGATTTCTCCTGAAATTCTATAATGTCAATATAGAGTGACAGATCCCGGGACTCTTTATTTTCAATATTTGCATAAAATAGCAACCTTAAACCACAAATGACTTGAAAGATCTCATCACTGAGGAGAGTGAGCTTCTCAAACAAATCATCACTTTCCTCAATAACGTCTCTTCTAAGGAGGAATTGTGCCTACTTTACTCATCTTCATCATACACACACACACACATACACACACACACACACACAAAACAAACAAATATATGATAAAGGGGAAGAAGGGATTATTAGAATAGAAAATAAAAAATACATATAACTTGCCAAAATCGCTCCTATCTTGTCCATAATAAAGATTAAATTAAAATATTTTAGCTTGAATTTCTCTTTCTCCCTCTACATGAAATATTTGTTACACACAAACTGTAAGTATTTAGATTCTATTTATAACCAGTTTTGCAAATTTCAGTGAATCGTAACATTTCTTTACACAGTATGCTGATTAGATTGTGGTTTTCACTGACTTCTGTTGCTCTATCAAGAAATTTTTCTAAGTTTGTACAACCTAAATATAATTTAACTATATTTGTAAATATATATTGAATAAAATCTAGGGTGTAGCTAAACATATGCATTTGCTTGCTGTAAAAACTAGAGAAAATATAGCTGTTTAAAACTAAATACAGAGCAATATAAGACACTGTAACTTTAGCTATACAAATTTTAGTGACTTCTATTATATAGAGAGAGTAATATGTGGAACATAAAAAGTGACATAGCATGTTCTTTGACCTCTAATAATTCAGTTTGTTTAATGAGCAGTCTTATTGTCTGGCATCAGTCTGATATTTCTGGATTAAAACACATAACAACAAAACTGGCATCTGAGCATTAGCCGGAGTTCAGGTGATCCTGACTGCCCTCTGCTGATTCTGGCTGGACTTGCTCAAGGGCCTGTGGGATGGTGGGCTCGCTCATGTGTTTGCTCACTGACTAGGGCTGCATTCTAGGCTAGGTTCCTCTGCTAAAGTTGTGTTAGGCCAACCCTATGTGTTTCTCATTACCCTGCTGAAAACAGTGGGCTATCCCAGGCATATCCCATTAAGAGTGATGACAGGAGAACAAGAGCAGATCTCAGCTAAAGGACAGGCAGTGCAGAGTATCTAACTTGGCTGCACTGACCTGTCTGCTGCTGGTGCTGAGACGGCTGCAATTATGTTCTCAGCTGGACCATTAGCCAGAAGACTTAGATATGACCCTTCATTCATGATGGTCCGAGAATAGCCAGACATCTATGTGGTGATTTCTTTCTCCAGATAAAGCATCCAAAAAGACCCAGGCAGAAGCTGCATGAATTATCTGGAGCCAGGCTGTGTATATTTTACCATGTTCTATTACTTAGAAAATTGAAAGTTGAGAAGATACAGATATCAGGATTTTGCCTCATTAAGTCATCTTTCTGCTACAAATTTGAGAAATTCTCTGAACATAAGAGATAACCAGGCTTCTCGGTTTTTAAAAGTTGCTTCATTTTGATTGATTAATCTTTTGACTGATAGTTGATTTTTCTTACTGACAGAGATACTATTATCTTCACTAATAAAATAGAAATATGCAAACTGAATGTACTGCCATGATACCTACCAACCAATCAGGAGTTAGTATGCAAATTATCCCAACAAAGATGGTGGGTTAATTTGCTTACACAGGCATGAAGTGAAGACTGAAGGCTCCAGCCTGAGCAAAGACTGAAGACTGAAGAGGCTTGGCTTCTCTGCTGTGGCAAGAACAAAGGCCTGGATCTCTGGTGCCAGAGGAAAATCAGTTTCGGCAGCCAGGGGAAGGAAGGCCTATTGCACAAATATTCATGCAATGAGTCTCTAATATAGGTATAAAGAGCTCATATAATTTTCTTTAACAATAACAGCTTTTGTTGACATTTAGAGATTATCACCCATTTCATGACAGATATTACTTAAAGCACTCATTGGATTATAAGTGCAGTATAACAATAAACATTGGTTCTTTAATTATCTACATAAATAATTACATTTTTTGTAAATAATACATTTTATATGTGTTAATATAGCCCCTGGCACCTATCAATTCTGCAGAAGTCATAAAAAAATAATGCATGATACTTGTCAGGTTCATTAAATACGTCAGAGGTATGTGAGGACAGGCTTTTCACAATATTGAAAAAAATATTAAATGAATTCCAGATTTTCTGACATCTGACACTTCTTATCCATGAAGTTTCATCATGTGAGCACCAATTTGGCTGACAGCCTGATTTTAAGAGTTGGTAAAGAAGCATGAGAATTCAAGACAACTGCTCCCTAAAATACTGTATTTAGAGTGTGAACTTACAGTTGTTAAGGTGATTACCCTGATTCTGTAATAGCACGAATCTGAGAGGACAACACAATATAAAAAAGGGCTGAGGATAGAAATTTAGATAACATGATTCAAGAAGGAAGTTCAACAGAGAATCAATCATGAAACCAAGTAATGCTAACAAGATATCTATAATACAAATGAAATAATAAACCATTATAGTAACCTTCCTGAGATACATAAATACACATTTGTGTACATACACAAAAACAAAAAACAAACAAAACAAAAAAAACTAAATACTCGGCTATGTGTTCAACATTAAAAACAAAATTGGAGTTTTGCAATAATATGTAGTGATACAAAATTAATAGTATGACAATCTGTTATATGGTGGAAAATTATAACATTGTATATGTTGCAACATATGAGATTATTAAATTTCCTTATATATCCAGACTATTAATATACATATTTAAGCCTCACATAGTATGAGCAAATTACATTATTATAGAATTGGAAATAAAAATTAATTAGAAGAGAAGTAACACTTAAAGATTTGAAAATTTCATTTCTCAACAGCTGAAAGAAATCTTGTCAGTAAATGCCTTTTTTTTTCTCACAAGGAGAGTGTAGGTAAACAAACTTGAAGTCACTGATATCTAAAAAAAATCTATTAATTAAATCTGAGTATTTCTGTCAAAACATCTTAAAAGTGGGGATATCACTTAAATACCAAAGCTGCAAAGCATGCTTATTTCTTTAAATGACTCTCTAAAATGCTGAAAAATATGGTTAAGGAAGTATTTAAAAGTTACTAAAATATCATATGAGTAAATGTCTATTATAAATGTGTAAATTACCTATCTTTACAACTATAATTATTAAATTTTATTATGCATCATAATTACTTAGTGTTCTTGTTTATGATGCAGGTAATTAGTCCTCTTTGCCAATATTCTGTAGATGCTTCTCTTTCTTCCGGAATGAGTTTGCATTTCAAATAGCACCCCAAAGATTCCCCTGAAGGCATTCACCAGCCATTAGTTAAGGAAAATTTGTATACAGGATTGATACAAAAAACAACTGAGAACTTTAGTTTAAATATAAAGAATCATACAGATTCAAAGTAAATGGATGGTGAAAAATAGATCCTGCTAACAATAATGAAAGAAAGAATGAGTAGCTACGTATATTATTTCAGACAGAGCTGAATTCAAAGCACAGAGAGTTGTTGGGAATAAAGAAGGGCAGAACATAACTATTAAGGGCCGATTTTCCTAGAACATACATCAATCCTCAATGTAGCACCTAACAACGCAGCATCAAACTATGTGAGGCAATAAATAACAGGTTTGCAAAGAAAAATAGTTGAATCCACTATCACAGATTTCAACATCCCATCTATCAAAAATATACAAATTTACCTAGCAGAAAACTTAATAAGGATACAGTTGAATGTAAAAACACCATCAATCAACTGGATTTAATTGACATCTGTGGACTGCTTCATCCAACAGCAGGATACACAATCTCTTAGAGCTCACATGGAACATTCACTAATGTAGACCACGTTTTAGCTTTCTCTCTCCTAAGCTTCAAGGGTCCTTCTACTACCTCTGCAACTTCGTGAATAAACTTCCTCTTATAATTTGAATTCTTGGCTCTGAAATCTTTCTTTGCCGAACAAACTCAAGAACCAAGGTCTGATTTTGCTACCAACACAGCCCATAACACTATCATTCAGGATTTTAAAGAAACCTGTCTAGTTTTCACTTTTTTATTGGAGCATTGTATTTGCTGGAGGTGGATGGGAGAGGGAGGGAGGAAGGGAGGGAGGGAGGGAGAGAGTGTGTGTGTTTTGAGGGAGACATCTTGTTTATAGATATTCCTTAGTGTCAGATAAGGGCTGGAAACCCTGATTATCTGAGCCTTCATTTATATCTGGAATCCTGGGAAACAAAACATTCTTATTATATGAATTCTATAAACACAGAATGAACAAATTCAGATATCAAGAGATGCTTATAGAATGAAGAGGATAATGCTTTTTTTTTTTTTTTTAGCTCAATTGCACATACTACATAGACCTATAGGAGGTCATGACATCTCATTTACATGAACAGCTGGTAAAGCAGGAGAAACAAGCTTGAGATATCATAATCCTTAAATAGTTGTAGTTATGTATTTATTTGTCTGCTAATTCCTTTGAGATAAACTTGTAATGATAATGGAACTTATTTTTTTTAAACAGCCACTGGTCTGTTGGGATCTGAAATATTTTTAACTAAACAACTAAGTTATTGGCTACAGCTAAAGTGACTGGTATTCACAGGATCTCTTATCTTTGTCTCTGGGCAGTTATCCAGGGGGGTTTAAGATCTGCCCTTGAGTGACAAGTCCTTGCAGATCCTATCTCTGGACCCTTCACTCTGGCTAAGGGTCCAGGGCAACTCCTTATATTTCTTATATTGAGTTTATTGTGTATGTCAATTTCTCTAAATGCAGACAGGGAAGTGACATGGAAAAAAAAAAAAAAAAAAAGGTAGACTACTTTATGGGCCATAAACCACACCTTATGAAATTTTAAAGCAAAGCAATTATGCAATAGTTGCTCAGATAACAATGAAATTAAAGTAAAAATCAATAACAGAAGGACAACCGGAAAATCTCAAAATACCTATAGATAAAGCAATACACTTCTAAAAAACAAATGGGTCAAAGAGGAAATCTTAAGAGGAATTAAATAATACTACTCTAAACTAATTACAAATGAAAGTATAATTTATCAAAACTTTTTGATGTAGAGAAAGTGCTGAGAAGGAAATTCACAGCTTAAATTAGAAGATACAATCTAATATTAATAATCTCAGTTTTACCTTAGGAATCTAGAAAATAAGATTTAATCAAATTCAAATAAAATAATGACAATTAGAACAGACATCAGTGAAATAAAAAACATAAAATTGACAGAGAATACTGTAACCAAAAGTTGGTTTTTTGACAAAAGCACTAAAATTGACCAGTCTCTAGCCAGATTAACTAGGGAAAAAGAGTGAGACCAAAATTACTCATATCAGAAATGAAAGAGAAGGCATAATGACAGATCCTGTAATCAGTAGAAGGATAATAAAGAAGTAGCATGACTAATTCCATGCCCACAAATTTAATAATCTAGATAAAATGGACCAATTCCTTGAAAGATATGATCTTTTGAAACACACAACAAGAAACAATCTGAATAATCTTATACCTATTAAAGAAAGTGAATCAGTAACTGATATTTCAAAACACAAAGCAGCCAGGCCCAAACAAATACATGAGTGATATCGACCAAACATTTAAGGAAGAAATTCACCAATTCTTTCTAATATTTGGAAAACTAAAAGATATATTTCTAGAGTCACTGAAAATTTGAAGGAGCAATGGCAACTATTAAAACGAATACTACTTTAAATGATAGTATAGCAAAAAATGCAGGTTTGGCTGCTGCCACAATAAAAACCAAAGTTGTGAGGCAGGTTTTGGTCCAAAAGAACAGAGGTTTCATCCAGGTGCCAAGGCTAGGGAGAAGGCTGGACTCCCATCTCAAAGACCATCCCCTCTTCCTGCTCAAGCCCGGGTTCTTACAGAGACAGGGCTTGGAGGGCTTTTTATGTCTACCCAATTATCTTGCTAGCTTGTGGCGTGTAAGAACCCCTGCCTACTGTGCCATTTTGGCCTAAAGTAGGGTCTCCCTGGTGCTCTCTAAGGGAGTGGGCATGGGCTGTGTTATGAGACCCACCATCAGGAAGCCTGAAGATGGTGCAGCCCCTCAGCCCACTTCCCAACAATGGACATGGCTCCCGCACTTCCAGGGGAGCTGGTGGGGTCCACAGAGCATGCCCTCATCCTCTGCACATTCCTCCTTGCAGGCCCTTCTCCTCCCAGTGGCCAGCCAGACCCAGCTCCTACTGACAGCTGCCTGGAGTAAACCTATGGTACCTGACAGAGATTTAATGGAAAAGCAATGTAGTGGGAGACACCTGATTTGAGCAGCAGTGCTTATTTCACTTCGTTCTTCCCAAATATTTTGCTCTTTGTTTTTCTTAGGTATTTTTGCACACACTACATTTACTTGTCAAAGCTGTAACCTTTTTCTTGTTATTAATATATTTTACCAACACCTCCAAAAGCATTAGACATTTTACACTTGAGAGATAAATCTTACACAAAACCTTACTACATTTTAAAGTATATATCCAAATGTTAAATGATAAATGTGTGTCGTTTCTTCAAGATGCAAGTAATAGCTTCTCTTCTAATACTGTCACATCTATTATGGACAGTTTAGGCAGGTTTTAGGTATAAAGGTTAAATTAATTTTACATATTAGAAAACTAATAATTTTAGGACAATAAAAATTAAGGAAGACACATTTTGGTGTCTATGTTTAATGTTAGATCCTAAATACAAATACTAGATTACTCAATACATTTGAATATATTTTTGAGTAATACAGGTTAGAGTACTTACCAACTATTTTTTAGATCCTCTGTATCAAACACAGTGCCAAACATATTGCAATGTTCCACTTCTTATTTGTTTGCACATATTTCAATAATCAGATGGTTATGCAAGAAGAGCACAGTTCACTTTATAATGAAAAATTATGTGCAGGTGTAGTTTGAGATGCTTTGACAAGTTTTCTATCTAAATATTTATTTGTGAAGTACACAGTGTAATATTCATGTGTAACTAAAGGGAAGCTATCTTAATAACTTAAAGGTAGCAAAAAGCATAATAACTCTTGATCAAAAAGCTCATATACCGTGAAGAAATGCAAAGTAGCGAATATTTGTGAGTAAAGAGAAATCATTTAATAATCCTTAATAATGTCTCATAGGTGTTTATCCACAAAACCCTGTAATACAAATTGTATTTTCTGCATGTTCAGTTTTTTGTTATGTACTCTGAAGTCTAAAGAAAAATGGGATCCAAGAGGTTATTTAGTTAAGGGAAATAATAGAGTTATTTTCTCACAGGATTACTGAATAAAATAATGCTTTTCAAGAGGATCAAATGTAAGAATAATTGGCAAAGAAGTGAACTTGGACTCCTAGAGCTATTAACTTCCTATTATCATAATATTTAGAACCATATTTCTCATTAAAATTATTTTTGAAGAAAAAAGTCATGTAAGAAATTTTGTTCTGAGGTAAATATCATTCTAAATTTTAAAAAATATGTTTTTCTATAAAATTATCTATATGAAATTTATTTTAAGGAACATTTTGAAATTATATTTTATGTTTCTAAACTATGAATCAAAATACCACAAAATTTTGAAAGTTACATTTAATAAAACCGTTGAACAAAAACTGATAATACAATTTTTTGAAGCTCCCTTAATTCTTCCCTAAAATAGTTCTTAAATTCAAGAAAAATTATTCAACCCAAGAACATAATTGGTAGGAGGGGCAATGGAGGAATAAGGACACATATGTAATACCTTAATCAATAAAGAAATTTAAAAACATAAAAAACTATCAAAAAAAGAGAGAACATAATTGGTATAAGTTAGGTGGTTAACTTACAATTCCTATGTCTATGAACTTTTAAAACTATAAATTCATAGATATGTAGTTTCCTTGGCATTTTTCCTCTTAATAAATATTGTTTTCTGAATCAAAGTCATTAGTATCACAATATTTTTCAAAAAATAACAATAGTCTTGAAGTTGTTTTGTTAGTACCTATTGATCTGCATTAATGATTTGATCTCCTGATAAAACAGTAGAATTATATGACATATATAAACGGAACTTATAAACAGCAACAAAATTATTTTTAATAATAGTAGCAGAACATATTTTCATATTCTAAGAAGTAACACATTTACATTCAACATAGGAAAAGGAGACTTTCTCTAGATACCTAAGTATTACAATGTGATTTGGAATTAAATTTTTACATAGAATAGAGCTTCCTTAAATGTCATTACTGTGATTGGCAATACTCAAATATTTAATAGACACTTCCTTTAACACATTATTTATGAATCATCGTTATTATATGTAATTAGTTGATAAACAGTGATGATTTAGATAACTATATATGTATTTTAAATATTTTTCTTATCTCCAGCTTAGAAATTATCAATTTTTTTGGTATATCAGTCATTTGATAATCTCATTAATATTATCTTTCATTATAATAGCCTAACATTATATATTATATAAAATATGTAATGTAGAAATAAAAATAAGATAAATAAGATGACATTTGAAATGAAATTTCTCAAATATAAAAAATTATCAAGAAACATAGTATAAAACACCAATAGAATAAAGAAATGGTGCTTAAATTGTTTACATTAGGAGTGTACCTTTAATTTATAAACATACTAATTTTTTAATATATCACACTATTTTATGATTTAGTTATTTTGAAACATCAAATCAGATATAAGTGATTTGAGTATATTTTCTTATCATTTCCAAATTCTTTGTCATAATTATTAAAATATTTTAATGACCAATCAGTCACCTACAAGTTTCTTATTTAGTGGTATGTTAGTACTATTGTTAAAACAGATGCATATACAGAGAAATTTAAGAAAATGTAGGAAATAAAGTTAAAATTTTAAAAACACTATGATGAACATCAAAACAAACATACAAAATAACTTTCATCTTTTCTTCCCTCCCTCTTCCTTTTTTCCTTCCTTCCTTCCTTCCTTCCTTCCTTCCTTCCTTCCTTCCTTCCTTCCTTCCTTCTTTTTAATCCTCAGCTGAGGAAAGTTTTTCCCATTGTTTTTTAGAGGTTGTGGGAGAGAGAGAGAGAGAGAAACATTGATGTGAGGATGTGAGGAAGATATTAGTTGCCTCCCTCACTAGGATCAAACCTGCAGCTATGTGCCCTTGACTAGAAATAAACCAGTAAAATGCAGCATTAAAACTAATTGAGCCTGGGGCAATGTTCTATCCACTGAACCACATCAACCAAGACAATTTCCATATTTTATGTTCGACATATTGTTAATTTACAACAGGGGTAAGGAACATTTAGCCTCTGGGCTATATAAAGCCCTCAAAATAACTTGATCTGGTCCTGCCAAGGCAACCACAGGCAGGAGTTGAAATTCAATAAATCTAGGATTTTTTTTTTCATAGCAACATAAATTTAGATTAAGTGAAATATATTAAAGCAAATAATGCTATAAATATCTAAATGGCCTTCAACAGTTAAAAGGTTCCCCACCCTGATTAGGAGAAAGCATTGGGGGAAGGGGGAGTATTAAAAAATAAAAGCAGTGTCCAAGGCAAAAATATAATGTTTATATATTTTTCTCTACTCACCTTATATTACTTTCTACCGGATAATTAGTCTTGTATAAAATGTCCCTTGTCTATAATCACTGAGGTGAGTTAAGAATATCATTCTTATTTTCATTGGTATTTACTTTGTAAGTATAAAGTAAAAAATATTATCAAACATATGTACACTGAATGACTGCCTTTCTTCAAAAGGTTTTATGTGAAACGCATTTGAGTCTTTGATAAAAGAAGTCAGTGTGGTGTAACAAAGAACTGGAATTGAGTTTTTATTGGGGATGGAGGAAAAGGCTCAGCTTGAGAGCCTGGCCATAGAAAGTGGAGAAGCAAATATAGCACGTTAGATATAAGCCTAAAGAGCAATTCAGGAATCTATTCAGAACTGGGGACATGATTTGATGTCGTGGGGGAAAACCTCAGAATAGTCAGGTGAGAAGCACACAGGAGGCAAATGAGAAAAAGACATAGTTGTGGAAAATGGAAGTGTGTGTGGAAATCAGCTGAAGTATTCAAATGCCCTCCTCGTCCTTAGAACCCTCCATTTTTTCCAATCAACCATCTTCACATTCACCCTCCTCCATACCCTTCCAAATGTGATTTGAACACTCTTAACACTTCCGTACAAAGATAATAAACTTCCTTCTACCATAATCTTTTCTTTTCAATACCACGCACCCCCCAAAAAAATGTTATTTGTATTAATTTCTAACACACACACAAATATATATAAATATATAAATATATAAATAAATATAAATATAAATATAAATATAAATATAAATATAAATATAAATATAAATATAAATATAAATATAAATATAAATATAAATATATATATATATATATATATATATATATATATATATATAGAGAGAGAGAGAGAGAGAGAGAGAGAGAGAGAGAGAGAGAGAGAGAGACCCTCAGGATTTGCTAAGCTTTGGTTATATTTCTTAGGCTTGGGGGAGAGTAGGTTTTCTTTCAATCTGTCCAATTCCTTTTCTGGATCTTCTGGGATTTCATAACTTTATCCTCTCCAATCCTTTTCCCAATTTTCCCAGGTGATTCCTCCCTGTATGGTCACCATTTGGGCTTCTACTGCACATGCTCCCTGTTTATCCCGCCCCCATTAATCCCAGGCAAACAGGTCATTGACTCCTAGAGGGTAAAACGTTGGTCCTTTTTGCCTACTCGGATGCCAGGAGCAACCATGAAGCTCCCCCTAATCTGGCTTAATTATTTTCTGGCTCCTTTATATCTAACTAGCTTCCTACTGCAACACTGGTAACTTAAAATTAATCTGTTACTGATGCCAAACACTGCCAGAAATAGAAAACCATTTGCATTTAAAAGGAACAAATTAGTTATGAAAAGAGAAACTATGAAATCTATATTCTATATTTAAGTAATGTGGGTATTGAAAAAATAAAACCATTTTTGACATTGTTTTATTATAGTGTCCTTAAAACAGAAAAGATGACATTCCCTGTCAGGACTTATTTGGACTTTGAATGAGGAATAAAATTATAAGCCACAAAATCAGAAAAATCTAGATGGGGTCTAGACATATTGTAGCTGCCTTTACCCTTATGACCTTTAAAGATTAAATTATATAGACAAAATAGTTCAAAATTGACCTGAGATATCATTCTCTGATGGAATTTGATGGAGGAATATCATACCTGTATAATAAAAATACACTCAAAATCACAAGTTAATTTGTCCTCACAGTATGGCATTAGTATAATAATGTCATAATAATATAGGTTCTTAGAAATTCAAAATAAATAAATTATGTCTTTTCTTATCACATGTACTTCAAGTCAGCACTGTTGATTTATTTTAGTATATATGTACAATGATTTTCAAGTATGACATAATTTTATGACAATAAAATTTGAGAATAATTTTGCATTTGACTGGAAAGAAACAAAAAACTGTGTTGTTCAAATATTCACTTAATCAGTTATTTTGTTCAACTAATTTATTCACCTCATTTTGATTATTTTATATATTTTACATTCCACTCATATAAATATTAGAAACAACCTTGGCATTCTTTTTATCATTTAATCTTTTACTTTAAAATGCTTAAACATACAAATGTGTAATAATAATGGGAGTCGTCATAATTACTCATTTTCTTTGTATATATGCATACACTAGTATAGGTATGGAAATATACACACAAATATAAAACTTTCTTTTGAAAAGCAATATTACCATTGTCATTTCTAAGGTTATTAAAAACAATCTCCAATATAATTAATATATATTTCATTTCCCCAATATATTTTATAGCTATTTTCTTTTCCATTTATGCTTTCCTCGTTACAATTTGTTGTTATTGTTTTTAAGTCACTTTTGACATTGAGAAATGCATCCAGTTTTTTTATTGTTGTTGTTCTTTAGTTTTTGTGTTTCCTCCCCGACTGAAAACACTGATTTTTGTGAAGAGAACAAGCCAGTTTTCATGTAGAATGCAGTAATAGGTTCTGAATCTGAATCTGAATCTGTTTGGCTTCTCATGGTGTTGTTGAATGTATTCTGTTCCCTGTAAAATCTATAAGTGAGGTTTAGGTAATCGGCTCTACCTAGGATAAACTGCTGTCAGGAACTCTTCATAAGTACAAATTTCTCTTCTCCACACCATGCAATATCAGAAGGTGCTAAATACAAATTTATGTTAACCTTAGAGATCATGTTTCATCACATTTAATGGTCTTTTCTCCCATTTACATTTATGAGCAACTATTTCTAAGTCATATAACCATGAGTGTATGGGTTTTATTTATTTATTTCAATGTCTTAAAAATCAATTATATTAAATATTCTCTTGATGCTCAGAATATCCCAAATATGTACTGTGAGAGTGTCTTTTAAGGTGTGCAGTGTCCTTTTGGTATTATCCTATTTGTCTTTTGCTTTATTTTGTTTGTTTGCTTCCATTCTGGAAATGCAAGAGTTCCAGATCCATCTTGTACTGTCACTGCTCAGACTTGGCATCAGTCATTTCTCCAGGGATATGATAGTATTTTTAATAGGCAATGGTAACCAAACACAAAGTATGTATAGACACACACAATGGTGTGTAAAGACAGTGGCTTTGAAACACTCATATCTGGGTGCTAGCCCTGCAGTTATCACCAGAGTATGAATGCTTTTAGGCATTCATTGTAGAGGGCCAGGAATATAAGATTATACTAATGTGCAACTCAAATCACAGGTCTTTCCAATTAATTTCATCTTATATTTGTCTCCTTATTCATATAAGAACAATGAAAATATTGATTCTTATACCCACAGTAATATGTGACCTGTATAAATGACTATATGTGTATATACTTACATTTATATTTTATACCCATTATAGTTTCAGAATAGCAGTGTGACTATTACTGCTATAAATAAAGCTGAAAAGGATTAGAAATTTTTGTATGTATAATATATTATTTAAAAGATATAAGTCAGAACACTATGTTCCAGATTATTTAATATAATCCTTTTCTCTACTGGTTGTATTTTTTTTTGTTTGATATATATTTCCATTGATCAGATTTTATTATTGACGTGAATTCAGGTACATTAAATTTTCCATTTTAATGCAAATTTATATTTTAATATGTGCAATATTTATGTTAAGTTACATAGAAGTAAAATTCTTAAAGAGGTTTTAGTACCCTTACTAACCGCTCACCCTGTAACTATTCAATAAAATGCTACAATTAAGTATTGGATACTTTTATGAATGCTTCAAATAAATAATTTTGTGTACATGCTACTTCTTTTGTGGAAATATTTATCTACAAATTGTTTATTCAGAGTAGAAACACCTGTGTAATTTTTTTCAGGTGTTTCCAATTTTTCCTCCATAAACATTACACTATTTTAGACTCTGAAAATGAATGAGTGTGTGACTATGAAACAAGGCTGAGCAGCCTGGTTACTTTCTAGTCCCATGAGGCACTAGCATCATTAATCTCCAATCAGGCACTTGGGGGCAGTAGTGTCTCTCTTATCCTGTGTTGTCCTACGAATTCAGTATGTTTTGCTGTTTTTTTATTTGTGGTGTGTGTGTGTGTGTGTGTGTGTGTGTGTGTGTGTTTTCTCTTCAGGATTTTTCTATATTGGTGAATTTATATTGTAACAAACAATGTTTTATTTTTTGTGTGGAAATATTTATCTACAGATTGTTGATTGTTTTTCCCTTCTATAGATAAACCTTATATACTTATTGCAAAATTAAATAAGACAATTTATCCATTCAATAGTTTTAAAAAAGTACTTTTACTGACAACACAAATAAAGATATTCGCTCTTTGTAGGGAATTTAGGAGGAAACAATCAAACTTTTTCATGAATATCTAAGAGAGAAAAAAAAGAAAACCCACAACAAATTCTGAAAAATGTATACAAAAACCTAAGGCATCAGATCATGTACAAAAACAAATTTAATTAGTCACAATAAAGTGAGTGTGTGAGAACTTATAACTTTATTTACTTATTATTTTTTTGAACTCATAATTTTAATTATATAACAAGGAATGTGGTACCAGTTAAACCAGGTATAAGGTCATTGAAAACTGTATTAATTTTAATTCTATTTGTCAAATAATTCTTAACATATTTTCCTAATTTTAAATAATGTAAAAATTATTTTTAAATATATTTTTATTGATTTAGAGAGGAAGAGAATGATAGAAACATTAATGATAAGAGAGAATCACTGATCAGCCACCTCCTGCAAGCACCACCCCAGGGATCAAACCCGCAACCCAGGCACATCCTCTGGGAATGGAACCATGACCTCCTGGCTCATAGGTTGAGCCTCAACCACTGAGTGAAGCTAGGCAGTTTAAAACTAATTTTTAAGAGTAAAAATATTGTTGTAAGGATCAGTGTTTTATTACAGTGTTTTATTACATGCTAATTATTCTTAAAGAGGGAGGCAAAATTACTGAAAGGTATTTTAATATAAATTTTGTCTCACATAATTATTGTTTGATACTCATTTATTTTCATTTTGATCTTTTCTTTTTAATTCTACTCGTCATTGTTGGTGAACAAAATGAAATACGAACATCTGAGAGAAAATTAAGTTTTAAATTGTTAAAGAAACAAATCTAGCTCTACCGGGTTTGGCTCAGTGGGTAGAACATCGGCCTGCAGACTGAAGGGTCCCGGGTTTGATTGGTCAAGGGCACATACCTTTGTTGCAGATTCTCTGGCCCATGGGTCAGGGTACATGCAGGAGACAACCAATGGATGTATCTCTCTCACATTGATGTTTCCTTCTGTCTCTCCTTCTCCCTTCTACTCTCTCTAAAAATTAATGGAAAAATATCCTTGAGTGAGGATTAACAAAAAAAAATACATAAATAATAAATAAGTAAATATATACTAGACTAAAGCCCAATTGGTAAAAATTACTAATATATTAAGGGTAGCTCAAAGGTACTCCATGATTATAATTAGAATTATATTTTCCACTTGTATACAAATTGAAATATAGGACAATTATTTTCTGTTATTTTTTAATGTTGTTAAAAATGTAATAATGCATGCTGTCATCATTAAAAGATAGTGGTTAAAGAAGTATACATGACAAACCCCTTAGTAAAAATCCTCAGAGTCCCATGTCAAGCTGTTCATTATATTTTTGACAGCTCCAACTTCACACTCTTTTCAGATGCTTCCTAAGTACAATTTGCTCAGTTATACTCTACAGCTTTAAAGGACTATCAACCTCTTATACAGGGACAGGGAAAATAAATAGCAGTGATGGTTGAAATTGCTGCAAAAGGATTGCATACAAGTAGATCAAACAATAGTTTAATGGCCAGCGTCATATCCAGAGATCCAGACTAGCATACCTTCTCTACTATTGCAAATGTAAAAGGGTTCTCAGGCCAGCGAGAACTTGAGAAATGTCTCAATAAATAACAGTGATGAATTTTAACAAACAATCCTATTCTTTAAGAATCCTAAATCCTACTTCTCTATAAAACATGATGTAAATTATTATAAATGATAATTATTCCCCTGAATTATCCTGATGTCTAATTAATCAAACATGATTAAAATTGCCACATACATTATTTACTGAGATTGGAGAAAGTATAACCCTTGCTTGATCATGAGCTTCTGCAGAAAATTATCTATAAAACTGAAGCAAAAAAACACACACAAAACACAAAATCACGAGGGTATTAATTATGAATCCCTAATTACCCTTCAGCTCATCTATCTCCTACATATCACTGCAGACATCCATATCAAACACACCCAGACACACACATGAAAAGTGAAGGACAGAAAGTCATCACATGCAGAAAGATAGTTCTGAATCACATATTCTTAACTTAATTAAGAATACTATATAATAAAAGCATAATATGCAAATCGACCAAATGGCACAATGACCAGTCGGCAGGGGTCGGGGCCAGCAAGCAGGCAGCACCAGGCCAGCCAAGGCACACGCCAGTGGGCAGAGGAAGGGGATGGCAATGGGGGAGGGGGCATGGCCACTCTAGCCAGTACCATCCCGATTGGCCACCTGGTCACCTCCTGCAGAGGGAAGCCGGCAGCAGCAGTGGCTGGGGTGATGGGGCAGCACTGTCATCTGATGGGCTGGCCTGGTCACCTCCCACAGAGGGAGGCCAGGCTGCGGGGAGTGGGCTTAAGTGTCCATAGGACATCCCCTGAGGGCTCCCGGACTGTGAGAGGGCACAGACCAGGTTGAGATACCCCCTGAGTGCACGAATTTTCATTCACCAGGCCTTCAGTAACGTAGTAAGAATATTGTAGCTAACAGTTATACATCTTGGTTAACTTAAGAGAAAAGCAGTTGGTAATAATATTTGTTTTCTTCTGAGCCGTGGAGAAACATTCAGACATATAACAACTGGTTTTATATGTGTAACTTTGGAAAACTAATATTATAAAATCACAAAACTGAAATGCATAGTAACATTTGAATACACAATCTGACTTACTGATTCTAAATTACTTTGCTATCATTTAATTCTAAAGGCTTATACTGCAAGTTTCAATAGGAAAAAATCTTTCATATATATATATATATATATATATATATATATATATATATATAGTGGAATTTGGTGATTGACTTTTTGTAACATAGAAGAATGGTGTGATGACGGTGGATAATGCTCTTGCTACAAATCAAACACATAGAGATTTTCATTAAATCATATCCTGAAAAATATGCATTCCTGAGAAAATAAAAGGAAAAACAGATGTGTCAAATATAAGTTAGGGGGAAATTAAGAAGAGGTATTTGGTGTTGATGTCATGTTAGGAAACATAAAATTGAGAATTGAGGGCAAAGTTGACTTTTTTTTAAAGTCAGCAGCATGAATTTCTCTAACCATTCTGCTGTCACTTACCACAGTTTTAGAACCTAAGTGGTTAGATTTGGCCCATGCACGTAGGATAGTCCAAGATAATGACCTCAATTCAAGATATATCATATAAAAATATCTGCACATCTGTTTTAAAATAGAAGGTAACATAGTCATAGGTTCTATAGTTCAGGACTTGTACATCTTTGGGAGGGCTTTATTTTTGCTAGGAGAAATTGCTAATAGAAGTACAGAATTATTTAAAGAACACATGTGTAGCCCTCGCCAGTTTAGTTCAGTGGATAGTCAGCCTGTGAACCAATGGGTTCCAGGTTTGATTCTAGTAAAGGGTTACTTACATAGTTAGTCCAAACAGTTGCTAGCAGGAACCATCAAAATCAAAACACCATGGTCATTATGGAAGGCACAAGAGCAGATGGGCTCTCTGGAACCCAGGGAGTTGTCCGAAATACAGAGATCTGATTGAAAACGTATGGCTCCCAAATGAAATCAACAGACAGCTACTACCGGTAACTACACAATAGGCAATTACACAGCTGGTAACGAAACCTCAGAGTTCATAATTAAACCCTCCTGGCTATCACAATGCTGTAAAAAGCATGGCTTGGTCTTTTCTGTACAGATACAATAAAAAATAAAAAAATCTAAGCCCAAGGGAAAAATGGTTAGGTGAGTCCCTTAAGGAATTCCTTTTGCTTCATACATCCATCCCCAAAGGAAACTGTCACTCACTGTGGAATCAAGGAATTGACTCCAAATTAACCCAGTCCCAGCGGTGGCCTCAGTCCGCCAGCCTGAATGAAGCCTTTCCAGGTGATGAATGGAATGATTACTGAAGACCTCCGCATCCTAATCCAAGTTGCCCCAAGTTAACTATGAATATTTACTCGTTCTCTGAGAGCAATGAAATCCCCAAATTTGTCATGGTATGACCCCATTGATGTGGCGTTTAAGGATGAAAGAAAGATGGTTTTTGGAAATATAGGTAACAAGGCAGGGGGGGGGGGGCGGTTTGGGCTTCCAAAGGCCCTGCTGCTCCCAGGACCAAGGAGATGGATATCCCAGGACACTACTATGCACAACACCAAGGTGCTGTGGCACAAGAGCTGGGAGAGCCGGCTCCAGCAGACAGCGGGAACGGATGTATTCAGCACCAGCAGAAACTTCACGTTGGCAACTGCAAACCCTGTAAAAATCTCATGGCAGGTGCCGAGAACCAACGCCAGCATGTAATAATTACAAGGGTTTCACCAAAAGGTTGGCGAAGCTTGGGGAGCTCAACAGGGTTGAGCCACATGTAGTTGACCTGTTGGAAATGGCACAAAGCATCTCTCCCAAACCTGAATAGTGTTGTTTAACTGCCAGACAGCTCAGGGCATTTTATGGTCTCCTGTTGGCCAAACACCTAAACCGCTGTAGGCTAGTCCCGAAACTGACAATCTCTGTAAACCCTGTGATATTATACCATTTGAAGTGTATATTTCCACCCTGCCTTTAGGACAGGTTGTGTGAATAAAAGCATGGGCCCTTGATCAAGGCAGAGTCTTCTTAGCTCCTTCAGCTGAAGCTCCTCTGACCCCCAATGCCTCTCAAAATTATCTTTCGTCCTTGGACTCCTTCTCAATCATCTACGCGCAGCCCCTTTCTCCAGAATGCTGAATCCTTTGTAAGGCTGGGGAAATATCAAAACCCTGGCAATCAATGCCCCAACAAGGGGCTCCAACAGTAGGGATGTGTAATATCACACCCACAGAGGTAGTGTCACCAGCAGAGCTGATATCCGCTTGGTAGAGATTGCACACTGCTCCGGTGCCTGTATCCATTCTGACTTGTCAGCATCAATGAGACCATTTAGTGCCTGTGCTGGTATTGAATATTTTTCATATCATTCTGGCCACAGTAAAATATGTGGGGGAAAAAACAGATTTCTTCTTTCCTTATATACCCCCCTTTAATTCTTTTTGAGTAAAGGAATAAAATAAAAGTTTTAAATGGCAGGGCTTGAGAATAACACTGCATTAACGGAATTAAGCCATGTCTTCCATGTGACAAATTCTCCTTACTACAGCGAACTCCTATAGCCCTCAGCAGGTGGAATGATACTATTAATCTGGTAAGTGTATGACTTTTTGTAGTAGGTGTCCACACACTGCAGCTCTGAGGCAATCTGCACTGCTGTCTATTTTTGAAAAAATAAAAAAGGGTTATATCGGAACACTGTGATATCCATTCATTTGCAGGTTGTCTACGGCTACTCCTGTATCGCAATGGTAGACTAAAGCATTTACAACAGAGTCTTCGTAGCTCACAGAGCTTAAAACACTTACTCTCTGGTCCTTTGCAGTATGTGTGTGTCAATTTCTGGTTTATATCAACAAGCAAAAATGAATAGAAGATTACTTTCACCAGGTGGGAACTGAAGTGTTCATTGAGTTTCCTATTTCAGAGATACTGATTTGTTTCTCTTCCTCAAGTAATACACAGAGAGACTCTATCATTGCAAATGACATCACGTTGGTTTTTACTATTGATGACATCATGCTGATAGGATTGGGAAGGAGGAAAATTGCTGGCATTAGAAGTTTTTGCAGTTCACTCATATACAAACAGTGTGAGAAATACAGAGCTTTGACATTTCAATGAAAAATATTATTGGCATGTAACAAAAAAACAAAAACAAAAAAAAAGAGGAACTTCTCCAGTTGGTTCAGGATACAAAACCCATGTTAACAGCTGATTAATGAAACATATTTGGCACATTGAGATACTATATAAAGTTTACAGCAATATGTTATTTTGATTGTCTTACTGGTCAGCCTAAGGGCAAATATTAAATTATTTTGGCTTGGAGAATAATAGAGTATATATTGTGGAAGTATAAAGAGTAATCTGATAATTACAGGGAAGATGTTGAGGAGAATTTGAAATAAATTAAAAACTCTCAATCTCAAGGAATTTTACACAAGCAACTTATTTCATAAAATAATACTGTGGAAATGTGTTGTTAATATCACATAAAACAAATATTCTTTGCTCCATGCAGAGTCAGTGATAGTATTATTCTAGAAATCCAAGGATAACTCAAGATTAGGAAATCTATCAACATATTTCAGTACATCAATTACTGAAGGGGAAAAAAAAACACATCTAAGCGATACATAAACCTCTGAAAATATCTGAAGAATTTAGCAATCATTCCCCTAGGCATAAGAATTTTAAACAGAAGGAAACTACATAAGTTTGACTTTTAAATTTCTAAAATGAGTACTATACTGGAGAGCAGGTGGGAGAAGTATTTATAAAGAACATTTTGGGGACAACTGGCAAAAAAAAAAAAAAAATAGGATCATTCATCTCCGAGATGTGGTGATTTCCTCTCTCAGTTGATTCTGACTAAATGATGTGAACTAAAGCTGTGAAATGCAAGTTAGTTCAATAAAATCAAATTTTAAAAGTGAAATCAATGTACCATTTATGCATAATGATGTAATTGATAGTTTTGGAACCAAGACTTATTTCTCCTGGCTTAGTTAGCCTTAGAAGACAAAGTTTAAGAGATGTAGCAGCTTCAGACAGCACAGTGATTATCGCCCAGTCCTCATGGTCCTGGAGTCAGTCTGGCACAGTCAAGGTGACGCCAGGGTCTCACCAGTCGGTAGCCAGATCACTGTATTCCCTGTAAGCTTGCTGAGGACACATTGTGCCTACAGGTCCACTATGGTTACTGGCAGCGTTCATATTCACGCAACTCTATGGCCGAGATCACTGGCTGAGGCTGCTCTGCTCCAAGAGGCTGATGTTGTTTGTTGTTCGTTGACACATGGCTGTCACTGAAGCCCTCTCTCAATGTGGCTGCTACTGTTTTCAAAGCCAGAAAGAGAAGCTCTTCTTGTTCCAGAGGGCCTATCACTCCTGTATTTTAATATATATCAGAAAGGAAGGAGGAGGGAGAGAGATATAGAAACACAATGATGAGAATTATTGATGGGTTGCTCCTGCACACCTCCTACTGAGGATCAAGCCTAACAACCCTTGCCTGGAATTGAACCCCGGGACCCTTCAGTCTGCAGGCCGACACTCTATCCACTGAGCCAAACTGACTAGGGTGACCTGTCACTCCTTTAAAGGCTTTATACTCCATCCAAGATAATTCTCTGTGTCTTTATTTTTTTTAAATTATTTTTTAAAAATATATTTTATTGATTTTTCACAGAGAGGAAGGGAGAGAGATAGAGAGCTAGAAACATTGATGAGAGAGAAACATTGACCAGCTGCCTCTTACACATCCCCTATTGGGGATGTGCCCGCAACCAATGTACATGCTGGAATCAAACCTGGGACCTTTCAGTCCGCAGACTGACGCTCTACCACTGAGCCAAACCAGTTTTCGGCAATGCTCTGTGTCTTAACAGGAGTGTTTTTTACTTGCTGAATTCTGTTAGGATGATGGCACTATTATAGTGGAGAACGTGGATATTTTGCAGAATGTCAAGACTTCAAAAACTTTTTTTTTTTTTTTTTGTGGTGAGGGAGAACTGGAGAATTAATATAGTCCAATGGCTCAATGGTAAGTACATACTGCTGTCCTTTTTACATCAAAGGGAATTATGTTTAATCAGCATGATTGATAGATTTTTAAAATAATGTATTCTGTCAGATCGATAATCACAAACTAAGTATATTTGTCTGTGTCCAGGAACCAGTGCTTCTCTTCTAACAACAGGCTCTGAATCACTGACCCAAGTTTTCACAGTGATTCAAATGCCCTACTCGATGTAGTCCACTTATTAGTGTTTCAGCAATCTGTTGGACTGATTCTCTGGCCAACTCTCCCCAAGCCACATTCTGCCCACACAGCTCATGAAGGAACCAGGACAAGCTCCCCCTCTAAGGCATTGGTACTCTTTCTTCTCCTTGATCTTTTTTCTTCTCCTTGATCTCGGTTTTTATTACAGAAATACCCACATGCCTGCCTCACTCACTTCTGTCAAATTCTGGCTCAAATGTTACATTTTGATAAAGACAATACTGATCTCTCTATACCATACTTAAGACTTATGCCCACAAATACTATCCCCAATCTTTACTACCTTATTTATTTTTTCCCAGCATATGTCATCTATTACCATGTTATTTACTATTAAGTTTTAATTTAATTTTCTGTATTACTCCCTCATCCATATACAAATTCCATGAAAGAAGGTTTCTTTGCTTCCTGTGGCTGGTTCTGTATACTAAGTATGCTGATAAAATGGGATAGAAGGTTGTACCCTAAGTACTACTGAAAAGAACATTAACAAATATGTGCTCAATTGATAGTGAAATAATGGCATTCGGCTTGAATTCATGGTGTTGTGTTTATATATACTACTAGAGGCCCGGTGCATGAAATCGGTGCATTGGGGAGGGGGCTGTGTCCCTCAGTTCAGCCTGTGCCCTCTCGCAACCCAGGACCCCTCAGGGGATCTCCAACTGTGGGAAGTTGGCCTAAGCTGATAGTTGGACATCCCTCTCCCAGGCCAGGACCCCTCGCTCCTTACTGCTGCATGCTCACTGCTCTTTACCGCTCAGCTAGTTGCTCCTTATTGCTGCCTTGGAGGTGGGATAGGCTCCCACCACCACCTCTGCCCTCGCCAGACATGAGCCCAGCTTTTGGCTGAGTGGTGCTCACCCTATGGGAGTGTACTGACCACCAGGGGGCAGCTCTTACACCGAGCATCTGCCCCTTGGTGTCAGTGTGCATCATAGCAATCAGTCATTTGAGTTATTCTGATATAATGTCACTTAGGCTTTTATTATATAAATTTTATTTTATTAGAAGATTATTTTATGAAGATACTTTTTTAAAAATACATTTTTTATTGATTTTTTACAGAGAGGAATAGAGAGCTAGAAACACTGATGAGAGAGAAACATTAACCAGCTGCCTCTTGCACATCTCCTACTAGGGATTTGTCCACAACCAATGTACATACCCTCGACTAGAACCGAACCTGGGACTTTTCAGTCCACACACCAACGCTCTACCAATGAGCCAATCCGGTTTCAGCTGAAGGTACTTTTCATTTCTAGATTTTTTAAAGTACATGAATACATTTTTTAAAATCTTTATTGCTGAAAGTAATACAGATGTCCCCATTTTGTCCCCATTGACCCCTTCTAGCCTACTCCTGGCCCCCACCCCAGGCCTTCACCACTGTTGTCTGTGTCCGTGGGTTATGCATATATGCATCTACATTCATTGGTTGATCTCTTCCCACCCTATCCACTCACTCCCATCTTCCTTTTGAGATTCCACAGTCTATTTTATGCTCCTATGTCTCTGGATCTATTTTGTTCAACAGTTTATTTTGTTCATTGGATTGATTCCATATATGAGTGAGATCATGTGAAACATGTCTTTCTCTGAGTGGCTTATTTCACTTAGCATAATATTCTCCAGGTCTCTCCATCTGTCTCAAAGGATAAGCGATCTTTCTTTTTCACTGCTGCATAGTACTCCATTGTGTAAATATACCACCATTTTCTACTGATGGGCATTCAGGCTCTTTCTAGGTCTTAACTATTATAAATTGCACTGCTATGAACATAGGGGTGCATACATTCTTTCTGATTGGTGTTTCAGGTTTCTAATTAATTCCTAGCCTGCTTATATACAGTTATCATTAAATTAACTTTCTAAGCCTGTTTATACACAGTTATCATTAAATTAATTTTAAAGTGCTTGAAACAGAGAAGACATTTAATCATTTTTAAAAAACAGATTAGAATACTATATATCATACTCCATTAAATCAAAATAGACAAATGTTGAATGTTTCCTTTCCTTTGTGTAGCAAGTCTCGTTTTATCAGAAGTGATAACTTAGTATAGACTGAGTATCTTATGTTAAATAACACAATAAAGTACATAAATATGTCATACTTTATCAAATAATCCAATCCAAAGCTATGCATCATCCTAATAAAAGTTACTTCCAATAGGAAATGCAAATTTTGAATTTATTTATAGACATCTCTCACAACAACATTTTATAGGAGACCATATGATTTTAAGGACACATTCTCTTCCTTTTTCTCCCTGAGAGAGAATGACTGGGGGATTTGAAAGTATGTATTTTCCTCCAGGTTTCAAAAGGTTATCTTTCAGGCTGCTTTTAGGCTCTGTAAAATCTTGATAACAGCCTGTCAGAGTTGATGTGTTTACATTGATTTTTTCCTCTGTGTAAGCCACATACATATTGTGTGAAGTGAGGGTCCTTAGAGAATCTTTAGTGCATTTTTTGAACAAATTGCTGTTATTTGGGGAAAAGGTAAGTCTTAAATTTCCATTACCGATACTCTGAAAATGTTACCAGTTTTTAAAATTATTGCTTTGATTAGGCCATTTTATAACGAATATCAGGAAATTTTGGACTAAAATAAATATATTTAGATTCTTACATATCTAGATATGTGGATTCTACAGTGGAAAAACAAAATGTCTTGCAAATGTTAAGAAATATTAAAAATTATACTAGCTTTTAAAATGAATTAAAACCTTTGAATTTAAAATGCTCCTTACTACTAGACATAAATTTTCAACTATGATGACAGAATATAGTCTTATATATTTGCCATCCATAGTTGCATTCTTAAGGTTGATTTTCTCTCAAAGTTAAAAATTAAGTGAAAAAGAGGGATGGTTATCTATGTTTACATAGAAATGAAAAAGAAAGAAAAAAAGAAAAAAAAACGAACTATAATATATACCCTGATCACAAGGTGCAGATACTCATGTTTAACAATCAAGAAAACTGAGAGAAAATTGTAGGGATAAAGATGCCAACACCATTGATACCCATCATTTGGAACATGCAAGAAGAGGTTTGTCAGAACAAACAAAAAAGACAAAGCTTTTGTTCAAAGAGTGCTAAAGCTTTCAATCTTAACCTGCAGCCTGCACTTTATCGGTATGGTGTAGGAGTGCATCATGGTTTAGAATCATTAAAGTAATGGAAATGTAAAAGTGTCCTTTTGGAATTCTAGGAAAGTGTTCTTCCTGCATTGCAAAATTACCTCATCCATTACTGCTCAATGACTATATATAGACCTCTCACAAAATCCTCCTGGGCACGTTAAACTGAGAATCGTTTTGGTAATATCATACGAGTCCATTAACATCAAAGAATCTGCATAGTTATATACTTTATTTTCCTTTATTTTGATATACCTCTTTAGGAATATTCTTTTTCCTATGAATAACTTCCCAACTGGAGTTCTAGGATGTTGCTATTTTTTTTATAATTATTTACGATAGCTATAAAACTCTGACCTTATCAAAACCACAAATATGATTTTAAAATAAATTTACCACCATTTCTATGCACATTAATGCACAACTGATACTTGATTTCTACTGATATTCTAGTTTTTATTGATTTTAAATATATTTTATTGATTTTTTTACAGAGAGGAAGAGAGAGGGATAGAGAGTTAGAAACATCAATGAGAGAGAATCATTGATCAGCTGCCTCTTGCACACCCCCTACTGGGGATGTGTCCGTAACCAAGGTACATTCCCTTGACCAGAATCGAACCCAGGACCTTTCAGTTCACAGGCCGATGCTCTATCCACTGAGCCAAACCGGTTTCAGCTAGTTTTTATTGATTTTAATTAGGTAAGTTATTCAAAACTATCTTCTTTTGAGTTCTTCTATGTAATTACTTAAAGTAGTAAGCCTAATTTTCAGTATATTTTTGTTAAAAATCGGAAATAGTTTTTAAAAAGGACCAGTGAGGAGGCCATATAAAAGATAAATTAATAACAACTTTCCTAAATGAAGCCTACTATCTCCACCTTTTAGGCTGATATATTTCTGTGGACATTTGCATCTTTAGTGCTACATATTAAAAATGTGTTTAAAGATTATCTTCATAATTAAGACATTACCATAGTATCCAAATTTTATTTACAATTATTCTTTGACAATTTACTTTGCAAACTATTATTTTAATCTAAGTCAAATAAAACTTTAAAATAATTTATCTTCTCCTCCATTAGTGATGTTCTGGCATCTTGTAAAATGGTGGTATAAAAATAAACAAATAATTAATCTTCACCTTCAAAAGGTCCAACACTGTCCATCACACATACATACTTAAAAATATTGTTTTGAAGAATAAAGAGGAAAAAATCTATTTGATCAGAAAAAAAAAATTCAAAAGAACAAATAAGCCCCAACATGTTTAAGCAAAATAAACTCAGAAAATAAATCAAAATCATGTTTACTTTAGATATGCCACGATGGATAACAAATTATACAATTTATTGAACATCTTGTGCATCAGACATACTCTCGATACTTAGCTTATTTCTTCAAATTTTACCAAATGTTTCTATTATATGTTGCTAGGTGAAACTGAACAAAACACATGGTTTCCAACTAGACACTATTGAACATAAAACTGCAATACAGATAAGCAATCTACTGCGATAAATTCCAATATAAAATACCCAAGACATTATATGAGCATGCAAGTGGGCATGCAGCCCATAGGTAAGGAATCAGAAGAGATCTGAAGACACCAGATGACTAAGTGAGGTGTCAGGATTGACACAGGAAAAACTTCCAGGTGGGGGAAATCACATGTACGAGGTGAGAAGTCCCATGAAGAGTTTGAGATTTTTATTCCATTCACAAGCTAACAAGTTAGCCTACCACAGGACCATGAATGCTGAAAAAGGATCTGAAAAAAGAGTCATGCAAACACCATGAGCTCAGCGTTCCTGTTCTTCCACTTTCTCCTGGGTCCATGGGGGAGGGGATAGTGGTCTGGAATAGGTCCCAGAGATCCTGCACTGGCAATGGGTTTAGGAGACCTGAGCAATCCCAAGCTAAGGAACGTCAGTCTTTCATAAGGGCTATGCCATGTAGCCAGCCTTCACCTCAGAGGGAGACACTGTCTTTATAGTACTGGACAGCACACAGCACTGCCCTCAGCTCTGCAGGCAGCCCTGCAGCTCCCAAGGCTGTTCACTACACAGATAATCTTAAGTTAGTCACTCAGAAAAGGTGGCGAGTTTCCCTGAACAAAACGTGCTGTGCTTTCTTATATTTTATGTCATATCAGGTATGTCTATTCCCTGGAAATGTGAAATAATTCATCCTTGAATATAGTATCCCTTTGGGCTATTCATGGAAAATTGTATTTTTTTTGACTGTCCCAAATTCAACAGTTAGAATCTGTTGAGACTTTGAATCCCTCCTGAAATATATTTTTATAGTTTACATTTTCCCAGGAAATCATCTCTTTCAATGAGATATTAAAATTCACTCATATAAGATTTTGTAAAGTGCTTTTATTACACTTTTAATTTCCTCTTTCAGGGAGTATTATTCCCTTTTCATTTCTAAGTTTGAGTGTTTGTACCTACTTTCCTCCCCCTCTTATGTTTTTAGTGTTTTATTTTTTTAAAGAGTTTTGAAGTTTTAAAGCAATTCTGATCTTATTTTTAAGCGATATTTTCAGATGTTACTTGAATCATTGCATATTTTTTCTAATTATTTTAAATTGTGTCATTCAGACACATCATTAGGTGATCCTTTATGTTTCTTATATCTTTAAATGCTCCCATTATGCTGTTTTGTTTTGTTTTATGTCCTTATTAGTATAGGAACTTTCTCCTGTATTTGAGATAACACCCTTTAATCACCATTTATCCCTCCTGTGGCCATTTTACAAGCAAAAGTGGCTCAAAAGAGTGTCTACACTTACTCTCTACTTCTAACTTGTCCTTGAGTCTTCAAATAGTTGCTTTCTAATATCACTTTTGTCTCCATTAGTCCCCTACACTCAGTGAAAATCCGTCCCATCTCTACTCTCTGTTACTTCTTTGTCAGGTCATCTTTCCCTACATGTCTGCATGTTAGATTTTATCAAGGCTCAACTTTAAGTTTCTCCTTTCCTGAAGTTTCTAGGCAGTGCTATTCACATCTAAAATTTTACTGTGTTGATTGCTCCAACATTCTTATCTTCAGCCTAGTGTTCTGAATTGTGGCTACATATAACCCATCTATTTAACATTTCCACTTGATATCACAATGAATGTCAAACTCAACTTATTTCCATTCAAATAGCAGTCTATCTTCCATTTCCTACATTTGAACAGAGTGATCTTTAACAATGTAAACCCCAGCCTGGCTGGTGTGGCTCAGTTGGTTGAGAATCTTTCATGTATAAAAAGGTCACAGGTTCAATTCCCAGTCAGGGCACATGTCTCTCTCTCTCTCTCTAAAAAAATATTAAAAACATATTTTTAAAAATTGTAAATCCAATCAATGATGGGTTCCTCAATGGATATAAATATTTTATAAGGAAAGAAGTCATGAAGTTTTGCCCCATTTTTTTTTGTTTGTTTTGTTTTTTGTTAGAACAGTACCTAAAAAAGTGAAGGAGAATTTTTTTTTTCTTCTTTTTTTTTTCAGTTGAAGCTCTGCATATTTTCTTTGTCAGGCACTGTTCAACTCATTGGTTAAAAATGCAAAGAAAATAAAAATGCACCCAGTTTTCAAAGAATTTCTGTGTTCAACAGATCAGTAGCACTGAATCTGTAGACATTACATATCACTAGAGAAAGACTGGCTAACCTCAAACATCTTCATTGAATGGTGTCATCTGATTTAGCCTCCTGATCCTAAGCTCTATGTAACTATTCTAGACAGCTCTAAATAGGTTCAGCACATTTATGATTTATACTGAGCCAACTGAATCTTTAAACATTCTAGAGTTATTGGAGTGGGTAATTTATGCAGACCAACAAAATATATAGGGAAAAATCTGTTTTCTAGACTTAATTTCTTATACCCTGGTTTCCAATGTGTGGTAAAGCACATCTCTTCCACATGTATACTTGATATATTTATTTTTAATGGGTCTCCAGTTGTAGATCTGTACATATAGCTGATAATGCAGTTAAATCTCTAAGACAGTGTTTCTGAATTATTAGTGTACATTTCTGTGATACATGCTCTGAATATTGCATTGCATGCTTAGCACCCAAAGTCAAATCTATTCATAGTGTTAAGATTGGAAAACTGTGTGTGTGTGTGTGTGTGTGTGTGTGTGTGTGTGTGTGTGTGTGTGTTTACATCAACCAAAGTAAGTGGAGCCTCTAGGAAGCATTCTTCAAAGGTAATGGAAGTCCCCAGCCCTCTATCATAACTATCCTGTTTCCTAGAATGAGGATCTGATGCTTTGGTCTGTCAGTCATGTGGGACAATAAGGATGAAGGCAAACTTGATATACTGGTCCTGGGACTGTTTGAACTAAGTTCAATTCTTCATAATCTCATTTTCCGGTTCAAAATGAAGAAGGATTGTCTATATTTCTAAGCTATATATCAGTAATATTTTATATGGAGATGTATTAAAATTGCATTTATAATATACATAGACAATACATTATATATAAAGTATATAATTTACATTTACAATCCATGTCTATAATGTTATCTATATTAATAAAAAGGTAATATGCAAATTGGTCATGATGCTCTCACAGTAACAACTGAACAGCAGGCTGCGTGGGGCCACAAGGCCAGCAGGGGGCTAGCAAGGGACAACCAAACGACTGAACAGCAGGCTGCATAGGGTGAACAGGCTGGTAGTGTGGGCAGTGAGGGGCGATCAGGCAGGCAGGTGAGCAGTTAGGAGCCAGCAGTCCTGGATTGTGAGAGGGATGTCCAACTGCCAGTTTAGAGGCCTGATCCCTGGGATCAGGACAAAACTGGCAATTGGACATCCCCTGAGGGTCCCGGATTGAAGAGAGTGCAGGCTGGGCTGAGGGGATCCCCTCCCCCTGTGCATGAATTTCATGCACCAGGCATCTAGCAATCCTACCTAATAAAAGAGTAATATGCTAATTAACATTACTCCGCTACACCCACAAGCCACTCCCATTAGCCAATCAGAACGAGTATGCAAATAAACCCAACCAAGATGGCTATAGCCACAGAGAGAAGGAGAGAGGCTTGGGTTTCCCAGGTAACAGAGGAAGCCAAGCTTTCCACATGCCCTTGCCAGCCTAGGCCTCCCCTCAAGGCTACAAAGTTTCAATTATAGAAGGTAAGCAAATCCAAACAGAAATGGCTGCCGGCCATGGAGTGAGCAGGAGGTTTGGCTCTGTTCCAGGGTACAAAGTTTCAATTGTAGAAGGCAAACAGATTCCAGATACCAGGGCCTCCGCTTGGGTCACCAGGGGGCATGGCTGGCCTGCAAACCTCCACGGGTCCCTTGTCCCGGCTGCCCCACGCCCCAAGGGAACCGAACCCCCACCCTGATAGGGACACCCTTCAGAGCAAACCAGCGGGCAGTTTAGTGGTGACCAGGCTGGCAGAGAAGGGAAATTGGGGGCAAACAGGCTGGCAGCAGGGGAGCAGTTAGACATCAATCAGGCTGGCATGGGAGTGGTTAGGAGGTGATCAAGGCTAACAGGCAGAAGTGGTTAGCAGCAATCAGGAAGGCAGGCAGGCAAGCAGTTTGGAACCAGCAGTCTTGGATTGTGAGAGGGATGCCCGACTGCCTGTTTAGGCCCGATCCTGGTGGGAACGGGCAGTTGGACACCCCTCGAGGGGTCCCAGATTGAAGAGGATGCAGGCTGGGCTGAGGGACACCTCCCCCTACTCCAGCCCCATGCATGAATTTCATGCACCTGGCCTCCAGCATATAAAATATTATAGATGATATATTTTCTGTGTATGTATAATATATACATATATACCCATACATCCTAATTCTAAACATACATTTATAATATATAATTGGAGAAAAATAAAAGACTAACCTTAATGAAATTTTTATTTCTCTATTGACAAATTTTTTCCATGGTCCCAAATATGAATTTATGGGTTCATTTTTATTGGCTATATTTTTCTAAATAGTGCTAATTCACCTTTATAAATATTTGTGTAATAACTTTAACCTCCATTCTTAATCATTTTTATTTTAGCCATATAAATTGATATAGCTTTCATCCATTAGAAAATTATGAAGATATAATTATGCATGCACAATAATCACTATTTTAATTCTCTTTCTTGCAGTTTATCTCGTGTGTATTTATGGAGCTCTTTCTTTTTTGTTCTGAGGAAAAAGGTGTATAGGCTTGATAAATAAGAGCAAAAACACTCTAGATAGGCTAAATATATACACATACATAACATTCAAATCCTTTCTAGAAGATTTGATTATACAATCTCAATTGATTTATTTTTCTCAAAATGAAATTAAAGACATTCCTCATATAATAACTTTGAATGATGCCTTGTTTCAAAGTTAAAGAGACCTCTGAAAATAGCAACTGTCTCAAAGAAATTACCGTATTTTTCGGACCATAAGACGCACCGGACCATAAGACGCACCAGTTTTTAGAGAAGGGAAATGAAGAAAAAAAGATTCTGAAACAAATAGTGTCCTAAAATATTTTATGTGCATTAAAACCCAACATCACAGTCATAAACACATGTAATCAACCCTGTAAAGTAAACAGCAGCATTTAGAACCATTTTAGAGCCGGGCAAGCACACAGAGACCACACAGAGCCGGGCAAGTAAAAAAACTTTTTTTTAAAAGTATATGTGTAGGCTATATTTGGATCATGAGATGCAGGGACTTTTCCCCCCCACTTCTGGGGAGGAAAAAGTGCGTCTTATGGTCCGAAAAATACGGTAACAGCATTTATATTTTAATTGTTATAATACAAAGATTCAGATTTGATTAAGTGATGATTGTCTTACCATTGATCATTCAAATCATGTAGGAGTTTGAGATTTATTAAACTGTTTGAATTGTTAACAGTTATTAACATTATAAATAACACAAACCCAAGTGACTATTCAATCACTTAAATTCCCACAATAAACAGAGCACTCCCACTCCAATGCAAGGATTTAATGGAGACAGAGCAATCTCTCAAAAATTTCGGTGAGCACATTTGTTTTTTTAATCAGAATTACCGTCATGTATCTTTAAGAGTGATTTACTTTCCATTATCTCAATGATGTCATCACATCACCCTATAATTTAGGTTATAGACAAACCTTTTTTGATTACCATAAAGGACTCAGTGAACTCCTACTTCCAGTTCAATTATCGCAACAATTTTAAACCCATGTAGAAGCTAATTATAAGACAGCATGAATAGCCAGAATGAATATAAATAATATCAATGGTTCATGTTCTCTCAGCAAGATTTTATTAAACTCTTATTATAAAAAATCAAATAGGTTTTTTTTTTATGTTACTGCAAAAATGTGTTTATGGAAGATTTCCTATGTTATAAAATTGCAAGTAAACAATTCTACCTTTCTATACTACTTTCTACAACATTTTCTTCTGAATTCAAGCTCACTTTCTCCATCATTTGTAACATTGAAATTGGTGGGTATCTAGTGTTTCCTGCTAAAAATATAAGGAATATATTGTTAACAAGAGGTAGGATAGGCATTAACTAGGTGCTTTCTCAGCATTTGGCATATAAATTGAATGTAGGTTTTGTTTGTTTTGATTTTACTTCTGCCTAAAATCCCACAAATCCCCTTTGGCTTCTCTTTCCAATCTTGGGACAACTGCCTTAATTCTAAGCAAGCTTATCACTCATTTGGCAATTTTCTCTCTTTTTTTTTTCTTTCTATTTTCTATTTAGAATGTTTTAGTCATATGTAAGATATTAGAGTTTAAAACTCCAATTTTTGTTTTCTTTTCCATTTTTTTTTCTTTTTTATTATCTTGCCTAGGACTAAAATCAGCAATTCCAATTCTAACTGTAGCTTGCTGCCTGTTTTTGTAAAATTTATTAGAGCTAGCCTTCCACTCATTTGTTTAAATATTGTCTCCAGGTATTTCCCTCTAAAAACTAGAGTTGAGTAATGGTGACAGAATTTGAATGATTTGCAAGGCCTAAAATAATTACTATTTGGCCCTGTAGAAAAAAAGCAAGTGTTTACTGTCCGCTCTGGAAGATAACTCCAATTTTGATTCAGCCTCCATTTTTTGCTGTGATGTATTTATGTATTAGTTTCTAGGAATATTTTTTTACTCTTTACTATGTTGCTCAAAAACAAGCTATTCTTGCTTCATGAAAACAATTAATTCCATAGTCTACCAAAGACAGTATTTCCTATTTCCTTGTTGTTTTTTAAATTTCATTTATTTTTGTTAGCATATATTCTGTTTCCTCAGAGTTATCTGTTTTTATTCTGGCTTTCATGTCAGAACTTCTCTTCAGATAGAAACTTTCCTGTCCACGTAGCACACACATATTTTACAGCAAAGCATAGTCAGATTGAAACCTGAGTGTGTGGTTATTGGTATGCATGTAATTGTGTGTTAGGGGAATACTAGCTAGCACATTTTAGAAACACAGTATGTTAAAAATACAACTTTTATTGAGAGGTGAGTACTCAACAATAATTAACTACTTTTGTCTCTGTTAATTTGTTGTAAACAGATACTTCCTTTATGCAAGAGGATAATTCACCATCTGCTCTCAGCATGAATCTGGGCGTTGGGCTAGGGGAAGAGTCAACCATTCTTCAGGAAAGTTTGAAAGTCAATCTTGATGTTATCCTCTTGTTTTATATCTATTGACTCTCCCTTGCCCTTTGCTTTTCTTACAGAATAAATTAAAAGGAAATGAAAAGAATATAATGATTCTGCCTATTATGCTTGTTTTGGGATGTAAGTGGTGGGAGGAGGAGAGAAGTGTGGCTGTGGAATAATCCAAATAACCTTCCCATTAAAAGACCCTAACTTAATCACATGTGCAAGGTCCCCTAAAAAGCATATTCACAGGTTCTTGAAATTAAGACGTGGACATCTTTGCAGGCCTATTATTTAGTCTACCACAAATAATTCTTTGTTGTAGGGGGCTGTCCTGTGTATTTTAGGATGTTTAACAAAGTTCCTAGTCTCTACCCACTAGATGCCAGTAGTAGTATATACTGCGCTTCTATTTTTTTTTTTTAATCCTTACCCAAGAGTATTTTTCTATAGAATTTTTTTTTTTTTTGAGAGAGAGAGAGAGAGAGAGAGTAGAAGAGAGAAGGAAAGACAGAGATAAATATTGATATGAGATAAACATTGGTTGCCTCCTGCATGCACCCAACCAAGGCCAGGGAAGGGGAGAGACCTGCAACCTAAGTATGTACCCTTGACCGGAATAGAACCCAGAATCCTTCTGTCCTTAGGCTTACACTATATCCACTGAGCCAAACTGGCTAGGGCTATATTGCTTTTCTAGTACAGCATGACAAATCATTACAAAGGAAAGGCTAAAAATAACATATACATTTACTATCTGGAAGTTTCTCTGGGCCAGAAGTCTCAGAATGACTTAATTGGCTAGAACGAGAGAGACCCTCGCTTTATGATGAAGTGGCATTTTACGTAATGAAACAGTTAAGACAGCAACATCCCATCATTTTTGCCATATCAGTGGTTAGAAACAAGTCAAAGGTCCCACTCACACTCAGGGTAGAGTGGGAGGTGATAACACTGGATATGGATTGGATGGCTATAGAGATCTAAGAGTGTGTCTGCAACACTCCACAATAGTTTAAGAAGCAGAAATGTGTACAGATATTGCCAAATGTTTGGTGAAGGGCACAGTTCCCCTGGAGTGAGAACCACTGTTCTAAACTGATTATAATTGACCTTTTGGACTTTATTAAAATTTTAGCTGGTTACTCTTTTACTGATTTTATTCTCTGCCAAAGATGAATCAGATCTTATATTCCATCTCTCCACTGAGGGACTTAACACTTAGCACTTCAATTTGATTATCTTGTGACTTCAATTTGCTGAGGTTCAATATAATTTATGATGTAGATTATATGCATGTGTTGCTGCTAATAAAGAAACAATGATCATGCCGAAACTGGCTTGGCTCAGTGGATAAAGCATCGGCCTGTGGACTGAAGGGTCCTGGGTTCGATTCTGGTTGAGGGCATGTACCTTGTTTGTGGGCACATCCCCAGTAGGAGATCAATGTTTCCCTCTCATCGATGTTCCTAACTATGCAGCTGATCAATGTTTCCCTCTCATCGATGTTCCTAACTATGTAGCTTTCGCCATTCTATGTGAGAGTGGAACTTCCTCAAAGTATGAATTTTTGATATTTTATCACATAAAAGTTGAAAATATAGACTATTGCTTTAGACACTAGAAATTCCCCTTATATTGTTATTTTAACAAACAGATACCAATAACTAATACAAGTTGCTTTACTAGGCAGCAGGAGTTGCCCATAAGAAGTGTTCTGCTGTAAAGTAGTTAATGATCTGAGGCTCTGTGATCTGTATAATATATTTATAAGGGAATTTGGCCAGGAAGGTTACCTTTTCCTAGACATTCTATATAAAAGGAGTATAACAACCAAACCTTGATTCTTCTGTGCATCTGTTGGTAAATATAATTTTACTATTGTTAAATATAACTTTTTTATAATTCATCATAAAAATAAGTTTTGCCAAAACCTGTTTGGCTCAGCGGATAGAGCGTAGGCCTGCGGACTGAAAGGTCCTAGGTTCAATTCCGGTCAAGCGCATGTACCTTGGTTGCGGACACATCCCCAGTAGGGGGTGTGCAGGAGGCAGCTGGTTGATGATTCTCTATCATCGATGTTGCTAGCTCTTTATCCCTCTTCCTTCCTCTCTTTGAAAAATCAATAATATATATTTTTAAAAATAAGTTTTAATGACATATCCATGCTTTAAAAAAAACATGGCATATTTAAATCTTTTATATTAAATGTGAAAATTCTTAATATTTATAAAGTTATTTTGCAACAATAACTGTGTGTGGATATTCTGACTTCTTTCAGAAAATATAACATTTTTAAACATTTCTTTGAAAAAACAGATTTTTTTTTGTTTAAGTAGATAATATATTCCATAACAATATATCTTTAGATAGAAATATTTATCAATTTATACATGTGTATCTTACAAAGTTTCTAAGATTTTTCTAGGTATTAGAGATGTCCATGAAGATAAGTGAATACATACTTTCAAAAAACATTAAAACAATGACTCAAAAATAAAAGCTTAGAAACTGTGATATGCAGTTACTTATTTTATTATGTAGAATAGAACAGCTGACATATATTAGAGTACATTTTATAAAATTGCCTTTTTATAGGTCAAAATTAACATATTATTTAACCTAACAGAATTTAAAAGTGTTTTTTTTTCTGTCATAATATCAATATTATTTAAAGCATGTTTAGAATAATTGAAATTATTTGGAGCTGACAGTATTATAAATGCAAAAATTTCATCATTTTTATACAGCATCCAAGTTTTGTTTTTTTTTAATATTTGCTAAATGTACCTTTTTACTACTTTTAAACATATTGAAGAGATTATTATTTGTTATTATAGATTGCTTTGAAACATATGTCTACAATCCCAGATTTGGGGAAATTTTAGTAAGCAGAGATACAGAACAGGAACATAAAACAAATTATAATAGTAAGAGACTGATATGATATTGATTAGCTGACACCTGTTTTATTCTTTTAGAATGCATATCTTCTCATTTTACTTATTTTATTACTTTGCCTATTCTTGTGATTCATTGCTATGCCCTTGATGTATTTTTACCTTCTTTTATTGATAATTATCAAACTATTGTGTTCACTGAATTATCCAATTTGTTCAACTTAGTGTATTAACTGCAGAGTGTGAACATGATAGAATATAATTTTGTCCCTTTCTTTGTTTCTCTCTTTATCTCTATCCTCTTCCTTTCCTTGGAGCTCAAACTTTAAGCCCATTTGTTAGTGTCTCTCCTAAGGCAACAACGTTCAGTTTCAGGCTGATGTTATCTGTGCAACTGCCTTTTTCCACCAGAACATACTGAATGAGTTTCAAATTGGCTGAAAACCTCTTGTTGTCTGTTTCTATAATTGAACTTCCCAGAACCCACTGCAAATTTTTATTCTTTCTAGTAGGAACTAACCCTTGGGATTTGTTCTCCTTGAGCCTTCGAATTTATTTTGTAGTGGCTTTTCCCTGCAGTGGTTTAAATCTTGGGCGACCTAGATTTATGGAAAAGTTGCCATTGTTGTCATTTTTCTTGTGGTATTTGTTTCTTACTGCACTAGGAATCAAATAATAGAAAACCGATTATCATTTTACATGAGTGGTTACATACTCATAAACAATAAAAAATCAATAATTTGTATGTTACCCTTGATTTGTAATATTAACACAAGTTATTTTTATGTTGTATTTTTAATCATATTGATATTCTACTTTATTACAAAAATACTTCAACTGATTTCAGTTGTTATGGTTACCAACAATACTTACTGTCCATAATCAAGGGATAACTCAAGTGTATCTCATGGAAATTGAACTTAGGTAGGAGGTATTAATATTTTAATTTTTCACAGGTGATAAAAACAAAGAAAAAAGATTTCTCTACTACTTATAGCAAATAAATTACTAAGTCATTAATAGAACTCATATCTCTTGGAAAAAATCAATTAATTATTCTTTCTACTCCTGCATGTTTTCCACATAAAATGAATCCAATCCCATCAGACATCTTAAAATTCATTATTTGTCTTACTCTATCTAAGATTACATCTGCTACTGAAAAGTTTGTAATTGAATAGTCAACATTTGATCTCTTGTGATTTATTATATGGGGCACAGATTATGATAACTAGTAGCTTTTTGATTTAACACTAACACTCAGAGTTTGTTTTAGAAATCTAAGTGAAAAATGAAATATCTTTCTCTCCATGTAATCAGTTTTGTGGATGAATGTTTAGTCATTCAGTCATTCATTCACTAAAAAAAAACATTTTGAATGCCTTATTTTTGCCAGGTAGTATATTTAATGGCTGGGAATTCAAAGATGACAAGAGAGATTTTCTGCTGTTCAAAGAAATTAATTCCTAGGGTTTGTGCAAGTTTATGAAAATATGCATGAAATTATTTACCTAAATATGTCAGTAAATATCATAAATATATACAGGACATAGTGGGATCACCGGAGAGTGGATGTGCAAGAATGACTGAATATGTGATAGATATCAGATGTTCCATAAAATTGAAGTGAGATTTGCAAGAAAATGTATATGTGTGCCTCACAGAAGAAATAAGTACAGTGATTCCAGTTGATATAAGCAATATACAGGCATACCTCAGAGATATTGCAGGTTTGGTTCCAGACCACTGCAACAAAGCGAGTTTCACAATATAGCCAGTTATAATTTTATTGCTCTTGGAGGGTCTTGTCTTAAATTTGTAAAAAAAAAAAAAAAAAGGGGGGGGGGAATCTTTCAAGTGCAATAAAATAAGGGTATAAAATGACATATGCTATACTTTGAGAGGACAGCATGCATTCTGATAACTCAGTTCTTTTTCTTGTTTCAGCAAAATTGTTCAGAACCGAATATTTGAAGATAACATTTTGTAGTTTTGTAGCTAATGGATTTTATTTACCAAAGTGTTCAGTTCAGTAGAAGGGCAGCAGGTATTGCTGAACGCAAATATCCCTTACTTGGATTAAAAATTAAAACAAATTTATTTAACAAGACTTTTTAAAATATTAACAGTGTGATTCCCCTCACACTATTATAAACACACAACTTACCTAAACATCAAAAATTCCATCACTTTTTAACTCCTCTCAGAAAAGTAATGAATAATTTATATTTTAGAAAAATGTTTGGAGTCAAGTTTTCAAATTATAATGTATTTATAAACATATTAAATTGATAACACTTGACATTTGTAAATTGCATGGCATACCATACAGAAACAGAAATTATATCTTTTTTTTTCTTTTTTTTTTTTAATACCCACTCAAGGATATTTTCCCATTGATTTCTAGAGAGTGGAATAAAGGGGGAAAGACAGAGAGAAATATCAAGATGACAGAAACACCTCGCACTGAGTGGTTGCCTCCTACAGGAGCCCTGACCAGGGCCCAGATCAGACCCGAAACCAAGGTACGTGCCCTTGACCTGAAGTGAACCTTGGGCCCTTCAGCCCTCAGGCCTATAATCTGTCCACTGAGCCAAACTGGCCAGAGCAAATTTTACTTTTTAAAGTTGAATTTTTAATTATATACTCAAATACTATTATAATGTTTATGCATAATTATTTTAATAAAAAGAAACAATTTCCATTATAAAATATAAGTTAAACTTTATTTTACTTTTTTTGAATTTTAATTTTCCCCCTTTGACCTCTCCCAGCCTGTCTCTCTTCCAGCCCCGCTTCAGGCCTTCACCATCCTATTGTCCGTGTCCATGGATGGGTTATGCATACATGCATATAACTTCATCTGTTGATCTCTTACCTCTTACCCATCCTCCCCTGCCTTCCCTCTGAGGTTTGACAGTCTGTTCCATGCTTCTATGTCTCTGGATCAATTGTTGCTTATCAGTTAAACTTTACCTTTAATGTTTTCCTAAAAAGAGAATGTTTACTCTGAGAGTTCTTGAATTTATAATTGATGATGGTTAAACAACCCCCTGCTTAAAAGAACACTCCTGAGCAACAACAACAAATAAGTAAAATATAACTTTTAATGAGTATGTTTAAATTTTTGCTGCCCAGGAAACAATAATATAGTCCATCTTGCTCTTTTAGTATTTAAGTGGCTGCAAAACTGAATGAGTGTTCCTCTGCTGTGTTTCCAACTGTAAAACAACTATTTGTTATAGTGGAGTATTGCTTGTGCCATAGAATTTAGTAAAATATTAAGTATTTTATGATTAAGTTCATTAATCTTATATAATAAAAGCCCAGAGATCATAACGGCAGAATGCTCGACCAGTCATTATGAGGTGCTCTGACCACCTCTCAGTCTCTTTCCCCAGCTGGCAGGTTCTGATCACCAATGACGAACTGGGAACTGGGGTGGGTGATGGCAGAGAGTAGGACTGGCTAGCGGGCTGACCTCTTGGTCCCACCTCTGGCCTCCAGGCTTCCATCACCAGATGGCTAGCAGGGAACTGGAGTGGTTGGCGGTGGGGTTGGCGGTGGGGGGCGGGGCCAGCTGCAGGAAGCTGGGGAAGAAGGTCCTGATGGCAGGTTCAGCCTAGGGACCATACCCACGCACGATTTCATACTCTGGGCCTCTAATGTTAAAATAAGAAATGTATTGCCCTAACCAGTTTGGCTCAGTGGATAGAGCGTGTGCCTGCAGACTGAGGGGGTCCCTGGTTCGATTCTGGTCAAGGGCATGTACCCTGGTTATGGGCACATTCCCAGTGGGGGGTGTGCAGGAAGCAGCTGGTGGATGTTTCTCTCTCATCCATGTTTCTGGCTCTCTATCCCTCTCCCTTCCTCTCTGTAAAAATTCAATAATATATATATATTTTTTAAAGTAATGTATTAATTTATAAATCTAAAATACATCAGGAACTTTTTAAAAAATATATTTTATTGATTTTTTTTCAGAGAGGGATAGAGTCAGAAACATTGATGAGAAACATGATCAGCTGCCTCCTGCACACTCACTACTGGGTATGTGTCTACAACCAAAGTACATGCCCTTGACCAGAATCGAACCTGGGATCCTTGAGTCCGCAGGCCAGTGCACCATCCACTGAGCCAAACAGGCCAGGGCCATCACAATCTTTATTATAAATTTTATACTTAAATTTAAATATATCTATTTATAATATTTTACTTTCAAAAACAATATGTGCTGGGCATAGAAAAACTTCAAGCCACAACATATATATCAATAATACAATAAAAGTCAACAATATAACTATCTTTCAGGGATATTGAATTTTAATATTTTATTATTTTCCTGGGCCCATACGCACATACTTTAAACAATGAATATTTACTATACATAGATTTTCTAATATAATATCATGTGCCATACAACATGTATTTAGAACAAATCCTCAGTTGTGAGGGTATTTTTGTTTTGTTTTGTTTTGTTTTGTTTTGTTTTATTTTGTTTTGTTTTACTAAGATACAGATTCGATATGCTTTTCTCTGGCCAGATCAAAGGTCTGTGAAGAATAATGGAATTGTGAGACTTCTGCTCTCCATGGAACAACTAAATTTTAGTAGATCTTGATTCTAGAATTAACCCTGTGATAAGCAGGTATGCAGGAGATTGGATTGGTTGGCTGTTAAATCCAAATGTTAAGATGAACAAAACATACCAACAAAAAACATGAAATGAAACGAAATTTGAGAATGTGTGAAAAGGAGGAACACAAGGATTAAAGGGAATAACATTAAATTGCATTTTTACCCTCTTTTAATCTTTTACAGAAAGTAGTCTATTTGATAAATTAAATACCAAAATATTCTTTAAAATTGTTTTTTTCTGTTTTTTTTTTTTTTTTTTTTCTGTTAATTTAAGCCTGGTCACTTTCTTTTTCATGTGTTCTATCCCACCCCACCCTTTAATTAGATAATTCAGGTTATAACTGTTCTTTGCATCTGGGAAATTCACATTTCACAAAGATTCCTCCTGGTCTAATCCATGATCTTCAAATTATCATTTACCCCGTTGGTAATGTTTTTTGTCCTTTCATTTACTAATATAAAGCAAATATGTGGTTAACAAATGTCAATAATTTGTTCTCTATATCATGTTCATCAGAAGTCCATCCAAAAATGTTAATGATGACCAATTCTTAGATACTTTTTAAATAAAGAAAAATAAAAAGCATAGGGACTACATTACATTATTTAGGGGAGATTGCTTTAACATATCCACAAACTTAAAACATTATCAACCTCATATATTCACATCTTCATATTCATAACACACAGAGGAAGTAGTTGAATGAAATCCATTTGGACACGCTGAAAGCATCCCTCTGGGCAATTTCCATGGTTCACCTTTATCATTATTTTCACAATTATGTTGGAGATAATGATGCATGAACTGTCCATATCATTTGCTAACCTAGAAAAAAATGTCCCTTAGTGGTATCTTTTTAATGTCATATCAAATCTATTTCTATTGTTAAAGGCTGCCTCATGACAATTTTAGGAAATATCCATGAAATTATCTGATGCTATCAGGCCTCCCCAGTTGTTATCCCCATGGATTTTGTAACCTGAACATTTCCAGTGTTCTCTTTTAGAATTGGGGGCAGATTCCATGCATCTATGTTCAGCTATTTGAATTTCTCTATGGATTTGAGTTTGCTCTTTTATACGATAACCTTTTATACAGACTTTTGTCAAAACAACCCCTTTGGCATGATGATCAGCTCAAAGTAAAACATTTCAAATATTTTCCTTTAATAAAAATTGATGTGATGCCATTATACATACAAATGATTTTATAGATGATTTGCTTAATTTATCCTAAGCAATTATTCTGAAGCATAAAGAATGTCTTTTGGCTCTTGGATCAAGAGATAAGCTATAGCCCTGGTCAGGTACCTCAGTTAGTTAGAGCATCCTCCTGATACACTGAGGTTGCAGGTTTGGTCCTTGGTCAGGGCACACACAAGAATCAACAAATGAATGCATCAATAAGTGAAACAACAAATTGATATTTCTCTCCTGCACTCTCTCTTCCTATCTACAATACAACTTAACAAAGGAAGATAAACAATCCAATTAAAAAAATGGACAAAGTACCTACATAGACACCCTTCAACAGAGGACATACAGAAGACCAAGAAACATAAAAAGTCACTAATCAACTAAGAGATGCAAATCAAAACTTCAAAGAGATACTGTTATAGTTATATTAGTGTGATGATTTAAGGATTTAAAACAGTGTAAGAATAATTACTTGTGTGATTTAAAATAGGAATGAAAGCATTTACTTTTATGAGTGATTTATAGTTTAATTGTGAATTGTATTTTTTATCTTATTCTGATTTTAAGTAAAAGAAATTATTTGAAATGTGTTTTAGGCTTAGTATTCATATAAGTAACTCCATATAATGTGACTTGAATCCATTTTGTAAAACTTGAGTTTTAAAACTGACTTTGAGCCCCTAACTGTGTGAACGCCCTAACATGTGCTTATCTGGAAAGTTGTAACTGTGTAGACGCCCTAACAAGTGTTTATCTGAAAAGTTGGAAACTGAGGCAAAAGGTACCTGCAGAGCGCCTAATTAGGCACACTGAAGATCCATTGGCTGCACCCAGAAGGAGCAAAGAAACACCCAGAAATGGCCATAAAAGGGACCTAGAGGCACTGGGCAGAGACCACAAAGGGCTCCTCCACCCGACGTGCTCTCCACTCTCTTCTCCCTGTTTAAATACTGCATGAGACTCTGCCTGAGTGAAGCTGTCACTCTGCCTGTGAGCCAAACTTCTGAGGCCTCGTTCCTGACCCAGACGCTGCAGCAACGTGTTCCTGTCCAGTGTGTGTGTCTGTCGGCGCGGATCTCCAGGTGACCTGCCTAGGCTTCTGGAAACCACCAGGACTCTGGTAAATAAACCTTGGGATTCATGCATTCTAACTCTTGTGTCTGTGTTTAGTTTATGCTCTGTCAATTTTAGTTAAGTACTGTGGGCAACCCGTATAAGTCCAGTTCTCTGGCTGAGGGACCCCAGTCACCTGTGCATACGTTCCCACCTGAGGGTGAGTTGGAACAGATACCATCTCACACCTGTCAGAATGACTATCATCAACAAATTAACAAAGGACAAGTGCTGGCAAGGATGTGGAGAAAAAGGAACCCTCCTACACTGCTGGTGGCAATGCAGACTGGTGCAGACACTGTGGGAAACAGTATGAGTATGGAGTTTCCGGGGGGAAAAAAATGGAACTCCCATTTGACCCAGTAATCCCACTTCTAGGAATACATCCAAGAATCAGAAAAACTAATTATAAAGGATATATGCACCCTATGTTCATAGCAGCACAATTTATGATAGCTAAGATTTGGAAACAGCCTAAGTGTCCAACAAAAGATGAGCAGATTAAAAAACTGTGGTGCATCTACACAATGGAATACTGTGCTGCTATAAAAAAGAAAGAGTTCTTACCATTTACAACAGCATAGATGGACCTACAGAGCATGATGCTAAGCAAAATAAGCCATTCAGAGAAAGGTAAGTATCACATGATCTCACTCCTTTGTGGAATATAATGAACAACATAAACTGATGAACAAAAATAGATCCACAGACATAGAAGCATAGAACAGACTTTCCAACCTCAGAGGAAAGGTGGGGGGGGGGGGTTAAGAGATCAACCAAAGGACTTGCATGGATTCATATAAGCAGGATCCATGGACACAGACAGTAGAGGGGTGAGGGCATGTGCTGAGGGGGGGGGGGGGGGGGCAAGGGGACAGCTAGGGAGAGATCAATGAGGAAAACAATTATTCTTAAACAATAAAGAATTTAAAAAACAGGCAACATTATCTGCCTACAAAAATATTTTAAAATAATAAAGACACTATAATAAGCAATGGGTCTCTGAGGTATGTGATGTTGTTGAGGTAATGCCCATAAAGCATGATCTTAATGTTCAATAGTGATGAGAATTGGGGAAGACAATTTGTGTAGGAATCTTCCCATTGTCTTCACTAGCAGAGAGGTGTGGACAAGGAACTAGGAAGGCTGGAGACCTTGAGCTCTGGCGAGGGTCAGAGCCAGACACCCACTGTCTAGCTGAGACAAAGGGAGATGAAGCAACTTCCACCTTTTAGTCTTATATAAATCTTTGCTGATGGGCTATCACCAAACTATTACTGGGATTGCCTGCCTAAGGGCTATGGGTGTATCCTAAAACCTGAATAAAAGGGATGGCAAGGCCAGAGCAAAGCAGAGTCCTTCCTTGGACTTTTGCTTGGCCCTCAATTTCCAAATTAGTATTTCTTGTCTCATCTCTTTCATTTGTGCTCACCCTCCTCCAGAGCCTGAGCCCAAGCCCGAACCCGAACCCGAACCTTGAACCTGAACCCTGAGCCATGAGGGACATGGGAAACTTTCAAATTTGAAATGCACTCAGCTCGAAATAGTATGCTTAAAATCATGGGAATCTTTTGCCAATAGGGTTCTGCAGTCATATTTAATTACTGGGTTATTTCTTGAAACATTCATAATACACACACACACACACACACACACATACACATATATATAATGTCACGACAGATTTTAATTTGTGGGGACAAAAATAATTTTGAGCTTCTAATAACACTCTTCCTACAGGGCACTTTATCTGGCAATTCCACTTGTAAAATTAATTTACTACTAAACTAACAGATTGTGTCACAAGAAATAAGGAAGTATTTTTTTTATAATAGTCTCAATTGGTTAGTTTTGGACATGTTAAAGAACTTATATTGGCAAACATTCTCACTTTATAAGTGGATTTATCACTTAGAGTGACCTGATATTGATACAGTATTTAATAGAGACAGAAAAGGCTAAGTGACTTGTCTGTCCCACTAATAGCTATGACATACAATGGCCACAAGGGGGCAGATGCTCTGACCAGTAGCTATGATGCATACTGACCACCAAGGGGCAGAAGCTGCTGAGCTGTGATGACGTGGCAGTGGTGGTTCTCAGATGACACACCCCAGAACCAGAGAGGAGGGAGCCCGGTTCCAGGGTACATCACCTGAGAACTGCCCTCTCACAATCCAGGACGCTGAGAAAATGTCAGAAAGCTGATTTCAGACCAATCCTCACAGGCCAGACTGAGGGACCCCACCTGCCCAAGGGACCCCGCTCACTCCGCTTACTCCATAGACGCCCTTCCAGCCGTGGCCCAGCCCCAGGTGCAGCTGGCTAGGGAGGGACCCTGAGAGATTGGCTCCAGGGCCTCTAGTGTATGAATAAGAAAGCTGTATTTCATACACCTATATTTATTTTTTAAAAATTCATGGGAATTTAGAAGAACAATATCAAATTATTAGGTATATGATCTCTCTCAGGGTGACATAATTTTATGAATTATTAATATATGTCCTCCTGTTTCTCAATCAATAGTGAACATTATTTTGTTTTGTTTTGTTTTTTCAATGATCCTTATGCTTGAAATAGCTACAAGTATCTGCTTTTAATCTCTTAGTTGTTCATATACAAATATTTCCAGTCCTTGGAGGATTATAAATCAGTTCTGTTTTCTTTCAGAAAATAATAATTTTATTTTAAATTAAATAAAAAAATTGTGCCATAAATTTGTCCTGATTTTCATCCCTGTTTTTAACCTTTGAGAGCTTATTGATAATGTTTAGCTAATCAATTAAGATGTCTTCACTTAGCAATCGCCCATACATTCTAATTTCATTTTCCAACCAAGTCTTCTTTTCAGATGAGAGCTCACTTACAGAAAAGAGAGTGATGGGAGGAGGTGGTAGCAGGAAGAGATTAAACAAAGAATTTATATGCATCCGTGCATTATATAAGGCATGGACACAGACAATAGTGCACTGAGTAATGCATAATCTAAGGACATAGACAATAGTGCAGTGAATTCCTGGGGAGAGGTCTAAAGTGGGGTTGAGGGGCGTCAATGTGGGAAAAAAGGGCATCTGCAATACTTTCAACAATAAAGATACATTTTTGAAAAGATTGATAAAATCCAGCCTATGTGGTTCAGTTATTGAGCTTCGACCTATAAACCTGAAGGTCAGTGTTCAATTCTCAGTCAGTGTACATGCGTGGGTTACCAACTCGATCCCCTGTAGGGGGTATGCAGGAGGCAGCTAGTCAATGATTCTCCCTCATCATTGATGTTTCTATTTCTCTCTCTCTCTCCCTTCCCCTCTGAGATCAATAAAAACATGTATTTTTTAAAAAGAATGATGGATACTGAATCTGTTCTAGAGCATTATTGAAAATATTCCTGGATTCCCTTTTTTAGTTCCCTTTTAATTAATATTTTCTTCCATAACTTTGAATCTTTTCCAACCCATTCTTAAGGGAAATGCACCTGCAATTGTCTATGTAAGTCATTTACTGTTTTGCTTATTTGTTCTGTTTGTCTTAACTCAAGGGCAAGGGCTATTTGTTTAAAAATCTTAAACTAACAGAATACTTTGAACAAAGATGCTCAATTAAATAATTTAAAGCTGAGAGTGCTATTGAATCATTTATCTGGCTGAAACAAAAAAAAAATAAATAAAAATGAATTTGGGCCAAAGTACTTAGTGATAATCCCTGCATGTCCAAACCTATAATAGAATGCTTTCAAATGGTACTCTTCCCAATCATCTTGATATAAGCTTTGGGTATTAAAGAAAGAGGTTATCAATAAATATCAGAAAAAAATTAAACTGGTGTTTATTATTTGTCAAAGAAGGAAGATAAGCATTGCAGGGTACTGTCTATCCTGGCACAGCACACTGTCTTCTATATCAGTGTTCTCCTAATATATAAAAACCCTCGGTCCATCATATCCACAATGACCAGGCGGCTCGACTGTTCACCAGGCTGCACATACAGCAGGAGAGTGGGATAAACTGCTGACCTCTCAGAGAGAGAGAGAGAGAGAGAGAGAGAGAGAGAGAGAGAGAGAGAGAGAGAGAGAGAGAGAGAGAGAGAGAGGTGGGGCTGATCAGGACTGGAGGCAGCTGCTGGCGAAGCCAGGAGAGAGGAGCAGGGTGATCAGACTTCTGGTCTGGTCACCCTGCTTCCCTCTCCCTCACCAGAAGCCAAGCTTCTCTCTCTCTTCCAAAGGCCAGCAGCTCAGCCACTGGACAGCAGCACAGGGCTGCTGCTGATCAGCCCTGCCTCTACGATCTGGCCCAGAGATAGGTCTGGAGATACTGACTGGCATAGAAACCGAACAATCCGAACCAAATCTAGGTCAATTGTGAAGAGCCAATGGCTGCCTAGGAGGCAGAGCTTTTGACACTGACTGGCATAGAAACTGACCAATCAGAACCAAATTGGCTGGCAAAGGAGGGCAGGTGAGGGCAAGATCAGACCTGCAGGGGAGGGCAGTTAGGGGTGATCAGGCAGGCAGAGGAAATTAAGGGCAATCAGGTCTGCAGGGAAGGGCAGTTGGGGGCAAGATTTAGGCCCAATCCCTGTGAAATTGAGCCTAAACCGGCAGTTGGACATCCTCCAATGGGACCCAGTCTGGGTGCAGGTTGGGCTAAGGGACATTCCCTCCGCCAGTGCACGAATTTTGTGCACCAGGCCTCTGGAAGTTATAAGAAGTATAGAAGTTAAGAAATGGTAGCCTTTCAGAAGAGTGGAATTACCACTGATTGATACTCTGTATCAATTACTCATGGGAAGCTGTTATTGATTATGACAGGCTTAAAGCTAGTTTCAGTGGTTACAAGTTGCTGTGCTGAAAGAACAAGTCATCCTTCTCTTTTATGAACATATAAAAATACCTACTTATTCCAAGACTATGGAGTGAATCAGACATAGCAATACACTGGTAAATTTCAGATAACCAGAGATTTATTTTTATTTTTGACATTTATTGTGATTTGTCTCTTTAAGAATTAAATCACATATAGCTATGGTGATAAATTCCTTATTTCCTACATATGGATGACAGGGGTAAATGACCAAAGATCCTTCACAGAGGATCTAGTAAGACCTTAACTTAATATTTATGTATGTGTGTGTGTGTGTGTGTGTGTGTGTGTGCGCGCGCGTGTGCGTGAGTGTGTGGATGTCCATATTCATATTTCAAATATTGTATAAAACCACTGTGATTTACGCTACATAGTGCCTGAGCAGAAGCAGCCTTGATTCGTTTTGCCCAGGAATTTGCAGGATACCCCACACAGACAAACAATAATCAATAAGCAATTCAATCCCTCTGCCTATGTAGTCCATTCCTACCTAAAAAACGTAAGTTGGTAATTCACCCTACCCCTAAAACACATCACTCTCTGTGCTCTCCACCTCACTAAAATGCACCATCATTTACATAGGTACTCAGGCCAAAAAATTTGACAAGATCATGACTCCTCTGTTTTCTCAAGTTTCAAAACATATCCAAGTGCAGATAGCTCTGCTTTCAATTATATTCACAACTTCCATCAATGACATCCTCAGTGACATCCTCACCTGTCTAATACATTGTGATATCTTCCAATTCTAGGTATCCATTCTCACCCCCCACCCATTCTGTTCTTATTCAACATCCACTGTTTTGTTTTGTTTTTAAATCTAAGTATTATTTAGACACTTTTATATTCACACCTCTCGTGTTTCTTTGCTATCACAATTAGTATATAACTCAATGCAATTCTGGCTGCTGGCAACTTCTCCATCCTCATTATTCACTAATCCCTCTGGCTACTCCATCCATTCCTTGTACATGTAAACAATCAACACAAAACCTTTTATTTACACATGATGCTTTCTCTGGAATATTCATCTCAATATATCTACCTGCATGTAGCTTACTTCTTAATTATACATATCTTTTTCAGACTCTCCAACATAAGTCATCCCTACACACTCTTCCCCCTCTTGCTTTAACACATCACTACCTAAAATATTTTACATTTATTTATTACTTCTATGCCTAACTGAGGAATATTTTTCTCTTTTCTCATTGCTGTAACCCCACACCAATAAAATTTTGGAATATAATAATGAGACCAAAATGTGGGTTTTTTTTTAGTCCAAGTCCCTTGTCTGCAAGCTCAAAGAATGAAGTCACATACAAAAATGATTAGGGGAACTGAAGTTTATTTATTATATATATTTTAAAATATTTTCATTGATTTCAGAGAGGAAAGGAGAGGGGGAGAGATAGAAACATCAATGATGAGAGGGAATCATTGATCGGCTGCCTCCTGCACGCCCCTACTGGGGATATATCCCACAACGTGGGCATGTGCCCTGGACCAAAATGGAACCTGGAATCCTTCAGGCCGAAGTTCTATCCACTAAGCCAAAGCAGCGAGGACAGTACTGAAGTTTATTAAGAGAAGCCAGTCCTGGAAAAGGTGCAGCTGTGGTTCCAGGAGCAGGCCAGTGTCCAGAGCTTCCTTTCCTTGTTACAGTCAGGAGTAGCTCAGTATCCAAGCTAATTAAAGTCTATTAGTCCATGTGTGGAAGCCAACATGGCCATAAGCCATGTGGCTGCGAGGGAGCACATCCCCTGCCATCAACCCAACAATCTTGCGCTAGATCAAGAAGAGAAAGCAAGTGTGTTTTGTTTATATCCTTGTTAGTTCATGATTGGTCCTTTCAAAGAATGTTGCCTTAGCAACACCCTTGGGATTGGTTATATGCATGCTGCCTATCTTAGCAACATTCATACATTTTAAATTTTATCTTCTGTGTGCACTCTTTCTTCCCCTCCTAAACGGGTTGTCCTAGTAATTCTGCCCAGCTGGGTTTTCAGGTTCTAGTTCCCCTTTATGGTTCCAATCCTGATGACCTAGCTTCCCTCTGACTCCTCAATAACACATTCATAATGCATCCCATGAGCTTAAATAAGCACTGATCAATGTATAGCTTGACTATGATGAACTTGAGCCAAGCACTATGGAAAACAATATGGAAGTTACTTTAAAATTAAAAAAAGAAATCTACCAAATGACCTGACACTTCCACTTTTGGGTAGTATATATTCGAAGGGGGAGAAAAAGGGTTTCAAAGAGATGTCTGCATTCCCGGGTTTCTGGCAGCATTATTCACAATAGCCAATGAATAAAAGCAACCTAAGTGACCTTCAAGGGATGAGCAGCCAAAGAAGACAGCTGGCATATTATGCTAAGTGAGATAATTCAGACAAAGACAAGTATAGCATGATATCACTTATATGTGTAATCTAAAAGAGCCAAAGTAGTAAGTAAAACAGAGTAAAATGGTAGTTACTAGGCAATGAGGGTTGGTGAAATCAGACAGATAGTGTTTAAGGGTACAAAGTTACGAGTAATAAAAAAGTCAATGTGATTAATATTGAAACAATATATTGTGTATTAATCACATTGGCTTTTTTATATATATAAAGCTAAACAACCATCTGACTGATAGATATGACACACAACCACCACCAGAGGGCAGATGCTCCAACTGGTAGCTATGATTTGCACTGTTCACCAAGAGGGAGATGCTCAATGTAGGAGCTGCTGAGCTGTGGTGACTTGGCAGTGGCTGTTTTCAAGTGATGCACCTGTAACCAGAGAGGAGGGAGCCCTATTCCTTGCAGGGCCGTGTGAATTCATCTTTGGCTGTGGATTATGTTGTTGCTGGGACACTGTCTGAATCTGGTTTACTACACACTTGTGTTTGTGTCCCACACCCTGTACGACAGCAACTTTGTAGAGAGCCAGTTTCAGTCCAATTCCTGAAAGCCAGGCTGAGGGTCCCTAACTGCCAGAGGGACCCTGCTCACTCAGCAGATGACCTTTGAGTTGCAGTGGTGCCCCAGGTACAGCAGGCTGGCGAGGGAGGGGCCATGGGAGGTTGGCTCCAGGGCATGTCTAGACCATCTTGCCCAGTCCTGCCCTGCCAGCCACCTTCTAATTAATTTCCTCTCAATATGCACAAATCCTTGCACTGGGACACTCGTGTTATAATAAAACTAGAGGCCAATTGCATTAATATTCATGCAATAGGCCTTCCTTCCGCTGCCACTGGCACTGATTTTCCTTCAGCACCCGGGACCCAGGCCTTTGCTCTGGCCACAGCAAGGCTTGGCTTCTCTGCTCTGGCAGCAAGTGGAGAAGTCAAGTCTCTGCAGTCTTCAGTTGGGCCAGAGCCTTAAGTCTTTGCTCCATGCCTGCTTATGCAAATTAACCCATCTTTGTTGGGTTAATTTGCAAACTCACTCCTGAATGGCTGGTGTGTGTCATGAAGGTACAATCAATTTGCATATTTCTCTTTTATTTATTTGTATAGATAACTTGATATGAGACTAGAATTAAATTACTCTCACTACTAAAAAATAATTATGTAATGTGACAGAGGTGTTAATATTGTTACAGTAGTAATTTGTTACAATATATAAATATACCAAGATAACATGTATGTCTTAAATTTATGTCATATACTTTCAATTTTTTTAATGAACCACCTGGATATTTGTGTGTGTGAATTATGATATGAAAATAATCTCTAAATAAATAATCATGATACTATATGTAAATATTATTAATCAATATAAATGTTAGGCAGTGCTTACCCACAATGCCTTGTTCAGAAACAAATAAAAAAAATTTTTTTCAAATGGTTTAAGAGATTAAAAAGGTATAATGGTTTTATGATTCCCCCCCACCATGCTTCCTAAAATTGCATAAGCTCATCATGTGCTCGGATGGTCCAAACAGAGATGAGAGAGAAAGATGATTCTATGCATTTCTTCACAACTCTTTTTTTCAATAACATGCTAACAGTTTGAAATCCATTACAATGAGATTATACACCATATAAATTCACAAACATTACAAATCAGAGTTGAGGATTTTGTTAGTTTTTGTGAAGGAGTGTACAATTCACCACCACAATTACTAACAGTGGTAAATAAACAAGAAAAAAGTGTATAAACACAATCAATATTTAAATGAATTTGTTTATTGCAAAATACCTGATATTAAGATAGTTTTTTTCAAAGCCTTTGGACTCTAGAGTTCACAAATGACAAATGGACAATTAGGAACTAATTGGATGTGACTAAAATATTTCATGAATTATAAAAAGGCATCTGTTCTGATGAAAAATAATCTAAACTTCATATTTCTGTATATGTAATAACTTGGTATGTCAAAATTATGTAAACTTCATAAATAAATGAAATATATATGCCATTCATCCTTTAGTTTTAATAAAATTAAAATTAAATTTCAATTTTTGGGAGTCTCTTCCTCTCTTGTACAATACTCATTTTGCATTTCTAGAATGCACATTATAGCAAGTGTGAATGTAGGTTAACAACAAAATATTCCTTCTATTTGAGTTTAGCCTTGCATTTTTTTTGCTCAGAATCTTATAAAATGTTAATCTTTCTGAGAATTTATTACCTTATTTTAAAGTAAATATATTATCACTTTTAAGAATTTATGTTGAGAAATAAAAATGCTAATATGGTAAGTGCTTTTTGCAACCTGTATGGTTCTGTGTACAAGTTATTATTTATATGTCTGATTCTTCATCTAAAAGTAAAGTGTTTTCAAAGATATTTTAATAGATATGTGTCTTCTTGGAAACTTTTAAAGTACAATGAAAATGATGCAGCAAAATTATAGCAAATAGACTAATAAAATGTTGCTTGATGCATTTTATGTCTTTTTTATATACATAACATCTTAAAACTACTCCAAATAGTTACTACTTTTACTAAAAAATAAAAAGAATGGGCTATGAATTACAACTGGCGAACAGGTTTTTATATTGTGAAAGTATTTTTTTAAATAAAACCTTAGAAAGAATAAGTTTAAAACTAAATACTGTGTGTTGCAAATAATTGTAAGAAGCTTTGTAGAGCTCCTTTATGTAATCTAACATCTTGGATGCCCACCTTCTGCTTTCCTCGCTGGAAACTGGAGATGACGATGTTGGATTCGCCTTCCTACAATGCCATTGTGAGAATGAAACCAGACATGGCCCACTATCTGGATTTTCAACACAGCTGTGCCACTCATTACCTGCAGGTTGTGGGGTGAATTCTTTTACTTCTCTGGGTCTCAATTTTCTTATGTATAAAATGGGGATATTCTCAATATCTACTTTGTAAGGTTGCTATGAGTACTGAAGAAGTTAAGCCCATTCATTTGTTGGAATACAATAAGCTCTATATGTGCTATATGTGTTAACTGTTATTATTTTTGTCTGTAAGCTATAATTTCCTTATTGCTGGTGAATACTTTGAGATAGCTTTTTTTTTTTTTTTTACTGGTCCTACATTTTATTTTTAAAATTTACTTATTTATATATTGACTTTAAATAATTTTTCAATTTCAGTTGACATACAATATTATATTAGTTTCAGTTGTACAATCCAGAGTCTTAAACCTAAATGAATCTTAGATGTTTGCTTTCAACATCTTCAGCCCCTCAATAAGCATGCCTTTTACAAATCTACTGAAATGAACTACACATTTACAAAATTCATCAGGATGTGAAATCAATTCTCACACTTATTTCACACTATTTAAAACTTTCATTCTTTTTCCTCTACTGTTTCCTTTAAGGTTCTGTCAGCCATTATTCAATAAACCTGATTTCTGCTTTATAGTTCAAAATATAGTGATAACTATGTATGAATGAAAGAATGGTAGATTAGAGAGGAATCGCTTTAGTTAAATATTTTAATATAGCAAACAGGTAAAAGTAAGGCATAAAATAGTGTATCAATTTAAACTAATGAATACCAAGTTTATGTAGTTGTTTGTTAATCATAACTATACATATATATATATATATATATATATATATATATATATATAGCTTTATAAAACTGTATATCTCTAAATTTTTAAAAAAGAAATTGTAACTCTATTTATACCTTTCATTATTTATTTATATGCTTATTGCAAAATAACTACATAAGAATAGTAATTTTGACAAAATATCACTTGCTTCTAAAACAGAGTATTTGAGTTATTTATTGCTATGCATCTCACCACCCCAACATTGAAACAATTTTACTCACAGTTCTATGGCTCAAATAATTTGGCTGCTCTGTGCTCAGATCAGAGATTCTTTTGCTGGTCTTGTCTGATACATCCTTGAAGTTAACTTCATTATGGTCACCTAAGGTTGCCTCATCCTCATGCCTAGTGTCTGGTCATGATTGTTTGCCCTCAGCTTCATTGGTATATAATCAATATATGACATTGTTTAAGTGTAAGGTGTTCAACATGTTGATTTGTTACATATATCTTGCAAAATGATTTAGCACCATGAGTCAGTTAACACCTCCATCACATCACACAATTATCATACTTTTCCTATGGTGAGCACATTTCACAAGATTAACCATTTTTTCCCTGTGGTGAGAACATTAAGGTCTACTCTCTTATCAACTTTGAAATATATAATAGAGCATTTTAACTATAGTCACAATGCAATGCATTAAAATCCCTAGAACTCATTCATCTTCTAACTAGACACCTTGCTTTGAAAAGCATCTTCCCATTTGACCCACCAATAGTCCCTCGAGACCACCATTCTACTCTCAAACTTTCTATAAGTTTGCTTTTTTTAGATCCCACACGTAAATGATAAATGACAGTAGTTGTCTATTTCTGTCTGATTAATGCTTCAAGGTCCATTCATCCTGTTAATGGCAGGGTTTCCTTCTTTCTCCTAACTGAATAATATTGCATAGAATCCTTTAATGGCCCTCTCTTCCTGTCTTTGCATGTGACCTCTCATCCCAACAGAGACTATGCAAGACTTCTTTCCACAGCCTTTGCAGGAGTTACGGGGCAGTTGGTGAAAGCCAATGAGATAAGACATCTTGAGGACTGTTCTCAGAACTACTGCATCAATCATGTGGATTCTATTAGCCAGAGTGAGTCATAATGTAAGCAAAGATTCAAGATAGTAGAGAAATAGATCTTATTTCTCTAGAGTAAAAACATCAAAGTCATATTTCAAAGGATGTGCATACAAGGGCAGAACAAAGTTAGGGACATTTGTGCAATGCACCACATGATATATTTTAAACTAATAATATTAGAGTACCCACTAAATGAAAAATAAAATCTTATGCACCCATACTGACATGATTATTTTTTTAAAATGTTATCATATATACACTAACATAATTGTTTTTAAAATCCTGTTATATAATTTTAATTCAAAATTAATTTATAAATTACATATAATAAAATTAGAAACCTATAATTCTAATTACTTTATTTTAATGTCATAAAAGCTCTTTTCTTACAGGGTTCAATTCTCTAATCTGGGTTTAATGGAAAAATATGCATTTATATTTTCTATATGCGCATGATGTTGACTGGATTCTTTTTTATTTTGAGTCTGATTAACCACCATAATAATCAAGTCTTATTGTAGAATAATGAATACTTCCATTTTAACGAGCTACTGTAACTAATTATTTGGTAAGCTTTGAAGGAGAAATCTATTTAATATCCAGAATGCTGCACCAAAGGAAATATATTGTTCTATGGACATTTCTTCATGGAATATTTTCATGGACATATTGTTTTGTCTGTTCAGCATATGTCACCTATGCAACAATTTTCTTCTTTGTGAGAGGTTTTCAATTCCTGATTGAGATGACTCAGGTTAGTCTGATTCCAGCACTTTGTTGTAATGATGAGCTTATTATCTAGGGATGCCCATCACATGTCTTCTCCCCCATGGGCTAGGCATGGTCTCCTAAATCGATTTGGCTTAAATAGGGTCAGACTACATATTTGAGTAGAAATATCGACATGTTGATATCCAATTTAAAAGTCAAAACTATGTTACTGATGTAACATTGTATCTATCTCTGGATGAGCAATATTCACTCCAAAAATATTTTCTGAATCCTCGCTCTCTTTTCCCACGCCTCATGTGATATGTCTGCCTTCACAATAGAAAACAGGAACAAAGCTTGCATTTGAAAAACAGCAGGAATAGAGGCTCATTTGTTGCTGCACACAGATTTCTGTCAGGCAAACAAAAAGGATACTAACCTCCTCTGGCGGACAGTAACGCCTCCATCAGAATGCAACTATGGTTGGTCTCATGCTTTGAAACTCTCACAGTCAGAATACTCACCACAGAACAGCAATTTGACAAGTGCGTGTGCTTAATGTCATTTACCTACACAAAAGGCTAAACATTATCCCAAGCAGTCTCTCATACACAGTATATCTTCTCACTAATATTTCAATTATCTGGTTTACGGTTTAATGAAAAATATTTCTTCCTCGAAAGCAATGCTGTTTGTATGCTACTGCTATTCATAAATGTCTATAAAATTAAAATATAATTATAATGATTATGTAGAAAATAATCCACATAGCCTATAAATCAGCTCAATTTAAAAGTAGTACTAATTTTAGTCTTACAGATTTTGATAGAGCATATGAAAATGAAATTTGAGGCTGTGACTAACAAGGCTATGCCATCTGAGCCTTGGAATCAGGAGTCAGGTTCACTTCTGACAATATATACTGTAGATCAGCATTATTATTAATGTGCTCAGTATTAAAATAAGTTATAGCATAGATGATAAAATCATGAATTTGAAGTCAAGCTGCTAGGTTTGAATTCTGTATGACTATGTATGACTGTGTGACCAGGGATAAATGACATAACTTTCTACACTCAGTTTTCTTCATTTGTGGAATGAGGATAATGCAATTAACTTCTCAAATAATAGTATGAGAATTAAAAGAAATAACTCTGAAGCAATCCTAAGGGTATGTAGCACCTAATCAGTGTTGGGTACATGTTAGCTGTTTTTATTACTGACATTTTATTATTATTCCTCTTATCAAGATGTACATCATAAATTGATTAGCCACAGAACACTGGAAAGCAATTAGATTGCCTGGTTCTTTTAAATTTAGTTTTGTTCATTTTTTTTTTCTTTACATTTGAGTAGAAATATCGACATGTTGATATCCAATTTAAAAGTCAAAACTAACTATCCACAACAGTGAATAAATTTAAGATAGATCTTACAATTCCTTGAATTGCCATATTAATTGTGCTTCTAATTTGCTAATCATAGGCCATGTCAATATTTGCAATGCCTGGCTTTTAAAGAATAAAAACATCATAGCTATCAACTTCAAGGGCAAGATAGAAGAGTGAGTATTATACATATTATGATATAACCAACTTTTTACTGATCAGAACACATTAATATAGTTGGAATATGTTTTAAAGTACTTTAAAATACATTTCCAAATGCAGTGGTAACAAAGAGAAAAATCTCCAGAACTAGGAGAAGAAATATGTAATGCTGGAGGTGGGAGAAATGAAGTTATAAAACAGATGCTATGCAGACCTCACAGGCCAACATTAGGATGGAGCTTAGGAAGCCTTTGTTTGTTAGGACCTGGGGCCACTGCTCCAGAGGACCAAGGAGAGTCCTGTAGCTTCCTCTGGCAATGAAAAGGAATATGCACAAATGGGAACTGGGCTAACCTTTTAGCCATGTTTGCAGTAAAGTGTTAATCACCCGTTCCTCACTACACTGATCCAATGGAAAAACTGATTCAAGATCAGAGACTTCTTTAAGCTTGGGATAAATTAACACACATACACAAACTAAACATGACCAGCACTGTCATGGAGTCACCTCCTGGAAAAGATCAGAATTAATAAACTCACAGTGAAGAAACACACATGCACACACACATACACACATGTATACTCACATACAAGGTGAAAAAGCTGAATATTACAAAAAAAAAGTCATGTCCAAGAAAATGGCAATTCATACACAATATATGAAAAAATTAAAGAGCAAAGTTCAAAAATGCAAACTTATATATACATAAATTTAAAAGGAACAAACTATTTGCATTAACCACTGCACACAAATAGAGGTAATGTAACAAAAAAGCCCCATGTTTAATATAATCAAGAAGGACTCTATCACAATGATACTATCAATAATTATAGCTAAAATACCCCCAATATAATATTTGAGGACTTAACATATCTCTCTTTTTCTAAGGCTTTCACATGCAATGTCTCATCCCTACAATATCCTATTACTAGCCTCAATTTAAAAAATACCAAAGAGTGAATTGAAAGGTTATACAATGGCAAAAATGAATGGGAGAGTTTTTGAGAACCTATTTAAATGTACAATTTTAACATCCATTTGGCATCAACCATATAAGAGCTAAAGGCAAGACTCATTGTATTCTGTGAAGCTGCTTTTGTAGTAGGTAACCCACCCTGAAAAATTTCAAGTGGCCTGCCTTCGCACTGGAATAATGCACAGAGAAAAGAATGGTCAGCATGTCCTCTTCCTACCCATACGCCCATGCTTCAGCTGAGTATCTGACATGAATTGTGATTAGCTCTCATTGTTGTTATAAAAGAACAAGGACTGCAGTGTTGACAAAAATGTGCTAAGTGTAAATAACACAATAAAGGAAGATATTTTTAAATCAATCCTTTAGAGAAAATTCATAAGTTCATAAGCCATGGCAGGACATTCTGTGCCATATTAGTTTTGCTTTATTTATTTAAGATTTCTAAAAATATTTGCAGAATATTTTTGGTTGTAAATCTCAGCACAAACATTACAATGACAAAGAAGTATCTGGGTTTTAAATGATTGCATTTCTTTTTCTTTAATGGCTTTTCTATTTTAAGGTAAAGGGATAGCTTTCACATCCATGATGCAGACATATGCCTCACAGGAGACCTTAAATAGTCTTATCAATTGGGTTACTCTGAATGTCATAATACAAATCCAGATTCCTTGAAGGTGACATTCTTTTTCATTTACTGCAAATAATATATTAAAGTCATTTTTGTCATTCTTCAATATGATTTTAGATAAATATAAAGCTATAACTTCTGATCTATTTGCTTCCTTTCTTTTTACCTCTCATACATTTTCTTAAATAAAGCATATGCTAGTTTCAAAAGTGACCAGAAAACATTTTTCCCCCCCAGCCATTGCCACTCCCCAAAATGCACAGAGTAGAGAATGCACAGAAAAGAGAATGGTCAGCATGTCCTTTTCATGACATTCTTATTTTAGGTCTCCAGGGCCCTCTGTCTTCTCCCTCTTCTATCAACTTGTTCCACCATTTTTTCCTGCTCCATAATTTTGCCACAAAATATTGCTCTGGCTCTCTGACAATGTATTTACATTTAGGTACATATACCTTCTTTTTATTGGCAGCATGCTTATTCATCATTATATCAGTAAATTTAAACCTTTCATTTTATTCATCTTATCTATATATATTATTATAAAAACCCGTGATCTATTGGCAGAAGGACCAGAATGACTGGTTGACCCATTGCCATGATGTGCACTAACCACCAGGGGGCAGACACTCAATGCAGGAGCTGTCCTTTGGTGGTCAGTGTGCTGTCACAGTGGGAGCACCACTCAGCTGACCAGGATGAGCACCTGCTCCCACAGTGGGCCAATCCCCGCAGGCCATGCTCCCCACCAGTGCACAAATCTGTGCACTGGGCCTCTAGTTATAATTACGTACTAAAATTCTGCACCACAACAAAAAATATATTTCTTGCCAATTTGGCTGGAAAAAAAAAGCTATAATTTTGATTCATTCAACCAGATGACTATTGTTGCGCTGGCAGTTTTCAGTTTTTTATTTGATAATCTAAGGGAAAAGTGGTCAGTACCCCTGGCTAAATAGTCATCAGGTGTTGCATGTTTTAATTTTTTTAATGCCACACTGATTGAAAATCAGTTCATTATATTAAGATGTAAAGAAATCACGGTCATATATTAATGACTATGGAGAGCTGATCAGCCCTTCCTCCAGTTAATGTTTGGATCTAGCAAGGATTTCTTAGTGCTCTTTTTCAAATGCACATCACAACTATGACAACCCTCTCAATCTGAGGCAGGTGTTATTTGACCCAATGAAACCTGTGAAAGAGGATGTTCAAGAGCTGTGACTAGCCACTCTGCTTGCTAGTTGGATGCAAGTGAAGTCTTAGGGCAACTATCAAACATAAACTCAAGTCAGCAGTTTCTTTTTATAGCTTGAGTGGCCGTTTGTTCCTCCTTTAGAGAAAACTAAGCCAAGTGACAGAGCCCACCCTTCCCTGTGCCCTGTTAAAAGGGATGGCTAGAAAAGCCCCATAGGATGCAATGGAAATAGAGGTGTGTTATCTGTATATACCCCAGATATCAGGTTAGATTTCTTTTTAACACCTGACTCTGCTATGTCTGGATCAGGAACCTTAAGATTTACTGGGATTAGTATACTGCTCTCTAATCAAAGATCTCTGTTTTCACTATATTTTATAGTTTTTTTTTGGGATCTGTTTTCTTACAAGTTCTGCAAAGGAAGGCTATGTTGTTGTTTTTTAATTTCTCTATTGATTAAGGTATCACATATTCGCCTTCATCCTTCCATTCCCATCCCAAACCCCTCCTGAAGCATGCCCCCACCCTCCTGCTGTCCGTGACTACTGGTTAGGCTCATATGCATGCACACAAGTCCTTTGCTTGATCTCTCCCCTTTACTCCACCCTCCCCTACCTAACCTCTGAGGTCCAACAGTCTGATCAGTACTTCCCTGTCTCCAGGTCTGTTCTTGTTCATCATTTCTCCTAGATGAGTGAGATCATGTGATACTAGAAATACACTTATAAGAACCAAAAATGAGACAAGCAATAATGGTTATGCTGAAGGGCAAATGAATCGGTCTATAGTGAGTTTCTTTCTGGGCCGACAGGAAGGCTGTTTCTTTACTTTATCTGCTGTGCCAGGGAGCACAGAGTTTGGAAGCACAAGAGATGCTTGTAAATACAAATGGAATGGGACTACTTTAAAATATAACTCTACACCCCAACCTGCTCACCTAAACCAAACATTCGCTTAAGTAGTAGAGTATTTAAACTTTACTCACTGTTTGATTTTAAGCCATCTACTAATAGGCACTTTCCCCCCCATTTGCTTTATTTGAACGTCCAATTTTCAAAGCCAAAGAGAGGTAAGTGTCCCTGAACTAATGCTATTTAATCATTGATATAAAACCCTCATGAATGGTATTGTAAGGACAGTGATACCCTCAGAACACCTATTAGGTCCTCAAGGCAAAGACACTGTTTTCATGGTAATTAACCACATTTTCGTTGACCTCCCATTAAGAATCATGTGTATTTTCACAGGGCTATTATGACCAACTCATCAGACAACAGATGCTTGGTGTCCAATTACAACAAATCAGGGATTTACTTAGCTTTTGAGAAAAGTTAGAATCAGCAAGTCATTTCGGTGAATTCAGAAAATTTTCATTCCATTAAAACATAACACATTTGTGGGTAAGAAAGAACGTACTTGAAAGAGAAAATTTCCTGAGGCAAGTGGCAGGAAAAAAATGGGAATTAATGCTTGAGCAGTAAATTAGGTTTGTTTATATGAAATGACTGGGCAAAAACAAAACTGAAAAAGCGTACCATAAAATAGCATGTAAATATTTAAATTATTAAGTAAAATCTTAAATAAGATACTTTAAAAACATTTGCTTATAGCTTACTATGCCCAAATTCAACTTTGGACATATATAAACACAAGATGAATTAAAATGTGCTTTGAAAAAATGAGCAACAAATCATGCTGATTTTTAAAAAAAATAACAAAAAGCTACTTATATTTTTTCTCTCTCATGATAGTAAATATATTACATGATTTAAAACTGCATTTGGTGCAGAGTTGGAGGCTTTTGAAGTAGCAAATAATCATATGCTGAGCTAATTATACAAATATATTTAGATGAATACATATTTATTCTACTCTTCATAGATAAGAAACATCTAATGTGGACATGATAAACTTCCTTCAAATGTACCTTATAAATACCTCCAGAGTTTTGATCAAGTGAATGCAACAAACATTTTTACTGAAAAAAAAGCACAAACCACCAAACAGCCCAAAGCACAGCTTTTGTAATATTAAGAAAACAAATGCAATGTCACTAAAGAAACATAATTAAACAATTTTTAATAAATATTTATTGTTCAGATTACATACGTTCATCTTTTTTCCACCCATGGCTCCCCTCCACCTGATTCTCCACCCCACTCCACCCCACCATAACCCTTACTCCCTGCCCCTGTCTTTATCCATAGTAGTGTAAGATTTTTGTCCAATCTCTTCCCAATCCCCTCACACCCCCTTCCCCTGAAAATTGTCAATACACTCCCTTTCTATGCCCCTGTTTCTATTATATTCACCAGTTTATTCTGTTCATCAGATTTTTTTATTCACTTGATTTTTAGATTCACTTCTTGATAGACATGTATTTGTTGTTCATAATTTTTATCTTTACTTTTTCTTCTTCTTCCTCTTCTTAAAGAATTCCCTTCAGCATTTCATATAATACTGGTTTGGTGTTGATGAACTCCTTTAGTTTTTTGTCTGTGAAGCTCTTTATCTGACCTTCAATTCTAAATGATAGCTTTACTGAGTAATCTTGGCTGTAGGTTCTTGCTGTTCATCACTTTGAATATTTCTTGCCACTCTCTTCTGGCCTACATAGTTTCTGTTGAGAAATCAGCTGTCAGTCGTATGGATACCCCCTTGTATGTAACTGTTTTTCTCTTGCTGCTTTCAAGATTCTCTCTTCATTTTTTACCCTTGGCATTTTAATTATGATGTGTCTTGGTGTATTCTTCTTTGGATTCCTTTTGTTTAGGGTTCTGTGCACTTCTTGCACTTGTAAGTCTATTTCTTTCACCAGGTAGAAAAAGTTTTCTGTCATTTCTTCTAATAGATTTTCAATATTTTGTTCTCTCTTTTCTTCTGGCACCCCAATAATATTGGTTAGCTTAAAGTTGTTCCATAGGCTCCTTATACTATCTTCATATTTTTGGATTCTTTTTCCTTTTCTTTTTCTGGTTGGTGTTTTTAGTTTCATGTTTCAAATCTTTGATTTGATTTTTGGAGTCCTTTGATCTACTGGTGAATTTCTGTATATTCTTTATTTCAGATAGTATATGCTTAATTTCTGACTGGTCCTTTTCCTTTATTTATTTATTTATTTATTTATTTATTTATTTATTTTGCATTCTCAGTAAAATCTTTAAAGGTCTCACTAAGTTCCTCAGAGGTTTTTAGTAGATTCTTGAGTAACCTTATAAATGTGGTTTTGAACTCTATGTCCAGTCTTCAGCTTTCCTCCATTTCTTTCAATGCTTTTTTGTCTCCGCATTTTTTAAATACGTGTTTCTATTGCTTTCAGAGAGGAAGAGAGAGATAGAAACATCAACGATGAGAGAAAATCATTGATTGGCTGCCTCCTGCATGCCTCCCATTGGGAACCAAGCCTGCAATCCAGGCATATGCACCACAACCATCAACCCTTCAGTCCATAGGCTGTGCTCTATTCACTGAGCCAAGTCGACCAGAGCTTTGTCTCTGCATTTTAACTGCTTCCCTGAGTTGATAGAATGGCTTTGTGTGCGAGGTGTTCTTTTGGCCCAGTGACAATTTTTTAATTAAATTGAATTTGTATCACATAAGAAAATATAGTCCTAAATAAGAATGTTTAAACAATTTTCAAAAAAGATGGGTCCTCTTCTAATGTGGGTGTTTAACATGTGCCTCTTTCAACAAAAAGACCTCAAAGACAGTATATACACTTCAGATACATTATGGATGCTTTCCTTTTCTTCTCTTAATTTTCTCTCTCCTAGAACATGGTTCAATTGAAAGGAAAAATAAGCTCAACAAAAATTTGGAGATATTATCTCAAAACTATTTTGTTCCCAGTTTTAAATTTTTATTTTTCATTTGATAATTCAACTATAACTTTTGTTGATGAAAGAACAGAGATCAACAGAATATAAAATGCATTATATGTGTTCATTTTAAATATTGACATTTTGTATTTTTTAAATTATATTTTAATGATTATTTATAGAGAGGAAGGGAGACGGACAGAGAGCCAGAAACATCAATGACAGAGAAACATCAATCAGCTGCCTCCCAAACACGCCCCACTGGTAATGTTCCCACAACCAAGGTACATTACCTTGACTGGAACTGAACCAGGGACCCCTCAGTTCACTCTATCCACTGAGCCAAACTGGCCAGGGCTTGATATTTTGCATTTTAATCTTGAATTGATTTAAAATCTCATCCAGGATATGAAGCAAAGAAAGATGATGGAAGATAAAGCAACTGTTTGATCTTGGTGACCTAAACTTGCCATTAACTAAGTTATTGCTTAGTGGAAAATTTTAAATCTCAATTATCAAACAGTGGAAGTTTCAAAGTGTTAATATTTGGCAATATCCCAAATGTAAGATTAAAAAAAAATAGCCATTTATTTGAGAACTGTTGGCTTTCTGCCTTGTTTGAATAATACATTTAAATCCTATGCCAGCAATTAATAGCAAGTGTAGGCAAATGTCCAAATATTATAATCTAAAGGCTTTTACTACATTTATTACGGGTCATTATATTCATTATCTCCTTTAACCTTCAAAAGCAGTCGATGCAGAGGTTATCTCCTTCTTTACAAACAAGGAGCTGACGTGCAGAGGAATAAAGCACTTTCCCCAGGTGGACAGTGCTGTGTTTTGATTTAAATATGTTAGATCCAAATGCCATCTTTGTTCATTAGGACTTCAGTGAAGGACAACTTGGAATATTCAAAAGTCAGTAAAGATGAAAAGTATCACAATTTTCTTTATACATCTTTTAAAGCATTAAGTAGTCATTCTGTAAAATGAACATCATTATTTCAAATGCATCCTTTAAGGAATCTTAGTACAAATACCTGTGGGAACAAAACTCAGGAGAAAATATTTGTTCTAATGTTACATTTACTGTTATACAAACAGATAGAGAAAAATATACAGAATGGGAGTGAAATTATTTTATTTGTTCCTATAAAAAATACTTGGTGCATTTATTTTATAGGGTTTCAAATTAATAAAATTATTTTGCATATATATATATATATATATATATATATATATATATATATATATTCCTCTTTACTCCATGTAACTATTGTAGATAGTTTTTCACTTAGTAAATTTCCTCAGTGTTGCCTGTTTATTCCTAATGCCTCAGGACTCTTATTTCAGAACTGCATTCTACAAGTATATGATTATCCACAACCATTTATGTGTTGGTCCATTTTCTTGGTACATTTTGGACAATTCATTAGCTAAAGGATGCACTTAGTGTTGCTAAGCCAATACATTCAGTTAATAGTATATGTTTCCCAAGAGATTTTATATATCTGCCTTTAACTTTTCTGAAAGAAATGGGCAAGGTTGGATGGGAAATGGAAAAAGTAAGTCAAAATGGCAGGATAATAGATTATAACTTGTATGTTCAATTTATCTTGCCATGCTTGTAACCAAACCATGATAGCAGTTGCCTATGTGATGTAGGAATAATGCCAAATATAGCCCTATACAATATGAAGAATTGATATATACTTTTAACTTAAAACTTTGTTTTGTTTGCACAGTCATATTGTTTTTTGTAAATGAATTTATTCTTTTATTTTTCTTATTCAGATTATTGCCAAACAAAAAATAACCTTTCAGTAAAATCATTTCTGGACTCTGTTCTCTACACCAGCGTTTTTCAACCGCTGTGTGCCGCGAGATGTTGCCTGGTGTGCCGTAGGTGCAGACAAGACAAGAATTTTATAATTTTTCACTATTTTGTTTACTTAATATTTCATAATAAAGTAATTATAAAATACTTTCTTTGTGTTTGATTCCTATTCAAGAGAATTACTTTATATATAGTCAATATAGGCACAGAGTTAAATTTTTTAACATTTTCTAATGGTGGTGTGCCTCGTGATTTTTTTCATGAAACAAGTGTGCCTTTGCCCAAAAAAGGTTGAAAAACACTGCTCTACACTGATTGTAGCACAGATCGCTCTCCTTACTTCTGAGCAACCACTTGTCAAACTTGGTTGTATTCACTTCTAAAATATAGCCCTGGCCTTATTCCACAACTGCCCTGGACTACTGGAGCCTTTTCCACACAGGAGCAGATTATACCTGGAAGTATAATCTGCACAGAAGTTTGGTATAACAAAGGCCAGCTCTTATGCCTTATTTCTTCCACTGGAGGCCCAATGCATGAAATTTGTGCAAGAGTGGCCTTCCTTCCCATGGCTGCCAGCACCGGCTTCCCTCAGGCACCTCGGACCCGGGCTTCCCAGTAGCCCCAGCTTCATCCAGTAGTTCTTCCAGAAGGACATCCAGTCTAATTAGCATATTGTCCTTTTATTATAATTGATAGCTCGAGAACATTGATAGGTACTACGTGGATTGAGTGATAACTATGTGCTGTAATTCCTAGTCATGGAGACTAGGCAAATCAGGTTAGCATAGAATTTATTGACCATCTGGGCTAAATGTCCCACCTATTTTCTAACTTTTTCAATAAGAAAACATATATTTGCATCAAGTAAGGTTGAATTTGCTTTCAAACATCTACCAGATTCAAGAAAAAGGGGGAACAATTCATTGTTTAAAGACACTTTTCAAAGGTTTAAAAGGACACCTTTAGACTGAGATTATCATCACAAGGACAAGCTTTGTGACAAAGGGGTGTGGGGAATCTAGTTTTTATTTTGGGTAGTCATATACCTGATAAATATTGAGAGAGTGTACTAAGTAGAGAATGATGGCAAATGAATATTGGGGGGAAGGGGGGAAGAGCACCATCTGTCACAGCAAGAACAAAAAAGGAATATATCTTTTAGACATTGAATATACCATATAGGAATGTTTTAAGCACTCAAAATGTCAGTTGAAAACATTTAAAAGTTTTCTTTATAACCAGTTAACTGCACTTTTTTGTTATTTTAATTGAAGTAATAATTCTAAAATGTAAAAAAATATATATTTAAGACAAATCTAAAAGGCATAAAAGTCTGTTAAATGCCTTAAGATGACTTTTAAAGCCAATCAGCGTATTCTAGCATTCAACTCATTACCCCAAAAGCCTGTTTGAGTGCAAGCCTTCCTCTCCAGCAAAACTTCATTCTCTTATATGACTCTAACGAGCTGTTTCAGCTACTTTAATAGACAGAGATGCTGGTCTCGTTTGTGTTGTGATTTTTCAGAAAGATTCCCATGAATAAATATTTTGAAATGATCAGTTCAAATATCTAACATTCAGCAAGTCTATTTAGAAACATATTTATTTAGAAAAATTATAATTTTATATAGTAAAAAATCTGTATCTAGAAAAAATGTTTTGCTGGAATGAGAAATGTCCAACGCCACTCAGATTTCAAAGAAAGTCTGAGAAGCCCTAGCACTAATTCTCTTATCAAGTTTTTAGAAAAACTTACCTCATTAACATAGTCTGATTAATAAAATATAGTTTAAAATCACCAACTTGTATCTTGAAAGGGTTTTAAACTTCATGAAAACAAGGATATTATGGGTCTTGTTTTACTCACATTTTATTTTTAGCACATAAGGTAGTTGCTGACCTATAGCAGTAATATGATAAATATGTATGAAATTGAGTGTTAATACAGAATAGATCAAGAGTGGATATTAGTATTTTGTCTTTAGTGATCCAAAATAGAAGGGGTAATTTCATTACACCAGCTAGAAAATTCCAGTTGTCAGAAATTCTATCCTTAATTTTTGTGACTTATGAAGGAATAATTTTGATTTTATATTATTTAACCACCTTTTACTGTGACTAAGTAAACTAATAGTTTAGAAGCAAAATATAATAAAATTGTGTATTTGTTGCTGTTTTCACTAAAAACTGTTTTATATTATGCTTAAAATACAATATTAAGTAAAGTAACCTTAATCTACAAAAATATTTTGTTTTCTAAGTCTTCAGTATATTGGAAGAAGCATAGTCAATTACTACATGCACTATAAATGGTTTGCTTCAGTGATGTTACAGCCCTTTAATAAATAAATTCAAATTGATTTGTAAGTATGGGTTTCAAAGAAACTCCCATTTGGATTCTTCTTGAGAGAGACAAAATAATGTAAGATGAATACAAATGTGATCAGAGATGTATGTCAGCTCAATCGTAATCACCCATGGTGAGAACGAATTTCATGGAGTGAGAATCTAAAGGCATTGCTTATCTTCCTCTTAAAATGAAAATCTACTAGCTGGAATGAGAATGGGATGCTCATAGGCATGCCTTAATTCCCTGAATAATGGCTGTGCTTTTGTGGCAGAAATTCAAATCAGACGAGGGACTGAGAGCGTATTCAGTGGGAAATAACTGTACTTCCCCAGAGCTGACCAACTTTGGAACTGAGGTAAGTTCAGGAAAAATGGAAATCAGGCATCCTACTCTATCTGCAGCAAGTACTGACACTTAAAAATGTAACAGATATTGATGACTGCTCACTGAGATGAATGCTGAAGAAGGAAAGAGAAAATGTTCAGCTCTTCCCAATTCCACATTATTCTACTCATGAGTACTGCTTGAAAGCTAGTAAAATGATCCCAGAAAACCGTTGCCTCTGGAATGTACTTAATTGGATAAATGGCTGCAGGTTATGGTTCCCACAGATGGAGAGGTAGTTACAGATATGTTGTGTTTTTGTTTAAGAAAGTTTTGTAATGTTCAGTGAATTTTGTTATTTTTGAAAGACTATAATAATGCTTTTATCCATGTTTCTTTAGACATATATGACACTTTGAGCACTGTAATCAAAACCTATCATATTCCATTATCAGTGAAAAGCTATAGGCTAACACCTGTCTTAAAAGAGACAGAAAATGAAGCCTTCGTGTGTCCTTTAATATTTATCTAATACTGAGTTAATATTCAGAAATCAAATATATAATTTTAGTAAATAACTTTAATCAAGTATAGAAAACAATGTATTTCTACATATTTAATAATCTTCCCAACAAAATCTATGGATAAGGATAGCACATGGTATGCATGAAAAACTTTGTATAGGTGCTTTATGTTATTTTAAATATTAAAAAATAATTATTAAATTTTCTACGTTAAAATACATCAAAACTTTGTATTGTTCTCCAGTTCAAATCCAATATGATGTTTTGGAAGAAAATGAGCCATGTTGATGATGATAAAAAAGACAAGTATTCTAGATTTTTTGTGGCCTTACACCTTTGGAATTTTATAATTTTTCTGGTTGATTTCTGAGACTTTTTTGTTATTTAAGACTTAAAGTTGTTTAAATAACAGTATAAAGAAAAGGAATGTGAATGATTATTTACTTTTATTCAGTTTTAAATGGGACAATTTTGTTTTCATTCTTTAAAATGGTAAATCTATTATGCATAGTACTGGAATTATGCATATGATATTCTAAACTTATTTCAAATTAAACAATTTAAAATCTGTGGAGTTGGTTTTATTCTTTGATACTTAGTGAAAAAAAATGTATGATTCGATATATAGACAATATCTAGTTTTAAATGAAACACAAATGTTTGTGTGTACCGTATTTTCTGGCGTATCAGACGACCCACTAATTTTACAGTTAAAACATAGGTTTGGGCCTATATTCTCTGTATAAGACTACCCCCCACTTCCGAGGCAACACCAGTTCTTTTTTTAATAGACTGCCTCTCTAACTCTGGCCAATCCAAGCAGGCTTTTTATGCATGCAAATGATACATGTTCTGTACCCAAAGCTACACTGTGTTCTAGTAAAAAGCCTGCTCAGATTGGCCAGAGTCAGAGAGGCGGTCTATTAAAAAAAGAACTGGTGTTGCCTCAGAAGTGGGGGGTAGTCTTATACAGCGAATATAGGCCTAAACCTATGTTTTAACTGTAAAATTAGGGGGTCATCTTACATGCCAAAAAATACGGTAATTAACATTTATGTATTTTCAGAATCATTTTACTGAAGTCATGCTTTGTTTTTACAGACACACACACACACACACACACACACACACACACAGATAAGGACAGCGATGTGCCAAATCTCACAATTGATACCTTATAATTGAATTACTTTGTAATTATACTTAAACTGAAACTATATATTAGATTATTTTATTTTAAACATAAGTTTTTCCATGAGGATTAAAGTTTCATTCTCTAAGGAAATTAATACAAAGGAAAATTGACCTGTGAGTAACTCTATATCACAAGAAGAGCAGTGGGTTGTGTTTATTTTTTTAAGTTACTTATAACTAGAGTAAGTGGACTCAAAACCAGAATAATCCCAAGAGCTAGGAAGAGTTAAGAGAATATGAAAACCCCTTGATAAAGAGAAGCTGTGAATTTTTCATCATCCCTAATGCAACCCCCACTCCATGTACATACTTTTTTAAAAATATATATTTTTATTGAGTTCAGAGAGGAAGGGAGAGGGAGAGAGATTGAAACATCAATGATGAGAGACAATCATTTATTGGATGCCTCTTGCATGATCCCAGTGGGAATGGAGCACACAACCCAGGCATGTGTCCTTGACCAGAATTGAACCTGGGACCCTTCAGTCTGCAGGCCAATGCTCTAACCTCTGAGCAAAACTGGCTAGGACCATGTATAATACTTTGATGATGTTTATGTACTCATGAGGGCTGACAGAATTGTATGCATATATGAAAGCATTTCATTCTGTCTGTTGCTTTATGTAGCTCAGTGAAAATATATGTTTCCATATCTTCTTTCATAAAGGTAACATACTACATTTTAACTATTATGTAATAGCATTGTCCATAAATACAATAATAAGTCTGCACTGGAGATGACTTTTATGTATGAGTTATGGTCTAAAATCATGATCAACACAACCCAAATAAAAAGTCAACCAATAATGTTTTAAAAATAATTTTCGATAGAAGAGAAATGAAAAAAGAAAATGCAGGTTATTTCCTTTACTTCTGTTCTATATTTCACCCAAGGCCTAATCAATATTCCTTAAGTATGTATGTAAGCTGATAAAAACATCTCTGAGGCAGATGTTTAAGAATACATCTGTGTTCACTGATTTAAGAAACTCTCCTGAAAGTAGCTGTCCTCCAAATTCTCTTTATTAACTCCCACAACACTAAATTTTCTATAATTAAAAGCAGGATTTTACTATTTTAAGTTATTTACACTCTTAATTTATCACTTACTAATTAAAATGTGTATTTTAAAGATTTTAAAATGTTACCCAATATTAAATTATAATCGCCTCCAGTAAAAGTAAGAAATGAAACCAATACAAGCTCTTGAGAATTGTGACATGCATGTTCATATTAAATAATCAACTCCCCCATTATGGAAAAAATTGGGTCAGGTAAGCAGCAGGAATGGAGCTTAAAAGGGTGGGTAAATATAGCTATATGGAAAGTCTCTAAAATAGACTTTATAATAATACTGTTGTTAATCAATTCTGATTCTATTATAATCAGTCCTAACATATTACAAAAGAAATGTTAACTGACAAAAACAGCACATCCTATGAATTTAAAAAAAAAAAAAAAAAAGTGAAGAAAAAAATGATGCCAGGAAAACAAACTCATATTTTGACAGTTTAAACAGTATAAATGATTAGTTTTTAAAAAAAACAAATTAAATCATTGCTTATCAAAACTCCTTAAATATGCATGGCACTAATTCCCATATTTTTACACACGTGTAGAAAAATGTGAATGGATGCTCATTGTTGCATTGCTTTTTCGACCAAAATATCTCAACAAAGTTTAAAAAATGATAACAAGATGAATTATGGGACATGGGTTCTATGAACTACTACAAAGCTTTACAAAATTGCATAGGAAATAACTGTGTGTCAAAACAGTCCTGGCAAGAAAGACTCCAAAGAATAGAGTTAGGTGGCAGAAGTACATAGCAAAGTTGTTATTATAGCAAATATTACTGGGTTCATTGTCCCTGTTGAACATTAAAAACATGTCAAATGCATTACATTTACATTCTCACAATAACTATGTTGTTAGGCATACTTATAAGTCTCTTTACAGAGGAGGAAACAGAGTCGCTGAGAGGTTTGGGTCTGGCTCAAGACTGCAGAAGTGGTGAGAGGTGATAGAAACAAATCAAGGCAGCCTGTACCCAAGCCTGTGCCATTTGTCCTGGGATAGAGAGGGCCCGGGAATGGAAGTGATGATGGATGGGACACTCGTGTCCAAGATAGCACTGCAAAGCAGCACATGAGGACCGTCTTTTTCATCAGTACTGCTCCACGGACTACATGTTTGTATTGAAAAATAAAGCTTACCTACTACTTTACAATGTAAACACAAATACATTCTCAGTGGAATTCACATTCATCCAACCCAGAACCTCTTTTTGTGGCTGAGAAATTGATGTTTGTTTAGCATTCTGAATCTAGCTAAGCTTACTAGTTAAGTATAAACTAGAATCATTTTATTGGAATACAATGGAATAGAAAAAGTACAGGTATAGAGGAAGGGAGAACATTATTTTAAGTAAAAACTCCTGTAGCTACCTGCATAGGTACACAAAGGCTTTATAAGAAGTGATAGGGTAAACATCAAACTTCCACCGATAGAACCAGAACACAGGCTTCATAAAAGCTGCTCTGTCTGTAAAGCTTTCTTCTCTAGCAACAGTGCCTTCGGGAGGGGAAGCATTTGCTAAATCTTTGCTGCTGAGTAGATGGGCTGACTGACAAAGGCTCACAGTGCTTGCCTTTGTACAGAGGAGCGCATTTGAGAGAAGCTTATTTGAGTTTCCACATTACTTGAATTGTTAAAAATGAAACTGCATTGATATATTACTTATTCCTCTTATGCTATAATAACAGCTTTTAGAGATTATCTCTAAAGACAAGTTAGGGTTTCCTAAACATTTTAAGTTTGTATAACCTTAGAGTGCCAGTAGAATTTTCAGGCTAGCCCTGGTAATAAACAAACAAACAAACAAAAACAAACAAAAAAGCACTTCAAAGTTTTGTATTGTATTATCTATATTGTTTCTTAAATCTAGTAAATAGTTAATGCTGAGCCACTTCATATATTAGTTTATATAATGTTTGACAGATGTTGCTCTGTTTTCTTTAAAAAGTTAAAATGCCTCGTGTGCACTTGTAAGTTCACTGAGGTTTCCAGGGACATGTTTTCACACACTTGGGAACCACTGTATTTTAACAAAATTTAATTTCCCTTGTTGGAAAAATATGTAAAGCATGCATATTTTAAAATTTCTAATGCAAATTGGCTTAACTTGCAATTATTTCTTAAATAATTAACTTAGAGTTAAATAATTAACAAAATATTTTATTGTTAATAATGTTAGGACCTCTGCCCTTGGAAACTATTTTTTTTAAGATTTGGTAAAAATAATAACAATAATAATAATAATAATAATAATAATAATTTTGTGTAGGGTTTAATTCCTTCCTGACCTGCATAGTAATTGTTTATTTTATGCTCTGTGTTTTGCTCTGTGTTTTATGAAAATAAGTTAAATATATAGTTTTCTCTGACTATGGCTTGTTTTCATGACCTATTCATTTCTGTATCAATAGTTATAATGTTGTGTCAAAATAAAGCATAGACTTGATCACATCTATAATAATACTTGAATAGTGACTATTATAAAACTAAAAATAGATGTTGAAGAATATTTCTAGATTTTATCATTTTAAAATTTATCTTACTTTTATGATGTGGGAAAGCCATAAATTTTCCTTATTGAGAAACTAAATCATAGATATATGGATGATGACATTGACATAATAACTTAAAAACATGTATATATAAATGTGTGTGTTTTTTATTATTTAACATTCTAAATTGAAAGACAACTAAAGTGCCCTGGCCAGTATGTCCAGTGGTTAAGGCGTAGGCCTGTGTACAGAAGGGTCTATTGTTTTCTTCCTGGTCAAGGGCACTACCTCTGTTGCAAGTTTGACCCCCCAGTCCTAGTCCAGGCTAGTGTGGGAGACAACCAATTGATATGTGTCTCTCACATCCCTGTTTCTCTTTCTCTTCCACTCCCTCCCTCCCTTATACTGTCTCTAAAAAAATTTTTTTTAATATATTATCAGGTGAGAGTTAACAACAACAATAAAAATATAATCAAATTATACTAGATATAGTAAATTACCTGACCCATAATTTAATATTAGTGTTTCCATAATCAATTAATCTCTTTGTAACTGCTCCCTATGATATAAAGATATTAATAACTCAATGCCTAGCACAATTACGTCATTAATAAGTTTTTAAAAAGCTTAAGTCATAAAATACATATCTTTATAAAGTTGAAACAGTTTTATTTCCGAAAAATTGAATTTTTCGTCTGCAATTTTATTTAATTAGTTGACCTTTTCCCAATATTTACTCAGGAAAATATATACCAATATTTTTCTATGATGTGTCAATCATTGTAGCCAGCAAGAGAGCTGCATAATTAGACAAGACAAACAAATTTGGCCACTATGGAGCTTCCTTTTCCATTGTGTAACTAAGAGGAGGGGATACAGACAACTAATTACATGCAAAAGTAATAAATATGAAATTTCAAAGAGTGACCCATATGGTTATAAATTTGCATGAGAAAAGTAGTGACTGAATTTGTCAGTCTGTTCCATGCTTCTATGTGTCTGGATCTATCTTGTTCATCAATTTATTTGGCTCATTAGGTTCCACATATAAGTGAGATCATATGTTACTTATCTTTTTCTAACTGGCTTATTTTGCTTAGCATAATATTTTTCAGGTCCCTCCATGACCAATTTCAGAGGGAAGGTAGAGGTTGGTTGATGGGTGGGTGGGAAGAGATTAACCAGGAACTTATCCTATCTAATAAAAGGGTAATATGCAAATTGACCATCACTCCAACACACAAGATTGTTGCCTCCGTGTGATCAAAGATGGCTGCCTCCATGTGGACACAAGATGGCCAGTAGGAGAGGGCATTTGGGGGTGACCAGGCCTGCATGGGAGAGCTGTTGTGGGAGACCAGGCCTGCAGGGGAGAGCAGTTATGGGCAATCAGGCTGGCAAGGGAGCAGTTAAGCGTCAATCAGGCTGGCAGGGAAGTGTCTAGGCTAGGGGGTGATCAGGCTGTCAGGCAGAAGCAGTTAGGGGAAATCAGGTAGGCAGGTAGGTGAGCAGTTGGGAGGCAGAAAGGAATGTCTGACTGCCTGTTTAGGTTCAATCCAAGTGGGATAGGGACTAAATGGGCAGTGGAACATCCCCTAAAAGGTCCCAGATTGGAGAGGGTGCAGGCTGAGCTGAGGGGCAACCCCCCAATGCACGAATTTCATGCACTGGGCCTCTAGTATGTATATATGCTCAGTATAGACCCAGAAAATACTGTAGTGAAGGCCTGGGATGGTTGGATCAGGGTGGAAGGGGTCAATGGAAAAAAAAAAGGGCGGGGGAACATCTGTAATATTTTCAACTGATAATTTTTTTAAAAAAAGAAGTAACCAGGAAGTTACAGTCAATGGAATGGTCAGGGTAATGAGGTAACATATGAACAAAAGGTTTACTGCAGGCGTCCTCAAACTTTTTAAAGTGGGGGCCAGATCACGGTCCCTCAGAGAGCTGGAGGGCCGGACTATATGAACTACTAATTCCTATTGTAACACCTCGGCTGCGCTCACTGCCCAAAAAACCTGGCGGGCCGGATCAGACTCCTCTGCGGGCCGCATGTGGCCCGAGGGCCGTAGTTTGAAGATGCCTGGTTTAATGAATAATGATAATGAAACAGTCACATATACATTCCCTGCAAAGGAAACAGCAGAAACAAAGACTAAGAGATGGGAATAAACCTGGCATAATTGAGGAGCAAGAAGACTGCTAGTGTATGTAGGACGTAAGATGTCTACAGAGGTTTCACTTCAAGAGGAGATAGGCATCAGATTTCTAAATTCTGACAGAAAGGTTGGATTTCTTCCAATTCCAGTAGAAAGCCTTTGAGTGATTTTAATCAGAGGTTTGACAAAATTTAACACATTTAAAATAGCAATTCAAACTAATCTAACTAATCTGTTATGCTCTTATATTAGTCTAAAATAAATAAAGGATAATGGGTATATAATAAATAGAATTAGTGGACATGAAAGAAAATAAGCTCATTTGGGAAATATTTTGGAGATAGACCAAGAGAATGTAATTTCTGAGAGTAGTATGTAAATAGGATAAATTATGCCAAACATATATGTTTAATGTGAGAATGAATCAATGTTCAACTGATGGAAGGGAGTGAGAGGGAGCAATCCAAGTCTTCTTTTTGGGGGCAAGTAGATACTTGATACCTATAACAATTCCAATAAAAGATTCTGAATAGCCTGCTGGATATATGGACTTAGGAGTCTGGCAGTCAACTAAATGGAGATTATTTTAAAGCCTAGAGACTGGATGACATCCTATAAAATAAAGAGGTAATATGCAAATTGACCATCACATGCTCACACAAGATGGCTGCCCCACATGGTTAGAAGATAGCTGCCACAAGATGGCAGGCAGGGGAGGGCAGTTAGGGACAACCAGGCCAGCAGGGGAGCAGTTTTAGGCGATGATTAGGTTGCCAGGGGAGTGGTTAGGTGATGATCAGGCTGGCAGGAAGAAGTCATTAGGAGCAATTAGGCAGGCAGGCGAGCAGTTGGGAGCCAGTAGTCCCCCAGGGATTGGGCCTAAACTGGTAGTTGGACATCCCCCAAGGGGTTCCAGATTGGAGAGAGTGCAGGCTGGGCTAAGGGACACCCACTCCAGTGCACAAATTTTGTGCACCAGGCCTCTAGTTATGTAATAAAAGAAGAGTCCAAGATGTATTGCTAAAGATGTAGAGCTCAAGATGTAGTGATAAAGCACTTCAGCATTTTGATTCCTTGAAGGAAAGACTGAGATAAATACATTTTAGTCACTGATTGAAAAATTTAAAATTGTCTCAATACTTTGTTATAGCAGTTGTGTTATATATTTAAGATGAAACTTTAAATGTATAGACACTAAAATTAAACCTAATAAACACTTTTATAGGTCATTTGTCCAGAAACAGTTTAATTTCTGATATAGTTTAAGCTGACATTTAGTTTACTTGTTCTCTTAAGAAAAAAAAAAATCACAGTATTTTCCTACTGAAGATTTAAAATAATTCATTTAGAAATCAGGATTTTCCCAGTATGTCAAAGTGATATATACACTGCCACGTTTATTTCAGCATTTTTTAGAAGATCCAACATATGAGCCCCTCAACAGCAGATGAATGGAACAAGAAGATGTGGCACATGTGGTTTATGCTTTCAATGGAATATTATTCCTTCATGAGGAAGAAGAGAATCCAGCCACTTAAGACAATGAGTGTTGATCTTGAGAGTATTATGATAATGAAGTCAGACAGAGAAATACCAATAATGTATGTTTTCACTTATGTCAGGCCTGGGGAGGAGTGTGTGGGTCGGCTGGAAGAGATCAATGGGGAAGAAGAGGGGACATATATAATCCTTTCAACAATAAAGATTTTTTAAAATATTTTTTTCAAAAATTAATAAATACAAATTCATAAAAAACAGATTAGAATGGTGGTTAAAATGGGCTGGTAGTCAAAACCAGTTTGGCTTAGTGGATAGAGCGTCAGCCTTCGGACTGAAGGGTCCCGGGTTCGATTCTGGTCAAGGGCATGTACCTTGGTTGTGGGCACATCCCCAGTAGGGGGTGTGCAAGAGACAGCTGATCGATGTTTCTCTTTCATCAATGTTTCTAACTCTTTATCTCTTTCTCTTCCTCTCTGTACAAAATCAGTAAAATATATTTTTAAATAAAAAAATAAAAAGGGCTGGTAGGTGAGGAATTGGAGAGATATTATGTAAAGGGACCTACTTCCAATTAGTAGGTAAATAAATCTTGGAGATCCAACACACAACATAGTGATTATAGTCAACAATATTGTCTTTTAAACGTTTAAGTTCTTAAGAGACTAGAAATAAATTGTCCCCTCCACATACGTGTATTAAATAATTATGTGACTTGAGAAAAGTGTTAATGCTCTGATAGGAATCATATTGCAATGCAGCAATAAAAATGTATCAAAGTAGCATACTGCACAACTTAAATGTATACACTGTTAGATGTCAATTATATCTCAAATTTAAAAATTAGTGTTCTCGTTATTGTTTTGTTTTGTTTTTAATTCTGTGTATGTTTTTGTTTCTGGGGAACTTGCTAGGGCCTATTTCAACTTTTTCATCTCATGGAATACATCAACTAATTCCTAACATTCTGCGGCACACCAAAAATAGATTTTTTTGCTGATCTGACAAAAAAAATAGCTATACTTTTGATTCATTTACCCCAGACAGCTATTGTGTTGTTTGTTGTCATTTTTTATTTGACAATCTAAGGGAAAATAGGTCAGTGCCCCTGAATGAGTAGCCAGGTATTGCATGTTTTAAACATCCTTGTGATGCACCAATGTTCAATGGCACACTGCCTGAAAATCACTGTTTTAAATGATAAAATGCAGTTCCAAAACTTGAAAAGCATTGAGACAAATGCCAGTATATTGTATTCTATATTTCTCTCTCCAATATTGGTACAAAAGAAATATAGTGAATATATAATGAAAATAATTTAAAAACCAAGTAAAGATTTTTTCCATAGATACTTTTTCCCATAGATACATTAAAAAATGAATTAAAAAAGAAACAGAAAGCACTTTCTAGGTCAATTTCCTTAATGATCCAATTTATCATGCTTACTAAAATGTTACCTTATGGGGAAAAGTAGACTTGACATAGCTATATTTCATAGGCATTGCAGTCTTTGGAAAATTGCCTAATTTAAAAGTAAGATAATTTGGTTACAGTTGATTAACCTATTTAAACAATGTCTGCTATTATCTGCTGCTTGTCTTTAAATAATCTAAATAAAACAATCAGAAAATGGTCACTTAAAAGTAAATACATATTTTTTTTGTTCTCATACATAGCTGTGTATATTTTAATTGTTTTAAATGTGTTTTTTAAACTGTATTCTGGATTGCATGTAATTTACATAGCAATGAATCACTTTTCAACTGTTGCAGTTAATTAATTTACATATACTAATAAGTTATCTCTCTGGCCTTCTTATTGCTATAATATTTTAGTATTAAATTATTTATATTTTAATGCAAGTTTATTTGACTTGTGTTGCTGATTCTCAAAGCTGTGAAGAATTATATAGAATCTTTATTGAGTCTCATCAGTCCCTCATTATGCTGAACAATGTAATGTTTCTATCACTATTTTAAATTAAATTTGGAGATTGTTTCTATGTCCATTAATTCAAATAAACATGTCCATTCATAGCCATAGTTGCCAATTCCAAACATTCTACCATCTTTATTCTAGTATATTCACTAACAGGAGAAAATGTGTAAGTCAATGGAAAGTAATAGGTAAGACTTGCCACCATATTTCCTTTTTGACACCTCTATCCGGAGGGATCCTGCTGTTTATTGCAATCACATGGTGGTACCTCCTATTCTTCTAGCCTAATTAATATTCACCGGTGCACAAATCTGTAAATATTATATTTATTCTAATATTCAGTAAAAGTTTAGGTTGCTAAGTTTAGAAATTAAAAGTCTTACGGAGTGTATATGGCATTTTTATTGCTAAATTCTAATTCAAGCTCTTAAAAATTCTGTAGTTACTTATCTATATTTTTTGAGGCAAGCAATGCGAAATGACTTGGCAGGATGAGTCACTCGGAAGAGTGTGACTAGAGACAGCATATTAGTATTGCTTGACAAAGCAACTCACAATTCAAGCACTGAAAGAAAAGAAATTGTATTTGAGTGAATGGGAAAGAAAAGGCCGAAGAGGAAAAACATCAGTACCAACTATCACAACTAGAAAATTGAATGAAAAGAATGAAATCCAAATTCTAGGAGGAATACCAAACACAAGCCTGCTACACTACTTATCAGCTGCACACAGGCCAAGCTCCCCGAGGAAATCCAATTTGTTTAAGGAAGTGACCAAACAGATAGATATTGTTTGTGATCTGATATTCCCCATAACAAAGCCTACCGGAGAAGCAGCTTGCCACAATTGGAAATGCTTCCTACAAAGAAACATTTCTAAGAAACTACTCATTTTAAAATGGCACAAAAAATCACTAATTTATTCAGTTATAATATATTACTTTTAAAAATGCAACGGATAAAGTTACTGACCACAGAATTAGTAAATTCATATCCTCTCAAGTATTGAACTGTTTAAATTTTGTAACAGTTTGTTCTGGCTGATAGCTCAGTTACTTGGAGCATACACCAAAAGGCTGTCTGTTCAATTCCTGATCAGGGCATCTACCTAAGCTGTTGTGGTTGATCTCCAGTGGGGACATGTGGAGGAAAGGAGCAACCAATTGATGTTTCACTCTTACATGTTTCTCTCTCTCTCTTCTTCTCTATCTAAAAATCAGTAAACATATACTCAAGTGAGGATAAAAACAAAGCAAAACAAATAAAACCTGTAGCAGTTTATTCTATAAAATTTGAAAAGAACATATATTCTTGATCATCTTAAGAAATCCAAACCTAATTAGATAAAGTAGAAACAAAGCAGTTTGGCAAGAAGTATTTCAGATGAATATTCAAAAGCGAATGTGGACTATATGGACCACATGATAGAATTAACCTAAAAGACAAATATGCCATATTCATGAAAATGTGGTGATATGGCAACAATCTATAAAAATATAACCAAAGATGTAGAAGATGAAGAAACATTGTTACAATCATTTTAAATAAAAAAAAAGATGTACATTTATTAAAACCAAACAAAAAAAAGATGTATAAATATTAAAAACAACAACAATAAAAATGCTGGGTTAAAGAAAGAAAGCATTTTGCATCCAGGAGGTAATTTACATCCTAGATAATATGCAAATTGACCATCACTCCAACAAATGGCCACCCACATGTGGTCAAAGAAGGCAGCCCCCATGTGGACACAAGATGGCCACCACAAGATGGCTGGCAGGGGAGGGCAGTTGCAGGGGACAGAGCCTGCAGGGGAGGACAGTTGGGGGTGAACAGGTCAGCAAGAGAGAGTAGTTAGGTGAAACTAGGTCTGCAGGGAGGACAGTTAGGGGCAACCAGGTCAGCAGGGGAGGGCAGTTAGGAACAATCAGGCCAGCAGGGGAGAAATTAGGCATTGATCAGGCTGTCTGGGGAGTGGTTAGGTGGTGATCAGGCTGGCAGGTAGACAAGCAGTTTGGAGCCAGCAGTCCTGGATTGTGAGAGGGATGTCTCAGATTGGAGAGGGTCAAGGCTGGGCTGAGGGACACACATCACCCCTGTGCAAAAATTTTGTGCACAAGGCCTCTAGTAATACAATAATATGCAATAGTAGGTCATAAAATTGCCAAATTTCAAGACAAGTATGTCAACAGATATGATACTGGGTTTATGTAAGCATCAGAGCCTTATAATAGACTGGTATATACATGTTATAAAAGCTTTTATCACTAATTTTATCATTTTGGAAACAAATTAAGAGAAATTGTGCTCTAGATTCACAGTTCAGTCATCATATATTTACATGCAAGCTGGAATTTTCCTTTACTTCCAAGTTTCTTTCAATTCTAATTTACTTTGTTCACCATTTCCATATTTTCTGTATAACTATCTCAATGGTGCTTCTATGGTTATTAGCCACCTATGTGCACAGTAGAAATTAATTGCATCACAGTTGTTTAAAAGTACTGCAGCATCAGAAATTCTTGAAAGCATTTGCAGGCTTAATGTTGTGAAAAATTATCTACTAGCTATTACTATGTTTAAGCCTATGTTGTCTTTATTCTGAAAAGGAACAATTTTTCAGCTTGATGGAAAAATGCACTAAGGATATCCAAAGTATTGTTTTCTAATGTGTATTTATTAATATCCTGAGAATAAATGTCTATTTATGGAAATTACATATAATTTCATGGTTTATTTAATCTATATTTCTACCTACAGTCTCATGTCAAATGTGGAAGTGTGCAAAACTACTGAATTTCTCCTTACATAATAGAAATGTACTTATTTGTAATTTCTAATGTAATATATCCCCAGGATACTTGAAGTGATTAGAGTAATAAAATATGTAGACATTAGTTTACATGGAGTCTTTTCAGATTTTTTTAAAATTATAAACAATTGACTTTATGTGCATACACCTAATCCACTTATGTTTGTTCATATTTGTTCAGTGCATATTCTATGCCATGCACAACCTGCAGATCTAGGAATGCATCTCTGAATAATACAGGTAGTACTCTCCCCCCCAGAAATCTTGCATTCCTCTGAAAAGGGATGTGGAAACAAGCAAACAAATGAGCAAATGATCAAATAATCAGTAATAATAATAATAATAATAATAATAATAATAATGCTGTGGTCACACTCCACAAATAATTAAAATAGGATAACATGATGAAAGTTAAATGAAAATTATAGATTGGTTTAATATGGGAGACTTCTTTGGCAATATCATATATATGCTAAGATATGATTAATAAATAAGCAATCATAAAAAACTGCCAGATATAAAGAAATGCCACCTTGGCAGGGCTGAGGGGACTGGGCACCACCATCTTTGAGGGCATGACAATCAATTTGAACGTTCCCTCCTTATTGGCTGTGCATGCCATCCTCTTTGGAACAGCGTAAGGGTCAATTAGCACATTCCCTCTTTATTAGATAGAATTGTTCAACTATAAGAGCAGAGAGAGAAAAATACTTAGAGAACTCTGAAGTGGACTGAGCAAATAAAAAAATGTTAATTTTGCCTAACAAAATGATGAGACAGTATACTTCTGGGAAGAAAAATCACAGACAATGTGTCATTGGTCTTGCCTTGCATATGAAAACAAGGAATTTGTGCAGACCCGAAATAAGGGGTTTTACTTATATATTTTAAATAGAGACAGTCTTAGAGATAAAATTTTATCTGACTTCAAAGTGTAATATGCAATGAAACTAGTTAGGAGTGAGAGGTAGGTAGAATTAATAAAATACTATTAAGTGGCGGGGAAAAATTTCACTTCAAATATTTCGTGAACATTCATATATATTACTATACATATTAAATATACTCTGAAATGTATACAGTCTTTAATCTATGTATAGCAAAAATAAATTAATCAAGAAACATTTAAATAATTTAAATCAATTTCTCAAGATAAAGATTGGGAGAACCAGGAAAGGAGTTGGAATTGATTCATATGCTTTATTACAAACTACCCATCTCATAAGATTAACTACAATGGCTGATCCATAGCTGCTACAGAGGCTGTGGATCAGACCCTGCCTCTCTCTTTGGGCCTCTCTCTGGGTCTAACCCACAGCCCCCTCAGAAGTCATTCCTGGGACCCTGTGCCCACACAGACTGACTTCCAGTGTTCAGTAGAGCCTTCAGTCAGTCATTACAGACCCTAGGTTTTTATATATTAATATTAAACTATAAATGTAGGTTTAATACATCTGTATATTTATATATGTATTTAGATATATAAAATATTATTATATAAAATATTATACATCTACAAATTTGAGACCAAAAACATACCTAGAATATATATTTATATTAAAATATAATGCACACTTCAAATTGCAATAAACTTTAAAATATTTCAGGTATCTTTCTTAAACTTTTGTGTGTTCACATGCTATCGAATATGGGCTGTTTTTAAATTCTAAAATTACTTTTGTTTTATAATTTCATGTTTATAAATTATTTTAGAGGGGTCTAAAAAGTTGAATATATTTATTAAAAAGTTGTTTAAGTTTATATTTATTAAGTTTACAAAAATTTACCTTAATGTAGTTATAGTAAAGATGACAGTAGTAAGATACCATCAAAGTACTCTTTTTCACAGTGAACATATTTTGAATTATATAAACAGTTTTATTTGAGCACTTGAAAATTCTATTATGCTTTATTTTTAAAATAATAAAATTGCAGTTGAATAAAAACATTGTGTTATGTAATCTCAGTTCATTAACATTACCTGAAATGTCTCCGGAGGACCTTGGTAGGTCATGTGGGAGGTGAGAGTGGGAACAACTATTTTCTTTTTCACAACAGCTCATTGCTAACTAAAAATAGTGTTGAAGTTTGATTCAACATTTTCATGCAAAACATGTTTCATTACTTGTGGCTATGTTAAAAAATGTATATTGCAGTATTAAATACAAACCAAAAAATTAATTAAAATTGTTTTCTGATGCCAAAAGGGAAAGATATCTTCCATACACTTTCCTTACAGCATTTTCTAAGAAAAAAAAATAATGTATCTGTAAATTGTTCCTCTGTCTCCTTGAGATGCATTTAAATATTTTTAAAAGTTAAATGAGCCTCTTGCCAATCTTGCATTCTGAGAGAGTTCTCTTGGGGAACTTGGAGATTTCTATTTGAAATGTGAACATGAAGGAGGGTGGCATTCCGGTGGGAATTTAGCCCAGGAACTTCATTCCAAGTTGTAACTTGTGCTTGTTGAAAAGATACAAGAAGTTTTATATTGCCTTTGGATAAAGAGAGTATATATGTAGTGGATTGTATATGTCTGGTGACAGTAAAGGGGTGGTCTTTGAAATCTCTTCAGCAGATTAGCTGTGATGCAAGCCTGCTATAATGGATAATCAGTAAAACCAAAAACCTGTCTTTTTATTTTCTTCATTTTCTGTTAGATTTACTGGATTGGCTGATTTTATCCTTAATTAAATGTAAAGATTTTATGATCAAGTAATCATGAGTGATACATGCTCTTAAATCCTGTCTAGATCAACACTAGTTTGGATAGTGCAAAAATATGGCAATCCAGATTTTCACCACAAAGAGCTAATATCTGTCACATTTGGTAAAGGTGAACATATATAATTTCAGCCTTTAAGTCATCTGAAGATGGTGCCATGGATTTGGATGAAATAAGCTACTTATGAGGTTTCTTAGAAGGTACTTGTCCCAAGTAAATGGCCTTTAAAGTGCCGCTGATCATTCAGAAAGCCATTAAAGTGAAGTGACTATCCAGCTGGATTTATGCTCCCAATGTGAGGCAAGATCTCCTGAGGCTTGGTCTGTGGTTCCTATAATGACCTTACAAACTATGTTTTCCAGAGTCACGAATACTGGCCTTAACCAAACAGAAAGGAGGAATTTTAGAGAAGTTACTACTATTCTCATGGTCCAACTTGCTCTCCTGATTCACTTCAATCACTTTAAGGATTTTGTTTTACTAGAAAACAGACATTTAATCTGTTACACTGTTTTTGCTTCCTGCATTCCCAATAAGGATTCCTATACATCTATAATGGAACAACTAGGTACTGAGGCTACAAGTACACCAGAAAAGATAGAAAGACATAGAAAAGGACAACTTCTAATTTGCAGACAAATAAAAATGGAGCATTTACTGGCAGAGGCTGGAAAGAGAGTCCAATGTCATTTGATTAACACTGGGGTATAAATGCTCTCAGGTAAAAGGATAGTCAGATAAACAAAGGTGGATGCCTATCATTCAGGAGACATCATTGACTATATTCCTAATATAGCTATTGATTCTGACCTGTGTGAAAAATTATCCATAGGTTGTACCTGCCATAACGACTTAAAAACAATTAGAGCTATGCACATTAAATACGGAAATTTCATTATGGACACTTTGATGAATGACTCATAAAAAGACATCAATACTGAATAGTGACCATAAGTATTTTTGTGTTTCACATCTGGGAAACAATAATTTGGAAGGATAGACTAATTATCAAAGCACCTGGATTATTGTGTAAACATAATGTTACTTATATGATTGATGGAAACTTAAAAGTAATTCATTGGGCTTTAAAAACACACAACAGCAACCCTTAGGTAAAAATTTAGATTCTTAATCAATCTACAGAGTCAAGCAATAAAGACATCACAAGAGGCTGTGCAAGTAATATATAACAAAAGAGACTTTTTACGCATTGCTAATCAAGAATCTGCCTTAGTCATTCATCATGAGTTTATTTAAAGGTAATTCCTCAAGATAAATATTGTACTTGAGCTCTAAAAATCATCCTTTTATAATCCAATAACTGTTTAGCTTTGTATTTTATTAGGGACTTGCTAGATATTTGAATAGTCCATTTCATCCCAGGAAAAGATGAAATAACAATGGAGGTAATTGGAAAAATGTGTCACTATCAAACAGGAACTAATAGGAGACATTGTAAAGATAAATACAAATATTAAAAAAGAGTACATTAAGATTTCCCTAGTACCAAAGAGAAAGAGAACTAACCCTCTCCGTTTAGCATATTCCTTTAAAAAATTATTTCTAGATTATTTCTCTATATATCTGAGATGTAGGCAATTTTTTTAAATGTATAAATGAACTTCTTGTCAGTTTTGCATCCCAGGTGAATTTTTCTGGTTGGAATGTAAACATCAAGGAGGGTGGCAACCTGCAATCTACTCTCTGTGGGAGTTTAGCCAAGGCACTTGACTCCGAGTTATAACTTCTACCTGTCAAAATACAGTTGCAAAAATGAACTTATTTTCTGAAGCTAAAACCAATAAATAAAAGTGAAGATGCATTTTAGAATATTGAGCATGTTTACAAGAATAGAATCAATAGCACAATATTTTTATTCTTAATATAACCATCATTACTTAGCATTAGACTTGTTTCCACTGGATTTTTTATATATCCATAAAAACAATAGAGTATACAAAACATCTTACTTTTTATCTTGGTAAGATATCTATTATCACAGTGTCTTTGAATAAGTACCTTGTACACTTGCAAAATTTCTATGTTACAAAAAAATTAATTCTTCCTTTCAATAATATCCAAAGGTAGACAAAACTAGGTTTATAGTTGTTCATATGAAAAAGTAATAATAAAAAAGAACAAACAAGAAGAAATAATAATATAAACTATTTTGCATGCTCACAACTGTAAACCTAGTTTTGTCCACCTCTGTAATTTTTTATATTTTATAAATCAATGTTTCTAGTAAATTTTTTTAAATCTATTTTTAAAAAAATTTGGTCAAGTCTCTGCAATTAGATGATTTCTCAAAATTCCAACTTTAAATACATGGCTTCCAGTGCCTCAAGATGCAATTGTTCACTAGTGGTATGTTTCTTTGCTCATATTCTAGTGAGCCCCTAAAGTATAGCATATAATAAGATATTATACTTTATTAACATATAGGTACAATATGGCACTGCTAAAATAAACATGTGGATATTTAATTTAGTTGCTAATTTTTTTCAAATTTTTAATATTCTAAAAGTTAATTTTCTATATCTACTTATGGAATATTCTAAATAGAAAATGAATCTACAATTGTTGACTAGTAATTACTGCTCAAATTATTGTGTCCACACAGACATCAGGGGAGGGCATGAATGGGAGTGAGGTAGGGGGGCATAAGAACACATATGTAATACCTTAATCAATAAAGAAAAAAAATTATTGTGTCCATAGCATCTAGTGTGTACCTGTAAAATTGACATTTTCCTTTTATAAAAATTTCAGAACATATTAATTTTCATGCCACTAGATATGAAAATTTTTATGAATCCATTGTCTCTTATGAACTACTCTTGAACAAATCTGTCAATATTCTTTTGAATATGGGGAATATAAAGGATCTAATAAAGGGAGAGAAGAGGATGCAAACATTAAGCTAAGAAAGTTCATTCCTAAAGCTACTCTTTCCTTTCTTCTGCAACCTGCAGAATTGTAATACAGTATAGAAGTTTGTGCATTGTGAGAGGGTTAGATATATTAATTTCTTGAGCTAATATATTTGGAAGTATGTACTTGGTAAACTCAGGTAACAGGTTTTATGAATAGTTCATCCAAATACCATTTGAATACACTAAATTTTGATTAGTCAAAGGGACTATCTTCCTTTGAAACTGAATAAAATTGCTGTCCATTAAATTGACTAGGTGAGAATTTACAACAAGAAATTATTGTTTTAATTATATTAATGGTACTCTGACTTTGTTGCTGAGAAATAGAAAGCTTATATTTTTCATTTAGCTAGAAAGAGCCAAAGTAGAGGGGAGACAAAGACTGCACATATTTTAAACTAAGAAACCCACTTAGGCAGATTTATAATGTCAACTTGAAAACAAACAAAAAAAAAGAATGTGGTGCAGCATTAGTCATACCACAGATAAGGCGATTTTACTTTACGTTCAGACTTCTAAATAGTTTCATGCAGTTCATACCGAATCCAGTATAACCTGAACAATAAAGATAGACATAACTTCAAAAAGATATACTGCCCAATTCTGGAGGGAAAAAAATAAACATGATATATTTCGTAAGCTGTGCCACTCTACAATTTGCAGTTGTGGTGGCCTTTTGAATATGAGAATCTGGAGATAATTTAAAGGCAAATATAACCAGCCTGTTTTAGAAAATTCAAGCACCCCTCCACCCACACTTCACCGCATCATAAATTCTATAGCACCATGGATTCCAGAATATGAATGCATTGTTCCTGCAACCAAGCTTTGAGCCTCACATTCAGGTAGCTGCCTAATTTATATTTCCACCTGCATTTGTCAAGACACTTCAATAATGTCAATGACTTTATATGACATGCCATTGGAAATGAAGGATTGAGATGATAGGGAGCAAATAGGCAGATGCTTGGGGTAGTAACATAATAAATGTTATGCCTAGAAGAGAAAATGGACATTATTATAATAAAAGCAGTAAGGGCTGCAAAACTGTTATGCTTCTACTTCTATGAGGCCAGAGATATGTGCTCTGTCTCAGCCAAAAGACTAATGGAAAAGAACCAAGGAAAAGACCCTAAACAACAACCTAAATGAACAAGGCTTATATACAATTAGAAAATGAAAATGTAGTTAGAACATCTGACTCCTTAGTTAGGAAAATAAAAACAAAAGAGAAGTCAGGGACCCACGGTTGCCCTGGAGAAAACTGTCAACCAAACAGATGAGCATCATTAAAACTTGGGTGCTCAAATGGATCTCTGACATTGCTTTTTGTAAAGAGGAAGATATCTTGATAGAGAAAGTATGTATGCATATATATGTGTGTGTATGTGTATGTGTGTGTGTGAATATGCATAGTGAATACTGTAGATAACACCACAATTTAATTCATTTATTTTTTTAATTAAAAATTATTTATGTGGAAATGTTTATAATGAAAATAATATTTTAATAGCATTGCTTATTTAATTTACCCTGTGTTTCTCTTTGCACTGTTTATTTTTATGGATATAAAAAAGTAAAATATTTTTTGCTTTAAGAATTATGGTTTTTAATTATTTTTATTTAATTCATCTTTTTTATTTTTTTACATATTGTTTGGAAAATTTCAGAAAAGCACAGGAATAATTGCTTATTAATTCTCCACCACTTAATCTATAAATACAAATATCAAATTTCCTTTCAGAAATGTAATACCAAATAATCAGCAATTCTGTTCAATATGTGATTATGCAATACCAGATTCAAAGCAAAAACCTAAGGTAATTTAGAATAATATTTCTATATCCTATTAAGTCAATATTATAAAAATGTTCTATTACCAATACTGTAGTTTGTAAGTTTTTTCAATTACTAATAATTTATGCTGATAAATGTATGACAACGAGAGACTCTGTTTTCACTATTTGTTTCATTAGAATCAGGTGACTCAAAAAATGACTCAAAATACTGCAGAATAGATGCATCTCATTGTTATCAACTAAAAGATGAACCCATAAAGGTCATTATCATCTAAACATGGTGATAGTTGTGTTAAAGAATAAAGAAATGTCTTTGAATATACACCATTTTTACTTAGTATTTTTTCTTAGTAATGAATGAAAGGAGAAAGCCTATTTCCCAACATTTTTCAGAAAACTTTCATTTGTTGAAGTAAAGTCATATTGAATATGTGTACTTTATTTGTATTAAATATTTAATTATTGCATTCATTCTACAAAAGAACGTTGGTAGATTTATGTCTTTACTTAGGTGGAGGAAATCTACTAAAACAATTTCCTCCCTCTAAGTAAAGATGTGTTAACTAGTGTATTTGATTAAACAATTAAACATTTCCCCACTAGAGTTTATTGTTCATTATCATTATTAAATCTGAACTAAAGACAAATGATACACAATAATAATTAAACTACTAAAGTTATAAATATGTACGCACATTTCCCATCAGTTCCTAAAGATCCAACATGTTAAAACCTGCTTCTAAATTCATGAGTTTTTACATCATTTAAATATTAATACCCAATTAGGTAAAACTTTCTTTGAAAGGAGTACATTAGAAAACACAGCAAAACTAACTTAGAAAGATCTTGCTAATTTGCCTAAGGGATTAAACACATAGCTGCACGCCAAAGGGAAAATTTCTTTGAAAACAGAAATTGACTTGAAATATTTCTTAACAGTAAATACAGACAAAAAAATCAAAAGGATATTTTACCTTCTATTCCTTTTCTTATTAGGAATTGTAGATCATGCTCCATATAATGCCTTTAGGGAAGTTATTTTAATATGTGTTGTTTTAAATTTCAATGTGTGAAGGGAAATCTTGCTCTAACAATGTCAGTTTGGCTTTTTAATCAGCCTATGTGCTAAGACATAATTAAGCCGGATATATATATCCTTATGTGATTATTGGTACTGACTATTGTACAAGACTGCAATTGGGATGGAGGAGGGGTAAACTGAGAGACTGGCATCGCTAGAGCTGGAGTTCACACACAGAATTTCTTCTTCAGGGAGGCTTCAGTTCAGTTCTTAAGGCCTTAACCTCAAGAGTCTGGATCATTAGAAGTCCTGCATCAATTGGATTATAGAGTTTGTCATTAACTTTAATCACAGATCATGGTAAGAGATCACTGAGGTATCTTCTATATTCCAGGCATGTTTGCTTATCTCCATTTTTATAATAATAGCACAATTTCCCCTAGGATATCATGAAAAATCTTCCATCTAGTACAACACCTTCCTTTTTTTATTGTTGACACTATTACAGATCTCCCCTATTTCCCCTCCTTTGCCCCCTTCACCCAGTCCCCTCCCACCTCCACTGGCCTTCACCACGTTGTTGTCTGTGTCTATGGCTATGTATACATGCATAGATGTTCTTTGGCTAACCTCTTCCTGTCCTCCCCAGCTTCTTTCCTTCTGAGATCTGTCAGCCTATTCATGTATCCATGCCTCTGTTCCTATTTTGTTTGTCAGTTTATTTTTCTCATTTTATTGACTATTGATTTAGAGGCAATAGGAGTCCAAAATGGATGAATGGCAGTTAAACATTTACATTAGTATTGTCTCTCGTGGTAGAAGCATTTGTCCCTTTGAAGCTTATACTTCTAAACCATCAAAGCTTAAGATTGTGAGAATAAGAAAAAAAATATTTTCCTAGTGGATCACTAATAAGTGGAGTCATTCCAATTTCACACATTGATTTTCAGAGCACTAATTCTTTGCTCTGGGTATAACATCCCTGAATCAATTAAACATTGATGGAGAGCATCTTGAAGACATTTCCCCACTGTCTCAAGGCATGGCCACCTAGTTGGTGCTATAACTCCATCATCACAAGGTTACTTACATTTTCTATTTAGCCAAGTGCTTCATGATCATGGGAAACATGATACGAATAGAACATTATATAAAAATAAGCCCATTATCATAACTTATTTTCTGCAAAGTGAGTTTTTGAACATAAGAAATGCTACCTGTGTTTCCCAAAAAATAAGACCTACTTACAGGTTTCCTTCTGAGTGAAATATAAGGCGTCCCCCCAAAAATAAGGCCCCCCTAGGCTAAACATGAGAGATTTGGTCCACTGATTCTGAAAGAAATGGAGTCACAAGAAACTCACCAGGAAATTCAGGAATTGGATTGTTATGATGATGTTCCAGAAGATGATGACATGATTGTCATTGAATAAATGAGTAAATTCTTGATAATGTAGGATTCACAGTTTGTCTGGTTTGTGTTGACAACTACAGTACTATCATACCATATACAGGTAATAAATTTCCTTTATTTTCATTTAGCAATAAATGTGTACCATATTCTTCTTCGTGGAAAAATAAGACATCCCCTGAAAATAAGACCTAGCGCATCTTTGGGAGCAAAAATTAATATAAGACACTGTCTTATTTTCGGGGAAACAGAGTATATGGACTATCAAAATGGTAGATTAGCATTTTGTAGGTTTAAAAATGTGTTTTGGCAAATATTTGCATTCAGAAAAATAAATTTATATCCGGAGAAAGCAATCGAAAAGTGCAGCCCATTGCATAACTGAAACAATTCAAAGTATTCAATCAGCCACCAGGTAGCTGCTGACCCCTGGAGATGAGGATCATTTGCAGGATTTAGTGTTATTCATTGCTGCTGGTAGATTAGTTGCTCTAGCCAGGTTGACTTATCAGAATGGATTACCTCACATATTTCCTTATTGAAACTGTCCCCTGCTAAAGTCACGTATTGGTAATCACATCAGACATATATATCTGCACACTGTTTCATATTCAACAAGGACTATCCAGATTCAACTCTTCCAGGTCTTCTTGACACCAATTTTCTTTCAAACCAGCCAGCAAAACCATTCACCAAGCCCATAAGGACAATTAAGTATTTCTGGCCACATAACAGGTGCATCACTTGGAGGTCTGCCTACTGAGAGAAATTTACTTTACCACTGTCCTTCACAGCTGTACCGGAAAGAGGCTATGGTGTTCCATTGTCTACATTCAGGGGGTGACTATATACTGTGCAGAAGCATCTGTCGGCCTGGCCATAGTTTTCCCTTTCACCACCAACAACTTACAAGGACTCTAAGAGATCATAGGCGCAGAGTAAGAAGCAGAAAGGACTGTGGTAGCAGTAAGGACCATGGACATTTGGATTCCTTTCTCATTTGATTTGCTTGTGCTCTCAGGGTCTGCTTTAGCCTGATCTCATATATACCACTTCCATTTGATAAAGGAACAGTCAACATTATGACTTGGAGGGTCAGATGACATACAGTTCACAATGAACAGCTCAGGTTGTTTGGTAAAGGGTTGCCCACATCAGTAAGCCTTTGATCATACGAAGCTATTTCTCAAAAGAAGACTAGTTATTAATAGAGGCTGGCAGAGTTTTGATGCTAAGAATCAGCACTACGATTCACCTACATGGGCCTTTTATGGGTTCAAAATATCACAAGGATCTCTCACTGTCAATTGAAATATCAATTTATCTGCTAGATCGTGCTGCTCAAATCATCAGCGAGCATCTTATATAATAGTCTGGACTCATTGTGGAGACTTCTCTTGTTTTGAGTCCTGCTTCAAAGTAGAGGTTTTGGGGGCTTCTTATATTAGAGTAATGCACACAGGTGAGATATATATTGCTTCCAGAACTCAGAAGCCCATTAAGGTACTGCTTTTTTTTTTTTTTTTTTTTTTTTTTTTTTGTAAAAAATAACCAGATAAGATAATTTATTCGACACCTTAGAAAGAATACCTTGGTAAGAGCCACACTCCTGGACTACTAGAAATTCCCCAGAGGTGTAAGACTCCTCTCTGGTTTTGGATTTACTTCCCACCCTCTGACATGCAAAGATCCTTCAAATATATCAACAGTAGTTGCTATGCCTTGCACACCAGGTATAACCAGCATGGTATTATCAATGTGATGGATAAGCAAGCTTTCTTGTGGAAGGTAAAAATGATTGAGTTCTCTGAGATCTAAATCATAACTTGGAACTGTAGTATTAATATACCCCCAATACATGAGAAGTGGATTATTGTCATTGCAAGCTGAAAGCAAACTATTGCTGATGATTGTTGCTAACAAGTAAAGAGAAAAAATAAAATAAATGAACAAAACCTCCTACATTTGTCTCAGTGTAGCTACACACCAGGCATCAGGGTATCTGTTTATTTGTTCCAGCAAAAAAAAATTCTCATCTGAAATAGCATTTGCAACTAGAGTCACTTACTGATTAATTTTATGATTATTACTAGCGGCCCAATGCACAAATTGTTGCATCTTGAAAGGAACCGTGGGCCAAGAAGCTGTGGTGAGTCTTGGCCCATTCTCCACCCCCGCCCTGCCCCTCCCACAGCATCCCTGGGTCCCTTTCTGCCTGCAGTCCTGCTCCTGCTGCCACCACTCTCATCACTGACAGCACCGGCCTCACTAGCCCCCCGCCCCCCTCCCATCAGTGCAAATAATGGGGCCTGTGCCAGCAGTGGGTGCAAGTGGGGCTGGTACCATCAGTGGGTGTGTGCAGCAGCTGCTGCCCGGTTTGCCCCTCAGGAGCAGAGGTGGAGCAGAGAGAGGTAGAGAAGCCCTGAGGGGCAATCAGGACCAGCAGCCACAGCTTACACCCACTGATGGCGCCAAGTGATCGGGACCAGTGCCTGGCACAGGCAGCAGGTACGAGCACCAGCTGGGATCGTGGTGCACAGGAGCAAAGAATTTTCAGAGACTGGTTCCGATGACAGTGACCGGCACCCCGCTGTGGTCTGGTGCCTCCATTCACTTCCTCCACCATTCCATATCCGCCATCGCCCGCTATGTCCAGCACATGCCCGCTGGTGTTCAGTGCACGTCATAGCAAACAGTTGTTTGTTCAGTTGTTCCTGTTTGTTCCACCATTCTGTCTATTTGCATATTAGCCTATTAGCCTTTTATTATATAGGATTATCACACACTTCCACCTGTTCCTTCACAAGCAAGGAAGGAAAGCTGAATGGGAAGAATCCCCATCCCCACACCTTTCAAGTCCTCAAGGCTTTAAAATTACTCCAGAAAGTGGCATTTCTATTGATTACAATCTGTGGGCAGAAACAGTAATAGTGGTTCCCACTTGGTCTTTTGTACCATAACAGCTTTCCCTCCACAGGCCAGGAGACCAATGTGGACATTCTGCTGGTTAGTGAATATGTTGTTTGTTTGTTTTTAACTATGCATTTCAGAACAGAAAAAAAACATAAACAAAACAAAACAAAAACCAACTACTGAATTGGTTCAGAGATCCTTTGGGCCCACTGGAGTTAAAAATCCTTTGATGGTCCTAGCAGTGGTCAGCAAACTCATTAGTCAAATATCAGAGCCAAATATCAACAGTACAACAGCTGAAATTAATTTTTTAAACTTAAACTTCTTCTAATGCCACTTCTTCAAAATAGATTCGCCCAGGCCTGGTATTTTGTGGAAGAGCCACATGTGGCTCGCGAGCAGTTTGCCAACCATGGCCGTAGCTAGTTTGGCTCAGTGGTTAGAGCATTGGCCAGCAGACTGAAGGGTCCCAGGTTTGATTCCAGTCAAGGGCACATGCCTGGGTTGTGGATTGTGCAGGAGGCAGCCAATCCATAGATTTCTCTCATCATTGACATTTCTATCTCTCTCTCCTTCTCCCTTCCTCTCTGAAATCAATAAAGAAATATATATATTTAAAATCCTTTGATAACCTAACATCCAAAAGCCCCTCCTTCCACTATGGGCTCCCACCTTTGGTTTCTATTCCCAGAATTAGGACCAACTAAAATCCTGTGTCTGGAAATTTTAGAAAAGTGTGATTGTTTCCTTTTCCCCTAGTGCACAGTCCCCTGGTATGCTTCTGTAGTCCCTGTGAAGAGCTGTGGGAGAGAGATGAACAGGATAAGTTTTGACAGTTTAACAGGGTATTTTTTCAAGGGGACCTGCCTTCCCTTCCACGGAAAGTGTCCTGTTTCTATAAACTGCCTCCAATCTGAGAATTCCTTTAAGGGCTGTAACTCAGTTTTATGAGTAAAGTTAGAATTCTTCATGTTAGTCTTGGAGATATGGACCCCATTGATGCTGGTGTGTGAGGTGATAAGAACCCCTGGAGTACAGGGTGGTATTGCAATTATGGATATAGTCTCATGGGGGGCAGCATGGAGTACAGATAATATGTGGAGGCAGGAGCACCTGAATGGAATCTAGCTATAATTAGTCCCGGAGAAACAACAACATTCCAGCTGAAGAGGAAAACAAGTGACGCTGTAGATACAGCTGGTGGCTATTTCGCACACCCAGCCGAGCTGCTGTTGTTGAGTTGGAAGTAGCATCAGGAAAAACGCTCACATGGGTTCTGGGACCTGTGACGTTCCAGTCCCAGCCAAAGTCAAGTCTGGAACTACCCCATCTACACCTCTTGGCATCAAAACATATAATCCTAAATATTATATAAAATAAAACACAGGTCTATAGCAAAAAGCAGAACGATAATAATAGCATCTTTCAAAATGTATACCTGAGCCAAAAGGCTCAGAAAGAAATGTATAGCTTTAAATCTGCAAATGAGAAAAGGGAGAAGTCTGAAAATATGTGACAAAGTCTTCATAGCCAAAGTTTAGAGGAAAAGCAAACTAAAAGAAAACATGAAGAACTAAATAATGAAGGGAAGAACAGAAAATTAGTGCTGATATCATACAATGGAAAAAAAAAATCAAAGAAAATAGTGGGGGGGGGGGTTTGAAACTGATGACACTACAGAAAGATTAATAAAAAGTGAAAGAATACAAATCCTATTGCCACATAGCAGGACAGATAGTCTGCCCCAGAGAACACAGGCGAATTAAAATAAGTGGATATTAACAACAGCATTACCCCAATAATATAAACAGTTGGATTTAAGTTAAAAAAAACTTTCCTCCAAAGCACAACTAAATAAGACTAAGTAAAGATTATAGAATTCATCTGATTCACAATCTATTTTAAAAATCATCCTCCTCCCCCCAAACCTGCACACCTTTATATGTTCACTGGTAAAACACAAATTTAATCATAAATGATACCAAGTTCACATAAGCTTTTAATAGAAACAGAAGAAATACTTCCCAATAATTTTATGATGTGAGAGTAACCTACCTTAGTGGAAACCCTAAAAAAACATTACAAGAAAGGAACATTATCTCCTGAACATAAGTATTAATGAAAAAAATCAAAGCTAACATTCATAAAAAGATAAGAGACAAGCTGTCTTCATACCGTAAGTGTCTATTAGAATAATATTCAAAATTCAATTAATGTAACAAAGTTAGAAGCAGAAAAATGATGATAAAAGCCAACATATTACTCATATATTTTAGTAAAAATGCTGAAAACCAAGCCAACGTTTCAAAAGGAGCCAGCATAAAGCTACTCATAACATACAAAAGAAGCCCAATAAAACTAAAGGCCGAGTACTCATCAGCAACAATGAGTTCAGAAGGCAACGCAAAGACATAGTCAAAATGCTCAGAGAATCAGTCAACCAAGTATCTTATAAATGGCAAAACTATGTTTCAACTATTTAAAGCAACAGAATTATAGTTTCAATACTGTCATAAGAAAGCTTAGAAATTTTTGATGCCATCCTTACAATACAAATTCCAAACAAACTGATAATAACACTTTTTGATCCATCAGAGAAAGAGTATCAAGGGCCAAACTGAGAGTCTGAAATCTGGAAAAATCGGCATTTCAGAGAATCACAGAGAAGACTCTTACCTGAAGCAGAACTTGCTGGAGCCGTAGGTGGTCGGTCATTCTGAACAGCTGCTACAGAATGTGTGTGGAATAACGTGGGTGGGTTTCATGGGGTCGGCAGTCTTTTGGGGAACCCCATGTTTGTGCCTTTTTTCTCTAAGATGTCAACCAGGTTCTAAAATATCAAGAAACGTGCTTTTGGCAGGAGAAGAGGAAAAGTAAACTTTTGTTTGTTTGTTTGTTTGTTGTAGTCCTCATTAGAGGGTATATTCATGGATTTCAGAGAGAGAGAGAAGGAGAGAGGGAGAGGAGAGAAATTTCCAAGAGCCTATTTCACTTGGTAACAGGACATGTCTCTGATGTCAGCCCCCTCTAGCCTTCCTTTCTCACGTAATGAAGGAAAAACAAGAGACACCTGGATTTTGAAACTCCTTGCACTTAAAGCTACAGCAGATATTAAAAACAGCTCCATGTTTACCATATCAACATAGCATTTCACATGAAAATCTTAGGTGAGTTCCTGTTACCCAATATTGTGGGTTAAATTGTATCCTCCAAAAGATGTGAATTTCTCACTCCTAATCCCTCGATATAAATCCTCATTTGTAAATGAGCCTCTTTATAAGAGGAGGGGAATTGTAACACAGAGATACACGGGGACAATACCGTGGGACAATGGAGGCAGGTATGCATCTGTGAAACAAGAAATACCAAGGGTTTCTGGTAACCAAAGATGCTCCCCTAGAAACTTCCAGGTGAGAATGACCCTTACAACAGCTTTTTTTGTGTGTGTGAATTTCTAGCCTCCAAACCATGAGGGAGTAAGTAAGTCACTGTTTAAAGTCACTCAGATTGTGGTGTTCTGGGAGACCTCAGATACTAATTTAGGTAATGAGAGTGAAGTGCTGCTGTTACAGATGTTTAAATGTTTTGAAGTAATTTGGAATTGGAAAATGAATAGCATCTGGAAGTGTTTCTAGCTTTATGGTAGGAACTCATTCTAAAGATAGCATGCAAAGGCAAAAGACACAGAATAGTCATCATAAAAGTAAGAATAGAACCAGTAAGTTGGATGACTGGAACTACCTGACCTCAAGATTTACTGTACAAAACCATAGTAACAAACACATTGGTATTGGGAAAAAACAAACAAAAAAACAACAACAACAACAAAAACATACATCTAGATCAACTGGAAAAGAATAGAGTAAGATATTATACATATATTCTATTAAATTTTGAATAAGACAAAAAGATAATTTAAAGGATAAGAAAAATTGTCTATTAAGAAACGGATCTATAAAAATTGGACATACAAATGCAAACTATGGTTACTCTTGTTCAAGAACTTACAAATTTGACAAAAATGAACTTAAAATGGATCATATTCCTAAATGTAAAATGCAAAAATATCACAATTCTAGAAGAAAACAAGAAAAATTTCTAATTGACTTAGGTCTACAAATGAGTTTTTAAGATATAAAAGCAAAATAATGATCTATAAGAAAACTAAAAAGGAAAAGTTGGACTTTGTTAATTTAAAATCTGTGAAAACATTATTAAGAGAATGAAAATCCAACTACAGATGGGGTAAAATTACAAAATCCTGTCTGATAAAGGACCTGTATCCAAAATGTATAAAGAACTATTAAAACTCAAATTAAAAAATACAATAGCTTAATTTAAAAAAAGGGGGGGAGTAGTACGGCCCAGTGGTTTAGCGTTAACCTATGAGCCAAGAGGTCATGATTCTATTCTAGGTCAGGACGCATGCCTGGGTTGTAGGCTTAATGCCCAGGTGGGGATGTACAGGAGGCAGCTGATCAATGTTTCTCTCTCATCATTGATTTTTTTTTTTTAATCTCTCTTTCCCTCTTTCTTCTCTTTGAAATCAATAAAATATATTTTAAAAAAGAAAAGTACTCTTTATATTATTCCACCCATAATTTTGGATAGTACCTGGTTCTTTTTAACTCCTAATTTTAGCTGATTTCAAACTTGTCTAGTACATGATTTTAATCTCATTTATAATTACTTTTATAATATTCATTAATTTCTATAATAACCAGTGACAAAAAAATAGTTTCTAGAAGTTTACCAAGATTATTTAAATTATGAATAACTTTAAAAAGCAGGGTAGAGCAGAAGAAATAAGATTAGAAAAGGTAATCTTATTTAATACACTTAAAAATGCTGCCGGAAAATGAACTAAACCCCATCTTTTTCAGGTGGAGAGAATTTGGGCTTTAAAGAAGAGGGAGTCTCTTGAATTGTCTTCAGTTGAAGTCAATTGAAGTGCATATGATGGAGGAAGGCCCTGGAGGTTGTTTATTTGCTACATCAGGAAGAGTACAATGCAATCTACGTAGCTCTAAGCATAGATTTCAAATTTCTCCTCCCTCCCCCTTTTCAGTTTGAATAGGATGTGATGTCTGGTACCAACTGGCAAACAAGGTATTGCCAAGTACATGCACCCACTTATATGTGGAATCGAATGAACAAAATAAACTGACAAAATAGATCCAGAGACATAGAAGCATGAAACAGACTCAGTATTCTCAGAGGGAAGAACAGGGTGGGGGTGGGGAGGGAAGATATTAACCAAATACTTTATATGGATATATATATATAACCCATGGACACAGACAATAGCAATGCAGGCCTGGGGAGGGGTCAGGAGAGTGGAGGAGGAGGTCAATGGCGGAGGAAGGGGAGGAACATCTGTAATACCTTCAACAATAAAGATACATTTTTAAAAAGAAGAAAAAACAAAACAAAACACGAAGATAGTGCAAGTAAGAATATCAACATTTTTTCTTTAAAATTTAGGGAAAATTATCAACATAATACAACTATTTAGACATAGTGCTAGCATTTCAATGAGTTGATTTATTTGCAAAATCACTGGTCTTTACACTATTGATATAATGTGCTCCTTCTAGTTTTACTATTTTTATCCTCAAAAAATACATGCAGTATGACACAGATCTTTTGTATCAACACACCATGATTGTTCTAAAATATTGCCAGAGCATCTCCAAAATGCCTAAAGAAACAATGACTTGGAACTGATGATTATACAGCATAAATGACATAAAATTCAGGTGAAAGAACTCTTCTCACATGCAGAGTATTAACTCGTTATGAGAAATACATCGTGTATTCTTCAATAATTGTGTAGGTTGTTCCACAGCTGGTTTAAAGTCAATTAGCTCTGGGCCTTCTAGAAGCTAAGTAAAATGCAAAAGTGTCTCATAACATAATGGGGATTGCTAAGAACAAGTCCTAACATCCAAGCATAGGGGCAAAAAATAATGCAGAGATACTTGGAAGGCACCTATTGCCACATGACTGTTCCCAGATGCTACAGTTTGGAGAGCTATAACCCTGATTTAATCCTGCCCTCATCGTATTTTAGGACTTGGCAGAAACATTGAACAGTTTTCTCATCACTTGCAATTTATGAGACATTTCCATAAGTAGTAAAGTAACATGGTAAAATGATGCAACTAGCAATTATCAAAGGAAGAGCAAGAAAGTTAAAAGAGTACACTATTTTTAGTGTATATGTCTACTCATTAGCATATATGCAGATGTTTATCTCCTAGTACACAAATTTATGTGTATTAAGTGTATATAACAGTGTATATGAAAGCTATTCTTTCACATACAGTATTTTTATATCTTTCCACAGGCTTAAAAAGACCCAGGTCTCTTCTGCAATCTAAGGCCAATCTCTACTCCTGTGATTGGGGTTCTATACCTGCAAATGGTCATTCTGTTCTTCCTGCAATCGATTTTTCCTACTCACTGGTTTGTAAACTTGCTGAGTGCGTTGTATAGCAAAGAGGGGGAAAAAATCTATTTCTTATCATTTTCTACCAAATTCAATTTCTTTCACACTCGCTATTCCACAGAAGTAACTCTCCTTGTATTTACCTGCATTAGAACTACACCTATTTCCTGTTGAACGTTTTATTTTTCATATAACATCACTATCTTCGTTTTTTCCTTGTTTGTTTTGTACGACTGCGATTTGATGTGTTTTTTTTTCCTACCTCCATTTCTCAAATTCATTAACATAATTATTCTTTCCTTTTTTACAGCATTAAATTAATTGCTCACGGATTTCTTTTCCATTGAAGAAAACAAGCAAAACTAAATTAAACCATTCCACATCTTATGCAGCACCTATGTGTCCATATTCACCTATGCAGCCAGTCGATAAAAATAGCTATAACTATTTTCTGCCCCTCTGTCTTATTGCCCTAAAATATAATTTGCTAAAATTCATCACATGATGCTGAATCTGCTGTAGTTTATATTGTTGACCACTCTCCTTGAAACTCTCACCATTCTTGGCTTGACTTAATCATCTTCTTTTATGGCACTGGATTGACCCTTCTTCCTGATCTTTTTTTTTCTTTATCATTTTGTTTGTTTGTTTGTTTGTTTGACTCTTGTTTGTGAAACAAGATTCACATTATTTCAAATTTTTTTTTTCCAGAATAAACACCATTTCACATGTCAGTGAATCCAATTGCTACTTTTATGAGAGTTATCTCACATTGATAACTTCCAGCCCAACTCTGTCCTCTTGGTTCCATACACATGTATCTCTCTTTTTCTATGGCACCTTCCTTTGAAGTCTCAATTCACCTTAAAAGCAACAAGTTTAAAACACAACACAAATTCCCCTTCCCCAATTTTGTGGCCTGGTAGGGTTCCTTCTCTTATACATAATACCATCATAATTATTTAAAGTGGAGAACCTAGGAGCCAAATTCAACATTGCCCTGTCTCCTTTTATGTTTATTCAAGCCATCAATATTTTTTAGGCATTTATTACTTAAATACCCCTTAAATCTATCAGCTTTTCTTCTCTATTATCTGGCCATTTCCAGCTACCCTAGGCCTTAGTTTAAAAGATTGCACCCACCCAATAGGAAAATTTAGTTTCAGTATATACAAAGCTGGCCCTAACTAAGCTATTTTACATGTGTCAAGTAGAGTACTCTTATCAAAATTCAGATTTACTTAAATATCAGATTTCCCTCACTTAAACTATCCTATTTTCATCTGTCCTTGGATAGAATTATATTGAATCAGAAAACAAGGCTAGATAGTTTGACTCTACCTACCTGTCTGGCCTTATCCAAGCATATTCCCATCTTGATCCCAGTACTCCAGGTGTACTCCATTTATTGTGTTTCCTTTTATGTTATCTGTTTGCTCTGGCACTGGGCCTTTGCACATGCCCTCTTCACCCAGCGTAGAATCCTCCTTCTCATTTCCCCATTTGCCATTCTGTCTTTAATTTTAACTCTATAATTTCACCAGGTAATCCTTCCTGACTGCACTTATTATAAATTTCTTCATAATATATTTTTAATAACACCAAGGTCCTTCTATTTAACACTCGTTTAATACATTTTAATTTTATATTTCTTGGTGTGTTTATATGATTCTAAGCTAGATTCGGTGAGGAAAATGTCTCAACTTTTCTTTTTGATTTTATTATTGTACTAGTAGCCCTGCACACAAATCTGTGCACAAGTAGCTTGTTGCCATCTCTCTCAGCTGGCCATCCACCCACTGCCGCTGGTAGCACTCGGGTCTGCTCCTAGCTCACTGTCCCACCCTCCTGGAACTCTCCCAAGGCCCCCTCATAGCTTACTGCCTGCCCCCTTCTATAGGTCTCTGTCCCCTGGTTGTAGCTCCCTGCTCCAACCTTCTGCTGATCCATGACCCAGTCATTACACGTTGGGCTTAATGGGTAATTACTTATTCCTGTCTTATTATATAGAATTCCTAGTGTCTAGAAAGAATCTGACAGAGTATAATCCTTAAAAACTTGTAAAGTGAATTAATAAGTGAACAAATGGATGATGAAATAATTTCCATGACACTAATTTTCTTATTCAGATATTCATGTTACTGTGACATGCATTTTTATGGTATTCGCATAGTATGTCATACAGTGTGAAATGGCTTTCTTTGTATTTCAAACACCTGTATCAGACACTCCTTCTTATTAGTAAAATTTAATTCCAAGCAATACCAATGCCAACTTCATAAGAAATTTGGGAGCAGATCTGAAAGCTTTATGCTTATAGTTAGATCCCCAGGTGGAGAGGTGACTGATTTGGATTTTTCTAGAAATAAAGTTTTTTTTTCTTTCTCTACTTGTTTAATAAGAGAAACTCTTTCTTCCACATAATGCATGCCTAGTGCTTCACTCAGGTAAAATGCTTTCTGCATACCGTATGTCTTCCCAATGTTATAATCAACACTAGGTAGAAAATATAAATGTCAAAAGGTCAAAAGAAGCTCCTTAATTGACAGTATTGCTACTCAGTTAAAAGACATCTGGGGACATTAGTCAGTAGGACCAGCCTCGGAATAAATTAGTGGATTAACAAGGGATATGGCTATTCAGGGAATTTCATGAGAAGATAATAAAATACTTGGGAAGTTTTAATGATTAAATTTCCCCCCAGGAAAACTTCTGCTGAACAATCATTAAAAGTATTCTCTAACATCTCTTACATTTTTTTATAGTCCCTACCAGTGATTCAATTGTGAATAATCACATTTCTAAAGAGCTCTGTAATGATAGTTATAAGAGAGACTGCAAGAGTAGTTAGGCCTGAAAAGACATAGGTAACATTTCAAGGCTCCTTTTAAAGAGCAGACCCTTTTTTGAAATAAAGTGCATGCCATCTTATATTCCAGTATTGGCTAAATCTAACATTTAATGAGTGCATACCACGCTCTAGACATTCTCTTAGGAGCGATCTCGTTTGATTTTTATAACACTCGTTCTTCCTATTCATAACTCACAGGAAAGAAACTGAGGCACAGCAGAGGGGAATGCATGGGTAGTTTTTCACAGAGGACATGGGGCTGATTCCAGGGACAGTTAGCTGACTCGAAACTGTCGGTCTGCTTCATTATCCTGTAGGATCCCTCGAATGCCAAGGCATTTTTTTTCCCACGTAGAGAAAAGATAAAATGTTAATACCCACAAGACTATATCTTTGTTCTGCACTGTGCATAATAACTAATAAAACTGCTTACATTTTAAATTATTCTCTGTCACAACGCTACCACTTAACCTGAGAACACACTCATTTACATTCCAAGGGCAGTTTGCGATTTGAATTAAACATTAAGTGTACACAAGAAAGGCAGCCTGTGATGTGTTCCAGGAGGTTAGCTTCTAAGCACTTATTAACTAATATATTTTCTTGGCGGATAAACGGTAAACGGATATCTGTTCTACTGTGAGTGGAGACTGACACACAGGGTTTCCAGCATCTTAGCCTCGACTACAGCAGTTGCACTTTGCTTGACCTTGGGCCAGTTGGGATTTTATGTTCCTGACCCCTACTCTTGGAGCTTCCATCTTGAGGGGATTGACTAGATCATCTATTGTTGTTTTAAGGTTTAGAATAATTTTTGAAAAATAAACTGATTATAGAAGACTCCCCACAAATGTTATAATCAACAGGTATTCAGGGAAGGACTTTCTGGAACCAAGACTTGAATGATGACAGGAGGCAACCAAGAATATCATGGGTACAATGTAAGCAGAGCCCAGAAACAAAGGTGAGAACGGGTTTGCCTTGGAGGAAAGTGTGGTAAAGTGTCCACAAAGATCACCATCCTTCTCTCTTCCTCATCTCCATTAATCAGGCCGCTTGGTCTGTTCGAAAACCAGGAGACAGTTTTATTCCATGCCTTTCACTCATCTCCTGTGGCACAATGAGGCCTGTGCACATTGAAGGTTTTACCGGGCGACTGGCACAGGCACTGATCCCATGGACATGCTGTGGAGGGTTCTCCCATAGAGGCTTCCTATCCCACGGCTGCTCTGTCTTATCCTAAGAGACGTGTGAAGCTGGTGGATTTTGTTAGCATTCAAAGACCTAGGAGGTAGGATGGAAGCCTTCTGACTTCGCATGCTAGCTGCTCAGGGACCTACACACCTCCAGGAATAAACCAGCTGTTCAGCAGAGGTTCCTATCTGTTGCCTATATTTCCATAGCACTCAACTGCACCTTTTGTAAAAACTGCCGGATTATCCAGGAGGTGAATTGACTTGGTGGCTTTTTCATCTCCAACTTCACGTATGGAAATTTACAGAAACGTTTACATGTCTCACCTTCAACATCTGGCCTGAATGTCATTAGTGTTTCTTCATCTCCACACCTGTCACTCCCCTCAGAGCCTCCCTGATCATGAATATGTTGTTTATCTGCTCCTTGGCATTGCTCTTAATCAGATATGATTTTTTTTTTAAATTAGGCAAAGTGATTGATACCAATTCATCCTTTCTGGCTCAGACCATTGAAATATCCCATTGCGATGCAAAGTCCACCTTTTAACACGGTCCCCTTCCCGCATTCGCAGTCAGCCACACTGAACCTTTGACCTCTAAGGTAAACCCGTTCTCACCTTCATTTCTGGGCTCTGCTTACATTGTACCCGTGATATTCCCAGTTGCCTCCTGTCAACATTCAAGTCTTAGTTCCCAGGAAGTCTTCCCCTGAACACCTGCTTAGCGTTTTCAGCTCTGCCCCTCCACAATCATCACCCCATTTTATTAATTTTACTGATCACTGTGTTATAGTATTATTTATATTCAACATCAGTATATGGTGGTATTTTTCCCCCACTAGGCTGCTTGATACACAAGAACACAAGACTGTCTTGTTTAGTTATGAATTACTAATAAATTTATTTTAATATACTCAGGATCATATGGTAGAGAAGATGAGAGGAAGGGAGTTTGAGGAGTGAATGAGGGAAGGAGTAGCAAAGCAGCAAATACAGGTAGACATATCTTTGACACTGGGGACAATTCAGTTTTTCTTGTTTAATATATTTATTTATTTATTTATTTTTAATATATTTTATTGATTTTTCACAGAGAGGAAGGGAGAGAGATAGAGAGCTAGAAATGTCCATAAGAGAAACATTGACCAGCTGCCTCTTGCACAACCCCCACCGGGGATGTGCCCGCAACCAAGGTACATGCCCTTGACCTGAATCTAACCCGGGACCCTTCAGTCCACAGACAGACACTCTACCACTGAGCCAAACCGGCTTCGGCTATATTTTTTTTATTTGTGAGGAATGTATATATGAAATGAATTATATGGCCACTATGATCATGTCCTCTATAATAATACCTCATTATGTGCATTCTTATATAGATAAAAATACTACTTTCAGAGCAAAATAATTGCATCAAGGTCAAAATGTTTTAAGGCGTATGAAAGACAACACCCCAACTTGTTCCTTTTAAATTAATATTTACTTAATAAAGAAGCGAGCAATTCTTAATTCCTCAAAATGCTACTGTTGGTTGTATAGCTTTATAAAAATACTCAGGCACTTAGATCTGGTTTTGTTTTACTAGACCAAAAGTTTTAGATGTGAAGGAGTGTGGCTTGCCATCTTTTCCACATCAGAATCAGTTATTTGCTGATGCAAGTTGATTTAGACTTTTTGTAACCTTATTTCTTGCTATAAAATAAAATATTGGAACTTGGCTTGTGAGTAGCAGAAATTCTTTAGAATTGCTCCCTCAAGAGCATGAGTTCTCAATAGAATGTTGTTTTGAAAAGATGAATAGTACTGCTGGAACATAGAAATCCTTATTGAGATATATTTTGGTTTGTTGTATTGTAGTGTTATGTTGTGTTTTTTCCTCCAAGCATTACTTGGGATATTAGTCCAAAATGATTCTAAAACTTAGTTGAAACAAAGAGAGAAAGAAGAATAGCAAACTAACAGTGATAAAGTTCCAAAAGCAGAAGTAAAAAGTAGTCAAGGGAGAAATATTAACTAAAATTGCTAAAGAAAAGAAAATAAATTGATAAAAGAAATGCCACTTTAACACATCAGAATAAAATGAAAGACAGATAGGTTTCGGTTTAATGACTGCTTGGTGGCTTATATAAAATGGATCAATTTTCCCAGTCTAACTTTTAATAGAAAATCATTTATATCCAAGACAAGGCTAAATTTTGAGTTAAAGAAAACTTTACACAATAAAGACTTCACATGAAAAGTTTTAAAAAGGTATTTTATATGGCAAGAAGAAAATTATAAGTTTTATTTGGTACTTTTTATTGTTTTTAGCTCTATGTTCAACATCATAAATCAAAACCTATTAATAAAATTAACTGTGTGTTCTTTTCCTACAGTTCTAAAGATTTTTTTACTCATTTTATTAATGCCATCACTTAAGTCACTAGTAAAGATGTTGCCACTTAATACAAGAGAAATCTAATTTTAATTTACTTTATTTATTAAAAAAAAATTCTTAGTAGTGGTATAATAGTAATGTCCATGGTTTCAGAAAATGACATGTCAAAATTTAAAGTATTTTTATGATAATCTTTGAAATATCTTGGAATAACTTGATTTTTCTGCCAATATTTATCTTTCCACCACTAATCAAATTTTTTAAAATCATTATCTGAGAAAATTATATATATATATATATATATATATATATATATATATATATATATTTTTTTTTTTTACAGAAAGGAAGGGAGAGGAATAGAAAGTTAGAAACACTGATGAGAGAAAAACATGGGTCAGCTGCTTCCTGCACACCCCCTACTGGGGATGTGCCCACAACCAAGGTACATGCCCTTGACCGGAATTGAACTTGGTTCAGTCCACAGACCAACACCAGTTTCAGCTAAGGATATATTTTTTTTATATTGAAAGAAAGCAGGGGAAGGAAAGAGAGGCAGAGAGAAAATGAAACTGGTGAGAAAGAAACAGCAACATGAGGGAGAAGATGTGTAATGCTTATAATGGTGGAATAATTAGTATAACTTTATGTTTAGTATGTTACCCATTAAAAGCAGAAATGTCCTATGTTTGATTCAAGTAAATTTCCTCTCACAAGCATCCTTACAAACACCGTTGACTACAGAAAATTTGCAATTAAACACCAAAGTAATTTTACCCTGCAGGTAATGTTTGTTTTTCATCGGAGGTTTCCACATATTTGTTGTACCTAATTACATAATATCACATAAAAGCTTTTTTTTTTTTTTTTTTTTTTTTTTTTGCCCAGCTGTGTGTTGGGGGAGAGTGAGGCACACACATGCAATTTCTTGAACACAATTAAAGACCATATTTAATTTAGTTCAAGAAGTTAATCTAACTTGCGGTTTCCCTTATGTAATCATCCTCTTACACTTTGCCTTATTTTTACAACCAAGCATAATAATACTCTGACACTTAATATATTCAGAGTATTGTGTAGACAATTTTAATTCCTTCCAAGTTTTGTCATAAAATGCAAAACAAATTTGTGATCTCTGGTTTCTTTTCATTTTAAGCACAAAAGAATCAGGGTATTTGGATCTGGTAATTTTCAGTTCTATATTCCCATACTAGTGCTTCCTTGAAAGCAGTTTGTTTCATAATCTAATGTTCTGAGTGAAAACATTCTCCAGATTACCTCAACCTAATTTCTAAATTCATTTAATATTTCCTTCAGTAAATATTTTAGTTTTCCATTAATAGTATAGCGTAGGTTGCATTTTATCATCACCAGCAGCATTTAAACAGGATATATGATGTTCTGTAATATAGAATTTAATTTCCTTTATAATTTACCATACCAAAGACACAATTCTACCTGTTCATCTGGTGTGATACTGCTCTTCCCTTTTTAACAAAACTAGTAAAATCTTGGATAATTTCTGAATCATCAAGAATATATGTTGAATATTCTTTAATATAGTGCATACTCTTTCATTATCCAATTAATACCAAAAGATAAAGTATGAATAACCATAATTCCATTTTAATCATGTCCTTAAAATTAAATGTACTAATATTAACTTCCTTTAAACGATTGGCTTTTCCTACCCCCCCAAAAATCACACATCCCGTGTGTTGGTAGTGCCAGTATTTTTAAAAAGTGCCATGAGCCTCATAATCTCTTGAAAGCTGTGGGCATCCAAATATCCTAGAAAACCAATAAATCCCCTTATGAATAGCCATAACTTCTGTCTTGGAGCACATGAACTTGGGTTACTCAGTCAATAGGGCGAAGAGCTTACTATCCAGATGGCTCCATGATAGAAGTATAAATATAGGTAATTAGGAGAACAAAACCCCTCTCTTTTTACTTATGGCAAAAAAATAAAAATAAATAAAAAGCGTTCTGGGTATGTTAAACCTTATGAATTGTGCCAGGTACATGGAAATTCAAAATACATCAGCACATGAGAGACAATTTTTTAGCGAGCCAATATCATAAGGCAAATGTTGTGAACAAAATATGAACTATGCTAAACAATATACATTATTTAATATAAGACTGGTTGTTTAATACATTGCCTAATATATTCCACAAATGCTACATCTCTCAAAATACTACCTTTCCCCATATGTGGATTGCTTAATCTATTTTGGAAAACTCAAAAATAAAATAAAACAAAAAAAAGACTAATAATTAGGAGCAACTAAAGATAACACCTCTAACTCTCAGGATATCATTAGGACAGAATTAGTCACTAAAAACATGCAAGAAATAAATAAACTGTGTAGAAACATATGGATCACTTTTTGAAGTTTTTAACATGTGGGAAAACCGTGGAGAAATATCTAGCTGAGAACATCCTTTGAAACCTTGAATAGATCATCACAATGGGAGTCCAGTGGGCCCAGGGCTTTATCACAAGTCCTTTAGACACTAGTAACTAAGAGACTCCAGAGAACTGTGACCATTCTTTACAAGTGCGCTCCTAGGAGATAGGGCGGGCTTAGCTGAATCAGCATTGTGTTATGAACTGACAATCAGCCGGAAGAAGACAGCTCATTAGCAGCCTGGACCAGGAAAACAGCAGGAAAAGGAAAGATCTCCACAGGTGACGAGGAGAGAAAGCTGTCAGGGGAGACTTCTTCGGCACAATTGCCTTGAACAGAAAAGTTAATGGTGAGAAATAGCAAACCAGATCAATAGCATCAGCATGACCTTCAAGATGGCATGGGGGGGCGGGGGAGCGGAGCATGTTATCAAACCAAGTTAATGGTTTTTGAGTCCTCAGAGGCTCCACTTATTCTCAGGGTTTTGTTATGTGTATCTGACATGGACATTACATACTTGATTTTTGAAACATAATTATTTAAGAAGTGACCAAATATGTTCTATGTTTGGCAGAAAATGACAATGAACAATAATTTAGGTCTTCTAAGTGCATTATTCCATCCCCAACAATGCACTCGAAATGTATGTTTTCATAGACCCTGCATGCTGGACATAAAACTTTGGAGTTTTAATGATTACTCTTTTTTTTTGTCTTCAAATTTCTTCATCATTCCAATTTGCTTATTTATCTAAGTCAGAGGTAAATCCACCCTACATTGCCTATAATAATAAAGTCACTAAAAAGGCATATATTTTTTTAATTCTCAGTGTATCAAATAAAATAATTATGCTATATAATAAGAGAGGATTGTGCTAATTATCCATTACACCTCGAAGCGTAAGGACTAACCACGTAATTACGGGATCACTGATCTGCAGAAGGTGGGGCAGCGGCCTACAAGCAGGTGGCAGAGAGCTACAGGAGGGGGCAGGGCAGCAAGCTGTGGGGGTCGGGAGGAGCTCCAGGAGGGCGGGGCAGTGGGCGGGGAGCTACAGGAGGGTAGCAGCAGCATACTGGCGCACGGATTCATGCACAGGGCTACTAGTTTTTTAATGGAAAAAAAAAAGAGTATGTGTGGCATTAGTATGGTTTGTGTTACAAAAATAAAGTAGGATACTAGCTGGTTTTGCTCAGTGGATAGAGCATCAGACTGCCAACTGATGGATCCCAGGTTTGATGGTTTGATTCTAGTCAAGGCCACATGCCTGGGTTGTGGGTTCAATTCCCTGTGGGGGGAGGAAGAGTAGGGGGGGAAAGAGACATGCAGGAGGTAGCCAATCAATGATTTTCTCGCTCTCTCTCTCTCTCTCTCTCTCTCTCTCTCTTCTCCCTTCCTCCCTGAAATCAATTAAAAAGAAAAAGAAAAAGAGAGTGAGAGTATTTGTTTAAAAGCATAGCTACAATTTATAAGTTCACCAAGGAGAAAATGTCAAGTAACTGATAAATATTTATACTTTATGACTCAAATCCTTATTTAAAATCATTGAGTACCTGAAACCCTTATAATTTTATTAGCCAATATCACCCCAATAAATTCCATAAAAATTTAAAAAACTGTGTAATCTCTATTAAATGTCTTTTATGTGTTTATACATGACATTTTAATTTTTATTTTTTTGAAATAGCATAAAATATTTTATGGAATGTGGAAGTATGGATGATGCATAGGAAAGAGTGATATCAATCATTTTAGAATATATTAAGTTATATACATAGAAATAAATCAAGTCATTTATGTTTTCTAAAATTTACTCATAGCTTAATAAAAGCAAATACTTCCAGTGCTTTCTCCCTCAGAAGTCTTTCTATCTCTTTAAAAATATATAACCTATGTAAAATGTATGGGAAATATAATATCTCCTAGAGAGAACTCTAAAGCCTACTTCTGGGGTTGAAATTTTAAATGTCTAGCTGATGATGTTCAATATTCCAGGGAGTGATTATAAATAGTAATCTGAAAGATATAGCAGAATTGAATTTTGACCTCTTATTTGCCTCTGAATAAAAATGATGAAAACCAAGAGGACTAAAGAATTAAAACTGAAGAGGGGGAAAAAAATCAATAAAATTAAGTAGAGTTTCTCAGTAAACTGGAGTGTATCTTTATGTCTGTACTAAACTACATTTAAAGTATTTTTTAATTGGAAAAATGTTCTTTATATTATTATAGAAATAAAAAACCTTTCATAATCCTCTCAGGTTAATATCTTTGAAGGCAATTATTTCGCTTTTTAGAGTTTTTGCCCTGTTTTGTAGTTAGAGTCACTTAAATAATCCTTGGAAAAGTACACTTTAAGAGGGGATTTTTCTATTTATTTATTATTATCTAGTCTAGTTAAAAAATTACTCCTTTGGAGTTTTAATGATTACTCTTTTTTTTTGTCTTCAAATTTCTTCATCATTCCAATTTGCTTATTTATCTAAGTCAGAGGTAAATCCACCCTACATTGCCTATAACCATATTTTTCCAAACTAGCATAAATCCCAGTCCTTTTTTAGCAAGCAACCACAAAATCAACATCATATTTCCATGTTATTCCAAAGTTTAGCTGTTGCTGGACCAGGGGAAACAATAGAACTGCTTTTTCTGACACCAATCAATCTGTTCTTGGGAGAAAGACCTGGTGTCTAAATCTGCCAGGATCAGTGCCAGAAGAGGTCTTCTCACTTGTCCCACATTATTCCATCCCCAACAATGCACTCGAAATGTATGTTTTCATAGACCCTGCATGCTGGACATAGGCTCTTTATGTCCAGCATGCACATTGCTTTCAGGGTAAAGAACAGATTTGTTTGCTGACCCTACTATTATTAGGTAGGTTCCCTGAGGAGGTATGTATGCCACACATCACTGTCATTATTAACTTGGCAATGCTCCAGAATTTACTTCCATAAGAAGCAGAACCATGGAGGAAAATCTGTAAATGTACGTAGTCAAAGTGGCTTTTGGAAAATAATTTTCCTTTGATGAAATACATTCAAAAGCCTTTTGCCTGTGCTTAGAAACTAGGCACCTGAGAAATTGCCATAGGATGGATCCCTATGTCTTTAACAACTGTCACACTTGAAAAGGAGAGGTGACAGAAGCAACAATTAAATAAATAACACAAACCATTAGAAAGCTCTTTATATAAATGACCTAATTTATTCTTCTCAATTAGTTAATAAATAAAAAGTTACTATTGACATCCTATGAGGATTGAAATTAGGCCTTTATGGTTATATAAGTAAGTTCCACAGGAGTATAAAAATAGTAAGGCCAGGATTCCAATCTGGTTTTATCTCATTTCAAAAACATACTCTCTTAGTAACTTTACTGCCCTTTGTTTTTCTGGAGAATTCACAGTTGATACTTTCTGATAGACAGGCATTCTTGATATAATAATTATAGATCCAATGGTCTTTAAAATAACAGCAGGATAACTTCCTTTTTGACATTGTTATTTTCTTTTCTTCTGAATGACCCTGGTATCTTGGTCTTCCTCTAGATATTTACAAAATCCAAACTAAAATCTCTCCCTTCCTTCTCTGTCTCCTCTTTCTCTTCCTCTTTTTCATCCTCCTCTACCTCCTATTCTTCTTTCTTGACCTTTTAAAATAATTCTTATTTTAAGGAACTATATGACACATAGACCCCCCTTTACACATGGACCTCAAGGGGTTTATTTCTGCCTTCTATTCTGGGTCGTTTTGTGCAGTGTAAACAACCCAAAGTGGTGTGTTTCTTCCCTGGCCAGTTGGGAAGTACAGCATCGGTGCAATATAACTTTAGGACTAAACTTTTCCAAAAGCTATGATCTAAATGGAGTCGTCTTTATGCTATTTATGCTAAATTAGAATAGTATACATACATTTAATCAAGTTATTTAAATAATTATTTCCCTATAATTTTTCTGCCTCCTTAGGTTCTTGCTCTTTAGTTTGTAATTATAGATCTTATTGAGTGGGAAATTCTTTACTTGAAGAGGTGTATAACCAATTTCATGAACCTAAGGAATAGTAAATGTCCTGATATTTAAATATAAGCAGAGCAAACCTGTCACAGTTGACATTCCTAGAGTGCATAGCTAAGTGTTAAATATCCTATCTAATAAAGAGGGAATATGCTAATTGACTGTCAAGCCCTCACAAAAATGGAGGTGCCCACAGCCAATAGGGAGGGAATATGCTAATTGACTTCAACACTTTCAAAGATGATGGTGCCCATAGCCACAAGATGGTGGTGCCCAGTCTCCTCAGCCCTGCTGGGATGGCAGATGCATGGCATGGCCTGCCTCTGAAATCCCCCAGTCCCTTCAGCTCCGCAGCTGCTGTAGGGCAGCCTGAGATGCAGGCAAGCCTTAGATGTCAGCTGCCCAGCCACCCATGTCTGGTCTGAGGCTCAGGTAACTAGGCTGACCAAGGCTTGTGCTGCTGGCAGTGGCAGCAGCAGAGTTGTGATGGGGGCATCATCTTCTCCTGATCACCGGGTCACCTTCTGCCCCTGAAGGCTCCCAGACAGTGAAAGAGGCAGGCCAGGCTGAGGGACACCCCACTTCAGTGCATGAATTTTCATGCACTAGGCCTCTAGTCTATAATAAAGTATCTCCAGATTGTTATAAGTGGGGTTAGAAATATAAATTGTATTCATTGTGACACCATGAAACAAAAAGAGCAGTGATTTTCAACTGGTGTGTGGCAAGAGTCACACTAGTGTGCAGGAAGTAGCAAGGTTTAATAGATTTTAAAAGTCATTGACTCATGAAAACATGTGAGATCCTAAATTAGGTTTTGGGGCAGAAAAAAAAAATACTTCAATAGAAAAAGCTAGTGAAATAAAATAAATTGTGTAGTTTAGTTTATAGTATTCTATCCCTATTATTATTTTGGTTTTGATCATTATTATAATATATGGTTCTGTAAGATATTACCAATAGTAAATCTGGATAAAGGACTTTGGAACACTGCACATTTTGGCAAATATTCTGTAAATCTAAAATTATTTCAAACTAACAAGTCAAAAAAAAAAAGTCATTGCTATTCAAATCTACCTTTGGATAGCTCTAAAAGTTTTTTAAAAGTTTTTTTATGATGTGTCATTATTTGCCTTCCTGAAGCTTCCACCCATATATTCTAATTTTATCTCTTGAGACATCATAGGACACAAAGAATACCTTCTTTGTGATGGATGGCTTCAGATATTTAAATGGACTTACCCTATCGCCAAAATGTGAAAATGTCCAAGTTAAACACTCCCTAGTTCTTCCGTTTTATCATGTCAAGGGTTTTTTAATGCCTTCATCATTGAGTCCCTTTCTTTCTAAAAGTGAAGGTACAGGGCCTTCTTTTTCCTAAGGGCTGAGCTTGACAGCAGTGCCCCTTCCCAGACGTAGACACTCTTGACAGGAACATTCCCTGATGAAGATCCTCCGTGGCTAGGCCTACCAGCAATGTCTCCATCAGCTGTCAAAGCCTCCTGGAGACAGGAGTTCCAGGCAGCTTGTGAAACTGACTGTGACAGCTCCTGTTAGTGTTAGCTAGTAGTGCAAGTAACAATTCCTAGCAGTATTTGGGGCTCTTAAAAATCTCTGTGGGTGACTGGTATTTTTTTAGTAGGCCTTTTATTCCTCAGCATTGCTGAAATATACCTAGTCAGAAGTTTCTTAGACCAGAGGAGGGGATTCATGTGGCTATCTTTGAGCTTTGAAAACTAACTCTATGTAGCACAATGGCTATAAGAAGGTGCCAGGTTCAGACAAAGAACTGCAGCCTATGTAATGCCTCAAGACAAAGAGAACAGTGGTCACCCTTCTCAGCGGCCCCTCTGTCCATCCAGGAGGGACAGAGTATCAGGCTTAGGATTTAGAATTAGGTTTTGGAGGTAGTATCTTCTGGCAATAAAGTTTCTGTACTTTTCACCTATCACCTTTTGTCTGTGGCTTCATTCTTCAAAACCATTGAGACAAGAACCCAGGATTTTAAGATGTTTCAGTTCAATTTTTTGTGGTTCATTTGGAAAGAAATATTTTTGTGTTGTTTTCGGGTTTTGTGTTTTTTTTCTGTTTGTTTTTTAGATTTTTTAGTAGATATACAGAAGAAGGATTGCCGTGTCATATGGTGGCTCTATTTTTAGTTTTTTGAGAAATTTTCATTCTCTTTTCCATAGTGGCTAGCCACATTTACATTGCTACCAACACTTGCTAATATTTGTTTTGTTTATAATAGCCATTCTAACAGGTGCGAGGTGGTATAGCATTGTAGTTTCAATTTGCATTTCCCTACTAGCTTGTGAATTTGAACATCTTTCCATATATTTGTTGGCCACTTATATGTCTTTTTGGGAGAAGTGTCTGTTCAGGTCCTCTGCCCATTTTTTTTTTAAATGGATTGTTTGTTTGTTGTTGAATTGTATGAGTTCTTTATATATTTTGTATATTAACCCCTTGTCAAGCTGTTATTTGCAAATATCATCTCCCTTTTATTGGTTGCCTTTTGTTTTGTTGGTGGTTTATTTTGTTGTTGCAGAAGCTTTTTAGTTGGATATAATCCCATTAATTTATTTTTGCCTTTATTCTCCTTGCCTTTGGGGTCAAATTCATAATTTCCTCTATAAGACCTATGTCTATGAGTTTAGTGCCTATTCTTTCTTCTATGTAAAGTACTATTTCAGAACTTATATTTAGATCTTTGACTCATTCTGAATTAATTTTTGTATATGTGGAAAAACAGAAATAAATGAAGTAACCGACAAGACCACAATTACAGTAGCATACCTAAATACTCCATTGACAGCTCTAGATAGATCATCCAAACAGAAAATCAATAAAGAAATATCGGTCTTACATGACACATTAGACAAAATGGACATAATTGACATTTACAGAGCCTTTTATCCCAGAGCATCAGATTATACATTCTTCTCCCGTGCACATGAAACTTTCTCAAGGATAAACCATATATTGGGTCACAAAACTAGCCTCAACACATTTAAGAATGTCAAAAGCATACCAAGTGTATTCTCTGATCACAATACTTGGAAACTGAAAATCAACTGCAAAAAGGAAGTAAAGGAACCTGCAAATATTTGGAGATTAAACAACATACTACTAAAAAATGATTGGGTCCAAGTAGAAATAAAAAGTGAGGACTTTATCTTTTAAAAAAGGCACCTGTTATATCAGACCAGACCTCAAAATGACCTTATTTAATCTTCATTACTACCTTAAAAGCCTGATTTCCAGGAAGGCCACCTGGGTAAGGTGCATTAGGGCTTCAGCATTATAAATGTGGGGGAGGGGGAGGGAAATGTAATCCCTGAACTCTCAAAATCCATGTACTTCCTGCATGAAACATATGTTTGTTCCATCCCAACAGTTCCATAAACAGCATCAACTCTAACAAGTTTCATTTAAATCAGATATGAATGAGACTCGAAGTATTATTCATCCTAAAACCATTTTTCTCTCTAAGCATGAAACTGTGAAACCAAATAAATTATATGTTCACCATATATAAGTTCACCATATACGAGATCCACTTCCTAATTTAGGGGTGTCGAACTCAATCAGAGAAGGGGCCAAAATCTAAAATCCAGCCTAAATCGCGGGCCGAATGGTTTACTGAACAGTCATAAACTGTCATTGTGATGGAAACGCAGCGGAGTGCAGTGATGACAGCGCGGTGCGGGCCACATTGCAAGGCCTGGCAGGACGGATTTGGCCCGCGGGCCTTGTGTTTGACACATGTGTCCTAATTCATAAAGGAAGAGGTGATGGATCTCAAGCCAATCTCAGTTGTAGCAAGGTAAATTCCATTAGATCTTAAGGTTTAAGAATATTCTTCTTCAGGTTGAAACTGTCTCCAGCAGGTTGACTGCAATGGCAGAGTCACCCACATGGCTCTGTGGGTTACCCTGCCCCTGCACCTCTTCCAGTGGGTTTTCCCTCCCTTGAGACACTGGGCAGAATCATCCTGCTCCCCTGAAAAAACAGCTCCAAAATGAGCATCACTTGGAATTTTCCAGAGAGATAGAACCAACAATATATTTATGTGTATACATGCTAAGGAAGATCTTTGTGAGAACACAGCAGGAAGATATCCATCTACAAGCCACACAGGGACCTCTCAGGATAAACTCCATTACTTGGCACCTTGATCTTGGACTTTCCAGCCTCCAGAACTATGATACATTAATGTATTGTTTAAGACATCGAGAATGTGGTATTTTGTTACAGGTACCTGAACAGACTTTTAAACTGCATAATAAAACATGTTTTGGTATTGGCTCCTAATTAATATTAAAACCAATTAAATAAAGTAGAAATCCTGATATAAAACCAAATTTCATGTGAAACTCTTAAAAAGGTACCTATACTTGAACATATACTATTTAGCTTATAGGTAAAACACATCCTTTTGAATTTAGAGATCTCAGATCAAGCTTATTTTCCATCAATTTTCTAATATAAAGTCTAGACTGTGAAGTGACCTAATAACATAAACCCATCCTGGGTTGTAGGAAAATAAATTAAGCCATTGGCCAGGAATCCCTGTTTCTCCAAATAACAGGGGAAAGTTATCGGACAAAGTTATTTTAGAGAAAGAAAGTTGATGTCTTTGTCTTATTTTTTTTTTTTTTTTTGTAAAAATATCTTGATCTTCCAATAAATAAACTCTGATATTTGCTAGGAGGAGAGTCCTATCTATGGATTGGTCTTAGTAGAATGATGCTTTAGGATTACTTGTAGTAAACAAACCTAGAAACTATGGATTTGTGAGGCATGACTCCCTGGAAAATGTCACACAAGCCCTGCAAACATGTGGGTATAAAGCAAAGGTTCTTCATAAGCCAAACTCCCCCAGTTGAGTAAGGTGACTCCCAAGTTACAGTTAGTGACCTCGTGTGTCACAGTAGACCAGGGGCAATGTGTTTAATATACGACTAGCGTACCAAGGAACTTTTGCAGAATGCACCAGATCACTCCCACCTTTGCCTTTACTTCTTGAATAATTGTATCTTTCAGATTATTAGAATTTAATGCAGCAAAATTTCCCTGATTTGTGTAAGTCAGATCTGACACCTGAATTTTGTGTTAGTCTTCATTGGCATTGTGAATAGAAGTGTTTTACAGATTCATACATCATAATGGCTAGGACACTTTTAAGAAAAAAAAAAAGTTGTGAATAAAAAGAATGTAATGAGACTCTGACCACAGCATTCTACCTAACCATAATGTATATGAGGAAAATGATGGGGTAAATACAGGTGGAAAATCTTATTTGTGGAATTTGGAGAAAATAGATCCAGTGGAACTGGCTAAATACAATTGTCATGCAGTATAAGACTGAAATATGACAAAAGAAAGATGGTAGAATTTCTGTTTGTTGGTTATTACTAATAGCTCTACCCAGTCTAAAAAAATCTAAAAAAATAGTTGAAGACAGTGGATGAAAAATATGTATATGAAACGAGTTTTCCCTGTCCCTGGAAAACTCTCGTAATCGTTTGGCTTCAGGAGCCTATGGCTGTGGAGAGATGTGATCACAGTTAAGGTAATCTATTATCTGTAAGAACTTGTAAGGAGAGTATTCCTTTAAGTAGCTGGATACTTTTATAGGACAATGCTGGCAGAAACCTCGTTAGTTATGCAGGCATATATTGTTATAATTAATATTCAGAAGACACATAGTAATTTTTGATTCTATCAAGTGGGATAGGTTTAGTTGAGTGGATAGATCCTCAACAGACAGCAGATTTGTATCAGTAGGAGTTTTCAGGCATATGCCAGCTAATTTGCAGCAGTAGATAAATGCAACTATTGTCACATCTACTCAGAGAAGTAACTTCTATCTTTTTCCACATACAAGTGGAATCGTCCCTAAGTGGTTGAAATGTTAGCAATATAGGTGAATTTATACTGTCTTTCTAATGATCACAGAGACAAACTTAATACCATTGACAGGAATGTTGATCAATGTGGTGATAGGATGGGCTTCTCAATCTTGGATGCCTTGTGAAAGCTTGCTCTTGGGAAGCCAGGGGAATGAATATTCATCAGGCAGGGGCTGAACTGTCTCAGTTACTGTACAGAGGAACTGCATAATGAGGGGAAAAAGCCCACACCTTGCAACAGAAAGGAAACATGAAGACTGAATTTGAAAAGATAGCTGAGGAAATGACATATTATTTGGGAGGATTTGTTTATTCGTCTTTTAAAAATGTAGTGACAAAAAAAAATACATATATGGACTTTTTCCATTAAGAGTTTGACAACTAATCATTACTTTGATTGCTGAAGGGACCACTCCCCTTTCACTCCCTACTCCTTAAACACCTTGGCAAATTCCCTCTCTATAACCTAGTCTGAAAGATTTCAAATCCAATTATGAGGATCATGATTTATAACAGATAATTCTCAAAGAAAGTGCTGAATTTATTGCTTCAATTAAAGCCATAGAATCTAAAAAAAAAAAAAAAAAATGAATAAAAGGTCAAGATCTTACAAGACTGCTGAGAGTGAAATAAAGGTGGAATATTAGGCTGAATTCAATGGTTTGAGGTAAGTGGCTTCTGGGTAGTAAACAAGAAAGGAAGTAACATAGGAAAGCTCACTCAAAAGTAGATTCTATTAAGTAAAATCCTAAAGGGGACAGAATTCCAGGGGAGTTTACTGCCTTTAGGAGTACACTGATTAACTGGCCAAGGCCAAGGCTAGACTATATATATATATATATATATATATATATATATATATATATAATCAGTGAAATACCAGTTTTAACATTTCATTTAAATAATCAAAGAATCTTAGGATAAATAGCACTTATGTATTAGAAAAATAGGTCCAGAATGAAAATATTTGTAGGAATTTGAAGAAGTGGATAATACAGGTCACCATCACCACCCATAACAAAAACATAGCTGCAGACCCAGAAACGATTCAAAGGCTAAATCTGATAACCAGATGCGTGGTTATATCCTGAAAGCTAGCTGCCTGATTGTAGATGTCTGAATAATTAGACTTTGCTTCTGATGGACTAAGAGATGACACAAACCCCTGCACCAAGTCACCAAACAAGGAGATCCCTGTGCCAAGGAACTCTGTCTTACATAAACAGGAAGAGCATTACTCAAAAACAACGGTATGTAAAACTTCCCAAGAGTCAAGGGTGGTGTTAGACCTCCCCTCAGGCCTGGAGTAGGGGTTAATCTAAATCCCTTTCTACTCTAGCCTTTGCTTATCCCATAACAGAACCAGCCCTGGAGAAAGGAGTTTAAGGTCTTTAATAGCAAACTATCAATTTGGCCAACCTGGGTGAATTTCTTTCTGAACAACATACATTAAGGTGGATAACTCACTGCTACAATTTACAAAAATGTACAAGGAAAGAGTATTACATGGAGGTACCAGGAGCCTTACTGCCCTTAGAGCAGTGACCTCACTGAAAATGGAATGGACCATTGAAATTCTTCTTATTTAAAACAGTTGCAAAAAGTATGGCTTTGTTCGTTAAATTAAATGTGTGTTGAATTTGAATATTAAAGGCAGACTTCTAAAATCATGGTGGGAGAGAATGAAATTGCACAAACATATAACATTACCTCCTCAAAGCAATTTTTTTCTTTTGTTTTCCTGATCTAGCAGTCCCAGACCTGAGATTAAATAAGTATTCTATTCCCAAGGAAGTTGATGCCCCAAATATATCAATAACATTATTTTTGACAATGTGCATTCCAGAGATACATACTTTAGAGTTGGGTCATAAAGTCACCTCACCCAGCCTCATTAAGGCTTATTGTGAATACCCACATTAGTAAGTGGCAGAGGCAGATCTTTTTTTGTTAAAGCTCATGCTATGTGCCTCGGAGCAAGTGGAGATCAGGAGCCCTTTCCAGTAAAAGTACTGTTATTATTAACTTGTACTAAATAAAACGCCTACTGAACTGGAAAATTTGATTTAGAGAGAAGGTAGAATGCATATAGTTAAAATTACCTTGTTTTCAGGGTGAATTATTATTTCCCAATGAAAGATTCAAATCATGATTGTCTGTTGGTTAACTAACTGGCTTATCATACTGTAAAAAATTTTTGAGAAAATTTATGGCCAGAGCTATGTCCAATGCAAGAATTGAAGGCAAAGAATGCCCCCAAATCTCCCAGCTTCATCTGAGACTCTATATATATATATATGCCTGCTTTTTAAAATATATTTTATTGATTTCAGAGAGAAAGGGAGAGGGAGAGAGTCATAGAAACCTCAATGATGAGAAATAATTATTGATTGACTGCCTCCTGCACACCTTACACTGGGGACCTAGCATGCAGCCCAGGCATGTGCTCTGACCTGGAAATGAACAGTGACCTTTTGGTTCATAGGTTGGTACTCAGCCCCCAAGCCACCTCAGCAGGGCAACGTGCATGCTTATTTCATGTTATTACGAAAGCTTGGTCCTGGGTAAGAGCTCTGGTTTGGATCAATCTGATCTAATATTATCCTCTGTATTCACGCACATACACAAATCTATTTCTTCCTTTATACAAACTAGTTACTCTTCCACACACAAATTGGGTTTTTCTTTGTCTTTGAAATTTAAATATTACAATCAGATTGTTAAAATTTTGGAGGCACATTTCATTCAGATAGTCTTTCTTTTTGTTAGGCTTTTTGAAATTTTAGAAATCCAAGTTTAGTTTGCTTTTTTATTGCTTCCATATCATAAATGAAGTTCTAAAAAAGTAATTTTGCTTATTATAATCCTTTCTTTCCTATTAGAACATTTTCAATTTGCTCTAACTTTATTCTCCTTTACTTATTTCAATTCACTTTAAAATACCTTCCCTTTGAAAACAGAATATAACCTTGACAATATTTGCAACTTCATTACTTTGATTTGTTACACCATTAAGTTGATTACTCTCTCTCTTCAAAATGTGTTTAATAAACTGGTCTTTTTTTTTTTAACTTTTGTGATATCTTCTGATTTAACATTTTTTGCTTTTAATGAGTAGGGTTTTTTATATTTTTATAGTAAGAAATGATAAAACATTCCTAAACATAATAATGCTTGCATTAATTTAATTATTAAACTACTCAGATTTTTTTCACTTAAAATAATTCTTTCATCTTGCTAATTATTTCTTCAAATAAAATCTGCTTGATTATTATTTAACATTGAGATGAATTTTGTTAGTGATTTAATTTATGTACACATTGTTCAGAGCTAGGTAAGGGATAAAGAAAATGTTAAAATATGAGGTAGTTTATTTTCCAATTCATTGAGTCAACTAAGAGGAGTAAATAGAGAATACTTTCCAGGGATGTCAGTTGCAAAACCATTGCTTCTATGATGAAGAACTATTTAAAATTTTGGGTAGTTGATAACATTAATGGGGTTCTGTTTTCTCTTATTTACAATTCCTCTTTTTGTTAAAAAGATGAGACATGGTATTCTTGCTCAGTATGGCATCCAATATCAGTGGGTGCACTAACTTACTTCAATATGTACTTCTACTACAGATATGTATTATAATCTTTATTTTCTATAAAATCAGTGTTTTCAATGATACTCTAAGAGGGGTTCCAGAATTAGATAGCATTACCCAAGTTTCCTAGAAGGTTAGTTGCCTAAATGCCTTACTATATTCTAAATTCACATCCTAAGAAAATTACTATCATCTTCACTGAAAACATAATTGCTTATTAAGGACCACACATTGTGCAAACAACTCTACATGCATCATTTTAGTTAGTTTTTGCAACCTTATGAAATAATATAGCAGGCAATTTATGGTTGCCTTCTTAGTAATAATGAAGCTCTTTGTCTTCTAATCTTCCTCCCCCCATTTTTAGAAACTGAACATCGTCCAGGAATGGTACTCCATTTCTGGTTCACAGTGTGAAGTCCTTTCTGTAGGTTAAGATAATCAGAATTGCCTACTTACCTGACAAAACTGCATTATTCTAGGGTGGGCTTCTGACCTTATCTGATCCAATCAGAGTAAATTTAGATCATCTTCTGAGAAGATAGGACATGTCCTAGGGACAAAATGCTAAGGTGTTTTAAGGACTAAAATTTACACAGTCATTTTTGTTATTATAAAGAGTACATAAAGTGCTTGTACTTTATTGAAGGCAAAACTCAGAGGAACAAATAACAAAAGGACACAGAACTCTGATTGTCTTGTGAAATTTTGGATCAAAATGTGCCTTATTTAGTTTTTTTTTTTTTTTTAAGATTATATTATTTATTTCAAAGAAGTAGGCCTTGGTGTAAAAAATTCATTGACATAACACCAACATACCTTTTTAAATATATTACCTGCTAGTCCTCTACACAAATTCCTCATTCCAGTCAAATAATCTTCTCATTCTCATCCATAAGATTCCATTTCTCTATTTTCGTTCACTTAGCTCTCCATGCCTAAATGCATATTCTTCAAAGCCAAAACTCCTCTATAAAACCTCTATAAATTATACTTCCCCATAATATAGTAGTTCTCCTTTAAATTCCTATGGCATTTAATTACATGATCATTCTTTTTTTTTTTTTAATATATTTTTATTGATTTCTTACAGAGAGGAAGGGAGAGAGAGAGCTAGAAACATCGATGAGAAAGAGTCATCGATCAGCTGCCTGCACACCCCCTACCGGGGATGTGCCCGCAACCAAGGTACATGCCCTTGACCGGAATCGAAACCGGGACCCTTCAGTCCCCAAGCCGATGCTCTATCCACTGAGCCAAACCGGTTTCGGCTAATTACATGATCATTCACTTAGCACCTGTGCACACTGCACATTTCATCTTACATTAATAGCTCTCTCTCTCTATCTATCTATCTATCTATCTATATATATATATATATATATATATATATATATCTCATTTAAATGTTAAGTTTTTTATTTCAGGAATCATCTTTTATATTTCACTGATTTTATTAACCACTTGAACAGAATTCCATATATGAACACATATACAGATAAGCCATTGATATGGTTTCTAAGAACCTTCCTTACTTTCTTTCTGTTCACCATGGATATAGAAAGTGACTATAGATTTATCCAAAGCAAAAAAGAAGTCAGATGGCAATATAATTAAAAACTTAAGTAAACAAAATTGACTGTTCATTTAACTATAAATAACTATAATATGGATATTAATAAGCATACTAATTTTTATAGTAGTGCTATTTATTTGTTTGTTTATTTATTTTTCTTCATTGATTAAGTATTAAATATGTATCCTTATCCCCCCATTGCCCCTCCCCACCCCACACTCATGCCCTCACCCCCCTGGTGTCTGTCCATTGGTTAGGCTTATATGCATGCATACAAGTCCTTTGGTTGATCTCTCCCCTTTACCCTGACCCTCCCCTAACTTCCTTCTGAGGTTTGACAGTCTGATTGATGCTTCTCTGTCTCTGGATCTGTTTTTGTTCATTAGTTTATGTTGTTCATTATATGCCACAAATGAGTGAGCTCATGTGACATTTATTTTTCTTTGGTTTATTTCACTTAGCATAAGTTAAAGATCCAAAGTGCAAGATAGGCCAATAGATTTTATTTATTGATTTGAGAGAGATCGATTTGTTGTTCCACTTATTTATGCATTTGTTGGCTGTTTTCTGTATGTGCCCGACCAGGGTTCAAACCCAAAACCTGTTGTATCCAGGCAACACTCTGAGCAAGAGAGTATATTTAGTTTTATCTCCAGCTTTTAGAAGTTAGATTATAAATTTTGGAGGTGGGGGGGCAAAAACTTGAATTGAGTTTTATGTTTGTTACACAAATAGGTAAAATTAATAACTTGCTCAAGTGTGCATATCAACAGTGGTGAAATTGAATGTTGAATTCAGGTTGATTTCATCATCCATTTGTTTCAACATTTTCAAATACTTTGTTAGGTAGGAAATACAGAGCTTGAAAATAATGCAAATTAATATAATGAGCTTATTTATCTATATCTTATTTAATTTCTATTTGCAAGCCCCTTGGTGTTCAGCGAGCATCATAGCAATGGGTTGTTCTGCAGTTTGGTTGATTTGCATATTAAGCTTTTATTATATATGATGCAGAAATCAGAGGGACTCATTTGCTTCAGTTCCATAAAAAAACCAAAAACAAACTAATATGTGATGTGTATTCAAAAACATTGAAACCTTGGGTTGATTTGAAACAAAGAATTCTACAAAAGGCCTTTATAACAAAACACTAAAAGAATCAATAAAGAAGGACAGCTTTTGTTGCAAATTTATGCTTTCAAGATGCCTCAGCAAAATTAAAATCCACTACATTTTATATCTGAGTAAAGAAAGCTATTCAATAAGCAAAATGATGATGCCAAATTAATTAGATAAAAGTATATTATAGAGAAACTTTTCACTTTAGCAATAATGAATTTGGTTAACAGTAAAGAAATCATGACCATAAAGTCTCTCAAAAATTACAATTTACAACAGAAAGGAGAGTAGAGACTGAGAGTGCCCAGAATAGCCATGTGTTTTGAAAAGCAGCAGACCATAAAGTGAAGGCTGCAGAAAACAAAGGAGGCATATGGAAGGGGAGTACCTTCACCTATTCACCTGTAAATAGAGATTATACTGAATAAATATGTAGTGTCCTTAGTGCACATAAAAGTAAAACAGAAATATTGAACATCTTTATGGTTTTATGCAACATAAACTTGGGTTTTCATTGTTAACCATGGACATATCTCCATCATTATAACTGTTTTCTCTCACTGCTCAGTAATAGGAATTAGTCAGGAACTAATGGGAGGATCATAAGATCAGTTTTCTAATTCTTGCATTAAAGAATAGTGATACAACTTATATGAATAGTAATTGTGAGCCTTTGTGTCCTCATTTATTGATTTTTATTTAAGTGTTTATGCATGCATGAACTGACTCAGACGCACTCCCTCTGAGCTCCAGCATAGGGGCAGCAGCTTGAAATACACCCCAGAAGTACATGGAGGAACTGAATCATTTGGCATCAGGGCTGGAGCTGGAGGGAGCTTTTTCCCAGAGGGAAGTGCTGGCAGGAGCCATTGTTCCTTTGATGAGGTATACCCCCAGAGAGCCAGCAGTGGGGCTCCATCATATAAGAGGCTCCATCAACCTAGCTCACACTGTTTGGCCCACCCTGGTGATTCCCTGATACTCTGCCCCACCCCATGTTTGGGCCCACTGTGTTTCCAATGGCTTTACCATAGGAATGGACTGTGTTGACTCAGTCTTCAAATTTTCCTAAAATCTCTCAAGCAAGTAGCACCTGGCCTCAGTGTACACTATACCTCTTGATAAATGTGCCCAGGCCCAGTGTTAGTGGCTTGGTTTAGCCTGGACACCTCCAAGCCCAGCACAAGTAGCAGTTATGTGCATATGGCTTTGTAGCAATGAAGGCTTAAGGAGTGGAGATGGGGTGAAGGGGTTAATGGGGGGTGGGGAAGCTGAGCATCTGTAATACTTTCAACAATAAAGATAAATAAAAAATAAACAAATAAAAATAATGAAAATGGGAGAACAATAACAAAAAAGAATAGTGATACAATTTACTATTGATTTTAATTTATATGGTTATATAATTCCTACATTGCCTACTTTATGTCTAATTTTGAAAAATAAAATACAATAATTTATGTAAAATGCTTTTTAAATCACAGGGTGCTTTGTTTGTAGATTATTCTGTATCAATATACTAAAATCACTGCAACTGAAATTGCATACATCTTAGGCATAATGATCTGCTGAAGAATTTTGGGTATGTGGCCAAGAGTTATTATTAAAGCTAGTTTTACATCTGTACAAATTGTCATCAACTTCACTGTGTAACGTGAACAGGATTTTAGTGACAGCTAGAGACCAAGGGCATGGAGAATTCTGCAGAAATACTTTTATAGTTATAAGTTAAGCCAACTCCTCAACCCAATAGGAAAATAAGAAGTGTTTATGTAATATTTGATTAGTCAAAACATATTCAAATGTAATTAAATGTACTTTTTACACAAACATTTGGCCATGTTTATTATTATATTCATACGTTCATTAAAATAATATGCACTATCTAGCAGTCATTAATTCACTTATTTAACAGAAAGAACAACACAAAACTAGAGATAGAGATTGAAATCTGTAATGCACAGGTCCAGTGTTTTGTGCTTAGACTCAGTGCTGTAAAATAACTAATAGAGCTTTTCCCTCACAAAATTTACATTTCCATCTACTAAAATGTATTTTTGTGATATCACAATGATATGTTACTTTCATTGTTACCTAGACCCCCATCACCAACACGAGTTTTATTGGTACAAGATTTGCTGTTCTAAGTAATAAATTACTTAATCTTTGAGACACACATGGGCTCAAAAACCAATGGATTTCTAAGTTTTATAACGGGAGTTTTATAAGGATTAGGCATCAGCTCATTTTACTGCAAATAAATCTTGAATGCAATATTCATATTTCTGTAACTCTTGCTGGCTGTGCTAACTGGTTGCATCAGTTTTCTGCTTGAATAGTTAAAAATATTCTAAACTTCTTTGGAAGCTAGGAAAAACCTAATGAGTGAGCTTATTTTTATTTCATTGGCCTGTTTGTGAATCTCTAATTGCACTATATTATTTTCTAACCATTGTGTGTTTCCTAAATATTGGCAGTTTAAATAGGATTGCAAGAGCCAAATTCTTTCTCAAATAGGAAAAACTTCATTTGGTGTGTGTGTGTGTGTGTGTGTGTGTGTGTGTGTGTGTGTGTGTGTTGCTGTTCTTATTGTTGTTGTTTCCTGAATCTTCATACATTTTCAAGAAAATTATTAAAAGAGCAGTTTCCCCATACTCTGTGAGTTAGAATAGTGGAAAATAATACTTTCAGCACAGTGTCTTTCTTTTAGTTCATCGGTAGACTTTGAGAATCCATGGAATTGTGGGAATTTCTGTATTTTATATAAGAGGAGCATCATTCCCTTGGACTTTTAGCCAAATCAACCTTTTAAGTGTCAACTCCCGTGACAGGGATATTAATAAATAGGGTCCTCTGGACCCTTGAATTCTGACTCACACTTTTCTCTTGATTTCCACAGGTCTCAGTGCTAATGATAAACACAAGATCCATCAAGTACCCACAGTGAAAGTATGCACATGAAGCTATCGCTTCTGGAAGCAGCCAGCCTTCCCTAGCAGATGGATGATAAGACTCTGTCATAAGATGACTGATTTGGATAAGTAGGAAATCGGGTCTATGAAGCATTTAACTTAGGTTAATAATTAATTATACTGGAAGTTCACTTTATAAAATTCTAACAGCAGTGCATGGTCCTAAAGATTTAAAGACTGCCATTATAAATCTGATGATTTTTCCCTTTTACTATCACGTTATGTGGGTATTCATGAACTTGGCTAACAAGGGACCCATAATATGATTCCTTTTTTTTTTTTGCAGAATTACTGCACCATGTGTGTATTATCCTGGTTTCACTCTGCTGTTCAAATGTGGGCTGTGTAGCCTGAACAGGTGCAAAGTGATGAGCTCTTTCGGCAGCTCTGCACACATTGCGGGGCCGGCTGAGAACCGTTAGGTGGATATGGTCCTACCTTGCCAAGAGGAAATCTCCCCAAATAGGAACAGATGTTAATATGGGCACACTGTTCTGTAACAGTAAAACTTATATTTAAACATTTATAGGAACTCTTTTTTCCCCCCCAAATGCTTCAACATTCTGTTTCATGCAAAAGACACTTCGCTGAAGAACTTCTGTCATTTCAAGGTAACCCATAAACTGTTACATACTAGAGAATGATAATAGGTTAGAAAATAATATCTTTGAGTTATTGAATGTGGTTCTCAAAGGCTTATGTAGGTTGGTTTTAAAAACTGGTTTAAAAGTAATACTGTGATAAAATACTACATGAAACACATATAAACAACCTGAAGGGGAAGTAGGTTTACAGTTGTGAGTATGCAGAACCGCTTTTCTTATATTTTTATTTTATTCATTATTATATTGTTTCCATATGCACACATATCTAATCTCTAAAATAACCTTTATACAAAACTGACCATCAAGACTATTCATACTGTCATATTGACTTCCCATTAATTTTAACTCTTTAATAATTTCTACTGCTACAACTTTTTTATTTATTTAAATGTACTCTGGAAAGTGTATTCCAAAGTTGTTTTATTTATTGTATTTTTTTTTTAAGTCAAATGTAACTGAGAAAATTATTTAACATTGAGTTGTCACTAGCTTTCACTAGCTTTGGAATACTTCTTAGTTGTTTGAGTGATTTTTTCCCTTTAATAACTAAATTTATTAATATTAATAGTGATCAACAAAAATAGTGTTTCAAGTCTATTTTATTTGTGGAACACTAGTATGCATATTTGAAGACAGTTATCAATTTAAATTAATATTCCAGAGACTGCCATTTACACAGTTTTAGATATGACACTATTGAAACTTAATTTTAGAAATTTATATATGAGTGCATATTAGCATATATATATATATAGGGTATCCACTAAAAATGTATACACACACTTAAAATAATTATAAAGGCACTGTTTATAAATGTACATCTCAATTTCAAAATTGAGCTATCAGCTGTTAAAATGCATATACATTTTTTGGAACACTGTATAAACAGTAATTTTTTGTATCTTTATTTCACATTTTATATATATATATATATATATATATATATATATGTATGTATTTGTTTACATTTGGAAAACATTCAATTATTGAAATAGAAAAAATTTTTAGAATTTCATAAGGGAAAAGGTTTCAATATGTAAACTTGTCAATAAATTTTTCTGAACATGTTAACTATCTTCTGTATTGTTTATGAGTTTAAATATAGACTCATATATAGACACAGAAATATTTGAATTCAATGCATTTCTTATGTCATCAAAAGAGTTTTAAAAAATAGACAGAGGCAAAGAAGTCGAACAAACTGTCAAACTATAGTAGGAAGGTAGGGGAGGGTTAGGGGGGCGGTAAGAGATCAACCAAAGGACTTGTATGCAGGCATATAAGCACAACCAATAGACACAAGACACTGGGGGCGGGGACAGAATGACAAGTGCAGGGGGGCTGGGAATAGGGGAAACTGCGGGAAGGTCAGAGGAGAAAAAAAAAAGAAGACATATGTATTACTATTTGTAATACCTTAAACAATAAAATAAGTTTTAAAAAAGAGTTAAATGAGTAAAATAAATAAATAAGCTGAAAATATTTTTCATCTAGTGTGAAATATATATTTGATTCATTGAAAGCTTAAATTATTTAGAGACCTTTTCATATAATCTCAAGTATACTTCTTTAGACAAGTATACAAAATTATATTATGCCAAATGTTAGAAGTCTGCCAAATTAAGGTAGGCATTTAATATTAGAATGCAAGGGGGAGTATTAAATACTGTTTTAAGGCAAGAATGTTAGGGTCAAAAATTGTCTGCAATGGGAGTCCCTTAAAGAACAGGCTGTAGTTTTGTGATTTATATTTCAGTCTCTACTCCACTTTGAGTTATTACTGTGTATATATTTTTGCATGTTTCTATTCAATTTTCCAATACCATTTACTGAATAGACTATCTTTACCCCATTGTATATGCTATAAAGTTGGTATTCAAAGTGCCAATATAAAATGACATAAATCAAGTGATTTGAACATAACTGATTTAAAAGATTAATAAATACTGCAACTAAGAACAACAAAAGGAGAGAATCCTAAGAAAATGTTTCTAAAGTTTTAGCAATTCCTTTGTATTTAAAGATTGCATATTACTAGCACAAACATATATGCATATATAACATTTTAATTTAACATTTATTAATTTGGATCTTTGTTAGTCACTAGTAAATTGTAAAGTGTGTGGCAAAAATAGGTTTTTAGTACTTGGTATGGAAGATTATAAAATGATTAATAAATAATAATATAAGAATAAACTGTGTTTCACATATTCCCAACTGTAATCCTACTTTTGCCCCACCTCACATATAATTTATTCCATAGTCACAATGTCATTCTTAACAAGTTCTGTATTGCCTCTCTAAGTCCTGTGTTATTGAGCCTGCTCAAGTATTATATGGTAATTATTTAAATTATTATTAAGATGACAGACTCAAGAGAAGCAAATTGAATTTAAGAAAAATACATGGCTAATAACAATTACTCTTCGAGCACAGAATATATTACAATGATATTAAATATTTTCTTTGTATTTTGCATGAATTCAAGATTTGGGCACTGCAACATATTGCAATATGAAAAAAAAGAACGGCCTGCCTGATGTGGCTCAGTGGTTGAATACTGACCTATGAACCAGGAGGTCACGGTTTGATTCCTGGTCAGGGTACATGCCCACATTGTGGCCTCAATCCCCAGTGGGAGATTTTTCTCTCATCATTTATATACCAATATATATACTGAGTGACCAAATTATTATGACCCCCTGACGTTTGTAGGCAAGTTAGCTGTGCAGTGCATCAGATGGAATATGGAAGCCAAGGCCTGTTCGAACACCTTTGCTGTCTGCAGTTACCAAGATAAAACATCTCCAATTCGCACAGAAACACAAGGATTGGACAGTCGAGCACTGGAAAAAAGTCATGTGGTCCAATGAATCACATTTCCAGTTGCATCATGCAGATGGCAGAGTGAGAATTTTGTGGAAACAGCATGAAAGATGCACCCCACATGCATGAGTACAACCCTTCAAGCTGGTGGTGGCAGTATTATGTGTGGGGCATGTTTTCGTGGAATGATTTGGGCCCTTTAATTTATGTAGAACAACGTCTAAATAGCACAAAATTCCTAAGTATCATTGCTGACCAAGTTCATCCTATCATGTTGATGGCGTATCCCAATGGAGATGGCTTCTTCCAAAAAGACAATACACCATGCCAAGGCGCTCGTATTGTGCAGGAGTGGTTTCAAGAACATGAGGGAGACTTGACCTTGCTTAGGTGGCTCTGCAATCACCAGATTTCAATCCAATTGTGCATTTGTGGGCCGAAGTTAAAAGAGCCATCAGGCAGCTGGTTCCACAACCATCAAATCTCACAGAACTGGGCAGTGCTATTCATCAGGCATTATGTCAGATTCCTCACTTCACCTTTCAACATCTTGTGAAGTCAATGCCGAGAAGAATCACTGCAATATTAAAGGCAAAAGGTGGCCCAATGAAGTACTGATGGGATTGTCATAATAATCTGGTCACTCAGAATGTATATATATTGCGGAATTACTGCATCATGTGTGTATTATCCTGGTTTCACTCTGCAGTTCAAATGTGGGCTATGAACTCATTTACATATATATATATATATATATATATATATATATATATATGTGTGTGTGTGTGTGTGTGTGTGTGTGTGTGTGTGTGTGTATATGTATATATATATATAACTTCCTCTCTAAAATCAATTTTATATATATATATATATATATATATATATATATATATATATATATATATTTTTTTTTTTTTTTTTTTTTTTTTTTTTTTAAGCCCTAGTCAGTTTGTGACTGAAGAGCCCTGGATTTGATTCTGGCCAAGGACATGTACATTGGTTTCAGCTCCTCCCCAGCCCAGGCCCTGGTCAAAGCACATGCAAGAGGCAACCGATTGATGTTTCTCTAACATCAATATTTTTCTTTTTCTGTCTCTCTTCCATCCTCTCTAAAAAATATTTTAAAAATAGATTATTAGAACCTAATAATATTGAGGTGAGATCATTTGAAGTGCAAATTTAAATTTACTTGGGGAATATTGATGAAGTAGTGAACTTCAATGTGTTAAAAAGTAACTATAGTCAGCTGACTTTTTTTTTTAACCCCTCACTGCAGAATCAGAAGGATGTAGTTCTGACCATTCACTGTGAAAAAAATCCCAAAGAATGAAAAATAATTTGGACTAAAGTCTTTACTCCTACTATTAAGAGGGCTGGTTCCCTGGGAGGGAAAATTAGAAGATAGACATACCCCTGATAGGAAGATGAGATATAAATTGACTGTATTTTATTAGTAAGAAATGAGATAATGTGACAGTGTTTTTTAACCTATTTAATATAAAGAGTTTCAATTTATAAAATATTGAATAATGAGTTTTTCAATTCAATGACAAAGATCATCCAGCAATGTGACAGAGTTAATTTATGAAGTTAATCCAAATGTACTATTCCATTATAAGAATATTCAATTCCCGGTAAACAGGTATAATGTATTGAAACTACATTTAAAGTTTCATCATAGAAAATAATATAAAGAGAAGAAAGAGTTAACCTGTTTCTTTTGAGAATCTGTGGCACTGATTTTTCCCCCAAATGGAAACAAAATTTAACACTTGTTCAAATTAATAGCTTAACAAACATTCATTTATTTTCTAAGAAGTGACCAATTATAGTTAATGAGTGGCTTACTTTTATCTTAATCCCCTAATATTGTAGGTTTTAGAGGGAAACATTTAACTACTACACCCAGCTTAACCCCTTACTATGTAATTACTTTGTGTTGTCCCTTAGAACAACTTAATTCAGCTTTCCAGTTCCTCCTTAAAACAGCAGTAATTCTCTTTTTGCTTTTGGAGTCAGGGAACTTTTCAAATATATTTAGAAGATTGGAAAGTGTTTCAGAAAGTGTAAACAAGACTGTTAAATTAGGAGAGAAATGCATGAGAAATTTAACATGGTCACAATTTACTATAGAATTTCTCTGAAGAAGAGAATTTCAAGATCACCAGTCACCTAACTTGCAAATTAATTTACTGCTAAACACCGTTGTTGAAAATATCCTCTCTGGTTTCTAACAAGGAGCACCTTTGAAAGAAAATTCTCTACATTTTCAAAGCAGTATAAAAGGGGCAAAATGAATTGAAATTAAAAAAAATCATCAATTTTTAAAAAATATATATATTTTTTTTATTAATTTCAGAGTTGAAAAGAGAAAAACATCAATATTGAGCAAGAATCATTGATCAGCTGCCTCTTGCATGCTCTACACTGGGGATCGAGCCTACAACCCAGGCATATGCCTTGATCAAGAATCTAACATAACCTCCTGGTTCATAGGTCAATGTTCAACCATTGAGCCACATTGGCTGGGCCATCAAATTTAAAATGATGTAACTATATCTTTCCTGAAGGTATACTTTTTTCTGTTATATTATTTAGTTGAATTTTCCTAAACTGTTTTAAGAGGTTCCTCAGGAAAAAGTGAATTAGGAAAAGAAAGTTTTCTAACTGCCAATCAATGCTCCCTCCTCTAGTGCTACAGGAGAGAATGTCTTTATAGCATGGGAATTGGTGTAGCAACCACTCCTCTGATAAAAGAATCCAAACTGGGAAGTAAAGCTTGTGCAGCAACTGAGTTTCTCTGTTGTCTTCTCAAACTATCTTGAGGGCCACCATCAACAAGAGACACAGTCCTTGATTTACAAGCTCTACAGGAGCGACCCTGCTAGCGACTCACAGGTTGAGAACTGCTGCTGTAGAGGCTAAGACCATCGGAAAACACGGATATTTACATTATGATTCATTAACAGTAGCAAAATTAGAGTTATGAAGTAGCAACGAAAGTAATTTTATGGTTGAGGGTCACCACAACATGAGGAACTGTATTAAAGGTTGCAGCATTAGAAAGGTTGAGAACCACTGTTTTAGAGCTTTTTGAAAATTGAGGTGGTTAGGTCACCTTGGGTAAACTCCTTGCTTTCTCTATTGACCTTCACTACCACTTGAACTCTATTCTATTTTCATTCTGGAAATAGCAATTTCCTTTTTGGGTGGGTCCTCTGCTTCCCATGGTTATTATTTATCCCTAGACTAGATCCTGCCTATCTCCCAGGTCTTCCCCACCATAGCTTGAAACCCACTGGAACAAGACCTTGGAAAGTGGGGTTCCAATGGCCCATCACTCCTCTACAGTGGCCCCATCTAAAATGAGTGTCTAGCTACAATTTAGAAATCTTCACTTTTTGTGTTGACTATTCCCACACGAAGGAGACATGACAATCAGCAGTAGACACAGCAGAGAACAACAAGGCTCAACTATGAGCTCACCCTCCAATGCAGCTCTCACTGTGGTTTACAGACAACAGGCATCCAAGAAGTTATCAAAAGTCTGAGGCCACGGCCACATGCTTCTGTTTACAATGCCAATGTTTTATAAGGTTTAAAGATTCTTTTGATGGTGGAATGCAAGACAAGATACTCAGGTAGATGAGAGTCAGAACTCTGTTATTTACAGCTCCACGCACAGAAGGCTGCCAGGCAGGGCACACAAGTGTGTAATCCAGGTGGCATAATAACTGTGAGTGTGAGCTGAAGGGACAGTTTATTTATATTGCAGATACAAAAAAAAAAAATGACTGTAGAAGAAAAGGTAAAAAGAAGTAGAAGGCCTAATTTCAGCAGGAGATAAGTCTATACACATAAAATATTACAACACTTTAACAAATTGTATTGCTCGTTTGGTAGAGAGGTTATTTGACAGAGAATTCTAAGAGGTTTAAACAAAGGATTAATCAGGATAAATTAAGATAGTTTTAAGGTGCTTGTTTGTTTGTTTTTTATCTGGAATTCAGGGTTTAATGAAATGTCTCAAGTTCCTGAAAGTCACTAAATAATTTGCTAAATTGGCTAAATAAATCTTGGCTTCAACAATGGCTTATAGCTAATGAGACTGAAATTCTAATATATCACTTATACTATGATGCAATTAGTACAACAGTTTAGGTTGATGGGAACATTAAAATGGATATATTATACTCGGTCTGCTTGGCCATCATTTATTCACAAGGCTTGGGGGTGCAAGCCTGAAAAAATTCACCCTTTACCCAGGAATGGAGAAATGCTTTGATGAGAGGACCACTACCATCCTTGAAAGGGCCCACGGTAAATGAATTCTGTAAGGTAGAGATGATGGTGGGAGATGCTACCATAGAACTGGCTTGACTGATCTAAATGGGAATAACAGGATTGTTTATAGGTTGGTGCCAGTGCTAGTATTTAACTCTTAGAGACCTAATCGGAACAATTAGAGCCATAAATCTATTTATTTATTTACTTATTGACTGATTGATCTTCAGGGACTTAGGGTATTGGGTAACTTTGGTTTACTGGGGCTTTAGAAAGGGATGAGATTATCAAACCAATGTGGTTTGATAATATTGACATACATAAGAAGAAAAACAATAGATCCAGGAGAGAGAAACCTTATTGGATTCATCATAGTGCAGATCTGTGGACTCTTACAGCCTTTCAAAAATGAAGCCAGTTTATAGACCGTTACCCTCTTGATTAGAGAAAGCCAGAATTCCCCTGAGGAGGAACCTTGAAACATAGTAACAGAAATATATTTTGAATTTTCCTTCAAAAATTCTCAAGAGAAAGGGAAACACCAAATCTTATAAGGAATATTTTCTCCTGGCTTTGAACTGTCTCTTTAAACTAATGACGAAGTGAGACCTTAGGGAGGTCAAGTGATTAATAGAGCCTCCATCCAGCTCGCCTCCCCCGCATTTGGTAGTTATTTCAATCAACTCAAAATACACAGAAGGTACAGACATAAATAACTGTTTAAATTCCCACATTGGCTCTCCAATCCACGGAAGGAGGACTGTGATGGTAGAAGAGCCAAATAGAAACCATTGGAATGGCACCTGCCCAAACCTAAGTTTCGAGAAAGCAAACCAAAATAACAATATCACACCCCCTTGAGGAATTACAGAGATCAGTGCCACCGTCAATGACTTGAAATATGCAAGAGTGCTAATTCCTACAGCATCCCTACTTAATATGCCTATTTGGATAGTGCAAAGCCAGATGTATCAAGGAGAATGACAGTCGATTATCACCCACCTAATTAGGCAGTGATTCCAATCACAGCTGCATTCCCAGATATGGTATTTCCCCTGGAGAAAATTAACACAGAACCTGACACCTGGAATGCAGCTATTGAAACAGAAATGCATTTGCCCCCATTCCTGCCAGCAAAGGAAAACATTAGCAGTTTGCTGTCACATAATAAATACAAGAGGGTACTCTTCCTGTCTTGTTCCAGGGCTATGTCAACTCCTCAGCTCTCTCATAAAATAGGCCGGGGATTCCTGTTGTCTGGGATACTGCAAACACAACACTGGTCCATTATACTCCTGCTTGTATCATTATCCCCAAACAGGACACAGTCAGCATCTTAGATCCTTAGTAAAACACAGGCTGCTAAAAGGTGACACATTAACTAGGGGTGTCGAACTCAATCAGAGAAGGAGCCAAAATCTAAAATCCAGCCTAAATCGCGGGCCGAATGGTTTACTGAACAGTCATAAACTGTCATTGTGATGGAAACGCAGCGGAGTGCAGTGATGACAGCGCGGTGCGGGCCACATTGCAAGGCCTGGCGGGACGGATTTGGCCCGCGGGCCTTGTGTTTGACACATGTGCATTAACCCCTCCGTGTTCAGGGATCTGTGAGACTAATAAAATATTTTGGAGTCAAATGGTCTCAGACCTAGTTTTATATGTTGTAGGAAGAAAGAAAAATCATTGCACCTTTCAATAACCTCTCGCAACAAACAGGGACAACACTTGATGGGTCTTGTTTAAGGCTTTTGAAGACAATATATATCACAATCAATGGCATTATTCCAGTTCACATGCTGGGTGATATGAAAAGCTGGTGATTTGAAATTGAGCCTAGAGCCTTGTCATTTGGATCTTAGGTTCCAGAAACCCACTGATATTGAAAGAGTCGGTGCCAGAGAGATACATTTCACAGAGCGCTGACAAACAACAGCGACAGATGAGGGGCTTTAAAGCACAGGATTTATGAATAACACCATGCCATGCCCCTTTCTATTGACAAAGTATTTCCCATTTGCAGTATTGTCTCTCTCATGCTGGACTTTGCTTGTGAATATGTTGCCTTATATAACAACAACAGCAAAAAAGTAACTATACAGATGTGATTAAGTTAAGGATTTTGAGGTAGAAATATTTTACTGGATTATTTAGGTGGACTCAGTATAAGTATAGGATCCTATTAAGAGGAAAGCAAGAATTTCAATGCCATGAAAAAGAGATGACAGAAGTAGAGATTTGGAGAGGAAGGGGAGGGGAGAGAAGAAGAGAGAGAGAGAGAAAGAGAGAGAGAGAGAGAGAGAGAGAGAGAGAGAGAGAGAGAGAGAGAGAGAGAGAGAGAAAGAGAGAGAGAGAGAGAGAGAGAGAGAGGGAGAGGGAGAGAGAGAGAGGAAGAAGAAAAAGAAGAAGGAGGAGGAGGAGGAGGGGGAGGAGGAAGATTGGAAGGTGCTACATTGCTGACATTGAAGATGAAGGATAGTGCCATGAGCCATGGAATGCAAGTGCCCAAGGCTAAGAAAGTCAAGAAAACAGTTTCAGATAATCACCTAAAACCTTGACTTTTGGCATTCTGACACCCAGAATTGTAAGAAAATTGTATTATTTAAACCACTCAGTTGTTATAGTGACACAATGACATTAATACATTGGTTATTAATAGGAAATTAATAAAATGATTAACACAATGTCATCATTCAATTTCAACTGCTCTTTATGCACAGATTGTTATCTGAGTCATCATATCTAATAAAAGGGTAATATGCAAATTGATCGTCACTCCGTCACAAAGATGGCGGCGCCCATAGCAATGCCCAGTCCTCTCAGCCCCGCCGGAGTCCCCAAGTCCCAGGGTTGGGGGGCGGCCACTGAGAGTGGGCAGCATGAGCAGCCTGATGGAACACTTGCTTCATCACTGTGGCGACAAGGCAAGGGTTTTGTCCTCAGCCTTGAATGGGCCTCTGGCCAGGCTGTGGCACCAAATGCCCCAGCAACGAGGCAAGCAGTCTGTGCCCAGCCAGGGATGAGCCTCTGGACCATGGAAAGCCTCTGGGCTGTGGGCACAGAGTGGCCAGGCCCAGCAGAGAGCTACTGGCTCACAGATTCATGTGCAGGGCTACTAGTAAAATAAATAAACGCCTATGTACAAATATATCAACTTATACATACCTAAATATCTTTATAAATTAAAACATAGATATGCATAACAGTATTAAATTATGTGTTAGAAAAGGTATTTAAGAGATTGGGCCTGAATAGGTCCTGGAAGCTAATAAACAAATAGACAAACAACACCAACAAACAAAAACCTACTTGAGCAGATGTCAGATTCTTGCCTAAATCTCCTTTTGCTTTTCATTTTCCCTCCAAGCTCCCATCTGTAGCCTCTGTTCAAAATTAAAGCAGAGATCAACATTCTTAATGCAGTTATACCTGCACATTCTTCATTAAGAAAGGAGTGACTTCTTCCTTATAGTCCTACTTTAACAGACGATGGAGAAGTGAAATGATGCTGTGGACAAAACTCTGAGTGGTTCAGCTGGTTGTTCAGTCTATGAAAGGAAAGAATGCCTGCTGCAGAGCTCTATAGAAAGCCACAGGCCATAGCTAGTGCTTTCACTCAGTGACCAGTGGCTCTAAAGAGTGACCAGTGGCTCTAAACAAATTAATATTGAAGCATGGCACAGAAAGTTTGGGGGAAATGTGTATGAGTGCATAGGCATGGAGTGTGAAGATATTTACACTGCTGTAAATGAATACCAGAGAGCATTTACTGCAAAGAAAGCATGCCATTATCAAAAGGATAAGATGACTAGCACTGCAAATATTAGCTTCTCCTTCCAGACCGCACAGTGCTTACTCAGTGGCCTCATGTAGAAAGCTGTAATGGAAACACGCATAGGAGATAGGCCTGAGCTTACCACCACAGACTTCTCATCAAGGCAAATCTGGTAGTACCACAGCTGAGTGTCCATCATGCTTATAGCAGAAGTCAATGCCAAACCCATGAACTAGTCCATTTACATAGAAAAAACAGCTGACTATTTGCTGGAAATTAGATTATATATCTCTTTTTAGAAGGAAAATGGGAGGGAAAGGTGGAATTGATTCCAAAGCAGTTGCTTTATTTATTTCTGTGGTTCACACAGCTATTTCTCATGATCCCTGAATACATTTTACAAATAATGAAGTGTGGCAATGGATTAACACTTACAGAACTAACTCCTCATATGTTTTTTCACCTAGAAAAATTGGTTTAGTAGAAAGAAGGAATACTCTGCTGAAGTCTGAGTTAGAATGCCTGTAAAGTCAGGATGCCATTTCATAGGATAAGACCCCCTATCATAAACCAACAGTTGATTTAAGTCCTCTCTTCCATAATTAGAATACATAATTCAGAGAACCAAGGAATGAATTGATAACCAGATCAATTGGAGAATGTTGATTTGTTATCAACCTCACAACTTTAGGTGTGGTTAATCTGGAAGTCTTTGAACCCAATAAATAAATGTTTTCACTGGGGGGAAATCTCAGAATTCTATTGAATGAAAAATATGAAAAAAAGAAAAAAAGAAAGAAAAATATGTAATTGTCACTCAGCCAGCCTGGGTTTCTCATGTTGTTGAATGAACATAAAGAGGAGAATATTGGCTAGTCAGGGAGATTGATTCCAATCACCAGAGGAAAACTGGTTTCTGATATACTGGAATATTGCAGGACAGTGCCTGGAATCCTGTGTATACACTGGGAGTCCCTCTTACTGCTATCTTACTTAATAACTCTGGTTAATAGAAACCTGAGGTAAACTCAAATAGAAAATAATTCCAGTAGAGAAGTTTAGACCCACCCCATTGGTTAAAAAGTCCATCAAGCTGGTTGACTACTTAAAAGATAGAAAAGTCATTGAGTGCTAGAAATATACTGGTAAAGACATGGTTACAAATGGAGTTTGATGGTCTAAAGAAGTGAAGTCTGTCCTGTCTAGTTGGCTCAGTGGATAAAGCATCAGCCTGTGGACTGAAAGGTCCCAGGTTCGATTCCCGTCAAGGACATGTACCTTGGTTGCAGGCACATCCCCAGTGGGAGGTGTGCAGGAGGCAGCTGATTGATGTTTCTCTCCCATCAATGTTTCTAACTCTCTATCCCTCTCCCTTATTCTCTGTAAAAAATCAATAAAATATATTTTTTAAATAAATAAGAAGTGAAGACTGTACTATTGATATATTACAGATGGGTTTTTCCCAGCAACTTAAGTTCACTGCCTTCTATGGAGAACACTAATAATGTTTAATATATTCAGTTTCAGGTTAAAGTTGAACTTAGTTGACATCAGTGAAGGCTGGTGTGTCAGCTGCTGGACCTCGTGTACTCCTGTGTTGTGAAAATTAAGTTCTCACCAGAGTAAAATAGAAAGAATGCTGAGGGTTAATGGAATAGACCCTTTTGGAAATGCTCCCTTTGTGTTTCTCAATTAATTCTCCAATTTCCTCATCTGCTATCTGCTCTGGGAGGCTGACCTGTATGGATGACATGGGACCCCTTGCTCTCTAGCTTCAGATGATTAGAACAAATGAAAATACCAGGAGATTTGAGAGACAGCAGGAATAGTGAGGCTATGGTATTCTTCCTCCTGGCTCACTACATTACTGGTTGCCTAGGCCTCCTCCAATGCGACATAAAAATCCCAGCTTCTGAAAGGCAGTTCTCTCTTAGGGCTGTCTGTCCTGGTTTCCAGTGACCTTGCTCTCTCACTGTCCTTCCACGGCTCTGGGTAATTACAGCAGCCTGGGGCCAGGCACTTCCCCTTTTGATTTCCCTATACATTTGCCATATAATAGTCCTTTCATCAAAATCTTCTCAAAATTGTCTAGTTTGAGTTAGCTCCTTTTTAGTCTAGAATGCTGACTGATAAATATTTCTGTACCATATGTCACACATGTGTTAATGTATCTGGATGCAAAAGGGGAATGACTTTTAAATTATACTTACTTTTCACTTGATAAAATGTCTGCGTTTAAAAGGTGTTAGCGTTTTTTCTCTGCAATGCAAAATGGCACCGAGAATTCTAAATACTTGGGTGAAGCTCAACCAAGTGATTATCTTGCTATACACAATTTGAGTAAAATAGTCGACTTAATTGAGAAAATCCTAGTTGTAAAGGGGTAAGATGGAAATACTTTGAAAATAGATGTTTAGCATAATTTTAAGAGAGAGCGCTATTTTAAATAATTTATAAGTTGTGTTATATTTGGGTAAAGTTATTTTTTTTTAAATGCCATTTTGACTGATTGATGGAATATGGCCCAGAGACTCGCTTACAGTGCCTCTCCCGACTTTGGCACTCTTGAAGCTTGCTATGAACCAGAAAGTACCCCAAAGGGAACTAACAGCTTATATTTCATGAAAATATCTAATATTATATACCATATAATTACTTTTTTTTAATTTATTTATTTTTTTGCTTGCTATAAATTTGAACCGAGAAAAAGAATAACTTGTACTGGCTGAGTAATAAGCTGGTTTCAGTTTATGTATTTCTGAAACTTGAAAACATTTTAATAAGATTCCCAAAAAAATGATTTGGGAAAACTTGGATAGGTAATCAGAAAATTTAAGGTAGTTAGTTTCTATTAATACAAGGCCCTGAGGTAATTTTTATTTATTTCAGAGAGGAAGTGAGAGGGAGAGAGAGATAAAAACATAAATGATGAAAGAAAAACCATTGATTGGCTAGCTCCTGCACATCACTACTGGGGATGGAGCCCACAACCTGGGCATGTGCCCTTGATTAGAATTGAACCTCAGACTTTTCAGACTGCACGTGACACTCTATCCACTGAGCCAAACCAGTTAGGGCTTGAAAGGGCATTTTAAACAGCAAAAGCCACCTTACCCGGTTTGAATCAGTAAATAGATCATTGGCCTGAGGACTGAAAGGTCCCAGGTTCCATTTCCAGCCAAGGGCACATCCCATGTTGCAGGCTTGATGCCCTATAAAAATAAAAGGCTAATTGATGCGTGCAGGAGGCAGCCTATCAATGATTCTCTCTCATCATTGATGTTTCTATCTCTCTTTCCCTCTCCCTTCCTCTCTGAAATTAATAATAATAATAATAATAATAATAATAAAATATAAATAAAGGGCAAAATCCAAGTAATGGTAGAATAATATTTCATGTAATAAAAGTCAAGTAAATTTGTAGGATCATTTTATAGATTGATTTTGATTATGTATCTATTTCATATATTACAGTTGTCATTTTTAGTATAGCAGTGTTTCCACACCCCCAGCCCTTCCCATGTCATTTCAAGATGCTGTAGCAAGTTTATGATTCTCTTCAGCAGAAGCAATTTAACATCACTCACAGGTAAATTATTGCAAGTGTGTTCCAGCTGGGTCCATCACTGAGCTTCATGGATAAAGACATTTTACTGAAACAAAGAAAATTCAGACTCATGCAATGACTGGTGAAATCTTCCAGTAGAGCTCAAAATACAGAAGCAGGTGAGACATTAATCATGATTTGGTCAAGGAGATTAATGGAAGTGTTCCAAGCACAGAAATGGATCAACCATTGGATATATCGGGCTGACTGTGAGTGCAACCATAAGGAAAACCTGTAATAGAAATGTGGTTATGGGCATAGCCATGCATTCCATAAATGACTCCTTGTCCTATTCACAAATAATCCTATACATTAAGAGTAAAAATGGCCTTGTGATACCAAATTTTTGGACTGGAACCCAGATTCTTTGTCAGCTGGAATAAAAGAATGAATCAATGGACAGAAAAGTGGTATAGCAAAGAGGAAGATTTATTGAAGAACAAGTACAGACTCCCACAAAAGGAGGGGAAAGAGTCCCACAGAATGAACTCCCAAGTAGGGAAAGGGAGAAGGGTCCCACTGGGTTCTTCTTCCCAATAGCTTATAATGACTACAGATCCTGGTGCCTGATATCCCTCACTGATTGGTCACTATTCCCCTTAGAGTTGGTTACTATAGTAACTCCTGGGCTCAAAGGGTGAACCTCAGGTGGGAAACTTAAGATTCTTCCCCTGATTCCCCCTTCTTCCTGAATGAACTGCTTCCTTCTCTTTATTTTGTAAATGTGACCTTTCTTGGCTACTTCCAGTTCCCTTGTCTTATGGAAATATACAATACCTGTTGCTGCCTCCTTATCTTATGGAAATGTGACTGCACCAGGCTTCCTTGTGTTATGGAAATGTAACTTCTCCCAGTCTACAGCCCCTTGCTTCTCCAGGGACCCCAATTCTAAAAAATTCCTAAGCCTGCCTAAAAATCCCCTAAAATCCCTGCTTCACTTGCATTACAAGCCCAAGTCCCTGTGAGAAGGCTAAAAGGCTAATTCCAATGTAACCCTGATATCTGGGGGAGCTAGCAATCTGAATCTATGCCAGCAAGCCCAGTGTACATTCTTGATAGCCTATACTTAAGTCATTGCCCCTTTCTCCACAAACTGGGCTTAAATGCTCACATTTTACAGAGATCATAAACCACGACAAAGCCGCCATAGGAGGGGTTATCAGTGCTGGTGTCAGGCCAGACCCAACACCTGGGGCTTTTTGCAAAGCCTGAGAAAGGTCCAGAAGAATAATCCATATTTGGGGGACAAAGACACCAAAAGGGTGTATATATCAGATATCACCATAGTGGTTGGACTGAATAAAACTTAATTTTTCTCACTGTGTTAAATGGTTTGTGACCTACCACTGTGCAAAGACTAAAATTCTTTTCTTATTTCAAGTGGATTGCTCCACCCTTGGGTACCATTTTAAAATTCTATCAGGTAATAGGACAAAAGATACACACAAGCTGACTTTGTCCCTTTTTATGCAGAAAAATAAACTGGTTATAAAAGCATAGTAGATTTTTCTTACATTTCACTAGACCACATGTGTCAAACACAAGGCCCGCGGGCCAAATCCGTCCCGCCAGGCCTTGCAATGTGGCCCGCACCGCGCTGTCATCACTGCACTCTGCTGCGTTTCCATCACAATGACAGTTTATGACTGTTCAGTAAACCATTTGGCCCGAGATTTAGGCTGGATTTTAGATTTTGGCCCCTTCTCTGATTGAGTTCGACACCCCTGCACTAGACAGAGGTGCACATCTGGCTAGGTGAGACTATAAGGAAGTCAGGTTTATAAAGTCAGATGCTGGATCCTGGGTTGATATGGCCACACCAGTTCACATGGATTTCACTTCATCTGTCCACTTCACCATGCCTAGCTGTGACCTTCATCTTAGTAGTTCACAATGGACTTCATTTTATCAATAAATTAACAGAGACCAAGTGTCAGCTTTCTTTTGTAAGAGGTTCCTGCAGGCCATTAAGTAACTCTGTTCATACTCTGTCTGCTGAGATTTAGTCACTTGGTATATTCACCATCTAGGGAGGATGAGAAATGACATTTTATTAAAACTGCAGGAGACTAGTAGTCTCTGCTATGACCATCTTTTAATACAAAAGCAATAATTTCCACCCAGCTCCCGGAGTAAGTCCTGTCACACGCTAACTTGCAAGAACATCTTGCAATGATGGAAATGTACATTTGTACAGTCTAAATGGGAGCAACCAGCCATGTCTGGCTATTGAGCACATGGAATGTGTTTAGATGGACTGAGTAATGTAATTTTCTTTGTTATTTAATTTAAGTTAAAAATGTAAATCCAAATAGCCATGTGGTGATGGTGGCTCTGGCACTAAACTATAAAGGTGCAGATCTTCCCAATGAAGGTATTAAGTTCCTCAAATATGAATCAGCCTCTGGTAGTAAAGGTAAATCTTCAAACCACTTTCACTAGAATGCAGAAAATAATTATAAAGATTCATTGAGGTGTCAACAATTTGCTTTCTACATTGTTACTTTTTTCATTAAGTTATACTTTTGAAATAGGAATTTTAGGGGGCTATAGGCAGGTTTAGGGACTTAAAAAAAATATATATGAATGGGGTCCATGAAAAAAAACACACCTGGCTACAGAGTTGCAAAATATTCCATTTCCATAAGACAGGGAATAGGAAGCCAGCAGAAGTTGCATTTCCATAAGACAAGGGAGAAGCAGCAGTGACATTTCCATAAGATAAGGAAACTGGGAGTAGCAAAAGGTCTATATTTACAAACTAAAGGAGGATGAAGAAAGCCCAGAGGGAATAGGAGAACAGTGAGGGAGGAAGGCCTCACATGCCCCAAGTGAGATTTGACCCTTGTGCTCAAGAGTTGCTACAGTGACCGAATCAAAGGGGACACTGACCAATCAGAGGGAATATCAGGACACAGGAACTGCAGCCTTCATACCTGGGAGGAGTGGGGGAGGAAGGAACTCCTGGGACTCTTTCCCCCTCCCCACCTGGGAACCTGGGGGGAAGGGGAAAGAGAAAGAGAAGAAGAAAGAAATTCTTTCCTCTTCCCCAGAGGGAGTCTGAAATTGTTCTTCAATAAATTTCTACCTTTGCTATACCCTCTTCAGTCCTACAGACAAAGACTCCGGCAAAGCCATTCTGCCTAGGGAAACGCCACCTGTTCTAGTCCAAAAATCCCGAATCACTTTCCTGAGATGGGAAACTAAACAATTACAGGCCATTTATGTGGTTGACTGAGTAATTTTAGATTAGAATGGAAAATGACTTAAAAGTTTTGTGAGTTGTATTTTGTGTGTGTGTGTGTGTGTGTGTGTGTGTGTGTGTGTGTGTGTGAAGGCAGAGCTTTAACCCAGGTTTGCAGAGAATAAGAACATAACCCCGAACATCCTTCTACCTTGTCTTCTCCTCTGTCAGATCCTTAAATAAATCTGCTGCAAAGGTGACCTGCAAAGCTATAACTTACTGAAATGAGTCCTCAGAGTTTTGCTCAAGATCCGGAGCCCACAATGAAAGGTTATTGATGTTTTCAGCAGAAAAGCTGTCAATTAGATGTACAGTTTGCCATAACAGCTCCGGGGTATAAACCTGAACTCCTCTGTGAATTTACTGGATCTACTTTGCAGCCACGGGGCCCACCGCACAACTCTCCACTTGCTTCAGGAGACCCAGATGTTCGCCTTATTTGGATGTGTGCCGGGAACTGGAATGTGAGTTTGATGCATTTTGGCCTTATAGCGTTTGGGGGTTTTAGCCCGACTGGTTGTTTTTAGAAGTTTGTTTATTTTTTTTCTGACTCTAAAGTGATATATGTTCAATGTGGCTAATTTAGAATGTATGGGAAATATGAACAAAATTATAGTTGCTTGCAGTTCTACAACATGGTGATAATGACTGTTATCATATTTCCTCCAAGTTGAGAAAACTGCTATTTTCATTAACTTTGCTTTACTATGAAATATTTTAAAAGTGTTTTCTTCCCAGTCTCTGCTCCCTCATTTATCATTCATACTTCTCAAGGCACAGCCAGCTGGCTCCCTTCCTGTCAGTCCACTGTAGCTTTTGTTGCCAAGGTCACCAATAGTCTTTTTTGTCACTAATTTGAATGGACACTATTCAGTCTTTATCTTACTAGAATCCTGCCACCTAGGGAGGTTTATAAAAGCTGATGAGTCATGCTGCTTCCAAATCATTGCTTAAGCTTTTTTAGATACACCCAGGCAAAAATTTTGTGCCAAGAAAATATTAGGACTAAAGTCCGTCTCAAATTGTAGTTTACCTCAAAAATTCCCAAAGCAGAAACTATATGTGTTTAATTTCTACAAAGTAGCCATCTGTCCCGTTGCTTTTTGTATGTGTAGATAATGGATCAGAACATGTCATTATGGGAGGTAGTCAACCACACACAATATGGGAATGGATATACACTAGTCTCCCCGTATCTGTGGGGGGTAAATTTCACCACCCTCAGTAGATGCCTGAAACCCTCAAAAAGTACCAATCTCTACTTATACCATTGGTTTTTTTTTCTATACATATATATCTTTTCACTTACAGAAAGACTTTACAATTTCTCTGTGGCATATCCAAATTGCCAGTGAAGTAGGAATTTTATGAGGACATAGGCAGGCTTAGGGATTTTTTTAGAATTGGGGTCCAGGGGGAAAAACACGGGGCCACAGGCTGGAAAGAGGGTACATCTCCATAACACAAGGAAGCCTGGTGCAGTAATATTTTCATAAGAAAAGGAGGCAGCATCAGGTATATTTCCATAAGACAAGGGAACTGGAAGTAGCCAAGAAAGGTCCGTATTTACAAAATAAAGAGAAGGAAGCTCTTCATTCAGAAGAAGAAGGAAGCCCAAAGGGAATAGGGAAACAATAAGGAAGGAGGGGTAATACCTTTCCCATCCCTGTGTGAGATTCAACCTTTGAGCCCAGGAGTTACTATAGTAACCAGTCTGAGGGAATAGTGACCAATCAGAGGGGATATCAAGGCACCAGGATCTGCAGGCTTTATAAGCCATAGAGAAGGGGGATTCAGTGGGACACTTCCCCCTCCCTACCTGGGAGTCAGTACTTGTTCTTCAATAAATCTCCATCTTTGCTATACCACTTTCTGACCCTGGATTCATCCTTTGATTCAGGTGGACAAAGAATCTGCATTCCAGTCCAAAAATTCGGTATCACCAGCATCACTACCCTTGCATCTTGGGTCCCTTAGTAAGTAAAACAAGAATCACTTGAACACTAGCATTTTGATATCAGGACAGTCAATCTGATAAACACTACAGTTACTAAGTAACTACCCTGTTTCCCCGAAAATAAGAACAGTGTCTTATATTAATTTTTTCTCCCAAAGTTGCGCTAGGTCTTATTTTCAGGGGATGTCTTATCTTTCCATGCGCTAGGTCTTATTTTCGGAGGATGTCTTATTTTCAGGGAAACACGGTAATTGGGTAGCATATACAGTGTGGATATTGGCCACAGGGATGATTCACATCCTGGACAGCAGGAGATTTCATCATGCTACTCAGAAAGGCGCACAGATTAGAATTTAAGTATTCTTTTTTTTTTTTAATCAATCTTTATTGTTCATATTATTACAAAGGTTCCTCATTTCTTCCCCCCTCCACCAGGTTCCCACCCCACCCTCCACCCCCTCCCCCTCCCCCATTGTCCTCATCCATAGGTGCACAGTTTATGTTCAGTCTCTTCCTCCCTCCCTTTCCCCGATAGTAAATCCCTTTTCAGATAGTAAATCAGTTACTTAGCATTTTCTCATATCAATAATACCTCCACATGCCCAAAGATACACTTCACACAAAAGACATTTCCAAATAGGTCAACCAGCCTCATCCAGGCCCCACCCAAGGCACTCACAGCTCAACACCACAGCACTATACTAACTCAATACATCCAGATCTAAGCCTTCATCACTTGATTCAGCAGACCCTCAAGTTCCCGCAAAAGTTTCCAGCCATGTCTGAGTGGCAGCCTTGGGGCAAGGGCAGGCGGAGGAGCGAGCTGTTCCAGGCCTGGCTGCTCCGGGCCTGGCCTCTGTTGCTCTGGTTCGTTCCACAACCAGCTGCTCCGGGTCTGGCCACTGCCGCTCCCGACCTAGTTGCTCTGGATTTGGCTGCTGCTGCTCCGGGCCTGGCCGCACCCGGCTGCTCTGGGCCCGGTTGCTCCAGGCCCGGCCGCTCCGGGCCTGGCCACTCCCAGCCTGGCAGCTGCTGCTCCAGGCCTGGCCGCACCAGACCCGGCTGCTTCGGGCCTGGCTGCTCCCAGCCTGTCAGCCGCTGCTCTGGGCCTGGCCGCTCCCAGCCTGGCAGCCGCTGCTCTGGGCCTAGTCGCTCCCAGCCTGGCAGCTGCTGCTCCAGGTCTGGCCACTCCCAGCCTGGCAGCCGCTGTTCCAGGCCTGGCCGCACCAGACCCAGCTGCTCCGGGCCTGGCCGCTCCCATCCTGGCAGCTGCTGCTCCAGGTCTGGCCACTCCCAGTCTGGCAGCCGCTGCTCCAGGCCTGGCCGCACCAGACCCGGCTGCTCTGGGCCTGGCCGCTCCCAGCTTGGCAGCTGCTGCTCCGGGCCTGAGCGCACCAGACCCGGCTAGAATTTAAGCATTCTTTATCTCTGACTGTAGACAACTGAATTGTGGGAAGCAAAGCCATTGGCAAGAGGGCACTACCATATAAGTCTTATTGAATTATATTCCTTCAGAGCAGTGGTTAGTACCAGGTTGAGCACACCTCATAAGCAGCACCAATCAGAGGCATTGGGGGCATTGATGCAGACTTGATAAATTTTAAGGACTTTTCAGCAAAGAAAATCTGAGGCCCATTTTTGGACATGGGAAAATGCTGCTGAAACTTAATGCCAACACAAAGACAGAAACATAGAAGCCAAATATATCAAAAGACACCTGAAAACAGATTGAGAGCTGAAATCTGGCTTGTTTTTCATCTAACTTAAATGAGTCAGAAAATGACCCTTCCCTCCCTCCCTCCCTCCCTCCCTCCCTCCCTCCCTCCCTCCCTCCCTCTCTTCCTTCCTTCCTTCCTTCCTTCCTTCCTTCCTTCCTTCCTTCCTTCCTTCCTTCCTTCCTTCCCTACCTTCCTATCTATATATCATCTATCTATCTATGAAATATAGTGGCAACCATACTTTGGTAAAAACTGCTGTTTGAATTTTAACCTTGCTATCTGACTTCGACCTTCGATTACTTGCTTAAACAATAGGGTAGTTACAGGAGATTGACTCCCACTGACTTGGTGGCTTCGGGGGTAGAAACTGTGAATAACCTTTAGTTCTGCTTTTGTGTTATGGGCAGGGTAGGGCCACATTCCAATGTCTAGCAGGATGTGACTGGGAACCAACCCTGCGGGCTGTCCCCAATCTTTAAAATTTAGTCTTTAGGATTTTATTGATAGGAACAAAAGGAAAATGCTTGCGGTTTAAACCTTTAAAAGGAATTGCCTACCCCTGAAATGGTGCAGTCATTTGGAGTCCACCTGCGTGTGGTGCTCTTGTGGCTGTTCTGGCCAGTCAATAAATCCTTGCCTGCTTTTTTAAATTAATTAATCAGCCTCTGGTGATCTTATTTTTGAACCCAGGGTTCGACCCCACAACATCTATCTATCTATCTATCTATCTATCTATCTATCTATCTATCTATCTATCATCTATCTATTATCATCATTTATCTATTCAAGTAACTAAAATAAAACAAAAGTACCCTAATAACAGTTCCAAAGCATTACTCCTAAACCCTTTGCATAACTTCATATGAACAAACTCCTATCTCTCCTTTTTGTGCCACATTTCCTCTATTCCATCTGGAAATCTTAAGCTATGATTATATAAATTGTATTCATTTCAGATTTCTTTATTCATTTCTCTGCCTTCTCTTCCCTTTCCTGAAAACTGGCTGTTAACTTCAGGACCTGCAGCTGTCCATGCTGCTTACTTTGGTCAGCACTGGCCTCAACAGGATGCCTGGTTAAAACAAAGACTGTGGGCCCCACCCCAGAGTCTCCATCTATTTTTTCTGGAATGAGGCCCAAGACCTGCATTTCTAACAGTGTTGATGCTGCTGAAACCACTTTGGCTCAGTGGTAGAGCATCAGTCTCCAGACTGAAAGGTCCCAGGTTTGATTCCGGTCAAGGGCATGTACGTTGGTTGTGGGTACATCCCCAGTAGGGGTGTGCAAGAGGCAACTGGTCAATGTTTCTCTCTCATTGGACGTTTCTAGCTCTCTATCTCTCTCCCTCTCTGTAAAAAATCAATAAAATATATTAAAAATAAATAAATAAATAAAATGTTGATGCTGTTGACTTAGTGACCATTGTTTTACTTGTTATTGGGAGACAGTGATGACTTCAAGCTCCATGTATGCCAGACCCCAGGCTAGAAGTCTAAATCAGACTTTATCAAGTATAATGAGTGGACCAATAATCTCTTCTCTGAAGGCATAGTAGAGATTTAGACATTACCTTTGATATGTACTTGATACATATTTGACTTTATATATATTAAAGAAACTTTGATAATTTTTGCTTCCTAATTTTTCCACACTCAATGTCCATTAATACACACTTTAAGAAAGTGTAAGGAGCATGATATAAACATTTAAATATTAAAACAACACATTTTCAAAGTCTGTTCTGTTCATTCAAGCAGAGTAAGATATACGTATGTACAAGGGACCATTTCTAGAAAAAGTTAAGGGTCCTTAATATTGCTAAATCAAAATAATAATATTAAGTAAAACAAGAGTGGGCCTTATTATCAAAAATATTTCCTTTCTATACTTCAAAAACATTGTTAAATTTGGGGCTGAAGTTCTCATTTGTATTATTTTGTAAAAAATTGTTTAGAGAAGCACTAAAATCTATTTCATTTGCTTTTACTTTAGGGAGAGAGTCCTTAAAAATAAATTTTATACCTCTGGTTACACATGATTGTTCTTTATCTAGAGATTTTTGTTAACTTTATATTATATTGGGAGTATTTTATTTCCATATAGGCTCTATACATTTCTTATTCCCATATATAATATTGAATATCCCTTTTCTTTAATTTTATACAGAATTACTCTTGTAGCTGCCTGTGAACGCCTTATTCTCTTGACATTTACAAACCTTTATTTTCCCTCCCCTTCTCTTTCATAGCTTAAAGATCTGTTTAAATCAGAAAATATTTTTACATTGTAAAATGATAATTTTTTGAGGGGGAAAAAAAGAATGTGTAGGCATAACACAAGCCCAAGAGAAAAAGAGAGGTTAGTGGATATTAATAACATGCACACATCTAGAAACAAAGGCACAGCTATTGTATTTATGAGTGTGTATATGCATGCACACACAAACATATTTACATTTACACATAAATAAGTGCATTTAAAGTCAACAGAGAAAAGGATTCTGAGTAACAATAATTCATTTAATAAGAAGTATAATAATCAAAGAAGTTCTTGAAGACAAATGAAATGCAATTAGGGTGGTGAAAATTGATTTGGGATTTATAAGGCATAATTATAATTTCACAAATTAGTATTTATGTGATAATTATAAAATAGTTTATAATTCCTAGAAATGAACTTACTTATATTTATCATGAAGGCAAATTATTAAAATTAATGAAAGTATAAGATCACTTAAAAAGTATCATTTTGAAATTGATATGGCAACTAAAAAGTAAAAGCTAAGAAAATGTTATGTGTAATCTACCATGCTTACTTGACTTTTGAAAAAGTTGCTGAGCTTAATGAAAACTGTAAATTCTAATAAAACTTTTAATTAGCTCATGTATATGATTTTTAAAGTGTAAATTATAACCTTTCTCACTAAATATATGAACTTTGTGATGAAAAAAGCAATCAGATAATAAAAAAATAAAAACATTTATATGAGTCAATACTTCATTATTTTTCTTAATTGGTTTTCCCCTAGTGACATGGTAAAAGAAACAAATACTACAAAATTTATTGTGCCAAAATCTGTTTTTATAATGCAGCATTAAATCTGAGTGAATGGACCTAAAATATAAATATTTTCTGTTTAGTATTATGCAAAATTTATAACAGATAAAATTCTGCTATAAATGGAAGCCAATAGATAAAAATTGTTTAAATTATGTTTGTAATATTTTTCCTGTTGGAGTAATTCAGATTAAAATAATCTAAGAAAATTTCCTTTTGAATGGTGTGCAACCTTGAGCACATCTCTGGCCTATATGCTGCAGCATACTCTGTAATCACAGGTTTAGACTCAAATCCTCTTACTTTCTTGTTATGAGCGCCTTTGAGAAGATAACTTTTTCTTACTTTCTTCATTTACAACATGGGGATAATAATACACAACCTATGCAATCATTGTATTCAGTGATAAAACAACATTTAGTACAGAATATTGTACTGTATATCTCTGTATGCCTTATCTATTCAGTTCAAACACATGAAAATAAGCAGGTAAGGCTTGACATTAAGAACTTGTTAAACATGAATTCTTCTTTAGTTTATTTTTGTATCACTATTATTATTATTTTTTAGTATACTTTATTGATTTTTTACAGAGAGGAAGGGAGAGTTATCAACATAATTTTTGAGACTGAAATTTGAATCCGAATAAACCAACTTGCCAAATTTCTTTTGGCTGGTCTTTTAAAGAACTGTTCATTGTTATTTTATGCTAGTGGCCTCGTGCATGAAATTCATGCATGGAGGGGGCAGTTCCCTCAGCTCAGCCTGCACCCTCTCCAATCAGTGACCCCTTGAGCCTAAACCAGCAGTCAGACATCCCTGTCACAATCTGGGACCACTGGCTCACCTGCCTGCCTGATAGCCCCTAACTGACTCCGCCTGCCTGATCTCCCCTAACTGCCTCTGCCTGTCTGCCTGCCTGATTGTCCTTAGCTGACTTCCCCTGCTGGCCTGTTTGCCAACAACTGCCCTCCCTTGCTGGCCTGGTTGCCCCCAACTGCCCTCTCCTGCCAGCCTGATCTCACCCCAACGGTCCTCCTCTACTGGCCAATTTGGTTCTGATTGGTCAGTTCTATGTCAGTTGGTGTCAAAAACTCCACCTCCGAGGCAACTATTGGCTCCTCACAGTTGACCCATTTTGGCTCTAGTCAGTTTCTATGCCAGTCAGTGTCAAAAGCTCTGCCTCCTAGGCAGCCATTGGCTCCTCATAGTTGACCCAGATTTGGTTATGATTGGTCAGTTTCTATGTCAGTCAGAATCTCTTGGCCTATCAACAGGGCCTGACCAGAAAGCCAGGGCTGATCGGCATCCTGATGGAGGCCTGAAGAGAAATGGATGCAGGGTTTCTGGCCAGGCATGCAGGGAAAGAAAGAGGTAAGTGCTTGTCAAAAGCTGCCTCAGATGCTAAAGATCAGCCCCTGCTTCTCTCTTCAGGTCTCCTTATAGGCCTGATTTACAGCCTCCTCAGCAGACACTATTGGGTAATTGGACCTGCAGCCTCAGTAGTCAGTGCTGGGTGGCCATGGCAACCCAGTGCTGACTTCCAGTTGGCCTTTGGTCATGATTGGTCATTAAAATCCTGGGCTTTTATTATAGAGACTAGTGGCCCAGTGCACAAAATTTGTTTACGGAGGGGGGGTATGTCCCTCAGCCCAGCCTGCACCCTCTCCAATCTGGAACCACTAGGGGGATGTCTGACTGCCAGTTAAATTGGCACTTGGACATCCCTCTCACAATCTGGGACACTGGCTTCTAACCACTTACATGCCTGCCTGTCTGATCACCTCTAACCACTTTGCTTCCCAGCCTTCTGGCTCCCAACTGCCCCCCTTGCCAGCCTGACTAACCACAACTTCCCCCCTGCTGGACTGCTCACCTCCAATTGCCCCTCCTGCCAGCCTGCTCATCTCCAAATTCCCCTCCCTGCCAACCTGTTCGCCCCCCACTGCTCCCCTTGCCAGACTGCTTGCCCCTAACTACCCCCCACCCCCCAACTAACCTGATCACCCCTACTTGCCCTCCTCTTCTGGCCTGATTGTCCCTAACTACCTCTGCCTTGACCCCACCACCATGGCTTGTCTGGAAGAACATTTGGAAGATCTCCCAGTCTAATTAGCATATTACCCTTTTATTAGTATAGATTCATCAAGCAATCCAATTGCATACAGAAAAAGGAAATCTAAGTTCTAAAGGTATAAAAATGCAGATTCCTAATGCGATTATTTGTATACCAACAAAATATTATTTTCTACTAAATAGAATGATCCTTATTATTTTTCAGTACTTAAATGACTTCTTATTCTTTATATTTTTTAATAATACACACATATGCAGAGACTAAAGAAAATAATTAATTATTACACAATTATTAAATTTTCTTATTTAAAAAAAACATGATAAAATGAAGAATCCATTAATTCAGCAGCAATGTTTCATACACACTTTTGGATATTTATATGAACTATAATTTCTATGAAATATCAATATGAATTCCCAAATTGATCATCCATTATTAGTAAGCATCATTAAAGGCTTACATTCTCAAGCTCTGTAACATTTTATTTTTTTATTTATTTTTTTTATTTTTAAAATATATATTTTATTGATTTTTTACAGAGAGGAAGAGAGAGGGATAGAGAGTTAGAAACATCAATGAGAGAGAAACATTGACCAGTTGCCTCTTGCACACCCCCTACCGGGGATGTGCCTGCAACCAAGGTACATGCCCTTGACAGGAATCGAACCCGGGACCTTTCAGTCCGCAGACCGATGCTCTACCACTGAGCCAAACCAGTTTTGGCAAGCTCTGTAACATTTTAAATAGATATGCTTAGGGGAAAAGACAATTATCTTGACAAAGTATTTGTATACTTTGAATTTAGTACTTTACTGTCACATTTTACATAATTGTTAACGAGATTATCAGACATGAAATTATTTGATTGAAATTTTGTTCACAGTCATGGAAATTGTCATCCTCCATTATATGTCTTCATCGAGTATTTTTATAAAAATTTTTGTTTACTCCATTCTTTGTGACATTTATGCATGAATATACGATTTTCTGTTTAATAGCAATATTAGAATAAGGACCAACTTGTCCATACAACTATTTACTCAACACAAACATTTGTATTGAGGCAGGCAATAGCCTGAGGTAGGTAGTTGGTAGCTTTAATTTTTATAAAATTTTTAGAATAAATTATCTATCATTATTTAAGTCTCTCATTCAACTAGAAGTCTTCCTGAATTTTGGCAACTCTTTTGGGGGATGAGGTCCAGGTAGATCATGCCGCTTACAAGGTGTAGTCTGAATGCACAAGGTCTAGTATGGTGATTTAGAGTGCATTCATTACTCTTCACCTGACTCAGGAAAGCACTTACAAAGGTCATTGACGCTTGATTTCTTTTCTCCCATGATCTCACCTCTCAGCCATTTTTCTTGGTTACTATTGTCTGTGATGTGGTAATGGGTCAAACAAGGAGTTACTCCTCTTTTCCAAGACCATTCACATCTGTAAAAGTATCATGCATCATTGTCCAGTTAGTATTTATTGGAGATAGTGTTTGTTGAAATGGCTGTGCCTGGAAAGTGGATGGCTCAGCAATCAAAGCTTAAAGTGGGCACTTTCATTATGGAGTTCATACTACAATTAATTTTTGTTTTGTCTGTCATGATACTGGTATAAACAAACCTACTGTACTGCCAATGTAATAAAAGTGTAGAACATACAACTATAGTAGTAGGCTAGACCATCTAAGTTTGTGTTACTGCACTTTACAATGTTCACAAAATGACAACATCATCTAACTACACATTTCTCAGAACTATCTCTGTCATGAAGCTGCACAAGTCAGAAAAATAGGAAGATGTTCTGATTAATCAACAAAGAGGAAGCTCTGAGAGAACAAAAGGAGAAAAATAAAAAAAGTTAAGACCCAAGGAGACAGTGGAGGACCAGCACAGTGCACTGGAAACCAAGGGGAAAAAGAATTTCTTAAGGTAATTGCTTACTAGCATTCAATAGCACAAAGAGTTTTGCCCCTTTCATCTCACTCACTAACCTTTTGCACAAGACTCAGAGAGATCCGTTTATAACTAAATAGAGGCCTGGTGCACAAAATTTGTGCAAGAGTAGGCTTTCCTCCCTCTGGCTGCCAGCACCACCTTCTCTCTGGCACCTGGGATGCGGGCTTTCCTTGCAGCTATGGCTTCGTCTGGAAGGTCATCCGGAATGACATCCTGTCTAATTAGCATACTATGCTTTTATTATCATGGATGTTAAATTATGGATCTCTTGTGCTGAATATGTAAAAGACTTTTTATATATTACTTAAACAGAGTCCAACATTCTTTTTTTGGTCTTTTCTTACTGTGCATCCATGTTACTTGGCCCCATCCCTTGAAATTCTCCCCTTTACCAAATGTTTGATCCTCCCTCTATAAATTCCTGAGCTAACCAAACTTGCCTGTGACTTGGACAACTGACCTCCCTCTTCCCTTAGGAGAACACTGTCTTTCTGCTGATTTTGGATGAAAGATTGTCACCTATAAGGGCACCTACCATTCTTTATTCACTTACTTGGATTTGTTTATTCATAGCGCCTATTATTACATGAAAGATCTTTTATCTTTCTGCTTATATTCTATCCACCTTGACTGGAAGCTTTCTAAGGTCAATGATGAATCTCTTTTGTTCAACTCTGTACCGTCCACAAATGTTTGTTGAATGCCTGAATGGATGATGGAGCCATTTTTGGTTTTCACCTATCCTATATAATAAGAAAGGAATATGCTAATTACCCATTATGCCCTGAGGCGTAATGACTGGATTACAGATCTGCAGGAGGGTGGGGCAGCTAACTACACTTGGGTGGCAGAGAGCTACAGGAGGAGACAGGGCAGCAAGCAAGCTGGAGGTGGAGAGCTACAGGAGGGAGGCAGCGACTTCCTGGTGCACGGATTCGTGCACAGGGCTACTAGTGTAATTATGACATTTAGACCAATTTCAACAGGCAATAAGAAACATTCCAAAAATAATGTGTGAGTAACACTATGTGTTAAATAGTTGATTTGAATTCATCTTCCTGCTTAATAATTATAGTTCCGTGATAAGAATAAGGAATGTTAATTAGCAATAGCTTCATAGATTAAAGCATCTTTAACATAAGAAATTATGGCATAATTACAGATACCATTTTATGGATCAAGAGTAAGATAGTAAGAGACTAACTGGTCAAACAAAGTGTTTATGAAAGTCAGAAAGAAGCATGAGTAGAAAGAACTGGTTGTGGGTTGAGAATGCTCTGCAGCATTTTCCTTCCCACAGCACACTAACAAACACAGATCATTACTTGAAAATCCCCCACATTCTTTATGATTTGATTTTCAAATCCAAATGACTTGTTTCAACCTTTGTGCACTCATGCTTTCTCTCTTATTCTCATATAAGTATGTAAATGTTAATCAACCTGCAATGAGATTTCATATTAAATGCTGACTTGACGGTGATTGTGTTAGAATATTTCTGAAGTGTTATTAGAGAAAGAAGTTATATAATAAATAATAAACAGGATTAATGCCTCTATAGGCTCTGATCCACCTTGCTAATAGCTGCTGCTTAAAATGGGGAGGGAAGAGGGCGGTTTTATGTAAACTATGAAAATATTTGTAAAATCATAAAACTGTTATTGAATATATAAGTCATGCTTCAATGACTCTTGGCTTCTGGTCGTCAAGTCATTTTTCTTTTAATGAGTAAGGTTAAATTAATAAAAAACACAAATTGCTCTAAAAACATATAATGTGGTAGGGTAGAACACTCCTAATAACAATGATTTTTTTTTAATTTGTAGTATTATAAAAAGTAGAGTCCATTATATACTATTAATTTCTCCTGATAATTAGTAATTAACTAAATCTATAAAATCAGTCAAAAACCTCATTTTCACCTTTATTATTTTAAAATATTATAATTTATTTCATATTTAGTAGAAGATTAAATACAGGAAAAAATCTTCTATTATTCTATTTTTTAGCATTTGATGTTAAATAATGAGCTTAACTTTTTCAATGTGGGCATTGTACAAAATGGAATGATCAATTATGTTATTATCAACCATACAGTTCTAATTGTGATTTATTAATGGGATCTATCAATAACTAGTTTTCTTTTGATTAAGCCTGTTTTCAGAGACAGGCATATTGGAAAAAAAGAATCAGACCCAACAAATGAGTGTCAACCAATAATTGAAGGGAAATAGATATATGAATATATTATTTCATATCTACTAAACACATGACCTTCTATTAAATCTTACCATTTTATGTCTATATAATAAATCTATTTTTTAACCTAAAATCACTTAATAGTTGGTTTTGCTTGTACTAATCAAAGTAGAAAGAACTCATCCATGAAATATCACAGTGAATGAATTCTGCCACTCTTTTTTAATAGTGTTTTAAAAAATATATATTTTATTGATTTCAGAGAGGAAGGGAGAGGGAGAGCAAGAGAGAAACATCAACGATGAGAGAGAATCATTATAGGCTGCGTCCTGCATGCCCCAAACTGGGTTTCAAATCCACAACTAGGGCTCTGACTGGGAACTGAACCATGACCTTCTGGTTCATAGCTTAATGCTCAACCACACCAGATGAGCAATTAAGATATTTTTAAAACTAAATATATTTTTTAGAGGCTCAGGATTTTCTTTTTCCCATAAGTAATAAATGTATTCAAAGGCATTTTTCTATTTTTAGTTCCTTCTGGGTTGGTGACAATTAGGACTTATTATCCCCTATTAGGGCAATTAAATTGTGGTTTGTATGTGAGCTATCTACAGTCTCAAAATTATATGGGGTTTCATATTAGTATTTTTCATATAGATTTGCTTGTTTGGCCTAAAGATATAATCTACTGATATAATTGACATTCAGTTGAATTTGTTTCTGTTAAATTTGTTTCTGGTACTTTCCAAGTCTCTTAATTTTTTTTTTAAATTTCTCTTTTTATAATGCCTCTTTCATTAGCTTCATGTTTTTTTTTTTTTGTTTTTTTTTTTTAAATATTTACCACCTTCTTTTCTTTTCTTTTTTAAAAAATATATTTTATTGATTTTGTACAGAGAGGAAGGGAGAGAGATAGAGAGCCAGAAACATCGATGAGAGAGAGTCATCCATCAGCTGCCTCTTGCACACCCCCTACTGGGAATATGCCCGCAACCAAGGTACATGCCCTTGACCGGAATCGAACCCGGGACCCTTCAGTCCCCAAGCCGACACTCCATCCATTGAGCCAAACCGGTCCCGGCAGCTTCATGTTTTTTACTGTGAATTTGTCATCAGTTTTTAAAAACACATTCTTTTTAAGTTAAAGAAAACTGCACAACCAGGTCTCTTAACCCAGTATAACCTACCTGACCTGTTATTAAACTTAGCTTTGACTTATAATTTTCTTCTGATTATTAAACACTGCCATAGAGAATATTTTTTACTTCCTTTTTCAAAACAAACAAACAAACAAACAAAAAAGAACAATGACAAACAATAACTTTAGACCTATGCAAAGTGAAATTTTCTAAAAAGACTAGAGTTTAAAAGCAGTATCAGAGAAAATAGAATACAGGAAGTGAATATAGGGAGATTAAAGATGAAAAAACAAAGGTGCTTTCAAATGGCCCAAAAGGAAATATTAATTTTATATTAATTTATATTAATTTATATTTTAGTAAGCAGTGTGAGCCTGTCTATGGAAGAACAGTATATTTTTAAACTTTAGGGTTTTTTTCTTCATTAATTGTAGGTATAAAAATATCCTATGAAATTATTTACAAAAATAAATTTGAAAATAATCTAAAAGTTACACAGACATATTTGTACATACATGCACACACACACAAAATGATGGACATAAAATATCAGAGTAAATAGAAAATATGTTTTCTATGCTATCAATAAAGTTTTGCTGGTAATTAAACTATGAATGTCAACGACTACTTTCATAGAATTAAATCTTACCTCTACTGAGTATGTTTTAATGTGCTATTTAAGGCTATTCACATTTATTTCTATGCTTTATCTATAGTAACACATTGGCTAATTTCATTTGTAAAAGACATGTATTTTGCATGTTATTTAAATCAATTTCTCTATATTGGAATCCATATTCTTATTTATCCTCATTTATATGAGTCTGAAGATTAGATATGACAGAAAAAATAAACACCACTAAATAGTACCCCCATATTCTAGAAAAAGCTTGAGTAAGCTAATTTGAGATCATGTGAAATTATATTTGCATGCAGTATTTCAGAATTAGCAAGAGAAAAAAACCATAAAGAGGAGAAAGCTACTTTTCTGCCAGTGATGCAACATCAGGGAAGAATACTGTTAGCAGGTTACTAGGGAATTTTATAGGAAAATATATTAAAAGTACTATAGAAAATACAGTTAAAGCACAGCTAAGGGTGCTACAGTAATAAAATGTGTACAGTCTTACTCATTATATAAAATACGGTGATCCAGACAGGTACCGTATTTTTCGGACCATAAGACGCACTTTCCCCCCCCCCCAGAAGTGGGGGGAAAACGTCCCTGCGTCTTATGGTCCAAATATAGCCTACACATATACTTTTAAAAAAAAGTTTTTTTACTTGCCCGGCTCTGTGTGGTCTCTGTGTGCTTGCCCGGCTCTAAAATGGTTCTAAATGCTGCTGTTTACTTTACAGGGTTGATTACATGTGTTTATGACTGTGATGTTGGGTTTTAATGCACATAAAATATTTTAGGACACTATTTGTTTCAGAATCTTTTTTTCTTCATTTCCCTTCTCTAAAAACTGGTGCGTCTTATGGTCCGAAAAATACAGTAGTTCCTCTGCTATTCCTTTAGTAATTTGGCCTCCTCACTTATTTTCCCCCAGGTGATTTTCCCACTGATTATCTCTTCCACTAGATGTCAGGCAAGAGGAGAAAGTGGTAGTGAATCTACAACTAAGACAGCAGTGATTTCTTAAAATGTTAAAATTGATGAGTAAATGCAGTCAAACTAAGTAGCAATCACGCATATGGAAGATGAAATGCTCTGATAATTAGTTTGAATGAACCATTAATAACTTCAGCTGTAGGAGGAACCGTATTCCTTTTTCTTTTTTTAATTCTCACCAGAGAATATTTTTCCATTGATTTTTTGAGAGTGGAAGAGACAGGGAAAGATAGAGAGAAACACATCTATTGGTTGCCTCCTGCATGTGTCCTAACCAGGGTCTCTCCAGGGAGAAGCCTGCAACTGAGGTATTTGCCCTTGACCAGAATCCAACCTGGGATCCTTCCATCCACAGGCCAATGCTCTATCCACTGAGCCAAATCAGCTGGGACAATCATGTTCTTTTTAGAGAGTGTCAGGGATATTTTATATCCCTCTGGGAAAAGTTCTGTTTAGAAAGCTTACCTCCACTTACACTTTCCTAAAACAACAAGTACATCTCCTTTGTAACACTCCACAAAATTTTAATTGAATAAGCAATTTTGTCAAGGTTGATTTAATACACACACACCCACAACCATCTCTCAAATATAAATTTTGTAAGGTAAGAACTAAGTCTGTTTATTAATTTCTTTATCTGCAGACTCAGTCAGTGTAATATGATGGGAAGATTGTATATTTTAAAAAAAGTACTAAAATGTGACAAAATAACAAAACAATAAATATGAATTACTGAATGAATGATATTGTCAAGTTATCCATTTCAAATGGGAAAGCAATCTAGATTTATTGTTTGGGTTCAATTTATACATTCCTCTTAACCAATAGACGCATGAGAATGATATATGAAGGCTTTGTGGTCTCTTTATTAAACCAGCTGTAATATTTTGGTAAAGATATCCTCCAAAGGACACACTAATGACAGTATTGATACCTAATGGAAGATACCCATAAATTAGAAATGAGAACGATGTACTCAACCTCAGAGCCCAGACAGTTGAGCTCTCTGAGCATATTATTCATACTTTAGCATGTCACAGCTCATTGTGTTGAATACGATTCTTGCAATGAGAACTTTAAAATTGCAAAAACGGAAGTTAATTTACCATACTGGTGTTCCTTGGCCAATTAATGTTCTATTGAATTAACTACCTCTCCTCCCTAGAAAATCTATCTTCCTCATTCTTAGTGGCTGGGAAGATTTTTCTACTGATTCCTCAGGAGATATCTAGATATTACCTCCCCTCAACTACCTAGGTATATAACTGCTCAGTCTTGTCTTTTCTCATCACTCATTTTGCATTATCTACAATTACACTTAACAAATGTTATTGCATCTGAGCAGTTTATATGCATGTTCCACCCAGCTATTGAATCTGCTGACAAAATGGGCCATCTATGTATGTAAAGTACTTTGAAGAGTTCTTGACATGGGTTAAGAGTCCTCGTACATTTGTCAAATAAGTTAATAAAGTTCACTGAAGATGGAGAAGAGCTAAAGAGCTTCATCATTTAGAGTAGGTATAGAAATAATATACTCAATAAAAAATTTGGTCCCATTAAATTATGTAACAGAATATAAGACAATAATTAGATTTTAAGAATTGCATCCCCATTTTACTTCTGTGATTTGATAGTTATTTACCATCAGAGCTATGGAATGTCTTATTTTGCTAGTTGCTTAGGAATATATATATATATATATATATATATATATATATATATATATATATATATTTTTTTTTTTTTTGCTTCTTGACCTCTTATACCATTTTCCTCTGATGCCTGCTCTACCACACACCAAATATTTCTTCTTTAGTTTTAGTCTTTTTTAGAGTTTCAACAGTTAAACTGATGGTGGTCATTCATCCATCAATAATGAATTTAACTTAAGTGAACTCCATATTTTCATCACATTGCCTTTCATATATATAAAAGCAGGGTTATAATTTGTTACAAAACATAAAGGTTAAAATGAATTATCCCTGCTCACACTAGAACTAGTATTTCCTATTTTCAAAAAATTCTATATGGTAACAACTGTATGAAATTAGAATCAAGAATGACATTTTTTTTTATATAGAAAAAAACAGTTTCACCACTGAATTTCATATTGCTAAATTCAGTGACCATATCTTATTTCATGTTTGGGTTATCCTAACAAATAAAAATATAAATTGATAAATGAAATGGAGTAACAGTTTCCTAATAGAATAATTTTCAGAAAGTTAATTTCTAAATTTATGCTTTTAGATATAGTAAAGGAACAGTGTTCCTTATATTAAAAAATTATTGTGAAACTAACAAGTGCCATTGTTAATGAAATGATTTAAAATATAATTATTTCATTTTATATATGAAGGTATTATGAAACATTTAAGGTAAAGTCCAAAAGTACTTTATACATTATACTGGAGAAAACATTACTTAGGAAATAATAGAAGGGAGAAGTTCATACATTCTCTTTCTAAGAATCTGGTAATCATTCCCCATTGTATAAAGTAGTGCGTGTTTGTGTGTTCTTATAAGTTTCAATTATTGAGGTTATACATTATTAAAGTGAAAAATGCTTATGTATGATTTTTGATAGATTTTTTTTCTTTTTTTTTTTGTCTAACTCTATCTGAGAACCTAAATAATCTTTAAGTGGTTACAATACACTGTTTTGTGAATTATTAACACCGTGTTCTATCCTTGTAAGTTTACTAACTCCAAACATTCTGTTCTTTTTTGTTCTTGTGTATGCCCTGATCAAGGATCAAACCAGCAACCTTAGCATATGGGGATGATGCTCTAAACCAAGCATGTCAAACTCAAAGGCCAAATAAAAGAGGCATGTGGCCCATAAGCTGTGAGTTTGACATGCTTGCCTAACCATCTGAGTTACTCCACCAGGGAAAAACATTCTCTTCTTTGATTCACAGAAAAAATGGGGAACTGAGACATTAGCATCAAGTCACATGTTTGTGGTATATGCTCATAATTAGCATATTCATTGGTGTACTGAAACTAGTGACAGCTATTTCAGAATGAATAAAACATTTACCAACAACAAGACTATCTCCTATCATTTACTGCCTACCTTCTATAAAATAATATGATTAAAGCAGTAGTCTTATGAGTATGATTCATGTTATAGAATAAATGATTTCATTTTGCCATGCATATATCAATATTTTAAGCTTGTACATTGCTGCAATTATTTATTCATGAAACTATTAAAAAAAGTAAAAACAGCAGGTTACATACGCCATAGTAAGCTACCATTTTGACAAGAAAAATATTTCACTAAAATTGCATTGTAGAGTTGAAGAATTGAAGACAACACTGTCACCCCTCAGAATGCATTGACAATGTTTATTTAGAAATTGAAGTTTGAAATTACAGCAGATGTTCAAGAGGCATATGCTCTGCATTTAAAGAAAGCATTGGGATAAATCTTGGTATGTGTAATAATATGGAGGAAACATTTTGATTTTAAATAGGTGATGGTGCCAAGACCCAGGGTTCATACTGGAATCTGTGGAATAATAGTACAAATGTGTTATAAAAGAATAAAAAGTAGTAAGTTGTTTAAGAAATTTTTAACATTTAAACATTTACAGATAACTATATCTCAAGAATTTTCTAGGTGTTAAGATATCAGAGATGAAAAAGATAAGTCCTTTCTGATGCAGATTATAATAGGGGAGTTAGAAAGTAATATATATAGTAAATAAATTTATACATAAGTACTGTATATAGTAAATATATGCAACATGGAGAGTATTGCCTTTAAATAATTGTTTTTTTATGTTATGTGGATCTAAAAACTGCTATTTGCAAAGCTATGGCTTACATCCATAACTTTGTCAGTGGTACAGACATGACTTTCTAAAATTATGTAATGCAACTGAAAGAAAACTATAAAATGCCTAAGTAAAAATTCTAACAAAATATTTGCCAAACTCTATACAGAAAACTATAAAGCATTATTGTAAAACATTAATGAATATTTAAATCAGTAGATAGTTGCTTAAAGTTTTCAAGTTATGTTAATGGTAAAATTTAAATTGTACTAAATCTTGTCTATGATGAATATAGTACCAGTCAAAACACCATCACATTTTATTGTGGTTGACTTTGAATGTATGATTCTATAATTTACTTAGAGTTCATCAAAATCTTCTTGAAGAAAAAAAAAGGAAATTTTTGATAAAAAAATCATTATGATAGTAAAAACTAAAGAAAATCTTTTTTTTTCAGAAAACTTAAAAAACACTTATAAATCAATTGGAATAAAAGACACTAAAATAGAAAAATGGGTAAGAAGTTTTTTGCAGTTATTTCATTAAACAGTGTATCCAAATGACCAATAAACATTTGAAAAAGTGCTTTAATGGGGATTAAAACAAATCAAGGTAAATTAATAATTTCATAATAAAAATTAAAAAATATATGAGCTATCACTACATACCCAAGAATGATTAAAATTTTAAAGCCTGAAAATAACAAGTGTTAGATGCGAGGCAACTGGACCTCTCTAATGTTGCATATGTGATTTTAAATCAGTAGAAAAACGTTGGAAAACCATTTGCCATTTTCTAGTAAATTTAATAATACATGCACTCATGATTGATAAAGGTTTATGAGAATGTTTATGAGTATGAGCAGTCACAAGAATGTTGAGAGCAGCATTATTTATAATGACAGATGGCTAGAAACAGTTCAGTCCCTGTAATGATGGAAAATGAACAAAACACAGCAGGGGATGACTTTCACAAGATCATGACAAGAAAAGAAGCAAAATAAAGTATAATTTTACTAATTTGTTTTATATTACTTTAGTTTAATTAAAATTTTAATGAATGTATTGGTGGCACTGATTAACAAAATTATTCAGGTTTTTTTGGCACACTTTTTTTTTTTTTAATTAAAATTAAAAATTTTTAGAGAAAAAAGGAAAGGGAGAGGGAAAGAGAAACAGTGATGTGAGAGTGTAACATTGATTGGTACACCCACTACCTGGTATCAAGCCAGCAACCCAGGCATGTGCCCTGATCAGGAATCTAACCAGTAACACTGGTGCACAGGATGACATCCAACCGAGTCACACTAGCCAGAGTTCATGTGCACAATTCTGCAACAGATCATCTGTACTCTGTATTGTGTGTTCACCAGCCCAAGTCAAGTCTCCTTCCATCACCATTTATCCCTTAAATGACACAAAACTAATCCATGGTGTTGAAAGATAAGATGACATTTACCATCATGGAGTAGAAGTGTGTAGTTATTACTAGGATGTAAAACTATGGTGACTTCTAAAGTGGGCAATATTCTACAAGATGTCCTCCCAAAATGTCTACACAATTGAAAGATTATAAAGTCATTGCTTATTAAGACAAAGTACACTTTCAAATTTTAAAAGAATCTACAAAAATGAATATATTTTTTTTTGTCAACACTGGTTTTTAAACTAAGACCATTCTGTTCCAGGCACTGCTGATAATGAGGACAAGTGCACAAAATTCATGCATGGGGGTGTGTGTCTCTCAGCCCAGCCTGTACCCTCTCAGAATCCAAAACAAGTGCACTAAATTCATGCATGGGGGTGAAAGACAACTATCCAATGATTTCATTCATATGTGGAATCTAATGAACAAAAAGCATATTTATAAAAATGTGTTTTTATTGATATCAGAAAGGGAGAGCTAGAAACTCTCTATTATGTGAGAGAATCACTGATCAGCTATCTCCTGCATGTCCCACAAAGGGGATTGAGTCCACAACCCAGGATTGTGCCCTGATTGGGAATCAATCCATGACCTCTTGGTTTATAGGTTAATGCTCAGCCACTGAGCCATGATGGCTGGGCCATATTTTTTAAAATAAGATTATTATGCTTCAGTGAATCCTTTCGCATAATGCTCCGTAGAGAAGAGACTATAGTGAGTCTCAAGGGCGGTCAGTAATTTTGATGTAATATGTACCAAACAATAATAACTTACATTGTTCAAAGGCATATAATACAGTTATTGACTATATGCTGTGTCATAAATCATTAAGAAGTGTTCTTTGTCCATAGTGAAATTAAGCTAGGAATAACTATCAAAGAAAAATAAATTGAAAATTTCACTCATTTGGAACAAAACACGTCTAAGTAAACTATGATTTATAAGGAATAGTAAAATAAATATAAAGAAGGATGATGAAACAACATATGAAGCTTGTGGGATGCATTTATATTCTTCTCTCAGAAGATAATTTATAATCTTAAGAGTATTCATTTATATTGAAACAGGGTAGAAAACCATTAAATAAATTTCAGTATGCTTGGAAAAAATATTTCAAATGTAAAAATGCAAACTGGAAAAAATAATAAAAATAACATAAGTTAATGAACTAGGAATATAATAAAATTGAAACAAAGATGACAGTTATTTCAGAAAATATTACCATTGATATTTTTCTATTAGATATTGACATAAATTAATGAAGTTATAAAATGTACCAATAACAATAATTAATAATGAGACAATCTCATTTATTTAATGAAATTATGTAAATTACAGTAAATAAAGTTGGCAATTTTGAGAAAATGGAAAATTATTTTTAAAATAAAATTATAAAAACTGCCATCCAGTGATGAGGAAATCTAAGTGGCTCTAAACATTTTTAGAGAATTAATCAATTTAAGATAGCAGGCTATAATGGATTATACTACACTTTGAATATACAATTTAGGAAAGAAAATTAATAACAAACATATTCTGTAAACATAGAGCAAATAAACTTTATGTATTAGAAATTTTGTGAGATAATTTTCTTAATCTAGACAAAACAATGAATGGATTATCTTTTAAACTGGAAGTGAAAGACATTTTAAAGATGAAAGCATTTTCTAGGACAAAAAAAACAACCTGTACTTTTTCATAGCTGAATGTAACTTTTACTTAATATTAAGATGTGCAAAACTTCATAGCTTACATGCATTCATTTATATAAATGTCTAAAGCTACTCAGCCTCCAATTACTTTTTTCATTGCTTTATAGGGAAAGTGTTTTATTTTAAAGGTCTTATGTTCTGTATTAATTTATATTTTGTGCTTTATAAAAAAAATAATCCCCAAAGAAATTATACAAAATTACTATTATGGCTTAAATTTATATCACTAAATTTGAGAAATTTGCAAAAAAAGGGAAATCTGTTTTATTAGTTGGTGAAGATATAGAAGAGAACAAAATTAAATAATATATTTATGAAAAAAAATTTTTTTTGAAATAGTAATATACTACTTCAAAAATTTTAATTCACTTACATAGTTATCTAGTTTTACTTGATTTGAATTAATTAAATACAGAATCTTTTTTCAGTTCTTATAGGAAAGTTAACATTATTTTGACCAAAAAAAGGTGCATAATTTATACCACGTAGGAGATAATATTGATATTTTAAATGTGCTTTGTCATTATAGGTATGATATGAAAATATTTTACATTAGAAAGCACAAAAAAAATCAAAACATTACCAATTTTTATTCTTAAATTTAATTTCAAAATAAGAAAAAGATTTCAGTTTGGGGACAAAAATTAAATGTTTTCAAAATAATCATATACTATATGCCATCTATCTATAATAATAAAAGCATAATATGCTAATTAGACCAGATGACCTTCCAGATGACCTTCAGGACGAGGCTGGGGCTGCGAGGGCCAAAGCAAGCTGTCAGGGCTGCAGCCAGCCTGTGGGCTGAGGCAAGTGGGCAAGGCCTCCCTGTATGAGGGAAACCTGGCTCCCAGATACCAGCAGGAAGCCGGTGCCAGCAGCCAGAGGAAAGAAGGCCTACTCTTGCATGAATTTCATGCATTGGGCCTGTTGTTTCTATATAATGATAACAAAAAGTATGTTTTAATTTTATATAGATATTTTGGAAGTAGCTACCACTACTTAATACACATGTTTGGAATACTTATCAAACATTGCTAAATTAAGCAGATAAAAATTCTAACAAACTATAAAAGTAACTTTGTGTCCCCAAAAACATTAAGATGATATCAAATAGAAAAGTAGAGGTGACTAGCAGATATTATAATGTAACTGGAGGCCCAATGCACAAAATTTGTGCAACAGTAGGCCTTCCTTCCCCCGGCTGCTGCCCTGGCTTCCCTCTGGCACCCAGGACCTGGGCTTCCCTGTGGCCTCTGGCAGGGACCTGGGACCTGGGCCTCCCAAGCTCTGTGCAGAAGGATGAAGGACGTCTGGAAGGATGTCCAGGCTATTAGCATATTGTTCTTTTATTATTATAGATTATATTCATAGACTACTATAATAGTAGGAAAGATAATTTCTCATTTAACTATTTGACCTCTTAATTCACATAATTTCTAATGGTAATATTATGTGAATCTGTTTTAAAATTCTGAATTTTAGTATGTTTCTGTGGGAATTTCTATCAGAGTGCATTTTTATTAATAATCCCAAAATATATATTTATATTATTTTCATTGCCAAAACAAAAATAAAATCAGAAATAAAAGTCAATGTGCTGTGAAATGTATACAAACACACACACACACACACACACACACACACACATGTATATATGTGTGTGTGTGTGTGTGTGTGTGTGTGTGTATGTATGTATGTATTTAGAGTGGGACAAATGTAGACTTACAGTTGTTCACAGGAAAAATAATACAATAATGAACAAACTATGTTTCATATGCTTACAACTGTAAACTATTTGCCCAACCCTGTATATATATATTTGCATATGTATGTATGTGCATATATATGACAGTAGTTTTGATATCAGATTGAAGTTGCAGGTGTTCATTCATTTTCTCATCCCTCAATTAAATTTATTTCATTTCCCTACTTAATTATCTCTTTCAAGGCTTTGGCAACTACTTATCTTTATACTTTTTCACACAGTATTTTCTTCTCAATATGAGTTCTCAATGAACAATAATTGTGACAGGAGTGTTTGTGTGAATGTGTAGACCTAGCACAGACTGTGGAACTAGCAGAAACCTGTCCCTCCTAGCCTAGAGACTTCTTTAATATCAGAAAACATTTGTTATTAATTGAATTTATTTTTCTTTTATCAAACATAGTTTCTTATATTTTTAAGCATTTGCCAAATATATGTTTATACATGAAGAGAAAATTGTATAGACAAACAAATGTGTATGTTACTCTCATGTAATTAAATTTTGATAAACTATAGAGTTTTCTTTTGTATGTATAATTTTTGTTTCTACTGATGCTGATGTTTTGTTGTTGGTTTTTTTTTCCCCCAAAATAATTACATGCAGTCACTGACCCTCTCCTAATATGAAAGGCCTGACATTTTAAGGGACTTCCTGAGAGGATGCAGGTGATTGCTTGTGACAACAGTAATAAAGATAATGATGACAAAATAAGACCATATTGTTTTTCTATTCCAGCAACTTACACTGCAGAAATTACTTATAAATGCAAAGAGAGAAGATTAATGTGCCTAAAAAAATCATTGTATTTATCTTTCTCTCTTTCTCACTCTGCAGATATCAACAATAGTTGAAAAAGTCTTTCTATATAAAGTGATTAATAAGCTTATTCTTAGAAGCAAAAAATAATTGACTATTTCAGTGGTTTTGGTAGTAGGTAAGGGTAGGAGATAAAATTGATGAATTATAACAGTTGTTATTTTTTAAATTGGATTATAGTCTGAATATCTACTTGTTCTACAAATGCTGAGAAAATCACAGCTTCAAATTCTAAGTGTAATGCTTTTACATTGCTTTATCTAAAATCAAGGAATTATGGGGATAAAGAAAGCAGGATGTTATAATTCTCTAATTCTTCCCAAGAGAATTCAGGCACTTTAGCATTAAATTATGGTCTATTTACAGAGGTTTTTATTTTTATATTTTATATATTTATATTTGCTATACAAAATATGAAAAATAAAAGAAACAACAAGAAGAAAGATGAATATATAATATCCAATGAAAAGAAAATACAATCTGGAAAAAAAATAAAAGAATACTCAAGAAAATGTAAAAACACCCTAGAGAAGTATAGAGAAATGAACCCATGCAAACAGTAACAGAAAGACACACACACACACACACACACACACACACACATATATATATATATATATATATATATATATATATAGAGAGAGAGAGAGAGAGAGAGAGAGAGAGAGAAGAACAAAAAAAAAAATAGAAAAAAATAGTGGATATAGACTTTTTCATAAATATTCCAGAATTGACTAAAAGGTTAGGAATAATTTAGGGAAAAATATGTAAAATTAAATGCATGGCCCTATAAGACAATTATTTACTTCAAAACAATTACTGCACAAGTGAACAATGCTTAAAATTATAACAATTAAATAATTCATATTAGTATAACCAAAGCTGTCATTAAAATTATATTGGGAGGACAGGAGTAAATTATTATTCATCTTTTTATTAAGCTGTGTAAGAGTAAAATCCAAATTACCTACTGGAGGGATTCTATAGAAAATGTACATAGTGAAAGTTAAGGAAGAATTATGTACGTTAGTAGGTTATTTAAAAGGAGGTGAACAGCAGCAGTAAGGGAGGTAGTGATGATAAAGGACATCTCCCTTTCCAGTAAGTCTAGACTCAGAGCTGTGAATTTTCTCCAGTCGGGTCTATATACTCAATACTGAGGAAGAGCTCCACAGGTTCCCATTTGCCCTTACCACCCCCAAATCAATCTTCTCTAACTTGGCTTTGTTTTTAATATTTCTAGAACATTCATAATGACTAAGAGTATATAAATTCTCCAGAGTGTTCTCAGTATGTTATAGATAGATTGTGGTCTTCCAGGCAAGTTACAGTTGAAGACTTTCCAATAAGTTGACTCTTAATTAGCTCTTTGGCAATTAGGAAATAGTCTGCAATTATTTACCAAAGAAAGACAAATCATTCTGTCTTTAGAGCAAATGTCTGAAGAAGAGTGAAGGCAGAACTTCAGATTGATTCCCTACCCTATCCAATCTGGTAATCTTATCTGGCATCTTATAGTGAAAGTTATTTCTCCAGATCAAACTTATCTGCAATATTAACTTTATCTGGCATCTATATTAGAAATTAATGTTCTCTTAATATCAGATTTAACATTATATTTTTCTTTAAATATATATAACATATATTATAAATGGTATATATTCAATTTATATTTATAAATTTAATGACGTTACTTATTCATACATTAATAAAAGAGTAATATGCAAATTGACTGTACATCCATTTCACCCATAAACCACACTCACCAGCCAATTAGGAGCAAGTATGCAAATGAACCCAACCAAGATGGCTGCAGACACAGAGAGAGCAAGGGTCTTGGGTTGCTCCCAGCAATGGAGGAAACCAAGTTTTCCGCTGCCCTGGTGGGCCTAGGCCTCTGCTCAAGGCTACAAAGTTTCATTTCAATTATAGAAGATAAATAAATCCCAAATACCAGGGCCTTCACTTTTGTCGCTGAGGGGCGTAGCAGGCCTGCAAACCACCACAGGCTCCTCACCCAGGCTGCCCCAAGGGAACTCCCACCCTGATCTGGGATACCCTTCAGGGTAAACCAGCTGGCTCCCACTTGTGCACCAGGCCTTTATCCTAGGTAATCCAAGGTTAATATGCAAATTGATCATCACTCCAACAAAAAAGATGGCTACCCCTATGTGGTCAAAGATGACTGCCCCCATGTGGACACAAGATGTTCGCCACAAGATGGCTAGCAGGGGAGGGCAGTTATGGGCAATCAAGCCTGCAGGGGAGGGAACTTGTGCACCATCAAGCCTGCAGTAGAGGGCAGTTAGGGGTAACCAGGCTGGCAGAGGAGGGAAGTTGGGGGTGACTGGGCCTGCAGAGAAGATCAGTTGGGAGGGACCCAGGCCTGCAAAGAAGAGCGGTTGGTAGAGACCAGGTGTGTAGGGCAGGGAAGTTGGAGTGACCAGGCCTGCAGGGGAGGGCAGTTAGGGGCAAACAGGCTGGCAGGAGAGTAGTTAGGGAGTGATCAGGCTGGCAGGAAAAAGTGGTTAGGAGAAATAAGGAAGACAGATAGGTGAGCAGTTAGGAGTCAACAGTTCTGGATTGTGAGAGGGGATGTCTGAACGCTCATTTAGGCCTGATCCTACTTGGGCAGTTGGACATCCCTCTAGGGGTCCCAGATTGGAGAGGGTGCAAGCTGGGCTGAGACACACACATCCCATGCATGAATTTCATGCACCGGGCCTTTAGTCTATATATGTAGACTAAGTAACTGTTAGGACCCAACAAGCAGAATGACTGGAACAACTGGTTGACCAGTCACTATGATGTGCACTGACCACAAGGGGGAAGACACTCAATGAAGGAGCTGCCCCCTGATGGTCAGTATGCTCCTACAGCCAACCTCCTATGGCCCTTCCTTCCAGCTGGCTAGCCACCCTAATAGACCTTGATCGTCTGCCAGGCCAAAGGACCCCACTCATGCACAGATTTGTGTACTGGGCCTCTATATATAAAATATCTTTGATATATCAGGATTGTGGAATATTGTATTTTCAAAATGGCTTGTGCCATTTCTATTTAAATATTTTATGGTTAATAATCACTGTTTTTTCAAAATATATTTTTATTGATCTCAGAGAAAAAGGGAGGAGAGAAACAGAAACATCAATGATGGGAGAGACTCATTGATCAGATGCCTCCTGCACACCTCCTACTGGGGATCCAGTCTACAACCTGAGCATGTACTCTTGACCAGAATCAAACCCAGACCCTTCAGTCCACAGGCAGATGCTCTATCCGCTGACCCAAATTGGCTAGGCTAATAATCATTCTTCCTCGAAACTTACACAAAGCTTTTGCTACAACAAAAAGAAAGGTAGTTACTTATTTAGGTTAACTTTGAAAAAAGTAGCCAACAATCAATCATTTTGCTTTATACTCACTTGTCTATGATTGTTCATGTTAAGGTTAATATTGTGTTTATCCAACTTAAGAACCATTTTCAAGTTTATAAGTACCTGACAAATGATTGCCTCCTGGGTGGGGGTAGGATTTTTTTTCAGTCATTCAGTATATGGAAAGACTTCTGATTAATCCTATTTGGAACTATAGAATGTCTTTTTTCTTCAAATTTTCCTAAGCCATAACAAAGTGCAGCATACTTTTAAGTTCCGTGCAGATCAGCAAGAATAAAAAGGGAAAATGGCATTGGGAAGACAAAAGACAAAGCCTTACAATTTTACTTAAAAACTTACTAGAGTACTGAATTTACTCACAACCCTATCATGATGACTCTGCTAGAACTTGGATGGAAATTCTTGGCTAAGTAGCAGGAGAGAGTCCTTCCCCATACTAGACACTACACTGAATGATTCATTTGGGAAAGATTCAAATCTCAACAAGAGAGACACAATTTTTATGATTTGTATTAAAAAATTATTTTCCCTTTTGTTGTTTCACTCAAAATAATGCTCCCTCAGACTTCTGTTCATTATGTTTGTTTTCTTTAACTGTTTCTGATATCTGAATAGAGATTATTTTTTCCTCTTAAGAGTAGCAAATAAGCCCTAGCCAGTTTTGGTCAGTGGATAGAGCCTTGCCTTGTGGACTTGCCTTGTGGAAGGTTCTGGGGATTGATTCTGGTCAAGGTCACATGCCCAGGTTGCAGGCTTGATCCCCAGTTGGGGGGAATGCAGGAGGCAGCCAATAGATGATTCTCTTTCATCATTGATGTTTCTATCTCTCTCTCCCTCTTCCTTCCTCTCTGAAATCAATAAAATATATATATTTTTAAAAAACCATTTAAAAAGAATGGCAGAATTCATTCACTGTGCTATTCCATGGATGAGTTCTTTCTACTTTGATTAATAAAAGCAAAACAAACCACTAAGATAAGTGGTTTTAGGTAAAAAATAGGTTTATTAGAGTGACATAAAATGGTAACATTTAATGAGAATGACACGTGTTGAGTAGATATGAAATTATATATTCATCTAGCTATTTCCCTCCAATTATTGGTTGACACTCATTTGTTGGTTCTGATTCTTTCCCCCCCATATGACTGTCTCTGAAAGCAGGCTCAATCAAAAGAAAACTAGTTAATCTAAGCAATATAATCTTTTTGTAACTCGGTCTTAGAATTCAAGTATATTATTATTTCTATATTCTATAGATCAAAGCAGTCAGAAAAGCACACAGATAAAGGGAAAGGTGAATGAAATCAAGGAGTCTATTTTCTGTAAAGCTGTATTTATGATTCAGTATGCAGATTAGATTGTCAAAGTGAAGGCAAATTATTTGATTAGAAAATTTAACTCATTTAAATTAAGTTAAAAATGTAATTTGTACCAGCAAGATCTTAGTATCATCATAATAACTTTCTCAAGCTGTTCACAAGCAAGATTTCATAGGTATCTGAAATCCACGTATGTCCCAAATGCCTTTTTAGCTACATAATCCATTGTTGAAATGAAGAGCATGCCTAATCTAAGAATCAACATTGTTCAGAGATGGGGATTTCACTGCTCTCATTCAGATTCATAGTTACTCACCTGGTGACACAGAGAAACACGTGATGATAGCAGCTCAGATCCATAGAGCACATCTATTTGAACTTTATAAGCATTGATTTTTCCCCTGTTTCTAAATTAAACCTCTTACTGTATCATATTCCTAGTCCATTAATATATTGACATATGTTTAAATTACATAGCGTGTCACTCTAATTGCTATAAACTGTATCACTTAACTCACATTTCCTTTCCATTTCTAACTGGACCATTTAGCTTGTTTTACCTGCTGATTTCTCAGGATTCTGCCTTCCCTAATACCAACCAATTCTCTTGCCTTCAACGGTTATTTCTAAGGACATATGATTGCATTATATTGTTTCACCTCTCAGAAACATTTAGTGATCTTTTATATTCTATTAAAGGAAAAGCACACTACTCTTATCACCATCTCTATTGTATAAAATATATACGATATAAAATCTATCCCTTCAGTCAAATCTGTCTCACAAGAATCTACTCTCACATATGGCATTGAGGAGACCCTAATAAAGGAATTTCTATAAGGTTAGTGCTTCTCTACCAGCGATTTGTTAATTTTATCAGTCATTTGAGTCAGCCTCAGATTCAATATTTGATCTCAGAAGACATACAGAAATCTGAAGGAGACATTTTCTATTGTTTGTATAGAGAAACAATAAACATTAAACAGTATTCACTGAGCAGGCAGTGTATGCCAAATACCATATTAAAAGGTATTAATACAACAGTGCTTCGAAATAATCTCGTGCTCTGGTCAGTGTGCTCAGTTTGTTTGAGCACCATCCCATGCCCCAAGAGGTCGCTAGGATTGTGGGTTTGATCCCTAGTAGAGGGCATGCAGGAGATGTTTACCTCTCATTGATGTTTCTCTCTTTCTCTCCCTCCCCCTACCTCTTTCTCTCTAAAATCAATAAAAGCATATTTAAAAAAAATAGTATCTTCCTATTTTCATTTAGTACAGACAACCAATCTTCAAACAATGAGAAGAATGAAGTAACCACTAAGAGAGATAAAGAGGAGCAGTGTAGCTAAGCAAGTGGGAAATGCTAGCCTGCTCTTTAGTTTCTGGTTGCTTTCTAGTTCCATGTTGTATCTCTTATTGAAGCTGGCTTTTACTCGTTTCCTTCTTTGTGTGTGTGTGATACTGGAAACCCCTTTTACAGACAAACTCATTGTCCTCTTTTAAAAAAATCTTTAATGTTCAAAGTATTACATAGGACCTCATTTCCCCCCGATTAACCTCTTCTAACCTGTTCCTGTATCCCCCTCCACCGCTCCCACCCCCCCCATCACCACATTGTCTGTTTTGACAGGCTATGCATGTATGCATACAAGTTCATTGGTTGATCTCCCCCCCCCTCCCCGCCTTCCCCTGTTTGCCCTTCAGAGGCTACTATAGAACATGCAAGGTATTCCTACATCCTCATACATGGTTGGTTCCCTGCTTCTGTATGCCAGGGATGGAATATGAGCTGAATAGTTTTTTGACTTTGGGAATGTGGATGTCCGCTCTATTAATATATTATTTGGCAGCCAACTTTGATTTATATTTCACAATGGCTATCTAATCAATCAGTCTCACACCATAAGCTCCAAGGCTTAAGGGAGATATTCCCCTCTTAAAATATTCTGTTTCTTGGCAACCTGCCTTCTCTTTTCAGGTGGAAGCATTAAATGTTACTAACTAGCTATCAGGACATATTAGAGATTTAAAATGATGAGACTTAAAGATATTTAGGATTTGGGAGATAAGCAAAGGGATATTGGGCCTTACGAGATCAAATATGTCTTCATGTAAAGTGATTAAGAGATATTCTGGCAAGCAAAGGTAGTCTTCTATTTAAATTGTATTAAATATGTTGTCTAACCACCAAATGATTCCCTACTGAAGTGGTTAATGTTAGGATGATATATGAATTCCATAAAATAAGTTAAGAACACATTACTTACATCTTTGATACAATATCCCCACAGAGACCCTCACTCACTCACTTCCCCTTTTCACTAACACAAACCGCCCACACACTGAACGTAGATCGTGCTTCTGGTCATTAATTTAGTCTAGAATTTATGTTTTGTCTGCTTGTCAACAAGTACTTTACTGGACTTACTCCTACCCTTTCTTCGTTTGTAATCGGGGTCCCATAGCACCCAGCTGCCTTCTTTGACTACACACTCCTTGATTGATGTTTTCTTAAACCTCTCTCTCTATGTGTGGCTATAGATAGCATCCTTTCCATACTTATACTATAATATCAATAAAATGTTCTGTAACTTCCTTACTACATTTTATTTTCTTACCGTGTCACTATTCTGACATTAAGTAAGTGTGGGAAATGAATTCTACACATCCTTTTGTTCTGTTTGGCAGATATTAGGCATTCGGTAATTATTTGTTAAATGAAAGAATTTCTGCCTCAACCATACTGGTTGATGTGAAGTCATTGCATCCTTTTATAACTAAGTTCTATGTTACTACCTTTACCACTGCCCTAGATTTGAATTTCAGCATGGCAACTGAATGTGGGGCTTTGAGCAAGCTTTTTTTTTTTTAGACCAATAAACCTGAGCTTTATCACCTATAAAAATAAATAGCCAGTTTATATTATTTCATATTTAATGTCATCAAACTACCAAAGATGGATGGGAAAATGGAGGCAAGAAATAATAAATAGAAAGTATGTAATGTAAAACTGCAAAATAATTGAACCTTATTCCTTGACTATCTGGACAGCCTTCATTTTATAAGATTTATAGTTATTATACAATGACGTACAGCATAGAGGAAGATATTTATTAATAGGAGACAAAATAGGAAATACACAAAAGACCCACATCATCCTTATTTAAATCCCCTTCTCTGTCCCACACCCCTCTTATTACTGCCTTATGTATCCTCTTATTGCTTATTACATCCTTTGCTAACTTTCTCTAAGGGTGGCCAGTATTAGGCCTTTGTTTAGATCGAGTTCTTATATTTTCCTTGGTTGCATCTGCTTGTTTGTCTTTAATGTCTTTTGCCTTCCTTTAATACTTTCTATTTTCCATATAGTTAATAGTAGACTTAAAAACTTTAGCAGAAGTAGTGATGAAAGATGGAGAAGAAAGATGGGAAAGAAAAACCTCTGCAATTTCTCAAAGAATTTGCATCCCTCCCATGTGTATTTCAAAAATTAACTACTACATTTATCAAATAAAGAATGATTAAAAATGTATTAGCTCTACTTGAGCTAAAGTTATTTCACAATAAAAATTTCAAAATATTTAAAAGCTTATGAAATACAGGGTAAGGCAGAAATAGGTTTACAATTTTGAGTACACAGAACACAGTTTATTCTTGTATTATTATTTATTTATTATGGCATTATTTTTCATAATGTAAATCTAGTTTTGCCCCAACTATTATATTATAAATATGGCTACACAAGAGTTGTTATTGCATTTTTCTTATTTCCAAATATGAGAAAACCAAAAGCCCACAACAAAATTATTTTACCTATTTTGTGTTGAAGAGTTAGTATCATTTTAAAATTATATATATATATACATATATATATATATTTTTTTTTAATATATTTTATTGATTTTTCACAGAGAGGAAGAGAGAGGGATAGAGAGTTAGAAACATTGATGAGAGAGAATCATCGATCAGCTGCCTCTTGCACAACGTCCACCAGGGATGTGCCCGCAACCAAGGTACATGCCCTTGCCTGGAATCGAACCAGGGACTTTTCAGTCTGCAGGCCGACGCTCTATCCACTGAGCCAAACCGGTCCCGGCTAAAATTATATTTTAAGATATAAAAGTATGTCTTAGCCTGTTTGGCTCAGTGGATAGAATGTTGGCCCTTAGACTGAAGGGTCCCAGGTTCGATTCCAGTAAAGAGCACTTTGGTTGCAGGTTCTTGATCCTAGTAGGGGTGCATGCAGCAGGCAACCAATTGATATGTCTCTCTCATATTGATGTTTCATGTAATACAAGACATGATTTCTGAGACAGAATCAACTAAGAAATCAATAACATAAACATGTCTCAAAATGCCCCAAATGTGAATAGTGGATAACACATATTTAAACAACTAATGGGTGAAAAAAAAATAACTCAAAAGAGAAGAAAGATTTTTGAACTGAATAAAAATAAAAACACAATTTTGGAGTTTACCAGTATTTTCATCACAGTAAAATTATTAATATACCAACTCAGTAAAAGTTTACTTTTCCTACTTATTTTATCAGACTCTGAACAAATTCTTGAGACTAACAGTCTCTATAAATGTTTATGCATTTAGAAAGGGTACTTGTTGAAACAGTCAACCTCAATGAAGCTATTTCTCTAGGCACATTCTGAAACCACCTAGTCAGTAGTCCAGAAAATAGTATTAGTTTCACTTTGGGAAAGCAAAAACACAGACAAATTTCAATTTTTATTCTGGATAATCCTAGGGCCAATTTGATCATTTCCATTCCAAATATTCTATTTAATTAAACAAGTTGGCTTTCTCATTATTTTAGGAAGTACATTTCTAGACGACAAAAACCACAGTATAAAAAAAATAATAAAACTGATATTTTAAAACATCTGAAGCCAGTTTGTTTGTTTTGTTTTACTATATTTTTCTTGTTTATCATTTCAGAGTATACTTTCAATCTATTTTGAATAGTATTTTGGGTGTTCACTGGTTATATGCTCTATTACAAATGAGTACTTTAAAAATTGTTTTACCAGATCAAAGTTTTACTTCCATAAATACTTAGACTTTAAGTCATATTGAACTTTATTTGCCTCTGGATAAATAGAACAGGTCATACTTTAGAGAAAGAATGGATGTTGGTTTAAACAGATGGCTTTGTGTCCTCTCTGATTCAAAGGAAACTATGGCAACAAGCTAAGAGGGGGTATTGCTTAGCAACTAGAAACATTAAGGAAGAGATTTCCAAACTCTATTTAGGGGGTGAAAGGTGCTTTGGGAAAAACTTTAGGACTTGTCATAAATGTACACCAGAAATTCATTTATGAAACATGCTGAGTACATAATCACAACTTGGGAAAGACTAATCCTTTATAAAGGAAAAATATCAAAGAAAATGACATTTTTTCTAAAAGTAATACTTTTACGTTAATAACAGCATTTATGGCTAAATATAGCAAAAAAGTTAAAACCACATCTTGAGATATCATAGTAAGAAAATCTAACTTAATTACAAAATCTATTATCATCATAAACTGTAATAAAACCTGAGATTTTAGGTAGGATCAGAAATGTATCTAGCTGAGCTGCTGTGATGTAACACAATTGCTAATATATATGATAATGTCCCTCAAAATATTTCAGGGGATTCTCCCCCAAGTTGAAAGAGGCACTACAGTTGCCAACTGGCAATGTCTATATTAGATAAAAATGTATTTTGAATATATAATTGTAATTAGCATTTTCTTCTGTATTATATCTTAAAGTTAAACTTGAAAAAAACATTTTTTTAGTTCAGTTATAAAAATAGAGCAAAATTACACCTTTAACAAAGATATATAACACTCTATTACAGTGGTCTGCAAACCCATTAGTCAACAGAGCCAAATATCAACAGTATAACAATTAAAATTTCTTTTGAGAGCCAAATTTTTAAAACATAAACTTCTTCTAATGCCACTTTTTCAAAATAGACTCACCAGGCCATGGTATTTTGTGGAAGAGCCACATTCAAGGGGCCAAAGAGCTGCCCACCATGGCTCTATTATGATTGTGTTTCAATATAAAAAAAACATAAATTTTAATAGATAGGCCATGCCAAGGTAACCCAAAAGTTAATATCCTATATAATAAAAGTCTAATATGCTAAGTGTCTGGTAGCCTGGTTGGCTGTCCAATCAATCAAAGTGCAATATGCTAATGATATGCTAAGACCACTCAACTGCTAGCTATGACATGTACTGACCACCAAGGAGCAGTCAACCAGTTGCAATAACGTGCACTGACCACTAGGAGGCAGATGCTCCAACTGGTAGATTTGCTTGCTGCTGGGGTCCAGCTGATCAGGCCTGAGCAAGGCAGGCCAGACATGCCCTGGAGCCTCCCCACAATTCCTTTCTGGCTGGCCAATCTCCCTCATCCCTCCCTGGCCCCAGTCATGCACTGTTGGGGTCCCTTGGCCTGGCCTGCATCCTCTTACAATCCGGGACCTCTCGGGGGCTGTTGGGGAGCTGGTTTTGGCTTGAGAGCAGAACAACTGGTCGCTATGACCCATACTGACCCCAGGGGGCAGACTCTCATTGCAGGAGCTGCTCCTTGGTGGTCAGTGCGCTCCCACCAGGGGAGTGCTGCTCATCCAGAAGCCAGGTTCACAGCTGGTGAGCACAGCATCAGTGACAAGAGGGGTGGGCCTAAACCATCAGTCAGACATCCCTCGAGGGCTCCTGGACTGTGAGAGGATGCAGGCCGGGCTGAGGGTCCCCTCTGAGTGCACAAATTTTGTGCACTGGGTTTCTAGTAATATATACCATGTTTCCCCGAAAATAAGACCTACTTACAGGTTTCCTTCTGAGTGAAATATAAGGCATCCCCCGAAAATAAGGCCCTCCAGGCTCTGTCTCAGAATACTATTGCTAAACATGAGAGATTTGGTCCACTGATTCTGAAAGAAATGAAGTCACAAGAAATTCACCAAGAAATTTAGGAATTGGATTGTTATGATGATGTTCCAGAAGATGATGACATGATTGTCATTGAATAAATGAGTAAATTCTTGATACTGTAGGATTCACAGTTTGTCTGGTTTGTGTTGACAACTACCGTATTACCATACCGTATACAGGTAATAAATTTCCTTTATTTTAATTTAACAAGAAATGTCTACCTTATCCTTCTTCATGGAAAAATAAGACATCCCCTGAAAATAAGACATAGTGCATCTTTGGGAGCAAAAATTAATATAAGGTAAGACACTGTCTTATTTTCGGGGAAACAGAGTATATATATATATATATATATATATATATATATATATATACACACACACACACACACACACACACACACACACACACATATATATATATATATATATATATATATATATGTCCTATATAATAAAAGGGTAATATGCAAATCATCAGAACAGCAGAATGACCAATTACTATGATGTGCACTGACCACCTTGGGCCAGACACTCAACACAGGAGCTGCTCCCTTGTGGTCAGTGCGCTCCCACATGTGGGCCTCTGCTCAGCCAGAAGCCAGACTCATAGATCTCCCTAACTCCTGTCTTTGCAGCCCTCGTAATTATAGTACTTCTGATTAGGTGCTGCCTGTTTTCAAACTGATAGAAGATCAAATAAACTCTTCAAAATTTTAGTATGTCTCAGTTTACATTATAACATTACTAAATGCTGTTAGGAATTAATAAATATAAATCACAAATAAATGCATTGTGAGAATTTAATGAATTAATATGTAACCTGTCCTCAGTTAGTATCCTTTTGTTTAAGGACAGTTGCCTTCCTTACATACTCTGAGCAAGGCCTACTCCACAAGTATGTACCCTGACCAGGAATTGAACCTGCAACCTTTTGGCATGGGGCAACCAACTGAATCCAACAGTCCAACCAACTGAATCACCTGGCCAGAGCTTCTTTTCAGTATTATAATTTGGAAGAAATAATAGTACATTTTATAGCCATGAAAACAATTTGGTAGAAAAAAAAAAAAAAAGGATGTATTAGAGAGAAAGAAAATTACTGCTACATTCATGAATAGGCAAAAAGGGAAACATATCAATGTTTAAGTTAGAACATTAGCTGTACAGAGGATCAAGTATCCTATATAATAAAAGGGTAATATGCAAATTGACCAAACAGCAGAATGACCAGAATGCTTGTGGGCCCTGTCTCCAGCTGGCCCTGACCCCAAGCAGGCACCTGCAGACCCTTATCCTGGCCAGCCCAACCTTGATGGCCCTCATTAGGCAGGCCGGCTGGACCCCACCAGTGCACGAATTTGTGCACTGGGTCTCTAGTAGTTCATATATAATAGAAAGCAATAAAATAGATTAAATTGTGAGTTGGGAGGTATGCAGATATGCAGATGTATTCAGAGGAGATCACTTTCAAGTGTTCAATTTTCTTAATAAAAGTAAGTTTATCAGCTTATAGGAAGAACAGAGAAGATGATATTGGTCACTTGAGGAGAGAAGAATAGTGAAATAATTGTTAAGAGAGAAGGAAATTTAATGAAATATAAAATATATCTAACCAAGATGCCTGGAAACATAAAGGCACATTTAAGGTTCCAGATATTGAATTTAAAGTATATATATATTTTTTCAAATTCCAAACTGCTCACTGATGGAGGCTCAGAAAAAGTAGAGATAATATATTTCTTTGGTGTGACTATTCCAAGCAAGGAAGATGAAGTGAGAGAGGCATGGGACAACGGGTATGATTTGAATCAGGCTAAGGTGGGACAAGATGATCTCATCGAATGTTGAGAGACAGAAAAGTTTGATGAATGGACTGAAGATTCCAGAGAGCTCAAAAGTACCTGGAGTCTGTGGTACCAGAGGGAGTGAGATGGCAGAGTTGAAAATAATGGCTCCTTGAGGTGACTAATGTAAACAGGAATAAAAGGCAGATCAGTGATAGAGTACTCAGGGCAGATGGCATCATGACAGTCAGGGAGCAAGGCTAGTAGCTCACACCCAAGCCCACTCAGGGGACTTGAGCTCATCCAATGAATGCGGAAAGTGTAAATGAGCTGGGGTGGGGGCTGATTAGAGCGGTCCCTTTGACAGCTGTCAAGGGAGAAGAGGTTTACAGGGAGTGTGCAGCCACTTCCCTCTGTGCTCTGCTGTGCTCAGAGCTCCCTCTTCACAGCCCAGACCTGGAGGCCCTAGATTGAAGATTGGGCTAGTCTCAGTGGGTGGGGCACAGCCAGCCAGAATTCTCCCATGGATTCAGGAGTCTTCCTGGTAAATTAAGGAGTTTATGATTAACTACTGTGATTTCTGAAGGTGGGAGTAGGATTACAATCAGACCCTGGCTGAGCCCCTTTACTTCAGAATCCGTGTGTCTTTATTAATAAGCATCTGGCTGGCTTTACCACTTATATTTTTTCTTTTATTCACCACTCATTGTCTCTCTTCTCTGGCGCTCTCCTCTCCCTCTTCACCCGCCTTATATCTCTCTCTCCATTTCTGCCTCTCTCTTTTCTATCTCTTTTATCCTCCTCCCATACATATATGGTCACAAAGGAAATGTTAAACGGATTTTTTATTTTTGGTTAGTAAATGTCTAAACCAATGATTTTGCTATTTCTACTTCTTGGTAATTTAACATAAAGAATTCAACCAAGCTAAAAAAGAAAAAAAGAAAGGAAGGAAGGAAGGAAGGAAGGAAGGAAGGAAGGAAGGAAGGAAGGAAGGTAGGAAGGGAGGAAGGAAGGAAGGAAGGAAGGGAGAGAGAGAGAGAAAGAAAGAAAGAAAGAAAGAAAGAAAGAAAGAAAGAAAGAAAGAAAGAAAGAAAGAAAGAAAGAAAGAAAGAAAGAAAGAAAGAAAATACATTTTGAGAGTGGTCATTGACTCATCTTTCTACAAGATATATAACTAGATTTTTCATATCAGCTTTGGTAATTAAGATATAGTATAGAACATATAGCTGCTATTAGAGTGAGAATAACAATTGACACCTATCTACCCCACAAAATGTTAAGGTATAATATTCACACACATCTTTCAATAGTAGGTTCATTATAGTTGTAAAATTACTAGTCAGAAACTGAAATGAGAAATGATGACATCAAGAGTGAGGTATCCCAATGAGAGAATTAATGTCAAAATAATTACATGGTTCACAGTCAAGGCTGTATGGTTATTAGCAAGTCTAGAAAAGCTAATTAAGTAAAAAACTGTGTAAGCCAGTTAAGTCAGTTAAGTCAGAGTGTTTCTGTGGCTTCTGAACAAATAGGTAACACCTAGGAGCTGAGAATGTACTCATTAATCAAAGGAACTGAATATTATATCACACTGATTAAAACCACATGTAGTGAAATGCCTATTTAGTTTTCTTTTAAAATGAGATCTTAGAAAAAGAGGAATTGCTAAAAACTCTAACTTGCTCCTACAATAGAACTTTTTCATTTTATTATTCTTTGACTATTATTGATAATTACTTAATTTTCTTCAAGCCCTCTTTTTAAACCAATATCCATTACTAGTTTTTAAACTAGAAAAAATTAACACTTTTTAAAATATAGAGCCAATTTCATGTATAAAGAAATTGAAACAGAAAAGAATTGAATGTGCAGTGGGGTCCCAAGTTAAGAGAAAAAAACCTAACAGGCAACATTTCCTCACCCCTGAAACAAAGTGTAGTCTTTTAGGTTTAAATGAGTTTTCCCTTAAGTATTTCAAATATTTTAAAAATATTAGTTAGAAAAAAATAATATAAAACAAAAACAATAGAAATCTGTGACTGTACACCTATGGCAGAACCATAGGATTTGGGGGGGAAAGAAAGCAGAATTTGAGGGATGAAAAGGGACATCATGAACATAAAGTATCAGTAAAAATTTTAAAAATGTGCTACTGTTTTTAAAAAAGAAATATATTTTGATTTTTTTAAAGAGAGGAAGAGAGAGTTAGAAACATTGATCAGCTGCCTCTTGCACACCTCCTACTGGGGATGTGCCCGCAACAAGGGTACATGCCCTTGACCAGAATCGAACCTGGGACCCTTCAGTCCGCAGGCCGACACTCTATCCACTGAGCCAAACCGGTTTTGGCAGAAAAATGCTTATTTTCAAAAATTATTTTAAAAGTGAAGTAAGTCACTATTCAAAAAAAAAAAAAAAAAAAAAATGGAGACCATGTTGGAATTATATATTCACTTTGAACATTATAAACATTAATCAAATTAGAAATGGTGGAATGCATATCTCCTAAAAGGAGACTGCATCATAGGAGAGTTTCCCTAGAGAAGCCACATGGCCTGGGGCCATGCCCACGCCCCACACAATGGATCAGAGCTGGGAACACCAGCCAAGTTAGCCAGATGCTGGGCTGGACTTTAATATGGAATGAAGACTGTGGGCAGTGGCTTTCATCTTAGCTCTGCTAAAGACAAAATGGGACCTTTCCATGGTGGGATGAAGGGAGATAGGACCCCTGGAAGGGAAACCCCTTGATGTTACATTATCAATAAAGCTTTCCATAACACTTCATCCCTCTGAGGTGACTTCACAGAATTCTTATTCCCGTGGCACACCAAAAACTCCACTTCTACCAGCAATTGGTGGAGACACAGAGGACACCCCACCAATAACAGTACTATTTTGGAGGAAAATTTTTCCTCTGTCCTTTAGGGTGTTGTGAGCTGGCCTAAGAATTTAATTAAGATTCATAAGAAAAAAGTATATTTAATTTCATACATGCAAAGACCTAAAGGTAAGAGATTCAAGGGTCAGTTGGGCTCTTGAGGCTTATATACCATCCTGAGCTAAGGGATGGATAGGAACTGGGGCTTCAAAGGACAGGAGGATAATTCACCAGACAGTAAGAAGAGTAGATGTTTGGTAATTAGATGCCTGCCCTTACATCATATACAAAAAGTTACCTGTTATAACAGCTCTCTTTCTGGGCCAGGCTCCCCATTGACATGTCTTTAATAGTAGGTAGTTAGGAGAGAGAGGTAAACATTTTTTTATTAGTCAGCTGGGTCTTGATTGCTTTTCTCTCATAATAATCCACATGCACCTTTTTGGGTGGCATATGTGCTTCTTTTCAGTACAGTCCTTTTATATATTTATATAATTCTGATCAAAATGGAAGGCAAGTGCTAATATTAAACATCCAAAGTTTATATATAACTAGAGGCCTGGTGCATGAAAATTCATGCATTGCAGGGAGAGAATGTACCTCAGCCCGGCCTGCCCCCTCTCACAGTCTGGGAGCCCTCAGGGGTGGGAGATGACCTGGCAATCAGGGAAAGGAGACATCCACATCACACCACTGCTGCTGCCACTGCCAGCAGTGTAAGCCTCGGCCGGCCCTGGTAACCTGAGCATCGAGCAGCCCTGGGTGGCTGGGAAGCCACCATCCAAGACTTCCCTGCACCTCAGGATCGCCCTAGGTGGCTGGGGGACTGAGGAAACTGGGGGACCTGGAGGTAGGCATGCAGAGCAGCTGGACCTGCCTGGGGGCAGGCCCTTCCATGCCTTGTACCTGCCACCCCAGCGGGGCTGAGGGGACTGATTACCGCCATCTTGTGACCATGGGCACAGCTATTTTTTGAGGGTGTGACAGTCAATTAGCATATCCCCTTCTTATTGGCTATGAGTGTGAACATCTTTGTGAGGTCATGATGGTCAATAAGCATATTAATTCTTTATTAGATAGGATGATGCAAAAAAACATGTAATTACATATGCAAAATGGGTAATTTTGCATGCAATCAATACTTTGCTATTGTTTAATTTGAAGGTTAGCTAAATTGCTTCATTTGCTTGAAAAGTTTTAGATTTTCATCTTTTTATTTATTTTATTTTTTTTACCACTTGAGATGTTCTAAAGTTTTCTATCTATATTTGCCTTTGAGATTAAAAAATTGATTTTAATTTAATATGTATCTATTCCAAATGGATCCTGTGTAACATAACCATGACACTTTTAATAGCTTTTATGGAATAAAGCTGGCATGATTATAAACTTTTCATGTATGACTTAATAAAATAAATTATGAATTACTAAAACACTGGAAAATGTTCTAATATAAAGAAAGAAATGAAATTTTAGAAAAAGAGAACATTGAACATCTGCTACATCTGCCCTTTGATGAAATACACAAGCACAGTCACAATACAGGATGCCTTTGTTTGCAAAGCAATTCGAATAATAATCTGATTACCTGTTTCTTTATTTTAAAATATAATATTAATAGAAATGTTTATATTTGTAAGTAAAATATTTGTCTATCTGTAACACTTTTTAGGGTTAGTATTTATACTGCTATATATTCTGCATGTATCCCAGCTAATAAAAGAGTAATATGCAAATTGACCATCACTCCAAGACATAAAGATGACCACCCCCATGTGGTCAAAAATGGCAGTGTGGACACAAGATGGCCACCACAAGATGGCCTTCAGGGGAGAGCAGTGTGGACAGGTAGGAGTGAAGAGACCAGCAGAGGAGGGCAGTTGGGGGAGACAAGGCCAGCAAGGAAGGGCAGTTGGGGGCAACCAGGACTTCAGTGGAGGGCAGTTGGTAGAGAACTAGGCCTGCAGTGGAAGACAGTTTTAGGGGACCCAGGCCTGCAGGGAAGGACCGTTAAGGGCAACCAGACTGGCAGGGGAGGGCAGTAGGGGTGACCAGGCCTGGAGGGGAGTGGTTAGGGTGTGATCAGGCTGGCAGGCAGAATCGGTTAGGGGCAATCAGGCAGAGGCAGGCAAGTGATTAGGAGCCAGCAGTTCAGGTAGATTTGGAAGCAAAAGTCCTCAAAAGAGGAAGCAACTATATGCACATCTTGGTTTATTTTCTAGTTATTATTATTATTGTTATTTTAAATCAAGCATCTGCCTGTATTCAGTAAATATCTTTGAGAGAAAGCCAAGTTGTCCTCTAACTTGGCTTGGAATTGTAAAAGAAACTTACAAGCCAACTAGCTAATAGGGTTTGGGGGCCAGAAATAGTGACATTATGAACTGGCATTTATCAAGTCATTTTGAAAGAAAAGAGAAGAGATTTGATGGATTTCAGAGTGCTTTTATGGAATAGTATGTTTGAAAGGCTAGATTATCAGTCAACAAGTTCTAGCTGATCTTTTGAAAATGCTGAAGTAGGAAGCATAGTTTCCTCTTGAATGAGTTAGTCAGTTTCTGCTTTTTCATCCGTAAAATCAGAATGGCACCTTCAAAGTCAATTGTAAAGATAAAGAGACACTCTAAAATAAGATGACTATTCCGGTACATAATACATGACCCAAGTGTTTGATTACTTTGTTTGTCTGTGCCTGCAGTACCTTGCACTCTATTGAGTAGACACAACAAAAATGATATACTACAAAGTTAAGAAAAATAAGTCTTAATTGGCTGACTTTAAAGTATATAGCAACTTGAGATTTAATTAAACATTTAAGAAATTTAAGGGTGCATGATAAGAACACTTTTATTTTAAATTCTATCTTTCATTTAAGCAGATAGGCAGTTCATTTTACCTTCACCTAAAAATATACACTGGTCCAGAAATATATTTTGTTTGCAGGAATGAGAAACATGAAAAATATCAGGTCTACAGAATTGTCAATGCTACCTTTATTATAACCTAATTTTCATAATGAGACAAACTCCTGAGTATAGATGTAACTGGCAACAAGAAACACAATTTTGTTCTTCAAATTAATATTTGAGAAAAACAACACTTGAGAAATATTAGGGTCACCCAATTATTTTCTACCTAAGTCTTCTATCTCTTTAAATACATCTACTATATGTGTGTGTATATATATATATATATATATATATATATATATATATATACCCTAATATGCAAATAAACCAAATGGTGAAACAACTGAACAACTAAATAACAGGTCGCTATGATGTGTAGTGACCACCAGGGGGTGCGCACAGAACATGGCGGGAATCAGCCATGGCAGGATGGTGAAGCAGGTGAGTGGGGGCGCCAGACAAAGGGAGGGAGCTGGCTGCTATAATTAGAGCAAACCTTTGGGTTGCTGTCATCAGGCCAAACCTCTGGTGGTTACTGAAATTTTTTTGTTTCTGCTCACCATCGTCCTGCCTGGTTCTCGCACCTGCTGCCATCACTGGCCCCTCTTGCACCCACAGCCGGGAGTGGGAGTGGGGCTGTGGGCAGAGAGGGGACTAGAGATTATGGGGTAGGAGCCAAGCAGGGGCACAGAAGATGTGTGCCCACCCCTGTGCCCACCTCAGTCTTGCTGCCCACAGTTCCTTTCAAAGTACACCAATTCATGCACTGGGCCCCTAATAGTAATATAATCGCCATAAACTTATAAAAATTATCTTTACAGACCACTAGTGGAAGTTACTAGCTTAACTTCTTTTAAAAAATATTCAAGCTTTTATTTAAGAATTAGGAACTGTTTATAAGTAAAATAGTTTGTCAATTCTATAAAGTCACACTAAAATTATGTCACTCAGTAATTCTGCTGTTAATAATTTGTTTGGTTTCACATTGATATCTTAGGTTAAGCTTTTAATATGTCCTGGATACTTTACAAGTTGTTATTGTATTTATAAGAAAATAAAAAATAATTAGAATCAAAGAGAAAAGCACAATTAAAAGACTATCTACTGCCCAGTCCGGCATGGCTCAGTGGTCGAGCATCGAGCAGGAGCTTGATCCCCAGTGTGGGGCGTGCAGCAGACAGCCAATCAATTATTCTCTCTCATCATTGATGTTTTCATTTCTCTCTCTCTTTCTCCTGTCTCTCCCTTCATCACTGAAATTATTTCTGAAATCAATAAAATGTATAAAAAAAAGAAGGCTGTTTACTGTCATTCCTTAAAGTATTTCAAATATACCTTGGCACATATTAAATATGCACATTGACAAAAATAAATTGAAACTTGCAGATACAACTTATACATAGGAACAAAGAGTACAGGTTCATTTTTAGGTTCTGAAAAGTAAGCAAACTATATCAACGAATTGCTTAATTAAAACTACTTAATCAGTATTAGAGAATGGGAAATGGGATGTTTATACCAACTCCTTTGCCAATTGAAAAATTTAATTCATTCAGCCGGGACCAGTTTGGCTCAATGGATAGAGTGTCCGCTTGGGGACTGAAGGGTTCCAGGTTCGATTCCAGTTAAGGGCATGTACCTTGGTTGTGGGCATATCCCCAGTAGGGGGTATGCAAGAGGCAGCTGATCGATGACTCTCTCTCATCGATGTTTCTAACTCTATCTCTCTCCCTTCCTCTCTGTACAAAATCAATAAAATATATTAAAAAATTTTTAATTCATTCAATAAATATTTATCAGGGGCCTACCACTTATTATATGCAAATATAAGCTTTTGGAAAATATTATTTAAAAGACAAAGAACTTTGTCCTCAAGTCATAAAATTTTAGTAAGGGAAATTGACAATTAAAAATAAACATAATTTAAAAGTGAATTGTATCACATTTTTTAAAATAAAAAAATACAGAAAGATAAGTAGAGCAGGATAGGAATATAAGAATAAAACAATAAAAATTTTAAAAGGTCAAAGTACATATCAACTTATCTGCAGAAGTGTTTTCAAATTTTCATTTCCAAAGCTTCCCTGATAGATTCTTATCAATAAGGATCTTTAAATATAAAATATTGAAAACTGAATTAAAATTTAATGATGTACCCTTTGTACATATGCAGGCATTTTTGTTATTAATCTTATAATATGTTAAATGTTTTAGAATATATAATTATATATACAATTACAGCTTATGTAGTTTTAATTTCCAGTTTAAAACACAATCGGGCCCTCCCTAAAAGAATTTGTTAGCAATTATTGGTTTGTATGGGTCTCTGTGTTTGCTAATCAGTGCTTATCGAAGTGTGGCTTCTACCCTCTCACAGAGACTGGGAGACAGAAGACTCTATCTTCCTGGATTATTACATCTTATAGAGATGGTCCCAGGTCTTTGAATAAAACAATCTTGAGTTATGAAGTTGGCAAAAGGCTGGGCAAAGACTTCTATCTCAAAGGGGCAGAGAGAGAGAGAGAAAAAAAAATTACAATAAAGAAAGTAAAAGCTCTAAGAAAAGGGAGGTCAGAGGCCAATAAGACACAGAGGAAACGTGTCTAAGATTCAGTCAATTAGAGGCCAATGTTAAGGCCATCTTTCTCAGGATCTGTAAAAGGCCAGCCTGGCACTTACCTCTGTTCACAAGGAAAACCCAGGCAATTAACTTCTCAGGGAGAAAAGGCACAGGCACTGGAGCTTCATGTAACATGGCTGATTTTTAGTACTACATGGCTTATTGCTTCAGCAGCCCTCTGTTCTGGCTTCTCTTTCCATCCTTGTCCCCCGGGTCCTGTGATGAAGTTGGTAACAAGAAATAAATAAATAGATCATTAAAATAACTGTGAGATAATCAGCGCTTAGGGCAACTTCCAAGTTGTTATCATTGTAGTGTTGTGAGATGGAAGCCAAGGAGAAAGGGGCTTGCTCTGGCTCAGCGAAATGACTATGGAGCAGAATGAGGATGGGGCAGTGTCAGGGAAGCAGAGGCCTGGGCCCTGAGAAGAACCAAGAACCCAGTGGAAATCTTAAACTATTTCAAACTAAAAAGTAAAAATAAATAAATTTATTAAAAAAAACTGTATATGGAATAAAGAGACATGAATATGAAATAAAATAAAAAAATCATAAGCAGTATTTAAATAAGCATTGCCAAAATTCCGAGTAGGAAAAAAAAGAAAAAAGAACTCAGTGGAGCAGAAAGCCACAATACCACTGATCTGAGCCAAAGAGATTCTCTCAGGAGTAGAGATGAAAAAAAGCTAAAATAGGATTTGCCGTGACGTCAATGGATGGAAGCCAAAAGTCATCTTAACAATGGTCCTTAAAATACATAGAAGAATAGTCTTTATGAGGATTTACAGAGCTCCTTAAATAGTACCCAAATCACAACACCATTGCCCTTACTATATCCAGAAATCTGTTACACGTAAGCCATAGTCATCATAGATTCATCATAGAGTTGTTGAGAATCAATCGTTATCTTTTATATTGCTACTGTTTTATGCAGTTAAGAATCTCAACAAAAAGATAAAATATAGAACTTGAAATACTCAAATAAACTATTCTGCTTATGACACAATGTTTGATTGTCTTAGAAACATGAAATTGCTTGTATTTTAAGCCACAATGGAAATAACAGGATATGGGTAATGCTAAACAGCATGATATCCCTAATAAATCTCTGCTTTTGGGTGAAGTAATTACTAATGTTCTTCTGAACTTTTGGTACCTGCTATTAACTCAGTAGGAAATATTAAATTGTAACTTATCCTGAAGTCAACCACTTATAGAAATTAATGGATTCCTTCTTCTAACAGAACTAATAACATTCTTTTTTTCCCTTCTTTTGAGATAAGGGGCTGAACATTGTATATAAATAGTATGTGAGTTAGTTCAGTGAAGTATGTCTTTTGGACTGTATTATTTCATTTAAACCAATGTAAAGTACAACAAAAATGGTAGGAAGCAGGTAAGTATATTATTTTCATTTTTGTTATTTACTTGTATTTCATGTTGACTAATAATGATAAGGACCAGCGAACAGGTATTTGTAAGCCTTTCCATTAGAGCATTCACAAATAAATATACAAGAGTTTGTATTTGTTTTTATATAATACCCCTGGATACTCATTGCAACTTCTCTTGAGCATAATTTGTAGAGTTAATGAGTGAATATTTTAGAGAAGTCTGACTATATCGGTGTACTTTTGGGGGGTAATTTTAAATATACATTTATATCATTTTATGACTGGTTATTTAGGAGGAAACCCAGGAGCTATAATGTGGACAAAACTGCACTTAGAATTTTAGAAAATAACAAATGATTTTTATTTAAGAAAAAAAGTGCTTCTAAAATAGTACAGAGTTTTGTGTGCACATGTGTGAATTTGTATGAATAACTGTATTTTTTGCATGCCAAATGATCATGTAATGTTCCAAGGAATGTTGTTACAAGACTTATGACATGCGTTTGTAAAGAAGTAACAATGAATACATGCTCTGATAATCAGAAATTAATTTGTAGTGTGGGCCTGTAAGTGGTAATTGATGGATAAATGAGGAATTGACTATTGTTATGGGGATAAACTAATGGATCAAGATCCAGAGAAATTGCAAGTTTATAACTTGAAACTATAATGGAAAATCTAGGATTAAAAAGGATCTTATATTATATGAAACAAAGACCCAAGGGAATTGTTATTTCTCTCAATATCTAATTTTTCCACTTAGTTACTTGTACAGAGGGAAAGACAGGGATGATGTAAATCTTTCTCAAGGAGTTTTGTATGGTTAGTGCCAATTTCTGATATATGTATAATAATATTTAAAATACAATATGTTAATACTCAAATGGGAGACTTTTTTATAAAACATATACTATGTCATAAAAAAGGAAAAATCTTAAATGGAAATGCCAATTTCTTTCCTTTTGTTTTATCTTTGTTTAATCAATATTGTAAATTATGATTCACAGTAACTCCGGGTAAATATCTCCAATGTTTCATTGACACTTGTAAAGAAACAATAAATTTGCTTAATACAATATAAAACATCCTTTGAGAGCTTAACAAATACTTGTTGACTTGCTGACTAAATATACCATTTCTTTTTTTTTTTTTTTAATATTTTATTGATTTTGTACAGAGAGGAAGGGAGAGAGATAGAGAGTTAGAAACATCGATGAGAGATAAACATCGATCAGCTGCCTCTTGCACACCCCCCACCGGGGATATGCCCGCAACCAAGGTACATGCCCTTGACCGGAATAGAACCCGGGACCCTTCAGTCCCCAAGCCAACGCTCTATCCATTGAGCCAAACCGGTCTTGGCTAAAACATACCTGTTCTTATGAGAATGCAGCTGCTGAACATATATTGAAAACATTCTAATTGAAATAATTCTAAAAATGTTTTAAATTGGGAATCCCACTTTATAGGCAGGAACCTTCATCAAAGATTTATAGCAGTTAACTTAAGAAACCTAAAAAAATATATTTAAAAAAACTATACTACATGGTGACAATAGATGTAAACTTTAATATTTGTATTTACTTATATGATTTTTGTCATGCATTTTATATTATTCAAAACTCATGTTGAAAATAAGATGATAAAAAAGCCAACACTAAAATAAAATCACCAAATGAAAGTAAAAGCATTTATACAAAGCCATATATTAAAGCATAAATAGTAAGCAATAAATAAATATTAGCATTTTAAAAAATTAAATCAACTTTATTGATGTGTAATTTATGTTTTAAAAGCAATATTAAATTATGTTTGATAAATGCATATACCATGCTATTAACCACCACAATCAAGATAGAAACCATTTTTATATCCTCCAAAAGTTTTCTTTGCTCTTTACTAAATTAGGACAGCTATGCTTTCTCAGGCTGTACATCAATTTCCTTTTCTAAAATCATATAAATGGAATTGAACAGTGCATGGTTTATGTCTGGTTTATTTGACCCAATAATGTGTTTAGTAAATGCTTTTGAATATGTCAATAGTTCACTACTTTCTGTTGCTGAAATATATTTCAGTGAATTGATGTTTTACAATGTGTTTATCATTTCAACTCTTTATTGGCTACACTGAATGGTGCTATAGACTTTCATGTGAGTCTTTGTGGACATATGTATTTTCATTTTTCTTGGATAAATACATACATATGAGTGGAATCACTGGGTCATATGGTAAGTGTGCATTTTACGTTTTGCTTTTTTTTTTTTAATTCACTTATGACCTGAGTTTTATTATAGTATTTTTCTATAGCCCTATTAAATATAATTTAGCATCAATAGCTAGGGAATAAATGCTATATTTAAGCAGCAGGTAGACTCATTTTAACCACTTAACATTTTGTGTCTATGGGATATTGGGAATAATAATAGAGTATGGGCTCTTAGGTAATGCTGGCAGCTGGGGAAGAATGTCTTCCTAATAACTTGAAATGGACAATTGTACTTTTATTGCTCTTATCACTTAGAATGCACCCATCGGTCTTCTCTGACTGCTGGAACAATGTGCACTCAGATACTTTGGGGGAGAAATTGCATTTACCTAACTTTAATGATCTGTGAGTAGCTTAGAAATGTATGACATTTAATATAGGTGAACGAGTTCTTTACTCTAAGAACTCAAATTTGCCTCTGAGAGACCCAACCTTTCATTATCATTGCATCTGCTCTGAAACAAAAAAGGTTACCAGCGGAACACTAAAGCTGATCAACTACACCACCGAAATGAATGTGGTGGAAGGGCTACGAATAGCAGAGATGAGTTTGCTCACTACTGTAAGTTTTCACCAAATGGTGGGCGGCAGACTAAATGGTTAATAGCAGAATACCCATGCCAACACACACAGAGCACACAAAAGCGGCAACACTCTCAATTTGTATTATTTGTTTAGAATTCTATACAAAACATTTTTAGAGATTAAATTTAAAGCATCTAACTGTTAAAAATACAGTCTTTAGCCTGGCTCAGTGGTTGGTCATTGACCTATGAACCAGGAGGTCATGGTTTGAGTCCCGGTTAGGGCAGATGCCCAAGTTGTAGGCTGGATCCTCAGTATGGGGCATGTAGGAGGCAGCCGATCAATGATTCTCTTTCATCACTGATGATTTTATCCCTTTCTCCCTCTCCCTTCCTCTGTGAAATCAATAAAAATCTATATTAAAAAGTAATGCCTTTAAATTAAAAAGAAAAATTGTCAATTATTTAGATCAGGAAGTTGAATTTAAACACTATATTTCCAATCTTGATGCCAATGGATATAGGAACTAAGTATTTTTAAAATAGATCATGCTCCCAACACAAGTCAGTTCTGAGTTGGAAATGTTACTCTCTATAAAGTATATAGTTGATTTTAGTTAATAATAATTAACTAAATAATGTTATATAGATGGAAGCTTGATGAAAATTTTACTTAAGGATCTGTTCAAATTGTAAGATGCCAGTGGTTCACCTTTGTTTATGTAGTAACAATAATAGGACAAAAATGATGGATTAATTAAAACTTCATAAACCATACCCTATAGAATATAATTCAAAATATTCAAGCATGACCTGACAGTATTAACAGAAAGACTTCCAGCAAAAGAGTTAATTAGCACTGAATCATGATGTTACTATCCTTGTGCATGATTCTTTAGCTGTGAACTGTCAATAGGTTATATGTAAATGATGAATACAGTGTGATAGCCTTGACATATTTTCAGCTTAATTAAAGATGCAACTGCTCTTGCCTTTATCATTAATGAATCAGTGGAAATAAGTTTTCAGCTAATATAGTTCTTAATTCGTTATTGATTAACGTTATATTTAAAGTCTAGGTTGTATCATTCAACAGGGAGTTTTGGTATATTATTATTACATAGAATTATTGTCATTTAATTTCAAAAATCATTTATTTGTTAATTTGAAGGAATGAGAATTTTCATGTGTGAAAATATTTAGTGAAGCATATTTTAAAATTTTATCTCTCTGCATAATTTTTTGTAGACACCAGTATCTTACACATCAGAGTTTCTTCAGAGGAAAGCTTTCTGTTAGTTCTCAATCTTCTATGAGAGATCATGGTGATTACAAAGCTCCTGTCACACCACTTATGTTGCCATTCACAGTGATGGGTGTACATTAACCAAGTTGTCAATTCCTATACACATAAAGTTTATTTAAATATGTATTTGCTATTTCTTCTAGAGCAAGATATAACATCATCCAAACATTGCTCTATAAAACATCCATCAAGAATAATATGAAGTCACTTGTATATCAATCATAATATTAATTTGAAATAGCAGTTGATACAATTTTTCTATGCAAATGAAGTAAACTCAGACCATGTCTGGGTTCTTTGTACTATGATGTAGACACCTCTCAAATGCCTTCTTTCAATTTTGAAGCATAGAGTGTAGAAAGCTTCTGGTGGGAGCAGAGAGTAGTATTCATTGACACCATGGTGATCAGCTTCAGTCCACAGTGTCTGATTCCCTACTGATAGTTCTTCCCAGTAATCAACCTCTCTGTTTCTCTATTTCTACACTGTTAGTGATGATTAAATTGACTACTAGAGACCTGGTGAACAAAATTCATGCATGGGTAGGGTTCCTAGGCCTGGCAGGTGATCAGGGCTGATTTGAGCCTTCCTACTGATGGCCGAGGCCTTCCTTCATTCCACACCGCCCCCTCGTGGTCAGCGCACATCATAGCAAGCGATCGAACTCCCAGTCTCCAGGTCGAACTCCTGAGGGGACACTTTGGATATTAGCCTTTTATATATAGAGATATTGCCGTGCTCCTGTCTGAGTCTACATTCATATAGGACTGCTGAACATTCCAAATTATTACCAATATTCAATTCAGGACAGAGGTACAGGAGAAATAAACCTAACAGCCTCAGGGTGGATTTCTGACTTTATAGTGTCTTTGTTCTGCAATTCTAAGTATCAAAAACAAAGTATATCATTAATATTATGATTTTTATCTAAATCATTGCAAATGTCTCACCATTTTCTAATAAGCAATTTAAGTGTATTAATTTTCAACATAACCACTGGAAATGACCTCCTTCTTTCTGGGCTTATGGATTATGGAATATCAATTACAAATTAGCATGGAGCTTAATCAAAACAGATCAAGGCTTAGAAGTTACAAAATACTAAATGGTTGTCCGAGGTCACAGAGCTCAAACATGACATTGAAACCTTGATTTATGTCATCACAAAATCATTCTTTTCACCTTTCTATTCTGTCTTAAACTGTATAAATGTAATTTGCTTAGTCTTCAACTTCATATGATACCATTTCTCTATGTAAACAAGTCTATTTTTACTTTGAAAGAAAAATTTTTTTCTATTCATAATCTTAATTCTATCCCTTTGTGCTTTGGAAATCTATATGATGGTTTTCTTCCTTTACTACCATAAAACAACAACTTGAAATTCTATTTCCTCAGTAACTTTTTAAAGACTGTGTGGATACATAAACAAATCTGTTTAATATTTACTTTAAAAAACTACAAAAGACATACTAGTATAGGCATTCAGTAATCTTATGTTTTGACTCATTTCTAATATTATAATGTTGGCAGAAAGCATAATATTAGTATAACATTATTCATGCATTGTGTCAACTATTTTTATCTTGGAAATATTAAATTTCAGCTTGTTTTTAATGAATCTTCACCGGAGGATTTTTTTCTTTGTTTTTTAGAGAGAGTGGAAGGGAGGGAGAGAGACAGAGATAGAAACATTGATGTGAGAGAGACACATTGATTGGTTGCCTTCTTCACTCACCGGATCCAAGGAAGAGCCTGCAACTGAGGTACATGCTCTTGACCAGAATCAAATCCAGGATCCTTCAGTCATCCTGCCAACACTCTATGCACTGAGCAATACTGGTTAGGGCTAAATTAAATTTCTTATCCAGTCAAGTTTCAGTACAGGATTAAATATAAAACAGGCAGGCTTAGGAGGCGCCTCTATTAATTATATTTATTGGAATTTTTGTCTTCCAATGAGAATTAACCTTATATTGTGGGAAAATTTAAAAAAAAATAAAAAGGAAGAAAGATTTTCATGAACCAAAGAATTTCTTGTCAAAGTGTTTCATTTAACTTCTACATGTGACCTGCTTTCACTGATGAGAATTAAATTTGTGTGAGGGGAAGCTATAAATATCAATTTTGATGTTTATTTACATTGGTTTAAGAAGTGAAAAAATGCCAAATATTATAGTCCTTCCAAAATGATCACGTTTGAAATATTTCTTTCTGTATCTAGAATGTAAAAACAGTGTTCAGTGATCAATCCTAAATTATTTTGACGAAAAGCAAACCTGAAGCTGTGCAGAATAAGTTCTGAAATAATTCATGTCTTTAACAGATACATACATAAACACAGTGAAATTCTAATTTATTGGAGATGTGAAATCAAATATAACAGGACGATATTAAAATTTAAGGCACTAATAATTTGCACCTAGTGTTTTGTGAACAATTTGAAGTTAATTTCAAATAATACTAACTCAATATAAATTAGAGTGAACTATTTTATATCAGAGATAAAATTCAGAAATAAAGATTGTTAAGACTTTCCTCCTCATTCTCTCAGACCACTACCATCCAGGAACTACTGAGTCATTTTCCTAATATCGCTCTGGCTCCAGATGCCTCATTTACAATACAGAGGTAATAATTCCATTTTTGTTTCAGCATTTAAGAATTTTTTTTTAATGAATTAATTAGTGATCTTTGGTAACTTTAAAATAACTTATTCTTTTTTTTAAACATACTTTTATTAATTTCAGAGAAGAAGAGATAGAAACATCAATGATGAGAATCATTGATTGATTACTTCCTCTACACTCCCTACTGTGGATTGAGCCTCCAACCCAGGCTTGTACCCTGACCAGGAATTGAACCCTGAGCTCCTGGTTCATATGTTGCCTCTCAACCACTGAGCCATACAAACTGCAATCACTGATTCTTTGTAAAAATATGTCTACTAGGAGAAAGCTTTCCTATGCTCTAATTTATTGTCAAGCATTTAAAATCTTATGTAATCCATAAAGAAGATTTTAAAATAAATACTTATTATTTATTATCAGATACATTTCATTAAATATTTTAGAACAAATAATGAGTACTAGCTTAAAACATTCCAATTCTCGTTTCAATTCCTATTTAAAACTATCTTGCTAAAACATATAAATCACAGATATATATACAAATTTAAATTCTTTATTGTTTCAGATATTACATGTCTCCTTTTTCCCCCATTGACCACTCTGTGCCCACGCCCCCCCCACCCCAGCACACGCCTTCACCATCACCCCGCCCCAATCTGTATCTATTGGTTATGCTCATATGTATATATTCAAGTCCTCTGGTTGATCTCTTACCTCTATAACCTCCCCCCTCCCTGCCTCTTGCTGCCTTCCCTCATAGGTTGGACAGTCTGTTCCATGTTTCTATGACTCTGGTTCTATTTTTATTCATCAGTTTATTATATTCATCAAATGAGTGAGATCATCTGATATTTATCTTTCTCTGACTGGCTTATTTAACTCAGATATATTTTTAAAATCATGATAAAAACCTATAAATTATATCAAATATAAATATCACTTTATTTTATAAGTGAAAGAGCAATAGAAGAGTTTCTTATTCCTACTTCCCATTGTTTACAAGGAATTATTTTAAAGATTTTTCAATAATGGTAGGAATGATTTATGGTGTTCATAGGATACTTAAGAGGAAAAAGGCAGGAAAATAAAATAAAAGTATTTCATTTAGTACTAGAGACCTGGTGCATGAAATTCATGCACAGGTATGGTCCCTAGACCTGGTCTGCCCCCAGCTGGTCCCCCTCCCCACTGCCACTCACCCCCGCTTTCCCATCCACTATTGAGCAATCAGAGCCTGCCGGCTGGGGGAAGGCACTGAGAGGTCAGTTGTTTCATCCCACTTGCTGGCCCTGCACCTGCTGCGGGTCACCCTCTATATGTGGGGCATCCAGCAAAACAAGAGCCTTGGCCTGCTGCAGCCCGCATCCCCAGCCACCCACCCTGGTTCTCCATATGCCATCGGGCAATGGGAGTTTGCCAGCTGGGGAAAGGGACCAAGAGATGGTCAGTGTGCCTTATAGTGGTTGTTATGTTTGTTCCACCATTAGGGTCAATTAGGGTCGTTCTTTTTATTCCACCATTAGGGTCAAGTCAAACAAATCCAAACAAAGCAAAAAACATTGGGATAATGTAACTCATGTTAATCTTTGTTCTGAACTCTGAGAATGGATTAGTCTCTGAAATAACACTCAAATCTGTATCATTATTTATAAATAAATCATTTTTATTTTTAATACCACCATGCAATTATTTATAAAATATTATATTGAAAAGTATATACTATATTTGCATGGCTTTTAAAATAGTGAATTTTGGAACTGACTGTTAACATTGAAATCTGACATTGTGCCATTTGTAATTTCTGCATTTGAAAAGTAATAATAAGAGCAGTGCCTTCCCATCAAAACATGAAGGTAATCTGAATGTAATATGTACACACACACACAAACACACACACAAACATATCAGAAGAATATGACTTGCTTGGGACAAAGCCTGGGCATACAGTAAGATCTATAAAATATGCTATTATTTTCAATATTTCTACCAATGGAGATAACATTCCTTAGAGAATATAATAGAAATATATTATTTAAGATTATTTTAAAATAAAACTTCTAATAGGGTTATGACTAAGGAAGATCTACTTTATAATTAAAATGACAACTGGGGTAGGTGGGAGAATGGGTGGAAAAAGATCAACCAAAGGACTTATATGCATACTAGAGGCAAGGTGCACAAAATCATGCATGAGCAGTGTGGAGGGGTGTCCCTCAACAGCCTGCCCCCTCTCCAATTTGGGACCCCTTGAGTGATGTCCAATCACCTGTTTAAATGGGTGGTTGGACATCCCTCTCAGAATCCAGGACTGCTGGCTCCCAATTGCCCTCCTCTGCAGGCTTGGTCCCCCCCCTGCCCCAACTGCCCTCCCCTGATGGCTTTGTCATCCCCAACTGCCCTACCCTGAAGGTCTATGTCCCCCCATCTGTCTTCCCCTTTAGGCCTGGTACTCCCCAGCTGCCCTCCCCTACAGGTCTGGTACCCCCCAACTGCCCTTCCCTGCAGACCTGGGTGCCCCTCCCTGCCCCAGCTGCCCTCCTCTTCAGGCCTGGTACCCCCTAACTGCCCTTCCCTGAAGGCCTGGGTGTCCCCCTGAACTGCCCTCTCTTGCTGGCCTATTCTCTCCCAACTGCTCTCCTCTGCCAGCTTGGTCACTCCCAACTGCTCTCCTCTGCTGATATAGTCACCCATAACTTCCCACAACTGCTCTCTCCTGCAGGCCATCTTGTGGTGGCCATCTTGTGTCCACATGGGGATGGCCATCTTGTGTCTTGGAGTGATGGTCAATTTGCATATTACTCTTTTATTAGATAGGCTATGCATAATCCATGAACATAGACAATATGGTGGTGAAGGCCTGGACAAGGGGAAGGCTAGAAGAGGTCAATGGGGGAAAAGAGGGCACATATATAATTCTTTCAACAATAAAGATTTAGAATAAAAAGACAACTTAAATATATTTAAGTATTTGGAGCACTTTCATGTCAGTATCAATATTTTATTCAGACATATGTGATATCATATACTTTTGATTTCACAAAGTTAATATGAAGTTACTTTGTTCATAATGACATAACCATTACAATGCCTTGTAGTCCTGATATTGTTTGTTGCTAAAATTGCTTCCATTTTCTTATGGTACAACTCTGACTGTAAAATAGAATAATTTTGGTTTTTTGATTATTCTAAAAGTAAATGCTAAAATGCAACTGACATTTTAATTAAATTTTCTGAATAGCAACTCAAAGTTTATGATTTTCGCTAAAAATTACATAATCAATCACAATTATACTTGCATTGTGTAATGTACAAGTAAAATTCTAATATTATTTTTAGAGAGCTATGTATAATGGCACTATTTTTGATTGCATAGATTTCTAAGGAAATTAAAACTATACTTTTCTGTTGAAAATGCAGCCTTTCTCCCTCTTACTCCTTATGGCTAAAATTGCTTTCATTTTTTCATGATACAACTCTGACAACAAGATAGAATAATTTTGAAATTACTTGCCTAATTTGTATATACTACATATAGAAACAGATAAACTTTAGATAGAATTAATAGAGACATAAAGATAGGGATAAAGATAGGGATAGATACATATACATGGTGCCCCAAAAATATTTCTACACACTTTGAATAATTATAAAGGCCAGGTTTATTTTTTATAAATACATTTTTATTGATTTCAGAGAGGAAGGGAGATCAAGAGAGAGCTAGAAACATTAATGATGAGGGAGAATCCTCAAATGGATGCCTACCTCCTGCACAACTGGCACTGGGGATTGAGCTACAGATTGGGCATGTTCTGTGAAAGGGACTGGCACCGTGACCTCCTGGTTCATAGGTCAATGCACAACCACTGAGCCACACAGGCTGGGCAAAGGCAGAGCTTATTAAAATATATTTCATTTTCAAAATGTAATAGAATCTACTAACATTTTGTATATATATTTTTCTTTTAAAAAATATTTTATTGATTTTTTTTACAGAGAGGAAGGGAGAGGGACAGAGCCAGAAATATCGATGAGAGAGAAACATCGATCAGCTGCCTCCTGCACATCCCCTACCAGGAATGTGCCTGCAACCAATGTACATGCCCTTGACTGGAATCGAACTCGGGACCCTTCAGTCCACAGACGGACGCTCTATCCACTGAGCCAAACTGGTTTCGGCTATATATATATTTTTTGAGATACCCTGTACAAACCGTACAAAAATATAACATGTCTTCTTATTTCCCATATTGTTTATATTAAATGTCTTTTCAGCTGTTATTTGATGAGCCCATTTTAATGAAAGCTAATGATTTCAAAAATCTTTAGCTCATTTGTATTATTATTAATACTAAAGCCCAATGCACAAAAATGCATGCAAAAGCAGGCCTTCTTTACCCCAGCTGTTGGCACTGGCTTTCCTCCAGCACCTGGGACTGGGGCTTCCCACCCCCGGCTGGCTTCCCCCAGGCCATCCGCAGGCACCCAGACCCGGCTCGCTTTCCTCAGGCTCTGGCTTCTTCAGGAAGGACATCTGGAATGATGTCTGGCCTAATTAGCATATTACCCTTTTATTATTATAGATTTCACTGATTTTTCTATAAAGCCTTAAAAATAACTGAAATAATGCAAGCATTCAATGATTTTTTAATAAAATAAGCAAATAAAATGCTATAGAAGAACTTTCCGGGTATAAGTAATCTGACCAAATTATGCAAATATGAACTTAATATTATGATTTAATATTATATATAATAAAATCACCTGTGTAAAATGCTAAGCACACATTAGGCCTGGTCTAGGAGATGTGGTCTATGTGAGTAGGCCTTGCTATGAATTTTTAGGGCTGCCTCAATGAAGTACCAGCAAGTGGGTGGTTTTAAACAACATAAATTCAGTTTCTCACAGGTCTGGAGACTCAAAGTCCAAAGTCAAAGTGCCAGAAAGCCCATCCTTCTTCTGTTACTTACAGAGGAAGTTTTCTTCTTTGCCTCTTCAAGCTTCTAGCGGTCACAGACATTCCTTGGTTTTTGTCAACATAATTTTAATCTTTGCCTCCAACTTCAGAGAGTACTCTTCCAGTGTCCAAATTTCCATTAACATTAGCCATATTGGATAAAAGGCCACTTAAAAAAAAACAAACTTAATTACCTCAGTAAATATTCTATTCCCCAATAAGGTCACATTTTTAGATACTGGGATTTAGGACTACAACATTTCTTTATTGGAGAACAAAATGCAGACCATAACAGGTTTTAATGTTCACACAGGGGGGTTATTTTCTTCCTGTTTTCTAGATCAAGTAATGGGACCTAGTTGAAAGCAATGTTATATTCAATGTATTGAGAAAAGAGAAAATAAAACATGGTACATGTTCATTACTTTATGGCTGTACACTCCACACTGGTGGCCAAATTTTATATTGGTTATATATCAAAGCTTCACTTACTTTTGTCCTGGTTGATATATTTTTGAGATTTAGAAAAAACAATAACATTCAACTAAATTTGAATCTAAATTAAACAACAAATAATTTATAATGATATGTGTTACATTATATATTTATTTCATAATCCTATTTGTTTTCTGCACTGGCAAGGTGATTTGTATTTTATTGTTTTTATAACCATCAATTTTAGAGAAGTTGTGATAAGCTCAATCTACTTCGATAAGTTAGGAAGAGGAAAACAGAAAAATGCAATTCGGAGAAAATAAATGTCTTTGCAGTTTAAAATAATCTTTTTGTTATGAATCACCTTAAGTCCAGAATTTACAACCTTATGGAAGCTTAAAAATACACTAAGCAATTAAAATGCAGTTCAAAATTACGCCTTTAGAGTTTTCTTGATTTAATTATCTGTTAGAAAAATATCAGGTTCTTTGCAGCTGCTTTTAAAATGGGCCACACCCAAACAATAAATAGATCACCCAACAAACTCAATAAACAAAGTCCAGGATAGATACTTGATTAAATTTATATTGATAATGCACTTCTGACTGTCTAATAACTTAAAAGGCACAAATTTTATGAGAAGGAATGAAGTACATTTAAATAAAGATGATAATTTCAAAGAATAGCAACATAATGGAAGAAAATGTGGCTCAGATTTGGATAATAACTAGGTTAAAAATAATTGTGTATGTACATGTGTATGTGTATGTTGGGTATGTGTTTTAAAAATAACAAGTTCTGGCTGTTGTGGCCCTAGTTGGTTGGGTGTCATTCTGTTCACAGATAGGTTGCCAGTTTGATTCTTGGTCAAGGAGCATGACTGGTGTGATCCCCAGTAGGGGGTATGCATGAAACAGATAATTGATGTTTCCTCTCTCAGATCAATGTTTCTCTTTTCCCCCATCCCTTAACCTCTCTTTAAAATAAGTAAGTAAGTAAATAAATAAATAAATAAACAAGTAAGTAATATTAAAATTAATAAATGAACAAAACAAAATGCTGTGGTTGGCATTCTATCCTTTAAAAAATAAACAATAATGTATAAGGTAGAAATCCTAAATAATATTCCAATGATTTATTCGACCATTCGACTGGTCACTATGATGCACCCTGACTACCAGAGGGCAGACACTCTGACCGGTAGTTTAGCTTGCTGCTGGGGTCTAGCTGATGGGCCAGACACACCCCGGAGCCCTACCGAGGTCCCTACAAAACTAAGGAAATTTTCCAGATGTACTTGTGCCTAATTGGCTCATATTGTACCACAGAACCACCAAATTGCAATAGAGGACAATGACTTAGTGAATTAGTTGGGTACATTGCTGCCCCAAATTAAATTTTGTGGCGTGTTTAAAGAAAAATCTAGCCTGAATATATAGATAACACAACTCTCTAGCTATTTTATACCAAACTATACTTGTTTAATATGGGGAATCTTGTATTTATAATAATAATAAAAGTATAGAGGAATAAGTAGATTTTCAGAAATAAACTTTAAAGAATATTATATCAACAGAACTAGCCCACTAGTGGCCACGCTTCTTCTCCTCAAGGTCAGAAAGCTGCTCACCTAACTACTGACCTGTCAGTCATGCCCCATTAGTTATAATCCTAGAATCAAGAAGAAACTGTGGTAATGTCACTGCTCCAGCCCTAATGGATGGCTCTCATGTATTTTCCAACTATAGCACTTGAACTAATCCTAATTTGAGTCTTATATGAAACCAAGTGAAATAGAACCAAAATTCCATCAGAAAGAATATTTGAAGAGGTTAATTTTTAAATTTAAGTCTCTATTAAATAGGAGAACATATCAGAAACCTGTTGTGAGATAGGCAGGACCATACATAGTATAATTCTTTATTCAAACCCATAATTATTACAGTAATTAAAGTGGAGGGAAGTAAACATTAAATCTTCAATGTTTTATTCCGCTGAAAACTCCAAGATCCCAATGGAGCAACCGAGGTTCTGAGAAACTCTTTCATTCCAACATCCCCGTTTCATCACTAACAATTTGGTTGAACACTTCACTATATTCAGCCTTAGATACCCTATAGTTCTCTTTGTTTTCCAGATCCTTAAATTTAATTTTTGATACTTTACCAGTTTCATGCATTTCTCAGCAAAATTCTAGTCTCCTCTTAAGATTAAGCTGTGCTGTAATCTTCCACTAAATTCTTAATCTGCTATCCTCTGATCCTCTGACGTCTGTTTCTTTCTCCTTAAGAACATTTCCCAATACTCTTAATATATCTATGACTTTACTTGCCTCATTTTGTTTTAATTATATTGATGGGAGGCTTGTCTTTCTTATGATATTGTGAGATACGTGAGGAATGGATTTATGTTCACTTATATGTTGGGAACACATTACTCAGTGTGTGGTCCTAGCAAGTTGTAAAAAAAAAAAAAAGTAAAATATTTATGTGAGGAAAATAAAATCAATCGACAAGACTACCTTCAGAAAAACCAATGATTATCAGTTTTAAAGAAAAGCTTTTACCCTAGTGTTATTTGAGCTTTTTTTAAAATGTGAGGATTACCTGGAATAAACTTAATGGCTAAAATCAATTTTTTGTACATAAGTAAAAATTTACTTATACTTGTGAAAATAAAAATCAAGATGTTGTTGTGAGCAATAAGCTCCACTTTTTAAAAATTATTTATATGTTCTCCTACCATGAAACATTAGTTACTTGCATAATCTAAATATGTTTTAGCTTGTATTTTAATGAGGTTGTTTATGTCTGCAGTGATAGAAAATACTAAAGTCTTTTTAAAAAATAATCTAAGATTGGAAGTTTTTAAGACAAATTTTTAACCTGGTTTAAAAATTATAATTTTTAAAAATGTTAGTTATATTTCACATAAGTATCCAAATATTCTACTAGGAAATATGTTTTCTTTAAAAAGACTGTGATTTATTAATACCTTTTTAAATTATCAAAGTTAGAGGCCTTGTCTATTTCCTCTAGCAATATATATATATATAAATATATATATATTTAAAGTATATATATATATATATATATATATATATATATACATTTAAATCTTATGAGATTAGTTATGTTCCTTAGAATATCTCAACAACTCCATGTTTTTATTAACTAGGAATGTACTTTTTCCACATTCTCTAAATTCAGTCAAAAGTAAAATAGAAGGGAAAAAGAAGGAAACCTTACCTTTGTGACAGCATTAAGCTAAGTAAAATAAGCCAGTCAGGGAAAGACAATTACCATATGACTTAACTTGTATGAGGAATCTAATTAATGAATTGAACTAATCAGCAAAATAGAGACCTACTCATAGATAGAGAGGCAAGCTGACAGCTTTCTGGTGGGGTGGGACAACAGTGCAATGACTGCCAGAGGGGAGGAGTGACAGAAGGATGGGGAGGAGGGTTTAGAGGGGATAAAGGACTTGACTTGGGGTGGAGCATACACAATACAGTGTACAGGTAACATGTTTAATGTGTTGTAGAACTGTGTACCTAAAACCTACATAATTGCTTAATCAGTGTCACTGCAATAAAATGAAGTGAAAAGTAAAAAAAAATAAAAAATAGAAGTGCAATATCCATACTATGTACTTAGGTCTGTTAACCTATCTTTTAGAAAATGCTCTCTATTAAAAAAAAAAAAAAAAAAAAAAAAAAAAAAAAAAAAAAAAAAAAAAACTGCTCAGAGACTATTTTTTTCTGTTTTAGTGTGACTTTGACTAGTGATTTGAAAATTAATTTTTTAAAAATGTACTCCAATATATTGGCATCCCAATAGTGGATTTTTAAAAAGCCACTCATAAGATCTCTCAATATGGACTTATTTCATGTGGGGCAATCAAGAGTCATTTTCATTCGAATGCCACCCAATATTTCCTCCCGGGGAAAGGAATCCTGTCGATATTTCTGGCAATCAAAGCTGAGGGGAAGCTCTGTTTTAGACTTTCATATGGTCTTGTAGATTTTTAGTGCTGGTTGCTTTCCCCTAAGCATTAGAATTCTGGACTCTGAAGGCTGGGGTAAAAGCATAGCATAAATGTAATTGGGTTTTTCAAGGTTTCTCTAAAGTTCAGCAGGGATTTAAAATGAAGAATTTCAAGCCAGTCTGGCTATAAATAAATTATGCTCTTTAATGTTCAAACCAAGCACTTTTTTTTTCTTGTCAGCAGAAGGAAAAATAATCATCATTGGTCAAAAATAAAATGTGGCTTCTAAGTCAAAATAGTTTTCATCCTTGCCTTCCTGTATTTTGTTACTAGAGATCAAAGTTCTTATGAAATTACTCCTACTTTTGCTTTGGAAGTTAGGTGTGATCCAAATTAAACTATTTCACTTACAAAATGTTTTAATTATTCAACTCAAAATGAATCAGTAGAAAAAAAATATATACATACATATATACATATACACATAAATATACACACACATATATAACATGTGTGTGCATATATATGTATATACCTATACATATACCATATACATTTTAGCTGCCATTATCATTGTTCCTTATTCTTATATACCACATGATCTCACTAATATGTGGAATATAATGAACAAAATAAACTGGCAAACAAAATACAATACAAATGGAAGCATGAATACAGGGAAGAGACTGACAGCTGTCAGAAGGGAGAGGATAAAAGAAGGTGAAGAGATTAGTCACAGAACATGTGTCCCTAGCCTATAGACACACACAACAGTGTAGTGAAAGCCAGGGGATGTGAGCAAGGGCTGGGGGCAAGGGCTGGGGGATGGGCAGAGGTGGGTATGGGGACATCTGTAATAGTGTCAACAATAAAACAACTAATTCAATAAACAAAGGTATTTTTACTTTAATACATCACCTTTAAAATCACTAATAAAATTAATATTTATATATAAATCTAACAAAATGTGGAAAAGTACAAAACTCTCATGTAGGAAATGAAAAATATCTCAGATGATGAAGAGATATTCTATGTTCATTGGTTGAAAGACTCAATATTGGTAGGTTGCCAATTACTCCTAAATTTATCTATGGATTCAATATAAATATAATCAAAATCTCAGCAAGCTATTTGCAGATACTTAAAAAATGGTTCTAAAGTTTACATGTAAAGTTTTAAGATCTAAAATAGCCAACACAATACTGAAGAAGAGGAATAAAGTTCATGGACTCACAGCAACCAATTTCATTAATTATAAAGTTACAGTAATCAAGGCAGATTACAAATACACATATGAAAATATACTCAACATTATTTATAATTAGAAAACTGCAAATTAAAACAGAGAGGATAAACCAGGACACACCTATTTGGGTAGGTACAATTAAAACCTACTGGTGAGAATGCAAATAACAAAAACTTACATTCCTTGCTAATGGAATGCAGAGTAATATAGCTGCTTAGGAAGAGAGTCTGGCAGGTTTTCACATGGTAATTATAGTCTGAACAAACAATCACACTCCTGGGTATTTAAAAGAATATTGTAAAACTGTGTTCTATACAAAAGTCTGCCCTAACCAGTTTGGCTCAGTGGATAGAGTGGCCTGCAGACTGAAGGATCCCAGGTTCAATTCTGGTCAAGGGCATGTACCAGTAGGAGGTGTGCAGGAGGCAGCTGATTGATGTTTCTCTCTCATTGATGTTTCTAACTCTTTATCCCTCTCCCTTCCTCTCTGTAAAAAATAAAAAAATAATAATTTTTAAAATGCCTATACATGATTTTCACTTACGTTCACTCCTCCCAAACTGGAGACAACCGAGATGTCCTTCCATAGGTAAATGAATAAAATGATATATCCGTACAATGGAATATTATTATTCAATGATAAAAATAAATGAGCAATCAACATATGAAACAACATACTGTATTTTCCAGCGTATAAGATGACCCTCTAATTTTACAGTTAAAACATAGGTTTAGGCCTATATTCGCTGTATAAGACTACCCCCACTTCAAAGAAAAGACTTACTTTGCCGTCAAGATCTGCAGGTAATTTTTGTGCAATTTTGGTCTTTTGCCCCCGATTTTCAGTTGACTTTTTTTTGTTTCAAAAGTCGTCTTATGCGCCGGAAAATGATAAATGAGTCTTAAATACATGTTGCTAAGGAAGGAAGTAAGTCTGGAAAGACTACATGCTGTATGATTCTAATTATCCTATGTAATAAAAGGCTAATATGCAAATTGTCCTGATAAGCAGTTTGACTGGGAGTGCGACCAGGGAGTGCGGCCAGCTAGCCAACCGCCAACGGCCCCTGCCCCCAGCAGGCACATCCCCGATTGCCCCCCCCCCATTGGGGGTGGGGCCGGCCGGCCAACCTCCCACATCCCCTTCCCCTGGTTGGCCTGGCCCAATCAACCCCAATCAGGGCTGGCTGACCGGAACCCACCCATGCAGGACTAATTTGTATAACAGGCCTCCACTATGTAATAATAGAAAACTCAAAAACTGTAAAGATTATAGATTAGTAGTTGCAAAATAGTCATGTAGCTGTAAAGACCAGCATAGAAAATATAGTCAATATATTGTAATAACTATAGATTGTGCCAGGTGGGTACTTGAAATATCATAAAGTATATGATTGTCTAACCATTATGCTATACACCAGACCAAATACAAAATAATATTAAATGTAATATATAATAATAATAAAAAAAACTATAGATATAAATGTTTGCCAGTGGTATACGGGGAATGGGTAGGAAGAGAAGACTGAGTGGATATTATTTATCTGGGTTTTTCCTTTAATTTTGTTTATTTTACATTTTACTCAACCCATACATTAATATAATTTTCACCCTGAACACTCACACACACACACACACATATATATATATATATATATGGGAATATATATCAGAAAGGACAGGATAGAGAGAGAGATAAAAACATCAATGATGAGAGAGAATCATTGACTGGCTGCTTCCTGCCTGTGCCTTGACTGGGAATCACACCCCAACCTCCTGGTTCATAGGCTGACTCAACTACTGAGCCAGACTGATTTTTCTTTTTGATGACCTTGCAAATTACACATTAGTTGCATTAAATATCTAATATTATACAAGTTAAAATTTAATTACACATACATTACAATAACTATACATTTTGTTTCTTCAACAAGTTTGTAGACTACACGATGGGTAAAATCTTTCCAAATCCCTATGTTGTAACGCTAATGTTCTCTATATTCTAGGCATGTTATGTTAACAAAATAAGTTGTCATCAATTATGTTGAGAATAAATAATTATTGCTAGATAAGAAAATAAAAACCACATCGTGAGAGATCCTTATTTCCTGCGCATTTAGTCACTCATCTAAAAGTGGTAATTTTATAGAACATATTATACTTTTAAATAAACTTTAATGCATATACATATTTATTTTTAGAGGATGTTTATTAAAGTTAGGAACATTGGAACTAGAAAGGTCTGGGGAAGTGAGCCTCGGCTGGTCTACATCCTATCATTTGTGGAAGGAAGGTAGCGAATTCCTGAATTTCACTGCAGGCTCTGATTAAGTTTGCAATTGTGACTGGTTCTATGATGATTTGTTAAGGTCTTCTGCATTTAAAAGCTGAAACTCATCTGGTTTACGGTTAAGTTGATTAGGGCATATATTTCCAACAGAGAAAGCATGGTTCCATAGACAAAGTTTAAGGGTCCATGTGATTCACAGCAGAGAGAAAGATAATTCTAAATTATAAACCTTTCTCTGCCCACAACATTCATTTTTTCCTCTTTTCTTTCTTTACCTTTTCCCTTTAAAAAAAATAAGACAAAAAAAAAAACCTCTGAGTTTTTGGCAGAAAAGCTAGAAAAGGAAACCATCAGCCATGAAGGAGAGCTGTTGGCAAATGCTTAAGTAAAATGAAGCTAATGTGAAATGGAATTTGCATTCTAGTCATTGGTGTGGTATATAATCATGTACTGTATGCAGCTAAATGACTCTTTGTCTGGCTGTAATGAACATCTACATCCATCCTAACAGTTAATGAGGAATAAATGACTTATTATCCACGAATGGCTGTGTCTAAATAGCTCTGCAACAAAAACAGAATATTAAAACGTGTAGCTAAAATAGATCTTAAATGATAATGAACTTACTTAGTTTAATAATTAATTTTTAAAGCATCATAAGGTTCACTGATTTAGGATGAAATCAGCACTAGACCAAGTACAAGCACAATGACAGGCTCAATGTTTGAATTTAAATAGGATTTAATGCATATGTATTTTTGTGTATATGCATGCAATACATGTATATATGTATATATTCACACACACAGTAGATATATAAACACTAACACATTTAAAGAAAAAGTGTCCTTGGTAAGACACCTTGGCAAACTTAAATATAACAGCACATGATGAAGCTTACCTTACCCAAAGTGCTGCAATTCATACTTGATACATTAATTTATAATTTATAATTCTAAATTTTTTAAAAAGTCAGAATGCCATATTGAAATATTTGTTTTGAAATGTATGCATATATTTAGAAATAATGAGGGGATTACTTGTGAAGGCTGCGAATCTTTTAGAATATAGCTTTTAGAAAGAAATTATAATTTTATCCTTTAGTCATAATAGTTTTATATATCATTTTAATTAACTAAAATGAAATAGAATTTTAAAACAACTTCATCTATTATGGTTTGTGGTGAAAAATTCAAAGGCAGCTTTTCTTAATCACTAAATGATAATGAGAGCAACTTCTAAAAATGGCTTATTTCAGATACTGTGCAAATCACCCCTTCAGACTTCAGGGGGAAAAAATTATTATAACTTTTAATGTACCCATTTATTGTATTTAACTCCAACCTGGTTTCAACTACCTTTGCCTCTAGCTCAGGAAACTGCAGTCATCTCCAAATGACCAAGAATGATTCTGTCCTCACCTACATTCAAGTCCTTCTAATTAATTTCTCCCCCTGAAGGCAAACTAATCTATTAAAGTATTATAGCTGCGTGCATCTCCCCCATTACTGACTGTTCAGGTCTTCTTATTGTTTTTAGGTTTGGGCCCAAATCCTTTCCTACCTGTTCTGCTTCTGCTTTATGTCCTCCTTTGCTCTTTACTTTAGTAGTACTACTGAGTACTTTGAAATGTTCTACTGAGCCAAGCACTACTTCCAGGGACCTTTTTATGTCTTACTAGAGGCCTGGTTCATGAAATTCATGCACAGGGTTTTGGGGGGGCTGGTCCCACAGCCCAGCCTGTACCCTCTCACAATCCAGGACTGCTAGCTCCTAACCATTTGCCTACCTGCTTGGTCACCCCTAGCCACTCACCTGCCTGCCTAATTCCCCCCTAACCCCTCTGCCTGCCTGCCTGATGACCCCAAACCTCTCTGTCTGCCTGCCTGACCACCCCTAAGTGCTCGCCTGTCTGCCTGATTACCTCTAACTGCCTCTGCTTCGGCCCTTGCCACTGTGGCTTCATCTGTATATGAAGGACATACAGAATAATGTCCAGAAGGTCATTTAGCTGTCTGGTCTAATTAGCATATTATACTTTTATTATTATAGATTATACACATACTTCATTTTTCACTGAATCATTTGTTTTCCAGGAAGAATTACCCTGAACTTCATGATCACTTGAAAATCGTCAGTTTCCATATATAACCTATATATTTCTCCAGAAGAATTTTCCAGTTATCATCTTATTTTGTAGCTGAAAAGCAGAATTACACTAAACCACAGGGCAACTTTATGTAAATCAGAAATTAAGACCTGACACTGTATAGTATCATGTGGTAAACAGAATGAGTATTAAATTTCATCCACTTTGTGCCACATATAGTAAAAATACAATAAATTAATGGAGGACATTTGATCAAAAATACATACAAATAGCACATTGTCTTAGTTTTCTGACAAGCATTTCTAAGAGGAAATAAATATTCACAGATGGTGTATCAATATCATTAATACATGTTACAAAATCTTATTATGCTTTATTTCATGAGCAAATGACTAAAATATCAGAAATATAGGGACCTGTGCATTTCAGGAGATAAACATTTTCAAGATTAATTGAATTTGGACACAAAATTGACAGACAACTGTACATTTGGATTTAGTTCAAGGTGATATCATGCTTTCTCAGTTAAGTTTTAGTATTCTAAAGTACCTCTAATTCATGCATATATCACAGTGTGTTACGGATAAATTAGCATTTGCTGTTTGCCTGCTAAGTGCTAAGACAATGGGAGAAAAACAGCAAGGGGCCTTACTTGTTTTGGCTAAGTGGAGAGTAGGCCCCGCGGACTGAAGGGCTCCGGGTGTGATTCCAGTCAAGGGCACATGCCTGGGTTGCGGACTAGATCCCTAGTGGGGAGTGTGCAGGAGGCAGCCAATTGATGATTTTCTCTCATCATTGATGCTTTTATCTCTCTCTCTCACTCTCCCTTCCTCTCTGAAATCAATCAAAATATATTAAAAACAAACAAAAAACAAAACAAAACAAAAAAAAAAAAACACCACAAAATAGCAAGGGTATTATCCAGTGTAGATACAGTTCATGATCAGTGGAAAGTAAAAGTAAGGATATTAATAGAATAGAACAAAGACATATTTGTATAATTATACAAAATTTAAAAAATTGTAAAGAAAATAATTAAGTTTTTTAAGATGGTAAGTTTCACAGTATAACCTGCTATTATCATGCTAATTTTATAGTGAGATGACAAAACTGAGAAGTAACATTCTTATTTTGTAGCTACTTAACTAGGGGGGGTGAGGAGAAGGAGAGACATTTATTTAAAATAAATTTAAAATGAAAAAAAAGTGTAATTCCTAATTCCTTGTTGTATATTGATTTTTCCCATTTAGAAAAAAATGATTGCTACATCTGAAAAAGTCTAGCAGACACAATGCATTTAGACATGAGTAGGTCAAGTGAAAAGTCTAACAGATACTTCTGGTTTAAGCAATAATTGAAAGGATCAGTTGAAAGTACAAAGATATAGAACTCATGCAATATGAAAGGATGCTCTTTGTTAGAGAAATAAAAATTAATGTATTTTCTTTAGAGGGTGGGGCAAAGGTAGGTTTGTAGTTGTGAGTTCATGAAACAGTTAATTCTCATATTACTTATTAATTATTGATTATTTCTCATATAATCTACTGTAAACCTACTTTGCCTCACCCTATAATAGTGATGTAAAAATAGATGAAATATGGTTTGTAGATTTCTATAATGGTAAGGATAGCTGGAAAAAGTTAGAAGAAAACCTGAACAAACATCTTAGTACAATGTTCTAATGACTGCTTGAACTACACACATACACAAAAATACATTTTCTGATGACAACCTTCATTTCTTTGGGATCATTTTTGTGGAATGCACATATTAAAATTTTGTTAGGACTCTCACCAAATGATATATTGGCCCTGTAAAAAAGTGAGAGGTTGGGTAAATTAATATATTTGTTAAACTTTCATAGAAAAAAAAATAGAACTATAAAGGGTTTAATATCAACATTTTAGGATCTATTAAATTATAGTATCAATCTAGATTTCCCCCCACAATGTTCCCTCATAACATATAATTGTCCATAAATGAATGTCATTTTTAATCATAAGTGGTTTTTAACAAAAGATATAAAAATAAGCCATAGAAAATGAAGCACAGATAATATCTTCAAAATTGTTCAATTCTTTTTTTTTAAATATATTTTTTATTGATTTTATACAGAGAGGAAGGGAGGGAGATAGAGAGTTAGAAACATCGATGAGAGAGAGTCATCGATCAGCTGCCTCTTGCACACCCCCTACTGGGGATATGCCCGCAACCAAGGTACATGCCCTTGACCGGAATCGAACCCGGGACCCTTCAGTCCCCAAGCCGACGCTCTATCCATTGAGCCAAACCGGTCCCAGCCAAAATTGTTCAATTCTTTTCATAGCAAGTTGGTTCTAAGTTATAAAAGCAACACTTTACTTCACATGCATGTCAAAAGTTACAGGTATCTGTTTGGACAGCTGGGACCTAAAGCAGTGAAATCAACAGAGGAAAAGTGTGTGTAAATATGCATACATTCCTAAAAACACAAATAAGAATAACAAACGATAAAGCATCGCTTAGCTTTCTTATTTAGCCCGACTTTCAAATTTCACGCTATTTGATACGGGCTTCTCCATGACTTAGGCATAACTTCAGGTCTGAACATGACTGCTCCGCTCTCTACCTCACCTGACAACTACAGAAAGTTGTTTTCCAGAGGGGAGCTATGAGAGACAACTAGGCCATGTATGCACTTGCAAAGTTGGTCATGCTTCACCCAGTGAGCACAATATTGTTGGAAGCCAGTGACATTAATACTTAAAAGAATTGATTCTGAGGAGCGTAACAGGTGTATTCCATTGACTTTATAATTCATCTAGAAGCCCAGGACACGATTAAATCGTGCAGGTAGGGTTCCTAGCCCTAGCCTCCTGCAATCAGGGCCATCTTCTGCCTGTTCACCAGTCCCCAGGCCTTTGGGATCACCAGCTCATCTGTGGTTGCTCCAGGGCTCCGGCCTGCTGGAAAGTGGGTGCCAGAGACTTCACCTCCATGTGCTTGCATCCAGCCGGCTGCTGGTGGAACATGATGCCTGCTGGTGCTTGCTCACCACTGCCACTGCCATTGCCACTGCTGCTGGGGCTTGAGGCACTGGCGGAGGCTGCAGGGCGCACCTGTGACCTACTTGCCCCAGCGTGAGTGCCCTGATTGGGCAGCACTTTCCATCAGTGGCCAGCCAGGTGCATGCACATGGAGGTGAAGTTACCTGCACCCACTTTCCTGAAGGCCTGAGCTCAGAGCCGGGGATGAGCTGGTAATCCCAATAGCCTGACAGCCAGCCCAGTCCTCATGCCACCCACCCTGATTCCCCCGTTCACCATCGCTGATCCATTGGAGCCTGCGGGCAGGAGGAGGTGGATTGGGGGGGGGGGGGGGCAGGTGGAGAGACCTAGAAGTGGTCAATGCCACCTCACGGCAACTGGTCGTTCTGGTTGTTAGGGGCACTGGCTTTTTATAGATATAGATGATAGATAGATCGATCGATAGATAGATAGATAGATAGATAGATAGATAGATAGATGGATAATAGATTGGACACTCAAGTTAAATTTCAAGATTTCTTCAGGTTTATATGTAGTTTTGTTATTTGATTTATTGGTTAGTTGGTTTACATTTACTCTCCTGTGAAATCCATTGTTTTTCTCTATATTATTTTTACTTACATATTTCTGAGGCTTACCAAGGATGTCACTTCTTTTGGAGTACTTAAAGTGTATTCATTTATTTAAAAAAATTTCTCTAAAACAAAGAGAAATAATAAAATATAGTAAATAGAAGTTAGGCTCTGAAGGTAGACTTTAGGGTGTTGAATACTGCACAGATTATGTAACTAAAAGTAACAACTTATTTTTCCTTTTAGTTTCCTCATCTGCAAAGTAGAGCTACTTATCTGACAGGGTTATTATATGAATTAATAAAATTAATTCTCCTAAATTGTAGATTCATGGCATATCTGAACACTCAAAAATATACTTTCTTTCATCTTGTTAGAAAAAACAATTTTTTTTTACAAATCTATAAAATTTATTCTATATTTTATCATAAATATTTGATATTATTCTAATAAACAAAAATCATACATTTAACTTATTTTTATAATGCAAAGATGACTTCTACAATGACAAATACTTTGCCTTCCATTTAAATATATTATATTATACTCTCACATGAGTTTTAAATTTCTTATATAGTTGTTCATAGATAGTTTAAGTCAAATACTTACAGGAGAAATATGACTTGAAAAGCAAGCAATTTGGGATGCTCATTTAAGCCAATGCTAGTTTTAAGGCTTATTTATTATTGGTGTTGTATACTCCTAATATGACAGTGGGATTTTAGTGATGTTTTCTGTGACAACAGACATTTTTCACATTAAATTAGAAATATTTAGTACTAAGGAAGATAGCTTATATTGTAGTCACAGCTGGGAGGCAGTATTAAATAGTAATATTTCTTTTCCTGCAAATGGTCAGGAGAGACATTATAGCTTCAGCATTTGCCCTGACATTTATCATTACTTTATAATACTGCATACAGAATATATTTCTTCACTCAGGCATCTGTGCTAACATAAAGGACCCCAGAGGTATTTTGATATTTAACCTATTTTAATGATCTTACTCAGATGTCTACAGTTTTTCAAAAGGTTTCCCAAATTTATTAGCAACAAATCACTGCATAGTACATATAATCAACTATTTACTTTGTCAAATTAATTTTAACAAATTCATCTGGTCTGTTATTTTGTATTCCTGAACTGTGGAAACTGATTAACAAAAATGTCTCAATTTTTTATGACTTCATTTAACTAACTACAGTAACAAACTCACTTTAAGGGGAAAATATGTTAAAAGTGGCAGGAAAGTTATTAAGAACAAAGAGGTTATTCCCCTATGTGTTTGAATGATAAGACTTTGAAGACACAGAGATAGATGGATCTATACATGTATAGATAATGCTAAACCATAACATGAATTAGGAAAAGTGTGCAAGACCTAAATGCACAGCTCATTTTAACTGCTAAAAACTTTGTAGTTGTTAATATTTTAAAGCCCATGGCAACTCTCTGAGAGAAATTTAATAAAGTCTTTTGTTCTAGGAAAACTGATTATTATTGCAACAAACTTGTTTGGGAAATGCTACTTGATATTATCTCATGTCCTAGATGTTTTTATTTGATACCTATTCCCTTTTTTTATGTCACAATAAAGAAAATTGGGTATATCCTGCAAATTTTTATTTCATTGTGAGTTTATTTCAAAAGAAGTGTTCCCAGAGTTACTGTGAAATAAAAAAAATAAATAAAAAAATTAGAAAAAATTGTTCACCACAATTTGTGTTTAACTTATATAACTCTACCAGAATTGGACCCATCTTTGGTGAAGTTTCATAATTGTTTTTTGGACACCTATATCTAGCATATTGGTATCTCCCACATTTCTTTCCTAACTTATTATTATTAATTATTTTTATGTACACTAATAAAAGAGAAAAATGCTAATTGACCGTACCTTTGCTACTCCCATAGACAGAGTGAGTATGCAAATCAACCCAACAAAGATGGCAATTAATTTGCCTATGCTGAGGGAGGGAGGAGTGAAGACTGAAGACAGCAAAGAAGGAAGAGGGAGGGAAAGCGAAAAGCAAGGTGGCTGTGGGAGGGAAAGTGAGGGTGGGGTGGGCAGTGGCAGCGGGAGGCTGTGGCAGGAGGTGGAAAAGTGCAAGGGGGCAGTGGTGGTGGAAGGGAAAGCACGTGGGGGGTGGTGGTGGTGGGAAGAAAAGTGTGGGATGAGAGGTGGGGGGCAAAGGTGGCAGGGAAAGTGTGTGTGTGTGTGGGGAGATGTGGTGGGGTGAGAGAAAAGCCCATCAGAAGCACTATTTTTGCAGGAATCTTCCTGCAATGGGCCCCTAGGTATTGTATAAAGTTTTACATATGTCTCCTTATTCCCCAATTAACTCCCCCCCCCCCCCCCCCCCGCAAACATCCCCACCCCAGGCAGGCCCCCATTGTCCTAGTGTCTGTGTCCATTGGTTATGCTAATATGCATGCATATAATTCCTTTGTTTGCTCCCTAACTCCCCTCCCCCACCATTTGTCTCTGGATCTAGTCTTGTTCATCAAATTACTTTGATCATTATACCCCACATATGATTTTTATCTTTCTCTGACTGGCTTATTTTGCTTAGTATAATGCCCTCTCGTTCCATCCATGCTGTTGCAAATGGCAAGAATTCCTTCTTTTTTACCACAACATAGTATTTTGTTGTGCAGATGTACCACTGTTTTTTTAATCCATTCATCTGTTGGTGGGCACTTAAGCTGTTTCCAAATCTTAGCTATGAACATAGGGGTGCATATATCTTTTCTATAATATTTGGTGTTTCTGGTTTCTTGGGATATAGTTCTAGAAGTGGGATTATTGGGCAAATGGGCGTTCCATTTTAACTTTTTGAGGAAAGTCCCTACTCTCTTCCACAGTGGCTGCACCAGTCTGCATTCCCATCAGCAGTGCACGATGGTTCCTTTTTCTCTGAATCCTCATCAGCACTTGTCGTTTATTGATTTGTTGATTATAGCCATTCTGACAGTTATGAGATGGTATCTCATTGTTGTTTTGATTTGCATTTCTCAGATGATTAGTGACTTTGAGCATGTTTTCATATGTCTCTGGGCCTTCTGTATGTCCTCTTTTGAAAAGTGTCTATAGATCCTTTGCCCATTTTTTGATTGGATCCTTTATCTTCCTTTTGTTAAGTTGTATGAGTTCTCTGTAATTTTCGGAGATTAAACTCTTATCTAAAATATCATTGGCAAATATGTTCTCCCATGAAGTGGGTTTTCTTATTGTTTTTTGATAGTTTCTTTTGCTGTGCATAAACTTTTGTTTGTTTATTTTCTCCTTAGTCTCCCTTGCCCTCGGAGCTGTATCTGTAAAGGTATTGCTATGACATGTGTCTGCTATTTTGCTGCCTATGGAGTCTTATAGGATTTTTATCTTTCCTAACTTCATGAGGAACCACTTCAGTATAAAGAGCAGATGCATGGCTAAGAGATTAACATTAAAATACAAATACACCGGGAACTGAATTATCCAGTGCACTTATCTTCATGTCACTTCTCCCCCCATGCTTTTTCTCCCCATCTCCCTTACTCCATAGAGAATGAGCTCTGATTTCTCTGATTTCACATTTTCCTTTAATTAAATTTACTCCCCTTTCCAGAAAATAGTTTTAGTCCCAACTTGGTGCATTCATGCTCACCTTGTTTTTATAATAAAAATAGAGGCTCAGTGCACGAATTTGTTCACTAGTAGGATCCCTCGGCCTAGCCTGCAGGATCAGGCCAAAATTGACTCTCTAACATCCCCTGAGGAGTCCCATATTGTGAGAGGGTGCAGGCCAGGCCGAGGGACCTCACCAGTGTATGATTGAGGCCAGGGAGGGACACAAGTGATTGGCTAGCTGGGGAGGGACTGTGGAAAGCCTCCAGGCTGTGTTGGGCCCATCTCACTCAGTCCCGATCAGCCGGACCCCAGCAGCAAGCTAACCTACCAGTCAGAGTGTCTGCCTCCTGGTGGTCAGTGCACATCATAGAGAGCAGTTGAGTGGTCTTAGCATATCATTAGCATACTATGTTTTGATCCGTTGAACAGACAATGGGTCAACTTAACACTTAGCATATTAGGCTTTTATTTTATAGAAGACATGGTTAACTTACAATACTCTGTTAGGCTCATAGTCTGTTTAGATAGAGCATTGGCCTGTGGACTGAAAGGCCCAAGGTTCTATTTTAGTTAAAGGCACAGCCCCAGGTTGCAGGCTCAATCCCCAGTAGGGAGGCATGCAGGAGGCAGCCAATTAATGTTTCTCTTATCATTGATGTTTCTATTTTTCTCTTCCTTTCTCTTCCTCTATGAAATCAATAAAACTAAGTTTTAAAAACATGATTAACTTATTTGCAAAATATCAGTGTTTTAGGTTATAGGGATTTACCAAATTATTCAAAGAATAATAAAATTTATGCTAAAAATATCAAAACTCTAAGACTCTGCATCCCATATTGTCTAGGTAATTAAGTAAATCATTTCTGTTGGAATAAAAATGTCTCCAAATATTTTTTTAAAATCAATAAACTTTATGCTTAGGAACATTATCTGTAATTGCTCCTCTCAAAGTCTTTGTCCAGAACCATCTCTACAGCACCTTGTCTAGACAGTATGTGTGCCATTTTTGAAACACAAGCTATCCTTGCTATATACAACAGGGAAGGCCGGATCAGCAGGCAGGATTTATTACAGGACATTTTCCTGCCCAACTGCAAAAGGGGAGTGAAGTTTGGTCTTTTAAGGTGTGTCTGAAAAACAATTAATCCAGCAAAGAGAGATGGCTACGAATTAGCACAGATGGAAGTAAGCATGGATCTAAGCTGGTGACAAGTACATAGTTAAGGTTCTTTTATTGAAAATACAATAGATGCTGCCATTAGAAGAGCAAATATCATCCCAAAGATTGTTTACATGTTATAAAAATAACAAGGGAACATTGCAATTCTATTGTTAAAGATGATCTTCCATCATAAAATGTCTTTGTTAAAAAAGGTTTTATTAGCAGCGTGTAAGGAACAACACCATGGTAAAAATCATTGGCATGCACAGAAGGTGCTTTTAATATATCCTGAAACAATTTTTAGTGGAAGAAATTAACCTCTTTAACATCCAAAAAATTTCAGGTTAAAGGCTTCTTTGGTTCATTAAGCTGAAGTTTATATAGAAATGTCAGTATATATAAAAATCTATGAGATATTATGCTCACATAGAAAGTAAGTAGTCTGAAATGTCCTTGTATTTCATGATGGGAGTATTCATGAACTTCTTTAAGTACCAGGAAGATAAATAACACAATAGTTAGAATTTGTTTAAAATAACAGAATATCACCACCTAGATTTATTGTATGAAGACAATGTTTAGAAATCCAACATGCCAACTTCACAAAAGACATTGATCATGTGGTGCATATTTTATAGAGAAATCTCTTTTAACTTTTTCCCCCCTGTCAGTTATTATCAATTAGCTAAACCCTTTAAAGCAAACTATATTTTCACAAAGTTGTGAGCCTAGTTTTGTTTTTATTTTGTTAGAAATCTGACATTAGCAACTCAAGGACTTACCTTGTAATGGAAAAAAAACAACAAACACACACACATTTTAATTTAGAAAAAGTAAATTTGTGTGCCTAGAAATGAATACTCACCTTGACTAAAATAGAAAAGTACAATACGCCTTCACTTTCAATGTCTTTATTTACCAGACAAGCAATTTTCACTAAACAGTGATTTTAAACTCATCGGAGGAAAGAATAAAAGAGTATTTTGAATTGGTTTACTTCAACTAACAGTTTTCAAACATGATTTATAAAGTATTGGATGTCGGATTTTGTGTACTAAATAGGAAGAGCAGATGGTGATAATGAAATAACCAAACATTTTAATGGATTTTTGAATAATTGTATATATTTCTTTTCACATAAAAAGGTAACCTAAACACATCACCTCTGTTTTAATTTAATTTGATTAATTTGTAAAATTCAAATAATGTATAATATGTTTAAACCATAAACATCTTTTTTTTTTTTTTTACAAAATTTTAGCCAAAATGAAATGATTGCTTAAAACTAATAATAACACTTAGCCATCATGAATAATGCTGCAATGAACATAGGAGTGCAGATATATTTGCATAAAAATGATTTCAAGTTTTTCGGATATATATTCAGAAGTGGAATTGTTGGGTCATATGGTAGCTCTATTTTTAATTTTTTGAGGAATTGCCAGACTTTTTTCCATAGTGGTTTTACTAGTCTGGATAAAGATGTAGTATATACACATAATGGAATACTACACAGCTATAAGAAAGGATGAACTAGTGTCATTTACAACATGGATGGACCTTCTGAACATTATGCAAAGTGAAATAAGCCAAACAGAAAAAGCTAAGAACAATATGATGTAACCCAAATGTGGGATATAAAACTGAAACTTAAGAACACAAACAGCAGTGTGGTGGTTGCCAGAGGGAGGGGTGGGGGAGGAAAGGGGTCCTAATTTGAGGTGACAGGAGATTTGACTTTGGGTGGTGGGCACATGGTCCTATATACAGATTTTCTAAATTAGTAATCCACACATGAAACCTATAAGTTTGTGTTGACCAATGTCACCCCAATCAAATTTAAAATAATTAAAGTGTGGGGGGAAACTAATGGCAACAGAGGAAAAAAAACAGTTAACTACATTATGTCTATTTTAATATTATATACAATTAGTGTTTATTTTTATTACTGAGAATAATCTCATAGTATATGTAATGAATAGTGATTGTAAATTATTGTAAATATAAGCATTAGACTGCCATCGGGAGTTTTTATTCATGGTTAAAGCAATAAATCCTTTATACTCATAGTCAGTTACTCATTTTTACAGCTTTATTAATGTATATTTAATATGCAAAAAGCTAGATATATCTAATGTATAAATCTTGATGAGTTTGAACATATGTACACACCCATGATGCAATGCTCAACTACTCTTAAGAGTTTTAGAATAATAATATACCCTGAGACAGTGAGCTTTCCTTTTAAGAATTTTAGAATAGTAATATACCTTGGGACAGTGAGCTTTCCTCTCCGTGGTTGGCATCCTCAACAGTCTAACAATTTAAGTGAACCAAATCTTTTCAGCTTTTATATAATTTTATACTTTTAAATTTAAAATTGTTTAAGTGGCCATGTTTAGAATAAGAAGCCGGATACAGCTGAGTAAAGATAATTGATAATTAGTTAAGAGAGAGACATTTATTTTTATCCCACACCCATGAATTGGCACGGAAGTATTTTGCTGTAAGTGGCCCTATGACACAAATTGAAACTCAGAGCAAATTATGTTTTGTTTTCCTCTTGGATTCAGGATGAAAAGTAAATATGACCAGTTACAGAAAAATAACAATAATGAATTTCTTGCACGCTTGACTTTTTAACTGAAATAAACATCCACTGCTTTTGTGTGCATTCGGATTTAAATTCCAAGGGAAGAGATTACATATCTAAAAAGCAGACAAGCACTGTTATCAGAGTAAATATAAGACATACACACATGTAACCAAAAGCTGACTCTGTGAATTCCGATAATGAATTAAAGTAGCAGGTTTCTTTACATATGAACGAAAGTAAGATTCATAGACTGCTCTTCCAGTCATGTGAATGTTTAAAACACATAACTGTAAACTTACATGCAATATGCATATTGTTTTGATATAGACGATTGTGAGGTAAAGGCCTGGGAGGGGACAGGTCGGGGTGGAGGGGGTTAATGGTGGGGGGTTAAAGGGGCACTTCTGTAATACCTTAAACAATAAAGATAACTTTAAAAAACAACACTTAACTGGACTATCTGGACTGTGTATTTGCCTCTAATCTGGACATTTTCTCCACTAATCTTATAAACTACTGTAGGCCCCAGATTGTTGGTATCATAAGAATTAATTCAAGGAAACCGTCTTCAAAAATGTCTGTGTCGAACTCAATTGCAGAGCCCTCCAAAGCAGAGGTGGTTGAAAAGAAGTGGCCTGGTCTGTTGGTGACATTACCACAAATAAATGATAGCAAAAGTGGACACGACAGTTAGCATTGGCAAATGTAAATAGGATCAAAATCAGTGACTTAAGAACTGAAAAATTAGGTCTCATTTTGTTTTATCATATTTAGCATAGATGGCAGAATCAAATAACCACTTCTATAGACACGAGTGCATAAACAAGATACACTTTTAAAATATTGTAGTAAACTTGATTTTACCACATCTATGTCTTAAAATGGTAATATTAATTTATTTATAGCTTAACAAAGCAAATTATTTAATAATAAAATGATTATTCATTTTCATACTTTAGCACTTATTTTACATTATTATATAATCAAAATAATATCAAAATGTTACTTTGTAAAAAAATGAATATTTATTTAAGTGTCTAATCATGATATCAATAAAAAACTTATTTTATAGATAAGCAAAGTGAAGCATAGAAAGCTAAAATAATGGATAAATGTGGAAGTCCACATATTTTACATGTTAGGATTTTATCTCTTAATATAAGACTCAATATTCTCTAAAGCTGACTTTTACATTTTCTTTTCCAGTGGCATGAATTCTCAAATAATAATATGGATGATACAACTTCAGGATTTTTTTTTTTTCATTTTAGAAACATTGCAAGGATTACCAAGGGGAAAATCCTCCAATGTATCAACCATTACCCATAAACATTGTGTTAAGTCATTACTCAGTCTCTTCAGTGATTTCAGTTATCCTCGGGTGCTGAGTGCAGAATTGATTCTCTATTTCATTTACCTTTCTTGTCACTTTTATTGTTATCCCTGTTCAGCACCATGGTTTAAAGTAAGCATTCTCTTCAGCATTTGTTTTCCCTACAAATCCTTCTACCTTACATTTTATATTCTCAAACGTTTCTGCAAATATTTTCTGTGTGATTGTGAATAAATGGAATATGCACAATAAACTTATGCTTATCTGCTTATGAAACCAGGAGCAACAATAGGTACATCTAGAATATACAAACATCGGCCATGGTGGGATGGTGGAACAGGTGAGCACAGGCGCCAGACCAAGAAGGAGGGACTTCTGGTGGTTACTGAAAATTCTTTGCTCCCACACTACACAGTCCCGCCCAGCGCTCACACCTGCTGCCAGAACCAGCCCCACTTGCACTTGAGGCTGGCACCAGAGCTGCTGCTTGCACCCATGGCCGGCACCCAGTGCCAGCCCCGATCACTTGGCACTGTCAGTGGGTATGAGTGGTGCCTGCAGGCCTTGATCGCCTCAGGGCTTCTCCACCTCCCCCTGCTCCTAAGGGGCGATTGGGGATGGCAGCTACCTCTCACACCCGCTGCTGATGATGGCTCTGCTCACACCTGCTGCTAGCACCAGAGCCACTGCTCAGACCACTGCCAGCACCATACCTGCAGCCAGCGCCAGAGCTGCCACTCACCTGCTGCTGGTGCCTGGTGCCAGTCCTCATTGTCCTGAGGGTTTCTTCACCTCCCACTGATCCTGAGAGGCAATTGGGGAAGCAGCTTCTGCTTGTACTCACTGCTGATGCCTGCCTCAATTGCTCCACACCATTGGCTTGTGCCATCAGTGGCAGCGGGAGCAGGGCTACTGGAAGACAGGCTGCAGCAGGAGGGACTGGGAAGGGGGAGTGGAAGATGGGCCAACAACCACCCCTGTGCCCACCCACAGCCTCATGGCCCACAGTTCCTTTCAAGGTGCACAAATTCGTGCACCGGACCCCTAGTATAATAATCATTTTAAAAGCTTCCTATGTGATTTTTATGTGCAGCTAGGTGTAGATCCACTCTAACTTAAACATCCATAGCTTCTTTTCCTTAAAATGTATCTTGATTGTTAAAAGCATTATAGATATCCCCCATTTATCCCCACTGACCCCTCCAGCCCATACCTGCACCCCTCCCCGCAGGCCTTCACTACACTACTGTCTGTGTCTATAGGCTATGCATATATGCATATAAATTCTGTGGCTCATCTCTCCCTACCCGCTCACCCATCCCTGCCTTGCCTCTGAGGATCATTAGTCTAATCTGAGCTTCTATGTCATTTCCATAGCTCCTTGATTGATCTTTTTCCAATGTTGCCAGAAGAATCTTTACAAAATTAATTATTTCATGTGAATTTCAGTTCAAAACTCTCCAAGACCTTCCCAAGGCAAAGTAAATACCAAAGTCCTTTCCAGGGCCTTCAGGGTTTTAGAGAATCCATTCCCCCTTTCCCTTTTGAACTTATACTTCACTCTATCCTCATCTTTCTCTCCACGCTGGTCTCATTCACATGCAGGCCTCCTGGGTATTCCTCAGAACAGCAGGCAAACTCTATGCTGGTGGATTTACAGTTATAACTTCTATCTGCTAATCTTTCCTCCCCTATAACTACAATCAGGCAACAATCCTTTCTGGTCTTTTGTCAAATAAAACCTTTAAATAATTACTGTTGGACTATCTAAAATGCATCCTCACTCCTTATAATCCTTACATGTGTATCCTGTTTTATTTTATGTCTTATACTAGTAATCATCCCCCATGCCATATATTTATCTTGATTATGATCTGTATCCTCTAGTAGAATACAGTTTCAAAAAGAAAATATGTTTTGTTCGTTTGGTTTCTTATTTTATGTGTGTCTATTAAAACACTGTGTCACAAATATTTTAAATAAATTAATTAAAAATCCACTTATGGTTATAATTTGTAAATTCAAACTGTATTTTAAAACAAAAAAAATAGCTCTTTTATTTGGAATAACAAAATAAAATTTGAAAACTATTTACTTAATTGAACTTTCCCTTAATATTTATTTATAAACTACAAAGTAAGGTTGTGCTTCTCTATGCCTTCAATTCTAAAACTATTTACATAAAATGAAAAGAAATACTTTTGTATGCCTGCCAAAGAAGCTACTGTTTTATCTAATGAGTCCAGGTGTTTAGTTTAAGTGACTTTCATTAGATTACTCATGGGATAGTCTTTAAACTCTCATCATCAAACATTTTTCTTAAGTTCCAAGGAATGTAAAATTAAAATTACAAATTAAAAGTATACCTGTTGTCCTTGCACAACTTTTGCATATGTAATTTTCACCTTATTAGGACCTTTTAAAATATAATGATTAATATATTTATTTTTAAGGAAAGAAAAATGCTTCGATAATAAACGAATGCAGAATTAGTGAGATTCTAAAAAAACAGAGACATTTAAACAGTGTTTCTACTCTAATAGAAGTTTGGCAAACTATTGCCCATGGATCGAATCCAGTCTGCCACCTGTTTTTGTTAATAATGTTTTACGGGAACACAGCCAGACCCTTCAAGTTATGTACTGGGTACGGCTGCTTTTATGTTGTAATCATAAAGTTGAGTCATTGTCACAGAGACAACACCCTACAAAACTAAAAGTGTTTGCTACCTGACCCTTTACAGAAAAAGCTTGCCAACCTCTGAAGTAGTCTGTGATGAGGGTCAAATTATGTGTAATGGAAAGCCATAAAACTCTATAACCACCTTGAAATTTCAGGAACATAAAAGCCAATTGCCACAAGCCATATTTGCAAATATGCTCTCCATACTCCCAAGATAAATCACACATTCACACTGAGAGTTTTCATGAAGATCGGGATATATTTTTATCAAGAGTAGATTCAAATTCTATCCCGATTTTGGGTTAAACACATGTAGTAAAAATGGATTGTAACAGAGAAAAATGTAAGAATCTATCAAGTGATATCGCCAATATTTTGAATTATGATTTGGTATTTGCCAAGGAACATAAATATACAGTAAGACCTCATGAATAGTTTCTTGGGAACTACAGTTTTAGGCACGAGGACATACAATGAATCCACTATTCCCACAGGATAATTAGTATAAGCAAGAGTTAAGTTTCTACAGCATATTTTTGGTCACAAATACCAAATTTCTAAATGAAGACCCGAAACACTTGTAATATTCAACATTGAAATAAATGTGTGCTATGTATACAATGAAGAACAATTAATAAAAACAAGTAAGACACTGATTTCCCTACCCACTTATTCCAGTTCAGGGTCACACGTGGCCAGAGCCTATCCTGGAAGCTTAGAACGCAAGGCAGGGACCAAGCCCAGACAGGACACCACTCAATCACAGAGCCGCTCACCTGCACCTACACTCATTCTGAGACAGTGTGGTCACACTAATTTATATCACGTGCACATCTTTGAGGCATAGGAAGAAACTGGAGTGCTTGGGGAAAGCTCACAGACATGGGGAGGAGCTTCAAACTCCATACAGACAGGGGTCCCAGATGGCAGCATTTTTTTGTTTGTTGTTGTTTTGTTTTTCCTTATTAATGTAAAACAAAATAATAGTGAATGAGACAATGTTATCCAAGAACCCGCTGTAGGCTGTTTAAATGTTCTTCCGAGTACCTGTTTCTAATTTTTTAAAGTTTCTTATCAAAGTACATGGATGCATATGAATACATCTATGGAACATTATACTCCTCACGTTAACACATTTCTTTAGCAGTCTGCCTTACCACAAAAGAAAAACAAAACAAAACAAAAATCACAAACACAGAAACAACAACCCTAATAATGTTTGTGTGATTTGGGTTACTTTTTTTTTTTGGGGGGGGGGTTACTTTTTAAAACAGTCGCGTTAATGAGAGAGAGAACTACAAAATGATGTAAGACAACAAAAAATTTGGAATAACCATAAAATTGATTTCAGTAAGGTATGTGTTATCTCTCAGGGGGAAATACAAGAGTGCAGGAGGCACAGAATATCTAAATGTTACTCTTTAAGTGTCTACCCCTTTATAATAAATCACTATTCAAAGGCAATGATAATCGTTAATTATATCATGGATCTACACTTTCGGCACAGATTTGTGGGAAAAGCCTGCTGTGTGGCACCACCTAAGCTGGCTCAGAGGGCAGCTGGATGATGGAATTATTTGCGCACTCACTCACCTGTCTGGTGGTTTAATGTGGTAGCGCTAGATGAGGATCTCAGGAACGGGCCCTCAGAGGAACACCTCCCCTGGCTGCCAGGCTTCCTCACAGCATAGAGGCTGGATTCCAAAGGGAGCATCCTGAGAAACAGGAAAATTATATTGTTGCTAAGCCTCAGAAAACACATTTTATCACTTTTGCCATACTACAACAGGAAGGTACATACATTCTGCCTTTTGATGATCAAGTAGCAAAGTTCTAAACAGACAAACAAACATACAAACAAAAACCCCACAATGAACCAGAGATATTGTTGTAATATTTTTTTTGAGAAATGCAGTCAGCTAATCTGAGAGTAAAGCATTGTTTCAGGACTTAATCATGCCACCACTGTTTCCAAATTTTGTTAATAAATTAAAAAATGAATTTGTTTGGCCAAATATTACAGCTTATAAAAATAATTAATGAAAACAATGCAAGAAGACACTTGTACAAGAGTATCCAATGTGTTCTAGGCATCAAAATAATTGCTTTTATTTAATTATATTATTTAATCAACAAACTGAATGAAAAATAAAATAACTCAGACAGTTTCATATATTGATATTTAGTGAATACAAAGGTGAAAGTGATTATTGAGTAGCAAAAGAAGGAATCAAAATATTAATATATAAGTTATTGTATAAGTAGTGAATATACAGCTCCCTATTAGCACATAGCTGGATGCATAAAAATGTATCTCAGTAGTATTTTTTTTCTGGCTTTCAATTCACAACGACTCAAAGATACTGCCTGATTGGGGTCCTAGAAGATGATTCATTTTTTCATTATCATGAGTATTGTACATTTCCTTAGTCCCTCCCAATTGTTTCTGAAACTGTCTGCAGGTTAGCCTACTCAGATGCAAGCAAGTGCTAACAGACCTCATACACCAGAGTACTTGCAGAGAGCTTGGGAAAATCAAAGGTCAAGATCGCTTTGTGCCCATCAATAGACAGTGGATAAAAAAAGACGTCATGCATATATACAATGGGATTATACTCAGCTATAAAAAAACAAACAAAATCTTATCATTTGTGACAGCATGGCTAGAGCTAGAGGGTACTATACTTAGTGAAATAAGTCGGTCAGATAAAGACAATTACTGTATGATTCCATTTATCTGTGGCATCTAAAGAACAATAAAATAAATGAACAGAATTGAAACAGACTCAAATTTATAGAGAGAGATCTGGTGGCTGCCAGAGGGGAGGGTGCTGGGGCTCTGAGTGGAAGAGGAGAAGGGACTAAGAAGCACAAATTGGTGGTTACAAAATAGTCACAAGGAAGGAAGTAATGGATATGGAATGTAGCCAATAATATGTCTGGTGCAGTTGGGGTGCTGGAAATATTGAGAAGGGGGGGGGGCACTATCTAAAGTATAACCACTAAGCTGTATACCTGAAACCAATCCAAAATAAATGAAACAAATTTAAAAACCCCTTTGCATTATCTCCCTGACAATCCTGGGTTTACCAAAATGCATTCTTGGCCTAAAGCTGGCTTTAATTACACTACAAACATCACAGATAACAAATTGAATGCTTTACTATTTTCTTAAATCGTTGCTCAATTCCGATGAGAAACCTCAAGAAAATGAAAGAATGGACATAAGAGATGTGATAAACAGAGACTGAGGATGCCTGTTATTGTGTTGTTTGAAATACCAATCACATAGTAACCTAATGAACAAAAAGATGAGGAACAGTGGTTAGGTTATGAAGTAAATTATGGTACAATTTCCAACATGTTCTATTTGACTTGTAATGGAGTATGAAGTCAGTAAGGAGGCTGATCCAGGTAAAAGCACATGCATGATATTTGAAGCACGAGGTCACCTAGCGTAAGCTCGCATGACCAGCTCCTCAATTCCACTAAGTAAGTATTATGCCTTTCATATCCCAGGTATTGCAATTAAGTTTACCAGGAATCTAGTCATGCAAAACTGATTTTAATTACTTTTATAATGTGCCATATGTTTTCCTCATTTATAGGATATCCTTCCTTCTCTGCGAGAATGTACTCATCCATTCCCTGAGCATACCTGACAATCTTGTGAATCGTGGTGTCTCCAGTATCACAAAAAGCTGAAATGGAATATTTTCCAAGAAAACTAGTAAAATCATGAGGAAATTTTAAAAATAAACTTATTACTGGAATGCTGAGGACCAATAGACACCTGGGGGCATTTTATTGCCTCCTGTTGGTCAAACACCTGAACAGCTCTAAGCTATTCCCCAAACTGATAATGCTTCTGTATTCTACCTTTTGATACCTTACCCTTTGAGGTGTATATTTCCACCTTGCCTTAGGATAAATAGTGTTGAATAAAAACACGGGTCCTTGGTCAAGGCAGAATCTTTAGCTCCCTTTAGCTGAAGCTCCTCTGACCCCCAATGCCTTTCAAAAATATATTTCGTCCTTGGACTCCTTAATCATCTATGCACAGCCCCTTTCTTCAGAATGCTGAACCTTTTGTAAGGCTGGGGAAAAGAACCCAGCATTATGCAGCCCTCACAAGGGATACCAATCCTGAAAGAGAAAAATAATCCTGCTGATTATTTTGTAGGCACACATTAAAATAGAATGAGAGAAGGAAAATGTTGACTTCTATGAGTGGAATAATAGTTATCTGTTATTGGAGCCAACTTTTTCTATTATGCAGTGTATTCTGTAAGTTTTATTATCTTCAATAACATACAACAGACAGATTTGAAGAAAGGGGGTTTTTGCCCTGAAACATGGAATTCTAAATAATCATTATAAATATTGATAATGAAATATTTCCCTGGAGGAGTTTTATATATTGTCAACCACATCATGTTTTACCCCACCGGGGACATTGAGGACATAATTTTAGATGTGAATACAAATATAAATTAAAATTTTACTGAAGAATAAAAAGTTGAAAGGACAAACAACTGCTTGTTAAAAATAGTGAAATAATTAAACTACAATTGTATGCTTCTGCTTGATTGATCCTTTGTAAGTACAGTAAGTACAGCAAAATGGACACATTGACAGACTATTAACTCCATTTGTGCTGGAGATGGTACATGTTAAAATGGTTGTTCTTTTTTTTTTTCAATGATATGCTCATATCCTTTATAACCAAAGATCGTTCATGTATTTGCTAGAGGTTTTGTTTATCTAGGTATATAAATTGCTAATTTTGATAGATAAGGAAATGAAAACTGATTCAATTGTGCAAATGTTCAGAATTTTTATTAAGGTGCCAGGTGTGATTATAAAACTGCATTCTTAGATCTGCTTCTGAGGAGAAGATGGTTTAAAAAAAGGACCGTCACTAAATATTTCAGTTTATCTCCATGGATCTCAATGAAATCAAATCATGTATTAAAGGCTGAAACTTCATCTAGCAGCATAATATGCTCCTGTCACCTTTTATTAACATGACAAGGTTTGAACCATAACTCATGTGTGCAGGTTTGTTTTTCATTATTCATAGGTATTCTTTATTCCTTAAGATTTCTAGCTCAGAAATTATATTCAAAATTAAGGACAGTACATAAACTGCTGACAATTACATCAAAGGTATATTTTGTTAGCTGCTGAATAATTTATATTTTCATTTCTTCCACAAGCTAATTTTTGGGATATATATTTGATATCCTGAAACAAAACCAAATGCCAGTACTTTAACAATATTCTTTATTTTACCTTAACAATACTGCAAATACAAAGTTATTTGTAATAATGACAGCATTGTTTTATTTTATATTGTCCTAAGATATCCAAGATAAGTTATCAGTTTGAATTACTTGGGGACACCCAGCCAGTGTGGCTCAGTGGTTGAGCATCAATCTATGAATCAGAGTCACAGTTTAATTAACTGGCCAGGGCACAGGCCTGGGTTGTGGGTTTCATCCCCAGGGTGAGGGTGTGCAGGACACAGCCAATCAATGATTCTCTCTCATCATTGATGTTTCTAACTCTTCCTCTCCTTTCATCTCTGAAATAAATTTTAAAAATATATATTTACAAAAAAAAATTTGGGGATGAGCAGTCACATTTCCAAGAGAAATTCCAACAAAATCACTTGACTAAATGAAGTAAAGAGGCAAATCCGTGTTTTTATTAAAAGAATATAAAATATAAAATAGTATGAGGGAAGACTGAAAACTTGATAATAATTTCATAGAAGAAAAAGGTGGACTTATGTAAGACTTTCAATAATCCTATATAATAAAGAGGTAATATGCAAATTGACCCTCACACCCTCATGTGTGAAGGCTGCAGGGGGGTTAGTGAGGAAAGACAAAATGACTGAACAAGCAGGCTACATGGGGCAACCAGGATGGCAGGAGGCACAGTAAGAGGTGATGAGGCTGGTGGTAGGGGGGGAGTCAGAGGCAACCAGGCCAGCAGGAGGGCAGTTGGGGACTATTAGGTTGGCAGGGGGGCCAGTGAGGAGTGACTAGGCTGGCGGGGAAGGCAATTGGGAGTGACAAGACCAGTATGGGGGGGGGGGGGAGTTAAGGGCAACCAGGCCAGCAGAGGGGGAAGGTTGGGGTTGACCAGGCTGGCAGGGAGGAGACAATTAGAGGGAACCAGGCAGGAGGCAGGTGAGAGTTTAGGAGCCAGCAATCCAGGATTGTGAAAGGGATGTCTGACTGCCAGTTTAGGCCCGATCACAGGGATCAGGTCTAAACTGCCAGTCAGACATCCCCCAAAGGGCCCAAGATTGGAGAGGGTGCAGGCTTGCCTGAGGGAAACCCTCTGTGTATGAATTTTGTGCACTGGAACTCTAGTAAAGATATAAATAAATAAATAAAAACTTTTTTAAAATCCTGTAAATAGCATATTGAGGTATGACTAAACTAGCCAATACTAAAATACATTTAAAGCCTCAAATATTAAAAAACTATGGAGTACCACAACTTGACTAAATTGATTGACAATGAAATAATAGGTATCCTTGGTTTATTCCTGAGTTCAAAAGAAACTAGTCTTTAATATTGAATATAATCTTAGTTTTAGTGTTTGTTTGTTTTCATGAATGCTCTGTATTAGTCTGAGAAAGATTCCTTTTCTTTCTAATATACCAAAAAGTGAGAGTTTCATTTTTCACATGAATTTTCTGCATATAGTGAAATAATAGTATATTTTTAAAGTTTCTTTATATTGTGAAACACCACAATTAATTTTTGGATATTAAGTAATGTACTGCTTGAATAGGCCATACTTAATCACAATGTATTTAATCTTTATATTTTATTGCATGCTGTTCCAACTGCATAATTTGTAGGACACAGTGCAAAAGTAAAATATTGGGCCTCTTGTTCCAAAAAGCAGGAGAAGAATGCAGTTCAAGGCACAAAATTACACAGTTTTTTTCTTTCTTCCTCATTGGTCTCAAAATACTTATCATGGTGTGTGTTTTTGTTGTTATAGTACTGTTTAAATAAAGAAAAAATTAAAATTATTATCTTGGCTTTTACTATTCATTCTTACATTTTGAAATGCCTGTTTTAAATGCAGATACTTCATACTTTATGGCTCATACATGCATATGCATTTCACTCTTAACAGGAAAAAAAACAGAAACACTGCACAAATATAACTCAACAATTTCCATTGCACCTCTTGGCAATGCATATGCTACCAGAAATCTCTACCTTAGGGTTACTGATGGGCATGGATGTACTGAAAGGAAAAAAAAGAAAAAAAACACACACAACAACAAATATGGGTTGTTCTGCTTTTTCTTACTTTTAATATGCATATAGCAGTAATAATTCATACAACAGACACCCTACACTCTCTATCAAGCTCTTAAAATGCTATTGGCCTAAGAAATCAATCTTTTTTATTAGCATACAAGGACAATGGTTGTCAAATGTAAAGTTCAGTTGTGCAACCTTTTAGGGCTGTCTGTGGCCTTGCTTATTCAGTCATAGCTGTTGAAATGAGCACAGAATCTCCAAAGTCCCCCAATACATGTTTGCCCAGCAAGACAAAGAAAATACAAGGCATGTGATCATAACAGGTTTACCTTGTACTCACTTTGGATCTCAATAAAGTAATCGCACTAAACTACCATCCGAATCCTAGACTTATTGGGTATGCAAATGGAACATCAAGGGACTCATATATAGATATTGTGTATAACTCATCTGCTCACACACATCACACTTTGCTTTCAAAACACAATTTCAAAGATAAAATTATTAAGCATTTATATAATAGATGATGATATCAGATCCTTATACCAAGCACAGAAAAACCTATAAATGCTTGGGCTTGTGACAACTGCAGAGGTCACAAGCCCATTAAACTGATCCTGCCACATATATGGTATTTATGTTCATGTTTTGCAAGCCAATATATTGTTAAAATAGAAAATAAACATTTACCTACTTTGTCCCTCTCTAATAATTTTACATTATAAATGCATCCTAATTTAGTTATGCTTCTTCAAAAAATATTTTTAACTATTTTACATTTCTCTCCTTTGAATATCACTAGAGAATCATAGTCTTTCACAAACAACTATTTTGTTATTATTATTGTTAATATTGCTTATATTGTTGATACAACTAGAGACATATTCAACTATTGAATAATGACTATCAAGTCATTCAAGCTAGCTCTTTTATAATACACTATCATCTTTTGTAACATCCATGTTTTATAACAATAGCAGTGTTACCAGATCCAACCTGACTTTATTTTTTTTGAATCCTAGGGACATGGAAGATCATTCAAGGTGTCCCTGTGGGGAAAATACAATAAGAGACATAATGAAAATATCGAGGACGAACGTGGAAGTGAGAACAAGAGTGCTTTCCTATTGTTCAGCAGACATAATATGACAAATGTTGAAAAATATTTTATAAAATAATTGGATTCACATTGATTATTCCAATTAAAGAAGCAAATGTTACTGTACCTATTTTTCCCTCAGATCCCACGTTCCATCACCAAAATTCTCTATATAATGACATTAAAGACGTGCTTTTGAATATCTTAGACAGATTATATTATATTATATTATTCAGATTTAATGAAAAGGGACATCATATTTCTTATCTCTTTACCTCTTTGATCACCCCCACAAAGTATAGAAGAACTAAGGTTGCATTTTAGTCAGACATAATTTTATCTTTCTGTAATATATTATCTTCAACTTTAAAATGTTATTTATTATGTTTGTATTCTGTTTTGTCCTTGATTTGCAAATTCAGTATGTACCTATAAATGATAATAACCCTATTCAGTGGAAAGGAAAATTTACTAAAAATATATATTTTATTTTGATGCCTCCTTGACTACAAAGCTCTTAAAATTCTGTTGGCATAAAAATAGAATTAACATTTTGATTAACATATAAGATAGAACAGGATCCTTTTCTGAGTACTGACATAATCACAGTATAACTCAGGGTTTAAAAATGTAGCAAATAAGCAGGCCTATTTGCAACTTTTCACTTTTTTTGAGAGAGATCCTAAGACATTACTGTACTTCTTTCTCCCACAGAGATGTACAGTGTTCTGGTTGGCAATCTGAAGACAACTGTTTACTTAGGAGCCTGCACCCTGTATTTCCCTACAGTGAGTGTGATGTGGAAGCCATTTGAAAACAGGGCAGTAAAAAGGAAAAGAGCAGTTATCTAAAGAAGTAAAGTAACTAAATACATTGCTGACAAGAAGGAAGAAAATGACCTCATGCTTGTCTCAAGTAAAGAGATAACATTATAAGTCCAAAGGAAGAGGCAGCAATATGTTACACTATAATACCACAAGGAGAAAATAGCATGGTACCAGAAAACAGTGAGAGAATGGGAATTTATAGGGAGTCAGCTTTTGAATTTAAGATAGCTTCTTTAAATTGGTGCACATCTGCAAAAAAACAAACAAACAAACAAACAAAAAACACAAGCTTCACACACCAGCCCTGAATAAGAGAAGATTTTTAAATTTCTTTACTGATTTAGATATTACATATCTGTCCTTATCCCCCCATTACCTCCCTCCCCCTCTCATGTTCTCATCCCCCTTTTCTTTGTCTGTTGATTAGATATATGCATGCATACAAGTCCTTTGGTTAACCTCTCCCCCTTACTCCCACCCTCCCCTACCTTCCCTCTGAGGTTTGAAGGTCTGCTCTATGGAAGATTTTACCCCTCATTTACATTATGATCCTGGGAGAATGGCTCTTCAGGAAGACAACTTGCTGGGAAGAATACAGATAATACCGATAGACTACTTAGAGTATGGGTGTCGAACTCAATCAGAGAAGGGGCCAAAATCTAAAATCCAGCCTAAATGGCGGGCCAAATGGTTTACTGAACAGTCATAAACTGTCATTGTGATGGAAACGCAGCGGAGTGCAGTGATGACAGCGCGGTACGGGCCACATTGCAAGGCCTAGCGGGACGGATTTGGCCCGCGGGCCTTGTGTTTGACACATGTGACTTAGAGTGTGCTTGCTTCTGGGGAAGTCTAACAGGTATGTCATGGCATCTCACTGTGGTGTTAATGTTCATGTCTGTAATATTTAGTAATAACACCAGATATTATTATCATTTGTCATCTGAACAACTCTTTTTTCTCCTCCTTGTAGTACTGTAAAAATGGCACTTCACTAAATTTTACTTTGTATTTTTTTAATTTTTAAAATTGTTTTAATGTTGACCCCTCTGTCCACCTCCACCCTTCTCTACCTATCCATTCCTTGTCCCTGTTCGATATGTTCTTTAGCTATAGTTTGGAAGAAAAACCTGCCACTAACTGAATAAGTCACAAAGACTGTGATTATAACATTGCCTGGCGCCATCATTATGTTAGCAAGGAAAGAGAAAAAAGGCATGTATGTCATTTTTATTCAAAATTCTTTATGAAGAAATAGGTTCTACCTGAGTTTAAGGGGCCTGGGTAGCATAGCCTACTGTGCTTCCTGAAAGGAGCAGCACACCGCGTATTAGTGAGCACTTGCAATGTATCCACAATCCTCAGACCAAAGCAAACCTATGACTACAACGGCCTACTCTAACTCCCAATAGAAATTCCTCCTGCCACATTCCAGCCCAATTCTCCAATTCCCACTAAAGAAATTGCCATTTTGGCACTAAGGAACTAGAAAATGCACTATTATGACCTTCATTGCCATCCTAGATATGTTTGAAGGGGATCAAGAAGTGTTAGCACATGTTAAATAGTTGAAAAAAATAGCTTTTATTAAAGAGTCATTGGCCTTTGAGTGGACTTTGTCAAACCTGTTTCCATGTTGATATATTTTAATAATCTTCAAAAATTTTCAGTGCCATACAACTAAATAGTATCTTGAATATAGTGAGTTTTCAATTGCTATTTGCTTATGGATTAAATTACATTGTGCCTTGAAATTATAGTGCAAAGTGTAGGACATATATTTCCTTTTCCAAGAGACTGATGAGTTTTCAAATGTTTCATAACTAATTGTGTGTTTCAACAATTAGAAGTAGTTACCATTTGGGAAACTAAAGCCTTTGGTTATGAAATTTAGAGACTAGAAATATTAAATTCAATTTAACACTATAAACCTGTATCACCTGTATTCAAAGTACAAGGCATAGGAATAAAGTACACCAATTATAGGAAGAAAGTACACCAATTATAACACATACTGTCACCTGGCCCACTTTGCTCAGTGGATAGAGCATCAGCCTGTGGACTGAAGGGCCCCAGGTTTGATTTCCGTCAAGGGCACGTACCTTGGTTTCAGGATCAATTCTACCTCTGGTAAGGGCACATGAGATAGTGAACCAATTGATGTCTCTCTCTCTCACATCAATGTTTTTCTCTCTTTGTCTCTCTCTAAAATAAAATAAATGTAAAAATATCCTCAGATGAGGATTAACAAAACAAAAATGTATATGTCAATTATAATTTTTTCTTAAAGATAAAAGGATTCTTACTTAAGCTGTAGGATTACAGAAGAAAAAAAAAACATGTTTCCATGCTAATATTAATTATACATTTTATACACTAAAACATTACAAAAATTAAAACAGATACTGTATTATGTCCCAAATGGTTGCTTGTTTTATTGACCTAAACTCTATTTAGTCAATGTTAGATGGTTATCACCAGTAAATACATTAACACAGATTATAATGGCTGATTTATAAGGTCACTTACTATTCTAAACAGTTCAGCTGTATCATTTCAATAAACTTCATATCTAGCTTTATTGTAAGAGTAATAGACCAGACTAAAACTTTTCTTATGGGTCAGAGAATGCCTTGGGCACATATGTTACATACCACCAATTCTATTATTGACTCAGCTATAGATCATCTTGATTTGGCATGAAAACTAGCCACTTCATCTTTTCTGCTCCAGTTCTCTCAGTTGGGGCTCAAAAATAAATGTTTCTTTTTAATTGTCTTAGAGAGAGGACATTTTAGGTCATATTGTTAGCTCTAATCACCTGTTGAGAAAAAAAAATATCTTGGTCGGCAATACATGGCTTCCTGAACCCCAGCTGTGCTTTCTAACAGTTTCTTCTCTGAAGGTATATCTGGGGTATTCTGGATAAGCAGTAGAACCCTTCTGATGAAAAGAATTAATGTTACTATGATAAAGGTTAAGCAATTCCCTGACAAAGAAACACCTAGACAAGAAGAAGAAAGAGGATAGCTATGACAAATAGTGATGTTCCAGAAAACAACCTTACTGATGTAGGTGGCCAGAATAGCAAGAGCAGGCCAAAGGCTAGGTCTAGCTCCTTAAAAGAGCCTGGTGATAACAGCAGACAGACTTTTAAGTGTATGTGCTGTATAACTACCCTTTCCTCCAATAGAAATATTAAAGAAAAACGCGCATGCCCAGATTCATTTTGATGTAAAGGTATATATTATAGAGAGACATTGTTGTTATGCTTATGGGGACAAATACTGCACGCTTTACACATATTTTTGACTGAGGAATTAACAAGAACACTCAAGATGGCAATAAACACTTCCTCAAAAACTCCAACATTTATATTTGCCCTTATATATTGATGTTGACATTCTGTTATTAAAGAAGCTCAGTGCAAGGCTTGCAGTTTATTACACTTTTACAGCACATATTTGCCTCACTTTAGACTCCATTACCTCCGAGAGATATAACTTGGTCTACAGGTAGCTATAGGCTCTGGTTTCAACATGTCCAGGCATGTACCCTGGGGTATCACTATGAAAATGCAAGCCCATGGGGAAACAAAATTATCATAAAGAAGGCTAATGAAAATGCAGGAAAATACTGAGTGCAGTGTTTTGTTTGTTTGTTTGCTTTTCTGGCAGAAAAGGAAGAAGTACGATAGGGTATTCCAATGAGATGAGAAGGGTTACTCACTATCTTTTGGGTGCCTGAGGGAGGACAGAAAGAAAATATCTAAATTCCAGGCACTTGCATACAAAGTTTTATGTCTCATATTGTCTGGCTGTAGATAAATACTCTAGGATTAATTTAAAAAAAAAGAAATAATTTTGTTTTCCCATCACAGTCTTTACTGATATACCTCACTACAAAGAAAATCCAAAGAGTAAGTTCTGCTCTTTAAAATCCTAAGATGTGTAAACAACCTGAAAAAGGCATGAGGGAAACAAAGTATTAATGTGATTCATGGAAGATTCTGGGTGTGGGACATACGATTTACAGTGGTAAAGATTCTGTATGTTTGTTATTATAGCATATAACGTAACTTTTATTTTGAAAACGAAAATTTGCATGAGCAAATATATAAGCTCTTACCAATTCATTTATGTTTTACCTGTACAAACATGGACTTTATTATTTGCTCCCTCAGTCTCTCTCTTTTTCTCTGTTACCACATACACACACACACACAAATACAATTTTTTAAACATTACAGAAGTTAAACACATCATGGCCCTCTAGCCCTAAGTATATGTGTTTGTTAACAATATAGGGAAATTCACATTATACTTGTTAAACCTTAGTGCAATTACTTTCCTTCATACAATTTTCTCATTTCAACCATTAATATTCTTTATAGAATTTTTCTTCTATCACTGGCCCAATCTAATATTTGGTATTTCATGGTATATTATAAAGTCGATAGAACAAAAAAAAAGAGGCTTTTGGAACTTAACGTGAAGAGTTCAAATGTTTGTTTGCAGAAAGAAGTTGCTCTTTTATGGCATCAATTTTTCCAGTCGCCTGGATGTTTGTGTATGGCCGTTCAGGTTATGTAAGGAACAGCATCATGAGAAGCAGAACTCAATAAAATGGAAAGCTATTAAATTTAACTTTGCTCTTTTCCCCTTAATATCTATCTATGATAGCAGGACAACATACAGGAAAATGAAATAACATCTTCTTTACATCTCACACTGTTCCCAACACTATCCTTGTTTTTTTTTTTTAACAATGTGTCTATCCATGACTATGTGAAATGTTTGCATATTGATTAACCCATTTGTTTATTTAGCAAATATTAATTGAGTGTTTACTGTGTGCTGGGCTTTTTATTGACAAGCTGGGGACATTCCATAGGAAATCTCCCCGCTGAGACTAAACTATGAGACCAGAGAAGGCAGAAGCCATGTTGTGAATAGCACTATAAATCTTAATAAGGAGTTTAGAATGTGTAGTAAATATAATAATAAGATATTAATGGTTTGGAGCAATACTTTAGCTTATATTTTAGAAATATAAATCGGAATATTATTTTTAAATTACATATTAAAGTGTTTGGTAGATTGACTGTACATATGAGTACACTTATCTGCTCTCTCCCCCGCATTTCCCAAACACCTATCACACTACCCAGTCCTTGAAATGCGTCTTTGCATCAGTTCTTCTCATCTCTAGCTCTCTCATCCTTAACTCTGGCTGGGCCTTGTAACTGTTGGCCACAAAATGTTACAGGAGGGGGAGTGCCCCAGATCTGAGCCTAAGCCTCACTAGCATCTCACACTCTCTCCTCTCACTTGGAGCCCTTAGATCAGCAGGAACCGATGCCCTAGCTGGTCTGCTGGCTGAAGAAGAGATGCATGAAGCAGAGCCAGGACTCTAAGCTGAGGTTGTCCTACATCAGTCAGCAGCCAGCTAACTGCCAGACGTGTGTGTGTTCCTGAGCCAAGTTTAGAACTCTTCTGCCAAGCCCAGCAAAGATCTTCCAGACTATCTAGCTCTTCTGTAGATTAGGAGCCATCAAAAACCATTCTTTCTTTAAGCTACTAAGTTTTGTTGTGGTTTTTCACTAATAGCTAGGTGTTGCAGGGAGGCAGTGCTAGCAAGGAGTACAGTTAGAAATGTTTTATGACAATGGAGGCTAGTGAAGATTTTAGCATCAATTAAAGAGTTAACGTTAGAAACGAAGAAAAAAAATCACATTTGATAATGTTTTAAAGATGAACTCAAGAGGACTTCTAAGTGGTGTGGTTGGGAAACATGCTCAAAGATCACTAAATATCACCCAAGACATTTTTTTTTCTATTTTTCCTTCAGGGCAAAAAATAAAGTGTGATATTTCTGTAATCTGGAAATTGACTTTGCTTTGTTGATTATGTTTTTCTCTGAAAAATATTCTTTGAATTGAGTAATTAATTAAATTTCAGATTGAAATGTGTTACCCTGTTTCCCCGAAAATAAGACAGTGTCTTATATTAATTTTCTATCCCAAAGTTGCTCTAGGTCTTATCTTTCCATGCGCTAGGTCTTATTTTCGGAGGATGTCTTATTTTTGGGGAAACACGGTATAAAGCAAAGAGAAATTTCATACTCATTCATATAATCATTGTGCTAATATCTGTTGATAATTTGAATTAGCCAAAGGAAATAATTCTGGAACAATTTCTGTTTATTCTAATATATTTCTAGTTGGAAAAAAAATACGCCATTCTTTATTGTATGTTATTTCTAATTTGGCATGAAAATTTATTTTCTCTTTCAATTTATATTTATTCTTAAAATAGAGTATTGGGAAATAATAAAATGCATGTGTAAATAAAGGTATTTCCTCATGTTTTGATGTACAATCTATACATAATAGAGACATATGCTAATTAACCAGGGCTCTGTAATCGGCTGGCTGGACAAGAGGAGGTTGTGTGTGGCATGCTGGGTCGGGGCGGCAGGACCCCCGTGGGCCTGCACTGGGGGAGTGCATGGTCAACAGTGGCCACGGCTGCTTCAAGGGCTGGAGAGGGAGGCAGGGCCGGACGGGCAACTCAAGGGTGGATGGTGCCGTGTGATTTCAAATTGCACACTGGGCTCCTGGTGCTTCAATATTAGGGCATATTGCAAGCAATAAGTAACTGATTTTAAAATGCTTGTAAATGTCACGACGTACTTTCAGAGCCTTTTTTTGTATCTAAAAAGCACAATCATCTTTTTTTTTTCTTATTGAAACTATAAAATATTATTTTATAGCACAAACTTTCACAAAGTAAAAAATAAAACATGAATAAAGCTTTGGGAAATGCCTTCTCAATACTTAAAAAAAACAAAAACCCCCCTCACAATTGCCTTTAAATAGAGAAATATACAGGGTTTCAATTAAATATTTAATAATGAATTCATCATAACAGACCAAACATTTGACTTTTAAGTCTGTGATGGCTAATTTTATGTGTCAAACTGACTGGGCTAAGGATTCCCAGATATTTGGTTAAAAGTTATTCTGGGAATTGAAAAGAAAAGAAAAGAAAAGTTATTCTGGGCATGCCCATCAGTGTGTTTCTGGTGAAATGAGTAAATTTGATTGCCCTTCCTAATACAGGCGTGCCTGATTCAATTCATCCAAAGCCTGAGAAGAACAAAAGCAGAATAAGAGATAACCATCTCTCTCAACTTATCTTTAAAGCTAGGACATTGGTTTTCTCTTGACCTTGAACGAGAACTATACCATTTCTTTCCTAGCTTGAATTAAAGGTAGTATAAAATTCCAGAAATGTATTCCCTTATTCTTTTAGCAAAGTAGACTGAACACCTATTAGATTCCCCAAAATATTCTCTATGCTATGGAACACAACACTAAAAATAAATTTTTAAAAAACCTTGTAAGTTTATATTTTGTTGCAAAAGGAGACTTAAAATATATGTTAATGAAATATGTGGTATGTTAGATGGCAATAAGTGAAGTAGGAAAATAGAAAGCAGAGGAAGAGCGTTCTTATTCAGAATGTGATGTTTGAATAAAAACTTGAAAGAGAAGCATAAATGAGCAATGGAGATAGTTAGAAAAAGGCCCTCACGCTGACGAGAGAGTAGGAATATAGCTCTTGGGGGAAGTAAATATTCACAGTGCATGAGAAACAACTACTAGGTAATGTATCATGTTTTATAGATCATTTTTGTTTTGTTTTGACTATGCATGAGATGGGAATAGAGTAGAGGAGTCTGAGTAGAGATTAAAATGATATGACACTTATGTTAACAATATCCTTTGAGCTGTTGGACTAGAAATAGTAAGTGGGGATAGATGTAAAAGCAGCTATAGCTATTAGAAGAGTATTGACTATATTCCATATACTGTACTTCATGATTATTAGGTAACAACCAATTTGTACTTCTTAATCCCTTCACCTTTTTCACTTGCTCTGCCAATCCCTGTTTCATTTAGTAATCATCAAAACGTTCTCATATGCATGAGGTGATTTCTGTTCTGTTTGCTTTCTTAGATTAAGTTTTGATAGATATGTATTTGTTGCCATTGTATTGTTTATATTTTTTATATATTTTACCCTCTTCTATGGTATTTTGCTCTCAGTCATACTCCTGATTTCCCTGCAAAACCCAAAGCCCATTCAATGATCACTGCCCACATTTCTGAGTGTAAAATGAAAATATTTCAGGTCAGAACCTGTCAGTATTTGTTTTCTTCCTCTCTGCTCCAGTCCAGAATTTAGGAAACTTAGGAAGACAATCCATTGAGGAAGTGATTGAGTTCCAATATAAAGAATGGGAATGAAAACTGGTGCAGCCACTGTGGAAAACAGTAAGGAACTCCCATTTAACCCAGTAATCCAACTCCTAGGGATATATGCCTAGAAACCATAAATACCAATCAGAAAGAACATATGCACCCCTCTGTTCATAGCAGCTCAATTTAGTACAATAGCTAAGATTTGGAAACAACCTAAGTGCCCATCAGCAGATGAATGGATTAAGAAAACTGTGGTACATCTACACAATGGAATACTACACCACTATAAAACTTGGATTTCTATATGAAATACTTAAGGGATCATTGTCCCCTCCGCCCACCCACCACCCCTACCACACACTCCACTATTTATTTTCCCCAGAGATTTCTATTTTGTTATCCTGATATAACTATATATATATTTTTTATAAATCAATCTTTTATTTCTCTAAATTTATAGTGTAACATTAAGCCCAATTCTTAAAACTAGTTCTTTTCCACCTTCATATTTTATTTGTCAATTTTAAACATTTTATTGAACAAAAGTACATATAGAAAATCCTAAGGGAGCAGCTTGAGGACTTTTCACACAGAGAACAGGCCCTTGTAGCCAGCACCCAAATCAAGATAGAGAACATACACTGAACCTCAGAAGCCCCCTGGAGCCACCTTCCATTCACAGTCCAGTGCCTCAAGGGTAACTGTTATTCTGACATCTACCAGCTTAGATTATAGCCTTGCAGTTTTTCTCAAATTTATATATGTTGCAAAAAAGGTAATATGCTGAGTGTTAATTTTGTTTTTCATGTTGCTTGTTTTAAATTATTTATAGCTTTTAAATTTAATAAAGGTAAGTCATCCTACAACATTTTAGCTCAGGTTGTTGTGGGCATTGGACTGATTACTTCGAGAAGAATATCTGAAAAAAGCAGAGTGAGAGTAGAATATAAAGAAAATTAAGGGCATATGCTAAATGCAAAATTGTGCAGGTAAGGAAGAGAAATCTCAAGCTTGGTTCTATGTGTTTCCATTGCTGGGTTTTGCAATAAAATTCAAATTTGCTTCTAGTAAGGCTGTCAATGTGTATTGGTAACTCATGGTGATATTCACTTTCTTTTTAATCATTACTACAGAAAACTTATTATATTATCAAATAAGAATTTTAATATTTATTGCTTTGCGAGAAGCTGTTTTAAATTCTCTAATGAATAATGTTCTCAAGATCAGAATAGTAGGTGGCCAGGTAAGGATTCCAGGTTAAAGTTCGTCTTTTAACGAAAGGGAGAACCAATGAAGACACTATCCCTATGAGTTCAGGAAGTACTTCTGGATGTATTTGTATCCTCTATTTGTCAAAAAGTAGAGAAAACAGTATTTCTAAACAATTTTAGTAATCCATACTTATGAATACTTCTAATTGATCCTTACCCTTATTTCTAATATCCATTATGCTAGTTAATAGGACACTGTTTAACTAATGTAACCCTTTTTCTATTATGAAAGTACTGATTGTTGAATGAAATAGTGATAACTAAAGGATAATTAATAGCCCAATCTGCAACATGGCTCTTTCTCTTTTAATTCTAGCTGATTGCTCTCAAACTGTGCTTACTTAATAGAATTTGTTATCTCATCACAATTAGGATTAAACTATATGTAACTGTCATATACATAATAAGACTTTCACATCAATTATACCAACTATATGAAAGAGGTTATATTTAAATAAAAATATTGTCATTGATGAGATTAAAATATAGTCATGATTGTGTCATTAATTAAAAATGTACTAATATTGCCAAAACCAGTTTGGCTCAGTGAATAGAGTGTCGGCCTGCAGGACTGAAAGGTCCCAGGTTCAATTCCGGTTAAAGGCACGTACCTTGGTTGCAGGCACATCCCCAGTAGGAGTGTGCAAGAGGCAGCTGGTCGATGTTTCTCTCTCATCGATGTTTCTAATTCTCTATCCCTCTCTCTTCCTCTCTGTAAAAAATCAATGAAATATATTTTAAAAAATACAAATATTTAAAGTATAATTATCATTTTAAAGAAAAAAAATACTAGGATTTTAGCAGCCTAGAACTCCAATAAACCATAAGAACTCTAATATTTAACATATTTCTTAAAAATTAAAATTATTCCTTAGCTGCCACCCCCAGTAGAATTTCATAGAGCCAATGCACATTAGAGACTGTATTTAATTATAGCTATTTTAAACTACAACAAGCTCATCATTTGCACAGATAAAATTGATGAATAAAATATGTTATTATTAAATTTTAGGTTATGAGTACATATTGATTTTGAAATGTAGCTTTTGGCAACTTTATCAGAGACCATTCAAACTTTAAAACAATAATTTGAGAAAATATTACTTTGTAGGGTTAATGGCACTATCTATAATGTTCATTCTTCCTTGATCTTGGTAGAAGTCCCACTCAGTAATTTTAAGAAGTGAACATGATATCACTCCATCATGTTTTTCAACCAAAGTTCATTGTTCATTCCCTGCCAAGAATCAATGTTGCAGCAATGAATTTAAATATTACCTCCCCACCCAATCTGAGGCCAGTGATAGGTAAAAGTAATAACTTAGGATATGATGGAACACCAAATACCTACAAGTATAGGGAAACACATTTTTAAAGTAAAAACATAACACTTTAAGAGTAAAAATATATGATCAATATTGAAAACGTCTAACTTGAGTGATGTTATAGTATGGGTACATTTTGTAGCCCCTTTGTGTCTATAGAGTCCCTTATTGTGTCATTTTACTGCTTTCAAATTTAAGACTATTTTCCTGGGAGCCTTACGCCCCTCATATATTATGTCATAAACCTGACCATTACATAAGATGTAGGCTCTATATCATCACTACCCTGACCATTTTCCCAACCTTGTCTTATTAACTCTGCCCTTCAGGCTCAATAGGCTACTTGCTAACTCACTAGAAAAGTAAGCTCTTTCCCACTTTAGGGCTTTCCACATGTTCTTATGGCTGCTTGAAGGAGCTTTTCTCTCCACTATTCACGTGATTGAAACCTTATTCTCCACTGCTCTTTCCAGTGAGGCAATCCATGACAAATGTAAGTGCACTCACTGTCCTCCAAACATTGGAAGGTCCCTTCACATTCTGCTATTCTCTGTCATTGCAGCTTGTTCCCAACATGCGTATATTTCATGTTCCTATCATAAATTGTACTTTGATACTGATGGACATTAATAAATATAGTGTACATGAACAAAATTTGCTTACTTGTTTACTATCACCTACTTTGCCTTAATTTATATACTCTGTACTATTCAGTATTTTATTGTATCAACGGTAATATATTAAGCCTGCCACATAGAATATAAGCAATGGTTTATGCTAATTTATGGTGTCTACCCTCAACATGTATTTATTCCAATAAACTTTAAATTACTCCTTTATTTATGTTATAGTTAGGCTTAAAAGTTAAAGGTTTATACAGACTAAACTTTAATTGCTAGAAAATACACATTCTGGAAAAAACACTAAAATAAAAGCATCCCCTAACCAGATATGTAAATCTTCATTAATTACACTGAAATTATTGTTTTATAGCTTTATTTCTGCCACTTCCTCCTTCCCATTCCCAATCACTTCAACCTTGTTTACTTACTATTCCCTGAAGAAAGTTAGCACCATACAGTGTTTGCTCAAATATCATATTCAATTGGCCCACAATGATATCAGCATTTCTTTTTAGAGGTTATTTATTATTGATATTTTGCTTAAATTCCCTTTAATCTTCCATCTCAGAAGAAAGTATTCTTCTTTCTCATAGATCCATATCATTTATTTCCTTTTTTAGTCTTAATTTCAGTTAGAGAATTTTGAAGAAAATCAAGAGAAAAAAAAGCCTAGAAATTATCCTTAATGACTATTCTCTCATCACACATGATCAATGACATTTTCCAGATTCCCTGAATATAACTTCATCCACATTTCACGCATCTCTGCATATCCCATTACCAGTTTTTACTCTCATGTTTTATTGAAATTCAACAGGCTACCACAACAATACACCAAGGTTTCCCTCTTTCTCTCATCTTGGCCTCCTCAAAATATCTCACAAAAGATACCGGGGTGAACATCTAAACCAGCAATGTTACTGGGTCACCTCTCAAAATAAAACTCTTCAGGGCTTCCTATTTTCCTCCAGATTGAATCTGATCTCTCTGATCTGACAGATGGGGACTCTGGGTCTGCTTCTGGTAGAATTGCCTTTTTCCTTCATTCCGTTTCTCTTCTTTCATACTACAATAATTCTCAACTGCTTAAAATTCTCTAAAACCTTGTTTCTCATGTGGTTTCTTCAGCTTGGGAGTCCTTACCACATTCTCTTCCCTACATTAACTCAGAGAGTGTGTCCCAACTCAACCTCATTCATCACAAGCTCTCCTAGTATATAGCCCATATACTCCAATACCACCTTGTTTTACATATATACAAACTCAGTGTGTGTGTGTGTGTGTGTGTGCACACACACACACACACACACACTTTCAGAATTCTATAATACATGAATCAAATTGCAATCCCTCATTTGTCATCCTGCAATTGTATGACTTGATCAAGACACTGCTCTGTGTCTCAATTTCCTCCTCTGAGATATAAGAATGAGAATTGAACCTAAATGAACAGAAATACAACAAGCCATGTTTGACTTAAAGAAAGTGTCTACCAAATATGCTATGCTTACTTTGTTGTGATTACTAAACGTGTCATGAACGTCTGTCTCTCTCTCCAGGTTGTTAACTCTTTGAAAGGAGAATTCAAAGAGTTTGAAAGCAGAATTCAAATTAATTTTGGTGTCAGTACAGCATGGAAAAATGGCAAGCACATGCATTTATTCAATATGTTGTTTAATTAAAAAATGAACAAATTGGTTATTTTGAAAATTTGAAAAATTTTTCAATAGTAGAGCAGGTTTTATTTCTATGTGCTCTTTAGTGTTCTGCATATATTCAAATAATATATATGTAAAATATGTACTATTATTTAAAATCTATATATCCTCTGTGCATTTTAATAGCAACACATAGAGATAGTGCCTCAATTCCAAAGAGGAAAAAAAATACTGGAAAATGACAGGCAGTGAAACCAGAAAATGATGCTTATAGACCAGTCTTGGCACTCACTGCAGCTTATTTCTATTCTAGTCCAGACTTTAGCTACTTTTATGTGATGTGAGCTCTGTGATCTGAAAGAGTTTATTTACCAAACTTTGAAAAAATTAGGGATAACTTTGAGGTGATGAGAGGAAGGAAGAGTAGACACACAAAGATCACACAGCATTTGTTATTTACTCATGAAAATGGATGATTTATTTTTTGCATATGGTTTTGCTGAGGTCTGCAAGTGGCAAAGTAGTGATGACTTTGACAAATGGGCCAATCTAGAGTAGTTTTTTTCTAAGCTCATGTGTGTAGCCTAACAAACCTAAACTCCTTATGGCTTGGAATTTTCAATATATAATTATGTGTATGAATAAGAGAATTGGCTAAAGAGGGGGGAAATGAGTAAGAGAGTTAACCATAAAACAATATAATTTTATGAGTTATATATAAAGCAGTAAAATAATTTTTTCCTGAAAATAACAAATACAAATCAGTAAGATTGATCATTATGTTTACTTAAAAAAGTCTTCATTTGAAAAACTAATATTTCTTAACATCATATAGTCAATGATCTTAACTAAAATGTAACTGACTTGTCTGTGTAATGCTTCCAAGGTCTATTGGAAAGACATTTATTTACTAAATAGTTTAAAAATATATATCGTTGCTAAAACCGGTTTGGCTCAGTGGATAGAGCGTTGGCCTGCAGACTGAAAGGTCCCAGGTTCGATTCCGGTCAAGGGCATGTACATTGGTTGCGGGCACATCCCCAGTGGGGGGGTGTGCAGGAGGCAGCTGGTCGATGATTCTCTCTCATCAATGTTTCTAGCTCTCTATCCCTCTTCTTTCCTCTCTAAAATCAATAAAATATATATTTTAAAAATAAATAAAAATATATATTGTTCTTTTTGCTGATAACACGTATCCAGTAAGTTTACAATTCATGTAATTCCATAATGCTCTTTCCTATTTAGATATAATTATTCTATATAAATTTAAATAAGTATATATATTACCTTGAATAATAATTCTGTGGGATTCATTTTTGTACTCTAACTTTATTTGTGGCATATTAATCAATTAAGAACAGACCTTCATGTCTCACATTCAAAATCAAATTGTAAGTAAGAGGAATACAGATACCTATTTTATTTTGCTTTGTTCTGTGTTGTTAGTTATAACAGAAGTAAGGAAAAGGAAGTCATTTGGGGGTATTTTGAAATTTGCCATAATATTTGTGTACCAAAGAATCTCTGTTAGACCAGGAGGAAAGTGGAGACAAGAGAAGAAACTAACGATTAAAAGAATGTTATGAGACTGGATGATCAGAAAAGATAGTTGAGAAGATGTATAAATTACTGATATCTTTAGTGAATTTCTTAGTGAACAAGAAGTATCAGGTACATTAATAGGAATCTGTGTTTACAGTGATAAGAGAAAATCTCATCGGTAGTATGTCCAATAGATCAAGGTGGATATATCCTTAGTCACTAAATCATATGGATATATCAGTGTAACTGTCTGAGGATGATGGCATGATTCAGGGTATAGAAAAGTCCTGTGAGTAAGTTGCTATTATAGACTAACGTTATAAAGATATATATTTGGCATTTCATACCATGCACTTGAAAGCAGTATTATTTTTCCTCTCACTCTTTGTTTGCATAGTTGTATGATTAGACAGAGAAAGAATGTTGTGAAAATAACATTAAGGATCAGCGTGCAGTTCTATGCTAACTTAAACTTGAGGCTTATAAAAACTACAAAGCAAACTGTAAAACAAAAAGAGAAACCTATCATTTGGATGCTTAAAAGAGCAATGCTGTTTTCTGAATAGAATCATTTTTAAGTTAATATAACTGGGCAGAAAGAGTTTTTGAATGTTTATATTGACTTTTTCAAGTGAAATTTCCATAAAGCAATCTGGGAACCTTGGGGTAAAGAGCAGTGAGGATTGGGTGAGTTCAAGGGAATGACTGAAGAGAAAGACAATGTATTTATATAAAGCTATTTGTTGCAGTTTATAGTAGAAGAGTGGGATGTTAAGCTTATAAGTGAAACCATGAAACTTCATGGAAATGCTCGGGAGTAAGCATGATTTTGGTATCATTGATTGTTGAGGGATGGTGTGACACAGAATAAAAAGAAGGCATTTTAGTAATCTTCAGTCATTTTGATGGCAAGACATATTTTTTTCCCTTCCTTCATTCCACTCTAATTATTGTTGAATTGCTCTGTCTCTAACTTCTACAATTTATTTTTGCACTTAATGCATGACTTTGGGTCATTAAGTACAAAACAACTATTTGAGGACAGGAAGAGATGACTTTTCAACAAACAGTCTGATGAGAAATAAAATCTAATGACTAAGTTACATAATATGCATTGTACATTTGAAATATTAACTTACGCATGTTTTTATTTTCTATTTCATATCAAAAATAAAAGTAGGATCTGCCAAGTCTCCAACTGACAAATTGTCACAAGGGAACCAAAGAAAGAGGGAAAACCAAATTGTGGCTTTTGATTTCACAAGCCGGAATAGAGTTACAAGAAATATTTGTGTGGGTGTGTATGTGTAGAAAATAGTGTTTCAGAAGAACCAATTTCATGACCCAAAAAACATAAGATAATATATACTGAAGTAGAAGAAATTAGGGGAAATGTAAGGGACAGAAGAAATACTGTAAGAAAAAAACCATAACTTTGAATATCAAAAATTTAGGATTCTGAGGGAAGAGGACAAAAATACTCAAAAAAAAATCTTTATGCTTATAGGGGCAATACTTCTCAATCTGAGCTTTAAAAAGGTGAGTTTGAATTTTTAAAAAGTACAAATTAAGAATAATAGTCATTTGGGAAGGCAGAAAATAAAATTTCAGAGTCAAACATTTTATTTCCTCCCTTTTTTCCCCCTTCCTTCCTTCCTTCCTTCCTTCCTTCCTTCCTTCCTTCCTTCCTTCCTTCCTTCCTTCCTTCCTTTCTTCTTTCCTTCTTTCTTTCCTATTTTTTTCTTTTCTCTCATTTAGTTTGGTTAATTTCTCAAAAAGTGGAGATAAGACATCACTCAAATATAGAATATATTTCATAAACAAAAAGAAAAAAATGTCAGATATGAAGCATCCTTAATGATAGTATTTTATATGCTTACAAGTAACTTTTAATTGGCTTTCCATTTTGCATATCTATACAATGCAACAATATTTATATCATATTTAAACAAAATAAATTTTGATCCTTAAAATCAAAATTATTTAATTATAAACTAATTCTTACAGCTCTCATTCTCTGCTTAAATGTACTTCTCTTTCTTGACTTCAAATTCAGCTATGTTAGCATTTCCTATTTTATGACTTAATAAAATTAATTACTGTTACTTGTTATACCCAGCACACTTATAATTATTCTTGTACAAAAGCACATCTCTTGAGAATTATAAATGTTATTGGGACAAGGGACATATCTACATTTTAGTGTAATGGAAGAGACATATTATACATTAACTGCTTGTTTTTGTATGCCTAAGTATTAATTGCATTGTGTCATGGGAATAATATAAAGTTTAAAGATAATACAGAGCCAATTTCCAGATAGTTTATAATATAAAATAAGTGATTAGGGCATGCATTAACATAATATAGATTCCAAGCTGGAATAAAGACAAGTGTTTTAACAAAGGTAGAAAAATAATAATTTTAGAATACAGAAACAGAAAAAAGTTAATCCTTCTAGAGGCTGTTTAATGGGATGTTGAAGTGAATTCAAAGAGTAGACTTTCATCAGACAAAGTGTGCAACAGTTTTCCAAGTTATAAGAGAAGGACCAAACACCTCCTGTATAAATTAGCTTTGCATTTAACACTGAAACATTGGACAAGAGGGAGTTGATATTGTGGAGAAAGCATCTTGAAAGTCCAAATAAGATTTTAAAATACTAATGACTAACAAGATAAACAATATGTACCTCTTTCCTTTATTTGTTGAAAAACAAACATTTTAATTTTTTTAATTGAAGGCCAAAACAATGATAAGAGCTATATAATTGGGTGATAAATAGCAAGTAAATATTACTTTACCTATTTTACTTATAAAAAAGATTACTCACACCTGTCAGAATGGCTATCATCAACAAATTTTAAATATTTTTAAATAATAACAAATGTAACTAATTGTATGATTGCAATTCTTACCTTTTGAGTTTTCCAAGATGTGTCTTTATATTAAAATAATAAGTGTTTTCTTCATCTTATCTTATTTCTTTTGTTATCATGATATTGAAATATAAATTAATAACATATATTAAGAAAGTGGTGGATATCCAACATTAAATATTGAATGCTTCAATATTGAAATTCTAGTTTAATTTTTATCCTTTGCTTTGGACAACACAGTTTTAAAAAGCTAATGCAGAATTTTGCTTATGCCACAGTGAAATTACTGTAGCATATTTATATAAAATTTAAATATTATTTATTGATATATTTATTATCTAAAGTTTTTTATTTATACAATTTATTTATTTATTGTCTAAAGTTTTACATATGTCTCCTTTTACTCTGCCCTCCAGCCGTTCCCACCCTGGGCAAACCCGCACCGTCCTCAGTGTCCGTGTCCATTCATCATGCTAATATGCATGTATATAAGTCCTTTGGTTACTCGCTCTCAAACCCCTCTACCTCCCTCCACCATTTGTCTCTAGATCTCTTCTTGTTCTTCAAATTATGTTGATCATTATATCCGACATATGAGTGAGATCATGTGATATTTATCTTTCTTTGACTGGCTTATTTCACTTAGCATAATGCTCTCCAGTTCCATCCATGTTGCAAATGATAAAAGTTCCTTCTTTCTTATACCCTCAGAGTATTCCATTGTATAGATGTACCACAGTTTTTAATCCACTGCTGATGGGCACTTAGGCTGTTTCCAAATCTTAGCTATTATAAATTGTGCTGCTATCAACATAGGGGTACATATAGTCCTAGAAGTGGGATTAGTGGGTCAAATGGGGGTTCCATTTTTAAGTTTTTGAGTAAACTCCATACTGTTTTCCACAGTGGCTGCAGCAGTCTGAATTTCCACCAGTCGTGCAGGAGGGTTCCTTTTTCTCCACATCCTTACCAGTGCTGTCATTTGTTGGCAATGTAACAGGATACAAAATTAACACCCAGAAATATATGGCTTTTTTATATACCAATAATTAACTCATAGAAAGAGAAATGAAAAAACAAAACAAAATAAAAAAAAAAAAACACAAAAAACATCCGATTTACCATTGCACCCAAAAAACTAAGATACCCAGGAGTAAACTTAACTAAGGAGGTAAAAGAACTGTACTCGGAAATTTATAGGACATTGAAAAAAAGAGATAGAGAAAGACATACACAAGTGGAAGAACATACCATGTTCATGGATTAGTAGAATCAACATCATTAAAATATCCATACTACTTAAAGCAATCTACAGATTCAATGCAATCCTCATTAAAATACCAATGGCATACTTCAAAGATTTAGAATAAAGTCTCCAAAAATTCATCTGGGATAAAAAATAAAAAAAGACCCCGAATAGCTACAACAGTCCTGAGAAAGATGAACAAAGTTGGAAGGATCATGATAGCAGATATCAAGCTATATAACCAAGCCAGGCTTCTCAAAACTGCCTGGTACTGGCACAAGAACAGATATATAGACTAATATAACAGAACAGAGAATCCAGAAATCGACCCAAGCCATTATGCTCAATTAATATTTGACAAAGGAGGCAAGAGCATACAATGGAGTCAAGAGAGTCTCTTCAATAAATGGTACTGGGAAATTTGGTCAGATACATACAAAAAAAATAAATAAACTAGATCACCAACTTACACCATACACAAAACAAATTCAAAATGGCTAAAGAACTTAACTGTAAGACAGGAAACCATAAAAATTCTACAAGACTCCATAGGCAGCAAAATAGCAGACATATGTTGTAGCAATATCTTTGCAGACACAGCTCCTAGGGCAATGGAGACTAAGGAAAAAATAAACAAATGGGACTACATCAAAATAAAAGGCTTCTGCATAACAAAAGAAACCATCAACAAAACAAGAAAGCCTACAGAATGGGAGAACATATTTGCCAATGATATTTCAGATAAGGGTTTAATCCCCCAAATTTTCAGAGAACTCACAAACTTAACAAAAGGAAGATAAATGATCCAATCAAAAAATGGGCAAAGGACCTAAATAGATACTTTTTGAAAAAGGACATACAATAGGCCAGGAGACATAAAAACATTGTCAAAGTCACTAATCATCTGAGATGCAAATCAAAACATCAATGAGAAACCATCTCACACCTGCCAGAATGGCTATCATCAACAAATTTTAAATATTTTTAAATAATAACAAATGTAACTAATTTTATTATTGCAATTCCTACCTTTTGAGTTTTCCCAAATGTGTTTTTTATTATTTTTCTCTACTTTATTTAAAGATTGTTTTATTCAGTTTTTAATATATTTTGAATATATCTAAGCCAACATGGAAATGACTAAAGAAATAAAATTGCCATCTATGATCAAAATTGGCATTCAAGATGTTCTGCAGCTTCCTTGTGTGCCTCTTATCAAGACTCTGCTAATTCCAAAGATTCTTATTTAAGTTAATGACCTGTGATAAACCTACTTAATGTATATTTTAAACATGACTTTTAATTATTTACACAGTGCACCATAAAATTTTGAACTCTCTGAAGTAAATACTAGAGATTTATTTTAACCCAAGGACAAGTGTTTCAGTTCTAAAACCCAGGTGCTTCAAATACTGCATTATGTTAGGAAATGTGTATTGATATGGCACCCTTGTTAACCAGCATGCATTGGTTGTCTGCATGCTGCCTGAAGACTAATTTCTATTAAGCAAAGCCTTTGTTTGTTTTCAAAATAGTCCCATGAGAAAATAGCTGTTTATCATAATGTTAAAATTATAAGTATTATGAAAATATTATTTATATCATTATCTAAATTATTTGTTATTTTTCTTATAAGATATATTATATATAATCTCAAAGGAAGATATTTAAGTCTAAAATGTAATTCTTTGTCAGACTTTGATAGTTGAAATTCAAGTCATGGGATTAAAAACCATTAATTTTTCCAGTATATTGGTAAAGAGAGCTTGGTCAATGATATTACTTATTATCTTATTAAAGGAAGATCTATATAATTATCTGACTATTAAGCTTATCTTATGGTTCTTAATTGCTTGTATAATTATTGTGTATATAGAAACAGATATTGTATAAAAGTAGTCTGTTCTATAAATTTGACAATAAGCACAATGAATTTTTTAATAACATTTAATAGATAAGGCCTTTAGGGATAATAAGCAGTAATTATGCTAACAAGCCTCTTATAATTTCAAAGTAGTTGAAACAAATATGAATATTTGCACTATAGTGTTTATCTAATTCTTAATCACTTATTTCTTATTTCTTGTTAAATAATGCTAACGATTGTACATACATAATTACAAATACATATAAATTTGGCTACAATGAACAAGAAGGACCTGCAGAAGCAGACTCTGTAGTAACTAGAAGAAGGATATAATTAAGGAGGATATAATTATTTGAATAATTCTGGGAGGTAGAAGGAAGCTGTAATCTGATACTGAGGAGTATGTATTAAATGTGCCCAGTTCCTGAGGGGGAAATAAGGGCTGTTTGGCTAAAGGATCTTACTACAAGAAACTAATAGAAGGGGAATTTATGGTTAGGCTATGTAGTCCTTTCAAACTTTACCAGATTTTCAAAATAGCAGATAAAATGTAATATTCTTTTCGAAGCCTGCACTGCAAGATATCTATTGATCAAGTGATAGAAGTGAATGCTGACTCAAGCTTCTGAAATGAAAGGTGGTGAGAGCATCAAGTGAGAATGATTAAATAGAAGGAGGGAAAATAAGGTGGGATATGATATGTCAGCTGTTGAGCTTTTGACATCATAAAGCTGGGGAGTTTTGGCTTTGTTTGAGCTCAAAATAAAGATTTAGAGCATTTCACTAGGATGTTTAAATCCAATATGACTACCAAATTTTAGTAGCATTAGTAAGTGTTAGGTTCATAATAAGCATGGTTATATGAATATTTTTAGTACATAAACAGAATTCAAATAACATGCTAGTGTATCTATTAAAGGGAAGAAGTTCTATTGTTTATTTTTTGGGGGGGAAGGAACAAAGGGTTTTATTTTTAGTGCTTTATGAATAAAGACATTGATATTCAAACCATCAAAATAATCTAGGCATGATTCTACTGAATTTCTAAAATTTACCAAATTCAGTAACCTTTTCACCAAACCACAGTTCCCACTGAAGATACACAGTAAATATGTAGCCAAGAAAAATTATCATTAAGCTTTTAAGTGTTAACTAAATTTATCCAAATATAAAGGTATCAAGGTCATATAATAGGAGGAAGAAATGCTCAACTGTATGTTTATTTTTCTTCATGGAAAGAGCTAAAAACTATGATTGGGATAGACATGGGAGTGGCCAGGGAAAACAGTTGCATAACATATAACAAAAACTCTACTTGCTATTAAAATACATTTTAAAGTATATATTTTAAAATTTAAAAACATGAAACACATGTCAATATAAAATAAACAAGTGTCAATATTTTAGCATTGAGGAAGGGGGCAGGGGAGCCTCATTCTGTAAATTGCATCTATGAATAAGTAACATAGCATGGACTATGAGTTGATACCAATGCAAATTATTGCAGCCTACTCAAGGCCTACTTATTCAGAATTTTATAGGGTACAGGGTATGCTCTAGAATTCTGTTTTATCAAGATCTCCAAGCAGATTTTGTCACAGTAAAGTTTTTGGAAATGATGGCTTAAGAAACATCAATAAGAAATGACTTTCTTTTTCCAATAAGAATTAGCATCCTAACTAAAAAAATGTTTAAACATTATTACTTTACATATTTGAGATCCTTTTTCAGCTCTCCCTTCCTTGCTTTTGCATTACTAACACGTCTACCACCAAATAGCTGAATAAGCTGTTATGCCCTTTCTCAGCCCACCTTCCATTCCGTGGTTTGCAAACATTTGATGCTTTTCCTTGAGCTCATCTTAACAATTTCAGATATATCACTGGTGCTATTACTACTCTCAGACCAGGAATACACCATGCCAATGCTTCAGGAAAATAAACAGCATCAGGAATTTCTAATCTACAGTCTGGATATTAGTATCATTTATCTGAACATTGGTTTTCTCATTTCAATCTCTAATGCCAGAGAGATAGTGCATTTTTTATCAGTTGTAGGTGGGCATTTCACCTTTTTCCTGATAGAAATAGGAATGGAAATAAAAAAACAGATGGAAATAATAATTAAAACAAGTCAATGCTTGTTATATACATTTTACCATTTATTATATAAATAATGATGTATAAGATTATTGCATAAAATAGTACAGTTTTTAATAAAACATAAGACATAAAATTGCCTTCCTCTTTGCTACCTTCTCTCCTGTTATCAGATATTTACTATCTAATTAATTCCATAATCAGTAGCATCAATTTTTGTCACTCAAGTAGAGACACTGACTTGAATTTTTTATTAAAATAAACTGTTGTCTATGTGACATTAAACAACAGGTTCAGTGTCTGCAGGAATCTCAGAGGCAGAGACCAGCCAATATTCAGATAAAGTCCTGGGTGTCTGTAAATTACTTACTGAATGTAGTGCCATGTGATGTTTCACGTTTGTTGCTCTCACTGACTGAAAGGGAGATCCAACATTTTCCATAAAAGTCCAGAGCATCATATCTGGCTTAGCATTCTGAGTGCAGTGGTGTCTGGGACAACCCCTGCTGACTAGGTTTCCTGTTGCATTATGGGGCAAGCACATTTATTTCTCAACCCACTACTTACTATATTATTCCTTTAATAAATTGAGGTCCACCGAAACCGGTTTGGCTCAGTGGTAGAGCTTCGGTCTGTGGACTGAAAGGTCCCAGGTTTGATTCCGGTCAGGGGCATGTACGTTGGTTGCCGGCACATTCCCTGTAGGGGGTGTGCAAGAGGCAGCTGGTCGATGTTTCTCTCTCATCTAAGTTTCTAGCTCTCTCCCTTCTTCTCTGTAAAAAATCAATAACATATATTAAAAAAAATAAAATAAATTGAGGTCCAATGTAACATGTAACAAAAGCAATGACAGCATAGTTCACAGCATATTCTTAGCATTTTGGGGGGGGGAGGAGGGAGAAAAATAAGTATGATATTTATCCAGAGGAAATTTAAACCAGGAACATAAATCCTTGAATACCTTATTTTAAAGCAACAGAAACAAATATTCAATCATGCTGATGTCTTGAATTTTCCTGAATCTACATCAAGTTTCTTAAATGCCCTTAGCTTCTATTTTCCCAGATATGATATTAAACTAATGCTGACCTCATGCAGTTTTATTTTGAAAAATAAATGAAATCATAATGTAGATAAAATATTTAATAGATTGCTTAGCTTACAGTAACTTCTCAAAAGTAATAACTATAATGAGGTATATCACAATTGTTTTCATTTTATTTTTCTATGTTTTTTAATACTTTAATTTTTTTAAAATAAAAGGTATGTTTTGATATGGCAGTCCATCTATTGTAGTTGTGACACTAACACCTAAGATTTGCTTGAATAACTATCAGTTGTTTATTTCTGATAATGGTGTCTGATCTCCCTTCCAATAGATTCTCTGAATAAGTTAAATTGTTATTTAAGTTTACCCTGCTAAAATAATGTTCATCATCACCATATGTGGGGCATCAATGTATTTTCTTAGAGGAAAATTTTGTAATTGCATATTTTTACATACCTGAAAAGTAAACCAATTAATTATAAACATGTCCTACTTTGTTCTCGGCCAGATCTGTATCCCACATAGCTAGACATTTCAGGAGAGGATTCAAAGTGATACGTTTTGATATTAGATTTTGGGGAAAACAGAATGATATCTGTCAGGTTCCGTGACAATATCTTCATAGTACAGCACAGATGCTGGCATATATTCGATCTTCATAAACATTTGATAATTGAATGACTTTAATTATTCTCCCACCAGCGTGTCATTTGGCACAAGCCCTCAGGGCACTGCCACCGTCACACAGAGGGATGAGGAGCAGCAGGATGTGGCTGGGGAAAGTAGCCAAATCCAAAAATCTGTTAGGGTAAAAGCATTCTGGCAGATTTCATTGGTGGGCATACAAGAAATTAATTATATAGAACTAAATATGTCTAAAAGTATCAGGTGGGATATGTTGAAACAGGCAAGCAAAAATAGCTTAAAAAGTCAGGGAAGGTCAAACAACCACCAATCTATCTCTCTCCCCACCTCTGTTTTAGTCTTTCTGTGTATTTATTTTGACCAAAAATCACTGAGAGGATTTAGACAAAGGAAAAATAATTTCCAAGGGAAAAAACACACAAAGGAGGGAGATCATTTCCCAAATTATATGTTTGAATCTGCCAAATTACATATTTGGACCTATATATATCTGGTAACAAAAAAAGAGTCATAGAAGTGACTATTTCTACCAGTGTCACTCCAGTTGCAGAAATGATTCTAACTGCTCAATATATTGAGGTTTCTTTTATGAGATTTTTATATGGGCCCTCATAATGATAATAGTAAATGTTGTAGTAATGGTAACATTGGCAACATTCTTGTATTGAAAAATAATTAATCATTTAGAGATTTCTATATTAATACAGGGCAAGCTTTAATAAGCAAATGCATTTCAGTAAAAGCATTTCCATTAGGTGATAAAAAAAGTATAGCTCATGTAAGTAGGCTTCCATGATAGTCTAGTTAAATTGATCAAAACCATAAACTCATAGATTTGAGACTTCAAAGAACCCTGAGCACAAGAAACATAAAGGAACCAAGGAACACAACTGAGTGCTATACAAATCCCTGAACAACCAATTTCTGGATTTGTTATATATAATTTTTCTTAATAAACCCAAGTAGGTGCATGCCATTAGTCAACCTTTCCCCATATATAATATATATATTTATCGTCGTGCTTGACAGAATGTTTATATACATTTTTTCTTAACCTAATTTGAGAGATGCTTCTATTATTATTGTCCAGATCATAGCTTATATGTGTAAAGATCATAGCTTGATAGCCAGGAAGCTGTATCTTTCATATATTTTTAAATCCTCACCAAAGGATATTTTTTTCTACTGCTTTTTTAGAGAGAGTGCAGTGATGGAGAGAGGGCCAGAGAGAGAAAGAAACATCAATGTGAGAGAGACATAGGGATTGGTTTCCTCTTGCACTCACCCTGCAAATAAGGTTAGTGCCCTAGACAGTGAATCTAACCTAGGGGTGTCGAACTCAATCAGAGAAGGGGCCAAAATCTAAAATCCAGCCTAAATCGCCGGCCGAATGGTTTACTGAACAGTCATAAACTGTCATTGTGATGGAAACGCAGCAGAGTGCAGTGATGACAGCGCCGTGCGGGCCACATTGCAAGGCCTGGCGGGACGGATTTGGCCCTCGGGCCTTGTGTTTGACACATGTGAGATTCTAACCCATAACCTTCTGTGCATGGGCCGATTCTCTAACTACTTAGCAACCGGCAGGGCCTTTCCCTTACATTTGTAATTGTATGTTTTAGCTAGACTATTTTATTTTCCTATATGTATTCCATGAATCTGATCAACTGTCTTAATTTTTCTTTGACTTCCTTTATTCTTTTTTTCCTATTAAATGGCCTATTCGTTTCAGGTCTTTCTGCAACTTCTAAAGGTAAATGTTCCAATTCCCCAGCAGCTATAATCACTTGGAAAATCTGATGGAAGCCCTACAGTGCAAGGACTGGGATCTGGCTTCTCAGAAGCTGTAACGGGAAAAGTGATATGATCCAAAATTCTAGGAGCAATCTCTTTGCTGAATGATCATCAACCAATGGGACCGGAAACAGAAAGGAGCTTCAAAAAGAAAAAGCAGTCCAAGTCCTGCTGTCCAAAGGAAAAGCAAAGGCTTGTTGTTTGGCTGGGCCACTTGAGCTTAGCTTCAGGCCAGACAGGCTACTTGGCAGTTTACTTCACTGTGTTTTTTTTGTGTCTGTTTCCCCTCCTCCGAGGACTTCTGAAAGGCTTGCACATTACATGTCATGATCTGGGAGCTTACACGGGTGTATTCAGCTTTTGAAAAACCATCAGCTACTCATCAGTTATAAGGTAATCTATACCTAGCAATATGATTATTTATATTTCAATAAAACATTGGAATAAATAGAATGGCACAGTTTGCCTCAGGGGCTTTTGTAATGTTTGCATAAAAAAGCCTATGCTCCCACAAAGTATCATATAAAATGCTTATAATGAGAGTTTGTCAAAATGGAGATCAAAAGGGCGATTTGGTAATATCTGAAAATGTGAATGTTTCTTTTCAAGAAACTATGCAAAATCTTGCTACTGTCCATTATAATTATGTTTCCATGCAGCGCGGGTAAGTTGTAGTCCATGCTAGAGCACCACTTACTGTCTCCATTAAAAGGTTAACACAGTGATCCCTGATTCTTTCTCTCAGCCTTGTTAAAATGGCAGTGTGGCAAAGCTTCAAATAACTGTCAATATGTCCTCCCTCGCAGCAGTACAAAGGTTATTTTAAAGCACAGTGCATACCATAAGACGTTGGTATTTGTGCTTCACAATGTCTGGGTAGCATTTATTTGTTTTATGTATTTGAAACAAATAATCTATACTAATAATAGAGGAATATGCAAATTGTCTGGGAAGCCATCACAGTAACAATAATGATAAAACAGCAGGCTGCTTGGGGTGACCAGGCCAGCAGGGGGGTTAGTGAGGGATGACCAAATTACCAAATAACAGGCTGTGTGAGGCGACTAGGCCCAGCTGGGGGGGAAGTTGGGGGTGACAAGGCCAGCAGGGGAAGGCAGTTGGGGGCCACTGGGCTGGCAGGAGAGGGCAGTTGGGGGCAATTGGGCTGGCAGGGGAGCAGTTTGGCGTCAATCAGACTGGCAGGGGAATGGTTAGAAGGCGTGCAGGCTGTCAGGCAGAAGTGGTTAGGGGCAATCAGTCAGGCAGGCAGGCAAGTAGTTAGGAGCCAGCAGTGCCAGATTGTAAGAGGGATGTTCGACTGGGATCAGGCCTAAACTGGCAGTTGAACATCCCCCAAGGGGTTCCAGAATGGAGTGAGTGTGGGCCAGGCTGAGGGACATCACTCCCATGCACTAATTTTGTGCACCAGGCCTTTAGTAAAGAAATAAATCCAAGTAAGTATGTCTATTTTTCATGTAAAGTCATCAATGGTTGATATTTCATCACATATGCTCTATCTCTCTATCATCTGTCTACCCAGCTATCTATAAATAGAAAGAGAAATGATAGGATCACTGTTATTATCATGAACATCATTATTATTATCCTGCTTCCAAATATTTCCATGAACGTAATATCTTTCCAAGAGCTAAAATTATTCCTCATGAAAGCACAGTAAATTAAAAATCACCTAATATTACATAAATAAAATGTATGTAATTTTCTAATTTGCAATGCTATTTTCTAATTTATAATTCATACCCAAATTTTGTTATTTAGCTAATAATAGTCTTTAGAGTATTTTACCCCAATCCATTTAGCTTATGATCTATCATTACACCTTGCATTCAGTTGTTAGGTCTAGCTGGTCTTGTTTAAAATGGAAAATTTCATAAGCCTTTCTCTTTTTTTTCATGAAGTGGTCATTTCTGAGGAGAGTAGATCAATTTGTTGGGAAGAATGCCAATTATGTAGTGGTTACCTGATTATTTCTTCATAACTGGATGTAGATTTTACATATTGGGAAAACAAACATTAATCTGGTTCTGCATGTATATTTATTTTTCAGTATAGGTTTAGTAATGAAAGCTCCTTCTCTCTAATGGTGTTTTAAGTTACCTTTGACACTATTATATTCTCTAGTCACAAGATCACGTTGTCATAAATTCTACATAAAAGAGTTATTTATGTATTAAAGTCAGAAAGTGTTTTCTTTATTAAAGCTGCTATTTTAAATTTTTAAAATATATTTTTATTGATTTCAGAGAGAAAGGTAGAGAGAATCATCAATCGCCTGTCTCCTGCAAGTCTTCCACTGGGAATCGAGCCTGAAAACCAGACATGTAACAACTGGGATTCAAACCATGACCTCCTATTCCATAGGTTTATGCTCAACCACTGAACTATGCCAAAGTCTGCTTTTAAATTGTTCACATTTTTTTTTAAATGAGACCTATAAAGGTCCTGTATGACAGTGTGTAACTTTAAATTTTATTTGATACTGTTATTTATCTTTAGTTCTTAGAAATAATGCAATATAGTGATGTGTTTTATTTCTAACCAATATTTAAAAAATATTTTCTATATATTTGTTTATATTCAAAGAAATCTTATAGAAATTCTTAAGGCTTTTCCCCCTTAGCAGTTCAAATATAAGATATTTTTATCTTTAGTGGTAAATAGATTTGACTACATGTTTAGCCACAAAGTCAACAAGATTAATAATATCTGTTAAAGGGAAATTAAAAACATTCTTTTTCATCTAAACAAAAAAGTAAATCACTGCAACAAATACACTAATGCAGTTAATCCATTACATTTATAGATTCCATTATGTAAATCCATTAGAATTTTATCTAACATCATTTGTTCAGAATAATACAGTCTTGCAAGCCGTAAATTGAAGCTTGCTAATGAACTCAAATATGTTTATTTTTTGTAAGTGCTGAGGAGTAAAAATGCAAATGCTGTTGGACCACCACTGACTCAGATCATCCATCCTTAAATGAAGAGGGAAAAAATCATCAAAGGAGTAAAAGCACATATAGGTGTAGGTAAATATCAGAACTTTCTTTCCAAAGGAACACTGCCATCTACAAAAATCCACACTCCATGTTAATGAATGAAGACATGCTTGATAATATTATAGTTTACTATGTGCTATTTTTTCACCTGAATAACTCCCTACTTTTGGTTAAAAAAAAAGCTCTCAAGTAGCTCTCCTGGCAATTTTTTATGCTTTTTTGTTTTTGTTTTCCAGGATTATTATTTAAGATAATTACAATTTTTTTTAAGTTATGAAAGATTAGAGATGAAAGAAATGAAAAACGTGTTATTTATTTTCATACTTTAATCAGAGGTGATAAATTCAATGACTGACATCTCTTATTATCCTTGTTGTAATCCTGACCTATCTACTAAATATTTAATATAGTCTCCAGATCCTCAAGGTCTTATTCTTGGAATCATTTTATTTATATCAAAACAATTATATTGATTTAACAGGTCAGAATGATAGTTTAATATTCAGGATCATTGGCAATATTAATAACTAGAAGTTATATGTTTCTTTTCAACGACTATGTATTCTCATTTAAAATTTGCACTACTGCCCTAGCCGGTTTTGCTCAGTGGATAGAGCATCAGCCTGTGGGCCGAAGGGTCCTAGTTTCAATTCTGGACAAAGGCATGTACCTCAATTTCAGGCTCCTCCCTGGCCTGGGCTAAGGTCAATGCACATGTAGAAGGCAACCAAGCCATGTGTTTCTCTCACATTGATATTTCTATCTTTCCCTTTCTCTTCCACTCTCTTTAAAATTCAATGGAAAAATATCCATGGGTGAGGATTTAAAAATTAAATAAGTAAGCTGGGACCAGTTTGGTTCAGTGGATAGAGCGTCGGCCTGTGGACTGAAAGGTCCCGGGTTCAATTCCAGGCAAGGGCATGTACCTTGGTTGTGGGCACATCCCTAGTAGGGAGTGTGCAAGAGACAGCTGATTGATGATTCTCTCTCATCAATGTTTTTAACTCTCTATCACTCTCTTCATCTCTGTGAAAAATCAATAAAATATATATAAAAAATAAATAAATAAGTAAAATATAAATAAAATAAAATTTGCACTATCACTTCTCCAGTTAGTTAGATGAATACTAGACAGATGAAGTAATCTATAAAATAGATTATAATTTTCTAATAAATAATTTTTGAAGAGGGGCTTAGAATGGAATATGATTTTACTAAAATATTTTAGTAAAAATACAATAATGCACACATGTTTCTGCATGAATCAATGCTATAATCATAATTCTTATAAAACTGTAAACATATTTTAGTAAACATAAACTCATAATAAATGTTGCCTATTTCTTTTGAAGTTGATTATCTTACATAAGGAATTTATTGAGCAGGATCTTAAAACTGTTTCAAGTGCTAAGTCCATTATATGGCAATCATGTCAAAATTTTTAAAACATTCAGTGAACAGCCAAATGAGTTCATATTCCTTTTAATTAGGTAGCAAACAAACAAAACAACTAATGTTATTCATTTGTTTAAAAAGGAAATATCTCAATGACTGGTAGAAGGTTTTGATGTCAAGTAAATTAGTGACAAATCACAAGCTGAATACAGGTATAAATTTGTCTAGTTTTCTCATTTGTTTAAAAGTTGTATTCACTGAATAAGTAGGGATAGAAATACAAATATAGTTTAAAAGTAGATTTTAAAGAGTAAATATCTAAAAGATACACCTATATAAAAATGTAAATTAATATATGTGCACTGTAATCAATACATTAAAATTACAGACCCACTTTTACAAAAATAGTGTCTTATGGCCTATATGTGGTCATTGCAAGCCCTTGTTAAAAATAATGTGATGAAAAGTTAAAAAAGAATATGGGAGTACTAGAGTTGCTGCATTTGTTCTAAAGATTCTGAAATATTGATATTTAATAGAACACAACAATCATGCTAGGTATAATGTACATCAGAGGTGGGGAATGTTCGGTCTGCAGGTCATTTAAGACTCAGGAAATCATTTGGTCTGGCTCTGCCAAGGCATTAGGGTTGAGTTAACAAAATGTTTGGCCAAACACAGCTGGCTAATTTTTAAGTTGCTAATTTTGTATGGCCTTGGAATGATGTTATAAATATCCAAATGGCTCCTGGCAGTAAAAAAGTTTCCCCACCCCTGATGTAAATGGAAAACATTTCAATCTATTGTACATAGAGATCCCAAGGTTCAACTCATAAGTACTCTTTCATAAAAATTTCTGCTGCAAGATGTTGAAAATACCTATGATGATTTCCCTTTGGGGAACATGCTGCAGCCACAGATCTGTATTTTCTTAAACCAGTAAACTTGGATCAATTATTTAACAACATTGCTACCATGGTATTAAAACTAGGTTAATAATATAGTATACGTGTGCTGATTGGCATCATCTGAGAAGGCAATTTAAACTTGCAGCAACGTTAGAAATTGGAAATAGAGCTGCATAATATTGGGGCAGTCATCCAAACACAATGAAGTCCAGAAAGGAAGGGGAGGGAAATAAGGTGGATTAGGTAGTAGTCTGTAAACCGCTGTGTGGTGGAGGAAATTTCTGCAAAGCTGGTGAACAGTCTTTATAGGTATTTTAAGGCTTCTGGAAATGGGTCTAAAAAAGGACCTCTGCTGATTTCAGTTACTGCCTGGAACAGCCCTAGAAAGTATGGACTTAGCACAAATGCAGAAATGGATTTCAGAACTTGGCAGCCAAAGCTTCCTCCCACAAGTTAGGAGCAATGAGGTGAATGCTTGTGGTCACCCCATTACTTCACAGAGTTAGGAACCTTATGGAAACGATTTCAGAAAAGCACTTGAAACAGTTTTAAGATCCTGCTCAATAAATGCTTGCTGTTATTTGGAGAGGTAAACTACTTGCCTTTGAGTAGTGAAATAAGCTCCAGTTCCCTTGTAGATCTTAAGGCTTTGAAGATTAACAGTATTTAGAAGTGTTAAGCCTTACTGTCCAAGTACAAAGCGAGGAAGGACATGAATGCATATTGTAGGAACAAGACTCCTGCTTGATCTGGTTTGTGACTGAGTGGCAGTATCAAGAGCAAGATCGGCTCTTTAAGTGAGGAGACAAAGGGAAGTCGTCTTGTTCTTGACACAAAAGCTGCAGTAAGGCAGCACAATCAAACACAACCAGCCTCCAGGGGCATGTGGGCAGAAGACTCTTACAGTACTTCTGTGAAAGAGCATGGTATATAAGTTTCCAATTCTGACATAATTAAAAATTTAAATGAGTTCAGTCGAAACAATGCATTCTTTTTATGTGACGTAAGATTTTTATTTAGAATATGATTCAAGTGCAGATTCCTCCCTATGCACACATTTTTCTCAGGTTTATGTTGCAGTATTAGGAGGACAATAAAAGGACTTGACATTTCTAAGGATGCATTTATATTCAAGGGTAAACTTTTATGCCTGTTTATGATACTTAAATTACAACAGATATATTTTAAATGTAGACCATGCTCAAAGATTGTATTAACAAGCTTGAATGAGTGTGAGCAAAGCCAGAAGAACATTCAGGGATAAGAATAATATGAGAACTCAAAACTGCATGACATTATTGAGACATGTAAGACTGTATGCCACAGAGAAAAAATATATTTCAGGAGTTGAAGTGATGCAGATGTTTTAATTATATAGCTACACATATAGATTGCCATATGTATAACTGATAATAATTTTTTTAAAATTTTCATTTTGGACATAATGGTGATTACAGGGAAAATTTCTGCTCAAGAAGCAATATGATATGGACTAAAGCCATCATAGCCATGAATCTTTACTAATATCTTAAAGTTTCTGAACCTCAGTTTTAATAGCCATAAAACAAGATATAAAAAAAACACAATACCTATCTCATAATGCTCAGACATTAAAAGTATAATATATGTACATACCATGTCTCAAAACTATATATATATATATATATATATATATATATATATATATATATATATATGAAAGAAAATATTAAACTCAGGTATGGGTTATCACAGAAGGAGAAAAAACTTACCCCCCAAAAAAATTCATAGCAGTTTCCAGGTTAATGAAAGAATTAATCAATGTGGGGGAGGGTGGCACACCCCAAGAACATGGGGATAAATGCTCTATGCTTGAGATCCTTTTGAATCTTGTTCATATGCCTCTTTAGTTTCTATGCCTCTAGTCACCCATATTCTTAATAAGATATCCTAATATATAAAAATCCAGGGGCCATGACAACCAAAATGCCTGGACCGATGACCAAACAGCAGGTTGTGGAGCTGAGGGAGCGAGATGAATGGTCACCATGAGGGGACCCCCACATAGATCAGACCTAAACCAGCAGTCAGACATCCCCCAAGGGGTCCCAGATTGGAGAGGGTACAGGCCAGGCTGAGGAAGCCCCTATTCTGTGCACGAATTTTGTGCACCTGGCCCCTAGTTTTATAATAAACCAGTAAATGTATGATAAGGTCTATTAACATATTAACTAAAAATTGCATACTCAAACCAAATACATGGATTATACAACTGGCAAGTGAAGATGATTTCCTTTCTAATGCTAAAGCCTAGCTCAATGCAATCTGATTTTTAGTTATATTTGAAAAGTCTTAACTGTGTAAAAAAAATAACAGTTTTTTAAATATATATATACATCATGCTTTAAATTCATCTGGCTGCTTCAATATATATCTGAATATCAACGTGGCTAAAAGAAAATGAGATAGAACTAAAAGTCAGCTGTGTTACCCAGAAGAGAAAACTTTTGGAGTTACTGAAACACATATGACTCTCAGAATAAGCCTAAAAATATTGTACTTCTGTGGTCAAATTCTTAACATTTTTGTGCATTCAAATTTGTGAAAGTATAATCTCATTCAAGAAAATGAAATCAAAGACACAATTACTTGAATCCTATATCAAATTCACTATCATAAACTTAGTAATTACACAAAAATGCTATAATGGCCTAGCATTAGTATTTTTCTATTTTATAAAATATATTTTCTATTAATTTCAGAAAGGAAGGGAGAGAGTGATAGAAACATCAATGATGAGAGAGAATCATTGATTGGCTGCCTCCTACAAGTCCCACACTGGAGATCAAGCCCACAACCCAGGCGTGTGCCCTGACCTGGAATCAAACTGTAACATTCTGATTCATAGGTTGATGCTCAACCACTGAGCCACACCTGTTTGGTAATTATTAACAGATAATTACATTTGTTGTTAAATAGTAAGAGTAATGTAAATACATTCAGATTAAACTCACAGTATAAATTCAGAGTATTAGTCTCAGGATTCAACTGATCCAACTCAACTACTTTAAATGTTCTCTACCAAACTAAATATATATATATAAATTTTGTTTATCTAATTTAGAAATATTTGAGAATATTCTTCATATCCATATAAATATTACTACCAAAACAATGATTTTATATTCTGTTAATTTGAGAAAAAAGTTATTCACAGATAGGTAGAATAAATTTTAGGCTTAGTTCACTAAATGTTAAATCATTGGAAAACTCCCCATCACGCAATTGGAATTTTGGTAATCAGACTGTTCCTTCAAAGTTTCCACATATTTAGCTATTTCTTTTATCTTTTCTTCTTACCTTCCTTTAATTCCACTTCTTTTTTATAAAGGCCCAATGCATGAACAATCATGCGAGAATAGACCTTCCTTCCCCTGGTTGCCTGCACTGCCTTCCCTCTGGCCCAGAACTGCCTTTCCACCTTGGAATAGGATCTGAAGTGACCTTAGTAAATAATATATACATTGCAATGATTTATTCTTCTCAAATTATAAACACTTTTGATATAAAATAGCACCTAATCTATGGTGATGGAGCAGATTTACTTTGGGTGGTGGGCACACAGTGCAATACACACATTTTGTAACATAGAAGCCCACACTGGAAGCCTCTAGGATCATATTAACCATGACACTTCAATAAATTTATTAGAAAAGAAAAAAAAATAGCACGTTCAGGTTTTGAAATATGTGATTTGCTTTGCAATTTTGGATTTGAACATTTAATCAATTTCATTTTCCATTTATTTGTCTGAAATGGTTGTTCATAAATTTCTGCCCTATATACTGCACAAAACCAGATTTATGTAAATTGTGAAACAAGAGTAAAGGTATCACACTCACGTTGATACTCATTTTAAGACTTAGTGGAAAATTTAAGAAAAGTTACTCTTGTTTTGTGTCAAGTGTCTGAGGCTCTCATATCTTTCAGTTTGACAGAAAAAAACAGCATATTTTAGAGGTCCCCCTTCTATGATCTTGCTTTGATAGAAATAGTTACTAACAGAATGGATGAAAATATAGAGTAACTGACATTTACACAGTAAATTATTTCAACTGTTACTATTTCTTTAATCACACACTACATGTCTGCCACTTCTAATAACATCTTGATGTCTGGCAGATATTGTGCTTTATCTCTGAACGTCACTGTTTGTGTGAACATTTATGAATAATAGTCCAGTCATTTTGTATATTCTTAGATTAACTTTCACTTAAATCTCATTGCTTTTACATCTATTCAAAACGAGCTGATCCTTCGTCTATTCTGGCTCAGGAGTTTCATTACTTCTGCTGGGTTTACATGGATGAGGTTCTTGCTAGGTTTATTTGTAGAAACTGTTTTTTTTTATGTTTTTTTTTATTTAAACACACACTTTCTATTTTTTATGCACTGAATATGACTTGTGTTTTTATTTCTGATTTATTTTATTTATTGACTTGATGGTCTCATACTTTTTAGTCTCAGAGTCACCAGCTGTCTCTATTAGTATTTTTCTCCCTAAATTCCATTTCTCTATCCTAAGTTAAATAAAAAAGTAACTTGTATTAATCAGTTTATTTTCAAAATGTGTTTAATATCCCCCCTTCTTAGTTGAGAAATAAATAAAAAAGAATATGTATATTTATATTTTTTTCTTTCAAGAGTAACTTTAACCTCTGTGACCCTCTAAAGTTCGAATTGAAACATTCCTGCTATTTTCTCTATAAAAATGTTCCAAATAATTTTCTAATGAAATGGAATACATTACTTTTTTTTCTTGAACTAGTGACTACCCTCATGAAGAATTTTTAGTACATGCATCTGACTTATTGAATGATTTAAATATTTAAATCAATTTTGTTTTCAGTAAGCATTCTGATAGACATTCATTCCTTCTAGATAAAATCCACCTATAAAATTGTATGCCAATTTATGTTTCACTACATTTCTTTCACTCCAGTCCACATCTTAAAATTAATGGTCTAAGAATATAAAATGAGCGATAAGTCTTTTTTGTTGTTGTTGAATTATTAAACCTCAAATGTCATGACTTTTGAGTAAAAGTTGAAGGACTTGCCAGTATTTTACTCTGCTTATTCTTTTATAGTCCAACTTGTGGTCCAGTGCACAAAATTCATGTATGGGGGGTGTCCCTCAGCCCAGCTTGCACCCTCTTCAATCTGGGAACCCCTTGAGGGATGTCCGACTGTCCAGGTAGGATCAGGCCTAAATGGGCAGTTGGACATTCCTCTTACAATCCAGGACTGCTGGCTCCCAACTGCTCACCTGCCTGATGTCTTGACTGCCCTAACCACTTCTGCCTGCCAGCCTGATCACCCCCTAACCACTCCCCTGCCAACCTGATTGATATCTAATTGCTCCCCTGCCAGCCTGTTTGCCCCTAACTGCACTCCCCTGCAGGCTTGGTCATCCCAACTGCCCTCTCCTGCAGGCTTGATCGCCCCTAATTTCCCTCCTCTGCCAGACTGGTCACCCCTAACTACCCTCCCCTGTAGGATTAATTCCCCCCAACTGCCTTCCCTTGCATGCCTGGTCCCCCCCAACTGTCCTCCCCTGCTGGCCATCTTGTGTCCACATGGGGCATCTTTGACCACATAGGAACAACCATCTTATATGTTGGAGTGATGGTCAATTTGCATATTAATATTTTATTAGATAGGATAGAGGCCTGGTGCATAGGTGGGGCCCAGCTAGTTTGCCCTGAAGGGTCTACCAGATCAGGGTGGGGGTTCCCTTGGGGTGTAGGGTTGCCTGGGTGAAGGGCCTGTGTTGGTTTGCAGGCCGGCCATGCACCCTAGTAACCCAAGTGGAGGCTCTATCTAGTATCTGGAATTTATTTATCTTCTATAATTGAAACTTTGCAGCCTTGAGTGGAGGCCTGGGCCTGCCATGGCTGCAGAAACTTGGCTTCTTCCATTGCCGGGGCAAACTCATGCCTCCTGCTCTCTCCAGCTCCGTGGCTGTTGCCATTTTTGTTGGGATTTATTTATCTTCTATAATTAAAACTTTGTAGCCTTAAGCAGAGGCCAAGGCAGGCCAGAGAAGGTGGAAAGCTTGGTTTCCTCCATTGACAGGGAAACCCAAGCCTCCTGCTCTCTCCATGGCCACAGCCATCTTGGTTGGGTTGATTTGCATACTCTCTCCTGACTGGCTGGAGGGCTTGGCTTGTGGGTGTAGCAGAGGTATGATCAATTTTCATATTACTCTTTTATTAGATAGTATTTCTCATAATGAAGAGCATATTGTATTAACTATAAAATCAATAGGCTCATCATTTATTACAAGGTGTTGCCAATGTTGGGATTCTTGGATTCCCCAAGATAGAAATCAGAAGAGAAAATTCCAGACATATGTTAAGCTTATGCTCAAGAATAAAGGAGGAGGATAAAGGAGGCAGCACAGAGGAAAGAAAGGTCCTCTGACTGACTTGGGGGCTGGCACTGCTTGGTTTCTTTACTAAGTTGGAGACAAAGTGGGCATTCATGAGAGAGCTTTTTAAAAAAGGAGGCCTCCATTACCTGGTAACTATGTTGGTACCTGCTCATTACCACTACCTAAAAAAGGTCATCGAGCAGTCAAACCTCAGTTAAGTGCACATGTTGGTCAGTAGTTTCAACATCTGCAGTTAGAAAAGAGATACAATCAGCTACCTGTATGCTTTTGGTTAGGGCATGGTGGGTGTTACCTTCTTGAGGTCAGCTTCTCTGGTATAGCTTCTGACCACCTCATCTTAGCTTCCTGGCAACTGAGCATATTTTATTCCCTGGTCAAGTCCATATGCTGTCTCATAAAAGTACTAAAAACATTATTTGAATTTATATATAATTTTAATATGAACCTAATTGTTTTATAGAAATTATTACTTCTATGTGTATATACACATATCTATACTTTATATACCCATATAGTATACTTTAATTCACTTTTAATATGTTTGCTCATACAAAGTATTATAGTATAGACTCCAGATCATTTTAAGATAGTCCAGATTTGTTCAGGTAAGCCTGGGACAAATGCTCAGTCAACACACATACCAGGCCATCAAGATTTTAAATCTAAAAGTGCAGTTTGAGTCTATTTTTTTCTTTAAATTTTATGATTGCCATTCTGGTACACTCAAAAGGGTTACATTCATAACCAGAGACAATAAACAAGCATGCAAAACTATGGTTTTCACATTTTGTTATGCATTTCAAAACTAAGTAGTACTATGATTGCTGCAGAAAAACAAATCTGCTTGCTGACTGATACTGAATTACATGGCTGATATGGTCATTTCCTAGCATTCATAAATATTTATTATATTTTCTCTGAATTCTCATTTCAAACACAACTGAATTTAATCCCAATAAATTGCCCTTGTATTACAGTGCTGCTCTGTGGCACCTCTATTGTTTTCATAAAACTTCCTTAGACATGTGCACTTATAATATTATCCCCATTTTAGAGATGAAACACCTAAGGCTTAGTGGTTAAAGACTTTTCAGAGTCACATATCCTAGCCTATATAATAAAAGGTCAGAGACTATAAGGGCATCATGACAATAACAACTGTTAGACCAGAACCACCACGGCCCCTCACTGGGCTGACCCCACCCCCAAGCAAGTGGTTAGGGGTGATCAGGCAGGTAGGCAGAGTGGTTAGGGGTGATCAGGTCGGCAGACCAGCTGTTAGGGTGGTCAGGTAGGCAGGCAAGTGGTTAGGAACAATCAGGTAAGCAGGCCAGCAGTTAGGGGCAATCAGGTAGGCAGACAACCCCTCACTGGGCTGGCTCCTTCCCCAAGCAATCGGTTAGGGATAATCAGGCAGGCAGGCATAATGATTAGGGGCAATCAGGTAGGCAGGCCAGTGGTTAGGGGAGATGGTGTAGTAAAATGGCCCCTCATAGGGCTGGCCCTGCCCCCCAGTAAGCAGTTAGGGGTGATGAGATAGGCAGGCAGAGGCGGTTAGGGACAATCAGGCAGGCAGAGTGATTAGGGGCGATCAGATATGCAGGCAGGTGAGCGGTAGGAGCCAGTGATCCTGGATTGCAAGAGGAATGTTCAACTGCTGGTTCAGACCTAAACCTGCAGTTGGACATCCCCTGAGGAGTCCCAGATTAGACAGGTCAGGTTGAGTAACTCCCCTCTCTGTGCACAAATTTCATGCACTAGGCCTCTAGTCTGTAATACAAAAGAGCTAAAATCCAAATAATTCGTTTCTCACAACTGCTAGTATTATAATAGCCCTTCCCTAACATAATTTGCTTTAATAAAACAGAAAAAAAAATTTTCTAAATTTTAAAGCATTATGGCAAAATTATATTTCATTCTTGTCAAAATAAGCACCCTTAAGTATATTACATGATATTTACTCACACAAGCAACCAAAATGTGAACTTTAGCCATGAATGCATGATCATTTTTGATTTTCTGCTTATTATTGAGGGAAAGTAGAACAAAGTGAATGGGATAAAAAGTGACTTAAGGAGAGTTTGTTCAATATATGCAGAGAATTATGAATTCTCCAAACATGAAAAGAAATAATACCAGGAGTTCAGTTCAGGTCACTATAATGGAATTAGACTTGGTGGCTTATAAACAACAGAAATACATTTCTTTTTTTTAAAAAAAATATATTTTATTGATTTTGTACAGAGAGGAAGGGAGAGAGATAGAGAGTTAGAAACATCGATGAGAGAGAGTCATCGATCAGTTGCCTCTTGCACACCCCCTACTGGGGATATGCCCGCAACCAAGGTACATGCCCTTGACCGGAATCAAACCCGGGTCCCTTCAGTCCCCAAGCCGACGCTCTATCCATTGAGCTAAACCGGTCTCGGCAGAAATACATTTCTTACAGTTCTGGTTGTTTGTAAGTCCAAGACCAGAGTGGCAGCATAATCCTATTCTGGTGGGAGCCCTCTTCCGTGTGGCAAACTGCACACTGCAGGCTCTTGTGACTCCTCTAAGTGCACTCATCCCATTCATGAGGGCTTCTCCTTTCTGACTTCATCTAATCTTAATTACCTCTGAAAGTTCCACCTCTTAGTACATATATCATCTCATCAAGGGTAAGATTTCACATAACAGTCTGGGGGACTCACAAACATTTAGTCCATAATGTAAAGACTTTATTAACCTGGAAAAAAAAAAAAAAAAAAAAAAAAAAGCCCAAACCGGTTTGGCTCAATGGATAGAGCGTCGGCTTGGGGACTGAAGGGTCCTGGGTTCAATTCCAGTCAAGGACATGTACCTTGGTTGCAGGCATATCCCCAGTAGAGGGTGTGCAAGAGGCAGCTGATTGATGACTCTCTCTCATCGATGTTTCTAACTCTCTATCTCTCTCCCTTCCTCTCTGTACAAAATCAATAAAATATACTAAAACAAAACAAAACAAAACAAAAAAAAAACACCTAAAAATGTTAAACATTCCAATCATTAATACAAAGTATGTCCTAAATTCATTTTTAAGTGCATGTCTAACTTAAATATTTTATTTGGATAAGCAACATATTATCCATTTATACCATTTAAAAGTATTAACATAAGCAGATGAGAAAATTCAACTACCCTATCTAATAAAATAGTAATATACAAATTAACCATCACTCCACTTTACCCACAAGCCAAGCTCACAAGCCACACCCACAAAGCCAATCAGGAACAAATAAACAAATATACCCATACAAGATGGCTACGGCCACAGAGAGCAGGAGGGAGGCTTGGGTTTCCCTGCAATGGAGGGAGCCAAGCTTTCCACCTGCCCTTGCTGGTCAAGGTTTCTACTCAAGGCTACAAAGTTTCAATGATAGAAAATACATAAATCCAAACAGAAATGGTGGCAGACAAAGAGCTGGAAAGAATAGAAGGCTAGGGTTGCCCCCAGCAATGAAGGGAACTAAACTTTCCTCATACCCTGGCCATCCCAGGCCTCCACTTACGGCTACAAAGTTTCAATTATAGAAGATACATAAGTCCAAAAGAAATGGCTGCCACCACAGAGCATGCAGAAGGCTTGGCTCCGCTCCAGGCTATAAAGTTTCAATTATAGAAGATAAATAAATCCCAGATACCAGGACCTCCATTTGGGTTGTCAGGGGGCATGGCCAGCCTGCAAACTACCACAGGCCCCTCACCCAGGCTGCCCCACACCCCAAGGGAACCTCCCAGCCTGATCCAGGACACCCTTCAGGGCAAACCAGCTGGCCCCCACCAGGCCTTTATCCTATCTAATAAAATAGTAATATGCAGATTGACCATCACTCCAACACACAAGATGGCTTCCCCCATGTGGTCAAAGATGGCTGCCCCCATGTGGACACAAGATGGCCACCATAAGATGGCCAGCAGGGGAGGCCAGTTGGGAAGGACCAGGCCTGCAAGGGAGGACAGTTGGGGGCAATCAGACCAGCAGGGAGGGCAGTTAGGGGTGACCAAGCTGGCAGAGGGAGGAAGTTGGGGAGACCAGGCCTGCAGGGGCGAGCAGTTGGGGGAGACCAGGCCTGCAGCAGAAGGCAGTTAGGGGAAATCAGGCTGCCAGGGGAGCAGTTAGGCATCAATCACGCTGGCAGGGCAGTGGTTAGGGGGTGATCAGGCTGTCAGACAGAAGTGGTTAGGGACAATGAAGAAGGCAGGCAGGCAAGGAGTTGAGAGCTATCAGTCTTGGATTGTGAGAGTGATGAACAATTGTCCATTTAGACCTGATCCTGGTGGGCAGTTGGACATCCCAGTGGGATCAGGCCTCAATGGGCAGTCAGGCATCCCTCAAGGGGTCCCAGATTGGAGAGGGTGCAGGCTGGGCTGAGAACAACCCCCACCCCGTGCACGAATTTCATGCACAGGGCATCTAGTTATATATAATAGTTCTGAGATATTTCAATTTGTTCACAGAATGTACTTGGCTTTTAAAAAATATATATATTCTTGATAGATTTCAGAGAGGAAAGGAGAGGGTAAAATAGAAATAACATTGATGAGAGAGAATCATAGATTGGCTGCCTTCTATTAACTCCACACTGGGGATTGAGCCTGCAACCTGGGCATATGCCCTAACCTCCTGGTTCATAGGTTGACACTCAACCTCTGAGCCATGGTAGCCAGGCTTTACTTGGCTTTTTTGAAGGTCTGAAGAATTCATGATAACAGTAAACTATATAGAGTGAATAATTCATGCGTCAGGATATTAACGATTTATTATTTGATTTTTGGTCAGGGACATAATGGAGGTTTTGTCAATGTAAGAGGTAACTGTCAGCAGTGTGCTGTCTCAACTCATCAATGTATCATCCTCACTGGCTACCACTGGACTGCCAGATCAAGAGGTGCACAAACTTAGTGCTGACCAAACATTGTGACACCTAGTAGGTACATTGTTTCATACTAGTGTAAGAGCTTTTAAATTTGTTGTTTTTTGTTACTCACACACACACACACACACACACACACACACACACACACACGCGCGCGCGCTCACACACACACATTTGTATAGACATTAGTGTGTATTTATAATCATTTCGTGAATATCTTAGGAAGGAAGTAAATCTTCTCTGAAACTGGCATTTTACTCAGAAGCCTCCAAGAATTTTTAATTTAATACAATTATATCCTATCTATATTTCCTTATCTTTTTTCCTATGTAATATCAATGATTATTTTATAATGAAAGTGATAAAAGACTAATGCTTATGTTCAGAATGTGCTTTTTTCGGAATAGTTTAATGATGCTATAATCATAGATATAGAAAAATGCCGAATTTCATTCTTAAGGATAGGTGGCTATCAATTTATACATTTCTAACATAGCTGAAAATGGTCTTGAATCTGTTGACATTTCAATATGTCAGATTCCAGAAGCTCTAAATCAAAACAGTGCATTAGTTGCATTCATACTTCACCTGCTTTTGGGGAATGACATCTGTGCAAATTTTTTTCCTTCCAAAACACATTTATTTCTACGTAGGCTGAATTTAGAGCTGGGAAAGGTAATGCAGAATATCACTCTTATCCTGTCACACATAAAATGACATTAAAAAAGATACATCTATTTTGTAGTAGACACATTTTACAAATAAGCATAGATCAATGTTTGATATTAAAAGTATATAAACTTCACAATAAAATTCCTTAAAAAATGAAATTTTTGTTAAAAATAAGATAATTTATTTTGGGGGGCTGGGAGGGAGAGTGGTGCTCAAGTGTCTGAGTTTTAATACATGCAGAGATTCAGATCTCAATTTCCATCACCATAGGGGGATATTCTATCAGCCAAGATAGTCCCTCATGTTGCCCCTTTACTAGTATAGTCAAACCCTCATGAAACCCCTACAATGCTGTTTTGTTTTTTTCCCTGGAAATTTGTAAAATGGAATTATACAGTATTTAACTTCCTAAGATTGGTTTCATTAACTTAGCAGAACATAGTATGTAATTTTTCTATGTCATTGGCTATGCCAATATTTTGTTCCTTTTTATTACTGAACTAGAGGCCTGGTGCACGAAATCCCTCAGCCCAGCCTACACGCTCTCCAATCTAGGACCCCTTGGGGGATGTTCAATTCACAATCTGGGACTGCTGGCTCCTAATTGTTCACCTGCTTGCCTGCCTGATCACCCCTAACTGCTCCCCTCTGCCACCTAATCACTCTTAACTGCCTCTGCCTGCTGGCCTGATCGCCTCCAACTGCACCCCTGCTGGCCTGGTTACCCCTAATTGCCCCCCTCTGCTGGCCTGGTCACCCTAAAAGCCCCCATCTGCTGACCTGGTTGCACCCAACTGCCCCCTCACCCCCATAGCCTGGTCACTCCCAAGTGCCCCCCTCCACACTGGCCTGGTCATCCCTCATTGCTCCCCTAATGGCCTGGTCACCCCCTAACTGCCCCACTGCTGGCCTGGTCACCTCTCATTAACCCCCCTGCTAGCCTGATCATCCCATGTAGCCTGCTGTTTGGTTGTTATGGTGAGGGCATCCTGACCAATTTGCATATTAGTCTTTTATTAATATAGATAGTATTTTATCAAATGGATGAATAATGTATGTTTTGTCCATTCATCTTATCGAATATTTCAGAGAGGAAGGAAAAGGGAGAGAGCAACAGAAACATCAATTATGAGAGAGATGATCTGCTGCTTCCTGCATGCCCCCACTGGGGACCAAGCCTACAACCTGGGCATGTGCCCAACTAGGAACAGAACCGTAGGTCTATGCTCAATCACTGAGCCACACTGGTTGGGCTATCCATTCACCTCTTAAGCACATTTAGCTTGTCTCTGTTTTTTGGTGATTAAATAATGGTTAAAAAACACATATAGGTATTTTTTATTACGAAGTTTTTTGTTTATCTAGGCAAGATTCCTGAAACATATGTAAGTATGTGTTTGATTTTATAAAAAGCTAACAAACTGACTACTATTTTTCATTCTGATTAATAATATATGAGATAAAGTTGAGTTTCTCTAAGTCCTTGCCTGTCTTTGTTAACATTTTGTACTGTCAGACTTTGTTTTTTGTTGTTGTTTGTTTTGTTTTAGCCATTCTGCTAGATAAGTAGTAGTCCCCCATTGTGGCTTTAAGTTGCATTTCCCAATTCACTCGTACTTTTATATATGTTTTCATGTGCTTATTTCCCACACACTTAGTTTCATTAATGAAGTGACTGTTTTGCTCCTATTTTTATTGTTTTATGTTTTTTGCATTGTTGAATTTTGAGAGTTTTCATATGTTCTGAACAAAAGGATTTTGCTACCTGTGAGATATGTACCTGTTTTCTCCCAGAATATTGGTTTTCCTTTTATGTAGGTTTTTCATCATATGGTGCATTATATTAAGATAGATAAAAACATTTAGAGTTTGTGAAGTCATAATCTATTTTGCTTTACATGTTGTTTTATTCATGTAAATCCAAGTGACTGAATTACTGTTCCTGGAGAATTATTCTGTAGGTTTGAATTTCACACTTAGTTTAGAAGCTGTGTGACTAAAGGTTAAGAGATTTAATATAATTGAACCTTAGTTCATGAAATGATAATAGCTACTAAAGTATAAGGCTATTGCAGGGATGGATGTGAAGGCACTGAGCACAACGTGTAGCTAATGAAAGCAGCGTTTGCCATCCAAAATAGGAGAAGAAATTTTTTTTTCAAAAGTATACTGAGACAATTTGGCATTCACACACAAAAGAACTAAGTAAGATACTTTACACTACAAATAAAAAAATATATAAAAATTTATATACAAAATACAAAAGCTAAAACTGTAAAGTATATAAAAGAACAATGTAAATAATTCTTCATGGGTTAGGAAAATTATTATCTGGTTAAATCACTAAAAGTATGATCGATCCTTAAAAATAAAATAATGATAATTTGGGACTCATCAAAATTAAAAATTATTTGCCCATCAAAAAACACAAATTATGAAAATAAAATAATAAGGCAGAGACAGGGGAGGGAATATTTACTAACCATACATCTGATCAAGGAAATATATCAATAGTGTATAAAGAACTGTTCCAATTCAATAATTAGATGCTAAATAAACCAGTTACAATGGCTAAAAAAATTAAGTAGACATTTCTGTTAAAATAGTTTTAACTGAACATAATTTTATATATAATTATAATTTATTTTACTTCTTTGAACATTTATTATGTTTTTCTTAAGACCTGCATTCATTATGTTGATTCTTTAGTTTTTCTTTTAATACAATGTTATGTTATTTAATTTTGCATATGTATCTGGCTCCAGTACATGGCTACTTGGTTCTCTTATGTAGATCTAGTGACTCCAAAATATTAATTTTGCAGTGACTGCATTTTATTGAGACAGGGCTACAGAAATGAGTTTCTTCCTTCATTGACTCTCTTATCATGAAAAAAGCCATAAGGGAAGATGTGCTAATTAATGTTTGCTGACATTAGACACGAATGTCAAAAATTCATTAGGATGGAGTAGACAGTGTGGATAAGAGACTGTTCTATGACATGACCTCTGTCTGGCCCATGAGCTGACCTATGCAGAACCAAAGATCACTTATTGCAGCTCCCACTGGCAGACTGATCCTAACTGATATTCACTGTGACACTGAACCTTAGTTACTATCAGTGAACCTAAGTTAACCTCCGTACTTCTCCTGCTACTTGATGGTTCTTGAAAGAGGCCATTGTCCTAACCTGGCCAAGCGTGCGAAGGGGTTTCCCGTCCCTGGTAGCATTCCCATACTAGTACTCATGACTATTTCCCCCTCCCTTTTTACTCTATGGAATTCTTTGGTTCCTCTCAGGTAATACAGAGAATATCCATTTTGTCTTACAGGCACCACAGGTGGGCCACGTATGTATGTTACCTGAATAAACTCTGTTAGTTGCCTGACTAGAGTGGCCTACATGTTTCTTCAGTATCTCCCTGGCCTTGGGCTTAAGAAGGTGGATTTTCAGCCGGGCTTTTCCCTGGCTTTGCCTGTACTAACGGACAGTTGTAGTAAGCTATCACATGCTGTCACCTAGCTAATGGATGAACATTATTCAGCTCTGCAAGAGTGGCAAAACGGAAAACATGTAGTCTTGTTGTTTTTCTCAAAAGGGTACATATGTGAAATATTGAGCCATTGCAAACTAGAGCACAAATTCAGTTAAACACACACAGACTCACACAGTGCTTTTATTTTGACCTATCTCTTCAAAGCTCATATAACTGCAATGTATTTATCAGCCAAAGTAAAATAATGTGAGATTTTTATAGATACTTACTTAAAATATGGATTTTATTACTTTGAAGATTCAAAAAAGTCTGAATTTTGTTGTCTCTTGTGAGAGAAAACCCCAAGCAATAACTAAATGAAAATATCACTCAGAGCAATATTCAAAGCCAGTAATGCAAATTATGAATGAATCTGACCAAACTGTTTTTTGCAACTCAGAAGAGAAAATTTTTGGCTGGGAGCAATGCAATGGAAACTATAATCAAAAAGCAAATTAATCAATTGCTTGGAGCTTCCTTTTAGGAAAGTTTGAAAATTGCCTTGATGAGTAAATTTTACAAACTAGATGAAAAAACTTGGCAAAGCCCTTCAAGTAAATATTTGTCATGTGTCAAAGAGGGCAGTCAGGCTCCAAAAAACAATCAATCAAACAAACAAACAAACAAAAACATCAATTTTGGACACTACTTTTTGTTTTATTGCTTACCCAAGGGTATGTTTTTGTTTTATTTCATTGATTCTAGGGACAGAGGAAGGGAGAGAGAGAAAAAGAAAGAGAGATAAATCAATGTGAGAGAGAAACATTGATATGAGAAACATCAATAGGTTGCCTCATGTATGCTCCCCCACACACCAAGGATTGAACCCAGGACCTAGGTATGTGCCCTGAGTTGGAACTGAACCCATGACCCTTCAGTGAACAGGATGCTTCTCTAACCACTTAGTAACACCAACCAGGTCTAGGACACTATTTTCAAATGTACAAATGAGTTCATTTAAAAGTGCTTCAAATATGCTTAAAATAAATAAGAAGACTAAGATTAGTCTAATCTTTACAATGAGATAAAACAATTATTATATCCACTAAGCCTATTTGTCCATTTCTATTGATGATTTATAAAGTTTATCATTAACAAAGTGCTTGATTAGTAAAAACAATTCTGTGAAGAACAGGAAATAATGTCACTGTTTTGGAGAACATGAATTAGTTGGTAAAAAATAAATGCTCCTATAGAAAATTGTTAATCAGCGATGTGCAAAAAAAAAGTATTAATAATATTTCAACCCTAGTTTCTTTTCTCTATTATAATATTAAAGGAAAAAAAAGTTTTAAAAAACTCACTCCTTACATATTTGATTTTCCAGCATTTAAAAAATGTCTTGAAAATGCTTCTAGCCTACCTCAAATAAATTAAATTTAAAATCCCTTAAATATTTAAGATAAAGTAGCAATATTTGACTTTTTAAAGGTTGGTATTGTATGATATACCAATTGTGGAATGATCTGAGAACAACTTTTAATACTTTATTTCATTTTCTATTCAAACATGTATGTGAATTATGATTTATCCCAATGTTAATGGTGGCAGATGTAAGGCTTAGAGAAAGTAAGTAAATTAACTGGCTATTCCCTAGAATTATCACAATTGCATCTCGTTGACCCGGTAAGAAAGCAGACCCTTTCTCTATTACATCAGACTGACTTCTCTGGTGAGGTGGAGTTTAAAATTCCACATTTACTGACAAACATTTTTGTTTTTGTGATTGATTTTTCATTATTTAGAAGAGGGCTGTGATATAAATCCATACAGAAGGCTCTATGTATTTGCAGAGATACAAATAGCACTAGAAAATTGTGAAATATCCTCATTAATGTGTAAGAGTAGGAGGAGGAGAGCATGTCCAGAGATGTTTATCTATTTATAGACAGAAAATGTCTTCCATTCTTCCCACATGCAATCCCTGAGTGACTTCAATACTTTCCAGCAATATTCTAGCTGAGGCTGTCTGCTAGGAAATTAAATTAGAAAGATCCCCTGAGGGTCAATTGTCTGACCCACACAAACATGTGTAGAACAATATAGTTAGGACTGTACTACCTGCCTCCACACATAAAGAGAAAGCATCAGAAGATTCTTATTTTAAATGTTATGAGAAATTCCAGCTGTATGAGTTTTTGAGAATTTTTAAATCAGTGTCTCATCTGATGTACTATAGTACAAAAATGTGAATTTTTTAAAAATCTAGTACTAGAGGCCTGGTACACAAATTTGTGCACACGTGGGGTCTGGCTGGCCTGTCCTGATAGGGCCAATCAGGCCGGGATGGTGGGGGTGGGGGGCAGTTGTGAGTGATCAGGCAAGCAAGGGAGGGCAGTTAGGAGGCACCAGGCCTGCAAGGGAGGGCAATTGGGGGTGATCAACCCTGCAGGGGAGGGCAGTTAGGGGTGGCCAGGCCAGCAGAGAAGGGAAATTGGGATAAACAGGCTGGCAGGGGAGCAGTTGGACATCAATCAGGCTGACATGGGAGTTGTTAGAGGTGATCAGGCTGGCAGGCAGAAGAGAATAGGGGGCAATCAGGAAGGCAGGCAGGCAAGCAGTTGGGAGCCAGCAGTCCTGGATTGTGAGAGGGATGTCCAGCTACCCGGTTAGACCCTATCCCACCCTCGAGGGGTCCCAGATTGGAAAGGGTACAGGCTGAGGGACAGCACAATCTCCCCCCCCCCACCCGTGCACGAATTTCATGCACCAGGCCTCTAATATATATATATATATATATATATATATATATATATATATATATATATATATATATATATATATATAGTTTTCTGTGGCATATGGATATATATAATATTATGTGTGTGTGTGTGTGTGTGTGTGTGTGTGTACAATATATACGACATATATCATACACGAATATAAATATTTACTGTCTAGTCTAGAATGCAAGCAACAAGAGCCTTTCTTTGGTAGTTTTCAAACAAATACAGGATCAGAGTTCAGGCTATAGAGGACTAATGAAGAAGATAGTTTACAATTCTTAAGACAACTTCAATTATTCTCAACAGTCTACATTTGCAAAGCAACTGGTAAGAAATATATATCGTCAAACTTAATCACCTGGTTTCTTAAACAATCAATGCATGATAAATAATATTCCATTAAAGGCTATCTAAATAGGCAATGCTTATGATTTTTAAAGATTTCAATACCTAATGTGGGTGAAGTAAGCTGTGTGAACCAGAAACACTATTTTGTGGTGTGTGTGTGTGTGTGTGTGTGTGTGTGTGTGTATGTATGTATAATTTCCTATCATGCATCTGGTGTTAGATTTACTTTTTTAAAATATTATTTTAAGTGATTGTACTGAAAAATAAATACTAATTTCCAAATTATTTCTATTTATTGATCTCATAAAAAGTGTATTTGTTACTTGATTTTTAAATATATATATTCAGGCAGCACTGGAATGATGGAAAGTCACAAATCTTCCTATCACCTGTAATAGAAATAGGTATGCAGATTCTGTCATTCAAATGTTCCTTTTCCTCTATCATATTTCACAGAACTTTATATCCAAAGGGGAAAAGAGAAATGTGCAAATATTACTTATTCAATGAATAAACATAAGGACAATCCTCATAGCACTTTGCAGATTGTGCTAAGGCATCAAAAGGCAAGGATATGAAGGTTCCGGTTGCTTTTGTTGGTCTATTTGTTGTGCATCTGAGAGATTGCGTGTGTTGTAGTTGCAAAGACCTGCCTCTCCATTTACTCTTGTAAAAATCCACCTAATTTTTAAATAAAAAAAAAATATATATATATATATTTTTTCAATATTTAAAGTGAATATATGACATGAGGGGTGGGGGTGGGAACCACCTCTGGCTTTGTGACAAAATCCCAAACTTTTCATTAAGTGTATCAGGTGAGGGCATGTGCTGAGGGTTGGGGTGGGCAGGGTAGATGAATGGGAGAAAAAGGAGACATATGTAATTCTGTATGTAATATTTTAAACAAAACAAAAGAAATCAAGAGTCAATAATGCAAAAAAGAAAATAATATCACAATAGACCATGATACATGCTGCATAGATTTCACATATACAACATTCTGGAGAAGGCCTAACTACAGGAAACAAAAACAGACCAGTTGTCAGGGGGTTTATGGAGGTAATGCAGATGTGTTGGTGTTGGTTATGGTGCTAACTGTATTTATTAAAACAGGCAGAAATGTACACTCAAAACAACAACAACAAAAGAGTACCATATAAAAAGCCATATTAACTTAGGTCTACATTTCAGGAGTGACTTCTGCCTACTGAAAAACAGAATTCATGTTATATGAATTGTCAGGAATTTTGTTTGCTACCTTGTTAACTAACCAGGAATATTTCATTGTATTTAGGGTCAGAGAGCAATGGGGGTGGGGAGGAATATTTTTTAATAGCAAAGGAGAGATTGTCAGATATTTTTCCTCAAATAAATATTTATTTTGGCATTGTAGCCACCTGATTTGCATCAGTAAATAAAGCAAAGACCTTTCATGAGCCTTGCATTACAGAAAACAAAAACAAAACAAAATATAAGCCACAGGGTAAATAACCATATGCTCCATTCGCTTGTGATAATTCCTATTCATGCCTGTTATCATGACATGTTGTTAATAGCAACCTCTTCCACTTTCAAATGATACTATCCGGATGTTATTTTAAATGGTCACCTTATAAACATAACTAATAACTGGGAATATTACTTAAAATGTTAGGTAATAAGTGCTCTAGAAAAAGAAATAGTAAAATGGGGTGCAAGAATTAAAGGGTGGGAGATAATGGAGAAAGATTGCATAATACTCAGTCTCTCAAAGTAGGTCTCATTGCAGATTGAAATTAAGCAGTACTGAAATGTGTATCAATGACTGTAGAGAAGAACAAAGAAAATGCCACTAAAAATATCTTTAAGTGCTCATGGGCCTATCGTCGATAACATCAGTGTAGCTGAAACAGAGTAAAGATGTCTAAGAGACAAAGAGAATCTCATGTAACTACTTGTAGGATATGGTAAAAAATGTGGATCTTACTGTAAGAAAATTGAGGAAAATCTCATTTTGTTTTAACAGGGAAGTGACAAAAGAATTCCTCTATTGTTAGTAAAGATATTTAGGAGGGAAGAAAGGAAAAGAGAGACTTATTTTGGGAATCTTACTTTTCCTATTTACTGGCCAAAAAAAAATTAATGCAAGGAATTAATTTAGTAATATTGGTTTCCCTGGCATTTTTATAATTTTAAAGAAATATTTTTATATTTTCTCTATTCAACAGATACTTGTCCTACCCTATTTGTATTTCGCCAAGTTTTTGTTTTTATTTCATATGGAGACATCAGCAGAATGTTTTCTTAAGTGATTTTTCCCTTTAATATGCCAACGTTGTAAATCAAATATGTATGTATCCATGCATGTGTGCCTTTAAATACATTTTTGTATTTATTTAATTATCTTCCAGATTTTTGTATGTATTATGTGATATAATTTGACCATAATACTAATTTCTATAATCATCTTCTTGTTTTAATATCATCATGAGGAGATTAGATTCAGATACCAGTAATGAGTATGTGCACTTTTTGTATTTTTTAAAGAATTAGCATAATATTGAAATGACCTTGTTTGTAATATGCCATATAACTCATCAACAAAGTGTGATTTTTTTATTATTATAATTAATCAATATTGTCAATATTGATTCATTTTATTAAATAAATAATCTACATTTATTTATGAGACTTTTATTCATGTCTATTTTTGCATACTTTCTTTTTTTAATCTAAATTCTTAAATACATTGAATAAATCAGCATGATTTTAATCATAATATTTTCTTAGGTTTTTAGTGCATGCGACTCTTGTGATTATTTTCTCTTTTTCTTCCCTAACACAGCCACTTGTAATTTTTTCCTCTCCTTTGAAAGGAGAAGGAAGCATAGCAAAAATTATTTAGTTTTTTTTTTTCATTTAATTTTATTCTTTACATGTTAGAACAATTACATGTGTTTATGGACACAGTTGTTCCTTTATCTGTGCTAATTTTTGGAGAGTTGAGAATAAAGGTGCTTTCTTTCAGTGAGTCTGTCAACTGCCTTGTGTCATGACTAACTCAGGATTTAAGCCATGTTCTTAGATAATAGTTTTGTTTTGTTTTTTTGTTTGTTTTTTGTTTTTTCAGAAGAATGCAGTCAATTCAGATCCCAATTTCTATTTTGTGCCTTTTTTGGAAACTTTACTATCCTTCCAAAGAGAATGAAGGCTTTGAGCTAGTGTAGGTACAGTCTTATCCTGTGTAGTAAGATTTAAATTTGTCCAATTTTCATGGATGGTGGCATCTCCTTTCAAGGATTTAGTCTTTACTTGGAAGTCTTTAATTTGACATCTTACCATATGTAGACTCTAGGCTTTTTTTTCTATCCTCTGTACACAGATCATTAAAACGCAGGACCTGGCCTCCAATGATTGTCAAATGCCCCAAGGCAGCTGCCAACTTCAAAGCTTTCTTTCTTCTTTGAATTCACGCTTTATCATCATTTTAGGCTCACACATTTCCCTCCCTTTCTTGCCCTCTGTGAAATGTGTTGGAAAGGAAGTTTTCCTACAACTTACCCTACAATTTTTGATTTTCTCTACTGTGTGGTTTTTCACATAGCTCAATTGCCAAATTGCCATAAGTATAAGTACTCCAGCTTATATACATTTTCTGCAAACTGAAAATTGCTGACATAGCTCATTTGTTATACTGTCTTATCCAAATTATGTGCTTTATTTTATTTTCCAGTGTCTATGCTCTTTATTCTTTTTCCCCCATTTTAGTTAATTGAAGAAATTAACATTCTAGTAACCCTGCCATTTTAAACAAAAGTTTTTGTAACAACTGCCAAATTTTTATATACACTATTATGTAACTCTCAGTATAGAACAGAAACTCCATTAACTGGATGGTTCTGTATAAATTTCTTCCTGTGGTGTTTTGGGGGTAGAATGGCAAGCAAAAGTTGATAATAAGTTATTATAAGTTATTGCTTCAAAACACTAGAATTACTTTTTACATTATTTCAAATATTTTCAGCTTTCCAAAGATTAAACCAGAGTATGGGTAATAATATATTTTCTAGACACTATCATAGGTATTATAAAGGCACAATTTACCTTTTTACTCTTGTTGAGGTTTTGTAATAAGCTGCTTTTCCCTTGATCAATTTTGCTTCAAAATATTATAAATATTGTCAAAATATTATATGACAGACATCAGGAAATGAAATGACAGGAAAGTAAATTTGACTAGCAAAGGCAATAAATGAATATTTCTATATTGAAAGACAGAGTAATTAGGTGAAAATAAAATGGCTAGAGAGATATAAATGTTATCTTATATTTTTAAAATTATGCCAAAAATATCAATTAGTGCTGATACCTCTTTCTAACCCTAAAGCACAACAGACAATATAGTTTCAATTTTATAGATTGGTAAAAATAAATAGCATGAAGCCTTACCTAAGGTAATAGATTTATAGCAAAACTAAAAATGAGAACTGAAGAATATTTTCAGGAAATAAAGAGAATCTTCTTCCCTTGTCTTGCATCTACTTGGACATGACTGACTATCTATCTATCTATCTATCTATCTATCTATCTATCTATATAAAAGCCTAAGCAACCATTATGACTTGATGACTGGATGACCAGATGACTGGCCAGTAGCTATGATGCATACTATTCACCAGGGGGCAGAAGCTGCCCTCTGGTAGTCCCACAGCCAAACTCCCACGGCCAGCCAACCTCCAGCAATCTCTCCCTTTGGCTGGCTGGCCCTGATCAGCCCTGATGGGGACTGGGTGAGATGGCTCCAATCGACCCTGATCGCTGGCTAGACCGAGGGACCCCATCTTCATACAAATTTTGCACTGGGTGTCCAGTTATTAAATAAATTAACAAAGTGACATATTTTGGGCAGTTTGTTAAAAAAAAAAAGTAGATTATTTTATTTCTAATTCCCAAAAATTATGAAAAGGAGCATTATAACGAACCTATGAAATGAGAAAATAAAATATGTAAGCACCGAAATACAACTAGGATTCTCAAAGATTTGGCATAAATGTATGTAAACATTTCTCAATTAATACTGAGAAAAAAATAATGATACTTATAATTTATGTCCTTGTTATATACTAAACATTGGCTTCAATAATATAACTTTGTGCCCATCATCATTCACTGTAATTGATCCCCAAAAATCTATTCATAGACTGAATGCCTCTTTGAAATTATTTTATTATAGCAGAATAAATGGAATCAATACTCTTGATAATTTCATTGTGTCCTAATTTGGGTGGTGGCAGAATTTGGAAGGAGAAGAGACCATTTGTCACCTCTCATATAAGTTATGAGCTAGCCTTTCCCTCTAACCTTTTTTTTAAACTAGAGGCCAGGTGCACAAAATTCATGCACAAGAGTAAGGGGTCTCTCAGCTGGGCCGAGCTGGGCCAGGCTTGCACTCTCTCCAATCTGGGACCCCTCAGGGGATGTCTGACTGCTGGTTTAGAAAGTATACTATATGCATTGTACATATTCGATTATCAATAGTCACTGTAGAATCTTATTGAATAAAAGAGTAATATGAAAAATGATCATCACTTCAACCTACAGGATGGCTTCCCCCATGTAGTCAAAGATGGCTGCCCCCATTTGGACATAAGATGGCCTCCACAAGATGGCCTGCAAGAGAGGGCAGTTGGGGGTGATCAGGCTGGCAGGTAGAAGCAATTAGGAAGGCAGGTAGGTGAGCAGTTGGGAGCCAGCAGTCCTGGATTGTGAGATGGATGTCTGACTGCCGATTTAGTCCCAATACTACTGGGATTGGGCCTAATCGGGCAATTGGACATCCCTCGAGGGTTCCCAGATTGGAGAGGGAACCCAGATTGGAGAGGCTGGGCTGAAGGACACACAGCCACAGGCTCAAATTCCATGCATCGGGCCTCTAGTGTAACTATATTAAAATTCATGAGTTTAAAAGTTTAAATGATTGCCCTTTCCTATACCTCCATTAAAACACATTGTCTAGTCTACCTAATCTCCTTTTCCTAAGAAAATAAAATACAATTTTTAAAATGAAAAGAATAATGATCAACCTGGTATTCCCAAATATCAAAGAGTCAAAATACCTAAGGTATACAAATGTAATCAAAGTAATTATATAATCAGAGTAAAAATATATATAATAAAAAGCAGAGTTATTAGGTTATAACTTCCAAACATATATTTTGAGGTTTTTTTTAAATATATTTTTATTGATTTCAGAGAAGAAGGGAGAAGAAGAGATAGAAACATCAATGATAAGTGAGAATCACTGATCAACTGCCTTCTGCACACCCCACACTGGGTATCAAGCTCACACACCAGGCATCTGCCCTGACCAGGAATCAAACTATGACCTCCTAGTTTATAGGTCAACACTCAATCACTGAGCCACATTGGCTGGGCTGTTTTGAATTCTGATCATTTAAGAAAAGTGAGAGCATACATAATGGTCTTGTTGATAAGATTTACCTGGCTGTTCTGTTCTTATTTTAAAAGTCATTAGTAATCCTATATAATAAAGAGATAATATGCAAATGGTTGTCACACCCTCACAGTGTAATTGCTCAGACACTCAACACTGGGGAGAGAGGATTGGGGACCAGCCAAACACAAGTGAACTTGTGAGAGAGGAATGGAGAGCACCCAGGCTGTGGCCTGGGAATGGGACAAGCCACAAGCCCCACAGTTCCTGTGGTCTCAGGCACCAGCAGTGCACCTGCAGCCCAGGAGAGGAACAAGATGCTTGCTCCACGGTCCCAGGAATCAGCACCTGTGACTGGCCCAGGAGAGGGACAAGCCACCTGCCCCGCAGTCCCAGGCACCTGCAGCTGCAGCCTGGGTGAAGCCGCCTGCCCATGGTCCCCTGCAGTTGGGGCCGGCTGGGCGAAGCCGGCCCGGGCCCTTTGTGCCTGCGACGAGCCAGATGGAGGGAAGTCCGCTTCCGCATGCGTGGAACTGGCTGAAGGAGGGAATCCTGGGTCCCAGGTGCAGTTCGAGGCAGAAGCAGTTAGGGTCAATTGGGCTAGCAAGGGAGCAGTTATGGGTAAACAGGCGAGTAGCGGAGCAGATAGGGGCAATCAGGCAGGCAGAGGTGATTAGGGGTGATCAGGCAGGCAGGCAGGCAGAAGGGTTTGGGGCAACCAGGCATACAGGCAGGCGAGCATTTTGGAGCCAGCAATCCTGGATTGCTAGAAGCAGTCGACATCCCTCAAGGGGTTCCATATTGGAGAGAGTGCAGGTCAGGCCAAGGGCCCTGCCCCATGCACGAATTTTGTGCACCAGGCCTCTTGATTATTCCAAATGTCATTTAGAAGAATATTTTGTAGTTATATTGCACACTGCTAATAAATACTTATCAATATGTAAATATCATATCTATCTACCTAGATATTTTTTCTTTTTTCTAAAGCAGCAATGGTAGTCAGTTAGTGAAAACTATCCAACATCTTCATTTGGAAATGTTGAAAAATGAAGGAGTGGATGTAAATGGCTTCCTCAGAAAAACATAGATACAGGAATTTGGATCTAAAGTCAGGGATCACTTTGAGAGTTGTATTCATTTTGATGCACTAGTGACGGTCCTTAGACAAAACTAATTTCCTTAGTAATTCAAAGTCTGTCAAAAGCCTTGCAAGCTTCACAGTACATGTTCCCAAACGCATTGCTCTTGTTCCATACCATCTGCACCTGTGTCGATGGTGGATTACACAAAGAAAATGTAAGCATGGTAGGTAAAAGATAGCCTACAAAAACAGGATAAAGCTTAACTTAGAGCAATTTGGCATAGCTGCATACAGCTGGGAAGTGAAAGGAGCAGATGGATTATGTTGACTTCCTGAAATCAGAAATGAGATGCTTTATAACGAACAAAAATTTTACATAGCCTCTGAGGCAAAGGCATCGCAGACTTTTTAAATGATAACCAGAAAATAATAAGGTGGCATTCGTGAAAACAGTATAATTAGCAAGAAATTTATAGATACAATTTCAGATACACATTCATATTTTTTTAATAAAAAGAAGATACCATAAATAGGAGCAAGAGCTTGTTCTTTGCTCTGCCTGATTTTGCTCAGTAGTTAGGGCATCAGGGGTCACAGATTTGATTCCCAGTCAAAGGCAGGCACTACCTAAGTTGCAGATTTGATCCCTAGAGCCAGTTTGGGTGTATGCAGGAGATAACCAATCTGGAAGGAAGTTGGACATCCAGAAGATTGTTGGTCGACCTGGTCTAATTAGCATATTGCCCTTTTATTAGTATAGATAGATTATATAGGATAGGATTGCTTACATGGAGGGTAAAAAGCCTTTTTCATCAGGTAGAGATGCTTGGCAGACAAAAATACATAATCTCTATATCTGGACTGATAGCCATATGCACTATACTGCCAAACTGGTCATTAAAAACATGAACTGCTTTGTTACACCTTACACCAGACTGCTGTTGCCCTTAAAACCCCTTCTCAGCCCCACCTTAGGTTCTGCCTTTGTTCACCCAGATTAGGTTCTGTTTGGTTAGTTTCTATGCCAGTCCATGTCAAAAGCTCTACCTCCTAGGCAATCATTGGTTCCTTGCAGTGCACCCAGATTTGGTTTTAATTGGTCTGTTTCTATGCCAGTCACTGTTTGTAGGTCTATCTCCGGGCTTGATCAGAGAGGTAGGGCTCATCAGCAGCTGCCCTAGGCTGCTGGCAGTGGGCTGAACTGCTGACTTCTCGAAGAGAGAGAGAGAGCCTTGTCAGCAGCCTGGAGTGGCTGCTGACCAGCCGTGCATCTCTCTCTCTCTCTGAGGGGTCAGCAGTTCAGCCCACTCACCAATCCCTGCCCACCCAAGTCTGTTGCACCCACAGCCTTTCGTTTTGTCATTTTGGAAGTTACAGACCCTGGCTCATTATAGATAGATAGATAAATAGATAGATAGATAGATAGATAGATATCAACTCTTTTTAGAGTATTATGTCACATTAAACTAAATATTTAATCTTAGTCATTGTGAAAATATGTATATTACTTTGTTATGATTTATTTTCGGGAGCTATAATCAGCCAAAATGCTGCACATCAAAATCTACATAGCCAAACAATCACATCTTTTACTTATTACAAATATTGAAAATTGTACACAATTATTTTAAATACTTTCAAGAGAAAGTGTTAGAAAACAAATTTAATATACTATTGACTATACTATAACATTCATTTAGGTGTGGTATAGTAGCTATTATGCATTTTCTAATTCTCCCCTGATTTGTGTTTTTACTTGGGTTGGCACAAGTCCTAGTTTTTCTGAGGATCAGTGTGATAAGGGTCACATGTTGAGTACTTTCCTGCATTTTTCACCTCTTCACTTATACAATTTGGGTATTGTTGGTAAAGAACTGAAAGCTTCCCCCTTTAACTATCCTTTCAGTTCTGTGGCAAGAATAACTTTTCTCCATATCTAGAAGGAAATGCTAGACTTTATATGACTGCTTGTGTAATAAAAAATGTCAAAATACACATTTCTCAAATTAGTTTCATGTTCCACAACCACCCATCTCTGTTTTAATGGTCATTTGGCTGTCTGGAATCAGTATCTCAGCCCATTTAAAACTGTTTAGTCCTTGATAAAATTGCTTGGCTGTTCTTTCTCAAATGGTTCAAATGGAGCAATCATTGTCAAGGTGATCTTGAGTTTTTTTGAAACAGAAAAAAATAGACAAAAGTTACACTTTCTGAAGAGCTATCAAAAGCTAAAATGCACATTTTAGGAATAGCATACATGGCTTCTCTAAGACAGGAACATAAAACTTCATTAAAAATAAAAATAATCATGTTCAATTTAAAAATGAATTTGCTTTTAAAATAGAATAAACAGAGATGGTGTTAACCACAAGCAGATTCAGTTCCCTTAGGCTACAGTTACCTCCATATATTTTGTTTTAGTTGAAGGTATCATATGTTTGGTCTTGGCTGACTGACTCCAATACCTCAAGGAAAAAAAAAAAAAAAACCCAAATTTTATATCAGGGTTTTTCTTCCTCTAATTTAGGGGTGTCGAACTCAATCAGAGAAGGGGCCAAAATCTAAAATCCAGCCTAAATCGCGGGCCGAATGGTTTACTGAACAGTCATAAACTGTCATTGCGATGGAAACGCAGCGGAGTGCAGTGATGACAGCGCGGTGCAGGCCACATTGCAAGGCCTGGCGGGACGGATTTGGCCCGCGGGCCTTGTGTTTGACACATGTGCTCTAATTATTTACCTTCAAACTATCTCCTCTATGATATCCAGATAGCTTTCAGTTCTTAAATTCTCATAAGAAGTCATTGATGTTGGCTAGAATAAGATCTCTCGAGTAACAGATGTGCAAGCATATGTAATACTTTGTACTTCGATACTGGCCTTATTTTTTGGTGTGAGTCTTGAAGAGATAGGTCAAAATAAAAGCTTTGGGTTATAATTTCATTTTGAAGATCATATGGTAATAGACATGCTTCAGGTGATATTTTTCCCTTGAGTGATATTTATAAGCCCTATTAATCATTTGACAATTTTTATAGGTCAGGTCTCTGCTAACTGAAGACAGTAGATCTGTTGATCATAATGTGAAGGCAGCCAATACTTAGCCAGTGAAGAGTCACTAATTTCATTTGTGACATTTATAAAACAAAACTTTTCTTGGAGTGTTTCAATTATGGTGATATTACCATTGGCTCACGCCTACTTGAAATACCAGATACTAAATGTCAAAGGCTAATCAGTGTGTGAGAATAAAATCAAGGTACATGCTCCAGATTCTGTGTTTACATTATAAAAGAAGTTACTGGGAGGAAGAAGGGAATGAACTATAAACAAGATTCAGGGTCGGGGGGTACGCATTAACACATACAATGTAGATGTAGAAAATAGTTCCATCATACTAATAAAATAGTAGGCATCCTAGGTAAACGGCTTATTAAATATATATATGGTAGGTCTAGTCAGTTTGGATTTGTATAATTATAATATTAGCAATTATGTGTAATTTGTGCACCGAGGCAGTGGTAGTTGTAAGATCGTGAAAATCTCTTATTTTTTCTTTGTTTTTTTTAACAAAGGCATGCTTTTTTCATAAGAGAGAGAGTTACTAGTGTGTCCATTTAGATGTGTGGAACATGGCCTTGAATTTGAAGGGCAAGCGTGGGAATATAACCTTCAGTCGACAAATATATGAGCCACATAATTTTTTGAATGATGGTACTCCACAAACAGAAAAGTCTAAAAACATTTTTCTAGTGTTGTAAAAGAAATGTGGAAAAGAAGCAATGTATACAAAATTTCAAAGTTTTATTTTGTTTTTGTTTTTCCAGAGCCTCTATAGAACTGTTAGGAAATTCTTTACAACTGAAATGTGGTTGTGTTGCGAATTACTGAGTAAACCTAATGTGGTGTTCAAGGCAAGGAAGCAACATGTAGAATGATATAGAAGTATGATAATAAAAGAATTCCCCAATTTTTTGGGAGCAATGAAGTATAGAAAAAAATTTTAAACCTAATACATGGTGGGGAAAAAGTAGGTTTACAGTTGTTTATAAGAAAATATAACACAATAATCTATAATAATAAAAGTATAACATGCTAATTAGACCAAACAGCCAAAGGACCTTCCTGACATTCTTCTGGATGAAACCATAGTGGCAGGGACTGAGGCAGAGATAGGTGATTAGGGGCAATCAGACAGGCAGGAGAGCAGTTAGGAGTCAGTGGTCCTGGATTGTGAGAAGGATGTCAGACTGCCAGTTTAAGCCTGAACCCGTGTGCCTAAACCAACAGTTGGACATCCCTTGAGGGGTCCCAGATTGTGAGAGGTTGCATGCCGGGCTGAGGAACCCACCACCCGTGCACAAATTTCATGCACTGAGCCTCTATTTTATAAGTAAAATACAGGAATAAACTCTGTATTTCATTTCCTCACAACTGTAAACCCAGTTTTTCCCCATCCTGAACACAATAATAGTGGCTGGGCATACAGTTATGAAGGGATGCAATATCATCTTGATGTGATTTCAAGATTAAAATGATATATTTCAGTATTATGAGCAAAGGAATGGCACCGTTACATAAGTATGTTAATAAAAAATTATTTTGATGAGAGTATAAAATTGTGATTTGATAAGACTAGCTAAGAGGCCAGGAAAGTAACAAGTTGGTCCAATGTTATAGTACTGGCATGGGCATAAATACAATATGTATTTATGATATAAAATTCTCAACTTAATTGATTATAATGAATCAGAAAAAAAAAAAAAAAGGAATGGAAGATGTCTTATTTTCTGACTGGTCTAACAGGGTAGCTCTAAAGAATCAACCACCAAGACATAAAAAAAATAAAGGAGAGACAGGTTTGAAGTGGGAATGTGTAAAAGTTAAAGTGTTACAGGCATCTAAGTAAAAATGTTCGATAAATCCAATCATGAAGTTCTGGAGGACATATAATTTTGTTGGCTGTGGATGTCAGTTTTGGATCCATCATTGAATTGGTAGATGTTGAAGAAAATTCCTAGATAAAGGACCATGCTGTATTGTTTTCTATTCTCAATGAAAGCTGCATTAGAGTTAATTCAAATGTATAAATTAATGTGTGCTAAAAAATGGAAATATGGTGACACAAAATTAAATTGTGTTACAGGTTCAGATATATCTGTGAAAATGCATTTTAAAGTTAGGACTAAAATTAAGAGAATAGCTACAACATAATAAAATAACTTTAGTACATTTAAGTAAGAAAATCTGGTATTATATTACAACTAGAGGCCCAATTGCATGAAAATTCATGCAAAAGCAGGCCTTCCTTCCCTCATCTGCTGGCATAGGCTTCCCTCCAGCACACGGGTCCTGGGATCCTGGCACTGGCTTCCCTCTGGCACCTGGGCTTACCTCCTCCAGCCACTGGCAGGCACCTGGGACCCAGGAAGGCTTCCCCCAGGCTGCCCGCAGGCACCTGGGATCCTGGCTGGCTTCCTCCTAGCTGCCTGCCTCTAACTTCCCTTAAGCCCTGGCTTCCTCAGGAAGGATGTCCAGAATGATGTCCAGAAGATGACTGTTTTAATTAGCATATTACCCTTTTATTATTATAAATATATAATATATGCAGATGCATGTGTGCATATTTTAAATCTATGTGTTTTTTGGGGGGTGTTTTTATTTGTTTATTTATTTTTTTTGAAATTCCAACTATTATTTTTCTAACTATTTCACTTTACCATGAATATTTGTTCAGAGCTCCTTCCCTGAGTATATTGTTTTTGTTGTTATAATTACTGATGTTAATATTTAAAATACAAGTAATTTTCAATACAGAAAATGATATCTTTGCATTTGTTTTACTTCATAATAGAATTGCAGCAATGACTCTAGTCCTAGGTTTTATATAAACAGGTTTCAAATTTGTTAGTGCACATTCAAATTCATAAAGACCTAATTGGGCTTGATAATATGAGACACTCTTAGAACCGCTAGTATTTCCATTTTAAAAAGGATGAACATAGAAGCAGTTTTTATTTGCTGACCTTTTCCTAATGCTCATTGAACTCGCTTATGTATTACACTGTTTTATTATATAGCATACGTGATAGATTAGAAATAATTCATGATGAGAATTATTACGATAATATGGAGATCTTTTCCCTGGCGTTACATTAGAACTGCTCTTCAGGAACAGCATGAGTACAACCTGGGGCACATGATGAGATTTATGTTTCTTCAGTCCTTGTTCCTTAGGCCATGGACTATAATAATATGAATATTTTGTTCATGACCAAGCTCCCTTTTTCTAGGTATCTTTGTTTTTCCAAAATTCTTATGATTATAAATGGTTTTATCATCAAATGTTTGACTTGATTTGTGCTACCATATGTTGCAATTGGTAAATATTCCAGCATAATTAAGAGCATCAAAGTATTTTTTTTTATCTTTCTTTTTTTAAATCTTAATAAATCTTTATTGTCCAGATTATTATAATTGTTTCTCCTTCCCCCCTTCCCATAGCTTCCCTCCATCTGGTCCCCACCCCACCCTTTGCTCTTACCTCCTTATTTTTTAAATGTCTCATCAATATTTTGAGGCAATACCAAGCAAGGAATATATAAAAGGAAAAAAATCTAATTTTGACCCTCTCTAAGCTTGCATATTATAATAATAACTGAACTTCATTATCACAGGAAATATGTAATTAAAATGTCCCCATAGAAATATTTCCACAATGAGCCTTAAGATGGTATATGATTATCTTGATCTCTTATTATCACATTCTTGATCAAATTTATTTAAATTATTAAAGAATTAAAAAAAAAAGATTGTTCTGTGCCAAAACCACTGCCTTTAAAAATTTAGGCAAATCAAGTATCCATATGAAGCATATCAATTCACCATGAATACTAGCATATAAGTCAGGTAATTTCAATATTACAAGAGAAGCATTAGGCAATCTTATAAGTTGGAAAAGTCATAACCCCAGCCTCAGGCTAGTTCTACACAATCTTGAATACAACAAATACATAATTTTCATCACCACTGTACCTGGTGCACAAGCCTTATTTTATTAGTATGATCGTGACAGCAATCTCCCATCTGTCTTAAATAAAATGATATTAACACTGTTTCTATGCTATAATTTATTTGGAAGGAATCCAAACTGAGCCATTGATTAAATTCTACCAGTTGCCAACCTGATGTATTAAATCAATGGCACAGCATTAATCAGGAAACTGGAATATTGAAATGAATATTCTAGATGTCCTTTTTTCCTATGTATATCGGAGCAAGTATGAATTATAAACACAAATAAATCCAAGCATCCAACCAGGGACAAACTCATCAGTGTTGAGTGTAGGAGAACTGTATTTAAAGATTTGACATTCACCTAGCCCCAAAATGTCTCTTTGGAAATGGGCAATAAATCATTGATCAAGAGAATCCTATTTATATGATTATGTTGGTCCATAAGCAATGCTAATTAATACAGTAGAACACAGAGTAAGGAGAATTCTAGCATACCCTACGTCATCTACTATGGACAGTAAGAAATATGTGCCCAACTTCAAATTTCATTTATGCTAGAATATGTATCCCAGAATGAATTGTAATAGAGAAAAATATTGAAATAACCTAAATTTTTACAAAAAAAATATATATATATATTCATACAAATTAAATAAATTAACCTTAGCTACATGTATAAAATTAATAATTTTTATGTGTGTGTGTGTGTGTAGCCTTGGTAAATGAGTTTGTTATATATAACCTTTATATATTAACTGTATAAAATAATTCACAAGAAAGGTACCCTAGCTATTGCAGAGTATTTCATATATCAAGCAGCATAACAATGAGAAGTTAGAAGAGACTGAGGTATATTGTATTATTTTATTTTTTGAAAAAAAATTGGAGCAAATTTTGAAAAATATTAAGATTTGTTTTAGCTAAAGTGTCTGCTATTCTTATTTTCTTAAACTATATTTTATTGAATTTTACAGAAAGGAAGGGAGAGGGATAGAGAGTTAGAAACATCGATGAGAGGAAAAACATCAATCAGTTGCCTCCTGCACACCCCCTACTGGGAATGGGCCCGCACCAAGGTATATGCCCTTGACCTGAATCAACCCTGGGACCCTTGAGTCTGCAAGTCGATGCTCATTGAGCCAAAACTGTTAGGGCCTGCTATTCTTATTTTTAATATCTGAGATGCACATATTAAAATGTGCTTTAAAATGCTAACTTAAAATTATATACTTTTTAAACATATATATATATTATTTCAGAGGGGAAGGAAGAGGAAAAGAAAGATAGAAACATCAATGATAAGAAAAAACTCATTATTAGGCTGCCTCCTGCATACCTGCTACTGAGGATTCGAGCCTGCAACCTGGACATGACCAGAATCAAACCCGGGATCCTTCAGTCTGCAAGCCAACACTATCTGCTAAGCCAAACTGGCTAGGGCAAATTATATAATTTTTTATATATTTATTGATTGGCCAGGTCCTGGAAAAAATTAAGATCGTTACTATTTCTATTGTAACAGTAGACAGCTGATTGAGCACAACCTGGGGGGTGGGGGAGGGGGGGAACTGAGCACAGAAACATTGAGTTTTCATAGAATCTTAGGGTTCTTTTTTAAAGGCTCTGTAACCTATGATGAAATAAATGGGCATCCTCACTATCGGGCAAACTCCTCAGGGGGGCTTTTTGTCTGTTTTGTTTATTTTTGCATTATCAGTAAGCCCTGCTTTATTTTTGTGTTACCAATGTTCGTCACCTAATCATTGCCTGGCTCATTGCTGCTCCTCAGCTATTTTCTGAATAAAGTATAATAGCGAGATTAGCTTATTTAAATCTCCAGCTCAGGGATCATTAAGTATGATTCTACACAAAATATTTTTTTCTAATAAAGGAAAAATAGTCTGTTTTTTTTTTTTATTTGAAACTTTAAGGAATTGAATAAAATATAATCTTCCACAATTTACTCCACTGTTAGAAGAAATCAGCAAGTAACTTCACCTAATATTAGTTAGGACTTTTGGTTAATGTATATTGATCTTTTGATCAAATTGTTTTTGGAAGGGGGTAAAAAGTAAGAGCAATAATATTGATTGGGTAACTACTAATTATTGTGAAAATGAAAATTAAATTGTTTTCTCTTAACTTTGGAATATTGGTGATATAAAATTATCCTAAGAGCCTATCTAAATGTGAGATTTCTAAAAAAAATGCATGTTTGCAATTACTAATTTTTTCAATAACCTTGGTGTGCTCATTATTTAATTAACTGGGATAGACAGTCCAATTACCATTCTGAAGTTCACTGTGGAAGTATAATTATTTTTTTTAATAATTATTAACTTGGCTTAAACACCTTTAACACTAGTTTTATAGGTCTTCAACTAATTTGTTTTACTAGCTATTTGCTGAATACTGATAAATTTGGTTTTCAGTATGATATTATAATGTCCATTGTCATCTGGGTAGGTGTATGAGGACATTGTGTACATGACACTAGCTAAAGTTCAATGAAGTTCAATTTTTGCTGAACTCAGAAATTATATAATATAATTGATTTATAGGGACATATGCACATCATAGCTTCTAATAAAATCTTTGATTTGGCCTACCTATAAACTCTCTTTCCACATAAATTAAGTAATGTTGAAAGAGGTCAATTTCAGTTAAAACTTTAATTAAAATGATTTTTTAAGTTAAACTCTTAAGAAAAAAAAAATTATATTTTATTTGTTACTCAGTATAACTTTTCTAATCTTATTTTTGTACTAGAGGCCCAGTGCATGAGATTTGTGCATGTGTAGGGTCCCAAGGCCTGGCTGGTGATCAGCGCTGATAGGGGCCTTCCAGCTGCCAGCTGCAGCCTCCCTTCCTTGGCTGCTGGCTGCCCACAGGGCCTTCCTTTATTTCATGCTGCTCCCTGGTAGTCAGCGCACGTCATACTAGAAGCTTATTGCATGAAATTCATACATAAGTACAGTCCCTAGGCTTGGCCTGTGTTCAGGGCCATCTTCCCTAACTGCAGGCAGTCAGCCCTGCCACCCGCCCACCCACCCTGCGTTTCCCCATTTGCCATCTTGCACCCAAAGTGGGCCCAGCCCAGGATATACTTAGAGCCCACGTAGGAGGCTGTGATGCCCCTGGTGGAGGCCCATTCCACAAAAGGGGCTTTTGTGTGGAATTTCTTTCAGGTAAAGGATGGGGTGTGGGCTCAATGCCCGAGAGAGTTCCCGGGGGCCAGTGGCACTATCAGGCTCCTTCTGGTCACTCTTGAACATTCACTGCATTTACTCACTAGAGAATTCTACTTGCAGGGTCCTGGGGTGCGACAACCCATCCCACAAAAAGGTCCCGTTAGATTTCAGGTGGCATCACCACTGAGGAGGGTAAGATCAGGTACTTTAAGGAGAGAACATGGAATAATGAAGGGGGTTAGAATTCAGCAGTGTCAGGAGTCAGGTTTCTCAATAACCCACCTAACCAATGCCTGCTACTTTGCTGATGATTTCTCCCTCCCACTCAGGGAGCAGGTGGGGAGGAGTGAGGAGCAACTGTCTGCAGCTGCAGTCAGGCCTGTGTCTTGGCTGCAGGAAAGAATGCCATCCAGTGGAGGGGAGAGGAGCGGCCTCAGGAAGTAGGGGAGGAGGGACCAAGAAGTTGGCTGTTCCTGCCCAGTTGCAGGCCCTGCCCCACTGCACCCTACCCCATTCCCCATTTGCCATGGGGAGAGACCAGAGGTTGGCCTGCAGGTGTGACGTAGCTCCTGCATTGAGCGTCTTCCCCCTGGTGGTCAGTGCACATCATAGCAACTGATTGTTCTGCTGTTCAGTCAATTTTCATATTACCCTTTTATTATATAGAAAGTTTTTATTTACTTACTTAAAGATGCTCTTCTTTAAATTTTTCATTACCTTAACTCTTTTTCTCTAATTATCTTTTTCTCTATTTTTTCATTTTAAAGTCAATATCCAGTATCTTTAACTTCTAACACTATTTATAACAGTTTCTCTTTGGAGTATGATATTCACTTTGAAAAGTCAGCTCCTGAAAGTAATTTATGTTGGCAAATTATATTCATTATAAATTCTGGAACCAAGTTCAATAGATATTTGTTCCCTTTAGATTATTTGGATGTGATACACTGATTTTGTCCCCAAAGATGAAACAAAATATTTACATATTTATGAAAAATAAGTAGTCAAAAATATCTGAAATTATGCATATAAATACCCAGTGGTACATACACTATAATTTGAATTTATAACTTTAGAAATATTGCCATCTGTCTTACAAACAGAAAGAGATCAGCTTTAAATAACTCAGATGTGTTTCATTTTAACTGAATTTTATTGTTTGTATATTAAAATATAAAACAATTAATACAAATTGATAAAACCATTAGGGAGTAAAAAAATGCATCCCCCGTTTTTTAAAGCAGAAATAATGTGTTGTAGCTTATTGAAGAGAGTGTAAGACATACTGTATTTACTAATATGAAACAATATGAAGTCAGAATAAGTCAGAATACACAAGTTTCAGGGAATAATAAGTTTTGGAATATTTAAATTACCATTGAACATTTAAACTATCATAGAAATATTTAAACTAATATTGCTATAGACACTATTTCCCCGTTTATTTATGTTTTCCCAAGGATTGGAGATTGACACTGAGGAAAATGAATAAATAAGTAAACAATTTGCTTATGGTTAAATAGTGCTAAATCCTGGAAATCTGTGACAGTTCTCTCTTAATCTTGTTTCACTTCAGTTGTGCTATATATTGCTTCTTACTCCCAGCAACAACAGAGAGGACATGTAAGAAAACATTTTCTCTTTCTTTAAGGAGAGTTGTCATCTTATTAGCAAAACTAAATATAGGAAAAAATTACCTAAATAAGTAATTGAAAAGTTGCACAAACACATTCATTAGCTTAAGTGCTAGATACACAAAACTGTTGGCAATTCATATAAATTATATGATATTTATGTGTCGTGGGTAATATATCCTTCTACGCAGTTCAATTTGTCTTAATTCAGTCTAAAGTAATTAGAAGATTGGAAAACAAATTAGAAATATCTTTCTATCTGGACATATTATATAGTTGCTCACTCTAATATTGATGTGGGATACAAAATAATACTAACCCTCCCCAGTTTGGCTCAGTGGATAGAGAGTCAGCCTGTGGACTACAGGGTCCCAGGTTTGATTCCTGTCAAGGGCATGAACCTTGGTTGGAGGCTCTTCCCCAGCCCAGGCCCTGGTCAGCCCATTTGCAGGAGGCATCTGATTAATGTGTTTCTCTCACATGGATAGTTCTTTCTCTTCTACTTTCTCTAAAATTCAATGGAAAAATATCCTGGAGTAAGGATTAAATAAAAACTCAAAGTTGTTGTGTGAACAAATAGGTAATAAGTAAACGTAATATATGCCTATGGTACAGAATTTTAAAAAGATTGAAATGCACACTGTACACGGAAAGATCATATGAACACTTCAGTTTCTCAGTCCTCCTATTCTCCTCGCCAATGCCAACCAGTCATCTTTAGCACAATTACTATTTTTGCAGAGATACCTAACCATACTTGATATATTTAAAAACAAATATATCAGAATAAGCATACAGTACTTATTTTGTATATTGCTTTTCTATGTAAAAGTATTTTTGTCATGTAAATAATTTTCAGTACCTACAGAATATTCCTTGAAAAGTTTTGTAATTATTTAATTTTCCCTTATTGATGGGTGCTTAACATTTTTCAAGCTTGACATGTTTTAGTTTCCAGTTTTAAAAATGTTTTATTAAATATTACTATACCTAGGTCATGTCACCCATGTGTATATCTGTAGGAAACATTTCTATATATGAATGACAGCATAAAGAGTGTGGTAGGTTGAATAAATTAGTATCTCTACTAGTTCACCCTCCCTGCATCAATGACTTTCACATATGTGACTTTCAAATTAATTTTGATAGAGTAATTGAATTTATTTCCCTATCCCTTGATTCTAAGTTTAGCCATGTAACTGATTTGTGGACCGGTGCAATGTGGGAAACCAGAATGCAAATAAAGTCTTGAAAGACACTTTCAAGACTATGTTTGCTTGCCTTTGTACCTTTGACTTCACTATGACAACCTGTCTACAGCAATTAAGATTCAATAGACTGGGCTTCAGATATTTGGATATTTTACAGTTTTTTTCCTGAGGAAATCTGCATTTCTCATGAGTGAGATTTTTATGCCATATTAAAAATTAGAAAGTTAATCAATTTAAATTACTTTCTGTATATAATGGTTCTGGAAACAGACAAACAAACATCAAAAACAAATAAAAAAAGCAACACAAAAAGGTTTTCTGAAAAGCAAGAGTAACTAGATCACTGGATAACTGTAAAGGTGGCATTTCAAATAAGAATTTTAAGATGCCTTATTAGAAAAAAAATATGAGGTAAAATTTCATGTATATAGGAAACTGTATTGTATCTTTTGATTAAGAAAGAATGAAGTAATTTGAAGCATCTTTAATAAAAGTAAGTGAAAATCAATTCAGGTCCTCTAATGTAATAAACACAGTTCAAGCTAAGTAGTTTCTAGTAGTTTTAAACATTCATCTAAACTTTTCTTTCTTTTCAGTGTTAATTAATAGCACTTTGTGCTCTCTGGGCTAGTTTCTGGCTCCAAAGGTTCTCATAATATTTTATTGATCCTACACACTCTATAGCCTTTCCTAATACATTTTACACTTTATAAATAGTAAAATGGGTTTCTAGATGTATTATGAGTCATTTATATCTCAAAATGCCAGCAAACCTTTGGAAACAAAGTAAGTTTGCAAATTAAAAATGAAAATAGTGATTGGCCTGTAACTACTTCCAAATTACATAACTCTTTCTTCACTTGACCTGATCATCATACTAAATCTGCTACCTATTTTTACATATGCATATAAGTTACTCAGATAAAAATACCATATTTATTTTGGTGGTATTTTCTAGACATACCCATTCTCATTTTCTTTTACTTAAAATGTCTGTACTCATGTTTTTAAGAGTGTCTTTTTCTAATATATTTTACTTTTTTCTTTCTCTATTCAGTATATGTCTAATTTAGGTGGCAATTTTGTGTCAATAATCAGTATTTTAAATACAGATATATTTTATTTATATATGATAGTCTCTATTTTTTTGTTTTTAGTGATTTCAGAAAGAGGAAGGGAGAGGGAGAGAGAGAGATAGAAACATCAATGATGAAGAAGAATCACTAATTGGTGCCTCCTTCATGCCCCCTACTGGGGATCGAGCCAGAAATGTGGGCATGTGCCCTGACTGAATGGAAACATGACCTCCTGGTTCATGAGTTGATGCTCAAGCGCTGAGCCACATTAGCCAGGCATAGGCTCCTCTTTTTAAGGCAGGTGATGGCCTTCAATCTGGGAGATGTGACCTGATAAACGTACCCTTCAAAAAGGGCCATTCACTTTGTTTTAGCTTTGTTTTGTCTCAAAACTTATTTCCTAGCTACTGAAGATTCCCTCAGAAAAAAAAAAGAAAGAAAAAAAAAGTAAAATATCCAAGTATTTGAAGCCTAGTCTATTGAATCTTCATTGCTGAGGATTAAACTAGAGAACATGAGTTCTTAAAAAAATATCGCTATCTGATTATTCAATATCTTTTTAAAAATATATTTTATTGATTTTTTACAGAGAGGAGGAGAGAGAGATAGAGAGCCAGAAACATCGATGAGAGAGAAACATCCACCAGCTGCCTCTTGCACATCCCCTACCGGGGGTGTGCCCGCAACCAATGTACATGCCCTTGACAGGAATCGAACCTGGGACCTTTCAGTTTGCAGACCGATGCTCTACCACAGAGCCAAACCGGTTTCAGCTGATTATTCAATATCTTAACACACATGTGTCAAACACAAGGCCCGCGGGCCAAATCCGTCCCGCCAGGCCTTGCAATGTGGCCCGCACCGCGCTGTCATCACTGCACTCCGCTGCGTTTCCATCACAATGACAGTTTATGACTGTTCAGTAAACCATTCAGCCCACGATTTAGGCTGGATTTTAAATTTTGGCCCCTTCTCTGATTGAGTTCGACACCCCTATCTTAACACAAGAGAAGCATTATAGGAACAAGAAACCCAACAGTAATAAGGAATGAATAAGATAAGATCAAAGTCAATTTTTAAAATAAATATATCCTAAAGTTTTAGCACAGTTAATATATGAAATATGAAAAGTTATTAGTTAACACATATTTTTGTATTAATTTTACTGAATTGTTGTGTATTAACAGTGACAATGACCATTTATATTTATTGAGTCAAGCACAGCATTCAGATAGTTGTGGTTATTGTTCTGTGATTGATAAAATTTAGATGAGTGATTAAATAAGTAGACATACAGTGAGAAAACTGGTCACTGGTTCAGTTAGACTTAAGGAAGAGACATACTGTGTATCTCACTAAGAATTTGTGTATATGTTTTTTTCCCCCCAATATTATATAATTCCTATATCAGGGAGTGGCTGGATTACCCTTCTGTATTACATCGCATCGAGAGGTGAGAGGTTTATATTATAAGGGAAGAGATTTTGTTTATGTAGAATTTAGAATAGTAAATAGTGTATTTTGATTATGTAGAATTTAGAATGGTAAATAGCATATTTTGAATAATACAGTGTGATATTCTTGTTACACTATTTTGACCTCTTTTTATTCAACCATTTTAAACTTTGAACATTGACAGCATTGAATTGTGTGTGACTTTTGTATTTTTCTGCAAATAAATTTAATGAAGATGGTATTTTAAAGGATTTAGATATATTTTTTTGCTACGTTTTCTATCGAAATAAACAAGAATCAGCAAGAGAGGGGAATCTATCAAAAAGAAAACTGGGCAACGGATAAACTAGAAAGGAAAAGAGGGGCCCTACAGAGGAAAATACTACAAACTGTGGAAATCCTTAGGGACAATTCCCAAATATTTCCAACTTTACTCCTTCAAGGCAAATGTTAGAAATGGACTGCATTGACCCTTTAAGTTCACTGTTTCTGCCTGGCTCATTTGCCCTCTCCTATGGAACTGGAAGGTGTATGTGATTTCTGGTGGGAAATTTTAAGAGCCAGTGAGCAATTTGAGGTGTTCCTTCACAAAATATAGAGTCTATGTGTCAGAATTCTTTATATGACTTTGATTAAGGTTTCAAATATATGCCATGCATTTGCATTTAGTTTCCCTTTATTTTGGTTCTGGGGATTAGGTACTAAATGAAAATATGCTAATCTGAGAAAAGAATTGCAATCTAATCATTCTGGAGAAATTTCTAAACATGGATTTTGAGATGGAATTTACTTTTTAAAACAGATTTTCCAGTAAAAGTAAGCTTTCAGAAAAAAATAAAAATGTAATACAAATAAGAGTCAAAACTATCTACCCTCCATAGCCTGGCTGGCGATGGCTCCATTGTTGAGCATCAACCTATGAATCACGAGGTCACAGTTCAGTTCCTGGTCAGGGCATATGCCTGGGTTATGGGTTTGATCCTAGTGTGGCACATGCAGGAGACAACTGATCAATAATTCCCTCTGATCACTATTGTTTCTATCTCTCTCCTTTCCTCTCTGTAATAAATATAAATTTATATTTTAAAAAAAGCATAACTGAAGGGTTCTACAAACTCCTCCTTTTCTTGACAAGAGAGTTAACATATTATTTAAGACTATACATTATCAGGGAATAGCTCCTTGTGTTACCCTATTATAACCTCTTTGTATTCAAACATTTCCAACATCCATAATAATTCTATGCTTAAGGAGCTTTGAAAGTTGACAGCATTAAATTGTGTGTAATTTTTGTATTTTTTATGAGAAGAAATTTGATGAAGATGGTATTTTAAAGGCTGGAAATACATTTAGTTGCTACTTTGTCTATGGAAATAAACTCTACAACGTTATACTCTAATGTTTTCTGGTTTGCTTAGCTTGCATCCTGACATATTCTCATTATTTGATATCACAAAAGCCCCTGATTTTAATGGCGGGTCACCCTTGGAAAGCAAAACTGTGCATGCGTTTATATGAATTAAATGATATTTTAAAATTTATACTTCTGAAACCCATTCAAGTTTTATATGCAATGATATACTTTTCATGTTAATAGACTTACATCTGATTAAAATTCAAAAGAGCTATTTAGAAAAATGTGAGTGATTTCTTTCTAGTTAAAATGTTTTGACAGAGACACTTATTTGAGCAGGAGAAACTTGATTCTGAAATAATTATTATTGCACATAAACTAAAGAAATCCCATTGCTTTCACAGTAGTCTCTAAGGGAGAAATTGATCAACATACATAAACACTTCAAATAAGAATGCCCTAAAATACTTTATTTGACAAATATACCTGTTTCAATTACTTTTCCTAAGATTTGTTATGTTTTTCTATAACAAGAGTAGGTGTTTCTTTTCTCAATAAATATAGTATGGCTACCTATTTCACAGTCTAATGGTACTAATTTTCGCTATATAAAATAGAATTACATGGAAGCAGAAATGAAAATTCTTGGAAAAGCTAAGGATTAGAGTTCAGCAATCTGTGATCAAACAGGATCTTTCAGGCATTGTGGCTAAGCTATCATTATTCAACTTAAACAGTGAAAATATATAGAAATGGTAACATGTTGTATTATTAAATGCTGTATTCATTTGTCAGTATCCATTACGTGTGATTTCAGACTCTACTGTTTTTTTATTGTTCTAATTCATCTTGCTGTTCTTTTTAAAGATACATTTGAGTGCTGAGAATTCAAGGGATTTTCAATACCAGCAAAACAGTGTGATTTCTGCTGACTAGTCCTGGAGACAGAGAGGTGTGATAGTTGCACAATAATGAGGATGCAGTTAGAGCCACTGACCTGTACACTTGAAATAGTTAAAATAGTAAATTTTGATGTGAATATTTAGTACAATTAAAATGGTAACATTTTACTTACATGACAATGCAGCAAGTAGTTAAGTGGTTAAAATTTGAGCTTTTTATATCAGATTAGCCAGGTTCCAATCCTTGCTTCACATTCCAAAAATTTAGTAAATTTAGCCAAGTTACTTATCTTTCTGACCCCATTTCCTTTAAGTCTGAAGTGAGCTTGACATTAATACCGAATTCAAAGGAGAGTTGTGAGAATTAGGTGCAATGTAATGTTCTAAGTTCCATAGTAAAAGCCGTATTTATAACAATTCAACTTTGAACCTGCAACTCCAATTCCTAAAAACAAGGATTTGTTAATAAGTCTCCAATTTTAGTGGTAATCAGGAACCACTATAATATTTCATTGATCTTATCCCTCCCAGAGACCAATTACACATTCAAGAATTAGAGTTTGCCCAGGATTATATTGATAGAAAGCCCCTGAGTAAATATTAGTTTGTGTTAAAAACCTACAGAAATACACTGAGAGCAAAAACTCAAGCCAAAACCGGTTTGGCTCAGTGGATAGAGCGCCGACCTGTGGACTGAAAGATCCCAGGTTTGATTCCAGTCAAGGGCATGTACCTTGGTTGTGAGCACATCCCCAGTAGGAGGTGTGCAGGAGGCAGCTGATTCATGTTTTTCTCTCATCGATGTTTCTAGCTCTCTATCCACCTCCCTTCCTCTCTGTAAAAAAATCAATAAAATATATTTGAAACAACAACAAAAAACCTCAAGTGTCATAGCTCTATGTACTAGACTACTAACCAAAAAGATCACATATACACAGCAACAATTTAAGTCCCATAATTCTGTTAAAGTGTATTCATGTATACTTCTCTTCTATGATCTGCTCATAAATATATACAAGACTATCTTGTTTCATGTTTCCATAAGGTGAACTCTTATAGAATCTCACTAGAACTATGTCATCAAAATTATGTGCTCTGCAATTTTAACAACTATCTTCTGAAAAATCGTCCAAAAGAAAAGTGAATATTCAAAAGACTTTTGAACACTATGGTATTTTGTTTATAGTCTCTATTTTGCTAGTGTAAAGAATATATCAAATAACCAATGAGTAAGAGCAAAAAAGAAGTACAATATTTGGTAAGAAATAATTTTTAAAAAGGCAAAAAATAATTCTAAGTATTAATTCATAACGTAGATAAAATATTAGTAAAGATATGTAATTTTCTCCATACTTTGTAGATTAGAAAGTAAAATGATCACAGCAGTAATTTAAATCACAAATAAATAAGTACATTGGATTTTTCTGCAAGTAAATTTTCAATATTAATGATGTACCATTTTTATGTAAAATTACTGTTTGATTTGATAATTTTTGGTAGAATTTCCTCATTTTAAAAGAATATGTAATGTTTAAAAATCTATACTAACTGAAATAAATTTAAAGACAAAATTAACATGTAAATACATAAGTATGCGCGTGCGCGCACACACACACACACACACACACACACACACACACACACACACACATATATATATATATATATATATATATATATATATATATATATATATATAGTTGACCCTTGAACAACATAGGGGTTAGGGGCACTGGATAGAGCTAAAAAAAAGTTACATATAACTTAAGTTGGCCCTTTACATACGTGGATTTCCAACTGCAGATCAAAAATATCAGTTCAGTTAAGTCATAATACTCACTATAGTCATGTTCTATATCAGGAACAGATACATTGATTTAGTAAATATTGAAGCACTGCTCGCAGAGAAAATTCAGGCTTTGAACCTCTGATGATAACATTTTTATCAACTGATCAATATATAACCTAATTTTATGTGTATCTGCTTAAATATACCTTATTTAATAAATAGGGTGGGGCAAGAGCAGGCTTACAATTTTTCAAATGGAAAATAATATAATAAATAATAATACAGTACAAGAATAAACTCTGTTCAAGTATTCACAACCAGAAACCTACTTTTGCCCCATCTTGAATATTGTTAATTCATTAACATTGAACTAATAGCCAACAGCACCTGAACACATATTTTATTGGTAAGGCTTCTAACATCCTTCTTGAGAACACTATACAAACTTCAGAACTGCGCATAGTGAGTGTTTTCTTTTTTATTTTATTTTATTGATGTTTTATAGAAAGGAAGGGAGAGAGATAGAGAGCTAGAAACGTCGATGAGAGAGAAACATTGACCAGCCGTCTACTGCACCCCCCCCCCCCCCCCACCGGGGATGTGCAACCAATGTACATGCCCTTGACCGGAATCAAACCTGGGACCTTTCAGTCCACAGACCGACGCTCTACCACTGAGCCAAACCGGTTTCGGCAAGGTGAGTGTTTTAAACAAAGGAAATTACATAGACCAGGAAGAAGGCACTTGTATGAGACTTGAAACAAGAAGGCAGAGCACTGCCTTATTCAGTCTCAGCCAGGAAGAGGCAAGCACAAGGGTGACAAAGTTTTCATCTCATTGCATATGGCCACAAGTGAAAGCACCACAAAGCTGACCTGGGAGGTATAAATAAATAAATATATTTTTGGCCCTAGTCATTTTGGCTCAGTGGAAAGAAGGTCGGCCTGTGGACCAGTGTTCTGGGTTGGATTCTGGTCAAGGGTAAGCACCTCCATTGCAGGCTCCTACTTGGCTAGGGCCCTGGTCAGAGCGCCTACAGGAAGCAACTAAACCACGTGTCCAAACAATGTCTTTTTCTCACATCGATATTTCTGTCTTTCCCTCTCTCTTCCGCTCTCTCTAAAAATCAATGGAAAATATCCTTGGGTGAGGATTATTTATGTATACAGAATGTATTTCTGTAAGTCTGAAAAATAATATATAATGTATATAATGAGTACTGACTTTACATACACAAATAAATTTTATATCATACTGCAAGGATAATTTGACAGTCAATGATCAACATGCATTACTGCAATCTATTTTGGAGAAATAAGTATCACTATAAGTGCCATTTGTTTTTCTAGAGGAAATATAGTTAGCAAAGTAAAAAGATTGGGAAATAAAAATTATTCAAGATTATCAAGTCTAGGTATTTTGTAGCCAAGAGAAATTCTTGGCTTTATTTATCTTTAAATAATTTTTATTATAATATATTTATATAGTTTTATTTAAAAGACCATTGCCAAATTTTTTATTTTTATTTTTTTCTGTTGGATAACTTTAAATAGTTGAACACAACAAGGTCATTAAATTTAAAAGTAAGTTTCCTTTCTCAGAAGAGGAACACATACCATTTAATGAAAAGAAGCGTTGATATCTAGGGAAGAAGTCACTAAAAATAAAATTAAAAATGTGTTAAAATTTTTATCATTTTAGTAACAAAAATAACACAATTCAACCTAATATATTAGTTAATAAAATTAATAACATCATTGATTAGGAAGACTCAACCAGAATCCAGTGTCTTATTTTGTCTTTTCATTAACACAGTTGACTAGGTGAGAGAAAATATATTTCTAATAAAAACTTCAAAAATTTCAAAATGTCTCATATAAGTATGTGCAATGTACAACTTAGAAGAATTGTTCAAAAGGTTAATGGCAAGATTCTAATTATCTTAAAGTATGCTATTCTTAAAACAAATGTGAAGATATGATATAATTATTAATATCATTCCACAAAAAATGATATACTTTAGTAAATAATTGAATAAGTCAGATTAATTCTATTTTGGGGTCTGGTTGCATAAATACAAAATTGGCATAAACATTTTTACAGATCTGAATAATAACTAATTCAACATTAACTAAGCAAACTAAACAAATAATTTAGATGAGGAGACAAAAATCAGTACACATTTGTTCTTATTTATACATCGCCTTTTAAAAAAATGTTTGTTTTTTATTTTATTTTAGAGAGAAAGGAAGGGAGAGGGAGAGAGAGAAACATCAATTAGTTGTCTCCCACATACACCTAACCAGGGATTGAACCCATAATCTGGGTATGTGCCCTGACCAGAAATCAGACTGGTGAGCTTTAGGTGCATGGGATAATGCTAAAACAAATGAGTGACACTGGCCAACACTGTACATCACTTTTAAAGGATTAAACTTAGAGGAACCAAGATGGTGGCATAGGTAAACACCTGAACTTGCTGCCTTGCACAACAACATCAAAACTACAACTAAAAGACAAAATAGATATCATCCAGAAACACAGGAAGGCTGGCTGAGTGGAATTTAGGAAACTAGAAGGAAAGAGAACAGCTCACTAAGACTGGGAGGAGGAGCAGAGGTGTGGAAGTGAAGTGTGGAATTATGGAGGCACATGTGGAAATGGGCTGGCAACTGGTACACTGCTGTCTTTTTTAATGGAGAGGGAGGTACAAGCTCCCAACTGCTCTGAACTCCAGTTCCGGGTGAGAATTTGGGGCCCCAGAAGCATATGGGGCTAAACTGGACTGTCTGGCATTGGGCCAGAGCACGAGGGTGACTTTCTTTTAAAGGTGCTTGCAGCATTTATTGTTCCTGCACGGGGCTGCGGGACACAGAGACCCGAGGGCCTCTTCAGGGCAGGGCTGACAGTCAGCCATTGCTGTTTGCTCTACCTGGTGATTCCCTAAGACCATGCCCCACCCAATTTAGAACCCCACCTAATTTTGAACCACACCCAAGCTGTGCATAGAGGCTTTTGCATATGAATGGCCTGGCCTTTTTCAATCTAAAACCTAACAAACTGCAACTGGGTCAGAGAGTCCCAGAGCATCCAAAAGAAGGCCCAAGGCTGGATAGCAGCCTGCATTGTTTCACAACTGGGGGTTATCTGGGCACTTCCAAACCCCAAACAAATAGGAGGAATCTGCAGATCTCTCTGTAGCTCTTGCTGGGTGGCTTCAGCTAGTGGCTGACTTTGCACCTGCTTGGAGATCCAAGAGCCAGTATATCCAGTGGTTATAGTAAGGCCACCCAGATGACAACTCTTCACATTCATTATAGACACACTCAGGGGGCAGACTCAGTGAGCACCAAAGCAGCACAGCCCCATAAGAGTGTCTCCAGCACAGAAGTTCTCTCATTGTAGACAAAACTGATCTTCACAGCCCATTGTCCTAGAAGTCAGTTCCTTCCAGTGATGCCAACAGCAATCAAGGCTTAACTACAACAAGACTGCACACAGCCCACAAAGGGGAGCACCAAGAGTGTCCATCTCAGGTAATTAGGGAGACTGAGGCCTTGGGCCTTATAGGACACTAAGCACACAAAGCCACTCTATCAACACAGGGAAGCAGCCAAAATGTGGAGACAAATAAACAGGTCACAAATGAAAGAAATCGAGGAAACCGAACTACTGGATATAGAGTTCAGAACCACAGTTATAAGGTTTCTCAAGAATCTTCTAGAAACCTCTGAGAAATTTTGTGAGACCCTCAAGGATATGAAAAAGGACCAATTAGAAATTAAGTATACATTACTGAAATAAAAAATAATATACAGAGATCCAACAGCAGACTAGAGGATCCCAAGAATCAAGTCAAAGATTTAAAGTACAAAGAAGCAAAAAACATCCAACTGAAAAAGTTAAAAGAAAACAAAATCCAAAAATATGAAGATCGTGTAAGGATCCTCTAGAAGAACTTCAAGAGTACCAACATCCGAATTATGGAAGTGCCAGAAGAGAGAGAGCAAGACATTGAAAACCTATTTGAAGAAATAATGACAGAAAACTTCCCCTACCTGGTGAAAAAAATAGACTTACAAGTCCAGGAAGCACAGAGAACCTCAAACAAGAGGAATCCAAAGAAGAACACATCAAGACACAGCATAATTAAAATGCCAAGGGCAAAAGACAAAGAGAGAATATTAAAAGCAGTAAGAGAAAAACAGTTAGTTACCTACAAGGGAGTACTCATACAACTGTAAGCTGATTTCTCAACAGAAACTATGCAGGCCGGAGGGAGTGGCAAGACATATTCAAAGTGATGAATAGCAAGAACCTACAACCAAAATTACTCTACCAGCAATGCTATCACTTAGAATTGAAGGTCAGATAAAGAGCTTCACAGATAAGAAAAATGCTAAAGGAGTTTATCACCACCAAACCAGTATTATATGAAATGCTTAAGGGTATTCTTTAAGAAGAGGAAGAAGAAGAAAAAGGTAAAGATAAAAATTATGAACAACATAGTGACAACAAATACATATCTATCAACAAGTGAATATAAAAATCAAATGAATAAAAAATCTGATGAACAGAATAAACTGGTGAATATAATGAAAACAGGGACATAGAAAGGAAGTGGACTGACAATTCTTGGGGGGAAGAGAGTATGGGGAGTGTGGGAAGAGACTAGACAAAAATCATACACCTGTGGATGAAGACAGTGAGGGGAGGGAGGGGTAAGGGCAGGGAGTGGTATGAGAACCAGGTGGAGGGAAGCTATGGGGAAGGGGAAAGAGGAACAACTGTTATAATCTGAACAATAAAGATTTATTAAAAAAATAAAGGAATAAACTTAATGTTACAACCAGTATATATTTTATGACCATGAGGCAAAGGTAGGTTTATAGTTGTGAGTACACGAGTTACAAAATTTATTCTTTTAATATTTATTAATTATTGAATTATTTTCCATATGAATAACTATAAACCTACTTTTGCCAAACCCTGTATTTATAAATATTAGTAAAAAAAAAAGATATAAAGAAAATATAGAAAATTTTTGATTTTGTAAGTCCAATGAATTTACTAAGTTGTAATCAAAGTATTTACTAAGTTGTAAACAAAACAAGACAAAAAGCTAGTGTAGAGTAAAGGTTTCTGCAATTATAATTTTATATCTAAGCCACAATGTCATAACACTATTATTATTATTATTTTTTTTTTGCTAATCCTCACCTGAGGATATTTTTCCATTGATCCTTCAGAGAGAGTGGAAAAGAGAGGAAAAGAGAAACATCTATGTGAGAGAAACACATCAATTTGTTGTCTCTTGCATGTGTCCCAACCAGGGTCCTGGGCCAGGGAGAAGCCTGCAACCAAGGTACATGACAGTTTCCAGGACCAAACCCAGGGCCCTTCAGTCCACAGGCCGACACTCTATCCACTGAACAAAACCAGCTAGGCTATAACACTTTTTACTCAAATTGAATTTAAAATGAACATAGAGCTATTTCTAGTTCTATAATTATCATTCAAAAATGTTTTAATGAGATCTAAGACACATTCACACACACACACACACACACACACACACACACACACACAGAGGATGTTTGTTTTCATAGAACATCTTTTATTTAGAGCATTTTTGGTAAGCAGCCAGTATATGAAGCAGTTAGAGAACCGATTTCATGGGTTGGTCATGGAGAAATCAACACATTTCACAGTTCGGTTTGAATTAATGACAACAGCTGCAAAAACACATATAATGTCAAAGGCCTTTTAGATGTCTTTAATGAACAAAATGAATGGAAATAAAAATGTTTCCAAATGTGAGCTTGACATTTCTTTTATGTTTCACAAGGTCATACAAAACTATAGCAAGTATGTCTGAATCAATTATTTGGAATTACTCTAAATGTTTAAAATGCTATTTTCTTTATAATAATTCATTTTTTTAATATCTCATAAATATACTTCTAAAAATGCTATACATTTGTTGCTTTTCAATTTTTGTGTAAGCTTTCTTTGGCCCTATGCTCCTATTTTTCTATTCTTGAAACACAAAATAATAAAATTTAAAAATTAAGAACTAAAAATGTTTCTTAATATATTAATATTTATAATTACAAATTATAAAATTAAGAACATGAACTTTTATAAATAACAGAGTGGACACATATAAAATATTTATTCAACTAAATGATAATGGAAGCAATGAAATGATATAGCTTGTTCAAATTCAGCAATAAAAGAGGATCAAAGTACTTATCATAATGGAAAATCAACCTTGAAAATATTATGCTAAGTGAAAGAAGTGAAAAAATAACTTTTTCTTTTTTAAACATTTAAAAAATATATTTTATTGATTTTTTATAGAGAGGAAGGGAGAGGAATGGAGAGTTAAAAACATCCATGAGAGAGAAACATTGATCAACTGCCTTCTGCACAACGCCTACTGGGAATGTGCCCACAATCAAGGTACATGCCCTTGACCAGAGTTGAACATGGAACCCTTCAGTCCACAGCCCAACACTCTATCCACTGAGCCAAACCAGTTAGGGCTAAATGACCTTTTCTTATGACTTTTCTCTGAAATGTCTAGAATAGGCAAATCTATAGAGGCTAACTTTTGCTGAGGACTGGGGCAGGGATAAGTGAGAGGAAAATAGGAGAGTTCATTCTGATACATATGGCATTTTTGTGGAGATGAGAGCAATAAAAATATCTAATTTTTTTTGAAATATCTGTAAACAAATGCATGTGCTAAAACTTATTGAATTTTATACTTTAAATGGGTAATTGTATGTACATGAATTATATTATAATAAAGCTGTTATTTTTTTATATTTTTTTATTGATTTCAGAGAGGAAGGGTGAGGGGGAGAGAAATAAAAACATCAATGATGAGAGAGAATCATTGATTGGCTGCCTCCTGCACACTCCTTACTGGGGATCAAGCCTGCAATCCTGGCATGCACCCTTGACCAGAATCAAATCCGGGACCCTTCAGTCCTCAAGCCGACTCTCAATCCATTGAGCCGAACCAACCAGGGCAAAGCTATTATTTTTTAAAAAGAATACTAGAAAATATATAATTGTCTGTATATAATATATATGTATATGTTTGTACGGAAATTAATAAAATAATAAATAATAATAATACAAGGATAAACCTACTGTTCTCTACCCATTATCAAATTAGAAGAGGTCATTAGGGCACATCAATTGATCCATGCCCTCCACTTGTTTAAAATAGCAAACTATACAATCCTTAATATATATAAAATACATATTACTTTAGAAGATATTAAAAGTTGGAAACAAAATCATATCCCAAGAAGACATACAAATGGCTCACAGATATATGAAAAGATGATCAACTTTATTAGTTTCAGAAAAATTCAAATCAAAACTACAATTTTACTTGCTAGAATGCCGATTATCACTTGGCCAGTGTTCTCAGTGGTTGAACCTCAACCTATGAACCAAGAGATCACAGTTTGACTCCTGGTCAGGACATATGACTGGGTTGCAGGTTCAATCCCTCATTGTAGGTAGGGCATGCAGGAGGCAGCCTATCAGTGATTCTCTCTCTTCCTCTCTCTTCCTCTCTGAGATTAATCATATTTATATATATATTATTAATGTGTGTGTGTGTGTATTTATATATATTTTTGTTTTTTAAAGAATGGCTATTATAAAAAAGACATATCAAGTATTAGAGAGTTTGTGGAGAGAAATAAATCCTCATTCACTGCTGGTGGGTATGTAATCCGGTATATCAACTATAGGAGTTCCTCAAAAAATTAAGAATCACAGTTATATGACCCAGTAATCCCTTTTCTAGGTATCTATCTTCCAAATTTAAAAGCATTTGGTCATAAAGATGTATGTACCCCTAGGTTCATTGCAGCATTATTCACAGTGGACAAGGCATGGAAATATTTGAAGTGTCCTTTGATACATGATAGAATGTATCAAATATGATAGAATACTACCCAAATTCAGATGCAATATCCTCTTCTAAGCATGGAAAAAAATTGGTAGGATTTATATAGCACAGCCCTGGTGGGAGTGGCTCAGTTGGTTGAGCATCATACTATACACAGAAAGGTTGCTGGCATGCCAAAACCGGTTTGGCTCAGTGGTAGAGCGTTGGCCTGCAGACTGAAAGGTCCCAGGTTCGATTCCGGTCAAGGGCATGTACATTGGTTGCGGGCGCATCCCCGGTGGGGGGTGTGCAAGAGGTAGTTGGTTGATGTTTCTCACTCATCGATGTTTCTAGCTCTCTGTCCCTCTTTCTTCCTCTCTGTAAAAAATCAATAAAATATATTTTTAAAAAAAGAAAAAAGAAAAAAAAAAAAGAAAGGTTGCTAGCTCGATTCCTGGTCAGGGGACATGCCCAGGTTGCTGGCTTGATTTTCAGTGGGGTATGGGGTGCGTTTAGGAGGCAGCGTATCAATGTTTCTCATTCACATCTATGTTTTTTCTCACTCTTCCTCTCCCTTCCTCTCTCTCTAAAATCAATAAAACATTTTTTAATAATTATATTGCACAAAATCTATACTAATAAAAGGGTAATATGCTAATTAGCCTGGACATCTTCCAGACATCTTCAGGACTTCTTTCCTGACAAAGCCACAGTGCCAGGGGCCAAGGCAGAGGAGGTTAGGGGCCATCAGGATGGCAGGGGAGAGCAGTTAGGGGTGATCAGGCTGGCAGGCAGAGGTGGTTAGGGGTGATCAGGCAAGCAGGCAGGTGAGCAGTGAGGAGCCAGTGCTCCTGGATTGTGAGAGGAATTTTCAACTGCCAGTTTAGGCCCCATCCCACAGAGGTCCCTGGAGGGGTCCCAGATTGGAAAGGATGCAGGCCAGGCTCAGGGACAACTACTCCCCCAACCCCCGTGAAGAATTTTGTGCACTGGGCCTCTAGTGTATCTAATAAAATTCAGTCATTTCATTCTGAATAATACTTTTATTCAGTTGTATTTTCAACAAAGAAATGACTACTACAAAATAAATGAAAATATTCAGGACAAAGTTATTTTCTAGATTCTGAATTGTATCTTATTATGAAGAACCACACATTTCTTCAATTTTTAAATTCATGTAATGGCTATGCCATTACTCAGAAAATCTAGAAAAGTGTTTAATAGGATAGAATTCTTTAAGACACAAAGTAAGTTGAACATGGTTAAAACAAAGTGTGTTGACAGAATAAACAGTTGAAAAACTAAAACAATGCTGGGTTGCCAGATTGGTAGTTGGCATGCATATTTAAATTGGATTTTAGATAGGGTTAAAAAAAAAAAAGAAGAAGAGAAAATACACTTTATTATAGCTAAGCAGAAATCATTTTTCTCTCTGACCTTGATTCCAGTGCTAAGCAGCTGATTGACTTGTGACTTGTGCTGATTGACAGGGCAGAAATGCACAGGCTTTGCAATTAGTGATTCTGAACTGCTACTGAGTACCAAGACCTTTAATTTAAATTATGCCAGGATGTTTCAAATTTAATCATAGCCCAAGGAGTATTATGTTTTTTAAATAAAATATTTTTTTCTAAGTATAATCTATACTATTGCAATATGAACCTAAACTTATTTTAATATTATTCTTTTAAAAATGCTCAAATGATATTTGATTTTTATAATTTTTGTTCATTTTCATTTTCTTTTGTTTGCTTTAAGAGGAGTCTACTCTTACATTAAATCACCATCTCTAGGAATTTGCAAAAAGTCTTAAGTGTAGCTATATATTTTCACTGAGAAATGAATTGACTGTAATTTTTATTTTATTTTATTTTGTGTGTGTATGTGTGTGTTTTCCAAACCACCATAAGATTCAGCCAAATCACTCAAAATATCGCGGTGTGTGATAAGCCTACAAATTTTTCACAAGAAAGAATTTAGCCTTGTAAAAGAATGAACTATTTATAAAATATTTATATATCCTTTAAGACTTTTGAAATTAAAAAAAAAAAACCACTAAAATGTTCAATACTTTCTCTTAGATAACTTATAAAAGATATAGTAATAGAAACTTCTATATATTAAAGAACATTTTATTAGGAAAAAAATGAAAAACAGTTTTAAAGGATCTTCAAAGAGTTATAAAGAAAAAAAAGAGTTTGAAAGTTCAAACAAAGATTTAACATTGTTTAACCTAAAGGTAATAAGTATTCTTTAATACAAAAAAATGCAATTCTAGTTAGTTTTTTTGGTTTGATTTATCATCAACACATCAGAAAAATTGTTGACTCTCAGTAACCATTGATAACTTTACAGTATTTTCATTCTGCTCTGTGTTCTATGTCAACTCCACTCTTCCTAAGGAAGCACATATTTTATTCTCTTTTCAGTCATTGTGATTCCTTTATATTAACATGCAGTCATTGGCTTTGTTAAAATTATACATGTAAATAATGAAAGGTGAACTCATGTAATACAAATATAATGTTCTTAAAGACTTAATACATTAAACTTTAAAAGCTATTCAGAAATATAAAAATAATACCTATAACCATTCATACATAGGATATACACATAGTAAGGTCTGGCCACTCAGTGCTATATAGACTCAGCATCACTTAAGGAAGACATAGGCAAGGGTTGTTTGATTAACTCAATTTGAAAGAATTTAATTCAGGCATAAGGGATCAACAAATACTTAAAACACTTAGCAAATTAGCATATATATATATATATATATATATATATATATTTTTTTTTTTTAGAAGTCCAATGCACGAGGATTTGTGCTAGAATGGGCTTTCCGTTCCCAGGCTGCCAGCAATGCCTTTCCACTCAGGCCCCAGAGCCGTCTTTCTGCTCATGGAGCTCCCTCTTTCTGCTTCGGCTCTGCCTTCCCACAATGCCTAGAGGCCCTGAGAGACTAGGGGTTGGGTAGAATGCCTGCGTCATTGCCATGGCAACGATGCAAGTGTCAGCCCCTGTCACTTGGCACCTGTGTATGCAAATTAACCACCATCTTTGTTGGGTTAATTTGCATACCACTCCTGATTGGCTGGTGGTGTAGTGGAGGTATGGTCAATTTACATGTCTGTCTATTATCAGGTAAGATAGGTCTTAGGAACAATTTTAACATGCAACAAATCAACTTTCGTCATTGTTACATTTCAAAATTTTACTTCAACCAGAGTTAAAGTTTTCTAACTTACTTTACTGACACAAAAGCCAAATAAGATACTATTATTAAAAATTATACTATTTCAAAAACAGGGAGTTGAATCTTTATATATTTCAAACATACCCAAATTTAGGATAATTTTAAATACAACATAATTACTGTATTGTGTTAACATATAACCCAATTTCAAGTTATTTGATCAAGGATATTGCATGTTGGTATTGGACTCATCATATTTCATTTTTAAGTACTGATAAAATAATCTAGAGAACTATAAAACTGTAATTGATTTTTATAAACAAAGGCCTGAAAAATACACTTTATATGGCATCTTTCACAGATACTCTTCTTATCAGTTTATCATTCCTTTGATTTTTTCAAGAGCAAGTAGTATGGTTGCACATTTGTATTCTGCTCACATCTAATTTCCAGTAAAGGTCAGCTTTCCTATAAAAGGAGTATAAATAGTGCATAAAATGATGTTCCAAGCTAGCACATCAAGAAAATAAAAGCATAAAAGAAAAGGTCATTTTCACAATTTTTTCTTGAAGCACCCTCAAAAACATGTAGTATGAAATTTGTGAAAGTTTTCAAAACAGAAGTTTGCATGCTGAGGTTAATTTTGTCTTTCTAGTTTCTTTGCAATTGCCTTTGTAGAAATTAAAAAAAAAAATCACCCACTATTGTGGTCTTTATCTTTATGTTGGTTTGATTATTAAGGACATTACCTCTGATATTTAACCAATTATCAGAGTATTAGTTGTTTAGATTGAAGGTAATTATTCTTTTCTGGAAAACTGCATTTAGATTTAGGATTATGAGCTAGCTTCAGTTTTCCTATATTTAGGACAGGACTAAAGTTTGACAATGTCTGTGGAATCAAGACAAGTAACTTCCTAGCAACATGCCAACATAGATACTGGGCAAGAGTCCTCCAGCTCACAAGAAGGGAAGCAGCACTGTGAAACAATATTCAGCCATTCTCTCCTTAACCTCTTCAGCCTCTAATATATTTCCCTACCCTAATCGTCTCTGCATATCATTACTTATTTGTGTGTGTGAGTATGTACTTGCCTGGGGTAAAGACCCCATCTCATCCATTGTTTTATAATCTAATCATCCTAACATATAAAAACCCAGGGTCCATAATGAGCACTTGAAAGTGCAACCAAACACCAGAAGTCAGTCCTGCAGTCAGTGCTGGGTTGCCGTGGAGACCCAGCACTGACTGCCACTGGTGCTGGTGCAGCAAACCAGCACTGACTGCCAAGGGGGATGCAGATCAGGCCCAGAGAGAGGCCTAGAGAGAGAGGCGCAGGGTCTGATCCACTGCCTCCACAGCAGCTGTTGATCAGCTGTTGCCTCTCTCTCTCTGGGCTTCACCAGCAGCTGCACCGTTGTTTCTCTCCAGACCTCCGCAGGCTGCTGATAAGCCTCACCTCTCTGATCAGGCCTGGAGATAGGCCTAGAGATGCTGATTAGCAAAGAGACTGACCAATCAGAACCAAATCTGGGTCAACTGTGAGGAGTCAATGGCTGCCTATGAGGAAGAGTTTTTGATGCTGACTAGCATAGAAACCAACAAATCAGAACCAAATTGGCGGGCAGGGAGGGCAGTTGGGGGCAAGATCAGGCAGGCAGGGGCAGTTAGGGATGATCAGGCCGGCAGGGGAGAGCAGTTAGGGGCAGGAGCGATTAGGCAGGCAGTAGGTGAGTGGTTAGGAGCCAGCAGTCCCGGATTGTGAGACGGATGTCTGACTGCAGGTTTAGATCCGATCAGGCCTAAACCGGCAGTCAGACATCCCATAAAGGGTCCCAGATTGGAGAGGGTGCAGGCTGGGCTGTGGTACACCGTCCTCCCACCCTCCCACCATGCATGCATTTCATGTACCAGGCCTCTAGTAAATAAATAAAAGGTAAGGACAGAAACAAATTTTGTAAAAAATCATCTTGAGATACAATGTTTGATCCATGTGTTTGTTACTTAGAAGTGAAGTGTTTGAATGATCACTTTCAATTTGTTAAGGTTTATTTTATTGCCTAGAATGTGGTCTGGGTTTTGGAGAATGTAACATGTGAGCTTGAGAAAAAATGTGCACTCTGCTATAGTTGAAGTAGTCTATAGATGCCAATTACACTCACGTGATTAATGGCATTGAGTTCAACTATGTTCATACTGATTTTCTGCCTGCTGGATCTGTTCATTTCTGAAAGAGGGGTGTTGAAGTCTCCAATGACAAATTCACTCAATTTTTGTAAGAGTCATTATTACTTTTTCACTTTTGAAAGATAATTCCACAAAATATGAAATTTTAGGTTGGAGTGTTTGTTTTTCCTCTCAGCACTAAATCTTTTACTCCACTCTCCTCTTGCTTGCATGGTTTCCAACAAATAGGATGCAATTTATACCTGTTTTGTTTCTAAGTAAGATTTCCTACTCCGGTTTCTTAGGAATTTTTAAAATGTTATCTTATTCTTTATAATTTTTAATTTATAAATGTTATACTGCGGTGCAGTTCTTTTAGTATTTATTCTGCTCGGTGTTTTCTCTTCTTTCTGGATCTATGATTTGGTCTGACATTAATTTTGGGGAAATTAACAGTCATTACTTTTTAAAATAATATTCATTCCACTTTATGTTACCACAGTTATCACACAGTCCTTGGGTATTCTATTCTACTTTTTTTCAGCTTTTGTTCTTCTTATTTTTGTTTTTTGAAAATTCTCAATATATCTGATAACATACAGGTTTATTTCCTCACCCATGTTCAATATATATAGTAATAAGCCTACCAAATCCATTCTACGTTATTGTCATTGTCTTTTTTGAATGTTTAGTATTTTTTTTTCCTGATTGTTTCTTAGTATTTACATTTCTCTGTTCTCATTGTTTTTGTGTTCTTGCATGCTGTATACTTTCCCATTAGAGCCCTTAGCATATTATTTATAATTGTTTAAAATTTCCAGCCTGATAATTTCAACATCCTAGACCTCTCTGATTCTAATGTTTGATTTGTCTCTTCGAATTGTATTTTTTTGGCTTATGATACACTTCATGTTTTTTTAATAGTCATATATGTTGTGTTAGGTAAAAGGAACTACTATAAATAGGCCTTAAGCCATGTCTTTGTGAAGTGTGAGAGGCAGGGAAGTGCATTATAGTCCTGTGATTAGGTCTCAGTATTTAATGAGCTGACTGGACTATGAACAAATATCACAAGTGTTTCTCAGTCCCATCCTGCCCCTACCATCCCAGGGAAAACAGGAGGACTAGAGCTGGCCAGAGTCGGATTCTTACCTTCCCAGGTCATTTAGGTACTAATATTCTAGAAGTTCATGCTCTGGTTAACTAGTTGAAAAGATACTTACTTAATTATATATTTAGGTACTAGTGGGGAGAAAAAAGTAGACTCAATGGGATATTACATATAACAATAAAACAAAAATTAATTAAAAGTATGAAATATAAGAAAATGGAGTTGGAGGTGATTACTTAAAAGGTATAAAACCTCAGAATAAAATAAAATATTTTAAGACTACAGTATTACAAAAAACCAAACAACTAATAAAACATTTTACATGAAAAATACAATAAAGTAATATTTTAAAAATTGTTACTTATTAGAAAACATTAGACATATTTATGTATCCATATCCATATAAAATTTATAAAAAAGATAGTGTCTATGCTCATAAAAAAGAAAAAAAAAACACGTAAAAATAGAGTTGAAAAGGGGATGCTATTTTTTAAGAGAAGAATCTTCCAATGATAGAAGTTTAGGATTTATCAATGCACAAAGGAACACAGATTTATTTAAGTAAAATAAAATGTTATCCAATCTGTAGGTAAATATTTATTTTCAAGATTTACGGTCAGGCTGCAAATTTGCTAAATATCTTTTTGCAGGGCAATTTGGTTGTTACTTATTTACCCTTGGATTATCTGTCACCCAAATATAAATTTTACTTGTTAAAAACAAACCAACTTGGAAAGATAAACGTGTACAGGAGTGACATTCCAAGTTGTGGATAGGAAGGTGGTTAAGTAAGATATTTTAAAAATTTCCTCTATCAATTACTGCATGATTACATCTTTATACTATACTCTAGGGGTATCGAACTCAATCAGAGAAGGGGCCAAAATCTAAAATCCAGCCTAAATCGCGGGCCGAATGGTTTACTGAACAGTCATAAACTGTCATTGTGATGGAAACGCAGCGGAGTGCAGTGATGACAGCGTGGTGCGGGCCACATTGCAAGGCCTGGCGGGACGGATTTGGCCCATGGGCCTTGTGTTTGACACATGTGCTATACTCACTACCTTGATGTTTAAAAAAAAAAATAGAAGTAGAAATGCAATGTGAAGAAAATCCCTTTGCAATAAATGTCAGCATCTACTTTTGAAATGAATTAAAATTATCTAAATGATTGCAAAGGGTTAATAATTAAATCAATCTGTACAAGGAGCTGTTAGTTTACATTAATACCAAATTAATCAGTTACTGTGCATCATAAAACTGTACAAAGGAATTAAAATATGGGTGAATTATTTTCAAACAGATATTCCATAGTGACAAATGTTTCTATTTACTGTAGATAATACAGTGTGCTTTATGAATTCTTGATAACTAAAAACTGAGAGTAGTAATAACACTTTAGATCCCTAGAAATAATAAAAAGCCTGGAAATACACTTACAGTAATTCTTGGTAACATATATTAATACCAGTGACTTGGTGCACGGATTCGTGCACAGTGAAAGAAAATTAATTAGAAGGTGGTCATCAAGGTGGGAATGGGTGAGATGGGCCAGACACGCCCTGGAGCCAACCTCCCACAGTCCCTCCCCAGCAGGCCACATCCAGGGTAGCACCATGGCCTGAAGGACTTCTGCAGAGTGAGCTGTCCAGGAGTGCAAGAGGGCACCCTGCAAAGTTGCTGTAGTACAGGGTGTGGGACAAACACAGGTGTGCAATAAACCGGATTGGAACAGTGCCGCAGCAACCAGATTGGAACAACCCACAGCCAAAAGTGGAATCACACGGCCCCATGAGGAATCAGGCTCCCTCCTCTCTGGTTTCAGGTTGTATCACTGCCAAGTCACTGCAGCTCAGCAGCTCATGCGTTGAGTGTCTTCCCCCCTGGTGGTCAGTGTGTGTCATAGTTACCAGTCAGATGGACACTTAGCATATAGTCTTTTATATATATATATATATATATATATATATATATATATATATATAGAGAGAGAGAGAGAGAGAGAGAGAGAGAGAGAGAGAGAGAGAGACTATATTTTCACTTCTGAAGAATTAAGCATTCTTTTCAAAGCCTAAACAATGATTAGCAAGTGTGCATGTCCTGTTATTTGCTGTAATCAGAAGTGTACTCATTATCAACCTACAAAACTATCTATATCGTACATTTGAATAGGTCATTAATTCAACATCTAATAATGATTAACATCAGGTATTTTATGGACAGAATCATGAATCATAAGATATATTAAAATAGCTAATGAAATAGAATTAAAGTGATTGATAAATATGCAATAAATAGTAACATGCTATTATTTTAAAACTTCCCTACACACCATTACATTTTAGTTATAATCCTAAAGTAAAATACATTGGAAAAAGATACTACTGTTAATTCTCTTCTAAAACATTTTGAAAGTCACAAATAAAGCAAAGATTCTTTAAAATACAAAATAAGATATCCAGTTTAGTTTAGAAATAGCATTCAACTTGTGCAAATATATAGGAGATATACACATGGAAGTATAGGCCTATATTTACTGGGAAGTAAATAGGTTATCTAAAAGCATAGTCTAGTCCTGGACCAAATGAGAATTTCAATTTTTCTTGGTACATTAGTCATATATCCAAATTCTCAGCTGAACTCTATTATTGTTACTAAAAAATTATCATAACTTCTATGAAGATAAATAATTGCAAATATAATTAGATACTGTACATTGCTTTTTAATAATCAGATATTTTATATAATTTATTTATTTTATTATAAAGATTTTCAGACATTAAAAAACAACAACTACCCAATAGATTTCTTATTATGGGTATTTTGTGAGCATGTTTTTAAGAGAACTATTTATAATGTTTTTTGACCATATACTGAAGTTATGTACACCCATACTTTCCTCATATCATGCAAATATTTGACATAAAACTTCACTAACTGAGTGTATCTTTGCCTTTTCTAGCTTTATCTTATACGTTCAAATGTATACAGTATAAAACCCTTTAACCTCAAGAGATGTTCCTCTTTACTGGCATTTATACTTTATTTCCAGATCATAGCCAACTTAATTTATATTCATTTTTCCTAATCTGTTGTACTGTTTCCTGTCTATCATTTCAGTATTTGTTTTATTGGTATACTAGAGGCCTGGCACATGAAATGCATGCATGGTTAGGGTCCCTAGGCTTGGCAGGCTATCAGGGCAGATCTGTGGGGTGACCACCAGGGCCATTGGGGTCCCCGCCTGGGGACTGTGGACTGGGGCAAGCTCCTACACTGAGTGTCTGCCCCCTGGTGGTCAGTGCACATCATAGTGACCAGCTGTTTGGCTGGTGGTTCCACCATTCGGTCAATTTTTCATATTAAGCTTTTATTATATATACCCTCTCCCTGTCTTTTTCTTATGCTTTAGTATTAATGTAAAAAGTCACAAAAATACTGGTGTTTTCTATTATAAACTTGGCACAGGCACATTTAAATTGTCCTATGATTTTGATAGTCATTCATATTGACTTTATCTGGCTTGGCTTTTTTTTTTTCTTTTCTTTTCTTTTTTTTTAACTTCTATGGTAACCTTTAAAATGCCCTTATGTTTAACCATCTTCCAATCTTACAGTTCCTTAGATTTCCACTAATACTCACAACATATGACCTCATTTAAAAAAAAAAAAACAGAAGCTTTCAAGGGAAAGCTTGTAAGATTACTGTTTCCAATTATACAAATCTCCCTAAATTTGCTCTCATCTTACTCTTCACTCTTATTAAGGAACAACTGACCTCTACCAGCAATTTGGATCCTACTCTTTCTAATTCTTCAGAAAATGTACTTTGCTGGTGTCCAGTAAACCTTGACAAGTAATAGTATTAATCATCTTTTCTATAAATTGTAGCATGTTTGTTTTTCTCATTGTTTATTCTGTTTCTTTTATTTCTATTGTGCAGTGCATTGACAAAACATCTGCTAAAATATTAAATAGAGGCATTGCAAAATAGCAACTTATGTATCTTTTTGTACTAAATTAGAATGGTTGCAATATTCACCTAGAAGGTATAAACATGTACTATATATGCATCTAACATCAGGCCTCTAAAATATATGAAGCAAACTTTGGCATAATTCAAAGGAGAGAGGATTTTAATGAGAATTGAAGACTTCACTAATTGACTTTCACTTGCACATAGGAGATAGAAAAACAATAATAGAAGATTTGAGCAACTGTAAGTCAATTGTCACTAACAGCTGTGGACAGAACTCTCCACCCAACAGGAGCAGAAGACACGTTTTTCTCCAGTGCACATGGAACATTCTTCAGTGTAGAGCATATATTTGGGCTATAAAACAAGTGCTAAAACCTTCAAAACACCAATTTGGATGGATCTATTAAAAAAGGAAATACTCAAACAAGACAAAAATTAACATGCTTGTACATTATTGGTGGAAATGTAACTAGGTTAGCCTCCGTAGAAAATGGTACAGCACTTCCTCAAAAAAGATAATTATCAAATGATCCAGCGATTCCACTTCAAGGTATATAAACAAAATGATGTTGGAACTCAAACAGATATTTGTAAACTAATAGGTTACTCAGCATTGTTCATTATGGTTAAAATATGGAAGTAACCATGAATAAATGAGTAATTAAAATATGATAAATACATACTATAGCACAGTATGCAGACATAAAAGGGAGACAAATTCTTTAATATAGATGAAATTTGAAAATATTATGCTAAGTGAAATAAACCAACAAGGACAACTGTTATATAATTCAACTTATATGAAGTGACTATACATTTTTAAACAGTAAAATATAGGTTAGTGTGAACTTGGAGGAGAGGTGCTGTGGAGGAATTGTTAATCATTATAGAGATTCTGTTTTGGGTGGGTGATAAAAATGTTCTGCAGATGGATGTTATGATGGTTGCATAATGGTATGAATGTACTTAATTCCACAGAATTATACACTTAAATGCTTAAATGTATATAATAAATATACATATATTATATATTTCACCAAGACAAACTACATAAAAATTAACTTAAATTAGCTATCATAGCTATTTATATTTATTGCCCATAAGGTAATGGGTTAGTTGGGTGCTTCTTTTTATCTGAGCTGGGTTCAATAAAGATTATTCATGCACTTGTGTTCACCTGTAGGTAAAATACGTGAGTCTGCTTATGAACCTTCGCATACGTGTGAAGTCTGGCTGGTATGCCAGGCTATCACAGTATTTTATGTAATCTCTCATTTCTAGCAAGATAGTCTGGGATTTTACTCATGATGGAGCTAGGGGTCTAAAAGAAATATTGGAAGTATGCAATATGTGGCCTCAACTTAGAACTATCATAATTTCTACCATTGTCTGTTAGTCCAAATAACTCATGGATGGCCCAGGATCAAGATATGACAGAATGTACTCTATATTTTGAAGAGAGAAGTTTTAAAATCACATTTAAAAAAGAAATATAAGAAGTGGCATAGAATTGCTATCAATATAACACAATAATAAATCATCTTTCAGTGCTTTGCTAATATATTGCTTAGAGTTTTAGAAAATATGTTTTAAACACAATATCTTATATTATAAATAAATACCATATATAGATGAATATATACTTAATAAATGTATTTAATTTATATAATTTACATTCTATAAGAAGTATATCTTTTTCACATCACTTGTTTGCACACAGAACTTATCAAGTGAACCCTCTGTAATTAATTCTCAAATTCTAATGCCATGCCTGTTTTTAATTCATTCTGTTTTTAAGTTCATTTTACTAGTGATATTAGAGCAGAACTGAGCATTTTGCTAACGAATAGAGTTCTGAGAATTTGAATATATTATTTTGTTCATTTCCATGAAGCTTTTTCACCCCAATTGATCAAAACATAATAATGTTATTATAGAAAGCTATCCATCAGTTGTCAATTTGCAACTTCAAATAGGTTTCTCCACCCTTTGAGTACCATTTGAGATACCAATTACACAGCTGATATATAACCTATTCTTTATTACATTAGAGCATCTGGCCATCAATCTACTTTCTCATTTTCAAGAAACAATAGGAATATCAGTAATATTCAGATTTTTATCTCAGGCCATTTCCATCTAATTTTAAAAGGATATTTCCCCGAACTTTGAAAATTAACATAGGATGCATATGATAATGTCTCAATTTTATATATCCTACACTTTGACCAAAACTTATTATATTTTTTCCCCTGGGCAGGGTGGCACAGCTGGTGGGAGTGTCATCCTGTGCACTGAAAGCTGGTGGGTTTGACTCCTGGTCTGGGCACAAACCCAGGATGTACATTTGATCCCTGGTCGGGATGCAAAGAGGAGATGGCAGGATTATTAAGTTTTTCTCTCATCCCTCTCTTTCTCTCTTCCTCCATCCCTCCCTTCCTCTCTCTAAAATCTCAATAGAACATATAAAAAGTTAAAATTTTAAAAATCTTACATATTCAACTGTCTTGCTCTCATATAACACAACTGCATGTTTCCCACATTAACGACATTGCAATTCTTTAATTCTACAAACCTTTAACTTTTTCTGATATTATCTTTTCTCCCACCCATATTCAGGTTAAGCATACATTTAATTATTTTTTTTTTAGTCTGTCTTATTGTCCCTCCCCTTTTAATCTTGGAGACTTCCTTTTTCTTTTCTCTGTCTACAGTCTCTTTTCGTTAAGTTTCCTGATTTCACTGGTGAATATTTTGTGGTCGTAAATGTCATTTATACATCAGTTATTCCAACTTTATCTCTCCAGTCAAGATTTGTTTTTCCTGAACACCATACTCACATATCTGTCTACTTGACATTTCTATTTGGATGAATAATAGATGTCCCAATAAACTAACACATCCAAACTGAACTTTTAAATTTCCATCCAGACCTGCTCCCCAAGCAACCATCCCCATCTCAGTGAATGATAACTCTATCCTTCCATTTGCCAAGGACAAATGCCTCGGAGTCATTCATAACTCTTCATTTTTTTCCTCATAATCCATATATATAATATATTAAGAAATATTGCTGGTTCTATCTTTACAACATATCTAGAATGAAATCACTTCTCACTGCTAGCAGCACTATTACTACTGTGGGTCAAGACATCATCAATTCTGACTTGAGTTCCCTCTATAGCTTCTTAACAGGTTTAACATAATCCAGTTATTACACTCTTACAGTCTATTTTCAACAGAAAAATAAAAAATGACTCAATTCAAATTCAAGTCAGTTAGAGTCCTGCATCCTCTCTTCCCCATTTTTGTACCCTTCAGGATTATTCTATTCCTGCCACCCTGTTTTCCTTATTTGTAATTCCTTTATTACACCAAGCACACTGTCACTTTAGGGCCTGTGCACTGGCTGTTCTCATTGCCTGCAATGATCTTTTCACAGAGTTGATGATGGTCACATCTTCATTTCTCTCAGGCACTTGCTGAATAATTGCATTACAAGGAAACATAATCCTATTATTTTATTTGAAATTGCAAGTGCTGACTGCTCCACCCATCCCAAAGTTTTAGCTTTCCCAATACTTCATTCAGTATTCTATTATCATTTTTTCTACAATATATTTTTTCTAAAATACTGCATAATTCACTTATTTTCTGTGTTGTCTGTCCTCTTCTAAAATGTAATTATAATCAAGATTGTGATCTTAGTTTTTTTCATCTATTTGTGTGTGTGTGTGTGTGTGTGTGTGTGTGTGTGTGTGTGTGTGTTTCAATGACATACCTATACCAGAAACAGAACAATGTCAAAGCCAAAGTTGTAGCGCAAATAGTATTTGTGAAATGCGTACTCAGATCTCTGAGGAGGGATCATTGTCATCTTGAAATCAAAATTCAAACTTGGGGTTCCCGGGAGTTGAGACTCCATATTCAGAGGGAAAGGGGATTTGTAAGGCTATTCATGAACATTCTGGGAGGGAAAGATTGGCATGTGAATTAATTGTCACTTATGGGTAAAATTTTGTATAATTATTTTATTATAGTAAGAACACAACATGAGGTCTACCCTTTTAATAAAATTTTAATACAGCATTGTTAACAATTTTGTACAACATATCGGGACGGGCTCATGAAGGAGGCAATCAATCAATGTGTTTCACATCAATCAATATTTCTGTCTTTCCCCCTCACTTTCTCTCTCTCTAAAAAAAAAAAAAAAAAAAGGAAAAATATGCTCAGATGAGGATTTAAAAATAATAATAACAACAGTTTTGCTAGTGTTGGTTAAAGTGTCCCATAAACTTTAATTAGGCCAAATGAGCTGATGATATTGTTCAAGGCTTGTGTATACAGTATATTTATTGATTTCTATTTGTTATATCACTTGGAAACATGGTAATGTATTTGTTTATATTTGTGATTTATTTTTCTTTGTAATTTTAACAGTTTTGTTTTGAAGCTCTGTTGTTATAAATTTTAGGATAATATGCTCTCAGATGAATTAACCCCTTGGTCATAATGAAATGTTCTTCTTTACTATTTGTAAAATTTTTGCTCTAAAACATAATTTCTTGATATTAATAGCCATTCCATTTTTCTTCTGATTAGCATTAGCAAAGTATCATTTCACATCTTTTATAATAAAACTATTTGGTTCATATATAGTAAGCTTTGTAGGAAGTATACAGATGATTATTACATTGTTAATCAATTCAACCACCACATTCTTTTAACTTAGTATACACATAATTTATATTCAATTAATTACTGATATGTTTGGGTTTAAATTCCCTGTCTTACTCTTTGGTTTCTGTTTGTCCACCCTGTTTTTGTACTTTTCATTTTTTACCTTTCTATTTATCTTATGGTTACTGAGAATTTAATGGTTCCATTTTATTTTTGTTGTTAGGTTATTACTTATAAATTCTTTTGTGTTGTTTTTATGTGTGTTTTATTTTTTACAATATATTTTTATTGATTTCAGAGAGGAAGGGAGAGAGAGATTGAAACATCAGTGATGAGAATCATTGGAATCATTGATGGGCTGCTTCCTGTATGTCCCTCACTGGGGATCAAACCTGCAACCATGCATGTGCTCTGACCACTGGGAATTGAATCATGACCTCCTGTTTCATAGGTCAATGCTCAAACACTGAGCAACACTGGCTGGGCTTTTGTGTGTATTTTAGAGTTTATGGAATAACTAGAGGCCCAGTGCACAAATTCATGCACCAGTCGGGTCCCTTAGTCTGGCCTGCAGGATAGGACTGAAACTGGTTCACTGACATCCCCCAAAATTGTGAGAGGGCAAAGGGCAGGCCAAGGGACCCCACTGGTGCACTATCAGGACCAGGGAGGGACTGCAGGAGGGTTCCGGGAATGTCCAGCCTATTTTGCTCAGTTCCAATCTGCCAGACCCCAGCAGCAAGCTGACCTACTGTTTGGTGTGTTTGTCCCTGGTGGTCAGTGCACATGATAGTGACTGGTCCACTGGTCCACTGTCTGCCTCCTGGGTTGTCAGTGTATGTCATAGCAAGTGGCTGAGTGGCTTTAGCATATCATTAGGATATTACACTTTGATTGATTGAATGGCCAACTGCATTACTGGATACTTAGCACATTAGGCTTTTATTATATAGAATTATTGTTTTATCTAAGTCTCATTTCAAGTGATATATACTGCTGTATATAAAATAACCCTAAAACAGAGTATACTTCCCTCTCAGCATTTGTGCTATTTCTGTCACATATTTAACCTAAATATATGCAATAGTATTACTTATTTAAATAGTTTATTACTTCTTAAAAAAGATTATCATTTAAAAACTTTGTATTTATCTATGTGTTAAGCTTTTCCTGAGCTTTCTATTTTTGTTTGTTTGTTTGTTTGCTATACTTGCCTTCCATCAGTAATGGCAAGTATAGCATTTCTTTTCAATGTAAAACTAACTTAAATAATTACTTTAGTTATGAAAAGTGTAATTTTTTATTGTTTTTACTTCAGTACTGTAAAAATGTTGTTATACTGTCTTCTATATTGCATTGTCTTCAATGAGAAATCTATTGCTCTCTATATTTTTGTTTATTTTGATCCAATGTCTCTTTTGTTGGAGCCTCTCTAAAGATTTTCTTTTAATCACTTTTTAAGCAATTTGATTATAAAATAATTTCATGTAATTTTTTTCACATTTCATGTGCTCTGGATTCAATGAGCTATATATGTTTATGGCTTTCATCAGATTTTTCATATTTTCAGATATTGTTTCTTCTATGTAAAACCATCCAAGTAGCTGGTTTTACATAAAAACTAGGTGAATTTTCCAGAGAAGAATTAAATCCAAGAATTTACGTTGATTTCTTTGGGTAAGTTTCTTATTCTCCAGTAAGTCACCTTCATTAGCTTTGTAACTCAATTTGGGATAGCAAGCACCTGAATACTAGTCAATGTCTTATCTATGGCTTCCACAGAAGTGTGTTTGTCTAAGGGAGTATAACAAGGACAAAGCTGCATTTTAGAAGTAGGTATTCAGTGCAAAGAACTCTAAATCTGTTTAATAGCCTGGACCAGATGGATCTGTGGTGACTGTGGAAGGGGTTGAGTAGTAAGACAATCCAGCTATCATTCTTCTGTCTTAACAAGCATTACACTTTCTACCTTTTCATATCCTATCTAACTACTAGTAAACTAATTAGTTTCCAACAAAGCAAATAGTTTCTGCTCATGGTTTCTTAGATTTGTACGTCTGAAACTATTGACTGAAATAGTGAAGTGGGGGGCGCAGTAAACATTTTGCTCACCCAGGATGACTCTAGGATTGGTTATTACAAAATGTTGTGTCTGAGGCTGCAAACCAAATTGGCAAGGAAATTCACTTGCCTACTATAAATGTCATGCCCTTGAACTTTCTTTTCAGATCTCAATATACACTGTTTCCCCACTTCCTTCTTACTAATAGGCAATACAAATCATATTGTTAGATCACCATGTTTATTGTCAATTCCCATGGGTTTCTCTCAGATAGTAATAATTGTTCCTGCAGCCCCATTTGGAAAGTTATTTTTCTTTCAGCATCCTGCCTTCCTATTCTCAGCACTACAGCAATTAAGAGCTGTGAAGGGTGTAAAATTTTATCCACTTTGAAAGCTGACAATTTAACATGTCACAGTATAATAAGGGTGATGGAAGATATAAGACTCCTGGATCATAGACAAAAAGAAAATGTTCATCACTCACAGAAATAGCAGTGGCCTTTGTATCAGCATTTTGACTGGTTCCCAAGCCCCAGGGCTATAAGGGTTACAAGAAGAAGGAAAGATGGCATCTGTACTCCCAATGGATTGGTTCACAGAAGCTTAAGGAACTTGAATCTTTTGGAATGGGCAGTTGCCAGGGCTGGCCAGCAGACCCTGAGTGACAGATGAATGGATTACTCTGACACAACCTTTGCTGTGATAGAAGCTAAGGGATGGCCTCACCAAAGGTACCAGGCAGCCCCAACTGCCTGCCTCGTTAGGCTTTTATTGCAGTTTTATCTTTTAGACGCAATCAGTAGGGTGAGTCATCTTAGGAGGACATGTGTGTTTGCATTGTCCTCCAGGCAAGGGCACCCGAAGATTAGGCATAAGGATTCCAATAAACACCAGGGGCTCTGCACAGGCACAGGCTTGTTTAGAAAGACCAAGGAATACTTAGGGGGGCCGCCTTCAACACGATCCTAAGTCTCCCCTCAATTGGAATTCCGATAAACAAGGCAGGCAGCCTTCCATACACTTCCCCTTTCTTGGAAATATCCTTTCAAACTTTCCAACCAAGTGTCATGTGTTCCCCAACAGGCAGTAAATACAGGGCGGGACAAGTGTAGGTTTACAGTTGGGAGTTGTGGAACACAGTTTCTTCTTCTATTGTTACTTATTGTATGATTTTTCATTATGAACAGTGGTAAGCCAACTTTTGTATAGTTACTATTTGTTCCTGTGTGAAGCACTGTCTCTGTTTCCAGTCTCTTCATCAGAGAAGCTTTCTGGAAAAGATGGTCCATAAAAAAGGGCAATAGGCCTTCACCTCAAGGCAAATCACAATATGAGAAAAAATGAAGGATCATCTTCCAATAGTAGTATGTCTTGAAAAACCTCTAAACATTTTTAATGTTTATATTTTAATACCTTGCAGTGTACAACATGCATTTTTAATATCTTCCATATACCTACTAAATATATTTATTTTTTAGCCTCCTAAGTATATGGAATAAAGTTATAAATCCTCTTTTAAAGTCACTGTCTACTAATTTTGTCATCAGTGTGATTACTATAGGTTTGGGTTCATTGTTGTTGATGCTTTTTCTTCTCATTATGAATTTTATTTTCTCAGTTCTTTGCATTGCTGCTAATTGTTATTGAATGCAGACACTGTGAAAAGTAACTGTGTCATATAATGATATTTTCATATTTCTATAAATATCACTGAATTTTTTTTTCTAGGACTTAAGTTAATTGAAAAAAAAAATGGTTCCTTCCAAGTCTTGATTTTGAAATGTATGAGTAAGAACCAGAGCTTCATTTTGTCTAGAACTAAATTTCAGTACTACTTAGGTAAGGTCCTTTTTATTACCTTCATAACTCAGGTTAATGTTAATGCTACCAGAATTATGAAGCTTCCCATTTTATCCGTTGGCACTGTTTCTAGCCCTCTGTGTATTCGGTGGGCTGTTCTAATGATTTTAGTTGGTTCTTTTCCCTGTTTCAGAGTTTCCTCAAATGCATGTACTAGTCATACTCCCCTGAATACATGATCAATATTCAAAATAACCCCCTGCAGATCTCTGAAGGCTCTAGTGTGCATCCCTCTCTTCTCTGGCACCCTGTCCTGTTTACGTTAGCTACCTCAGCGTCCATGGACTCCCAGCCCCAGCCCATCAACATATATAGATTTCTGGGCTCTGTTGGCTTTCATGCCTTGTTCTACATCCTGAAACATTTCTCTGGTCACTAATTGGGGGCAGTTTTAGAGCTTATTTCATTTGTTTTGGATCTTTCATGGATAGGTGCCCTCTGTATTCTGATATTCAATATATGAAGCACTGTTGTTTCATACACCTCCCCATTCTTTTAGTTGTTTCTGGTGGGAGAGTAAATCTGATTCTTGTCACTTTATCTTGACCAGAAAGAGAAATTTTACCTTACCTTTTTGGAAATTAAACATTCAAAAGATTTCCATTTCTATCTAACCATTTTCACACATCAGTATTAGAACCATCCTTCCCAACTCTAGGCATATTTTAAAATTTTGCATATAGCCAGAAATCTCTCTATATAAAAGCCCAAGTGGCCAAATGACTGAGCTATTGGTCAACCAGTCACATGATGCGTACTGACCACCAGGGGGCAGCTCCTGCGTTGAGCATCTGCCTCCTGGTTGTCAGTGGGCTCCCTCAGCGGGAGCACTGCTCAGCTGACCAACGGGCACCAGACATGGGGCTCATAGCTGTGTGCAGCAGCCTGGAGACCTCAGCAGAGCAGCAGTAAGCCTATTGAGCAGTGGTGGCAGCAGGTGCGGTGGGGCCACGATGAGCAGGAGCAGCAGGCTGGAGTGGTAGACAGTGTTGGACTGCCAGTTTTAGTGTGACCCCATCAGTGCATGATTCTGTGCACTGGGCCCCTAGTAATTTTCATAATAATAGTAGTTATCTTATTCTATTCTATAGTTTGTCTTTTCCTATGTTAAATATTATAGTCTATGCTACCCAAACCAGTTTGGCTCACTAGACAGAGTATCTGCCAGTGAATTGAAGGTCTGTTTTGATTCCAGGCAAGGGCATGTGTCTTAGTTTCAGGTTTTATTCAGATCCAGGACAAGTACCTCAAGTTGCAGGCTCGATCCCAGCCCTGATAGGGAGGGGCATGTGAGGGAGGCAGGGAGGCAACCAATCAATGTGTCTCTGTCACATCAATATTTTTCTGCCTCTGTCTCTACATTTACCTTCCCCTTTCTCTGGAAATCAATGGAAAAATATCATCTGATAAAAATTTACAAAGAAATAAAAATTACAAAGTAAATAAATAGACTGTGGTGTGATGACAGGTGTTTTTCATTGTGTAGACAATTTACATGTAGTAAATTATCAAAAATATATCAGCTAGAATTAAATAGACTGATTCATAATTAGTAGTTAGAAAGTACAGAAGACAAACCTAAGGGTTCATCTGACAATATCCAAGTCACGAAAGAAAAAAAGAAGAAAATCAATAAAAAAAACTAAAATGTAGAGCTCCATGGTCAGACACAACTTAATTTACACTATCTTTTTATCTACATCACATTTCTTTTTTTTTCTTTTTAAAAAATATATGTTTTATTGATTTTTTACAGAGAGGAAGGGAGAGAGAGAGCTAGAAACGTCGATGAGAGAGAAACATTAAGCAGCTGCCTCTTGCACACCCCCTACCGGGATGTGCCCGCAACCAACATACATGCCCCTGACCGGAATCAAACCTGGGACCTTTCAGTCCACAGACCAACGCTCTACCACTGAGCCAAACCGATTTTGGCAACATCACAGTTCTTAACATCACTTTTCATATCCCTCATTTATAAAAGGAAGACTAAATGTCTTATATATTATTGAGGCCCAGTGCACAAAATCCATGCATGGAGTAGGGTCTCTTAGCCCAGCCTGCAACCTCTCCAATTTGGGATCCCTGGGGAATGTCCAACTGCCAGATGAGGCCTAAACCGGCAGATGAACATCCATCTCGCAATCTGGGACCACTGGCTCCTAACCGCTCACCTGCCTGCCTGATTACCTGTAACCTCTACTTGCCTACCTTATTGCCCCCTAACTGGTCCCCTGCTAACCTAGTTGGCCCTTCCAGCCTGGTCACTCCTTAACTCATCTCCTGCTGGCCTGGCTATCTCATAACTTGCCCTCCTGTCGGCTTTATTTCCCCATAACTCCTCCCTGGTGGCCTGGTCACCCCTTAACTGGCCCCTGCTGGCCTGATTGCCCCTTAACTGACCCTTGCTGACCTTGCTGCCCCCTAACTGCTCCCCCCTATTGGCCTGATTACCCCTAACTGCCCCCTGTTGGCCTGATCACCCTAACCTCCTTTGCCTCCACACCCACCACCTTGGCTTTGTCCGAAAGGAAGTTGCACCTCCTGAAGATGTCCAGTTGATGTGGTTTAATTAGCATATTACCCTTTTATTAGTATAGATAAGCATTTTAACTTTAGTTAACATATACAACAGATGTTGTCTAGTCTTGTTGCAGAATAAATTTTGAATATATTTAAGCAACTAGTAAGAATTTGGGTTTGAGTGGCAGAAAACATTAAATAAACATTTATTAAATTCAAAATTGTGGCAAAACCGGTTTGGCTCAATGGATAGAGCGTCGGCTTGGGGACTGAAAGGTCCCGGGTTCGATTCCGGTCAAGGGCATGTACCTTGGTTGAGAGCATATCCCCAGTAGGGGGTGTGCAAGAGGCAGCTGATCAATGACTCTCTCTCCCTTCTAACTCTCTCCCTTCCTCTCTGTACAAAATCAATAAAATATATTTAAAAAATAATTCAAAATTGTGTTTTCTCATATCATTTCAAATTCAGAGTTCAGGCAGCTCCAAAATTAACTATTTCAACTCAATAATGTCATCTATAGCCAGGTTCTTTCTTCACTTTCTATGTTTTCTAGCTACACATGGAATTTCATATTCAAGTTTATCCATTCATGTTCACAAAAGGTGTCAGTTTCATTAACCATATTCTTATGAAACCTCATGAAGTGGTAGGGGAAAGAGCTACTTTTACACATGCGATTTTGTTCTTCAATACTGTAAAACAAACAAACAACAAAAATCTTAAACAACCTCAGTAAACTTTAATTCATGTGGTATACCTTAGAACTTCTTTGTATTGCTATTCGATATCAAACACTGATAAAAATAATTTTATTATTTTCTTCAAAGTTTTAAGCTTTCCCCCAATTTGCTTGGTTTAATGAAGGGAGTATAAACTCAAATTTGAAGGTAGTAGATAAGTAGGCAAGTTTCTAGTCACTTTGTAAAAAAAAAATATTTATTGTTTAAAGTATTACATATGAATCCTTTCCCCTCAGCACATGCCCTCACCCTGCCTAACTGACTGTGTCCATGGGTTATGCTTATATGCATCTATACAAGTTCTTTGGTTGATCTCTCACTCCCCATCACTTTTTTAAAAATTAAAATATAAGATAAATATATAGGAAGTAAAATATATCAATTTTTTTAGAGATAAAAAAAAGACATCTTAGAGGGCTGAAAGTAAAAATAATGAAATCCCAGAATTCTATACACAATAAAAATAAAAAAGGAAGAAAACACCACTCTTTAAAAGAAATAAAGATGAAAAAAAAAATAAAAAAATGACAGAAGTCTCTAGCCAGTTACTTAGTGGTTAGAGCATTGGCCTTCAGAACAAAAGGTATCTCTCCCTTCTCCTCTCTCCCTCCTTTCCCTCTCTTTAAAGATCAATAGAAAAGTTACCATTGGGTGAGGATTAAAAATAATAATTTTTAAAAAGACAAAGAACATTTTTCTAAATGTCAGTGCTTTTTTATCATTTTTTTAACCTAGCATACTCGAGTAAAGTGCCATGAAAATTATGTAAGGCAAATATATCTTGTTATATTGCTACATTTTTATGAAAATTTTCTGAATAGCACAATCTGAGGCAATTAAGATAAAATGTGTTTTGATATACATATACTAAATTAAATTAAAGACAACCTTTATGAAAAAATATCCATAAAATGTTTTCTGTATTGTGTTGGGTATGGTATTAGTATACTCAAGCTGCCATAACAAAATATCATAGCTGATGTGACTTTAACAACAGAATTGTATTTACTTAGAGTTCTGGAGGCTGAAAGTCTAAGATCAGTGTCAGCAGGGCTGATTTCTCCTGGGTCTTCTCTCCTTGGCTTGCAGATGGGCACTTTCTCACTGTTTGTCCATGTACTCTGTTCTGTCCACTTGCCTCTCTGTCACCTCTTTCTTTTCTTATAAGGGCACCAGTCAGATTAGACTTAGGCTCTATGTTTATTATTCCTTTCAACCTTAAGTGGCTCTTAAAAGGCCACATCTCCAAATACAGTCACATGCTCACTGTTACTCATCATCGAAAAGAACGCAAATTAAAATCACAATGAGATATTGCTTCACACCTGTCAAAGTAGGTATCATCAATAAATCAACAAACAGCAGTATTGGTGAGGATGTGGAGAAAAGGGAACTCTTAGGCAAGTTTGGCAGAAATGCAGATTGGTACAGCCACTGTGGAAAGCAGTATGGAATTGCCTCAACAACAAAAAAAGAAAACAAACAAACAAAAAACAAAACAAAAAAGAAAATGGATCTTTCCTATGACCCAGCTTTTCCATTTCTGGGAATATATCTGAAGAAAACTGAAACACCAATTTTAAAAAACAATATGCATGTCCCTACATTCATCTCAGCATTATTTACTAGTACAATAGCCAATATTTGGAAGCAGCCCAAGTGCCCATCAGTAGATGAGTGGGTATAAAAACTGTGGTATACACCGTGGAATACTACTTGGCTATAAAGAAAAAGAAAAAAGAAGAAGGAAATATTACCCTTTGCAACAGCATGGATGGACCTAGAGTGTACTTTGCTAAGTGAAATAACCAGTCAGAGAAAGACAAATACCATATGATTTCACTTATATGTGGAGTCTAATGAACAAACAAACAAACAAAAAAACCTAACAAATAAAATAGACCCATCCTCATAGGTACCGAGAACAGACTGATAGCTGTCAGAGAGGAGGTGTTTTGGGGGACTAGGTGAAAAAGGTGAAAGTATTAAGCAAAATAAAAAACAAACTCATAGAAACAGACAACAGTATGGTAATTTCCAGAGGAAAAGGAGGGTAAATTGAGTTAGAAGAGAATAAAGGTGAGATAAATGGTGATAGAAGGAGACTTGTGTGGGGCTGTGAACACATAATACAATATTCAGGTGATGTATTATAGAATCGTACACCTGAAACTTAATAATTTCATTAAGCAAATACAACTTTTAAAAATCTTCTCACCTAACAAATGTCACTAGTAATCTTAAACTGTAATATTTTCAACCCTTTCATTAAAAGTGTTACAGTGGTGAGAAAAAGCTTTCAGCCTTGTATAATCCCCATGACTACTAATCAGTATGGATTTCCCCCCGACATTGTTATTTAATTTAAGGATTCAGAACAAAGTGCCTGAAACAATTTGCTTGCAAAATCAATTTGGTAAGAATGAAATCCACAAAATATACTTCAAAATGAAAATTATAAAACAGTGCTTTCCTCCTGACTGCATTCAGCAATAAAATATTAAATGGAATATTAAGAACAACAATTAAAGAGCTTAGCTTTTAAGCTGTCTGGTGGTGTGTAAGATTCAGTACTTTATTGGCTATTAGAAAAATTACCAAAGATTACTTTCGTTATTCTAAGTGAATATAAGAATCGCCTGCTCAGCAGTAGAGACAGGAAGTACTTAATGAGGACTAAAAGTTCTTACATTTTCATTTTGGAAAAATTATTTTTACAGTTTTTAGAGTTGAGTTCATTTAGTTTGAATAAAATATAAATGGTTGATAGTCTTTTATTTAAACAAAATCTTTACAACTAATTTGTTGCTAACCCTGATAGTCAATCACATTAGAATTTCCACTTAATTGAATATCCATATAAAATAAATCCATAGATGATAAAGTATATTATAAGGAAAACACTGCTGTTTTAAAATGAATGCAATCTATAATAGCAATGCATTGCAAAACAAACTATATAGTTTTTCTCTCCGATAAGAAAGAATTTAGTATATGTTTTTAATAAAATATATACTTTAAGAGAAAGAAATGATTAAAGGGGAAGCCCATTAACCACAGGTCGCTTAGGTATACAAATCGGGAAGTATAGCAGAATATGAAATGAGGAGGATAAATTCCCCTTATTTTTAATGCAAACTGCTGGCTGAATGTGCTGCAACATGTATGCAAGTTTTATTTCGGTTTGTATGAGTTCTTTCTCTTATTTAGCAATCTTAACTCTTCAGAAAATAGCATGCTATTCTGGGGCAGCACAGCCTCTCCTTTTTCTGTCTCATAGAGAGCTCTGTATCAAGGTGATAAGGCTATTGAGTGCTTTGATAGCCCAGGAAATAAGAGGAGGTATAATCGTGGCCCTCCAGGAGTGATGCGGTAAAAGAACTCTACTACATCAGCCCCACTGGATGTACTTCACTAGATTCTTGTTTCAATGAGGTCGGACGACAGTAATTTGTTATGTGGGTCATGGCAGAATACTTCTAAACACTACAAAGAATGACTCCTTTGTCAGTATAAATACATCCTAATGCATTGAATCTCCCTGTATGCTGCATTACATATTTGAAAGCTATTGTGCCAAATTCTGCCACTCAGTGTTATAATACCTTCTCATCTTGCCTTTTCCCCTCACTTTATAATAGAAGAGAATAAAACACACAAGTAAAAGGTAAAATAAAAAGTAAAGCTCATTTTCATTTTTTTATCTTTTACTTTTCAGACCTTATCAAGAATGAATAGTAGAATAATGGGCAAGCTAACAAATGCATTTCCAAGATATGGATATAATGCGATAGAAACACTACATCAATAATTCAGCCCATTCATATTTGTATATTCCTACAAAATTTGTTTCTATAAATTTGAGTATTTCTTCCTTATTTCAATACATATGCATTTATAAGATATACAAAAACTGGAAGAGATATTTCAGTTAAAATTTATAAACTGATATAATAGAACAGTGATTTCCAAAGTATCTGGTTCAATAATGTCTCTCAATTATTAAAAACATATTTTTAGAATTATTTTAATTTCTGAAATTATATATTCAAATATATATATATAATATTTGAATATATAATTTCAAAAATTATATCTAAGTCTTTCTATTATATATATATAATAGATTGACCTTAAAAACTAGGATGCACACTATGATAAAAACTTTTGTTATACATGTTCTCAGTTCCTGTTTTTCTCATCTCTTCATAAAACAAACAGAAATAACTTGGATTTCTAATATCTCCCAACTATTAACTTATTATATATTACTTGTTGTCTATACTATCTTCTCTCAATTTATCTATACATTTACTCCTCCTTCATTCTCAAAAAGTGAATATACATAGGCTAACAGATAACCCAGAATGGATAATGGACTGGTTAGAAACATTGGGCCTCATACTGGTTATTCTACTTTGTTCTGAGAAAAGGAGATTTGGGATCAAAAGGTTAGGTTTTGAAGTGTTGTAGCTTTAAGAAGGTCATCTCAGACAAACTGTAAAAGTGCTTCTTCAAAAACTTATATAAACAGGTTTAAAAATAAATCCAACTTTATTTTCAATAGATCATAATGCCCAGAGGCAAACACATACACACACACTTAGACAAGATACTAAACAAAGGACATTTGCCATGTTAAGATTAAAAGACATTGTACTCTTCTTGTTCTCTGAAACCTATACTAAATTTTAAAAGATGTAGTTTTAGCAGGTATAATTTATAAGTTTGAACTTGGAAACTTATCTCCAGTTTCAAAATATTCATTGATAATAAACTTTGCAATACAACTATACAGATTGTTAAGTAGCTAATTTTTTGATGTTGTGCGATGTAGGTTAATAAGCAAAGTGTCCTGCATTGGTAGTATTCACATTTTGACACTGACTGTTGAATATTTGGAAATAACTTTTAATGATAACACAACATCACAACTTAGTGACATAAAATTGTAACATTAGGAGTCAACTCTGACATAATTATTATTTTTTACATGTAAAGAGTTTCTTAAAGGCTTAGATTTTGCAAATGAGACAGAATAATGGTAATAAATAGTGTTTCTGAAGTGTTTGAATTTATTAACTTTTAATTGGTTGATGGTTAGAGGAAGTAGAAAGTAGAACCAGCCGAAACTGGTTTGGCTCAGTGGAAGAGCATCGGCTTGCAGACTGAAAGGTCCCAGGTTCAATTCATGTCAAGGGCATGTACCTTGATTGTGGGCAGGAGGCAGCTGATCGATGTTTCTCTCTCATCAATGTTTCTAACTTTCTATCCTTCTCCCTTCCTCTCTGTAAAAATCAATAATTAAAAAAAAAAAGAAAATAGAACCAGTAACAATTTAAAATATAACAACAAAATCTATAACTAGGGTGAGATAGGGTAGAAACACTCAAGTGTCCAAATTCTTTTTATTTTTTAGATTTAGTTGAAGAGATTTGCTTAACCACTTAACTTAAAACCAAGAAGAAATCAGGTATATTTCTTAGGAAAACAGAGAAATGCTAAATCTTTTTCACCATAGAATAATGGTATTAATATTTTTGTTGGAATTATTTTTTCTTTTTTTTAGTGAAATATTATATAAAAGTATCAATAAATATTGAATACTTTTAAGATACCACATAAAGATAAGTAAATCTTCATTATTTTTCCAGTTAAAAATAGTTTCTTTTCAAGTTAGGAAAGGTTCCAAGATTATATATTATGGAAATGCAGATTTTAACATCACATTTGGCCAGAAGCACTTCCTTTGATTCTAATTAGCTACGTGAATGTCTTACTGGCAGAATTCAAGATTCTGAAGACATCACATGAGTTTTATTCGAAGACACACTTTCAGTTACATGCTTTTCTCTGCTTTTCTCGTTCTCTTTTTTCTTGGCAGATAAAATGAAACAAGTCACATTTTATTCCCTTGAAGCAGCTATTCTTCCTGGATTTTTTTTTACTTTTTCTCAGATTTATTAGGTAGATACAGATTATTCTTTCTCTTGTCTTTTCCATTTTCTTTTATGGAATACATAAATGGAATACACTTGGATGCTACTGAAATTTAGGTCCTGTTGAATTACCTTGGAATTAATTTTACCCTCCCAAAGTTTGAAGGTTCTTTCCTTTTAGCATAAAGAGAAATTAAATAAAATTTAATACATTAAATTTAAATTAAAGGTATTTTAATTCTTTTAGAAAATATTTAGTGCTTTACACTTTTAGTTGACTTTTAACAATTACATTGATTTTCATTCCATGGATTGAATTCTCTTAAGCTGTGGAATCAATCTTGTAAAATGGATTTTCATAATTATATGTGGAGAATAATCTTCTTTAAATTTTAGGAACAATCTAATCACTGAAAATTGGAATATGAACGTTACATATTGATTTAGTCAGCAACATGGGCACTGTATTATCAGTTTCAGACAGAAGGTGGAATAGAGCATTCTTTGACTGAAAAATCTCAAAATAATATAGAATTCATTATGAGAATTTTTAGATCACAGAGTAGTTTTGCTAGTAGCCAAGTACACTTCATTAGCTTGATAGTATATATTGTTTTTAAAAGATTGTTCTGGTGGTTTAAGAAAATATTTTTATTTGATTAAAAAATTATAAAAGCTTTGGAGGTATTTCATCCTGATCAACACCACCCCCCCACCCCCGCCACACACACACACACACACACACACACACACACACACACACATTCCTATGCTGATTAGGAAATTTGCAGATTAGGATTCCTTGTGCCAAGAATTCACACTCAGAGAATGCAAAACCCAGGCATTATTTTAATAGTAGCTGGAAGTTCTGTGTACAATCTAACTTGAAAATCTTTGGCTTTGTATAGACATTCAACTGTATAGCATTTAATATTTCCTTTTTTAAAAATAACACTAAAATATTTTCAAATATGAACATGGATATATTGCATTTTGTGACCTGCTGAAGTCTGACATTACTGCATGCATCTACTGGGTATTGATAGTAATTTTTCTTTAATATTATTGTTCATACACTTTGTGTGTAAGGATCATATTTTTAAATATAAACTTTTGCATTTAATAAGGCGCTTTGCTTTTTGGTGAACATTATCAATATTTTCCATCTTATCTTTTTTAGTCTTATTTTGTATCATATAGTACGAAGAAAGTAACAATAGCTCTTCACACAAAAACACTCACTCTCAAATACATAATTGTGTAAAAGACATGCTTTCTTAAACATAGTATCTCTATTATCATGTAACTCACGAAATAACAGATATCCTTTTATTAAACATTAATTCTTCTCAAATAAAATCAATCTCAACCTGAGATTTTTTTAAAGAACATAGAATTTGCCAGTTCCTAAACATAAAAGTCTGTATGGAAATATTGAAGTAGCAGAATAGATGTATATTATGGCATCACAATATAGGTGTTCAGTGTCTGGTTGTGGTGGATGCATTTTTTTGTTTGCTTGTTGTGTGTCTTTGAGGGAAACTTTAAAATAACTTTTACAGGTAGTGTTTTATAATGTTGAGTGAGTTCTCTTTTTCTGAAAGTTTAATATATGAAGTATGCATTTTATATCTATGCCTATTATTTCTGATAGTATTATTTCCAATTAAGAGTACTCATTAATCTCTTAGATTATGTTAAAGTTATAATTATTAATAGGAATCTAAGATGGAAACAGTGAGATTAACTCAGGTGTATAAGAAAAAACCTAAATAAGTTAATTATATATATATTATTTAGCTCTTACTCAATTTCTCTGTGCATTAAAAAGAGAGTAACACTCACACAACACACACAAGCAAATAAATACAAATAAATTTTAAAAATTGTCTGGCCATGCTTTAGTTGATATAACTTATGCATATGAGAGCCACTTGAAAAATTAATTAAGATTGATTTTGAGTTTCATTTCTTGATAAAAAAAACAAATATATTTTAATTGAAATAACTATAAAATTCATGTAAGTATTGATAGAAAGGCAGAAAAGTTGATCAATACTTCAAGGAGATATTAAATTAATATATCATAGAAAACATATACAAATAAAATAACATTAAATGTGGCCAAAATTTAGCAAGCTTTGAAAACTTCCAGGCTATCCCATAAATGTTGAGCTTTGTAACACCACTCAGCACTGCAGTGGCAATTATTCTCTCTAGATACTGAAGAATTGAGGGGAGAAACACCTGACAGGTGAATTTTGTCTTCACTCAATCACGAAACTACCCTTGTTTAAATAGACACAATAAACATTAATAAGATCAAAAGATGTGTGTGACATCATGGTCACTATAGAGAAAATTATAGTTCTATAATAAATGAATTTTGGGGAGCAGAAACATATTTTAACTTACAATAAATCACAAGAGATTATCAGTCTCACACAGGGTAAGCCTCACATTTATCTGTTAAGTACAAAATTACAATAAATTAAAAATAACAAACTTCTAATATTGTAACTATTCCATGAAATCAGTTCTCTGCATAAATGTTTCCTGGTTGTGTCTCATTTTTATACAGCAATATAGATATTACTTATTCACTAATATTAAGCTACTACACATTTTTTTTCTAAGAAAATGAAATCACATAAGAGTAGCCTGAACTGCTACTGTGCTTCATGTTCAGTTTCATTTGTAGTTTGAGTACTGTGTATGCATAGACCATCCTCAAATGACAATCTTCATAGTAGATGTTACATTTGTTGCCCTCTGATTCTTCTGGTTAAGACAAGTACCTTTTTTTTTTTTTTTTTTTGCTAGAAATAACTATGCCATGAGTTGATTATTACATAATATTATTGGTTATATTTGAACAATTACCTCTTAAATTCATTAATGCCAGAAGTTCTTCTCCTGGACTGTAAGCTGATGTTTCTCTCATACAGAAAAACCACCCAGACAAACCCAGTGGAGTATCCTATACAATAAAAGGCTAGTGTGCAAATGGACTGAATGGCGGAATGACCAGTCACTATGCCTCGCACTGGCCACCACGGGGCAGACACATACTGCAGGAGCTGCCCCCTGGCGGTCAGAGCACTCCCACACGGGGAGCTCTGCTCAGCCAGATGCTGGGCTCATGGCTGGTGAGTACAGAAGGGTGGCAGGAACCTCTCCCACCTCCATAGCAGCACTAAGGATGTCCAACTGATGGTCTGGGCATCCCCCAAGGGCTCCTGGAATGCAAGAAGGTGCATGCCGGACTGAAGGACACTCTTCCCCCTCCCAGTGCATAAATTTTGTGCACCAGGCATCTACTCTGATTATAATAATCACCAGTAGAAGATAATTATAAAATCCTCCTGTTTTAATCCTCTCATAATTAACCTACTGTTTCAGACTTAACACTCTTCTTCCCTTTTCCATGTTTTCCAGTTATCTTCTTTTTCCATAGTACTTATCAAATCATTTTTGTATCTATCAATGTCTAGTATTAAATAGCCATACTCAGCCGAAACCGGTTTGGCTCAGCGGTAGAGGGTCGGCCTACAGACTAAAAGGTCCTGGATTCGATTCTGGCCAAGGCATGTACCTTGGTTGTGGGCACATCCCCAGTAGGGGGTGTGCAAGAGGCAGGTGATCAATGATTCTCTCTCATTTATGTTTCTAACTCTCTATCCCTCTCTCTTCCTCTCTGTAAAAAATCAATAAAATATATTAAAATAAATAAATAAATAGCCATATTCATTTGTTTAAAATTTATATTTATAAGCCATAAAATCATTTTAACTCAATTCAACAAATATTATGTATTTCTTACATAGTGTTACTTTCACAAGAAATCTGTCTATATCCTCATGTTATGTTAGGTTCCCTGTTTCCAGTTATTTTAACTTGACAATAAATGTAAAAGTACTAAAATAGATTTAACATCATGACAAAGATGGTGGCACCCACAGCCAATAAGGAGGGAATATGCAAATTGATGCAACAAAGATGGTGGCTGCTGGACTGGGACTCTTGCATCATAGCCATGGTGATGACACGGGCATTCTGCCCTGCCCCAGCTGCTTCAGGCCTCTGAGCAGCACTTGAAGGCAGAAGGCGGTTCCAGGCCGGAGCAAAGGCCTGGGTCCCGGGTGCCGATAGCCAGGGGAAGGAAGGCTTATTCTTGCACAAATCTTTATATATATAGATAGATAGATAGATAGATAGATAGATAGATAGATAGATTTTTTAACAGAGAGGAAAAGAGAGGGATAGAGAGTTAGAAACATCAATGAGAGAGAATCATCGATCAGATACCTCTTGCACACCCTCTACTGGGGATGTGCCCACAACCAAGGTACATGCCCTTGACCAGAATCGAACCTGGGACCTTTCAGTTCACAGGCCGACGCTCTATCCACTGAGCCAAACTGGTTCCGGCTCTTGCACAAATCTTTGTGCATCAGGCCTCTAGTTTATTATAAACATCTTAAGCACCAGGAAAATTTTTAGATGATTTTTGTAACTTTCCCTAAACTCATGAATTTTATACTAGAATGTCTATCTAATAAGTGGTAATAAGAAAATTATTTTCTGAAATTTATTATAAGTTCTAAATGTTATTTTCATGACCATAATAAAAAAAAATAGCTTTTTCTCATTAAAATAGAACAAACCAATAAAAAAAAAAAAAAAAAACAGAATACCAGAGTCTCTTGAAAAAATGAACTCTGTAAGAACAGAGACAGAAGCCCAAGGTGGGACTCACAGGAGGCTGACTAAGTCTATTTCAAGGACAGACTATTCATCACTGTGACAATCATTCAGCCCTGGGAGGGAAATATCTCATAATAATGTTCAAGATGGTTTCAGGAAATTTGTTTCCTCACAATCTTAATGCTCTAGTCAATGAACAGTCCCCCAAAGCCTCATTAATAATGGCAGAAATGTCTACACATTTATCTGAGATTTACTTTCAGATCAAGAGTCCATTTGTATCTTTCTAAGTGACATACTAATAGAGAGACCATAATCATATATTAACAGAGAGCTGAGTTAAGAATCATTTGTAAGTTTTTTTCATTATATTTATTTTCAACTCTATGGTAAAATTAAGGGATCGAGGGAGCAAGCAGTGACTTATTCATGAGGCAAAGACTTCTTTTATTCCCCAGTGTAAACCAAATGAGGGAATTGCTTTCTCGGCAGTACAGTGAACTGAAGGTCACCATCAATTCTGTTTACTCCCGTTGCAAGTGACTCCATTGCTTGTAAATAATTCATGATACTATGTTATAAATAACATTTTATCTGAAAGGAAACCATGACTGGGTTTACTAAGTGTTTCTTTCATCTTTAGAAATATATCAACTCAAATAGCTTCCACCTTTGCATACAGCTTTAGCTTAGTCTCACAAAAATTCCTTTCTGAATCCCCTCTATGAGAAATATGAGGTGTTCTACTGTTGACATATAGAGAACTGTTAGGTCTATAGGGCAATACAATCCTTAACTGCCACTTGTAAGCTTCCCACCAGAGGAGGACAAAAACCGGGAGAAACTTGCTGAACACCAGAAGTCACATCATACAAGAAACTGAAACTGTCCTAAAGACACTCTATTGCACATCTACATTCCAAGCCCACCAGCTCAGTCCCTAGATCCAGTGATGACAAGAGCTTCCTGCCAGTGACTGCTTATAGGGATGAAACTCCAAGTCCTGGGAGCTGCCCACCCACCAACACAATGTCCCCTTGTCTCCATGCTGCATCCCTTCCCTTTGGCTGTCCCATCCCTTTTCCTTAAATAAATTCATTTTTTATTCATCCACCTCCTGAGATGGCTATTTAGCCTGCCTACGTACCACCATGTTAACTTTTCAAAAACTAATTGCATAAAATTAAATTGAGAGTAATTCCCCCTTTTTGCTTTTAAGATTTCCTAAGGAGAGACAATGTCATGCATGGATTATTTATCTGAATAATAGAAACAGTATGACGGGTTATACAAATAGATTAAAGACTAAGTTGTGTAAAGTACACATTGAGAAAATAACCCACACACTGCCTCCAAAACTTGGTATTTTCCCCCTTTCAAAACATTGAATAAGATTTTGGGGGAAAAAATAATTTTGTGTTTTTCTCCCTTTCTATTAAAGTGAAGTTTTCAGGGTTCCTAAACTTTGCAGTAAAATGTTTTGCTATACAAATCTATCTCCTTTTATTAGACAGATATAAATGACACATTCATAAGTAATATAATAGTTAATTTATAGTTTTCTACTTTGAAAATTATTTTGAAAAAATATTCCAAAAATATTACACCAAATTTTGCATTTCAGCATTCATATAACAGGTTTTTCTCAATTCACCATTATTTAAAATGAGTAAGGTTTATGATAATTCAGAGTTATCCAGAAAAAAAAATGGATATTTAAAGGAATAATTCTATTTAACAGCATATATATTTATTATATACTTCATTACATGGATATTTTAAATTTAAATCTCAAGTTTGTTAAAAGATTTGAAATTGCACATATGTGCCTATCAAGATATTTTTTCCCCACATTTCTGTATGGTCAGGGTTTCTATGGGGAAAAACAAAAACAAAAACAAACAAACAAACAAACCTGGCAATCTAGATTAAGAAATGTTGAATGGCAAAGTTTCCTTGAGGTGGAGGTTATATATTTCCTTAGAGCCATTTGATCACAATTTAATGACAATAGAGTTGAATCCATTTGTTTACTTACAAAGCAATCTTTCTGTTCTTCCCTAGAGCCAAATGCTCCCACCAAAGAGTAATAAAGGTCACTCTCATTCTCTCCTGATAGCTATTGTTCAAGACATCAAGATTCATAATTTCAGGTTTCTTCTGTGATACTGAATTTTCTTGTACATTCACATTTAGTATCAGTTTCCCATATTCCAATTCCTCAGGACAACATGGATTATCTCCCATTTACTTACTTCTTCAATTTCATTCACTAAAGTTTTTCTTTTTTCCCCCCCTCTTTTACATTTTGAATATATTTTCTTAATTTTTTACTATTTTGGGTGCTAACATAAAGAATATGTTTTTAATATGAAATTCCCCTTTCATTTTGGCATATAGGAAAGCAACTGAATTTTGTATAAATTTGTATCCTCCAACATTGTTAGAAATACTTATTATTTCAAAAAAGTAAATAAATGGACAAAAATTCTATGTTCATTGATTGGAAAATTGTTATTATTAGAATGTGCATAAACTTATTCTAAAGGTTATATAGAGAGCCAGAATATCTACAACATAATATTGAAGGAAAAAAATATCAAATTTGGAGGGCTGACACCACCCAGCTTGAACACTGAAAAGCTATAGTAATCAGGAAACAGTGGAAAAGAACACACAACTAATCAATGGAACAGAATGGAGAGCCCTAAAATAGAGGCATATAAATATAATGAAATATTTCTGACAAAGGAGCAAAGGTAGTACAATGAAGAAAACATAGTCATTTCAACCTATGGTGCTGGAACAACTGAATAGTCACATGCCAAAAATGAATCTAGATGCAGACCTTAATCCCTCACCAAAATTTAAGTCAAAGTGGATCATAGAAGAGTCAAGATGGCAGTGGAGTAGGTGGAAATTACATTCATCTCCTTCCAGGACCAAACAGAAATTACACCTAAATTACAGAACAATCAACCTGAATAAATGACTGAAGACTAACGGAACAGGCGTTTGTAACTAAGGATCTACAGAACAAGCCACATCCAGGCAGAAAGGGGCTGGCCTGTATCCATATTCAGTGCTTAAGAATCTTAAATGCTATAGTTGAATATTTTCAGGCCATCAATTAATCTAGTTATTGATGTTCTTGTCCTAGTCACCCACTTTCCCTGTCTGGCATCTCTGAATTCACCAGATCCCCCTTTTACTATCAAAGAGATTAGCAGCCATCTCCTGCTAAAGAAGGCTTCTTAAGAGAAAATCAGAGCTGCAATCATTCCACCTCTATAATACTAAAACACAATCTTATAAATTATGTCTTGTAGAAATTTTGGTAGATTCTAAATAGTTTAAAATTTCTAAGAATATGTTTAAAGGTAAGACAGTATTTTTGTATTTTTTAGCCTTGCTTAATATGTTAAATATCTACAAACTTTAGGATGAAATATGAGTGGTGTATGTGTGTGTGTCTTGTGTGTGTGCATTTGTTATTTCTGACTGTTCTACAATTGCAAAGAATAACTGGTACATTTCACCCAATTCTAGTCAAAGACTGCTAATTCAGATATATTCGTATTTTTAAGTATATTTCTCTATGTAAAATAAACAATCTCCACAAATCACCTCTAAATTTACATGTATTATATATAATAAATACTCAATGACCAAGAGATGCTGAGAAGATAAGTTTATTTCCTTGATAAAATTATTTACATTTTCACATCTACAGGCAACACAAGAGTAGTTGATGGAGGAGGAAAGCAAATTGACTTTCATTGACCAATACTTGATCTTTGTCAGCAATCTCACTGTGGTTTTCGACAGTAAATTATAACCTTCCAGAACATTATCTTCCAAAATATTTCAACTGGCTGTTTTCTATGTGTTTGTGTGTGTGTGTGTTTTACTTTCACTTCAGAAAAAAGTATGACCCAACTGACAGTAATATAATAAAAGCTGTAAAACGAATAGTGCCTATTTGATCTTAAGTAAAGATTGTATTAGCTGAACAGTGACTTGGTTCACTGGGAGATGCAATTTATCATTTATCTTGAAAGCTTAAAAACAGGCAGTGATATATAAATGTGAAAGAAGAAATATTTGGTTGGAAATTCATAACAAATATCAACTCTTTTGAATTTGCTCTCAAAGAGGAAAAAATTATGTGGTGCATTTAAATGTCAGCAGAGTTAAAATTACTGAATATTTTTGTGTTCATATCCCAGGAAAAGTTGAAATAATGTATTCTGCTGAATAATAACTTATTTGAATTATAAGTTCTGAATACTGTGCTTGGATTTTAAGCAGTGATGTGTTGCTAAAGGCTTTAGACTCTAAACATTGGATTTCCCTGTAGAAGTAGGAAAAAGCCTTGATAGGCTGGTTTGCCAACTTTTATGATGAAAATACTCTATGGAATACTTTAAGAGCAGAAATACAATAGTGGGGGATAACTATAATTATAAGATACTAGAGGCCCAGTGCACAAAATTCATGCACTGGGAGGAGGGGTGTGTGTGTGTGTGTGTGTGTGTCCTTCAGCTCAACCTGCACCCTCTCCAATCTGGGACCCCTGTCGAATCAGGCCTAAACAGTTAGTCGGACATCCTTCTCACAATTTGGGACTACTGGCTCCCAACCACTCACCTGCCTGCCTGCCTGCCTGATTGCCCCTAACTGCTTCTGCCTGTAAGCCTAATAGCCCTTTAACTGTTCCCCTGCTAGACTGATTGACAGTAACTGCTTCCCTGGTGGCCTGATTGCCCCCAAATGCCCTCCCCTGCAAGCCTGGTCCCCCTCTTCCCCAATTGCCCTCCTCTGGTGGCCATCTTGTAAGGGCATGAGGGTCAATTTGTATATTACCTCTTTTTTTTTAATATAGAATGTTAATTATGCTGTTAGCTGCGATTGTTCTCTTCTAAATAGATAAAGCACATTCTACCCTGGCTAAGAGTTGCATGCCATAGGACTGTGGTTGACAAACTGCGGCTTGCGAGCCATGTGTGCCTCTTTGGCCCCTTGAGTGTGGCTCAGCCTGGGTGAGTCTGTTTTGAAGAAGTGGCATTAGAAGAAGTTTAAGTTTAAAAAATTTGGCTCTCAAAAGAAATTTTAATCATTATATTATTGATACTTAGCTCTATTAACTAACGAGTTTGCCAACCACTGCCCAAGGACATGGGAGTTAACCTTAGAATGCAGTTCAAGTTCATATTCTTTTTACAAGAACTGCCTATTATCATGAAAAGATTACCAACCTTGCTGACAAAACAGTGGAGCCCCAGATATGCCCCAGTTCACATTTCCTGAAACCTGTAACCATTATACTTGCCTACTTCCCCATGCCTGAAATTCCTGCTTCCCCACGTACTCTTTGTCCTTATATCCAATAGAAGCAGCTGGCTTATGGGGAGGGGCAGAGCATATCTTCCTGGATGACCTGCTGCTCTCCCATACTGCTGGCGTTATTGGAATAAATGCCCACACACGATTCAATCCTATCTCTGTTTAATTGGCTCAAGTAGTGACAGGCAGTCCAGACCTATTTGTTGCCCTTTTTCATTTTCAATCTGCCTACAGGTCACTGAATACAAATGGATAATAAATGCTGCTAAGAGACTCTATGAACTGCAGTAAGCTGTCTCTATCACACAACTCTCTAAGGTACTTTCAGTGAAATATAAAATTGCTTAATGTTATGTTTATACTAGAGCCCAGTGCATGAATTCATACACGGGTGGGGTCTGGCCACCCATCCCAATGGGGGCTGATCAGGGGCCAGGCCGGCCAGTGGGGAGGGACTGCGGGAGGTTTACTGTCCTGGGGAGGGACCAGGGGGTTTTGGCTGGCCATAGGATGTTGGCTGCGGAAGCACATTGACCACCAGGGGACAGCTCCTGTGTTGAGCATCTGCCCCCTGGTGGTCAGTACATGTCACAGGGACTGGTTGACCAGTCATTCTGGTTGTTCCAGTCATTAGGTCATAATGGTTGCTTAGGCTTTTATAAATATAGATATGTAATGCTTTAAAAATATGCTTGCTACTGCCTAGTCATTACTTATTTCTATGAGTAGCTTGCTTCATAATCATATCATGATTAAGTAGCATATTACACTGTGCTCAAATAAAATATAAGCTCTCCTTTCTCAATGTTTACTACTAATCAGTGAATGTGATTAGAGTTCAACACTGAATTCTGCTGCACATTCATAAAGTAAATGGAAGATTTTAATTCTTCCTCTGGAGGATAATTTAAGGATTTATTTAAGTGAAGTATACTGAGAGCTTTTTTCCCCCCTCAACTCTTTGCCTTATTTTCAAAAGAATCTTATTTTCTTAAGCCCCAACATAATGATACATGTACAGCCCAGGTGGCATGGCTCAGTGGTTGAGTGTTGACCTATGAACCAGGAGGTCATGGTTCCATTCCCTGTCAGGGCACATACTCAGGTTGTGGGCTCCATTCCAGTATGGGGCATCATTTCTGTTTCCCTCTCTCTCTCTCTCTCCCTCTTCCTTCCTTTCTGAAATTAATGCAATTATATATAAAAAAATAATACATGTACTTCATGATCATTATAGATGATTTTCTTTAAAAACATCAGGGAAGTAATTAAATTACATTTACTAACTGAGGTGCACTTTTCCCAAATATATGTTAGTCAAAAACACTTTATCCAGGACTTTTGTTTGACCCAATGCAACATTACACAGAGCTTCATCATTCAACAGACAAATTAGCCACAGTAAGATTTACTCTGCCGGCCATCCCCAAAACAAGCCACTCTGAGCCACCAAAGTTCACTATAGATGCATGTCAAAATCTAAGTGTATAGAGCAACATAGTGGTCATAACTTGAAAGTTCAGTGAAATAAAACCCTACCTTGAATAATAAGTTGCTACATTAGAGAAAACTCATGAAGTCATAGTCTTTTGTTTTGTTTTGTTAGGAGCTATCAATTCATTAAAAAACAAAACAGACAAACAAACAAAAAACAAAAATCTAGTTTTTTTTTAAATTATTATTGATTTCAGAGAAGAAGGAAGTGGTATAGAGATAGATAGAAACATCAATGTTGAGAGATAATCACTGATCAGCTGCCTCCTGCATATACCACACCGGCGGAATCAAGCCTGCAACCCTGTCTGGGAATTGAACCATGATCTCCTGGTTCATAGGTTGACGCTCAACCACTGAGCCATGCTGGCTGGGCAGAATTAATCATTTCTATTATCAAATAGCTATAATCATTTCAATACCATTAAAATTAAACCAGGTATAAATAACTAGAAAGGAGCAAAGGGAAAACCAAATATTACGGGCGTGCCATTTGTGTGGCTTTGCCAAGAAGGTGCAGTTTAGATGCATGCTCAGTAAGGTCTGGGGGGAATAGGGAAAGCGGTTTCTGTCAGTCACACCTGGGAACAGGTCGCTTACAGCATATGCATGGCCCGGAAAGAGATGAGATATTTAATCTCCTAATCAGAGGAGTTTGCTCTCATAGCCTTCTTGTGCCCTTGTGCTCCTAGTGTCTCAGGGCTCTCATGCTCCTGTGCTCCTGCATTGGCCCTCATGGCCCACAGTCACGTGGGCCCTACACAAGCAGTGTTTCCCAAACTTTTGACATATGTGTACCCCTTCTATAATTTTCGTAACACTGAGTATCCCTCGTACTCATGAGAACTTAGAATTAGGCGCAGCTAAGCATGGTGCAGTGCATATCCCCACCAAACTCCGGTGCAACGCGTACCCCCACCGAACTCTTCCCGTACCCCTGGGGGTAGGCGTACCACACTTTGGGAAACACTGGACTAATGGAATGCAGCTAGCCTACTGCTATGCCAGACCCAGCTCTACCGTGGAACAAAAACTGGCTTTGCTTCTAGCTCTACTAAATCCCCAGCTGCACCTCTTGCAGGGCTGGAATAAGGGAAATGAAAATTTGGAAACTGAGGATGTTATTTCATGCAAATAAACTTCAGTTATCCTCCCACATGAGTCTCAGAAAATTATTCTTCTTGAGGTGTTGTAAGGATCCCACTCCAAGCACCTGGTGGGGAAGGGGATATCCTGTTTTCACTGATAATAATTCCAACGTTTCAAACGATGCTTCATTTTTATCTACTCACATTTTGCTTGAAAGAAAAACATTACAGCTTTATGCACAGATGTCATCACTACAAATCAAAAGAGCAAAATGCACAAAACAGCAATTAAGCATAATAAAAATTAATATGTATATAGCCACTGATAAATACATTCATGAAATAACATGCAGAACTGAGGTCAAATAGCATCTAGAAATGTTATTGGAGTAAAATAATTATGACTATACCTAGGTTTAAAACCACCACACAATATTTAAAAACTATTTTTTTAAAGGGAAGATTTCTGTATATCACATAACTCATTTCTGAGATGCAAATTGAGAGTTGTCATGGAACACTTCATGATTATGTAGTATTTTATGCCGTTTTTAGAATAAACAACACAGAGGGACCCTCTCATAGATGTACCTTGAAAGAAAGCTACTTCCCTTCCTGTATTTTGTACATGCTTTACCTCCTTTAACTCAGACGCCTAAATGTGATATAGTCAGAGATGTTCTTTGAAATCTGAGTACACAACAACAAATATTAGTTGTTGTGCTGTATTAAAAAAATGAATAAAGACACCATTACACAGTAGGTAATGACCCATCTATGTGCCTTACTGATTGTTAATGTTGTATCTACAGAAAGTCAATCCTGGCACACGTGTAAAGATTCAGGGAATCAGATCGCAGTCTTTGTTTGCATACAGAAGGTAAAAAACAAAGGGGTAACATAGTCTTTGGACTTCAACTGAAGTGATAGTTTGACGCACAGTGCTTTTAATGAGGGGATCATGTATCTCCACAAAAAGTGTATAGAAATTGTTTTGAAAGAAAATGAATTTTCGACAACAAACTGTCCCTGAAAATCATTTCAAGTGCAACCTTTATCATGTTTTCTTGAAGACAATTGAACTTACAGGGTGCCAGCCTGTCCTAACATGGCACCCTGGATCTGCAAAAGCTCTGACCCTAGTCCTGACAATTGATTCTGGTCTCCAAATGTTTCTATTGCTCCCTGATAAGCTTTAGCTTTAGCAAACACACACACACACACACACACACACACACACACACACACACACAATTAGCTATGTTAGAAAAACACAGTCAGGCACCATCCTCCAGGTTCGAGCCCACCTCCGTGTACACTCCATCTCCTTCTCCAGATCCCAGTTTTCCTCTTCTGGACACATCCATTTCCTAACCCAATTTTCTTCATTCTTATGACCCCATACTAAGGAGTCCTTAGTGGTAAATGCTTTGACTTGTACATACAGACACTTTTGGTTGACATATAAACTTCACACCTTTACCATCACCTCCTAAACTAGGCTACTAAACATTTACTTTCTTTTTCATTTTCTGCTTCAAACGCTTTCAAAACTATGAATACATTTTCCAACAGCAAACAGTTATTCCAAATTTTGGTCATCTCCTCATAACTGAACTATTTTTCCCCCAAGCCAAATATTCATGATTTAATCTTTGATATGAAAAATTAAAAGCATCATATAAACACAGACCTATACTAATTTCTTTCAATAGATAGCTTATCCCACTGAAATTTCCAAGGATGAAGTGAATGTTAAAAATAATGTTTGCCCCTGGCTGGTGTTTCTAAGTGGAGCATCAGCCTGAGCACCAAAGGGTCTCAGGTTTGATTCTCAGTCAAGGGCATGCACCTGGGTTGCATGTTAATCCCTGGCCCTGACCAGGGTGTATGTGTCTCTCATATCAGTCAGTCTCTCTCTCTCTCTCTCTCTCTCTCTCTCTCTCTCTCTCTCTCTGTCTCTCTCTCTCTCTTTCTCATTTCTCCTCCCTCCATCCACTGTCTCTAAAAATCAATGGAAAAATATCCTCAGGTGAGAATTAAAAACAAGAAAATAATAATAATAATGTCAGTCCCAGGTGGGTACTAGAAATAACAGGGATACACTTTGTAAAATATATGATTGTCGAACCACGATGCATACACCTGAAACTAATACAACACAATACTAAATGTAAACTGTAATTGAAAAAAAAAATTAAAATGGTAGCAGCATCAAAATATATTTTGGGAAGATTTTTTTTTTTATGTTTAGGAATTATTTTAACATTTTGATAAAAATGTGGAGTAATCTTAACTCACAGACTAAATGATTGTTACAAAAAAAAACACACAAAAAACAAACACAAAAAAAAGCTTTTTCCAAAAGCCAGTCATGTGAGATAATTATAATTGTTGTTTTTTTCTTAAATTTGTTTAGAAGGGAAGATATAAAGCCATTAGAAATTACTACATTTTAATATTTTTAAGTTTATCTTCATTGTTGAAAGTATGACAGATGTTCCCTTTTTCCCCTTTGACTCCCTCCACCCTGAACCCACCCTCACCCCTCCACCACCATCCCCCATTCCCCAACCCCCCCCCACCACCACCACCAGCCTTCACCACACTACTGTCTATGTCCATGGTTATGCAAAGGCGCATATAAATTATTTGGTTACTCTTTCCCCATCTACTTTCCCCACCCTGCCTTTTCTCTGAGATTGATATTAGAATTCTGAAAAACAAACAAACATACAAAAAAAAAAACCAGTGCTGGCAATATATAGATTGGAACTTTCTTTATTTCTATCTATCTATCTATCTATCTATCTATCTATCATCTATCTATCTATCTATCTATACCTATTTAAAAATATTAATTTCAGAAAGGAAGGGAGAGGGAGAAAGAGATAAAACCATCAATGATGAGAGAGAATCATTGATTGGCTGCCTCCTGAAAACCCCACACTGGGGATCAAGTCTGCTACACGTTTATGTGCCTTGACTGGGAATCTAACCTATGACCTCCTGGTTCATAGATAGATATTCAATCACTGAACCTTGCTGGCTGGGTTCTAGTATTTTTAATAGAAGTAGGAGTGTATTTTCTTCTATAAAATATTTAAAAAGCTATGCCTAAAATAATATCAGTGTTCATTTTTAACTGGGATCCACACTTTAAAAAGGAGAAATGTATCTGAACTATTTATGGCAAAAGAGCCAAATGGAAATCTCAGCCAAAACAGGTATCCTACTTGGTCTTAAAGGCATCTGTGCCCATAAAATATTCTAAAAAATCATTTTAGATTACTTTAAATTTGTTAAAACTTTTCAGAAAGCATCCTATATAATAAAAGCCTAATATGCAAATTGTCCCCTTGACTGAGAGTTCAATCACTCGCTATGACATGCACTGACAACCAGGGGGCAGCGTAGAACCTGGTGGGCCTTGGCGAGGAGGCACTGGCAGCAGGTGGTAGTGTAGGTGCTGCCAGTGTCAATGGGCCCTATGAGGGCTGGACTGCAGCAGGTTGGTGAATCAGGTGAGCAGGTGGTACCAGGCTAAGGCCAGTGTGAGTGGGGCCAGATCACCCTACCAATCGCGCCACAACCAGCGGCAATGACGGAGGGCGGAGCTATCACCCCGCTCCCAGGTGCTGAGGGAGCTGGCAGGGACCCAATGACTCAGGCAGAGGGATGTGTGTGGGGGCCCAGGGACCCAGGTGCTGCCCAGGGCCCAGACGTCAGCTGGGATCTGCCCTTCCATGACAGACACTTGTGCTTCCATAGCCAGCCAGCCCTAGAAACTGCAAGCATGCATAAATTTCATTCACTAGGCCTTTAGTTTTGAAATAAAACTGTATCATCTCAGATATTTTAAAAATGTAAATGTGACTTTGAAGTCTGAACAGTATTATATCAAATAAAAAGAAATGTAAAGCTTTACTAACATTTCATAAATTCCTACAATGATCCTCTACTCCCACTCTGTCAGCTCTGATGAATTTCCTAAAAAACAAAAAACAAAAAACAACTAAAACCTTTCTTATTTGCATTTCAATAAACACAGTACTCTGAATATTATAATCATGTATCACCATCTCAAACATGTAATGTAAAAATAGAAAGTACTGTTCCCTTTTAGCAATTCATGTATAAGTTAAATATTTAGAGATCCAATTTTTATGCAATAACTAACATATAATTTACACAAAACAATTAGTCATCTGTAATTTAGTTTAACTCACACACATATTACAAAAACTACATATATATATATATATATATATAATGAATATATATATATATTGTGTGTGTGTGTGTGTGTGTATATATATATATATATATATATATATATATATATATATATATATATATGATTACTTTATACCTGACTGGCTTGTGGAAGATTTAAGACATCCTCATTGAGGGACTAACTTTAAAGGTTCATATTTATCCATCCACGAATTCATAGTCCTTCCTCCTACTATGCAGGAGGCTCTCTATTAGCTGCTAGCTATGAGGGTTAGGGGGGTAGGATTTTTAACTAGGACCAGCTAACTGAATTCCTCTGTACAACAAAAGAATCTGGAGAAATTACTTACATAACATGTAAACCTACTTCCATGCATATATATGTACACACACACACACACATTGACACACAATTTATAATTAGAGGCATAAGAGAAAAACTAAGCTCATATTGAAAGACACTTCAAAGAAGGCAATGCTTACCTACAATATAATTTTTGATGTTGCTACAACAAAAGTAGACAGATGTGTTGTTTTGTTTTGTTTTTATCAAGGGGAAGAAATTAAATATTTTAAGCTTTTTAGTCCATACAATCTCTGTCACGACTGCTCAACTCTGTTATTTTGGCACAAAAACATGCCCTACACGATGTGCAACCAAATAAGCATGGCTGTGCTCCAAAAAAACTTTAATTACGGATACTAAAATTGAGTTTCATATAATTTTACATGTCACAGAATACTGTTCTTCTGACTTGTTACAATCATTTTATAAGTAAAACCTATTTGTGTGGCTCATGGGTTAGAAAAAAAGGAAACTGGGTTTTCATTCTGGTGAACGCAATTAACAAACAGATGGTCCATGATCTCCCTCTCACTTGGCTTTAAAAATCTCTTCCCTGCCCTTTGTTTTTGTTTTGGCGGGGTTGAATTCAGATTAATTTCTGGACTCCTCCCTTTTTGCAATAGCCTTGAAAAAAGTCTTCCTTGATCATTTAATATTTCCCAGTGGAATTTTCCTTTGACATTAAGAATTATTTGGAGTTCTCCTTTCAAGTATTATGTAGTGTACCACAGACCACTGTGGTAAGTGAAAAAAAAAAATCCTTCATAATAACAATTGCAATATTACAACATTCAGAGTTATAAAAAAAAGAAGTTTAAAGAGATAACATTCAGAGAAAGTCAGCCCATGTTAGTGATCAGATAGTTGGCCACTGGATGTTTTTGCTGGGTCTGAGAAGTTTAGTTTGCCACTGACAGAGGGCGCCTTTTAGAGTTAGGAGAAATAATTAGAGCTTTTAAAATTGAATTGGTTGACATAATGAATTATAATCACTAAAATATTTAAACACAAAAATATTCTTTACACCTGCTGATATTCTCCACACTTTCTCCATTGAATTCATGATGGCATAGGAGTCTGGGTGAGCTGCACTGAAAAATATAGATAAATCTTTGTATTGTGAAGCTTAAAGAACAAAATCTTGTAAGATGCAGTGGCCTATGATAATGCAAACTATATATTGACTTCAAGGGCACCAAAGCTAATTGGAGCTGTAACACCACATTGACTCAGTTTAACTCCTGATTGAAACAAAATAATAAGACCTCACTTTAGCTGAGAGACTGAAGAAAGGGAATCACGTCACTATTAAAAAACAATATTCACAACATATTTATGACTGTAAAATAAAATAGCATAAGATTAAAAAATACAGAAGATATCAAGAAAGAGGGTAATGTGTTTCAACATTCAGAAGAAAAAAAACAGTAAAGGCAGCAGTAAAGGAACACATTATTTTCTTTGGTCCTAATGTTATTGTGTTCAAGAGTATTTGCTAAAAATAATTATACATATATCTGAAATTCACATAATTTATAATAACCCACACTCCATCCACAAAGAGCAATCACAATTTTTTAAAGTTTTTTTTTTTTTTACCATGATTCCTAAGCAAAATGGAAATGAAGTAAATAGTCTTGATAAGTATTAATTTGCTTTTTATATTACACTTAAAATGTTTTATTATCATCATCACAATATCAAGTAAGTTATATTTATAATGTTTAGATTAAAACCTACGAGAGCCTGGTTAGTGTGCTCAGTGGTTGAGCATTGACCTATGAACCAGGAGGTCCTGGTTCGATTTCTGATCAGGGTACATGCCCCCATCACAGTTGCAGGCTTTATCCCCAATGTGGGGTGTGCAGGAGGAAGCTGATCAATGAATTTCTCTCATCATTGATGTTTCTATATTTCTCTCCCTCTCTCTTCCTCTCTGAAATAATAAAAATATATTTAAAAATAAATAAATGAAACCTATTAGAAATGAGCTCAAAGGTAGAATGTGATATCTTACCATTCATTAAACACTAGAGGCCCAGTGCAAAAATGTGTGCACCAGTGGGGTCTCTTGGCCTGGCCTGTGGGATTGGGCCAAAACTGGCTCTCTGACAACCCCTGAGGAGTCCCAGATTGCAAGAGGATGCAGGCCAGGCACAGTTGGGACCAGGGAGAGACGTGGGAGGTTAGCCAGTCAGGAAGGAACCACGGGAGGGTTACAGAGCATGTCTGGCCTGTCTCACTCAGTTCTGATCCACTGGACCTCAGCAGCAAGCTAACCTACTGGTCAGAGTGTCTTCCCCCTGATTGTCAGTGCACATCATAGCGACCGACTGGTCAATCAGTCAACTGTCTGGCCCTAATAGTCAGTGCATGTCATACCAAGAGGTTGAATAGCCTTAGCATACATTTAGCATATTACACTTTGATTGGTTGAACAACTGGTCAACCAAACACTTAGCATATTAGGGTGTATTATATATATAATATATATATATAATGTTATGATATGTACTATACCTGAATAAAGTAAAATAAATAAATAAATAAAGGACTACCAAAAATTATAAATTCATGGGGAGACTTAAAACATTCAATTTAAGTAGCACGTTTGTTTAACACAATTTTTATTTCCACTAGTACTCCTTACATCTAATCTTAAATTAACTATGAATTTGAACCCAAGACCTCATTTTAATTATTTTATCATTACAAATAATAGGTAGTATGTGTTCCCAATGTTAAGTGCCAGAATATAATTAGCATTTCATTTAAAGAATAATTAAAATCCAATAACAGAGAGAAGGAGAGAGCAACTAAAGTACATGCTAATCAAATGACTTATTAGTGGATTTCTTCATGCTTATCATCATACTAAAACTATATTAAAGATCAGGCTTACACATACCACTAATGAAGATCTGTGGGGCAGAAAGCTAGTAATATAAACAGCGCTAAGATGCAAGTCACCCTTTTCCTTTTTTCCCCATCACTCTTATGATTAAGCTTGCATTTAATCCAGTTAATTAAAATTATTTTTCTTCACAATATTTTTGGAAACTTCCTTACAATATTATTAAATAACTAATGGTCCAGTACATGAATGCGTGCATCATTGGGGCCTCTCGGCCTGTCCTATGAGATTGGGCCAAAATTGGTTCTTTGACAACCCCTAAGGGGTCCAAGACTGTGATAGGGCTCAATCCAGGCTGAGAGACCCCACTGGTGCATGATTAGGGCCGAGGAGGGCCGTGGGAGATTAGCCAGCTGGGGAGGAACTGCAGGAGAGCTCTAGGGCATGTCAGACCCATCTTGCTTAGTTTGGATTTGGCCGGACCACAGCAGCAAGCTAACCTACTGGTTGGGACATCTGTCCCCTGATGGTCAGTGCACAGTGAGCAGTTGAGTGGCCTTAGCATATCATTAACATATTGTGCTTTGATTGGTTGAATGAACAACTGGACAACCAGAAAATTAGCATATTAGGCTTTTATTATATAGGATATTTTCTCTTCAATAGAATTATATATTTAAAGTGATTTAAAAACTGGGAAATTTTGTAGATGGTTTATTTGATAAAAAAAATAATAAATTTATTTCACATCATAGTTTCCATAACAATATTTTTTCATATATCTGTAGTTAGGTATTTTAGATTGAGGATATATTGTGAACATTTGAAAATTCATCTATGTTTGTTTATCAACCATATTCATCATAAAATTTGTCAGAATAAAATTGGATGCTTACATTAATATAAGGCAGATTCTCAATGAACTCAATCAAATGATTTCAACCTATAGTTAAAAAAAAGCATAAGTTTAACATATGAACTCAAATGGTACACAACACAAATGATATTTTCATAAAATATCGGAATGAAACGTGTCTGCTTGTTTTATCAGCCTATATCATTCTGAGTTAGCTTTAAGCAAGGAATTCAAAAACCTTGCTATCCATATAAATATTTATGTGAAATATATTTGTTTGTGAGAGACCATTTGAAATTTTGCCACGTTTTTCAGTTTATTCCTTTCAATGGAAGAAATATAAATCCAAGCTCATTTCAAACATAACTTTTATATTTACCTCAAGAATGAAAAATGTGTTCAAATTTAAATATATTTACTTAATCTGGTAAAAAGCATCCATATTATTCCTTGGCTTATAATATCAATGTATACCTCACAAAGAGTTTTTGTTTTTGTCCAGAACTCATTTGATTAAATTACATAGTCTCATAAATAATTCCTAGTAAACAATGTATAGTATCTTTAGTTTCTGCAATCACTGTAGACACAAATATTTTACTTTTGAACCTATTAAGGGCATATATCCTATGTATTCATTTTCCGTTGGCTAAAATCTTGTCATGTGTCCAGGCTAAACTCACAAATGTAGTTTTTTTCTGTGGTCACAAGAGAAGAAAATACAAAATTCTGTTAATAGCTACTATTCTTTACTATAAAACTTATATGCATAAAATTGAAAATAAATTAAATTCATACGTTCAGAAAGAACAATATAATAAGCCAAAATGAAAAGTTAATATGAAAGCACAAATCAGTACAGTCACAATTTTAAAAGAATGAGGTTAACAGTATTCTTAATATTGAAATTGTTAAATGATCAGGTAAAAACTCGAAACAATGGATTAACAAATATGCAAAAAATAGGTAAATTAAGAGCATTGAGATCATAAAGAATGATCATAATCCTATATAATAAAATGCTAATATGCAAATTGACCGAATGGCAGAATGACCAGTCCCTATGACTGACACAAACTGATCACCAGGGGCCAGATGCTCAATGCAGGAGCTGCCCCCCTGCTGGTCAGTGCAGTCTCACCAGGGAAATGCTACTCAGCCAGAAGCTGGGCTCACAGCTGGTAAGCACAGCAGTGGTGGCGGGAGTCACTCCCACCACCAAGGCAGTGCTAAGGATGTCCAACTGATGGCTTAGGCCTGCTGGGCCGCTAGTATTTTTATAACTGAGTCTTAGGCTAAATTATTCAAAGATGTAAAAATACTAAGTAGAAAAAAACACGTAGGAAGCTTTGCAATAATTCAGGTAATAAAATTATACCGTTTCCCTGAAAATAAGACAGTGTCTTATATTAATTTTTTCTCCCAAAGTGGCACTAGGTCTTACTTTCAGGGGATGTCTTATCTTTCCATGCGCTAGATCTTATTTTTGGAGGATGTCTTATTTTCGGGGAAACATGGTATATCTAGGAGGAAGATAGTAGCTATGCATATGACGAGAAGTCCTTAGATTCTAGATAACAGTACCTATGCAGTATGATAAAAGATAAGTCAGTAGAGAAAAAGGGAATAGTAGCAACAATAAATCTATATTTTCCCTTTAGAAAATGAAGCATAGAGGCTTATGAAGGGTAATCATTTATTAAAATGCAATAGATAGTCAAAGAACAGACTTTGAAGGCAGATCAAACAGAGCGCAGAAGGTAGATCAAAGATTTGTTTTTATTTTATTTTATTTTAAGTGTCTTTTAGGTAGTAAAGTAGATTAGTAGATCAATTTGGCCTTGAATTAGGGTAATTTCTTCAACTTACAAGTGTAGACTTATAAACTGGATTCATAAGCATACAGGTGACATTTTAGCCAGAAGATTTCAGGAGATCACTAAGAAGTGTGTGAACCCTTCTGTGTCACTGCATTTAGACATTACAGAGATGAAAAAAATTCTTTCACATTGGATTTTGGAATAGTAAAGCTGTTAGGAATAAGTAACATCATGTAAATGGGTGGTTGATATAAGTTGAAACATCAAGATTAAATTCGTGACCCATTTTGAGTTAGTTATTGTGAAGGGTATAAAATATGTGTTTAGATTTTTTTTTTTCATGTGGATGTCTAGATGTTCACAGGTTTGTATTTTAAGAATTGACAATTTCAATATTGTCAAAGTCTTCTATAGTTGGCTTTTTTCTCCATAGAAAAGTACTATCTTTTTAAGATTTCAAGTAATATTTCAGCATAATTTTTATAGTGACACAAAATATATAATGCATATGTCAATATTCAAATACATATAGAAGTATATCAATATAGTTATGAGAATTGGAGAATATCAAATTCTGAATAAATTATCAATCCCTAAATACATTTTAAAGATAAATAATAATAAATATGTGTCTTTTCTTTCTATGGTTTGTGGGTTGGTAAAGGCTGACTTGCCTTTTTCTTCCTTGCTAAAAGCTTTCTCATGTGGAAAGCTGTCCTTCATTGTGCCAAAAGAATAAACTGTCAGATTGCTAATTTTTTATAAATTCTGAGAAAAAACTGTTCTGTACTATATACTAATTTGACCTTTGCAGAACTCTAAATTTGATTAGCTGGACATTTCTCTCCTCTTTAAAAACTCAAACCCCTGTTGGGAAGAGCTACAGTGACCATCTGCTGAAATTCAGAATACTAAAAAGGTTAAAGTACACAACCAAATGCTTCAGAGAATATTTCATAATTAAATTTTTCTATCTTATTTTCTGTAAAAAATTATAAGATTTTGAGATGATAGTATTAATCCAATTTTATTATTCAGAAAAGGTAAGTAACCTAAGTTACATTAAACTTAAGGCCTATATAAAAACATAGATAGTAGTTCTTCATTGGTATTTTAAATATAAAGAATTGCTCTAGAAAATATATATATTAACATATTAAAATATATAATGAGGTTAAATAAAAAAGAGATAAGAAACTGGTGTTTGGTAGATTTAAAAAAAGTAATCACTTAAACTTTTGATATATTGGCATTCAGATGGGTGATAATTAAGTAAGCATAAAAGTACATTTGCAGAATAAGGCTGGGATTTTAATGCTAAACTAGGGACATGAGAAAAATATGTTCTTGATAATGCAAAAGAAACTGGAAATAAGCTGTATTTTTAAATGGAGACAATAGAAAACTTGAAGGGAAGGGAAGGGAAAGGAAGGGAGGGAAAGGCAGGAATAAGAAAGGAAGGAAGGAAGGAAGGAAGGAAGGAAGGAAGGAAGGAAGGAAGGAAGGAAGGAAAGAAGAAAGGAAAAGAGGAGGGAGCTGAGGAAGGGAGGGAAGAAGTTAGAGAGGGATGAAGGAAGAACTAAAGAATTGAAAATGTCTGGTCTAGGCAAAAATGAGATCACATCTGTGCCTGTGACTTGGGTAGTGACCAGAAGGAGAAGTACAAATATGTACCTGGATTTAATGTAATATTTATTTTTAATCTTTGTGAAATCCAATCAGTATTATTAGAATAAAAATCTTACACTAACTTCTGTCTTTTTTTCTGCTATTGCCTTTCCATTGAAACATATATTAACACTGTTAAGATACAGAAGACTGGGGTTATAGCCACATTTTTTCACTTTCCTTCACTGCCAAATGTTACTTGTCTACCTCTGAGCCTCATTCCTATCAACAAAATTCCAATATCTGAATTTTAAAAATCAACTAATCATGTTTTTAATTACATTAATTATTGGTGATAGTTGATAAAGTAATTCATATGATTCAGTTTTTATATTTTTAATGACCTCTCCTCTAAACCTCACTGATAAATGCAAACACTGGCAATAGATTCAGTATCAGACCAATTAGATTGCTTAAGTGACAGACCTGCTGCTTATTTTAAAAGTGGCAAGTGAATAACTTAATATTGCATCCCATGCTTTTCTTCTTCTTTGTTGGTCTAGCCCAGTGGTCAGCAAACTCAGTCAACAGAGCCAGATATAAACAGTACAACGATTAAAATTTCTTTTAAGAGCCAAATTTTTTAAACTTAAAATATATAGGTAGGTATATTATTGTTAACTTAATAAGGGTACTCCTTAGCTGGCCTTTGCTGAAAACTCAAGGGGCCAAAGAACTGCACATGGCTCGAGAGCTGCAGTTTGCCGACCACTGGTCTAGCCAATGTGTCACTATATATATATATATAAACTAGGCATGCTGTGTCTCCATATATATAACAAATTTTAGAAAGATAACCACAATTCTATTATTTTAAAACATCAACAAGCAGCTGAAAGCATTATGATAAGGTAATAAGGCACAGGACATGGTTTTAGAGAATAAAATATTTAAGTAATTTTAAAAAAATGTTTTTGAAAGGGCTGGGAAACTGTTGGCTAATTCCCTGAAATTCCATATAATTACACCTATAATCAGATGGATTATTGCAGCCTTATTGAACACTGATTTTAACAGGTTGTAGGATTCTAGTCCCAAACAATTTGGTTGGAGCCCAGACACCAGAGTTGAAAATACTTACTAAGGAAAGCCAAATGATTTGCTGTAATCAGCTATGAGATTCATGGGCATATGTCTACTCATATGACCATTAAGATTATTGTGATCATATCACATAAGTAGACTGTGATTGCATTATTGGAGTTGATTCTAGTTGCTCCCGTATAATTGCTTATATAATATCTGTAATACAGCAGACAGTTTAAATTTTCACTTTATGATTTGTCCCTGATTCCACAACATATAATTTCAAAAAAATACCCTCTAGGCACATACTAAGTGGCATGCAGTTTGATCTATTTCCAGGGGTAATTAGACAAGAGATGTTTTTTAAATTGAGAAAACAATTATCTGGGACATGAAAACCTTTTTTTTTTTTTCTTTAGCAATTGTATGGTTGCTTAAACAACAGCAACAATAAATCATTAGGACACAGTATTTTGTAAAAAACACATTTTGCATTAGCCATCTTACTATTATGGATACATTTTAATTATATATGAATATTTAATATATTTTTTATTGATTTCAGAGAGGAAAGAAAGGAGAAATAGAAACATCAATGATGAGAAATAATTATTGATCAACAGCTTCCTGCATGCCCCACACTGTGCCCTGACCAGGAATCCAACTATGATCCCCTGTTTCATAGGTTGATGCTCAATCACTGAGCCATGCCAGCCAGGCTATTTTAATTATATTTAATCTACACTAATAAAAGAGAAACATGCAAATTAACCACCACTCCTCTACACTCAGCAGCCAATCACACTAGGTTATGCATGCCAACATAAAATTAAAACCAAAATGCTTATACAGTACATAATACACAATATAAATGTATATAAATATTTATGTGAGTTTTTTTGTAAGTTTTCAAAAATATAAAGTTAATATCATATACCACATAAACTAATCTGCTAATATCTTGAGATAGAATTAATGCTTAAATGTATAATTAAATGTTTAAAATATATCTGTTTTTTTCACTTTTTGAGAGTCTTTTCATTGGATATCACCAATGTACACAGTCCACCCCTTCTCATGTGCCACAAAATTTAAGAGTGAAAAATGTATAATTTTTAAGAAAATGCTATTTTGTGAAAAGTCTTCTTACTTGTTGAGTATTATATTCACTAATATTGAACAGTTGGATTTTAATGTATATATGCCAAATTCCTATTACAACTTAATATAATATAAATTATAGCATCATTTTATTTTTTGTTACAAGGCTAAAACTATGAAAAAAGTGACTTCTTCCATCACTATGTCTTTTTTTAATATTACATCAGACTCAAAATGGATGGGAAACAAATAAATTCACTATAAAAATAAATTACTAAGGTAAAATTTTCACTATAAAAATGTATCTTAACTGGTAAAATATTTAAATATAAGCATAATGTTTGAATATAAGTGCCTAATGGTTACATTACATTAGCCAAATGTATTTACCTGAATATTAAATTTTTAGATCATTGATAATATCAAAGCAAAATTGAAATGTTTTAATTACAAAATATGACATGGATTAAATACATTTTAAATGTTCAGGTAAAATAAAAGATAAAATAAGTATACCTGTATCACTCTGAACAGATGAAGGAAAGTAAAGCCTATGTGTGTCACACCTCCCTCCCTTTATAAAAGAGGCTTTACAACATAAATTCATTAGTTCAATTTTTAGAAATGTGTATGTAAATGGACCTTGATATTTATTTTTTTTTCAAGAATATTCTTTATTCATCATTTTGACATTCATACTCTTTAATAAATGTAGCTTTATTTTATTATTTTCCATGGCCAGGCACTGTAATAATGAATACCTTATTCACATATTTAAACTTCCAGGGACAGATTTTTTGCCCTTATAAATGAATAAAGTATTGTGAACACCACCTAGTATTTCTTTAAGGTATATAAAAGGAGTGTGATAGCTTTATTCATATTCTGAAAATGTTCAGACTTGTTTATGCCTTATTTATCCCAAAATTATTTTCTTCCCAAGTGATAGGTTTACCAACATTATATGAATATCCCTGCATTATTATCCTTACAACATTTGTTTTAGCTTCTGTTTTTAATTTTATATTTTTTACTTATTCTCTTTATTGATTAAAGTATTAGATATCTGTCCTTATTCCCCCATTGTGCCCTGACCAGAAAACAAACCATGACTTCCTGGTTCACAGGTAGATGTTCAACCACTGAGCCACACAGGTCAGGCCAGTATTTCCTTTTAAATGTTTGTCCAGGCTCTTACCCCAATTAAAATCAGGACTCAAGGGAACAGGGCTATAGCCAAATGCTATTTATTGCTAGGAGTTTTCTGTGTTTATAATTCCTGAGCTAAACTCGGAAGGAAACCAAATATCCAACATTCCACAGAAATAGAGTTCCCCTTTCCTGGAAGCTTCAATTATGGACAAAAAGCCAGTTTTGGGAATGGTGCTTTTATAAGAGATACAAAAGAGGGCAGCCTCTTCTGTTGATCATGAGGTCAGAGGTTTTTCAGGACTACCACATCAGGGAGCTCAGGAAGGAGGAGGTGTGGGGATAGTCCTGAATCAGAACACCATAGGCTCTTCTGTCTTATTAATATATCCTCTGGACAGACGATGCTCACGTCTTTCTCTGAATTTGACCCATTTCCAGAATTCTGAATTAGTTACATTAAGGTGTTTTTTTGTTGTTGTTGTTGTTTTGTTTTTTTTAGTATTTCTAGTAGTTCTGAGGAAGTACACATTCACAAAAGTTCTCCTTTGGTCATTCTATTGTATAAGTCTTTTTTAACAATTACATTTGTTATTTTTTTCTCCTAGAAATTATACCATGTATAGCATGCTTATTTTATGACAAGAATTCAAACAAGATAAATCAATAGATAAAGACATGATAATAAAAAATGACTAGAACATGAAGACGCTTCTAATGTGCCTATGAGTGCCAGACATATTTCTTTTTTAATCTATCTATCAATGTCTATATCTATAGAGTGGGGGTGGAAGAAAGATAGCAAAACGTGTAAGGAAATTTCAACATACCCATATATGTTGGTTGGATAACAGAAAAAGAAAAAGAGCATTAAATGGACTATTGATCAAGTAATTTATGATTATCAGCCTGCCTCCCCTGTGAAGTTATGAGAGACCCTAATACATAAATTTCAACTAATCATAGGCTGCCAACAGTTCTTAGTTTGTTAGCTTCTCAGTATGTGTGTGTGGGCAGGCATTTTGAAGTGACCTAGAGTATTACAGTATCTTTAGTTGCCACAGTTCACTGAATCATTCACTGTAATCCAGTTGCCAACAAAAAACAGATGGCTTTGGTTACATAAACAAGGTATTGCTTTTGAACAACTGAAAGTACTATACTAAAAGCTTTCCTAGCCAGTAAAATATTTCTATATTATAAGTTATTGGATTTTAAATCAGATATACAATTTTTTAGAATTCTTTGTGCCAGATCTGCAGCACCATTTTTACTTTTGCTCTGGTCTCCTCCCAAGTACTGACTAGAAGTGTGGATATAGCAGCTATGTGATTCTTTTCTCTGACATTGCATGTGCCGCTGAATCAAATCAAGCTGGACAAATCATTTGCACTGAATTATAACAATCTATTATAGGATTATAGAATGTTAACTTCTTTTACTTATGGAACTATGCAGATATGCCAAAGCCAATCAGACTTGATAACGCAATTATCTTTTAAAGAAATTTCCAAATGCTCATGAATAATTTTTAAGAATCATTGGCTAAGAAAGTTGATATAAACTCCATCCTTGTTATATTTAAAATAATATATTCTGAGATTGTAAGATACCGTGGGTATGATTCCACACAATGATTTGAATTTACTAAGTATCTTGACTGTTAAAAATGACATTTATCTAGAGTACATTATATGGTTAACAATGGATTGGCTTAGCTCTAAGTCTGGTCTTTTATCTGTTCTTTGATAATGGATCTGTGCTTTATTATACTTCTTTGTATCCAGAAAAGTGTTACCATTGTTGGCAGATGGTAGTTTAAGGACATTAAGAGAATATATATATATTTTCCCCTTTCCCTTTGCAATATGCTCATCTAGTTCTTCCCCTGCAGAGTGGGTAGATATTTTTCAGCAGTGATTCTCCAGCAAAGCAACACTTGGCAACTTCCCAACAACAATTTCCCCCAGGGCAACACTCCCTTCACATAGTGAACGTTTTAGAAATGTGAATTCAGTAAAACTGCTAAAGGCAGCTAATGAGTTCTATGGGCATTCCAGATCCCTATCCAGATATTTCCCAGTGATGGCTTTCTGATGAGTTAACACCCACCCCTTCTCCGGAATCTGTCTGGCAACTTTTTGGCAAGACAACCAGTTCTGCTACTACTTTTTTTTTTTTTTAATATATATTTTATTGATTTTCTTACAGGGAGGAAGGGAGAGAGAGAGCTAGAAACATCAATGAGAGAGAAACATCGACCAGCTGCCTCTTGCACACCCACTACTGGGGATGTGCCTGCAACCAAGGTACATGCCCTTGACCGGAATTGAACCGAGGACCTTTTAGTCCGCAGGCCAATGCTCTACCACTGAGCCAAACCGGTTTCGGCTCTGCTACTACTTTTAAACAGCAATCCCCACAAGGACTATACTTGGTAATTTCCCAGAAGGCTATTCTCTGTTTACCATATCATTTTGTAGCTTCTCAACTAACAAGTGGACTAAGACCACATCCTATCTAGTGAGGTTTGAATCCCAGGTTTGTGGAGCACCTTTTCCTTCCAAAACTCTCCCTTTCTTGGATATACCCCTTCAGCCTTAGGGCATTTTTCGGAATTATCTGTTTCTTTTTCCTCACATATAGTGTCCTGTTATTTTGACTGCCTGCTAACAAGCATTTATATTTTTTCTTATCAAATTACTGTTTTGTTTCCTTTTATGGTTAGATCTCCAACTACAAACTAACTGATAGCAGAAGTGGTTCCTAGAGATTGACCCAAAAGACAATGTTTTGAAAGTATTTTAATCATGGCATTTGGCTTGAGTGTAGTGCTGAGCTTCTTGCCTATAGGAAATGGAATGCTAGTATTCCATTATGTTATAATCAATCAAGCTATCATGTGTGATTGTTTGTGAGAAAGTGCAAAGTGATGGCATGCCTGGGAGGCAAAGGGATAATTTCACTTGATCTCTACGGAAGTAGCAATAACTATCAAACTGTATTGTGGGACAGCATCTTTTTAGAGTATTTGAGTGCTAACAAACAAACAAACAAAAAATCTCAGGTTCATTAATTTTCTTATCATGTTATAGTGTAACAATCAGAGATTGCATACACACATACTTTTAAGGGTATTTAGGAATGGGTTACAGAACACATTGTACAGGGGTGGTGGTAATATAAACAACTTGCCCAAAGACATGGGCAGTGGAATGTGAGACTCCGAGGCATGAAGACAGAACAGTGAGAACAATGGTGTCTACACTATTCTCTGAACCCCAACACTGGCATTCTAAAAGGTGACTTGAAGTCATACCACCTTCAAAATTAAAACCACAGGAGCAGACAGGTATTCTCATGAGCAGGAGCTTGACTGATTCCCAAACCTTTTAAAATAATAAAAGTATCTTGATAGAGGTGATGGTTCCATAACATTACAAAAGTAATAAATGACACCAAATTTTATACTTTAAAATAATTAATTTTGTTTTGTAAATTTTACCTCAATAAAAACATTAAAAAGTTGTAAAATGTAGATGATTACTTAAGTTAATTAGCTAAGGAAAGGCATAGGTTAGTCTGGCCCTAAAGCCAGCCATACCATGCAATTGCCCTGAAGCTCTCCATCTGACTCAGAGGATGTTGGGGAGGCACAGAACTTCTCAATGACCAGATTAAAGGCCATCACTTTACAGACATGAAACGTGAGGACCAAAGAGAGAGCCCGAACTAAAGTCCAGGTCTCCTGGTCCCAGTACTCTGGCCCTACAGTGACAGGATGAGGGCCTCTCACACGGGGTGAGTGGTCTCAGGCACAGTGGCAGCTCGGAGAGAAAGCCTGACAACCTCAGGATGATGGCATCATCCTGTCAGCTCTTCCTCTGTTCCTTCCTGACCTGCACACACTGCTGGAACATTCAGAATGTGGAAACATAGACAAACTTGGGTAATGGATCCAAACAGGAAGTACTATGTGCCTGCTCATCATCTACCTAGAGCCAGTTTCCAATATGACTCTCCTGAAACAGACCTGGAGAACAATGGAGGAGGAGGTTGGCGCAGCTCATGTGGGTCTCCTCTGTAGACCCAAACATACCAAAGTCTTTGAGAACATGGTCTGGATCAGAAAGTCCCTTGAATCCTTTCTTACTAAGGGCACATCTTCCCTTGTTTGTGTACTGGTTACAAATAATTAAACTGTCTCACAGAGAAACATTATAAATAAAGAGTTTCGGCGGTGTTATATTTAAATTCATTCAGTTTTATGAAATCTTTGAAATACAAAAGTTGTTTACTGTGCTTTGATTTTTTAAGCTTCGCTTTGATGGCAAATATTAATATTTATCATTTTTTTGATGTTGGACTAATGAGAATCTTAAGGAATCTTAACTTTTTATGAGAAGGCATTTAAATATTACAGTACAGCAGATGTGTTTATTCCCTAATTTAAAGTCCTCTTGCTTTTAACACCAAGGAGCATTAAATTTTGTTCTGGGTCCTGGGTTGTTGCTTATCACAGTTTTCCAGTAAACTTTATGTGGTCTGAACTGAAGGCCTGTGCCTTTATGTGATGACCAAAGAGAATATGACAGTCCCAAGAATCACACAGCGCTCTGGGAAAGATCTGGCCGTGATTTTCACAGAGAAATGGGCATGCCTGTAGAACTACTAGCCAGCACAGCAGACAGGGCAGCATTCCAGGTTTAATGACTGCACACACAGGTGATACATATTGAGTGCTGGTACACGTGAGATACTGTGAAGGCATGCTTCACATCAGTAATCTTCACCTGAACCTCACAATAACTCAGAGACCTAAGTAGTCTTATTGATGGCATTTCACAGAAATATGAGATGCACAGAGGTCGAGTACTCTGCTCAGAACAACACAGCTAATGAGCAGCCAAACCTGAAGTCATTCCTATCTGAGCCTGATAGTTGGTTCTTTTCTATACTCCCTTCCTTAAGATCACTTTCTTGACTCCCCAGTATTTGAAGGAAAAAAAAAAGAGTAGTAAAATATAAATATCATGTCCCCTTTCTTTGATCCAAATAAAAAATATCTACACTCAATAATTCTTTGCATGGCTTATTTTCTTTCAGACCATGCCACTAAAATTTTTCAGTGGTGATTCTCCTTCACAGATGCCCTTTAGCCTTAAACATATTGATTCCCCAAATAAAAATTCCTGGTACCCTAGAGGCCCATAAAATACCTGTGCTCATAGTCAATGCATATGTGACTGTTGTGTCTCTCTGTGTGTGTGTGTGTGTGTGTGTGTGTGTGTTTCTCTTTTGCAGTCATGTATTCTGTCAGATGAAGCCACAGCCACAGGAAAAATTAGGTTTGTTACATTGGAAATAAAAGAGAAATGAGGAGTTAATGTTCAGATTTGGCACACAGGTGGCTCATTTGAGCTCCCAGAACAACGATATCCAATAGAAATATAATGTGAGCCTTACAGGGGTCGGCAAAAATAGGTTTACATATGTGAGTACATGAAGCACAGACTTTTTATTTTTGTATTTATTATTTACTTGTTAATTACTGCATTTTCCCTTGTATTGTTCTGCCCACCCTGTATAGATGATTTTAAATTTCTTAAGTCACATTTAAAAAAAAGTAAAATATTAATCTTAACCAAACAACTATTAAAAAAGCATTTCAAAATATAATCAGTAAAATTATTTTTGAAGTCTATTATGTTAGTTTTGTATTAATAAATCTGGAAAATGTGTTGTGTATTTTATATTTACAGCACATCTGAACTTTAACAATCTACATTTCAATTACTCAAAGCCACTTGTGCCTAGTGATGGTTGCATTACTCTGCACAGCCCCAGAAAACACTGCAGTGCAGATGGCTATCCATGCTCAAAACAGTTATTTAAATTTAAAATGTATTAAATATTTAAACTTCCTTTGCAAGATCCAGGCATGCCTATTTGAATGTTCATCATTAGCATATACCAGTGGTCGGCAAACTCATTAGTCAACAGAGGCAAATATCAACAGTACAACTATTGAAATTTCTTTTGAGAACCAAAATTTTTAAACTTAAACTTCTAACACCACATCTTCAAAATAGACTCGCCCAGGCCATGGTATTTTGTGGAAGAGCCACATTCAAGGGGCCAAAGAATTGCATGTGGCTCGTGAGCTGCAGTTTGCCAACCACTGGCATATACCATTGGTAAAAATACCTCAACATGTAGTAGAAAAGGTGGCCCTTAGGTTCTCAGGAAGGAAGCAAATCCCATTTCATCTGAGTTGGGAGGCTAAGAAATGACATGAATCAGAAGGAGAGAAGCACACAGCCACAGATCAGTTCAGAACCTGAAAATTTAAATTCTGAAGAGAAGGGGTATTAGGGTAATCAAAACTCTAAAACAATGGCTAGTGTTAGTCAAAGTGGTTTTATGCCAAAAGCATAGTTATGGCAAAGCAAAAATAGCTGTACTACATAGGTAGACAAAGAAAAAGAATGAGTTAACAGACCTGAATTTTAATAAATACTTTTCTGGTACAAAGGCTATACAACAATTCCATATTTCTGTGAGTGATAAAGGGGATCAGTGGGTTGAGGGTCTATGTCCTTCCAAGAGCCCTCTGGGGAGGGGCAATGGAAACAGAAATCAAAGGCTAGTAAATAGAACAAATGCAATGTGTGTATGAAGGCGTCTTCAGGTCAACCAGGTTAACAAAGAAGGGCCGAAGGACTTTTCCTGAATCAAAAGATAAATATATGATTTTTCTCTTTTCAGAGGATAAGAATGCAAATCCCCAGGGGAAACTGACCAGACAATTCTTCCCTCTGTGGGCATCCAGGACTAGACACAAAACAAAGCAAAGTCCAGAGTTTAAGTAGTGACATTACTCCAGTTAGAAACAAAATCAGGCAAGCCTCTTATCTATACATATAAAACCCTAATATGCAAAAAGATCAAACGGCAGAACAACCAAACAAGTCACTATGATGTGTGCCAACCACCAGGGAGTGCACAGTCAACATGGCGGGTGTCAGCAGCAAAGTGTGGAACATAACGGGCATCCGCCCTGGCGGGATGATGGAGCAGGTGAGTGGGGGCACCAGACCAAGGCGGGGTTCTGGTCGCTGTCATTGGGGCAAACCTCTGGTGGTTACTGAAAATTCTTTGCTTCCGCGTGCCAAGCACGCAAGCCTGCTGCCAGTGGTAACCCCTCTCGCACCCGCTGCTGGGTCCTGAGCCACCATTCACACCTGCTGCTGACACCAGGCCAAATTGCTCCAGACTAGGGGTGTCGAACTCAATCAGAGAAGGGGCCAAAATCTAAAATCCAGCCTAAATCGCAGGCCGAATGGTTTACTGAACAGTCATAAACTGTCATTGTGATGGAAACGCAGCGGAGTGCAGTGATGACAGCGCAGTGCGGGCCACATTGCAAGGCCTGGCGGGACGGATTTGGCCCGCGGGCCTTGTGTTTGACACATGTGCTCCAGATCATCAACAGGTACAAGTGGGGCCAGCACCATCAGCACCTGGGAGTGGGACTGCCAGTAGACAGAAAACCAGGGCTGGAGCAGGAGGGGCTGGGTGGGGACGGAGAGGATGGGCCAAGACCTGTCCCTGTGCCTACCGCAGCCTTGTGGCCCACAGTTCCTTCAAGGTGCACGTATTTATGCACTGGGCCCCTAGTTATTTATATGCACCTTAAAAAACAGAAACAAAAACAAAAATGGCAAGTTCCTCCAGAGGCAGGCCTGTCGCCCAGGACAAAAAGAGGCTTTCAAGACCCAAAGGGACTAGATTAAGTTAATTACTGCGTTAAAGTATTCTCCCATAAACCCTGTGCCCCAAGGCTCAAGAGAATGAACTAGAAACTTAAAAGCCACAACTTCTCTGCAACTTTTCGTGTAAACTCTTTACCTTATTATGTCTCTACAGGCGATTAGCCTGCAGGACAGCCATTCTTCCTCAAATAGAGGGACTTAGGTCAAGTGCCCTACAGGTCATAAGGGATCCAACTCCAAGGCATCATTTTGGTCTCTTTTTGTATGTCACCAAGATTCAACTGGCACTAGCATTTCTCAACCTCAACACCCTTGCACTCCTCAGCAAACTCACACTCTAGTGGTCCACAGCCACGCACTCATTACACTCAGGTGTAGATCCCAAAGAAAGTAGGCCGGGGGTCCATTGCAAGTCAGAGCAATCCTGCTCTATGCTTCGTTAAGAGCTCTTTCTGAATCTGCACTTAAACTCACCCTGCACAACTTAACCTTCTGCCTCATCTTGTCCATCATTTCTCTATCAATAAAGAAACAGCTTAAAAAAAAAAAACAAAAAAAAAACCAGGCAAGACGATTTGAAGGAATTTATGGCCGTTTACTTATTTCCCAAATAAGTAAATAAGTTTCCCAAATAAGTTTACTTATTTCCCAAATATTTCCCAAAGCCAGTATTTGAGAAGTAAGCATCATCTTTAACATTTCATGTTTGCAGGTGGAGACCAGCATGAATTCTAGGCACAGGGTCTTCTCACACCGCGGGTCTTGGTTTCCACCACATACGGCTAGTCGATGTCCTTTACAATTTGGAATATAGCTCCCTTTTCTTCCAGAGTAGACTTACTCATTTTCTAAAATTACACGAATCTTCTCTGGCTCTCTAAAAATAGCTATATAAAGCCATGTCTGTTACCGCTTAAATTTGATGAGGGTGGGAGAGATTAGCATTACCCCCATCACTCAAGAGAGGAAAGGGAGCACCCAGTTTCCCCGGGGACCCTATGGAAGCCAGGTCACCCCAGCAGCAGGAGGACTCTGTGGCCCTCCCGAATCCGGGCTCTTGCCCATCCTGGCACCAGCCAGCTCCATGCACCCACGTGCCTGCAGGCTCCTCCACGGGGCCCCAGGCTCCCCGAGCAGCACCAGGTGGCCCATGGGGCAGAGACAGCCTCTATGGCACCAGGTCCCCTGAGCCCCGTGAATCCAGGCACCCACCACCACCAGCCCTCTTCGGTGTGGCCAGCCCCCCAACTCCTGCAGCCACAGGTTCCTGGAAACGCCAGCTCCCCAGGCTGCGGACCGTGCAGGCAGCTCTTGCCTCTGGGTTCCCGCCAATCTGGCTTCCCCCATGCATCGCCCAGGACACCCAGCTCGGACGCTCCCACAGCATGGGCAGCTCCTGTGACCCCAAGATCCTGTCACATCCCCGCGAACCCCGGCTCCCTCCCAGGCCCCAGGGTCCAGGCCGACACCTCTGGATGAAGGCTCTCGACTCACCGTTCTGCTGGGGTCCCGGGCCCTGGAGGCTTGCGGGCCACGCTGCCCCGGCAGGTGGAGACCTCAGATCAGCACCTGCAGGTGGAGACCGCAGGCTGCCCGCCCCCTCCCGCAGGTGCAGACTGTAGCCGGGTTCCGGGGTTCCGGTTGGTTCCGGTTCCTGCAGCCTCAGATGCCCCACCTGCCCGAGGAGCACCAGGCCCGCTCCTGGGCCCCGGCCTCCTGTGCACCCGGACCCACGGCCCACGCTGCGTCCACGGACCGTATCCCAGCGCCGGAGGCCGCTCCCAGGCCGGGGCCCGCTGCCCAGGCCGGGCTGGTCCGGCCCGTTAGCAGGAGGGCGAACCGAGGCCCAGCACTCAGACCGCCGCCCGCGCTCCGGGCTCAGACCTGGGGACCCTGGCCGGTCCCAGTCCCCATGGGCCTCAGCCTCCGGGGCTCCCACAGACCAGGCGCCTGGCCTGCCGGGGCTGCCTGACGGCTTTGGGGGGCCCCCGCCCCCGGTGCTCCCCGCAGCTGGGAGGCCTCGGAGGCCCCATTCCAGGCCCAGCTGCAGACGCGCTGCTAAAGGTAAGTGATACTCGAATTCAGAAAAAAAGAAAAAAGAAAAAAAAAATATATATATATAAAATATATATAAGATTATATATTGCTATATACAATATATATATATATATATATATATATATATATATATATATATATATATATATATAATAATCTTATCACCACTGAAGTCTCTCCTACAAAGGTTTAGGGCAGCGATTTTCAACTGGTGTGCCACAAGGATGTTTAAACATGCCATAGCCGAAACCAGTTTGGCTCCCTGCAGACTGAAGGGTCCCAGGTTCGATTCCGGTCAAGGGCATGTACCTTGCATCTCTGGTGGGGGGGGGGGGGGGCAGGAGGCAGCTGAATCGATGTTTCTAACAAATATATTTTATTGATTTTTTTACAGAGAGGAAGGGAGAGGGATAGAGAACTACAATAGAAACGTCAATGAGAGAGAATCATCGACCAACTGCCTCCTGCACACCCCCATGGGGATGTGCTCACATGCCCTTGACCGGAATCGAACCCGGGACCTTTCAGTCCGCAGGCCGACGCTCTACCACTGAGCTAAACCGGTTTCGGCTGATGTTTCTAACTTTCTATCCCTCTACCTTCCTCTCTGTGGAAAATCAATAAAATATATTTAAAACAAAAAACAAAACACACCATACCTGACTATGCAGTAAGAGGCACTGACCTCTTTTCCCTTACAATCTATTGAGGCGCCACGGAATTTTAGCTATTAGTCTGTATGTGCCCTGAGATGAAAAAGGTTTAAGTCACTAGTTTACAGGACAAAAGCATTAAAAATAATTATAACTCTCATGATTTGTTAATAGACACAATATAAAAAGAGATAAGTGATAACATGAAAACCATTTTTAAAAGTGGAGGAAGGGAGTAAAAGCATTTTTGTATGTGATGGGAGTTAAAGTGTTATTAGGTTAAAATAGACACATCTAGATGATAATTAATATAAGCTTTGTGATAACTGCAAAGCAAAACCCTACAGTAGATATATATAAAAAAAAAAAAAAGGTAAAACGGAATCAAAGCATACCAGCATGGAAGCTTTGTAGCCACTTGCATCTGTGGTTTAAGAAAGTAGGCATATAAAAGGAGAGAAAATTTTAGAAAGACTTATGAATATTTATTGTATCATTGTTTATAAAAATCATTGAAAATATAAAAATGGATAAATAAATTATATCTGTGATACGGTGTTAAAATTAAGATTGATATTAATGTTAAATATTAATAATTAATATTAAGGTAAGATTGATATCTTTCTATATTGATGTGGATCTGAGACATAAAATTTTGAGCAATAAAAATATACTGCATAATTATGTTTATAAATCATATGAAAATATAGAAATAACATACCATATTATTTTCTTAATTGCATGTGTGTGTATGAAATAACAAAACCACATTTATAATGGCCCACCTTAATTAAAGGAAGGGAAGCAATTGGGACAGGGTTAAGTTGATTGGGCATAATTTCTTTTATAAAGTTTCACTTTCTGTACAAAAACAACAACACAACAAACACATTTGAATAAGAACAACCTGTAAAGGTTATGACTTTCCTTTGTGGGTATGTGGGCGATTGTAGTTTCTTTCTTTAGCCCAGAGACTGGTATTAGGAGACTTATAGGCTAGTTCCCATTCTGTCAATGAAAATTTAATGGGGTAAGGACTTATACTCTGGTAAATTTCCTTCTATATAAAATGGAGGACTTGACTTATATAATAAATAATTTTTTTTACTATATCTATACCTGTTTTACTGTTCTACTGCAAACGTAAGTCCAATATAGGTTATGAGACCCACCAGCTGAATGTTTATAATACCACTAAATCTGACCTTTATTGCATAGCTCTTTTCTGTGTTATTCACAGAGCATGCATCTATTCATTTAAAACCTTATTTTAAACTAGGTTATAATTTCTAGTGAACAATATCAGTGGCGATAGCATTAGTTCAAAAAAAACCACTGTGTTTTAATGTGAAGCAAATAATCAGTTATATCCTTTTCTTACATGTGCAAAAGTTTACTCTCAAATTAAGTCTTGGACTAGGAGGCAGGTTAGGTCATTTTAGAGCAAACACAATATAAAATGAAAGTTTAAATTTATATGCTTCATAAATGCATTTATAGCCTTAGTTTATATGTTTTTATGATTGGTTCTCTACTGAGTTTGAGAAAGTAAGACCACCACATAGTATTTTTATCTCTGGGGAAAGATTTATATAACCTGTAGTAAATTCAAGCTGGTTTAGCATATTAAATAATGATACTTAGAGGAAAAAATATATTTAGCTTATTCAAGAGTACTAAGCTTACTTTTTATCAGAGTCATTCATTAAAGCTAAGATTATAAATGTTATCATTGTGTGTGGTATTTAAGTTTATGTGTCAACTTGTCTGGGCCTCTGTGCTCAGATAGTGGGCAAACATTGTTCTAGATGTTTCTGTGAGAGTGTTTTTGGATAAGATTCACATATACATTAGTGCACTTTGAGTAAAGCAGATTGCCCTTCATAATGTGGTGGTCCTCATACAATCAGCTGAAAGTTTGAATTGAAGAAAAGACTCCTCTCCTATGCAGCAAGAGGGAAATTTGCAGCAGACAGCATTGTCTGGGTCTCAGGCTGGCCATCCCACCTTGCAAGTTTTTGACTTCCCAACCTCCCTTACTGATACCAAAAAATGTTTGTGTTGTTTGAGTTCCAGTTCTTGTCTCTCAGAAATCAAAAATGAAGTCCCAGACAAAAGCAATTAATGGGAGCAAAGTTTATTGGGAGAAGCCAATCCTAGAAAAGGAGCAGCTGGGGTTCCAGGAGCAGGCCAGTGCCTGGAGCTTCCTTTCCATGTTACAGTCAGGAGTAGTTTAGTAGGAAAGCTAATTAAAGTCTAATAGTCCATGTGTGGAGGCCCACATGGCCATAAGCCATGTGGGAGCAGGAATGTATTCCCCACCACCACCACCACCACCACAGGAATGAAAGTCAGGAGTCCATTACATGAGGGAGAGAGCTTGTGTCCAAGAGAAAGCTCATGCCTTTTCATTTAGGGGGTGGGCACAGTCTTAGCTCCTATTGGGTCCTTTCAAAGAATTCTGCCTTAGCATTATCCTATGGATTGGTTTGTATGCCTTGTCATTGGTATTCTGCATGCTGCCTGTCTCAGCAGTATTCACACATTTTGAAGTTCATGCCTCTCTCGTGAATGAGTGCCCTTCCTTCCCTGCCCAGTTAAGATGCCTTAGTAATTCTACCTAGTTTTACTCCCTCCCCACCAAATGGTCCCTGTCTCAGTCTACCTAGCTTCTCCCTGTCTCATCATTATCACATGAGAAAACGTCTTAAAAGTAAATGCCTTTGTACATACACATTTTTTAGATTCGGGTTTTTTTGTTTGTTTGCTTGTTTGTTTGTTTGTTTTTAGAGAACCATGACATATACAAGTTGATAAGACCTAGATCTAAAGTGGATTTTAAAGTATCGCTACATAATAATAAAGACATTTCTTAAAAATCAGTTATAAATAAAAGTTTTGCTACTTTTATTTTTCTACAACACTCATGCTCAGTAGTCCCTTTTGTTTCTTGCTTTGAGTTCCTAAGGTAGATTCCAGAACCTGACCAGCAGAACAACTTTCACAACATCAGATAGAATAGCATAACTGGAGGGTTCCTGAATAAGTACCTATCTTGGAACTCTGGGCAGTGAACACAGAGTCTATTACAGCACCAAAATACTTCCACACCCACCCAAAGTCTTTTCAGACTTACCAATTCTTTTTTAAACTTATTTTTATTGTTGATGGTAGTACAGATGTCCTCCATATTCCCCCCCCCCCCCCCGCCTCCACTTGGCTCTGCCCCACCCCAGGCCTTCACAACACCATTGTATGTGCCCATGGGCTATGAATATCTATATCTGCCAATCTATCTGTCATCTATCTATATAAAAGGCTAATATGTAAAGTGTCCCCTTGGGAGTTTAACTGGGAGAACAAGCTTGTGTGTGGACCACTAGGGGGCGGCATGGAATGTGGTGGGTAGACACCAACAGTGGCAGGGCTCTGAGGGAGAGAGAGAAGGAGGAAGTGGGGAGGTAGGGAATCTGATTGGCCCTGATTGCCTGCCAGGCCTAGGGACCCTACCCATGCATTTATTTTGTGCACCAGGCCTCTAGTCTGCATATAAGTTATATGGTTAATCTCTTCTGCCATTCTCTACCCCTCTTTCCTCTGAGATCTGTCAGTTTGTTCCATGCTTCCATGTCTCTGTGAAAGTGATCTAGGTATGGAATACTATAGCTATCAAATAGAAGGGATTCCAGGTTGACTTTAGAGCACAAGCAAATGTCCTGAGGTAGGAGAGTTGATGCAATTGAGCAACAGAAAAATAAAAGTAAGGACCATTCAGAAAAGCTATGCAGAAGGTAGAGGGAATTGCAATTTAACATTTTTGTTTGTTTTAAATGAGATTAAATCTTGTTAGTTGATGGAATGATCTAAAAAAGAATCCATGTAAAATACAATTTACAGAAGAGAGGGCCTTTTTTTTGGGGGGGGGGCTGCTTGAATAAGTAAAAAGATATGGAACTGATTACAAAAATGGATAAACTAGATTTAGCAGAGTAGAGATAGCCCCTCTGTTAACAGGAGAGTATGATGAATATCACTGATTGTGTGGAAACATGTAGTAGTACCGGAATACAGTGATTTTCTTTCGATTCAATCCAAACTCTTAGTAAAAGGGGAAGCAAAGTGACCAGCTAACAGTGAGGCGAGGAGTGTTAGTGATTTAAAGACAGATAGCAGTAGTGAAAGAATAATTTAGGAGCTTGAAAAAAAAAATTGGTAGATAAAGAGGATGTAGTAAAGTAGCACAGAGGCCCCAATAAGCTTGTAGTCAGTAATGTAAAACAAGAGTGCTCAGAATGATAAAGTGTTTTTCTCCAGTCAGAGTTCAAGATCTAGAGAAGGATTAGATTAATGAAAACCTTTTGCCTAATTGTTCTGAGTCTCACACTTAAAAAAATATATATATAATTTGAGTATTTGAAACAGAGACCTTAAACATTATCTTTCTTTGTTCTTTCTGTGTTATTCCCTGGATTACAATGTATTTTCTAAGGATTTTTTAAGCATTCCCTTTCAAATGCAATCTCTTCCCTGTTCCCTGTTATTTGCCAAATCTGTTGTTTCTTTGAGATTTGTTTGCACTTCTATACAGCAGTTCTTCAATGAAGCCTTTGTTATTATCTCAAAATCAATTGGCTTTAAAACTAGAGGTTGTAAAATTTTTATGACACATATATACACAACCAGAAATCATTCATAGTCTTGGACAGGTTCCCACATATAATGAGTTTAAATTTGGTTCTTAGGGTGAGCAATATCATATAACTTCAATTTCTTCAATCAGACAAAACTGCTCTGCACTCCCAGCCCCTTGAATGGCTAGAAAATGCAATTGTATATTGACAAGTTTGCCACTACTCATGTCACAAACTATTGGAGGTAGGTGTCAAGGAAAAGTTATGGGGATGACTCTTCCTTGTGATGCATTGTGTTGCAAATTACTTGCTTCTTCTGCTGAATACGTTTATGCCAAGCAATGACAATTAACTCAGAGATTACAGCCTCACTGAGCTGTTCACCTCTATGTAGATTCCATCAGTGATGCCCTTCTGTTTCCAGGCTCTCTCCCCCTCTGGAAATCTCACCTGCACTTCACAGCTTGAGATCTGGGTACACTTGGGAATAAATGTTGTGTTGATCGAACTTTATTCATTTAGAGGGGTCCTCCAAAATAAATATGAAAATAAATCTAACATTATACATTCTGTACAACGCTAAATATCATCTATACTAATAATCTATACTAATAAAAGGGTAATCTATTAATGAAGACCTTCTGGATGTCCTTCCAGAAAAAGCCGTGTTGGTAGGGCCAAGGCAGAAGTGGTTAGGAGAAAACAGGCCAGTGGGAGAGAGCAGTTGGGGAAGGGCAGTCAAGGGAGATCAGGCCAGTAGGGGGGAAAGTCGGGGGACAGCAGACCAGCAGAAGGGGCAGTTAGGGGTGAGCAGGCCCAAGGAAGGGGGACACTTGGGGTTGATCAGGCCAGCAGGCAGAGTGGTTAGGGGCGATCAAACAGACAGGCATGTGAGCAGTTAGGAGCCAGCAGTCCCAGAATGTAAGAGGGATATCCGACTGTCAGTTCAGGCCCAACGAGTCCGGCCTAAACTGGCAGTCAGACATCCCTTTAGGACAGCGTTTTTCAACTGCTGTTCCGCGGCACATGTTGCCTGGTGTGCCGTAGGTGCAGACAAGACAAGAATTTTATAATTTTTCACTATTTTGTTTACTTAATATTTCATAATAAAGTAATTATAAAATACTTTGTGTTTATTTGATTCCTATTCAAGAGAATTACTTTATATATAGTCAATATAGGCACAGAGTTAAATTTTTTAACATTTTCTAATGGTGGTGTGCCTCGTGATTTTTTTCATGAAACAAGTGTGCCTTTGCCCAAAAAAGGTTGAAAAACACTGCTTTAGGAGTTCCAGATTGGAGAGGGTGCAGGCTGGCTGAAGGACACCCCCTCCCCTGTGCATGAATTTGGTGCACCAGGCCACAAGTAATCATTATAAAATAAGAATATTTGCCTAATAGTTGTGTTAGTTAACTACCAAACATACTTACAGAATAATGCTTGTCAACACAATTTTTGGTAGCTTCTTGATATAAAAACTATTTTATTTAATTTTCTATACTGAGAGTAAAATGTTTCTAGAGAGACTGAAGACAGTAAAGGTAAACATGTATAACCCCTAGTATCAGGCTTTATGTAATAGTAAGAAAACATCAACAAACAAAAAGCTTTAAACAATAATAGCTATTTAAAATATATTTTTGTATATTAATACACAAATAATTACTTTATTTCAACTATCTTTATGAACTAGGTACATACACCTCCAGGTTTGTGTCAGAGTTTTAAAAAAAAGATAGTAAAATGTATTTTATCATTTTTGTAGTGAGGAGAGACATTTTATCTTAATTATCAGTATAAAATAATGTTTCACATAAGTACTTTCTCATCTGGTTTTCACATTATGAATTTTTAAAATAACCCTTGGTTAAAAAAAAAATTGTGTCAGACACATTCCTCTAATTTGTCTCCCTTTTTAAAATTTTGTTTTATTAATTTAATGGAAATTCACAGAACAAGCTATAATAGAGGATTGCTTTATGATATAAATGACTGTATAATAACCTTCTCTTTTTCCTGAAGAAAAGATTGTTTAGAGTTATTTTTAAATTTTTAAATGTTTGCATGGGGAAGAAAGTAAGGAAAATTATTAATGATTCCATTGTGTGCAAACTATATAGAGCTTGTAATTACCCATACTGTATTTTAAGGCAATGAAGTATAATTAAAATATAACATTATTATTACTTTTTACATAAATTGTTAAGGAAGCTGATCACACAAGCTCTTAGTCATGTTTAACAATTGTATCTTACCCAAATTGCCATTTAAAACTAATTATATATCAGTGTTGCCTACTTTAAGACAAAAAATCTACACACATTCTCATTGAATTAAAATCAACATACTGTTTTGCTCCAGCTAAATTTGCAATGATAACAAAGTTTTCACATCCCTATATAGTCCTGACCTTTCAGCTAAAAAAAAAAGTCTATTCTGCTCATGTAATTTAAAAAATATTTTTTTTTGCATTTCTTAGTTCATTATTTTTATATATATATCGATATAAAAACCAGTTACTAGGTTCTCTATGATAGAAGCTCAGACAGACATGCTGACATGCAGAGTTCTCATTTCCCTATGGCATTATTTAACGTGTTATGCTTTTATTATCCAAACTATTTGTGCTTATTAAATGTAATTATTTTACCTTTGTCATATTTGTTTCTTAGAAGATTTTGTTTCCCAAATAAATTGATTTTTTCCCTTCAATATATCTTATCCCGCTGAATATTTTTATCCCTCTCCAGCCTTAAGGAGAATAGCAGACAGGTTTAAAATCTTTAATTGTTGAGCAATGGGTTATTCAGTGGTGGGTGAGGGCATTGCTGAAATAATAGGATTTTGGTGGTTATGAAATAGTTATTAATTTTAAGGTTTTAAATAACAAGTCAACTTATATTTTTATTAAACACAAATTTTGCTACAATAGATAATTCTCAAAGCAGACTAAGCAATCAATAGTATTAATTCCTATACTTTTTTGCTTTAAGTTCTGTCATTTCCATCTTCTATTGTTTATCATCTATATTTTATTACTATATATCAAATACAATTTATATGTCCTCAATAGCTGTTTCCTCAAAATTTTAATACACCTTTCAATAAAACTAGTGTATATGTTCTCACACATCAAACACTTTTTTCTCATGTCGGGTTGAATGCATTGCGTTATTGATGACATATACAATCTAGAGTTACATTCATCTTTATTTTTTCTTTTATACAAAGAACAGATTGCAAGAGAATTTATGATTTCATTGTTCATGCTCAAGGCTTTTCTACACAATTGATGGCTCACACATTTCAAGGAATATTGAAATTAATTTTCATGATGACCCTCATATTCTGCAATAAGCCATATCACCTTTTGCTTACTCTGCAAAGATAAAAGTGATTGACAGAAAATACAACTATTTGCCATTTAAGTGAAGGACAAAGTCATATTTTCAGAAATGTTAGCTACCACTAGAGAACAGTATTTGCTTATAGAAATAAAACATTGCAAAAATTGAAGGGTGATATTGTTCTATTTTAATTCACTAGTTTTATAAATAGGCCTCAAAATCAGAATACACAAATATCATGTATAGTAAATTTACATGTTTTATTCTAAATATGCCATTGTTTATAAAAATACAAATTAGGTTAATTAAATCTATTTTGTTCATACAACCATTAACTTAATATTATATAGCAGAGTCAGAATCACCTGGTTTTACATTCTGTTATTAGTTGTTAGATCTTGAGATAGCTGCATATACATTTTGTCAATGCCCCATCTGTTAACAATGGTAACAATTATGTAAAGGTTATATTTGCAACCAGTTAGTGTACTCCTAAAGATTCTTTGCACATTGATTAACACATATGTACTCAATAAATTTCAACTTTAATAATAATAAATTACTCTTTCATAGAAGAAAGATTTTCATTGAATCCATATCTATCCTACATTGCTATTTAAAATCACACTAATGAACTTCCAAAACCTTAATTATAGCCACAGACTTTTAAAATAATCCAGTAAAGTTATTCAGCGTTGAGGTGTCATTAACCAATTCTGGGAATATTTTATTCCTAAAATTCTTACTTAAAGGTGAAACATCATGCAGAGCATCGGCCTGTGGACTGAAGGGTCCTGGGTTTTATTCTGGTCAAGGGCATATGATGGGGTTGTAGGCTCAATCCCCAGTATGGGGTGTACAGGAGGCAACGAATCAATGATTCTTATCATTGATGTTTCTATCTCTCTCCCCATCTCCCTTCCTCTCTGAAATCAATAAAAATACATAAAAATAAATAAATAAAGGTGAAACATCATGAACTTTACTACTCAAACAGAAATTAAGCTTGATGCTATAGTAAAATGACATTCCCAGTGCAGGAAACGAACAAAAAGACAAGTCATGACAAATTGTCTCAAACCATGTTATATGCCTCCCTCAGTAAAAACTAGAAACAATATTAAGGCTATTCTCAAATAAGTAGCCATCACATTTTCATCATTCCTTGACTATGTCACTAATCATTTTAGACTTAAGAAAAAATGCAATCAATTTTTACAACAGTTCACATTCTATAACATATGATGTTCATTTCCTTTGGCTCAAATGTACTCCTGCCAATTGTAGCTTAAAGAAAAATAATGGCTTTAATTCTGGTTGTACAAACACAAAATGATTCATTATTTTAATACAATATCAACAATGATGGCTCACACATTTCAAGGAATATTCAACAAATATTAATGATCTAATGTTGCTTAAAGTAATGAACCTTTGCCTACATTCATTGTAGGGGATGGGCCACTAAGATGGACCTTTGTTTCTGACAAATTTTCCCAATTTATTTAATCACAGATCCTCTGCCCACACCTTCCCTTTATCGACCCTCCTCTTCTTCTTACATAACAACTAAATAGCACGTTACATGTAAAACATCCTGCAGACAGTACTATCAAGCTAATTATGACAAAGATTATAGCTATCTTGTTACTGATTTTTGGATAGTTTCTCCATAAGTTTATAATGAAGAAAAAAAGGCTGTGCTATGCATTTCATATGTAAACATGGCAGATTTTTACTTTTTCCCATGAAAATACTAACCAGGCCTGACCCTGCTTAGGTTCCGAGATCAAACAAGATCAGGCATGTTCAGAGTGATATGGCCGTAGACAGATTTTTACTTTATCAGACTCACACAGTAATAAAATAAGTTCCCATATTAATTGCAGGGTTTTTTATATTATTTTTTTAATATTAATATCTTGGTATAGATAAATTATAATTCTGTCAACTTCCTTAAAATAAGGTGGAACTGTTAGTAAATTCAAAATATATGAATCTGCATAAACCTTACCCCTGTATGATTGTATTTTTTATTAACACCTATTTAAGAATCATGTGATTAGCTTGTTAAAAATATCCTTTTCTTTATCCCACTTCAGATCCAACTCAAAATTACTGAGGATTGGGACCCATAAATTTATAATTTCAAGTTATCACAAGTTTTTCTTATGTAGTGTTCATAGATTGAACATTACTGATCCTATAAAAATGAAATTAAAATTTTAAAGTTTAAAATACATGATTAAATTTATAATTCTATGTATATAATCTATTATGATCTAACGTATCATTTATACTAGGGGTGTCGAACTCAATCAGAGAAGGGGCCAAAATCTAAAATCCAGCCTAAATCGCGGGCCGAATGGTTTACTGAACAGTCATAAACTGCCTGTGGACTGAAGGGTCCTGGGCATATGCTGATCAAGGGCATATGTCATTGTGATGGAAACGCAGCAGAGTGCAGTGATGACAACGCGGTGTGGGCCACATTGCAAGGCCTGGCAGGACGGATTTGGCCCACGGGCCTTGTGTTTGACACATGTGATTTATACTATTGAAGTTGACAATATTTTTAGATGTAGTATTATGCCTTTGTGTTCAAATAATATCAATATTAATGATATAATAAGTATATATTTAAATGTCTGGGCTATTTTCTATAATTACTTGAATGTATCTGACCAAATGTTTCAAATCTATTGTCTCAGTAGAGAAAGCATTTTTGAAAATTTGAAATTCTTACCTTGTGTTTCCTTCCTGTTTGTTTGTTTGTTTGTTTGTTTTTTCTTTGTGTAGAATCAAGTGAGCTACAAGGACTAATCAGTTTTATTCTAACAAACAGGAGTAAGACATAAATAAAAACATAACAATCCTATATAATAGAAGGGTGTTATGCAAATTGACTGAATGGTGGAATGACCATTCACTATGGTGTACACTGACCACCAGGGTGCAGATTCTCAACACGGGAGCTGCCCTTGGTGGTCAGTGTGCTCCCACAGGGGGAGTGCCACTCAGCCAGAAGCCGGACTCATGGCTGGCGAGAGCAGTGGTGGTGGTGGGAGCCTCTCCCTCATCTATGGTAGCACTAAGCCATCAGTCAGACATCCCCAAAAGCCCCCCGGACTATGAGTAGGTGTAGTCCAGTAGGTTGAGGGGCCCCACCCCACTGAGTGCACGAATCTCATGCACTGAGCCTCTAGTAACACAATATTATGCTAGGTTTTCAGTTCGGGAGATGGTAACTGCAAGATAAAGGGTATAATTAGATGTAATGGAATCAATTGACCTTTTGAAAATGGGAGAATAATTTAAATTTATTTTATTATATTAAATTAAAATATGTTGTATTTAACCTCATGAAGCATGGAGATATAGCTAAAATTATAGATATAGTTAATATGTGAGGAAATGTTAAGTTTGACAATTATTAGGACTGATATTTTGGTGATATCTAGGTTAAAAAGTATGAATCTTATTAAAAATGAAAATGTGAACATTTAGCAAAAGCCAGAGCCACCTTTGGTAATTGACAGACTGCCAGGCATATAAAATGAGATGCTGGGGATTAATTGGCAAAGGGAGGCTGGAGTTTGACAGCTTCAGAACGCTGCTTATTTGAACGGTAGTGAGGCACAGGGGAAAGATACTGTGGGAGTCACCTCTGGGAGCACATGCATTTAAAACTCCATCCAGCCTCTTCACTTGGACTGGCGAAACGTCCTTAGGAAAATCTCCCTGAGGGCCAAAGCTAAGCACTGACATGTATGTTGCAGTATCTGTTCTGGGATAAATATAAATGCGTTTCCATGAGTGAAGTTAACCTGCAACAAAAAGAACATAAAACAACTGTTTCAGTTTAATTTTTTTTCAAAGGCTATCTAAAGTTTTTTATTTAATCACTGTTTCATCTGCTTAAAATTTAACTTTGCAGAATGAAATCACATTTCATTAGTTACTATAGGAGGTTGAATGATGCCTCTTTGATAGACATGCCCTGATCTCCACAAACTGTGAATGTTATCTTATTAGACAAAAATGACAGCAAACAAACAACAATACTTTATTTGTTTGTTAATTTAAGAAACAAAAACCCATCTCCTTTTGAATTAAATAAGGAAGCATATTTGCTAAAATCATTTGTATTTCCAGCATTTTACTGTATTCCAATTATTTCTTTATGACACTGAGTCACAAAGAATTATAGAAGAAAATAATTTTAAAAGCAATAAATACTTAACAGTAAATATTAATATATTGTATTTACTTATATTCATTTTTGCCTCTGCTGAAATTTTTGACAAGATTTATTATGGTCAGTGTAAATTCAGACTTACTTAAAAGCATTTGGTTTGCTTAATGTAAAACTGGCTTTACATTTCATGCTCCAACCATACTTACCACAGAATTCAACATATTCAGATATTAGAGGTATTGCTGTACATACCCTTAAATTGCACACCAATATATGCTATACATTATTTTTCTAACATGCAGTTGCAAATGCAATTGTATATCAGATTTCCTTTAATATATACAAGTTCTACCCACAGTATTTTCTTGAAGTTACAGAGATAAATATAAAATTGCCAATGAATTTAAATATGTATGGATATAGATAAATTTAATATTTCACTTTAGCAAATGTTTAATAGGCACCAAATGTATACAATGTATATTGCTGTATTCTAGATAAAAAAGCATAAAATATGTGACTACTTGAGCAACTTTGAAGTCAAATAACATAGGTATTATACATACCCAAACACACCACAACATTATTATAACACAGATATGATAAAGTTCAATATACTTGGAAAAGCAGAGATAAATGTAAGTGCTTAGGGAAGGAACAGTTTCATTTGAATTGAGGGAATGAAGGAATTGGGACTCTGGGAAAGTTTCTATGTGGGTGTCATAAACACTGAATCATATTTAGATTTACTAATATAGTAAGGAGAAAGAGGAGAAGGCAGAATATTTTTTCAAATAATAGTTTCATCATGTCACTGAAACTTTCATGGTCTCTACATCATACCAAATAATACCATGTAAGAATATCATTCATGTGTTAATCATTTTTCAATTACATTCATAATCTATGCCATTGCTCACTGTAGCACCAAACTTACCCTCTCTAATCTGCCTCCTCACAAGTCCTAATCATCAGTCAAGATAAAACTCAAATCCATTTTCAAGCTCAAGCCATCATGTTTTATCTTTGGAAATTCTCTTGCCTTTATTTACATATAACGTGTTGATATTTGAGATATCCTGTCTTTATTGATATAGTATCTGTGTATATACTATTTATATATGTAGGCTTTATATAGAATGTCCCAAAAATGTATGCACACTTTGAATGATTATAAAATCAGAGTTTATTAATATACAGTTCATTTTAAACATGCAAAAGAAAATACAGAAATTACTTTTTTGTTGTTGTTGTTGTTAATGCCTGTTTTCAAACCAATGATCTTTCTGGTCCCAGCACTGATGATAACGCAAAGCAATGGAATTGCAAACATCAAGAATCAATTTGTCAACCATTGCTGATTTTGTAGCATAAACTTTACCTTTTATGTGTCCCCTTAAAAATACTAGTGCATACATTTCCTGTGTCAAGATTTTAATCTGGCTGCACCTATTATTTCAAATTAGTTAAATCTGAAAAAAAAAAGGAGTAGACATTAAGAGTATTTTCTCTTTAGGTTCTAAGTGATATGCAATAGATAGGTGTTTTGGTAAAGGAGTTGTAATTGTCAGTCATGCGTTGCATTAACTGCCTATAACTTGTAATTAACACAAACTGGGAGGCTTAAAACAACAGAAATTCTCTTTCATAGTTCACAAAGCTCAGAAATCTGAAATCAAGGTGTTAGAAAATTTGGTTTGGTAGAGGGTCTGAGAAATAGTCTTTTCCATTCTTCTGTCCTAACTTCTACAGGCTGTCAGGAACCCTTAGCATCACTTTGGCTGACAGCTGCATGTTTACAGTCTCTACCTGTCTTCACACTGCCTGGTTCCGTGTGTGTGTGTGTGTGTGTGTGTGTGTGTGTGTGTGTGTGTGCGCGCGCACGTGTGTGCCCTTTCCTCTTTTTATGATATGATCATTGAATTTAGGGCCTACCCTAATCTGATAGTTCTTATATTAACTCAGCTAATTATACCTGCAAAGATTCTATTTCTTTTAAAATTTTTTATCTTATTTTTTAAAGTATTACAGATAGTAGTACATATGTCTCTTTTCTCCCCCCACTAACCTCCCCCTGCCCTCCTCTACCGCCCTACCCCCAGTGTCTTGTGTCCATTGGTTATGCTTATAGCATGCATTCAAATCCTTCGGTTGATCTCTTACCTCCTTCCAACCCTCCCCTGCCAGCCCACTGTAGTTTGACAGTCTGTTCGATGTATCTATTTTTGTTCATCAGTTTATAATGTTCTTTATATACTCTGGTTTCTCTTTAGATCACATAAATCTTTCGCCTTTTACTTATAATGTTCTTTATATTCCAAAATGAGTGAGATCTTGTGTTATTTATCTTTCACTGACTGCCTTATTTCGCTCAGCAAAATGTCCCCCAGTTCCATCCATGAAGTTGCAAATGGTAAGAACTACTTTTTTTACAGTAGCATAGTATTCCATTGTGTAGCTAGCTGACCACAGTTTTTTAATCAATTCATCTGCTGATGGGCACTTAAGGCTTTTTACAAATCTTAGCTATGGTAAATTGTGCTGCTATGGACATAAGGTTGCATATATCCTTTCTAATTGGCATTTCTGTTTCTTGGCATATAGTCCTAAAAGTGGGATTACTGGGTCAAATGAGAGTTCCATTTTTAACTTTTTGAGGAAACTCCTTACTGTCTTCCACAGTGGCTACACCAGTCTGCATTCCCACCAGCAGTGCACGAGGGTTCCTTTTTTTCCGCATCCTCACCAGCACTGGTTGTTTGTTGATTTGTTGATGATAGCCATTCTGACAGCTGTGAGATGATGCTTCACTGTTGTTTTGATTTGCTTCTCTCTGATGATCAGTGACTTTGAGCATGTTTTCATGTCTCTTGGCTTTCTGAATGTCATCTTTTGAAAAGTGTCTATTTAGGTCCTTTGCCCATTTTTTTTTAAATTGGATTGCTTATCTTCTTTTTGTTAATTCCTATTTCTAAATAAGCTCCTATTCTAAAGTTTGTGTGGACTTTTTTTTTTCTTTTCTTTTGTGGCTGGGTGGGGAGGATAATCAGTCTACTACAAGCATAATTTGGTCGCTGAGTATTTGATGATTACTTACCATGGAAATAAAAAACAAAACCTCAGTTCATATTTGCTAACAAGTTAACTTAAACCATTCACAAAAACAAAGAAAAATACATGCTCTTCACTTTACTTTCTAAAACAAATGTTCTTTGCTGTGCTATTTATGCAGCTGAAATTAGTTTATTAAAATATAATATGTTGTTAATTTACATTAGTAATCAATAAATTTTCACTTTCTCCAAATCAAATTATTTTTTAAATTACTGTAAAAATTTGTATATATAATATTTCTATATAAATACTTGCACTAATAATTTTTATTTATTTAAATTTGGATCAACAAAATGATTCCTTAGTTTATTTCAAAATTAATAAGGAAGTGAAAATATAAAACTCAATATAGAAAATTTCATGTGAAAGGGAAACATCCTTATGTCTACTTTCACCTCCAACTACCACATGGTTAGCTTAGTACTTTCAAAAAAGGATAAACAATATTAGTTTATAAAAGGTATAAGACCATAATTATAAAAAGTTATTTAAAAAGATGTAATATTGATATATAAATATAAAGTGTATACATTAATATATGTTAATATATTCTCTTGTATAGTATATTGCACATACGTTTATTCATCAAACATTTTTAGCCAAAGTTAGTGTTAGAATATTCCTTCTGGTAGGATTGAGATTGCTATGTACTTAACCACCAATTTAATATTATTTTCAAATAACCTATTTTTTAGTCTTTATATAATGTAAATATATGACATAAAATCACTATTCCAAAACCAAAATATAGTATTTACTCAAGGTCTAAGTAGCCTGGATTTATAATATCTAAACTTAAAACAATAGCAAATTTACTCTTCTGAAATATGGCTTTTCCCTCTTACCAATTAAGTTGAATTTAAATACAGAGGATTGCCCCATCAAAATAATATAATTATACATATCATCTATTGTGTCATCTTATTTTAATAATTATACTTAAAGTAAAATCTTTCCAATTAATATTTCACTTGCCTAATGATTATTGTCAGAAAACAAAGAACACTACAGTGTTTTCAAATAGTAATGAATTTATGATATAGTTCATGTATTAATTTGGGTTTTAATTGCTGTGTATTGTCAACCAAGACAACTAAATAAAAAATACTTTGAGGTACTTCAAAAATAATATAAACAAATAGTCTTATAAACACCTTTGTGCATCAAAATATTGGTACAAGTTTTGAATAGTAAGGGTTATAATCAGGCAGGTGGCTTAAGCTATCACTTTACAGCAGCTGGTAGAATTAAAATAAAAACCAATTATTCATTTTGACATCTAAAATTCTTTTTGTTTATTCTGGCATATATTAGTATTTTCTTTCTCATCTGGATTTGGCAAGTTTCTGGAAAGAATAGGATAACTAAATGGAGCCAATTACAAAAATTTGGGTGACATTGATTAATACAATTGTATAGGCTTCAAGTGAACAATTCTATGTCATCGGTATATTGCATAGTATGCCTACCAACCAAAGTCAAATCTTCTTTAGTACTATATATTTCACATCCTTTTTACCCTTCACTATTTAAACATTATAAGTTTTCACATAAGTTTTTCTGCAAAAAAAAAAAAAATAATTAAATTATCTGGATAATTATGTTATTTTATATGATATTAATATGTATTTCACAATAAACATTCTGATCAACAATAAAAGCTCTAATAAAATTTTAACAAGATTCTTGAATAAATGATAAAATAGATTAACACAAAGTTATCTTAGATCAAATCAAGTATTTAAAATAAACATTTTCATAAAAACAATCCAATAAAGAGGGAATATGCTGATTGACCCCCACACCATCACAAAGATGATGGTGCCCACAGCCAGTAAGAGGGGATATGCTAATTGACTGTCACACCTCAAAGTTGTCAGAATCCATAGCCAATAAGGAGGGAATATGCTAATTGACTGTCATACTCTCAAAGATGGCAGCACCTACAGCCACAAAATGGTGGTGTCCAGTCTCCCTAAGCCCCCTGCCACTTAGGGCCAGCCCAAGGTGCAGGCAAGCCTTGAATGGTGGCTGCCCAGCTGCCCAAAGGTTGCCCGAGGCTCAGGTAACCAGGGCTGGCCAAGGCTTGTGCTGCTGACAGTGGCAGTAGCAGAGGTGTAATGGGGGCCCATCACCTTCCCCTGGTCGCCAGGTCATCTCCCACCCCTCAGGGTTCCCAAACTGTGAGAGGGGGCAGGCTGGGCTGAGGGACTCCCTCTCCAGTGCATGAATTTTCATGCACCGGGCCTCTAGTGCTATGCGAATAAAAACATTGTGACAGTTTTCTTGTCATCAACCAATCAACAATTGAAACTACAAGAAGAGTTCATAAAAATCTTATATTTTACTATATATAAGAAGTTGGGTTATGTGAGAGGTGGTACCAACAATGAGGGAGTGTCTAAAGTTGATTACATATTAAATGATATTAGTTAAAACTGACCTAATAAATGTACAAAAAATTAAGTTGAAAAAGAAATATCATAGTAATTGATTTCATTCTTCATATAAATTTAAAAAATATGTAAGCTAAACATATAAATGAATTTTAAATATGTGCTGTACTATCATAGTAATATTTAATCGATAAAGAACTTCTCAAGATCTAAAGCATAAATTTTATGCTTGACAAAATGATATTTTTTGTTATAAAATGATGAGTGACTCCTGTAAAATAATAGATATAAATAATTCACATACAGCTAATAATCTGAGTCAACAAATTTTTAAATTGTTATGGGGTTAACATTAAATTATATAAGAAAATGATAAAATCAGCCTAGATAAAGAGGGAAAAGTCCCCTATATGCTCTTTCTAGGAGATATTCTTTAATTATAAAGACACAAATAGGAGAAAGTGAAAATATGGAAAACTATATGTAATGTGAAATAAGCATAAAAACCCTGAAATGGTTGTCAAAGTAGATTATTCAAAAAGAGATATTGTGGACAGATAGGTGAACATTAGTAATCTTAAAAAGATCAATTCATTTGGAATTCATAAAACTGTAAATATATGTCAAATATAATATGAAATATATTCATTAATAACCTGAAAAATCTTGAAATTGCCTATATACATAGTCCATTTTTGCTTCATGAATTTTGAACATATATAAAGTTAAACCATATATATATGTATGTGTGTATATATATATACACATACATGTATATATCATATTTATATACATAAAAATATATATGTTCAAATTTCATGAAGCAAAAACTCACCATAAAAAAGAAGACATCTATAATTATTATTGGAGTAGAGAGATTAGCTTTACTCTGAAAAATGAAAAAAAAAAAAACCACAACAATTAGATTATATATATATATATATATATATATATGTGTGTGTGTGTGTGTGTGTGTGTGTGTGTGTGCTCAAAGGTAAATCATTTTCGTCTGAATCGGAGTTTACAGCTGGAAGTCTATCAAAAAATCATGCTAGGGATTTTTTTTTTTAAACAATACATTTATACAAAGGGTACACACAACCCAAAAATAATTTCTACCATTAAATGACCTTGTTAAAAAAAATTCTACATTGTCATATGCAAAGAATAAGTTTGAAATGTCTACATGTTATCTTGGATACTACTAGAAAATAAGGAAATAGAGACTTTCATGTAATGAAAAATATGTGCTGATTTTATTGCTTTTTTGTTATATATCTTAATATCTGAATACATTTAAAACTGTCTTTTTTTAAAATGCATAATGTAAATGTATAAGTATAAAGTTGTGTTTAGTTCTACATAAATGTATGTGTATTTACACACACACATACAGTATGTATACTAATATATATACATTTATTCATATATTGTTTTCTTTATAATGATTTTTGCAGTGTAATAAACATGTGCTTTAGTCCTTGAAATAACTCCTCCTCAGCATCCTAGACTCTTAGAGAACTGGAATAAGAGGGGAAACACAATGACAATAGGAACGTGTAAAAACTTGTGGGATTTATTATTTGCTGAAGAGAGAAATCTCTCAGGAGAGAGAGAGCAGTTTGATTTCTTAAGCTTTTCCCAGTTGAGTAAAATCACATAAAACACTTTTTGCCAAAAATACCATTAGGAATTTTTAAAAACTCATGCCTTTTGGAGTCCAATAATCTGTATGATATTTATAGCAAATAGAATGTATTTCTTGAAGATCACAATTTATCTAACATTCATATACCATGAAATTCAGTTTTTATTAGAGACATAAAAGGTTATATGCAACAATACTATGAGGGATTACCTCAAAGCTCTTAAAAGTTATCTAGAGCATGCTCTCAAAATTAGAAGCATTTAACTCAGGGACTTCCATTGTGTTTATGGTATAAGAATCTCATAAAGTAGAAACTTACATTTATATGTATGTGAGTACACACACATTTATTTGTTTTTAATTTTTATTTATTGATTTTGGAGATAAGAGAAAACATAGACTTGTTGTTCCACTTATTTATGCATTCATTTATTGCTTATTATATGTGCTGTAATGGGGAATTGAACCTGCAGCCTTGGCATATCAGGATGATGCTCACACCAACTGAGCTACCTGGCCTACACACACATATTTACATTTTTTGTATCTATTTTATCTGTGCACTATAATGTCAAAATTATGTATTTATTTTACTAAAAGGAGTATACAGATAAAATATTTTTGAGATACTGATCTAGTAAAAAAGAATTATGAAAAGTTTATGTGCAGTTAGTTGGATGATCCATCTATTTGACATGAGGATAATTGCTAAATCTCTAATATTGAATTAGGATATAATGATGGTGGGAGAGACATGGCTTTTTAAAAATATATATATATTTTATTGATTTTTTACAGAGAGCAAGATAGAGGGATAGAGAGCTAGAAACATCGATGAGAGAGAATCATAAATCAGCTGCCTCTTGCACCCTCCCCCTCCCCCCACTGGACATGTGCCCGCAACCAAGGTACATGCCCTTGACCGGAATCAAACCTGGGACCTTTCAGTCCGCAGGCCAATGCTCTATCCACAGAGCCAAACCAGTTTTGGTATGGCTTTTCATTGTATTTTTCATGATTTAGAATACATCTTGGACTATTTTCTCAAAGTGGATATTGGAGAAAAAATTCCTCATGCTTCCCTCAGAGGCAGAGAAAAATAAATAAATACACTACAAGATTCTGTTCTTTAAAAAGCCTGCCCTGAGGAAAGACTATTTCACTAAACACTTGTCTAAACAGTTGAGGTTTGACAGAGCCTAAAGGACATGAGACAATCCCAAACTTGAGTGTACCCTTGCCTTCCATGATGAGGAATAAAAATACCTAATTCTAACCTTCTCTAGCCTTTTACATGGAAGGAAGCAGAATAACCAACTCTAACCCATTCCAGCCATCCTAGCTAACTCAAGGAAGGGGGTGGAGGGAGGGGAATTGCTTATGAAGTTGAGATGTTCAGACTATAAGTACTAATGGATAAAGCAGACAACACGCAAGAACAGATGAGCCTTTTAGTATCACATGAGCTCACTCATCTAGGGGAAATGATGAGCAGCATAGACTAATGAATTAGAACAGCATCGATCAGACTGTCAGACCTCAGAGGGAAGGTAGGGGAGGGTGGGGATAAGGGAGAGAGATCACCAAAGGACTTGTGTGCCTGCATATGAGCCAAACCAGTGGTTACGGACAACAGGGGAGTGGGGGCATGTGTGGGAAAGGGTTTGGGATGGGAATGGGGGGGATGAGGACAAATATGTAATACCTTAATCAATAAAGTTATTAAAAAATAAATAATTCTTCTGAAAATTAACAAAAAGAAAAAACAAACAAAACACAGATGGGCCTTTTAAGCAAAGAGGTGAAAACTCAAAGAATAACAAATAAATGATAGAAATAAAAAACATGGTTAAAAAAGAGAAAGTACTTGAAGACTTATTAGTAACCAACATAACTGAAGATAGAATTAGTGTACTTGAAGATATATCTTAATAAAGACTTGCAAAACTGAAAAACCAAAGAGGAAAAAGATTAAGAGAGAAAATACAAACATAATATTCAAGGATTGTGAGGCAACTGTAAAAGATACATCATATGAATAACAGGAATGCCAGAAGTTGAAGGAAGAGTGAAAGGAACAGAAAAAATTTTTTTTGAAAAATAATGACTGACAATTTTTTTCTGAATTAATGTGAGACACAAAATCATAGATCTAATGAGGTCTACGAACATCAATCAGGATAAATGCCAGAAAACTAAACTTAGAAAAAGTCATTTTTAAACTGAAAAAAAAAATCAAAGATAAATAAATACATTAGAAGTCAGAGGAAAAACAATACTTTATATAATATACAGTAAAGCAAAATGAGAATTGCATGTGTTTCTTTTCAGAAACCATGGAAACATACAGTGTATAGTGAAATATTTAAAATGTTGAAAAACCTACCAACCCAGAATTCTGTATTTTGAAAAATTATCCTTTAAATGTGACAGAAACAAAGACTTTCTCAGACAAAAACTGAGAAAATTAATTGCTGGTAGACCTGCCTTGTAAGCAATCTTTTTTGAAAAGTTTCAGGAAAAGGAAAGTGATATAGGTCAGAAACTCAACTCTACCGAAAGAAAGGAAGGTCGTCAGAGATGGAATAAGTGACGGTAAAATAAAAACTTTTGTTTTATTATTCTTAATTGATATAGCAGATAATAGTTCAAAAATTATATATCTCCAAGTGAAATGAATGACATAGTGATACAAAAAAAAGCAGCAGGTATAAGGTTATTTTGTTATAAGGTATTCTCACTATCTTTGAAGCAGTACATGGTTATTTGAAAGTAGGATTAGATTAATTGTAAGCTCTTGATCAAAAACTAAAAAGGGGTGGAGAGAATAATATAACTGGCAAAAATAAGAAGGCACAAAAACAGCAAACAGGAAGCAGTAATATATCTGGTAGTTATTAATTCAACTATATCAATAATGACTTTAAAGTCAATGGTCTAAATACACCCATTGAAAGAGAGTGTCAGAATGGATCAAAAACAGAACTCAACGGTAGGTTATCTTCAAGAAACCAACCAAAAATATACAGAAACATGTAGATTAAAAGTAAATGGATAGAAAATATTATACCATTCTAACACTAATCAAAAGAAAATGAAATAAGCTATATTAATTTCATACAGAGCAGACTTTAGCATACAGAAATTTATCTATCATAGAGAAGGATATTAAAAATGATAATAGGATCAGTTTTTCAAGGAGATACAATAATTATTAATGTGTATAAGCCTAATAATAAAGGCTGAAAACACATGAGCCAAAAACTGAGAGCTACATGGAGAAACAGATGAATTTACTATTATGGAGACTTTAGCAGACATTTATTAGAAATGCACAGATCTCTATAATTCCTACAGTGATTTGTCACTCCAATTTTAACAGTTTCAAAATCTAAAATAATCATTTCATCCATTTGTATCTTTGTTTCAAATGCAAACTTGAAAAACCAATAATTACTCTGAATATCTCAAAATTCTTTGTTATATAACTCTATATTTTCTGTCTATGCTAATAAAAGGAATAACTATATAAAATCTAATGATATATTTTATGAAAAATTGCATTGGTTTATAGTCAGAAATACTGAGTATAAGTAAAATTGTCACTATTTGTCTTGGTCAATATGGAAGGAATCTCAATCATAAATATTAGTTACTTTTGAAGTAAAATAAAGTACTTTGATTTGCATAACTAGACCAAGTTTTAGTTTTCCCCTGATTCTAAATTTAGGTAATAAGAATGAATATGAATCCCTGTAATGTGGTTATATTTTTAAGCCAAAATGTTCAGCAGTTATAAGTGCTTATTTTAGATTTTATGCTTCATCTGACAACAAATCTAAAGGGACACAGTAAAAAAATGTTTATTCTATGCATGAACCTTTTAATTCAGCTTCTTAAATGTTTACATGGTTAATTTCATCAATCAGGCTTTTAGGATGAAAAGAAATTCAATCATCCATAAATTTTACTCCCCTGGTGGCAATGTGCTGGATGCAATATAAATTACTGATTTAAGAGCCAGTGAACAGGACAATGTCTTTTCCAGACAACACTACAATTAACCCATTTCTTTTTATATATGATCTACAATGCAATGTGTATGATTATTTTTAAATTCTTTATTGTTTAAAGAATTGCATATAGTATTACATGTCTCCTTTTTTCCCCATTGGCCACACCCCCCCCAAACCCCCAGCACATTCCCCCATCCCCCTAGTGTCTGTGTCCATTGGTTATGCTTATATGCATGCATACTAGTCCTTTGGTTGATCTCTTATTCCCCACCTCCACCCCCCTCTGCCTTCCCTCTGAAGATTGACAGACTGTTCGATGCCTCTATGTCTATGGATCTATTTTTGTTCATCAGTTTATGTGATTCATTATAATCCACAATTGAGTGAGTTCACGTGATATTTTTCTTTCTACGCTTGGTTTAATTCGCTTAGCATAATGCTTTCCAGGTCCATCCATGTTGTTGCAAATGGTAAGAATCCCTTCCTTTTTATCACAACATAGTATTCCATTGTGTAGATGTACCGCAGCTTTTTAATTAGCTCATCTGCAGATGGGCACTTAGGTTGTTTCCAAATCTTGGCTATTGTAAATTCTGCTGCAGTGAATATAGGGGTGTACATATCCTTTCTGATTGGTGTTTCTGTATGAATAATTTTTAAAAATCAAGTAACATATAAAATGGAAATATAAATATCAATAAGCATTCTGAATTTAATCTATTTGAAAGATCATTAAACCTTGTTTCTCTTACATCTCCCATCTTGAACAATTTGGTTCTCAACCAAGTTTTTCACACAAAAAATAGCTCAGTTGTTGAACCAACTTCACTTTTAGACCTGGCAACCCTTTCATGCTGATACCTCAGCATAACAGAAAGCATCTCTAAGACAACAGAGGAGAGAATACATTTGTTGCTGGCTAAATCAAAGATCGGCACTGTTATAAAACATAAAGGGGCCATCAAGTATACTAACATTGCTAAGGGTATGGAAGAAACACTGATTACAGGCAATCAAAGAGATATAAAAACTGTTGTTGATTTGGATAAAGGCAAAGGACTGCATTTCCAGGCGATGATAAGTGTAAAAATGAAGAGGCTGCATGCTCACCTGAAAGACACCCCTGGATCTAGTGCTGAAAGTGATTTCTTTAAGGCCGGTGTGCTTTGATACATGAAGAAAAGAAGTGCTTATTTATAGATTAAACAGTATATTCTATATATATATATATATATATATATATATATATATATATATATATATTAGGTCAAACAAACTTATTTGGGGATGCACAATGGATTCATTCAATTTACATTATTTCTAATGGGAAAAAAATGCTTTGGTTTTCAAACAAATTACTTACGTTCAAGAACTGAGGTTCCACAGTAATAACCCTCCATGATTAAATGGGAAAACCATTTTGTTTGTTTGTTTTAAAATATATTTTTATTGATTTCCAAGAGGAAGGGAGATATAGAAATATATCAGTGATGAGAGAGAATCAATGATTGGTTGCCTCCTGCATGTCCCGCACTGGGGATCAAGCCCACAACCTGGGCATGTGCCATGACTGGCAATCGAACTATGACCTATTGGTTCATAGGTTGATACTCAACCAATGCACTATACCAGCTGGGCAGGCAAACCATTTTAAAACAAGAAACTATAACTGGAGGGAATTAAATTATTTTTTCAGGAATACTAGAGGCCCAGTGCACAAAATTCATGCACAAAGGGGGGGGGGGTGTCCCTTAGCCCAGTCTGCACCCTCTCCAATCTGGGACATCTCTCTCACAATCCAGGACTGCTGGCTCCCAACTGCTCGCCTGCCTGCCTTCCTGATTGCCCCTAACTGTTTCTGCCTGCCTGCCAGCCTGGTCACCCCCTAACCACTCTGCTGCCAGACTTATTGATGCCTAACTGCTCCCCTGCCAGCTTGTTTGCCCCCAACCTTCCTCCTCTGCTGGCCTGTTCACCCCTAACTGCCCTCCCCTGCAGGGTTGATTGCCTCCAACTTCCCTCCCTTGTAGACCTGGTCCCTCTCAACTGCTCTCCCCTGCTGGCCATCTTGTGATGGCCATCTTGTATCCACGTGGGGGCAGGAACTTTGACCACAGGGGGGCAGCCATATTGTGTATTGGAGTGATGGTCAATCTGCATATTACTCTTTTATTAGATAGGATAGAGGCCTGGTGCACAGGTCAGGGCCAGCTAGTTAACCCTGAAGGGTGTCCTGGATTAGGATGGGTGTTCTCTTGGAGCATGGGGCGGCCTAAACAAGGGGCCTGTGATGGTTTGCAGGCCGGCCATGCCCCCTGGCGACCCAAGAAGAGGCCCTGGTATCTGAAATTTATTTACCTTCTACAATTGAAACTTTGTAGCCTGAAGTGGAGTTAAGCCTCCTGCTCCCTCTGTGGCAGGCAGCCATTTCTGTTTGGATTTGTTTACCTTCTATAATTAAACTTTGTAACCTTGAGTGGAGGCTTAGGCCAGCTAGGGCAGGCAGAAAGCTTGGCTCCTTCCATTGCCAAGCCTCCCTCCTACTCTCTGTGGCTGTAGTCATCTTGGTTGGGTTTATTTGCATACTCACTCTGATTGGCTGGTGAGTATGGCTTGTGAGTGTAGCAGAGTGATGGTTAATTTACATATTATTACTCTTTTATTAGGTAGGATTTCCTAGCAAAAAAAATTAAAGTTTAGATAAAGAAGAATTTATCTAAAATGAAGTCAAGTTTTTACTTTGAGAATAAGAGCAAATGCAAATAGCTTTCAAATAGACTCAATAGTGGGACATTAAAAACATGTATAACTATTAAAAAGTAAAACAACAAATTTTTTTGCCATAAAATTGTGATGGATTTATTTAGTTCTTAATACTTCAACATAATATATATACATAGTTAAAAGGGTGATATGCTTCAAATATGCTTTTGGAAATATTGTAGTATTGGGGACTTTATAAAAACGTATACTGATGATTAATATACTACTGAAACTGTTTCATCTTTCTGAAAAAAGTCACATTTTACCATGTGTTCCTTTTATCATCTTGTGGCTCATTGACTGATTTTAACATTTACTGTGTAGGTTCCATGAATGAGAATGTTCAAGCACATCTCTCAAGGAGTGACATATTCAATATTGGATTTGTGATCATTTTTATGGAAGGGTGGGTGGTATGAAGTAGTAGATTAATCTCAGTTATTCTGTTCTGAGAGTAGGTTACTCAATTTATCTATTAGCCAGTGAATTTTAAGTAAAGCACTATATTCCCAATTTGTTTTTACTAACAACTATTTATGTGAAATTTTTATAATGCATTTCACTTGACCAATTACAGTAAGAGAGAATAGTTTTAATTTTCCTTTTTTTCCCCCACATGATATATGCAGTATATTGTGGACATAAATTTTATTTCAAAGAACTATATTTGATCAAATAATCAATTAAAACTTATGGTGATATTAAAATATTTTCTTATTGGATTAGGCCCAATAAGTGAGATTTTTAAAATTAGCATAATAGTCAAAATAATGTTTTTACTATTAAGTCCAATGAATTCTTTACTTGACTTAATATAGCCTTGTTTGAAAAAATTAATACATGTGTCAATATTAGAAAAAGTATTGTTAATAAGATTGATATTACATTTATAATTATATATTGAAATAATCTTGTAACACATGATTCCAAATAGAAGAGAACATTTAAAGAGAGGTTATTTATTTTGCTAAGTGTTGAGAAGAGGAATAAGCATCATTATAGCTACTCCAATTTTAAGTACATTAACACTGAATTGACTCTTCATGATTCAAATGATTCTTGACACTGTAAAAGATCCATTTATGGGACTTAATTTGGTCCAGTAGAGAAATTCATGTTAATGTAATTGCATAAATTCAGGTCATTGGCAAGATAATTTTTAAAATATATTTTATTGATTTTTTTTTTTTTTTTTTTTTTTTTTACAAAGAGAAAGTGAGAAGGATAAAGAGTTAGAAACATCTATGAGAGAGAAGCAGATCAGCTGCCTCTGCAACCAAGTTACTTGCCCTTGACTGGAATTGAACTTGGGACCCTTCAGTCCTTGGGCCAATACTCTACCCACTGAGCCAAACCAGATAGGGCGGCAATATATTTAATGACCATTTAGGTCTGATGCGTTCAATTTACTTACTCAGTTTTTGTAACATCATATAATATTCTGGTGAACTATTTCATAGACCCATTTGTTGTCTCTGTGTTTTTTTAATGACAGCAAAGAGAATTAATTTCAACCTAGATAGGCTTGCCTCTCACATGATTTGAGCCAAATGAAAATGGAGGTCTAAATACCATATTTACATATTTCAAATTGTAAATCAAGCTATGAAATATATTATGTCTCATATTGAGAAATTTATCCTGAAAATTACTTACAATAAAAAGTGTGGACCTAGAATTCTTCAGCTCTTTGGAGTCCTAAAATACAGTGTGATAACACAGAGTGGTTTCATTACTCCTTGTCTATCAGCCACCCTTCTCTCCCAACTTCTCCCTAATGTACTAGTGTGCCTGACACCTAGGTATGTATGCATGTCTACACTCTATTTTTAGCAACCTCCTTGTCCAGCAGAGCCACCATGTGAATATTGCTCTTATCTGTGTGAACACAGTGGAGTCATAGGCCATTCTTCCAGTCAAATGCTCAGTTAACAAGGTTGGCGTATTTGTTCAGAGAGCTATGGAATCACAGGGACCTGAAGCAATGTCTGTTGTATTGGTTCCCTAGAGCTATCATAACAAAGTGCTACACACTGGGAAGGTTATGCTAACCTAACACATTAAAGATATAGTAATTGAAGCCTACTAAGCTCTTCATAATTAAATTGCTACAACTAAAAGACAAAAAAGAAAAACCTGAAAGCAGCTGGGTGAAAAATCCAAAATAAAAATAATTGAAAAATTGCTTCTCATCAGAAATAATGTAGACCAGGAGAAAGGGAATAATATTTTTTTTAGGTGCTAAAATGTTAAAGATAAAAATGTCAGAAATAATTTTTTTAACTATGAGCATACTTTTCAAAATAATGTAAAAATATTTTCAGATAAGGATGATGGGGATGACTTACATATGCTCAAGAAGAAATGCTAAATGATAATTTTCAGAATAAAGATATATAAGGAAAGATGACATTTCTTTAAAATGTGTTAATTTTCTTAGAATCAAATATCTGTGCAAAGAAAAATAATACCATACAGAGTCATTCATGGGATAATGGACTCATCAAACAAGCACAAAGAAAGGGCAAAGTAAATGGAATTGCATTATTTTTTAGTTATAAATTTTTCAAAGTGGGAAGTTAATGTAATTTAGGAAATGGAAAATATAAGGTGTGACATAAGAATGCCAAGTGGAAAGTTGAAAGTGGACAGTGTCAAAATGTACTGTGAATTTTAAAATGTAAATCTTTATCAATATTCATTCTAAATAGTCTTTGATAAGTTAAATTTGTACATAATAGCCAGAACACCTTTAGACAGAATAATAAAAATAAGTCAAGTTATGATGCCAATAGAAGAAATCAAACTTAACAGCACATACTGTGTGTGTGTGTGTGTGTGTGTGTATATATATATATATATATATATATATATAATAGAATATTATTAAGAATATCATTTAGCATTCCTCCTTTAGCACATAAGAAAAAAATGAAATATTTCCATTTGTGATAAACATGGGTGGATCTTGAAGCTATCACGCCAAGCAAAATAAATCAGATGTAAAAGGCAAGAAACACATTATCCCATATATGTAGAACAAAAAAAAATGAAAATAAGTGAACAAAAAAACATACAAAAAAACATAGACACAGACTGCAGTATGGTAGTTATCAAAGGGGAAGCAGGGATGGGTGGTAGCTAGTAAATAAAGGGGTCAAGTATATGGTGATGAAAGGAGGCTTAATTTTTGGTGGTTAGTACACAATATATTATACAGATGCGTATTAGAGAATTGCACACTTGAAACGTATATAATTTTATTAACCAGTGTCACCCAAATACATTTAATTAAAGAATAGTTAAAATATCTGATTAACTCAAAATAATTCAGAAAGGAAGCAAGAGAAATATAGAAAAGTAGAATGGACAAATGGATATCAAATAGTAAGATGGTAGTCTGAAATATAAGCATATTAATATTATGACCAAAATTATCTATACTAATAAATATGCTAATAGGGTAATATGATAATTAGACTGGGTCATCTGGACATCTTCAGCTCATCAGGCCCTCCTTCTGGACAAAGCCACAGTTGTGGGAGCTGAGGTAGAGGCCCTTAGGGGTGATCAGGCTGGCAGGGGAGAGTGGTTAGGGGCCAGCAGGCCAGCAGGCACAGGAAGTAGGGGTGATCAGACAGGCAGGCAGACTGGTTATGGGAGATCAGGCAGGGCAGGCAGGTGAGCGTTTAGGAGCCAGTGGTCCTGAATTGCAAGAGGGATGTTCAACTGCCGGTTTAGGCCCATGGGATCGAGTCTAAACCGGCAGTCAGACATGCTCTGAGATGCCCTGGATTGGAGAGGGTGCAGGACAAGCTGAGGGACAACCCTCCCATGCATGAATTTTGTGTACCAGACCTCTAGTCCTATATAATAAAAGTCTAATATGCAAATCAACCGAACTGCAGAACTGCTGTTTGCTATAATGCGCACTGACCACACTCAATGCAGGAGCTGCCCCCTGGTGGTCAATGTGCTCCACGGGAGGCGTGCCGCTCAGCCAGAAGCCCATCTCGCCAGTAGGTTCACGGTTGGTGAACTTAGCAGTGGTGACAGCAGCATCTCTTTCCTCTGCACAGGCAGACACCACCGAGTGATCCTGGACTGCAAGAGGGCACAGGCTGGGCTGGGCACCCCTCCCAGTGCACCAATGTTGTGCACTGGGCCTCTAGTTAAATTTATAAGAAATCAACACTGAAAAATATGTTGCATAAACTGTAAAACAAAAATAGGTTAAATAAAAATGCAAATTATAAGCATACATTCTCTCAGCTTTTATCTAAAATTTTATTTATTTTTATGTCATTTATGTTGATCCAAGACCCAAATAGGTCACAACTACAATGCATTGAGATCATAGCATGCTTTTCAATAAAAAAAAAACAGCAAACACCACTCATATCCTGTGCCTTATTTTTTTTAAAAAATATAAGAATCATTTCCTTGTGCTTTCTTTAAAATTTAAATAGCTTGTCATTTATTTCTCACATAGTAGCAATGGGAATGGGGTGAACTCTTATATAACTGCTTCATATTGTTGCCTTCAGTTTGTTCTCAGGGGTCATACAAATAGTTTTTTAACTAGTAGCTTTGGGGAATAAAGATTTTTATGTTGGTCTATTATGTGTGAGGGTGTTTGAGGGAGAAGAGAAAAACAAGGAATATGAGTTTTAAATGTTTATTAGGGAGCACTTTTTTATAGCTGATCTCTGAACTGGCGCATGAAAGCTACTATAATTTAATAATGAAATAAATACAATAATATAATTTATGAACTAACATCATTAAAGAGTGTATATTTTAACAGAAAAAGCATATGATACCAATCTAGTAATACAGAGGCAAGCAGTTAATGGAGTCTAAGAAATGTTGCATAATGTGTTTTTTTAATCCACATGATCAGACAGTGTAGAAAAAAAGTAACTGTAATAATAATACAGCAACATGGTGAGCTTTTTTTTGAGTAAGACTTGAAATTGTTCAAAATTCTGTTTTTTTCTCATCTAAAATAAAGCAGTCTTTCATTATTAGAATGAACCAGAGAGAGATTATTCTCTTAAATTAGAAATCTTTGTAATTTTCAGATAGAATAAACACAATTCCTGATGGAGTGGCTTCTTGATAGAAGCCATCTTTTGTTCATTGCATTATCAGAGGATACCCACTGAATGACAGCTTTTCAAGTCCTGAACCTGCATTGTTATTAAAAAAATAAAAATAAAAGAAGGATCACTTATGAAGTTTTTAGCAGTGATAATGTGTACTCCAGCAGATGAGACAAAATGCTAAGCAGCTGCAAGATGTTCTGTTCAAGGAGGAGGATTATGATTCAAGAAGGAATGCATCAGGGCTTCTAAAAGCCTGATAGGAAGATTACATAAACTATAGAAAATAACCAGTATTAGCCATCATACTACTTCTTCTACTTGATTTATTGAGGCTTTGAGAAGTTACTAAAGTCACTCTTCATGAAATGCCTTTCAAGTTAAATAGTCCTCCAAATTGAATTTTACTTTTGGGGTAAAAAAATCATTAGATGATAATGATTTGTGATTTGCAAAACATGAATGACAACAATCCTTCAGATATGATCACAGCCGAACTATGCATGCATGCATTGTACTATTGACCTTAACCAGTTATAGCCTATGAATCAATAAAATATTAAATATCAAATAATATAAAACATGAGTAAGATGATTGCTACTCTGGTTAAGTCAAGAAAATAATCCTGAGCCTATTTTTAAAACATAAAGATTAGTAATATATCATGTTCACTAACAAAACAATCTAATAAAAATATTGATATAGATCATTATAGCTATTAGAGTATCAGACAAATTTAAGTAGTTCTCTGATTGTTAAATCCAAACAAAACTAAAAAAAAAAAAATCCTTATTGCCCTAAAGTAAGAGGACTTACATGAACGTGTGATGATACTATAGATGAAACAAGATGCTAGAGGGCTTGCTTTGCTTTGTGTTGAGGACAATTATTGAAGTAGGAAGCCAGGTGGAATGAGGAAAAGGTCTTTTAGAAACAACCTGTTTACGGATTCTGCCACTTGCAAGCCATGCTGTTATGTGTAAATTATTGAACCTCTTTGAGCTTTAACTCATGATCTATAAGCTATGACACTCACCTAAAATAGCTGGCAGGATAATGCCTGCCACTTACTACCGGTCAGTAAAATTTTAATATTATTGCGGTTTATTTCTGTTGCTAAATTTGAAAAGGAATGTTTATCACTAGATAGGATAAAATGCCTGAATGAATAAGTCCACATTCTTGAGTAGAAATAAGTTTTCTGTTTATAATGTTCCAGAACACTTAAGAAACCACAGGAACATTTATGTAGCATGATACTATCAAAGTTCTGAATTTATGTAAATTAAATATTTTCATGGTTACACCCTACATCTTAAGTACATTGACTAACATTAACCTGCTTTCTTTTACTTTTGCCACTACAATTTTTTTCTGTATAGAAAATTTTGAAACTTAAAAGATGAGTGGAAGCATACATGTACAATTATAAAATTAGAAGAAATGATATTTATCTTTTTATAATAAATATTTTATTTTTGTTGTAACTTTTGAAAACTGATCAGTTTATGATTACCATGCAGTTTGACCATTTATTTTGAATCCTATTTTACTTTTTAGTTTTAAGTCTTCTTAGCTTGATTTTATTCTAACATATTTAGGTCATTTATAAATAATGTTAATATTTTAGTACACAAGTATATTAAATTATACACTTAGAAAACAATTACAGCTTTATTCTTTTTTAAAATGTATCTTTATTGATGAAAGTATTATAGATGTCCCCCTTGACTTTTTCCCCATTGACCACTTCCTCTCAGCACCTGCCCCACTGAAGGCTTCCTTACACTGTTGTCTGTGTCCATGGGCTATGCATACCCTATATAATCCCATATAATAAAAGCCTAATATGCTAATTGTATAGTCATCTGTTCAACCAATCAAAGCACAATATGCTAATGATATGCTAAGGCCACTCAACTGCTTGCTACGATGTGCACTAACCACCAGGGGTCAGACAGTATACCTGCCGACCAGTTGCTATGACATGCACTAATCACCAGTGGGCAGACACTCCAACTGGTAGGTTAGCTTGCTTCTGGGGTCCTGCTGATCAGGACTGAGGAAGATGTGCTGGACATGCCCTGGAGCACTCCCCTGGTCCCTCCTCAGCTGGCCAACTTTCTATGTCCCTCCCCAGACCTGATCGTACACCAATGTGCCTTCTCTCAATCTGGGACTTCTTGGGGGATGTTGGAGAGCCTGTTTCAGCCTGATCCTGCAGCAGGTCAAGGGACCTCACTGGTGCACAAATTCATGAACTGGGCCTCTAGTATATGCATATAAGTTTCCAGGTTAATATCCCCCCACTTCCCACTTCTACTTTCCCTCTTAAATTCATCAGTCTGTTCATAGTTCTATGTCTCTGAATTTAATTTCTTCATCAGTTTTATTCATTAGATTCCACATATGAGTGAGATCATGTGATACTTGTCTTTCTCTGACTGGCTTATAACACTTAGCATAATATTTTCCAGGTCCATTCAAGCTGCTGAAAATAGTAAGAGTTCCTTCTTTTTTGTATAAAATATGATCAAATTTTCTAAACAGGAGGACTTACTGGTTAAATAAGTACTTAAATTTATTACCATTAGATATACCTGTCTTTATGTTAATGAAAAACAGCTATCTAAAAATTTCCTATGGATTCCTTTATCAAAAAAATGTATTTTGTGTGTGTGTGTGTGTGTGTGTGTGTGTGTGTGTGTGTTTTTTTTTTAAGGATTTAGGGGATAATGGACAAATGAACATCAAGGTGGTTGTAGTAGTTGGAATGGCTCACTAAATAGAAATACTTTGCTATTAAATTTCCCCCCCAACATTTTACTATTTTAATTAGGATTTATCAGCTCTGTTATTTTACTTATTTACTAGAGGCCTGCTGCATGAAATTCATAAACAGGTAGGATCCATAGGCCTGGCTGGCGATCAGGGCCTTCCAGCTGCTGGCCAGGCCCTTCCTTCACTCCATGATGCCTCCTGGTGGTCAGCACACAACATAACAAACGTTCCTGCTCCTGGTTGAACTCCCGAGGGGACATTTTGCATATTAGCCTTCTTTATATATACTGTAGATTTATTTTTAATTTCAACATTTGCTTTAAAAATCCACATTGTAATCCATTATCTCTAAAATATAGAATAGGAAAAAAATAAGCTCTGAACTCTGTCAGAAATACAAGAATGACCTGAATACATTGCTATCATTCATACAAAATATCTTGGATCTCATCTGCTGTTTTATGTTAGAATATATTTGAACAATACCAGCCCACTATTGTTTTTTTTTTAAATAAATTAAGTTATAGTTAATAAACATACCTAAGAAATCATCATCATAAAGAGAAAATAACATTTTCTTGGTGTTTTTATTAAAAAAGGAAATAATAGCTAGCAATAGTCACTGCCCAACTTTCACTACCGTTGTTGTACCTAGGCCTATTTTGACCTACCAGTTCTTCCTAGTCTTGTGCCTACTATTCTCCTGATTTCATAATTGAATTTTATGTACTTTTAGTAACTACTTTGTAATAACTACTACTAACTGTAGTTTCCATTTAAAAATCTATTGATGGTAACTTAGGCTGTTTCCAGATCTTGGCTATTAAAAATAATGCTTCTATGAACATAGGGGTGCATATATTATTTCAAATTGATGTTTCATGATTCTTAGGATATATTCCTAGGAACACAACAATCCAATTTAAAAAAAAAATGGGCAAAGGAACTGAATAGACACTTCTCCAAAGAGTACATACAGAAGGCCAAAAAACATATGAAAGAAATGATCAAAGTGGCTAATCATACAAGAGAAGCAAATTAAAACCACAATGAGATACTACCTCACACCTGCCAGAATGGCTACCATCAATAAATCAACAAACAGCAAATATTGGCGAGGGTGTGGGGAAAAGCGAATCCTCATGCACTGATGGTGGGAATGTGGACCAGTGCAGCCACTGTGGAGAAATGTATGTCGTTTCCTCAAAAAAAAAAAAAAAAAAAAAAAAAAAAAAAAAGTAACTGCCTTTTGACCCAGCCATTCTACATCTGGAAATATGTTCTAAGAAGGCTAGAGTTTTGAAATTCATTATTATTTTTCCTCAGGAATAAAGTCACATTCTAAAGTGAGATAAAAACACCGAGTTTCAGTGAATTTCTCCAGTAGTAGGAAAATTATATATATATATATATATATATATATATATATATATATATATATATATATGTACACACACACATTTTCCCACTAAGCTGCTAAGAAGTTTCTAAATATTTCAAGAAAAATATTAAAAACCCATTTAAAATATTTATGATTTTACTTAAATATTTAAAATGTTTTAAGGTTCTCTTTAGTAATATCAATGTGGGCAGGCTTACTTGGTTTTGAAAAAAAAGAGAGGGAAAAAAAAAAGAAACCAAAATGTGGAGTATTGAGTCCAAGTCTGTTGTCTAGCGAAACTGAAGAATGGATTCATGGACAAAAATGGTTAACAGAGGTGAAGTTTATTGAGATAAGCCAGTCCTGTAAAGGTGCAGCTGGTGTTCCAGCAGCAGACCAGTCTCCAGAGCTTTCTTTCCATGTTACAATCAGGTGTTCAAGTCTATTAGTCCATGTGTAGAGTCCCACATGGCCATAAGCCACATGGGCAGAGGGGATCATATCTCCTGCCATCAACCCAAGAATCTAGTGTACCTGGGGAGAGAGAAGAGAAAAAGAGAGAGAAAGAGAGAGAGAAAGAAAGTGCAGGTTTTTTAATCTAGGGGCAGATACATGCCTTGCTAGCTCCAGATTTGTCCCTTCAAAGAAGTCTGCCTTAATAACTTTTTAGATTGGTTATATGCCTCACAGTTTTGTGATTGGTTATCTGCAAGCTATAGGTTTTAGTAACTTTCATATATTTTAAAACATGTCTCCCTGAGCACCCTTCCGCCCTCCCCTAACCCCCTCCCCCCAGTTGGCTTGCCTTAGTAACTCCACTTAGCTGGGTTCCTGGTTCTGGATCCTACCCCCCACCCCTGCCCCCACCCCACAATTGCCTCTCTCCCTGTCTACCTTGCTTCTCAATACCAGAGGCATTTGACATGGCAAATCAGATTTGGCAAGAATCTGGCTGACTCTCACACCAATAAGATGAATCACAATAATCACTTCAACCAAGAGTCCCACTTTCATGAGGTGTGTTCCAATTATTTATGCAGAATGTGTAAGAAGGTTTAGATGCCTGTCTTTGTTTAAGGCCACTTATCATTTAGAAACAGAATTGAAATGCTTTGATACAGCAATTCAGGATTAGTCCTTCTACTGTTTACATGTAATGATAGACTTGATCACTTATATTCTATGATAAAGGACTGACAGCACAAAGCTTTCTTTGCTAAGCAACCTGCACAGTTCTTTAGAGGATGAATGCATGCTAAGACTGCAATTAAAGGAAAGCAGTAGCTCTCAAAGTGTCTGAGAGAGAGAAAGAAAGAGAGAGAGAGAAAGACAAAGGTTAATAAAAGTGTTAACTAATAGCAAGTATTGAAATGCATGGTTGTACAACAAATTTAACAATTTACATATATGCCTCGTTATAGGTTCACACATTTTAAGTAAGTTTTCATATGCTAAAATTCTTCCACAATAAAATGTTTGCATGTGTTTCATTTATAATCAGTTCTATTCAATGATTTAAAAAGCTTTACAAATCAATCTACCTTAAGTATAATTTGTACAATTGATACAACTCACACATATTTATTTTTGTTTTTCTTACCATTAATGATTTAGTTAACAAGTATAATTTCATAAATAGTTGAACAAAAACTTATTCAGACAAATGCATGAGCAGTAATTGTTATATAAAGTAAATTTGGCAATAATTGAAGTGTATAATCTTAATGTCTAGTAGTTTTAATTGGTTTTACATGTAATACTAATTATTTATGACATTTATACATTGTCTTTAGCGAGAAAAAGAACTCAAAAAGCTAATCTACATATACACCACGGTATACTATATATAGCTTCTGTTTAAATATAGTAAGTCTTCAATGTTGTCGATAGATTCTTATATTTGTGTTGAATAACATATAAGGGAATCAGTCTTACCAGAGGCAAATTGACATAAACAAGATTTTAGTTGACATGGCATCTCATCAACATGATAATGAAGAAGTTGAGTGAAACAATGCTGTTCTAAGACCTGCTGTCCTTTAAAGAGACTGTTTTCAAGTTGTTAGTGTAGGAAAACCACCAGCATAAAGTAGGGATTTCCTGATTTCACCACAAGAGGCCCTGTAGTCTCATGATTTACTATATCATCACAAGGCAATCTAAATTCCTCTGAAAACTTAAATATTAGCTACATCAAATATTTTTCACACAAGGCATTTTCATGTAAGATATAAAGGAGGTAAGGGAGAAAGGTAGAAAAAGAGCAGATATTAAATCATGAACTATAACTCTTATAAGCATTCACCAATGCAGCTGATCTTGAAGCCTAAACTACTAAGAATAACTTGATCCTACAGAACTCTGTTCTGTGTTCTCCTTACTCTTTCTGATAGCAACTCAGAAATCTCATTCACCAGGCCTCTACTATACACATATAAAACTTATTAGTTTAAACATGTATAGCTTCTTATATGTCAATCACACATCAATAAACCTCTTTTAATATTAAATTGCCTATATATTTAATAATATTAACATGTTTTGTATTAGAACTGGTGATCTGATAGAAATATATGGTATTCTATTGAAGTTTAAATTTGGTATCATCTGGAAGATAAAATGTAGGATTAAGGGTGCTGACCATCACACAGTCAAAAATCCATATAATTTTTGACTCCATGAAAATCTGAATTGTCTTTCAGTATCCATGGGAGCTGGGTTGCAGGACTCTCCACTGATATTAAAATCTGTGGATGCTCAATTTCTCTATATATAATGTCATCAATAATGCATATAGTTGGTCCTTCACTTCTATAATTTTTTAATAGTACAACTACATATTGAAAAAAACATCAATATTTAAGTGGATCCAGGCATTGAAACCCATATTATTTAAGGTTTAATTGTATGTGGTGTAAAATCTGCCTTGAACTTGAGTGTTACTATGCACATCTAATTTTTGATTAGTTTGATTTAATTTATCTCATATACTGTGTTTTTTGAGGGGTGATTTGAGGGTCATAGTAAATTGTAGTCCCCCAGTCAGGAATTTAGCTTCTACCAGGGCTCATTATAAAGCTAAAATCTGGAACTCTTCCAGATCCCTACTGGTCTTGGCTGTGATTCTCCAAAGAGAGCTCACCTGAGATTCCATTCAGAACTTATTAATTCCACAGATATTTCTAATAACAGTTGATGGGCTGGATCATAAAATAAGACAGCTTGTACCACAGCTTGAACCTGTTACAGAGACATATTTTGTTCCAGGATTCATTCAAAATTGGCAAATTTCTTGGTCACCTGATAAATGGGTTAAGCAATATATCCAAATGTAATATATATATTTCCTCCAGAATTCAAGGAGACACACCAAGACTTCTGTTTTCTCATGGTGAATGGCACAAGGGGTCCTTATCTAAAAAGCACATCTCATTATTTCTCTGCATGAGGGATCTTATTTTTTTATGTCCTCAATTGTAATATGACAACGTAAAAGAAAATTGACATAGCCCTATGACAAGTCACCAAGTATAATCTAAGCCTAACAATTATTATTAGTTTTTACTTACTGATGAAAATTTGAAAAATGTTCCCAGCATTTGAATTCTTTCAATAAAGTCGCCACAGCTGGTATAGTAGCTATGATTAGTATCATCACCCCAAAATGACTTAATTATATCACCATAATTTTCTGATTTATTTAGCATTGATCAAAATATTTACATGGAGATAAAGTGGTCTGAATTCTTCAAGTCTGTGGTGTTAATAAGAATTCTCTACATACAATTCAATCCGGGATGCCAATACTGCTATGGTTCACTCTTTGTAGGATGCAAGGATTTCCAGGAGCTTCTAACTAGATTTTTCCACAATGTTTAATATCTAATATTGCTCCAAAGGTTATGCCATATAGTGTAACTATTCTGACTACATCTTCTGGGGTAGGGATGAATCTTCAGTCCTATTAGACCTTGTTGATTGTATATAGTGTCAGTATCATTCAGAGAGTAAAATAAATGAATTCTAGTTGTAACTGTAACCTAATAGTTTCATAGAAAAACATACCAAAGTTCTTCCAACGCACAGGTAAATGAATAATATAAGCTTGCTATTTTAAGTGTACTTTTACCTTACTGGAAAGAGAACTTTAAAGTTATATTCTATTTCATTAATTTTTTTTGTTAGAATGTTCCAAATGCCAACATGATAGTGATACTGTAGAGTTAATATTTTAAATAAGGTAGAATTATTGAAATAAGAAGTACATCTTAATTAAAAATATAGACAAGTGCTCTCATAAGTGTTGTTATTCAAATACACAGAAATTCTTTATCTGTAAGAAACAAGAAAATATTAATTAAAATGTATTATGAACTGTGACCAGGAAAAAGATAAAATTTCCGCACCATGCTAAATTAAGAAAAGAAATTCCTTATATTGGGTATATCTTGAAAGTTTATTTCTTAAAACTTTCATTCATATATTATGTTTTAGAGGCAATTTCAAAACTTAATTCTGAAATTTTAAAATAATTATTTGACTCAGGTAAACCTGATATGTCTACTGATTTCATATTTGATGCAGTTTTTCTATAAAAATCATGTAGTACATTGGATTTTTCATTTATATGTATAGGTTTACTTTTTATAAGCATTGTGTTGGAACAATAATCTTATTTTGAACCCACAATTTTGCATTCTAGTTATGGTTTCCTCTTTATGACCATGGATTATTTTGAGATCACTGCTATGATAATATAGTTTGTAACCTTAGACATAGCCCTCATGGGCTTCAATATATAGAGGTGGACATTTGCTGATAGTGCCCAGAATGAAACCAAAATTTTACACAAACAGGTTCAAAATTGAGATGTCGATGTGATGAATGTCTCAAAGTACAATTCATTAGATCAGAAATTGTGCATATCATACTAGAGATATAGACTCGGGTAGAAAAACAGAAGGCATAGTACTAAGCTATTCTATGAATCAGTGAGTTTTAGCCTCAGGTATATGGACTCATCTATTGGTAGAGAAGAAACAAATGAGGATTCTAAGCAATTTCAGATTAGATATTTAATCTTGCCTTATTGTCTATAGCAACAGCTCTTGTCATAATGTTATGACAGGTTTTGTAAGAGCATCAAATGAGATTATATATGGTTTAGTTTTCTAAAGCAGTATAACAAATTACCACACACTTAATAACTAAAGATAGCATCAGTTTGTTATTTCACAATTCTGTAGCTCAAAAATATGGTACAATGTGTTTTGGTTCTGACCTCACGGTACCACAAGGCCAAAGTTAAGGCCATGTTCTCATTCAGAGGCTAGGGAAATAATTTGTTCTAAGCTCATTAGGTATTTAGAAGAATTCAGAGCCAGTGGTAGATGTATTGAAGTCCCAGTTTTCTTACTGGCTGTAACTCCTGGAGACTGAACCACATTCTTTGATGTGAAGCTTCCACCTTCAAATCAGCCTCAGCATTGACAAATTCTCTGTATACTTTTAATCACCGATTTTAAAGGGTTCCTATGATTATGTAAGGTTTAATTAATTAAGCTCCTTTCCAACTGTGTCAGATAACATAGTTTAACCTCTTGAGAAAAGTCCACCAAAAGACAACCCCTATGATTGTATAGGATGTGCACATCAATATGGGGGAAGAGAATCTTAAAGAGCCATTTTTAATTCTCACTACCCCGATGTATATGAAATAATTTTGTAAATGATAGAATACTAACTAAATATCTGGTATAATTTCTTTTTTTTTTAATCAAGAAGAAATCATGACTTTAATAATCACTTTATGATGGAAATCCAATCATATTAGATGCCTATACCATTAAATATGGAATAATTTCTTCACACACATTTAGATTTAGTGACTTAAAAATGTTTAGCTTTATACTGAACTTTGTTTTAGTTTTAATATAAATTATACATTTTTTAAAATATTACAACTTATATTAATGCCAAAAGTATAAATAAACTAGGGGGGATATTAGTTGGGTCATTTCATGTTTTAAGTCTATGTAGTAAAACTTTATTAGGATTTCAGTTGCATGAAGATAATTGAGATTATTTAAAGTCAGTTGAGCAATTTACTAGTTTCTTTAAGGTGTTATCTATATTTATCTTGATTCTCAAGAGCTTATTGGAGGACTTCATTTGTAGTAATGCTAGGGTAATTTATTTTAGACCAAGTTTCCCACTGAAAGTAGTTAGAAATTAGGCAACCAATTAAACAATAAAACACCACTGTTTGAAGACATTTTAGATTTACCAAGACAGTGAGAATTTATGTGGTCAGTATCAAGGATTAAGGAAGACACAAGTACATGAACACAACATTTAACATTTCTTTCCACCATGAGGAATTTGTTAATTCCAAAATTTATGGCTGGGAAGTGGAAAGCCAGAGAGAGCATTTGCAGACTTCTGTGATTTATTGGACAAAATTACGGTTTGGGGATCACAAAAGAAGAGAAGCTCTAAATAAGACAGAAATATTTCACTTGAAGCACCAAATTTAGCTACCATTGGAGTAAGAAGCAGAAGCAGAGCTGAGGGTCTAAAGTGCAGCTTCAAATTATTCTAGTGTTGTCAGCATAGCTGCTCTCCTAAGGCAAAAGTCAACTCCCTTTGGGGGAAAAAAACATCAGAAACCCTCAAGTGACTGCTATAAGTTTTTTATATGCCATATCTGACATTCGATCAAAATAATCAAAATAAAAAATATTTAGGCACATGAAAAAGACAAATTTTAACTAAAAACTAAGAGAAGAAACATAATAGAAATCACAATTTTAGATATTGTGGTTATCATACACACATTTAAAAATAGCTATAATTAATGTATCAAATAAGCTGAAAGTTCAAGGGGAATTAATTTTTTCTTAAATGTATTGAGTGACGTTGGTTAATGAGGTTATATAGGTGTGAAGGATATATCTTGGAAAACTCAAAACAAAGCAAATTTACAAACCTAAAATGTAATCGATGGATCCAACTAAAGAAATAAGTAGATAAGGAAATTATATATGTATGAACACCTGGGAGGAAAATGTACAATAGACAAATATCATGAAAGGCATATAAAATTCAGTTAGAAATATATATATAACATGTATATAACTAGAGTCTCAAAGAGCACAGTTAAGATTTTATATGAAATAAATATTTTAAAAGACAATAGCTTACTGTTAAAGAAAATGCTGAAAAGTATCACACAGATTTGAGCAATGAGCTCTAAGCAAGCTAGATAATAATAACAAAGAGAACTTATTTACACATATTGTAGTAGAACTCACTTGAATTTATGAATATGAGATCATAGCAATCTTAGAAACAAATATATATAAAAATAACAAAGTTTATACTGACTCTCATAAAGGAGCAATCTATGAAATGTCAAACACCCCTAGTCTTTCTCACAATAAAAATATTTTTGTTCTTAATAATTTACTGAGATTCTTAATATTTTAAGAAATCTCCATTGTTTTGAAGTTAAATACAAGTTAGTTAAAATATATATCACTAGAGGCCCAGTGCATGAAATTTGTGCATGGGGTGGGGGTGGGGGTGTCCCTCAACCCAGCCTGCACCCTCTCCAATCTGGGATCCCTCTCATAATCCAGGACCGGCTTTCAACTGTTCACCTGCCTGCCTTCCTGTTGCCCCTAACTGCTTCTGCCTGCCAGCCTGATCACACCCTAACCATTCCCTGCCAGCTTGTTTGCCTCCAACTTCCCTCCTTTGCCGGCCTGGTCACCCCTAATTGCCCTCCCCTGCAGTGTTGATTGCCTCTTTTGCAGACCTGGTTCCTCTCAACTGCCCTCCCTTGCAGGCCTGGTGCCTCCCAACTGCCTTCCCCTGCTGGCCATCTTGTGGTGGCCATCTTGTATCCACATGGGGGCAGCCATCTTATGTGTTGGAGTGATGGTCAATCTGCATATTACTCTTTTATTAGATAGGATAGAGGCCTAGTGCATGGATGGGGGCAGCTGGTTTGCCCTGAAGGGTGTCCCAGATCAGGGTGGGGGTTCCCTAGAGGCATGCAGTGGCCTGGGCAAGGGGCCTGTGGTGGTTTTCAGGCCAGCCATGCCCTCTGGTGACTCAAGTGAAGGCCCTGGTATCTGGAATTTATTTACCTTCTACAATTGAAACTTTGTAGCTTCTAGTGGAAATTTAGGCCAGCAAGGGCAGGTGGAAAGGTTGGCTTCTTCCATTGCCTGGGAAACCCAGGCCTCTCTCCTGCTCTCTGTGGCTGCAGCCATCTTGGTTGTTGTTAATTTGCATAATTGCTCTTATTGGTTGGTGGGTGAGGCTGGTGGATGAGACATGTGGGTGTAGCAAAGTGGTGGCTAATTTGCATATTACTCTTTAATTAGGTAGGATTCTCTTGCTATCTAAAAAAAAAACAAACCCTTTTATTTGTTAAGACTGTATTTAGTAATTATTTTCTTAAAGATGAAATTATCTCTTACTATCTACCTTTAAAATTTACCTATGTATAAATTATGGAAAATTGAATCACTGCTTCAAAAAAGAGAGTAACGTTATCTATCACCCCAAAATAAATTAAAAATAAATAAGTAAATAAAGACAGCTGAAAGATTTTGGGAAGTAGAAGAGTGAAGGGAGGATTTATTCTATAGTTCTTACTATGTTTTTAGTCCTAGTAAAATTTTAATTTCTTCTTTTTTCAACTTATTTCTTTGCTAAGATTTTCAAGTTTTTTCATCTACTGCAAGATAAATTTTAATTATGTCTTTAATTATCTGTGATGGCTGCTTCAAAATTATTGTAAGATAATTACAATATCTTATTCACCTAAGTGGTGGCATCAGTTGATTGTCTTTTTACATTCAGAATGCAATTTTCTTGGTTCTTTTTATAATGGGTGATCTTAGATTCTATCCTCGATATTTTACCTACTATGTATGAGTCTGAATCCTACTTAAAGCTCTGCTTTTAACAGGAAGTCACCTTGTGGAAGTTTAGCAGGGCAGCCTTGGCCTATATTTGTGCACCGTATTTTAATGGCATTTTGTAGTAGCCTTTGCAGTGTGGCACTGACAGACCTTACTGATCTCTGCTGATGTAATCTGAGATGGCTAAAAGAATTTCCCTACTCTGGCTGCTGAGTTTCTCTCAGTGGGGGCTTTAGGATCCCCTACAGATGTTTCTCTGAGGCCCCTGTGTCTCAGGGCAGGGCAGAGAAATCTTAGGCTCACAGTATCAAAGAACTTTCCTGGACCAGCCTCCTTATTCAGGCTGCTTTCCTTTTTTCACTTCTGCCCACCCAGCCCTGTGGATAGCAAAGGGGATTTGTTTTCCACATACTGTATTTTCCGGTGTATAGGACGACCCCCCTAATTTTACAGTTAAAACATAGGTTTAGGCCTATATTCGCTGTATAAGACTACCCCCCACTTCCGTGGCAACACCAGTTCTTTTTTTAATAGACCGCCTCTCTGACTCTGGCCAATCTGAGCAGGCTTTTTACTAGAACACAGTGTCGTCTTATACACCAGAAAATATGGTATGTCAACTGGCTGTAGCTCAGTCCTTGCTGTGGATTTCTTTGTCCACTTGCTTCATTTTCTCCTAGTTGGAGAAGAAAAAATCTCAGGATATTCACGTCCTGAGTTAAATAGGTTTGCAGGTTTGGCTCAGTGGATAAAGCTAGAGAACTGAAGGGTCCTGGGTTCAATTCAGGTCAAGGGCATGTACTTCAATTGCAGGCTCAATACTAGGCCCTGATGGGGGCACATGCAGGAAGTAAATCCTCTTGTACATCTTCCTTCACCACCCTTCTCTCTCTCTAAAAGTCAATGTTAAAATACCCTCAGGTGGACCTGATCCCTCATATCAATTTTTCATTTCCAAACTTACAACATGTTTTAAACTCAGGGACACCAACATTGAAAGCTTGTATTCCCATTTACACTCACCACACACCCCTAGATTTGGGCATATGACTACATTCTGACCAATGATGTGTAAGTATAAGTATTGTATCACAGTTTATAGGAAGCTTCTTAGGAGAGAGCAAAACTGTCTTTTTAAATGTTTTTCCTTTGCCTGGCTCCTGGAAGAGAGAATTTGACACATTAAACTAGAAGAGTGAGGCTATGGAAGGAAGAGAAGAGAGACTGAATGACTTGGTACCTGACACCAGGAGCTCCTAGGCACAGAGAGAGTACCCAGAAATGTACCCATGAGAGAAAAACCATACGTATTTTCTAAAGTGTCACTATTACAAATTTTCATCATTCATAAAGTTAATCCTAAGTAATATAAAATATCCTGCCTGAAAGCAGCGTCCTGCTAAAACTAAAGCTTAAATGGTGGCTGGTAGTAAGAAGATAGATTTTGCAGATGGAAAGGTATAATGGTGGTTTTTTTTCTTCTTCTTTTTATTTCTTTTTATTTTACTTTTAAGGTATTATAAATAGTAATGCATGTATCTCCTTTATTTTCCCCCCCATTGACCTCCTCCCAGCCTCCCCATATCCCCTGGCACTTGCTCTCACTTCCCACCCCCCACCAGTATTTTGTGTCTATTATGCTTATGCATATGAGTCTTTCAGTTGATCTCTTACCCACCCACCCCCAACCCTCCCCTGCCTTCCCACTGTAGTTTGACAGTCTGTTTGATGCTTCTTTTCCTCTGTATTTTGTTTGTTTGTTTGTCAGTTTATAATGTTCATTATATTCCACAAATTAGTAGATCATGTGGTATTTATCTTTCACTGACTGACTTATTTCGTTAGGAATAATGCTCTCCAATTCCATCCATGCTGTTGCAAATGGTAAGAATTCCTTCTTTTTTACAGCAGCATAGAATTCCATTGTGTAGATGTACCACAGTTTTTTAATCCACTCATCTGCTGATGGGCACCTTGGCTGTTTCCAAATCTTAGCTATTGTAAATTGTGTTGCTATGAACATAGGAGTGCATATATCCTTTCTGATTGGTGTTTCTGTTTTCTTGGGTTATATTCCTAAAAGAGGGATTACTGGGTCAAATGACAGTTCTATTTTTATTTTTATTTTTTGAGGAAACACCATACTGTTCTCCACAGTTTTCCTAATATGATTATTGAAGAAATTATCTTATCTCCATTGTATGTTCTTACCTCTTTTGTCAAGTATTAATTGAGAATAATGGCTTGTGTCAATTTATGGGTTCTCTGTTCTGTCTTGCTGGGCTGTATTTCTGTTCTTGTGCCGGTCCCAGGCATTACTGAGAACAGTAGCTTTGTAGTATTGCTTGATATCTGACATTGTGATTCCTCCAACATTGTTCTTCTTTCTCAAGATTGCTGCAGCTATTTGGGGTCTTCTTTTATCCCAGATGAATTTTTGGAGAGTTCTTTTTAGGTCTGTGAAATATGCCTTTGGTATTTTAATGGGGAGTGCATTGAATCTATCGATTACTTTGGATAGTATGGTCTCTTTAATTATGTTGATTTACCAACCCATGAACATGGTATATTCTCCATTTATTCATGTCTTCCTCTCTTTTTTTTAGTGCCCTGAAATTTTCTTAGTACAGGTCCTTAGTCTTTTTGGTTAAGTTTATTCCTAAGTATGTTAATATTTTTGTTGCAATGGTAAATGATATTGCTTTTTTAATTTCTCTTTCTGTTAGTTCCTTATTGGTGTATAGAAAAGCCATAGACTTCTGGGTATTAATTATGTGTTTATTTCTTTACTGAAATGTTAAAATACTCTGTAAGCCTAGCTTTAAAATACCATGCAAACCAGTTTACAAGGCAACTGGGGTCTTAGTATCAAGAAAACCTATAAGAACAATTTGGAATGATAATCTGTTGACCACTTTTACTGCTCTCGGTAAAATTGAATGAGAGGGGAGAACTGAAAGTAGAGCTAGCCCATCCATGGACAGAGACAATATACACTTACTGGATTCACTCAACTTTGGAAGTAGAAAAAATATTTTTTTTTTGTCCCTCAAATTGAAGTAGTTATTAGACTTTGTCCTTTTTCAAGTTGTAAATTCTACTTTCATATATGAGGATAAAGTTGTTGCTTTCCATTTAGACCCAAGTTTTTATTTTCAGATCGTATGGTAGACCAAGTGAGGGCAACCCCCAGTTTATAGCCAGTAAGGAATCAAGAGTATTCTTACTACATGCTGTGGGGACTAGATTTCTCCAGCAATTTCAATGAGCTTAGAAGCAGATTCATCCCAGGATCTTTTGATGAGCACAGCAAGCCAACACCTTGATTTTCACCTTGTAAAACTCCAGATGGAGCATTCATGTGAGCCATTCTGTTCTTTTGACCTACAGATTGTGAGGTAACAAATGTGTCTTGTTTTAAGTCACTCAGTTTGTATTGATTTGTTACAACAGAGATAGAAAACTAATACAGATGGCTATGATGTAGCTACTGTTTTCTGAGGTGAAGAGGGCAAAATGAGGGAGTTAGAGAAACCAGGAAGAAAAAGACCAGAAATTCAGACTAAAACATTCTACATATACTTTTTATGCTCACAGTCACCACTTCTATTCAATGTAGTATTGGCTGTCTGGGAGAGGGTCTGGAAGGACAATGGGATATCCAACTTAAGGTATTCTCAGTTAGATGGTAGAAGTAAAATATACTAATTATAAATAAAAATAAATGTAAAATTCATTCTTTAGTGTCATTCTAAAAAATAAAATAAAACACTGTATTTATAAAAATCTGCTTTCTGACAGCCTTACCAGACCTGTCTAGAATGTCTAGCCAAGGAAATCAGTCAAGTTCTAGGACAGCGGTGTTATAGTTTCTATAAAAACAAAGCCTATGTTTCTTCATCGTTCACCCAATCCTGCCTCTAACTGTGAGTTTGATACTAACCATCCTATTTCTATTCCTGTATGCACATTAGACATTAGTCAATGGGGAATGATGATTATAAAATTTTCAAAATGTATATATAATTTGTTTAAAGTAATTTTCTTTTTAAATATTTAATGTGTCTATGCACATTAAATTTAAAACTTTCCTTTATTAAACATAAATTAAAATATATTGTATTTTAAGTATTTTCTTAGGTAAAAGAGATATCAGATCAGTAAAAATTTCTACCCAAAGTTTAATAGTAGAAAGTCTGGCTATTTTATGGCTAAGATGAATTTAGAGTCTCATCAGTAGGTAATGGTAACTCACATAGGAGGAAATTTGATACATAAAAAAGAAAAAGCATGGTCATAAAACCTGATTTTATTTTTTATTATTATTTTAAATATATTTTTGATTGATTTCAGAGAGGATGGGAGAGGTAGAGAGAGAACATCAATGATGAGAGAGATTTATTGATCAGCTGTATCCTGTATGCTCCACTCTGGAGATCAAGCCTGCAACCTGGGCATGTCCCTTGACTGGGAATTGAATTGTGACTTCCTGGTTCATAGATCTATGCTGAAACACTGACCCACACAGGCCAGACTACAACCTGGTTTTAAATGGTGACTCTGCATAAGCTAGAAGTGCAAATCCTAAGAAACTTATTTTATTTCTTTGTGCCTCAACTTTCTCATTCTTAAAACGGTAATATGACATTTTCTGATTGAAACTACAATATTAGTTATAATGAAGTTAAAGGGCTTAATCCTCTGTGGGTTACATCATGATGTGTTCATAAAGAATATTGTTTTTGCAATGACTTAGTGGTAGTAGTAATAGATTTTGGTGTTTTGTTTTTTGTTAGTTTGTTTTGGTGGGATCACTTATACATGGGGAATACATTCAGATATTTGGATCGTATTTCAAATCACCCAGAGGTATTGGATTTTAGGTGGATTCATTAACTGAGTGGGCGTTTAATCTGTTCCCTTTGAAGAACGGTGTCAGTAGTAAAATACATGTAAACAAAATAAAACAAGTAAAAGCATATTTAAATAGTAAAAAAAAATTGACAAAGTTCATTGGTTGCAGTCTTACTATTTACTTGGCCATATGGTTCTCCAAAATGAAGAATTACATTCCCTCATCCAAATACCTGGATTATAGGTAATATTATATTGATTGTGGGCATATTTATTGGGGACACTTCTAATGCATGGAGCACTTATCAGCCATTAGAATGCTTGCCCAGATTTTAGTATTAAAGAAAAACAAAGTTGTGTGTGTGTGTGTGTGTGTGTGTGTGTGTGTGTGTTTCCTTACTATTGTCATTTTAGAAGCTCATTACTTTCAGCTAAAACCTATCTTAATAGATTTTCTATTTAGAGATTTTGTAAAATTGTCAATAAAAGCATCAGAAAGAGAAATATATAAAAGTGATTCCCTATGTGAAACAAAACCAAATAAGAGAAGAGATGGAAAAGAAAACATTTTTTTTTAAGATCCTCAGTAAAAATGTGATACTTAAAAATTTGAACATATGTTTTGCATATATATTTTTTGTGAATATCTTAAAAGTTAGTATTAAAATTGAAAACAATAAAAGACAGGATAAAAAAGTAAGTAAAGATAGTTAGGTTTTACACATGCTAGGAGCACCAGAAGCTGGAGAACAGCGGGAGTGGAAAGATGGTTGCATTTGTTCAACAAAAGCATTGTTTTCTCTGTTTAATATAGTGAGAAGCATTGTATGAATTTTGGACAGTCAAGTAAAATCCCTTTTTTGGACATTTAATATTTTGACTCACCTAGCATCACACATTTCTTCCAAATTGGGATGAAACCCCTGTTGTATATTTACTGATATAAAGTAGAGCCCCACCTCTCTCTGAGTGTGAAACTATGGGGAAGAAGCATACCTTTCTTTATTTTTTTTCATCCTGGCATCTATAATGTGACAGGATCAGGTTGAACTTTGAGGCCTGTTTCTTTGAGCTGTGAAAGAATGAAGGATGCTGTGTCAGGAAGAGGAGATGAAACAAATTGTGACTTTTCGTAACACTAACCAAGCAGCATAGTCAAGGCTATGTAGGTGGCTGTATCTATCTCCTGCATTCTTCTTTATGCCTCTCTAAAATTTCTGTATCTATTCAATGTATTCACTTTCTGCCTAATTTAGTCAGAGGCAATTTCTTATTTTGTATCATAAACCCTGCGTGGTGCTCCACCTCCTTAATTAAATTTCATACTGCTCCCTTCTCCTTTCTTCACATTCAGCATTGCAGTCTTATTTTCTGTTTCTTGAGCCTAGCATGCTTCTTTTAGCCAGGGAGGACTGGGAAATGCTTCCCCTTGGTCTAAATATATCTCCCTATGGAAGTTTGCATGATTGCTTACATTTAGATTCCCTCTGAAACACAGAATTTTCTGGCCCCTTTTCACAGTAGTTAGAATCAACTGAAAATTACTATATATTTTTGTAATTGTTTATATTTGCAATTATTGATTTTTAATTTTTTTACTTGTCCTTCCCACTAAAATATAATTTCTCTGAGAGATGGGACCTCGTATGGTTTAATAATGGATCTGGCCCACCCATAATCCATACTAATTCCTGGTGTAATGTTTTCTATGGAAAAATCATAAATCAAAGGAAAAAGCAAAGTTAACACTCTAGATCTCCAGGACTGGAAACCAGAAGGGTGTACAATAGCAGCCGCACAAGACTGTTTATTTGTGTACTTTAAAATCTTCCACCTGAGGCATTGGTTTCAAGCAGTCCAAAGCGAGGTGCTAAATGAGTTCCCTCTCCTAGGGGCACTTCAGAAGTAAGGATGCTCACAGACTGAAAGTGAAGGTATGGAAATATATTCCACGCAAAGAGAAATGGAAAGAAAACTGAGGTAACTATAAGCCTATCACACAGACAAAATAGACTTCAAAACAAAGACAAAAATAAAATGCATAATGGTAAAGAAGTCAATTTGCAAGAAAATATATTTGCAAATATATTTGTACTCAATATTAGAGCACCAAAATATATAAAGTAAATATTAAGAGATCTAAAAGATAAAATAGGCGATACAATAATAGTAGGTGATTTTATCACCCTGTTTACGTCAAAGGGTAACTTATGCAGACAGAAAATCAATAAGGAAACATTGGCCTTAGACCAGATGAAAATCATTGTTTTTGCTGATAAAGCCATGTTGGTTATTTTTAGCCCAGAATCATCGAGACTACCTTTGTACAATTAAGTCCCACATGGAGCTGATGCTACTAGGCCTTCCTGCATTAGAGATAGTGTGCAGCTGTAAAATATTAAGGCATAAGAAGACCACAATCAAAACAAAGTTGAGCATGCCTAGTGACCCAATCCTATACTTATAATCATATATCACTTAATCTTCTCCTATGTGTATAGAGTAAGGGGGCAGAGAGACATGAGATATGCATCAAATAAACTCTGAATATTGAGGAACCCTATCTAATATCACTAGAGAGATTTGCTAAATTATATACCTATACTAATAAAAACGTAAGATGCAAATTGGTCAGGGCGCCCCCACAGTAATGGCTGAACAGCAGGCTGCGTGGGGCAACCAGGCCAGCAGGAGGGTAAGTAAGAGATGACCAAATGACTGACAAATGACTGAACAGCAGGCTGCATGGGGCAGCAGGCTGGTGGGGTGAGGGGAGACTGAGGAGCAACCAGGCCAGCCGGGGGTTAGTTAGGGGCCACCAGGCCAGTGGGAGGGGGGATAGTAGGGGGTGACCAGGCTGGCAGGAAGGGGCTGTTGGGGGCAGCCAGGCCAGTGGGGGGGGGCAGTTGAGGGCAACCAGGCTGGCAGGGAGGGGTAGTTAGGGGCAATCGGGCCAGAAGGCAGAGGTAGTTAGGGATGATCAGGCTGGCCGAGGGCAGTTAGGAGCAATCAGGCAGGCAGGCAGGCAACCAGTTCAGAGCCAGCTATCCCACATTGTGAGAGGGATGTCTGCCAGTTTAGGCCCAATCCCCGGGATCAGGCCTAAACTGGCAGTCGGACATCCCCCAAGGAGTCCCAGATTGGAGAGGGCCCAGGCTGGGCTGAGGGCAACCTCCCTCCTCCCCCATGCACAAATTTCATGCACCAGGCCTCTAGTGTGTGTGTGTGTGTGTGTGTGTGTGTGTGTGTGTGTGTGTGTGTGTATTCTTGTCACATTAACTTTAGCATGAGAGATCTTTTAATAAGCAAGTATGAATCCTAACATATATACATAAACTGAAAATAATCATGATGAGTTAATACAACATATATTCAAAATGTTCTCAAATATCTATAGATAGTTCTCCAATCTCTCTCTCTCTCTCTCTCTCTCTCTCTCTCTCTCTCTCTCTCTATATATATATATATATATATATATATATATATATATATGTATATATATGTGTGTGTGTGTGTGTGTGTGTGTGTGTGTATATGCAAATGTATATAAAATATAATAAATATACATAATATCACAGTGTATAATAAGGACTGGGACACAACTTCACTGTGTTTTGCACCCTTCCTCAGGATTATTTCAAAGTCCTTATCTTGATTTGAACAGAATTTGATCATTTCTATTTGACTCAGTTCTACTTCTTTCCTTTTATGATAGTTAAGTTGAACTCATAAGCCTACATTAGCTTAAATGCATCTGTGCAAATCTCTGTTCAGTATGATTATAGATATATACAAATAACTGCTATCTTTAAATTAACATGAATGTTTCAACTGGGCATTTCTGTTCTGATACTTTAGCTTTTTTTTTTTTTTTTTTTTTTTTTTTTTTTTTTTTTTTTTACTTTTTGCTTTCTAAATACCTAAATATCCATAATATCCAAGTCATAATAGTTCCTGATTAAAATTTTACTTCCTCCACTCAGCAATTAGTAAGATATTTTGTTCAGTGTTCATAACAGTTAAATACCTACATTTTAGGCCAGCTGCTGTTGCTCAGTGTTTGAGCATTGACTCTTAAACCAAAAGGTCACTGGTTCAATTCCTGGTCAGAGGAGGCAGCTGATCATAATGTTTCTCTTTCATCATCTTTTCTAGCACTCAATCCCTTTCCTTTCCTCTCTAAAAATAAATTTAAAAGAGTCTACATTTTACCATTTAAAATTTAAAACAACTCATTTACCACAAATACATATGTATGCTATAAGAATTTCATGAAAACCATTTATCCTTATTAAGTCTCTTTTAAGGAGCAGCAAAAAATACAAACTTTCTTGTCTAGAAAATAGCAAAAATATGTGCTGGTCGATTGTGGGCAAATAAAATAACATTATTATTTAAGAGCATAAATTGCCATATGCTTTACATACATTAAACTTTAACATTCAACCAATTATAAAATAATTCCTTAAAAGAATTTTCATATTTTACCTGATGCTAAATTACTTTATATATAGCTAAAATAGTACAGTTAAAAACAAAGTAAGGAATAAAATAGCATATGATTTTAATTCTCAGCAGATGTGCTTTAATAAAAGTGGAAGTTATTTATAGGCAACAAATAAATAACTGTAAAACAAACTTTGTTGAAATTATTTAAGTAGAGAGCATAAGATTTTACAGTTGAGAGATATAAAAGTGATAACAAAGTTTAGATGAAAAATAACTAAAAATGTGATTTAGTTATTATCATATATAATTTGTAACAGTCTGACAAGTACAATCCTGATAAGTATATAAAGAAAGCTTAGAAATATTGCCAATAGATTTCTCTATAGCAGTTCCAATAGTGCATACATATGTATTTTTTGCTTAGATATCTTAATTTAAGAAGACAGGCATGTTTCTTAGAATTTGAAAGCTAACCTTTTTCAAATGGACTGATGGTTCAAGTTAATTTATAATATTTTTAAAAATGATGTTATCTCAGTGATATATAAGTTGCAAAGTAAATTTTTAGAAATTTAAATTGGCACAGAAAAAGGTGATGGATCTGACTTAAGCTTTCAGTTTTCACTTTTAAATAGATGTAATATCTAGGATAGTACAGGGATAGTTCACCTTTTCATTCTCCTTCTAAGCCTCAGTTTCTTCATTTATCAAAATTGGATAATAATTAGTCTGATTAACATATTTTAGTGTAATAATTATGGAATGTTTTTAAACATGGAACCCAACAATTGATTGTGTGTTTCTTGGTGGGTTTTTTTTGTTGTTGTTGTTTTGTTTTGTTGTAAACTGAGCTATGTAACAATTTTCACACTACAACATATGAACTCTTTATACTTTAATTGATGTATTAGCCCTAAGGTCTACTCAATATTTCCCTCAAAATAAAATCAGTCATACTTTTTCATAATACCTGGCAGTGTTCAGGGGGAAAAAGGTGAGGCAAGCCCCATATACTCTCTTTGTACAATCCTGCAAAATGTAGAACTCTGTCAGGAGGAATGGAATCTGAGTGAAGAGATGGATATGAGAGCATGTGGCTTTTGGGGGAAGCTACAGAGTATGAGATTCTGGAGAAGACTTGAGTAAATATTACTGTCTTAAGAAAAGCAAGTTGTGAGAGGTGGCATTTGAATCGTAAGGCTTCATTCTTCAGTTGCCCCAAAACAACTAAAGCAGAACAGTGAGGAAATCTTTCTTGAGTGAATCATTTCATATCTTCCTCTTTCCATACTTAGAAAATGTGATGGTATTTTTTCAGTCTGTTGCATTTTATACACTATCAAATAAGTCTTAGATCACATGTCAGATATAGAGCCATGCATTACTTTGGCAGAAAAAAATTTAAAGGGTTAGTGACCAGCCAGCGTGGCTCAGTAGTTGAGTGTCCACCTATGAACCATGGTTTGATTCCCAGTCAGGGCATATACAGGGTTGTGGGTTCAGTCCCGACTCAGGGGCATTTTTCCTCCTCCTATTATAAAATACTTCATATATACAGGGTATGAAAGCATTGAAATGATTTTTAAAGCTTCACCTGTCCACAACACAAATACTGCTAAAAGGTGTGAGAGAAGAATAACATAATGGAAATATCTGCTCAGGACGAGCCTAAGTTCTGATAAAAATCCTGCCCAAAATCCAAGCTGGCTTTAGGATGTATTTTAAAAGGCCAAATTTAAACTAAAATAATTGAATTTATATTTCAGTTCTGCAGGAGATTCATTTTATTTCAGAAATGTTAGCCATATAAAATTTTTACTTTTTGGCTGAACACAGAGTCTAGAGTATACTTAACATATCGCTTATATTGTGTATGATATAATAAAATTACTGCACATAAGAATTATTATTCAATTATAATCCATTGCTAAAATATGTATAATCGACATGATTTAGATTTAGAATTAATGGACAATGATATTAAAATTATGATTATTAATAATATTAAGCAAATTATGCTTAGAACAAATACATATACTGGAAATATCCACAGAGAACTGTAATTATAATAAACAAAGCAAATGGAAATTTTAGATGGAAAAGTATCCTATCTAAAATTGGAAAAATATATTATTTGACCTTAAATACAGAACTGAGGTGAAAGAAGAGTCAGTAAACTATAGATAAACCAAGAGAAATCATCTATTTTACAGAAGTGAGTAAAAAAAATGCAAAGTTGAACAAAATACTCAGGGAATATCAAGTAATCTAAAATGTTTGATATTAGAGTTTCAAGAGGAGAGGAGAAACAAATGAAAAGGGAAAATATCTAAAAATATCAAAAATATCTAATGTTTGATATGTTTATAGGTTCATAAGGTCAGAGAGCCCTGAATACACACACACACACACACACACACACACACACACACACACACTATAACTGTAGTCCAATTGATGAAAAAAATAGAGGATTCTATATTAGTGATCATAACCTTCATGAATGAAGTGTAAATAAAAATGTTTTCATTTTAAAAAATGATTTTGACAAAAGAACTTCAGTACAAGAACTGTTATTAGGATTTTCTTTAGTCTGATGGGGAATAAAACTACTACATTGAAACTCAGCTGTGCAGGATGGTTGTAAACACACACACCCATGATTTTTATTCTTAAATATTTTAACCTTTATATAGTCGTTTAAAACAAAAGAGTATAAGACATTTCATGGACTTAAAGGACACACGTGAACCAAATGGATATGAGGTAATACATATACATTTTGTGTGAAGTGTTATAATATTAACTCCAATAAAAACTGTAAAAAAAAAAAATTAAGACTTTGCATTTTAATGCCGAAAGTTACCAGTTAGCTTACCTTGGTATAACTTAAACAACCAATATATAGATTACTTTGTAATGAAAAATAATAACAATACAAAGGGAGAAAGGAGTTTTATCTGAACATAATAGTGAGAGAAAAAGGCAAAGTGAACCTACTTCATCTCCTTAAAGTGGAAGTCATGTGCTTTTGACAAACATGTTTCTCCATTTTGTCACACTTATTTATTCTTATTCAGAGGTATACTTAATAGTTAAGTTATATATGTAGATATTTTTCTTTGTACATATTTTAGCAAAGTTATTACATTTAAACACTTAGTAGTCGCAATTTCCTGGTAACTTTCAGTGTCAAATGATAGTCTCCTTTATTTCCTAAAAAACAATTTTATAGCTTATTATTCTGATAATACTATAGTCTAAAATCATTTCCCTCTTTGTGCTGTTTTCTAGCATAATGTTTCTTTAGGGTTAAATTTTCTTTTTAATTAGGAAGATGAAACAGTTACAACAAGAAAATATGGCTGTTATAAATTTGTGTTTTAATGTAATCTGCCTAGTCCTATTATTCAATAACAAGTTAAACATTTTTATATTACTTATGATTTTAACTAGATTTTGATATTAACTTCTTGTTTGTATTTGTCTGCCTAGGCTACTGAAACAAAACACCATAGACTTGGGGGCTTAAACACAGACATTTATTTTGGAGGCTGGGGATTCCAAGATCAAAGTTTCATCTCTTCCTTCCTAGCGAGGCTCTCTTCCTGCCTTGCAAATGGCTGCCTTTTTGCTGAGTCCTCAGATGCCTTGTGTCAGTGATTGCATGTGGAGAAGAGAGATCTCTCTCACTTCTTCTCAGGCCACTAAGCCCATCATGAGGGCTCCAATCTCATAACCAAATCTAATTCTAATTAGCTCCCAAAGGCCTCAACTTCAATTATTCAGTTGATAACACCGTGCCTTTTTTCATGCTCCTTTATTTTCTCGGTAGGACTTCTACTTAAAAGATTCCATTCTACTCACGTTTCTCAATGCACTCCCTTCAAAAATAATAATACGCATAAAAGTAGGTCTGAATAAATTGAGAGATCAACTTTGGTCATGGATAAAATTTGCAAGCCTGCACTTGGAAGACATCAATCTTCTGCTTTCACTAATATCATCCAATTCAGAGTAAACTATTTCAAAATCTCAATAAGACAGTTTCATGAACTTTTATCATCATAGCCTAAATTAACATAGAAGAGTATATATGCATGAATTGCAAAGTATAACTTGTGGTAAGTTGTACGTTTGTAGGCTGATTGCCTCTTAGGAAGGTTGTTGTCCTCATAGAATAAGATAGTTGAAAAAAGAAATGATGGAAGACAGAAGAACCTGATACCTTGGAGTAAGGTAATTAAACATGTTTAATAGAATAGTAAAGTTGCAGATCAGGTCTGAATACAAAAACAAAACAAAACAAACAAACAACAACAAAAGAAACAAACAACAAAATAAAAATCTGGCACATCATACTTCACAATCTTATCAGGCCAAGAGAGGGACTGTAAAACTGCAACTATCATGATTGCTGAGTAAAAGCACAAAGTTATTAGCCAATGTTATTCCTTGTAACCTTGTAGATTACTCCATACCAGTAGGTGATTTAAAAAAAAAACAACTTTCAGCTATGAAACTCCTCAGTATCATAGTCCTAAATTTCTCTTTTTGAAATCTAATTTATGGGGGTGACATTAAAACAAGATTACTAGACCCAGTTTTCCTGGATCCCTGTTCTCTATTAAATGATCTGGTGAGGAATAGGGAACATTTATTTTGATCCTTTATAAACTGTATTCAGAGATACTGTGTCAAGGCTCTTGTGTGTGCTCTGAAGTCATTTACTCTAATTTACTGGCCAATAAAACATTAAAATATTTTAGCATGGCCGAAACCGGTTTGGCTCAATGGATAGAGCGTCGGCTTGGGGACTGAAAGGTCCCAGGTTCGATTCTGGTCAAGGGCATGTACCTTGGTTGCGGGCATATCCCTGGTAGGGGGTGTGCAAGAGGCAGCTGATCGATGACTCTCTCTCATCGATGTTTCTAACTCTCTATCTCTCTCCCTTCCTCTCTGTACAAAATCAATAAAATATTTTTAAAAATATATTTTAGCATGCCAGATACCAAATTCTTTTGTGGAATTTGCATAGAAACAGATCAAACATCAAAGAAGAGGAAGTTAAGAAATTAGACAAATAAGTAGTGATATATCAATTGAGAAAGGAAGCTGTTAAAATAATAAAAAATATGGAATATTTAAAAAAAGTAGGGTGGCATAATTGGAAGAATTTAAAAGGAAACAAACTGTGCTAATTATCATATTGCACCATTGAAATATATTACATTAAATTTCATAGATATACATGGTATTTAAACATATGCATAAAATTTATGTTTATTGTCTAAGATAGGGTTGTCGAACTCAATCAGAGAAGGGGCCAAAATCTAAAATCCAGCCTAAATCGCGGGCCGAATGGTTTACTGAACAGTCATAAACTGTCATTGTGATGGAAACGCAGCGGAGTGCAGTGATGACAGCGCGGTGCGGGCCACATTGCAAGGCCTGGCGGGACGGATTTGGCCCGCGGGCCTGTGTTTGACACATGTGGTCTAAGAGTAAGAATGGAAAATTTAGTTTTTAAAATTTTATAAAGTAACTAGAGGCCCAGTGCATGAAATTCGTGCATGGGGGTTGTATTCCTTAGCCCAGCCTGCACCCTCTCCAATCTGGGACCCCTTGAAGGATGTCTGACCTCCCGTTTAGGCCTGATCCTGATAGGTTCAGTCTCACAATCCAGAACTGCTGGCTCCCAACTGCTCATCTGCCTGCCTTTCTGATTGCCCCTAACCACACCCCTGCCAGCCTGATTGATGCCTAACTGCTCCCTTGCCAGCCTGTTTGCCCCTATCTGTCCTCCCCTGCAAGCCTGGTCACCCCTAACTGTCTTCCCATGAAGGCTTGGTCTCCCCCCAACTGTTCTCCCCTGCAGGCCTGGGTCCCCCCAACTGCCTTTTCTTGCAGACCTGGGCGCCCCCAACTTCTCTCCTTTGCCAGCCTGGTCACCTTTAATGCCCTCTTCTGCTGGCCTGATCACACCCAACTGCCCTTCCTTGCAGGCCTGGTCCCTCCCAACTGCCCTTACCTGATGGCCCTCTTGTGGTGGCCATCTTGTGTTCACATGGGGGCAGCCATCTTTGACCACATGGAGGAAGCCATCTTGTGTTTTGGAATGAGGGTCAATTTGCATATTACTCTTTTATTAGATCGGATAGAGGTCTGGTGCATGGTGGGCCAGCTGGTTTGCCCTAAGGGTGTCCCAGATCAGGGTAGGGGTCCCCTTGGGATATGGCACGGCCTGGGCGAGGAGCCTATGGTGCTTTGCAGGCTGGCTACACCCTTAGGCCTTGGTATCTGGGATTTATTTATCTTCTATCGATATAATTGAAACTTTGTAGTCTTGAGTGGAGCCAAGCTTCCTACTTGCTCCGTAGCCACAGCCATTTTTGTTGGGATTTATTTATCTTCTATAATTGAAACTTTGTCTCTTTGAGTGAAGGCCTGCACTGGCCAAGGTATGCAGAAAGCTTGGCTTCCTCCATTGCCAGGGAAACTCAAGCCTCCTGCTCACTCCATGTAAGCAGCCATCTTGGTTAGGTTAATTTGCATACTCTCTCCTGATTGGCTGGTAGGCATGGCTTGTGGGTGTAGTGAAGTGATGGTTAATTTGCATATTACTCTTCTATTAGATAGAATAAGAGCCTAACCAATGTTGCTCAGCAGTTGGGCATTGACCTGTGTACCAAGATATCACCAGTTTGAATACCAGTAAGGTCACATGCCTCACTTGGGTTTGTTCCACTATAGTGAGTGTGCAGGAGACAGCCAATCTATGTAGGCATATCTCTCTGTCTCATCAATGTTTTTATCTCTCCCTCTCCTTTCCTCTCTCTCTGAATCAATAATAAAAAAAAAACATAAAAAACTTAATATATAAAAATCCTGGGTGGTAACAACTGGTCACCACAGAGGCTTGACTAACTGGAAGTCAGTCCTGCAATCAGGACTGGGTTGCCGTGACAACCAAGCACTAACTGCTTCTCTGGAGGAGAGGTGCCCTAGCACTGACTGCTAAAGGGACTGCGAAGCAGGGCCAAAAAGAGGCCTGAAGAGAGAAGCAGGGACTGATCCATTTCATCTGTGGCAGCTGTTGATCAGCATTTGCCTCTTTTTTTTTTTTTTTTTTTTTTTTCTTCCAGTCTGGCCAGCAGCCATACCTCCATTTCTCTCCAGGCCTTCACTGGGGCTGCTGATCAGCACTGCTTTTCTGATTAGGCCCTGTTGATAAGCCCAGAGATGCTGACTGGCATAAAAAATTAACCAATCAAAACAGAATCTGGTTGCTATGAGGAGCGAATGGTGGCCTAGGAGGCAGAGCTTTTGACATTGATTGACATAGGAACTGACCAAAACCAAAGGTGGGTTCTGTGAAGAACCAATGGCTGTTTAGGAGGCTGAGCTTTAGATGCTGAGTGGCATAGGAACCAACCAAGCAGAACCAAATCTGGGGGCTGTGAGAGGCTAATGGCTGCCTAGGAGAAGAGCTTTTGAGGCTGACTGGTATAAAAAATGACCAATCAGAATCAAATTGGCCAGCAGAGGAATGTAGTTGGGGGTGAGATCAGGCCGGCAGGAGAAGGCAGTTGGTGGAAACCAGGCTGGCAGGGGAGTGCAGTTGGGGGATAGATCAGGCCAACAGGGAAGGGCCATTGGGGGCAACCAGGACAGCAGTTGGGGGCAAGATGAGGCTGGGAGAAGAGGGCATTTAGGGGCAATCAGGCAGGCAGGCAGGCAGGTAGAGGCAGTAGGGGGTGATCAAGCAGGCAGGAAAGTGAGCAGTTAGGAGTCAGTGGTCCCAAATTGCGAGAAGGATGTTCAACTGCTGGTTTAGGCCCAATCATTCAGACATCCCCCAAAGGGTCCCCAACTGGAGAAGGTATAGGCTGGACTGAGGGAACCCCCATTCCCTCCACACACGAATTTCATGCACCAGACCAGTATTAAGTAATAAGATAAAATATTGACAAACATATAGGGAATAGTTAATTCAATTTTCTATGTTATTCTATACATAAGTTTAAAAAATAAGTAGTTCCAATATTCAAACATAAAAATATTTGAAGAATATATTTTCATTAATATTCTAGGAATAATTTAGATGTTCAAGCATCCAGAGCTAAATTCCTGTGAAATAATATTTGTTTTAACTTATAAAATGGAGTAAACTTTTTAAAATTTCAACTGACAACAGGGTTTTTATTATAAATCAAGGAGATGTATTGTCAAATTTTCTCAAAGAAAAATATATCTTATAAAGAATTATGGAAAATAAAATTTATAAATGAATGATAAAACATTTAAATAATATTTGTGCATATTAAGTATCTGTATTTGAAAAATATTTTTCATTATTTTAATAAGAAATTTTGTTTATTTTTATGATGTAACATCTTCATGAGAAAAGAAAGATAGGGTAAGGGTAATTTTATCACTTATATATACTGTGAGATGATTAATATATGTAGCTTGTTGGTGAAAGAACTCAATTGCTTAAAGATTTATGAGGCTCAAAGCAATGTAAGAAGGTCTCTAAAGACCCACATATGATAATACTTATATAAATCTAGATTCTCATGTCCTAGTGGGATTATTTTTTATATATTCCTAGTAAGAAGTCAGAAATTTAACAAGACAAACTATCTTTAAACAATTTGAAATCTATAGTAATATTTTATTCCTATGGATTATTTTCTCATAATAATAGTATAAAAATAAATTTGGATAATATTCACTGTGGGTAACATATAAAGCATTTTTAAAGCCCAACTGTATTTTTTTCATAAATATTTCTTTAAATTACCGCACTGACTATCCTAAATGTCTTTCTTTTAAAATAGAAGTTCTAAATTGTTTTAATTTTAATAAACCAGTAGTGTTTTTGGAAGATTGCAAGTGCAGTTAATGACCTAACTGACCTTCCTGAGCAACCTAAATAATAAGAAGATTCTTTTTAAAAAATATATATTTTATTGATTTTTTTTACAGAGAGGAAGAGAGAGGGATAGAGAGTTAGAAACAAAGATCAGTGCCCAAAACCAAGGTACATGCCCTTGACCGGAATTGAACTTGGGACCTTTCAATCTGTAGGCCGACACTCTATCCACTGAGCCAAACCAGTTTCGGTGATAAAAAGATTCTTGAACATTTGGGTCAAATGAACATTCTATTCTACTAAATAATCAGAGATTGGTAAGATTTTGAAATAAAATAGATCATTTAGTGTATTTTTATTTTGTATATCCAAAAATTGTATTTTAGTTGCAAATCTATGCCATTATAAAACTTCAAAACCTATATTCTAAAAAAGTAATAAATGACAGTGCAACTATTCCACTGACATAATAATAGTTCAACCACATCTATTGTAGCTTCTCATGCATCTAGAGAGCTTAACACAAAAATGTTTTTACAGAACTCCATTTGGTATGCATAACTTCTACATCAAATGCTGGCAATTTTAATGTATAAGAAACAAAGTGAACTTTTAATGGCAGCCTCAAGATTATTTGCTTAATGAATTATTTAGGCGGAAGGTACTGTTAACTGTGCGAAGCTCTCATGATCCCCAGCTGTTGCCGGTGGGAGTGGGTTTCTTGTGATGTCACAAGAAAACAATTTTTCTAATTAGTGGGGAGAATGAGTGACACTTATTTGTGTAAAATTACACCCTGGAGTTTCCAAGATCAATTTTCCTTTGTCTTACCAAGGAAAAGCCCAGCTGTGTCCTGAGCAGGGCTAGGATTAAAGCTGTTGCCCTGTTTCTGTTCAAGGTTGGAACACAGATCCAGTCCAGCATCAGGCTAGCTTAGTCTGTATTCCCAGCTGCAGGCCACAGGTCCGTCGTATGTGGGGTCTGCAGGGCCACAAGTCTATGGAGGGAACAAGGACAAAGCCAGAACAAGAGAGCTAAGAGCATGAGAATTCCTTTGTTTGGGGATTTTAACCTTTTAAGATTTTGTGTGTTTGTAGTGGCCCAGGCATCTGGCCAATGATCTCTATTCCCAGGTTAGACTTACAGGCACCTTCCTAAGTCACCCCAACTTTACTCTGCATAGTCCACCCTTCTTAAATTGGACCCCATTCCTCAAGGATTTGCAAGGAATGGACAGGTAGTTTTCTGGGGATGGTCAAATTGCAACTTCCTGGGGAAGCTGCCCTGGTGGCCATGTTTATAATATCTGACTTCCCTTTTGCTCCTTTCTTATGATTAATAACTAGAGGCTTGGTGCATGAAAATTGTGCACAGGTAGGGTTCTTAGGCCCAGCTGGCCATCAGGATTGATCTGTGGTGATACTGGAGGGTTGATCGGGAGCCCCCTCCTGGCACCTTTCTTGGCCGATCTGGCATGGCCTACTCTCTGATCCTGCCCCCCACCGCTGCCACAGGTCACCTCCTTCTGTGAGGTGACTGGGGGACAATGGGGAAGGGCCCACTAGCACCCACTTTGGCTGGCCTGGGGACTGCGGGCTGGGGGTAGCTCCTGGGTTGAGCGTCTGAGCCCTGGTGGTCAGTGGGCCTCGTAGCAACCAGTCATTCCGTTGGTGGTTCTGCCATGGGGTCAATTTGCATATTAGGCTTTTATTATATAGGACTAGCTAATTATAATGGTGACACCATTATATGTGAACATCTCCATTTTTTCATCATATAGAACATCATGATGTTCTATATGAGATGGGATTAAATAACTTGGGAACATGTCATTAATACTATACCATACGGTTACTAAAGTAATAGTTAATGTATTTTGAATAAATCATGTAAAAATTGCCAGTCACATCTGACATAGTCCATTTCGAAATTTTATTTTAATGTCTGATAATGTGGCTCTATTTATTCTGTATTATGTTTCCAACTATCTCAGGAAATAATATACTTGAAAAGCAATGAAGTAAAATTATTTTATCTATTTGGAGAAAATAACAATTCCATGAATAGTGTATAATATATTTTCTCAATATAAATATACAAACACACCTCTTAATTATAGCATATAAGTCTCAAAAAGCAAATAATCATAGTATATAAGTATGTATGGTTTAGCCTGGGAGGAAGTAAATATCTCACCAGATTCATTACCATTTCATGTCATAACCTACAATTCAAAAGTTTGGTGCAATGGTGTGCTAAATCAATCATATAGAGAGATGTAAAAAGTTAGAGATTAGACTAATTTAACTTACTTTTGTCAATTTTTTTCAGTGTTTATCTCATGGTAGAAAGCATGCATTCCTTAATATAGTGATATAATATTTTATGTGTTATTATTTAAATAATATTTTATTGCTTATAAATACACATTTTCATATTAAACATTTTGGTAATTGAATGTATGGCAATCACTTAGAATATATTCTATCATAGCTTCGTTTTCAGCTTTTTCTCTTTTTTAGTAGTGCATGAAATATTGCTTATAATTTATGACATAATATATAATGATACGTTTTTAAAATAATTTACTATATGCATAATGCATGTACTTGGAAAACAAACCACCCATTTGTAAATTCTGCCTTTAGGAAATATTACTCTAGTGAAGAATGGAAACATTATGTGCTGTTATAATTCTGCTATAGAATAAAGAAATTCTATAATTTGGGAGGATATGAATTAATAGGGTTCTATTAATATGTGAACACAAGCAGAAAATAATGCATATATATTAACTCTTAAGAACTCCATGAATTAACTAAATATTATCCTCATTATATAAAAAGTAATTTTAAGAAGCAATTCTGTTCAATGGAAGTATAAACTCTTGATAATTTTATGATTTAATGAAGAACCACTTAATGAGATATATACATTCATTTTTTGGAGATATTGACGTTTTCTAGATTTTGGCACACAATATTTCAATACACTTCAATTCTTGCCTACATTCAGAGGGGAAATGTATTTGGTTTCTCCTTGAACTATTCTTCTTATTCAATAATCTATTCCCCATTTCTAGTACCCTTGCTATATATATATACACACACACACACACATACATTTACGCGCTTCATTTTTTGAAAAATACACAATTTTAGTTGTATTTGTAAAGTCAAGATTATGAAATCTGTAACTCTTGCCAAAACTATATTCCTGTATGCCACCATCATATATTTTAAGTTATATCATCTCACAAAAATCTTAAGTTTAATAACCCAAACTTAAATAAAAAACTATTTCATCCTAGAATTATCAAAATTATAACTCAAGGCATGACCTTTCAAGTCATCTCTTATCCAAATTAGAAAACACATTTTTGCTAGATTTCTTTTCACCTGAAATATTGCATTTAAGCAAAGACAAAAAGCTTCTAATCCTATATCCTAAATACTTCACCCTAGTTTTTATACTCATAATATTTCTGGTTAATCAACTCATCGTTTCTTTGCTGAAATTATGGGAACATTCTTTTAATTGTCCCTTTCCTGGAAAATGATTTAGACTGTTTCCTTTTATCCACTTATACACCTGCACATTTTAATTATTACTACATTGCAACATTTTTTATATTTTTCATTAGAGTTTAAAACTCATGTGTATGGAATACTTGCTTTTCATAAAAAATTCTAAGTATATAAACTAATTCTAGATATTTTAGGTAAACAGTAAATTTTTTTAGTGGTTAAATTAGATAAAAATAAAAGTAACTGTAAGCAAGAAAAAATGGATGAAGAATAAATTTGAATATTATTATACTTTTTAAAAGATTGTCATATTATCTTATATTTTATTTTTATTCAGAATTTAGTTTTTACATTATTTAAAGTTTTTCTCTTGATCTTTATTTTAGGAGAGACATTCTAGTTTTTTATATAATGCATGTAATAAAACTATTTCCAAATTTCCATGGAAGGAAAATCAATATAATTTGCATGCTTTTAACAATTATGAATCATATAAACTCAATTTATAAGAAAAGTTATGTGACTCTAAACCATAACATGATACTATTTAATATTAGACATTTATTAAATACCTTATAGTAATTTTGAGTATGTCCTGAGAATAGCATTAAATTAAAGTATATTGAAAAATGCATAAACAAATTTCTTTAAATGAAAAATCTGGCCTCTTATTTTTTATTCAGTTGATTATATATTTTAGAATATTCTGAAATGTAAATTATATGCATTTTAATATATATTAATAATGATATGCATGTAATATGCTTATTATAGGTAGGCAACCTTTCAGACCAGGATTGATTATGAAATTGATGGTGGTGTGTTTGTGTGTGTGTGTGTGTGTGTGTGTGTGTTTGTGTTTGTTCATGAACTCATTTCTTCAAACAAAATGTTACTTGAAAAACCAATACAGAACAACCTAATTTTAAAAAAGTAGATATCCTCTGTTTGAAATGGGAGTCAGGGCCTCAGAACTACATCTGCCAAGAGCACAGTTCTCAGCTCACTGGTTAATAAAAAAGGAAACATGCATATGTTGATAAAATAACTGAACTTAGGTCTCTAGTGCCTGCCATGCCTTGTTTCATGTTGGTTTAGGTTTGTTGCCCATGATAGATTAAATTGCTTGGAGAATACGTGTTTGATTACTTTAAGCTGATAGGAGTTGGACTTGAGGTATTACACATGTTGCATCAATAATAAATTCTAATATTTTTATTTTCCTGATTAAAGAATGTATTCAGGTCCTAGCCAGTGTGCCTGGGTTGGTTGGAACATCCTCCTGTGCGCTGAAAGGTGGCAGGATCAACTCCCACTCAGGGCTCATTCCCAGGTTGCAGGTTCAAGCCCCCATGTACTTGGCAGCACTTTTCATAGTGGCCAACACATGGAAACAACCGAAGTTTCCTGAGGCATGTGAGAAGATGAATTACTGCTATTAATGACAACATAGACTTCATTCCTCTGAAGTAACTACATGCTCTTAAAGTACTGATGTTAATTGGAGTTTTGAGGGACTAGAATAATATTATTTTTAAAATAATAATATTTCCCAATGAAGCCTTAATTTCCAAGTAGTATAATTACTTCCTATGCCTAACCATAAGAAAAGAAAATGCTTCAGAGATTTTATTACTTTATTCCATTGCATTTCTTCATATTTTAAATGAAACAATACAAAATATTTACTTTATAGTTCTATTATTTAATTACATCTTACCTATACCATGTATAAATATTCATTTAACTACAGGGTGTAACCACTTGTAAGTCATTTTGGTCTTAAAGGTACATACTAGTCCATCTGAAGAAGACAAAATATAAGTAAGGCTGTTCAGGTGAAAGCATGCATCGTTAGTGACATGTCATTGACCGTTACCAAATGCTGTAAAGGTATGGCATGCCAAACGCATTTAAATAGTATTATTGCTTTTAAAGAATACAATAAATAGACACGTGAAAGAGTTTAAACAGATACATCAAAGAATTAGCATTCAGATATCATAAAATTTACTTACTTATTAATCTGAATTAGAAGATTTCTCATAACCTGAAATTAGTAAATTATGCTGCTTTTGTTTTCATGTATGGAAATATTGTCAGTATCTAACTCATAAATACCAGAAAACTTTAAAAAGTTTTTGTTGTTGTTGTTGTTGTTTTGATTCAAAAGCATATTCCCTTCCAGGCATGAGTTCTACTTTCACAGTTTTCTATTGCTGCATCAAAAACTACTTTACAACATAGTGGCTTTAAACAGATATTTCATTTTACTCATGATTGTATGCCATCCTGCCACTCAGGTGGTATCTCATCCTTGCTGAATGTATTGTCAGTAGGACAGTTCTACTGGGACCTGAAAATTACTTTGAAGTTTACGGCTCTCTGTGGCAGGAAACTGCTGGATTGACTTCCCAGTGGGTCAAGGTGAAGGATCCTGTCTGTGTGGGTCTGTGATGGGCTGCTCATGCTTTCTCACAAAATGATGGCCGAGTACCAGGAGAGAACTGTGTCTGCCAACTAACAGAGAGTCACGTTTGCCATATTCTATTACTCAGTGCATGCTTGTAGACCCTGCTCAAATTCAAGGGAGTTGACATAGATCTCATCTCTAGAGATAGCATGTCAAAAAATGAGTATCTATTTTTTAATCCCCTACAATTATTAAATATCTCTATATGAAAGTCTGTGGTAATTTGTAGTTATTTGAGGTAACTGTGCTTAATAAATATAGATCCTAAAAACAAAAGTACTTAGAGGAATGGAGAATAGATATGTTTTATTGACAATAGAATGATAAACTGAACTTAAGTCTAAGGATTATGATAAGTATTGGGATTCATAAACTCAAGATATTTATCTAACTTGTTAATGTGACATTCTCCATGTGTTTTGAGAGTGAGGCTCAGAAATAATTACCCCCCCAACACACACACACACACACACACACACACACACACACACACAATTGGAACATTTTTGGAAGGTCTAGTCAGATAACATACAGACAGTAGTAATATTATCAACTAGATTATAGATAGAGGGTATATCCAAGTTTCTGACTTTCCCAAAAGTCAAATATAAGAAAAAGGTATGTGTGAAATTCACTTTTTTGGAAGATGAGGGAGAGAATACCTTGGGAGTAGGAATGTGAAGAGATAAGAAAAGAACAGCCAATAATAGAGTTATTATGAATACAGTTACCACTGTCAGTGATTGGAGTTTAACCTTTCTGAGAAAATGCTTGAAGCTATTTTAGAATGTACATATCAGAGTTAGTTCCTGCCTCGAGGGACAGATTTATACAACCATTGTCATCAGTCATCTGTTGAAAGCTGCTCCCTGGGGTAAGAATTTCCCTGGTAATTCAAGTCTAACTTTGGGTGGCTGAGCTGGTTATTGAAACTAGAGCAAGCTTTAGGCAAAGAAGCCAGCTGTTTGCAGTGAAGCCCTAATTCCCAATTATGATTGTATTTGGAGGAGGGGTTTTTGGAAGATAATTAAGTTTAGATGAGATCATGACAGTGCAGACTCTATGATGGAAATAGTGTTATTATAAGAAGCAGAAGACACCAGAGCTCTCCCCATCCGGTAAGGATACATAAGACAGTAGGCTGTCCACACCCAGGGAGAGGGCTTCCACCAGGAACCAAATCAACCAGCACCTTAATCTTAGATTTCCCAATCTCTAGAACTGTGATAAATAAATGTTTTGTTACAGCAGCTCAGGCTAAATAAGATAGCATTCATATAAGACATTTATACTATTTCTTCAAAAGTGAAAATATGCTTAGAAAGAACCCTTTTGCTAACAATGCCTTTTCAGATGTTATGCTTTCTTTCCCTTCTTTTGTAGAAATGATTTTAGAGCATACAATTTATAGAACACTTTCTCTTTTTCTTTTCCAAGGAAGAAATCAATACCAATAGAATGCATAGGCGAGTAGATTGGAGTAATGTTTTCATATGATTTTAGATCCTGAAAAGAAAAAGATATATATGCCTAATAACTGTTATGACCAGTTGACCAAACAACCTGTCAACCAGTTGCTATGACGTGTACTGACCACCAGAGGGCAGACGCTCAATGTATAATAGGAGTGTCAGTGTGCTCCCATAGCCAACCTCCCATGGCTGGCCAACCTCCCGTGTCCCTCTTCCTGGCTGGGTGGCCCAATCAGACCCTATCACTGGCCAGGCCAAGGGACCCCAATCATGTACGAATTTGTGCACCAGGCCTCTAATATTATATAAAACTAGAGACCTGGTGCAAGAATTTGTGCATGAGTGGGGTCCTTAGGCCTGGCCAGGGATCAAGGCCTATTTGGGGAGGCGGCCAGCAGTGGGGAGGGGCATGAGAGGTTGGCTATGGGAGTGCAGACCACCAGGCGGCAGCTCTGCATTGAGCATCTGCCCCCTGGTGGTCATTGCACATCATAGTGACCTATTGTTCAAGAGGTTGTTCTGTTTGCTCAGTTGTCTGGTCACTTAGGCTTTTATATAGATAGATAGATAGATAGATAGATAGATAGATAGATAGATAGATAGATAGATAGATAACTGATGCAGGAGATGGTAAAACCATTCACAACTTCACCTGTTTGAATACCAACAGTAGTTATTTTGAAAAACTATTCTGGAGTATGAATTTCTTCTATGTGAAAAGAAATCACAGTATGTTTTTTTTGGAATGTAAATATAGTTGAGTAAAAAAAAAATGAGCATGAGAAATATGGATATACTATTCTGAGTAAGAAGTAATATATTTTAATAATGCCTAAGCAAGAGAAAGTCATTTGAAGGCTATAATTCTATGGCAATTATTTGTCTATGAGAGAATACAATTTATAGAGATATCTATATACTGGCTCTTGAAAAGTCTAATGGTACATTGTGTCTACAGATATCACTCCAGATGACATGCAACTAACAATACAAATAGCTTAAATTGTCTGTTTGGAATTATAGTTATTCACAAAGTTCTCTTGACTCCTTTTGATACCTGTTCAAGTCAAATTAGAATTATATTAGGGAATCATGTTGGATATTTTTTCTATTTGAAATGTGTTGTAAGAAAATCCTATAGAAATTTTAAAAATAATTTAAGACATAAAAAACTATGTAATCTATTGAAATAAGTTCCATATTTAAAATAAAAACTGAAATTCACATTCTCTATTATCTAACATAATAATCCATCTTATTTCTATTATATAAGAGATAAAATATTCATTTGCACTATAGTGTGAAAAAACAATATAGTTGAGTAAACTAAGAGTGTTTATTTAAGTGAAAAATAATTTAAAAGCATGTATTTTCTACATATATCCTAGATATGCCCAGCTTATAATAAGGCAAACTATTCATATTGATAAAAACAGTTACAATGAAACTGCCAAGTAACCTTAAAATAATGTTACAGGAATGTCCAAGATATTAAGTTGCATACACCAAATTGTAAAAAAAAATAAAAAAAGTTGAATAAGTGAGTGAGAGCTTATGTCTTTTGGTTAAGAAAACAATATTATGTAACTATAGATTCTTAATATTTATGTGTAAATTCAATCTAACCTATTTATAACAACAAAAAGAATATCCACAGATCTTAGCAAGTTAATTTTAAATATCATATGGAATAGTAAGTGTATAAAAGAATTGCCCAGCCCAGCTGGTGTTGCTCAATGGTTGAGAATTGACCCATGAACCTGGAGTTCATGGTTTGACTCCAGGTCAGGGCATATGCCCAGGTTTCAGGCTCAATTCCCAGTAGGGGCCATGAAGGAGGCAGCCAATTGATTATTGATGTCTCTCCAATGACTGATGTGTTTATCTCTCCCTCTCCTCTCCTCTCTCTGAAATTAATTTAAATAATAATTTCCCAGACAACATTTGTAAATAGATTTTATTCTTTGTAGAAAAGCTATTTTAATCAATGGTGCAAACTATGTATTTCATCACTTCATGCTTGTATCACTTATTTGGAAAAAGTAGTGTTAGGAGAAATATTTAAATGCATTTTAATTATCTTTCATACATTTCACATTTTGCAAGTAGGCATTATTTATATATGATACTGATATTAATGATAATACATTATACAAAAATATATAATATATTATTATGTACAAATAACTGATTATATAAGATACATGTATATTTAAAGCATATATACATAAGAGTGTACTAGTACACATATACACATATATAGTTTTATTTAAGATATATTTATTAAAATATTTACATGAAAGTTATGAGCCTGAATCATATTGAAATAAGATTTCTACATATAAATGATTCATTTTTATATCAGCCTCCACATTTTAAAAAGTGTTGAATTGTATTTTTGTTTTAATTCAGAAAACTAAAATATGCAAATACTTTGTAGAAAATTTTGACTTCTATATTTTTATTTTCTAATTATATACAGCAGTGATAATCTAAGTTGCTTTAATAACCTAATACAAGCTGACTTGATGTTTTATTTCTAAACTAGAAGCCTGGTGCACAAAAGTTGTGCATGGGAGGGGACCCTCAGCCTTACCTGCACCCCCTCCAAGCTGGGTATCCCTCTCACAATCTGGAACCTCTGGCTCCTAACCTCTGACCTGCCTTCCTGCTTGATGCTGCTGACTGCTCCCCTGCTGGCCTGATGTCCCTAACTACTCTCCCCTGCTGGCCTGATCCCCCTAAGTGCTCTTCCCTCGTGGCCTGATTGCCCTAACTGCTCTCCCCTGCTGGCCTGACCCCCTAACTGCCCTCCGCTGCCAGCCTGATCACCTTAACTGCCTGTCTCTGCTCCCCTCCTGGGCTGAGCCCCCTAACTGCCTATCGGCTCTCCTTCCTCTCTACACCCTTTGGACCCCCAGTGTAGGCATGCTGAGAGCTCTCCACTGCATCTCCCCTCCATCCTGACTGGTTGTTTCATGACAGTGTCCTAGCCAATTTGCATATTCCTCTACTGTTAGTATAGATATCATATGGACATATTTTACCTGAAATGAGAAACTTTCTTTGCTTACCATGCTATTTTTCAATTCTTGACTTTATTTCCATCTATTTAAAATTTCACCTTAGATTAAGGCAAATTATCTTTAAATACTTCTGTATCTCAAATGTTCTTTTAATTTCTGTGAATCCATGTAGCTATCACATGAAAGAGAGAACACCTAATTAAATTTGAAACTCAGGTAAATCATAAATAATTTCCTAATATAATAATTACAAGAATGTGTCAATGCCATTATAACCAACCGTGAATATTTGGGACAGATTTATACTGAAAATATTCCTGGTATATGTGAAATTTAAATTTAATTGGTTACACAGTTTTATTGGCTAAATCTTTTAGTCTTACTACTGCTGCAGTTAATACTTCTATTACAAATGCTGGCTAGCATTTATTGCTTGCTTCATGTGTCATGTACCCTGGGCATGTGCCTTTGACTGGGAATCGAACCATGACCTCCACTGAGTCATTCCAGCAGGACTACCTATGTAAATTTCTAACTCACATAACATATATAGCATCACTGTTATAACCAAACCAACAGTCTTGGCAAGCAAGAGTTGCTTATTTATTCATTTCAAGATAGGAAAGTACAATCTAATCTGACACAAAGACTTCAAAATAATTTTGTTCTAAATTTGCATTATCATTTGCCTGATTTCCCAATCACTTCCACATGTGGAACCTGATGATATTAATCTGTAAGATAAATCCCGGTTTTCTTAACCAATTCTGGTGAATGTGAGCTCTTAATCACTTTAACAGAAAGCATTATAGTTGGAGTGATACACTGGCCCAAACCATAACTCTAAGCATGAAAGGGCATACATATAAAAGTATATAAAGTTATCATGAGTATTTTAAGGTGCATTATTTGGATGTGCTCTAATACAACCTCCAGAGTTCCGTACTCTGACTTCATTATGCTTTCTGGCTCCTTTTTTTTTCTATAAGAATTTACTGTAGTGACAGCTGTTCCTTGTTGATCTTGTTTTGGCTTCTGTATCTGGACTCACTCCTGGTACATGGTCACACATCCCCGGTTTGCAGGAGGTTTAATTCCTGCTTTCTGGCATCAGCTCCTGCCTTTATTCATCTACTGCAATAAGTTCCCAGCAGTGTTTTATTCCCCATCATTTCAAATCAGCTTACATCTATTCAGACAACCCATTCCAGTCAATTACCCAGTTATACCCCTGGAATCTACCCCTGGTTGGCCCCATGGATTATAGCACATGCAAATCCTCTTTTTGTCAATATCCCTATTCAGAGTTCTGCTTTCATACCAGCATTGGATCATTGCCCTTACAACAATTTATATGACTGAGACTTTAACATTCTATTTTCTGGCAGTCCCATGGATATAGCTATTATATTATACATCTCAGATTGGCACACTGGAAATTCTGAACTATTTATACCACATCCAATATGAGAATAAAATTACTTAGATATCAACATTGATCCAAATAAATTCTGTAATATCTTTGGACATTGGCCATTGACTCCTGACTATCCATCTCAACTGTCTCCCATTCTTATATACCTTAATGAAGATTGCTGTCAGGGCTTTAATTTTCAGTACAAATTTGTCTCCCACCTAATCTATCTTCTGTTGCACTTAATATTTAAGTTACTCTGATTTCTTTTCTTCAAAAGCCACTTACATTTTGCCTTTTCCTTTTTTATTTTTTCATTTTTTAAATATTTCTTACTTTTCTTATATTTTTAAGCTTAGGAGACATTTCAGTGAAAATGCAGGACTATCCATCTCAACTGTCTCCCATTATTATATACCTTAATGAATAAGGAACAGCTGTCACTACAGTAAATTCTTATAGAAGAAAAGGAGCCAGAAAGCATAATGAAGTCAGAGTACGGAACTCTGGAGGTTGTATTAGAGCACATCCAAATAATGCACCTTAAAATACTCATGATAACTTTATATACTTTTATATTTATGCCCTTTCATGCTTAGAATTATGCTTTGGGCCAGTGTATCACTCTACCTATAATGTAGACAAATACATCATAAGTAAAACAAATACATCATAAGTAAACAAATACATCATAAGTAAAACCAACGTTTTACTTATGATGTATTTGTTTATTTTTTATTCTTTGTAAGCATAACAAAACATTGCTGTTTAGTAAAATCATATTTTCTCATTTTCAGGTTTTGGGTACTATTGTTTTTTGAGAGGTAGGGATTTTTTATTTTTTGAGTTTTGTTGCTTTTTGGGTTTTACTTTAGACTTTACCAGTAATGTTTGTACTGGATTTAGAATAACCCAATTGCTCCCTTGGTTGCTCCATTTTTGTTGCATAGACTTCAACATAACCCATGTTTTTCACCAACTTGTTTATTAAGTGCCTATGCTTATATTGACAGTTACCTTGATTGTCTTAAGTCATTTTCACTTTTGTCCAAATAAACATGTTTTTACCACCTCCAATCAAGCACATGGTCAGGTTTATTACACAGCATTCCCAGAAAAAAGCCATTTTCTAAAGTATTGAGAATGACCTCCTCTTTGTATGGAGGTCTTGAATCACATAAACCAGATATTGCTGAAATCTGAGCAATATGTAATTTCATTCTGCTCCCCTTGCTGTGAAATATAGAACCATTGGTGTCATGAAATCGAAGAAGGATAAAAATGAAAGTCTTTACTGATAGAAGCATGTGCAGTTTATATTAGATTAAGAGGATGGAAAGAGATCTGTAGCTTTTGAAGTACATGAAAAACTACAGTAGCACCAAAGATACTGGCAGGTCAGGGGTGTAAATGGAAATAACTACTTTAGGGACAGACTGTCCAAGACCATATTGAGAACCTGTGTGTCGCATATTTCCAGAAAATCAATTTATTGTCAGTAACTGGGGAGTGCTATGGTTTATGAAATATAGTTATAGTTCAACTGTCAGCACAAAGCAAGATTTCAAAGTGAGCTCACCAGTGTTGTTTTGCTCCTTTAGGAAAAAAACACACCAAATATTTCACTTTACTCTGCACTTTTCAGTTTTCTAGCTATGTTCATTCCACTAGATGTCTTAGTAGATATGTTCATTGCTTACTAATTAAAATAATTTGAACTTTATGAGAACTTGTTCATATTATAGATATGAACCACCAATGAACTTATCAAGCTGAATAAAATTAGAATTGTGCAATAGTAGGTTTACAGTAGTTCATATGGAAAATAATGCAGTAATTAATAAATATTAATACAATAATTAATTTTTCACATTCACACAACTGTAAACCTACTTTTGCACCACCTTGTATTTAAACAAATTTTGAATAATCTAGTTTTAGTTGTCACTAATAAGGTGGAGGAGGACTGTCTACTAAACACATTTAATTGCAGGTGTATTTGAGTTATAATAAATAGATAGTAAGTTTTTATATATTATTATTCACTCAAAATAAATTATAGTCAATTTATAGATATTCTAAAATAACTCCTTCAATACTTTATAATGCAAAGTGGTAATGTAGGATATTTGCCATGCACTATTAGTTGACCTATTGAAAAAATTGAGTTCCCAAAATTATGTACAGTATTGTATTTTTTAGTGATTAAACAAATATCAATGTGTTATTATGTCAAACTATTAATCACTTCTCAATATGGAAAATATAGAATTTTATAAAATACTTTGAATACATGATATAGCAATATGTCTATTTTAAATAGAATCCATTTCTATTAATAATAGAATCAGGATTTATATTTAACTGATTGATATCTGAAGAACTCTCTTCCTTTTATTCAATAATACTAATCAAAAGAACTTTTATTGATATCCCAAGACCTAATGGTATTTTTTTTCTCCCAGGGCTTATACATGACAAATTTATTTAGCTAAACTTTTGGATCCCTGAGGAAATAAAAATAGGAATTAATTTATAAAAGTAGGGCTATAAAATACATAAACCTGTCTTCTGTGACTCATAGAGTTCAGATTTTACCAACATAAGCCTCTTGTGTATCTGTTCTACCACAGAATTATTTTATTCTGTATTATATTTTTTAAAAAAATATGACCTGGATCTGCCTGTCATGGCTCAGTGGTTAAGTGTTGACCTGTGAACCAGGAAGTCACTGATTCCCAGTCAGTAAATGCCTGGGTTGTGGGCTTGATCCCCAGGAAGCATCCAATCAGTGATTCTCTCTCATAATCTCTCTCTCTCTCATAATCTCTCTCTCATAATCTCTCTCTCTCATAATCTCTCTTAATCTCTCCCTCCCCCCCCCCCCCCCCATTCACTCTGAAGTAAAAAAAAAATACATTTTACAACAACCAATGGACATAAAACTCTGGGGAGGGAGAGTATGTATGGGAGGGACAGGGGCAAAAAAAATCAATAAAATATATTTAAAAAAAAAAGATATGATCTGGAAGTAGAGGTAGGGTAATATATTTGCAGAGTTTGTAAATTCCTATAGCCATGTATTCAAAAGCTTTTAATGGTATCCTAAATCTGATCTTAAACAGAAATGCAGTGCTGTGTGTTTTATGCCTCCAATTTCCATGAAATATAAATGCTGCTATTGTGGCCCTACTCTGAACATAAAATAGAACATACATATACACACATATATCTATATCTTATACATTTATAAATCTCTATATTACCTATCATCTATATAGCATCTGTCTATATCTATATATCTATGTCTATGATATAGTACATATATATCTAGATAGATAGATAGATAGATAGATAGATAGATAGATAGATAGATAGATAGGTATACTAGTATCTGTGGGAGAGGAGAGCACAGCAGTGAAGAGGATTTTTGTTTGTCCATGGTTTTTCTCTATCATTTTCTTCCTCTTTCCACTTTTATTACTTTTGATATATTGCTATCCTTGTAGATCAATATGACCACCACCAAGAACTTTATTTCTGGTTAACAGCGCCCCAACCTCTCACAGGCATCAGCATCAGGTTCTTCTGCAATACAATTACAACAGTTGGATGTACCTAGCTTTCTGTAAGCTCCAATTTGTTCACTTGCACTGGAGCTTATTAGTGAAATTTCTCTGATTATTTCTGAACATTTAATTCCCTTTCCACGGTGTGCAAAATTTAATTGCCATAGACAATTCCTTTTTTCTTAAAAGTCATAGAGCTTCTGCTTACCTGATTGAAACCTAACAGTACAGAGGACGTTCATTGGCAGAATGTGCATTTTGAATACTACTTAGTACAAGGGAGTACACAATGAGAGTAGTTTTAGCTGAGCACCTTGCTACCACTAACATAATTAGACTAATTGTATTAGGGAAGAAACATGTTTGCTTATTGGGTAAGCAAATAAAAGCTTATACAACACTCCATCTCTTTAGCTAACCAACATATACATTCACACACTCTTCTTAACTGAGAACACTACATACTTCTTTTAATGAATGATGTTTCTTGGTTAATCCTGTTGACTAAGTTCATTTATTTATTTAAGTTTTATTTGAATTTATTTTTCCAACACCATTTATCCTCACTATACCCTCTTCCACCTCCACCTACCCCCTTCACCATTTATCCTCACTATGCCCTCTTCCACCTTCACCTACCCTCTTCAACCCCCAAATCACACCAATGTTGCCCATGAGTTCGTGTTCTCTCTCTCTCTCTCTCTCTCTCTCTCTCTCTCTCTCTCTCTCTCTCTCTCTCTCTCTCTCTTTCTCTCTCTCTCTCTTTTTCTTTTCTCAATCACTCTGCACAACAACCTTCACCTCCACCCTGAATTGTCTGTCTCTATGAGTCTGTCTCTATTTTGCTTGGTAGTTCAGTTTGTTTATTAAATTACACACATGATTGAAATCATATGGTACTTTGCTTTCTCTGACTGGCTTTTTCACTTAGCATAATGTTCTCCAGGTCCAACTATGCTGTCACAAAGGGTAACGTTTTCTTCCTTTTTACAGCACAGTAGTTTTCCATTGTGTAAAGGTACTACAGCTTTTTTATGCACACTTGAGCTGCTTCCAAATCTTGGCTATTGTAAATAATGCTGAAAAAATCATAGGATTACATTTATTTGTTCACATTAGTGTTTTTGTGTTTCTTCAGATAAATTCCCAGAAGAGAAACCACTAGGACTTAAGGCAGTTCCATTTTTAATTTTTTGAGATAACTCCATGCTGCTTTCCACAGTGGCTGCACAGATTTTTCATTCCCACCAATAGTACTTAAGGGTTCACATCCTCATCAACACTAGTTGTTTGTTGATTTATTGATGATTGCCATTCTAAAAGGTGTGACATGATATCTCACTGTCATTTTATTTTGCATATTTTCCCATTTTTTACTTGAATTATTTGCTTTTTAGATGTTGCATGTTTTGTTTTGTTTTCAATCCTCATCTGAGGATATTTTTTCAGTTGATTTTCAGACTGAGTGGAAAGGAGGGAGGGAGGAGAGAGAAACATTGACTTGAAAGAGGCACATTGATTGGTTGCCTTCCACACATCCCAGACTGGGAAACAATCCACACCAAGTTATGTGGCCTTGATTGGTAAGCAAAATCAAGAATCTTCAGTCTGCAGGCTGATGCTCTAACCACTGACAAAAACTGGCCAGGGATGGTGTTGAGTTTTATAAGTACATCTTTTTATCTTTATTATTTAAAATATTACATATGTCACCTTTTGTCCCCATTCCACCCTGCCTCCCACCCCAGGCCTTCGCCACCCTATTGTCTGTCTATGGGTTACAAATATACACATATAAGTTCATTGGTTGATCTCTTCCTCCCTCCACCTCCACCCTCCCCTACCTTCCCTTTGAGGTTTGACAGTTTATTTGATGATTCTGTATATTTGGATCTATTTTTATTCATCAATTTATATTGTTCGTTATATTCCACAAATTAGTGAGATCATATGATACTTATTTTTCTTAGCATAATGCTCTCCAGGTCCATCCATGCTATTGCAAATGGTAAAAGTTATTTCTTTTTAAAAGCTGCATAGTATTTTATTGCATAGATGGACCATATTTTTTTATTCCACTCATCTACTGATGGGCACTTAGGCTGTTTCCAAGTCTTAGCTATTATAAATTGTGCTACTTTGAACATAGGGGTGCACATATTATTTCTGATGAGTGTTTGTGAATTCTTGGGATATATTCTTAGAATTGGGATCCAGTGGGTCAAATGAGAGTTCCATTTTTAATTTTTTTGAGGAAACATCATACTGTTTTCCACAATGGCTGCACCAGTCTGCATTTCCACCAGCAGTGTAGGATGCTTCCCTTTTCTCCACATCCTCACTGACACTTGTCATTTGTTGATTTATTGATGATAGCCATCTGACAGGTGTAAGGTAGTAGCTCATTGTCATTTTGATTTGCATATCTCGGATGATTAGTCACTTTGAACATCATTTCATATGCCTTTTGGCATTCTGTATGTCTTTTTAGAAGTGTCCATTTAGGTCCTTTGCCTATTTCTTATTAGATTATTTATCTTCCTTTTGTTAAATTGTATGAATTCCCTATAAATTCTGGAGATTAACCACTTATAAGATGTATCATTGGCAAATATGTTCTCCTCATGCAGTGGGCTTTCTTGTTATTTTGTTGATGTTTTCTTTTGTTGTGCAGAAGCTTTTTATTTTTATGTAATCCCATTTGTTTATTCATTTGTTTATTTCCTCTGTAGTTTCCATTGTCCTAGGATATATATCAGTAAACATATTGCTATGAGATATGTCTGTTAGGAATAAACTTAACCAAGAAGGTAAAAGACCTGTACTAGGAAAACTATAGAATGTTGAAAATAGATATAGAGGAAGATATATACAAGTGGGAGAATATACCATGTACATGGATTGGTAGAACCAATATCATTAAAATGTCCATATTACCCAAAGTAATTTATAGATTCAATGCAATCCCTATTAAAATACCAACAATATATTTCACAGATCTATAACAAACTCTCCAAAACTTTATGTGGAATCAAATAAGACCCCAAAAAAGACTGCAACAGTCTTAAGAAAAAAGAACAAAGTTGGAGGGATCACAATACCACATATCAAGTTATACTATAAAGCCACTGTACTCAAAACATCCTGGTACTGGCACAGGAATAGACATATAGACCAAGGGAACAGAACAGAGAACCCATAAATTGACCCAAGCCATTACACTCAATTAATATTCAACAAAGGAGGCAAGAGCATACAATGGAGTCAAGATAATCTCTTCAGTAAATGATGTTTGGAACATTGAAACTAGACCACTAATCTATACCTTACACACAAAAACTGAACTAAAAATGGAATAAAAGACTTAAATGTAAGATGTGAAAACATAAAAAATTTTAGAAGTCAGTTATTTATTTCAGTGAAGGAAAAACATAGTAATATACTTAGCCTCAATCTACTATGAATGACGTGACAGAAAGATGGAACAACCCTGGGTTCTTGTAGATATAACTGACTTACTAAATCAATGTGTCCTGGAAATGCCTTTCCCATGGACTTTTGATAATTTGAGATAATAAATGCGCTACATGTTAAAGCCAACTCTAGTTGAATTTTCTGTTGCATACCTAAAAAGCCGTAAGTAATAGAAATAAGTGGAATCAGAACTTGAGTTCTCATAGACCACACCTCCTAAGGATTACTCAAGTTCTTATTTTATTAAGAAAGAATGAACAAATAAAGATGAGTTATCAAATGTGAGCTAAAACACATACAAGGAAAATATCTGTAATCACATCTCATTACAAATATAACTATTCCTTCTTTTAAAAAATATTTTTTATTGATTTTAGAGAAGGAAAAGGGAGAGATAGATAGAAACATCAGTGATGAGAGAGAATCATTAATCAGCTGCTTCCTGCACATCTCCTAGTGAGGATTGAGCCTGCAACTTGGACATGTGCCCTGACCTGGAATTGAAATGTGATCTCCTGGTTCATAGGTTGACGCTCAACTACTGAGCCATGTTGGCCAGGCATAACTATCCATTCTTGACTGGAGTTAAGTGATTTTAAATTTTATTTGCATTTTATAGAGTAAATATGTGGTATTTTTAAAGATAGAGGCCTCATGAATTTTAAAGTTAATAAAAAGCACAATTTAACCTAGTATTAAGCTGCATTCTTAAAGTTAATGATAAAACATATAAATACCCCATGGACTGGGACAATGGTTTGGTGAAGACCAAGTTGGGGAGGGGGGGGGGGTGGCAGTGGGCAAGGATAGGATAAAGGGCAGGAGGAAACATCTGCAATAATATCAACTTTCAAAAATTTTGTTTTAAATATATTTTTATTGATTACAGAGAGGAAGGAAGAGGGAGAGAGAACTAGAAACATCAGTGATGAGAGAGAGTCATTGATTTGCTGCCTCCTGCATGACCCCACTGGGATTGAGCCCACAACCCTGGCATGTGCCCATGACCAGAATTGAACCTGGACCCTTCTGTTCACAGGCCGATGCTCTATCCACTGAGCCAAACCAGGTAGGGTAACATTTTTAAAAAATTTAAAAAATATATATATATTTTATTTATGTTTTACAGAGAGGAGGAGAGAGGAATAGAGAGCTGGAAACGTCGATGAGGGAGAAACATCGACCAGCTGCCTCTTGCACAGTCCCCACCGGGGATGTGCCCTCAACCAATGTACATGACCTTTACCGGAATCGAACCTGGGACCTTTCAGTCCGCAGACAAACACTCTACCACTGAGCCAAACTGGTTTTGGCTCAAAAATTTTAAGGAAAAAAAAAAAGTTAATGACTTTTTAAAAAGTTAAGAAAATAAGTTGAAATATTATTAATTCCACTCCCAGCTGGTATGAAATTTGGAGTACATATTGACTTCAGTATTTACCAGCTCTAATCCGTTATCTTTGATTAATATTATCTTATGCTTTGAAACATTTTTAAAACTTGTCTGTCATTTCCAAGCCCTTCATTATGATACCATTTCCTTATTTCTGTTTGTTTTTAAATGAAAAACCACTCACAGATTACAAACATTTACTCAGCAAAAATATTTCAGCAACTCTCTAAAAAAATTCATTTCATGAATCTTTGTTGAAGAATTGCCATTCAAAGTTATTCGTTTCTGTCTATTCTGCATTATCTTCATATGAAATGGAAAGTTTCTGGAAATTTTATTTTGAATATAGAGAGCTAAATTTTAGCTTGTTATATAAGTTGAAAATTTAGATAATGTCAATTACAGTCAAGGTCATACCAAAAATATATTTTAATAGATGAGGTGGCCTCACTGTTCAGAACTACACTAGTTTGATATAGCAAAGAAAAATATAAGACTAGCCCTTCTCTGGGCTCTCACTGATTGAAAACAACATGTCTCTGTCCATAGATGAGCCCACTCAGCCTATGCAAATGTAGGCAAAGGGCAAGATACCATAATCAAATGCAGTAGGTGGAAACAAATATGCGTGGAAAGTGTGAATTTATTTTAGATGATAGGCAGCTCAAGAAGTTACACTTTTTAAGAAAAGTGCATATTTTTAAAAAATCACTTCAAGACAAACCAATTACTGTGAGGTTTGAATTTATCCTAAAATGAAAATGTGTTAAAAACTGTCAATTATTTTTTTTACTGGTAATGCTTGATTATATCCTGTTGGATTCTATAAATTAATGTATGGTTTTTTTGTTTTGTTAATTTTGTGAGGAAAAAAAAATACATTAGTCAAATAGCACAGACAAAATGGGATTGAGAAATTAAACCACACACACACCCATACCCCCCCCCCCCCCACACACACACACACAGTGTCCTGGGATCTGATGTTGAAAATTAATGCTTTTAAAGTGGAGAGGTCATTTTAAGAAATCAACCATTATTAATTTATTTTTATAAGTAGGTGACATAAGATGATGTATTTGTTTCCTGTTGTTGCTTTAACAAATTATAGTAACCTTAATGACTTAAAAACACACAAATTTATTGTGTTACAATTCTAGTAGAGATTCAGTGCATGAAATTCATGCACTGGGGGAGGGGACCCCTTGGGGATGTTGGACTGCCAGTTTAGGCCTGATCCTTTACAGGCCTGGCTGCCCCCAACTGCCCTGCCATGCAGGCTCAATCACTCCCAACTGCCCTTGCTTGCCTGCCACTTTGTGGCGACCATCTTGTGACCACATGGGGGCAGCCATCTTATGCAAGGCTCTGATGGTCAATTTGCATATTACCTCCTTATTATAGGGTATATGTCAAAATGAAGCTATCAACAGGGCTCTGGACAATTTGTAGGCCCTTGAGGAAAATGTATTTTTCTTGCCTTTTCTGAAGGCTGGTACCTTTCTTGGTTTGTGACCTCATATAACTCTGAATTCTGCTTCCATCTTGAACTCATCCCACCCCTTCTTAACTCTGATCTTCCTGCTTCCTCTTATAATGATGATTGCAATTAGACTGGGTCTACCAGATACATTAGGATAATTTAGTTTCATTTTTATTAAACTCATGGAGGTGACATTGGTTATTAATATCATATAGGTTTCAAGTATACATTTCTGTGACACATCATTTATATATTATATTGCGTATCAACTACCCAAAAGCAAATCATCTTTTGTCACCATATACTGTACCGCCTTTCCCCTTTCCTACACCCACCTCCTTTCCCTCTGGTAACCATTGTCCTTTTGTCTGTGACTATGAGTTTTTTGTTTTTCTTATTTGTTCACTTGTTGCTTTCAGTTTTATATCCCACATTTTTTATTAAAGCATTTCTGCAATGTCCCCTTTGCTATGTGACATAACAATTTCACAGGTTCTAGGGATGACACAGACATCTAGGAGAGGAGAGTTGTTCTGTTCACAACAAATGTTCTCCATAACACATCAAATGCTCAGAGTCCCTGCCTTCGTTTTAATCTTAGAATATCTGGTTTCCTTAAATGAAATATATTATTCCACGAATTCTATATTTTAATTTATAAGTTATATCCAAATTATTTAAATGCTTTTACAAAAGTTATGTTGCTGAATAATCCAACTAAGTAAATAAAATATCTCTGCCAATGTTAAAATATTTTAAGGCTGTGCATAGAATTTATATATTTTTAAGGAGAAATCATCAATTAATCAATACAAGGAATGATTTCCATAGTAGAAAAAAGAAGATATTTTATTTAACCACTGTTGTATATTAATAAGCCAGACTTTACACAGCTATTTCAATATCTATCGGAATAAAGGTCCAATGCACTATTTAAGTCCAAACCTTAAAAACATGAAGTTACTTGAAAATGATTTCACTTAGCAAATCAATGAACAGAAAAGCAAGAAGGGAAACACTGCAGGGACATTTCAGCCTTCACACATAGTTAATACTGACATCGGTACAGAGATGTTTTTATTCTCAGGCAGGATGAGAACATTGTGTTAGAACGAATATGGCAAAAGTTGGATCTTGGTATGTCATTTATTTAAATATCTATGAATTTCTAGCATGTGTTTTTTATCTTTTATATTTTAAAATATAAAGCAGAGTAAATTATATTTTAGGTTGACAGTTCCCACTGAAAGGCATAAGTGAAGACTGTACAAAAACAAACACAAGGGTTAGTGAATCACCAAAACAAGAGTTCCAGCATATATCACATCAAAATGAAGATAAGGTACAGAAGACAACTGCCCACCCAGAGCACATGGATTTACAGTGATTCAAATGACCCTTCCTCAGGAACCAGATTTATTTGGACCAGGCTGGAATTTTTTTTGGAAGACAGTTTAAAACATTGGCTAGCCAAATTACCATAAGAAAAATAGGGTTACGTGGAGTACTTTTAAATTGAAAATATTAATCATAGAAATCACTATCCATATTATAAAATTCCTATTTTCTATGTTAGCATTAATGTAATTCCTATTATTCTGTGTCATAATGTTGCAAGTTTTTCTCTTCTCATTTATAGAGGAAAAATGGTAGAATGCCCATGATAACAAATTACAAAGATGCACTGATCAAATCAGAAGCTGGTTTGGGAAAGGTAGATATTTTATTTTTTAAAAGGTAGTGAATTAATGGAAAATATTAAAGCTGTGAATATTATTAAAAAAATAGAGAAAGGTGTTTTTCACACCCAATATGGTTAAACATTAGATGGGTCCTCATTAATATCAGCATTAAAATAAAAGTCATAGCAATTGCAATTAGTTACAGGAGCATGAAGTGAGTAAAAAGTAAAGAAATAAGGTATGCTGACTATATTTCCTTTTTATTTGTAGAATAATTTTAGATTGTAAAATACATTGTCACAGTATATTTTTTTTAAATCTGATGAGAAGTTATGGATAATATTTCTATTGACAGATATTACTTTTTACTCACCTTGTCCATCAAAATATATATTTTGGAGCATGGCCATTATTTTACTGAAATCTTTATTTTTGTATATTATTTTAAATGATGTGGCAAATCTGCATGGATTAATTACATATGTGGTTTTTAATTATGATATTTTTGGAATGATGGATACTGAAGACATTTCTGAATTTGTCCTTAGTGTTTCCCTGACAATAAGAAAGACCAACTGACATAGTAAAAACCTGAGTTTTTATTTTTATTTTTCCTCTTTGTGACAGATAAATGTTTGAAATTAAATTTTCTATGTGCCACTAGATTCCATATTCTCTAGGTAGTGAAAGGACAGAGCAACTTAGTGTATATTTAATTAAAAATATTTCATTAAAATATTTAATAATTACATTGTATTTATTATAATTTTATGTGTGCTTTAATTAGAAGCAACTGTGTAGAACAGAAAATTAATACAGAAAAGCATGTATAGGTCAACATGATAAAATAGACTTCATCAATTAAGTAATATTTATAGCCAAACTCACTTGAATTATTCATTAAATTTTAATTTTGAAGAAAATATTATTAACCACACATCTAAAAGATGGTACATAATTTTTCCATTAAGAAGTATAATGAACTACTTTATAAGCTCCTCTTAAATATCATTTAAGCATTTTTGGATGCATAATAAAAAAATTCAAGTGATCTGAACAAATCAGAGTAGATTAGTTATATAGGAACACAAATCACAAATCATAGCAATTACTACTAAAGCCGTCACAAGAGGTTCTCCTGTACATTTCCTTAATCCAGCTCAGGTCCTAACACTACACTATTATGAAAAATTCCATTATACTTTGATATCCAGAGAAAAGAGTTTCACAAATATAGTTCTTCTTCGTATAATACCTCTGCATTATAGAACTCAATTTCTGTCTTTAGTATTTGAACATTTTTAACATCTATCTCTACTGATATTACATTTTTTGTGTGTGTTATGGAAATTATTTTTTTAAATATATATTTTTTATCTTTTTACAGAGAGAAAGAGAGAGGGATAGAGAGTCAGAAACATCAGTGAGAGAGAATCATCGATCAGCTGCCTCTTGCACACCCCCTACTGGGGATGTGCCTGCAACCAAGGTACATGCCCTTGATCAGAATCGAACCTAGGACCTTTCAGTCCACAGGCAGACGCTCTATCCACTGAGCCAAACCGATTTCACCATGTTATGGAAATTCTTGTTTTACATATCCCATAGGTACATTTTTTTTAAAAGTTAGATATAAATGTACTATATAGGACCTCCGGTTTTTTATATCATATTGATGAAATATGAGATTTGTTGTCTACAATCATCAGTCTTTTTAAAAAAATACATTTTATTGATTTTTTACAGAGAGGAAGGTAGAGGGATAGAGAGTTAGAAACATCGATGAGAGAGAGACATGGATCAGCTGCCTCCTGCACACCCCCTACTGGGGATGTGCCCACAACCAATGTACATGCCCTTGACCGGAATCGAACCAGGAACCTTTCAGTCTGTAGACCAACACTCTATCCACTGAGCCAAACTGGTTTTGGCAAAAATCATCAGCCTTAACACTAATATTTATCAGATTTTTTAAAATATACTGTAGAAGATGCTACTGGTTAATAAGTCAATAATCATCTTCCTTTCACTCTTATTAACAGGCAACTGATAAAATTTGATGAACTTTATGCTAACAAATAGAATTTTTTAAATTATTGTTACAAGCCATTTGTGAGATTTTTTTTATTCCTCTGTGCCAGTGACAGGTCTAGCTATGAGTACATGATTTTTTTAAAAAAATATTAGAAATATAGATTTCTTTGGAATCTTTTATAAAACATTTTCCTCCTGACAAAGAAAAGGAATTTTAAGACAAGCATTTCTCCCACCCCCTTTTCCTTATGCATTGGAGGCTCTCTAGTCAGTACTAAAACCTGGGTCTATGATAGCTATCTCAGAACCATAGAGAGAAAGTCTTAGAAATAAGGTTAATTTTGATCGTCTGTTTGATGCTTCTGTCTCTGTATATATTTTTGTTCATCAGTTTGTGTTGTTAATTATATTCCACAAATTAATGAGATCATGTGATATTTATCTTTATCAGTTGGGAAGCTGGGGGTGGGGAGAAGGAATGGTAAGAGATCAACCAAACAACTTGTATGCTTGCATATAAGCTTAACCAATAGACACAGACACTAGGGGGATGAGGATATGTCCTCATGAGTAGGGTAGATGGGGGAGGTCAATGGGGGATAAAGGAGATTATATAATATATATATATATATATATATATATATATATATATATATATTATATAATATATAAATATATAATATATAAATATATACTGTATATAATATGTATATATAATACTATATATCATACTTTATATATTAATAAAAATAAATAAGGTTAGTTTTTCATGTATTAAAAAAAGAGAAAAAGGCCTGCATTCAAGAATAGCAATCTTAGATCCTTTGACTACTGACTATTCATTAGAGAATAATAAAACCCAGAAATCCTGACTACTCCTTTAGCATATAATAAAAATCAAATCAAGTTACACTTAATCATAGATTTTGTTACTGCAGCCCAAAATATTTACATATCATACATTTAATTATTCATTTATGCCTTTTTCTTAATCTTGTATTTCTTCTGTAACAAAATTAACCTAACTTTGAAGTGCATTCCTAACTAATGTACATGTTTTATGAAAAGTGGGGCATAGCAATTTAGAGAAAAAAATAAAATAGTACTAATATTAATATTTCTTTGTGTATTTATAATCTCATTTCCCAACCTACAATGTCCACATATGTGCCAGTTGGGTACTGGAAATATAAAGGTAGCGCTTTGTACAGTATAAAATTTTCTAGACTTCCACAGTACAGCCTGCGACATTAGTTAGCACTTGCTCAGCTCACTCAGCTCGCTATTTCTCTAATCGGAAACAGCAGACCAGACGAGACTGAACCGTATCTGCCTCTATTTCCTACAGACTCACATTCAACTTTTCACTCACTCACACACAAAAAAAGCCGATAAATTTTTATTAGTTATTTTTTAAAAGGTTAATATAAAACTGTAGCAAAAAAGGGAGGGGGGGGGAGACTGAAACAGCTGGAGCAATGGGCAGCAGCGGGAGAAGAGAAAATATTTAATTTAGTTGATTTTCTGTGGTTGGTGGTTGTTAGCTTGTCTCACAGTGATGGGATTTGCACATTATTTTTTCTAAGGGATCCAGAAACTACTGGGTTTCGTTCTTCAAGCAGCAACCCAACGGAAGCCAAGGATCTGGGGATCATCTCACCATCCTGAGATCCGAGTGAGACATACTGTTAAAGGATGTGCAATGTTCAATCCTAAGTGTGACAAAAACTGACAAGCCAGAAGCTAATGGACTCAGTGAGACTAGCGTGTTTGTCTCCAAGAGACATTTCATTTTGGAGACATGTGGTACCACCCTCTTGCCGAAAGCACTGGCTCCCCTCTTGAAACTAGCTAGGGATTACAGTGGGTTTGACTCAATGCAAAGCTTCTTTTATTCTCGTAAGAATTTCATGAAAACTTCTCACCAAGGATACCCACACCGGAATTTCTAGGAAGAAATAGAGTTTCTTAATGCAAGTTTCCCAAGTGGAGCAGCATATTGTATGGGACGTATAAATTCTGACTGTTGGTACTTATATACTTTGGATTTCCCAGAGAGTAGGGTAATCAGACAGCCAGATCAAACCCTGGAAATTCTGATGAGTGAGCTTGAATTCTGATGAGTGAGCTTGACCCAGCAGTAATGGACCAGTTCTGAAAGATGGTGTTAATGCAAAGGATGTCACTAGTGAGCATGGAATTCATGACCTGATACCAGGTTCTGTCATTGATGTCACAATGTTCAATCCTTGTGGGTATTCAATGAATGACTGGCATGAAATTGGATGGAACTTGTTGGATTATCCACATCACTCCGGAACCATAATTTTCTTATGTTAGCTTTGAAACGAACATAAGTCAGACCTCCTATGATGACCTGATCTGGAAAGTTGTGGAAGTCTTCAAGCTAGGAACATGTGTGACCACCTTGTTTGTAAACAAGAGTTCTAAATTTTGCAGTGTTTTCTTTGCCCCAGAAGATTGAAGGTTTTAAACGTCTTGATTGCCAGAGTGCTATGTTCAATGATTACAACTTTGTTTATACCAGTTTTGCTAAGCAGCAGCAACAGCAGCAGAGGTGATTAACAAAAATGAAGAAAAAATGCAAAAAGGAAACACACATTAAAGAAGGTGGTGGCTGCTTTTTAGATGTTGATACCTGGGGCCCATGCTTTCCATAACCACCACCTTGTAGTTGCAGAAAGCCCTAGATGTAATGATAGTGTAATCATTTTGAATTGTATGTATTATTATATAAGGAGTTAGATATCGTGCATTAATGCTCTCTTCTGTGTTTAGGCATCCTGTGCCACTCTTGCTTTGAAAATGAAGTGCATGTAGAAAAAAAAAAACTTTTACTACATGAAACTTCACAACACTTATGAATTTGGCTTATGCACAGTATAATATTTCTCCAGGTATCCTCCAAAATCCCCACAGAAAGGTTTTTGTCCTCATTAGGTGTTGGCCTCAGCCTAACCATCCGGGACTGTTCCATTAAATTGCTGCCAGGATGTTGCATCCAATTACCTCCAATTTCTAGAACATACTCTATTAAGATCATTGAAAACAACTTCTACTTCATTCACATGTTTTTTGCAATGGCAATTAAAGTTTTTCTTCCACGAGTGGAGTTCTCTTAAGAAAGTGATTGCAGTTAACCTTTTGTGTACCGCTGTTTTAACATCATTGCTTCCCGAGTTCGTATTCCTTCCATTGATTTTGTTCCTCACCATGGTGTCTCCCCTCCCAACCCCACCCCAAGGAAGCAGTACACTGTTACTAAATAAATAAAATAAAATAAAATTGTCTAAATACTATCAGGAAATAATACAAAATAATATTGAATGTAAATTATAATATAAAATATATTTTAAAAATCACTTTAAAAATTAAAATACAATAAAAAATGATGGACATTTTTAAAATAGGAAGAGACATATGTTTGGTTGTTTTTAATTTTTGGTACCATAGCATATATCTACTTTTAGTACTTTTATTTTCAGTTCTGAATAATTATCCAATAAATTATTGAGTCTTTTCTGACTGAGAAATTACTGGAAATTCATTTTTTATCAGAAAATTTTCACATAATTATCTTCTTACAAGCTGGAAACATTTCCCCTCAAATCAATTTCTCTCTCTCTCTCTCTCTCTCTCTAATAAAAACCAATGAAAATGAAGTGTTTTTACAAGATGATTTACTTTATTACAAAAATTACAATTTATTCCAATGATACCTACATTCTTATATTTAATTAGCTAAAATAATCCATTCTGTGATAATATCTATCTAAGTTATATTAGTTAACTACCAACTATGAATGGTAACAATAATAAAATGTTGTCAGGACTGCTGTAGTGTCCAACAACACTAGGTGGGAAAGAAAAGTTCTTTTTTATTTTTTTATATTTCCCCATATCAGTTAGACATCGTGTAGGAAAGGACTCTGGTTTGGTTTATGCCACATATACACTTTGGAACAATTTTTGTGATCAGCAGTTGTACGGAGGCGGGGTCTGAGTCATGTTCATTTGTGTGGCCAGGATGATAGCACTTTTACTGGCAGGAGAAAATTTATTTCTCAAAAATGTGGCTTAGTTGGGTGGCGATTCAGACAAATCAATAGTTTCATACTGAATTAGATCTAAATTTTTTATCTTATTCATATTCTGGTTTATATAATTACTTCCCAGAATGTAGATTTAGGTTAAAATTTTATCTTATTATTTCCTGAATGAAGGTCTAGTTTAAATACTTATCTTATTATTTATATTATTGTTTACATCATTTCCAGAAAATATCCTTCATATTCTGAATTACTTTATGTGAGATTTTCATATAACTAAATATCATTAAGAAGGTAAAATCAATAGGCAATGACAGAAATCATCCAAAATGACATCAACAGATTATAGTTCTGCCATACTTATTTTCTCATAAATTGTTCTAACCCACAATCTGTATGTTTTTTATGTACACAACATTATGTTATAAGAAAGTAGAATACTAATACTTAGAAAAGACATTAATTTATTTTTGTATTAGGGAAAAAATCCATGAAAGCTCACACATTGCCTTCTTATGAAATTTGCTTCTCAGACAACATTTCAAGGTTTGCAACTTTTTTTTTTAATATCATGCAGCAATTATTTAGTTTGAACATTTTTCTAAAAGAGAGAAGATACTATAAAGCAGGTTGCATTTTTCACACTTTATGCATAGTTTACTTCTTCCTAAAATAAATCTCATCCTTGCCAGTAGTGTTAAAATCCTGCAGTTTATTACTGCTTTATAGCAATGAAATTCATTTCAAGATTAACTATTGTATTTAAAACTCTAGAGAAAGTGGTGAACATTTTACTGCAGCCTTAAATTTTGAATGCATTTCTATAAGTGATCATGGCTAATACCACATTGCACTTAGAAGCTTATAAGACAGCTTTTGTTATTTTAATATATCAGAGTGTATTTAGATTAGTGTGTTTTATTGTTTTAAGCACAGCCTGCTAAATTAGGGAGGATAACCCACCCTTATTTCATTGTCTATTTTAGAAGTCTTCTAAATGTTATCACTAATTATAGTTGAAGCATCATTACAAACCTCCTGTCAGCTCTCATGTCTCCTTAAGGGAGGCACTGTGATTAGTGACCCATAAAATCAGATTTAGCAGTAGTGTCAACAAAGCCACTATAGTTATTTTATTTGAGCAGCAAAGGCATTGAAATAAACCAGATGGTCACTTTTCCCTTCCTGAAGAAAAAATTGAGTGCATATTTACTTTCCCTTTGATTATTAGCTTTATTGTTTAGGGCAACTTTGAATAAAAAGATACCATAAATAATTTATCAGATCAATACATAAATAATTTTAAAAAAAACAGTAACCTATTATTTGGATAACAAATAAGGCTTAGCATTGCATTTGTCTCAAAATTATAGACTATGTTGAATTTAGTTGATGTGAAAATTGTGCATATCTTCTTTCCCACACTATGTTGAAAGTTCTTTTTGAGCAGAGCCTCTTGTATCTCGTGTTTCTGAGAGTTTCATGCCCTCTTGCAGCTCATTTGTAAAACATATGAGAATACCTAAAACACAGCATTTCCATGCATAGCAAACACAGGGATATGCATTAACCAAGCATATTATGTTATATTCTAAAGATCTCTAACTTTTCAAAGTGGATTAAGTAGGGAATTTAAAAATGAATATAACCCACAAATTGTACTGGTCATCAATACTTCTTACCTGTATTTTACTACATAATAAAGGTTTATTAAGCCTGATATTGTTTTATGGTATATTTCTCCTAAAATATTAATATATAAAAACTAGTATTTATTAAGCCATCCCATGGAATTGAAGTTTATAATTTTCCTCCAGATACTACAACCATTATCACATTAGTAATTAATCACAATTACTAGATACCAAAAACATTTAAATAAAAGTGAAACAACTTTTACAATATAATCAGACAGTGTATGTGTAACCAAGATGTCTGAAACAGTGTTGGAATCATAAAAGGTAATCTAGTCGATTCACAGAGGGGAACATTTGAGTTTTAGTCAAAGTCAAGAGTCTCTCAAAGCTTTGTAATGGGGGCTGTGTGTGTGTGTGTGTGTGTGAGAAAGAGAGAGAGAGAGAGAGAGAGAGAGAGAGAGAGAGAGAGAGAGAGAGAGAGAGAGAGAGAGAGAGAGGATGTGCATCCTCAAGAACTATCTTTATAAGAAAAATCCCAGGCCAACCAGCCAAGGCTGTTGAAACAATAGTTCCTATGTGCTAATGAAGTTACAGTGATAGATAGTGACCAAGAGAATTCTAGATGAGGCCTTTGGTCAGCAACAAACTAAAACAAACAAACAAAAACATAAACTGTGAGCCCTGCTGGTGTGCTCAGTGGTGAGCATCCATCCATGAACCAGGAGGTCATCGTTTGATTCTCGGTCAGGGCACAAGCCAGAGTTGCCAAGTATGGGGTGTGCAGGAGTAGCTGATCAGTGATTTTCTGTCATATTTGGTTTTTCTATCTCTTTCTCCCTCTCCCTTTCTCTCTGAAATCAATAAACATATTTAAAAAAAAATCTGTGAATGAGAAATGGTGTCAGTAATGTAATGCAGAATATTTAGGAGACTTTGCTATTGAAGTTGTCTTTTTTTTTTATCATGGTTAGGAGAGGACTCTGCAGGCTACTGACATTCACATCAAGAAAGCTTATTTTGCTTCTATTCCATTTCAATTTGAAAATATATTTTTCTTAAAATAGTAGCAATTATATTTTCTATTTGACATATAAGTCAAATGGGTTCCAAGAATGCTTGGTTAGGATCAGTTATATAATCTTGCCACATTATGGATTTAGAGCCTTTGAATTTATGCTTAGGAGATGATAAATATCTGAGATAGTCCCCCACTTGCTCCTATGTAATTTAAACATTTATCCCCAAGTACCAATCCTTTATTAGACAGCACATTCAGTTAGTAAATGTTTATAGTTATTTATGCTATATTTTCAACATACCTGGAGAACTCTTTCAGAATAGAAAATAATCATTATAAATATGGTTTTAGGTGATATGCCTAGGTCATTATCAAAAATGTCCTTTCTTTTATCTAAATTTCAGGAAGAACATTACTATGATGTATCCGATTGTTCACTTTGGAGTTTGATCTGTCTGAAAAAAAATTATCAAATCTGTCACTACTTTGGGTAAGTTCTTCAACATTTCTTAGCCTCAGTTGCATTGGGTATAAACACCATAATAGGAACATTATTTAAAAAGATATTTGTATTTCCTTTGACTAGATTACACCAATATTTATATACCTTTTGTATAACTTTAATCTATACATGTATTCTGAAAGATGTGTATTTTATTTTTTATTAAATGCATTGATTTGACATTGGCTAATAATATTATAGAGTTCAAGTGTATATTTCTATGATAAATGATCTGAATATTGCATTATTTTAAACCAATGTAATTATTTTAAAAGATGAGTATTCTAGGGGGAAAAGGCACCCTGAGGTTTGAATGGAATTTATAAGTTTTGTCACATAATAGAGAATTGAAGTGCTCACAACAAAGAATAAATTTAGTAGTTCATGATGAATTGGATTAAACATTTAAAGCATTTTCAAGTATTTTCAGTGTAAAATCAAGTGGAATTAATTGTGATATAATGAGAAAGATGAAACAGATTGTTTTATATAATCTATCAGACACTAATGTTAAGCTATTTAATGAAACTTGAATTTGTATAACTTAATAAAATTCCTACTTGGAATGACATGATAGCCACAGCTTGCTGAAAACAAAGAAAAACAATGATCAGAGTGATTGAGACTTCCAATATGATGAAATGAAAAAAATGTGTCACTTTAAATAAAAGCAGAAAACTCAGAGGGAAGGATTTTAAAGTCTATAACTATAAGCTGTGTGGAAAAAAAAAAAAATCCTTCAAGAATTATTTATCAGAGCGAACTTTCAATCCTTGAAGTTTAAAGCAAACTATTTTAGGAATAAACACATGCCAATCATAAAAGCATATGAGAGGAGTATTAATATTCATAACTCTAAATATGAAGACATAAACAGATTCATGTAAATATTTTCAGATAAAAATGGTAATTGTTGTGATCTAAATAAGAGCATTGTTCTGTTCAGATTATTTAAATACATTAAATTTCATACATTTTATTTTTATGAGTTAACTAAAAACAAAATGGATATAGTTACTAAAAAAGAATGTTATGGACTGAGCCTTGTCCCCCTATTTCTTTATTCAAGTATAACTTCCAATGTCAGTATATTTGAACAAAGGGTTTTGTAGGAGATAAATAAGGTTGAATGAGGTCCCATAGGACTGTGGCCTTCTAAAAAGAGGAAGAGAGAAGCACAGTAAGAAGGTGGCCATGGCAGGCTGAGAAGATAGGCCTCAGCAGAACCAACGCCTGCCAGGACTGTGCACTTTTCAGCCTTCAGACGGTAAGAAGCAGAAGTGTTGTTTAAGCCACACAGTCTATGGTATTTTTATATGGCAACCCTAGAAGACTGATATGAAGAGCAAAGTATGATAAATTCAGATAAACCAATATTTATAAACTTACTGCTTGCAAGGCATTATATGAAGTACTGATACTTGACACCTATTTTTCTTCATTAAATAAGTAAAAATGTATACAATTTTATCTTATCTCACCAAAGAAAAGTATAGTGAAAAAGGATAGAAACCCAAATGAACATCTACCTATACAAGCCCAGAAACATAGATAAATATCCAATTTTTGCCTGCATGCATGCAAATATATGTGTGTCTGAGTGTATGGAGAGAGAGAGAGAGAGAGAAAGCGAGGTTGGGGCATGTGTGAGTTCAGTCTTAGAGAATTGGATAATCATTCTATTAGTATCTTTGGATAGTGATAACATATTCGTATTTTAGTAAACAATAAGAATAATTGACTAAAGTTTCTAATTTTTATAGTGATACCTCATAAAATTTATAAACTGGAGTCCATAAATAAGAAGAATATCATTATAAAATATCCATGTTCTTTATAGAGAAAGCATTGAAAGTCTTATGTATACTGTAAATAGTACTGAACTCACAACAAAGTCTCAGAGTGGACTCACAGTCTCAAACAGAATTAGAGTCTCTTTTGCTTCACTTACTAGGTGTATCGGTTAATACTGCGAATTTTGTAACCAAAGAAAACATAATAATTTCAAGAGAAACATCAAAAGTGCTTTATTCAGCCAAAACTGGTTTGGCTCAGCGGTAGAGCTTTGGTCTGCAAACTGAAGGGTCCCAGGTTCGATTCCGGTCAGGGGCATGTACATTGGTTGCAGGCACATCCCTGATAGGAGGTGTGCAGGAGGCAGCTGGTTGATGTTTCTCTCTCATCAACGTTTCTAGTTCTCTATCTCTCTCCCTTCCTCTCTGTAAAAAATCAATTATATATATATATATTTTTTTTTTAAGTGCTTTATTCAAAGCAGTGTCAATTGCTGCTACAGATTTTCCCCATCTTTCAGGTAATTTGTGGATAATGTCCGAATAGAACTTTCCTTGTTTGAGGCGAACCATTCAGAGACCCAATTTCCCACTTCTTTGTACATTTTGAAGTGCTGCTCAGAAAGTGCATCTGCCATCGATAGGAACAAGTGGTAATCTGAAGGAGCAAGGTCTGGTAACTGCAGTGGGTAGGTTAATATTCCCAGGCAAGATCTTTTAAAGTGTCTTTAACTGGATTTAGAGTGTGTGATGGTGCATTATCATGAAGTAAATTACTTTGCCATGTCTTCTGGCACATTCTGGTCATTTCACAATCAAAGCATGATTCAAATTGTTATTTGTTGTTTGTCTAGATCAGTTTTTACCTGGTTTTAGAAGCTCATACTACACCACACCTTCCTGATCCTACTAAATGCAGAGCATTGTCTTTTTTCCAAAACAATTTGGCCCTGCAGTCAATGTTGATGGTTGATCTGGATCAACCCATGATTTTGTGCATTTGAGATTCTAAAATAAATCCACTTTTCATTGCCAGTTACAATGCAAAAAATACTTTCTTTCGTGTCCTTGAAGCAACATTTTACTGATGACTTTTCAGTTTTCCATTTGTCTTTTGTTCGGTTGATGTAGCACCCATTTTCTTCCTTTGAAATCTTTCCCATTGCTTGTAAATCACCAGAAATTTTTGCTGAGCAACGTTTAATCTTTCTGCAAGATTAAACTCACATCTTTGTTTTTGAGTTTGACATGCATATTCATCCAATAATGCTTGTAATTGTTGGTCTTCAAACTTTTTCGGTTGACCTTTCACATCAAAATCATCACTTTTAAAACATTTAAACCAGAGTTGACAAATATCTAGAGATGGAGTATGTTCACCATAAACTTTCCGAAATATCAAAAGAAAGTAATGAATTAAAACTTCCCACAAATGCTCTTCATTTGGACAGGAAATTCAACATTTTTAAGCATAAAAATATCTATGATGTTAACACCTTTAGTAAATTTGACACATGAAATTTTGAAGCATATTGTCAATACAACAAAATAGCATATATCAATATATCAAGTCACACATATATATCAACATATGTGTAACTTCATCTATTGAAAAAAATCCACATTATTAACTGGTACACCTAGTAAACCAACTACCTAAGTTCACAAACTTAAGACCTTTCTTCTTAATCAAAAAGGAAATAGGAGTGAGATAATTTCCTGGGTGATTTTCACAATTCAACACCTCACTCTTTTACAGAGCTCCCTGCCATTTTTCTTACTTAATGGAAGGAGAGATTTTGGAATTGAACATATTTGAGTGACAGAAATTTATTTTTAAAGTTGCTGAAGAGAAGTTAACCTTAAAAGGTAAAAGTTTATCAAAACTATGAGACCAAAGCACAGCTATTACCTTTTCTGAGATATTAGCAATGCTATCATCCAAACAGGATTATAACTCTAAAAATAATTTTATTCTTCATATCTTTTCTAATGACATTCTTTCCATAATGATATTTAAAGATAAGTATGTTATAGAAGAATTTGAATAAGGTAAGATAACATTGATTTATACATATAATTTTTTTCAATAAATTTATAGAATAAGGTCACCATAGATCATAGTGATAAATTGATGAGCAGGAAGAATAGATATTAGCTTTCTTTTTTTAAGTAAGTGAGATGAAAACTATATATACAACCTAATAAATATAATAAATGTAATAAACATAGTAAATATAATTAATATAACATAATATAATATATCCCTATCTAATCAAAGAGGGAATATGCTAATTGACTGCCATGCCCTCAAAGATGGCAGTGCCAAAGTCACAAGATGGCAGTGCTCGGTCCACTGAGCCCCCTGTGGCAGGAAGCAGGCAGCATGGTGGGCACACCCCCAGGCGGGTCCGGCTGCTCCATGCGCCTGCCTCCAGAGTCTCCCAGTCCCTTCGGCCTCCTGCTGCCCAGAGCCAGCACAAGGTGCAGGCAAGCCTCACATGGCACCTGCCCAGCTGCTCAGGGCCGTCTGAGGCTCAGGTAACCATGGCCAGCTGTGGCATGTGCTACCGGCATTGTTAGCAGAGGAGTGATGGGGGCGTCGCCTTCCCCTGATTGCTGGGTTGCATCCCACACCTGAGAGCTCCCAGACTCTGATAGGGGACAGGCTGGATTGGAGCCCCCTGCCAGAGACTGTTTTTCATGCACCGGGCCTCTAGAATAACATAAGAATGTAATTAATATAATATAATATAATATAATAAATATAATATAATATAATATAATATAATATAATATAATATAATCCTATTTAATAAAAGAGTAATATGTAAATCGACCATTACTCTAAGACACAAGATGGCCACCCCCATGTGGTCAAAGATGACTTCCCCCTTGTGGACACAAGATGCCCACCAGAAGATGGCCAGCAGGGGAGAGCCATTGAGTAGGACCAGGCCTGCAGGGGAGGGCAGTTAGGGATGACAAGCCCGGCAGAGGAAGGCTGTTGGGAGTAACCAGGCCTGCAGGGAGGAGAGTTGGGGGGAACCCAGGCCTGCAGGGGAGGGCAGTTGTCGGGGGGGGCAGGCCTGCACAGGAGGGCAGTTGGGTCAACCAATCTTGCAGGTAAGAGCAGTTAGGGTTGACTGGGCCAGCAGGGCAGAGCAGTTGGGAGTGACCAAGCCTACAGGGGAGAGAAGTTGGAGGGGGGGCAGGCCTGCAGGGGAGGCAGTTGGGGGGACGAGGCCAGCAGGGGAGGGAAGTTATGGGTGACCAGGCCTACAGGGGAGGACAGTTGGTAATGACCATGCTGGCAGGGAGGGCAGTTAGGGGCAACCTGGCTGGCAAGGGAGGGCAATTAGGAGTGACTGGGCCAGCAGAAGAGGGCAATTGGGAGTGACCAGGTCAGCAGGATAGGGCAATTAGGGGTGACCAAGCCAGCAAGGGAGGGCAGTTAGGGGCAATCAGGCTGACAGGGGAGCAGTCAGGCATTGATCAGGCTGGTAGAGGAGTGGTTAGAGTGTGATCAGGCTGGCAGGCAGAAGTGGTTAGGGACAACCAGATAGGTAGGCAGGTAAGTGGTTGGGAGCCAGCAGTTCTGGATTGTGTGAGGGATGTCCTACTGCCCATTAGGCCTAATCCCACCAGGATTAGGCGAGGGTGCAGTCTGGGCTGAGGTGGACACCTTTTCTTTGTGCACGAATTTCATACATCAGGCCTCTAGTATAGTATAATGTACACTAATAAAAGAGAAATATGCACATTAACCATTATTCTGCTACACCCACAAGCTACACCCACCAGTCAATCAGGAGAAAGTATGCAAATTAACTCAATCAGGATGGTGACCAGCCATGGTCCTAGAGCAAGCAGAAGGCTTGGGTTGCCCTGGCAATGAAGGAAGCCAAGCTTCCCGCCCACCTTTGCTGGCCCTGGCCTCTGTCCAAGACTATAAAGTTTCAATTATAAAAGATAAATAAATCCCAATAAAAATGGTGGGAGCCATGGAGCCTGAGCTGAGCAGGAGACTTCAGTTGCCACTGGTGATAGAGGAAGCCAAACTTCCTGCCCTGTCCAGCCCTGGCCTCTGCTCAAGGCTACATATGGTCTTTATCATATAGTATTCTGTTTTCATATAAAATCCCTTTCAAATATAAAAGCCATTCTTACCTCTTGGGCTATATAAAAACAGGCTATCTATTGTATTTAGCCCACAGGCCATGGTTTGCAGACCCATGGATTAGAAGAGCAAAGAGAAGACAAATAAGAATTGGATTTAGAGGTTAAAAAGCAGAGCTAAGATTCAAGACAGTGTTTTTCAAAGTATACTTTGGTCTTGATTTCTTCTTTTCTCTATAAAATGTATAAATAAAAAATAACTTATAAGTTTAAAAAGAAAAAGTTAGGAATTATGAAACAATGATCTTAGAATCTTTCTTATACTTTCTTATACCCCTTTTCTCTCTTTTTTGTTTAAAAATAACTTCTCGTTCTGTTGTTTTGCATTGGCATTGTTGTTGTTGTTTGATGGCCGGAGTTTTGCTCTTTACATTTGAGTTTTGAGAATGACATGTGTGTGGTTTAGTTTTTGCATTGGCAACAAAAAAAGAAAAAGAAAAAAAAATCTGAAGACCAGGATAAACTGGTGAATATGATGGAGTTGGGGGCAAAGAAGGGGAGTGGATTGATGATTATCAGGGGGAAAGGGGTGTGGGGGTGCAGAAAGAGACTGGATTAAAATCGTATAACCTATGAATGAGGACAATGGCAAAGGGGGAGGAGGTAGAGGCAGAGAGTGTGGCAGGAACCTAGTGGAAGGAAGCTATGGGGGGGAGGGGGTGGAAGGAGAAACAATTGTAATGATCTGAGCAATAAAGATTTATTGAAGAAAGAAAAAAAATAAAAAAATAAAAATAACTTTGATCTAGCTGTAAAAAAAAGTAAGTAGTGTACACCTATAAAATATATTAAAACACATATATTTTGAACTGTGTTTTGATACAGAAATATAACTGAGGGTAGTAACAGTAAGCAAAGAAGGGAGGAGAAATAAGAAAATGAAATTCTCCAAAATAAAAATATTGTACCCAAATAATGAGCAGGTATATTAGAAAATGAGGGGATAAATAATGAGGAATCAAGAAGAACAAACATGAAAACTAACTATAAATTAAAGTTCCCCATGGCTGAGGACCTTCACTATGTATCCCAAAAAGAGCACCCAAGAGTCTTCTGTGCCTTAACCTTATTGATGTTAGAGAATAAAATGTAAGTCTATAAATTACTTTTATAGCTGGCGTAAAAGATTACCACAAAATTAGAGGCTTAAAACAATACCCATTGGTGACCTCACAGTCTTCATAGATCATAAGTCTAGCACATGGCTGAGATGGTTACTCTGCTCTGTGTCCCTAAGACCAAAATAAAGGCGCTCGCCTTAGCTGGTATGGTTCAGTGGATAGAGCATAAGCCTGCTGACTAAAGGGCCCCAGGTTTGATTCCAGTCAAGGGCACATGCTTGGGTTATGGGCCAGATCTCCCCAATAGGAGGTGTGCGGGAGGCAATCCAATAGTGATTCTCTGTCATGATTGATGTTTCTAATTTTGTTTTCCTCTCTCTCTGAAATATATATATATATCTATATATATCTATATCTATATCTATATCTATATCTATATATCTATATATCTATATCTATATCTATATCTATCTATCTATCTATCTATCTATATCTATATATATATATATATAGTTTATTTATAATACAAGAGGCCTGGTGCACAAATTCGTGCAAGGGTGGGGAGTCTGGCCAGCCTGCCCTGATGAGGGCCAATTGGGTCAGGCCAGCCAGGGGGAGGGGCCATGGGTTGTAGGAAGGCCCCACCCCTTATTGGGTTGGGGGGTTTGATCAGAGGCTGTGCCAGCCAGATAGATGGGCTGGAAGCAGTTGGTGGGCTGGCCATGCCCCCAACCAGGGTGGGGGTGACCTGGGCCAGGACCAGCTGTGTAAGGGGCCCCAGGTGTTTGGCGGGCTGCCACCCCCCTCCCGTTGAACTCTGGCTCAACTCCTGTTCAAGGGGACAATTTGCATATTACCCTTTTATTATATAGGGCCTAATATGCTATTATATATTATATATAATATGCTAATATATATATATAATATTTTATTATATAAGGCCTAATATGCTGTGTCTGGTCATCTGGTAGATTCAGCCAATCATAGTGTAATATGCTAATGATATATCAAGGCCACTGAATCGCTTGCTATGATGTGCACTGACCACCAGGGGGCATACACCCTGCTCTGACCAGTAGGTTAGCTTGCTGCTGGTGTCTGGCTGATCTGGACTGAACGAGATGGGCCAGACATGCCCTGGAGTCCTCCTGTGGTCCCTCCCTGGTTGGCCAACCTCCCACATTCCATGGTGGGGTTGCTCAGCCTGGCCTGCGCTCTCTCACAATCTGGGTTGAGGAACCCTTACACGCCCCCTCTCCCTCCCCTAAGTGCACGGATTTTGTGCACCTGGCCTCTAGTATATATACATGCTGGCATCACTATTTTTTTTTTTATAGGGGACTCTCAGGGAAGTATTCTGCTTCTGATCTCATTCAAAGTATTCTGGATGTTTGCAGAATTCACTTTCAAGCAGTTGTAGGACTGGGATTCACATCTCCTTACTCTCTGTTGGAGACCTTTCCTACCTACTAGAGGCATCTCTCAGAATCTCCATCTCAGGCCTCTCACTTTGCAGCATCTCTTCTGCTGTTTGTACTGTATATCCTTGACTCTCTGTTCTGTCTATTCTATAGTATTTGTAAGGGCTCAAGTGATTAATTGGGATGCTCTAGTCTACACGATCCAGGTTAAACTCCCCATTTTATGGTCCTTAAATTTTATCACATCTGCAAAGTCCTTTTTCTCAAGTAAGGCAGTGCAGTCACAGGTTTGGGGAATTAGGACATGGAAAATGTAGGTAAGCCATAATACTTATTACTATTTGTGTGTGTGTGTATTACATCTATGTATATTTATATAAAATATGTTTTTAACTGTGACATTTTAATATAGAAATATAACTGAGGGCAGATGTAAAAGTAAGCAGAGTGTAGAAGTAAAAGTAGATAGATGTCGTTTTAATAGTTTTAATCACAATTGGGTGTAGAACGGGTGATAATTTTTAGAAGAGTTCATGATATTACTTTAGTCATGCTATATATTACAATACATACATATTACAATACATATTGAAGAGTAAAAAAAAATAATAATTGAAAAAGCAATTTGTCTGGAACTAATTGAGTAGATCCAGACATCAAAGTAACAAGTCTATCTTCCACAGATTGCTGAAAGGGGAAACAAAGTGATAATCAAGTAGGGGAGTATGTGGATTTTGTGTAACAGGGTGGCAAAATTCAATATTTGTCTGAATGTAGGGTTTATATATATTCATAATTCCTAATATACTTTATATTCCATAGTCCTGTCCTATCATGTATATAGAAAATATACACAGAGCAATTATAGTGGAAATAGCTAGCTGCCTACATAATTGTGGTTACTAAAGAAAAAGTATGCTTTTCAGATTTGGGGGTTTAAAACGATATTATAAAAGCCATTTCTTTTGACACAACATTCATGATAAGATGCCTGTTAAGTAAAAGTACATAAATGAAACTGATAATGTATCCATTTACAAAAGGATAATTAATATCCCATTTTTCTGATGTTCATATGTGTGTATTCAGACCTGGACTACTTTAAATAATATCAAAATATACCAAGAACATAAACAATGAAAAGTCTCTTCAACATAAAAATGTCTACTTTTCCACTAAAATAAATGTATATCCTCTCTTCCAGGGACAGAAATTTATTTGTAAAATGCATATATATATATATATATATATATATATATATATATATATATATATATATATTGGTAACTGTTTTCTACTCTTCATGAAGGGAGTAAGTTCCTTCTCTTGACAGATTTTCTACAAATTCAGTACAAATGTAATTTATTAGGTTATAAAATCATAGAAGATATCAGTGACTACAGATATTCATAGACAAAATCATGTCCAGAACTAATATTAACTTATTTGAATTTGAATGATTGGTTACATGACTAACAGGAAAGAGACTAATAAGTTTTTGTATGGAAAAAGTGATTTGTAGTTTGGAATTAGATATTTCAGTGATGAAGAGCTTTGGGTGGCAGAGATTTCAGGAATACAGATAGAGGACATTTTGCTTGTGTTTGCTATTTTTTGTCTCTTTTCTTCCAGTCCAGCTCTTCTGACACTTAATGACAAGAACACAATTCTTTGGAAATTCTATTGGAGAGGAAGAGTAATAGACATAATGAATTTTATCTTACTTTTTTTATTACAGATCTGGAAAGAAAGACAGAGACACATAATTATTTTTTTACATAAATGTGTCAGTATCAATAATTGTATTCATGTATACATAATTTTATTCATGTATACATAATTTTATTTAAAATGTCCATGTAAACAGTAATAAATATTTCAACATGTTCAGGTTTTTAATCATGAGTTGTATTCAAATACTCATTTTTTTTACTTTAAAAAATATATATTTTATTGATTTTTTTTACAGAGAGGAAGAGAGAGGGATAGAGAGTTAGAAACATCGATGAGAGAGAATCATTGATCAGCTGCCTTTTGCACACCCACTACTGGGGAATGTGCCTGCAACCAAGGTACATGCCCTTGACCGGAATCGAACCCGGGACCCTTCAGTCCGCAGGCCAATGTTCTATCCACTAAGCCAAACCGGTTTCGGCCAAATACTCATTTTTTTAAATATAAGTTTTTTTATTGTTTAATGTATTACATAAGTCTCCTTTTTCCCCCACTGACCTCTCCCCGGCTCCTCCCACCCCCCAGCACATGCCCTCACCTCCCTACTCTCTGTGTCCATTGGTTATGCTCATATGCATGCATACAAGTCCTCTAGTTGGACTCTTACCCCCTCACCCACCACCTTTCCTCATAGATTTGACAGTCTATTCGTTGCTTCTATGTATCTGGTTCTGTTTATGTTGTTCATTATAGTCCACAAAGAGTGAGATGATGTGATATTTATCTTTCTCTGACTGGTATATTTTGCTTAGCATAAAGCTATCTAGTTCCATCCATGCTGTTGCAAGTGGTAAGAATTCCTTCTTCTGTACAGCAGCGAGTATTCCATTGTGTACATGCACCACCTTTTCTAATCCACTCATCTTCTGATAGGCAGCTCTACCACAATATGGTAAGTCTTCTTTTACCTGCATTAGTTGGTCAAAGTAATTAAGAGCTAGGTGTTCATCTACTGGTTTCAGAGGTTTTGGGTTCTTCATGTTTCTCCATAGTCTGCTTTGACATGCTTCAGGGTCTCTCTTAGGCCCAGATTTTGGTACAATAGAATTGTAAAACTTATATTCAACCTTAACTTATATTTTGCTACTGAAAATTAGATCCAAATTCTAGTGCTCATGATGAATAGCCCTCTACTAGATGATGGGTAGACCAGGAGTAGTTCTTGATGCCATTTTTCCCCCCATACATGATGGAGTCATTTGAACCTAACACTTTTCTTTCTCCCTAAATAGCATTGGTTTTCAGCAGCAGTTATTTGATTCTGTGGTCCTAATAATTATTATTCCCCATCAATTTCAAATCCCAGTAATATTGTACAAGGCAGTATATTTCTTTCTATGTATATCTCATCTTAATACAGAAACAAAACCCATATTTTATAGAGCTATATAGCATGACAGTGAATATCAATAGTTATCTTAGTTAAGGTATCCTCAGTTCCATCCAGTGGATAAATAAGCTGAATCCATCAACTCATTTTTAGTTTTCTTCAATTCCAACCTTGATCTTATCTTTTACACTATTTTCCTAAATTAAATGAAATAATATTTGCAGTGATAACTTCAAAATATATCCAGAATCTACCTTAGATTATCTTCCCTAGAAACAACCTGAGATTAAAAAAAAAATCTGTTGTGCATGACTTTTTTGAGGGAGTGCTCTCTTCTGGAGAAACATGAAGAAATGGAGGTAAGAAGAAAAGAAAAGGGGAAAGATTCAAACTAGGACCTGATGCAGAAAAATCAAGATTTGGCTTGATGCACAAGGGAATCTGAATTATAATTTCCACTCCAGAATTGTGATATCTTGAGACAAATGTCCAGGCTTTTGTACATACACATCTCATGGTCTATGACTGAATCTGAAAACTTGGGCAAGTATTTTGGTATTTTTTTCAGAAGGTTTCTGTCAGCCAATTTTAAGTCTTCCTATAAGCTTACAAATTTAAGCAAGTACATTTAGCTTGAAATGGCTATACCTGCAGGTAAAAATGGAATATGAAAAGGTCATAACAAGTGTTCACTACGATTATCAAACGGAAGCAAACTGATAGGTATATAGCCTACAAAAACCATTCAGAAAGTATTTTTGCATTTCCCTTTTAGTTTCTTTTTGTGGAAGGTATTAATGTAAATCATTATTTTACACTTTTTTAAAGATGCACATTTTTTTTTCTCTTTCTCACACCTCATCCTTGCTTGTTCTACTTTTGTTTTTCTCTCAACTGAATTCTTATAATATCGTAAAATTGTGAAATCAGAGCCCTGTGGAAGCCTACAGCCCAGGGTTATCCATTTCTACTACCTTCCTGGGCATGAAGCAATAGCTGATATTGGATTTAGACAAAAATAGCTGCATTACAGTCCTGTGTGATATTCTCCAGCTTCCCAGGCAGTTCTTTTTCTCTTTTCTATGTAATTTCATCTGGTTATATGGCTTTTAATATCATATATGTTCTAAAAATTCCCAAATTTATAATCCTACTTGACATGGCTCCCAATTTTAGGTTGTTTTATTTAACTCCTTCCTAGGTGAAAAACCTACACTTACACCTAAAAATAAATTTCAAAACTTATTCTTTACCTCGTTTACTCTTACTACATTTTTTATATCTGTAAAATTCAATTCCCTCTTTTCATGTCTTTAAAACTTTGGAGTCATAATATTTTTTTTCTGTAAATACCTAATAACCAATCCATCAACAAATATATTTGGCTATACTTTTAAAGAATAACCTGAATCAGAACATTTCCAGTTACGTATATATTGAGTGAACACCTTGATTAAGAAAGTGGACAATGTATCATTTTTGTGCACAAGAAGTTATTTAGGATTCTGAATGCACTTTTGGCAATCTTATAGTTATATCTATATATATAAAAGGCTAATATGCAGTGTTCCTTTCGGAGTTTGATCAGGAGAATGGGAGTTCAATTGTTTGCTATCACATGTGCTAACCATCAGGGGGTGATACAGAACATGGTGGGCAACTGGCAACAGGGTGCTGAGGGAGCTAGGGAAGGGGGAGGAAGGGAAGTGGGGGGGTGAGAAACCTGATTGGTCCTAATCCCAGGGTAGGCCTAAGAACCCAACCCATATAGAATTTTGAGTATTGGGCCTCTAGTTTTTTTCTGTTTGTTTGTTTTTAATATATTTTACTGATTTTTTACAGAGAGGAAGAGAGAGGAATAGAGAGTTAGAAATATTGATGAGAGAGAATCATTGGTCAGCTGCCTCCTGCATACCTCCCACTGGGGATGTGTCTGCAACCAAAGTACATGCCCTTGACTGGAATTGAACCTGGGACCTTGCATTCTGCAGGCTGAAGCACTATCCACTAAGCCAAACTGGTTTTGGCTCTAGTTGTTTTTTGTTTGTTTGTTTTGTTTTGTTTTGTTTTGTGTGTGTGTGTGTGTGTGTGTGTGTGTGTGTATATATATATATATATATATATATATATATATATATAGATACTCCAATATATATATATATATATATATATATATATATATATATATATATATATATATGTATATATATATATATATGATATTATAGGGTTTAATATTATATAAAGAGGAATATGTGAAACAATAATGTCATCATTGCACAATATTCTGTAACTGGACTCCATTATGTAAATTCTGTTCTGTGAGTTTGATTGAATAATATAATATTAATAGAAAATCATGAAGAAGTCATTTTGTTCAAAATATTTGGTTATTCTTGCACAGATCAAACTATTTTGTGGCTTAAAATAAAAATTCAACAAATATTTGGAAAGCTATTGAGAGTAATACTTATTCCATTTATCTTAAATGAGAACATATAAGCTTAGAATAGATTTAAAACATCACCCATGTGAAAATTTGTGTTATATATTTATCTTTTTTCACTGATTTTTCCTGACAGTACTGATTACAGTAAAAATGTAGCTTTTACTATGAAATCCACTTGAGTTAATAAAAAAAAAAAGGAATAGTGTTAGTTTATTAACAATACATAAACCTTTGAGGGCCTAGCCGGTTTGGCTCAGTGCATTGGTCAGACTGCAGACTGAAGGGTCTCCAGTTCAATTCCAGTCAAAGGCACTTACCTGGGTTGCAGGTTCCTCCCTGGCCTGGCCCTGGAGGCAACCAGTGGATGTGTTTCCCTCACATCAATATTTCTCTGTGTCTTTCCCTCTCTCTTCTACTCTCTCTAAAAACCAATGGCAACATATCCTTGGGTGAGAATTAAAAAAGCAATAAACAAAACAAAGAAAAAATTTTGAGAGTACATATGTTTTTCCCCCTCCAATACACTGAATTCAAGGAAGAAGATCTTTGATGTGAGCAGTTTACAAACTTACTTATGAACTTATTGTAAAATGTTCTTACAAACAACTTTATTTGGGTGTGGATTCAGTTTCTTCCAATGGTTGTATTAAATATTTCACTCGAGATTTAATATTATACACTAGAGAACAGGAAGGAAAAAGAAAACATGTTTAGTTTCTCTGCTATTTTCTTTATCTTGTTACTGGAGGAAACCCTATCAAATAAAAAGGGAATATGCAAAATGACTGTCACACTCTCACAAAGATGGCGTCGCCCAGTCCCCTCAGCCCTGCCGGGGTGGCAGGCACACGGCCCAGCCAGGCCTGCCCCTCAGAGGGTCCAGTCGTTCTGCACCCCTGCATTCAGAGTCCACCAGTCCTCTCAGCCCCCTAGCCACCCAGGGCAACCTGAGGCTCAGGTAACAGGGCCGGCTGAGGCTTGTGCTGCCAGCAGTGGCAGCAGCGGAGGTGTGATGGGAGTGTTGCCTTTCCCTGATCGCTGGGTCACCTCCCGCCCCTGAAGGCTTCCAGACTGTGAGAAAGGGAAGGCCAGACTGAGGGATGCCCCCCTCCAGTTTTATGCACTTGGCCTCTAGTTGGATTATAACTAAGAATTTTGAAAAGCAGTATGCATTTAAAGATAGTAAATTATATTATTTGTGACCAGACAGATGGATACAAGATAAATATTTTCCCTAACACAAGACAACTGATATGGTAACATCTTTATACAGCATGACTGTCACACCCTCACAATTTTGGCAGCACCCACGGCCATAGATGGTGGAGCCCTGTGTCTCATGCACAGGTTACCTATACTGCTCTTTCAACATCACAACACTATTATCGCTATTATTTTCCTAATTAACAGATTGCAGAGAATACCTTGTCTTTCAGTTATGAATATGTAGATGGAACATTTTTAAAAAAACATTCAAAAATTAACATTGCATTCTAGTCATTATTCATTAATTTTAAATTATTGCATGTTGATTAAAACTGTATATGATATTTATTATATGTCTACTATGAATCAGGCCTATGTAATTCATTAGATAAATTGAGGTAAAAATACCACTGGCTCTAAAGAAATTTAAATCTCTATGTTTTTTAAGAGGAAAAATCACATATGTCAGTATTTACAAGATATTTATTATAAAAAAATATTGAGGTGTCCTCAGGACTCTCAGGTGAAATGATTAACAGATTGGAAATACTTTAAATTCATTGTTACAAATCCCCTTGTTCCTCATTATCACCTAAAAATAATAAACAAACAGATGGCATAGGGCAAAAACCGACAAACAAAAAAGAAAACTGCAAGTTGTCCATTGTGTTCTCTTAAGGGGCTTTTTTTTTTCTTCTGTTTGCAATTGTGTGATTTCAGTAAAGCCAGATATATATTTCAGAGAAATAAGTAAAATTGAGTGATATTTGATACTTGACTTGAAAAGAGGCAGTTGTTGAGGCACTTAATGTGTGTGGCAGAGGTGTTAAAGCATCATCTGAATTTGAATTTGATTATTTGATATCTGCAAGAACTGACATGACTTCAAATATAACATGCACCAGTTCTAGAAATCTTTTTTAAAAACACTTCATCAAAATACATGAAATTATTTAAGAAATTGAATCATCTAAAGAAATTGAAAACTACTCTACAGGAATAAAAATAAATTGATATGATTAGACTTAATATTTAGAAGTATCTGAAAGAAAAAGTTTTTTATTAAACCTCTAAAGAATACTGATCCTTCTCCTTTTGAATCTATAAATCTTCAATAGAAATAAATATATAGAGATAGAGGTAGAGGGAGGGAGGAAGACAGAGAGAGAGAGAGAGAGAAAGAGAGAGAGAGAGAGAGAGAGAGAGAGAGAGAGAGAGAGATATCTGAACTATTTCTTACATTTTTTTTGTATCAGTAGAATTTCAAAATTAAGAAAAAGAAAAAGCAAGAAAAGAGAAAGGAAAAGAAAAATAAGCAACTAAAAATTACTTTCTCTGAGGTTTTTCATTATAAATTCTTCTTAGTTCCATTAGTTCATCTTTAATCTGCTTTCTGGTTATTTTGATTTATCCTTTAGAAACTTATTAAAACATAATTTTCTATGTTAGCTTCTAGTATTAAGTAGGACTCACAATAAAATGTGCTTTTTTCTTCTACCCATAAACAAACAGATAAGTGATTTATTTAGATATATATGAGAACTCAAAGAACCAATTATTAAAACTTTGAATTAATATGAACACTAATTTACCTTATGAATAAGAATGTAAATCTAAAGGAAGTTCTGTATTTTAACATGATACCAATAACATGTTTGTTCTAATACAATCGATTTACTCAATAGGAGTGACATTTCCATCATAACTACATAAGACAGTCTAAGACAAACATTAACAATTGGGAGTTAAGAATGTTGCACATATCAAAAAGAGAACAAAATACAGATACCCCTTAAATATAGTTTCTGGTCTTATTAATAACTATGTTGTTAGCAAGGTAATTGTAGCATGAGGGGAAAAAAAAACATGTTCCAATATATTATAAACAGTAATAATGTTCAACATACCATAACTTTTAATAATGAGGTTTTGGTGAATTATTGTGATTAGAAAAAAACAAAAAGCATTTCGCTTAGTGGTTAAAAACAAAGAAACAGAATGAGTTCCTTCTATTCTGACACTACTACCTCTTATTAGTAATGTTAAACTATATAAAATCTTTGTATCTCAAGTCTCAGATTTATTAGAAACATTATTTTCAGAGGAAAAACTTACATAGCTGATAATCTGTTAAGTGTTGTCTGAAACATAATGATAGAAAGGGCCCCCCAAATTTGAGACATGACATGAGAGAACTACAAACATCTATTTTCTTCTGTAAACAGTCATTCATTCTCAATACAGGCTTGACAATAGGAATCACTCACATTTCTAAAACTCTTTTCTCATTGTTAAAAATCAATTGGAAGAATAACATTTCTAATCCAGGTGAGAAATATCTGTAATTCATAAATATAATATTCCAGAGGATAAGAAAACCTAGAAGCTATTTCTTTTAAATGGCTGTTAAGAATATCAGGCATGGCAGAAGAAATGTTTTTTCGTGAGAATACCAAATGTAATTTCTATTTACTTTATAGTTCTAAAATTTTTCATCTCTAGGTTTGTCTACTTATGGTACCAATTTATACAGCACACTAAACACAAACAAAAATAAATAAGAACCTAATCATCTTTTGGAAATCATGAAAAGTTAGGTAAGCATTTGTAGACTCAAAGCTATTAGGGTATAGAAACTGAGTGGAGTTAACAAGAGCTCTCAGCAGGCTTAGGTTTTCATTTATTAGAAGCTGATAAGAAGAAAATTCAAAGAGGTTGCGTGTTTTCAGGAAGGTTATTTTATGCTAAGAAATATGATTTTTATGTAAACTATATGCAGTATAGAATAACCACATTTCTTAATGGGGAAACCTAATTTAAAAATAAATAAGGTATCTATTTTATTCTTGTAGAGTTAATCTAAGTAAATGGCCATAAGAATCATCAGATATAAAAGTCTTGTGTCCTTTTATGTCAACTCCTACCTGATGTGAAAAACCACAAAATCTTATTTCCTTTAAAAATAGTAATGTTGTTACCATATATATCTTACAATTTTTATAAAGTTAAGATAGGTATATTTTGTACAATTAAAATGTATATAAAATATCGCCATGAATTATCCAAGAACCCAGAACCTGCTTCACATGCTTTGAATCTATGACACACTTCGACATCGTCCTTGTTAGAAATGGACAGGTTTGGCCATGGTGTAAGTGACACCAGCATCTCAATGCTCACCAGCATAAAGGCTGATTTATCAGAGTCCTCTGCGGATCAGGTGGTAACTCAGGACTCTGTAACACCAGCTTCATCATGAGCTTTTACAGTTCCTTGACAGGACGAGTGATCTAGGGATGTACCTACAGGATCCATCTAAAGTCAGGCATGGTGATGCCATCCCTTCTGCTCACATTCCACTGGCCCAAGTTCAATCATAGAGCCTACCCTATGATTAGGGCCAGGGAAGCTGGAAAATAAAAGACCAGCATTTGCATATTTGGAGAGCATTTCCGGTCTTTGCCACAATTATCTTAACAAATTAGCTGGTTCTATGGATTGAACTGATGCCAAATTCTGTTCCTAGTGTTTTACATACAGTATATTAACCCACAGCCCCTACCCCTTAGCTCTATAAGAGAAACACTATTAAAACCCTCATCTTTTATTTAGAGAGGCATAATTCTACAACCAGCAAGCCAAAGTCTTAAATTTTCATAGGTTTGCATCATGGAAATATAGTTCTCTTTAAATCACAGTAGATTACTTGTGGGGCTTGGTAGCTTTTCTCCAGGCAGTCATTTAGGGAGATTGCCATCTAGCACCCTGTGGCTTTGACCATGACATCATCAGATATTTTTTGTCCTTTTTACATAAAATGGGGGTTAAAAAACAAACAAATAAACAAACAGAAAACCCGAAGTTGATACACCAGTAAATTTTATAAGCCCAGCTGGAGGTGCTACCTTCACTTCACCAACTGGAACAGATGAATAACTGTGCTGGCTGGCTTCTATCCACTTAACTTGCGTATCTTTACCTTCATTTGTTCCAGAAGATACCCTATAGCACATGTGTCAAACACAAGGCCCGCGGGCCAAATCCGTCCCGCCAGGCCTTGCAATGTGGCCCGCACCGCGCTGTCATCACTGCACTCCGCTGCGTTTCCATCACAATGACAGTTTATGACTGTTCAGTAAACCATTCGGCCCGCGATTTAGGCTGGATTTTAGATTTTGGCCCCTTCTCCGATTGAGTTCGACACCCCTACCCTATAGGATACAGGTAGACAAATTTTCAGTTAGCACTTATTTTTCTAATTAATGAAGACAGTCCTCATAGAGGATAGAATGGTAGAAAAATTTTAAATGATTATTGAGAAGAAAAAAAAAGGTGGTGGTGGATTAGTGAATAATCCTATTTTAGCTTTGGAGAAAGCTGTTCAAGGAATGGATTCCTCCAGTGGAGAAAACCTGAACAGAAAAAATAAAATTAAAAAGGGAGGATAGCTTTCACATGGGATAGGAAATAATTTTTAAAACATCTTATTTCTCTGCCTTAACTGACAAGGAAATTGCTCTTCTGTTAATGGTCTGTGAATTTCTAATTACAGATAAATGTTCATATTAGTATCTGTCCTCAGGGCAAAAATGCAAACACATTATACCACAAGAGAAGCAAAGAAATGAATTTATGCTTTAATGAACTGTGGAGTCTTATTATTCGTCTAATACAATATGACACTTTGACTTTGTACTGGAAACAAACTGGGAATATGAGGTCCAATTTGAATTTGAGGAACTTATTTACTCTGAAATTTATCCGATGGTTAGTTATTTTTTCTTTTACATCTTGAAAACTTTCTTTCCTTGCTTTATACTTTCTATTTTAATTAGTTTCAAGTAATTATTTGAAAATTCAATATTAATTTTTTCTAATCTGGAGGGAAATTATTCATGGAAAAATCTCATATTGGGATTATCATTTCACTGAGACCTTGTGTGCTTTATTATCCATATATGAACAAGCAAAATCGGTCTTAACAATTGCTTCAGATGCTAACGAGCTGTCCATCTAATGGAGCACTTTTTATTACAAAGTATCACCAGATTTAATTGAGCATTTAAAGTTATAGTTTGTCACTTTGCTGGTTACTTGGTGATTTATATCCTATCGTCTCAGGGAAGCTAGAAGGTAGTGTCAATTTAAATGAGAAATTGAAACTCAAACCTTTTAAATAAGAAATTAAGTATGTCTAGTAGATGTCCATGCAATTATTGTTGTTTATGATTCCAGTATGACGCATGTGGGAGAAGGAGATGATCATGACAATGAACTTCTGGCTTAGCAGATGAAACTGACAAACACTTATAGCTATGGTAATATGAAAATTTTATATTATTTCATGCTTTACAAATATGAAGTAGCCAGTCAAAATTTGTTTTCATCTAAAAGTAAAACATATATTCCAAAGTTATATTAATATTCCTTAAGTAAAAATTATTTGTTTTTATCCAGCTTCCGGGAAAACAGGGCATTCTTTGTCTTCCTGAAAACTATTTGGCAACAGTTGCAGGAATTTATAACTTCAAATTCAAGGAAAGCAACGGGATTTTTGTATTCAGCAGTGAAAGGAAAAATCAGTCTGAGAAGCTAAAAATTAACAATACCAATAAAACTGAAAAAAAAAAGCAAATTTGAGGCATTTAATGTTTTGTATATTATATAGATATTATCATGTTCAGTTTAATATTGATAAGAATAAAACTCAATGAGTGTAAGTAACTTTGCTCATTCAAAATAGATTTATTGAGTTCTGGTCTATTGTGGAGACTGCTATGAAGCAAAAATTATAGCTGTGATAAAATGGATCTATTCTTTCTTCATGTGTAAACAATCCCCAGAGTGTTTGCTTATTTTAAACTAGAGGTCTGGTGTATAAATTCGTGCATCAGTGCTATGCAAGCCCAGTCCGCCAGCCCCCCAAAATCCTGCAAGATCTAGCTCACACACACACACACACACACACACACACACACCCCACAGGACCACACACTCCCCTTTCACTCCCTCCCTCACTCACACTCTCCTTCTCATTGCCATCCTATCGGCCACCATCTTGGAATACAGGCAATTAATTTCAGATAATATTTTTGATAGTATATGGAAATCATCAAACTTTAAAATATGCAAGTTGAACATATAGGAAAATGTAGAGCCTTAAAAACACATGATATGAATTTATTTCATGTGTCCAAATCCATAATTTGTTCATACTAATTTTATTTTTTATTTTCTCTCTTTTGAAAATAATTTAAAATAACCACTCATTTATTCATTCATTAATAAAGTAGTAATTTTGTTTATTTATTAAACAATTACTTGTTCCAGGTTCTCTTCTATGTGTTGTTCAAAGAAACAAAATGAAACACACAAAAACTTATACTCTAATGGGAAGATGTACATACAATAAATAAGAAGATGTAATATGTTCAATGTTAATTATAAGAGACAAGGATAAAATTGAAGAATGTGTGGTTCTGGGAAGTGGTATTTTTCAAATATAGCTACATGACCCATTCTCCTGCTGTTATAAGTTGGAAGTTAGGTCCCATCCTCATGATTCTCGTGGGGTGTGAGAGTAGTAGAAATAACAATTTGTGGTTTTGCCTCCGGGTCCACAATAAAAGTTTTATTTTGCACAAAGGACACTAGCTTTTGGAGCTCTGTACCTCTATATAAAATGGCCCATTATCCTGCTACCCCTGGGCTGTGACCGAGTCCAGAAATGATCTGCAGGTCTTCTGGAAAGAGCTGCAAGTGCCACGTGGAATGCACTTGCAGATTATTTTATTCCCCAATCTTTAAGTCCTGACAGCAATGGATAAACAAATCTAGTCTTTCTATGCCCAGATTCCTGATTCAAATTACCTGTGAGCTTACTATATGGAGGTTTTAAACCAGTCTGTTATGCCATGGTCTGTTATAATCATAACTTAACAACAGGTTGTACAGTACATTTTAGATAAGATGACCAGGGAAAAGGGATACATATGGAAAGTTTATATGGCTTATTAAATATACAAGTGGATTTATTAGAAAATGAGACATGATCTGAGTCTGAAGTTACAGGAAAGGTCTATGTTGAAGACAAGCCTCTAGTGATCCACCCATGGGAAGTATTGCCTAAAAGTGAAGGGTTCTAGAATTCTCTTATTTTTCTAGTACCATTATACATTTTCAGAAAGAAAATATGCTTTCCAAATTTCAGTCTTTTTTCAGTTGTAGTCAGGGATGCTAAATTGGATATTTCAACTTTTTAGTAGTATGTTTTTTACACGTACTTAAAATGTGCATGATTTTAACTATTATTTTTTCTTATTTATGTTTTATTATAAATTATTAGGGCAGATCGCTCTTGCACGTTCTTCTCATTTATTTAAATCTCAACACTCTTCAGCAGAAGAGCACATAAATCAGTATATTTTCCTAAAATAAATCAGTTTTATTTCATTGCATTTGATTGTTTCTAATTCATAACATGAAATGAATAATTAATTTAATATAAAAACACTTGCTGTAAAAGTATATTTATAAATTCAAGTAATAATTTGTTCATAAAAGATAACATATTAAAAATGTATACATATCAACATCAATAATACATAAGAGCAGTACAATATTTGTTTTTCCTTCTTATGTAAATTTTAGATTTGTTCTTTAAAGTACATCTTAAAATCATGGAGGTAAAAGCAATTTTTTCCAAATGAAAACACCAAAAAAAAAAAAGTCATTAAAAAACAACAATAAAATGATCATTCACCTTGTGGAACTATATAATTCATATTGCTCTAACTTATGTTAATATACTATTGATATTTAATATATTTAATTAAATTAATATTAGAATTAATAAAAGCAGAAAAGGAGTGCAATCTATTTTAAATAATATTTTCTACTTTGTACATTTTTGGGTCATAATGACCTATGCTTAATATTTATCATATGATATTATTATTTTTGTCATAATATAACTTGTGAGACCCTCTCTATACATTAACATAATCATATATTCATATTGCCTATTAAGAACAAAATTTAAGGTGGATTACTTATAAATTTCTTTGGAGGTTATATGAATTTAATTTAATACTTTGCTCTACAGAATGTTTGACCTAGATCATTTAATTATCACAGTGTAATAAACCAATAAAAAATATCATGGCTTAAGATCACCACCATTTATTTATTATTAGCTAACTTATCTATGGTTTTCCATGGCTTTAATGATCTAATGAGTTGAGAGCTAGTGAGTCCAATCTTACAAATGCTTTTCAAGACACTGCTGGTTTTAGTTCATATTGATCTAAGTGACTCACAAACTGAGTTCAGCGACAAAGAATTAAACTTACCCACAATGAGAGAGCAATGAAAACTTACAGTGAAAACTGTATGAATAGAGGAAGTGGTGAAGAAATTGGGCAATTAATGCAATCTAAGCCAAGTCTATAAATAATGTCAATTTTGTCTTCTAAGTTCTTCCTGACCATTCTGATTCCCAGTGGCTTTTGTTTCTTAATGTCATATTATTTTGTCCTAAACATATAACAAACTTATAATAGAACCCTAACATTTATATTACTTATAAAAATTGCATACTATTCCCCACATAATTAACTCCATTTTAATAGTTATGTGTGCTTAATAAAATACATGCAAATAAATGTTCAGAATTCAGCTAGTGAATTATGAAGAGTTTGGTAATGACTGTAAGTCTCATAACCACTCATCATCCCTCTCTGCTGTGTACGAATCACATCGTATTTGTAAACAGCCACAAATAATGTCTTGAATTCAGGTTTTATTTATCCTGTTTATGAAACAAATCATGATGAAAACACAACATATACAAGACAGGCATTTTAATTATTATCCATGTTTTTTGTAAAAATAACAAAATATAAACAAAGCAAGTGAATATTTTTGAATGAGGTATGTTCTCATTTAGTAACTTATACTAAAAAAAGACATAAAGAAGTATATAATGTAGAAAGTTGATCTATCTGGTATAGCAAACTGAATTATAAAATATCTGTTAGAGTGCTTTTTATATAATTTAATGTATACCAAGTAACTAAAACTGAGTAATTATGTTGTTTTCTAATTAGCATAATAATATTAATATTTCTAGATGTCAGGTTTACATGGTTGAATAATGCATTTTCCAATTTAGTGGATTATATGTCATTTTAAAGTGTTTTTCCAACAATAACAAAATATGATAGAGTTGCTATGTTTTATACTGTTTACTAAATGTCTCTGAGGCATAGTTTAGAGATGTGCTGTGTGCAATAGTTGTATAAATGATTTGTTTACATTACTCTATATAAATGATTTGTTTGCTTAATGTCTCAGAAATTATTTGATGTATTATGGTAGCTGATCCTGTTGTCATCAGATTACGATAATAAACAAGATCTATATCTAATTTGCTCTTCTTTTAACTTGTCTGAGCCAAATGCAGGTAATTTCATCTCCATTATTTTTATATTAACAGCCCTTTTATCAATTTTGTGTTAATGTAGCACATTTATAATGCTTCAGTTTCTTCATATGAAATACTATTTTTCAAAACTTGACATATTTAAAGAAAAACAGAATATAGTATAACAAAATCTATGCATACCTTACCAAATGTAAAAAAAGAGTGAATACCATTTGCCACATTTGGTTCAGAACTATTACTTGAAAATAAAACATTATAAATGACATGGTGTTCTTTTACAGCATATATCTAGAACTAAATACATTGACATTCATTACATGAGGTATTTACGTTTACTAGCTGAATTAGTTCTCAATTGTTATGTAAAGGATTTCTCCAAATATTTAGATACTTGAAGGAATAAGCATTATCTTTTTGCAGATTCTGTGGCTAAGAAATCCAGGCATGGCTGAGCCAGGTCCTCAGCTGCCTCTATGTCTCTCACAAGACTGTAGTTATCTCCAAAACCGGTTTGGCTCAGTGGATGGAGCGTGGGCCTGTGGACTGAAGAGTCCCAGGTTTGATTCCGGTCAAGGGCATGTGTCTTGATTGATAGCACATCTCCATTGGGGTGTGTGCAGGAGGCAGCTGGTCGATGTTTCTCTCTCATTGATGTTTCTGGCGCTCTCTCTCTCTCTCTCTCTCTCTCTCTCTCTCTCTCTCTCTCTCTCTCTCTCTCTCTCTTCCCCTCTGTGAAGGGTCAATAAAAATATATTTTAAAAGGAAAAAAAAAAAGACTGTAGTCATCTGCCTAGCCATTTTGGCTCAGAGGATAGAGCGTTGGTTTAATTCTGGTCAAGGACACATACCTCACTTGCAGGTTCCATCCCTGGTCCTCCCTGGTCAAGGCTCATGAGGGAGGCAAACAATTGATGTGTCTCTCTCACATATATGTTCCTCTCTGTCTCTACTTCATCCTTCCACTCTCTCTAAAAAACAATGGGAAAATATCCTCTGGTGAGGATTAACAACAGAAAAATAAATCCTCTCCACAGACAGTTCACAATATGGCCAGTACTTTCATCAAACTGAGTGAGGGAGAGACTATAACCTTTGTCATCTATCCCAGAATTGGCATCCTCTCACTTCTGCTGTATTCCACATGTTAGAAGCAAGTGACTAAGTCAGTTCACACACAGGGAAACATATGAATGCCAAAGGAGGGGTTCAAGGGGATCTATCTCAGAAGCACCTACTATCCTGGCTGTTAACAAAGTGTTTCCAAAATGATTGTCCCCTCCCTTTTTAAATTATTATTAACACAATATATTGGAATAAAACATTTTATAAGTTTAGATGATAAGTGTATTTATTTGATACATTTATGTATTGCAATATGATTACAACCATAGTATTAGCTACTAACACCTCTATCTGGACATATAAGTAAAGAGTGTATGTGTGTGTGTGTGTGTGTGTGTGTGTGTGTGTGTGTGTGTTGAGAGGAATTAATATCTAATCTTTTAACAACTTTGAAGATTGTAACCTAGTATTCTGAACTATATTTACTGTTGTACATTGAATCTCCAGTAATTATTTATTAAGTAGTTGCAAGCTTTACCTTTAAAAAATTATATATGTGGAATCTAAAGCACAGATATAAATGAACAAACAAAACAGAAACAGACTCATAGGTACAGAGAACAAAGTGGTGATTGCCAGATTGGGCATGCTGGCTGAAAAAGATGAAAGGATTAAGAAGTATCAATTACTAGTCACAAAATAGTTACAGGGATAGTACAACATAGAGAATACTCAGTAATATTGTAATTTCTGTATATGGTGCCAGGTGTGTACTGCACTTATTGAGATGATAGCTTCATAAATTATGTCAATTATTAACAACTATGATATATTCCTATAACTAAGGTAAAATAGCAATGAGTGTCAACTGTAATTGAAAAATTAAAAAAAAATCAATGAGTAATTAAGGAGGATAAATGTAAAGGAGGGACATTCTAGATGTTGTAGAGAATGTGTTATTGAGATACCACTTTATTCTTAAAGTTGTCTTTTCTATTTTTTTTTCTCAATTACTACTATCTCTTCATTTTCTTCTTGAATGGCTGCTACCCAGCATGCTTTGCATGGCAGTTTTCCTTGCCAGACCCTTAGGTTTCAGGTTCTTCAAGCATTATCTTTATTTTCATTTTACACTTTCCCTGACTTACCTCGGCATTGTATATTTTCACCTACTCTGTATATGAGGTTGAATCTCAAAAGAATAGTGCTACTGCACTGCTTCCTGTGTACATATTTACTTGGCTATCTCAAATGAAACTTACTGTAAGCAGTTACAAAATCAGGTTTAACATTTCTCTTACATTTCCACTCCTGTACACACACACACACACACACACGCACACACACATGCATACACATGCTGTATCCCAGAAACTCGTACCAGTAAAGTGAATACATTCATGTACACTAAAAATTCAAACATTTATATGGTGATTATTTATATATTCTCTATTACATTGAATGGCAAATAGTCATATGTTGCCACATGCTTAGATTAGAACTTTTTAATGTGTTCTAACACTAATAGGTTACTGTTTACTTTAATGGAGATTGCATACCAAATGCAATCTTAAAGTCATGAACTGGGTAAAGAAATGCATAGAACTAGAAAAATTTGTCGGAAAGAGAAGAAAGTTTTCAACAAGTTGGGAAGATGTAGACTATGTTTTCAAAAATATTACATTATTTTAAAATAAAAAAGCACTTAAATGATATTAATATCTAATATAAAAAGGTTTATAATGAATAAAATGGAATTTCTTAGAATAAAGAGAGAAATATTTATCCAAAGAATATTTCTGAAAATAAATTTTCTGGTAATATTGCATCTGAAAAAGATAGCATATTTTTACTTACTCTAATAAAAAATAATATATACACCTTCAAATAAAACATTTATAAATAGTCTTAGGCAATAAGTTGTGGTGATTTCTAGTAATAACATAATACTTTACTTAATAATAATAATAATATGTTTCTTTAATATGTAAAAACTTTAGCTCTACCTATTGTGCCTATTATTTACATACAAAGAAGTATTCAAATGGAAATTTTAAAATAAATGGATAAATTAATTGAAAATCCTGTCTCTCTACAATACTACACATATATTGTTTTTAATTTTGTTTTCTTATCCCCATATCTGGTATTTTACTTTTGCAATAGATCATAAAGTTATAAATGGATATGGGGCTTTTTTGCATAGTAATACGTGATATGCTATATAAAATGTGGCAAATATTAAAATATAGAATTATGATAATAGAAAGTCAATAGATTATTTTAAAGCCACAGGTAATTATTTTTAAATCTTACTATTTTTTTCAAGAGATTTATGGCAGCATGTAAATTTATGAGCAGGAAAAATTAATTAATTAAACTTTGAAATCATTCAAACTAATATTCCTTCTTTGTGATTAATCACAATCTTTAAACCGACAGTGAAATCTGTTAAAAAGTGAGGTACTATAGTTTTGACATTCTATAGACACTTTGGAATACTGCATTGCATTTTTTTAAAATTATTTCATGAGTTCTTACAAAAAAAGCAATATTATGGGTCATATTTTAATGATCATTTCATAGAAAACAAGTGTTTTCAGTATAATAATTTTAAACTGAAATTTAATTTATTGAAATTATTCGACTATATTTCATTGAATGATTGTATCTGTTTGTTAGTTTGTTTCTTTAATCTATATTGGCAAAATGCATGAACAGCACATCCATTAAAGTATCTTCACTGAAGGCCATTTTTCTATAGACTTTGAAAAAGAACTGTATTAACAATCAATCCAAGCTTACACACACGGAGAAGCTTGACAACACTGGCCTTGTGTTGATTTTAACAGTTTTGACATCTATTATCAGTCAAGAAGCCTTACCAATTCTGTTTGAGATGAGAAGATCACCTTTGGAGGTGAGACAGATCGATGTCTCTGGCCAACAAAAACAATTTTTATCAACAAAAGATACAGTTTTGCTGAAATGTGTGAATGAATTCTAAATTGGAACCTGAGGAATATGCATAAAATCTGAGTATATTTTTGGAAAACAGCAACACAAAGTATAAGGGCTATCTATATTGGTAGAATATTTTATTTTAAGAAGTACCCCCTGACAAGCTACCTGTAGACAAATAAGAATGGATTTATTGCAGAAAAAAACTTCACATACTGAAATAATTTTCAATTAATTGAATTATCTTGTTTAATATCAAGATAATATCAGAGATTTTTTTTTCTATATATAATGACAAGTGATTATATTTTTTTGTAATCTTCACTTTCAGGTTTTAAATATAAATAAAAAGATTAAAATAATTTTTTATAATTTGAGATTGAACTATACGTATTTTATTTTATTTTATTGATTTTTACAGAGAGGAAGAGGGAGGGATAGAGAGCTAGAAACATAGATGAGAAAGAAACATCGACCAGCTGCCTCTTGAACACCCCCAACTGGAGAAGTACCTACAACTAATGTACATGCCCTTGCCCAGAATCGAACCTGGGACCTTTCAGTCCGCAGACCAACACTCTATCCACTGAGCCAAACCGGTTTCGGCTTATGTCATTTTTATAAAGCATAAGAATAGCTATCAGACATTTCTTGTTTAGTATATGCAAGTATTATTTTCAACAGCCTTTAGGAAAGTTAATATAGCCCAAGCTGGTTTGGCTCAGTGGATAGAGAGCCTGTGGACTGAAGGATACCCGATTCAATTCTGGTCAAGGACACAAGTCCAGGTGGCAGGCTTGTACCCAGTATGGGGCATGCAGAAGGCAGCCAATCAATGATTCTCATTATTGCTGTTTCTCTCTCTCTCTCCCTCTACCTATCTCTCTGAAATCAACAAAAGTATATTTTATAAAAAGAATGTTAATATAATAATTATTTTCATTTGTAGATGAAGAAACAAAGGAGTCATTTTATGACAAATTGTATATTAAGGCAGACTCTAAAAAATGGAGATTATGTTGTGTTATACCCACAACCATAGTTGTAGACAAAGAATTTACTTTTTCTTAGTCTCAAAAGCAGTAAATGACAAAACTAGGTCTTTCTAAACATGCACAACCAATTGCACTGTTAGTTCTCCCACAGCACTGGTAATAGCATATGTACATTGGACCTATTTTGAACTTATACTACCTAAATTAGGACTTATTTGGGCAGTAATAAATAGTTATTAATTGCAGTAGCTCTGTATTAATAGCTTTGCATCAGCCATCCTTTAAAAGATATATACTGCAGTATTACAGACAGATAAAAATAATTGCTTAATTATCTTCATATATATTTTTTTATTTGAATGCTTTTTCTGTATTTGAGGAATTTGAACAATTAAAATTCATCCTTTTCACCTTAACTGGTTTGGCTCAGTGGATAGAGTGTTGACCTGCCAACTGAAAGGTCCCAGGTTCGATTCATTCAAGGGCATGCACCTTGGTTGTGGGCACATCCCCAACAGGAGGTGTGCAAGAGGCAGCTGACTGATGTTTCTCTCTCATCAATGTTTCTAGCTCTCTATCCTTCTCCCTTCCTCTCTGTAAAAAATCAATAAGATATATTTAAAATAAAATAAAATCCATCATTTTATTTTCTCTCTAACTTGCAAGAAGAGTTTAGAAACTTTGTAAGTATAATGCCATTCAAAAAGAATATTTGAAAAATTAAATTCGAGGTTTAACAAAGACTGGTGTCTGCCACTCATGACAGGGTTAAATATTTTCTCTTCACAAAAAAGAAGAAGAAAATAAAAAGACCTCCTTGTAGTCCTTCAATTCAATTTAAAGTATTTAATCAAATTAAAAAATCTAAAGTGTTAATCAAATGGGGAAATTCAAGGAAGATTTTCCCACTGGGGATGTACCCATGATTATATTGACAGAGATAATGAGATTTGGATACTTGGGTATAAAACCTTTCATTAAGAGGAAAATATGTGTCAGACCTCTGAAGGATTTTGTATACTTTTGCCAAAGCAAATGATTGTAATAGATAAAAAACCTAATTCTCCATTTTATTATTTATTTCTAAGAGTGGTTAATAGTTTTCAAAATATGAGCACATCAGACACAAATGTATACTCTTGGATACACATCTCCCAGGAACATTTTATGTCAGATTACCAAGATCCAAGTTATAATGACAAGCTTTATTTAAATCACATAGGAAATGAATTAAATAAAATACTCAAGGTCATACATATCTAGGAGGATAACCTAAGCTCCTTAACTTTGTTCATACATTATTTGTTATTTATATTGGATAAATGCTATTTACTTGGACTTCACATTTTTATTTAATATAGGTATTTTTGGGGGGATATAAAATAAGTATTACATCAAAATAAATAAAACTAGAGGTCCAGTGCATGAAAATTCGTGCACTGGAGTGGAGGGAGGTCCCTCAGCCTGGCCTGCCCCCTCTCACAGTCCAGGAGCCCTCAGGTGTGGGAGGCAATATGGTGATCAGGGGAAAGCAACACCCATCACACCTCTGCTGCTGCCACTGCTGGCAGCATAAGCCCTGGCCGGCGCTGGTTATCTGAGCCTTGGGTGGCCCTGGGAGGATGGTCAGCCACCATCTGAGGCTTGCTGCACCTCAGGCCGGCCCTGTATGGGGACTGGGTGCACCACCTTGTGGCTGTGGGCACTGCCATCTTTGAGGCTGTGGCAGTCAATTAACATATTCCTTACTTATTGGTTGTGGATGCCACCATCTTTGTGACAGTGTGAGGGTGAACGAGCATATTCCCTCTTTATTAGATAGGATTAACGTCAGAATGAAAACATAACCCAACAATTAATATGTTTCTGTTTTTAGTGATAAATAGCATGCCAACATATGAGGTAAAAAAATAGCTAGCATATAGTAACATAGATATATGAAAGATAATAAAATCATGTAAAAGAATATGATATGTACCTTGGATAAAAGAATGTTGAAAGCTAAGCAAATGGAAACTTTTAGTGGATATACAATAAATGCACAAAATTGATAGAAGAACAGTTTCAAAGTTAATAAAAAGATTTCATAACATAGAAAAATATTTTAAAAGTATTCAATTCAACTACAAAGATAGCATAATTCAGCACAAAGAATAGTATAGATACATTTTATTTTGAATACATGTCAAAATACAAATAAACTATTAGGAAATCAAAATATGCAGTAGTACTTAAATCAAAATGAATTAGGACAAACAGGCTTTATTCCTGTAATGATGGGTAACTTATCATTAAGATTTTTTTGTTGTCTGTTTTTTAGAGATATTTTGTCTTAGTCAATGAGAACTTTGAGAGTTATAGAAGAGTTATATAATTCTAATTTAGGTAAGAGGTGATAGATATAATGTGCATATGTGCATGATTTAGAGAAAATTAATTAAGCTTTTTGTATAAGATTAAAACCTTTGGGAATGTAAGTGAAAAACAGAAGTATCAATATAAACTCAGGACTAAAAGTTTAATATATATATATATATATATATATATGTTTTGTCACAATGTGAATGACAGCATTTATTTTGGTGTGACCTTTTCAATTTATTTACTGAGAGTTCCCAGATTTTCAAAAATTCAAAGATGAACTCCCCGGTATTGATCTTTAGCATTCTTTCTCAATTTAAAAAAGAAAACATAGTGACTATTTCTGAGCATCTGATTCTATGCTGATACAAGAAATTTACTAGGTGGATCAGTAAATAATGCAGATTTTGCAGCCAAAGAAAACATGATCCTAGTTACACATTTCTCCCATCTTTCAGGTAATTTGTGGATACCATCCCAATAGAACTTTTCTTATTTTTTAGGCAAACCATTCAGAGACCCAATTTTTCACTTCTTTGTACATTTTAAAGTTCTGCTCAGAAAGTACATGTGCCATCCATCATAACAAGTGGTAATCTGAAGGAGCCAGGTCCAGTGAATACAGCAGGTGGGTTAGTACTTCCCAGGCAGGATCTTTTAAAGAGTCTTTAACTGGTTTTGAAGTGTGTGATAGTGCGTCATCATGAAGCAAAATTACTTTGGCATGTCTTCTGGCACATTCTGGTCATTTCACTATCAAACTGTGGTTCAAGTTGATTACTACTTATTGTCAGTAGTGATCAGTACTAACAGTTTCAGCTGGTTTTAGAAGCTCATAATACACCACACCTTCTTGACCCCACCAAATGCAGAGCATTGTCTTCTTTCTGAAGCAATTTGGCCTTGCATGCGATGTTAATAGTTGACCTGGATTAACCCATGATTATGTGCGTTTGGGATTCTCAAAATCCACTTTTCATCACCAGTCACAATTTGATGCAAAAAAGGACTTTCTTTCATGATGTTATAGCAACATCTTACTGATGGCATTTTGGTTTTCCATGTGTCTTTTGTTCAGCTGATATGGCACCCATTTTCCTTTCTTTAAAATCTTTCTCATTGCTTGTAAACGATTGGAAATTGTTTGCTAAGCAAAGTTTAATATTTCTATAAGTTGTTTTTGAGTTTGACGCACATCTTCATGCACTAATGCTTGTAATTGTTGGTCTTCAAACTTTTTTGATTGACATCGAAATCATCACTTTTGAAGTGTTTAAACCAGCATTCACAAGTATCTTGAAATAGAGCATGTTCACCATAAGCTTCCCAAAGTATATGATAACTTTCAGCAGCATTTTTCTTCAAAATAAAGTAATAAATTAAAACTTCCCACAAATGCTCCTTTTTTATGGGAAATTCAACTTTTTTTTAGCATAAAAATATCCATGATGTTAACACCTGCCAAGAACCATTTCCAGCATGTAATAATTATAAGAGTTCAGTCAAACGGTTGATGGGACTTGGGGAGCTCAACAAGGGTGAGCCACATATATAGTTTACCTGTTGGAAAAGGCAAAATGGCACATCCCCCAAACCTGAATAGGATGATTGTCTGCTGCTAGACATCTCAGGGCATTTTATGGCCTCCTGTTGGCCAAACACCTGGACAGCTGGAGGCTATTCCCCAAATTGATAATGCTTCTGTACCCTTTGATTCCTTACCCTTTGAAGTGTATATTTCCACCTTGCCTTGGGACAAATTGTGTTTAATAAAAGCCCAGGGTCCTGAGACAGACAATCTTACATTGACAGTCTTTAGCTCCCTTCAACTGAAGCTCCTCTGACCACCAATGCCTTTCAAAAATATCTTTCGTCCTTTGTACTTTTAATCATCTACACACAACCCGTTTCTCCAGAATGCTGAACCCTTTGTAAGACTAGGGCAGGAACCCTGGCGTTATGGTACCCAAACCAGAGACACCAACAAACTCCTTCAGAAAATTTGACATATGAAATTTTGAAGCTTGTTGTCAATACAACAAAACAGCGTACATTTCCAATTGCATATATATCAACATATATGTAACTCCATTTATTGAAAAAAATCTGCATTATTAACTGGTACAGCTAGTATTTCTAAAATAAAACATGTAACCAGTTCTTTTCATACACTATATAAGTAATGAAGGAAAATTATGAGTTAAATGCTATGTTGATTCACGTCTGATTTATTGAAAAAAGAGAACCAAAATAAATGGAGAATAATTGTAACCTTCAGCAATGAAAGTAGCAAGCACTTTGTTTTGGTGTTTTATAGGCAAAGGTCCCATCAGTCTGTTTTTGGTAAATGAAAAATGGATCCCTATATTCAGATCTACTCTTGAGAGTTGGAGTCACTTCCCAGAAGAGTTCTAGGCTCAAAGTAGTTTTTCCAGCTCCAGTGCTCAGAGTTCTGTTTCCCTGTGCATTAATCACGTGCTTCCCACAAGTGTCTTCTCTGTTTTTGTTATTGTTTGTTTGTTTGATTGTTTTTTGTTTTTTGGTTTTTTGCAATCTCCATATTCCCTGAGTTAGCCTCCAGACAACTTGTAGTAATTGCCTGGACTGTCCAAGTTATTTGTCAGGATGCCAATTATTTATTTTGTTAGTACTCTGTTTACATTGTTTACCTAGCTGCATAAATTTTGACCAACACCCCTTTCCCCCCTAGTTTTGTGTTTTGATTTTTTTTTTCTCACCCAAGGATATACTGAGATAGAGGAAGAGAGATGAGAGATGAGAGATGAGAGATGAGATGAGATGAGATGAGATGAGATAGATGAGATGAGATGAGATGAGATGAGAGAGAGAGAGAGAGAGAGAGAGAGAGAGAGAGAGAGAGAGAGGAAGAGAAGAGAAAAACATTGATTGAAACATTGATTGGTTATCTTCCATATATGCCCCAACCTTGGGATCAAACCCTCCACCCAGATACCTGCCCTAACTGGGAACTGAATTGACATTGAATCTTTCATTCACAAGACCACGCTCAACCTGCTGGGCCACTCCAGACATGTCTTATAGCCATTTTATTTTTAATCTCTATTGTTGAAAGTATTACATATGTCCCCTTATTTTCCCCATTGACCCCCTTCTAGCCTGTCCTTGCCCCAGGCCTTCACCACACTATTGTTTGTGTCCATAGGTTGTGCATATTTGCATACAAGTTCTTTGGTTGATCTCTTCCTACCCACCCACCCACCCAAGCCTTTTGTCTGAGATTGAACAGACTGTTCCATGCTTCTGTCCCTGAATCTATTTGGTTCATCAGTTTATTTTCTTCATTAGACTCCACATATGAGTGAGATCATCTGCTACTTGTCTTTCTCGGACCAGCTTATTTCACTAAGCAAGGGTCCCATAGCCTTTGATTGTTCATAGTGATCTGGCAGAATGCAAGGTCTTTCTTCCCTGAACACAATGTAGATTGCATTCAAACAGACATGCCTGTTCTGAGGATAGTGCTGAAACACCTGGTTTCAGAAAGCGAAAATACTTTGAAAAATGGGAGCGATGTACCGAAATGTTAAAGGAGTTTAGCTTACTAGACAGCATATTGACCGGGCAGTGATAAAGGAAGTAAAGGAGAGATATCAAGCAATTACTGAACTATATTCTATACTTTCTCAGCAGCATTGAATAAAATTCAGTAGGCTTAAATTAAAAAGAAATAATCCAGTAAAACAGGAATAAAAAATAAACATATATATTGATGAACCAAAATTATAAATGTAACAATAGATATATAAATATGTGGTCATATGATTTTTTTAAGAACTTGTCATTTCAAGTTATTAAACCATTTTGAAATAGCAGTATATTCATATAGAAGGATAAAGTTTAGTACTGACTTCAAACCATCTCAAATGAATTACAAATGGATTAAAAGAGATAAAATATAAAAAAATAAAACCCTTTAAAATTATTTAAGTATATAGAACATATATTAACAGTAAGATCCAGATGTGAAGACAAAATTTAACAGATTTTACTATGTGAACTTGTGTGCATATGTGTCGGTATATTTTAATACACGATGGAGTATGTACAAATTATAAGATTTAGAGAAAATATCTGCAACATTTTTAATTAAAGGTTTAGGTTCATAAATTACAGTTTTTACAAACTAATAAAATATTGAAATGGTATAAGAACAAGTAATAACATAAGCTAGACAAATGGCCAGAAAATTATTAATACCATGTTTCCCCGAAAATAAGACATCCTCCGAAAATAAGACCTAGCACATGGAAAGATAAGACATCCCCTGAAAATAAGACCTAGCACAACTTTGGGGGGAAAAAATTAATATAAGACACTGTCTTATTTTCAGGGAAACAGGGTATTACTAACAATAAAATATAATAAAATATAGTTATTATTGGTTATGTGACAGTATATAAAAGATAAATTTCTGAGAGCATCAATAATAGATGGAAGGGTAAATAAAACTACAGGTAGATATAAAAATTAGCAGTCTTTTTGGAAAATATATTCTCATTTTTGAACATACATTGCTGTTCATCTGAAATGCCACTAAACAGTGTCTTATATCATACACCAAATTTAAAAGACTAATACATTTAATAGCAAAAATATTTGCACTTAGTCATATTTCTCTAATACTACATATACTTATTATATTTGTTATATTAAAACTTTCTAACTGCTATGTAGTTTCACAGATTCAGTTTTATTTGTGTGGGGTTTTTTTAGGAGACATGTTAAAACTTTGGAAAATGTAATTATATTAGTATAGTTTTAAAGAAGGGATGAAAATGCACTCAATGATGAGAAGGTGTACCATATTTTCCGGCGAATAAGACGACCCCCTAACTTTATAGTTAAAACATAGGTTTAGGCCTATATTCGCTGTATAAGACTACCCCCCACTTCTGAGGCAACACCAGTTCTTTTTTTAATAGACCACCTCTCTGACTCTGGCCAATCTGAGCAGGCTTTTTACTAGAAAACAGTGTAGCTTCGGGTACAGAACATGTATAATTTGCATGCATAAAAAGCCTGCTTGGATTGGCTGAGTTAGAGAGGCCATCTATTAAAAAAGAACTGGTGTTGCCTCGGAAGTGGGGGGTAGTCTTATATAGCGAATATAGGCCTAAACCTATGTTTTAACTTTAAAATTAGGGGGTCGTCTTATACGCCAGAAAAATACGGTAAAATGTTATACTTGTGTTTGTGTGTTTTTGTTGTCGTTGTTGTTGTTTTAGAGGGAGAAATAAATGCAATTTAGTGACCCACTGACTAGAAACACTAAGTTATTAATGATGCAAAGGATCAAAAGAAAACTAAGTGTCCAGGCAACAGATTTAGAAAGAAACATTGCTGGAGGTAAAGGAAATAAGTTTCCATGACTAAAGAAACCACAAAATGAACAACAGATAATGCCTTTAGAGACAAAAAAAGGCTCTTACCTGGGCATCAATAGTGCTATACAAATTATACACAAGCAGTAAACTCCTCTTGATTAATTCAAACAGTAGAATAAAGCATGCCTCTCAAATGGAGGAATAAAGCTTGCAGCACTCAGGAATAAAGCACTCAGGGGCAAAGTGCCCTTCATTGAACAGCCTTGCGGCAGAGCTTGAGATGGAAATGATGTCCTTGCCAAATGAAAAGAAAAATTCTGTCTCAAAGTTAATGATCTTTCAACCAATGCACACTTCAGTCTCTCCTGAATTGCTAAAATTTTGTGTTGGATCATTGAATAATACTTATATTAGTCCCCTTAAGAGTAGTTTATTTCCACCAGTTTTCTATTTTCATCAGAGGTCTTAAGACAACTCTACTGGAAACTTCAATTAGGTTAAACAAAATAAAACCTCTGATTGACAAAACTTTCCCTCTAACATTTATATATATATAAAATCATTTGACCTTTTTGTGATTATTTATTTTTATATATTTTTTATTGGTTAAGTGTTTCAGGTTCTACTGTTAATTAAAAGCTGAAACCAAGTATGCCTTGCTATTCCTCCTACCAGTGTGAGAATGGCCATGAAAAATTTGAGCCTTATTTTTTAACATAGAGGAAAGTAAAAGGAATGATTACTTTAAAAACCATATTTAAATATTATTTTTATATGAAATTACAGGTAACCTATTTCAGCTTAATTTCTTAAAACACAGATAATTTGTTACCATGAATATCTTCAAAGGCATAAATCAGCCCAGCTTATGTGGCTCAGTGGTAGAAAACCAAGCTATGAACTCAAGGTCATAGTTCGATTCCAGGTTGAGGCATATGCCTGAGTTGTGGGCTCAATTCCCAGTGGGGTGTGCAGGAGGCTGCTGGTCAGTGATTCTCTTCCATCATTGATGGTTCTCTCTCTCTCTCCCTCTCCCTTCCTCTCTGAAACCAATACAAAATGCTTTTAAAAAGCATAAATCATACCTCAAATATAAACTGTATGCAAAACTCAAGGATCAAATTATATTTAAAGTAAGAAACAAGCTTTCAAATTTATTTGATAAATTTCTTAAAATCAGAGCACTTCTGCCTCGCATGGGGTGGCTCATGAGCTTAAAGGCACAGAAACACAAAACATAAACCAAACACAACTCTGACACTGGAATATAGGGTGTAAGTTATATATTTTAATGTGTGAATTTTAAAGGAAAAACATTAGGAAATTCTTATTGTGTTTCACATTGTAGGATGTGTTTTTCCCTATCAACAGTTATTATCTATAAACTTCTTGATCTCAGCACATAAAGTTTGATTAATAAGCAAAACATATTGTGGTCATCTCTATTTTATTAAAGATAGACTATTTAATCATTTAGTCCATAAAATTTTAGTAAACCATTACTATAAGTAAATTTTTATGTTAGCCACCAAAATGGTCAAATATGTAATTATCAGATTCCTATTCAGAGAACTTATATTCTTACTTCCTTTTAACTTAGTGCCATTTTTATAACTAAAGACATTTTTATATACTGTATGGATAGAAATTCCATTAAGAAGATGAATGTGCCAGGGAAGAGGGCTTGGCAGATATTCAACTAAATCAATATTTTCAGTAAGAAAGGTAAGAATAAAAACGCCATGGTGGTAAGTGCTGAATGGTTTAGAATCATGCATGGCAAGACCAAGGACTAGCACATTTAGAAATGTGGCCTAAGCTGGAGTTGAATATGATTCATGTCTTTTGATAGCTTGTAAATTCAAAAAGATTATCCTGGCCAAATAGATTACAGTAGAGTGGTATCAACAGCCCAAGAAATCTGGCCAAACAACACTGAACATGAGCTACAAAGTGCTTTTGGCATGTGTTGTAATATTGTCATTATAGGAGAAATTTATAGGAAGCTTTCATAGAATCTAAGCAATCTGTCCCCGAGGTAGCAATAACATGGTTTCAGGGTACAGAAGACTAAATGTGAATTCTTTAAAGAGAAAAATATATCCAGGAGTAATGTGATAGATGCAAGGAGTTTCTTGGGTAACAGGGTAAAATAGCATCTGTAAAATATGTTTCATGTCCAAAACAAGTTAGGTTGCTTAAAGTATTCTGGGATTTATAAACTATTACATTCACTAAATTTTAAAAAAATCTGAATCAAAAAGAATATATTTTTTTAAATTTATATGCTACCGAGTGTCATGTTTTATCATTTCGGATAGTTCTCACGCTTTATAAAATCTTATACTGCCTATTGCTTCACTTCGGTAACTACTCACCAAGTTTATTTCACATAGCTCAATTTATTATCTTCAGAATGAATACAGCGCTTTTAGATTAAAAAACAATTACCTTAATGGAAATGTGAGCAATTTTTTAAAAATGTCCTCTCTTGTTCCAGGACAGAAGGAACATTCAGAAACAAATCTGATCTGATCTTACTTGCTAACAATGATGCTATGACTCTTCGTCTATATTTAGTTGAAAGGATACAATTCTTAACATAGTTATTGGGATGTGAATGAAGAAAAATAAATAGCACCACTTGTCTTTATTCAGGTTTTGAAACAATTGAGGAATAAGAAGAAAAACAAGTAGAATGGAAAATTAAGACCTTGAATATTGATAAAGGTTACTCTGAGGAAAGTGGTATATATAAAACTCATTTTGTTCCTAAGGTCTATATTATTTCACATTTTAACGTATCTAAAATCAAGTGCATCCATATTTATTGTCTTAAAATACTATAGTTACCCAAAAGCATTGTATATTTGTTAGCTTATGCTTATTTTTCCTTCCAAATTCATACATTTTACTTAGTCACTCATAAAGCCTTAGAATGAAGTGAAGAAAAGAAAAAGAAGCTCCTTATGAGAGCTTCAGTCTCTGTATGTGCTTCCTTTCATTTAGTTACTACAATGCATGGTGCATTCCATGAGCTTTTAGAGTCACTTTGAATATTCAGTAACGTTATCTGCCATTGTTTTGTTCCCAAACACTTCACAATTGACATAACAGAAATCACTCAAGACAGTGATCTCATCACACAATATTTAATTGATACTACAGTTAACTTCTTAATATTTTAGCTTAGAATTGTTGACCATTTATTTCTTCTTAAAATAATCTCTGATTTTAATTTGAGTGGCAAAAAAAAAAATCATAATAGAGATTCCCAATCCCACCTATAATGGAGTAACCTTGATAAACCAAAAATTCTACTTAGAACATATTTAAAAGGCCCTAATATTAATAATAATGATAATAATAATAATAATAATAATAATGAGAAGGAGGAGGAGGAAGGGGGGGGAGAAGAAGAAAAAGAAAAAGAAAAAGAAGAGGAAAGAAAAAATTGTGGAATAAAAGGTCCATTGGAAAGCTTCTCAGACAATCAAGACTTCATAATACAAGATTCAAGATAGAAAGAAATGAAAGAATAATGAGGTAAAATGTTTTTGCATCAGTTTTATTTTTTTTCTTAGGCGTTATTATTATTCTTCATATGGATTGAGATGTTGAAAATCTGGGCAGTAAAGCCTCAAGGCAGAAAAGTTGGATACAGTTTCATCAAATTTTCACTGAAAAGGACACAATTTTAGTATTTGGCACTACTGAGTAACCAGAATTCGATGGGGCCAACATTCCAGAGTGAAGTACAGAGATGTGAGCAAGAGTCAGGTTTCCCTTGAGCCATTTGCCGAATTATTATTTTGTGCAGCACAAGATGGTCAAAGTCAAGATAGAAGGATCTTAAAGGAACGCTGGGGTCTGACATTTTCACAGTGCTAAAGATTAGAAATCCATATTGATACTATCTCTTAAAGTGAATCACTCAAAGATCATTACCCTCTCACAAGTGAGCATAATTTAATCTTCTCTCAGTCTTGCTGCCTATCAGAATATAGGGTAACTCTCTTGGATCAAAGCATCATCAGAAGCCTTTTTTGTTTTCTACACATAATTCTGATGGTTAATTTTATGTGGCAACTTCGATATGCTTTGGTGTCCTTTTTGATAAACAAGCCAGTGTACATGTTGCTGGGAAGGTAAATGTTGTCTAGATTAAATTAACATTTATAATCAGTTAATTTAAAAAAATGAAATTCCCCTCAATAATGTTGATGAACTTCATAAAATTAGTTGAAGGCTTTAAGAGCAAACACTGAGGTTTCATGAAGAAGAAGGAACTCCACCTCAAGATGAATCATCAGCTATTACCTGAACTTGTAGCCTCCAAGTCTACTCTGCAGAATTGGACATGCCAGTTCCCACAACCCGGAATCACATGTGCCAATTCCTTCAAATGAATCTAAATAGGTAGATGATAAATACATGATAGATAGATTAGATAGATAGATAGATAGATAGATAGATAGATAGATAGATAGATAGATAGATAGATCCTATTAGCTCTGTTTCTCTGGAGAACCCTGACTAACACAGTAGTGACCAGCTTTCAAACCTAAATGTCCAGGCATGCAATAACCAAGAGAAAAACAATAACAAAACAAAAACAGACACTAGAGATAAAATCCAAGATCAGTGACACTAAATTTTTGCACATGGATTTGAAAATAAATGGGAATATTTATATTGCTAAATATATATGATGAATATTGAATTTTACTCTATAGTAATAATAATAAAGTACTGAATGTAACTAGATGTAAGTCATTACTGCCTACTAAGAACACAGTAGATTGTTTTGGCATAAGATTTGTCATAGCAATAAAGAGGATTTGTGAACCAACCAGATAAGCAGAAATGTGCAGACTGGGGCAAAAAGATAAAAAGGATAGTAAATACAGAAGAAAAATAGTATAAAAGTTATATGTGACAGAGTAATGGATTTAACACATATGTAATTGGAGTCACAGAAAAGGGTATGGGAGACACTATTCACAAAAATGGCTCAATGTTGTTTTCTCCCTCCTTAGGTGGGGCAGAATAGCTAGAGTGGGCTGGGTTAGGTATTCCCCTTTCCCACTATTGTATCATCAGTTAGGCTCTGATAATATCAACACCCCCCCCCCCCCTTTCCCTTACCTGCAGTTTTGTGTTCAGTAGTTTCACTTACCCAAGGTCAACTTGGATATGAAAAAGTTAAATGGAAAATTCCAGAAATAAATCATTCATGACATTTACATTGTGTGCTGTTCTGAGTAGTGTGGTGAAATCTTTCACAGCCACACTCTACTCTGCCTGGGATGTGAATCACCCCTCTGCCCAGCATATCCTCTCTGTTGGTTCTCCCTTTGCTCTTGCCACCTCGTAGCCATCCCAATATCAGACTGTCATGGGATGGCAATTCTTGTGCTCAACTAACCCTTAGAGTAGTGATGCTTGCAACTTACATATACCAAGGAGAAGTTATAAAGTGTTTCCATTAAGTGAAAAGATGAAACTTTTTTTATTTAATAGGGCATTTCATTATTTCACATCATCACAAGAAGGGTGAGTACATTACAATAATTTTGAGAGTGGTTATATTCAATTTTTATTACACTGTATTTTATTTTATTAGTAGTCATTGTTAAAATTATACTGTGCCGGATTTACTTAAACTCCATAAATTTGTCAGTTACAGTGCTGGTTTCCTCTCCAGGTGCTGGTTCCTGAGGCGGCTTCTGCCTGTGAGTTTGGACTCGGTAAGTCCTAACTCCCTGTGTCTGCCTCCTGTCTCTATGATATCAGAGGCTACTGTTATCTCGCATCCTGCTCAGCCTCAAGGATCTAAGAAATGTTAGTTTCTCAATTTGTTCATCAGTATTTTGGTGTTTTTTAAAGGTTTTTGTCTGCATATTGGAACTTAGGAGAGGAAATGCGAGTCATTATGATGATTTTATTTATTTGAAACAAGTTGGGAGAGACAACACAAAGTATTCTGAAAATTACCATCATCTGAAGAACATTATCGGACATCTCTTGAGGAGTACCAGATTGGAGAGGGTGCAGGCGGGGCTGAGGGACACACACCCAATCCCACGAATTCTGTGCACTGGGCCTCTAGTCCTTCCTAATGTCACAAGGCAAGGAAGAACCGCTGCTAATATTTTAGCTTGTTATTTCAGTACCAGTCTTTTTTCTCTTGTAAAACTACGTTTTTAAAATGCCATTTCTTTCATTTGAATGGGAATCAAAATTGTGTAAATTAAGTATCCACACTAATCCTGAATAGGATGCATTGGAATTTTTCTCTAACATATTTTACACTGCAGACTGTCACAGATAATAGATAGTAAATTTATTTATGTGCTTGACAGTTTTTAAATCTTGGCATCCTGGATTGCCCCAGAGGGGAGTGGGAGATGGGCGGGAAGGGTTGGCATCCTGGGTTGCTGGAGAGGGCAGTTGGGGGGACCAGGCCTGCAGGGGAGGGCAGTTTGGGGGGACTAGGCCTGCAGGGGAGAGAAGTTGGAGGGGGAACAAGGTCTGCAGGGGAGGGCAGTTGGGGGTGACCTAGCCTTGAGGACTATCCATATAATGAAAAAAAAAAAGAATTGAGAAAAAGAATAAATGAAAGAAACAGCTGCAAGCATCAATGTGGATGGATATCAAATACAACTTATCTTAATTTTTTAAAAGTGCAGATTAACTTCGTGTGCATCAACCCATGACTCAAAGGTCCTGGTTCGATTCCCTGTCCAGGCATTTGCTAGAGTTGTGGGTTCCAACCCTAATGTGGGGCAGGAGGCACCTGAGCAATGATTCTCTCTCATCATTGATGTTTCTATCTCTCTCTCTCTCCCTTCCTCTCTAAATCAATAAAAATAAATTTTTAAAAATAAAATGAAAATAAAGGGGAAGATTACATTTATTAAAAATAGAAAATAGCCGAAACCAGTTTGGCTCAGTGGTAGAGTGTCGGTCGGCGGACTGAAAGGTCCCAGGTTCAGTTCTGGTCAGGGGCATGTACGTTGGTTGCGGGCACATCCCCAGTAGGAAGTGTGCAGGAGGCAGCTGGTCGATGTTTCTCTCTCATTGACGTTTCTAGCTCTCTATCTCTCGCCCTTCCTCTCTGTAAAAAATCAATAAAATATATTTTTAAAAAAATAGAAAATAATACACTAATGCATTGTTAATGAAGTCTCGGCAGTGAAGTTACCTTTAAAATATAAATATATTAAATATATGTTACTTGTGTAATACAAATGCTTATCCAATAGCTTCATATTTTGTAAGAAATGTTGAATGATTACACAATGTCCCAGTCGCACATAAATTGAGTTAACTGAGTTCAAGTTTTAAGCTTAACTAT